>NC_059072.1:240931815-245731815 GCF_020497125.1 Mauremys mutica | reverse complement strand
ACCTGTCTCTAAGCACAGACTTTCCAGATGGATTTCAGATTGCATTCAGCTCTGTTACCAACAACATGACCTATAACCCCCTCATGTGTTAGAACACACTCCACGTGGTCTTATCGTCCATTCAGACCTAATTCTGAAGCCCCTCCTTTCCCCTGAGGGGCACTGCTCTACAGTCACCTAAAATGCAGCACCCACAGGGACTCCACGCAGGAGGTGGGGGGGAGGATTGCTCACATGGTGCAGTAACTGAGGTTATTCCAGATGTGAGTCCCTGTAGGTGCTCCACTACCTTCCCCTCTACTTCAGAATTGTAAGTCTTCTGCGATAGAGAAAGAACTGGGTGGGGGTGGGGGTGGGGGTGGGGGAGCTGCACAGCACTAGTTAATTGCCATTGCAGGCGCGAGACGGAGAGCATATGTGTGCAGGTACTGCTGTTGAAATTCTCCAACTATAGGTTCAGGGCACACAATCACCTAAAGTGGAGCAACCACAGGGACTCACATCTCGAATAACCTGAGTTACTGCACAAGGCGAGGCAATGAAACCCATACTACTGCCTCTACACTGTTACTTTTAGCAATGCTAGTCTCAGGTAAAGCTCACATGAGTATGTATGAACTACAATCACATACCCTCACTTTACATAACCAGGTGTTACATATTTATCTCTCTCAAACTTTCCTTCTAACTCTTTCCAGCACCATGATTGTTCTATTGCTCTCTTCTAAACTCCCTCCAGTTCTGGACACTTAAATACATGGAGATATACCTATCTCATAGAACTGGAAGGGACCCTGAAAGGTCATCGAGTCCCACCCCCTGCCTTCACTAGCAGGACCAAGTACTGATTTTGCCCCAGATCCCTAAGTGGCCCCCTAAAGGATTGAACTCATAACCCTGGGTTTAGCAGGCCAATGCTCAAACTACTGAGCTATCTCTCCCCCCAAAAAGATGATTGACTAGCTGAACACTTTATTCCTGCTTTGTTTATACCAGAGCCATCTAGAAAGGGTCTATTTCCTCCCTCGCCCATGAATTGTGCCTTTGTTTATTCAGCCCAAAATTGCACTGCCCTCTTTTATTGCAGTTGGCTCTGAATAACAACATCCTTTGCACCCTAAGGGCTTGTCTACATGAGAAAGTTGCACTGGTTTAATTTAAGGTATGAATTTAAACTGATTTAATTAAAACTGGTGCAGACCTCTGTGTGGACACTCTTATTTCAGTTTTGAAGTGTTCAGTTTAGTTTAAGTTGATTTGGCATCAGTTTAACCTAAACTGAAATAAATCACTCTTAAAGTATAATAACGTTGTCTACACCGGGATTTGCACCAGTTTTAACTAAATCATTTTAAGGATGTTCAGTGCCTATGCTGTTAGCTTACGGACCATTCTTCAAGGTAACAACTTTCCTGACATTAAAGCTTTATGAAAAAGAATTGTTCATTTAAGAATTGTTTCTCTTTGAAGAGAATGAGGCCCCTGAATCATCAATGAATTTGTACCAGTGAATCAGCATGCAAGGTCATCATGTTTTGCTCCAATATGGGAAAGTGTATCCATCCAATTTTGGGTCCTCTTTCCCAGCCTCCTCTTTCTGCAGCAGAATGAACTTGATTTGATTCTTGTTGGTATCCCTGCTTTCCAGGCTGTCAGCAGAATTAAATGGCAGCAGTAAAAGCTGACACTCTAGTTAGTTTTCATTTAGCTGCACTATAGGAAAGCTATAAGAAGATAGAGCTAATTGTCAGCAGTCTTAGGAAGACAGCACTGTGTCTGCTAGCATTTGGTTCACATTCAGGAGATTATCTTTGTAACCATGGAGGACGAAGAAATGTAAGTTCTAAAAAAAAACAACGGAAAGTTTCGATTCTGCAGAAGTTAATATTATTGGTTCCTCCACTCCCCATTGGGAAGTAGGTGATTAGACTTTTACAAGTCCTGGCCAAGTCAAAGTACTGTATACTATTGGCATAGTGATTCTCTATAAAATGTATGGTGAAGTTTTGCAAAAACAGAATGAGTTTCAATGTAGACAATTACATCAAGCACTGAAATACTGAAGAGCTAACTGAGCCAGAAGAAAAGCAGTATTTCTGATTTTGCTCAATCCTTTTCATTTATTAACTGGGGAGAAACAGGTTTACTGAACTTTTTAATCTCTTTTCAAGGAAGAGACCATTTCAGGTTTGAAGGATCTCATTTCTGAGATGGAGCAATCATCAAAGTAAGTCTCAGATTCCAATTCCAGCATCATAGTCTGACTACTATAAAATCCGTGAAAATATTGCATTGTTAGCCTAGTGTGGCAAATGATCGATGCTATTATGGTGGGTCCCATGCTTTTCCTTTGTGTGATGGGTCAGGGCGCCACCTCTTGCCCCTATTCTTGTGCGTCGATGGTTCCGCTAGTGCCCTGATGGGGGAGGAGGGAAAGGACTCGGTCCCACCCTCTACTCCGGGTCCCAGCCCAGGGGCCCTATGGACAGTGACTAAGCACTTGAAGCTGTAATTCTTTCTCCTGGGCTAGCTCCTGCTCTTTCCCCTTCAGCTTCTCAGGCTTCCCGACCTCTCTCCCCTTGGGCAAGGTTTCTCTCGGTCCTCTGCGCCTGGGGAATCCCCCGCTCTGCTTGAGCAGGGTTTCTCTTCCCCTGGTGCTCTGATCCTCTAGTCAACAACAGTACTCCTTCAAACTACAGTCGGCTCTCCTTCCCCTCTCTCATCTGACTGAAGCAGGGGGTTTTATTAGGCTTCTGGCAGGGCCTTATTTGGCTCCAGATGCTCTAATTAACCTGTAGTAACCTCTCCTCGGTCCATAGGCACCAACTTTTCCCGGCACCGGTGAGTACTCGAGCCACTGCCTGGCCCCATACCCACCCCTGCCCTGCCCCCATTCCAACCCATTCCCCAAAGTCTCCGCCCCCTCCCTGCCCCTATTGGACTCCTTCCCCAAATCCCTGCCCAGGCCTTGCCTCTTCCCTTGAGCACTCCGCATTCCCGCTCCTTCCCTCCCTCCCAGTGCTTGCCATGTGAAACAGTTGTTTCATGGCAGCAAGCACTTGGAGCTAGGGGGAGAAGCTGGGATGCGGCACGCTCAGGGGAGGAGGTGCAGGTGAGCTAGGGCGGGGAGCTGCCGGTGGGTGCAGAGCACCCACCAATTTTTCCCCGTGGCTGCTCCAGCCCCGGAGCACCCACGGAGTTGGCACCTATGCCTCAGTCCACAGGAATTAAGGTTCTGATCATCCTGGGACCTCCCATCTATCACTCTCCTGCTGCCTTCTGGCCCTGCTGTATCACATACCCCACCGCCCCCTGCTCAACACCACGGTTTTGGGCTACTTAGGATGAGAAGCAATGCTGTCACAAAAGGCCATCAGCGTTGCTGTGTTGGCTTTCAGGTCTATGCTTTACCTGGAAATGGAAGGGTTGCAGGGATAGGAACCATCTAGTCACTCTTGCATTCTTCTCCTTGTTTCTGTGCATCCACTGGAGCGGGGCGTGGTGCGTCACGAGGGTGAACCGCCGCCTCAGTAGGTAGTATCAGAGAGTCTTCATGGCTCATTTAACCGCCAGACATTCCTTTTTGACGATGGCTTACTGTTGCTCCCTGGGGAGGAGTTTCTGGCTGGGGTACAGGATTTGGGTGCTCATCCTCCTCCACCATCTGTGAAAGAATGGCCCCTAGCCCTACATCCGAGGCATCCATCTGTAGGAGGAATTCCTTCTCGAAGTCTGGGGCTATGAGCACTGGATGACTGTAAAGGGCTGTCCTTAAATCTGTGAATGCTTCTTCTGCCACATCAGTCCACTTTACTACATCTGGGCCCTGAGCTTTTATCAGGTCCATCAATGGCCAGGCTCTCGTGGCAAAGTGAGGGATGAATCTGCGATAGTACCCCCCATCCCTAAAAATGCTCTGACTTGCTTTTTGAAGACAAGTCAGGGCCAACCGTGTATTGCCTCTACTTTGTTCCATTGGGGTTTCAACAAGTCCCTTCCTACTATATACCCGAGGTATCTGACTCGGCTAGCCCCACCACACTGTTGGGAGGGTTGGCGGTGAGGCCGATCTGTCTAAGGGCATCTAGCACCGCTTCTACTTTTCCGAGGTGCATCTCCCAGTCAGGGCTATGGATGACTATGTCGTCCAAATAGGCAGCGGCATACTTGGCGTGAGGTCGTAGTAATTTGTCCATTAGTCTTTGGAATGTTGTGGGGGTCCCGTGGAGTCTGAAAGGGAGGGCAGTGTATTGGAAGAGGCTGTCGAGTAGAGAGAAAGTGGTTTTCTCCTTGGCATCCTCGGGCAGGGGGATTTGCCAGTAGCCTTTCTTCAGTCCCTTGTGCTCTTTGGCCCTACTGTATCACACTAGCCACTGAAATCTAAATGTGTTAACAAATAAATTATTTGTAGTTTACTACCTTATTAAATGTGACTTTCTATATTATAACTGTTTTTGTTTAATGTTTATTTGTAAACTCTTTGACTCCTTGGAAATATATCACTCTTGTTAAGCTAATTATTATTGTTATATTGAAATATTTATTACATCCTGTCTTATATGCTGCATAGACAGTCTACTGAAGCTCTATGCATCTGTGAGGAGGATATCACCAGATTGCGTCAACAACTGGATGAAACCAATGATGAACTTGCTCAGACTGGCAGGGACAGAGAATCATTAGCTCAGGAGAATGACAGGTTGCAGGAGCAACTTCATAGAGTTAAGAAGGAAAATCAGGTATATCTATGTACAGAAACCTAGACTGAAAGGTAAAATTGCATATTTCCCAAAGTGTTGCATGTAATTTCTGTGCTATTATATGCAAAAGAACTAAACTCAGAACTGCTGATTGGTTTCTAATCTCAGCTCTGTCCTGTCTGTCCTGTTTTCTCCTACACCTCATCTGCAAATGGTGTGAAATAAGTTTCTAGGTCAGGGATTCTCAATTTTTTTCATAGGGTGGATCACAGAGAGGTAACTTGAGGAGCCACTACACCAATTGCTTACATGGAAAAGTAATTTAAGAAAGAAGCAGCAAAGAATCCTGTGGCACCTTATAGACTAACAGACGTTTTGCAGCATGAGCTTTCGTGGGTGAATACCCACTTCTTCGGATGCAAGCAGACATCCGGAGGATGCCACAGGATTCTTTGCTGCTTCTACAGAACCAGACTAACACGGCTACCCCTCTGATACTTAATTTAAGAAAGTATTTGGTATTTTAGTTGTCTTTAAGGTGACAAATGTTTTGTCCTTTTAAAAATAAGTATTATACTATCCTCTTTCTTTCTTTTCTTTCCCTCCCAAGTGTTCTGTTCCTTTAGCTCCTCTTCTCTCTTGCACATGCTTCTCTCATTTATGGTTATCTTCTCCCCTGTTGTCCTCTTCGCTCTGCAGATACTTTCCTGCAACTTGGGTTCACTGTTCTGGGCATGTTGCCCAGTCACCTGGTGTTCTCTTCTCTCCCATATCTTGAACGTTTTATTCTTTTCTCTTGTTGACATTCTTTCTTTTTATTTACGGTATTTATATCCCTAGGAAGAGAGCCCAACCTATGTGCATGTCTGTCTCTCCAGGAAGCTCAGTTATCCTCCTCTTCATCTCATTTTGTTCCTCCGCCTCCATCCGTTCTTCATCATTGTCATCATCATCATTCTCTTCCTCCTCCCTGCTTTTGTCTTGTTCCTCAAAGTCTGCCTTCTTGTTTTTGTCTTTCCTTGCTTCTTTCTTGCCTTTTTGCTCATGCCTGTAAACTTCCAGTGATTCCTTTAAAGGGGCTATGAATCTCTGGAACTCCATTTCCTCCATGGCTGAGAAGACATCTCCAGCATTCAGTGTTTTTTCCTCTTCCCCTTCACTGCAAAGTTATTTTTGCTTGTGCTAGATAGCTTTGATAGATAGGAGCTGAAGGAGGCTCCTGTTTCCTCTTCTCTTCTTAAGTAGAAGTGGTTTAACGTAGGCCTAATCTGCCCACAGAAATTGCATCAATTTAAATATATTTCCAAATTGATTTTGTTAAATTTGTCCACAGAAGGAGGGGTTGCACTTTCTTAAACAGCTGTGTTATTAGTGTTATTAATTGGTGTAATTTCTATGTGTAGACCAACTGACAGCAAAGCTTGCTGCTCCTTCTTGTTTCTAGTTACTTTTACAGGGCTCCAAGTTTTTCTTTGCAGTGATGAGTCAGGACGCCTATGGAAGCAGTTGAAAGTAAGGAAGAAAGCCATCATTGTGTAATCGGTTAACTTTTATTGGACCAGCAGGAAGTGCTTTGTAGCTTTAATCATTTTGCTCTTGCCCTATGGAACAGTTTCATCCTGGACTGTGTCTCACAAATAAATCAGAACCATTTAAAATCCTATCAAAGAACTGACCTCTTCTCCCCTACCTTTTTGCTGAAGAGCTTTAGCACCAGTTACCTCTGCACCCTTTTATAAATCATTGTTTTTGTCTAACATTAGCCAACTAAGTTTTTTTCAGAATGTTGTTTTGTAACAGATTCAAATGTCCTCTTACAACTTTTTATAAAAGTTAATCTGAAGATTAACTAGAAGTCCAATCATCATGTTAATATTTTTCTGTTTGCACAGCTGAAATGTTTGTTTATAATTTTTTGCAACTTTTAATCATAAAAAAAACTATGCATCAAAGCATTATTCACTATTTACCTGCTAGTAAAATGGAATAAGAAACTAAAGGCATAAAGAGTGTTAACCTTGTGGAAAAACTATATCTATCTTCACAGATTCTACACCAAAAACTTGCAAAGTGTCAGAATGAGCTTGATGATATGAAGTTGAAAGCGCAGGATTCAAGCTCAGATATTGCCAGATTGAGGAGCACATTGAATTCTATAGTAAGTGTTTGTATGTAGGTGAGACAGATAGAAAAAGCTACACAGGTAACAAAACCTGAGTTGCAGTTTTACTTCTTTTGCATTAGGCAAGCAAGGAAGAAGTGTACTTTACTGTTTTTTGTGGTTCGGGTTTTTTTAAAGTTCATAAGATGGGGTACTATATGATGCAGGGACTGGGTGTCTTGTATCTCCAGGTCATTGGTTTAATACCAGATTGGATTAATAGTGACTGAAATGTAGCATCTAATCACTGTCCAGGGACTTTTGTGAATGCGTGAACTCAATCACCTGTGTGCCTCCATTGTTTTGGGGAGTGCTGTACACAACAGAATGGGCACACAACTCCCATTAGTAATAGTGCTGACACTAGTCCATGAAGTGATAACAATTCACCACATTTTTTTCTCACTATGAACTATTCCAAGTATATTTCAATAATATCTATAAATGTTAGAACTTGTAACTTAATGGTATTTTTAGGATTTAGTATACAGAGTTGAAAATCTTTTATCTGCAGGAATAGGGAATTATTCCAATCATTTGTGTCTGTTCAGGAATTTTTAATTTAAAACATGAATGAAGCATATCACTGTATTGAAGAAATTCATTTTTATCATTTAACTTAAAAATGCAGCTAATAGATAAATGTAAGCAGATACAAAACATTCTGCCTCTTGAGAAACCTTTTATTTGATGTCTTGGCTGAAAGGGCAGACTCTTTGTGTCATCCCTGTAGATACTATGCTTCCTATATTTATTTTGTCCTACTTAATGCAGAAGATCAGTTTAAAAAATCAGATCCTGTATTTTAGGAGAGAGAGAACTGTGAACTTTCGGAGAGCTACCACAGAGCCAGTGAACAGGCAGAAAGCTGGGAAACAAAATTCCACCAAGCGGAGGGAGATTGCAGCTCTGTCCGATTGATGCTCCTCAATACAGAGTCTGAGAGCCGCAGGCTGAAAGAAAGAATGGAATCCCTTGAAATAGAGATTGAGCAAGTAAGGTGGCATAGTATCTTAAAAAATCACCCTAACCTAAACAATGCCTGGCAATATCTTAACTCTGCAGTTGTTTAAAGATTTGGTATAATACCTACTTCTACTGCATACTGCAAAGACAGGTGGGATAAAAGACACAATTTTATGAAGAATCCTGGACTGTGTTGTATCTTGTAGTAGCATGGGTTGGAATTCTGTTAGCCACTGATTTAGGAGGCTGTTGATGGAATTTAGATTCCTAAGTGCCTAATTCCTATTTGAAAATGAGATTTAGGCTGCTGAATCAGTTAGGAGTTGCAATGCTGAGCGTAGCAACATCTAAATACCTTTAACAAATACCTGGGACCAAATGTTTGGGTGATCCAGTAAAACTGGGACAAAATCTCAGTTCCACTAGAACTGGCCAGGACACTGGCACTGCCTCCTCAGATTGGGACATACCCATGGGCGGCAGTTCGCATAGGCTGGGGGAGGCTGTGCTTCCCCAAACAGCCAGGCGTGGCCCCACCCCCCTGCTCCCTGTGTGTAGCGGCTCCAGTCCTCCTCCAGCCCCCCAGTGCTCCGGCTGGGGAGGCTGTGACGGCGCGCTGCCTGCCCTCCCATGCTCTGGGCTAAGGGGGCTGGGCTACCCATCCTCCCAAGCTGGGGAGCCTGTGGCCACGCACCTTGCTGGTGCTAGGGGGCTAGCCTGGGGCAGGACTGGGCCATTGGCCGCAGTGGGGGGGATCCTCTGGATTCTGGTGGGAGTGGAAGGGGCAGGGCCTCGGGTGGGTGGATGGGGCGGGGCTGAGAGCTAGCCTCCCTGAGCCAGCGGTTCACGCACCGCCCATGGACATATCTGGTAAACCAGGATGTGCTTGCCCTAAATAAGGACGTTAGTGTGAAGACCTGTGGCTGTTATCTTGGGAATGCTTCTTTGGTGTGATTTTTTTTTGATCACTTCCATAGGAGTGCCTCATTTTACAAGTGACAGCAATGTAAGTATTACTCACAATATCTAAATAGTCATTGATTTTTTTTTCCCTTTTCAGTCTGTTTTCTATACATAGAACGACGGGATTTATTTTATTGTTCAGATAAGTGATTCTGTTATGAAACTGAATGTAGGGCTGAAAGCAGAATTTTGAAGATATCCACTCCACAGACACTGCAAAATCCCAAATAGGGATTCCAAAATGTCAGAGACAACTTTAGGATCAGAAACAAGATTTTTTTTTTAGTTATTCGATACAAGGGGTGTGAAAAGTTTATTTTAAAACTTACTCTAGAATCTTTCAGGAATTCTGACATTTTACAAAAGAATGTGCATTTTTTTTCATTTTCCATAGGAAGTTTCTCAAAAACAGCATGGATTGTTTTCTAATAAGATCAGGTTTTTGGATAGTGTTAAATAATTTTCAGTACAAATTGTTACTTAACTTAGACCATTTGTTTTGGCAGCACTTAACAACAGAAAAAGCATACAAGTCACAGATTTCTACCATAAACAAGTCTCTTATGAAAATGGAAGAGGAGCTTCAGAATGTGCAGTTGGAGAAAGTCTCCGTTCTTGCAGATCTCACCTCTACACAAGAGCTTTGTATTAAATTAGACTCTAGCAAAGAGCTACTAAATCGGCAACTAAACTCTACAGCACAAGAAGTAGAAAGGGTATGTAAAATATGTACTGGAAGAGCAGTTTATGTGTGAAAATTACATTTCAGTTTATAAGAGAGAGAATTTTTTTTTGGTGCCTTGGGTCTAAATTTTCAAAAGGACTGGTTATGACTTTCTGAAGCATGTCCAAAGGTTTTCAGAGGGAAGATACGCTGAAAATACAATACTTTGTGAAAATCAGGCCCCTTTGAGGTGTCTTAAATTGGACACCTCAGAAATTGAGGCAGCTAAAATCACTAGTCACTTATGATAATGTGAGCCTTGGATTTTAAATCTGTACACCTGGTGTCATCTTCCTTTGGAGTAGCTGGCTGCTAACACAGAAGTTTCCCAGAAGGAATGTTGAGATGCCCAAACTTGACTCTTGTAGGATGTAGAGTATAGGCTGTCTTGCCCATAAGGTTATTTAGTATGCTTGATAATTATATATGTTTCTGTTGGCCCTGATTTTCACAAGCATTGTGAAGTTAAAGTTGGTGATAGACAAACTTCAAAAGCTTCAGTTTGGATAAACTCTGAAGAATATGGACACTTATTCATACTACTCAAATATTTTCAGTATAATTCCTCCTCTGTGTCATTCCCTGTTTCCGCCTTTCTTCATTTTTGTTTTTATCCCTCCTCCCAACACCACTAGCTCATTCCTCTTTTCCTTCCTGACTTCCAGCATTCTCCTTTATCTTTCTTCTCCTCTATAACAGACCAGCTACCTTTGAAGATAACATTGTGAGGTCTAGTAGTCTCTTTGCTGGACTATAGGTCAATAGTTCTAGTCAAATCTTGCATGTTCTGCAGGCTTTTCATATCATAAGTGTGCAGTACATTCTGAGATGCTGCTGATGGGGACGCCTTTCGTTCTTTCGTTCTTTCTTTCCATGCGGGTAGGTAGCAACAACTACAAATTTATATTTAAGTTTGATAGCCAGCACATTGCCATAGCAGTGAGCTGGTGAATGTCCTTCAGGCCCCCAGCAAAAGAACAAAGTGGACACTCAGATATGATGTGCAGGGGAAGCCTTATACTGTATGACAGGAGTAGTCAATTATTATTTGTCAAGGTCCAAATTTTTTGGTCAAGGTCCAAACTCCAGAGAAAATAATAATATTTAAAAAAATTATGATAATAAGTAAATAAAAAGATTTTGGGGTCTGTTCAAAAGCATCTGGCAGTCTAGATTAGTAGAGCCCTATGAAGATACAAAATTTGTATCTGCATCCAATCCACAAAAATGGTCTGTTGATATAATGAGGATAGCTGCGGATTTGCAGGACTCTACAGATTAGGCCCAGGGTCTGCCTATTGACTATCCTCTCTGTATTAGGTCTTACTGAAGCTGTCTGAGATGTAATGTGAGATTACCAGACTTGCTGGATCCTTCCATGAGCTCATCAAGTAGGAGGGCTGTTAGTGATTGTGGAGAGAGAGAAAAGTTCCAGATAAGAACGATGCAACATGAATGTATATTAGAATCTGGGAAGTGTTTTTGGAGGAAACACAGAAGTGGGGAAACTGTCTCTAGCTTTGCACACTGTTTAACATACACTTTACACAAAGCTATGTGTACTCTGCCACACAGCCCCTACTTTCTGTAGCATTCCATTGCAAAAATCAGCAACAAATTGGAAATTCTATGGCTGCATGAAGTATATTCAAATTGGAATTTTGTATGAATTAAAGTGATCATGAATAATACTGTTACTACAGTATTCCTCATATTACAGTATGCCTTATACCATTTATTTCATATTAAATTTATGCTGTTTCCAAACTTTCAGTTTTCAGTGTGCTGCAGATTTTTGTATTGACCTATATAGAACTGCATTGTAAAAGTTATTGAGGGGAGAGGGAACTGGAGTTTTTGACTGTTGGGTAGTAGAAAGTTGGGCATTTGAGACCTGGAAAGGTTTCAGCAGCCATCCTAATCTTAAATTAATACAGTTTATTAAAGAATGGTCAATAGGCTAAATAGGTATAAATGGAAAACCTGTAAATCTTTGTCTTTCAGCTGCAGAGTGAATGGGAGTCTTCTCGTTCTGAAGTAGAACTCCTGAGGAAACAACTAGCTAATGAAAGAATCTCTATGAAAAACCTGGAATCTTTGCTGGTGTCCAACCGAGAGAAAGAATTTCAGTCTCAGATAGCCAAACAAGAAAAGGAATCTGAAATTCAGCTTCTTAAAGAGCAGCTTTCTCTGGCTGAGAATAAACTGTGAGTAAATGACCAAGAGATAAAACTATTTGAATTATCTGAGCAGAAGTGATTTTTGTCTCTCTTCGGGAGTTATATACATCTATTGGTTATTTACTTGCATTTTTGAGCAGTTAGAGCACCTGAATAACTTATTAAAAATTGAAGAAGTCCAAGAGTTGATGCCTGCTTTTGATTCAGCAGCTGTACCATACAATATGTTTCCCCTTTAGATTTTTATTTAACTCCTTTTAAAAACTGTTTATGTGAACTAATGCTGACTTTGGTAACTAATCAGTTGTATATATTGATATATTTGGAAGGTTATAATCACCCCTTTTTTCTGAATCAAATGACAATTTTATGTACTTTACAGTGCTATCCAGAGTCGAGATTTTGCTCAGCTCAGAAATACAACAACTCAGCTAGAGTCTGAGCTAGATATCACCAAAAGGCAGCTGGGGACAGAGCGCTTTGAAAGGCAAGTGTATGTTTTTGTACTACTCCTAATTCCCCGTATTATTTCAGATGAAGTATAATATAGTAGTTAGTTAGACTAATTTAGTTAGACCAATTGAGAAGAAAGATGGCCGAGTATTTAAGGTAATACCCTGGGATATGGGTTCAATGCTTGTGTGCTGCCACAGTGCAATTAATTAATTAAAGGCAGTCAAATCAAGGTCCGTGTTTATTTTGATACTGAGGCCACAGCGAAATCTGCAAAAATTTAGTTTAAAACCTGGAAAATGTTAGTTGAAAAAGTGTTACCCGTAATGCTCCTATAGTTATGTAAAATAGATCAGATTGTAACACTTGTATCCTAATGGAGCAATACCAGTGCTTTTCAAACAAAACAACCTTCTAACAGTTCTCAGTTGCTTTCCTTCAACGCCCTCCCCACCTTTACTTTGGAAGTGCTAGCTAATCTGAGCAAAGATAGTCGAAAGGAGAAGAAAGCGAGAGAGAGGAAAAAGGAGGGTGGAGGAGAGGAGGGCTAGAGAAAGAAGAGTAGGAAAGCGAAGAGGAGGAGGAAAGGAGTTAGACGTAATGGGAATATAGAGGGATTGGGAAGGAATACAGGAAATTCTGAAGTATTTTGAAAAAAATCTTCAAAAACAATGAAGATTCACCAGCTTCTCCTATAGAGAAATGTGTGGCAAACAACAGTTGTCAACCTTTTGATTTTATTTTATTTTATTTTATCTCTTTATAAAACTAACTGTGGGCTATACATTTTCAAAACACACAGTCATGGCTTAACCTCATTTTTAAATTGAAAACAAAGGAATGGAATTGAATTTATTACTGTTGCTGACAATACAGTAGTAAAACATGTCTTTAATATGCCTGCTGTCTTTTGATTTGGGGAAATGAGCTTGCCACACAAAGAAACTTAGAAATGTCTCAGAAATCCACAGTCCCTGGTTATGATAAATATCAGTACAGTAATAAAAGCCTTCTGATAAGACACACAGGTTTATTTAAATTCATTTATGTAAACAATGACAACATATCAAGTTATGCAGTTGTATCATGTGCCTCAGCTTTCTGAAACAATATTGATATTCTTGCATAATTTCACTTTCTGAAGTCAGTTTTTGTTGTTCTAGAACAGTGGTGCCTATAATTTTCCTGTCGCATCCCCTCCCCTCACCTCAGTAATGGAATCTGTCCACACCTCCCCTCCATACTGTACAACTGGCTCAGCAGAGGAGCTGGGGCTGAAGGTGGAGCTGAGGGCAGAACTGGGGATGAGAAAGGAGCTGGGGCGAGAGGCGGAGCTGGCCTGGGAGCGGAGAGGGAATGAGAGCAGAGCTGGGCTGGAAATGGACAGGGGTCGGAGTGGAGCTGCAGCTGGGGATGGAGCTGGGCTGAGCATGGGGGCGGAGTGGAGGTGGAGTGGAGCTGTGGCTGGGGTTGGAGCTGGGCTGGGGTGGAGCAAGGGGCGAAGTGAAGCTGCATCTAGGGCCAGAGCTGGGCTCAGGGCAGAGCGGGGGGTGAAGTGAAGTGCAGCTGGTGACAGCTGGGAGGCAGAGGCAGAGGGGCTGGGTAGTGCTCCCTCCCTGCCCCCTGTGGGGACTGGCCTGGGCACCACCATGCACCCCCCTGAATGTTCCTCTATGCTCTCCTAGGGGGACATGCCCCACAATTTGGGGTCCACTGTTCTAGAAGACATTATAATTTGATAAAATGAGGATAGTATGGTAAACTAGTCCTAATACAGTTATTCTGAGTTTTCCTAGAGTCCATAATTCTGAACCTGTGCTGTATCAATCAGAATCTTTGCTTTAATAAATCATTTTGTGAACAACATACCTCCAGTATCTGTCTAATACTGTTTTATATTGCATTAATCTACGGGTGTGTTCTGTTCCTTATGTACCACAGCCAGCAGTATATTTTATATCAGGAAAACCTGACTTTTGGCAACAGTAAAGTGAATAGAATAACATTTGGGCTTTATAATATTTTTCATAATCCAGACAATTAAGTAGTTTTATAAAGTAATGTGTTAGAGACCCATATTGCATTGTCTGTAGGGAATTGGAGCAGCCATTATGTGCTCTGCAATAGCTCTTGCAGAACCCTGAGGAATGCAAGAAAGTGAACATTAGCCAAGAGAGAGATTGGGATAACCCTCACTATTATGGAATTTTTAGCTTTGGTCTGAGGAACCACCAGAGCAGCGCAAAAGAATCTTCTGCTTAGTATTTCTTCTAGCAGATAAATATTTCTAATAGTGCAGAACAATTTCTCTTTAGTGCATTGGGTATGTGTCCTACCCTTGTGCAGATGATGTGGAAAAAGCTGACGTACTCCATGCTTTTTTTGCCTCACTCTTCACAGACAAGGTCAGCTCCCAGACTGCTGTACTGGGCAACACAGTATGGGGAGGAGGTGAGCAGCCCTCAGTGGTGAAAGAACAGGTTAAGGACTGTTTAGAAAGCTGGACATGCACAAGTCCCTGGGTCCAGATCTAATGCAACCAAGGGTGCTGAGGGAGTTGGCTGATGTGATTGCAGAGCCATTGGCCATTATCTTTGAAAATTCATGGCGATCGGGGGAGGTCCTGGACAATTGGAAAAAGGCAAATATAGTGCCCATCTTTAAAAAGGAAAAAAGAGAACCCAGGGAACTACAGACCCATCAGCCTCATTTCAGTCCCTGGCAAAATCATGGAGCAAGTCCTCAAGGAATCCATTTTGAAGCACTTGGAGGAGAGGAAGGTGATCAGGAACAGTCAACATGGATTCACCAAGGGCAAGTCATGCCTGACCAACATGATTGCCTTCTCTGATGAGATAACTGTGGATATGGGGAAAACAGTAGATGTGATATATCTTGATGTTAGCAAAGCTTTCGATACGGTTTCCCACAGTATTCTTGCCAGCAAGCTAAAGTAGTATGGATTGGATGAATGGACTATAAATTGGATAGACAGCTGGCTAGATTGTCAGGCTCAATGGATAGTGATCAACAGCTCGATGTCTCGTTGGCAGCCGGTATCAAGTGGAGAGCTCCAGGGGTCAGTCCTGGGGATGGTTTTGTTCAACATCTTTATAAATGATCTGGATGATGGGATTAATTGTACCCTCAGCAAGTTCGCAGATGACACTAAGGCCTGGTCTACACTAAGGGGGGGGGGTCGAACTAAGGTACGTGACTTCAGCTACGCAAATAGCGTAGCTGAAGTCGAAGTACCTTAGTTCGGGCTACTCACCAGTCCAGACGCCGCGGGAACGAAGTCCGCGGCTCCAAGGTCGACTCCGCCACCGCCATTCGCGGTGGTGGAGTTCCGGAGTCGACCGCAGCGCGTGGGGAGTTCGAACTATCGCGTCTTGATTAGACGCGATAGTTCGAACTCCGAGAAGTCGAACTCTCCACGTCGACCCGCGCGGTAAGTATGGACCTACCCTAAGATGGGGGGAGAGGTAGATAAGCTGGAGGGTAGAGATAGGGTCCAGAGTGACCTAGACAAATTGGAGGATTGGGCCAAAAGAAATCTGATGAGGTTCAACAAGGACAAGTGCAGAGTCCTGCACTTAGGAAGGAAGAATCCCATGCACCGCTACAGGCTGGAGACTGACTAGCTAAGCAGTAGTTCTGCAGAAAAGGACCTGGGGATTACAGTGGATGAGAAGCTGAATATGAGTCAGCAGTGTGCCCTAGTTGCCAAGAAGGCCAACGGCATATTGGGCTGTATTAGTAGGAGCATTGCCAGCAAATCGAGGGAAGTGATTATTCTCCTCTATTTGGCACTGGTGAGGCCGCACCTGGAGTATTGTCCAGTTTTGGTCCCCCCACTACAGAAGGGATGTGGACAAATTGGGGAGAGTCCAACAGAGGGCAACAAAAATGATTAGGGGGCTGGGGCACATGACTTACAAGGAGAGGCTGAAGGAACTGGTGTTGTTTAGTCTGCAGAAGAGAAGAGTGAGGGGGAATTTGATAGCAGCCTTCAACTACCTGAAGGGGGGTTCCAGAGACGATGGAACTAGGCTGTTCTCAGTGGTGGCAGATGACAGAACATGAAGCAGTGGTCTCAAGTTGCAGTGGGGGAGATCTAGGTTGGATATTAGGAAACACTATTTCTCTAGGAGGGTGGGTGGGGAAGCACTGGAATGGGTTACTTAGGGAGGTAGTGGAATCTCCATCCTTATAGGTTTTTAAGGCCCAGCTTGACAAAGCCCTGGCTGGGATGATTTAGTTAGTGTTGGTCCTGCTTTGAACAGGGGATTGGACTAGATGACCTCCTGAGGTCTCTTCCAACCCTAATATTCTATGATTCTATGACTACAGCAGAACCCTGTTTATCTGATCTAATTGTGGGACTGGTACCAGATAATCAAAAATTCAGATAATCCGGAGTAGTGGTTCTCAAACTTTTTTTCCGCGGGCCACTTAATGATCTTTCTAAATTTTCTTTGTACCGTTCGCTAACTATTATTAAGTGCTTTGGATAAAAGTGCTATATAAAAAAAAACCTTAATAATTAACCTTTTTTGGTCTACAAATAAAAGCACACAACTCATATTTTAATATCAGTAGTCTTACCTTTCTAACACGATGGATGTGCCCTCCCTCCCCTGCCGCGGCAGCCCCCGAGCTGGGGCTGGGAAGGGAGGGGGGGGTCTCTTTCCCGCCACAGAGCTGAGGCTGGGAAGGAGAACCATCTCTCCCTGGCAGCTGTAGCCCTGGAGCTAGGGTAAATTGCCTCTTTCTCTGGCTGCCTCAGCCCTGCACATCCCAAATTCCCATCATCCCCTCTTCTCGCCTCACTGCCCCATCCCTCCTACTCCTGATTCCCCCCCAAGGCCATCACGTCACCTTACATGTGTGTCTTCTCCAGGGTCCAGGCACCTAATTAGTGGTGCCTGCACGACTCCACTAATTAGGTGGGTGGCCCTTCATTCTCTTGTGTGCGGCTGCCCAGGGGCACAATTTAGAGGGAACTATCTGTGGACCACCTGAATGGAGCTCGCGGACCACTGGTTTGAGAACCTCTGATCCAGAGAATAGAAAAGTGTGAGGCCACAGCACTGTCTAGTAGCCCCAGAAGAGATCACCCACTTCTGGACCTGTTTGCGCTGGTTGTTTGGATAATATGGAGAGCCGGATAATGGAGGGTCAAATAAACAGGGTTCTACTGTATTTCTAACTACAACTTTCTGGTTTAGAGGTTGAGTGCTATCCATTGAACTGTGCTGACAAAACATTTATGTACCCTCTTTTTATTGCACACCATACTATAACATAAGACTACTTTGGGTCTAAAGTAGAGTATTGTAGAGAGGCTTTGCTTCTTAGTTGGCAATGTCTCCTTTAAAATCAATTACCATTTTGATTTAGGGAACGTGCTGTACAAGAGCTTCGTCGCCAGAGTCTTACTACTACATACCAACTAAGCTCTACTTTAAGGACATCATCACCTGAACGTTCCCTCCGTCGATCTCCTGATTGGACTCTGGACAGATCCTTGGAAGAGTAAGTCATTCAGGAACATCCCAACTCATGGTGGGAAAAGAGTACAGAGACTTAAAACTCAACTTTTGAGGAGACAGAAGTAGTAGCATGGACCTGTTTCAGCTCATGGTTGAAGTCTATGGAATTTAACTACTGTAAAAACTGGTATGAGTGAAAGGAGAATCAGGCACAAAGTCCCTACTAATTATCGTAAAATTTTGTATTCAACTATATCAATTATATAGTACATAGTAGCTATATGCACTGTAATTGCTATAGTTATAACACCGGCAATACTATATAGACTTTCCTAATATTCTTAAATCATCCCACTGTCCAATTTTAGACACAAATATTTGATCTTGCCAACAACAAAGTCAGTATTTCATGTCAGTCCAACCTTTAAGTATTTGTCCACTGTAGTTAGACTCCATTGTAGGTGCACATGCACCCCATGCATGTGTAACCCTTCTGCTGGGCAGAGTTGACAGCAACAAGGGCCGGGTTCAGTACATAGGGGTTCCCTTTTCAACAATGACAGAACAAGGAGTAATGGTCTCAAGTTGCAGGGGGGAGGTGTAGGTTGGATATTAGGAAAAACGTTTTCACTAGGAGGGTGGTGAAGCACTGGAATGGGTTAGCTAGGGAGGTGGTGGAATCTCCTTCCTTAGAGGTTTTTAAGGTCAGGCTTGACAAAGCCCTGGCTGGGATGATTTAGTTGGGAATTGGTCCTGCTTTGCGCAGGGGGCTGGACTAGATGACCTCCTGAGGTCCCTTCCAATCCTGATAGTCTGTGATTCTATGAATACAATGCAAAACTGGCTCGAGCCCCCACCCAGTGACCTGGGAAAATTACACACACACCCTTGGGTGCCTCAAAGAGGCAATAGTTCCCCTCTTGCAAGCACAGAGTCTTGGCACTGGTCTACACTATGAGTTTAGGTCGTATTTAGCAGCGTTAAGTTGATTTAACCCTACATCCGTCCACACAGCCAAGCCTGTTTTGTCGACTTAAAGGACTCTTAAAATCGATTTCTGTAATCCTCCCCGGTGAGGGGTTTAGCGCTAAATCGACCTTGCTGGGTTGAATTTGGAGTGCTCCATTGTGACTGGGGTAGGCTGGGTCCCCAAGGATAACTATAGGCATTTCAACATCCCCAGTGGTAATTTTCTGGTCTGGGAAGTGAGTTCCTTCCTGCAGCTGTTCAAATAGACCAGAGTTCCTGAAGATGCAAGCGTCATGAACCTTTCCTGGCCATCCCACGTTGATGTCGGTGAAACGTCCCTTGTGATCCACCATTGCTTGCAGCACCATTGAAAAGTACCCCTTGCACTTTACGTACTGGCTGCCAAGGTGGTCCCGTCCCAAGACAGGGATATGTGTTCCATCGCCCCACCACAGTTAGGGAACCCCATTGCAGCAAAGCCATCCACTATGACCTGCACATTTGCCAGAGTCATTACCCTTGATAGGAGCAGCTCAGTGATTGCATTGGCTACTTGGATCACAGCAGCCTCCATGGTAGATTCACCCACCGCAAATTGATTCCCGATTGACTGGTAGCTGTCTGGCATTGCAAGCTTCCAGAGGGCTATAGCCACTCACTTCTCAACTGTGAGGGCTGCTCTCATCTTGGTATGCTTGCGCTTCAGGGCAGGGGAAAGCAAGTCACAACTTTCCATGAAAGTGCCCTTATGCATGCAAAAGTTTCGCAGCCACTGGGAATCATCCCAGACCTGCAACACTATGCGGTTCCACCAGTCGGTGCTTGTTTCCTGGGCCCAGAATCGGCGTTCCATGGCATGAACTTGCCCCATTATCACCATGATGTCCAAATGGCCATGGCCCATGCTTTGAGAGAAGTCTGTGTCCATGTCCTCATCACTATCGTGATTGCGCTGTCGTTGCCTCCTCACCTGCTTTTGCAGGTTCTGGTTCTGCACATACTGCAGGATAATGCGCAAGGTGTTTACAATGCTTACAGCAGCAGCGGTGAGCTGAGCAGGCTCCATGCTTGCCGTGGTATGGCGTCTGCAGGAGAGCAGAGTTGCAGCTGAAGCGGTGGAGGACGACGGTTAGGACCGCGCACATTTCCCGAGGAAGAACACATGTACCCGGGAACCCATGACTGACAACGTGGAGAAATTTGCTATTGAGGCAATAGCAGCAGAGCAGAGTTGCAGTGGAAGCGGTGTATGACAATGGTGTATGACCTACTGCACCGTCTGCTGCCAGCAGCACCCAGGACAAACAGTGGTGGTGTTGGTGAGCTAAGATGAGCGGGCTGCACGCTTGCCATGGTATGGCGTTTGCTCAGAAAAAAGGCATGAAACGATTGTCTGCCGTTGCTTTCACAGAGGGAGGGGAGACTGACAACATGTACCCAAAACCACCTGCGACAATGTTTTTGCCTCATCAGGCACTGGGAGCTTAACCAAAGAATTCCAATGGGTAGCGGAGACTGCGGGAACTGTGGGATAGCTACCCACAGTGCACCGCTCCATAAGTCGATGCTAGCCATGGTAGTGAGGACGCACTCCACCAACTTAATGCGCTTAGTGTGGATATATGCAATCAACTGTATAAAATCTATTTCTAAAAATCGACTTCTATAAAAGCGGCCTAATTTCGTAGTGTAGACATACCCTTGGTGTAGCAAAAAATCTTTAATAACAGGAGGTAAACAACTTAGAATTAAATTGGGAAAACACCACAACTAGAGTTCATAAACACAAACCATGAACCAGAAGACCCACCCCTAAGTAGATTGGGCTGTGTCCTTTCCCTTTGTTTCTTGAGTCCAGCAACCGTCAGTGCAGCCCCAGAGTTTACCTCCCAGCCTGGGTGGAAGGGGGGAGGTATGGAGTCACCTCACACACGCCGCTGCTCGGGCCCTCAATGGCTGATTGCCATGCCTCTCTGTGGGGTTCTGCTCCAGTCTTCACCACCAGCCGCTCCTCTCCTCCAACCGCCCTGCTAGCCGCGCCTTTCCGCAAGCTGTTCTGCTAGCCGCACCTCTCCACCAGCCACCCAGCTGACCGCACCTCTCTGCTAGCCATTCTGCTAGCTGCTCACCAATATGTCTTCAGCCCCCGCTACTTAACATAGCTCTCAGTGATTTCAGCTCTCCGTGATTTCAGCTGTTAGTAGAGGAGCCTCACTGCTGGTGCACCTGGATAGTCTTCTTGCATCAGAACCACTAGCCCAACGTAGGTCTAATGCTTAGACCTAGGTATCAGTGATTTCAGTTCTGCAGCATGTAACAAGACTCCTAATTGAGTCTAAATTAGCTCTGTTATTGCACACTGGACAGAGGAGGGGTCAAAGTGGTGTTTAAGGCCCTCAGAAGGGCCCCACGCTACCAGGTACAAATACCTGTCCCCAGCCTCTCTCAATTCACTGGGCTTTGGAACCCATGTCCCTTGCCTAGCGAGTGCTTCTTAGTTGAGGGCGAGTCCCTCAGTCATAAAATGCCAAGTAGAGTTCTACTGTCCTTGATTCACATAACCAGAATAACAACGCTTTATTACTCCTGCCCCAATAACAAAGAGACTGGGGATCCCACAGCAGCCAAAGTGACCATTTGACTCTGCGTACACATGCAAGATAGGATTCTTTTTGCCCAGCAGTGTTTGATGGGGGCATTTTGTTCCCTTCATGCCCTCATAAACACACCTTTAGGCATAAATGGCAGAGCAAACCCTACCATCTCTCGGTTCCTTCTTAATGCCTGTGACAGCAAGACAATCTCCAGTGTCTGACTGCTATCCCATAGCTCTCCATCTTAGTTATATTTAGTGTTCAGATAGTGTTAGTTTTGTAATGATTGGAGCTGCTCAGTACACCAAACCCCTAGGTTGCCAGTATCATGTCAGGTGTATCACAACTCGCAGATAAACACTGTAGGTGCTACTGCAGCTAAGCCCTGTATGTGCTAGCCCTGGTGAGTCCCAGTAACCACTCAGACACACTGCTAAGAGCTAGAGCTGGGAGGGAAAGGGAAAGGTTGTAGATACCTTAGGTACAGAGGTTTAAATAGTTACAGTTCAAAGTATGCTACAGCAGTTCTTGTTTGGGTCTCTGGAGCAGTCCAGCTGAGTTGAGGCTTTACAGGCCTGGTGCCTGGGGTTCCCTCTCCAGTCACATCTCTATTCCAAATCAACGGGCACTTGCAGGTTTCCAGGCCAGGCTCAGTTCGTCTCTCTCATTGAGGCCCCTCTGCTCTGACTTCCTGCCCTGCTGCTGCTGCTCCCCCATAAGTTCCACACAGACCTGCACCCAGCTGTTGCATCCAGAAGTCACAGCCCGTTCCACACATGACTCTGCATATGGTTCCTGGGGATCCCACTCTGAATTCAGCTTTTCTCCAGCTCCCTGCTTGCCATGTGGCTGCTGCTTCAGTTTCTCTGTAGATCCTGGCTAGCCACATAGCCACCATCTCCAGCAACTTCCTTGGGTAGGACTTTTCCCCTTATTTGGCCAAGGGGAAGGGGATGTGCAGTGGGGAGGGTGCTGATGGGAGTTGTAGTCCCCTGTTTAAGAAGATCCATCACACTTTGTTGCTGTTTTGTTACATATTTTTTCTAGCACATTGGCAGTATATTTTAAAATAATATTTTTTGTTAGTTTATACTTCTGTACCAAGTCATCAGCCTCAGGACTGAGGCAAAGACTTCAGAGTTTAAAACTTTTCCTATTTGTGAGATAGCGATGTACTTAAATGATGGACATCTTAAATGTCTTTGTCTTGGAGAAGGCTGTATTCCAGACAAATGCTCAATATGCAGGTCTTTCCAAAACACACACACAAAGCCCAAGAGGCTCCTTTGAAATTATTTTTGTTGGAGCAGTCAATAGAGGGTGCTTCTGATTCTGAAGCCCCCTCAATGGAAATAGTCTCTGGTGGTCCCAAGTAGTATTTGGCTAGTAACCCAGGATATTACCCCTAGCACTTTGGTCTCATAGGTTGCCAAAAACCTCACACTTCATCTGAGAGGATGATACAGGTCTCTTTGGGTCAGTCAGCAGTTCCGATAGAAAAAGTATATCGGTCTAAGCCTTTGACTTGGCACTGATCACCATCCCCAGTATTGGCTAAAAGGAGGCTAAAGAGACTTTTTGTTCTTCTGACTCAGCCACTGCTCCTTCTCCTAAGTCTGACCTGAAGTGTGGTTCCTTTGTATTAGCTAAGATGTGATCTTTGGCACTGGCAAACATACCATTCCTCCTTTTGTGGATGTCTCACCATTAATAATGGCTTCCAAGTCTCTCCCAGTAGGGTACCGATAATGAATATCTCTCTATATTTATCCTCTTCAGCACAGGTATATATCTTTCAACAAATAGTGTCTGGGTCCCCTCAGCTTCTCAAAAAAAAAAGCCTTCTACCTCCTCTTTGTTGGTTTACAGCAGAAGTATTTCTCCTAGGCATACCTCTCTGTCTCCTGAGTCAATCTATGAGGGAGAACAAGAGAAAGGGATTGCAAGATATTCCTCCTCTTGTTGTAAGGGTATAGTCCACTACTAAGGTTGCTCTAAAGTACGAGGAAGGTGAAGCCAGGGAAGATCACTTCTTGGTGAATGGACAGTGTTTGTGCTAAGAGACTAATTGCTTACTATCTTACTAATATTGCATATACTGAGGTAAAATTATCAAAGGTAAAATTGGAAAGTTTTAGGCGCAGCCACTATAAGAACACTAAGGGAGTGTCAGGGGATTGCTGGCCCCTTTAAGGGGAATCCAGGCCTAGGTTACCCATGCGGAGCTAATTTAAAGAGAACAAGACTTTCTAAGCAGTTAATTGAATAATGAGCACCTGTGCCTGTTAAAAGGCCATCAGGGCTCAGTTAGAGGGAGGTGCTCACAGAGCTAAAACTTCTAAGGAAGTGGAGCTCTCAGAGACCACAGGCCCCAAGGAAGAGGTCTGTGCACAACCTTGAGTCTAAGAAGAGAGACTACAGGTCACACAGATCTGGTGGGTTGGGGCTCTCTGAGCATCAGTAAGAAAAAAGGCAGATGACAGCTGCCTGGTCAGACAGAAAAGGACAGGTGAAAGTTGCCTGGGAATGAGAGGTTTGTAGATAAGAGCTGCGAGAGCCAAGAGGCTGAACTGTATGTGGTTCCGGGGGGATTGCTGAAAGCTAGAGAGCAACAGAGGGATGTGCTTGCTGACTTCTAATCTGGACAGCCAAAGCTGAGAGCCAGAAAGTTGAAGGCAGCGGAGTGGCAGACTTATCTGCTGACACCTGCATGCTGGAGAGCTGGACCCAGGGGTCCAGGGGGAGTCAGGGTTGCACCCCTAGTGAGGAAGAGGAAGATTTTCAAGCAGAGAGACTGTGCAGGTTCCCGCTGGGAAGAGCAGGATTTTAAGGACTCTATATGCTGTATGTGGGAAATGGACTATGATTGGGACTTACGTTGGGGATTATTTGAATAATGTTTTGGTAATAAACCAGCCCCAAGAAAGAGTATTAAGCAAGAGACCCTAAAATGGTATTACTCTGCTGCAGGGGTCCCCAACGTGGTGCCCGCGGGCACCATAGCTCCCACTGGGGCGTCTAAGTGCGCCCACGTACTGGCCGGCGGATGAGCATCCGCCGAAATGCTGCTGACAAGCAGCGTCATCCAGAGGCTTCGCCGCCTAAATGCCGCTGATTTTCGCCAGCGACACCTCAGGATGAGGTTGCTTGGCGGCATTTCGATGGCGACGTCTATTGACGTTGCCACTTGTTGGCGGCATTTCGGTGGATGCTCGTCCGCCACCACGGTCCTTCGTGGTTCGACCACTGCTCTGTGGGATTCTTGAGGGGCCTTGAGAATAGGGAAACTGAGAGAGGGAGCGCTATAGGGCAGGGATGCAACAGAGACAGATGTGGTTTTTAGTCTCCTGTTCTTCTTGACTGAAGAAATCAATTCTATTTAGCCTCCAGGCCAGACAAGATTATTCCCATTCTCCTCCAAGGAAACTTTTTAGGTCCCATACATTTCCTCTTGCACCACTCCAACAGTCTCAAGGGATTTATTTCAGGGGCACTATTTAGGTCGGGCAGGGTTATCTTTCCCCTCATACCCCCACATGCATCAAACTAGGCAGGAGACCAGAGTGACGTGAGCCCAAGAAGAGCCCCTCAGGCTGGGCAAAGCCACGTGCTGTGATGCCTCTGAACAACCTGCCTTCCCAGGCATAGGCACTGACTCCGTGGGTGCTCTGGCCCCGGAGCACCCACGGAAAAAAATTGGTGGGTGGTTGGCCCCACCCCCCTGCTCCAACTCACCTCTGCCGCAAGCGCGCCGCTGCATCCTGCTTCTCCTCCCTCTCAGCCCTTGCGCAGCTGATTCGCGGGGTGGGGGGGGAACGCTGCGCGCTGGAGGAAGAGGCATCCGTCGGGTCGGCCTGGGCGCCCCTGGAGTCACACCTCCATGATGCTCAATATAGAGCCCTGCCGATTTGCTACCCCTCAGTACCTTCTTACCACCAGTGACAGTGAGCTGGAACGTCCCATAGCCCTTGCTTTAGCAAGCGCCTTTATCTTTGTCATTTGTATATAGTTCTTCTGTAGTTAGTTATTGTATAATAGTTGTTTACAGTTAGTTTAGGGTTAGTTGGGGGGTTTCACTCCCCTTCTGACTCCCCAAAGCTGTGGTAAGCTGCGGTCCCCAATGTTTAAAGACTGTGAGGTCTGTGCTAAGTGCATGCCAAAGAGTGAACCTCATGCCTCTTGTTTAAGGTGCCAGGGGAAGGTCACCAAAAGGACCGTTGTAAAAACTGCCGCGAGTTCCCTTTCAGAACTGTTAAAGAAAGGGAACAGCAGCTTAAAGTTCTCCTTATGGAGGCAGCTCTCCACCCCCTCTTGAACCCAGGGTCAGGGGACCCTGCACCCAGCATATACTCATCTGCATGGAGCGCCCCAGTGCCATCATCCCGGGAACTGGTGCCAAGAAAGGACTCTTCCCAAGACACTCAGCACCGGCACAGCTCTCCCGTGGCCAAAAGGCAGGTAGGCACTGGTCTGAGTCACTGGTGCCTCAGAAGAAAAAGAAGCTGGAGAGGGATCATTCTCCCCCCGCCAAATCCAAGGAGCTGATGACTGTGAGCCCCAGATTCCCGGGCAGGGCCCCTTCGACTTCTGCCCAGATAAGGCAGTTGAGTCCAGGCCTACCGCGCTCGCCAGACCCTAGTAGCCAGCAACAGACACTCCCCTTGAGACCAGAAGCTTTTGAGGCAGCTCAGGACTTGCTGTGGCTCACGGCGCCATTCTTGCCCCTAGGACAGAGGAGACACCGGCGCCATCAGCACCACCCCGGCCCCCAGGTGCACTCAAGAGGGAAGCCAGTGGTGATGTCCTGGTGCTCTCCTTCTCCACAGCACTCTCCGGCACCAGCATCTCCAGGGAGAGAGCCCAGTCGGTCCCTGAGCTCCCAACGATCAATGCCCCGAAGTATGGCTCCTCCATGGTCGTCTCTTTCAGAGACCTCGGAGTCAGACTCCTACCGCTCTGATAAGAGCAGGAGGTCTAGGTCACAGCGGGAGAGATGGGTTTACCCAGAACCGTGGCTGCCACAGTGGCAGAACCCATCCCAGTGACCCTTATGGACTCCCTGGGCCTTCCGCCAGAGCCAGGAAAGGAGCCAGGGGTCTCACTCGGTGGCGACTTGGGTAGCTTCGGCCACCTTTATTCCACATTCAGTCGAGCGACCAGCCACTGAGCTGCCACCACCAACATTGATGCCATCGGCTCCAGTACCGTCGCCGACACTGGCTTCGGTGCCGACATTGGCTCCGATACTGATATCAGCATAGAGTTCAGCGCCGACAGCCCCAGCACTGAGAGGCACAGCAACATCCATATCAGCACCTTCCCAGGACCCCCGAGTGTCATGGAACCCCTTAGCCACTGACAGCAGGGAGCAGCTGCCTGTCATGGGGGCCGCCTCCTCGTCGTTGCCACACAAGACATTGGTGGGCACTGCCATAGCCCCAGTGCTTGAAGACAGCAGGGTGTTGCAGCACTTGCTGCACTGGGTTGCCCAGGATCTGGGCATCGAGGCAAAGGAAGTAGTCGAGCATTCTGATCTCATGGTGGATATCCTCGTGCCCTCTGGATCTTCTCATATTGCCCTGCTGCTCATAAAAAAACATCATGGGGGAAGGGATAGCTCAGTGGTACTTGGTCCTGCTAGTGAAGGCAGGAGGCTGGACTTGATGACCTTTCGAGGTCCCTTCCAGTCCTAGAAGATAGGTATATCTCCAATTATTATAATATTATTATTACCACCTTGACTCTGTGGCAGACCCCAGCCTCATTGCTACCAACTGCCAAGTGCAACTAACGATGATACTTTGTGCCTTCTAAGGGCTATGAACACCTATATTCCTACCCGCCGCCTGATTCCCATGTTGTGGACGTTGCCAATCAGCTCAAGCGACAAGGCTTCCAAGGGCCCTCCCCCAAAAATAGGGAGGCTAAAAGACTTGACCTTTTCGGGGAGAAAGGTCTATTCTATGGGTGGATTGCAAATCCGAATTTCAAACCAGCAGGCCATTCTCAGACGGTATAACACCTGTGCGGCAATGGCAAAATTTGCGGAGTTTTCGGCCTTGGTTGAGGAGGGCAATCTAATCTCCCGAGCTTCCCTCCATGCTGCACTGGACGGTGCTGATGCCACCATGAGAGTCATGGCTATAGGAGTGGCCATGGGAAGGGGCTCCTGGCTCCAGGTCTCTGGTCTCCCGCATGAGGACTAGCAGCCCATACAGGACCTCCCCTTTGAGGGTGTGACTCTGTTCTCCAAGAAGACAGATAAAAGGCTGCATAGCCTGAAAGACTCAAGAGCCACCCTCAAATCCTTGGGCCTACACACTCCCACCACACAGAAGAAGCACTTCAGGCCACAACCTCTTCCGCGGTTCTACCAACAGAAACAATAGGACAATTCCTGGAGGAGGAATAGGAATGGCAGGAAAAGGCCACACCCATCCTCAGGCCAGGGCTCTGGCCAACCCAAGCCACTGTCCAGCCCGAAACAGGCCTTTTGAAGGTGCGGTTGAGGACAGTGCACCAGAGCAAGAACTGGATCCACCCCACCTTACCTTTTCATCCCACCTATCCCCTTTCTACCGTGCATGGTCCCATATCACTTTGCTCCACACGATAGAAAAGGGATACTCCATCCAATTATGTGCCCTCCCACCCTTCCACCACCCTTCCCTGGCCCTCTTCAGGGACCCTTCTCATGAGAAACTTCTTGTGCACTTGCTCCTATTGCTAGGGGCAGTGGAAGAGGTTCCTCAGGAGCAGAAGAGCAAGGGCTTCTAGTCCCTAATACTAAAATCCAAAGCTGGGCACAGGCCCATTCTAGCCCTGCGAGAACTCTTCACAGGTTCGTGAAGAAACTCAAGTTCCCCATGGTCTCTTTGGCATCCATCATCCCTTCATTGGATCCAGGAGACTGGTATGCCATCCTCGACTTGAAGGATGCATACTTTCACATAGCAATAACTCCATCCCACAGAAAATACTTCATGTTTGTGATGAACAACATCCACTACCAGTTCACAGTCCTCCCGTTTGGCCTGTCCGCATGTTCACAAAATGCATGGCAGTCGTGGCCGGGTTCCTTTGCAGTCGATAGGTACAAGTGTTCCTGTGTCTTGACAACTGGCTGATCAAGTGCTGATCCAGAACTCGAGTGGAGATTCAGGTCGCCTTCATGAGAGCATCTTTCGACAAACTGGGTCTTCTGCTGAATGAGGAGAAAGTTTGTAGGGGCGGTACTGGACTTGACACAGGCCAGGATATTTCTCCCGGAAGTGATATTTTGAGCCCTTGGTGACATTATTCCAGGTTTCAGGCAGTTTCCCACCACCACAGCAAGGAATTGCCTGAAACTTCTAGGACACATGGCTGCTTGTATCTACGTAGTACAGCATGCCAGACTCAGGCTTCGACCTCTTCAGTCGTGGCTAGTGTCAGTGTATCGGCCAGTCTGGGATCGCTCGGACAGGATCATAACCCTGCCTCACCTGGTACTCGACTCCCTCCTGTGCTGGCTCGACCTTAGTATGTGCGGGGGTCCCCTTCACCAGCCCTCAAACGTGTCTCTCACTAGTGACAGATGCATCAGCCTTGGGCTGGGGAGCACATTTGGGAGACCTCAGTACACAAGGCCTCTGGTCTCAGGTGAACTCACTCTCCATATCAGTGTCAGAGAGCTGAGAGCAGTATCCCTGGCATGCCAGACTTTCTGAGACCACTTGACAGGGAGATGTGTATCAGTTATGACAGACACCACCACGGCAATGTTTTATATTAACAAGCAGGGGGTGCACGCTCCTCTTCCCTGGGCCAGGAAGCCTTTATGCTGTAGGACTTGTGTGTGTAGAGCATGCGATACATCTGCAAGAATACTCCCTGGAATACAGAATGAGTTGGCGGACTATTTCAGCAGGTTGTTCCACAGCCATGAGTGGTCCCTTCACCCGGACATTGTGAACTCAATCTTCCATCAGTGGGGCTTTCTCCAGATAGCCCTGTTCACCATGAAACGCAACAGGAAGTGTCAGCAGTTTTGCTCCTTCCTGAATCACAGCCCAGGCGCCATCACAGATGCATTCCTCCTCCCATGGAGAGGTCATTTCTTGTAAGCATTTCCGCCTATCCCTCTCATTCAAAAGGTGCTCCTCAAGATATGGAGGGAACAAGTTTCGGTGATATTGATAGCTCCAGCCTGACCCCGCCAACAGTGGTACACATCATTCCTGGAAATGTCCGTGGAAGCTCCAGTCACCTTGCCGCTCTTCCCGGACTTACTAAGGCCTGGTCTACACTACGCGTTTAAACCGATTATAGGAGCGTTAAACCGATTTAACGCCGCACCCGTCCACACTAAGAGGCCCTTTATATCGATATAAAGGGCTCTTTAAATTGGTTTCTGTACTCCTCCCCAACGAGAGGAGTAGCGCTAATATCGGTATTACCATATCAGATTAGGGTTAGTGTGGCCGTAAATCGACGGTATTGGCCTCCGGGCGGTATCCCATAGTGCATCACTGTGACCGCTCTGGACAGCAATCAGAACTCGGATGCAGTGGCCAGGTAGACAGGGAAAGCCCCGCAAACTTTTGAATATCATTTCCTGCTTGCCCAGCGTGAAGCTCCGATCAGCACGGGTGGCGATGCAGTCCCAAATCCAAAAAGAGCTCCAGCATGGACCGTACGGATGTGATCGCTGTATGGGCAGACAAATCTGTTCTATCAGAGCTCCGTTACAGAAGATGAAATTCCAAAGCATTTTTAAAAAATCTCCAGACAGAGGCCACAGCAGGGACTCAGCACACTGCTGCGTGACAAGCGTAAAGGAAAGCCAAAGAATCAAATGGACGCTCATGGAGGGAGGGAGGGGGGACTGAGGACTCAAGCTATCCCACAGTTCCTGCAGTCTCCGAAAAGCATTTGCATTCTTGGCTGAGCTCCCAATGCCTGTAGGGTCAAACACATTGTCCGGGGTGGTTCAGGGCATAGCTCGTCAATTTACGCCCCCCTACCCACCCCCAGAAGGAAAAGGGAAAAAAATCGTCTCTTGACTCTTTTAAATGTCACCCTATGTCTACTGAATGCTGCTGGTAGACGTGATGCTGCGGCAGTGAACTGCAGCATCCTCGCCCCCCCTCCTTGGTGGCTGATGGTACAATATGACTGCTATCCATCGTCATCATCAGCCTGGTGGCAGATGGTACAGTACAGAAGGACTGGTATCCATCCTCATCATCAGCCCATGAGTGCTCCTGGCTGGCCTCCCGGTCATTCCCAGTAGATGGTACAGAACGGCTGGTAACCGTCTTCATCATAGCAACAGGGGGCTGAGCTCCATCAGCCCCCGCCCTTAATGTGTAAAGAAAAGATTCTGTACTGCCTGGACTATCATAGCAGCGGGATGCTGGGCTCCTCTCCCCCACACTGCTTAATATCCTGTCTGGACTATCATAGCAGCTGGAGGCTGCCTTCCCCTCATTTTATCTCACTAACAAGTCACTATTTCTTATTCCTGCATTCTTTATTACTTCATCACACAAATGGGGGGACACTGCAACGGTAGCCCAGGAAGGCTGCGGGGAGGAGGGAAGCAACAGGTGGGGTTGTTGCAGGGGCACCCCCTGTGAATGGCATGCAGCTCATCATTTCTGCGGGATGTGACACGGAGCGGCTGTGCTCTCTGGTTCTCTGATACACTGGTTCTCTAGTACACTTGCCCCATATTCTAGGCAGGACTGATTCTACTTTTAGATACCATAAAGGAGGGATTGACTCGGGGAGTCATTCCCATTTTTGTCTTTTGCACCCCCGGCCAACCTCAGCCAGGGGCACCCATGACAGCAGCAGACAGTACAGTACAGAAGGACTGGTAACTGCTGCCATTGTAAATTGGCAATGAGATGACAGACGGTACAGAATGGCTGATAACCGTCTCTGCTATCATGCAAAAGCAAATGAATGCTGCTGTGTAGCGCTGCTGAATCGCCTCTGTCAGCAGCATCTAGTACACATACGGTGACAGTGACAAAAGGCAAAACAGGCTCCATGGTTGCTATGCTATGGCATCTGCCAGGGCAATCCAGGGAAAAAGGGCGCGAAATGATTGTCTGCCATTGCTTTCCCAGAGGAAGGAGTGATTGACGACATTTACCCAGAACCACCCGCGACAATGATTTTTGCCCCATCAGGCACTGGGATCTCAACCCAGAATTCCAAGGGGCGGGGGAGACTGCGGGAACTATGGGATAGCTACGGAATAGCTACCCACAGTGCAACGCTCCAGAAATCGATGCTAGCCTCGGACCGTGGACGCACACCACCGAATTAATGTGCTTAATGTGGCCGCGTGCACTCGACTTTATACAATCTGTTTTACTAAACCGGTTTATGTAAAATCGGAATAATCCCGTAGTGTAGACGTACCCTAACTCAGGATCACGGCCATCTCCAACACCAGAACCTCAAGTCACTGCACCTCACGGTATGGAAGCTCCATGGCTGAACCCAATGGAGCTTTCTTGCTCAGATCAGGTTAGAGAAGTCTTCCTTGGCAGCAGGAAACCCTCTACAAGAGCCCCCTACCTTGCCAAGTGGAAGAGATTTTCAATCTGGTCAGTGAGGCACCATTTGTCCCTGATGCTCACCTCTGTGCCACTTATACTGGACTATCTTCTCCATCTCAAACAGCAGGGGGGCTGTCCTCTTATCAATAAGGGTTCACTTGGCCGCCATCTCTGCCTTCTACCCAGGCACAGAGGGCCGCTCGGGTCTTTGCTAACCCTGTGGTCAGCTGTTTCCTTAAAGGTCTCGACAGGCTATACCCATGTGTCTGACAGCCTGTCCCGGCTTGGAACCTCAGTCTTTCCAGACTCATGGGACCACCCTTTGAACTTTTGGCAATGGGCTCCCTACGCTATCTCTCATATAAGGTAGCATTTCTGGTAGCGATAACCTCAGACAGGAGAGTGTCTGAGCTCAAGGCCCTGACATCAGAGCCCCCTTACACTGTGTTCTGTAACGACAAGGTTCAGCTCAGGCCTCACCCACCTTTCCTCCTGAAGGTTGTCTCCCAGTTTCACATCAGTCAGGACATCTTCCTCCTAGTGTTCTATCCTAAGCCGCACTCAAGCGGCAGAGACCAGAGGCTTTACTCATTGGATGTCTGCAGAGTGCTAGCCTTCTACATCGAGAGAATGAGGCCGTTCCAAAAGTCTGCCCAGTTATTTGTGGCAGTGGCAGACAGAATTAAAGGTCTTCCTGTCTCTTCAATGGATTTTGTCCTGCATCTGTGAGTGCTACAATCTGCTAGGGGTTCCTGCACCTCCAATCACTGCACACTCACCAGGGCTCAGGCCTCTTCAACTGTGTTCCTGGCACAGGTTCCCACCCAGGAAATCTGCAGAGCACAACATGGTCCTCCATACATACTTTCAGTACACACTATGCAATCACCCAGCAGGCCAGAGACAATGTGGCCTTTGGAAGAGCAGTGCTCCAATCAGTGGACGACACCGATCCCACCTCCTGAACTTGGGCTTGTGTGTCACCTGGTTGGAATTGACATGAACAAGCACTTGAAGAAAAAGCGGTTACTCATCTTCTCGTAACTGTTGTTCTTCGAGATGTGTTGTTCATGTCCATTCCAATACCCACTCTCCTACCCCTCTGTCAGAGTAGCCAGCAAGAAGAAACTGAGGGGGTGGTGAGTCAGCGGGGCTCTATATTGAGTGCCATGGAGGCACAACTCAAGGGGGCGCCCAGGCCGACCTAACGGATGCTGCTATGGGAAAAATCTTCCATCTGCCATGCATGTGTGCATGCACATACCTGATTGGAATGGACATGAACAACACATCTCGCAGAACAACAGTTACGAGAAGGTGAGTAACCATTTTTTCTTTCTTAGGTGTTGTCTACAAATAAAAGTTCCACTGGTTTAATTTACTGAATTAATTTAAATTGATATAAACCACGGATAAACCAATTTAAGTTGTCCACTTAAGAGTTTCTACAGGTTTAACTAAATTGGTTTTTTAAAAATTTGTTTTAGTTCAACAAAAGGGTGTGTATGTTAGTAATGTACTTCCTGAGCTGTTGTTTTTCAGGTTTTTCTTCTTTCCTTTGTTTGGTTTCTGGGATTGAATGTTCAAGGTGGTAATTACCCTTCAGATCATTGTTCCTTGCCCAGTTTTTTGACAACTTAGACAAACTGGAGCGAACTCAGCCACAGTAATTAAGAGACTAGCTTGACAGAAGAAAAAATAATGTAAAATGTGTATCTTGACCAAATTAATAACAAAAATATTTTAAGGTTGTTAAAACCAGCAAAATAGAAAAATTGCTTAGGATGGTTCAAACAGGTACAATTAGGAGTTAATACAACTATTTTCTTCCTGTAAGATCTTATTATACTATGAAATAGTCCTTCAACAGAAGTGATGGTATCATATTTATCACCTGATTCATTGATAACTGGATAAATCATTGGACAAGATAGACACAATTCACCATTGGAAGGAGAGGCCTTTTTCATAGCTAATATCTGGTTCTATGATACCTAAAATATTTTGGGAGCCCACACCAATGCTGACATTACCAGCACTGTTCTTTCATTCCTCCTGCCTTCCTGCTCCTCTGCCTCTCTCAAAAACAAATCAAGCGATTGGACTGTGATTTGGTTGGAGACTAAGTCAGCCAATTAACATCTTTCTGTTTCAGTGGGATTGTGAACATCAGACGTAAATCAGACAATAATTGTCTTCTCCCTCTTTTTTCATCTTCTTCGCTCCTTTCCTGATATCTTGGTTTCATAATATTTAGTGCATTTATCTCATGAGTTTCCACTGCCTGTAAAATAGTATTCTTCTGTTTCTGTAAAGTGAACCCAAATGTTGTGTACCTACTGTCCTGCTCAGGAAGTAGGAAAGGCACTTGTAGCCTGATTTTTCAGAGATGGTAGAAGGAGCCCAAGGTTGCCTTTGACTTCAGTGGGCATTTTGGGTGCTCATTACTTCTGAAAATTGGGCTATTAGTGCCTAATCCTGCAAATCCTCTGTGCATGGAATCCCTGTTGAAGTGAATGGGAGTTACACACAAAGAGAGCTTGCAGGATTAAGCATTTACGTTTCACACATATAAACCTCTGAATGGGTTTCTATATTAAGTGAATATAAGAACAATTCAACTTCACACTTTTTCTTCTCTTGTAGGAATTCTACATTCAGGGACTTCTAACTTTACTCAGGATGACATGAACTGAATCAGCACATCCTCTAGAAAGCTGCAGGTTTAAAATTGAACTCAGGGTTTTTTAAACAATTGTTTTTCCCTGCTGACTGCTAAATTACGTTAAATATACGTTAATATACCAATGTAAGAGACAGCATACTCTGAAATCCTTTTATTTTGGTCAATGGAAAGAAATCAGTCTTGATGTTCTGTATTTTTTTATACAGCTAACCTTTATTATTTAGTGCCATATCACAATGACCCATTTCAGGAAATAGAAGGAGAAATGCACACAGCTGCATCTGTACATTGATAATGTGCAAAGGAAAAAGTTTGTATGTTCCCCTATTAAAAATGTATACTGTAGTAGGGAAAATAAAGAAGAGTGTAACAATACAAAATTTACAACAGATATTTGGATGCAGATTTTTTTTTTAAGTTGGTTGTATTTTTGCCAAAGTATTTTGTTTTGTTTACATTTGAAAGCACGTGCCAAGCCTTCTCTTCAAGATGAGGCATATTCTTCTCTTAATTCCTTAGTTTTGCATTTTGATACTCTTGGGATTAACATCAGGTTTTATTCATTTTTATTTCAAAGCCAGTAAATCTGTTACCATCTATGAAAATTAGTATGAGTGTCTGTTACAAATATATGCACACTATGATTGGAAGGAGTATTTAATTATTGAGCATATTACAATTGTGCTAATCTCTTATTAAAGTTTATTAATGTAGATAAATGTTATTTGTAAAGATATCTGTATTTTAAATTAATTTGCTTAAAATTTAAAAGAAAACTAATACAAATCTTAGGGGCTAGGTGATATTTGTTAATCCATGTCAGATTCTTGCACTCTTCAGATGTGAGGTGCAGGCTTGACAGGTTTTAACTCTTCCAAATCATTTTATAAACCTATCACTATACATGGATTGAATATGAATTGTAAAGCCCAGGTAAAACTTTCTCCCTGTTATAACCTGTCTGGGTTTATTACCATTTCTATGTCTGGAAACAGTGAAAAATAATGCTGTTATTTTATTTTCAATGATTTTCCATTTGGCCCTTTCCCTTAATTTTTATGGAGACTTCTTCACCCTTGTGACCATAGTAACACAGGGAAACCTTTTGAATGTTTTGTGTAGTCAGTCTTTAATTTGGGGGCAGGGAGGATTGGTCATTCTAATAGTTTACTCTGGTATGTGTTATATACATACACATACATACATCACTTGTGGTGGCTTTCAAATTCAGCTTTCAAATACCTCTCATTTCCTCTAAAACCTACAGATATGTATAGCACATATCAAAACTTTTTATAGTAAAACAAAGCGTTCTTAACAAAAAAAATTTTAAAAAGTATTTTGAGGAATAATGTGCAAAAACAATTGTTTGTAACATATATATTTTTATAACAAAAATGCTTAAGTTTAGCCTTGCTCTTTAGCAACAATTCTCTAGTCTTCTGTTCGGGAGACCTGGGTTTAACTTTTGAGGCTTGATTCTGCAATCTTTATTTAAGTGACTAGTACTTAGCCACATGAGTAGTCCCACTAACATTAATGGGACTATTGGTATGAATAAGGGCTGTGGGATCAGACCTTAGTATTATCCTTTTGCTCACTGGGCTGCTAATAGGCTGGGAATTCTGCACTCAGCTCCAGAATATGAGAGAGAAGGAATAATTTGTGCCATTCAACACTGAGGCTGCAGTCTGATTTAAAAAGCATTGTTGATGGGATCTAAAGGGAATTTGATTATCCTTATCTATAAGACTAATGTGGGTAACATAGGGCATGAAGAGGGAGGGGTTAAGTAAGAAAAAATGAGGTATCCTCAAGATTGTACACGGTATACAAAGGTCCACCCCAAGAAACAAATTTTCAAGTATTCATGTTAATAGAAACAATGCTCTGTGGCTGCATAGAAAAATCAGTCAATTGATGATGTTATACTATCCATCAAAAAGTAAAAGCTCAAGATTATTTTAATTAACTTGTTGGTATTGCCTTTTTAAATCAGAACTATTTAGAGTCAGATTAAGAGAATACTGCTTCAAAATAACAGTATTAGATGTGACACTTCCATAATAATGTTCAGGGCTGGCCTTTGTTTAGAAAACACTCAGCAAACCAGAATTTAATACTCCTCTATATACATGGACCTCTTACTGCAGTATAGACTGTACATAGAGACTAAGATTTCTGAGGTGGAATGGATGGGCAGGAGGAACATAACAGAAGATGGCCTTTAGTCATGAATTTAGGATGGGTTTAGGCCTGGTTTCCAGGAGCATTTAGTTGCTCTAAGTTTGTGCACGTTAAAAATGAATACAATATTAAAATAAGAGAGAGCTTTGACAGGATCTATGGGCTGGTACTGGCACCATCACTGCATTTAACTGAAATTGAGATCAAAGAATGAAAAGGAGGGGAGAGGGGAAAAAAGGTGGAAGAAATAAACTGACCTGGCTTTAGTTTGTGAATCACCAATGTAACTTAAAAAACTAAAACCTTGCTGAGATTCTTGTTCAGCTATAGACTGATGAGGGGATTTGGACGGTATTAGTTCACTGAGCACTGTATGCTATAACTGTATATTCTAAAAGTCTTGAGACTGTTACTTCATTCAAGCATGTTAAACTTTGTTTCATTTCCTAAGTGAAAATTGTGTAATGAACTAAACCAGGACAGTATTTATAGTTTTCTCCTATTTCTGACAACAGCCTTTTAATCTTTTTAATAACATATCTCTTTTCTCCCCTTAAAACAGGAAAGAATATTGAATGTGTCCAGATTTAAATGTTTACATAAACATGTTTATATTTTGCAGTGGTTTATCTTTCCCCATACTGTGGGATCTTGGTGGTAGGGCAATTTTCTTGTCATTTTATTATAGTATTCGTGTTTGGAAATAAACATATGAAAATAATCCATTTATTTATAATTTCTGTTTCTTGTTAGTGTATTGTATGTGACATTTAGGCACACTAAATACTGTAATGTTTGTTATGCTTTCATATTTCACTTAATCATTTTATTATTTGCAAAGAATCTGAGGAATATTAATTTTTACAGATTTGAATTTGAGAACATAATTGTATTTGTTTTCTAGAATGAATAAAATTATACTAAATCTGTTGAAGTTTTATTTAATTTGTTCTCAGCTATTTATGAAATGCTATAAAATTTATTTGAGTTTGTGTAACAAAGCATGCTAAAGTACTTCAAAAGGCATTCTTGAAATATTGTTATCTGATCAGCAGCCATTCTCGGTTAATTTGTGATTAATTCATCCAGTGATTTGTGTTTTACTGGGTTCTGCTTACTCAAGGCTGTGGGCACCATTTCAAGGTAAGCTAATAGAAGGTATTTTACTTAAACATCACTTACTATTAACAGGAACCACAGTTAACAGTAAAGTGCCTCTCGCCTTAGTCCATGTCACATGCTTCATCAGATTTTCTTTTTCAGAGGGAAGTGGCTTATATAAAACACCGTTCTCCTTACCTTTATAATTCCAGAAAGTCAGCAGGAGAAATTCATGACACCCTGCTAGACAGAAACCATTTCAACATCTTTTTAACAATTCCTGCAAGTAGACTCTTATTAACATGTGAAGAGTCTGGACCAATGGGGTTTATTCTGTTGTTTCAAAGCAAATTGACCAATTACCAGATTAATTTTTTTCTCACTCCCCTGAAAGCTCCTGCTGCTGGCTGCTTCTAGAGCAATGGTCATCAACTGGTCGATCACTGAGCTTCTGCCAGTCGATTGCAATCTCTGGCCACTAAAAATCCAGTGGCGCAGCAGGGCTAAGGCAGGCTCCACGTCCCTGCAAGGTGAGAGTAGAGGCAGGGGTCTCCGCGCACCACTCTGCCTGCAAGCTCTGCCCCCGCAGCTCCCATTGGCTGGGAACTGCGGCCAATGAGAGCTGTGGGGTTGGTGCCTGCAGGGATGGGCAGCGTGCGGAGTCAGGTGCCCCCGCCAGGGGTCACAGCACAGGGACGTGCTGGCAGCTTCCAGGAGCAGTGTGGGGCCGGACAGGTAACTGCTACCTGCTGGGAGCCCGTACCCCAGCCCTGAGCCCCCTCCCAGAGCCAGCACCTCTGTACCCCCTCCTGCACCGAGCCCCTGCCCCAGACCTGAGCCCCCTCCCAGAGCCAGCACCCTGTACCCCCTCCTGAACCCCTGAGCCCCTGCCCCAGCCCTGAGCCCCCTCCCAGAGCCAGCACTCGGTACCCTCTCCTGCACCCCTGAGCCCCTGCCCCAGCGCTGAGCGCCTCCCAGAGCCAGCACTCTGTACCCCCTCCTGAACCCCTGAGCCCCCTGCCCCAGACCTAAGCCCACACCCCAAACCACCTCCTGCACCCCAGCCCAGAGCCCCCTAACTCCCTCCCAGAGCTCGCACCCCTCACCTCCTCCTGTACCCCAGCCCCCTGCCCCAGGCTCAGCCAGGAACCCACACACACACTCCAAACCCCTCAGCCCCAGCCCGTGAAAGTGAGTGAGGGTGGGGGGAGAATGAGTGATGGATGGAGGAGGGGATGGAGTGAGCGGGGTGGGGCCTCAGGGAAGGGTAGATTCTGGATTGCACTTAAATTCAAAAAGTGATCTTGTGCTTAAAAAGGTTGGAGACCACTGTTCTAGAGACAGTTCAAATTCTCCTGCCTGTGCTCAGCCAGCTTCTTTTAGCTTCAGCTTTTCACCAGATAAAATGCCCACCGTCTAGAGATTCCTTTGGTAGTAGAATTCTGATGCCAGAACTAGGATGTCTACATCTCACCAACTAGTCCAGCCCAATATTAATGCACCTTCCTTCTGAGTACAAGCTATAGAGTGTTACATAGCAGCAAGGCCTGCAGCAGCAAACAGGGCCACTCCAGGTAAGGTGCCTCTTCTTAAGCCTATGGAAATAGAAATATGTTTAGTTCAGAAATGAGATTTTTCAAGCCTTAAAACATGTTTTTTAAGAAAGCATTCATGAATGCATGGGGAAGGCTTTTAAATAAGGGTTTAAATGAGGGTTAATAACATGATATGGAAGGGGAAGCTATCTCAATATGAATAAAATTGTTTTAACAAAAATATATACTTGATATCTAGCACCCCAAGGGCTTAAGGAATTACATACACTGTCTCACTGATCTGTACTGGAGGATCTGTGAGGAGTGAAATCTTTAATTCACAACTACTTTAGTTACACAAGATGTAGGGCATTTGGGGAAAGTATATTCTTATATATTAAACAAATACTTTTATATGAACCTCTACAACTTCTAGCTGATCCCCAGCAGAGACATTGTATAAAAGGGAAGTGAATGAATTAGTAAATCTGGTGGCGGCAAGAAGTGTGATTGCCTGAACATGTGGAAAAGGATTCCTGCACCAGAAAGTTCAAGAAGGGTTTTGAGTTTGGGACATTTTTCAAAAGGAAAAAAAATTACTATCTGGATGAGTTTAAGAAAATATTCTATTTTTCTTATGTCATGGCACATGTAATTTGGGTTGGATTGGATTTAAAAACATGTCTCCTTAGCTGACACATTAAGTCAATGTCAGTAAGGCTTTAATACAGTTGTGTCTTTCAGAAGGTAAAAAAGTAAGTCTGTGAATGTATACACTTAACATTTATAAATAGTCAAATAGAAAAATTGAAAAAGTTATGATATATAATGTTTCCATCTAAAGACCTCCACTGCTAGATGGTCTTTCTTTCTACCATATTGTAATTTGCTTCCACCTTGGCGCTCTGTGGCTTGAGGTCTGATCTTACTCCCACTGAAGTCCATGAAACAATTTTGCCACTGATTTCAGTAGGATCAGATTGGTCCTGAAATTAGTCTGAGGTTTCCTACCTCTGCCTTCTCATATGGGAATGGTTAGCAATTGACACTCCCAGTGTTTGTTTTTTCCTTTGAGGTGTGAGGAAGAACAAATATATTCATAACTGATTAAATATATACCCCTGCAATTATATATAGAACATAAAGAAAGCAAGAATCTTCTTTGTTGTCAGAGTTGCCCCGCAACTTGGCTGCTGAGCAATGTGCTTCTCAAGTTTACCTTTCTCTTAGATCTTCTGCTCCCAGGTGCAGGACAAGCAGATCCAGAGAAAATGGCAAAATAAACAGAACAGGGAATAAATAGCAACAGTGAAGGTTTTCTGGAGTTGCTATTCATGTGATTTTTCTTTTTATTGTTATACTGTATTTTTGCAGTTGTTTCTGTCAAACTTAATTTAAATTGGCAAAGCCAGTTTTTGCTTGAACAAAGCAGTAAATAAACTTGCACCTTTTTATATTTTTTCTGTTGTAAAGGCTGTCTTAATTTGGCATATGCATAGTTCTTAATGAAGCCTTTTGGGGAGAAGATTGTCTGAATATGGATGAGCTAATCTACTTACACTACTGTAACATTTTAAATGTGGCTATTCCAATGGGCACCTGCCCTTAGACAAGATTGTGGCTATTTCCTATGCACTTTAATACTTTCTTTTTAAATGTATGGCCAGAAAAGTGACTGTGTAAAAAACGTAACTATTCCTTACTCAGCAGAACTGCTTTCTTGACTCATCTTTTGATGTGGCAATAGGGACTCCACAGTAAAGGTTGGAGCTAGTTTCTTGTTATGACTGATTTTTAAATGCTCCCTATCTTTCCCAAAAAGAAAACAATATCCCAGAAGGTAGAGCTGGGGCAGAATTGGGGATGTGGGAGGAGCTGTGGCTAGAGCCGCAGCTGGTCTGGGGCAGACAGGAAATGAAGGCAGAGCTGGGCTAGAGGCAGAGCAGGGGGTGGAATGGAGCTGCAGCTGGGGGCGGAGCCAGCCTGGGGGTGAAGCAGGGACCGGAATAGAGCTGCAGCTGGGTTCAGATCTGGTCTGGGGGCAGACAGAGACTGTGGGCAGAGCGGAGTTGCAGCTGGGGCGTGGAACTGGTCTGGGGGCAGGGAGGGAATGAGAGGAGAGCCCCGTGGGAGGAATGGAGCTGTGGCTTGGGTCAGAGCTGGTCTGTGGGTCAGGAGGGGATGAGGGCAGAGCTGTACCTAGAAGCACAGCTGGGGCCTGAGGGCAGAGCAGGGCTGGAAGTGTGGCACTACCTCCCCACCTCCAGCCCTGCCCAGGGGTAGGTGCACCTCACAGTTTGGGAACCACTGATTTATGTGGTGCAGTGTCTTTCTACACCTCAGAGATATAGAGCATTGTGCAGCCTCGGTGTACTCACTGGCCCATCATCACGTGGACGTGATGGTTCAAGCACCAGCTCAGGTTTTGTCCTCCCTGGACTGATGGATAGAACTTATGAATATTTGTGAGGGAGGTCATTCATTCACAGGTCACCAGGAGTGATCTCTTTGACTGGATGTGTGTAGGTCCATTTTCCAGCAGTGGGGAACTTCCTAGATGGACCTGTTTGTCATATTTTTGTTCTTGCATGGGTCACTGCCTGGGTTCACTGACATGCTTTCCTCTTTCCCGGGTCAAAAGCCTGTTTATGCCTTCCCTCCAGTTCTGTTCCTGCCTATAGTCTTATCCAATGTCAAGCAAGATTCCATTCACCTTATTCTAATAGCCCCAGCATGGCCTCATCAGCTTTGATTTTTGACTCTATTAGCCCTATTGGTCAGACCTCTGTTGTTGCTCTGGAGAGATATGGATGTGATCTCCCAGGACTATGTCCTCCTTCATCCCAACTCTCAGGTCCAATACCTGACAGTGTGGTTTCTTTACCATGTGGGCTGTGCATGCAGCTGCCTATGTATTACATGGGCTGCATCCACACAATATATATAGTACCTGTATGGCCCTGAGGATGTCACATGGGCTGCAGCTGTGTGCCGATTGGGCTGCAGATTGAGAACCACTGACTTACCTTATTAAATGGAAGAGATTCTCTGTCTGATCCATACAAATAGGCATCCTCCCAGGTCAAGCTCTGATTTGCCATATCTTTCTGAAACAGCAAAGATTAGCTGTTAGTTCTTCTTTGAGTTCTTCCTGTGAGTGCTTCACTTCATGTGTTGGTGTGTCCCTGCACCTTTGATCAGAGAATTTCAGCAGCAGTGATTGGGTGCATGTGCTCTCCCTGTCTTGCGCTGTTGTCAGCACCTATCTAGTGCCACATGACCAGTCCCTGCTCAGTTCCTTCTCAGCTGTCCTCTGCCTGAGACAGAGTTCCCAGCAGTGTTAAGATTGATAGCTATACTTAGTGTTAAAATAGTTGAGAGTAGTCTTTAGTACCCTAGTTATATTTACTTATCCTTTTCTCCCCATTTATTTTTCCCCCCTTTTTACTCCAAGTTTGAATACCCCTTAGCTTAGTTACTGTTCATCGTTAGGGTTGAACCGCTATGACTTGAGCCATGCCCAGTTCACTGGGCTTCAAGTGTTGCCTTTCCTGCCGAGAGGTGATCTCAGTCTTGGACAGGCACTCTGTGTCAGGTGTCTGGGGAGACACGCGTCCTCAAAAATCCTCTCATGCACCAATCTGAAGGACAGAGACCTGTGTCTCAAACTTTGGTTAATGGAGGCGTCTATACACCCAGCATCTAGGTCTGCAGACACCCCCTCCAATTCTCCTGGACAATGTTACCCGGTGACTTCACCTGCCTCATAGCAGAAGGCTGACTCCTCCAAAAAGGTAGCGAGGAAAAGGGCTTTGACTTCTCCTCTCATGGAGCCGACAAAAAGAACAGTCTCCAGCCTGCTCCTCATCCTCAGTACTGACCACACCACAGCCAGTGACCCTAAGTGGGCAGGCTCAGAGTCGAGGAGCAAACAGAAACTTACCTCCTCCACTACGACACCAACAAAGCTTCCTAAATATGTGACACTGAAATGCTCCTTGCACGTTAAGGCATTACCTCCTGTCCCAATAGCACAAAGCACTCCAATGCCAGCACCAACAACCACGACTACAACAGCACCGTTGGCACTGACCACCTTGGTACTGAAACCATCGGCACCGTACCTTTTCCTACATCATGCGGACCTCCATGTCTCATCGATGCTGGAATCACCCCTCTTTGGCACCAATGTTTCTCCAGCATGCATGGCACCGTGTCAGCCCACTTCACCTCTGCCCCCACCATTCTCTTTCAAGGAAGAAGATAGTGAAGAGGAGGGTGGGTGACACTCCTCTCCCATTCAATCTACTGCAGTGCTGGGTGCACCTGTACAACCTAAAGCTCACCACAGGGCTGACACCCAGACCTGGTATGGCCTTCCCATGGATGCCACCGCCTATGCCATTCCTCACTCAGTGGCCCTACTGGAACCCCTGGGGTGGGGGGCATACAGGCGACACTATCCCAGACCCTTGAGCCTATACATGGAGAGATTTAGATCTCCCCCACCACACTCAGTTACTGTACCTTCAGAGCCCCCTTAGGAAAGCTTTGAAGAACAGGAGGAGGCCCGGGAACAGGACACACCACCAACAACCAACATTTCTTCCTTGTCCCCGAAGGAGGCCATAATGCCTGATCCCCTGGAGATCCCTCTAGCGGAGGTCCCAGAGTCCAAGCACAAATTAATGAACATACTCCATACATCCTCCTCATCAAAAATTGCACTTCCATAAATGACACACTCCTGGAGCTGGTCAAAAACATATGGTAGACTCCGGCTACGATATCGCCCCCCTGCAAGAGCGTGGATAAAAAAAATACATTCCCTCTAAAGGACTAGATTTCTTATTTTCTCACTCCACACTGAACTCGCCAGTGGTCGATGCTGTCAACCAACAAGGCAAACAACGAGCCAGATCCACCCTATATGACAAAGAGTGGAAATGTCTGGATCTCTTTGGCCGCAAGGGCTATTCATCCGCCACTCTTCAGTTCCAGATTGCCAGTCACACTGCCCTAATGGTCAAATATGAACACACAAATTATTCAAAACTTGCTGAATTTATTGACATCATATCAGAGGACAAAAGAGACCAATTTAAGTCCATCATTTTGAAAGGCTAACTCCTATCCAGAACCACCTTACCGGCATCTCTAGATGCAACTGATACAGTGGCACACTCCATGGCTACTGCCATAGTTATGCTCTGGACTTTGTGGCTCCACCTCTCTGGCTTCCCATGGGAGGTACAATCCATCATGGAGGACCTTCCCTTAGATGGCCAGAAGTTTTTCATGGCAAAAATGAGTCCCTTCATACCCTGAAAGACTTGAGGGTGACACTTCGCTCCCTGGTTACATACACACCTGCACAAAAAAGAAAACAGGGTAAATACTATCCCACTCAGTGTGCCAGGTCTGTCCTGTATGCCTCACAACAGAGGCACTACAACACACAAAGGCAAAGACAGAGGCCTCTAAAGCATCACCAACTTCCAACTCAATCATCAACATCCCGCCAGCCCTCTGCAAAACATAAGAAGATAAGAATGGCCGTACAGGGTCAGACCAAAGGTCCATCTAGCCCAGTATCCTGTCTACTGACAGTGGCCAAACCAGGTGCCCCAGAGGGGGTGAACCTAACAGGTAATGATCAAGTGATCTCTCTCCTGCCATCCAATCTCCTGCCATCCACCTCTGACAAACAGTCTAGGGACACCATTCCATACCAATCCTGTCTAATAGCCATTAATGGACTTAACCTCCATGAATTTATCCAGTTCTCTTTTAAACACTGTTATAAAACAATTTTGAGGGTTTGGTTGAGGGCCCAAAAGACCTCCCCCATTCTTTAGTGCTGACAGCATCACTAACCATCCCCAATTTTGGATACCACTTGAACCCTTTCAATGCAGCGTAGCAATCCATCACCATGGACAAATAGGTTCTAAAAATAATCCATTCAGGTTATATACCATTCATCTTCATCCCACACATCCACCCTCCCTCTTCAGGGACTCCTCTCATGAACACCTTCTACAGAAAGAAGTAAACCACCTCCTACATCTGGGTGCCATGGAACAGGTACCATCATAACACAGAGAGAAGGGTTTTTACTCCCACTACTTCTTAACCCAGAAAAAGAAGGGCGGATGGAGGCCTACTTTTTAGACCTCTGAAAACTCAATACATTCATAAGGTTCCAATGGTTCAGGATGGTCACATTAGCAACAATAATACCAGCACTGGAACAGGGGGACTGGTTTTTAGCCTTTGACCTCCAAGATGCCTATTTTCATGTAACCATGCATCACGCACACAGGAAGTTCCTCAGATTTACTCTAGGGACAGAACACTATCAGTACAAGGTTCTGCCATTTTGCCTTTCGACAGCACTTTGGGTGTTTTCCAAAGTGCTCATGGTAGTGGCCGCGCACCTCCAGAAACATGGAGTGACAATTTTTCCCTGTCCGGACTATTGCCTATTAAAAGCACCACCCAGACAGATGCCATAGGCACTACACACACAAAAATCACCCTCCTCTTGTGGCTGGGACAACAACTTAGCGTACAAAAATCAGCACTGACACCTGTGCAGAAACTGGACTTCATCAGGCAGCATCTCAACGCTCTAGAGGCCACAGTGTCACTATCACAATCAGATTTCTCATCATAGTCAATCTGATCTCCACCATACTGAACAGCCCACAGATATCAGCACAGACCTGCCTCCAGTTATTAGGCCATATGGTGGCAACCACATTCATGGTACGACATTCGTGTCTTCACATGTGCTGCCTTCAGGGTTGGTTAAGAACCATCTACATACCACACAAACACAGCCTAAACAGAGGCCTCGTAATGCCACTCAAAATCAAAGACTCACTAAACTGGTGGACGCAACCCAATAATGTGTGTGTGGGAGTCCCTTTCAAACAGACTCCAACTTCAATGATTCTCACAACCGACGCCTCTTTGATAGGCTGGGGAGCTCACCTACAATATCAAACAATTCAGGGCAGGTGGTCTCCTACCAAGACATTGTTACACATAAATAGATCATCCATAGACCTCTTTGTGACTTCCCAGAATTGCAAATGTCTGCAATTCTGCGCGAGAGCAGGGTTGGGCCCCCCTTCCTTGGATGACGCCTTTCTCTTCAAATGGGACATGCCTCTGCTATCAAAGGTAATACATAAAATAAGAGCCGACAAGGCCAAAATCATCCTGATAGCCCCCACATGGCCCAGAGAAACTTGGTACTTGTACCTGTTGAGGATGACTGTATGTGCACCATGTATTCTTCCACTCTTGCTGAATCTTCTCTCACAAGATGCTGGATAGATTTACCTTAGAAACCCACAGAGACTTCACCTGAGAGCATGGCCCCTACTAAGCTCCAGCACGACAAACGGATCTGCTCAGAACAGGTGAAAGACTTATTAGTAAACAGTAGGACAACCACATGGAATACTCACCTGCATAAATGGAAGAGATTCACCATCTGGTGCCAAAACAAATGAGCCCAACCTGTTACTGCCCCCTTGCCAATGATTTTAGAATACACGCTAGAACTAATGAACTGCAGCCTATCCCTTAGCTCACTTAGAGAACACCTCGCCGCTATTACTGCTTTTCACCACATGGTAGATGGGATATTGATATTTGCCCATCCTAGTGCCAAATATTTTCTTAGGGGCATCAGAAATGTCTTCCCTGAAATACCTACCCCACCTTGGGATTTGAACTTGGTACTATGCTGCCTTACTGGGGCCCCATCGAATCATTAGCAACATGCTTTGTCAATGAAGATGGCCTTCTTAGTCACAATCACATCTGCCCAATGAGTGGGAGAGTTAGGAGCCCTCATGGTGCACCCACCATATAACATCTTTTTCAAAGATAAGGTCACCATAAGACCTCACCCTAAATTTTTACCTAAAGTACCCTCCTCTTTCCACTTGAACCAACCAAACCATCTTCTCTCGTTCTTCCCCAAACTTCATAGAAGCAAACGGGACTCAGTATTTACACACCCTGGATGTCAGACACACATTAGCATTCTACCTTGAGAAAACCAAGACCTTCAGAAAGTCACTGAGATGTTTTATTTCAAATTCGGAATGATCTAAAGGTTCTGCCATTTCCAAGCAGAGACTGTCCAAATGGATTTCTGGATGCATTCACCTTTGCTACCAACAGCATGACATACAACCCCCACTAGGGATCCAAACCCACTCTACCAGGTTATCATCAACCTCAGTAGCTTTTCTCAACAAGGTACCGATCATGAACATTTGTAAAGCAGCCACTTGAGTGTCCGCACACACATTTACAAAACACTATATGATAGATCAGAGCTCAAGATGGGACGCATTGGTAGGACTTAATGTACTATTGTCAATTACCCACACAACTCCAAAGCCCCTTCAGTCCACCAAGAGGCACTGCTCCTTAGTCACCCGAAGTGGAGCACCCCCAGGGACAATCCTCGAAGAAAAGAAGGTTATTCACCCTGTGAAGTAACTGAGGTTCTTTGAGATGGTGTCCCTGTGGGTGCTCCACTACCCACCCTCTTTCCCTCTATTTTAGAGTTCAATCGATGGATTTGGTGGTGGTGAAGGAACTGGGGGGGGGGTCTGGTCACGTGGCACTAGATAGGCACTGACAATGACACGAGATGGGAAGAGCACATGCACAACCCAGACGAGCACTGCTGCTGAAATTCTCCGATCAAAGGTGCAGGGACACACCAACATCTGAAGTGGAGCATCTCGGGGACGCCATCTCGAAGAACCTCAGTTACTGCACAGGGTGAGTAACCTTCTCTTCCATTAGAGTCCATTTGGTGGCTGTCTCCTCAGCTTTCCACCCTCCCATGGATAACCAATTAATTTTTTCAAACCCTATGTCCATCAGATTTCTAAAGGTTTTGCTTAGATTTTACCCATGGGTTCATAACCCGGTTCCACAGTGGAGCTTAAATTTAGTGCTAGCAAAGTGGATGGGTCCCCCCTGTGAGTCCCTAGTGACTTGTCCTCTGTTACACCTGTCTATGAAAGTGGCTTTCCTGGTTGCTGTAACCTCATCCAGGAGAGTAGGGGAGCTGTGAACTTTAATATCAGAGCCTTTCTATACATTTTCCTTTAGGGACAATATTTTCCTTTGACCTTGCCCTAAATTCCTGTCTAAAGTGGTTTCCAAATTTCAAATGAATCAAGTGATTTTTATTTACCGAATATCTTTCCAAAGCCCTTTTTGAGTAAAAGGGAAGAAAAGCACCATACTCTAGATCAGTGGTCCCCAACCTTTTTGTGGCCAGTAGCACATTCATGTTTTCAGAAGAGTGTGGCGGGCGCCAACAATTTTTCAAGGCTTATTTTGTATTTCTACATTAAATAATATGAAAAACATCATATTTAATATTACATAATATATGAATCCATAAGATAAAAAGGGTAATTTTACATGTAAAAGGTATTAATTAAATTATTCGGCAATGACTCTTTCACCTTACCATGTGAATTTGCTCTTTTTTATCTACCTGTAAGAAAAATTAAGGAGTTTTTACAAAATAAATATCATAAACAGTTTTCATCTTATTTATTTTAAAAAAGTAAAACATTGTTGAACTACTGGTCCAAATATATTTATTATTCGTACTTTAATATAGAATGAAGCCTGCAGCCCCAGAGTTCTCTGTCCCCGGCAGGAGTGGGGCTGCGGTTTCTCTCTGGCTTATGTCATGGCCCTGCGCCTGCCGGGGACCGAGAACACCGGCGCCCGCAGTCTGCAGCCCTGGAGTTCTCTGTCCCTGGCAGGCGCGGGGCCGCAGCTTCTCTCCGGCTTCCGGCCGGGGACAGAGCACACCAGCGCCTGCAGCCCCAGAGAAGCTGGAGAGAAGCCACTTCTCTCCCATGCTGGGCACTAGGCACTAGGCGGGCCCCGAGCCTGCCAGGGACAGAGAACACCGGTGCCTGCAGCCCTGCAGTTCTCTGTCCCTGGCAGGCGCGGGGCCGTGGCTTCTCTCCCCTGCTGGGCACTAGGTGGGCACACATAAATGCCCCGGCGGGCACCATGGCGCCCACAGGCACCACATTGGGGACCACTGCTCTAGATATTAGAAGACTTTGGGCTTTTTACCTGGATTGGACTAGACCATTCAGGTCTTTGTCTCAATTCTTTGTCACAGTTTCAGGCAAAGTAAAGGGACACCCAGTATCCACCTAGAGCAGGGCCACATCTGGGCATGGAAATTGCATGGCGGGCCATTAATGCTCACGAAATTGGAGGTTGAGGTGGGGGGGGGAGGGCTCTGGGGTGGGGCCAGAAATGAGGTTCCCAGCCAATGGCTGCTGCGGAGGCGGCACTTGGGATGGGGGGAGCGTGTGGAGCCCCTTGGCTGTCCCTACACATAGTAGCCGGAGGGGGGACAAGACACTGCTTCCAGGAGCCACGTGGAGCAAGCTCTGGATAGGTCCCCGGCAGGAGCTCAAGGGCCAGATTAAAATGTCTGAAGGGCTGGATGTGGCCGCCGGGCCACAGTTTGACCACCCCTGACCTAGAGGATGTCTGCCTGGATTTCCAGCTTTATTCGCTTATGCTACTGATTGGCTGATGTTACATCTCTGAGTAAAGCGGTGGCTCACCCAACCAGGTTCCAGGCAGCTTCCGTGGCCTTTCTGGATATTTATAGGGCAGCAACCTGGCCATAGTACTATATATTTGCCTCTCACTATGCCATTCCCAGCTTCTGGCAAACAAAGGCTAAGGACACCATCCCTGCCTATCCTGGGTAATAGCCATTGATGGTCCTATCCTCCATGAATTTATATAGTTCTTTTTTGAACCCTGTTATAGTTTTGGCCTTCACAAGATCCTCTGGGTGGCAAAAGTTCCATAGGTTGACTGTGCCTTGTGTAAAGAAATACTTCCTTTTGTTTGTTTTAAACTTGCTGCCTATTAATTTCATGTGGTGACCCTTTGTTCTTGTGTTATGAGTAAATAACACTTCCTTATTTACTTTCTCCACACCAGTCATGATTTTATAGACCTCTATCATATCCCCCCTTAGTCGTCTCTTTTCCAACCTGAAAAGTCCCAGTCTTATTAATCTCTCTTCATATGGAAGCTGTTCCATACCCCTAATAATTTTTGTTGCCCTTTTCAGAACCTTTTCCAATTCCAATATATCTTTTTTGAGATTGGGTGGCCAGATCTGTACACAGTATTCAAGATGTGGGTGTACCATAGATTTATATATAGCGGCAACATGATATTTTGTGTCTTATCTATCCCTTTCTTGATGATTCCCAACATTCTGTTTGCTTTTTTGACTGATGCTGCACATTGAGTGGCTGTTTTCAGAGAACTATCCACAATGAATCCAAGATCTCTTTTGAGTGGTATCAGCTAATTTAGACCCCATCATTTTATATGCATAGTTGGGATTATGTTTTCCAATGAGTATGACTTTGCATTTATCAACATTGAATTTCATCTGCCATTTTGTTGTCCAGTCACCTAGTTTTAGACTGAGCTGTCACTAATGGCAAATACCAACTGCAGCTACCTGCCCCGAGCACCCAACCAACAGCAACTACAAAACTCTAACTCAGCAGATTAACCACAAGGAGAGCATCAAACATCATTGAAGGCAAGGCAAGAAACTGGGTTTGATCTGCAGCAAGGGAGTTTTAGGTTAGATATTAGGAACAACTTTCAAACTAGAAGGGCAGGCTTCCAAGGGAGATTGTGAGGTCTTGTCATTCTTACCTTGCTACACTGCTGTAGTTACACCCTGAAGACATGTTACACATGCCAGAAATCTGAGTGCAAAAGCACCAGCTCAGAACTAGCCTCGTCCTTTAAAACGGTCGGGCAGCCCGAGTCCCTGGCTTGGACTCTCCCGCTGCTAGGATGAGCGGCGAGGGTAAAATCCCGCGCTCCTAGCTCGGCCGACAGTCCCACTGGACTTTGGGCCCAGCCCGGTTGGGTGCACGGGGACGGGGGCTGCCAGACACTCCCCACCCCCCGCCGCTTTTCAAAGTAACGTGGCTGCTGGGCCGGTGCCTGGCAGAGGCTCCCGGGTTTGGCTCGCACAGAGGGAAGCGGCTTCCCCCGCGCTCCTTCCAGGGGAGGCTGGAGCCCCAGTTCCGCAGCCTTTGCTCCCGCTGCGGTGATTGCTGCCGCCGCCGCCTCCCCGCCCACAGCCCTCCCCGGGGACTCCTTGTCCCTGGCAGCGGCAGCTCCGCTTCCTCCTTGGCCCCGCTGCGCGGGCGGGGCAGGTTCTCAGGCTCCAGCGCGGCGAGCTCCCCAGGCCCGCGGGGCGAGCCCGGCTGCCGCTCTCCTGCCCCCTGGAGGGCGCGAGCCCCGCGCGGGACGCTGATGCTGGCGAGGCGGCAGCCTTGGTCTGACAGGCTGGAGGCAGGTGAGTGCCGGCGCCTTCCCTTCCCCTGAACCGGGTGACCCAGCTGCTGCTGAGCCGGCCGGCTCCCTCCCAGCACTGAACTGGCCCGGGCTGAGCAGGGGGCCCGGCTTTGCCACGCCACCCCCGATATGCTCTCAGTGGCTGGGCCAGAGCCCCTGTGAGAGTCCCCCTGTCCCCCCACCCCCGCCTCTCTTCCTTACCCCGATCTGGTTCGTGTCTCCCCATCGCTAGGGAGAGGCGGCTGCTTGCCCTGAACCTCCTTAGCCTCCAACTGTTGCATGGCCGCATGTGCAGTCAGCAAGGGGAGTTACAGCCCAGCCTGCCAATCCGGCAGAAGTGCTGGAACTAGGGGTGTGGGGGATGCTGCAGCACCCCCTGGCTTGAAGTGGTTTCCATTATATTCAGGGTTTACAGTTTGGTTCAATGGCTCTCAGCGTCCCACTATACAAATTGTTCTAGCACCCCAGCTCTCTGGGAAAGCTGTAATGCAGGAAAAGTTGTGGGAGGGGGTGGTGAAACTTTGCTATATAGGGCTCTGTCTACTTTAGCACTTTTCTTGATATCTCCCACTGTTGCACTACCTGCTCTGAGCAGGACTGGGCATAGACAACATAGTGGTTACAATACCAGTGGGTGGGAGACTAAGAAAAATGTGTAGAGAAAGGGCTTAAAATAATGCCACTGTAAGAGATTGTGTCTGACGTTTTTTTCTGGAGTTGGTTACAGGGGCAGGAAAATAATGCAGCAAAATTGTTTGCAAAGGGGGTGGTGTGGGAATTGCAGTTAATTGGAGAGGCTTTCTGCATTGTGAGAGGGTTTTTGCGTGTCCTTCTTGAGCACTTGCTGGTAACGCTCAGAACAGATGCTTTGGAAATGAACCACTGCTGTCTTGCTGTCTTTGTAATCATGTATACTTGGGGAAAGAGAGTGTAAGAGGCTACCAGTCTGATCTTGTAGCATTTTATACTCACCTGTATACATGCGAATGAGTGCATGAAGAGCAAGGCAGCAAAGAATGAGGTTAAAGCATGTAGAACACTTTAAAGCCTTTGGGTCAAATTACTCCCTGATGTAACTCCTTTGAGAATTTACCTCTCTAATGTACTGTATAGTTTTTACGTTGTCTAATGTATGCCTAAATTTAATTTATTTTGGAAGGATAGTGAAAGAGAGCTATATATGTTTATGACACTGATTCTGTGTTTCTTACAAACCTGGCACTTCCAGAGACTTCAGAGGGGGCGGAGTACAAGAAGTGCAGGCTCATTTGCAAAGTTTCCAGGAGGCCAGAAAGATTTTGTATTTCCTATTCTTTGTATGTAGCCAAAAGGCTTCAGGGTGATGGTAAAAGGTTTTTTTAATGCAAAGCATATAGTGAATGAGGTACTTACAACATTCTGAATTGCAACAGACATTTCAATTTAAGGTGTAGAAGAGACGCCTCTTGCAAGGTACCTACAGATTTAATTTTCCATGTATGTAGAAGATTTTGAAGTAGTTTATATTTCATTGTTAAACATTCATAGTAAACATTGAAAGTTAATTTGTATGAGTCTATACTTCTGCTAAGTTTATACCTTCATCAATTGTTCTACATTTCGTTTAAACTGTGCAAGATATGTACAGCTCTGAGGTTTGTTTTGTAGCGCTGAAAAGCTATGGCTTTCTCTCTCGTGTTTGTATAACTACTTATAGCAAGAGTAAGTTGCAAAAAAAATTTACAGAAAAATCTGCATGTATCCTGAAACTGCCCTATAAGATCTCAGAGGTGGTTGTGTGCATGCATTGTGAAATATTGCTAATCAAGTCACTATTTCACATTCTTAAATTATTTTGGTGTGTCAGTTGCTAAAACCACTCACTTTTTTGTAATAAAATAAAAGTATGATGTAATTTAATTGCTAAACTTAAATATTGGCTGTCGTAAATGCAAACTATCTGTAGACAAGTCTGTTAGAACTTCCAATCAAACTTTTAAAAAATTCAGTGACAGAGGGTTTCTTTAAAAAAAAAAACCTTTCTATCTTGTAACTATTAACATACATGAACAGCAAAAAAATCATTTAAATTATACAGATTTTTAACCTTATTACCACTCAGATAATAAATTCACATTTCCACCCAAGGATTTTAAATCATATTCATAATAATCCCCTTTTAATTCCACCTTTTTTAATCTGCAGAATATAATGAGGGACTCAGGTCTGTAGCTAGTGACAATATGAATACCAGATTAGAAGGTCTAGTCTGTAGTCTTCTGCACACTTCATCTAAATGTAAATAGTTACTCTAATTTACACACATGAGACCTTCCAGAAATTTTCCCCTTCTACTTTTTTGCCTCTGTAAATCACATAATAAAATCACATCATAGCAGCAGGTTGTATATGTTCCTTCGGATGGGAATCATGTGCCATGCTTCACTTCTATTTATTCCCTGTATTTGCCACCTTTAAAACACCCATTTATGTTTGGTCAGCCTCATATTACTGTCTGTATATTTATTTTTTTCAAACTCCAAAAATGTTAACCATATATTGTAAATTCTGTTAGATAACCTTATATTAGGATCAATCATTTCAATTGCAATAATTTTCCAGATCTTGTTTCTCCATGCCATTAACCTCGGGGGGATCAGTCCTGTTCCAAAAACAAGATATGGTTAGTTTTTATGTAAATTTCAGAGTAGAAGTAAGCTCTCATCAGCAGTTTCCACAGGGCAAAGATTAGATTAGCGGGGAGAAAATTTGCATTATTATTACAGGCACTTGCCTTTTAGCTTTTTAATCATTGAAAGAACGCAATTTCATGATATCTCTGTAGCCTTATCATAAGGAAGGGAGCAGGTGCATTATGTTGATTGGGCAATGAAGCAAGAATTCTGCTTGCTTTTATTGCTAGGTAATTGATTTGTTTGACTGTTATAAATATAAAGCAAGACACAATAGAAAATTTGCATTTTTGTTTCTTTGTTGTTGTCATCTTGCAAGCTCTCCTTTTAAATATTCTTAAAAAAACTTTTTTAATATCTGTATATATTCTTCCAAGTTATTGGGCCTGATAATTCTCTCACAATGATGTAGCCCCGTTGGCTTTGGTAGAGTTACTCCTGATTTACACATGCAGGAGGGTGGGAGTGGGAGGAGAATCAATGCCTCCTGATTCATGAACAAGCTCCACCACAATATAGGGGTTTGCTCACTTGGTGCTCATTGCAGGATCAGAGTACTAGTGACATTGCAAGCCATTCCCTCCAACAGGAGGGGATACCACCAGCATATCACATGTTACATAATTTACAGATATATTATTTGTAGTCATGATGGAAGTTTATTAAACAATTGATAGAAAAGAAGATATGTCTATAATGGCAAAGACTGGGTATCGAACTGTTGAAGAAGCAAAATATGATTAAATAATCAAAACATCTCAGCCAAATATTTATTGTAGTGACAAAGCTGCATTATAGATGCAGCAGTGTTAGTGTGGTATCATCCATAGCTAATGATATAGGGCCAAATTCTCCCTCTTTGTGCTAAGACTGAATACATGGCCATTGTGTATGAGTTCTCCAAAGTCATCAAATGATGGAGTCATAAGAATATAAGACTGGAAGGGACCTCCTTGGACATCGGGTCCAATCCCTTACTATCGCAGGCAACCACATCATGTAATTCCACCCATGCTGTCCCATTTCAGGCTGCAGAGTACCAGCAGGAGCTGATCTGTGGCAGCCCCACACCAGCCAAAAGCCAGCTCAGAGCTACTGTGGCTGGAGATCCTTCGGAGTGTACAGAGGGTGAAGATTCCTTCCCCGACCCCTGCATGGACCTTCTGCTGTCCAACCCCCTGCACAGCTGTAATGCATCAGTTCTGCTGCCCTTTGGAGTCTGCTCACTTGGGGGCAGGGAGCTAGATTTGGCTTAAGGCAGATATCTGTCCACACCAAAATCATTTATCTTTCTGTATTCAGATGTCTAAAAGTCCCTTCCCCAGGCCCTAAGTGCTGTTGAACTGAACATGTTTGTTTTGGTTTGCTGAGAAACATTAAGATACAGTAACTCCTCACTTAAAGTCGTCATGGTTAACGTTGTTTGGTTGTTATGTTGCTGATCAATTAGGGAAGGGAACATGCTCGTTTAAAGTTGTGTAATGCTCCCTTCTAACGTCGTTTGGCAGCCGCCTGCTTTGTCCACTGCTTGCAGGAAGAGCAGCCGGTTGCAGCTAGCTGGTGGGGGCTTGGAACCAGGGTGGACCGGCAGCCCCCATTAGCTCCCTGCTCCCCTAGGTTCTCTGTGCTGCAACCACCCAGCAGGCTATCAATTGCCAGCAGGTCAGCTGTCCCTCCCCCCCACTGCCATGTGCTGCTCCTGCCCTCTGCCTTCGTGTTGCTCCCCGAGACTCCTGTTTGCTGTGCGGGGGGAGAGGGGAAGAAGAGGGAGGGCTGTCAGAGTGTCCCCCTCCCCCCTGCTCCTGCACCCCGCTTACCCCATTTCCATAGAGCAGGGGGGACACACGATAGGGCTCAGGACCGAGGGAGCTTGCTAGCAGCAGCTGCGGTCTCAGCAAGCTGATCTAATTAACAAGGCGGTATACTTAAGAGTAGGGTCAGCATACTTAAAGGGGAAATGTGCATCTCTCTCTCACACACATGGTGTGTGTCTCTGTCTCTGTCTGAGATGCTGTCTCCCCTCCCTACATTTGTGCTGCCTTGTAGAGTGTGAGAGTGTGAGAGTTAACGCTTGAGGGCTCAGCCAATTGCTAGATCATAATTTAGCAGTAAGGCATTCCCTGGGAAATATCCCACTCTCTGACTCCTCCACCTCAACCAAGCTTCACAATCATCACTGTGTACCAGTATTAAATTGTTTGTTTAAAACTTATTGTGTGTGTGTGTGGGGGGGTAGTCTTTTGTCTAGTGAAAAAAAATGACCCTGGAACCTAACCCCCTCATTTACATCAATTTTTATGGGGAAATTGGATTTGCTTAACATCGTTTCGCTTAAAGTCACATTTTTCAGGAACATAACTACAACATTAAGTGAGGAGTTACTGTACGCTAATTTGAGCACAATTATTCTTGTCTCAAATCAGCAGACCAAAGCTAGTTCTCGCTAGGATTTTAACACATTCGTTTACTACACCAGTCTACTTCTATAACTTTGCAGACTCTGTAAATAATCCCAAAGTAAATGCAAACTTAAACATAAGTTAATTTACTGCGCTTCCAAAAATCACTGTGAAACAGCCCACAATATTAAGTATGTCTCTTCGTATTGTAGGGATTTAACGTAATGCACTATTACATAGAAAATAAAGCACAGCATAAGCTCAAACAAAATGTTCAGTGAAGGAGATCACTTTGGCACCCATTTCACTATCATGTTTCTTAGGGTTAACTGTCCCTTAAGGAAGATAGATATATAGATATATGGATTTCCTGTAGACCTCTGTTTACCATCAGGCCAACAGAACTCATTTGGAATCTCCTCTCCATCGTGCAATTTTGGGCTCTGGGGATTTTATTTTCCTCACTCCACCCTTTAAATAGTGGGTGTTTAACTAATAGCCCAGGCCCAGTGCACTCAGTAGCAAGCTTGATTTGAACTCTAGAGTTAGGGACTCTGGATTCTATTACACTACAGTGCAGAAGGCTAGAGATCCACTGACAGCTTCAGGTAAATTTAAAATGGAGGTTTTTCAATTGAATTAAATATAAATATGTAAATTAAATATAAATCATTGTAGTAATCTCTGTGTAATTTAATTTGATATTAAATTAATTTTCTTCTACCCATCCATTTTAAATGTCCATTGTAGTGCAGAATTTGAACTGAAAATGCCTACATCTGTTGGATAAATTATCACAGAGGCAAGATGGAAATCTTGGCAGCTAAGTAAGTACCGTTGGGGGTCTCCTAGCACCTGGAGAATTGTGGGAGGCAATTTGGAATTGTGGGATTGTCTCATAGAAGTCAATGGAACTATAATTGGTAATAAACACAATACCCAGCGATAAGTATTTGCAAGACCAGCAGGGGTGAAAATAACTTACAGGATTTACCTGTACTGCTGGAGTCCTGAGGGGGGCGTGGCCTCAATCGGAAGAGGCATGGCCTCATCCGGAAGAGGCGTGGCCTCTCAAGATTTAAAGGCCCTGGGGAACCAGCTGTGGCTGGGAGACCCAGGGCCTTTAAATCAACCAGGGGCTCCCTGCTGAAGAGGTGGCTGGGAGCCCCCCGGGGCTCAGGGGAAAATTAAAGGACCCAGGGCTCCGGCCACCGGGGGGAACCCCGAGCTTTGCGGGGCTGGGGAGAGATTTAAAGGGCCCAGAGCTTCTGCCGCTGAGGGGAGCCCAAGCCCTTTAAATCCTGGCCCCAGCCCGGTGGCCAGAGCATTGACCGGGATTCAAAGGGCTCTGGGCTGCCCGCAGCCGCGGGGAGCTCTGAGCCCTTTAAATACCGGCCCCAGCCTGGCCGCCAGAGCCGCGGCCGGGATTGAAAGGGCTCTGGGCTGCGCGCAGCCTCGGGCAGCCCACAGCCCTTTCAATCCCGGCCATGGAAGTCGGTGCGGTTTAGCACGGCGTACTGGCTCTTGCCGGTACACCAGACCGGACCGGCTTACTTTCACCTCTGAAGACCAGGCCCTTATTCTAGAGCATAATAATTACATTACTGAAAATGTGCATACATTTATATTAGGGCTGTCAGTTAATGACAGTTAACTCACCCAATTAACTCAAAAATATTAATTGCAATTAAACAAGTTAATCGCCATTAATCGCAGTTTTAATTGTACTGTTAAGCAATAGAATACCAATTAAAATTTATTAAATATTTTGGATGTTTTTCTACATTCTCATATATATTGTATTCTGCGTTGTAATTGAAATTAAAGTATTTTTTTTATTACAAATATTTGCACTGTAAAAATTATAAACAAAAGTAGGTATTTTTCAATTCACCTCATACAAGTACCTAGTGCAATCTGTTTGTCATGAAAGTGCAACTTACAAGTGTAGATTTTTTGTTACATAACTGCACTTAAAAACAAAACAATGTAAAACTTCAGCGCCTACAAGTCCACTCAGTCCTACTTCTTGTTCAGCCAATTGCTAAAACCAACAAGTTTGTTTACATGTACAGGACATAATGCTGCCCTCTTCTTATTTACAATGTCATCAGAAAGTGAGAACAGGCATTTCCATGGCACTTTTGTAGCCGGCGTGGCAAGGTATTTACGTACCAGATATGCTAAACATTCATATGCCCCTTCATGCTTTGGCTACCATTCCAGAGGACATGTTCCATGCTGATGACGCTCATTAAAAAAGTGTGATAATTAAATTTGTGACTGAACTCTTTGAGGGAGAATTGTATGTCCCTTGCTCTGTTTTAACCACATTCTACCATATATTTCATGTTATAACAGTCTTGGATGATCGAGCACATGTTGTTCATTTTAAGAACACTTTGCGTTTTATGAAATCTGCAGTGAATGTGAGATTTTTTAAGATAGCTACAGCACTCAACCCAAGGTTTAAGAATCTGAAGTGCCTTCCAAAATCTGAGAGGGACGAGATGTGGAGCATGCTTTCAGAAGTCCTAAAAGAGCAACACTCTGATGCAGAAACTACAGAACCTGAACCACCAAAAATAAAATCAATCTTCTGCTGGTGGCATCTGACTCAGATAATGAAAATGAACATGCGTCGGTCTGGACTGCTTTGGATTGTTATCGAGCAGAACCCGTCATCAGCATGGACGCATATCCCCTGGAATGGTGGTGGAAGCATGAAGGGACATATGAATCTTTAGCGCATCTGGCACGTAAATATCTTGCGACAGCAGCTGCAACAGTGCCATGCAAACACCTGTTCTCACTTTCAGGTGCCATCGTAAAAAAGAAGCAGGTAGCATTATTTCCTGCAAATGTAAACAAACTTGTTGGTTTTAGCAATTGGCTGAACAAGAAGTAGGACTGAGTGGACTTGTAGGCTCTACAATTTTACATTTGTTTTATTTTTGAATGCAGTTATTTTTTGTACATAATTCTACATTTGTAAGTTCAACTTTCATGATAAAGAGACTGCACTACAGTATTTGTATTAAGTGAATTGAAAAATACTATTTCTTTTGTTTTTTTACAGTGCAAATACTTGTAATCAAAAATTCAGTGAGCACTGTACACTTTGCATTCTATATTGTAATTGAAATAAATATATTTAAAACTGTAGAAAACATCAAAAATATTTAAATAAATGGTATTCTATTATTTAACAGTGTGATTAATTGCAATTACTTTTCTTAATCGTGATTACTTTTTTTAATTGCTTGACAGCCCTAATTTATATCAAGGAAAGTTCTTACATATTTTGTTGTTAATTAAGTTTAAAAGACCCTGGGTGAAATCCTGGTCCCATTAAAGTGGATGGGTATTTTGATCTCTCTGGAACCAGGATTTCACCCCATATTCACTTGGGGCCATATTCTAAAACTGTTGTTCATGTTGAGTAATAGCTTACTCCACCTGGAAGAGTACGGCTGGACGTACTATTGGAGTAAGGTACTAGTCAACATGATTAAGGGTTTCACACTCAGACCCTTAGATAACTAGCCAGGTAGGGTACAATAAAAATGAATAGATACATAATATTAACATCCACAAAATGGGAGGTGGGGTTGTTCTGCTCTGATATTTAATGTTTGATATTTAATAGCCAGTTGAATTGTAAATAGTTTCCCAATTAAAAAAATTATTTTTGTAATATAGGTTAACAGACAGGTTCATTGGTTTCACACAGTGGGAAGTTGACTTCCCAAATAAAAAAACGTCGTAGAGCTCTTGAGCAGCAAGTAGGGCATTTTTTTAATAGCATCCATGATCCTGTAGAACATATTTACAACACAACCAGTGGTACGCTTCTCTTTATGTAGTTGAACTGGTTTAAATTCCACCCTCTTTTGTAATAGTATGATTTAAGTGGAAAATTCAACAATGCACATTCAGATATATAATGGGCATGTCTGGGGTCAGAGTAATACCTATCTCTTTGTTGAAGATCAGATACTATTGTTTGAGATAATTCACGTTGGTAATACAAAATAGGGAAAATTATAACTAGAGAGATTAGGCAGTACAAAACTTTGCATTCTTTATATATAATTTGCAGTTCTATTATAATTAATGAGGGCTCAGTTCTTCATTAAACCAATTGAAAAATTTCATGCTCTCAGGAATTAAGTCAGTCCATTGTCCCTTCAGGGGGTAGGTGTGGTTAAAGGGGAAAGACAACTGTGTATATCAAGTAGTCATTTGTAGTATTTTTTTATTGCTATGGTAGGTATGTTTATCATAACATTCAAGAGTCAGCTGGAGCTGTGACCTCAGCAGCTACTTGTGCCCTGAATAGAGAATCCTTTCTTAAGTGTAGTCAAAGAGCTGCTCTATGCTCCTGTACTGGGCAGGACTTTCCAGGGACTACATTATATCCAGTCACAGAAAAACAAAATTGGGAAGAGGGAGAGGGGCTTGGAAACTCTAAGGTTCACTGTGCAGAGTTTCTGGCTAATCTTCCCCTTGTAGCCAGGGGTTTGAAGAGCAATAGTGAGGGCAAAGGTTGCAGCCATCAACTGTTTTACTTAGGCCTTATCTACACTGCAGAGTTAAGTTGACTTAAGTTACGTTGACATACAGCCACCACTGTAATTTAACCACTGTTGTATGTCCATACGACACTCCTTGTGTCTACACTGACACTGCGTCGCCCTGACTACATCGACCTAAGCGCTACACCTCTTGTCGAGATGGTTTTATTAGGTTGGTGTAGTGGGCAAGTAACAGTGGCGGGAGGAGCACTGCAGCGTGTACACCTCCATAGTTAGGTCAACATAAGCTGCTTTACATCAACTTAACTTTGTAGTGTGGACAAGGCCATAAATATAACAACTTACCTTTACCATAGGCGGCAGGTTTGTATAATTTTTGGTGGGGCCCAAAATGGTGGGGCCCCCCCGCTCCCGAAGTCAGAAGCAGCACTTGCCTACTTCAATATACAGTATTATATTTTGTTGCACTTGTTGTGATGAAGTAACTGATCTGGGAGAAATGAAGTAAAAGCTGCCCAAACGGAGCTTGAATTTTGAGGTGTTCAAATCTGGAAGGCAGGTGCTGGGGGTGGGAGAGGGCTGTGGGCTCCATGGGGGAGCTGCACGTCTGAGTGGCACAGTAAGCAGTTTGGGGGTTGGAGACGGGGTAGGGGGTTCCAGGGGGCACTCAAGGGACAAGGAGCAGGGGGGGTTGGATGGGGCAGAGGTTCGGAGGGGCAGTCAGGGGACAGGCAGCAATTGGATAGGCATGGGAGTCCAGGAGGTTTATCGGGGACAGGTAGGGGGTGGGGTCCTGGGGGGAAGTTGGGTGGAGTCTCAGGAGGGGGCTGTTGGGGACAAGGAGAAGGGAGGCTTAGATAGGGGCTGGGGTCCCAAGGGGCAGTTAGGGGCAGGGGTCTCGGGAGGGGGTAATCGGGGGACAAGGACCAGTGGTGCTTAGATAGGGGGTGGGGGTCCTGAGGGGCAATTGGGGCAGGGGTCTGGGCAATCAGCGGCCAGAGGCTGGGATTCAAAGGGCTCTGGGCTGCTGGCAGCCGCGGGGAGCCCTGAGTCCTTTAAATCCCAGCCGCGGCCGGGAGTCAGAGGGCTCTGCGCTGCCCGCAGGCTTTGCGGCGGCGGCTGGGATTTAAAGGGCTCAGGGCTCCCCGCGGCTGCCAGCAGCCCAGAGCCCTTTGAATCCCAGCCCCTGGCCGCTGATTGCCCCCTCCCCAGACCCCTGCCCCAATTGCCCCTCAGGACCCCCACCCCCTATCTAAGCACCACTGGTCCTTGTCCCCCAATTACCCCCTCCCGAGACAACTGCCCCTTGGAACCCCAGCCCCTATCTAAGCCTCCCTTCCCCTTTTCCCCAACTGCCCCCTCCTGAGACCCCACCCAACTTCCCCCCAGGACCCCACCCCCTACCTGTCCCCTGATAAGCCCCCTGGACTCCCATGCCTATCCAATTGCTGCCTGTCCCCTGACTGCCCCTCTGAACCTCTGCCCCATCCAACCCCCCCTGCTCCTTGTCCCTTGACTGCCCCCCGGAACCTCCTACCCCTTCTCCAACCCCCAAACTGCTTACTATGCCACTCAGACCAGCGTGTCTGGCTCCGTGCAGCTCCAGGCAGTTGCTGCCATGCTCCCCCAGGGAGCCCACAGCCCTCTTCCACCCCCAGCACCTGTCTTCCAGATTTGAACACCTCAAAATTCAGGAGTGCTCAAGCTCCGTTTGGGCAGCTTTTACTTCATTTCTCCCAAATCAAATATACTGATCCACTGTAACTTGCTGTAGAAAAAGTAGGATAAAATTGAGCAAGAAATGCTTATTAGCACTGGAATTGCTACTTTCAACAGCCATTGCCTTTTTGTTTGTTTGAAAGGAAGACAGTGAGATTGCATTGGCAAATTCCCCATAGAAAGAAAGAGTGGAACAAAAGAATAATAAAGTCTCCTCAACTTTTCCTCATTTATGGAGGACAGTCTTATAATATGCATCCAGATATCCTCCAATCACACAAGCTGAAAATTGTTCCACTTTACTGCAGCTCTGTAAGCATATGGGAACCAATCCTGTCTGTGTTTTGTGCACATCCAAAATTCCGGCTGAACGACCCACCCTGGGAGCGAGTTACCAGTGACCCAGGGCTGGGGCGGAAGGAGGTGGTGGGGGGGCACTGGTGTGGGGAGGGCAGCAGGACAACCCTCTGTGTCTGTGTGTGTCTGTCTCCATCATCCCTGGCTGTGTCTGTCTGTCCCACAACCCCCTGGCTGTGTCCGTGTGTGTGTCTGTCCCACAGCCCCCCCAAGCTGTGTGTGCGTCTGGCTGCCCCCAGAGCTCACCAGCTGTGTCTGTCTGACAGTGACTGACCCTGCTGTTGCTCTGCCCAGCGCTGAGAGCCGCTGCCTGTGGCTCCCTCCCCCTCCCTGCTGTGGAGGCGCGGCCAGGCAGCTCCGGCACCGCCCCCGGCAGCTCCCATTGGCTGGGGTTCCCGGCCAATGGGCTGTGAGCCAAGTCAGCCCTGGAGCCTCTCCGGGGCTGGGGAGAGCTGCCGCTGAGGTCAGGGCGCCCCCATTGCTGGCGCGGGGACCCCCGGAGCACAGGGCCTGGGGCCCAAACATTGGTGGAGCTGGGCCTACCCTCGGGATTATTGGTGGGGCCTGGGCTCCACGGGCCCATAGAACTCGCCGCCTATGACCTTTACTTAACTTCCCTGACAGCCCCTTCGTTAACCAATGTGTGGGCTAAAGTAACTTTAAAAATTCAACTTAAAGCAGCAAAAGTAGAACTAGAGAAGGCAATTAAAAGGCTATACAAAATCCTTCAACAATCTGGAAAGGCAGTTCAGAGCAGTTACCAATATTGTTTCAAGTACTAAAGAAAGCTTGCTACAAAAATATCTGCCATCTAAGTGTGTTTAGCCCAAGATTTAGTGTTTATTTTCAAGAATCACTAGTTTTCTGTGGCAATCAACGATATTTTTATCAGCACATCTGCATGGGTCCAAAAAGCTATTAGATTGTATTTGTAGTTTCTTAGTTTCTTCCTCCAATTTTTAAAACAATTTCTTTTAAAAAAAAAGTCCTCTTAAAAACACAGAATCAAGTTTAGAATCAAATACAACAAACATGATTCTAAATCCTGAACAGCTGACTCCATTGTATCAAATGATGATTTAGGAAGTGAGAGAGATTGTTCTCACCTCATTCTTTTTTTCTGTCAACAGCAAGAATAGACTCTAGGGCTGCTGTGACAAGAGGGGAATGAGATGGTGATGGGAGAACAAGGGAATCCCTCAATTTTACCCCAGGATTTTAGGCATTGGAGATATCCACAGCTTTTTCTCTACCCAGTGCTTTCTTGAGTTGCAGATTATAAGCAAAGCCAGTCATTAGTTTTTCAAGGAAACGATATTACACTATGCTCTTCAAAACATGTTTATTTTCAAACAAAGTAATTCCTTTGCTGTTTAAAGAAGAGCAGATATTGTATAGTGCTACCTGTAGAATGTAGGAAATGTATACTGCATGGGTGCAGTATTGTTCATGACCTAGAGCAGGCCTGCACAACATGCGGCCCACGTGGGCTCATTGTGCGGCCCCCGGGGGGTGAGTAGGCAAGCAGTGGGTGAGGGAGGGGGGCTGAGGAGGCGAGTGGGCAGGTGGGCAGTGGCGGGGGCTGAATAGGCAAGCCGGGGCAAGTGCGGGGCTGAGGAGGCAAGCAAGGAGTCAGTGGCTGACCTGTTCTACTGATCTGGTCTGGCTCTCATCCCCTCTCCAAGAGTTGCAGTTGTCTGGAGGTGCTGCCTTCCACGCCTTCCTCATTCATTCAACAGGACAGTCGATTACAAAGTTGGGGGAAGATCTTATTCTACTTGTAGCAAAAAGACATTTTTCTTTTACCTTAATTATACTACCTTAGGGGCCCACTATAACATATTACCAAGGTTCAATACCTCTGTTTCGGTGGGGCAGTGCTGGGGAAGGAGGGTTTGTTTCCACGGGGCGGGCGGCGCTGGGGGTGAGTATTTCGGGGGGCTTGGCGGCGCTGGGGAGGGTGTTGTGTTTCGGGGGGGGCTTGGCGGTGCTGGGGGGGGTTCGGCGGGGCCGGGGGGGTTCGGCCCTCAGCTGCTTTCTTTAGAGTAATATGGCACTCACTGCTTTACGAGTTGTGCAGACCTGACCTAGAGCCTTGAAATGGGCAAAACTGGAGAGGTCTTTAGAGGTTTAACTGAGAGTCACACAGGGGAAGGGTGAAGGGGAGGGTTAGCTCAAGATAAATCTTGAACCTAGCTATCTTATGGGGGTAAGGTAGGGGTTATTAGAAGGTAAAAATGTCATTTTTATATTAAAAACAAGGAGGAGAACTTGCTAAAATGTACATGGCATGTTGTGGTGATCAGCAAAACTAAGGTAGGCTGCAAGCAGCACCAACATATAATGCAGTTCACCTAGAGCAGTGGTTTTCAAACTGTTTTTCTGGGGACCCAGCTGAAGAAAATTGTTGATGCTTGTGACCCAACGGAGCTGGGGATGAGGGGTTTGTGGTGTGGGAGAGGCTCAGGGCTGGGGCAGAGGGTTGTAGTGCGGGGGTGAGGGCTGTGGGGTGGGACCAGGAATGAGGGGTTCAGGTTGTGGGAGGGGGCTCAGGGCTGGGTAAGGGGTTCGGGTGTGGGAGGAGGTCAGGGCTCTGGGCTGGGGAAGAGGGGGTTGGGGTGCAGGAAGGGGTTCCAGGTTTGGGGGGCTCAGGGCTGGGACAGAGGATTGGAGCACAGGGTTGGGGCCCAGACTTACCTCCATCGGCTCCTGGTCAGCGGCGCAGCCGGGGTGCAGAGGCAGGCTTCCCACCTGTCCCGGCACCGTGGACCACGCTGCACCCCCAAATTGGCCAGCAGCAGGTCCGGCTCCTAGGCAGAAGTGCATGACTCTTGCCTGCAGGCAACGCCCCCCAGCTCCCATTGGCCAGGAACCGGCCAATGGGAGTGTGGAGCTGGTGCTCAGTGCAGGGTAGGGTGAGAAGCCCCATGGCCCCCCTGCCTAGAAGCGGGACCTGCTGCTGGCCACAGCGCGGTGTCGGATCAGGTGGGCACTAGCTGCCTTAGCTGGGCAGCACCGCCGACAGGACTTTTAACATCCCAGTCGGCGGTGCTGACCAGAGCAAGGTGACCCAGCGCCTGACATGCCGCAACCCAGTTCTGGGTCACAACCCACGGTTTGAAAAACACTGACCTAGAGATTGATTAAAAATTCTTTCAACAGCAAGTATCCTGAACAAACACATAAAAAGGAGGAAATCAGAAGGGCAGATGAGAAACACGTTGTAGTTAATCAGCTGACACTGACTAAGCAAACTACTGTAATCAGTCAGTCAGTCTCCAGGTCAGTTTTGGTGTCCTGATTTTTCAAGCATGGATGAACATGCACCTACCTCACAAATAGGCATGGCACAGAGGGAAGGAAGGGAAAGGCAAATACCTTCAGTCCTTATTCTGTTTTGCTTCTTTTAAAGCAGTTCAGGCATTTCAGCTTAACAGCTCTCAGTCATTTGCACATAAATCTTGGTCTTTGTATTCTCTCTCTAGCTGTTTTTCTGGTGAGGGTGGAAAATGTTTTCAGTGCCCTCCTTCCCCTTGAGTGGCTGAGCCGAAACCAAAAAACATACAGCTAGCCAATCAACGGGGGAGGAAATCAGAGTGAAGTTGGAGACCACCCTCCTCGCCCACTCCTAGAACTGGCCCTGCCTCTCTCTCGCCTGGTCCATTCACGCTCGGTTAGTGATTTTTTTTGGGTCCCCTGATTTTTGGATGCCCAACCAGGAATTAGAGGCCTGATTTTCAGGTGGTTGGTGCTCAGTAATTTCTAAAAATCAGGCCCCTTTCAAATGTCTCAAGTTGGACCTCCAAAGTCACTTCTGAAAATTTAGGCTTTGACATACAAAAGAGTGTTAATTCAGTGAAAGATCCATTTTCCCCACTCATCATGAGCAATCTGTATGTGGTCACAGGTAGTGCCATCAGCAGTTGTATTTGTGTGCTATCTTTCTCTCCAGGTAGTTGGTTTGTAGGAAGATGGAATAGTGACTCAAAGAAAATATTTGTCTAATTCAGTGTTCTCAAAAATCCATGTCACACAAGATTACGTGACTCGTTGCAGGCTGATTTCCAAGCCCTTCTAAAATAACTTGACAAAGATAATGTCAACAGGATCAACCTGCTGGCCTGTTCCCTTGCTTGCACCTTTATCAGTCACATTCTTCACAAATCTCAGCCCTCAGTACCACATGAGGCCATAAACATATGCCTTTGTCTCATAGCTTTAGACCTTTTTCACTTATTTCCCCAAAATGAGATGAAAGTAGATGTAAAATACCTTACTGACAGTATGTTCTACTTAATTATGTATTGCTCTATAATATCATTGAATGCTGAGCTATATTATAAGAAAAATGATTCTTTAAAATGTTTGCTTTATTCCCCTAGTACACAAGTGAGGCAATCAATGTACATGATGTTTTACAGTGTCTGAATGTTGAGAGTACAGAATGCTGAGTATGTGGATCAGTGAGCCTATTCTCTTTTATGACTGGTTGTCTTTCCGTTACTTTCTGAAAAGCACTTCTCCTGTGTGCCATTTGGTATAAGTTAAACCCACTTCTATCTTCTGACCAGTTCACGCTGTCATTTAAAACACTGCAGAATTTGGCTCAGAGGTTTCCAAGGGAGTTGTATTTATTTGCTCCAGTCTGAATTTGAATGAAGATCTTCAAGCAGAAATATGTGAAAATTATTAACATTTTGATTCTAGGGGAATTATTACATTTATGACATTTTAATCTTCTTATTCCATAAAGTAATCAGATGGACTAGGGGGCAGATATTTAAAGGTATTTTAGGTGCCTAAAGATGCAGGTAGGTGCCTAATGGGATTTTCAAAAGCACATAAGTGGGATCGGCACCTAACTCTTCCTTAGGTGTTTTTGAAAATGTCAGTAGGCACCTATCTAAATCTTTATGCACCTAAATACATCTGAAAATCTGGTCCTATATGAGTCGCTGGAGGTCTCTTCCAACACAAGTGATTCTGTTGTTATATTGAAAGATGTCAGCATGGCTGGAGTATTATTTTAGAGGGGGGAAAATGTGTGTCAGAAATACCTTTAATTTTCTGGAGCTCCAATAACTCCTGGTAATCATTATTTGTGTTTTATGACACAGTTCTGTTATGAGACTATTGGGATTGATGCTCTGCACGGACAAATGAGACCTGTGTGCGATTTCTCACTCGTTAGCAGGAAGTAATTCAAGTCATTAGAGCAGGAAAGACCACTTATTACTATGAAGGGATATGGGAGAGACCTTGTGGACCTCTAAAGGAGTCCCAGCTAATATTTATTGGGCAGAAGGCAAGTCACAGTGATGTAAGGTCTTAAAGGGTGGGGAATAAAAAGTAGGCTCCCTGGGACATACACTCATTCAAAAGAGAGCAGACTTAACATCAGTCCCATCTTATTTTGTTTCCTATTAGATCATGATCATAACTCTGAGATGATCGAGCAAAATTTAGTTCCCACAGCTGTTGTGAGCAGATGACATTCTGGGTGTAATCAGGCTTTCCATTACTGATGGCTGCTCATACAAATCTGATAAACTATTATGACAAGGTTAGTGGCTTTAAGGTTCATTATAGAAGGCAGATTGGTATCTTACTCACAGTGAGACCTAATAGAATTACCCATTGATTTTTCTGTAGCCAGGCCCCCCAGGAGATTTATTCATTCAGGGATTAAAATTGCTCCACGCTTGTCTGATTTGTTTAAAGATCATGTGTTACCCTTAATCGGAGACAGTCAGAGATACCTCAAAAAAAGACATAACTTTCCATAATCCCTAAATAGAGGAACAAGCCTTACAAACTGTTAATAATCTACCTGTTGGAGGCTTTTATACCTCTAGTATTTCAAACAGTTCCTACTTCTGTCTCATCCTCAGTCAAAAATGAGTTGAAATATCTGCATTGTAAATTTGTTTAGAGTGGCAGAAAGCCCAGAGTTAGTTTAACAATGTTTTAGCTAGATGCTGAACACGGAGGCTTAGATTGCCTGGTTTTTCATTTTCCAGTTTGGCAGTTTTTTAGTAAGGCTTATACTGGGAGTAGGTCGTCATCTCCAGTGCCAGATCTGATCAGCATTCTGAATTTCCAGGGGGAATATGTTCTGCCTTTCCCAGTGAATGAATTGATATAATCTTCTCATAAGATCCATATTCCTCAGATTACACTGATGGGCCCTGAGGATGACCCGAAGGCTTTCCTGGTAATGTTTGAATGAGTGGCAATGGTAGTCCGATGGCGACCTGATCAGTGGGCCACCCTTTTGCCACCTCACCTGATGGGACTAGTGCAGACCACATACTGTTCCCCTGTTGATATTTAGAAGGCTCCATTGGACAAGCCTGAGAGTGACAATCACCCTCTTTTCCCATCTCCTTAGTGCCATATCTGCCTGCTGCCTCTTCAGTTCCAGCTTTTCTGTTTCTGTTAAACACCTGGCAGTGCTTGAGGCAAAGCCTGCACCAGCAACAAAACAGGGAAACTGACTATACTCAAAGTGCTGTCAAATGCACAAAGTAAACTAACTGAAAAAAAGAGAGTAAAAAACATCAAGGTTTCTTATCACTTTCTATCCTAATAATCTTATGGATTACTTCCAGCAACAGTACACACAACAGCTTCAATTGGAAATGTGATTTTTGAGTTGACAGTGCCCCTCTAAGGGCTTGTCTGTACATAAAAGTTTTACGACTTTAACTATGTTGGTATAGTTAAAGTGGTACAACTCCTCCCCTTCCTCTGATAGGGACACAGTTACCCATATATGTACTTGTGTACAGCATATTCACATATGTGAAGAGTAGCCTGATATAATGCCCCTTTGTACCGGTACAACTGCATCCATAATAGGGCTTGTACTGGTAGATCAGTTAAAAAAAAATCACCAAACATAGTTATACCACTACAGCTTTGAAGTGTAGATCAGACCTAAGATTCAGAGTGTCATCTCACACTTCTCTATTACATACATTTTAAAAAAAAAGTTTTAGCTTCTCAGATCAGCAGTAACGTTTCATAATTTGCCTATGAATTTTGCATGTTTTCATTAACTATGATTGATGACAGAAAAAATCCAGGTAGTCTTTTACACGCAAACCATTAATGTGAAATAGACAAGACAGCTTGGGAATTTCAGCAAATTTATTTCTCAGGGCCACTCCCTGGATCACACAGAGGCATCAGATTACTATAAGGGTTGGAGCAGGAGTCTAGTTCAGTTCAGTAGTGAAGGAATTTGTGTTGCAAAAGAAATTAAATGTCATGTTCATGGGTTGCACTATAATCTATTTGGGCCTGATTTACCACCCATTGAAGTAATTCCGAATCTATCAATTGATTTCAGTGGGCATTGCATAGGGTTACCAGGTGTCTGGTTTTCAACAGGATCGCCAGGTTGAAAAGAGACCCTGGCAACTCTGGTCAGCACTGCCATTAAAAGTCCAGTCAGCAGCTCAGCAGGGCTAAGGCAGCTTCCCTGTCTGGCTCTGCATGGTTCTCAGAAGCAGCACCATGTCCCCCCTTTGGCTCCTACATGTAGGGGCGGCCAGGGGGCTCCGCATGCTGCCCCTCCCCAAGCGCCAGTTCTGCATTTCCCATTGGCTGGGAACCGCAGCCAATAGGAGCTTCAGGGGCAGCGCCTACAGATGGGGCAGCGCGCAGACCTGCCTGGCTGCGCCTCTCCATACGAGCTGGAGGAGGGACATGCCACTGCTGCTGGGAGCTGCTTGAGGTAAGCGCCGCCCGGAGCCTGCACCCCTTATCCCTCTCCTGTGCCCCAACCCCCTGCCCCAACCCTGATCCTTTTCTCACCCCCCAACCCTCTGCCCCAGCACTGAGCCCCCTCTAGCCCTCCAAATTCCTTAATCTCGGCGCCCTCCTGCACCTCATTCCCAGCCCCACCCTGAGTCTGCACCCCCAGCCAGAGCCTTCACCCCCTCCCCCGCACCCCAACCTCCAGCCTGGAGCCCCATCCCGCACCCTGAACCCCTCATTTCTGACCCCATCCTGGAACCCGCGCCCCCCCCCCAGCCCAGAGCCCATTCCCCCTCCCTCACCCCCTGCCTCAGCCCGGAGCCCCAACCCATACTCCGAACCCCTCGGCTCCACCCCCTAGCCTGGAGCCCCCTCATGCACCCCAAACCCCTCATCCCTGGCCCCAGCCCAGAGCCCACATCCTCAGCCAGAGCCCTCTCACATCCCAACCCACTGCCTCAGCCCGGAGCCTCCTCCCACACTCTGAACTCCTCATTTCTGGCCCCACTCTAGAGCCCTCACCCCCTCCCACACCCCAACCCCCTGAGCCAGCTCAGTGAAAATGAGTGAGTGAGTGAGGGTGGGGAGAGCGAGTGACAGAGGGAGGGGGGATGGAGTGAGCGGGGGCGGGGCCTCAGAGAAGGGGCGAGGCAAGGGTGTTCGGTTTTGTGCAAGTAGAAAGTTGGCAACCGTAGCATTGGATCAGGGCCATTGTTACCAAGGACATCAGACAACTGGGGGAGGTTGGTTAATAAATGTTATGAGCTGAGTTTAACCTTGTTATAGGTTCAGTAAAAACCTCATTGAAACTGATGTATGAACTCATTGAAACTGATGCCCTTCACTTGAGATTGTTGTAAGAGACATTTAAGGGGGGCTACACTCCAAACAAGGCCTAATAGAGTCTGCCCAGAAAATTAGCACCATGTAGGCAGAGGGTTTGACAGAGTGTTGTTCTGACCAGGGATGTATGTGTGACTGTATATGTGTGAAAAGAGAAGCGCAGGGGTGGGCAGGAGAGGTGAGCAGGCAAGAAACACAGAGACTCGGACCTGGTCTACATTTAAATATTAGATTGGCCTAGCTATGTTGCTCAGGGCTGTGAAAAATATAGCACCCCAAGCACAGTAGTTAGGTCAACCTGACCACCAGTGTAGACGTGGCTAGGTTGACAGAAGAATTCTTCCATCAACTTAGCTACCACCTCTCACAGAGGTGGATTAACTACATCGGGCAACAATAATATAGCTGAGGTCAGAAGTCCATAGAAAATTTGAATCAACTGTGTAAGGTTCTTTTACCTAAATATTAAGAAATCTTCAGGGATTCTACTGAGGCTTCCCGTGTTGTTAACGTACTTTCACGTATAATGTAAAATTTACAGCAGTTACACTGGACAGATGTCTATGAGCCACCAGAAAATACAGAAGAAAAAACAGTAAAAGACAATTTTATGTACTCCTTGAACCATACAGAGAAGCAGTCAGGTAAACCAGGATTTCTGAAGCATTAGTCTGTGGTTAATTTTGTGATTGCTGCTTGGGATAAACAGTAACTCTTTTGTGGCATGGAAATACCACAGGAAGTGACTGCTTTTCTCTTCAAAATATCTGTTATGGGGACACCAATACAGACGCTCCCCAACTTACACAAGCGTTCCATCCCAGAACGCCTTGCATAACTCAAATTTTGCGTAAGTCAGAAACGTATACCCACCATTACGCCCAAAAAAAACCCCTATTTCTAGCTTATGGAACTTTTTCCATAAGTGCAGATTTGCGTAAATTGGGTTTGCGTAACCCGGGGTCGTCTGTAATGAAAGGATTATAAAGTTTAATTTTCAAGAGTGCTGTTGTGGATACAGTTTCTCTGAAGCCATGTTGGACCTTTTAGTTTGCGTCCCAAGTCTGTGTGCACAGCTGGGACAATATCACTGAAAAGATCTGAAAGTGAAGTGAATAGCACAACATTTTTACCATTATTTATTTGTATTATAGTAGCCCCTAGAAGACTCAACCAAGATAGGGGCCCCATTATGCAGGAACTATATGAACACAAGAAACACATCCCTGCCCTAAAAGCTTACAATCTGAATTAACAAGACAGATAACATGCACATGGCATCCACTCAGTAACAACTTGGTTTCAGATCCTTTGTGCTGGCAGGCACTTAAAGAGTTAACATATTGGTCTCACTAGACTCAGAAGAATGGCTGACTGCAGCATCAATTCTGGGTTTTCAATAATAGAGCACTTACCTCTCTTGGAGCCACGTGTGCATTTCTGTGCTTCTTGCTCTGACGTGCAACATACCATGACATCCTCCACCATAAAAGGAAACACACCACTAATAGTTGTGCTTCCTCTTCACTGCCACTGGGACAACACTGTTTATTTCATCTAGATTTCTGTCCTTCACTCTGGCTTTATTTTTAATTCCCTCTCATGACTTTCCTTCTGCTCTCCTGGACAGCCACCTTCAGAGGACTGAGAAGAAGAGAATTCCCATTGCTGAAGCATAGCCTTGCACATATCTGCTGTCTGCCTGCCGCACCACTCAGAGGCAGAAACTATGACAAAAATGAATTAATACAGCTAGATTCAAAAGTATGTGGATCATTTATGTGATTGGACCAGCAGACGGCAAATGTAATGTAAAAGAATCAGTCTGAGGGCAAGGAACCAATCTAGGGAATATATGCTAAATTAAACCATCTGGCATATAAAAGATCATAAGGCCAAATTTTGCCCCCAGGTACTCACTACAACCACATTGAAGTCACTGGGAGCTCATCACCTCATATGAGGCAGAATTTGACACTTAGGAAGTTTTATGGAGGTTGAAACCATCAGCAGCATTAAGAAATCATAAGTAAAGCACTAGGTAGCCTTGGTAGAGAATATGAAACAAGAAACAAAATTTGACTTTTTAGGCTGCTGGTTGTATCCTATATATGGAGTGTGATATACAATATTGCTCACCCTAGCACAAAAATAATGTATAGGATGCAAATGTAATACCCCATCTGAAGAATCTAATTTATGAAGAAAAGTTAGTCATCTTCTCACTGGGGGGGGGGGGAAAGAAGGCTTGGATGTGACCTAGTATATTTTCAAAATTATGAAAGGGATTAGTAAAGCTGATACACATTTTTACACTCTTATCTTGAAGAAATATTTTTCAGTATTTCATTTGTCTGTTATAACAAACACGTAGGAAGAAAAGGGAAAAGTTTAATAAATAAAAGGAATAAGTTGCTTATCATTGTTTGCTCATAAAATACTGTAATAGTTTTGTTACTTTTCATTCTGGTATATTTATTCACAGGAAAGGGGCAAGGTATTATTTTGTGTTTGAACTTTTAAACAAGAATTCAATGAGACAGGAAATTGTGTTTTACATGCGTGCAACACTTCCTATTCTTGTTGGAAGCTTGATTTCAGACCGTTTTATTTCAGTTTCAAGCAGTTTGATTTTGAAGCACAGGGATCTAGGGGAGACGGTTAGCATTTCTGTCATTTCATGTTTACAACAGACAAGAAATACAACCAACTGCTAGTATGTCTTTAAGTTGTCAAAACAAGAGTCAGGTTTTTCTTTAACTTTTATCTCATGCATGACCATTATATTTCTCTGCTATATTTCTTTTACATGATGAAGACATACCATGAATAGTACTGGAGAACCTGAATAGACAGTTTTATTGATGGAGCATATCTTCTTCACAAGTTATTCTATAATGGCCAACTGGTGAACATTTTACAATGTGAACTTTGTTTCCTGTTATCTGTACATGTAGCCTTAAGAGTATAAAGCAGAAGGACAACAGTTCTGATGTCTATAAAAATCCAGTGCCAGAAAGAGCAAAAATGTACATTTGGTCCCTGCTTTGTTGCCAGTAAGGTTCATAAACATGTCATAAGAGAGAGCGTGACTAACATGGATTTTTTCATCACACTAACTACGTTCAGACATTTACATTAATAATTATACCAAGATTTAGAATTAATCAAAACTATGCTCTTACTTTTAGTATTTTGCAAGTACCTAGTTCATTTCAGAGTCACATCTGTTGGGTTACTGGTTAGTTATCGTTGTCAACAAACTATGAGACAGTCTAGTCGTCTTTATTTTCCCCTCACATTTAATAACTGAGCTAACAAAAAAGACAATATTTCTGACCCATTGCTCAGATGAATAATTCGTCATCCTGCTCTTCTTGTGTTAAGTATATTTGAAGTACTCCAGCTGTAAAGATTATTTATGAGACACTCACAGACCAACAGAAATTTATTTGCTGCTGTCAAGCATGTCATCATTTTATTGAGAGAGAAGCAACAGTCTATTTCTATTCAATTTTGGTTAAAGATTTTCCATATCTAGTGTTAGACTGGTGGAATTCCTTAATTAGGGTACTCAGAGTTTGGCAGGTTTTCAGTGCTATTCTTTTGACAACCAAGAGTAGCTATTCTTTCCAAGTCAGATTAACAACAGACTAGAGTGAAAATGTCAGTGTTGCTTGGTTACAATTCATCAGTGTGAATCAATGCTCCACACGGCTCATTCTGGATTTGAACAACCAGGAGATTTCTCAATACTGTATTAGCGATGTATGCTGGGATGTGACTAGATTATGTAATATCTCAATTTACTGTAAAGCTATCCCTTTTGATAGATATTTGGATGGCAGATTTTGACCTTGGAGGATAAAAACAGGCTATTTTAAAGGGTCTAGTTTTATGAAGCATTTATTTTAGTGAAGTATGCATGTTTTTTGAAAATGTATATAGAATCATAGGTCATCTAGTCCAACCTCCTGCTCAAAGCAAGACCAATCACCAGACAGATTTTTGCTCCAGATCCCCAAATGGCCCCCTCAAGGTTTGAACTCACAATCATGGGTTTAGCAGGCCAATATTCAAACCACTGAGCTATCCCTTTGCCCTGTTTCATTATGTCTTTAACCCTTGCTTTACTTATCTACAAGTTTTATTCTTCATAAATATTTTCTTCTGGAAAGGACTGAGACCTCACTCTAACCTGCCTAATATTGTTTTAATGATTGTTACAGGAATATAGGCAGAGCTCATATGAGAGAACCGTTTAACTGGCATGCCTTCCTTCCTTCTTCAAGTTGTCCCCCTATGGATGCTCCGCTGTGGGTGTATCTGCACCCCTCCCCCTCCAATCAGAGACTTTAGGTAGCAGTGTCTGCCTCAAGGCTATCTTGTACTGTGCAGGCAAACCCCCATCAGTTCCTTCTCAACTGCCCTTGGCCTCAAACAGAATGTGTAGCAGTCCCGTTGACTATTTAACTTTCTTTTTCTTGGTAGCCTATATATAGTTCAGCGTGATTCTTAGTTTCCTTTTCCTTTGTCGTACCATTAGGGCTTCTGGTTTTTTTTATTTAAAAAAAAAACAAAAGCCTTTTTTCTTTTGACCATTCCCCCCCAGCTTTTTGCTGTGGGATCACCCCTGTTAGGGGTATACCAGGTTCCTCCAGATTCAAGAGGTGCCTGTCCTGCAGGGAGGCAATTCTAGTGACAGTCAGACACTCTTGTTGAGTCCGGTGCGTTAGAGAGATGCACCTTCCACTGAAGTGCACCTTCTGCCAACATTAAAGGCTAGATCTCAAAAGACTCGGGAGCTAAAGTTAAAACTTCTCCTCATGAAGGGTGTTCTTAGGCCAGCATCTGACCCTGGCCCTGAATCCTCTTCAGGACAAAGATCTTCCCCAGAGCCTTCAATGTCCATAGAGATAGAATGTGCGGAGAAAGTTAACTGACTCCCTCCACAAAACCTCCAGAAAACAGACTGCAAGCCCTTTAGCTTAGTCCCCAGAATCACCAGCAGCATGAGCCATTTGGCTGCCGCACACCCATCAGACCCACCCTTCTCCAGCGAGGAGTCTGATAGTGACCAGGATGACAACATCTCTCTGGTCTCACACCATAACCCACCATTACGACATCAGGGACCTTCCCAATTGCACCCACACTCCGACTCTCAATCTTCCAAGTACCTGTGGGTACTACCACCCATGCTTTCCCCCCACCCCCAGTAGTTGTCCTGGGATCCATGGGCAGTCTACAGGCCCCACATTTCTTGGGCATCGAGTGTGTCCCATAGAAAGTCCACTCCACTAGACATTCCCCTATGGCTTCTGTGTCCAGAGCCCCGGAACACGAGGAGGAAACTTTCAGGGAGCAGGAGGCCAGACTGGAGGTGGAAACTGCCCCACCGGCAAACATCTCTTTCTCCTCGCCAGATGAGGCAGTAATTAGAGCCCTGCATGGATACAAAATTTATATCTACAGATGCAGCAGCAAAAGCAGCAGCATGTTGGACCACTGCTCGCAGGAGCCAGTGTGGCTCCGCCGTCCCCAGGCCTGCCCATTGGGGCGGGAACCAGGCTCACTGGCAGCTGTCCCTGGTCACGATAGTGTGTGCAAGAGGCTCGCACGCTCCCGGACAGGAGTCCCTTCCATGCAGTGGTGTGCGTTTCCTGATTCCCCAAGACAAAGGAAGGCTAGAGTCCCATACTAGATGGGTAAGGGCATTAAACAGATACATGAAGGCACAAAAGTTCAAGATGGTCACACTAGCAGCCATTATTCCATCTCTGGAGCAAGGAGTTTGGTTTTTGGTCCTCGACCTACAAGATGTCTGCATCCATATTTCAATCCAACCATCTCACAAGAGATTCCTCTGATTTACCTTTGAGCAGGACCATTATCAGTACAGTGTGCTCCCATTCGGCATCTCATCCGCACCCAGGGTATTTTTCAAGGTCCTCTCCATCGTAGCAGCACACCTACACACATTAGGTATTGTCATCTGCTCATACCTGGACAGCTGCCGTCTGAAGGCTTATTCTTTCCAAGATGCCCTGTTGGCACAGCTCAACACCCAGAAATTGACCTTGACTTCAGTACAATGTCTGGCGTTCATTGGGGCCGAACTCAACACAGTGCAAGTAAGGGCATTCCTCCTGTTGCACTGATCCAACACCCTAATGAGTCTCATAGAGACAGTCCAGGCCAGACCACAAATACTGGCCAGGAATTGCCTCCAGCTTCTCGGGCACATGGCAGTATGCATGATTGTGACTCCACCTGCCCAGTTGTTCATGAGATGTTTGTCGATGTGGCTCAGATCTGTCTATTCTCCAAACAAGGATGGGTTAAACAAGCCACTATTAGTGCCCTCCAGAGTCAAACCTTCCCTGGACTTGTGGAAAGAACCATCCAACGTCCATGCAGGCATTCCATTTGCACAACCCCCACCGACACTGATTCTAGCCAATGCCTCTCTAATAGGCTGGGGAGCCCACCTTAGTAATCGCAAAGTCCAGGGCAAGTGGTCTCCCACAGAAGCAATTCTTCATATCAATCTTTTAGAATTAAGAGCCATCAGAAACGCCTGTGCATGCTTTCTCCCATTTATCAGAGATATTCACACAAAAGTTGTGATGCATAATATAACCTGTATGTTTTACATAAATTGCCACCGGGGGGGGTGCCAGATCACCCTCCCTTTGCATGGAAGCCCTGAAACTTTGGAATTGGTGCATCCACTATAATGTGCTCATTTCAGCTGTTTACTTGCCAGGGACACAAAATGTGACAGCCAACAGTCTCAGTTGGAATGTCTCACATGATCACAAATAGGAACTGAACCATGCAGTGCTTCATGGCATATTTGACCTGGGGGGAACCCCGATAAAAGATCTGTTTGCTACTTACTGGAACAAAAAATGTCTCCGCTACTGTTCAAGGGCCAGACTAGGGAAACAGTCCCTGTGGGATGCTCTTATCTTTTCATGGGACAGGGAGCTACTGTACGGCTTTCCCCCATTCCCTCTGATGTCCAAGATCCTGTTAAAGATACAGCGAGAGAAAGCAAAAGTTGTACTGATTGCCTCCTCCTGGCTGAGACAAGTTTGATATCCATACCTTGCACAACTGGCAGTATGTCCTCCGATTCCTCTTCAGACCGTTCCTCACCTGCTCTCCCAAAAGGATGGATGGATTCTTCACCCCCAGCTTATGGAACCACAGGTTCCAGGCTTAGATCCTTCTTGGTTCCAGTGCTTAGAGAGTGAATGCTCTGAGTAGATGCAATTCCAAACAAGTGGAACTGACCTCTTCCTCTCTCCCTCTAATTCTAGATTATATTTTAGACCTCAAAGGCCTGGGCTCTCTCTTATCTCTCTTAAAGTACATCTAATGTCCATAATGGCCTTCTATCGTCCAGTGGATGGATGCTCAATATTCACCCACGCAACGACATGTAAATTCCTTAAGGGCATGGGAAACTTCTTCCTGCACATCAGACCACCCATTCCAACCTGGGACCTCAATCTAGTTCTGAGAATCTTGACTTGACCACCCTTCGACAACCCTTTGGCCATTTGCTCTCTGTTACATCTGTCCGTGAAGATGACGTTTCTAGTGGCCATTACATTAGCACAAAGGATAGGTGATATAGTGGCGTTGATGGCATACCCACCATTCACACTCTTCTTTAAAGACACAATCATCTCGAGGCCACACCCCAAGTTCCTCCCAATGTAGCCTCCATCTTTCATATGAACCAGCTAATTCATCTCCCCATATTTTTTCCAAAACCACATCATGACAACAGGGAGTCAACACGTCATATGCTGGATTTTAGGAGAGCCCTGGCATTTTATTTGGACAGGACTAAGGTTTTTGGAAGTCCCTCAAATTCTTCCATTCATTTGCAGAAAGATCCAAGGGCTCTGCAATATCAGCTCAAAGATTCTCCAATTATATTAATCACTGTTACTGTGCATGTAATCTATTGTCTCCATTAGGGGTCCTCATCCACTCCACAAGATCCGTTTCTGCTTCGGTCGCGTTTGTTAAAGATGTCCTCTACTCAGAAATCTGTAGGGTGACAACCTGGGCCTCTGCCCATACTTTCACGGATCACTGTACAATTATTCGGGACTCTTCCTCTGATGCCATCTTCGGCTCCACAATACTGTTGTCAGTAGCAGACTCTACTCCGAAGCCCCAGCCCTCCATGGGGCATACTGGAGTCACCTATAGTAAAGCACGCATGGGGACACTACTTGAAGAAGTTACTCACCTTGTGCAGTAATGATGTCCCTATGGGTGCTCCGCAACCCACCCTCCTCCCCTCTACTTCTGAGTTCTCGCCAAGGGATTGTGCGGTGAGAAGGAACTCAGGGTGGTTCACCCATGCAGCGTTAGTTAACCTTGAGGCAGACCACTAAGAGGGTCTGAGGGAGGGAGCATGTGTGGGCCAAACGGACACTGCTACCTAAAATCTCCGATTAGAGGTGCCTGGGCACCTACAATGAAGCACCCATAGAGACACAACTCAAAGAACCATCGTTTCTGCACAAGGTGAGTAATTTCCTCTTCTTCTCCTCTCATAATTATTCAGTACATTTGGCAAGATTCTCAGCTGGTGTAAATTAGAGTAAATGGAGCTATGCCAATTTACACCAGAGTCTGATCTGACACATTATTTTTAATAAGAGCAATGGTTTTCCCCAATCCACCTTGTCTCTTCCCCCTCCCTTTCTTTAACTCAAGTCGTGAACATAGAAAATATTCTGATGGATGGAAAATAACAAATTTATGACATCAGGTGAGTTTCTCCTCCAAATCCTTTTGCTAATTTCTGTATAAATCACTTATTACTCAGTTGTTTTCATTGCTTTGCTGACAATTATAAGTTTTTATTCCATAAATCATTTTTTTTTCTGTAGAAAAAAATGTTAAATTCCTTTTGGGTCTTTGTGGAATTTAGATTATATTTAAGCCTGGTCTACATTATAGGGTTTTTTCAACAAAAATTATGTCAACACTGAAAAAGCGCTATAATAAAAGTCAGTATCGCATGTTCACAGTATACTCCCTCTGTCGGCAGAGTGCGTCCACATTTAGGGCACTGTCATCGACAGTGCGAGCAGTGCACTGTGAGTCCAGCTCAACACCTTCTGCTGCTAGGCCTTATGGGAAGGCGGAGCGGATTATGGCAAATCTTGGAACTGGCCTCAATGTCCCATGATGCATTGTTTTCCATCCCAGCATTCCATGGGCTTTCAGCTTTCTTTCACGGCATTTTTCAACTGCCCTTGTTTGCTGTGCACCCCGGCATCTCTGTGAAGGAATGGATCCTGCATTGATCTCCTATGCTCTGATAACTGTCATTAGCACATGGCAGACGGCAGTGCAGTGAATCATGAAGTTCCTAACTGAAGAAGTCTCCCAGTTGCCTGACATGCTGTGTGATATGGATAGGAGCAACTTTACATTTACTTTGGCATTCATGGAACAGCTGCACGTGATGGACCATCGCTTTTGGGGTCGGGAAACAAGCACTGATTGGTGGGATTGTATTGTTATGCAGGTCTGGGATGATGAGCAGTGGCTACAGAACTTTCAGATGCGGAAAGTCACTTTCCTGGAACTGTGTGCAGTGCTCACCCCAGCACTGCAGCTCAAAGACACCAGAGTCAGAGCTGCCCTATCTGTAGAGAGACACATGGCAATTGCAGTGTGGAAGCTGGTGACTCCAGACTGCTGCCGTTTGGTCATGAATCAGTTTGGAGTCGGGAAGTCATCTGTTAGGGCTGCATTAACACAAGCGTGCAGGGCAATTAATCGCATCCTGCTACCAAGGACCATGACTCTGGGAAACATGCGTGAAATCATGGATAGCTTTGCAGAAATTGGTTTCCCTAACTGTGAAGGGGTGATAGATGGTACGCATATTCCAATTTGGCACCAGACCACCTTGCAACAGAGTACATAAAATGGAAGCAGTACTTCTCCATGGTGTTGCAGGCGCTTGTGGTTCACCATGGGCATTTCACTGACATCAATGAGGGGTGGTCCAGGAAGGTGCATGATGCACGTATCTTCAGGAACACCAGTCTGTACAGAAAGCTGCAAGTGGAGACTTTCTTTCTGGACCAGAAGATTACAGTGGGGGATGTTGAAATGCCCATAGTGATCCTGGGAGACCCAACTTACCCCTTACAGCCATGGCTTATGAAACCGTACACAGGAAACATGGATAGCAGTAAGGAGCAGTTCCACAACAGGCTGAGTACATGCCGGATGACTGTGGAATGTGCCTTTGGCAGATTAAAGGCATGCTGACGATGCCTTTATGGCAGGTTAGACCTTAGTGAGGATAATATCCCCATGGTCATAGCCATGTGTTGTACGTTGCATAATATTTGTGAAGCTAAGAGTGAAAGGTTTGCTCAGAGGTGGAGTGCTGAGGTAGACCATCTGACTGCTGATTTTGAGCAGCCAGATATCAGGGCTATCAGAGGGGCACAGAGGGGGGCAATTTGAATCATGGAGGCTTTGAGGTAACACTTTGAGAACCAGTAATGTGTATCCCTGTGATTGGTGCTGCAAAGTTACATTACATGTAGTTTTCCTAGGAAGCAGTGGTAAAATTTGGGGCCTTAAATTCCAGTAAGCAAATGATTAAACTGCCTTTGCATGTCTTGGTAGAGCTTGCTATCTCAATTTGTAGGACACAAATAAAGATTAGTTATTGTTAAGGCTGTGAATTTGTCACAGAAGTCACGGATTCTGTGACTTTCTGTGACCTCCATGAAATTCTGCAGCTGCAGCAGCCAGTTTGGCTGACCCCGGCTCTCAAACTTCTGAAGATTGTCGTATGTGGCTTGGAAGGCAGTAAGTTTGGCCACCCCTGGCATATACCATTTTACTAGCTGTAACTTACATTTAAATAACTATTCAGCTGAGTAATGATTAATTTTTTTAAAAAATGTTTGCATTTCTAAAACAATATACATTGTAAAATAATAATAATTTCAGTTGTTCTTTTACAGTGTGCACAAGCAAGTAATTTTTCACATTTCCAAAATAAGGCAGGTAAAAATATTCATTTTTTTTCCTTAGGCTAATGATCATTTATTCAATTGTGTTGCTTTGACCAGCTTGTAGGTAATTTGTTAGTGAAACACAGAAACACTTAGGAGCAAGACTGTGATCATCTGCTGGTGGTGTCATAGCGCTGGTGTAGCATCATTGGGGGCATTCAGGGGGGCCTCTGCTTTTGGGCTATTTCTATTCTTTTTTCATTGTAAACTATACTTTACTCCCTCTCCTCCCCAAAGTCAAATATCTTAAAGGCTAAAGTTTGAAACTGGATCTTTAGCATGTAAGTGGGGAGCATATGCTTTGCTAATTTTGAAAAGGAAAAATGTTTTAAATTAACAAAGTTACCAGTGTTTGAGAACAACACAAACTTTTCACTTGCACTTCTAGATGCAAATGCATGCAAAATAAGATGAACACATTAAAAAAGCACACAAGTTGAGAGCATAGCTGGAGTTTTTCAGACATAATCTGCACATCTCTGCCCCCCACCCTGCTAGCCCTCTCATACCCTTCATCAGAGTTTTTTAACTGTGTGATTATTAGCCCACACATCTAGTTAGAATCTTCTATGCCACAGAATATGCTTATGCATCTAGAGAGACATTTGGCTCTGTTGCCCTAGCTGGGGAATGGGTTCCCATACTTGCCTCTCTCCTACCCAGCTAGGAAATGGCTTTCTTGCTCTGGTAGAGAAAGGGTTTGCTTCCAAGCCCAGACCAGAGATGAAGTCCCCAGTCTGTTCCTGGGCTTCCTTGACAGAGGCCTCCGTGTGGTTCTTAAAAATACCAGACCATTCCTCCAAGGCATACTCCTTAAAGTCCACATGCATGAAGGAGCAAATCAAGTATTCTCCTCCACAGGTGCAGAAGCTTGGTTCTAGTCTATGGAACCAGTGCAGATCTCCTGTGATATGAGGGAAATAGCTGGGTATGGGGATATGTAGTGTGTGTGGTGGTGGTGGGGGGGGAGGTGTGGATAGGGCTGAAGAAATTGCTGTGTGAGGGCCATCCTCCTCACTGTGGATTTACTGTGTGAGAACCCATGAGGCTACTCCAGCCATTGGGTGGGAGTATTCTTCACTGAGAAGATACCTTCCTCTTTATATATTTGTGCAGTACACAGCTAGGTGGCTGGTTCAGGATTGGGGTGCAATTGTGAACTTCAAGGCATATGTGCTTCATAGAAGTCCTTTAGTAGCCCTTACAAGAAACATGCTGGTACATCTAGGAAAAAGGTAACTGTGGGGTTCTATTCCTCTTTTCTTCCTCTTCCTCTCATCTCTACCCCGCCCCTTTTATTTGTTTTCAACACACACACACACACACACACACACACACACGAAATGAAATGAAATGAAATGAAAAATATAATAATACAGTGGTGAGATAATGGCTTTTAATATTTAAATGCATGAAATGCAAAAGTAAATGTTCTTGTGGAAACATTAATTTGCCTGCACTGCACGTATGCCGTATTCCAGAGTACAGCTTTAGAGTTTTAGAATGCCTTTTAACATTTTTTTTTAGAATGAGGGCTATTTGGGCCAATTTATTTAGCAATCAGAACCTGTATTTCCTGATTTTTGTGTATTTAACTTCACTAGCGCAACATTGCGTTAATGTTGCATTCACATGGAGGGGTGTGTGGGCTTTTGCATTTTCTGTAACAAAGTAATTGGGCCACCATTTAGATTAGTGAAGCGGAAAAATCTGATTATAGGATTAACACTTCCCCAACTTTTTTTGGCAAAGAAAATAGCAAATTCACCATAGATTTTTGCAAATTAGCTTAATGCTTTCATGAGTGGTTCCTCATGAGAGCAATGGATATTGAAGACTGGAAATCTTTAACTACAGAGTGGTTTTATTGTTGTTTGCACCAGATTGTTTGTCTTTGCTGCTATCTTTTAAAAGTTCAGTGATAACATTTTTCTCTGGAAGATCGCTGTGTGCATATTTATCTCCTGTATTTTCAAGGAAGTCATCAGAACCTAAGCTTCCTGGGCAACATCAAACTCAGCTAAGAATTCAGGTCAGGAACTCCCTCCCTGTTTCCTAGCAACTCTGGGATAGTGATGCTTTCTCCTTTTGACTGAATTGTTCAGCGTCAGATATAGGGATCATCTGGTGCAGAGCTCAGGGCAGTGTTAATAATTCGTACTTTGGGAGAAGCTCATTGGCATAGCGTGGTATCTGGTTGTTCCTGAGGTATATGATGTGTCGCCCAAGTCAAATGGAATCAAGACATCTTCAGAATCCTTTCATATAAATTTAAAAGTGCCTGTGTTGATTTTGTTAGTGCTTAGATGTGTGGCTAAGTGAGGGATTTCTCTTGTTACACCAGCAACGTTTTGAATTAGATTGAATCTGGCAAAACAAGAACATATACAGGTAAGCAGTTAAAGTTCATGTTTGATTGGCTTGAAGGTTAATTTCCTTGTGTTCTAAAGTGTTTCTTGGTTACTCAGCTGAACAACATTAAATTGTGCAAATATTGCACTGCCTTTTTACGTATTAAAGTTTCATCAAGTGGTAAGGAAAAATAGTTAGGTGGAAACATGAGCTGGCTCCCCACATTGCTCACTGCTTCTGTTTTATGAAGTGCAGAAAACAACCTTTAAACTTCTCTAGTTAATCTATTGTCAAATTTACTAATGAAAAATCCTTAAGTGATTGAGAGTTATTGTTGCCACGTCCTCACTGAAGTTGGCTATTATACATAGTAGCATGTTTACCGAATCAGAATTACTAGTTTTTCTAGCTAAGGGTTGTTTGCAGCCACTGACGTGCATTGCCTGTTGTATTTAAAAGCTTAAAATATGTTGCTGCTTTTTATGTCTATCTCGCTTGTGTACAAGTGGAAACTTATTAGTAAAGGAAAACCGACGATGCACTGTTCTCAAAATACCTAGGAACTAAATTATTTTGCCCGTCTTGTGCTAGTTTCCTTTCTTTTAAATTATTAATGTGCACTAAAGTCCATGAAATACATACCAGAACCCTTGTCCGTTGTTGATTCTTATGTGACTAGTCAGTGTTTTAAAGGACTGTTTCTCACAGAAAATCCTACTTTCACAAACCTGGAAACAGATACCTCTAACTTTGTGCAGGTTAATTTTCTTTAGCAGCCTATACAGCTTGATCCGCAGCTGTTGTAAATTGGCATGGCGCCATTGATTTCAGTGGATGTATGCCAAGTTACACCAGCTGAGGACCTGGCCCTATATCTTTGGCGTATATGCCTTCAATATGTATTTGCAGTTCCTTTGCATGTGAATTTATAATGATTTCCATACAATCTGAGCAATGGATATTGAAGACTGGAAATCTTTAACTTGCAACCAATTTTTAAATTTTGGTCTCTAATTTGGGATTCCTTAATCTGAGTGCCCGATTTGAGACGTGTGCCACCTGATTTTCAGATGTGCTAAGTTACCTACAGCTCCTCTTTGCTTTTGCGGGGACTTTTGGTGCTCAGCAGTTCTAAAAGCAGGCCCAAGAGGTCTCAAATGGGGCACCAGAATAGTGGCCACTTTTGAAAATTTTGACCTGGATATCTAGATTCTGATCCTGGGGTCCCAAATCTTTCATTATCACTACAGTACATACTGAAAAGTTTAAGCATGAATTCCTAAGGCATATAAAATAACTTTGTCTTTTTTAAAAAAATACTTTCACAGGGCCTATCTTTTGCCATGACTTTTCTGTGTGTGAGAACGTTGTTTACTGTAAAACAAACAAACAACCCCATCCCAAGTACGTAACTTCACACTGATGTGCGTCTGTGTTTGTAGTGACCGAGAGGAGAGAGGGGGAAAGCTAGCTGACTGAGTGCTTTAATACTTCTGCTGTGCTGCTCCAGTGACAGAATCTTCCAACCCCCTCCTGTACAAGGGATGTGTCATTAACATGCAAGTGACAAGTGGTAACAGGATCTTCACCAGCATCACCAACATTCTGTGAGGGAAGCAAGTAACAAAAGAATCTCCATATGATCCCATCCAGGTCTCTGGTGGAGCTGGCCTCCAGGTGGTGCTCTGTCTCTCTGTTCTGTCATGATCTCTGTAGGCTCTCTCTCGGCGTTGTCTTCTGGCTTTGTAGTTCCCCCTTTTCCTTCAGATCACTTGTCCCTCTTGTGTAGTCACCTTGTGTAACCTGGGTGCCCCTCCACCCTTCATGACTTGTTTAGTCCACTCCTTCTGATAGGTCCTTAATGGCTAGATCCTCGCAGGAGTGCCGTCTCCAGGACCAGTAGGCCTTTGGCTGACCGGTCATATTCTAGTGCCTGCTTTCTCTGATTGATGGCCATCTCTACTCAGTGGTGTCTCCATCCTTCTGGCTGCAACAGGTCTCCCCTCATTGGTAGCAGGGTTTTGATCCTTTGTCCCATCAGTGCCTGCACTGGACTGTTTCGGTACCCTGTGATGGGAGGTTCCTGTGTGCCAAAAATGCTAACAAGGGATCTGACCTGCCTTGAATTCCTCCAAGGCAAACTGGAGTCCGTTGTCAGTGAATACAGGCTCTGGAATGCCATATCTCACAAAGTGAGCCTTCATTTTGCGAATTACTGACTTTCTTCTTATATAAGGAAGGGCATCAACCCCCCCAAGAATTTGACTAGTAATCCACTGTAATGAAGTACTGCCTTTCCTTGAAGATAAATAAATCTGCTCCCACTCTTTCCCATGGTCAGGTGGCCAGCTCATGTGGAAACTGAGTCTCTTTCTGCTGGCAGTAATCACACGGCTGGTGGTATCACACCCTCCTATCTCAAGGAGTGGAGTTGTGTATTCATTCTTGGCCAGTAAACACCCTCTTGAACCCATCTAAGACAGTTCTCAGTGCCTAGGTGTGAGGCATGTATTTTTTGCATGACATCCATACATAACGAACAGGAACAACAGTTCTCTGGTTTTGAAATATGATTCCATCCTGCACGCTCAGCTCATCTTTAATTTGCAAATATGGTTCTGCTCCTATCGGTACTTGGCTTTTATCTTCTGGCCACCTGGCTAGGATTGCTCTCTTGACGGCCTGTCCTTTTCCATAGCCTTGTTGATTTCCATCTGCCTCACTGCTGAAACCAGGAGATAGATTCAGTGTCCTGATCCCCTTCCCACAACTCGCTGGTGCTGGGTATATATGTCCTGCTCAGGGGGTCCACACCAGTGATCATCCTGGACAGTCTGATCTCTGCTTGGTGGCACTGGAGGCTCATCAACCTCTGCTGCAATCCATTGGGAGCACAAAGAAGGTGCTTTGCTGTGGATTGTCTCTAGGGGTTTGTGGGCTGCAGATCCGTCCCTTGGGTAGGGCGAATCGGGGCGACCGCTTCAGGCCCCACACTTTGGGGGTCCCCTGGGCCAGTGTGACTGGCCGACACAGTCGGTCCCGGAAGAGACGAATCCGTCACTTCTGTCACAGGTCCTGCATTTCCCTAGAGATGGCCCTGGTGGGCTGATTGGGCTATTACTGGATGGCCATAGGTGTACTGATGGAATTGCTCCACTCCAGATACCACAGCCAGAAGCTCTCTTTCCTTTTGGGCATATCCCCATTCAATCTCTGACAGGGCTGTGCTGGCATACGCAATTGGCTGCTCCTGCAAAACAGCTACACCCAGTCCTTTCTCAAGTGCATCACGCTGGCATGTAGCTAGCTCTCCTGGCTGGTAGTACATCAGAACAGAGGCCTCTTTATTCAGGCTTATGTGCCAAAACACATTCTTCACATCACAAGACTGTAAAGATTCTGGCTTTGGAAAGTTCTGGAAAGATGTCTGTGCAGATGTGTGATTTGCCTGATGGCTTTTTTACCTCTACCATGCTGTTTACCCAGGCTGTACTGGCCTCTACAGATGCTATGATACCCCTGCTCTGCAGACTTTTGAGGTCCTTGCTGGGTTACGTAGCGTCACTGGAATTTTCCATAGTGCTAAGCAGACAGGCTCCATTGTGGGGTCTACTTCCAGTCACAGCTTTCCTTCAAGGCAACTGCCGCCTTTGAAAACATCCTCATCCGCTTTTAAAATTGTCCATGTTGTCCATGGAACTCCTCTTTTTGCTTCTCGCACAGCAGCTATAAAATTCTGACGCTACACCCTGATCAGATCCATGGCTTGTAAGTATGGCTATAGTCCTCAAAGAGGGGTCTGTGGTCCTTACCATCTGCCACCACAAACTTCAGTAGGTACCGTCTGTTATTTTTTGAGTTACTGACTATGAGGTTCAATTTTCCCACAGGCAGCATTATGCTCTCCATTATAATTTATTAGATTGTGTCTGGTCTTTGTAATGGGTGTTTGAGTCAATTCATCCTGAAGAATCACAACTGTAGGAGGCCCTGCTATCCAACTGAAATCACACAGGATGTTTCTCTGTTAACATTGTTGCATGCACGGAGGTTAGTATTGTCTCTTATTGCTTTCCTGTCCTGACAGTCTGAAACTGATAAGTTCTCAGACTCAAGGAGAGAGTCATGAGGTCATCACCGCTGTCTGATGTGCCAATCCCCCCTTGTACACATCTGACTGAGTCTTTCTGAGATCGTCCTCTGCACTCACTGCTAAAATGGTTCAGCTTGACACATTCCTGGCAATGCTATCGTAGTGTGGGGGCTCTTCTCCAGTACCTGCTCATGCTGTCTTCCATAGTAAATGCTGTCGTAGTTCCAGGTAATTGCACCTGTATTTCCCCTTAGTTGTCCAGCAAGGGCACCCACTCTAGGCTTCCGGTTCCCCTGGTCATTGCCTCTCTCCCTCCTGACCCAGGGTGTTTCCAGGCTGACCAGTTTCCTGCATTGACAGTGCTATTCCCAGCAAAAGACAGGCTGTCTAAGAGGGCTTCTTTTTGCCTTCTCTCCAGAGACCAATAACAGTGTAATTACCCACAGTTATAAGTTACCACACAGTTCTTTTTAACCAAACACAGTTGATTCTTGGGTGAAAGCATTACAGAGAAAACATATAAAAACAATAAAAGAACCTACATACACGCTAATCAGCTTACCAGAAATCAACCCAACACTAACATGGGCGCTAGTAGGAGCAGTTCTTCAAAAACCCCACCCAGGGGTTTTCCTGTGGTTCCAAGTTCATCACTCGTTTTGCTTAGACAAGAACACAGTTTTATGGGGCCTCAGAAGGCCAAAGTCCTTCCAAACTGTCCCTGATGATGGGGGTCTTCTGTGGACCAGAGGTTCTGTCCATTTGCTGGATCAAAAGAAGGCTATGAGCGATCTTAAACTCAGACTGTTAATTCAAAAGTCCTTTCTTTGTCTGTTGGTCCCTTGAGAATCCAGTTTGGGTCTTTGCACTGTCCTCATGTAACAGGTGATGTAACAAAAGGTCCCTCCTCAGGGCAAAGCATCAAAGGCTGAATTTGTAGATGGGGGTTTGCAATCGCCCTCTGCCCAGGAATCCCACTTCCCATGTATTGTCCCTAAAGATCAGTCCTGTCTGCTACATTGTTCAACATAGTCTTTGAAGTTTGCAGTACTTCCCAGAGATTGCATTACTCCACTCTTCCTCCTAAAGAAGTTCCATACAGTGGTACATAAACACTTGTAATACAGCAAAGAGTCCTGTGGCACCTTATAGACTAACAGACGTTTTGGAGCATGAGCTTTCATGGGTGAATACCCACTTCGTCGGATGCATGTAGTGGAAATTTCCAGGGGGCATCCGACGAAGTGGGTATTCACCCACGAAAGCTCATGCTCCAAAACGTCTGTTAGTCTATAAGGTGCCACAAGACTCTTAGTCTGGATCTGTAAAAGCAGCAAACACGGCTACCCCTCCGATACTTGTAATACAATGGACTGCTAAAATACTTCAAATCTCATTAGATTAATGAGGCTTTATTTAGTTGATAAGGTTTGTCCAGGAAATTGCTATCTGTCAAAAATGCATCTCACTATGGGGTATGGCCACCTGCTCTTCTTTGCTGTTGTCTCACTGCATGTCCTCCTGGGGTCTGATGCCTTCTCGAGCTTTCATCCTTTCTCTTGAGGTTTCCACTCTACACCCCACCTCTAAACATCTGTCTAATGTGAGATCATCTTCCTGGAGCAGCCGCTCCCACAGGTAGTGATCCCAAGTACCACAGACTGCCCAGTCCTGAATCAGGGGGTGTGTCAAGTCCCAAAATTGCATGCAGCAGCTAGTGTGTTTAAGGCAGTAACATAGGGGTCTATCTCTTCCCTTTCAGATTGGTCTCTATTGAGAATCCTGTGTTGCTCCAGAGTTTCAGGTCTGTGAACAGCTTGAACTCCTCCTTCCACTGGATCCATTGCTGGGCTAGGTTTGTGTCTGCAGAATCCAGGGCTCCAGGGATTTTCACATTGAGTTCCATGGCTCACACTGCCAGCTGCTGAACTGCAGAGAACTTCACAGCTCAGACATTACCACCGTGTTCCATTAGCAAAGAGTGAAGCTGAATGCAGGTGAGTTGAACAAGTGGAAGTTCATTAAACCCCATGCACACTGTGCGCTGGTCTGTCTGTGCGGCTGACTTGTTTCTACCGCATCTCCCCCTTTCCCTGTCTTCCCGCTGTTCTGTCCCTTCAGGGAACTTGGGCCCTCTGACTCCAGTTCCACTGTTTGTGAGACAGTTTCCATTTAAACTCTGAGTTCATATCCTTGATCTGGAGCAGAGACAGTATTTATTTTTCCAAATGCATGGATAGGGAAAAGAATGATTGCCTGAAAAAAAATTCTCTTTATTTCAAACATAAAATACAAATATAGTGAATGGCATAAACAGATATTAAGAATGAAAAGTTTGTATGTATATATAGAAAATGAGGAGTCTACCAGATCAACAGAAGCTGTTAGATTGTGAAAAGCTCATAGTGCTTTTTCATTAAACTGAGGAGCAAGATTAAGCACAGAAGGAGGAACATAGCAATGTAGCTTGATAGGAAGTGGGCAGAAAGTAGCCCTTCACACTGTCCACAAAATAAATCCTCTACTTTCACTTTGAAAAGGTTCTCCAATTTAGATTGTATTTTGCAGAGACTGGTTGAAATCAATTTAGAAGCAGTTGTGTGAATATGGCCTTGCATGCAAAATCTCTTGCTATTTTTCCTGAGCTGATGTTATCAGGCTGGCATCCATTCAGGATGGAGAAAGCAGAAAGACCCATGGAATGTAATCTCATCCACCTCCAACCCAGGCTCAGCAAAAGGAAGTTCACATTCAGTTGTGGGGAGGAAGGAAATTAAATAAAGTAGCAGTAATTCTCATTAAAAATCTCCTGCATGCACCCCTTTAGAGTGAGTCTTGTGCTAACTGCAAAGCAGGAGCCTGTTCAGCTTTGCATTTGGCCCATGGGTTTAGTGAAATGAGAGTGTGTGGAATGTGTTTACCGGATAATAGTTATTGTTAAGTAAGTGAACTCTGTTGCCTGGGGAGATTTCAGCAGTTGAGATTGCATTGGCAGTGGCAGCACTTCCTGGATAGTGTTTGTGTATGCGGGGGAAGATGCTGGTTTGCAGCTGAAGATCTAGGGAGTGAATGTGATGAGGAGTGAAGAATGGTGGAGAAGGTGCCCACTCTCCCTGTGGAAACAACTTTTCCTCAGACTGCTGCTGCAGCAGCAGCCATAGCCCACTTCCTTCTCACTGCTACCTGTTGCTAGGATGATGGAGGAGGACTGGGCCTGGTATTGGAAACATGGTTTCTTTTTACAAGTGCATCCACGGTGACTCCAGGTTAGAGCATAATAGCAGCAGGTTCTGCAGAATGATGTGGTCTAGCATGAAGTAAAACAGGACGTGCTGCAGGTAGGGGGACAGTATTGGCATCTTCAATGAGCAAATACTAGAAATCAGCCTTCTCGTACTCTGTCTAGTATTAGATGTCAGGCTGGTATAGCTTTCTACAGAGCCACAAAGGGTCGTCTAATAATTGTACTATTTAACTCTGTGTATCCTCTAATCACCTCCTTTGTTTATAATAAGCAATGTTTGGACTATTTCTGCATTGTGCAGACATTTACTTAGACTGTTTTTACCTTTGTGCTGTAGGAATTCCTGAGTAATCCAGTAACGTGTGGCCACTTCTCTGCTATGGCATGCATTTTTCCTCTTTATTTTGCAGTTTGCACTTTTCAGTAAATTCTTGGCAAAACTACAGCAAGTAGCCCTGGGAGAGAACTGTGCAATGCAGGAAGGTATTGCATGTGATTACAGTGAAATGTGAAAAGGTTTTGTTATTGTTAGCTCCTAATAGAGCTTAACAAAATCACTGATTGGATCACACGTTATGTAGCTGGAAGCAAATAGTCAATGCAACATGGAAGGGCTCAGAATTGATGAAAATGTGCAGAATGTTATGAATAATGGGCTGGGTTCAAACCTGCTGTATGCAGGTGCAATTCCTGTGACTTTATTGGCTAATTTGGTCCACTGAACTTTGTTAATAGCAGCTAAAACTCACTAAGGGCCTGATCGTGTGAAGTACAAAGCACTTCCTGCAAAGTGCCAAGCAGCGTAAACTCCCAATGATCTCAACATTTCAGAGGATCAAGCCCTAAACAATCTTAATTGATGTAGCCACTTGCAGTACTGTATATACAATACTGTGCAATTCTGTAGGGTTTCCTTTGGTTCCAAGAGAGTTTTATTCTTTTTTTCACCTAGAAAGTGTGTGTGTATGTATACAATATGGTATATTCTTGGTTTCAAAGTTAAAGGGAAGAGCAATGTATGCTGTCTTGAGTGTTCTTTAATGAAGCCATTGAGATGCAATAACAATTTGACTTTCCACTCATTCTGAATAATAATAGGTCTTTAAACAATTGCTTTTGTAAAATAGTTTCAGGAATGTTACATTCAAGAATAATTGCAGTTACTGACTGTGGAGTTTAGATGTAATTCTTCTGTAATTAAACCAAGACATGCTACGTTCTTTCTTTACTGCTTTAAAGGATAGTTGCAATAAGTTTATGATACTTTCCTGAAACTCAGCTCTCAGTCATCTTAGCATGCTGATGTATGAAAAGGCTCCACTGTCCGTAGAACAGGTTTCTTAGCTCAAATACTGTTCTTGTACATTAGATACTATTTTAATGCCATTTTAAGAGGAAAATATATGGTTCATTTCTTTCAGCGAAGAAGGCTGATGCACACCTGAAAAATGTGCAATTATTTATCTGTTAACTGTAGCGTAGCAACATTCTGACTTTCTGGGGTCTTGAAACTTTATACAAAGTAGCCCTGCCCTCATCATTCAGTGTTTGCTGCAAGAAAGGAAAAGAGACGCTCTCCTGTTATAGTACCGGACAGCCATACAGCCCGTTATGTTTTCTACTATATAAAATAAAAATAGGGTTGCCAACTCTGACTGAAGCTATTCCAGGAGATTTTTTTTGTCAACATGACATAATGTCATTATTTTAAAATATCCTATTACAATCTCCTGGATTGCTTTCAACAGTCACCTGGAGATGGATGCCAATTCCGGAAGTCTCCAGGCCAATCCTGGGGGGTTGGCAACCCTAAATAAAAATGAAAAAAACTTTTATTAAATCAGCAACTTTGTAAAGAGAAAATTTTATAATGTGGCGGGTGGAGGGGTTATGTCATGAGTATAGTGCATTTTCTGTTTATTTTGCTATGCCTCCTAAACTCTCTCTTTCCCCCCATGGTCTTTTAGGCAGTGGTGTGCTTTCGTTTGCATCCTGTTTGGAGGGGGTGGAAGCTAACCCTGTCCCTTGAACAAGGCATGACCTTTTACAAGACATGTTCTGTTTTAACCATAAATTATTGAGCTCAATAGCTTTCAGTTACATGGTAGGAAAGAATAATTTCCTCCATTGCAGGAATCACTGGGTGCAATTCTACGGGCTGTGTTATAGGTCAGACTACACAATCATAGTGGGTCCTTTCTGACCTCAGCTGTATGACTCTATATATTCTTTGTTACAGTGTGCTCTTTTTTCCCCCAATTTACTTTTTAATAGGTGGCTCTGGAGGAATGTTTATAAAGAGTTTCTCTCCTTTCCTTTTGAACTCACAGCAAAAAGAATGGTCTTTGTCATGGTTTGAAAAAAAGAGGGAGAAGTAGCAGATTCCCCTTCCACGCCCCGTGGAAATTTGTTGTGTTTGTAATAGAGAATGGAATGAGCTGCTGACTGCTGCTGTAGCATTAGGTTTTCTGAGGATTCTACACAGAGAGTCTGCACATTCTTTGGAAATAAATAATTACAAATGCACTAGGGATGAGAGTTCAGGTTGTCTGGTGACTGAGGCAAAATGTACACAGCCAAATCAAAATAAAAGAATTAAACAAAGAAGCCATGTCCAGCATATCTGACTAAGAACTCTCATAAGAAAATGGAAGAGGCAGTGGGTGCATGGTGTTGCTATTTTTCTGTCCTGATCTGTGGTGGCTGAAACACTGATCATGACAAATATTAAAATGTTAGCACAAGTCCTTGTAAGAGATGCATATGAAGCCAGGTGTATTCCACCTCCCTCATCTGCTTTTCTGCAGGGCCCTTCTCATATTATTTTTGAGGTCCTTAGGCACTACCACAATATCAGCAGGGATCCTTGCTTGGGTTCCTTGAACAGGAGACCCAGGTCCCAGACTGGGGGTGGGAAGAAGATGGGGAACTTCTGACTCACTTCACAGGAGCCTAAAAATGGGGCATTTTTCTTAATATTGTAAAGTATAGTGAGGGGTGTGCAAAAGAGTTTTATTGCTGGCAAGTGTGGGTTAGAGGGACTTTATCTTTAGTAGGTACAGGAAGGTTTATCAACAGGAGGGCTGAGGCACTGATGTTTGTCACTAGGAAGGGGTTGTTTTGGAATTGCTTGTCACTGGGGAAGTTGAAGAAGGCTTTGGCAGCTAGGAAGGGAGGGTCAGTTTGAAGGCACTTGTCACTAGAAGAAGGCTTCAGCAGGAGGGAATATGGAGTTGGGGTGTGCTTTTCACTAGAGGATATTCACTTGACATACTTCCATTTTTCTGATTTCCCCTCCCCCTCAAGTGACCTTCCAGCCTCCTCCCAGCACCCACTGTGATATCTCCACCATGATCCTCCCTGTTTTCAGAGATAAACTTGGGGGTTTAGCTGGTTGTTTTGGAAGTGAAAAATAGTTATATGCTTTTGAACCTGATGTGCTCCAAATCCTGGCCTCCTGGGTTTGGAGTCATGACACCACAGTAAGTCTGGCATGCCAGAAGACCTGGGCCGTGGGACATCACCACTGTCCAGGGGCCCGTGAAGCTACTGTTGCTGCCCCCGGCTGCCGCTAGGGAAGCTCTACTGGCTTCCTGGGCTTGCTCCCTCCCAAGAGTTCCCGCTTTTACCTTCCTACCCATCTATGACTGGGGGAAGGGACTGCCCGGGGCTTAATGTCAGGTCTAGGTCTGTGGAAGAGGCTAGGGAACCCCTCAGTTGTATACTGAAACTCCTGCTCTGGGTGCTACTGCTTCTGCTCTGCTGCAGGTGAAGTGTTTTATGGATTGGTGACCTTGCTTCATTCCTGCTTTTACCTTCCCTGAGTCATATGACTGGGGGAGGGGACTGTGAGGAGCGTGGCCCATGCATCCCTCATGTCAGGATTAGATCTATGGAGAGGAATAAAGAGACCCTCAGTTGGGTCCTTATCCCCTGCATCTGATGTGGCTTCTGTGGCTGTAGCTACTTGCAGCTAGGGACTCCTGGCTGTTGGGCTTCCTCCATACCCCAAGAGTGCCTGCATTTGCCTACGCTGAGCCCACATTAACACACAGCTGTAATCTAAAGGTACAAGTTTTAGTACATTTCACAGTATTTTGAGGGTTAAGAGCCAGATCCTCTGCCCACTGAAGTTATTTTTAACAATGCTTTTTTAAATGTTATTTATATTGAAGTTTTTCGCTAGCAGTAAAATGTTATTTTGTCTAATTGTAAAATATCTGAATATATCAATTGTAGGGAAGGGAGGAAAATTAACAGCTCTCACATTGCCACATTATCTCTTATATTCTCTCTTCCTTCACCTTTTCTCCCCAAGTCTAATTCGTACATCTTAGCTCATTTAATTTGTAAAAAGGGGTGTGGAAAGGATGAAAGACGGATCAAGAGAGGAAGAAACCATCTCTTCTGGGAAAAGTCTGGTACTGAAAAAGATAAATTACAATATGTTACAATATTGACGTGATATTTTAGGCCCATAATCTTTTATAATAAATTGATTAACTGAATAGCTGGAGTATTCCATTGTGGAAAAAGGGCAACATAAAATGTTTAAAAATGTTCAAGAAATACAGCTGTCAGTGGTGTGATCAATCTTTCCCTAACTAAAACAGGATCTTATAGAGAGCAACTTAGGTAGTGCGTGGTATTCCTGATGGATATGTATGGATTCTGGCTGAGTCTTCGATCCATGGTATGATTTCACTTACTGATAGACTTAACCAAATTCTTGGAGAAACAGGAAACTAGAAAACTAAGCAATCCATCTGTGCAGCACAAAACTTAGGATTAGGGCCTAACCGGACAATTAAGATACATAAGCGGCACATGAGCCTCCTTTGGGGAGGCTACGGAGCGCCAGAAGCTCCCTTGAATTGCGGGGGCTACTGGCGCCCAGACCCTGGCCCGGTCCCCCTGATTTCCCACCCCCGCTCGGCCTCTTCTCCAGAGGCTCTGCCCTCACTCCACTGCCAGAGGCAGCTATACGCTCTGCCGCGGGGCTCCTCACTGTACCCCCCAAAGCCCAGTTCTCAATGCCCCCCAGGGCTCCCTACTGTCCCCTCCAACTTCCCTGTGGGCTCCTTACCTCCTCCCACCCCCTTGGCTATTTACTGCCCCCAACCCCACCCCCTGGACTCCTTACGGCCCCCCTGGGCATCTTACTGCCCTAATCCCCTGGGGCTCCTTACTGCTCCCTGTCCAGGGATCATTGCTGCCCCCCACCCCCACCCCCCAGGGTTCAGTCCTGTCCTTTCCCCCTGATCACACCCCATGAGGCACGGGAGGGGAAGGGGAGAGGCCCGTGCTGCAGCCGGGGGAGGCAGGGCAGCTCGGGGGTGCGGCTGCCCGGGGAGCTTGGGTTAAGCTGGACTCTGGAGCTGGCCCTCAGGAGGCAGGAATTCCACCCCACCTGGCCAAGTGCACCACCACCGACAGCCCAGAGTTGGAGCGGCACGCTGGGAGTAGGTGAGTGGGGGCGGAGCACAGGTGGGACTACAGTTCGGGCACCAGTGGGCCTAAATGTTTTGTAGAATTGAGACCTTAGGACCAGATTTTCAAAACTGCTCTCTAAGTAACTTGTCCAAAGTCCCATAGAGCAGTGGTTTTCAAACTTTTTTTCTGGCGACCCAGTTGAAGAAAATTTTTGATGCCTGTGACACAATGGAGCTGAGGGGGTTGGGGGGGTTCAGGACTGGGGAAGAGGGCTGGGGTGTGGGAGTGAGGGCTGTGGGGCCAGGGATGAGAGGTTTGGGGTGCAGGAGGGAGCTCTGGATTTGGGGGGCTCAGGGCTGAGGCAGGGGGTTGGGGTTGGAGTGCAGGAGGGGGTCAGGGCACTAGGCTGGGGGTGCAGGCTCTGGGGTGGGGCTGGGGATGCGGGGTTTGGAGTGCAGGAAGGAGCTCTGGGTTGGGGGAGGCTCAGGGCTGGGGCAGGGGACTGGGGCGCGGGGTTGCGGCACAGGCTTACCTCAGGCAGCTCCCGGTCAGCAGTGCAGCGGTGGTGCTAAGGCAGGCTTCCTGCCTGTCCTGGCACCGCAGACTGCACTGCCCCTCGGAAGTGGCCAGCAGCAGGTCCGGCTCCAAGGCGGAGATGCGCAAGTGGCTCCATGCGGCTGTTGCCCGTAGGCATGCCCCCCCCGATCCCATTGGCCAGGAACCAGCCAATGAGATTGTGGAGCCGATGTGTCCCCCCCGCCAAGGAGCTGGACCTGCTGCTGGCTGCTTCCAGGGTGCAGAGCTATGTCAGAACAGGTAGGGACTAGCCTGCCTTAGCTAGGCAGCACCACCGATGGGACTTTTAACAGCCCGTTCGGCGGTGCTGACCAGAGCCACCGTGACCCCAGTGCCTTACATTCCACGACCCAGTACTGGGTTGCCACCCACAGTTTGAAAACCACTGCCATAGAGAGTCAGTGACTGAATGAGAATAGATTCCAGGAGTCCTGACTCTCTGCTAGACTGTACTCACTAGACAAAATTACATTCCACCCAACAGGTAATTCATAGTTTTCATTTTCAATCCATCCATTTGTTTGTGGTTCCTGTTTTGCAGTTCAGCAGGAAAATGCAAATGCTCATTTATCTAAATAAATAGGCAAACAAATCCTTATTTAGTAATGCAAACCTAAAACTCCTTCCCCAGTAGGAGTGAGACTGAATGGGACAAATTTCTTTGTGACATGTAATCATCAAGAAACGGACACACCTCGTTGTCCTAGTCACATAGTATGTTTTCATAACATAATTTTAATGAGAAACTACTGACCTTCTGCTCCACTGAGCATTGTGTTTGTTCATACAGATGAATGTAGATGGTTGTGATAGGTCTGTAACAGCTAAATCAAATGCCGGCGCTGAATCCAAACTGCAAATGATTATCATCTGAACATTCCCATGCCTTGGTGATTTGAAATCCAAATCAAAGCCTTGCTAAATTTTAGGGTGTTGGTATGCAGTGTTCATTAGTGTGCAGGCATCATAGGGACCCCTGTAGTTTAAAATAGTGAGATTTACTTCTAAAGCAGGGGTTAATACTTTGCTGAGTGTAAATGATATTGTGTATCTGCCCCAGATTTGCAATGCTCCCTTTTTAGTACAGAATGATTTTTCTGAAAATTGACAAGTAGTACTGTTAATTTCCTTATGAGTTTTTATAAACTTTCAAAGTAACCCTTTCTGACATTTTTTGGTGAGTCTAATTTTTTTTTCTGATCACTCTAGGAGATAAATTCCTAATGTTTGAGCTTTGATAATTACCGGTAGCTCACTTGTAGACTGGAAAATGCTACTTTAAATTTGCCAATCTGAAACTTTTAAACATCTTTGTCATAAACATCTCTATGTATGAGAGTATTTGTTACCAAACTGGTTTATCATCCAAAATTTTAGTAACAAAATGACTTCCAAATATTCAGATAATGAGTGGTCTATACTCTATAGCAGTGTTTCCTAAACAGAGGTCGCCGCTTGTTCAGGGAAAGCCCCTGGTGGGCTGGGCCGGTTTGTTTACCTGCCCTGTCCGTAGGTCCGGCCAATCGCGGCTCCCACTGGCCGCGGTGGGCTGCTGGAAGCAGCGCGGGCCGAGGGACTTACTGGCCACTGCTTCCCGCAGCCCCCATTGGCCTGCAGCAGCGAACCGCGGCCAGTGGCAGCCGCGATCGGCCAGACCTGCGGACGGGGCAGGTAAACAAACCAGCCCGGCCCACCAGGGGCTTTCCCTACACAAGCAGCGTCCCAAGTTTGGGAAACACTGGTATTTAGGATGTTTAGGCTCTATAATGTGCCTGATCTTCAGCTCATGTAAATCAAAGTGAATGGAGCTATGCCAGTTTGCACCAGCTGAGGATCTGAGCCTTAGTGTCTGTATCTTATACAGGGACTGCAGGATCCAAAGAGCTCACACTGTCTATTGATACTACCGAGTGTAAATAGGGTCTGGAGTTAGGATATGGAGGCACCGATTTGGGTCTATGCCTGTCCTTAGCGTTATAATATCACAAGGTGAGGCTGAGGTTTTTCTGGCACCCCAGAGCTGGAGAGCTATAACATGAATAATTGATTAGATACCATACACATTAATCTGTCACAAGCCATTGGGTATTTTTTTGTGTGTGTGTGTGTGTGTGTGTGTGTATGTTTGTGGGGGTGGTGCCAGTGATTGAACTATACTATATATGTATGTATGGTTCAATATATATAGGCTAGCCTCTGCTGTATGGTTTAGTCACTGGCACCGCCCGCACATACACTCAAGCCAAAACCCAGAAACCTAATAAATGCCACCCAAGGTCAACAGCTGGTGATGTCAGCAGGGCTCTGCAGGTACTGAAGGTGGCACCCTGTGCTGCTGCCTTTCCTAGACCACTCCCTGGGAGGAGGCCCCAGTATCCAACATGCTTAACATCAGTTAAAATGTTCTCTGCCTCCTAGGGAGAGCTGGGCCTTGCATAGGCTGCACCTGGGAGTGGGAAAGCTCCTGCCTCAGTTGGTTCATTGGGAGCAGACATGGTGTGGGAGTCCTCTGTGGGACTGGGCATCAGGAGGGACATCTCTGGCTGATTCCCCCTGTCTCCAGCTGCTCCATCACTGCTGCTGACTGCCTGCTGAGGAGATTTGGGAGGTTCTGGTCCCATGTGCTCAGGGTTGGCCATGCTGCTTCCTCATAGTTCTGTCTCTCTTTCCTTTTCCTCCACCCCTGCCCCATGTGAAGGGGCAGATAGGCTCTTTGGACAAGACCCCTGGCCTTGCTGCTTCACTGCATTCCTTAATCAGGCAAGTTACTGCACTTGCTGACTAACCTGAGGCACTCCCTTCCCTCATTTGCATGTGTTGAGCCCACTATCTCCCCACTGTTTACCTTTATTGATTATTAATTATGCTAAATAATGACAATTTAAAAAAAATCTGAGATTGATTCTGGAAGGTTTTATTTTCAATGACTTTTGCTGTCCTGGTTGATGTAGAATGTAGATCCTGAATATGGCAGGAGAAGCATTCATGTTATTCTGTGGCGGCGCATGACGTCAGACGCATGGCTACCCCTCTGATACTTTCTGAAGAGATGGTTCACACACTATGGAAAGTTTGGGACCTCGTTTTCTGTCAACTGAGGCCAGTGACAGAACTGTCATAGAATGAAATGGGAGCAGGATTGGAGGTTGTCTTATGAAGTTGCAACATCCTATGGAATTCATTCCAATATTACCTAAAGCACTTTGCCCTATGACTTATTTTTATTGTTCTGGGTGCATACACTTAGGTGTGTCAGTTTAAAATCATCATTTGATTATTGTAAACTAACTTTTCTTTGAAATTAATAAACGCCTTTTTTTCCCCCTTATATTAGTGACTATCACATGAGTTCCACAAGGATAATGGATACTAAATTGCGAGAGGCTGAAGGATGTGGTGAGGACAATTCAGGTAGAGTGCCTACTTTCCATGTGTATATGAAAAGTATTCATTTACTGTTAAGAATTCTTGAGTTTCAGTCAGGGGCAGCTCTAGGTATTTTGCTGCCCCAAGCATGGCAGGCAGGCTGCCTTCAGCGGCTTGCCTGCGGGAGGTCCCCGGTCCCGCGGATTCGGCGGCACGCCTGTGGGAGGTCCGTCGAAGCCGCAGGACCAGCGGACCCTCCGCAGAAATGCCGCCGAAGGCAACCTGCCTGCCGCCCTCACGGCGACCGGCAGAGCGCCCCCCGTGGCTTGCCGCCCCAGGCACGCGCTTGGCGTGCTGGTGCCTGAAGCCACCCCTGGTTTCAGTACCATTTGGGCTTCTCACAGGAGTGATTCTATTTATTTAGGGAATGTGCTCACGTGCACTCTCTGATATATAATTTTGGGACATTTTCAGATGCTTAAATTAAAACACTTTCTTAGAGTGAAATTCAGATGTTGTGTAAGTGGCATAATTCTTTTCACTTCAGTGGACTTGCAGCATGTCTGATATTTGGCCCTTTATCTCTGGTGACTTTGTTATAATCTCTGCTGTTCAAAATGTGTGCCCATTCTGTATTAGTTTGCATGATGTCCCTGCAAGACACCGCCGTGAGTGTTTGGGTTTTTGTTGTTGTTGGATTCCTTTGGGTAAAATGCTAATTTTTATCACGAAAAAATTGCAATTATCCCTATTTAAGCTCCTGCCCCTCTGAGCAGCACAGCAGCACATTTCAAGATTTATTGCTTGATTCCTATTTTAATATTCTGAGCACCAATGAGTTACATAATTACCACTTAAAATATTTTGGATTTGTTATAAAACTGATATTATTAAAAGCATTAGCCTCCTGACACTGCATTTTCCACCTAAATGTGACATTTTTGCATTTAAATTAGTTTTGCCATTTGGAAACAAGACTGTCCAGATCTTAACTGTTTAGTTTGCTAAATTACAACACTGAATTTCCAAACTGTAATTTCATCTCTGCATCCCAGTCAGTTAACACAGTGGTTTTTCTTCATGGTCTAATTCTATTAAATCTTATCTGAAAAGGCAGGTAGAAACGGTATTAGAAAAGATCCTATTTACTGTATTATAGGTTATTTCTAACATGCCATAGGCATCACAACGCATTCTGCCAGCTAATAATAATAATAATAATAATTAATAATACCTTGCAATCAATTTAGACTTGAGAGACCTCTTAATACAAAAACAAAACAAACAAACAAACAAAAACCCCACAGGGGGCCAGGTTGCTTCTTCCAATAAAAACTTCTTATGAAGAAATCCAATGGAATTTCATAGAAAATTATGACTTTTTTCTTAGAATTTTAAAACTATCATATGGACTCTCCTTAATATTTCTTTATTTAGGAAAGAAAAAGTCAAAGTTCAAATCTTTCAAAAAGTTCTTTGGGAAAAGGAAAAGGAAAGAAACCTTACCATCTTCAGGAAGCATCACTCTGAAACCATGCCAGTCAGCTAGTGATGTCACAGTCCCAGAGTCTATGCACATTGACTATGATTCTGAAGATGAACATGAGTAAGTCTTACTTTTATTCATAAACAAGGAATTGCTTTTCCAAAAGACAGAATGTTGTTTATGAATTAAATATCCAAGTGCTTACTGTTACTCAAAAAGCCATATTCTCAGGCACCTCACTTTCTTTAGGAAAATACTGATTGTAATGGGAAAATTGCAAGTAAATGTGATCAAGGTGCAACAATTACTAATATCTCATCTGAGAAATAAACTTCATTATAAAGTTTTCAAAAGTGCTTAAGTCCCATTTTCAAAACTGACTCTCAGGAATTTAGGTACCTCAATCTCATTGAAAGTCAATGGAATTTCAGCTCCTATGGAACAGATTTGCAAAGGTATTTGTGTTCTTCAATATAGAGATAGGCACCTAGTGGAATTTTCAAAAGTGTCTAAACAGGTTAGGCATCTAAATGCCATTGAACCTAATGAGAGCTAGGTGCCTAATATGCCTAAGCACTTCTGAAAATCTCACTAGAGCTTCTTTCTGCATCTTTAGGAATGTAAATGTTGTTGAAAATCTGACCCAAAGCCCGTTTTGAAAATGGGACATAGACTCCTAAATCACTTAAGGCGCTTTTGAAAAGTTTTCCCTAATTTTTAATCTGCAACATTTAAACCATATGAGGCATATGGTATAAAATTAAAACATTTGATTTAATAGACAGACAGAGGGAAAGGCCCATTATTCCTTGCAATGCACTGCCTTAAGTAGAGTTGGCTGCTCAGAAAGAACGTTTTTGTTTTAATGGACAGTATTTCCTCATGAACAAGATTCTGGTTATTCCAGAGATTACACAGCAGAGGAAAAGAGATGCTATTTTTGCAAGTGTGGATAGGTGCTGGAGATCAGACCTTCCAAAACGTACTGTCCATTAAGGTGACATTAAACAGTATTGCCACTAGGCAGTGCCACACAACCAAATAATCTTTTAATAAAATAATTCACGTTTCTTAGTATTGGCAGTAGTAACATTACTCCTGCTTGGTCTTTAATGTGAAGGCCTGGGTGTTACCCCAGAGCATCTAAACTGGCAGCAATAGGTACAGCAGAGTTGTTGCATTCTTGCTCAACAAGAATCCTTAAGAACAGTAATGGTCAGACCTTCCCAACATGCTCTGTAACTCAGCCTTATCGTGTTGCAATGTGTGTATAGCCCTCTGACCTCGTTCACATGCCCTGTTTTTGTTACATTGTTGTTTTTTATTCTTTTTTGTATAAAAACAAAGGCAATAAAATACTCTGAAAGAAAGGAAAATGAATTCTCTCTCACACAATTTTTTGGGACATTTGTAAACCTCCAGCGCCCATCTAGAAGGTTTACATGTCCAGAAAGAAGATGGAGCAATTAGAAAACAAGGATACATGTGCTCATACAACATTGTTTCTCTAGTTGTTGTTTTAATCTTGTAAAATATAGGTGCATAAAGGAGCTGTAACGCCCCTGACTGGCACTTACTTAGCAAATTGCTATAGATTTCTCTCTGACCTTGGCTGCATTACAGGGATCACATTTTCACTTAGACAAACTGTTCTTGTTATGTCTTTAATGTATTGGGCACATGCAGTAGGCTTTCCTTCCTTCTGCAGCTCGAATACAGATAATCTCTTTCCACCTATTGTTTTATCAAATATATTTATAGCTACCACTGCAAGGAAAATTTCACTCTTCGTTCATGTTTGTGTTCCCTTATGTCCCTCTGGCTGTATCTCAGTTTTGGGGCTACACAATTTTGTTCTGATTTTTTTTATTTACTGGTGGTGGTGTTTTTTTATAATCTCTTCAAGATTCCAGTGCCATAGAGAAACTAATAGCTGTGAAAGTCCCAAAATGTCCCATTAAGATTTGCTATATTCTTTTGTTTGCTTTATTTAAAAAGAAAGAGGGGGGGAGAAGCAAATCAGTGCGCACACATTTCAGATCTCTAGGCACTGCGGTAGTACAAATGAATAACAACACCATCCGTTAAACAGAGGCAGGTACACAAGTGCCAGTATTTTGGATGTTACTGGCAGGGACGGTTACCAGTCAGCCAGTGCTACTACCCTGCCATGCAATGAAACTTACCAGGTCAGAGCCTTACCTGTGAGACCCATGGAACTGCCCTACGGTTCTCTGGAAGAAACAAGGCATTTGGTTCACCCTTTGCAACATTTGTAGAAGCAGTTACTTGCTATTGCCCTCAAAAATCAGAAGTAAAATGCGACTATTAAGGGTCCCTATGTTAAGAGAGAAGAATTCTCACATCTCCTCTACAAGCCCACAAGCAGTGACCATGAAACCTGTAGTTCACAAGTTCCACTGAGACTAGCAGCATTGCATTCATAGGTTCCAGTATTGCAATTGGTTCTGCAGAGGTGAGTCTATCCTAGCAGATCCTAGGGGATCCATGGGAGTCTAGAAACATGTCCTATATAGCCAATGTGCCAGCCTTCCCCTCCCCAACTCTACTGGAGTTGTGTCAGCAGGATTCCCCTCTTTTCTTTCCTGCCCCCCATGCCATGGCTTTCCCCACAAGGAAACAGATCGGTGAAGATGTTAGTACAGGCTGGTAGAGGGGCAGTCTGTACATGGAGAACCTTATCGGGACTCAGGAGTGTAAAAGGGAATAAGTAATGCACACAGATGTGTGTAAAAATTATTACCTTATAGTTTTAATAGAGAAGAAACTAGGAGAGTTCTGTAGAGACTATTCTAAAAACACTTAAAATTTAATAGAGGACAATATCCTTTCCATAGTGTTTTTTTTCCTTTTGTTCGGAATCCTATATAATTCTATAGGAGGGATATAATTCTTTATAAAAGGTAGGATTCTTAAAGAAAAACCCACTATAGAAATTAAATTCTGTAGGGTTTCACATCCAGGATTTTAGTAGTCTGTTTTATCAGCATTACAGATGTCACTGCTTTTAAGTTGTTTTCTTTTTAAGCTACTACACAGGTTTATCTGAATGTTGTGACTATTGTTTTCAGTCAGCCATTTAGAATTTCAGGCATAATGAATATATCTGCAACATTCATCTGATATCTCCATTTACAAGATCCTCTTTAGTTAATCTAAGAATTAAGTATCCGGTAAAAGGACTTAAACCACAAGCATGTTCACTAGCTTATTATATTATCCTAGGACCCACACGGGTATTATGGGAAGCAGAGCATTATCACATGACAGCATTTTCATTCCTGAGCCTGTGCAAGAGCCTGAGAGGCCCGTCCGAGTGTTTTCTCAGGAGAACGTTTCTGATCGGATTAGAGCGTTGCAGGTAACACAAGACATTCTTTTAAAATATTAGACATTGAGGTTCTTTCAAACTTTACTTTTTAGAATTGTCTATAACTGAACATTTGGTTTCTGCCAAATAACAATAATTACATTCGGGCGGTGGTTTTCCAACTGTGGGTCGAGGTCTCAAGGTGGGTCGGGACTCCCTTTGAATGGGGTTACCAGGGCTGGCTTAGACTTGCTGGAACCCAGGGCTGGAGTTTGAGCCCCACTGCCCAGGGCCGAAGCCAAAGCCTGAGGGCTTCAGCCCTGTGTGGCGGGGCTCAGGTTACAGGTCCCCTGACTAGGGGCTGAAGCCCTTGAGCTCCAGCTTTGGCCTCCCAGCCCAGAGCGGTGGGGCTCGGACTTTGTCCTCCACACCCCCGGGGCAGTGGGGCTTGGGCGGGCTCACAGTTCGGTCCCCCCTCCTGGGGTCGTGAAGTAATTTTTGTTGTCAGAAGGGGCTCGCTGCGCAGTGAACTTTGAGAAACCCTGCATTAGTGCATAATTGGTTAATCCAACAACATTACTATATCTTGATTCAATCTTAATTAGAGTGATACGGTATATGAGCTGTTTGGTACTCAGGGAGAACCTGAAATGGAGGTGCTCTATGCTCTGGCTCATTAATTTGTATCTTGTATGTGTAGAGTTAAAATCAAAATAAATCATTGGAGTGGACAGAGTCAGATAATGTGGAAAAAAACATTCAAAATGTATTTCCATGTCATATTGCAGTTAAAACTCCAACATAGCATGAAACTGAGGCCTCCTCCTCCATTTGGCATTCATGCAAAGCGGATAGATGATGCTGGAACTAGTTCTGAAGATGATGGGTTACCCAGGAGTCCTCCAGAAATATCTTTGCTACATGAAATTCTAAGTTCCAGCACAGCAACAAGGGTGAGTAGATTGTGATATTGACAATGTCAACACTTACTGGACCAGACTTTCCTATTTGAGCATCCTTTTTGTGTGAAAGGGCAGGATGAATACTTAGTTTTCTGTCCTTCATCAAGTCTGATCTCTCTTCATCAGAACTGGTTGGACTTCTTCAAACATCTGTGCATAAAACCATATTGGTGATAGGTTGTCAGCTGCAGTAACTCCTGGAGGAATATTTGTGTCCCTCTTCGATTTTGATTGTGGTTATGTACCAGTTATGTGTATTGGGTTATTGTAGCCAGCCACTGTAGCAATCCAGAGAAAGAGAGATTACCAAACAGCCAGAAAATAAAAAATAGCTGAAAAATCAGTAGTCTCTTCGGAATCAGCCAATTAAAAACAGAGCTCTCTCATTCTTAACACTGTGTCCTCCAGCCTGGGACGAAGAAACTTTCAAGAATTTGTAATTATTTTTAAAATGTAATTTTGCTATGCAGTATTTAATGAAGCCTTCATTCTTTTCCTGCGTCTCTTATGTTTTATGTTTGCAAGGTCCTCTCTAATTCTTAGAATTTGGTAGCAGCATTGGACAGTAGTTTAGATAATCTGTGTGTGTGTGTGTGTGTGTGTGTGTGTACTATGTGTAGAGGTTTTCTGTTAGTAACCATCTCATTTGTCTTCTTTTACTGAATCTCTTCCTCATTCCATCCCACAGTTCTCTGACTCTCACAAGCACCCTAGCTCTTTGAGTTTAGCTGGAACAGGCAGTGAAGAAGAAGAACAGGTAACTTCCACCAAATATATTAAGAAGCAAGCAACATATATATTAGTCTTTTAAGGAAATTTAAGGCATAAATATGTTACTTTGTGGTCTGTTTGCTGCAAGAACAACCTTTTGTATATGTTATATCTGTTTGCTTTTTTTAATGCTTGTCCTGCTAACATAAAAAGTTACAGTTCTTTATCAACAGACTTCTCCAATGCCAAATAATTCTTGATGATAATGATAAAAAGTCAAAAAGAGAACAGACAAGAGAACAGACACCTAAAATGCAGGAATTCTGCAGAGGATTTAACAAAATTCCCGACTGCCCTAATCTATGGAGTTAGTTCATAGTCAGGATTTATTAGTGACTCCTGGGCATGAATTTTAGACAGTGGCTTTCCCCTTTTTATGCTTAAAGATCTTGTATGTTGTGAAGGCTATTTGTTTTAAATGAATTCCCCATGCTGTAATCCTAAGGGATAATAATAATGGTGATGATGATGATGATGATTAATAATTAAAGACCCCTTCTGATATATCACCCACCTCAAAATCTCAAAGCACTTTACAAACATGAATGAATTTAGCCGCCAAACACATAGATAAACTTAGCCTGTGAGACTGGTATCATTATCCTCATTTTACAGATGAGGAAACTGAGGCAAAGAGCGCTAAATGAGGTGCCCAAACAGAGGAAGTCTGTTGCACAACCATGAATAAAACCCAGATCCTCTGAGTCCCAGCCCCCTGCTTTGACTACAAAACCACCCCATCCTCTTACATTGGTGCAGTAACACTTGGCCTGGCAATAGTGATTAGCATTGCTACTTGGGAGACCTGGGTTCAGTCTTTAGTCAATATCTCTCTACCTGACACAGCATGAGCTGGGAATTCTTCTGGGGCGACGTCTGCAGTCCTTGAGGAGAAGTGAATAGATGTCTTTCTTCAATCAGCACTAAATCATTCTGGTTGATTGAAAAGTGGTTTTGACAGGTTCTGAAGAGTCTCAATTAGTCCTCCTCAGCTGCATTATGGTGGATGCAATGTGGGGGGTAAAGCGAGGAGCATTTTTGAGATATGGGGAAGGGAATTGCAAAGGAAAAATAAAAAACCTGGCCAGTTCTAAACTGACAGTTATGTGATAATCATGCAAAATATACTTTTAAATCCCATTGAGATGACACAGACTGCAGGCAGCTTTTCCTCTTCACTATATATTCCACATAAAACTATTTGAAATGCTCCTTGTTACTGAGCAAAGTGAAATTTCAACCCATTTTAGAAAAAAAGGAAATAACACTTTTTTTTCTGAAAACAGGTGTAAATTCTTTGTAAATGTGTTTTTGCCAATTCAGGGTATACCCAGAAAGCGGCACAGTGCGAATGCATTCCTGCCAGTGCAGGCTTTAGCTACAGCTTCTTAGAGATTGGGCTTCTTTAGGAGAGGGGAGGAAACACATCGCCCCAGTGACAGTGCAAGACCTCCCTCCTGGGCTATGGGAGGGCACATGCTGAGCAGCACGACCTGCTACACCTTGAAAAAGATGTAGCCAGAGTCGTCCTCTCCCCATCCACAACAGCACAGCTTTGTTGGTTTGAAGGGAGAAGATGGTGTCGTGGCCTTACCTCCACTGGATACTCCCCATTTGGGACTGGCTCCCCTGCAATGGCCACATGCCCTGTTCTCACTAGTGCAGCCAGCTGAATGATGGTTGTCCCCTACCAGTGTGCACTGCTTTGGAAGGGCTTTCTCAGCCTTCTCCCCATCTTGTACACATGCACAAGGCCAGCCATGACCTGACGTACAATCTCTGCAGCAAATATACATCTGAAACTCAATTTGAACACTATTTTAAGTGAAGCAACAGAAACTGTGTTCTTTAGTTTTCTAATCTAATGATCAGTGTTAGTATTACGTAAAGTCTGATCTCCAAGTGATCAAGGAGAAAGGGGTGGGGAGGGTGGGCATCGGGCATTCATGTCAGTCCTTCAGGCAAGCAAGTGCTGTGCCTTTGTCAAGGAGCTGAAATGTCAATGTATTCACCGTAAGGTACTAATGTGTAATGTACCCATTAGTCATGTTTGAACAGCAAATTGCAGATATCGTAGAGAAAACTTCAATCCAAATTAGTTAAAACAGCCCTTAGCTGGCATGATTGAGTTATTCCCCCACCCCCTTTTTTTTTTTTTTTTAATATAGAATGATTGGAGATCCAGCTTTCACTGAAGTCTTTGGGAGTTTTTCCATTGATTTCAATAGGAGCAGGAACAGATCTTTTATATGCAAAAGAATACCTGTTTGACTGCAGTGCATGAAGCGGTTTTTTGGCACATTGGATACAAATGTTGATTTTTCTCCATAAGCAAAATAAATATTTCACAGCTCTTATTTGAGAGAAAATATCTATATCTGTCAGCAGCCCACAGTACTTGGATGGCAGCACAAAGCACAATGAAGGGGAAAACTGCAATAAGGGAATATATTTGAGTTTCAAGCTGCCACAGGACTACTATAAACAGTGATAAGAGATCATTTTAAAGTTATGACTGATACCTTGGCAATATCCCTTTTTTCCCCCTTATTTTGAAGAATTTAATTATTGAAAGAAAAACTACTTTTAAAAATTCATTTTGTAAGATGATCCTAATTTCATACCTGAGTGGGAATTGAGAATTATGCATAAACCTTGGGATTTACACATTACATTTATGGAAGGCTGAAAAGTTGAACTCCTCTGGCAGGAAAGTATCATATCCTAAAGATACCAAGAGTGTGATTTCTGGATAGATTGTTGTACTAGTTGGAAGTTCCAGGCTGCGAGCAAGCCATGATCTTTTATTTTGGGGTGGGCTGGGGAGGAATGAAATATTCTGTTTGTGGTTAAAAACTTCACAATTTTCCAAATGGAAATAAACATGCAAGTAGGTTAAATATTGGGGACACTAATCTTTGACATTGTTTTCTTAAAGAGAGGGTTGTAGGATTGGAAGGGGATGTGGCCCTGTATGACTGGAAGGCAGAAGGGTTCTAGCCCCGTAGGTTTGTGGGTAGGAGTCAGAAAGGGAGCTGACTCAGGATTGGCCTTTTAAAGTTTTTCCTAATTTCCTTTCTCAGATGTGTTGACACTTTTTTTTCATTTGTTTTAAGTCTGCTATTTAACGGTGACACATTCTTTTCCAATAGACTGGATATTGCAATCTTCTAGCTGTTAAAATGCAAAACTGCTATCACAGTGTTTCATGTGCAAAAGCAGTAAAGTGTAATTGCAGTGCAACTGAAATAAAAGTAAAAAAACCCCAAACCCCAGTAAACAAGGTTTTTTCTCTGTAAAATTCTTATTTTCATTGTTTGGTTTCATTGTTTGATGTTCTCTTTGGGATTTTTTTTTTTTTTTAGGTCACTTCAGGTCCTTCTTCTAGGCCCCGCTCTACAGAAGGCCAACTATTCCCTAGGCATGCAAGTGCTAAAACTATATCTCCCCGAACATCTGACAGCAGCATCTCGCCTGCAGCTGATTTTGACACTCCGCCTGAATTCTCCACTTGCTTAGATAATTCTGCTGCTAAACACAAGCTTTTAATAAAACCACGGAACCAGAGATCTAGTAAAATGAGAAGACTTCCTTCGGTAATAGTAAAAATAAACAGAGAACTCAGCACTGACTTTAAATTACACATTCTTACTTGACTTGCCATTTATTTCTTATTTCTGCCTTTATAAGCATTTATTAAGTAGTGCCAGAGCTGTGAGTGGATATTTCATTGCTTTCTAATCACTAATGTTTAATAAGCATTCTGTATGCATCTGGAATAGAACCCCTAAGAGCAATGTATAAGCTGCACGCTGCAAGAGGTGATTACTTGTTAATTCTCTTGATATAAGGATTTATGGCTACATTTCATTTCTTCTTAAAGTTACCATGAGGTGTTATTTCAGTGTTTAACAGTGATGATAAAGTTGAGGCTCTACTAGCATTTGTCACTCATTTTTTAAAAACCAGAGCATAATTTGATTGTAACACATTTTTCTGGATGGAAATTTGGTCTGTCAAATCTGACCCTTAGAAAGAATTTTGTTATTGGGCTTTAAAAGAATCCCCAAGGCAACTGGGACATTTTTAACTTTCTAAAGTCACATAAATAAGAGATCACATGGCCAAGAGTTGGAGCCAAGTTCTGGTTCCTGGGAACATCGTGCATTCTAATCCCCCTTACACAACTATCCAATCACTTTATCCTTATGTGGCTTAACCAGCAAAGGTAGAAAATTGAGCAAAAAATATGCCCTCCCAAAAAACCACTTTTTGTATCTCAGTGAAGTTTTTCTTAGTAAAAAAGAGCCATTTTAGAACACATTTTTCAAACTCTCAAATCTTGATTTATTTTTTTTAATTGAAATTGTACATGCTCTTAATTATTCACATTAGTGTGTCTGGATATTTTGAACCTCTTATTTAAAAAAGGAAATTGTCTTGTTTAAAAACATAAATATCATTTTCCCCCAACTGTGATGTCAGAGGATTTGTTATTTTTTCAAAACCAGTGAGCAACTTTTGTGCTTGGGAAAGCAGTCTTGAGCTATGTATGGTGACAATGCAGGCTGTATCAGAGAAGCATGAAAAGCAGCAGTGGAAAAGGCTATCTAACCCATTCATTTCTGCCAGTGCAGGAGTGTTGCCAAAGTATATTCACTATTGCTTTGTCCAGTCCTGTCTTAAATAACCAAAGTGATAGAGCCTCCATGATTTCCCTTGGAAAGCTTTTGCATTGTTTAATAGATCTTTCCACTAGTAATTTTTTCCTTGTACAATTTTGCCTGAGTTCTTCTGTCCTGATCTACATCCTGTTTTTATATTCCTGGCCCTTTTTTTGGCATAGACTATATTTTATACTGAATTAGCATGGTAACTTTGTTGTTTGCAAAACTGGAAATAGGATGAGACATAAGTCACTTTAGAATGCAAGCTTTGTACTCATCAGATTAGTACCTACATCTAAAATATGGATTTACACAATAGACTACAGTCGTTCAGTAAGATAACAATGGCACTCTATGAAAATGCATATTCCACAGGTTAATAAAATGCTTTGAAATAATCCTGTATATTCAGCCAGTTCTAAGTATATATTTACAAAAGCTTATCTCATGTCTGATCAAAAGACTTCCAAATAAACAGATGCTTTATAAGCTTTCATGAAATATTTTAAACTCTTGAAAGAAAACAGAAGCTACAAAAGATTGGAAGGGTGTGTCACAATTTGACTAAAGATAAGAAGACCATCTGCGGTCCATTATCATATTTAATACTTTTATTAGTCCCTTTGCATAGACTTGCTGTTCCAAGGCCAGGCCTTTCAAAGAAGGGTTTGTGTGATGTGTAATAGCATGATGGGGCTGCTCTTTGCCACTGGAGCACCACAATGTAGCCAAAGTGCACTGGTGAATCCGGCCCCAAAAACTGGTCTTCAGAGTCCTGCAGCTCCAGCTTTGCTGAATATTGGCTACAGATACAAAGGCATCAAAGAGGTTAATTATGTAGGGGCAGGAAATGACGTCTTAATTTGATTTCTTGATAGTTTGGTTAGAAAATGTTTACACATGTACATAATACAGCTTGCCAAGCATATTACGATGAAATCAGCATATAGTACTTGAATATAAACTAATTAGCTATGTGAGTTCAAGACAGGGACTGTCTTCCTCTCTGTTTGGAAAGCAGTTGCCAGACTGTGGGCTCTGCCACAGTCTAAACAATAAATGAAAGTGTGTGAAGTTATAAAGAAATAATAAAATCTTAATAATTGTTTGCTCTTTGTAGCGGACCCACTCAGAGTCTCTGAATGACTTGAGCTGCACCCCAGAAGAAGAGGAACACGATGGAAGGGAGATGCTGACAGACTTGACATGTGAAGACTTCACCAGCAGCCATCAGAAATTGACACACAGCACAGCTGTGACAAGTGATGTGGCCTCCTGGCAGAGACCTGAAATGCCTAAAGACTTTCCCCATAGCTTGAGACACAGAGACGAAAGGCCTCCCACACGGCAATTCACTTCTGAGTCTGCCATTGTACAGAAAGCCTTGTTACATGAGAATAATCCTGACGGCTGCCAAACTACACTGGAATTAACACATTCTGCGTCAGATTATCCTTCTTCTTTAGAGCCTAAAGAAAACGTAATCACCCTGTATCTCCCTCTGGAAAGAGAAGCACAAAGGGAAAAAGAGCCCCCAGGAACACCGAGTGTGTCCACCAGGAACGTGTGTGATGTGTCAGTTAATACTTTAAATCAAGAAAATAAACAGTTTCTTAATGGGTCTTCAGTGAACAACCTGCTGTCTGAAGAGTATACTTCAACCAATACTGGCAGTTTTTCTTGTTTGGGAGGGCCAGAAAAAAATGTACAGAAGGATGGTCAGATACCCATGGAAACTTCCTGTAATAAGGAAACAAAGGAGTCTGCTGCATTGCCAGCTTCCAGCAAGCAGTTACCTGAAGGGTCTTCTCAGTTCACAGACTCACCCTGTGTTTCCTCTGATATCCCACAGCCTGCTTTGTCATCCCAGCTGGGGTCATCTGATTCCTGGTCTCTGGAGCAAACTACGCCCAATCAAGAACTAGCTGCATCTGACAAGGAAAACAATCAGTCCCTGGGACACAGGGAGGCAATTCTGGGGGAAAAAACAGAGAAAGCTGCCAATGAACTCAGCACCTTGAGAAAATTTTCAGTGTCACCAGCACGGGAGAGACCAAGGGCTGGCAGCCTCCACCTGAAAGAAAACTCAGAATGTGAAAGTCCATTAAATGCCAAATTACCCCTGTCAAAAACCAAACTCGCCTCAAGAAATGAGAGGTTGAAAGAGGATGTGCAGGTGGGCTTGGATTTACAGGAGGAAAAAAATAGCATTAAAAAGCAGGTGTCGCTGGCAGATTCTGACTCTGAGGTCACGGGCAAAGCAGCAGACAAAATGGTGGTTGGCTGTGTTTCTCAGGCCATTGATGCAATTCCAGTGGTATCCCAGTGCCAACCAGGCAGTGAAGATAAAAGTCCTTTTCAAGTAAAACTTAGATCCACTTCACTGTCTTTGAAATACAGAGACAGCTCTTCACCAGAATCAAAGGGGTTTAAAAGATACAGTGCAGAGATTAATTTAGAAAAACAGGGATTGGCATCACTTCTAAAAGGTGAAAAGGTACAGATCAAAAAGACAGCTGATGTAAATATCAATGGCTCTGTGAATGACAACATAAAGTCTAAAACAAAGTCCTCTGAACAGCTTAACACAAAACCTCCATTGCCTAGAAAGCCTGTTTTGCAAAATGTAACTAATGCCAACAGTAATGTGGAAAAGCAGGAAGTCACGAAATCTCCTGAATCCAGAAGTAAAGACAGAGACTTGGAGAAAAAATCATATCCTTCAAAAGTGCCTGGTAAGACTTCTGATACTTTATATAGTTGTCTAAGCTCGTTTGAATTCAGAGAGGGTTTTGTTATGGTCTTGAAAGGTATAATTCTCTTTGAAACAATGAAGATGACTTCTAGCAGTAACACATTCCTTCCATTTGTTCCTTTGTACAGTTTACTGAAGCATTGTATACATGCAGATGCAGTTTAATAGAAATGAAATGTTGCAACAAAAAATGAGAAATGAAACCTCTACTACTTCTCGGAGGGAAACAGGGAATGATATCAGCAAAGTAATGTTTCAAAATCATTTGAGCTGATCATATCTTTTTGACTTAATGGAAGCCATGCGAGATATTCTGCAAGTTCAGTCTGGAGCAGCGTCCCAGCTGTGCTAATGAAAAGTTACACAGTGAAGTGGTATTTCTTTTCTAGTTCCAAACACCCAGGTCCTCAACTGTATTTTAGGAGCCTAACTCCAGTGAAATACCTTTGAGGATCTGACCATTAGGCCCTGATCCTGCAACTGGGTTGCCACAAGCCCAGGAGTCCATCCATACAGAGGCAACTGCAGGAATGGAGCCTTAATAAGAAATAGTGAAACTTTTTGTAATGGCCAGGGTACTGGAAGTGTAGGGTTGCCAACCCTCCAGGATTGGCCGGGAGTCTCCAGGAATTAAAGGTTCATCTTCAATTAAAGTTTATGTCATGATTAAATCTCCAGGAATATGTCCAACCAAAACTGGCAACCCCATGGAAGAGCCATGCTCTGATCCACAAACCTATTTAAAAGAAAGTCCAAGGGGGTTAGGACACTGTGCAATATGTGAGAATTTTTCAAAATCATCTCTTATACCAGAGCAAGATGAAAATATGACCATGAATACCCTACTGGCCACAGTCTGGTTTCTCATTGAGCTTTCTCTGGTAAAGTAACAGGAAGTCTAATGAAATTGTTGCACATTTTGAACCTGTGTATTTTAAAGTTTAGCAATATTTTTTATATTGACTCTAAAAAGGTAACTAGAGATTTTCACGACCAGATTTGTTGAAGTGCAGAGATAGGTCCAAATCTATATCTGAATGTGAACTTCCCCAGTTCGGTGCTATTTGGACTTTGTGGTGGTGTTTGGCCGAGTACAGAAAGACCTGAGACCCAAATCACCTACTGGCCAAAGTTTAGGTGTATGTGACCAGATCAGATGTAGTACTGTGGTCCAAATCTACTAAAGAGCTGATTTCTCCTAGGTTTAGAACAGGGGCGGGCAAACTTTTTGGCCTGAGGGCTGCATCGAGTTTCAGAAATTGTATGGAGGGCTGGTTATGGGAGGCTGTGCCTCCCCAAACAGCCAGTCATGGCCTAGCCCCCGTCCCCCCTGCTTCTCGCCCCATCCAACCCCCCCCCCCCCGTTCCCTGATGGCTCCCCAGGACCCCTGCCCCATCCATACACCCCTGCTCCCTGACCGCCCCCGGAACTCCCACCCGTGACTCCCCCCTGCCGCCCCATCCAACCCCTCCTCTCATTCTTGACTACCCCTCCCCAGGACCAACCCCTTCTCCCTGACCATCCCCAGAACCCCTGCCCCTGACTGCCCCTTCTGCCCCATCCAACCCCCCGTCCTTCCTGATGCTCCGCTGGGACCCCTGCACCCATTCAACCCCCCCATTCCCCGCCCCCTACCACCCTGACCCCTATCCACATCCCCACCCCCTGACCACCACCCTGAACTCCCCTGCCCTCTATCCAACCCCACCTGCTCCCTGCCCCCTTACTGCGCTGCCTGAAGCACTGGTGGCTGGCAGCGCTACAGCCACGCCACCCGGCTGGAGCCAGGCACACCACCGCACACAGGGGTTTTGCCGCCCCAAGCAGCAAAAAGGAGGAAAAAAAAAAAGCCGCGATCACAATCTGCAGTTCTACCGCTGCTGCTTCAGTCTTCGGTGGCAATTCGGCGGCTGATCCTTCACTCCGAGAGGGAGTGAGGGACCCGCCACCAAATTTCCCCGAAGATCCGGACATGCCACCCCTCACCGTTGGCCGCCCCAAGCAGCTGCTTGCTGGGGTGGTGCCTGGAGCCAGCCCTGACCGCACAGTACAGAGCACCGGGTCAGGCCCCGGCTCTGCAGATGCACTGCCCAGACACCCAGAGCATTGTGCTGGCGGTGGCGTGAGGCTTCGGGGGAAGGGGAACAGCGGGGGAGAGGCCGGGGGCTAGCCTCCCGGGCCAGGAGCTCGGGGGCTGGGCAGGAGGGTCCTGCGGGCCAGATGTGGCCCGCGGGCTGTAGTTTACCCACCTCTGGTTTAGAATGAATAAGGATTCTGTATTAAAACAAAACAAACAAAATCCCCACAACCAACAGACATTTTTAACATTCTTTTGTAAGCATATTTTAGAATACATAAAAAATTGTTGCCTGACGTGACATACAGCCACGTTCAGTCTGGTTATATTTAACACTCCTCTTTTTATCAGAAACTCAGGGTTTGCTAGTGACAATTTTGTAACATTTCATTGCCATTGCAGTAAAATGATAAATAATCTTACTGGAAAACTTGCAGAAAACTTTACTGGCTGCTCTTTAGTTATAGGGATATTGACACTTTGAAAATCACACCTCTTTCTGAAAATGTTATGCTTACTATAGGTGTTTGCAACTAAAAGGACTGTACATGAAAGAAGTTAAAGGGAAAAATTGTTTGAATTGGTTCAGATCTTCCGCTGTTGTAGTTCTGTTGACTTCCAGGGAGCTGTGCTGATTTATACCAGCTGAGAATCTGGCCCAGTGTGTTTACGTTGTGTATTTGACAGCCCTTTGTGTACAGCCCAGTTTCATGGCTTTCTTGAATGGCCTTTGTACTTCCTAAGTCATGTGCTAGTCTACTGACCACAGTCTCAGGCAGCACTGGGGATGTGGGGGGGAGTTCAAGTGCTCGCTCTTCCCCAGTAACTCAGTAACAGAGCTGCTGCTGTTTCTCCATTTGGAGCCAGGACGGTGTCTCCTTTTCCCAGGACCCCTGCACTGAGCCAGGAAGCAAGAGCAGCTGGGAGGATTGCCATGGTGGTCCTCATCTTCCCTCTCCAGACTCCTGCACCAAGCTGGGGAGAGATGAAAGCTAAGGGGTGGGGGAGGGGGTACCTACTAGATTCCTCACTGCCCAGACCCCGGTAGTGGGCCAGGAAGCAATGGGAACCTGGTGGGGAAGCTCGGAGCTGGGGAGGTTCCCTGGAGCTGTTCTGCAGTTCCTGAAGTTGAGAGACCTTACCTCATTGCTGCTTAGGAGGGTGGCAAGCAAGCTTGAGTGCGTGGTTAGGGGTGGGGGTGGGGACAGACACATTTAGCAATGCTGCTCTCCGATCTGTCCTCTCTCCCCTGCTGAGAAGGCCTTTATGGACATTAGCATGGAAACAGAAAACCTCTTATCGAATATTTAAAAAAAGCCACATCGTTGAAAAGCGTCTGTCACAGCACCAGTGAAAAAATCAGCCAGTACAAAAAAATTCAGGTTAACCATGTTCATTTAACAGGAAAAGAGCTGTTGTTCGACCTGCTGGATAGTGATTCAAAAAGTAACATTCTGCAGGTGCAAACAAGCCTTTCAGGGTATGGATGACTCAGACCTCTGGAAGACTCGTCCTTCTTTTTAACAGGGATATTGAAGGAGGTTTACTAATTGTCTAGCATGCTCAGCACATTATTTATTTATGGTCTCCCATAAACTCTTTTGAAAGGCTTTATCATTGCTTGCTCACTGTAAACAAGACTGGAATAGCTGGCCTAGGGTTACAAACGTATTTAGTGTAAGATATGAAATACTGATACAAGAACCCTGGACCATTTCATAACTGTATGAAACCTACTAAGCATATAAAAGAAGCCGTCATGCTATTTTCTCTGTATTCACTGAATAGCTGTGGGAGAAGGGAATATTGATTCTGTCATTTTAGCATGAGCTGACTAGGGACATTATCAGTTTAAATATGGAACAGACTGCTCTATACTGACCTGAGGTCCATAGTGTCTCATTGTGGACCTTTCTGCTTAGAAATCGGATCATGGCATTGTTTGTCCTGGTGTTGCTTATCATGTGACACTGGGTGGGCAACACTTGCTTGTGGATATGTCTTCTTCAGTACCATATGCAGGCTGTCCCCAGCTCACTAAATACCCAGAGCTGGCTGGGTTTGGAAGGGACATTATGCAGCACCCACTGAAGGGGTGTAGCAGCAGGGGTGCTCCCCCAGTGCCCTGAGAAGCTTCTGGGGCAGTGCACTACGGCACCAACCACGATGCTGTTCACAGCTTATAAGGTATGGCTGAGCTCTGGCCCCCATGGTAACCAATGAGAACAAATTAATTGGTGGAGCAGTGTGCTGACCAGAACTCCTAACTGATGACATAGTCTTCAGTTACTTTATACTGTAAAAAAGGCCTGCCCTCTACTCTCACTAACGTAGGAGCACATGCAAATTCATCATTCTCCTTAGCCACTGGCAGAGACAACGCAAAGAGCTGCTATCAACCCCCTCCAGAACATAGCTCTTGAAAGGAATGTGTGGCTAGATGGACACAATCTATTCCCAGGTATGCAGGGCCATCAGCTTTGCTGTTTCCCACTTGACATTGCATTGCATCCAAACCTCTGCTAGTGCTGGCAACTAGCCAATTCCATCCTTTAAGTTCATTAGACCTTTCAGAAAGCCGTGGCTGCTGATGAGACACTGCTGGGCTGGAAAAGAGTGCTGGTCTAATTATGCTGAATCATTATGATGAGGCGCAGTTCATGTACAGCAGTTTTGAGATAGTAAGATTGCTATGTTCAGTGTTTGCAAGAGCAACTTGGTCCCTTCCATTCAATTTAATCTCTAGATTTTTCCAGTTACCTGGAGAACTGGTATTAAAGTGTTTAAGGTTGGTGGCATGCTGATTCCACACCCAAACATAACCAGCAGTCAAGGCTACTAGAAAAGCCTGTGGAGATAGTTGGAGATGGCTTGTTGGCTGCGTGACTTTAAATTGAACAGGAAACATTTTAAAATAGTGTGATTGCTATTGTCTTGGCTGGCCCTGGGGACCTCCAGGGTTAAAAGTGTGAGTCTTTACAGCTTGAGCTAAAGAGCCAAGCTCTGTAGCTTGGGGCGGTAACAGATTCACATCCTTTGTGGATCAGGTACAGAGTGGGACAAGTGGCACACACTAACCCGTGGGTTACAATAGCAAAAACTGTAATTAGCCCTTGTGTGAATGCACATGTGAGGATGGCACAAGCAGACTTCTGCTGCCCATTGTGCTCCCCGTCTCAGAAGTAGAAACAATGGAAGTCCCTGTGTTTAGGCACTGCACCCTCAGTGCACCCACAGAGGCACTATGCACTCCAAAAGAGGGGGGCAGAGGAAGAGAGAGGGCTATCCTCTTCTCATGCATACTGGCCAACAGAGCTGGGCAGGTGTACAGGGTTGGGAGCAGGCTGTATCATCCACAGACAGAATTTCTCTCTCCTTCCCAGAGCTGCCGTTCAGCTCTGCACTCCCAGCGCCTGAATGCCTGTCAGGCCCTAACATAACATACATGTTGACTTAAAAATTACCAATACATTTTGAAAATACATAGTTGAAAATCCATCACCCGTCTTCACTTACCTTCCAAGACCTGAGTTCAAGGTTCTGATTTCCTCTGCCAGAGTCAAATCAGAGTTGAGAATCCAAGTTCTCTACTGTGATGACATCAGTTATTGCAAAGGGAACACAGAATCCTGAGTTGATTTTGGCAGCCAGGGCAAAGAGATTTTGAAATATTTGGGTTTCAAATCTATTGGCTTGTCATTTTTAAGTCAGGATGTGTTTTCCATTAGACTCTCATTTAGGATCTCCAGCTATTTTTAACATCTTAACACCTTTTCTATCACCCACCACGCACACTTAAAAGAAGTAGTTTATTTTTTCTCTATCTCACATGAATTGAATCAAATGTAAATAATTTTTTTGTTTATATGTTCATTTTAAAGGAGGCTAGATCCAAAAATTACTTGTTTGTTGTGACATTTCTTTTCTTTGCAGTAGGAAATAATCTCTCAGGTGCTTCGTTGGCTGGTTCTTGCTCACATGCCCAGTCTAACTGATCACCATATGTGGGATCGGGAAGGAATTTTCTCCCACATCAGCATGCATGGCAATGACCTTGGGTTTTTTTTTCATCTTCATCTGCAGTATGTGGGTGCAAGTCACTTGCGGGGATTATCTGGTTATATCTCACAATAATTTCCTTGCCGACACGGGGGCCTTTGACACTGGTGCACCTCAGTCCCTCCTGTTCTCTCCTGTGCACATAATAGTCTAAACTCCTGTGGACTGTAATACTTCGGTCTAACTTTGGATGTAGGGTTTACTATGCAGTACAGATGGTGTCAGTGGCCTGAGATGTACATGGGATCCGAATGGATGATTCGGTGGTCCCTTCTGGCCTTACACTCTATGACTCTATTTCCATGGAGATGAATTGACTGATACAGGTAGCAATAAAAATAAACATCCTCCAAATAGCTAAAATGTTGAAACACCCTATAACAGATCAGAAAGTCCCTATTTATGGAAAAATAGCAATAATTCATACACACCCTGTTCCTTGTTCCACTTAAGTCAATGGGAGTTTTTCAGAATTGAGCTCATGGTGCTGATCGATGGAGCTCATGGTGCTGACGCCTACAAGGAAGTCATGTAATCTCCAGAAATAAGAGTAAACATGGTGTAAAACATTCAGATGATATGGAAGTCCAGTCTTCAGAACGCTTGCTACTCCTGGGGGCATTCTGCGCTGAAAAATTAAAAATTCTGCAAATTTTATTTGTAAAATAACACTACATAATCATGCCAGTTTCAATTATTTTGGTAATTTATTTAAAAATTCCTGTCAGCAAGTATGTCTGTAACAATACAGACACACACAAATTCCCCCAGGAGTACAGAGTTAAAGAAACCCCTGTGGGAAAACAGTTCCTGTTTCTTTGCACCCTTCCACCCCACCACCCGAGCCCAGCCTGGGAGCCAGACACCCACAACCCTTCCCCTACAGAGCCCAGCCACAGTGCCCCCTGCAGCCAATACACCCAAACCTCCTTCCCCCACAAAGCCCAGCTGTGGGCCCTCCCTTGCCCAGATACCCACACCCTCTCCCCCCGAGACACTCACCCCTCTCCCTCCAGAGCCAGGGATCCAGAGGGAGAAACAACCTGATGCTTGGTCCCAGGTTTGTATGGAGTTTCCTGCGCCCGCCGTCTCCTTCCCTTAGAGCATGCTGGGAACTGCAGCTGCCAGAAACCCTCTGGCTCCCCCCCCCCCAGCAGTGTCTTCTATCTGCAAGCTGGGCTCTGCCAGCAGCACTGCAGCCCATTTCTGTAGGAGAAAGGAAATTCTGCACGCACAACATTAATTTCTGCAAAATTCTGGATTGCGCAGTGGTGCAGAATTCCCCCAGGAGTAAAGGCTTGCAAATGTGTTACCTCAAATATGTGATTTGTTTTAAATGTGCTGTTTCCTTCTTTGGCACTGGAGTGTTCAGTGTCTCGGTTGCCATCCTCAAATCCGAACTAGCTTCATTTCAGTGAATTTTTTTAATTTTATCTATAGGAGACCCAATACTGCAGGCACATCGCACAAAGAACTCCCATTAATGGAGTTCCACACACACAAGCCTTGTTAGTGGCCTATGACTTCACACAAGCTTGCAAAAACACTTAAGCATGTACATTGCTTTATACATGTGAGTATTAACCCACCAGGTCTTTAAAATCTAAACTCACATGAGGGAAGTTATGCACATGCCTCAATATTTGCAAGGTCTGGGCCATCATTTGTAAAGTGACAAGGGATCCTTCAGAATGGCTGGCATGATATAAACATACAATGTATTCGCTTTTGTCTTTTAGGATAAATAACTGTGCACAAACCTTAAAAACAACCCATCGCTGTAGGAGAGCATTGTTTGTGTGCCTTTTGGTCCACTGAAAAGTTATAAAAATAAAAGTAATTGACTTTTGTATTGAGAAATGTTAGTAGGAGTGACATTGTGGAAAGGAATTCAAGGAAGGAGAGCAAAATAATATATTGTCCAGAAAATCCAGGCTTTGAAATTACAAGAAAAATACTTCTCTCTGTCTTTCTGCATAAAAATGATAATTTTTTTTATATCTAACCAGGATTGCATTAAAGCAATATATGTAAGAAGCTTACTTCTCTTCAAAAGAAGTTGTCTTTCTAGTTGTCTCAGACAATTTTTTTGGTAGGGCTGTTTTCCAAGAAAGCAGTAGACTTTTTGATGTAAAGGTAGCAGTTTTCTCTGTAATAAACTCTCTTGGCGATCTATTGTGGAGCCAACCAAAACTTACTGCTCATGTTGCACAGCAGCTTAGAGAAAAAAAAGATGTCAGAGCTGCTTAGCAAAACCTTTCTGAGATGCTTAGTCTGATATGAAAGCATAGGGTGTGTACATGGAGAGAAACATATGGTATGTTAAAAAACAAAGGAAAATATGTAGGCTGAGATATCCTAAATGTCATATACATTATAAAGCCTTTCTTAAAATAACTTGCTTATTTATGAATGAACAAAGATGAAGTAACGTGGAATGAAATATGCATCCACAAACAATATGTTATAAAACAATGACACAGTATGGTATATGTGGTTCCCCTCTTCCCCCCCGCCCAAAAAAATTTGCATTAGTTCTGAAAATATTTGCTTTTAAAATATGCTTGGAATGCATGACTTTGCTTGAATATTAAGACTTTCAAAAAGGCCTCAAATTTAGTCTGATTTTGCACGTTGTTGTGGTGATGAATAACTATAGACATATTTTACAGCCCTTAGATATGTAAGCACCTCATTTTCAGATACTTAGACATCTTAGTGCTATAAAATACATGTGTAATTTTTTTGTGCCTGCAAATATTTGTGGACACAAAAATGTGGGAGTAATATCTGAAGCTACCTCTGAAAAATTAAGCTTTACAGCTTCTGTTACTTTAACTTTTAGTGTTAGAGAAAATAATTTTCAAATATATGGCAAGTGATATAAGACTGCACATAGATAACAGTGGCCAATGATTATTTAATCATTTTCCTTTTCCACCTCTTACGTATGTGCAAAATCACACAAGCTCACCTAGTAAGTATGTCAACAAAAGTTCCTTTTGTATCTACAGGTTTAATCTTATTGTTCAAACAACTAGAGATAAATATATTAAAGAATAACCTTCACACAAGGGTATGCAGTCTGGTCCTGCAGTCTTTATGCATTGCCAGATCAGGCCCATGGTCTTGAAGGAAGAGAAATTCTGTTTGAGAAAAGTTTGAAAGCAGACTAAGACCTGCAATTTTGGCAGATAACATGCCCCTTTCTATGTGTGCTCTTGTAAAGCACTAGCAGAACTAAGGGATTCTCACCTCAATATAGATGCGGCTGGCGGTACTTTTCCATTTATTGACACATTTCCAAAATGAGGGCAAACTTCATTCAAGAGGAGGAAGGAAATCCCATAGTTCTTTCAAAACCCCTTATATCAAATTAGTTTTAAAGAAACAAATAAAAGATGCAGCCATGACCGTGAACATATTCTGAATGACTGAATATGATTCTGAATCACGGCCCAGTACCCTTTATTACTTGACAAAGTTATTCAATAACTAATTATTTTTAAATATCTTAAATTATTTTTTTCTACCCAGTGAAGCAAAAAGCAAAAGAATAGTACTTAGCATTAATATAATGTTTTTAATCCATAGATCTCAAAGTGTAGTCCAAAGGTGGGTATCTTTAGCCCTATTTTACAGATGGGGAAACCAAGGCCCAGGGAGGTTTTGTGATATGCCCAATGTCACACAACCCATGGAAGATCTAGGGAAAAAAACAAATCTTCTGACTTTCAGTCCTGTATCCTGCCCACTGGACACCCTGTCTCTCTAAAAAGCAGAATATACAAGTCTTGGAACTCTTGGGTGTTCTTCCTGTGAGTAATAAGCAGAAACAACAATTGAATTGTGCTTAAGACTTGCTACCAAGTTTTACTGTAACTTGGCCTTAATTAAAAAAAAAATTACTAACAAGGACTCTTGGTTCCACCCTGACTCTCTCTATTCCCCAATCCTTTGACTTGCCACATTGCAAGTCATAAAAGCACATTGACAGCCCAGTGACTGAAAGAGATAAGAAAGAAAAGAGTTATTCAAGGTGAATCAGAAGGCCAGTGAACTGAAGAAAATGGTGAGCGAAATATTTATTGTGTGGATAGCCACTGCATGCCAGGGCTACTGGGCCTCCATTGCCCCTCAGAACCCCACGCTTTTAAAGGAGCAGTCTAAAGAGTATTTGAGACTCTATGCTACCTTGTCCTTCCTTCCCTCAGTTTCCATTCTTTGTTGTATCCACCCATTGTCTTTTATCACTTGCATAGACTGTAAGCTGTCTGGGACAGAGACTCTTTTTTTATTATGTGTGTAGCCTGTCTAGCCATCCCTCCCTCCAATGGAAGCCTTTGGGAAACAGAAATAATAAATAATCAGATACACTTGTTATGCTGCCTGCAGTAGCTCTGCCAAACCTGTTTGTGGAAGAGGTAGTAAATTCTGCACTGGCTATGTCTCATTTCTGAGATGACAGTACTATTCTGCCTCTCTCTTTCCTGCCAGACTTGGCTTCTGTCATAGCAAAGACTATCACAAAAGCAAATGTACAGACTGGTTCCTTAAAACAGCCTCTTTCCCAAAGGATAAACAGATCAGCTATTGCTCCTAAGAATGCAATTGTCACAACTTTGCCATCCAGGGTCAGGGCCATACAGATTCAGATAATTTATTTGAAAATAATTACAAAAAGCTGCTTGCCATTAGTACGAGAGTGCTCTCTTCCCATCTTGTGAGGTGATAGCTGCCCCCCTAACATGGCTGACAGGGATGCTGAGTTTTTCAACCTTGAAGAAGTATTATAAGAAGAACATAACTGCTTAATGTTATCTTCTCCTATTTATTTATAAACATTATTATTATGGTAGCACCCTGGGATGGGGTGGGCTAGACCCAGAGGCCCCCTGCTGGTGGCCTCAGTGTCCTGTCAAACCCTGTCCCAGAGAGGAGTCTAAGACAGTCTGCTGGCAGGGACCAGGAGAGCTGTGAAGGAGCTCCTGGCTGCCTGCTGGGATTGAGTAAGGACTGAGTCCAGGGAGGGTGACAAGAAGACAGTGTCTTCAGGGAGGAAGCCCTAGGGGTACAGCCCCATACCAGGGCCAGGACAAGGTAAAGACTATATACCCCAGAAGGGGTTTGTTCTGTCTCACAAACAGACCATGTGTGAGACTTGGCTGGAGGGCTGAGTCACTGAAAAACCACCCAAGAAACCACTGACAGGGGTCACCGTAAACTAAACAATTACAGATACACCCGACCAGAAGGTGGTGCTCATAAGAGGTGGGTACCACCCCATTACACACCCAAAGACACCAATGTATTACTATTGTGCTAGGCACTGCCTACACTAATAGCAAAAAAACATGGTCCAAATATATATGATGAGAGACAGTAGATGCCTACAGACAACCTAACAGGAGAACAAGGTAACAATGAGACTATTATGTTTAGCACAATAATCAGTGGTCACAACATGTCAGCTGCCTAGTCATTGTAGTGTGTTTTGTAGGCATCACTTTAGAGGTGAGTTTTGAGGGCAGTTGAAGAAGGACAATAAGGTAACATTGTGGTTTTTACAGAGAGTTTCTAGCACCTATAAGGAACAGTCCAGGAGAAAGTACAAAGGTGTTTGAGGGAATTCTGGCATCACTGGCAGCATGGAGGGAGAAGTCAAATGCTCAATATCCTATAAGAGATGTTAGATCAGAGACAAGCCACGAGGACCTTCAAAGTGAAGGCAAATCGTTTTTGTTTGATGCAGTGGGAGTCAGTGGATGAATACAAAGCGGGGGCGGGGTGACATGGTTAGAGCAATGAGCTAGGAATGATCTTTGTATCAGAGTTTTGAATGGGTTTAAGATGGCATTTTTCAAGGCCATAAAGGAGGAGGAAACACTAGCGGGGAGTGAGATGAGGGCCTAAATTAGTGTGTGGACAGAGAAGAGAAGTGCTGATCTTAGACATGCTCAGCAGGAAGGAGCAGTAGGATTGAGACATGGCTTAGTCATGTGTGTCTAGAAAGACAGCTGCCCAGTTTATGCACCTGAGTGAGAGGGAGGATGGTGAGGGAGGCAGTGTGCATGATTACTGAAGTAGGGGAAGGGAGAGGGCTTGGGTGGAAAGATTAAGAGCTCAGTTTTGGCCATATTGAGCATAGGTTGATGGATGGACATCCACCAGGAAATGCTGAAGAAACAGGTGGATGTAAGGTTATATGACTAAGTGATTTAGGATTAAACTTGCCACCTTATCCATTATCACAGGGGTGACCTCAACTTATTACTGGGGGCAGGGGGAGAGGTGGGAATGGATGATTCCGCTCCATGTGCTCTCATCTGGGCAACCCCAGATGTTAATTGTTTTATTATTAATCATTTTCTGATAGTAGTGTCTAAGGGCCAGGCAAGAACAGGCCCCGTTGTCAGGGCCGGCCCACAACATTTTGGCACCTGAGGCGGGGAGCTCAAATGACGCCCCCATACCCCCTTTCTTGGGCCAAAACTTTGAAAGGTCTCAATTCTGCCTTCTTCCTGTTCTACTCCTCTCATGGTACTGCTCTGCTACCCACCCCAATAAAGGAGAACTAGCAACTTAAAATGCCTTGTTCAAAAATTTTAAGTAACACTTACATTTGCTGTTCAGGCGTTTGAAAGTTAACTTTTCTTGTCTGCATAGTAAACACTGGCATTTTTATCTGTTTGAATAATCAAAGTGGTGCTTTCTGTGCCTTCTTGGTTGCAATGATTTGAACTGTTTCCTGAAGGTCCACAGTCTGGGCCAGCTCATGCTCTATTGAGATGGTTGCAAGGCCGACCAGCCTCTCCTGTGTCTTTGTGGAGCGTAGATGTGTTTTTATTAACTTCAGCTTGGAGAAGCTGTGTTCTCCACTGGCAGCTATTACAGGAAGTGTTAGAAGTATGCGCAGAGCAACAAAAGCATTTGGAAAGAGGGTGGTCATCTTATTTGTGCACATATAATCCAGAACAGCCTTTGGAGTTGATCCTGCTGAAATGTATCTTGAAAGGGCTTTCAGTTCATCACCTGAATCACTCGCATCAGTATTGCGCATGTCCTCATGTGTCAACACTGTCTCTAGTGCCCTGCATTGCTGGTGTAGGTCTTATTCAGGTATAGTGAGGAGTTTTGGAATATCATACAACATCCCAAATATACTGTTGTGTTCCTTGAGCTGCATGAAACATTTTTCAACTGACTGTATTGCACAATCTAGCACCTGGTTAAAGAATTCAACTTTGAATTGTGTTTGGGGTCTCTTCTGGGATTATCCTGTGCCTCGTAATCAAAATGTTGTCGTCTTCGGTGACTCTTGTATTCTTGAATGGGTGGGAAAATAGCTTCAGTGTGAAGTTCCTCTGCCAACTTCTGTGCACTCTTCAGAACATTTTGAAATCCCTCATCTGACTGGTAAGACTGTAGGTATGACTTTGCTTTGTCCAGTTGTTCCATTGCTCCAGATATATCAGGGTCAACACCTGGAGTCTCTTGCTTACAACATTTATTTCAAACAGTATGTCATGCCACAACACTAAGCCACACAGAAATTTGAAGTTATGTTTGTTTCTGGTGATTCCGTTTTCCTCTGCCACTGTTCTCCCACGAACAGTTCCTGTCATAGCATTATCCTCCATAATGGCAACTACGGCATCATCCATCTTCCCAATTTGGTGTTTAATAGGCTTTATCACCTCCACTTGACTTTCCCATCATGTGGCACTCAGTAGTTTGTGTCAGAGAGGACGTTCCCAGATGTTGCTTCAAAATTTGCCATTGATGAGTTGATGCAGAGAAAAATACATAGATGCTTTGAATTACATTAAAAAATTCAGCAGCCTCACTAGAAGTTGATGCTGCATCACTGACCACCAAGTTCTATGAATGAGAACTGCGTGGGACAAAAAAAGTTTGAGGGTTTAACTCTCGGATCCATGTCTGTACTCTTCTGTTCTTTCCTCTCATGTTGGCACCATTATCGTAGCCCTGACCTCTCATATCAGCTATCACAATTCCAGTATCATCCAGCTTTTTAAGAAGCACATTTGTCATACCAGCTCCTGTAGTGTATTATCAATTTCAATAAATTCTAGAAAATTCTCTCGGACAGTCACCATTGCAGGGACATTTTCACTAGGTTTTGTTGTTATTACAAAACGCACCATTAAAGTCATTTGCTCCGTATGGCTGATATCAGGTGTGCAGTCCAGAATAACAGAGTAATATCTTGCTGACTTCAGATCTCCCACAATCTTCTGTTTGACTTTTGTTGCCAGTAACTGTATGATCTCATTTTGAATTGTTTTTCCGAGGTAGTGGTGTGTGTACATTTCTTGGGTGGTGACTCTTCTTAGATGCTCCTGGAGTACAGCATCAAACTCAGCCATCAGCTCCACAGTTTTAAGGAAGTTTCCATTGTTTGTCACATACAGCTGATCTGAAGTGCCATGCAGTGCTAGGTTTTGGGTAGCAAGCATTCTCACAGTGGCAATGAGCCATTTCAGAACATTTTGCCATTAAAGAGACTCTGATGCAATCTTCTCTTGATGCTGATCATCTATGGTGACTTTTAACCTTAGTCTCATCTCAAGCTCTTTCCACCTATGGAATGCTCTCTGATAATTTGCTGCCTTCTCATGTCATGCCAGATTTCTAGACAGATTTTTCCAGTCCTTTGTTTCTGTAGAACCTAGTGTGGCTGGAACATTAGACTGGAAGAGTTTGCAACAAAAATGGTATGCAGCATTCTGGGGTTTTGAGTACATAAGCCATGGCCTCTCCACTTTGTCACCATTGGGGATTTCACGCTAGTAATGTATTGGATGGAAACTTCTATTTTCATTCTTTGGGGAACATGAAGTTTTTCACCAACTGTGGCTCATGCAGTACAAGGAAATCTCTCAGGCTACAGCTCAAGTGGGTCCACAGTCCTGGATCATCTAGACTTAAGGAACTAAACTCAGCAGCAGCTGTTTCTTGTGCCTCCACCACACTCTTCTCTGATCTACACTTTTCTTCAGGAATGTGCATGGTTACATCCATTTCAGATGGAGATATGGATGCTGCAGTAGCTGCCAGGTCACCTGCACTCTGTCTAACTGGAAGATCAGGCATCTGCTCACCACTCACATCCTCACTGAGGCCAGAAGGCTCACCGTGAACATTTGTGTCTATGTATCTCAGGAGAGCTCCTTCCTGCTTAGATAGAAGAGCTTCCTTTGCTTTCTTTCTTTTTCTGAATGCTGCCCCAGGGGGGCGTTTTCTTCTTTCACTCATGACTGCTGTTCTGTGCCAACTGTAGTGGCTCTCAACACTCAGTTGAAGGGGACAAATAAGCAGGCTGGTAGCAGGGCCTGACTGAGGGAAGATATCAGTGTCTTAAGGGCCTAACTAGCTCCTACTACTTCAGTTGACTGCCTGTTCAAGTGGGTTCAGGGAAGCAGGAAGCTCCCTGAGAAGCTGGTGTAAATCAGTCCAGGCTCCTGGGGGTGCTAGAGAGGTACATAAGAGGCTCCTCGTCCTCTCTCCCTGCAGCTCCTGCTGCTTTCTGTTATTCTCTTTCACCTTTTCTCCTGCCTGCCTGTTATGTCTTTTGTGCCCTCCTTCCTCCAGCTCAGCACTTCACCATCTCTGTGCATCTAGAGCAGAGAGAATACATATGCACCAGCAGCAGACACAATTTTCTACACTCTGGGTCCTAGTGGCGACCCCCCCACCCAGTCTGGCACCTGAGGCAGCCGCCTTCAGTTTGCCTCATGGTAAGGCCAGCCCTGCCCATTGTGCTAGGTACCATACCAACACAAAGAAGCAGACACTCCCCGCCCTAAAGAGTTTACAGTCAAAACAGACAAGACAGACACAGGGTGGGGAAAGGCATGAAAGCAGAGTGAACAATGTAATGGCAGCAAACAGCATGTTAGTGCCATGATTTTTTAGTTTAGTTTGGAGGGGATGAGTGAAAGAGAAAGGGGACATTGAAGGGGATGAGGACAGTGGAGAAGAGAGTAACGAGCAGGTGTGAAGTGAAGCTGAGGTGAAGTAACTGTGAGGGAGGGAGAGGGTTGGAGCCAGTCAGCAAAGGGCAGAGAACGTCCAGTCAGAACTGTAGAAAGATCTCTGAATGCCCAAATGCCCCTGCTTTGGCTGTTTCAATGACTGACTATGTAAGTGTTTATAAAGTGGAACAGCTTCAACCAGAAAGACTGAGAGAAACACTTCAAAACTAAACCCAGGTCTCCCATATCCTGGGCAAGTGCTCTAACCACTGGGCTAAAAGTTATTAGGGAGGTGCCGCCACCACCACCTCTTTCTCCTCCTTGTCTGGTGTCTTGCAAAACAAAAACAACACATCTTAGACTCCTGACTCCAGGAGAAGGTTCACAGCTATGGATTCCAAGCAGAGATAGGTGCCTCCCTCTAGCCTGAATTTAGGCATTCAAGTCCCAGAGAGGGGTGGGGCTTAGGATACGCCTTCTCATTGGCATCTGCTATTGGCTAGCTTTGGCGGGGTGCCACCTAGCATGCTGGCTTTTGTGGGTCCCATTCTTAGGCACCTCTCTTTTCCTATTCGTTGGATAGGGAGCCTGAGTGCCTAACTCAGATTTTGTTCATTCCAGTGATTTTTCTAGGCACCTAAAAGTTATGCAGTCTCTTTGTGAATCTGGGCTTTCACCTCTAGAGAGTGGTGAGAATCAATGAGAAGAATCATCTGGTTCCAGTTGCAGTAGCACTGTCCCAAGTTACCGAGCGGTTTCTAAGCCTTTCTAGCACTTATGCTTAAGAAGCATTAGATAAATTTTGCTCTGCTAAACTTCCCTGTGAAATTTTCCTCACTTGGTGGTTAGTGGCAAACTGCCTGTTAAAAGGAATCTTTCCGTCAAAACCACAGTAGTGATCACAGATACCAGTCATCTGGGCTGTGGGGCTCTGTGGGATGCAGGATGATTCAGAGGAAATGGTTATTTTGGGAGAAAAGAATGTATCAATATTTTAGAACATGGGGCTCATCAGATGAGCACTATTAGCTTTCAGGGAGTCCTGCATAGTGAAACCAGGGGTATCCTGGGCAGATAAGCAACCAGTGCTGCATTATTTGAATAAAACAGGCACCTGCAGTATTTTCTTGTGGGAGGAGTCTAATTTTGTAGGGGAATCCAGTCACCTGATCGATGATCTGAGCCATATTGCAATTCTTTCCGCAGAGCTTCCTGCTACACTACTACTGCTGGCCTGGAGTTGGAGAGATTAATCCTTGTGCATGAGAGCTTTTCCCTCTCAAGTAGTTGACACTCTGTCTTAAGAGTTCAAGTACCACCACTGTTTGTTGGAGAGTATGGGAAATATTTTTCTTGGTGTCACTCCAAAGCCATTACTATTACCTCCTGCTCACATTCTGAGATTCTGGATTTTGTTTAAGATTGTTTTTCTGTCAGAATCCCTCAGATCTGAGCTTCCCCCTCAGAGCTATCTGAGTAAGGGTGTTTGGGCATCCGGTTGACTCATGTCCCTTAGGGATCAGCTGCCTTCAGGTAGTGTCGTTTAACAAGCCCCCGGGTTAGACACCTCATCCTCGTTGTCTGGATTATTCCTTCACTCCCTTGGAGTCCCTGTACTCTGTACACCAGAGAATGATAACTTCTTACAGTATTTTTCCTGGTTGCTGTGGTTTCCGTGAGAAGAGAGAGTAACAGTTCTGCAGCTCTGTGTTTATCTTTTCCTTCTTATTTTAGACAGTGATCAGGGCCGGCTTTAGGCCTATTACACCAATTCCCCCGAATCTGGCCCTGCGCCTAAGAGGACCCCATGCCCAGTGCAAATCCCTTACCTGGCTAGAGGTACCTTTTTAATTTTTACTCACCTGGCGGCACTTCGGGTCTTCGGCGGCACTTCGGCAGGTCCTTCGCTCACTCTGGGTCTTCGGCGGCAGGTCCTTCAGTGCCGCCAAAGACCTGGAGCGAGTGAAGGACCTACTGCCGAAGTGCTGCCGAAGACTCAGAGCACCGCCCGGTGAGTACAAGCCCCATGTGGTTTTTTTACATTTGTGTGTTTTTTTACGTCTGTGTGGGGTTTTTTTAGTCATCCCTGCCGGGGCCCTGTCAAAACTGTTCGAATTGGGCCCCGCACTTCCTAAAGCCCTGACAGTAATGACAATTTTTTTTAAGAATTGCCCTTTTCTTCATTCCTATCCAAGACAAATCATCTACTTTCACCTCTTCCAGGAGGTGCAATGCCCAGCTATGGGCAGCCTTGCCTAGTGGTCAGGGCAGGAGGGCAACCTAATGGTTGGAACAGGGACAGCCAGGCCCAGTGGTCTGAATCAGGAGCCAAGTTATCAAAGCTGGGGAGTGAGCTGGAGCCGAGAGCCAGAAACCAGGAGCCAAGGGTCAGAGATGTGTTCAGAAATTGAATGCCAAGTCCAGGGAGCGAGCAAGAGCCAAAATTCAGGAGTCAGAGCTGAAGTATCAACCCAAGCAGGAGCAGGGACAGGAGCCAGGAATGGGAATTGGGAGCTAGGAGCAGGAATCAGGCACTAGGAGCAGGAATCTGGAGAAAGGGCTAGGAGCCAGGGGGAGCTGAGAGCAGGACCAGAATCACAGCTGCAACCATGGAATGTTATGGAGCAGCCAGGGAAACAGGCCTGTTGCAGAGTTTAAAACTGCCTGCTGAAGTCTTCAGGCAATCAGGAGGCCATGTTCATCAGCAGGATCAGCTGAGGGCCATGAGTAGGGGCTGGGTGGGTCTTTGGAAGGAGGTAATATTACTCAGGCTTTGTTCTTCCCTTTCTAACAACCAGGAGTGCTTCTGGCACACACTTGGTGTCAGCCTGCAAAATTTTATCCTAAAAGAACCAAGATTTTCAGTCTTTCAACCAATTGCATTTTTCATGGTAGGGTTCTAGGAGGAATGCAAGAGCCTCTAAGTTTACTTATGCCTCGGCTCATTGAGCTTGTATTTGGGAGTCGTATTTGGCTGAAGGCCCCGGATATGATCTCAAAGGCAGTGACTGGTGTTTGGGCCATGAGCACTGCCTGGAAGCCTTAGTCAAACTTTGACTTTCTAATTCTTTTTAACCATTTCTGCACTTTCCCACCAGGCATTACAGGGCTGAAACGTTTACATTGGCAGGTGCAGGTTTTCACCACACAGGGCTTGCCTGCACTTGAAATGCTACAGTGGCACATTGGCATAAGTTATCCTCCTCCCGAGAGGCAGTAGCTAGGTCGAGAGAAGAATTCGTCCATCGACCTAGCACTGTCTACACCAAGGGTTAGGTCGGCTGAACTACAGAGGGGTGGCTTTTTCACACCCCTGAGCAATGTAGCTGGGTCGACCTAACTTTTTAATGTAGACCAGGCCACAGTGCTGACACCAGAAGGGTGACTCTTCTGACACTTTACTGTCTGATTGCTTTGTTCCCCACATACTGCCTCTCTTTTGTCATGCTTGTCTTAATTGAAAACTGGGTTGTGTTAGAACATGACCCTGAGGAATTGTGTTAACTAATACAGTGTTAAACATGACTTTGCAGGCAGTGAAGACAGGGACAAGTAATAGTAAACATCCTGTCCAGTGATTGTCGTTAACCCATGTTTGGTTCCAGTAGAGTTTACTCATGTCCAGAAAAGACTATGTAAAACATAATGGTCCTCCCTGTCTCCACTCACTGCAACAGCATGTTGAGCCTCACATTAGTTAATATGTCTGCAAGCCTGTGTCAAGTCCTACAGGACTCCTTGACAGCTCCCAAGAATCCCAGACATTAGTACCAGACACTGCAGTTAGGATTTCCTCTGTAAATGTTGTTCCTGTATTTCATTCACCAATCTGAAATGACACTCTGACAGTGTTGATTTTTCACTTACTAGTGATACACAAGTGCCTGATCCTGCTGCCATCTACATCAGTGGCAAGACTTCCAGTGTAGAGGAGCAGGCCCACAGGTAGTGAGTGTTTTAGGATTAGTGTTACTTTTCTTGTACCTTTTAAGCACTGTGAGATTAACTTGTTGCTTACTTAGGAGTAAGAGCTATTTCTGCTTGATGGACCAAATTCACCACTGGTGTAAGTGGGTGCAACTATTTAAGTCAATGGAATTTTCACTCATCCACTTACCCCAGCAGTGAAATTGGCCTGTTGCATTCATTTCTGTGGCTTTTCATTTTAACATTTCCCTCTTTTTTTTAGTGCTATGGAAGCATTGCCTTGGTATTTAGGAGAGAGAGGCAAAATCAAGAGTGGTCAGCTGTTGACAGTTTGCGATTCACAGTTGCAGCATTGATGTAATTTGACTGGTGCTGCTTTATATCGCTCATATGACAGGAGTGACACGGTGACACTCTCTGGACAAAGATACAGAAGCATTACTTACAAATAAAATTGTAATTTAGCAAAGTGAATAATGAACAGTAACATCAAAACTCCTCAAGGGGTCAAAATAAAATGTTCTTCAATCACATTTCCTGTAATAACAAATCAGTGAAATAAGACAGTGAAGGAGCTAAAATGAATTAAGGTTTTCTTTCAAATAACCTTGTTTCCAAATGAATCTGTCAACAGAGAAGACTGTGCCTTCCCCAGTGATTACAGCAGACTCTGCAGGAGGAACTGACAGCCAGTCAAAGCCAGCCTGGATTACTATAGTAAGACAGAAGCAGAGGGACAAGCAACAGGAGCCGGACCCTACTAAAGAAGAGAAACTTGTGGCTCAAGATGTTAAGTCAGACACAGAAAAACAAAATAAGGAGAAGGAAAGAATGGAGGTGCTTACAGGCAAACTTGTTTAATGCTTTTGTGTAAAATTGCTGTTGCATTCTTGCTTTGGATCAGTTGCTATTAAATAATTCTGTAAAAATCTAATTATTGATACTTAATTACAAAGGCTTTGATTTTACAAAAACTTGTACACATGCATAGTCCCATGACTACTCATGAATAATTTTACACGTGAGTGATTGTGGGATTGCACCTAGAATGTAAAATTACTCATCTGCGTAAGTGCTGGCAGGATCAGGCCTAGCTTTGTGTATATATACACTGAAGTAAACTGACTGATGTGCTAAATTGTGCAATCCCTACTGAGGGAATCTGTTCTTTTTGTGTGTATTTAAAACCCCCACACACATTTCATAGTAATCCAAAATCTTCTCAGTGATTTAAGCCTGACAGAACAGCTTGGTTTCAAAACCACCTCACCAACAATTTTCAGGGTCTGGAGAAATGAAATAAGGTAAAAATAACTTTTCTGTTTGACACTCAGTGACAAAACCAAGATCTTGTGAAGACCAAGTCTATAACAGGGTTCAAAAAAGAAGTAGATAAGTTCATGGAGGATAGGTCCATCAATGGCTATTAGCCAGGATAGTGTCTCCAGCCTCTGTTTACCAGAAGCTGGGAATGGGCAACAGGGGATGAATCACTTGATGATTACCTGTTCTGTTCATTCCCTCTGGGGCACCTGGCATTGGCCACTGTTGGAAGACAGGATATTGGGCTAGATGGACCATTGGTCTGACCCAGTATGGCCGTTCTTATGTATGTTCTTATGATCTAGATTTTGGCTTTTTGTACTGTGATAAATCAGACTTATATGTGATGGTGACACTGGATATTAGCTAGCATTGCCTCTTAGAAAACTCATGCTAAATAATTCCTTACATGAAGCTCTCCTGATAGAAAGTGAGGTTAGTGTATTGTATTCTAAAGTTTTAAAAGAGGCCTCTCTACAGGACAACAAGCGATAAATAACGGCAGTGTGATTAACAAGAAATGTTCCCTAATAATGTGTCCAGATGAGATTATAAACCATAATAAAGTGTGTACATGTTCACGACACTTAAAACATAGTATCAGAGGGGTAGCCATGTTAGTCTGGATCTGTACAAGTAGCAAAGAGTCCTGTGCATCCGACGAAGTGGGTATTCACCCACGAAAGCTCATGTCTGTTAGTCTATAAGGTGCCACAGGACTCTTTCCTACTTAAAACATAGAGGGTCAAATCATCCCCTATTTGAGAAATTCCCTTCTAAGCGCCAGAAATCTCCTGATTTCAAGTTGCATTGTATCCTGCAAATTGTGCCATGTAGATTGGTTCCATACAACAGCTAAGAGACATGACCCTTCTAGTCCGTAGGTACCCCAAGATCCTGCTGACCATAGGGCATGAGGCTCAGTGCTACTGCACTGCTCCCATTATCTCTGTCCCACATGGTAACAGGGCTCCTTCCAGAAACATACTACCATGGATTCCCATCATGGGGGAGTGTCACTGGACAGTAGGGGAACCCAAGGAAGAGTATGCTGATGTGGTCAGCGTTGCCTTCCTTAAGGAAATCCATGAGGATCTGAAGGAAATGGTGCCTCAAAGAACATCTAACTCCAACCCTAGCCTTCTCCACCACCACAGAGTTCTGAACTCACAGAGTTGGGGAGAAGAAAGGGAAACATATTGTGAAACCACAGCTCCCGCAGTGTGTGCCACAAATCATTTTCTGCCAGGCATGGCTCCTCTCTATTCACATTAGCAGAGGGATGCATATGGCCGAGAATAAATTTGCAGTGAAAGTAACAATCTTCTGCAATCACTGTTGTAAATAAGACAAAATACAGAGGCACTCTTTTAAATTGCAAAATTAGAGTCCTGGAAACAAAACTCAAAACGTTAGAGCTTTATGAACTGGTGATAACTTGAGTGAAATAAATGGAACAAGTGTGTGACAAGACTTTCCCATTGTTATGCAGGAGCATCTTGTTCACTCCTGTGTTGTTCATCTTCTTTTAAATTCCCACTATTGTTCTTTCTCGATTAATTATTTAAAAAATTTCTACCTGCTTTTTTCCCCCCAATGTAATTAGGGGTCAATGAAGCAACAAGCAGACTTCATCAGGAGCAAACCTTCACATTTAGCACCTAAAACGTCTTCTGAAGAACAGAGGAATGAGACAAAGTCTGACGTGAACGAGCCACTGCCAAGAGCCAACTCGCTGTCGCATCATGTCCCTGGTATGAAAACAAATGCTTGAAATACTGATGTAGGCTCCTATCCTCATGTGGATGACTTTGCTCATATGAGCAAAATTACCCATGTGCTTAAGTGTTTGCAGGATCCATGCCATAGTGACTTGTCTCTTTCCCACTTCTCACTGGCTGCAGTGAGAGCAAGAATTGTAGTTGTTTCTTTAACACTAGTTTCCACAGTTTTATTTTGAGGAATGCTGTTTATAATGGGCTAGATCTGTAGCAACCTCAGGTCTCATTGAAATCAATGTGAGTTGAGGGCATTGGACACTTCACTGGATTGGAACCTACATGCATTGCCCCCATTAGAGGAAGTCAAATGCATGCAAATATTGCATTTGATCTATAGTACAATTTTAATTCTTTGCTAATGCACTGTAGAATAAGTTTCCATGTGGAATGTAAAGGTTTAATTTTGTAGGACAATGTACAGTTTTAAAGAAACAGGTGAGGTCTATAGATGAGCATCAAGCTAACATAATGTATATATATTTTTTTCACAATAGCTCAATCCTCAGTGCTGATAGAGAAAGAAGAAATGAACCAGTTTAAGAAAGTCAGTCATTCTGCTCCAGATCAGCCATCATGGATGGAACTTGCCAAAAAGAAATCCCAAGCTTGGAGTGATATGCCACAGATTATAAAATAGGGTGATACATCTCAGACCAATAGTATATGTTATTTAGGATAATTGAGTAGTCCACGTAATTGAACTTCTAAAGATTAGTTAATCACAATGAAGAGTCTATGGTACATCAGAAGGGTTTTGTTATAAAGCTTTGAAAAAACAGTGCAATAAGTGCTGTCAACAAGTTTACCTTAAACCTTCTGTAGCAATCAGGATGGTACTAGAAATGGTTTAAAAACAATCTACTTTAAGGACATACACACCAACTTAGAAAAACATTCTGCCTATATACATTGTGTATCCCGCCCCCCAATTAAAATTGCATAAAACAAGTATCTTTGTTAAATCTTGTTGAACTTTTTGTTGCAAACATTGTTACACTGCTCATTATCGATTTGTGTATTATCCACTATCAGATCATGATAATATAAATCTCTTTTACTGGCGTTATCTGACAGACATTCTTTAAAGATGTTTGGGCCAATAATGTATTCATGACTTGTTTTTATTGAGCACTTTATCAGATATTCAGAATTTGCTGTTTGAACTGTGCGATTGGTTAGCTGAGTCACATGGTATGGTTTCTGTTTTTTGATTTGATTCCTGAGGCATAAACAAACTTGTTTGTGCGTGAAAATAAATAAAAATTCCTCCTGAAATACTTGCCTGAACAAAACTGGCTGCACAAATGGGCACAGAAAAGCAAGCAAAGAGGAAACAAATGTGTTTGGATTGAATTGGAATCTCATGTATGTATTCATGAATGCTCTTCTCCAGAATTCGCCCAGATGCAGGTGTTCTGTTTTTTATGGGAATTCATCATGTTGGTTTGTGACACCATATTTAGTGGCAATGGATATGCTTATGATATCAAAGATGAAGATTATGAATTCAGATAAAGATTAACGAGCTAGCGTATGGGACTTGTTGAGCACAAACTCAAATGTTACAAAACCAGGAACTGAACAGGTAAGATGCTTCTTCAAACACAATACAACCTCACAGCCTTAACTCTGCCCTCATCTGAATGGCAAAAGGGACTGGGAATAGCACAGTATGTTAACAAGCTGTAACAATATTATTTTCATTGTGCCCACCGCAACTCCAAATCGGGATCCCTGTTTATGCAGTTTCATGGGCACCTCTGCTGGTTGTGTAGCAACACTGACATGGGGAAGTAGTTGCAGCTGGTCGATAGAGATCACGCTGACCTTATTGTACTTCCTCTCGTCCTCCTGCACAATCACAAAGAAACTAACAATCCATTCGGAAATGTCCTAAAATTAGTATCCTGCTGTTACGGGAAACAATCTCTCCTCCCACAAAAACACTAGAGCAGCAGTTCTCAGACTGTGGGTCGGGACCCCAAAGTGAGTCGTGACCCCATTTTAATGGGGTCACCAGAGCTGAAGCCTAAGCCCAACAGCCCAGGGTTGAAGCCTGAGGGCTTCAGCCCTGGGTGGTGGGCTCAGGTTACAGGCCCCCTGCCTGGCACTGAAGCCTTTGGGCTTGGGCCCTCCACACCCAGGACAGTGGGGCTTGAGCTCTCTCCCCCCCACACACACACACACCTGGGGCAGCGGGACTCGGGCAGGCTCAGGCTTCAGTCCTCCCTCCTGGGATCAGGTAGTAATTTTGTTCTCAGAGGGGGGTCGTGGTGCAATGAAGTTTGAGAACCCCTGCAATAGAGCAAGGCTGGGTGGTTGTGCTGTATGTGTTTAGCAGCACCTTGATGTTCACTTCTTAGTTTTTATAAATTTGTGATTTGTTTTTTCCTGCCAGGCTAATATTCTTTTAAGGGATATGTACGGAACCTTAACTTAGAATGTCCTTGTTTTCCAATCCATGAGTCTGAGATTTTGAAATCTCATGTTTCATAAGGGTCTGGGGAGCCGAAGGCAATATGTGTTTTAATCAACTTTAATGAAGCGTTTGTAAATCAACTTAGATAAAGAATAAGGCATTGGCGTATATGAACACTTGAGATAAATAAGCTATTTTCAACAGATCTCCTTAGTACTAGAAAGTGAGGGAAATAAAACAGAATATATGAGTAAAAAGCATGTTTTTGAAGATTTTCAATTTGGCATTAGTTGCTCTTTAGAGATTCTAGTAAGTATAGTACAACTCATTTATTTAAAGAATAAAAACAGACTAGAGCTTTTGTTACAAATGATGACATTTACCTTTTTATCATAGAATTTAAAATATTTGTCAGTCTTTTGAAAACATAAATATGAATCTGCTGTTTATGTGCCTAGTCTTGCAGTTCTTATTCTGGCAAAACTCCCACCAGTCTCATTGGAATCATAAAATTCAAGACAATCATTTTTGTAAATGTTCAGAAACCAGGAGTAGAAGGAGAAGTTTAGCTATTCAGTCTTAAAGGCAGACTCCTGTGAAAATCATCCTCATCAACTTTATATTGGTCATATTAAAAGTGGAAATGTATTCAAGCACAAAATTCGGATTCAAATCCAAACTGCCCCAAAATTGTTTACATGAGCAACCTTCACTCTGCCCTTTGTGCTTGTGCATTTGCAATATAGTCTTTAATCACGATTAATAATCACTCATTTCTCAAAACATAGAATATAAAATCACAGTTTATTCTACAGTTATCTCTTAAATGTATTGTAAGACACTCTCTAATATAAACAGATGCACTTTTTAGGTACTGTAACACAATCTTAAAAAGCCCCAAAAACTAACATTAAGAAATAACTCATGAAATCACAATACAAAGTTTATTTAAGGTACTGCATTGCAATCTGCATAATTCTTGAAATAAACCCTTCTACGTTAAAGAGAAAATGTAGAACATAAAATTAAATTTAAAAAAAAATCTACGTTATCCTTTGATTATTGCCTGTTCATACCCTCACTGAAGAGTAGAATGGTTTCTGGAAATTAACTTGAACTAGAGTTAATCGTATGTTATATTGCTTTAAATTTTTCTCTCTGTTCTAAATTATTTAAGATGTATCTGATCTCACCTGAATTTCTGGGGAGTGAGCAGTGCAACTACATGGGACAATTCCAAATATCTTTAAGGAAATTCTGTTTGACAGACATAGGTTCAAGATAAAGGAGATTATTAACAGAGTGTTCTAGGGTTTCCTACACAATATTCTGGGCCCCACAAACATACAAAGAATGGACCCCACACATAGTTTTGCGAGATGAGCAAATGCAGCTATCTTATACCTTCCCACAAAGTGCAGCCCTAGCTCTAACGCGGGCCTGATCTTGTCACCTTCTGGATGAAATCCTAGTCCCACTGAAGTCAGTGTGAATTTTGCCATTGACCTCAGTGTGGCCAGGATAGCATCCTCTATGTTCAATACTCTCATTAACTTGACTTTGCCAGGAACAGTGACAATTGGCTGCTATGGGCCTGCTTGTGGATCCACTGAAATCAAACGAAAACTTCCAATGATTTCCATGGGAGCAAGTTCTGGTTTTACAGGGTGGTTAGTACTATATGATATGTGCTCAGACCTTAAAGCATTAGTCCATCAGAATGGCATAAATTTAAGTATCTCAAATGTACGGCCTGATTGTGCTTCAAATAGGTTATTGTATCAATAGTATCCTGTGCTGGAGTTTCTTTATTTTAGATCAAAAGGTCATGTGACTCAGCTGTAGCCATTGCTAAATGGTCACTATTGTCCACCAACATGGGAAATAATGCAAAACTATTTCAGATCCTGCATATTTTCTCCCAGCCAAATAGATTGTACTTGGCAATCCCAGGATGTAATAAAATGTATTTAGGCAAACTGATTTATGGTTTATATTCTTGACTGTGTGGAAAGAACTGTAATCAATTTTACTGTAGATGCCATTGTACTTTTTCAGCCCACAAGCAATATGACTGACTCAACATGATCCATTTTGCTCAGCTGCAACAAGTACAATACAGTATCCAGTAGCAAATCTACTGAAATAATATTGGAAAAAACAAGGTTAATTCATGGCCTTTTCACATAAAGTAATAATGTTTTAGGTAGATTAAAACAAAAACAAACAAAAAAATATGGAGGTGAAGACCAGAAACCCTTAGGAGCATTTTTTCTCTCCCCAAAGTGATGGACCCTATGTTGTTTAAAACCAATTCTTCTGCTTACTGTTTAATGATGAAGTTCAAGTTTTGGAGGTGCTATCAACCCCCAGTGCTAAAGTACTGCATATAGTGTAAATGAAATTGTGTACTGTATGTTTCTGAATGCAGAAAACTGTAGATTTTTGTGACTTAAACAGTATTTACTGTTTTGCTTATTGTAATATTATAATATATCTTAACTTTTAGCTCAGTAATTTTAAGTAAAAAAATCACAACTAAACTATTTTTAATGTTGTATAGCAAAATGTAATAAATACATTTTTAAGGCTAAAGCATCTCTCTGGACTTTACTTCAAAATGGGGTTATGCCGTCTGTCGTGTTTAACAGAGAAAACCTTTACAAAATCTGTTCAATTTTTTTAGAGACAAATAGATATTTAAAGTCTTATCAGTAAAAATGTTCAACAGTAGTTTAGCAAACAGCTTGTTATTTTGTGATACCATTAATAGCCTGTTAGTCTCAAAGAGTATAATAAAATTGCCACCATGTTTGTTTCATATACATGATGAGCACTCTACTGTGGGAGACAAGGGTTTAATTACAGGACTCTGTGTTTATGGTTGTAACTTTACAGGTTTGTACTGTGAAAAAAAGAAGCAACTCTGAGAATATTTGGCAGTGCAGCACCTTCCATAGAATCCCATAGAAATTCAGCCATTTAGAGAGCCAGAATAAGGTCTGTGTACTATTTAAGTCCTCAAAATAGGATTGATGTGGGTCTTAAGTGGTGCATAGGCTTTATGCTCGCGCTCTTCACATGGCTGAATTTCACCCTCACTTGCATATTCCCAGCATTCATTGATCTCCCAATAATTAGTGTAAATTGGTGAGGTTCTACTGTATGATATTTTATTGTCTGACATCAAAAACTTGAAAATGCTATCGGAAGACTTTTATTAATTCTTATACCCAGATAATTCTCCATCTCATGAGTACCAAGGGGTACCAAGGTGACTGTGGAGATTAATGGAAGGAGGAGGCACTCATCAGGACCCTAATGGGGCTCTGGGTGATCGCTACTTCACACCACCCAACACACATGTAATGAGGTTGAGTAGTGTCCGCAAAAGAGAAACTAAACAACTAATTATTCCTCAAGAAAGGTTTTTAATGACGACTATAAAGGCAACACAGACAGAGTAAGAAAAACAGAATTAAAGACCAACACTGAGTGAGGATTAGTATAAATGGCAAGTTATACTGAAGACAGGCACAGCGACGTGTAAAGCTATTATTGTTTACAAACTACTAGCTTTACCAGCATTGTGCCCATTCCCAGCAAGGCACAAGAACATATACAGTTATTATATATTGATTAACTATTGACTACTATTATCTTTAAACAACTTAAACAACTCTAAAACACTTTACCAAGATAACTAAGTTATAGTATTGATACAGACTTAAGATTAACTAGCTTGAGCACAACCAGACCTCTTCACTCCAAAACCTTACCCTGCATTCTTCCAAAGATATGTTACCTTCAGTCAACTGCTTTCCACACCGGCCGGGCACAGATAGTCGGTGAAGCGCAAGTCCCTTTGGTTCAGGGGGTGTGTATGTGAGCCTAACAAAGAGTGATCTCTTTTAGGTCAACACACACACACATACTTGCATCTTTACACCTTCTTTTATATAGTATTTGCTGGACGTGTTTTGAAGCAGATCAACCAATCAGGTTAGGCCAAATCTTTAATGTGGTTAGCATTGTCGCTTTGACTGTATAATTTATGCTTGCTTATTTTCTTGTAGACAATTGTTTTAAATATGGTTAATGTGGGTTAGACAAGCTGTGCACGGGGGGTACAACTTATCTCACTTTATAGGAGTCAGCATAATGTGTTATCTGGTTGCAGTGCATTTTGACCACAAGTCTGTTTCCTTTTGCAAAGCTTGCTTTTTAAAGCTAATTTTACAAGGCTCGCTTTGTGAAACTTCCAGAAGTTTTAGGCCTAACACTGACAATACTATTGTTCATTTCAAACTTGACAATACTCTTGTTCAAATTATTCACAGTGATGTGTATGTCTGTAATCCCTTCCATATCCTCTTGCTTTGCAATATCTTTCAATGTCTAAATTTTACCTAAACATTCCAGTTCTTTATGTACATTGGCTTTATTTCCAGAACCTTCCCTACCTGGTTTAAAGCAGCTTAAATGGAAGTCATCCAGGAAAAAGTTAAACAATTTCCTCTCATCGGGATCCAAAATATACCCAAGAACTGTGGGTGAATTCAGTAAGGTCTGTGGAAAATTTTGTTGATACAAAGTAGGTTTTGAAATCATTCTATCTTTTACCTTTGCTCTCTATACCTTTCATTGTTGATTTCATTCTGTTTCAGTATCAGAAAAATGAGGATTTATTCAAATTTTTAATCCTGATGTGAATCTTTAATTTGTTTGTTTATGATGGATTCTTTGCAAATAAAATTGTACATGCTGTGTGTCAATAATTCTAATGAATGACATTCTGTTCTATTCAAGTTCTTATAACACATGCGTGTCATGGTATTATGGAGTACTGCTCTTTAAGGCCCTAGGGAATAATGTGAGAGCCCAGTTACCACATTCTTTGTGTCCAGGGAAGCAGATGAAGGCTGGAAAATAACTGAAGCAGTAATTGGGAGAGAGGAAGATGGTTCCGGGAATATTCAGCGTCTGGGAGAGGGAAAGTATGGGGGACATCCCAAATGATTGTTTCTTTAAGGGCCTGGGACCAGGAGCCTTGTAGAGTGGGTGGGGCAAGGCTCCTCTCTCTCCCAGCCAGTGCAGACAGGTGTTTGAGGTTATTGGGGTGGATCAAGAGGCTGATTAGATGACTGGACAAGGGAATCAAGAGGATGCTCCAAGCTCAGTCAGACAGAGCTGCTGGAGGAGCTGTTTAAAAGGAGGAATTCAGCCAGGACCCAGGCCCAGGAAGGATGGCTGTGCAAGTCCTGAACTGAAGGGGAAGAGTTTACAGACCAGGATTTGAAGCACAGTCCTTAGGAGGGTTGTTAAACCCTGAATCTCAGGGAGGGGCTCTTTTGGGAGCTGCATGGTGTTCAATAAATTAGACTCCATGAGAAAGGGAATATTATTTTAAAGACTCTGTATGTAAGTGTAGGGTTTGGGGTATTTTGGAACTTTGATGGGATGTGCAAGAGCTAGGTGGGACCAGATAGGCACAAGCAGCTAATTAGGCTGTGAGCCAGGGAGTAAATTGTTGAGGAACAGTGTCACCGGGACAGGAACAGGGGGGCCTGTAGAAAGACAGGTAGCTGGCTAGAGAGAGAGAGAAGTGGCTGCTAGGGAAGGACAATCACTCCCTGGAAAGAGGGAGGAGTGTTTGTGGCTGCAGGAAGGCAGGCTGCACAGACTCCATAAGAGGAGTGAGTGGAGGAGCTGGTGAACCCAGAGAAGTGCGGAGCTAGTTAAGGGAAAAGCCCAGGGAAACAGCCACAAGGCCACAGGTAGTACAGGTCTAGGCTGCATGTTATAGGGTCCCTGGGTTGGAACCCAGCATAGAGGGCGGGCCTGGGTTTCCCTACCAGCCACTAGGTAGTGGCTCAGGATGTGGAAAACGCCTGCTGGACAGCTGGGCTGGAAAAACTGTGATTTCCCCAGAAAGGGAGGGACTGAGTGACCTGGCTGGAGGGCCAAGCCATGGACGAAGCAGCAGCACCAAGAACAAGAGAAGCCGCATACAGAGAGAAGATGGGTGGAGAGACCACTGGGGAGGGTGCAGCTAAGAGATGGAGCTAATCCCCAGAACGACCAGCAGGAGGTGCCATGAGTGGAGAGGGAACCCTGTCAGAGGAACCTCAAAAGAAAAATGAAGCAGGGTGCCTGCAGGACCATCCCAGGCCATGGGGGGTGCCCTGGGATGGCAGCACCTGTCTACAGATGGTATCTGAATGCCTACTAATTCATACTAATGCCTGGTATACCCAGGGCCAGCGCTTCCATTTAGGCGACCTAGGCAGTCGCCTAGGGCACCAGGATTTGGGGGGGGGTGGCATTTTGCCGCCCTCGGTGGCAATTTGGCGGCTGGGGGTCCTTCCGCGCTCCGGGTCTTCGGCGGCAATTCTGCGGCAGGTCTTTCGCTCTGGGACCCGCCGCCGAAGTGCCCCGAAGACCGGGAGCGCGCAAGGACCCCCCCCCCCACCGCAGAATTGCCGCCAACGACTGGGAGCGTGGAAGGACCCCCGCCTAGGGCACCAAAAACCCTGGCGCCGCTCCTGGGTATACCCACTGAATTCTGGGACTCCTTATGGTCTGTTGATTTCCAGGAGTTTGTAATTAATCTGTAACTAACTCTACTAAGCTGTCTGAAAACAAAATCTACTGGAGATCTATCCTAATGAGGAAAAGGCAGTGAAAGAAAATATAGGAGCCATCATCTGCCTTGAGAAGGACCAGAAAATAAATCCTTGGTGACTGTCTACTAGAAAATTAAATTCTGCTCCATGGATTGGGCCGGTTATTGGACTTGGATGTTGCCCCTTGCTGTCCATACTGGCAGGTGCTGGGAGCACAAGTGAAATGGGGTGCTCAGCCCTGGAAGGAAACTGGGGCAACTCATGTTGCTCTTGTGCTCTTGTGCTGGCACGTGGAGCAATGTGGACAGATCTGAGGCTGAGAGAGGAAGTCAAAAAGGGAATCTTGGAAGGCCCTCCTAACCACAATGAAGAGTTATGTTGTCCTAGATGATTGATACTTGCCTACACTGAGATATCGCAACATGGTTTACTCACGTGATTGGTCCCCTTTAAATCAATTGACTATTTGTATGAGTAAGTGAACAATGTGAGTAAAGGTTGCAGAATCAAGTAAACTTGCTTTTCTTCACACCTTAGAAGTGAATGAATTGGAGACCCAAGTTCATTCCAACCCCAGCTCTGGCAGGTGTGTCTCCTGGACTAATGCCACCTCCAACCTCATTTGTTTCCCCCAAATAGATAGTAACTCTTGTTTAATGGGACTATCAATAAGCACCTCAAAAACTTAGGCTCATTTAGCTACTTTGGACAATGTCAATAAACCAACCGGAATTTATATCATGTATTGAAAGGAGCAATGGAAAGCATCCACAGTTATAATAAAAGGATTTCAGCCAATCACAGCTCAGAAAAAAACACATACTGGCCAACCTGTGTGCTGGATGGAGAGGTGGCTTCTGCACTTTTGGGGGAGGGATAGCTCAGTTGGCCTGCTAAACCCAGGGTTGTGCGTTCAATCCTTGAGGGGGCCATTTAGGGATCTGGGGCAAAAATCTGTCTGGGGATTGGTCCTGCTTTGAGCAGGGGGTTGGACTTGATGACCTCCTGAGGTCCCTTCCAACCCTGATATTCTATGATTATTTTCTCTGCTAAAATAACCTTGAGGTCCTTATTAACTCATTGGACCTTATTCTATGCTCCCTGTGCAGGAGTGAACTTCTGTGGGTATGTTGCCTGCACAGAGAAAGGAGTAAAGAATAGGGCCCCAAGTATATCCAATTTGGCCCCTCCTTTGAACAGTTATTCACACTTTTTTATTCACCTGTAGCATTTTGCATCTTCTTAGAATAACACTGGAAGGACACACTTCAGCCTGCCCTGCAAAAACACACGAGTAACTGTATACATGCGAATATAATCTTCCTGAGTTTGTAAAGCTACTCACGTGCATAAGTGTTTGCAGGATTAGGCCCTTTCTTTCGAACATGCCTTTATTTATAGTGGTTCATTCTGACTTTTAAGTGAGAATGACTAACACAAAGAAAGCAGTAGGTAGATAGCTGTAATAGTTCAGGAGGGCAATGTGTAAACAAGCTAATAAGATGGATGCAAAGGAGAATACATACCCTCCTACAGTTTATTCCTCCCATCCAATAAAATACCAATGGAAAATCCAAAGCAACATCATCATCCTCTTTCCAATACCCAGAAGGGAGGGAAAAAATAACACTATAAGTTTAAAAAGAAAGAAGAAAAGAACGTGAGATGACATGGCCAATTGCTTCTGGCTTAACAGAGCATCGTCTCAGTGCAGCGAAGCTTCCTTCAGGCTTCCCTTCCTATGTTGTTATTACTTACTTACTTATTTGTATTAATATAACCTCGGAGCCCCAGACATGGACCAAGGCCCCATTATGGTAGGCACTGTGCAAACACTGACTAAAAAGACAGTCCCCCAAACAACTTACAGCATAAGTAGACAAAAGACAACAGATGGCTATAGACAGACCAAGAGGGGGAGAACAAGCATGCAATCAGACAATATTGGGCAGCAGGATGGGCAGTGGCCTAAGCATACCAGCAGCCTAAAAGTTGTCAAGGTTTTTGTAGGCAGCACAGCAAAGGAGAGTTTTAAGGAGGGTGGTGAAGTGGGTTTGCCAATGTTTACAAGGAGCTCCTCCCTAGATTGTCCTGTGTTGCTTTCTCCATTTTCCTGATATGATATGCCACAGGCCTGTTGCTGAATAGTAACGTTATTTCTTTAAAGTCTGATTCAGATACTGAGCACGTTCCATTAGGGAAAAACAAAAACAGGACAATAACTGTCTGGGGCAACTGGTTTCAAAACACCCTTGGTGGTGAATAGTGCCTCCAGCTGTCCTCCAGAGAGATTCCTGGGTTTTGAGATTCCTTTTGACCCCACATTTTCCCTGTAGACTATTTGATTACAATGGGGTATAGAATTTAAGTTACCTTGAGATCACTGATAGCAGATCAGGGCAGATAGACCTTGCTTTGATCTATTTTACTGAAGAAGAAGTAAAGCAGGGTGTGATGGGGTGTATCCTGGAGGCCTCTCGGTCCTTCCACACCCCAGAAAAGGAGCAGTGAAGGTGGGTCCTCCAGGCCTGCCTTGAAAGGCTGCAGGGAAGCAGCCAATCAGAGTGCAGCAGGCCCAGTTAAAAGGAGCTGCAGGGCCTGAGCAGCTCAGTTGCTGGCTAGGACCAGAAGGGTGAGGAAAGAGAGGAGTTGAGATTTTTCAGCCCTGCAGTAAGGGTGAAAACAAAGGGGCTATGTGGGAAGTGGCCCAGGGAATAGCAGCAGCAACTAGTACAGAAAGCAGCATGTAGCTGCTATTTATAGGGTCTCTGGCCTGGGATCCAGAGTAGTGGGCAGGCCTGGGTCCCCCCACAGGCCACTGGTAGGGTAGCCTAAGCCCTGAGAAGGGGATAAGTCTTGTTTAGAGACCCAAGCATGGGTACTGACTTTTCCTTTTTCCTGGGGGTGCTCAACCCCTACTTTGCCCCGAGGCCCTGCCTCCTCCCCCAAGACCCTGTCCTTGCTCTGCCCCCTCCCCCAAGGCTCCACCTTTGCTCTGCCTCTTCCTACCCCCACTCTGCCCCCTCCCCAAGGCCCCCCATCCTCTGCTCTCTGCCCTCCCCTAAGTCCCTCCGTGAGCTGCCAAACAGTGGTTGGGCAGTGCTTCTGCCCCCACCTCAACTGTCGAGCGGTGGTGCAACCCCCATCAGCTGTTGGTGACAGCAGCGGTGCCTCACACCCCCCCAATGAATTGATGAGTGGGGGTGGGAACAGCTGTGGCTGGTGGGTGCTGAGCATCCACAATTTTTTTTTCTGTGGGTGCTCCAGTCCCGGAGCACCCATGGAATCAGCACCTATGGGCCCAAGTGACGGGCAGGACTTAGATGCTCCAGGGAGAAAGCCCTGGGGGCACTGCTCTATACCAGGGCAGACACAGACTTAAAGCTAGTGCAGAAGGGACTGAGGCCAGAGACAGGGCTAAAGCCGGTAACAAGGGCACCGGGACAGGCCCCGATGGAACTTTTTCCCAGAAGGGGTTCCTTCACATGTTTAGGCTGTGCATAACTCGGCTGGAAGGCTGAGCCACTGAAGATCCGACTGACGAAGTTAATGGCTGATGAGGCACCGTGAGCAGAGAGAGTGCAGGTTTGCACCCACGCAACAGGAGACACTCATGAGAGGTGATTGTGCACCATTACGGGGGGCACTTCAATCTTTTATTCTCTTTACAGAACGGTACCATTCACAGTTTGAGTTCATTTATGTGGACTTAAATTTTGATTTTATATGAGAAAATGGAGATCAGGAGGTCAGTTATATGAAAAAGCAAATTTATGCTAGTTTTTCCAGGTGTTTTTCCCTGTTTTAGCCTGGTGGATAATTTCCTTGGATCAGCCTTTCTAGATAAGTCTCTCACCCAGTTCCTGTTTGATATGACCGCAGCTGGAGTGCTCTGGAATAGTAACGCTCATATTGACCCCCTAGAAGTTACCCCAAGGATACAGGACGGGAAGCGGAGGTTTCTTTGCCTGCGTTATGCAGCCTGATGAGAACAGCAGTGACTCTAAAAATAAAGATGTCTTATAAGTCTCCTTTAACAAGATAGAGCCCGGAGCTGAAGGTAATAGGTGAATTTAGAAGAAGGTGGAAGGACATGAGATTAATTGTTTGCAGAAGAGTACTGAAATGCTGCTAAAGCATGAAGTCTAATTTAGAAGAGAAAATAAAAATCTACATTGATGCTAAATAAGATAACCTTTGAGTTTTATGCTTCAGCCCAGATGCTGATAATTGATTTCAATATGGTTATTCAGAATTTACACAGGTATAAATTAGATCAGAATCTGATTATCTATACCAATGACAAATTATGCAAATAATTCTGTGGATTAAACCTTATTCAGTTAATCACAGTATCTTTTAAACTCTGTGTCCTTGGCTAACTCTTTAATTTAATTTTCCTTTTTTTATCTTGTTTGGAAATCAGATTCTAATCCTGTGAAATTCACCAGTTTCCTTCTGTAGTGGCTGGTCCATGTAGAGGTTTAGGAGTTTTACAGATGTTAAGCTGCCAGGATTGGTTCTTTTAGTTCAAGCAGTAGAGGCTCTTACTTTTAGAGCCAAAGACCTTGGGTTCAAACCCCAGGCCATCATATCCTACATAGGCCTTGGGAGAGACCAGGGTGGGCCAGGTCTGCATTCACAGCCAGGTCTATGCATTCTGCCTTCAGGCTCTGCAGAGACTCCTTTCTGTTGCTTATAATCCAGCACTGAGTGTGCTGGTGCACACCTTCCTCTGAGGGCTCTGATATGACTGGTGGTTCTTTTATCTCCATCTGAGAGATCTCTCTGAGCTGCTAGTCTTAACCAGGATTTCCTCAGGAACTGGAATCTGTTTTCAGCAACCAGGTCTGGAGTGGCCACTGAGGAGGAAGACTGCCTTGCTGAACCACTGGTACACAACCCACACCTTTGTGTGCAGGTGATGGAGTCCTCCTTGGAGTACCAGAGATTGGTCCTGGCTGGAGTCACCAGAATTGTGGACCTCCTGGACTACATTTGGAGTGCCATGGTGCATGGGACTGCTCATCCCACACGCAACCCCACTGTGTGCTTCAGAAAGTGAGGGCAGACTTGCCTCCTGCTTCTCTCACTTATTTTAAGCAAGTCCAGTGGGAGGCCACTCTCTGCTCATGCTTGGCCCTCCAGAGCTTACCATCAGGTCCCCACTCCATGGGACCCCATCCACCTCTGACATATCACTTAAGCAGGCTGAACACATTTTAAAAATAATAAGTGGAGATATACCTATCTCCTAGAACTGGAAGGGACCTCGAAAGGTCATTGAGTCCTCTGCCTTCACTAGCATGACCAAGTACTGATTTTTGCCCCAGATCCCTAAGTGGTCCCCTCATGGATTGAACTCTCAACCCTGGGGATTTAGCAGGCCAATGCTCAAACCACTGAGCTATCCCACATCACAAATCACTATACATGCTCATGCTCCATACTATTTACTTCCTAGCCCTCATGTCCTGTCCTGACACAAAGCTGTAGGACCTGCTGCTGTCTGCAGAGGCCCAGGAGGCCAGCCTGTATTCCACTTTAGTCCCATAATCCACTAGGAATCTCATTTGGTGGCTCCTCCATGCAGCTCTGAGCACAGTTGTGCAATTGGCATGGCTCATGAAGTCTCCCAAAACATGCCCCTTTTGCAGCGAGAGGGAGACCATGGAGCATCCATGTAGAATGTGTCAGGCTGCAGTCCCTTTTCCAGCTCCTCCAGAACCTCCTGCTGAGCATGTTTCCCCACACTCCTGGTATTTGTGCACACCATTCATGGCCCCACAAAGTTGCAAGATCTCCTTGTCAACCTCCACCTGGCACTGACCAAGATGGCCATTCCCCAGACTAGGAGGACAAAGCTCAACGCATTGGCCTGGGGGAGGTGGGGTTCTACAACTGTGGGGCATGTTTCTGATACCTTGTTGCCTCATATCTCTGGCCAGCGTTCCTCTGGGCAGCATCCATTGGCTCCTCGGACTCCTTTGAGGAGTAGCAAGTGCTGCTCGGGATTCTCTGCTTGGTGTCCTCCACTGGATCCCTCATTTTATCCCTATGACCATCACTCTTGTTCTTGTTTTTTCATTCTTTGTCTCTGTTGATTGAGAGGTTGAGCCTTTAGTTTTGGGTGGGCCTATGTCCGCCCATTCCATAATATGCAATAGGCTCATATAGGCCTTCTGCTGGCCCTGAATTTAACCTCAATAAGTACAGATGAACTTCTCAGCAAGATCTATACTATTGATTTGGTCTTTTAAGGAACAGATATACAGATTAATGAGTAAATTAAGCCTCTGAATTCTGTCTACTTAAAATTGCCAGATACAGTAGCTAAACTGCTATATTTTGGGTTGTTTTTTGTTCACTCACATGCAGTAGTCTGTATTGATTCCCATGCTCCCGCTTGGGGATTTCTCTCCAAGTGGTATATTTTGATGAGTGGAATTAGATGTAGTTAAGTTACTTATTTGTTTTGACTAATATATTTTGAAAGACTTCTCTACTGCTAATAACTGGTGGTTTTTAATTATTGAGACGTTTTACAAAAATGTTTTTTAAAAGAGAGACACGTTTTATGTTCTGACTAAATAATTAAACATTATGCAAATGCCACCAATCCCAGTGTTCGGGTTATAGGAAACAATGCTTGGATGATACCCCTGAGCGTACACTGAATTTGTTTATGCTGGCCTGTAGTTAGCATCAGATATTAGTTTTATCCTAATCTAAATACAGGCTTAGGCAAAATGGAAGGAGTAACATTATAGGTTTAAGGCCAGATTGTAGCTAGCCTCTACATAATAGGGATGGAAAGAGGAGCTCCCCCTTCCCTTTCCTTGCATCTCCTGTTTAAGAGCTGATCACATCACAGTCCACATACTCCCTTGAGGGCAGGGCAGCTCAGAAATATTCCCAGAGGCACTAACCTCTCCAAAAAGAATGGGGAAGACGCAGGGTCATGCCCAGCTATGGAAGTGTGTGCACATGACAGCCTCTCATAGCCAGAGGTGCAGTGACCATTCGCCACAGGAGCTCACCCCTAAGATAGTGTAACTCCACAGTCCCTTAATGCTGTATTTTAGGGGCACAATCTGTCCCTGGATAGCTTTAAGATTTAGTTATGTATATAAATAGTTACATTATGGTGTAGTATGAGGCACCTTGAGGTCTGATGATTGGTTAATGTATTAGTGAATACACTCTACACATCTGTCTATTGCAGCAAGAGTGTCATTGCATTATTAAAAATATGTCAAATGTTATAATTTGTTGTAGATTTGTTTCTCTTGAGATGGGAATAATAGAAACACAGGAATACTATTCATGAGATGCATATGCTAGCAATACAGTTTTTGAAGTTATCAAACTTGTGATCTCTGGCAGTTTATCAGCCTCAGAAGCAGTTTATTAATTGCTTGGTGTACTCTGGCTGCCAGTAATACTTCTGACTTTGATTTGTGTTTATTCCTGGTCCTGACCCCATTCATTCTAATCACCTGTGTAGTTGGTGGGTGGGAGCAGCATTCAGGGGCGGCTCTACAAATTTGGCCGCCCCAAGCAGTCATGCACGGGAGGCGCCCCCGAGCCGCGGGAGTAGCGGACCTCCCGCGGGCATGACTGCGGAGGGTCCGCTGGTCGCGCGGCTCGGCTGGACGGGCCGAGCGTCCCCTCCGCAGTCATGCCTGCGGCAGGTCCGCTGCTCCCGGGGCTCCGGTGGACCTCCCGCAGGCATGACTGCGGCAGGTCCGCCGGCCCCCCCTGCCGCCCCCCCGGGAAAGGGCCGCCCCAGGCGGGTGCTTGCCCCGCTGGGCTCTGGAGCCGGCCCTGGCAGCATTCATCTCCATGGTTGCACAGTACTTAGACCCAGATCCTTCAAGTTATTTAGGCGTCTAACTCCTGACAGCCCCCAAACCTGAAGCAAATACTCACCAGCAACCACACAACAAAAACACTAACCCAGGAACCTATCCTTGCAACAAAGCCCGTTGCCAACTTTGTCCACCTATCTATTCAGGCGATACCATCATAGGATCTAATCACATCAGTCACGCTATCAGAGGCTCGTTCACCTGCACATCTACCAATGTGATATATGCCATCATGTCCCAGCAATGCCCCTCTGCCATGTACATTGGCCTAACCGGACAGTCTCTACGCAAAAGAATAAATGGATACAAATCAGACGTCAAGAATTATAACATTCAAAAACCAGTTGGAGAACACTTCAACCTCCCTGGTCACTCAATTACAGACCTCAAAGTCGCAATACTCCAACAAAAAAACTTCAGAAACAGACTCCTATGAGAAACTGCAGAATTGGAATTAATCTGCAAACTAGACACCATTAAATTAGGCTTGAATAAAGACTGGGAGTGAATGGATCATTATACAAAGTAAAACTGTTTCCCCATGCTAATTTTTCCCCTACTGTTACTCACACCTTCTTGTCAACTGTTGGAAATGGGCCATGCTGATTATCACTACAAAAGGTTTTTTTATCCTGCTGATAATAGCTCACCTTAATTAATTACTCTTGTTAGAGTTGGTATGGCAACACCCATTTTTTCATGTTCTCTCTGTATATATATCTTCCTACTGTATTTTCCACTGCATGTATCCAATGAAGTGGGTTTTAGCCCATGAAAGCTTATGCTCAAATAAATTTGTTAGTCTCTAAGGTGCCGCAAGTACTCCTGTTCTTTTTGCTGATACAGACTAACAAGGCTACCACTCTGAATTCCTGATGATTTCAGAGAGCGTTAGGTGCCTAAATATCTTTGAGGATTTGTGTTTGTGTCACTGGAAGGGCTTTAATATCAAACAGTATTTCTTTTGGGGGCGTCAGAGCTCTGAAGTGAGGGATGTAGGAAGGGATTCCACTCTGCCCCCCCTTCATGTCCCCCATTTCTGTCCTCTTTTCAAAACAAGCAGCCACAGTGATGAGACTGGGATGAGGAGATGCAAATGAGCATGTTCAGTGGATGAAACAGGCACACGGTGGTGAGATGGGGTGAGGAGCTGGGAACAGAAATGCTTGGTGAATGGCACAGGCATACAATGCAAAGACTAGGGTGAGGAGCTGAGAAGAAGCATGGCTGGTATGTAACCAGGGCCAGCTCCAGGGTTTTTGCCGCCCCAAGCAGGGCGGGGGGAAAAAAAGCCGCAATTCTGATCTGTGGCACTACTGCCGCCGCTTCAGTCTTTGGCGGCAATTCGGCGGCTGGTCCTTTGCTCGGAGAGGGAGTGAGGGACCCGCTGCCGAATTGCCGCTGAAGAGCTGGACGTGCCGCCCCTCTCCGTTGGCCGCCCCAAGCACCTGCTTGCTGGGCTGCTGCCTGGAGCTGGCCCTGTATGTAACGCAGGCCCACAAGTGCTGAAACTTGCTGGGGGGGCACTCACTGAGATGAATGGAGCAGTTCCCAAGTCTGAGCTATTCTTTTAGGTTGCATTAATCTCCATGGGGCGTTCTCATTCAGCTGAGAACATCTCACTGAGATCAGTCAGTCACTTCATGACTCTTTGAGCCTCCCGATGCAGATGGATGTGTAGAGCCTCTTCCCAAACACTAGACCTGGATTTGAGGCAAGGATGCAGCATCTCCACTTTCCTTGCCACTCCCTGCCTCCAGCTGGCACATGTACTGCTCACATCCTCACCACATTCCCACCTCCACATGGAGGGCTTAAAGTATGCCAGGTTGCAACAGATTTCAGACCTGAGAAATAAAATTGCTAAGAAGCACATTTTTAGTACTGCCTGAGGGGGAAAACCCCCCTCTGATTGGCTGCGTTCTTTACTGCCCAGTTTCCTGGGGAAGAGAAGCCAATCATGGTGCTGCAGGCAACAGGCAGCGCTCCATCATTCTCTCCTCGGCAGCAACCCCACACCATTCCCATGCAGGGCAGGGAGGGAGGAGGAGGGAGCGAGCATAAAGAACCCAGCAGCTCCCCATCCCTCCTGCTCCTTCCCCCTCCCCTAGGAAGAGGGAGAAGAAAACCATGCTGCAGCCCTCGTCAGGCTTGGGAGAAGTGTGTGGGGGGAGGGGAGGGTGAAGAACCCAGGAGCTGCAGGAGGAGCAGAAGTGATGTGAATGGAGAGATTTGGAAATTGGAGGGCAGAAATAATTGCTGGGCCAGGGGACTGTCAGATATGGGAGTGATGACCCCAGATCACTTTAAGCACTGTCCCCATGACCCCTCCAAGCTTCCTAGCAAAATGGAAAGGCAAGGAAGAGGGTGGAGCTGGGGGCTCAAAGAATGTGGGTGTATGTGATCGGAGCAGTGCGGCTCTTGTCAGAGCAATATCCATGATGGAGGAAATGTGGGAGCAGTTGGGGAGAGTATAGGGAGGTCTGAGCACTGAAAGGGAATATGGGGGTGTTGGAGCAGTGCAGGGAAGAGTGGTGAGGAAAGGAGGGGATAGTATGGGGGGGTGTTTCAGCACTGTTCACAACATCTGCCACATCCATGTCTGTTCCCCTCTTCATAAAAACATACCCACTGACTCCATGCTAGTCCCCGCACTGTTTCTTCATCCTTCCCCCGGCTCCTCAACCTATGGGTTCCATCCTGATGCCTGCCTCTTTGTGGGGAGAAGGCCTGAGGGACGAGAACTGGGCTGGACAAGCAGAGAGGCAGCAGATGAAGAGATGATGCTGGAGTAGCAATGGGACTAACATATAGCCAGTGCCTTCTGTGGTGAGAGTAATCGTTGCCAAGGAGCCAGCAGGTGGGATGTACCGTAACTCTCTATTTCCTGGTTTTCAGAAATTTTAAGTTTCAATTCCTGGTTTTCACAGGTTTAAGTTCAGCCACTCTCCACTTTATGGAAGGGCATGAGGCAACAGTGAGCAACCTTAAAGCTGCATTAATAAAGTTTTGGGGCATTTAATATATTCTGGAGATGGTGGGGCTACAAAGAACTCACACTCTGCCTACAATAGGAGCAGGAAATTTGCAGACCAACTCTACCCATTAGTGATCCGGTCTCTGTCCTTCTTGGCCCAGGTGGATTCCCAGGTAGGTGACATTGTCTAAAGCCATCTGAGCCTTGGCTGGGTTTACCACAAAGCCTGTCTCGAGGATCTTCCCTAAGACTTCATCCAAAACTTCCAGGTTTTCCTGACGAGTAGGGGTAGCCACAAGTATGTCATCAACATAACTTAATACATACTGTCGGTACCTCAGGGTCTTCTACATAGCTGACACAAACCGATGTCAGATGGAAGGTGCATTGTGTAGCCCCTGTGGAACTCTAGTAAATCTCAGTTGTCTTCCTTCAAAAGTGAAGGTGAACTTGTGCATGGAGAACCGGTGCAAGGGGATACTGAAAAAGGCGTTGGACAGATCTAGGACCAAAAAACACTTGGTGCTGGCTGTGATAGCAGCCATGATGTTGTTATATTTGGCCACCACTGGGGCTAACCTGGGTGTCACATGGTTAAGCTCCTGGTAGTCAACCGTCACTCACCAAGTTTCTTGGCCCACTTTCAAAACTGGCCAAACACGAGAGTTGCAGGGACTCTCCATCTCAGTCAGTACCCCTTGCTGCAGAAGGGCCTCAATGGTGGGTTTGAGACCCTCTGCGGCAGTGGCAGGGTACCTATACTGCATAAGGGGTTTCTGGTCTGTCTGGACTGTCCACTGTACCTCTGCCTGGATTTTACCACACTGGAGCTGGTTGTGAGCAAAACCTCCAGGGTACCTTTGAGCCACGTTGGTTATGTCTGCTTTCCAACAGGGATGTGCGATGTTTTCAGGGGCCTTCAGAGCCACAAGCCTGTGGGAAGCAGCTACCACTCCATACTGGTCTTGGTCTGTGAATTGGAGCAGCAGGCTGTTAGGAAGGTCCATGATTACGTGAAGCTTTTTGAGTAGATTGATGCCTAAGATGCCTTGGCTGCCCAAACACTGGATTCCAAAGGCAATCTTGGCTGATATGTCCTCTATGGTACAAGTAATGGGAACAGTGAAGGGTACAATGTTATTGTATGATGTTATTGCCCCCACTGTATCCCTCCAGTACCTTTTGTCTTTGACAGGGATTTTCTTCACTGTTGAATCTCCCTTCGAACAGAGAAGGGAGAGTGAGGCGCCAGTATCAACTAGCAGCCACTGGTTAAATTGTCCTAATTCCCCTTTAATACTGGACAATGTTGTGGGCCTACCCCAAGTGTTCAGTTGTGTAGGTGTTGTGACGATGCAGTTCTGGCGGGTCCCAACTGAGAGTGCCAATTCAGGAAAATTGCTTAAAACAGGGCAGTTACAGCCCAAGGCTGGGGGTTTTCCACCTCTAAGGCAAACCAAACCAGCCAGACAAAGAGGACTTTGGTCTCACCCCACTGGCTAACCACAAGTCACACAAGCAATTCCTTTAGACACTCCAGTTTCCCAGTATCACCACCAGTGCCACTCGTCCTGGGGATGAATGGTTATGAAAACCAATACCCCAGTAAAAGAAAAAGGTTCTCTCGATCCCAAAGAATCAAGCCCCAGACCCAGGTCAATATACAAATCAGATCTTACCCACAAATCACGCTGTTGCCAATCAGGGGCGGCTCTAGGTTTTTGGCCGCCCCAAGCAGTCATGCCCGGGAGGCGCCCCCGAGCCGCGGGAGCAGCGGACCTCCCGCGGGCATGACTGCAGAGGGTCCACTGGTCGCGCGGCTCGGCTGGACCTCCCGCAGCTGCGGGCGGTTCGCAGGTCCGGTGGCTCCGGTTGAGCTGCCGCAGGCATGCCTGCGGGAGGTCCAGCCGAGCCGCGGGACCAGCGAACCGTCCGCAGTCATGCCTGCGGGAGGTCCACTGGAGCCGCCGGCCGAGCGTCCCCTCCGCAGTCATGCCTGCGGCAGGTCCGCTGCTCCCGGGGCTCCGGTGGACCTCCCGCAGGCATGACTGCGGCAGGTCCGCCGGCCCAGCCTGCCGCCCCCCCGGGAAAGGGCCGCCCCAGGCAGGGGCTTGCCCCGCTGGGCTCTGGAGCCGGCCCTGTTGCCAATCCTTTAGAATCTAAAATCTAAAGGTTTATTCATAAAAGGAAAAAGATAGAGATGAGAGTTAGAATTGGTTAAATGGAATCAATTACATACAGTAATGGCAAAGTTCTTAGTTCAGGCTTGTAGCAGTGATGGAATAAACTGCAGGTTCAAATCAAGTCTCTGAAGTACATCCCCGCTGGGATGGGTCATTCAGTCCTTTGTTCAGAGCTTCAGTTTGTAGCAAAGTCCCTCCAGAGGTCAGAAGCAGGACTGAAGACAAGATGGAGATGAGGCATCAGCCTTTTATAGTCTTTTCCAGGTGTAAGAACACTTCTTTGTTCTTACTGTGGAAAATTACAGCAAAATGGAGTCTGGAGTCACATGGGCAAGTACCTGCATACTTTGCTGAGTACAAGGCGTATCTGCCTTCTCTCAGTGGGTCAATTGTATAGCTGATGGTCCATCAAGCAGGCTAGGCAGAGCTAACACCAGCTTGTCCGGGGTGTCACCGAGAAGCATAGCACAAGTTTGAAATACAAACAGGATAGAGCCAATATTCATAACTTCAACTAAAAAATGACACATGCATACAGACAGCATAATCATAACCAGCAACCTATAACCTGGTCTTAGATACCTTATATGACCCCCTTTACATAACATTTGGTGCCACTACAGGACCTTGGTTGCAACCATGTTCTATATGGTCCCAAATTATATCAATAACATCACAGGTGTCTTTGCCTGGGGCTGTGGGGAAATCCAGCCCTGTAGATTAGGTGATGATGGTGCAGATGCTGCAGACTGCTCCTTCTTGTTTTTCTTGCATCGAGCCAGACACTGCAGCAGTTCTTCCTTTGACAACCCGTCTATGTCATCCTTCCTATCGAACTGGAGCAGCTGTTTCCACACGAGGTTCCGGAACGATGGGGCCTCTTTCTTGGCCAAGCTGCTCAACAGTCCAAAGGTTGTCTTGCGTTGAGGAGCTGGGCTCTTGGTGGATCGTGGGCTCTTCAGGGTGCTGCGGAGGCTGTCATGAGGTATGTTCTGCTGTCTCCTGGAAAACTCCTTCTTGTATGTTTCAGTTATCACCGAAACCCTCTTCTTTGAGGCAGCTGGGAAAGCCTCTCGTCATAAGCGACTCTCAATCGGGTTTCCAGTTCCCCTAAGGAGGTGTTTTGTGGGTCCACAGCTCCCAGGGAGGTCTGTAAAGTGGGACTCAATCCCTGGAGAGCTGTCTCCACAAACTCGGGCGTATCACAAGTGAGGGCTCCCGCTAGCCAGAATAGGAGCTTCTTCCTACTCAGATAACGCTCTGGCCGCTCTCCTGCCCATTGCCTCTCGGAATAATATCTCCCGATCAGGTTGTGATGAGGGAAGTAGAACCTCATGATGCCCTCATAAAGCTGCAGGTTGGAATCCACGTCTCCCACCTACAGTTGACTTGGGAGGGTGCTGAAGTACTCTCCCGTCATGCACTCTCTGATTAGGGATGCAGCATCCTCCTTTAGAATACCTGGTATGGGGCACAGCCTAGGAAGCCAGTCCAATGCTGTGTCCCTTGTAAGGGGACCCAGCGCCTTCCCCATCGCACGGGACAGCTCCAGGGTGGAAGCCTTTAACTCCTGCCTGGTATTGAGGGCTGACTCCGGCCCATAACTAACTACGGTCCTAGTAATTGGTGCCATGGGCAGCTTAGATCCCTCCTCGCAGGCTTCCTGTGGTGGAACCGAAGATATCTCAAGAGCTCTCAGTAACCCTCAGGGAGGCACAGCAGAACTCCTCCTCTGAAAGCACTGGGCTGCTGCTGTAGCTTGTGGTAGCTTTACTTCTGTGCAAGAGAGCCTTGCTTACTGCCCATAACATTCTCTTTGTCCTTTTTAACTTTTCCTTCAGTTCCTGAAGGCAACTGCTATGCTCAGCCTGGTGGTGTTGGCTAGAGCACAGCTCCTTTAGCAGCTTGCGGATAGCTGCCTGAGATTCACTCTGCTGGTTATTCACAGAGAGCAATTGCTTCTCCCTCTTAGCCAGCTGCTGGACCTTCAGCTCTAACCTTCCAACCTGTGACACATATGTGTTGTTTTGTGCCACTAAGCCCTCCAACTTGAGCCCGAGCTTCTCTATTTCTGAGTCCTGGGACTGTAACTGGGACTCAAAGTCTCTGATTCAGGTGGCCTGTTTGAAACTGACCTTGTCTAGCTCCACCCACACCAAATACATCCCATAAATCAGGGCTCTTTTCTTAAGTTTTTTTGAGGGCTTGGGTTTTTTCCCCCATAAAACCCACCCAGATTTGGGACAGCGCAACGCAGTGCCTCCCAGCCCTGGAACAGATCTTCCACCCAGGGGTTCTTCCCTTTACCAAAGTAATGGACACTGGACTCTTTATTACACAGGGCACTCCAGTCATCCTTCTCGTAGGTGCACACACTCATATTGATAGTAGAAATAGTTAAAACTATCTGCCTCTTAGCTGGTCAAGCTGTCACTACTATTGCTGAGTAGCAGCAAAAATCCACACCGGGCTCCTTGCCTCGGTATGTATGAGATCAGGTCTTCTAATCTCCTAGGCAGCACGGGATATGGCAGGAGCGTGAGGTGGGGGCCTCGGACCTACAAGGCAGAGCTATCTTCTGTTATATCCTTGGGGGCAGCCGGTTTAGGAAGAAATCACTTGAGGCCAGACAGCAGACAGCTAACAAAACCACTATTTTATTTACAGACTCAGAGAACTCACCCAGCCGGCTGAAGCTGGCTGAGCTAACCCCTAATAATCTAACTCAGTTACCATAGGAAGCAAAAACCATGACAACCAAATACACAACATATTCCTCCCCCCCTAATAAGAACATCCCCTAAATAAAACACACACTAGACTAGAGAAGGAGGGTAGACTGCCTCCATTCCCGGCTAAACCCTGGGGATTATTTTGCCCCATAACCATGGGTTCGCCCTAGCTAAAGATCCAGCCGATGAGGAGGCCTTCTGTCTCTAGGTGGATTACGGCGAACTTCTGGTGTTGTTGCACCCGAAAGTACCATGGGCTCAGGGTCCGCAGCACGAACGGGTCAGGAGGTGGTATCAGCTCGTGCTGGGCAAAGGGGCATCTCAGCCGCCGGCAGTAATGGAGGAGGACAGTCAGGAATAGGTGATTCGTGATTCGGTGTCTCACCAGAAGAGGTGAAGTCAGACCCCTCAATTGCAGATGTGTCCTGAGGACTGGCATGACCTGGCAACAGCTGATCTACATGTCGCCGCCAGGTAAGATTCTCTGCAGTCCGGACTGTGTAGGAAACAGGTCCTGTTTGAGTGATGACTGTGGCCGGGACCCATTTAGCTCTGGAAGTATAATTCCGAGCCAAAACTGGCTGTCCCGGGCTAAAGGTTTGGTCTTTTGCTCTGGGTGCCCGTCTGATGACTTGATATTGCTGCTGATGTTGCACAGTTTGTCTGGGTTCAGAAGGTTTCAGCAGATCAAAGCAAGTGCGCAGCTGTCGTCCCATCATTAGAAAGGCCAGAGATGCCTGGGTCGTAGCATGAGGTGTGTTTCGGTAGGAAAGTAAGAAGGTATCCAGATGCTTTTGAATGGAGTGTTGTCCCCTTGCTGATTTCAAAGCGTTTTTCATTGTCTGCACAAATCTTTCAGCTAATCCATTGGTGGATGGATGATATGATGCTGACGTGATGTGGTGTATCCCATTTGCCTTCATAAAATTTTGAAACTCCTGAGAGACAAACTGCGGTCCGTTGTCGCTCACAAGTTGTTCTGGCAGACCAAAACGACTAAAGAGTCCTCGTAGTTTTTGGATAGTACTCTCTGCAGTAGTGGACTGCATTATAGAGACTTCTGGCCATTTAGAATGGGCATCTATTGCCACCAAGAACATGCTTCCTTCAAGGGGGCCCGCAAAGTCAACATGAATACGTTGCCACGGGTTTTCAGGCCAGTCTCATGGGTGTAGGGGTGCCCACTGGGGTGCATTCCTCACACCCTGACATGACATACAAGCTTTTGCCTTCTCTTCAATAGCACTGTCCAATCCAGGCCACCAAAAATAGCTTTGTGCATTTTCCTTCATGCGCACTATTCCACAGTGACCAGAATGTAGCTGTTCTAACAGCAGTGATCTCAGTGGTGGTGGAATAATGACACGTCTCCCCCACAACAAACAACCAGATTGGACCGATAACTCCGTCCTTCTGGACATGTAGGGAACAAGGTCAGATGAGACCGGAGAGGTTTGTCGAGATTTTCCATGCATCACCAGGTCCATAACTTGGGATAATACTGGGTCAACGCGGGTTGCCTTCTTTATCTGAGTAGCAGTGATGGGTGTATTCTCTACCTGTTCAAAGTAGAAGATTTCCTTTTGGGCACTATCTTGATGTTTGACCGGCAAAGGCAACCTTGAGAGGCCATCTGCATTGCCGTGCAGAGTGGATTTCCGATATTTGATTTCATATGTGTGTGCTGAAAGTAACAATGCCCAACGTTGCATACGACTAGCAGCTAATGGGGGAATGCCTGTGTAGGGTCCAAAAATTGACGTCAGAGGTCGATGGTCTGTGAGAAGAGTAAACTTTCGCCCAAACAGGTACTGATGAAACTTCCGAATTCCAAAAACAATTCCTAATGCCTCACGTTCGATTTGGGCGTAGTTAGTTTCTGCTTTGCTTCCAGTGCGTGAAGCAAAAGCAATAGGTCTCTCTTCTCCCGAAGGCATAATGTGTGACACGACTGCTCCCACTCCATAAGGGGAGGCATCGCAGGCCAATTGTAGGGGTAAGGATGGATCAAAGTGCGTTAGAACTTCAGAATTTAGCAATGCATCCTTAGCTTTGTTAAATGCAACATCACAGGCTTCAGTCCACTTCCAGGCCTTGTTCTGCCCAAGGAGCTCATGAAGTGGTTTTAGCAGTGTGGCTAACTGTGAGATGAACTTTCCATAGTGGTTCAGTAGTCCTAGAAACGAGCGCAGCTGGCTTACATTTCGAGGTGGGGGAGCCTCCACAATAGCTTTAACTTTTGCAGGGGCCTTATGAAGACCTGCAGAATCAATGATGTGTCCCAAATATTCAACAGAGGGCTTGAAGAATTCACACTTGTCTTTGCGAACTCGTAGGCCATACTCTTCCAGTCTTTGTAGGGTAGCCTCTAAATTCTTTAAGTGATCCTCTTCATTTCTTCCAGTGACCAGGATATCATCCAGATAGCACTGAACTCCTGACAAGCCACACAAGATCTGGTCCATAGCCCTCTGGAACAGGGCGGGAGCAGATGTTATTCCGAAGGGTAGGCGGCAGTATCGATAAAGCCCCTTATGAGTCACAATAGTCAACAGCTCTTGGGACTTTTCATCGATGTGCATCTGTAAATATGCTTGACTCAGATCAATCTTACTGAACTTTTGTCCCCCAGCCAGGCCTGCGAAGAGGTCATCGATGCGGGGAAGCGGGTATTGCTCTGCACACAACACTGGGTTGACAGTGACTTTAAAATCACCGCAAATCCGGAGAGAGCCATCTTTCTTCACTATTGGAACGATAGGAGTGGCCCATGAGCTATGGGTAACTGGTATTAGGACTCCATTGGTGACCAGGCGCTCCAGGTCTGCTTCAACTTTTGGCCTGATGGCATATGGCACAGTTCGGGCTTTCAGATATTTTGGTGGACTGTCAGGTTTAATGTTCAATGTCACAGTGGTTCCCTTCATACTTCCCAAATCATCTCCAAAAACAGCAGCATGTTTCCTTAGTATAGGGGTTAGACTGGTTTCTTCTTCAGTCATCCGGTGCACTTCTGCCCAGTTCAGTTGAATCTTCCCAAGCCAAGACCTACCCATTAAGGCTGGGTAGTTACCTCTCACCACAAACAGTGGCAATTTAGCCACCTGTCCATTGAACTCCACCTTAACATCAGTAGTGCCCAGCATAGGCACAGCTTCTCCCGTATACGTCTTCAGAACAGTTTTTGTTGCCTTAAGTGGAAGATGCTGTAGCTTTTCTTTATACACAGTCTCGGAGATCAGTGAGACGGCTGCACCGGTGTCCAGTTCCATGCGTATACGTTTGCCATCCAATAACGGGGTTACCCAGTATTCATGTGAGCCCACTGCCAAAGACAAAACATGCAGTGGCACTTTCTCTTGCGCTGAGGTGTCACCTTGATCATCCTGGGTCTGCTCTAGGGTATGCAAGTTTCCTCTTTTTGTCGGCCAGACCACAGGCCTCCTTTTCTTTTGTTTACAGGCACACTCAATGTGTCCCTTTTTGCCACAGTGTCGACACACCAGGTCCTTACACCAGCATTCCGATGCCTGGTGACCCAGCTTACCACAGCGGTAACATTCTTGACTCTGCACCGTTTTGTGGGTCAGTTCTTGTGACACTTTTTGCACCCTAGGGGATGCACCGATGTATTGCGCCTCCCTTGTAGCCAGTTCCATGGAGACAGCACTATCAACAGCCTTCTGTAAGGTAAGCTGAGCCTCTGTCAGTAGGCGCTTCCGTATAGCTTCACTGTACAGGCCACACACTAACCTGTCACGCAGGGCATCATTTAACATCTCTTTATATTCACAGTGTTCTGCTAGCTTTTTTAAAATGGCTACAAATTGTACAACTGTTTCATCTTCCTTTTGGTCTCTTTTGTGGAACCTATATCTTTCAGCAATTACCAGTGGTTTTGGGGAGAAATGGGACCCCAGGATTTCCACAATGTCACTGTAAGATTTAGTCGCTGGCTTAACAGGGTGTAGTAAGCTGCGTAGCAGGGAGTAGGTTTTAGCCCCTACAACACTTAAGAGTATTGGCACCTTCTTCGCTTCTGTAATGTCATTTGCAATACCAAAAAGCTCAAAACGCTCAGTATACACATGCCACTGCTCTATATTCTCATCAAAAGGTTCCAGTGGCCTGGTCAGAGTAGCCATGATTTTAGTTTCACTTTCACAGTCAGTGCAAACAAGCAGTATTTTTATTTGTTTGTTTTGTACCTTGACTTCTACTTCCTTCTGTTACTGGAGCAGCACCAGGATCCCATCCATCGTCGCCACTTGTTATATCCTTGGGGGCAGCCGGTTTAGGAAGAAATCACTTGAGGCCAGACAGCAGACAGCTAACAAAACCACCATTTTATTTACAGACTCAGAGAACTCACCCAGCCGGCTGAAGCTGGCTGAGCTATCCCCTAATAATCTAACTCAGTTACCATAGGAACCAAAAACCATGACAACCAAATACACAACATCTTCTGCTCGCCTTGTCGCCTCCTCAATAACTGCCGGTGTGCAGGGCCAGACTTAGCAGAGATGCTTTGCTATGGTGGCCTTGGCCTGCTGGCCTGCCTCACTGACCTTACTGCAGTCGGTGGCTATCTCCTGGCAATGTCCGGGAGTCGTCAGCCACAGCAAGCCAACCCTCAGCTATGGGCTGGGGCTCTTCAATCAGAACTAAGGGACAAACCCTTCAACCAAACCTCCGGCTTTCCAGACAGTGCTTCGCGATTGAGGAAGCAATGAGCGTGTTGGCTCTGTGGAGCGCGAGTACCCTGGGCCAGCACTAAGCTGCCCACCTGCGGGATGCAGTGGCACATCAGCCACTGGCCTCTTGACCTACCCGCAGATTCCCGTCTCTGGTGCACTCAGGCATGGAAACACAATCGTGCAACCAGTGGGTTGTGGTCATAGTCAGTAAAAATAAAAAGGGCAAAAATAAACAAAATGGGAGTCCTGCCGCGGTCGCCAGAACTGTTGACTGGTTTTAGGATGTCCAGAGACCAGCGGAGAGATTTGTCTCTGTATCTGCATCTATCATTGGGGTTTAAGATCACCCAAAATAAAAACCAACAAGGGAGTGCAGGAGTAAAACACAGGTATGTTTATTAGAAACAAGGTAAGTAAATGGGCTATGCTATAAAGAACTCCCAACACAAGTAAGCAAGGTAAATAGGTAAAGGTGGCACTATAACTATACTGACTGTGACCAAAAAAGGTTTACTCTCTTCCCAAGATGGGTCCCAGGTAAGGGGTATGGAGGACTTAAAAGGTCTCTACCATTTCTTGCAGCTTGTGTCTGGAGCCTCCTGACCTCACAATGCCGATCGGGTCTGGAACCGACCAGGTGACTCAGCAGGGTGAGGAGCGTGGACCTCAGACAACAGGTAGGTGGTAACTCTGACTGATGCTGGTGATTCTTCTTTTTCCTCCCCTGCGTTGTCATGGGTGCAAGTAAGATCCAGATGAGAGGGTAGCAGTTAGCAGCTCACCCTTGCGTGCAAGTGTGTTAAACCCTCCCGCGACCCTAAGATGTGGTGCTCTGGTTTATGCACCTGAGTAGAACACACTGCTGTGATCCCACTCTGCCACTCAGACTGGCAGCAGCTTCCCTCTGATGTGCTAACCCTTATAATCCCTGCTGTTACTGGGCAGATCACATGTTACATGGTTGCTGGGTTTCCCGCCTTTTGATAGAAAAGGGCAGGAAACTATACCTGAGGAGGGGGAAGAAAGGCAGCCAAGAAGGATTCCTAGTTGTTGTTGTCAGGAATTCAAGATGGCATGTGGGTATTAACACCAAAACAGAAATACATTCTCCCCCTACACTTTGACTTGTGTAATTCCATTGACTTCAATGGAATGACTGCTAATTTACACCAATGTCAGTGAAAGGAGAATCATCGCTAGTGTGGGGTTTTTTTTTTAATGACTCATTAGGAGTTTCATAAACAATGAGTCTAGTTCTGCAAAATTCTCTGGAACTGCACTTTCTGTATTCTTTGAGGTATTAGAGAAAAGATGAACTATGAATAAGAGACATGCCAAATTGCAACATGAAGTTGGTTAACATCTACATTTAGAAGCTTCTTGGAAGAACTAATTTCCCTATTAGCATAAGCTTGTTTTTAAATTAAAATCAAATTATGGCTGAGCATTATTTTCAGCTTGTATGTTAAATTTGTGAGTAAATGTTTGTGTTTATTGATATGTTAGTGGACTGACTGTGCCGGAAATCCCAATTCTTTATTCTCATATGATTTCTCTTTGCCTGAACCCATCAAGGACTTCATCTTGAACAACAGGTCCATCTATTTCTATTTTGGGTTTTGGACCTAAATCTCTCTGAGCCATAGAGACACTAAATAAAATTCAGGGTTTCCAGATTTCAGATTTATGTTGGAGCAGAGACACTATTAAAAATTTCTTCTTTTCTGCAAGATCATATAACAAAAGACTGTATTGTAATGCATGCACCCAAGGGCCAGGATAAAGGTTGTGCAGACAATGCATTTTCTGACTTTTGATCACATCACTCTGCAACCTTTTTTTCGCTATTTACATGGAATTTTGTATGGAGTTATTTATTTGTTAAATACTGGCAATATGAGAGGCACTGCAAAAGAAACACATGAAGACATGATTGCTGCTCCTACTCGATTAAAATCTAAAAGCAGCTTATAATACTGAAAACCAATAACTGTCTCTTGCAAACAAGCTTATTCATCAAAACATGTATTTGTTTTTGGTTTTATGTCTATAAAGATGGACTGAGATGTGTTATTTATATGCTCTGAAAATATACCAATAAACCATAACAAACATTTTGTACTTTTATTAGAAGTTACAGTAGTATGATAGAGTATCAAGGCCTCAATGGAGATAGGGATTTCATAGTCCTGGGCACTGTATGAACACATAGTGAAAAACGATCCCTGCCCTGAAAAGTTTACAGTTTAAACAGACAACGGGTTTGGGTGGGAAGGAACAGAAGCACAGAGGGGTGAAGTTACTTGCCCAAGGTTACACAAGCAGGAAGCAGGTCAGTGACAGAAGTGGGAATAGATTCTGGTTATCAGCTAGTTTCTGACTGGCTGAACCACATGAAAAGTTTGTTCTCTGAACCAGTTAAATGCAGCTGTCAGTCTGCTTGGGCTGCCGTTTTTCAGCTAAGCAAAACTCAAAATAAGCCTCAGTCCTGCCTCTCCGCCAAATCACATGTAAAGCTAGCTCCTCTTTTTCTCCCCACTCTTACCCATTTTACCATTCTTGTTCCATTGCTCTTGCTCTCTAGGAAAGGCAGTATGAAAGCAGCACAAACAAGGATCCACACTGCTGAAAGAATTAGAAGAAAGTACAGGGTCCTGGCAAAGGGAGCTCCAAACTTGATTAATAGTGACAACCTTATGGCTCCATTAGATAATATGAATGTAAACCAGTCATTTGGTGTAACAGAAAGTCACTAATCTACAGTAAAATCACCATAGGTCTGATTTTTCTTGTAACACTTTGACTTCGGTTTCACATTTACTTTTGATAAATGCCTTTGCAGATGCCTTGCAGCAGGAGATCTTTATTATGCTGAGATACCATTGATTGCCACTGTCTCTTTAATGTTGGTATAGAATAGACTGACTGCCCTTGGTCTTCTTTCACCAGGCTAAAGTGGAACACTAAGGGTTTAAACTTATTAATTTTATAGAGATTTCTCTTGAAGCGCTGCTTTTAAAAATGAACCTGTTTTATTGGAAAGAGTTATTTTATTTCAATTACATTTTCAAATTAAAACAGTGTAGACCTATGAACTATATTTCAAAACTTCAGTTGCTTATAAGAGTTGAATACATAGGACAATCACGAAGAAATACAAGATTTGTTGAGGAATTACAGGTATGAGACACTGTTCAGTTTCCAAGGTGCACTGCCACTCTTACTAGAAACAATTACTATTATGAAGCTTCTATCAAAGAGCCCAAATTTCTTTTATTGAAGACCCAGATGCACAATTGTCCCTAGCTGTGCAATTTTCTACTTTTCAAATGGTAAAATATGCCTATAGATACTTGCTTACTGTTGGATTGGGGCAAGTTGATGGTTGGTGTCCTTACTCTATTTTGCCTTTCTTCTCATGCAACTAACACAAGGGGGAAAAGTTGGATGTTGTGAAAAGCTCTATTTTTAGTTACTCTATTTGATGATGGAAGTTAATAGCTAAAGAGATAATGTCAAAGTGTAGCTATACTGGCATAGCTATACCAGCAAACCCTCCTAATGTAAATTTGGCCTTACTGAATGAAGAGAAAGTATCCTTATGAAACAATTGCCATGTAAAATGGCTTTTAAATACAGTTTATACTGGTTTTCTGAGTGAAATAAGCTACACTGGAAAAATCACTTTTATGTGCGTATACCTGCATCTACACTAAAGCTTTTGCCAGTATAGAAATGTTGTAAAGAAAATCACACCCCTAACTGACATTACTAAACTGGCTAAAGTTTCTAGCACTGACCTGGCCTAAGCTGGACAGAGGACAAGAGACTATTACACAAAAGAGTTACCGTGTGACACTTGGAGAGGAAAAAGGATTGGATATTGTTAACTAGAACCAAATGGCAGGCATACCTTCATAAGTCTGGAGGGTTGCTATCTATGCTAATTTTGATTATGCTGTTTGATTTTGATGGTAGCATACAAGCATGCTTTCATGGTCTGCAAATCTTTTGGGACAGGTGCAATGAAACAATGGTAGGATGATATCTGATAGAGTTAAAGGATAAAAAATATGACAGTCATACATACTGAATAAATTACAATGGACCTTATTCTGCTTGATGTAAAACACAGTATTTTGATACTGGAGAGGAACAGAGATAGCTGTCAACTTTGCTTAGTTAATTTTCATTACTTCAAAGCTGTAACTACATTTCAGGGTTTTGGGTAACAGTATGTATGTGTAACAGGTTGGCAGTGTTTGTCTGAAACATATCACACTGGTAGCAAGTTTGATTCTACTGGGAAAGGGTTAAGTGGATTGTACTGTCTCCTGCATATAAGGAAGGTGGAAGTGGCTCTTTGAGTATAAAGGATCTTGGGTGTAGGGTGAGGACTTCTGAGGAATCTTAGCAGCCACCAAATGCAATTGAGGTTTGTGCTCATCTGGGTATTACCTTACTATTGGAGTGTGTTTGTAAAGTATCTGAAGGTAGAGCTGCTGCCAGCAGCAGTGCAGAAGTAAGGGTGGCATGGTACAGTATTGCCACCTTTACTTCTGCACTGCTGCTGGTGGGATGCCTGGCCAATAGCCACCATTCGCCATCTCTGAAGGCAGCACCGAAGTAAGGATGGCAATACTGCGAGCCCATAAAATAACCTTGTGACCCCCCTGCAACTCCCTCTTAGGTCAGGACTCCCAATTTGAGAAACAGTGGTCTCCCCCCGTGAAATCTGTATAGTATAGGGCAAAAGCATACAAAAGACCAGATTTCATGGGGGGAGCCCAGATTTCACGGTCTGTGATGCGTTTTTCATGGCCGTGAATTTGGTAGGACCCTACTTATACCAGTACAGTTGGGGGCAAGATGACAACTTTCACATGGTACTGCAGTTATGTGTTATGGACTAGTACAACAGAAGGTTCCCAGACATCGATTTGTTGATCTTCTGGTATTAGTAATGTGAAGCCATACTGTACATAACCGATATCTTCATGTTATGTATAGATTATTCCCCTTCCTATCTAGGAATAAACTGTAGTGGTATAACTACTTTTATATTAGTGTAAGGGTACTCACATTAGGTGTGTTATAGCACTAACTATAGTGATACAATTAGAGTGATACAACTTTTGAGGGACCTGGTATAAAGTGACAGAGCTTTTATGTGCAGACAGGGCCTTAGCCTGCTCTTCCCTGGCTCTTAGCCTATGCTTGACTTCAAAAAGCCCTCTCTAATAATAGGAATAATACAGGGACTATATGGCCTATATACTTATGGTTACCATAGGTCTAGATTTTCCTAGTCATAGCCTCTTTTATTTGTCCAGGTGGATTTTTTAAACAACAGGAAACATCCAGAGTTTTTGCAGAGCAGACAAGGTGCAACTCAGAAAGAGCCCCATTGGTGCACTTCCCCATGGGTCCCTCCCCTGCATTCGCAGCTGATTGGTCCATTCCCCTGCAAGCCATAGCTGCTGGATCCTACCCACCCACACCCCAGTTCTTTGCACTGGGGAGTGGCAGTCCCACATGATGACTGTCGCTGCAACCTAGGCTTGCCGCAGCCACTCTACCACCATGATAGAGACAAACGCTGCCCCCCACATCCAGTGAGTACCCCTACAGCAAGTCCCCCCTCCAAAACTCCCCACTTCTCACTCCTCCCCCCCCCAGCAGTGTCCTCTTTTGGGGAAACTGAAAGGCAGTGACCCTATATACTAGTGCGAAGCAACAGCGTTGTTCTTTAGCTCAAGTGAGGAAGGGCCTGTTTTTGGAATCTGAAAAACCCCAGCTCTGTAGAGACAGCACTCTTTCCCCCACGCCCCCTTTTCTGTAAAGCCATCTTGGGACCCGCAACATCTGATTGCAGGAGCAGACAGGACCCCAGTTAGCCTATGAGAGACACCCTCAGGGAGCTCCAGGCATCTATGCGAGCACTACAACAGAGCGAGCTTTGCCACACCTGGCCCCAGCAGACCGAGACACGCCCTGAGGCTCTCACAAGCGGAGCGAGCCCCCTGTGCCCACCGGAACTGGATGGCAGCTGTGTCCTTTCAGAGGCGGCGCATGTAGCGCACACCAGCAAACACTGGCGCGAGCCACCTGCAGGCTAGTCCCACCCCAGGCACTGCACCACACCAGCTCAGGCGCGCGAGATTTATTTATAGCTCCAGAAGCGAGATTGACAGGAGGCTGAGCCAATGAGAGGGCGCCTCTCGGCAAGTTGGCGGTTGGCCTGCCGCGGAGGACCATTTGGCCAATGGGGAGCCCGGCGAGCTGCAGCGGGCGGATGGAGCGGCCGCCGCTCTATGGGGTGGGTGGAGGCGGTGCGGGCTGAGGAGCTCGCGGCTCGTTAGGAGCCGCCTCAGCCCCTGCCGGCGAGGAAGCGCGAGCGGCGGCGGCTCCTCACCCCCCCGCGCGGGAGCCCGGACCCAGGTGAGCGCGGCGGACGGGACACGCCCCCTCCTCAGCCCGGGGCCTCGCGGAGGGCAGGTGGGGGCCCCGCTGCGGGGGCTCCGGGCTGGTTCCTCTGGGCAGAGCCGCCGGCGAACCCTGCCCGACCCGGACCGTTACCTCGGGGGCCTGGACCCCCGCCCTGGCTGTGCCGCGAGCGCGGCGCGTGGGCTGTGCCCTGGCGGCGGGGCGCCCATCACTTCCCCCCGCCGCCCGCGGAGCGGGGACCGTATCTCCGGAAGCTCCTCCCCGCGGGGGCTGCCCCCTCCCCGCGGAACGAGGCGACGGTTATTTCTCGCCGCTGCCGAAGCAGCCCAGTCGGCGCCCGCGCAGCCCGGGACGCGTGGGGGCGATTGGCAGGTCCGCGAGCTCCGCTTCCCCCCGGGCGTTGCGGGATCCCGGGGCAAAGGGGTGTAGCTGTAAAGAAAATCAAGGGGGTGATGGTAAGAGAGAAACGACACCAGTAAACGGATGCGAGCGAGACCGTTCAGGGGAGCAGGGGTCATAATCCAGCCTCAGTTTGTCTTGTGTTCTAGGAATTACACAGGGTGTTTCGCCCTGCCAAGCCTGTGTGCTGGACAGCCCCAGGCACAACAGGGTGGTCTGGCCTTGACTCTCTGATTATCTCTGAATTGCTTTCCATTTTTGCTGAAGTTGTTACGATGGTTACATTATTTATCAGTCTTGAGCACCCAGCTAATGCTCAGTGGTTATAATATTTATATTATTGAGCGTGATATACATGAGACTTTCTTCAAAGTGACTTACAGATTTTACCTCTAACCCTCACAGCCATCCTGTGAAGTAGATGCACTGCTCGAACCCTCATTTTGACAGAGGAGGAGGAAACTGTAGTAGAGAGGTTCCTGCTTGTAGTCAGTGTCAAATGAGATTAGAATGAATTCGGTTTTGGTTCCCGGTCCTGTGTTTACACTCATTCTCCTAACCTTAAATACAGGAAAATGCTCTAATGAAAGGAAGGGTTTAAAAAAGGCTGTAGTGAGAATATGTCCATTTATTTTTCTCTTTATAATTTTTCTTTTTGTATATTAAACAAAACAGCCTTTTAAAGGTGTGTGTTTTTTTTGGCTATTGTGAATTCTGTTTTATAGGCACTTGTGCTCCAATGCATGTTAAGGTTTCCTCAGAACCACAAGGTTCTTTAGGTCCTGATCCTACAGAGACCTATGTATATGCATAGCTGGACTGCAGGATTGGGTCATTAACACATATCAGGTTTTGGCACACATTTGAAACTACTTAATGTCTATTGACCAAAGGTGTCGGAAAGTATGTAGACATTAGCCAATTATTTGATTCAGTAAGATAGGGATGAGAGATGTTGGGGGTTCTCAACCGCCATTGCCTTAAACATCTTGCGAAGTCAGGCCTTTAGTCACATCGTCCATAGTGGGGAAGCCTAGGCCATCTCTATACTGGAGAAGTTTCACAAGTTTAACTAAATACATCTAGATAAATTGGTAGAAACCATATAATATAAATATATTTCAACTGATTGACCCCTCATTTAGATCAGTTTTGTTTGCTAAATTACTTTAGTAATTTAAGCAATTATTGTAAACTAAATTGATAGCTGAGGGTTAAATGGTTTAAGTACATCAACATTGGGGCATGCACTGGGTTAACAAGATCAATTTAAAATTTTAGTTAAATTGGTGCAACCTTTCTAGTATTGATAAGGTCTTAGAATGTGCAGTCTCTGATGCAGTGTAGTACAGTAACGCCTTGTTTAACATTTGTAGGCATATTCCTGAAAAATGCTTCTTTAAGCGAAACAATGTTAAGCGAATCCAATTTCCCCATAAGAATTAATGTAAATGGGAGGGTTAGGTTCCAGGGGAATTTTTTTCACCAGACAAAAGACTATATATATATATATATATATATGTGTTTTAAACAATACTGTACACAGCGATGATTGTGAAGCTTGGTTGAGGTGGTGGAGTCAGATATTTCCTAGGGAATGTCTTACTGCTAAATGATCAAATAGCACTCGGCTGAGCCCTCAAGGGTTAACACATTGTTAATGTAGCCTGACACTCTACAAGGCAGCACAAATAGAGGGAGGAGACACAGCATGGCAGTGGCTGCAAACCTTGGAAATTGAAGGGGTGATGAATCTAGGGTGACCAGATGTCCCAATTTTATAGGGACAGCCCTGATATTTGGGGCTTTTTCTTATATAGATGTCTATTACCCCCCACCCCAATTTTTCACACTTGCTGTCTGGTCACCCTAGATGAACCCATGCTATCCCATTGGAGGGCACCACTCCCTCCACTTTCCAAAGTGCTGGGTGGTGGTTGTGGTGCGTGTGTGTGTGAGAGAGAGAGATGCGCATTGCCCCTTTAGGTACGCTGACCCCACTCTAAGTACATTGCCTTTTTACGTAGATCAGCAAGTTGAGGCAGCAGCTGCTGCTAGCAAGCTCCCTCTGTCCTAAGCCCTGTTGTGTCCCTCCCCCTGCTCTGTGGAGATGGGGTACAGGAGTGGGGGGAGGAGGACACCCTGACATTAGCACTCCTCTTTCCACCCCTGCCGTGCATGGCAAGCGGGAGGCTCCTGGGAGCAGCTCCAAGGCAGAGGGCGGGAGCAGCACACAGCAGTGCGGGGGGGACACCTGAATTGATAGCCTGATGGGTGGCTGCTGCACAGGGAACTTAGGGGAGCTGATGGAGGGGACTGTTGGTCCACCCTGGTTCCAAGCCCTCACTAGCTAACTCCAATGGGCTGCTCTTTCTGCAAGCACTGGACGAAGCAGGTGGCTGCCAACCAACATTATAAGGGAGCATTGTGCAATTTTAAATGAGCATGTTCTCTAATTGATCAGCAACGTGACAACGAAACAACATTAACTGGGACGATGTTAAGTGAGGAGTTACTGTACCCCTAAATAATGTTAACTAGGTTATAGGTGGAAAGAAAGAGGGGGCCGGGGGTTGGGAAGAATGGCATAAGAGCAAAACCAACCAACCAAAATCTACAATACTACTTACTTCATTTGGAAACATCTAGTTTTGCACATATTACTGTGGCTTACTTTCTTCCTTCCCCTTTCTGCTGGTTGTTTGAGACATTCATATATCATGCCTTGTCTTATAAAAACTCTTTGAGCAATGACTGTCTTGTGTTTGTACAGAACAGTGGGATCCCAGTCCTGATTGGGACCTCTAGATGTTACCGCAGATCACCATAATAGCTCTTTAAAGTCAACCTAATGCTGTTACTGTCAGCATTGTTGACGACATTAATCTCCCAGTCAATTAGGCCTGTCATCTGAGAGTCATTTTAGGTTCCTCCATCTTTTCAATCGTACATATCCAGGCCATATAAAAATCTCACTGCTTTTTTCCCTTAACACTTCCATGATCTGTTCTCTCTATCCATACTACTTTAACTCTCATTTAGGCCTTCATCTTCTGACTAGACTACTGCAACCTACTCTTTGACCTTCCTTATGTCCATCTCATCTCCCTCAGACCGTTCAATATGGGGGTGCTAAATATTTTTTCCTGACCTATAATTCAAACCGTATCAGTCCTCTCTCTGAATCTCTCCACTGGTTCTCCCTCTCTCTTGCTTCACCTCAAATTCAATCTTCTTGTCTACCTTAAATGTCCTTCACAACTTTCATGAAAGCTTATGCTCAAATAAATTGTTAGTCTCTAAGGTGCCACAAGTACTCCTGTTTTTTCTTCACAACTCTGCTCTTCCTATTTATCTATTCTTATCTTATTGCATTGTCCCAGGTGCTCTTTCAGTGTCAGCCTTTATTGCATCTTTGTCCACTTCTCCCACAAGTACCTTCATGATGCTCCTTATGTGTGGAATGCCCTCTCCAAACTAATATGTAAAGCACTTGCCCAACTCCTCTTAAATTCCCTCAAGGGTCACTACAGCCATTATACTAATGGTAAATTACCAAGTGAAAAGGGTTGGGAAGGTGTCTGATATTAATATTTTTTTATATCTTAAAAAAAGACTTGTAACCTGAAAGTTGTGCTCAGTGCTAGTCTGCGTAATCACGTGCTCCCATAACTGTTATCCTCTTCTCTCCATTTGTTCGTGACACACTCTTGGTGCATCTTGTCTCAATTGTAAGCTCTCTGCATAAGGGTCTTTCTGTTACTGTGTGTTTTTACAGCTGTTAACACAATGGGGCCCCAGTTGATTGGGGTCTTTAGGTGCCAGTGTAAAAAAAAGATTTTTCCTTTTGCTCTTAAGTGATGACCTAATTGAATGAGAAATAAATTATCAATTCTGAACTGGAACATTTAAACCCAAAGAAATTCTCACCAGCTGAGTAACACACTTCTGTCAGATGGAATTTGAAATAGAAAAGCTGGCAGTATCTTAAAGAAACAATATCAGGTACTTAGGCTTCATGTTTATGCCATTTCATAATAGTGTAATGAGGAAAGTCCTTCAGATTTCTCTGGTACTAAAAAAAAAAAAAAAAAAAAATCCCAGAAACCAGACATTGGCCTGTTTTGGGAACTTTGATCTGCTCAGGTAGTGCAAAAAGGCTGAATACTTAGAATTTTCCAGTAAATTGAGCTATTGGCTGGGCAATACTGGCATGGCTACATCCTACACTACACCCTGGTGTGAAGGGTAGTGGTGGCCGGAGTGTAGTATTCTCAGATGATTTCTTGGGGACTGCTGCCAGCTGGTGTAGGTTGAAGGAGCTCTGAGGCCTTGGTGTAACCCATGCCAGAGCTATAGCTGTGGTTGAAAGAAAGTTGGAGACTGCTGGACCACCCAATTTCTTGTACTGCACAGATCTATGTAGAATTGAATGTAGCATATTGTCTTCTGTGCATCCAACTAACACTGTTTTAATAATTGGAGATATACCAATCTCCTAGAACTGGAAGGGACCTTGAAAGGTCATCAAGTCCAGCCCCCTGCCTTCACTAGCAGGACCTGTGCATACTATATTGGGTCAGGAGCAGTTAACTAAAATACTGAGACTCTGGAAATGCTAATTTAGAGCACTGATCCTTCAGTTCACTGTTTACAGGTGCACCACTGTGTCTGTATAGTCTTGTTGATTTCAGTGATGCTCTGTGCAACTGCACCACTGTTACTTATGTGCAGTGAATCACAGGATTGAGGCCTTGGACTGTAGGTCTTTTCTTGAAGAGTTAATCTTCTGTGATTCTAGTATGCAGCACTATGAACGGTGAGGCTTGGTCCTGTTTGGGCCATTTGGTACTGCTGTAACAAATACTAATATTATGGATATTTGTAGCATACAAACAAAACCTGTGTTAATTGTGTCTTTTAAAAACAAAGCTTTTTAATAAAAAGGACAAATAAGTATGTCAAGTAGTATTCAGGTTTGAAGAAAGTATCCCAAAAATGGGTGACAGGAAAGGAGAATTAATCTGCTTGTGCCATACTTGACTGTCCTTTTTAGTAAAGAGCGTCATAGTACTAATAGTGTTTCTATTATGTGTTTTGATATAGAGATGAGACTGCTTAAGAATATATTTTTGTGCCTCTAACTGATCAATTGTGTTCCCTTTGTAAACAGGAGTAGAAGCATAAAGAAGTTTACTGTATGAAGGCTAATGAGTGATTCGAGTAAAAGTTCGAAGCGATGTGACTGCTGGACTGGTTTTACAGAGCTTTTGAAATGAGAGAGCTACATCTCTCATTCCTGTTGGTCAAGTGACGCTAATGGTGGAATAAACTGACTTCAGTACAAATACAACTGATCAATCCAAATCGCAAGTACAATATAAACAAGTGTGATGTTGAAATGAGATGAGGCTCCGAAATGGAACTGTGGCCACCGTGTTGTTTTTCATCACTTCTTTTCTCAGTTTGTCCTGGTACACTGCATGGCAAAATGGTAAAGGTAAGACAAATATTTTCTGAAAAGAAACTGAACTCTAGCTACCCGTGAAGGAGAAGTGAATGATGCAACATATGCTGTTTTTTTTAAATGCTTTTTTTAATGCTAGTAAGCTGTAAACTGAATTTTGACTACTTCTGCTCAAGAATATTACCTTGATGAGTAATATGCATCTGTTCTTGCAGTCAGAAAATCAACCTGGGGGGATGCCTATTGTTTTTGTTTGAAAACATATTTCTGTGGAGATAAACAAGACTTTTTTCTTTCTTGATGGAAAAGGGCTATTTTAGGCAGTATCTCCATTGCACATTTGCAGGAGAAACAGATGCTCTTCTCTAATTTTTCCTGTGACAGTTGCCCAGTGCGCCAGGCTGGAGAATATAAACATTACTTTTTGGTGCCACATACTATTTTTTCCTATTGATTTGGTGATTGAAACAGCAAACTGCCACTCAACATCTTTTGAGAGATTTTTCTCCCTTCTGTCTTGCCTTTTGAGAGAAACATAAAATATTTTCAGTTTGACCTGTTTATATGAAATATTCCCTTTCTAATAATGTAAATAAGAAATTAGTGAATTCTATATATTAGATTTTCTCAAGTCATTCTAAAATGATGAATTTTGCTCTAATTACCCCTGCTAAGACAGACTTTCTCAATGGGGGATGTGAGTGCATCAAACTTTCCGGAGGAGCAGGGGGTTGGTGGCGGCGGCGGCACAGTGAGTCTAAGAGTAAAAGTGCCATGGGTGGGTGGGCAATTACCAGATCACAATGCCCCTCTCTCAAATTTTTTGGAGAGACAGCCAGATTAAATCTGAGTGAGTGGCATTGTGACTTGGCACTTATTACTTTTGCCATCCTTCTGGCTCCCCTTATCTGACTCTTTGTAAACAGGTAGGGATGTTTTTATAGCACCATTTGACTTGCATTTTGAGTAATTTGCCTAATAGTTCATGAACACACACACACTAGGTGTCAGTCTACTTGCATTGTAAGGATGGGCGAGGGATCCAAGCTTTTAAAAATAAAATAAACTTAAAAAATGCTAAGGTGGGACATGGTTTTGTTTGTTTTTTTTTTAAATGGCTGGGAACCTCTATGCTAAGAGAGTGCTGTTTTGGGGTTCTGATCCTGCACCACAGAAGCATTGACTTAGAGGAAAGCAAGCCAAGACTTGCCAGGAATCCCATCTGTTACAGAGAAAGCCAGTCTCTCTTTTAAAAAAAAAAATCTATGGGAAGAAAGAGAAACAAAGCCTTTGGGAAGAAACATACAGGCTGTGTTGCAGGTTGGCTAATTTCTCTTCATTGGGCATTTGTAGGAGAAACAGATGCTGTGTCCTGTAATCTGTTTTGTAACAGTTGGTCAATGGGCTTGGCTGCTGAACATAAACATCAATGAAACGCCTGGATTCTTGAGGTCATGATACTATAAATTTGTTTTAATTGGGCAATAGAAATCTAAATTTGACAAACAACGAAAACAGAAAGATATTAATATTGTACCAGAAATGCTGAATTTTGCATCTTGGCTTATAAAATACATGTACTCTTCCTAATAAAAGTTTCATGTAATATCTTTGCCCAAGCTGTATAGCAACATGCTGCTTCTGCAAATTCTGATGACAGTGTCTTTGTTTATAAAAACTTTGTACATATCTGTGGACTTTTAGTCAGGGTGGATTTGATTTAAATCACTAGTCAGGAAGACTCAATTTAATCATGGATTTCTACGTAAAAGTGCATTCTTGTTGGTTGTTATAACCTTAATACATATTCTTCACAACTCAGAGAGATGTAGGTTTCATTTTTAGAAGGTACACACTATATTTTAAAACTGATTTATTTTGAAAACTTTTCAGATTAGTTTTACAGCTATATCAGAAAATGAATGATTGTTTCGTTATTTCATTTACCAAAGGTAATTTGAAACAGTTCACCTCCAAATGACTTCATAAATATCTATCTCCAATTCAACAGGTTAATCATTAATATTTGGAGGATTTTCTTGCCAGGCTGTAATAGGAGGAGAACATCACCAAACAGACATTTAAATTATTTTATTTAATTAAAACAACAACGTTATGTATTGTGGATTTTTTCTTCAACAGCAAACATATAATATTTTAACACAACAAGCATTTGAATTTAGTTAAACATTCAAGTTTTTTAAAATAAAGTTTGTTTTTGTTAAAATTGTTTTTAACATGAAAACTTTAAAATATTGGCTTCTACAGCTAACTCGGTTGTCTTCACCTTCATTTTCCTGTTTGTTCATATTCTGGAAAACAAAAACAAGCTTTCCTGCTTTTTCAGGTCCCACCATTTCTCAATTTTGAATGAACTAGTCTAAAGGAAGAAAATATTCTTTCTACAGCGGCAGAAGAAGCTACTGCTGTTAAAAGTGAGATTATCACTTCAACAGTCTCTGAATCAAGTGATTAAGTGAATTCCACCAGTTCACTGGTGTGACTTTCTTTAAAACATCATCAGCAAACATATATTTCTTGAATCGTTCACCCTTAGCTCTGAAGTTTATTAGAGTTGGCATTATGGAGGGATGATTGGATGTCCATGTCATAGCCAACTCCTCCTCTTCAGCAGTTAAGGTTTAACTCTGGTACTGAGTATTGAGAATATTTGTAAGAAAATGAGCTGGAGATAGTGCTTGTCATAGAATCATAGAATATCAGGGTTGGAAGGGACCTCAGGAGGTCATCTAGTCCAACTCCCTGCTCAAAGCAGGACCAATCCCCAACTAAATCATCCCAGCCAGGGCTTTGTCAAGCCAGACTTTAAAAATCTCTAAGGAAGGAGATTCCACCACCTCCCTAGGTAACCCATTCCAGTGCTTCACCACCCTCGTAGTGAAATAGTGTTTCCTAATATCCAACCTAAACCTCCCCCACTGCAACTTGAGACCATTACTCCTTGTTCTGTCACCTGGTACCACTGAGAACAGTCTAGATCCATCCTCTTTGGAACTCCCTTTCAGGTAGTTGAAAGCAGCTATCAAATCTCCCCTCATTCTTTTCTTCTGCAGCCTAAATAATTCCAGTTCCCTCAGCCTCTCCTCATAAGTCATGTGCTCCAGCCCCCTAATAATTTTTGTTGCCCTCCGCTGGACTCTTTCTGATTTTTCCACATCCTTCTTGTAGTGTGGGGCCCATTTGTTTTTTTTTAATGCTTGTAATTTAACTCTGTCATTGCATATTTCTCTTTTTAAGATCTCAGTGCCTTCCAGATTTCAACAGCATCAGCAATAAAACAGCTATTTCCCTGTGTTTTGTTCAAGGCTACAGAAATAGGCTTCAGGTTACTCAGCATGTGTTCAACATTTCTCTTAAGCCCAGTGTTGAGGACTTTGGCTGTGACAGTGCCATCTATTTTTTCACAATTTTGTTCACAAACCGTCATCAGATTAGGCGAGTTCTTGATATAGTGCTCAAAACAGTCCACTATTGAGTTCCATTGCACATCTTGTGGGAGAGTTAGCTTGGTTCCTCCCACTTTTTTCAGAGCAGCTGCTGCAAAGTGGATGTTACAGAAGTATTTTGCAATTTCAACAACATTAGCCTTTATTTCTGGAACACAGAAGTCTTTGGCTAGGAGATGCATCAAATGAGCACTGCAACCATATGTTATTAGCTTGGGACTCTCTCCTAAATTTCTTCTGATCTTGGATACATTTGCAGCATTGTTTGTGATCAAGCTGCGTACTAGACATTTGAATTTTTTTCAGTTTGTTATAGCTTTTAGTGCTACTTCTTGTAAGTATTCTGTGCGTGCATTTCCTAATGTATCAGTTGTTTCTGTAAGGAAGACATTCCCTTCTATTGTCACACAAGCACATACAGCAGGATCATTGCGGACATTGCTCCACCCATCAAGACTCAGGTTAACAATTTTACCCTCCAGACCTTTTGCACACTGCTCAACTTCTCTTTTATACCCTTTATCCAGCAATTTGCCTGCAACATCTGCTCTTTTGGGGGGGACTGTATCCTGGTCTTAATGACTGAACCATGTTAATTAAGTGTGGGTTCTCAATCATACGGAAAGGAGAGTTTGTTGCATAAACAAACGGGGCAGTTTTTTCATTAATTATCTTTTTTTGTAATCTGTTGGTTCTTATCACAAACTTATCTATGGTTGTTTCTGGATGATGGAGGTTTTTTTTTCTTTTTGCTACAGGTGATATACTGTGGCTATGTGACATACGTGATGTGACTGAAACACTATCATTGGCAGATAACTCTGAAACTATAGAAAAAGATGGTTATCTTGCAGGTGCATAGTCTTCAGAATCCTGTATGTTGAGGATGGATTCTCCTAAACAAAATAAGTCAATGCAGTTATTTAATTATTATTACCATACTGCTCATTTAGTATCATTCATTGCATTCACTGACACTCAGTACTACTTTAAAGGTGAAATTGTAAAAGGAAGATCTGCCTATTTCAGCTATTTATTTTTTATCACAACTGCATCTAAAATGATAGTACCATAGAGTAACAACTATATATTTTGCTCAAACATGAGAATTCAAGAATAGTCCAGAAGGAAGACAGGCAGTCCTCAAGAAAGAAGTATGAAATAAAAAAGTTTGCCAACCCGAAGATCCTGCATGTTCAGACATGTTCCTTTCATCATCTTCAACGCAGCTTCCTCCTGAGAAGGAACACATCTCATGATGATGTTTCATTTGGGCAACCAGGCCTTGCATTTCTTTGCTGCACTGTTTGCATTTTGCACACGTGCCTGTCTTACCCACAGGTAGAGGAACTTCATGAAAATATTTCTAAACTGGGTCTCTTTTATGGCCTGCTGCCTTTATAGGTTTTCCCTTCTAGTGAGAGAATGGTATGATAGATCTCAAATCAATGAAGGCTACGCTCAGAAAGACCTTAAGACTTCTGGAATATGCTGCTCAAACAGTTTCACTTTTGTTTCTACTGCCTGTCCCTCCCTTCTCACATTTATCTCCAGGCTTCTTCTCCTTGTCCAGATCTATTCCGCTGCCAACAATCTTCTCTTCACTGAACTTTTTGAAACTTTGCACTTTTAGAGAGAGGTAAGGGATTGACTCTGTGTACACAGATTTGCAGAGGGACAATAGGGTTGAGGTCTGTTATTTCTCACCTCTATATATTTATTTTATTTTAAAACATTTTTGCTGTTAGCAAGCATCTCTGGAGACACAAATCCACAGTTTGAGAACTGCAAAACTAAGCATATCTGATGGTATCTTCTAGACTGAGCACTGAGTCCCATTGGGTGCTAGGAAGATTAACCTAAATAATCTATACAGAAGCCCCTGGAACCCCATAAGATTGGATCCCTAATCCATAAACGATTGGAACTCATTTACAAAACTTTTCTTAAACATTACATGAATCTATTGTCTCATACTATAGAATTAGAATTTATAATCCTTATTCTATGATGAGATACATTATAGCTCAAATATATCTTAATTAAAACTATCTTTAGATAGGTTTTTTCCTCAAAAGCATTTTATCAAAAAAATCCAATTTAAATAAAAAAAATTCTGAAATTTATTTATTTTTAAATCATTGATTTTTATCCATCCTGCTGGTAACTGAGAGGGAATATGAATGATACTCAATTGATTTGAGGAACTGGTTTGTTGTGTATGTGCTCACATACACATTGGTTTTCCTATAAGAAAAATAGTTTGGTTTTCTATTCCAAAGATTTTTTTTATTACTATGTGCTTCAACTAAAAAAGACTTGTGTCTCTAATTTCAGATATCTTTTGTAATTTTAAGGAACTCCTCAGGTAGACAGTGGGGAAAAACAAATTATTAATAATCACCTTTTATTATTTTCATTGTGATTAGTTACAGTCTGATATACACATATTAGGTAATAACCTAATTTAAGGTTTTATCCTGTTGGTGCTAGTGAGACATTCAAGAGTTTGAACAGTAGACTGCAATTCAGTAGAAATTGTGGTTGGGATGTTGGCATGCATTCACGAAAGGATGAGTGCATTACTTAGCCACAAACGTCTAATGCTGCTTTAGACAAATCACTCCTTGGCCTTTCTTGGCCTGAAGTGGCTTGAAGCTTAATTAACATTTGACAAAATATTTTGATATTTTTTGGAAGACAGATATTATTACTATATGACCAGTCTTGCTGTCTAGGAATTTGGGGCCACTCACAAACATGTAAGTTTTCAGTTAATATCGTAATGCAGGTACATCATTTTGTATGTCCAAAGTGCCAGAACATATTAGTCAATCCTATTCAGAGGAGAAACATGCGGTGTCACAGATGGTGCCTTCTAGACAAAACTGTAACAAGTGATTAGGGTTTCCTCTTGAGGGTAATTCAGTTTTACACTCAGCAAATATTCATCCTTTCTGTAAATTTCTCAGGACAAAAGTGGTTCCCCTGGTCCCTCTATTACTAGATGTAAAAGAGTAATGTGTTATCATGGGTAATTGTTATATTTAACATTTAAATTATGGTAGCACACAGAGGTTCAGGATCAGGCACAGAGATGGCTTTTGTCCTAAATCCCATATAAACTGTGAATAATTAGGCATAATTTAAGGGGGAATAAAAAGATAGCTGGTGCTGGTAGAAGTAATAAACGTATGGGTTAAATTAAACACAACCACAGAGGTGTAAAAATAGGAACAGGAACATTATGTACACTTATTGCAGAAGAAGACACTTTCAGAGAAAGAATCTGTGGAAAAAATAACTGCTTGGTGGTTTTCCTCTGAAACAAAATAGTGTAGTGAACAGACTTGTTCAGTCTGCCTTGAAGTCCTTCTCTATTGTGACCACAAAGGCCATCTGGACACTATCTCCTTCCAGGCTGGTTTGCATAGCTATCCTGCATCTTGGAAATAAATTACCTTCTGATAGTATCACACGAAGATTTGTACAACTTGGGATTTCACGCTTACTTTCCAAAATGCTTAATAGGTAGTCCAAGTCCTTTTCCTCATAAGATCCTACCATAGCACAGCTTTGAAGCTTAGAATGTTCTAAATTAATATAATCAGATAGTAATCTTGTACAAACTGTTTCTGGAATGCAAAATCCAGGTTTCTAAGGTAATAGTGTTGTCACTACTTTAATCTAGAGATATTATCAATATTATCATATGTTTTATTTTTGGTTTTCTGAATGAACAGTGAGAGAGATTATTAGAAGTTGAAGGTCATGCCGTAGGTCACTGTAGGGTTGCTAGGTGTCTGGTTTTTTGACTGGAACATCTGGTCAAAAAGGGGCCTGGCAGCATGTGGTTGGTCGCTGGGGGCAGTGGTGCTAAGGCAGGCTCTGTGCCTGGCTCTGGGGAAGCGGCTGCCCTGGCATGTCCCGCTCCTAGGCATAGGGACTGACTTGGGGGGCTCCACGCACTGCCCCAGCCTGAAGGTGCCACCCCGAGTGCTGGTTTCACAGCTCCTAGGGCTGGGAATCTGGGACGGGCGTGAAAGCGGGGTGCCACAGCCAGCTTCCTCCATTCCCAGGAAATGCTGGGGCAGTGCCGGTGCGGCTGCTATTTAAGAAGTTGCCTTAAATAGCAGCAGCCTTCTGGAGCCCCCACGAACCGTACCAGCCAGAGCCAGCACCCCAAACCTCTCTTGCGCGCCAAGCCTCTGCCCCAGCTTGGAACCCTCTCTTGCACCCGAATGCCCTCCCGGAGCCGCACCCCAGTGTCACCATCCCCCAGAAGCCAGGGAGAGCAGGGCAGTGGAGCCATTGTGCCACCTGAGGAGCAGCAACTGCAGCCACTCTCTGGCCCTTGGGTGCCCATGGGGAGCCTGCGGCTGCTACTGGGTTTTGCAGAGCATGAGCGACCTGGTCCTGTTTGCAGCCCTGGCACCGGAGTCTCCTGGAGCCTTGAGGGCTGAAGTCAGGTAACGGGACTTCAGAGGGAATCTCGTTTGCCTGTACACATCCACAGTTTGGTGCTTCTGCGCACCACTAGATGTGTGGCACTTTCTGGGGAGCAGTCAGATGGTCACTGATCCCCAGGGCACATGCTCTGGCTGACGTTGGTTACTTCATATGAAAAAATCAAAACACAAATTTCATTTCCTTCTCCCCACAAACTTTTAAGTTCCAGATGCAACATTATTGTCGTCTCTGCTGATATTTGTGCTGCAATGGCTGCATGGATAGGCTGTCAAAATCTGAGCGATGCCCTCACTAACTTTACTCTGTAGACCTTTTTGTAAAGGGACACTATCCAGTCAAAATTCACAGACCTGATTCTTGCATTGTGATTCGGCAGCATTTTACAAATAACTATACAGTGTACAAGGCAGTGGAGAATCAGGCTACATAGGTATTGAACTAGCTGCTTTACAAATACGTTGTTTTTAAAATTGAAAAATGCATTTTTGCCATTCTAATTTTTTTGCATTTCACTCATCTTAGATAATGAAAATTGAAGAGTTTTGTATTGTCATTTCTAGTATTTAACTTCATTTTCCCTCATTTCTGACCCCAGCCCAGAGCTTGCTCCTCCGCCCTTAACCCCCGCCCATACCACCAGCCCCAAGCACCCTCCTGCTCTTCCTAACAGCTGCCCCAGTTATGTGGCCCTGTTTCCCACAAGCGGCCGATAGCTGCTTGGGGAGGAAGAATCAGATGGCAAAGCTCCAAAATTTTGGCTCTCTTCCCTGGTAGTTCCTACCCAGAAGCCTCCACTTCAGCCCCACTGAGCTGTCTACACTGCAATTAAATGCCCTGCTGGTATGGCTCAGTGGACTGGGGCTGTAACATTACTGTGTAGATATTTGGGCTCTGAGTCCCTCCCCCATTGGGGGTCTCCGAGCTTGAGGTTCAGCTAGAACAAACACAGCCCCACAACGAGCCCCAGTCTGGGGAAAGAGGGCATCCAGGTTTAATTGCTGTGTAGACATACCCACCCACACCCCCTCCCAGCAAGTAGGACACAGCAACTGCTGCCTTGGTAGCTGTGCAGGCCAGTCCCTGCAGGAGGTGCATGAATGTTAGTGTGATTTTGGGTGTGTCTCTGTCAGTGCACTGGGGCTGGTCCGACCTCCGCCGTGGAACGGCCACTGCAACCCATCCAGTCAGTGGATCATATCAGGAGCCATGCCAGCAGCCAGACATCGCGGTGCACAAAGCCTGGCACTTCACACTGGTGGGTGCCCACTGGAGTCTGCAAAAAAGTAAGTGGGTCCTATGACCTGATGGTGCCAACACCATGGGCAGCGCAAAAGGGGCCTGGCAACAGGGAATGCATAGCTTCACTTGGACTGATGTTCCTGAAACAGAAGAGCTAGTTCCTGGCTATGGTAATCTCCCTCACGCCCATATACAGACCCTTTGTTTCAAATAAACTTTCTCTAAGTTGTCCTTTATTTTTAAGGGCACCTCCCTAATGTTTTATTTATGACACACACTCGTATACAAATAATACATTTTTATTACAGTGTACAATCCCTGACGACGTGTCACCTCTTCAGTTCCTTCTTACCGGTAGTGATGGTTGTTGGAGCAGCTCTCTTCTCTTGCTATGGCAAGCGATCCCCAGTGGACTTTCCCTTGTTGTATCTGTGAATAGTTAAATTTAGGATTAGTTAGTTTTCATTAATTCACAGTTAGTTAAGATAAGTTTTAGTTGGGGGTTTCCACCCCCCCACAACCACGGTCTCCCTCTTCCAGGGACCGGGGCATGTCTCGTTCTCCGGTGAGTCCTGTCTGAAGCCTATGCCAAAGGGAGTCTCACACGACTCCTGCTTGAAGTGTTTTTGGGGGAAGCTCATCAGACTGAGAAATGCACAATCTACAAAGGCCTCCACCCAAGGACTAAGAAGGAAAAGAGACTTTAGGCTAAAATTGTTCCTCCTGGAGTCAGCCTTTCGTCCTCAGCCGACAAAGGCGGTGTCTGACCCCAAGCTCAGCACTTCAGTGCAGAGTGTGCTGGCATCAGTAAGAGAGGATGTGGCGGCAAGAAAGGACTCGGGCTCCAGAGACCCTCAACACCGCCACTCCCCAGCACTGAAGACTTCCTCTGGTGTGAGTGCACGGCACCACTCGGATTTGCTGGCGCTGCACAAGAAGACCAACACAGGTTGCTCTCCCACTAGAGCAGTGGAGCAAGGAGACGCTAGCAGGGTCCATCCTGCGCTTTTTATATTGAACAGACAAAGTGGTATTGAAAATCAACACAGCTCTTCATTGCAATTGCTGAGTGGATGAGGGGGCTTCCAGTGTCATCCCAAAGGATCCTTTCATAGATCACGGTCTGTATCAGGACGTGCTATGACCTAGCAAATATATCTGTCCCAGCAATAACAGCGTACTACACAAGATCGCAGGCTTCCTCGGCAGGGTTCCTGGCACAGGTTCCCATTCAAGACATCTGCAGGGCAGCAATGTGGTCATCGATCCACACCTTTGTCACGCTATGCCATTACACAGCAGGCCAGAGACGATGCCGCGTTTAGCAGAGCGGTGATGCAGTCTGTGACTCAGTGAACTCCGACCCCTCCTCCTAGGGACTGCTTGGGAGTCACCTGCTTGTAATTGACACGAGCAAACACTCAAAGAAGAAAAAAGTTACCTACCTCTCGTAACTGTTGTTCTTTGAGATGTTGTTCATGTCCATTCCAAGACCTACCTGCCTACACCTCTGTTGAAGTACTCCGGCAAGAAGGAGTGGTGGTGGATGAAGAGGCGGCGGGTCGGCAGGGGCCTATATACACTGTCATGAAGGTGTGACTCCAGAGGGTTTCAGAGCTGACCCAACGTGCACTGCTAGGGGAAAACCTTTCAGTGACCATGCATGTGGCATGGGCACATCTACTTGCAATGGATATGCACAGCACATCTCAAAGAACAGCAGTTATGAGAGGTAGGTAACCGTTTTTTTTATATTGGGAAGTATTAGTAATCTTTGAACAACGCATGTCCAGTGGAATTGTAAAAGAATTAACTTATCAGAACTCTAATTCCTAAAATGTAACTTTATTACATTAGGAATATCCATTCCTTTGGGATGAAAGGCACTATATGCAAGCTTCTATGCTTCAAGTAGTTAAAAACCTTACAAGCTAATGAAAAATAAAAAATACCTTGATTCCTTATAGTACTGTAAAATAACTTCTTTACCCTGCTCAGAAAATTAATTGGAAGAATTTCATTTCTGCATTATGACTATTTTGAATGAAATCAGTGTGTATTTTTTAAGCACTGCTGTGTTTCTGTTCATTGTGTTGGTTTTAAAATGAAAGATATTTTAGCAAAATTTAAATATTAAATTATGCTAATGAGCTGAATACACGTGTATGAGATGTGGTAATAGTGATCAAAAGAAAGATCTATTAAATGTGTTCCAAATTGTAAGAAACCGTGATTTTCAGTGTGACTTTTTTGATGCATATAGTTAAAAATGCAAAAATTCCATTCATCTGTTACATTATGAATAGGGGCTGTTTTATTTCTGTGATTGAAAATGATGTCTTTTCCAATAGATTACACTAATTGTAGCAGAAACTAGCACAATTTCCTGTGTACTAGTCTTTTTTTTTTGGCCCGGGGGGGGGAGAGGGAAGAAATTAATTATATGGAACCTCTTAATTCTTGCTGATCTCAGTGAGGATCAAAAGTATTTTAAGTGTTGGTTGCTTACTGTGGAACTCATTCAACATATGACTTCGGAATATGAGAAATTTTTTGTATCACTATCTCATCCTGTCAAGAGGAAATGCCAACACAGTCAACATCACTTCTTGATATTGAGACCGAAGGACAAACCAAATAACCAGGACTTGAACAATGAAGTTGAAGAATTTGTTAGTACATAGGAACACATGACAGCACAATCCATTGAGCAACAAGTATGAATGCTGGTTAAATTAGTAGTGAGATGAAAAAAATCAAATATGAGACTTTTTAAAAATGGGGGAAAAAAGAAAAGAAACCCAAGTTACAATGAAATAAAGAAATAATTGTGAACATTTAAGCTGCAAGAGTTATTTCCACACAAAACATGTACTTAATTACCCTTAATAGCTGTAGCCAAGGCATAGAGAGAACCATATGCTTCTCTTGACATGAGCTCCTTAATAGTCTGGATTTTCTGATGCTTTGTTTTCATACAGTGATGATATGTCCTATAAATGGTTGGCCCACCACCTCTCTCATTAGGAGATAGAGAAGAGCATGAAGTCTTGAGGTTTATAACCAAAAAAAAAATAATTAAATTTAGGAAGCTTGCTATTTTTTTTATGTCCTTTCTGTTTTGTACTATGAATATGTAGAGGTACATAGGAAATCAGTCACATCAGAAGAGATTAAAACCTGTTCCCATTTATTCTATCCAGCTGTAAAAAACAAACACTCCTAGATAGACATGCAACTGTGCCACTATTAGTGTTAGGCTGCTTTAAACACTATAACAGTTTCACAGCTATCCTGTCAAATTTCTGCTATAATATAAAGGTAATTTACAAGTCACTTTTTTTTTTAAACCTTCCAAATCTTAATGCAGAGATCACTTCAAATGCTTTAATGTTCATTGGCCCTCCCAAGTATGGATGGGGTGTTAGGGCTTGTCTACAGTTGAAACACTATAGTGGCATAGCTGCAGCTGTTCTGCTGTAGTGTTTCAGTATAGACACTGCCTACACTGATGGGAGGGGTTCTCCCATCAGCATAGGTAATCCACCTCCTCGAGAGGGAGTAGCTAGGTCAGCGGAAGATTTCTTCCATCAACCTAGCACTGTCTACATTGGGACTTAAGTTGGCTTAACTATGTTGCTCAGTAAAAGCAGCATGGCATGCATCCGATGAAGTGGGTATTCTCCCACGAAAGCTCATGCTCCAAAACGTCTGTTAGTCTATAAGGTGCCACAGGACTCTTTGCTGCTTTTACAGATCCAGACTAACACGGCTACCCCTCTGATACTTGATATGTTGCTCAGGGGTGTGGATTTTTCATACCCCTGAGAGACATAGCTGGGTTGATCTAATTTTCGGATGTAAATCAGACCTATGAAACAGAACCTTTAGTGACATTTAGTTGTCAGCAGTGAGACGAAATTTCAAGAATTATGGTGAAGATTTGGCTTTTTACCGATTGGTGCTGACCAAGGTTTTGTCCTATCTGCACTCCAGGTAAACTGTTTTCATCTTTGGTTCAGGAGGGTTTGTTGCTCACAATTATCAGTTGTTCAGTGTCTTAGTGTGTCTGTGTGTATTTAGTCTCAGTAAACAGGGTTTGCAATATATAAAAGAATCTTTAAAAAAAATTACCCTGTTGATTGGACCCTGATGTAAATGAGAATAGTACAGTATTTAAATAATTAAATTATCAGAATTTGGAAGTAAAATAACAAGTAGCTTGCTGTTACTTTTTTCCTTATTTGGCAGGTAACTAGAGTCTCCTCATTTCATAGAATGTTCCTTTTTTGAGAAAGTATTTTAAATACCTTTACTGCATATTAATCTTCAGGCATAAGCAGGATATAAATGCAGCTCACTATCTGAAAAACAGTTATCACTTGTGGAAGGAAGTAAGGAAATAAGTGTTGGACTGGCAGCTTCCTGTGCAAAGTAAACCTCAAAAAACAATTAGAAATTGTGTAAGTTATAACATGCATCATGATTACATTTTGATTCAGTTGCCAATTCTGAGTAATTATAATGGAGAAACTACTCTTGGAATTGATTGTAACTGAGAATTCTTTTGTCCCACAGTTCTATTGTGGGGTTTCCATTCGCCTTGAAACTAGTGGGCAGAATCAAATCTGCACCTCACGTGGGAGCTGTGCCTTCGACTGAAAATGAGGATGATACTCATTTTTCTTTAAGTGATTTGTGGTCTATGGATGAAAAGTGCAATTTAAGATTTTAATATTATTGTAAAGGGAAGCTACTTGCCTGTTGCTTTTTTCAAATGCTGCTTGGCTTGGGTCAGGAAATCCTCTGTGAAAGAAATGTTGAGGTCAGTGCAGAAGGATTTTGAGTCAAGGACATGTTCCTAAATTTGGATTTGAGTCCTAGAATTTTTACCACCCTGCTTGAGCGATTACTTTGTTTTTTGTGTGTTAATTGAAAAACTGACTGCTACATTTTTGCATCTGTTCTTGAAAGCAAAACTTCCCTATGAACTTGTTTAATTTGAGTCCTTAAATTATTGTTGAAGAGTGATCAGTGTGTGAGCTTACTTGCTATATGTCCTTCACAGTGCAGACACAACAGCTTCAGTTAGACAACAAGAAAATCAAGTCAAGGTTGCAATTTGAACAAGGTCTAATCTTCTAGAAAATCTTTTCTGTTTATCTAATATTTAGAAACAACTTGTCATATTTCTTTTTTGACTGACAATCAAATTTTTTTAGTATATTGAATTAAAGGTGTCAAGGGAAATGATTAACAAACTCAAGTCTTGTGTTTTTTACAAATAAAATATGAAAAGTCTGCCAAATCTGTATGAACTTTCAGAGTGACAATCATTAGTTCCTAACTCAGTATATATGATAAATCCATTTCATGTTTCCCTTAATTTTCTTATCTTCTGTGTCAATGAAATTGTGACTCTAGTCATTTTAGAATTCTACAGGAAAATTGTACAGATTGTGAGGGCATATCCTATTTTTATACTCTTTCTATTCCTTTGTTTCACGATTAAATAGAATCTCTATTGGGACAGTTTTCTAGGAATGTTTTCATATAGCTCAAGCCTAAAATTTAGAGTTTGTAATAGAGATGTTTAACCAGCTCTTATTAATAGGAATGTTTTTATTTTTATAATGGGAGTTGAAGGTGGTTAGCACCTTGTAAAATCAAGCTCCAAAGTTTTCAGCTCAGACATTTCAGCACTGTGCTAATGCATGCAAACCAGAAAGTAGGGTGGGGGTGGAAAACAAACTAAACCAAGAGTGATTGGACTGTACTTATTGGCCAAGATGACTTAAAGTGCAAAAAGTAAACAGGCTACAAAAAATAGTGAAAAGTAAACTAGATGTTAAAATTCTTTCCTTTTTTAATCTGGGTTTGAAAAATCCACTCCCTTATGATGAGTAGGAATCTTTCTCAAAAACTGAAGCGTTGTGAATGATAGATCAGAAGTAATTACTACCACCCTTCCACCAGCAATGAGGCAAAGGGATGATTTACACTACAGGTTATGTTGGTATAACTTATGTCACTCAGGGGTGTGAATAAGCCACCCCCTTGAGCGACGTAAGTTTTACTGACCTAAACGTTGCTGTGGACAGTACTGTGTTAGTGAGAGAGCTGTTCCCACCGACACATATACTGTTGCAGAGGTGGTTTTATTAAGACGACGGGAGAGCTCTCTCCCATCGGCATAGAGCGTCTTCATCTGTGCCTCTGTAGCACTTCTAGTCTAGACTACCCTAAAGTTTTTGAGAGGACAGAGTGTTTATACTTACCAGCAGCAGTCGGGGGATGGGTGTGTAGAGCTTCACATTTTTCAGATGCCTACTAAAAAGATTAATTCATGCGAAGAGCTTTGCTTACACTACAGATCTTACAGCGGCACAGGTCTCCGTAAGGTCTCCTGTGTAGCTGATTTATGCCGAAGGGAGAGCACTCTCCCGTTAACATAATTAAACCACCCTGAATGACTGGTGGTAGCTATTTCAGTGGGAGAGCATATGTCAGCAGGAGAGCATCTCCTGCTGTGATATAGTGCTGTCCACACCCGTGCTTTGGTCGATGAAACTTATGTCAGTCGGGGTGTGTGTTTTTTTTCACATCCTTGACCAACAAAAGTTTTACCAACGAAAGTGCTAGTGTAGACATAGCCTAAGGCTTTAGGGCCAGTATTCTGGTAAAAATTGCAGCACTTGCCCCTTTCTAAATGGGTTGGAGAGAGGAGGGGGAAGGTTTTTGACTTCTCTGGGTATTGCCCCTGAACATCAAATTTTAAGTTCTTTCTATACAATATTTGTTAAATAGTTCACACTCCATGTATAGGAAGAGAGTAAATGGGAATTATAGTAAAGAAAAAGTGGCATGAAGCTAGGAAGGGAAGGGTTTAAGAAAAGCAGGAGCCATAAAGTAACATTTTTAAAATGTATTTAAGAAGTTGACTGGCAGTATATATTACCTTCATACACTGCACAGCCTAATTATAATTTGTTTCACTTTATTTCCTGCGCACTAGCGCAGTGCTGTTGGATTTAGGTCCACATCATTGTAACAGTATAACCAGACTCAAACATTTTAAATCTTAAGTCGGGTCCCAGAGACTACATTTGCTTAGAAATGATTGATTAAAAAACCTTAGGTTAGGGTTTTTTCGTTACCTTCTGGTCGCTGACTCATTAGGGTTCAATGTTTTGATGTTTTCAAGGTTTTTGCCACAACCATGAAGTTGCTTTTTATTTTTTAAAATAAATCTGAGATTCACATAGTCTTTTGATTCCCGTAACTAGGATTCTAAGAAAAATACTAAATATCATGAGCCTAACAGTCAAATTTGTGAGAGCTACTGCAAGGAATATCAATATGAAAAAAGAACTGTTTTTGTTTTATAAATACATTTTTATCTTCTAAATGTAATGTGGAAGAGGGATGCAAAGGCAACATTATGTTGCATTATTCTGCAACACCCCCCTTCTTTCTGCACCTCATCTTAACTCTTTGCTTCAGCACAGGCAAGAGTTCTGTCTTTTCAGAAAGCATTACACCGAGTTAAACTTAGGGTATTATGTGTAAAACCCTGACAAGCAGACATTAATAGTTCTAGACAATTTCAGAGAGTGAGAGAGAAACACCATACAGTTTCTTAATAAAATAAATAATGCATACAGAACACATTATAAATGGCATGAAATATAGTTAATAGTATTTGGAATACTGTGAATAACTTTTAAACAAAAGTTGTTAGGTAGTAAATCTACTGGTGGTATTTTTACAATTTCCCTACTTTTACATAATTAGCATACATCGCTTGGTCCTGTGTCGATCAGCCACTGAATCCAAAGGTCTGTCTTTTAACTCCTATATTTGTAACCTCCCCACCCCCTGTGCTCTGATAGGCTCAGTGCTCAGAGAGTGACTAGGTGTGACCTGGCAAGTGGCCTGCCCACAATGAAAACTTGCTATGAAGCTTCAGAAACATTATAGAGTATGTCTAGTAACTGCTACACTTATATTACTGGATGTTTGTGGGGGCATTCTGGCTCAGCTGCCTTGCACCGCTCTTTGTAGATGTGCAGGACACAGAATATTCTATTCCTTGAAAAGTCTTTGATGCAGGAAAATTTTATTTGGTTTATGGAGAAGGGAAGGGATTTTGTGATTGGGATGTATTTTTAGTATATTGAGGGATTTAACAGAGCCATGCCTAGGGAGGTTGTGGAATCTCCATCTCTGGAGATATTTAAGAGTAGGTTAGATAAATGTCTATCAGGGATGGTCTAGACAGTATTTGGTCCTGCCATGAGGGCAGAGGACTGGACTCGATGACCTCTCGAGGTCCCTTCCAGTCCTAGAATCTATGAATCTATGTTCCATAACTTATTGTGACTATTTCACTTCTTCAAGGATAATACAGAGGTTTGATAGCTTTGAGGTATCTAAAAATGCATCAGGAAAATTATCCTGAGTTCCATAGATGAATAGGATAACTTTTTTTTTAAACAGTCTTCAATTAAAAAACAAGCTTTTCAGTTTACTACTTTCAAAATAATAAAAATATGCAGAGCAGCTTTATGAATAGCCATAGCTCTGGAGGCCTAGAGAATAAAATTGTCAGATAAGAATGCCTAATGAAATTTGATCCCAGGCAGTTTCTTTAAGAACATCTATTTATAGCATCTATATGGTTAACATTTACTGTATATTGTTTTGTCTGTTTGCATGGCTGATTAGTCTTCAGGTTTAATAACCCTCTGTAACTTGCTTTAAAAGGTTTTGTTGTTCTAAAAGGAGCTCATTTCAGTCAGGAGTGAGGCAGCTAATTAGCCCATGGGAAGCAGTCATCCATATCAGTACACTTCTAATATTTCAAGGACACCATACATCAACTTTAAGCAGTTTCAAGGCACAAACATGGATGACATGTTGGCATTATGTCAACAGTTTTTTTTACATAACTGTGTGTATTGTAACTGTCAGATGAGTGTCACAAAAGCCTTCTCTATGCTAGCTGAACCATTGCTGAAAATGGTTTTCAATAGAGTTCCCCTGAGTCAGTATTGAAAATGGGTTAAGTGCTAATGTAGAGCAGAAAAAACTTTTCATTATTGAGGTTCAGTCTTTTTCTGAAATGCTACTGAAAACAATTTTGTCTGGTATATGCTTCCACATAAGTAGTTTAATCAATTAAAAAAAGAGGCCAGTTGGCTCAAAGGAGAATGAAGGAGAGACTAGACGAGATGATGAAATTTGTACTGTGATGATTTATAAAACTCTAAGATATTGTAGCCTGAGCATGATGGTATATATTAAAAAAAAGTTTTTCTTTGAGTGATGGTCCCTGTTCTATTCCGCTGATGAGTTGTTGCAGGCACACCATTTGTCTGGAGCCAGAGATTTTGAAAGTAGTAGCGTCTGTTGGTCTGCACGTGTGCCCGTGGCTCACCTCATGGTTTCTTCATCCGAAGAAGTGAGCTGCAGCTCACGAAAGCTCATGCTAAAATAAATTTGTTAGTCTTTAAGGTGCCACAAGTACTCCTGTTCTTCTCATGGTTTCTGTAGCCGGACGTGGCCCCCACATGGAGGGTGTGTCTGTCTGTCTCTCTCAGTGGTTTGAGCATTGGCCTGTTAAACCCAGGGTTGTGAGTTCAATCCTTGAGGGGGCCACTTAGGGATCTGGGGCAAAATCAGTACTTGGTCCTGCTAGCGAAGGCAGGGGGCTGGACTCAATGACCTTTTCAGGGTCCCTTCCAGTTCTATGAGATAGAGATATCGCCATATATTTATTTATTTTATTTGCTGCATGCGCTAGCCCTGCTGCATGCAACCCTCCCCCCCCTTCTCCCTCCCACTTGCTCTTTCGCATATAGTCTGTACGGTTTCCTGTTGTGCTGCTACAAAACCACAAGTAACAATGGAAGGTCCATAAAGCTGCAGTGCTTTATATCGCCATGCTTATGAACATGTAATCAATCAATGTAAGGAATGAGTGAAATAGTGAGAGTGACAGCCAATGGCAAAGCAAAGAAATAAATATTACCTTTTATGGAACCCAGGTGTATATGGGGCTATATATAAACCTACGGCATTAGCAGCCAGACAGAGATGTAACCCACAACAGCAAGAACTTGGGACTGGACCGGAAGCAGTAGAGCCCTCCCGCAGATCCGAAGGGACTTCGGGGACTCTTGTCACCTAGTGGTTCGATTTCTGTGCAGCTGGAACCTGGCCAGTCTCAGTCACCTAAGATCGAAAGTAACACCCGCGTCTGCAGCCTGTCAGCAGTACGACTGGTGTACAGGGAGACTTTGGCAAACCAGTAAAGTGCTTGAAACCACTATGGCTTATTGTTAAAGGCGGCCTAGTCAGCAAGCTGTAAATTGGCCATTCAGCAATCTCAGCTTGACCAAGGCAGATGGGGAGGGGGTTTTGGGTGCCACAGAAAGGGCAGGTTGACCTCCCATCCTTCCTAATAAAAATTGTGTTGAAGTTGCTGATACATTTTAAAAGAGCAGAATGTGCCCCTGGAATGTCTATTGGGGTCTCAAGGCTGCAAACTCTGAAAAAACCCACACCTGGTTAATCAGTAATCAGAAGGAGCCTCTTGCTTGCCCATTGGAACTGCTTGCTTAACAAGTTTTCTTTAAGGGACATGTCATTGTGTTACTAATGTATACATAAGGGGGAAAAGTTTGAGGTAGTGGGACTCTTCAGGACTGGTCTCTCCCTCTGAATGCATCTTGTATTCCCCACCGGAAGACGGGCTGCCACTGTGCCACTCAAGAGCCACACTCAGCTTCGGTAATTATGGAGGGTTGGGGGTGTTTTACTAATCTTGTTGCGGAGGTGTGTAAGTGCTTGAGACTAAGTAAAGCGTAGCTTTAAGTGAAAGCACTCGTGTGTTGTCCTTTTTGTGCCAGCCATCTATCGGTCGGATGGCCATGTCTCCTCTAATTTATTTCCTAACACCTCCTCGCACAAAGTAAAAGTTACCAAGAGCTTTGGGTTTAAAAAAAACCAACCCGGGTAACAAAGGGATGTGTGTGTGAGCAATAAGGGAAGCAAGTAATAAATCAATCCTCAGTACTGCTTTAGTTCGACCTTTGTTTGTGGTTATTTCTTGGCTGGTTCCAAGAACGGGTAACAGTTTCATCCGAGGTGATTAAAGGGTCGAGCAGATCGACTGAGTCTCTAGTTCCTTCTGACTGCTGCGTGGTCCAGGTTGCAATTATTAGTGTTCTCTAGCATGTGATGCACTTTGAAAATATATAGTTGTACATAATTTGAGTATTTTACTGTTTTTACTGTTTATGTAGTAGTTTTAGTAATTTACTAGTTTTAGGAGTAGAATTCGGGCTTTTTTGTGGGAGGGGGGTTGTTTCTGCGTGAACTCCCCTCCCTGGTACCCACATTTGGGTACCGGTCTATGCCAAAGACCCCAGCCTTTAAAATCTGTGCCTCCTGCCCATGTTCCTTCTCGGTCAGTAACGAACATCAACTCTGCATGGAAGAAGCCCGTGTTTCATCCAAGTGCAGTATCTGCCAATCCTGCCCCAGCCATACCTAAGAAGGCCAGGCTCTCCACATCTGGAATCACCTCCTGGAAGTCACCACAAGACAACATTCAGACCGTGGCCGGGCAGGCCCCCCATCATAAGCCTGAGGCTGCCAGGAATGCACCTCCAGCTACGGAGTCTGAAGCCAAAAGTGGTACCACCACTATGGATCCCGTGCTGGGGCCTACTCATGAGATAAGCAAGCATGCACATAAGAATGGCAGTAAGTCTTCCTCTAAACCTAAGAAAGGAGAGACTCCTTCCACAAGTACCAGTTGTGGGGAGGGAGCTCGCTCTAATGCACACAAGCACAGAAAGAAGCCATCTAAATTGACAGATCCGCCAGTACCAGGTACAGACACGCACACATTGGCATCCCTCAGAGTTACAAAGCCATCCGTTCCAGGGAAGACCATTGCTCAAAGACTAGTTCTGGGGACTGAAAGAGTACCCTTGACTTTGGGGAGGTCGGGAAAAGCACCAGAGCCCTAGGAAGTGTTTGCCCTGGGAAAGTCGAGGTCTCTATGCCTTCTGGGACCTCAGTCTCCAGAGAGACTTTATCTCAGGGACAGGACATGCCACATCTGATGCACTCCTCATTACCCTCCCCGTTCCAATCGTTTACATGATTCTGATGATACCGCCAATGGAACAGACCTCTGAGGAATTGCATGAGGGACAGGGACCATTCATCCCTTCCCACTACTATGAGTACCAACAGAGGCCTTCTACATCGTAGCAGTATCCTCCACACTAGTTTGATTTTTTCCTGTTTTCTCCCCTCTCCCAATTCGCTTGTGGTCTAGGCAGCGATGGAATGGGCTAGGCAATAGCACCCATATTCCACCCCATCCGACAGAGAGGGCAAGCAGCTGAACCTTTTAGACCGCAAGGTCTTTTCCTCAGTCAACCTTCATTCAGGATTTCTCATTATCAGGCATTACTTGACAAATACGATTTCTTGAATTACAGTAAATTGGAGGACTTTGCCAAAAAACCCATCCACAACAGGACCAGGCCAGCTTCCGAGCAGTAATTGAGGAGGGAAGCTAGTAGCAAGGACAATGGCGCCAATCAGTGCTGGACACGGCAGATATCTTATTGCGCTCAATGGCCGCGGGCATTGTCATGAGGAGGGAGTTGTGGCTCCATTCCTCTGGTTTTCCCAGGGAGATAGAAAATACCATCAAACACCACACTTTTGATTAATCCCATCTTTTCAACCAGAAAACAGACAATTCCCTCCACATACTCAAGGTTTCAAGAGCTACACTCCATTCCTTGGGAATTTACACACCTGTGCCAAAACATTAATTCTACTGCTTGCAGCCCACACTGTATTACAGGGCCTCCCAGTTTTTCCATCAGAAGCTTTATGAGCCACCATGGAAGCATCAAAAGACTCAAAGATATCATCCTCAGGCCTGCCTTCTCTGCCTTCCTCCTCCCAGATGTGACCCCTGTGGTAGAGATATTTCTAAGGAACCATAGAGAGCCGCTAACCACCTTGCCTGCTGCCATACAACCACCTTTGGGGGTCATCTAGCACTCTTTTTTTACCAGCTTGGAGTGCAATAACAATGGACAAGTGGGTGCTAAATGTCAGCCACTATGGCTATACAGTCGAGCTCATCATGCTATCTCATGCACAACGCCCTCCCTGATCCCTCTACAGGGACCACTCTCATGATAGCATCCTCACCCTAGGGATGGACTCCTTACTACAAAGAGGGGTGATAGAGTGAGTTCCTCTAGACTATCAGGGAGGGCGTTCTGTGTCAGCACCTTCACTTGCCTCCACCTTCAGTGCCTACAGATGTGGCTCCAGAGTTTACTCACCCACGCGCCATGCCATGAACTTTATGCTGACAGTTCCCCCTGTCGTAGTCTTTCCCTCCAGTGGTGGATGGACCTGCAACAGGTTTGTGGGGGGTACCCTTTCTCCCATCCTCCCCGGACAAGATGATCATCACCGATGCATCCCTGGTAGGATGGGGAGCATAGATGGGAGATCACATGACACAGGGAACATGAACCTCTTGGGAATCTAGGATGCACATCAATATTTTGGAACTCTGGACTGTAAGGAAGGCATTCCAATCATTTCTCCCATCCATCAATTCCCATCATGTTCTTATCATTTTGGATGACACCACCACTGTTTACTACATCAATAAACAAGGGGGCATCACCCACCAGATCCTGTTATCTTCAGCCTATCTCCCGGCCACTCAGAATGTGATCGCAGATTCTCTCAGCGGTGGTTTGTCATCAATTACCAGTGGGAACTCTACGACACTATAGTATGTGACATCTTTGACCAATAGGAGACTCTGACCAGGGAGCTCTTTCCCTCCCCTGCCAACAACAAATGCTCTGGGTGGGCAGGGGAGATATTGGTCCCATCCTCAAAGCGATGCACTCGTACTCCGCTGATTGGAGCAGATCAACTACACCTTTCCCCCCTCTGCCATTCCTGCCACAACTACTAGACAAGATTGGATGGGAGAGAGCAATGGTCATCCTGATTGCCACATGCTGGCCCAGACAGTTCTGGTTTCCCAACCTCTTCATGTCAGCCTGTCCCCCAATTCCCATCCCCAATTTCCCCGAGCTACTGATGCAGCACCATGGATCAGTTTTTCACCCCATTACTAAGCATTGCAGTGGGGATCTTGGCTGGCTCGGTGGGCAGAGTGCTGTTTACCACTCAGAGCCCAGTCCAGGTGGAATTATCTCGTACCCTCCCCAGGGCAGGAAAGGAGGATGGGTGGCTTGCTCTGGTAGACAGGGTACAGGCATTGTCTCAGCAGCCCAGTCTGGGTTGGCTTGCTTCAGCTCTGCTCCCCTGGCCAGGAAAGGGGTCGGGCAGGATTGGAAAAGAGCAGGCTCCAGGCATAAACAGATTCCCATTCCCCATCTCCATGAGGAGAAAGATGCCAGGAGAGAATCACACTGGATGGAAGATCAGGTCCCTAGAGCCAACACCTTGATTTTAGTGTCCATATAATTTTAAGCTGAAGTGTTTGGTTTTGTATGTATGCACAAAACTTAATTTGACTTTGGCTGGATTAGTGGGAGTGCTTATACTGACAGTCAACAATAGTTTGCTTTTTTTTGTAAGAGTGTTTGAGTACATTGTGCAGTATACCCCATATCCAGTATCCTAATTGGAGGTATGGATGTCACCAGAAAAAAACAGGTGCACAACTCACAAACACACATGTGAACGTTCTCTCATTAAATGAAAGAGAAGAAAACACCAGAGCATTTTGAAGCTTTTTATGGGGGGTTTTGTGTGGAGGGATGAGGGCGGCAGAGACCTGGCGCTGCACTCACCTCCCCCCCTCCCCAAATGAAAACAACAAAAAACTGAATGCAGCCTATTACACCTATCCTGTTTAAAGCTGTATGTATCTGTTTGTAAATCTAACTTGCATCATTTTGTAAATTTATACAAGCAATTCCAAGCCCAGCAAATGTTACAGATTTTCAAGTGTGCAGCTGCTCTTGTGTTCTGCTATGGAAACTGGCAGAACCTTATTAAATAGCTTCTGTTCTAACATGTTGTGTAGGCTATAACAATAAAATACTTTGAACAGAGTCAGCAATAAAGTAGAACCTGCTAATTAGCACTAATGATTTGAGACCCATTGCAAACTAATTTGTGAATTGGGTAGTAAGGACCCCATTCCTTTTCTAATTTAAATCAGTGGAAAAACTACCATTGGCTTCAACTGGAGCAGCATTTGATCCTAAATTAATAAATAGATTTAAAAAAAATCTAATGCCAAATCACAAAATATGGTTCGTTCATTTGATGTATTTTAGTTTCAGTATTTAGACTGTCATAGTATATTGTCTAATAGGGCTGTTGATTGATCGCAGTTAACTCATGATTAACTCAAAACAATTAATCGCCGTTTTAATTGCACCGTTAAACAATAGAATACCAGTTGAAATTTATTAAATATTTTGGATGTTTTTCTACATTTTCATATATATTCTGTGTTGTAATTGAAATCAAAGTGTATATTTTTTAATTACAAATATTTGCACTGTAGAAATGATAAACAAAAGAAAATAGTATTTTTCAGTTCACCTAATACAAGTACTGTAGTGCAATCTCTTTATCATAAAAGTTGAACTTACAAATGTAGAATTGGGTACAAAAAACTGCATTCAAATATAAAACAATGTAAAATTTTAGAGCCTGCAAGTCCACTCAGTCCTGCTTCTTATTCAGCCACTCGCTAAGACAAACACGTTTGTTTACATTTGCAGGAGATAATGCTGCCCGCTTCTTGTTTACAGTGTCACCTGAAAGTGAGAACAGGTGTTTGCATGGCATTGTTGTAGCTGGCATCACAAGGTATTTATATGCCAGGTGCGCTAAAGATTCATATGTCCCTTCATGCTTCAACCACCATTCCAGGGGACATGCATCCATGTTTATGATGGGTTCTGCTTGATAACAATCCAAAGCATTGCGGACCGCCACATGTTCATTTTCACTATCTGAGTCAGATCCCACGAGTGGAAGGTTGATTTTCTTTTTTGGCGGTTCGGGTTCTTTAGTTTCCACCTTGGACTGTTGCTCTTTTAGGACTTCTGAAAGCATGCTTCACACCCCGTCCCTCTCAGATTTTGGAAGGCACTTCGGATTCTTAAACCTTGGGTCAGTTAAAAATCTCACATTGGTATCTTCTTTGCGTTTTTTGTGAAATCTACAATGAAAGTGTTCTTAAAACGAACGTGTGCTGGGTCATCATCTGAGACTGTTATATATGGCAGAATATGGGTAAAACAGAGCAGGGGACTTACAGTTCTCCCCCAAGGAGTTCAGTCATAAATCTAATTAACACTTTTTTTTTTTTAATTAGCATCATCAGCATAGAAGCTGCCCGCTTCTTGTTTACAATGTCACTTGAAAGTGAGAACAGGTGTTTGAATGGCACTGTTGTAGTCAGCGTCGAAAGATATTTATGTGCCAGATCTGCTAAAGATTCATATGTGCCTTCATGTTTCAACTACCGTTCCAGAGGACATACGTCCATGTTGATGACGGCTTCTGCTCAACTATCCAAAGCAGAGAGGACTGATGCATGTTCATTTTCATTCTCTGAATCACATGCCACCAGCAGAAGGCTGATTTTCTTTTTTGGTGGTTCGGGTTCTGGAGTTTCCCCATTGTAGTGTTGCTCTTTTAAGACTTCTGAAAGCATACTCCACACCTCAGCCCTTTCAGATTTTGGATGGCACTTCAGATTCTTAAACCTTAGAGCAATCTCACATTGGTACCTTCTTTGTGTTTTGTCAAATCTGCTGTGAAAGTGTTCTTAAAACAAACATGTGCTGGGTCATCATCCGAGACTGCTATAACATATGGCAGAATGCTGGTAAAACAGGACAGGAGACATAGAATTCTCCCCCAAGGAGTTCAGTCATAAATCTAATTAACACTTTTTTTTTAATTAGCATCATCAGCATAGAAGCATGTCGTTTGGAATGATGGCCGAAGCATGAAGGGCCATATGATTGTTTAGCATATGTGGCACGTAAATACCTTGCAATGCCAGCTACAAAAGTGCCATGCAAATGCCTGTTCTCACTTTCTGGTGACATTGTAAATAAGAAGTAGGCAGCATTATCTCCTTTAAATGTAAACAAACTTGTTTGTCTTAGCCATTGGCTGAATAAGAAGTAGGACTGAGTGGACTTGCAGGTTCTAAAATTTTACATTGTTTTATTTTTGAATGCAGATTTTTTTGTACCTAATTCTATATTTATAAGTTCAACTTTCATGATAAAGAGATTGCACTACAGTACTTGTATTAGGTGAATTGAAAAACACTATTTCTTTTGGTTCTTTTTACAGTGCAAATACCATGTGCTGCTCCTGCCCTCTGCCTTAGAGCTCCTCCTGGGAGCTTCCTGCTTGCTGGGCAGAGATGAGGGCGAAGACAGTTGCTAATGTCAGGGTGCCAATCTCTCCCCCAACTCCTGTACCTTAGCTCCACAGAGCGGTGGGAAGAGGTACACCACAGGGCTCAGGATAGAGGGAGCTTGCTGGCAGCAGCTGCTGTCTCAACTTACGGATCTACTTAAAAAGGCAATGTACTTAGAGCAGGGTCAGCATACTTAAAGGGACGATGTGCGTGCATCCATCTCTCTCTCTCTCATACACGGTGCGTGTCTCTGTCTCTCTCTGCCATGCTGTCTCTCCTCCCTTCATGCAGCCTTGTAGAGTGTTAGGCTACATTAACAACAATATGTTAACCCTTGAGGGCTCAGCCGAGTGCTAGTTCATCATTTAGCAGTAAGACATTCCCTGGGAAATATCCCACCCTCTTCCACCCTCTGACTTCACAATAGAGTGGCTGGGTCATTACACATGTTGAATCTATTTCCCCATGTTAAGTATCCTCACACCTTCTTGTCAACTGTCTAAAATGGGCCATCTTGGTTATCACTACAGAAGTTTTTTCTCCTGCTGATAAAACCTCATCTTAATGAATTAGCCTGTTACAGTTGGTATGGCTACTTCCATCTTTTCATGTTCTCTGTATGTATATATATTTCTTACTATATGTTCCATTCTATGCATCTGATGAAGTGGGCTGTAGCCCACGAAAGCTTATGCTCAAATAAATTTGTTAATCTCTAAGGTGCCACAAGTACTCCTATTCTTTTTGTACTAAAGCACTGAGACTTTCTTAAGGTTTTTTTGTTTGTTTTTGTTTTTTTTGTTTTTTTAGAATTTGAACAAAAAATCTTTGTGATTAAAATAAAATTATACTTGGAAAATACCTACTATGTCTTTAAAAATCTGTTTCAGCTAACCGGTGATCACACATGCTAAATGCCGTAATCATAATTGTTTTGTTACATGGCATAACAATAGGGCAGAGTTAAAGTTGCTTTGGTGCCTTAACTTTGCATTCTCATATTTAACTAGGGCTGTGAATTAATCGCAGTTAACTCAAGCAATTAACTCAAAACAAATTAAGTCAATTAAAAAAATTAATCGTGATTAATCGCACTGTTAAACAATAATAGAATACCAAATGAAATGTATTAATATTTTGGATGCTTTTCTATATTTTCAACTATGCTGATTTCAATTACAACACACAACACAAAGTATACAGTGTTCACTTTATATTATCTTTGATTACAAATATTTGCACTGTAAAAAAGATAAACGAAATAATAATTTTCAATTCACCTCATAGAAGTACTGAAGTGCAATTTACAAATGTAGATTTTTTTTGTTGCATGACTGCACTCAAAAACAAAACAATGTAAAATTTTAGAGCCTACAGTTCCACTCAGTCCTACTTCTTGTTCAGCCAATCGCTAAGACAAATGAGTTTGTTTGCACTTACAGGTGATAATGCTGCCCTCTTCTTATTTACCATGTCACCAGAAAGTGAGAACAGGTATTTGCATGGCACTTTTGTAGCTGGCATTGCAAGGTATTTGCGAGCCAGATATGCTAAACATTCGTATGTCCCTTCATGCTTCAGTCACCATTCCAGAGGACATGCTTCCATGCTGATGACACTCGTGAAAAAAAATAATGGGTTAATTAAATTTGTGACTGAACTGAATATCCAAAAATATTTAAATAAATGGTAATCTGTTGTTCTGTTGTTGTTTAAAAGTTTGATTTAAAACTGCGATTAATCACGATTTTTTTAATCTTGTGATTAATTGTGATTAATTTATTTAATCATTTGACAGTCCTAATTTTAACATGTAACCTTAATCCTGAATTTCCTTGGTTTGTAGTGCTTGGATTTGGAATACTTACAACATGCCTGTAATATTTTTTTGCTCTTAAATTACAGTTATATACTCACCCTAAATTCCAACTCCATTTTTTCTCATGGAATAGATCAAAACTTGAATGATTCCTTGAGTCATGATATTTGGCAGTTAGAGACTTTGTTGACAAAAAATTGTACACCAAATGTAATTCTGATTTAAAAAGAAAACGCACCAGACTTTGAAAACAAGAATGAAAATCTGGGAAAGTAATTAAACGACTAGCATCTGAAACCCCATGCTGTTGCATCGGTGTGGCAATTGAGCCAGGTAATCCACCATCTGAGCAGTCTCCTTCTTATAGCCAGGAAATTGTTGCATGCACATTAGCTGTAGAGTAAGGTGGTGATTACCTCTGATATCATGATCTAGGAGTCTTGGCATGGCATAGATGTAATTTGTCAAAGTAAAAAGACAAAATGACATGAACTTCGATTATAACAGACCGCAAATCCCAGTAATGATTGAACTTGTTGATATTCTGAACAAAAAGAACTCCCAGCCATGCTTGTATCTGTTTCCATGGTTTCACACTAACTCAACAGACACTGTAGCCTTGAGTGACACACAGTGAGAATACTGGAATTTTATTGTATAGATATGTTCCTAAGAAATCTCAGAGTAAATGCATAAATGTCCCAGCAAAGTTCTCTTACAGTATTAGGGCTTGCCTATAAAGGGAAATTGACCAGAATAACCACTGTGAATTATGCTATTCTGAAATAGCTCTCAGTGTGGGCACTCTTATTCTGGAATGTTACCAATCTTATCACCTGTACGGGACTATTATAAGCCATGTTCTTGGATATTTTTTTTAATTGAGATAAATTTCTGGATTTTGTTTTCGTTTTGTGAGCAGGGATTTTCATATATCACAATGTGTCCAATTACTCCCTTCCATGTCCTTATGTGAAATTTTTTTTAACAGAAAATGAGCATTTTAAATGCATTGTGTACACTAGATGCACCCAATTTCTGTGTATTGGAAAACTTCCTAAAGCTGGGTCAAAAAACTTAATTCCTGATAGTCAACTATTCACTAACTATTTGTGTAATTAATTCTTTCATTGGGGAGTAACATTGATTAAGCAAGGTAAAGTAGTTGAAGACTCTAGCCTATATTCATAATAGCAAAAGGATTCTGTTAGGTCAGACCTCAGATTGAGATTTTGTAAAAATGAGCTTTTATGAAACCTAAGACAAATGCAAATATTTTCAAGAGTTAAAATATTTATTCTGTGGAAAGAGCTTTGTAAAAATATACTCCTCTGCACTGTTTGCAGCATTGTGCTTGTGCATGGGAACTTGAAAGTGTAGTTTATTAAAAATTGACTTATAAGCAACTGGACTGGTCTTCATTGTCCAAACTCTGGGGAAAAAAAATAGACAATGAAAATATTTAACTGAATTTTAAAGATATATCTTTTACCTGTTACTGGTGTGGGGCGATAATCCCCATAGAAATGCCTATAAAGAAATAAAATAAGAGTAGCATCAGTTGTGAGGAGATTTGTTCTTAAAATGTGAATTTTAACTTGACAATTCCCTTTTTAAATACAGATTGGTAAATTTCATACTAGCATTTCAGGTTAGATGTGTCAGTGGTCTCTTCTGGTCTTATAGTCTATGAATCTATGAAATTTGCTATGCAGATTTTAACTGTGGTTCCATGATTACATTAGGCAGGAAACATGGGTAGGAATTCTTTCAAATACTTCAGAACTGAAAGTAAAAATGTATCATGAGTACAGTTTTGTTTTTGAAGAAGACCTATGCATCTCACATAAGAATTTGAACTCCACTGGAAAAGGTTTAGTTTTAGTAGGCATAGCAGTCTGAGAGAATTAATGTAGCAAGGGCTGTGATTTCTCTGAGGATGCCTGTTGACAATCTCCTACTGTACAATTTGTTCTGAAAGCATGTGTTTTAGTACTCAATTAAAAAACCTGCAGGATGACAAAAATGTCAAACATTAGATGAATAAGGCTATTGACATCTGTTAAATAGACCAATCACTTTATTTTGATTCCTTGTTTTTACAGGAGAAAATAACACAGCTAGGGAAATATATATAAATCAGATGCAAACCTGAGGTAGCAAAGTGCAAGACTATTTTACAGCTACGTTCTCTACTGACACTTTCATGTTGGAAGTAACATGTAGGGTTTAATTCATTTTTTTCAAAATAGGTAACTAATTACGAAAAGGTATTTTAGATCTGCATAGCTGATTTTTTTTAACAAGCTATAATTGTTCATAACAAATAAATAAAAAAATTTGCTACAATTAGAATACTTTTTTTGGATCTTCAGATTTACCAGTCCATATTGAGGGGTTGCTGGTTTTCGGTTTGTAATTGACTGACTGCTGCATTAACAGAATAGTAATCAGATTTTTGGGAACAAAAGGCTTGATTAATTCCCACTCCTCTTTTTTCATATTGGTCTTTTACCTCGAATAGAGAGACATTCTTCCAGGATCTGAAGACTTAACTTTATCACCATCTGGTGACTGACCTGGAATATAAGGCTAATAAAAACATAGTAATGTAATCCATTTCTATATGTTTGCTTCAGTAAAGTAGTGCTGAGTCTGCTTGTTAGTTTTGAATCCTGGAATCTGTTCCTCTTAAAGGTCCAGCATTTGGTAATTCCCCCTAACAGGACTTATCTGGCATTGTACACAGGTAAATGCCAAATGCCCACTTCCTCCCTACTGTCGTCTTGTGCTCCATAATTTAAGATTTCATTATATTTATAAAAGTGACCTTTATGATTGCAAAAGAAATCTTCAAATGTGAACTCAGGTATAGCAATAATGTAGTGTTGTTATCCTGAGCCTTCAGAGAGACTGAAGCAATAACTTTGAAAGGTGTGAACTACCTCTATTGGCACTACATTTAATTGTAATGTCCATCAGCTTTCTATTAAATACATTTCCCCCCCGGGGGGTTTTACCATCCTCTACAGCATGAGGCATAGGTTACTTGCAGGTTAAAACTAGCATAAATGGTGGATTCTCTGTAACTTGAAGTCTTTAAATCAGGATTTGAGGACTTCAGTAACTCAGCCAGAGGTTATAGGTCTATTACAAATTAAATATTAAATACATTAAAAATTAAAAACACATTATTTACATTAAACACTATTATAAATGCTGGAGGCAAAGCAGGGTTTGGGGGTGGAGGCTGACAGCTCACGACCCCCTGAGGGGTCGTGAACCCCAGTTTGAGAACCTCTGGACTAGAGGATCATGATTTTCCCTTCTGTCCTTAGAACAGCGATGGCCATCCTGAGCCTGAGAAGGAGCCAGAATTTACCACTGTACATTGCCAAAGAGCCACAGTAATACATCAGCAACCCACCATCAGCTCCGCTCCCAGCGCCTCCCACCCACCTGCCGATCAGTGCCTCCCTCTCCCTCCCCACACTTCCTGATCAGCTGTTTTGTGGCATGCAGGAGGCTTGGGGGGGGGAGGAGGGAAGAGCGAGGACACTGCATGCTCAGGGGAGGGGGCGGGGCCTGTAGCAGAGCCAGGAGTTGAGCAGTGAGCACCCCCCAGGACATTGGAAAGTTGGAACCTGTAGCTCCAGCCCCGGAGTCGGTGCCTATACAAGGAGCTGCATATTAACTTCTGAAGAGCCGCATGTGGCTCCGGGGCCACAGGTTGGCCACCCTGCCTTAGAGTCTGGCCTGTCCACACGTAATCATGATATTAGGTACCATGTGCTAACCATATGTATACATGTGAACACAATTACAGTTTTGTTAAAAACAGTAGTGTAGTCAGAATCTTATACTTTTAATGGTATCTTCTGCACTCTTGTTGGTAGATTTAAAAAATACTAGAATATCTCTAAACAGTAACATGAGAACTTGTTCTTAAACAACTTACTGCTGTAGTTGTAGCACCGTCTTTAGTATAAAGCCTGTCCAATTATACTTTCTAGATTCCTTTGTTAGGATTTCTACTCTCAAGACTGGTGTATCATGAAACCTACGATAGCCACAGGGGCTGCAACTCTACTGATTGTATTGTGGAGTCTTTCCATGTACAATTATGAAGGTGATTCTGCAGTAGTTCGTCCATTTAATCTCAAAGCTATTGATAGTTTTAAGAACTCTGACGCTTTAATCTTCAACATTGTAACATTACTGCAGCAAAGTGACGCAGGCGAAGTTTGGAGAGAGTTTTAGCCATTTTGATGTTCAGACTATTTTTCATTTGAAATTTTGATATTCAGAGCTTTCTGGTCATGTAAACTATTAACCTACAATTTAGGCTGCTTCTGCTACAGTATTCAGATATTCTGGCAGACATATATATAAAATGAAACTACAGTATGGTTTTTCTCTCCTGTTTCTTATTTTTTTGCTGGCCCCTTTTTTTGCTAAGGGAAAAGACCACTTAACTCTTAAAATCATCGGGTTGAAATGCATTCATTTTAACACAGTGGACTAGTAATAAAGAAAACATAACTTAAAAACCAGTGAAAAACTCACTAATATTTCCAGATTCTTCCTGCTGAGTTTAGGAAATTGGGATCTGTTGTAAAACATAGTTTGCTAGCCAACCAGAACTGGAACAAAAAAATCTAACTATATCATAAAGAATGTATGTGGGGCTGAGGCTGCAAGAAAAATGGACTGCATTTGTAGCTTGTGGAGTGTGTTCTTCTCTTGAGGTGCCAGTGGAACTCCCATTACATTCATGAGAGCACCACGAAAGAATCAAGCTCCCAAAAGAGCATGTCTGGGTTTTTGACTCTGCATGTTTCTTGGATCAAGGGGAGAAAAATGGAGAAACCCAACTGCTAAACTATCAGTGTTAATTTTCCAGGAAATGCAGAACATTAAGCCAGATTAAACATTTACTTTTAATTACTGGAGTTATGCTGGCTGAATGAAAACAACTGACAAAGAATTAAAACATCAATTTTTACGTAATTTCTCAACAGGAAAATCATCTCTATTAGCAGTTATTGAGTATTGATATTTTTCTTTGATCCTTTGGCTTCCAAAGCAAAGTGTATGGTAAAACATCAGCTTCCCTTTTTTACTGTAAAGTAATAAATGCTTCTTAAATAAAAATATCAAGGACCAAGCTGTAAAACCTGCAGAATTTTTGAAGACCAAATCTTCTTTTAAATTTTCTACTCATTTGCTGCTTCTCTGTATGGGAACAAATGCTGTTTTGTTCATCAGAGAATAGATCTCTTTTAGGGTCCTTCCATCAGCTTTATGGCTAGTAATTTGGTATCTCAATTCCTTCCGTTTTATTAAATTATTGTAAGATTCAACGTAAATAGAAGGGAAGAAGCATTTGGTACTATCGTGGAAACCTAAGTATTTTTTTCATTTAAGTTACTGATCTTTTAATGACCTGTATTTCTAACTTATTTTAATTTTAATGTTTTCTTTTTTGCTAAAATAATTAAAAATTTGAGGTTTTTCTACTTGTGTCAAGAAATCCCTATGGGCATCTTGGTATTGCTAACTAAGCAATAATTCTTATTTCAATTAGCTGCCTGGGTTTTTTGGCAGCAAGTAATAGACCATTTGGTGTATTATTCTGTGCAAAACAAACTGACATGTATCAAGAGGTTGTTTGTGAACTGTTTGTTCCTTCTTTTCTAAACACAGGGTATTTTAGCTAACTAATTATGTTTTCAAAATATTAAATGGATAATACATTCTAACTACAGAGAGAAAGTAAATGTAAAATAGTGGGTAGAAAAGGACAAAGGAAGAAATATAATATAATCAATCTTTAATGGAGAACAAGGGAAAGATGAGCAGTGCATGGCTAGAGAAGGAATTGTACTGTATTAGTCTAACAACCAAAAACATAATTTACCTGCAAAACTTTAACTTAATTAAGTAGAGTTAACTTCGTACTTTTTAGAAGTTGGCATGGGAGATCACCACTGGATTACAGATGGATAGCTGGAACATCCATTGACTAGAGAAGAGGGATGAAACGGATTGAGATCAGAGGTGGAGCTACTGTGTGATCAGGCTGGGGACTTCAAAACAGGGAGCTGACAGGCTGGCAAAGTGAAGAGGGCAACAATGAAGGGAAGACTGGGAGAGAAGGTGTCAGTGAAGCCCGAGACGCTTAGCTTCTTGGGTGGTTGTGTCTTAGGACGCAAGATATAACTGAGAGGGTCTTGTGTTTACTGCAGCCCTCCTTCTCTCTCTCTCTCTCTCTCTCTCCACCTCAAAAAAAGAAAAAAAATGTGTGTATTTACCTACAAACACATTTGCTTACTAACATTATTAGGAATCCACAGTTTTAGTTTTTGCTGGTAACTTAGTACTAAAGGATTAAATAAGTAAAGTTGAACTATATCACCAAACTCCATTTATACCAATTATTCAAAAAATGCATATCTTTTGCAAACTATTTCCAAATGCATGTCTGGCTTCAATCTTTTTTTTTTTAAAAGTCAATAGTGCTGCCAAGTCTGATACTGCTACAGCTACACTAACTTCTCTGAATGATGCAAATAATAAATAGGTTCTGTGTTATTTCACTCTGAAATTAAAATTTATCTGGTACTTTGGTCCAAAAAGTTTGGGGTTTTAGTCTGTGCTACAAGTAGTGTCTGCATAATTACCACATCATCTAAATCAGTGGTTCTCAACCTTTCCAGACTACTGTACCCTTTTCAGGAGTCTGACGTAGGGTTACCAACTTTCTATCTGCAGAAAACCAAACACCCTTGCCACACCTCTGCCATGCCCCTTCTCTGAGGCCACGCCCCCCACTCACTCCATCCCTCCCTCTCTCCCTCCATCGCTCACTCTCCCCAATCCTTGCTCACTTGCTTATTTTCACTGGGCTGGGGCAGGGGATTGGGGTGCGGGGTGGGGGGGAGGGATCTGGGGTGGGGCCAGAGATAAGGGATTTGGGTGCAGGAGAGAGTTCTGGGCTGGGGCAGGTAGTTGGGGTGTGGGAGGGGATGAGGGCTGGGGGTGCTGCTCTGGGGTGGGGCCATAAATGAGGGGTTCAGGGTATGGGACAGGGATTGGGGCATGGGGTTGGGGTGCAGGGGGTGAGGGCTTGGCTGGAGGTGTGGGTTCTGGGGTGGAGCTGGGATTTGGTGTGCAGGAGAAGGCTCTAGGCTGGCTCGAGTTGGGATGTGAGAGGGGGTGAGGGCTATGGGCTGGGGCCAGAAATGAGGGGTTCAGGGTGCAGGAGGGGGATCTGGGCTGAGGCAAGCGGTTGGGGTGTGCGAGGGTGAGAGCTCTGGTTGTGGGGTGGGGCCAGGGATGAGGGATTTGGGGTGCAGGAGAGGCCTGGGGCAGGGGGGTGGGGCACAGGAGGGGATGAGGGATGCAGGCTCCAGGCAGCACTTACCTCAGGCGGCTCCCAGGAAGCTGCCAGCATTGATCCTGCTTTGAGCATGGGGTTGGACTAGATGATCTCCTGAGGTCCCTTCCAACCCTGGTATTCTATAATCTCTCTCTGCCTCCTAGGCAGAGGTGCGACCACGTGGCTGTGAGCGCTGTCTGTGTTTACAGGCGCCATCCCCTCCGCTCCCATTGCCCACAGTTCCTGGCCAATGGGAGCTGCTGAGTTGGCACTGGGGGTGGAGGCAGCACGTAGAGTCTCCATGGCCACCCCTATGCCTAGGAGCTGGTGGGAGATGCCGGCAGCTTCCCAGGAGCTGCACGGAGCTGGGTAGGGAGCCTGCCTGCACCACCAACCGGACTTTTAACAGCAATGCTGATCAGAGCTGCCAGGATCCCTTTTCGGCTGGGCATTCCAGTCAAAAACTGGAGACCTGGCAACCCTAGTTTGATTTTTGTCTTGTGTACCCCAATTTTGACCTCACTTAAAAACTACAAAAACGTCACAACACAATATTAGTAAAAAAATTTCTTACTGTCTCATTTTACCATGTAATTATAAAATAAATCAATTGGAATATAAATATTGTACTCACATGTCAGTGTATAGTATTTAGAATAATATAAACAAGTAATTGTATGAAATGTTAGTGTACTGACTCTGCTTGTGCTTTTATATAGCCTGTTGTAAAACTAGGCAAATATCTAGATGAGTTGATATACCCCCTGGAAGGACTCTGCATATCCCTGGTTGAGAACCACTGATCTAAATTCTTCTAACACTGGAGTTCACATGAGTATATTGCAGTTAATTTAATAATTTGATAAAGGTTGTCCTTCAGCCTTCCACAAAAGATCAGTTATTTTTCTACCTGTTCAGAGACTCTAAGCCCAAAGTTTGCAACAAAATTGTTTTATATAAGAACACTATTTGGGGAGTGAAGAGCAGATGAAGTGTTTTCAAAAGTAAGTAATCAGACATTTTTTTTCCTTCTAGAAAAGCTGATTGCTTATCAGCGAGAATTTCATGCTTTGAAGGAACGTCTTCGTATTGCTGAGCATAGAACCCTGCAGCGTTCCTCTGAGCTAAATACCATCTTGGAGCAATTCAGACGTGCAGTAGCAGAAACAAATGGAAGTAAGGATGCATTAAACAATTTTTCAGGTACAAGCCATGATATAGGCTTAATGTTTTATGTCTCTCGATTACTGATGTCTGTTGTATATAATTATTAAAAGAAAATATCCTAAAAAACCAAATGCTTGGAAACCATCCAACAGCGCATATAACTAGTTATGTAACATGTTCTTATCTCTGGTACCTCTCCCCCTTCCTTCATCCTCCATTCCCTCTGTTTGTTATATCCACTCATTGTATCATATTTTAAATTAGTCCTTTAAGAGATTACAATCTATATACTTGTTCAAGTGCCTAGTAAAATAGGTTTGGGGCTTCTGGGTGCTATTCAGTATAGGTAATCTGGCAGCAATTTGTATAATATCTTTGCACATTTTAAGCTAAAACTGATGAGCAACTTAAAAAAGGAAACTAGGAATTCATGCAAATGTTAAAAGTAGAATGAAATCCTCTTTACCTACCAGGCTCTGATTTGGGGATTCTGTGTTTCTAAAGTTTGCCTTTTAAGCAATGCAAAGTGTAGGAAGTAGCAGCAAACATTTGTTAACCTTTTCTGCAAAACTGATAAGATATAATTATTTTTAAATATTTAATTATTCCTTTTCATCAAATTGAGGCAAATCCTCAACATTAACAAGAGCTGTATATGGAAAGATTATTAGCTTGTAGCCTAGCACAACCATATTTTAACAATTTTGTCACTGTTTCTGTTTTGAAGTATATTTCCCTGACTTTAAGAGGTTTAATTTGTCTCTGAAAAGTCAAAATTGCCAAAAATAATTTTTGTTCCAAAAGTCTTCAGTCTGGAGCTATTTAAACCAATGCTCCCTGATTTTTTCCATATGAGAGAAGTACACCTAAAACAAATTTTATTTGAGGTCTACTGTTACTTCCTAGTACTACTATAGAATGTTGAAAAACTTGGACAACTAGTGCCTTTTATAGAAAGATGAGTCTACTCTGTATTCTACAGCTCATGTCTTAGGTCCTCCAGCCAGGTACTGATTAAAAAGTTGTCCCTCAGTACATTAATGCCTCACTCTTCTGGATTTTAGATAGCCACCTGGAATACCAGGAGCACTGGGGACATTACTTTTTTAAATCTGCATGTAACATATCTTGTGATTTTCTTTCTGATGTGTACATTGCCGTTGTTAGCCATGTCATTGTGATATCCACAATGGACTGTTGCAATGCGTTCTCCATAGTGGTTTAAGACTGTAGAACATTTAGAAGCTAAGTATCAGAGGGGTAGCCGTGTTAATCTGGATCTGTAAAAGCAGCAGAGTCCTGTGGCACCTTATAGACTAACAAACGTATTGGAGCATAAGCTTGTCATATCATCTAACAAAGTGGGTATTCACCCGTGAAAGCTCATGCTCCAATACGTCTGTTAGTCTATAAGGTGCCACAGGACTCTTTGCATTTAGAAGCTAGAGATCATGCAGAATTAGAGATGAGCCTGAGCTATAAAGTTTGGATCTGGATCTTAATCTGAACTTTCACAAAGTAAAGAGCTGGATGGATCTGGAGTTTTAGTTTGTGTTTGTCTTTATGTAATTTTCATTAGCCTTCTTGTACAGAATGTTTGGCTGTAAAAAAATCATATTATACCAGTTCTCCAAAGACTGCAATGTCTTTGTCTGTTCACTTCTTGGTGCAATTAAAAGTAGTAATATACATCTTTAAAACTCTATATGGCTTGGGCATAGTTGCCTAAAAGATAGTCTCCCTTCCCATGTGCTACCCTGCCTTCTGAGGTCAACTGTGGTATTCTCATTAAATCTCAGATTTTAACAAATGGTGGCAGTGTGTTTTTTGCTGGAGAACCTTCTACTCTGTAATTCACTTACCACATTGGTTTGACAGAACCCAAGTCAAGGCTTTTTGGACACAACATAAAGACTAATGCTGCACTGTGACTTTTTCCTGGGGGATATGTGGGCTAGGTATAATTTTTAACTTGTAATTTTGGGATTGTTGCCTCTTATTTTGGGTTGACACTGGTTCACCAATTCTTGTGTTAAATGTAATGAACTGTAAATGTGCCAGAGATTACTATTATAGGTATATTTTAAATAACATATAAATACTCAAATCTGTATTGTATTTGTTTAGTACCTTAGATCTAGAAGGAATCCAAATTGCTTTACAGATCTTGTCATTCATCCACCCTGGAATACATTTGGGTGAACTTCCACATCTACTTCTGCAATTGAAACTGCAGAGAAAATTTTGGCAGGAAGAGTGTAATCACCCAAATTGGAATATAGCCCATACATCGAAGCGAACACCTCTACTCATTGCACTTTGTACTTTTCAAGACTATAAGTAGTCAGGAGTTTAGTATTAGATTTCATCTAAAAAAGGCATCTCCAGTTGTATAGGAAACACTGGTTCATTTCAGCATCCCAGGAAAGAGTGATCTACTGAGTCACCATCACTTCTAAGGTGGGTAGGTTTTCTTTGGATGTCTCCAAACCAGTTTCTGACCTGACCTGATCTTTATGAGACTCATGAGAACTTGAAGGTCAATATGAGGTGCTATGGCTTTTTTTCTAATTAAAAAATTTGGTTCTGGTTTTCATATTTGATTTAAGAGTGTTGACACATACTGGCAAGGGAATTTCTAAGCTGATATTTATGATCCATTGTGGAAACATCTTTAGAACTGGTTTAACTTCAGTATTTAACTGTAGTAAATAATTAATATGCCTACTTTGGTTAGGTGTATCTGTTCTTATTACAAAAAATATATCCAAATTTAATTCCGGGACTGTTGCACCATATACTGTGTGTAGTCCTATTTTTGTGCAATATATTTGTGTGCAATGTATGTAAAATGTGCATGCAATTTTGAAGTTATTTATTTGCGGATTAAGTCATTGCTTGAGCTCCTGTGAGAGTAGATACAAATTATTTTGAATTTTTTGGGTATAATAAGCCCAATATACTCTGTAATATAAAGACACACTCAAGGTAAACATTTATGGAAGATTCTACTCAAGGTGAGTTATTTCCTCTCTGTCATTGGTTAGAGCACATTGTAATTCACATGTGATGATGCAAGTATGATGTTCCTGTTTCCAGAAAACTATTAAAAATCAATCTTGTTCATAACTCTTTTCAAAATTAAAAACAGAAAAGGTTTTACTTCCTGGCACACACATCTTAAAAATGGTTCCTAATTCAAACAAAGCATGAATGAATGATCAGTTTTGGAATTGCATATGATTTATTGCTGCATAAACATATAGCCTCTCTGATTAATTTTCTGCATTATTGGTTTTATATGTGTTTGCAGATGAAACGCTGAAATTGTTAAAAGAGCTAACAAGCAGAAAATCTCTTCAAGTGCCAAATATCTATTACCATTTGCCTCATTTGTTGAAGAATGAAGGAAGCCTTCAACCTTCTGTGCAGATTGGCCTGGGACGAACAGGCGGTATGCTGGCATAATTTAAATAATGCTTATGTGTTTATATATAAAATAATATGTCTGAAGGACTTCCTAATTTTGTTTTGGTAATATCATAATTTAATGTATTGTTCGGTAGCTGCAATTTTATTTGTATGATATCTCTTAGAACTCTCGCTGAATCCAAGATGAAAGGAGTTGTCTTCAATTTTGCTCTTTACTGCATAATCCCAGATCACACACTACCCCAGGTGCTAAGGTATACAATAAAAAGCACTTAATCTGGATCAATTTGTGTTATCTGTTAATGAGATTTATGAAAATTAACAAGGCATGGAAATATTACAGGCTCTGAAACTAGTTTTCTGACACATCCATTTGGCTACTCAGATATATGGGTAAATCAAGCATGGATTTAACCGTTTCAAAGTTGGTGTGTCTGGTGTTCCCACCAATAAGTTCCAGTGTATAACTCAGAGGACCTGGAATTATGGGTACCTAATGATAATTGGCTTGGTCCTCTCCACAAAAGTTGGATCTTGGTTGGAGGAGAAAAAACACTTCTGCTATTAGACTACATGTTTTTTCTCTTACTGATTCCTTATACTTTGTAAATACAAATATTCACCAAAACAAGTGATTAATCCTCAAAAGTTCTGCTCCTTCATCAGTAGATCTCCACATAATTCCATTCTTGGAGCCGCAGTCCTTAAAGCAGATAAAGCCCAACCAGGGTCATGTACTTGGAAACATGTCTATAAGGCATGAAGGCCCGATATATTAATCCATTTGTGTCTGTCTGCTGTTTGATCTGGAGCTGCTGATTCTCTCATAATTGAAGCTTCCTTGTTTTGATAGTAGTTCTGTGGGTTTGATTCTGTTCTTGTTATAACAAGATGCATGCCCACATATTTATTAAATGTGCAGAATCAAGTCTCAGTCACGATCACATCCACTAACAAAATTGAAATACATATTTTATACGTAGGGCCCTTCTAAATTCATGTCAGTGAAAAGTGTGTCATGGACCGTGAAATCTAATCTCCCCCCGAGAAATCTGGTCTTCTGTGTACTTTTACCCTATACTATATTATAGGGGAAAAGTATACAAAAGTACACAGTGTTTTTCAAACTGGGGGTCCTGACCCAAAAAGGACTGCAAGGCTATTGTAAGGGGGTTGTGGCATTGCCACCCTTCTGTACTGCCTTCAGAGCTGGGCAGCTGGAGAGTAGCAGCTGCTGGCCAGGTGCCCAGCTCTGAAGGCAGCACTGCCACCAGCAGCAGTAAGGATGGAATGGTAGGATGTATTGTCACCCTTACTTCTGCGGTGCTGCTGGTGGTGGCGCTGCCTTCAGAGCTGGCATCCGGATAGCTGCTCTCTGGGCATCCAACACCGAAGGAAGTGCAGAAGCACGGGTGGCAAAACTGCAATTCCCCCCCCACACACACACAATAGCCTTGTTGACCCCCTCTTGGGTCAGGACCCCCAGTTTGAGAAATGCTGACTTTAGGGCTTTACATGTTTATATTTTTCTGTTTTAAAATACATATTCATGCTTTCTTACAACAGCATGAAATTTAAGAATTAAATATTTGAAACTGTGAAATTCAAGATTTTTAAAATGCTATGACTCTGAAATTTACAAAAATAGATTGTGAATTTGGTAGGGCCTATTTATATGTATTTAACCAGCAAAGTGAAGGATTCAGACTTTCTTCCACAGGTTTAAGCCAACCATATATTATTTCAAAATTTAAATTGCAAAAAATAAAAAATTAAAAAATTAAAATCAGGGGTCCTAAAAACAGTAGAGAAATTAAGATTTACTTCACCATCCTTCTCTTTTTCTGTTGTGCCTGCTGGGTAGGCATTTCTAGTCAATGCAAATTTAACATCACATACCTTTCTGAGAGATCTGTAGTTTGTAAGCACAAGAGGATGAGTTAAGAATGCCAATCAGCATTTTCAGCTCTAACTTGATTTTGTGTATTTAAAGGTGAGATCCCTTTAAGTACAGCTGCTTCAGCACAGGGCCACTACGCTTCCTCACTACTGCATCCATTTTATTCCCCTATTCTGCTCCCAGTAGGAGAGCAACGCTGTGTATTGGGGTTTGGCTAAGGAGCATGAAGATTGAACAGCCATGTGGAAGATAGGGATAGGTGGGTGGGGTTAGCATCAATGTGGTGGGAGTCAGAGTGGTGGTATTTGGGGTAGTTTATGGGAAAGAAGAGGTTTTAATAAGTTTCTTCTGCAAAAGTTATTAAATATTTTACTAAAAACACTACATAGAAGATTAGTTTGTGAAAAACTGTTGTACTAAATTTGGAGATTAAACTCTGAAAAGGGATTTTAGTTTACTTTGTGTAAGTCTCAGTGCAACCTTAACTAACTGATACCACAGTTGTATGCATCTTAACAATACATATATATTAATATTGTGACACTTTCAGCATTTGCTATTTTTTTGTCTGGCTGTGTTTTCTCTAAGAATTGATGTTGTTACCGGTATCATTGGGAATACAATTAATAGTATGCTTTGAAATTGTTTTTGGTTACTATGTAATCTCTTAATATTTTGAGTGTATTTCTGAATTAATACTTTGTTATATAAAGACTTGTATATTGATTGTGCATAAGACTGTTTGTTTTTTATTTATTTTCAGTTTCAATTGTAATGGGAATTCCCACCGTGAAGAGGAAAGTAAAGTCTTATCTTACAGAAACCCTTCACTCTCTTATTGATAAATTGTCTCCAGAAGAGAAACTGGATTGTGTTATGGTTGTCTTCATAGGAGAGGTAATCACTTATGTATTTTTGCATCATTAGAATCACAAAACAGTTTGTTGTGCAATTTCTAAGAATTGGTTTGAATGTTATAGAAGGACAAATACATTGTTATAGAAAAATGTTTTTGATTTCGTGATGGTGCATGAAGAGGCAGAGTGATGCATGTGTTATATTGAGACACATCACCTTGAAGTTTTGTGTGAGAAGGACTTTCTGCTCAATAGAGAGAAGGTGGAGGAAGGTCCAGGGGATCCATCATTTTGCAGATCCTCTGGTGTTTGCTTCCACTGATGATGGTGGCATGTGTTGATGCTGGAGAGCACTATTGCAGCTGTTTGGCTGAAGTAGCCTCTGCAGAGGTCCAACTTGGTGGGGAAAATTCCTCTCTTGTATATCATCCAATTGCCTGATCCTCCTGCTTTGGGTACTGTGCTGAGGATTTTGTCCATAATGCATAATAGACTGACAAATGTTTTGCTGTTTTTATTTTTCTGGACAATACGTTTCTCCTGCAAAAAGATAATTATTTTTAACTTGGTCTTTTGGTGGACACCATTCAAACAGCATTCATTGGACAGTTTGGAAAGCTGATTTATTGTTGCTGACTACACCAGATGTTCTAGCTCAGATCCTCAGGACAACTGGGAACCAGTCTCTCTTAGGAAGGATTTTATCAGTTCCTGCAAGGGTTAAAAATCTCTTTTTAGAAATGTATGCTTTCCCTGGTAGATTGTGGTCTGAGTTATAGAATGTGGAAGGGTTTATAAAGGACTGGTTCTTACTCATCTAACTGTATAATTTACTCATGAAGCAATGAGATCACCTCTGGGGCTCATACTTGCATCCATTAGATATAGACAACTGTGAAAACTGTCTCTATTGTATGAGCCTACAATTGTACAGTGGCTGTATTTATTTTAATTTATATAAGCTAGAACCTTTCTATGAGTAAGTGCAGAGCCAAACAGACATGCAAGTGGTTCTAGTTCTGTTATCAGAACATACTGAGAATTCAGCAAATTCTAAGGCCTCCTTTTAAAAGTTTTAGATTACTCCTCTTGAAATGTTAAATGAGAACAACTTGGGAGTCCATTCTAGGTCATATTGCTCTCCATTTTTCCTGCCTGTCAACCATGACCATCAGTCTGGATACTACATTTGGGTAGCTCTCAATCTCCATAAGCTGCAGAAAATGTTTTTGGAGCATCTCATGCGGACTGATAAGAGTGTAAGTGGAATTAAGACTAGACAGACTTTTTTTTCCTTTTCTATTTTATTTTGCTGGAGTGGTAAAGAAGAGGGATTGTTCTCTGCTCTGAGAATAACAGTTATCTGATATCCAATCTTCTCCAAGGGTAAAGAAAAGGAGTTTGAGATCTGGGTTCAATTCTCAGTTCTACCACAGATTTCTTGTGTGACTTTAAACAAATCACATTTCCATACCTCTGTTTTCCATCTCTGAAATGGGGTAATAATTCTTCCCTTCTTCACAGTGATGATGAGGATATGAAAATCATTCATATTTGTGAGGTGTTCCAAGATTCCGATTAATAAAAGTCACACACATGCCTGTAACTAAGCAAATTTCAAAATTTAACACTGCAGCTATATTTTCTCTGGCAGAAGAGGGCTGGATGTGGCTTCATCTGGAGTTGGTCACTGGTGACGCATGTATCAACTGTACTCAAGGTGTTGTTTAGGAACAACACAGTGTACTTCTCACACATATCCTTGTGAGTTGTTGCCCAGGAGTGAAAGCCTAGGCTGAGAACCTGAATTTGAATCCCTGGCATGTTCAAGCATAAAGTATTTGCCACTGTAATTCCTGCCTGGCCTTGCTTTCCTTTCTTTCTTTTTTTCCTCTTTCTTTACCATTCTTTTTGCTGTATTTTGTATTTTTCTTAAGATCCAGCTTCTTGTGGGCATAGTGTAAAATTTGCCTCAGGAAAAACTCCTTGACAACCAAAACTGTTTAAGAAATATTTCTCACTGAGCAAGCCAGGTGTACTTCAACTTTTTGCCAGCTTCTACAAGCTGGAATTGGTAATTCTATTAGGAGTCTTGTTTGGTTATTTGAAGGACAGACCACTACTGTTTAAATTAAAGTCTGATCTTGCACCACTAAAGTCAATGAGGATTTTGCCGTTGATTTAATAGAAACACGATCAAGCTTCTAATGCACTGTTGGAAGTCTGCAACAAAAAAACTCGTACAGCTACATCTAAGAGAGGAAGATGGTGCCAAATATAACAGCTTACCATTTGTGGTAATTATGTCTGTAACTCTGAGCCTTTCACTGTTACTGATTTTATTTCATCTAAATATTAGTATATAGCAAAGCTAATTTTCCCAGTAACTATAGAATGGCTATGCTGCCTCCACATCCAGTGCCGGCTCCAGACAGCAGCTGACCAAGCACGTGCTTGGGTTGGCACCTTGTAAGGGGCAGCCAATCTTGGGATGGCGAGGGGCACTCGGGTTGTTTTTGTTTTTTTCGGTTTGGCAGGGTGGTGCTTAAGGTTTTTTGTTTTTGTTTCGGCGGCGTGGCACGGCGCTCGGGGGGGGTGTTTCGGCGGCACGGCGCTCGGGGGTGTGTGTTACGGTGGGGCGGCACTCTTTTACCGCCCCAAGGAAAAAAAAAAGTTAGAGCTAGCCCTGTCCACATCTCATTTGTCTGAGGTTTACTTCAGTAGCCAGAAGATCCTTTTCTGCCATGCCCTTACCACTTCATTGTTTCTAACTTTACCACCTGCATTTTATTTCAAAATCTTTTCTAGATGAATATTTTATGTTCATAAATGTCAAGGAATGTCTAGAGTTGGGATCATCAGTTCTTTATATATACCTGTAAGCTAGTAATAGAGCAGGCAGACTCAGAATCTTTGCCTGTTTCCAGTCACGTTATACTTTTCTCTGCTAAAGAGCCCATTATTAAAAATGTGTTCCCCACGTGAATGCTTATGGACTATAATCAATTCACTCTGTAACCTTCTCTTTGTTAAGCTGCATAGATTGAGCTTTTTGAGTCTATCACTATAAGGCATGTTTTCTAATCCTTTAGTCATTCTCATGGCTCTTCTTTGAACCCCCTGTCCAATTTATCAACATCCTTCTTGAATTGTGGGCACCTGAACAGGACACAATATTCCAGCATCGGTCACACCAGTGTCCACTATAGAGGTAGAGGTAAAATAAACTCCTTACTCCTACTGGAGGTTCTTCTCTTTATGCATCCCAGGATCATATTAGCCCTTTTGGCCACAGGGTCAAATGGGGAGCTCATTTTCAGCTGATTATCCATCATGACCCTCAAATCTTTTTCAAAGTCACTGCTTCCCAAGATAGTCTCCTTTCTGTAAGTATAGCCCACATTCTTTGTTCCTCAATGTATATATTTACAGTTAGCCATATAAAAATGCATATTGTTTGCTTGCACTCAGTTTACCAAGTGTTCCAAATTGGTCTGAATCAATGACATATACCCTCTTATTATTTATCACTCCTCCAATTTTTGTGTCAACTGCAAGCTTTATCAGTGATGCTTTTATGTTTTCTTTGAGGTCACTGATAAAGATATTAACTAGTGTAGGGCCAAGAACTAATCCCACTAGAAACACATCTATGATGATCCCCTCTTTACAATTGTATTTTGAGATTTATCAGTTAGCCAGCGTTTAATCCATTTAAAAGTATACCATGTTAATTTTATATTATAGTTTTTAATCAAAATGTTATGGAATACCAGATCTAATACCTTATAGAAATCCTCATGTATTATATTATCACTGTTACCTTTTATCAACCAAATTTGTAATTTCATAAAAACAATCAAGGTAGTTTGACAGGCTCTGTTTTCCATAAACCCATGTTAATTGTGATTAATTATGTTACTGTCCTTTAATTCTTTATTAATTGAGTCCCATATTGGCTTTTCCATTGTCTTACCCAGGATTGATGTCAGACTGCTAGACCTATAATTACCTGAGTCATCCCATTTACCTTTTTTAAATATTGGCATAATAGTAGCTTTCTTTCAGTCTTCTGGAACTTCCCCAGTGTTCCAAGACTTACTGAAAATCATCATTCATGGTCCAGTGATCTCCTCAGCCATCTCTTTTGAAACTCTTGGATGCAAGTTATCCAGGCCTGCTAATTTAAAAGTGTCTAACTTCACTAGCTGCTGTTTAACATCCTCCTGAGATACAACTGAAATGGAAAGAGTGCCTTCTACCTCAGTTGTGGTTTTGGGGAGTCTAGTGAAGTGTTCTAAAACAATTCCCAATTATCATTCACATTTTTCTGATTAAATTCTTCCTCCCAGCTGATTTGGTTCATAATTGTTTAGCTTTGTGAAACTGGCCTTTTTAAAGCACCAACTCCTTTGTGTGTGTGTGTGTACACACACACTACTGATCTTGATTTTATTTTGTTATCACATTATAAATGAAATTGTCATGGTCACTTGTATTTTAAATTGCCTTTAAATTTTTTATGCAGTGATTATGCAAATTAGAATTCCCTGAACTCTGAGTGTGGATATCCAAAGTGCCTGTCATCTTGATAGCTAAGCACCAAATTAGGCAAGTGCTGGAATTGTATAACTGAGACAATTATACAGTTATGCCTCAATAACTGCATCATCTTTGCTTTTTGATTTGCTGAGACAATTGTATTTCATATAACTTGGATTAATTCATCATATAACTATATTTGACTAAGAATTTGCTCATTAATTAGGAAGGCTTACAATTTTATTTTTATTTTATCGGTTATTTTAAAATTGGGCATGATTCATCTTTGTATTCCATCTCCATTGCATATTGAAACTCTTGGGTTCTTGTTCACTATGTAACCAGTTTATATACTTGCCAGCTCAGTTTGTGACATTTAAAATATTTATGTAATCTTATCTAAGTATTGCCCTTCAGAATACCCTAGAGATCCTGAATTGCGAAAATGTGGAACTCCAAATTACATTAACAATAGATAGTATTTATTATGGTAGGGATTGTAGTAAATTTGGGAAGTATTATTTTGGAATCGTCTTTACCATTATAAACATTACTGAATAATACATTTTGTTTAAAAACTTTGGTAGAATGAATAGTTAAGAAGTGAAAAGTATTTTGTGGCACTCTTGAACAGGTTTGTCTCAGTGAAGCACGCCTACTTAAATAACTGCAAACTAATCTGAACTAAATATATCTCTCAATAATTTATTCTAGAGATATTTCTAGCACAAATCATTATGTCTACCCACTTTATTAATCAGTGAATACTCTCTAACACCTTTGATACAAATCATAATCAGAATATATTCAGAACTACTGAGATCTTGTTTTGCATTCTGACTGATTGTTCTCAAGACATTAGCTGACTTTCTGGCAGCTTTCAGTCAGTCAGTAGACATCTCAAATTAGCTAAACATTTTTAGTAGTTCTGTCAACTTTTGGTTGTTAAACTGTTGCCTAATTAGTAGGACTGTCGATTAATTGCAGTAATTCACACGATTAACTCAAAAAAATTAATCGCGAATAAAAAAATTAATTGCGCTATTGAATGACATAATACCAATTGAAATTTATTAAATATTTTTGATGTTTTTCTATATTTTCAAATATATTGATTTCTATTACAACACAATACAAATTGTACAGAGCTCACTTGATATTATTTTTTATTACAAATATTTGCACTTTAAAAATGATAAACAAAAGAAATAGTATTTTTCAGTTCACCTCATAGAAGTACTGTGGTGCAATCTCTTTATCATGAAAGTGTAACTCACAAATATAGATTTTTTTTGTTACATAACTTCACTCAAAACCAAAACAATGTAAAACTTTAGCACCTACAAGTCCACCCAGTACTACTTCTTGTTCAGCCAACTACTAAGACAAACAAGTTTGTTTATATTTACAGGAGATACTGCTGCCTACTTCTTATTTACAATGTCACCTGAAAGTGAGAACAGGCATTTGCATGGCACTTTTGTAGCCGGCATTACAAGGTATTTCCGTGCCACATATGCTAAACATTCGTATGCCACTTCATACTTTGGCTACCATTCCAGAGGACATGCTTCCATGCTGATGATGCTTGTTAAAAAAAAAAAATGGGTTCATTAAATTTGTGACTGAACTCCTTGGGGGAGAATTCTATGTCTCCTGTCCTGTTTTACCAGCATTCTGCCATATATTTCATGTTATAGCAGTCTCGGATGATGACCCAGCACATGTTTGTTTTAAGAACACTTTCACAGCAGATTTGACAAAACACAAAGAAGGTACCAATGTGAGATTTCTAAAAATAGCTACAGCATTTGCTCTAAGGTTTAAGAATCTGAAGTGCCATCCAAAATCTGAGAGGGCTGAGGTGTGGAGTATGGTTTCAGAAGTCTTAAAAGAGCAACACTACAATGGGGAAACTCCAGAACCCGAACCACCAAAAAAGAAAATCAGCCTTCTGCTGGTGGCATGTGATTCAGAGAATGAAAATGAACATGCATCAGTCCTCTCTGCTTTGGATAGTTGAGCAGAAGCCGTCATCAGCATGGACGTATGTCCTCTGGAACGGTAGTTGAAACATGAAGGCACATATGAATCTTTAGCAGATCTGGCACATAAATATCTTTCGACGCTGACTACAACAGTGCCATGCAAGCACCTGTTCTCACTTTCAAGTGACATTGTAAACAAGAAGCGGGCAGCATTATTTCCTGCAAATTGTAACCAAACTTGTTTGTCTGAGCAATTGGCTGAAGAAGGACTGAGTGGACTTGTAGGTTTTACGTTGTTTTATTTTTGAATGCAGTTATTTTTTGTACATAATTTTACATTTGTACATTCAACTTTCATGATAGAGATTGCACTACAGTACTTGTATTAGGTGAATTGAAAAATACTATTTCTTTTGTTTTTTGCAATGCAAATATTTGTAATTAAAAATAAATATAAAGTAAGCACTATACACTTTGAATTCTGTGTTATCATTGAAATCAATATTTTTGAAAATATAAAAAACATCCAAAAATATTTAAATAAATGGTATACTGTTATTGTTTAACAGCATGATTAATTGTGATTAATTTTTTTAATCACTTGACAGCCCTACTAATTAGTGCTAATAATCTGTTATTAGCATACACGATGTATTTGAGTCGGGATACTCAAGAATAAATTCCTTGTTTGTGTGTGGTGAAATCCTGTTTGTAAAGCACATGGCACACTTTTGGCACCATAGGCCTCATTCAACAAGGTATTTAAGCACATGCCTAACACCTATGTATATATGACCTAAATACAGACTTGCTTGCCCAATTATGACTTCCAATCTCTCAATCCTTCCTTCCTTGCCCTCCCTTCCCTTTCTTCTATTGATATGGTTGTTGATTCTCTCCAGGCTTCACTCTCCTCCACCCTTGACTTTTTCCCTTCTTAAGGTCCATCCTGCTAACCCCTATTCTTGACTTAGAGCATCTCTGGTAGAAATTCCATGATCAAGATAACTTCCTCAGCTACACGTTTGTTCTCTCTTCCGTCAGTTCTGACATCTTTCTTCCTAAACTATTCTACTTTTCCATTTTAATCTCATGCCCTTGACCCCAGCCATCTTTTCACCATTTTTGATTCATTCTTCAAATGCTGTCTGCCTTCAACTTCTCTCTCCACATAGGATCTCACCAATTTCTTACAAGAAAAAAATGGATAAAATGTTGCGCAATGACCTTCCCCCTCTCCTTGGCCTTCCCTTCCCCTCCTACAAATCTCCTCCTTTTCCCTTCTCACAGATGTAGAAGTTTCTCATCTGCTTTCTTCCTCTAACCTCTCCACTTGCCCCAGTGACCCCATCCAATACCATCTCATGATCTCTTTGTGCCCACTTATTCTCTTCCTTACGCTTCCCATTAAACTTTCACACTCCTCTGGCTCTTTCCCGTCACAATAAAAGCATGCTTTAGTAAATCCCATCTTAAAACAAAATCTACCCTTGACCCTATTTGCATCTCCAACTTCTGCCTCTTTTCCCTTTCATCGCTAAGCTCATGGAATGCACTATTTACAATTGCTGTCTGGAGTTCCTCTCCTCCAATTCCATCCTAAACCCTCTCCAATCTGGCTTTGCCTCTTGAACGCCACTGAAACCACTCTTGTCAAAGTCTCTCTAATGATATCATCTTAACTAAATCTCTGCACCGGTACTCTCCACCCTCATCCTCCTTGACCTGTCAGCCATTGTCAACTATACTCTGCTTCTTGAAATCCTGTTCTCTCTTGGCTTCTGTGACTTTATCCTCTCTTGGTTCTCCTGCTATCTCTCTTATCACTCCTTTATCGTGTCCTTTGGCAGATCCTCATCATCTATCTCTCACCTCCTTCTGTGTGGGATTCCACAGAAGACTGTCTTTTGTACCTTTCTCTACACCATATCTCTGGGTAACCTTTATCACAAACACAAATTCATCTACCATCTTTGTGCAGATGATTTATAGAACCACGTGTCCACTCCAGACCTGTTTCCTTTTGTCCAAACTAAAATCTCAGCTTGTGTCTCTGACAGCTCCTCATGGATGTCTGGCTGCCAGCTCAAGGTCAACATGGCTAAAACACAGCTCTTAATGTTCCGCCCCTCCCCCCCCACCAAAAAAAAGCACTCCAGCTATCATTTTTCTTGATGACTGTGGACAACACTCCCATCCTGCCTGTCAGTTCATCTTATAACTTGGGCATCATCTTTGACCCAGACCTCTGTACATGTCCTCATATCCAGGCTGTGTCTATATCTCATGGATTCTTTCTGCATAACATCTCTAAGATATGGCCTTTCCTATCCATGCAACTAAAACATTTGTCTAGGCTTTTGTCATCTCATGTCTCAATTAGTGCAATGTCCTTCTCTCTGACCTTGTCAAATGCAGTCTTGCCCCACTCATATCCATTCAGAATGCTGCTGCTGCAAAGATAATTTTCCTAGCCTCTTGCTTTGACCATGTCATTGCTGTCTTTGCATTGGTCTACAGCTCCACCTTCTCTACAGTGTCAAATATGAGCTACTTCACTTTCAAGGCCCTTCGCAGCCTTTCCCCGCCCTACCTATCACCTCCATTCACTATCAATATGTTGACTTAGGGATCGGCAACCTTTGGCATGCGGCCCGTCAGGGAAAGTCCCGGCAGGTCAGGCCGGTTTGTTTACCTGCCGCATCCGCAGGTTCGGCTAATTGCGGCTCCCTCTGGCTGTGGTTTGCTGTCCCAGGCCAATGAGGGCTGTGGGAAGGGCGGCCAGCACATCCCTCGGCCCGCGCTGCTTCCCACAACCCCCATTGGCCTGGGATGGCGAACTGCAGCTAGTGGGAGCTGCAATCGTCTGAACCTGTGGACGCGGCAGGTAAAGAAACCGTCCCGCCAGGGGCTTTCCCTGATGGGCCGTGTGCCAAAGGTTCCTGATCCCTGCGTTGACTCCTGCCTCCAGTTAGCCAATCATGCCAGCCTCCATCTCCCACTTGTTAAATTTTCAAACAAGCATCTTCATGCTTCACCCATGTTGCCTCTCACAAATAATAAAGTGTCATTATAAATAAGTGAAAACACTGTCATCCTCTGGAATTACTACTTGTTTTGTGAATGTGAATATTCTTGATGGCTAATTCATCTAAAGAAAGAAAAGAAGAAAATATCCGAATTCATCATTGATGTGCTATAAGGAAGAAAATCCAGAGTAGTCGCATTTTACTCTTTCCTTATTTAGGAGAGTATAATCTAAGTAGTTTACCTTCAGTATGCCACTCATATCTATTTTAAAAAGATTCTATAATATTCAAAATACTCTGTAATCTTAATTGAAAATATTTAATTTCTTTAATTTGTTTTTATAATCTTACTGAATTATGTTATAGAGACTAAAATTATGAAAACTGTTCCACATTTGTTTCTTGAGAATTACCTACAAGAATGATCAAAACCATTTGATTCTTATTTATTTTTTATAAAGCTCAAACATCATCGTGGCAATGCCTTGGAAAAGCTGACAAGACATAACCGTTTGATTCTATGTCCAGTACTGTCTAAGATGGGGTGGGCAAACTACGACTCACGGGCCGGATCCGCCCCGCAAGCTCCCGCTGGGGAGTGGGCTCTGGGGCTTGCCCCGCTCTGGCACTCCAGCTGGGGCGTCAGGTCAAGAGGTGCACCGCACGGCTCCCGGAAGCCGCAGCATGGCCCCACTCTGGGGCGCAGCCACATGGCCCTGCTCCAAGGGTTGGGGGCCGCTCCACATGTAGGAGCTGGAGAAGGGACATGCCACTGCTTCTGGGAGCCACTTGAGGTAAGCGCCACTCAGAGCCTGTAGCCCTGATCCCTCTCCCGCTCTCCAAACCCCTCGATCCCAGCACGGAGCACCCTCTTGTACCCCAGACTTCTCATCCCAGCCCCACCCCAGAGGCCGCACCCCTTCCCGCACCTAGGGTGACCGATTTTATAGGGACAGTCCCGATTTTTGGGTCTTTTTCTTATTTAGGCTCCTATTACCCCCGCCCTCGTCCTGATTTTCCACATTTGCTGTCTGGTCACCCTACCCACACCCCAACCCCAATTTTGTGAACATTCGTGGCCTACCATGCAATTTCTATTCCCCAATGTGGCCCTCAGGCCAAAAAGTTTGCCCACCCCGGGTCTAAGAATAAGTTTATTTTTTGTCAATATAGAGTAATAAAAATATCTTTTGAATTAAAATGAAAAAGATTGTCAGTAGATCTTCATATATTGAGGTAGAGGCCAAATAACAACAACAATAATAATAAAACCGAATCCAATATCAATTTAGTTTTTAAAATGTCAGAAGTAAATTAATTCATTTAAGAGATTAACTCAGTAATTGATGTATTCATGTGAAATTGAGTCACCTGCACCTCAATCCAAGCCTCATTAGGAAAAGTCAAGAATAAATAAATAAATGCCTCCATTTTAGTGTTCCTTGTAAACTTGGCAAATGTTGAATACTAAAACTCATAAAAAGAACAGGAGTACTTGTGATACCTTAGAGACTAAAAAGCTTATGCTCAAATAAATTTTTTAGTCTCTAAGGTGCCACAAGTACTTCTGTTCTTTTTGCGGATACAGACCAACACGGCTGCTACTTTGGGAAAAAAAATCATGAAGTTATTCTTCTTCAAGTACTTGCTCATGTCAATTCCATTTTAGGTGCATGCACGCCCACTTGCGCAGTTGTAGATTTTTGCCTTAGCAGTAACCAGAATGCTGTGCTCATGCATCTGTATATTAGGCACCTGCCGGCCCTACACCCTCTCAGTTCCTTCTTACAGCCCATTAGCGGTTCTTACAGCCCATTGTTGTTCTCTTTGTATATAGTTCTTAGGTACTTAGTTCACCATTTAATTAAGTGTTGTTTGTTTAGTTGTTAGTCCCAGCTGGGACTTTGCCCTGTTCCCTGGGCTTCAAACTGTGTTCATGCAACAGGTTGATGCCTGTTAGTGACCCCACAGCAGCTGTTTGAAGTGCTTGGGGGAATCCCATATAAAGGACAAGTGCAGGATTCGCCAGAACTTTCATCCCAGAACCCAGAAGGAGCAGGATATCCACTTGAAGGCCCTCCTTGTGGAGGCTGCACTTCATCTGCCTTCCTGATTCGACTCTGCTCCTAGCACCTCGGCGTCGGTGTGGAGTGTCCCACTGGCACCAAGCTCTGCCCAGCACCATTCCTCCTCGACTGTGCCTAAAAATCGGCAAAAGAAAAAAGGCTCCCTGGTGCCATTTAAGCAGGGGCAGGGGAATCGGGACAAAGGACCTAGTTCAGGCCACATGCCCGCCCCGGAGCTGCAAGGGGGTACAGCTACACTGGGATCCCCTAGCCCAACTAGGGATCTACCTCCAACTCCTGGGAGCGGGCAGGGGACCCCGCCTACTACTGGGACCTTTAATACCTGAAGCTGCCCAGGTGACCAAAGACCTCACAGGCCTGCCAGTATCGCAGATGCCGTGCCAGGCGGTGGACATGGCTAAGGGGAGGGATAGCTCAGTGGTTTGAGCATTGGCCTGCTAAACCCAGGGTTGTGAGTTCAATCCTTGAGGGGGCCACTTAGGAATCTGGGGCAAAATCAGTATTTGGTCCTGCTAGTGAAGGCAGGGGGCTGGACTTGATGACCTTTCAAGGTCCCTTCCAGTTCTAGGAGATAGGATATCTTTATTTATTTATTTATTTTTTAAGGCCCTGCAAACCAAGGGCAAGCCAGCCATGGGACCCCTGCAGAAAGCAATGGAGCACCATTGGTCCCCAGATTGTAGGCATACATCCCTAGCCCCGCAGCCTAGGACGCTGGCCCCGCAACCTCAGTCTCTGGCCAGAAGACCCAGGTCTCCGGCGTTGCATTTTCCTTCCATGAGGCCTGGAACACCAGAATCGAGGCACCAGTCTCCATACTCTTGGTATCAGCCAGCCTCTCGCCAGAGATTTCTCCGGTGCAGGTCCCTATTGCCTAGATGATCTCCCAGGTGTTGGTCCCCACCAACATGGACCACTCTCCATTGTGGCACCAGTCTCTGCTACCTTGGTACCACTCGACGGACAGATGCCAGTCTCCGTCCTCTAGGCATCGATCTCTGTCAAGGGTCAGCTGGCAGACTCAGGTTTCCACAGCCCTGCCATGGTCACCTGAAGGGGAATGGTGTGAGTCGGAGCCAGAGTTCAGCCCCTCACTGAGAAGGCATGGATCCCCATTGGCCCCAAAAATGGCATGACATCTGCAGCAGTGGCATGACATCAGAGCCAGTTGCCTGCTCAATCGCCTTGTTGGAACCCTTCGGGCATGCCCATGATGCTGGTTCCATATTCCCACCACTCCTCCCAGACCACCTCAGACAAACTGCCCCTGGTACTACTGGCACAGGATTTGGGGCATGGTGTGGAGCCTGACGCGAGTGTAGCACATCAGGTGCTGATGCCTATAGAGCCATCCACAGAAGGGGAAGGGGAACCTACCTCTCCCCCTGCAATGCTTTCACTGGATGAAGAGGTGGCGGTTGTCTCCCAGATTGATAGGGCTCCCTCCCCACCTCCCCGACTATTTTAAGGAGCACCAGGCTCTCATTAAAAGGATTTCTGCCAACCTAAATCTAGAAATTGAGGTGCAATCAGATGACCTTTTCAGTGTCATCTCTTCCACCACCCTGGCCCATATCGTGCTGCTAGTTCACCCAGGGGTCCTCAAGATCGCTACGGCATTGTGGTAGACCCCCTCTTCCATTCTGCCCACTTCCAAAAAGACGGAAAAGAAGTATTATGTCCCTGCAAAGGGGTTGGAATACCCCTATACGCACCCACCAGCTGGGTCACCGGTTGGGTTTGCAGTTAACGAAAGGGACAGGAAGGGACAGGCAAGTGGCATGCCAAAGAATAAAAACACCAAGAGGCTGGATCGTTTTATCAGAAAGATTTATTCCATGGCCAGACTGCAATTTCAGGTATCTAACCATCAGGCCCTGTTGAACAGTTACAATTTTAGTTTGTGGGACTCCCTTGGCCAGTTCAAGGAGGCCCTCCCACAGGACTGCGGTTTGCCATGATAGTGGAGGAGAGAATAGCAGTGGCAAGGGACACTCTCCAGATGGCCTGGGACGCTACAGACTTGGCAGCCCGGCTCGTGGCCTCTGTGGTGATGATGAGGTACAACTCTTGGCTGCACTCCTTGGGTTTATCCTTGAACCAAGGTATTAGGCCTAAGTGGGCCTCACTGCAGTCGATCCTGGACTACCTTCTGCATCTCAAGCTCCGGGGTCTGTCTCTTTCATCTATTAAGGTCCACTTGGCCGCCATTTTGGCCTTCCACCCTCTGCTCCAGGGCAGGTCAGTTTTCACTCATGACATGATGATCAGGTTTCTCAATGGTCTGGGGCAACTTTACCCTCATATCCGGGACCCTGTCCCTCCTTAGGACCTGAATCTTGTGCTGTCGTGGCTTGTGTCCCCCCCTTTGAGCCTTTGGCTTCCTGCTCCCTTCTCCTCATCTCCTGGAAGGTTTGGTTGCTGGTTGCAATAACTGCCCGCAGGATCTCTGAGATGAGGGCGGTCACCTCAGAACCGCCGTATACAGTCTTCTACAAGGACAAGGTTCATTTGCGTCCGCACCCAACTTTCCCGCCCAAGGTGGTTTTGCAGTTTCATACAGGCCATGACATATTTTTACCTTTCTTCTTTCCAAGACCTCAAGTTGGAGGAGGAGCGCAAATTGCACTCTCCGGATCTCAGGAGGGCACTAGCCTTCTACATCAAAAGGACCAAGCCATTTCGTAAGTCAACACAGCTGTTTGTCACGGTGGCAGACAGGATAAAAGGTCGTCCAGTGTCCATCGGAGAATTTTGTCCTGGATCACTGTCTCTATCTGCTGCTGCTATGATCTGGCAAATGTGCCGCCACCGGCAGTTGTGACCACCCATTCGACTAGGGTGCAAGCTTTCTTGGTGGCTTTCCTGGCCCAGGTGCCAATCCAGGATATCTGCAGGGCTGCTACATGGTCTTCCATCCACACGTTTACATCTTATGCACTTACTCAGCAGGCCTGAGACAATGCTGGCTTCAGGAGAGCAGTGTTGCAAGCCACACAACCGTGAACTCCGAGCCCACCTCCAGGGGTACTACTTGTGAGTCACCTAGAATGGAACCAGAATGAACGAACACTCAAAGAATAAAAAACAGTTACCTACCTTTTGTAACTGTTGTCTTTTGACATGTGTTGCTCATGTCCATGCCATTACCTGCCCTCCTGTGCCTCTGTCGGAGTTGCCGGCAAGAAGGAACTGAGAGGGCATAGGGCTGGCGGCACTTAATATACAGACACATGAGCGCAGCACTCCAGAGGGCATCACTGCCGAGCCTACAGATACCGCTAAGGCAAAAATCTCTGATAACTGTGCACGTGGGCCCGCACACACCTAGAATGGAATGGACATGAGCAACACATCTTGAAGAACAAGTTACGAAAGGTAAGTAACCGTTTTTTGTGCCCAATCTGAGGGTAAAAGAAAGGGAATGCTATTACAAGTAAAAATATGTAACAAAATGCAGCCTGGCTAAACTATGCCATTCACATTATCTGGCTGTAATATGGAGCAGCAACTAGCCACATTTATCCTGGTTGCAGATTAGTTTTGGTTTTGTTATATTTTGTTGCCATGACAACACACACATTCTTGGAAGCATTTCAGCTCATTTCAGTGGGAAAGGTGAATTGTAGGCAAACTGAACAAAACACAATTCTGACTATTCACAAATCCTTCCATCCTCTTTCCTTGTTCTCTTTGGTGAGGATATATGCTTTTGCCATTTACATCTCCATAGCGCAAACTAGTATTGAAGATTTAATCCTTTAGTTCTCTTTCTCCTTCACTGTCTTATATAGTTTCACCACTCCTGTAGCACACTATATGTAAACACTATGAGCCTGTTTAGTGGCTGCAGTCCTGAGCTGTTATGTCTAAAGGCACAACAAACCAAAGTTTCTAAGTTATTCATTGGCATTTCCACCCCCAAACATATTTTTCCTTGTTTCCTGCCTATTACACAAGATTTAGAGCAGGGGTTCTTAAACTGGGGGTTGGGACCCTTCCGGGGGCCATGAGGTTATTAAATAGGGGGTCGCAAGCTGTCAACCTCCACCTGAAACCCCGCTTTGCCTCCAGCATTTATAATGGTGTTAAATATATAAAAAAGAGGTTTTTTAATTTATAAGGGAGGTCGCACTCAGAGGCTTGCTATGTGAAAGGGGTCACCAGTACAAAAGTTTGAGAACCACTGATTTAGAGAGTTGTCAGTTTTGCAGTGTTAGTCATATTTTAGGGATACGACTTTTGTAATGGTTAATTCCTTTTGTTTTATTTTCATACTGTACTCATCCTCCCCACCTATATGATGCAAGGGATCAGAAAGTTTGAAGAAATGACTGCAACAAATAGAATGACCAGTTTTGGCAGAGTTGGATTATTTTCTCTTGATGGTTTCCAATGTATTTATTTATAGTTAGCTGTACTTAAGACAGTTACAGGTTGTGTAGTTTGTGAGCCTAGATAAAAGCCATTCTAAACAATATGGCTTGTGTGGATAGTCTGGATCATCCCTGCAGCTTTTCTCTCTGAATTTACAGTAACTTGACTCTCTTTAACTTTGTTTCCTTTCCCAGTGACTTGTCAGTGTCCTAATGCACTCCCTGACTTTAGCGCCTTTCTTGCTTCCCTTTGCATTTCTCTTCCTGCACTTGATTTATGCTGTAGGGTGAGGGGTGGGGAAATCATTCGAGAGGAGATTTGGGATTTAGGAAATATGGCAGCCAGTATAGATAGTCAAAGTGAAATCCTGGCCCTATGGAAGTCAATGGGAGTTGTGCTGTTGATTTCACTCTGGTTATTTGTTTCTCAGTATTTGTTCAAATATAAATACCTAAAAATAGCAACTATTCATATGAAGTGAATATAAATAAATATTAATTGCATCTCTAATTTGACACCTAAAATAGTGTGAGCAAGGGATGACAATATATCTTCATGAGCAAGGCATTTCAGAATTTTCAAGGAAAAAAATCCCTCAATACCTATTCAAGATTTGTACATACTGGAAAGGATTTTCAAAAGAAACTAAGTGATTTAGGAGCAAAAGTACTCCTAAGTCACTTAGGTGCTTCTCAAAATTACATCCTGTAAGAACATGGTATGAAGCAAGGAATTAGAATGTAAAACAATTACTATCACAGATTTAGATAGATGCTATGTGACTCAATAAGAATACAATTCGAGAGTCTTATGTGATTAAGGGGTACAAGAACGGACTCTTGTAAGCATGTCCTAGCAGGGAACATCTCCTACTCTCTTTGAAAGGCAATATGTACATCAGTGCACCATACAGATGATTATTCTAAAATATACTGCCAGAACTTTTTTCTAAATTATTTTACAGTAAATAATGTTTGCATACATAAGTTTCTCACAGGGCACCTTTATCATATCTTGGAATTTTGCTTTTCCAGTTTCTTCATGATTCAGGGCATCAATATCAGTAGGCAAAAGCACAGAAAGTAAACTGAAGTACAGAGCACCAGCACAGTCCCTACCGCAAACAAACCTCAGCCTGTTGGCAGATGCATTTCTCTTTGGATGCAGAGCAAACACTGTACTTGCAGTTCTGTGTTATACAATGAACATTCAAAAATCCAATTAAAGTACCAAGAAAGAGACTGTTAGGAAAATGCATTTAGAGGCAAAAATTGTTGTATGTGTTTTTGCATCTTGTTGAATATTGTTTGAATACTGGTATCCCTTTTCACAAAACAGAACACAGACACAGAAAGCGACTTGGGGCTTGTCCACACAGTGCGGCACTGTGCACTACAGGGGTGTGATTCTAAAGTGCACTAGCAGGACCATATAGAAAGCACAATAGGGAACTTTGTGTGCACCAGCATGGTTTACATGGACCAGTTAGTGGACAACACGTTAGCGTGCTTTAGAAATCATACCGATGTAGTGCACATTGCTGCACTGTGTAGTCAAGCACTCGCTCAGGATTATGCAGTCTGTGAAAGAGCCAGCAGCTGATCCTGTAACATCTAACCCAGTTCTCCGGGCCTGTGTATTAACTGCAAAAACAAGCCATATTATGAGTTAATCGCTTGAAAATTTTTACTTTTAGCCCTAAAGATCTTAAAATACAAATAAATATTAGTATTCCCAGTCAAAGCGTGTTTTTTAGGCAAAAGCTTTAAAGTTTAGACTAATCATGAAAACAGTTTTCTCCAGGACTTAAACTGTGTGCCAAATTTCAACCCAGAATAAATTATTATGGCTGAGTAAATGTAAGGCTTGTAAGAGAGTGCCTAAAACAACCTTAACTGTAGCAGCATAAATGTGCTCCTTCATATGGTGTCTTGATCTCCACAAAAGCAGCACTGAGATTTCTCGACATTTTGAAAACATGCTTTCTTCACTAACCAAATATGCCAGATCTATTAATACAAGTCTGGTTTTGTTCCTGCAATCCTATATTATTTGTTTAGTAAGAAATGCAGTTCCAGGAATGTAGGATGGTGAGGGGACAGAACTAGTTTGCAAAGTTATGCCTGTCTTATTGGAGGCCATCTACATCCAGTTAGTATGTATAGCGAGACACTGTTTACGGAGGAGGGAAAAGCAATCAATTTTAATATACTACAGTCTCAGAGTCTGTGTTAAAATAAAGTGACCTTTACATCAGACATATTGGTAAAATATAATGTACACCTCTGTTTTTGTCCTTCCCTCTCCCCCCGCCCCCCATACACTCTCCTATGCCTCCTTTCCATGCTAAATAATCAAATTTTAAAATCTCACATTTGAAGTTCCCCAAGGTCACTGACCATTTTCATCTCCTTCCCGTATAGATTTGCCTTCATACTGGTTTAACTTTATTCATATTATGTTGAAAAAATGTTAAGGTTAGAAAATCAAGCACTTAAAAGTTAGGAAATGATAGAATGAAGGTTGTCTGTTCAATTTATTCTTACATCATCCCTGTGAAGTAATATGGTGGTATTACCCCATTTTACATCTGAAGAACTGAGGCTCAAAGTCATCAAGGCCAAAATTAAATATCCATTAACTTTGGGTGCCTAACTAGAGCTTAATTTTTAAGAGTATCTTAGCATTTGTATAGCACTGTATATGTTCAAAGCACAGCTGGCATTGATTCCAGTTGGAGTTCTAGGTGCTCATCCTACAATTACTCGGGTCATCCTGTTTATCTATTTTTAAAAATGGCAAAATGTTAACTTTCTTCCAGTCTTTTAGCACTTCTACAGTTCTCCAAGACATTGAAAATCAACATTCATGGTCCAGCAAGCTCCTCAGCCAGCTCTTTTAAAAATCATATATTGCATATAGAAATCATATAGTGCATCAATGAATCATAACAACATGGGGCAAATTAAGATTGCACTGGCAACCTTTAATTCTGTCACTTCCTGTGTTTTGAGTGCTTTTTTTTTTGTGAACATAGCATTCCTTTTCCATATTTTTGTATGTGACTTGCAAATTGGACAAACAAATTCCATCAAGTGGAACCATACTGTCCACTACATAAGTCATCAGGGTTGGGACATTTATGTCCATGGTGTATACCTCTATTGCTTGAGCTAATGGAAGAACTGGTAGCAGGAGTAGGCTGTTATCCTCTAGGTTGAACAGCCCTTAGGAGGGAAGAGATTCAGAATTTGCCAGTAGGATTCACAAATATTTGTTAGAGAACAGAGGAATGCAGAGTCTCAGGACTTCTAGGTTCAGTTTCAGGTTCTGAAGATAAGCGTGCTGAAGTGGTTAGACACCCATCTCAGTTCTCTACTGCTCATTGCTTACATCCAATCCCTGCCCCTGCTTTCTCCTCAACTTTTGGCTTTCAAATCAGACTGTTTCCTTCTCCTCCTCCATACCGTCTAGGCACTAGAAGGGGAACATTAAGATCACAGGAGACATCTTCCTGCTCTCAGTTCTGAAGCCTCTGCAATTGGAAGGAGCAATTGCAAGAAAAGTCTTTCCCATTACCCTCCAGCCCAGGGCTGGAGCATACTTTAGTCATTCGGCGGGGATGCTGTATGTGCAGTCTGGTTGGCCTATAGGAGGTGTGTGGGAATGGAACATGCTCAGATAGAATCTTAAGAGAATAATGCTGATGATAAACCTCTGAACATGTGCAAACAGATGACTTTTCAGAGACTAATAACGTTGTTAAATTTGGGCAGATTTTCATGGGGATGGCAAAAGGTACATCCTTGACACTAGGACGATCACACTTGCCAAATTTCAAGTCCCTGCTCCAAAGCATAGAAGTGCTACAGTTCTTAATGAAACAGTAGTAAAAATTCTTTAACCTGTGGGAAACAACATATTTTCCCTAACCTCATTCGAGGAAATAACTGAACCATTTTTAGTGGGGAGCAGGAGTGGAGGAATTAGCCTGAAACAGACACCCAGCATGGAAAATTTCAGTCCAAATGGTTAAATTTTGACAGAATTATAAGCCACTGAAAACAAAGTCTTGTAAAGGATTGTTACCTGTGTTTTCTATAATACGGCTGTCCCCTGATGTAACTGACCACCTGTATGTACACTGAGTGTGTCTTCTCTCATCTACCAGTCAAACAGGTGGGAGCCAATTCAAATTCAGGTTTCAGAGTAGCAGCTGTGTTAGTCTGTATCCGCAAAAAGAACAGGAGTACTTGTGGCACCTTAGAGACTAACAAATTTATTTCAGCATAAACTTTCGTGTTTTCACCTATAGTCCCTCCATTTCATTCCTCTTCACATCAATTCTAAGTGTAATGTCAGGTCACTGGAGCAGCTATAGCTGGTGTCTCTTTGGAAAGGCACTATCTTTGTTTCAAGGCCTTAGGAGAGCCCCACAGCAGCAAGATGACAGAAGACCCATAGATGAAGCAGTGGAGGAAAGGCAGAAGGAAAATGTTTTACTTTTACCTTCTCTTTTAAGCCATTCATAACAGTAGCATTCTGTGCAAGTTGACCCTCTCCTTCATTCCCTCAGGTAGAACTGCCTCTGCCAAGCCTGGTAGAAGCAGGGAAAGTAGTGGTTCTGAACCTGCATGTCTGTGCCATGCTTCAGCTCCCTCCTGCTGACACAGAGGATTTGCAGGATAGCAAACTAGAAGACCAGAGTGATCAGAAGGCTCAAGATTCAGTCATCTAGGAGACATCCAGTTTTTTCCCCCACTTAAACTGACCCCCTCTTCCTCTGAGCAGAGGGGGGAAATCTTCACCAAGGAAACACGGACTGGATCAACTAGGTGTCTGCTTTGCTCTCTCCTCCTCCTCCTTTCCCAAGAAACTTCCAAAGAAAGGCTGCTTCTGCCCACTTGAGATCTTCCTGTCCCTCTCATCAAATGTCTCTAAGAATCTGTTCTTGGCCCCCTCTGCCCCTGGCAAAAAAAATAGAAATAAAAATCTAGTGCTTTTCACTGTTTCCTTTCTCAGATAGGGACATCTTGGAGGGAGATAATTGAATGTAATCTGATCTCATCTATGCTCAAGGCTCCAGAGAATCCTAAATTAGTGTCCTAGGAAAAATAAAGGTACTTAAAATCTCATTTCACCAAGACCTTGAAGATCTCCCATATCAAGCAGAAGATACCAGGTGATTCAGTAGAATCTCCCATTTGTCCTTCAGGCATGCATCAAACAAGGCATTGTCTGTATGAAATTTTAGTTTGTACTGACTTCACTTTTTATGTAGGCAAATATCTAGATGAGCTGCTATACCCCTTGGGCACCCTCCAGGGGTAGGCATACCCCTGGTGAGAACCACTGATGTAGAGTATGGAGAGCTCTTCTCCCTAAACTTCTTGCAGAAGAACTGCCACTGGCCCTTCATCTGAGGCATCTGTTTGCAATATAAACCTATTTGAAAAGTTTGGATTAAAAAGAACTAGTTCCTGATGCGCACAATCCTTTAGAGTCTTTAAAGGCATTGTCGCTGGCCTCAGATCACTGGACCCTTTTTGAACATCCATTCTTTACTAGATCTATGAAGGGAACTGCAATAGTGGCAAATCATGGCACTAAACGTCAATAATACTGTGCCAGTCCCAAGAAATGTTGTATTTGTTGTTTGTGAGGATGGGACAGACCATTAAGGCTTGGACTTTGTTGACTAGTTCTCATAGTTAAGACTACATTTTAGTCACAGGTATTTTTAGTAAAAGTTATGGACAGGTCACAGGCCGTAAACAAAAATTCACGGGCCCGTGACCTGTCCGTGACTTCTACTAAAAATATCTGCCATGAGTAAAACTTGGGCAGGGGGCCATGGGTGCTTTGGGGGTGGCAGTCCAGGGGCATCTCAGGTGCTAGGGGAGGTGGCCTGGGACCCCCACTGGTGCTGGGGAAGGGGAGGGCTGGGCCACGGGACCCTCGCTGGTGCTTGGGCAGGGGGGAGGGGTAGGTTGCAGTATGGGGGCGAGGGATAGCTCAGTGGTTTGAGCATTGGCCTGCTAAACCCAGGGTTCTGAATTCAATCCTTGAGGGGGCCACTTAGGGATCTGGGGCAAAAATCAGTACTTGGTCCTGCTAGTGAAGGCAGGGGGCTGGACTCGATGACCTTTCGAGGTCCCTTCCAGTTCTAGGAGATAGGTATATCTCCAATTATTATTATTATTATGCGGCCCAGGACCCTTGCTGGTGCTGGGGGAGGAGGTTTGGCGGGGCCAGCAGAGGCTTCCTGCCCAGCTCCGAGTACCTGCAGCTCCTAGGCAGCGTAGGCAGGGTCCAGGGCAGGTGCTCCACTGCTCCCACCACAAGCGCTGGCTGCTGCAGCCCCCATTGCCTGGGAACCACATTCGACGGGAGCTGCGGGAGTGGGGCCTGCGGATGTGGGTAGCACGCGACGCAGAGACCCTGCTGCCCCTCCATGTCCTAGAAGCTGCAGGTCATGCCAGTGGGAGCTAGGGAGCCCCCCCCCGAGGTAAGCGCCCCCCACTTCCCAACCCCCTGCCCCTAGTCCTGAGCCCCCTCCCACACAGCCAAACTGCTGCTGCAGGCCCAGGGCTGCCCAACCCGGGCAGCCCCTGAGCCAGCACCAGCCGCTGTAGGAGTTATGGAGGAAAGTCACAGAATCTGTAACTTCTGTGACCTCTGTGACAGACTCGCAGCCTTACTCATAGGCAGCCCTCTCCCACAATGTAGCCTAGGTGTGTGACCTCATGATTTCCCACTTTCTATTTTGCTGGGTTTGCTCTCAGACTTACATCAGTGAGGGACTTGAGGACTGCTGCACCGGGTCTTATGTGGCTATCTCAGTTTTGGCTGTAAATAATGTTAACCAAGGAGCCTGCTGCATGTTGTCCATGCGGCTGCAGAATCCGGTCCAGCAGTTTCTGGAAAGTTCTTGCTTCCCTGTGGAGGTAAAAAGGCACAGTGCAGAATTGATAAACCCAAGGCTTTGGAAAAATTGTTTTTTCCCCTGCGATTCTGGTGTCAAGGGTATCTGCCTGTATCCCATCCTGAGGGCTAAAGTCGTTAGTATGTGGCTGCTCCTTGCTGTTCTAACAGCTCATCTTCCTTTATGCATTGTGTTGAATTTTCAAGTTGCATTATTCTTTCAAAAATCAATGCAGAAGTGTGTTGTGCCTTCAGGGTTTGGGATGAGCACAGTGGCTTCTCCATTCATAGTGCTATTCTTCTACTAATTGTAGGGTCAGCATAGCCCATAGTATGTCCGGAACTGTGTCCCATATTTTCTGGGGGAGTGGCAGACGAATCTCTTGGGCACATGCAGTCTTATGGTGATATGCTAGGTGGGTTTGTCCTAGTAAGGACGAGAACACTGGGGAATGCGTCGACTAGTTGCTGCACCTTGGCTTTTTGTTCAGACTGCAGCTGCTGTCCTAGCCATACGATCTCAGATGTTTGTGTCAAGGATGCCTACGGTCTTAATTTGTGCTCTGGAGGGTAAGGGTTATAAGAAAACCCTAGTGGTCTTCCAGGCTTGTAAAAGATTCACATGGTAGATCTTTATTTTGGCTGTCGGACCCCATAGTCAACTGGGGCCCACCTGCCTCACCACTTCAAAGGGCCCCTACCATTGGGCCAGAAACCTGAGATTTTGAGCTCAGCAGTAATAACAGTGTCTAGGGCTATCAATTAATCAAAGTGAATGCCTGCAATTAACTGAAAACAAAATTAATGCATGAATTTTTTTAATGCGTTAATCGCATACCTCTGGATGAGGAGGGAGTCAATGGCAGCAAGGGGCTGAAGCCTCAACCTGGAGTTCTGGAGGCAGTGGGTGAATGGGGCTAAAGCTCTGAGAGTGGCTGGAGCCCGGAGCCCCAAGGAGGACCAAAGCTCAGAGTCCCCAGCCCAGAGTCTATATTTGAAAATAAAACATCCAAAGATATTTAAATAAATGTTATTCTGTTATTTAACAGTGTGATTAAAACTGCAAATAATCGAGATTAATTTTTTTAATTGCTTGACAGCCCTAATCATAAATGAGTTCCTGGTTTGAAAACCTGCGATCAGGCCCCTTAATTGTAAGCCTTTTCTTGGACCTACTGGACTTTTACCAGGTTTTCCATGGCAAACATAAAATCATAGGTTTATTACTTCTGGGGGAATTCCACACTACTGTGCAGATACGTACTTAATGAGCTGTGCATGTTTGTAGTAAGCTGCCACCACTCTCCGGTCTCCCAGCTCTGAAGGCAGCAGCACAGGATTAAGGGTGGCATGTTATGGTACTGCCACCCTTACTACTTCACAGCTGCTGGCGGGGCGCTGCCTTCAGAGCTGAGCACCTGGCCAACAGCTGCTGCTCTCTGGCCACCCACTTCTGAAGGCAGCGCAGAAGTAAGAGTGGCAATACTGTGACCTCTCTAAAATAACCTTGCAGCCTCCCTGTGGCAGGACACCCAGTTTGTCAGGACACCCAGTTTGAGAAATGCTGGTCTCCCCCGTGAAATCTGTAATAGTATAGGCTAGGGGTTCTCAAACTTAGTTTGCGGCTTGTTCAGGGTAAGCCCCTGGTGGGCCATGAGATGCTTTGTTTACCTGAGCATCCACAGGTACGGCCATTCACAGCTCCCCGTGGCCGCGATCCGCCGTTCCTGGAAGCGGTGCAGGCTATAGCCCTGGTATAGGCTAAAAGCACACAAAAGACCAGATTTAACGGGGGAGACCAGATTTCATGGTCCATGAGTTTGGTAGGCCCTAGATATAACCCCCAATGAACATTATTTCTATGAGCCAAAGCTTAAATTCACCAGATCTTCCTCTAGCCCAAGGTGGAATGGATACTAAGTAGCCTTCCCTGGAGGCCTGAAGAGCCCTTAAATGTTGCTTTTCCTGGACTACTTCCTTTTGATTATTATAAACTCTCTTTGTCCTGCTTGAGGAATCTCTGAAAAGGCAGAAAGTGTTGTCCTTGCCCAGTGGAGTTTGTGTCCAGCACTCTGATTCTTTGGAAGGCTTTCTCTGCTTAGAGGAGCTTTAGAACTCATTCTACCAGGACATTAGTCACCTCTTTCATTAAAAGTGGGGAAGTTTCTGTGACTAACTCTGCTGGTCTCAGTTTGCACAATTTCTCATGGTTACTAACTGAATCTATCCACATTGGTCAGATGGTTCTCAAAGTAGTTCCCACTCAGCCCAACAACGCCTGACTGTTTCCTGTCCTCCTCCTGTCTAGTTCTTTTTGTGTTTAATTTTTCCCCCGTGGGCATAGTCACTGTTGATCAGACCCATTGTATATATTGGTGGCAGCCATAGCAAAGAAAAACAGATTTCTTACACTTGCTGTGCTTGCCACAATGTGGCAATATGCACCCACTAAGAACATACAAATAGGCAAAAAAAGGGGAGGGGGCTTTGGCAAAGTGGCTGCTTAGTTAGACTAGAGCTGTCTGGCAAAAAGGCTTCTCTCTAGTTCTGGAAGGTCTTACCTGAGAAAAGATTGTCTGCCTGCCAGCCGGCCTTCTTAAGAGGAGGCATTGGGTGTGAAAAATCATACTACTCGGTTGGCTAACACCTGCTAACAGATAAGAGTATAACCACCTGAATTGTAATTTTTCCAGGACACCAGGTCCAATGCCTCTGCTCTTGTGAAAAGTTGGCCTTGAATCTTTTAATCACTACATGTCTTTTCCTTCGAAAGGTGGCACCTCTCTCATTGTTCCGGGGCATAGTTTAATACTGATTCAGGGGAAAGAGTGCTGTCTACTGAATTAGCAATACTGTTTGCTATATTAGGTCTTCCATACACCTACTAGTCAGACCTTACCTGATTTAGTTTGAGAACAGAGAAGACTACTGAACTGTTGTATGCTTTTGATATGAGGCATGTTGACATATTTAAGGTTTTCGTTATTAATTCTTTCAGGAGGAAACTTACTCCCATGCATTTCAAGATGCTTTCTGTTAGGCATTATAATGGACTTTAATTAATATAAAAGCAGGTTTTCTTAACTGAAATGGTGATGAAGCTCAAAGGATATTAGTCTTAATCAAACAGGATTAATTTTGCTATAGAAATTCTTGGGGCAGATTCTCCTTTCAGTGCACATAGCTTATTAATGCTAATCTGACATAATATCATTTTTGTAGGTTTAGAAAAAAAATAACTATAACTTATAATTCTTCTGGCATGAATCTCATTACATGTCAGTCCCAACCAAACTTTTTTTGCATCAGACATTTAAAAAGTGTTACTATTTTAAATTACGTCTCCAGTTTTTTTTTTAAAATTCCTTTTCTCTGTTGTTTGGACACCTTGTGTTTTAAAATTATGGTTGTGAAATATCACTATTTAAAATACGTTTTCTTTTTAAAGGGGAAAAGTGTAACTCCAAAACCGCTCTTTTTTTCTTTTCCAGACAGATCTGGACTATGTACACAGTGTTGTAGCAAGCCTGGAAAAAGAGTAAGTTGTGGGGGTAGTTTTGTTTTGTTCTCTTAACAAAACTGTGGTGTGAGGGAAATGTTTTGTTTACTTCCTTTTTTTCCTCAGGATTGTTTTGGTTTCAGAAAAAATAAATGCATGAAGACAAACCAAGGGGAAGTAATTAAGTAGGTTAAACTGTAAAACAGTAAATGGGATTACGTGGATTTGGCGTGACATAAATGGATTGGGTTGGCATGACATAAATGGATTCTATGACATCTGCATTCATGGTATCCTTTGCAGTAGTATGCTCAAACTGAGCTATAGAAGGGAAAGCCCAGGTATTTTAAAAATTGACATTATTAGATTAACTAGACCAGGGGTAGGCAACCTATGGCACACATGCCGAAGGCGGCACGCGAGCTGATTTTCAGTGGCACTCAGAGTGCCTGGTTCCTGGCCACCGGTCTGGGGGGCTCTGCATTTTAATTTAATTTTAAATGAAGCTACTTAAACATGTTAAAAACCTTATTTACTTTACATACAACAATAGTTTAGTTATATATTATAGACTTATAGAAAGAGACCTTCTAAAAACATTAAAATGTATTACTGGCACACGAAACCTTAAATTAGAGAGAATAAATGAAGACTCGGCACACCACTTCTGAAAGGTGGCCGACCCCTGAACTAGACTATAGTGTAAAGTGGAGGAGTTATTGTTCTGGAAGACTCACTTAGGAAAATAACTTTTATACTAGTTTTGTTTTATGTTGCTTGTTTAAAAAATTCTACTGCCGTATTATTCTGTCAACATAAATTAAGAATGTAATTTTACCAGACATAAATCCTGCATATCATAAAAGTTAGAAGATGAGCCCTCATTCTGATGTATTGTGAAGGTAACATTATACATTTGTTCCAAATGATTACAAATATGTTTTATGTCAGACACAGTAACTGCACCAATAATAAATAAATAAATGAATAGTCCCACTGCACTTATTTACTTGATGTTTCTGATGATAGATTTTCTACAGAAATCAGTTCTGGCTTGGTGGAAATAATATCCCCACCTGCGACTTACTATCCTGATTTGACAAATTTAAAAGAGACATTTGGAGACTCAAAAGAGAGAGTCAGGTAAGGTTTTTTCCCTCAGAACTTTCTTGTTTATGTAATGCCAGACTGAGTGTGAATTCTGGAAACATTTTTTGTATATACTTTAAATTATGTGGAAACAAGGCCTTAATTCTGCAAAGAAAACCGAATGGGTGAATCCCTGCATCCACGTGAAGCACTACCTGCATGTTTTTTTCTTAAGGATTGAAGCCTAAATGTTAAGCTTTGTGGGTTTCATTTAATGTTAAATTCTGGGAAGGTGCAGTGGGAGTTCAGAATATAACAGCGTATAAGATTTTTTGTTGCATAACATCATGTAGGTTGTCTGTTCTTGTTTTCTGTTTTCCTTCATGCTGTCAGGAATAAAACAATGTATGAAACTCAACAGTATTGTTCAGTTACCATTTGAAATACCCAATATATTTTTAGAGAAAGCTCAGATAGCTGCAAGAGATCAAATTCAGTTGGGTCATTCCTCTTTTTGTGTTGCAGCATACGGAGGTGGAGGGGGGAGGGAGGGAGTGGGAATTGACCTGTTTTTTGTGGTTTTTTTCCAGACAGAGGCTTTCCTGAGAGAATAATGCCAGATATAATTGTTCTAACATTCAAATAATGTGTAATAACTTGTCATCCTTTGTAGTGCAATTCACTATGTATTGTGACATTTTTTATTTTATAATTCCTTGACTTTTTTTAACATTTAATTTCAGATGGCGAACAAAGCAAAACTTGGACTATTGTTTTCTTATGATGTATGCCCAGAAAAAGGGCATTTATTATATTCAGGTAAATCGCTGTTCTTTGATGTGTAAAGCTATTCAAAGATACCGTGGTGATGGGCACATCATAAAAGCCTAAATCGAATATAAATAGAATGATTATATATTTGTAGGGTGATTGCTATTGTTATTATAGTATTAGTGAATGTGTATAAGTTGAATTACATACACTGTCTAAACTGGAAACCCAGTTGTCTATATGCTTAAGTGTGGCCAAAAACTGCTAATGTGGCAAAAAACATGAAGGAACACTGACTATTTAATTTTGCTTTTTTCATATGCCAAAGAAAGGGGTAGGAGTGGAGCCTCTATGATGCAAAGAAACAATAGAATAGCTGTTGATGGAAGTAGAGCTCTAGATGTTGCATTATTTTTAATTGGTTTTGAAGAGATGTAGATACAGACCGGTAAGTCTAACGTCGGTACCGGGCAAATTAGTTGAAACAATAGTAAAGAATAAAATTGTCAGACACATAGAAAAACATAAACTCTTGAGCAATAGTCAACATGGTTTCTGTAATGGGAAATCGTGTCTTACTAATCCATTAGAGTTCTTTGAAGGGGTCAACAAACGTGGACAAGGGGGATCCGGTGGACATAGTGTACTTAGATTTCCAGAAAGCCTTTGACAAGGTCCCTCACCAAAGGCTCTTACGTAAATTAAGCTGTCATGGGATAAAAGGAAAGGTCCTTTCATGGATTGAGAACTGGTTAAAGGACACGGAACAAAGGGTAGGAATTAATGGTAAATTCTCAGAATGGAGAGGGGTAACTAGTGGTGTTCCCCAAGGGTCATTCCTAGGACCAATCCTATTCAATTTATTCATAAATGATCTGTAGAAAGGGGTAAACAGTGAGGTGGCAAAGTTTGCAGATGATACTAAACTGCTCAAGATAGTTAAGACCAAAGCAGATTGTGAAGAACTTCAAAAGATCTCACAAAACTAAGTGATTGGGCAACAAAATGGCAAATTAAATTTAATGTGGATAAATGTAAAGTAATGCACATTGGAAAAAATAACCCCAACTATACATACAACATGATGGGGGCTAATTTAGCTACAACGAGTCAGGAAAAAGATCTTGGAGTTATCGTGGATAGTTCTCTGAAGATGTCCACGCAGTGTGCAGAGGTGGTCAAAAAAGCAAACAGGATGTTAAGAATCATTAAAAAGGGGATAGAGAATAAGACTGAGAATATATTATTGCCCTTATATAAATCCATGGTACGCCCACATCTCGAATACTGTGTACAGATGTGGTCTCCTCACCTCAAAAAAGATATTCTAGCACTAGAAAAGGTTCAGAAAAGAGCAACTAAAATGATTAGGGGTTTAGAGAGGGTCCCATATGAGGAAAGATTAAAGAGGCTAGGACTCTTCAGTTTGGAAAAGAGAAGACTAAGGGGGGACATGATAGAGGTATATAAAATCATGAGTGATGTTGAGAAAGTGGATAAGGAAAAGTTATTTACTTATTCCCATAATACAAGAACTAGGGGTCACCAAATGAAATTAATAGGCAGCAGGTTTAAAACAAATAAAAGGAAGTTCTTCTTCACGCAGCGCACAGTCAACTTGTGGAACTCCTTACCTGAGGAGGTTGTGAAGGCTAGGACTATAACAATGTTTAAAAGGGGACAGGATAAATTCATGGTGGCTAAGTCCATAAATGGCTATTAGCCAGGATGGGTAAGAATGGTGTCCCTAGCCTCTGTTCGTCAGAGGATGGAGATGGATGGCAGGAGAGAGATCACTTGATCATTGCCTGTTAGGTTCACTCCCTCTGGGGCACCTGGCATTGGCCACTGTCGGTAGACAGATACTGGGCTAGATGGACCTTTGGTCTGACCCGGTACGGCCTTTCTTATGTTCTTATGTTCTCATTCAAACTGGTGTGTGAACGCACCCTTTCTTTGATAGTTGTAAGATACAGTTAAGGCGCCACACCTAAAACAAGGCTTATTAGATTTTGTCTAGAAACTATCACCATGTGGACAGAGGGTTCCACTGGGTATCGTGTGAGAGAACACACACAAACTGAGAACAGACAAGAACAGAAAGAGAGGCAGAGGTAAAAAGCAAGAAAGCCAAGCAGTAGCCTGTGAGCACAATGTGACTCTGGAAAAAGCTAGAAAGAGAGTTTTGAGTCTGGTGTTGGCTAAAGATGCTTAGGGGTGTAAACTAAGGAAGTGCCCCTTTTGTTCTTTGTTCCTCCTATGTTCAGACAAGCAGGATTTTGTACAATCCTTGTAAATAAACAAGATTGCATCAAGGAGATCAGTTTTACTTGCAACTGGAACATTGCCAGAGCCCCGAAATTTGACTAGCTGCTCAGATCAAAAAGGGATAACAATACCAATATTGCACTCTACATTTAGTATTTAAAAATAGCATTAGCAAATGATGACCTGATTGGCTTATAAGGAATCATGGCCATGAAGAAATTTTCAGTTAGATCTTACCATAAACATGTAGAAATAAAGGTGTTAAAAGCTTACTAAAAGTGTAAAGTCCCTTCTCTTTATTCAGATTCTGCACAATATACCTAGGTCCTTCAGTGTTGTCCTGTAGTATCTCTTATCAGGATGGCTGAAGGCACCTAAACTTTGGCCTTCTATCTCACAGTACACCAATGGATGCAGTTATAAGACAGTAATTTTAGAATTTAACCTATTAGGAAGATTTGGTCCTGCCCTTGGGTTTGTACAGCACCTACCACAATGGGACTCCTATCCTGATTGGAGCCTTTGAATGTTACCCGAATACATATAGTAAATAAGAAGTAATGCACGTTATGGCCTATCTTATTTTCACACTGTGTTGAATCACTGAAACTGGTTCTTACCAATTAATTATATTTGTGACAATAAATACATGAAGAAGAATAAAAAATCAGTGTTGAGATTCATCTTTTTCCCCCCTACATTTATCTGTTTATTTCTCTTCCCGTGTAACTTTTGTGGTCCTCACAGTTGACATGCCATTTTCTGTATTCAGTGTTGTTGTCATGTTGGTCCCAAATATTAGAGAGAGAAGGTGAGTGAGGTAATATATTTTATTGGAGCAACTTCAGTGAGACTGGAAATAAGAGCTCTATGTAAGCTTAAAAGCTAGTCCCTCTCACCAGCAGAAGTTGATCCAATAAAAGATAATACCTCACCCACCTTGTGTGTCTCATGCCATTTTGTAGACTATTGTGTTGTCATCTGCTATGATGTCAGTTTTGTTACAAATAATACATGTATTCATGTGAAGTAAAGCAAACAATACAACCAATTAATCTATATCTGGAAACTCACACTTAGTCTTTTGTGTGCCTACAAACAACACATGCGATAGGAGGAAACATATGTACGGATACTAGTATTCAGCACATCCATTATGAGCAACAGTTGTAAGCAGAAGTGGGCAATTTTGGGGATAGAGTCCAAAACTCTCACTACTATGGAACATTTAAATTTTTTTAAAAAAAATTTTGTTTAATCATGCCAGTATTTGCTCCAAAACATAATTCTAAAATGGAGATCATTCTGCTTTGAATTATGTAAACATTTCTTTGCTTATTTTCCATGATAATCGCTTTCTACATTTGCTGAAACAATTGCTATTGAGGGAATGGGACTATAGCTTCTGTTTTCAAGCTGTTATTTTTATTGGCCGTTATAAAATGCACACATAGGAACCTACAGTTTCCCATCTAAGCAATGTGCAGGGAAAATACAAAAAAAAAATTATAGAAGTTAAAAGATGGTGCTTTCCCTTTTGGTACAGTTCTATTATATGCCAGAAAGTAGCAACATCAAGCAAATTCACTACAGTAGTTGTGTACTAAAGTATTTAATATTGCCACAGCCTTCTGATCAAGGATGAGAGATTATTATTGATAAACTATAATCTAATAGCAGTTAAGTATCAGAGGGGTAGCCGTGTTAGTCTGTATCCATAAAAACAACAAGTAGTCTGCTGGCACCTTAAAGACTTAACAGATTTATTTGGGCATAAGTTTTCGTGGGTAAAAAAAAGCCACTTCTTCAGATGCATGGAGTGAAAATTACAGATGCCGGCATAAATATACTGACACATGAAGAGAAGGGAGTTACCTTACAAGTGGAGAACCAGTGCTGACAGGTGGACCTGATAATTTTCACTCTATGCATCTGAAGAAGTGGGTTTTTTACCCACAAAAGCTTATGCCCAAATAAATCTGTTAGTCTTTAAGGTGCCACTGGGCTCCTCATTGTTTTTTTGTTGTTGTTTTTTAACAGCAGTTAAGTACATGCGGAATGGAATCTTTATCTGGATATTATATGCTTGTAAAGAGAAAAGTTTTTTAAAACTATTTCCTATCCAGTTCACGCTTATGTGTTCCCAGATAGTTGATGTATATATCCCTGGATTTTTGCTATAAAGAGTCTCCAAATTAATTATCCTCAAATAGGTGGACGGTGATCATGCTTCTACAGTAATAATTCTTGTGTATGATGCCTAGATACCAGGGTGGTGTTTGCACTAGAAATCTATGGATAAATATATTTTAGGACTACTTTTTCCTTGCTTTACTTTTTCTTTTTGCGTTGCTCTTCCTGCTTTGTGTTAATACGAGTGTTTGATTTCCCTAGCTTGAAGATGATATTGTTGTCAAGCAGAATTATTTCAGCACGATAAAAAATTTTGCACTTCAACTTTCTTCTGAAGATTGGATGATTCTAGAATTTTCTCAGCTGGGTTTCATTGGTAAGAAAAATGTCCAGTTTAGTAGTTTGAAAAGAAAAAGTTCAACCACAGAATCTCTGATTAATAGTGCTGTGACCTCAAAACTACCTTTTTTATACTGGTAATGGAACAGGGAATAAAAATGGATTGACTTTTATGGCTATATGCTGTAACTATACACTACAATAATTGCGGTTACCTATGGATGTTTGAGTCAGAATTAAGCAGTGGAAAATGAGAACACTTTTATAACTAAAAAAATAAGTTACTTTAAAAAATATGGAAAATCAAAATTTAAATATGTCTTATTTCTAATTATCTGTCGGCAAAATAAAAATGACATTAAAAGAACATTGCTTATGTGAAGCAAAGGGACAAAAATCAAGAAAACTCACCCAGCCCAAAGTTACTTTTATGTCTTTTTGCCATTAGAGACCTCACAAGTTTCCAAGGGTCAGCAGCCATAAAAATTAGTCTCTTTTGCAGAAAGGTTCTATTCTATCCTCCCACTTCCACTTGGAGCAACCATGTGACTTCCAGAGCCTGTCCCCTTTCTAGGGATGGAGTCACAAATACCACTTGTTATTTACAGTGAGTAGGATAATCACTACAATGTTGAGACAGAAAATGCAGAGTCCGGAATCTTAGCAGGTTGACCACCACTATGTCATGAGAGTAATTTTAGTGTTCTTTGTTTCCTACACAATAATGAATTTTATTGAGAGGCACAAAACTTACATAAATGCAACTGAAAGAGCTTTCAAAGGAATTTAACACTTTGAAAGTTGATACAACTAGAATCACAGTCTGGTTTGATCTAACTAACCATAATGAACTAGAACCACAGTGACAAAATTGGAAACTGATTCAAAGAAGCTATGATACTTTTCCATTAGTCAGTCAATGTTACTGATCCCAAATACAAAGATCATAAGTTGAGCCCAGAACAGGAAGAAGAATCTGAAACGTGGCTAGTGGAATGTAACCCTGAGGTTTTTTTCATTCTTTTCCCACATTTCAATTAAAGACTCAGATCTCTACCTACATATTTGTTTGCAAAGGAAGTTGTGTCTCAGTTCATAGTATTAAGGTGGTGGGAAACAGTGAATGTAAAATTATACTCTTGATTTCAGAATTTTGTCAATATTTAAAGAACCTGCATTCCCCTGAAGTCAGCTTAGTATCAAATGTGTTTTTATATGTTCCTCTCATGCACAGGAAGTGGGGGAGATATAACCCTTAATAGGCAGGGCTGTCTCTACCCATACACAAAGTATGCAGCTGCATAGGGCACCAGGAAATTTGGGGCACCAGGAAATTTGGGGCACCACATTTCCTAGTGACCTGCGCAGCTGCGTGCTGCTCCAGCCCCTAATCCGCCTCTTCCCCATGGCCCCCACCCCTGCTCTTCCCCAGCCCTGCCCCCACTTGACCTCTTCCCCAAAGCCCCGCCCCTGCCTCTTCCCGCGCCTGCTCCACCCCACCCCCACTCCCTGGAGGACTGCTGCAGGGGTCAGGACTGCACTCACCGCGTGGTAAGTGGAACGACCCAGCCCCAGCCTGCTTCATTCCCCTGGCTCCCTGCCTTGCCTCGCTGCTGGTGAGTGCTGGGGGGAAGATAAACCTTAATTATGAATTTTACTTGTGTTTTGGAATTTGCTTCACAATCTAACCATTCTCTTAATGTAGGTTTTCGTATGAAATTTTGTGGTTTTTACAAGTAATGTAAAATTAATTATAGATTTTTCTTAATTAGCATAGTACAATCTGGAATGTCTTCTGGCATGCAGGAGCTTGCAGTCTGCAGTTTTGTAAGACTGAAAAGGCAAAATATTTAAAATTTACCATGTGCTGAATCTTTAGTTTTCACTTGCAATTTGGGACATGCAACATATAACTATATGAGTAGAGCCCTACATGGATAAAAAATGTGTATCTGTATCAGATCCCAAACATGGTCTACGGATATAAAGTGGCGATCTACAGATTTACAGGACTCTAGGTATAAAATTTGGATCTGCATCCATCCACTATCCGCAAACATGGTCCATGGCTATAAAGCAGATATCTGCAGATTTGCAGGGCTCTACTTATGAATAAGGCTATATTTTAGTCATGGGTATTTTTAATAAAAGTCTTGGACAGGTCACAGGCAGTAAACAAAGTAAATCTATTTCCCCATGTTTATTCCCCCCTATACTGTTCCTCACAACTTCTTGTCAACTGCTGCAAATGGATCATTTTGATTACCACTACAAAAAGTTTTTTTCTTTCCTGCTGGTAATAGCTCACCTTAAGTGATCACTCTGGTTAGAGTGTGTATGGTAACACCCATTGTTTCATGTTCTCTGTGTGTATATTTCTATATCGTCCTACTGTATTTTCCAGTGCATGCATCCAATGAAGTGGGCTGTAGCCCACGAAAGCTTATGCTCAAATAAATCTGTTAGTCTCTAAGGTGCCACAAGTACTCCTGTTCTTTAGGCAGTAAACAAAAATTCATGGCCCGTGACCTGTCCATGAATTTCACTATATACTCCTAACTAAAACTTGGGTGGGGGGCCGCAGATGCTCTGTGGGGGGTGGTCCAGGGGCACTGCGGGTGCTAGGGGAGGTGGCCTGCGACCCCACTGGTGCTGGGGGAGGGGGTGGGCAATGGCCTGGGACCCCCGCTGGTGCTGGAGGGGAGTCTGGATGGCGGCATGCAGCCCAAGACCCCTGCTGGTGCTGTGGGGGAGGATTGGCAGGGCTGGCAGGGACTCTCTACCCATCTCCGCGGGTCCTTGCACCTCCTAAGCAGCAGAGGGGCCAGGGGACTTCGCGTGGCTCCCTCCACAAGCACCAGCTGCCCGGCTCCCATTGTCCGGGAACTACAGCCAATGGGAGCTGCGGGGGCTGCCGGCACAGGCAAAGCGCGGAACTCCCCTGGCTTTTCCACCTAGGAGCTGCAGGGCCATGCAAGTGGGAGCCGGGGAGCCCCCCACCCCAAGGTAAGAGTCACCCTGCACCCCCCAACCAGAGGTGCTGGAACTAGGATGTGGGGGGGGGGGTGCTGCAGGACCCCCAGGTTTAAAGTGGTTTCCATTATATACAGGGTTTACAGTTTGAATCAATGGCTCTCAGCACCCCCACTATACAAACTGTTCCAGTGCCTCTGCCCCCAACCTCCTGCCCCTAGCCCTGAGCCCCCTCCCACACACCCAAGCTGCTGCTGGTGGTCCAGGGACGGCCTGGCTTGGGAAGCCCCTGAGACAGCACCAGCCGCTGCAGAGTGAATCTGTGACCTCCATGACAGACTTTCATCCTTACCAATGAGTTACTTTTTAAAGTATATTTACAGATCATCTGTAAAAGAGACACATTTCTCTCCTGACGCCTACCGTTGGGGAATAATAAATAAGCATTATTTATTACAAGTTGCTTATTTCAGAAAGTTTCTGGTTAAATCATGAGTAAAACTATTTGGAACTCAAAGATTAGAAATTGAGTTATGCCAGATTGCCTGTCTGTTGGCTTTTCTTTATATGGATTCTGAAAATAAATACTTTTAAAACTAAATTAATTAATTGTCTCCAGCTGCTCTCTCTCTCCTTTTTATCTCTTGCTCTCCCATGTATTTTATTTACTGTTTACTCCATTCTGTAACCATTTCATTCAGATATTATTGCCAGTAGGCTTTCAGCAGGATTTAACCATGACTACACCACATCGTAACAGTGTTTTTTATTGAGTGTTAAATCAGGAGTCTAATGCTCCCAATTTAGCTACTTATTCTATTTTTAAGTTGAGTGAATTTAGTATTCATGAAAGTGTGTGATTAATAGCATTGTCTAGAGACATATAGAGATAGTGTAATCATCCGTAGTGCAAAATTCTTTACGCAGTTATCATTATTCTTGATTTGCCTTATCTCTGCTATTCCATTTCTGGTTCTTTATGTGGACACATACTACAAGTTGTACAATTTTGGTAACAAAAGATGTAGGGGCAGCCAAATAAATCACTATTTACAACTTGGGATGAGATTTATATCCAGATCTCCAAAGGCAAAAGTCTAGCTTATTGACCTGTTATATCACTTTGTCCCTATCGATCTAACTTAGAAAAATAATAATTGAAATGTTAACAGAGATGTGGCTTTAGCCATACTCTGTTGAAAGCCTTAGCTATCTTACAAGTTCATTTATAAAAATGGTATTTTGTTTTTGTTAAAATTTGTCTTGGCTGTAAATCTTATTTATGCATACATCTAATCTATTTTTTTAAAAGTGCGATAGAAAACAAATTGTTTATACACAGAGGTGACAAATTCATCTTGTTGATAAGGGGTTTTGACTGACAGACAAAAAACCATAGCATTCTACCGTCCATACATCATAGCAGAAGTTTCATTCTTTGTATGCTGTGCTGAATATGTAGTCTTTAAGTGTTGTCACTTAAACTAAATAAATTATAAAGGGTGGAATTCTGTGCTTCACCTCTAAGAAGCACAGCACAGAGTCATCAGTTTTGAGGTAAGGGATGCCTTCCCAATTCTGGGCTGCTGGGTAGTCCATGGTATATCATAGGCAGCTCTGAGGACCTGTCTAAACTATGGCGGCCTGTCTCCAGCGGTCTGTGACCTGCAGCAGTGCTCAGAATCTCTGCCATGCAAAGTGCTGCAGCCCTGTCCTGGACATCCCCTATGCCAGGGCTTGCAAGGGAGTCCTCTGAAGGCAGCCTTACAACTGCATTCCACAGTTCTATGCTGAGGGAATCCTCCCATGGTTGGATTTAGAGGTTTTTAGAACCCCTAATATGAAGGGGCCGTGGAGCAGGGGTGAGGAGCTCACTCAAGTTTTTAATTTTTTCCAATTTAAAATATTGGGAACAAAAAGTTAACTTTGGATGAGTTTGGACTCTAATAACACCAGCTGCCAGACAGATTCGGTCAATGGATCCATTTTAATATTAGCCAAAGAACTTCAGTAATTTGCGGAATATAAGCATAAAGAATAGTTTAAAAGTTTTTCACTTTGAATGTGTTTCTGGAGATATAAAATTAGTTTTAGAAACATTCTGATCTGTGGCTGTAATTAACTCTGTGTTTAACATGATGCTTTTACTAAAGATTTTAAATGAATGATTTAGATATCTGTAATTCAGAGAAGAATTAAAACAAAGTTTTCCTCTTGAATTGTATCTTTTACATTAATACTGACCAACAAAATACTATGCAGTCAGAATAGTGTAATTTACAATAGAGTTAAACTATACTGAGACTCTAATGGACTAATAAACTAATAGAAGGTCATAATAGGTAATAGTAAATTTTCCACTGTATACCTTTTTTGAATCCCACACTCTCATTTGCCCTCTTCTCCATATAAACACAAAATTAATATTTTTAATATGGAGAAATAATCTTCAACCTTGTATTTATAATGGTTTACAGAAATCTGGTCCTATTTTAAGTTTGACTTTTGTATTCTAAAGTTCTCTGTTCTTGGAATTGTTGAAAAAATCCATATTTATATTGATTTGTGTTTTATTATACAAGTTGAGTATTTTAATGATGATGGGATTTGTAATATTGTAAAGAGCTGTTTTGTGAAGTTTTCCTGTTTACAGTTTTGCTCACCTTATTGACATTTGTGATATCAGCTGGGATTTCCAATTGTGAGATGGTAATACAACTTGCCTTAGCACAAACAATATGGTCTCTAGGCTTGTGATCTCAAAAGAGTTGTTTCAGAATAACTATTATTAATTTAGAGTAATATCTTTACAGGTAAAATGTTCCAATCTCCAGATATCACTCTTATTGTAGAGTTCATATTTATGTTTTATAAGGAGAAACCTATTGATTGGCTCTTAGATCATATACTCTGGGTGAAAGTCTGCAACCCTGAAAAAGATGCAGTAAGTTCAATTTTTATTATGTAGCTTTTAATATCGCTTCTTGATAAAAAGCTTTACTTTCTGTGAATCCAAGAGGTAGTATGTGATGTGCTGATTCTTTTCATGTTTTCTTCATATCCCAGTACAAATCTCAGTCTATGTTTAGATCTGAATCTGTGAAAGTTTTGGAGACCTCAGAGATCAAAGAAATGGCTTTCTTAGATTTCTTAATGTTTCAGATTTGGGAGGCTTAGAAATGCATTTTTGGGGGAAAACAGAGATCAACATTTTTTGTGCCTAGAAGTCCTAAGATAACTAGCAGTTGCACTAGCTATATTTCACATTCTGCAGCAAAATTATTTGAGTCCACTTTAATTTTTTGAAAATAATTATAAAGGTTCATCCCAGTAGCTCAATAGTAGTGCTCAATACTTCAGTGAAGGAGTCCTTCATTGAATATACAGTCTTGGAGTAAATTCCTGGTCCTTTTGAAGTCAGTGAAAGTTTTTCCATTGACTTCAGTAGGCCAGGATGTCACCGAGGGTTTCTTCGTCTTCAGACTATCACATCCATGTGGAGGTAGTTCTTGTAGCCCTATAGCGAGTATCTCATGTAGCCACACAGAAAGCTCTCTGTCCAGTGAAGAAGCAGTATTGACTGATTCAATTAAAAATCTCATCCAAGTCTCATTAACCAAAAGAATGATGGCTACAATATGGGGGGAAAAAGCTTCATCACCGGGGTGCTATTCTGCTTGTGTGTTTGCCTGCAGAGTGTTTCCATGTTAACTTTACACACTGCTTTTTTTGGCTGAGGTTTTTGTGTATCAAAACTCTAGGGGTAAAATTCACACATCAGTGAAGGGGCCAAGTGTAGCTGAACCACTTCAGTTCTCCTGCATGGGCAGGGCAGCTGTTGAGAGAGTATATAAAAGGGACTATGTGCATGGCAAAGTTGGCACGTAGACCAGTATAGATGGAGAATATGGGGCATGTGAGCAGATTGCTCTCAACAGAATACTTGTAGTCAGAGTATAGTGCAGATTTATACCATACTTGAGAATTGGATTTACTGGTACTAGAAACAAGAATTAAACAACATAAATCTCAACCTGAGTTTTCTGCCCAAGTTTGATGCTTCTAAGGTTTCCTGCAGGTGCCATTCATTCGACCTTCCTTATATCCCTGTAGAATTAACAATCCCCACTTGCAACAATGAATGAGCAGAATTTACTCAGCAGCTTTATGCCAGGTCCAATACCAGCTAGATAGGGTGGATCAACAGGAGAGCCCCATTAATATTGTCACAGGGTGGAAAGGGGAGAGAGGAGAGAATTTTGTCTGAGACTATACAGACTTACTGGTCACATATCATCATATGGAGGCTGTACAGAAATTACCTGTTTGATGGGAGAAGTAGTTGTGGTGGGGTTACAGGCTGCCCTGCACCCACCTACTGATTGGTAGATAATTTCTCATGTAGTTCCTCTGTACAGAGCCCATTTATTCAGGCTTTTTGCAGGAGGAGGAGAGGAGTAAATTTTAACCAGAATGAATAGCCCAATGGTGCTCTTAGGCAATGAAAGAAGATAGCATCAGGAATGAAGTACTGGTATATAGTTCCAGTTTCTTGTAATTTGTTTTGGTTCATAAATCATAGATTATCATACAATTTCAATAAAAACTCACTGATTTTTCTTTCTTTCTTATCTTTGCTAATGTGAGGTTTTCTTGATTTTATTTTAAGAAACATTGTGACAGACAGAAATCTAATCTACGAATACGCTTCAGGCCTTCCCTTTTCCAACATGTTGGACTGCACTCCTCCCTAGCAGGAAAGATCCAGAAACTCACGGTTAGTAGCTAAAACTTCCCTGCCCTTCCAGATCAGACAGGATTGATACGTGATTTTTCATCAGATGAGAAAATTAACTTTTTGCTATAGTTTAGCATTTTCAAGTATAATATATTATACTCTAGTTGGAATTAAGCGTGATTAAAGCTGGCTACCATAGAATAGAAGAATGTCTAGCTCAACTCATATATTTTTATACAACTCCTGATATGGTCTCTCATTTTAAATCTCTAACCTTTTATCTGTAATACTGTGACCTTTTAATTCATCAATACAGGGTTTGAGATGTACAATGGAGAAAATGGATAATACATTAGTTGCCCTTTGTTTTCCATTTGCTTTTAAGTACTAGCAAAATTAGCCACTAAGGAAAAGAGACTGCCTGACCAGCTTAATAGCATGTTTGTCTTTCTTTCAATTAGGACAAAGACTTCCTGAAACCATTATTACATAAAATTCATGTGAATCCACCCGCGGAAGTTTCTACATCTTTAAAAGTCTATCAAGGACATACACTGGAAAAAACCTATATGGGAGAGGATTTTTTCTGGGCTGTTACACCAATTGCTGGGGATTATATCCTATTTAAATTTGACAAACCAGTCAACGTAGAAAGGTTAGTAATCACTTGTCTTTTGGTCTCACAGCTAAAGATGCTTGCTGACCAAGTATGCTTGAGGATTGAATTGAGGAAATAATAAATTAAACATAATGAAAAAGTAATTTTGTACAAAGTATCAAATGAAATAGATACTTTGCAGTTCAGTTTAAAATGTGCTTCAATCAACTTTGTTCTTCATAGTTGACTCTATTTTATTTAGAGTATTTTGCTACAAAATCTATTTTTGTAACCTTCTCCAGAAGTATAACACCACAGCCTGCCAGCAGTTAAAAAGACTGCCAAATTGAGTCTGTTCCAGTCGGTTGAAGGTGACTTTTTTCCAAGCCCTTTATCTTACTCAAACTTGATGTGTGTGGTTTTTTTACCTGCATCTGTGCTTGAATTTATGATTTGCTACAGTCACACAGAGGAGTGAAAGTGACCTCTTCTATTTATTAACCTTTAGGCCAGCTAAGGCAAGGAAATACTTCTTTTACTTTTATTTTTTAACAGAGTAATTTTAGTTTTGCTAGGTTGACACTGTCTTCTCTCCTTAGTTATGTTGGAGTCTCTTTTGCTTCCTTATTTTCTTTTAACCTTGTACACCAGCCCACGACTTCAGAAAGAAATTTTTTGTTTAGGGTATCTTTATATTCTCCTTTCATGCACATTGTGCCTTTCTGCTGCCCCAGTTCTGCAGACCCAGAGCCTTGCAGTGGTGGTAACTACTATTGGAGTCATCTCACTACCGTATTTTCCGGCGTATAAGACGACTGGGTGTATAAGACGACCCCCTAATTTTCCTAATTTTGGCCTATACTCACCGTATAAGACTACCCCCCCTTCCGAGGCAACACCATTTACCGGTAATAACATCAGATTTGATTTAAATAATTTTAATTAAAATGGTTCCTTCCCAAAACCCCCAACCCTAACTCTTCCCAAGACCCCCAACCCTAACTCCCCCCCAGGACCCCACCCCCTGCCAAACTTGCCCCGCTCCCTGTCCCCTGACTGCCCCGACTCCATCCACCACCATCCCAACAGACCCCAGGAACTCCCACGCGACGCCTACCCAACCCCCCCTTCCCCATCCCCTGTCTGCGCCCCCAGAACCTCTGCCCGATCCAACCCCTCCTCCCCAGTCCCAGCCCTGGCCCTGGCCTCTTACCCCTGCCGGGGGCCAGGGTCGGAGCCGCAGCCGCGGGGCCCGACTCCCCGGGCCGACACCGGGACCAGCGCCGCAGCCGCGGGGCCCGGCCGACACCGGAGCTGGAGCCGGAGCTGCAGCCGCGGGGCCCAACTCCCCGGGCCGACACCGGGACCGGCGCCGCAGCCGCGGGGCCCGGCCGACACTGGAGCCAGAGCCGCAGCCGCGGGTCCCAACTCCCTGGGCCGACACCGGGGTCGGAGCCGCAGCCGCGGGGCCCGGCTCCCCGGGCCGACACCGGGACTGGCGCCGCAGCCGCGGGGCCCAGCTCCCCGGACCGGGACCGGCGCCGCAGCCGCGGGGCCCGACTCCCCTGGCCGGGCCCGAGCCGCAGCTGCGGGGCCCAAGCTGGGCCAGGTCCGAGCCGCACAGGCGGGACCAGCCCGAGCCGGGGGTGCTTGGCTGGGACCGGGCTGGGGCGCTCGGCCAGGGCCAGGAGGAGCCGTCCCGCCCCCTCCCCCACACGCCCGGCTTACCTGCCCGCTCCTTTTTTCAGGCTTCCCGCGAACATTTGATTCGCGGGAAGCCGGGGAAGGGGAGGAGAAGGAGGGCGGAGCGTTCACGGGAGCGGTGTCATCTATTAAGCCTGCTCGGATTGGCTGAGTCAGAGAGGCGGGCTATTACAACCTTTGCCAATCCGAGCAGGCTTTGTATGCATTAATAGAATACACCAGTGAGACCCCTCCCAGGATTGGCTCAGCCGAAGCTGTTTATACCCGGTGTATAAGACGACCCCCGATTTTTGGGGGTTGTTTTTTAGTTTAAAAAGTCGTTTTATACGCCGGAAAATGCAGTAGATACTTTTCTTGTGGAGGATATCTCAGGCTGTCAAGCTGCTCTTTCTGCCTTCTTGAAGTGAACCCAATTCTTCCATGGATTGGCAGCAAGCTGAAGACTGAGTCATCACTTTAACCGATCTTAAAGATCTCAGATTAATTGAATTTGGTATTTTCCCCACATTGTAATTTGTGCTCCAATGATTCTGACCAGTGAAATGCAGATCACTTGAGAGGTGAAAAAATTAAAAATTACAGTACTCTTCAGTTGCTTATAAAAGTCTTTTCTTTCAGTGTAGTTGTTAGGCCTGAATGGAATGTGCCTTAAAGGGGGTACATACACCCCACCTTATCATATAAAAGTCAATACCTTTTACCTGTGGCAATAATATGAAATAGACACCTTTCAGTTGGAGAGTGTACATTTAGTGGTAGGTTTTTTATCAACTTCAAAGTTTCTGTTTCAAAGTTGCATCGAAATGAACAATATTGATGGTGTTTTTACTTATTTATCCATTTTTGAAAAAAAAGTGCATACTTTTGTAGATATGAATTTCAAGGAAAGGGGGTGGAACGAGTTAATTTTTATTTTGGTTAGATACTTGTTTTATTAGGATGTGTCAGAAGCAACCTGGCAGTTTTGACAAATGCTCTAAACGTGCTAGGAAATGTCATAAGTAAACTTTGTGCCTCAAAAATGGACATGACTTACTCTTCAGCAAATACATTGTGTCACCTCAGTTTATCGTGTTGAGGGAGAGAAAGTGCCAGTCATTTGTGCAAAGAAAGGGAGAATGTATCCATTCTTTTGTAATTGGGCGAAATGGTTAAAATAAGCCTACTCTCAGTACCGCCATGTCTCAGGTGCTAGTAACATTCAAAAGAGATGAGGATTACATGACTTTAATAATCTCTATTCAATGAAGATAATTCACTTTCTGAGGAAAGTGAACATCTTGGATTCTCCTGCTTTCTCAAAGGAAGTTCACTGACTGGACTGGTATAAGATTTTAAGTCTAAGTAGTTTTTCATCTGACATGAGGCCATTTTCTTAATTTCTAATAAATATTGAAATGTTATTTGGGCTCTTATCTCATTACCCAAAGACCACACACATCAGTTTTTACCTTTCTTGAATTCTCAGAAGATTTGGGAGAGTTACTAATGTTAAGAATTGTCAGGGATATGATGCACTTAAGTGGTGGGATTTTCAAAAGCACTCAGTATTGGCCTAAATCTGCTTCCATTGAAGTCAAGTGACAAGTAGGTGGAGAAATAAGTTTGCAGATATATCATGGCTCTAAACACCAATGAGGGAGAGGAATGATTTTACTGAAGTACACAAAGGTTATAACTGGGAGTAATGGGTTGAATTAAGAAAGGGAAAACTTAGGCTGAATATCAGGAAAACCTTCCTGATGATGAGATGTAGTAGGATGTGGAATAAAACTAAACTAGATAAACACTAGAAAGTATACTTTTGGGAACAATCTGGATTTGTGGGGGAAGGGGACTTGATGACCTTTTAGTATGCATGTCTTCTATTTGTCTGTGATTCTTGAAACCAATGAAAAAAGCCTTCTGAACCTGAATGAAACCTTGTCTGCCAAGCTCCACCCCAGAGTTACTGGTTAGTAGCTAGCTATGTTAGTAAAATCCTGATATATGAGCTTTCTAATGGAAATAATGACTACAAATCTGACTGAATGAATGGTGCTTCTGTAACAGCATAACACAGCAATTACTTGTTCCCATAATGTATTTTTCCATGTAAAACATTTTACTATGCTGAATTTACTGTTTCTGTAGTAGTTTGCTCGGTTAGCTATAAACTTTTGATCCCTTTCTTTAAAACTCCATACTTCTGAGAATCAGAAAATTTGTTCTTTAGCAAAGATAAAAGCATAAGAAAATGTAAGAGCATAACTGAGCACACGGAAACCCAACTGTTTGTTTTATTTCGTCATAACTTCAGCAGTTCAGCCGATGTTTCTTGTCCTAAGCCAACCATACTACAACAGGAATGGAGTGAACTGAACAAGACTCTGAAACAAGTTTTCCATTTCGATAACAGTTCTTACAACTGAAGTTCCTCATCCAGAGCACTGAACCTCCTATATAGTAAGCTAGAATTCCACTGTCATCTTTGCAATCTCTGTGCTGCTTCACATATCTCTCTGTTTCAGTGCTGTACCAAGGGGATACTGTGAATTCACTAGTTTTATTCTTGATAGTAAATTGGACATCAACATTTTGTGGATTGTTTGCAAAAATAAATCCATCGTTAATTCTGGATGTTAAGACCCTCAAAATAGATCACACTTTTAAGATTACAAAAAGATGCTGTCACTTTAAGTTATTAGGCTATTGAAGTCCACTTTGGCTATTTTGATATATGCTACTTGTCCAAATGCACTTTTTTGAACTAAAAATGACCGTCACATTTAAAAGTAGCTTTAAACGCTTGACAATTCTATCACTGTAATTGTTGTGTCAAAGATACATTTCCTTTCTTTAGGTTCTAACACTTTGTAAGAGAATATAGATTCCCCTTTTCTTCTTCGAGTGATTGTGCATGTGCATTCCACAATGCTCACCATGTGCACTGGTGCTGGAAGCTTTTCCCCTAGCAGCACCTGTAGGGGAGTGCCCCTAGCAAACCCTGGAGTGGCGCCACTATGGCGCAGTATAAGGGGCGCTGCGCACTCCCCCCTCTCTCAGTTCCTTCTTGTCGCCAGTGAAGGTGCGTCGGAACTGCTCTGCTCCAGCTTTGCTGTAGCTTCCCTCTTGGACTCTGTTAATTCATAGTTAGTAGGACCTGTAGTTAGAATTAGTTTAGTTTATAGAAGGAGTCTGCAACCTCTGGCATGCGGCTCACCAAAGCATGCACCCTGGTGGGCCAGGCCAGTTTGTTTACGTGCCGTGTCCTCAGGTTTGGCTGATCGTGGCTCGGACTAGCCGCAGTTCGCCGCTCCAGGCCAATGGGGGCGGCAGGAAGCCGGGGTCAGCACATCCCTTGGCCCGAGCCGCTTCCCGCAGCCCCCATTGGCTTGGAGCGGTGAACTGCAGCCAGTGGGAGCCATGATCGGCTGAACCTGCGGATGCAGCAGGTAAACAAACTGGCCCGGCCCACCAGGGTGCTTACCCTGGCGAGCCACATGTCAGAGGTTGCCAACCCCTGGTTTTGAGTTAGTTTAGTGCACCTGGGTCGGTGCATGCTCTGGGCTTTGTCGTGTGACACTTGCAAGCGGCCAGTGCCTGTGAGTGATCTGCATGCAGACTGTTTACACTGTCTCAGGGAAACCCATCCCAGCAATCGCTGCAAGATTTTCAGATCCTTCAAACCTCAGACCAAGAAGGAGCGGGACATTCAGATCCGAGCCATTTTGATGGAGTTGGCCCTGACCCAGACACCATTGTGCTGCTCCAAGTCAGCACTGAGCACCGCAGCATCGGTGCGTGGCGACCCTTCGGCGCCGTCCACCAGCCGTCCCCGCTCAGGTTGAGTGGAGTAGCCCAGCCCACTCTGAGACAACCTCCCCAGACGTTTGGGTGCCCTCCACGCCGGGGGCCCTGCAAGCAGCTCGAGATTTTGTCTCTGCTGGTACCAGAGACACTGCAGCTCTTGGCTCCCCAGTCCAGAGGCAAGCCACCGCTCAGATCCCCGCAGTCGCCGCCTGGACAACACTGTTCATGGTCTAGGGAAGGTTCCCAACGCCGTTCCCTGCTCAGCGACCACCCCGTGTGCCATCCACACCGGTCCCCATTGATCCCCACCAGATTGTGTGGCTGGGTACTGACTGGCAAGGGTTCCAGGCACCACTCTGCCTCGAGGGACCGTAAACTTCGCAAGGAGAGCGTGCCCTGTAGAGACCAGGACAGATGGCACTGGAGGTCCTTGTCTCCGAGAGGCTACCGTAGCCCTTCACGGTATGGCATCTAAGCCGTTTCTATTCTTCATCTCACTTGAGGTCCCTGCCACAGCACCGCTCCCATGGTCCCAGGCGTCGATAGCCGGCACCTCGCCATCGCGGATCCACCTGTCGGAGCCGGTTGTGGAGCAGCTGCTACCAGCGGTACTCCCGCTCCTCCACACCAGGATCACAGTCTAGTAGTCAACACGATTCCCGACGCCACCACTCATCCTGGTCCCGGGATAGCAGCAGATCGTATGCCAGCCCGGCTTCCCTTTGCAGTCAGTCAATGGGCCAGGCTAGTCAGGCTGAACAGCCTGCTCTGCTGGTGCCATAGCAGGTGCAGTGGCACCGGGCTCCTTGGCCGGCACCATGGTACCAATGGGCCCTGTGGCCCTCGATGCAGCCTCCAGTTGTAGCTCTCTTGGTGGCTGGAGCCTCGGAGAGACCGTTGGCCTCCCTTTCTCAACCTCCCAAGGAATAGGTGGAGCGTTCATCCCCGGTTCTGCACCCATAGTGGAACCAAGCACTCATAAGAAAACTGCTGGTGAGTCATCCACAGCGATACATATATGTGCACAATCACTCAAAGGAGAAAAAATGGTGTGTTAGAAGAATGAAAAATAACAGTAAGCTTGCTACGGTGATTTCTAAGAGGAAGACCATATAATAACATACATGTTATGTTTTTAACATACATGTAATCTGATATTCTATAGCAGGGGTCGGCAACCTGCGGCATGCATGCCAAAGACGGCATGCGAGCCGATATTTAATGGCACGCTGCTGCCTGCAGCCTGCCGGGGTCCTGGCCCCACTCAGTCCGCCTGCCCACCGCTCTCTCCTGCGGGGCAAGAGGCAGAAGCTTGGTCCTGCCAGCAGCCAAGCTCCCCCGTCCCCTGCTTCTTCCTCCAGCGTGGTGCTTTCCTGCCCCTCCTCCTCTCCTTCCCTGCGCCGATCAGCTGATCGCCCTTGTGAGGGGAGAGGGAGCGGAGCTGCAGCATGCTTGCTGCTCTGGGGAGGAGGCAGAGAAGAGGTAGGGACGAGGCCCTGGGGAAAGGGGTGGAATTGGGGTATATCCCCTCCAGCCCCCTGCCATGAGCACCCTCACAAGCCGAGTACCCCAGCCCTCTGCCCTCACCCCTGCACCCCCCCATACCCTGACTCTTGCACACCCCCCCACATCCCCACCCCCACCTGGAGCACCAAACAGGAGCTCCTGCACACACACCCACATTCCCACCTGCATCCCTGGTCTGGGGTCCCGGCTGCCAGCCCCTTGCCAGCCGGGGTCCCGCAGGCCCCACTCAGCCCACTGCTGAACTAGGTGAACGGAACCCTAGGCCGGCAGCGGGCTGAGTGGGCCAGCGGCGTTTTAATCAGCATTTTAATTTAATTTTAAATTAAGCTTCTTAAACATTTTGAAAACCTTGTTTACTTTACATACAACAATAGTTTAGTTATATAATATAGACTTATAGAGAGAAACCTTCTAAAAACATTAAAATGTATTACCGGCACACAAAACCTTAAGTTAAAGTGAAGACTTGGCACACCACTTCTGAAAGGTTGCCAACCCCTGTTCTATAGAATATTCCTTTTTTTATTTTTAAAAATCATTTAAACATCAATCAGTAAGAAAAGAGAAGATTACTAAAACCAGAGCTGTTTAAAAATCTGTATATAGAGAGACGAAATACATAGTGTAACGTAAATAACAACTACTACAACCACGATAACAAAGCAGCTACTTGGAGTCCTAAAAAACCACTAAGAAGGAAATTGTGGTGCCATTGAAGTCAATGGCAAAATTCTCATTGACTTCAGTGGGGCCAGATTTTCACCCCCAGGATTTTATAAATAGACCAAACAGTTCACTAGGCACATAACAAAACAGAAAAAAAACCTAATACTTTTTCCAACTAAGTTAAAGTGCAATTGTAAGTTATATAACAGGCTCTAAAAAAATCATATTGTAGTTTAATTAAATTAAATTACACATGTTCAATAAGTATCACCCATTGATAGAGAATTTTAATTTAAGGGAAATATTTCCTTTCTCTAGTATAATTGTAGTTGTTTATATAGAATTACCAAGCAATGAATATAAAACTAAACTTTATAAAATGGCAAGTGATGTTCATGCTCCTCTTCAGTATCAAGCTCGCTAGTATCTTTACAAGCGAGCTATGAAGAAAGGAAAGCCTGGTCTTCATCAAAAGTGTAAAATAAGTACATTTTATAAGTACATAAAATTTGAAAGGACATAAGGCAGAAGCCTAAAGACAGAACTTTAGCTCAGAGAAACAATAATTAATTCTCTGAACCAGCACAGATTTTTGAAACATATTAGAAAATACACATTGTTTTTATTTTGCTAGAAAAGATTACTTCTATTTCCTGACCTGATTAATGAGCTATGCACAATCAACAGCTGATCAAAAAGGGTACAATCAGCGCATGATTCTGCAAAAAGAAGAGATGAAGAACTGCTGTTAGAGATTAAACACTTTAAGTATGGAAAAGGGAAGATTAAAATCACAAATAGAAGTTAAGTGTTGACATAAATTTGTACAAATCTTCCTTTTTATGATTTTCAAGAAAACCCAGGACATTAGGCTTCAAGAAAAATTTTCTAAGGTTTCATCACAATGGGCTATAATCCTGATTGAAGCTTTTTTTTTAGAATATCAGTAATAAATAATGCATTTCTGCCTAGGGAAGTTGTTACTATCTTTAATTACCACACCAATGAGCGTCGCAGTGCTTTTTCTTAGGTTTTCACAGCAATCAGATTGTGTTGGATTTCATTAATACTTATTTCAACAGATTATATTTTTCTCTCCAACTCGTATGTTTTTAGATACTACATCTAGTTTACTTTCAATGGAATCAAATTCCAAATTCTGTATTACATTCAAGACATACAGTGACAAACCAAGATTGCATGTGCAATTACACGGTCATATACTATTTTTCATATGTTATACAACTTTTTCTATACTAGAAGTGTGAATCATCTTGTACGTCTATGTACATTGAAACAGAAAGTAAGAAGAAAGTAATTTATATTATGCAAGGTGCACATTGTAAATGGTTGAGGTAAATGACACCAGAATTAGGTAGTTATTAACCCTGGCCCACAAAGAAGGTGTCAGGGATAGAGCAGCTTTTTACAGTTTTATTTTTATGAGGTAGCTTGATGTTACATTTACAAAATAGAAATTAATATTACATTTTATAATTTCCAAACTTCTGCATATTTAAATTAACTAAAATATTATTTTACAGCTTTTATTTTTTAAGAGAATAATTTAGCAATTTTCACTTCTGTTTGATATAATATACGTACGTACGTGTGTGTGTGTGTGTACTTTCCAGAATTTTAATGTTAATGAATGATTCTGAGGCTATTGTGTTTAAATAGCAGATAGATGAGACGCTATTGTTAGTGATTTTAGTAACAAGAAAAATGCGACTCAAGCAGAAAAAATAAATATTTCCAGTGTTCCCATGAGTTGACACCAGTTAAATCCCAGGCCAGATTTCTTAATAATTCATGAACCAAAAGCACATCTCCCCACGCATCAGTCAGGTCTTGCAGCTGGGAAAATGTTCTGTAGCTCAGCTCCTCTTGGGCCTTGTGCTTGTTATCCACTGAGAGGAAGGCAAGCTTACTGCAGGACAGCTAGCTAAATGGTACCCAGTGCAATAGCAACAAAGTTTTGATCTGCTGTCAAATAATTTTATCTTTAAGAGAAATAAAATTCTTATAAATCTGAAGCACAAGAATACACTACACCTCTACCTCGATATAACACTGTGCTTGGGAGCCAAAAAATCTTACTGCGTTATAGGTGAAACCGTGTTATATTGAACTTGCTTTGATCCACCGGAGTGCGCAGCACCGCCCCCCTGGAGCACTGCTTTAATGTGTTATATCCAAATTTGTGTTATAGCGGGTGGTGTTATATCGAGGTAGTTGTATATCATTAAGGCTCTGTGTTTGTCATGGAGGTCATGGAAGTCACAGATTCTGTGACTCCTGCAGTGGCCTGTGCAGCTGGCCGGGGAGCCACTTGAGCAGCTCGGGCAGCCCCTGGGCCAGTTGCACCAGCTGCTGCTGGGCGGTCTCAGGGCCCCCCAGCAGCAGGAGTTTGGGTATGGCGGGGCTCAGGGCTGGGGATTGGGTGTAGTGCTTACCTGGTGGGGGAGGGGCACCTCCCTGGAAGGGCGACAGGAACTCCTTCCTCAGCTCCTAGCTCCATATGGTGCCTCAGCCTGTGGGCACCACCCCCGCAGCTCCCATTGGCTGCAGCTCCAATGGGAGCTGCAGAACCAGGGCTTGGGGCGGAGCAGAGGCAGCACATGGAGCTAGGAGCTGGAGGTTGCTGCTTCCCAGGAGCCAGCTAGTGAACCTGCCCCAAGACTCCCCTGCCTCTCCCCCCTAGGCAATATCCCCTCCCCCAGCAGCCGCGGCGCCCCCTGGGCTGCAACCCCCCCCCCTCCCCAAAACACTTGTGCCCCTCTTCCCCCCAGCTTTCATCATGGGTATATAGTACAAGTCAGGGACAGGTCACGGCCATGAATTTTTGTTTACATCCTGTGACCTGTCCATGACTTTTACTAAAAATATCTGTGACTAAAATGTAGCCTTAACTATCATACATAACTTTATTTGTATTTTGTATGCATTCTTTGATTATGGTAATAGACCTGATCTGTCAAAGAGAAAATATGCATGTGTATGTGTTGTTTACATAGATGAAGAGAGATAAATGGAAAGGACAACTTTGGCTGGAAGGAAGCCTGGAAACTCATTTAGGTCAATCATTTCTGTAAATCATATCATACTGACATTATGCTAACTTTTGTGTGTTGCAGTGTTGCTACAGTGGAGCTGTTAATTGTTGTAAATGAACAAAATCACCCCCTACTGTCTAAATGTTAATAGCACAGCAGGAAAAACGCTGCTGCTTTTGCAATTTGTTCACCATTAACTCACACAGAGAGCTTGATGACTATAGAGGAATTTCTTTGGTGATTGTTCCCAGCTTTGTCCTGCTGTCAGTAATAAGAGTTGTGAACTAAAAAGTGATGAAGAAAAGCACTGTTCCTGCCTCTATGCAAGAGCACTTTATGCATTTGCATTTTTAAAAAGTCGCTTATGAAAAAATATTGGTAGGTGAGAGTGGTAAGAGAGATGTTATCCCATTAATATAGTGGTAAAACTCCCACTGATGATTAGGGTGTTAGAATGCATAAGGACATCAGAATAGATCTAAATGCACATTTTAAACAAATATCTTTCTGGGCTGCTTTGCTGTAATTTTGTCTTACTTATCACTGAGACCTGTAGTAAACGCTGGAAAATGTACTCCTTGTATGTTTTTGAGATTTCATAAATGTTTAGAAAAAGGATTACAAATTTGGTTTTGCAGTCCTTAATCCAGGCAAAACTCTCCATTAATTTCAATGAGTTTTATCTGATAAAATCTGCAAATTAGGGACCTGTGTATGATAAATTCTTTGTGTGTTAGCATTGTGTATGCTCATGTATTGAACATTTAACAACAATTGTTAAAAAGCACAAATATTTTTCTTGAAGAGTTTACAGAGCCAATGTCCCTGGAGCAAATTCTGTTCTGCTACTCCTGTGCAATTCCTACTGAACTCAGTGTATGCCACTGACGTCAATGGAGCTTGCATGCATGTATCTGACAACAGAATTTGGCTCCGTCTCTTTCAGAGCCTTGATCCTGTTTTAATATTTTTTGTCACCTGTCACTCTATCAGAGAATTTCCCTATTCAGGAAAGCAGGAGCTTAAAGTTAAGCATGTGCTGCTGTCTGAATAGAGATGTTTTCCCAAATCAGGACTGGAGCGCTCTGTTTTCCTCTTCTGCTTTCTTTTGATGATGCTTTCTATAAGGATCATCAATCACAGAAAAAATAATAATTTCTTGCAGATAAAGACTGTGTGGATTAATGGCAACTACTTATCCAGCTCTAGACATATTTAACACTGACGAATTGGAAATTTTATGTCTGATTACATTTTAATAAATTTGTAAATTGAGTGATTTTTCATAATTTTAGTTACATGATCATTCTCGAACTAGTTTTAACTGAGTGATGCATATGTAGTGTGTTAGATGGTGCTTACTTTACATTTCAGTTGAAATGAGGGCTTCAGTGCTAATAGATTTTACATGTTTATTTAGATGCATTAAGAATAACAAAAGCCTGTTAAACTAGGTGTATTTAGATGTCACTTCTATATGCAGTTACATAGACATTAATCTTAGGAAACTAGTCTGTGTTCTATTAATATAAATGAATGGCCTTAATAAATTCCCAAGTATAGATATACCACCTAGTGGTAAAAAATGCTGGTGTTTCTCATTCACACAACGCATGTTGAAAACTCAATGTTTAAAAGAATGTATGCAGTATAGTTGTAGCCATGTCAGTCTCAGGATATTAGAGAGACAAAGTAGGTGAGGGAATATCTTTTATTGGACCAACTTTTGTTAGTGAGAAAGACAAACCTTCAAGTCATGCGGAGGTATTCTTCAGGTCTGCAAATGTTACCCACACAAAATTCTCTATTACACACACTCTAGGGCACCTGCCTTTACCTAGTTCCTAGGGCTCAAGGCTTCCACCTCTACCTAGTTCCTGAAGGTCAAGGCATAACCCTGTTGATTTAGGCACCCCCACCCTTTCCCAGTTCCTAGAGCTCCAGGCAAAAGGCATCTAACTTTATCCCTTAATGGGCTCCAGGCTCTACTTCTCCGTGGACTCAGGGCTTAATCTTTTGGGGATTTACGGGGTCTTTTACCAGTGAAGGAGCCTTACACAGTAATATCCTACTTAACCTCTATTTATTAACGATCACCAAAACAGAATGCACACGCTAAGTATACAATGCTCATCACTCCCAATAAGGCAGACATACTTTTCCTGCTGGCCAGTCAGGATCAGGTAATCTGGGGAACTCCAGATTCTGCAGGGTGTTGAGGTCTGGGAGCTCTAATCTTGGGGCTGTGTCCTGGAGTTGGTTCCAAAGACCTTCCTTTTGGACCTCAGTTTATATAGTGACAGGTTTCAGAGTAGCAGCCATGTTAGTCTGTATCCGCAAAAAGAACAGGAGTACTTGTGGCACCTTAGAGACTAACAAATTTATTTGAGCATAAGCTTTCGTGGGCTACAGCCCACTTCATCAGATGCATAGAATGGAACATATAGTAAGAAGATATATATACTGTGATAAAGTTCCTCTTCTACCTTGGTGGGTCCTGCACTTACTGGCAGATTTTGCTTGCCTCAGAGATTCACAGTAACCCTCAGTTTGGCCACTTTCGTGGCTCAGATCTGCTGTTCACTCAGATAACCTCATCACTGGCCAGTATAGCGGGGGAAAAAGTAAGAACAATCCCTGCAGTTTCTGCTGATCCACCATGTAGGTCAGGGAACAGCCCAGAGACCTTCCCCTCTGGTGGTACCTCCTGTGTTGGATCAGGAGTTGGGAGGTTTGGGGGGAACCCAGGCCCGCCCTCTACCCTGGGTTCCAGCCCAGGGCCCTGTGGACTGCAGCTGTCTAGAGTGCCTTCTGGAACAGCTGCGTGACAGCTACAATTCCCTGGGCTACTTCCCCATGGTCTCTTCCCAACACCTTCTTTGTCCTCATCACAGGACCTTCCTCCTGATGTCTGTTAACGCTTGTACTCCTCAGTCCTCCAGCAGCACATCCTCTCACTCCCAGCTCCTTACGCACACCTCAGTAATTGGCGTGAGAGTCTTTTTAAACCAGGTGTCCTGATTAGCCTTAATTAATTCTAGCAGCTTCTCAATTGGCTACAGGTGTCCTAATTAGCCTGCCTGCCTTAATTAGTTCTAGAAAGCTCCTGAGTGTTCTGGAATAGTCCTTGTTATCTTACCTAGGGAAAAGGGACCTGCTTAACCTGGAACTAATGTACCTTCGACCACTCTCTTGTAGCTATCTGGCCTGACCCTGTCACAATATATACAGAGAACATGAAAAGGTGGACGTTGCCATACCAACTCTAAGAGGCTAATTAAGATGAGCTATTATCAGCAGGAGAAAAAAAACTTTTGTAGTGATAATCAAGATGGCCCACTTCAGACAGTTGACAAGTTTATATAGTGAAACTTGAGTCTTGGTTAGTTGTACCTTAACCAATCATTTTACTAAAATATTGCTAAAAAAAATTTAACCAATAATATAACATAAGAACATAAGAAAGGCCGTACCGGGTCAGACCAAAGGTCCATCTAGCCCAGTATCTGTCTACCGACAGTGGCCTATGCCAAGTGCCCCTGAGGGAGTGAACCTAACAGGCAATGATCAAGTGATCTCTCTCCTGCCATCCATCTCCATCCTCTGACGAACAGAGGCTAGGGACACCATTCTTACCCATCCTGGCTAATAGCCATTTATGGACTTAGCCACCATGAATTTATCCAGTCCCCTTTTAAACATTGTTATAGTCCTAGCCTTCACAACCTCCTCAGGTAAGGAGTTCCACAAGTTGACTGTGCGCTGCGTGAAGAAGAACTTCCTTTTATTTGTTTTAAACCTGCTGCCTATTAATTTCATTTGGTGACCCCTAGTTCTTGTATTATGGGAATAAGTAAATAACTTTTCCTTATCCACTTTCTCAACATCACTCATGATTTTATATACCTCTATCATGTCCCCCCTTAGTCTTCTCTTTTCCAAACTGAAGAGTCCTAGCCTCTCAATCTGTGACAGTTCCTCAGATTTGTCACCTACAAAAGCCAGCTCAGGTTTGGGAATCTCCCTAACATCCTCAGCCGTGAAGACTGAAGCAAAGAATCCATTTAGTTTCTCCGCAATGACTTTATCATCTTTAAGCGCTCCTTTTGAATTTTGATCGTCAAGGGGCCCCACTGGTTGTTTAGCAGGCTTCCTGCTTCTGATGTACTTAAAAAACATTTTGTTATTACCTTTGGAGTTTTTGGCTAGCCGTTCTTCAAACTCCTCTTTGGCTTTTCTTATTACACTCTTGCACTTAAGTTGGCAGTATTTGTGCTCCTTTCTATTTGCCTCACTAGGATTTGACTTCCACTTTTTAAAGGACGTCTTTTTATCTCACTGCTTCTTTTACATGGTTGTTAAGCCACGGTGGCTCTTTTTTAGTTCTTTTACTGTTTTTCTTAATTTGGGGTATACATTGAAGTTGGGCCTCTATTATGGCGTCTTTAAAAAGGGCCCACGCAACTTGCAGGGATTTCACTTTAGTCACTGTACCTTTTAACTTTTGTCTAACTAACCCCCTCATTTTTGCATAGTTCCCCCTTTTGAAATTAAAGGCCACAGTGTTGGGCAGTTGAGATGTTCTTCCCACCACAGGGATGTTGAATGCTATTGTATTATGGTCACTATTTCCAAGCGGTCCTGCTACAGTTACCTCTTGGACCAGCTCCTGCGCTCCACTCAGGATTAAATCTAGAGTCGCCTCTCCCCTTGTGGGTTCCCGTACCAGCTGCTCCATGAAGCAGTCATTTAAAGTATCGAGAAATTTTATCTCTGCATTTCGTCCTGAAGTGAAATGTTCCCAGTCAATATGGGGATAATTGAAATCCCCCACTATTATCGGGTTCTTAATTTTGATAGCCTCTCTAATTTCCCTTAGCATTTCATCATCACTATTACTGTCCTGTTCAGGTGGTCGATAATAGATCCCTACTGTTATATTTTTACTAGAGCATGAAATTTCTATCTATAGAGACTCTATGGAACCTGTGGATTCACTTAAGATTTTTACTTCATTTGAATCTACACTTTCTTTAACATATAGTGCCACTCCTCCCCCCGCACGGCCTGTTCTGTCCTTCCGATATATTTTGTACCCCGGAATGATTGTGTCCCATTGATTGCTCTCAGTCCACCAGGTTTCTGTGATGCCTATTATATCTATATCCTCCTTTATCACAAAGCACTCTAGTTCACCCATCTTATTATTTAGACTTCTGGCATTTGTGTACAAGCACTTTAAAAACTTGTCCCTGTTTATTAGCCTGCCTTTTTCTGATGTGCCAGATTCTTTTTTATGTGACTGTTTATCATCTGATCCGGCCCTTACATTATACTTCTCATTCCTCTGCTCCTGACTATAACCTGGAGATTCTCTATCATCAGACTCTCCCCTAAGAGAAGTCTGTGTCCGATCCACACGCTCCTCTGCAGCAGTCGGCTTTCCCCCGTCTCCTAGTTTAAAAACTGCTCTACAACCTTTTTAATGTTTAGCGCCAGCAGTCTGGTTCCACTTTGGTTTAGGTGGAGCCCATCTCTCCTGTATAGGCTCCTCCCATCCCAGAAGTTTCCCCAGTTCCTAATGAACGTGAACCCCTCCTCTCTACACCATCGTCTCATCCACGCATTGAGACTCTGAAGCTCTGCCTGCCTACCTGGCCCTGCGCGTGGAACTGGGAGCATTTCTGAAAATGCCACCATAGAGGTCCTGGATTTCAGTCTCTTCCCTAGCAGCCTAAATTTGGCTTCCAGGACATCTCTCCTACCCTTCCCTATGTCATTGGTACCTACATGTACCACGACCACCGGCTCCTCCCCAGCACTACACATAAGTCTATCTAGATGCCTCGAGAGATCCGCAACCTTCGCACCAGGCAGGCAAGTCACCATACGGTTCTCCCGGTCATCACAGACCCAGCTATCTACATTTCTAATAATCGAATCTCCCATTACTAACACCTGCCTCTTCCTAGAAACTGGAGTTCCCTCCCCCGGAGAGGCAACCTCAGTGCGAGAGGCAACCCCAGCACCATCTGGAAGGAGGGTCCCAACTACGGGAAGGTTTCCCTCTGCTCCCATTGACTGCTCTACTTCCCTGGGCCCTTCTTCCTCCTCAACAGCACAGGAGCTGTCTAAGCGGAGGTGGGACAATTCTACAGTGTCCCGGAAAGCCTCATCAACATACCTCTCTGCCTCTCTCAGCTCCTCCAGTTCCGCCACCCTGGCCTCCAAAGTCTGTACATGGTCTCTGAGGGCCAGGAGCTCCTTGCACCGACCGCACACATACGCCACCCGCCCACAGGGCAGGTAATCATACATGCGACAGTCAGTGCAGTAAACTGGATAGCCCCCACTCTGCTGCTGGGCTTCTGCCTGCATTGTCTCCTAGTTAGTGAAAGGGTGGTTTACGGAAAGTAGTTTTAGAATGTAGTTTGGTTTATAGGTTTTAGGATTTTAGGGGGGCCACAGGGAAGGGGTTACGGCCGGCAAGGGACACCCGCTCCCTTCCCAACTCCCTTGCGAAACTCCCTGTTAGCAGCCCCTGGTCGCTTGTGCGCGGCTTTATAAAGCCCTGGCCTGAGTGAATGCCCCGCCCACTGATTAAGGCTCAGCCAATTACCAGAGGCTTCGAGCTTTCAAACCTGCCTCCAACTGCCAGCCAGAGCACACGGTCCCTCAAACAACCAAACAAACAAACAGACAGACAAACACAAGCTCAGCACACAGCAAGTAACCCCCAAACACAAACAAACACACACTACAGACAGACAGTCACTTACCCCACAGATGCTGTATTAGCTCCTCCTTCACCTGGAGAACTCCCTTGCGAAACTCCCTGTTAGCAGCCCCTGTTCGCAAAGCAATCCTAACATAATGTAAAACAATTATTTAACCAATCATACCCCACCACCTTAATTGATTTATACCTAGCAAAATTAATTATGTAACACACAGAAACAATCAAAGAACCAGACCGAGATCATACAGATAAACAATAGAGAAGTGGGGACCATAAAGATAAAACAATAAAGAAGTGGGGATTTCACAACCACTATTATTGATAGTGATTTCTTGCCAGACAGGATGTTATCAATGTAAGTTTTCTTTAACCATCTTAAGATCTGTTTTTTAATCTGGTTATGGTGGGTGCTATTAGGCCAGGATTGCCTTCTTAACAGCCTGATATTACATTGTTTTATTGTAATTTAGATGAAATGTGAGAATGTGACTTTCTGCTTCTTAGCTAGTGGCTGCTGCTCTCCTAATATGGCTGCAGACAAAGGGTTTGGGCCCTACAATATGGCTACAGGAAAAGGCCTTATCCTTACAGGAAAGGAACCCCCAGCATCACAGCTAAATGCAAGATGTAACAGATTGTTTAGCATAAGTAGTTAGCACATATTGTAAGGGATCATTCAAGGTGAAGTGGCCAGTCACAGGACTAAAAGAGGGGTTTAGTTGGGTTACAGTTGAGTTAATAAGCTATAAATCCAGTGTGTCTGTTCAGTCTGTGATTTTTATTGTCTAACAGTGTTATGAATTTAAGCTCCCACGCTCATCTTTTGAATGTGTTGTGCAGGTTTTCTTTGAGGGTGCGGATTGATATAGAGTGATTGCTTTGTGAAAAGTGTTCACCCACAGATAATAGGGTGTATTTGTCTTTTATATTTTCCTGTGTGAGTTCATTTGAGAGCATAGTGATTGTCTGGTTTTAAATAATTGTTATTGCGGCATTTAGTGCACTGGATGAGCTGTACTACATGTTGTGACAGGCATGTGTAGGATCCACAGATCTGGAAAGGTGTGTTGTGGGGGTTGTTGATCATTGTGCCAGTGAAGATATGTCTGCAGGTTTTGCATCTGTTGTTCTGGCAGGGTCTAGTGCTGCTTTGAGTTGGTGTGTCCTGGTCTATGAATCCCTACTTTGGAATTCTCCCATAACTTTGCATTAAAATTCCAATTAGTTACTCTTAATATATGCCATACACTTTTATTTTTATCATCACATTAATACATCATTTTAAAAAATAAAGTATAATTAATAAATGCAACCACAGTTCAAACAGCCTACACTGAGGAAAAATGTTGACCGTGGAGATAAATATATTTATTAATGATGAAAAACATCCAATTTTCTCCTAATATAACCAATGCTAAATTTAGCAGTCACTTACATTGAGTGTTCTTTGTTAGCAAAGTGAGATCTTGCAAATGTGCGTTTTCAAATGTCTGTTTGAAATGTGTCCATTACAGGATGTCATAGGCATAATTAAAAATGTAATTTTTGTCTCACAGTTCATCCCAACCTTGTTACTCTACTTTCTGAAAGTGGAATTGTCGTCTTTTTCCTCCATTTCATTGTTGCATTCTGGAACATTCTGTTCCCACTGTTATTAGGGGAAGCCTTGCTCAAAGAGACAGTCCTGTCTTGACTCTTAAAAGTAGCAAGTCTCAGGCTCATCCAAGTCTTTGGTGGTATGGAGTTCCATAGTCCATGGGCTCCTCTTTTAAGTCCTCTTGGCCAGAAAGCTGTCTGCCACTAGGTTTAGGACTAGAAACTGCCGTATTGAATTAAGCCAATGGTCCTTCTGGGTTAGTGTCCACTCTCTAACAGAGTCCAGTACCAACTCCTGCAGAGGAAGGTCCAGGAAACTTAATAACAAGCAATTATGGAATAACCTGCCCATGGGAGAAGTGAATTCCTTTTCTCAAATGGTTAGTGGTTTACTTGTGCCCTGAAGCATGAGGGTTTAAGTGCTGTAAACATTTTTTATGTAATATAATCCATCCGATATGCATGTTTACAGGGAAATTTTCTTTTTTCGAAGTTGTGATGCACATCGCAATATGGTCTCTAATTTTACTGTGTAAAATACATACAGGCACTGCTATTGCCTAACCTACCTTGTTCTTCTTCGAGTGATTGCTCCTATGCATTCCAGTTAGGTGTGCGCGCCGCGCGTGCACGGCTCTTCGGAAGATTTTTACCCTAGCAACTCCGGCGGGCCGGCTGGGCGCCCCCTGGAGTGGCGCCGCTATAGCGCAGGATATATACCCCAGCCGGCCCGTCCGCTCCTCAGTTCCTTCTTTCCGCCCGTGACGGCCGTTGGAACAGTGGAGCACAGCTCAGCTGACCTCCACTTCCCTAGCTACTCGTAGTTTTCTCTCGTTCTGTTTATAGTTGTAGTTAACTCTGTTTGTTTGTAGAATAGTATAGTGTATTTATTTTACAGGGGTTGGGGTTTATCCCCTTCCCCTCACCCGGGGCCGGGTCCGATGCCCGGTCCACAGGGTTTTCTAATGCTCGGCCGGCCACAAGCCGCTGCCGACAAGAGATCTTCTCCTAAGTGACTCGAGGGATCTTACCTCACAGATAAGTGCCACATTTGTGAGGCCCTTAATCCGTGAACAAAGGGGAGCGGGGCTTTCGTTTTAAACAGCTCCTGAGGGAGGCAGCTCTTGCTCCTCCGCTCTCGGCGCCGAGCGCTAGTTAGTTTTCACGGCGCGCTCCCTCGGCACCGGACCGCCGGTGCCGCCAAGGCCTCCTGGCACCACCGTCGCTACCGACGTACCCTCGGCATGGACCCCTCTCCTGGAGGATGAAGAGTTACTCCGGCCAGGCAAGAGCCGTCGAGTCCGGTGCTGGAAAGCTCCCCGGTATGGACCGTGGTCGAGCTCGCTATGAAGCTGCGTCCGAGCCGCCTGCTCCGCAGCCGAGCGCTATGCTCCGTCGGATCGCCCGGCACCGATGTCGGCCGCGGCACCGACAATATCCGCACCGTTAACTCCGGCCAGGCAAGAGCCGTCGAGTCAGGTGCCGGAAAGCTCCCCGGTACACACCGTGGTCGAGCTCGCCCGGAAGCTGCGCCCGAGCCGCCTGCTCCGCAGTCGAGCGCGATGTTCAGCCGGATCGCCCGGCACCGATGTCTGCCACGGCACCGACAGTATCCACACCGTTAGCTCCGGCCAGGCAAGAGCCGTCGAGTCCGGTGCTGGTAAGCTCCCCGGTACGGACCGTGGTCGAGCTCGCTAGGAAGCTGCGTCCGAGCCGCCTGCTCCGCAGCCGAGCGCTATGTTCAGTGGGATCGCCCGGCACCGATGTCTGCCGCGGCACCATCAATGTCCGCACCATTAACTCCGGCCAGACAAGAGCCGTCGAGTCCAGTGCCGGAAAGCTCCCCGGTACGGACCGTGGTCGAGCTCGCCCTGAAGCTGCGTCCGAGCCGCCTGCTCCGCAGCTGAGCGCTATGCTCCGTCGGATCGCCCGGCACCGATGTCTACCGCGGCACCGACAATGCCCGCACCATTAACTCCGGCCAGGCAAAAGCCGTCGAGTCCGGTGCTGGAACACTCCCCGGTACGGACCGTAGTCGAGCTCGCTATGAAGCTGCATCCGGGGTGCCAGCTATGGTCGAGCTCACTATTCCCTCCACGCCGGAGACAGTGTCCACGGCGAGGGGGCTGATTGCAACGACAGCATCTACGCTGCCTCAACCCCCGGCACCGCCGGTGGGGGTTACATAGTCGATGGGCAAGCCTGCCTTGATCAGACCACCCTACCTCGGCACCGCACAGCGGCACCGTTCAGAGTCGCGGTCCCGCAGATGTTCTCGGTCCCGTCACCGATCTAGGTCTTGGCTCTGATCAAGCCCCAGGCACCGGGACGCTCGTAGCCACTCCTGATCATCGAGCCTCGCACCCTCGGTCGACCGCCCGGCACAGCTTCGGTGGCAGGTCCCGTTCTCGGTACCGGTCTGTCTACCGGTACCGATCCCCGGTGCCGCATCGAGCGACGTCAGTTACAGACGGAGACTCTACCAAGAGCTTTCAGCTCCTCCAGGGCCATCCAGCCACGCATCAGTGTCGTCCCGTGCGGACACTTAATATGCGTAGCACTCTGTTTTCCGATGTGCCCTCCAGAGTCTTCCAGGAGACCTATCAGTGGTCATTCTGGACGCCGTGGGTGTACTACCACGCCAGAGGCGTACCGGTGATCCCATCTCGCTCCGTTCCCTCCGAGCTCTGGGTACCAGAGGTGACAATTAGTCGTCCCCGTCCGACCGGTACAGAGCAACCCCCGGTTCGGCACCGGGCTCCCAGATCCCACCGGATCAGGAGGTTGTCCAGGATCTCGAGCCCACACAGGACCCGCTTGTCCCGGGCCTTTCTTCTTCCTCCTCCCCAGATGAGGCAAGGGCAGGAACATACCCCTCCGGCCCTCCTCTAATCGAAATGCGACCAGCCCCTAAATCCAAAGAGGCTGGGCGTGTGGTCTTACTGGGCCATGAGATGTACCCGGAGGGGGCCCTGCAACTTCGTGTAGCGAACCAGCAAGCCCTGCTTATCCGCTCCTGTGGGTGGCGGTGGGCAAATTTACAAAGTCGGTTCTTCGGAACTCCCGTCAAGAGTTCGATGTCCTCCTGCAGCAAAGGACGGAGCAGGAGAGAGCTTCCCTCCAGGCCTCGTTGGACGCAACTGACTCCGCTGCCATGACTCTGGCCTCGGTGTTGCCACGCGGCGCGTTTCAGGGCTCCATTTATCGAGCCTTCCCTCGCAGCTGCGGCACGCTATACGGGACTTGCCCTTCAATGGCACAGGCCTGTTCTCTGACAACACTGGCCCTAGGCTGCAGAACCTAAAGGGCAGCAGGGTCACTTTGCTCTCTCTCTCTCTCTCTCTCGGCATACACACGCCTGTAATTCAGCGCCGAAGTTTCCGTCCCCAACCTCCGCTCTTACCCTGCGCCTTGACAAGGTCAGGACATGGCCAGCGGGCGTGGCTTACACGGTCGTGGCCATCAATCCGCACCCCAAAGGAGCCAGAATTAGGGTCCTTCTGACCACCAATGGGGCAAAAGCCTACCCATCCTCGCCCCTCCTAAGGACCCCTCTCACGAGCGATTCCTCTGGCAAGAGGTGCGGACGCTCCTCCTCATCGGAGCTATACAGGAGGTACCTAAGGGCGAAGCCTATTCCCCTAAGCGAAGGGAGGTCTCAGACCTATCCTAGGCCTGCAGGAACTCAACAAGTCATGATGCAGATGAGTTCCGCATGGTACCCAGGGCGACCGTCATCCCATCCTGGGATCCCGGAGACTGGTACGCCGCCCTCGATATGAAGGGCGCATGTTTTTCACGTTGCCATTTCTCTTCCACACAGAAGGTACCCTCGGTTTGGGGCCTACCATCGTTATTCCCAGTATACGGCCCTCCCGGTTGGCCTCTATACAGCCCAGGGGTATTCAAGGTGCATGGCTGTAGTCGCCGCCTTTCTTCGCCACCGTCTGATACACGTTCTCCGTGTCTAGACGAGTGGCTCATTCGAAGAACCCCCGGGCCCAAAGTACCAGTCATGTGGGCATCGACACGAACCTATTCCTGTGTCTAGGCCTGATGATCAATAGTAAAATCCACTCTGATTCCCATATAGGGAAGGGAATTCATTGGGGCCGTCCTGGACTCCAGACTCGCCAGAGCCTGCTTTCCTCAGCCTTGGTTTCAGGCGAGGGTAACAATTGTACAAGGTCTACGGACCTTCCCGCCAACTTGGGCTCGCTCTTGCCTCGGTTTCCTGAGTCACATGGCTGTCTACACATTTGCAACTAAACATACCAGGCTTTGCCTCTGTTCACTCCAATCGTGGCTCACCTGGGGGTGCCACCCGGGCAGAGATGGCTTACTCGTGGTCGTCTCGTTTCCCCCGAGCAGCCTAGGCTCCCTCGACCGGGAGTCGGCGTCCTCCCCGGTGTATCCGGGGATGCTGTTTCATTCACCCCTCGGGGTCCCTCATGACAGACAGCCCATCTCTCGGCTGGGTGCGCACCTGGTGTAGTTTCGCACTCACGGCCTTCGGTCAGCGCAAGAGCTGGCCTTACACATCAATGTCCGAGAGCTGAGAGCAGTCTGCCTTGTGTACCAGGCGATTCAGCTGGCGGATCATCTCAGCAGATCCTTCCTGTCTCACAAATGGTGGTTTCCTCCCGTCTTTATCTATTCCATTTTCCAGAAGTGGGTCTTCCCCCGCATAGCCCTCCTCGCTTTCGCGAGAACGGAAAGAGAGAGAGAAATTCTCCTCGTTCCAAGGCCTCTCCCCAGGCTCGGTCTTGGAGGATTTTCCTGAGGCCCTGGATCAGCCATCTGCCGTACGCTGTCCACTGTCCCCGCTGGTTCACAAGGTCCTGCTCAAACTCTGATCGGGTTCGCTCCAGTGTAACCTGGGTAGCACTGGCACACCATGTTGCTACACCTGTCGGTAGCAACCCTCTTGGCACAGACCCCATGACGCGGAATCACGACAACCTTCACCACCCGGTCTTGTAATCCCTGCACCTCACAGCAGGACTCCTGCGTGGCTAAACCGATCCGAGTTACGTTGTTCGGCCTCGGTTCTACAGGATTCTCAGGGGTGGTATAAAATCGTCCATTCGGTTAAAGTATCTGGCTGAGTGGAAGCGTTTCTCATGCTGCTCCGTAACGTGCAGTGTTTCTCCCGCCGAGATCCCGCTCCATTCCATCTGGTTCCTCAGGGCTTGGAGCGTTTATACCTCCCCCCCAGTGGGGCCCCACCATAAACCTGGCTCTTCAATCTGGTTCTAACCAGTTTTATGACTGCCCTATTCGAGCCAATGTCAACATGCTCATTGATATACCTGTCCTGCAAGGCAGTTTCCTGTAGTCTTTCCTGCGGCCACACGAGTCTCCGAGCTTCAGACTCTCACATTAGGCCCAAGGTATACTGTGTTCCTCAAGGACAAGGGCAGTTATTACCACGTCCGACCTGCCTCCCTAAGGAGGTGTCGGCCTTTTATATCCACCAGGATATCTTCCTTCCGGTCTTCTTTCCGAAGCCACTCTCTGTGCAAGGAGAGCAACGGTTGCCCTCCTTCGACATCTGCAGGGCGTCCGCAATCTATATCTAGCGGACTGAGCCCTCTCGTAACGCCCCCAAAACCTTCATCGTACCGGCATACCGGACGAAGGGCATACCTGTCTCCTCCTAGAGGATTTAATCTTCAATGACGTTGTGCATCTGCACCTCTTCTGTTTCGGCCCATATGCCATAGAGCCACCTTGCTGCACATTCCGCCAGGGCTCACGCTTCTCAGCTGCCTTCCTGGCTCGCATTCCCTTTCGGGGGATGTGTTGTACACCTATCTGGTCCTCGGTCCACACCTTTGCCTCATTGGTCCAGGAGTCCAGAGCTGTTGCAGCCTCTGGCTTAGCGGTTGCGTTCTGCAACATCTAACTCCGACCCCACCGCCTACGTAAGGCTTGGGAATCACCTAACTGGAATGCATAGGAGCAATCACTCGAAGAAGAAAAGACGGTTACTCACCGTAGTAACTGTTGTTCTTCGAGATGTGTTGCTCCTATCCATTCCAGACCTGCCCTCCTTCCCCACTGTCGGAGTAGCCGGCAAGAAGGAACTGAGGAGCGGACGGGCCGGCTGGGGTATATATCCTGCGCTATAGCGGCGCCACTCCAGGGGGTGCCCAGCCGTCCCGCCGGAGTTGCTAGGGTAAAAATCTTCCGAAGAGCCGTGCACGCGCGGCGCGCACACCTAACTGGAATGGATAGGAGCAACACATCTCGAAGAACAACAGTTACTACGGTGAGTAACCGTCTTTTTTTCTCTCTTGTAATAAATCCATAACCCCATAATAAATGGGAAACTGTTCCACAACCAGGGTAGGGGACAGTACCTTCTGTCTACTGCACTACATTACTTTTGGGCATTTGTTTGTGGTTTTTTGTATGTTTGTTTATAATATGTGATCAAGGGATTGTAGCTTTGATGAGCCATAACACTATGTAAATGTTAAAACACTAATATTTATTACTACATATAGTTAGGAATACAGACGTGTAAATACAGCTTTGCTAATAAACTATGTAGCTTTGTTGTTGAATTTGTGATCTTGGTTAGTGCTTATTCAGTAGCTTTTGCCATGACTAGCAAATTTCCATATAGATGACAATAACATTTAGCATTTACTATATAGCATTTTTCATCCCTAGAGCTCAAAGTATGTTATGAAAGAAGTTATTTAGTATTAGTTTTGCAGATGGGCCTATGTGAATTGTCCATGGTTACACAGCTGGTCAGCAGTAATGCTAAGTATAAATGCAATTTTCCTGACTCCCAGTCCTGTGTTCTATTAAATGAACCTGTTGCCTCCCAGTCCCCTTTGTCTCACAGGATAACCCTGTGGCGTCAAGACCAGCTCTATATGGCTATTTTCCTAGGTGCAAGTCTAGTAACATGTAAATCTATGAAAAAACTTTGCCTGGTCACTTTTTAAAAACTCAATACCTTTCATTAAACAGAGCTTTTCAGTACATTTGTATATGAAACTAATTTTCAGTTGATTTTCATAGTTGAACTGGGATCGTCTACCAGCGTAATTTCCATAATGTCATTTAATGTTACTTATTAAGCCAAAAGGGACTGAGTGCGCAGACCATTTATTTTTAATTTTTGCGTTTATAGATACTTGTTTCATAGTGGCAATCCAGAGCATCCAGGAGATATTCTACTAAATACTACAGTGGAGGTTCTGCCTTTTAAGGTATGAATACATTAATATCTGTCTTTTCTACATTAGAGTAAAATCAAAACTCCTAATTTCTAATGACATTTGGATTGGGAAAATATGGGTGTCTCTTTTATTGGAATTGAAAACCCCTTATCTCATCACATTTCTTCCTCTTTACTTTAAACAGACCTTATTTACAAAGAGCAGAGAGTTTCATTCAGAATAAAGCTTGGTAAAAGGAAGATGGGTAATCTGGAGGAGAACAGTGTTTACTCATCTACTTTTGTCTAGCTGCTGCTTTTTTTTTGTTTGTTTAAGAATTGGATTTTGGAGGAATTGGCTTCACTCCGCTTCCTCATTTTTCATCCACTGAGTGTCCAGCCTTAAAGATCCTGCACAAATCCAGCTAAGCAGATATTTTGGCATCTTAATTGTCAAGTTAATAGAACAGAGTCTGAAACTTTCTATTCCTTCTACACAGCCAACCTGGATTTTACCTCAAGATGGCAATGCAGTGAATAAAGTCAATTCCAGTCTGAAGTCAGACTCTAACCACTGTACCTAAAGGAGAATCTTTAGTCTTTTTCACCACAAAAATTTATATTCCAATAGCAAAGACATTACTCTTTTTAACCTACTGAAATAACCCTCTTTTTGAAGTAATCTAAAGTATTTGTGTCTGATCTCATTGCAAATGACACACATCTGATGCAGATATTTTCAGCTGGAAGAACCCTGACCATTGTGTCTGGAAGATTAACATATGATGATTCAAAGTGTTATCAGAGCAGTGATCTTGCTAGTATTCCTTTCTCCCCTACTTTATTCCCATCTGCCTCCCCCACACAAATCCTACCTTCAACACTCATGAGATATTACTTCACAATTTTAATCAAAACAATGACCCACTCTCCTCTCCCCACTTTCTTGTGTTGTGAGAGGCCAGACTTATTAATGTTTATACATACATTACAAGAGTGAAATTATAAAAAAGAAATAACTGACCAAAATGCAAAAATTATTTAGAGAGCTGCATAATTTCAGAATGGAAATATCTTTAGCCAAATTCAGAACTGGCATAAACAGGCGTGAAATGGAGTTGTACCTGAATTAGGCCTAAATTTGGCTCATCATATTTACATTCTACTGGGTAGAGTTATTTTGCTTTAAGTTCACTAGTTTTACCTTGGAGGTCAGCTGGAAAAGATGGGAAACATTTCATACAGGACCAGGTGAAGAGTGTTGTAAATCAGATTGTATCTTGATATCCCTTTCTTCTGATGTTTGATTCTTGTTGATTCGTCAACAATATTTTTCTTTGAAGAAATCCATATATTTATCATGTATACAATTCTAAACATTATTAAAATTATTAATTTAATACAGTTTACATTTCATCATACTATTTTTACATGTCTAAATAAAGCCCAAAGATGTATAGAAAGACAACTAGAAGCCTATAAAAGGGGCTAAAATATGTTGCCAACTCTTGTGATTTTTATTGTGAGTCTTGCCATATTTGTTGTTTTTCTTAAATCCTTAGTTTCTTGAGTCAAGTGATTACATGAGGGTATTAGCCTTTTTAAAGGAAAACAAAAAATAAAGTAATTTTCTAGCCCTACTGATTGCAGAGAAAACTTTGAAAGTGGTGGACGTGATATATCTTGACTTTAGCAAAGCTTTTGATACAGTCTCCCACCGTATTCTTGCCAGCAAGATTGGATGAATGGACTATAAGGTGGATAGAAAGCTAGCTAGATGGTTGGGCTCAACAGGGAGTGATCAACAACTTGATGTCCAGTTGGCAGCCAGTATCAAGCAGAGTGCCCCAGGGGTCTGTCCTAGGGCCAGTTTTGTTCAACATCTTCATTAATGATCTAGATGATGGATGGATTGCACTCTCAGCAAGTTTGTGGATGACACTAAACTAGGGGTAGAGGTAGGTATGCCAGAGGGTAGGGATAAGGTCCAGAGTGACCTAGACAAGTTGGAGGTATATAAAATCATGAGTGGTGTGGAGAAAGTGAATAAGGAAAAGTTATTTACTTGTTCCCATAATATATAAACTAGAGGCCACCAAATGAAATTAATGAGCAGCAGGTTTAAAACAAATAAAAGGAAGTTCTTCACACAGCACACAGTCAAACTGTGGAACTCCTTGCCTGAGGAGGTTGTGAAGGCTAGGACTATAACAGGGTTTAAAAGAGAACTAGATACATTCATGGAAGTTAAGTCCATTAATGGCTGTTAGCCAGGATGAGTAAGGAATGATGTCCCTAGCCTCTGTTTGTCAGAGGGTGGAGATGGATGGCAGGAGAGAGATCACTTGATCATTACCTGTTAGGGCACCTGGCATTGGCCACTGTCGGCAGACAGGATTCTGGGCTAGATGGACCTTCGGTCTGACCCAGTATGACCATTTTTATGTTCTTATGGAGGATTGGGCCAAAAGAAATCTGATGAGATTCAACCAAGACAAGTGCAGAGTCCTGCACTTAGGGCAGAAGTATCCCATGCACTGCTACAGGCTGGGGATCGCCTGGCTAAGTGGTAGTTCTTCAGAAAAGGACCTGGGGATTACAGTGGACGAGAAACTGGCTATAAGTCAACAATGTGCCCTTGTTGCAAGAAGGCTAACGGAATATTAGGCTACATTAGTAGGAACAATGCCAGCAGATTGAGGGAAGTGATTATTCCCCTCTATTTGGCACCTGTGATGCCACATCTGGAGTATTGTGTCCAGTTTTGGGCCCCCTACTACAGAAAGGATTTGGACAAATTGGAGAGTCCAGCGGAGGGCAACGAAAATTAAGTGGCTGGGGCACAAGACTTAGGAGGAGAGGCTGAGGAAACTGGGCTTATTTAGTCTGCAGAAGAAAAGTGAGGTGGGATTTGATAGCAGCCTTCAACTACCTGAAGCAGGGTTCCAAAGAGGATGGAGCTAGGCTGCTCTCAGTGATGGCAGATGACAGAACAAGGAGCAATGGTCTCAAGTTGCAGTGTGGGAGGTCTAGGTTGGATATTAGGAAAAACTGTTTCACTAGGTGGGTAGTGAAGCACTAGGGAATGGGTTGCCGAGGGAGGTGGTGGAATCTCCATCCTTAGAGGTTTTTAAGGCCCAGCTTGACAAAGCCCTGGCTGGAATGATTTAGTTGGGGTTGATCTTGCTTTGAGCAGGAGGTGGAGTAGATGACCTCCTGAGGTTTCTTCCAACCCTAATCTTCTATATTCTGTGACCTGAGGACTTGTCTACATATGGATATCCAGAAAAATTAATCCAAATTAACTAAAGATGTGAATTTGAAGTAGAATTAGCTAAACCACATTCACTTCCAAAGTGAATTAAACTAAATTGAATTAAAGCCACTTTAATTCTGAATAACCCTATCAAGCATTTTTGATTAATCACCAGGAATTCCCCAGAGTAAAACCTTTGGATTTATATCATCTGACCCTGGATGCAATTACTAGACTGTTCACATTTCTTTCTTCAGTTTCATTTTTCTATCTCTTTATTAAAGAGAGCTTACTGGTATCCATCTCCTCTGTACATGGAGGGTCTCTTCTAGAGGCATTGTGTATTGAAGAATTACAAATACTGTATTTTTCACATTGATCTTCATCTCAAATATTTTTTTACCAAAAGTAAATTAGGGATTTCACAGATCCCAGGAGATAGTCCTCCCATCATTTTCTACAAACCCTACGCATCCAAAAGCAAACCTCCAGCAAATATTTGATGTCCACCAAGCTGTTAAGATCTACCTGGCAAGAATGTAAATGTATAGAAAAGTTATCCAGCAACAAAAGCCAAAAAAAGGCATCTAAAGCATTAATTGTTAGATAGCTGGAGTATTGCATTAAAGAAGCCTATGAAGCAGGCTTACAGGAAAGATAAAGCTCTTCAAACAAGGACATTGTTTACTTACAGGAAAGATAAAGCTCTTCAAACAAGGACATTGTTTACTTACAGGAAAGATAAAGCTCTTCAAACAAGGACATTATTTACTTCCTGGACTGGTAAATTGTTTGTGTAAGGCAGCATCAGTCACCTAATTAAGCATTCACCAGACGCTAGGAATTGGACACAGGCCTTGACAGATGCTGCCTTAGTAGGAGGGTATTGCATACAGTACTACGATACCTAATAATCTCTTAAAGTATCATTGCTTCAGTAGTGTTGCTTGTGGCCTACCCTTCCTTGGGGCTTTCCCACTATAGGAATGGTGAGCCTTGGTAAGAATGAGAAAGTTGATAGCTGCTGATACTTCTTCTCTGAATACCCCGGCGCAATGTTCTGACCCACCTGTTAATTGGAAGTAAGTAAAAGTTGTTTGAGGATAGATTGTTCTGTAGATAGACTTACTCAAGTGGAAGTCAATTGTTAATTGTTGTTCTAGTGTTACAAACGGAGCTGTGTTTTAGCTTTGGAAGCATTCTCAGTTTGTAGAAAAAGCAGCCAACCCCAATGTGGGTGATAAATTTCTGATCCTGCCTCCTCAAACTGCAGATGAGAACAAAAACCAACTATAGGAATATGATAAGCCTGGATACTCAAAAGAGAAATCAGCAAGTATCTGGTTTCTTTCTGAATACAGCAGGCAGATGAGCTAGACCTATTTTAAGATTAAAGTATGCTGTATGGTTTCATGAGTGTCCTTTGGGTGGGGAAGAGGTTACTTAATCTTTCTCTCCCCAAATCCGCCGTGGAGCAGGCTTTACCCAAGTGTCTTTTCTGTTGTGTATGCCAGTATCTGCAATATCCTTGTGCTTCATCATATGAGTTGTTATGAGTGGTACTTTTCTCTTCTACCCTGAAGCCAAATACAGTCAGTTCTGGAATGGGTTATTTTTTTGTTTTTGTTTTGTTTTAAGAAAAGCCTGTGCTATAAATAACATCTGTTTGCTCATGGAAATAGTAGGCCGGTTCAGAGTTTTAGGAAAGTGTTCTAAATAGAGAACGAGGGCACCCACGTTTTGTTCTAGCTTGCAAATTTATTACATACATGCAAAATAAGTGCTTTCTTTTTTTCTTTTTTTTGCCCGTTTTATTTTAGAATGAAGACTTGGTATTAAGCAAAGAAACCAAAGACAAACGCTTGGAGGACGGTTATTTCAGGATAGGTAATACTGTGCACCATAGAACAGCAATGTTTGTTCTTTACAAACATGGAAATAGAAATAAAATTTGTTTTATTACTATATCAATTAGTAAAATGTGTTGTTTTATTTTAAAGCCTTTATATGTTTCTGATCATTCTCATTGCGTAACTGACCTTGTAAATGTTACTTGCCCTTTTCAGGTTGATTTAATGAATGAAGTTCTGATGTGATTCTTAGCTGTAGTGGAAAAAAGGATTTTATTCATCACTTTTTAAAGTATTATAGTTAAAGTTTTTATTCATTTTAGCTTTGGTCTATTAATAGCCTTTACATCATCATATTTATTCATTCTGATATAATCAAAGTTTCTAGCAGCAGGCATACCAGTATCCATACATGCTTAATGTAGTTTATATATATTTAAGTCCAAATTTAAAAGTTGGTTTCCTAAAATTTGACCTCTGAATCCAATCTAACCAAAAGTGGCCTGATTTTCAGAGGTATTTAACACCCATAGCTACACTGAATTTAAGCTTTTTTTATTCCTTATTAGTGCTTCTGCTGCTTAGTCTGTGTGCTGAGGCTATACGTTCTGCAGTATTTGCCAATGAAAAACTGAAGCTGATGGCAAAGAGCTCTGAGCATTATGGAAAATTTTTGGGTAGTGGTGTAAGGTTCCATCTTCCTACTATTAGGATTAAGCAAAAAAAAAAAACCCTCAAAAACTTATTTATGATGAATTACTGCAGCCAATTCATGACTGTAGCGTTGCAAATCCATTTATTGAATTGACAGTCACTAGGGCTGTCAATTAATCACAGTTAACTCACACGATTAACTCAAAAAATTAATCACGATTAAAAAATGAATCATGATTAATCGCAGTTTTAATTGCATTGTTAAACAATAGAATACCAATTGAAATGTATTGAATATTTTGGATGTTTTTCTATATTTTCATATATATTGTATTCTGTGTTGTAATTGAAATCAAAGCATACATTATCTTTTATTACAAATATTTGCACTGTAAAAATGATAAAAGAAATAGTATTTTTCAATTCACCTAATACAACTACTGTAGTGCAATCTTTGTTGTGAAAGTGCAACTTACAAATGTAGATTTTTTTTTTTTTTACATAACTGCTCTCAAAACCAAAACAATGTAAAGCTTCAGAGCCTACAAGTCCACTCAGTCCTACTTCTTGGTCAGCCAATCTCTAAGACCAACAAGTTTGCTTATATTTACAGGAGGTAATGCTGCCATCTTCTTCTTTACACTATCACCAGAAAGTGAGAACAGGCATTCACATGGCACTTTTGTAGCCAGTGTTGCAAGGTATTTACGTGCCAGCTATGCTAAACATTTGTGTGCCCCTTCATGCTTCGGCCACCATTCCAGAGGACATGCTTCCATGCTGATGATGCTTGTTAAAAAATAATGCGTTCATTAAATTTGTGACTGAACAGCACTCTTGGATGTTGACCCAGCACATGTTCATTTTAAGAACACTTTCACAAAATGCAAAGAAGGTACCAATGTGAGATTTCTAAAGACAGCTACAGCACTTGACCCCAGGTTTAAGAATCTGAAGTGCCTTCCTAAATCTGAGAGGGTTGAGGTGTGGAGCATCCTTTCAGAAGTCTTAAAAGAGCAACACTCTAATGCGGAAACTACAGAACCTGAACCACCAAAAAAGAAAATCAACCTTCTGCTGGTGGCATCTGACTCAGATGATGAAAATGAACATGAGTCGGTCCGCACTGCTTTGGATTGTTGAGCAGAACCCGTCATCAGCATGGACACATGTCCCCTGGAAGGGTGGTTGAAGCATGAAGGGACATATGAATCATTAGCGCAACTGGCATGTAAATATCTTGCAACACTGGCTACAAAAGTGCCATGAGAATGCCTGTTCTCACTTTCAGGTGACGTAAACAAGAAGTGGGCAGCATTTTCTCCTGCAAATGTAAAGAAACTTATTTATGTAAGGGATTGACTGAATAAGCCGTGGGACTGAGTGGACTTGCAGGCTCTAAAATTTTACATTGTTTTATTTTTGAAGGGAATTTTTTTATACATAATTCTACATTTGTAATTTCAACTTTCATGATCGAGATTGCACTACAGTACTTGTATGAGGTGAATTGAAAAAAATTTTTTTTTATAGTGCAAATATTTGTAATAAAAATAAATATAAAGTGAGCACTATACACTTTGTAATCTGTGTTGATTGAAATCAATATAGTTGAAAATGTAGAAAACATCCAAAAATATTTAAATAAATGGTATTCTATTGTTTAACAGTGTGATTAATCGTGGTTAATTTTTTTAATCGCTTGACAGCCCTAATATTCACTTTAATTAGAAACCTTTCTACAAACCAGATCTTGTATTTGTTTGTCTGGAGATTGTTTATTTACGATATGCTTTTGTTCATTTAAAGGTAAATTTGAAAGTGGTATAGCAGAAGGGACAGTTGACCCAAGTCTAAACCCTATTTCATCATTTCGTCTTTCGGTAATACAAAACTCAGCAGTCTGGGCAATTCTGAATGAGGTGAGATGTTGTATACTTTACCCCTTTTAAAATCAGAATATCAAATATGAGATGTTTTTAATTGCATCAACATGTTTGAAGCTAAGAATTTTGGATTAGTCAGAAAGCTGTTTCTCTTTTATAATTGTCTAAAAATTAAGATTTACTGTAATGTACTAAAACGTATGGATTTTTTTTAATGTATGATTTTTTTTTCAATTCTTCATTTTAGATTCACATTAAAAAAGTCACAACCTGATCAAAATCTGTTTGGAAGAAAAGAGAAAATCTTTGCAAACTTTCCCTATAATACCCTACATCTTTAACAAGTCACAAATTGAAAATACTGAGCATGCACCTTATTCCAATTGTCTTTTATTTTTCACTCGAACTCTACCTCTTGTGAAATCTACTGTAGATGAGAAGATTGTAAGTAACCCTTTTTGTCATATCCATCCAGAAACTGATTCTCCATACTAATAACATTCATCTGAGATCCAAGTTGTCCTACATTTTTACATGACTTTACCATCTTATGGTTGCAGAAGCCTGCTACCCTTAACCGATACTATTTTGATAGTATAGTAATACGGAGAAGTTGTACATATTCTTACATTTCTTGAAGATGAAAAAATATAATTAAATTTTATGAAGGGGGTACTTTTGGGGTTCCATTTATTTTGCTATAACAAAACCCTCTTTTATAGATTATCAGGATATATTTATATCTATATCTAGATATATAGATATATAAAAAACATTAGGGATATTTAATTTATTAAAATAATTTGAAAAGTACATATTTTTATGCAGTAAAATTTTAAATTGATATAGGTTTTTTTTATGGATTATCTAGCTTGAATTATCTTTCTATGTTTTTCTTTTCAACTGCAAACAACATAAAAAATTAATACCATATTTCAACTATACTGCCATGGTTAATTTAGCAACTCAATTTAGTTTTCTTAAGTAGTTTTGTACCACAAAATCTGAAAGATATCGTTCAAAGCATAAGCACGCCTTAATTGCCAGAGTTCTGAAGAACATTATTCTTGGGGGCTACCATATTCCACTGATTACAGGGCATAGACACATAAAAAGCATGTTGAAGTATCTTAATATTTCAGTATAACGTAAATGCTAAATCTGCAGTTATTTTAAGTTTAATCCATCACATTTTAGAGGGAGATTTCGATACCAAGCTATCCCTTTTTAAAACTTTGTAGACAGTTCCTAAACCGAACAAATTCATTCTCTGTATAGAAAAGCATTCCCTATCTTTGTGCTGTAAATTTTGAATTTTGTCTCATGTGCCCAGACATACAAATTCCGTTCGGTACTTTGAATGACTACAATCCTACATATTATTTTTCCTGATAAAAATATCAGTAATTAGACACTTGTAATTAACCTCATTATATTTCTCTCTTCAAATGTTTTTATTTCAGTATTTACCTTAGGTAAATGTTGTAGTGGGTGACTTTTTTTAAAGGGTGAGTCCTATCCAACTTCCTTGGGAATCAATTAAGACTTCCATTGCCTTTAATAGAATCAAGCCCAAAGTCAGTTTCCTGCCTTTTGCGCTTCAAGGAAAAGAACAATACTTGTTTAACTGATGAGCAGCCCAGACAGTGTGAGCTCTTTGTGCTGCTACAGCACTGTTCATAACATGTAATGCCATTTAACAAGTCATTAAAATCTAGTAGTTTTTTTATCACATCTCAGCATAGATCTGAGAAATTATTTGGGTTTATTTTCCCCCCAATTTTACCTGTGACTGATGCCAATAATTTAAATAGCTATTTGTTAAATTTTATATCGTGACTTAATTTTTAAGTCAGATGTTTCTGAAAACAAGCAATGCCAACAAATGTTGTCTTATGATTCCATGAAGTTAAAATGATTTATAATAAATTTACCCAGTACCATTGTTAGGTGCCTTTCCTCTGAGCAGTGTCGTCTTATGGGTTTATTCTGTCAGCCCAGTGTTCCTAAAGCAACGTTCAACATATAAGAAACTCCTAACATCTCTAAATGTGTAGAAACTCACCCCAAACTGAACACACTTTTGTGGTGTTTCTTTGTTTGTTCTACCCTCAAGGCAGGTATAGTAGTTATGGACCAGATTAGAATTCTCACCCCATCACTGCTTTTCTGAGCCTTTTAAAAATTTAGACTAGAAAATCATTAGGGTCCCTTGTGAATCTGAGATAAGATACTGGCTAAATTTAAGGCAGAATGACTTAGTACTTCTGCCTTATAATATGCACTACATATACCTTTGAGTATGTTGAGGGATCATGTTTAGTCTTTTGGCAAGACTAGACAATTTTGTACTTTTTTCCTTCATTTTTTCCATAAGTAAGTATAAAATCTCTTCAGTAATTCCTTGATTTTTTTGTTTGAAATATCTGCTCCAAAACGAGTACAGTATTAATTTACATCTTGTGCTTTCCTCTGGAAACAAGAATACAAATTTATTCCGAGACCATTGTTTCATGAAATGAAGTATTTGCTTAAGTTTAAGGTTTCTTCTTAACAAGGATCCATTTTGAAATTGGACTAAAATGAAAACTACTCATTTTTAAAAGCATGGTTATGCTCATTCATATTTACGACTAACATTACAATTTTATACAGAAAGTGTGGCATACTGCTATGCTGCTGTTTTTGGAAATGGAGTTTGATTGGTGTAAATATTGACACCAAGAATTTGTCATTGTGTGTCATGTTTCTTGATTTCAGTGTTCTCTTGAGTGGGTTTTTTGTGATTTCTACTGTAAGCATTGAGCTAGAAATCTAGGTAGCTTAATGTTGAGAACTATGAAACTTTGTTTCAGGGGAACAAACTCTGATATCTTTACATGACCAGCAGTCATCCTACTCCCATTAATTTTAGTGGTGCAGGATCAAGCTCCTAATTGCAAAACATCATTACTGTTGACTTTAATGGTAGCTGACATGATGATCATCACTGGTGCTAAACGTTCCTATGAAGTAAGGAAGGCTTGTTTTTTTTAAAGTGTTAATTGGTGGCTGCCTGCAGGTCAGGAGCTCTCACTTTGTGCCAGTGTACAGCAGGTCACAACAGAAATTCCCAGCTTCCCCAAGATCAAAGGTATAGTGCTTTACTTGTTAAAATAGCAAATTTTTCTTTGTTGCTCAGTGTTTGCTGAGTTTTCAATAGATGACTTGGAGTGCATTCTCTTCAAGCCTTAACAGTGGTGGATACACTACTGTAAAATGAACTGCCAGCAGATTTGGTGTATTAAGCTAAATGTAGTTATTTTTTTCTAGAAATATCAAATTCTAGTAATCAAATATTGAAGTTTTATTGTAACTAGTTTGCTGTTTAAAAAAACCCTTTTTGAAATTAAAACCTGGTGCTTGAGTTTGATATTGAGCACTGCTTTTGGAAAATTGCCATCTTCATTTTCAGGGGGGTGTTTGTCAGTTTGTACTATTGCCTTGTGGAATCCAGTACTGTTAGATCCTGAAACATTCTTTTCTGGCAAAACTTATTCTGTACACTTTTCCCCATCTTTCCATTAACCAACCCCTGCTGTAATAGATTTTTATAATTGGCTAATTTGTTTAAAACTTGCTGCTATATTTGAAAACCTGATATGGGTCATGTCAACTGTGCCTTTCATCAATGTTTCTATGTGCCACAGCTATCCCTGTATATTTGAAATAAAGGCTTTAAAAAAAACTGTTCTGTAGTTCTTACGTAAGCTGAGAGAGAATACTTCTGTCCCTAAGAGACCCCACATGTTGCTTTAACAATGTAGCAGTATTTTAAGGTGTTGAGTCCAAATTTCAAACAGTCAAAAGGCATGTAAAATAGGGATTGAACATAGTACTTTAAATGCCATGTCTCAAAACCTTCTGTACTGAACTGCAGAGACTGCTCTTCAATTAACAAGTGCAGAGAAAAATTAGTGGGTGCTCTGCACCCACCAGCAGCCAAGCTCTTCCCCCCTGACCCCCAGCATGCTGCATCCCTGCTCCTCCACCTACCTCCCAGCGCTAAACAGCTGTTTGGCAGCATTGGCACATGCCAGGGGAGCCAAGTCAAGCACCCATGGGAAAGTGGGGAAGTTGGCACCTATGGTGACACATACAAAAACTTCAATGCTAGCCAAGAATTAATTTGTGAAAAAGTTAGTCATCCTTATTACAATAGTGCCATTGGGCTAGGCTCTGTACAAACATGGTAGTAGAAAGTCCCTGCTCCTAAAAGCTTACAATCTAAATAGACAGGACACAGGGTGAAGGGGTGGAAGACCAGCAGAGTGAACAATGTAATAAACAGTTGTCAGTTCCACACTTCTGAGGGGTGGGTTTGCTTAGGACTAGATAACAGAAAATGAAGGTAAGGTGAAGACCGTGAGGGAGGGACATGGTTGGAGCAAACAGCCAATCAGCCTAAGACAAAAATAGTTGATGCAAAACTCTAGGATGTTCTGAATGGCCAGTAGTCCCTATGGTTGGGTACTTTTGCTCCTATGGGCTGAAGTCTCATGCTGATTGTCTATATTTTTTTTTTTTGCCCTAGGGCTGTATGGCAGGGGAGGCAGCACCTGGGTCTTAGTATCCATACAGTACAGGTGGAGGGGGTCACAGCTGTACCTTTGAATCCATAGGGGTGGGCCTAATTTCACTACCTGCCCCTATGCAGGAGTCCTTGCTTTGGCTGACTCCAGCTGCTTGGAGTGGCAGATGTGGCTGATGCACTGTAAGAACTTAGACCATACAATATTGACATGTGAGTAGCTAGAGCATGTGACTGAGCAGCAGTCAGGTATTATTAGTGTAGCTAAACTGAAGTATTAAACCTGAGAATCACACAATAATAAACATAAATCACTTTGAAGACAACTAGCCTCCATCAATTTGTTGTACTAATTTAATATGGTACTTATCCCCTTAAAAGACATCAGCAGTGAGAATTAGGCTATTCAACTTATAAGTAGATTTATTACAAAAATGTACAGGTAGTTTGTCTTGAGGAATGTACTGCAAAAGTATTCATAGAGAATTACTAACATTTTTACTGTTTGTAAATATTTTAATCATTAAAAATTGCAATAGACACTTCAAGCTTTTTACACTTATCTACAAAGAGAAAATGTACAACCATTTACAACGAGAGGTCTTAGATGTTCATACTGTCAGCAGCTAAGACAAACTACACAGTAGAGACATATGAAGACCTGTTTTTATTTCACTCTAAATTCATAGAAAGTACAAAGTGTCTTGGTGAAGTTCCATCCCAGTGCTAATGAGAGCACATATAGCAGAATTAAGAGTGCAAATGGATACAAAAGGATAACTGTGTTCTTCAAAAACGGCAATGCTAGAAAAGAAATACAATTATAATCAGAGTACAAAATTATTTAAAACCAGCTATTAGTTGCATTAATGGACCAAAACCATAAACTGTTACATCCAGAAGGACCCTGGGGAGAGGCTGCCAGCATTTCATCAATTTCTTAACAGCTTGGTTAAAACTAGGTGCCTGTTTATCATCCCTGCCATGCTGATTCTGCAGCCCTTTGCCCAGATACAGAATAGCTTCTATCAGAGGAGAGGAGTAATTGAGGTAGGTCTGTATACACTAGTATAGCCAAACTGCTCAGTGATTTTGTTGCATTACTACCCTCCTCACTAGTCAATCTGGGAGTCCAAAACTAATGCAAGGGTCTTAAGGTTTGAAGCAGCATATTAATTGGATTATAGTACAACACCATGGTGAGCACGAGTACCAATATCTTCTGTGCAAAGAGTGTTTTAATACAACCCCATAAAGTGACAAGTCCTTTAGGTATAAACTTTTTAACCTAGTTTGGACATTTAGATAAGGGAGTACCTAGCATTCCTGGCAAAGGATTACAAATGATTAACTCCAATCACCCAGGACAGAGGCAGTATTGGGTTTGGAAGGAAATAGGGGAAAAGTGATGTTCAGAAAAAATGTATCAGAATTGCGCAAGCTGCAAAGGGAGCATGTGGAATTGCTTCATTAGACAGTGAAGACTACAAGACATGTATCTAGGAGGGACTGCTTAAAAATAAATCAACATTGAATTCTCCTACTTCTGTATTTGAGATGATCATTGCAGACCTAGTATCAGAGGGGTAGCCGTGTTAGTCTGGATCTGTAAAAGCAGCAAAGAATCCTGTGGCACCTTATAGACTAACAGACGTTTTGCAGCATGAGCTTTCGTGGGTGAATACCCACTTCATCGGATGCAAGTAGTGGAAATTTCCAGGGGCAGGTATATATATATGCAAGCAAGAAGCAAGCTAGATAGTCTGTATCATGATTTTACACAGGGAACAGTAAATACACCTTTGATTGACCTTCTTACCTCTGGAGAGATTTTGCTACAAATGGAAGCGCTACACAAAGGACTGAATGTGACCCATCCCAGCTGTGGATGTACTCCAGAGATTTGATTTGAACCTGCAGTTTATTCTATCACTGCTACAAGCCTGAACCAAGAACTTTGCCATTACTAAAAAGCTCAGAGGAACAAAAGTGGCTGTGTATGGATGACAGAATCTCTGATATTTCAAATGTAACAAATTTTAAAGCAAAGATGTATTTACTGTTCCCTGTGTAAAATGATAGACTATCTAGCTTGCTTCTTGCTTGCATATATATACCTGCCCCTGGAAATTTCCACTACTTGCATCCGACGAAGTGGGTATTCACCCACGAAAGCTCATGCTGCAAAACGTCTGTTAGTCTATAAGGTGCCACAGGATTCTTTGCGGTTATTGCAGACCTATGAATTCATAAATTAAAGTAACTTATTGGGCCAAGGCTCAGTTGTTTTCATATAGTCAACTGCCTAATAAAAGCTTTTGAAATTACTTACCACTGTACCCTAGAAATGTTACGTAGATATAATAACCAATTGCAATGAGCCATACTGTATTCCCAACAAAATATCCCATGAATGAGGTTGACGAGATAACATCTGTAAAAGAGAAGACAGTTGCTCTATTACCTGCCTGAGGCCCAGCACCATGGAAAAAAGCATTAAAAAGGACGTTCTACTTACAATTGATGAAAAACAGTTGGATAAAATGCAAAATGACTAGAAGTGGATAGAAAGCATTCAGATGAACATCAAAGGCATATCCCCATTCCACATCATAGTCTCTGCTCTGTCGCTTTACCAAGTACTTATTAGAAATAAACCTAATTGGAAAAGAAATTCAAAAGGAATAAGTTATGAAACAATTTCACACTTTCATGTTTCCTAAAGTTATGTTAATTTGACATTCCACCTATAGTTAAAGTAATGAAGTCACATACAGGAAAAAAAAATCAAGTCTTTACCATTTAATTCATACATTCAATCCTTTCAAATGTCTCTGCATAATTGCCAACCTCAGATGACTGAAAAATGTTTCCCTAATGTGTGAATAAAACATGGTAGCCCAAGGAAAGGTGAGTATTTCCTCAAAAAGACAGCGCAGACCAGCTTTTGTTATCCTATTTCTCTCTCAGCAGTAGTCACATTCTTTCATGCTGAGCAGATAAAGTGCAAACACTGCACAGGAGAACAGCAGCTTCCTTTTGCAAAGACTGCTGGTGTAATTATAGGATACGGAAGAAGCAGTGTCTTTCAGTTGCCCATCCACTCACTTCCCAAAAATGCTGGGTATAGCCTACCTCTTCACATTTCCTGTGTTACAAAAATAGCTCAGGTGCATTCAATTTTAGAGACAATGCACATTTAATAATGTTACCACATTTAATAAAGACCCCACCTCCACCAAAAAAGGCAACAAAATACTTAAAATATGGGTACTGACTTGATATGAGTACTACGTTACTTGCTGCACCCAAAAACAAAGCAGGCCAAACGTGGTTTCTGGTCTTGAGATTATGGACCAAATCCATAGTTTAGCCTAATTTTCTCAGGCAAACTTCCACTGAAGTCTATGGAAGTTTTGCCTAATTAAAACCTGAGTAAAGAGCTAAGAATTTGATCATTCATTTTGGGCTTAAACCTGGAATAAGAGCAGAACATTCCTCATATGATCAACAAACTTCCAAAGTCATTTTTTAATCAAATATTGAATTGCTCTCTTTTTCAAGGTCACTCTACTTTAAAATGTTATTTTCACTAATAAGAAATCAGTTTTGAAGTGCCCCTGATTTCCTTTACATTTTTGACAATGGCTTTCCTACCTTTTTCCCCACCTCCCTGCTGCTTCAAGTGAACCACACAAGCAGCAGAGAAAAGAGCAAGTGTGAGAACTGAGCCCTTCCTGTGCGTGTGCCTCGAGGAAGCAACTGAAGGTAGAAGATTGCTTCTGCTATTGGTCTCCTCTGACCAGCTCAACAGTGAAGAAAAGTCCTACCACTGTTCTGCCCCATCATCAAGTGCTACCCTCAAGTACTGGAAAAGTCTCCTGTGTCTGCAGGGAGATTCTTGGCCCTCACTACCCTGACAGGTTCTTAGAATTGGAACAGTATATCTCAGGGGTGGGCAAACTACAGCTTGTGAGCCGAGCCGTTTTAAGCTGGCCCCCGAGCTCCCACTGGGGAGTGGGGTCTGGAGCTTGCTGCGCTCCAGCTGGGGCGGGGGCTGCACCATGTGGCTCAGCCCCACTCTGGCGCTCCAGCTGGGGCGCTGGGTCAGGGGCTGCACCACATGGCTCCCAGAAGCCATGGCATGGCCCTGCTCCAGCTCCTATGTGCTCCAATGGCCCCCTCTGGCGCACCAATGGGAGCTGCAGGGATGGTGCCTGCGGACAGGGCAGCGTGCAGAGCCGCCTGGCTGCGCCTCTGCATAGGAGCTGGAGAAGGGACATGCCACTGCTTCCAGGAGAACTCAGCAGGAAAATAGGCACTGAGAGGTGTAAGTGACAAATTTCCTGTAAGTATTAACCTTTTTTTTGCAGAAAAAGGTCAAGCAAAATAAATATTTTCTAATGCTCTTTCCCAATAATAGTGCTCTATTCACAGCCAATGAAAATTCTTAACCGTCTCTTCTGAGCAAAGTCATATCGTTACAGATTTAAGTGCAATGCCTCAGCAACAGGGACTTGTCAACTTAGTTCTAGGTGGAATTATTTACTTACCACATTAAAGTTGCTATTAGAAGGCCAACGCCTACACAGTCTATAAACACAACCCAAAGAAGTAGCTTTATCATTTGAAAAAATCCCATGTCCAGCACAAATCCAAATCCTATAGTAGAGACTGGGGGCGGGGGAGAGAGAGAAGGGGAAAAAGAGAGATTAATCCTTCCTAGCTGGAAAAATGCTGCAGCACCAAACAATGCCAATTCCTCAAACTCTGACATTCCAGAGGTTAACTTTTTGGAGGAGGTCTCCTGAAATCTCAACATTTTCCCCTTTATTCCTCCTCACCCCTAAGATCTTCTGCAAGGCAGCCCCTTTTTTTATTCAAATACTGCATACCAAACCACTTGTGTATAATGTGGTTGGCTTAGGTTCAGTGTGTGGCACTACTGCCATTGAACTAATCTCACATTTTTAAACTTACAATCTTTTTATGAAGACAATACCTTGTTAAGCAGAAGTGCAGAGTAAGAACAACAAGCAGAGCTGAACACACACTGCTTTCAGTTACAACAAAACCACACGACAGTGCATAGTTTTCTGGCTCTGAAGACTCAGATGTCCTTCAGACTGGCATTCAGAGTTCCAGTCCATTTTAGTTGAATGAAAATGCAGTACACATAAGACACATTCTTATGGAGTTCGTTTGGCAGCTTTGGGAAAACATCCGTGAAACACAAAAGGATCTAGGAAATATTTCCCATCCAACCACAAGAACATTAGAATCTCAGAAGTAACAGCTTTGTTATGACTGCAGGTACTGTGCCATGTCAAAAACAGACTGGATGTAGTCTTTTAAAAGGCAACAGTGAAAACACAATCTGAACTGAAGCTTACATGCAAAAGATTTTCTTTTGATTGGTGATGGCTGAAGTGTCTCGCTGCGGCTTTGGTCTCTGTATTATTTGTATTATCATAGCACCTAGGAGTCCTAGTTGTGGACTACGACCCCACTGTGCTAGGTACAGTACAAAAAGTGAGTCTCTACCCCCAGGGGCTTACAATCTAAGTATCAGACAAGAGACAACAAATAGACAAAGTCTACAAGGAAACAATGAGACAATACTGGACAGCATGATAGGCAGAGGTCTCAGCATACAAGCAGCCTAATTGTTGCCAAGGGTTCTGTAGGCATCACAGCAAAGGAGACTTTTGAGAAGGCTTTTGAAGGTAGATGATGTTCCTTTGCTGATGTTTACAGAGCGCTCCTCCCAAGCGTGTGGGTCAGCATGGGAGAAAGCATGAAGGCGCTGTTTGAAAATTTAACAATGGGAGTAGTGCGCAATGGAGGCTGGCATCGCAGGAAAGGAAGTGAACATCCACAGACTGATAGCAAATGAGAAGTGACAGGTAGATTGGGGACTGACCATGAAGGGCCTTGAATGTGAACAAAAGCACCATGTGTTTGAGGTGATAGCGAAGAGGCAGCCAGTAGAGGGATTCAAAGAGAGGGGTGATGTGGTCAAAGAGCAGGCTAGGAAAATGATCTTTGCAGCAGCATTGTGAATGGATAGGAGTGGGGCAAGACTGCATTTGTCAAGGCCAGAGAGAAGGATGTTACAGTAATTGAAACATGAGATGACACCTTGGACAAGAGTTTTAGCTGGATGGATGGATATGAAAGGCCTATCCTTAGATACAGCCTGGATGTAATGACCTACCAAGAGGTCTGAGTCAAGATGATGTCTGGATTACAGGTCTGAGTGACAGGCAGGATGGTGGGGTTGTCCACAGTGATCAAGAAAGGAGGTAGCAGGAAGGTACGGGGGGAAGGGGGTTTGCAGAATAGGAGCTCTGTTTTAGCCATGCTTAGCTTGAGCTGGCAGCTAGACATCCATGAGGGATGTCAGAGAGACAATCCAGGATTTTAGTTTGGACAGAAAGGCAGATGTGTGAGCCATCAGCATATTTCTGTTTATAGATAAGATGACCCAGAGATAAGGTATAAAGGTAGATGAGAAGGGGAGCAAGGACAGACCCCTGTGTAAAGGGTACTGTGCCCGTAATGGGTTCAACATTAGGGACTGTCTTTTTGTTCTGTTTTTGCACAGTGACTAGCACAATGGTCCTAGTCTACAATTTGGGTGCCTGTGTGTTATGGTAATACACGTAACAATAATACATCCCATCTTCTAATCATCCAAATGTTCAACTATTTAAAAAAAAAAAATTGTCATTCATTCCTCTGGTTGTCTTTGCTATGACACAATTATTGAAACCCAGAACAGAGACAAGACTTGATTACAATAAACATAAAGAATACTCTTTAGAGCAGGGGTCCCCAACCTTTTTAGGTCCAGGGACCGGTTTCGTTTGCCGGACCCTCCGCAGGCGTGCCTGCGGGAGGTCCAGCTGAGCCGCGGGACGAGAGCTCCCTCCGCAGTCGTGCCTGCGGGAGGTCCGCTACTCTCGGGGCTCAGCTGGAGCTTCCGCAGGCACGCCTGCAGGAGGTCCACCGGCTCCAGTGGAGCTTCCGCAGGCGTGCCTGCGGAAGCTCCAGCTGATCCCCGGGAGCAGCGGACCTCCCGCAGGCACAACTGCAGAGGGAGCGCTCGTCCCGCGGCTCAGCTGGACCTCCCGCAGGCATGCCTGCGGAAGCTCCACTGGGTCGGTTCGCGGCCCGGTTTCTAAGAGGCCGCGGACCGGTACCGGGCCGCGGACCGGGGGTTGGGGACCCCTGCTTTAGAGGATTCTAGATACAGCTAGACCCTGCGGTTTACCCTGGTTCTCTAATTTCTAAATGGTTACTGTAACCTTTGCGTGTAGATAGCGCATCAGCTTCTTTTGGGCCTCTACAGACAAAACCTCAGGGTGCTGAAAACCCCCCTGCGAAGGTACATTCCTGCAACTTTATTGAAAAGAAAAAGATCTTATCTATCTTAGGTACGTATATGGCCACCATCACTGTAGGATCTGCGCACTTCAAACTTTTTAACATGTTTATCCTCAGAACACCCATGTAAGGTTGTTTTACAGATTTACCCCATTTTACAGATGAGGAAGCGAGGCATAAATGAGTTGCCCAAGGTTACACAGAAAGTCTGTGACAGAGCAAGGACTTGAACCCAGGCCTCCCTAATCTTAGGCTAATGCTCAATTCTTCCTCCTTCCCACCTCATTTTTGCTGGTCATGGAAACAGACACTCACCACACAGCCAAATACTCAGCAATACCAAGAAAGCAGGATCATCTCTTGCCCACTGGTCCTTTGTTTGTTTTCGGTAATGAAAGTTTCTATAAACTCTCTGTGGTGAAGTGAACAGGTAGAGCATCTGCCAAACAGCAAACTCAAAGTCCATCTGCCGGAAGTGAAGGAGCCTCCTTAGATATTTGTAGCGTTTTGCACCCGCTGTATGTCTCGCTGCATCCCTGGAGTTTAACACACCATTGCCCTGGTTTGGGGAACTAACTGAAGTGGTCGGCAACATTTTTCTGAAGGAAAGATTTTAAAGTTAAAACTAATTTATTTTACATAATCTTAGAAATGACAGATGTAAAATTAGAAGCGTTTTAAATTATGCAGTGTTAATTATGACATTTAGATATAAATCTAATTTCCAAGGGTAATCAGGCAAGTAGCTAGCTAAATACTAGCTCTTGTGCCAGCAAGACTACGTGAAAAACTATAAGCTAGAGTGTGCCCCATTCAAAATTTGGCCGTTTATGTTAATTGATTCACCTTTTTGCTGCCTAAAAACAGTGTACTGAAATACCATAGTTTAGAGACCTGTGCACCAGGATTGGTACCAATAATACATAAATTAAAATTCCAATCTGCTACTAATTCAGTATGTGGCCTATGACAAATTACGTAACCTCTCTATCCCGCCCCTTTCCATGTATAACACAAATATTTACCTGCCTACTGCATGGGGTGCTGTGACAATCTTTGTACAATGCTCTGGAAACAAAGCACTAAGTATAACTGTACAGTTTTACAATTGCCCTTGAATGCGTTTACTGTTAAAGATGTTCTATTTTACACTGCGTTATATTTTAATTATTTCAGATAAAAATTCAGTGCGCCCCACTCCTCAACGAAACATAGGCATGTAATTCTGGGCTAGAGGGAGCCACCTCTGTTTGCTTGGGATTCAAAGCCATGAACCTTCTCCCCACCTAAGCTCTTTCTTGCAACAAACAAAATGAAGACAAGATGATTGCGTCTCCCCTTATAAACTTCAGCCCAAGGGGCAAGGCACTTACTCAGGCTCTGGGAACCCTGGATTCAAAATTCCCTTTTGCCTGAGGTGGGGAGAACCCAGGTCTCCCATGTCTCAGATAGTGCCAACTGATTATTGGGTATTCTGGGGTGGATCTCTCAATCTGTCCTGTTGAAGCTGTTCCACTTTGTATTAATAATTAAATAGTCAATGCAACAGGGTCTTGAACTCAGGGCTCTGAATATCAGTCATAGTTTAAGGGCCTGAAAGGACCACCAGATAATCTAGTTCGACTGCCTGTATATCACAGGCCACCAACACCACTCAGAACCCTACACTAAACTCAACCACCAAAATATTACTGCCCACAGGAGACGAGACTATGATGTGTCACAGGCAGAAAACAGGCGGGACTAAGGTTATATCTACACTAGCACTTTTGTTAGTAATACTTTTGTCGGACTGGAGTGGGGAAAAAAAAACACCCCCGACCAACATACATTTCACTGACAAAAGTGCCAGTGTGGATAGCGCTATGTCAGTGGGAGATGCTCTCCTGCTGACATAGCTACCATCGCTTAATTATGCCTGGAGGAGAGCTCTCTGCTGTCAGCACAGAGCGGCTACACAGGAGACTTTACAGTGGCACAGCTGTAGCGGTATAGCTGTGCCACTGTAAGATCGGTAGTGTCATCGTCTGAGGTGACCAATGCTTGAGGCTCCTGCAATGGCAGAGTAGTGACTGAGATATACCCAGATAATCTGAGCAAGTGACCCACACTCACACACTGCAGGGGAAGGCAAAAAAACGCAAATGCTGAAGTCACTACCAATCTGACCTAGGGGAACTCTCTGCCTGACCCCAAATACAGGGCCGGCGAGTTGTATGGACCTGTGGTGCCCAGGCTCCAGCAATATTCAGGGCCCGGCTCCACCTATGTTTGGGGCCAGGTCTCTCCCCCGGCCCTGCCTGCCGGCCCCCTGCACCTCCCCTGAGTGTCCCCCGGCCCCCACACTTGCTACCCCTGCACACCTCCCACTGGGCCCAGGAGCATGTCTCTGCCTCTCCTCTGCAGCTCCAGGCTGTCTCCGCTCAGCCTCCTCCTCTCTGGCTCCAGCCCCGAGACAGCCTGCCTGCACCCCAAACTCATCCCGAGCCCTGCCCCACCCCAGAGCCCTCACCCCCCCTGCAGCCCAATCCTCTGTCCTAGCCCTGAGCCCCTCACACACCCCTAACCCCTCATCCCCAGACAGAGCCCTCATCCCCCCGCATCCTAACCCTTTGCCCCAGCCCTGAGCCTCCTCCTGCATCATGAACCCCTCATCCCCACCCCACAGCCCTTACCCCACACCCAGCCCCACAACCCTCACCCTGTACCCCCTCCCATCCCCAAACTCTGTCCCAGAGCCTGCACTCCCACCCCCTTCCCACACACCCTCTCCTGCCCCCCAACTCCCTCCTGCACCCCCACCCCTTGCCCCACCCAGAGGCTGCACCCCAGACCCCCTCCCCCACCTCTCACCCCTTCTGCAGCCAAACTCCCTTTCAGAGCCTGCACCCTAATCCCCAGCCCAGGGCCTCCACCCCAGACCTCCTCCCCCCACCCAAACTCCCTCCCAGAGCCTTAAGCAGGTGCGGGGTGGAGTTGGGGGGTGGGGGGGGCTTTCTGGGCACTACCAAAATTTCTCCAAACCTGCTACCCCCGCCCAAATACGGGGCTAGTTAGACTCTGAGCACGAGAAAGAACAAATGTTGAGCCACCTCCCATACCAACCCAGACCCTCTCGCGTCCCCGTCCCCCCCCCCAGCAGCGACCATCCCTGATGCCTGAGAGGCAGGAGACCCAGCAAGTCCCGCCAGTGCGCGCCCTGGGTCCCGCCTTAACGCGGGGCTAGAGTCGCTCTCAGGCCGAGGCTAGTTAAGCGCCCCCGCAAAGTGGAACCGCTTCGGCAGCACCGATGGAGACTCCCCCCGCCGCGCGCCGCCCCCCGGGGTAGAGACGGTTCCGCCCTCAGCTCCCGCCTCCCCAGCAACGATCTGCCCGGGGCACGTGCCCAGAGGCGGCTCCGAGGCGCGAGGCGGGGATCGCCTCCTTTGAGGACCCGCCGGGGTGGGGGGAAGGGAGGCCGCGCGCGCGCAGCAGTAGAAGGGAGGGGCCCCCACCCCGCAGGGATCCCAAGCCCGGGGGGCGAGAACTCCACCCGCAACTGCCCCGCTCACCTGCCGCTCCAGCCCCGCCCCTCCCAACCACACACAGCGCGAGGGTCGCCCGGGGCCGCGCGCACCCACAGCAAACTCCAGCTGCTTCCGGCAACGTAGCACGGCGCGCGCCCCCTGACCCGGCCCGTGACCCTGCGCCGCGGGGCATGCTGGGTACGGTAGTTCCTGCCCCGGCGGGAAAGAGCGGCGGCGGTTTCTGCGCGTGCGCCGCAGTTGGGTCAAAGGACAACAAGATGGCGGCGTCCAGCATAGCGCACTGGGAGGCGGTGGTGGCGGCGGCGCTGCAGTGAGAAGCCCAAACGCTGTGTGCGGAGAGCGCTGCCGCGATGCCCAAATACTATGAGGAGAAGGAGGAGGACGGGCGGGCCTGTGCGGGGGTGCGGGAGGACCTGAGACAGTGTCTGCTCGAGACCCCCTGCGTCATACAGGTACGCGGGGGGGGGCGGGGCCTGCTGAGAGACCCCCTGCGTCATACAGGTACGCGGGGGGGCGGGGCCTGCTGAGAGACCCCCTGCGTCATACAGGCACGCGGGGGGGCGGGGCCTGCTGAGAGACCCCCTGCGTCATACAGGCACGCGGGGGGGCGGGGCCTGCTGAGAGACCCCCTGTGTCATACAGGTACGTGGGAGTGGCGGAGCCTGCTGAGAGACCCCCTGCGTCATACAGCCAATGTGGGGAGCGGGGTGGCCCCTTCCCTGTTACCCCTGGTGACCGCCTCTGCCTGGACACTGCACCTGAGTCGCACCCGGTCCCGCAGCGTCGTTGACCTGCAAAGCGGTTGGGTCCTCGCGGCTGCACAGAGCCTGGGCCCCCCCTTGACAAGTGACCGTGTACAAAGAGCCGCGTCTGACTCACCAGACCTGCCCCCTGTGCGAGTCGGTCCCAGCCTGGACTGATGTGGGTGAGACAGTCACTGCTCCTCCGAGCCCCATGCAGTTGGCACAACTGAAAGGGAAGAGCTGGACACTGGTCTTCCCCATCTGCCATCAGTTCCACCTGTACACGTCACTTTATTGAAGTCTTGCCTTTATTTACACATGTGCTACCCCACTGCAGGTATTAGTGCCCCACCGTAAATGGCAAAAAACGTGATACAGCTACCTCAGAAGGGTCATTGGCTGAGTTCACCCACCTTACCTTAAGAACATAAGAACAGCCCTACTGGGTCAGACCAAAGGTCCGTCCAGTCCAGTATCCTGTCCACTGACAGTGACCAATGCAAGGTGTCCCAGAGGGAGTGAACCTAAGGGTACATCCAGACTACCTGCCGTATCGGCGGGTAGCGATCGATTTATTGGGGATCGATATATCTCCATGAGAATTCCACAATGATTTATTTACTTTAGGGGCACCTACAATAGAAATAAGTATAAATAATCAGAATCATTGTAAGAGAAGGTGTGTGTGACCCCTAAGAATTTCTCAGTGCCGACTGGCAAAGGGTTCACTTTTCTGTAACAGTAACTCTTGACAGGCCTGCCAAACTCGCTATACCTAGCATGCCACTTTCCATAAAAGATGTCATGTACAATCTTATATTAAAGCCAGAAAACACGGTGATCATAAATATGCTAGTGAAATGTCTGTACAGATACAATGTAAAAAGTTATATATGTACAGTATAAAGGAAATATGTTCCTACAGTCTGAATCAAGGCAAAGTTGACAAAGAAGTACCTACCAGACAAAAGATTGTGTATCACCTGTCTGCCTCAGTTCACAATGTAAATTAAGCATTGTAAGCCAATACAATGGAAGCCCTGTGTGCATACAAAGTCAGCATGGGGATGTGACGTCAACACACTATGGAATAAACTTTGAGGTGCAAGGGAGGCATCCTGACTTCGATATCCAATAATTAATTTGGGGGGATAAAAGAGAAGGCAAAAGGATGCATCTTTATCCTGCACCTGAGGAAGTAATCAGTCAGTGGGATTTCATTCATGAAAACAGGATCCTAACCTGCCCTGGTTGGAAACACTACAAAAGACATTTTGGGTGAGATAAAATTCCTTAGTCAGAAGGTCAGCCTGCTAAGTTAAGTTTAATTGCTAGAAAGCATGCTATGCCTTTTGTTATATATATAATATTTCTATTTTTATTGTCCTTACTCACTATTAAATCTTAACCATTGATAACAAATATATCTCAGCGCTGAGCTGATTCTTAGTTAAATCAAACAAGCTGGTATGTGAGCTGTTCCCTTGGGGATAGTAAACCTGATATTGCTGTGAGTTTCCAGTGACAGGCTGGATATCAAATTCTTCAAAGGGGCATGGGAATTAGGATACGCCTATTATAACAAGAAAAATGAGGGCTAGCATTGCCCAGTGGAGGTTCTTTGGATGGCTAACAGGCAGGAAGGGTCAGGGAAGTGATACCCAATTAAGCACCAGCAAGTCTCTCTCTCACTGGAGGCAGGGGGCTCACAGAGTAACTCGGTGTCCTGGGCACCCCAAGAAAGTGTCACAGTAGGTTAGTTTATAGTATGTAATCATGAGCTGGGAAAATGTGTGTTCACTGAAACAGAAATGTTGAAATTTGATCATACAGAACTTCAGGTGTGGTAGTGTGATTTTATTCTATAAAAAGTCAAATGGTTGTGTTAGAAATTCTGTACTGTTAATAAAATTTCAACTTATTGAAACAAAAAGTTCATATGGAAAGCTCCCACCACAGTTGGGACCCTTGCTTGGCTACTTGAATTAGGAGCCTCAGGATTGAATGGAAATAGAGAATGAAAAAGGTGGGCCCTTCAATTAGCATTAAAGCACTTTAGCAGAATGTTGTAGGGAAGTTTGCCCTGCTGCTGTCTGTGTTGTATGTGTTATGTAGGTAACTAGAAAACTTCTGTCTCCAAGACTGTCTAGTTGACACCTTTCACCAGTGCAATTACCACTGTTTTGTTTTGGTTTTTGGACTTCTGGTGGCGATAGCTTGCTTTTAGCATTATGTTAAGTCCAGTTTGAATAAATCTAAAACCACTCAAAAGATGTGTATACAGTTAGATTATACTTCTGTCTTCTCAGGGTGGATTTGATTTAAATCAAATTGATTAAAATCGTGATTTAAATCACTAATCAGGAAGACTCGATTTAATAATGGATTTCTACATAAAAGTGTGTCCTTGTTAGTTGTTATAACCTTAATACATATTCTTCAGAACTCAGAGATAGATGTATAGTGTGTACCTTCTAAAAATGAAACCTACATTTGTAAAGTGATTTATTTTGAAAACTTTTCAGATTAGTTTACAGCTATATCAGAAAATGAATGATTGATTGATTATTCCATTTATCACAGGTAATTGAAGCAGATATTTATGAAGTCATTGGGAGGTGAACTATCTCCAGTTCAACAGGTTAATCATTAATATTTGGTGGATTTTCTTGCCATGCTGTAATAGGAGGAGAACATCACCAAACAGACATTTAAATTATTTTATTTAATTAAAACAACAACGTTATGTATTGTGGATTTTTTTCTTCAACAGCAAACATATAATATTTTAACAAAACAAGCATATGGATTTTTGAATTTAATTAGACGTTCAGGTTTTTTTTAAATCAGGTTTTTGTTAAAATTGTTTTTAACCAAAATAGTTTAAAATAAATATTTAAAAAAACAAACAAAAATTAAATAGACTATGTCAGACAGGTCAACATGAGAAACTTAAAATATTGGTTTCTGCAGCTAACTTAGTCATCTTCACCTTCATTTCCCGTTTGTTCATAATCTGGAAAAGAAAAACAAGCTCTCCGGCTTTTTCAGGTCCCAAGCGATTTCTCAATTTGGAATGAATTAGTCCAAAGGAAGAAAATATTCTTTCTACATCGGCAGAAGCTACTGCTGTTAAAAGTGAGATTATCACTTCAACAGTCTCTGAATCCAAGTGCTTAAGTGACTTCCACCAGTTCACTCGTGTGACTTTCTTTAAAACATCATAAGAAAACATATATTTCTTGAATGGTTCACCCTTACTCCGAAGTTTATTATAGTTGGCATTATGGAGGGATGATTGCTGGATGTCCATGTCATAGCCAATTCCTCCTCTTCAGCAGTTAAAGTTTGACCCTGGTACCAAGTATTGAGAATATTTGCAAGAAAATGAGCTGGAGATAGTGCTTGTCCCATATGTTTTTTTTTTAATGCTTGTAATTTAACCCTGTCATTGAATATTTCTCTTTTTAAGACCTCACTCAGTTCCTTCCAACTTTCAACAGCATCAGCAATAAAACAGCTATTTATCTGCATTTTGTTCAAGGCTACAGAAATAGGATTCACGGTGCTCAGCATGAGTTCAACATTTCTCTTAAGCCCAATGTTGAGGACTTTGGCTGTGACAGTGCCATCTATTTTTTCACAATTTTGTTCACAAACTGTCATCAGATTAGGCCAGTTCTTGATATAGTGCTCAAAACAGTCCACTACAGAGTTCCATTGCACGTCTTGTGGGAGAGTTAGCTTGGTTCCTTCCATTTTTTTCAGAGCAGCTGCTGCAAAGTGGTTGTTACGGAAGTATTTTGCAATTTCAACAACATTAGCCTTTATTTCTGGAACACCGAAGTCTTTGGCTAGGAGGTGCCTCAAATGAGCACTGCAACCATATGTTATTAGCTTGTGACTCTCTTCACTCTCTTCTAAATTTCTTCTTATCTTGGATACATTTTCAGCATGTGACCAAGCTGCGTACTAGACATTTGAATTTTTTTTTCAGTTTGTTATAGCTTTTACTGCTACTTCTTGTAAGTATTCTGTATGTGCATTTCCTAATGTATCAGCTGTTTCTGTAAGGAAGACATTCCCTTCTTCTGTTGTCACACAGACACATAACCAGGATCATTGTGTACATTGCTCCACCCATGAAGACTCAGGTTAACAATTTTACCCTCCAGGCCTTTTGCACACTGCTCAGCTTCTCTTTCATACACTTTATCCAGCAATTTTCCTGTGACATCTGCTCTGTTGGGTGGAGTGTATCCTGGTCTTAATGACTGAACCATGTTAATGAAGTGTGGGTTCTCAGTCATACGGAAAGGAGAGTTTGGTGCATAAACAAATCGGGCGATTTTTCATCAATTCCTTTTTTTTTGTAATCTGCTGGTTCTTATCACAAATTTACCTATGGTTGTTTCTGGATGATGGAGGAGTTGTTTTTCTTTTTGCTACAGGTGACATACTGTGGCTATGTGACATACGTGGTGTGACTGAAACACTATCATTGGCAGATAACTCTGCAACTATAAAAAATGATGGTGATCTTGAAGGTGGATAGTCTTCAGAATCCTGTATGTTGAGGATGGATTCTCCTAAACAAAATAAGTCAGTGCAGTTATTTAATTATTACCATACTGTTCATTTAGTATCACTCATTGCATTCACTGACACTCAGTACTACTTTAAAGGTGAAATTGTAAAAGGAAGATCTGCCTATTTCAGCTATTTATTTTTTATCACAACTGCATCTAAAATGATAGTACCATAGAGTAACAACTATATTTTTTGCTCAAACATGAGAATTCAAGAATAGTCCAGAAGGAAGACAGGCAGTCCTCAAGAAAGAAGTATGAAATAAAAAAGTTTGCCAACCTGAAGATCCTGCATGTTCAGACATGTTCCTTTCATCATCTTCAACGCAGCTTCCTCCTGAGAAGGAACACATCTTGCATTTCTTTGTTGCACTCTTTGCATTTTGCATGCATGCCTGTCTTACCCACAGGTAGAGGAACTTCATGAAAATATTCCCAAACTGGGTCTCTTTTACAGCCTGCTGCCATTATAGGTTTTCCCTTCTAGTGAGAGAATGGTATGATAGATCTCAAATCAATGAAGGCTAGTCTCAGAAAGACCTCAAAACTTCTGGAATATGCTGCTCAAACCGTTTCACTTTTGTTTCTACTGCCTGTCCCTCCCGTCTCACATTTATCTCCAGACTTCTTCTCCTTGTCCAAGTCTGTTTGCCCCCAACAATCCTATATTCATTGAATTTTTTGAAATTTTGCACTTTTAGAGAGAGGTAAGGGATTGACTCTGTGTACACAGATTTGCAGAGGGACAATAGGGTTGAGATTTGTTATTTCTCACCTCTATATTTTATTTATTTATTTTAAAACATTTTTGCTGTTAACAAGCATGTTATCTCTGGAGAGACACATCCACAGTTTGAGAACTGCAAAACTAAGCATCTCTGATGGTATCTTCTAGACTAAGCAATGAGACCCGTTGGGTAGATAGAAAGATTATCCTAAATAATCTATACAGAAGCCCCTGGAACCCCATAAAATTGGGTCCCTAATCCATGAACTATTGGAACTCATTTACAAAACTTTTCTTAAACATTACATGAATCTATTGTCTCATACTATAGAATTAGAATTTATAATCCCTGTTCCATGATGAGATACATTATAGCTCAAAGCTATCTTTAGATAGGTTTTTTTCTCAAAAAGAATTTTATCAAAAAAATCTGATTTAAATTAAAAAAAATCAAATTTATTTTATTTTATTTTAAATCATTGATTTTTATCCACCCTGGTCTTCATTTTACTGATACAAGCACATGTTTTTGAAGTTGGGGAAGGAAGGGAAGAATTATTATCTGCACTTTCACAAACTCTCAGGAACTTACCACAGCAAAGAACACAAGTTAAAGCAGCTTGGACAGAGTTTCAACAGTGTGCACAGGACTTTTTAGAGCTGCCTTGTCTGTAGTGTCCTTTCCACTGAAGAAATACACTGGATTCTTATGCTGTTATGTTTCATGTGACAGGAAGGAAAAAGCGCCAGACAATGCTTGAAGGAAGGACACTGCAGAAGTTTGCAAGTTTCTTTTTTTGAGTGCAAAAGATCAATGGTAAGTGATTGGTTTGATTGTTTTTTAGTCTTTGTAGCAAATGTGTTTAATTCTAAAAGATTCTGATGAGGAGGAAAACACCATTGAAATTAATCAAATTGACATCACTAAGGCCTGGTCTACACTGGGGGGGGGTTTCGAACTAAGGTACACACGTTCAGCTACGCGAATAGCGTAGCTGAACTCGAACTACCTTAGTTCGAACTACTCACCCATCCAGACGCCGCGGGATTGAAGTCCGCGGCTCCCCCGTCGACTCCGCGCGGCGGTGGAGTTCCGGAGTTGACTGGAGCGCGTTCAGAGTTCGATATATCGCGTCTAGATGAGACGCGATATATCGAACTCCGAGAAGTCGAACGCTACCCGCCGACCCAGGCGGGTAGTATAGACGTAGCCTTAGTAGAATAGCTCCTTACTTGTCATAAATGTAATTGGTCCTTAATAAATGTTAGCTCTTGTGAACATTAGTATAGAACATCTTTCGCACTCAAGCAAAACAAGGAATTAGGTTGTGGGTATAATCCAACAAGATATTCATATTTAAATTGGAGAAGGCTCAGAGTGTGACAGCTACAGTAAAATAGGAAATGATTAACAAAATTGGGGTTATTTTAAATATGAAAGATCAATAGGTAAAATAGCTTTTTAATATTTAAGATTGATAATTAGCCATACCATAATCTTATCTATTTGAGATCATTGGAAGAAACAGAACTGGGGGACATTGTTTTAAGTTTAGAGGAAACTCATTAAAGGATCATTTTACTGTGATTATGGACTTCTGCTTTCCACTTGAAGTTTTGTAGTTTTAGTGTAATGTACTTAGGTAATAATTGGATAATTGTTAATTTAAGGAGCTATAAGTCAGTTTTATGATTGAGTGACAAACTCTCCTTTTGGGAGTGAGTGCTCAAGTACCACAGCAAGAGGCCTGTTATAAATACCTACCTAGATAGAAAAGGAGGAGTTTCCCCAGACTGGCTATGGGTTTCTTATATGGAAATGTTGACCTATGCTGTCATAAAGCCTTTTTGTAAAATAGGGTAGAGGCAGCAAAGTCGATATCAAACCATTCCACACATGATGGGCACATAGCCTGTTTTTGGTTTTACCTAATGTGTTACTTTGCTCTGTAATGAATAAACCCTGATTTTAATTTTAGATTGAGAGATGCAGAAGTAGAACATACCTAAGCTCTTTCATCCCACTCTGCTGCTGTAGCCTCACAGCCTTCAAACCTCCCTCCATTGGAAACTCTCTTAATTCAGTTAGAGAGGAAAATGGAATTAAGCTAGAAATATGCTAGAAAAGTGTCTTCAAACATATTATTTACTCTCCAGCATGTCTACAACAACACTGTTACAATCTTCAAATATTTCTCATTATAGTTCAGTATGTAACAAGGACAGATGAAAAAGACTAGGTAGGTGGGTCTCAAACTTAATTGATCACACCCCTCTTCTTTGTGTCTGTAGTAGTTTATGCCTCCCCTCCCGCCACACAAGTACATATACGGATTAGAAAAAAATCAACATGCACCCCTCACTAAATATTAGAAACAGTAAGGCATTGATTCAAACAGAGCCAAGGATCCATTGTAATAGCAAAAGCAAACCTGCGATTGTGGCCGATGCTTACAATTAAATGTGCACACTGCAATGTAGCGAACGGATTAATGTACAGATGGCAACAGCTTTGTATAATGCTATGCAAGCTTAACAGAAATCTGTCAAAATGCACAGCACCATCTGAGGACCTGATATTTCTGGAGGAATTAGCTTTGCTAGTTATTCATTCCTGTGGGTAAAATGTGCACAGTAAAGTTGTTTTTTTGTTTTTGTTTATCTTCTCCTCAAGCATCTCATGCCCCCCAGAATACATTCCCCACCCTTTCCCCCAGGGAGTCTCATCCCCCTGTTTGAGAACCTCTGGAATAGATTATTTAGTCTGGAAAGGAAAAGAGTGAGAGATGATAATTATATTTCAATAGGAATATAATAGAAAAGGCTGTTTGTGTACTTCTGCTTAACCTGTCCCATAATATAAGAAAAAAAGACATATTTGTTGACCAATTAAATTAAAAGGCAACAAACTTAAAATGGAATTTTACTATCTCAGGGTACTAGTGAGGCAAATAATTTAGTACATTTTTTAAAGGATGCGGCACTGCATGCAAATACAAATGCTTTTAACATTTACAGTAGGTTAAAATGATTAGGGTTTTCAGTTGTCATGCTTCAGGACATAAGACGATCAGCAGTTGGGTAAAGAATAAAGTATGCTTCTGTGCTAGCAATTAGATACACAAATGCGCAGGGAGTGTACACGTCCCTCTCCCTACACGTGACATGGTGACTGGTGTAATATGTTTCAGAGTAGCAGCCATGTTAGTCTGTATCCGCAAAAAGAACAGGAGTATTTGTGGCACCTTAAAGACTAACAAATTTATTTTAGCATGAGCTTTCGTGAGCTGCAGCTCACTTCTTCGGAACATACAGACGGGATATTTATACATACAGGGAACATGAAAAGGTGGAAGTATGCATACCAACAGGCAGAGTCTAATCAGTTGAGATGAGCTATCGTCAGCAGGAGGAAAAAAAACTTTTTGAAGTGATAATTAAGATGGCCCATAGAAGGTGTGAGGAGAACTTAACATAGTAATATGGTCAACCTTATGTTTACCTAACTTTTTATTGTGCTATAGCAGTGAATTCTAGTTAATGATTTTGCATAGTAGTAATCTATTCCTCAAATTTAAGTGTGTAGAACATACTAGCTGAATTATTGTTGGATTCAAGAATACTCAGTCATCGCAATCTTGAAGATGGAAAGCTTAAGAGGAACTATGCCAGGCCAAAATAATGTGGCCCTTCTTGCTGCCATATCTCTCTGCAGTGCTAAAAACGATCTACTGTACAGCAGCTATCCACTCTCAGCTTTAGGAAATGCTGGTGTACAGTAAATCTTTAGGCTTTTCCCGCCAATTATATATCCATGTATTATTTCCCTCGGATATTAGCTTGCATTTTTTCTAAATTGAATCTCACTTTATATTTTACCCATATTTATAGACTCTGTAGGTTCCTTTTTATATTATCCCAGCCTCACTGGTGTTTGCAACACCTTCTATTTTAACGTAATCTGAATTTGCTGTGTACCACATTCTCCAGATTATGAATGATGATCAGTAAGATAAGACTAATGAGTATTCTCTACAGCACCTCACCTACACACCTTCCTCGCTCTCCCGACTCTATTGTACCACTTACTATTATTCCGTTTATGGTCCTTCAGCAAATCTGAAGTCTACATGGCAGTGCTAACCAGTCACCTAGTATTAATTATGAGTAAGATTTCTGAATACAGTGCTACCATGTACTGTCACACCAGTCTTGTGTCTTTTTATGGAGAAACCATTTATTCTTTTCAGTGACTTTTTCTTTACTGTATCCTTGTTTGTAAAGTGCCAGAAATAGAAACACAGTTGCTTCAAAGCAGTTCTAATAGTAGTATTTTACATTTTGCAATATGTTGACTTAATTATTCTTCAATTTTTAGTTGGATGCCAGAGCAAGATTCAGAGGAAGGAAGGGATACTGAAGCCTTTGTGAAGAGAGCCAAGCATGGCGAATTGTGGATGTATCAGTGCTTTAAGCAAAATACAGAGACTAAAATAAGAAGAGTACATCTGCTGCATCCTCCCAGTCATGAAGTATTCTCTTGGAAAATACCTGCTTTCAAGAACTCTGATAGATTGAGGCTGACATGCACCTAAAATACTGAAAAGAAAACCAATATTAGGCTGGCAGTTTGGAGTGATATGAAATGCCCTAATGCATTTTAAATAAACAATGCAAAATCCAAAATAAGCCGTAGCAATCTTTAGCTGAGTCAATTTGTTTTGAAACTGAGATTTCCTTTCAGTTTTTAAGTTTGTAGTTTTATTTATCTAAAACCATAAAACATTGTCAGAGTGAAATATTATAAAATAATTGAAATTGGTAGACCGCTTGAGTAATGTTCTGCAGTATCATTCAGGAAACCTAAGATAGGTCTCTTGTTTCCCAGGTTGGCAGGGCCGACATACACTGAAATGTACAGGTTAGCCTCTGGGGAAGAGAGTGGGTTATATTACTCAATAGTGAGTTCCAGTTAATTAGAGTGCAGTTGATACCTGTCCAGTTCCCAAGAACTGTGACATCATCTCTTCATCCCTTCGCAAAATTCCTTTTTTAATATGATGGTTGGTGTAAGTTCATGCATACATTGTAGCCTTTCACTACTGAAGAGCTAAATTAAAGTTGGAGTTACTCTTAAAAGTTAAAATATGTCTGTCTGAAAGTGATTGTTAGTTTTGAAAAACAGCCACCGCTTTTAAGAGAAATATAGTTCATCTGACCAGTAGTAGTGTATAGAGGAAGAGTTGTATATGAGAAGTAAGAGTAATTAAATGTCATGTTTTTCACCCAGACATGCAGCTGAAGTGATATCGGTTGTCACTTTTATTATAGTGTGCTGACAACAGCCTCTAGATTCCTTTGAGCTTATGCTGGATTTTCTCCCCTTACTACCCAAACAAATATACTTTACACACTTAACTACAATTCAAAATTACATTTTTTCTTAACTTTGTATTAAACATTAATTATGTAGAACAAACTTTATATTTTTTTTTATTCCTGCATTCTTATTCCTTTCTGTACTATAAAATGTATATATGGGTGTATAATTTTCAAATTGTCGTTCACATTCATTTAAATTATGACTGGTTTTCTATGGTAAACTTGTTTTTTAAACTCTTAGCATTTCCACATGTTCCTTTTGTGCTACTTAATTCACAAGTTTGTATAATTGCATGATTCATAATGTAGTTCAACTGGAAGGCCAAACTATAAATGGGGGGAAAGGAAAAAAATTTTTGTTTTTTAAATCAAGGATGTCTCCTCCCAGTGCCAGATCTGTCTGTAACATGTAAGTATGGGAGGATGTTCTTTATTATATATGCTGCCTAGAGTTAGGCATTTCAAGGTCCAAAAATAATTGGTCAGTTGACCTGTCATATATTTTAAAGCACTAATTTATTAGAATGAGAACAACAGTAACAAGAGAGGAAGACTTTGTTTCTAATAGGCTTAGCTCAGATACTTACTCTTAATTACAAAAAAATTATTGAACTGAGTTATTTCATCTTAGAACAATGCAAATAACCATGAAACCAAGTTCTGAAATATGAAAGAATGGCACCATAATGCAATCAGAAATGTCGGCAACCACCTAAGTCAGTGTGTTCTTGCTGGAACATGTGACAGTACAGTAACTCCTCACTTAATGTTGACCCAGTTAACTTCGTTTTGTTATGTCGCTGATCTGTTAGAGAACATACTTGTTTAAAGTTGCGTAATGTATAAAGGGGGTCAAATAGGGTGTCTAAGACAAGGTTATGGTTCGCTGGTTATGCTATCTTTATATATGTGTATCATTTTGTAGTTGAAGTTATGAATATTGGCTCTATACAGTCTGTATTTCAAACTTCTGCTGTGCTTCTGGATGACCCAACTGAGAGTGCCAATTCAGGACAAATTGCTTAAAGCAGGGCAGTTGCAGCCCAAGGCTGGGGTTTCTACGCACACAAAGGCAAACAAAACCAGCCAAACAGAGAAGACTTTGGTTTTACCCCACTGGCTAACCATAAGTCACACAAGCAATTCCCTTAGACACTCCAGTTTCTCAGTATCACCACCAGTGCCACTCATTATGGGGATGAATGGGTATGAAAACCAATACCCCAGTAAAAGAAAAAAGGTTCTCTTGATCCCAAAGGACCAAGTCACAGACCCAGGTCAATATACAAATCAGATCTTACCCACAAATCACGCTGTTGACAATCCTTTAGTATCTAAAATCTAAAGGTTTATTCATAAAAGGAAGAAGATATAGATGAGAGCAAGAATTGGTTAAATGCAATCAATTGCATACAGTAATGGCAAAGTTCTTGGTTCAGGCTTGTCGCAGTGATGGAATAAACTGCAGGTTCAAATCAAGTCTCTGGAGTATATCCACAGCTGGGATGGGTCATCAATCCTTTGTGTAGAGCTTATGTTTGTAGCGAAGTCCCTCCAGAGTAAGAAGCAGGATTGAAGACAAGATGGAGATGAAGCATCAGCCTTTTTTATAGTCTTTTCCCGGTGTAAGAACACTTTTTTGTCCTTACTGTGGAAAAATTATAGCAAAATGGAGTCTGGAGTCACATGGGCAAGTCCCTGCATACTTTGCTGAGTTACAAGGTGTATCTGCCTTCTCTCAATGGGTCAGTTGTATAGCTGATGGTCCTTAATAGGCCATCAAGCAGGCTAGGCAGAGCTGACACCAACTTGTCTGGGGTGTCACCCAGAAGCACAGCATAAGTTTGAAATACAGACAGTATAGAGCCTATATTCATAACTTCAACTACAAAATAATACACATATATAGATAGCATAACCAGCAAACCATAACCTTGTCTTAGACACCCTATTTGACCCCCTTTATACAAGATTTGGTGCCACTACAGGACTTTTGTTGCAACAATGATCTATATGGTCCCAGTTCATGTCAATAACGTCATATGCTCGCACTGCTGGGGAGAGGTACATGACCGCACTTGCTGCTTCCCTTTCACAAAATCATTTTTCTGTGGGGAAGCAAAGAAATCTGCAGGGGATGTGAATTCTGTGTGCGCACGGTTGTACAGAATTCTCCCAGGAGTTACATGGTATGTGTGTTGGGTTGGACCCCCTCCCCCTTCTGGGATGCCACCTGAAGTGCTGGGGTTTAACTGAGCCTCCCGTGCTCCATCAGCCAGGGCTCCCTCTCCTTGCTTTACTGACTTAGGCTGACTGGTCTCTTGCAGCACACACACACACACCCCGCTGCAGACACAGACTGAAGTCAGCTCTGTGCGAGGGGACTCCCCCACCACTCACGTGCACAAACCTTTTTGGGAGATAAACTCAAAATAATACTGTCTTGCACTGTATAGAAAAATCTGCACAGTGCAAGCTTATAAAAAATCCGTCCTCTTCCTCAATGTGAAGAAAGGTGTGCACACTTCTTCCCCCCTCACCTCCCAGTTAGAAATTACATAAACTGGGTTATATTATAAACAAGAAATAAGTTTATGAACTACCAAAGGTGGATTTTAAGTGGATATAAGAGATAACACAGTACAAAGCAGATTACTGAACAAATAAAACAGAATATGCAAACTAAGTTCAATATACTTAAGAAACAGGTTACAAAATGTAATTTTTCACCCCAAATGTTATTTTAGGCAGGTTGTAAAGTTTCTGTGGTTCAGAGTTCCAGCTGTATTCCTTTTCAGTTTTCAGACTGGACCTCATCTCAGTCTGCACCCCGCCCCCCTTGCCTTGCCTTCAGGTGGCTTTTGCAGTCTTTCTTATTGGGTAGACAGCCATGGCGAGGAGGAGGAGGCCCCTTTACCTTCCTCCACACCCTTCAATAGGATTTACATAAGGCGGGAATCCTTTATTTCCCAAATTTGACACACACACCCTCCTTTCCAGTGGAAAGTTACAAGAAGTCCCAGGTAATGGAGCTGAGATCAAAGTATAGTATCAGGTGACAAGACCCATGTCTCTGCAGGGCTGTGGAAGCCATTGTTCCTAGGTTGTCTCCAGTGTCCACAGGAAGACTAAGCACTTTCACAGTCCATTGTCTCTGCTAATGGCCTATTAGCCTTGTCTGGCTTTTCCATTGTTGTACCTGAAGCATTGGGGGTCAGGAGCGGGTGGTGGTGGAAGGGTGATGCCCAAAGTAACACATTTGAAATACAGATACATAGTTAATATTCCTAACTTCAGATACAGAAATGATACAGGCATACAAATTGGATAATCACATTGAGTAAATCATAACCTTGCCAATGATATCTCATATGAGCCATCTTGCATAAAGTATGTCTCAGATCATTCATATCATAAACATCTTTTCATAAAGAATATGGAATGAAACATCATAGTATGTGTAAAACAAATTGACACAATGCTAGGCAGCATGTGCCTCATTTCCTTCTTCTGTAGGAAAATCTTGGGGTGGAGGAGAAGATAAGGCTTTGTTATGTATCTTAAAGTTCATCAAATCTTAGCTGTGACAGGTGAGGGGGATGGCCTATATGACTTGCTGAGTCAAGGGCTCCCACATGAGAGTGCTGTGCCACCATCTTGCCTAAAGGAGGGGATTGTTAGTCTGAATGCTTTAGTTTAGAAGACTGCACCTAACTTGGGAGGCAGTCCCCAAGGCACCAGCTAAATCATTCAAGTATCTCTTAAGACCAACACCATAAACTTCATCTGGAAATCGTTTGACAGACAGTTCTGGCAGAACATGAGTTGGTAATTGTTGCATTATTTTCAAATATATGGTGGACCCAAGGTTGATCAAACATTGTTACATTTTAATAGTCAAATATTTGCAATTTGAGATTTCAGTACTTCATAAATACTTATCTGGTGCCTTGAGGTTAGCTTGTTTTGTATCATACGGGTCTCATTTGCACTTTATTTAGGACAGGACTACTTACTGTCATAGTCTGGAACTAGAACTGTTTGTTAGACTTTCTAGGGCACCATAGAAACATGTATATAATATGCATTTTTAAATTACTCTGAATGCAAATTTACTCAAGAGATCAGAATTGCTACACTCTAATCTTGGATAACATAATATTCTGTTTAAAAATATGCCTAATTACATAACTGCCCAGGAGATCTGAACCACTCTGCCATGGCTGAGAGCTGTTCACGTTTCTAGGTAAAACATTTTTAAATTTAATTCTCTACATTTTTTTAAATAAAATAGAAAATAACTATATAAAATATTTTAAATAACATTCCATGTTTGATCAGAACCATAACTTATGATACATACATTTATATTTTATATGATTCGTTTGTTATTCCTGTTGTCTCTTTTTTACAGACCTTTGTATAAATATTAGTTTTGTCTTTTTAATGTCTTGATCTTTGTTGTTTAAGTCCTGTGACTTATTGTTAGTTATGCCATATACAGAAATTAGGCCACAAATACCGTAAGAAAGGTTTTTGCTGTGTTTAACTAGTTCCTTCCGTGACCAGAGCTTGGAGGTGCAGAACCTGAAGGTGCTGGTGGTGGTGATGATGAATTAACCAAATACTTTTAATCTTATTCTTTAAAAATGTTGAATAGGTCCTGTCAAGGCTGATTCCCCACTCTGGCACTTTGAGTGCAAAAGGTGGGGGCCTGCAAGGACTCTAAAAATTAATACTGGCCACTCCAGACTTGTATTAAACTTCCAAGGTTACAGCTTTTCTCTGACCTTAGATAGGTAGATGTTGCCACCACCCAAGTGCAAAACCCCTTTGAGAACCCAGGAAGGTGCACAGGGGAATTCCTTCCTGTGGGGTGCCCTCAAGCCCTTTCACACACACTCCTCCCTCAAAGAACTGAGAAGAAAAACAAAGGAAATGAGCTGTTGCACAAACCTCTTAGGACACAAAAATCCAATGATGTTCTTAAAAAAAAGGTAAATGTTATTCAAAAACAAAAGGAAGAAAATACATCTAGCAACTTAGGCTATTGCTAGATTTTAAAAGAGCAACTACAATGATTAAGGATCAAGAATAGTTTCTTGAGGTCCAGCTTATAGGTTACAAGCAAAACAAAAACACCTGGGGTTAGCACAGAGGAGTCCACAGGCCATAAAAAAAAATAAAAACGGTAAACCTAATCGTGTCTTCCTAGACATTTCCTGATCTACTTACATATCTGGGGTTTTAAATGACTAGTTTCTAAGTATGATCCTGATGATTTTTTCATACCTGGCCCCAAGCTTCTTATAGCGTAGTCTCTGTCCTGTTAGCCTCTCCCCAGAGAACAACAGACGACAAAAGGGGACTCTTCTTTCAATTTTAAAAAGTTCTAGCCTTCCCATTGGCTCTTTTGGCCAGGTGCCCACTCACTTCCTTTTAGCTATGAATAGCAGTGAGACTTTTAACCCTTTACAGGTAAAGCAAGTAGAGAACAGCTACTAAGAGGGATTTTATAGCTAACTGGATGGCTGGGTCCATAAAAGGGAGTTAAAACACACACACCCCTTTCATTTATCACAAGTCCAGAAGAGTTGTTGTTTGTTTTTTAGAATCAGTACAGTTGTCTCCACTATATCTGATAGTAAAAATGTATTTACGTAATAAGAATTAGTTTAGGATGCAGATTTCTAAAGCACTCATCATTGGCCTAACACCTATTGACTTCAACAGGAGGAAAGTCAGGCAATGTTGGGTGCTTTGGAAAATCCCACCCATATATTATAAATAAAATAAATGTATAGGACAGGGATCAGCAATCTTTGGCACGCAGCCTGCCAGGGTAAGCACCCTGGCGGGCCGGGCCGGTTTGTTTACCTGCTGTGTCCGCAGGTTCGGCCAATCTCGGCTCCCACTGGCTGCGGTTCGCTGCTCCGGGCCAATGGAGGCGGCGGGAAGCAGCGGCCAGCACATCCCTCGGCCAACGCTGCTTCCCGCCGCCCCCATTTGCCTGGGATGGTGAACCGCAGCCAGTGGGAGCCGCGATCGGCCGAACCCTTGGATGCGGCAGGTAAACAAACTGGCCTGGTCCGCCAGGGTGCTTACCCTGGTGGGCCGCATGCCAAAGGTTGCCAATCCCTGGTATAGGTTATCACTACATCTAATTTTCCCATGGTGTTCTGTCTATGGTCCCAATCCTGCCAACACTTATGCACTTGCATAACTGCAAGCATGAAACTAGATTAATTATGTATAAGTATTTGCAGGATTGGGGCCCAAATTTCTCTTTTAGATTGTAAACTCTTCAGGGCAGGGACTGCTCTTATTGTTTAGCTCTCAGCGCTAAGCACGTTGTCCACACCAAATACTAATGGGTTAATGACTGTGAAGAGGGTAAATGAGAAATAACCTATTTTTATGCTGTAAAATATGATGGAAAAGCACAAATTGGGTTGGCAAAGGTCTTAATTGTGTATCCTAGGAATTGGGACTATTTAGCAAGTATATATTAGCCAATGTGTAAATTCTTTAAGAATATCCATCAAAAGACAACCAATAGAAAAAATATCTATTTTTATAAAATGTTTCTTAAATTTCAGAGCGTTTTGCCTCCCAAAGTCTGTCTGTAGATTTTGGAAACAGACAATTCCATTGTTCAGCTGATAATAGTAAGAAGTGAGATGTTTCTTTCTTAGTTGTCTTTTGCCTTTTCATTTTAAGTTCTGTGAAAAAGCAAGTTGGATTAACAAAATCTAGGCTTCTAAAATAGACTTTTTAAAAAAACAAAGTCTCTTTTTTTGTAAACCAGTCAGACTTCCAGGCAATCTGAGAGTAAAACCACTCGGTGATTTCATGGGCTGCCTGACTTCTGAGCACTGAAAGTGTCAATTTCTAAAAATCCACCTGCAGAATTTAGGTATTGAAAAGCTTCTAAAGTGTCTAGTAATTTCAAATTTGGGGGTGAAAATTAAGTTTAAAAGAATGACAATAAATATTTTTATTTATAATACATAAATTCAACCCAGATAGTGCAACTATAGCAAGTACCTGGACTTTTCTGGCAGCTGATGCACCTGAGGGATGTGGACAAACAATGTAAGTACACCTGTTGTGTTTGTGTGCAACTTACATAATATGTGATTTGAGTTGCATCATTCTTCACAATTGAGGCTTGAGTAACCAGAAACTTCAAATTGGTAATGTAGCATCGTTTTTATTTTTTAAAATATAAATACAATTTCTAAAACCTTTTTATTTTCCCTTTCCTCCCTCTCTTCCATGTTCTTAATGTCTCTCAGACTGTTTTTGTTTTAGCTGGTGCTGGTGTGGCTTTGATGCAAACATCATCAGAACAATATCAAACAATTCTGAAGTTCTTGAGAGCATTTTAATTCTAGTCTGGGATTAATCTTCTAATTTTGTCCATGACATCATGTCCCTGATGTTCACTGCTGTATGAGGATTTTTCAGAAAAATATTACGTATATGGAGAGTTGTTTCTTGCACTGCATTATGTTTTATTTTCAGGATTTAAAATAGGTTGATTAATAATATTTCTCATAGATACTGAAGGGAGAAGAAGCTACCATTTAGAGACAGGAACACCCTTATGAGTGACCATAATGAGGTCACTAGCAGGTGATGTATTTAAGACACTTTTCTGACGCAGTATTTTAATAAATATTTCTTAGGGTTTTTTTCATATGAAACTGTGTTTTTTATGAGAGTTTTGATGTTCTCTGTTCTTAATGAATAGGGATTAATCAATGGGCTGCAAGAGACAGAAGGAAGTAATTGCAGTAATTCCACCATGTTTTTTGGTGAGATAAATTACACAATTAAGTCTCAATTGATTTATGACAGCATCATAGCCAGCCCCAAATTGAAAGTTTCTTATTTTGACTGTTGATTTCTTTTTAATAGGGATCTAACAAGAGTTGGGAAAGAAACAGTAAATAAATAAGGCTTACTGAATGCTGAAATTGCGAAGTTGGCCTTTTGGGAGTACTGAAAGTCAGTTACTTCTCCCCACTTATTTACAGGCTGAAGATGGTTACTTATTTCATAGATTCTAATTTTAAAATATGTTCTTGTTAAATGATGCTAGTTACTCCATTGTATAATTTTTTTTTAATTCATGCCTGGGGTGGTAAGGTTTATGAATTAATTATTCTTTTGTGGATTTGGGGCCAGGGATGTGTTTTTCCCACAAGTTTTTTTTTTTTGAGGGGGGTGAAGACATCTTTCAGTAGATGTCTGTTGCAACATCTCTTGATGGTTTTTACTCACATACCCAGCTGTACTCCATCAATTACTGCTGAAGGGTGATCAAGAGGGTTGAACAATACTATTGCAGATTGTAGATACAGAGGTCTAGGTCAGAGGAGACCAACTGTGGGTCCTTGGCATGGTGGGCACAGTGAGAATAAATAGGAAGAGTGTGTGCTTCAGGCATAGACCTCAGAACATTACTTGTCTAAAATCCTTTCTTTAGATTCATGTTGTTCAGTACTAGGATAAAATGTATACAAAGCCCTTTATGGCTTGAGTCCTGGGTATCAGATTAACTGCCTCTTTCTTCTCGCAGCTGAGATCATCAGGGACCTTAGAGCTGAAATTCCTAGATTTATACTTATGGGTGCTGGTAGTGGCGCATACTCAGCGGAGAGCCCCCTATTTTGAAACTCATTTCCCATCTTGGTCTGACAGAGCACATGTTTTATGACCTTCTGGCTGTGCACTCAGGCTTTTTATGAGCAGATGGCTTGTTTTGGAGGGACTTTCTTTTTTTATGGTGGACATAGGAAATCTGGTTAGTGACTCTTCCTCTTTATTTTATTTTGTTGTTTTTAAGGAGGGTTAATTTGAATAATGCTTGTATGCATTTTTAAATATGTATTGTTTCTGAGTTTAGATCAGAGGTTAGAGCCTTGAGTGCCACAGTTTGGACACCACTGGATACAGGCAAATGCTAAAAACATTTGTTTGATTATCAATTGAAAATAGGCTCTCTGAGTTACAATTCTGTGATTTTTATGTGTTTGAATCAGCCAAGTCAATGCAGGGAGATGATAGGAGGCCTTGCCTACCGCCACTTTCCCTGTAGCCCTTGGAGTAGCTCTGGTGTGAGCCACGAGTACTCTGAGCAACTTCACAGCTCCCCTGCAGACTCTCTGCTGCATCACAAGAGAGGGAGGTGCTCTGGTTGCTCCATTGCCTGTTTCACTGTTGTGCAGTGGGTGGAAGCTCTGTTGGCTCTGCCTCAACCTAGGGGAGCACCTAGCAAAAGATGGCTTCTTTCTCCACACAGTTGCTCAGGAGAAAGGAAAAGAGAAGCAGACAATTATGGCTCTTTGATTCTCTGCTCCAGCTGGGTTAGAGTAACCTGGGGCCTGCTCTAACTTGAGTCAGCAGCTAGCAGCAGTTCTCTACAGGGCATACATACCAGCTGGAGATAGCTCTAAGGGGGTCTACTGTATATGGCTATGGACACCTCGTGAATGGAGGTTGTCCCTAACTCTGAAATGTTTGTAACTCTGAACAAAGCGCAGTTCGGGCTCAGGATCCAGGAGCTGACACTCCAGGCCAGGATTAAGCAGCAACTGAGCTCTGTACTCAGCCCCAGCATAAGTTTGCAAGCTTGTCCCTTACACACACGCACGCTTGCCCAGAAAGTGTCTTGCTGTAAGTGGCTTCCCTGCAAGTGGGGTTGGGGTGGGGACAGGGCATCCAGATGTGCCTACCTTTAAGATGCAATACAGGCACAGTATAGTACTTGCCTTTTCCCTTGTTTTCTTTTTTTTTTACTCTGCTGCTGCCTGATTGGTTACTACCGGTTTCACATGGTTCCTGGTTGACCGGTCAGTCCATAACTCTGGTGTTCATATCTTTGAGGTTCTACTGTAGTAGTATACAGTAACTCCTCACTTAAAGTTGAAGAGTTTGCCTTGATGGCTCTGTTCTGCTTAGCACCCCAGTTCAGCTTAGCAACTAATCAAGGCCTACTGATTAATTTACTGGCTGGGGTAGACAGGCCAGCACAAGCCATCTGTGTGACCTTCCTAGATAAGAGAATGCTTGTAGAGGCTGGGAAAAAATGCTTGCAGACACTTTTTAAAGTAACGTGTATTCTTTTTTGTACTAACCATGAAGTTTTCAAGAAATAACAGTTGCTCTTTGTTCCTCTCTTGTATGCTGGGAAAGTACAGTGATGACACGACATAAGTGATGATGTGACAGAGTAGCTAATAAAGAGCAGTTTGAATTTGTGAAGGGGGGCTGGTTCTGTATGGAGTGAGATGGGCAGTTCTCTGTTGTATGGCATGCTACAATAAAGAACTTGATAGTTGGATTCTTGCTGGTCGTTGCCTGTCTCTTTGCGGTCGGACAACGAAACCTGAGCTGTTGGGGATAAGAGAGATCCCCGACAAAGTCATCCTGGTTAACCTTGTTACTTTGCTGATCAATTAGGGAACATACTCGTTTAAAGTTGTGCAATGCTCCCTTTTAACGTTTGGCAGCCACCTGCTTTGTCTACTGCTTGCAGGAAGAGCAGCCCATTGCAGCTAGCTGGTGGGGGCTTGGAACCAGGGTGAACTATCAGCTCCCCGCTCCCATAAGTTCCCTGTGCGGCAGCTGCCTGCAGTTCAGCTATGTCCCTTTCCCCACTGCCATGTGCTGCTCCTGCCCTCTGCCTTGGAGCTGCTCCCTGAGACTCCTGCTTGCTGTGCCGGGGGGAGGGAAGGAAGAGGGGTCAGGATATCCCCCACTGCTCCTGCACCCCGCTTACTCCATCTTCCATAGAGCAGGACTCAGGGAGCTTGTAGCAGCTGTGGTCTCAGCAAGCTGATCTAATTAACAAGGCAGTGTAATTAAGGGAAATGCGCATATCTCCCTCCATTCCTGCTGCCTTGCAGAGTGAGAGAGTTAACCCTTGAGGGCTCAGCCAATTGCTAGTTCATCATTTAGCAGTAAGGGAAATATCCCACCCTCTGACTCCTCCACCTCAACCAAGCTTCACAATCATCATCACTGTGTACCATTATTGTTTGTTTAAAACTTATAGTGTGTGTGTATGTGTATATATGTATATTCTTTGTCTGGTGAAAAAAATTTCCCTGGAACCTAACCCCTTCATTTACATTAATTCTTATGGGGAAATTGGACTAGATAACATAGTTTTGCTTAAAGTTGCATTTTTCAGGAACATAACTACAATGTTAAATGAGGAGTTACTGTACTCCAACCACTCTTCATGCTGATATGTTCCCTGCACACAGGAGCTATCTGTCAACTATTAAGGGGAATCTACAGCAGGTGACTTGGGGGTAGAACCTGCTCCATTTGTATTCACTGAGCTATGCAAAGGAAATAAAATGAGTCAGAAAGCTTGCCTTAAAATATCAATTGTGGCCCCCTGAATTTTTCAAAATACAATAATCTGAGCCTCCATTATCTGGCTGTCCATCTTAACTGAACCAGATGGTGGGGCTGACAGCTGGAACCCAGCTGCTGCCCAGGACTGACTACTGGAGCCCCACTGATTCTTCTGATTATCCAAATTTTTGATTAGCGGGTCTGGCCCTGGTCCCAATTAGATTGCATAAATGGGGGTCCACCTGCACAGGGCTTCTTGCAGGATTGGGATTCTGCACCTGCACAGGGATTCTTGCAGGATTGTTTTCTTTATTTTATAATGACATTGGAGCTATGTCTCATCTTAAATCCTAGTCTGCCTTGTTCAAAATACATAACTTTAATAAAAGTCAGCAACAGTCAAATTTTTTTTTCTTACATGTGCTGTTAGTTTACTTTTGCACTTTAAATAGGACATGGAGAAAAAAATTGTCAGTTTTGTTTTCAGATGCTCACGTTTCAAAAACTGAAGGAAATGTTTAAATCAAATGAGAAAACTGAAGAGGAAATCAGTAAGGTTATGTTTAATACAAAACTTAAATACTCTTACGATGCCCCTTTTTAAAGCAAATTCATAGAATATCAGGGTGGGAGAAGGGACCTCTGGAGGTCACCTAGTCCAACCCCTTGCTCAAATCAGGAGCTATCCCCAGACAGATTTCAGCCCCAGATCCCTAAATGGCCCCCTCAAGGCTTGAGCACACAATGCTGGGTTTATCAGGCCAATGCTCAAACCACTGAGCTATCCCCCTGGATATGTTGCCAACAGATGTAATTTCATTGCTGGTTTTATGGATATTCAATGTTTATTTAAAGTCCAGCTTCCTGGAGACTGAGGTCAGAACCTCAGCTTTAACTTTTTTTTGTTTAAAGTAACTTTCTAGACTTCATGGTTTCAAAGCAAAGCTTGAAGATGTGACTGAGTGCACCTAGAAGGCTCCAAAACCTTAACACAAATAAGCAAAACCTCAATTTATTTTTCAGACATTCATGAATTTCCAGTTCATAGGGTGGGGACCAGACTGACTCAGTTCTGAAAGTTTGAGGTTGGCAGCGCAGCAGTACTGTCCACAGGCTTGGATGGCCACAGCTTGTGGTGTGGTTGCTGATCACATGTGCTCACTGAAGTGCCAAAGGCATTTGGGTCAGGGAGTGTCTCTTTCTGTACCTTGCACAGCGTGGTGCACTCTACTGGCTCTAAGTAACACAGTGCTGATTGCAGGATAGTGCTCAGCTGCACATTTTGGCTTGCACAAGCCCCCTCCTGTTGGAAGTGCGGGCCTATGTACAGCAGGTGGAGACACAAGAAGCATAAGCGTTGGAAGGAACTAGGGGCGCAGGCACCCCCTGGCTTGAAGTGGTTTCCACCATTTACAGGGTTACAGCTTGGTTCAGGGTCTCTCAGCGCACCGGACACAAGAGGCTCCCGGGCCTGCCGGAGGGGAAGGGGATTTACCCGCCCCGCTGAGCGCCCCTGGGGGCGGTGGCGCCGGCCTGCCGGCGCTGCGGCCGAGGATGCTGTGGCAGGAGCAGCCCTGCAGGGGGCCGAGGAGCCGCCGCCGCCGCGGCGGGAGGAGGGGCCGGGCGGCCTGTGCCGTCACAACCGGGTCGCTGCGGAGCGTGTCGGCGCCGCTGGAGCCGCGGCGGCGGGGCGGGGGCGGCTGAGGAGCGGGGCGCTGCTGCTGCGAGCCGCGTTGGGCGGGAGCGGCTGAGGAGCGGGCGGCGGAGGTAAGGCGGAGGCTCGTTTCCCGGGCTGCCCGCGCCTGCGGATGCCGGGCCCGGGGGGCGGGCGCTGCGCTGCGCTCGGTGCAGCAGCCGCGGGGGCCAGCGGGCGGCAGCAGGACGGGGCAGCGGCCCCTGCTCCGCTCCGCTCCCCGCCGCGCCCCGGCTATGGCCAGGGGACGCTCGGCTCCGCTCAGCCCCTGGCGCTGCTCCCGCGGGCAGGGCCGGTTCCCCGGGGGGCCGGGGGAAGCGCCGCGGTGTCAGCAGCCCGCGCGTGGTGGGGGCGTTTGTGAGCGGGGCTGCGGGTGGTTTCCAGCGCGGCTGCGGCGGTGCCGGTGCCCCAGTGACAGCCCGGGCCCCTGCCTGGAGCCGGCCACGCCGCGCCGCGCCGGGCGGGATGTGACAGCAGCTCGGCTCGTGCCTCAGCTCGGCGATTGGCTGGTGCAGAGACCGAGGGCAGCAGTTTGCAGGGAGGGAGCGAATCCTGATGTGCAAGTAGTAAAAGCAGATCTCCGGGTGTCTGCGCGACAGCTGCCCAGCTGCAGTGCTGTGGGCTAACCTGCAGGCCTGGCGGCTGCTGCTCCTTGTGGGCTTAGGAATCAGGGATGGACTGTCAAGGGCTATGCTGTATTTTCTACCCAAATAATGGGGAATGCTGAGTTTCCCTACTTAATCCTGCGGGCTAAGGTGTTCACATGCAGTATCCATTTTGAACAGGCTTATGATGCTTAATGTTTACTTAACAGGCACTGTTAAGGTCTCTCTCCAATTTCAAAAATCGTTTTCTTCCAAATACCCAGTCCAGCTGTTTGTAGGCCATATTTAATTTTTTCCATGTCAGCATAATTTTGTTTTCTGTATTGTTGATCTTGAGAAATGGGCTACTGTGATCACTATAAAATAGCTGTGCCTAGTGTGTGGTGTTTTTGAGGGAAAAAATAAATGCATATAAATAACTATCTTGCAGACAGATGCAGAACTTAAAAACAGATTTTTGTACTTAACCCTGCCCAGCAATCCATTTGAATTTTTTATTATGTGACATTTGCATTGTCATTTATTTTCATCCATGTTTCTGGGTATTTTATCACAGAACTTGTGCTTTGACATTAGCATGGATACCTCTTTTATTATTTTGTGTAGTGATGTTTGTGTACATGATACTTTACAGGAATACTTGATGACAAGCTCTTTGCACCTGAGGAATTTACAATCTAAATTGTATGTCTATTTTTACAGAAGTACTGTGATCTTAACACTTAGTGTTAAGCTCAAAATGGTACAGTGTGTTGTATCCACCTCCTCTGCAAGTGACTCTTCTGAGTTGGAAGAGCCACCTGATGTTACTCCAGAGCTTGAGTGGGAGGAGTTTCTTTCCATCCAGTGCAACCCCCATTGCTCAAATTGAAAAAAATAAGTTGGAGCAGGGTTCTAATCCCTCATCTGCAAACCAGATTGCTTGCTTGTACCTGGGATGCCATGAGGGCTTTTGTGATCTCTGTCTTTCCAGTTAAGTTATCATGCAAGGGGCAGAAAGAGGCCACAGAATCAGGACTATAGTCATATGGACAAAGAACATGACAAACATGACCCAGGTGGGTGGAGTAGATGATGGAGAGGGAGTACAAAATTTGAGAGATCATACACTTTGAAAGTGGATTAAGCTAAAATGGAAAAAGGCATTCTTCTTCTGGAATACGAGTGTCCACACTGGGAGCTATTCTGGAATATCTTATTTTGCAATAACCATTCTGGTCAATTTCCACATGCAGACAAGCCCTAAAAGGAAGCAGATTGCTTATTTGTTTTGTACATATCTTGGATTTTATTATCCATGTGCAAGAGCAGAATATATCAACAGCGGAGAGCATAAGAACAGCCATACTGGGTCAGACCAAAGGTCCATCTAGTCCAATATCCTGTCTTCCAACAGTGGTCAATGCCAGGTGCCCTAGAGGGAATGAACAAAACAGGTAATCATTAGGTGATCCATTCCCTGTCGCCCATTCCCAGCTTCTGGCAAACAGAGGCTAGGGACACCATCCCTGCCTATCCTGGCTAAAAGCTATTGATGGACCTATCCTCCATCAGTGTATCTAGTTCTTTTTTAATTTTGGTTTTGTAAACCAAAGGGAATGATACAGAGGTGGTTGTATGTGCATTTGATTCAAACTCTTAACTCAGTCTCGTCAGTTGAGGTGAGTTTAAAAGTGCAGGCTGTCCTGGAGAAAACACACTCTTTCCCCTTGTGAAAACAGCTTTATACTTGTGTTTGTCTCAAAGCCTCCTGTTTTTAAAAGCTCACTGTTGAGCTCTGTTTTTCTTCTGAAGCTTCAGTTCAACAGGTTGCTTGGCCTCTGGGAACTCCTAGGTGAATATAAGTCATTTATTTTTCCTCCCAGCGTCTCACTAAACTCAAGACTAGTGTTAAATGCTGGAGGGGAGCTGAGACTGGTGTGGAAATGCAATAGACCTTTACATGTGTATAAACTTCAATATTTTAAAATTTGAAACCCTAGCACTTTGTGTTGGCTAGTCCAAATTTAGACATGGAGTTTGCTGCTGCTCCCTTCCCAGCCAGTAGTACCAGGTTCAGTTAGTTTCTGTTCTAGTACTCTGTTTTCAGCACCTGTGCCATACCTGTTTCCTAGAGACTGACATATGACAGCTTTACACTGGAGTGAATTTGTTTTTAATGATCAAATTTTAATATAATCCCTAATCTGCCCTAGTACCTTTTGAGAATACCAAGAAATAATCATTACAAGGAGTCATTGGAGCTGTACAAGGAAGATGTCTGCCTGATTCTGAACTCTGTGACCAAGATCCCTACAAATTAAATGTTTGCCTAAATCATCCTTACCCAAGAAGTTTCTACAGCACTTTTAAGAGGGATGATAGCAAAACCTTCCAAATCTCTAATGGAGCAAAGAACGTCGAAAGAGTTGACACCTCTACCACTCAAAACGCAGACTGAGAATGGAATTTCAGCCATGTAGCAGGTTCACTCGTGCAGAACTACTTCTGATGACGTCACTAGCGTGCAGTACATTCTAGGCACAGTTCAGATGATGCTGCAGGATCTGACTGTGTGGATAGCAGAGGCTGAAGAACAGGTTTTGGCTTTGGAAGACCAATCCTGGGCTGTACAAGAAGTGGAGGCAGAATCTGCCTGACTCGATAAAAGCCCTGCAGGAGAAAGGGGATACGATCTCAGCACTGTAATATAAGGGTCCTGGCAAGCATGCTAATTCTTTCATTGCATATTGATCAAGCTGCCTTGGGTCACAGACTTTGATCGGGTGCACAGATCATCTGCATCTAAGCCACATTTAGATATCCGAGGATGACAACTGGCAGCTGGGGGGGTCCAGGGAGCAATCCAGAGCAGACAGCCTGGCAAACCTGGAAATAATAGTTTCTCAGTACAGAAATGCTGAAACATTTGCCCTCTACCCGTTCCCCTAATTTGCATAGAATCATAGAAGTATAGGACTGCAAGGGACCTCAGTAGGTCTTCTAGTCCAGTCCCCTGCATTCAAGGCAGGACTACATAATAACTAGACCATTCATGACAGGTATTTTTGAGACTTTCTAAAAGATGGTGTCCTAGCTCCATTCTTATGAACTGCCCTTATCTTGATACTGCAAAAGCTGAGATAAATATGCTGGTTACTGCCCAATATCCTTGATCAACACTTATTGTAAGAGATTGGGAGAGTTCTCCAGTCTCAGAAAATACTTTTGCCAAATATTGTCCAGATTCTGGCTTGGTTTGGTAAGCATAGACATGGGGTAAGTAACCTGGAACAGGTGATGATGTCCATCTCTCAATACTTAGAAGTATCTACTTATTGATAGGACTGGAAACAGCCCCCCCCCCCGCAAAAAAAAAAAGGTAGACTGCTCCAATTTACAATCTCATATAGATTGTGACCTAGGATTGACCTTTTTAAAATTAAAAGATCCTTCTTGAGCCTCCATCCTATACTCTCTCAAGAGGAAAATACTGTTCCTCTTCCATTGATCTACCACTTAGAGGTGAGGCACAGAATCTTGCCCACAATCCTTGGTTCTTGACCTGAGATCAATGATCCATTACTATGCAGTGTGAACCTCTAAAACTGTATTTGCATTTTACACACTCTTCACTCACTGAGCACTATATGGACCACATTTCACTTCTTCCTTTCTCCCTTCTCCGATGGTCTGTCCACTGATGAGCTACGCCCCCTCTTCCTTGGATTTATTATTTAATTGCTATATACCTAACTAAAAGCGCTTAACTAGAAACCATATTTAAAAAATACATGTTGTGGATTAACGTTTTTCAAAAAGTTTTAGAATGGCTGTGTCTGGTCTACAATAACCAGGGAAACAGATTTAAACTGTCTTAGCCTGAACTGTTTTAAAATCATGTTTAATGCTGGTTCTCCAACATGATTTCATCTTCACTGTAGACAAGGTTGTGCTGTTTCCTGTCTGTCTGCCCTGTCTCTCCAGCTTAATACTCATCTGATGCAGTCACAGTGGCCTCTCCATCACCTCCATAACTAGTTCTTTCACTTGTGCTGCCTCACCTATTTGGAAATCCCTTCCTCACAGTCACCATATCATGTGAGTCAGAGCAAAAAGTGAAAAGAGACAAAGAAGAAATCTGATTGAAAACGAAGGGTGGGCAAATAAAATGGGAAAGTCAGAGATGAGTGTGACAGGTCTGGTCACAGAGACCCCCCTTGGTACTGCCACCTGATATGCTGAGACTACCTCTGAGCCCATTTTCCCTGCCAGCTTTGGACTTCAGAACCCTGGCTTGTTGAGCCAGACATGCTAGCCTACTGCAAACACAGACTCAGATCTGAACCATGTCCCCCGAAGCTGCAGGCCTTGACTGAAAACCACTTAGCAGGTTACTTATCTCCAGCACCAAGACACCCCCAATGGGATCCAAACCCCAAATACATGTTTACTCTGTATAAAGCTTATACAGTGTATACTCACAAATTGCCCACCCTCTATAACACTGATAGAGAGATATGCACAGCTGTTTGCTCCCCCAGGTATTAATGACTCTCTCTGGGTTAATTAATAAGCAAAAGTGATTTTACTAAGTATAAAAAGTAGGATTTAAGTGGTTCCAAGTAATAACAGACAGATCAAAGTAAGTTACCAAGCAAAATCAAACAAAACATGCAAGTCTAAGCCTAATACAGTAAGAAACTGAATACAGGTAAATATCACCCTCAGAGATGTTCCAATAAGCTTCTTTCACAGACTGGACTCCTTCCTAGTCTGGGCCCAATCCTTTTCAGGCCAATGTTGTAGTTTATGGCCTTGGTCCAGCAATCACTTACACCCCTGTAGTTACTATCCTTTATTCCGGTTTCTTTCAAGCATCTCTTTAGGGTGGAGAGGCCATCTCTTGAGCCAGCTGAAGACCAAATGGAGAGGCGTCCAGGGCTTTTATAGTCTTTCTCTTGTGGGTGGAAACTCCTTTGTTCTTCTGTGTAAAATCACAGTAACGAGATGGACTTTGTAGCCACCTGGGCAAGTCACATGTCCATGAGTGATTCAGCTTTTTGCAGGCCAATGCCATTGTTTACATGATAGTTTGAACATTCCCAGGAAAGCTCAGATGTGGATTGGCATCTCCCAAAGTCCATTGTCAGTTAAGCGTTTCTTGATTGGGCACTTACTCAGAATAGGTCTTTCTCAAGAAGCTGACCAAATGCTTCATTGATGCTACTTAGAATCAAACACATTGCGCTACAAGTGCATAGCCAATATTCATAACTTCAAATTAAAAAATGATACATACAGCATAATCATAACCAGCAAATTACAACCATTCCATAGACACCTTACTTGACCTCCTTTGTACAAGATTTGGTGCAACTATAGGACCTTGGTTACAGCAATGATCTATATGGTCACAGTTCATGTCAATAGTGCCACAATGAGCATTGTAAATAAAAGGAGCAACTAAGAGGATGAGGCTGACTTTGGCTTTAGAGGGATAATACAGATACAGCTGGCTCTTGTCGTTTGCATTGCACTATAATTAGGTTACCCAAAACAAGAGTCTGGCAGACTAACTCCTCAAGCACTTGCCTGGATCTTGTCTCTGTGCTGTCCTCATTCCTCTTCAGAAATTAAGGTTCAGTCATGTTGGTTCAATCAATACAGAGTGGTTGAGCATGCTTGGCTCCTATTTCCACTTATTTCCATTAAAGCAGATGCTTTTCTATCTCTTAGAGAGGAAAGGAAGTTACCAACTGTCCAGAAATATTAGTTAGCACTTTCAAAATTATTTTGAAGCTGGAGATAGAATGAAGGTATAATCTAACCAGGAAGAGGGATTCCCCCCTTCTAGCCCATTGCATACTCATCACTAAATGTCTGCCAGTTTGGATAGCTCAGCACCCACACTGTTTAGCAAATACATAATAAATAATGAACAAAGTGGGATAGTGTGCTCTAAGGAGCATAGTAATTACTTAAGTAAGCAACTTTTATTAAATATGAGAGAATAACAGTAAGGTTGTTTTTTGTTTTTTTTTAAGTATTAATCAAGTTGGAGAGCTTGTAGGAGCAGGATTTTATATGCACTATGAGAATTAATGTATGATTTGATTTCATCCTGCCAGCCACTCTTTTTGAATAGCAGAAAAGAATGACAGACCAGAACAATCCTTATGACTGATTATGGTCATCCTTTTGTTTTAGGATAAGTTATAATATCTACTATGCTTTCCTATATGTATTACAAATAAGGCACTCTAGTTAAATATACATTTATTTGTTTTAAGGTTTAGTAAGTAAGAGACAGGATCTTGTATTGTATCTATGTTAAGGAGATTAGAGGAATGGTGAGGGCCTGAAGCCCCAATGTGAATTGTTTTAGTTATAAGATTTAGCAAGGCTTGATTTACAATGTATTCTGCTGAATATACAATACTGCTGTCTGTGTACCTTTGAAGGTTTCTGTAAGAGATTGTTTGTGTAAATGAGGAATGCATGCATCAGGAAAAGATAAGGTGTGAAAACCATCACTAATGTCCAGATGGTCAAGAAAAAGTGAGACTTGGAAAAACCAGGAGACAGTCAGAAAACATCCATTGTATCCGATGCTAAACATGTTAGCAGCATTGACGATCTCAGAGGTGAGGCAGGCACCCCCAAGGTGAGATAACAAATAGGAGATAACAATGGGAAGCCTGACAATAACCATCTAATGATACCACTTAAGGACTAATGGTTACAGGATGACATTGCAAAATTCATGGACTCAAATGGGAATTTACAACTATAAAGCTGGGGTGTTTTGTCATGGAACTCTGGGTTCAGTCCTGCAAAGCCTCGGAGCATCGGATTGAGACAGACAGAGCCCAGCTCCTCACTCGTGCTCAATCTAACTGGCCATTAGATTGACTCGAGATACAACAGACTGGTAACTATAAACATCAACTAGCAGGACTCTGTGTGTGTGTGTGTGTGTGTGTGTGTAACTAAAAAGCATATGCCAACTGTTGTATTTTCAATAAATGCTGCATATTTGCCTTCTCCTATAAAAGATCCTGTGTGCTTTGTATGAGCATAACAGGTTTACCTTAGGTGGAAGAATTGTTTATTTAAATGTGTAAATCTGACCTATAATATCCATTTTGGTTGCTCATAATGCATTAATAAATACGTTTGTGTTCCTGAGGTTTCCTTGGATAGCAGGTTGCATGCACCCGTATGTCCAGTAATCAATACTATTCTCATAAACAGTGAAATCTCATTAAGACAAACTACTAAAGAAATGGGATACATTTATTTAGAAGAGGACCGTTGATATTCTTGTGGTGTCTTGCATATTGATAAGAATATGTACCTCTCAGTTGTCCTGCATTTATCATGACAGCCACGTCTGCAGTTCTGTCATGCTGACAGTGAGGTCTGCGGTGTGAGAGTTGACTGTCTCTAATTGCTGTCAGTTCTGCACACATGTTGCAGACAAATGTAGTGGAGCAGTCCAGACCCAGCAGAGTGGCAAGGAACAGCCCTCCCATACTGTGGCTAGAACAGGAGTAGGAAGGGATAGACTATAGAGAGAGGAGAAATGAAGGACAAGGGAGGTAGAAGACATGGGGCACCTGGGAAATAAACCCATAATTCTCCTCCCACAGTTTCTTTTTGTCTCTCGGGGCTCAATGCTGGAGTCTTTGGAGATTGTAATTTGTGATGGGATGGACAGTGCACGAAGGGTTTAATAGTCCTGCAGATGGCCTGTAGTTGGCCTAGATCCACAACTTCTCCCAGGAATATCAAGTCTGGAGGCGATAAAAAGAGAGGAAGCAGATTTCTAAGCTGGTCTTTCCCGACAGAGGGGTCTGGGCATAGGCTGATCATCAGCCCTGAGTGAGGATCCCTAGAAGCAGCCTTAGACTAGAGTTTTTCATCTGTTTGGTTGTTAATAAAAGTCGAACAGCAGGAAGAGGGTGAACTTGGATCCTAGGTGGGGTGGTGGTCAGTGTCTTGGAGCAGTTAGGGAAAGGCATCTGCTCACACACACAGATGTCTTTGTTGTTGTTGGGAAAATATATTTCCCCACACATACAATACAATTATGTGTAGCATTTTAAGAATAATTATACATTACACTTTGCACCCTAATGCATCTGATCCTTGGCAGTGTATGTGCAAAGATTCAACAAGAATTTAAATTTTTATTTTTACAGTTGACCCTAACTTTGCTTGGCAGCATATTTAGAATGAGGTAGGGCAGTTTGTAGATGAGTAGTTACAGATACAGTGAAGTAAACCACATTGTATCCTAAACTTATGAACTATATCTCTACTTGTTTGCAAACACTTCTACAATGTATCATTTTCTTGTTTTTTTCCCTCAGTGCTAAGAAACAAATACTAATCTTATATTTGAATAAGCTGTTTGCAGAGTAATACCACTCCATATAAGCAGGCTTTCCTGTAGTACGTACAACTCCAAAGCTAAGGTGTAACATACACAGATTGAATTTGGTGACCGGCATTTCTCCTGGAGGGAATTTTCTAATGCATAACCTATAAATCACCAAGAATAATAGCAGTCAGAGAACTATTAGCTTTGCCAAGGACGTGTTCTGCTACTTAGCGCCTTTGCATTGGGGAAAAGTGTAGTACCTTTTTACTGCTAATGATGAGGTATTGTCTTTCTGTGGTCCTATAGCTCAAGATTGCTTCCATTTAAAGCATTAACCATTGCTAGTCTGTGTGGTGTGGATGTAGACTTCGTAAGTATTTTCACAAATAACCTCCAAGAATGAGAGGTATAGTGAAACTTTAATATTAGCAAACTGCATCAAGTGAACAGCTTTTCATCAGGCTTTTTAATGTGTGTCTGCCTTAGTGCCCTGTTCATTCTCTTCCCCACTCTCTTTGCATTTGTCCAATATGTATGGAATGGACTTTCTCACGTTGTTCATTCACATCGCACTTAAAAAAACAAACAAAAAACAAAAAACAGTAACAGAAGACACGTCTTCTCTGATGCCCTCAAGAACTGAATTAATAATGAAGGATGGGGAAAACTAAATTGTCCCATATTCGTAGATTTCTCAGTGCAGCCTGTCTATGTATGTAATCTTTAAACTGTAAGCTCCTTTGGGCAGGAACTGTCTTTATTTTGATGCACGGTATAGTGCTGAGCTCACTATTGCTGCCAAACAAAGTGGATTATATACCATATTTCATAGAATGTCAAGGTTAGAAGGGACCATTGTCAGACTAGATGATCACTTCCTGCAGAACACAGGCCATAGCACCTCACCCTGTAATTCTTGCATCAAGTCCATACATTCTGGTTGAACTAGAGTATCGCTTTTAAGAAAGACACTGAATCTTTCTTTCTTTAATTTGCATTTTTAAATATACAGCCACTAAATTGTCTGACCCTAACAATGAGTGCAATGACCAAACATTACTTGAGGAAAAACAAAAACACATTTTGATAATTAATGTGAATATTGTGAACTTTTAATGGAGAACACACAGGGACAAGCACTTTAAGTTTCTAATTTGTCTGTATCTAGAAGGCAATTTCTGTGAAGAAGGTGTTGGAAGGAAGGGCAGCAATGTAGTGGTTTAGTTTTGAAATTATATGTTGGCGGCAACTAGAATTGACACTAATGCAAAAAATTTCTGTTTGTGTTTTGAAATGCTCATTATAAGGCCTCTTCATGTAGCTTTTCATGAAACATGAACATTATTCGGTATGAATTCAGTCAGCTAAAAGCTGTATTTTCACCATAGGGTGAGGCTGATAAGTACTAGTGTGTTGACAGTTCTGCCGGAAGTCTTCTGTGTGTCAGTATTATTTAAACAAACACTATAGCATTTTTTTAAAGAATATCTCATGTCAAATCCTGTGGAAATGTTACATGTAGCACTCTAGCACACTTTCCTAGTATGGTTTATATGTTAAAAGAGGAATTATTTTGTGGACCCTGTACCCTTCCAGTCATGATTCTGTGGACCCATACCCCTTTTTTTCACAATCATATAACACCCAATAGACAGTTACATGAAAAAATATTGCTAGGGAAGTAATGTGTTTAGCTGTCTTTAAAACCAGTTTAACAGATGGAAACCAGGAGCAGGAAGCCAGTAACATGGGACTATTCTGCTCTCTGTGAATCATGCACCTGAATAAAATTGTGGCTACCTGGGGTTTTGTGCTCATCATTATGCTGCACCTTATGTCGACTTGGAACTTCATAGGGATAGTAGGGTTAGAATTTAATTCCTGCCCCAAAATCATAGGCCACTGTCACTTGAGCGCAAGGATTCTGGGAATGTTACAGAGTTGAGGGCAGAGTAGAAGGCAATGCTGTACATGCAAGTTAGCCAGTTCGCTAAGGTAGTAGTGAGACACTGGGTTTTTATCCTTTGTGATAACTTACATCTTTATCACATACAAAAAACTCCTGTGTTAATAGAACATTGTCAAGGTTGCAAAGTCAAACATCAAAAAGTTAGGCCATATCAGAATTAGGATGGCCATTGCAAAGTCAAGGTTGTATAACTCATCTCCAATAACCCGTTTTACTTCATCCATGGTGCCTTTTGTTGCCTGTTTCATCGCTCAGTGTGTTTCTAATGCAAAGACGATTGGTAGTAGCACACACCCTTGTCTAACTCCAGGCACAATATCAAATTACTCTCCCAGGCCTGCATCCGATTATACTGCTCATCTACTTCCATGAGCTTGTCTGGGATCCTGTAGCTAGCAATATTCCACTGGGTGTCGAATGCTTTCTTAAAGCCAATACATTTGATTAAGGTGTGCTTTTGCCAAGCAGCAGCTTTTTCGATGATCTGTCAAAGAGTGAATATCTGTTCACAACATGATGTACCTGGATGGAACCCAGCCTATTCTCATAATATTTCATCTGCTTCATTCTGTTCAGCATAACGGTGCCCAATACTTTGCCTGAGGTTGGTAGCAGTACAATAGCTCCCAGGTTCATTCACCCTTTTAGTCAATGACACTGTGATACCATCTTTTGAGTCTTGTGGCACTTGTTCTTTCACCAATGTTTCATTACTGTGTTAAGTTGTGTACTCAGAATTTGCCTCCTGTCTTTACTTGAATTCTTTTTCCCCTGTTTGAGGTCTTTGATGGTTGCTTTAATTTCATGAAATGTTATTGGTCCCTCTTCTATTTCTAATTTAGTATTGGCATTTCTCTTAAACCTGAGCATGATCAAACCCGAGCAGTTTAATATGGAATGGAAATTTTTGCCATTGTCTGGCTAGTTCTTCATGCATTTTCAACATCTGTACCCAAGAGTCCCTGGTGAGCATCACCTGTGACTGTCTGGCTCTTCCTGAGAGATCTATCACTGTTCTATAGAGCTGCTTGACATCTCCCCTCTGTGCTGCTTCCTCTGCCTCTTCAGCCTTCTCCTGAAACCAGTTACTTCTATCTTACCTGAGTCTCCTCTTTATTTCTTTGCTGTCTTCTCTGTATGTGCCACTGGGTAGCAACAGGATGTCTCCCTTGTTCTGTAGGGCATACACATTGCAACCACCTGAGCTTTCTTTGATCTCCTTATTTGATATTTTCTGTGGTGTCCCGCTCTGTCAGCTCGCTTACTCTCACATTTGTTATTTTGTCTTTCCCTGAAATGGAGCCAAAAACCCAAGTATGGCAGATCTCAATGAAAGCTGAGATCTTGTGACATTGAATTCTAATGACCAAATCTGTAACAAAAGTAAGTACATGGAATGTATGTACTTTGTATAGTCTAGGAAAGTTGGCACAGGTTACTTGAGAAATGAAAAAAGTACCATCTAACCATACTTGGTGTCAGTGAAACGAGATGGCCAGGAAGTGGGAAGATGGTGTGTGATGGTGCTGCAATCTTATACAGTGGAACCTCGATTATCTGATTGGGGCCATGTCGGATAACCAAAAATCCAGATAAACTGGAGAATGAGTGGTAGGGCCCAGGTTGTCAGCCCCGGGCAGTGGGACTCCTGCTGTCGTGCTGACAGCTGGAGCCCCAGGCAGCTGGTGGTTCGGTTAATACAGAGAGCTGGATAATGGAGGCTTGGTTAAACAGTTCTGCTGTACTTGGGATGTGGAATGGACAGAAGAGGTGTAATTATGTTTGATAACATCACAACAAAGCCTCTGCTGGCTTGGGAGCCAGTGAACAACAGAATAACAGCCAGGCTGCAAACAAGACACATCAAGCATGCAATAATCCGAGTATATGCACTCACAAAAGCAGTAGGTGACAGTGAAAAGGATGCATTCTCTGCACAGGTGCAGCAAGTATTTGATGTGCCTAACCATGACATTAACTTGATAGGCAACTTCAGTGCACAAATTGGCAATAGCTCTATTGGCTGGGAAGGCAATTTGGGCACAACAGCAGAAGGCATCCAAACTGATATGGCAAACAGTTCTTGAATTTCTGTGGCACGAACAGCCTAAAGGTAGGAGGCAGTCTCTTCTAGCAGAAGAGGATTCACAAGGTCACATTGATATCGCCAGGCAATGTGATTGTCAGCCAGATAGATCATGTGTTTATAAATAAGAGATGGAGGTCTTTTTGGAGGGATATCAGAGTAAGCAGAGGAGCAGATGTTGGCTCAGATCATTATCTTTTAGTGGGTACATTACAACTTCAAGTAAAAAAGATCACAAAGCTGGACAATGAGAGTGTTTATAGCAATAGAGAAGTTCAAGGACAAAGAAATGCAGATCAGATTCCAGATTGTATTTAGCAACCATTCCAGTGTTTTACAGGACCAGGCTAATGAAAGTTTGGAGGACACAGATGGTCAGATTGGAAGAAGATGGTAGTTGAGATAGCAGAGGAAGTAGTGAGCCACTGAAGATGCATGAATTATATCTGGGCCCTGGGCAGTGATTGACTAGTGGAAAGCTATGAAGGCAAAAAAGGAACTGTCAAAACCCTTAGATGTGTATGCAAAGTGCTTAGGGACGTGGATTTAAAATAACAGAAACTTGTATGCCTGTTTCCCTTATCTACTTGCAACCTCGATCCAGTTTCCAAGCTGGCAGAACTAGCCTGTGCAGTTTACAGTCTGGACCCTCTGTGTGTGTCAGTCAGTTTGTCAGCGTTTTCATTGCCACACTCGGCCACCTCCTTGTCCTAATTTCCTTCCCTCCCCCTCCCCCTCCCCCCCTGGGCTTCTTGTCTGATCTGTGTCACCATTCTCACCCGTCAAGGCTTCTCATCCAACCTCAAGCCACCCCGACCTTCTCCATGAGTCTGTCTCCCAGTCTCTTTGCTCATGCAATCCTAGTTCTCCTCTGTTTAGCAACTCTACTGGTTCCTCTTCCCAATCTCTCCTACACGCCCCAGCTTCTTGTTCAATCCCAGTTTTCATCACAGGCTCCTTGTGTAACTAGTTTCAGTCTCACCTTCAGTTCCCAGGCACAGTTCCTTTCTCCCCTTCCCTCCATCCAGTTCCAGTCTCACCAGACTCCTCACCCCAATCTACTCCTTTCCCTTCTCCTGATCTGGCTTTGTCCCCTCTGCATTCAAATCAGATGGCTTCTTCCTTCACGTTGAGTGTGTGTGTGTGTGTGTGTGAACTGCAGTTTTTTTCAGTGGCTTATAGTGTGTCTAAATTTGGGCTGATTTCCCCTGGGATGTCAAAGGGCACCTCCCTGACACACAGGCCACCCTCCTCACCCTTGCCAAATTTCAAATCCCTGCTCTGTTGTGTAGGGGCATTAGATCATTTCAAAGAAAAGGTCCCAATAATTTTTTTAAACAGACAAAATAATGTATTATTTCCTAGCTTTGTTCTCAGAAAGAGGCTACAGCTGAACCATTTTGGCATGGAAAACTTCAGCCCACATGGTTAAAGTTTGCCAAAGTTATAGGCAATTGAAAATAGAGTCTTGTAATGGGAAGTGTTAGGCAACCTTAATAATGATACCTGTAGTGTGCATTGGTGAGAACACAAAGGCCCCTCCCCCTTTTGTTAGGTGCCATGGGAACAATAAAGAATGTAAAGTGCAGGATCTCTGCGTTATGTCCCATGTCATAACATCTTCCACTGGCTCCTCCACTCTCCCCAAAACAATAACACATGGCACTGTGAGCAGCACAGAGTCTCTGAACACCATGGAAAAACATTTTGTTCAATATGAACTCAGATACAGGTGCTACCAAATGAACTGCCAACAGTATCTAGGCCAGACCTGCACAACATACGGCCGGCCCGCGGAGCCTCACTGTGCGGCCCGCGGGGGGATTCTGAATCCCCCGCACATGGCGCTCTGCGAGCACCCCAGAGACCTTTGAATCCCAGCCGCGGCGGGGAATCAAAGGGCTCTGCGCTGCCCGCAGCGGAGGGCAGCCCAGAGCCCTTTGAATCCTGGCCCGCGGCCGCTGATTGCCCCCTCCACGGATCCCTGCCCTAACTGCCCCCCAGGACTCCCAACCCCTATCTAACACCGCTGGTCATTGTCCCCTGATACCCCTCTCCCAGGACCCCACCCCCTATCTAAATGCCGCTGCTCCTTGTCCCCCAATTGCCCCCTCCTGAGACCCCTGCCCCTTGGGACCCCAGCCCCTATCTAAGCCTCCCTTCTCCTTGTCCCCAACTGCCCCCTCCTGAGATTCCCCCCCCCCAACTTCCCCTCAGGATCTCACCCCCACCTGTCCCCTGATGAACCTCTGAGGCTCCCATGCCTATCCAACTTCTGCCTGTCCCCTGACTGCCCCCCCGAACCTCCGCCCCATCCAACCCCCCCTTCTCCCTGTCCCTTGACTGCCCCCTGGAACTCCCTACCCCTTCTCCAACCCCCAGCCCCCTTACCGTGCCACTGAGACCAGCGTGTCTGGCTCCATGCAGCTCCAGACACATGGCTGCTCCCCCCGCGGAGCCTACAGCCCCCCGTCCCAGCACCTGTCTTCCAGATTTGAACACCTCAAAATTCAGGAGTGCTCAAGATCAGTTTGGGCAGCTGTTACTTCATTTCTCCCAAATCAAATATACTGATCCACTGTAACTTGCTGTAGAAAAAGTAGGATAAAATTGAGCAAGAAATGCTTATTAGGACTGGAATTGCTATTTTCAACAGCCATTTTCCTTTTAAACAAACAAAAAGGCGACAGTGATATTGCATTGGCAAATTCCCCATAGAAAGAAAGAGTGGAACAAAAGAATAATAAAGGCACCTCAACTTTTCCTCATTTATGGAGGACAGTCTTATAATATGCATCCAGATATCCTCCAATCACACAAACTGAAAATTGTTCCACTTTACTGCAGCTCTGTAACCATATGGGAACCAATCCTGTCTGTGTTTTGTGCACATCCAAAATTCCTGCTGAATGACCCACCCTGGGAGTGAGTTACCAGTGACCCAGGGCTGGGGCGGCAGGAGGTGTGGTGGGGGCACTGGTGGGGGGGAGCCCAGGGGTGGGGCAGCAGCGGGGTGGGGGGAGGGCACTGGTGGGGAGGAAAGGGGGAAGCCCAGCGCTGGGGCGGCAGGGTGTGTGGGTGGGTGGGTGGGTGGGTGGGGGGAGAGCCCAGGACTGGGGCAGCAGCAGGGTGGAGGGAGGGCACTGGTGGGGAGGAAAGGGGGAAGCCCAGCGCTGGGGCTGCGGGGGGTATGGGTGGGGGGAGAGCCCAGGACTGGGGCAGCAGGGGGGTATGGGGGGGAGCCCAGGGCTGGGACGGGGGGCAGCCAAATTTTTTTTTGCTTGGGGCAGCAAAAAACCTAGAGCCGGCCCTGCCGGGTTCCCCCAGCCGCTGGAGCCCCGGGCCCTTTAATTTGCCCCTGAGGGCTCTCAGCCACCTCTTCAGCTGGGAGCCCCTGGTTGATTTAAAATAAAGTATCACCTCCCCATCCCCAACCTTCCTTTTTGGCCCACAGCTGTTTTGGTGGGGTGGCGCTGGGGAAGGAGGGTTTGTTTCTGCAGGCCTGGGCGGCCCTGGGGTGGGGTGTTTCTGCGGGGCCGGGAGGTTTCGGCCCTCAGCTGTTTTCTTTGGAGGAATGTGGCCCTCGCCGCTTTATGAGTTGTGCAGGCCTGATCTAGGCTTTCGATCATTCAAATAATGAACTGGTCTGATCCTGCTTAGCTTATGACACCTGACAAAATTGTAGCCTGAGGGAATAGACCTTTATTTCATTCTGTAAGTAAAATTAAAACTCTTGAACATTTCAAATAGTTGCAAGAAGAAAATTCACAAGGAATAGTTGATTTTTTTTCTATATTAACTTGGCATGGTTTAGCCCCTTATGTTTTAGCCCAATTAAATATTTCACTTTCCAAGAGGAGTTGGTAAGAACTATATTTCTATTAAGATTACTTAATATGTAGGGGTACCTATTACATTACAATAAGAAGGCCTTCAACACAAGATTTAAATTCAAGTTTCCTGCTACATTTTGTGAAAGGTTCTATGTTAAACCTAGATAGAGTTTTCATGTTGCTTTCTATGTGACACTGTCTCAATATCTAAAGTGTTCTGTACTAAATACACTGAGGTCAGGCTACAACTCTGTTCTCTCCTGGCAGGAAGGCTTCTTGGAAACACAATCTGTTATGCCCAGAAAGATGTCTCATTCTTGTCTATGTAATATATAAAAAGCTAGCAGAGCGAAATATAATTAATAAGAAATGTAAAAGTGGTCTCCTGTACTAAATGAATCCTGTGCTGAGAGTGCTGGGTGGATTTGTGTTATGGTTGCCAGCCCTGCAGGATTGTCCTGGAGTCTCCAGGAATTAAAGATTAATCTTTAGTTAAAGATTGTGTCCTGTGATGAAACCTCCAGGAATACATCCAACCAAAAGTGGCAGCCCTAATTCATATTGTTAACTGATTAAACTTTGAGAGAATTTCAGTCATTCAGTAAAAAATTATATAATGTTTATGAATCAGATTGTCTTGATTGGATAAAATGTTCAGTAATTCTGTTTTCTCAGCTAGTCAAAATGCAGTAGCCCAGGAATGGTAGAAGGCCCATTGTCTCTAGGTACTGTGGGAACCTGTTGATTTCAGGGGGAATTGAGGTGTTCAGCACTCTGTAGTATTGGGTCCAAAATTAGCAACGGCATCAACATTTATTAGATAGGATGGCTAGACTTATAACAGTGATTTGGCAGAGCATAAATAAAGCCATTATAAAAATATCACAGGCTCAACTAGAGCTTTAAATTAGCTATCTGTACGTGCAGGGAATTGCATTGCTTTTCAGTGCCACTGCAATGCCACTTATCTCCAAGCAGGATAATCCTGCCTGGGGAGAATAGGCTCCTGCTGAGCAAGGGTCTCTGCTCCCGCCCCTGAGTAGCTGCCAAGCCAATCTCCTACGCACACAGTTGTTACAGAAGAGCTACTCTAGAGACGCAGTGTGAGGCACATGCAATGGGAGACAATAAGTGGGGTGCAAATGGAAAGAGATACGATGGAAGACGCAAGCTTTTTAATCAATCTTCCTCATTGGAAAGTACCAGTGGTTTGGGGTTGATATCCCTCCTCACAGGGTATGTCTACAATACCCGCTGGATCGGTGGGCAGCGATCGATCCAGCGGGGGTCAATTTATCGCGTCTAGTTGAGATGTGATAAATCGACCCCCCTCTCCCTCCGAGCGCTCTCCCGTTGACTCCTTTACTCTGCCGCCGTGAGAGGCGCAGGCAGTCTCGACGGGGGAGCGGCAGTAGTCAACTCACCGCAGTGAAGACACCGCGACGAGTAGGTCTAAGTATGTCAACTTCAGCCTCGTTATTTACGTAGCTGAAGTTGTGTAACTTAGATTGATTTCCCCCCCCCCTCTCCCTCCAGTGTAGACCAGGCCCCACACACACATGCTAAAGCCCCATCTTGTGATCTGAGACTACTTTGCTTCCTCACTTTTGTAGCAGCAGGTGACAGTTAGCTTGTCCCAACATTTTGCTAATAAATCTTATTTCTTACTTAGCCAAGAGAGTTATAAATTTCAGGGGGCCAAACATGACACAAGCAGAAAAATGCTTCATTTTCCTGCTTTATCTCCACTGCTGTGCTCTAAGGCAATTTACAGATTCCCCTGTGGGAGAATTACATCTTTGCTGCCCATGCACATAGCACTTCCCTGTAGGTTATAACTTGCCTGCAGTGGAAGTTTCTCCCTTGCCCCCATTAGTCAGTTAATCAGTCAGTTGATTCTTACAGTAGTAAATCTGGATGTTCCCATTGTTCATGTGACTGTCCAAGGATAGACAAAAGGAGATGGGGTTGACCCTAATGGCCTTAGTGGCAGCCTGTTGGGGTTAAGTGGCTTGGCAGATGCAAACAAAAGGAACAGGAACAACATGTAGCTGAAAATCCCCCTTTTTTGGTCCTTAAAATAAAGTTTCTATGCGGCAACAATGTGTGGGGAATTTTGCCTCTTTCTTTCCAGACAGACACAAAAGGAGCCCAGGGCTGTGCCCCCGGCCCCCCAGTCTTTGATAAGCCATGTGTGGCAGGCAGGCAGGTAAGCATGTTTAAAAAGAGGAGGGATGGATGCAATGGAGAGTTTGTCAGAGATAAGGAAATCCTCTCAAACTGGCCTTCATTTTAGCTGCAGAATTTTAATAAGGGGCTTCCACAAGCCCCCTCTAGCACAATACTGGATTAACCCCTTGAAGTTAGCTCTTGGATCCCATCAGGATATTGCCAGGAGTAAGCCACCTCTTTTCTAATCTATAGTTTTCTGTCACTTGTCTTTAACAGACAGCTTTTACTGCACTTATAACTGACGTATTGTACAGCTGAATTGCTCTAGCAAAAAGGAAATAGTGGATTTAAATCCATCACCAGATAATGCCTCTTAGCCACTAAGGGTGTAATAGCCCTCAGCCCGTTGTTCAGTTTCTGTTGGGTGATCTGCTTTTGTATGAAGAAGGCAAAATGCAGATGCATGTGTGGTCAAATTAGCTAGCCATAGAGATGGTTATAATTCCTTAGAACAGGGTTACCATATTTTAAGTTCCCAAATAGAGGACACTGCTGGAGAGAGGAGGAGGTGGGGGGTGCTGGAGAGGGTATTTGGGAGCTGCAGGAGAGCGTACCTGCGGCCTCTCTCTTGAAATGAGTGGCAGTGTTGCTCCATGGCAGGGCGGCTAGCACAGGCTCAGGACACAGCACCAGCCTATCAGTCAGCACCTCCCTGTGGGCCTCTCCCCCTCCCCAGGGCAGGGAGTTGGGGCCTGTCCCTGTCACCCTCCCGGCAGGGCTCTGAGACCCCACAGCAGGGTAGGCAGCCTGGCTGAGGGGCACTTGGCAGCTCTGCTTAGCTGGTGGGCAGGGTCGGGCTGGGCAGGGTCAGCAGCTGCATATGCAGAGGAGGGACCAATTGGGGCAAAGAAACAGCTCTTTCTGATCTGCAATGAACAAGGAAAAATCCCAGACATTTCTTCATATTTCAAAAAGCCACCTGGATGGAGATCAGAGGATCAAAAAAGAGGTCATGTCTGGGATTTCCCAGATGTATAGTAACCCCTTAAAACAGTATCTTCCTTTCTCCATGGCGGGTCTGACTAGCTGGGCTTGCTGGAGGGGTGGCTGGTGAAGGAGAGAATGCACCTCCCTGGGAGCTGCAGCATGGGAGCAGAGTTCCTCTTGAGTGACCGTTCTGCCAGGGCCACTCTGATGGCTCTCAGCTTGGGAACGTTGATGTGCATTTTTCTCTCTTTGTGGCATCATCATTCGTGGCTATTTCTTGTTCCCTGGGTAAGCTGGTCACACCTCAGGCTGGCATCTCTAGTTTGATTATGATCCTGTCTGGGTTTTGTTGTTGGAAGCGGGGTCAGGGGGTGGGAGGGGTTCTTTGAAACTGTTGGGCTCTGAGAGCCTCTGTGGAATGACTTGTTGGCTGGAGAGTGTTCGCCTGCAAGCCCCAAATGAAAAACAGGTGTTGAATAATCCTCTTATCACCAGTTGAGGTTGCAGGACTTGGCTTTTATTTGTAACAGGTGAAGGAGAATGTGGGGAATGTTATGTTAACACCACTGCCAACCCTCTGCTCAAAAACCATGAGTCGAGCCCCAAAAATTCATGAGTGGCTTAAAAATAATACATCTTGGGTTCTTTATTAGCATCCTGGCTTTTGAGCCAATAGGGTTCACTAAAGTCACATTTTCAAGCTCTTTTCAACAACCATGAAGGCCAAAAGGCTTATTTTTTAAAATGAAAGCTGAGAGTCGTACTTAAAGCATGATTCCAGGATCTTGGGCTTTAAGAAAAACCCCAAATATTGTGCGACTCAGTAACATTATGAACTGAGGCAACACTGAAGATAACCATTCTCGAGTATAGAGGAAGGGCTGGGAATTCTACCAAATCTGTCCATTTCTGGGTTTTCTGGAGTGCCCATCACTGTAGTGTTTAAGCCTGTGTCCCTTTGATAGTACGAATGCACCTTTCTTGGGCTCCTAAAAATGTGCAAATTCATACAGTGGGCGGTGGTGACTCTGACTTGTACATGATTCACTGCTTTAGGTGTTCATGATGCACAATTATGTACAAGCTGCTGATCTGGACTGGGGAGTAGACAGTAATATCTACCCATATTGATTCAGTCAGGGAAACACTTGGAAAGTGTTTTGAGGGATTAGTAAAGAGTGCAGTAAGGAACAGACCCTCCAGGGGAGTCCCAGGAGTAGAACAATATGGGGACTCTGAGTGAGAGATTCTGGGCCAGGCCCTCATAAGGAAGCCTTAAATCTGGCCAAAGAGGCAAGCTGGGTAATGAATCTCCACAGGCAGCTCTGTGCCAGCCTCCACCCATTCTGAGCACACGGGAGATGTGCAGGGAGCCATGTCCAGAGCACACTGTGCACTGCCTATTCCTGTCTGCTCCAGTGGCCCTTTGGGAGCCATTGCAGGCTGTTGTAAATTAGATTGAGCCTGTGGCATCTCTGATTTATGCTAGGGGTCAAACTGGGGAACCCAGAGGTGGTATAAGCTATGTTTGCCTTTGCCCTTCTCCTTCCCTGGTTTCTGGGCTGGGAGTGCTGTGGAGGCAGCCTGACCAGCCATGAGGAAAATGAAGCACCTCACCTTCCCTTTGACAATCCCTGTCTCTAGAGGGTCTGGAAGGTGAGTATCTTCACTCCTCCTAAGCAGTATGCCAACTGATTTTTTGGCGTAGAAGGGAAGAAATAAATACAAATCCCTGAAGTGAATGAAAGTGGAGCCGTCTGTAATTTTCTGAGAAATGCAGTTTTGCCTGCGGAGTCTGAAAGGTTAAGAATTGGGCATTATGGTTCTAATTGGAAGAAAATAAGTTTACATTAAGCAGGTGGGATGAACTGCATCTGAACAGTGTGCTGGTTAAGAAGAAAGACTTCTGTGTGGGACAGTTTAACTCAGGGGTAGGCAACCTATGGCACGCATGCCGAAGATGGCACGCGTGCCGATTTTCAGTGGCACTCACACTGCCTGGGTCCTGGCCACCAGTCCGGGGGGCTCTGCATTTTAATTTAATTTTAAATTAAGCTTCTTAAACATTTTAAAAACCTTATTTACTGTATATACAACAATAGCTTAGTTATATATTATAGACTTCTAGAAAGAGACCTTCTAAAAACATTAAACTGTATGACTGGCACGCAAAACCTTAAATTAGAGTGAATAAATGAAGACTCGGCACACCGCTTCCGAAAGATTGCCGACCCCTGGTTTAACTAATAAACAAAGTCCATGCAGAAGCCAGGAAAGAGAGAGTAAAAATCATTTGAAACAAGATGAATGGGTCAGACAGCGATAAAATTACTTATTTGTATTAGTAACACAGTGGGGTGTGGGAGGGAATATTAAAAGATCCTCCAGAATTATGGGAGTAAAATCACAAAGGAGTTTACTAAGGCAGGGGTTCTCAGACTGGGGGTTGGGACCCCTCAGGGGGTCGCAAGGCCAGGATATTACATGGGGGTGGGGGGTCGCGAGCCGTCAGTCTCCAACCCAAACCCCGCTTTGTCTCCAGCATTTATAATGGTATTAAATATATTAAAAAGTGTTTTTAATTTATAAGGGGGGGGTGTCACACTCAGAGGCTTCCTATGTGAAAGGGATCACCAGTACAAAAGTTTGAGAACTACTGTGCTAAAGTAGTCATATAATTTCAAGAAGCAGGCAATAAAAAAACAGGGGAAGTGGAACTGTGAATGCAAAGAGAATTTCAACATTTTATTAATAGAAACAGATGGTGGGAAAGTGAAAGCAAGGGGGCAGCTCAGTATTGAGGGATTTACTCTGTTCAGAAAGAAACTGAAAGGGGGAAGGGACTGACCTTCTGTAAATTAAAGTTTGGAAGTAACTGAAGTAATAATGTTTAGCAATGCATACTGTTAGTGTACTGTGCAAATGTTAATTAATATAAAAGTAGGAGATCCTAGAAGAGCGAGATGTAGACTATCATCATAATGAATCGGAATTACAGATAGGAATTTGCTATAGCTTCAGAAGCAGCAACATAAAGCAAAACCAGAAATAAACAAGAGTTCCTATATTAGCTTCTGTGGGGACAGCTGTAGAACCAGATGTTAGTTGTGGGTGACGTGCAAATAATATATTTAGCACTGCAAAACTGGCATAAAAATATATTGTCCCAGATACCAAGTCTGTTTACTATGAAAATTGATCATGGAAAAATAGATGATGTTTTTCTCGTAATTTTTTCTTTTAAATACACTATGAGCAAAAATAAATTATGCAAAGCTGGTTAATTCTCACAAATGAAATAAGTAGTTAAAAACAATTAAGGGTTGCCCAAGTGAATATTGTACCAACAAAACCGCAAAAAATCCAGGAAGGCCCTAGTTAAGCCATTCCTTGACACGCACAACTGTGATTTTTATCTTCTCCATACTATCTTGCTCACATCTACCACTTACCCCACATGCCTCTCTTCTCTATGTCTATGCAAACGGGCAGTCTTTATCTCTGATCATGTAGCGTGGTTAGACGGGAACGTTTTCTAATGATGGAGAATGTTTGTTTCATAGGTTATAAGGCCAGAAGGAACCATTGTGATCATCTAGTGTGACCACTTGTATAAAACATTGATGCTGTTCTGAAGTTGAAGACTTGTGTGGGGGATATTTAGTTCACCTGTTTAAATTTATTGTGCTGGATGACTGCTAATGGAGCAATTTTTTAAAAGTGGAAATACTTTGCAATAAGAGTTTCTTTATGGGAAGTTACTGGTTGTAATACAGGTATCTATGGTGTAATGAGGAAAAATACAATTATATCTTTCAGTATTGATACTTGTGGTTGGAGTTAAAAGACTGCATATTTTGCATGGAGGTGGAGGCAGGAGACATGGGGGAGGTAATGTTAAGAAGATGGAAATAATGGTTGTAGGTTGCAGAGAAGGATGCAGCTACATATATCCTGTTTGTGATGGTGGTGTGTTTTAATGATTGTGGAACATTAATTTGGTCAACCTCAACCACTATTTAATGGAGATTTCCGTTTGGGGAGGAGATGTGCCAAGTGTTTAAGGAGGTGTTAATCAGTGCTGAAAGTCATCTATGTTGGTAGCTGTCCAGGTGAATATGTATTTTCCTCCTTTTGTTGCTCCAGTTCCCCCCTGCCCCCAGACACACTGTTTCCCAGATCCCCCATCAAAGTCCCCTTTCCCATCCCTTCCACAGCTTCCTCTACACAAAAAGCCCTGCTCATTCCTATTCAGTCTCCTTACTGTTCACCAAGCTTCTCCCACCCACCAACCCAGACACCCACAAAGCCCCTTATTCTCCTGCCATGTTCAGCTTTTAAATGTTGATACATATCAGTATCTATCCGTGTTCTATTTATACGCAGCAAGACTGATACAGAGCCGTGTTTAAAAGCGGAATGTGAAGAGGAGTAGAGTATATGGACGGGGGAGCGGGGCTGGAAGGAAAAGTGAGGGTTCTAGGTGGGAACCTGAAGAAGGCACATGGTTGTAAGGAGGGGCATGAGGAAATCTTTTGAGATGACAGGGGAGGTGAACAGATGTGGACAGTGGAAAAGAGGATGTTGTGTAGAGAAGATGGGGAAGAAGTGGGGTTTGAGCTGCAGTGGGAGAAGCAGTATTGCGTGACCCTTACTCCTGGAGACAGAGGATGTAGTGGGGAAAATTCTTCTTGGCAATGATTCAGAAGGAGAGAGGGACACAGAACATGCTGGAAGGCACCAGAAATGTGTAGCTGCCATTTGTCACTGCTGACTAGTAGTCAGGCCTAGCCTACGCTAGAAAAGGATAGCTATGCTGGCAAATCCTCCTCGTATAGACACAGTGTATACGGATTCCTCAAATAAAATAAACTATACTGGCAAAACCACTTTTTTCTAGTATAACTGTATCTACATGGGGGCTTTTACCAGTTTAGAAATATTGTTTTAAAAAAAAAAATCATGCCCCTAATGAACGTTGCTATTCTCTCAGAAGTTTCGTGTGTAGACGTGGCCTCCTAGCGAAGATGACAGTACCCTGTCAGTCTGGATTGGTGGACTAGCAATATAGAAATAATGGAGCCTTGAAACACAGGAGAAAACAGACTTGATAAAAAGTTGACCATCTCTGCTCTACTTGTTCACATCTGCAATCTCCTGGTAGTAAAAGCTACGAGAATTTGCTTTTGCCTCCTAGACTAACTGAATTTCCATATCCAGGCCACTAGATTTTACCTTTCTGTGTTTTACTTTTAGCTAGAAATGGAAATCCAGTTGGAACTCTTAAGATAGAAAGTGAATCAAGGAAAGTCTGCTGCTGTCTGCTCCTTTACCATGCTGACTGTGGCTCTTTAGCCAAAATGGCAGTATTGTAAAATGATTAGGACTGTGAGCCACTGCCTTTTCTACTTCCATCCTTGCTCATTCTGCCAGAAAACTACTATGCGGTAGTGGAGATTTGCTCACATTGTGGGGAGTTTTGTCACTTTGTGCACAGGGCAAAATACAGGAGGAAATAAGAAAATACAGAGCTCCTGGAATTTGACATCAAATTTAAATAATTTATCAGAGTCTGAAATGTCATATCACAATCAGCTGGCTGAATTCTTAGAAGTCATCCTGTCTTTTAATTCGATTTTAATTTGGAGAAATAGCAATATTTTTATACCACTCCGTTATAATACAAGTATGTGCAGCACTTTGAAATGTCTTTGTTATGAACCTTGATAATAAAAAATAAAGTATAGTTTTTTTTTAAGTTGGGGTTTTAATCTCTTTATAGAGGGCATCTGTGTAATGGTATTACAGCAAACCATTTATTTATTTGAGCTCCCACAACTCAAATGCCTAGCTAGATATCTTGTCTCTGAATGCATTAGTATGAGATTTTGCAGATGGCTACCTACTAGACTTAGCATGTGTGAAACTGCAATCACAGTTTTCAAAACAGTGTGAGAGATGCTGAATTATGTTTTTGGTATTGCTGAATCTCTTCAATCGGTGCTGACTGCCAAATGATGGCAGAGATCCCAGATTAGTAATGGTCCTTATATGAATCATTAGCAGCAGTAGTCTAGAACTGTATGTAATAGATACTCTTTTCTAGAGACAGAAGTATATTCAATCCGTTAAGTGTGCAAGGAGGGAGAGTGGGAAACCATAGTGGCTTTCTTATCATTTGAGAAGCCTTGTCTTGGTAAAATGAGGTTCTGTTGTGTGTGTTGAACAGGTTTCTCATCTCATTTCCTAAACTGGGTTAAACTCCCATTTCCTTGGAACTAGGATCTCTGACTGTGGGCTCAATGCTGAAAACAGTAGCCTACAACCTCATACTAGGAAAGGCTGACCTCTCTCTCTCCTTTTTTTTTTTTTTTTAAATCACGATTTAACCCTTGTGGAACCAGGGAAGAGTTAAAGTGTAGGCACTACAGGCCTGTATCTAGGGTCCTGATTCCAGGAATAATTTGTTTAGATCCAGAATCTTAGCTTGGTTTTTGTTTGTTTTTTAATTAAAGTTTCTATCCCTTGTGGTTGTGAAGAAAAGTTTGAAAATACAAGCTGAGCATAACCAATGCAGCGACATCTGCCTGAGTTTGGGGACAGTCTGAAATAATAGCGCTGAAAGGTGTAAATGCTCCATTCATTTTAGGAAGGTGTTAACTCTGAGACCCTCTGCTTGGGGGAGAAGGAGGCCATCAACAACATCCAAAATGCGGCAGCCTGTGCCTTGAAATCCAAATTATCTTAATTCAGCCCTGTAGGGATCTAGTTATATCAGCATTACTATAGTGAGTCTTGGTGGTAGAGACGTTATATTCTTAATCTGGAGTGAAAACAGCAAATAAATCAGAGTTTGCAATTCTCTGCTCTTTCCAGTTTTACCATCTTGGTTTTATATAAAGAGACCAAGACAGTAGATTATATTTTGTGTGAGCATTTCATTTTGAAAATTGGGAAATAATTTATTGAGTCATGAGGTTTTAGTTCTTGTTAGGCTACTGCTAAAGCTGGATGGAAACCAGACTTCAAGGTTCTCACACTATCTTAGTTGCAAATGACGTCTCTAGCAAGAGAGCCTCGATGTGTTCAGAAATGCTAATTGCAGGGCTTTCTTAAATACTCAGATGGGTGAACTTGAGTGCCTGATATTAAATGAGGATATTGATATAATAGGCATCACAGAAACTTGGTGGAATGATGATAATCAATGGGACACAGTATTTTGTACCCTGTGTGATAGACTCAGGCCAGTTGGGTACAGCAGAATAGCTGAAGGCAGATGTACTGGCCACTGGATTAACAGTTTTCTGTTTCCTGACTGACCAGAGCAGGGGCTGCTCCAGGCTAATGAGAACACCTGACTCTAATTAACCTGTAAAGAGTCAGGTGAGGCCATTCAGTTAATGTGACCACCTGACTCTAATTAAGGCCCTGCTGTTACTATAAAAAGGGCTCACTCCAGTCAGGCAGAGGAGCCAGAGGAGAGGAAGTGCGGCTGAAGGGCTGGTTACTGAAGACACCGTAAAACATCGTTAAAGGAGCCCTAAGGTAAGGGTGAAGAAGGGAGAAGCAGGAGAGCTGTGGGGAAGTGGCCCAGGGAAATGTAGCAACTCTGGCAGTGAAAGGTTGGCTGCCAACAACTGTTACCATTAGGGTCCCTGGGCTGGAACCCGGAGTAGAGGGCGGGCCTGGGTTCCCCCCAACCCACCACTACAGGAACAGCTCCTGGGAGGGGAAGTCAGGTCCCTGTCAGGACAGGAGGCTGAACAGAGACACTGGGAGTTCTCTCATCTACCTCCTTGCAGCCTATGATGAAAAGGGCTCAGTAGACTGTAACCCTGGCCCTAGAGAGAGAAGGGCTACGTGGAGGGTCACAGTGAGACACTGAGGCTAGCATAAACTGCCTAGAAGCGCAGGACCCACAGGAGCAAGGTCAGAGCTCTGCCACACCTGGTATTATATAGGATTGACAGAGTAGGTCACCCTGGTGTGCAAGTGGCACTATATGTGAAAGAAAACAGAGTCAAATATAGTAAAAATCTTAAAGGAATCAAATTGTACCATAGAATCTCTATGGATATAATTCCATGCTTGAATAATAAGAGTATAGCAGTAGGAATATACTACCAACCACCTGACCAGGATGGTGATGGTGACTGTGAATGTTCAGGGAGATTAGCGAGGCTACAAAAACAGAAAGCCCAATAAGAATGGGGGATTTCAGCTAGTCCCATATTGACGGGATACATGTCACCTCAGGATGGGATGCAGAGATAAAATTTCTAGACACCATTAATGACTACTTCTTGGACCAGCTAGTTCTGGAACACACAAAGGGAGAGGCAATTTTTGGTTTAGTCCATAGAAGTACACAGGATCTGGTGCAAGAGATGAACAACTGAATCACTTGGTAGTAGCAAACTTAATGCAATTAAATATAATATTCTTGTAGGGGAGAAAATACCAAATAAATGCATCACAGTTGCATTTAATTTAAAAAAGGGAAGCTACATAAAAATGAAAGAGCTAGTTAAATGGAAATTAAAAGGGATGGTCACAAGAGTGAAATGCCTGCAAGCTGCATTGAAACTATTTTAAAACGCCATAATAGAGGCTCAATTTAAATGTATAACCCAAATGAAAAAAACATAGTAAGAGGACCAAAAAATGCCACCATGGCTAGAGACAAAAAGCAGCCTTTAAAAATTGGAAATCAAATCCCCTTGAGGAAAATAAAAAAGAGCATAAACTTTTGCTAGGCAAGTGTAAAAGTATAATTAGGCAGGCCAAAAAAGAATTTGAAGAGCAACTAGCAAAAGACACAAAAGCTAATAGCAACATTTTTTTTTAAGTACATCAGAAGCAGGAAGCCTGCCAAACAATCAGTGGGGCCACTGGATGATCAAGGTGTGAAAGGAGCACTCAAAGAAGACAAGGGGTAGAAGAGAAGCTAAATGAATTCTTTTCATTGGTCTTTACTGCAGAGGATCTGAAGGAGATTACCACACCTGAGCTTTTTTTTTTTTTAAAGTGACAAATATGAGGAACTGTCCCAGATTGAGATGTCACTAGCGGAAGTTTTGGAACAGAGTGATAAATTTAAAGAGTGATAAATAAGTCACCAGGACCAGATGACCAAGACTGAGAGTTTTGAAGGAACTCAAACATGAAATTGCAGAACTATTAATTATGGTATGTAACTTTTTACTTCAATCAGCCTCTCTACCAGGTGACCGGAGGATAGCTAACATAATGTGGACTTTTAAGAAAGGCTCCAGAGGCAATCCTGGCAATTACAGGCCAGTAAGCCTAACTTCAGTACCAGGCAAATCAGTTGAAACTGTAGTAAAAAACAGAATTATCAGCTATATAGATGAACACAATATGTTGAGGAAGAGTCAATACAGCTTTTGTAAAAGGAAATCATGCCTCACCAGACTATTAGAATTCTTTGTCTGTGTCAACAGGTATGTGGACAAAGGTGATCAGTGGTATTTGGACTTTCAGAAAGCCTTTGACAAGGTCCTATACCAAAGGCTCTTAAGCAAAGTAAGCAGTTGTGGGATAAGAGGGAAGGTCCTCTCGTAGATCAGTAATTGGTTAAAAGATAGGAAACCAAGGGTAGGAATAAATGGTCAGTTTTTACAATGGAATGAGGTAAATCGTGGGGTCCCCCAAAGATCTGTATTGGGACCTGTGCTGTTCAATATATTCATAAATGATCTGGAAAAGGGGATAAACAGGGAGGTGGCAAAGTTTGCTAAATTACTCAAGATAGTTAAGTCCAAGCGGATTGCGAAGGGTTACAAAGAGATCTCTCGAAATTGGACTGGGCAACAAAATGGCAGATGAAATTCAATGTTGTTAAATGCAAATTACTGTACATTGGAAAACATCCCAACTGTATATACAAAATAATAGATTCCAAACTAGCTGTTACACGTCAAGAAGAGATCTTGAAGTCAGCATGTATGGTTCTCTGAAAACATCTGCTCGGTGTGCAGTGACAGTCAGAAATAGATAAGAAGACAGAAAATATCATACTGCTATTATATAAATCCATGGTACACCTACACCTTGACTATTGCTGTGACACTGGCAGACCAGGTGCCAGCTCGTGCCAAAGTCCCCATGTCTCAGTTGAGCACTGACAAATACATAGATGAGCCAGACTGATTCCTGCTATGTGTTACTGTTGTTAAAATAGGTATTAGAATTATAAGCATGCGTTTAGTGTTTAGACTTTATTGAATGCTTGTGCATCCCATATTGTAAGGTAATATTTGAGCAGTTGTATTGTGAGACTCTGTCCCTATGTAAGTCATCAGACAGGAGAGAGAGACGTTAATGAGTTTGAAGTGCTCATCTGCAACAGAAGGCGGTTACATCCTTTCCAACAGAAAAGATCCATCGACACCAGACGGACTATTTTGGGACACTGGAGAGGACAAAAGATTATTGTTTAGCTCTCCTCCCTGTGAAAATGAGTCATGCAGGTGGATTCCTCCCATCAGCTGGGTATGCAGCTCAGAGCAGTAGGAGGATAAAACCCCAAACAAAAGAAACTAGTTACCTTTATACCGTGTGGATTCTGGGGGGCAAGGTTGTTCCAGGCATAAACAAGAGATCCCCAGCTGCTTCACCTGAGTTAGCCCCAGAGGACATACAGAGCATGATGATGATTATAAAAGCTTATATTACCTTTTGAACTTTAAAATTGTAACTCATTTGTGTACCTATGTTTACCTGCTTTAACCTTGTAAATAACTCTCTAATTTCCTTTTTCTATTTTTTATGTAGTTTATTATAGGATTAATAACAAGCATTGTCTCTGGTGTGAGATTTAAGGTGCAAATGACCTGGTATAAGTGACTGGTCCTTTGGGACTAGGGGTAACCTGGATATTGCTGTGATTCTTGGTGTAAGGCACTGGTTCTCCAAGGGGTACATCAGCTCATCTAGAAATTTGCCTAATTTTTCAACAGGCTACACAACAAGCATTAGCGAAGTCAGTACAAACTAAAATTTCATACAGACAATGACTAATTTGTACTGCTCTATATACTATACACTGAAATGTAAGTAGAATATTTATATTCCAGTTGATTTATAATTATATGGTAAAAATGGGAAAGTAAGCAATTTTTCAGGAATAGAGTGGCTGTGACACTTTTGTATTTTTATGTCTGATTTTTTTAAGCAAGTAGGTTTTAAGTGAGGTGAAACTTGGGGGTACACAAAACAAGTCAGACTCCTGAAAGGGGTACAGTAGTCTGGAAAGGTTGAGAGCCACTGGTGTAAGGGACCCTCTGTCACAAAAGTTTGTCCCCTGGGTGGCGAGATATATCAGAGTACCCAAGCGACTGTCAGTGACTCTATGAGCTGTTAAAGTACCTGGGGAATAACTGGTTGGTGAAATCTAAGTATAGAATTCACAACCAATTGGCGTTTGTGCTCTGATTCCTAACAGTCTGCCCTGAAGTTGATATTCATGCTTTTGAGTCACTCCAGGCAGTGTTACAACCTATGAGCAGTTCTAGTCATCCCTTTTCAGAAGAGCTATAGAGAAGGGCAACAAAAATGAGTAAGGGTATGGAACAGCTTCCATACGAGGAGAGATTAAAAAGGCTGGGACTGTTCATCTTAGAAAAGAGATCTATAAATCATTAATGGTTTGGAGAAAGTGAATAAGAAAGTGTTATTTACCCCTTCACATAGAACAAGAACCAGGAGTTACCCAATGAAATGAATAGGCAGCAGGTTTAAAACGAACAAAAGGAAGTATTCTTTACACAACACAAGTCTACCTGTGGAACTTGTTGCCAGGGGATGTTGTGAAGGTCAGAAGTATGATGAGTTCTAAAAAGAATTAGATTATTTTTCCGTGTATAAGACACCCCCATGTATAAGATGCCCCCCACTTTTCTAACCCAAAATTCAGAAATCAATATTTTAAACATAGAATGCATTTTTATTTAGTAATTAGGCAACATTTACATACCAGTACTATGATATTATGCATCACACTTAGTTTTGAGCAAATCACTTTATTCAGCCTCTATTGCATCACTGCTTCTTCTTCATCACTATTAGTTTCGAACATATCAGTTTCTTCAACTTCTATTGCATCACTGCTGTCTACTGAGTCACTGTCTATATATATGAGATCATCCTCAGTTCCGTCCATGGCATTGCTGATTCCACATTTCTTGAAGGACTTCACAATCACCTTTTGTTTGACGCCATACCATGAGTTTAGAACCCAATTGCTAACCTCAGTAATGGTTGTTTTTTTCACTCTTCCTGTCGGTGTCAAGTTACCACCTGCTTTTTGAATTCATCTACTCCATTCTTCTCTCACCAGGGCTTTAAATGGCTTGTTGATTGAAACATCTAGTGGCTGTAACTGACCTGTAAGTCCACCAGGAATAACTGCTAGCTGTGTTCGCAAATCCGATGCAACCCTTTTTGTCTTTTCTGTTAAATGTGCTCGGAACTGATCAAAGACAAGTAGAGCTGGCTTCTTTAAGAGCCCTCCAGGTCTTCTGGACCAAACCTTTGCAAACCAAATGGCCATAATGTCTTCATTCATCCATCCCTTCTCATGAACTTGCACAATAATGCCAGGTGGTATGGTCTCTTTAGGATATGTTTTCCTCTTAAAAATAAGCATAGGAGGCAGTTTAGTACCATCTGCACAGCATGAAAGCACAGCAGTATAGTGTGTCTTTTCATGGCCACTTGTTTTGATTGCCACTGTTTTGATTCCTTTCACATCAACAGTTCTGTTGGAAGGCACATCAAAATTGAGAGGCACCTCATCCATGTTTGCAATCTGACTTGGTTCAAAATCATATTTTTTCCGAAGTTGCATGACATAGGAGTGAAACTGTTGGATTTTATCCTCATAAACTGGTGGCATTTTCTGTGCTAACTTTGTTCGTGCTCTCATGGCCAACCCTTCTCTCCTCATGAAATTGAAGCACCATTTTGCCTTTCCTGTAAAATCAACATTTCGCTTGCAAACATTCTTGCCTGATATTGAATAAGCTTGGTTGACACACATAAGCCACTCTGGCGCTGCTCCATAATCCAAGTCTTAAGCCTCTGCTCCAAGTTTGGCCATTTTGCTGGTTTTCCTCTTAAGGCCTTCTTTTTTGGCATCTTAAGGAGTTGTTCTTCCTGTTTTCTCCACTGTCTGATCATACACTCAGTGGGAGGAGGTCCAAACTGTCTCTCTGCAGCTCTATTTCCATGCTCTTTTGCATAACTGATTACATTCAGTTTGAATTTTGTAGAGTAAGACATTCGCTTATTTATTTTTTTATTTTCCGACATCTTTATGGGCTCAGAACGCTCCGACAATACCGGTCCCTGTCGCATCTGCGCACTGCCTACGCGCTCTCCACCTCCAACGGGATGTGTTCCAATTGGTTTGTTCAGCATCAGCTGACGTCAGTTACATAAGGCTCCTGATTGGAGGAAGCCTGTTTGCAGAGACAAGCTACCAGTTTCCCTCCTGATTGGAGGTTAGTGATTGGCAGGGCCAGCTCCAGGCACCAGCTGAGCAAGCTGGTGCTTGGGGCGTCATATTCTATGGGGTTGCATTCCACCCAATCTTAGGGCAGCACGGCCATTTTTTTGTTTTTGGTTTGCCGCTCCGGCCGTGCTGCAGGTGTCCCCCCCCTGACTTTGCCGCTTAGGCCCAGGAAGAGGACGCCGAGGTAGTGGTAGAGGGAACGAGGAGGGTCCGGCACCCCGGCTCCTGCCGCGTCCCTCCCCGGCGGCCCACCTCCGGCCCCGCGTCCCTGGCCGCCGCCTGCTTCCCCGGCCGCCCGGCCCCCTGGCCTCGCGTCCCCGGCCCCGCCCGGCCCCCCGCGTCCCCAGCCCCGTGTCCCCGGCCGCCGCCCGCTTCCCCAGCCACCCGGCTCCGGGTCCCCGGCCCCGCGTCCCTGTTTCCCCGGCCCCGCGGCTCTGGCCCCAGCCCCGTGACTCCTGCCCCGCGTCCCCAGCCCCGTGACTCCTGCCCCGCGTCCCCGGCCCCGCGTCCCCGGCTCCGGTAGTGCGGGTCCGGGCACTGCGGCGGCCGCGACCCCACCTACCCGGATGCCCGGCTCCGGACACTGCCTGGCCCTGTGGCTCCAGCCGCCCGGCTCCTGCTCTTTTGCCATGCGGCCGGGCTCCAGCAGCGCGGGTCCGGGCGCAGCGGCAGCCCCGGCTGCCCAGCTCCGGCTGCGTGGCTCTGGCCGCCCGGCTCCCGCCACGTCCTCCGGCTGCGCGACTCCTGCCCCGGCCCCGCGTCCCAGGCTCCTAGCTCCAGCCGCGGCTGAACTGTAGCGCCTCCAGCCACGTCCAGGAAGCGCGGTAAGGGGGCAGGGAGGGGGTGTTGGAGAGAGAGCAGGGGAGTTTGGGGGTGGGGGGTGGATAGGGGCTTAGTTCCGTGTATAAGACGACCCTCAATTTTTAGTCTAACGATTTTAGGAAAAAGTATAGTCTTATACGTGGAAAAATACGGTAAGTTCCTGGAGGATACGTTCACCAATGGGTATTAGCCAAGATCATCAGGGATGCAACCCCATGCTCGGGGTCTTCCTAAACCTTTGACTTCCAGAAGCCTGAACTAGATAATAGGGGATGGATCACTTGCTAATTGCCCTGCTCTGTTCATTCTCTTGCAAGCATGTGGCACTGACCACTGCCAGAAAACAGGATATTGGGCTGGTGGGACCATTGATCTTAGCCAGTATGGCTGTTCTTAGGTTCTTATGAATCTTTGTGTGGGGAATTTAGTTGAAAGGTGCTAGACTGACAGTTTGGAGTAATGAAGTGTTTGTAAGTGAATTAAGATAAACTGGATTAAGGCCATTTATATTCTGAATGAGAGTGTCTATACCTGGGTTTAATGCAGTTTTACTAATCCACTTTAAATTCACATCTTCAGTTAATTTGGATTAACTTTCCTAAGTGTCCCAATGTAGACAAGTCCTATGATTGTGAGATGTAAAAACTTTCTGAACTATTAATGGTTTGTCTGCACAAACACTTAGTTTGTGGCAAGCTGGGGTGTAAATTTACCCTGCATTAGCCTGCTGCACACTAACTGTGTGAACCTGGCAGTCACTCACTAAAGGTTCCCTTATGCACTTTCATCTATTCCTCTTTGAAATGGGAGCAAATTAAAGGGCACGTGGGAATTTTTAGTGAGCAGCAGAGTCCACATGGACACTTAAGGCATGTCTACATTACAGACGCTAGAGTGGGACAGCTACAGTGCTGCAACTGTGCTGCTGTAGTGTAGATACTTGCTGCAGCAACGGAAGGGTTTTTTCCATTGTGATAGTAACTCCACACCCTAGAGTGGTGGTAACTAGGTTGACAGAAGGATTCTTCTGTTGACCAACTGGTAACCTAAGCCCTGGCATAGTCATCTTAACTACGTCTCCCAGGTGTGAATTTTAGTGGCGTAGGTAGGTCAACCTAAGTTTTAGGTGTAGACCAGGCCTCAGTGCACGGTAGATTCACATCCCATCTTGCTGTAAACTAAGTGTTTGTGTAAACAAGCCTGAAGAGTTGAAGTTCACATTACATGTCACTGGAGAAAAAAAATTATTCTAAAATTTGCAACACGGCCTGAAATATGACATCTGTTACTGATATTATGATGATCTGATCAATGCACCTTTTAATAAAAAAGACATCTCCACTAATCTAAGGTGCTACTATTAAATGGCCTGTACCTTGCCTCTGTAGTAGTAATAAAAGACAGTATCAAATCTTAGTCAACAGGAATACTTAAAAAAGCCTTAGGGTAGGAAGTTCCTTTTTTTCCCCCTATAAAAAGAAACTTTAGCAAATTCTTGTGGGCCAGCTGTTTGTTTTTGCTGCGCTAAGTTTATAGTTTTAAAAAAAACTTTAATGACATAGTCATGATTCAAATTATATTTCTTATTTCAGAAATATAAAGTGATGAGTGGTGAGCTGAAAATGGGAGGATGTTTATTTTCAGTTTGAGGAGAAAATACTACAGGCTTTAATTTATGCCTTGAAAGAGGTTTCATTTGTAATTTAAACAATCATTTTCATAGATATTTTCAGAACATTTCCTAAACCTATTTTTACATGTACACTGTTTGAGTTGTTTTCATTTCAAATGTAGTAAAGAATTTAAGGGTGAAAGCAAAACAATGTTTAAGATATAGTGCAAGAAGAAAGGGAGAGGATAAGGAAAAACTAATTTATTGAGTTGGTGTAAAATTACATTTGAGCCACATCTGATCAAAGAGATCTTTCTCCTGTTTCTCTTGTGCCTGAATTTGTGGTGGTTTCATGGCGAGAAAGAAGCCTGTAAAGACCATGCGTGGGGAAATGCAATCTGCGAGGTAGTGGAATTGCTTCCTGTTTGTCTTGAGGTATATTGTTGAAGGAGATTGACATATTATCTGTAGATTAAATAGGCAGAGGAAGGAAGAGAGGATTATTTTATTCTCATGTGCAATTAATAATAAAGATCCACTATCGGCAGATATGGGATTTATATCAGACAAGCATTCATTTTCTATTCTGGATCTGAGACATTTCAACTGTTTTGGTTTGTGTTTTACTTCAGACACAATGTAGTTTCAGGGACTTTGTTCAAACCGATCAGACTTTTTGTTCTGTATGTTACTTTCTTTTCTGTATCCTCCCCTAGCCCCACCCTCACAATAAAGCCATGAAATTACAATTCATTGTCTGGAATTTTCCCTACAATGTGATAAGGTGAACATAAATTAAACATATTAAATGTTTTAAACCTTTCCCCCAAACAAAACAAATCCTACAAGATTCATTTGATATATTTTTTTTTGAATCCCAGATCTAATTTTTGGCTGCATGCACAAGGAAAGTGACAGACTTTAATATAGACTCTATGCTTCCATTGGCTGATGAGGATTTATTCATATTTTTCTGTTAACGTCTTTTAAAATACTGAAAATATCAGTGTGATATCATAAGAATTCACGTACTTGTTTTCGTTTGAGTGTGAGTACCCATCCCTATCAGTGTCTTCAGGTTCTCCTCTTCTTCACCATGCCCATTTCCGCCATATGTGTGTGTACATGCATACACTCATGTGCGTGCGTGTGCTGCAACAGTCTTCTGACCAGGAAGGACTGGATTGAATGGGTCCCTGTCCATTCTGTTCCCAACAAGCAGACAGGCTGGTAGTAAGTGGCATAAAGTACCTCCTGACGCTGGGCTGAGAATACAAGATTTACAGTGCTGTTGATTTGAGGAGGTGAGATCAAACACCAGTTTCATAGATGGCTGTGACAGACATTACTAGTCAGTGGTCAGGTTGCCATGCATTTTGGAGATTTGAATGAAATGACTAGTTTTAGGCCCCAAATTTAGTTATTTACATGTTTTAAATGTTTGTATGGTTTTACAAAATAATATGAGAGAGGTGTTGTTTTGTAATTGCAGTGGAAACAATTCTGTGCATGTTTTTTTGTGAAAATATTTCCTGGCAGTGTTGGGAATGTTAAGACAGCAAAATTGTGCGAATGCATGCGAACCTAAAAATGGTACTGACTGATCTGTTTTCATTGCACAAGCAAAGTGAAGTCCAAAAAAGGAAACAGCCTAGACAGTGAAAATAAATTATAATAATAATTTATTGGTGCATTACTGCTGCTAAGCTTAAAAATGGGTTTTTAATTTCACTGAAGTAAAAAAGCTGCTCACATCTGGAACTGTGCAGTGTGTTACCTACGCACCTTCTCCAAACAGTGGAAAAACTTATCAAAGGAGTATAAGTTCCTTCTCCTTTTGATCTGTCAACAGCTTTACTTTTCTAGGCAGCCTTTATAAGAAAAAGCATTAATAAGATAATCCATTATTCTAGATCTGATAAGAATAAGTATCTACAGATTGGACTTGCCTAACACAATCATGCTACTGAGTGTTCATGTACACATACCTTTCCAGGGGGGAAAGATATTGTAGTTAGGCTTTAGTAGCCATAACCAGTGATTTTTCAATGTAACGGAGAGGAAGAAAGGGAACTGAGAAGTTTGGAGAAGAGCAAGACAGAGGGACAAATTTAATTTTTTTAACAATTTTTTTTCTTAATTGCAAAGTTTTTTTTTTTTGATGCAAGATCATAAGTAGGTCACAATGTATGCATAGACTTAATGATGACAGATATACCATAAAATAAGAATGAATTGGAAAATCAGCCCTTCCTGATAAGTCTCAAATTCAGGGTTCGTTGTGCTCTGCTCCTGATGTTTTGTACCACAAACAACTAAAGCCAGACACTGAACAGGTCACACCTAATTTTTTCTAGAAGCATTTTCTTCTATTATAGCCCGACCCATCTCCCACTGAAGTCAGTGGAAAGATTCCCATCTACTTCAATGGGAGCTGGATCAGGCCCTCAGTGCTGTGAAAATCTCAGAGGCTGGTATAGAAGAAGGATCTTTAAATATAGCTGCAGGAAAAATGTAGGTAACGTAAGAAATGTAGTGGGGTGTTTTTTGTGTTTTTTAGAGTGTCGTCTTGATTAATATATATTTAGCAATTGCTATATGCTTTGCAGTTTACTTAATTGACTTCCTATTGAGGGTTGCATCAGTCATGATTGTTTGCAGGCAATTAAACCTGTAAGTCACATGATCTATAGTCCAGTTTCACTCCTTGAAGTTTTAAGCAGAGACAGATATCTTCTGTAGCACAGGAAATGCAGACTTTCGTTACATTTTTAAGGGCCAATCCTGCAGTCCTAGATATTTGTCTTTGCAGAATAAGATGTCTTAGATGATGTCTGAGGGGTATTTGACTTCCTGTATTCTTGAAATCTCTATATATGATTTTGGATCTTTAACAGCTGTTTCAGTTTATAGAAGCTTTACTGTTCATTTTGTATTAAGTACTCTGAAATGTAGATTTTCATTGAATTCTTATAACCATTTCCTGTAATTTTTATATCTAGTAGTTGCTGCTACAAATTTAGAACATTAAGCCAAAACATGCTTGGGAAGGAAGGAAATGGTTTATATCATATTTATATGCATAGGATACATCCATCATTACAGATATAAAAAATTCATGAAAATATATGGACATAATTATGCTGTACATAAAAGAACAATCAAAGGGTCCATCCATATCCAGGTATTAACTGGGCTGTTGTTCGTTGATGGAATGTAAATCTGGAAAATTTAAAATAGGGAAGGCAAGCACAGTGCAGGATAACAATCCAGGTATAAACAATGAATAATACTACTAGGACTTGCCAGATTTTATTTTAATCAAGAAGAAAAAATGAAAATGAAAACAAAATGGTTAACATTCTGTGGCAGTCTGAGAACTAAGTATCAAAGGTCTAGTTCTTACCGATGCATGTTTGCTGGTAGAAGAACAGGAAAAATATTGTTTTAGCTCCTGCCCTGTCCCTACCCTTAATCGCTGGCTCCTGCCTTCTCTCTACTTCTACTCCTGCTGGGTTTTCAGATTGTACTGTGCTCTTCCCCCCAAACCCACTGGAATAGAACTCTGTCCTTGTACCTCACTTTTGTTGTGCAAGAGTGGGTACTAATTGCAATTTTAAAGCAAAGCCTAGGGGGAGGGGAAATAATAGTAAAATGCCGTTCTAGTACATAGTTACGTTTTCATCTTCAAAGCATTTTGCATATATTAACATAAGGAATTTCAGGTCAAAATAAACCATACAAGGTTAGAGCTCCAACACTATCCCCAACCTTCAACCCTGATGTACTAAAATAAAAATAAATATACACCTAGATCCATTAAAGGAAGTAGAAAAACATACCCATCGTTCATCCCTTCATGCCTGATAAGGAGTGTGATAGTCTGAACTTTTCAGCCATGCCAGCTGTGAAAAGGAGATCATCAATTAATGTTTCACTTGGGTCAAAGTAAAAACTTTAGAATTAGCATCTCATGACAGTTCTTCAGTTAGCCAAAACCAAAGTGAGTCAGGAGTTCCACAGAAGTTCAGTGGCCCAGTTGATTCACTTGCAAAACTAGTATCTGTAACTTTTTATTGAAATCATATTTATACACCTTACACAAATCGGACTAATTTTGTGTTGCTAATTTTAAATGGCATTATTAGTTGTGAAAGCGTATTTGATACTGTGCAAACAGCTAAGGCGCGATTAGTCCCAGGTCCAAGGCATTGACAACCTAGCATAGATGAAGAAATTCAAACACTCAGGCCTGGTCTACACTACTGTGTTAGGTCGAATTTAGCCATGCTACGTCAATTTAAAAATGAATGTGTCCACACAACCAACCCCATTCCATTGACCTAAAGGGCTCTTAAAATCAACTTCTGTACTCCTCCCCGACGAGGGGAATAGCATTAAAATCAACTTTGCTGGGTCGAATTTGGGGTAGTGCGGATGCAAATCGATGGTATTTTCCTCCAGGAGCTATCCCAGAGTGCTCCATTGTGACCGCTCTGGACAGCACTGGAAAAGCCCCAGGAACTTTTGAATTTCATTTCTTGTTTGGTCAGCGTGGCGAACTCAGCAGCACAGGTGACCATGCAGTCCCCCCAGAATTGTAGAGTGTAGAATGTTTCTATGCTCCCCCTATCATCTCCGTCACTGAGGTTATCGCAGATTAGAAGGTGAAAAAAAACGCACTCGTGATTACATGTTTTCTGAGCTCATGCAGTCCTCCCGCACTGATAGGGCACAGTTTAATGCATGGAGGCATTCAGTGGCAGAGGCCAGAAAAGAATTAAGTGAGTGTGAAGAGCGGAGGCAGGACGTGATGCTGAGGCTAATGGGGGAGTAAACGGACATGATGAAGCATGTGTTGGAGTGCAGGAAAGCCAACAAGAGCACAGACTCCTGCTGCATCCACTGTATAACCACCTACCCTCCTCCCCATGTTCCATAGCCTTCTCCACACAGATGCCCAAGAACGACATGTACCCAAAACCACCTGTGACAATGTTTTTGCCCCATCAGGCATTCGGAGCTTAACCCAGAATTCCAGTGGGTGGCGGAGGCTGCGGGAACTGTGGGATAGCTACCCACAGTGCACCGCTCTGTAAGTCAATGCGAGCCACGGTAGTGAGGGCGCACTCCGCCGACTTAATGCGGTTAGTGTGGACGTATGCAATCGACTGTATAAAATAGAGTTCTAAAAAATTGACTTCTATAAAATCGACCTAATTTCGTAGTGTAGACATACCCTCAGTGTTGGTACAGTGGGTGATGGAAATGGTGAAGCAGTTGTGACAGTGTACTCCATAAGGCTTTATGGGGTGGGGGTGCTCATAAATGTATGTATGATATAACTGGAATAGGGTTTTGCTGCATATGCCATGTAACATATCTATGTCAAGGTTATGTTCATCCTAGTTGTATGTAGGCACCATTTGTGTGCTCAAAGTTATGAACATTGGCTGTATAATTGCTTGATTTCTAAGTAGCCTTAGTTAAAACATTTGGTCACTCCTTGGGAGAGGAATGTGCTCAATCAGGAAGCATTTAACAGACAAAAGAGCTTGGAAAACTCCAATCCACATAAGAAATCTACCTGAAGACATTCAAGGTAGCATGTGGGTAATGGCTGCTCCCTGCAAGTCCTGAGTCATGCCTGGCCACGTGACTTGCCCATGTGATTCCAACTCTCCATTTGGTGACGGTATTCTACACAGGGTGAGGAGGGGGGTCTCCACCCACAAGAGAGAGTCTATTTAGATCCCTGGGAGACCCCTCCATGTTGTCTTCAGCTGGCTAAAGAAGGAGCCTCTCCACCCCCACACCCAGGATACTTAAAGGAAATTGGAACAAAGGACAGTAACTACAGGGTGTGTGTGCAATTGCTGGACCCAGGCTAAAAGGAGATTAGCCTGTAAAAGGGAGCATTCTGGAACTGGTGAGGATCCTATCTGTATCTAGTTTGATTAGACATAGATCTGCGCATTTTATTTTATTTTGCTTAGTAAGTTACTTTGTTCTGTCTGTTACCTCCTAGAACCACTTAAATCCTACTTTTTGTATTCAATAAAATCACTTTTTGCTTATTAGTTAACTCAGAGTACGTATTAATACCTGGGGGAGCAAACAGCTGTGCATATCTCTCTATCAGTGTTATAGAGGGTGAACAATTTATGAGTTTGCCCTGTATAAGCTCTATACAGGGTAAAACAGATTTATTTGGGTTTAGACCCCATTGGGAGTTGGGCATCTGGGTGCTAAAGACAAGCATGCTTCTGTGAGCTGTTTTCAGGTAAACCTGCAGCTTTGGGGCAGGTAATTCAGACTCTGGGTCTTTGTTGAAGTAGACAAGAGTGTCTGGCTTGGCAAGACAGGGTGCTGGAGTCCTGAGCTGGCAGGGAAAACAGGGATAGAAGTAGTCTTGGCACATTGGTTGGCAGCTCCCAAGGGGGTTCCTGTGATGCAACCCGTCACAGCAGTCTTGCAGGTTAAGTGTGAGACTTTATTTTTTTTCTCTTTTCTCTTGTTTGGAATTGGGGGTGGGGTTGATCAGAAGACAGTATAATTACAAGAATGGTAATTTAATCTTTTTCAAACAAATTTTAAGCCAATAGACCATCAAAAAAAAATCAGTCTCTTAATCAGTCCTTTAATAAAGGTAGAGCAGAATTATATTCCGTACTTTTGGAGATACTTAGGAGCGGTTTGTTGAGACATGAGGATGCTTATTGGTTTCATTGTATTTAAATCACTTGAGATCTAACACACTTAAACTTTTTTGCTTTCAAAAATCTTTTGAGTTCTCCGTCCACTATAACACTGTAAATAGTTGTACTGTATTAAACATGTAGAATACGGAAACAGTTGCTAGGCAGGATTTTTAAGTATACTAAATTTTGCAATGGATTTTCTCACTCTTTATTCCCATTTATGCATATTCATCTCTACCCTGATATTACGTGACCTGATATAAAACAAATTTGGATATAACGTGGTAAAGCAGTGCTCCGGGGGAGCGGGGCTGCGCACTCCGGCGGATCAAAGCAAGTTTGATATAACGCGGTTTCACCTATAACGCGGTAAGATTTTTTGGCTTCCAAGGACAGCGTTATATCAGGGCAGAGGTGTACCATCACATGTGATCCACCTCTTCTAGATGTAACTAACAAAGCTTTGGAGTACAGCCAAATTAGGCCTCACCATATTGTGCTTTGTGTGATGGTTTGCATGTGTTGATTGACCATCCTAGAACCTTCTCAGACCATTTTTAATGCAATGTTCATTGTTGAAATGGAATGTGCTTAGCCAATCTGAGTGCAAGGACCAATCACTATATTTTGTCCATTTTTATATTTCCTGCACGTACTTTCAAGAAATAATCATACCTTGATTAAGCATATCCTCTTCCTCTTTTCTGATTGTCAGTTGTCCTGAGAGCTCCCTGTTCAGACACCTGACATGGGCATCTAGATCCTTCCCACCAAGGGTTCCAGAACATTTGAAGAAGTGGAAGGGGGGTGGAGGCAAGGCCAAAGTGGAGGGGGAATTAAAATACTACTTAAATATCCTGCAGAATATAACTGTCATGTAAATAACCAGAATACAAAATGTAGCCAAATTATAATATTTAAGGTATAATTCTAGTACAAACAAATGAAAAAAATAAGGACAACTTTAGTTCTAAACATTGGGACTGCATTTTATTTTTGCATTTCATGTATTGTACTTCACTTGCATTTATCATTTTAGTACCTGTACTCCACTATTAATACTGCACTATTATTATTGTTATTGAACTGTAACTTGCAATTCTGTAACATTACAATTGAATCATCCGTGTTTCTATATAATGCATATTTTAACAATTGTAACCCTAAATTGTAAATCTCCATGGAAAAAGTCATTTTCAAAATAAGTAATAATAACAACAAACAACTTTGAAGGGAGGTAAACATGTCTCCACCTAAGACCATATAAAATGATTTTTTCTAATGTTTTATAATAATAAAAAAATATATTTTTAGAAAACCTAACAAACATCAGCAGCAGACTGTAGCAGATAGAAGCAATACGGTAGCTATTAAGCAATTTTGATCAAGCGATTACATGGTTATCTAGGATTGCAGTGAATATCTAGGAATGCATCTAATCCAATCTCATAATGCATCTTGGCCTTTAGCAGTACAATCCTGTTTTTCTCACAGCGCATATGTTTCTTTAGTTTAAAAAGCAGGGGGCATGGCCCTCCTTTTTTTTTTTAAAGTGCAGGGGCCCAGTGCTTGTGCTCCCCATCCTGTCATCTACCTAAGCCTAGATATTAAATGCACATTAATTTAAAAGGTTTAGATTTTGAAACTCTTTTATTCATGTTGAATAGTACCTAATTTCACTTCAGTGAGACTACTTGTGCAGTAAGGTGCTACCCAACAGGAGTAAGGGTATTAGAACCTTCTCCTAAAGGAATCATTCTTAACTGGAGGGAGGATAAGCGTTGCTGAGCCTTCCCCAGGACAAATCAGAAAATGGTTGGAAAAGATTACAATGACTTGGTGTAAGAGGAAGTGAGAAGCTGAAGTGGCTTTGTTTGTGGATATATGGGTATGGAATTCGGAGGACAGGAGCAAATGAACAGAAAGCACTCTTCAGAACAATAACTTGAGGGTGCTCCATGCTATAACCATATCCTAGGTCATTAATGGGAAATCTCTCAAGACCTCTCTCCATTCAGAGCCCTGGTCTACACCAGTGGTTCTCAAACTAGGGCTGTCGCTTGTTCAGGGAAAGCCCCTGGCGGGCCAGGCCGATTTGTTTATCTGCCGCATCCGCAGGTTCAGCCGATCACGGCTCCCACTGTCCGTCATTCACCGCTCCAGGCCAAAGCGGGCTGCAGGAAGCGGCGCGGGCTGAGGGACATGCTGGCCGCCCTTCCTGCAGCCCCCATTGGCCTGAAGCAGCGAACCGCAGCCAGTGGGAGCCGCAATCAGCTGAACCTGCGGATGCAGCAGGTAAACAAACCGGCCTGGCCTGCCAGGGGCTTTCCCTGAACAAGCGGCGACCCCAGTTTGAGAACCACTGGTCTACACTACAGTTAGGTCGACATAAGGCAGCTTATGTTGACCTACCTACGTCAGTGTCTATACTGCAGATTTCCTCCCGCCGCTGTAAGTATCCTACTACACTGACATCATAACTCCACCTCCGTGAGAGGCGTAGGGCTTATGTTGGTGTATTAAGGCAATGCAGTGTCCATGAAGATGCTGTATTACTTACATCAACTGTTGGGTGTCATTCTTGACAATTTCAGGGCTCCACCATGAAGCTGTGAAATTGACAAAAAAGTCCTCCCTGCTCACAGCTGGGCTGCTGTCCGCTACCTGGGCTGCCTGTTTGGAGCCGGGCTGCCCCCGGGCTCCATGCAGGAAGCCCGGCTACACTGAGGCTCCTGCCTACCCACTACCTGCTGAGGCCTGGATGACTGCCCCGCTCCCAGTGGGGTGGTGAGAGCCCGGGCGGCTGCCACGCTCCCGGTGGGGAGAGGGGACTGGAGAGCAGGAGGCTGGGGAATCAGTGGGGAGCTGAGATCCTGGGGTCTGAGCTCCACTGATCTAAGAGGGGCAGGTGAGGAAGTGCTCCTAGTGAGGATGCATATCACTGACTGAAAGAGGGTAATGTGGACATGAACCACCGCAGACTATAAGTTGACCTAATATAGATCAACTTAAGTTTGTAATGTAGACATGCCCTACGGGGTAAGGGATGGTTTTTTAATGGAAGATCAAGCTAATTGGTACTTTCCAAGATCATTTTTTTTTAAAGAAACTATTCATGGTTTGTCCAAATGTGATACTTTCATTATACGAATAATACAGATATTGTATGTACAGTACTGTATACACAATCATGTTAATTGGTTAAAATAACACCCAGTACTGTTTCTAATTTTCATTGGCATTTTTGCTTTTATTTTGATACAGCAAATTTGTGCCAAGAAGGTTCCCTAATATAATTATTTGAAGAGCCTGATGAATCATTGATTTGTCTGGATAAATATTAAATTAAATGGTAAAATTGACCTTAGTCGTGCAACTATGATATTTTACCAAAAACGAGGCTTTGAAATCCATCTGGTCAGGACGGTGGCTTGCCGCTGGAGAATCTGTGGCAATGAATGACAAGTTTCTTTTGTTATTCAAAAGAGCAGTAGGTTAGAGCTGTCTTAGTTTAATCCTAGATTCACTTGTCTCCTGAACAGGGGTGGCTCTATGTTTTTTGCCGCCCCAAGCACGGCAGTCAGGTGGTCTTCGGTGGCATGCCTGCGGGCAGTCTGCTGGTGACGCGGATTCGGCGGTGTTTCCTGCAGGTGATCTGATTGTCCTGTGCCTTTCGCACCCTCTGCCGAATTGCCGCCAAAGCTGTGGGACCGGCTGACCTTCTGCAGAAATGCCGCTGAAGGCCGCCTGACTCCTGCCCTCACGGCGACCAGCAGGCTGCTTCCCCCCGCAGCTTGCTGCCCCAGGCATGTGTTTGCTGCGCTGGTGCCTGGAGCCGCCCCTGCTCCTGAATCACCTTACGCAGTGACAACTTTGTGATGATAGTGCAGGGGCACAATGTAAAGGGAGGCCACGTGACTGCCCCATGTGTTGCCTCTGGGAGGATCCTTCCAGCCCCACCTACTTGAGCCAGGGCAGCCAATCCTGCTTGTTCCTGGGGGGTTGGGGCCACAGGAGTGAGGCACACATGCCTCTGGGCTAGGCAAACTCACAGCACCAGAGTCTCCCCCGGAGCTCCTCTGCCCTCACAGACTTCTTAGCAGGGGGAGGGGCACGGGCAGTGCCCCTACCTCCAGCTGAGCAGAGGGACCCTGCTCCCGGCACCTTCCCCAGCGACCCTCTGGCCCAGTGCAACTGCGCTCTCCTTGCCAGTGTTACCTGCTGGGGGTGGAGGGCTCTGTCCTTCTCCTGCTGCGCCTCTCCCAGCTAGGGTGACCAGATGTCCTGATTTTATAGGGACAGTCCCGATTTTGGGGGCTTTTTCTTATATAGGCACCTATTATCCCCCACCCCATCCCGATTTTTTTTTTTTACACTTGCTATCTGGTCACCCTACCCCCAGCACGTTTCTGGCGGGCTCGACCCATGTCCCTGGTAGCCAGGCCCAGGCGGGGAGCAGAGAGGGCAGGATGGAGCCGCTTCTTACGCCAGCTGAGGGTGGCGGCTCTGCCTTGCTGCCTCTGGGCAGCATGGTGACTGGCTGCGAGAGCCCTGCTGGGGAGGCAGCAGCAGCCCATCCAGGGGCCAAGGGAGCTGGAAGTGCCGGGGGAGAGGTGCAGCGGGAGAAGGAGAGAGCCCCCTTCCCTGCTCGAACAGAGCAAGCCCTGCAGCACTCACAGAAATCGGGTGGGTGGAAGTGGCACTTGACCCTGCATGCCCAACTACGTGTTGCTTCTGACCTTATTCCTGGGATTACTGCAACTTTTGCATTGTTGTTGTTTATGTTGTTTTTAATTGTCTCTCCCTGAGATTTGTATTTTAGGTCAACACAACAGATTTATCTTCCTTTGTGGTTTCCACAGGCTAGTGAAAATGCAAAACAACACCTAATCTTGTTGCTGGGCTTTCCTAGTCTGAAATGTTAACATTACTCTTCAGGTGAATTGCAGCTATGTGTATATTTCAGAGCCACCCTTTTTACAAACTATTTTGACTAATATTGATGAGGAACTTTCTAAAATGTTATTTGGAGAAAATACTGTTTCTATAAAGGTATTATGTGGGGTGGGTGGGAGATAAGCCTTGGTACACATGCAATTTACTGTATGACATCTGCCATATTTACTCAGTCTCCTATTCAGATCAATCTTTTAAGACTTAATTTTTACTCTGCTGGATCACTTGCAGCTTATGAAAAATAAGATGTACTCATTCTACCTCATGCATCTGTCTAGAATCATTAATGATAGTGAATTAGTACTTATTTTTGTCTGGCTGCTGATTAGAAAGAGAGAACAAAGGTTCATTTTCAGAAATTATATTGACCTTTTGCAGCTGAGAACTGTAATGTGCTCGTTTTAATTAGTAGATACATTTACATATGAAGAAAGTGGGGGAGGAGCAAACACTCCCTGTAGTGCAGTGAATCAGTGTAAGGAATTCATCACTCTCACATGACACAAGAGTAGTTTGTTTCACTGTATGGTTGGCACTGCTTGTCAAGAGATTCTGTGCAGGCATGCTGCATGACTGTGTCTCTGCTCTAGCTGCTGGTGCTTTTGGTAACATGGTGCTTTTGGTAACGTGGATTTCCAAACCCTTCTCCAGGGTCTGTGGGGAAAAACCCCTAGCTGAGGCAGAGAAGCCTCTCTGATTGGCTGTTTTTCCACATTCTCCTGCCAACAGGTGAATTGGCAACCTAGTCCCTCACCATGTGTAGCAGCCAGGGCTCCTTTCTACTTATGCTGGGCAAGTACGGGTTGGAGTGCTTCTGCAGTACTCCAGTCCAGGGAACTCTAAGACAGCTGGGAGCAGCTGCAGTATTGTCAACTAAAAATATGAGTCAGAGGCATAAAAATCATGAGATTTAAAAAAAATCAAAAATATGGGTTCCTTTTATTTGCATTACAGTGCCTGAGCCTTTAGGGAGGATGTTTTCAAGCTTTTCTGCACAGCCATGAGGGAGACACACTTACTATTTTTTAATTGAATCTGAGTTTCCCTCATAATTACATAATTATAGGAACTGAGCCTTTAAGACAAACAGCAACTACTGCAAGACTTGCAATAGAATTGCAAGAGTTGGCAACACTGCCAGCTGCTCCATACTATCTCTGAAACTCTTGACACTGCTACTACCCTGCCCCTAGCCCAGGAGAGCAGTCTATCCTATTGCTGCTGCCCCCTGGGCCTAGGTTTGAATGGGGGAGGATCCTGCCCATTCCCTCTCTGGGCTGAGATATTTTTGTTAATTTTAGATGATGGTTCTGTCTGCATTCTCCTCTCCTAACTCTCTCTGCAGCATTATACTATTTGCGGAAGGCATCCATCAACACTGAGAGCTGGCCCATTGTGGTCAGGTATGCCACCTCCGGAGCCCTTTCTTGTGGCCTGGTGTGGCTCTGCAGTGCCCTGTCTGTTTCCTCAGGGTTTTCTGACTCCTCCAGGGATTCATGTGATTCAGCCCTCTGGCTGGGTCACTTTCAGAGTTCAGTCCCCTTTTGGGGTAACAAGAGTCTAAAAAAAGTACAAACAAACCAAAAGTTATTTAATCTTGTTTGGGCTTCTTCAGCCTACATTCAGGGTGCTCTTTACATCTCTCTGTTGCTCTTCGACTCGAGGGGCCAGCGGATAAACCCCTTCTCCTGGCCCTCCCCTGGTTTCTCAGGGTTCCTGCTCTCTGCAGCTTGCAGGAACCTTCTGAAAACTCCCTCCAGCTCTTCTGCGGTCCTCTGCTCTTCTCTCTTCCCCAGAAGACTTGTTTGGGTCATATGTCCCACCAGTCACATTCTTTTTGATCTTTCCCATCTGGGAGGCAAACTAATTGTATCGCAGGTGGCGCTGGGGCCATTTCCCCTTAATGGGCCAGCCACCCCATGCCACCAATCACTGCAAAAACATAACCCCTGTGAACATACATTTGCTGAACTTGATAAATCCAGTCCTAAAATAATGGCAGTTTTGTAGGCTGTATAGTCTGTTGTTCTAAATAAAATGTCTCCTGGTCAGTACAGGATTTCTTGTAAATGTAGTTGTCATTTCCTCAGCATAAAGCTTACTCTCTTTAAAGGCTGCCAAGAGAATATTCTGGGTTTTTTTTGCCTATACTTCTAAAAGTTGCACTTGCCTAGACACATTTTCAGGTAAGTAATCAGCTGTGCATAATTTTGTGGCAAGTCTATTTTAATCATCAAAAGGTGACAAAGATGACAGACTTGGCATGAAAGAGTTGAACTGTGCAGTACCATGAAAAATACTCCTCTGAAGTGTTTTGTTAATTAGTTTGTTCTAACTGACTGGTTTCATCTTGTCTTTTTATCACTTAAAAGTTTAGAGTTTTATTCTGGGAGATTGGACAGAAAATACTACATTTTAGAAGCTTTAAGAGATCTCACAAAATCTCCTTTAGTGGCCATGTGTGAGCCTCCATGGTGTGGGAAATGGGCCATGTTTTGAATGCTGAATCCGACCCTTAATATAATAAATATACTCCAGAGGACTTAACACTGTTTGATGCTCCACTGTATGGTCTCTTTCTAAAATATGGAATGTCACTTCCACCATTTATTGTATGTTAACAGTGGAGCTTGTCTTTTGCTTTTGATGAGGATGGGGGAGGGGAGGGGAGAGTAATACTAATTTCCTAAGTCTCTCACATCTATTCATATAAATGATACTGAAGACACACTGGGACTTTGGCACCAATTTAGTGATTAGCTTAGAGACTTCATGCTCAACACCAGCTGCTCTCGACGCTGCCCCCGGGAAAATAGCAGGGTATTCCATAGAAGTTATCCAATGGGTCATGTCTCATTAGGATTAGTTTTAGGCTATTTTGAAACAGTAAGTCCGACCTGTTTGACACACAAATTACAACACATTGAGGGTTAAACAAGAAAAGGACAAATCTTCACTCTGATGCTTTATTCTCTGGATCCACTGGGATTGAATCAGATGCTTGTACCTCATGTGTCTGATGTTGTCATTCACTTTCAGGAAACAGGCAGCCACTGATTGAGACCTGAACACCAAATTGCTGCTAATATTGTGTTGTTCTTTTTTCCCACCCCCAAGCCTTTATGTTGCTAGCCAACAAAAGCCCAAGGGGCCTGTGCTGAACCAAAAAGGGGAGGAAAGACTCCAAAACCTACTGAAGGGGAAAGCAGCAGCTCTGTGGCATATTCCCTGTTCCCATGTTCATCACCTTTCTCCGCAGGAGCTAAAGAAAGCTGCTTTGTGACAGCTCCTGATGGTCAGGGCTCAGTTGAGGGGGAAGAGAGTGAAAGCATGTCAGGAAGAGGCCGGGGCTGGAAAGCAGCCACTTTGTACAACATGTCTCTCTCAAAACAAGCTGAATTTAATCTGAGTTTCCTGGCAGAAGTTAATGCTGTTTTGGCACTGTGCATCCTGCTGCTCCCTGCAGAAGGGAAAGGAGTGCATGGGTATTGCAGCACAACAGCTTCAGAGAGCTGTATTGCCATTAAGTTCAGGGGGTTGGTGATGGAGCGTAACAGAAGCTTCAGGCTTTGTGGGACTGGAGCTGCTTTCCCCCATGAACGTCTGGGGGGTATTGGAGGCTGTGCTATCTCCGGGCACAACCCACAGATCGAATCATACTGCGGAAACTCCATGAAGTGGCACTCCCAGCATTACTTGAATCCCCTTTTTCTTCCTGTTTGGTATACTCTGGCCTCAGGTGCCAATTAGTGTCCTGTCTACATATGCAGCTGTTTCCCAAGTTAAGCTTTCATTCTCTTGTTTTTGTTTGTGCTAGGTTTTCAGAAGGCAAATATTCTGACAATATTTGTCCAAGTCATTGCATAAGGAACAAATGCCCCTGAAAAAATATTTTTAAACTAGTCTCTGTTTTAAAGCCACTCCAGCTGTTTTACAACCAAAGCCTGGCAATTCTGAAAAGTCCCATTGCTGCAATCAGTGACAGCAAGATATTTCAGAAGACCATTTTAAAGGTTATAACACAACGTTTCAGGAACCGAAGGCCAGTAGCTGCAGGGATGAATGAACCACTGCCACATCCAGATGCAACATTCCAAGCATTGGTTTTCTATAACTGAGCTACCATATAATGGGAACAATTTACTGGGATCGTGGGAGATTTGCTTACCTATGTATTAGCCCTTTGCAGCCACTATAGCAAAATATTTAGCAGCTTCTAAGATATAGTTCAGACCAGCAGTTCCCAATCTATGGCCCATGGAGAGAGAGCTGGTCACATGGCTTTCCTTTGGTTTTCTATATTGCATTAAAAGAGGCTAACATACATTGAATACTTTGCTCATGTTACTTTCAAATGTGAGCAATTTCTGTTTTAGCCACAAAGATACTACCTGACTATGAATGGGAAGGGAGGTGGGATCTATGGGGCAGTCTCTCTATTGAGACACATTCCATGCTAGGGAAAGAGTTTTGAAACTCCTGGTTTAGAACCTTATGGAATCCTCCATCATCCACTGACTTGTTGATCAAACTCCAACTTTTAATCATGCCAGAAGCTGTTTATTTCCCTCTAAAACTTGCAAACCGAATGGCAAGACTCAGTCTGGACCCTTTCCCAAACTGAAACCTGCAGGACTCGCACAGCCGTAATTGCAGCACAGCTCTTTGGTTGGCCTTGTCATTGGCAGAGTCCTTCTCACTGTGAATGAGAACAAATAAGTGCTGTGAAGTCTTTAGCCCCATTCTAAAAAATAACAATCTTGGAGGAGTGGACAGTTTCACTGAGTGAAAAAAGTAGATTTCCCATGACACTTGGCAAATGTTAGACTCTCCCCCAAAATTGCCATTTTTATAAAGTTTTTTGGATTTGTCTCCTCCCATCTCCCTGTTTGTCCTGCTGTTCCAACTTAACCTCCCCTTTGCCTTTCTCCCTGTACCATTCCAGAGCCTTATCCAAAGCACTTCATAGTCCTATGCTGCCTGCTTTTTCCCTGTCTACCTACCTACCTACCTACCTATTTATGTTCTTCCCCATCCCAAGTGTGTCTGTTCTCTACTAATCTTGCCTAGTTTGTCTTTTCAGCCCTTCTCTTGTATCATCCTCTCTTGCCCTTCTATCTGCCCTTCTTTACCACCTGCTTTCTCCCTTCATGTCACTCTCCTATTGCCATATTAGCATTGTACCAATCACTCTTCTCTTCCACAACACAGCTAAGCAATTCCTGCCCAGCGCCTGTTCTCTCAAGCAATTTGCCTTCCTGTCTCTACAATTCCTTTTTAAACTACGCGGCCACTACTACGCCCCACCATTCCACTAACCTCCTTTCTCTTTCTGAGGAATACTGTAACTGTTTCCCTGCCAAGACCGCTTTTTAGATCCAACTGTCCCCTGCCTTCAGGCTTGCTTTCTTGGTGTATTAACCAGGAATCCCACTGCTTAAACTACCTCCTTGCTAATAACATTGGCCTCTCTTGCCTGACTGATAGACTTGGTTCTCAAGCTCTGACCTCTTCTCCTGTTCTGCCTGTCATTTTTCAGAAAAATCCCATAGCTAATTATCAGATCATTTACCTTAGTTTATATCTTATCTTATTCTGAGCCCTCCTTTCACCAGCCGGCCTGACTGGCTAGTATCTAGGCTGCCTTAGCACATAAACTTATTCCTCAGGATTTCATCACCTCTCTTAAATGGAGATTACAGCACATGTATCCTCTGATTCTCTCTTGGACGTTTTTGTTAATTCTGTTTAATAGTTCTCCAACCCAGACCAAGGGAGTGTATGGCAGATTGCATTCAAAATTCTGAAGTATAAAGTCTCAGACCTTTATAGAATTTTAAAAGGTAATGTTACTTGTTTATGTTCTAAATGCTCTTCTGGGCCTGATCAATGTGGGCATTCAGCATTTGAAGGGGGAATAAATAGATTTTTCTGGCTTTACTTTCCAGTTTCCTTTTTAATATATTTCCCTTTTTGCTGAAACATTTTTAATGACAAACTTTTACAAAAGAAGTGCATATTTTTCTTTTTCCTTTTTTTTAACACCTATATTGCAGATTGTTACTAGGTGTTGATTTGGCACATCTGGCTAATAGGTTTGAGTAGGCTTTTAAATAAGTATCATCAAACTTATTAAACTCAAAATGTGGCCCTACCCTGTTGTTTTCCTAACTATTTCCAAAGTTCATCTAATTATTTCTGTGGGTTAAAAAATGATCCTTTCCTTTAAGACTCCATAATTGCTGATATTTCTCTCACAGATGTTGAAGTTTTGGATTCTATGTTTTGTAAAAAGGTTCAGCAGGGGTTTGCACTTTTTTTTTAAAATTGCGTCTGCAATTATATCATGAAGGTTTTTTGGGTGGGAGAGAAAGGGTGAGGTGGAAAAAATGTGTAATAAATACATTGGCAAATCCTGCTGAGTTGATGGCTAAAGCATAATCTATAGAAATAAATTCTTAGCTCATTCGCGTAATAGTTGGCTGCAAGTGGGACTCTTTGAATTGGTGTTAGAGCAGTATTTGTAATATTTCAATCTATTGTACGCTGCCTAAAAAGGCAGGCTGTCTAAGAATGCTGCAAAAAAAGATGCTGGCTGCTGTGAGGGCCTTGTCTGTTTTTTAAACTGGATAAAAAAAAAATCACTCCTTAAAAATTATGATGTGAGAGTAGCTTAGCTGTTCTTCCTTTCATTTCAATGTTGCGTCAGTTTCCTTTTTCATCATAACCACAGTTGTTAGACTGAACTACAATCTCTGTATTTTCAGAGTCCTCCCACAGGCATAGGCAGAGACCACAGAAAAGTTTCTTTAAACAGGCTGGTATTTTTTTTGATTGGTTGTTACACTGCTGTGCATGGTGATGGCAGAGGGAGCTGCACTCTGACTCGAACACTTCCTCTATGCTTATCCACTTGTAACTTCCTAGCTGAATAGTGTAGGAGTGCTGCAGCCTGTATGAGATAACAGACAGAGATCAGGGTAGTTTAATGTTTCTGGAGAAAAATTTGGGGAAGAATGTATTGTGAGAACCGCTTTGTTAGACCTGTCATTCTTATAGAACACATGACGGCTTCCGTCATCTTTCGCCTTACTCAGTATGGTGTCTTTGCCAACATCTGTTCAGGCTTGATGAATCTGACAATTGATAAGAAGAATGTGTCCATGTTCCATTTGAGAAGGCCCTTCTTGTGGGTTTAATGACTAATGTCTTTGCAGAGTTGTGCTTTCCTAAGAACAGCTAACAGAGAATGAATGGTATTTTGGAGCAAGGTGAGGAAGACGTCTTGATTAGATCATCCCTGTATTATTGCGCCTTAATTCCCACTTCCCCAGACTTACACAAGTGAGCTTGCACCCACATTCATCTCTTTTCAATAACTCTTCCTTAAGGATTTCTGAAATCACTTCCTGAGTGTTCCCAAAATCTATGGCTAGCAAAGGCACTTTAGACACACCTTTGTAAGAATGTGAGTGGCTGTATCTGATTATACACTACAGTGGTAAGGGTTGTCACCTAAAGATAGTGATCTGTAAGGAAACTGAACAACCACAATGACATCCTACAAATGAAAGGTCATGGTGACTGTGATGGGTTCCTTCCCCCTTGGGGTGCTGCCTGGAACTGGGGTACCACAGAGCCCCCTGACCCATGAGCCTGGGCTCCCTCCCACACTGTACTGCTGTGACAAGTTGCTAAGCTCTCCAAACTTGTTCTTTCAATCAGCATACACACAGGTACGGACACACCCAGGTGTTGTAACTTGCAGACAGGCTTTCTGACCAGTCCCTGCATGGGAAGGCTATACAGCTAGGGCACTTACCAGCTTCTCAGGCACACACCTCTCTCTGGAGGGTAAATCCAAAATTATACCATCTTGCGCTGCACAGGAAATTGTACAGCGTAAGCTCATGAAATTCACCCCCTCCCTCAATGTGGAGGAAGATATGCAACAGCTTTTTGCCCCCAGCTATGATTCCCACATACTGGTTTTAGACAAAACAAAAACAAGTTTATTAACTACAAAAGATAGTTTTAAGTGATTATAAGGGATAGCAAACAGATCAAAGCAGATTATCTAGCAAATAAAACAAAAACACAATCTAAGCTTAATATACTAAAGAAATTTTCTCACTCTAAATGATGATTTAAGCAGTTTGCAGCGATTCTTGGGGCCAAATGCCCTTGCTTGCATCTTAAAACCCCAGGTATTCTTCTCACAGGCTAGAAATCACTCTATCCCGGGTTCAGCCCTTCTCCCTAGTTCAGTTCTTGTTTCTCAGGCATTTTCAAGCATCTCCTTTGGGCAGGAGTCAGAAGAAGAGTCCCGATGATGTAACTCCCCTGCCTAAAATAGCTTTTGCATATGGTGGGGACCCTTTGTCTCCAGGTTTAGTTCCCACGCGTTTCAATGGAAAAACACTAGTTTTCTATGATTGAGTTCAGTACCAGGTGACTTGGTCAAATGCCTTTGTAGGGCCGTAGCAGTCATGACTCAGGCTGTTTGTAACACCCTTAGGAAGGCTCCCCGGTGGGAGATTAGCATCTTTTAAGATCTATTGCTCTCTCTAATGGCCCTTCCCAGCCAGCCATCTAGACTGATTGCATTCTGTGTAGTGGGCATTCCCCAGGTGTAAACACATTTGTAATAGATGCATAGACAATATTCCTAACTTTAGATACCAAAATGATACATGCATACAAATATGATTCACTGAATATGATTATTCTAATCTTTTCAATGAAACCCTACATGACCTATTTTGCATAAAATACATCATAGTTGTGCCATAATCATATCATCATAATATTACTGTGAAGAATATGGGGCGTAATGCCACAGTGACATTCTGACCAGCACTTTGCAGCTATACCAGATGGACAACATAGTATTGTAAAAGCAGCAAAGAATCCTGTGGCACCTTATAGACTAACTGACGTTTTGCAGCATGAGCTTTCGTGGGTGAATACCCACTTCTTTGGATGCAAGAAGTGGGTATTCTTCATCCGAAGAAGTGGGCATTCACCCACGAAAGCTCATGCTGCAAAACGTCAGTTAGTCTATGAGGTGCCACAGGATTCTTTGCTGCTTTTACAGATCCAGACTAACACGGCTACCCCTCTGATACTTAACATAGTATTGGTAACATCTTGTTAAAACAAACCTAAACTAGTTTAGAACCAGTTTTGTAGGATATGGATGGTGAATTAGTAGTTCTTTTTGTTCCCAAAGGTACATATTACTGAGCAATTACCGTGTCTCATCTTGACGGAAAGCTGTTCCAGTGTTAGAGCAATAGTTTAGGGCTCAGGAGCCCTATCTCAGTTCTCTGCTCTGCCACCAACTTCCTGTGTGACCATGGAGAAGTCACTTAGGGAACTGAGTCACAGAGACACTGTCTGCAGAATGGGAATATTATCACTTCCCTACCTCACAGCAGTGTTGTGGTTAAAGTTTAGAGTGAGGTGCTCAGATACTAAGGTACTGGGGACCGTGTAAGTACCAAAGACAGGTAGAATTTAGAGAAGATGGAACTAGTGGAACAGAGTGGGTGAAAACCACAAATTACTTCACTTTTAATTAAAGGACTTCTGTAGGCATTCTCATTGGCCTGGGCTGGTGGAACTAAGCCGAAGTTTACAGGTAGTGCTGTTGTCGTGATTTTTCTGCAGAGTTGGGATGGTTTGGTGGCTAAAATAATAGTAGGGAGCTTTTCAGCATTTCATCTACCTTGCCTCATAAAACTGAATTGATGGGAATTTAGAGTTGGAAAAGACCTATTAAAGTAACCTAATCCCTGCCCCTGTCAGTGTACGATTGTTTCTCTACACTGTATAGTCTTATTGTTTTCTCCCATTCAAATGTAAGCATCCCAGACAATGAGGCCTCCATCGCTTTGGAAAACAAAAATAATGTAGCGATGGAACCACTCACATATTTTGTTTTAATCAAGAAAAATATTAAAATTGGTTGTTCCAATGTGAAGGTTTTGAAATGGTTGGTTTTTACACTAAAGCGCCATCTTTTATTTATCTTGCTATTTCCGTATCCTACTGTTATCTGGTCTGTTTCAGTTGAGTGCTGAATGACTGGGCCTAAGGTTGGCCTTCCTATGGGCAAATACACATGGCACGTGAGATCAGGATTTGTAGGAGCCACATTAACAATGCTGAGGTGACACTTTTTGTCTAGCTAAGTACGTTTTTTTTCCCCCTTTAAATTTGCCTGGCCTAATTTTGGAAAAAATCCCAAATGATCTAAAATCAATTACATTTTGAATGTCAATCTTTAGATTAATCATGAAGGAATTAGTTTTCTTTATTAACATTTTTTAATAAGCTTTCCCTCCTCAAGCTCACACAGGGCTGGATACTGATACCCCTTATGCAAATTGCGTAGTACCTTATTCTGAACGGAGTCCAATGATTTCAATGGGACTAATTTGAGGAGTAAGTTACTACTACTCAGCATGAGTAAGGGTGGGTGAATCTGGTCCACTTTTAGTAACAGAAGCTTTTACCATCTTGCAGATAATGTTCTGATTGACTGACTGAATCATGAGTTGCTTTTTGAGAAGGGAACTAATTGACTAGAGCAAGAGAGAAACCTGTTCTTTAATACTTTTGAGTCTCATCATTTTAAAATCTGTTACTAGCCAACAGACATTTAAGGCCGAATCCTGAAAACTTTTCTTTCACTAGTCAATGGGATTGCTTGCCTGTTAAGGTACTAACCAACATGCGTAAGAGTAGCAGAACTGGGCCCTTAGATAGGTGCTAAGCAGGTATTGTTAGGCAGATAGTAGTGTTTGGTTTGCGGCAGGTTAACTTGCAACAGAATGCGAATGAGTTTGGATGGAATTGCTTATCAGAAAGAAAACTGAGAATCCATTTTTCTATTCTCTGAAAAAATATAGTTTTTAAAAACAAGGCCTGGTATTCTGTGGTGTGTGTTGTGTAAATTTAAGTGTGGCCAAAAAAGACAAGCAAGCTTGATAATACATTACCATGAAAAGACAAAGAAAAATATAATTACATTTGGTTCTTTTTTTTCCAGTTTAATTTACACAAGGCAGAAAGTGCACTTAAAGCAAACAATGGAGTATCTGCATATACTTTTTCGAGCATGAACAATGGTGCATTCTCTGGCAAATGAAGAACCGAACAATCAATATATAACACAAAATAGCATAAGATTTACAAGTCCTGCACTGTGCACACACAGGAAACTTGACCCAGAGAATGTAAAGTGTTCACTGAATGAACAGAACTGGTGCACGTAAACAATTCACAAGAGCATAGCATTGTTCAACAGTGTATGGAATTGTGATGTTCAAGACACACAATAGCATGTCATTGCCTCAAAATGAATTCACTCTTGGGGTTGACTTTCACTTTTGTTAGGATTCACAGATTAATATAGCTTTTCAGTTGAAATAGCTGTGCAATTGTTGAAGATTTCATCAGAAAAGATTCATTGGACACAATGGTCAGAGAAAGAGGTAGAGAAAAACAATCATAGTAGATAAAAATAAGCATGTTTTGTTTGAACTTTGCATGCATCACACGCATTTAAGGAAATGTCTTTTCATCTAGAACAAGCTTAGAACACAATTATTTGTTGAAGGAAGTTGGGAAGGCCAGGCATGGTTTTCAGAGGTGCTGCCTCTGTTATCCAAAGCTATGATTTCAGGTTACCAACATCTTCAAAACCATTCTATGAAGTCTTTAGGATAGGGTCAGGGCCTTCAAAGTCTTTCTATTGACTTTAATGTGAACTAGATTAAGCTGTAACAGAGGAAATTAATAAAAAGGCAGATTTGGTGTAAACACATCGTATGATGCTAATTGAAAAAGTTTCAAAGCATGGTTATCAGAATTAATACATTATCAAGGTCTTATTCACTTTCCCTATCTAGACGAGACATGGACTGATATTAGCATTAAAGAACATGGAAATGGGTAGATACATGTGGACCAAGCAGATGCCACACAGCCAGCCCCGTCAGACTTGCATCGAGTATGTTCTGGGGAACCATATCCTTCCTCTGGGCGACCCTTCACACTCAGCTAATGCATTCATTGTCTTTCAACACTCCCCTTTCCCCCCCCCAAAAAAAATTACAGTGGTGTCTGTCAGTCCATCTGGCTGATACCCTTTGTTGCCATGAGGTATATTTTGCTAGTCTTGAGTTAGCTTATTTCTGAGCAGCAGTCATTAAGAGTTGAAAATTGAGCTATTTGCCTCATCTGCTAAGAACAAAGCATAAGAAAAAATCTTCCTGCCAAAACCCAGAATTATGAAATTTGAATGATGATTTAGGATGTATTTTTCTTAGCATCTAACAGTTATGTTAGGTTCATCAACAGGTTTAAACATATTTCAGAGTTTACTTCAGCTTTAGAGGCTCTGTTCGTATGATGCTTGTTTTCAGCCAAATGCAGATTGAAAATTAGCTATGAAAACATGTTGATGTTAGTAATCGAACAGATTATGTTATGTTCCAGAAGCACCTAAAGGCCCCGATTGGGGAACAGGGCTCCATTGTGTTATGCATGTAACACACGCATATTATAATAATATAATTAACAAGATGGTGCCTTTCCCAAAAAACGTACTACCTACACATGTGTACATTTAACATCAAAGAGCTAGTTTACAACTAAGGGACAAAAAAGCCCCAAATACCTTGACTACCATGGACTAATGTAGGAGTCTTAACAAAAGGAGAACCCATGCAGACAGCATCTGCTCTGGTAGGGTGGAAGTGACAGGCATGCAGTTTCCACTTTGTACCTACACCCAGTATCAGGCTTGTATTGTAGGTGTAAGGAAGTTGTTACTCTTCTTTACTATCTTGTGCGGGTGTGCAGCCCGAGTCACAATCTGACCCTTAGTGTTAAAGTTTTTTTTAAAAGCACTTTTGACCAATAAGTTATGTGGGCATTTTATAGGTCTGAAAAGCTTTGAAAAACTTTCTCTTCTTATATCATTTAAAAAATGAGCTGAGAACTTACAAATACATGTAAGAAAACCCCTTTTCTTTATTCCTTTTCCAGAGTTTTTTTTTCTTTCTTTTTATTACCAGAGACCTTTTTTTGGAACAGGATAATTGAGTCTGGCCCACTGCTGAATCCTTAAAGGAGTACAAGGAGTGGCAAAGATACAAGGGAACTGTGTGGACAGAAATATATGTCAGGACATGGAATGCAGCTCAGCCAAAGCTATCTGCGCCAGCTGCTTATTGCCTACCTAGAGTCAGAGACTGTTTCACAGTCACAGGTTATTTGTCACAGGATTGGTTTTAGATCAGTAATGAGCTGCAGGAGCAAATGAGTTTTGTCTGAAATGCATTCCGTGTCTTGACATATTGTCTGTCCATACAGCGCCATTGTATCATTTGTATCTCTGTCACTCCCCATATAGTCCTTTTACAATTCAGTGAAGTTGCTCTTGAAGCGGGATGGACTTTCCTGGAATGTTAATAGAAAGCATAAAAAGAAAATGGGTGATTATGTCATTTAAATGCTTTTTCACTAGAGGCAAAAGTACATTGCTCTAAGATCTGTGTACAGTATATTCTGGCTTATTGACACTATTGTCTCTTTTCAGTGTACGATAATTATAGCTTTGAATTCTTTTGGGGAAATAAAATATTTTAAAAATGGGTCACAGCAAGGAGACAGCCCTATTACCACTGAAAGGTGACCTCTTCCTGGCAATGGCTATAGGCCCTATCTCAGTCCCCAGAGCACTCAGCCTCTTTGTAGCTTTTAACAGAGTTGACCACTAGGTGTGTGTGACATAGCTAAAATTAAATGGCAACCACTACAATAACTCCAGTCATTTATCTTCATCAAATCCCAGAGTGCAGTGATAGGTAACTACTGCTCCACCCCAAGAACCCTTACATGAAGAGTTCCTCGAGGATCTGTTCTGCAGCTCTTCCTCTTCAATGTCTACACTTGACCACTTGGAGAGGAGGTTAGATGCCACAGACTCCATTCTCAAAAATACTCCCAGCTGTATATTTAATTTTTCACAGAAGCAACCAGCACTATCACAAGCGTATCACAGTGTCTGCAAAAGATAATCACCTGAAGGAGGAGCACTTGGCTGAAACTGAACAAGAGGATCGATAGTCTTGTAAGACTCTTGTTGCTAAGACCCTGGACATTGTGAATCTTGTTTAAATTCCTGGCTCTGCTACGTATTTCCTGTGTGACCTTGAGCAAGTCACTTCACCTCTCGGGTTCTGAGTTCCCCATCTGCAAATAGGATAATAATACTTCCTTTCTCTCTCTTTCTTTGTCTCATATATACTAGATGGTAAGCTCTTTGGGGCAGGGTCTCTCTTACGTTTTATATGTATAGTGCCTAGCACAGCATGGTCCTGGTCTCTGGTAGGGCCTCTTAGTGCTACTGTAACACAATTAACCACAATAAAGACAAGACCAATATGAGCCTGGTCAGAGGGGAAGACTGTTTTCCTCTTTTATCAAAGGCATCTGTTCACCCGTATCAAAGTTCTGCAAAGCCTTTGGGTTCTGTTCTGTTCTGTAAAGCCTGGACAACCAGGTAGAATCAGAGGCAAAAAACCCTTCTCTACCTTTTGCTTGTTTGGAAGTTTTTTCCCTTTCCTCCTGATCGAGGATCTGGCTACAGTGACATATGTATTCATCACTTCCAGGCTGTGTTACTGAAACTTGCTGTATCTCGGGCAAAAGGAGGATATAGTTCAGAGGCTCCAGCTGGTGCATCATGTGGCTGCATGGCAGGAGAGTTCACTGTTGACTCCTTCACTAGTTCCCAGTCTGCTTCTATTGCCAGATTAAGGCTTTTTGGTTCTGATCTTCAAGCCATCAGTGGGTCATGATCCAGCTCCATCTGCGGCTACATCTCCCAGCAAGAAAGCTGCACTTCTCTGAGACACTGCAGCTAAAACCCAGGATGAAGCCCATAAGAACTGGAATGTTCTCACTGGAGGGGATTTGACATAGAACGAGCTTCCAGGGCACATCAGATTAATCCTGACTGTGACATCCTTCAGGGCACCCTGCAAGACTGTTCTCTTTTTGACGGAGCATTTCCACCATATTCAGCAGGATGATGGTTTAAAAAAAACTAATTATTCCCCCTTGAGAGCCTCTTTTAGGGCTTGGCTACACTTACAAATTTGCAGCGCTGCAGCAGGGTGTGAAAACACACCCTCTCCAGCGCTGCAAATTGCGGCGCTGCAAAGCGCCAGTGTAGTCAAAGCCCCAGCGCTGGGAGCGCGGCTCCCAGCGCTGTCCGTTATTCCCCACAGGGAGGTGGAGTACGGACAGCGCTGGGAGAGCTTTCTCCCAGCGCTGGTGCTTTGACTACACTTAGCGCTTCAAAGCGCTGCCGCGGCAGCGCTTTGAAGTGTAAGTGTAGCCAAAGCCTTAGACAGGGAGAGGAGAAGAATAATGTGTTCTACTAGGGACTTCACCATGTGGATTTCGTTTGCTTAGGAAGTGCTTAGCTACTACAATCATGGGTGCTGTAGAAGGTAGTTAGATTTTGTAATTCTGAAAGATAAAAGGAAAAGGATAAGTAGCTCAGTCTGTTATGTGAAAGTGCCTTCTTTACAGAACCTTTCATTAGAGGCACCTCAGTCTTACTACCCCACTTGTAGATTCCATTTGAATTCATGCTTCACAGAGGCCTGGTAGTTGCTTATCAAAACGGCAATAGCTTTCTTTCCACCGTAAACACTCTGTGCTGCATTGCCTCGGCCCAGATATGCCATTTCAGTTGGAAAAAGAAAGCTATCAAAGCTTGATGGGGCTCACAGGGATTCACTTTCAGAATAAATCCAAAAAACAGGGCAGGAATTTACAGCTCTCCTAGGATGTACTCATCCCTTGCAATAACACTGGTTGTAGGGGAAAAAATCTTTCTAAATGAAATTGTTTTTCATGAGGCATCAGCTGCTCTAAAACTCCTTGTTTATGCCTTGCCAATGGCCACACCTTCAAGAATCCAATAATTCTTTTGTGTGTTTTGACATGGAGGCCACATGATTTATACCTATAGCGCCATACAGATGTCCTTTTATGGGGTATGTGGTGGACTGTGCATCTGAAGGTATGATGAAGAAAAATATATAACATGGAGATAGTTAATGTTTGTGTGTATGGCACTGCCATGAAACAGTATATCGGAACACACTGTTATGAGATACCCTAGAACGAAAGTGCCTGTGTATTCTAAGCTGTTTTAAATACATCCTTGTGTTTAGAAACTCGTGCGTCAGTCTAATTAGCATGTTGAACCTGTGATCTTTAAATCACTCCACAGGACAGGATTTCTACTTTTACTGAGCAAGCTTGTCTTATGTTTATATATAGGTTATCTGGGAATGAGACAGAGAAATTTCCTCTATGCAGGGCATGCCTTGCCAGGAGACCTGAATGAAGATCAGGATTTTCAGCAGGAATGAAAGACCCTGCTCTCCTGTTACTGAGGGTATGTCTACACTACCCACCGGATCGGCGGGTAGTGATCGGTCTATTGGGGATCGATTTATCGCATCTAGTGTAGACACGATAAAATCAATCCCCGATTGCTCTGCCGTCGACTCCAGAACTCCACCGTGCACGAGAAGCGGAAGTGGAAGCGGAGTCGACGGGGGAGTAGCAGCGGTCGACTCGCCACCGTCCTCACAGCCAGGTAAATCGACCTAAGATACGCCAACTTCAGCTACCCTATTCGCGTAGCTGAAGTTGCGTATCTTAGGTTGACTCCCTCTTTTCCCCCCCCAGTGTAGACCTAGCCTTAGGTTGTTAACCAAAAAACTGGGAAGCAATCCTTCAGGAAGAAAAGGACAGCAGATGAGCTTACTGTGTGGTGGTCTGGCATCCAATAGGGACATGAGACTGTAACTTTTCTTTAACTGTCTCATCCAGCTAAATAACTTCTGTGACAGAAGTGCTTTCCACTTGTCTAACTAAACAGTGAAACAATTGGCTTCTTAAGAGAAACCACAGCAGAGTTTCAATGAAATAAATTTGATTTCTTTGTATTGTTTCATCCTTTTAAATTTTTGCTAGTGGTTCCCTAAAATGATTCCCCTACAACCATGTGCAAATCTGAATTTTAATTCTAGCATTCATTAATATGCACCCTTGCCTATTACTTCAGGTATTCTGTATGTGGATTCATTTTTCACTAACCTCCCAGAATGTTCTGGACCTTTGCAGAATCTTGTTGAACCTTCCAAACTTTCTGAGAACAACATTTTCCTTGAACCTCCTAGAATGTTGTCAGCCAGGTCCTTGCAGGTATATAAGGGGTGGTGTGTCGTCAGTCAGTGAGGTATACAAACGAAATGAAGTAAAGTGAGAGCCCAGCTGCGATACTGTGAACCTTGTCTTATTGTGAATTTGTGTTTTAAGACTTAGAGAGTAAGTAGTGATTAATAAAGGACATATTTAATGAGACGCCAGAGATATCTATCAAACCCCTATCTATGCAACAATATACAAGAAATACTGTTACTACTTTTGTCATGCTTACCATGTAATGTCTGATGACTTTCTAAGACTGCAGAACATAGATTTTTGCTATTTTATCACTTTAAAATGCCATTGACCAGTCTTTAGATCTCTCTGACGTTGTGCTTCAGTTCACAAGGACAAAGGCGAGAAAAGTGACCTTTTGAACTAAAGGGCTAGGGTTAACGTTCTAAGGTTGTCACCAACTGTAACACTATTTATTTAATACTGGTCCACCCAGTGTTGGCGGACAGTTCAATTTCTTGATGTTAGTACATTTCAGTTATTCTTAAAATTTAAAAGTTTCTATAAGCTTAGATTAAATGATTTTTTGTGTTTGCTTATATATGGCATGAATAAATACAGCTTTACAGATCCTAGCTTGCAAATTTATTGTCTTACATGACATGGATAAGTAATGCATGCAAATCGTGCATCACAGTTGTGAAGTGGGCTACAAATGCAATAAAAATCAGGTATATGGAAGTTTAACAAATGGAAGCGAGGCACTGAAGACGCTCCTTGCCTGGCACACTATTTGGTGTAGGGCCAACATTGTTTGGGCTATCCTAGTAACCCCTATTGGCTGTTTTGATTGTGGAGTCTTGAGGATGCTGTTCAGTCTGGTCTCTGCTTATAGCTGTGCCAGGAGGGAGAAAAGCATTGCTTTGGAGATCTCATGATGTTCCTTGTTGAGAAGCAACAGTGATCTTAGTATCAGGACAAGAGGACGGGTTTAAAGAGAGGGGAAAATATAACTTGTGATTAACATAATAGGTCAACAACTCATGCTCCCTTCTGTGGCTTATCTGTAATCGCCAGAGGGTGGTGAAGAGTAGCAGTTGGCAAATGCTGGTGCCATTTCCTTCTCCCCCAAACTGTTTTGTTTGTTTGTTTGTAAAAAAGAGGAGGCGGAAGGGGAAAGCTTTCAAACATTATTTCAGCTTTTCCTTGTTTTCCCTACCATAGCTTCCCCCTCACATCTCCATATTGTAGTATGTGCTGCTGTCTCTCTAGGTGCTCAGATGCTCTATACTCGGAGACGTTTGCAGTTTTACTGTGTTGGTGTGGTTGAGTGGCGTGTGTTTAGTGGGATGAGGCTTGTAGACTGGTATTGTGTTGGATGTGACTTTCTTTATCTCACGATTTCCTTAGCGTTTGCACTGTTGTAAGGAAATGCACCATGTTTTCTTGGTCATACAAGCTTTTCTTAGTCTTTTCTTGTGGTTTTTGCTTTGGGCGTTACTTCTTCAGTTACTTCTTCTGGGCGATATCCAGTCAGATGTTTACTGAGTTTGGGGGAAGATCATCTGATATAAATGCTTTGACAGAAACCAAATGCCTTTTTTCTAAACTATCTAGGATGTTTATATAAAAGGACTCATACACAGGTCTATGAGTTTTAATGGCACCGTTATCTTAGCCAGCAGCTTCTGCTGTAAAGAATAGTCGTCCTACCAAGAAAAGATAAATCTAAGTATGAAAGGTTTTGATGACGCTGTTCTAGTTGTCCCATAGTTCTTTATTACTTTGTTCTATTGAGCTGCAAGCTGACTAGAAGGACGTATCCGAGTGTGTTTTGAAGGAGGAGAGTTTCAGCACTCTGACTGCCCTGGTATAATATGCCAATTCAGAAGTAGATTGGTAACTAAGTTTATGGAAATGTGGATCTCCTCATTATTATGTGTATGCAACTGGTGCCTTTTAAAAAATGTACACTTTCCAGGGTGAAATTCACCAGCATAAGGCCCTCCATGCTGCTTAAGTCCTACATTGGGGCTACACAAGTGGAGCACAGGTCAAGGTCCTCTGTTCCTCTAGAGTGCTGCAGAAAGTGTTTCTGTGCCAGCTCCACATGGAGGGCAGTGATGGGGGCAGGCTGCAGGAGGGGCCAGGGGATTGGTCCATTCTTGGATCATGTCACCCCAACACCCACACATTAGCAAAGTGGCTGGAGTACAGGAGGGTTGTGGGCGCAGCACCATAACCCCAAGTCCTGGTCCCAGGCTGGGGAGGTAGGCTTGCCCATAGATTCTATGGTGATTGTTACATTTATCTATATATTTCTAATGCATAGAAATATATACATAAATCCAATGGTTTTTACACCCTCCCCAATCTACTTTCTCCTTGGCACTTTGGCATGTAGAAGCATGACGGATTGGGCTTATGTAGATGAAGGAAATTAACCCCAATTAAATTTTCTGCGTTTAGGAAATTCCTGTGGGCTACTTGAATTTTCCCCCAGTCCACATCTTCTTTGTTACTGGTCTGAGCTCAAGAGTTTTGTGTTGAGACTTTTGCCAGGTTTATACATTCAATAGCTGTAGTATTAGACACTTGCACAGTTCGGCAAGGTTGCACAGCAACCTTTTACATTTAAAATAAAAATAATGTTTCTGGTGAGGAAAGAAGTGGCTTCCTGGATTTGCAGTTAATAACTAACTATGCTGAATTGATGTAGTAAATGTACACAGAGGGAAATGAAGCTGTTAACACCTCTTGTGAAAGAAGCAGCATAGAGCTGGGGTGGGCTGGGGTGTGTGTGCATAATATATATGTGTGTGTGTGTGTGTGTGTGTGAGAAACACTGAAACTTAAACTCCTCCTGCAGCTCTGCATCTGCTATGAGTCGCTGATATGACTCACACTGTCAGTGTTCACATTAGCTAGAATTCAGATGGAGCAGCTCTGGCAGTAGAAGAAGCAGACTGATATTGATTACCTGCTGCAGGAGACAACTGTGCCAAGATATTTCTGCAGGCATGGCTGAAACTCGGGAGGCTCTGCTGAGCAAGATCAGTTTGTGTTCGTAATGTTTTTTTTTAAAGGTAAGAATGTTTGTTGTTCACTAGAGGGAGAGAGATGGGAAAAGGGAGCTGAATAGCTTGGGAAGGTTGAATTTCATATGCATTGCTTTTCCTCAGAGGATGCTGATCCTTGCAGCCTTATTATTGCTGAGCATCATCTTTGCTGCTTGAAATGGCATACAGAGAATCGTATGGCTAATGGGTGGTACATGCGCTACAAAACAAAATAATGATACACTCATTCACTATTGCATCCTATGTTATGTAATGCATGGCAGCCATGTTAAGGATAGAGGACCTCTTTCAAAGGAGCAGAGCTGTTAGGTATTAGGGCAATGAGAGTTATTACACAGTACTCTGTTCATTATTTGGAAAGCACTCCTGTTCAAGTTCATGCATTAAAACCAAATTTGCCACCTTCTGAATCTCTGCAGTTCCAGAATCAAAAACAGCCTTGCCAGGATCACTGTAATAACTATTTAAATTTGAAATTACATCATTAGTTTACCCTGCGTGTTAAGGTTGTGCATGTATGAGGCTGGGTGTGACCTGTACCTTACTGCCTCAATGTAAATGTTTCTTAGGTTAACTTCAATGCTTCAAGTACTTAAAACAGTATCTCCAGCTGCTGCTTTTTTCCCTTTTTTGTGCCCCCAGATAATACACGTTTACAATATATACTGCTCTAATTGTTGTTGTTTGCAAAGAACAGAACATGTGCTAGTCAATTCCTCAGGCTCAGAAGCTTGACTTTCTTTAGCTTAAATTTGTAAAGTGATGAAAGTAGTGTTTTTGCAAATTGGCATTCACTATAAAAATTACCAAAATTGCTAATAATCCTCAGGTGGAGTCCTACTAAGTTTTCAGTCTTTGCTGTACCCCTCATAACTGATTACTGTATTTCATCAGTTTTGGTCTGGAATAGTATCCTTCCTTTCACAAGTCCTCCTGTTAATCTTTCCTTTTCAGCTGCAGTCATGTGTTCAACTTAGTTTTATGCTTTTGGCATATTTCTTTGTATATTTTGGATTCAGAAGGCAGTTGTCTGTTAGGTTGCACCGTACAATGAAGTTGGTAATTGCTCTTAATAACCTATTGCAGCCTGGTCATCTGTTGTGTTGCACTGTTAATCTCAGAAAGAAGGTGGTTTAGAAAGCTGGCCACTGGCTGACCCACTTTTGACTACAAGAGAGCTTCATTAATCTCCGTACCTTATCATTTGTACCAAAGGGACGCACGTCCCTCATTTCTCAAAGATTTACTAGCAGAGAGGGTTCTGTAATGAGGTCTCACACCACTAAGATGCACTTCTTTTTAGGAAAGATACCAGGGCTTGTTTGCTTGTGTACTATGAAGCATTAAAACCAATGTAAATTACAATTTTCAGAACTGTGCTACCTCATCCCAGGTTTTTTTCTGAGTGATTAATTACTTGCAAATTGTACTGATTCACAATGGTTTTCTGTCATTGCTGTGAATTAGGGAGATTCTAATTTGTTTCCTATCGCTTTATGAAAGGTGAGTCTAACACATGTCTTTACTTCAGTCATTGTGCTAGTAGAAGTCTTAGACCTCAGGTGCCATTGGAGTTAAAAAGTTGTAGCATGAGAATGGTCTTTAGAAAGTTCAGCTCTTGGCTCTCCTTCTCCCAGAGCAGATTTTCAGTCAGAGTAATTTCATTGTTTAGGTATGTAAAACCTATGTCTGTATTTCTCTCTCTATGTAATATTATGGAGGCAAACGATGGTTGCTTCCTAGATTCTCCTGTGACGGAACCTTAACAGTGTCTACTACACAAAGGGAAGGGTATCTGAACTGGCTGAAATAAGGAAAACATTCCTCAAACCTCTCTGCATTTTTGGAGGGTGTGTGCGCGCATGTGTGTGTATGTGCACTTAGTTTTGAATATGTGTATGATGAGTATGTAGAATGTGTATTCTGTCTCGTTCCTATCTGTAAACTGAGTAAGGAAAAAAAATAGTATCCTTTTAAGGACTTCAGTGGGAGTTGTACAGGCTTTGCAATACTGCAACTGAGAGAGACAGTTAAATTATTAGCAGTTAACATTTTCAAAACAAATTAAATTAACTTATTTAGTAAAAATGACAATAGCTGCCTTGAATGCAGCCTCTCTTCACCCTGCTTTTGTTCACAACCCACTCTTGCTTTCTGTGACCTCAGAAGAGTGACCACTGCAGGGCAACAGAGTGCTATGTTAACTCCAGGGCTGCCGGTTATCTTGTGTGTCTCAACTCAGGGTTTGGATTAATACCCTGACATGGAAAAGGACATCAATTTAAAAAGAGCAAAACTTTAAAAAAAAAAAAAAAAATCCCCCTACCTTGCAGTTTACCTGGGCAATTTGGGCTGGATTCACAAAAGGATTTAGGCACTTAACTGCCACTTTACATGCCTAAATCCCAGAATCAGACACTACTGGGATTCACAGCCCCCATGCTCATCTGCCTCTGAACCCTATAGGCACCTAAACTCACTTGGTGCCTACATTTTTGCAATAAAAGTTCCCTAGATGTCTGTTTCTGACTCTGCGCATGCACCCTGCAAGCCTCACACCAGGAGTTCAAATGTCTATGCCCCACAGCGATTCACAAACCTTGTAACTCACCTGTGGGGCCCTGTCTCGTAACTCACCTGCTGCATTGGGTGAGCTTACACAAACTGGCTGGGTTTGTGTGTGAGAGGAAGAGGAGGAGGACCGCCTCCCTTATAACTTTTAGCCAAGTAGTTGAGATACTCACCTGGGATGTCGGAACCCCCACTTCAAGTCCTCCCTCTGCCAGAACGGGAGAAAGGATTTGAGTAAGAATCTGCCACCCCTTATGTGAGTGTCTTAACCACTAAACCAGTGTTTCCCAAACTTGGGATGCTGCTTGTGTAGGGAAAGCCCCTGGCAGGCCGAGCTGGTTCGTTTACCTGCCAAGTCCGCAGGTTCAGCTGATCGCGGCTCCCACTGGCCGCAGTTTGCTGCTCCAGGCCAATGGGAGCTGCTGGAAGCAGTGTGGGCCAAGGGGCGTACTGGCCGCCGCTTCCAGCAGCTCTCATTGGCCTGGAGCAGCGAACCACGGCCAGTGGGAGCCGCGATTGGCTGGACCTGTGGACGTGGCAGGTAAACAAACCAGCCCAGCCCGCCAGGGGCTTTCCCTACACAAGCGGCGTCCTTAGTTTGGGAAACACTGCCTTAACCAGTTACTGATCCATGAGAGAACCTTCCTTCTTACCCATGGCTACTTAATGTACATTACTTCCCTTGTATCCCATGGCTACTTAGTCTACTTTAGACCCCATTACTTGTAATGCCTAGGAAATAACTAAAACTTTCAATGAAAGATGGTTTATAGCCAGATGTTTTTGTGTGTGTTCGCTGTGTTTTATGCTCAGATTTTAAGATCAGTTGTCCATTGGAGAAAAAACAGATTTATTCTGCAGTTGCTTCTCATGCTTCTCCGTATAATGAGTCTGAACAGGATGGTAGTTGGTCACATTTACTTTCAGTCTCGTATGCTCTTTGTCAAGACTTTAGACAAAGCCCCTGGAGCTCAGGGGCTCTTTGTTGCAGAAGTACGATGCTTTGTGACAAATTTTGGTAAACAATGTAGCAGAAAGGGGGAATTTTAACTGAAAAATAAATACATCAAATAAAAATATTCAGAAGACTGAAACCTCTTTTTTCCCCTCGCAGGCTTCCTGAGGAGGTAATGCACACTTTGGCTTGATCGGCATTAGTGCTTGTTAACCAGGATCTCTAAAACTGACAAAATAATGGGAGATAGAGAGAAGTATATGGATGAGATGTCATAGAACATTGCAGCCAAGTTTTGACAGATTCCTGTCACCAGCACTGAATTTCCCATTTGACACAGAATTACAGAAAGTGAGAGCCCTGTTTATAAAACACATCTATTTTTGTGTCCACTAATTCAGAATGTGCTTCACCCTCCGACCTGTGAGTCAGGCAGATGTGACCCGTCCTCATTCAGAATTTTCTCACTCTTCATGTACTCTTCAGTCACTTCCTCCCTTCTCCAGTCTGTCTCATGAAGTCACTCTGTATTACTGAGTCACTGGGCTGGACCATAGTATACATCTGTGATGACAAAACAGAGCCTTCCTTTAACATTTAAAAGAGAACACAAGGGCAGTATGTGCTCATACAGAGCAGCTTGCAAGACTGGGGCCTGATTTTGTAATCTTATTTCCAATGATTCTTAATGTACAGGCCATCACTGTACACTTGGCATATGACTGAGTTGTGGAGGTGTGCAAGTGTAACCTTTGGGTGGGCTAGAGTTCATTTCCCGTCTCCAGTGCCTTTAAAAAAAAAAAAAAACCCATAGAAAGGTCCCATAGAAAGTAGCTGGAGACCCAGACTTCAGTCTCTAAAGATTTTCAGCTAGGATTGCACAGGGTCAACTTCATCACATTCAAGTCCCAAAAGGAACTAAAAAAATGAATTTAATTAAATAACTTTATAAAATCTTATGATAAATAAACAAATCTACTTTTTACAGCATGACATGGCTGTATGACATGACATGGCAAAATAATCCACAGACATTACCTTCACAGTTGTACATAAACATAAATAAAGAAAACACATTAAAATCCGAACAGTTCAGTCCCCACAGAAACACGAGAAGCTTTTGGGAACTTTCAGTTTCTTAAGTTTTGTTCACCTAAGTCTCAGTTAGTCTTTGATCACCAAATCTATACAGTCTGCTGAGTCTAAAACGGGTAGGCAACCTATGGCACGTGTGCCAAAGGCAGCACGCGAGCTGATTTTCAGTGGCGCTCACACTGCCTGGGTCCTGGCCACCGGTCCGGGGGGCTCTGTGTTTTAATTTAATTTTAAATGAAGCTTCTTAAACATTTAAAAAAATGGATTTACTTTACATACAACAATAGTTTAGTTATATATTATAGACTTATAGAAAGAGACCTTCTCAAAACGTTAAAATGTATTACTGGCACGCAAAACCTTAAATTAGAGTGAATAAATGAAGACTCAGCACAGCACTTCTGAAAGGTTGCTAACCCCTGGTCTAAAACATCTTGCCTCCACTTGCTTATAGGGATCTTCAGTTGGACTCCATGCAGACTCTTCCTCTGCTGAAGTCACACTAGCCAGTCAGCTAACTGATTAACCAACCACTCAGTTGCATGTATAGATTAAAAAAACACCATTACAAGACAGTACAAAACTGAGAATAGCCAGGGGCAGCTCTGTTTTTTGCCGCCCCAAGCACGGCAGTCAGGCAGCCTTCGGCAGCGGTTCGGTGGGTGATCTGCTGGTCGCACTTTCGGCGTACTCGCCACTGAAACCGTGGGACCGGTGGACCTCCCGCAGAAACGCCGCCAAAGGCTGCCTGACTGCTGCCCTCAGAGTGACCGGCAGGCCGCCCTCCGGGGCTTGCCGCTCCAGGCACACGCTTGCTGCGCTGGTGGCTGGAGCCGCCCCTGAGAATGGCAAAATAAAAATGCCTATCCCCATTACTACATTTAAAGAAAAGTTGGTGACTCAGACTAGTTGAGACAATTTAACTAGAGCAGTTTGGCTAAAATCAAAACAACATTCAAAGCATACAATTAAAATAGAAGTTATTTTTCTCTCCCAATTGCCCCTTGCTATAATTAGCAATGCCCATGCTTTCCTGTTAGAGGGTTAAGAACATCACTAATCTGCTGCAAAATGCTTCAGAGTTGGGGACAACCGCCTGCTTCCTGCTCCTGGGCTCAGCTTCTCCCAACTCACACCTGGCCTTCTGCGAAGCAGCTGCCCTGACTATTTGCCCTCATGGAGTCTGACCCCAGCAACAGGGAACCTATTGGAGCAGACCCAAAACTATCACACCCAATTCCAGAGGCTTCTGGATGTGGAGTGCTTAATCTGCCTAGCAACAGTGACTCAGACATAGCTCACTCCTACCTCTCCCCAATGGGTCTCTTAAAGAGATATCTCCCTATTAGGCACATGGGATTACACAAGTATTTACTGGGAGGAGCTACCATGGTCATGTGTTTTCTCTCATCCCAAAATACACAAAACAGGAGCTGAAATGGATTTTAGTGCAGGTAAAGTACAAGTATTGTATTTAATGCAAGTGAGAATGAAACCATTCTGTGGGAGTTGGACCAAGAAAATGTTTTCTCTGCTTTTTTCTACATGCATGTTTTGATGTAATTGTGATATTGTCTAGTATAAATTAGTATTTTCAAGAACAATCACTACAGGAGCCATATGAATACTGATTGTTAATATTTGTAGGGATGTGCCTGGGCAAGTTACAGATCATAGAAATGTAGGACTGGAAGGAACCTTGATAGGTCATCTAGTGCACACACTGGGGCAGGACTTAATAGCTAGGCCATCCTTGAAAGGTTTTTGTTTATCCTGCTGTTAAAAACCTCTAATGATGGAGATTCCACAGCTTCCCTTGGTAATTTGTTCCAGTGCTTATTTTGGAAGTTTTTCCTAATGTCTAACTTAAATCTTTCTTGCTGCAATTTAAGCCCATTGCTCCTTGTTTTGTCCTCAGTGGTTAAGGAGAACAATTTATCATTCTCCTCTTTATAACAAGATGATCATTCAGTAAAATTAATTATTTTACCGAATCATTCAGGAAAATAATTACCCCCCCCATAACTTTTACTGCCTATTTTAAAAATGGGCTAAGATTCTGAAACAATAAAGAAACTGGGGAGAGGCAGAACACAATATCGATATACAATATATCCAACCGCTCTTCAACTGCAGATCACAGCCAGAGTTAAGACAGCTTGACCTAGGAAAGAGAAGCATTGTCCAAATGTGTAGGCTGACTAACGAAAATACAAGTGCTTAACGTGTGTTAGCAGGAAACTCCCTTTGAGCTAGATTGTAAAGTTACAATCTACACGCTGCCTTGAGTAAGGGGCAGCGTGTAGCTGCACTGTCCCAGGAGCCGTCCAGGGAAAGATACTGATTCATACAGTCACAGTTCTTCCCTGGCATCCCCATTACTCAGGGAGAGGAGAGAGCAACTTTCACCCCTTTTCATGGAGCACATCAGCCGTTCTGGCTGATGACAAAGAGGGTGGGGTAGAGCCAGGGTTCTTCCCCCTCCATTCCCTCTTTGCTCGCAGGCCGGGATGTCAGGAGGGTAGTGCCTGTTCTCCCACCCTATGACTGGAGTAAGAACATGAACAGGCGCAAGCCACTAAGCGGAGTCTTACTGCCCAGCTCAGTAAGGTCTGGAATAAACTAGCCCATTGTAAGGGAACAAAGCCACCCACAGTATCACGGGTTGTTTCAGACACACTTCAGCAGTATTTACACGGTTTATTACAAGGAAAAATGCTTACTTGCCTGCTCCTTCCAGGAGAGACTGGCTTTTGTTGTCCCTGCTCTGTGGGACGTGCAGGGAGTGAGCAGCCATGGGGCAGAAGTGAGGAATTTTCAGTACAAATACTCGTACTCACAATAGTAAATGTACCCCTTTGTGCCTGTCTTTCTGGAGTCCCCTCTGCAGTGGGTGGTGTCACATGCCGTATGTGCTGCAATAAGGGTAATGACATAAGCAAGACTTGATGGCAGTTGGAGCTTTTGTCCATTTGTACAGGAGCCTCAATGTTTGTTAACAGCTGAGAAGTTTATTTCTCTCCCAGACCTGCAGCGAGGGACTTGGAGAGTCTGCAGTCCTGACAGCAGGGGAGCGGAGAAACCTGCATCACATTTCCTGCAGTGAGGGACCTAAAAGACTTTCAAAATTTGGCAGCAAGCACAGGACTTGTAACTGTATTTTAAGTAGATTGCAAGCCAATTTCCATAAACTTTTAATTTAAGCAGTAAGACACATCAGGGCATGAAGAACCTTTTATGTGTCACCATCTTTTTCTTTGCGTGGACGGCCAAAGGCAGAATGTCTGCAAAAAGTTCTAGGTCTGGTGTAATGTGAGAGAGCATTTTCACACACTGCCATGTCATATTGCTATTGCAAAGCAATTTAACTATAAATACAATATGGTGATTGAACAGGAGAGATTTCACTGGGCGGGGCTCAATGGCCAACTAGCTTTTTTCTGTTTTAAATGACATTGGACTACCCTGGCTTAATAATTGGAAATACCCAAATGAATGCAAAAATAAGCAGTGAAGGTCGTCTTCTAAATTAGTTATAGCTGGAATTAAAGCACAGGGGAAATAGACCTAGATTTTGTTTTTTAAATTGGATCCATGCTGTAATTGTGTCACAAGATGGGAACGCCCAAGCAAGTGCTCAGACAATGCAATTTTAATAATAATAATAATTAATAATCTTACCTTTGAATACAATTCAAAGTAGTAGGGATGCTAGGGTTAACTAAAACTAGCTACCACATTTTAAACATAACTTGCCCTTTCTACACTAAGTGAAAAATCCTGTTTAAAATAGTTAGCTAACACATTTCTAAACATGACCATTTTTTCCAGTCTAGACATAACCTGAGTGAAATTTAAGGTTTACATAGTGTCTTCCTTTTGTTGGAGCAGTGTACAAACATTAACTCATGCTCACAAACCTCTTGTAAGTTAGGTAAGTAGCATTATCCCCATTTTGCTGATGGTAAGCTGAGACAGAGAGATGAATTGATTGACCAAGGCCACAGAGGTAGTTACTTCAGCAAAGTGTGATGAATGCCCTGCTTACCAGCCTAGTTAGTTCCCCTGAAGCTGCTGCCACTGCATCTGGCTCCAGCTCCACTGTAGTGTCCCAGCATACACCATGCTGTGATGTCCTTTCTTCTGGGGAATCAACACTGATGCAGGCAGCCAGCCCACATGGGCTCAGGTAAATTCCTTTGTCTTTCTGACGGCAGAGTTTCCACAGTGTCTCATGCCGAGTATGAAAGGCAGACAATATTTATTCAGTGGTGAGCTGACTGACTCTATGCATGCTCAGGGCAGTTCCCTTGTTGCTATAGCATCATAGTATGGTGCATGCTGGGCATTCACAGTGGAGATGGAGCCAGAGGCAGAATCTTAATGGGGGAGAACTTTTCTGCTGCATTAGTGTTAAGGGCCTGCCTTTCCTGATATGTGATTTGCAGGTCTATATGAAAGTGTGGTATTAAAGTTAAATGGGTTTCCCTGGAGAGATGAATTACGGGGTTTCATTAAGGATTTGTCAGAATTTCTTGATTATGCTTCTTGAATATTGATGTATAATGACTAGGCTTTAAAATTCCTACAGTTTAGGTGATTCAGTGGTAGTTAGTTTCAGTATGAGCAGACCAGGGACATATTTTTTTAAAAGTGTTCTTCCTTTGGAGTCTGAATGGGCCCAGAGATGGGCAGTGAGAAACTGAACTTTTTAACCTCCAGGCTTGAATCCAGCCTGAGTCTGTAATGAGTGAAAGTGGTTCCCCCCAGACAGTTTGGTGGTCTGTGCAAACTGAGTGAATGGGTCCAGTTCAGTTGCTAGTTATCTACTATGGAGCCCCTTTCAGTGTGGGGAGCCCCCTTCTGGGGAGGGACCTTGAACCCTGGTAAGTCACTGGAGCTGCGGATCCGCGGAAGCTGTGCTGACGGAGAAAAGGCAGGGCAGCTGGGGATAAGAACCTGCAGCAGAGGTGCGGGGCTGGCTCATTGTCTGGATGGCCCTAGCCTGTTGCAGGCGCCAAGCTAGGATTGCCAGCTGTCCAGTTTTCAACCACAAAGTCCGGTCGAAAAGGGAACCTGGCAGTGTCCGGTCACCTGCAGTAACTGGCCTCTGCCGTGTGTGTGTGTGTGTGTGTGTGTGTGAGAGAAGAGCAGCAGCCTGGAGGAGCAGTGGAGCACTCAGGTACCCGCCGTTCCCTGTTGTGCCCTGAGTGAGGCTCTCACTCCCCCACCCTGCTCCACTCCTCCACCCCCGGAGCCCGGCTCGCCCTCCCTCATCTTGCCCCAGTTACTCACCCCCAGCGCCTGGCTCTCTCTCCAATATCCTGCCCCAGTCACCCCTCCACTCCTAGAGACCTGCTCAGCTGGCGGGGAGTGTGGTGGAGAGAGCAGCCAGTGATGCTGGGGGAAGCAAAGAGGAGTGGGGGGCCTTGAGGGAAAGAGGTGGAGCAGGGGGCGGGGGAGGTTCCAGTGCGCAGTGTCTGGGTTTCACAAGGAGAAAGTTGGCCACCTTCGCCAAGCACCTGTGGACTTGCATGCAGACCTAGCCTCAGTGGAATGATGTGGGTGCATCCATACAAGAGCGTCGTCTTACCTGAGATTTAGGGTCCATCTATGCCGCAAAGAATCCTGTGATGGTAACTGTGGATCACCTGACTCAGGTTCACGGGGCTCATGCTATGAGGCTAAAAATACCTGTGTAGGTGTTCCGGCTCGGATGGGAGCCCAGGTTTGAATCCCAGTGCGGGTGGAAGGTCTTAGAGCCCAGGCTCCAGCCTGAGTGGGATTGTCTAAACAGCTATTTTTAGCCCCATAGCATAAGCCCCAATCAGTCGACCCAGGCTCTGATACTTGCTGCTTTGGTTTCTTTTTTATTTGTTTGGTTTTGTGGGGTCGATGTACTCTCAGTATGCCTGCAGAATTTAATTAAAGAGCATTTTTAGTATATATTAGTAACTGAAAGCCTGGGCTGTTGCACAGGTGTAATTCATAAAGTTGTGTGTAAAAGCTGAAAATGGCTGAGAACTTAAATATTGGTTGGTAACAGATTGCAAAACCCAGTGATGATTGGACCTGGTGATATTCTTCAAAGGGAGCTCTCAGCCATGCTTGCAGTTATTTCCCTTGCTTCACACTGATGCAACAGACTATCTGTGATGTTTGGAGTTACTGGTTGTGTTGTGCGGGTGGTTGTGTTGATTTGTGTCTAGTTGGGATTGTGCTGGGATATTGATGTTTTTGTATGGGTGGAAGTAGGGCACGCAGACATGGTGGTTGGGCCAAATAATCCACCATCTGTGAAGTCTCCTTTATGCAAACAGTGAAATTGTTGCATACAAATTAACTGTAGAGTACGGTGGTAATTGGTTGAGTTACCTCTGATATCACAGTAGTTTAGGACTCTTGGCAAGGCATAGATACATGCCTTATTGTAGCTGTACAACAATGAGTGTAATTAGAAAAGCCAAAATGGCAGAGAACTTAACAATTGGATGGTGACATACTGTGAAACCTGGTGATGATTCAGCCAGGTGATATTCTGATGAAAAAGAGCCCTCAGCCATGCTTGTGGCTGTTTCCATTACTTCTCACAGACTCTACAGATCTAATAGGCTCCAGGGTGACACACCAAGTGACATTCCTGGAATCTAGTTGTATAGATATGTATTCTATTTTCACTAATATTTTTATGGTATAAGGGAGACATGAATCTTAGTCTCTAAGCATAAGACTTTACAATAATAATACATGACTTCTGAAATTCCTCTTGCACCTTTAACATGCTTTCTTTTCTCAGAAGTGGTCCCCAGTCAAGATTCCTTCTCCAACTATTGAGATGTTAGATTACAAAAGGGAAAAATTAATCTTTGGTTCAGTGTTTTTTTTAATGGAATGATATTTTTGTGGACTTGACCATATGTTCATTTCATACCAAAGTTATTTACCATATTCTTATTCTATTATTATGGTTCCACACAGAGATTCTTTTTCTTATTGTCTTTCAGGTTTTATTTTAAAAAGACAAATTGAGTCTGGATGCCTGTGCTGGATTTTAGCAGCTGAAGATGGAGTAAGGTAACATAACATCATTTTAGTGGTTGGTTACTACTATAGTAAATGATGCTTTAGGGCTGCTGAATAATAGCAAGTTTTAAAGGCAAATTGAAGGGAAACAACTGCACATATTGTATATGGGAACTTCAACATCTCAAGCAATGAGGTTTTAACAACATCCCACAAATTCTGGATTTCAGTTTCAATGGCATTCTCATGCTGTGAACATCTATGCTATTTTAATGCTGTGGATAATTCTTTATCCTTACCAGAGGTTTTGTTATGCTTGAAAATCTGCAGGGGTTAAAATTAAAAAAAAAAATAGTCGTCTTTGGAAGACCAAGCTTTGCAATCTAGTTCCCTCGAAAGGGCCTCCAGTCTAAGTTCTCTCCTTTCCCTCCCTTCATTGCTCTTTGCACTCTCTTCCCCCATCATCCACCCTGTAAGACACATTCTGCTTCAATGCTTGTTCTGTCTTTGCCTGCTTCCCAAGCTGCCACAGCCCGATCACTCTGGTAAGCACAGGGATAGCTTTAGTGCACGGGTGCTCAGAGTACATTCCTTGGACCACCAGTGTGTTTGCAGAGCTCTTTGAGGTCGTCTACAAGATGAAACATTCTCACAAGCAAGTTATGAGGGAGGGAAGGCAGATTCATTATTATTATTATTTATTATTAGAGTAGCACCTAGAGAGACACACCCCCCCAGACAGGGGCTTCACTGTGCTAAGCACAGTACAAACACACCGTATGAGACAGTCCCTGCCCCACAGAGCTTACAGTGTAAATCACACAGCAGGCCAGTGGTAGAGATGGGAACAGAATACAGGTCTCCTGACTCCTAATCTAGTGCTTTATCCACTGGAGGACAGCAGGACACCCTGTTAGGGAGTTCTGCACAGAATGAATAGGTTGGAGAACTGCTGTGCTACAGTGAGCTGTGATCAGTAATGGCTTCCCTGTGGTTTCCCTCTCCAACGTCTGCTGTGTGATGGTGTGGGCTCTTCTGTAAGTGAGGGAGCAAACTTATTTAGAAGATCAAACTGCACCATCTGCCTTTTCAGCAGTCAGTGAATCCATTTCCTCATGCTATGACTGGTCTGCTTGTATCAGAAAGGTGTCCTGATACAGACTGCTGGGGCAGTGATCCGAAAGCCTGGACAGGCGACCTATTACTGGTATTTGTAAATCTGGAATTCAAATTGCTAGTGAATATTTTGAGTCAGGGAACTCAACAAATGCAAATACAATGCACAACTGGATGCTTCATTGGCTTGTATGTAATTTTTTCCCCTATAATATATCCAGAACAGTTCAGCGAAAAATAATCTGGGAATTGTGCACGGATATGAAGGTCTTTCCAGGTCCTAAAAGGGGTCCTTTGTGGTGTATTTGCCAGTAGCAGGAAGCATTGCCAGATCCCTCAGCTTAGTACTACAGCTGTATGTGGATTAAAATGAATTGGAATAAAACAAGTGACTCATTTCATCTTTACTTCGCCTTCTACTCATTGAATGATACCCTCTGCATTAAAAGCATTGCCTGGAGACATCCTGCACTGTCATCCAGTTCAGCAGTGCTTCTTACTGATGAAATTAAAACAGAGCATCACAGCCCTCTTGGGACCCCTATACATCCAATCACAGACGTCTATAAGGAAAAGGATAGAACAGCAAAGTCAATTGCATTTGGGACAGCTCTGTGGGGACAGCATATTGTCCTAATGAAGTGTGTCTCAGTTAAGGCCCGGATCCTGCAATGAGGTTCACACAGGCAGGTCCATAAACCCATTTGAAGTTCATTGCAGGAGCCAAAGAGAAGACGCTTTTTAAAAATAAGTTTGAAAAGGTTTTGAAATGCAATACTAGAATGACACTTTGGTTTTTGCTTTTTCTTTTCATCTTTATTTAGCAGCTTTTGCATTAAAAAAAAATCTGAGCTCAGATTTAATATTAGATATAATATTACACACATTACACCAGTTAACATTTTCAGTAATGTCTCCATGACACATGCCAGCTAAGCAGAATTTATGCCAATACTGTCCTCATTAAGGAGCAGTTCCTGCCTGTTGCTAAATCAGTTACCTGGGAGATGTCTCAGTAAAGCACCTGCCCTCATAAAGCACATCCTGAAGTAAGTGGAGTCCAGGACAATCTGATAGAAGGAAAGGGTGGAGGAGTAAGTAATTCAGTAAGGGTGAAATCTTGGCCCTCTTGAAGCCAGTGCGGGTAGGATTTTGCCCTAGATTTCTTAAGTAGAACAGCAGGTATCTTTAAAACATTTTTTTGTCAACTATTTCAATACATCTTGAAGATTTCTAAATATAATGCACCTATAATGCTGAATGTTATTGCAAGTTACACATTTTTGACAAACTGTATTTAGTAGCTTGCTCCTGTTCCCTTGTTTCTCCGATCTTTTTTAATTTTTTTTGCCAGTACAAAGGGCAACATACATTGAAAACACAGAAGAGAGCATACACATGCTTACTGCAGGGTTAAATGTATAGTGAACATATAGTGGTCCCTTTTTTGTATAACTCTTGTCTGGTCCAAGCACCTAACATTCTAGTACCTTTCAGCTTTGTTTCTGAAGCATACAAGATGTACCACATGGAAAATGCATTGTAGCTTAATAACCCCATCTCTGATGGGATTTTGAAGGATAAAGAGACCTTTTGATGCCAACAATTCAACTGAATCAAAGAAGTTGGACAATGTCATAGGTGCATTAGTACTCTACATATATACTATAGAATGAAGTAATCCTGCTAAAGAGGACACACAACAGAGTATGAGGAGTACAAACTAATATTTAAAGGAAAAGGAACATAGATGAAAAACAGTCTGGCAAAACACAAACGGACCAAAAGATCTGGACAAAAAGTGTTGGTTGCAGATGATCACACACAAAAAAGAAAATATTCAGTACTCTCTAGCTGATATACCTATTGTTCAATCTCAGATGGGTGATGGATGAGCTATCCAAAGTGCAGCAGGCAACAGAAATTAGAAAATGTTAATGTGTCTAAAAAAAGTAGTTGCGTTAATTGAAGAGAGGAAGCAAAATTGCTTAGTTGCCCTGAAGCCACTTAGTGAGATGGAATGATTGAGGTAGTAATATTCCCCAAAAAGCAAGATCATTAGAAAAAAGATGGGAAGGATTTCATGAAATGTGTCAGACCTTATTAAAGAGATGTTATGTAACTTCGTTGCCCATAACTTGTCTACACCCAAGCATCTACGTTTAGGTAAAATGGGCTGATATGCAGTGGTGCTGAGAACCTGCAGTTCCCATTGACTTTAGTGAAATCTGTAGATGCTCAGCACTTCTGAACAACAGATCACTTCTATCTACATGCCTAAATGTGGATGTAGATGCCTAGCTTTAGGCACTCAAATATGAAAATGTTGGCCATCTCCTTGTTATCTCCAAGACTTTGCCTGCACAACACCTGATTTGTATGCATAAGTGCAATAACTGCACGTTTGGCTGGTATCTGGCCTGGGCTTGACTTTTTAATAATACAGCCCAACAGGTCATTTCCATCTGACTCTTACAGTGCTAGTCAAGCTGAGATAACCAGTATTTTAGCAGTAGCAACAGATCTGAAAGGATGAATGTTAATACGTTAGAGGAGGAAATAATCAGACTGAGTGCAGAGGGAGAATGGCAGTGTAAACACATTTCCTTACATGGACATGGGCACCCCCTCCTGCCTGGACACCGCATTGCAGGGGACATTGCCTCTTGCACTCCCTCTGGTGGTCACTACCTCAGCTGCAATGGTCCATCCCAGATAGTCCCTTCTGCAGACTGCCTTACTGGGTCTTCTGTGGCTCGGCCCTCTGGCCAAGTCATTAACAGTTCAATCGCCTTCTGGGGTTGAACTCTGAATAAAAAAAGTCCATTGCCCCTCCTGGGCTTCTTCCTCATTCCCTGATCCTGGCAAACCTTAGTTCAGGACTCCTCTCCTCTCTAGGTCCCCACCACAGAAGTTAATCCCACTCCTACATACAAAATGGCTGCCTAGGAAGGAGTACTGTGGAAAGGGATCTGGGGGTCATAGTGGATCACAAGCTAAATATGAGTCAACAGTGTAACACTTGCAACAGCCAAAAAGTGAACATTCTGGGAGCTATTAGTAGGAGTGTTGTAAGCAAGACACAAGAAGTAATTCTTCTCTACTCCACGCTGATTAGGCCTCAACTGGAGTATTGTTCTGGGCACCAAATTTCAGGAAAGATGTGGAGAAATTGGAGAAAATTCAGAGAAGAGCAGCAAAAATGATTAAAGGTTGGAAAAAAATGGGTTTGTTTACTCTGGAGAAGAGAAGGCTGAAAAGGGACATGATGCCACTTTTCAAGTACATAAAAGGTTGTTACAAGGAGGGGGGAGAAAAATTGTTCTTGCTAATCTCTGAGGATAGGACCAGAAGCAATGGGCTTAAATTGCAGTAAGGACAGTTTAGGTTGGACATTAGGAAAAACTTCTTGCAACTCTGTTTACTAGCCACAGCCAGTCCCAAACTAATGGGCTCCAGGCCCTTCCCAGGGAGAGAGAACTCTCCCTACCGCTTCTCTCCTGAGTGTCTCGTCCTGTGCTTTCTTTGTTTGTTTTTTGGTGCAGCGTCATTCTCCATGAGCCACTTTCTTCATTCGTTTTTAGCCAAGTTTTTAAAATTATTTATGTCTTTTCATTCAGGAATGATCTACACTGAAAACTTACATTGCCATAGCTATGTCTCTCAAGGATGTGAAAAATCCACACCCCTGGGAGATGTAGCTATTCCAACCTACCCCCCATGGTAGACAGTGCTAAGTCGACAGAAGAATTCCTCCATTGACCTACCTACTGCCTCTTGGGGAGGTGCTGCTCCCCTTGCTGTAGTGAGTGTCTACAGTGACGTAATTGCAGCGATACAGTTATGCCATTGTAATGTTTTAAGTGTAGACATAGGCCATGTTTACATTACAAACTTTGATCAATGCAAGTTATGTTGGCATAAAGCTGCCGCAGTTAGTAGATCGCTTATGCACATGCATACTTGGCTCCTTGCGTCGGCATTGCATGTGTTCACCAGGAGTGCTTGTGTCAGTGCATAGTGTGTGTGGTGCACCATAGGTAGGTATCTCAGTGTGTAACCTGCCACCGTCCAGCCCTACTGTATTTTGGGAAGTTTTGGCAATGCATGGTTAGGCAGAAGTGAGTCTCGCAGAGGTGACTGTGAGCAAGGGATCAACATCCAAGGATGCAACAGTGTCATCTATATTCCATAATTTTTTGCACCTTTTTAAAAATTCTTATGAACCTGCATGGTCCTCCTTGCTATCCTCCATCTCTGATGGAAGCATGGAGCCTGCACAGCTCTGCACTATTGTCATAAGCATTGCAAGCACAAGACGCTCGATTCTCTGGTATTTGCAGAGCTGTAAGAAGAACCACAGCAACGGGGAACATGATGATTTCTTGGAGGACAGATTGCTGTGGGACATAGCAAGAACCAATTCAAGGTTGTTGGTGGCATTCATGGAGCAGCTGCATATGGGGGAGCGCTGCTTCCGGGCCTGAGAAATGAGTGCTAGCTGGTGAGATAACATTGTTGTGCAGACTTGGGATGACGAGCAGTGGCTGCAAAACTTTTGCAAGGCCATATTCCTGGATATGTGTGCTGAGTTTGCCCCAGATCTCCAGCGCAGTGACACCACAATGACAGCTACACTGACAGTGGAAAAACAAGTGGTGATTGCACTGTGGAAACTTGCAATGTCGAATTGCTATCCCTGTCAGTGGCAAACCATTTTGGAGTTGAAAAATCCATTGTGGGGGCCGTTGTCCTGCCAGTGTGCAGGGTATTAATTGCCTCCTGCTATGCAGGACTGTGACTCTCGGCAATATGCAGGACATAGTGGATAGATTTGCAGCGGTGGGGTTTCCAAACTGCGGTGGGGCAATAGACGGCATATATGTCGCTATTTTGGCACCATAGAGTACATCAGCAAAAAGGGCTATTTTTCTACAGTTATGCAAGTGTTGGTGAAGAAACCCTGGTGATCCACTGGCATCAGTGTTGGCTTGTCAGGGAAAGTGCATGGTGTTCACATCTTTAATAACTCAGGACTTTCAGGAAAGTTACAAGCAGGGACTCTTTTTTTTCCTGACCGGCAGATTACCGCTAGCGATGTTGAAAAGCCAATAGTGATCCTGGGGGACCCAGCCTACCCTTTGGTCCTGTGGCTTGTGAAACCATACACCAGCCACCTTGACAGCACCAAGGAAAGTTTTTACTATCAGCTCAGCTGGTGCAGAGTGACAGCTGAATGCAGTTTTGATAGATTGAAGGGACGCTGACATTGTTTACTCACAAGATTGGATCTCAGTGAACAAAAACATCCCAATGGTTATAGCTGCCTGCTGTGTCCTGCATAATATCTATGATGCAAAAGGGGAAAAGTTGCTGCCAGGGTGGAGGATAGAGGTGGAATGGCTGTCTGCTGAGTTTGAACAGCCAGACACAGGAGCTCTGCAGCTCCAGGAGGCTTTAAAAGAGCACTTTAACTGTGAGCAACAGGAATGCATGGTGTACTGTGATGCACGTGGCCCTGTTGTTTTGGGGGCTGTTAGGAATGGTGTGGTGCTTGGTGTATGTCTATGACTACAACACTGTCAATGCACTTATTAATTTTTCAGTGTTTGCTGTACATTTCTGATGATTACACTGTTTTTGTCACTGATCCTATGAATTGTCACACTGTACCGTAACAAGTAAGTGAGTGTTTTCCAAACTGCTGAGCACTCTGCAGCATATGTTGTGAACTAATAAAAGATTAATTGTTTTCTAAATAGTAGAATTTTATTCAGTAACAAAACCCGTGCAAGAAAGTCTGTGCAACTTAAAATCAAATACATTAAAATCTTAGAAGCAGCAAAGAATCCTGTGGCACCTTATAGACTAACAGACGTTAGTCTATAAGGTGCCACAGGATTCTTTGCTGCTTCTACAGAACCAGACTAACATGGCTACCCCTCTGATAATTAAAATCTTAATAAATTAATGGAACAGAACTTAACAAGTGGAGAGGACATTCATGTCCATTTTACCTGCACATACAGCAACCATGGCTTTCACAGGTCAGTGTATATGAAGCTGTGGTTGTCCTTAATATCCCCTGGGGTGGTGTGATAGGGATAGGGAGCAAGCCCCTGAGGCCACGTGGAATGTTGAAGGGGAGGGAAGGTGTAGGGAGGTGCTGTAATGGAGCTCTCCATGGACTTCAGAGATAGGTGAGCCCGTGGCTGTTGAACCTGTAGGCCCACAAGAGTCTGCAGCATCTGTGTTTGCTGCCTGAGAAGCCTCCTCATGCATCTCCCTCTCCTTTTCCTGCTGGGAACACTGGGCCTTCCTCCTGTGTGCTCTTCCCTTCTCCAGGCTGTCTGCAGCACTGATCCTCGTGGTTTGATGCAGCACTGGCTCGCAGGATCTCATTAAATATGTCATCTCATGTCCTCTTCTTTCTCCTCCGTATGTGGCTCAGGCATTCTGCAGGTGTGGAGGTGGAATCCCTCTAGGCCACAATGGCAGCAGCTGAAGCTAAAACACACCAGAGGTACCATTGTCAATATAGTCACAACAGAAAGTGAGAGTTAACATTCAGAACTCCCATCCCTAGCTCCCCTAAAGTTTTAAACAAGACATGCTTAGTGACACTTCTGCTTCAGAGTGCTTATGCATAGTGCCGCTCTCAGCACCAGCCATGGTGTGTATGGCCTGCCAGGGCTGAGGTTGAATGGGAAGGCAATAGCACTGAATGCAGGCACCATTTTCCACAGGTGGTGGTGATTTTAGCTGACATTTTACTCCTGGGGGTAACAAAGGCAGAGAGAGCACAGCTGTTGCTGGTGTCCTTAAGCCACCCAGGCCTGCGTGCTACTAGCCTGTGTACTGCAATGGTGCTTGTATGCCTTATTTCTTTCCTTGATTGTTAATTTGCAATCCTCATTCCCCCAGGGAACCAGATTTCTAAGTTGGGGGCAGTTTGATGTTTTGTAGATGGCCAGATCAGCTGCTGCTGTAATTCCTTTTATTGCGTTGTTATAGAATTTCCTAGGTTGTCACTTGTACATAGTTACTATGTAAATATTCATCATATTTAATCTCGAAAAGGCCCCACTCAGCTTTTCAAGAATTCCAGCTAGGAACTCTTTTTTTTGCGTTTTTGACGTTTCCTTGGCTTTGATACTCGTAAGCGTGGGGAAGTAATCACTTCCCATTCCATCTTTATGAAATTCCCATGTGCATTTACTAACTATTTGTTAAAGCAGCAAAGAGTCTTGTGGCACCTTATAGACTAACAGACGTTTTGGAGCATGAGCTTTTGTGGGTGAATACCCACTTCTTCGGATGCATGCGACGAAGTGGGTATTCACCCACGAAAGCTCATGCTCCAAAACGTCTGTTAGTCTATAAGGTGCCACAAGACACTCTGCTGCTTTTAGAGATCCAGACTAACATGGCTACCTCTCTGATACTTAACTATTTGTTGCAATTCCCAGATCCAAAACAGAAAAGGATCCATCCACTGAATTAAATGTACTAGGTGTTCCTATATTCAATATTATCAGGTTATGCATATAAATAGATTGTTCTAAGCATTTACCATTTAGGTCAGTTTTCTCACTTCCCCACAGCTCATTATGACCATTAAAATCTCCACAAATTATGAATGGGTTTTTTACATTGTTAACTAATTTTTGTACTTCTAAAATAACTAATTTTACATGTATATACATAGTTGTTTTTTGTTCTGCATGGGAATCTCAATAGTATTATATTCAGAAATTAGTTTCTGCACATCCATTGTAATGTAGCTATGTCCCTCTTTTTTATAAATATACAGACACCCACCTACCCCCCTGTAGCCCCTTAATCCTTCTAGAGTATATCATACCCTGGTAGATCAGGGGTTCTCAAACTGGGGGTTGGGACCCCTCAGGGGGTTGCGAGGTTATTACATAGGTGGGGGTCACGAGATGTCAGCCTCCACCCTAAACCCCGCTTTGCCTCCAGCATTTATAATGGTGTTAAATATATAAAAAAGTGTTTTTAATTTATAAGGGGGGGTCACACTCACAGGTTTGCTATGTGAAAGGGGTCACCAGTACAAAAGTTTGAGAACCACTGTGGTAGATTGAACATAAATTTACTTATGAGTGATGTTTCTTGCACACACACATTACATCAGGCTTTTTTTCCATTTCAGAGAAGGCTTTCTTAAATTCCTGTCCATGCATTATTAAACTATGTGCATTCCAGCCCAGGATCTTTAGCACCAGGTTATTTAAGCTGTATTATTGCCTTAGTTTAAAATTGCGTGCATACAATCTAATAGAGAGGGTGTCTATCTTTAGATATTTTTCTGCTGCTTTTGCTATGATTTTAGTCCTTTCTGGTTTTTTCTGTGTCTGCAAGGCAAAGTTAATTACCTCTATAATGAATGTTATAAACTTCTCTTTACCTGCCAGCAATACATCATCTCCCATTCCTCTTATATTCTCCTCTCTGACCAGAGAGATGTTCTGGTGCCCCTCTACATCTTTTCTCTTCTTTGTGTGTTTTTATTTTTCTATTTTCTGCAGTGGTTACCTTTTGGTAGCCTCCACATATGATAGTTTTGAATAATTTTATGGTTTAAAATTTCTGTAACTCATTCTGCTACTGCACATCCTTTATATGCTGCACTGTGCTTTCACCCCACATTTGCTACCTTTAAGTTCTGTTTGTTCTACACAGTTCTCATATAAGTGATTTCCTCCACATTTGCTGCACCTCATTGTTCCCTTACAAATGACTGCCATATGTCCAAACTTTTAACACCTCACAGCCCCCCTGAACTGAGCCCCCTTAGCGCATTATACAGCCTAGCTTCACTTCCTCTGGGCAGGAGGCAGTTAATCAGTCACCTATCAGGTGCAGAGCACAACTAATGGGTACTTAACCCCATCACCTGCAAGGCTAGGGAAAGACCCATCACAGGCAGAGAAGAGTCTAATGACATGGAGGTTATGTGCATGACTGAAGATAGGGATAAAGAAGAGAGGGAGGATTGGGAAGGAAAGATCAAAAGCATAGTTTTGAATGCCTTGAATATAAGGGTGTGGTCAGGATGAACTGTCATTTGTATATTCTCTTACAACACTGATCTGTGTCTCTACCTAAAGAGCACCTTCACAGTCGACTGTCTACCAAAATACTTAGACTTTTGGAAGCTCTGTAAATGGAACCCACCTAGGATTGTATTTTTCTGGCAAGAAAGAAATTTCTGCTTATTTTGAATTTTAGTATATGCCTTCTAGTAGCTTTTATAGGCAGTTGACTGTTAAAGACCCGAAACTAGATTTTTCAAATATGAGTGCCTAATCCGTATTTAAGCATCTCACTAAAAGTGTCCTGATTTGCTGAGATGCTGAGCACCTGCAGCTCACAGTGACGTCAGTGGTAGTCGTCAATGTTCACTGTCTCTGAAATTCAGGTCACTTTAAAATCTCAAAACAGAAAAGAACAAGTCTCAATGACTTCAGTAGGATTTAAGCATGTGCTTAAAGTTAAGCATATATTTATGCGCTGTCCTGAATTGGGGCTTATTGAGGTACCTCCATAGTATTATGGATTTAGGTGGTTAACTTCAGGCACCCAAGTTTGAAAATTTTAGCTGTGATTTTTTTATAATGGGGATCTCACACCACCCTCCTTTTGTGGATATGTAACTTTGCACATGCAATTTTCAAGCTCTAACACCCACCAACCCACAGTTAGTGTTTGAAAAATGTGTGCCTGAGGCTTGGTCTATATGCTACCAACTTACGTAGGTATAACTACATTGCTCAGTGGTGTGGAAATTCCTGAGCGATGTAGTTAAACTTACCTAATCCCCAGTGTAGACAATGCTATGTTGATGAGAGGGCTTCTCTCACAGATATAGCTACCGCCTCTTGGAGAAGTGGAATACCTATGTCAACAGGAGAAGCTCTCCTGTTGGTATAGGTAGTATCTTCACGAAGCGCTACAGTGATGCAGCTTCATCACTTTAAGTGTAGACGTATCCTGAGTGTTTTCATGTGCCATATTGCATGCACAAAAAGGAGGTCATGTCTTAAAAATCAAGTCCTGATTGTTTGAAATAGGCAATGAGCTCAAATATTACTATTCAAAATATCACTTTTCAGAAGGATGATTGCCTTCAGATGGAGGATCACAAATGCCATCTTGAGTCAAAAACTTTTATTTCAAACTTTCTGAAAAATATGATTGAGCACAATGATTTTTGTGTAAGTTCTGGAAACCTCTATTGTTTTTGTTGGGTCAATCTATATCTAATATAAACTACTTTAGTAGGATAAACCTATTATGAGAGACGATTTTAAGATAAACTTAAATAATCTTATTGTAAACATTTTCTCCAATAAGTTTTTTTTCCCCCCTCAGAGCTCTAGATAAGGAAGAAAATCTGTCTTTAGTCTAATCCATTTCTCAGTTCAAGAAAATTCTGTTTTGCCATAACAACTCCTTTCAGAACTTGCCAATGCTGTTGCTTCATTAGCTGAAGTGATTGCTGCTGAACAAGATGAGACACTCGCTGATTTCTTTGCTCCTTTTCTTCGTATCTATCCCTTTTTGTGGAGCTGGAAATGCTTCCTCTACCACACTCCTTGCCTCTGCCAGCCAAGGGAATCAGAGCGGGACTGATCATGAAATCCAGCTGTCCTGCATGACCATGTACAACATTCCTATATGATCACAGGGTTGGCCCCAGATTTTGACATTTTGTTGTTTTATATTTTGTTTAAAGTTCTTTAAAAATATACTGGAAGCATTAAAACTGCTGACTCAGGGTAGATTTAATTTGTATTTAGTAGTATTTTTGCAGACTTTACGTCAGTTTGTAGAAGTGGATTGATGGAGTTCAAAAGGGGTAAAAGGATAAAAATGGTCTCTTCATACAAAGAACATTCTTACATAGTAGAAAATGCAAACTAGTGTCTGAGTTGATGCATGCTTGTCTGTGGCTTCCTTAAGCATGGGAAATATTGACTGTTAGAAGAGATGCTGATCATGTCTCACTGCATGGTATGTGATACAGATTAAAACGCACATGTCATGGCGACTGACACTTTACAAAATGCCTTAGGTAGATAGATGGATGTACTTTACTGCATTAGCTGAAAAACAAATTCATCTGTAGTTTGTTGCCAATAAAAATGAAGCCTGGTTGAATAGATGAATTATAGATGCATGTTTTAGTATACTTTACCAATGGGGTAGGATGAATGGGAAAGGAATATGATCATTTCATCTAAGCCAATAGCAAAATATTCCAAGTATATTACTCTAAACTGTAGGAACAAGGATCTTGGAAAGATATCTTCTCTTCAGTCACTGGATTAATATAGTCCTTTTTGTAATCGGATTAGATAAAGAGATCTAGCACCTATTAATTTATTAGCGCTATATTCCTTGTTGGTCACATACGTTTTTATCACAGTTTTGAGATGTCATATTTTGTTAAATGGCAGCTATTTATTGTTGGTAGGGCATAGGTAAGCCTTTGTTTCGACCTCAGGCTCAACCAGGGTTTAACTGCTTGGAAATTGAAAGAGTGATATTACTATATAGAGCGTATATGAATACAAGTAGCAATATATGAATGTCATCCTACTTAGAAAGTGCACTGTGTGGCCAGAGTTTAATGTACAGGATGTCATGCAGAGGGTGATTATTTAGCTTACATCCTTGATGCGTCTCACAGATTTGTACTGGCAGGCTTAAAGAAGGGCCTTAGTTTAAGTTATCTCACATTGTAGGTGACTGCATAAGGGGGTCTTTTGAGAGCTTTCATAGTGTCTAGGTTATTTTGCCTTATGCTCCCGCCTTTCATTTCTTTTTATTTTCTTCCCCTCTCAATCTCTCTCTCTCTCTCCCTCCCCATCCACCTCTCCCAATATATTCTACAAGCAATTAGATAGCCAGAAGATATTTTTTTAAAAACTATGAGTGGTTGGTGACTTTTCCAAGCCCATTAAGTCTTTGAGGTTGTAAAATCCTTGGAGGGAAGCTCTGGAGAGAGTGACATGTCTTTTCTTTTTCTCTTGACAATTAATGATTACATAAATGCACTGAGTGGTTATTGTTCTGTTGTGAAAACAAGTACATGATGATCTCAGGGTCTGTCTGTGGAACACTGCCACAGGAAAAGAGAAACACTGTTTATGGACTGAATTGTCAGTAGCTTGGAAGACAAATGTTCTGTCAGAACAGCAGTGCTGTGAGGTGAGAATCAAGTATGATGGTAAAGAGTATGGTGCAGCCGTGTGCTGAAATATGGGTGTAATTTTTCAGGTTTATTTGTTTGTTAAAGGAATATTGTCATCTTACATTTCTTAGTTGTAAATCATGTATGTTTAGAATCCCTGACCCAGGAACATTTTCTGTCTGCATTGTTTGTTTTTTATTTTGCTCCAGCTTCTTTGTTTCTGGCCAGTAAACATAGTTTGTTATTTCTGAAAGCTGTGTAAACAACAGCCTGAGAGTGTGTACGTGCAGTATCACTGTCCTGCAAGCTTGGGCTGCTGCCAGCTACAGGGCTTCTCCTGCAACACAAGGGGAGCAGCTCCAGGGGAGGTCATGGAAGATGAGTGAGGATGTAGGAACCACCTGCTATGAGGTCTGGGGGAAGAGTATTGTAGTTGGACTGGGAGACACTTTCTCCCTACACACACTGGGGGGAGAGAGAAACAGGAAACTACAGCAAACCTTCCCTCCTGCCTCCCTCTCCCTCCAAAGCTATTGTGGGACACTCCCTCAAAATACTAGTTAGCAGTGTTATGCTGAATACCAGTGTCAGGGTTCTCCCCCCCACACCCACTCCGAACTCTGGGGTACAGATGTGGGGAACCGCATGAAAGACCCCCTAAGCTTATATTTTACCAGCTTAGGTTAAAACTTCCCTAAGGTACAAATTCCTTTCCTTGTCCGTGGACGATATTTCTGCCACCACCAAGTGATTTACACAAAAATTCCGGGAAGGGTCACTTGGAATCCATATCCCCCCAAAATATCCTCCCAAGCCCCTTCACCCCCTTTCCTGGGGAGGCTTGAGAATAATATACCAACCAATTGCTTTAGCAATGTGAGCACAGATAAGACCCTTTGTCTTCAGGACACTGAAATCAATCAGGTTCTTAAAAGAAGAACTTTATTTAGAAAGAAAAAAAATAAAAATCACCTGCAAAATCAGGATGGAAGGTAACTTTACAGGGTAATAAAAAGATTTAAAACACGGAGGACTAGCCTCTGGGCTCAGCTTCACAGTTACAAAAATAGTAATAAAACTACCTGTGTAGCATAGGAAAATTCACAAGCTAAAACAAAAGATAACCTAACACATTTCCTTGCCCTACTTAAAATTTATGTGAATTTAGATGGATTATATATTGGATGGATCAGGTATATTTTCAGGAGATCTTGTACCTGCTTGGCTTCTCCCTCCATCCAGAGAGGGAACAACAAAGAGAGAGCACAAACAAAACCTTCCCCCCCCAGATTTGAAAGTATCTTCTTTCCTTATTGGTCCTTCTGGTCAGGTGCCAACTAGATTATTTGAACTACTTAACCCCTTACAGGTAAGGCGATTCAGTGTAGCTGCCAAAGAGGGATTTTATGCTGCTCTTCTCTCTATATTTATGACAACCAGCCTCATCACTTTAGCCACATTGACATTTCTAACAGTCTGGAGCAGTTGCTCTCTCTTATACGTTTCCTGCAGAGTTAATGGGTAGGGCCCTTTTGTTTTCAGTATTTACTGATTTCTTAGAAGATTTCCTGGGTTTTGACAAAGCCAGTATTCGGGTTTTACCAATTTTCATCCAAATTTTGGATTTTTGGGGCTTCAGGAATTTTTCACAGGTGAAGTGGATGGGGCTGGGCTGAAGGGCCAGAGTCAAGAGTGGAGGAGAAGGCTTCACCCTGAGCACAGTCCCCCATGCCAGACAGAGCCCCCTCCTGACTCTGGCCCTTCAGCACTGCCCCATCCACTTCCTGGCTCCCTGCCCATCTCATTTTCCTGCTGGTGGGGAGTCTGCCCTTCATTTTCATTTTTTATCGATTTTTACTTGTTTTTTAAAATTTTCAAATAAACACTCAAGTATCAGAGGGGTAGCCGTGTTAGTCTGGATCTGTAAAAGCAACAAAGAATCCTGTGGCACCTTATAGACTAACAGACGTTTTGCAGCATGAGCTTTCGTGGGTGAATACCCACTTCTTCGGATGCAAATAAACACTGTTACATCCACAGGAAATCTATTAAAAAAATAAAAAACAAAAAAGAAATGGCCTTATGAATGGAGGAGGAAGCACATGAGATTCAGAGCTGCATGTGATCTTCATCATGTCCTGTGTGTGTGATGCCTGAGAGGAGCCAGTACTGGGACTTGTAAACAAACCCCCATAATCTGTGTTGGAGGGAGCATACGAGTTGGAAAACTGGAGAATTACAGATCTGAGTTGAAGGCAGATTTCTGATTGTTTCCAAAGAGTTATTAGTAACATAACTAAGGGAAACAGGTTTGCTTTTCAAAGTATGATTGTCAATTTGATGCTGTTCCTTTACAGTCCTTGGAGTTGTTTTCTCCCTTTCTTCAAACCCACAGATTTTTTTTTTAACTTTTCAAAATAACATTGGATGAGTAAATATTGATGTACTGTACAGCAAAGGCAGAGAAAGCATCTGTAATGTTGGGACTATAAATTTGGACATGACTACCAACAGAAGGTAGTAGTATAAAATACCTTGCATTTCCAAAGCTCCTTTCATCCAAGGATCTTAAAGCATTTTACAAGGGTTACACTGTGCCTTTAAGGCCCAGCCCTGTGTTGGGGCAGTGTTGAGCTGGCCTGCCTCAGGGGAACTGGGGGAGAAGCTCTGCCTCATGAAAGCACAACTTTTCCCATGTGTGCAGGATAGTTTACATAGATTGCATAATCCTCCTGATGCACTTTGCTCTTAATAGTGCCTTTGTGGACTCGTGTGGAAGGGCATGGAGGTGTCCATTCTTCCCTTTGGAGAGAGGTGCCTCAGGGAGAGAGGAAGGGAGTAGTAGCAGCAGGGACTGTGGTTGACCTTGGTCTGTGTCCAGGGCCTGGAATGGACAGAGTTTCCTTGTGCCTCATTACGTACTTGGTTTCCTGTACAGTGATGCATAGAACCCAAACTTAGTATTTATCTGCATTTTTTTGTTTATTCCAATTAAACAGTATCCAAACCACTCCCAGTTTTGTGGTGTGTTTTATGTTCTCACCTCATATGATGATTCCAATAAAGGCCTGATCTGTTCCCCCATTGAAATGAATGACATGACTTGTCTTTGCTTCATTGGGGCCATACCTAGGGTCCAATTCTGAGAACATTTACTTCTCCATGTAATCCAGTTGAAGTCAATGGAAATATATGTGTGAGTAAGGCTATATCTACATGACAGAGTCTGTACTGGCATAGTCCCCTCCAGTAGACACAGCGTACACCCATACAAAGAGGTTTTCTGCTGGTGTAGGAGCACCATCACGCTCAATGTTAGCTAGCTAAAAGTCTGCTTTGGAGTTAACTATCTTGAGTAGTTTTGTATCCTCTGCATATTTTGCCACCTTATGGTTTACCCCCTTTTCCAGATCATTTATGAATATGTTGAACAGTACTGGTCCCAGTACAGGCCCCTGGGGGACACCACTATTTACCTCTCTCCATTCTGAGAACTGAGAACAACCTACCCTTTGTTTCCTATCTTTTATCCAATTACCAATCCATGAGAACACCTTCCCTCTTATCCCGTGGCAGCTTACTTTGCGTAAGAGCCTTTGGTGAGGGACCTTGTCAAAGGCTTTCTGAAAATAAGTATACTATATCCACTGGATTCCCTTGGTCCACGTGCTTGATGACACCCTCAAAGAATTCTAGTAGATTGGTGAGGCATGATTTCCCTTTACTAAAACGATGATGACTCTTCCTCAACAAATTATGTTCATTTATATGTCTGACAATATTGTTCTTTATTATAGTTTCAACCAGTTTGCCTGGTACTGAAGTCAGGTTTACAGGCCTGTAATTGCTGGGATCACCTCTGGAGCCCTTTTTAAAAACTGGCATCACATTAGCTGTCCTCCAGTCATCTGGTACAGAAGCTGATTTAAATGATAGGTTACAGATTACAGTTAGTAGTTCTGCAGTTTCACAGTTGAGTTCCTTCAGAACTCTTGGTTGAATACCATCTGGTCCTGGTGACTTATTGCTGTTTAATTTATCAATTTGTTCCAAAACCTCCTCTAATGATACCTTAATCTGGGACAGTTCCTCAGATCTGTCATCTAAAAAGAATGGCTCAGGTTTGGGAATTTCCCTCACATTCTTAGCTGTGAAGACCGATGCAAAGAATTCATTTAGTTTCTCCGCAATGGCCTTATCTTCCTTGAGTGCTCCTTTAGCACCTCAATCGTCCAGTGGCCCTACTGGTTGTTTAGCAGGCTTCCTGCTGTCAGGGACTTGAACCCCGACAGTGAAGTTCGTTGTCTGACCGCAGAGAGACAGGCAACACCAGCAAGGTCCGATCAAAAGCTCTTCATTGACAAGTGCACGCGTCAATAAAGAGCAGCTCGTCTCCAGAGAGAACCAGCCCCCCTTTACAGCTTAGTATTAGCCTATATAGACAGTTTTATTACGTCATACATCACTCACTTGAGCAAAACCCACCCCCCTTTGTTTAACAACTTAAAACTAGACACTTTTAATATACACACATGCCTAGACTTTATGCCTACAACTTTAGATTATTAATTATATCTTAACAAGCACCAAAAGTTAGAAATACAGGGGAGTTTTAAACAAGCCTATAACTCAACCAGAGAGTTAGAATCTGAACTGTGGGATGCTAGAGTTTCTTATCAGTTCTTCAAACACTGTCCTTAACACAGCACAGCTGGTACTATGCCAGGAATGCAATCCCTGGTTTATCTCACGTTTCCAGGGCTTTGTGAAACAATGCTGCTTCTCAGTACTTTTCCACTCTGGGATTACCCAGAAACCTCTGTTAGCCTGAGTTCAGTCAGGTTGCATACCTGTTTTGTTGGCTATATCTTTATTCAGGCCTAACACTGCTTCAGATGTACTTAAAAAAAATTGCTATTACTTTCTGAGTCTTTGGCTAACTGTTCCTCAAATTCTTTTTTGGCCTTCCTAATTGTATTTTTATACTTCATTTGCCAGTGTTTATGCTCCTTTATATTTTCCTCACTAGGATTTAACTTCCACTTTTTAAAGGATGCCTTTTTGCATCTCACTGCTTCTCTTACTTTGTTGTTTAGCCACAGTGGCTCTTTTTTGGTTCTCTTACTATGTTTTTTTAATTTGGGGTATACATTTAAGTTGAGCCTCTATTATGGTGTCTTTAAAAAGTTTCCGCACAACTTGCAGAGATTTCACTTTTGGCACTGTACCCTTTAATTTCTGTTTAACTAACCTCATTTTTGTGTAGTTCCCCTTTCTGAAATTAAATGCTACAGTGTTGGGCTGCTGTGGTTTTTTTCCTGCCACAGGGATATTAAATTTAATTATATTATGGTCACTATTACCAAGTGGTCCAGCTATATTCACTTCTTGGACCAGATCCTGTGCTCCACTTAGGACTAAATCAGGAATTGCGCCTCTGGTGGGTTCTAGGACCAGGTGCTCCAATAAGCAGTCATTAAAGGTGTCAAGAAACTTTACCTCTGCATCTCGTCCTGAGGTGACATGTACCCAGTCAATATGGGGATAATTGAAATCTCCCATTATTATTATTGAGTTTTTTATTTTAATAGCCTCTCTAATCTCCCTGAGCATTTCACAATCACTGTCACTATCCTGGTCAGGTGGTTGGTAATATATCCCTACCACTATTTCTTCTTATTAGAGCATGGAATTTCTATCCATAGAGATTCTATGGTACAGTTTGATTCATTTACGATTTTTACTTCATTTGATTCTATGCTTTCTTTCACATATAATGCCACTCCCCCCCCCCAGCACGACCTGTTCTGTCCTTCCGATATATTTTATACCCTGGTATTACTGTATCCCATTGATTATTCTCATTCCACCAAGTTTCTGTGATGCCTATTATATCAATATCCTTATTTAATACGAGGCACTCTAGTTTACCCATTTTATATAGCACTTGTATATAGGCACTTTAAAAACTTGTCTCCTTTTAGCTATCTGCCATTACACAATGTAATTGAATGGGACTCTTTTTTATTTGACTGTTTCTGATCAGACCCTATCTGTATTTTATCATTTTCCATCCTCTCATCCTCACTAGGACATAGAAATTCTCTCTAAATAGATCCTCCCGTAAGGGATGTCCTCCACACCTGTCGGCTTTCCCCCAGTCCTTAGTTTAAAAACTGCTCTACAACCTTTTTAAGGTTAAGTGCCAGCGATGTGGTTCCATTTTGGTTTAGATGGAGCCCATCCTTCCTGTGTAGGCTTCACCTTTCCCAAAAGTTTCCCCAGTTCCTAATAAATCTAAACCCCTTCTCCCTACACTATCGTCTCATCTATGCATTGAGACTCTGCAGTTCTGCCTGTCTAACTGGCACTGCATGTGGAACTGAGAGCATCTCAGCGAATGCTACCATGGAGGTCCTGGACTTCAATCTCTTACCTAGCAGCCTAAATTTAGCCTGCAGGTCCTCTCTCCTATCCTTCCCTATGTCATTGGTACCTACATGTACCATGACCACCAGCTCCTACCTAGCACTACACTTAAATCTATCTAGATGTCTTGAGAGATGTCCTGATATTCAGTTCTAAATTAGCCCATTTCTTAAGTTAATGTCATGAGATTGCACAGAGCCGTGTTTGTTGAACCACATTTGCATAATCAGACATGGCCTTCCAATGACAAGCACTTCAGTTGAATCCGTTCCTATCTGACACAATCCTCCTGACAACATCTCGAACATCCAGTAGTGCCGTACACCTCCATTCCACCACACTTTCAGCTGTGTTTTACAGTTGTAGATGTCCTCCAGAAGTCTCCACAAATCTTACTTCATACTGGATTCTACAAAACCTGCAGCTGATTGAACAGTAAAAAACAGCGTTATTCACTGTGCTTCAGTCAGTGAGAGAAGACTTCGATATTCACTCTAGAAGTGGATGACTAAAGCAGTAGTTTTAGGTAGTGGAAAAAGACAAACTTGATAATATTTTTCAGCATTGCTATTCCTTAAGTCAGGAGAGAGATTTTGGGATTCTTTTTGTTCTAACTCTTTCAATATGAGTGTAGGCTGTTACTCAACATAATGCAGTAACTTTACAAGTGTATTATTATGATGGTGTTGACAGCCTAGTAACAGTGAGAGAGGGAAACTAGACTTTTGTTTCAGGAGTAAATTACAATTTGTGTGAAAGAGAAGAGTAGCACTAAAACTGCATTAATATAATGTAAAATTACTAACTTCAGAGCAATAAACTATTTGTAATCTCTCAAAACAGCATCTTCGTTCTTTAGGCTCCTTGTGGATGTTCCTGTTATAATGAAATCCAAAAATTACAATCTGAATTGTGGAAGAGATATGTATATAGAAACACAGGAAAGACATACATTACCAGGTCAGACCACAGAAACATTTGGTTTAACACCTTGTTCTCCAGCGATGGCTAGTACTTATTGCTTCTTATTACTGCGACCTTTTTTAGGTTAAGTGCCAGCCTCCCTATGGCCAGGTTTATACTGCTGCTTCTGGAAAGACATACAAGTATCTTTATTTACTTGGAACTAGAACTGGTTGGAAAATATGATTAATGTTTTTGATGAAAAATGCTGATTTGTTGAAACTATGGAAAATAGGGTCTGGTGCGATGAATATCCCATTTAAAAAAATGGAGAAAAAGACCTTTTGAAATAGTCTAAATGATTTGTTTGGACATTTTCTAAACAAAAAAATTGCTGTTTTGGGGTTAAAAATGACTTTCTTTAAGTATTTGAGCTAATTAGACTGAAATAGGTATTTTCAAATGTTCCAAATCAAAACACCTTAAAATGATCAAAAAGAAAACTTTCTGATTGACCCAAAATGAAAAATAAATGTGTTTTTTGGGGGGTTTGTAAATATTTGAGATTTTAACTTTGCATTTTATTCGAGACAGGAAAAACTTTTAACTTTCAAATATTTGCAGGATAGGAAAACCATTTCAAATCCAGCTCCCTTTGGAAGGTCAGACCATTGTGATGGAGTTCTTATTGTGATTTTGTTTCCTGCTGGATAGCCCCAAAAACAACAGAAAAGCCAGGAAGTCTTCCCTGAATGTTTTTGCATCTAAGGCTACAGGCTTTTCAGGCTGATTTAAAGTTGTTATAGTATGAAGAAGTTACCTTGTGCTGAGATTTTGTTTTTGTTTGTTTTTAGAAAGCCAGTACCACCACATGACCCAATGCCTACTCAAGAAGTAGTTTTAGGATTAAAAAATTAACCACGGTTTCCTTTCTTCCCATCTTAATTCATATTTCTGGATTATGAATGGAGAAATTAATTATTTTGTAATCTATTGACCAGTATGGTATAAAATGCTTTTAGGTCAGAGGTGGGCAAACTATGGCCCGCTGGCCACATCTAGCCCACGGGACCGTCCTGCCCGGCCCTTTAGCCTCCCCGGCCGGGAGCTTGACCACGACTCCTCTCCCGCAGCCTCAGCTCGCCATGTCACCAGCGCTCTGGGCAGTGGGGCGGCAAGCTCCTGCCGGGAAGCCGCCGGGTGTAGTGTATTAAATTGCTCCCCATAGGAATGTCCTACTTACGGCGCATCAGGACTGGCAGCTGTAAGTAGCACATTCCTACAGGGAGCAATTTAATACATTACCCCAGTCCTCTGTACACTTTTGGAACCCTGATATGGCCCTCAGGCCAAAAAGTTTGCCCACCCCTGTTTTAGGTCATTCAACAAGTTGAATTGTTTGCCAGGTCAAGGGTGAGATCGTAGGCAATAAATCTAAAACAGATAAATAGTCATTGAAAAGTAAATCTGAGGTGCTGTTGCACTGGTCTTTTATAAATGTTTCTGGTATCTGTCATGCTTTGTAATAACGTGAAAGTTGAAATTTCAGCTCTGAATTGCCATCCACGCTCACAGTATTGTTCAATTTCTTTTCCATCCTGGGATGTCCTTGGTGAATCAGCTGTGAAATCCACACAATTATAGTCTGGAATTTTCCAGTATTCATGAAAAAAAAGCTGTTTATTTCTGAGCCATGAGCATTACAATTCAGATTTCTTTTGCATAGTGCCTTCCATATATTTCATCTCCAGATGCTTTGATGGGGTTAAATAATAGTTTTATTTAACTTTGCAACTATCACCTTCCCTTCACCTTTATTTTAAATACACGGGAAAGGGAGAAAAAAGATAGTTTCAGCTATTTGAGAACAGATGGAGAGTAAATGGGGTGAGGATGCATGTTGTTCCAGAAGGGGCTGCTGAGAAAGAGAGAGAACTCTATGGGGATATTTACTCAGCAGCTTGGGAGCGTACTTCCGAGAACGGGTAGAGAGACTCCCACTAGCTCTGCTTAAGCTAGTGTTCTAAAACTAGCAGTATGGCCCCAGTGGCTTGGGTTAGCCACTTGAGTATAAACCCACCTGACTCCCAGGTATGTGGCTAGCCCAACCAGCTGAGGCCACACAGCTACTTGTAGCATGCTAGCACAAGCAGAGCTAGCGTGTGTCTGTATGCCGCTTTGGAAAGCAGACACCTAGATGCAGTGCAGACATAACCGGAGAAATAGTGACTGGAAATGTGAAAGGGCTAGATGAGGAAGAGGGAGTAAGTAGGAGAGTTTGAATCAAAGTCCCTAACATAGTCCCTAGCAAAGTCCCTGAACTTGTTTTCCCTAAAAGTAACCAAAAGGAAAAAAATTAAATGCGAAAGTTAAAAATATCCTGTCCCTGAGAAATCCCAGCAGCCAGGCCTATATGGCCTGAGCCCTGGAAGGAGTGCAGAACAAAAACATAGCAGGCAGTAAAATGTTAACTCCTACATTGTACTCTGTTTATAATCTACCAGATTGGGATGTGGAAAAATTAGTCAAAGGAGCATGGGCCAAACTCGGTCCTCACTTATAACGGAGTGAATCTTTAGCATGGCTAGGCTAAGGAAATAGGGTGTGTTTTAAAGCTGTTTAGGTAGGCCCGACCGTTGACCACTCCCAGATAATACATTTTTAAATATGACTATCTGTGTTAGGAGTGAAGTGGTGTTTGCTGTTAAAGGAAGTGTAGATTCAAATGAAGTAAAAATCTTAAGCGAATCCACAGGTTCCATAGAGTCTCTATGGATAGAAATTTCATGCTCTAGTAAAAAATATAACAGTAGGGATCTATTATCGACCACCTGACCAGGACAGTAATAGTGATGATGAAATGCTAAGGGAAATTAGAGAGGCTATCAAAATTAAGAACCCAATAATAGTGGGGGATTTCAATTATCCCCATATTGACTGGGAACATTTCACTTCAGGACGAAATGCAGAGATAAAATTTCTCGATACTTTAAATGACTGCTTCATGGAGCAGCTGGTACGGGAACCCACAAGGGGAGAGGCGACTCTAGATTTAATCCTGAGTGGAGCGCAGGAGCTGGTCCAAGGGGTAACTATAGCAGGACCACTTGGAAATAGTGACCATAATACAATAGCATTCAACGTCCCTGTGGTGGGAAGAACATCTCAACTGCCCAACACTGTGGCCTTTAATTTCAAAAGGGGGAACTATACAAAAATGAGGGGGTTAGTTAGACAAAAGTTAAAAGGTACAGTGACTAAAGTGAAATCCCTGCAAGTTGCGTGGGCCCTTTTTAAAGACGCCGTAATAGAGGCCCAACTTCAATGTATACCCCAAATTAAGAAAAACAGTAAAAGAACTAAAAAAGAGCCACCGTGGCTTAACAACCATGTAAAAGAAGCAGTGAGAGATAAAAAGACTTCCTTTAAAAAGTGGAAGTCAAATCCTAGTGAGGCAAATAGAAAGGAGCACAAACACTGCCAACTTAAGTGCAAGAGTGTAATAAGAAAAGCCAAAGAGGAGTTTGAAGAACGGCTAGCCAAAAACTCCAAAGGTAATAACAAAATGTTTTTTAAGTACATCAGAAGCAGGAAGCCTGCTAAACAACCAGTGGGGCCCCTTGACGATGAAAATACAAAAGGAGCGCTTAAAGATGATAAAGTCATTGCGGAGAAACTAAATGGATTTTTTGCTTCAGTCTTCACGGCTGAGGATGTTAGGGAGATTCCCAAACCTGAGCTGGCTTTTGTAGGTGACAAATCTGAGGATCTGTCACAGATTGAAGTCTCACTAGAGGAGGTTTTGGAATTAATTGATAAACTCAACATAAACAAGTCACCGGGACCAGATGGCATTCACCCAAGAGTTCTGAAAGAACTCAAATGTGAAGTTGCGGAACTATTAACCAAGGTTTGTAACCTGTCCTTTAAATCGGCTTCGGTACCCAATGACTGGAAGTTAGCTAATGTAACGCCAATATTTAAAAAGGGCTCTAGGGGTGATCCTGGCAATTACAGACCGGTAAGTCTAACGTCGGTACCGGGCAAATTAGCTGAAACAATAGTAAAGAATAAAATTGTCAGACACATAGAAAAACATAAACTCTTGAGCAATAGTCAACATGGTTTCTGTAAAGGGAAATCGTGTCTTACTAATCTATTAGAGTTCTTTGAAGGGGTCAACAAACATGTGGACAAGGGGGATCCGGTGGACATAGTGTACTTAGATTTCCAGAAAGCCTTTGACAAGGTCCCTCACCAAAGGCTCTTACGTAAATTAAGCTGTCATGGGATAAAAGGAAAGGTCCTTTCATGGATTGAGAACTGGTTAAAGGACAGGGAACAAAGGGTAGGAATTAATGGTAAATTCTCAGAATGGAGAGGGGTAACTAGTGGTGTTCCCCAAGGGTCAGTCCTAGGACCAATCCTATTCAATTTATTCATAAATGATCTGTAGAAAGGGGTAAACAGTGAGGTGGCCAAGTTTGCAGATGATACTAAACTGCTCAAGATAGTTAAGACCAAAGCAGATTGTGAAGAACTTCAAAAAGATCTCACAAAACTAAGTGATTGGGCAACAAAATGGCAAATGAAATTTAATGTGGATAAATGTAAAGTAATGCACATTGGCAAAAATAACCTCAACTATACATACAATATGATGGGGGCTAATTTAGCTACAACGAGTCAGGAAAAAGATCTTGGAGCTATCGTGGATAGTTCTCTGAAGATGTCCACGCAGTGTGCAGAGGCGGTCAAAAAAGCAAACAGGATGTTAGGAATCATTAAAAAGGGGATAGAGAATAAGACTGAGAATATATTATTGCCCTTATATAAATCCATGGTACGCCCACATCTCGAATACTGTGTACAGATGTGGTCTCCTCACCTCAAAAAAGATATTCTAGCACTAGAAAAGGTTCAGAAAAGAGCAACTAAAATGATTAGGGGTTTAGAGAGGGTCCCATATGAGGAAAGATTAAAGAGGCTAGGACTCTTCAGTTTGGAAAAGAGGAGACTAAGGGGGGACATGATAGAGGTATATAAAATCATGAGTGATGTTGAGAAAGTGGATAAGGAAAAGTTATTTACTTATTCCCATAATACAAGAACTAGGCGTCATCAAATGAAATTAATAGGCAGCAGGTTTAAAACAAATAAAAGGAAGTTCTTCTTCACGCAGCGCACAGTCAACTTGTGGAACTCCTTACCTGAGGAGGTTGTGAAGGCTAGGACTATAACAATGTTTAAAAGGGGACTGGATAAATTCATGGTGGCTAAGTCCATAAATGGCTATTAGCCAGGATGGGTAAGAATGGTGTCCCTAGCCTCTGTTCGTCAGAGGATGGAGATGGATGGCAGGAGAGAGATCACTTGATCATTGCCTGTTAGGTTCACTCCCTCAGGGGCACCTGGCATTGGCCACTGTCGGTAGACAGATACTGGGCTAGATGGACCTTTGGTCTGACCCGGTACGGCCTTTCTTATGTTCTTATGTTCAGAGCTGGGCGGCCGGAGAGCAGTGGCTGCTGGCCAGGCACCCAGCTCTGAAGGCAGAGTCACCACCAGCAGCAGCACAGAAGTAAGGATGGCATGTTATGGTATTGCCACCTTTACTTCTGCGCTGCTGCCTCCCGAGCTGGGCCCTTGGTCAGCAGCCGCCACTCTCTGACCACCACCTCTAAGGCAGCAGCACAGAAGTAAGGTGTTGGTATGGTATTACCACCCTTACTTCTGCACTGCTGCTGGCAGGGCGCTGCCTTCAGAGCTGGCGCCTGGATAACAGGTGCCGCTCTCTGGCTGCCCAGCTCTGAAGGCAGCGCAGAAGGAAGGGTGGCAATACCGTGACCCCCCTAAAATAACCTTGTGGTCTGCCCTGCAACTCCCTTTTGGGTCAGGACCCCAAATTTGAGAAACGCTGGTCTTCCCCATGAAATCTGTATAGTATAGGCTAAAAGCATACAAAAGACCAGATTTAATGGAGAAAGGCCAGATATCACGGTCTGTGATGTGTTTTTCATGGCTGTGAATTTGGTAGGGCCCTACTGATGAGCTGTAGAGCCTTTCAACTCTTTCAACCACCTTGAATCCAGCCCAGCTCCGCAGAGAGTAAAAGTTGTTCCCATCCAGTGGATGTTTTCATGGCCCCAATGTAAGAGAAGTTTCATGGATCTCAGTATCAGCTCCTATGTCACACTCACTGCTGTATTTGGCACTAGCCTGCAGGCTCTTTGAGGCAAGGACTGTCTCTTACTATGCGTTTGTACAATGGTTAGCACAAAGCAGCCCATGCTCAGTTGAGTCCTCTAGTACAGAGTTTTTCAACCCATGGGTTGCCACACACAACTGGGTCACTAGAATGCGTCAGAGGGTCATGGGATTGGCTGGGCTCAGCTTCCCCGCTCTGGGTATTGTGACCTACTGCATGGGATCACAGCACCGCTCAGATCTGGCCTTTCTGTCATGATTGTGGGAGGCCAGATAAGTCAAAATTGAGCGAATGGCACTGCAATCCCATGCACCAGGTCTCAAAACCCTTCTCACAAATGTGGTCTGGCTGTCCCAGAGGTTGCAATGCCCAGAGCGAGAAGCTGAGCCCAGCCAGCCCCACAGGACGGGAGCTGAGAGGGAGCAATTGGTTTCAGGTTCTCCAGGATTTCCCCCCCACACACCACACACACATGAGATGCACCTCCCCATGCCCCACAGCCAGACAACACCCAGTCTTCCAAACCCTCTGTCAAGGTTCCTTCCCCACTCTGAACTTTAGGGTACAGATGTGGGGTCCTGCATGGACACTTTTCTAAGCTTAATTACCAGCTTAGATCTGGTATCGCTGCACCATTCACAAGCACTCTCTTCCTTGGGTAGCCTTGAGAAAGTTCACCAATTTCCTGGTGAACACAGATCCAAACCCCTTGGATCTTAAAACAAGGAGAAATTAACCATCCCCCCTCCTTTCTCCCACCAACTCCTGGTGGATCCAGATCCAACCCCCTTTGATTTTTCCTTGTTTTTTAGATCCATCAGGTATTAAGAAAAAGGCTTTTAATTAAAGAAAAGAAAAGTAAAAGAAAACCCTCTGGGAGAGATTAGCATACCAGCTACTCTCACAGACAACAGATTCCAAACACAGAGGATGTTCCCCTGGGCAAAAATTTTAATACACACAAGAATACCCAAATTTGATAATTCCCTTAATGGTACCAAGACAAGTTACAAAGAAAATAAACATAAACCTATTTATTCCCTTCTAAAACTTACTACTGTGATAAGAGGCTGGTTCCTTGATCTTTTTCACTCCGGCTGAAACTGAAAACTAAACAAAGGAAAAAACCCTCCTTCCTTTTGAAACATCTTGTTCCCCCATTGGTTCCTCTGGTCAGGTGTCAGCTAGGCTAGGTGAACTTCTTAACCCTTTACAGGTAAGAGGCATTAACCCTTAACTATCTGTTTATGACACCCCCATTATGCTCCCCAGTCTGGACTCCGCCCCCAATGTACCCTTCCCATCAGCCAGGCAACTCTCCCTCTGTCAAACCACCCATCCTGGCCCCTGCTGCCTCCCAGCTCCTTCCTCCAGCCCCCTCGGTTTACCTCAGGCTTCCAAATCCTTCCACCCCTTTACCCGCTGCCTCCCACAGGCTGGGTGTGTATGTGTGTGTCTTTTGGGGAGTTGTTGGCTCGCCAACCCTCTGCCCCATATCTTTCCCCCTATTCCTGCCCCATCTCCCCCAGAATCCCAATTCCGTCCTCACTACACCCCCAGATTTACTCCCAGGCTCCCAAATCCCCCTCATCCCTTGCCCTCTGTCCCTCCATGAGCCATGGGGAAGGCTGTGTGGTTTTGGGGGTTATCTTGGCTCTTCACCCCTCCCTCTCTCCCTCCAGTTAACAGCTAGGGAAGGCCCCCTACCAGAAACATCTGTCGGGGCTATGTGAAATATTGGTTTGGAGCCTCCCTTTCAATGGACCTCTGCGGGGCGGGGGGAGGTGGAATCAAGTCTGGGGGCACGTCCAGGTTGATCTCTGGGTTGCAACAGGCCATCAAGGTTTACAAATGGGTCCTGAATCTGCAAAGGTTGAACAACAGGGTTCTGGTGAGAGCTCCTGCTGCATGTGCCAACACCTTATTAACTATAAATTTGCAAGAGTTAACAACACTCTCATTGTGTCTCTCTTTCTCTCACACATGCACTACTGGGAGTGTATGGAAGATGTTCAGATCAGGAGACCGATTTAAAAACAAGATTAGTTCTTTTTAATTTAATGATTTTTGAGACAGACTCATGATTTTTGGGGGTGTGGTTCATGACCTTTTAACGTGGGTGGGTGGGTGTCAAAACTGAGGTACTGTGATACCATGGATTGGGGAGGACTTCATTAGCCTCTGCTTTAAAAAAAAATCTTAGCAGATGCCAACTGAGCATTCTCAGCAATGATTTTTTTCACTGATATCACCATTATCAAATCCATCTTTATTTTTATGTTTGGTCACAGATGTGAACTTCATTAAGCACCATTTACATTGCCCAGTTTCACATTACAGCTGTTTTCAATTTTCTTGGTTGAAAAAGCATGGCACTCCTCTTTATTTAAGTTGGAAAAATGATTGTCACTATTATACTTTCCCTTACAAAACTCAAAATCCCCAGAAGGGACTTTGCTCACGCTTTCCAAAAACAAATTCACCTTTTGATAGATACCAAACATGGAAAATTTCAGAGAGAAAGGTAAATGTTTTGGAAAGTGTTGTACATATGAAAATAAGTTATAACTGAAACTATTTTGCAACTTTAGATACAGTGCTAGCTATGGGACTCATATAACATTTAAGAAGACCTGCTATTATAGGAATTGAATCATGCTAATTTAGTCAGGTTTCTAGACAGTTCTATCACTTTATAGATTACTCTTCATAGAAATGGGTGTCCGTCTGTCTTTTAGAAAAAAATCACACACTCCAACCAATCAACCATTTAAAGAATGCATCTTCTCCACAAGGTTGTTTAATCCCTTTTAAACAGGAAATAACATAAAATAAAATGTTATGGGTTTATGATATTTGGAATAACAACATCTCATTTGCCAAAGGTGCGTGTGATTTGGTTATGTGGTGGCTGTGTGCGGGGGGATCACTTCATGTTTTAGTGTAAGCAAATATATTATGCTAGGAGCGTAGAAGGTCTCACAATGATCAGAGGCTGGATCTTAAAGTGCAGCCTATGGCTATCATTCTTTAATTTAGGGGTTAGGTTTGCCAACTTTCTAATCACACAAAACCAAACACCCTTGCCCCACCCCTTTGTCGAGGCCCCGCCCCCCTTCGCCAAGGCCCTCCCCCCATGCTGTTGCTCACTCTCCTCCACCCTCACTGGGCTGGGGCAAGAGGTTGGGGTGCAGGAAAGGGTGTGGGGTCCAGGCTCCAGGAGGGAGTTTGGGTGCAGGAGTGGGCTCAGGGTTGGGGTGTGAGAGGGCATGCAGGCTCCAGGGGGAAGTTTGGATGCAAGAGGGGACTCAGGGCTGGGCAGGGGGTTGGAGTGCGGGAGAAGGTGCAGGGTGTGGGCTCTGGGAGGGGGCTCAGGGCTGGGGCAGGGGGTTGGGGTGCGGGAGGGTGTTTGGGCTCCAACGGGGCGGCGCTTACCTCAGGCGGTTCCCGGTCAGTGGTGCACTGGGGCTAAGGCAGGTTCCCTGCCTGCCCTGGCTCCACACAGCTCCCGGAAGTGGTTGTCATGTCCGGCTCCTAGGCGCAGGGGCGGACAGGCAGCTCTGCATGGTGCATGCTGTCCGCATCTGCAGGTGCCACCCCCACAGATCTCATTGGTCACGGTTTATGGCCAATGGGAGCTGCGGAGCTGGCACTCGGTGCAGGAGCAGCGCCCGGAGCCTCCCCGATCGGCCCTCCACCAAGGAGCCAGACATGGCGGCCGCTTCTGGGAGCCACGTGGAGTCAGGGCAGGGCAGGGAGCCTTCCATAGCCCCACTGCGCCACCGACCGGACTTTTAATGGCCCGCTCAGTAGTGCTGACTGGAGCCGTCGGGGTCCCTTTTTGACCAGACATTCCGGTCGAAAACTGGATGCCTGGCAACCGTATTAGGGATTCTCAAGTTGTGGGTCTGTAAGTACTTTTTACTCAATCTCTGCATACAGGACTGAGTTCAGTGCAATCTGGGGAGTCTGTAAACAGCAGTATTGCTAGCCCTAACTGTTCAAAAAATGTTAGACCACACAAAAATAATACTAATGTGATTGGCAATTTCTGGTTAAAAGTGCCACTTGAAAAGTACACCCAGGCCTAGTCTCCACTCTAGTAAAATAACCTGTTCCTGATGATGGTCGTCAGCAAAATGTGCAGCAGAGCACCAAAGACAAAGATCAAGCTATGTTTGATATCAGGTTTCAGGAATGGGTCATCCTTCTAGTGCAGACCATGCCAAAACGCGCGTGCACACACACATGCCCCTGCACTGTCCTTGGTTCAGAGGAAAGTTGGTCATTGAATTCTGCTTCCTCTTGTTGTTTTTTGAAAGGGGAAGGGAGTGCTGCTTAGGGTAAATCTACACTGCTGCTAGGAATATGCCTCTCAGCCCGGGTGGACAGACTACTGCTATTGGGGACTGAACTAGCATGCTAAAAATAGCGGTGTGGCCATTGCGCCTCTGGAAAACAGTGGGAGAGAGGCCCTGGACTCAAGAAGTTTGGAAGCTGCAGCCCTTATGTATAGGACTGTTAATTTTTCTCTCTGGACTTTTGACTGAACTGTTTATCTGTCTGGCCCTTAAGCAGATTAGTGCTCTAGGCCAGGGCTGGCCAACCTTTGGCTCCGGAGCCACATGCGGCTCTTCAGAAGTTAATATGAGGCTTCTTGCATAGGTGCTGACTCCAGGGCTGGAGCTACAGGTGCCAACTTTCCACTGCTCAATCCCAGGCCCTGCCCCCACTTCACCCCTTACCGCAAGGCCCCCGGCCCTTCCCGCCCCCTCCCCTGCTGCACCCTTGCTCCTCCCCCCTCTGTCCCAGAGCCTCCTGTACACTGTGAAACAGCTGATTGCAGCGGGCAGGAGGCACAGGGAGGGGGAGGTGCTGATTGGTGGGCAGGAGCTGCTACAGACTAGGGACTGAATGGCTAGGCAGCAGTTCTGCAGAAAAGGACCTAGGGGTTACAGTGGATGAGAAGCTGGATATGAGTCAACAGTGTGCCCTTGTTGCCAAGAAGACTAACGGCATTTTGGGCTGCATTAGTAGGAGCACTGCCAGCAGATTGAGGGACGTGATCATTCCCCTCTATTCGGCATTGGTGAGGCCTCATCTGGAGTACTGTGTCCAGTTTTGGGCCCCACACTAAAAGAAGGATGTGGAAAAATTGGAAAGAGTCTAGCGGAGGTCAACAAAAATGATTAGGGGACTGGAACACATGATTTATGAGGAGAGACTGAGAGAACTGGGATTGTTTAGTCTGCAGAAGAGAAGAATGAGGGGGGATTTGATAGCTGCTTTCAACTACCTGAAAGGGAATTCCAAAGAGGATGGATCTAGACTGTTTTCAGTGGTAGCAGATGACAGAACAAGGAGTAATGGTCTCAAGTTGCAGTGGGAGAGGTTTAGGTTGAATATTAGGAAAAACTTTTTCACTTGAAGGGTGGTGAAGCACTGGAATGGGTTATCTAGGGAGGTGGTGGAATCTCCTTCCTTAGAGGTTTTTACGGTCAGGCTTGACAAAGCCCTGGCTGGGATGATTTAGTTGGGGATTGGTCCTGCTTTGAGCAGAGGGTAGGACTAGATGACCTCCTGAGGTCCCTTCCAACCCTGATATTCTATGATTTTATGAGGTGCTGGGGGGCGTGGGCCGAGGGATGTGCTGGCCACCGCGTCCAACAGCTCCCATTGGCCTGGAGCAGCAAACCACGGCCACTAGGAGCCACGATCAGGCGAACCTGCGGACGCGGCAGGTAAACAAACCGGCCCGGCCCACCAGGGGCTTTCCCTGCACAAGCGGCGGTACAAGTTTGAGAACCACTGCTCTAGGAAATTAAACTACCTGGCAGTGGCAGTAGAAGTTTGCAATTGCCAATGGCTGTAATAATGTTTTAGCAAGGATTTTTCTTTCTCCTGAAATAAATTGTGTTTTGCAGCAGCACGTAACCAAATTGTAGTTTATTTTAAAATAAAACCTATGCTGGCTTGGGTTGCAAATTACATTGCTGTTTATTTTTCTGGCAAAAATATAGCTGCCTCTGAACTATCTAGCTGTGGCCTCTAGTTTTTATTTTCTCTCTCCAAATTATATTCTTGTCTTGCAGCAGTGGCTAAGGCGGCTAAATTGTGTCATATTTCCTTCTAGTGGATGGTTCACATGTCATAGAGGATAAGAGCCTATGACTAGTGCTTGCTAATGGAGTTATTAGTTTAGCTCAAATAATTGAGGGCTGTATTTTTGGTGCTTAAGGTCTTGGGTTCTATATCTGATGATGACCGGTAGTGGGGGGGTTGTAGTGCTCTGAAAACTGCTACATGGCTATACTGTCTTGGCAAAAAAATGAAAATATTTGCTTTTATGGCAGAGGACTCTCTGAACTCCCTGATTATAACAGAAATGTTCAGACCTAAACAGTCTCTTCCATGGTTCCCATAGACCTTTGATTAGCACACTACTGAATATATGCAAACTGAAGCTTGGCCTCAGATATGCTCAGCAGTGTACCTGGCCCTGCTCCCAAGGCATTACTTATGGCGTACAGGTAATGAGCTCAGTCCAATAGCTCTGCAGCCTCAGTCCCTTCTCACATTTGTTGAGGGGAAACTTAGTTCTCTTCACTTCACTCCCCTTCAGTCCCTTCCAGCCCACCTTCCCTTTGCTGCTGTGCCTGAGGTCATTCAGCTTGCATCCAGCTTCCCTCTTGGTCTGGCAGTCAGGAAACCTGGTGCTGTCACTTGCCCAGATAGCACTTCTACTTGTCCCAGGCTTCTCTGGCCAGTAGTATTTTTCCCAGGCTAGTTTATTGGATATGCCAGTAATTCCTGGTGTTTCTCTGGAGACCCAATGGCTTTCTAGCCCCCTCTAGAGTATTCAGGGAGAAAAGCAGGCCTGATCCCATTCCCCACTTGCAACTTCATGGGGCATTATCTCCTTACGTTATGTCGGGGAGGGGCGTGGGGTCAGTCCCCTTCTTCTTTCTTCCAGTGGCCTCTCTCCCTTAGCCCTGCAACAAGATCCTGGAAGGGTAAATTGGTGAGAGAGATTAACTTCCCCTTCCTGGTCACACAATCTCAATGGAGGGTAAATGCTCTGTGCCCATCCTTTCTGTCTCTGACCCCCCTGCCTCTCCGCATGCAGATACCACCTGCAGCATGTAAGAGGAGAGGAGTCAGCAGAACTTTGTGGACTGTCCCCAGCTATTTGCCTAGCTGGTCTGCATTGTGCCATCTTGTGGTGGGAGACTGGCATTGTAGCAAAGAAACAAACAAACCCTCAGGTGGTATTTGGCACAGTCCCCTGAACTCTGGCCAGTATGAGTTTATCAAACCTAGAACATGTCACCCAAATTAGGACTCCATACATACTGTTTGAATGTCACCTGAATAGTTTTTACAGCAAAATATACTGTGAAATTAATGAAATACTGAGTTTGCAATTCCAGCTCTTGTATATCTCAATGCATTACAATCTGGTAATGTACCAGAAATTATCAATGAAGGCAACAAAAGGGTAACAGACCTCTGGAACCAAAAACAGTTATTTCACTAGGAAGACATCAACATAATCCTAGATCGGTGGTGATATTAGGTACTACTGCACTCAGTGCCTGCATCATATAGGAAATATTTGTAGCAAAATATTTTTCTTACCCTAAATACTATGATATTAATATTCTGGTACTTATAAATTGTTCTTAAATGGTTAACCTAAGAATATTGTTTCAGCAGTGCATATATTCTATGCTACATATAACAAACATTTCATTGTTTATATATAAAAACATAATGAAATAAATATATATGGGGGGGTGGTTATTGAAGACAGATCAAACTTAAGTACCAACTGAAAGTTGTTGGAAATAAATTGCACTGCATAAATCCCAGTAATAACAGCTGTGGAATATAGCTCCTTTGTTTATCATTTATTTTTTACCAATTAATTGCTTCATTTCCTGGGTCAGTTAGTTACAGTAGGATGAAACTCAAATAAATCACATATTTTAAGCTTGTCCTCCAGCATATTTGTGTGTGTTCATATTTTAGACATTTAAAAATAAATGTTGTATCATTGCAAGACACAGAAGTGCCATGTAAAATGGACAAAATTAGTGAGACATTCCAACATACCTAAATCCTGATTCAGCAGTCTGTCCCCATTCAGCAAACCTCAATATCAGACTAAACTGTGGGGTTTACTTTCTCATATACCTAGTGCAGGGTCCCGTTGCAGAATCATGGCCTACTGTATGCTATCAAGACAAGGCAGAACCTGAATCTAATGCACTAAACATACGTGCAAAATTAAGGGAATAGTATCAACACATAACTGGTTCTATGATTGTTGGATTATTTTGTGATTAGAATAAAATGGCTTTAATAAATACAGTACATTAGTATATGGAGTAGTTAAAAGGAATCTTTATGGTTAGATGTATTGATTTTGCTGTAAGTCAGACTTTCATTCCAACAAAATGAGTGTCAAATTTCTGATTTACAAATGTATTTTTATTCATTTCAGTGCTTTTTCTCTGCATTTTCTCCTGTCTCCCCACATCTCATTCTCATCATCTGTTTGCCCAGAAATGGGTGGCAATTTGAGTGCCTTCCACATAAAATCAATAACAATAATGAAATCCTTAGTGGACTTCATGGATCATATGGCCTGCCTCCCTTTTATGGAGTAATAACTCTGCTTGTGGTTTGTTTTGGTTGATTGGTTTGTCAATTTGTTTTACAGGATCTTTTATTGTGAGGGTGCTTGGGTAGCAGGGGATGTCAGTGTTGAATGTCAATCTTACTCTGGTGGAAAGGCTTTTTGAAGAGGAACATTTTGAAGTGTTTCCTAAAGTCAGACTGTAAAACAGTGGTTCTCCACCTGTTTATCATTGTGGGCCACAGCTGTGTGCTAATTGGGCTGCATGTGTCCCGCAGGCAGTGGGTTGAGAACCGCTGCTCTAAAAGTTTGTTCACAAGCTGGATCCCCTCAATCGAGAATGTTTTGTTACCAGCTCTCATGCAGTTTGTCCTGGACTTCATGTGCTGTGCTTTGTCCCACAAGAGCACAAGTGTCTTGGCAATTCATAGATCAAAATTTGGTCTTTAATGTAGCTGGGTCTTGGTCCATGAATTGCTTTGAAGATTGGGACCAAGGCCTGAGACTGGCATCTGAAATTGACTGGGAGCCAGTAGAGAGACTTGAGCATAGCTTGCTGTGCTTGTAGCAGCCTACATCATGGAGAAAGTGGGCAGTCTTTCATCTCTTTCTTGCATGATACATGTTCAAGTTCTATACAACTATAGCCAAGGGTTGTAAAACATAGAGAAATCATTCCATGAACTAGAAACTGCATCAGAATGTAGCCTCCATATTTCATGGGAAGAGGGTAAAAATTCATTTAAATGATAGACACATTTGTAAGCTGAAAAACTAACTTATTTTCTTTTTTTGGTAAAATGATTGGTGGTTGAATTTCAAACTGTATTATAGCAAGACTTGTGGTTGCTATGGCGTTGTTCTCTCCTCTAGTAGATGAAGCTGTATAGAAATTCTACAAAATAGAACATAACCATGCTTTATGTTCTTTCTAGCTATTGTATACAGATCTGTCTGCTTAACGGGCTATTTATTTCTGTAATTAATACTTGCTTTCAGATGTAGGCGTACATATTTTGTATTAATGGAGATAAAACTAAAGAAATGGGAATATTTTGATCATGAGTAAATTAAATTTTAAAAAGTGAATCTGCTGCTTATTTTTTCAGTTGTGAATATATACAAATTGTCTTCATTTACACAAGGAGCTGACTAATTAAATGGCCTAAATTGCAGTTTCCAGTTAAGTGCTCCCAAATATCACAGTGTGGTTAAAATTAGTTTCTAGATTAACTGAGTTTTTTAAAGCTTCTAATAACTTTTGCAGGATGATCAAGAAGAAAAACAGTGTGATTATAGGTCATATCTAAGTAGGTGGGGAAGGGTGTGGGAAAAGGAAGAAAACCACTTCCTGTAGTTTACACAGCACTTAGTCGAAATGTCAGTGAAAGGATGTATTGGGGGATTTCCACACTGCATGAATGTATTTGTATTCATTTGCTTTAAAGCACTTCCTGCCCTCCAGCTGGTGGCTTCTTGCCACCTGCAGGCACTCAATTTTAGCATAATCCCTGGGTGAGTTTTAAAGAGTGAGAATGATTGGTACCTGGTTGGGGACTATTGGGATGACCTTTTTGGTTCATGGTAATCAAAACTCTTTTCAAAGAGGGGATCGTTGATCTAATTAACAGTAGATGCGGGGTTCCCTTGATAATAGACAAAGGACCAATGTCTTAGTTAGGATACAGCCTCTGTGTGCTGCTCAGGTTGTGCAAAAAGGCTGGAACCTGGCCACAGTTGGTGGGTGAGAATTTTCATGGTGGGGAGGTACTCTCAGCTGGCTTAAAATCACAAAACTGGCGCTTGTGCCCACTGCCCCACAGGTCGTCAAAGTGTGGGTCTGAATGCTTGCTTTAACAAGCTTCTTGGACATTGGCTTTCATTGATTCATTGCAAATAAGTGAAATGGTCTCTGATTATGGGAGTGTTCTTGCTAGGAAGCAATCTGAGAGAGCCAGTCAGCTGGAGTTACTTTTTGGATTCTCCAAAGCACATTGGACAGTAGCAGCTTCTCTAGTCTGATCTGACAGTGTGGTAATGGGAGCATTTATGAAGTCCCGACAGTTATTAAAATTACGGTAGTTCAGTCTTCATAAAGACCTCCACCACCCACAACTCCTTCGTGGAAATGATACTTGGTCACAACCCCTGGCCATTTTTCAGAAGTATTTTGTCCTTTCTTGCTTGGTCCACAAGTGCACTTGGAATGTAGTGTTTTGATAGGAATGTGGTGATCTGCACTGATTTGGCTGGACATAGCTGTTGCACCCACTTGTAAGGATCCAGGCCTCAGTGATAGACTGTCAATGATTATGAGATTCTCTTTTGGTTTCTTCATACATGTAAGTCAGTGATAGAGATTCCTCCACTGCCACTGCCCCTCCCCCAATCCTGGTATGTGGCTCTGTGGCCAGAGCATGTGAAATGACATAGAAATAGAGCAGAGGTTTTCAAACTGGGGTGCACCCTCATAGGGGGGCACAGAGGAATGCTTCGGGGGCTATCTGTGATGCCAGCCCCATGCAGTGTGGCTTGGGGAGGGAGTGACATGTCCTCACCCTGACTCTGCTGGCAATAGTGATGACAATCGGTGCAGCTGAGCTGATGATGAACGTGGTGTGGCGGCTAGTGTGGACAAGGGCAAACTGTATTCTGCACCACTTCAGAAACCATGGTTGAAGCCTTCACTTGCAGGAAAAATATGTTCAGTATTGAGTCAGTTACACCTTTCGTCAGCAATGGGTCATTTTTTTTAGTGGACAAACTCATCATCTACATATGTGATGGCTCAATTTCCATGTTCCAGACTAGGTTTGGCCTGACATACTGACTGGATTATGTGTGTCATTGGGGCCACTAGGTTTATTTGGTGGGACAGCAGTTTTGGGTAGCAGAAGGAAGTAACCTGGTTCATTAGTATTATATAAGCTTTAGTTTGGAAAGGATTATGCCTCCATTGATTTATACCTGATCTATGTTAATAAAGTTGCAGTCTGTTGCTTTCCACCTAACATCCTGTGCCTGTCCTCATTTGGACCATGTTCTCAAGCAAGCTTGAGTAACAAGGCCTGGCCTAGTCCTACACTACAAAGTTAGGGCAATGTGAATTACCTTGCATCAACCTATTTGTGCATGTGTCCACATCAAATTTGTCTGTGGCCGACATAAGCACCCTATTACAACGATGCAGTAAAACCATCCCCATGGAGAATGTTGAGCCATGGTCGACCTCCAGAGGATGATGCAGCACAAGTGTAGACACTGTGTGACCTGTGTAAACCCTAACAGTCCTCCAACAGCTGTCACACAGTGCCCCACTCTCTGTGCCAGTCACCTCTCTGGTTACAGTTTTAAACTCCACTGCCCCGGGATCACAGAGACTGGAAGCCACCTCCCTCTTATGTGTGTTTTTGAAATGCCTTTTCCAGATTGCCCACCTTGAGTGACCTGCCAGGTTTGCTCACCTAGTTGTATGCCACTCTCCCAACTAAATAGGCCAACTCCACGCACTAGACACACTCCTGCCTGGAGCAGACATAGATCTCCTTGGCTTGTGGGGGGAAGAAGCTGTGCAAATACAGTTACAGATCAGGCATAGAAAAGTGGACATCTACGAGCAGATGGCATGGGTGAAGCAAACAAAGGGGTACAACTGGGATCAGCAGCAGTTTTGCATGCCAGTGAAGGAACCTCGCCAGGGATACCACAGGACCAAGGAGATCTCGATGAACATTTCATGGAGATACTCTGCAGTCCTCTCGGAAGGGTTTCTAGGGAAGGCTGTCTTATTTCTTCCTCTGTGGTAGGGCACTTTCTCATGCCACTGTGCAATGAGTTTGGCTGCTGTCGTTGCAATAAAAAGGCTAGCAACATATGGGCCTGGGCAGCTTCTGGATGCTAGTAGCAGCTGAGCTCTCTGTGCCTTTGTTACCCTGAGCAGTTAGATATTGGCTAAAGTCCCACCGCCTGTGGAAAATAGGGCCAGCATCCAGTGCCATTGCCCTATGTTAGTACCCATGGAATAGGGACTGGAATTTCCTAGCTTCATGCAACAGAAAATCCTCCCTCCCCCTCACTTTTGATGAGCCATGCTCACCATGGCGGGGGCTGGGGAGCAGTGCCATGCTGAGGTGCTTCAAAGCCGAAGTCTCAATAAGCGTCTTATCAGAAGTGTTTATGGCAATGAGGGAAAGGAATTTTGAAACCTATCTTTTCCTTTCCGTTGTGATTGTAAATCCAGTTTTGATGCTGGCAAACCAGATGCCACTTCTTGCCCAGGCTATAGGCATTAGCTAAGAACTGATAAACTTATAGCTGGAGATCAGACCAGTTCACCTGTGTGTTAGTTTTGCCCAGCCCAGGTATTAGTCTTATAAGAATGTATTTAGTGTTTAGACTCTATGAAATGCTTGTAAGTTGCTGGATGTATTAATCTCACTTGTAATGTCTATATTCCATGCTGTAAGAAACTATGTAAGTTTTGCTTTATAACTTTGAAAATGTTTGCTATGAACTTGTGAACCCGGGCATGGGAATCATCCGTCTTCCGCTGCTAGAAGGACTATCAAAATCAGATGGGCCATCAAGGGACATTACAATAGAAAGGATTGGTTAATGGCCCTATCCCACCTTGGAAATACTATGTGCAACTCATCATGTGGACTTGGAAGCTAAATGAAGGAAGTAAAACAAAATCACAGGAACATTTTCCACCTTTTTGGTTGTTTGAACTCTGACAGGGCGAGAGACTCTAAACTGAAGCCAGAGATCTCCATGGTCTGTCCAGAAAGACACTGTGAATTGACAGATCACTACAGCTCTGTCACTCTTAGGGGTTAGATGGTAACTCATTTGTGTGTATATATTTGCTTGCTTTAACTTGTAAATAACTCTTATTTCTCTTTCCTAGCTCAATAAACATTGAGAGAGTTTATTACAGAAATTGCCACAGGCATTGTCTTTGATGTAAGGAAGCAACTTGAATGTGGTGTGATTTCTGGTGTAACCGACCATTTATCACTAAGTCCAGTTTGTCTGGGTGGCAAGATAGACTGGAGGGTCTAAAGGGATTGTCTGTGGCTCCATGGTAAGACTGTACAAGCGATCTAGGAGTTCACAGTTGTTACTTGCTTGGTGAAATCTAATTATAGAACACACACCAACAGTTTGGTATTTCTGCCCTGTTTTTGCCAGTATGCCCTGAGGTAGGCACTCATGGTCATGAGCCACTCTAGACAGCATGACACCAATGATACCTCAGTCTGTTTTTATCATTAGCTTCTGGCCTGGGGGCATTGAGGTTGCTCCCTCAGCACCTGCAGAATGCCTGACCCTGAGGAGGAGGAGAAAGAAGTGTACTAGGGAGAACATGTTCTGCAAGATCAAGAAAGCCAGGGCTGCATCAAACTGTGGATGAAGGGCTTGGAGGACTAATAAGACCGACAACATAGAGAAAGGACTGTCCTTGGAGAATTCCATGGTCTCTGCTCTCTCCCCTCTGCAACATATCATGTGACATCACAGGCTGCATCTTTATCCCTATCACTCCATGCTGGGAGACAGCAAGAAAAGCCACAGCTTCACATACACCGACCTGTGAGAACCACAACTGGTGTATGCATAACCACAATGGACAACACTTGTGCACTGAAGTGGATATAAATGTTAGCTCCCTTTCTAATTTTAAATTTTCACCCTGTGAATTTATTAAAATTGCCTGTGGGTATTTTGCAAAACTGTTTTTCCCCACTCAATAAACGTCTGGGTTTTTGGTTTGTTTTTTTTGAGAATCAAATTATCTGTATTAGTTCACAACAAATATTGCCGAAAGAATAGTGGTACTCAAAGCACACAGTACATGCAAGTTCACACCAAGCACCACATAATTCATAGCTTCAGGAAAACGCAGTCATATTCATATTTATAAATGTGCAGCAAGCACGACACAGTTCTCAGCAGCACTCAAATCTCCAAGTTCAGAAAAGAGTCCAGCACAGAACACTACAGTGGCTGACTGTTCAAGTGCTCTTTCAAAGCCTCCCTCAGCTGTGCAGCTCCACATTAGGCTCTTGTAATAGCTCTTGTGTCTGGCTGTTGAAAGTCAGCAGACAACTGCTCCACCTCCAGCCTGGCAGCAGCTTTACCCCCTTTGCCTCACAGATATTATGCAGGACACAGCAAGCAGCTATAACCATGGGGATATGTTTCTCACCGAGATCCAGGCTAGTGAGTAAGCATCAATAGTGTCCCTTCAGTCTACCAAAAGCATATTCACCAGTTATTCTGCACCAGTTGAGCTGGTAGTTGAATCTTTGTAAGGCTTCATGAGCCAGGAGAGCAAGGGTAGGCTGGGTCCCTCAGAATCACTATTGGCATTTCTATATTCTTGGTTGGAAAAGAATATTCCCACTTGCAGCTTTCTGAACAGTCCTGTGTTCTTAAACCTGTAAGTATCCATGCACCTTCCCTGAGCAGCCTACATTGATACTGGTGATGCATCCCTGGAGATTGACCAGAGCTTGCATAAGCATAGAAAAGTAGCCCTTTCTATTGATGCGCCCTGTGGCAAGTTCGCTGATGCCAATATAGGGATATATGTGCTGTGTATCGCCCCACCGCAGTTTGGAAACCTTATTGCTGCAAATCTATCTGCTATGTCTTACACATTGCCAAGAGGCACAGTCCTGCGTAGCAGGAGACCATTAATGGCTCTACACGCTTGTATGGCAGTGGCCTCCACTGGATTTTCCAGCTTCAAAATGATTTCCCACTGATGTGTAGCAATCTGCATCGCTTCCACAGTGCGAGTGTCACTTGTTTTTGCACAGTCAGTGCAGCTCTCATTCTGGTGTCCATGCACTGAGGGGTTGGGGCATGCTTGCACACAGATCCAGAAATGTGGCCTTTCACGTCTGAAAGTTCTGCAACCGCTGCTCATCTTCCCAAACCTGCATGATGATGCGATCCCACCACTCAGTGCTTGTTTCTCGGGCCCTGAAGTGGTGCTCCACCATCTGCAGCTGCTCTGTGAATGCCACCAACAACCTTGAATTGCTTTTTCCTGTGTTCCTCAGCAAACTGTCCTCAAAGAAATCCTCATGTCCCCAGTTGTTGTGGTATTTCCTACAGGTCTGCAAATACAGATGAATCGCTTGTCTTGTATTTGAATGTTCGTGAGAATAGTGCAAAGCTCTGTGCTTCTGTCAGAGATGACAAAGACCAAAAAGTGCCATGTGGGTTTGTGGGATTTTTTTTTTAAAAGGTGCAAAAATTCTGGGATGATGAGATGGAGAAAGTTGCATGCTGGGAACTTGACCCCTAGCTCCCAGAGGTCCCTAAGTCAGTCATTTGTATCCCATATTGCAAAAATTTCCAAAAGGCATTTTGCCAGACAGCTGCACTTTGGCATACTGGGGCTACCTGTGGCGTGCAGCCAAATATGCACACTTCCGAGCAATTATACAAACTTCAGCAGCTGTATATTGAGGTAACCACAGTTTGCATCCATCACAATTTGTAGCATAAACATGGCCTCCTTGGATGCTAGTAAAAGCAAAAAATTGAGAGTGAGGTTCTCCCAGGCCACTTTCATCATAGTGTGCCCTTCACAAGATGTTTAAGTATGGTGGAATTTTCATACTCCTTTGAGTTTAAAGTTATTTAGTTCTGTCTTCTGCTTTTTAGGTCCTTGTATTTACTTTGTAGAAACTGAACCACTAACAAATACAAACCTCCAGTTATCCCATGATGTATTTATAAATAACTTCTTTTCTCTTTCTTTTCCCGATGCTTGTTGCCAGCCATTACAAAGTATTGTAGAAGTTGTGGGTTTGAGTCCAGACTTAGCTATAGAAAAGCAAGAGTAGTAGGAAAAAAATAAAAACCCACCACTTACATTCTGCCAGTTATATACTTACAGCTTTTTATAGTACTAGACTTTTGTGCAAACATTTTAGCATATTTTTCTTCCTGTTGTCTCATCCACTCACCAAATGCTGACTTGAAATCAGACCCTCTTAGTGTTAGTTACTCTTTGTTTCTGTTATGATTGGCTGTTGCCCTTGCTGATTTTGTGTGGAAGTAAGCTGTCAAATTTACATGCTTTTGCTACATCTGTTGCAAAGCTTATCACACAGCAAAACTATGTCACAACTAGGAGCACAGATGCAGCTCTGTAGTAATAAGGGAATGGGATACGATTAGGAGTACAAATGCAATTATTTGATAAAATACCACTTTGAAATGGTGTAAGTCTTCATAAAACTGTAAGTGCATACATTTGTAAATACTACTGTGTTTATTTTTAGATGTGACCTTAACTCTGATTTGAAGACATGCAAAACCACACAGTCTCAGAGGAGGAAAACAGCCCTCAGTGAGTATGCTCAGTATGAAATCAAAATGTATCACCAAGTGGAATTTAAAATTGTTTAATTTGTAACTTAGACGAATAATCAAGGGTCTGTAAGGTTTCTGAAAATGATCATATTTGGTATTTTAAATAGGAGTTCTTCAGCTTGAAAACTAAGATAATTTGTCTTCTTTCAGTTTTGAATATTGATCCCTTTTAAGGGCGCCAACAGTTGCAGAGGTTTTGGCTGGAGAAGTGGCAGTCTCCCTTACTTACCGAAGCTGTTTCTTGGCCTACTGTCATAAGAACATACTTTAATTTTGTGGATAAATAATATTTGTATGATTTGTTCTTTTGTGGCACAGTGCCCAAATCCCTCCATATATCTCTTGTGACAATGTTACATTCCACTAGAACACTGAAGTTAATAGAGTTAGTCACCAGTAAGAGATCATTTTATATACAGAAGCAGTCAGCTAAAATCTAATACTCAAAGGAAAACAAATTAGGGGGAGTGTGAGGATTTGGAAGCTGGTGGAGAGTTATGACCGATCTCCTACTTGAGCAAATCTTGTGAAATTAAATACTTTTCTGGGAGGACTGCCTCTTTACTAACCATCATATGAATTAGAAGAACTGGAAAACCATCTCCTTCAATTGCTGACTGACATGCTATGGTAAGAGTATAGTTAGTTATGATGCACACTAACACTTTGGGGAATCAAGTATGCAAGTCTCTCATCTTTTGGTTTTCCTATTTAATCCGTTTTCCTTTTTTTCACTTTGAATTGATTTATATCACTCCATTGATTTATAGGCACTTTCAGTTGATGCATAAATTCTTGTGTGCAAGGAATACTATTCATTCTGAATTGAATTATAGGGTGGCCCATCTGCTGGTTTTGGGAGCAGATAGTCAACAATCCCTTCTCTCCACTCACCCCAAAGTGAGTTCCCTGTTTTAAAATCTAGTTACTTCTGTGCTCACAGATATTGACCGTATTATTTGTCTCATAACCCTGTAAGGAAAAAAATTGCTCTGATGTTCAGAGTGGTTGAAAGGTTTCATGATAGAGTGAAGTGGTATAGAGGTATTAGAAGGAAGAGTGATGCATGTGTGGTCACAGTTACTACATTTCCATTTGTTGTATTTTTCTTCTTGTTCTTCTTAGATGGAAAGAGTTGCCACAACAACGTTATGAATAGATACAAACGTTTCATAACTGAAGTGTTAATGTAGCTGAGGGAGGAAGGAAACCTTCAAATTAATCATTCTAATCAAATTTAGCATGCCTTAAGTCATACTTTCCTGTACTGGCCCTCATCTCTTTCTTTCTGGCATCATTTGGGGAAGATCACAGCTCTCTTGTATTTATCTTGTCTAATGTGCGCTGTGAATGTTGGCATTATTTTTATATATTGTTGGACTATTTTATATCATGTTGCAAGGAGTTCAACAGCTTAATTGTGCATGAAAATCTTTCCTCTTCCATTTTAAAATGGTCTGCAGTTGGAATGTGAGTTGCTATAAAAATGTAATAATTATTAATATTGTTAATAACTTTCCTGATGGTAATGAGGTTTATTAATAATTAATCTTACAAACAACAGGGTACAATGCTGCAATGTAAAATATCCCTGATCTGTCATATTTTTAGGTTATACCTTTTTTAGTGGTGGTGGATTCTAAAATGGAAGAGTTTGTTGACTGCTAACCACAGCATTTCCTGTCTTCTATTTATATTCTGCGGGCCATTCTCCTTCTGACCTTATCTATTGTCCTATTTCTACAGAAAGAGGCCCCATCTGACAAATTTACTCTCAATACTCTGGGGTTATGAGAACCACCAAACAGCATTAAAGATGTACAGTAATCACTTAACACAGCAGCTGCTCTCTTCCCTTTGTCTAATAGGTATCTCTCAACCCTGATCTCTGACAGAAAAGCCTTTTTTGCAAGTTGTACTGTATTTAGACAGTTTTCATTAAAAGTCCTACAGAAGCATGAATCATGTGAATTGTTATCTTGCATTTTATCAGCATTTAGCTTTCTATCAGTTACTTAAGGTAATTTTAAATCTATAGATTTGTCACTGTTACAGTGAGTTGACAATGGTCATTTTAATTTTGTTTTAGTTATGCTTAGCATGGTGATATTGGAGGAGTAGCGACTGGAGACAATCTGCTGCACTCTGATACTTCGGCAAGACAAATCACTAACATCTAGCAGCAAAAAGAGACGTGTTCTTCATGACAAAATGACAGCAAGAGAACACAGCCCCCGCCACAGTGCAAAATCCCGCACTGTGCAACGGGCCTCCACTATTGACATTGCCTCTGACATGCTAGGTTTGTCTCTGGCCGGTAAGCACCTTTGCATCACCTGGTGCCCACATGTTCCTTTCAGACATACTTACAGTATTATTTTTTCAAAATATTTTTGTTGTTTTTTTGGAAGTTTTAAACATTCCTGTTTACCCTCAGTGCATGCAATGGAGGGATTATCCTGAAATTCAAATTCCAATAGACTACCTTTTAAAAACTAATTTTGCCCTATTTTCTAGGCAAAGAACTAGAAGTGGTGGTGGGGAGGAAAAGGCTAGATTAGGCTAGATCTTCCATGATCATTGGACAAGCCAAAGGAAAACAAAGCTTCAGAACAAGGGTCAGAGATGGAGAGGAAGAGAGGAAGTGTGCATACATGCAAGCAAACTGTCTGGGTAACCCCCACTTTAGGCATTGGGTAAAATCCTCAACAGCATCTAAGTGACTTAAGGCCTGGATGACACTTGAATGTGATCCCAATATAACTATGTTGGTTAGGGATGTGATATTTTTAACTGATATGATTATACTGGTACAAGCCCTAGTGTGGATGCATTTAACAGTTATAAAGGTGCCTTATAGTGGTATTGCTGATTCCTGTTTCTGTAAGGGGATAGTTATACTGGTATAAGCACATTCATATCTGTGTAACTGCTTCCACCCTAGGGGAGTTGTACCATTTTAACTGTGTCTGTATCTTTAAAATGGTTCCACTTTCTAGTATAGACAACGCTTAATCGCATTGATGTAGGTGCCTTTTAATAAGATTTAGGAATCTAAGTATTTGTTGCTTTTGAAAATGGGACTTGGGCTCCTAAGTCACTCAGGCATTTTAAAAAAAACCCATAACCATTGCCTTAATTTTTTTTTACTCCAATGGCTTTGTAGGTGTTGAAGATGAAACATGTAAATATTTTAAAATAGTTTTTCAAGATTCATTGAATTAAAAAGAAGTCACCTAAAACGTTCTATAGATTTAACTTCTTCCCTAAAATGTTTCCCCTCTCTAACTGTAACTTCAGTTCAAGAATTGCATGAGAACAATGGAGAGTTAATCTTTTTTACTAATTTTTCTGCTCTACAGGAAACATCCAGGATCCAGATGAGCCAATTTTAGAGTTCAGCTTAGGTCAGTAGTTTTTATTACTCTTTAAAACCATTTCTGGTTTTCATGGGATTTGCTGTTGAATATTTTTTTTACCATTGTTGATATGGAAACGGCTACCATATAAATAAGTGTTGAAAGGGATATGCACTTGCATTTGTATGGAACTTTCCCTGCTTTCTGTAAGAGTCTTAACAGATAGCATGGTAGGCTGTAGTGAACCAACTAGGCTATACTTTTGAAAGTCTATAGATTAAAACTTCTGTACTTTTAGATGTAATGAGTTTGAGATTGAGTTTGTCTCTTCAGTCTCAATTTGTTTTCACTATGAATCTTTAAGAAAATTGCACACCTGCATAAATAGATGAGGAATATTTTAGGACAGAATGTTTTCCAGGGGTTATCCACTGCCAATTATACATCCTTTCCTGTAGTCACTTGGTTAATATGGGTCCCAGAAGTGTCCCGATTTCTAACATGGTTAAAAATGTGGCTGGTTGAATGATTTTGGGCAAGTCATTTTGACCTCTTTGTGCATCAGTTAACCTGGCTGGAAACTAGAAGAAACACAGCTTCTCAATGAAAATTCAAAAGTTCCATTTGTGGAGCACATTCCTAGCTGAGTAACTAATTTACAAAAGTTTGAAAGCTTTATGATCTGACAGTGGTTTTTAAATGAAAATTGGAAACCAGTAATAGGTATTTTTAATATTGGATCTGAACCCTGCATTGTCATTAAACAGAATTTGAATTACTTATTTTTTTATGGTTTCAGCTACTGTCTGACAGATGAGCAAAGAAAATAAAAAAAGTATTCAGCACTGCAATACCGTAACTCCTCACTTAACATTGTACTTATGTTCCTGAAAAATGTGACTTTAAGTGAAACAATGTTAAGCGAATCCAATTTCCCCATAAAAATGCTTGTAAATGGCGGGGGTTAGGTTCCAGGGAATTTTTTTTTGCCATACAGTACAGTACTATAGTTGGGAGGTGCTCCCACCTTACCCCAGACAGGCACAGCCCACTGGCACTGGACACAATGAGGCAGGCAAGGAGACTGAAGGTGCTGTAGGCTAGAAGAAGCACATTGTGCAACAGCAGCAGCTTCCCCTACTCTGCAAGCACCAGGGGTGGGGGGCTCAACCTTCGGTCCGCTCACGCCACCCCTTCCCTCAAGCTCCCACCCTTAACCCACCTCTTCTCCCCCCCCCCCGCTTCCCCCTTTACTCTGCACACCGCGTCCTCGCTCCCCTCCCCTGCCTCCTGCCTGCGGCAATCAGCTGGCTTGCGGTGTTCAGGAGGAAGGGGGGAGGAGCGAGGACATGGCGTGCAGGCTCCCCTGCCTCCTGAACACTGCAAGCCAGCTGATTGCCCCGGGCAGGAGGTCTGCCAGCTGGCAGGAGGCTCTTGGGGGGGGGGGGAGGGAGGTGCGTAGGGGAGCTGACGGGGCTGCTAGCTGTGGACAAATCAGGCAGCGAAACGATGTTATAGCAAAGCATTGCACAATTTTAAATGGAGCATGTTCTGTAACTGAGTAGGGACGTAAGATTGAAACAACATTCAGCGAGAGGACGTTAAGTGGGGAGTTACTGTACTATTTAGGTTACATCAAGAGTTTGCCTAGCACAGACAAATTGTAGAGTTAATGCTATACATGTAGTCCACCAAGCTTCAGTCATAGCTTGGACCATAGTGGGGGAAGATCTAGGCATAATGATACATGCAGTGCTTTTGTAGCTGTGTTGGTCCCAAGATATTAGAGAGACAAGGTGAGTGAAATAATATCTCTTAGTGGGCCAGTTTCTGTTGGTGAGAGACACAAGCTTTTGAGCTCACACAGTGCTCTTCTTCAGGATCTGAAGAAGAGCACTGTGTGAGCAAGCTTGAAAGCTTGTCTCTCTCACCAATAGAAGTTGGTACAGAAAAAGATATTACCTCATCACCTTGTGTCTCTAGGCATAACGATGGCATTCCAACTGGAGATAACATGGATTTTCAGCCTTAATACCAAAGTTCTATTTAGATCTATGTATGGAAGGCAATCACATACAGTTTTTTTGGAAGGAGATTCCTCTTCCATGTCCCCCTCCACAGTAGTTAAAATAATGAAAGGACAATAATTTTTTTAGCAGAAATAAAGTGCCCTCTTGTTTTGATGGACCATCTACTTCTGTTTACAATGCAGACACATGGTTGGTATTCAAACACTCCCAATGATATCCTTGAGAAGATACTATTGAGCAAAGAGTTCAGCAGACTGCAGGCTTGTTTCATGCACAACGTGCCCATGAGCTTTCCACTGGAGAAATACCACCTTGCACTATTATGAACAGTTGTCCCTCTGGGGAAGGGTGATGTTTGCACCACCAACCTCCCACAATGGTTCTTCTGGGAGAGACTAATTTTAAATTGCAGCTGGGATCCTACAGTATGTTCCAGTTTTGTGCATGTTATATCTTTTTTGTGTGTAAAAATACCCACATTTGCATATGCATAGTGAGTAATTGCAAATCTGACTACCGGATCTCCGTGTGCAATTGTTGTTTGCATGCACAAAAGTGAATATTGTACCTATGCACAAAATAGAAGCATACTGAAAATTTGGCCCTTCATCACTGTCCCACTCTTTGTATTATACATGTTTATGAGAATTGTAGAATTTTGGACAATGTCAGAAAGACCATGACTCTAAAAATTATATTCTTAAACCTCTAAAGTTTGCAGTGAGTTGCTCACACCGTCGCTAGATCGAAAACCAAATACTTTTGTCGCAGTAAGTGTCACTACACCTCCTCAGGCATTCTGGACAAAGCATGCACAGACAGAGATTATTGAGGTAAGTAGTGGTGTATTATTGCTCTCGATTTAAGGTTGAAGCTAGTATAAGGAACATTTTTTTCAACATATATCGCACTGCATTAATATTACCTCTTTTGTGTTTATGATCATAGGGAACAAATAATCCTATCTTTCTAAGCAGTATTGCCTTTTTTCAAGACTCTCTTATCAATCAAATGACGCAAATCAAACTTTCTGTGTACGATGTCAAAGATAGATCTCAGGGAACAGTAAGTGCACTTGCATATTCCTTCATAATCCTTCTGTCATTTCTGTTGCTCTAAATTAAACCAAAGCTTTGGATTTTCACCTCATGTATGATGAAACCTTTTCTTACATTAGGGCCCCCTGCAAAGCTCTTAATTTGGTGTGTCCTACACATTTAAAGGCTAAAATATGTCCTACACATTTACAGTGAAAGGTGCCATCTTTGTGTTCTGTTCCTTTATGGTACTCTGTTCTAAATTAGAATGATAAAGTCTCTCTTGGCCTCAAATTAGAGTTGTGTGAAATTAAAAAAAAAAAAAAAGTGTTTTGAGGGTTTTTATGTGAAAATGTTTGCAGTTTGGCTGTGTGTAATTCCACAAACCTCAAATTTTGCTTCATAGTAATTTTTTTCTTTACGATTGTTCATTGAAAACAAGTGAAAAACCTAAGAATCTGCATGCAAAGCCATTTTCCCTCAAAAATTGGGCCTTATCTTAGCAACATTTTTCTCAAAAATGAGCCCACTTTCAAGTTCTTGATGAAAACCGGGGGAGGAGGGAACTCCATACTGAAATTAAAAACTACTCAAAAATCATGAATGTTGTGCACCGTCTGTTTCAAAAACACTTAGCATTGCCACTTTATCACTGATTAGCAGCATATGGATTTCCACTACATCAAAAATCCCTGCAACCTTCTGACACCCCAGTCTTGCTTTTCAAAAATTCCTGAATTCAAAAATAGAAGGTTGTTTCTGAAGCAAAAATGCCAGGAGATGCATTCAGGAAAGCAACCATGCAATCTGCTTTCTGACATATGGATACTCTGGATCATCCCTTGAATTTATATGTCTGAGGCATTAGACTCATTCTCTGTTCTAACGTCTCCTCAGTAAAGGATAGCCTGAAGTGAATGTTTTGACTGATACTCACCCTCTGACATGTGTATTACCCACCAACAAACCAAAGTCCAAGAAAAACTAAAACTTCGACCCAGCTCATCCCCTTCTGCAGAAAAATGAGCAAGAGAAAGTTCTGGAGAAGGGAATCACTGAAATTCTCCCCACCCCTGGCGTTGCCCCATTGAGAGGATGGGATTTGCTTCCCCACAGAAAAACCCATAGATTCAGAGGTCTCCTTCACTCTACAGGTGGCCAAGGTGAGAGCCAATTCAGGGCCCCCTCAGGAGCGCCGGAAACTGGAGAAATGGGGGGCCACTGGCACCAGACTGGTGGCCCACCCCCTGCTCTTCTTCCCCCAGAGTCCCCACCCACTGGGTAGGCCAAAAGCCAGAGCCACATCATGGTAAGAGCTGCCCAAGGAACCTCAGCTGCTGTGGGAAGCCCCAGACCCTTCACCTGTCTTGGGTGGGGGGCCAGGGTGCCCAAGAGCAGCCCTCAGCCCATATCTCCGCACACCTGGGCATGCTGCCTGGGGCAGATGGAGGATCTGGGGCTCCGCACATTGGCCTGGACTCCCTGGGAAGCTCTTATCATGGCCTGGCTCTGGTTTCTGGCCTGGCCAGGGGGCAGAGCCTTGGGAAGAGGAGGAGCAGGGGCAGGGCCCCATGTAGGGTTGCCAGGTGTCCGGTTTTCAACTGGAACGCCCAGTTGAAAAGGGACCCTGGTAGCGGTGCTGACCGGGCCACTAAAAGTCCAGTTGGCCGTGCAGTGGGGCTATGGCAGGCTCCCTGCCTGCCCTGGCTCTGTGTGGCTTCTGGAAGTGACTGCCATGTCCCTGCAGCTCCTAGGCACAGGGGTGGCCAGGGAGGCCAGGATCCATGGCCAAAGGGAGCTGCAGGGGTGGCATTTGCAGGCACGGGCAGTGCGCAGAGCCCCCTGGCCCCTCTGCCTAGGAGCTAGACATTTCGCCACTTCCAGGAGCTGCCTGGGGTCAGCGCCATCCAGCTGGAGCCCGCACCCCAACCCCCTCCCACAGCCCAACCCCCTGCCCCAGCCATGAGCCTCCTCCTGCACCTAAACTACTTCCCAGAGTCTGCACCCCAATCCCCCTTCTGCACCTCAACCCCCAGCCCCGGGTCGGAACCACCTCCTGCATCCTAACTCTGTCCCAGAGCCCACACCCTGTACACCCCCACACACCTCAACTCCCTGCCCCAGCTCAAAACCCCCTCCCACACCCCAGCCCCCTGCCCCAGGTCGGCACCCTTTCCTGCACCTCAAAACCCTCATCCCCGGCCCCACCCCAGAGGCCTCACCCCTAGCCAGAGGCCTCACCCCTTCCTGCACTCCAACACCCTGCCCCAGCCCAGAGCCCCCTCCTGCACCCTGAACCCCTCATTTCTGGCTCCACCCCAGAGACCGCACTCCCAGCCAGAGCCCTCACCCCCTCCTGCACCCCAGCCCTCTGTCCCAGCCTGGAGTTCCCTCCCACACCCCAAACACCTTATTCTGGCCCCACCCCAGAGCCCTTACCCTTTCCCACACCACAATTCCCTGCCCCAGCTCAGTGAAAGTGAGTGAGGGTGGATAGAGTGAGCAACGGAGGGAGGGGGAATGGAGTGAGTGGGGCAGGGGGCGGGGTTTTCTGCAATTAGAAAGTTGGCAACCCTAGCCCCGTGGCAAGGGGGTATTAAGGCCCACCTGAGGCCTCGCCCGCCGCGAAATGCAGCCCCTGCTGCTCTGCACCTACCTGAAGCTACTATGCCTATGTTAAAAAGTGGGCGGGGCATGGCCCCCTGGTCCTCCCAGTTCTAGTGCCCTGAGTCCCTGTGATGTAGGGGACCCAAATGTTCTTTGTGACCAGGGCCTCACTAAATCTTAATCTTTCTCTGTCTGCACTGGCTCTGGCCCCATTGCCTGTTCTCCCATGACTCCCTGACGCTGTGGCTCCATCAGGGTCTCCCATGACTCCCCCATCTGTGGCTGTCTCAGAATCGCAGTGGGGAGGCTGTGCAGAATAGATGACACAGTCTGAGGTTGTAGAGTCTTTGGGAGTCAATAGGAGGATGAAATGTCTCCCTGGTCATTCTGAGTCCTACCCAATCCTCTCTCTTACCCATAAGCCTTTAGGGTGGAGGGCACAATCAGGACCTTCATTATTATTGCCTAGAAGGAAATACTGAGCTTGTTCTCGGATCCATTAATATAGAGAGTGAAGGTCACCCCCCTTGCTCTTCCATGCAAGACTGCACCATTTCCATGCCCTTTGGATTGGCTTGTATATGTTGGGAAAGTCCTTTCCCTCAAGCCCAGCGAAAGTGAAGGTCTTGTTTTCCTCTAGGGAAAAATCCCCAAGGTAGTGGGTTTTTTGTTTGTTTATTTTATGCTTTCTGGGCCTGGTTGGGGAGTTTATTTATATTTGCTGTTTGTAATAGTATTTTGTTCTTAAATATTTATTTATAATTGTAGTGTTTAATCATTGTACACAACTTGCGCTTATGGATAGGTGCTTTATGAATTGAAATTTCTACACTAATAGTGTTCCTCTTTTCAGATGTATTTATTGGGTTCTGGAATGTTCACGGTAAAGGAATTACTTCAGGAGAAGAACCATAGATTGCATTTAACACTAAGGTTTGTAATGCAGTTTCAGTCCATCAGAAACTAACATTCCTACCACTGTGATTAGTAGGGCCAGGAGCATGTTGTGAAAATGGTTCTTGATTTTTAATTTAAAATAAATGTTCAAAGTTCAAGGGCTCTACTAATGAAAATCAGTTATTGGGTGACATTTAAAACATGTAGAACATAGGAACCTTTTCAAATATTGGGATAGATTTTTGGGGGCAAAGCAGGCAGGGAACAAGGAATGAGAGTGCTGTAATTGTTTGTTGGGAGTTGTCTTTAATTCTGCAAGTTGAAAGTGTACCCACAAGTACAATTTCTTTTCTCTTTGTGTATTTCATCAAATTGCCTTGACATGCAGGGTGTGTGTGTACAGCACACAGTACACATACATTGGCAAAACTAGCTACTCTTAACTATACTGATATCTAAGGTGTGTGAGAGTGAGACAGACAAAGGAGACCCTGGAAAACCAGAAGCTTTTCTTATTTACATTGGATATCTTCGCTACTGAGCTCTCAGTAAGCTTGAAAGTGTGTCTTTCTCACCAACAGAAATTGGTCCAATGAAAGATATTACCTCACCCACCCTGTCTCTCTACTTATCTATGTAAGGTGTTTATATGGTCTCCATTTCTGTAGTATCTGAGCATCTCACAGACTTTAGTGTGTTTGTCCTTACAACACTCTAGCTATAGGAAGAACCAGTCTCAAAACAGAGCAGATATCTTTACTATTATTTAAAAAATAATTTACTGGGTGGATTAATGTTGAAAAGCTTCAGGGGAGGAGAGTGTCTCGTGGGGATGGTAGCTTGGTGCCAAAGAACAGGGATACAGTTCCACCCTTAGGGGTCAGCTTGGAGGTATGAAATCAAGTGTGGGAGAAGTTTGGAAGCTTGTACAGAGTGAGGGGAGCAGGAGGAAATTAGGAGGAACTGAGCTCAAATGTGTAACTGTGGGTGGCAATGCTAAAGAGGCATTGGTGAGAATCTTGAACGTGATGTGAAAGGTGAAGGGAAATCAGGGAAGGGATCTTTGTAGAGGATTAGCGTGGTCAGAGAGACTGGAGAGGAAGATGATTGCAGCAACAGCATATTGAATGCCCTGAAGGAATCGGTGGGAGAAGCATAGAGGAGGTTGCATTAGTGAAGGTAAGAGATGACCAAGGCATAGACAAGGCTTTTGATGGTAGGGACAAAAGGAGGAGGATTTTCCCCCTGCCTCCCCCCGATATGTTAGAAAGGAAAAATTGACTGGATTTGGCAACAGAGGATGTGTTGGGGCAGGTAGTAATGAGCGGAGTCAGAAAGGAAACAGACTGTAACAAAATAGGCTATTTATCCACAGCTGTGGAGAAGAGATGTTTTGGGGCAGGGGAAGCTGGTGGCAGACTTTCTAGCGTTCTACGTGGCCTGTATCATGAGTAATCAGTCGATTAGGTGGTGTTCTCTCATTATTGAGTAGGAAACAAAACTATTATAAAATATTTTTTAATATCAAGTGCAGTATGATTGACTGGGAAAGGGTGGGTGGGTATGAAACTCTCTTCCCCTTATCACATTACTCTTAAAAAATGTAACTAGAATGCAGAGCAACATCTGCTCAATCTTTTCCTTTTCAAAACTTGATTCCACATGTGCCGTGCTGCATGTGTGTCTAGATCTGTTCTTGTAGTCTCGTGTGCTTTTTTCATTTACTCTCCAGCACTATTTCTAACAGCTATTTGTTTGAATCACCATTGCACTTTGTTAAATGCAAACAATAACTTTAAAATATCATTAAGAATGTAAAACTGACAAAGTGAAGACTATTCCTTGCTATGGATGCTGCTGTCCTCTTTACTCTCTCCCATTTAGCACCACATATGGTACAGTGTATAAGATCATATACAGCTAGCAGGCCAATCTTTATAGAATGAGATTAATGTCTTCCTATTGGTGTCATTTAATATCTTGCATGTAAAATCAGTTTACTTGTATCTCCATGTTATAAGCTTCCTAATTTTAAATGTTCATTGAATTCACAGATCATTGTATTGTGTGTAGTAGTAATTGGTCGCCTATTGACAAACAGATCCCTCTCTTAAAAAAAAACAAACAAAAAAAAACCACTTGTTTGTTGCAGGTCTGCTGAAAGTGATCGTGTAGGTAACATCACAGTTATAGGATGGCAAATGGAAGAAAAAACGGACCAAAAGCCTCCTGTAACAAGATCTCCTGACACCATTAATGGGAGGGTGAGTGTGAACATTGTATCAGACTCAGATAAATACAGGATTACTGAAGACAATGTTATAGATAATGTTATAGTCTGCAAATTGCCTCCCCCTCTACCCAATCACTTACTAATTCTACTTAGCACTTATAGTCCTTTACATTTTCAATGTACTGTACAAATATTAGCTGGTTAATCTGTAACAAACAGTTCAGTGTTGATTAAATACTTAGGGCACAGCCTGTGATATACAGTTTTTTGTAATGCTGTGAGTTCTTGAAGATGGTGGGATGGAAACTTGTCTGTGGTAATAGATAGGGCTCTTATTCTATCTGCCCTCAAAAAAAACCAACGACACAAAAACCACTACCTACTACTGTGCATGATGCATGTCTATGGGAAGTAGCTGATTTCACAAGAAATTCACTGATGTCCATTTGTGAATCTGAAGGCAGTACCAAGTAAATGCTTAAACTAGATTATTAGAAACTATCAGTGAAAATGGAAGTTCAAGAAGGACAGCTTGTGAAGTAGAAATACGATTAGATAGTTTAAAAGAACAGACCACACTATTATCTGAAATCTGGGTCTTTTCTGATAGTAACAAGCAGTGTTCTCTAGAGCAGATATTTATAGTTGCCTGCCTGCTTAGAGAACAAGTTTAGTGCTGCAGACTCTGTATTGTGAATACATCTGAAGTCATATAATCGGTATACCTGTATTGTGTTCAGAATGTGGATTATCATCATTATTTATTGGGCCAGGTCCTCAACTTGGCAGTAAATTGATGTAGACTATAGAGCTATGCTAATTTACAGCAGCTGAGGATCTGGCCCTTAATTTTTACAGCACTCAGAAGTGTGCTGGGGGTTTGCAGTACAAATAAAAAGTAGATCCCTTATCTGAAGATCTGATCATTAGATGTTTTTAGTATTTCAGTTTGCAGTCAGGATAGTGATGGTCCCTGATAAACATGTTTGGAATATGTATTTTAAACATTTTCTGTTTTGAATATTATCTTCATCTCTTTATGTTGAGTCTCACCAGTTTAGCTTGACTTGGTGTTGAGGTTTTACATTGTACATACTTTACTATTTGTGTCTTTTAGACTGTATTGCCAGTTGATGAAAGTTTAACAGAATCTTTAGGAATCCGATCCAAATATGCTTCTTTACGGAAAGATGTGTTACTAAAATCCGGTAAGGAGCTAACTGGGCAGATATTGATAGCTCACCTGCTATCAGATTAATATATTTGTTCTGTGTGTATTGCAGGGGCAGCTCTAGGAATTTGGCCGCCCCAAGCACGGCGGCATGCCATAGGGGGCGCGCTGCCGGTCGCCGGTCCCGCGGCTCCGGGGGACCTCTTGCAGGCATGCCTGCGGAGGGTGCGCTGGTCCCGCGGCTCCGGTGGAGCATCTGCTGGAGCCGCCTGCCGCCCTCCCGGCAAAATGCTGCCCCAAGCACGTGCTTGGCGCGCTGGGGTCTGGAGCCGGCCCTGGTGTATTGACAGTTCTTACTATACTTAGCATGTTTACAGTATCGGTGACAGCTAATCTCTTGTTGCCTCCATCATAGCCCCAGTTCGCAAAGCACTCAAGCATAGTAATTTGTTTGAAGTTGAATAGGGATTGGTTGCTGAATTGAGACCCATAAGCATAATTTATTTTGCCACCCACACTACAGCACTTTGTAGTACAAACAGTATTTTGTGAAGCAAAATATCTTACAAGTTGTTTGCCATTACATTCATCTACCATGGCCAGTCCTTCCTTCTCCTACAGACTTATGTATTAGGAGAAAAAGTTCAATATGTGAAGAAATTTAAAAAAAATGAATTGTTCCTTTTTTCCTTTAAAATATTTTGAATGCCTTTGGGTTTGGGGTTTTTTCTTTGACAGTGAGTAGAAAGCTCCCTCCTATAAAAATCGCATTTGAAAAAGCTAGATAGGTGAATGACTTAAATTGGATTTTTACAAGCAACCAATATTGAATCTAGTCAGTGTAGCTTAATGTAATGGGTGAGGGGAGACTTTGTAAATGCTGAACTTAAACCACACATTTACATAAAGTGGTTTTAATATTTTAGTGTTTGGTGGTGCCATTTGTCGAATGTATCGTTTCCCCACAACTGATGGGAACCACCTGAGAATCTTGGAGCAGATGGCTGAGAGTGTACTGTCACTGCACATCCCCAGACAGTTTGTGAAGCTTCTGCTTGAAGAAGATGCAGCCAGGTAAGGGTGAACAAATTTATGTGTGCTGTAATACAGCAGTGATGTGCATCCTTTGCTGAGCTGGAAGAGAACAAATTGTAACAACAAAGAGATTGCAGCAGAAATAGTGACTGCAGAAACTTGGTCACTGCCCTCTTATTGTTAACAAAGTCAATACCTTCATGTCACCACTAGATTGGCCATGAACTGTATCTTGCACAGGCCTGATGCTCATCTCACTGTGGAGTGTCTTACACTGCTTTATCTCGTTTGGGCCAGATTCTCAGCAGGTATAAATCAGCAGAGCTCTGTGGAAGTCAAATGGAGCTGTGACATTTTACAGCAGGTCAGGGGCTGACTCCTTGACTTAAACTCTTGATTTACACTTGTGTCTATGTAGAGGAAGGTGTAATAATTTATCGTGGTCAGGATAAATGTAAAGTGATAACAAAAGTGGTATTGTGGAGATTGCGTTATTCAGATGATGTGCAGTTCTATAAAAAGCATCTTTAAATACTGAGGTAAATTTTTAATGATAAGTGTTCGTAACTACCTTTAGTATTTTGATGCAGCAAGCATTATTTAGTCCAATTGAAAGGTAAAAGGCTGCACAATATGATGGGTCTGCGAGTGTTCCTAACTCATACATGACAGCTAGGACAGCTGTACCTGAGACACTTGGATACTGCAATGATGAGTGGGATACTGCAATGATGAGGGCTTGTTATCTCCTACTCGGGGGGTTCCTGGGAGACCTCTGCCAGTGGAGGCTACCCAACTGTTGCACTGTATAGTGTATCCTCCAGGTACCTGGCCACGAGTCTTTAGGTGCACAAGGAGTGTGGGTGGGGCTCGTAAGTAGTTACGATGTTGTTGACAGCTAGCATTCTTTGTGCCCTGTAACAGGAGACATTAATAGCTACCTCTTTTTATAACGGTTGAGGATATTAAAATTTCACAGAGTAGTGTGAAAAGAGTAAAGGGATGCATCTATCCTGACTAATGTTCTGTCTGCCACAGGCTAAATGTGGTTAGTAAGAATGTTGCTGGCTAAGGGTATGTCTACACTGCAGTTAGACACCTGCAGCTGGCCTGTGCCCACTGACTCAGGCCTTGTGGGTCTTGGGCTAAGGGGCTGTTTAATTGCAGTGTAGATGTTCGGGCTCAGGCTGGAACCCAGACTCTTGGACTCTGCTCAGTGGCCTTTAGATCAGTGGTTCTTAACCAGGGGTCCAAGGCCCCCATCAGGGGGGCTGCCAGGTAGGGCCGGCATTAGACTTGCTGGGGCCCAGGGCAGAAAGCCAGAGCCCAACCTCATGAGGCTGAAGTCCAGGGCCCTGAGCCCCACCACCTGGGCTGACGCCAAAGCCTGAGCAATGCAGCTTCGCGGGAGTCCCTGTGGCATGAGGCATCAGGCAATTGCTCTGCTTGCCAACTCCTAATGCCAGCCCTGGCTTTCATATGCAGAAAACCATTTGGGGCACTAGTGGGCCATGGAGTTTTTATAGCATGTTGGTGGGGCCTCAGAAAGAAAAAGGTTGAGAACCCCTGCTTTAGACCCTTTAGATGGACATGGTAAAGAACCTAAATGTAACAGCAGAGAATTAGAATGAACAGGACAAGCTACTCCTTGATATTAGACTTTACTCAGTGGAATTCACTCAAGCATTAGCTAGAAAATCTCACCACTCAAGGATACTTTCTGTAAAGTAATGAAGTTCTATGAATGTTCTTCTGAATTCTGGTTTCATAACAAATACCAGTAATACAAGCTTTTAAATACTGAACTGTATTGCTTAGAGGTGAAAACGACTTTCTGTAATTTAGAAAAATGGGCCCTTAGTTGAAGGGCATTGGGATATCTTTACTCTCCATTCAGGTATGCAGAATATCAGATGGAAGTTCTTTCTTATTTTCATGCAGTATCTTCTGTATTGTTAAATTAATAAATACACCGCTACCTCGATATAACACAAATTTGGATATAACGCGGTAAAGCAGTGCTCGGGGGGGAGGGGAGGAAGGAAGGGAGGGGCAGGGCTGCGTACTCCGGTGGATCAAAGCAAGTTCAATATAACACAGTTTCACCTATAACGCGGTAAGATTTTTTTGGCTCCGCAGGACAGTGTTATATCGCGGTAGAGGTGTAATTCTCTTTAAGATGAATTGTCTGAATTTTTTTGCAGACTGAAAACCTACAATGATGCATATTTTTATTGTATATTTTATTTTTTGTATTATAATCTGGGTTGAAAACTTTAATAGTATGTACTCCCAGGATACGTTAGATCTACCCAGGTATTCCTCTCTACTCTCTCTGTACTGAAACCTTGAGAAATACTATGCAGCTTTAGGTGGCAAGCCAGTATAATCACTCCTGTCTACCATTAGGATGACAGCTTAAAATGTACTTGGGTGATCTTGATTTCTGCTTGTGGAGAGGGCCTTGATCCCTGGAGTCCTCCCGGTGGACTGGTGCAACATTACCATTATGTCTCTGCCTCAGTTTCCGCTATTGGGATTTCAATAAGTCCAGTGAGGCTTGTGTGTATTGAGCAGTGCCTCTGTGGGGATCTAATTTATTTAATGCAAAGGAGAACATTATACAGATAGACCTCCACTCCAGCATCACTAGCAGGAGGGACAGAAGGCTGAGTTAACTTTGGTCCATCAACCTCACTTATGTCCGCATCCGTTACCAGCGAAGGCCCTCTTGACCTGGAACCCTCTTCTGGAGCCAGGGCTCTTGTCATTATCTGGGAAAGGGTCTCTCCTCTTGGGTTAAAGTGCCCACACAAGTCAAACCATGACGACCCTTCCTCAGAACAGCATATCACTGCTCTAATCTGTGGACTGATGAAGTCCTTCCATGGGGGCCAGGTTCTGCTGACACTTCGCATTCGTAGCTTCTCCTTTGCAGAGCCTCTCCTACCTAAGAGCATTCTTCCTTATTTTCCTTTCCTAATGATCCCCCTGACCTGACAAGCCCTCTCCTTGGGAGCCTTCTCTTTCTGTAATCTGGGGACTGTTCCTTTCCCCAGGAGCCTGTTTTCTAGCCTCCCTCCCTACTGGGAGTAGCTTCCTTTTATCATGCCTGGGTGTTTCCCTGCATAATTAACATAATTAACTGCCTCCCACTTACTCAGTGAGTTAAGTCTTCCCAGGTGAACCTGAGTGGCCTCATTCTCCCTTATGGAGCCTGTCAGAGGTGGACTGAGCCCATGACCCTAGACCAGGGGTGGGCAAACTTTTTGGCCCAAGGGCCACATTGGGGTTGCAAAACAGTATGGAGGGCCAGGTAGGGAAGACTGTGCCCCCTCCCAAACAGCCTGCCCCCCACCCCTTATCCACCCCCTCCCACTTCCTGCCCCCTGACTGCCCCCCTAAGAACCTCCAAACCCATCCAACCCCTCTGCTCCTTGTCCCCAACCGACCCCCCTCCATCTACCCCCCCCCACCCCCTGATCACCCCCTTCCAGGACCCCCTGCCCCTGACCGCCCCCTTCCAGGACCCTACCCCTTATCCATCTTCCCCCCCCCCCGCCCCTTTCGGAATGTGGCCCCGCAAACATGGGCGGAGGACTCAACAGGAGCAGGGGCAGCCGCACAGCCAGAGAGAAGCGGCGGTTTCCCCTTCAAAGGGCCGCTTCTCTCTGGCCGGCTGCGTGGCCTCCCAGTGCTCCCCCTGAGTCCTCCACCTGCATTCCCTGCGCTCCCGCCATCTGCACCGCCCGCCTGCATATGATTTCAGTGCAGCCAGTGTTGAGTTGCCCGAGTGCCCGGCCCTGGGTCCCCCTGTTGTTGGGGGGCCTTTGCCAGGGCACCCTGTGTTCACTTGTAAATCTGCCCCTGCACCGCGCCGCCCAGCCCCGGAGCCAGCCAGGATGCCGCGCTGCCAGCACAGCAAGCTGAGGCTGCGGGGGAGGAAGGACAGCCGGGGAGGGGCCGGGGCCAGCTGGGAGCTCAGGGGCTGGGCAGGATGGCCCCGCAGGCCAGATGTGGCTCGCGGTCTGTAATTTGCCCACCTCTGCCCTATCCACACCCCCGCCCTCTGACCACCACCCCGAACTCCTCTGCCCTCTATCCAACCCCCCCTGTCCCCTGCCCCCTTACCACACTGCCTGGAGCACCGCTGGCTGGCGGCGCTACAGCCACGCAGCCGCCGCCACCGTGCAGCACAGAGACTGGGTCAGGCCGGGCTCCGCACCTCGCTGCCCCAGGAGCTCGCAGCCCCGCCACCCAGAGCATTGCGCCAGCGGCGGAGCGAGCGAGCTGAGGCTGCGGGGGATGGGGGATAGCAAGGGTGGGGCCAAGGGTGTGAGCCTCCTGGGTCAGGAGCTCGGGGGCCGGGCAGGACAGTCCCGCTATCCGGCCTGCGGGCCGTAGTTTGCCCACCCCTGCTGTCATAAGTAGTTGACCCTAGGACACCTGCCCTAGACTCAAACAGCTAAATTGTACCAAGTCGACGGTCCCAGATAATCTCCATCCAAGAATGTTATCAGAACTGGCATGTGAAATTGAAAGCCCAAGAGCTAAGACAATTAATGAATCCATAAACTGGGGAGTCATAGCCTATGACTGGAGAATTGCAAATATATATTTAAGAGAGAGGAAAAACGTGATCTAGGAAATGACAGGCCCATTAGTTTGACCTCAGTTGTATGTAATTGTGTCATATATCTTTAATATTAAGATCTCTGTGTGTGTGTGTGTGTATATGTGTATATATATATAATGAGTTTAGTGGGTTACTAGTGAGGCCTAGCATAGATTTAAGGCTTTTGATTTTTTTTGACTTGCTATAGAGCAGACTTTATATAGGCTTTTTAGGAAGTATTTGAAAGAGAGAGTAGCTAAGCACATAGGGGTAAACAGAAATTGGAATAAAATATAACATGGTTTTATAAAAGGTAGATCATGCCAGGCCTGATCTCTTTCTTTGAGAAGATAACTGATGAGACAAAGGAAATGCAGTAGATTTAATCTACCTGGATTTCAGTAAAGTATTTGATACAGTTCCACAAGAGAAATTATTAGTTAAATTGGAGAAGATGGGGAGTAATACAGGAATCGAAAGATGGGTAAGGAACTGGTTAAAGAGGAGACTTCAATGGGTCATGCTGAAAGGTGAACTGTCAGGCTGGAGGGAGGTTACTAGTGGAGTACCTCAAGGATCAGTCATGGGACCCAATTTTATTTAATATTTTCATTAATGACCTTATCACAAAAAGTGGGAGTAACAAAAATTGTGGACGATACAAAGTTGGGAGGTATTGCCAATACAGAGGAGGACCAGTATATCATACAGGAAGATTTGGATAATCTTGAAAACTAGAGTAATAGAAATGGGATGAAATTTAATAATGCAAAGTGCAAGGTCATGCACTTAGGGACTAACAACAAGAGTTTTTGCTATAAATTGGAGTTGTATCAGTTGGAAGCAACAGAGCTGGAGAAAGACCTGAGTGTATTGGTTGATCACAGAATGGCTATGAGCTGCCAACGTGATGCAGTCATGGAAAAGGCTATTGCAATCTTAGGATGCATGAGCTAGATAATTACACTAGATATGGGGGAAATATCACCATTATACAAGGCACTGGTGAGATCTCATCCGGAATGCTGTGTGCAAATCTGGTCTCCCATGTTTAAGAAAGATGAATTCAAACTGGAACAGGTGCAGAGAGGGGCTACTAGGATGATCAGAGGACTAAAGAACCTACCTTATAGGAGGAGACTTAAAGAGCTTGGCTTGTTTAGCCTAACAAAATGAAGGAGGAGGGGAGATATGATTGCTCTTTATAAATACATCAGAGATGTAAACATCGTGGAGGGAGCGGAATTATTTAAGTTAAGGGCTAAGGTTGGCACAAGAACAAATAGATATAAACTGCCCAGCAATAAGTTTAAGTTTGAAATTAGATGGTTTCTAACCAGAAGATTAGCAAAGTTCTGGAACAGCTTTCTAACAGGAGTAGATGATGTAAAAAACATAACCTTGTTTTAAGACTGAGCTTGAAAAGTTTTATGGAGAGGATGGTATGATGAGATTGCCTACAATGGCAATGGCCTATCCATGACTGCTATTAGCAAATATCTTCAATGGCCGGAGATGGGACACAAGAGTGGGAGGGCTCTGAGTTACTACAGAGAATTCTTTCCCAGGTGTCTGGCTGGTGTGTCTCACCCACATGGGCAGGGTTTAACTGATTTGCCATATTTGGGGTCAGGAAGGAATTGTTCACCAGGTCAGAGTGGCAGAGACCCTAGGGGTTTTTTTGTTTGTCTGTTTGTTTTTGCCTTCCTCTGCAGCATGGGGCACAGGTCACTTGCTGGTTTGAACTAGAGTAAATGGTGGATTCTCTAGTTACTTGAAGTCCTTAAATCATGATTTGAGGACTTCAGTAACTCATCCACAGGTTATGAGCCTACTGCAGTACCAGGGCCGGCTCCAAGGGGCGGCACGTCCAGGTCTTCGGAAGCAATTCTGTGGTGGGTCCCTCCGTCCCTCTTGGAGGGAAGGACCAGCCACTGAATCGCCATCGAAGAATGAAGCGGTGCGGTAGAGCTACCGCCGATCGTGGCTTTATCTCTTTCCCCCCTCCCCCCCCTTAGCCGCTTGGGGTGGCAAAAAAAGCTGGAGCCGGCCCTGTGCAGTACTGGGTGGGTGAGGTCCTGTGGCCTGCAATGTGCAGGAGGTCAAATTAGGTGATCATGATGGTCCCTTCTGTCCTTAAAGTCTGTGTGTGTCTGAGATCCCTTCAGAGGGCCCGCTGCCTGCTGATGGTGCCACTCATGTAAAGTTCTTCTGCACAAGAGCTCTGTGTGAAGAGTAACAGGATGCATATAGCCAGAGGGATATGTCTACCTAATATTTGTACTGCACTCCAGGGTATGTCCATGTCACCGTGGTACATCTAACTAAAGGATGTGATGGATTCCACCTCACTTGAAGGCTTTAAACCATGGGCTTGCTGCAGAAATCACTGAATAAAATTATATGGCTTGTTATGCAGAAGGATGTGACTAGATTATCATGACAGTTCCTTCTGGCCAAAATCTATGAATCATTGGTAAATACTACACCTCTACCCCGATATAATGCTGTCCTCAGGAGCCAAAAAATCTTACCGCGTTATAGGTGAAACCGCATTGTGTCAAACTTGCTTTGATCCGCCTGAGTGCGCAGCCCCCCCCCCCCCCAGCACTGCTTTGTCATGTTATATACGAATTTGTGTTATATCGGGTCGCATTATATCGGGGTAGAGGTGTATATGTTGCCTGTTGGGAGTCAGCACATTGGATTATTGTGGGATGGACAAACTTGCTTAATTTTGATAATGTGCTAAAATACTATATAATTAATAGAGAATTATTCTGTCAATTCCACAAATGGACTCTACAAGTTATACACAGATAATTGGTAAAAGTTATGGATCAGGGATCTTGAGAGAGCATACAGAAGGAGCTGCTAGATCTGATTCCTTTGCCTACTATCTCAAATTTGTGTTTAAGGTAACTAGAGCCCTGTGCAGGTACAAAAATCTCGGTCGCATCTGCAAGAATCAACTGGTATCCAACCCTTGATGTGCACTCTGTCTTTTATCTGTATCTGCATCTGCATCACACCTGCAGGAGGAGTGTGAGTGTGTGTGTGTGCTGTATATAGGATCTCAAAGGCAGGGAAGCAGCTGTCTGCAGCTCATAGCCTATGAGGCTGCTTCCCCTCATATAGTTTATATTCCCTCTCCAGCCCCCCCATACAGAGAAGGGGCAGGTGATAGCTGCAGACAGTTGCTACTCTGTATGGAGAGGGGAGGGAAGAGAAAATATAGGATCTGGAAGGCAGGGAAGCAGCCTAATAGGCTATGAGCTGCTCCTCATCACAATGCACTGGTGGATTCAGGGCAAAGACATGGTCCCACCTCCTTCTCCCCTTATCCTTATTCCTAGGAGGAGCAGAAGCAAGCTGTTCCTGTTCTTCCCAGAGCACAGAGACTGTGCAGCCACATGAAGAGGGGAGGCTTCTTGCCCACCCCCGTGTGGCCACATAGGGGCCCACTTGGGATCTATCCCTTATTGAAAACTCTGGATAAATGGAGGGAAAGAAAGTAGGCTCCTTAATTTTGCCCATTCTGGTGTATTGGGAGGTACGTTTTGAAACATTCCCTTATGCCTGGAACTCTTCTCACGGAATTCAGAATGCATTGCCTGAGGAGTCTGTTGTGTGACATCACTTGCATATTTTCTTCTTGCTCAGGTGTACAACTGAGTTGAAAACATTTTTCTTTCTTCTTGTAGGGTTTGTGAACTAGAAGAGCTGGGAGAGCTGTCTCCCTGTTGGGAGAGCCTTCGTCGACAAATAGTTACTCAGTACCAAACAATTATACTGACTTATCAGGAAAACCTAACTGACTTGCATCAATACAAAGGTCAGCAAGATTTATTTTCAGTAATAATAGATAATATGTTTCAGTTATGCTTCTTATTTTCCTTTTAAAACAAAGTTTCAGAACCAAAAAGGTGGTTTTAGTCTTGATTTGGTAGGAAAGATCAACAGACAAAATATTTGTACTCTCTATTAAAGTTTTATAGTGATTGTACAAAGAAGCTAATTTATAAATATAGTCATTTGTGCAACTTAACATACAAAAGAGGGGATAATGAGTGAAGTCTGGAAAAGAAAAAGTAATCTCCAATTTCCTTAAAAATAAATTAAATTGTTCTTGTTATTTTATTATTAATTTTATCACCTGATAAATTTTCTTCTGTGGGTTTCCATTAGCATTACTCTCCTCTACATTTCATGTAATTAATGATAAGTAATATAGATGCTTAATGATAAGTAATAAAATATATTACTTCTGGGGGAATTTTGTGCCTCTATGCGCACACAGAATCATGTCCCCCACAGATTTCTTTGCTTCCCTGCAGAAAAATGACATCTGATGGGGAAGCAAAGAGAAGCCGCAAGAGTGGTCATGCCTCCCTCCCCAGCAGTATGGGCACATTGTTTCAGGCTCCCGGAGCAGCTGGTGGGGAGGTAAATCACTGTGAGGGGGTGTGGGGATGCCCTGGCTGGTGGCTCCTACCATGCACTGGGCACAGCTGCTAGTGCCAGCTGGACTGGGGACAGGGGAGGACGAGACTTACTCTTCTCCTGCAGGGAGTGGCCAGGGCTGGGGCCAGGTCAGAACCAGCCCCAGCCCCAGAAATCTCTCCCGGCTGCAGGAAGCTCCACCCACCTCACCCCCTTCACTTGAACCTTAACCCCAAGGAGCCCCACCTCCTTGCATCTGAACCACTTTGATGAGCCCCCTACACCCAGACCACCACTCCACTGAGCCCCAACCAGCTGTACCCACATCCCCACCCCAACGAGCCCCACTGCCCCAGCACCCAGACCCCCCCCCACTGAGCCCCCACCACCTTCACCTGGACTCCCAGCAGAGTCCTATTGTCCCTGTACCTGGATGCCCCCAACAAGCCCCTGTGCATCCAGATCCCACACCCACCCACACAGAACCCTCTTATGCACACCTGGATCCCCACACACTAAGCCCCTCCACACTTGGTTTCTGACGGGTTGAGCCTGCCTGCCCACACCTGATGCACCTGGTGCAGAGATGCAGGGACCCAGGCTGTTTCTGGGGCAGGTCCAGCCCTTGCACTGTGTCAGTGTCGGGGGCAGCCTCCCTGTCGAGTCTGTGTCCTGGGCAGTAGAGGAGGGCTGCAGGGTGATTTCCCACCTCTGTGCAGCCAGTGGCCTGGACCCTCTACATTTAATTGTTCATAAATAAAATGTGCAGAATTTTAAAATATTATGTGTAGAATTTGTATTTTTTGGCACAGAATTTTTAATGTTTTGGCACCGAATTCCCTCAGGAGTAATATATATATAAACTGACAATACAAAGTCTGGTGTGCTAATTCAGCTTAATAATAATAATAAACAGGAACTAACTTTCTGTAGGTAAAGAACTGTCTTCAGAAATCCCCAATACATTCTGACTCTTTATATTAATAATAATTTTAGAATTTTTAATATAATCTTATACATATAATATAATATTATATGATCTAGGTTTTAGCTTTTATTCCAAGAATCCCCAAATCTTTGTTTGATAGATTCTCAGTGTTTTTCCCCCCTATACTTAGCACTCTCTAAAGTATTATGGGAATTATTTGATTTCTGTGTTTTGTCATTTTTAAGGAATGTTTGTGTGTGTAATTATTTCAAAATCTTAAACGAAATGGGAAATAGGGCAGTTTATATCTGACTGAGTTATGCACAAATGGGGGAATGATGCAACTTTATTTACCCTCATATTAGTCCAGCTTTTCATTCAGAATGGGGGAAATGATTGGGTGTACTTTGTTCACTCTTATACCTTTCTTACTATTATGTATTCACGTCAGGCCATATTAGACCCTTGTTCTACGTCCATAACTCCTGTTGACATCCGTGGAGAAGGCTGGGGGTTCATTCATAGTTTAAGGGTGCTGTTTTAACATACAGTGTCTTCACTCATGATGAAATTCCCCTCTGTACAGAGGGCCAGCATAAAGGTCTAGGCATCACATAAGTCCTATTTTGAAGGGTTAAGAGGGACTTGCTGTAAGTGGTATGTAGGCTTTGTGCCGGCCTCCCTGCACAGGGGAAGAATTTCTCCCTGAAAGCACAGAACAGCTGTGACCAATGGGAGGAGGGATGATTTTCATGTGATACACCAGTTCAAAAGACACTGACCAGTCAATGAGAATAAAGCCAAATCCCAGGAAAGTAGAACAGAAAGATTCAGTGTACACAATGCTAAAGTTGCAGCGTGCATCCCACCTCAGATTGTTAGAAGGGCAGGTATGTGTAGGTGACAGTATATTACAATATTAATTACTGAGCACAGAACTGGAATTGGTCTGTGCATAATGGATCATTGGGACCCACAGAGCAATTATCTGTGGTAGACATTAAATTTACCTGTCGCTTTGACACTGTTGCATATTTACCATTTTTGTCTAAGGCCTTGATCCAGCAAAGCACTTAAGCACATGATAAATGTTCTAGTGAAGTCTGTGGGACTTTTCCTATGCTTAAAGTCAAGTATGTGCTTAGGTGCTTTGCTGGTTTGATTCCAGGGATCCGCAACAGTAAGAGAAAATAATAATAATACTAAAATATAAACTTATTTTGCTAGTCATTTAGACCCCAATTCTGCAAGGGACTTAAGCATGTGTTTAAAGCTTCCTGAATCGGGGCCTAAGTGCATATCTAACTCCAACTCATTCTTCTTAGATTAGTATTTGGACTCCACCAGATCTAGTGGCTAGAGATGATACTTATTACTAATAAATAAAGTAATCCAGTAATTGTACAGGGACCTGGAATACCTCAACTGTAAACATCCTCCAGTTTAGTTGTATTTTCCCATACTATACAATGTACAAATTACTCAAAATTGGAGTGGAAGTGAGTACAGGGATCCTAACAAATGAGTTCTCACAGGCTGGTGAGATGGAGTGCACTAGAAGAATTGCTTCTCTCCTTAGTGCTGTCATAAATGTTCTTCTGGTAGGATTGATTTCTTCACCCCCTGCAATCAGAAAATGTTTAGTATTTCTTTTAAAAGAATACATTCTCCAGGTTCTTGCACTGTTTTCTTGTATGCTCTTCCGGCACCTGTGTACAGAGAGACCATGTGCCATCAAAATACAATGAAAATAATGTATTTGACTATGCATTGGTTTGTGTTTTAATAGGCATTTCCCCCCAGTATTACGGATTCTTCTCATACCAGACAGTTGGTCACAGGGTCTTGAAAGTGGATTTTAAATTAAGCCTATGTTGCCCCTTCACTTTTGTGATCATACAGTTTGGCCACACCTGGCCAATGAGTGCCAGAAACTCCAACGGGGGAGGAGCCTACCTGGTGCCCTCAGTGGGTATCTCCCTTCCTCGCTGCTGGGGCTGGTCCCCCTTTGCTGCTGGCACCATCCAGTTCCCCCAGCCGTTTAGGTGGGTGAGTGGCACTTGTTGCTAACATCATGTTCCTTGCAAATATACTTACAACTAAAAGTCTGCTAGTCGGCAAGACATAATTTCTGTCAGTATTACTTCCCACCTAATGTGCAACAAGTGTTGAAAGTAACCCCAATCCACATTTGTTGGTATTTTGAGACTGGCAGTTGGTCATGGTTTTATAGGGCAGATATAGAATAAATATTTTTCTGTTACATTTCTCAGGCCCTTCGTTTAAAGCAAGTAGCTTGAAAGCTGATAAAAAATTGGAATTCGTGCCCACAAATTTACACATACAAAGAATGAGAGTCCAGGATGATGCAGGATCAGGTACTTCTCTCTCGTTCGTGTGTGTGTGTGTGTGTGTGTTTCCACCATCCAGAGCTAAGCTTCCCCAAAACCAGTGTATCTTCTGTGCAGTACTAATAATATTTAACATTTTAATTGCAGCTACCATCCTTATATCTCAAAGCACTTTACTAAAGTTGAGTAAGGGTACGTCCACGCTACCCGCCGGATCGGTGGGTAGCAATTGATCTATCAGGGATTGATTTATTGCGTCTCATCTAGATGTGATAAATCGATCCCCGAACGCACTCCCCGTCGACTCCGGAACTTCACCAGGGCGAGAGACGGAAACGGAGTCGATGGGGGAGCCATGGCCGTCAATCCCGCACCGTGAGGACGGGAGGTAAGTCGAACTAAGATACATCGACTTCAGCTACGCTATTCTCGTAGCTGAAGTTGCGTATCTTACATCGACACTCCCCCACACCCCAGTGTAGACCAGGTCTTAGTATCATTACCCCAGTTTTATAGATGACAGAACCAAAGGGCAGATCAGCTTGTCCAAGGTCATGTAGCACATCAGCGCTAGGGAACAGAACCCAAGTCTCCCACCTTTCATCCCTGTGCTGTATCTACTGGGTTAATCTGCTGGATCCCCTTCGGTTTTAGGAGCCACCAGGATCTTTTCTGGGTGGCATGACATCAGAGGCCCTCCCTGTTTTTTTTTTTTTAAGTTGAATTTAATTGAGAGGGGCCATCATGTGCGCTGCACTTTAGATGTGTAAAAAGACATTAACTTGTTTAGGTTGAGCTTGCTTCTTTGTAAAAGAGTTAATTTTCTCCTTTCTTTTAATGTTCAGCCCCACCCACCTGTCGACCCTAGCTGCCTTGTGTATCCTTCAGATAGGAGGAATGATAGGCTGAGGTATCAAGGTTAATCTTCCTTCATCTCCAGACATGGGAATATTGCCTTTGTAGATCAGGGGTTCTCAGACTTTTGTACTGGTGACCCCTTTCACACAGCAAGCCTCTGAGTGCGACCCCCCTTATACATTAAAAACACTTTTTAATATATTTAACACCATTATACATCCTGGAGGCAAAGCGGGCTTTGGGGTGGAGGCTGACAGCTCGCTACCCCCCCATGTAATAACCTCACAACCCCCTGAGGGGTCCTGTCCCCAGTTTGAGAACCCCTGTTGTAGATCTTCCAACAGAAACAGGGGTCCGGGTTTCAAACAGAGGTCTTTACTTTGTAGAACATGGCAGCTTCTCACCACTAATTCAGTTCCAAACTTTTTAACATTCAACATTGTTCTAAAGACTTCAGTCTCTGGCAGGAGTATTTGAGAAATTACCTTTCAGTAGTTTGAATTTCCACAGATTCAACCAAAGTAAAGATGGTGAACTTTCATCTGTAAGCACTTTTTGTCCATCCAGATCAGAATTATGACATAGTAACCATAGGAGCACCAGCCGCTCACTGTCAAGGCTTTAAATCGGGGGGTCTACGGAAAAAGCTGCATAAATTTGAAGAGGCAAAGAAACAGTAAGTAGAAGAGTTATTATAAATTCATCACCAGCCTTTTCTTAATCTCCAGGCTTTGTAAAATCATCATATTCCATGTTTTTGTTGCACCTCCATTTGGAAGTTCTGCCAAATACTATGAAGATTATGCTATGCTTTTTTCAAAGAGGGAGAAGAGAAAAACAGTTTTTCCATTGTTTTGTTTACTGATAGTTCCTTTTCAAATTACTTTTTGTAGAATATTTAATATTACAGGACAATTGTTAAATTAGCTAAACTGAACAATTTAAGTGTTGAATTGGATTTAATTGAGTTTAAGTTCTGTCTAGTTGTGGAGGTAGAAAATATCATTGGACTCTCTTTAAGTATGTTACATTTGATACTTTCACTCCCTTTAGCTTGCTTCCTCGGCACATCTGGGAAGCATTTTCCAGATCAGTCAAAGTAAATTTTGTCTTGGGCTATATCCTTATTTGTGACTGTGGTTAACTGAAGAACTGAGATTAGTATTACTCTAATTTACCTTCTGAAGTCAGATAGAAGTTGGCTAAAGTAATTTCTTAGACTCTATCTCTTACTAATTTCCTAAAACCACAACATGCTTAGACACCCATTCTACACTGGAGTTGTCCACGTCTGATCCTTCCACTAGAGCTTCAGAACTCTATGCAAAGACAGATCAGTTGACTTGTTTTACCCTCCCTAAGAAGCAGCAGCAGTTCCTCAAATGCAAGTTTCTTATTAACAACTTGGATTTAGTTATGGGGCCAGTGGCTCCAGGTTTCTCTATATTGCCCCAGGTATTTTGCTGCTGTGTAGTTACTAATTGTTCTCCATCCATATTAAAGTAAAAATACTAGGCCAGATTGTGCCCCTTAGATGCATGCCTAGAGAGGACTCTCTGTACATTGATCTCCTCCTTTCTAATCTGCAGGAGGGATCATTCACCTCTGTGATACTATGCCTCTTGCTCCTGATCACATCGTGGCTTCTCTGTGGGGTTAGCCATTCACACTGCAGGCTGAGGCAGAAATCGAGAAGGCCAGGTGCACTGAAGGGGAAGGCACACGCAGTTTCCCTTCAGGCTTCAAGGGGTATCTCTGCTCCACAGCAGGAAGCATGCCCTTGCAGCCCAGGTGACAGACCTGTGCCAGTTCTGCTTGGACTAGCACAGGGGTAGGCAACCTATGGCACGTGTGCCGAAGGCGGCACGCGAGCTGATTTTCAGCGGCACTCACACTGCCTGAGTCCTGGCCACTGGTCCTGGGGGGCTCTGCATTTTAATTTAATTTTAAATGAAGCTTCTTAAACATTTTAAAAACCTTATTTACTTTATATACAACAATAGTTTAATTATATATTATAGACTTATAGAAAGAGACCGTCTAAAAATGTTAAGATGTATTACTGGCATGCGAAACCTTAAATTAGAGTGAATAAATGACGACTCGGCACACCACTTCTGAAAGGTTGCCGACCCCTGGGCTAGCACTTTAGAAATAGAGGTGTGGATGTTGCAGCATAGACAGTGGCACAGGCTAGCCACCTGAATAAAAGGACTCAGGGGTGGGGGCAGCTAGACCGTGTCATTGCCAGTGCCCAACTGCTATTTTTAGCCTGCTACCTTGGTAGAACTAGCATGTGTCTTTTTTACCCAGGCTGGGAGGCACACTCCCAGCTGCAATGTAGACATACCCAAGGAGCTTACAAGAGAACAATAATATGACTCTGGGCTGCATTATCTTTACTGTAGAACCCTGCTTTGGGGGCTACAGGAGCAGCTGCAGCCGAGGGGAGACTTTAGTAGTGCAGCTTCAAGAAGCTGGGAATGCAGCCTGCCTCGGGGTCAGAGCTGGTGGGAAGGCACAGAGAGAGGGGATGATCTGGACACCAACCTCAATTCAGTATTTTTGGAGGCTACTGAACTGTACCATCAGTGGCACTAATTTTTGTAATGGATAGGGCTACTAGCAGTGCCAGTTGAAACCTTAGAGTCAGACTAGTACATGTAATGGTACAGTATTGAGACCAGTACTAACAACTGCCTCCGATAAGTGCATCGGACATACAGGGTGTTCCAGGATGGGATTAGCAAAGACTATAAATCCAATAGGCTAGGCTGAACTTTTTGTTGTTGTTGATATCAAAATCTGCCTTCAGAAGCATTCTATATCTGCCTACTTGGTTACTTATAGGGCCCTCATTACTGACTTATCTAAGCACCTAAACCACTGATGTCTTTTTTCCATCAAATCTATTCAAAACCTCCATTTCCAGCCTGCATTTTTCTTCTGGGCCTTCACAAAGTTGCAGGTATTCTGATCCTATGTTGGAGAGTAACTTTCCTGTTGGCAATATCATTTGCTGGAAGGTAGTACAAATTATAGGCCCTTTCTCTGTTGGACCTAAGTTTCCTTATTCAGTCTATTGGGTATCTCCTATTACAATATTAATTTAGAGTACTTTTGTAATGAGGCTTGAGACAATCTCCAAATCACATAAGTGAACAGGGACAAATACTGTACCTACCAACATCATCTTAAAATATATGTGATCAGAAGCATAGAAAATCAAGTATGCTTATTGCATTTCATCCTCACCACTTAACCAGGCATCACTGTCTTGCAACATTTCTTGCTTTGATAGTTTGGGGCCTTGCAAGCAGAATGAAAAATGAGAAGTCCCAGAACTTGGAAAACCAAATTACATTGACTCAAAGGGCTTGGCCTATATGTGTAATTCAGGCATCACATCCTAAACCTAATGTATAAAATTAGAACCATAAAATACTTCCTAAAAAAAGCACCAGGGTTTAATCTTTGGAGAAAAAAGCCAGAAGTATTGTGATAAATATAAGAAATCAGTAACACTTCGGTAAATGGAAAAAATACTGTATCTCAGGTGTTAGATTGGCTAGTCAATCTGCAGAGGCTGAGTCAGTTTCTGTAGTGAGTGTTAATTCTGTGGACTGTACTATATAGGACAGGATGGGCAAACTGTGGCCCATGGGCCAGATCTGGCCCATCAGGGCTCTGGATCCGGCCTATCAGAGCTCTGGATCTGGCCTGTGGGATTGCCACCCCTGTGGCACCTTGGGGCTAAGGCAGGCTCCCTACCTACCATGCCCCACGCTGCTCCCAAGGCAGCCAGCACCACATCCCTGTGGCCCTTGGGGGAGATGCGGGGGACAGAGAGCTCCACGTGCAGCCTTCACCTGCAGGCACTGCCCCCTGCAGTTCCCATTGGTGGGGAATGGGAAACAGCGGCCAATGGGAGCTTCAGGGGAGGTACCCGCAGGCAAGGGCAGCGCATGGAGTCCTCTGCACCCCCTCCTCCAGGGGCCGTAGGGACGTGGTGCCGGCCGCTTCAGGAAGTGGTGCAGGGCCAGGGCAGGCAGGGAGCCTGTCTTAGTCCCGCTGCATGCCGCTGCCACCCCGGAGCCGCTCAAGGTAAGTGACGCTGGGCCGGAGCCTGCACTCTGAACCCCTCCTGCACCCTAACCCCCTGCCCTGAGCCCCTGCCGCACCCCTCCTGCACCCTAACCCCCTGCCCTGAGCCCCCTGCCGCACCCCTCCTGCCCCCTAACCCCCTGCCACACCCCTCCTGCACTCTAACCCCCTGCCCTGAGCCCACTGCTGCACCCCTCCTGCCCCCAACCCCCTGCCGCACCCCTCCTGCACCCCAGCCACCTGCCCTGAGCCCACTGCTGCACCCTGCACCCCTCCTGCAGTCTAACCCCCTGCCCTGAGCCCCCTGCAACACCCCTCCTGCACCTCAACTCCCTGCCCTGATCCCCTGCCGCACCCGTCCTCCGCCTCAACTCCCTGCCCTGAGCCCTGTCCCGCAGTCCATCCTGCACCCCAACTCCCGTGCCTCAGTCCTACATTTGTGGCCCTGCTTGCAATTTCCCCACCCAAATGCGGCCCTCAGGCCAAAAAGTTTGCCCACCCCTGATATAGGAGATAAGGCTAGATAATCATAATGGTCCCTGTATGAATCTCTGAATGTCATTAGGCCAAGAGAGTGTCAATAGCAAGATCCCATAATTTGGATGCCTTATCACATGTTATATTAAAATCAGTAGAGCATGTTTTGGTAACTAAATAAAATGTATTCAGAGTCTAATCTCTCCTTGTTTACATACAGCTCTCATTAGCATTTTTAGGGACAGTGTGCTCTAAAGGGGAGAATAGAACCCACTATTAATAGATAGGAAATACGAGTGGTAGTCAGAAGTCCGTTTTGTGTGGTCGTCTTTGCTGCTATACAAACCAATATTGTAGCATTTAATTCCATCTTTTTCATTTTCAGTGTTATGTACAAATGACCTTTATTTTTTCCGTTTGTTGGCAAGAGTGTTCCTTGTACACTTACCACGCCCAGAGCAAATAAAACACATTTGCCTGTAATTCTGCAGTATATGTATATTTTGCTTACAAGTTTAATCATATGCACATGCCTTTTTGAAAATATTAAGCAATTTAAAATATTTTCCCAAACTTACTTTGCTTTGTTTTCTGCTTTCAGTATTTGCAAACAAACTGCTAATTTTATTTTGGTTTTGTTTTTTTAGCGGTTATGAGGAATGTTGGTGAGTTTTCTGTTTCTGAGAGTTTGTGGAGAGAGTTGTGGTTTTTTTTTTCTTTTGGGATGGGGCAAACATTGGTGTATTTTAAAGTGTGCAAATTTTTTTAATGTTGTGCATCATAACACCATTAATTATGCTTTAAATGGCTGTAGCTCCTTAGTAGAACATGATATATGAATGAATTTGACCTTCCAACTGCAACTTTTATTTTGTAATGAACAGCTAACTTCATACTTCTCTCTGATTTTTATGAAGTCAGGAGACTTTGCAAATTAGAATAATACAATGTGTTCATCTGCTCCTCTGTTACTTCCAAAGAAAAATAGATAACAGAGAGGCAGAGAGAAAGCTACACAAAACAGTTTTTGAACCTTTCACTTCTACTGGATGCAATAACACATAACTTTAAGCCTTTATGATGTTATAATGGGCCTGGCTTATATTTTTGAAATTTTTCTCTGCACTTAAACACTTGTTCTTAACCCTTGTGCAGTTTTTTCCCCTTAATTTTATTCCTACTTTGTTTAGTGCTGTAGGAGAAAAAGTGAAAGGTTAATCAGTGGTTTGATGGTGAATCAGTGCTTCTGCTTTGAGCTAAAGTACTTGGAGTTGATTTGCTGATTATTATGATCATACTTCTTATGGCGTGATCTGAAGCCCATTGAAGTCAACAGAAAGACTTTCATTGCCTGGGGTGGGTTTTGGATCAGGCCCACAGATTAGACCATGTATGTCTTCTGAAAGCACCACAGAATGCAAATTGTTTATTTATAACTTTACACATCTAGTGACATGCAGCTTGTGTGTTCTTTTAAAAAAAATTTTAAGGATAAGGATCTATTAAGCATATAATATAGCTTACTTATGCAGAATGACAGCTGTTCATTTGAAAGAGTGATTGCAGATTGGAAAATGAATGTGTGTAAACTTCATGCCATAATAATTTCTTTCCTCTGACCATCCCAGGAAAATGTATTTATTTTTAAATAAGAGTCTAATCTGAACATGCTGCATGGCCTTCCTGCCAAATACATCATCTTTCTGCATGTTAACCCTTCTTTAGTGGAAAGAAATTGCTCAGAGGAATTGTCAGCAGTAACACTGGACACCGTGGAGTAGGCTGAATCAGAATGCAGTAAAAGTCCTTAAAAAGGAGATCTGTTTCATGTATGGATAGGAGTGTAGGGGATCAGATGTCCTTCTGTTCCCTGTAGAAAGGTGTGTGACCAGAGGAACACAGAATGATGCCTGTTTCAGGGGTTATATCTGCATTACATCCTTCAAACATGGTACTAATCCTTTTAAAGGAGGTCAGACTGGATAATCATAATGCTCCATTCTGGTCTTAAAATCTATTTATCTATGAAAATGCCTTCAGATTGATTTCTGGGACAATTGCTTTTTAAGTGTGCCCCATGAGAGGCTCCTGCATTATCTCATAAGCACTCTGTAAAAGTGAATATTACTCTTGGGGGAATTCTGCACCAAAAAATTAAAAATTCTGCACACAATATTTTAAAATTCTGCAAAATTCTGCATATTTTATTTGTCAAAATAACACAATATAATCACACCAGTTTCAATTATTTTGGTAATTTATTTCAAAATACCTGCCAGTAAGTATATCTGTAACAATACAGACAACAACAAAAAATTCAGAAAATGTTTTTTGACAAATAGATTCCTTACTAGGCATATTAATACAGAACTCTGAGTAATAATTAATTTAAACTACAATACAGAACCATATTTCCCATACCCCTTAGAAGCAGTGGAAAGGCTTGGGGGAGTCAGGGGTAATGGAGGAGCTGAGGGAGAGGGAAGTAATTGCTGGGAACGAACCTGGGTGTGAACTTGGAGGGTTGTTGGGTATGGATGGGAAAAGTATGGAACAGGTTTTCTGGGCGGGTGGGGAGGGATTGTTAGGGAACTTTCTCCATGCAGACCTTGCCTGACCCCTAGCCTCTCCCATTCAGTCTGGCACATCTGCACCTGTCCCCATGTATCCCTACATCTCCTGTCCACATGTGTCCCTGCACCCCACATCAGACACCCACTCCCCCATCTCCATGTGGCCCTGCACCCCCTCCCCCTTTCCTTATGTGTCTCTGTGCCCCCACTCAGCTATCCTCCTTCCCTCATGTGGCCCTGCACCTCTCCGCTGTCCCCATGTGGCCCTGCACCTCCACTCCCATTCAGCTCCTGTCCCAGTCTGTCCTCCCCCACTAGCCCTTATGAGTCCCTGTCTGACTCCCGAGCAGCCCCGGGCTGTCTGTCTCCCCATATGCCCTGTCTCCTGACCTGGCCCGACAGGCACTGTAAAGAAGGCACTTCAGGCTCTTTCTCTTCTCTATCTGGCTCGGGGCAGCTGCTCTGTTCTATTGCCACATTGCCCTCTGGCGGCAAACTGCTGCAACTTTCTGGCAGAAGCTATTTTCTGCACCAAAAAAAAAAAAGGAAAAATATGTATGGCACATTAATTATGCACGCATGCAGTGGTGCAGAATTCCCCCAGAAGTAGAATATACATTCCTCTAGTTTCTTTGAAAAAGTTTATAAAAATTAAAATATGTTCCCCATCAGTGGCTTAACTCCCCCTCTCCTTCCCCCAATGCAAAAGAATTCAGACTCCTCAGAGATAGTGATTTGGAGCATTGCACCTGGGAAATTAGGCTGTCTGATATGCTAAGCATGGCTTTGTCCACCAAACAGCAGCTGGCATTTACACTAACAATGGGTACTTTTATGTCTAATGGCTACAATAACGCAATTAATGACAGAAAGAAGTGAGAAGGAGGAGAAATAAATTAACGTGTGCCAGTTTAGGCATCTCTGACTTGACACTTCATCCAGAATAGGAAAGGACGCTTGTCACACCCTGAGCAGAGACAAAGACAATATAACATCTGTATGCTGTTCCATGCAGCTGGTATATGCCAGCTGACTCTGACTGCAGGGTTATAAAATTGCAGTGGAGATATATGGCTTGGACTGAAGCCCCATGAGGTCCTAGGCCCCAGGCTCCAGCCTGAGCCTGAACATCTACACTGCAATTTTATAGCTCCGCAGCCCGAGTTTCAGGATTAGAGTCTTTCTACTGGTATAACTATTTCAGTTCAGGGTGTCCCCCCAAAAATAGTTATAATGGGTCAACCCTAATGTGGATGCAGTTACGCTGATATAAAGATGCATTTTACTGGTGTAGTCTATTCTCCTTCTCATCTGGGAATAAGCTATACTAGTGTAAGTACTATGATATCAGTATAACTGTGTCCACAGTAGGGTGGGTTGTACAGCTTTAACTCTGCTGGTGTAGTTAAAGTGATATAGCTGTGTGCAGACAAGGCTAAAATTCCTAACCTGGCAAGGAGATATCAGATGTAACTGTGTAAAGTGTCTGTGTTTTGGGAAGAGGGAGAGTAGAGCAAGCAACCTAAGGAAACTGGTTCTGTCTCTGCTGGCAAAATTTGTCATCCACATTCTCCTCAGAAAATTGTCCCTCCTGTATATGATCTGTGAGCACAGTCATTTAGCATTAGTCATTTTGCATTTGAATGTTTTCATTAAATACAGAGGCGCTCAAGTATAAGTGTTCCTGCTGTTTAATTGCCCATTGGTCTTCCACAGTTAATTGTTAACTTAGGTAAATTTTGTTGTCCGCAATTCCTTTTTCGGCATGAAGAAGTGTGACTAGAGCATTTATACCTACTGATTGTCTTTAAATTGTTTCTTCTTTTTCAGCACTTCAACAAGCTCCCAGTCTATAATATACATACCACAGGACATTATTAGAGCAAAGGAGATTATTGCACAGATCAACACCCTGAAAACTCAAGTCAGTTACTATGCTGAAAGGCTCTCGAGAGCTGCCAAGGATAGATCAGCTAATGGCCTTGAAAGATCACTTGCCATTTTGGCAGATAAGGTATGAGAACAACAAAACAAAATCATTGATAAAAGTGAAGTGAGACACATTCTGAAGCACCCTTTTTTTTGTGAGCTCCCTGAAAAATCCCAAAATAGTCTCTCTTGTAGCCCCACTCAGCCACAATTGGAAGATAAATCCAGATGGGATTTTTGAATTTGCCACCATTTATTCAGGTTTTCTCTTCTCTTCCACTCACTCTTGCCTCCACCTCCTATGGATGGAGTAGTGAGGACTGAGAAAAAAGAGTGATACCTTTTGGCTTCATTCCCCAAGTTTAAAGTATCACCTCCGCCACGTGTCCAGTCACAACATCCCAGAGAAGAAAATCCTAAATTCACTTTCATACTCGTATCTCTATAGCCACTGACTGGTTTGTTGAGGTCATTTCTGAATAAGCTATCATGCAACAGGAACTTGAAGAAACTGGAACACCACAAGGAGTCTTTATCGTTTCATTTGTATAATAATGACATGAACTTGGGGCAAATTGTAGTGATGCTGTTCAATTAATACTTGACTTCTGTAGCCTGATCTATAGATTATGAATAAAAATCCCCGGTTATCACTTTGAGGGTTGACAAGTTCTTGTCCCAAGATCAGGCCCAGTATTATTTAAATTATTATATAGTTGGGAACCCCGATGTGCACAGGTGCAACACTCACATTATAGGAGCTCTTTTATATTTACAAATAAATAATTTATTAATACATTAGCAAAGTCAAAGACACTCTCAGGAAGGTGTATATAGAGATAATACAGAAAGTACATCTGAACATCCATACTCTCACCATCCCTTGCAGAACAACCTGAAATGTTAGCCATTATCTTCCTCGTCATCTTCCTCATCTTCATCAGTGGCTATCTTTCTGGCCCCTCCCAAGGGCTACATCTCTCTACCCCTACTGCCCTGGGATGCCACTTTTATAATATGTGACGCTGACGTTACCATGTCTAATGCATATTCAGTAGGGATTTCTCCCCTCTTCCTTATTTGTATTTCCTCCCCTTACCACTGTTCAGGTGTCCTTCTTCTATAGGTCAGTGTTTTTATGATTTCACCCCATTATCATACACGTCAATTTGTTGTCATGGCACTCTTGCGGTCGGATGTTCCAACCAGAAGTTGGTATCAGTTCATGTTCTGTGGCTGGCTGATGTCATTATGGACAAGATCCCCCCCCCCCACACACACACACACACACACGCTACTTCCAATTCTCCAAAACTTATGAGTTATTTAAGTTTATCTATGCCAAAGCCATAGGCCTCAAGCCTCATGCTAACTGCTGAAGCCAATGACTTGCACGATACAAGCCTGTAGGTTCCTTGCATTACTGCAGAATATAATAAAGCAGAATATAATGCAAAGCAGTGAATATAATAGAGGTAAGCTGGCCCACTGGGCTACACTCCACTCAATAAAAATGGACTGAACAGGCAATCAGAATGAAACTTATTCACAAGGACAAGAACAAATGCAGTTTTGTAGAGTTCTTTCGTTGTAGTATTTTGAGTTCTAAGAAAGCATAGCTAATAAATAAGCAGTACCCTATGACAGAGAATGCATTCGATAGTCAGTTTACTGTATACCCACTTGGGGTGCCTGTATACTTTCCCATAATGCAAGAATGTATATGATGAAATTAACGTTAAAAATATACAGAAGAAAATACTTGTACATAGTGTATATCTGACCTGTGGATTCTCTGCTGCTGGATATTGTCAAGGCACATAGTTTAGTAAGGTTTTTTTTAAAATAGGTGAATAAGAATATTATCTGAAGTTATGTTATCTAGGAGAAAGGTAGGTCAGCAATCCTCATGCTTCAGGGCTTATGTACATCATTTGCCAGAATAAGGAAGAAATTCCCCCCAGGATACAGTATTGCACAATGAGGTGAATGTTTCTTCTGAAGGAACCGACTGAGACGGGATATTAAACTAAATGGAACATTGCCATACCAGAGGAGACCAATTTCTGTGGACTGTATGAAGGTGCCTGTGGTTTTTTTTTGTTTGTTTTTGTTTTGTTTTTTAAGACTATTTCACTTAACAGAAAATGAAGAGCTGGCTCTAGGTAGAGGCACTAGGAACTGTAGATATTTGTTAAATATTCAGCATGTGTAGTCCTAAAATGTCAGTGCACATTTTTGAAAATTACACTTCACATTTTTGCTTCCTGTACATCCTTTTAAGGCCCTGCTGTAAAATAAGCAGCACAAAATGAGGGTAGTGTTTTTTGTTTTGTTTTTTTTAAAGAAAAACTAAGAATGTAGATAAGGATTTAAAATTGAAAATGCTTTCAAATTCTGTTTTCTATTGTTTTTAGACACGGCAGCTTGTCACTGTCTGTGATTGCAAGTTACTGGCAAATTCAATACATGGATTAAATGCTGCAAGGCCAGATTATATAGCCTCAAAGGCATCTCCAACCTCTGGAGAGGGGGAACAAGTGATGCTAAGGAATGATCAAGACACCCTTGTGGCAAGATGGACAGGAAGAAATAGCCGATCTTCTCTGCAGGTGGATTGGCATGAAGAGGAATGGGTAGGTTTGCTGAATGGAGGGATAAGGCCTGCTGATGTCATCTCCTTTTTTCCCTTTTAGTATCTCTTTATTCCCTAGTCCTGTGCCCCTTAGCATGTAGCTACTAGCCACTGGTCACTGATATCTGCAAGTCTTACTTTGGAGCATAACGCTGCATGTTTTAGGTTTGGTCTACACTTAAAATGTAGGCTGATGTAGCTATGGCACTCAGGGGTGTTAAAAATCCACATCCCGTGTGCCATAGCTATGCCAACCTATATTTTAAGTGTAGACGCAATTAGGTTGATGAAAGGATGCTTCGCTCAACCTAGTTACTGTAGCTTAGGGAGGTGGGGTTCTGACAGCAATGGAATAATTCCTTCCATCGCTATAAACCGCATCTATACTACGGGGTATGGTGCCTTAGAAATGCCACTGTAGTCCTCATAGATAGACATGTTAGTTATCCAAAGGGGTCACTGATAAGTATCTTGAAATGTTCCTTTCATCCTCTCTCTGTCTGCCCTTTGATCAGCAGGAGCAGAAGCAGGCATTGAAAAATTAGTCTGAGTCTCTTGCATAATAGCAGAGTCAGATCAGGTCTACATTGCAGACCTATGTTGGTTTAACTATGTTGCTCAGGGATGTGAAATATCAACACCCCTGAGCAACTAAGTTATACAGACCTAACCCCCCGTGTAGACGATGCTATGTCGATGTCTTCTCCCATTGACGTAGCTCCTGCCTCTCGGGGAGGTGGATTAACTATGGCGACAGGAGAACTCTCTCCTGTTGGTGTAGGAGCATCTTCACTTAAGCGCTACAGTGGCACAGCTGCATCAATGCAGCATTTTAAGTGCAGACCTGCCCTCAGTCACTTGGGCCACTTGGCTGTCATGCAGTCAGTTCTATATTGAGAGTTAATTGAGTATTCTTTTTAACTAAACAATTAAGAAACATTGTGCAGGGTGTCCCTTTATCAATCTCCATGCACAGCCAAAAAAGAAGAAAACATAAGAAATAGAACTCTTGCAATATACTCTTAGATATTAGTTATGAAAAACAGCTTTTCAAAGGCTTTCCTGGTTTTTTTAATCTAAATATTTAAGTGAAGTGTCTGTTTGTTTTAATTACGAGCTGCCTTTTAAAAAGGTCACATCAAGAATTAAATGACTTTCCATCTAGTGTTGCCAATTTAAATATGAGAATTGAGCTGTCCTAACAGTGTAGTGTAGTAGAAAGTGAAACGGAAGTGAATGCAATCTTTGTTAAAACTGTTGAAATTGATTAGAATAGTGGTTAACCCTATGAAATACAGGAGGAAAAGAAATAATGTCAAACTGCATTTCAGAGCTACCTCCAAAAGAGACTCTCATAGGGTTGATCCCTTCAGTGGCCTTCAAATGAAGCCCATAAAGTTCATTAGGTTACTAATATTGCACTACAGTTACTTATTCGTTTACTCAGTTAAAAGTATATATTGGATACAAGACACATCATATAACAATGATGTAAACTTTTCCTTCTGTATCTGATGGCTTATTGATTTTACATTCTGCTATAATAGCATGCATGGGAAATTAATGGGTGTGCACCACAGTATCGTGTATTTTTATATTCACATATGTACTCTGTGTGTGAATAGACACACCAGCTACATATACAAATACATGATACTGTGGTATAAGGGTTTTATCAGCATGAGTTTGGGATGGCCACGTTACTCATAAGTGAGTTATACAGGCCGTCCCAAATGAATGCCAATAAAATCTTTATACCACAGCCTCTCTTACAGGAAAATCTTTTAGGAATGTCTTAGTTTTAAAATTTGTTATTGGAACTATTTTTGTATCCCTTCAGCTGTAAATTCAGATTCCTTAGTTAGTTTGGCTAACTTTTTTAGAAGTAGCCTTTGGAAGTCTCCGTTTCTGGGTGCCAGGCTTGGGAGACCTAGAGGCTGATTTTTCAAATTACTGATTACCTACAGTCCTATTGACTTCAGCTGAGGTTGCAGATGTGTGTTCTGAAAACCAGGCCTAAGGTGTCTCAATTCGGGCACCAAAATTAGAGGGCACTTTTGAAAATATTAGCCAATGAGTCAAACTATGCAGGGTTCAAAAGGAAGACACCAAAAACCCTCTAAAATGAACTAAAATAGTCTTTCTGTACCTAAAAATAGCAAGGCTTTAAAGTAAGCTCTCTCTACCTATTTTAAAGCTAAAAGTGAGTGATGGGTCCCACTGGGAAGCTGGGGACTTCCCTTTCCAGTGGTACTAAGTTCCATTTCTAGTTATGTAAGAACACAGGGCACTGGAATTTAAAGTAACAATTTTTTAGGGATTGAAAAGCTGTCACTGGCCCAGGACTAAACTTTATCCACATTTGGCTGAAGGAGGAGGAAACATTTTCCCTGTTAGGTTGATTGATTTAAAAAAAAAATGTGCATTTGAAGTTGAAATAATACCTGGGGAGATGGATTAGTGGGCAGATGGCTTAAGAGAGTTAGAATTGTATGACAAATTTATCTCACAGCTCTGCAGCTTACCATTTGGATTTCACTTTAACTTATATAGATACATATGGAGTATGTATGTATAAATGCAATGGCAAAGTGCAAACGTTCCTAAGCAGTTGTGTCTAGAACCACAGCAGGCAAAGTATCTCCTTTTTGCAAATATACTTGTCATCTAATGTTGGGATCTTCTTAATTGAAAAGGGGATGTTTTTCTTTCAAGGAAAAAGTTTGGTTGAATGTTGACAAAAGTCTGGAGTGCATTATTCAGAGAGTGGACAAACTTCTCCAGAAAGAGCGTTTGCACAGTGATAGCTGTGAAGATGTTTTCCAGTGTGACATCAGCTGTACTAGTAAGAAAGGTAATCGGGATACTCGTGCCTACTGGATAAATCCAAAAGGCTTAGATGAGACCTCATCCTCACCACCATCATCCTCACCACCATCTTCAACCATATCATCCTCTGCATGCCATTCTCACAGAAACACAAGTGCGTATGACAGACACTGCTTTGCTGTATGTTGGCATATTTCTTAAATCTTTTAATTCATCTTTCTGTCAAATTCTACATTTTTTAAATAGACAGGATACCAGACAAAGGGGCCTGGGTGAGTTTGGAGTGGCTAACCTTTGAAGTGAAATCCTGGCCCCACTGAAATCAATGGCAAAACTCCCATTGACTCCAGTGGGATCAGGATTTCACCCTTGATGTTTTGAGAGCTGAGATTCCAGATTTCAAATGAATAGAATGAATCTGGAAAGCATCATAGCCTGATATACTCAGCATATAGGTCAGGCTGTGGCAGTTATGCCAATACCTCATTACTTTTTCTTTTGGCATCAGCTTGTCTGCTGCCTCAGGGCAATCCCAGTGTACCTTTTAAAAGATAAAATAAAACATGAAAGTGGCCCAGGCACTAATACAACGCTGATGAACAGAGCTGAGCTGCCAGAGTGTGATGCCAAATGAGAGTGCAGGAAAGATGGAAAAGAAGTACTGCTGGGTGAGAGGTTCCAGAAGAGTGAGCTAAGAACAGATAGGTGCATTAGGTTTTTAAGATGTGTATGATATTTATCCTCATACTGATCTGCTCATCAAGTGAATGAGTATCTCTCAGGTGAATGAGGGACCTGGTGATGATTGAGGATAACATGCTCTTGTTCCTACCATTTATTTATGAAGGGCAGCAGCGTGTAGTGGACTGAGCACTTGACTAGGAGCCAGGAACTCTTGAATTCTACATCTGGCTCTGCCGCTGATTTGCTGTATGGCCTTGGGCAGGTCACTTATGCTTATTTTTTCAAGTCTGAGTACCTTAAAGTGAGGCAGTTAAATCTGTACATAGGTACCTAAATCAAAGTGATCTGAATTTCAGAAGTGCCAAAGTCGTAGTTCCCACTGAAGTCAATGAGAATTTGAAAATCAAGCTACTTTGACCTACGTGGCTAAATACGCATTTAGGTGCCTACATACAGGCACCTTTGGAACATTTTGGCTGTAATCTCTTCAGGTGTCAGTTCACCCATCTGTAAAATGGCAGAGTAGGCAAAATGCTTTCAGGGGCCCTGAGGAATAGGGAAGGGCAAAGCACACTTACTAGTGGCCTCTGCAACACGTTTTGAAAATGTGTAGTGGGTGCTCCCTCTCACCCTTCCACTAGTGCAATTCTCCAGGCACCCTCTACCCCAACAGACTTACTGGCGGCCAGTCGGGGCTGTCAGTAGTGCTAGTAGTACGTCTGCTGATGGTTTTGTCCTGTTAGGAAGCATGAGGGAAGGAGGGGTTCCTGGCAAGTTTTCCCCCCTTACCACCAATGTGGTTGTCTGGGGCAGTTATAATATAGGGCCCAATCAAACTGCCTTTTCAGTGAGTTAAATGGCAGTTGGATCAGCCTTAAGTTGTAACTGTGAACTTATCTGTATATTAGCATGTATAAACTGACTGAAAATAATGCATGCAGCTATTTTAAAAGTAATTGTTGGTTTGCATGGTAAGGTTGCCTTAAAATTGGCTCAAGCATTTAAGCAAAGTTACGGTAATATTTGGTATCAAAGTAATCAATCAGTCGGATTTTATAGTACAAGCATAAAACGTAGGAAAGAAAAGATCATTCTAGTCTATTCTCCTGCTAGTGCAGCTGTAAACTAAATAACACTATCAAAACTATAGGTTTAATTGGTGCTAAATATATTGTAAATAAATAATGCCTTAAGCATGTGAGTGAGAGAAATTCTTAAACTAATCCTACTTTGAAGCTCCATTTTAGGTTTACAAATTTTCTACACTTGCAAGTTTTCATGATGATCATTTTCATAGAACAGATCAAGCAGTGGTTAGTCTCAGAAAAGGTCATTTGGGTTTTGAACATTTCCATGTTTCATACTCTGTGGTATTTCATGCCTCTTCCTTCCACTATTTTTGCATGCCTGTGACTTCATGTTCATTCCACTATTAATATTTTAGTACAGTAAGAGAACTTAAAAACTAAACAACATTTGTATTAAAAATTAACTTTTTAACAGCATATAGTATAGAATTGAATGTCTGTTACATATGATTTGCTGAATGTTCTAAATTGCCGAGTTTTTTCCTGAGAATATCCTACATTTCTGGGTATTTTGTATTAATAAGCTATCATATTAGAATTGAGTATTTTCTTTCCACTTCAATTATTTGAGCATCAGAACAACAATTACATAAATTGATATTTGCTTAAATAATATATATGAAGGGAACATGTGAATGTATATGCCATTAAGATCTATGGATCCAAGGTAATTTGTAAATATAACTTTAAAATAGTCTTAGTAGAGAAGACTACTTAGTAGACCTCTCACACTGATTGATTGCTTTATAGCACACAGGAGCTGGAAGGTGGACTCCTTTAACTTATTGATCATATATGTTAAATAGAGAGCATTTTAGTAAAATATATTGCTCTGTTTTAGAGTGATCTAGTAACAAATGTGTGTGGCAATATATTCTGTTTATTCACTCATTGAACCTTTCCTGGCCACTTATTGGTTGAGAACAGTATAGAATCATAGAATCATAGAATTCAAGATCAGAAGGGACCAATATGATCATCTAGTCTGACCTCCTGCAAGATGCAGGCCACATAAGCCGATCCCCCCCACTCCTTTAGCAAGCGACCCCTGCCCCATGCTTCGGAGGAAGGCGAAAAACCTCCAGGGCCACAGCCAATCTACCCTGGAGGAAAATTCCTTCCCGACCCCAAATATGGCGGTCAGCTGAACCCCGAGCATGCGGGCAAGACTCTCCAGCCATACCCTCTAGAAAAAGGTTAAGAATATCATATCATTGACCCATGTACTATTTACCAGTGCGGCACTTAATTAACCTATTGACTAAGCCCGGTATCCTATCATACCATCTCCTCCATAAACTTATCTAGCTTAATCTTAAAGTCATGGAGGTCCTTCGCCCCCACTGTTTCCCTCGGTAGACTGTTCCAGTATTGCACTCCCCTGATAGTTAGAAACCTTCGTCTAATTTCAAGCCTAAATTTCCTGACTGACAATTTATATCCGTTTGTCCTCGTGTCCACATTAGCACTGAGCTGAAATAATTCCTCTCCTTCCCTGGTATTTATCCCTCTGATATATTTAAAGAGTGCAATCATATCTCCTCTTATCCTTCTTTTGGTTAGGGAAAACAAACCGAGCTCCTCAAGTCTCCTTTCATACGACAGGCCTTCCATTCCTCGGACCATTCTAGTGGCCCTTCTTTGTACCCGTTCCAGTTTGAATTCATCCTTCTTAAACATGGGAGACCAAAACTGCACACAATACTCCAGATGAGGTCTCACCAACGCCTTATATAACGGGACTAGCACCTCCTTATCCCTACTAGAAATACCTCGCCTAATGCATCCCAAGACCGCATTTGCTTTTTTAACGGCCACATCACATTGCCTGCTCATAGTCATCCTACGATCAACCAGGACTCCTAGGTCCTTCTCCTCCTCCGTTACTTGCAACTGGTGCGTCCCTAGCTTATAACTAAAATTCTTGTTAGTCATCCCTAAATGCATAACCTTACACTTCTCACTATTGAATTTCATCCTGTTACTAATACTCCAGTTTACAAGGTCATCCAAATCTCCCTGGAGGATATCCCGATCCTTTTCCGAATTGGCAATACCTCCCAACTTGGTGTCGTCCGCAAACTTTATCAGCCCACTCCTACTCTTGGTTCCCAGGTCAGCAATAAATAGATTGAATAAAATCGGACCCAAAACCGAACCTTGAGGAACTCCACTGGTAACCCCCCTCCAACCCGACAGTTCCCCCTTCAATACTACCCTCTGCAGTCTCCCCTTTAACCAGCTCCTTATCCACCTCTGGATTTTCATTTCAATCCCCATCTTTTCCAATTTAACCAGTAATTCCTCATGCGGTACCGTATCAAACGCCTTACTGAAATCCAGATATATTAGATCCACCGCATTTCCCTTGTCTAAAAAATCTGTTACTTTCTCAAAGAAGGAGATCAGGTTGGTTTGGCACGATCTACCTTTCGTAAATCCATGCTGTAAACTATCCCAGTTGCCATCGGCCTCCTGCTCCGTAACCACTCTCTCTTTTAAAATTTTTTCCATGACTTTGCATACTACAGATGTTAAACTAACAGGCCTGTAGTTACCTGGGTCACTTTTTTTCCCCTTCTTGAATATAGGAACTACATTAGCTAATCTCCAGTCTAACGGCACAATCCCCGAATTTAGAGATTTATTAAAAATCATCGCTAACGGGCTAGCAATATCACTCGCTAATTCCCTTAATATTCTAGGGTGAAGATTATCCGGACCCCCCGATTTACTTCCGTTAAGCTGTTCAAGTTTGGTTTCCACCTCCGATACCGTAATGTCTACCCCCATATCCTCATTCCCATCGGTCCCTCTATCACTATTCCTTAGCCCTTCGTTAGCCTCATTGAAGACCGAGGCAAAATATTTGTTCAGATATTGTGCCATTCCAAGATTATCCCTAATCTCCACTCCGTTCAAAGTTTTAAGCGGTCCCACTTCTTCTTTCTTGGTTTTCTTCCTATTTATATGGCTAAAAAACCTTTTGCTATTGGTTTTAATCCCCTTCGCTAGGTCCATCTCCACCCGTCGCTTTGCCTTTCTCACTGCTTCCCTACACCCTCTGACCTCAATAAGGTAGGTTTCTTTGCTGATCCCTCCCATTTTCCACTCCTGGTACGCTTTCTGTTTTTTCTTAATGACCCCTCTGAGACGCTTGCTCATCCAGCTCGGTCTAAAACCGCTACCTACGAGCCGTTTTCCCTTTCTCGGGATACATGCCTCTGACATCTCCTGCAACTTCAACCTGAAGTAACCCCAGGCGTCATCTGCCTTTAGATCCCTAAATATGTTAGTCCAGTCCACTTCCCTAACTAGTCGCCTTAGTTTTGTAAAGTTAGCCCTTTTGAAATCGTAAACCCTAGTCTCAGATGCAATATTGATTATCCTCTCATTTATTTTGAAACAAATTAGCTCATGATCACTCGAGCCAAGGTTGTCCCCTACAACTATTTCCTCAACAAGGTCCTCGTTACTTACCAAAACCAGATCTAAAATGGCATCCCCCCTCGTTGGTTCAGCAACCACTTGATGAAGGAATTCATCAGCTATCACGTCTAGGAAAAGCTGAGCCCTGTTATTATTACTAGCATTTGTTTCCCAATCTATATCCGGGAAGTTAAAATCCCCCATGATCAAGCAGTTCCTATTAGTGTTTACCTCCTTAAAAACATTAAAGAGCTCTCTATCCGTCTCCAGGCTAGATCCCAGCGGTCTATAGCACACCCCAATCACTATCCCGGGTGAGGCTCTAGTAGTTTTCTTCCCCAATGTGACCATTGCCCAGACAGACTCCGTATTATCCATTGCATTGCTAGTTATTTCATTACATTTCACCTCATTATTAATATACAATGCTACTCCCCCACCTTTACCTTTGCATCGGTCTTTCCTAAACAGCACATACCCTTCCATACCTGTACTCCAGTCATGGCTACCGTTCCACCATGTTTCGGTTATTCCTACGATATCCGGTTTCAATTCTCGGACCAAGAGCTCCAGTTCCTCCATTTTATTACCTAAGCTTCTCGCATTGGTGAACAAACATCCTAATTTTTGCTGTTGGGCTCCTCTCACTCTTTTCACCCAACTCGATAGGGACACAGTACTACCAGCATGACCTGTAGATCTAGTATCCGTCCCCCCCCCTCTTCCTTAAACCTGCCTGTCCCCCTCTAGCTATATCTGTTGTTATCTTGTTGTTCTCACTCCCAATGTATAAATTTGGCGTGGAGAGCACCAGGACCTCTCCCAACCGTCTCCCCTCAGTGTCTAGTTTAAAGCTCTTTTAATCAGATGAGCCAGCCTCCCTCCTAGAAGTCTACTTCCTTCCCTACTTAGGTGGAGCCCATCCCGTGAGAACAGTTGTCTGTCCCCAAAAGCCTCCCAGTGCCCATACATCCCAAAGCCCTCCTTGTAACACCACTCCCTCAGCCAACTGTTAATTGTCACGATCCTCTCACCCCTTTGGCGCCCTTCCCTAGGGACAGGTAGGATCCCACTGAAGATCACCTGAGCCTCAATTTCCTTGAGCGTCTTACCCAACCTGGCATAGTCTCCCTTGATCCTGTCTAGCGAGAATCTAGCAGTGTCATTCGTTCCCACATGAAGGATGACCAAAGGGTTCTTACCTGCTCCTCTTAGGATCCTTTTCAACCTCAGGTCCACATCCCGTATTTTAGCGCCCGTAGACAGCACACCCTTCTGTTCTCCGGATCGGCCCTGGTCACAGGCCTGTCCAACCTTCTCAGTATGGAATCCCCAATCACGTAGACCTGCCTTTGCCTGGGGATAGTGCGGTCCTCTAACCTATCCCCCGTCCCCCCTCGTTGCACGCTCCTTCCATTCCTATCATCCCTTGTGGTTTCCCTTAAGCCATCCTGTAACCTCCCTGGGCCCAAACTTGGTGCTGTCTCCATAGACTCCTCCCCTCTTTCTATGGGGCTGGCCGCTCGTCTCTTTTTCCTTGGCCTCCCACCGTCAGCTACCACCTGCTGTACCCCTTCCTCATTCTCCAGACCTTCAAACCTGTTCCTTAGCTCTATTTCCCCCTCACTGGCTCTCCTTTTCCTCGGCCTGCTTCTCACGGTCACATGCTTCCACCGCCCATCGTCCTCGTCTGGCGGTCCCCCCTCGTTGGCCTTAGCCCCTGCTTCCCCCTGTGCCCCTGGGCGTTCCCGTTCAGTTACTGCTTGCCATTGCTCCATCAGCTGCTCGAACCCCCTTCTATTCTCTATCAGGGTTTCTACCTGCAGCTCTAGGCCCTGGATCTTTTCTTCCAGCAGCTCTATTAGGCAGCACTTCATGCATATATAGTACTGCTCTGGGTCCCCCGCTAGAACCAGGTACATACCGCAGCTGCTGCATGCTCTCATCCTCGGTGTATCCTCTGCGGCTTGGCTCATGGCTGCTGCTGTCCCGGCCTCGCTCGGTGCTTGTACCTAGGGAAACACAGGGGACACGGCGCGGCCCCCTTCCACCTCCCCCTGCAAACTCCCACTCAAACTCCCCTGTTAGCAGCCCTGTTTGCTGCCTCCTGTGCCGCTGCCTGGCTGGGCGGCCACTTTTATAGGCCCCTCCTAGCCTGGCTCCACCCCCTAATCAGGGCTCAGCCAATCCAGGCTCGGCTGCCCCTTCAGCAGTCTGCCCCTCCGGGCCTCTACAGAGAGAGACAAACACTACACAAACAGACGCAAAGACACTCACCTGCTCCTCCAATGGGAACTCCCACTCAAACTCCCCTGTTAGCAGCCCTGTTTGCTGCCTCCTGTGCCGCTGCTCGCAGCTGTGCCGCTGCCTGGCTGGGCGGCCGCTTTTATAGGCCCCTCCTAGCCTGGCTCCACCCCCTAATCAGGGCTCAGCCAATCCAGGCTCGGCTGCCCCTTCAGCAGTCTGCCCCTCCGGGCCTCTACAGAGAGAGACAAACACTGCTCCTCCAATGGGAACTCCCACTCAAACTCCCCTGTTAGCAGCCCTGTTTGCTGCCTCCTGTGCCGCTGCTCGCAGTAACATGATGAGTCAATAAATTTCAGTGTGCACACTTGTGCTCAACTCATTAGGTGTCTCATGTGAATAAATTCAGTGTTAACATTCGGAGTACTGAAACCTGAAGTTTTCCAAAACACGTTTTGGATTTTTAATTAAAAGAACTAGAGAGAAACTGGTGTAGCTGTGGATGAAATGTGGTCAGAAGTCATGGCCATGCAGGAAGATTTATGTCAAAACAGTTTTAGAACAGCCCTTTTCTTTAAAACTGTGCCTACAGCTTTTAATATTGCTTCACCCACTTCTACTCTGGATCTTAACATTCATTTCATATGAAAATGAACTTAGATGCATCTCCTTACCGTTTTGTCCAGCAGAAAATATCTGTAGCCATCTGGAACTCTACCCCCATCCTCACCCCCAAAACAACCTCCTCCCTACAACCTTCTCACTTAAACCACACCATCAGGAATAGCTGACGTAAATATGCCCTGAAGGTGCATGAACTTGGATGCTGTTAGATGAGGGAATACAGCAAGTTCCAGAGTTGTGGGCACTCTGCCAGGAATGCCCTTCCCGTCTCCCAGTTGTATAAATCTGTCAATCTGAGTGTTGATCCCAGCTGTAAGATTATGAGGAGAGAAGCAGTTTCTGAAGTAGCCTGGACCCCAGCTGTTCCATAGGTCAAAACCAACTACTTGAATTGTACCAGAAATGAATTGGAAGCCACTGCAAATAGAGTGCCTGACAGCACTTTGTAGACAGCACTATGTCAATGGGAGGGCTTCGCCCATCAACATAGATACCTCCTCTCAGGGAGGTTGGTTAACTACGCTGACAGAAGAAACTCTCCCTTTGGCATAGGAGCCTCTTCACATACAGAACTACAGTAGTGCTGTATGTGAAGACAAGCCCTCAGAAGCATCACATTTCCTTGACTGACATGCATCTAGAATAGAAATACCCTCCTTTCTGTAAGTACTTGTGTGGGAAACGTATTTAATTTATTTAACCATGACCATTGGCTAGAGATTAATAATAATTCAGGATTAAAGAAACAAGAAAAAAACCCAAACAGTTCTAAATTTGGTGAAAGTGGCATGAAAGCACTGTTGAAAGTATTTTCCATGCTTATTCTAAGGGTGAATTGTTGTGAAGGGAAACATTGTCTGAAACAGTGAAAGGAGAGACTTATCCAGAAAGCTGAAGAAATATTTTAGAAGTAAAATGTTGCAATAGACTCAGATATTTGCTTCTTCGAGTGATTGCTCATGTGTATCCCACAATAGGTGTGCGTGTTCGCCATGTGCACTGGTGCTGGAAGTTTTTCCCCTAACAGTACCCGTAGGGGAGCACCCCAGCGACCCCTGGAGTGGCACCTCCATGTCGCGGTATATGGGGCGCTGCACGCTCCCCCCACCCTCAGTTCCTTCTTGCTGCCAGTGAAGGTGCTTTGGAACTGCTCTGCTCCAGCTTTGCTGTAGCTCATTCCCAAAACTGTTTGTTCGTTCAGTGGATGGTACCTGTAATTAATTAGTTAGTTTAGTTTAGCTAGAGTGCCCTGGCCGGAGCGTCCCCCGAGTTTTAAGTCGTGCAACACTTGTAGGCGTTCTATGCCACTGAGTGATCCGCACGCGGACTGTCCGCAGTGTTTGGGAGAAACCCATCTCAGTGATCGCTGCAAGATTTGCAAGTCGTTTAAGCCTCGGACCAAGAGAGAAAGGGACATTAGGCTCCGGGCTATTCTGATGGAGTCGGCGCTGACCCCGGCTCCGGCGCACCGCTCCAAGTCAGCACCGGGCACCGCGGTGTCAGTGTGTGGTGACCCTTTGGCGCCATTGATTAGTCGGCACTGCTCCCTGTCCACGGGGCACACCAAGAAGGCTAGAAAGAGGCCTTCTTCACTGCAGCACCAGACTAAACCGGGACAGAGGCTAGACCCAGGTCGAGCAGTCCTCGATCCCCACTGGCCACTAGGCCTCCGACTCAAGTCAGGCGGAGTAGCCCGGATCTCCGGGTGCCCTTGATGCAGGAGGCCCTGCAAGTGGCCCGGGACCTTAAGTCCATGCTGGTACCAGGAGCACCGCCGATGTCGGCCCTGTGCTCCAGTGGCAAGCCGCCGCTGGGATCTCCGCAGTCACCCCCAGCTCGGTACCGGTCTCAGTTGAGAGAACGTTCCTGACACAGTTCGCCACCCAGCAACCATTCAGGGCAAAGTCCACGTGGATCGCCCTCGACGCCCACCAGGCTGTCTGGTTGGGTTCCATCGACCGAGACTCTAAGCACCAATCTGCCTCGAGGAGCGAACACTGACGGGACCAAGGCAGACATTGCCAAAGGTCCTCGTCTCGGAGGGATTTTTGTAGCCGGTCACGGCACGGATGTCGATGTCATTCCCGTTTGGCATCCCGCTCCAGAACCCCGCCATGGCACCACCTCCGCAGTCCCGGTCATCGATTGCTGGACCTGATTGTGGAGCAGCTGTTACCAATGGTACCGGTCCTCCACATCAGGATCGCAGTCCCATGGTCGGCATCACTCCCAGCGTCACCACTCCTCCCGGTCCGTGGACAGAGACAGGTCATATGTCTTCCTGGCCTCCCTTCGTAGTCGTCCATCGATGGGCCCCATGGCTGGCCCAATGGTACCAGTGGGCACCATGGCCTCCTACGCAGCCCCCCGTGAGGGCTCGCTCAGTGGCCGGAGCCTCAGAAGGACCATTGGCCTCCCTCTCCAGACCTCCGAGGAAGGAGTCGGTGAGATGTGCATCCTCGGCACCATGCCCAGAGACCGACCAGGTGGTGGACCTACCGGTGCCAGTGGACATCAAAATACCGTGCTGGCCTCCTCGCCCTCCCCGGATGTGGTGATTACGCCCCCGCCTCCCTCTGTTCCACGGGATGACTTTAGGGCCCTGTAGCAGGGTGGACCCTGCTCCTGCTGTGAGGGGTTTAAAAGCAGCCTGGCAGGGCTTGAGAGCTGCTGCTTTAGGCTGGGCCTAGCTGCAGGGAGCTTAAGACAAGGTACCTAGGGTGAAGCAGGGCTGGGGAAAGGCTGAGGAGCTGGGGAGCTCTGGCCTGGAAAGCCCCAGGCTGCGGCCTAGCAGAGGGCCAACAGGTACTGGGGGTTGCAGAGGGCAGCCCAGGGGTAGGCTAAAGCAGCAGGTCCAAACCCCTTTGCCTGTGATGAGTAGGCTGATACTGCAGTCTGCCCCAGAGTGTGGGGCTAGGCAATGACTGGCAGTAGCCAATACTGAGGCAAGGTGGGGATAGAGGGTGGAGGTTCCCCAAGGAGGGGAGACCCAGAGAGAAAGGGGTTACTGCCAGGGGCAGCACCCCCATGTAAGAGGGCACCGGGTCCAGGGAGGGACACGGGGGCCTGAAGACAGGTGGATCACCGGCCTGCAGAGGGCGCTCCAGCGCTGGACAGAGCTAATTCCCGGAGTCACCAGCAGGAGGCGCCGCGGGGGTGAGTCTGACCCGTTACAGGCCCACAAAGAACTCTTAAAAAGGGTGGCATCAAGCCTCCACCTCCAAGCAGAAGAGATGGAGGAGCCTTCAGACACCTGGTTTAATGTGCTGTCCTCCTCGGCACCAGGCAGGGTGGCCTTCCCTCTCCATGAAGGGGTGGCAAAAATTTCAAATGTCCTGTGACAAACACCAGCCTCATTGGCCCCCAACTCCAAGAGAGAAGAACGCAAGTATTTTGTACCCACCAAGAGGCATGAATACCTATACACCCACCCTGCTCCTAACTCCCTGGTGGTCTAGTTGGTCAACCACAGGGAGTGGCAGGGCCAGCCAGTCCCTACCCCGAAAAGTAAAGATTTGCGGAAGCTGGACTCTTTCGGAAGGAAAATGTATTTATCCTCGAGCTTCCAGTTACGGGTGGCGAACCACCAGGCTCTCCTGGGCTGGTATGAATTCAATCTGTGGGGCTCCCTGCCCAAGTTCGAGGACTCCCTCCAGGAGCGCAACAGGAAGGAGTTCAAAGCACTGGTGGAGGAGGGTACAGCGGCTGCCAGGGCAACCCTGCAGGCAGCTTCGGATGCAGCAGACTCAGCCATGCAGTCCATGGCCTCAGTGGTGTCCATGAGAAGGGCGTCGTGGCTCCTGCTCTCTGGGCTGTCCAGCAAGGTGCAGACCTCCCTGCAGGACCTCCCAGATGACGACAAAGCTCTGTTTGCGGAACAAACAGATACAAAGCTGCATGGCCTGAAAGACTCCCGCACAACTCTCCAGACTCTGGGTCTCTATGTTCCGGCTCTGGCTAAACCTAAGTTCAAGCCGCAGCAGACTCCTGCTCAGGCCACCCACCCAAAATATGAGACCACTTATAAGAAGTCACGGGACTATAAGAGGCTCCCACAGAGGTAGTCTCGCCCTGTCCCCCAGCCTGGGTCCTCCAAGGGCAAGCAAGTGGGGGAAAAGGCGGTTTTGATGGGACGCCTGGGGGCGCCCCACCAGTTCTCATCAGGGATCCACCCCCAATAAAGCGTCCCTTCTCCGAACGGTTGTGTGCGTTCCTCCCAGAGTGGTCCTCAACACCATCTCCCGGGGCTACACCCTCTGGTTTACTTCCTCCCCGCCCAACCACCCCCTGTCCTGTCCCTCCTCGCACTAGGCTCTGCTCGAGCAGGAGGTGGGGCGGCTCCTTGGCCTAAGAGCGGTGGAAGCAGTACCTGGGGAGTTCAAAGTCAAGGGATACTACTCCCGCTATTTCCTTATCCCAAAGGGGGCTCAGGCCCATCTTGGACCTGCGACGCCTAAACCAGTACATGATGAAGCTCACGTTCTGCATGGTCTCCCTGGCCTTCATCATTCCCTCCCTGGATCCCGGGGACTGGTACACCGCCCTTGATCTGCAGGACGCATACTTCCACATTCATATATTCGAGGGGCATAGCACGAGTGGTCCCTCCACCCAGAGGTGGTGCACAGACTTTTCCAAGTGTGGGGAACTCCCCAGGTGGATCTGTTCATGACTCGGCAGAACTGTCGCTGTCCCTGGTTTTGCTCCGGTGGGGCTGGGACAGGGCGCTATCTCCGGTGCCTTCCTCCTGTCCTGGTCAGGCCAGTTCTCTATGCCTTTCCCCCGTTCCCGCTGATCAGCAAGGTCCTGGAAAAGATAAAGATGGGCAAGGCCCGGGTCCTTCTGATTGGCCCGGCACGGTCCAGACAGCATTGGTACGGGACCCTCACGGGCCTGCCAGTCGCCCTGCTGTGGCTGTTGCCGTCCCGCCTGCACCTGCTCTCCCAGGACCAGGGCCACCTCCTCCACCCCAACCTAGCGGCACTCCACCTCACAGCATGGCTGCTCAATGGTTAGGTAGTGAGGAGAAGATGTGCTCGGAAGGGGTTCAGCACGTCCTGCTAGAAAGCAGGCGGCCCTCCATGCGCCAAGCCTTGTTGGCAAAGTGGTATCGGTTTTCCAGATCGGCGAACGAGTGGGGTGTTTCCCCGGGGGCTGCCCCGATCCAGCTTATCCTGGACTACCTCCTTCACCTTAGAGCCCAGGGCCTGGCGCCCTCGTCAGTCAAGGTGCATCTGGAGGCCATATCGGCCTTCCACCTGCCAGTGCAGGGCCACCTGGTATTCTCCCATGCTATGACTGGCCAATTCCTTAAGGGGTTGGATCGTCTCTTTCCGTATGTTAGGCCTCCAGTCCCGCAGTGGGACCTAAAATTGGTGTTGGCCCGTCTCACGGGGCCCCTGTTTGATCCACTAGCCATGTGCTCCTGGTCACACCTCTCGTGGAAGGTGGCCTTCCTGGTTGTGATCATGTCGGCTAGGCAAGTCTCAGCGCTCAGGGCCCTGACCTCCAAGCTTCCGTACACGGTGTTCCATAAAGATAATGTCCAGCTCCGCCCACACCCCTCGTTCCTTCCAAAGATGGTCTCCGCCTATCACATGGATCAGGACATTTTTCTGCCAGTCCTCTGCCCCAAACCCCATGTGCCCAGTGAGGAGCGCTGCCTCCACACGCTGGATGTGAGACGGGCTCTGGCTTTCTACCTGGAGCGGACTAAGCCATTCAGAAAGTCCTCGCAACTGTTTGTTGCCTCGGCTAAGCGCATGAAAGGTCAGTCAATCTCCACTCAACAGCTCTCCACCTGGATCACCTTGTGCTTCTCTTATGACTTGGCGGGAATCCCTCCACCACCAATTGAGAAGGCGCACTTGACTCGGGCGCAGGCCTTGTCGGCTGCCTTGTTGGCCCACGTCCCCATTCAGGACATTTGTAGGGCTGCGACGTGGGCTTCAGTTCACTCGTTCACCTCGCACTATGCGATCGTCTCCCAGACCAGGGATGACGCCAGGTTCGGCAGAGCTGTGCTCCGTCATGAGAATTTGTGAACTCCTACCCACCTCCAACAGATATAGCTTGGAATCACCTATTGTGGAATACATATGAGCAATCACTCGAAGAAGAAAAGACAGTTACCTTTTCCGTAACTGGTGATCTTCAAGATGTGTTGCTCATGTCTATTCCACATCCCGCCCTCCTTCCCCTCTGTCAGAGTTGTCTGTCAAGAAGGAACTGAGGGTGGGGGGAGCCCACAGCGACCCTTATACCGCTCCATGGAGGCGCTGCTCCAGGAGTTGCTGGGGTGCTCCCCTATGGGTACTGCTAGGGGAAAAACTTCCAGCACCAGTGCATGTGGTGAGCACGCACACCTATTGTGGAATAGATATGAGCAACACATCTCGAAGAACACCAGTTACGGAAAAGGTAACTGTCTTTTCTAGCTCAGGTGGTAGTCCCCAGGACCACTATTGAATTTGGTATTCTCCTCTATTATCTGCTTCCTTGACTAATAATTCTTGATATTACCATGACACAAGTTTCAGTTTTGTTAATCTACTAAACTAATATTGAATATTTCAGGACACGTTGTGACTGGGGTTATTAAACTTTCACTATATTCCTTTCTGAGGGCTCAATCCTCCCATTGAAGGCAGTGCAAAACTCCCATAAGCTTCAGAGTGGAGTACGTTTGGGCCTTTGATATACGCCCAATACTGGTCAGAGTGAACAGATTTATAAATTGTACAACACAAACTAAATATTATGAAATAGCAGAGTAGTGATTCTCATTACTGTTGCAGTCTGAGTGCATCAATGTTACTGTTACTTTCTGTTAAGTGCTCTGGTACTTTAAATTTATTGCTGATCTTTTGCTGTTCTGTTTTAGCTGCCTTACTGCAAGCTTATTCTACAGTTGCACTGAACCAGTGGTTCTCAAACTATGGTCCGTGGATTGGTGGTCTACGGAACACTTGCTGATGGTCCACAAACAGCAGGCTGGTCTCATGGTACTGGCTTCTCCTCCCTTTTTTCAACTGCCAAATCAAATTTAAAAAGCAGTTAAAATGCTTACATGGGGAAATAATATTAGGGAAGCAATTGCTGTAGTTGCCACATGGTTATTATGTGATCATGAGTAGTTGGGGAGAGGTGGTCCACATAATCATACTGGGAGGAGAGGTAGTCCATGAGGCAATATCTCTGTTAAGTTGTGGTCCACTCTGTGGAAAATGTTTGAGAACCTTGCATTGAGCATTTGAGTTGCTTATGTTGAGACTGTGTTGCTGCTCCTTAATCATGCATGTTGCACCTCCATTTCTGTGCAGATTGCAGCCCCCCTCCTGAAGAGTCCAGCCCAGGTATGTGCGTTTTCCATTCATGGCTTCTGCAAATTGCAATTTTTGTTTGTATTTAACAGTGAAACAAGTGTTTTGCTGATGTGTTATCTAATACTGCATTGGAAAGATGTGCAAGGAAAAGTGTTATTTTTCTCCAGTCAGTCCCTTTTTACCAAATAAAAACATGGTAGGAGGAAGACATGGAAGAAGAAATAGCTACAAGTATCGCTTAACTTCTATAAACACATACTTTCTCACCATGAAATCTGATAGGTTATTATTTCCTAAAGAGACGTGGAACAGGCTCACTGTAGAGTCTGGTAGCTTTATATGTTGATAGATGAGAAATGGTCAGTGACATTACCTTTAATTTCTCTTGTTGCCAAGTTCTAGTAAATTGATTTGAGGAGTGCTAACGTAGGACCTGTTCCAAAGGCCATGGATGTCAATTGTTATCTGATTGTTGATTTCAATGGACCTTAGATAATGCTGTTTATTGGGTGCTAAATTTAGTATTCTCAATGGGCATTAAGAAACGGAGCAATCTGATTGGATGATAGAGGGTAAGTAATTGCTTTGTGGGTGTGCCACAGCATTGTAGGCCATTGGAAACCTAACTTTCAGAACACAAATTTGAAATAGTTTGATTTCATTGTCTACCTCTCCTCCTCACAACACCACAGACTATTCACAGTCTCTAAATTATTCTGCTTAAATATTGCCTCTGTCTCATATTAAACTGCTGTGATTTCTCTCTCCTATTGGAGATCAGTTTGGGAGTGGCGTAGAGTCAACATCGATGTTATTAGCTCAACACAGTGTCAGTGTAGATACTGCACAGCTTACATCAAATGTTGCTGGCTTTCAGAAGCCATCCCACAATGCCCCACACTGACAGTTCAATTGGTGCAAACGCTCCTGATGAGGACACGCACCGCCAACACAAGGAGCAAAGTGTAGGCATGCACAAATGATGTAATTATTGCAGTGGCTGGACGCCAACATAAATTAGGTCAACTTAATTTTGTAGTGTAGACATACCCAATTCAGAAAAGCACTTAAGCATGTACCTAACTCTCATTGAAGTCAGTGGGACTTGAAGGCATGCTTAAATATGTTGTTGAATATGGATGGAGTTGAGCCCTGCTTTGCTGAATCAGGGGCTAAACACAGGTCAGCACTTGAATGAATAATCTGGTTTTCAGAGTTGCTGAGAACCTGCAGCTCTCCCAGAGTTAAATTGCAGCTTCAGGTGCCCAGTACTTTGATATATGACCCTACCTTTACTGCTGTATTCTCTTTACTGCTGTGGAAAAGAAAGATATAAACTTTAAAAACAAAACACACTCTCACAACTTTCCCTCTGTACACCTCTGTGTGTGCACATTAACTTAAATAGACTTTCCAGGGACAAAAGCAATAGGGCTTGTGTGCAGTAGTCCTGAGTGGCACTATTATATGTCTTAATAGGTCATTTCAGTATCTAATTTCTGTGCTCCATGGCCCATCATCACAGCCTCTCAGCTATAGAAGCTCTTTCGCTTCCTCCGTTATGCAGTGTTTTTCAGCCTTGGCTGCATTCTTTTTATCTCATTATTTCCATAGGTTCTTCCCTATGGAAAGCAAAATGTCCCTGGAGGTCTCTCCCATTCAGGCCTTCCTCCTGGCTTCCTAATAGCAATAAGAAAAATAAAAAAGACACATATGGAGCCAAATCCTGACATCCTTTACCAAGCAAGACTGCCATTGACTTGCATGGGTACTGTCTCTTAGTGAGGACTCTGAGATTTGGCCTTCAGTCTGAACTTTCAGTAGTAATTTTAACAAAAGGGGGGGTATTTATAAACAAAATTAACAAATGGTAACTTTGAACTTTTTTTGACCAGATCTACAGCTGCTGTAAATCAGCGTAATTGTCCCTCTCACATCCCTCCACACCTCCATTTACTTTGAAAGTTGTATTGATTTCAGTGGGGCTATGATGATTTACGCTAGCTATGGGTTTGCCTGTCACCAGATTGGGCACCTCCCAAGCGTTGTGGCCTGGGATCATGCTCATGGGCCTTCTTAGACTCCGACATCCTTTTTGCCATTCACAGTCCCCTTCTTGGGATCTGGGTTTATTCAGATAAAATAAACTAAAAAGTAAAACTCAGAGCCCGAAAACAAAATCCATCCATGTTACCCTCTTGTTAGGTCATTCCCAGGCCTCTCCTGCTTGTAGCCTCAGTCTCACTCACTCCTCGCTGTCTGTGATCTCCCTGAGCATCTGCACTTCACTGCAGCCTCCTGCTGCTCTTTCTAGGGAAATCACCTTATCCATATCCAGATGTGGCCTCTTAATAATCATAATTGGTTGGCCCCAACCCTCCAGCCCTTCAGGGACAAGCCATCCTATTAATTGTCCGATAGAGTATGTATTGCCATTAAAGTGTTCTGGTGATTTCATAAAATGTAAGAGCAGAGCTCAAGTGGATTGTGTTGTCACAACAGAATTAAAGTACCTGACAGTGTTTCAAAATCTTTTATTTGTTTTAAAGAATATATAGTTCCAACAATAAAATCCTGTTAAGAATATTGTTAAAGAAAACACAAACAAAAACCCGATTGAGGAAAGTGAATATATGAGTACTACAGACAATTTATTTTAAAACTGCCAGTGGATGTCCAGTCCTGATGTGAATCTGTCAGTTACTATTCCTTTCCTCTTTGTTTATAGTCAGTTGCTGCTGTCAGATTTCTTTAATTTACATGCGTGGCATCTCTCCTCTCAGATTAGAGGGAAAAGCAATGTCACACTGTTAAATGACAAGATTTGAATTTCATTATTGATGTTCCAAGCCATAAATAAAATATACCAATAGAGGAAAGGTTAGCGCACTCCAACAGAGCTACGAAAGTTTCCGTTACATAATAGCTGAACCTTGGAAAATAATCCAAGAATTGCATTATCTTTCTGAATCCTGTTTTTATAATGCTACTGATTTACAGTTTGATTTAAAACAGGTATCCATGTCTTTTTTTAATGGATTTGTTGACAGACATATAATAATTTTGAATTTTAACTCCCCCTGGATTATTTAGAAAGTTAAATATTGCCATGTATTGGAATGGCTACATTCTAGAAGATATTTTCCATTCTTTTTATCCTTTTATACAAAGCTCTTTAAAGCAAATAACGAGAAATAATTTCTTTAAAATAACCTGAATTTTGTTTTCTGAGGGTTCAGAGTTCCAGATTAGGGCATTTGATTAATTTGGAAAAACTGTATGATAGAGAATAAAAGACGAGCTGTAATTCTTTCAGTTAGCTCTTCTGAGCTACTAAAGTAAGATACTTTAATTATATGCAGTGGAACAGAGCCAAATAACTTTCCTTCATTTAGTTTATTATATTATCTGTCTACTGCATAGGACAGAGGTTTTAAAAGCACCCTAATGCTGGACTTGTCATTTATTATGTTTCTGTTAGCAAGTTTCCATAACTTCCCTCTTTGGATGGTTATCAGGGAAAATTGTATTGTTGTTGGCTCTTAACCATAGACTTCAATTGAAGTCCTGAACAGCTTCCTGACAGAAGCCTGAAATGATCCTGTTCTTGCATGATTCTGATCCGTACATCACCTTGTATGGTGCGGCCAGCTAGTCCGGTGGTGGTATGACTTCCATTTTTGGACCGTACTGTATGTTAAAAATAAAACTGATTTAAATAGCAGTTTTCCCTTTTTAAATTTCTATTTTTTAAAAGACCAAAAGCAGAACACCTTTTTACCCTGTCTTGTACTATGGAAAAAGTTTTGACACAGTGTCTGATTAACTTTTTTCACAGAATGATGAAAGTAGGCTTAAAAAACTGGAGGATGGTTAAGATGTGGGGGGAGGGAAGGAAGTAGAATAATGGAAAAACTGAACTACTGGGGCTTTTTATGGTACATGAGCTTGAGAGGAAGGATGGTGCAATGGTTAGGGTACTAGCATGGGAATCTGGAAACTTAGGTTCAGTTCCCTGCTCTGTCACTGGCTTCATGGTGACCTTAGGGAAATCGCTTAGTCTTGCTGTAAAATGGGGATAATAGGACTTCCCTACATCACAGGGGTGTTATGAGGATAAATACATTGACGACTGTGAGGGGCTCAGATGCTGTGGTACTGGGGGCCATGTAAGTACCACACAAGGGTAAAATAGATTTAGGAGAAACCTTTTTGACACCAAGGAGCAGAAGAAATTTAGTAGCAATTAGCTATACTGTGTATCTGTTACAGAATACAATTCGGCTTTCTTTCCTCCTATCTTCCTCCCCTTGAATAGTGCTTTATAAATCAGTTAGTCTGCTGCCTGCTCTCTGTAGGCAAATATGGCAGCTAGTATATGCTCATGAATATCCACCACCCCAGCCTTACACTGGAGAGCCTTCTTTACTGTTCTGTTGTAATAACAATTCTTTTAAGCACATTACAGTATGGTGCTGAATAGCACTGGAAATAAATGGGCCAGCCAGGAAAAATAAGCTGCTATTAGACTATGCTAAATGCCTGTTATCAATAGTGTTCTTCTTTAAATTGAGCCAGAAAGTTTCTTAGGACAATGGCTTTAACATTTTGTTCTTTTTCAAAATAAAAGTATTTAAAATGTCTTTTTAATTTTTTTTAACCAGGTGAATGGAGTGAGGCTCTTTACCCCTTGCTGACAACGCTCACGGACTGTGTAGCCATGATGAGTGACAAGGCAAAGAAAGCTATGGTCTTTTTGTTAATGCAAGATAGCGCTCCTACAATAGCTCTGTGCCTGAGCCTTCAATATCGCAGGGATGTTGTCTTCTGCCAAACTGTAAGCAAGAAAGTTGCCTGATATGATTACAGTTAGACTTGTGGTGGGTTTTTAAGAGTCTGAGAGATTAATGTGGTTAGAACTGATAATGTTTTATACTTATTGTCTTAACAGCAGTGTAGAAATCAAATGCAGCCTCCCCTCTTGTGCACCGAAAAATAGTACTGCATATAGGTATCTACCAATAAAATGAATTGTCTTCCATCTCTGTCCTGTATATTCATTTAAAAATTATACTAATTTAGTAGAGTTGTTAATTAATCACAGTTAATTCACGCGGTTAATTAAAAAAAATTAATCGTGCTTAAAAAAATTAATCATGATTAATTGCAGTTTTAAACGCACTGTTAAACAATAGAATACCAATTTAAATTTATTAAATATTTTGATTTTTCTATATTTTCATATATATTGTATTCTGTATTGTCATTGAAATCAAAGTGTATATTGTTTTTATTACAAATATTTGCACTGTAAAATGATAAACAAAAGAAATAGTATTTTTCAATTCACCTCATAGAAGTACTGTAGTGCAGTCTCTTTGTCGTGAAAATGCAATTTACAAATGTAGATTTTTTTTGGTTACATAACTGCACTCAAAAACAAAACAATGTAAAACTTCAGAGCCTACAAGTCCACTCAGTCCTACTTCTTGGTCAGCCAATCACTAAGACAAACAAGTTTGTTTACATTTAAAGGAGATAATGCTGCCCTCTTCTTATTTACAATGTCACCAGAAAGTGAGAACAGGCATTTGCATGGCACTTTTGTTGCTGGCATTGCAAGGTATTTACATGCCCAATATGCTAAACATTCATATGCCCCTTCATGCTTTGGCCGCAATTCCAGAGGACATGCTTCCATGCTGATGACGCTCATTTAAAAAAAAATGCATTAATTAAATTTGTGACTGAACTTCTTGGGGGGAGAATTGTATGTCCCCTGCTCTGTTTTACCCACATTCTACCATATATTTCATGTTATAGTAGTCTTGGATGATGATCCAGCACATGTTGTTCATTTTAAGAACACTGTCGCTGCAGAGCTGACAAAACACAAAGAAGGTACCAATATGAGATTTCTAAAGATAGCTACAGCACTCAACACAGGGTTTAAGACTCTGAAGTGCCTTCCAAAATCTGAGTGGGATGAGATATGCAGCATGCTTTCAGAAGTCTTAAAAGAGCAACACTCCGATGCAGAAACTACAGAATCTGACCCATCAAAAAAGAAAATCAACCTTCTGCTGGTGGCATCTGACTCAGATAATGAAAATGAACATGCGTCAGTCCACACTGCTTTGGATGGTTATTGAGCATAACCTGTGATCAACATGGATGCATGTCCCCTGGAATGGTGGTTGAAGCATGAAGGGACATATGAATCTTTAGTGCATCTGGCACATAAATATCTTGCGACACTGGCTACAACAGTGCCATGAGAACACCTGTTCTCACTTTCCGGTTACATTATAACAAGAAGCAGACAATATTATCATTAATATTAAATAAACTTGTTTGTCTAAGCAATTGGCTGAACAAGATGTAGTACTGAGTGGACTTACAGACTCTAAAATTTTACATTGTTTTATTTTTGAATGCAGTTATATTTTGTACATAAAAAACAAACAGAAGCGGTGGAGGGAGAAGAAAATATGATCAGCAAAACATTTCTTCCTGACCTGCAATACATTATTGCCTGCATCAAGTGCAAAACTGACAAATATGATTTTTAATATGTTACATTTTGGAGCCCTGCTTTAAGTATCAGTTATCAGTGGAAGGATTTGAGGAGGAGGGAACCAACAATATCTAAGGCTATGGCTATGCCATAGTCGAAGGTGTAATTTGAAGTTTGCGTAAGCATACATGCACTACCTAGCTAGCACAGCTAAAAATAGCAGTGAAGTCATTGCTGCATGGGCTATTACAAGCCCTTCTGGGTCCCCTGGGCATGCACAGCAGCCTGTGCTGCCACATCTTCGCTGCTATTTTTAGTGAGATACCCACTCTAGCTTAATCTAGCTATGTGTAGCTGAGCTGCAGTCACACCTCTGACTGCAGTGTAGACATGGCTTTAGGGTAATTCCCTGGAGAGGTGTCCAGCTCCCAACCCCAGCTGCTTGGAAAGGTGAGGGTGCTTGGATTTCTACTCACGTGCTGTCCCTGAGCCCTGCTTGGGGGCTCAGACTTTCATGTCTCCCTCTGACTAGAAGATGTCTGATAAATTTGAAGGGCTTCCCACATGTCTGTCTGCTGAAAGACAGAAGGAGCTTTCACACTCTCTTCTCTCACCTGATCGAGCCCATCTACGCTACCGCTTAAGTTGATCTAACTTGTATTACTCAGGGGTGTGAAAAAGTCACCTCCCGATCGACGCAAATTAGATTGGCCTAAATGCTGTCTACACCAGTGCTATGTCGGCGGGAGAGCATCTCCCACTGACATTGCTTCTGTGCTTCACAAAGGTGGAGTAATTATACTGATGGGAGAGCGCTCTCCCGTCGGTATAGTGTGTCTTCACCACATGTGGTACAGCGGTGCAGCTGCACCAATGTAGCAATGTAGTGTAGACTTGCCCATAGTCTCCTGACTACTCTGTGCCTTCTGCCCTCCTCCTCTGGCTTCTATTTTCCAGGATCTTCTCCCTCTGTGAATAGCTCCAGAGCCTGTCTCTGCTGTTTCTCCTAGCTTTCCCAAACAACAGCAGAGTGAAACCGACATGATGATTATTAGTTTTGCTGCTGCCCTTGAGGTTTTGAATAGTAGAAATGAAAACTTGATGGGAGTCAGTTTTCACTCAGCTGCAGCTTGGCATAGCTCTTAGCAGGAGCAGCAGCACGGGTACTGGAGCAATCTCCCTGCTGACTCAGGTAGATATTTCCTCTAGGGTTCAGTTTCAGATGTCTGAGTATTGGTTCACATCTGCTACAATTGGGTGCCATAATATTTTAAATTAAAGCTTAAATTTTGAGTAATTGATACTTACTTTCCTCCTATTCACCAGGGAAAGCTGACAACTTGCCATTGGTGAGTAGGCAAGTAGATTATTCTATGCCCTGTCATAGTCACACAGTCTTTGCTTAAACAAGTGCTCCTTGACATCAGCTAAATTATAGGATTATTCTGCTAACTCACTACACACCATAGAACAAACATACTCAAATTCTCCTTACAGATATTCCTTATGATTTTAAATCTTTTTGCTCTAATTATACTTTGTCTAATAACCTCAAATCATCAAGTTTAATTTTACAGTAACTGTTACTTAGTTTAAATAGTTCAAACAGCCCTTAGCAATCTTCTTTCAGGTGAAATGATCCCCAAAGGAATTTCCATATGGGGATCAATTCAGAGACTATTTTATACAAAAAGCATTTGATAATATGGGCAATTTCTGTAAACCACTCGCTGCTCTGTGTTTTGAATACAAAAAAATTCCCCCTCATAAATCAATCATTTCCTTCGGCTTAATTCTGCAGTGAAATCATAATCCAGTGTTAGTGGCATCAGTCAGTTGTATTGGAAATTACTGTGTTGTTACAAACATGGAATTAAGATCCACCACAGTATTGGGACCTGATCCCGAGAAGTGCTCAGACCAGCTGCTTCCGCTGAAGTCAGCAGGTGTTCACAACACTACAGGGAAATGTTTGCATAAAAAAACAGGCATTGTAGCCTTTAAACTTTTTTTAAAATGTCAGTGGAATAATTTCTGTTAATATTAAATCTAAGTTTCAGAGTTAAAACTAGTTGTGTCTTTTACACCTGTAATTGAAATTGTTTTCCAAGGAAATCTTGGAGATTAATTAATAAAACTTAGATTCTAATACAACTGGTCATGTGAATAAAACTAATAGACCCGAAGGCAACAGGAATCCCTGTAAATCAAATAAAATATTTCCCATTTTTTTATTAATATTTCTCTTGAACTGTGAGGAAGGAGTGTCACTTCTAAAGAAAAAGAATATCAGTTTGACAGCTGTTACAGCATCTCTTAGAAACTACAATGCTTTCATTTTGGATTAGAGACCCACGTTTTCTAGTTATTTTACTTTTGCATTTCTTCTCTTCTGTAGCTGACAGCTCTTATTTGCGGTTTCATTATCAAGCTGAGGAACTGCCTGCATGATGATGGATTCCTAAGGCAGCTCTACACCATTGGTCTGCTGGCGCAGTTTGAAAGCCTTTTGAGCACATATGGTAAAGTCACTCTGCATGGGACATTGTTTATGAATTGACAATTTCAGCTTAATATAGGCCACAGTTGCAAAATGAGTGTGCAGCATTTGGAATAATTTGCAGTTCAGCAACAACAAAGAATTTTGAACTGAACCATAAAACAAAATTATAGTTTAAATATTTATTCAGCCCCTGAAATAGAAGCTTTGTATTTCTTTCATTTAAATGATTTATATTTCATAAAATAAGACTGTGGTTACTTGATCATACTTGTTCTTTTCTGAAGAGAAATGGAATTAAACTCCAACCAAGTTAAGAGGAACTACTTGCAAAAAATACAATTTGCAATTTCTTGAACCTCCTTAAATACATAATAGAGAGACTGAAGAGGTATTAGGAGTATGACTCTATGAATAAATCCAGATCCACTCATACTACTGTGCAGTATGGAATTAATGCTTTTTGAGCTGATGACAAATTGACAGAATACCGTGCTTATGGATATGACCAGCCTCTGAAGCATTTACTAACATTATTTATCAATGGAAAAAAAACATAAAGTATACTTTAAGGTTGTAGCCACGGATGTGTTTTCCATCTTTACCAAGATTCATAAAGCCAATTAAGACTCCAGTCCTGCAATCAGATCAACTTTTACTTATTTTTGTGTTTGTGGGAGGCTCATTAATGTCAAAGGTTTTTAGCATGGAGGCAAGGGGCTACCCGTGTAGATCCAGTTGAAGGATAAGGGTCTCCTAATTTCTTCAGAATGCTGGTGAACCCCAATCATATCAAGTGTGTGTTTGAGACTAGATAAGAGAAAATTGTTTATTTATGGAAAGTAATTACTGCAATCCACTTTTCCGCTCCTTGATTTAGGTGAAGAGCTGGCAATGCTGGAGGACATGAATTTGGGAATAATGGATTTGAGAAATGTAACCTTTAAAGTAACTCAGGCCACATCAAATGCATCTGCTGACATGCTGCCAGTCATTACAGGAAATCGGTAAAAAAAAAAAAAAAGTAAACCCAAACAGAAGAGAAGGGGGGCAGTGGGGCTAGAAGAAGGAAAGATTAAAAATATACTTGAACCTCAAGTGCAAAACAGCCAATATCTGGATATATTTTACAATCCCAACATTTCAAATAGAATGATTTTGAAGCTGATCTTGATTAATTTTTACTATTGCTTTATTTTACAAACAGCCAAACTGAAAAGTGCATAACAAGATGACTCCAGAAAGATGACAAACTTGTTATCATATGTAAATATTAAGTTGTCCTGGCTTTTCATAATCACAAGGGTTTCAAGCATCCTAAAAAGATCAAAAAATAAAAAAGTCTATTTGAATTAACAAAAGGCAGTTTTCCAATATACACTAGGATTTGTTACAGCTTTAATCTGGTGAGAATAGCAAAGCTTTCACACCGTCAGAACAACACATTGAATCGGACGCTTCAACCTGCCATCTAGTCAGTTAGGCCGCAGTCCTGCTCCCGGCACAATACCAGCAGATCCTTGCACCCATGCAGAGTCTCATTGAAATCAGCAGGACTCTGCACGAATGCGGGGATCTGCCCAGAAGGAGCTGGTATTGGGATCAGGGCTTTAGCTAGGGAAGGGCAGGACCCTCACTGAACTAAATGAGTTTTTTTACAATTTAGTTGAGATTTTAACTGATGTACTTTTAGTCCAATAAGAGAAGAAAAATACAGGAAATATGTGATTTAAAACCAACACAATGGCAAAACATGATATTGGAGACATTAAATATAGACATGAACATGTCTTTTCATCTTCAGTTAGACTACAGAAAATGAAGCATCATTTCTAAAAGCGCATGTAATTTTTGTAGTGTTAGCTTTATGTTGAGGGGAAATTGCTGTTTGTGTGTTCTGCTTCTGTCCACTAAAAACTGCAAATTTGGCCTAAACTATACTCTTTTCCCCCTCCATCCAATGTAAGACAGACTGACTATTTTAATATAATATTTTCATAGGCTCCTTAGCACAGTGGTTGAAAGCTTTTAAAGTATCATTGTGGTCAGAAAAATAATTGTAAAGATTCTGTATTTGTTCTCTCATTGACCTCTGTATCAAATTGCCTTTTTTACATGTACCCCACCCTCCAGCCCCTAAATGCCAGTCCTGCAAATTCAATCTGGTGCTTGTAAGTCAAGTGGGTTCTTCTTGCTTCTGTATCATCTTCAGTAATAAAGATTTTGAAATCAAAGTTACCGGACTGTTGATGATGTGTGAGGCACACTAAAATCCAGCTTGTTCTCCCAGAGCCATGCGCACTCTGCAGTAGTAAATTAAATGAAAACTAATTTTTGACAGCAAGGTAAACAGATAAAACACAAAAGGTAAACACGCCAGGACATAAGCTGAGTGCTGCAGTTTTTAAATTGCTTTCTTTTCTGACCAGTACGAAGCTTAAAAGCACTAGCATGTCTTTGATACCCTATTAATTTGCTGTATGTTCAGCTATTATTCTTTGCAAAAAGAAATGTCACATTTTTAAAAATACGGATCAGTAAGCAAATGCCTTAGTTGTAATATTTTCCGTTTGTTTGTTTGAAGTGATGGATTTAATGTGAGGATTCCTTTGCCAAGCGCCTTGTTTGATTCGTTGCCCCGGGAGATTCAGAGCGGCATGCTACTGAGAGTTCAGCCTGTTCTTTTCAACGTGGGAATCAATGAGCAGCAAACCCTAGCAGAGAAGTACATATTCAATTACAAAAATTCAAGCTTAAATGATGTGAGATAATCTTTTACCCTGCTGGAAATACATTTCTGCGATGATGGAATACCTTGCATTATTGTCATAAAAGAAAATAAATGCTGGATAAATAAAGGCATGTTTCACAGTCACATATCTTTGGATCAGTGACTACAGCCTCCTCCTTAGTCCTACTCATTGTTGTTTTGTATCCCTTTTACCTGTCTCTGGCAAGACAACAGGGCAAAAGTTCTCGTCAAAAGTTTCAGATGGTATTTTCCCAAACCAAATTAACTTGAAATTTCCAAATAAATGGGCTTTTAATATTGAAAGATAGAGAAACCAAGATTTTAAGTATTAACTGCCAAAGCCTGAGTGTGTATGTGTATGCACCTTCATATAATTTTACTCCTGGAATAAATCTCTTTTTAGCTTTTTAAGCTGCACTCCTCACTATCTTAGTAGAGGATTGAACTTTCAGGAATTTCGCAGGTTGAATCTTTAAGTCACCCTCTCATGTTTAAATGTCAGAAAAGAAAAGGAGTAAAGGTATCTCTGGGCTAATGTTGTGCCCTTTTCTCATCTTTAAAGGTTTGGAGACACCTCGTTACAAGAAATAATTAATATGGAGAGTTTAGTTCGGTTGAATTCCTATTTTGAGCAGTTCAAGGAAGTTTTGCCCGATGATTGTAAGTACTCAATAACTTATAGCAGGTAGACCTAGTATTTTTCATTTAAATAGCTGATTAGTTTGTATCAAATTAATTGTTTAAATGTTGAAACTACTCCAGTATCAATGGCACCAGAGCAGTGATGAAACTGTGTTGCAATTTCAGAGTTAAATAGCGTTATATAAAATGATTTGCGGCTCACTCTGATTGAACTTTTATCCTTCTATGAGTGGTATATTTATTTATAACATGTATGGCTGCTGGGGGGAAATTATACAAGTGAATATTTTCACAGCTGGTACTATGGCAGAAACTCTGCCTGCTACTATGGTAGTATTCTCCATATGCATGATGGTCTGTTGTGAGATCAAGACACCACACCTTGGACACACACCATTCCTCCTGTATTTTTCTTTTTAAGCTCCTGTGAAATGATAGCATTTGTAGCCAGTGAGGTTGTTTCAAAGAGTGGAGAACCAGTTGCTAGAGCAGGTATGAAGGCTGCAAGTCAAAATTCCACCCTGTATGAGGGCAAACTTCTTGTACATTTCTTATTCTTTTATCTGGAGGCAAGGTGTAAGTATATATGTGTGGAACCACAAAATAAGATAGAAGTTAGTTGGCACAGCTTTGAAGTCACAACCTTTCCTTTTTCCATATACAAAAACCATTGGGCTCCAAACCACGTTTATGGGATTTGCATCAGACACATACACACAAAAACAAATACATAAGCATTCGAAAGGCCAGTAACAACGCTAGGGAGATCCCTCCTTCCCCAAACTAAGGCATGTTATCCCCTTCCTCCCTTGCACAGAGGAACATGGGACACTGCCCATCTTTTTAATCACCGTCGGGCCAAATTGCATTCTTAGTTATACTGGATTTATCCTGGTGCAGCTGAGAACAGCATCTGGCCCCCCCGTCTCCAGGGTCCCATTAGTCCTGTGTAATCACATTCTGTGAAGACTTTACCTAAAAAAACCTACATTTGATTTTAATATTTTGGTGCCACATGTTAAATAATAAAAAATAATTAACTTTCAATGTCCTGTATCAGAGGGGTAGCCGTGTTAGCCTGGATCTGTAAAAAGCAAGAAAGAGTCCTGTAGCACCTTATAGACTAACGGACGTTTTGGAGCATAAGCTTTCGTGGGTGAATACCCACTTCTGAATACCCACTTTGTCAGACGAAGTGGGTATTCACCCACGAAATCTTATGCTCCAATATGTCTGTTAGTCTATAAGGTGCCACAGGACTCTTTCTTGCTTTTTTCAATGTCCTGTTTTTCTTCTCTCTCTTCATTCCTCTTTATTTTCTTCTCAATATGAGGAGTCATTCAAGTCATTTTTTCTTCCCTCTCCAATTCTGTCCTCTCTGTTTTGTTCACTCCTCTCCCTTCTCTCTCCCTTGGCTCATTTAATTCTGTCTCCTGCTTTGCTAGCTCTCACTTTCTCTTTCCGGAGCATTCCTTATCCTGCAGTCTGTTTTCCTCCCCCTGCGAGAGACCAACTAAGCTAGAAAGAACAGACCAAGTCCTGTCATCTTCTCCACCAGCCTTTATCTTCTTCTGATCTTCCCTAATCTCTTTCTGACACTCACTGCAGCTCCATCTTTTTTTCATTGTCCCTCCCCTTACCTTCAGAGTGTCCTCCTCTCCCACACCTCTCTTGTTTGTGTCGTTTGTAGGGCTGGAAGGAGGTATGATACTTTCAGAATTAAAACCCTAGGACACCTTTGTGATAGTGTCTTTAGCATTGTGAAATAGTCATTCAAATGACAAAAGTACATCTTATTGTTAAAAGTGGGGTCTGGTGCCATACTTCCAGCTTCCACCTCAATACTACCACGTACATATTTTCTGCACTAGAAGCTTTCTTATAGTAACTTAGTGTTCCGAGTAAATTTATCTTGAAGCATAGGAAAAGTGTCACTAATATGCACTTTGGGTAAAAGAACAGCTTTGATAGTGTCTATACCCATTTGGCTTTTCTCTTCGTTCCAAGTACCATTCATCACACTGGTTTTCCTGCCACTGGACTATTTGCTCTGTGTTTACCAGGGATAAAATCTGCTTGATATTACAGTACATCTTGAACAACTGTTTTGTGATTATATATTAACCAGATACTCTGATTAGTGATGTGAAAAATTGGGAAATTTCAGGTGCCTCAAAAGAAGTTTCTGGGACATCTTGTGAAAAGCTGGGGTAAAACCAGATGTATGCTTACAGGAGGGAACAAAGTGATGGCAGTTCTCTTTCTGCTTCTGTTCCAAGCACATAGCGGCAATATTTGAGCAGGGTTACAAGCTGAAACAGGCACTATTTTCCATGAGCCCATGCCCAGCTCAGGCAGAGCAAGGAGAGTGTCTAACAATTTCCCCAGCTGGCGTGGGGCTGCAAAGCAGATGGTTGGTATCAGTAACTACGTAAGCGCAAAGGACGAGTGGCCATTGGGGAAACTGCTGGTCCTTTGTTCAAGGGAAGGAGTGCTCTGGGAGACACAAGATCACTTAAATGGAGACTCAGGAGGAGTCAACCAGGGTAAATGCGTCCCAAAAGCAACTTCTCTGCTTTTCTGCTATTGTCAGAAGAAACTTCCTGCAGGACCCTCCAGACTTGTAGGATCCAAGCACTTCAGGATCGCTGAAGCATGAATTACTCCTGGTTGGAGAGAGGAGATGAAGTGTGTTTCTCCCCCATTTTATCCTCTTGGACTGTTGAGAAACATTTGGAATGGCAGCCTGTACACTCTCCCCACAGCAGGCAGTCTCTCTGTGTAGGGAGCCAGCAGGGCAGACCATTAGGAGTAGCTTTTCTCACGGCTAGCCGGTGCCTTGGTACCATCTGAGAGAAGAGACGTGGTCCAAAAACTGAATCACATGGTTCACAGCATGTTTATTTTGTCAGATAATAATTCTCTAACAGTATATATCACCTTATTTATCCAGTTGCAGCTTTAGGATGTGTACAATGTGTACAATTATGTAATAATTGCTGTACAGGACCTTGATACTTATGTACTAAATGATATATAACGCTTGGATTATGAATAGAGGTGACTATTGAAATTTCCATGGCATTTTGAAGGGCTGTTTCCTTCTGTAGGAGTCTAATCAAAGACCTTAATTAATTTTAGTTCAGTACTAATAAACAATCCACAGAATGCTAAGTCCTGCAGGGAGAGTGCCTCGCTTCACTCAGTAATGGCTTCTCTGACCAGCTGAATGATGCTGACAGGAATCTGAAAGTTTGTGGATACTCTGATGATGGACATTGAAGGGAGGGCAGAATGTAAGATGAGATTTCCAGAGTCCTTGCAGGAACAGGTGCAATCCACTATGGCCTCCTGAGGAGGGAAATATGACACCCAACATATAGGATAGTAAACCGATCCTGTTTTTCTGTGTGATTACTTTGCACTCAGATTCTGGTTTCCCAGAGACTGAAATCCTGTGAAAATATCATTGTGTAACCAATGGCCACTAACAAGTAGGAGTTGTTTTTATTTTATAGGCCTACCTCGATCTCGTAGTCAGACGTGCCTGCCTGAACTGTTAAGGTTTCTGGGACAGAATGTACATGCAAGAAAAAATAAGAATGTTGATATTCTTTGGCAAGCTGCTGAGGTATTTATCATTCTAATTATTACCACGCTCTGACAGTCTTTTTTGTACATGTACAGTATATACTCTCCTTTCTTCTTTCAAGTTTATTTTTGTAACCTATATTTCCAAATTTCCCAGTTGTCTTGCAAGCAGATTTTTAAGTGGCCCCTACCTCAAGTCTCTAAGGTTGGAAAGGAAAGTATCCACTTTTAAATCCAATAAATTCTTCACACAGATGTTAGAGGGTGTTTTGGTTGAAGGGTTGGAAGATGTCTTTCTACAGTAACTCTTGCACCATTCTCCTCTGGCCTATAGAATAATAGAGACCAGTCTGACAAGCAGATGGCAGAAATCACTAGATTAAAAATGTAAAACACTAATTTTTGACAGAGCTTTTAGATAAAGACAAATCTTATTATCATCTTGGTGAAATATCTTTCCAAAATAATTTTTTCGCACAACACCAGTAACTAAAGGTACAGTGGTTCCATCACGCTGCCTCTAATACTAAGACTTTTGATATCAGAGATCTAAAATGTGAGCTGATGCAAAATGCAATTTCTATTACAAGGGGGCTGAGGAGAGGGACAATAAGTGTGTTCTCTTAGCCAAAGTGTTTCCCACAAAGAAGAAATGATGAATTGTGTATCCCACCTCTAGATATGCCGGAGACTAAACGGTGTTCGATTTACAAGTTGTAAAAGTGCCAAGGACAGGACAGCCATGTCAGTGACCCTAGAGCAGTGTTTGATCCTGCAGCATGAACATGGAATGGCTCCTCAGGTCTTCACCCAGGCACTGGAGTGCATGAGGAGGTAAGAGTTGGACTGCTCACTAGTCACTTATTCCTAATTCAAGATCCGTGTAAACTGCAGATGAGTGGTTGTCTCTTTTTGGGAAAGGATCAGTTCCATCAAAAAATAAAGTAAAATAAACCCCACAGGCTATAGTTGGCTGTCAGACCATCTCTCTTTCAATCTTAAATTCCTTGACCTGTGCAAAGTAAAATTGATTATTGCCAAATTTGCACAAGGTGCTCTTTAAGGGGCAAGAAACAATTTGTAACCTTAGTTTTCGACAATGTATTGGAAGTGTTCAGAGAAGCACATAAGAGAGACCTTTCAAACAGACTGTCAGTGCTGAGCTACCAGTTGAGCATAGAAGACTAATGCCCACTTGAAAGTCACAATGATTGTGACATTCCCTTGTCTGCCATTATGGTGCTATCTTTTTAATTTAGTTTTTGATCAGGAGGTTTTCTCAGAGATGACCTCTCTGTTCTTTCTTATGTGAAGGGTACGCATCTGCAGGTTGCACTGGTTTGCTATGCTTACTCCTTAGCAGTGAAACAGTTTGCTCACTGGGCAAATTGTCATTTTGAGTGTTTCATGATACAGCAACCAAACCCCATCAAAACCTGTCAGTGTTCTGTTGTCATATCAATTTAACAATGTTCTGTATTCTGAAGCAGCAGACATGTTTGCCGAGTTAAATACTAAAAAAAAAAAAAATCTGTTTATTGTTGTTCAATGCCTTGTTTCAAGCACTGCTGGAAAACTCCGTATTTCACATACCAAAAGAAAGGATAAGAAATCCAGTTTTAGTCTCTATTAATGTAGTTCAACAATGCTGTTGAGTCCTGTTTTTGACATTCACTCTTACTGAACATACTGTACTGTGTGTCTTCTCACAAAATTCTTGAAAGTGTTCAATTCTCTTATCCTTTCTGTATGTTTTTGCTATTTGACCCTTTCTTAATCTTCAATTGCCTACAAGAAAATACTTTACATGATAGCAGCTACAGCCTCTTACTCTGGTAAATTTTGTTGTTTAAATGATTTCACTCCTAGATTTTATTGGTTGCCAGTAGTCTTTCTTTTTCTCACTTAGTTTAATGGCTTTGTGATACTGGATTCATTCATGCTATGTATGAAACTTGTGCATTTAGAGACAAGTTATCCCTTGATGTTAGAAGTTGAGGTATCTTGACACAGCACCTTTAAGTAGTATAAATGTTACAAAGTACTATATGGCAGAAATTCTGTACAAAACAGCAAACAAAAGGCCAGTAAAGCCAGACACCCCCAGATCTGAAGTCTGACTGTCATTCAAGGTATTTGGATCTAATCTCAGTCAGCAGTATAATTCCTTTTTAGTGTAGCTAAATTGGATCTTTTCAGTGGTACTAACCGTCATTAAAAGATAACATGGAGGGAAATGGATCTGTTTTTAAAATAAAATTTTGCAGTTAGTCTTAGGTCACATTCAAGTAACAGATTAGTGAAGAATTTTCCTCCTCCATTTCTCTTTCCTGTGTAGAGTTATTCTCACTATGAACATTTCACTTTGTCAAATGTGGGGGAGGGATAGCTCAGTGGTTTGAGCATTGGCCTGCTAAACCCAGGGTTGTGAGTTCAATCATTGAGGGGGCCACTTAGGGAGCTGGGGCAAAATCAGTACTTGGTCCTGCTAGTGGAGGCAGGGGGCTGGACTCAATGACCTTTCAGGGTCCCTTCCAGCTCTATGAAATAGGTATATCTCCATATATTATAAATGAAACACATACCATTAGGCATAATCTAGTATGTTCCAAATGTAGATTTTTTTTTTTGCTCTTTAGGAGTGTCTGCATGAGCCTGGGATAAGTCTAACTAACCTGGATGCCAGTGGTATTCAGTTTTATATTACATGAGTTGGTAAAGAGGTGACTTGCTATGGCCTGGTCTTCCCTAGAAAATTGTCAGCTGAATTTTGTTGCTCAGAGAAGTGAAAAATCCACATCCATGAGTGGTGTAATTAAGCTGATCTAATCCCCAGTATAGGCAGCGCTAAATCGATGGAAGAATTTTTCTATCAACCCAGCTACTGCCTCTTGGGGCAGTGGATTACCTAGGCTGACAGGAGAACCCCTCTTGTCAGCATAGGTAGCATTTACGCTAAGTGCCACAGTGGCACAACTGCAGTGGTTCAGCCATGCCGCTGTAGCATTTCAAGTGTAGACAAGCTCTACATCTCCTGTGCTTTTGTTCTTTCTTTTTCTTTTCCCATCCTTCTCTTCATTTTCCGTTCTCTGGTTTTCAACCTTGATGTATGTCTTCCTGTCACTTTCAGTGCTGCTTCTTCCCTCCTTCCTTCTTCTTTACCCTCATGTTGTCTTCTCTCTCTCTCCTTCCCCATATTCTATTTCTTTTCCTCTCATCTTCCAAGATCAAAAAGCTTTGCCTTGTCCCTCACCCAACCCATTCAGTCTAATCTCTCTCTCTAACACTGATCACATTTTCCATTCAGTTCTAGCGCTCTGTTCACTGCCACCCCTACTCCCACCCAAATCCATTTACATTCCCTTTATCCACTCCCCAGCATTCTCCCTCCATTTATTTTGCCCCCAATACATATTGATTTCCACTCACTTATCCCAAGTATATTCACCTTTTCGTACCCTAACTTCATATATAAGAGAGTTGAGGTTGCTCAGCACCTTGCACAGAGGCACTTGTTACTCACAAGATTAGGCCCCAAAATTGCAGGTGTTTGTGGCTTTCACATTGAAAAGGACAGTAGTAAGAACAGAATAGTGATCCAAAATGAAGAGCTGGGCTGAGAAACCTCAGCTAACCTGGACAGGTGTTCTCTGCTGTTGGCCCTCTTTGCTCAAAAACAGTCTGGGCAGTGAGGGTCCATTTGGAGACGATGATTCTGAGACCTGGGAATTCCCCCACTGGCCATGTCCGCAGTTGCATAAATCAAACACTGCCCAAATGTGTGTTGGAAAAGCATTTTGAGAATAAGTATAATTCATTTTGAAGCACAATATCTGATCCGTTGCATTGTAATAGACAGATCAGAGGCTGTTTAATTAATTCACTGCAACTCGCATTGAAGCATGTTTGAAAGGGTCAAATACTACAATGGTTATTCATGTTCAGGTTGCTTTTCGAAGCTCCATTTCTTTGCAGCATGTGGAAGCATGGTAGGGCAGCATGGACTATTGCTTGGCCAATTGAGAGAATGAACATGGAAAACCATTCTTGTTCAACCTACATGTATTTCTTTTCAGTAGACTACAGTATTTTTTCTTATTTTTCTCTTTTTATTCTCTTTCTCTCTCCTTTTATCTGTAATTGTGGTGATTTTTTTGGCATTACTCCACTCTTCCTTTACTCCATGTTTTGATTTTGTTGTGGCTTCTTCCATGTTTTTCATTTCACTTCTTGGTCACCTTGTTTTCCCATCTCTTTTGATACATGTGTTGCATGTCTGCCTTCCTTTCTGTTTTATTTTCCCTTCTCCCAAACTTCTTCCTTTTCACAGCATTGGAACACGGGAGGTAGTCACCCAGAAGAACTTGAGTGGCTTGGTGCCCATCCGAGATTTCGGGCTAGACCCCAGCCTCCTCTACTCTTTTCCTTTACTAGCTCTGAGCCCCAATTTACTGATTGTGTGGCTGTTTTTGAGCGTAGCATACCTGGTGGCCCGATTACGTTGCAAATGAAGACAAGCTTAAAAAAAACAAAAATAGATAAAGTGCTTAAATATGTATTGCCACCTGATACCTGCTGGACAAAGGAATGTGTCATAGCAATGTCTGCCAAGAATTATTATTATGCCTTACAATTTTACGTTTATATTGTACTAAACTGTAAATATACATCAAATTATTTTATCAAGAGGAATTGTATTGAAAGTTTAAACCACTGTTATGCTTTCAGTGCTTGTAACATAGTCTGAAGTTGGCTGTTACCTCGTTACTTTAGCTGGCCTGAAGATCAGTTTCTCTTACCAAATATTTCTCTTACATTCAGATCTAAGAATCTCTCTCATATATACAGTTTTGTGTTACTTGTTTCATGTATTCCAGAGAAAGGAACTCTGTCTGAAAAGAATTTGTATCTTTTTGTATAATCTTTAAGTGTATGCTAACCTTGCCTTTCATTTTTATGAGGTATGAAGAGAAAAAAATAAAATAAATAGGTGGGGTTTATAACAGACGTAACTAAATAAATCTGACACTTTCTACTTCCATTTCAAAGCATAATCGCTAAATTACAGTAGTAAACAGTTTGCAGAACCCATAGTCTTGTTCCTTTCTCATGTCTAAATCTATTTCAATAGCATATACTGTACCCGCTCAAATAACCCTTGAATTGCAGTGTACTGCATGCAATATTATTCCATTATGTTTACTGGTATACATTTCTGTAGCCTATTTAAGTGACTGACTCAGAAAAGGAGAGTATGCAGTAAAAATAGACTGATAGTGATCCATTGTTCATTTATTCCTCCTTGGGGAAAGATGCTCCATTTTTAAATTATAAAAAAGAGAATTCTGAATCAGGATAATAACTTATAAATTAATTATGTTGACATTTAATATACCAGGCAAGAAAAGAGGTATATTAGTTAGCTCCCTTAGTGTGGTTACACTGAACTACAAAGGCAAAGCATTTGGGTTTTGTGCAGTGACAATAGACAAAATATTACTGTTATTTCTATTCTTAAATATTTGCTATGTGCACAGATATTATGGTTATGGGAGCCACATAAGGACCTAGGTAGGTAAATAGATGACAGTGAGTTAATATGTAATTTCTATCATCATTATAATTAGCTCAAATAGGCACATAGCAGCATTCAGAAAGCCTAGATAACTGTAACTGTTATATTCATTTTATGTCTTTTAGAAGCATTTCTGACCAGTAATAACGCAAGATGAAAAAGCAGCTATGTAATTTTGAGGTTAGAATAGACTCTTAAATTCAGGAAATGTTTAATTTCCTGTTATAACTAAATCAGAAAGTACATGGCTATATTTTCTTTTATGTCTTCACCAAATCAGATTGTACAGTACAATGTCTCCTGATTTCCATCCCCTCCCTCACCCCAGATACCCTCTTATGTTTTTTTTTAAAAGATGAATCTATTTAAATTTATATTTCATTTAAAAAAAACTGGAATGAATTTGGGAAAGCTTACTGCTGATGAAATTGAGACCATGGCATGCTAGAAATGGAAAATACAAAGCTGATTGGTGGCAGGTATAAATTACTCTGCATCTGCCACTACATCTCAGTCCTGATCTTTACACACTTCTAATTCCAGCCTTATTTGTCCCCTGAACAGCCTGCCTTTTGTGCCAAATTCTGTGTTTTTATTATGTGAATAAGCATCCAGTACAGACAAAGGCCTTGATCCAGCAAAATGCTAAGCACACTAGCCCAATCTAACAAGTATGTGCTTAACTTTGAACATGACTAGTCCCATAGAAGTCAGTGAATATTCATGTGCTTAAAATTAAGCATGTTTAAATGCTTTGCTGGACTGGGACCAACATGCTCATCGTCTTGCAAGATCGAACTCTAATTTAAGAAGCTGATTAGTCTCACTTTGGGGTTAAATCCTAGGCCTACTTAATTCAATTTCATTTCTTTGGGCCTAGATTTCATCCTTTGTGACCTAGCCTATATTTAAACTCAGGTCTCCAGAGCTGAAAAGCTTGGTGCATTCTGCCAACATACCTCGACCAGAAGAAATTAATTCTTCACAAAAACTATCACATAATTAAGATTCTGGTTCTTCACTACGGTCTCAATCTTGCACAGTGCCTGAACTCCCAATATACTCAGCGGACGCTCAGTTGAGGAAGCTCAGCACTTCATAGGACTACTTGACACCTTGCTCGATCCGAACCCTTGCATAGGATTTCTAATGAGGAGATGGCTGTTATGTCATATCAATGACAGTGTAATAAACATAAGTGCCATTAGTTGAGATGTATTAAGCAGCACAAGATCGCCATTCTTTGCATTTTAGAACACCTTTTAGTAACTTTGGGTGGTGGCATGAAGGAGCAATACAGTACCATTACAATTCAGCTGGTTACCTTTGGGCAGGAGGTTTCTCATTCATTTAATTAAATGTTGACAGGTACTAGGGTTAAGGTGCGATATATTTTAATTAATTTAAGGCAAAGATAACCCCTACATTTAAGGTAAAAATAACAATTATTGTTATGCCTTTGTGGTCACATATCAAAATATATTTTAGATCATATTTAAGATTATATTAAAGGTAGGACTAAAGCTAATAAAATTAAGGAAGCTTGATACCAGTTGGTGTAGTATTCTGTTACCAACTCATTCAGTTGTGTCTAGGAATCGCGGTGGTGAAATAGGGATTTATGTTCACTCTTAGGTCACCTAAGAAAAAATGACTCATGAATTAATATTTCTGGTCACCATTGTTTCCAGTTAAACAGTAAGCCACGTCCTCAGCTGCTATAAACTGACATAGTTCCATTGAAGTTGATGGAATATAGCAGCTAAAAATCTGGCACAGAAGATGATACGTGATAGCACATTATATCTTGTCTTCACATTCTTCACAGGAGGGGAAAAAAGCCCTTGCAGCACCATCACTGTGACTCACTTCAGACATGTGCAATAACTAGTCATGATGGGATGAATTCTGAACAGTGCTAAACTTACCATTGCAACATACCCACTTGCATCCGAAGAAGTGGGTATTCACCCACGAAAGCTCATGCTGCAAAACGTCTGTTAGTCTATAAGGTGCCACAGGATTCTTTGCAAACTTACCATTGAATACTCTAACTTTCTGGTTTGTGTCCCATGCTACTGTCCCTTTGTGACATTACCCAGGGTACAATCTGGACTGTTGAACAGCTTAATTCTCTAGCCTGGGGTGTCTTTTACCCTTCTTTGCTGTCAGAACATCCATTCCTGGTCTGTTCACACAGCCTTCAGTATTCAAAATCATTCCCAGATAAATTACATGAGCGCTCTGACCAGTCATTCATGAATTACATATAGGGCGACACCGACAAATTCTTAGTCCCAGCCTTGTTCCTCCAGAAATCTGCATCTCGTACTGCTCAGTATCCTTCTGTACAAGCTCATAGGAAGTCTCTCATTTCATCAAAGGAAAATGATAATGTACCAGCCTTGTCATCCCAAATGGAGCTTCGCATACACTGTAATCCAAACACACTGGTTAAGATAAGTTTATTAACTACAGAAAGATAGATTTTCAGTGATTACAAGTGATGATGCGTAAAAGTCAGGGTTGGTTACAGAAGAAAATAAGAGTAAAATGCAAGCTAATACCTAACTTAACAAGCTAAGTGAACTTAAAAGCAAAAGGTTTTGTCTCACCATATGCTGCAGTAAATTTCACAGGCTGGGTCTCCTTTCAGCCTGAGACGCTGCCCCCTTAGTTCAGTTCTTTGACAGTGGTTGATATTATGAGCAGAGATAGAGGAGGAGAGAGGTAAATGGGAGGCCACAGTCCCTCATTCTTATACCACCCTTCCCTCTTTGAGGATTGCCCCCAGCTGGAGTGTAGGTGACAAGTAGTCTCTTGTGGACTGACTCATCCCTCTGATGGAATGTAAATTTCTTGTTCACACCTTCCCATTGCTGGAGAATGGCTGCTTAAGCAGGTGATAGCTCTTTAACACCTGGCTGGAGTGTCAGTGTGTCTTTGTCTCTGAAAAACTTTTTTGGGCCTGCTTTTCTTAACCTTGGAACATGTATAACAATGCTATACAGCCAAATCTTATAATTTCACATACAATGTTGATGCACACATTTTACCAGCAGCAAAGAATCCTGTGGCACCTTATAGACTAACAGACGTTTTGCAGCATGAGCTTTCGTGGGTGAATACCCACTTCTTCACTTGCATCTGAAGAAGTGGGTATTCACCCACGAAAGCTCATGCTGCAAAACGTCTGTTAGTCTATAAGGTGCCACAGGATTCTTTGCTGCTTCTACAGAACCAGACTAACACGGCTACCCCTCTGATACTTGACATTTTACCAGGACAATAATGATTAGCAAACAATAACGTTCAGCAGATTATGAGTTTTCAACTGATTTCACAAGGCATACTTGGTACAAAATTTATCCTAGCCTTGTAAAAGTGGTGAACATAATAATATAGACCATTGCACAATTAAACTTAATGTTTTAATTACAATTAAAAAAAACCCAATTTGTCCAAGAAAAGGAGAGAAAATGAAAGCAAATCCTTTATGGAAATGTATTTTAATGGCTTCTTTGAAGCAATTCAAGTCCATGACATGAAAATATATTCAAGAATTTTTCACAATATATCTCTCTCACTTAATTGGCTGTAACAACTTTTGCAGTATTTTGTGTAAAGACACAAAATAATGGTGTAATGTACATATTGGGATTCATACTATAAAAAATAGTTACTTCACATTTGTAGTAGGCAATCCTCAAACTTTAAATAGGATGGCTTTAGGAGACAAACTTAAGAATGCTAAATGCATTTAAAACAGGCAACAAATAATAAAATTACAACCAGTTTAATTAATCAAAATCAAATAAGCCCAGCAATGAGCATAAGACAATGTTGGAAGAAGATTTTTAAAGGTAAACAAAACCCAAAGCAACCTTTTAAGTTAAGTCACTATGGTTTATCTGGGGTATGTTACATGCTGCTTTTCATCTGTCTTTAAAACAGGAATAATGTAGCATTTCAGCCATAAGATGGTGGTATGTACATTTTGCCATCAAGATAGAGCATTAAATCATTATCGTTATCCATTTTTACCTTCTGTAGTAGAGAGAGAAGAAAACATTCTCATGAGAATCTAAGTTAATTTATAACCTACATTTTTTAAAAAGTGCTTCCTCTTTGTAAGTCTGTTTTTTGGAAAACAAGGATTTTGCATACAATCAAAGGGACTTTGCAGTAGATTTCAGAACCATTATATAGAAGCCTTATAGCTGGGGTAGCTTTCATTATAGCACAGAGCCTACTCATGGTATGGAGCAACTGCATAGCAACATTTAAGGTTTGCAATCTAAACTCTGAACAGTTTTGTGTGATGACAGTACATGGAGCCAATCTTTTTTGTACCCATACAAAGCTGCTGTTTCAGGATTTAGATTCTGCTAGTACAGTTTGTTAATTTTCAAATTAATTTGTGCATGCAAAGTTATCTGAAAAGTCATTATTTTTGTATTCACTCTTTAAGTAAGCTTTGATAATACTGGCATACAGGGGACAATAAAATTATTTAAAAAATTCTGTTCAGAGATCAGCAGTTTTTCTTTTTCAACTTAATTTACTAACAAATTAGCAGAACTGTATTTCAGCAGTTTTTTTTGATTCCACGTGCAATGAAATGGCATTTAAACTTCACAGTAAAAGTACCCTGAAATACATGAAACCATCTCAAATATAAAAGGTTTGTTCCATTAGATACACTGCTGCTTTTTAGAAATGCAAAACTAGCAATTAAACATAGCATGTGTCCATTCTATGTGCTTCTTAATAGCATTGTTTAATGATCCACCATTTTTAATATTTGCAATGGCAAATGATCCATACATCCATTGAAACTAATCAACTTTTTTTAATGCTATGAAATAACCAGTTCATTTCATCTTAGTTTAAGTCTTTTATTTATTTATTTTCCTTTTTACTGCTGTCATTTTTTTTGTGCTTGTTTTTTTCCCCAGTGAGGGTTGTCGAAGAGAAAATACAATGAAGAATGTTGGATGTCGCAAGTATGCATTTAATTCCCTGCAACTGAAGGCTTTCCCAAAGCATTACAGGCCTCCAGAAGGAACTTATGGAAAAGTTGAAACATAAGCATACTGTGTCCTGTAATTGGCTGTTCCATTAAAACAGGGGGATACACTCTAGTTTAATATATGAATCTGTCATCAAGATCGGATAACCAATTTTTGTACATTTCACTAGGTTATATTGAGCATGTTACTTTATTGAATTGGAATTTATGAAGATTATTCTGACACCTTAGTTTGAGATTAGCTTGATGACTCTCTGCCCGTTTAAATAGCCTTCAGTGTATGTAAAATGCACAAATACTGTAGCACTGAATAATTACCTAAATGGAAATAGCTTGGTACCTCCAGGATGGTCAAGGATTTTATGAATGGCGCTTAAGCAGGTGTTTCACATAGCATCTTTTTATACTGAGTTGACTTGAGATTAAGCTTTTCGTAATACTTTTTAAAACTGAGAATAAAACCTCAATGTTGTAAATAGTAAATTAATTGGACCCTGGGCAGTCTGATGAGTGTAGAATGAATTGTTACAATCAGGCAACAACGGTTTAATTTTTAAAAAAAGAATGTCAGCACAATAAAAGTCAGGAGCTTAAAATGTTTTACTGTATATATAATGCTGTCTTTCATACATGGAGTTAGTAATGTACAAGGCCAGATACTGACATGAAGTCTTACCCTGCTCCAACTCAATCCAAAGCTCCCATTGATTTTAGTGGGAGCAGGATTGGACCCATAATCGCCTTATTTGATTTCAGAAACTTTTTAAATTTTTCGAACACTTATGTGGTAGCGCTCACTGCTAATCAAATGCAAACAAACAAAATTCAAATACAGTTTTATCTCCCCATTACTTATAGTAACTTACAGTATAACAGGCAAGTCAGTAAATTTCATGGTACTGTGTATTAAGTAACACATTTTTCCATGGCTTTTTATATCACTTCAGGTCAATCGTGTTAGTATCTGAAATTTTGTTGATGATATTTTTCATACCTGCTAACCCAACAGTGCTCTGTAAACGTCCACCACTGCCCAATCATTCTATAACAAAAACGTGTTTCTGTTTAGCATTGCATTTTGCCCAGCTGAGCTCTGTCAGAATAATGTGCAAGGATTATGATTATCATAACATATATTTCTGGTGAATCTAGCAATGTCCTATTTTGATACAAAGTAACTGTTAATGTGTTAAAATCTCATACTTATTCCATCTCATGACTAAAGTGACCAGATAAGCATCCAATAAGAAATGTTCAACAGAGCTCCTTGAAAATAGTCTCTGTAAAAGGTATGCATTCTAAAAAATGAATGTAAACATTAATTTCCAGATTTTATGAGGTTTAATCTTCCCTAGCCACATTTAGCCCAATATACAATAGTCAAGTCCTCCCTCCTCTTTGGATTCTAAGGAAGTAGGCTTTAGAATGGGAAATACAGTCAGTTTATTCAGAATAGAATAGCAACAGCAAGGTATGTATGTGGCAGTTCCTTATTTTTTTCTCTGTCTTCCTGGTGTTTGTCTGTGTTCTCGCTGCTCTATCGAGCATATTCATTCTGCTCCCATATACATTCTGGGGGATTTAAGTACCGTGGTTTTCACGTTTTGCTTTTTGCTGTTCAACATTTAATAATGTGTCACACATGCCAGTTAGACTATTTTGCTGAACTAGCTTTTTATTATTATTTCAGCCTTACTAAGATAACAAAATGGCGAATATTGTGTAAGATATGCATATGTCTAGAAGTCTGTAAAAAGTATTAATTATCCTGCCCCTGTTTTCAATAATTAATTTATGGCTATAGCATAAACAATGCTTAGGAACTCCACTTGCTCTGTTCACCCCAAATGAAACAACTTGTGTTTGTTTTTTGACAATGTGTAAAACAAATACGTGTAAAAAGATTTTTTTTCAGTAAGGGTCCTTTGGATTTATATTATTCCATTCATTCTGTTAAACCTGCAATCCCTATTCCATTAATAAATGCCACATTTCTTTTTGTGTAATCTGTACTCTGTAGAACTCAACAGTTTCTCACTGGTGACATTTAGTTGATCAGTTTGTTTCATATATTTTTCAATCATGTAGTTAAGCATATATATAAATTCTTACGTTGTTACACAGGAACGCTGTGTTTAATTTTGGAGGGGGAATAATGCAAGAAAGTTATTACAATTACTAGAGCTGTTCACTAGTATTATGGACTCCTTAATAATTAAATTCACTCTAAATTATAGTGACCTTTATTTATTTTGTATACACACCTAATCTAAATGAATTCCTAAACTCTTTATGTGCATGCTTTTTGCTCACCTTTTTAAAGCAGTGGAACACCAAACTTAAGTACTGCATTATTTTGTGGAGAATATTCCAATTTCTATATACTTCATGTAAAGCATCATTGTTCGGCTAATATTTTATATATACAACATTGCTATTACATGCACATAAATAGGCTTGCTTAAAGGGCATATTGAACAGTAAGATTTTGAGCAGTTCATCTAAAAGGAAAAACTGTGAAACTTTAAACATATAGGAACCTTCACATGAGAGTTTAAGCTTTTCTGTTGCACAGGAAAGACATTAAGGATTATTGTAAAATGAAGTTCTGTCTAATGTTTTTTTTGAGTACTTTTTTAAATTATAAAACATACTAAGGTTAAAAAAATGTTGCCAGGTATGTTCTGTGTATGTTCTGTGAAAGCACCCACAGCACAGTTGCCTTTTGTTTCATTTATATATGTAAAGTTATTGTATAATACAATACTGTTTTGTCCCAACACTGTTGTATTTGCCAGGCTTTGTGCACTGAAATATTTTTATTTATTTGGTTTTGGGCAGTATTAATATATCATAAACATATGGTTAGTGTTTTATATATTCCTAGTTCATCCAATCCATGTATGCTGTAAATGTGCTCGTCTTTAGGATGAAAAACAATAAAAAAACTGACAAGAATATTGAGATGGTGACTTATTTTTAAATGCATCAGTTTAAGATAAATTAAATCAATACTTTCAAGGTCTTTGGCTCCAAACTTGACCTATCTGATAACATTTATCCAATGGGGAAGGCACTGGATCTTTTATGGATATGTTTTACACATTTATATGAATAAAATGAAGCTATTTCTTTTTTAGATCTTGCTAAAACATCGTGTACACCATAGAAGAATAGCTGTCAGTGTAGTTAAACCAGACACAAATTCGGTCCAGTATTCTGGGTAGTCTCCACAGTGACATTTAGCAACAAGCTAAATGAGGTGGTTTATGCCACCGCATCTCCACAGTTTCTCTAATAACTTCCCAATCCATGCTCTCTCTGTTTGCTGCTTCCCTTCTATTATATAATCTCTTCTCTTCTTGTTCCTGCTTCCACTGCAGTCAGCTTGGCTCTGGAACAACTTTACCTATTTGATCCCTCCCTGTTTCCTCTGCTACTTCCCTGCCCTGAATAGACTGGTATTCATTGTTTACATAGTACAAACATTCTGCTTGCAAGTCCCTTTCCATATAAATTAGATCTTGAGGGGAACAGGGTCCCTTTTGAGTGCATGAACTTCATTTTGGTTTCAGTTGCAATAAATTCTGTATGAATTAAGCAAAAGCTTTTCATGTTCACTGCATTATTGTTTGCTTTGTCTCTGAGTGTTTGAAGAATGGCAAATGCAATTGTATTTGTTTTTGGAAAGATTATTTTCTACACACAATGGAAGGACAAGAGTAGCAGAAAACAACCAAACAATGTTCAGCGTCATCCAAAATGGAGAAAGAAAACATAATTGCCAAGTGTAAAAATTCCTGATTGGCGGAAGGCAAAAAAATCATTAGTAGGCTTCTAACTAGATACAATAAAAGTATTTATCTGTGTCCTTTTTAACATGATTTTTTGAATCTGTATAAAAATACCATTTTGGATTTGATGTGGACCCACAGAAACAAGGATACCCTGGGCTTGACATCACTGCTGAGTTAACTCTAGTTATAACTCGAGTGTTGCCTCTAACTTGAGACCCCACCACACACACAAACCTTAACTCAAGTGCAGTGGGGCTTTTAACTCAAGTTGGCTGGCCTGAGAGTGGATACATGCTACAGCCTGAGTCAGCACCACTCATTGGCTGCTGACACAATCGCTTTGCACAGCGTGGAGTCAGTGCCCTTGCGCTCACTTGAGCTAAGCTAATTCAAGTGTTGATACCTTGAGTTAACTCTGCAGCGAAGACAAGACCACAGAGTTCACACTTCCACCCCAAGCTTCTTATCTTGCTGTGCTTAGGCAAATGGGCTCTGAGATGGCTTCAGACGTTGTGCAGCATAAATTGCAGAATGGTCCCTAAGCATGAGAGGATTAGTTACAGATGAAGATGGAACTTTAACACTCAAGTCCTTTATTTTGTGGGATGAAGTTTAATCTTGACTTTGTGCTGGAGTTTTGTTGTTGAGTTTTCTGCTTTTAAAAAATATATCCCACGTACAACTGCATAAGAGAACCTGTAAGACACAAGAGCTGCCATATTCTCATTGGATGTAATTCATCCCTGTGCAGCTTGAGAGAGAGCTAAGTGGTTCTTATGCCTTATGCGGGCCCTCAAATGGTAGAGAATTTCACGCATTGCACGTTATCTTTCTGCACATTAACGCAAATTCTTAGCACACAGTCTCATCAAAACAACAGCATAAATGTTATTTATGGAACTGGATTATGCAAACGGAGAAAAAATTAGGTATAACATTGTACAGTATGCATTAAATTTGCTACAAAAGTGTATTAATGGTGCAGTTGTTTTATTGACTGGAATTTGTGTAATGAAACTACAACACAGTTTGATGTAGTTATGCTCTTTCAAAGAATCCCCAGAGACAGTAGTTGAGATTTAATACACAGTCCTTCAAGATCAAATACATAAGTATCTCATTCATTTCAGTAAAACTTTGACTTATTCCTTGTTTTAATGGATGGGGGTGAGGGGGAAACCTGATCTCATCTAAGACTAACTTTTTTTTTTTTAAGTAAGAAATTGTAGAGCCAAATGTTGCCTCTTTGCAGCCCCATGTATGCTTTTCCATGTGCAGATTATTCCTGCCAGGAACAGGTGTATTCTGTGGCAAGTTTGTGGAACCACCATTGGATCAAGATATAAACCTCTTTTAGGAACAACTACTCCTGAGCTGAAGTTGGCATGGAACCAGAACTGATACCATTTCTTCCTTCTGATTCTCCTCTTGGCCACTGCTTTTTTTGTGTGAACATATGGTCAAAGAGAGAATTTGGCCTTCTTTATAAGGATGTGTATTGCACTTCAGAAAGGTTTTATATAGTACTGGAGGCTGCATAAATAGCTTAATAGGTAAACCCCTTTACCAGTTCAAAATATCTTTTAAAAGTGTCTTAGTGCTGATAAAAGAAACTTTTAAATTGATGCAATATGGAATGGGCAAGATAAGAAACCACAAAAAATAGGTTTAATGTGAAATACACAGCTCTTGTTTTTAACAAAAATAAAAATATTTAAGATTTCCAATCAAAAGAATGTGTAGATTTGTGTGTGTAACTTTTGCTTTTATTTTGCTGTGTGACTTCTTGGGTAAGTGTTCAAGTATGTGCATGGTGTTGTGGGGAACGCTGACTGAATATGTTCTGTCTGTATTTGGAATTCTGCCATTTAGGGAAGATATCTTCATTTTGCTGTATTTGTTAATTCATTTTGTAATAACCATATTGTTTCTCCATTGATGAGATTTCATCCACTGATTACTTGGTGTAGAAAGGTAAGTTCCCATCCTTCCCGTGTCCTAGAGAGAAACATGTTTGGCTACACCATTGCCATCATCATCCATTTTCCTAGAGGTTGTGTGAACTGAAGAATCTTCAAACTGGGCTGGGAAGGCTCAGTGCAAGTTTAATTGTGCTCACTAAGTCTCCCAAATTATTTTAAAGTGCAGACAAATTTCTTGCTATGTCACTACGACTCGCATTCCTTGTGATTTTATTCTCCTGCTCCTCAAATTTCCATTTGGTAGTGCAACAATTATCTGTGGGTCTGAGGCCTATTATGTGGAGGCTCTCAGTAGCTGATGACATAAGAGATTATTTGTATAATGACAGCCCTACATCTTTTACTTACTTTTTTTTTCATACGTTTTGCCAATATTAAACTTTGTTGTTTGATTAATAGTTCCATATGTTTATGGAAATATGCTTATGAATGTGAATATAATCTAACTGGAATATGCTTTATTCAAAAAGTCTCTTGTAAGGTATCATTACAAAGCTTATGATCTACTGAGTGTGTTCATCCTATTTGTTTGCATGTATTATTTCTATGTTAGGAGAATGAGACATAAACTTGTATTACTGATGTAAACATGTTAGGTTTCTGAGTGGTGGTGAAGCACCAGAATAGGGTGGTGAAGCACTGGAATGGGTTACCTAGGGAGGTGGTGGAATCTCCTTCCTTAGAGGTTTTTAAGGTCAGGCTTGACAAAGCCCTGGCTGGGATGATTTAGTTGGGGATTGGCCCTGCTTTGAGCAGGGGGTTGGACTAGATGACCTCCTGAGGTCCCTTCCAACCCTGATATTCTATGTTAAGTGGAAGCCATTAAGGGTGGCTCAGAATCAATGAACTGTGAATGGGTTTGTTTAACTGCAAGCTTTCCTGTGTACCTGTCTTCCAGCTACTAGGTAATGAAGAAGGAGGTCTTACAGTGACATGTGATCATGTCATCTGAACTGGAATCCATGTTAAACCTGGGACTTTTCCATTTAGAAGGAGGGGTGGGGACCCAGAGAGATAAAAGGTTCCCACCTTGGGCCAAAACTATAAAAGAGTCTGGAACAGAACAAAGGGGGCTGCCAGTCATGAGAAATCCCCTAGTTACCACCTGAACTGGAGCTAACAAGGACTGCACTAGGGGAAAGGTTTGATCTTAGACTAGGAAGGTGTCTAGTCTGTGAAAGAAGTTTATTGGAACATCTCTGAGGGTGCGAATTACCTGTATTCAGTTTTTAATGCATTAGGCTTAGACTTGCATGTTTTGTTTTATTTTGCTTGGTAACTTTGTTCTGTCTGCTCTTACTTGAAACTACTTAAATCCTATTTTTTATACTTAACAAAATCACTTTTGTTTATTAGTAAACCTAGAGTAAGTGATTAATGCCTAGGGGAGCAAACAGCTGTGCATATCTCTTTATCAGTGTTATATATATCATTTGTTTATATAAGCTTTATACAGAATAAAATGGATTTATTTGGGGTTTGGATCCCATTAGGAACTGGGTGTCTAGGTGCTGGAGATAAGTAACCTGCTGAGTGGGTTTCAGTTAAGCCTGCAGCTTTGGGGGTGTGGTTCAGACCTGGGTCTGTGCTGCAGCAGGCTAGCGTGTCTGGCTCAACAAGGCAGGATTCTGGAGTCCCAAGCCATTAGGGAAAACAGGCTCAGAGGTAATTTCAGCATATCAGCTGACAGTCTCAAGGGGATCTCTGTGACTGAACCCATCACACCTATATTTTTGAAGTGTAGTGTGTACTTAGGAGCTTGTGTTAGCTGAAAATTATATTAGCAAGACGTGGAATTTGTGTTGGCTAACAGCTCTCATTTGTATGGTTAAATATTTGTGTAGATAGAATCCCTGTTTTCTTTTTATGCAGTTGCAAAGTTTGACATTTCCAAAACACAATAACTGGTATTTCATTGTATTTATTTATTAACATCAACATTCGTATTCCATTTATAAATACCTGTCATTCTCTGTATTTTCTTGCATTAAGCCTTCAACAATATCAAGATGCTTATTATAAAGTTCTGGCTTCTGCAACCAATATGTATGAGCTAAGGTGTTTTTATTATTTATTTGTGTTATGGTGGCACCCAAAGGCCCCAGAAAGAATAGATTACCATTGTGTCAAGAACTGTACAAACAATTAAGTGTTGACTTCTTTCTCTGTGGAATAATGTGCATCCTTGTCTTTGCAGTGATCATCAGGATCGTTTGAACCAAAATGAAGCCTTGTTTACTAGATTGGGAATTTGAAAGTCTCTCTCTCTGTAAAAATTATCTATTTAAGCAGCTCACAAAGTGTCAATAACTGTAGACACTAGATAATTTAGCATTTATATATCCCTTGACATGGTCAAAATATGTTACAAACATTTAATATTAATATTCACCCCATCCAATGAGGTAGATATTGTACATATAATTATCCCTATTTTACCAATGGAGAAACTGAGGTGTGGAGGTGAAGTGATTTGCTAAAGTCAGTGGCAGAGCCTGGATTAGAACTCAGGACTTCCTCATCTGTGCTCATTATTTCAGATGGCCTGAGTGGGAGGAAGAGAGATCATGGGAGGACTAGAGTTTTAGGAGAGGCTTTAGTGGGAACGGGGAGGATGGTATCTTAGTGGAGGTGCGTGGTCCCAATAAAGCCAAAGACTGTCTTGTAAGAGAGTTGGGCTGAGTGTGAAGGGAGTACACTGGGAGTTGAAGCATAACGGTAGGAAATCTGGAGTTGGAAAGCAAAAGAATTGCTAGTGCAAATGCTGAGCCTGCAGAGAGAAAGTAGCAGATCCTGATGTTGAAGGTCACCTTATGTGAATCCTTTTAAATGTGTTTTATTTTAGTAATTCTATTACATCTAAATTATAAATGTGCAAATGCATTATTTGTAATTAGGATGCGTACTTAGTTGCTCCACCTTGGTGAAATTTGCTACTTCATACAAGCTTGGAAAGCTTCTTTGATGTGTACATCAAGAGAGCATTAAAAGTCTTACTGCTAAGTAGGAACTACATTGGTTTCTTTCCTCCTTCAGGAATTTGATTTATTATTACTTGTGTGTGTAAGCGGCGGAATGGTCCCTCTATTTCCTGGCTTATACACTACCCTTAGGGCAGGGGTTGGGTGTCCTCACTCCACGGTGCTCTCTCTGCACTGGACACTTCCCTGACCCAGTGATCATTATATACAGTTCAAAGCAAATACAATTTATTAAACTGCAATCAATTTTAAAAAATAAGGAAAAAATGGGAAAGGTTAAAGGAAAACATGTAACCCTGCTCTGTGGCATGGGAACATCAGAACCAGATTTCTGGAATGTAAGGGAAGTTCAGTCTGTTCCTGATTCCAACACCTTCATATCCTCCACACATTGAGACCCTGCAGTTATACCTTTTGAGATGACCCTGTGCCTGGAACTGGAAGCATTTCAGAGAATGCAACCATGGAGGTCCTGGACTTTAATCTTTTAACTAGCAGCCTAAATTTGGCCTTCAGGAACCCTCTTCTACCTTTCCTTATATCATTGGTACCTGAGTGTACCACGATTACTGGCACCTCCCCAGCATTGCACATAAATCGATCTAGATGTCTCCACAACCTTGCACCCGCCAGGTAACTCACTGTGTGGTTCTCCCAGTCATCACAAACCCAACTATTGTAATAATCAAATCCCCCATTTAGTATGGACATAAATGACCCTGTAAGTCATTCATGATGTATTCTCTCTAGAAACAATTATTAATTCAACATTGGAATATTGGAAACCTCTCAGAGAATGAAGGATTTTAATCCAGCACGGATTACTTAAAGGGACAGAAGTCCTGCCTCTATTTGTAATTTAATTAATAGCAATTCCAGAATCATCATATTTCTGCCAACATCTGATGTTTAGGGTTTGCTGTCTTTCTGTTCCCTGCTGTGTCTGAATCTACACTCTTAATGACTGAATTTTTGGGAGGTGTAAGTCTGGCTTTTCCCTGCACTCTCCCCCCTCCGGCATGTCCCCTCATTTCTATCCTATGAGAACAAAATTAATTTTAAACTCAAGTCAAGAAGTGAACTTTTTATTAACTGTGTGATTGGTCAAAAATTTCTGCTTGGGCCATCGGCTTTAAGTGAAGTCAAGAGGTTTTGAAGTATGCAAGGCTGAATTAATTGAAAACCACGGAATATGAAAACTGGATAAAAAAAAAAACTCTCAGCAATGGGCCCCTCACAAGTGCTTTGATTTTTACACTCCCTGGCTATAAAGCAGGAGGTTTTCCAGTGACCTGATAACCCAAGCACACAATGAAATCAGTAACAGGTGGTTCTATAAAGTTGTATATGCCAAAGAGATTCATTAGAGGTATATCATTGTCAGCCAAATGGCCAGATAAGGGGTTCAGCCAATCTTTGTCTCACAGAATAAAGAAGGTTCTGAAATTCTTTTTGGCCTTCTACATTTAGCAAGCAGGTCTGCTAGCTCCTGTAAAAGAAATCAAGTCCTTATTACTAAACATGTATGTTTATTAGTTTTATTAAGGCCTGGTCTACACTAAGAAGGGGGGTCGAACTAGGGTACGCAAATTCAGCTACGTGAATAGCGTAGCTGAATTCGAAGTACCCTAGTTTGAACTACTCACCCGTCCAGACGCCGCGGGATCGAAGTCCGCGGCTCCAAGGTCGACTCCGCCACCGCCGTTTGCAGTGGTGGAGTACCGGAGTCGACCGGAGCGCGCGGGGAGTTCAAACTATCGCGTCTAGATTAGACGCGATAGTTCGAACTCCGAGAAGTCGAACTCTCCGCGTCGACCCACGCGGTAAGTATAGACCTACACTTAGTTATCTTTCACTCTCTTTCTAACAAAGCTTTCCAATAGCATGGACAATGTTGTATTATATCTAACACAGAGGTTTCTTATAATAATTTTGTTTAATGTTTCCTGTGCTGTATTATGTTTGCCTTGTGAATGCTCTTAGTAAATACTATAATTACAGGGAGGTTTTGATAGCAGTATACTTAAGGTTTTATCCTTTCAAACCCTTTCTTGGAAGCACAATATCCATTCTGTTGTGGAAACAGATCTTCGGACTACATTAGCTAAGCAGGTAAGTGTGTGTGTGTGAACCACAAACCTCAAAGAAGGAAACCATTAAAAAATCAGGGACTCTGTATCATAGAATTAGAAGCTAAAATGTGTCTTAGAGTTTCAGGCTATATCATCTGGATACATCCCAGTGTAAATATTTCTAGTACAGGAAGGTATAAGAGGCTTCTGACCTATAAAAATTACTCGGCATGAAAATAGTTTTATTAATAAAAAAAAACCCTCTCCTATTAGGTACAGACTATAATGCACTGGTGCTGATACTGACACTTATGAACACTTAGAAAATTTGGATATGATATTTTCATCCTCATTTTACAGATGGAGAAACGGAAGCACAAAGAGTAAGAGACCTGTCTAAGGCCACAGTGGAAGTCAGTCAGTCTATTGGGATTTGAACTCTTGAGTTCTTGGCCCCGTGTACCAGACCACACAATTTTAAATTCATCCCAGTGTATCCCAGATGAGTTAAGAGGCCATAGCAACAAATGTGGTTAAGTATGTAAAAAATTAGCATAAAGAATAAACACGAGTCTTCCAAAATTTAATTTCATAAGGAAAATTAAAACGATAGTGTTATTTTAGCTATAAAAATGGAGCAAGTTAAAAAGAACCTCAAAATTCCCCAAAGAAATGTCAAACTGCAAAATACCTGAACAATTGTTTTGTAAACTATTAGCAAAGGGAGGATAAAACTGGAATTATAAGAGAAGGCAGTGTGATCTCGTGGATAAGGCATTGGACTGGAAGTTAGATCTCTGTTCTATTCTTGGCTTTGCCACTGATGTGCTGCGTTACTTTGGGCAAGGCTCTGGGCCTCAGTTTCCTCTCTCACTCTTTGTTGTTCTGTTTAGATCGGGGTCGGCAAACTACGGCCCGCAGGACTGTCCTGCCCGGCCTGAGCTCCTGGCTGGGCAGCTAGCCCCTCACCCCCGCAACTGTGCCGCCACGCTCATGCAGGGCAGCACGGCAGTGTGTTTGGCTCCAGCTGGGAGGCGTGGCTCCATACATGCTGCTCTGAGTGGCATGGTAAGGGGGCCAGGGCTGGGGGTTGGATATAGGGCAGTGGGTCCTGGGGGGCAGACAGGGAGCAGTTGAATGGGGCAGAAGTTCGGGGGGGGGCAGGGGATGGGGGATAGGGGGTATGGTCCTAGGGGGCCTGTCAGGGGGCAGGGGTGTGGATAGGGGTCAGGGCAGTCAGGACAGGAAGCAGGGGGGTTGGATGGGGGGGTTCCAGGAGGTGGTTAGGGGTGGGGGTCCCGAGAAGGAGCGGTCAGGGGACAAGGAGTGGGGGGGGTTGGATGGGTGGAGAGTTCTGAGGGGGGCAGTCAGGGGGCGGAAAGTGGGAGGGATCAGATAGGGAGTGGGAGCCAGGCTGTTTGGGGAGGCACAGCCTTCCCTACCCGGCCCTCCATACAGTTTTGCACCCCGGTGTGGCCCTCAGGCCAAAAAGTTTGCCCATCCCGATTTAGACTGCAAATCCCTGTGGACAGGGATTGTCTCGGTGTTTGTAGTGGCTGGCACAAAGGGGCTCCAGTCTCAGTTGTGGCCTTTATATGGGCTCTCTCCTTGGCAGTGAACTCTGCACAACCAGGGCAGCACCTCCTGGTTACTCCTGGGGGCATTCTGCACACAATATTTTAAAATACTGCAAATTTTATTTGTCAAATGTGGGGCTCCAACATGGCATTGGGGAGCACAGGCCACTGGCTGCATAGAGGTGGGAAAGCACTGTTCAGCTCCCCCTGGGACACAGACTCTGCGATGAGTCTGCACCCAACTCTGACACAGCACAAGGACAGAGCCTGCCCCAGAAACACCCCAGGGGCCTGCCCCTCCGTGCCAGGTGCACCAGGCATGAGCAGGCAGGCTCAGCAAGGCAGGATCCAAGTGTGGAGGGAAGGGGCTTAGTATGGGGGGATCCAGGTGTGGGATAAGAGTTCTGTGTAGGGCAATCTGGGTACAGGCAGTTCAGTGGGGGATCTGGGTGCAACAGTAAGGGGACTCTGCAGGGGGGTCCAGGTGAAGGTGGTTGGGGCTCGGCGGGGGAAAAGGTCCAGATGCTGAGGGGTGTTGGGCTCAATGGGGTTGGGATCCAGGTGCAGCTGGTTGGGATTCGGTAGGGTGTGGATCCAGGTGTGGGTGGCTTGGGGTGGTGCAGGGGGAGTGGGGCTCAGGGGCAGTTCTGGGTGCAGGGAGGTGAGGCTCAGTGGGAGGGTCCAGGTCTGAGGGAGTCTGGATGTACAAGGGTTGGGCGGATGGGGGCGCAGCTCCCTAGTATAGGTATCCCTCTCTCTGCAGCTGAGGAGTGATGGGTGCAGGAAGTGGTGGGGAGGGCGGCGGAGAGTTTGTAGAGCTTCCTACAGCCAGGGGAGAAATCTGAGGGTGGGTCTGACGTGGCCCCAGATGCTGGGCAGGGAAAGAGGAAGTCCGTCCTCCCCATCCAGGACTAGCCAGGACTAGCATCTACGCCCGGCGTGGGGTAGGAACCACCAGCCGGGTCTTCCCCAGTCCCACCCCATGGTCCACAGCGATTTACCTCTCTGCTGGCTGCCCTGGGCACCCAAAACATACTGCTGGGGTGGCTCTCGTGATGGCTCTTGTGGCTTCCCCATCAGAAAGTCATTTTTCTGCAGGGAAGCAAAGAAATCTGTGGGGGACTTAAATTCTGCACATGCACAGTGACACAGAATTCCCCCAGGGAAACCTGGTGCTGCATGGTCTGGCCCTGAGTCCTACTGTAATATAAATAATTACGAGAAAGTGCAAAGTTAGGCCCTGAATCTGTGGGGGAAAAAATCTAGAATATGGTAGGACTGATAGTTATTTGACATCTATTTTTATTGTGCAGGAATACTGAGAAATGCAAAGGTCTGAGCTTTCAAATATATTATATAATCAATGGAATTTCATCTTATGCCAACACATTCAGTCAAGAGTGAAGAGTCCCAAGTTCATATACACAACACTACACACACACACCCCTTCTGTTTTCAGGAAATTATGAATTAACTAGTATGTTATAAAGTTCTTTACTTCCAGATCAAATTCCAACATACTTAGAAAGCAGCAAGCATAACACCAGATTTGAAAAAGTAGCACAAAACATACCAGGTAACTATATGCTAATTTAATGTCAGTTTTGGGGATATTGTTGGAAATGTAATTATAAGATCAACTTGAAGAGAAGTAACATGACATGACAACATAGGTATAGTTTTGAGAAGGAAAAGCCAGGCTTGACTAATTTACTTGCATTGTAAATCTGTGTGTTATAAGGTTCCAGAGCAGTATGTCTGTCAACATGGTACTAATGGTCACCTTTCAATTGTAACTGTGGAACAAAAACTATTTTAGGTCCTTAAAATGGTAGCTTACCCACCTGGCAAGCTCCCAGCAAGAGATCTCTAAAGATCACTTCTGGGAGCTGTCTTGTTTGTATTCTAAGCTTAATAAATGTGGGTTTTTTTTTAACCAAATACAAATAGAGAAGACAGCATGAATCAGCTTCCCAAAGCATGTTGTTAAATGATGGAATCTTGTTTTTAGGCCAGGTCTTTGCAGTTATTTTTAACCAATTTAACTATTTTGGTTATGGGGTTGATTTTATTACCAGTATAGTTAAATCAGTACATCCCCTAATGAGGATGCTGTTCTACTGGAAAGTTTTTAGCATAAATTTGTGGGAATACATTATACTGTCATAAGTGTGAATTTGTGGGAATAAACCATACTGCTTTATACAAATATATACTAGGCCATTGCTCTGCTCAAAATCGTGTCAGGACTTGCATTAATTTCAATTTAAAGTACTATTGTAAAAAAATTAGATTTCACTGACTTATTAAAAGACTACACAAGTATAAAAACCAGAAAAATTCAGTTCATATACATTCTTTTAATTTATGAGAAACTGGAAGATACTAACGTTTTTCATTACCGTGTATACTTAAACTCAAATTGTTTAATTGTGTTTTTTGTTAAAAATTGCCTACTAGGGTAACTTTATTTCACTAACTACAAATTCTGTTTTAATTTTAAACAGTCAAAACAAAACTGCAACGTGCAAATGTGTAAAAGCCAAAAAAAAAAAAAAGCATGGGGGAGGCTTCTGGGCTTGTTTCATTGCTCAGAGTGCAGACTCAACCTAAATCTCTACACTGCACTGCCGCAGCCTGAGGGGCCAGGCCCCATCAGCAGGCCCCCGGGGCAGGTGTGACCACACGTTTAGCAACCCTCTCGTCTTGCAGCTAGGGGCAGTTTCTGTCACGCAACTTGACCATCTGGGCTACGGCTCAGGACTGGCTGCCGCCTGGCCCAGGGGGTTGCGAAGCGGGAGGGACGGGGTTTTTGGTCGAAAACACTCACAATCTGCTTCTTCCTCAGTGTCTGGCAGCATCTTCCCCCTGGGTTTAACCCCCGCCCCAGCGATCACCTCCCACCTCTGATTTTTCCCCTTCTGCTGCCACCTGCAGTCGCTGGACCCGCCCAGACCGTAACAGCCCCGCTAATACTTTTAACCCCGGCCCCCCCCCAGAGGAGGCAGCAAGCGGTAAGTAGACGTGAGGGCAGTGGCAACAGCAAAGGTTACTGGGCATGCGCAGTGCACCCAGCGGGAGCTGTTTGTGTCGTTACGGGTGTCTCAGGGCTCTGTACTAGACCCATCCCCTGACCCCCACTGCTCCGAGGAGCGGCGGCCCTGGACGCAGGTGCCACGTAGGGTGCCCAGAGGGCCACATTTTATATTTTTTTAATATGGGTTCCTATGGCCGCCCCCTCCCCCGGATGTTTCACACACGTTAGCTAGTTCCCCCGAGCAGGCGGGGAGCGGGGGGGTTGGGGCCGAGGGACGCCGCTCAGGCGCGCGACCAGCCCCTCCCCCTCGCTCCTCCCCCCCCTTGCACGCAGAGCGAGCGCCTCCGCGCGACTCCCACCCCCGGGGAAAGCAGGGCGTGGGGCGCGCGCGCCGCACAGATGTCAGCGCGCTGACCCCCTCCACGGCTCCCCCACTGCAGGGAGGAGACTCGCAGGACCGTCCGGCGGGGGCGGCTCTGGATTGGCCGCAACGTGTCTGGGACACAGACGTCACCGAGCGGGCTGGGCTCCCAGAGGGGCGGGGCCTGGCGGGCTCGGAGGCCCAAACTAACGGCGGAGCGCGCGCCTCGCTCCGTGCCCGGCGCTCGAGCCCCGCTGCCTCAGGGAGGGGGCGCCGCGTGCGGGACTCTGCCCTGCGGAGGGAGTCGGGGGCGTCTTCGGCTGCGGGCAGCGCCGTCCGCCCCACACGACCCCCGAGCCGTGGCGAGGAGGCGCCCAGGTGCTTCGCCCCCGCTGAGAGCGACGCGCCGCCCTGTTTCTAGCCCGGCAACTAAAATCTGCGGGCGGGGCCGGGGTTGCCCGGGCTGGCGCTGTTCGCTCAGTTTTAGTGACTCGCTCCCCGTGGTTTGGTGGCGGGAGGTTGGGGGCTCGGCCGCGTTTGAGACCCCTGGGCTAGGTGCTCAGGATGGTCCCTTCTGGCCTTGGAGTCTCCGAGTCTGTGGCGACTCGGCCTGGGTTGGCAGCTTGAGCTTGACATGTTTAGTGAGATGCTGTCCCTGACATCGCACATGTTCTCTCCAGCTGTAAAATCAGTGGGAGTTTCATGCTGATTTCCAGAAACTGGCTAGGGAAGTGTTGGTGTCATTAGGCATAACCCTAGGTAACTCGGGAGGGTGGAAGACCACAAGTGTCGATGAAGCCTCCCTGTACTAGGCCTAAATGAACCAAAGCCCTTCCATGTTTGAACTTTAATCGACCTAACAAGCCAGTAACAGAGAATGGAAGGTGCAGCAGCTAGTTATCAGGTGCAACCCCACTCACACCGGTACCAGGAAATAATAATGAGGCCTGTATGCCTCTGGCTAAGGGGCAAGATAACAGATCAAAGGGAATAAGACAGGATAACAGTTCAAAAAGAGATACTAACAAACTAGACTGTTAGATGCCAAGCATGACTTAACCACTTAATGTAATTGCTACTGCTCAGTGTAATTGCTACGGGGGAGGGGTGGGAGGGAAGACTTTAGCTAAAGTTATGTATAAAAAGAGAAAAGCTGCTTGTAGAGCTGTGTGCATGATTTGAGACGTGCCTGTTTCCTTGCATTGCTTTGAGATCTCAAATAAACTTTGTCTGCTTCTCCACCTTGGTGTGTTCATTGGCGCGAAGCACACCGGGCAACGAACCCCGCTGTTGCTGTCCTCGGGCACTCTGTGCTGGCAACAGAAGGACCCTGGCAGTTCCATTTTGGGGAGATCACTCTCCCCTTATTGCTCAATCAGAGCAATGTATTGTTATTAGTTGGGTGGCTGTAGGGCTGGGACACAATTAAAAAAATAATTCAGTCTTCTCTGCCAAAAGACTTCTCAGATGGGCCCAAGCAAGGAGAGCTGTGCACTTTGCTAGAGCTGACAGTAGAGGGAAAAACAACTAAATACATTTGTCTCAGGAACGCCTGGGGGGTGTATGATTGAGGCGTGTGTCAACACACATTTCTAATAGCAATTTTTCTCCAAAAGTATTGGAGCAAATCTAATGGTGGATCCAAAAGATGAAAACTTTCTCAGGAAAGTGTAGCTAATACACTGTTGTTGAGAGCACTGCATCAGATTATGTGCAACAAAGGTGAGAGAGAGCCAGGAGAGGCGCTTGGGACCTAGTTGACTCAGAATCAGTTAAAAGGGAGATGTCCCCAGGTGCACTTTGAACTTCAGAGACAAACTAAGTCACAGACAGCAAATGGGGTAACCTATCATTAATGTTAACAAGATTTGACAGTCACATAGGCGTCGACTCCGTGGGTGCTCTGGGGTTGGAGCACTCATGCGGGGGGGGGGGGAGTAGTGGGTGCTCAGTACCCATCTGCCACAGCTGTTCAGTGGTGACCCCAATGAGCTAATTGGGGGTGCCACCAAACAGCTGATCTGCAGCTGCCATTGAACAGCTGTTTGGAGACTCAGGGAAGGGTTTGAGGGAGGGTGGAAAGCAGGGAGGGGCAGGTGGGTGGGGGCCTCAAGGACGGGGCGGAGTAGGGGTGAGCACCTCCAGTGAAAACTAGAAGTCGGTGCCCATGAAGGTACAAGAATTTAAGTTAGCAGAAAATGGTTGCCGTTCTACTGAGTATGAATAATATTTCCTCATCTCATTTAAGATAATTGCAGTGGAGACAACCATAAACTACTTTCTAATTGGGAATGAAGCTTTGAGGAAGGTAAGTGTTAAAGTTGTGGCCCAGCTCCTATAATTGTGTGCTGGTTTCCTTGGTTTCAGATGCTTCCCCCCACTCCCACCAATGTGGGTATTGCCTCTACCTCCCAGATTATAATTTACTTGACTGTCACAAGGAGTGTGCATAACTACGAGCTTTTTCATAGGGATTAAGAAATCATTTCAATTTTAATATAAACTGGTATTCGGCGGGTAATTTACAATATCCCCAATTATTTTAATTGGATATATATAAACGTACATTTGATTTTTTTTTTAAATCACTGCACAAATGTTATAGTTAACGTATGAAAACTTCTCAAAAGTCCCAGTTAGGTAACCACTCATTTTTAGGTTCCTGTTGATTTACAAATCAGTGATTCTTGACATTTTCTTTTAAAATAGAGGTGGGTGAAATTTATGTTACATAAAACATTACAAAAAAAAGTCAGATGTAAACTGAAATAAAACAAAAGTCTGTAGAAAAAAGTTTTGGCAAATAACCTACAGTGTTTGAACTGAAACCCAGTTAAACTATAGCCATATCTTTAGAATATGTTTTCTCCACATGACCTACTGTATCTTGTAGTAAGATGAGGCCCTGAAACAAACTCTTGTGTCAGAGGCCCAGTCTGAGGCCTGAAGTACTTCGAGGCATTGCTAAGCAAAAGCTGGGCTGTGTAGCCTGATTTAGGGTGGGTTAGTAGGGTTGGTGTAATTTATCCACTTAATTTAATTTTATTTGATTAATTTTTAATTAATTAGTAATATTAATAATAATTATTGGATATTAATTAGTATGGGTTTGGCTCACCAATATATTTGATCAGAAGATAAAGTTCGTCCTGAATCAGGCTTCTCAGAGTTTATAAAAGGAACTTCGGGTTATATGACAGGAGCTTACACTGAGACAGATATAGTCATAAAGACCTTTTATTAAAATCAATGAAACGATAAGCAAATGTTAAAACAGTTTAAATTACAAAGTTACAAATATCACAGTTCTTTAAGATATAGATTTATGATTTATGCAAACTTGAATACTCACTCAATACTCACAGCAGCGCTCCTTGGGCGGTTTCACACCTCTGACAGAGGAAGTTATTTCAAGATGGTTTGTGTTCCGATTTTAACTCTATATATACTAAATGCTAAAACTAAAATGAAATATGAGGGAGATTAAATCCCTTTTTACTTACTGTTTTGAAAAGAAATAATACTACGGCCTATTAATAGTTAATAGCCATCGTAGATGGGTAGCATCGATACGTAGATGAGGGTGAAGGCAATGAAGAGTAGACAGGAGCAGATAGATGGGTGTATCGCCTCCCTGATGGTGAGCTGTCTCACCTTTTTATAGAGCATTGGTCGGAAATCCTTCCTCCTATGCCCAAATTTCATCTTTCCCCCATGGAAATGTTAGGGTACACCTGCCTCATAGGTTAACATTTATGTGCATATGAATGACAGGTATGTACGCATTTGTGGTGTACTTGTTAGATTTGTGGGCAAAAATCCCCTTTTTCCACCCTTTACTGTTATTGGTTCAGTTAAAGGTCTCCAGACATCTGCGTAGGTATTTTGTCTTATTATCACTTTTCTGAGTGATGGTCCCAAAAAGTGCCGAAGTTGCCTTAGCGTCATACAGGATGTTTGACCTGTAGGTTTCTTGCATTACAGCTATTGCATTATAAATCTATAAGCTTATTACATCAAATACTTAAATTTATCAAAAAGACATTTTATACAGACCAACAGATTAATCCTCAGGGCTACAGCTGTGAGCCTGAGGCAGGCCCCAGTCACAGAAGTTGGAGAGAAAAAGCTTGTTAGAAGCAGGTGCTTTCACATATAAGTGCTAATAAGAGGAACTTGTGCCAAGACGGCACCTGGACATCCCAATATGAGGACACTCCATAGACATAACAAGGAATAGGCTGGTGCATCTTAAAGACAGGGTCAAAAGGACAGCATGATGGATAGATCTGTTTGTCTGAAACAACATGATCAAAGGGAGAGACAGCACCCTAATGGGCCAACGGGCTGTACCTCAATACGTCAGAAGGGATGAGTAATCTTTCCTGTAACTGTATAAAAGTAGGTCCCAGAGTACGCATCTTTGTCCAGCCTAGGGGGCAGTGGAGTGTCCTACCACTGACTGAGCAGTGTCCATTGCCAGGGGGCACATATTCGTAATATGTCCTTTAGAGTCTATAGGAAACTATTACTGTGCTTCGTTTGACAATAAACCTGGCTCGGGTTCCTTCGTATCTTACTAGAGTCTGTGGTTTTTGGGGGTTCTCTCGGGGTTTGCTGCATCAGCTATCTGTGCAGAGCCGGGGCAGCACAAAGAGGGAACATGCATGCAGCCGACTGTTATCATCATCGAACAAGAGCAGAGCACCACACCGGTAGCTACTGACAACATATCTTAAACTTAATTATTAGGTTAATTGTCTAATCTGCTTGTAACTTTTTTTGTAGGTATTTCAAAAATGACAAAGTTGCTGTTGATTGACGTTGATTGTGGAGTCGACGATGCTCAAGCCATAATGATGGCGCTGGCATCTCCCAGTGTTGAAATCCTGGGAATTACTTGCTGTTATGGAAACACAGTGTTGGAAAACGTCTGCAAAAATGTACTTCGTGTACTACAAGTTTGTAATAGGCTTGAGGTAATCAGTCTCTTAAATGTATGTGAATGGGTTTTTCTTTGTGTCAGGTCTTGTTTAAAAATCATCAACTCGCGTAGGCTAGGGTCACCTTTTATAGTTTCTCCTCCATAAATAATTTCTTTGCTGATGTAGGGTAATTTTTGTCTTGTTTATTTTCTGACCATATCAATCCCAGGAATAATAATAGTAATTTTCCTAAATCCTTTAAAAAAAAATCTTATAGGTACAGTGAAACCACGCTATAACACAATGATTGGGGTCCAAAAAATTGAATCACACTAAATGCGGGATCGCGGTATAGTGGGTTTTACCATTTCAAGCTGGTCAGTTTCAAGCCGGTCGATTTCTCTTGGGCAGAAAACTACTTTCATTTGTGAACTGCCCATAACAGTAACTGAAAGGGTGCAGCTCCAGCAGCGGGGACTCTCAGCCATGCAGTGAGAGAGGGAAACACTTGGGGAGAGCAGGGGAGACGTGCAAGGGGCAGAGGAAGAGCGAGGAGCAGCTGGGGAGGAGAACGGCTCTTCTCACCAAAAGAGTAAGCGGGGGTAGAGGGGAAGAGGCAGGGGGGAAAGCACATTCCATTTTTTGTATTTTTTTCTTCGGGGGCGCTCCAGCCTCTCTCTTTTTTTTTTTTTTTCTTTTTTCCTTTTTTGCCCTTCGGCGATGATCCAGCCGTTTATTTTTTTTGCGCTTCAGTGGCGCTCTGGCGGGTTTTTTTTTCTTTTTTCTTTTTTTTTCTCTTTTGCGCTTCCGCAGCGCTCCGGCCGCTTTATTTTATTTTATTTTTATTTTTTTTTGCGCTTCGGCGGCACGCTGGCGGTTTTTTTTTTGTTTTGTTTTGTTTTTTTCACTTCTGCGGGGCTCCAGATGCATTCTTTTTTTTTTTTTTTTTGGTCTTTTTTTTTGGATTATAAGCCACCTTACAATCGCATTATAGCTGAATTCGCATTATTGCAGGGTGCATTATAGCAGGGTTTCCCTGTATATCTATTTTTCCTGGCTGATGTGAAATTTCTGCCCTTTTCATAAAGGCTCTGCAATTTTAGTGCCACTAATCTGATCACTGCTAGGATATTCTTTGAAATTGATCCTGTAATATTGCTTCTTCAAGTGATTGTCCACATGGATTCCATACATGTGTGCATGCATCCATGCACATGAGATTTGGATTCTTTTGGCCAGCAGTGTTCATTGGGACCACGTTGTGCCTCAGGTGCCCTTGTGCCCCCTTCCATCTCCCCCTTAATGGGCATAAAGGGTGGAGTAGGCCCAATTGTCCTTCAGCTCCTTCTTACTTCCTGTGGCAGCTAGCATAGGTATGAGAGGATGAGTTCTAAAATTTTGAAAGACATGGAAGCATTTTAGCATCAATTCACTAGCTACAGATAATACTTCATTTAATAAATCAGTTATAAATGTAAAACATGTTTTGATAAATTTACTTTTTTCCCCTCACATATCCAGCACATTTAAGTTCGTTTTCGTAATAAAATAATTTAAAATGCTGTTTTGTGCATTTTTAATGGAATTTGAATTTCCATTAAATTGTGGATACAGTTCACAAGTAAAAATTTATTCATCATCTAGTCAAGAAAAAAGGTGAATGACATTTCTTAACATAAGAAAAATGTAAACAATAAGAATCTCTGAATAAATGTGAATTAAGATTACTTGTTGCTCAAGTAAGTAAATGTGTGTATGTATAGTATAGCCTCCTGGTTAGCAAAAAGTAGTACCAAGTTTAGTGTAAAGGCTGTATTTCATTCCAAATCAACATGTTTTAATGGTTATCAACCAATGAGAGTCAACCATTCTTTAGGAAAATAACTAAAAATTACAAAAGCAAAATAAGATTAAAACCAATTATTTAAATCAGTATTTCCAGCTTGCTGATTTAAATTGCTTTGATTTAAGTCATCCCAAATTGCTGAGACACACCTCTGGAATTGGGCCAAGAAAATCATAAGAACCCCTCTGGCTCCTATGTAGTACACGGAGGTGTGGCCAGGCGACTTTGCGCACTGCCCCATCCGCAGGTGCCGCCCCCTCAGCTCCTGTTGGCCGTGGTTCTCAGCCAATGGAAGCTGCAGGGGTGGTGCCTGGATGGGGCAGCGCGCAGAGCCACCTAGCGGCGCCCATAGAGGGGGGACATGCTTCCGGCAGCTGCTTGCAGTAAGCATTGCCTGGAGCCTGCACTCCTCAGCCTCCCTCGTGCCCCAATCCCCTGCCACAGCCCTGATCCCCTTCCCGCCCTCTGAACCGCTCGGTCCCAGCCTGGAGCCCCCTCCTGTACCCCAAACCCCTCAGCCCCATCCCAGAGCCGTCACCCCCACCCCCATGCCCCCAATTTTGTGAGCATTCATGGCTCGCCATACAATTTCCCTACCCTGATGTGGCCCTCAGGCCAAAAAGTTTGCCCACCCAGGCCTAGATGCTGTGTGGTTTATATCTACTGAAATAAACTGTTCAGCTGAGATTCAAAACGTTCTGCTTCAAAGCAGGGGAAACCTTTCAACCTTACTTATAAGGCTAAACGGAAGAGGTTTTCTACTTGGGATGCCAGTGGTAGTTGTCTTCTTCGACATCATTACTTTCAGCAATAGTGGAGTATTTGCTAGCCCTGAAACAGTCTAGACCAGGGGTCTCAAACATGCGGCCCTCGGAGCTCTTCCCTGCGGCCCGCGGAGCTCCCCCAGTTACTTCCTGTCGCCGCCAAACTCCCCTCACCCCCCTCCCCAAGTTATTTTCTGTGCCTAAGCTCCCCGCGCGCTGCTCCCCAATGTTTGGGGCCAGGTCTCTCCCCTGGCCCCACGCGCCTCCCCCCAGTGTCTCCCGGCCCCCACTTGCTGCCCCCTCACCGCCCGGGAGCTCACGCTGACTCCACTCCTCCGCTATGCCGGCTTCCGGCATCACCTGCTGCCGCAGGGTCCTAGCGCCCCCCTGCACTAGGGCCAGGGCAGGCTGCCCTTCCCCTGCCCTTCTGCCCTAGTCCTGAGACTCTCCAATGCCCCGAGCCTCTCCAATGCCTCAAACCCCTCACCCTCAGCCCCACAGCCCTCACCCCTGCACCCCCTCCTATCCCCAAACTCCGTCCCAAAGCCTGCACCCCCACCCCCTGCCGCAGCCTGGAGCCTGCACCGAGCACAGAGCCTGCACTCCAGACCCCCTCCCCCACCCAAACTCCAGCCCAGGGCCTGTACTCCAGACCCCCTCCCCCACCCAAACTCCCTCCCAGAGCCTTAGGCAGTAAATCTAAGTGCGTGTTTTGTCCTTTGAGTGAGGTGCATTATTGAGTGTATATATTTATTAAAACTGCTTGGAAATGACTTCGTCAAAAAAAAGAACACTCATGGAAGAAAAGAGAGTTTTCCAAGACAAATGGGAGAATTTATATTTTTTCAAAGAGGTAAAAGATAAATTCAATGCCTTATTTGTCAGCAAACGATTGCTGTTCCCAAGGAGTATAACGTGCGTCGGCACTATGACACGATGCACCGTGAAAAATATGATGCATTCACCGGAAAAATCCGAGAGGAAAAAGTTCAGCAATTTAAAGCAGCATTTGCCAAGCAAAGAAATTTATTTTCAGGGATTAACAAGTCTAGCGAAGATTCAGTAAGAGCAAGTTTTGTGATAAGCGAAATGATAGCTAAATCATATTGACCTTTTACAGAAGGCTTATTCATAAAAGAATGTCTTATGAAGGCCAGTGAAATTTTATGTCCTGATAGGAAGAAAGTTTTTGAAGGCATAAGCTTGTCTGCAAATACAGTTGCCTGCAGGATAACGGATTTAGCTGATAATGTGCAAAAACAATTGATTCAAATGGCAAAAGACTTTGAAGTATTTTCAGTTGCTCTTGATGAGAGTACAGATGTATCAGATACCGCACAGTGTGCAGTGTTCATTAGAGGTGTGGACTGCAATTTGAATATAACTGAAGAATTGCTAGACTTAATGCCACTGAAGGGTACCACAACGGGACGTGACATATTTCAAGGATTGGAAGAGTGCATTGAAAAAGCTGCGCTGCCATGGAACAAACTCGTATCTTTGGCTACGGACGGTGCGCCATCAATGTGCTCTGAAAACATTGGTGTGGTTGGATTATTGAAGACCAAACTGAACAGCCTCAATATACCAGGAATTAGCTTCACCTGTATACATTATATTTTGCACCAAGAAGCCCTGTGTAGTAAAAGTCTACAAATGAAAGAAGTTATGGATGTAGTTGTTAAAACTGTTAATTTTATACGTGCACGAGGGCTGAATCACAGACAGTTCACTTCTTTTCTAGCAAGTATGGACAGTGAATATGGGGAACTTCTGTATCACACTCAAGTTAGATGGCTGAGTCGTGGAAATGTTTTGAAGCGTTTTTTTGCACTTAAAGAGGAGATTGATTCCTTCATGAAAATGAAAAACAAGGAGGTTCCACAGCTTGCTGATTCCACTTTTATCTGCAACCTTGCTTTTCTAACAGATGTAACTGATCACCTGAATGCACTGAACTTGAAACTTCAGGGTAGAAAACAGGTGATAACACAGATGTATGACAGTATTAAGTCATTCAAAGTCAAGCTTACTTTATGGGGGAAACAGCTGACTGCTGGCAATTTGGTCCATTTCTCAACTCTGAATTCCTTAGGAAAAGTTGAACCCAGATCCTTGAAAGAATATGCAGAGATCATTTCTAAGTTACACAAACAGTTTGATGTGCGGTTTAAAGATTTCAAGGCACTTGAACCACATTTTCAACTTTTTTCCACACCATTTGCTGTTGAAATTGACAATGTTGCAGAGGAAATGCAGATGGAGTTAGTGGAGCTTCAGTGTGACACGATTTTGAAGCAGAAGTATACAGATGTTGGAATTCCAGAATTCTACAGGTTTCTTTCACAAGAAAGATTTCCCATGTTATTCTCTGCTTCTGCAAGGATAATGGCAATGTTTGGAAGTACATATATATGTGAACAGTTTTTCTCTTCCATGAAGATTAACAAATCTGTGTTAAGATCAAGGCTCACTGATGAACATTTGCAAGCAACACTGAGATTGGTTTCATCTCAGGATATCAAACCTAATATTGATGCTCTGGTTGATGCAAAATGCTGCCAGCTAAGTGGCCAAAAATGAAATGACTGTCAAAATTAGCATTGACGTTTCACATTACAGTTAAAGAAGTTAATAAAAAAGTTAATAAATTGACTTTTAATAGCATACTATATTTTAATACTATACTACTATATTACTCTTCATTTTTTTTTCTGCCTACCTCCAGGCGCTTCCCGCCGCCAAGCCGCCAAACAGCTGTTGGTGGCGCTTAGCACTTTCCAGGAGGGAGGGGGGAGGAGCGGGGAGCCGCGCGCTTAGGGGAGGAGGTGGAGAAGAGACAGGGCAGGGGCGGGGCCTCATGGAAGGGGTGGATTGGGGGTGGGGCCAGGGGCAGCAAGGGGGCGTGTCAGTGATGCGGCCCTCGGGCCAATGCACTAGTCCTCATGCGGCCCTCGGGGTCATTTGAGTTTGAGACCCCTGGTCTAGACTTTATATCAGATCATAAAGGTCCATGTAGCAGCAATGTCTGCACATCATCCCTCACTCCTGGGTAATACTGTATTTTCCCACTCTACAGTAGCAAGATTCCTAAAGGCCTCACATATTTTCCCCCCAATGCAGGAGCCCCTCTCCTTTTTTGGGACTTCAATATAGTATAGCAATATAATATTTATTAGCAGGGTTGATGGGTCCTCACTTTGAACCCTCAGCAACTTGTTCCCCACCAGTTGGTGAAGACTGCCTTTCTGGTGGCCATTACATCAGCTCGCAGGGAATGGGATGTTCGGGCCCTTCTGACATATCGTCTATATACAGTATTTTGTAAGGACAGGGTCATTCTTAGATCTCACTCAAAGTTTCTCACCAGATTGTCTCAGAGTTCCATATGAGCCAGTCCTTTCATCTCCCGTTTTTTCCCCCAAAGCCTGATTAAGTGGGTCTCCAGATATTTAAAGTCATATTATGAATTAGCCAGGATAGATCCATCTAGCCAGACTAAAGCTCATTCCACGATATTTGAGGAGCAGTTATGTGGAGCATTAACCAGACATTTACAAGACACTATTGCTTAGTAAGGGTTCCCACATCAGATGTTGCTTTTGTTAGAGCTGTCTTATAGCCATTTAAGTAGGACTCCTAATACCCACCTCCAGGCAATAGATAACCTATTGTTAGTCTCGAAGAGTGGAATTCATGTGGACAGTTACTCAGATTACTCACAATAACTTTTCATCTAAGTACCCTCCTGGATCAGAATTAAGGAAAAACAAGCTAACCACATTAAAATTATGCCTCAACAGTCAACAGACCCTACTTTCTGTGTTCAGTAAGGAAGCTGACACAATGGCTGAAGCTAGTTTTGTTATGGCATGGAATATCACTCGTGCTAAATGTCTATATTGTGACGGAGAATTTGTTAAGAAGATTATTGCAGAAGTGATTCCAATTTTAGATCCAAGTAACACAGAACTTCAGTGACTAATGCAGCAAATTCCAATTTCACACCACAGTATGAAGAGGCAGATCTCCCAGATGCAACATGCAAAATGATCTAAAGAATTCTCTAGCATTCAGCCTAGCTGTCGATGAATCCACAGATACTCAAGATAAACCACAACTAGCGATATTTGTTCGCTATGTTTCCACAGATGTAATTGTGAAAGAAGAAATGTTGGATTTAGTGGTGCTAAAAGAAACAACCCATGTTGTTGACATAAAGAATGTACTTGACGAAGCATTGACAAATGCTAGGGTGATGTACGACTGGATAAACTTGTCAGTGTTGCAATGGATGGAGCACCTGCAATGGTGGGGGAAAAAGTAGGTCTTATCGGACTCTTGAAAAGCGATCCCAAATTTCTGGAGTTCCTCCCTGTTCATTGCATCATCCATCATGAACACCACCAAATAGCTGATCGGCAGCTGCCATCAAACCCTCTGCCCAGTGCTGGGGTGGAGGGGCCGCCCACCCGGTGCTCCGAGGCTGGAGGCACTCAGCTGAACCGTGGGGGGGCGGGGGAAGGGGAGGAGCTGGTGGCCACGGAGGAGAGAGGGGAGCTCAATCAGTAACAAGACATCATGAATAATAATAAACCACTCCTGAGACTTGCTCCAAACACAAACACAATCTGCTCCTTAAAATAGATTGTGTGTTTATGTAACAACAGGGTTAATACTGTAAATAAAACAGTGGTGGTGGTAGTACTGGGATAATATAAATTTAAACAGAGGCAAGATGCCTTTAAGTGATGTGCAGCCATGCTATAGTCAATTTTTGCAACTTACATCTTGTTTAGATTCCAGTTTACCAAGGTGCATCTGCTCCCTTACTTGGTGGTCCTGTGGAAGGGGCCTATGTATCATGGAAGAGATGGTTTGGGTGATGTTCCTGTTCCGAATGCTCCAGGATTAGACCATCTACAGAAAGAACATGCTGTGATTGCAATGTTAAGAATTATTAATGAGAAGCCTGGTCAGGTGAGAGTGTTCTTTATATCATTTTTTTTTTATGTAGTAACAGAAGACAGCAAGCAGGACCGAAGTCTGTTTAAGCCAATGCCTTGCAATTATATGAAATTGCTTTGCCTGTCTAATCCTAATGGAGAATCCAGGTTCAGTCTTCAGTGGAAGGTGATCCGCCTACCTTCTCCTGATAGTCCATGGCGTTGTACACTGGGGCTGGAAGAAATTGTTTCTCAGACTGAAATTTGGCATTCAGTTTAACCCTGTACATGAATAGCCATAATTAAACATCTGGTCCCAAGTCACTGGCGTCCAAGTAATTGTTCCTTTAGTCAGGTAATTCTGGAGGCAAAGAATTTGACACACTGATTTACCATCTCCCTTTCTCCCAGAGGAATAATATCTTTATTTAATATTTAGGAGAGTCTGTATTTTTTTTGCTGCTTACCTCAAACATGTCCTTGCTCATGTCTTTGTGATCCTCTTTTAGATATTTATTGCAATAAGATTTCCTACTGCCTTCTGTTTCTCAACATCTACTATGTAGGCACAAAGGTATCTTTCATAATAGCTAAGACCCTCTATGCCTTTGTTTAATTTATCTGTTGTTGTTTTTTTATCTTCTTTAGAATTTTTACATCCCTACAGAGCCACAAACTATCATGGTACTTCATTTTGGGGCCTCAGTGTTTCTATATCATAGTTTTCCTTATGGCGGATTGCATGACTTGGAGGGACTGAAGATAGGACATAGTGTGTTTCATCTTTATTGGAAATTCAGATTATAGGCCTCGTTGGTAGTGCTTGAAAGCTGCTACTGTTTGATGGGTGTTCGGTCCATATGAAATGGGTCTGGTGCTCAGTCCAATTCCCTATGGACAAGTATACAAATCACAAAAGCCACCTCTGGACTTGATAGTGATTGTCAAGATAGATAACAGTTCCAGCAGAGACCAAGGATTGAATGGACATGGAATCTGTGAACAATATCTTGCCTCTAGAGGTGGTCAGAGTTGTGGCACATTGTTGGAATGGCATAGTGAAGTGTCTTTCTTCACCAGTGGTGTAACTGTTCAGTAGCTAAACTGATGACTTGATTTTCCAGGTCTCTCATTTTAACACTCTTCTCAAATTTATAGAAAAAATTAAAGTATTAATTTTCTTTGTGTAGTTTATAATGTCTCTCCTCAAATGCAGCCTAGGATCCTATTGACCATGTTTCTTGCATTTTGGGATTTTCTTTTAATATTTTCAGTTTTACAGAGAACTCTGCTCATGATTATATTGTCTTCATCCTATGCTCCTAAACACATCTTTGGTATAGTTATTATGATATGTTTTCCTTGTCTAAACTGTATACTTTTGGCAAAACTTTATTTAGCTTATCATTCTAATGTGTTCTGTCAGCCTCTAGGCCAAGGGTCGGCAACCTTTCAGAAGTGGTGTGCCAAATCTTCACTTATTCACTTTAACTTAAGGTTTTGCATGCTGGTAATACATTTTAACGTTTTTTAGAAGGTCTCTCTCTATAAGTCTATATTATATAATAAACTATTGTTGTATGTAAAGTAAACAAGGTTTTCAAAATGTTTAAGAAGCTTAATTTAAAATTCAATTAAAATGCTGATCTTACACCGACGGCCCACTCAGCCCACTGCCGGCCTGGGGTTCTGTTCACGTAGTTTGGCAGCGGGCTAAGTGGGGCCTGCGGGACCCCGGCTGGTAAGGGGCTGGCAGACGGGAGCCTGGGCTCGCAGTGGGCTGAGTGGGGCTGGTAGCCAGGACCCCCGACTGGGGATGCAGGTGGGAATGTGGGGGTTCGGGGTGCAGGAGCTCCCGTTTGGTGCTCCGGATGGGGGGTGGGGATGTGGGAGGGTGCAAGAATCAGGGCATGGGGTGTGGGGGTGCAGGAGTCAGAATGGGGGCTGGAGGTTTGTGAGCGGGTGCAGGAGTCAGGGTGTGGGATGGCTGGGTATGTGTGGGGGGTGCAGAAGTGAGGGCTGGAGTTGTAGGGGGTGCAGGGGTCAGGGCAGAGGGCTAGGGATGTGTGTGGGGGTGCAGGGGTCAGGGCAGAGGCCTGGGTGTGTGTGGGGGGTGCAGGGTCAGGGCAGGGGGCTGGGTGTGTGTGTGGGGGGGGGTGTCATGGGGGTGCCATGACTCTTGCACCCCCCACATCCCTACCCCCACCCTGAGCACCAAATGAGAGCTCCTGCACTCCCCCCACACACACATTCCCACCTGCACCCCTCGCTCCAAATGGGAGCTGCCCAGGTAAGCACTCCACACCCATACCTTCTGCCCCAACCCTGAGCCCCCTCCTTCATTCTAGTTCCTGGCCAGATGCTTCACCCCAACCCCCAGCCTACTCCTTCACCCCCAGTCCTGTGCTCAGTGCACTCCCACCCTCAGCTCAGTGCAGAGAAAGAGGAAGAGAGGGAGAAGGTAGGTACCCACTCTATGTGGGCAGGGATGGGACCCCAGACCGGCAGTGGGCTGAGACGCTCAGCCCACTGCTGGTCTGGGGTCCCGGCTGCCGGTCCCACTTAGTCTGCTGCCGGCCTAGGTGAACAGAACCCCAGGCTGGCGGCGTAAGATCAGCATTTTAATTTTAAATTAAGCTTCTTAAACATTTTGAAAACCTTGTTTACTTTACATACAACAATAGTTTAGTTATATAATATAGACTTGTAGAGAGAGACCGTCTAAAAAACATTAAAATGTATTACTGGCACGCAAAACCTTAAATGAAAGTGAATAAATGAAGACTTGGCACACCACTTCTGAAAAGTTGCTGACCTCTGATTTAATCCATTTCTCTTGCCATCATCTCATTTTATTTTTGTACTAATCTAGCATTAAAATGAAAAAACACCCTCTTCAGATGCTTCCTCATCCTGGACAATAAAATCAGCCATCTTATGCACTCTAACAGTCCTCTGCCTTAAGTGTTCAACTTCTTGCCTCTTGTTTAAATCCCTTCTTCAACCTTCCTGCACGTTTTTGGCCAGAATGGAAGGCCATTAGAGTTTCTTCCCCAACAGATGTCCTTGCTTCCCAAAGACATAAAAACCTAGTCCTCCTCGTAATGTTTCCGCAACGAAATATTGAGGAATCTGATCTTCTCTGCCTCATCTTACCAATATAGGGCAGGGATAACTTTTTTAAGAAAATCACCTACGGGCCCGTTCTGCCCCTCACTTTACTACCTAGCTGGTAAATAGTGCAAGAACATACTGATTTCCCTCTTTTGAAAGCTAGTAGATTCTGCTTCTGATGGCTTATCAAAGGGAGTGAGCTTGGAGCTTCACAGGGTGTGTGTACACTGCAATAAAAAACCCTGCAGCACTGTGTCTCGGAATTTGGACTGTGAGGCTAAAAATTGCAGTGTGACTGTTTAGGCTCAGGCTGGAGCATGGGCTCTGATACCCTCCCTCTCATGGGATCTCAGAACTTGGGCCCCAGCCTGAGACTGAAGAGCTACATGGCACTTTTATAGCCTCATAGTCCAAGCCCCGTGACCTAGGCCAGCCATGGCCATGCCATAAGTCTTTTATTGCATTGTAGAAATGCCCACATTCAGATCACTCTCCAATGAAAATATCTTGCCTCCAGTCCTCAAAAGTGTAGTTTTAGAGACTGTCAGCAAAAGTATCTTAACTAATTTATGTCATAATGATGGAGGTAGATTTTTTTCTCTTAAGTGTCCGGGTTCTAAACTGTATCATGTTTCAATGAAAAATAACACCTTCAATTTGCACTCATAACAGATTGGAAGCCAGTACAACATATGGAGCCCAGGCACAATGTGCTCATACCAACTCACTACACCTAGCAGATAAACAGCCTCATTCTGGACTAGCAGCAGCTTCTGAGTCTTTATGGATAGTTCCTGTTGGAGTTTTTATGGCAGTATTCCAATAAAAGCAAGAAAATACCATAATGTATTGAACAACTACAGATGAAAAAAGAAGTATGTGACTTCTCTGGGATTCCCAGACATCTGCAGTGAGAGTTCCAAAAGAACCCCAACATAGCTAATCCTTCTGTCAAGTGGGAGAAGTCATCCACTAATAGATGAAGTCACGGAGTGTTGCTTTAACAGAACTGTAAATAAATGTTTAAAACAAACCACTTAGAAAAATGTTCATTGGAGTAATATGTAAAGAGATGGAGTAGTGTTTTGTTTGTTTTGTAGATTTCTCTAGTTGCCACTGGTCCTTTGACTAATCTAGCTTTGGCAGTGAAATTGGATCCAACATTTCCTCAGAAGCTTAAAAATATGTTCATCATGGGAGGAAATGAAGAATGTAAGTAATTTAATTTATAAAATGATCAGTAGGCAAACATTTTAACTAATAACTCCAGTATGCTTATTCAGAAGCTGTTTGGCCTTTTTTATACAATTGCTAGACTACATGCATTTGTGTATTAGATTAGGTATGGGAAATGAGGTTGGTGTAGTTGTTAATGTTGCCATAATGTGTGATTTCCTTGATTTTTAGTAATTGCACTCACAGTTATACCTTTTAATGACCTTAACTTGAAGTTAAATCTTTGTTGGAATTTTATAATAAATTTATCTTATGATAATATGTTGATGCTAAAATATGATCTGTTTTGGACATGTTCTTTTTTTGTATTATGATTTTTTGGTAAGCAAAATGGAAAAGGCACAGTAAATATTGTAAACTTTGGCACTGAAAAGTAAAATGATTGAAGAAAGTAAGCAAAAATACTGAACAGTTACTTTTTCGGTTTATGTTTTTGTTAGCCAGAGGAAATGTTACAGTCTGTGGAGAATTCAATTTTGCAACTGATCCAGAAGCTGCGTATGTTGTCTTAAATGAGTTCACTTGCCCTACTTATATTGCAACATGGGAATTTACATGTCGCAATTCATTGTCTTGGGTAAGACACCAAATGTTTAATGTAAATTAAAGTTAAAGGTAAATCTGGGGAAACTCAGTCTGCATGGGTACAGGGGTATGTCCACATGGATCAGATTACAGGACTGGGTCCTAAATCAGAGCTCCCTGAATTGGAATGTAAAAATAACTGTATCTAAAGCTGTGTACATGCTCTGTTGCTGGGCAGTCTTGACTTAATCGCAAAAAGAGGGCTGAAGCTATATCCCAATGTTTCTCTTCATTTTTTAATTGCCAACATTATTCTTTTGGTTTGCAGGAATTCTATCATGAGTGGGTTAATCAGAACACCAAAAAAGCTAAGTTCATGGAGAAAATATCTGAGCACAGTATAAAATTCACAGATCCAAAACACGAAAATACAAGCAACATCTTCTGGACTTCAGGATTTGTGTCTTGTGATTCTTATGCTATGGCTGCTGCAATTGATGAGAGCTTTGTCACAAAAGCCATAGAAACTGCTGTAAGTGTGGAGCTGAATGGCTCACTAACTAGAGGAATGATGGTAATGGATATGGCTGGTCTTCTTAAGAAGAAAAATAAAGCTTTTGTCATTAATAAGTGTGATTTAGAGAAGTTCAAGGGACTTCTCATTGCTGCTTTAAAATAACATTTGGCTGTCTGATAAATTTCCCAATCTTGTTAATTTTGAACTGTAACTGTAGGTCTAGTTACAGTGGTACAGATAACTTTAGATTCATAGCTACTATCAGACAACATACAATTATTTTTGGTTAATAACTTTCTCTTATGTCAGATTTCCAACAAAGTGCATTCAAGTGAATATGAAAAGGACCCATTTAAATCTACAGTAGTGAGAGAATTCAAAGTGCAAGTTAAAATGGCAGCCTAATTGTTAGATAACTCTGAATGCACTTACCTGGTAGGCTAGTACTCTACTTTAGCATGCATTTACTCAATAGACAGAAACAGCAATAAAAGAGCATTGAAAACTAGAATATACATATAAATTATGATCTGTCATCAGTTTGTAAGATGGAGTAGATAGATTGTTCTAATTCTCACTGCTTTATTATTATTATGAGAAAACAATCCAATTTTTACTTAGAGAATCTAGATTAAGGATTTGCAAAGTATTATTTAAAAACCACTTTAAGATCCAGGAGCTCAACATGTAATGATAACATTTAAAACACATTTTTGAAAATTTGTAAAAAGGGAAGATGTAGAAGAATTTGAAGGACCATGGTCATGGGAAACAAAACTGTTTAACTTCAGTTTACTAATTTGAATATGGCCCAGAAATGTAGTGAATGAGTTTATCATGTGACATCTGTTATGTATCTTATTTAAAGTGGGTTTGTAACCTGAGTCCAGTTTACACAACAAAAAAGCACGCTTGTTTGTAGATTATGCAGAATGAACAGCCCTGAAGACACAAGTAAATGAGCAATTCCTTCAGAAGCTTCAGAGCCATGTGTTAAATTAATTTGTCATGAGTCTTTGATTGCTTTGCATGCCCTGGGCCCATTAATCCATCTCCTTGGAACTTATCCTAATATTTCAAACCTCTGAGCAGCTTCAGACACCTACCATTTAAGAACAAAACATAATTACACCTTCCCAAATGGCTTTTTACAGTTGAGGATCTGGCCCTTTGTAGTGAAAATTTTATAGGGTTAGGAATACAGTGAATGTTTACACTAACAAGAAAACTCTAAAACTCTGTGTAAGATACCATATCCTGTAAAGTGGATTTTATTTGTCCATACAGAATGATGTGGTAGAAAGGTTTTATCGGCACTTGCTTGGGATTGCCTACATAATTTTACCGCTGTGAAAAATGTGTGATCATCCGAACTGGTCATCCCAAACTCACACCCAAAGAACCTTCATACCACTCCATCTTGTATTATATAAAAAATATTTAGAAGATGATAAAAGAACGAATAGTACTTGTGGCACCTTAGAGATTAACAAATTTATTTGAGTATAAGCTTTTGTGGGCTAAAGCCCACTTCATCAGATGCATGCAGTGGAAAATACAGCGGGAAGATATAGAGATATATGCAGAGAACATTAAAAAAATGGGTATTGCCATTCCAACTCGAATGAGACTAATCAATTAAGGTGGGCTATTATCAGCAGGAGAAAAACACTTTTGTAGTGATAATCAGGATGGCCCATTTCCAACAGTAGACAAGAAGGTGTGAGTAACAGTAGGGGGAAAATTAACATGGAGAAATAGTTTGTAGTTTGTGTAATCACTCATCCACTCAGTCTTTATTCAAGCCTAATTTAATGGTGTCCAGTTTGCAAATTAATTCTAGTTCTGCAGTTTCTCGTTGGAGTCTGTTTTGGAAGGTTTTTTGTTGAATAATTGCAACTTTTAGGTCTGTAATTGAGTGACCAGGGAGGTTGAAGTGTTCTCTGGCTAGTTTTTGAATGTTATAATTCTTGACGTCTGATTTGTGTCCATTTATTCTTTTGCATAGAGACTGTCTGGTTTGGTCAATGTACATGGTAGAGGGGCATTGCTGGTACATGCTGACATATATCACATTGGTAGATGTGCAGGTGAATAAGCCTCTGATAGTGTGGCTGATGTGATTAGGTCCTATGATGGTGTCCCTTGAACAGATATGTGGACAGAGTTGGCAACGGGCTTTGTTGCAAGGATAGGTTCCTGGATTAGTGTTTTTGGTGTGTGGTTGCTGGTGAGTATTTGCTTCAGGTTGGGGGACTGTCTGTAAGCGAGGACTGGCCTGTCTCCCAAGATCTGTGAGAGTGAGGGATCGTCCTTCAGGATAGGTTGTAGAGTTTAAGTGTTGAGCTCTCTTCTGCATCACTCACAATCAGTTTCAAAGTGTTGGATCTACTTGTAATAGATGTCAGATTGTGGATGGAGTAGAAAGTGGTCCATGCAATTAAATTCTATCTTTATTAAGATGTAATATACATTATGAAAATGTTTGAGAAGTCTTGACTTAAATCAAGCAGTGTATCTGGCAGTCATTTGAAGGGCATATACTGTCCATAGAGACAACCTCTTCGGTGATAAGCTTTAAAAACTCCTTTTCCTGAATCCCAGATTTTTTCCCATAGTCTAGGCCCTACCTTGTTCTAGTTACCTATTTCACAGTGCATAGAAAAGGAACACTCAGTATATGCTTCTGCCGATTGAGATGGGCTGAGGTTCAAGCCTTGGACTTCTCACAAATGAAAGTAGCAAACCCGTTAGGTGTAAGCATAAGCCTAATGGGAAGAAATTGTCTCAAGTAAATTGCACTATACTCTAAACTGTACTCCATTTTCCTTTATACTCCATTTTGCTAGCTTTGAATTAGTAAGAAGAAATTGTAGCCCCGAAGAAATTGTTTTGAGTTTATTCTTTGCTGATTGTACTAATGATTTTAATGTTAGGAGGATAGTTTTATGGCTGTAATTGCCTTATTTACGATGCAGGCTTCTATTGCTATGTTTCCTAATTGTCTCCTTTTTGATACTTCAGTGACTTGCATGACTTGGAATACTATTAGACTCGTAACTCTGATGCAAGACACCTAATGACTCTTACCAGCAAAGACCTATACAGGACATATGTTTTATATTTTGATAGTTTGAGCCAAAGTTCTGTCATATAAATCTCTTGGTTAGCAAGAGCCAGGGTGGCCAAGTTATACAAATGCATTTGTTCATGATAGGGAAATTACTTGCATCTGCTGCTGCTTCAGATATGCTCTTCTAGGCAATCTCATACCCTTAACACCTGCCTTGTCTATCCATGCTGTTCCTGTTCTGTAGATTGCCTTTACTCTCTGATCATGTCAGTCTGGCAGTTAAACTTATGCTGGAAATTGTTTTTACTGATGTAATTATTTTAATAGCAAAAGACCATATTATATTGTTGCTCAAAATGGACTTGAGTGAAATAGTACTTGGATCCAAATTCCTAATCAATAGTAAAGTAGTTGCACAATACTAAAATGTTTAAGCTGAGGAAAAGGGAATTAAAGCAGCGTATAAGATTAATTGCATTTAATTAGATTTGTCACACTAGTCTGATATGACACCCAATTAAGTCTTTCACGTTATTTTAGTAGCAAACTCTGTATATAAAATTTCCAGTTGAAATACATGTATTTAATTGTTCCCTTTCTGGGGTAAAATCCTACTTTGTGGCTGTCAACAGTTAAGAATATTTAATTTATTAGAAGAAATTCTTTAGTTTTGACTCCAAAATTTGCTATAACTTAAAAAGGGAAAGTCGTTATTTGCTAATTATCTACTTTTGAAACCCAGCTCTCCATCAATAAGAAACTAAAGAATAGCGACTTGTTAATGTAGGACCTGGATATGTCTTAGTTTGCATGCTCTAAAGCCATGGTTCACGGCGCCTTTTTAATTTTTGAGAAATCCTCATGCCCCCCACCTCTCCTTTATCGTCATCCAACCCCCCCCCGATCCTTGTCCCCTGACCACCCCGTCCCAGGACCACCCACCCCTAACCGTCCCCCCAGGACCCCACTCCCTATTCAACCCCCCCGCTCCTTGTTCCCTGACCACCCTCTCCCAGGACCCCACCCCCTATCCAACCCCCCCACTCCTTGTCCCCTGACCGCTCCCTCCCAGGACCCACCGTGCCCCCCGGGACCCACTCCCTATCCAACCCCCTCGCTCCCTGTCTCCTGACTGCCCCCCCCTGGACCTCCTGCCCCTTTATCCTACCTCTCCTCCCCCCGCTCCCCACCCCCTTACTGGGCTGCTCAGAGTGGCAGGACTGGCTCATTGGAAAGCCTGGGAGGTGGGCGGGCGCAAGCCGTGCTGCCAGCGTGGTGGTGTGGCTGTGGGGGAGGGTGGACAGGAGGGGAGGAGCTGGAGGCTAGCCTCCCCAGCTGGGAGCTCAAGGGCTAGGCAGCCTCGCGCCCACCTTGGAATTTCTTCACGCCCCCCCAGTTTGGAAACCAATGCTGTAAAGCTATGGTTCAGTAAGCACATGTTTGGTAAGCATGTGTGTAACACAAAGCATCACAGTCAATGGAACCACTGACATCATTTTAGTTACAAATGTGCTTAAGTATTTTCTGTAATAGTGCCTTAATACTGGTTCAGTAGCAGCAGTTAGCTAAATCTATTCCTAGAGCTGTGTAACAAATGAATAATTCTGCTGAAAGCAAGGAGATAATAAAGGAATACTAATTCATGCTCTTGAGGAAGGGAGGAGGAAATCAAATCTGTTTGTCAAACAGGAACAAAACCAAAGTTTTTGTTTAAACTTTTAACAAGAAACACAAAGAATAACTTAAAAATGTTCACACTTACATCTAAACTATTGTTGCTGTTTCTGTTTATATTACCGTAATGGCAAATATTCAGAAATAATCATGCTACTGTAACTTTAAGTTGACATTTGCTACTTGTATTTTCATATGATTCTTTAAGAATACTGTAGATGTTTTATATCAGCAATCAGTATGTTAATGGCATTTTGTATTTAGATGCATCAGTATAAGAAGCATGTATGATTTCGGAAGTAGAGAAAAATATTAAATACCTGTCTGTGTCCTTTCCAGCTGCTAATTTTAATTTGCTCCTTGGAAAATCCTGAATGTGCAAAATGGGAAGTGAAATAAACCAGTTATTTCATGCATTAGGAAAGAGCCATGCTCCCCTTCATGAGTGAGTCTTGTGGTCATCCCTGTTATAACTTATTCTTGTTCTCCCTGGTAGTGATTCCTTAATTAGAATTGCATTCTAAAATGAGGCATAATTTCCTGGGGTGGATTTCTCTAAAAGTAGGTGGGTAATCTGTGAAATTTTACACCTTGCTAGTTTTTATATCCTTTGAGGGGTTTTTTTGTAGTTACTATAATTATTTTCACAAGGTTTAAACTAAAGCCTTTGAAATAGGGCTCTGGCTGAAATTTTCCCTTGGCAATCAGTCAACAATGAAAAGCATAACTCTCTCTTATAAAACTCGGTAGGTAGGTAAATGCTGAGAAGGAACTGTTGCAAGAAGGAGGCTGTTTTTTTTCCCCTTCATTGTTGAATTTAGAGTCAGTTTTAGCCATTATTCATGCCCATAACTGAAAGTTATCATAATTGGTTGATTGGAGCTGGGCCCACACAAGACCAGTTGATAGAGTCAGTGGAGAGGCGGCACACATTAAATGTCCATCGGGTTCTACAAAAGAGAAGGGATTCGTGTACCTCAGTAGCTGCACTTCTACTCCCCACAGGTCCCCACTCACATTGCCTAAATCCCCTGTCGTGACCTGGCCTGGTCTCCTTCTCTGGACTGACTCCAGTCTGTTATTAGTGGACCCAGTTGCCAGATCTCAGGTGCTTTTAAGCCCCCCTAGCTCTGGGCAGTGAGTGATCACTATTCCTAGGTCTGGGTCTCAGGCACACTTCCATATGTAGAGACTGAATCTGACACCTTTCTTAGGTAATGGATCTTGAAATCTGGCCATTTCAGATCCTGGAACCCTGCCAAACTCCCAGTTGCTTAACATGTTCTCCCCCCCCCGCCCCAAGTCCACCTGGCTATGGAAGCTCTGGTTTCTAGTTAAATCCTTCAGGAACAATGTGGCAGGAAAGCAAGAAACAAAGGCTTAGCAACAACCTACTCTTTACTCTTAACAAAGAACACTAGAGAGTTGCAGGGGGCTCGACTGCAGGAGGGGTTTGGGAGGCGGGCTCTGGCTCCCTGCCCCTGCGCTGCTCTGGGAAGCAGCTGGAACGTGGGGGAGCAACAAGGCACAGCTGTGTGTTGCTGTTGCTTCAGGCACCGCTCACAGCATCTCCCATTGGCTGGAAACGGGGAACTGCAGACAGTGGGAGCTGCTGGGGGCAGTGCCTGAAGCAATATCAACACACACCCTGCGCCCCTCCTTCCCCAGGTTCTGCTCTGCCCCTGGTGTACATCAGGCCAGAGCCGCTCTAGGTAAACGCTGGGGGAAGGCGGGGCGAGGAGCTCGCAGGCTGCAGAAAATAAGCTTGCGGGCCGTGTGTTTAAGACCCCTGGCCTAGACGATTCCCCACCAGTGCAGGACTGCCTCTCATCGTGGCACTGGTCGTTAGGCAGGCATCGATCCTTGCCCTCTGCTAACTGACACTTGTCAGAGACCAGTGTGTGGACACAGGCTTCCTCAGCTCCGCCCTGGTCACCGGAGGGGGAATGGTCTGGTTTGGAGCAGGAGTTCACCCTCGCCAAGAAAGGGTGACTCACCACTGACTCATAAGACCAGTGCAGCATCCATGGCGGCGGCATGGCAGCAAGGACAGTGGCCTTATTGGAATCCTTGGGACATACCGATAATGCCAGTCCTGTACTCCCACCACTCCTCCCTGGCCACCTCGGACAAACCATTCATGGCACCACTGGCACCGGGGTTGGAGCACAATGCGGAATCCGATGTGGGGGAAGCACAGCAGGCTTCAATGCCTATGGAGCTGTCCCCAGAAAGGGAAGGGGAACCTGCCCCTCCACTTACGGTGCAATTGTCTTCACCGCCAGACAAAGTGGTGACAGGCCCCTCCCAGACTGGCAGTCCCCCGACGACTTCAAGGAGCACCAGGCCCTCCTTAAAAGACTGGCTACCAATTTAAATCTGGAAACTGAGGAATTGGTGGAGCAATCAGATGACATTTTCAACATCATATCCTCCACCACTCTGGCCCAGATCGCACTACCCATCCACCCAGGGATCCTTAAGATCGCAGTCACTGTGGCAGACCCCCTTTTCTATTCCACCCACTTCTAAGAAGGCAGAAAAGTAGTATTACGTCCCTGCAAAGGGATTTGAATACCTTTATATGCACCCTCCAGCTGGGTCATTGGTTATGTCTGCTGTTAATGAGAGGGCCACGTAAGTGGCACGCTAAAGACGACGTAAAGAGACTGGACTTGTTTGTCAGAAATATTATTCAATGGCCAGCCTGCTATTTTGGATGTCTAATCACCAGGCCCTGTTGGGCAGGTGCAATTTTAACCTGTGGGGCTCCCTTCATAAATTCAAGGTGATCCTCCCACAGGATCGAGCTCAGGAGTTTGCCGCTTTAGTGGAGGGAAGGCACAGCGCTGGCGAAAAGTGCCCTCCAGATGGCCTGGGACGTGATGAATTCAGCGGCCAGGGTTGTTGGCTCTGTGGTGGTAATGAGGCACAGCTCTTGGTTGCAGTCCTCTGGGTTATCCCAGGAGATGCAATTCACTCTGCAGGACCTCCTGTTTGAGGGAACTAGGCTCGTCTCCGAGCTCATGGACGCATGGCTGAATGGTCTGAAAGACTCCCGTGCCACCCTCCACTCTCTGGGCCTTCATACTCCTCAGCAGACCAGGAAGTCCTTCTCTCCTCCGCCTAGGTCCTGCAGAACTTCCTGGCTCAGCACATATAGAAAAAAGGACAGAGAAAAGGGGTTTAAACAATCTTTCCATTCATCTACTCAGTCCGGCCCTTCCAGAAACTAGGAAAGCCAGTAACAGGCATTTTGAGGGTGAGCTTGAGGACAGCGCCCCAGTCACATCCCAGGATCCACCTTCCTACTCTTTCCTCAACCACCTGTGTCCCTTCCGATTAGGGTGACCAGATGTCCCAATTTTATTGGGACTGTCCCGATATTTGCTCGTTTGTCCCACGTCCCGACCAATGTTAGGTCGGAACAGTGGACAAACAAGCACAGGCTCCGGAGCCAGGAAGGGCTCGCACCCTCCCCCGCCCCGACTCTGCCCTCTCCTTCCCCCATTGGATCCCTCCCCAAATTCCCGCCCCCATCCCTGCCCCATTGGCTCCCTCCCCAAATCCCCGCCTCTTGCCAAGCACGCCATGCCCAGGAGACGCAGGGGAGTGTGGGGCCAGGGTGAGTGAGAGTCCTGCCTGGCCCCGAGCAGGCAGGACTCGGGTGCGGTACCTGGAAGGAGAGTAGGGGGGGGTGGCCCTCGGGGCCAGGGAGCGGCTGTTCTCCCCACCTGGGCAGCGGGACTCGGGAACAGCAGCTGCTGCAGCTCCCACTTCTGCAGGGGGAGGAAGTGGCCAAGCACGTGGAGCTCAGCAGCTGCGGCTTCGGCGCCTGGGCCCAAATGCCCCGGGCCTGCTGCGGGGACCCAGCAGCGCGCACGCTGCGCCCAGCCCCTGGCCAGTCGCGTCTGGGCTGGCTGCCCAGCTGGTGCAATCTCACGGCGGAGGCATCGACAGCCCAGCCCCGTTCGTTCCCCTGCGGGACCCGAGCGGGATGGGGGGGGGGGGCTGGGGCCTGCTGCCCCCACTCTGGGGCCGCCCACGGCATTGCACCAGCTGGGCAGCCAGCCCAGACACGACTGGCCAGCGGCTGGGCGCATGCAGCATGCGCACTGGGTCCCCGCAGCAGGCCCGGGCTTGGGGGGTTCGTGGGCGCCAGAGCTGCAGCCGCCGAGCTTGGCCAGTGGCCGCTTCCTCCCCCCGCAGCAGTGGGAGCTGCAGCAGCGGCTGCTCCCGAGTCCCACTGCCCAGGTGGGGAGAGCAGCCGCCGCCGCCTGGCCCCGTGGGCCACCCCCCTACTCGCCAGGCCGGACTCTCACTCAACCCGGCCCCGTGCTCCCCTGAGTCTCCTGGGCCTCCCTGCAGCGCTTGCAGAGGGAGGAGGAATCGGGGGTGGGGAATTTTATTTTATTTTTATTTTTTTTGCTCTGCCGTCATTTTTTCCTCCTCTGTCCCCGCCCCACCCCCCCGCGTCCCGATATTTGACCTAGGTGATCTGGTCACCCTACTTCCGGTCGGCCTGGTTGTGACTGACCTCAGACCGTTGGGTGCTCAACATAATATCCTCCGGCTATACCCTGCCCTGTGTGTAAAGGAGAAGTACGATTGAGCTGCAGTATGAAACTTGAGAAAAGCCTGTTGAGAGTCTTTGGGTTAAGTTTAGAGGTGAGAGTAACAAGGGTGATGTCATGGTGGGTGTCTGCTATAGACCACCAGACCAGGAGGATGAGGTAGACAAGGGTTTCTTCGGACAACTAACCAAGTTTCCAGATCACAGGCCCTGGTTCTCATGAGGGACTTCAATCACCCTAACATAGATGGAGCACAATACAGCAGTGCACAGACAATCCAGGAAGTTTTTTGGAGAGTATTGGGAACAACTTCCTGGTGCAAGTGCTGGAGGAACCAACCAGGGGTCGTGCTCCTCTTGACCTGCTGTTCACAAACAGGGAAGAATTGGTAGGGGAAGTAGAAGTGGGTAGCAACCTGGGCAGCAGTGACCAAGAGATGGTTGAGATCAGGATCTTGACAAAAGGAAGAAAGAAGAGCAGCAGAATATGGATCCTGAACTTCAGAAAAACAGACTTTGACTCCCTCAGGGAACTGATGGGCAGGATCCCCTGGGAGGCTAATATGAGGAGGAAAGGAGTCCAGGAGAGATGACTGTTATTTTAAAGAAGCCTTATTGAGGGTGAAGGAACAAACCATCCTGATGTGCAGAAAGAATAGCAGATATGGCAGGCGACCAGCTTGACTTAACAGAGAAATCTTCGGTGAGCTTAAACACAAAAAGGAAGCTTACAAGAAGTGGAAACTTGGACAGATGACTAGGGAGAAGTATAAAAATATTGCTCGAGCATGCAGGGGTGTAATCAAGAAGACCAAAGCACAATTGGAGTTGCAGCTAGCAAGGGATGTGAAGGGTAACAAGAAGGGTTCTTCTTCGAGTGATTGCTCCTATGCATTCCAGTCAGGTGTGCGCGCCGCGCGTGCACGGCATCTCGGAACTTTTTTACCCTAGCAACTCCAGCGGGCCAGCTGGCGCCCCCTGGAGTGGCGCCGCCATGGCGCCTGTTATATACCCCAGCCGGCCTGTCTGCTCCTCAGTTCCTTCTTACCGCCCGTGACGGCCAGTTGGAACTGTGGAGTGCTCTCTGTCCTCCACCACCCTAGCTCTCGCTACTGTTCTCTGTATATAGTTCGTTTAGTACTTAGTGTAGATAGTTTTTGATAGTTAGTTAAGTTTTAGGATAAGGTTAAGGGGGGTATCCCCTCCCTTTCCTCCCCCGGTGCGGGCTCATGCCCAAGGCACCGGGCTTTAAGCCCTGCGCATCGTGCCAGAGGCCTATGCCAATCGGGGACCCGCACGACGCCTGCCTCCGTTGCCTTGGTGAAGGTCACCGAACAGATAAGTGTTCTTTCTGTTCCGCCTTTAAGCCGCGAACTCGTAAGGAACGGGACATTCGTTTAAAACAACTCTTAATGGAGGCATCGCTCCAGCCCCTGGCACCGTCTGCGCCGGCACCGAGAACTTCATCGGTGCAGAGCGCACCGGCGGCTCCGAAGACCCGGCACCGCTCGCTCTCGCCTTCTAAGAAGCGCAAGCTGGCGAAGGCGATTGCTAAGTCCCGCGCGGAGGACTCAGCAGCGATGACGATGGCGCTACCTGCCCCCGCGGTAGCCGTGCACAAGACGTGCACCGGACCGTTGACTCCGGCACCGCAAGGGCCGTCGAGTCCGGCACCGCCACGCTCCCCGGCACCGACCGTGGTCGAGCCCCGGCTGCCTTCTACGCCGGAGACTTTCTCCTCGGCGCGCGAGCTGATACAGCTCATAGAGGCACCGAGCCTCCGGCCCCCGGCACCGCCGGCGCGGGCTGTCGTGTCGGCAGGAAAGCCGGCCATGATGACCCGGCCGCCCTCTCCGGACAGACGGCACGGACGACGCTCCCGGTCCCGGTCACGTTCCCGGTCCCACCGCAGGTCACCGTCCCGTCGCTCGCGATCTCGGCACCGCTCGCCATCGCGGTACCGGTCGCCGTCTCGACGTCGGTCGCAGTCCCGGTACCGTTCGTCATCGCGGTACCGGTCGCACTCCCGGCGTCGCACCAGATCCCGATCGCCATCGCGTCGGCACCGACGGAGGTCTCCGTCCCGGCACCGTTCCCGGCACCGCAGATCTGGATCCCGGTCGAGCTCCCGGCACCGGTCGAGCTCCCGGCACCGCAGCAGACGGTGGTCTCGATCACCATCCCGGTACCGTGAAGACCGGCACCGATCCTCGGCACCGTCCGGGGCCGGACTGCCTCAGTCGACGGCGCAATCCATCAGCGCCTCGGCACCGCCATGGCCATCCCGCTCTGCATCGGTCACCTCCGCGGCGGACAGCAATGCTCACCTACCGCCTACCCCCCACGGTCAACCTCAGGGGGCACAGCAGTGGGGATTCTGGGTGCCATGGGCCCAGTATGAATCTCAGGGGGTGCCGTTGCCCCCAAGAGCCCCTGCTTCCGAGCGCAGGGCACCAGAGGCGACTGTTAGCCGGCCGCCACCTTCACCTCCACGTGAGCCTGACCGCGAGGGGACCATGCAGCCCGACCCAGCCGATGAACAGTCCGCAGGTCCTTCAACGGAGGCCGCTGTCCAGGGCTTGTCCTCGTCGTCCTCACCGGACGAGGCGGTAGCTGGAGCTTCCACCAAGGACCCTCCGCCTATAGATCTGAAGGCTCACCAAGACCTGCTTCGCTGCGTGGCGACGGCTATGGCTCTTCCAGTGGCGGAGGTTCAGGAGGATGAGGACCCTATCACTAACGTCGTCGGAGCGGAGGCTCCAGTGCGAGTGGCGTTACCGTTTGTGCGGACAATACAGAAGAACGCCACCAAACTCTGGCAGACGCCGGCGTCCATCCCTCCTACGGCTCGTGGGGTCGAGCGCAAATATTCAGTCCCCCCCACGGGCTACGAGTATCTCTATACTCACCCAACCCCGGACTCGTTGGTCGTCCAGTCGGTCAATGACAGGGAGAGGCACGGTCAACCTGCCCCTGCGCCTAAATCGAAGGACGCGCGGCGGATGGACCTGTTAAGCCGCAAAATCTACTCAGCGGGCGGCCTGCAAATGCGCATTGCCAACCAGATGGTCCTCCTCGCCAGGTACGTCTTTGACATCATGACGTCCCTGGCGAAGTTTACAGAGCTCCTGCCAACAGCCTCCCGCCAGGAGTTCTCAGCAATGTTGGACGAGGGAAAGAAATCGTCCAGGTCCTCCATCACGGCCACCCTTGACACCGCGGACTTGGGAGCTCGGACCTTGGCCTCTGGCGTGACGATGCGCCGCATCTCCTGGCTGCAGTCCTCCACCCTGCCGCCGGAGGTGCAGTATACATTACAGGACCTGCCTTTTGACACTCAGGGTCTCTTCTCTGAGAAGACTGATTCACGGATCCAGACCCTGAAGGACGGTCGCATTGCCATCCGCACCCTCGGGATGCACACGCCGGCTCCACAGCGCAGGTCCTTCCGACAGCAACCCCCCCGGTCCTTCCAGCAGCAACGCTACCGCCCGTATAATAGCAGGCGACCGGGCCCAAATCACCGTCGTCCTTCCGGCAACAGGCGTAATCAGGGCCAGGCCTCTTCCAAGGCCCCTCAAGGGTCCAAGCAGGCCTTTTGATGGGACGCACGAGGACGGCCCATCACTCTCCCTACCGGATCCTACCCTTCTCTTCCGCAACCGCCTCTCCTATTTCTTTTCGGCGTGGTCCCAAATAACAACGGACAACTGGGTGCTTCAAACAGTCCAGTCGGGATACCGCCTTCAATTTGTTTCGCCCCCACCTTCCCACCCACCCTCCCTGTCCCTCTTCAGGGACCCCTCTCACGAGCAATTCCTCTTACAAGAGGTCCAGACTCTGTTGAGCGTGGGTGCCATATAGGCAGTGCCTCAGGACAGGCGGGGCAGGGGATTCTATTCCCGTTATTTTCTCATCCCCAAGGCGAAAGGAGGGCTACGTCCTATCCTGGACCTTCGCGAGCGAAACAAATACCTGCTCAAGCCCAAGTTTCGCATGGTCACCCTGGGGACCATCATTCCCTCTCTGGATCCAGGAGACTGGTTTGCCGCCTCTACTTCCATGTCGCGATCTATCCCCCTCATCGACGTTACCTCCGTTTTGTGGTCAACAACGCCCACTACCAGTTCGCCGTGTTACCATTCGGGCTCGCTACCGCACTGAGGGTGTTTACCAAATGCATGGCAGTGGTGGCCGCAGCCCTCCGCTGTCGTCAGATACACGTCTACCCGTATCTCGACGACTGGCTGGTTCGCGGACAGTCTCGACAGCTGGTAATGGGCCAGATGACAGAAATCCTGTCCCTCTTTCGGCGACTCGGTCTTCTCATCAACGCCGAGAAGTCCACTTTGATTCCGTCGCAGCGGGTGGAGTTCATTGGAGCGGTCCTCGACTCCTTGTTGGCCCGAGCCTGCCTACCGCAATCTCGACATCAGACGATGGTCTCCATCATCCAGGACCTCGTCACCTTCCCGACCACGACGGTGCGCTCCTGCCTCCGCCTCTTGGGCCACATGGCATCATGCACGTATGTAACCGCGTACGCGCGGCTCCACCTCCGCCCGTTCCAGTCTTGGCTCGCGTCGGTGTACCGGCCACATCGAGATCCCATCGACATGGTGGTCACGGTCACCAGGCCGACCCTCGAGTCCCTCCGCTGGTGGCTCGACCCGGAGGTCGTGTGTGCGGGAGTCCCGTTCCACCCTCCTCGCCCGTCCGCCACTCTGACCACGGATGCCTCAGCGCTCGGTTGGGGAGCTCACCTGGGCGACCTTCACACCCAGGGCCTGTGGTCGCCCCAGGAGCTCGCTCTGCACATCAACGTCCGCGAGCTGCGAGCGATCCGTTTGGCCTGTCACACCTTCCGCACCCACCTGCAAGGCCGCTGTGTGACGGTGTTCACGGACAATACATCAGCCATGTTCTACGTGAACAAACAGGGCGGAGCCCGCTCCTCCCTCCTCTGCAAGGAAGCGATGCTCCTGTGGCACTTCTGCGTGACCCACGACATTCACCTGGAAGCGTCCTTTCTTCCGGGAGTGCAGAATACGCTGGCTGACCATCTCAGCAGGTCGTTCCTCTCCCACGAGTGGTCCCTCCGTCCCGATGTAGTACACACAATCTTCCAGAGGTGGGGGTTTCCCCAAGTAGACCTATTCACGTCCAAGGAGAACAGGAAGTGCCACCTGTTTTGCTCGTTCCGGGGTCACTCGCCGGGCTCCCTGTCGGACGCCTTCCTGTATTCCTGGAAGGATCACCTCCTCTACGCCTTCCCTCCGTTCCCGCTCGTACACCGAGTGCTACAGAAGCTGCGGAGGGACAGAGCCCGCCTCATACTCGTAGCTCCCGCCTGGCCGAGGCAGCATTGGTACACCCTGCTGCTCGAGCTCTCCGTTCGGGATCCCGTCCCCCTTCCGTTGTGGCCGGACCTCATCACCCAGGACTTCGGCAGGCTCCGCCATCCGAACCTGCAATCCCTCCATCTTACAGCTTGGTACCTGCATGTTGACCCACACAGAGAGGGACTGCTCGGCAGCAGTCCAGCACGTCCTGCTAGAGAGCAGAAAGCCTTCCACTCGCTCCACCTATATGGCAAAATGGAAGCGGTTCGCGCTCTGGTGTGACCAACGAGGCCTCAATCCCTTCGTAGTCCCTGTCCCTACCATCCTGGACTACCTCTGGTACCTTAAGGAGCAAGGTCTTGCGGTCTCCTCCTTGAGGGTTCACCTGGCAGGAGTATCCGCCTTTCGTCCATCTGTGGAAGGTCGGTCCATCTTCTCCAACCAGATGGTTTCCCGCTTCCTTAAAGGCCTGGACCGCTTATACCCGCCGGTGCGGCGTCCTGCCCCGACCTGGGATTTGAACCTCGTGCTGGCCAAGCTGATGGGTCCCCCCTTCGAGCCCTTGGCCACGTGCTCCCTGCTCTACCTCTCCTGGAAGACAGCCTTCCTCGTCGCCATTACATCAGCAAGACGAGTCTCTGAGCTCCGTGCTCTAACGGTGGGTCCACCCTACACTGTCTTCCACGGGGACAAGGTGCAGCTTCGACCGCATCCGGCCTTCCTCCCTAAGGTGGTCTCGGCCTTCCACCTGAATCAGGAGATCTTCCTCCCGGTCTTCTTCCCGAAGCCGCATGCCTCGCCTCGGGAGCAACAGCTTCACACCCTCGACGTCCGCAGGGCGCTCGCTTTTTACATCGAGCGGACGAAGCCCTTCCGGCGTTCGACCCAGCTGTTTATAGCAGTCGCCGACCGCATGAAGGGCGAGCCGGTCTCCTCGCAGCGGATTTCCTCCTGGGTAACGGCATGTATCCGGACCTGCTACGAGCTTGCTCGCGTGCCACCATGCCGCCTCACTGCTCACTCGACGAGAGCGCACGCCTCGTCCGCCGCCTTCCTGGCCCATGTTCCCATCCAGGACATCTGTCGAGCGGCCACCTGGTCTTCCGTCCACACCTTCGCCTCCCACTATGCGTTGGTGCAGCAGTCTCGAGACGACGCAGCCTTCGGCTCCGCGGTATTACACTCCGCCACGTCTCACTCCGACCCCACCGCCTAGGTAAGGCTTGGAATTCACCTGACTGGAATGCATAGGAGCAATCACTCGAAGAAGAAGAGACGGTTACTCACCGTAGTAATTGTTGTTCTTCGAGATGTGTTGCTCCTATCCATTCCAGACCCGCCCTCCTTCCCCACTGTCGGAGTAGCCGGCAAGAAGGAACTGAGGAGCGGACGGGCCGGCTGGGGTATATAACAGGCGCCATGGCGGCGCCACTCCAGGGGGCGCCAGCCGGCCCGCCGGAGTTGCTAGGGTAAAAAAGTTCCGAGATGCCGTGCACGCGCGGCGCGCACACCTGACTGGAATGGATAGGAGCAACACATCTCGAAGAACAACAGTTACTACGGTGAGTAACCGTCTCTTTCTACAGGTATGTTAGCAACAAGAAGGTGGTCAGGGAAAGTGTGGGGCCCTTACTGAATGGGGGAGGCAAGCTAGTGACAGATGATGTGTAAAAAAACTGAAGTACTGAATGCTGCTTTTGCCTCGGTCTTCACAGACAAGGTCAGCTCCCAGACCGCTGCATTGGGCAGCACAGTATGGGGAGGAGGTGAGCAGTCCCCAGTGGTGAAAACAGGTTAAGGACTATTTTTAGAAAAGCTGGACATGCACAAGACCATGGGGCTGGATCTAATGCATCCGAGGGAGTTGGCTGATGTGACTGCAGAGCCATTGGCCATTATCTTTGAAAACTCGTGGCGATCGGGGGAGGTCCCAAACGTTTGGGAAAAGGCAGATATAGTGCCCATCTTTTAAAAAGGGAAGAAGAATCCAGGGAAATACAGACCCATCAGCCTCACTTCAATCCCTGGAAAAATCATGGAGTGGGTCCTCAAGGAATCCATTTTGAAGCACTTGGAGGAGAGGAAGGTGATCAGGAACAGTCAACATGGATTCACCAAGGGCAATTCATGCCTGACCAACCTGATTGCCTTCTATGATGAGATAACTTGCTCTGTGGATATGGGGAAAGTGGTGGACATGATATATCTTGAGTTTAGCACAGCTTTTGATACGGTCTCCCACAGTATTCTTGCCAGCAAGTTAAAGAAGCATGGGCTGGGTGAATGGACTATAAGATGGATAGAAAGCTGGCTAGATCATCGGGCTCAACAGGTAGTGATCAATGGCTCCATGTCTAGTTGGCATCCGGTATCAAGTGGAGTGCCTCAAGGATCAGTCCTGGGGCCAGTTTTGTTCAATATCTTCATTAATGATCTGGAGGATGGCATGGATTGCACCCTCAGCAAGTTCATGGATGATACTAAGCTGTGGGGAGAGGTAGATATGCTGGAGGGTAGGGATAGGGTCCAGAGTGACCTAGACAAATTGGAGGATTGGGCCAAAAGAAATCTGATGAGGTTCAACAAGGACAAGTGGAGAGTCCTGCACTTAGGATGGAAGAATCCCATGCACTGCTACAGGCTGGTGACTGACTGGCTAAGTGGCAGTTCTGCAGAAAAAGACCTGGGGATTACAGTGGATGAGAAGCTGGATATGAGTCAACAGTGTGCCCTTGTTGCCAAGAAGGCTAACAGCATATTGGGCTGCATTAGTAGGAGCATTGCCAGCAGATCGAGAGAAGTGATTATTCTCCTCTATTCAGCACTGGTGAGACCACATCTGGAGTATTGTGTCCTGTTTTGGACCCCCCGCTACAGGAAACAATGTGGAAAAATTGTAGAGAGTCCAGCAGAGGCAATGAAAATTATTAGGGGGCCAGGCTGGGGCACATGACTTATGAGGAGAGGCTGAGGGAACTGGGCTTATTTAGTCTGCAGAAGAGAAAAGTGAGGGGGGATTTGACAGCAGCCTTCAACTACCTGAAGGGGGGTTCCAAAGAGAATGGAGCTCGACTGTTCTCAGTGGTGGCAGATGACAGAACAAGGGGCAGTGGTCTCAAGTTGCAGTGGGGGAGGCCTAGGTTGGATATTAGGAAACACTATTTCTCTAGGAGGGTGGTGAAGCACTGGAATGGGTTACCTAGGGAGGTGGTGGAATCTCCATCCTTAGAAGTTTTTAAGGCCCGGCTTGACAAAGCCCTGGCTGGGACAATTTAGTTGGGGTTGGTCCTGCTTTGAGCAGGGAGTTGGACTAGATGACCTCCTGAGGTCTCGTCCAACCCTAATCTTCTATGATACAGTTCCTGGCTTGGCCTCGCCAGCACTGGTTCAGCACGCTGCTGGACCTCTTGGTGGCTACTCCATTATAGCTACCGCTCCAGTCAGACCTGCTATTTTAGAACCACAACAGTTTTCTGCACCCGGACCTGGTGGCGCTGCACCTGACTGTGTGGCTGCTGCGTGGTTAAGTGCTGGGGTCCAATAGGTCCTGTTGGGCAGCAGAAGGCCCTCCACCAGAGTGACCTACCTGGCCAAATGGAAGTGGTTCACATGTTCAACCTCGGAAAAAGGCATTTGGCCCAAGTGGGCCTCACTGTAGTTGATCTTGGAGTACCTTTTGCATCTCAAGCTCCAAGGCCTGTCTCTTTCATCTATTAAAGTCCACTTGCTATTTCAGCCTTCCATCCTCCGCTCCAGGCAGATTGGGTTTTGCTCAGAACATAACGGTCGGGTTCCTCAAAGGCCTTAAATGTCTCTACCCACATGTCTGTTTGCAATTTGACATAGATGTAATCCCAATCTGTCACGTCCCCCCCTCCAAGTAAGCATTAAAAAACCTAGGAAACCTAATACACACACAAAATTGTTGCAAAGCAGTTAAAGTTCCTGCACACACACAATTTGCCTTTCATGGATCTTGTTATAGTATAGTGTGTGTTAGAGCTATACCCTCTCCCCCCTCATTGTATTTCTTTATTGGTTAAAAAAATTTCGCTAAAGATTTGTTAATTATCCTTAGACTAGTATAGTTGTTCTCCCCAGACTCCTTCCCATTAGGGAAAAACAGCTAGAAAAGAGGGGCATTCCAGGCTCCCCTGGGTTCAAACGGGGTTCCCCAGGAGGCTGTTCCCATCAGCGATGGACACTCATGGTGCAGCCACTGCCTAGGAGAGGCACACATGCTTCAGAAGTGAATGCATTGCCTCAAGCTCAAGGCATGAACCAAAAAAGCCAAATTAAAACTTAATATGATGGAGTTCACTTCAGCCGCCTTCTGACCCTGGCTTGGAGACCCAGTCTGGGCAGTGATCCCGCTCGACCCAGGTGACAGCTTCAGAGAAACATTCCCTGCTAAACTTTCCAGAGAAAGTCGCTGCATTCCTCGCAACTGACTGCCATGAAGCAGGCACCAATTTTCCCTACCAGGGAACCAGTTAAAAAGAAAAGATCCCCAGCACGCTCAATGACATCGGTACCGACCGGAGCACAGTTGAGTACCTTTGAGTCAGTGGGATCCTCCAGTACCACTGATGTTGGTAAAGCCATGGAGGGCGGGCTTGGAAAGGAGTGGCAGAAATAGGCCTAGCTCCTCCATGACGGTACCAACAGAGCTGCTCAGACACATGGCACTGGTTAGATCAACACTGCAGCAGATTATGGCACCACCTACCAATCACTCAACGGAACGCAGAGCCCCCTCGGCACTGTCAACCGCTTCAACTATAGCAGTACTGCCCCCAATATCTTCATTGTTACTGATGCCCATCCTGATACTGCAAGAATTTAATTTCCAGAAAGACTTGCTTGTATCCAAGACACCGGAATCTCAGCTTCTCAGTACTGATACTGCACTGGTATGCATCGCGCCCATAGTGCACTCGGTACCAACTAAATGTGACCAATCAGGTCAGCGCCCCCCGCTGGATATACTAGAAACATACATCAACCTCATCTAAAATTGGACTCCCATAAATGGACCCAGCTAAGGCCATCTGGCAGACACCTGTCATAATACCACCCACCCGTAAAAGAGTGGACAAAATGTACTATGTCCCCTCTAAGGGCATGGATTTCTTGTTCTTGCACCCGTTCCCGAATTGTTTAATGGTTGAAGCTGTGAATGAGCAGAGCAGACAATACCATACTAAAACTACCCCAAATGATAGAGTGGAAGCATTTAGGCCTATTTGGATACAAAGTCTAATCATCACTGACTCTAGAATTGCCAATTATGAAGCCCTGATGTCCAAATATAATCATACCAACTATTCAAAGCTGAATGCATTTATTGATTACATTCGTGATGACAAAAAAGAACAATTCCAGGCACGACAACTTTACAAGCTTCCTTGGATGGTGCTGATGTAGCTGCAGGATCTATTTCTACAGCTGTGGTCATGTGAAGGGTGTCATGGCTCCACCTCTCGGGGTTTCCAAAAGAGGTACAGGATATTCCCTTTGAAGAATCCAATTGTTTGCGGATAAGATGAATGAATCCTTCCATTCCTTAAGAGACTCTAGGGCAATTCTTCAGTCTTTAAGTATCTACACACCTGTGTAAAAGAGAAGGCCAGGTAAATACCATTCTTCAGAGTGATTGAGGCCTACTCCATACATTCCTCCTCAGGGACAATATGGCCCTCAAAGGAGGAGACGGGCTAAAAAGGATAGGCCACCTCCATCTCAATCATCAACATCCCAACCATCCACTTCTGTACCATTGTGTGGGACTCATCATCTGATGCTCTATTAGGTTTGACTGTTTTAACATCACTAAGAAATCCAACTCTGCAGCCCCATCCTTCCAATGAGAGGAACAGCTCTACAGTTACCGAAAGTGGAGTACTCATAGGGACAATACTTGAAGAAGAAGGGAAGATTACTCATCCTGTGCAGTAACTGAGATTCTTTGAGATGTCTGTTTCTCTATCAGTGCTTCACTACCTACCCTCCTCCCAACTACTTTTTCATTTCAGACATGGACTCTGTGGTAGAGATGGAACTGAGGGTGGTTTGGCCACACAGTGCTATATAGCTGCTGAACACAGCATGAGACGGGGAGAGTGCATTTGTGGGCCAAATGAGCACTGCTACCAAAAATCTCTGATGCTAGGTGCAGGGATGCAGACACATCTAAAGTGGAGCACTCATAAGGATACACATCTCAAAGACAGAGAACCTCAGTTACAGCACAGGATGAGTAACCTTCTCTTCCCTCCAATGCCTATGTGTCCTTTAAAGCACTAGGGCAGTGTTTCCCAAACTTACAACAGTTGTGTACCCCTTTTGAGACATTTGTCTTACCATCGTACCCCTTCTCCAGTGAAGATAATTTGGGGTGGGAGGTGGTAGCCACATTTTTATAACACACTCCTAATTCATTTCATTCTGGATTAAATGTTTATTAGAAAAAAATACAAAATTATATTACATACAGTTGAAACAAAACTTTTAATAGAAATAATAGATACATATAGAAATAGTACTAGAAATAATTAAAATAGAAGCAAATCAGTCTTGCAGAACAGCGTGTGTGTGTGTGTGTATATATATATGGTGAATTTGTATCATTCTGAAATTAAAATACTCTGGTTTGGTTAGGTTAGTGAAGAAAGCACTAGTTTTAATACTTACTATTTCAGTATTGAAAAACTTTCAGTACAAACCAAATTATTCAGTGCGAGGGATGGAACTGCTTTTGACCAGACACTATCGCAGGGATATCTGGCTCGATGTTTGTGATCTTAAGACGAAGATGGGGCTCCACGTCAATAAGACTATTTCATTTTTTGTTTTGATGCCAGCCAGTGCAGAGAATCCAATCTTGTGCAAATATGAGGTGGGAAAAGGCAGAAGATACTTGACAGCTTTGTCCGATAGAACTGGATATTCAGAGCTAACCCTCAACCAAAATGATGACAGTGTATTTTGCTCAAATTTTGTTTTCAGGAAGCTATCTGAAGCCAGCTCCAAGAGCTGTTCTTCTTCTGAAGCATAGAGGTTATTTGGCAATGTTTGAACATTGATGATAAAAGGTGCCGTCCAGTTCAGGGAAATAGTTACTAAGCTCTTTCTGCAAGCTTTCCAAATGCTGCTTCATGGTTTGCAACACATCACTATCAAGTTCGTTAGGCGAGTTTATTACTAAGTCATGAAAAGATGGAAAGGAATCCAGTTCATAACTAAGACGTTTATGCCACAGTTTCAATTTTGCAACCATGGTGCTCACTTTGTCTTGAACGTGGAATATGGATATGAGTTTCCCTTGCAAGGATAGATTGAGGTTGTTTAAATGAGCAAAGATATCTGCAATATATGCTAGCTTGCTTAGCCATTTCCAGTCGTGTATATGGTCTAGCAAGTTAAAGGTTTCATCTAAAAAAAACTTGCAGTTCTTGCAGCTCAAACAGGCGATTCAGAACTTTTCCACGCGAAAGCCAATACACTTCAGTGTGAAATAGGAGTTGTGTGTAATCACTGCCCATTTCATCACAAATCTGAGAAAACAGCTGGGCGTTCAGAGGGCAGCGGCCTTTCACAAAATTGATTATTTTCACAGCTTCATCCAGTACTTGCTTTAGATCTGCCTGCATGTTCTGGGTGGTGAGTGTTTCCCTGTGAATGCAACAATGAGTCAATTTGGCTTCTGGAGCAACAGCTTGAATATGTGTAACAACTCTTTTCTTAGAACCAATCATGGCTCTGGCGCCATCCGTGCTTATTCCAACACAACGACTCCAATCCAAGTTATTGTTTTTGATAAAGTTATCAATAACTTTAAAAATAGCTTCTCCAGTTGTATGTGTTGGCATAGGTTGGCAGAACAAAATATCATCGTGGACTTCATTATTCAGCTCGTATCTGACAAACAACAAGAGATTAGTAAATTCACAATATCAGTGGATTCATCTGCTTTCAGTGCACAGTAGTGACTCTTTTGTACTCTTGACAATAATTGCTGCTTTACGTTTTCGGCCATATCTGTGATTCTACGATGAACAGTGTTATTTGAGAGGGGGACAAAATCTATAGCTTTGCTAGCCTTGTCTCCAATCATCACTTGCACCATTACTTTGGCTGCATGTTTTACTAATGTCTCGCCAGTCACTTCAGCAGCTCCGGACTTTGCAATTAAGTACTCCACACCATATGAAGCTTCCAAAGCTTTCATATTTTCACCTCCCGTCACATAACAAATTGTTTTCTGGGACTTTTGGAGATCTTTGCGCCTATTTTCGAAGAATTCTACAGGTTTTCCCTTGTATTCTTTGTTTGCTATTGAAATGGCGTTTTAGGTTGGATGGTTTCATACTTTCATTTGTGAGAGTCTCGTAACAAATCACACATAGTGGAACAGGCTCCACCTCATCACCAGTCCATGAAAATCCCAGTTTAAGATATGCTTCAACATATTTGTGGGCTTTTTTCATTTTCTTTGCAGCTAATACGTTCAATAAACTTACAGATGGTTCATACGGTTCACTAATGTTGTCATCACAATTGTCTGATGTAGCCATATCACTGCATTTTTCAGCATAATTATCACTAACATTCGTATTTCCTTCATAATTTTCTTTTGTTCATTTCAAACTTCCCATTTTGTAAATGGGTTTAACAAAAACAAAGAGAGAAATTCTGTATATTAATATACACCAAGTATGTACTTGCTATGATCTTTAGATTACTACAAATAGTTAATCACTTTTATCTTTTATCCGTCAGTATGACTTCTGTGCATGCAGGGCCGACTCCAGGTTTTCTGCCTCCCCAAGCGGCAAAAAATAAATAAATCAACAGCACTTTGGCGGCAGCTCAATCGTGCCGCTCCATTCTTAGGCAGCAGTTTGGCGGCGAGTCCTTCACTCCCTCTCTTCCTCTTCAGCGGAACTTTGGCGGCAACTCAAAGAAGAAGAGAGGGACCGAGGGACCTCGCTGCCGAATTCCCACGGAAGACCCAGGCGGGCCGCCCCAATAGCGGATGGAGTGCCGCCCCTTTGTATTGGTCACCCCAAGCACCTGCTTCTTTAGAAGGTGCCTGAATCTGGGCCTGTGCGCATGCCACAAAGGCAAGAGTATTGCCTGAGCTGCGGCAACGCGCACTCATGGTTTGTGTCAACTTTGCTGTGCTATTAGATGTTACTGAACGCATTATCATATTAGTTACAATATAAACCTGTGTGTATTTCTACTGTACAAGTGTACACCATTCTTATATATTAAATTTTAGTGAATTGTTTTCTGCTGCTAAAAAAATAAAATAAAAAATTGTGCCTCGTACCCCTTGAAACCATTTCACGTACCACCAGGGGCACGCGTACCACACTTTGGGAAACACTGCACTAGGGTATGAGAGCTATATGATGTGGTGGTGGGGAGAGAGAGCAAAGAGAACAGGCATGGAAGATGTAGTTTTCTAAAGGAGCCAGTGCTCCTGCATCTGACCCCCCTAGACCATTGCTTCTAGGCTGATATAATAAAATTATGCTCTACCATATATTTCCCTGGTGCATCTAACTCCAGATCATAATGGCATCTGTCTATGATGGAGCTCACTGATACCTTGTTGGCGATGGTGGTGAAACACCCCAGACTTGTTGTCCTAGGATATTTTAATATGCATATTGAGTTGTCCACAGATGCAAAAGCCCAAAAATTTGTCTCCTCACTTGCCGCCTTAAAACTTTTACAGGTCATCTCTAGCCCAACCTACAAAGCCAATCACACCATGTGCCTGGTTTTCAGCCTAGATATAAAAAAATGAAGAGACAGTTCTTTAAGGTTAATAGCTTTTTTTTTCATTTATTTGTGATTTAATATGTAACTTAATTTTCTTTGCCTAAAAGAGGGAGCAAAAGGATGGGAGTTCTCTTTATGCCTTGGAGATAGTCACCCCTCAGGCTGAATGTTCTGTTTTTGGGAGGATGGGGGAGAAAAATGGCTGAATTCCTTTTTCTGTAACATTAACCTATGAATGAATGATGTTAGATCCACTTTTATTTAGCTGTGTTTTTCTAGTTCTGTGTTCTTAGTGCTGTTTGTGGAGCTAGTGTCCCACATCTCACTATCTTACCAAAGTATGCTGAAAAGTTTCCATGTTTGGGCATGATTATGCCACTTCCTAATTTCAGATTCTGGGACTCCTATCAGTTGCTTAACACTGCCCTCCGCTCCTGTGATCACTAATCCTGTGTGCGTGATCCATTCTCCAAAGTCATTCATATAGCTTGGAACTCTCTCTCATTGTTCTCTAGAACTTCTTGATCATTTTTTCCATATACGCTTAATTTTTTCCCTCTTTTTCTGGAAGAGGAGTTCAGCCACCTGTCTTCTTCAAACACTTATGCTCATACAGTGAACTACAGCAACCCAAGAGAACGATTGTAGGAGTTACGCAGTTCACTGTGCAGATATATGCAGGTGCTTATCTTATTTGTGTGTGTGTATATATTAGAAAATTCATGACCGTCCATGAACGGTAGTTGTCCAATGCGCTATGACCAGAATATGCTAGAGCAGAGGTCGGCAACCTTTCAGAAGTGGTGTGCCAAGACTTCATTTATTCACTCTAATTTAAGGTTTCACGTGCCGGTAATACATTTTAACGTTTGTAGAAAGTCTCCTTCTATAAGTCTATAATATATAACTAAACTATTGTTGTATGTAAAGTAAATAAGGTTTTAAAATGTTTAAGAAGCTTCATTGAAAATTAAATTAAAATGCAGATCTTCCTGGACCGGTGGCCAGGCCCCGGGCAGTGTGAGTGCCACTGAAAATCAGCTCACGTGCAGCCTTCGGCACACGTGCCATAGGTTGTGTACCCCTGTGCTAGAGTCTTACTGTAATAATATTTAGCTCATGTATAGGGGCTGTGTGCTAGGAGAAGGAAGGAGAGGGGTGGGTGAAAAACAATGAAAGGGAGGAAAGGGAAAACTAGTCTGAAGGACTGGGGAAAATATGAGGTGTGTAAATCAAAAATACCTAAACTGTATAAAAATAGACAGTGGGTAGGCAGGTGCAGAATGGGAACATGAAAAATTGACTTTTTTGGAGGAGGAAGGCAGAGGGTAGAGCTAGCCATAGATAATAAATAAAAGGACACTTTAATAGGAGACAGTGTCCAGTTTAGTTAGATAACTTGACCTACAAGTAGTATATGGTAAAAATATTTACAGGGAGTAATATTTACTGTACTTGTATCACTGTAGCAGCTAGGAGCCCCAGTCATGGACCAGGACACAATTGCGAGCTAAGTGTTGTACAAACACAAAATGTAAATACTGTTTCATTGCAAGGGCTCTGTCTTGCCCTTCTTTCTCCCTATGGTCATGTCTACACTTACCCGAGATCAATGGTGCTGCATGGGATTGATTTAGCAGGTCTGCTGAAGACCTGCTAAATTGATGGCAGAGTGCTGTCTGGTCGACTCTGGTACTCCACCGTAATGAGAAGAGTAAGATAAGTCAACAGGAGAGTGTCTCCCATTGATGCAGTGTAGTGTAGACACCACTGTAAGTCGACCTAAGCTACATCGACTCCAGTTACGTTATTCATGTAGCTGGAGTAGGGTAACTTAGGTTGACTTACCACGGTAGTGTAGACAAGTCCTATGTCTGGCATGTTGTATCTTACCTTTGAAAAATGACATCTGAAAGTACTACATTTACTTAAGCCACAGGGTGGTGCTGTTGATCTATATTTAAAGCTCTCTAGTTATTTGCTGTACGGAGAGGAATTTAATTGTATTGGTCAAATCTGTTGAGTTAGACAAGGTGTGATTTGCAAATCACTGATTTAATCACAATTGCTGGTAGTGTGGGGGAAATTTGCCAATGTGGTTTCCACTGCCCTAGGTGCTAAATAGCTGAAACTTCTTAAGGAGGCTCCACTAAAACACACAGAGGAAAGCACAGTAAAATATTGTTGATTTGCTGCAGTTGTCTGGCAGCAGCCTACTGATTTCAGCAATATTCTACTCTCATTGTTTTAATAGCTGCAGTATAGATTTCTGCCTGCTATTATATGCTGACTTAGTATCACTGTATGTTTAATGGGCCTTGTTTTTATTTTAAATGGCTGCAAACATCAGTTGAAACCTTAGGGACAGAGCCTGACTCCAAAATTTGTAATTTTAAAACAAACTCTATAATAATGACCAGATCTCCATGGACATTGCTTAAGGCAGGGATTGGCCTTCCCCCCAAATATTTTCCAAGTCCCTAACCCCCCCTTTCCTGGGCAGATTTGAGACTAATTCCTCCCCCACAAGTCCTTACACCCCTTTTTCTGGGTAGGCTTGAGAGTATACCCTCACCAATTAGTCCTGGTGAAGACAGATCCAAAACCCTTGGATCTTAAAACAATGAAAAATCAATCAGGTTCTTAAAAGAATAGGTAAACTTCATCTCTGTAAAATCAGGATGGAAAATAACTTTACAGGGTAATCAGATTTAAAGAGCCCAGAGGAACCCCCTCTAGCCTTAGGTTCAAAGTTACAGCAAACAGAAGTAAACCCTCTAGCAAAAGGAACATTTACAAGTTGAGAAAACAAAGATAAAACTAACACACCTTGCCTAGCTGATACTTACAAGTTTGAAATATGAGACTTGTGCAGAAAGATTTGGAGAACATGGATTGATGTCCAGTCCCTCTTAGTCCCCAGAATGAATACCACCCAAAACAAAGCACAAACAAAAGCCTCTCCTTCCCCCCGAAGAACGTAGCTTGTCCCCGTATTGGTCTTTTGGGTCAGGTGTCAGCCAGGTTACCTGAGCTTCTTAACCCTTTACAGGTAAAAGAATTTTGGTGCCTCTGGCCAGGAGGAATTTTATAGAATTGTACACAGGAGGGTTGTTACCCTTTCCTTTATAGTTATGACATGCAGCCTACCAGGGTAAGCCCCGTGGCGGGCCGGTTTGCTTACCTGCCATGTCTGCAGGTTCGGCCGATCGCGGCTCCCCACTGGCCGTGATTTGCCGCTCCAGGCCACTGGGGGCTGCGGGAAGCTAGTCACCCCTAACTAGGATAAGATGCCATCTTCGTCAGGTCTAGGGCTCCTGGAGTTTTCTTCCAGTTTCCACAGGCTGTCGGGACACTTGAGCATACATCCCTTCCCCAATGACTGCAATAATTTTGCAATGCCTCCTCCTTTGGATCTTGCAGCTCTCCCCTAACTGTACCCTCCATGGTAGTTTGCTGCCTCTCCCAGCATAAGGGAAAGGCAGGTCAGAGGCCATCATCATCTTCTGGCCTGCACTGATGCCAAGATTGCAGTAGTCTTGATGATCAAAGCCACCCGACTGTATACCTGAAAGGAAGAAGGGTGGCCAGACAAGGATCTAGAAGAGGCAAAAGGAATATCATCCTAAGGAGACGAGGAAGTAACATGGATAGGGTTAAGTGGGGCCTAGGAATGGTTAAAAAAAATTGTGTGAAGGAGAGGAGGCTGCTAGAGAATAAGTGGAATGCAGAAGAGTAAAAATGAGTAGGTGGGATGGCAGTGTCAGAGTTAATAAATATGGTCTTGTACTGTCAGCTCTAATACAGCACTTAAGGCACCAGCTAAATCCCAGATGCCATTATGCTGCTCCCTTAAAACAGACAGGTCAGTTTTGTTGTAAGCAAAATTTAAAGTGCCTTCAGTCAATAATTTAGCAGGCTAATGAGTTTCAGGGCCAGCAACGTGGCTAGCACAGGTGCAAGTGCACACAGGCCCAGGTGCTTCTTGGCATTGGGATGCTTCCTATGTGTGGTCATAAAGCTGGTGTAGGAGGATGCTTGGTAATAAATCCTCTCTCATCACTTCTCTTCCTGCATTTGCATGGGGTACATGGCCAGGGCTTCCCAGCACCTTCATGATGCAGGTAGCTGTCCTGGCCCTTTGCAGACTTAGCATAAATACTGAAGAGCAGCTCTGGCACAGCTATGCCAGGCTTACAGGTGCAAAAAAAAAAAATGGGTGGCTTAAAACTCAGCCGTGGCTCAGGTCTATGCTAGGGGCTAAAACCGAGTATGGGCTGTGTAGATGTATGTATACTAAAGCCCATCCCCTACCCTATTCACGTATTTGTTTGACTACACCTTAGCGCAGTGAAGGTTCGGAGTGACAGAGGGTGGTTGTGCTCTCAGATGACAAGTTTATAGCATGTACCTATCTCAGGCACTGGGCATACACACATCTGCGTGTATAATTGCAGCCAGCTTCCTTAAGAGGCCAGAGCAGCTCATGCTTGTACATCCATCCAACTGCTGACCTTACTTACAATCAATCAGTGCCACTTCTTGGGTTCAGAAATTGTAGTCAAGCCTGGTTATATAAACTAGAAAGCAGGAAATGGAAAGGAGCCTTGTTTGAGGAGCAAGCAGCAGCAATGGAAAGAAAATACTTAAGAAAATTTCCTACCCACAGTGGTTGGTAGCATTATTTAGACAACAGAGGTTGTAGCCGCAAGAGCTGTGTAGCACACTGCAACCTTCGCACATGGCTGTGAGGCTGGGACTGGACTACAGTTATTTAGGGAATACCATGAACTCTCTCCAACACTTATATGCGGTCTATACTATTTGGCAGTTAGGGAAGGTACAGGCAAGTGAAGGCTTTCCTTAGGCACCCTATCCACAGCCCTAACTCACAGCTATGCTTCCTATTAGGTCAGCCTGGACCGGCCCAGGCCCAATGCTTCTTGCACTGTAAGCTTTCTAAAGCACGTTGTTTCAGCTGTAGCATTGGCAAACTTCTGCTCAGTTTTGTCCAAGTGTAACTTTGTGGGCCATTGCTCTGTGTTAAACCCCAGCTTTGCAATCTTATTCCCCACTTACTGTCATTTGGTCAAGCGCTGTGTCCTTTTCATCTTTGTTCTTAAATTGTTCCTTAATCAACCAAAGTGAACAAACTCTGCCTTCGCTCCAACTTGTTGACATTTCTGCAGTGGAGGGGCCTAGAATGGAGTGCAGTATATCAGGTACTCTCTCCAGGGCCATGCAGCAAGAGGGTGGTAGCTCTGGGGCAGTTACAGGTAGCCAAAAATTCCTTTGCTTCTTTGGGCATTCCTTGCTTGCCCACCTCTAGATTAGAATATCCTGTAGCTGGTTTACAGTAACTTGCATTTGTTCAGGTTGAATCTTTTATTTCACGCCCAGCTCCCAAGGCTCTCATGCAATGGTTCTCAACCGATTTACCATTGTGGGCCACAGCCAATACTACCCATATGGCCCTGAGGATGGCACATGGGCCACAGGTTGAGAACCACTGCTCTAGTGGTACTTCTCATTTTAGGGTTATATCAGTACATCCAAAAGCTCTGCTATACTTCAGGTTTAATTGGCAATAGCCTCCTTTAAAGAAAAGACTTCTAGATACCATTGACATATTTCTGGCCGGCTGTCTGCTTCTGGAGCTGAGACCTGGAAGTGGGAAACATAAGACCTTGTGCAGTTCTGAACCTGAGTCAGCAGATGGAATGGAACACAGGCTGTGGTGCTTGGCCATAAGTAAGGCTGCGAGTCTGTTACGGATGTCATGGATTCCGTGACCTCTGTAGCAGCTTGGGCTGCCCGAGCCAGGCAGCCCCTAGGCCAGCAGCAGCTGTTTGGGTGTGTGGGAGGAGGTCAGGGCTAGGGGCAGGGGGGTCCCATTGGCATAGCCCTGCAGCTCCTAGGCTGCAGAAGGGTGGGGTGGGGGGCTCTGTGCTGCCCCTGCCTGCAGGCCCACCGCTGCAGCTCCCAGTGGCTGTGATTCCCAACCAACGGGAGCTAGGGCAGCTGGTGCTTGTGCCCCTCTGCTGCCTAGGAGCTGCAAGGACATGGAGCCCCTGACAGCTCCTCCCCCTCCATAGTCCTCCACCCAAGTTTTAGTCACAGGTATTTTTAGTAAAAGTCATGGACAGGTCATAGGCTGTGAATTTTTAATTACTGCCTGTGACCTGTCCATGACTTCTACTAAAAATACCCGTGACTAAAATGTAGCCTTAGCCATAAACCCTCCCCCTCCTTCAAGAACTTTTTATTTTTTCTGACTATGGTGAGCAGAGAAGTTCCCCACAGGACCTGGGACGTGGACTTCATCCATCGTTGCACTGGATGCTGTTTTGGTCTTTTCCCTCTTAAATCATTTTTCTGAGAATTAATTGGAACTAGACTTAAAGCAGCTGCCTCATACGCAAACATCCATCTTTATGTAGAGCTTGTCTGCTTCCTATGAAGCATTTGACTATTTGTTACACTTTAGACTAGCCAGACAGATACATCAGATGAAGCAGCAGGCTTCAGGTTGTGCATACACAGGCTTTTTTCTGAGAACTTTCCCCCTGTTGCTAACATCTGTCTTATCAGAACATAAGAAAGTAGTTTAAATAGGTCAGTTACATATTTGAAGCTTTGCCTCATTTTATTTAGGAAAAATAGTTAGCTGTCTTGCTCTTCTCAGCACTGGTGAGGCCTCAGCTGGAGTAGTGTATCCAGTTCTGGGCCCCACACTTCAAAAAGTGGACAAGTTAGAGTCCTGCCTTACAGGAAAGGTTAAAAAAACTGCATAGATTTAGACTTGAGAACAGAAAATTGAGGGGGGAACCTGATAAGTCTTCAAAAAGTTAAAGACTGTTATGAAAAGGACTGATCAGTTATTCTCCATTAAAGATATGACAAGAAGTAACTGGCAGTCTGCCATAAGAGGTATTTATGTTAGCTATTAGGAAAAGACTTTCTAAACTTTAAGGATAGTTAAATACTGGCAGAGGTGTCCAAAGGTGATTGTGGAATACCTATCACTGGAGGTTAGATAAACACTTCTCAGGGATGGTCTAGCTATATTTGGTCCTCCTCAGCACCGAGGGTTAGACTAGACTACCTCTTGAGCTGCCTTCCAGCCATACATTTCTATGATTTTATGAAAACCAAAGAGCTTTCATCAAAGCCAAAAGGAGTATTGCTGAAAGACTTTATGGGGCGATTCCTCCGATTTTTCACTCTTCAGGAATAGGAACCTTGTGAATCTGGTCTCTCTCAAGAAGATAAAATTGCCTATACTTTTGTTTCGTAAGGTCTGTTGTGACTTCTGCAGATGCACACTTGCTGCTGGGTATAGTTGGAGTTTGGGTGGGAGCTCCTGCTTTAGAATCTTCTCACTTCTTGCTTGGGTAGAAACTAGAGGGAATTGAGGCATTTGGAATAGAATACAGAGAAAGGCTCATGTCTGAGGACCAAAACTCAAGAGCTCTGTTTGTGTTCTTGTCTAACATTAAGAAGCAGAGCCCCTGAGGGTGGCAGACCTTTAAAGTAGCAGAATAATTTTCCTGATGTCACATCTAGCATTTGAGGGTGCTTTGGCCAGATAAAGTCAAAATAAATCTAGGCTTGTTGATATTTTATATAGTTGACAGATAAACTTTGTTAAAAGCCATTGGAGATGGAGGCTCATGATTGAATCAGCTGATACCTTCCTACAAAGGCCTGCTGGAAAAAGGTAGCACCTATTCTGCTTTAATGACCTCCCTGTGCTTAATACAGATGTTTTGTTGTTCCCTTTCCCCTAAGAAAAGCTGGCGGATGGCTGAGAGGAAACGTGTTAGGACATGTCAGTGGCTCTTGTCCACAGCATGCAAATACAGAGCTGCTGACAGGCTGTCTTGTAAATGGTTCAGTCTAGTTACCAAAAGGTAGTGGAACACAGTATATGAAAGAGTGGTCGGTGAACTCAAAGATCTAGCTGTCAGCCTGGACTCTACAATCCAGGAATTCCCAGGTTTTCTTGCATTCCTCTCCTGCACGTCTCAAGTTCCTTTTTCAGAAATTCATACCTCTAGCTTTGTCCAGAGGCAGCAAGAACAGCTGATCCCAATGCTGTTCTTGTCTGCTTTTCTGCTCTTGCTGGGGAAGCATTGAGTAGCAGAGGTAGTCTCCCTTCTCTATGTTGTACAAGCAGCTGTAGGAGAGATTACTCTGCAGAGAGCAGACCATGAGTGAAAACAAAATCAAGTGTATCTTTTGCTGCCTTTTGCAGCTCTTACCCCCAGGAAGCACTAAGAACATACTTGATTCACTGCTGGCAAAGGGCACTATCAAAGTGTAGGAGTGAACTTGATCTGCAAGCCCAACACACACAGCTTTGGAGGAGACAATGTGCCTAGTATTGCTGTCTAGTGACTGACAGGAAGAGCAGCATTACCAGACTAGAGGTGTAGCCGCTGCCGCCAAGCCTGTTGCTAGCAAATTTTATCGCAGCTGGCTTTCAAAAGGAAGTTTACACTCAATACGTGTTTTTGCACAGTGCTCTTCTAGAGAGCAAACCTCCATATTAGGTGACCTGCACCAATATAGTTCCACTGCTCTGAAAACAACAGTCTGCAGTGGAATGTGTTTCATGTGCAGTGGGGTTCCCGCTCAAAGCCCACATGCACAGAATGAAAATTGCTTTGAAGCCATTCAGACCTGTACATACGCAAATCAGCAGAGACTGGAGCAGAGAAATACAATAGGCAGTTTTTGAAAAAAGCATTATTTATTTTAAAGTACAACCCAAAGTTGTATCTGTAAGAAATGCACCGGGTATCTTGTTTCTTTCACAAGTCTTGGCTATGTGCATTTCAGTTCAACTTAAAAATGCATTCAGGTTTACAAATGTACGAACAGCACAGAAAGTGTACAGTCTTAACAGAATGAATCTTCTTACATTCAGCCATTTTTGCTCAATGTTTTTACATTCTTAGAACCTGTTAACAAAGACAGCCTTATCTTAAAAAAATACTCTGCATTTTTAGCACAAGGTGCTTTTTTAAAAAATTAGATCTTGGAGCATAATACTGGAAAAAAAATTAAAAACCAAAAACTGGTACTTTGATAAAATTGCTGCATGCTGGGACCATTTTCTAATTCAAATCGTCTCCCAAATAAAGAATGGCAGATAATAAAATATGAAACCAATGAAAATTGTTCCGATTTACAAATCTTAGCTGAAGTTTGGTTTGTTACCACACTGACTTTTTCCAAGCTTAACTGCGATCTCACACTATCATAATTGCAAGGTAGACTTTAAAAGGAGAAAGTGATGAAAGCATGACTGATTCATAACTTTGTTGCAAAAAAGGGAAGAAAAAAGCAATGGTAATAGCCTGAAAATGATGTTTCAAAAATGGCATATTCAGAATTGTATCATGATCTGGATAAAAGTTCCTTTGTATAGTCTAATTTCAGTTTTCATGAGGATAGTGAGTGTTAGACCAAGGATCTGAGCTTCTTCTTCCGATTGTAGGGCTCCAAATTCGCCAGGGATTATAGGTCTGTCCCATGTCTTCAGCCGGGTTAGTAACACTGGCAGCAGTAGATGGAGGAGGAGCGGGAGAGTTTTCACTACCCATGAGATCAATACCAGATAATGTATTTGCCGGAGTGGTGAAGGGAAGGGTGCTGTTGAGGTTACTTGACCAAATAGAACTGCTGAATGGAGTGGTGGTAGACCACAGGCCACTGGGATTGCCAAGGATCGACTGCAGTACAAAAAAATTGTAGGTTAGTTATACACCTGTTAATACAATATTAGTCTTAGTCACTGCTCTTTGTCTGGCAGTTTTCAAACTAATTTCCTTTAGCTCAGACACGTTTAGTTATGAAATTGTCAGATGCACTGGACTTCAACATTACCTGAGCTTTCTAATGCTTGGATAAAAGCCTGATACATTTCCGTACGTTAAACAATTACATACCAATGAATTCTGCATTTGAGGGCAAAAATTAAAACTCATTTTGGAAAATTAAGTAGTAACAACCTGGATTTTGAATCTCAAGATTTTCACCTTGAATATTTAATCTTCATTTCTGCAAAAAATTCCCTCAGGAATGGAGGAGTCATCCCTGCTCCTATGTGAAACTAACTATGCACCAGCAAAAGGAAACTACCGAGACGTGATTTAGGTAGTAGTCGCAGAGGATGCTGAAGTGTTCTCAAAGTGACACGCTTATAATCTCTCCTATGTCACTAAAATGGTGAGTTAAACAAAACAGTTAAGGTTTAGCAACAAAGGGTGTGCATTACACCACCTAAACTCTTATAGGAGGTAAACGCTGCATTGAAATGGGGAGGAAACTGTACACAAACTAATTTTCCTGTACACTATAAGAACTAACCATAGTAAGAGAAAAATGTGTCACGACACAGTTCAACAAAAACCCTTCCCTCCATTGCTGCCCTGAATGTCAGTCTTCATACTAAATGAGTAAAATATGGAGTGTGAGGATGAGAGTGTGGAGCTACCACTATCTGTCTGAATGTAGGATCTATTCTTCTTTCTAGCGAGCTAGCTATATGACCTGGGTGGTTAAAATCAATGGTCAGCGAAGAATCTACCCTTCAGTTTCCCATTTCTTTCTCTGTTTATGGCCTTTGTTTTTAAGCTGCAGCTTAGGAAAATCTGTGACTCTTAAAGAGTGGGTATGAAAACATCATTTGTCTTGGACTGTAGTGATTTAGAGGCTGGGATGATATTGGGGCTACTAAGCAGAATCAAGATCTGCCAAATGTCACCTTGGCTGTTCTTAATTGTGCATGAAAGTGGAAGGAGTAGCTTTACAGGTGATAGAGCTAATGCTCCTGGCTTTCAGTGCAGGATAGAGAGCAGCATTATGGGTGTGTATGTGCAATGCTGGAAGTGCTTGGGTACCAAACAAGTGGTTTTATAAAAATTCCAGGTGCTTGCACCATTGCTGTAAGACTGGCCCTAAGACAAGTATTTTGTGTAAAGCACTATACACTGATCTAGCTGCAGGTAAGCCGATCTTTTTCATTGGTTTTTACAGCACCCATATGATTTTAATAGTTTTTTTTTTAATTCAACAGCTATTTTGACTATGTTCTTCCTTGTAAAACCCTTCACTTGAAGATTGGCTGAACTTTCAGCAGCACTCAATTAAAAAAGATTAGATACTACTGACGTCACATGGCAAAAAGATTAATAAAAGATTATATAGCCCGTGTACTTACTGCAGTTGTGTGAGTTGGGGAACCTGAATTTGTTGGCCAGGAGGGTACAGGAGGGGTAGCCGAAGAGTCCCAGATGGATGAAGGGATGTTACTAACTTCACTCCAGTTTCGCTGCATATCCTGGCCATAAGCAGATCGAGGGAGCCCAAGTTTGCTGAAAACCTCTAACAAGGAAAACAAACAAACAAACATGAACACTTCACATTTCCCCTGATATTTTAAACACGCTATTATAGTGTAAGATTTTCCACAGTGCAGTGGATACCAATACAGGGGGAAACAGACAGAAAAATAGAGAAAGCTCATTTAACAGAAAAGCATAGATCCTATCTGATGTGCCAGCTAGAGGAATATCAGAAAAATTCGTCCAGCGCAATCCTAGAAGCTTGCTGTCCACAGCTGACATCTTACTGGAACCAGGATCATACTTAGAGAGAAAAAGTTCCATACACACTACATATGGGTTAACTCCTCTTCAACGCTTGCCGCAGTACTGGATATTAACTCATTAGTGCCAGGAATCAGGATTCCTTGACCCCTCCCCCCCAATGATGTTGGGAAGTTTATGTCGGGAATTTTTAATGAATAAGAATAAAATCCCAGAGATGGAACAGGTTAAGGTGATGAAACAAGGTCTCAGGGATCACATTTGCAGCATTACCTTCTCAATTACAGCTGAAATAGAACAGGTTTTTTCACTGCTGTAAAAGAATGTCAGACCTGCCATACTGGATAAGACCCACAGTCCATCTTGTCCGGTATCATTTCTGAAAGTGGCCAACACTAAGTGATTGAGTGGAAGGTGCAAAAACCCCACAGTAGGCAGGTATGATCTCATCTGGTCTCATCCCGATCCCCAATAGCTCGAGACTGATTTAAAACCTGAAGCATGAGGATTGTTTCCATTAACTACTATAACTCTGCATAGTCTTGTTATCCAAATGAACTTCCAATCCCATTTTGCCTCAATGACATTTTGTGGCATCACTTAATTTAGTAGGATTCAAAGTCCCACGGTCTAATTATGAATTGAATATAAAGTGTTGCTTTTTATCAATTTTGAAATTTCTACCATCTGGTTTCATTGTCCTCTTGTTCTTTTGTTCTGAGACAAGGAGAACAGAAGCTCATTATCTCTCTTCCCTAGAGCAGGTGTTATTTTATACAGTTTTTACATCCTGCAGCTTTGGCAATCTGAATACTGACACATGTAGTTTAGAAAAAACTTCCCATTGCTAGTTACCTTGCTGTTGATCTTCCAATAGCCTATTAACTAGTATTTTTGGAAGCAGCATTGCCTGTCACTCAAAAGAAGCACCATATTACCACATGAGAAGTCAATCCAACACAGCAAGACCCAATGGCATAAATCCAAGACCTCATAAAGCTTCACCGCAGAAAACAATTTGAAATTGTCAGCTTCAAATAAGAGTGTAATCTCAGTCTACTTTCTGTTCTTAACCAAGTGAAGCAACAACCATCTGTTGCCTCTCTTTGTCCACTTTAGGACAGTAAAAACCAGAATGTTACTGTCGCTACAGTTTTAGCACATAAGTAATACCAAAATAAGTTGCTATTTCTTCTGGGCTTAGATATTAGACCAGTGGCTCTCAACCTTTCCAGACTACTGTACCTCTTCAGGAATCTGATTTATCTTGTGTACCCCAATTTCACCTCACTTAAAAACTACTTGGTTACAAAATCAGACAAAAAAAAATACAAAAAAGTGTCACAGCCACACTATTACTGAAAAAAATTCGTATTTTCTCATTTATACCATATAATTATAAAAGAAATCAATTGGACTATAAATATTTTACTTATATTTCTGTGTACAGTATATAGAGCAGCATAAACAAGTCACTGTATGAAATTTTAGTTTGTACTGACTTCGCTTGTGCTTTTTATGTAGCTTGTTGTAAAACTAGGCAAATATCCAGATGAGTTGATGTACCCCCTGGAAGACCTTTGTGTACCCCATATGTTATGCATACCCCTGATTGAGAACCATTGTACAGACTATTCCTTCCCCTTAAACAAAAAAACTGAAGAACTATTTTTATTTTTCCAATATGGAGAAAGGAATGAAGAATTTTTCACACTCCACTATTTATTGTTTACTAATTTTAGTGTTAAAAAGCTCACCTCCAGTTAAGTTGAAAGAATTTCCAAATGCTGAGAATGAATTGAGGGGTGTGAAGTCAGGGCTGCTAGGGTTGCTGATGGGACTCCACAAACCAGAACTAAACATACAGGGGGAGGAACAATACACAAAAGTTAACACTGAAATTGCATCACTAATGATAACAACCTAGTGCTATACATATAAACATTGTGTGGAACAAACAGATATATTGTTAGGAAGTACAAGTCGAAATAGGAGACCACATGTAAAGAAAAGTGAAGTGACCAAGTATGTTAACATAGTTTTTTAAAAATTTTTAACTCATCATTATCGCACTCAGTTAATCTAGATCTCTCTTATTTGGCCCTAAGTATTTCAGCTAGCCTTTTTGCTTACTTTTCTGTTGGCACCTGTCTTATGAGAGATAAACCTCTCTGGAAATAGAGCAGATTATTTAATTGCTGATACAGTTATAACAAGTGCACGTTTGACAATAGCTCTTTCGCTCAATTTCTCAGAAGTTTTTGGAGTCACAATCTAGGAGAAATTCTCTGCCAGCCAGGTGAAGTCTAGGTTCTAAATTATTTGAGAGATCCCTTAAAAGAAAGCCATTTAATTACTAAGTTTGTAGTTTCTGGATTTAAATTTATTGAAAAGCAGATAGGTTAACTGGGATCAATAACAAATTGGAGGAGGAGGAGGAAGGGAGAAGCTTGGTCAGAAAAGCAGAAGCCTAGTTGATGTCTAGTTCTCAGGGGCGGCTCCAGGCCCCAGCACGCCAAGCGCGTGCTTGGGGCGGCATGCCACGGGGGGCACTCTGCTGGTCGCCGGGAGGGCGGCAGGCAGGCAGCCTTCGGCGGCATGCCTGTGGAGGGTCTGCTGGTCCCGCGGCTTTGGTGGAGCCACGGGACCAGCGGATCCTCCGCAAGCACGCCTGCGGGAGGTCCACCGGAGCCGCGGAACCAGCGACCGGCAGAGCGCCCCCTGCGGCATGCCGCCGGGCTTGGGGCGGCGAAATGTCTAGAGCCGCCCCTGCTAGTTCTTATTCCATAACAGTTACTAGATGTGTGACAAACATATCATCCCTCAAAGCTCATTTTCTCCTCTTGCCCATCGCCTTAATAACCACATTGGCGTAACATTCATTCCCACTTCACATAGGTCACGCTGCCAACTGGGGAGTATCAATTAGTCTGACTACACTCTGCTTCTGCCCTCAACATTGGGAAATGCAGTCACCATTCCCGCCTTCAAGGTTACATTAGGAGAGGAAGAGTGTTGCACTTCGTTCCCCTGCTCTGTGGTCAGAAATTCCACCTATAGGTTACATCAGGTGAACCTAATGCATTCTTCTCAAGATGCTGAGAAAGCCACGTGGGTTCCCTATTGTTTGGATGAGGACAAAGATAGAGTTGTCTCACAAAGGGAAAAAGAGTTAAAGGATAAGAATCAGATGCCATGAAGGACACTTTCTCCTACTTCCAAGTCACCCATATAGTTCTGAAACTTGGACATGCTAATGGTACTCATGTTTAGAAGGTAATCTTCCGATATCCACCTCTAAAATGTTTAATAAAAGCATCCCTTCTAGGAACCAGAATGAGCTCCTCCTAGCCATGCAGAGGATGCCTCTGTTAAGTTCATGTGTATTCTCTAGGGTTTTTATAGGGGTGGTGAGGGGATGGGGGGGATGGTTTCTAGAAGTGTATTAGTTACCTGTCAGAGCCATCGCTGTCAACAGGTGTGTGAGAAATGCTCCTATTGTCAGAACCATCTGTTTTATTTGGTGAAGCCTTTGCTAATCCACTACCACCTGCAACAATGAATTCAAATTGAGTAAAGCAATGAAATGGTACAAGAACATCATTCAACACTGTGCAGCAATAGATATTACTCCAAAACAGTTCCATTACCTGGGCTCTTGTCGTAACCTGCAGCTACAGCAGCAAAGGTGGGATTTCCATTCCTGCCAGGGAGAGAGGCTGCCTTTGCCAACTTGTGTTTGATACCATTAAGGGGCTTGCTTTTTGTTTCACTGGGTGGGGAAAAAAGGTAAAATGTTGGGATTCAGCACATTACTACAAAAGAAAGTTCTCAGGACTAGTATTTAATTGGCTTTGCAATGATATAAAGTTATTACAGAAATAGCTTACTGATCTTTTTGACCAGAATACAATACCACACTAGTTCCCAAAGCCCAGTTTTTAATTATCCTGTTGACATTTAGATCTGTGACTAGAACCACCAGATGTCAATAATTTGACTACATAATCAAGCAAAGGAATTACTATTGAGTGATTACAAACACAGAGGCTCCAAGCAGCAGCACTGCTGAGATCTAGAGGAAACACATTAGTTTTCTTAATCTGGAATAAGAGTTTGGTTAGGCAGGACATAGAAAATAAAGGCAAGAAGGGTTCAATTATTCAGGTTATGGAGGACCGCCTTGGAGGATGAATTAGAGTTAGGATGTGGGGTGGAGACAAAGGTAGGTGAATGGAAAAATTACTTATACAGGTTGCAAAAGATCATCAGATTTGGGTCCATGCTTCTAGCTTTGATGGAGCCATATTCTGCCCCTGCAATGCAACCATTTCTAAATCCTAGTGCCTCCTGCCATTAGCTGCTTTGTACGCAAAAGGTAGAGATGTACAGATTTTGAAAAATCAAATGGATTACAGAATATTGGGCTCTGAAGGGAGCCTTAATTTCCAGAGTATTTCTCTCACGGTTTTTTAGAAGTAAACTTACCTGTATGAACAGAAAAGTTACAAGTACAAGCAGAAGCAAATATACTGCAAGGCAGGAATGAGCTTTATTCAGATGAACCTATCTTAGAAGTTACTTAATGTAGGGATAAAATACATCAAGAGACAGATAGTTACACCAGAAAATAAAGCTACTGTGGAGTGGGAGACCTGGAGCACTGCTAGTTCAGAGAATTCCTATAGCACTGCTGGGCTAAGTTTACAAGCTTGTGGTGAGATAGGCCATGCAGTAACACTTCAGAGAAGCACGCAAGTAACTTCATGTGGCTGTCCTCCAAATCTCACTGTTAAATAATTATCAGATCCTGGGGGCATGCGATACATTCCTCTCTGACTAACCCAGAGATCGGCAACCTTTGGCATGTGGCTCGCCAGGGTAAGCCCCCTGAAGGGCCAGGCCGGTTTGTTTACCTGCCGCATCCGCAGGTTCGGCCGATCGCAGCTCCCACTGGCCGCAGTTCGCCACTCCAAGCCAATGGAGGCAACGGGAAGTGGCGGCCAGCACATCCCTCGGCCTGTGCCACTTCCCGCAGCCCCCATTGGCCTGGAGCAGCGAACCGCAGCCAGTGAGAGCCGTGATTGGCCGAATCTGCGGACGCGGCAGGTAAACAAACCGGCCTGGCCCACCAGGGTGCTTACCCTGGCGAGCCGCATGCCAAAGGTTGCTGATCCCTGGACTAACCATCCCACATATCTATAAACTTACAAAAATACGAGGAACAAAGGAACAAAAATACGAGATGCAGCCAGCCATTTGACCATGGCTCTTGGAAACAGCATAACCTAGTGTATCAGGTTAAAATGAAACAGAAAACTAAAGCCCTTTCTAAGGGCTTAAGTTTCACTACAGATGAAAACTTCAGGACCTGCTTATGTTTAGTTTTTGTAGAAGAGCCTTGCTGGGAATGGCATAAAGGCAGAGGAAGAAAGTTGGCTGGATAACTGTTTTAATTAAGGTGGAATTTAAGCACTGCCTTCGAAAGGAATTTAGGTGCCTGAACATCCCAAGTATCCAGTGACTCCAGGGGATGTTTTAGTAGCTTCCTAAATACCATGTTAATATCTTACAACCATCTCTTTTAGTGGGAGGTTTTAAATGCAATGAAGTCCATCACAAGACTGATGACTTTGGGCTGCAGAGAAATTGGTCTATTTTCTATATGACTATGAAGCTGAAATGGCTGTGAAATGTATTTTACGGATGAGATCTGTAGCACATACTAAGACAGGAGAAGAAAGTCAAACAGGTTCTCTCTCCTTTCATTGGTTTGCTTTTCTGGAAGACTCCTGAGCAGACAGGACTTCAGACACATGCTTAGGCACATCTCTGTCCCCTTAGGAGCCATGCTATCTTGAGCTGGGCTGTAGTAAGGGTCAGAGTTTACATGTGACGAGCCAGTTTCTCTCTTTCATGAGCTGGTCGGGTCCTTTACTACTACAGTTAATGAGGGAAACGTGTACATCAACTCCCCAACTTCCACTAGGCACAGAAGGCTTTTATTCTCAGTGTGCTTCACTCAATGTCGTCTGCAGAAAACTAGTAACTTTGCAGAGAGGCAAAGTGAACAAATCTATCCTAGGTACACACCACTCAAGGAGAGATTATTTTCCTTGTTCAGTTCCTGGAGTTCTTCTTGAGGTGTGCACGCACCTTCAAAGATTGTTGGTGTCAGTGTTCTTTCGGCCCCTGCATATGCCCCACAGATCCTTGTTCCCAAAAACTTCCCTCAGTTCCTTCTCCACTGCAAAGCCCCAAGGTGGTGACTCCAAAGCAGAGTGGAAAAAGAGCAGGTACTGAAGCACTCACAGGGACACCCATCTCAAAGAACTCCAGTAACCTCTCAGTCGTGTTGCGATGTGTGCTCCATTTGAGATGACTCCTTAATGGTACCCTCTGAAGAACATGGGGGCTTTGGAACTCAGTGTAAGGCTGCCAGCAGGACTGCAGAGCCAAAGGCAGCATCTGCCCAGGAAGCATTGACCAACATATAATGTTTTGAGGAAGTGTGGATCCAAGCCCATGTTGCAACCTTGCATATTTCTGCAAACGGATATGTCCTTTAGTAGGGCCACAGACATGCAATACAATCTGGTAGAATGAGCAATGACCTTAAGCAGGCAGAGTACATTAGCAAGTGCATAACAAAAGGAGTACACAACCAGAAACTTAGGAAGCATCTAGGTAATCACTGGAACCCCTTTAGCTCTGTTGGCATAAAAACAAAATCTCAGGGAAGATCAAAAAGGTCTAGTCTTGTCCAGATAGATAGTCAATGCTCTCCCAACATCTAAGATACAAAGGCCAACTTCCTGTCTTGACTGATGAGGCTTGCGATAGACCACTGGGAGATGAATTGATTCATTGATATGAAAATCCAAAGTAATCTTGGGTAAAAAGTGTGGATATAGTCAAAGAGAAACGTTACCTTTGACAAAAATGGAAACGGTTAACCCTTCATATAAAGCTCTGTTTCTCCAGCCTTTGGGCAGAAGTAATAACCACTAGGAATACGGTTTTCATGGAGAGGTTCAGAAGTGAACAGGTTGCTAATGATTCAAAGTGTGGCTTCATCAAAGCATTGAGAACTAACTTTAAGTCCCAGGTGGGATTAGAGCATCTAACATTTGGGAAGAGGTCTAATAGATCCTTTATAAATCTCAATGACGCAGAAAAGGCTTGTATGGGAGAATGGAATGCTGTGATGGCAGCTATGTGAATTTTAATGGAACCCAAAGAAAGACCTTCTTTCTTCAGAATTAATCAACAGGAAACAAACTATGGGAATACACCAGTGCTAAAACCTTTTCTATTTCTGAAAGCAAGGTAAGTTTTTCTGGTAATAGTCATTCAGCAGAAGCCCCTAAACTTCTGTGGTGCAAGAAAGTACAGCTTCGAGAAACATCTAGATCAGTCCCTCAGCCGGGGCCGCTTCCTGCAGCCCCCATTGGCCTGGAGTGGCGAACCGCGGCCAGTGGGAGCTGCGATCGGCCGAACCTGCGGACTTGGCAGGTAAAAAAAACCAGCCCGGCCCGCCAGGGTCTTTCCCTGAACAAGCGGTGGCCCTAGTTTGAGAACCACTGATCTAGATAACAGACCCTGAGCTGCAGCAGGTTCAGGTCAGGGCTATGAATGACATTCCCCAAGTCCTGTGCAAGAAGACTGGGCGTCAGTGGAAGACTGATGGCTGGTTGGGAAGTCAGGCAAAGAAAGTGAGGAAACCAAACCTGTCTTGGCCAGATTGGTACATTCAAGATGACTGTGGCTTTGTTCTGCTTGATTTTGTATAAGAACCTGAGAATCAGCAGCAGCAAAGGAAATTCGTATAAGAGATTCTTCACCCAAGAGAGGAGAAGGTGTCCCAAGCTTCCCCTGAAATAGAACTACACTCATTTCCAATTGGCTTAGGTGGTAAAAAGATTTTTGGAAATCCCCAGGGAAGAAGTATCTGCTTGAGTATGGATTTGATTAGTTGCAACTTGTGATCTTGAGTGAAGTGCCTGCTGAGGCTGTCAGCTGTAGTGTTTTGGAGACTAGGTATGTTGACTGCCAAGATCAGGATATTGTGTGCTATGCACCAGTTCCATAATCACATGACCTCTGCAGAGAGAGTAGGGGCTCTCGCTCCCCGTTGCCAATTCATATATTACATGCTGGCCCTTTTGTCTGTCATTAGGTGGATGGAGTGTCTTTGGATCATGGGTAGAAAGTGTACACAGGCATACCTGACAACTGAGTTCCAGAAAACTGATATGCAGTGTGGACTCTCGGGTAGTCCATCTGCCCAGGAGAGCGTGGTCCTGGAGATGAGCTCCCCATCGAGGGAGGTACACATAGGAAACTATTGCGCAAGTGGTGGTTGAATGGGACCCCCAAACACGCTTTGTCCAGATTCTTCCACCATTTGAGGGAAACCAGAATATGACAGGGGATAGAGAGCAGCTTGTTTAGACTGTCCCTGATAGGTTGTATACACTGACCTGAACCAGGCTTGGACTCAACGGAGGTGCAGATAAGCATGCAGCATAACAAAGGTACACGGTGCCCTGTGCCCGAGATGTTGCAAGCATGATTTGGCAGTGACTTGAGAACTGATCAGAACTTGCACCATCAGATGTGACTTAGCAGGAACCTGCCATTTGGAGATGAGCTCTGGCTGTGGTGGGGTCAAGAATGGCCCCTATAAACTCTATCCTTTGTAAAGGTAAGAAGGACGACTTCATGAAGATGAGCTGGAGACTAAGACTGTTGAACAGTCGTAGCCCTGAAACTGCCAATCTGACATCTGTGTAGAAGTGTCCCTTGATAAGCCAATTGTTGAGGCCAGGGAAGACCATTACTCCCCACCGATGAAGTTGTGCAGCCACATTTCCATGACTTTTGTGAACAGCCTGGGAGCGGTAGCTAATCTGAAAGAAAGGACATGATATTGGTAGTGGTTCTGCCTCACCATGAAGTGTAGACATTTCTCATGAGATGGGTGTATCACAATATGAAAATACATCTAACAATCAAGGTCACAAAGCAGTCCCCTGGTCCAGAGGTGGAATGATGGCGGAGCGTCACCATCTTTAATTTCTATACCTTGACAAAGGTATTCTGCATCTGTAGATCTAAAAATCAGTCTCAATTTGCCTCTCTTTTTGGTAACCAAGAAATCCTCTTCTCTTGTGTTGAGTGGGAACTAATTCCATTGCTCCTAAACAGAGAAGGGACCGAACCTCTTGCTTCAGAAGGGGTTTGTGAGAGGGATCCCTGAAAAGGACAGAGAAGAGGGTGGCAAGGGGGCATGGAGCAGAAATGAATGGTGTATCCTGAAGTTATAACCTTCAAAACCATCTGTTGGAGGTAATCTGTTCTCATGAGATATGAAAATGGAAAACAGAATCCCCATAATATGGAAAGTTTGATGGGGTAAGATGGTGCAGCAACAGGTCTGGATTGCAGGAGTGTTCATGGCTCTCAACAGAAAACTTAAAAAGGAACAATTGGCCTTTGTCGATTGCTGAATCGAGGTTGCTGTAGCAGATTAAGATCTTCCCTTTTGAAAGCTGGGCTTTTTTCTAGGTGGTTCTGATAGTCTATGGAAAGTGGAGAACTGAAAAGAACGTGATCTGCACTGATATAGACTAAACCTTTTATTTGCAGGTGGACATATGCCCAGCGAACGAAGATGAGCTCTGGATTCCTTCAAAGTATGCAGCAAATCATCTGTGGTGTCCCTGAATAACTTTAGACCATTGAAAAGGAGGTCCCTTTACCATGTTCTGGACTTCACATGGAAATCCTGAGGACTGGAGTCATGATGCCTTGCACATTACTATAGCTGTAGCAGTAGAAAGACCTGCTGTATTAGCTGCCAGAGAAGCTTGCAGGGCTATTTTAGCCACGAGTTGCCCTTCTGCAATGATGGCTTGAAACTGCTCTTGTGGTAGATGTTCAGTAAGAGCTCATTGTTGAATAATTAATGTGATTGTATTTTTCCAGAATCGCCTGTGCCCAAAAGGTCCAAATACTTGTGATCCTTGTCATGAGGAGTAGTCTTTGTCCATGACTGAAGAACTCAGCGGGGGTGGAGCAGGGGTGTGGGCAGGGGAAATAAAAACTCCCATCCCCCAGCTGGGACACAATACCTTTTGTTTGGTCTTTTAGTTGTTGGGGGTGGGGGAGTAGTAACAGGAGTCTGCCAGATGGACCGGGTAGGTTCTATAAAATAGGGCGGGGGCCCCGTGCTGATGACAATGTATGCAATACGTCAAACAATTTGTACCATATTTTCTGCACTACTTCTAATAGGAACTATCAGATCTTGAAACTGTCTGAAATAGTAAACATGAGATGACAGCTTTATTCAGAGAGAAAGAAGAAATATTAGACTGTGGAGTAGCTTCCTTGTCAGGTCTTCTTTCCTGGTCCTCGAATGTGTCATCCTGTCTTGGAGATTGTTGAGGAGGAACAAAAGCCCTCCACACAGCTAAAGCTGTCATCCATGCCCTCATCCTAATTACTGCAACAACTCTCTCTCTGGCCTTGAAAAAATGCAGTCTTGCTCTACTGATATCCATTCAGAAGGCTGCTCAAAGATGATATTAAGGGCCTTTTGCTTTGTTTGAGCATTGGCCTGCTAAACCCAGGGTTGTGAGTTCAATCCTTGAGGAGGCCACTTAGGGATCTGGGGCAAAAATTGGTCCTGCTAGTGAAGGCAGGGGGCTGGACTCAATGACCTTTCAAGGTCCCTTCCAGTTCTAGGAGATTGGTATATCTCCAATTATTACCTATTACCTTCTCTTTGAATCTCTCCAGTGACTCCCCCTGTTCATTCACACCAAACCTAAGCTTCTTGTCTTCATTTACAAGGGTCTTCAGAGCCTATTCCCACCCTACCACCTATGACCTCTCATTCAGTATTGAAATGTTGACTCCTGCCTCCAGTCAGCAACTACCTCCAGACTCCACTGGCCACTTACTACATCTTCAGACAATCCTTTGTGCTATCTTCCACTTGGAGGAGCTCCCTGTAAACATCTGAAAAGCTACCTCATTATCCTCCTTCAAACTCTCCTTTGACATGATGCCTACAAAATATTTAAGAGTTAGTTGGTTGATGTGTAGAGCCCACTGCCTATCAGGCTGACCAATGTGGTACCACTGTGTTCTTGTACTCGCCACTCTGTATCCATTTGATATCTCATCTTGTACTTAGGCTGTTCAAGGCAGGAACCAGTCTTTGTTTTGTGTCTGTACAGCACCTAGCACAATGGAGTCCTGGTTCATGACTAGTACTCCTAGGCATATGGTGGTAATTAATTTTTTTAATTACTCAGAATTACAACTTCCAGACAAACTAAATTTCAGACTACTGTTAGCAGAGGACAGCATCGTCCCATTTCAGTCATTTTAATCCCCACAAAACAAGCACATCTACCCACACACACTGGATGAAAATGTAAGCATCATCCTGATTAAAGGCCACTGCCAATCCTCACTGAAATTAATGGAAGTCTTTCAGTTGATTTCAGTGGGCACTGGATAAGGCCTTGAGTACTCTTAAATGAGCAGATGACTGAGCCAGAGCTGACTTGAAAAATGTAACAAGTCTATTCTCTAGTTTTGCTACTGTAAGCTGGTAAGAAAGACTGTTGATATGCAGCCATATTTTAGCCATCAAATGTTGAGAAACATCAAGTTACATGAAATCTGAGCAGAAAGGTCATACTTAAAAGATTAACTATGTTCTATAACATTACCTCAGTATTTTACTGTTCCCTGGATATATAGGAAATACTGCAAATATTGACATGAATTTGTATAAGGGAAAAGTAAAAATATTAAGAGAAGTCACTGTATTTTAATGTTACTTAGTCTCAGTCTATAACAGTAGGGACAGAGGATCTAACTTTAGCTGCTGGATTTTTAAATTTTATTTGTAAATATATATGATTTTCTTTCAGTAAAGATTATTAACTGTGCCCAGGAAGTAAAATATGTATATTTTTATACTTTAGGGCAGTAAGTTTTTCAATTGCACCTCTACCCAGATATAATGCAACCCAATATAACATGGGTTCGCATACAACGCGGTAAAGCTCTGACACGCTGCTCTGAGCAGCGTGTTAAGGGTGCAGGGCCGGGGCCAAGGGGTTGGATAAGGGGCAGAAGGTCTCGGGGGCGGTCAGGGCCTCCTCCACCCCAGGGTCTAGGACACAGGAGCTGTGGGTGGGGGGGGCAATTTTGGGGGCCCCGCAGTCCCAGAGTGGCCCGGGGGATTAGCAGGGGTCTGGGAGCAGCCCACTCTGCTTCCCTCGCCCTGGCCCCAGCTGTGTCGCTCGGGGAAGGGGGCTTTGGGGAAGGGATCCCACCTGCACTCATCGGCAGTGGCGGAAGTGGAGCAGCTCGGCCCCAGCCCGCTCCACTCTGCCAGCTCCCAGCCGCAGCGCTCCGCTTCCCGCCACAGGTTAAGTACGCGGGGCGTCCTTTCCCCAACCTCCCCACACTCACCAGCAGTGGGAAGTGGAGCACCGCGGCTGGGAGCTGGCGGAGTGGAGCGGGCTGAGGCCACGTTGCTCTGCTTCCCGGCGATGTCGGTGAGTGCCTGTCAGGGGGCAGGGTGTGTGGATAGGGGTCGGAGCAGTCAAGGGACAGGGAGCTGGGGGGTTGAGTAGGGGGTGGGGTCCTGGGGGTGATTAGGGACAGAGGTCTCTGGAGGGGGCGGTCAGGGAACAAGGAATGGGGATGGGGTGGGGTGGTGTGTGTGCCAAAGCAAGTTTGATATAATGTGGTCTCACCTATAATGCGGTGAGATTTTTTGTCTCTTGAGGACCGCATTATACTGGGAGGAATACAAGGAGGAATATTGAGATTACACCACTCAGTAGCAACAGATTTTTTTAAATTTTTTAAATCAAAAGAAAATGCAGGCGGGAATCAATTTTTCATGGCTACACTGCTGTCAGCACCAGTGGGGCTATAGAAATATAGCTTTATGGGAAAATGCAACACCATTCTAGCTTACGTTTACCATTTCCCCTATATGCTTATAAGAGCCTACTGCAGAACGGCACCAATCAGCAGAATCAGCTAATTCCATATAATCTATGCTTTTAAAAACTGCTTATGTGCAATTGTAGACATTTGATAATCAGATGGTTAGGACATATAGGCGATTAAGAAGTATATTTCTAGTTTTTAATCACTAAATATAGAGTTAAGATGAGCATGATTTTTTATATCAGATTCCCAGTTATCCGTGTTACATGGATGGTCCCAAGCTTTTAAAAGCACTGCACAGATGAGAGATAATGTCTCTACTATGATATGCACAAAATATTATTTCTTCTAAGTTTGATAAATGTGTGATCATTAAAGTACCAGTATCCTGTAAATGGATGACTCTGGAAGTGATAAAATGATAGTACATCTATAATTATATTGTGTTCTTACTGGATAAAAGTAGTATATGACATCATTCTTTTCAATAAACTGGGTAAAGCTAGTAAAACCAGGAAGATGTCAGGCCAGGTCTACACTGTAAACTTACATCAGTATAACGGCGTTGCTCAGGGGTGTGGATTTTTCACACCCCTGAGCAACGCACTTATACTGATCTAACCCCTGGTGTAGGCAGATCTATGTTGACAACAGGGCTTCTTCCATCGACACAGCTATTGCCTCTTGCGGATGTGGATTAACTCTGCCTATGGAAGCAGCTCTCCTCTCGGCAAGGTAGTCTTCACTGAAGTGCTACAGCGGCGCAGCTGCACCAGTGCTACTGCGCCGCTATAGTGTTTAAGCATAGACCTGCCCTCGGTTTCCTACAAAGATAAACAACAGACATTAACCCCAAGGGAAACCACAGATTATCACAACAGAGAGATAAATAGTGACAGAGGATGTGGAAAAAGCTAATGTACTCAATGATTTTTTTGCCTCCATCTTCACAAACGAGGTCAGCTCCCAGACTGCTGCACTGGGCAGCACAGTATGGGAAGAAGGTGATCAGCCCTCTGTGGGGAAAGAAGTGGTTCGGGACTATTTAGAAAAACGGGACGAGCACAAATCCATGGGGCTGGATGCGCTGCATCCGAGGGTGCTAAAGGAGTTGGCGGATGTGATTGCAGAGCCATTGGCCATTATCTTTGAAAACTCATGGCGATTGACTGGATTCCCAGATGACTGGAAAAAGGCTAATGTAGTGCCCATTTTTAAAAAAAGGGAAGAAGGAGGATCTGGGCAACTACAGGCCAGTCAGCCTTACCTCAGTCCCTGGAAAAATCATGGACCAGGTCCTCAAGGAATCAATTCTGAAGCACTCAGAGGAGAGGAAAGTGATCAGGAACAGTCAGCATGGATTCACCAAGGGCAAGTCATGCCTGACTAACCTAATTGCCTTCTATGTGGAGATAACTGGTCTGTGGATGAGGGGAAAGCAGTGGATGTGTTATTCCTTGACTTTAGCAAAGCTTTTGATACGGTCTCCCACAGTATTCTTGCCAGTAAGTTAAAGAAGTATGGGCTGGATGAATGGACTGTAAGGTGGATAGAAAGCTGGCTAGATCGTCGGGCTCAACAGGTAGTGATCAACGGCTCCATGTCTAGTTGGCAGCTGGTTTCAAGCGGAGTGCCCCAAGGGTCGGTCCTGGGGCTGTTTTTGTTCAATATCTTCATTAACGATCTGGAGGATGGCATGGGCTGCACGCTCAGCAAGTTTGCAGATGACACTAAACTGGGAGGAGTGGTAGATACGCTGGAGGGTAGGGATAGGATACAGAGGTATCTAGACAAATTAGAGGATTGGGCCAAAAGAAGCCTGATGAGGTTCAACAAGGACAAATGCAGAGTCCTGCACTTAGGACAGAAGAATCTCATTCACTCTTACAGACTAGGGACCGAATGGCTAGGAAGCGGTTCTGCAGAAAAGGACCTAGGGGTTACAGTGGACGAGAAGCTGGATATGAGTCAACAGTGTGCCCTTGTTGCCAAGAAGGCTAACGGCATTTGAGCTGTATAAGTAGGGGCATTGCCAGCAGATGGAGGGACGTGATCATTCCCCTCTATTCGGCATTGTTGAGGCCTCATCTGGAGTACTGTGTCCAGTTTTGGGCCCCACACTACAAGAAGGATGTGGAAACATTGGAAAGAGTCCAGCAAAGGGCAACAAAAAATGATTAGGGGGCTGGAGCACATGACTTATGAGGAGAGGCTGAGGGAACTGGGATTGTTTAGTCTGCAGAAGAGAAGAATGAGGGGGGATTTGATAGCTGCTTTCAACTACCTAAAAGGGGGTTCCAAAGAGGATGGATCTAGACTGTTCTCAGTGGTACGTGATGACAGAACAATGAGCAATGGTCTCAAATTGCAGTGGGGGAGGTTTAAGGTTGGATATTAGGAAAAACCTTTTCACGAGGAGGGTGGTGAAGCACTGGAATGGGTTATCTAGGGAGGTGGTGGAATCTCCTTCCTTAGAGGTTTTTAAGGTCAGGCTTGACAAAGCCCTGGTTGGGATGATTTAGTTGCGAATTGGTCCTGCTTTGAGCAGGGGGTTGGACTAGATGACCTCCTGAGGTCCCTTCCAACCCTGATATTCTATGATTCTATGACGACAATGGAAGTTTAAGAATTTCGGAACTTCTTGCTGAACTGACTGACAACTGGATTTCTTGAAGAAGTCAACTGGATAATTTTCAGCCAGCATTGCAGTGGCTAACTGGAGTATGTATTAAGATTACTCAAACCTTAACTGGTAAAATCAATCATTGCTTATCACCTTACAGTGAATCAATACATTTTGCCCAACAGTACTCGAACAGCTTAAAATGCAAGTGTCAGAGGAATTCAGTTGTTATATCAATTTCAGCTTCTCAAAAGCAGCAGCAGTAAAATCATGGATACAGAGGTCTCAGCAGCAGCATTTCAGCCTCAAGCAGTGGTCTATGATAACACATTTTCCCAATTTGCCACGTTGAAGAATCAAAGTTAAGAAACCCCAACCCATTGCAAAATTACAGGAGTGGTACATATTCAAGAACAAATTCAGAGCATTTTAAATCAAGAACTATCAACACTTAATACTCTTTCCATTTCCCATACAAAAGGGAGAGAAAACACATTAAGAAATATACTTTAGGGAAATATACTGGCAGGGGGATGACTGAGATAACCTGATAGCTCTTTTTCCACCTCTAATTTGTATATTTCTATGAACTTCACATAATTGCAAAAAGACTGAAAACTTGCTTAACATGAGGTAGAGATTTCAACTTACTTGCTGCAACTGCTGTTCACAATACTACTATAAGTGCTCCGTTGCACAAAAGCTAGAGATGGAGGGGGTGGAGATGGAGAGGCAGGAGCTGGTGAGGTCTGTCGTTGTTTCAAGAAAGCATCTGCGTTGAGGGTTTGCAGAGACAGTTTATAAAGGTTGTCGGTAGCTGGGAAACCAAGCAAAGAAGATCTTATAGTATTCATTTCACCACGTAGGCCACTCTTAAGGAGGTTTGTCATCTTTCTGAAGTACTGTAGCTCCTGCTCAAATTCTCAGAAATTTTTACATTCAAATATATTCATGTAACAATATTTATGTATGAAATATTCCTATATCAAATTTTCATAGAAAGAAAATGGAGAATTAAGTGAAATGAATATCAACCAATATAATGTCACAAAAAGCTGGGCGGAGGAAAGCTGTCTTGGAGTTGTACTAGTGACAGAACTTCAGCAAAAACTAATTTTAGTATAGCCTGTAATTCTCTGCTAATAAACTATCAAATCGTGGTACTGGCTTTCCACCATGGAGTCTGTGTAGATTCAGTCAGGTGAAAAAGCTGTTTATCATTTTTACTAAAACACCAGGTGAACATACTTTGATGAAAATAAAGTTTTCCAAGAATTTTGCCAGTCAACCTTTCCCACAGTTCTAGTTCTCAGCGCTTTGTTTAAACGCTTTGTTGGTTTTTTTTTAAATCTCTTAAAGGTTAATAATTAATGCAGAAAAACATAGCTAGATCCAGAACCAGATTTAGTCTACAACAGGAGGAGATTTCTGAATTATCAGTGAAAAAATTGATGCACACTGCAACACATGAAGCCCATACTGATATAGTTGCTAATTAAAATTGCTGCAGGACTGTACATCAGACCTATATAGGAATGTCTTTGGTGATATACTTTTGGGATAGTGAACTGGAGCAAAGGCAGCAGGTAGTTTATTTACAAAATGAGTTAAAGCAGGATATGAAAAGCATGGAATGGGTAGAGAAAGGTGTATCTTTAAACCCGCCTCCATTTCCCCAATTAAAAATCTCCTATTTTCTTCCATTGTGTGTAGCCTTAGCATCACACACTACCATAAACTGTTATTCTACCACATCACCTACATCTGACAATCATCACCTCTACACATCCCTGCCTTAGCTCCATCTCTGCTGAAAGTTTCATCCATGCCACTTAGCTCCTATCACACTGACCTTTTCCTATGGTCTTCATTAGTGCCTGCTTGCTCAATGCAGAAGGCTGCTGCTTCTCTCTTACACACCTAGGAAGTGGAACCATGTCCATCCCCCCTACTCCAGAACTAAAGCTCCCTATTATCTTCCAACATTTTGTGGCTGAAACTCTCAGTCCAGGGAAGATGAATATATAGGGGCAGGAAGGCAAAAACCAAAACCAACAAATGCTACTATAATCACTACAAGAGGCACATGTTTACGTCTAAAGCAATCTGTGCCAGCAGTGGCAAAGATCTTCCTCAGAAAGTGGAATCAAGCAGGAACTCTGCATTTCACAATTTCCTCCCCTCCACTGTTGGCATAAAGCCAGGTTTGATTGTTTCTCTGGTTTCACGCCCTGCCCTGAAGTATCAGTCATCAGTTGGATCCAAACACAGCCCTCAAAGCCTGACTGCATAACAAATGATTGAGGTGTAGCATTTGGCTTCAAGTTGGAGGGAAAACTGTCCCTGATCCCACCAGAATACTCTCATCTTGTATTATTCATATCTATAAGCTTTTTTTGGGATACAGCTTGGATAGAAGACTCAGGCAAAGCTGGTTTGTACTGCAGGGGAGGGGAATAAGATTCTAAACCTTTTTAGTAAGCTCTTTGGGAGAGGGACTGCTTCTATTATGTCTGTACAGAACTGAGCATGAGGTGGTCTTGGTTCTTACTGGGGGCTCTGGCTGCTACTGAAATGCAAGTAGTAATAGTGAGTAGTTCCATCTAATAAATGCTCTCTGGTTACTTCAGATGTTCTCATTATTGCTTCCCTAGGATATGCAAATTGGCTAGTTTTAACCTCAGCTGTAATGGACCTGACAAAATGGAGCCCACATTTCAAAAGAATGGTGCATTCTGTTTTCAGACGATCGCCAATTCTCAGCTTTCGCACCATTCTGCCCATTGCTAAAGAACTGTGGAAAAATCAAGGTTCTACCCCTCATTTTCAGACCTCCACACTAGCACTAGATTCTGTCAAAATGGGGACCACTACAGAAAAAACAGGAACAGGATTGTGTGGGGAGGGAGAATGGGAAGATTTAAAGAAGAATCACAACAAACAGTCCTTGCTGTTTTGCAGAACACTGTAGCCTCCTGTTGTACAGTAACTGTACTTACAGCTGCCTGCTTTGTGAAGTGGCACCGAGTCCCACTCTGGTGGTGGAGAATCTTTTTCCCCTTCTGAACTGCTGGTATTGCCTAATTCCTGTCCAGAGCCACTGGGGAGAAATTTTGCTAGTGCTGATGGCCTGCTGTCCATTAACTTATTGTTTGGACCTGTACAAAAAAACAGAGCAAGCCACAGCCATTAAGAGATGCACTTCTTTCTCCTTGTGCAGAGATCTAGAAGCTAGAACTCTAAAAACTGAAAATTAAAAAAACCACTTGTGTAATTTAACAAAAATCCTCCAAACCCCAAAATATTTGTTTAAGAGCAACTGGTATATTGTACCTCTTGTTTTCGGGAGGTTTCTTGATTTGGACCCATTTGTCAGCATGTGCTGAAGAGACATCTTGGATGAAAAGGTTTTGCGCTGTTTATTTTCCAGTGGGGGAGTATATGGTAACTCCAAGGAACTAAAGTGAAAACATGAACACAGATTTATTCTTTGTTGCTGGGTGAAGTATTGCAGAAGAGTTTCACGTATATACACGCCGTGTAGTTTTATACAAGTCTGGTCTTCTCCGACTTGCCTCATTACTCCCCTGACTTTAGTCCATCCTGACTGCAGCTGCCAAGATCATCTATTCCTACTGCTCTAAGCCTCCTCTTCTCTTTGAATTTCTGCATTGGCCTTCCTTGTTTATGTCAAGCGTCTCCTCCCATTCAAAGTTCTCCATAACTGTAACTCTGCCTTTGTCTACATCTCTGCCCTCATCTCCTCCTACACCTCACTGCACTCTCACGCACCCAAATCCCTGGGTGCCTTATCACCCCATCTGTCTCCTCCTTCAAACTCTCTCTCTCTCTCTATACCTTTTATGCTGCCACCCCCATAGACTTATAATGGCCTCTAAACTAACCCACAACTTCAAGAACCCACTGATTTTTTCCCACACTGGAGCTTTCTGATGGTACAAAACTGTCACAGCTAGGTAGGGGATGAGCTGTGATTGCCCCTCTTCTCCTCCTTTTTCTATTCTTACTAGCTCAAACATTCCTGCCACTCCCATCATCCCATCTCGACTCCCAGTTAAACATTAAAGAACAACAAAACTGTTGCAACCAATAGCAAGCTCATTTGCCTGTATATTTTATTCTTAATCCCCAACCATTTGGACTGTAAACTCTTCAGGACAGGGGGAGTCAAACCCAACACAATTCTCAGTATGGCCTTTGGATGCGGTCACAATGAATGTAAGTGTTTATTAATAAATACCTATCATTTGGAAAGCAAACAAAATATGATTGTGGTAAAAGAAAGAGGGGAGACTATATAAAGCAGCATTTTCAGAAGTAGTCTGAAGGAAATCAGTGTATACACTCACTCTAGATTTCTGCTAGTCTAGTATTTATTTGCCACAACCCCTGCGGGAACACACAAATTAATATTCTGCGTTTCATCTATTATACAATTCAGAGGTGTGGCATTTGTGATTTTATAAAACTCCCCAGGTGGAGTGTCAGAAAGAAATGGGTGTAGTAAGACTAAACCTCTGTCGGCACAGATGATGCAGAGGCACAGTAAAAATCATTCTAGCACCAGACAAGAGGAAGAGGTAGCAGTGACTATAATTCCACCAAGAGTATCTGATATAAACCACAGGTGTGACCCGTGTACTTTATTACGTAGTTGCAACACTTGATGGAATGTTGGCCATATCATTTTTTCTACATGAAATTCATTACCAAAAGCGTCACATTAGTGCAGTTGATTCACTGCTCAAGATCTAGCATGTATCTCAATGATGCACAGCATTCCTGGCAGATGTTTCCTTACATTTACATAACAGATATTCTCCAACATCAGGAAGAAAGACAAGTAAGGTTAGCCACTGTCACAGGTAGGATTTTCTGAGCAGGCTGGCAGCCCAAAGCCTTGAAGATCACAGAAAGCTCCACCTTAACATTTCCCCTTCAAGCATAAAGCCTTCCTAACTAGGAGGAGATCCTTATAATTATGCTCACCTTGATTTCACATCTGCTGGAATTTCTTTCTTGATATTTGATAGTTTTTTCCCTCTCTGTTTTATTTGGAATATTTCACTTTCATGCTTTTCTGGCATGGCTTGTTTTCCCTTTTGCTTTTCTGGTTCCTACAAAAGCCAACACACAGTAACACAGAAGACATTAAGAACAGTAACTGAAGGATCCTGCTTCAATAAAAACCAGAGAGAGAAAGTGGCATCAAATTGTGAGCAATTTGCATAATGCATGATAACATTTCAACACTCAATAGTGACCATGCCTCTCCATCCCAAAAGTGATGCCTATCAAAAGGTGGTTGACTTTCCTAGAGGATTTTGGTCTCTGCTTATCCACAGAAACAGTACAGGATGGGAAGCAGCAGTGCAAACTTCCTCAGATTACCCTACTAATGGGCTTCAAACCTGATTTTTGGGGGCCATTCTAGGAACATGAGGGTAGCTCCAACTCCATGTTCATTCAGACCTTTAGTGAGACTGTTAAAAAGGATGCTGGTTATGGACTTTGGATGGAGATGGACAAGTCAGTTCATATAGGTCACTGATCAGTCATCAGAGGATGGTAACTTTCTGTCATTGATGACCTGGGCTGCATTTGACAGACGACCCAAAACTGAAGTGGTTCCATATCTCAACTAGATAGGATGCTTTTAAGCAAAGAAATAGCAAGTTCAAGCAACTTCACCATTTGAGTTATTTCTTCTCTTTCATTTTACAGACCCTCTGTGCTTTATGACTAAGGTGATATAAATTACACTGTCAAATTAATGACTAACCATCTTGCAAAGCAGAAACTGATCAAACTGAATCCTAAATATTTTAACATGTATTTAACCAGTTTTGCTTTCAAAACAACAGGATTCTAGCTGCAACAAATTCATCACATTAAAAACATGCCCAAAATTTAGCTCCGGCTTTCTGTTCTCCCCAATTAGTTTTATTTTGGTTTCATAATGCATGTTTTGAGACAAAACCATTATCATGGCCATCTGACCAATATACCAGTGGCTGAGATGCTGTAGTTGATTACCTAGCATCATTTGGTCCTGTGAGTGAAACAAGTTAGCAATGCAAGCACGTTTTAGTTCTCTTTTCTATAAGGGAAGAATCCCTTTATTTCTCAGAGAGATTTGGAAACAGGCTGCTAATTACTATTCTTGGCACCAGCGAACACAGTATAAGTAGCAGCTCCCACTATAAATGAATGCGTGTCAAAAGCAAAGCCATGCTTTCTACTTAGGTGAGCCACTATGTATCTGAGAAGAGTACCCTTCCCTCTCTAACAGCTCTGTACCTCCTTCAGGAGTGGTTCTGTGTCTGGATTGGAGGTTTCTGTGGTGGTTGAAGAACTGTCATCATCTGCCAAAGAATCTTTCAGTTCATCCTCCTGTTGCTTTCCCTTTCCTCTTCTCTCCTTTTCCTCCCTCTTCTTCTGTGATTTAGATTTGCGCTGAAACGGTTTCCCTTTCCCTAGGGAGATAAGGGCAGCTCCAGATTATTAGCAGCTGTGCTCCAAGACTGGGAGTGTTTTGCACTACTTTGTGCACTGAAAAACAATCCATCACTAAGCCTCCCAAGCCAGCTGCAGCTCTTAGTTCAAGGAGACTTGGACTGCCATAGCATTTGCATCTTTTTTTTCATACGGTGCTTAAAAGTGCAACTTCAGACTTTTGCTGATATGTCTTTATACCACTTCACTTCATCTAAACAAGTCATGTCAAACCTAAAGGACTCTGACCAATACTAACACTCATACATTTACTCCCGCAGATCCTACCAACATTACCCGCCTTCCACAGACACTGGCCACTTAGGCATACATAGTTCTCCTCTGTGACTCTTTGCTACCATGTGACTGGAGTTCTGTTTGAATGTTTAGTATTAGAAATTTCACCATGTAAGACTGATTTTGACAATCACTTCAGAAACCACTATGAATGTTTTATCACCTTAACAAACAAATGAGAAATGGAACTGCTCTGCAGACTTCCATTGTGCATTTTTTGTTTGAGAATTGCAGTAATTTGATGGAGAGTATTTACAAATATTACAAGGTTCTTATGAGAGGATGTAACAAGTATGCCGGGGGATACCGATTAAACATCAATTGTCTTCAGCATATTTTGTTCTGTCCATGTTAAATTTTAATACTTAAAACTAAATTTGATGTCCTACATTTTAAGCCCAAATGTTTTGAATGTTATTACAGGCCCAAACAGGAAAAGTGTGTTAAAAAATCCATACACTTATCTATAAAGTTAGTTGTAACAGTTAAGATCACCCACCAGTCTCTACAACAAATGTATATATAAAGAGGAGCTAATTACATTTAAATATACTTATTTCTTTTTGGTTTCTCTCAATTTCAGATTGAAGGTGCCTGAGCTCAGGGAAATTTACTGAGGGGATAGATTCAAAGGAGCATCATCTACAGATCTACCAAAATCCTGCCAGAACTCTTGGTAGACAAAATACTACGGTATGTCTTGGACTCTTGGGCAAGGGAAATGAGTTAACATCATAAAGAGCATCAATATGGAGCAACTTTAAAAACAAAAACAAACAAATCCGCACCTGTTGCTAAACACCTTCATCTTGATCTATAGGCTTCTCTCGCCATTACCTCTAGTTATTCCCTTACTACTTTCTGTCAGCCATCCACTACAATACCTTTTAATAAGATCCTCCTCAGATGCGGGCTTTAAGACTAAATGCATTCACTTATAAGCCATATTGTCTACATACTGCTGTTTTGTTTTTTAATATTTTGAGAGAAGACCAAATTCAGCTCTAGTAAATGGGTGCAATTTTAATTGAGATTTGTCTGCTTATGTTGGAACTGAATCTGGTTCATAATGGTTGTTGCCATATTTCATCGTGTAAAACTTTTTGGAATAAAGGTTATATGAAAAATACTACACAAAATAAGGTTCTGACCCTGAAAACACTTAGTTGTGAAGAGAGCCCCATTGTGCAAAGCTGTACCCGTGCAGTCTGTACCTATAAGCTAAACTTCTATTTTTCTGGGTATAAAAGTTAAAAACAAACACTGCAAAAATTCATTTTAAATTCACATCGTCTGAGAAGCTATTACTCCTAACATTAAACTGTAAAATAGTTACTAGAAACCTTCAGGAAATATATTAAAACATTTTTGCAAACCTAATGATTGACTTCTTTTCCTCCTAGATCTGGCTATTCATTATCACAATTGAGAAGGTTGAAAAAACACCAGTTACACATCAAGCAAGGTTCATTCTAGCATCCAACAATGGTTGGAAGAAAACAGTCTACTTTAAAAAAATTACATTTCTCTCAGGAAATTTCCCCTTGCTTTTATTAGTTACTAATATTGGGGGGAAAATTCTCAATATTTAGTTATGTCTTTAGACAAAGTTTTGTCAAAGGCACAAACTAAATAAGGACAGATTTTAAAGGTATTCTGATGCCTAAAGATCCATATAGGTGCTTCTGAAAATCAAACTAGGTAGCTAACTGCATATTTAGGAACCTAAATACCATTAAAAGCCTGGCTCACATTATCAGTGTCTCCTGTTCAGGAAAACGTTAATGTAAAAAATAGAAAAGTTGGTAGGGGTACTAAAGATCAGGTGTATATGAAACCACCTTGAACTTTTGTGTTTTTAAAAGTAGATTTCAAGTTGACTGTGCTTCTTTAACAGATGTACATTAACTAATGAAATCTCTATTGATTTGTTACAGGAGACCTTGTTAAATGGGTAAGTTAAAGAGCTAAGTCAAATTTGGCCCAAAATTTAGGTTTTGTAAAGGCACACATACTTATCAAACATTAGAGTAATTGATTTAAAACTTAGCAAACCTTAGATGACTTGAAATATTTTCATGAAAAGAAAAAATGTTGACTGTAAACAATACACCGCTACCCTGATATAACGCGGTCATGGGGAGCCAAAAATCCCTAGTGCGTTATAAGTGAAACGCCGTTATATCGGTGTAGTGGTGGCAGGGCTGCAGCGGTGATTTGGGGAGCCCCAGGCCCTTTAAATTGCTGGCGGAGCCCTGCTGACGCAGCCCTGGGGTAGCAGCGGCAGGGCTCCAGCAGTGATTTAAAGGGCCCGGGGCTCCCTGCAGCCGCCCATGGCCCTTTAAATCGCCAGCCCAGCCCCATTGCCATAGCCCTGGGGTAGCAGCAGCAGGGCTCCGGCGGTGACTTAAAGGGCCCGGGGCTCCCCACAGGAGCCAGAGCCCCAGATGCTTTAAAGCGCTGCCCAAGCCCCGCTGCTGGAGCCCCGGGGTAGTGGCAGCAGGGCTCTGGCGGTGACTTAAAGGGCCCGGGGCTCCCCGCTGCAGCCAGAGCCCTGGATCCTTTAAAGCGCCACTGGAGCCCCGCTGCTACCGCGCTATATGCGAACCCGTGTTATATCGGGTTGCGTTACAGCGGGGTAGCAGTGTACTTTTAACAAAAATAACCCTTGTACGGTTTGCTTCATTGTGTTAGGGCACAAGAATCTGAAACTGGGAAAGTCTATTCACCAGATAAATGTTTAAAAATTCCATTCAATTTTATAGTAAATTATTAGTAGGGTAGGTTAGTATGCAGTGGCCATAGTGGTCCCAGGATATTAGAGAGACAAGTTAGGTGAGTTAATATCTTTTATTGGACCAACTTATTATGGCTTATCCACTAACCCCCACTTTTTGTCCTATGACTCCAGAGGTCTTAACAGGCCACTCTATCTTGAATGGTGCATTACAATATACAAGTAATAATTACTTATGCTAAACAATCTGTTCAACCTTGCAGTTTTGCTGTGAGGTTGGGAGTTCCTTTCCCAGATCTGAAGAAGAGCTCTGAGTGGCTCGAAAGCATGTTTCTTTCAACAACAGAAGCTGGTACAATAAAAGACATTACCTCACCTACCTTCTCTCTCTAGAAGAAAGGAAATTTGTTTAATACACATTTTCACTCTGATAATGCTCTCTAAAATACTGTAAGACCCTTTAAGAGTCTGGTTCCTCTATAATGGAACTAATTTCTCTATTTTGATTTTTTTTTTCACGTTAGAGCACCACATTCTGGATACAACAGTATTTGATCAATCCTACATAAACATTTGAACAAAATCAAACATTCAAAAAGTTGCTGTCAAACTGCATCTTTCATACTAATAAACTCAGTGAACTGTTAAAAAAAAATAATAATCAGGATTTCCCAAAGCAACACGTTTTCATGGGTGCTGACCAATCAGAATCTAGTTCTATCAACCTGACGTGTCTGTTCTAACATTCCTAAGCTTTCACATACAGAGAAGTTATATAATTTTAGGTGATTAAATTGCTCTCTTGGGTATAACCTCTTGAAATTATACTTATGACAAAAAAAATCCTGTATTTTCTCTTGTGCAATTTCATGTAACAGAATCAGACAAGGTCCTGATAGTTCACAAACAAACTTCAGACTTTGAGAGTGTACTATCACTGAAGGACTAGTTTATAGACTGAGAAACAGCTGCCGCAAGACTTTACAAAAGTGATACTCCTTAGCTAGATACCACGGTACAAATTTTATTTCATAAGAGGCTGATTATGCAAACATTTGGGTACATGCATAGTTACATGCACAACTGCTTGAAGAATCGGGCCCCAATTTTTTAAAATCTAAGTCCTAATGGATGAAGCAAATATCTCAATGAAGAAATTTTAAAAAGTGTATTACAGGAAGATTGGAAATGGACAAGTTTTATCATGTATTGCACTGAGTTTTTATCATTCAAATTGTATAACTCAAAACTGTATAGTTTATTTATTAATATTAGTTTTGTGTAGACTTTTCTAAGGATGAAGGGCTTTTTATAAATAAATGCATTTTGTTGGTTTGGGAAGATGAAAAGTTAACACCATAAAACTGCTTGTCTGAAAGCATCCATTGTAGCCTCACTCCCAAGCAGAAATGACCAAGGCTACTAAAGGGATGTTTTTTTTATAGAAGTATGGACTTATCTGAAGGTGTTTAGAATTAGGAAAAAAAAGTTACAAGAGAAAAAATGGACATGTGTCTTATAAATGATTCATTAGGAGTTATGTGAAATGTTCTAACTTCATTTAGACTTCTGCTGAAACTGTTAGACAAACTAGCAAGTGATTACGCAGTGCATACTGCTTGAAAAATGGGTAAATAAAAACTTGATAACCAGCACTCACAATATTTAGGAACAACTATTTTCATCCTAAACATGTTAAGATAATCTCCCAATATACAAATTGCTGAGAATTGTTCCAACCAGGAACCAGATATGAAAATGGTAGTTAAGTCATACTAGCCATTCATTTGTTAAAAGACAACAATTTTGTTTCCAAGTCTTAAGAAATAAAAAGTATAGTCTCCATAGTTCCACTAGACCCTGATACTGCTGGAATCCTAGATGCATCTCATTCATAAGCACAGCCAACACTTTGCATCCAGCAGGAATATTTAATACCATCTGTCCATAACAATGTTGTGTTAGTCTGCTGTATTTTTTAATGATTACAATACAAGTTTAAATTGCTTTATCTGTTGTGATTACACAGCCATTTTAGGGTTTCTAACCGTATCCTCTGTTTTCTTCCCCCACCAATGTCCATCTCCAATGAATTTTATATAGCGTGTATGAAAGGCATCAGCAATATTCCATGTAAACAATACTGCCTAAATGAATCCCCCCTCCCAAAAAATTTGTAACTAGGGTGACCCATCATAGATGTGTGTGTTAGACTCAACAGGCTAATTAGAAAACAGTTTTGGACAATCAGTGTAATCAAAAGCTACACTAATGAAATATTTACAGCATGAGGATAAATTTCTATTAATAATCTCAAAATTTGTTTTGAAAATTGTATAAAATCAAAACACCATGATGTATGTACTTCAAGAGCATTTGAGAAATCAAAAGGTGCACATATAAACAACTCCACAAGCACCCTGGCTTCAAGATTAACACACTTTATAAAAAATAAAATCAAGCAGGTGCCATTTATTAACTTGTCGACCTCCTAACATCAAGGATTTTCTGTCACAACTGCAAGTGCTAGGCATGAAGAATTCCATTCTGACAATACTGTATTGATTCACTATCCTCCACTTATCAGTTTTCATAATAAACTAGGGCAACCACCCTCCTTTCCCAAAATTAACTGTAGGCTAAAAGGACTGAAGCCAGAAGAATAGTAATTTAAAAAGATTTCTAAATATATTTTATATATTTTATATATATATATATATATATACACACACCCCAGTTTTCAGTAAAAACCTATCTCATATAAAACTTGCAAATGAAAGTTTATCCAATGTTGAATGGACAATTCCAGTATTATCAAGTGACAGAAAGGAAGTGTATTAACCCTACTCAGGATCATGCATGAAGCTCTGGTACAGCTGAGAAATTAGCAGCTTACAACACTATGAAACTGTAACCTTTACATTTACTGGCTCAAAACTCACTCTTTGGCTGTCATAATGTGCCACCCGTATTAAGCAAAGCAGAGTTGTATTACCTTTGTTTTTTGTTACTGGAGATGGGGGCTGCTCTGTAAACACATCTGGGGATGGGGACTCTGGGTGGTCAAACTCTTTGTCCATAGTTTCTATCAGACCAGCGATATCTGAATCCTCTGAGCTGTGCCTTGTGTTGCTGGTACATTCTGGGTGTGAAGGGTTAAGAAGTGGTGATTGTGGCAAAGAACTTTCAGTCTGTTGCTCTTGTTGCTGAGGCACTGTTGGTGTCGGCTGTTGTGAATGCTGCTCTAAGAGAACTTGAGCATGTTGCTGGTTTGTTTGCTGGTTCTGCTTTGCCCCCCTGGATCTTCTGCCTGCTGTATGATTCTGAGCTATAACACCTGAATCCAGGATAAGGGAACTGCCTCTGTTAGATGACTGCATGGAAGCTGTCTGTAGGGAAGTCCTGCTAGCAACGTTTGAATTGTTTTTAGATTTGACATTTTCAATATCAGCTGAATTTCTATTGCTGTGCAGATGTGCTGTTAGATTGCATTGCTTGTGACTTCCTGCACTGGATCGTGATGAGGAACCACCTGCTCCATAGATTCCTCTGGAGGAACTGTGATTAGAGTCCGATCCAGGTGCATTCAAGCTGGAAGAAGAGCAAGTGTGTTCAAATATACAGTAAGTGTATATTCCTCTACATAAGAAGAGTTATTACATCAATTAGTAATCCTGAACTACACAGTTCTTGTCTTATTTATCACAGAAATGTAACATGAAAACTCCCTTAAAGCTCAACTGACAAGTCAGTAATACTTAATATCCATTATTCACTTATTTACATTTGTGGACAAATCACAGCAACAACACATAGTACATGTGAGAAGGAATACTGGTGTGGGGAGTTTCTTTTTCAAATAAAGCCCTAGGAGGCCCGGGGTAGTCTATTTTTTGTAAAGGTATAGGCAAGGTCCAGACTCCAGAGAAACATTTTTCACATTGCAACAACAAGTAGTAGTAGTAAATGAAAAGATTTCAGTCTATTCAAAAGTATCTGGCAGTCCAGATTTCGGCCATGGTCCCCCTACTGACTACCTCTGCCCTAGGCAGAGAGCCTTAAGGAGAGACACTTTTGCCCCAGTCTGTTGCATTATACACTTTCTGTTTTTCTAACAGGTAGTATGTAATTTACTATGTTGATTTTCACAGAAAAAGTAGGAATTCCTCCACCCTCCCCACACTATTTGGATGCCCTCTTAAGTTATTGCTAAATTACCAGCCCCTTTTGTTAGGAGGGTGACCCTGATTAGTCTCCTGTACTAGGAAGAAACGTTCCTTTCCAAGTGGCCTTATTCAAATGTGTGTGTACTTACTTTCCGTCAGATGAAATTCCAACTATTCTCCTGAGATCAAATGGCCTTCCCATATCAAAGGGAGGGTTTGATGCCTCAAAGGACAGGCGCCTCCTGAATGGCTCCCAAATTCCTTGAGCATCTAAATATGCTGTTCCAATTACCAAGAGAAAGAGTACACTATAGGGAATAGAAGTAAAAAAAAGCATTGATTTTGTCGTCATCGTTTTAGGGGTGATGAGGCTGAATGCAACAAGGCAAAGAAGATGCATCTTCTGCCAACAAATCAAAAGTAAAAGGTGAACAGTACCCAAAAAAGCAATTTTATATGTTGCTCTAAAGAGCAAAATCCCAGCATGACACACACACCTATTTAACCCCTCAATGTACACATATTATTATGGGATTTACAATTAAAGTGCAAAGACAAGATATACACATGATCCCCAAACCAAAAAGCTATGGAAAAAAGTTTCTGAAGCAGAAGTTAACTTGTTTCAAATCAGCATGGTCTTGTCTCCTTCTTCCAAATTTTTGACAGCTTCTTGATATTTCCATTGAGTGAAATGAAGTACCAATTCACAAAAAAGTTTTCCACAAAGATGCAATAAAAGAGTTAAGGAAAACAGATCAATCAAACAGGGAAACATCTCCAGATAAATTCATCAATACTCTATATAAGAGGGCAGAATTTTGGCCTTAGCTCCTTTTTCCTGTCAAAACCACACTGTCAATGGGGGAAAGAGTGAGAGAGATGAGGGGAGGAGAACAGGTTAGCATCTGATTTAATGCACAGAAAACTGCAGACATTTTAATTCTTGGGTAAAAATGCCATTGTGTAATTAAAATATACTAGATGGACTAAAATATTGTCAACAGATTTAGTGTGCAGACTAAAAGTACTATTGAATACACACAGCAAGTAATTGTACTGAGAGAAAAAAGAGTGTTTATATAACACACTGTTGCTTGAGTAAAAAAAAAGTTCTCTTCTGTTTCCATCATTCAATTCTTATTTTTACAGTTTTACTGTTGATATTTTAGCTATACTCAGTCATTAGTGTTTCAATACAGTGAAATTGCAAAACAAATTTATTTTCATTTCTGTTTGTAACTACAATATAAGGAATATATTAAGAAATGGGGGAGGTACTGGACTGAAAGTCAAGAGACCCAGATTCTACACCCAGCTTTGCCACTGATCTGAGCTGTGACCCTGAGCAACTTACTTCACCTCTGTGTGCACCTCTCTCTCCCGCTACATTCTTTGTTTTATCTATTTAGATTGCAAGCTCTTCCTGGAAGGGACTATCTCACTACGTGTTTGTACGCTGCCTAGCAAAATGTGCTTTGTTGTCCGGTGTATTCATATGCTATTATGTAACCTCACTAACTGATGGTACTCTATTTTAAATGTTTTACATATGACTCAACAGTGCCCTCCAGGTTCTCAGAAATTCCATTATTAGTATCACCAGTTGTCTATCACATATAAAGGTGGCAGCAGAATTAAATCATTCAAAAGGCATTTGCAGCTAAACTCATTTAAGTCACTGTTTCATATCTCCCTAAGGTGCTTCACTGTGGAAGAGCGACTTCTCACCTCCAAAAGAAGCCATGTTTAACGTTGCCTTAATTCATAACTTATCATAGAATCATAGAATATTAGGGTTGGAAGGGACCTGAGGAGGTCATCTAGTCCAACCCCCTGCTCAAAGCAGGACCAATCCCCAACTTGGTTCAAGTCTGGCTTAGTTACAGCTATAAACAATCACACATCATCATGGTTAATAGGAGTGCAATATTTGATCTTAGCAAAGATGTTCTGGGCAAACATATGCTGTATTTTGCACTAGTTTTTCCACAGAAAGTTAGAATTCCCAACGTCATGGTGTTAGCACAAAATCCACAGTAGTTTGCACCTGTTTGTTCTTAACTTCATCTTACCATAATACAATTTTACATCAATTACCAATTGCACTGTATACAAAATGTATCCTAAATTATACTAAAATCAAAGCATCTACACCCTTTGTATTTTGTATTCAAACTCAGACAACTCCATGTACATTATGCAGGTACAAGCAACTCATACCTCATTATTCCTGAGATGATTATGTACAGTGCCAGCTCCCAACTGGGTCTGGGCAGGGCTTCTGCACATGTTGCTAACATATGATATGGAAGAGATGCATTCAATACAAATATAAATTCAGAACCTCCTGCTGTAATGAACTTCAGTTCACGAATGACTCTGGAAGCAGTGAAATCTGGTGTAAACCTGAAAAAGTAAACGCAGATTGTTATACCTGTCCATATTTTAAGACTAAATCCAGTAAGACAGTTTTAAATTCTAAATAATTTGCATTATTCATCCTTTTCGTATTTTAAAAAGATAATAGCGACTGCAATGGCTGTAATTTGAGGAGGTTTGCTGAAACTGACTGAATCAGTAGGATGATCACTAGTCTCCCAGACACCTTAGCCAAATAGTACCTATGGATATAATTCAAGTAACTTAAGAGACAATGAAATCAGTCTCTAAGTACATACATAGAAAGAATATATTCTGTAAGAGGGAAGGCCTAGAATTAAGCCAATACCAGAGAGCAGATTTATCTAGCAGATGAAGCCAACTAGATACAATGGTTGGAATTAAATTTGGACCCATTTTTTTCATTAAGAAAAAAAATCAAACTAAAATTATGCAAAAAATGCAAAATTTAAGAGCGACAGTAATTAAGCAATGAAACAGATTACCAAGAAAAGTGGAAACTTTGTCACTTCATCTTCAAGTCAAGACTGAATATCTTTCTAGAAAGCTATGCTGTAGTCTCATCACTAATTGTTGAGCTTGACGCAGGTATTAATGGGTGAAATTCTATGGCCTGTGTCATGCAGCAGGCCAGACTAGTTAGAGTGCTCCTTTACTGTCTTAAATTCTATGAATTTTTAGTAAAGGCTAATCAATTAGTATACAAAAGAAGCATTAAATATAACCAGGGCCCAAAGATAATTTTTGGAGCAGAGGAGTCCTTTCTGTAGCCAATTCTTGATTAAAACACCCACTACAATTTCAGTCAGTGCAGCATACACAAAGCCTGCAGGGTTAAAATGCTGTACATTATGATAGGGGCACTCATAATACATAGATAGATCCTTTTCAGTACACACTGCAATTAACCAAAAGGATATGTTCATCTATGTCTATATTCTACGATATCCTGAATGAAGTTGTCTTAATATGCATCTGTTTATACAGTTCCAAGTTTACAGCAAACTGTTATGACCAGTAAATACAACACTGTACTCAGCTGTGAAATCTCTTTAATAGGCTCTTACAAACAGTTTGTTCCACTTTTAGAAAGGAAAGGAAGTTTCACAATTTTTGTTCGTACAGAAGAAAATTAAGAACTCAAAGTTTAAATGAAGAAAAAGGATTTAATCAACACTGATTTCTTACTGAGTAAAGCTTTGTACATACATTTTCTAATGCAAGAGTATGCTCAGATGATCTACATGAGGAAAATGGCCTCACTCTTCAACAATGTACTTACAATATGACAATGTCTTTAGAGGCATTGGCACTTAGTGCAAACTCTTGACAGTTAACAACTTTAAATCCATATCCTTCACATGTATATCCACTGATTTCCATGGACTTCACATTAATCTGAAGCTGTCCTGTGTTCTCCACTTTGAATGTTCTTTTCAATGTGAAATTTGGTTCTTTTAATTTAATTTCTAAAAAGATATAGAACAAAGCAATTAGGACTGTGTTAAGCCACTATAGTGCAGTAAATTCATTATCTACAAAAAATTCTTGCAAAGTTCTGTTAGTACCATCCTCACTTTAAGCCCAACAGAGATACTAGGAAATACATGCATCAGGGAAGTGGTGGGTGGTCGAAGTGCTGACCTTTGGACAAGATGTTAAAACAGAGGTCTCTGCAAGCAGTGTCAGATGGCTATCAAGTAGAATGGTTTTTGTCCAATTCCAGAGCATTCTATTCCCTCACAAAAAACCTGGAGAAAGCTAATCTATTAAGACTAATATTGCTTATAACCCGCCCCCCATCTGTGTAGTGGTGTAAACTATTGTTCACTGTGTCTACTTTGCTTCTGTACACAGTTCCTGTACTAGTAGCATTTAACTGAATCTTGTAAACATTACTTTCAGATAGTATGTGTAGTATTATCTGTACTCTAACACTAAATTCTTTTCTATCCTGAAAATAAAACTCATGGATGACATCAAAGACACTGAAGTCAGCATCATTAAGAGGAATATCGCCTTTTAAGAATTTACACTGCTAGTGGAAAACCAATGTGAGGCACGTTTAGAGGTAGAATCTGAGTTTTGAACTTCAACTGAGTTTTCTACACATCACTCAATGGAGAAGGGTTTGTAAGACCATCCATCAAGAAATACTATGGATCTCTGGCAAAGGCTGAGGGACAAATCATCTTGATTAGTTCTTCAGCCCCAATTCCTCTACCTCTACCTTCCCTGCCCCCTACACAAATTGTTCACGTGGAGGGCTGCTAAAGGATTCAGGAAGACAGAGGGCTGGTTGCTGCCTTGGTTTAACTATTCTCCGACTGAGAGATCCAGGGCCATTGTAGTGGGTTTTCTGTTAATTTTTAAGAGCAAAAGAGTGAAGACAGACAAAAGTGAGGTTATATAGCCTCTAGTATCCATCACTTTAAACTAAAGTAACATTGGACAGACCTTTATCTGTATGTTTACATTTCTTAATCAATCTGTTTACAATGGCAAAATGCCCAAGACACTATGAAAATAAAAAATTTTGCTCAGAAATATTGCTTGTATATTGAAATACAGTATTTGTCAAGGTACATCAGCCACAAGTTCACATATTTTACATATTTGTAGAGATTCATTTCATCTAGGCGTTATAAAACAGGAAAGTGGTATTTTCTAGTTACTGCAGATATTCGTAGTTGTGTACATCAGATGTCATGAGATTTTCTGTTCAGTGTAATAGGTCTTCATAGAATACTCACTTTCTGAACAGTCTTTTAATAATGATTCAGTGATCTTAAAACGTAATGAACTTCCTGGACCTGGAGGCTTGCCTGCAACCCTCAGGCTTTCAGTTGTTCCTTGGCCTTGTACCATTATAGCATCTATTACAGTCAAATTATTTCTGTATAAAGAGAATAGGGGAAAGAAGAAACTTTTAGCAAAATAAATATGCACTCCACTGCTCTCTCAAACATGTTCACAAACTATATTACATTACCTCCCAATCCTAGAACAGTCTTATGTATATGAGTAATCTCACTCACAATTCCCATGCATAAGTGTTTGCAGGTTAGGGGCTGCAGTAACCAACACAAAGCATACTAAGCTTTAGTGAAGAAACTCAGGATTTAGTTATAAAATTTTATCATTAACACTTAGAACTGCAAATCTCCTACATGCTTCTTTCAAACAGTAAACACACTTATTTAAACTCGACTTCTCACAGCAAGAATATTTTAGGAAAAATAGTGTTTGACAAGTCCCTACTTTCAATACAAAAAGTATAGATGAACTTGAAAAGAATCTAAACATCTTAATATAGAAAACATATCGGCAATACATGAATATTTGAAGATATGAACTGAATGCCTTTGACCACTATAAATCATAATGTAATGTATACAAACTAAACCCATCATTCCAAACCTGGAGATTCCACAATTAATCTTGAAACAATGGGACAATTTATTGGTCACAAGTGGTCAAATGTGTAACCTACACATAAATAAGAACCTAATTAACTCAAACCTAATTCAGAGACCTACCATACCTGATGATAATTAATGATGAAACAGTCTTATTAAGAACTGGAGTAAATTTTACTTTGACAGATTTTCGCTCTCCAGGCTTTAAAACTATGTTTAAAACCGAATGTCGAGATAGACCCTCTGCAAATCCTGTAGTGCTCTGCAATGGCTGAACCTTGAGACAATGAAAAATAAAAACCGCTTTTAAAAATTAGGGGATTTTGCATAGATTCCACTGAGTACATACAAACTATATTTTCTAAAAAATTCTTATATCAAAACATGCTTCCTGATGAAGTTGTTTAAATACTTAAGTAGCCTAGTTAAAGTCTTCTAATTCTCTATTAGACTTAAAGGGTAACAGAAAAAAAGTTCTTCTTTTAAAAAAATACACACAAACATTTATTCACAAGAGTGTCCACCATGAACTGGAAGTGCCCCAAATAGTCTTAAGTCAATGAGAGTTTGATCAGGCAAAAAGAACAGGTTGCAGCTGCTATTCTGCCACCAGTTGATATGCAACACTTGTTCTTTTTAATTTTTAAGCTATCATAGCCTTTAACAGAAAAACAAGAGATCTACAGCACAAAAAAATCCTATATTTATTACCAAGTTCAAAGCAGTGCAACTGGATTATTCACCACAAGCAATCTGAGCTACAAAACACTCACCTGGGTTCCTAAAACCCTCAGAGGACAGGGTATTCAGGGGGTTGTTTCATGTGCATCTCTAACACTAATATTATTACTTTGCAATTATATAGTGCTTCACATCTTCAAAGTGCTCTACAATTATTAAATCTTCAGAACACACTTTGAGGTAGATGGGCTAAGTATTACCAATGTAAAAGGAGGACACAAATCTAATATTTCTAAAAATTTCTCAAGTGACCTTTTCCTGATCTTGATCTTACTGTAAGAAAGCACTGATTTAGGAGACGATAGTAAAATAAGTCAGTGGTTCTCAACCAGGGGTCCGGGCCCCCTGTGGGGCCACAAGCAGGTTTCAGGGGGCCTGCCAAGCAGGGCTGAGATTAGACTTGCTGAGGCCCAGGGCAGAAAGCCGAAGCCCCACTGCATGGGGCTGAAGCCTAGGGCCCTGAGCTCTGTCATCCAGGGCTGAAGCCTGAGCACCTTAGCTTTGCGAGGCGCTCTGTGGTGTGGAGTCCTGGGCTATTGCCCTGCTTGCTCCTCCCTAACGCCATCTCTGGCTTTTATATGCAGAAAAACAGTTGTGGCACAGGTGGGCCATGGAGATTTTATAGCATGTTGGGGGGGACCTGAGAAAGAAAAAGGTTGAGAACCCCTGAAATAAGTAACTAGGTATAGCTTAGCTAAAAACTGACTAATTAGAGGGAAAAGAATAAATATTTATACATTCAAAGAGAATATCTGCTTAGGGGGATCACAAGTAAAATTTAGACTGTCAAAAAATTCTGAATGAAAAGTGAAGTGACAGATGCCCCACCACCTGGGTATTTAAAACTAGCATCCAAGAATATACTGTATGGAATACTTATATAACAGTAAGGGGATGAATAAAATAAGCCAACAGATATTTTTCATCTTTAAGTTCTATAATTACATAAAAGAATAAACATACTGGAAAAAAAGTTAAATTTGAATTACACACTAATTTTGCAGGAAAATTGCTCTGCAATTTCCATTAACATATCCAACAAACATCACATGCCATTCATAACTTTGAAGACTCTATGGCTGTATTTTTATTATACAATATTTGTGTGACTATGTAAAAACATTAGAAAAGAAGGAAGTGTTTTGAAATAACTTACAGAGTTTCTGGAAACCTGGAATTCTAGTGTCCTCAAATTGAAATTTGTTGACTTACTCAAGTTAAACCTAAAATATAAACATATACTTCTTACCAAACTATATTACAGTGAGATAGGATATACAGATATTTATGAAATTCACATAATTGACAATATGGCCTTTATAACAATTTCAAATAATTTATGGATTTTAACACTAACCAAAAGCACCAGGATTTATATTAAGATGACTGTAATGAAGACTCCACAGATAAAATGGCCACTCATTTTTCTTATTTTGCTTGGTCTCTCCTTTCTCCACTCTGCATTCCAAAGAGGAAAATCTGAAGCATTTGTTTAGCTCACCAGCTTTGCCCCAAACTGATGGCTGGCAATGAAAGTGTACTAAAGTTTCTTTACCTTTTCATTTCCCATTTATACTAAAGCTCTGAATTCTCTCTACAGCACAGCTGCTGTTGATAAATACTGCATTGATTTCCCCCCACCTCCCCGCAAGTAGCACATCTGGCATCAAAGCAAGAGGAGTTTAAATATTCCAAACAATACTTACCGCTCTATTAATTTGTCTACAAAAGATGATGGGTTGGAATACAGAGCTAAAGGAAGGAATTGAACATAGACAGGAACATCTGCTGGGTTTTCTAGAAGAATTTCTTCCTCCTATTACAAAAGCAACAATTTGACAAACATTTACATTCATATTAATTGTGAATATAGTGAACTTTTCCAAATATTAAGACCTATTTCAAACTATGCTCAGTCACTGTAAAATGATCCTATTAACACACACACACTTACTGATGAGCTGTTGGTATTGGTAAGTGGGAAACTTAAATGGCGTGGTGAACTGAGTATGGATGGCCAGGCCAGTTCGGCTGTGATTTTCAATATTACATCCTTCTGGAGATCTGTGTCCACTTCAAACATGGCACTCAATCTAGAAAAAAAAAAAGTTATAAAATCCACCTTGTGATAGTGGAATGTCGATAGCCTAAAAAACAACAACATTTAGTTAACTTTCCATGCACTCTAGAAAATGTAGAATTATTTTGGAATGCACTACTCTTCAATATATTTTTACGTTTGTCAAACATTTGATCTTTACCTGAACTTACTGCTATTTCAGTTATAAGAAAAGGAAAGCACAAAGGGACAACACAACCACACTGTCTGTGCTGTCATACCTTTGCAGAATATTCTATGCTTTCTTGTTTTGTTCCTCCCATGCCTCCTTCAATTACCAGAGTACTCTTTTGTTACAAAAGTGTTTTATGGTAGTGAGACTACAGTGGTGCAAAAAGAGAGTTAGAGTAAACAGCTACTGTTGAATCCTTTTCTAATACTGTTTGGCTATCCAGTGTGAACAGGGTCAAACAGCATTAAACCCACAAGTGGATATGCAAAGTTACTTCTATAAACATTAGCTGTTTTTAAACACTGGTCCAATATGGCATAGCTCCAGCTATACAGCTTCACAAACTGTCTATGTCATAAATACAGGACACACAGTGTGCGTCTATGTCATAAATACAGGAAGCACAGTGAACCATGTTACAGCAATGCCAACTCCCACCATTTTATCACAAGTCTCAGGATATTTGGTGTTCTTCAGCGCCAGATCCTGGAGTCAGGTGATTTTAATGGAAGTTAAGTTTTTCACAAAGTTTCCAACTCCCATGGCTGCAGAGAAAAATCTTAATCTGACCTAAGTGAATCCTAAATGTCCAATCCAGAAAGTAAGTGAAAAGAATCTCATACAGAAGCTCCCCGACTTATGCAAGCATTCCGTTCTGGAACACCTTGCATAAGTCGAATTTTCCTAAGTCAGGAACGTATCTCCGACAATTATGCAAAAAAAAAAAAGTGTACACGGAATTTTTTCCGTAAGTCTGGATTTCTGTAAGTCAAGTTTGCGCAACTTGGGGAGCATCTATATTTATTTATGTTAAACTTCATGATTTAATGAAATCATGATTTATTGAGGCCTGAGTCATGATATTTGAATGCCTAGGGATGGCAGTACTGAGGATACATGTTTGCCCCCTGATGCAGTTGCAATTTGATTCCAATTTGAGACAGGGCATTAGCCATCTAGTCTAACTGGACTAAGCTGTTAAATTTTTCTGTATCCCTAATTCAGTTTTCCTCTTGCTCCAGTGATGGTCCCTTCTCTGGCCCAGCTGCTCAGTGCACTCACTCTTCTGAGCTCCATCATGCTGAAAGGTGCAGAGCACAAGCTTAGGGAGGAAATGGAACTGAAGGATAAGTGTAATGAGTCGTCAGACCAGGCCAAAGAGATTCTCACCTAGTAAGGGACAGAGTAGCCCAACACCCAAATAAAACTTACTAGCTGGTGTGGAGATTCAGTAGGCAGGTGGGAGTGCTGGAGGTATGGACAAAAAGCCAGGGTTCAATAGGTCTCAAGCTCTTCAGCCAAGGCCTTCTGTTGGCACGGCTTTAGTACCAGTCAGGTCTGTCCAGTATTCAGACCGAGCATGCTCTATTATTTGTTTAAAGTTTCTCTGTATTATTTGTTTCTTTAACTGAATTTAGAGGGCTTTACACATTCACTGCATCATGTAACTATCTGGAGATGTGTTTTCCTGTATTGCTTTCCCTCTTCCTCAAATATTCTAGCCTTTAATGTAAACTGCAAAAAGTAGATAATATCAGGGAATTCTGACAGGGTCATATTTCCCTTCCTTTAGGAGTTACTGTTGTGCTTTCCGAGGGATGTGGCAGGCACTTTTGTTATGCTGTTGATATAGTCCTATTGCAATATTTCAATACTTATGTTAAGTCTTTTTGTGTTTTCACAAAGTCTAGAACATTAATAAAATCCAAGTTAAAATGGATATTATCACAATAAATAGGATCTCAAAAGCACTTTGCCAACATTAACTAATCCACACAATACCCTTCTGAGACATTGAACATATTATCCACCATTGAAAAGCAGCCACTTCATGCATGAAATATAGCAGATGCTTTTAACAGAGCACAGTAGCACCACACAACTGTTCAACTTCTTAGGCATTAGTTTGAATGTTTTTAGTCATTATCATCACACTCCATATAACACCTTTCAAAAAAGCATCCCAAAATACTTTACACCAAACTAAAAGATTTCTACTTTTCAGTGGTGAATAGAGTAATCTCAGTACAATGGCAAAAGGAGATAAACTAGATAAACAGGAGCACAGCAGCTATTTTGCACAAGCAATACCACACATTTTAGGAATACTGTGTAAGCTGAGGTTTCCTTTAGCCTTCTAGTTTACAAAGAAAGATGGTCAACTACAAATTCACACTAGTTGATCTACTTAAGCCAGAGGTTCTCAAACTCTGGTCCGTGGACCACCAGTGGTCTGCGAGCTCCATTCAGGTGGTCTGTGGATAGTTTCCTCTAAGGTGCACGCCTGGGCAGCTGCACATGAGAGAATGAATGGCCACCCACCTAATTAGCGGAGCTGTGCAGGCATGACTACACTAATTAGGTGCCTGGCCCCTGGAGAAGACGCACATGTAAGGTGAGGTGGTAGCCTTGGGGGGAATAGGGGGTAGGTGTGAAAGAGCAGGGGGGTAAGAAGAAGGGGTGGGGGGAATTTGGGATGTGCAGGGCTGCGACGGCTAGAGAAAGAAGCGACTTTCCTCAGCTCCAGGGCTGTGGCTGCCGGGGGGAGACCTCCCCACCCTCCTTCCCAGCTTCAGCTCGGAGGCTGCCGCAGCAGGGGAGAGAGGAAGAGACACCCCCCCTTCCCAGCCCCAGCTCGGGGGCTGCCATCGAGGGGGAGAGAGGGCACATTTATCGCATTAGAAAGGTAAGACTACTGATATTAAAATATGAGTTGTGTGCTTTTGTTTGTAGAACAAAAAAACGTTAATGATTAAGGTTTTTTTTAATATAGCGCTTATCCGAAGTGCTTTACAATAGTTCGCTAACCGTACCAACAACATTTGGAAAGATCATTAAGTGGCCCACCAAGAACCTCTGCATTTTCAAGTAGTCTTCAGAAACAAAAAGTTTGATGACCACTGACCTAAGCCAAACATAGCACCTTGAGAAAAATGTCATTTTCCCCCGCTTCAAACTCTTTTAGAAGAGCAAACCAAGCAATTGTTCCTTGCCCTTCTCTGGCAACACAAGAATTCAATGCTGTAAACAAGCAACACAAAACAAAAAGAATCAAGTGATTCACAGGCCACAGGGCAAATATACACTCACCTATGACCTGAGTTCTCTCTGATTCCTGCCCACACTCTGAACAAGTTCTCATGCAAATCCCAATCAGAATCCCATGCATCTTCTTGCATCGTTAAGCTGTGCTGAACTTTAGGTTCAGCTAAAAAACAAAAACCATACTTTTATACGCTTCAATATTAAGGGGGAAGGGAATAAAATGAGATTTTAATTACAAAAATGAAAATTACTTACATTTACATAAGAAAGGCAATCCAACATAACAGTGATTCCCACACTGTAAACCAGGATCAAAATAAATATTTGCTATCTGCAAAAGGTACAAGAACAATTAAATGAAGCAAGCATCTCTGATGACTAAAATAGAGAAAAATTCCTGCATTTAGAATGGACGAATCCCATGCACTATTACAGACTAGGGACCAAGGGGCTAGGCAGCAGTTCTTCAGAAAAGGACCTAGAGGTTACAGTGGACGAGAAGCTGGATATGAGTCAGTGTGCCCTTGTTGCCAAGAAGGCTAATCGCATTTTGGGCTGTATAAGTAGGAGCATTGCCAGCAGATCGAGGGATATGGTCATTCCCCTCTATTTGGCATTGGTGAGACCTCATCTGGAGTACTGTGTCCAGTTCTGGGCCCCACATTACAAGAAGGATGTGGAAAAATTGGAAAGAGTCCAGCAGAGGGCAACAAAAATGATTAGGGGACTAGAACATATGATTTATGAGGAGAGGCTGAGGGAAATGGGATTATTTACTCTGCAGAAGAGAAGAATATGGGGGGGATTTGATAGTTGCTTTCAACTACCTGAAACAGGGTTCCAAAGAGGATGGAGCTAGGCTGTTCTCAGTGGTAGCAGATGACAGAACAAGGAGTAATGGTCTCAAGTTGCAGTGGGGGAGGTTTAGGTTGGATATTAGGAAAAACTTCTTCACTAGGAGGGTGATGAAGCACTGGAATGGGTTACCTACAGAGGTGGTGGAATCTCCTTCCTTAGAGGTTTTTAAGGTCAGACTTGACAAAGCCCTGGCTGGGATGATTTAGTTGGGGACTGGTCCTGCTTTGAGCAAGGGGTTGGACTAGATGACCTCCTGAGGTTCCTTTCAACCCTGATATTCTTGATTCTATGAATAACTGCAAAATTATCAATGTGTTACATTTAAAGAAAAACTGCCTATTAGTATGAATACACAAAACTTTCCAACCTTTGATTTTTTTCCTGGCTCTAAATCTTCTTTATTGCTCCTCAATCTCTTGTAATAAAACCGCACATCTTCGGACAGAGAGCGTACATATTGTATTTTCACCTTCTGAGAGAAGGAATTCATAATATTTAAACTCTGATGAACTATTTTCCCCTAAAGGAAAGGAAAAAAAGTTATACTGTATAAATTTCTCCCACTCACAACACATAGTGCGCAAGCCATCACACATCTATCTACATAGGTAGCATTTAACTACCTCAGCATTTTGGAGGAGGCCTGCACAATTTTTCGTTCTGGTCTCCCAAAACAGAGCCAATTCCTCTCCTAGTATATCACAGTACTATGCACAGAACCACCCTAAGTATTTTGAGGAGGATTAGGAAAATGATTTTTTGAGATACTCCCCAAATTTATCTGACTCCTTTTACATTAAAGGTGACAAAAGAGAGAGACCAAGGGCTGAATTTTAGGTTCTCCCAGCCTGCTTGTGATGGAACTTGTGCATAGCTGCAAACATTTAGAAGTATTTTGAAAGGCACAATAAAGTAGGATTCTGGAATCCAGTAGGCCCTCAGCTACTGCTGGGTTGCGAGTATGTATATGGTGAAATTTACAACACATATAGTGCTTTAAAAACACTACTACTAAATCATCACAACCAGAGATGGCCAATAACAGGATGAAATTTCATCAAAATGTATGAGAAACAAATAGATGTTTCACAGAAAAGTTTTGAAATTCCAAGTTTTTGTGCCAGCTCTAGTCCTGATCCTCCCTCTATAAAACAGGTAAGTAACATGCCATAATTTTAAAGCAGAGTTAGATGACACAGCTGTCATCTGCAGAGCCCTGATTAGAATGCTTGAGCCTCATGTTCTCCATCCTGTGTCTATTTCACTATGCCATGCTGGCACTCATTGAGATACTCCCTCTTCTGGCAAAAAGCCATCACGGATGCTCAGTAGAGGACTGGCTTAGCTGGAAATTGTGATTGCCCTAACTGCCATCTCTGGCAGTATAGATGCTACAGCCCCCACAGCCACAAACTACTCTGAGATCCTAACAAAAATCACGGGACCTGTGGTCATGTTTTTCCACTCATTGCAAAGGTCAATGCTGGTGAACGTGAAGGGGAATATAAATAACCTGTGATTTTTAGTCAATATCAGTGACCATCTTTCAACCTTCACCAAAAAATATAGACAGATGCAAACAAATTATGTTTTTGAAGTTTTATTGCAAGGAAGAGGACTAGAAACTTGCATCCTTCCCTCAAATGAAATCTGAGATTTACCTTTTATATATCTCAGTGCCAGAGCTGGGGTGAGGAATGGGGGTAAGTCACAGCTGTGGGCTTGCAAGCCACAACGATGGCTGTAGGCTCAGGAAATTCTTGAAGTGTCACAAGAAAAATAATTTTTCAAAAGTGATGACTGGTGCATGAAGGGATATTTTACTACATCGCTTTGTCCTGACGAATGGACACATTTCATAGCAGGAAGAAATGACTGTGCCAGAGCCCCATGTATGGAGTCCTGCACATACACCCATCTTTTATTAATGGGCAATTTGGGACTCCACTAAAGTCTTTAGCAAAAACTAATAGTGTTTTGATTAAATAAAAAAAAAAAGAAAAAAACGTTCTTAAACCTGGACAGTGATTACCAACAAGAAGAGACTATACAGCTGAACGATCCCCTTTGTGAGCTGACAGCCATACAAAAAATCTTAAAAATCCAATTCCCATCCTTTATTCAACTCACGCCCTTGCAATAAAGCACCCCTACACTGGTTCTGTGCTAGCATCTCTCCTCTCTGATCTCCCTCTCCCCCTGCACTTTCAGTTTTTGTATTCCTTTCCCTGATTCTCCCTCCCCCTTGGTTCGCTACCCATCAGAAGGCTACATGCTGTTCAGCCTGGCTGATCATCCATTCATGGCTCACAGCTGGGCCAGGCTGCACGAGATCCCATGGTTGTGCCAAATGCCATGGGAGCAGAGAAGATAAAATCTGGTTAATGGGCTGCTCCCCCATTTGACACACAGCCCTGTACAAAATCAGATGCTTCTGGGGCTCAGTGCATGAAGACTGCAGCAGCAGCAGAGATGAAAGATAGGCAGATCTCCACAAGCAGTCATCGTATGTCTACAAAGGGATTAAAGTGGATCCAGGATCATAAAGCTTCCTTGCTGTATTGTTCCTGTACTGTGCCACACACCCCCTTAGGGGCAACCCATCTCCAGGTTGGGAAACAATGCTAAATACACAACTAATTTTGTGTTTTTGTAAATTGGCCAATTTAAGAGTTTCTTTGGTTTCATAGTCTTTCTTCTGAAGATCTCAGAAATCCAGAGATATACCTGATATAATCAGATGCCTCTCTCTTATTCCTGGCACTAATGCAGAAGGAATGATGAAGAAAACAACTGAGCACAGCTACATCAGAATGAAGCTGAATAGAAAGCCAAGTCTGGGCCAGGAGTCAATATCCCAGGCTCTCTTCAAGGTGATACAATAAAAGGTGAGTTGAGGTGTGTGTCATGCCTACTACTATCTGGGATGATAAGAGTTTCTATAGTGCCAGCTAATTAGAGCTTAAGAATAATCACCACTGGTCCCTCCAGCATAGCAATTCAGAAGTCATAAAGCAAATCATAAAGGAAGTTGCTCCTGAAAAGGATCTGAATTAAAAAAGAAAGAAAATATTGTCAACAAAATATCTTACTGGAAAGGAAGGCGGAAGGTGAATGTGTTTAGGGGAGCAAGTCAGTGAACCCACAGCAATTACAGCCTTCACAGGAATTGTCAAAATCTGAAAGAACAAGAGAAGTTTAGTAATACATCTTCTCCAAGTGGAATCTTTATATGTCCATCTATTCATCCTTTTATTTCTGTTTTTAGTTACATCAACACATTTTCTAAAAATCTGAAGTTCTATTATTCATGTTTCACATTTACATATAATCAAGCCAACAGACTTGGCATAACGATAGGACAACCAAGTGTGTCAAGTTTAATGCAAGGATGATTATTTTAAAGTCTCATCATCCAGCCAAATATTTTGATTCCTCAGCCAATTTTCTAAAAGAAAACTCAAGTCAAAAGTTTATCATGAAAAATATTAAGAAGCCCATTTTTCCTTAATCACACACATTCTATTAATTTATATGCAACTCATATAAACTGCATACAATGCAGAATAAAACATACAAACAAGTTACAAACTTTCCAATGGGCATTTTTTTTCCCTTGGAAAATACAATGACATCTTCTTAAAAATATTGCACCTGTGTTTACACAGGAAATATTAAACTGCTCTAGAAGCACTATAAATCATGGTAAAGTATTAAGCTGTAGACACAAACGTCTGTTTTAGGGATCGGACTATATAAAAGTAGTATTAAAGATGAACAGATATCAGCGCAACAAAGTTCTCACAATCAGAACAAGACTGAAACATGTGCGCACACAGGAAAAAACAAACAGCTTCAGATTTTACAGTTGCTCAGAGGGTCAAATATGTATGCATCTGTGCATATGCAAACAAATGCCATTATTATTTCTACCAAATACAGAATACTGGAAGACTTCTAAAATAGCCCCTTTTTCTGTAGCTGCATTCAGAATAAACTACAACACTTCCTGACTCCATAAATGCACAAAAATAAACACAATGTTCACAATATAGTTTATAATATGCTATATCAACACACAAAGTCATTGAAAGTTACAGCCAAATGTTGTTAAAAATGAAAGCGATCCCATTATATGCTTCAAGGTTACTCCTCTTATCGCAGAGATTAGAATATATCTTATTTTGTGGATATTAGCACTGAAGACCAAAGAGGTCAAGTAAAGTAACTTTCTATTATACTTCTCTCCAACAGCATGAGTCCATATTGTGGGCTGATAACACATTCTAAACGTCTCAAAAGGAAGTGCTACAATGAGCTTTCACACAAATGACTGACATGATACACTAAGAGCGTCATCACAGTGTATCATGTCAAAAGATCAATGCCATGGTGCTTTGAGTATGCATCGAGCCTCAATTCACCTGGACTCGCCTTGAAGCATCACATAATAGATTGAAACAGAAATTCCAGAAGTAAAGTGGAAAGCTGAGCGAAACTTGCCTTTTTCAAATCCCTTCAGAGCAAATACACTAGCACTGTATTTCATTGCAACATATGCTTAATACTTTATTCTATCAACTGGGATCCAGACATGTCATCAATGGATCTGTTATGACTTCATAGTAGATTACTGATGTGGTTTGCAGCATCGCTTATGGCACGCAACTATTGCATCAATGTAGCAACTGCTTTTCAGAGTTAATATCTGAGTCAGTTAGCACAAAGTATAGCACAAAGTACCAGTCCACAATAGGATAAAATGTTTTTTTACACAATAACCAAAATATAACAATTAACTCATCTCATCTATGGCAGCACCACAGTCATTTAGGTGGGCAATAAATATACCTCATAATCTGTTGTTATTTGTATGGCTCCATCATGAATTCCTTCAAGTTCTTTTGCTATTAGTTTTACTCTAAACACAGCATAGTAACCAGATGCTAGTATTACCTGTAAGTGGTAGAAATATATAATTAATCATTTATGTTTTATGCCGCATTCTTCCATTATAAACAGAAATATTAATAGGAAACATACCTAATAAACTGCAAGTTCTATATACCAATACAGAATCTGTTTAAATTATTTTTCTTTCAACTTAATCAATATTCTGACTAAATTAGACTGTAAATTCCTCAGTCCAGGGAGATTTTTTTTAAACTTCTTTGCGAACCACCGTGAACATTTACAGTGTTACCTAGATTAATGTTTCTAAAGTTTCTCTTTATAAGACCTAATTTTCCAAAACAGAACACAATATATCATGGCAGAGAGTAAAGTGAGTTATTTAACTATGGTAAGAACAGCAGAATGAAGCTTGGGATTTGTGGCTGCCATGCATTAATGTTAACAATGGTATTATGATTTAATACTATGAGCAGCATCAGTGATACTGGGTTAACAGTGAATCCCTGCAAGCTGCCTATACAAATAAAATATAAACATTATAATGCCCATTGTCCATCTACACCAGAAGAAAGACAGGAAGCCATGGATTTGGTTTAATTAGGCCATGACTTTATTCCTCTCTCTCCACCTACTGCAAGGGAGACCTTAAAGGGGCAATGCCCCTTTTCTTCCAGCTAGCTGGACAAAGACCCACAAAGGTTGCAGTGGGAACATTCTGTAAACAAAAACTCACAGGTTGAGCCCATCTTTGTATCTCCATATGTACCACTCATATTTCATAAGAGCAGCTGAGGAAAGTAGAGTGAAACCTGCTGCTATCTGCTTGAATCACTTTCACTTCCCTGAGCAGCTGTCATGAATGACTAGTTCAAAGTTCATTCAGCTCTAGAAAGTGACCAGGGAAATGACTACTATGCAATGACCCAGGAAGCGTGTTTACCAAGATTCAGCTTTCTGAACATTTTATTTTAGAAACTCACCAACCCTTCAAGTGTACCCTTAGGCTACAACTACCCCACATATGAACAAATTTATTTTACCTTCTATTCAAAACATGCTACCTTGTTCTTTATCCTGTGAATATCTTCATGACAAAGTTATACTTACGTCATTCATTGCTACATTATTTATCATCCCTTATCAACGTGCTACATGCAGCTTTTAACTAAGGACTCAAGAAGAAGAGTTTACTTACTGAAGATTGATCAGATACACTGGCATTTTCTAATTCTGGAAGGTTTGCAATTATTGTGGTTCTATTGCCTTTTTCAATAACCAGGAGTTCTATAGTCAAGCCATCCCCTATAACATGCCAGTTTTTTATAGACAGCTTAAAAAAAGACAAAAAAGATGACAATCTCAGCAATGACATAGATGCAGAAATTTACTACAACAAACAGGAATTTAAAATATGTTGATTCTTACCTCAATGGGATTACTGTTGATGATTGCAAATAAAATGCTAGTAGTTTCTGTTGCACTCAATATGCCAAAATCTATGAAACGTTCCTCGAGTTTGGGGGGTAATACAAAGTACTAGAAAGATTAAGAAAGGCATTATAGCTGCACTTAAAAATACACAGTACATTCAAAATCAGAGTTCACTAGCAAATTCATTAATAAGTGAAAGCATTAAAAATTTGGGACTATGCTTTATTCTATCCATGAACCAAACAAACCACATAACTGAGAAATGGAAAAAACAGGGGAAAAAACTCACCACATTAAACCAATCCCTGACAAATTATTTAGTACGTTGAGAATGTCATGGGGAAAGGGGCAGCAAAATTTAATTTGCTTTTTTGTTTTAAATCACAAAGGAGTTGAACAGCTACCATGGAGAAAGACCAAGGAAATCAAATTAGTATTCTTTGATCTAGAGTGAAATTTCAAGGAAAAATAAATACTTACATCTAAAAAACCTGTGTATGCTCGCACAGGCAGTTGAAATTTAGAAGCGTTGGTGATAAGTAAAATATTGTTATCTACATGAACAGATGACGTGGAAGGCATAAAATAAAGTGTGAAAATATATATGGATTCACTAGGTGGGATCAAGACTGGTTTGCTGAAGTTCTGGACCTAAATTAGTGAAGAAATAACACCAAAGTTAAAATTTAATATAGTACAGTTCATTAAATATTTCATATTAGGTAAAACTTTCATTGGAATTGGGCTTACTTTAAACATTGTTTTTACTTCTTCTGGTAACACAACATCATGAATGAGTACTGCAAAACTGAATGTATTTGTAAGATAGATTGGCCTTTCCACAGAGTCAGCAGGATTGTCCCGGATGTGAAACAATGTGGCAGCATGATCAAATCCTAAATATCTATTTAAAAAGAAAAATGTATCAAAAACTTCAGATTTTCCTCAAAAATAATCTCCTGTGCTCTTTACCTCCAAGGACTAAAAGCAGTCAATTCACGCAAAAGGGATGGCTCACCCAGTGTATACTCTCTACCCTTGCTTCAGGCTATAGTGGCAGGGCAATCCAAGCACAAAACAGTGATTGTTCCAACGTTTTCAAATAGAAGAGCAAGTGATATAAGTTTGCATTTGGAAAATATGACATACGTAGCATAAGCCACTTAGGTAAATGACTCATGAAAGCCACTGAGTGTCCAAATCTTGAAATTTGCTTATGTATTACTGAGTAACACTAGCTCATCTGCTATCTCAAGAAAGCAAAAAATTAGAACCAGCACCTGTGCTACTGGAAGAACTCCGTAGTTAAGAGTACATGAGCAACACCTTATTCCACAAAACACGATAAAAGAAAAGCATCTGATTCTCGGTGTTTAATTTTTAATCAGCACTCAGTTTATATAGACTTACCCATCTAATATTTCTGCTTGATAGGGAATTTCAAGTTTTGAATAACTCTTCTCTTTTGCTTTAACAGTTATTTTTCCAGAAGACTGAGAATGTCTTTTTGCTTTTGATGCTGCACATGTACGACAAAGAATAAAATAGGTTCTGTGATCACTTTATTTACATAAAATAGTAAATCAATAGCTATTCTTTATTCTTAAAATTTAATTGTTAAGCGATTAAAGCTGCCATTAAAAGTTAACTGCTGCAAACCAGTCATAGGATCATTTTTCTCACCTAACTGATTTATACATAAAATACTAAAGCTGTAATTTTTTTCTTTATATGCATAGGAAGATGGGTACCTTAGTCAACAATAGACCAGGGCACAGTTATTTAAAAATCATGAGACCTCCATCTTCACATTCCTTATTCTAAAGAACTGCTTCAAGATTACTTGTTGCTACTAGATGAGATACTTTCTATTAAAAGACATTTACTAGTATCAATAGGCTGCATATGGTGGAGCTGGAGAGATTCTTAAGACCGAATATTTTTAGGCAAACAATCATACTTGATGTTTGGCAGTGATTAAAAAAAAAATACTCAGTCCAAACTCTCAGACCAGTAGTTATTGGGAGCAGAGTGCAACAAAATTAAGTCCCAATTTGAGCCTTACTGAAGTAGACAAGGAATTAGCCAACAAGTTACTCTATCAGGTGGCAAGGAAAATAAATGTGAACAAGAGAAAGCTATTTGTGAGATAAGGTTATGATGGGGGAGGAAACTGAATCTTTCCCCTAAGGAAAGTTTCAGGGACTTTTCAAATAAAAGTCACAGGGATCCAGTATTATTAAATAAGGAAAGAAAAAAAACTGGATGTTTTAACCTGGAAGACTATAGAAATGAGCAAAACCGCAGTGGTTGCAAGGACTCAGACGTAGTACAAGCTGAAACAAGATAGAAGCCTTGGGGGTTGTTCCCAAGGTCTCTCAGCAAGCAGAACATCATGCTTGTAGAAACACCACAAGAAAGCAGTTAATGAAGTCATGAATATTGGCTGGTGGAAGTCACAAACACCTACCACTTTCATATATTAGGGCAGTAAAATCAGAAAAATGTTCAGAATAGGTCCTCTTCATTAAGCCAACTCATCAGCGAACCACTTAAATGCTGCAAATGGTCTATTAGACAGAATGTTGAACCCAGCTGAGTCTACAACTTCACACTAAGCAACTTAAAGTGCCCTACCACACTCATTTGATCTCCGTCTTAATAATCTGTTTTTTCTTCAAATTTCTAAATCTGGACAAATCCTTTCCTCAAGCTGGGGGCATTTGGCAAGTGTAGAATTTGTGTCCTAACTTCTTATTTCACTCTCTTCTTACAAAATTTTAATATTAGGCTCTTAAAAGTTGCAATGATTGTAATTCACTCGAGGAGTCTCCCAACATTTTATCTTGGTTCATCTCAAAATGAACGATATCCGAACACACAACCCTCCATTCTGAGTCATTTCAGCCTGAGAGACGTACTACACCCTGTAATATTTTTACTGTAATAACTTGTGGATGCATCAAACACTTATTCTGATAACTCAAAAACTTTGGTAGAAAACAGGTATGTTTTATGCACTTTTTCCAATAAAATTGCAGGACAATACTGACCACATGAGGTTAGGTTGGAAAAGGAAATGAACCACCAAGTATCTCCAATGGACAGGAGAGATAGAAGTGATAGCCACTGTGAGCAGTATGTGCTCTCCCTGATAGAAAGAATACCAGTGGAAGTTCTATTTTGCACACCAATGTTTCAAAATAAAATAGACTTAAAATTCACAGCAGAATGCTGGAGAGCATTCTATGGTATATGGAATTATTTTCATATCTTCTGTGATTGCCCCAAATTGAAAGTTTTCTGATCTGATGTTGGAAAATACTGAAGATCCAAGAAATGATACATCCTGTCCAAATTTCTATTACTAAAGTATAAGGAAAGTATCTGCTTTCTTGAAATTTATAAATACCTAATTTTTACCATCAACAATTCAGTTTTACCTTTAATAAACATGCATCTGACGAAGTGAGTATTCACCCACAAAAGCTTGTGCTCCAATACGTCTGTTAGTCTATAAGGTGCCACAGGACTCTTTGTTGCTTTAACAAACAGTCAACTAAAAACTGATATATTCTACAAACAGTTCTGCTTATGCAGCCAAGTAATTTTGCTATTCCATTTTTTTAAAATGTTTACAAGATGGAGTACTTTAGAATTCATCTATTCCTGCTACTAACTCAAACGATTAGTTTACAGTTTTACATGCCATAATTATTTCCAAATAAACCAGTTTTGAAGTCACAAGAATCAACAAAATTCTGACATGAGAAGGAATTACTCACTTTCCCTAGAAATATGACACAGAACATACATTTTTCCGAAGAAGTATTTTTCAAATTTTCATGAGATTTCAGTAGCTCTTTAGAAATATTTTAAAATTTCTACAAAGAAAGAAAAAATACTTACCATCAAAACTAATGCTTGCAACTTTGGTATATTTACTTTCAGAAGCTTTTAATGTAACTGGCTTAAAGTGTACTGTTATAGCTTCATTTTGTGGTGTGGGTCGAACACTCTGCAAACAGAAGCCAAAATATTAAACAGTTAATTTGCTGAAAATTTACAAACCACCACCAAGAGTGCACAGCTTTTTGTATTTTTCCAGATGATCAGGTGAACAGCATTTGCAGCTTTTTTACAGTTTTATATTCACTATAATGAAGACAGCATTGTAAGATTAAGAGGCTTGGGAACTTGCCAAAGGACTCTGAATTAGTCAAGTTAACATCCAGTGAAGTGGGTAATACAGAACTTTCCACTAACAGTATTAGGTGAATCCAACTCTGGTTTTAGGGAGAAAAGTGACTATGTAAATAAAATGATACAATACACACAGGCAGTGAGTTTTATCTTACTTTTATAATAGCTAAGATTTTACTACTTTCTACTGTTGCTAATGCTGCAGAGCTAATACACCTACAGAAGAAAACTAGCTTCTTTTTTGGTTCACACATCAACAGAACTGTTAAGTATTTAAAGTTCATCAATAAAGGTTGTGCCATTTGATGATTCACAAGGCAATGATCCCAGCTTGACTCAGAGTGTAGGTTGAATTTGCAGAGCTGGCAGTTAGAAAAAAAAATGTTGCTTGAATACTGAAAAATTTGTCACGTCAGATACTACACATGGAATTATACAATTTTACAGGGTCACTTTTCAGATTCCAACAGCATTTTAATGTTCTAAAGTGAGTGGAAATGGTATTAAAGTTGTGAAATAGTCAATGAACATGGTTCGGAAGTCATTCTGTCACTGTGATTAGCCACAGCTTATTTGCAGAGGTCCCAACGGTCATACAACAGAGTAGTTCGGGATCTTGAATATATCAGTACAATGTTATTTAATAAAAGTTGCAGGGATTTTCTTCATTTAAAGAAGCCAATTTCTAAAATCTTGTATATCTATATTACTGCTTTCTGCTAGATGAGTTATCAGACCTATCCAAACCAGATCTCATGCCCTTGAGTGGCTGGCTTCCAGATGCAACCAGCCCAACTAACACTACTACAGTAGAACTTCAGAGTTACAAACACCAGAGTTACGAACTGACTAGTTAATCACACACACCTCATTTGGAGCTGGAAGTATGCAATCGGGCACAAGCAGAGACAAAAAGCAAAAAACAAAAAACAAACAGTACAGGACTGTAGTTTACATTTAAACACTAAAAAAAAAATAAAGGGAAAGCAGCATTTTTCTTCTGCATAGTAAAGTTTCAAAGCTGTATTAAGTAAATGTTCAGTTGTAAGCTTTTGAAAGAACAATCAATGTTTTGTTCAGAGTTATGAACAACCTCCATTCCCCAGGTGCTCATATATCTGAGGTTCTACTGTACAGTTAACAAATAGTCTCTTTCAGTTAATTGGAAGAGATGTGTGTCTTTGGATTAAGAGGTACTGGGTTTTATGGTCAAATATGCTCTGGTGTAGTGTAGATGACCTTGATGGATCTATTTATGAATCAAAATTACCAGCTCCCTGGAGAGGACTGTGCGTGTTGCAAAATAAAAAACCTTTGAAGGTGCTGTAAACAAGCACAGAACTCACATTTTATGGCCATTTGTACCTCCCCTAAAGCAATGGATAACAGTTTTTAATGGCTCTTGCATATTCAACTGATTGAGGCACACTAACTTTTATCTGTTCCTTAATAGCCAAAGTTGAAAATTATGAAAGTTATATCCAGCAATTAAAGTTTGGAAATATTTAAAAGGGCAGTTCATTCTATATACAAGATTCTTTATGTAGTTCTGTCAGGAAAGTAGGAAATTTTAGAAATGAATGTAACTCAACATCAGTGGTGCACCAAAGTTCTGCAGGTGGACTCCTCAAAATGCTTACTTCGTGGCTAAAACTCATTGAAAGGAATTAATCTTTGTATTACTACGTTCTGTTGCTGTCCAAAATTCCTTAATTGTTTTCATTTGTAGCTCTCAAATTCTCCACATGGATTAAAACATTTAAAAGCAAATTAATTCAAATTAGAGAGATTAAGGAACAACCAACCACCTCAAAGACCTTCTTAAATCTAAAACAAAATCTCATTTCCCCCCAAATTAAAACTCTCATCCAAATACCACCTTAGAAAACAAGTTTCTTTTAGTGTTCCTAGAAAGTCACCAAATCTGCACCCAAACAGGAAGGCACAGGAATGACATTCCAAATCTGAAGACCTCTCACCAAGAATGAATGCTGGGCCATCAGCCCAGCCTGCCTATGTAAACCAGCAACTGCCATATCACCACACAAGGAAAAAGGGAGAGTTTCAAGTAGCCAAAACTACACAACATTTAGATCTGCCATGGACTGTTGCTCTCAGACTTCCATGCTGATGTTCCAACTTACTGACCCAGCTTAACTAAATGACACTCACTTTTTCTGTGTGCCCAATCAATAGGTAACAGCATATTTGAAAACTTATACCTCCTATGCCTTCTTGGGAGTGTGAATAATGAAGCCCTAGTATAGTTATGGTGAAAGAACTGGAAGATTCCTTCTTCTCTTCTTCCCTCTACCTTCCGTTAATCAGACTCAAAAACAGACAGCTAAACCCTGGACTGAATCCTCAATCTAGAGGGGGGCACAAACTTGCCAACTTTCACAGAAACTGAAACCTTACCACATAACACCTAGAATGGCTAACTTTTAAGAAAGGATTTCCTTAACTTAGCTTCCCCTCAATTTTGTCTCTCACCCCCTGCCCCAAATAATAAACATACACAAACAAAAACAGCTATAGATGAATCACGTCTCTCTCATATAGAGTGGAAAGGAGAAAAATAGTCATTTCTGTATGAAGCACTGGGCAAGTGATAAGGATTATATGCCTTGGTAGGTATACTGTGCTCTCATATTCCTATGATGGATCTCAGCTTCTGTATGCTGCTCTCCCCACATGCATGAAACGCCCCTTACTAAACAGCACAACTTTCCAAGCACTTATGCAGGGAGAGCAGCATGTCTATACCAGTATCTGCTGTGCCAATAGGAGTAAAGTTCTGTTCTAGCAACCAAATGTGTTTAATAAAGAAATTTACCAAGCTACAGAACTGTTAAGTGTTCATTCTAGAACATAAACAGACAAAAAATAACCAATGACAAATTTTTAGTAAAATTCTGACACTGTCACACAGTTGAACCACTAAAAGGTTGCTAAATATTATCCAGCCAACAGGAAAGTAAACATGATTCTCTCCAGAATAAAAATTAAAAGTAAATTCTTTGAACAGCCACAGAATTCTGAACGAGTCAGTGATTTTGTGTTTAGTTTTCTATAGGCTTCTACCACCAGGTAATATGTTCAAGTGTAGAAGCTTCAAAGGGCTTTCTGTAGGCTTCTGTTGATACCTATTTTGCCACACAGAGTGAGAGTGTAGAGGGGGCCACAGGGCCCAGGGCTCAGAGGCTTCCACTGGGGCTGGTGAGGGGATAGCAGTATGGCAGAGTTAACCCCTTCATTATCTGTCCTGCTAGACCTACTTCAGCTTGTTAACTGGTGAGAGGAGAAGCTTCAAGAAGCCAAATAATTATATATGCAACCTCAGGATGTACTGCTTTAATAAGACTAAGGTAGGCAGGCAGGCAGTTTGAACTGAGAATGAAGATAAAAACATAAGAAATTAAGTGAAACATGTTGCAATTTCTAGAGTCAATGTCAGAAAGACGTCAAGCTATATCTTGGTAATAAGCCACTGGACTGTTTAGAAGCTTGGGATACCAATTCAGGGAAAAGAAACAAAGTATGTTTCCTAGAATTCAACCTTGAACACCACTTAGTGGACTATATCATGTTAATGTCAATGATTTAAAGTTTGGACACAGTCTTCTTCCCTTCATAAAACTAAACAAAACGGGTGACATTAAAAGGAAATAAAACTTACTGTAATTGGTACATCCTTTGTTCCTGAATTTAATAAATGTAGATTTAAAATTTTTGGAATGTCTGTTAAAAACAAATACAAATTAATTATCAGGTCATACTACTGTATAATCCATCATACAAAAAGCAATCTGTTCCAACCAGATTTCTGCACAAATTAAACCCTATTCAATATGAAACTTTAAAAACAGTTCAACCAGTCAGAAACTTGTTATTTCAGAAGCAACATCACCCACTTTAAAAAAACAAAGCAACAAAAACAAACAACAAAACACAACACAACCACTAGTTCTGTCTTTTCATATCCACCATAGATGGATTTTTTTTTCCTTTTACCAAAGTTGCAAGTTATTACCATCTCATAAAACTGACACCAATATATTGCTTTCTCTGACGCACATACTGAAGATTAACAGATTTTTTGTTCACATTTAATCTCTAACTATAAAAACACTTGTGCCAAGATTTCATAATCATGTAATTGACCAATATTTCAATGAATGAAGATTAAATCAGAACAGCAAATTCAATGAAATTAGAAAAGTAGTTTTTAACCTGTGGTCTGCGGACCCCTGGGGGTGCAGAGACTATGTGTAAGATTTCCGAAGGGGTCTACACTTTTTTTGAAAAAAAATTGGGGTGCACAAATGAAAAAAGATTGAAAACCTCTAAATTAGAATATATTCTAACATTTGTGTACAATGTTCCAAAACTCTTAAGTCACCTAAAAAACAAAAACCTCACTCAAAAGTTAAGGAAATAAACTGTATGGACCTAGTTCTTAGAGTTAGGTGTGTGCAACTGTGCCGGCCTAATCTGTCCATGATACCATCAGTATTATAATTGTGCATACAAATTATTTGCATATAGCCACATATTTAACTGGTTATTTGCTTGCACTGATAACATTTTTGCATGAGCTTGGCATCTGCAATCACATCCATCCATCTTTGAAAATCAGACCCAAGTTATTTTTTTGGTTTTAGTTTCATATTTTATCTGATTTTTTTTTTCCACACACACACTACATTTTGGAATATTTATTATTAGGAGGAAAAAATCAGTTTTAAATGGCATTTTAAAAGTCATTTTCCTTTAATTACATTAAAAAAAACTGCCTGTGAAGACAAGTACAAATTAAGCTCAGCAGAGACAGAAGGATCTTTGGGGTTCACCATTCCCCTCCACAAATAATTTTCATTAATGGAGAGCTAGGAATTTTCTATATATATTTTCTACAATCTTATTTTTTTGGGGTGGGATTTAATTTTTAAAATCTAGAATGAGAAACCCTAAGTACAATTTACCTTGTGTTCGTAGTGTACCAAAATCTAGCATTTCTGTTGATGAATAGATTCCTGGAGCTTTACAAAAAAGAAAAGGAAAACCATTAATATTTTCTTATTCTAGTATAGCAATATAAACTGAATATTTTGAATACTGCATTTTCCTACAAACCTGTTGTAACCTCTACTTCAACAGGAAGAATGATAAATTTTGTGTTGTCTGAGGCATTTGTTTTTATTCTAATGAAGGCTGTATGATTATCTGCTTCTCTTGAAGAAAAGCTGGCTCTCATCACTCCCTTTGTTTCATAGGGGGGAATTTCCTTTTGAAATAATCACAGACATAAATAAGAATGCAGTAGTTCCAACAAGGCTGCAACAAACATATATTGTTAAAAATATTCAGACAATTTGGTGTCATTTTTATGCATAGACAATGCTCTAAAAAGAATTAGCAGTATATTGGAGTGGATTATAATTGCATATTTATAAAAAAGAAAAGAAGGGCTAGCTAGCAATCTACCGACAGCACAATACAAGATACATTCAGATTTCTGTGTCAGCATGTTTGGCCCGAGGAAAAGCGTGCCTGTAGTGAGGCAGTGTGGTTCCCTGCTACCCTGGAGAGGGACAAGCCTCTCCGGACACCAAAGTGGGCGGAGCCAGTGAATCCTGAGCCCGCCCCCCAGAGGTCAAGGCCTGGGACAGGAAGTATAAAAGCCCAGCCCCAGAGCTTACTAGAGGAACAGCCACTGGAGAGACCAGATGCCTGGTTGGTAGACCCCAGCAATCAGCTGCTGACCTGAAGACTAGCCTGATCTGCCAATGCCTGATGCCGACCAGAGCCCCGAGGAGCTGTCAAGCCTGCCCCTCGCAAGTTACCCAGAGGAGCTGCCAAGCCTACCCCTTGCCAGTTACCCTGAGGAGCCCATGGTGCTTGACCCCTTGGAGGACACCGTCCAGACCCAGGTACCTATAGGGAGGAGTTAGGAAGTAGCCCAGGGGCAGCCAACCCTAATCTGGCTGCAGCACTGCCAGAGCCTATGCCAGCGTGTTGTGGCCAGGATCCCCACTGACTCAGCAGCAGGCCTTCTGCTGCTGCTAGGGCTCCGGGCTGGGATGCAGTGGAGTGGGTGGGCCTGCGTCCCCTCTCTCCCAGGCCCTTTGGAGCCAAGAGTCTGGACTTGCTGTTTACCTGCCTTGCCTGTCTGAGAGCCTGAGCCATTGACTCTTTGCTGCCCCGCCCTAACCCAGGGCCTGGACCTGCTCATTATATAACAGTGAGCCCGTGACTCACTACTGCCTGCTGACAGGGCGTGACTAACTGTGTTTTGCCTCTCCTGCTGCCGCGGCGAGAGACTCCCATGGCCAGGCTAATTCCCTGTCACAACTTAAAGGAAGTAGTGAGGCAGTGTGGTTTCCCGCCAGCCCAGAGAGGGCCAAACCCCTATACAGTGCCACATGCTGATCTCTAGCAATGCTACTGGAGGACTGAAAGTGGTGCCTTAGGAAGAGGTCCTCAGCCCTCTTCTGTTGGAGTGAAGGCTTAGGTTGCCTTGCAACAGAGTTTTTCTTGGGACTCTGAGAAGGGGCCAGAAGAATTTTTCAACCCTTATCAGAAAGAGATACAGGCATAACTGTGGAATTTTGTTCTATTCAAATTTGATGCAGTTCATATTTAAGAGGAGATTTTTAATAGCACAAATAATCACTTGAATACAGAGTAATACAAAAGCAACATACAATAAACTTACATTTCCATCATAACCAAATATAGGTGTATGCGTTTAAGAGAAAAAAAACCTGCATGTTGTGTTGAATAGACAATGAAGAAATGTTTCTCCTTTAATAATAAAGGTTGTCAGCCATAGCAAAGAAAATTCTAAGGTGATTTATACACTGTTTAATAGCCATAAACTCTGTGCACTGCAATCATACATTGCTAACATGTTGCATTTTGTATCTTAAAGATGTAGCTTTAAGCTGCTGAAATGTATTTTGGTTTCTTTATAGAACTTCCTACTGAAGGATAAAAGCCTTTGTCAGTCCCTCCTTCAAAAGGGACTGACAAAACTTTTCTACCTCATCTCAAAATGGAGGTAGAAAAGAAATGAAGGTAGAGTACACTTCGATAAAAAGGTATTTCCGAAATTAATCAAGCCCAGAACTAGAATAGTGACAGTACACCCCTTCACTCATGGATGCATAAACTAAGGATGTACATTTGGAAGTTCTTCTTTGGGAATCTTTCACCCTGCAACAATCATATACATAATTTGACATCCTATACATGACAATGGTCAAGTGGCATCGTGACCCCAACATGAATCACTGTATTTTTTTTCTATTTTTCTGAAATGGGAAAAATACATAACATGAGTAGACACCTGTAATTAAATAAGTATCTGATCCAACTCCCATTGACTTCAATTTAATAATAATCATTTGTATGCTTATCTACTTTTTAAATGGTTGCTGAACAAGAACAAAAATCACCAGACCAAAATGAATATAGAACCTGTTAGAAAACATATTACCACTCACCCACAGTTTTTTTGTACCCCCTTGTTGACCTGTTGGAAGCTCTAGGTGGAGATCACCTCCACTTGAATACATTTCTACCACCTATGACAAAATAAATATTAAAAAGAACTTTCATTAGTTATGTGAAATTATAATCTAATCAACAGTGTAATGGACCAGCAAAGGCACAAGAGCACAGTCCGTTGGATCTATTCCAATTTTGATAAATTAGATTTTGCTGATTTCAGATAATTACAGTGTTAAGCTTCAGGAAACAAGCACCTTCTACATCTATGTATGTCAGAATTTGTAGAGCATAAGGTGTCACATTTACAGAAATCACATCAATGGAAGATTGGTTTTCTTTTCCAAGCAGGCACAGCTTACCTATGCCTGAATGTTAGAATACTTTTGCCCTCAGAAGATATTTCTGTAAATTTAAAAAAGAAGCCATCCACACAATGAGGTAGTTTAGGACAAGTTACATCTATTTTATTTTTTTTTTATTTTTATTTTTTTTTAACTTCAGTAGAGGAAAATAAATTTGGTTTTAGTTTCAGTACTTTCAGACTTTCAATACTTTTGGCAGTCTTTGACAAATAAACAGTCATTTTTAAGGAAACTTTTTCCCTTTCCTTTTTATTAATGTTTTAGAATTGACATTTTTCTTCCATAAATCTCAACACTTTACAAAAGTGGTTAAGAATGATTATACTCCATTTTACAGTTGAGAACACATGCATAGAGAAGTTAAGTGACTTGTCTGTGTTCAAACAATGAATCACTTTCCTTTATTCTCTGCTTTGAAAATATACTGCATTTTGCTTGCATCAATGTTTTTCCTTAATTACCAGTGAAGGCAAAGATTAAGCACATATACTAACTTTTAAAGTGGCTTGTCAAGTTTAATTTTTTACATGAGTATTATGAAAAGTGCTTTTAAATTGGCTAATTTCATGCTTTTTCTACTTTTTGATTTCCTCTTTAGAGAGTAGTTTCACATAAAGCCAAATCATGCAAAACTTCTATTCAATTTTCTGCCTGTGAGCAATCCCAATGATTCTAGTGGGACTTGCGTGTAAAGTTATGTAAGTGTTTATAATTTGCAAGATTCGGCCTTAAATTTACATACCTGTTTATTTGTAATTCTGTACAATTCTTTGAACACAGCTTCTCAAAATATTAAATTAGACAATCAAGTCATCAAATCAGTTACGAGTGTTTTCTCCTTTAGTGCATTTTAAACAGAGCACATAGTGCTCAAAATACCAGAAAAGGAGTTTTGAAAAGGGGGGTGGGAAGGGGAAAGAGAGGGACGCATTCTTAAACAAAACACTTTTTTAATGCAATTTCAAAGCAAATAGTGAACAAATTTCAGTGAACACTGTAAAAAAATAAATACACACACGAAACTGGCACCTGATGCTCACCTGCAAAGGTTCACTGTGGGGATTATGTATATTTATTATTGGAGAAAAACTGCTATTTACAGGAACTCTTGCCCCAATAAAAGGGCGCAACCGATAAGGGTTCGGGACTCCAACACCAAACACCTGTTTCAAACCAGAGAAAAAAGTCTTAGTTTCTGCAACTAGTATTGTATCTACAAAATGTGTCAATTTTAGGGAACAGACTCAGCAATTTTTCAAATAAATGCCATCAATTTAAAGTGTACTCTAATTAATTTTAAAAAGGCATCATGGAAATCCATGTTTATTTCAGATCAAGTTGACTCAATGTACAACCAAAAGTATGATTTCTATATCTGCCACCTCTGCTAACTACTGACACACAAACACAAAACATTGAGAGTGACAAAAGCCAGGTCAGATTGTTGATCTCTCTGGTCCGATATTTTTTCTGAGTGGTCAGTACCAGATGTTTCACAAAGGTGAAACATCTCATAACGGACAGTTACAGAATAGCTGTAATTTCTTCCTAAACAACTAAACTTCCTCTCTGTTCTATATAGGTTCTAATGTCACACTCATGGTCATAGTATCTGAGCAGCAGGCTAACATGCAGAAACATGGGTATTTCTCTATATTTTTCTATCCTATCCATTTTAGCTACAAATGTTCTCATTATCCACACAGCTAATTTTTTTTTTGAAATTATGATAACCTCTTCACTTGAATTATATTTAGTGGCAATGAGTTCCACAGGTTAACTGCATGGTGAATAAAAAAACAATGTCCTTTAATCAGTTTTAAAATTTGTCTTTCAATTTCACTGTATCCTCCCTTGCCCTAGTACTATAAGAAAATACACTGAGCACTTAAACCTACGTCCACCTTGCCTGCTTTATTCTTCTCCTCTGACATATTTTACTGTGTGACTTCAGACTAGAACCAAACTTTAAAATCTAGCATATGAATTATTATATTAAGTTGGCCCATTGGGCATCTAGTAAACAGCAGCAGCAAAATTACTGGCATATAACTTCTGCAGTTACTTTTAAAAAAATATATTGTTAGGGAATTCAGTACAGATTTTCAAAAACTGGTTTAGTAACCCGGTCACAGAATCTACTTGCCCACCACCATTTCTCCTTCCCACTCATTTCTCATATGCCTAACAGCACTGGTAGATTTACTACTGGCAAGTACTTAATTTACTAATTATTTGAATCAACTTACAAGTGACCTAGAAGTTGACATCTCTATCACATTGCCAGCCTTTTGAATAATTCCATCCTCCTAACTTAACACTAAGACATCCACATTATATATGGAGGAACCTTTGGCGCTCCCTAGTACATACAAGATATACAAAGAATACCTACCCTTATATGGGAAGTTATTTAATATCTGATTCGGATACCCTTATTCTCACTGAACAGCATCCACAATATGAGTTAGGGGGGTCAGACTCTTGCCCTTAATTGATAACCTTTATGCACAACACCAAAGGAAAGCATTCTATCAAAAATGTTGCTCCACTCAGGAATAGATACAAACTTGTGGTAACAATGGGCAAGCTACTGCATATTTTTGTCTTCAGGGAACTTTTCAGACAGGATGCTCAGTATTAGGTTTTGATAGGGGGATTTACATATAGCAATTTGTCAGAATAATGGTGTTTATAGGTATTAATGCTCTCAGTCAGGCAACAAATTCTGTGGCACTTTTCTCCATTTCTTGGCACTTCTCTAGCTGGCTAAACAACACTTTTTATACCTGCCACTAAACATATTCACAAAATATATTTACAGACCTATATGGTTATCTATTTTAAGAATGTTAAAAAGATTATTCTCCCATTTCTTCTCTTACCTGGTAAGTAAATACCCCATGATTGGAAGTGTTAATAAATAAAGTGTTCTCTACATTCCCAACTACTCTTGCAAGGAAAACTACATCAAAAGATGTGTTCCCTCCTGGAAGAATTTTCTGAAAAATAAAAGCAATGAGAAAATAAGAATATTTAGGGAGGACTTTACACCTTTCAAATAAACAATATTGCATGTTGTAGTCAAGAATCCTCTCCAGTGTACTTCATGGCAAACTTGACCTAAGTTCTATGGAAAGGATTTTGCAGCAGACTAGAAATTCTCTGTCAGCTTCACATAAAGGAAAGGAGGTTTTAAACTCAGTTAAAGGTGAATATGAATAATATAATCAATACATTACATGTTTAGTTTGAAATTATGATTAACATTTACACTACACCTTACGTTTTTATGTTCAATATCCTTCAGAAACTTTGTACTGATAACTTATAGCTGCATAATGAATGTTGGTGTGAAGAAATTAGCGATTATGGCAGAACTTTTGGATGCACAAAAGGTTGTTAGATTATGCTTTTGGGGGCAGGAACCATAACACCATAACACGTGTGTTTGTATAGCACCTTAAGATGCTACCCAAAATAAAAAAAAATGAATATTTCTGTTAAAGTTATTAGCAGTTAAAAAGTTGACATTTTTAATGACATTAAGTTTCAGCATTAACACTCATGGATATGAATGAGGCCATTTACTCCTGCGTTAGAATTACTGTTTCAGACAGTCTTATACCTCAGGAAGTTTTCTTTGTAACTATACAGGCTAGAAACTCAATTTTATTTTTAAATGCAGCTCAGATCCTGGACTATAGTTCTGGCACAAAGAGAGGAATCTGAAGGAAAGTCAGCAAGCACAGAATGGCACAGGAAGTGGGGCTTTGACTAAATGAGTTAATGCATTTCTAATATCAGTCATATTTTCTCTTCACTGTAATGTTTTTTTTCAAATCAGTTTAAGATCGCCACAATGAAAGGTATATAGTTCAAAGAATGTTTAGCTGAAACTGCACATTTAAACATTAGCAAAAAAATTAACGAGGAACAAAGCAGTATTTAAGCTATTGTATACTTAGTTAGAAATAATTAATATATTCCTATGGGTTTCTAACAGCATAATCTAAAATGTCACTCAAATTTCTCAAAGATTTTAGTTTGAAAACAAAGTCAATTTCATAAGGAGAAAATACTATGCATCACCTATTCATTCTACCTTTATATAGGCAAAGGAAGTTGAATCTCAGTGTCCACACAGTTGTATGACACTGCAAACTTCAACCTTAAATCAGGACCTTAAATCCTGATGAGTATTCAACACTTAGAACCAAAACATTCCGTAACATTAAAGATTACAGTACAGGGTTTGGGCACTGATTATCAAAGGGCACTTTCTTATTATCCAGTTTTGCCACTTTGGTGGTGAAACATCAGTGCATCAACTCTCCACGCATCACTTCACTGACTTATTAAAATTTTTAAAAGTGTCAATGTTCATTATCTTTAAATGGAGAAAAAGTAAAATCTAGTCCCACCTTTTCCTTCTTTCCTCTTCATCTCATCCATCACTTAAGAAACAGCAATAAAACATTTGTTTTGAAAAACTCACATTAAACATTACATTTGCTAAGTTTTTTTTTCCATCTTTGTCTGTCCAAACTATGTTAATTCTGTATTGTGATATTTTTATACGTTTTTAAACAGAAGGAATTTCTACAAAATTTAAGGAGGAGGGGGGGAAATGGTAAACCAATCTTGAGTGTCCTTTAAATAATAAAAATGAATTGCCATTTCACTGAGAAATGAAGCAAGACAAATGAGAAATTTATTTGGCCAGATTAAGACTGGAATTACTTATTCGTAAATTCAGGATAATGAACTGTTTTCCTACCACATCCTCAAATCTCACTCATATTCATATTTGATATAGTACATTTTTAAAAATTAATTTTTTCTAAACCTTGATTTATTGACTATTAAAATATCATAATTCTCAACACTGAGAAAGGACATCTCATGGTTAAGGACCCAAAAGCTGTTAGTTTTCTGAACACAACTAGACAAAAAAACGAAGCGCACACAGGTGCTAGCCCTCTTCAGATTTCTTGGCTGAGAGCCCAATTCCTGTCTCATTTGCTTCATGGGCCTTGGAAAAAACTTCTCTGATGGGTTAGTAACAAGTACAACCCCCTGTAAATTTGTCATACTCAAGGCAACACATGTACAATCAGCAGAGCTTCGACACATCCACTCTATCAAGAGTACTGTACATCAGGTTTACAAGAGGCAGAATGGTTTAACTAAAATTAATCAGATTTTTTGATTTAACATTACAAAGAACGAAGTAAACATATTAAGGTATTTCTTATCTCAGTGTGACAGTTCACACCTCACTGTTCAATTTGGCTTGTATCTGTTATAGCAATATGTTGGCTCTATATGTATTTTCTATTAATTTTAATTTTCTAAACTGTGTTCAGCTAGGAAACAAATTCCCAATGTGAAGTGTTCATTAACCATGCTAATAGCAGCTGCTTCAAGAAAAATGCAAGCTCAAAGAGCACAAAGGGAACTGAAGACCTTTTGAAAGATCCTTAAGGTATATCAGAAACTTTTGGGCTACTTGTTTTTTGAAGAGAGATTTTTTTTTCTTCAAATGCACAGCATTTCTGTATCCATCTTAAAGGACTCACCTCTTGGACAGGTTCAAAGACTTCTTTTGAAATGGGTGAAAGTATGGATCTGTACCCTTTCAGAATTAAGTAAATTGAAAGATGCTTCTGAGAACTGTACTGAACATCTAAGCAAATAGGTTAGAACTTTAAAATACAACTATACTTGTGGACTGATATCTGATTAAAGGATACAGTAACGTATGACTTATAAAAACACCACATGGACTCAGAGCTTCACTGGATTACAAGAGAAGGAATGGAACTAGACACAGTTTGAGATTCAGAGGGTCCGATTATTCTCTGAAAGTGATTCACATTATTGACAATTTAACAGTGAATCTCCCCCAGCTGCTCCTCAAGTGATATTTAAAGCAGTTTGGCTGCTAGTGTAAACAGGGAGAAATTGTTTTCAGCATCTCCACAGAAGTATCCTAGAGGCCTAGTATGATATAGGTTCTGTCAGAGTTTAAAACCATTTGACCCTGTCTACATTACCAGCCAAACTGTACTGACATCAGTTGACATAGATCTAGAAGGAACTAGTTGACAACCATTGTCAGTAAAAGGTTACAGTCCTAATTTAGACAAACCGTGGGGGGTAGGGGAGGGGTGGGGAGGGGGAGCCTCAGACAGCAACTAGCTGACACAGGACTTCCTAAAAGGTAAGACTTAGCTAGTATTCTCTGTAACTAACCTTAGAGCACAGCTGGCTACATTTTTCATAACAATCTTAATCTAGTTGTGTCTGCTTATTTACTGTTTCCAATTTTCTCCCTTATGATAAACGCATTTAAAAACTTTAAAAACCCCACACAATCCTGGAATTGGATGCAGAAACTATTACCACAAAAAAAAAAAAACTGCTGATAGGTACCAAAAGAGTAAACTGACTGACATTAAAGGAAGCAGGAATGATCTAGTGAGCTTAAGGATCAGGTTAAAGGCAGACGAGTTTCAGTTGCTCCCTGCAAAAATACTTGTCTTAGTTTAACGAGTCCTAAGGATTTCAATGCAGGTTCCTTTCATGGCAAAATTAGTAAGACTTTACTAAAAAGAAATGTTTAGAATATAAAGGAAAGTAGTATACCAACAATCAATGGTGCAAGGAGGACGGTACAGGCCGGTATGCCGTACCAGTAAGATATTTATAGCCAGTACACCATACCAGAAAGACACGGGAGGAGCAGAATGTGGGGCTGCGTCTCCTGGCGCGGCTGTACCACCCCCAGCCCTTCCATGCAGCTGCGTCTCCTGGCTGGGATCTGTACAGCAGCCCCACCAGAGGACCGGGCTGGGGGTGGTACAGCCACTCCAGGGCTGAACCGCAGGGCTCTCCTGGGAAGCGTAGCAGCGAAAGGAGCAAGGAACCACAGCGATAAAGGAGCAGAACGCCAGCAGCTCCCCTGGAGTGGCTGTACTGTTCCCCTATCCCAGCCCGCCCCATGCCCTGTCCTCCGGCAAGGCTGTACAGACCCCAGACAGGACTCAGGAGACGCATCTGCATGGAAGGGCTCAGGGGCAGTACCGCCACGCCAGAGGAGTTGCCAGTGTGGGGCTGTCCAGCGGCCCCACGTTCTGCTCCATTCACCGCTGCGGTTCAGAAGTCTCCAGCAAAGCAAAAGGATGACAGAGCCCCCTTCACTCCCCACAGGTAACATGAGATGGATCTCGGGGAGGGGACGGGGCCCCAGGCTGGGGCAAGGAGGAGTCACGTCTAGAAGTCACATGCACCCACCCCGTTTCCCTTCCATGAGTGCAGCGTACTGATAAGAAATGAATTCTACTTGCACCACTGCAAAAAATGGTTAGTCTACTGTACTATAACTAAAACCAAACCACCACCCTAAACTCTGTTCTTTATTTTGAGATCTATACTAGAAAGTTACTCTGCTCTAAACAGGATTAGACTGACAGTAGTAAAAACATCTGCACACAGCCTAAACTAAGCATAAATCACTGTTAGAACTAGTGTTGAGAAACAGCCTAGAAATTTTAAAGTGCATTGCTACATGTACCCTACATCTCAGCTTCTCCTCTGGCCAACTTAATAATATTCACTGATGAACACAGAAAAAGCAGCTTCCTAGGGTCCTCCAATTGAAGTGAAGGTTGTTGTGACATAGCTTGGCAACCTTTGGGAAGAAAAACCAGGATTCATAAAGGAAAGTGTGCAAGTCACAACTGCAGTCAGGCCTGGATATTTAATTGCTGAAAATACCTTTAGAAATTAAAAATAGTTTTATCAGTCTTGGTAAAGATCAAAAGAACTGAAGAATCCATAAAGTTTTAGATATCCACCAGAAATTTTGTTTAAAGCAAGAGCAGGCTGCTAGGCAGCTCTCTAACTCCACATTCTACAAGCCATTATCCTCTGATCCCACTGATGATTACCAAAAGAAACTACACCATCTGCTCAAAAAACTCCCTGAGAAAGCACAGGAACAGATCTGTACAGACACATGCCTAGAACCCCAACCAGGTGTATTCTATTTGCTACCCAAGATCCATAAACCTGGAAATCCTGGACGCCCCATCATCTCAAGCATTGGCACCTTAACAGCAGGATTGTCTGGCTATGTGGACTCTCTCCTCAGGCCCTATGCTACCAGCACTCCCAGCTATCTTTGAGACACCACTGAGGAAACTACAATCCATCGGTGATCTTCCAGAAAACACCATTCTGGCCACTATGGATGTGGAAGCCCTCTACACCAACATTCCACACAAAGATGGACTACAAGCCATCAGGAACAGTATCCCCGATAATATCACGGCTAACCTGGTGGCTGAACTTTGTCTTCACCCACAACTATTTCACATTTGGGGACAATATATATCTTCAAGTCAGTGGCACTGCTATGGGTACCCGCATGGCCCCTCAGTATGCCAACATCTTTATGGCTGACTTAGAACAACGCTTCCTTAGCTCTCGTTCCCTAACGCCCCTGCTCTACTTGCGCTACATTGACATCTTCATCATCTGGTCTCATGGAAAAGAAGCCCTCGAGGAATTCCACCGTGATTTTAACAATTTCCATCCCACCATCAACCTCAGCCTAGACCAATCCACACAAGCGATCCATTTCCTAGACACTACTGTGCTAATAAGCAATGGTCACATAAATACCACCCTATACCGGAAACCCACTGACCGCTATACTTACTTACATGCCTCCAGCTTCCATCCCGGACACACCACACGATCCACTGTCTACATCCAAGCTCTAAGATACAACCGTATTTGCTCCAATCCCTCAGACAGAGATAAACACCTACAAGATCTCTATCAAGCATTCTTAAAACTACAATACCCACCTGCTGAAGTGAAAAAAACAGATTGACAGAGCCAGAAGAGTACCCAGAAGCCACCTACTACAGGACAGGCCTAAAAAAGAAAATAACAGAACGCCACTAGCCATCACCTACAGCCCCCAACTAAAACCTCTCCAGCGCATCATCAAAGATCTACAACCTATCCTTAAAGATTATCCCTCACTCTCACAGATCTTGGCAGACAGGCCAGTCCTCGCTTATAGACAGCCTCCCAACCTGAAGCAAATACTCACCAGCAACCGCACACCATACAACATAAACACTAACCAGGAACCTATCCTTGCAACAAAGCCTGATGCCAGCTCTGTCCACATATCCATTCAAGTGACACCATCATAGGACCTAATCACATCAGACATGCCATCAGGGGCTCGTACACCTGCACATCTACCAACATGATATATGCCATCATGTGCCAGCAATGCCCCTCTGCCATGTACATTGGCCAAACCGGACAGTCTCTACGCAAAAGAATAAATGGACACAAATCTGACATCAGGAATCATAACATTCAAAAACCAGTGGGAGAACACTTCAACCTCTCTAACCACTCAGTGACAGACTTGAAGGTGGCAATTTTGCAACAAAAAAACTTCAAAAACAGACTCCAAAGAGAAAACGCTGAACTCGAATTAATATGCAAATTAGATGCAATTAACTCTGGCCTAATCAGAGACTGGGAATGGTTGGGTCATTACACTAATTGAATCTATTTCCCTATGTTAAGTTCTCCTCACACCTTCTATGGGCCATCTTAATTATCACTTCAAAAAAAATTTTTTTCTCCTGCTGACGATAGCTCATCTCAATTGATTAGACTTTTCCTGTTGTTATGCATACTTCCACCTTGTCATGTTCTCTGTATGTATAAATATCTCCTGTCTGTGTGTTCCACTCTATGCAGCCGAAGAAGTGAGCTGTAGCTCACGAAAGCTCATGCTAAAATAAATTTGTTAGTCTTTAAGGTGCCACAAGTACTCCTGATCTTTTTGCGGATACAGACTAACACGGCTGCTACTCTGAAAAGAGAAACAAGTTTTTACAATCATAAGAAAAACACGATAACTTTAATAAGCAGAGTAACTCACCCTATTTTGAAAGAATGATGCATGAAAATGTGATGTTGTAGCAGATATTGATACTAATATAATAGTTTCTTCTGAACTAGGGTTATGTAGATAAACTTTTTCCATTTTTGGCATCCCAACTGGCCTGTCAAAAGACAAGAGAAAGAATATAAAAGTCTATTCAGAATGTTTTTACTGTGTTTTATTAGATAGAATTATTATTAGGTTTCATATCACAGAAGACTGGACAAGAAATACAAATTTAAAAAAAGCAGTGAAAAGAATTCACATACGCAAGTCCTCATTAAAAGCATTATGAAGCAATACTTAAGTCTCACCTGGAAATAAGAAAAGCAACACCTCCTTACAAGCTTGCTCTTGTTCTGTAGTTTAATTATTTATTTTATTTGATTATACACTTTTCTGTGGCGCTTGTAGTAGTATCTGGACACACTCTAAACCAGGGGTGGCCAACCTGAGCCTGAGAAGGAGCCAGAATTTACCTATGTACATTGCCAAAGAGCCACAGTAATACGTCAGCAGTTCCCTCCCGCCCCCCCCCCCACTTCAGCTCTCCCCACCCCGATCCCAGCACCTCCCGCCCACTGGCAGCCCCGCTGATCAGCACCTCCCCCTCCCTTCCCGCACTTTCCGATCAACTAGTTTGTGGTGTGCAGGAGGAGGGGGGGAACAAGGGCATGGCAGGCTCAGGGGAGGGGGCGGGAAGGGGTGGAGTGGGGGCAGGGCCTGTGGCAGAGCCAGAGGTTGAGCAGTAAGCACCCCCCGGCACATTGGAAAGTTGGCGCCTGTAGCTCCAGCCCTGGAGCCGGAGCCTACACAAGGAGCCACATATTAACTTCTGAAGAGCCGCATGTGTCTCCGAAGCCCCAGGGGTTGGCCACCCCTGCCCTAAACATTAAGAACCTAAGCACCTCTGTGAAGTAAAGTAATATCACTGTTTTATAGATGGGAAACTGAGACAAAGCCATCATTCCTTTCTTGTATAAGTTTGGGGGGGGAATAAGAGGGAGAGGGATAGCTCAGTGGTTTGAGCACTGGCCTGCTAAACCCAGGGTTGAGAGTTCAATCCTTGAGGGGGCCACTTAGGGATCTGGAGCAAAAATCAGTACTTGATCCTGCTAGTGAAGGCAGGGGGCTGGACTCGATGACCTTTCAAGGTCCCTTCCAGTTCTAGGAGATTGGGATATCTCCAATTATTAAAAAATATTAAAAAAATTTTTGTAACATCAAAGCAACTTAAAGAAAAAAGGGAACACACAACACCAATCCGCAACCCTCAAATGCTGAAATTATTTTCATTAGATCTTCACGAGCAGCCCTATCTGGGTCCTGTGTTTCCTATCCATTTACTATAAAGAAAATGTACTGTATTTTAGAAGCATACAAATATATACATCACTTTTGATTCAGTATTATAATATAATCTAATATTCTTATTTGAATTTTACATCTCTAGGACAACATAGCAAAGGTTCTTAAAATACACTTCAGATAACCAAATCAGGCTGTCAGTGCAGAAGCTCTAGAGAGCAGTGAGACTACAAAATCCATTCACTTGACAAAAACAATGAATAAACTGCAAGCTTTTCAGTAACAGTAAAATCAAATAGATAATTTGTTCTACATAGTTTTTGACTCACTCCTTTTATTAAAGCACATATATACACTGACAAAACAAGACATGCTTTGATTTCATGATTGCTTTTCAGACTTCAATGTCTCTGAAGAAATTTGTTTTATACTTCATAAAACATACCTTTCACATAAACTATTCTGGGGTTAATGTGTATGTAACCAACAAGTTTACTCCAAGTTAGTCTCTGAAAGTTACCCTCAGATCACGTATGTACTTGCTCCCTAAAACTATAGTCTGTCTATTAAAATAGTGTACACTTTCATTACAGTAGATACCATAGAGCAATTCCAGTAAATAGTTTTATACAAATCAAAAGGGTTGAAGATCCTTGCAACCTAAGTTTTGGCTAGTTACCAGTTTACTTAACGAATGCTAGTGTAATTATGCAATTGTTTCTATAACATTTCATTTTAGGTTCCAAATGTGAAGCAGAATAATTTTGCTGCAGGCATCCGACGAAGTGGGTATTGACTCCAGCTCCAATATGTCTGTTAGTCTATAAGGTGCCACAGGACTCTTTGCTGCTTTTACAGATCCAGACTAACACAGCTACCCCTCTGATACTTGACACATGCTCAGGGTTTATCTGATTGCCATATTTGGGGTAATGAAGGAATTTTCCTCCAGGGAAGATTGGCAGAGGCCCTGGAGGTTTTTTGCCTTCCTCTGCAGCGTGGGGCACAGGTCACTTGCTGGAGGATTCTCTGCACCTTGAGGTCTTTAAACCATGATTTGAGGACTTCAATAACTCAGACATAGGTTAGGGGTTTGTTACAGGAGTGGGTGGGTGAGATTCTGTGGCCTGCATTGTGCAGGAGGTCAGACTAGATGATCATAATGGTCCCTTCTGACCTTAAAGTCTATGAGTCTATCAAACAAGGATATAGTTACTATAAGTTATTTTTATTCCACTGAAATACTATCTTCCCACTCTGCACTGTTTGGCTTTCTAGAAATGCAGCTATATGTAGCACCTGATAACTGAAGTTATGAATCTGGAAGAGAATCTGAAGGCATCTGAAACATAACTGCTAGAATTGTTTTAGTGAATATGGAATTTACCCTCTTCTTTAGAAGTAAAGAAGTGAGTAAGTCCCTTGCACTGAGCCATGTTGAACCTGCAGCTAAAGGTTACAAGGGTCCTTGTTATTGGCTCAAAGTAATTCTCAGAGATTTCCATCTGTTCATTGTGGGGCAAGGAGAGGTTGCTTGGAAAAGACCTTTACTGAGAACACCTCTGGCTTCTTTTCAATCTATATCTAGTTTGGGATTCTTCAAACAAATGCAAACTTGTCTTCTGAAATTCGTAAGATTTCATTTGAATATTAAAAATTGAGAATGTAATCTCAGCAGGAATTCCCATTCAGCCTTAACATCTCTCCCCTTCTATCTCTACTTCTTTGTGGGAAAATTGGAGGATGAGGAAGAATAGAAAGATTTTTTGTGATTTTTGGATTCTTCTTTATTTAGGTTCAGGGAAAGAAGTCTAGACACTCTAACACAGAGGTGGGCAAACTACGGTCCGTGGGACCATCCTGCCTTGTCCCCGAGCCTAGCCCCAAGCCCCTCCCCCACTGTTCCCTCTCCCCTGCAAGCCTCAGCTCGCTTGCTGCGCTCTGGGCATCGGGGCTGTGAGCTCCTGGGGCAGCGCAGATGCAGAGCCCGGCCTGACCCGGGCTCTGTGCTGTGTGGCGCTGGTGGTGTGGCCCGGCTCCAGCTGGGCGGCACGGCTGTAGCACCGCCAGTCACCAGTGCTCCAGGCAGGGAGTGGGGGGGGGAGCTGGATAGAGGGCAGGGGCGTTCGGGGTGGTGGTCAGGAGGCAAGGGTGTAGATGGGGGCGGGGCAGTTGGGGGGGAACATGGGGTTGAATGGGGGCAGGGATTCTGGGGGGGCGCAGTCAGGAAGGAAGGGGGGTTGGATGGGGCAGCAGGTGGCAATTAGGGGCAGGGCTTCTGGGGGCAGTCAGGGGACAGGGAGAAGGAATGGTTGGATGGGCAGGAGTCCTGGGTGGGGGTGGGGGGTGTAGATATGAGGTGGGGGCGGGGCCATAACTCCCTCCCCTAACCAGCCCTCCATATAATTTACGAAACTCAATGCAGCCCTCAGGCTACCCCTGCTCTAACAGGTCTGCCCTGGTTCTAGACAGAGGCTTTATGAATTCTGAGGCTGTCTACAAACTTTTTCCCCATAATCACCTTTGACAGCTGCTGAAAATCAGGCTAAAGGAAAGCTTCCTATGAAAAAGAGACCTAAGCAAAGGAGACTACTCTGTCTTTAGTGACACGTGCAATACCCAGTTTGCCCTAAATGGAAAGGTTATTCTTTCATAATTTTGGACTCTTTGGACACAGCTTTGGACTCTTGCCACAGCTTCACGGAAAGCAAGACAGTGGACAGGACCAAAGCACTAAAAAAGTGTGCTCCCTGCTTTGTACTCAGACATACATAATGGTTGGTCTGAGCAATATGGATGAGTTACTTTTCTGACTAAGGTAACTGAGGGAGATAGGGTGACAACTGATCTCAGTTTTGTCACCCTACCAGGGGAAATACAGCAGAAATTAAGGAAGAGATATCACTGCACTACCAGAGACGGATTATTAATCTTCAAGTTTTAATTAATGTAACAAGTACAAGTATTTCTATAAGGTATATTTTTGGACCAATCTTTGCAGTGCAGCCGCCTCTTTTCAACTGGTTTTCAAAGCTCCACAGATTGAAATACTGAGAGCAGGTCATTATCCAATCATGTCACTTAGAATGAACTGGACCAAAGTTATGGAGCAGGTCCTCAAGGAATCCACTTTGGAGCATTGGAGAAGAGGAAGTTGATCAGAAACAGTCAATATGGATTCACCAAGGGCAAGTCACTCCTGACCAACCTGATTGCCTTCTATAATGAGATGACTGGCTCTGTGAATATGGGAAAACTGGTGGACGTGATACATCTTGACCTTAGCAAAGCTTTTGATATGGTCTCCCACAGTATTCTTGGCAGCAAGTTAAAAAAGTATGGATTGGATTAATGGACTATAAGGTGGACAGAAAGTTGGCTTGATTGTTGGGCTCAACGGGTAGTAATAATGGCTCAATTTGGTTGGGACTGGTCCTGCTTTGAGCAGGGGGTTGGACTAGATGACCTCCTGAGGTCTCTTCTAACCCTAATCTTCTAAGATTCTATGATACAAGGCTTTAAATTATTGCATTATTTGACCTATCAGCATCTCTCATTCTAAGATCAAATAATTTACAAATACAAAACAGATTGCATCAACTTAACATATTCAGTTTAGATCTACCAATAGAACGGTTTTCTAGATTAAGTTTTTTAACCAACTCCAAAACAGATATGAATTAAAGTCTATTACAAAGAGAGAAGAAAAATATTTTATATTACCCTGAGCATGTCTAAAATGTAAGTGATACTATAAAGCTCTTATGTATTAAAAACATGACAAATGCACATTTGGTTCTTTATTACAGCTATCTTATAAAATCACCTTGAAATCTGTGAAAATGGCTGCTTAAAGAAAAAAGAATGCAAAAGAATGCTAATTATTTGGATGATCTTCCTGCTTGCTGATAATTATTTTCCCCATATCCTGTTAGAGATTAGAGTTCTTGACGAAACAAGGGTCTGATCTGCTTCTCATTCCCTTAAATTACTCTTAAATCACATGCAGAAAGGACTCAGATATTCAATTTAAAAGGAATTGCTTGTTAATGTTTAAGTGCAGACAAAAGCTGTTCTGTACTCTCTTCAGAGTAAAAACCGCCTGCCAAATATTAAAAGCATAGCACTTACAAGCAAGATAGAACTACTTGCAGTGATAAACAGAAAACACCACAAAAACTAAAGTTATTTTTTCTTCCTAGGTTAATATTCTACAAGCCTTAGGCATAGGTTGAGATGTGGCAGATGCTTTTCAACACTAGTGAGGTGAGACCATTCCACAGATACATTTTGCCACAATGAAGATTTCAGTACCATTTGAAGACTTTTACAGTCTGTTAATCATGATTCAACAACCTCAATGAATATACTGGCAGACTACTTTTACAAGACGAACTGTAAATTTAGTGCTTGTGAGAAAGACCAGATTGAAAGAAAATGAAAGAAAGTCCTCTAGTCACATACTGTTAGAGCTATGGCAGCAGTCAATAAATTCCATCCCTCTTCTAGAGGGATCACTCTCTACAAGTGAGAGATTAATTTAGTATCTCTTTTCTGTCTAATCAGTGGCAATCCAACATGGTCTACATGGACCCCGTGACGTAGCAATGCAGTGCTTTAGAGCTAGTTATCTGGGGGGAAATTCTAAATTGGTGAAACAAGCATACTGAGTACAGTTAGGTTTTTAAAACCAAGCTCACCAAGTGTATCTCAACTGGTAAAATACATGAAATTTCACACTTAAAAACATCAAGCTTTGCATTCGATACAACAGGTCAGAGCCATCTACTTGCTTGCCTGAGTCCAACCTGAGATGGTCTGGTGGGCAGTATTATGAAGCCAGCTATGGTTCTCTTTACTAGGACTGTCTAATTGAACTCCTGCAAGGCATCACTAGGCATGATAGACTGAGCCTGTTCTGGAAGCTGGGAAGAGGCATTCAGTGCATGCCATAGGCACAGGGGGCTGAGACTCAGATAAGAAGCTGGGAAATTTTTGCTACATGCCACAGGTACAGAGATGAGAGGAGGGAAAGGAGAACACCCATTGAGATGAATGGGGCAGTTCAGCTTCTCAGAGATAGTATTTCAAGGTGTAATCATCTCCATGGGGTATTTCTCACAGGCATGTTCTCATCTGAATGAGATGAATGAGCCAGTTTACACAGTTTGCAGAGGTGTGTGCAGAGCCCCTTCTCACTCCATCTCCCCAATATGGGATGGAGACTCTGGGGCTACCCTCCTCCTCCCGCCCTTGTACCTCCAGCTCATACATGAGCTACTTACAACCCAAGACTATCACTTTTTCTCCTCCCCAAGACTTTTCCAGCCCTACTAAGAGCATGAAGGGGACACAACGAAACATGACCTAGTTACCTCTAACAAAATCTATTATTTTCCACATTGTGTTCAACTCAGTCCTACTAAATTTTTAACAAATCTATCATAATAGCAAACCATTGTTTTCTGACTAAATTTATAATTGCAGCAAAGCATTTCAACTTTCTACAGCAGGTAAAATATATTTAACATATTTGTATTTTTAAGAAGCGAAGAAAACATTTAACGAACCAAAGTCTGACACATATGCTCCTATTACAGCTTTTAATTGAGAAATGTCTGTATTCAGTTAAAAAAGCCTACATCACTTGGCACTAATTCTACAGAGCTGCACATGCCCTTTGCAGATCATAAACTTCAACAGTTTTGGCAGGGTTTCAGATCTCTATTAATTGACTTGTTTCAAAGTGAGAGAGTTCTGGAAGGACAGATTTATATAAAAACCAACTGAAGCATAATGAAGAGCAAATTTATTAGAACAAACATTTAAGACATCCGTTTTAATGCTAAAACACTGATATTTTATATTAAAATTCATACTTTTATGAAAAATAGATATTCAAGTACTTCCGAAATTTAAAAAAAATTCACATAACTCATTTAATTTCCTTCAGATATGCTTACAGAAGATTTTAAAAGTGAGATTTTTCTACAAAGTAAAGGAGTAGAAGCCATTAACATTATGATAAAAAACTGCATAAAAATAAAAATAAACTAACTCTTAAAAGAATGCTGTGTATTTACTACAAATCAAAACTTCAGGAATTTCCCCATACATTTACTTTATTCTTATTCTGTTACTAAGACCATATAATCAAAACTGTGTCATAGAAAAAAGTTATCTACATGAGCAGTCTTTAAACTTACTGAATTTCGGTCTTGTACTGCATTATTTATAATATAATATAATATGATATTCAATCAAGTTTTGTGGTTATAGCAGAGATGTGACTAACATGGCACTTTTGTACTGTACATTTTTGCTTAAACATAATAAGCAAATAACTACAGTTAGTTTTCTGACCATGACCACATACTGACACTTAAAAATCATGAAAGTTGCCAAACCAAAGGACTGAAACATAGACAAACCTAAGATGGTTGGTTAGCTTCTCTTACAAGTTTTTTGTAACAATGTGTTAATATAAATTTCGCACATTAGCTATAGTCTGTTGTTCATTGCACTGACAAAGGCCATTAATTAATACTTGTAAAATAAAGCACTTTCATATAGCTTTAATGTTTAGCAACGTATTTACTATGAAAGGGAGAAGGATACTTCCATATGCATAGGGTATTCTTGGACAACCACTTTGACAAAACTATATACATGATTTCCTTTCCCTCCACAGGTTAACAAATAACTCAGGGTCAGCATAAAATTCTGGCTTGGACAGGCAAAACTTCCACTATTTTCCCTATACTGCTCTACATCCCCCACATTGTGCCTCTACTCTTTCCTACAAACGAAAAGTAATCCAGCTAGCTTCACTGTAGCATGCAATGAAAGCAGACTCTGCTTAAAACAAGCTATTCCGTCACATCTTAGATCAACTATACAAAACAAGTCAAGAGCCTAGTTTTAGCTAGGAGTCAAAGATGGTTGAGATCCCATTTTGACACATACAGCTAGGCCAGCTGCAATTATGGATATACATTTAAAGTTCTGCCCATCAAATGTGTGTGTTGTTTAGGTTAATTTTTGTATGTGTCTTCTAACTAGGACAGAAATTAAAAGCTTCCCAACTTACTGTTCATGGAAATCCAGCATCGGTGGTTCAAACCGGATAGGTCTGCAATTCCCCCGATACAGAGATACACTGCGGAAAAAAAATAAGGCTCTGTAACAAAAGTAGTGACAACAAATACATTTTCTCTCCACACATCTCAATTCCTCCTTTCCTATCACGTAATTTCTGGAGGCTAGTATTGTTATAATTACTTTAGATGAAAGAAGAATTTAACAAATTTGTCCAACCAGTGACATTTGCATTGCATTTACTCAAGTTGTTACTGTGCAGTGCTTTAGTACATACGTTTATGAATAAACTCACTGGATGGTTTTAAGTGAACAGATCTGAAAATTATGTTGAATGCATTCTATCAAATGCAGAGACAAACAGGATTATGTTATGTTAAGACTATACATCTTAAATGGGTACAGTTTAAGCTAACATTTTAATTTTTCCCTCCGCAATTATATCCATTCCAATACAAACAAAATACCAAGACGAAACATTAGGGAAACACATCAATGTCCAAACACATATGTCCATTTGGACATATGACAATATTTCATGCACATATGATTGGTCTCTTACAGAACCATATCCACACATTACAAAGAGGAACAAGAAGGAAGAATAATTAATTTCAAACTGAAATTGAACTTCACTTGCTGAACCCAAAATATTTTACTTCTCTTTGAATGAATTGGTGTGATTGAATTGGAGCTGCTCTGTAATTTATGAATACTGTATGCTAACCAGGTCATTGCTTTAGTGTACAACTATATTGGTTTAGTTTAAAAGGGATCTGTAAGAAAAACAAGCAGGAAGGGGGGAAATGGCTCAAAATAAGCCACTTCTCAACAAAACTGGAAAAGGCTTGGGAACCAGAATATCAAGAGAACTGTGACAGGTTTTAAAGAAAGAATCCTCTCAAGGGAAGAGGGGCGTTGTTCCGAGGAACTACACAGAGACTGACAGTTCCTGGGGTGTCTGAAGAAGTTAGCACTGACTAGATAACGAATGGAATGCTGACCATATTATACTCTTCAGCCACTAGGTGGCATTGTGTATAACAGCAGAACCTCAGAGTTAAAACACCTTGGGAATGGAGGTATTCGTAACTCTGAAGTGTTTAACTCTAAATAAAACATTATAGCTGTTCTTTCAAAAGTTTACAACTGAACCTAATACAGCTTTGAAACTTTACTATGCAGAAGAAAAATGCTGCTTTTAACCATCTTAATTTAAATGAAACAAGCACAGAAAGTTTCCTTATCTTGTCAAAAAAAATTTTACCCCCCCCCTTTTTAAGCCGTTTATGTTTAACACAGTACTGTACAGTATTTTCTTTTCTTTTTTGGGGGGTGGGGGTGTCTCTGCTGCCTGATGGCATATTTCCAGTTCCAAATTAGGTGTGGGGTTGACTGGTCAGTTAGTAACTCTGGTGTTCATAACTCCGAGGTTCTACTGTATCTTAACTTCAGCTAACCTCAGCCCTACTTTAAAGGATCTTATGGAAGACATCTCTGGTGTATCTCTCTGAGGGGAAGCTCTGTAGTCAGGCTTTATCTGATACAGAAGCCTGACTTGCTAGCAACAGCCCTGCAACCTACCATTTACAAAGAATAGGTGACAATGACCATCAGAGGATAGTAAGCCTTTAGGTAAGATAGGCATGTGTAAAGACTTGCTTTAAAATTCTCTCTAAATGCTGTGTTTCTACTGTTAAACAATGCTTTGGTTTTTAGAAGGCTGTTTTGTCACAATAACCCTGATCACAGACTCACAAAGGGAAGCGCCACAGATGCCAAACTCTGTCGCTCCTGCTGGGCAAGCACAGTTGATGCACAGGGTATGTCTACACTGCAATTAAACACTCATGGCTGGCCTGTGGTCAATTGACTTGGGTTCCCTGGGCTTGCACAATGGGGCTAACTGCGGTGCAGATGTATGGGCTTGGGCTGGCGCCTGGGCTCAGTGTCCCAGAATCCAGGCTCCAGACTGAGCCTGAATGTCTACACCACAATTAGACAGCCCCATAGTGCGAGTCCAAGTCAGCAGACATGGGCCAGCCAGGAGTGTTTAACTGCAGTGTAGACATATCCCCAGGATACTGTAACACAGGGCCTGGTCTATGAATGGGAAAATTGTGGATTTGTATCCTGAGATAGGTAAAGATCCCTGACATCTGAGGGACTGCAATGAGAGAGACCAGAAAAGGGACAGTAATGCAACTAGCCCTGTAATTGTGACAATGGGATTTGAAAAGAAATTGTACACATAATGTGAACCTAAATCTCTCCCATTGTACTTCAAAGAAAAGCTAAATATTGATCAAATTTAAGGACATACGTCCACATTCCAATCACAGTGCAGTTGGGGAATCAATTACAAAATTAAAATACCAGACAGAATTTTAACTGTATTTTAGAACCAGATTAAAGCCTTGACCATGACCAATCCAGTAATATGTTTGCAAAACCAATGAAGTCTTAGCAATATGAACCCTCAGCAAAGATCTAACAGCTCAGTGCTGAAGTGAGAACTGCCCATGTGAAAAATTAGCTAGGCTCTACTGTGTAACTAAGCCACTTACCAGTGGTCAGACTGACAGAGTGGTTGTGCATATTCATAGCTATATTCACACAATATAGTTTCAAAACAGTTATTTGTGAAAGGTGGGCACTATCTCAATGCAAATTCCTCAACATCGAAATATAAAACCTTCTTTGGACCCATATTCTTTTCTCTATTTACTGCTTCCACTCCAACTGTGCTATTTTAAACTGTATAACAAATTTGCTCCAAAGGAGACAAGCTTGTGCCTTTCTGCAACTACTCTCCTCCGTGAATTTTTAAATAGTTTTGAATGGTACTCTAAAGCAATCTTTTTCGTATACTATAGTTTGGAACTAATGGCGCACTTAGGGATAACTCAATACCTGGTCGGGAGGTCATGGCTTGGGGCGGGGCTGAAGCAGAACATTCCTCTGTGCTCCCCTGGTTTGGGGACCTCTGGGTTACACTTTGATCACTTTTTGAAGGTTTTCTTCACAACCATAATGGCTAGAGACTTTTAAATAAAAAGACAAAATTCTGGAGAACAAGATGGCAGAAACCACAAAAAGCAACTTGGTCACATTCGGTGATACTCTGCCTAATTTGAGTCCTAGCCCTCTATGCTGTTAGAGGAGCTTTAAACATTTTAAAATAAATTTCCTTTTGCCAATTATCTTTTCTGAATCCTAATTTTCCCCCATGTGTGAATTCTAAGGCATCTGGAGTCAGGGCCTATTTTTCTTCAGTTCCAGAATGGTATAAATAAATAGGAATTAATGGAGACAATTCATAGTAGAGTAACAAAGGTGACTAGGACCCTAAAGGGACAGATTTATGAGGAAAGAAATTATGGTAATACAGTTTGGTTAAACAAAGAAAAGTGAAAAAGGCATATAATGGTCAACATCTGTAGGTTTCAGAGTAGCAGCCGTGTTAGTCTGTATCCGCAAAAAGAACAGGAGTACTTGTGGCACCTTAAAGACTAACAAATTTATTTTAGCATGAGCTTTCGTGAGCTACAGCTCACTTCTTCGGATGCATAGAATGGAACATACAGACAGGAGATATTTATACATACAGAGAACATGAAAAGGTGGAAGTATGCATAACAACAGGAAAAGTCTAATCAATTGAGATGAGCTATCATCAGCAGGAGGAAAAAAAACTTTTTGAAGTGATAATTAAGATGGCCCATAGAAGGTGTGAGGAGAACGTAACATAGGGAAATAGATTCAATAAGTGTAATGACCCAACCATTCCCAGTCTCTGTTTAGGCCAGTGTTAATTGTATCTAATTTGCATATTAATTCGAGTTCAGCAGTTTCTCTTTGGAGTCTGTTTTTGAAGTTTTTTTGTTGCAAAACTGCCACCTTTAAGTCTGTCACTGAGGGCTTGGCTACACTTACAAATTTGCAGCGCTGCAGCAGGGTGTGAAAACACACCCTCTCCAGCGCTGCAAATTGCGGCGCTGCAAAGCGCCAGTGTAGTCAAAGCCCCAGCGCTGGGAGCGCGGCTCCCAGCGCTGTCCGTTATTCCCCACAGGGAGGTGGAGTACGGACAGCGCTGGGAGAGCTCTCTCCCAGTGCTGGTGCTTTGACTACACTTAGCGCTTCAAAGCGCTGCCGCGGCAGCGCTTTGAAGTGTAAGTGTAGCCAAAGCCTGAGTGGTTAGAGAGGTTGAACTCCCACTGGTTTTTTAATGTTATGAGTCCTGATGTCAGATTTGTGTCCATTTATTCTTTTGCGTAGAGACTGTCCGGTTTGCCCAATGTACATGGCAGAGGGGCATTGCTGGCATCTGTAGGGTTAAATTCCAATGGTTTACCTCAGTATCTTAAACTATAACTAAGAATAATGAAATTAAGAGAGTATCAGGAAAAACGTCTAACCAGTAAAGTCCATGACTGTGGTATAGTCTTTCAGTAGAAGGAGTTGAAGTACTATTTCCTGTACAGTGTTTATAACTAGACTGAACAGGAGTCTAAGAAAATATACAACAGGGACCAAAATCTACATTGGCATGAAGAATGTACTACATGTCCCAGTAGATTTTCTCCCTCTAATTTTTTAGATGAAATAGGCTCTGAGACTGACTGGATCTACCTATTTATCCACCCAAATTATTTCTTATGCAATGGTAAGAACCTTAAAGAAGCCAGCTGCTTAAGTATTTTATTAGAACTATATAGACATCAGATTTATGCTGGAGTTTGCCCACCAAAACAAGGGATTTATTACTAGGGGGTCTATTTTAACTCTAAGGTAAAATGAAAGTTGAACTCAAAAGAAAGAGTGGCTTTAGAGATTCATTTAAAAGGAAATGTGTCTGACCTCTGCAGATATTCACAATTCTCACAGGGTTAACAGCTATTGGGAAGGCCATCTTGCAAGGCAAGTATTTTAATACCCATAGTTTAAGTTGTTGAATAGTAGAGTTTTCAGAGAACCTTCTAAAAAATGTCAGGATCAAAGAGTGCTTTTTTTGCCTCTCACAATTCTTGACTTTCCTATAACTGTTAAGAATATCAGAACTAGGAAGCAGACATTTATTCTGGGACACTCCACATTATTGTAGAATGCGACTTTTTTGGACTCCTATATTCTTGAACCCTGGCCCCCTGCCTGCATGGAAAAAACATTTCAAGACTTCTGACAGTGGGAACAAGGCTCACTCTGTGGTTATATAGTCCCCCAAAAGTGACTAAAAATGGTAGAGAGGTTCCATGTTTATTTCTCTCAATGTCTTCAACAATAAGTCAATTCAAAAGTATTTTTTAATTGCCAGCCCTGCAAGCAATTTGAGGTCTAAAAAATAAAAGTCAAGCTATTATTTTGGCTTAGGAGTTAACATTAATATAGATGCTGCAGCTGACACAGTTAATTCTGTTGATGGTACAAACCAAAAAGTAATTCAGCTAACTCTTCTTCCGCTTCTCAGCTCTGAAGTGTTTGCAGGAATAAAAGGTAGTAGAAGTTATTTGTCACTGAAGCAAACCTATGACTCTCATACATGCAGAAAACCGATTTGTTCAGAAGGTGTTTTTTCTTTGTAGCCAATAGATCAGTGGTGCCCAAACCTTTCCTGTCACGCCCCCTTTACCAGTAATGGAATCTGTCCACACGCCCCTTCCAGTACTGCACAGTTGGTCCAGCCGAGGAGCATGGGTGAAGGTGGAAGGTAATTATCACCACTGAAATCTGAGCAGGACCTTTTCATGGGCTATTCCAGTGCAACCGTTATGGTCTTTGGACCCTATAAAACTAGGAGCTGGAGTAGGGCTACCTACACCTGACTCAGATGAGATTGCTACCTACTGAGTCACTAATGTCTTTCTGCAGCACCTACATGTATTCCTTGAAGGTCTACAACTAAGTACTGTCCCAGCCCTACCCTGCTTAGCTTGTGAGATCTAATAAGCTTACAGCCCAAGGTGGGATGGCTACAGGCCAATTTAAACACAGTAGGCAAGCACCCAAACTTTTCTAAACCAGGTAAGTCTCTTCATCTTCCTTATTTTTAAATTGACATTTGTTATGTTTTTAAATGTGAAAATGTAGAACTGGGCATCTGCTAATCAGACTCGTCACTGAACAGGCAACATTAGCAGTTACTATGCATGCATACTGCCATGTAAGGATCTTCTGGAACAGAAATTTGAGATATTTTACATTGATTTGATTCCATGCTAACACTTCTGAATTGCACCAAATGCAATATTTTGGCAACAACTTATTAATAATCATGCTTCAGTGGCATCTAGAACACTATCTCCCAAAGACCGCAACAAGAAAGTCTACTTTTAACTCAGTAATAAAATGAAATTTCATTATTTATAAACCAATGTCAACCATATTGGGGTGTTTTTGAAAACCTAATATGCTAGAACATGAGACGAACACAAAAATATCATGCTTACATTTACAATGAATTCTACTCTAATCATGCTTAAGGGATTTAACAAAAAAAAAAGTTTTTTACTACACTACGGAAACGATCAATTAAGTTTGGTTCTGTTTAGGAGACAGATATACAACTGAGTCCTAACATCAGGTGTATTCAGCTGTATAAAAGAAACTTCTCCAAGCAGACTAATTTGGGCATACAGATGCGAGGTACAATTTAAGTCACTGTGACAATTTGGAGAATCTGCTTATGTAAAAATATATGAATTCAGACTGATGTTGTGAAACTGCTGTATCATTTCATGCCTCAGTGTATGGTGTATCAGCTATGTTCTGTCAGACCTGTGTCACCCATTTCCCAGATCAGAGACAATGGAAAGTCATTACCCTTAACAACTATACTCTGACTACTAAACAACGTGTATGCTAAGGAGGATTGCTTGAACTGGGAAACCAGTTCAACCAAGTTGGAGAAATCTCCGAACAGGACAACAAAAAACCAAAGTGTTGATGCTAGCCTTTAAAATCATACAGACTGAGCAGATCAGGGGAAAACAAGAGAGACACAAGAAGCTTGGGCAGGAAAGAGGATCAGAGAGTCATGCTTCCACAGCAGAGGGGTCTTGTTTAACTGAAGGACCAGCCAAGGAAGAAGAAAGGAAGCCAGGTGCAAAGGAGAGAGAGAGAGAGACTGAGTGCAGATGGCGGGATTCTGGACTCCACTGGGGACACTGATTTAGCCCAAAGAATCTCAAGAGTGCTGAGGAAACTGAGGTGGGGAAGTGCAAGTAGGTCTTCTGTTTTGCCTATATCTGTGTATTTCTTCAGTACAGATAAGGATTTTAAGCATAAAACTTCTTAGAAGAATTTTATATTTTACACAGACTTTCTATTAACTACTGGACAACTAAAGGAACAAGCACAAAACATCCACATTAGCAATTTAGGACCTCACTTTCTTCTCATTTTAAAGGATGAGTAAAATGTAAAATATCTTATTTAAATTTTTTAAATGTCGATTAAAAACTGATTTAAAAATCATTGTTATCCCACTCTGATCTGATAGGACAGACAGAGCCCAAATTTTTGGTACTTATATTTCACTGATCTACTTGCATGCAGGGAAGTGACAGATGGGAGAAATACTTGAATTTATGCAGTTTCTTACAGAATACAAGTGCCTAAATGCTGCAATACATCAATGAGAGATTTTTTTTCTTCTACTGATTTCAAAGCACAGTTGCAAAAATGTAACGAAAGTTATAAAAATGTGTGTCCTTTTAGAGGTGTCTACACAAGGGAACAAGTTTAGTTATACACTCTGTTGTAAACTGATTGTTTGCTTAGTCTCACAGAATAGGCAAATAGTCCACAAGTAGTTTATTAGATAATAATCAGCTGGTCTAACTGGCTAGATACACGTTTTTCAATTCTTGGATTTCTGCCTGTAAAGTTAGGGATTCTATTTGCAAGGGCATATTGAGGACATTTAACTTCACTTTTAATTAAAAACAAGCTGGTGATAATTAGCAATATTTTATCATATTAGCATTGATTTTCCAATTTTATTGTAATTGCTGGACACGGCTAAAGAAAAGGCTAGCTTCTAATTATATTTGTATATGGAGTGCCAACAATGTTCTCATGCATTATACAAAAAAATTACATAATCCCTGCCCCAAGGAGTTTGCAGTCTAGTTCAGACAATATACTAGGTAACTCTACAAGCTTCAGTTTGCACACAAGTCTTGCAAGGTCTTGCAGAAGGAATGTAAAGATTGAAGGAGATGAGAGAGAAACTATTCTAACCATAAGGGACAGCACAGAAGAAGGTGCAAAGAAAAAATATGGGAGGATATTGGAAGGTTGAGAGGGTTGAGTGGAACATAGATGAGAGAGAGAGAGAGAGGAGGAGGAGGAGGAGGAAGGAACACCCCCTCATTCTTCTCTTCTGCAGACTAAATAATCCCAGTTCCCTCAGCCTCTCCTCATAAATCATGTGCTCCAGCCCCCTAATCATTTTTGTTGCCCTCCGCTGGACTCTCCAATTTTTCCACATCCTTCTTGTAGTGTGGGGCCCAAAACTGGACACAGTACTCCAGATGAGGCCTCACCAATGCCGAATAGAGGGGAATGATCGCATCCCTCGATCTGCAGGCAATGCTCCTCCTTATACAGCCCAAAATGACGTTAGCCTTCTTGGCAACAAGGGCACACTGTTGACTCATATCCAGCTTTTGTCCCCTGTAACCCCTAGGTCCTTTTCTGAAGAACTGCTGCCTAACCACTCGGTCCCTAGTCTGTAGCAGTGCATGGGATTCTTCTGTCTTAAGTGCAGGACTCCGCACTTGTCCTTGTTGAACCTCATCAGATTTATTTTGGCCCAATCCTCTAATTTGTCTGGGTCCTTCTGTATCCTATCCTTACCCTCCAGCGTATCTACCACTCCTCCCAGTTTAGTGTCATGTGCAAACTTGCTGAGGGTGCAATCCACGCCATCCTTCAGATCATTAATGAAGATATTGAACAAAACTGGCCCCAGGACTGACCCTTGAGGCACTCCACTTGATACTGGCTGCCAACTAGACATGGAGCCATTGATCACTACTCGTTGAGCTCGACGATCTAGCCAGCTTTCTATCCACCTTATAGTCCATTCACCCAGCCCATGCTTCTTTAACTTGCTGGCAAGAATATTGTGGGAGACCATATCAAAAGCTTTGCTAAAGTCAAGGAATAACATGTCAACTGCTTCCCCCTCATCCATAGAGACAGTTGTCTCATCATAGAAGGCAATTAGGTTAGTCAGGCATGACTTGCCCTTGGTGAATCCATGTTGACTGCTCTTGATCATTTCTCTCTCCTCAAAGTGCTTCAGAATTGATTCCTTGAGGACCTGCTCCATGATTTTTCCAGGAACTTAGGTGAGGCTGACTGGTCTGTAGTTCCCCAGATCCTCCTCCTTCCCTTTTTTAAAGATGGGTACTACATTAGCCTTTTTTCAGTCATCCAGGACCTCCCCTGATTGCCATGAGTGTTCAAAGATAACGGCCAATGCTGCTGCAATCACACCCGCTAACTCCTTTTGCACTCTCGGATGCAGCACATCCAGCCCCATAGACTTGTGCTCGTCCAGCTTTTCTAAATAGCCCTGAACTACTACTTTCCCCACAGAGGGCTGGTCACCCCCTCCCCATACTGTGCGGATACATGGGATATTGCAAGTATTCATAGAGAATGTATTAAGTCATTACTAAGAAATTTAACACATTTGCCACTCCAAATCTGGCCAAGTAACACTACAAATGCAGAATGAGAGTCTCACCAAGCTTTCCACTTTTAAACCTTGGCATTCTATTCCCCAAAGCCTCTTCTCAACTTTAACTTAGCCAAATACTATTTATTTTAATTCATTTGATGGCTTGGTTGCCCCAACTTCTTATAATTTCAGGAGATAGCCTAAAAACAATTGCAAGCAGAGGTGTAATGTTTATAAAAAGTAAAAAATGATTCCTTATGATTCTTAAATTCTAGAAAACTATGAGCATTAGGTTGCCCCGTTTTTTTTTTTTTAAACTTTCAAATCTTTTATAGCATCGTGCCAGAATTTTTGCCACTGTACTGTGAGCAACATCTTCCCAACATCTCATTAGTCATATCTTATTCAATAAGAATTGGTCTAGGAAAATAGATGCTTCACATTTATCTTAACTGCAACTTATTATGTTTGCAACTTTCTGCCCACATTATGTGCGATGTTCTACACTTTCAACTAAGTGCCGCTGAGGTTTCATGCAAAGCAAGTTATTTTCTCACTTTAAGTTCACTTTCAATAAAGGTTTGTCTCTTCCTGTTAACAGACAAGTCTGTTCCTCATAATAAACACAAGTGGGTAACAACTTTGACGTGTATGAGAACTCACCCCATGTGGGTGACTGCAACAGCCTAAATCTTTAAAACCGAAGGGCTCCACACTTCAATAAGATATGATAATTAAGAGGGTTGCACACTTTGTTGCTTCTGTAGGCTAAGCGCACTGCACACATCTGGGGCTACTTACGTCCCTCCACTCCCCCTTCAAATTCCCTGCCTGCTGCCCTCCTATCCCATTCAATTTTAGGAATGCTTGCAACCTTACACACACATCCCACAGAAGCTGTGTCCCCCATTTCCCACTCTGCCCATCCAAGGAGCTCTGTATACCTCCCGTTACCCTTTCCCCCATGCCAGGGGATAAGCCCCTTCATTTTCCCATTCCCTTCCCTCATACCAGGGTCCTTCATTTTCCCCAATGGCAAGCCATAGGTGCTGTTATGCTGGATGGTGTTCAGGCAGGGCGGTAGCTAAAGGCTGTGCCAGGAGGGCCCCCCCACAGTTGTTGCTCCTTGAGGGCTCTGCCAGAACTAGGTCCCTCCACCAGGGTGATTCTTACTGGTTCTACGAGCAGTCAAAAGGGGCCGGGAGCTGAGAAGGAAGAGGAAACAGGGGAGCGCTGCGGCTGCGCCCTCCATAGCACCAGTCAGAGTAGCAGCCTGGCTTTGGCTTCCCACCTCAGACCTGGCCAGGGGGTGGGACTTTGGGGGCAGGGTGAATGTGTGCAGCTGCCCCCAGGACTGCCCCACTCTGGTTAAGGCACTGCAGTTTGGGGGGGGGGGAAGGGACAACTCTCCCCGTGCTCTTCTCCTTCTCTGCCCATGGGTTAGAGGCTTCTGCTCCACAGAACCACAGAGGTGGAAAGCTACTTTCCTGTCTTTTTCCTTTTAAATTTAAATAGAGTGTAAAAGGGTTTGATTTTTTCTGCTCAGGCTTCTCCATCCAATTTATACAGAATATACTACTTCCATAAACAGAATTCATTCAACTGCCCTTAGGGTCTTATTTCAGAATAGGGGCATCCTTCAGTCATGACCAAGGCCCTTTGTATAAGTGATTACACAGATACATAAAACAAGTTATCATGCAATTGTCCTTTCTTAATATGCCATACTTGTGCCCCAAATCTATTGTTTAAAAAAAACTTCTAGTTTATGGTCATGGAAAGGATCTACAAAATGTGAATCAAAATTAATGAATCTAGGTTGTCTGGATTAGGATAAAGGCTTGTTTACGCAGGTAATTTTTTTCAATATAACTTTAGGTGAACAGCTTAACTAATATAAACCCGCAGGCAGACCCTCTTATTCTGGTATCAGAGTGACTTTGATTTGACTTATGTTGCTTGGGAAGGTGTCTAGACAATCAAAAAAGCCACTTACAGCAGAATAAAAGCATCTACAGTGGTATAAGTGGCAAAACTTTTCCATTTAAACAAGGACTACATTTATATAAACCTAGGTTAGACTTTTAACTGGACCATCTTAGCTAACCTGTAAATTGCTTTTATAAGGTATAAAACTAAACTAGGTTTTACCACCACACCTTAAATCCTAGTCCAAACTAAACTTGAATTTAAACCCATGTTAAGAGTGTCCACACACAAGTGGCAATTGTTTAAACTGGTGCAACACTACACCTTTACTTAAATCCATGGACCTTCTGTGTTTAGACAATACCTATTCACTAACGCTGAAAGTCCCTATCACAGAGGTATTATGCTATCATTGGACCCAGGGAAAGCATTTGCTTCTGTATTAGTGTCTTGAATCCATGATGCAATTTGTGGCAAAGGCTGAAATACTAAGTGCAACTTTAGACTTGATAAAGATCTAGTCAACAGTGGAATGATCTTGAGACCGTTTTTTAAAAAGATGGCTGAATTTAATAAGCTGGGCAGCACTTTTTATAGATTTCTGTCAGGCTTTTTATTCAGCGTATTGAGCAAGTTTGTGGGATCTGATGAGGCATCGAGGCAATCCTCAGAAGACAGTGTCATTGATAAAAGAGCTCTACAAGAGAACAGAAAGCTGCATTGGAGTCCATGGCAGATACATGCCAGAGTTTCCTATCTGCATGGGAGTCTGGCAAGACTGCATTGTGCCACCATTGAAAGGGTTGATGGCTGCACTTGAGAAGGCAGCTGTTGGTGGTGTTGAACCCAACACCATTCCACTTCAAGATTTTGAATACACTGTGGACAATGTCTCACTGACTCTGATTAATTCCTGCAGCTGACGGCTGATCTGGGCAGGCAAGAAGCAACACGCATTGGTCTGGTTATTAATTAGGATAAAACTAAATTCCTGGTAATTACTATCAAACAGTCTCTAGCTCAATATTAATTTGTGTGGATGGAACACTGGGCAGCTGTCATATACTTGGACAAAATCATAGACAGTGCTGGAGGATGCTCAAAAGATGTGAACACACATGTGAGCAGTTGCTGATATGTTTCAGGCCCTTCAGCAGCTTCATGGGGACGGTGTGACATCAAGCTTGCTACAAAGCTACGGATCTATAGAACCACAGTTATACTAACTCTGTTGTATGACTAACTCTGTGAGTGCTGAGGAAGGTTCAAGAACACTGGATTGACATTTTCCATTCTCATCATCTCCATCAACTACTTCATACCAAGCAGTACGACAAGATCAGACATCAGAATATTCAAAGCTGAACCCAGCAATCGTCTCCATCAGCACTGTTTCAGTTTCGGCTGCTTTCTTGTTATGGACATATAATAAGAATGGGAGACCAATTAATTCTGAAATGTATGTACCAAGGAATGCTCCTACAAGCCAGCAATCACACGGGTGCCAAAAGCTTATGTGACATGATAAGACTGCTACTGATGGACAAACTGAATATTATAAATATAACTGATCAATTTAAACACTTTGACAGATATCAATCTGGGGGACACTTGATTTGCAAGGCGGCCACATCCATTTGAAATTTGCCATCATGATGATATTTCGCTGTTCATTTTAACGGAAATAGCAATGTAATATACTTCTCTATCCTTGTGTGATATAGTAGCAGACACTGGGACAGGGAAGTTGCTTATTGTGCTCAAGATTTGCTGAGTCTCCATCCATAGGTGACTGAAATCTAACCAGCAGACATGCAGAGAGCTGTTGTGTTATGTCTGGGATATGAGTGCCAACATAAGTGGCTCCCTAAAAAGCTAGCCACCACACTTCTGGTGACTGTGAAGTATTTTGCACTTGTCTTTTGGTCTGAATTCAACAAAATGAAATTCAGTAATCTCTAATTTGTCACAGTCATTTTGAATTCTAATACTGTCTGCAATCCCTTCCAGTTTGGTGGCATCCACAAATTTTATAAGTATGCTCTCCACTCTCTTATCCAAGTTATTAATGAAAATATTAACTAGTACTGGACGCAGGACTGAACCCTGCAGGACCCCACTAGATAAGCCCTCCCAGTTTGACAGCAAACCATTGGTAACTACTTATTGAATACAATCTTTCAACCAGTTGTGCACTCATCTTACAGCAATTTTATCAAGACCACATTTCCTTAATTTGCTTATGAGAATGTCATGTGGGACTGTGTCAAAAGCCTTACTTAAATAAGATATCACATCTACTGTTTCTCCCCTATCCACTAGTCCAGTAACCCTGTCAAAAAAGGAAGTTAGGTTGGTTTCACATGATTTGTTCTTGACAAATTCATTCTGGCTATTCTTTATAACTCTATTATCCTCTAGGTGCTTACAAATAGATTGTTTAATAATTTGTTCCAGTATCTTTCCAGGTATCAAAGTTAGGCTGATGAGGTCTATAATTCCCTGGGTCCTCTTTGCTCCCCTATGTATGAGCTACAGTCTGTCGTCAAAGCTACAAATATCTGTATATGAGCTACAGACTAATGTCAAAGAACATTCTCACATGGAGCTTCGGGGACAGAACAAGCTTCACAGCCACAGCAAGAGAAAGTTTAGTTAACTACACAAATGACCAAAACGTACAGACAAGAAGTCTCGCAGCACAAAAATTCTTACCACACAGCCGAAAAAGCTACAAAGTAAAAATGGTTAATTCAATAGACAAACTTTAAAACTACACAGACATTTCATATTGAGGATATTTATGTGGAATTACAAGGCCAGAATTTAAAGATCAGAAAAAGAAAGTTGCAATTCTGGTGACTAAAGTTTTTAAATTGTACACATCAGTCTTGCAAACTTACTGTACTCATCCACTTACTGGGGAAGATATGTTTTGTGGGCAATGGAGATCACTTCCCCCCCCCTTTACCCCCAACACCATTGTAAAGGAAGTGCAGCACAAAGTGCAGCTCCCCCATGGAAAAAGACGAGGGTTGGAAAGACCTCCATGACAACTCCATCACCCTACAAAATTCTGAGTAAACAGAGTACCCAAGTACAGGTTGAAGCACAACCTATTGTTAAAGTTACAGAGTCCTCTTTCCGTGTCTAGTCAGCATTCCTGTTTAAGACAGCTGAAGGATAGAACAGCCAGCATATAAGCACACAGGTGCATGGTTACATGCACCCCAAGGCAGAAGGCCAGCAGATTCTGACATGATTACGATGCAATGCCAAACTCTGAAGTCAAAGCACTGCTAACATCTCTCTGCAATGTACCCATATGCTATTATTGCTCAATTTACAGATAAAAATATTCCTTCAGAAAACAAACAAAAGGCACCATGCACTGCTAAAGAAAAAGACCCAATCTACAGATATGATTAACAGCAACACAGTATCACACTTTTAAAAAATGACTTGTATCTTCAAAAAAAGAATTACCTTTCTCCCAACACACTCAATATGCACTGCTGTGGTTTGCTAGATAAAGAGAGCTTGTTTAAAATCTAATGTCCATTTATGTGACACTATCTAGATTTAAAAATCTGTACGAGTGACACACCAAGACCCCAATCCTCAAGATCCAATGGGGAAGGTTGTCATGTGGGCAGAAGCCAAAAATGGCTTAAGGGCCAAACTGATCTGGGTTTTTGGGGCTGTTGTGAAGGTAAGGAACTGCCAGAACTCAATGCTCTCCTGCCACACACACTACTCCAGGAAACTGGGACACACTGACGTACAACCCAAGAAGCCCTCTCCTCTGTTAATATAGCTTTTGGACCCCTATGTGCTGCTGGAACAGATTAAAGGCACTGAAGATCTGGTCCTAAGGAATCTGAATATTAAGTGAAGATTCTAGACTTCACTGTATTCAGATCATATCTAATATGATCAAGAGTAAATTTCTCAAAAAAGTGTACCAGAATTGCTCCTTTAAATCAATATATCTATATAAACAAAAGTAAGCCTTATGCGCCAACATTAAGGGCTGACTTAACCCCCCCCAAAATACATACATTTACATTTAAAGCGTCTACTCTGGATTTAAATCTGTTATGCCATTCTTCCTGGAATAGCAAAATAGGTCCATTACATGCATTGCATGCAATAAGCAGTACAGAGTGAGTCAAGGATATGCTGAAGCTTTAAGAGTATCCTTTAAATTTTGTTGCTTTAAAAATAGTTTTTTAAAAAATTAGACAGTGCTAAATTTTGTTTTACTCTTAGTTGCACTTTCATAATGATGGTTCTTACATGTACACAAACATTCAGTTATTTCTGAAGGTTGTGACTTGAATCACAAGAGTTTTCACTGACAATTGTAGCACTAAACTGATAGAATTTTGTGCATTAAGGATTCCATACTTAACAAATGGTTCACAAGATAACTGTTACTAAAACCATGACAGTGTAAGTGTCAGTCCACAAACTCCTGCTATGTTGCCATAGTAAAAACATACGGTACTAAAAGAAGCTAATGGCTTAGTTGAGTACATTTCTTAACACTGCATATGTAAAACATTACTACCACACATGCTCATTTAACAGTCTGAGGTAATATTACACAATAAGTGCCAAAAAAAGGCTGCTCTCTGAACCCAGCGCTGAGAGTCTGAGTTAAGAAATCCTGAGTGGAGAAATCTTGCATCAACTTTTTCTATAAACAAAATATGAAGTTCTCTGACTGGCTGACAGTGGTTTTTGTGCTGTACTGCATTACCAGTTTACAGATGAGCTAAAGCAATGAGTAACTACTCCAGCCAGGATCAAGTGATTAGAATAGCAGCAATAGCATAGCATTAAATGAACAAACCTTTATTGTTAATGCAGTGGTATTTTTTTTTTTATAGTTTACTTTGAAAAACTTAATTGTTTACTAGGGTGGTGGAGAGAATGAGTTTGAACTATGACTATCTGCAAAACTTTGAAGAAATTTTTCAGTTTCGGTAAATCTAGTCAAATTTAGTGTCTGGATCTTGATACTGAATACCCTCAAATACCATTGTTTTCAATGGGAGTGAAAGCACCCATAATATCACAAGATTCTGGATTTTTGCAATTACACCTCTACTCCGATATCACGCTGCCCTCAGGAGCCAAAAAATCTTACCGCATTATATTAAACTTGCTTTGATCCGCCAGTGTGCGCAGCCCCCACCCCGAGCACTGCTTTACAGTGGTATATCCGAATTTATGTTATATCAGGGAAGAGGTGTATCTCGGCCAAGGATGTTTTCTTCTGTGAACATTATATACAGAAACTGATTAAATATACATGAAACTTGTGTTTAAATCTGTTGCATCAGTTGTTTTCTGCATCATCAAATTATTAGATTGGAATGAAGAGAGATTTATGTTGTGCAGTGAGACAAGGTCAAAATAGATCTGTCTAATACAGTGGTTCTCTACCTTTTTGGGCTAAGGACCCATTTGTAAACGTTGATGGCCAGTTACGACCCAATAAATAACTTTAGTGCAAAAAACATCTAGCTTACTAAATATCTCTTAACCACAATATAGAACACACATGTTTATGTAATAAGTATTTAAGTGCACTGTGTGTACCACAGCAGCAAGCTCCTGAAGCTCTTGTCCCCTGGGACTGGCTGGGCATGGCTCCTCGCTCCAGATAATGTGATGTTGCAGTGTTGCTCAGTTTTGGCTGGCTGGTCAGACCAAATCTGTGAGAACAGCACTGGTATCTGATGCATGGGATTGCAGCATCATTCACTCAAATTTGGGGGGCTAGCCCCCTTTTCCCCAGCTGCCCCTCCAGCATGATGCTACCTCTGCCTACAGGAGCTGTGAAGCCAGTGCTCTAGGCAGAGGCAGCGTGCCGAGCTGCCTGATCATGCCTCTGCCTAGCAGATGAGCGAGGGGGATGTCGCCGCTTCCAGGGAGCCCCCCAGGTAAACGTCGCCCAGAGTCCACCTCATGCCCCAATCCTCTGCCCCTTCCCACATCTAAACTCTGCTGCTGCTGCTGGGGGGAGGCGCGGAGCCAGGTAGAGAGCCTACCGGCCCTGCCAACCCTCTCTCCCCCCTGCAGGGTCGTGCGACACCCCCACCCCCCAGCCAAGTTTTAGTCATGGACAGGTTACCGGCTGTGAATTTTTGTTTACTGCCCGTGACCCGTCTGTGACTTTTACTAAAAATACCCGTGACTAAAACATAGCCTTAGTCATGATCGATGGGATGAGAAGCCTTGGTCTAATATAGATCCTTGGTAAAGAACTGCAAATTAAGGGGTTAAAATGAAGTTATTTGATGGCTTTAACTTTACAGTACCAATGCAAATAATTGGCTTTTAAATTGAAATGCAGCATTCAAATCTGTGCCCTAATACTGCACGAAGGAGCAAGAAACGTTATTCAAATATACTTCCTTTTTTTTTTGGCGTAACAATTTCTAAAAGAAAATAATGCTCATTATTGCAGCTCTCAATATAGTGTCTAAAACGTGTAAGAGGAAGCATCAAGCAAGAATTCTGGCTGTGTCAGAGTAAGAACATTTCTGCATGCTGCTGGTTTTTCTTGTAATGCTGTCTCTTTGCCCTAAGCATATTTACATTTACAAAGGAGGTCCTATTTAGTAATCAGACTTTATCTATTCATATCTAAAACATTTTGAAAGAACATTTTCAAATACGAAATTAAACAGGACACTTAAGATACACAAATAGTTAACTGAAATTTTCAAATCTGGATACTTGAATTTAGACACCTACATCCATAGTTAGGTACCTAAGTGGTCAGAGCGCTAATATCTTCCACTGAAATCAAATAGGAGCTTTAGTCGCCAACCCTTTAAAGTCACACCATTCAGGTGCCTAAATATAAATTAAGACGCAGTTTAAGCACTCAGGTTAGAAATAATAGGACAAAATTTGTGATCTATTAAAAAAAAAAAGAGACCAGCATACAACATGGCTTCTGACTTCCCACCAGAGACAACAATTTTGGTTGGCTTTCTACTATTATCAAAAACAGTGCTTTGAAGCAAACCAAAAATTCTGCTAGAAATGTGAATACTGGAATTTGAATTTTCATTAAGGACAATTTACAACTTGCAATTTTCATGAGATGTGGACCTATTGGAAAGTTTGTGGAGCACTGTGTGAAAAGGAATCAGGATGGCTTCCTCAGTACTGCACACTAGTTAATGAATAGGGCTCCGTCTTTGTCACAGAGGTTGCAGAAGTCATGGACTCCATGACTTTCCACAACCTCCGTGACTTCTGCAGCGGCCAGCGCGGCTGACCCCAGGACTGCCCAGGCAGCCAGCTGCACCAGCGGGTCTTGGAGCGGCCGGTCCCGTGGCCAGCCAGCTGCACCGGCCACTGTAGGTGCGGCCCCAACAGTCACAGGTACAGCTGGCTTCGGGACCACCTGAGCAGCGGTTCTGGGGGTGGCCAGAGCAGCCGCTGGTCGGTGGCCCTCAGCAGCTAGTGGCATCACCCCGCAGCGGCTCCCTGGGGCAACACTCCACCAGCAGCAGTGCCCTCCCCCTACAAGGTTTAGTCAGGGGTATTTATAGTATAAGTCATGGACAGGTCATGGGCCATGAATTTTTGTTTATTGCCCATGTCCTGTCCATTACTTTTATTAAAAATACCTGTGACTAAATCGTAGCCTTATTAAAGAATACTCAAGAGGCAAAAAATTGAGAAGAGGGGGTACGAGGTCAAGACCAAAGTGCTTTGGCAGTGCTGCTTGAAGAACTTGTGCACCACCTGTCCACAACTGTGCCTTATGTCCTGTACTTCCAGTGCCTCTTAGAGGTTGCTTAAAAGGCATTTAAAACAGCATGCACACAAAAATTCATGCACCATTCTTTTCTTGCCATTATACCTAAGGATTTTTAGTAACATTTTTGTCACAATGGTTACCACGTAGGCAGCCAGCACTATCAGAATTCACATGCTAAAAACTGCAGAATAGGCTATTGCTGATTCTTTATGTGGTAAATATTTTCAGAAACTTGCCATTAGTAATCAGCTCATTTGGTGACTTTAAGGCCCTTTTAAAAATAAATAAATAAATACACATATATACAGACACACACACACACACATGGCAGAACAAATTCACAAAAGAATAAAAAAGTAGAATTCAAGTTGAAATTGACTGTGGATGCCTGTAATATCTATACATGATAGGCAGGCTATGAAGAAATGTCTTAATTCAGATTATTATTCTGTTTGTAGTACAAACACAGACCACTAAAAAGTTAGTTAATATTAATCTGTTTATGCTTTTGCAGTTTAATTTTGGCCAGTTCCTACTGGTTTATGAATGTCTGTAATGTGATTCATACAGGTGTGGTTCCCAATAGCCAAACTCAAAACAATACAAAATGAGTTGTCTGCATGAGGAAAGAAACAATGCAGCTTTTTATCTTGCTGATTCTCTATATACAAATCTTTTCATCAAAGAACTGAAAGGAAGGTCAGTAACTTTTTCAAAACATTTTCATAACAAGAGAAACAAAGTTTAACCCATGCAATTAAAGCCAAATACATACTGACTAACATCCCATTGCTAGGATCAGAAAAGGCAACTAATTATTTCTAAACACAATTTGAGGGAGCATTAAGTAGAGAAAGATATGTAGTTTACACAGAGAATCAAGATGGGGATTGAGATAAGGCAAGTGGACAGCTAAACAGTGGAATAAAATATGCACAGAGGGAAATGACCCATCTTCTTAACAAATTGGCATAAAGAAGTTAGCACCTGTCAGTATGGCAGTGTAATGACCTCACCACACATTAAATTGTGGGGGCTGTTGTCTGGCTTGTCTGTTTAAGGGCTAGATAGCCAGAGAGTGACTTGCTGTGGCAGCTTCAGACCAAGTCAGCCTTGTTACACTGATCCATCCCTCCACCCCAGGGTAACCAGAAGAGAGGGGGAAATATTTAGGTCCACGGTGGTGCAGGAAAAGCCCTCTATTACTTGGACCAGGCAGCGCTGCAGAACAGTAGCACAGCACACTGCTTTCTCATGGTGCCATGTGGTGGCACACCAGTGAGAACAGGGAAGTGGGGGGAAGAGACCGGCCACTTCTAGCCCACAGCAGTAGCAGTAGGCATTTGATAACAGAGGGGGAGGGAGTTTCTCACTCAGCTGGGAGCCACACCAGACCAGTGAGGAGCAAGGAGCAGCAGCAGAAGCAGGCGTATTGTAGCAGAAGGGGAAGAGGAGGGAGTTTCAAACAGATCAGTGTGGGATTTTAGCCGACTGGTGAGGGTTAGGGGGATATGGGGACAGGGTGGCCATAGCAGGTGTGTTAGAGAAGACAGGGGAGGGAGTTCCAAACCCAGCTCAGGGCGGATGGAGTGGTGTTCGAGAGGCATGAGAATCCCAGGGGGTGAGCTCCTAGCTGCACGAGGACCCGGGACGGGTTGGCAGATCCCAGAGTGGCCTGTCTACCCACCAAATTGACTCCCCTCCATTGGGAAGTAATGTAAATCCGAGAGAAGCAAACACTCCCAGTGGGGAACTAGCTGCATTTAGGTGTGGGGGAGCTAACAGAGAATTGATTCAAATCATCCAGGTAGTTGCTTCCCAAGTTGTTTCTGCAGCACTGCGAAGCTTACTAAGTGATGCTGGCAGACCAGGAGCCAGCTCATGCCAAGGCCCAAGGCCTCACTAAACACTGACAAATGCATAGCTGGAAACTAGTCTGGCTCGCCTAGTACAGTTAGATATCAGTGTTATAAGAATGTGCTTAGATTTTATTTCAGAGTAGCAGCCGTGTTAGTCTGTATCCGCAAAAAGAACAGGAGTACTTGTGGCACTTTAGAGGCTAACAAATTTATTTCAGCATGAGCTTTCGTGAGCTACAGCTCACTTCTTCGGATGCATAGAATGGAATGCTAATAGAATGCTGCATGTATTAATCCTACTTATAATATCCGTATCCATGGTATAAAGTTATATCGTGTGTTTGCATTTTAAACCTTTGTCAGTGTAACACACTAAACAGGAAAAGAAGCATTAATTAGGGTAAAGTGCTCATCCTGCACACAAGATGACCCACTGAAGGCAAAAAAGGCATTGTGTGGTGTCACAGGACAGCAACCTTGCTGATTGCATGCCTCACTCCCTCCAAGAAGAGGAGATCTGTGCATGAACTAATGCCATCAGCTTGGTTTCTGGGCTGAAGGGGCTAACAATCCATGGACAAGGAGAAACTAGGATCTGTATGCTGCCTGGACCCTGAGGGGCAAAGATTCCTAAACATGAGAGATGCCCATGCTGACTGACATGGGTCTGCCCTACAGGACATATAGAACTGATCATAAAAGTTTCTCTTATCTTTTAAAATCTAAAACTAACTCATTTGTGCATGTGCATCTCCAGTTTTAACCTTGTAAATAATTATATCTTTTCTTAATTAATAAATCTTTAGTTAGTTTATTATAGGATTGGCTACAAGCATTGTCTTTGGTTTGAGATCTAAGTACAATTGAGCTTTGTTAAGTGGCTGGGCCTCTGGGACTGGGAGTAACCAAAATATTATTGTGAATTTTGGTGTAAAGTGACCATCTATCACATAGACTGGAATGCCCAAGGGGGGGGATTATCTGTGACTCCATGGTAAGACTGTTTTAGTGCTTTAGGGTTCACACTTGTTACTGGGTTGGTGAAATCTAACTATAGCACATACTACGAGTTTGGGTTCCTGCCCTGATTTTTGACAATCTGCACTGAAGTTGGCACTCATGGCAGTGAGCCACTCCAGACAGCATGACACTATGAACGGATTGCAGGACTGGAGAGTAACAAAGCTGGCAGGAATGAATGTGACCAGCACCAGATGGAGATTGCAGGGGCAGGGTGTGAAAGTGAGTCCCTTCTGTCCCATGCTGCATGGGTATCTATAGGGGGGAAATCTGGTGGGGTTTAGGGAACTAGCCCACTTTTCCTCTAGGGAGGAATTAAGGGAGAGAAGGATGGTCATTTACCCCTCATTCCCTCACAAGAGGTCAGGAGAAATCAAACCATACTATTTTAAGGAGAGGCTTGGTTTAACTATGACTGGGTTGAGGGTGGTGACACAAACTGGGATCCGGTGGGACATTCCATATCATGTGATATGATTAGAATGGATGACACCACGAGGCTTGGTTTCCACACTGACAGTGGCCCATTCATTCCACAGCATGCCCGCCAGAGGCCTGAATCTTATAATGACATTTTAATGAAAGCAGGTGTTTCGTAGCATATGGAAATTTCAGCACGCTTGCAAAATATGCTTTGGGGCCTATACAGCCCGCAATTGCCACAGCAGCTGGGGAAGGCTGCAGTGAGGAAACAGAATGTGAGATAAGTCAGGTGCTGCCCGCAGATCCCTGGGGGCAGGAGCAGGGTATAGGGACTAACGTACAGGAAGGAGTGGGGGGGCAAGCTGAATATGGGGGCTGGACAAGAGCACCATCTCTGGCTAAGATGGAGGTTTATAAAGATGCTCCTTTGGGATTACCCTACACAAGACAGATAGGGCATTTTTGTAGGGTTTATTATCTCCTTTACTAGCAAAAGAAGTCATGTGATGCCGAAAATTTGAAGTCCTTAGTGGGAATGGATCATATTTGTAAAGAAAAAGATTGCACAACAATTGAACAGGGTAGCAGGGCCATTCAACCCTCTACATATATAGACAATACAAACATCTCCCCTAGGCTTGGTCCCTAAGACAGGTGATATCCCCACCTATCAGAACCACGGAGTAGCTCAGTTAACGATGGACTAGACCAGGCCTTGTGTTCCATGCACTACTCCTCCACTGAAAAGACTGTGTGCATGGTTAGGTATTGTGGCCCAAGGCCACTGATGGCCAATTGTGATATCGTCTGCTTTTCAGTTGCTGACGGTGCACCCTTCTGACTTTAACCTTTTGGATTTCTCTTTCAAAGGACAATTTGATAAAGCTACGCCCAGGGGACTGGGCACTATCCTGTTAGGCATTTGAGAAATTTAGTACAATGTTACACTGGTCAGTGATGTGGGAAACTGGTTTATGGCAGGTAGTGCATTACTTAGATGACATTTTATTTGCGGGTACTAAGGAACCTTGGCACATGATGGCTGTCAGATCAGTGGTTCTGCGAACATTATGGTTCTATGAGAAAAGTGTTAATGATTTTGTGCAATTTCAGGAGCAGGAGGGCCTGGCACTGATATGGCCCATTACACGGGAATGGGTGCTGCAGCACATGGTGTTAGCAACCAGCTTCATCAACCATCTCCACTTGCCTATTGGTACTTATGTTTGTCAGTAGGCTGAATGGTAACCAAGGTTCTTGTCATGGGATTTTAGTTGGTAGGTTTCTAGCCAGGTGATCTTGAAGCACCAACACTAGGCAGAATACATGTTGTCCCATCACTATTAACAACACTTAGGGATCTAACGTGGATCCTAGAGCCCACATATCTTTGCGGACAAGAGATGGCCTTGTTCAAGGAGGCATTTCTGGTAGTGTTTTTTTGGAGTTTTTAAGATATATGAACTAGTACCTGGGTCCTAGGGGTAGGGATTCTTCTGGAAGGGTTTTAGATCTGAGGGCTATAGGTTGGGAGGGATGATCAGTGATATTAATGTTGAGGAGGATGAAGATGGATCAAGGCGGGCAGGGTGAACCTATTATTCTACAGGAGGATGGATCTGCCCTGTGGAGGGAGTGAGGGCATACATGGTAATAAGGCCTGGGATGGACAGGTCCTTCTTGGTTCACGTGACTGGAGTCCCCTCACAATATACTGGTTTGTTCAAGTTTTAAGATAAGGACTGATGAGGTTGAGGCTTCCAGCACACGAGTTTGGTTCCCACTCATTCAGGATCAGGGCGACAACATCAGTGGCCCAGATGGGCTTGGGAGCTACAGTAATTCAGGCAATTGGATGTTGACATTCTGAAGCATACAGAACGTACATGAGATCCCAGGTGGAGAATCAATGTCAATTTTCCTTTGTATTTGCATTCCAGATGCTGGCAGATGGGCCAGGCAGATGGTGGTGTGGCTCTGCGGGCACAGTATTGGTTATTGGGCACATAGGCAGGCTTCCAAGTTGTCTGGAGATTCACAGCTGGGCCTCAGTGGTGAAGCAGTCCTGAGCTAGCATGGGAGGAGAGGCATGTTATGGGACCAGCTCCTGCCTTGCGGAGGATGCAAGGGCATACATTGTTCCCAGATTTGGGAATGTGTAAAGGGGTGGACTTAATGCTCAGAGCTAAGAGGGACTTCAGGCGGACCCTGGAACTTCCGGGAATAAAAATTACTTCGTTGGACATGTTGCAATGCAGGGTGTGGTGGGAAGCAGTGAAGCCCCCTTGCGTCAACAAGGTTAGGAGGGATGTAAACAGGGAGATGGCCAAATTCATACATGGCATTGGGGGGAGGGGGTGTCAGTAATTTCTCATCTGGACATAGCATTTGGGGCACCAGAATTATTTGGAGGGGGAGGAGGGCATGAGGTTTACCTGTCAGATTTGGGAGCTGACACGCTTTTGGCCAACACTAAAAAGGACATTAGTAGATGTCTAGGAATCCGGCTAGGTATGGGGGAGGCAGCCAAGCTAATTGCTGGCACCTCATTGGGGCAGATGTCCAGTGCAGGTATTCCATAGGGAAGGAAGGGATAGGGTGATCAGATAAAATGGATTGGTAAAGGATTTAAATGAGGCATTCTTTAAGGGAGTAGAAACAGTGGGTTTTGAGGCTTCTATGACTGGTACGGCTGGGAATCAATCCCCCCTTTATAATCCTCTTAAATCCCCATTCGAGGGGGAGGATGGCGAGGTCCCAGCAGTGGGTTGGCTGTGGACCAGGGTGGGTAAAGGGGGAAATCTGACAGCAGATCTATCCATAGGTATTTGTAAATGATTATGTAATTACCTGCACTGTACATTTTTATTTTCTGGGTTCTCCCTGAGATTTAGGAATAAATATGACACCATGCAAGAGAAAAGTCCTATTACAGACACCCCATTTGTTCCCCAGACCAAATCAAAGTTTTCCTTGTAGTTTCAAAGATGCAACTTTTAAAATATAAAGATGGACAACACATGCATATAAGATTCTTTAAAAGAATAGAACTTGTGAGTCAGAACAATGCAATTCTACATCTCACAACCCAGATGTGTGGCAGTTGCTATGGTAATTTTGTACAGCAAAATATATGTGAAGTTTTATGTAATCTATTTATCAACACTATTTAAAACAAGATATCATGCACTTCCCCCTTTTGGAAGCTTTATGGAGTGTATTTAATACTGTGTGCACGGCCCTTATCTGGACTTATGTTGTCCACCGTTCTAAAGTCAAATATACATGTATAAAAAAAGATCATAAAGAAACAAAAGGCATAATGCATAAAAAAATCCTACAGGTAATTCTCCAGCCCCACCCAAAAAGTCCTACACTCTTTTTTTTAATTATTATTTCTTCAACCTTTTAAAGGAAATCATTCTGGTTTTACTAGAAAAAAATCACCAAAAGTCAAAGATGGGTTGGACTCTACTTTCTCAGCCTTTAATGGAAGGGGCAGTGGTGCTGAATCTTTACCACCACCTTTTTCCTCTTGAATGTTTCCCAAGAGGAAGAGAAGTATTAAAATGTAACAGCTTGAATAAGCCACTTTTTGCAATTAATCACATTTCACTTGCTTTGATTCTTTGATGTCATAGTTATACAAAGTTCTCAAGTAACAGTCTTTAAAAAGCAGGACAGATAAGAACACTTTTAAAAAGTTTTTCAGGCTTTTAATCATCATAAAACAGCAAAGATGACTACACCTCTTACCTGCTAGGTCACCTTTAACAGAACACACAATCTACTGGCAGAATCAGTCAAGCCCCATCTCTGCTGTGGAGGATTGTTCCTTGATGTACATTAGTCTTTTGTTCAGTGTAGCTGCAAGAGTCCTAAGCTACTGGGCTTCCATCGTTTTATTCCCCAAGCTCAGAAATCTAATTGTTAAGACATTCGCCAAGATATTCAGCCTAATTTTTCCGTGTTAATGTGGTGCTGCTCTTTTCTTCCTTTGTGAGTTACATACACAGGAATCTCCCAATGGCAGAGGTGTTCACTTACACAACAGAAAACTGACTTAACTGAATTGTTTTTCATGGGTAAAAAAGGGTGTTCTTTCCTTCTCACTTGTTCCAAATACATGAAGTGAGATGCTCATTAACAGGATGTTTACTACACATTAGAATGTTTAGTATTTAAACATTAGCCAACTAAAATTTCTATATATAGCAGACATGAAATTTGAACGGATTACTAAATGAAAGATTACAATATTTGGATTTAAGCCATCTTACTTCTAACAGTGACTTGCACAAAAACAGTTTTTGGTTTTTTTTTTGACATCAAGAATCACAAATTCCCCAGTGGGGAATTTATTAAAAGTGAACATCTTACTTTGGAACACACCTTACCTCTTCTGTTGATATGAACTGAGGCCAATACTTGTGTCGGTCTGTAACAAGAAGAACGAACAGTTAAGGTTGCAATGCTTGATATAAAATATGGTTTTCCATATTAAAAAATACAATGCTAACAAGTACGGTAATTAGAACAGTCTTTTAAAAGACTAGGGCAAGTTCTGAGTCTGGGGCGGGAAGTCCAAGCCAGTATCTGCCAACTGTCTACCTCCAAGGGTATCAACAAATCAAGCAACTAACACACACCAAAACACCCTGCAATTCAGAAATCAAGCGATTAGTAATGATTCCTGAAATCTTAGGAACATGGACAACTATGAGGTATGTAGCAGTTCAGGAAGATTGAAAAGGGAGGAGAAAAAAAAATCAGAAAGGGCAACATTTTATGGGCCAGAAGGAGAGGAAAGTATGGCACCTCTAACCTACCAACAGTTAATGTGGGGGTAAGAAATGCTTACGAAGGGCATTGTATAAATCAAATGAAAGTCAAACATAAGTTGCAGAAATTGAAAGAAAGTTCAGTTAGCAAATAGGATTGAGCTTTAAGTTTCCAATACTATATCAGAAATCAAGTTTAAAAAAAGCACATTTAACCACTAAAAGTAATATACCACAGATAACCCCAAAACAAAACTTGTTATGGAGTCCTTTTAAGGATACAGTCTTTGAAAAGCAAAAATAATGAGTATTAAGGAACTCTGAATTTTTGCTTTACAAATCTCAGTATTTGATGAATGCTGCCATTAAACCAGGATGTCAGAGTACTCTTTTCCCTTTTGCGTATCCATAGTTTTCAAAAATTTCGAGGGTGGGTTTTTTTGGTTTTTTTTTAAATCTTTTGATTTTATAGGACTGCAATTGGTGCAAAAAACGGCAAACTAGATCATATGTAAGTCAAGGATTTATTTGCAAATTCACTTGCTAGACCCTGGTTCCAGCTAACAAGCTTTAAAAAAAGCTAACACAACAAACATCTTGAAGTATTACAGAGGCAACCTGTCTCCTAAAGTTTAATCAAATTGTGCTTTCCAGCAACAAGGAATCATACTGTAGTTTATTTTACTAGACAGCATACTTTGGGTTGGTTGACAAATTGAACTACTACGTACTTTACTGGCAAAAAATAACTACCTTTGTACTATACAGTTGTGGTCTATAGCTTGTAAGATTTATTCTCTCTCTCAAAACCAAATCAAACTAAACTCTGAGCTACGATGTCTGAAAGGCTCTAAGAATCAGTACACAGCTTACTCAGGCTTGGCTAGAAAATTTAATTGTTGCTGAAAGCTCAGATCCCATCTATCTTCCCCCTCCCCAGAAAGAGATGTCTAATCAAAATGCTAACAGACAACACATTCAGATAAAAGGCTTAGCAACAGGTAAGCCCAGAACATTCGCTCGTAGTCCCCTACCCCACTCTTCCAAGGCATAATTTGCCTGGGTGACATCAGCTAGAGCCATCCCCTTCCACAATGACCAGCAGGTGTTCTGCTGTTCCCTCAGGTCCTTTTCTTCCTCTACTCCTGAGGAAGCACATGCATAGCCACCCTTTTCTGTGACTGGCAGTACAGAGCTGTTGTGCTAGATATTCAACCCAACCACAAGTCCTCTACTGCACCCTGTCCCGAAGGAAGCAAAATTGACAACAGTTCAGAAAGCACTTGTGGGCAATAGGATAGTATCAGTCCAAGTATTATACAAATTTGAGTCCATTAAACAGCACCATCAACATTATAATATCTTCTATTCAAAGGCTTTAACTAAGCATCACATATCTAAGGAGTGTTAAAATGATCATCATCAATGGATGAACTGAAGTACAGATATGCTGACTAGCCAGTAGTCATACTGACCAACAGTCTGGGATAGAACCCAGAGAAGGAAGTTACTCACCTTGTGCAGTAAAGATGGTTCTTTGAGATGTATCTCTCTATGGGTGCGCCACTGTGGGTTTATCTGCACCCCTGCACCTCAAATCAGAGAATTTAGGTAGCAGTGTCTTTTCTGCCTGCAAATGAGCTCTCCCTCATGGCTATCTAGCACTGCATGGGCAAACCACCCTCAGTTCCCTCTCTACCACAGAACCCCTCATCAAGAACTCCAAAGTAGAAGAGAGGAGGGCGGGTTGTGAAGCACCCATAGGGACACATTTTGAAAAACTTATTACAGCACAAGGTGAGTAACTTCCTCTTTGAGTAGTGTCCCTATGGGTAATCCTCTGTAGGTGACTTCACAGCAGTATCCCCCATAGAGGGCTGGGGCTTCAGAGTGCAGTCTATTATAGACAATAATATTGTGTAGCCAAAGATGGCATCAGAGGCTGAGTCTTGAGTGATCATGTAGTGTTTCTTGAAAGTATGGGCAAAGGCTGCCCTGCAGATTTCTGAGACGAGGACATCTTTAACAAACGTGACCGAGGTAAAAATGGATCTCATTGAGTATGTGCAGATTCCTGATTGGGGTAGGTTACACACATGGGAACAGTGGTTAATGCAACTGGAGAGCAATTTGGAGAGTCTTTCAGCTGATATTGCAGAACCTTTGGGTGTTTCCATGAATGAAAGGAAGAGTTTAGGAGACTTCCTAAAGTCCTTAGTCCTGTCCACATAAAACACTCAGAATCTCCTAACATCAAGTGTATGAAGTATTGCCTCCCTGTTGTCACGATGTGGTTTTGGGGAAAAAGTAGGGAGATGAATGAACTGGTTCACAGGGAAGGACAAGATTATCTTGGGGAGGAATTTCGGGTGTTGCCGCAGGGTGATTTTGTCTCTAAAAAAAGACTGAACAGTGGCTGCGCCATAGATGCCACTATTTCCCCTATTCATCATGCTGAGTCATGCCCTCAAGAAATGCTGCCTAAAAATGGTGCTGGAACAATTTTTATAGTGAGGATAGTGAAGGTGGAAATCATGTATTTGGGTTATTACACTACTTCAAGATGGGGGGGGCAGCACCACCCCCAGTTCCAGCACCTACGTGGTGTAGGAGAGAGCAAGTGGCTATAGGTTCAAAGGGTGGTCTACCTAGGGTTTTCAGAACCAGATTGAGATCCCACATTGGAGTGGGTGGTCTAACGTGCAGGAAGACATTTCCCATGCCCTTGAAGAATGTGTGTGTTGGATGGGCAAATACTCAGCATCCATCCAACCGATGGTGTAAGGATGAATTATGGTTGCTAGATGTATTTTAAGTAAGCTAAGATAGAGACCAGTCCTTTTGAGGTCTAGAGTGTAATCTAGGATCAAAAGGAGGGAGGAAGGTATCAGAGCTATTTGTTTGGAATTGCACCAAATTTGGAATAATTTCCACTTCTGCGGGTAAGTGAGAGGAGTTGTCAATTTCCTAATGCGCAGTAACACTTCTTTCACCTCCTCAGAGCATTTGCTTTTTAAGTTTTGGAACTATGAAGGAGCCAAGCCTGGAGCTAGAGGATCTGTAGGTTGAGGTGAAGGATCCACCTGTCATTTTGGGAGAGCAGGTGACAAATGGACTGAAGACGAATTGGAGGACACACTGCCAGCTGTCCAAAGTGTGGGTACCACACTTGTCTCAGCCAAGTGGAGGGAATCAGTATGACTTTTGTTCTGTCCTTCTGTATCCTTAATAGCACCTTTGACATGAGAGGAAATGGAGGAAAGGTATGTAACTGCTCCCTGCACCATGGGAAAATAAGAACATCTCCTAGAGACCGTTTCCCCAGTTCGGCTCTGGAGCAGTAGCAGACATTTCTTGTTGCAGTAAGTAGCAAACAGGTCTATTGTCAGGGTTCCCGATAGGCTGAATATGCCATGAAGCACTGCTGGGTTCATCTCCCATTCGTAGTTGTATGAGAAATTCTGATGGTCTGCCTGCTGTCACATTTTGTACCCCTGGCAGGTAAGCGGCTGAAATTAGTACATTGTGGTGGATGCACAAATTCCAAAGTTACAGTGCTTCCACAGAAAGGGAAGGTGATCTGGCACCCCTTTGGTGATTTATGTAAAACATGCACACTATATTGTCTGTCATTACTTTTGTGTGAGGAAAGTGTGCACTGGCATTTCTGACAGCTCTTAATTCCAAAAGATTGATATGGAGTACCGATTCTGTGGGAGGCGACTTTCCCTGGACTTTGCAGTTGTTTAGGTGGGCTCCCCAGCCTATTAGAGAGGCATTTGTTGTTAAAATCAGTGTTGGTTGAGTGAACGGGATGTCTGCACGGATGCTGGATGGTTTTTTCCACCAGTGCAGGGAGCGTTTGATCCTGGAGGGCATCAACAGCAGCTTGTTTAGCCTGTCCTTGTTCAGAGAGTGGACAGCTCTGAGGCATATCTGTAAACATCTCATGTCAAAAGTGCGTGTGGGATCACAAACGTGCATGCCATGTACCCGAGAAGCTAGAGGCAATTCTTGGCTGGTGTTGATGGGCTGACCCAGACTGTCAATGAGACTCATCAGGGTGCTGAATCTGTGCAGCAAAAGGAATGCTCTCACTTACATTCCGCCAAGTTAAGCCCCAATAAACTCCAGACATTGTATGGGGGTCAAGGTTGGTTTCTGTTTATTGAGGTGTAGGCCCAGTTGCACAAATATGTGCATGGTCCTCTGGGTGGCTTGCAGAACATCCTTGAAGGAATGAACCTTGAGAATGCAGTCGTTATTTATCCATACCTGGACAATACCTAATGTTCGCAGATATGTCACTACGACGGACAGGACCTGGGAGAATATCCTGGGTGCGGATGAGGTCGAATGGGAGTATTCTGTATGGACAATGGTCCCGCCCAAAGGTAAATCGGAGGAATCTCCTGTGGGATGGTCAGATTGAAATGTGGAAGTAGACATCTTGTAGGCTGAGGGCCAAGAACCAATCTCCTTGCTCCAGAGATGGAATAAATGACGGCTAGTGTAACCATCTTGCACTTCTGTGCCTTCACATATCTGTTTAGTGCTCTTACATCTAGTATGGGTCTCCAACCTCCCTTTCTCTTGGGGATCAAGAAATGTCTGGAATAAAACCCCTTGCCTTTGAGGTGAGTAGGGACTAGTACCATGGCCCCTAGACATAACTTGTGATCTATTTCCTGACTTAAGAGTCTCTCATGAGAAGGGAGGGATGTGAAATGGATCAAGTAACCCTTGGAGATAATCTCCAAGACCAACTTGTCATAGAATCATAGAATATCAGGGTTGGAAGGGACCTCAGGAGGTCATCTAGTCCAACCCCCTGCTCAAAGCAGGACCGATCCCCAACTAACTCATCCCAGCCAGAGCTATGTCAAGTCTGACCTTAAAAACCCCTAAGGAAGGAGATCCCACCACCTCCCTAGATAACCCATTCCAGTGCTTCACCCCCCTTCTAGTGAAAAAGTTTTTCCTAAACCTCCCAAAATTTCCAAACTTAAACAAAGACACCTGTTGTCAGTCTTGAATCAAGTTCTTTTAGACCAATTTGCAGCCAGGAGCAAATGTTGGCTAGAATTAAACTTCTGAACATAGAGGAATAAATGGAAATGTTCCTTCAACTTATTTGAACTACTGAATAAAAAGTACTTCTGTAGCTACTGCCATAAGTTATGTCTTCTACTCCAGTTGTGATTAAATGGCTATATTGTATATATATATATATATATACATATACACACACACATATACATATACACACACACATATACATATACACACATTATGCTTTAAAACTAAATTTAAAAGATGATGCTTCATACATGAAGACAAATCATAAACTTTGTATATCACTGAACAGAACACTAAACAGATTCTCAGTGTATTAAAATTGTAAATAGGAAGCAAAAACAAAGATCACTAAGAGATTGACATTTATACAGAAAAGTGTTCTTTTGCCTATTTCACTGCCTAGGTTAAATGTAATACATGTAATCTCAATGATTCTTTTGAAATCAAGGTGAACTAGGGTAAAATGACACCAAGACAATGTGAACAGCTCATGAGCATAACGAAATCATTGCACAACTAAAGCAAATGCAAAACTGATGTGGCAGCTTCTATAATTGGTATTACATAAAACTGATTAGTAATCTGCATAGTCCTGCAAAATCCATAATATATACAGATGCATAAGACAAGGCTTTTCAATTATATACTCTCTTTTTGGACAATGTTTTTCTTCCAGCATCAAATGAATTTGTGGGTGTTCTGTGTTGGATCTTGGCATGCTCTTTTTCCTGTCTGACTTGGTCCATCTCTCCACCAGCTGTGTGCATGACTGCCAAGAACTAAAACTATGTATCAGTTATTCCTTCCCAATCCATACTTTAAAGGAAAGGCTGTGCTAAATTGAAACAAATATTGTTCCCTATCACACACACTTTTACTGTACATACAAAATATATCCCTCTTTCCTGAAAGAGATTAATCAATGAGAGCATAACATTAGCATAAAAAACAAAGGAAAAATTTGTCAAATCTCATCTACACTGGAGGAAAGGTAATTATAAAATGTAATTACAATGGCACAGTTAGCATGGTCCAGGATGAAGTTTGCACCTGGTCAAGGTTAAAAATAATTAAATGTATGCAAGTTTCTATAAGTTGCATAGTAAATGAATGCCATTTAGCAAACCTGACCATGTCATTTCTGGACACAGATCTCTTCTTTCACTTAGAAATAAAAGGCTCCTTTTAGTCAGTCTTCTGTGGCAGTAGTTTTATTGCAATGTCCACCTCATGATAGGCATTTTTGCACAAACTAATATTAACTGCTTGTCAATTAATGGGACACTGGTTTCCTCCAAAATAACTTCAAACTCTGCCTTTTGAGCTAACCATCTAGAAAATACAAAAAAAAAGTTTTACTCCACAATAGTTTTAGTTCTGAACAATTCCAAGATGTGTTCATCTTTACTTTTAGCAGATATGCCTGCCAAACAAAAAAGGTAATTTAGTGGGAAATGAATTCTTAAGTCTAGGTGAAATGAGAGAAAAATTGTTAATCTTATAAAGATAAACCAAGTAGGTTTTGGTTGCAATGGTCGCTGACTTAATGAATGGACACTGGAACCTGTTAAACATTAGAGCTGACATTTTATGTCTAAATAAAGCTTAAGATGATACTATCTTTTAAGAGAGAATGTTATTGCTTCAGAATGCTAGAAACTAAATTTGCTATTAAGTTTCTAACATCAATCATAAATCAGCCCCATGCTTCTGCCCATCATCCACCTTCAAGCTAGGGACTTTCACCAGTTGCCATAACACATTTAAATGTACTCCTGTGCATATATTACTCTTGGGGGAATTTTGCGCCACTGTGCATGCACATAATTAATGTGCCATGCATATTTTTTTTCCCCTGCAGAAAATAACTTCAGCTGGGAAGTTCCTGCAGTTGTACATTGTGCCCACCAGAGGGCACTGTGGTACTAGAACAGAGCAGCCAATCCCCAGCCAGCCCCAGCTACCATAGCGAAGAGAAAGAGGCTGCAGTGCCTTCTTCACAGCGCCTGTCAGCCCAGGTCAGGAGAGAGGGGATATGGGGAGACAGACAGCATGGGGCACATGGGACTGCTGGGGGGGGGGCAGGGGCGGCTCCAGGCACCAGCGCACCAAGCACGTGCCTGGGGTGGCAAGCGGGGTGGGGGGAGGTGGGGTTAGCAGTATGCCAGTCGTCTTGAGGGCAGCAGTCAGGGAGCCTTTGGCAGCATGCCTGTGGGAGGTCTGCCGGTCCCGCGGCTCTGGCAGAAATTCGGCGGCGGGTACGCCAAAGGTGCGGGACCGGTGGACCTCCTGCAGGCATGACGCCGAATCTGGATTACCAGCGGACCTCCTGCAGGCATGCCACCAAAAGCCGCCTGACTGCCGTGCTTGGGGCGGTCACAGATAGGGGCTCATAAGGGCTAGTGGTGGAGGACAGATTGGGGGCAGGGGCTGAATGGGAGGGGAGGCACAGGGCCACAGTGGGGAAGGAAGTGGTGGGCAACAGGGTGACGGGGAGAGGGTACAGGGCCACATGGGCAAATAGGGATGGCTAAGTGGGGGCACAGACACACATGGGGATGGGGGTGCAGGGCCACATGGGGGAAGGGCTGGCTAAGGGGGTGCAGGGATATATTGGGACAGGGTCAGCTGTGCCTGACAACTGAAGAGGCTAGGGGTCAGCCAGGGTTGCATGGGGGAAGCTCCCTAACAATCCCTCCTCACCTCCACACTGAAAAAACACCTGTTCCATACTTTTCCCACCCATACTCAACAACCCTCCAAGTTCATACCCAGGCTCCTCCCCAGCAATTACTTCCCTCTCCCTCAGCACCTCCTTTACCCCTGACTCCACCAAGCCTTTGCACTGCTTCTGAAGGGTGTGGGAAATATGGTTCTGTATTGTAGTTAATAATTAATTATTAATACAGAACTGAGTAATATGCCTAGTAAGGAATCTATTGGTCAAAAAGCATCTCCTGAATCTTTTTTTTGTCGTCTGTATTGTTGCAACCATACTTGCTGACAGGTATTTTGAAATAAATCAAAAATAATTGGAACTGGTGTGATTATACTGTGTTATTTTGACAAATAAAATATGCAGAATTTTAAAATATTCTGCACATAATTTTTGGCACAGAATTCCCCCAAGAGCAATACATGAATTTCAGCAAAACAGACTTTAGTTGTACTTAACGTAAATCCACCTTTTCACCCTACATAGGTACAGGTGGTCAGGTGAACTCCAAAGCAGGCTAAGAATCAGGCCCAATGTGGGAGAGGGTCATCAGCAATATGCAGGACCCAGATTGAAGAGAAGAGGAGCAGGTGAAGCATCAGCTTACATCATAACTGAAAGTGACCTAATTAGGGGTGGGGTAAGTAAGAGTTAGCAGTGAAATGTTGGAGGCACTAGGAAGCTGCCAAGCAGGGCCTAGATGTATACTTGCTCCCCTATCTCTTCTTTGAGGTGATGGGAAGTCCCTGCTTTGTTACACAGGCCGGCAATATAGGCAGAGTGAATAGAATAGGGCTAGTTCTCTGAAATGCATACGGAAGGTGAGTCTTCCAGCTGTTATCAAGAGGATATACGAGGAAAGACTAGTGGGGCTTGCAGCTTACGTACTGGTAAACTGGGAGCACACCATATGGAGATGAATAAGTAGTCAGATCTCAAGCTGTAAAATGTTAGTCTCTGGGACTGTGGATCGGAAGAAGAAAAGTGGGCAAAGTAAGGAGATATCTGGCCTAAAACTAGCGAGTGGTTGGAATATGGGGTAGAATTAAGGTTGGTGTTGGAACCATAGCTGCAAGTCTCCAGAGTTCCTGGCTTTAGATTTAATATAATAACTCCGGAGTTCCTGGCTTTATATCTAGTTAAAGGGCACTAGAAGCTTATGACTTGTCTGACAGTTTCCTCTGGTTTTTGCTTTTAAAAATGAAGTCTCTCCCCTTCCTGCTAATATAACTCCAAAGCAGCTGAACAGATTATCTACAATCTATCTTTACTGAAATCTTTGTTTTCTCAGTGGTGATTGTATGAGTAACAGGCTCTTCTGGAAGAGCTTACTTTCCAATATGCTTCAAATGATGCATTCAGGGGGATTGCAATCTTGTGTCCATAAGAAGAAATACATCCGAAGCCTCAGGAAATTATAGGTTTTGCTGGTATGATTTGTACAGCTTGCGAGTACCATAAGCATACTATTTCTGGCCTCACTAGCCCATTGCAATGGTAGTCACAGCATTTACAAAGGAACAGCAAAAAAATTCATTGACATGGCACTTGCAATGCTTAAGCTTTCTGGAAGAGCTCAAGAGCTGAGACTCAAAATATTCACATACTTCATCACACTGTCTCCAGAACAAATCACTGCAGAAGTCATTTTTTGACACTTCTCCACTTGAATGTCTCCAGAACACTGGAGAGCAAGTAAGAGAGACCCCTAACACCAATATCCCAGGCAAAATGCTCCCCCATCAGGAAACTTTTGCAGGTTTTTTTAAACTAATGGAAAATATTTTCACAATATCACAAAAGGGTAATTTAATAAAAGGGCATCTGTATTGAGTCCCTGATGCAAGGTTTCAGATTACAAAATAACCCAACATTCAAAAGGATGCATATTCAACCCTCTGTTTGACTCCAAGCATTGGACTTTTTCAACAAGATGTCTCTGGAAAAGTGGTAGGATGGTGGCAACTATATTAAATAGTCCTATGTTCTATAATTGAATTTTTCTAACACTAGTACCTGCTTTTAGACACCCAAATAAAAGTGACCTGATTATCATAATTGCTGAGCACCTGCAGCTCCCAAAAGGAGCCTTTTATTTCAATGCATTTGAGATGTGCACCAGTTCTCAGAACATTTCATCCTGTCTTATTGGTATACGTACTAATGAACCTGAACTTTCCATGCACATGTGTGAACACTCCCCCAAAAAGATTTCTGACCTAGCAGTATGCATCTCAAAAATAAAAATGCATGATTTTCACCTTGAAGTGTCTGAAACTGATAGATAAAATATTGCTTACCCTGGTAAACAAAGTGATTCAGAAATTCACATTTCTAATCAGAAATAGGAACTTCCTAACATGGCCCTGAATTCTAAAAAAAGGTAATATGGGCTTTATTTTGAAACTTTTCTACCTCAGATTGGGGCTCTCACTTTTGCAGTGCTGAATTAAGCATTTGATTCTGTAAGTACCTCCCACCTTGAAGATTACAAATCCCACAATATCTAGTTTACGGAGTCTTTCTTCCCTAGAAATGTAAGGTCCCTGTGAGTGGGGTTGGGAGGAGCAGCAACTGGAGGAAAGAAAAAGTAGTAACATATAATGACCTTCATATAACACAGAAGTCAGCTGGAGGTCAGAGTTTGGACTGAGTTTAACAAAACAAAACAAAAACGGGGAAAAAAGCCTAAAGTAGATGGGAGAAAAGGAGAGACACTCATCTTCCTGGCTGGCTCAAAAAAACAAGCCAAAAAAACCAGTGCCTAATCTCTTGTCAAATTTATTCCAATGCCAATAACCACATCCTAATCTGACAGATTTGAAAAGAAAGAGCACTAAAAAAATTAGTTTCTTGCTATTTAAAAGTGCCACAGTAGGCATTCTACTATGGTGTTTAGTGCACAACAAGAATCTAAAGACAACCTTTCCAAAACTGAGGGATGGGATTGGTGGGAGGAAGGCGAACTGCATTATTTAAAACTTAAAAACAGTCTTAATTACCCACTCAGAGATGTCCCTATAATATTCCCTGCCAAATTAAGTCTGATTAAGGATTTAAAAAACTGTTTCTATTATTAGTAGAGAATACAAAAAATAAATCAGATAAGAACTCAGAACATAAATCTGCTAATTTTTTTCTACAGTATTCAGTTGATCTAGAGAAGTCAGATAAATTTTATTTAAAGGACTGCAGGACATAGCTCCTGCCTCTCGCAGAGATGGGTTTATTATTTATTTTATCAGTGCAGCTGCACCACTGTAGTGCTTCTAGCATAGACTAACCTGAGATTCACCCCCAGTATTATTTAAGCAGCAAAACAAGTATGCCCAAATGTTAACTCTGCTCCCACTGATGTCAATAATAAACCTCTCATTCCAATGGTGAGCACTTTTGGAAATCCCACCCTTAATTTTCTAAACATAACCAGAAAATCCTTCATTCATATTTACAAATCTTAAGGAGTCAGTTATATTTACTGCAATTTTCTTTCTACTGGTCCCTTTTAGGTAATAATATGACTTCCTACCAGCACTTGGCTGCATAAAATTCCAACGTAATAATGTTAGGCCTCTACATGAAGGCCAGTTTTGACATAAGAACCCAGTTTGAGAAAGTGCTGAACAATGAAAACTTTTACATACAATTCAAAGTGAAAGCCTAAACAAAATGAATAAAAAGGACAAATAGTGAAAAAGAAACAAAAAGATAATTACTACAAAAATCTATACTCAGCAAATGATTGCTGCTGAAACAGAACAGAACTTGATTTCTCTTGACACTGTTTGGGAAATACATCTGTCAATTTATTAATTCCTTTGTTTTATTAATAGCATTTATGATTGTAGCTTTCAGCCTGGATTAGAACTTCCCTTTTGTAGCAGGCACAGACTACAGGTACGTCTACACCACAGCCGCTGCTATGGCGCTGCAGCTGTGTCATGTAGCACTGTAGTGTAGATTCTTCCTACATTGACACAAGGGGATTTTTTGTCAGTGAATTTAATCGGCCTCTTGAAGCACAGTGTCAGAGAGCATGCTTTAAGAGCAGGCTCCAAGCAAACAGAGCCACTTCATTACCAGAAACTTTAGACATGAGTAGGGGTAAGGGACAAGAGGCTTTGGCTTCTTCTCCAAGGACAATGACCAAAACCCAGGTACTCAATGGTGAGGACAAGAAGAGGGAATTGCATTCAGGTATTTATTATTTTGCATAGATCTGTAACTCTCCTGTACTAACAGTAAAATGTGCATGTGTTTAAGAAGCTCCTGTGCAAAGTCTGTGTTCCTTAACTTTACCTGCCATATGTCCCTGAAGATGGAAACTATAAACCAGAATGCCTATAAAAAGGGGATTCTGGAGGAGCATATATAAGAGACTCAGGAAGTCTGGGAGGTTTAACACTGGTTTTAGGGCCTAAGGCAGCTGGACTGTGGAGCCTCACATCCCAAGGAAGGGTTTCATACACGGAGTCTGCACTTAGGAGTGTACCCTACACAACAAGACACTGCCTGGATTCTGCCATGATCCAGCGGTCTTGGATGCATGTGGAAACCAAAGGTTGTGTCCAATTAACACAATCTGGTGACTGTCCCCCAAGAGGGACTCAGCCAATACTGTAACAACTTGGTCAGAACCAAGCCTCGGAAGGGGTTGGAATCACAAATTTGTTGGACTATCCTGTTCCCACTGGTTGATAAGCTGGTAGAAAAGGATGGAAAAAGCTCCTAAACTACCACCACTTCCCAGGTTTAGATTTCTTTTTAAACCTACTTATAATTTTCTTCAAAGTGGTTTTAATTCCTATAATTTTCATACACTACACCGCTACCCTGATATAACGTGGCCCGATATAACACGAATTTGGATATAATGCGGTAAAGCAGCGCTTCAGGGGAGCGGGGCTGCGCACTCTGGTGGATCAAAGCAAGTTCGATATAACACGGTTTCACCTATAACGTGGTAAGATTTTTTGGCTCCCGAGTACAGCATTATATCGGGGTAGAGGTGTATTTTAAAACTAAAATTCAGAAGTCACTCCCAGTCATGATATACTAGGGATCTTTCATATCCATTGCTGTTTGTTATTAAGGCATGTTTCTAGTAGTACAAAAGCTGCTTGCTATGCTGCAGTTGAGCTCTTACAAGGCAACTGCCAAGCTGGTAAGGAAATAACAGTCTCTGTTCCACATTAATGAGCTCTAAGTTAATAAACAGAAGAATTAAATAAAGCGTTAATGAATATCTTGATAAAGGTAATCAAAATCAAATATCCTAAATCTGTGAGTTCGCTGAACTAGTGGATTGAGAATTAGTCATTTTTGCCCTGCTCTTTCATCACCTAACTCAGCTGAGGTAGTGAAAACACCAGTTGACTCCAGCTGATGCAATCTATTCTATTGACATTGGCTTTGCAATACACATTCACTTTTGGGCACTGTTGATTTTTTTTAAAAAACCCAGAGGACTGAAGATAGTAATTTCTACCATGCAACAAGACAAAATCCCATTTCTGAAATTATTCAAAAAAAGGCTTATGTCTAAACATTTCTCAGGAGCAAAGGTGAAAAACATGCAGACATTTATAGAGTGCACAATCCTAGCACCTCAGATTTCCACAATGTCATGGATTTCAGTGATTTACATTATGAAATTGAGACACTATCTTTGGTTTTATCAAAAAGTGTAGAAATGTGTTTAAAATACTTCTATTAAAGTTATCAAATTACTCACAATTAAAAGAGTGGCAGCATCCTGGTTATGACACTATAGCCTTTACAAAGGTGGTCTCCAGCCACAGGCTCCTAACTCTTCAGCTTGCTTCTTTTAGCAAGCTGTCCACACTGCAAAGTCACTATATTTCCTATTAGTTTTTGTCCATGAGATGCTCAGGACTGAGGCAGTTATGATTACTATACCTTTGGTGCTAAGCAGAATTTACATGAGTCTACCACCAAAGATACTGATTATATATAACTGTACATAGTTATTTTTATTGTTACTTTCCATCCCATTTGGCCCTTCAGTGCCTTCAACTGGTGCCTGCCAAGACTTACACCCTTTTACAGTAGCCAGCTTCTGAAAGGAATTCTGCATACCTACAATTATAGCAGAAAAAAACAGCCTAAAACTCTTCAGTCAGTATGGATGTCTACACTAGCATTTTTGTAGATATAATTTGTGTTGCTCGGGTGTGAAAACACACACCCCTGAGCGACAGTTACACTGATAGAAATGCCGGTGTGGACAGTGCTATGTTGGTGGGAGAGTGTCTCCTGCCGACATAGCAACCACTGCTCATTGGGAGTGATTTAATTACGTTAACGGGAGAGTGTGGCTGCATGAACGATCTTACAGAGGCCCTGCATTGGTACAGTTGTGCCACCGTAAGCTCTCTAGTGTAAGTATGGCCTTAGAGTGAGCTTGAGGTTCTCTTGCCACTTCCTTAATAGAAGAAGACAGGGTGTATTTATTCTTCAGGACTAAAATGCACTGCATTAGGAGCAGTACCTAACAGCCATTTAAGATCACTAGTCTAGAAGATAGCTGCCCTACTTAGAGTGGGTGAGTAAACATTAGACAAATGGGGAAAAAACTACACACACACTTCTCTTCTGGATTGCCATAAGTTTATAGTAAATCCCTTTCTTAGGGGACAGCAGCCCTTAGCACACACTTAAAATTTGCTCGTTTGTCAATAGCCATGAAGAGTTTATTCTGAAAGTTAAAGGTAAGTGTTTATTTGTATTTGTCTTTAAAAATACAGTTTTTTAAAAGGTGTGATAAAATATTGTGCAGCCTAACATAGGGTCATATCTTGTTGACAGATAGCAATTTTAGTTTATTTCTATACATCTCCCTTTCCTTGCCCCCAGGTATCTCTCTCCCTTCTGTAGCGGGAGACATGTTGGCAAACTTTTCAGCCAGCTTTTGAATAGCTGCAGAACTGCCAACATCCCTCTTGCACAATTTGATGACTGACTTGCTAAATCCTCCTGGACAGGCTTACTTGCGACTTAGGCCTGGTCTACACTACGCGTTTATACCGAATTTAGCAGCGTTAAACTGAATTAACCCTGCACCTGTCCACACAACGAAACCCTTTATATCGATATAAAGGGCTCTTAATACCGATATCTGTAATCCTCCCCGACGAGGGGGGTAGCTCTGAAATCGGTATTGCCATGTTGGATTAGGGTTAATGTGGCTGCAATTCGACGGTATTGGCCTCCGGGTGCTATCCCACAGTGCACCATTGTGACCGCTCTGGACAGCAATCTGAACTCGGATGCACTGGCCAGGTAAACAGGAAAAGCCCCGCGAACTTTTGAATTTTATTTCCTGTTTGCCCAGCATGGAGCGCCGATCAGCACGGGTGACCATGCAGTCCCAAATCCAAAAAGAGCTCCAGCATGGACCATATGGGAGATACTGGATCTGATCACTGTATGGGGAGACAAACCTGTTCTATCAGAGCTTTGTTCCAGAAGACAAAATGCCAAAGCATTTGAAAAAATCTCCAGGCTATGATAGACAGAGGCCACAGCAGGGACTCAACACAGTGCTGCGTGACAAGCGTAACGGAAAGCCAAAGAATCAAATGGATGCTCATGGAAGGAGGGAGGGGGGACTGAGGACTCGAGCTATCCCACAGTTCCTGCAGTCTCCGAAAAGCATTTGCATTCTTGGCTGAGCTCCCAGTGCCTGAAGGGTCAAAAACATTGTTGCGGGTGGTTCAGGGTATATGTCATCAATTTACCCCCCCTTCCCTCTCCCCCGGGAAAGAAAAGGGGAAAAAATTGTTTCTCGCCTTTTTTCAATGTCACCATATGTCTACTGGATTGTACTGGTAGACGGGATGCTGCAGCGCTAAACAGCAGCATCCCCTCCCCTCCTCTCCCTGATGGCAGACAGTGCAATAGGACTGATAACCGTCGTCAATTTGTCGACTGGATAAATCAATTCCCTCCAGGGTATAAAAGTTTGATTCTTGCTCTGAGAGGTATCACTTCCTTAAGGAGAGGACACCCAAGAATGTTTGATACAATGTTTCTTAATTCCATTACTGAAGTTCTGCATACAAAATCAGTTCTTTTAAATATCATCTGAATGCTAGTATCTGATCTCCAGACAAGCTATTTTAAAATTCAAAACTTGAGTTATTGCTATGGTTCTCATTCTACAGTATCAGGTGACCCAGAAAAACCTTTCATATTTATAAGAACTTACATGATGCATAGAGAGGTGAATGCTCAGTCTTGAATAGCGATGCGTAAAAACACCCTGACAGTGGTGCAGTGTAACACTACAGAAGTAGACACTACAGAGTTTACAGCTTCCGTAAAAATAACTGTTCTCTGACAAGATATGCAAGTTGAACTTATGATAAATATATTTCCTCTGTTGGGTTGCAATGGATCAGCTGAAATGAGTAACTGTGACAAACCACCATACTAAAAACTACAGAACAAGGAGAAAAATCGTTTACTATTACAGCAAGAAAACATCAAAATGAAATAGCTTGAGAGTACAATATATTGTACAATGATAACTCAAAAGAACTGGCCTTTGAACTGTACAAATATTTTGTCCTTTACTCTACCTTTCTATACTATTCTTGCTAAGAACATTTTTTAACGTAAGAATAAATCATTAAAGTTTGTTCTGCTTTGCTATTTTACATAGTGAACTTTCAGAGCATGTGAATCAAATTGGACCAGCAACAACCAATGGAAGCCATAGTAAGTTTACTAACTTACAATTAAAGTTGCTAGAATACAAACTTTATACAAAACTTATATCGTGAATGGTAGCCCTGCAAATGTCATCTGCACATGCATGACACAAATTCTATGATCATGTCCTATTGCTTAAATATATATCCTCATTTAGATGCAAGCTGCAGTGAGAAAAATCAAGCACTCAATAGAGTTCTTGCCTCATTCACTGTACACACACTTGCCTCATTCATTTAAATGATGCACCTTGGAAAAGTTATAGAAAAATAATTGTAGGACTATTTCAGAAATAGTACATGATCAGGTAATAAGACTATCATTATACACATACAAGGGTACAGAGTTAAGGTTGCTTGAACAACTTTGACTGGCATTTTCCAAGTGCTATATCAGGTAACTTGTAAAAAATGCTAGGAAGTTTGAAGAAACTTCCTAATATTTTACAAAGGAAATCAGAGATTCCATATACTTTTGCTAGACATTACCAAATGCCTTGCCCTCAAAAGGTCCATAAACATGAAAAATGGTTCCTGGACAATATTAACTATTGCTAGTGCTACAGTTAAAATACACGAATAGACCATTACATGACAATAGGCATATGAAAATCTGTCATTACACATTCCAACATTATCTCTGAGCCACCTGCGTATGCATCTCACTAATCACTAATGTATGTATATTTTTGACTATGGTCTATACAATTAGAGAGTGATCTGATGATAAAGTGCATAAGCAGGTCTGGTGGCTCAGAGATAGTGGCATTAGAATTTGTACGGTGAATATACATATTCCAATTTAATAACTGAATATATATTTGCTAGTTACCTTTCTTAGTCATTTGCATTCTTAAACCTCCAAACCATTAAGCATTAATTATAACAATCTTAATACGTATTTTGTATAAAGGTTGTTTCCTCTAATAATCTTAATGGTAATTTGAAGATTTTTTTTGCATTCAAGTTTGTATACAGTGTCTTAGCCTTACATATTTGTCTTATAGTAATGTATAGGGACCAACAGGGAAGTAATTGTGCTAAATGTTGTCATGACTACTAGCCCTATTGTATACTTCAGGGTTAATCGCTTTTACAGCTCAGGTGCGCTACAAGTAGAGTTTACCATCTCTGTAAATCCAGAAACAAATAATTGAGTCAAACTCAGAATTATAAGGCTCTCAATCTTCGCCCAACTTGCAAGCACTACTGGATTTTAAGATTGTTAACTATCATAAGACCAAGTACCAAAAGGCTCTCAGTTGTCATGAATTTCACTGTCTTCCCAACTGTGCTAGCAACAAATGAGAAATGTGGGACTTGTCTACATGAGGAACTTGCACAAGTTTAGTTTAAGGTATGATTTTAACTTGGTTTATTTAGTTAAACAAGTGCAAACCCTTTGCAAGGACACTTATTTCAGTTTAACCCAGGCTTATTTCTGTCTACCTTAACTCAATTAAAGCATCATTTTAAGCAAGACAGAATTAAGTCACTAAAATCAAAATAAGAGTATCCACACCCCTGTTTGTACCTATTTAAAATTGATTTTAGTTAAACCATACCTTAAGTTAAATGAGTGCAACTTTCTCACGCACACAAGGCCTTGCACATTAGGCAGAGCCCCATGTATAAATGTAATTATGCACCTGTACACCTTGCCACATGATTGTGCTCCTTATTTTTTTTAAATGAGATCTTATATTAGATCTCTATCCATGATGGTTGTGAGGACAACCTTCAAAATGGATTAAGACAGCCTGAAACAAAAACTTAGAGAAACATGAACTACCCTGTTCATCAAGGGTATTCATGCCGAAGTCCCATGACAATTCAAATCTCAACATTAGCAATTTCATTGCTGATCAGTTTAGCTGAATCAAGCCAAGGCACTACACTGTTATTTTTGGACATAATGGCAGGTACTAAGGAAGTATACAGCGGGCCAGTTGGCATCAAAAGGTTGCAGGAGCAAGAAACAAGGAACTTAAACAGCCCTGCCAAATGCAAAGGAATCTAAGCTACTATCGCTTAAGCTCGACTGATGGCAGTAAAGGTAGGAGTGCTAGCACAAACAAGGTACTGGCAGGCAATGGTGTACTAAGCCCTGTCAGAGTAGGTGTGCACGACATAGGGATCGATAACAGTGCCTAAAAACAATGGCAGCTACCTAGAAACCTCTCTACGCTAATGGTCCCCCTCACCCTGCTACCACCAATGGGCTGAAAAAGTGGTAGTAATGGTGGGAAATTTTAGCAAAAGTTATGCCTAGTGTATACACAGACTTTGCGATGCCCTTTTCTAATGTTCCATTCAAAGGAATAATACTGATCATACAATGCAATTTAATTATTCATCAACTTGCAGCAAGACAACAGAAAAAATATGCTGAAGATTTCATGAAGTCAGTTAAGAAAATCCACAGTTTTAGCAATACTTCCTAATTTACTTAAATCAAGATCCACTAAACCAAGAGACACTGAATGCAGCTAGCAAGTTAAAAAAAGGGATGAAAGTTACAGAAGTGATAAAAGACAGAGGTGATCTAAAACTTTAAACTGATATGGTCTTACTTTATGACTGTTTACCTGCAATAAGCCTCCTTCATTGAAACGTAGCACTTCTATTATGCTATCCGACTGGATGAAAGCTGTGAAGTAAAGGGAAAGCTAGTTACTGACAAATATTCTTAATCCCATAACATTAACAAACGTAACTGGAAGCATTATATTTGCCTTGCACAAACAGTTTATGAAAGCTACTGTTCCTTAAGTTACATGAGTACCCAGCTCTCGCCCACCCCCATGAAAATCCCAGACTTCTGCTATGACAGATGAGGGGCAACAACAAAAGCTTCACTGACATGTCTTAGTGACTAATTCTCTGATTATCCCACACAGCTCAATTCCAAGTTCGCTATGCAAGCACCACGTTTGTCTATGTTCTGAATCCAATTTTTCTAGTGTAACTGAAGGACTGGTTGAATTAAAAGTCGGCAGTTCATCCAAGTTGCTTATTCATGAAGGAAGCACAAGCATGAGAGTATTGTAGCTGATTAGCTATTTTAATCAATAAGCATCAGTAGTGAATATCATGGTCAAGCACTGAAATATTACCCAAAACGGTAACTGAGCATCATTCTTTAATTTCTAGTTTAAAACTGACTAGAACTCAACTACTTCAGTTGTCTGCCTTAATTTTGACTTCCATTATATCCTAAAAGATTTTAGAGTAGTGAATAACAGTGTATTACAGCTGTCATATCTGCAAAGTTCAAGACAAAAAACCCCTCAAATATTTGAGGTTCATTTCATATCAGCAGTAGAGCTGGACAGCAAAGTTGAAACATTTTTCCCCAATAACACTTTACTGATTCATCAAAATCTAAACCAGGGGTCCCCAACGCAGGGCCCGCGTACTGGCCGGCGGATGAGCACACGCTGAAATACCACTGATTTTCGGCAGTATTTTGGCAGCGAAGCCTCTGGATGACGCAGCTTGTCGGCGGCATTTTGGTGGTGACGCCTATTGACATTGCTGCTTGTCAGCGGAATTTTGGGGGATGCTTATCTGCCACCACAGTCCTCCGTGGCTTGTCATCTGGCGCCCGCCAGACGAAAAAGGTTGGGGACCTCTAAACATTTTGTGGAAACTGACTCAGACAAACTTCTGATGGAACCCTGCCTGGTCTCCTCCTAGCTCATTCACTTAGTTCTAGGGCAAGGGTTCTCAAACTGGGGGTCAGGACCCCCAAAGGGTCGCGAGGTTGCTACATAGGGGGGTTGCAAGCTGTCAACCTCCAACCCAAACCCTACTTTGCCTCCAGCATTTATAATGGTATTAAATATATATAAAAAAAGTGTTTTTAATGTATAAGGGGGAGTTGAACTCAGAGACTTGCTACATGAAAGGGGTCACCAGTAAAAAAGTTTGAGAGCCACTGTTCTAGTGCAACCCTGCTATGCAGAGTGCCTTGGAATTGATCCACTGACTCACTGAGTCAGGGAGCACCAACTCCCAAGGCCCTTGGTAGCCTACAGCACAGCAAGCACTCCCAGGCTCCTGGCTCCCCTTCTGCCCACTGGCTGAGCCTCAGAGCTTGGGAGGCAGTGCTCCCAGGGCTTCCCATTCCTGGCTCCTGGTCAGCCCAACAGGCCTACTAATGAGGATCTGGGACTTCCAGGCTTTCTGGGTCCAAGGCAGGCCATCAGGGGGCCACTATGGAGTCAGGAACCCTGTAAACCCTGGCAACTGCTGACTGAAATTAATAAATTATCAGTTTCACTGCCGCTCACAGCAGCTAGTCAGTGGCTGAATTGATCAGACTAACAATTTGAGTCAGCAGCTGCCAGAGCTTCCAGGGTCACTACCTTCATGGCAGCCAAGCAGGTGGGCACTTGGAGATGCCAGGGAGCATATTTCATTTCAAAATATTATATTTCAGTATTTCCAAAATGAAAAAAATTGCCAACTTTCAGTTCTGTGATTTTAAATTGTGGTTTTTCATCCTATTTGGGGCACATAAAAACATTTTTAAAAACCCTCAAATTTGTGCAGAACTGAAGTTGGTTTCCCAATCAGCTCTAACCAGAAGATTGATTTGCTTTTTGCAGAGCTAAGGAAAAGATACTACACTGGATGCGGGGGGTGCGGGCAATTCTCTTAAGAAGGTGGCATTTAATTAACTTTTTAGCCCCAACATTGGCCAGCTCCCTTCAAAGTTCGATTCACTGCACAATATTCAGCCACTGTGGCCAAGGGAGAGAAGTCAGCCCTGATCTATAGTGTTGCCACTAGACCACTGAGGCGGCTTTCTTGGCCCCTTCCCTTCTGTTTCAGCAGCTAAAACAAAAGATACCATTATCCAACTTATTTATTCAATCTAATTATGGAGTTTAGTTTATAAAAAGTCTCAGAGGTCCAGTCTATAAATATAGTGCTATGTAAAAAGTACTTTAATGTACTCTGTAGAACCCTTTCAGCTAATTTTGCTATCAAAATACTGTTTTTCCTTCACAGTGCAGTTAGGAACATAAGAATGGCCATACTGGGTCAGACCAAAGGTCCATCCAGCTCAGTATCCTGTCTGCCAACAGTGGCCATTGCCAGGTGCCCCAGAGGGAGTGAACCTAACAGGTAATGATCAAATGATCTCTCCTGCTATCCATCTCCACCCTCTGACAAATAAGAGGCTAGGGATACCATTCCTTACCCATCCTGGCTAACAGCCATTAATGAACTTAACTTCTATGAATTTATCTAGTTCTCTTTTAAACCCTGTTATAGTCCTAGCCTTCACAACCTCCTCAGGTAAGGAGTTCCACAGGTTGACTGTGCACTGTGTGAAGAAGAACTTCCTTTTATTTGTTTTAAACCTGCTGCTCATTAATTTCATTTGGTGGCCCCTAGTTCTTAGATTATGGGAACAAGTAAATAACTTTTCCTTATTCACTTTCTCCACATCTCTATCACATCCCCCTTTAGTCTCCTCTTTTCCAAGATGAAAAGTCCTAATTTCTTTAATCTCTCCTCATATGGGACCCGTTCCAAACCCTAATCATTTTAGTTGCCCTTCTCTAAACCTTTTCTAATGCCAGTATATCTTTTTTGAGATGAGGAGCCCACATCTGTACGCAGTATTCAAGATGTGAGCGTACCATGGATTTATATGAGGGCGATAAGATATTCTTCATCTTATTCTCTAACCCTTTTTTAATGATTCCTAACATCCTGTTTGCTTTTTCGACTGCTGCTCTTCTGTTATGGAAGAGAGAATCTACTCTACACTGCCTTGCACATTGGTATGCAAAATATCGTCAATTACAGAATCTTTATTATTATTGATAACAGAAAGAACACAGTTTGCTTTTGAGTTCACAGGCGGAGTTTATAAACTTTGCAGTTAGAAAAAACATGTTTTTACTTGTAAAGTGAGAAGAGGATACAGAACCCCAGGATGTCATTTTACAGCATTGCTTTGTCAGCCTCCAAACTTCAGAACTCAAAAGCAAAGTTTCAAATGCAAGGCTGCAAATATGGCCCCACTCATCCTGGTATGCAACAATATTATGCGGGGCTCCAAATAGTTAATCTTAGCGTCAATGTTCTGCAGTATCTTAGCAGTGGCATTAGTGGGAACAGGTCATTCCAGCATCAGTCTTGGCTTTGAATTAGCTTGCTTTTGTGTATTTGAGTTACAGCCTTAATCAATCTACACAGGAGTGTTTGGAAAACATTAAGTTATGGTAAATATGCATACAAAAAAAGCAGTAAGTTTTCTTAATCTATTAACTGTTTTGTATTATAGAGTATCTATCCTAGCAATCAAGCAGTTACTTACAAAATTACAAACTACATAGAAAAAAAAATCAAACAAGATCCATTTAATTTAGCTCCTATATCATAACATCAAGCTCATTAGGACTTGGGCTCTGAATCCCAAATTGCAAAGTCAGTGGAATCAACTGAGAAATTACAGCCATCAGCCCTAGAACGTTTAATCCTAGTAACTCAGAACATGAGTCTTCCAGACAAACTAATTGCCAGTACAAGTATAATAGACAAGTTCTCAGGTAACCCATTATTTTTTACTTCTATATGTCTTGAACCCATCCAGGACTTTAAAGGTGAGGTGCAATGGAAGTAGTGAGTAGAAAAAGAGAGCACTGACAGAAAAGTGTTTTTTTTTGTTTGTTTTTTTAAACACTAGTCCATTTTTAACCACAGTATCAAGAATTTTAGATTTGGTCTTCAATACTCCACCCAGAAATTTATCCTGGAGAACTTCATGTCGATTTGGAGCTCTATGCCTTCAATTGAGGGACAAAGAGAGAGATCGGGCTGGGCTGAATCTTTAGCAAAGAGATCCATCACTCACCCACTACAATTAAGTATCTGAGTTACATGTGTGTTTAAAAAAAAAATAAAAAAAATAAAAAAAACTGTTGCAAGAATTTGTGAATAGGAATATTCCTTCCCCTCAATTGATTTTTAGTTGCTTGTTATCTGTGACATCATAATTCTAGAAATTCTCCAGTTGTAAAGTCTTCAGGGAAAAAACCAGGGTAGGTAGGATTTGAGTATAATGTAACATAAGCTGGAACACCCATCTCCCATTAAAATACCACTTTCACATCTACATACATCATAACTCAGCAAAAGAGGCAAAGAGCTCTCCCCCTCCCCCCCCACAACGCATGTGTCACTTAAAAATCAGAGGTCCTGAACTGCATGCTGAAATGACTGTAGCCTCAAATTCGTAAACAAAGAATGTACTTTTCCAAAAGTCGCTACTATAACTTAACACATAGCAACTCGTACGCTATAACTATGTCAGAGTCCTACGACCAAGCAACTTGAGTTCAGGCAGCTCTCCTGTAAAACCCACAAGCTTCCTCTGCCGCTCTCCAAGTCATTTTTGTATTTCATATATCTTAAACCTTCTGCAACATCTAGTGCTTTGTGTTTGAGTGGTTGTTTTCAATAAAAGTGCCCTTCATCATTATATCACTTCACAAGACGTTTTCAGAAAGTAAGTGACAGTTAGAACTAGGTGAAGTCACGGCAAGCAGCCAAGCTCTGAAGTGGTGCTACACAGCAGTGGTGGCTCCTAAGTCAGCCTGTGGTTAAGCTTCTGTGGTTAAACCTTTTATTTTAGGTTACATACTCACTGACTCTCAAGCCTTTGTTTCCATTTTCATAAAAGCAAAGCAAAACTTGAGTGAATAACTGCAGCTTAACAACATTAAATTTGTGTTGCATGTAACTTCTCAGACTGCTGCTCAGATTGAAGTCACTACATTCAGATGACGAGTCTGGGGAGCTGTATTTTAAAACAGGGATTTGGAGCAATCAAATTTTTGAATTGCTCTGCTCTGGCTCCGCTCCAGCTCCAGGCAAAAACCTACTGGCCCGCGCTCCAGCTCCGGGCTCTGCTCCAAAGCCCTGTTTTAAAATTTCCTTTACAGACAGCTTGCCCATTTTTTGCCTAGCCAGGGAAAGTCTCCTGTAAAGTAGATAACTGCACATCACTGACAGAAGTGATGTCATAAGCAACAGTAGCTATTAAAAGTACTGTAGACCATATATGCTGGCTGTTCAGTGATATGCTTCAAGATGCAACCTCAAAAACTTAAATTCTTCATTTAAGACAGCTTTCCTATTAAGCAACTTTTTTTTGTCTTCCTTACTATTCATGCACCTCAAATCACTCAAATATCTTTCTTCTAAGTTAACTTTCTACTGTTCCAAGAATCCTTTTACAGAGAAACTGAAATAATCCACAATCATTCATAGCAACTGATTGTGATGTTACTGGAAAAAACATTCTCACTCTGTGTTTTCTTTTGTCATGCATATACATAAACACCTTAATAAACCTCTAAACATTTGAAAACAAATCTAGTAGTCTAACAGTTGTTAAATATACATAATATCTGTCAGAGCAAAGACATTATCTTTGCACAAGTGTGCATTAACATTCAGTTGGACAATTATGATCCAATGTTTAAAAACTGCTTTATGAACACTTAAGTAATGAGACATGAATTTCTGTTCAATAAATAACGTTGAAGAAAGCTCATCAAGCTAGTTTAGCAAATATTCTGTAGCATGTGTGATTATTTAAATTCCACTCTTTCCCACAGCTTGGAACAGTCATTTCTGAAGTGTAAAACTTTAAAAACAAATGTTAAACAAGACATGCTCAACCACCAGACACTCATTTTGGTGACAGCTGCTAGACACTGAAATATTACAGTGATGAGACCCATAAAAGTACCTAGATGGTCAGAAATTCATTCCTTTTACTTCCCTCTAGTTTGATCTTCCCTTGTCATGTTGCATGTTTAGACTGTAAACTCTTTGGGTCAGGAACCATGGTGTTTTTTAATTGTAAGGTCCTAGCTTATTTTGAAGTATGGTAAAAACAAGTAATTTCTTGCCTATGCCACCATACTTCAGGTTGATACAGCTACAGGCAGCACTATCCAATACCAACCAACCTCTTGTTTTCTGCCCTAAGTGTGTAGGAGTTAATACAAATATGCATGTGAATATATTTTTCTCTCTCATTCCCTATTAAGGAAATATCATTTACCAAGTACAGACAGCAGTCTTCAGCCCAGCACAAAAGAACAAAACACGCTTGGGCCTGAGACACAAATAATACAGATCTACAGTGCATCAGATAACCAGAAAAAGAGTTAATTTGGGGGGGAAAAACCTCCAAAACAAGGTGGCACTTAGCACCATAACTTCCTAACCAACACCAGAAAGTTATAAAGATATACTGTGCAACCGATATACTAAACTGAATAAGTTTGTATTCAGCCTAACACCCCTAAAATCTACCATGCCTCCTGGTGCCTAAAGGCAGCAACTTACTTTACTTTTTGATCTCAGTGATTTAAATAAATGAGGCAAAGGATGACAAAAAGAGATGTAGTAAATACAAGCAGAGTAATCAAAGTAATGGTAGGCAGGCATCATGTTAGTTCCACGTTTTATTTTTATGTTAGGAAGAAGAATTGCTCAGTGTTCTTTTTAAAATATTACTTTATGTATTTATAAAATCAGTGTCTCCTCTCAGGGTATGGCTACACTTGCAAATTTGCAGCGCTGCAGCAGGGTGTGAAAAAACACCCTCTGCAGCGCTGCAAATTGCGGCGCTACAAAGCCCCAGTGTAGTCAAAGCCCCAGCGCTGGGAGCGCGGCTCCCAGCGCTGTCCGTTATTCCCCACAGGGAGCTGGAGTACGGACAGCGCTGGGAGAGCTTTCTCCCAGCGCTGGGGCTTTGACTACACTTAGCGCTTCAAAGCGCTGCCGCGGGAGCGCTTTGAAGCGCTAATGTAGCCATAGCCTCAGTCTTTTCTTTAGATTGACTACGCTCCCAATTGTAAACCTTTCCCTAATGAGTCTTATTTATGAAACTTGTTACCATCTGTCCTCTGAATTATCTCCAGATTTGTCTGTCACTTTGGAAGCGTGATGCCTAATTTACCAAAATGGGTAAAAGTCGATGATTTAAAAAAAAAATCTTTTGTACTCTACATTAATTTTTAAATTAATTTTCCAACCCACTCTGTGACTAAGCTCACTATGAACCAATTACAATATTATTATAACTGTGAACCAATTACAATATGCTCAATAATGTCATTCACTGTATATCTATGTGATTGTCATTATATCAAGATTCATAACATGTATTCGTACACATTAGTGTGTTAGTAGACTAGAACTGGATGAGTAAGTTTTATAGCCTTGACTGTATCTGACAAAGAAATAGACTACGTAAAAAAAACTGAGATCACTCAATTCGAAGACACCATAGATTTTTTTTTAAAAACAACTTATTTGGTTCAGATGAGCCACAAAGTGCACTTTGTCTTGCTCAAATGAAACACTGAGATTTTCTGAGAAAGTTATAGTCCATAGTCCACCCAATAGAACAGACATTACTAATAGGATGATGGATAACCTATGAGAAGGAAATTGAGCAGCATGTGGAATACTTGAGGAGACAAAGTAATATGTTTTAATAAATGGCTAATATATGCAGTGATATGAAGGAGTAGGAAAACAAGATAGGAATTTGCACTTGGAAGAAATGGACAGTGTGCCATGAAACTTATACATAGGATATATGACTGCCATGCTCACTCAGTGCAACTTTTCATAAAAAACTCAGACATTCCAAGAATAACAAAAAATAGTGTTGAAAGTGATATGTTTTCAGTAATAACCACTTTTCATCAGTTTCACTGGAGAACGGAAGCTTATTCTGCCACAAGAGACAGACAGACAAATTAAGCAGCTGATTACTGCAAGCTGTTCAAAAAAGGCCAACTCTCATTAGAGATGAACCAACTGATTCAAGTAACACAAAAACCAGCCTGAACTTCTATCCGTCTCCTAAGACATGATATTTTGGGTTGAGAATTCAGAATGTCACTCCTCCCCTACAGGCCCCATCACCTTACATAGTGTCCTAGGGGCAGAAAAGGACCAGCCAGCTGTCCTTTTCAAACTAGGTGCTCTTGCTGATTGTGTTGCCAGATGACCTGCTTTCTTCCTTTCCTTTGCAGGGGTCTGTGCACAGATAAAATAAAATCTTCTCTAAAGGGAGTCTAGATGGAACCATCATGGCCAAGGTTATAAATACACATTTAAGAGAGCAGCACAGACCACCTGCAAAACATCCACGGGAACTGGACTGAGACCAAAAACTCATGTCACATAGAAACTTTCATTTGCTCTTTTCACTTCCCCATCACCTTAAACGCCCCCTCCCTCTTGTCCCCCCCTTCTCCAGCAAAGGGCTAACAGTTGCATGGAAAATACTCAGTGACAGTTAAACCTACAGCTGAAGTAGAGATTTTATACAAGACTAAAAGTGCACCAACCAGGTTTTAAATAAATAAATATACATACATGCAAACAGATTAAGCTAAATTGGAAACAAAGTAACTTTTGTTGAATAATTAAGATCAATGTATTTGTTTTGTGCTAGCCTTATCACAATTTGTAAATACTAGTTTTAAAACTCAAGACAGAAAAACATTGAGACAGAGAAGGACAGACACCTTTTGCTATTCCTTTTTATACAGTAGCTCTTCAGTGAATGCTTTCTGGGAGTTGTTACATGATTTATTTTTCCTGTAGCTGGACATGGATTTTATCCACTTGTCTCATCCACTTTTAGTTTAGCTTTGCAGCAGGGTTTGCTTTAGTAGTTCTATTAGTAAAGTCCTGGTTTTGAAAGCCAGCCATAAAGAGAAGGTGCCAAAACACTCCTGATTCACACAGGTGATGGACAAGAGAACTTTGACCTAGCCTGGAGGAATGGAAGTGAGTCAGCCTCAGGCCCTGTTCAAACAGACCCTACCTTAGGGCACCTGCCACTTTTTAAGAGCTAAAAAAAAGCGTACCAAGGTTTCTCTTCAAAGAGAGCAAGAAATTCCACTAACATGATGTGCTGGGCTAAAAAAGAGTTTGCAAGGAACTATGTATGCCTACTAGTAGAAAGAGATTAAGTGCTCTCACTGAAGGTTACCCATGCTTACAAGATCTTTTGTTCCAATGCACAGACTACCCCTATTGCCGATGAGAACTCAAATGTACAACATTGATGGGACTCCTGTCTGGGAGTGTGTGAGTCATATGCACACACTAGTGTGACCAGGCACAGCTGCTGGTGAGCCTGGTGCCTGTCCCAGTAGGCAGGGCTGGGGGCGGCACAGCCACACCAGAGGAGCTGCCTAGGCTGAACACTGGCTCCTGCAAGCAGCAGCCCGACATGCTGCTGCTTTTGCCACTGCGGGTCCTGGCCTGGTTGCTGGCTATGGCCCTGATGGTCTCACTCATTGTCACTAGAGCCCTGCAGCTCTGTGGATATAACCTTTTGTATCCACACAGGGCTCTAGCTTTTTCCTTTTTATGCATCACCACCAGTAGTAAGGTTCAGTAACGTAAATTAGGCCTTCAGTTATACCTCTGCCAATCTATTGTTTTCATTTGCACAGTTATAACTGATTAGAACTAATGTTGAAACAGAGTTACTCACAACCTATCCTTTGCCCCATCCTCCACAGTTAGGGTTGCCAGGTGGCAGGTTTTTGACTAGAAAGTCCAGTCCAAAAGGTGATCTGGCAGTCTCCAGTCAGTACTGATGACCAGACACTAAAAATTGGTTACCAGAGTAACTACAATCAGCCTCCCCATCAAGACAGAAGAGCAGGTGCCCCAATTGCCCCCACCCCAGCCCCTCATTCCAGAGACTGACCTTCTTACAATTCCTCCTGGCCCCTCACTTCAGGGACTGACCTCCCCACTGTGTCCCAATTGCCCCCAGCCCCTCACTCCTTTTCTAAGTCAGAGCCCAACTGCAGTGTCCTAATTGGGCAGGCGGGCAAGCTCCACATCAGCTCCTCCAAGCCCAGCTCTGCAGGCGGCAGGTGAGTCCCAGGAACGGGGGGGCGGAGTGAGCAATGGGGGGTGGCAAATCCAGGGGAAGAGGCTGAGCAGGAGATGGAGCAAGGGTGTCCAGTTTTCAGCAATTAGAAAGTTGGCAACCTTACCTCCCCCTCCCACCCCAATTCTCAAATTCTGGACAACCTAATCGAGGCCTGCAGCTATCCAAGGCCTAACCAAAGCCTACAGCTCCATACAAGCTACTCGGTGAGAGATTGGGCCTCCTTGGGAATCCAAGCTCTTTACCATCTACTCATAACCTCTGCAGGCTCAGAAGACCCAACCACCAACCCACAACAATTCTATCTTTACATGAGGATTCTCACCACTAGTGCCAGTACTAACCACCTAAAGCTGCAATTCTGTGAATCTAACCAGAGATTGAGGAAACTATTAAGCGGACTGTGCAAACACAATGCAAACATAACTCAAGCAAATTGCTTCAAAAGTGTACCCATTCAGACTAATTACAACAATGACACCTCACAATATCCCACCACAGGACACAACCGTTAAGAACATTGACACAGGATTTTCTTCACTCTAAAAGAAGAGGGGAAGAAAGACAGGATTTTTCACAGTGTGGGAGGGCCAGAGAGCAGGAAGAGGAAGATACTAGGGTATGAACATTGCCCTGACGCCCAATATCAACACCTTTTAAAAGTATTAGGATTACCAATAGCAGCTTTCTAACAACAAAGGACTGCAATTGGCTACAAGCTACAGCAGCATTCTTCAGATGCTGCTTACCTTTCTGGCTCCTGCCCCACTACCTGGTGCTTTCTATCACTAAACTAAACAGATCTGACTGAATACACATAAGCAGCAGGACAACTGAGTAAGAAGATACTATTTTTTCATGGTAATTTTCCAGAGTAGAATTGTATTCATTTTCACAAGGGCAATGATTGCACTTTGATAAGCAACAGAAGCAGCAGTTTTTAAACCAATAACTTCGGGGAAGAGTGTTGCATAATAGTTTCTATTTAAAAAAATAAACAAGAGGAGACTAATCAGAAGGAAGAGTGAAACCTATCCATCTTGCTTAAGTTCTTCTATTCCACTTCCCATACTAGAAAGGTCATTGGAAAGTGTTGTTAGCCTGGAGGACAGGAAAAAAATTGTACCAAGACAACATCTGATCATATGCAAAATTTATGTATACGGTCAGGGAAAGAGGAGAAATAAAGCCTTCCTTTTGGAAAGTGTCAGTAATCTTGCATTAATATTACCTATATATTGTTTAGCCAAGTGACTAAATACCTTGTACCGTGGGAGCACAGATGAACAGGAAGAGGCAGGCTGAAACATGTAATAAGATCAGAGAAGAGAGCGCATGGGGGAGTACAAGAACAGCAAAAGTGAAAGAGACAAGGGCAAAACAAGAAGCAGCATACAAAAGGAGAGATCATCAGAGGCTTTTGGAAAAGAACAAACCATAAATATGAGTTAAGAGCACAATATATATTTGGAAGTTTAATATTGCAATGTGTTTAACTGAAAAGAATTCAAATTGAGTCCATCTGCCTGAGAAACCTTAAAGTAGACTGATTCTCAAAAGGTGGATGTACAGCACCTTCCCCAAAAATCAGGCCCTTTTATAGAATAAAACTTTAAAGTGAGAAGGACCTATTATCATCATCCATTCTGACCTCCAACATAACAAAGGCCATGTAATTTCTGCATCAAGACCATAACTTCTGTCTGAGCTAAAGCACCTCTTTTAGAAATTAATTTAATCTGTATTTAAAGATTTCAAGTGACAGAATTCCCTGCATTCCTTACTAAATTGTTCCAATGATTGATTAATCTCATGGTTCAAAACATGCACCTTTTTTCCAGTCTGAATTTGTCTAGTTTCAGTTTCCAGTCACTGGATTTTCCTATGTCTTTGTTAGATTAAAGAGCCCTCTATCAGAAATCTCTTTCCTAGGTAGGTACTTCTAGACCATGATCAAATCACTTCTCAACAGTCTTAGATAAAATCTATTTATCTTACTCACTCACTCACGCCCGTCACCCCAGTCGGGGTATGGGCCGCCAACCACAGATCTCCAGAGTTCTCTATCCTGGGCCATTCGCTCTAGCTGGTTCCAGGTATAGCCCATTTTTTTGCTATCAGCCTGAAGGTCGCGTCGCCAGGTGTTTCTTGGACGGCCTCTTTTCCGCTTGCCTTGGGGGTTCCACCGCAGTGCCTATCTGGTGATGTTGGTTGGCTGCTTGCGTAGTGTATGTCCTATCCAGCCCCACCTTCTCCTTCTGATTTCTTCCTCTGCTGGGAGTTGACGGGTCCTCTCCAAGAGGTGGATGTTACTGTTGGTGTCTGGCCAGAGGATCTGGAGAATCCTTCTGAGGCAGCTGTTAATGAAGGTCTGGATCTTCCTGATGGTTGTTTTGGTTGTCCTCCAGGTTTCAGCTCCATACAGTAGGACTGATTTCACGTTGGAGTTGAACAGTTGAATCTTTATTGCCAAAGACAGCTCTCTGGAGCTCCAGATGTTCTTGAGCTGTAAGAAGGCTGCTCTTGCCTTACCAATCCTTACTTTGATGTCTGCGTCTGTGCCACCCTGCTGGTCGATGATACTATCTAGGTAGGTGAAGGATTGCACTTCTTCCAGGGGGCTTCCATTCAGTGTGACTGGGTCGTTGCTGATGGAGTTAATCCTTAGGATCTTGGTCTTGTCCTTGCGGATGTTGAGGCCAACCTGTGATGACGTGGCTGCCAGTACGCTGGTCTTCTCTTGCATCTGCTGTTTACTGTGCGAAAGGAGTGCAAGGTCATCGGCAAAGTCCAGGTCATCAAGCTGGGTCCACAACATCCACTGGATTCCGTTCCTACGCTCGTAAATGGATGTCTTCATAATCCAATCGATGACGAGGAGAAAGAGAAGTGGTGACAACAAGCATCCTTGTCTGACTCCGGTTCGCACCTGGAAGCTGTTTGTGAGCTGCCCTCCATGGATCACTCTACAGTGTATACCGTCGTATGAGTTCTTGATCAGGTTGACCACATTTGAGGGGATGCCATAGTGCTGAAGGAGCTTCCAGAGGGTCTCTCGATCCACGCTATCGAACGCTTTCTCATAGTCAACAAAGTTGATGTACAACGAGGAGTTCCACTCCATAGACTGCTCGACTATGATGCGGAGTGTTGCTATCTGGTCCGTGCATGATCTGTTCTGCCAGAAACCTGCCTGTTCATCTTGTAGCTGTGGATCAATGGCATCCTTCATTCTCTCTAAGAGGACTCGGTTGAAGACCATCCCTGGCACCGACAGGAGTGTGATTCCTCTGTAGTTGGCTATTTATCTTAAGTCCCCCTAAAAGGCTAGTTTTTCAGAATTCAAAATCATTCTTGTATCTCTTTTCTGAATTCTTTCCACTTTGAAAAAAAAATTAAAGTGTTGACACCAAAACTGGACACAGTAATCCAGTAATAGTTTCACCAATTCCATTTCACTTGGTGAAATTCAACAGCCTACTATGTTAGGCAGGTGGTCAGGCTAGCTTAAACCAAGGTTATGCAACTGTAACAGGAGTTCTTCAAGTGGCCTCTCCACATTCCCACTCATTGGATGCACCTACAATGGGGCTTAGGCACTGGAATGTTTTGTAGTGGTGCCCACTGGAGCACTCTCACATCCTCTCCTGCACCTTCCTTCACTGTTCCTGAACACTAAAGGCAAGGTACTCCAGTCACCTCTGCTCCTACCACCACCTTCTCAGATCCAAGACTATAATTAGGACTCTGAGGAAGAGGAGAAGGTAGGCAGGAAGTGTGAATATGCAAACTCCAGTTACAGGTGAATAATCTTCATGTATTCTTCGACTGGCCTCTGAACATTCCCACTCATGGGACAGTTTGATCAACAGTACCGTCATTCAAGGAAGGTGGAGACAAGGAGTCCTAAATAAACAATGGCAGAAGTAATGCTCTACTAAATAGAGCATGTGACCAGGTCTAGTGCATAGCATTTTGTAAACACATGGCTAGAACTCCATGCTGTAGCTCTGCAGATTTCCACAATGGGAATATGCCTAAGGCATGTCACAGAGGCCATTTTTGCCCTTGTGGAATGGGCTCTAATCCCTATCTGGAAAGGGAGAGGAACAGAGGCCAATTTGTAAGCTCTGTTCAATGCACAGCATAACCCATTTAGATAGTTTTTAAAGTAATAGTCTGCCTTTTATTTTGTGCATAAGATTTAGTGACTTTTTAAAACTCTTTGGTTCTATTTAGGTAGAAAGCTTTTAGTATCTGGTATGTGGATGTTTGCATAAGGTTTGGGAAGGACTATTGGTAGATAAATGATTGGTTGAGATAGAAATAAATTATTGTTTTGGGCAAGAATTTAGGGTGGGGCTGGAGAACAACTTTGGCTTTGTGGAAAACTGTGAAGGTCACATAAGTCATCAGCATGCAATTCACTTACTCTCCTGGCAGATGCTACGGTTATTATAAATGCTGTTTTGATTGATAGACAAACAGTGAACATTCAGAGGCTCAAAGGGCAGCTTCATAAATTGAGTAAGCACTAAATTAAGATCCCATGATGGAGCTGAACCTTTGACTGGAGGATAGATGCTTATTAGACCTTTCATAAATCTCTTTACTGTGAGTAAATACAATCCTGTTATCAATGAGTATGTGGTAAGCACATATGACAGCTAGATGAATTTTCACAGGTATCAGAAAGTTTCAAGCAAAGCAAACAGACTGGTTTGGAGCTGAACCTAGGACTATGTTATTGAATGCCCAAACTGTAAGCCTTTTCCACTTGAAGTCATAGACATTGTGAGTTGATTGTTTCAGGAAACTTATCAAGACGTGGCAACAAAACTAATCGATCTAGAGAGGTCCTATGGCCCATGCTATCAGGTGTACTGAATGGAAGGATGGAGTGATAAATCTGGCTGTTCTACTGAGACAACCGGTCCATGGTGATAGGGAGAAAAGCCAGTATTTTTGTTCTGTGTTTGTACAGCACCTAGAACAATGAGGTCCTGGTTCATGACTGGGGCACCTAGGTGCTACAGTAATACATTAAATAAATAATATACTTCTCTGGAGAGATGAAGGAAGTCTGGAAACCATTGTCGTAACCATATTATTATTGGCTGTATCTCACTTTATCTTCTGTATTACTTTTTGGATGAGAGGAAACCAGTTGAGTAACGCATCCTAAATGGAATGCTCTCCTGCTCTCAAGCAGAACTGTGGGCACTTGGCATTGTGCTTTGCTGGAAACAGATCTATTTACAGATAACTCAGAGACTTGCAAAGATGTCATCTGTTGATGTGTTTACAGACCATTCATGCTGTTCTCTTCTGCTCCTGCTCAGTTGACCTGCCAAGTTGTTGTTTTTGCCCAGCCCACCCAATGTAGGGCTATGTGGTAAAGTGTGATGATACATCAGTTCCATGGTGCTACAGCTTCTCTGCACAGCTGAGTGGAATGAACTTCTCTGCTTATTTACATAGGACACTGCTGTTGTGTTGTATGTAACAAACTGGACTACTATACCTTGCAAATGAGGAAGGAAAGCCTTGCGAGCCCAGTAAATTGCCCTCAATATTAGTATGCATCTTTCTCCACATAGCCTGGATGACCATGAATTAGTAAATTGTTGAAATAGGCTCCCCTCCTAAAGTTGGAGGCACTGAAGGGGATACTTGTAGATGAAACAGGGAGACTGAATGCTCTCTCTCAGGACACTGTGACCCTTCTCTTGGGGGAGTTAACTTTGAAAACATGTTGTCTGAGCTTTAGAGATCATGTTCTGCTAAGTATTGCTGCAGAACTCTCATCTTGAGACAAGCATGGGTGGGATTTGTATGTGTAACTGAGATCTGAGGCCCACCAGTCTGAAGAAGAACATTACATCTGGTAAGAACTCTTGATGCTTGAGTATAGCTAACTGAATTTTCAGGATTCTTTCTTCTGGTAGGAAGGCTCTGTCTGCTTTTGAATTCAGATCTTCCCCAATGAAAGGAATTCTTTGAGTAGGAAGCAAGCATGATTCCCCCCCCGCCCCCCAATTTATTCCAAGTCCCAGTTTCTCAAAATGGAAGCAGGTGCAAGTTGTATCACTGGACAAGCTCTCTTATGATCCTTTAATGTGTGTGTCATGTAACTTAGGGTATACATGTACACCCTATCTTAGATGTGCTGCCACTACAAATAAGTATTTTGTAAGTATACAAGAGGTGGTCAAAAGGAAGGATTCTATAGTTACAGCGATCTTCCTCCCTCCCCATTCCTCCCCACAAAGAAACAAAGGTATTTGCAATGTGAAAGCCAGAGAGATGTGGTAATATACATCCTTTTTTAAACAGAAAACTCAAAATAAACTTGAGTGGGTAGGGAGGGAATTATTAATGACAGAGTCAGCATGTACAGTTTGAACTTTCTGATGAAGGAGCTGAGCACTCTCAGGTTTAAGATGCTTTCAGATACTTTCTGATTCCAAAGAATCCCTTTCCCCTGAATTCTCTTAGAACTTCCTCTATGACCCTTATTTCTACAAACAAGTGAACCCCTGCTTTTAGTAGGTTCTTGTTTGCTGATTCCTGATGAGATAGGAAAGGGGCGATATGGTGTCAAATTATATGGAATAAACTCTTTGTACTACTTCCAGGATCCATTTGTTTGTATTGATGAAACCCCAGTTGTTGGAGTGAGAAAACTGATGCTCAAAGGTGTGGAAGGAGGGAGGTGAACAGTTTAAGATTGGCTTGCAGGTCTGGAACCTCATGTCAAACCTGTGGTCTAAGGCTTGACACAAAAGAAAAGGGTATGATTTAATTGTCCTTTATTTGCTTGGCGCTCTTTTTCCTTCACTGCTATTGAACTGGAAGTTGTTTGTGCAAATAATAGCCTGTCTGTATGAAATACAAACTGATGAAGTGTACTGCTGTCTACAATAATTAAGACAAGAGCTCCAAACCTTCTCCTTGGGTTAATAATCCCCTAGCAATCTAGCTGCTCATCTAGCATCTAATCTTCTCTAGGACTATCAATCCTTCCACTGAGCAAGCCATCACCTATGAATGAATGTTCTTCCACATGTGCTCTGGATTCAGGTGGAAGATGAGATAATCTAAGGCCATGTCTACACTAGACACCTTAGAGCAGCTCAGCTATACCAATGCAGCTGTAAGATCTTCCAGGTAGCCGCTCTATGCTGATGGGAAGATAGCTCTGTCAACATAATTAAACCATCGCCAATGAACGGCTGTAGCTATGTTGGCAGGAGAGTGTCTCCGGCTAACATAGCACTGTCCACACCAGTGCTTCTGTTGATGTAACTTATGGTTCTCAGGGGTGTGTTTTTTCTCACTCCTTAGCGACATAAGTTATACTGACAAAAGTGCTAGTGTAGACATAGCCTAAACCATGCATGTTGACCTATATTGATAGCTGAAACCACTGCCGTTGCTGCAGTGTCTGAAGCATCAAATGAGGCTCTAAGGACTGGATCCACCAAAGGAACTTAGGCATTGCCACGCCTAGCTTTTATGTGACTTGTCACCCATTGGAATCCACAGCCCCAAGTTTGACACCTACTTGGCTCCCTAACACAGTGTTTGGGGAGAGTTAGGTGCTTAAGAACTGGATCCACAAAAGCCAGCCCATTGTACGGGGAGCCTAGACAGTAGAAAAATGCCCAGAAGGGGGTGGGTCTTAAATCCTATCCCTCGAAGTCAGTTAGGCACCTACGTATAAGCCAGAGGGAGACACCAATCTCTGCTCGGAATTCACAGCTCTAAACTGTCTCCTGAATTCCTTAAAGGGTTAGGTGCTAATCCTTCCCCTCACCACACACCCACATGAAACACTGAAGGAAGGGATGGTGGTATGCCTCTCTTATAACCATTACTCCAATGGTTAGGTTACTCACCAGGGATGTACAAGAGGTGGATTCAATTCTCCCCTCTGCCTCATGTGGAGAAGGGATATGAACACAGATCTCTTTCAATCTCTCCTGTTGAAGCTGTGTCACTACATACAATATTTAAAAATTTATACAGCCAGAGAGCGTGAATGACTCTATAGACCAGTGGTTATGGCACTCACCTGGTCGGGGAGGGACCCAGGGTCCAGTCTTCCTGTTCCAATGCACATTTACATATTTATACAGTGGAACAGTTTCAACAGGAGACAGAGACCCCCCACCCCAAAATACCTCATAGCCCAGTGATTAGGGCACTCTCTTGATAGGTGGAGACTTGTGTTCAAGTCCCTCCTCCACGTCAGGCAGAGGGTTGAATTTCCCCATTAGTTTTGTGTGTGATTTAGGCCTATTGGATTAGGACTTGCAGGCGAGATTGGGAGGGGAATGCTTAGTCTGAGGATCCTGCTGGGACTTAGGCACCCAACTGCCTAGACTGAGGCAGCTGTGAACATGCTCACCAGCAGATTTGTAGGCGCCTTGGTGACTAACAGCAGAAATGTGTGTTCATACACATTTATGAGCAGCTGAGTGGGGACTCTGAGGATCTCAGTGCCATCTAGATGTTGGACTTAGGCACCCAAGTCATTTTATAGATCTAGACATGTCCATGTTTAGCTACTAGCTGTCCTTTTATTAAGGCTTTAGCCAATTTCCTTTGCTCTTCAGGCAGATCTTTAGCAAACAAGGCCATTTCCCCTCAGAGATGGCACTGATATCTAAACCTTTAGAGCCTGACAATTAGCAATCCTAATGCCTAGTGAGGCTGAGGAGAAAACCATCCTGCCCAGAGTATCCAGTTTCTCACCTCTGTCAAACAAGACAGAATGCACTTGGTCTCATTTTGTCCTCTGAACTGCTGCAGCAACACCACCAAGTTAGGAGCAGGAAGACAAAAAGAAAAATCCTCATGTGGTAACTGCTATAGCTTGTCAGCCTTCTTTGACATGGCTTGACCAGAGGCAGGATTTGCTCAGACAGTTTTGGTTGGTTGCAATAGTGCTTTTAAAACTGAGTGGGGGTGATCTTGCTATTAGGAGGACCCAATATATTGAATACGCAAAGTCAGATCTCTTCTATGGACACAGTTGTATTCTTTAAGGTTGAAGCTATTCTGACTACAGTTCACGAAACTGAATGACATCTTCTGGTGAGGAAGATGCTGAAGTGACTCCCACATTGTCATCAGGGGGACATTTGATCATTAAACTTCAAATCCATGTCCTGGTATGAGATAAGTCCCATCGGTTCCTCCTCTTTGAGCGTATCTGGGACTACTATCAGGGAGTGCTCAGTATACCCAGATAATCTAAACCGAGCCAATATATGAGATTTTCCCTGATCTATAGGAGGTGCTAGATCTCTGTAAGGATGATGATCTGTATGAAGGAGGGAATTGCTAAGCCTGCTAATATTTAGTATCACAGTCCCAATCATAGTACCTACTTGGTTAAGGGTATGATCTTGTGTGTGTGCTGCATGGAGCATCTCAGTAACATTTATTTGGGTTCACTTTTACCTCAGCTGATGGGAACTGAGCTGGTATATTAACCCATTTTTCATGATCTGATTCACTGACAGATTGCAGATCCAATATCAGGTCCAAGGCAGTTAGTAAAGGGACAACTAATGCCTTGGAATTCTTGAAATTGAAAAGGGGGAGATAAACCTCCTTGGTGAGGTGTTTTAGGGGAAGGAAGTGATATGGCTAGGGAAATCTGAATCTTCTCTGATCTTCTGTCTCTTTTCCAGTGGGGAGGTGGGAGCAGGAAGCGTCCCTATCACTCTGCCCAGGGGATATACAGTTCACTAATTAGATAATGGCTCTAACGGCAGATCTGAGCAGTACCTGGGCAACTACCATTATAGTGGATGCTGACCACGCAGAGGAATCGAAATTACCTGGAACTGATATACTTGCTACATTAGGGGCACACCCCTTCCTTTGGGATTTCCCCTGCACTAAGGCAGTAACTTTTAGTCTAGGTTCCAGTGATGTTTTCAGAACTGACCCTAAAGGACAGAGACCCAAAACAATGCATAGTTTTGCTTACAGGCCCTACCCTTATTCTGAACCAAAACTGTCATATCTGAAAGGGCACACCCATAAAGATCTTTTAACAAAGGCTGACATATATGGGGTTCTGTTGTGTCTAGAACCAAAATCGAATTATTTACGATCCTTTGGTACCAAAGGTTTGGTTTTCACTCCATGACAGGAGGATACTACCTTCAGGTGGGATCTTGGGCTGCTTTTTATTCCCTGGGAGGTGAAGGGTTGATGCAAGCCCAACAGTACTCATGGAACTGGCAGTTACAGAGCTGGAGGGTTTGCATAGCCTCCTGAAGCAGCAAGTCTTGGAGTTTGGTTTCATGCATCACTCCAAGAGCTTGCCAGAAGGTGCTGCAGATCATGCACTGTGAAGAAGGGTATTCTGCCTCCAAGCAAACTAGACACCTGGTATGGGAGTCCAAAGCCTCGTCCCCTTCAGATCTGCCACTATGATCCATGAGCCCACATGAACTAATAAAATGTTAAAATAAATAACTTAAAAGCAATAAATCTAAACAAACCTCAGCTAAGGGATCTAACTGATGTAAAATCTTCAAAGGGGATGGATCAGCCAGGAGAAATCCCTGGTCCATCCGCAGCCACAGCTGGAAAGAACTGAGGAAGTGGAGCACCACACCCCCTTCTATGGCCTTGCATTCAATATGGTCAGAAAAAGTACAGGGCGGGGCAGGAGGCGGCACAAATGTTTCACAACAGTGCCTGCTGGAGTGGATTTCATTCCACTATCCAAGCTGCACCACTGGCACATCCCAGGAATGGGGTTTTGTCTCAGTTAGATTCCTTAGTTAGCTAAAAGTCATTTAGATTTATTGCTGCATTTGAAGAACACAGTGATTTCTGCTGGCCTTAGTCTATGAACGTATGTATAATCTTGCATTTTGATAAACCCAGCTTACCAAACAATATAGATTATTCTGTATAACGGACATATTTTTATTATTTTCCATCCCACCAATCTGTGCTATTTTATACTTTCTTGCAAATCACTGATAAAGATTTAATATCATTGGAACAAGAACAGATCCCTGCAGAACCTCACTAGAAGCAACCCCATTGTATAATTCCCCATTTAGAGTTACTTTGAGATCTATCAGTTAGCCAGTTTTATTCCATTTAATACACGCTACACTGATTTCAAACTGACGACCCAAAAACTGAGGCAACCAATGAACATACACTCCATCAAGTATCCAGCTAGTCCAAGTATCACTCTTCATCTTAGATAAGCAATTTCTAACCTCTTCAGTCTCTGACTCTCTAATCACAAATATAATTGAATGACTCATTGATATGACAAGCTATAGTGGAGGTCATCCAATTTTACAATAAAGGAAAAAAACATTTGGAGAAGATGTCTCCAACAGATGTGGTGTGGACTGAAAGGAAGAGGAGAGGCAAATTTGTATTTGAAAGAGATAATAGTTTTTAAGCAGCATTAGTTTTCTCTCTCACTTTCCTTTTTATCTTCTTCCCATGCTTCCCTGCTCTACATGGTGTGTCTGCCTCAGGCCCTTTAATCTGGGAAGCAAGATGAACAGGGTGGAGGTGTACATGCATGAGCAGTGGGGACGGGGAGGGCAGTTGGGAGAGCATACAGGCAAACAGCAAAGAAAGAACAAAGCAACAAAACATTTTGACTACTGTTTACTCCCATTAGCCCTGCAGAGCAATAGGCAAGTGAATGAGCTAGATTCTGTTCTGGCTTGCACTTCAACAATCACAGATCCTTCACTGTTTGCAATGCACAGTCCACAAAAGCCCATCTTTCATTTTCGAATTCCAGACTGAGTTGCAGAGCTTATGGAAGAAATGTAATCTTCATACTTGTAAACGGAGTGGATCTGATCTGGGAATCATTGAGAGAACACAAATATGGAACCAAAAGCCAAGTCATGTTTTGAAGAAGAACTGCACTTTAAAAGTTAGCCAAATATGTTGTACAATAGATGCCCAACATTAATTTTTATATGAAATTGTTCTGCATTCAGCCAATACCTTCATCAAAAGATATCCAAATGGCTCAAAGTAGGCATTTCAAAAATACTGCAATATTGTTGACTTGGAAGTCATGTTGATTCAAACTAAAAACATCAATATATATTAATTGTATTACACCACAACCTAAAGGCTTGAGCACAGTTTGGGCCCTTACTTTGCTAGGCACTATACAAACACAATAATGAAAGAGCTTCCTGAAGAACTTACAGCTTAAGGCCCACAACCTGCAATTTGTTGACTTTAATGGTGCTCCGTGAGCACAGCAGTCTGCCTGCATGCAAAGAATTGTAGGCTGGGGCCTATACAGAGAAGACAAAGGATGAGAGGAGAAACAGATATATGAGTTTCAGAGGGGTAGCTGTGTCAGCAGAAACAAGGAGGAGTCTTGTGACACCTTAAAGACTAACAAATTAATTAGAGCACAAGCTTTTGTGGGCTATGACCCACATGACTTTCCAAACGCTACACATCAGGTCAGCTGGGAGTAGAATCCAGGGCTCCTGACTCCCTATCCACTAGACTATGTTGGATATTGGAAAAGGTATGGAAAAGGGCAACAAAAATGACTAGGGGTATGGAACAGCTTCCATATGAGGAAAGATTAATAAGACTGGGACTTTTCACCCTGGAAAAGAGATGACTAAGAGGAGATATGATAGAGGTCTGTAAAATCATGACTGGTATGGAGAAAGTAAATAAGGAAGTGTTATTTACTCCTTCACATAACAAGAACTAGGGTCACCAAATTAACTTAATAGGCAGCAGGTTTAAAACAAACAAAGGGAAGTATTCCTTCACACAACGCACAGTCAACCTGTGGAACTTTTTGCCAGAGGATGTTGTGAAGGGCAAAACTATAATAGGGTCCAAAAAAGAACTAGTTAAGTTCATGGAAGATAGGTCCATCAACAGCAATTAGCCAGGATGGGCAGGGATGGTGTCCCTAGTCACTGTTGCCAGAAGCTGGCAATGGATGACAAGAGTTGGATCACTTGATGATTACCTGTTCTGTTCATTCCCTCTGAAGCACCTGGCATTGGCCACTGTCAGAAGACAGGATATGGCTATTGTTATGACTACACTGTCTACCATATTTAATTTGGCTAACAACCCAAGAATATGGATTAACAGGACCAGCAACTATAAATGACAACCACTACCTAACCACTTACTGCTCCTTTCTTATTGATACAAATATAAATGGAAAACTTCTTTGGCTGAAAGATCTTATCTTTCATCACACATTAAAAGAGCAAGATGTAGCACAAACCACTTAGCTTTCCAATTATCTACAATTTCTCAATGACAGGGTAAAAATTTACCACTCTGCTTCACTAACAGTTTTTTGCCTCATGCTGTTTATTATTTTGGTGTGCCAATTCAGTATAATAGAATAAGCATCCTTTGAGTTCAATGTTGAAGTTGCTATATCAGACTGTATTTTGGACTATCAGGGTCACAACTTTAGTGTTAAAATAAGTTTTTTTTACTGTGCCTTACATTAATTTTGAAAGCAGTGTACGAGAAACAACAAAATAAGGAATGACATTTTTTAAAAAACATTTTTAAATGTTGTATAGGCTTTTTCTCTATGGTACTCATCACTGTAGTATCGGAGGACCTCACCAGTATTAATGAATTTATGTTTATGATACTCCTACAACATAAGGAAGTATTACTCTTCCCATTTTTTAGATGTTAGCAAAAGTGGAGAGAGACAGTGACTAACGCAATGTCACATAGAGGATCCTCTTCTGTTTTCAGCTCTGCTGAAGACTTCCTAGGTCCCAGTACAGACCCTCTTTAATGGTAATCTTAACTCCCATTTATGTCCAGTTGCCATCTTTCAAAGATAAATATCAAGGACTTTAGAAGAGTGTAAATCAAACGTGCAAAGATATTATTTGCTCATGTTGACTTGTCAGTTGTTAGGTTTGTTTAAATAAAAGTTGTTCCAATATAAGCACTAAAGAGCATCTTTAAGAGTTACACCATCAGGGACTAAAGTTACCCTAACAGTCCTGCTCTCTCTGCTCCAGTCTTGTGAAATGGCAGGTAAGATGGCTATCGGAAGTTAACAGAGTAGTCCGGCACCCATTAGTCAGTTGCCCAGTTGCAAAGCAGGGATTTTATGCTGCATTATTCTGGAAAGTTATTTTCCAGTGTCAGCGTTTTGTATAAAGTTATATATTGAATACTAAGAGAACAAATACACAACAATTGTACAAGCTGAAGGTGAGGAAAATGCGGTCAATAAGCTGAATGGCAGAGGTTCCAGATCATCTGCTAAAAAGCAACATTAAAACTCTTCCTGAATGTGACCTGGCTCAGACTTAGATAAACTTCTATCAGGCACTGATTCCAGAGACTTATACTGAAAGCAAGGACTAGTACCACTTCTATGCCATGTCATGGTTAGTATCCAAAAAACTGGAAGATATCAAATGATTTTGAAAAATCCATTTGGCAGTAGAGTAGGACACCTTCATAACACTAAGAAAGGAAAGTCTGAAACACCGACAGTTGCAAGCTTTTAAAGAAGAGTAGTTAAATTTAAAGTTTTTTGTCCTTATGGCTGATGACAGATCCTTCAAATTGTGAGTGAATTCAGTATTTTCTTACTCACTCTGCTGACCAATTCCAGTCCTTCTGCTACTTCCCCAAACAATTAAAAAATAAAAATAAAAAAGATTAACAGCATTCTGAAGAGCCTCTCTGAAGCTCTTCAGAATCATATGGGTATCAATGACAATGACAAATATCAGTCAATTTCAGTCTGGATATGGATTTATATCCACTTTAAGCCTGGGCTACACAGTTTGTGTACCACTATAATTAGTTTTGTTTAGAAATTGACCTAGTTAAAGCAGTGCAGCCTTATAGTACAGACACAGTTTATATCTGTATAAGGTTGCTTGTACACTACAGCTTATTCCCATAAATATGATAGAGGTCCTGTATCCAGGAGTTTTTCTTGGTAGGTAAACCTTAAAGCTTCATTGTTCACTTTATCCAGAGCTTCCAATCCAGGCAGCATGCAAAAAAGCAAACAAAAGGAGTCTTCTAGACTAGAGCATGAGTGTCAAATTCACTCTGTGGAGATGGTTGAAGTATGGTTGGGGTAAATTTACAGGCATAAGTTATACTGATAAAAGCACATTTAACTACTGACACAGTTATATTACTTTCTTGAAAGAGCTCAATTGCACCTGCTCAAACTTTGATCTTGAGTCTCAGATTGCATTTATTTCTCAGAAAACATCAATATGGAATTGCCCAAAGAATGAAGGTGATCAGCCCTCCTGAAGAGTCAACATAAAATAGTGGTCTTAAGGTGGCACTAACTCTAGGACATAGATCAGTGGTATCATATTTGGAGATTATTTCAATTAAGAGTTGACTAGATACATATGAGCGAACATACACCAGAATTATTATAACCAAACAAGGCATGGAAATAACCACATTTTGGAAGTGTCTACATTTGAACTACCCAATGACTGAGAAGACACCACAATTCTGACTGTTGGGTCTATGAACTCCCCACACTCAAATGTTACATTCCTTACACAATTTTTTTAAACTCAAACACTAGAATGTCTTGAATTGAACAATAAAGGGATCCAGCCAGCTCTCTGCTATGATTCTGTCGCTATCATACCATATCAACATTGCTACCTTAAAATCTACAAAAACAAATTACTAGCTAATTATTAGAGTTGATTCCTTGGTTAGAAAACAGCAGTCTAGCTAAATGTATTCTGCTCTCTGTGTATATGACACTGGGGTCCCCATCCTACATTTCTACAGCAGAACCACCTATGCCACTCTCTCCTCACTTCAAACTATGGCTCTAGGCCACCTGTCTGTGCTCCCCTTGACCTGCTTGTACTTTCCAGTTCTCTATCAGTCTCCCTCTTTCTGGACTTCTGCTCAGACACACTTCTGCCCTATCCCTTGTATGTGCACCTCCACTTCTTGTTTAACCCAGGAACTGCTTCAGCATCTAAGCCTGAAGTCAGCACCTAAGCCTGAAGTCAGCACAATGTCAGCTTATATTATAAACAATAACACTGATTTAAATGTTGCTCTTTAGACACTTAAAGACAACTACCTTTTTATCTATTCCATTAGGCCCCGCCACAATACCAGAAGGCACATCTCAGCAACTCCAACAAAGCAAACTTAGCATTTCAGGTCAACCCATATGAGAAATAAAATGAGCCACACAAAAAAGTGGTAGCAGAGTTTTCAAAACACCAAATTTAAAAGTCCTTTTCTGAATTTCACCAAACTCGGGCAAAAAAATATTCTCTATCCTACACAGTGACTAGGTCCAGCCTGTCAAAAGTTCTGGGGGAGGGGTGGATGTCAATCTCTTAGCGGACCAGTTGGGGGGGGGGGGGGTAAGCTATGCAAAAGAGTCTTATAATGGGCAGCTGCCTTCGAACTTAAGCACGGGGAAGCGCCCGCAAGGGAAGGTGTTTTACGAGGCAGCACCAGCTTCCCCCTGCCACTGCCTCAGAAAAAGTCCCGAGGTGAAGCCCATTCACAAGTTCACCTCAATGTCAACTGCCTTCCGAAAGCCTGCGGATGACCCTCAACGGCCAGCCCTGACCCCTGCTTCTCAGCCACCCACCCACCCAGCCCCCGGCCTGACCCCGGGCCGAGGCGGGGCGCGTCAGCCCGGCAGTGACAGTCCGGGAAGGGCGGCGGGGAGACCAGCCCCAGCCTGTGAGCTGGCAGCGCGGCCGGGAGGAGAAGCGAGGCGCTGCGAAGGGGCACCCCCCGCACAGGGACCCGGCCGAGGGTGGCAGCGGCCCAGGCACCGGGGCTCCTTCAGCCCCGGAGCTGGGGGGTGGGGGAGAAGCCGCCTCCCCGGCTCGAGCGCTGCGGGTCCCCGCAAAACCCCCGAGCAACCGCCCTGCCCCGGGGGATCCTCCCCAGCCTGGGCCCGGCGCAGGCTGCCGGGATCGGGGCCCCGCTCTGCGGCCAGGCCCCAAACGGTAACAGCGGAGCCCGGGGGCGCCTCTCACCTTCCTGCTCGGCCCGGGCCGTGTGCGCCAGCAGCGCGAGCAGCAGCCGCAGCGCCGCTCCGAGCTGGGGGCCGGCGGGCGCCGGGAGGGCAAAGCCGGGGCCAGGGGCCGCCGCTACCTCCCGCCGGGCCCTCATCACGCTGCTGCCGCGGGCTCGGTGTCTCGGCGGGGCCCTGCGAACGGGGCTCCGGACTCGCTGCGTCCCGGGGCGCGTGCGAGTGTCAGTCACGGCCGGGGCGGGCGGGCGCCTGGTGCACACACAACACCCCCTCCCCCCCCGGCGGGGGGCGGGCCCGGCACCGCCCCCGCCGCGCTGGGGAGGGGCGGAGCGGGGAGTCGCCATCTTAGGTGAGGGCAGGGGCCGCGCGACACGCTGCGGAGCGGCTCGTGCGTCCGGAAACCGCCTACTCCTCCCGCTGGCGTGAAATGATTGGCGGTGAAGCTCCAGCCCCTTTTGACGCCACAGAGCGGAGGGTGTGGCGGTGAAACTAGCCGGGGGAGGGCCTTCGTGCCCGGCTTCAAGATGGCGGCGGGAAGCGCACTTCTATCCCTAGTGCAGCTCGACGCTCCGTCCCTGCTGCTGTCTCTTCTCTATGGTGCATTGGTACTGTCTCCATCCTGCCTCCGGCGGCACTCCCTGCTGCAGCCCGCGGGGACGGGGAGGGTGGATCAGTGAGTGGGGGGAGACTCCGCTGTAGAGACCCCTACACACCTGGTTGGGGGGGAGGCGCTTCCTACGAGGAAGGAGCTATTTCCCCTTGATTTTCCCTCCTCCGCCTGCCCCCAGTGTCGGTGAGGCAAGCACACGATGTCGTGCAGGATCTTGTATTCCTTTCGCAAAACGTGTGAAAACTTGTCATGCCAATAAAAGAATTCACATTTGAAAATTTGTGATACAAATTTGAAATATAGGGGGATGCTAGGTGTAATAGCAATGTGAGATTATTTATCCCTGAGGTATGTAGTACAGCCTATGCATAAACTATGCAATTCCATGGCTTTATATGCTAAGTATCAATAAGGAGGCCACGTGTGATCATGACTTCTGTGTTGGTCTTCTCTTCTAGGAACTGCCCTGAGACCATCAGTCATGTCACAAAGTGGGCCACCGAACAGCTTTCACTAGCAGTAACTTTCATTCACTGCTGACCTGGGCAAGATTAGAGTAAAAAATTGCATATGACCATACCCAAATCATCCAGTTCCCCACCCAAACAGCATTTTTAACCTCTCTGGTTAAGGTTGAATTTCTTGAAATCACATGATTTTTAGAAACTGGAAAAGATTCAGGAGCCCAAAGAGGCCCTAATCCCAGGTTAGCACCTTGTCATTCTGAGGTATGTATTGTGTCTGCTGAGTCAGGTGGAAGTGATGGAAACAGCTACAAGAATGGTTGGGAGGTTTTTTGTTTAGAATATCAGCAGGTTGAATCATTTAACAGCCTATTACACTTTACACCCACATGACAGCATTGATTTTTATCCAGTAATAATATACTTTGGAGTTATTGGTGTCATACTTTTCATTTTTTGTTTCTTATTATTGTCTAATGATGCCTGGGCCACCTTGAGACTCTTCAGCAGGGGTAGGCAACCTGTGACACATGAACTGATTTTCAGTGGCACTCACACTACCCGGGTCTTGGGCACCAGTCCGGGGAGCTCTGCATTTTAATTTAATTTTAAATTAAGCTTCTTAAACATTTTAAAAACCTTATTTACTTTACATACAACAATAGTTTAGTTATATATCATAGACTTCTAGAAAGAGACCTTCTAAAAACGTTAAAATATATTACTGGCAGGTGAAACCTTAAATTAGAGTGAATAAATGAAGACTCAGTACACCACTTCCGAAAGCTTGCCGACCCCTGTTCTACAGTCTTTAGTTCTTGCTGTTCACTAGAGATACAGTCACAGTATAGGAGGGATGGGAAAGGCATTAATCCCAAGGGGGAAAGGAGGCAATCAGGTGTGCAGAATACCTCAAGTCTCAACAATCGACAATGGCATCTGTTACACAAATCTCATTGAAACTTACTGCATAGAGAAGGGAGTTAAAGACTTGTCTGTGTCTCTGACCAAGGCCTGGGCAGTCAGTGCTAGTGGTCAGTGCAGTGGTGGTCCGGCCTAGTATCTGGAGCAGGAGTCAAGATCCAAGAATCGGAGCTGGAATCAGGAACCAGGAGTCAGAAACTAAGGAGGGCTGGATCAAGGTTGGAAGAAGGCTGGGAACAGGGCACAGGAGTGAGCACAGGAGTGCAGGCATAAGTATTGAGCAGCCATGTGCTAAGTGCTACAGCTAGGTTTAAGAGCAGACCTTGCAATGCTGCTCAGCCAGTCCAGCCAATTAGAGGTTGCAGCTGTGGTGCTTGCTGACCCCAGGCCCAGCTATAGGCCCTCATTCCTGACAGCACCCCTCCCTTTTGAGGACACCTCTCAGAAGCCCTAGGGCCTGGTTTCTCAGGATGAGCCCAGTCTTAGGGTGCTTAGCAACCACCAGCAGCCACGCTCCCCTCCCTACTCCTGCCCACTGCCAGCCCCCACCGATCAACTCCTTCCCCTCCCTTCCAGCACCTCCTGAATGCTGTGGAACAGCTGTTCAGTGGCATGCAGGAGGCACTGGGCAGATGGGGGAGGAGTGGTGACAGGGTGCACTCAGGGGAGGAGTCTGAAAGAGGCATGGTGGGAAGAGGTGGGGTGGGGCCTTGTGGGGGAGGGGTGGAGTGGGGGCAGGGCATGGGGCTGAGTGGGGGTAGAGCACCCCAAGGGAAAATTAGAAGCCGGTGACTGTGAGCCCAGTGGAAATCCTGTAGTAGGTCTGGGGTGTGGATGTTTTCAGCAAGTTCCCAAGATCAGTCATCCAGATCATAGCCCTTCCAGTTCACCAGGTAAGGGAGTTTTTCCCTAACTCACCAGGATTTAAAGATTTGCCAGATTAATTTATTCTTGCTCCCTAATGGTTGTGGGCAGTGGTGGTGGGCTGGAGTGATTTGGGAACGGATGTTCAGTACATAGCTTAAGAAGGGAAATGTGAAATACTGGATGCATCTTGAGTGAAGCAGGTATTCGTAGCTTGAAGGCTACAGGATTGACCTCTTCCAAGATCTTGAATGGGCACAAGTACTAATGATTGAGTCTGGCTGACAAGTGAACCAACTTAAGGTTCTGGGTCAATAGGGATGAGAGAGGTCCGACAGCCTTGGTCAGCATGGTGTTTGTAAGTTTCATTTATGGATATCAATTGCTCCTAGGGCTCTTGGTGTAGGTGGGCAGCCCAATCTGCAGCTTGTGGTACTGGGGAGTTCATGGGTATGTCATGATGGAATTGAGAATGAAAACAGTCACATAGAATGAGCTTTGTTATGTTGAGGCATGGATTGCATTATTAAAGGTGAATTCTGCATAGTGAAGCAGAGAAAACAGTTGTCCTGGGGGTAATTCAAGAAACAATGAAGATACTGTTCTAGAATCTAGTCGACTTGTTCTGTTTGCCTATTGGTCTGCAGGTGGTAGGCAAACAACGTGAGAGACTTTATACTGAGAAGCCATTGAAACTCCTGTCAAAAACTGGAGACAAACTGGGGCCACAGTCCAGCATGATGCCAGTTGGTAACCCATGTAGGGGAAGATATTTGTGCCCTTGAGATTGAGGCAGCTCCACAACAGAGTCTATAGATACAATAGGCCAGGGTTGGTGGGGAAATGGGCAAAGGCTGGAGAAGGCTGAGTGGTTTCAAGTGCCAGCTCTTGGTTTGGGAGAAAATGTCTCAGAGCCTTGCATATTCTTTGGTGCATGCATGTGCACCAAGCCACCAGAAACTCTACAATATCAGGCCCTACATCTTGGGTTGGCCAAAGTGACCATCAACTGGCATGTCATGACAGTTTCAGGACCTGGAGTCTAGCTTGATCCTCCAGAACATAAATACAGTCCTTGTCATAGAGGAGGTCATCTTGCAGCCTGAATCTGGAGCCAGATTGGGCATCTATGTTATCCAGGGTCTGATGGATCTGGGTCGCCAAGGGGTCGTGGAACAGCTGACAACAGATACATTAGATTGCAGTCAACTGACCTGAAACAAAAACTGGATGCATTAAGGATTGTGAAGAGAAGTTCCATGCCAGTCATAGGAATACCTTTTCGTGGGACAGAGCACCTGCTTTCCCATTTGTAGGCACCGGGTGCTAGGTTACAACAAAATCAAATCTGCTATTGATTGAGGTGCCTGGCCATCCAGAGGCACTCTAGGTTCTTATGATTTGTGAGAACCTGGATTGGGAACTGAGCTCCCTCCAGGAGGTAACACCATTCTTCAGCGTTGCCTTGATTGGTAGTATTGCCGTGTCTCAGATGTTATAATTATTCTCTGCCACATTCAGTTTGCAGGAATAAAAGGCATATGGGTGAAGTTGACTATGAGAGCTCACTGGCTGGGACAATACTCGCATATGGCAAAATCTGACATGTCAGCTTCCACAATTAATGGTCTGGTGAGGTCTGGGTGGTAAGATGGGTGCCGTGGTGAATGTCCTAGTCAACTGATCAAAGGTAGGCTGAACTTCTGAGGACCAGATGAACCATGCTCCTTTTTGCAGGAGTGCCATCATAGAGGCGACCAACCTAGAAAATCCCTTGATGAAACACCAGTAGATATTATTGAAACCCAAGAACCATATGTCCTATAGAGCCCCACAGTTGGATATGGATGACACCTTGCATGGGTCCGTAGTGAGTCCCTTAGAGGCGACAGCATACCCTAGGAATTAAACCATGTCCTCATCAAACTCACATTTCTCAAGCCTCACACAGAGGTGGTTTTCCTGGAGTTTTTCTAAGATGCAGTGCACATGCTGGTTATGAAGATCCTGATCTGGAGAAAAAAAATAGGATATCAAGATAAATTGGTCCAAGATATTATCCATGAAGTGCTGAAAGGTTGCCAGGGCATTGCACAAGCTAAAAGGTAGGACCAGGTATTTGAAATGCCTGTACCTGATACAGAAAGCAGTCTTCCTCTCAGAACCAGACTAGATTATATGCCCCTTGAAGGTCCAATTTGGCATAGGAGCCAGAGGGAGGACATGCTGGCTGCTTCCAGACACCTGGTCACCCTACACTCTGCCCCAGCCCTGAGCCCCCTCCTACACCCCAAACCCTTCATCCCCAGTCTCACCCCAGAGCCCGTACTCCCAGCCAGAGCCCTCATCCTCCCACACCCCAACCTTCTGCCCTAGCCTTGAGCCCCCTTGCGCATCCCAATCCCCTCATCTTCAGCCCCACTCCAGAGCCTGCACCCCCAGTCAGAGCCCTCACCTACTCTCACCTCATCCCTCTGCCCAAGCCCTGAGCCCCCTCCCACACTCATAACCCTTTAGCCCCACCCCACCACACATCACCTCCATATTGGTGCACATAAAATTAATTCCTCACATGGATGTAAAAAATTAGAGGGAACGCTGGCATTCACTATCTCACACAAGATGATGCTGGCCTTAGCAGGATCCATCCCAGTAACCGACCCATTTCTACTCCCCTTCTTTACCTCCTTTTTTTGGTAGGCTGCTCAAACTGTCACTCATCAGGTTATGGGTGGTCACTCCTAGTGGTCATAGCAGTGGTGATCCAGCCTAATAGTTGGAGCCAGACTCCAGATCCAGGAGTCAGAAACAGAGCAGGGGAGCATGGTTGGAGCAGACTAGAGTAGGGATGGACCAAGGCTGGGAAACGACTGGAGCACAGCTGGAAACGAGAGGCACAAGAGTGAGCAGCCACTGGCCAATGGCACCGCTGGGCTTAAGAGCTGTCTTGGCAATGCCATTCAGCCAATCAAGCAACCTCTCTGACTAGGGGTTTCTGCTGAAGCTAGCTAACTGATCTCTGGAGTTACGAAAGGAAGTAGTCCAGCTTAGCAGAGGAGAAAAGAGCTCTCAGAAGGCAGAGCCCAAAGGGTTGAAACATCACCTTTAAAATGTGACAGATGCGGCAGAGCTTGTCCCTCTCTAGTGGGTCTCTTCAGCCACGTTTGCGGCTGCCATAAAACCAACTGAATAAATTCTCTCTTATGGGTGCATACCCAGGGTCACTCGAGACTGAAGGATGCCTACTAACTTGCTAGCTGATCTCAGGCCTGGCTGCAGGCCCTCATTCCTGACATTCTGTAAATCCTAGGCTGGAACTCCATAGCCTTTTGATCATTGTATTGAAAGGCTTACATTTGAACTGAAGCAAACACTCACCCGCACTACACACCACAGAAACACTAACTCAGGAACCAATCCCGTTGTCTGCTCAGTCCCCATGTCTACTCTAGCGACACCATCAGAGGACCCAACCACATCAGCCACACTATCAGGGGCTCATTCACCTGCACATCTACTAATGTGATATATGCCATCATGTGTCAGCAATGCCCTCTGCCATGTACATTGGCCAAACTGGACAGTCTCTACATAAAAGAATAAATGGACACAAATCAGACATCAGGAATGGTAACATACAAAAGCCAGTGGGAGAACACTTCAATCTCCCTGGACATTCAATAACAGGTTTAAAAGTAGCCATTCAACAAATAAACTTCAAAAACAGACTTCAAAGAGAAATGGCAGAGCTACAATTCATTTGCAGACTTAACACCATTAATTTGGACTTCAATAGGGACTGAGTGTGGCTGGCTCACTACAAAGCAATTTTCCCTCTCTTGGTATTGACACCTCCTCAACTATTGGGAGTGGACCACATCCACCCTGACTGAATTGGCCTTGTCAACACTGGTTTTCCACTTGTAAGGTAACTCCCTTCTCTTCATTTGCCAATATATCTATGCCCGTATCTGTAATTTTCACTCCACGCATCTGAAGTGTGGTTTTATACCCACGAAAGCTTATGCCCAAATAAATCTGTTAGTCTTTAACGTGCCACTGGACTCCTCGTTGTCCTAGTAGTGAATGTTTTTGTTAACAGTTTTGAGAGCCACCCAGTGCACACCCAACATGAAGGAGCCTGAGCAACCTTAGAGAAATCTGAGCAACACCCTCTAACTTCAATGGGAAATGTGTCTAGGCACAAAGAAGCATGATGAGGCCCAAGAGCTTTTAGTTTTCCTTAGGAAAAAAACCAAAAAACTTTAAAAGACATCCTCCAAGCAATTGTTTGAATGTGTATGATATTGCACAATCTCACCCTTAGTTATTGCCCCCTTACTCAGTCTTCTGCTGCACACAGGTGCTCTTTTCTGAAAAATAAGCTATTTTTCTACTTCTTACATTTTCAGTTCACTGTTAAAATATTCAGAGGGACAGATTTTTGTCAGCCTTACTCACAGTGTAATATCTTTCTCCGTAAGAAGTCCCATTGGAATCAGTGGGTTCTCTACTGATGGTAGGTGGCAAAAATCTCTCAGAATGAAATGGTGGAAGCACCAACTGAACAGTTCATGAAAAATTAATGGCAATGAAACATGCAAGAAACATTACAAATATAAACAATTCAGGGTTTTATATATCTTAAATGTAACATTAAAATGTTCACTGTTTTTAAATGCTCTATACAAAGACTTTCTGGTAGGATATTATTAAATGGATAGAAAACAAATAGCTCTTGGGACATATTCTCCCCTTCATCTTTGTCCAGAACTCCCACTGTTTTCAGTAAGAGTTCTGTGCAGGCAAAAACAGTAGAATAGGGCTCAAGGTCTGTAAATGATAGAGAAGGTATTCTGTTAAGATTTATTCCTGAATTAATCTGATTATACTGTATCATAAATGTTTGATGCTCTACAGTAGGTTGCTGGGTGGCATATATACAGTATTCCTATATATTAAAAGTTCAATCTTTGTTCTCAGTTACACTTAAGTAGAAGCAGGATGTATTAATATGTTTTGATGGCAGGGAAATAATTTACTCTCAATACAAAAGTGTCCTTGTTTCCCAGTGAACGACAACAAAATAGACTGTCAAGTTTTGTATGGAAAAAAAAATTATGATTATAAAGCATGATGGGAAAGAGAATATAGTTTTGGGGAGAGTGTATGTGTTCTATGTGAATAAAACCCTGCTGCTCAACAGAAATTACAGCAATAATTAGCCAACTAAGTTCAAGAGGTGCCTTAATCATATGATAAATAGGGAGAGCCAATTGCACAGAAAAATATCAGCCATACAGGTTTTGCAATGGCCAGCCACACCTTCAGCATTGCTGCGGTTGTCAGCTTTGGTATTGTGAGTGGCAGAGAAACAGTAAATTGAAGAACACAAAGGACACAGGTGTTATATTGGTTGTCATCCTTCAGGAGATAGAGGTAGATCTGAGTTACCTGCTCTTTCCTTCCATAAATGTGTCGTAAATGGCCAATTCATGTGTCAAGCCTTCATTTTCTTCTCTTGATAATTTTCATGCAAGAAAAAGAGACAAGGAAAAAAATACTTCAGATTATCCAGTCTATTTTCCTGTCTATGGATTTGCTCCCTACAACACATTTTCTAGCATTTTTCCCACTCCTGTTTTAAATGTCCTAACTGAAGGCACTTCTTTGGCAGATTGTTTCACAGCCTAATGCACTTCCCTGTCAGGATGTGTTTCCTGATATTCATTCTAAAATTTCCCTTTCTTAATTTCATTTAATTACTCACACCCATGTGTACCAGTCTAAATACTTCCACTCCATCCTTAATGTTTACATTATTTAAATAGTTGTAGACTGTTAACAGGGCCCTATTTAGTCATCTAGTAACAGAATCACATATTTAGCTGTTTTAATCTTTCCATAAAGCCATTCCTCCAGATAATTCTTGTTGCTCTTCTTTAAACTGTCTCCAATTTGTCAATATCTCCCTTATGAGGTGGTGCTCAGAAATTAATTCACTATTCCAGGTGTAGCCAGACCAGAGCCCTAGAGCGTTTTGGCTTGACTAGGAAAAGTGATCAAGTTTACTTCATGTTTAGCTAACACATTAGGTAATCCTGACTTAAACTGGACCTTTTTCCTAGTATAGATGTAGGGAAAGACCTGGTAGCTTGATGTAGCTGGCTGAGTTGTAGCCTACTAGGCTCCAAAGCCAGAGAGAGAGGGACCATTATCTCCCTGTTCTGTTAATTGATGTTTCTGTATGTGCAGCCCAAAAGTGACCTGGCCTTTTTGCTGCAATAAGGCACCCCAGACTCATGTCAGATTTGCAGTACTTTATCACCCCATACAGAGGCACTGACTTTGTGATTTTCTGGGGGAGCCCTGGAGCACCAACGGAGTCAGTGCCTTTAACCCTGTAGACGGGCCAGACTCACCCCTGTGGCACCTCCTGCTGGTTGTCCTGGGAATTAGCTCAATCCAGCCCAGAGCACCCTCTGCAGGCCAGTGATCTGCCTTCCAGCTACTAGCCCCCCCATGTCCCTCCCATGACCCCAGTGCCCCTTTAACTGGGTCTCCCCCTCCCAGGGGAACCCCCACCCCACTTTGCCTCAGTATTGGCTACTGCCCAGTCTCCATCTAGCCCCCATTCACTGGGGCAGACTGCAGTATCAGCCACTCATCATCAGCAAAGGGGTTTGGACCTGCTGCCTTTGCCTACCCCGGGCTGCCCCCTGCAACCTCCAGTACCTCTTGGCCTAATGCTAGGCCACAGCCTGGGGCTTTCCAGGCAGGAGCTCCCCAACTCCTCTGCCTTTTCCCAGCTCTGCTGCAATCTAGGTACCTTGTCTAGCTCCCTACAGGCAGAGGGAGAGTGCTGAGTGCTTGGCTCCCAGCCTCTTTATAGGGCCAGCTGGGCTCTGATTGGGGCGTGGCCCAGCTGCAGCTGCTTCCCTCAATCAACCCAGCTCTTTCCTTCCACAGCCCCAGCCCTCTGTAGGGCTGGCTTTAACCCTTCCCAGGCAGGAGCGGGTGACCACCCTGCTACAGACCCCATGTCTGTCCCCCGCAATTAGTGGGTTTCTGAGGCTCTGTGGATCCTCCCCTTAGGCTGGAGGGGGGGGATCCGTTAGCATGGGGCGGGCTTCCGCCCGCCCCCTCTCCCGGATAACCCAATAGATACAGACCCCATGTCTCTTTCCACATTACTGGTTCCAGGTTTTTCCCTCCCATTGAATATTTGTGTGTTTCAGCTTATTCTCCCCTCAGATGTACCAGGCTGCATTTCCCCAAATGGGGTCTCATTTTGTTATGTTCTGCCAATTTTTTAATATTTAGAGCCCCTTATATTCTTCTTCTGTTCTCACTTATATTTCCAACTCCTCACAATTTATTATCTTCACATATTATACACATGCTGTTTGCCCCTATCTTCCAAATCATTGCCAGAGTCTGATGCCCTTACACTGAGTAGCATCTTACTCCAGGAGTAATTCCATTTACTTCAGTGGCATTGCAAAGTAACATGCTACTCAGTGTAAGAGGATCAGAATCTTGCCCTAAAAAAATGGTCCTAATACCAAACCCTGTGGAATCCACTAGACACTTATACTCAAGCTGATATTTTGCCACTTATTACTCCACAACAGAAATAAGTGGGTTGAGGTGGGTGGAAGTTATTTAAAAGGCCAGCTGGGAGCAATCGGGTTAGGGTTACAACCTGCTGTACTTTCCTTATTAACTTCAATTAATTTTAAGACATTGCTTCAAATGCTGTACTAACAATCCAAATATATTACATCTACCATGTTATCTTCATCTACTAATTCTGTAATTCCATAAAAAAAATCAAGTTTGTCTGTCAACTTTTATTCTTAGCAAACCCATGCTACATATTGCTTACGATTGCATTATCCGCTAGATAGTAGTAGTGTTTTTTTTTTAAATTGAATTCTTCTTCTATTGTATCTAAATTAATATATCTGGTAATTTAAGTTTCTTCTCTATTAAACTATTGAGAAAAATTAAATGCTTCACTTTCAGGAATTTAATATTTTAAAAAGTAAATGTAATTGTGCAATAAATTACTTTACACGTAGAGAGAGATGGCCAACTTCTGATCATCTTGGTAATATACCAACCATCCTCTGTTTCACTGAAGTTACCATTTTAGCACAGGCCCTGAACACACATAAGATTGCAGCCTCAGAGGTATGGGAGTAGGGTTTTAGCTTGAGCCTTTGATGAAATGCCACCAATTTCCTCTTAAAGGAGAAACTAAAGAGTATTCTGGCTACAATAATGGCCCCTGTAGTAGCACTATTATAAGCCGTGCTATTTGGGCTGTCACAATAGATACAGTACTATAATGGCTCTCCTTTCTTCATCCCACTCCTACAATGGAATGCTCTTGCCTGACAATCCTGTGGTTGTGACTGTGCCTCCAGTATGTTGCTCCTCAGCTCTTGTCCCACACATTTTGTAACTTCATCTCCCACTGTATGCCGCTCACCCTGGGCTTAGTCCTGCAAGGTACTGAGTACTCTGGCTGCAATCTAGTAAAACACTTAAAAGCTGAATTAACATTAAGCATGCAAGTAGTGCCAGTGAAGAGGACTACTCATACTTACACTTCAGTAAGGCTTAAATGTGTTGCTGGATCAAGGTCAGAGTAGTTAATAACTTGCAGGATCAAACCTCAATGATTCAGACAGAATCTCAACTACAGTTTGAGCTCAGTCCCCAACATGACCAGGTGGCATAAACCTTCCTCTAGGAACCTGGATTCTATGATGTTCCAGTCCTTTGATGGTCCACATTGCAAAAGAGCAAGGTTTCTGATGTGATATCTAGGACGTTTCATGTAATTTAAGTAGAGTGTCATAAATTTGCAATTTTAGTTAAATAAAATTCCACCTAAGTGGGGATATACACCAGGGGTCAGCAACCTTCGGCACATGGACCATCAGGGTAATCCATTAGCGGGCTGCGAGATGTTTTGTTTACATTGACTGTTTGCAGGCATGGCCCCACGCTGCTTCCAGTGGCTGCAGGTTTGCTGTTCCCAGCCAATGGGGAGCTGCGGGAAGCGGCATGGCTGTGACCTGTGCATGAGTTGTACTATATATTCCTGACTAAATCTTGGGGAGGGGGAGGCCCAGAGGTGCCATGGGTGCTTGTGGGTGGGCAACCTAGGGGGCGCCATAAGTGCTGGTGGGGGGCGGCCCGGGGGGTGCTGTGGGTGCTGGTGGGGGGGGGTCGCAGTCCAGGGGGCACTGTGGGTTCCCCTTGGGGGGGGCAGGGTTGGCAGGGCTGGCAGGCTCCCTACCTGGCTCCTCACGGCTTCCTGGAAGCAGCATGTCCATCCCTCAGCTCCTAGCTCTGCACGCTGCCCCCACCCCAAGCTCCGGCTCCGTAGCTCCCATTGGCCGGGAACCGGGGCCACTGGGAGCTGTGGGAGCAGTGCCCATGGGCGGAGGCAGCGCACAGAGCTAGGAGCTGAGGGAGGGACATGTCGCCACTTCCAGGGAGCCCCCCCAAGGTAAGTGCTGCCCAGAACCCCCTCCCACACCCAAACTCCTGCTGCTGGGGGGCAGAGGCCTGAGACTGCCCCACCAGCAGCCGGTGCAGCTGGTCCAGGGGCTGCCTGAGCTGCTCAGGTGGACCCAGTCCAGCTGCACCAGCCACTACAGAAGTCATGGAAGTCCCAGAAAGTCACGGACTACGTGACTTCCATGACCTCTGTGACAAACTCGCTGTCTTACATATACCTCATTTCCGATTCACATAACCAATAACATTGCAAAGATGTTCTAATGGTAACAAGAGATCAGCACCTGGCTTCTACTTCACCCAAGAAAGAAAACTGACTTTAATGGGAGCTTCTGGATGATCAGCACACTTGAAAAATCAAGTCCCTTATTCAGTTGCCTAACTACAGATTTAGAAGCCTAATTTTAGGCAGCCATGTTTGAAAATCTTGGTCAAAGTTTATTTGATGCCTGATTAAATTCAAATCCACATAGAGCTCAAATATTCATGGGAAGTGGAGGGATCTTCTCTTAATATTATCTGTCAGTTCCTGAGCGGTATAGGGCCACAGGTTAGGCAAATAAATGGGAAATGCATCAGTGCCATAAATGTGGTGTTAGTTTCACTTTTGTTAATCATTTAGTCTCTGATCCTGCCAGCTGATTTCTGTACTGAAGACAGTGGGGCTATGGGCTAACACTGGAGTTTGCCCATATGGATCAGCTTGTAGGAGCAGCACCTTACATTCTGATTTTATAATATGATTAATGCTTTGGCACAAGGAAGAAACTGATTCTATTTGTTCCCGCCTTATTTATTTTTGAAATGTTTGCTTTTAATTTAATTTAAAAAAAAATCTCCTATGGGAGAGCTCAGATCTGCTGATGCTTCAATTGACAGGGTCCTCTTCTATATCTTTCAGAGGACCAAGACATTTTCTTTGCTTCTGAATTCAGTTACGGATTGTGTGATATTAAGACTGAGAGGGTGGATGTCTGGATTTTCCATCCTTCTCAGATAGTTTGACTCACTCTCATAGCTGGCATTGCTTTGAGTACATGCTTCTGCTTTTTGGTCTTCTATCTTATTTTTGTTCCATGCAGCAGCATATTTATTATGGTTCTCCATCAGTGATTGACTTCCCCTTTGCCCTGTGGGTGGACCTCTCTTTCAGTTCTGCATTTAAAAATCTTGAATCTGATGAGATCAAGGGTGTAGACAGACACTTGCACCTCACATGTGGCAGCATTGCAATTCTCAAAAGATGTTTATTGTCACGGACATTTTGTTATTATAGATTGATAGTAAGTGCTTTGCATCTGCAGCAAGGCACATCAATCTCATCTCTCAGACCCCCAATAATTTTCATCAGAATATATGCAGATACTTACAGGTGAGGGTTAGCCCCTAGTCTGTGACAAATGTACTTGGTCTGAGACACAGGGCCTAGGCTTTTAAAGGACCACTCAGTCAGATCTTTTTTGTGCTCAGCATACACTTATGACCTCCCTACCTGAAAGCCAGTTGCAACCTCTTTCCCCCTTTAAAGATGAATTTGTGGTTCATTTATTTTTGAATTTTCCTTTGATTTTTTGTAGATCTTGGTGTACAGTGGATTCCGAGGCCCATCAAATCCCAGTCTTGCATGATCTGGTGTGCTCTTGAGTGTGATATACCCCACACTTCCTTGTACACCAATGTATACAAAAATTCAAAAGGGAGATAGTGACCGGAGCAGGGAGTTGCAGTGGGATACTGGGCCAGGGATGTGGTTGCATTCATGAGTGAGTTTGAACTGAGAGTGGAGGTTCTCAAAAGCCTATGCTCCTTATGTGGCTTCATGCTGTGCAGGCCTAAGGGGTTCTGTAGATATTTCTGTGTCCTCTCTCTTGAAAAGCAATTTTGTAATTTACAAATCCTTCTTAGTGAGTCAAATCAGTTCTCCCTATGCCTTCCAGAGCAATAGTACTATTGAGTACTAAGAGAGAAAAGGCAAAAAAATAGTTCTAATTAGTGAGGATACTGCTTTCAAAGGATGAAATTCAGCACTGTGTAGAGATTCAGAATAATGCCCATGCAACACTTAATCCCCTCTTAATACCTCAAATTAAGGTTTAAGTGAAGCTTAAGTGATACCTATACCTTGTGCTGGCCTTCTGCACAGGATGAGTTCACACCCTGTGAAGATCTAAAAATGGGATTATAAAATGCAAAGCACAAATACAAAGCACTCCATATGGGTTGCTGAGGCAAAACCAAAGGAGGAATGAAAACAAAACAGGTTTCAAATATTAAATCACTTTAAAGGCACTTTTCAAAAACAACTCCATTAATCCCAAACAGCCAGCATCAAAACCCAAACCCACTTGTGCAAAGGAGGGGTAGGGTGGAAACAGGGAAAGACGTGGTCACAGAATACTGAAACAAATAGGACACACTCAAAAATTCTGAAAACACCCTCAGAGGGGGAATTTCACAAGCAAAGCATTTCTAGTGAGTAGGCCCAGCGTCAGTGTGATCCAGATTAGATTTTGGGAGGGAGAGTAAAGGCAATAATCTGATCTCAATTATTTTGGTGGGAAAAGGGGCAATAAAAAGTTCTGTAAGTGCCTTTGTTCTATATATTCTAAAGGGATTTCTATACCAGCAATACCTTCCCTGGCTGTGTTACAATGTCTCTGAAATCTGTGCAAGGGTAGAGCCACCAAAGCTGGACAGGTTATAGCATTGGTGCCGACTTCCTCTGTTCCCGGGAGGTGCTTGACCCCTACTCCACCCCGGCCCCATCTCCACTCCACCCCTTCCCCCAAGCCTCCACCCACCCCACCTCTTCCTGCCACTGCTCCTCCCCCTGTCTCCCAGTGCTTCCTGAACACCGCTGAACAGCTGACCACGGCAGGTGGGAGGTGCTGGGGGGCAAGCAGAGGCACTGATCCACAGGGCTGCCAGTGGGTGCTGTGTACCCGCTATTTTTTTCCCCCATGGGTGCTCCAGCCCCAGAGCACCCATGGAGTCAGCGCCTATGGGTCAAAGGATAGTGACCAGATGAAAAAGATTCCACTGGTCCTCCAGGCTGGAGGTTGAATGATAACCCAACAACCTGTCCTCATCAAAAAATTAAGCTGCAGCTGGAGTTGTAAATTCCAGCTTGGGTAGATGTACATGTGCTAGCTTTGGCTGAACTAGTTCACTGAAAATAAATCAGTGTAGCCACAGAGGCTTGGGCTAGTTGCCCAAGTATGTACTTAGGTTCTTGGACAGGATTGTATTTGGGCAGCTAGCCCACCCTATTGCCCTGCACCAATACTATTTTTTAGCATAGTAGCTCCATCCAAGCTAGCACGTGAACGTCTACCCAACCTGTGAATTACATCTCCAGCTGCAGTGTAGACCTACTCAGAGAAACACAAAAAGGGAGTTATTCTGGCAGCAGCATGATAGACAGGGAAAGCCTTGTTCATGCCCAAAGCAACATCTGACAGTGATGCAAGGATTATCAACAAAAGATCAAATAATAAATTATCATGAGGGGAAAAACAAACTGGGAGAAAATATTAGTTGCTTAATGAACTGCCACAACAGCCTACATTTTTATAATAAAGCAAGAAACCCCACATTAAAACACTCCATTACATTTGCATAGCATCAGTTATAACAGGTTTAGAATAGAGATCAGCTAAAAATCAAAATCTTGAATGTGAACCCTTCTGAATTTTTGAAGTGGGAAGTGACTCATGATGGAATGCTAGAGGCTGAACTTGCCCGAACAGGTTTGACTCTGTGTCAGACCCAAAATCTGAAGGTACTTCAGATGGATTCTGATCTGCACACCACACTCTCAGCCTATAGTTTTGAATTCTAAATTCTTTTCCATACATACCTCCTGGAATCTGAAGATTACAAAACACTTTTAAAATATTATCTGCGCAAGCTGCACAAGATTCCTGTGTGGTTGTTGAGTATTATAACCACTTTACAGATAGAAAACTGAGTTACAAAAAAGTTAAGTCCACAACAGGTCAGTGACAGAGTTGGAATTATAATGCAAGAGTTCTGACTCCCATTGTCCCACTGATCATGTCCTTTGTACAAAATCCTTTTAAAATATTTTAGCATATAAAAGACAACAGATGAATTGCTTCTGAAAAAAGACTACTATCTATAATGCAAGAAATCATGCCAGATTTACATCCTGTACCTTGTGAAATCTAGCTTGTTATTACACTTGGCTGTCTGTTGCTATCCTCAACACTAGATATATGCAAGGTTGTGTTACTCTCTGCAGCTGCAATTATTAATATAAATAAATTATTTTATAACATTCTGTTTTCTTGTTATGCTTCATGTATTTGAAAACCATCATTTTTCATACTAAGACACTTCAAAAATACATATAATAGAGAAATTTCTTTCATATCAGCAATACTACAGATTAGTCATGAGAGACTTTAGAATTGTGCCTACAACTTTGCATTCCCAAATTTTCATGTTCAAGTTTTTATATGTTCAGAAACTACGAGTTGCTTGTGAAAACTACACTTGCAAACACAAAATATGGGTAAAAATAATTATGGGTGCAAAACTGCAGGCACAATTTCAGCGGCAGTTTTTGACAACTTGGGTTATAAGGCTACTATGTTGTTGTTGCTGACCATGCTTTTGCTCTAGAGGGAAAAAATACCAGGGACAGATATAAAAGCAGGTGCAAGAATCAGATCTAAGTCTTTTGCAGGGTACAGCCCTGTGAATCACTCTATGAAGTGTAGAGCAAAACCTCTTGTGTAAACAGTATATAGGGCTGGTGCTAGCTTTTTGCGCACCCTAAGAAGTCTGGTGATGTAGCATTCCTCAGTGTACCAGTTTGCTTTGCTTAACTGTGGGCAGCAATTCTTAGCCATTGCAAGCATTAGTCTGAGCTCTTATATATCCTCTACTACCACTGACCATTGCCAGGCAGGAAAAACAAGCATGGAGCCTTATCACACCCTCACTATCCCACCTCCCTCAGCTCTGTCACTCACCCTCACTACTCTCCCCCAGGTTTGTTATTAGCAGCCCCCTCCACCCAACCTTGCTTTGTTGTTCGGTCCTTACCTCCTTGGGACCATGTCCCTGACACATAGGGTATGCCCTGACTTTGTGTCTTCTGCCATAGAAGGTCTGCAGAGTTGTCTCTGATTGTCCCTTACCACCAGGGTTTCTTCACTTGCTAGATGAAGTTCTGAGGATGCCTATATTTCCCTCAACTTTGAATCCTTCCCATTCTTGAGCCCCTCATACTAAGGACACCATTATTTATTTATTTATTTGGCTGCATAGGAGCGACTAGTCAAGACTCCAGTGCTCTGAATCAGGACTTAGCTGCTGCTGAATAATAAAAGATACTCCCTGCCTCTTAGAGAGTAGCAGGGCTACAGTGCTCTCAACCCTTGTAGAATCAGGGAGCTAGAGAATTGAGGCCAGAATTTGCACTCCAATAAACTTGAAGTAACTAAGGGTTTGTCTACATTACAAAATTAGGTTGACATAATTTAGGTTAGGGTCACCCGATAGCAAGTGTGAAAAATCAGACTGGGGATGTGGGGGGGCAATAGATCCCTATATAAGACAAAGCCCTGAATATTGGGACATCTGGTCACCCTAATTTAGGTCAACCTACAGCCACTGCAGTAATTTAATTTGCTGTTGGTGTCCACACTACCCTCCTTCTGCTAATGGTGTGTCTCCTCACCAGGAACATTTGCACTCTCTGAAGTGGGGCACTGTGAGGCACTGACAGCTGAGTGGGGCTCACAGCTGGAGCCACCCACCCAGAGGTGACAGCTGGAGCAGTGAGCCCCTTGTGGGTTCACAGAACCTGCAGGCACTGAAATTGACCTTCCTATCAATTTCACAGTTGCCTGGGGCTCAGAGCAGGAGGGGGACTCACAGCTGGAGCTGTGAAATTGGCAAGAATGTCAATCTCACTGGGAGTAGTCTCCATGTTGTGAAATTGAGCCCTTCACTGGGCTCACAGCTGGGGCTGTCTCCCCGGGGGTGGGGGCTCCAGCTCTAAACCAGACACCTGGCTGACAGCTGGGGCAGGGGAAGCTTCGAGACCAGAGCTGGGCCTAATTTCACAGCAGGGAGCCTACCAGCAGTGAAATTGACATTGTCAATTTCATGGCTTCAGCGATGAGCCTGGCAGCTAAAGTATTGCAGTGTCTACATAGACGCTGCGTCACCCTGACTACACTAAGGGTACATCTTCACTACCAACGTTAAAGCACTGCCGCAGCAGCACTTTAACATGGCTATGTAGTCGCAGCACCAGCGACTACAGCCGAGCTCTCCCAGTGCTGTAAAAAAACAAACAAACCCACCCCACAAGGGGAGTAGCTACCAGTGCTGGGAGCGCGGCTCTGGTGCACTGTCTACATGGCCACTTTACAGTGCTGAAACTTGCATCGCTCACGGGGTTCACACCCTTGAGGGAGAAAGTTTCAGTGCTGTAAAGTGGCCAAGTAGACAAGGCCTGACATAAGCTCTACACCTCTTCTGGAGACGGAGTTATGTTGGTGTGGCAGGCCACTTACTTCGGGGGAAGTAAGACACTAGTGTAGACACTTGCATAATTCAGTCAATGTAAGCTGCCTTACTTAGGCCTAACTCTGGGGCTATAGCCTCTGTACTGGTATAACTATATTAGTGAGAGTTGTGATTTTTTTACCAATATAATCACATCATTACAACCTCTAGTGTGTACACAGTTATACCAGACTAAAGATGCCTTATACCAGGATAGATTATTCCTCTTCCCATATGGTTGACACTGGGTGTGGGGGAGAAGAGGAGGCAGGAGGGTATAGGTAAAGTGGTACAATTTTTGTCTGTAGATAAGTCCTTAATTAAAGTCAGGGGGATGACATCAGATTTACCTAGGAGTAAATGAGTCACAACCTGGCCCATGGCCTGAAAGTTGAGCCTGTTGTTTCTGCAGAGCACTGCCCCTAGGTAACTGCCATGAATATGCTTTCCTGTTATAGTAACAACAACAAAAGCAGTTTGCCAATCAATTTTGTCCTTATTGTCATAATAAAAGAATACTGACTCATATCTCTGCTAGTTTGTGTTGGTGTTGCTGCAGTATTGTGAAGGATCAGGAGGCCAGTGTGACGCAGACAGCGAGGAGGGTTTGACATTTCTGATCCTCATGCAACAAAACACAACAAAAAAAATTGCTTTGACCTATTCCTCAAGTACATTAGACACTGTTAGGAAGGTTAATGTTACATTTGCACTTAATGATGGAATTTGTTCTCTTTAATGCTGTCTTAGAGGAAAAGAAAGGCCCAAAGTAGTTTCTTTGGCGATAATTTTTTTTATTGTGTTTGTCTAGTGCAGTGGCAGTCTCCCATTTAACTTTCTAAGGACTACAATGTAGAGAGATCTTAGAATAGAATAACAGCTGACATTTAAAGGTAACATTATTTTATTATCATCATGACTCACTTTACTTCAGTCCACATTTACTCCTACTCTGTGGAGTATGTTGATGGAAAGGAAACTTGTTTAGAAACTTGTTTCATAGAAATAAAATATTAATTTGAGCATGTTTACAACGGTAACAAAATGTTGACATTTGGGGCAAAATTCCCTTCTCCAGTTTGGCTTGACCCTCTGAAGAGTGGGCAGCAGAAGAAAACGTTGGTGTACATTAATGCCTCAGCTGTTTTCTGAATACCTTTATAAGAGTATAAAATGAATTTAAGTAATAATAGAAAGAGGATTTGAGGCCAAGTTATATCTCTGTTTAAATTCCACCAAAATGGATGACAAATACAGTTGTAGACACCTCATTATTGTGCTCTTGTCACTGATTTATCTTCTCCCCCTGTACAAATTATTCCTGTTAGGATCATAAATAATCTGTGTATATGGCTGTATGTGCATATAGCTATGGCAGGACAGGGAATGTGCATGCACAAATTTAGAGTCCCAGTCCTTGTTCTATGGCTTTTCCATGGGTTTGTGGGAGTCAGAATTGCTATGGAAAACTTCCACTCCATTTTCCTTCTCTGGCTGTGGGTTTTATGGAGCATAATTAAGCACACCAGGCAGTCAGCATCTGGCTCTTTAATCTGGAACAATGGACCAAATTTAGTCCTGGAATTAAAAAGATAATATAAAATAAAATGGATGCAATTCCCACTGACTTCAATGCTGGGGCATAGACATCTTTTAAGTTTGTTCTTCCCCCAGTAAAATCCATTATACCACCCTCCCTAAGGACCTAATCAAATTCTCAGATTACTTCCAATGTGGAGATAACCTTCCTCATGGATCTCTGATATGCTCTGTGTGTGTGTGTATGTGTACGTGCGGGAGAGTCAGTCACTTCTGCCTCATCATTCTTCCCCTTTCTATCCCCCACCAGATGCGTAGAGAGCACTTCACAAGTGCATGGAACTGTTGTGTATTTGGTTGTCATGGGTTTTGTTACTATGGCAACTGAGTTAGACTATTAAGGGATAGCTCAGCCGGTTTCAACCGGCTGAGTGAGCTCTCTGTTTCTGTAAATAAAATGGAGGTTTTGGTTAGCTGTCTGCTCTCTGGCCTCAAGTGATTGTTTCCTACACTGGCTGCCCCAAGGACTTAACACTGGCGATGAGGATGGGATCCTGGTGCTGCTCCAGTAACAGAAGGAAGTAGAAGTCAAGGTAAAGACCAAACAAAGAAAAAAAGCTGCTTGTTTGCACTGACTGTGAAAGTGAAACTAAAAATCATGGCTACTCTGACCAGGCCCCTGGAGCCTTTTGATGAGAATACAGAGCAGTGGCATGTGTATACTGAGCGTTTTGAGCTTTTTGGTATTGCAAATGACATTACAGAAGCGAAGAAGGTGCCAATATTCTTAACTGTTGTAGGGGCTAAAACCTACTCTCTGCTACACAGCTTACTGCACCCTGTTAAGCCTGAGACTAAATCTTACAGTGACATTGTGGAAATCCTGGGGTCTCATTTCTCCCCAAAACCACTGGTAATTGCTGAAAGATATAGGTTCCACAAAAGAGACCAAAAGGAAGATGAAACAGTTGTACAATTTGTAGCCATTTTAAAAAAGCTAGCAGAACACTGTGAATTTAAAGAGATGTTAAATGATGCCCTGCGTGACAGGTTAGTGTGTGGCCTCTGCAGTGAAGCTATACGGAAGCGCCTACTGACAGAGGCTCAGCTTACATTACAGAAGGCTGTTGATATTGCTGTCTCCATGGAACTGGCTACAAGGGAGGCACAATACATCGGTGCATCCCCTAGGGTGCAAAAAGTGTCACAAGAACTGACCCACAAAACGGTGCAGAGTCAAGAATGTTACCGCTGTGGTAAGCTGGGTCACCAGGCATCAGAATGCTGGTGTAAGGACCTGGTGTGTCGACACTGTGGCAAAAAGGGACACATTGAGTATGCCTGTAAACAAAAGAAAAAGAGGCCTGTGGTCTGGCCGACAAAAAGAGGAACCTTGCATACCCTAGAGCAGACCCAGGATGATCAAGGTGACACCTCCTCACAAGAGGAAGTGCCACTGCATGTTTTGTCTTTGGCAGCGGGCTCACATGAATACTGGGTAACCCCCTTATTGGAGGGCAAACCTATACGCATGGAACTAGACACCGGTGCAGCTGTCTCGCTGGTTCCTGAGACTGTGTATAAGGAAAAGCTACAGCATCTTCCGCTTAAGGCAACAAAAACTGTTCTGAAGACGTATACAGGTGAAGCTGTGCCCATGTTGGGCACTATTGATGTTAAGGTGGAGCTCAATGGAAAGGCGGCTAAATTGCCACTGTTTGTGGTCAGAGGTAACTACCCAGCCTTAATGGGTAGGTCTTGGCTTGGGAAGATTCAGCTGAACTGGGCAGAAGTGCACCGGATGACTAAAGAAGAAACCAGTCTAACCCCTATACTAAGGAAACATGCTGCTGTTTTTGGAGATGATTTGGGAAGTATGAAGGGAATCACTGTGACATTGAACATTAAACCTGGCAGTCCACCAAAATATCTGAAAGCCCGAACTGTGCCATATGCCATCAGGCCAAAAGTTGAAGCAGACCTGGAGCGCCTGGTCACCAATGGAGTCCTAATACCAGTTACCCATAGCTCATGGGCCACTCCTATCGTTCCAATAGTGAAGAAAGATGGCTCTCTCCGGATTTGCGGTGATTTTAAAGTCACTGTCAACCCAGTGTTGTGTGCAGAGCAATACCCGCTTCCCCGCATCGATGACCTCTTCGCAGGCCTGGCTGGGGGACAAAAGTTCAGTAAGATTGATCTGAGTCAAGCATATTTACAGATGCACGTCGATGAAAAGTCCCAAGAGCTGTTGACTATTGTGACTCATAAGGGGCTTTATCGATACTGTCGCCTACCCTTCAGAATCACATCGGCTCCCGCCCTGTTCCAGAGGGCTATGGACCAGATCTTGTGTGGCTTGTCAGGAGTTCAGTGCTATCTGGATGATATCCTGGTCACTGGAAGAAATGAAGAGGATCACTTAAGGAATTTAGAGGCTACCCTACAAAGACTGGAAGAGTATGGCCTACGAGTTCGCAAAGACAAGTGTGAATTCTTCAAGCCCTCTGTTGAATATTTGGGACACATCATCGATTCTGCAGGTCTTCATAAGGCCCCTGCAAAAGTTAAAGCTATTGTGGAGGCTCCCCCACCTCGAAATGTAAGCCAGCTGCGCTCATTTCTAGGACTACTGAACTATTATGGAAAGTTCATCTCACAGTTAGCCACACTGCTAAAACCACTTCATGAGCTCCTTGGGCAGAACAAGGCCTGGAAGTGGACTGAAGCCTGTGATGTTGCATTTAACAAAGCTAAGGATGCATTGTTAAATTCTGAAGTTCTAACGCACTTTGATCCATCCTTACCCCTGCAATTGGCCCGCGATGCTTCCCCTTATGGAGTGGGAGCAGTTGTGTCACACATTATGCCTTCGGGAGAAGAAAGACCTATTGCTTTTGCTTCACGCACTCTAAGCAAAGCAGAAACTAACTACGCCCAAATCGAACGTGAGGCATTAGGAATTGTTTTTGGAATTAGGAAGTTTCATCAGTACCTGTTTGGGCGAAAGTTTACTCTTCTTACAGACCATCGACCTCTGACATCAATTTTTGGACCCTACACAGGCATTCCCCCATTAGCTGCTAGTCGTATGCAACGTTGGGCATTGATACTTTCTGCACACACATATGAAATCAAATATCGGAAATCCACTCTGCACGGCAATGCAGATGGCCTCTCAAGGTTGCCTTTACCGGTCAAACATCAAGATAGTGCCCAAAAGGAAATCTTCTACTTTGAACAGGTAGAGAATACACCCATCACTGCTACTCAGATAAAGAAGGCAACCCGCGTTGACCCAGTATTATCCCAAGTTATGGACCTGGTGATGCATGGAAAATCTCGACAAACCTCTCCGGTCTCACCCGACCTTGTTCCCTACATGTCCAGGCGGACGGAGTTATCGGTCCAATCTGGTTGTTTGTTGTGGGGGAGGTGTGTCATTATTCCACCACCCCTGAGATCACAGATGTTAGAACAGCTACATTCCGGTCACTGTGGAATAGTGCGCATGAAGGAAATTGCACGAAGCTATTTTTGGTGGCCTAGATTGGACAGTGCTATTGAAGAGAAGGCAAAAGCTTGTATGTCATGTCAGAGTGTAAGAAATGCACCCCAGTGGGCACCCCTACACCCATGGGACTGGCCTGAAAACCCGTGGCAACGTATTCACGTTGACTTTGCTGGCCCCCTTGAAGGAAGCATGTTCTTGGTGGCAGTAGATGCCCATTCTAAATGGCCAGAAGTCTCTATAATGCAGTCCACTACTGCAGAGAGTACTATCCAAAAACTACGAGGACTCTTTAGTCGTTTTGGTCTGCCAGAACAACTTGTGAGCGACAAAGGACCGCAGTTCGTCTCTCAGGAGTTTCAAAATTTTATGAAGGCAAATGGGATACACCACATCACGTCAGCACCATATCATCCGTCCACCAACGGATTAGCTGAAAGATTTGTGCAGACAATGAAAAACGCTTTGAAATCAGCAAAGGGACAACACTCCATTCAAAAGCGTCTGGATACCTTCTTACTTTCCTATAGAAACACACCTCATGCTACGACCCAGGCTTCCCCAGCCTTTCTAATGATGGGACGACAGCTGCGCACTTGCTTTGATCTGCTGAAACCTTCTGAACCCAGACAAACTGTGCAACATCAGCAGCAATATCAAGTCATCAGACGGGCACCCAGAGCAAAAGACCGAACCTTTAGCCCAGGACAGCCAGTTTTGGCTCGGAATTATACTTCCAGAGCTAAATGGGTCCCGGCCACAGTCATCACTCAAACAGGACCTGTTTCCTATACAGTCCGGACTGCAGAGAATCTTACCTGGTGGTGACATGTAGATCAGCTGTTTCCAGGTCATGCCAGTCTTCAGGACCCATCTGCAGTTGAGGGGTCTGACTTCACCCCTCCTGGTGAGACACCGAATCATGAGTCACCTGTTCCTGACTGTTCTCCTCCATTACTGCCGGCAGCTGAGATACGCCTTTGCCCAGCACGAGCTGATACCACCTCCTCACCTATTCGTGCTGCGGACCCTGAGCCCCTAGTACTTTCGGGTGCAACAACATCAGAAGTTTGCCGTAATCCACCTAGAGACAGAAGGCCTCCTCATCGGCTGGATCTTTAGTTAGGGCGAACCCACGGTTATGGGGCAAAATAATCCCCAGGGTTTAGCCGGGAATGGAGGCAGTCTACCCTCCTTCTCTAGTTTAGTGTGTGTTTTATTTAGGGGATGTTCTTATTAGGGGGGGAGGAATATGTTGTGTATTTGGTTGTCATGGGTTTTGTTACTATGGCAACTGAGTTAGACTATTAAGGGATAGCTCAGCCGGTTTCAACCGGCTGAGTGAGCTCTCTGTTTCTGTAAATAAAATGGAGGTTTTGGTTAGCTGTCTGCTCTCTGGCCTCAAGTGATTGTTTCCTACACCGACTGCCCCAAGGACTTAACAGGAACTATGACCTGAGAAGGGATGAAATGGGATTGAAAATCAGTCTGTTTGGAGACCAGCAGAAAGGTTATATTAGGTTAATCCATTGTAAGGTTGCATTACATTTTATGTGACTGTCTCCATGCTGGGGTGACTTCCTTGGAAAGGTGTGTGTGAGACGGCAGCAGCAGCAAGAGACAGATAGTGCAACACAGCCCTAAAGAGCCATGCTGTCAGGGAGCCCAGGATGGGAGTGGGGAACCTGGCATAGATGGAATACAACTCATAGAACACATGCTTTTGGTTTAGTCTCCAAAAGGGACTACAGCAGGTACTAAGTGTTTGCAGGACCAAGCTTTTAATCTGAAGTTGCCCCAACGTATTTTGAGGGGAGAGAGCTAGCAAAAATATTTTATTTTCAATTATTATATTGTGAAAGATTAATAATTATTAATTAAGAGAATGCTATAACCTCACAGTAGCCTCAGGGCCCACTGTTGCCAATGCTCATGATTTATTTGTGGTTCTCCTGACAGCTGCAGTTTTTCTTAAAGCTCCAGCTCCTGGGGTCATGTGATTACACAAGAATCTCTGCTTTTATTTAATAATAAAAAAAAGTGTTTCTAGCCATCATGTTTGTGGAAAAAGCCTTAAAATGAGACCCCTGGAAGCTCAAAAATTAGAAAGCAAATAGCACAACACAAATGTGTTGTTTTAAAAACATGTGGGTTTTCTTTAAGGCAATCTCATGATTTTGGGGGGCCTGAATTGTGATTTTTGAATGTCTAGAGCTGGCAATACTAGCTCCTCTGAAAAGGCATCAATGGGAGTTATAGGTACACAGTAATTTTTGGGAGAGACTCAGCTCCAGTAGGATTAGGCCTTCTATGAGCTGGCAAATCTGCCAGCTCTTGCAGCACTTACACACATTGGTATCAATGAGACTAGCTAAATGAACAAAGTTACTTGTGTGTATGCAGAAATCAGCCCCTTTGAACAAAAGATTCTAAAGCCCTGCAAAGACTTAGACAGATGCTTAACTTTATTACCATGAGAGGTCCCATTGATTTCGGGGTAGTAAAGTTAAGCACATGTGTAAGTCTTTGTAAAACAGGGCCTAGAAGACTAGTCTTACACTCCTTACTCATATGAGTAATCTTTGTGTGATCATGCATTAGTCCTTAGCAAGGGTTGCAGAGTTAGGCATTATTTGAAAACAGTGACATTTAAAAAAAAATTGGTTTAATTTTTGAACCATACAATTGTCTAATGACTTCACTCGGAGTTTAGGGTGTACAAGGAATGCAAGATCACATCCTGTAAGCATAAAATAAATATACATTAATTATTGCCAGGTTTTTTTCCCCCCCTCTCTTACGTCTATAAAATTTCTTCTGTGCCTTGATTTTCCAGGCATCAAATGTTATTAAAACAAAAAACAAATACAGATTCTTATTTTTATTATACAGTATATTCAGCTTTATTTAATTAACTTGTCATGCTTTTTTTTGTAAGCACTTTCTCCGGCTATGACAAATTACCTCTTTCAGATCAGATTGATTAAATGGATACCATGAATCCCAGATCCCTTAATGGTTAAGAATAAAGCACATTGCAAATGGGATTAAGATTTTAAATCTTTCTTAATTTATGATTTTAAAAAAATTAAACATTTTACAGAATTTACAGGACACTGCAATTAGTTTTACTAAGCTAATTACCATTTTTTTCTTCAAATACAGTAAATCTAAGTTTTCAGAGCACTACAGAGATTTAGGGTATTACTGAGATTAGTTTAAAAGGTTTATTCATATTTTAAAGAACGTAATGATCCACCTTTGAAGTAAATGGATAATGATGACAGCACACTCCCTGCCCTTGGCACTTTCTGGTAATTATTAATGTTATTCTTTGTGTTGACATAGCACCCAGGAGACCTAGTCATGGACCCCATTGTGCTAGGCCCTGTACATACACAGATCAAAAAGTTGATCCTTCACCCAATCTGAGTTGCAGTCTAAGTATAAGACAAGAGACAAACAGGGGAGTACAAGAAAACACTGGTCAACATGATAGGCAGTGGGTTCAGCACACTAGGAGGCTAACCATTGTCAAGTTTCTTGTAGGCATTACAACTAAGGAGAATTTTAAGGAGGGATTTGAAGGTAGAGAATGAACTAGTTTTGCAGATGTTTAGGGAAACTTCTCTCAAGCGTGAGGAGCAGTATGGGAGAAAGCATGGAGGTGCTTGTTTGAAAATGTAACAAGTAGACGATGGAGGCTGGCATCATGGGCCAATTAAAGAGTTGACATCTTGATAGCAATTGAGGGATGATATGTAGAGTGGGGCTTGACCGTGAAAGGCCTTGAAAGTAAATGCAGATAGCTTATGTTTGGTGCAACAGAAAAGGGGGATCCAGTGAAAGGATGCAAAGAGGGGGGTGACATGTTCAAAGCAATGGGCTAGGAAAATGATCTTTGCAACACAATTCTGAATGGATATCAATGGGGCAAGACTGCATTTGTCAAGGCCAGAGAAAAGGATGTTGCAATAATTGAGACACAAGTTAATGAAAGCTTGGATGAGAGATTTAGCTGTGTGGGTGGATGGATGGGAAAAGCCATGTCTTAGAGCTGTTATGCAGAAAGATTTGGTGAGATTTAGATAGGGCCTGGATGTGAGGACCTAGAAAGGGTCTGAGGCCTCGTCTACACTATGGGGAGTGGTGGGGAGGGGAAAAAGTGATCAGGGATTGATTTCTCACGTCTACACTACATGCGATAAATGGATCAATAGATCGATCACTACCAGCCGGATCGGCGGGTAGTGTAGACGTACCCTGAGAGTTAAAGATGAGGCCCAGATCTCAGGCCTGAGAGACAGGTAGAATGATGGTGCTGTCCACAGTGATCAAGAATGGAGATAGAAGGAAGGGTTTGGAGGAAGGTTTAGGAGCTCTGTTTTAGCTATGTTGAGTTTGAGCTGAAGGAGGTGGTGTCAGAGATAAATAACATTGGACAGTCTCATAAACCATTTTGTTTCACATTATTTATTGGGGAAGATACACAACAGCCTTTCCAAGGTCTTAATTTTAAAGGCTCAATCCAGCACATTTTAAGTCAATGAGAATTTTGCCATTGAATTGTACAGGAGCAGGATCAGACCTTAAGTGCTTAATTGTTACCAGATCATCATAAATTGTAATCCAAAGACCACTGAAGTCAATGAGAATCTCCCATTTATCTCAGTAGATTTTGGATTAGACCCATGCTGCATAAATCATAGTCCCTAAATACTATTTTATGTGAATATAGCATAAGGGAAGCTATTTTAAACATTGTCATGGAGACTTCAACTCACATATATCCGGTTCTTGTTAATGAATGGGTGCCCTTACAGATATGCCTATATTTTGTACATTCATGACTACAACAGGACCATACGCATCATCCTGTGAAGAATTTGCATGGGAAATTATTCGCAGCACATAACCAGCTGTCGTTTAGTTATATTTACAGAGAAAAAACAAAGTAGGAATCTAAAAATAAAACTCAGTGTTCAGAGCCTCATGTTACCACTGCTGCCTTCTTGTGCTGCAGCCTGGCCACATCTGACAGCTGATTAGTTAGGACATTTTTGCTCTTCACAGCCTAAGAGAAGGTCCATAGGAAACTAAAGGATGCTAATGAAAGAGATCACCATGCATTATTACAGTGGCAAACAAACAGGAGACCTGAATATGCAACACAGGCTCCTGGATAATGCAACTATCCTGGAATTATGCCAATCAGTTTGTTAATCCATTTGAACAGTGGGAGTAAGTAACCACTGGAACAACTTAGCAAGGGTTGTGGTTAGAGCTGGTTCAAAAATTCCTCCGAAATAATTTTTTTGGTCAGAACCTGTCAATTTGTGGAAATCAAATTGTTTTGCAGCTATGGTACGATCTGACAGAACACATTCAAAACCTGTCAGGTTTCCTGATAGCTTGGCCACTTGGCAGCCCACACAATAGGATGATGGGGAGCCCAGGTTTCCAGGAGCCACAGTCTCAGAGCAGACCACCTGGCGGACTGCCTCTGAGTGGGGGACCTCAAGACTTCCAAGGTTCCTGGCTCTAGGATAATCAAACAGGCAGACTGCTCCAGAGCTGGTATTCCATTCCCTTTTGCAGAGAACTTTAAAAAAAAGTTTAGATTTCATTCTGAATTGGAACAAAATGTAATGGGAAATACCAAAATCCTCCATGAAATGGAATTACAGGTACCTTTCTCTGCACAGCTCTAGTTGTGGTGGATTTGCTGTCAGTGGAAATTTTTAAGTCAAGATGGGATGTTTTGCTAAAAGATATGCTCTAGTTCAAGCACAGCGATTGGACTTGAAACAGGAATTAATTCAGGGAAGTTCTATGGCCTGTGCTATACAGGAAGTCAGACTAGATTATCAAAGTGGTCCATTCTGGCCTTTAAAAAAACAAAAACAAAAACAAAAAACAACCTTCTGAATCTTTGTATTCTGCTACATGCTACCATCATGTATTCGGTCCCTTTCTTTCTCCATATAGATCTCTTTCTTCTATGCCAGCCTCTTATGCTTGGAAGCACCTTTCTTCCTTCAACTCCTTTGCAAGTCCCTTTTTTACTGTGATGCCCATTTACAAAAAAAATAAAAAAAAATCAGTTGATACTTTATATCTAATTGGAGTGGCAGTGGGGAAAGTCAATGCTTATACAAATAAAACAGCAAATGCATAAAATATAGATCTTGTTTCCTTCTCCCCCAAGCTCTGTACATTGCTTGTTTTCTTAGATTCTATTCTCAGGGGGCAGGGACAATGTTTACCTTTTTTTTTTTTTTAAAATAGTATCTAGGGGGGAGGGATAGCTCAGTGGTTTGAGCATTGGCCTGCTAAACCCAGGGTTGTGAGTTCAATCCTTGAGGGGGCCACTTAGGGATCTGGGGCAAAAATTGGTCCTGCTAGTGAAGGCAGGGGGCTGGACTCAATGACCTTTCAAGGTCCCTTCCAGTTCTAGGAGATTGGTATATCTCCAATTATTACCTTTTATCTATCACACAGCCCCTTGGCTCTACCAGAATATATATTTGAAAAATATGCACATCCAACCCCTGCAGGCTGAGGTTGGTTATATCATATATTGTGTCACCACTGCATTGCTAGATGGCTTCTTCTCAAGGTTTGGCAAAAATAGCTGGAGAATAAATTTACTGATTTCTAAGGCTGAAGTATTCAGCATCCAACTTTAAATATATGCTGGATCTCGGTTTTATGATCTGCAGTGTAAAGCCTGTTTGCAGTTTCAATAAACAATATGCCTTTGCTGATGACGTAGACTAATCCATAAATGCTGGATCTTGAAACAGCATTGGATTAAGGTACCCCCATTAAAGGCATCATCCTGCACCCACTGAAACCAATAGAAGTTTTGCCGTTGATGCCATGGGAGAAAGACTGAGGTCTAGAGATAGAGGCGGTGTAATCTAGGGGAATGATCATGAGGCTACAAATCAGGAATGTCTGAGTTGTAATCCTAGCCCGCTGATGACTTGCTATGTGGCCTCATACAAGTCTCTTGATTTCTGTTAAACATGCTAGCACCTACCTCACAGTATTGTGAGGGCTAACTGATGTTTGTACAGGGCTTTGAAAAGGTTTGGTGCTAAGTCTTAGAGTCCTATTCTCCTGTCCCTGATGCTGTTGTAACATATGACTTTGCAAGCTAAGCAAATGTATCGTGTAAGTGTCACAAAAAAAGGTACAATTATCCTAACAGCTGCATGGGGCAGCATCCCTGACAATCTTGGCTAATAGTCATTAATGGACCAATCCTCCATGAAGCATCCCCCTTTTTGTTCCACCCTGCTGCTTCCAATCTCCCTCCCACATTACTGTATAAAGATATCTTAACTAAATTACAATATAACTTTACTATCTTTTAATTTGCTCTCCCCAGTTTGTTCAAATATGCAGTTATGCATTTTTCTTTGTTTTTTGGTTGGTTGTTCTGACAGATATTCACTTCTGAGCAGCAGCATGGATCACTTTGAATGGGTATGAATTTTAAGAACAAGTAGATATTAGATATGTGGTTAATTTCATTTCTTGTTTCACAGTGCTTCATCGATTCATAGATTCTAGGACTGGAAGGGACCTCGAGAGGTCATCGAGTCCAGTCCCCTGCCCTCATGGCAGGACCAAATACTGTCTAGACCATCCCTGATAGACATTTATCTAACCCACTCTTAAATATCTCCAGAGATGGAGATTCCACAACCTCCCTAGGCAATTTATTCCAGTGTTTAACCACCCTGACAGTTAGGAACTTTTTCCTAATGTCCAACCTAAACCTCCCTTGCTGCAGTTTAAGCCCATTGCTTCTTGTTCTATCCTTAGCGGCTAAGGTGAGCAAGTTTTCTCCCTCCTCCCGATGACACCCTTTTAGATACCTGAAAACTGCTATCATGTCCCCTCTCAGTCTTCTCTTTTCCAAACTAAACAAACCCAATTCTTTCAGCCTTCCTTCATAGGTCATGTTCTCAAGACCTTTAATCATTCTTGTTGCTCTTCTCTGGACTCTCTCCAATTTCTCCACATCTTTCTTGAAATGTGGTGCCCAGAACTAGACACAATACTCCAGTTGAGGCCTAACCAGCGCAGAGTAGAGCGGAAGAATGACTTCTCGTGTCTTGCTCACAACACACCTGTTAATGCATCCCAGAATCATGTTTGCTTTTTTTGCTGCAGCATCACACTGTTGACTCATCTTTGGACATTTTGTCTTGGGGTTAAATCAATAACCCAGCCAGGGTTAAAAATCAATGGGCTATTGGCAATTTGTTCTCCCAACCCCGCAGTGACTGGGAAATGGGAAAGATGCCTTGTTACATGTAATTCAATCAAGTTGCTCCCATTTAGCCATTTTCTATAGCTGTTTGTACCTGCCCTCATTGGTTCCTGGCCTCGGCAATGGTATACCTTTCAAAAATGAAATATATTGCAGAGGCCTTTCCATTCACAAGATTGAGACTACACATCCTAGAAAATGTTGGGCATTGAACAAAAGGGAGTGGAATTGCTCAAAACAAGCTAAGTAAGTGTGTAGAGCCACCAATCCCTACCTTTAAAAAGGTAAGCAAACAAGCATATGCAAAACATGAAACATGGGAGGCTTGGTCTACATTAGGAAATCAGGTTGGTATAACTACATTGCTCAAGGGAGGTGAAAAATCCATACTCCTGAATGGCACAGTTAGACTGACCTAACCACTGATGTAGACAGTGCTAGATTGACAGGAGAATTCTCTGCCTCTCAGGGAGGCAGATTCCTTATGTCAATGGGAAAAGCCCTCCCACTGCATATGTAGCATCTTCACTGAAGAGCTACAGCTGTGCCTCAGCAGAGTTTTAAGTGCAGAGAAGCCCTAAGTCAAAAGGAATCATTTACACTTCTTATACCTGATACATCACATCAGAGGAATACACACAACCTACCCCTGGCATCTGTTTACAGCCTTTTCAGAAATGAACATGCCATTGATTAGTATTTCAGGGAATGCACTGTCAGTAGTTTGCATTGGCAATACTCACTTAGACTCTTCATTCCCTAGCGATACTTCTGGAAAAAAGTAACATTCTTTGGTTACTGCTAGGTAGTGGAATGAGCATAGCAAAGGAAAAAAGCTAAAGGGACACTGACAAGTAGAGTAAGCCCCAAATTTGACCTAGCTTAAAATTATTATATTATTGAGAAATTCCTCTAGAATAGACCCACTAATGTGCTCCTTAAAACCACTGGAAGTTTTGCCTAGGTAGAAGTAAGGAGTGCAGACTGAGCCTAGTATCTACTTTAAAAACAAGATAATCCATTATTCTGTTCTAAACTGAAACACACACACAAAAACAGTAGCCAGTGTTTTGAGCTCTTTCACTGGCTGTATTGGCTTTACTGAGGTTAGCTCTCAATTTATTCTCAAACCTGTGTAGCTTCATGCGGTCTTTACTGAAAATGTTGGCACACAGACATGAGGAGAAAAGAGAGACATGAAACAGGAAAACAAAAAAAAACAGCCCAGTGTTTTCCCAAATGTTTTCTAACTTCTACAATGTTATAAACAAAGGGGAATGAAAATATATATAATTGTAGTTAATCTCCTTTTGATATACAATTTATCATGTGTTTGGATGTTTCAAAAAGTTTGTAATATTCACTACTCTCAATGTGTCATAAATATGGGAAGGAATACCAATAATGATTTGCAATTCTCTAGCACATCCCATCTGAGGATCTCAAAGTACTTTGCAAATATTAATGGGTTAAACCTGACAACACCCTGTTAAGTGGGTAAGCACTGTTCCAATTTTACTGAGGGGAAAACTGAGACAAAGAAGTTAAGATTTGCTTAAAAAGTCAAAAATTGATTCCACACTATGTTCCAGGTATAGGCCAATTTCACTTAATAGTGATATCAAAATATTAGCAAAAGTTCTGGTGGTGAGATTGGAGAAGGTTTTGTATTCTATCATGCACCCAATTCAAGTTGGGTTTATCAGAGCCATGATGGACTCTGACAACCTTTGACTTCTTATTGATATTATAGCAGTGAAATATGACCCCAAACCACAAGCCATATTAGCCTTGGATGCAGAAAGGCTTTCATAGAGCGGGTTGGAGGTATATGTTTTGTACCTTACAAAAATTTGGACCCATATTTATTTCCTAGATCCAACTATTATATTCTTACCCAACCTCTTGAATCACAACATGACCTTGGATAACCTCAGCCTCTTCCATGGAACTTGGCAGGGATGCCTGCAGTCTAATTACTTTTTGATTTGGCTCCTGAGCCCCTGGCAATAGCTATATAGGCTCATCCAGATATCTGAAGCACACAGATCAATTTATGCCCCATGGAATCAATGTTATAGGTAAACAATGCACTTTTGTACATATTCAGACCAGAAACTACTATTCCAGCCCTCCAATCACTAATTCAAACATCCAGTGCAATATCTGGTTACAAAATAAAATGGGAAAAATCAGAACTATTGGAAATCTCCCAGTTGTCATGTGGTGGGTCTTTTTCTCAATGGAATTTCCATAGGCAAAGTGATGCAATCAAATATCTAGGTATAAAAGTACCAAATATCTTAATGAATTAGTGAAGATAAAGTTAGATCCAGTACTATCAAATAACTAGTGATACAAATAGGTGGCATCCTCGCTCCCTGAGCCTGTGGGGAAGGGTTAATACAATAAAAATGAATATTCTGCCTAGGCTCCTCTATTCTAAGCAGCTAACTGTATAAATCCCGCCATCTTATTTTAGAAAAATCAACATTATTAGAGCTTTTCTGTGGGGTCAACACTCACAGCTATCACTTTAAAAAAATCCAGCTCCCTATAGCCAAGCAGAGGTGGGTGGGTGTGGGATTTGGTCTCCCAGACCTACAAAATTACTATTATGCTTCTATCATGTCACAGATGTCAAATTGGTTCTAGTATTAGTTAAGTGCTACCACTCTTATACTCACCTGAGTGAAAACTGAATGGGAAATTGTGACGGAGTTGTCTTGGGGATTAGCTCTCTCAGCCAGTGTGCCATCTCCTGGTGGTGCCTCTCCTACCACCTTCTCCTCCTGCAGACCTGCCTCAGTCCAGGAACTGTAGCATCCTCTTCATAATTCAGCCCTCTGGCCACATTACCATCTGTGTTTTCCCCCTTCCAGGGAGGAAGTATCTCCCAGTTCTATAGTCCAGCTATATCCCCAGTGGTTGGTGGGTGAGCGGGGGAAGAGGGGGGACACCTGAGCCTGCTCACGACTCCAGATCTGAGTCTAGGGACCCTGTCAATAGCAGCCTCCTGCTGCATCTCCTTATCTTCTCTGCCAAAGCTTCTTCAATTCCCTAGGCCACTTCCCCACAACCCTAGCACCTTCTTCACCTTCCTCTTAGGGCCTCCAGCCAGCATGTTGCAGCAGCCAGTCAGGAGCTCCTTCTTACTCCCCCAGTCCCTGCCAGCAACTGCTCTGTCTAAGATGTTACCTTCCTGCAGCCTGCTAGGAACACACTCCTCTCAACATGGGCTCCCTGAAGCAACTGACCCTGCTCTGCCCTGCAGTTCCCTTTTATGTGAACCCGTTGGGCCCTGATTGGCTGTTCCCTGTGCAGCCTGCCTAGGCTAAACAATCTGTTACTCTTTGATACAATGTCAAGTATCAGAGGGGTAGCTGTGTTAGTCTGGATCTGCAAAAGCAGCAAAGAGTCCTGTGGCACCTTATAGACTAACAGACATATTGGAGCATGAGCTTTCGTGGGTGAATACCCACTTTGTCGGATGCATCGTTTGATACAATAGTTACCTTTCCCAGATGTGAAGAAGAGCTCTGTGTAGCTCAAAGGCTTGGTCTTTTTCCAACAGAAGTTGGTCCAATAAAAGATATTACCTCACCCAGCTTGTCTTTCTCATATAATAGTCAAATATATACACAAACTGTTGTTTATATATTGCTGTGGTTGCAAACACATACAAATGAGGTAATTGTTCTATTATCTTTTAATTGAATGAACCATCTGGGTTCTTGAGTCCTAAAACTGAATTAATCAACTAAAATTATATGTGAATCAGACATATTTCTGAGAAAAAGAAATATGCAATAATAATAATAATAATTAATAACAACAACAACAAACTAGGGGCACACATTACACAATGTGTACCTTTCACAGCAGAGTGCCCTTCTTAACAGAACAAATTAGTCTTCGGGGTCATGAACGGTTGTGGTAATATAAAAAGGCACTATTTGTGCCTGAGTTAATCTCCAATGAGGAAAAGAATCTTGTCTTTTATGAGGAGTGTGAATTCCTGCCATGTTGCATGAGACAACATTCAGAATAACCAGATGAACTCCAAGACATATAAAAAAGGAAACTTCCACTTTTTATTACAATGTACCAAGCAAAATAACAAATCTGAATGTTTATCAGTAACACATAGAACAAAGTTAAACACAATGAAGTTTCCTAATGTATACAAGCCATTAGGATTTGATTCTGAAAAGATGATTTCAGACAATCACAGTGCAGAAAATTCAAAGGTTTTCCTCTCTCAAATGATAGTAAAATCCCCAGGTTGAAGTTGCAGGAGATGTCAGAGGCATGTATCCCGAGAAAGGGAAAACGGCTCGTAGGTAGCGGTTTTAGACCGAGCTGGATGAGCAAGCGTCTCAGAGGGGTCATTAAGAAAAAACAGAAAGCGTACCAGGAGTGGAAAATGGGAGGGATCAGCAAAGAAACCTACCTTATTGAGGTCAGAGGGTGTAGGGAAGCAGTGAGAAAGGCAAAGCGACGGGTGGAGATGGACCTAGCGAAGGGGATTAAAACCAATAGCAAAAGGTTTTTTAGCCATATAAATAGGAAGAAAACCAAGAAAGAAGAAGTGGGACCGCTTAAAACTTTGAACGGAGTGGAGATTAGGGATAATCTTGGAATGGCACAATATCTGAACGAATATTTTGCCTCGGTCTTCAATGAGGCTAACGAAGGGCTAAGGAATAGTGATAGAGGGACCGATGGGAATGAGGATATGGGGGTAGACATTACGGTATCGGAGGTGGAAACCAAACTTGAACAGCTTAACGGAAGTAAATCGGGGGGTCCGGATAATCTTCACCCTAGAATATTAAGGGAATTAGCGAGTGATATTGCTAGCCCGTTAGCGATGATTTTTAATAAATCTCTAAATTCGGGGATTGTGCCGTTGGACTGGAGATTAGCTAATGTAGTTCCTATATTCAAGAAGGGAAAAAAAGTGACCCGGGTAACTACAGGCCTGTTAGTTTAACATCTGTAGTATGCAAAGTCATGGAAAATTTTTTAAAAGAGAGAGTGGTTACGGAGCAGGAGGCCGATGGCAACTGGGATAGTTTACAGCATGGATTTACGAAAGGTAGATCGTGCCAAACCAACCTGATCTCCTTCTTTGAGAAAGTAACAGATTTTTTAGACAAGGGAAATGCAGTGGATCTAATATATCTGGATTTCAGTAAGGTGTTTGATACGGTACCGCATGAGGAATTACTGGTTAAATTGGAAAAGATGGGGATTGAAATGAAAATCCAGAGGTGGATAAGGAGCTGGTTAAAGGGGAGACTGCAGAGGGTAGTATTGAAGGGGGAACTGTCGGGTTGGAGGGGGGTTACCAGTGGAGTTCCTCAAGGTTCGGTTTTGGGTCCGATTTTATTCAATCTATTTATTGCTGACCTGGGAACCAAGAGTAGGAGTGGGCTGATAAAGTTTGCGGACGACACCAAGTTGGGAGGTATTGCCAATTCGGAAAAGGATCGGGATATCCTCCAGGGAGATTTGGATGACCTTGTAAACTGGAGTATTAGTAACAGGATGAAATTCAATAGTGAGAAGTGTAAGGTTATGCATTTAGGGATGACTAACAAGAATTTTAGTTATAAGCTAGGGACGCACCAGTTGCAAGTAACGGAGGAGGAGAAGGACCTAGGAGTCCTGGTTGATCGTAGGATGACTATGAGCAGGCAATGTGATGTGGCCGTTAAAAAAGCAAATGCGGTCTTGGGATGCATTAGGCGAGGTATTTCTAGTAGGGATAAGGAGGTGCTAGTCCCGTTATATAAGGCGTTGGTGAGACCTCATCTGGAGTATGGTGTGCAGTTTTGGTCTCCCATGTTTAAGAAGGATGAATTCAAACTGGAACGGGTACAAAGAAGGGCCACTAGAATGGTCCGAGGAATGGAAGGCCTGTCGTATGAAAGGAGACTTGAGGAGCTCGGTTTGTTTTCCCTAACCAAAAGAAGGATAAGAGGAGATATGATTGCACTCTTTAAATATATCAGAGGGATAAATACCAGGGAAGGAGAGGAATTATTTCAGCTCAGTGCTAATGTGGACACGAGGACAAACGGATATAAATTGTCAGTCAGGAAATTTAGGCTTGAAATTAGACGAAGGTTTCTAACTATCAGGGGAGTGCAATACTGGAACAGCCTACCGAGGGAAACAGTGGGGGCGAAGGACCTCCATGACTTTAAGATTATGCTAGATAAGTTTATGGAGGAGATGGTATGATAGGATACCGGGCTTAGTCAATAGGTTAATTAAGTGCCACACTGGTAAATAGTACATGGGTCAATGATAGGATATTCTTAACCTTTTTCCAGAGGGTATGGCTGGAGAGTCTTGCCCGCATGCTCGGGGTTCAGCTGACCGCCATATTTGGGGTCGGGAAGGAATTTTCCTCCAGGGTAGATTGGCTGTGGCCCTGGAGGTTTTTCGCCTTCCTCCGAAGCATGGGGCAGGGGTCGCTTGCTAAAGGAGTGGGGGGATAGGCTTATGTGGCCTGCATCTTGCAGGAGGTCAGACTAGATGATCATATTGGTCCCTTCTGATCTTGAATTCTATGATTCTATGATTCTATGATTCTATATTTGTCACCGTATTTTCAAAACTATTTAAATTTCAACTACAGAATATGTGTATGCATCTTTTATTCTTGCATATCCCATATTTGTGTGCACAAATGCTCATTTGCATATAGAAATACAGATTTTGCATTTGGACCCTGATCTTGCAAACACACACATGCTTCATTTTCCATACTGGACTCATTTGTGTAATTAATAATATTTTTAACCCAGCTCTGAACACTTATGAATTTAAACCAAATCTGAAAGTAACAGAGGAAAGTAAAAAACCAAAACCAACCAAACAAGTATAATGTTTTAAAAACCTTAAAAGGCAAAAAACTTTTGTTTATTATTGTAGTTTGCTGACTCTTTTTTGTCTTGCTGTAGAACAGGATACATTTTTTGTGTTTTTATAGTAGAGTGTGCTCATTTCACATCAGTTATTCATCACCCACCAAAAATTATAATTGCCTTATATAATCTTATCCAATGAATATTCAAATAAGAAAGTAAAAATATAGCCTGAAATTAAACTTGTAACACAAAACAATGCTGTAGAAGATGAAGATGTATCACACTTCAGGTATTAAATGGAAGACACTAGACAAACAGTGAATCCAGGTGTGACAAAGTAGAATAAAGTTGTTAAAAAGTAATAGAATAATGAATTTAAACAAAGCTTATTACAGCCTTCACTCTGTACTGGTAACACTGGGAATTAGAATCCTGAGGCAAATCACTGATTGGAAGGGTGCTACAAGACACCCTTCTAGTTAATGATACGGGGAAGGAGGATTTAGTTTAATTTATTTTAATTTTTAATCTCAGATACTAACAATGAAACTTCATAATGCCAATTTAAAATGTCAGCATTTACCATTTCAGTGCTGATCATTTTAGGAGACGCATCCAGATTCTCCACTGTTGTTGGATTTATGCCAGCTATTGAGGCAGAATACAAGGAGCTAATTGCTCTCAAGACCTGCTAGAGAAGGGGTGAGGAATTAATACCCCACCCCAAATTTAAAGTGACCTTCACTTCTATCAAAGATCCTAATTCAGGAAAGCAATGAAGCACATGTTTAAGTCCATCCCTATTCAGGAAAGCACTTAAGCTTTAAGTTCAGCACATGTTTAAGTGCCCTTCATGAACATAGGGATACTTCCTGAAATCAGGAGAATGGGGAGGGGAAATGGAAGTGTCTCTCTTCCCATTACAAATACTTAACTACTTTTGGGTTTCAAATCCCACCAAAACGGACTTGTAGATATTCTTGCTGACAAAGTGCCAGCTGTTCCCTACCTAGCTGCCAAAACCTCCATCTTTTCCCTACTAGCTTCTGCGAGACAGTTATGCATTTTCAATATGAAAATCTGCAGCACATTGAAATTCTGGAGGCAGAGGAAAACACAGTAAGGTTAATATCAAAATAAAAAAACACCACAGGATACTATAATGATTGTGCTAGACCAATGGCATAGGGGCAGTAAAGCATAATTCTGTAGTCCCTGGTGCAAAATTCAGGTCGAATGCACTGACTGGAGTGTGGATTGGGACTTAATTATGTCTTGCCCTGGTTGAATAGCTGGATTTATTTAATTCTAAATTAGTAGATCATTCAATTTATTGTGTTTAATGACTGTTAATGACTGGGTCTTGTTAGTCTATGGTTTCCAAGTTATTGGTAATATTTGTTTAAAAAACACTTTTTAGCCAGGTTATAGTCCTGCTTGTTCCCTTTCTACATGTGATGCCCAATACTGGAAAGTGGGTTGTTGTTGTGAAGATATGTACTGTTTCTTTAAATCTGTAATGGAAAGTTGGTGGGGGGCGGGGAGAGAAAGTCAGGAAAGGTTCTAGGCAGAATTGTATAGTGAAGTAGAGAGACAGAGTGTGAGAAACAGCCAGGGTAGCATGTTGTTATTATAATAGAGTTCCTTGCTCAGTGTTAGAAGAAAGCAATTATTTCTATGATTCTTTACCATTGTCACATGAAAGTAATGTCATAAACACAAAGACATTTCATCACAGGTGTTCCAGTCATTGGGGGCTGGCTTGAAAATGTGTTTGTTTTAATCAAAGTTGGCTAAATCTAGACTTGTGATGAGTGTTCTGAACCTGATGAGTCATCCCTAAGCCTGAGTGTCCTGAGCCTGATATCAGAGGGGTAGCCGTGTTAGTCTGGATCTGTAAAAGCAACAAAGAATCCTGTGGCACCTTATAGACTAACAGACGTTTTGCAGCATGAGCTTTCGTGGGTGAATACCCACTTCTTCAGATGTGTTATTCTCTTAGTCTATAAGGTGCCACAGGATTCTTTGTTGCTTTTACTGAGCCTGATGAATCACCTGAGATAATTACCTGTGAGTCCTAAGGGTTCAGCCAATCCACAAGCAAGTGTTTAACCAGGTGACCCCAAGGCAGATCTATAGGCTCCTAATTAAAGCAGCCACTCTAGTCTGCTCAAGGTCACTGCCTTTTCAGGAATACTCCCAACTGCCTGGTAGTTCTGACAGACTACTCTTGCAGTAGTCTGTTCCTGTTCCTGCTCTACCCATGGCTGGTCATTCAGATGTCCTGGCAAGACTGTTCTGTTTTTCTGAATAGTACCCATTTTACCCCTAGACTCAAAACTCTTTGGGATAGGAATCTATTATTTTTTTGGCAGTTGATTTATTGTACTGCACAGTGTGTACTGAGAGCTTTATATACATATTAATTGTAAACCCATTTTGATTTAGACAGAACTTTACTACAAGTTAAGCAAACATGGTGGTTGTGGGAGTTGAAATGCATTGTGACTAATATTCATAAATATTTTGTATATTACAGCAAAACCTGACATAAGCAACGACCCAAAAGACCAACAAAAAAGAAGATGTCTAGTTGAGGTTGACCTTTATTAAAGGTTAGATAAAGTTATATTGGAATCACTAAGGATATTTTAAAGTGTCATTTAAAACAGGGGTTTACCTATTGGAAATGGTCTCTCAGTATTAAGAACTAATCAGCAAATCTTTTTCCTCAAGTGAAAATACAGTAATGAGTCTAAATACATCAGGCTATGTTGCCTGATCTATTGATTGTGTATTAATTATATTGATCAGTTAGAAATCCCAATTAACATTCTGTGGGTTGGGAGGTCTAGTCCTGAGATCAGGTCCAGAGTTATTAACATTATTATTAATTTGGGAACCCCAACATGCACCAAGGAGACAATTACATTTTGGACAGGCATTTTGTCCTTATAACATTTTTATTTAGCACAATTAGCAAAGTCACAAACACTCCAACCCAGCAAGGAAGGTCAGGATAATATAAAATGAACATCTGAGCATCCGTATACTCACACTTTCCCTTGCAGAAAAACCTGAAGTGTTAATCATCATCATCAGCACCAGTGGTCATCATCCTGGCATCTCTCAAGACACGCAGGCTGGGATACAACTTTTATAACATGTTACACTGATGCCACTATGCCTATTGCACATTCAGTAGGCATTTCAGCCCCTTTTCTTTATTTGAACTTCCAGGCCCTACTAATGTTGGACTGCCCTTCTCCCATAGACTACTAGGCCTTTACCTCAGATTCATTAGCATATATGTTTATTAGTTGCCATGGCATTCTTGTGGTCAGACATCTGCTGATGTTCCTAACTTAAAATATCTTAAGCTGGTATAAACTGGCATCTTGTGGTTACCTGTCAGCAGTGTAGTTGTTATAGCATTCTATCCTGTGACATCTTATGATCTGGGGTTACTCCTGGTTAGCTGCCTAGGCTAAGGCTTTTTGGGCATTATGCCTTGATCAGTTTAGCTAAGATATTGTCTTATAGGCCTTGAGGCTTGTAGGATTCCTGCATTACTGCCTTAAATTATACTTATGCCTTACCTAGCAAATACCTATTCCGATAGACTACCCTATGAAGAAAAATAAACATCTTGTGGTTCAACCCAGTCCTGATCTTCCCAAAGTCATTCTTTGCCCTTTACCTCCCAAATAGCCATTGTTATGATCTTTCCCCTGAGCACTGTTGTCATAAACAGATAGTTAAGGGTTAAGGTCTCTTTTACCTGTAAAGGGTTAACAAGCTCAGTAACCTGAGGAACACCTGACCAGAGGACCAATCAAGGGACAAAATAGTTTCAAATCTCTGTGGAGGGAAGTCTTTGTCTGTGTCCTTTGTTTGGGTGGCCGTTCTCTTTTTGGATCTCAGGCCTGGTCTACACTAGGACTTTAAATCGAATTTAGCAGCATTAATTTGAATTAACCGCTCAACCGTCCACACCAGGAAGCCGTTTAATTCGACCTAGAGGGCTCTTTAGTTCGAATTCGGTACTCCACCCCGACGAGGGGAGTAGCGCTAAATTCGACATGGCTATCTCGAATTAGGCTAGGTGTGGATGCAAATCGAACTTACTAGCTCCGGGAGCTATCCCACAGTGCACCACTCTGTTGACGCTCTGGACAGCAGTCCAAGCTTGGATTCTCTGACCAGCCACACAGGAAACGACCCGGGAAAATTTGAATTCTTTTTCCTGTCTGGGCACTTTGAATCTGATGTCCTGGTTGGACATCGGGGCGAGCTCAGCAGCACCTGCAATGATGCAGAGCTCTCCAGCAGAGGAGTCCATGCAATCCCAGAATAGAAAGAGGTCCCCAGCATGGACAGACCGTGAAGTCCTGGATCTGATCGCTGTGTGGGGAGATGAGTCTGTGCTTTCGGAGCTGCGCTCCAACAAACGGAATGCAAAGACCTACGAGAAGGTCTCCAAAGCCATGGCACTCAGAGGATACAGCCGGGATACAACGCAGTGCCGCGTGAAAATCAAGGACCTGAGACAAGGCTACCAAAAAGTCAGAGCGGCAAACGGACGCTCCGGAGCACAGCCCCAGACATGCCGCTTCTACGAGGCACTGCATGCCATTCTAGGTGGGTCTGCCACCACTGCCCCACCAGTGACCGTGGACTCTGAGTATGGGATAGTGTCGAGGGGCAGTTCCTCGGCGATGTTCGCCGATGGGGAAGATGAGGAAGGGTTTGTGGAGGACGATGCAGGCGACAGCGCTTACAATACCGCTTTCCCCAACAGCCAGGATCTCTTCATCACCCTCACAGAGATCCCCTACCAACCCTCCCCGGCCGTTAACCCGGACTCAGAATCAGGGGAAGGATCAGTCGGTAAGTGCTATAAACATGGAAACATTTATTTTAAAAAAAACAGGAATAAAAAATATGTAAAAACTATATAAAAACTTTTCCTTAAAAAACTATATAAAGAGAAGGTCCACACATATAGGGATGGAACAGAAATCCTCCTGGGACACTTCCACGAAGCTCTCGGAGAGCAGCTCGAAAAGTCTCCGCAGGAGGTTCCTGGGGAGAGGTGCCTTATTTGGTGCTCCGTGGAAGCACACTCTTCCGCGCCAGGCCATCCTAATGTACAGCGGAATCATTGCCTCCACCAGCATTGCAGCGTACGGTCCTGGTCTGTGCAGGGATTCTAGCAGCATCCTCTCTCTCTCTCTCCGAGTGACCCGCCTCAGGGTAATCTCGTTCGGCGACTGCTGCATCTAATTAGGGCAATTAGTGTACTGTTACTATTGTGAATGCTTGACTTTTACTTTGCATAGCAATGACCTTCGTTTAACAGCCACGTGTTGGAGGCCGCAGAGGAAAAGCATACAGTGATCTTTCCCGGCCACAGCCGCGATGGGCTGGAACAGGGTCAGACTTTATGCTTTACAGATTGCCTTCAGCGGGAGGACACAGCTATCCATCAACTGTTAAGCAGCCTGTAGTGTAGTGCTTACCAGGCCTGGCTGCTACACGGATTCAGCTGTACCGCCCCGCTTGTCCGATCTCCTGTGCAAGACCGCAGCCAATGAAAGCGTATTCCGAAATCTCGAACTTGTCCTGAGAGCTCGTGAGACTAGGTGCCCTGTATGGTCTTGTTCACAGAAACTGACTAGACTGTGTTCAGTGTTCGCAAACATGTATCTTTTCAAGGAAATCACTTCCTTTTTCCCATCACACAGCTGCGGCTCTTTCACGAACTGCCTCGGCATCCCCCTCACAGAGGCTGGCACAGATTAGGCGGCGAAAGAAAAAGACTAGGGACGACATGTTCTCTGAACTGATGGCTTGCTCCAGAGCCGAGGCGGCCGAGCAGAGACAGTGGAGGGAGACCCTATGTCAGCACCAGCGCTCACACAGCGAACGGGAGGACAGGTGGCGGCAGGAAGACCAGCAGGCAACTCAAACGCTGCTTGGGCTAATGAGGGAGCAAACGGACACGCTCCGGCACCTTGTAGATGTTCTGCAGGACCGCAGGCAGGAGCAGAGAGCCCCCCTGAACTGTATCTGCAACCGCCTTCCCCCGCCACAAAGTCCTGTCCCCCCGTCACCAAAAATCACAAGAAGGAGGGGCGCTAGGGGCCGTGAAAACTGTCACTCCACCCCAGCAGAGCGCTCATGTACCAAACAGCTCTCATTCCCTAAAGTATGAGAAGTGCTTCCCTTCCTGGATCACCCAGTCCCAAATCCAAGTTTCATCCCCCCACTGTGTAGTTGAGTATTAAAAGTAGTTTGTTGTTATTCACTGTTTCCGTCACGTTTTCCTTGTCAGAAGACTTTGTGTGAAGGGGGGAGGGGTTTTTTAATTGCATAGGACAGCCTCCATTACCAGGGTACAGACTTGGGGGCAGGATCAACAGCAGGACACACACAGACTGCAGTCACTAGGCACTAGGGTCATTCTGGGAGGTGAATGCTGCCCCGGGTCAGTCTGTGAGGTGTATGCTGCCCCAGGGTCCTAGCGCCTGACATCCACAAATGGCAAGGCAGGCTGCCCTTACCATGCCCTTCCACCCTAGCCACGAGCCTCTCCGATGCCCTGAGCCCCAGCAAGAGCCCTCATCCACGGACACATACTCACCCTTCCCACACACCCCTCACTCCTTCCTACGCCCCAACCCCCAGCCCAGAGCCTGCATCCAAACTCCGTCCCAAAGACGGCACCCCTCACCCCTTCCTGCAAACCCACCCCTTCCTGCACACCCACCTGCAACCGTCCTCCCCCCAGAGACCGCTGTAGGAGCAGGAGCCTGTCATTCCTCTAGTGTAGAAGCGGTCTGGACATCAGTGCACACCGTACCCACCACAGTCCGCGTCCATGTTTCAACCCTTGAACAGGAATTCATAATTAAAGAAAACTTTATTAATAATCAGTGTTCCATTAAAGTTATTTTAAAACGTGTGTTGGAAGGGGGGAAACCTGGAGAACGGGGTATGTAACCGCAGATCGAGGTCAACAGTCACTGAAACAGGCTCAGGTTCAGCTTCTCTGTAAATCAACTGGAGAGTCATAGGTTACCCTGCTCTCCGAGGAACCTATCTTTCAAAGCCTCCCGGATGCACAGCGCTTCCCGCTGGGATCTTCTATCGGCACGGCTGTCTGGCTGAGCGTAATCAGCAGCCAGGCGATTGGCCTCAACCTCCCATCCAGCCATAAAGGTCTCCCTCTTGCTCTCAGTGAGATTGTGGAGCACACAGCAAGCAGCAATAACAACGGGGATATTTTTTTCGCTGAGGTCCGAGCGAGTCAGTAAGCTCCGCCATCTCCCCTTGAGACGTCCGAAAGCACACTCCACCACCATTCTGCACTTGCTCAGCCGGTAGTTGAAGAGTTCCTTCTCACTGTCCAAGGCGCCTGTATAGGGCTTCATGAGCCAGGGCATTAGCGGGTAGGCTGGGATCCCGAGGATCACTGTAGGCATCTGCACATCCCCAACCGTTATTTTGTGGTCCGGGAAGAAACTACCTGCCTGGAGGCGTTTAAACAGACCAGAGTTCCTGAACACACGCGCGTCATGAACCTTGCCCGGCCACCTGACGTAGATGTTGGTAAAACGTCCCCTATGGTCCACCAGTGCTTGCAGCACCATAGAAAAGTAGCCCTTTCGGTTAATGTACTCGCTGGCCTGGTGGGCTGGTCCCAGGATAGGGATGTGAGTGCCATCTATAGCCCCACCGCAGTTTGGGAATCCCATCGCGCTGAAGCCATCTATGACGACCTGGACGTTTCCCAGGGTCACTACCTTTGAGAACAGTTGCTCAACGATTGCGTGGGCTACTTGAATCACAGCAAGCCCTACGGTAGATTTGCCCACGCCAAAGTGGTTCGCTACTGACCGGTAGCTGTCTGGCGTTGCAAGTTTCCAGAGGGCTATGGCCACTCGCTTCTGCACAGTCAGGGCTGCTCGCATCCGGGTGTCCTGGCGCTTAAGGGCAGGGGACAGCAAGTCACAGAGTTCAAGGAAAGTGCCCTTACGCATCCTGAAGTTTCGCAGCCACTGTGATTCATCCCAGACCTGCAGCACTATGCGGTCCCACCAGTCCGTGCTTGTTTCCCGGGCCCAGAATCGCCGTTCCACACCATGAACTTGACCCATTGCCACCATGATCTCCACTGCGCGGCGTACCCTGCTTTGTGAGAGGTCTGCGCCACTGTGTGACTTCCTGTCCTCACCGCGCTGCCGGAGCCTCCTCGCCCGATTTCTCAGCAGCTGACTGTGGAAGAGGTGGATGATAAGGTGCGAGGAGTTGACAACGGCCATAAATGCAGCGATGATCGCAGCGGGCTCCATGCTCGCAGTGCTGTGGCGTCCGAGCTGTAACCGACCAGAGAAGGGCGCGAACAGATTTCCCGCTGGCGCTTTCAAGGAGAGAGGGCGGGAGTGACGGTTCAATGATGAGAGTTACCCAAAACCACCCTCGACACATTTTTCCCCCCAGCAGGCATTGGGGGCTCTACCCAGCATTCCACTGGGCAGCGGGGAGTGCGGGAACTGTGGGATAGCTTCCCACAGTGCACTGCTTCCAAAGTCGATGCTGGCCCCGTTACTGTGGACTCAGACAGTCGAATTAGTGTATTTAGTGTGGATACACAAATTCGACTTCATAAGGTCGATTCCACAAATTCGAATTAAGTAGATTCGAAATAGTCTTGTAGTGTAGACGTACCCTAAGAGAGGCCAGACATATCTTCAAGTTCTCCAAGGTTTCCTGAAGTATTTTCTTCTATTCAGTATAGTAAGTATTAGAAAGGTGGACTAGCCTTATAATTAATTTTCTACATTTGCAATTGTGTGTTTGCTGAAAAAATATCTTTATTGCTGTTTGCTGTTACTTTGATTATTCTGAGAAAGGAGAGGGGGGAAGTCTCTCTAGGTTTATAAGCTAGACACTGTATCTTTTTTATCCTGGTGTTACAGACATAGTGTACTTTCTTTCTTTTAATAAAATCCTTTTCTTTTTAGAACTTGATTGATTTCTTCCCTTGTTTGGATTTTCAGGGGAAGGGAAGGGGGATAGGGAATCCCTCTTTGTTTGATTCAAGATACCTTTCCCAAGGACATGGGGAGGGGGAAGAAGGTGGGGGGAATGGATTATTTCCCTTTTTGTTAAGATTCAAGGAATTTGGATCTGTGTTCCCCAGGGAAAGTTTGGGGGAACAGGGAGTGTGCCAGACACTAAAAACCTGGCTGGTGGCAGCGTACCAGATCTAAACTAAGATTTTAGTTTAGAGGAGTCCATGCAGGTCCCCATCTTGTGGACGCTAAAGTTCAAAGTGGGGAATAAACCTATGACAACTGTGCAATGGGATGGGCAAGCAGAGCTCACTTTAATCTTTTGTTCACCAGGTAACAGGTATATAAAGTTATGTAATACGTTAGCTTTATGGATGAGTTACAGCTGAATCAAAACTGAGATTAAAGCTGACTGGGAGCTGGAATTTCTGTTCCATGGCAAATTGCAAATTGGAAAAAAAAATCATTCTGAAATGGAACAAGAAATGAACATTTTGAAATTTCCCATGGAATGGGAGTTCTAAAATTTCATTTAGAAAGAGTCAAAATGACATTTTGTTTCAGTCCTTTCAAAATATTTCTGAGGCTTCCTCTCACCTCCTCAGCAGGCTGCCTAGTCAGCTAGAGGGGAGTAGGAAGCCCTGGGAAGTTGGGCGGTTGTGGAGCTAGGGAGGTAGGGCTCCTGAGTTTTCAGGCTCTCAGCTCCCTCATCCCACCTGCTAGGTACGATGCTGAGGAGATGGGAGGGTGAACTGGCAGGAAACCAGGCAGGTTTTTAGTTGAAATCAACATGTTCCAATGGAAAATGTCGGCTTTGGCAAATTGACATTTTCTGACAGAAAAATGTCTCATTGGAAAATTTTCAACCAGCTCTAATTGAGACATTGGATAACCACCAATGAATGACTGGTTACTTAATGTAGTGCTGTTTAGATACTAATGCAGTAATTGTCTTTGAAATACGTGAGATAGAGATTTTTTTTTTAAATGGAAGATATGGCAGTACAATGTGCCATGTTATTTCATTGTTCTACAGGGAGGCAGTTCAGAAGAAAGGAGGGTTTCTGATGTTACCTACAGCACAGTAAATACAAATGAAAGATTAACGACCAGGTGATGGAAATAGTGACATTACCTTAATAAAGAACATACCAAGGATACAGGTATTAGCTAGAATCATAACAATTCACATAATTGTTTTGGGCAAGTACAACAGGAAAACTAAAGTTCTGATCTGACCAACATTTACACATGTGCTTAAATTTCAGAATGTATGTAAGTGCTGCTGGAACTGAGGACTAATATATTTACTAACTTAACTTAATAATGACTGCATTATTCTTGGGGCAAATACACTATTTTCATTTGTTTAGATTTATACGCAACATAAAAAGCACCTAATAACAAAAATAGGGCTCTAGGCACTTTTGCTATAAATTAAAAATATAAAGAAACACAAAGAAAAATAAGTATAGCCACCTCTCCAAAATTAAAAAGGAGGGGAAAACATTCTCGTGATGTATCTCAGTCTTCTATATGTGGATCCCAGTCCCCTTCCCTAGTTGGCTTCAGGTCAAATGTCTTGGAGCCCATGTATTTGTTCTTGGGGCAAATGCACTAATTAGCTAATTTGTTGTGCTGGAACATAGTGTAGTATCAGCATCATTTCCTAGACACAGGTGGAACTAGCAATTATAGCGATGATAGCCTTGTAATTTGAATCTTTAGATTCTTTTTCTTTGAAGCATACTGTAATGGGCTTTGCTCCTCTCAACATCTCTGCAGGGCATTCAAAGGCTACTATATTAATTGGACTGTGCTCCTCTATGTGAGGTGGACCTTTAAAGAACATCTAAATGCCAGATTCTGATACCCTTTGTGGCATTACACCCCCATATTCTTCATAGTATTATAATGATATGAGTATGGCATAACTATGATGTATTTTATACAATATAAGGCACGTGAGATATCGTTGGAAAGGTTATGATTTACTGAATATGATTATCCTATTTGTAAGCATGTATCATTTTGGTATCTGAAGTTAGCAATATTGTCTAGCCATCTATTAGAAATTTGTTTACACCTGGGGAACGCCCACTAGACAGAATGCAATCAGTCTAGATAGCTAGCTGGAAAGGGCCATTAGGAAAAACAATAGATCTTAGACGAGGCTAATCTTTCACCCGGAAATCCTTCCTGGGGACGCCTCAAACAGACTCTGAGTTACGGCTGCAGGGTCATGTGATCAAATCACCTGATAATGGACACCATAATAATATTAGTATTTTTCCACTGGCCAGGGGTGGGAATCACACAGGAAGACAAAGGATTCCCATCATATGTAAAACCTATTTAAGGCAGGGGAGTGACATAATCATGGTTCATTCTTCACTGAATCTCCACCCAAGATGACTACTCTAAACATCTAAGACTAAGACTGAATGGAGGGGCAGGTGGAGAAGGACTGAGTCCAGGATGGGAGGTTATCTCGCCTGTGAATTAGATATCTGAAGTTTTAAGCTGCAGTCAAGGGCAGCTGGCCTTCCAGAATCTGCAATCTGCCTGAAACAACATTTAGGGTGAGAAATTACTACTTGTAACCAACAGGAGTCTGGTGGCACCTTAAAGACTAACAGATTTATTAGGGCATAAGCTTTTGAGGGTAAAAAAACTCACTTCCTTTAGTAACTTAAGCTTAGATTGCATTTTTGTTTTATTTGCTCGGTGACTTGCTTTGATCTGTTTGCTAACCCTTATAATCACTTAAATCTATCTTTTGTAATTGTCATAAACAGATAGTTAAGGGTTAAGGTCTCTTTTACCTGTAAAGGGTTAACATGCAGTACCTGATGACCACCTGACCAGAGGACCAATCAGAGACAGATTAATTTCAAATCTCTGTGGAGGGAAGCCTTTGTCCGTGTTCCTTGTTTGCTCAGAGTTCTCTTTTTGGATCTAAGAGAGACCAGTCATGTCTCCAAGTTCTCCTGGAGTAGTTTCTACTATTCAATAGTGAGTATTAATTAGAAAGGCAAATTAGTCTTATAATTTGATTTCTACATTTGCAATTGTGTGTTTGCTAAAGGAAATTCTTTATTCTTGTTTGCTGTTACTTTGCTTTTACTGAGAAAGAAAGGGGGAGGGGGAATGCTCTCCAGGTTTATAGTTTAGACCCTGTATTGTTCCATTTGGTTACAGAGACAGTGACTTTTCTTTTTATTCTTTAATAAATTCTTTTCTATTAAGGACTTGGTTGATCTTTCCTTGGGTGGATTCTCAGGGAAAGAGAAGGGGGAGGTATCCCTCTGTAGTTAGATCCCGGTGTCTCTCCTAGGAAAAGGGAGGGGGGAGGAAGCAGGGGGGAATGGTTTATTTCTCCTGGGTATAAGAACTCCATGGATTTGGGGCTCTTGGGATCCCCTAGGATTTTGGGGAAGGATTGTGTCCCAATCCACGTAACTGATTGGGTGGTGGCAGTTTTACCAGATCTAAACTAGGATTTTAGTTTAGAGGGAAACCAGTGCAGGTCCCCACATTGGAACCCAACAGCTCTAAGTGGGGGTGAGACCTATGACAGTAATTAATACACTTGGTTTTGTTTTGGCTAACACCCAGTGTATTGAATTCATAACTGGGGTGCAAAAAGCTGTTGCATGTCTCCCTCCACACTGTACAGTTCTCTGTGCAGCACAAGACAGTATAATTTTGGGTTTATCCTCTAGATGGGGGCGGGCACTTGAGTACTAGGCAAATCCTTAGCTGAACCTTCCCATGCAGAGCTGATTTCATTTTCAGTGTGTGTTCCTGCAGCTGGGTGTGTCCCTACCTGTGTGTGTGCGCTGATTAAGTGCAGGCCGAAGCCTGAGGGAGGGCTTGGCTGGCTTGCCTCAGCAATACAATGTGAAGAGAGCCCAGGCTGGTGGGTCAGGGGGGCTTAGTGGTACCCAGTTCCAAGCAGCACCCCGGGGGAAACCCATCACACCCTTATTCATGGTGAATAGTACAATAGTTCAGGCTGTCCCAAGTGGCTCACAAACATGGGTGCCAACCTCAGGGCAGACTGTTACAAACCAGGGCACAAATGCCAAACTTACGGTGTGTTCTATAATTTAGATTTCATCAACCAAGTATCAAGTGTGAACTCCTCAAACACTATAATAGCCTTAACATGGAGTCACAGACAGTCCCCTTGGGTACACCTATCTGTCGTGCCACCCAGACAACCCTGCCATTGTGACAGATGGTCCCTTACACCAAAAATCACAACAATATTCAGGCTATTCCTAGTCCCAAAGGCCCAGTCACTTACTCCAGGTCAAAAGACAATGCTTGTAGCCAATCCTGTAAAACACTAAGGATTTATAAACTAGGAAAAAGAAATGAGTTATTTACAAGATTGAATGATGTAAACATACAAATGAGTTAGTGTTAGGTTCCAAAATGTGTAAGAAGCTGCAGTAATGTGCAAGCTTTATATGTCCTTTAGGGCTAACCCAAGCTAAGCAGCTTGGGGATCCCTTGCTTAAGCTTAGAAACATTTCCCACTCCAAATTCCAAGCAGCATAGTGATACAGTTCCTCCTGGTCAGGGATTTTTATTCCCTTTCCCCTGAGGTTAAATTGTGATGGGACACACTTAATGCATGCAGCAACTCTCAAGCATTTCATAAAATCCAAGCACTAAACATATTCTTATAAACTTAATATCTGTTTTAACAGAGCTAACACACAAGTGAGTCTGATTGGTTTCCAGCCATGCATTTGTCAGTGTTCAGTGAGGCCCTGGGCTTTGGTATGAGCTGGCACCTGGTCTGCCAGTGTCACACCATGCTCCACAAATAGCCTGTTGAAGTCATTGGGACTACTCATGGAGGAATTTGCTACCCAACATGAGTAAGGGTGTTAGAATCTGGCTCGAAGGCACTAATGTAGTATGACATTCTGGGGTTTAACCCAGACCAATAAGGGGTTGTGTCACTGCCTGCCCTGTAACCCTGACTGCCTTAAATGTTATGCAGATGTGGCTCACAGCCAGGACACCAACAGCCAGCAGACAAGCATGCAGTTCCCTGAGTGTCTGTGTGCTGTGCAGCCTTAGTTCAATGCTTCTGACCCCACAACAACCCCACCCTGACTTCCACCACCCTTGCTTGTTGGGTGACCCCAACACACTCCTAGTCCCAAATTTCCCCAAAACCATATGCCATGAAGTGTTCAGACCTCTCCTGGAACACTCAGAGAAATAAGAAGTTTTGCTGCTCCTTTAAAGAGACAAAAGCACAAGCTATTATTTTAACTGGAGTAAACAATCAATGCAATTCAAACACAACACTGGGTTGGCTTTGATTCAAAGTAAAACAAATGTATTAACAGAAAGATAAGTTTTAAGTGAGTTCATGTACAAGGGATAAAGACAAAAATGGACAAAAGCGAATAAAAGTGAAATATGCTTTCTAGTATCTAAGGCTAACTTAACAAGCTACCCTCTTTGTTCAAGGTAGATTTCTTACCAATATTTCTTCTTCCCAGCCATGGCTGACTTTCTGTCAGTCAGGGTCTTCCACAAAAGTACAAGGTGCTGCTTTCCCTTGTCTTCCTAGGTCAGTGGTCTTCAACCTTTTTAAGCACAAGATCACTTTTTGAATTTAAGTGCAACCCAGAATCTACCCTTCCCCTTCCCCAAGGCCCTGCCCCTTCCTGAGGCCCCACCCTGCTCACTCAATCCCCCTTCCCTCCATCACTCGCTCTCCCCCACCCTCACTGGGCTGGGGCAGGGGGTTGTGGTTCAGGACTGGGTGCGGGCTCTGAGTTGGGGCTGAGGGACTTGCAGTGTGGGAGGGGGCTCTGGGCTGAGCCTGGGGCAGAGGGTTGGGGTGCAAGAGGGGGTGACGGGTGCAAGCTCTGGGAGGGAGTTTGGATGCAGAAGGGGGCTCTGGGTTGCAGCAGAGTGTTAGGGTGCAGGAGGGGGTGCAGGGGTGCGAGCTCCCAGCCAGCAGTGCTTACCTCGGGCGTCTGCCGTGCAGCGGGGCTAAGGCAGGATCCCTGCCTTCCCCGGCCCTGTGCCACTCCTGGAAGTGGCCAGCATGTCCCTGTGGCCTCTGGGGGTGGGGCACGTGGCTCTGCGTGCTGCCCCTCCCTGCAGGCACCATCCTCGCAGCTCCCATTGGCCACAGTTACCGTTCCTGGCCAATGGGAGTTGCGGGGGCGGTGCCTTCAGGCAGGAGCAGTGTACAGAGTCAGAGACCCTCTGTCCCCACCCCCAGGGGCTGCAGGGATGTGCTGGCTGCTTCCAGGAGCGGCACAGGGCCAGGGCAGACAGAGAGCCTGCCTTAGCCCCTCTGTGCCGCTGGACTTTTAGTGGCTGGAGACTGAGATTAACTGACAGAGCCTCCATGATCGACCAACTGATCACCATCTACCAGTTGGTAACCACTGTCCTAGTTGCCAAAATGGCTCTGTTTCCCCTTACATCTCTCAGAGTTCATTGGCTCTGTTCCAAGAGACAGAATGACCTCCTACTGTTCTTCCCTTCCTGTGGACTGCTTATCTCCTTGGTGATTTGAATGTAAATAGGGCTTCCATTGTTTTGATTCCACAGTGCTACCTTCCTTCCTGTTTCTCTCTGTTTTTGATCACAGACTTTAAAGCATAATATCAATGAGTATTCCTAATTCCTCATATAGTGCTAATACATACTTTTCACAATAATATTCATCACCAGTGTGTCACAGGCTTTCATAAAAGACACTACTTGATACATTTGTGTAATAGAGTAATACTTGCTTATCATTTGAGGTTCAGATCCCTGCAAGAGGCTATTTCTCCCTCTCGCTATGCTGAGGTCTTGATTTATCTTTTATGTAAATGTACCTTCATTGTCTCTGCCTGATGACCCAGCTGGTAAGATAAACAAATACACATTCCTTTGTATAGGGCAGACTGGGCTTATGCATTGCTTGCCAAACCTTTCAGCACATTTGTAATTTTACATATGTTATCTGTACATACACTATGCAATAATATTAATGATCAGTGAATTATGAGTTTTACAATGATATAATACATGCCACCTTTTGTCATGACAACAGTGTGTGAGGTGTAGTAAGTATATCAGGCCTGATGAGTTGCTGACACAGAATAGTGAACCACCAGTGGGCCTCTGTGTCACACTTAGGTACACTGGACAAGAGATCCCATTGATATTCCAGACAGAATGCTATGACCCTGTGTTATACAAAACATTAGATATTGGAAATCACTAATCCTTCAAGCTATTTTACTGAATTTGTGAATAATATGAGTATCCACTGCTATTAAGCCTGGGAGCAGGATATTAACTTTGTAAATAACTGCAATTACAGGCAACACTGAAAGAAATTAATAACTGGAGCTATTAGGATTACATGCATTGTCTTTGATATAAACCCAAAATTATAAATATGTGATTTAACTGTTGTAGTATTATGGAAAAATAAAGCTATGATGTCTTAATACTGGTTTAATTATAATAAAAATGCTGCAGCTGGATATGATGGGAGGAGGAAAAACACTAGTAATTGTTAGTATAATTATACATGGGCATTTAGTTTAATAATTATACATATGCATTTGGTTTCTGAAAGCAGGGTGTGTGTTGGTTTCGCCACTGTATCAGTATCTCCTGTCAGCTGCAGGATGGAATAGCTCTAAGCATCCCTGCCCCCTTCTTTGATGTGATGGAAGGAGGACTGAGGAAATATGATGTTCAAAACAGGCATCATCAGAGTGACAGGGTGATCTCTACCCAAGCTTTAAACCTTTGGCTTCGGGTCTCCACCATCAACACTAAACAGCACACTTTCTTCCTAGATGTCTCCAATCGCGTTGCAGCCTGATGACACTGAATAGTCTCGCCTCCTCCACCCCTTTTTACTCTCCCCGCATCCCATGTAGTTGAACATCATCAGGTTTTTGAGGGCTGGGTGCAGCTCTCACTTATGTCTAGCCTGTATCACTGCTCCCAAATCAGCCAGAGTTCTTACTCTAATGACACGTTGCACTCTGTTCTCTGCAGGAATTGAGCTCACTACTTCCACAGCCTGTACAGTTTTTGATAACCAGGGAAGAAGAGAACAAGCCAAAGTCATGGACCTGCTGTATAGAACTTTACTGCACTGCTGCTAGACAACTGTGCTGGCCACAATGACAACATTAAATACTTGTCTATAAATGCTTCATGGTGGTTGTAATCTATAATTTAACACAGTATTTATTAAAATTTGATGTGAAGAGGTAATTTTATTATCTTAAGTGTATAACACTGGGGAAGTATGTATAGTACAGTGGAGTTATTAATATTTCCTTTAATGAGCTCAGCCAACATATCTTTAAGTAAAGTTTTTAAGATGAATATACTAAAGCTACTTAGGCACATTTTGGCTCCTAAAATGGCCTGGTTAAAAATATTATAAGCAATTACTATAACAAAAACAAAGCAAAGAAATGTGTAAATGCCAAGTGAAACCACCTGATTCAATTGTTTAAAAATAATTTTTCCTCCTACATTATCAAAATGTTACATTAGTTCTGTTTGAATTATGCTGCTAAAACCCATTGCAATAAGTACAAATGTAGTGGCCAGAGATACTCTCTCTCCCAGAACCACATGTAACTCATATTACATGAAAGAGTTGTACATTTGGTGCTGAAGAGAAAACAGATCCCCAAATTACCGTGCACAACTTACAAAAATATTTTATAAAGTTACATTTTCTATATGATATAAACTAGCCCAGCATGGAACCTACTAGGTATAAAATCTATATCTAAGACACACTGCTGTTGTCTTTGAGCCTAACACAATGGTGGGCGACCTGTAGCCCGCGGGCCACATGCAGTCCATCCGGGTAATCTGATTGCGGGCCGGAAAACATTTTGCTTATGTTGACCATCCACAGGCGCAGCTCCCAGTGGCTGCAGTTCACCGTTCCTGGCCAATCGGAGCTGCAGGAAGTGACGGCCAGCATGTCCCTGCTGCCTGTTGCTTCCCACAGCTCCCATTGGCTGGAAATGGCAAACTGCAGCCACTGGGAGCTGCAGGGAGCTGTGCCTGTGGACGATCAATGTCAGCAAAATGTGTTGAGGCCTGCAATCAGATTACCCTGATGGGCCACATGTGGCCCATGGGCCGCAGGTTGCTCACCACTGTCTTAACATGAATTAATGCATCATGATTAATGTATTGTTACTTAAAGTGCAGTTCTACTCTGAAAAGTGACGCAATATAAATGTTGTTGTAAGGATCCATATTTATTATCTGGCAATAATTTCTGGGTCAATTATGCCCAATTTTTAAGGAAGCGATTTTTGGAACTGCCAGTCCTGGAACTTCATTTAGGATTTCAACCGGGTTCTTTTCTTTTGATACATTATCACCACTAGTAAAGGTTCTGCAAACCAAACTGGGTTCTCAGTTTCACTTGTGCAGCCCCATTCACCTCAAATTATGTGCTTAGTTGCACATTATGTGCTTAGTCACCCTGTGCCCCCCTCCACTCCCATTGCCTTCCATGGGTATACTATGCACAGATGTGACTGGAGTGTGGCGAATAATGTCCCGATGCTTCAATATGCTCTGTGAAGGTACACTGCAGCTCATTGTCTCGGATCAGGATCTAACTCTGTTGATGGTGCATGAAAAGTAGAATCCAGCTCACTCTCTCTTAGCAGTAGTCACGCGGTATATCAGAAGGAGTTTAAAGCATGAAATGCCCTTCCCATCCCAGTTTGCTGAGCTAATCCCAGCTCTTCGTTTAAGTGCCTTTTAAAACCTTTATTTTTTGCATGGCCCAGAGGAAATGAGATTAAAATTTTAATAAATATAACAATAACAAGAATAAAACAATACCCATCTTTTGTCTGTCCCTTCATTTTACTCTAAGATTTTGTATTATATATGGGTAAATTGTTCCAGTTTAATTTAAATCATTTTAAAGATTATCTAGTTAAATTGTGCAAATCCCTGTGTGGATGCTGTTATTTTGGTCTAAAGGCTGGTTATTTCAGTTTAATAAACCTGTTTCCAATCATCTTAAGCTATACTGCAAAAAGCTGTTCTTATTATTAGGAATAAAAGTGTCTACAGAGGGATTTGCACTGGTTTAACTGTATCAGTTTAAAGTCACACCTCAGGGTATGCTGGTGTCACTTTCCAGTGTGGACAAGGCAGAGACTGTCTTTAGTTTGTGTATTGTAAAGTGCTGAATATATTTTTAGTCCTGGAGAAATAATACATACATGAAGTTATGTAACAACATGCAAAAAATCAGTCTAGTGTATATATACAGAGAGAGAGAGAGAGAGAGATCTCATGCTTCAGTGTAATTTTTTATCATAGAAAAGTTCCTCTGTGGTCTACTACACAATATTAGTAGAAAATTTGTATTATTTCACCCTTAGCAGTCAATAGTCTGCTCTCCAGCATTCACTACTCACACAGAATCAGTTACCACAAGCTGGATTTTTAGTTTAAATATATTTATATGTAAAAATAAATCAAAGATGGCAGAAATATATGTAACATAAAGGTAAATACTTGAGAAAATAAAATGTAATGATTTAATTCCTCATTGCTGGGAAGGATATTTAATCTATGTGTGAATAACAGTGTTGTGGCCTGGCTAAGTTATAATGGAAATGCAGAGTAGCTCCAAGTGTTTAAAAATCATGGAAATGTAGGACTCGAAGAGGTAATCTGGTCCAGCCCACTGTGCTGATAGCTGTTTGTCTAAACTGTACTTGAAAACTTCCAATGATGGGGATTCCACAAGTTCCCTTAGAAGCCTGTTCCAGTTCTTAACTATCCTACTGTCTAACCTAAATCTCCTTTGCTGCAGATTAAGCTGATTACTTCTTGTCCTACCTTCAGTGGACATGGAGAACAATTCATCACTGTCCTCTGTATAACAGCCCTTTATGTAATCTTTTTCATCTGCCCCTCAGTCTTCTTTTCTGAAGACTAAATTTGCCCAGTTTTTTAAACTTTTCTTCAGGTCAGGTTTTTTTGACGACATTGTCATACACAGCTTCTCTGTATCCGTTCACAACCAATGCTGCCAGTGTGTATTTCAATGTCCTTGACAACACGGCCTCAACCTGCAGAATTGTAGCTTTATTGGTTCCCCAAAGTGAATCAGTTGGTTTCCATGTTTCAGACTTTGGACTACAGCTCTTGTTTCCCAATGCCTAGTATGTTCTGAATCTTTGCACCCCAGAGAACACAGTTTAATTCCTTTGTTTCCTTGGAATGGTGAAATATTAACTTTATTTTATTCTGTTTTACTGTTAACAAGTTACTGGGTATGTTACCATTGCTGAAGCACATTCTTTAAGTCTCGGGCCCTTTCTGACACACAAACAATCCAAACTGTCACTACCTATTATCATTTATGCCATGGATACCCCTACTTGAATCCAATTTTCCCTCTATTTATTTGCATGTGGATGTGAATGAGTGACCGTCAGAGCTTAACATTTAAAACTTACTAAATATGCTCAATTTATCTCACTCCCATTCTCTCCCCCTCATTTTCTACTCCTACTGTAATTCATCTAAATGCTCCTTCCTTCCTTCCTTCCCTCTCCCTCCTTTCTCTCCATTGACTAAGTCTCCTTCCTCATTTGTTCTATATCTTGCATTCATTATGGGCTCATCTTCATCACTTGCTCTCTCTTTCACTGTCTCATTACCTTTCCCTCCATCTCTCACCCCCCATTCTAGTACTATTGATTTGCTTACGGTAGAGCCTACAATGTGCTAAGCATTTTCCAGACCTTCAAGCAGGGACATTCCTTGCTCTGGGTTGCTCACAGCCTAAGGGCAGATGGATAGGTAGACACAGGGTAGGGGAAGGGGAAAAACAAGTAGGGAATTTTATATCAGTCATCTAGGCTCACCCTGTGTGTGAGACATAGAGATGGACAGAATAGACACAGAGGAAGAGAGAGAGATGATAACGAGAGAGATGACTCATTACTTTGACTGTCCTCAGTGGAGGGATGGGGAGCCCAATGCCACTTCCCTCTTTCCCCAGTTGAGAACCAAAAGCACCAGGAGTGGTTGGGGGAAGGAACTGTCCCGGAGTCCCCCTGTCCCCTCCATGAACTGGTTGTGGCTGGAGTGACTAAGTGAACGGGAGTGGCATGGGGTGGAGGAAGAACATAATGTTGGACCCCCTTCTCTGTTTGATCAGGTGGCCAGGAAGAATCTCTATACACCTCTTAACTCAGATGTCTCCTGCTGAGTGATGGGACTGTCTCCAATGCAGCTAACCTTTATCTGCGTGTGGTGCGCACCAGCAAGGGGCATGGCTGTGCAAGCATGTAGCTCAGAAGGAACAGTGCCTGGTTCATCTGCAATATATCTTTCCTGATTAGAGCTGAACTAATACTTGCTTGTTCAGTTTGTGCCAAAACAAAATATCTGAGGGAAAAAATGGGGTTCAATTTGAACAGATACCATTTTTATTATTTTTTTTGTTGAATTAAAAATTTGAAAAATATGAATTTTGAATTGACCAAAATGTTTTGGGTTGATTCAAAACAATTTTTTTCAAACTTTTCATTTTGATTCTGCCCTTTTTGTGATTTTTTTTAAATTTGCCAAATTTGAAAACAAAATACCTTTTTGAAATAAAAAAATGTAAATGAAATGTTTCAAAGTGAAAAAGTTGAAACAAAATGTTTTAAAAAAGCAAAAAAACATTTAGAGTTAAAAAGCCAGGGTTATTTTTGGCCCAAACTATTTGTCAAGTTTGACCAAAATTTGTGAATAGTTTCTGAGTTTTGAAAAATGTATTTTTCAGCAAAAACTCTGTTTTCTGAAATAATTGAATAATTTTGCCCAGCTCTAGTTCTGAGGCCAATCACATCATGGGACAAATGGGAAAAAATATTCAGTGAGTAGCAGGGAATGGCACATCTATTGTTATAGCACAGGGATTCTCAAACTGGCGGTCGTCGCGAGGTTATTACATGGGGAGTCGTGAGCTGTCAGCCTCACCCCAAACCCCGTTTTGCCTCCAGTATTTATAATGGTGTTAAATATATTAAAAAGTATTTTTAATTTATAAGGGGGGGGTCACACTCAGAGGCTTGCTATGTGAAAGGGATCACCAGTACAAAAGTCTGAGAACCACTATATATAGCAGACCCTTTCATAATATGGGGAGATGGATCTGTCAGCCATTTTCCTTGTGGTAGCATGTATGTTACAACAGAACACTTCCCAAAAGAGGGCGGTATATTATGATTATGTATATGTTAATGCCTGGGAATTTAGAACTCTTTTTTTCCAGGAAGTTCTTGATGAGAGAGGACTGTCTATGTGAGGAAGGAATAAAGCTTGACTACTGCATTATTTTGGTTCTCTCTTTATGCTCACACACTGAAAAATGTATTATTTCGGTGCTAAGACAGGCTTTAGGATAATATTTTTAAACTATCACTAGAAATAACTTATAAAGTAAACACAGAATGGATGCTGCTGTAATGTATCCTGGCTGCTTTCTCAGCCTTACTGTATGCAATCTGTTCTTGTGAGTGTATGTGTCTGAGTCAACAGGAAGTGTGACACTGCACAGTGCCTTGCAGGATGTGTCAACATTCAACTTCCTGTTGAAGCTCACCTTTTCATAGCATAGTAATTAGTAGACAGTGTCTGAAGTTTTGTTATACAAGAATTTGTTTCTTTAATTCATAAAATAGTAATGGCCTGATATTTGTGCCATGTGCCATGCTTGGCATACATAAAGCATTATACTATATGCTAAGTCCTGATTTCTTTACTTAAAATATTGGCAGAGAAATTGCTAAAGAACAAAATAAGAATTTTTTGAAATTTTGGGAGCAGGGAAGAAAGTGGAGTATCCTTTCACTGTGGTTGAAAAATATTCTTCCCTAAAAAAGAAAAAAGCAAACAGCTACAGGAAAAAAGCAGTCTATGCCAAGTTTTAGTTATACAAAAATATGCTAAAAAATGTGGGTTGGAAAATAAAACATTAACAAATCTGGAGAAACTAAAGTTATGGTTGCTAGTGCAGCCTTAACTCTGCCCCTTAGGTGCATGCATTATAATACATTTTTGAATTATAAGATAAATGATTTTGCCATTGATATTATAAACACTCTTTCTACAGGACTCCTGCCTTGTTCAGTGCACAGGTCGGATGAGTCAGTTCAATATTTATTTTTATCCTCTCTGTTCAATGAATGAACCCGTTTCACTCACTGCCCACCATTTTGAGCTTTGCTTCATTCACTAGACAGCATCTGGGGAACCCTTTCCTTGAGAGGAGACTGGAAGAGCTTGGCTTGTTTAGTCTTGCAAAATGGAGGTTGAGAGGGGATATTGATTGCTTTCTATAAATGCATTGTGGGGTAAATACCAGGAATGGTGAAGAGTTATTTAAGCTAAAGGACAATGTTGGCACAAGAACAAATTGATATAAACTAACCAAGAACAAAGTCAGGCTGCTGGATGTTAGATTTCTAACCATCAGAGGAGTGAGGTTTTGGAATAGTCTCCCAGTAAGAGTTATGGGGGCAAATACTAAATTAGTGTCAAGAGAGAGATGGACAAATTTATGACAATTATATGACAGGGTTGCTTGTGATAGTAGGGGGCAGGGCTCAACAACCCTGGGGCTTACTTCCCGTTTATGTTTTATGTACCCAAAAACTTATGCTTCAGGGTTTCAGCTGGCCACCTGCAGGGGTGAGGAAAGGATTTTTTTATCTCCTTCCTCTGAAGCATCAGGTATGGCCACAGCTGGAGATGGGACATTGGACAGGGAGGGCCAGGACTCTGAGGCGGCTCTGAGCATTCCTTCTCTGAGGTGCTGAACTGACTCTTTCTTGTTCATATGCTCAAGGTCTAACTGATTACCATTTGTAGGATCAAAAAGGAATTTTCCCTCAAGTCAGATTGCAAGTGACCTTGGTTTTTTTCACCTTCTTCTGCAGTATGTGGGTGTGGGTCATTTGCCAGGATTATCTGGGTATATCTCACATAATCATGTTGCTGCCTTTGTGGAGGCCTCAGGCATTAGTGCACCTCAGTCCTTCCTATTTTCTGCCTCTGACATATAATAGTCTAGTCTCCTGTGGCTGTAATGCTTTGGTCTAATTTTGGTTGTTGGTTTAGAGTGTGAGTGCTGGATGGTGTTAGTGGTCTGTGATATACAGGAGGTTGCTAGATGATTTGGTGATACCTTCTGGCCGTAGATTTTATGACACTATGACTCATTCTCTGTACAAGTTCAATGGTGTACTGTGAATGAAGCAGGGATGTGCAGTGAATTAGGACATGTTCATGTTTGTTTGGTGTGCAGTGAATGTCTTTTTTGCTGGTCTTAGAAAGTTTTACCTAGGAATTGACAGCCAGAATCTCCCAGTTGATCTTAACTGTCCCCATGGAACACAGGGTTAGCTCAAGTTAGCATCCCACCAGGCAGTACCCCCAGAACTCTGTCACCGTGTTGTAAAAGCCTTGCAAGTTCAAGGTAGATGAGGTAATATCTTTTATTGGACCAACTTCTGTAGGTGGAGGGTACAAACTTCCACCAAGAGAAGGTGGTCCAATGAAAGGTATTACCTCACCTCTCTTTTCTCTCTCATATCCTGACTACAACAACATTGCAAGCTCAAAGCATGCTCTTTTTTGTTTAGTGTAGCCATGTCCAAAATTTAGGGGTTTTGGCAGCCTACAAGTATGAAAAATTAAAGCACATTTAAATGTTTACTTAAACTTTTTTCTATCCCGCAATCACTGTATGTATAGCTATGTAGGTGTAACCCACACACCTGCTGGGTGTGGGGTTCTGTCCCATCTAGTGGCACTGAGACCACTTAGAGAGAGAGATTAATGTCTGCTCTACAGCCTTAGCTAATAAGCATATGGTTTTTAGCTCATACAGTAGAGGCTCCTGTCTTTAGCTTCAGAGGTCCAAGGTTCGATCCCGCCTGTTGATGACCGGGATCCGTCAGTGTTACATAGGCATGATTGTAGTTATGACTACTTTTTGGTATAATGCAGGGAAAATTACCTCAATAAACTTTCATTTTACGTCTTTGAAGAGAGACATTACTGAAGGCTGCAAAAGCAAAGCAGAGGAATGGGCAGAATGTGTTTTTGTGCTTCTAGATCAGTGGTGGGCAACCTGCGGCCCGCATGCAGCCCATCAGGGTAATCTGATTGCGGGCCACGAGACATTTTGCTGGCCTTGACCATTCACAGGCACGGCCCCCCCGCAACTCCCAGTGGCCGTGGTTCGTGGTTCTAGCATGTCCCTGCAGCCTGCCACTTCCCACAGCTCCTATTGGCTAGGAATGGCAGACTGCGACCACAGGAGCTGCGGGGGGGCCATGCCTGTGAATGGTCAACGTCAGCAAAATGTCTCCTGGCCTGCAATTAGATTACCCTGATGGGCTGCATGCGACCTGCGAGCTTCAGGTTGCCCATCACTGCTCTAGATCAATCGGAGGTTGCACTTTCAAGAATAATAAAGAATGGCTGAAGCGGAAACAAAATTTTTTCCACTGAAAAACCTTATACTATGGTAATCCCAGTGCCTAAAATAATCCACAGAACATTCGGTACTTATTTCTTTTATTGACATAAGGGGAAACTTTTTGATGGCTGAGCACCTTTTCTGCCCCCTGGGGAACAGTTGTGTCATCAAGAATGACTTAGCATGTTCAGTCTAGTCTTTAAATTCTCAATTCCAAATATATGAAGAGAAATATAAACATAGTTTCCAGCTAAGAAACTGGTAGTGTATATATTTGAACTGTACACTTTATAAGGAGCTTTTCTTTTCCATCTTTGTTTACTAAGCAACCATGGCAGGGGTAACAAAAGCTACAGTGCCTTTGTTGGCTTTTATATTTATATATATTAAAGTGTACGTGCTTGTGGCCCTTTTGTTCCTGGACTGTGTAGTGTATCATCAGATCTTACCACACTTTAATGTGTTACTAAGTAAATAAATGTGTTTCTAATACTAGTGAGAAAGTGGGTGAGGTAATATCTTTTATTGGACCTGCTTCTGTTGGTGAGAGAGAAACTTTCGAGCCACATGGAGCTCTTCTTCCTCTGTGCGGCTCAAAAGCTTGTCTCTCTCACCAACAGCAGTTGGTCCAATAAAAGATAATACCTCACCCACCTTTAGGGATGGTAAGTTATATGGGTCTGTGGTGCCCAGGCTCCAGCAAATTCAGGCTCGGGGAGCCCGGCTCCACGAATGTTCGGGGCCGGGTCTCCTCTCTAGCTCCGCCCTGCCACCCCCACGTCCCTCCCCTGGACCGTCCCCCGGTCCCGCCTGCCACCCCTGTGTGCCCCCCCCAGAGCGTCCCTCAGCCTTGCCTGACGCACCCCATGTGCCTTCCCCGAATGCCCCTGCCTGCCCTGGGCAGCAGGTGGCTGCGCCCTTCAGCTCTGTGCTCCCTCACCATCTGCTGCTGGCTACAAGGGAGCAGCGCCAGGGGCTGGCTGAGGTGGCTGCTATGCCTGTGGAGGGAGAAGGGGAGGAGGCACATAGCAGCCCCCCAGGCAGGTGACTCCAAGGGGAGGGGCTTATCCTGGCTGGACCACCTGAGCAGCAGCCTGGGGGGCTTGGGTGACTGTCATGCTGGGGGGGTAGGGGAGGGGCCCCCACTCCTGGAGCTTGCTGCTGCCAGTGGGGAAAGGGCTGGGCAAAGTCCTCCTCTCTGGGCCCCCACCCCAGTCCTGGGGCAGCCTGCCTGCTGTATCCCAAACTCCTTATCCCTGGCCCAGCTCCATGTCTTGTACCCCAATCCCCTGTCCCAGCTCAGAGCCCGCACTCAGCAGCCAAACTCCCTTCCAGAGCCTGCACCCCCTCCCTTACCCAAATTCTCTCACAGAGCCAGGGGCGGCTCCAAGCCCCAGCACGCCAAGCGCGTGCTTGGGGCGGCATGCCGCGGGGGGCGCTCTGCCGGTCGCCGGGAGGGCGGTAGGCGGCTCTGGTGGACCCCTTGCAGACGTGCCTGCGGAGGGTCCCCTGGTCCCGCGGCTTTGGTGGAGCATCCACAGGCACACCTGCGGGAGGTCCACCGGAGCCGCGGGACCGGCGACAGCAGAGCGCCCCCCGCGGCGTGCTGCCGTGCTTGGGGTGGCGAAATGGCTAGAGCCGCCACTGCACAGAGCCTGCACAGGGGTGGGGGGAGGGGGGGCAGGACTTGGACCCCTTCTGCGCACCACCAAAAATTATACAAACCTGCCGCCCTCCCCCCACCTTGTCTCTCTAATATCCTGAGACCGCCATGGCTACAGCTGCACTGACACTAATACAGTCAGCGACGATGACTCGTGCCGGGAGCGTGGAAGGACGGGTGGGAAGCAAATTCAGTTTAACCTGGACCCCCCAATAAAAGAAAGCTCTTCCCAGAGCTGCTGTTAAATTCCCTGGTGCTTTTCGAACCGTCTAACCAAGAACTATTCGTCTTGCCGGCGATACGCGAGCAACGAACCAGCTGAAACGCGGCGCACCGCGTCCTGTCAATCACCAGCGCTTGTTGGAAGTCAGCTCGAGCAAGCGAAATACATCAGGGCACCCGGCTAGCCCCGTAAACACGCCCCCAGGCTTGCACACGGACGGTCCCATTGCACGGAGAGAGGGTCACCCGCAGGCACTGGGTTACCCCGCTCCCCGGGCACGGGGCTGGGGGCGTGGCGCTAGCCCGGGGCCTGCGCTTGCATCAGCACCCCCCGCCCTTGGCCCCGCCTTAGCAACCCAGCTGTCTCCAGCGTCAACAATGGGGCGGCCGCGCCGTAGAACCCGCCGCGTTCGTCACAATGGGACTGGAGCGGCGGGAGCCAGGTGAGGGGAGCCAGCGGGGGGCCGGCAGGGGGCGCCGCTGTGGCCGGGATGGAATGTCACGTTTCCACGTGGTGAGCGGAGCTGCCGCGCCAGCCAGCCCTGAGGGGTTGACCCCGCATCTCCTCGCCCCCCGCCCACCCTGCAGCTGGAGCCCGCTCCCTCATCCCAGCACAGGGGGGCCGCTCCCAGGCGCCCCAGCGAGTTAAATGTGCATTGTCATTATTTCCCCCACGAATACCCCTAAAGCCCCAGGCCCCTGAGCGCCATTGCTGGGCAACCCTTAAAACACCCAGGTTCCTGTGGAAGGAGAGAGGTGAGGATAGGATAGTGTAGCCACAGTCATGTCTGGTTTGCAATGGGTGGTGTGTGCTCAGAAAATCAAGCTCTGGAACCATAAATTCCCTTCCCCCCAGGACTTGTGTTTTCATTCCCTCCTGCATTATTATTTGCTGTATTTCATGATCCATCTGTTACTTCAGTTTTGTGGCTTTTACTCTTCTGCATGGCTGTCGACTTCTAAAAATGTCCTAAGTAGCTTGCTGTACTCCCCAAGGCATGAGTAGGTGTCAGATCTTTGACAACCTTTTTTGTGTTCTCCCTCTCCTCATAATCCTCCAACCCCTTCCAGATCTCATCCTCTCCCCAAATGAAACAGCCTTCTACCTTAGCCCTCTGAATACATGTTCCATGCCAAGGTTTCACACTTTTGCAGGGCTCTCATCAGTTCTATTCCAATCTTGAAATCCACCAGGCTGTGTTCTTGTATTTATAAAATAATCTAGTTTTCCCAGCACAGATTAAAAACTCAAGATGCACAGTAACTGAGGGTGCAGGAGACCTTTATTGGCAGAGTGAAAGGATAATGGTGAACTTTAACTGAATTTAAAAAAATCTGTTTTGGTTCAGAATTTGGGCTTAAGGTTAGCTGGTTGCCTATCCTTAGATTTGAGGTTAATTTGATATTTATATTGATGTCATTTCATATTCTTGTCAAAATGTCTTTGTGTAGGAAACTTTTTTTTTCCTTTTCTTAAAATGCATTTCACATACAGATGCTGTTCAGCTGGGGTGAGCAGGAGTGGCATTTATATTATAAAATGAAGGAAAATCTATAGTCAAACTCTGGGCAGCTGCAAAAATGAGATGGCTTCTGGGATCCACAACTTAATTGCAGAAAACTGTTCAAAATACTGCTCAGTTTAGTTGTTTACATGACACTGCTATGATAACGAACCTTTTAGTTTGTCTGTTTCTGCTTAGAAATCACACAGGTAGCTGCTACCTGCAGACACATCTCCTTTGGTTGCCCAATAAAAGGTATTCTCTTTGGAGGTTATATGGACAATTAAACCCTGCTAATAATGATTAATTTTATTAAGCTAAAATAAAATTATTCTGTAAATATAGTACATATGTTATAGACATAGCACATATTATCAGGTTGCAAAGAGGACTCCTTGCTTTTTTTCTTACCAGAGCCCCTAAGAACCAGGGTGGATTTGATTTAAACCATGATTTAAATCACTAGTCAGGAAATCATGGATTTCTACATAAAAGTGCATTCTTGTTGGTTGTTATAACCTTAATACATATTCTTCACAACTCAGAGATAGATGTAGGTTTCATTTTTAGAAGGTACACACTATACATTTTTAAAGTGATTTATTTTGAAAACTTTTCAGATTAGTTTTACAGCTATATCAGAAAATGAATGATTGATTGGTTATTTCATTTACCAAAAATAATTGAAGCAGATATTTATGAAGTCCAATGGGAGGTGAAGTATCTCCAGTTCAACAGGTTAATATTAATATTTGGAGGATTTTCTTGCCATGCTGTATTAGGAAGAGAACATCATCAGCAGGACCGGCTCTAGGCACCAGCAAAGCAAGCACGTGCGTGGGGTGGCACATTTCCAGGGGTGGCATTCTGGCCGACGTCTTCAAAAATTCTAACATCAAGCCCCAGTTCTCCTTGGGCAGCAAAGTGCCCACCAACTGCCTGGATGAGGCGGGCAGCAGCCCTCGGGGCTACTACTACAAAGTATGCCTGACCCCGGAGTCTGCCAAGGGCGACTTCATGTTCCTAAAGCCCCACAGCCCGAGTCTCCCGAGGAACAAGAAAGCCGCCGAGAACTTACCAGGGCCAGGAAGGAAGCCCCGAGCGGCCAATAACACCGTCAGTGCCGCCAGCCAGGTAACCCTGCGCTGTAGTACAGCCGGTGGGGCTCAGTGAGATGTACCGGGAGAGAGTGCCATGAAATACCCCTTCAAGGGTTAGCATGGCTTTCCCCCTTCTTCTCTCCCTCCCCCGCCCCCTTGGAAACGAATCTGAGCTGGGAGAAATCCTTTCATTCAGGCACAACTTTTTAAAGATAACTACCTGACCCTTTGATCAAGTGCAGGGTTTCTCAGACAAGGGTCGCCGCTTGTGTAGGGAAAGCCCCTAGCGGGCTGGGCCGGTGTGTTTACCTGCCCCGTCTGCAGGTCCAGCCGATCGCGGCTCCCACTGGCCGTGGATTGCTGCTCCGGGCCAATGGGAGCTGCTGGAAGTGGCGGCCAGTAAGTCCCTCGGCCCACGCTGCTTCCAGCAGCTTTGTCAGCAGTAAAACAGCTGTCTCCCTGCATTTTGTTCAAGGCTACAGAAATAGGCTTCAGGGTACTCAGCATGTGTTCAACATTTCTCTTAAGCCCAATGTTGAGAACTTTGGCTGTGACAGTGCCATCTATTTTTTCACAATTTTGTTCACAAATCGTCATCAGATTAGGTCAGTTCTTGATATAGTGCTCAAAACAGTCTACTACTGAGTTCCATTACACGTCTTGTGGGGAGAGTTAGCCTGGTTCTCCTACTTTTTTCAGAGCAGCTGCTGCAAAGTGGTTGTTACGGAAGTATTTTGCAATTTCAACAACATTTGCCTTTATTTCTGGAACACTGAAGTCTTTGGTTAGGAAGTGCATCAAATGAGCACTGCAACCATATGTTATTAGCTTGGGACTCTCTTCACTCTCTTCTAAATAATTTCTTCTCATCCTGGATACATTTGTAGCATTGTCCGACATTTGAATTTGACATTTGACATTTTCAGTTTGTTATAGCTTTTACTGCTACTTCTTGTAAGTATTCTGCTGTGTGTGCATTTCCCGATGTATCATTTGTTTCTATAAGGAAGACATTCCCTTCTTCTGTTGTCACACCAGCACATACAACAGGATCATTGTGGACATTGCTCCCACCAGGGGCGGCTCTAGGGATTTTGCCGCCCCAAGCACGGCAGGCAGGCTGCCTCCGGCGGTTTGCCTGCGGAAGGTCCATCGAAGCTGCGGCACGCCTGCAGGAGGTCCATCGAAGCCGCGGGACCAGCGGACCCTCCGCAGGCAAGCCGCCGAAGGCAGCCTGCCTGCCGCCCTCGCGGCGCCGGCAGAGCGCCCCCCGCAGCTTGCTGCCCCAAGCACGCGCTTGGCGTGCTGGGGCCTGGAGCCGCCCCTGGCTCCCACCCATCAAGACTCAGGTTAACAATTTTACCCGCTAGACCTTTGCACACTGCTCAACTTCTCTTTCATACACTTTATCCAGCAATTTGCCTGCAACATCTCCTCTGTTGGGTGGACTGTATCCTGGTCTTAATGACTGAACCATGTTAATGAAGTGTGGGTTCTCAATCATACGGAAAGGAGAATTTTTTGCATAAACAAACCAGGCAATTTTCCCATCAATTACCTCTTTTTGTAATCTGCTGGTTCTTATCACAAACTTATCTAGGGTTGTTTCTGGATGATGGAGATTTTTTTTTCTTTTTGCTACAGGTGATAGATATACTGTGGCTATGTGACATACACGATGTGACTGAAACACTATCATTGGCAGATAATGCTGAAACTATAGAAATGATGGTGATCTTGAAGGTGGATAGTCTTCAGAATCCTGTATGTTGAGGATGGATTCTCCTAAACAAAATAAGTCAATGCAGTTATTTAATTATTATTACCATACTGCTCAGTTAGTATCACTCATTGCATTCACTGACACTCAGTACTACTTTAAAGGTGAAATTGTAAAAGGAAGATTTGCCTATTTCAGATATTTATTTTTTATTACAACTGCATCTAAAATGATAGTACCATAGAGTAACAACTATATTTTTTGCTCAAACATGAGAATTCAAGAATAGTCCAGAAGGAAGACAGTCAGTCCTTAAGAAAGAAGTATGAAATAAAAAAGTTTAGCCACCTGAAGATCCTGCATGTTCTGACATGTTCCTTTCATCATCTTCAACGCATCTTCCTCCTGAGAAGGAACACATCTCATGATGATGTTTCATTCGGGCAACCAGGCCTTTCATTTTTTTGTTGCACTGTTTGCATTTTGCACGCAGGCCTGTCTTACCCACAGGTAGAGGAACTTTATGAAAATATTTCCAAACTGGGTCTCTTTTACGGCCTACTGCCATTATAGGTTTTCCCTTCTAGTGAGAGAATGGCATGATAGATCTCAAATCAATGAAGGTTACACTCAGAAAGACCGCAAGACTTCTGGAATATGCTCTTAATCAGTTTCACTTTTGTTTCTACTGCCTGTCCCTCCCTTCTCACATTTATCTCCAGACTTTTTCTCCTTGTCCAGATCTATTCTGCCTCCAACAATCTTCTATTCATTGAACTTTTTGAAATTTTGCACTTTTAGAGAGAGGTAAGGGATTGACTTTGTGTACACAAATTTGCAGAGGGACAATAGGGTTGAGGTCTGTTATTTCTTACCTCTGTATTTATTTATTTTTATTTAAAAACATTTTTGCTGTTAACAAGCGTGTTATCTCTGGAGACAGAAATCCACAGTTTGAGAACTGCAAAACTAAGCGTCTCTGATGGTATCTTCTAGACCAGGGGTCAGCAACCTACGGCACGCGTGCCAACGGTGGCACGAGAGCCAATTTTTAATGGCACGCTGAGGTCCCAGCCGCCGGGCCTACTCAGCCTGCCGCCAGCCTGGCTGAACGGAACCGCAGACTGGCAGTGGGCTGAGCGGGCCGGCGGCTGAGACCCCGTCTGGCAAGGGGCCAGCAGCTGGAACCGAAACCCAGCCGGAACCCAGAGCCGGCCGATGCTGGGGTGCAGCACGCGGTGCACTCCCAGCTGGGGGGGGAGGGGCTGCTGGCTGCTGGAACTCTCCTGCAGGCTGGTGCTGGCGGCCGAAGCAGCAGACAGTCAGGCAAGTGAAAGGGGCCGGCAGGAGGCACGGTGGAGGTGTCCGCGTCCCAGCCTATCCTGCTGCCCCTCTCTCGCCACTGTGGCTGGACACCAGAGCACTGCAGGCACGTGCCATCCCTGCGGCCCCTGGGGGAAGGGAGTGGCAGGCCAGAGGGTCTTCTGCAGGGCCGGCTCCAGCGTTTTTGCCGCCCAGAGCAGCAAAAAAAAAAAAAAAAAAGCCGCGATCGCGATCTGCGGCAGTTCTACCGCCGCCGCTTCAGTCTTCAGCGGCTGGTCCTTCCCTCAGTGAGGGACCCGCCACCGAAGAGCTGGACGTGCCCCGCCCTCCGTTGGCCTCTCCAAGCACCTGCTTGCTGGGCTGGTGCCTAGAGCTGGCCCTGGTCTTCTGCCGCTGCCCCCCATTTGCCTGCAGATGCAGTGCCCCCACACTGCTGGCCCACAGCTCCCTTGGTAGAAACAGGAACAGCATGGGGCAGGGACCCATCCACCATCCAGGTAACCCGGCCACAACCGGGACTGTCCCAGGCCAGCCTCAAGTCCCTATCCCCCCGGGACTTTCCCCTACACCCCCCAACCTCCTGCCCTGAACCCCTCACGCCACCCAACCCTGACTCCTACACCCCCCATGCTCCCAGCCCTGACTCCTGCACCATCCACATCCCCACCCCCTGCCCTGATCCCCCCGCACCCTAACCCCTTGCTCTGAGTGCTCCCCCACACACATCCAGCCCCTGAGCTCCTCCCCCCACCCCCGAGGGGGGTTGTAATACGACAGTACCTGTAAGAAATTTAAGTTACTTTTACCCCTGCCGGAACCCCAGACCAGAAGTGGACTGAGCGGGGCCAGTGGCAGGCTGAGAGGCTCAGCCCGCTGCCGGTCTGGGGTTCCAGCCACCAGCCCCCCTGCCAGCCGGTATCCAGACTTCCAGCCCCGCTCAGCCCACTGCTGGCCTGGGTACCGGCAGCCAGCCCGGGGCTCTGCTCCTGGCCTCAGCCACTCCCTGCTGTGATGCACATTGGAAAACTCAGCAAGGAAAAGGATCACACTAAACTGATAAGATCAGCATTTTAATTTTATTTTAAATGAAGCTTCTTAAATATTTTAAAAACCTTATTTACTTTAAATACAACAATAGTTTATTTATATACTATAGACTTATAGAGAGAGACCTTCTAAAAGCATTAAAATGTATTACTGGCATGCGAAACCTTAAATCAGAGTGAATAAATGAAGACTTGGCACATCACTTCTGAAAGGTTGCTGACCCCTGATTTAGGTTAATCTTTCTATCTATCCAATGGGACTCAGTGTTCAGTCTAGAACAGGAGTCGGCAACCTTTCAGAAGTGATGTTCCGAGTCTTCATTTATTCACTCTAATTTAAGGTTTTGCATGCCGGTAATAAATGTTAACGTTTTTAGACGGTCTCTTTCTCTAAGTCTATAATATACAACTAAACTATTGTTGTATGCAAAGTAAATAAGGTTTTTAAAATCTTTAAGAGCTTCATTTAAAATTAAATTAAAATGCAGAGCCCCCCAGACAGGTGGCCAGGACCCAGGCAGTGTGAGTGCCACTGATAATCAGCTCTTGTACCACCTTTGGCATCCGTGCCATAGGTTGCCTACCCCTGTTCTATACCCACCTGTTGTGTCTTTTCCACATTTGGGCCCTGATACTGCAGTCTCACACATGCATAATGTTATCTTATGGGACTATTTGCATTATTAAAGTTATGCATGTATTTCTAAGACTGGCCTTCTAGATGGTAAATTCTTTGTGGTACAAGCTATTTTTTATTTTATACTTGTAATTGCCTAGAACAATAAGGTCCCAGTCGTGATCGGGCCTCTGAGCGGTACTATATTGAATAGTGTTTGTTTGGTTGTAATTCTTCAGGTTTTTAAGAGGAAAACAAAGAAGGACCCCAAATCAAGAAGTCCAGAATGACCGGAAATCTGTGTAAAAGAGTTGCCTGGAGTGACCGTGAGTATCTTAAAAAGTAGACATATTTTGCATGTATTCTTGGATGATTTACAATAGAAAGCTTTTGATGTGCATGTTATGATTGCCTATTATCTGTCCCAGTATTTGGGGTGAAGTCTCTTGTGGGTTCGAAGGGTTGCTTTCTGGCAGACTGGACGTAGCCTTCCCAATGCTTGGGTTTCAAAACAAAGAGCAATTTTTGGTGATAAACCCAATTTACTGAAGTGAATGTGCATGGAGGAGGGAGAGGGACATGATAGCTGGTAAACGCCTGGAATTGAAGGTGACTTTCCATAGTTAAGCACACTTTTTCAGTAGAATGAGAAAAAGGTAGAGAGATAAATATAAAAAGTGCCTTGCAAAAGAAATGGTGAGACAAGTGATGGCGGGAGGGAATAAACAATTTTTTGGTAAGTGTAAACATTCATGTTTTTTTCTCTTTATAGAGGTTACCTTTGATATGAAACACACAAGAGAGCAAGAAAACTTGGATTCCAACATTGCCCATGAGGGCAAGTCAAAAGAGAAGGAAAGGAGACCGAAAAGCACTCTGTGGGACTTGGATATACAGCCTCTCATCTCCTCCTCTCAGTGGCTTCAGCGTCACGGACTCAAGAGAAACAAACTGTCCCTCTCTCACATTTTATCCCAAATTGGATTTCAGCACAGGGAAGGTAGGAGGGAAGCCAGTGGTAAAAGGTAAAAGTTGACTTGGAATAGTCCAGAGCTCCATGCTCCTTTTTAGCAGCACAGTATATGGTGTGGAGCCTTTAAAATTGTTTCTTTTTTTGGTGCTGTCTTAGAAAAGAGAAAGGGAAGTCACATTCCGCATCTTCACCTTAGCTTGGGAACATATCCCACATGGCTGCTCATCTCTCGAGGAGGGAGACAGAGAGACAGACTATTCTTTTTAATCTGCACCATCATGTTCCTCACTTTAATCTTGATCTCAGTCTAGCTACATTTGTGAAATAACTTTAGATACTGAATTTTCCAGAATCAGTACATGCAAAACCTTTTCTCTGGAGTCCGAAAATGTAACTGCCATAAGAACCCTGTCCTTCGTGGACTGAAAACACAAAGATTCTCCCGAGCTCCTTGCCATAAATTATTATTGTGCTTCTAGTTGAACATTTTGCTAATTTTTAGACAGGTAATTCCATATCAGATTTAAACTCAGGCTGTTTTTCTTGCAAAGTCAAGCTCTGCAATATCAAAGCCAAATTATAATTTGCAGTTGTGCAGCAGTTGAAGGAGAGAGTTGGTGAGAAATAATAATTATAAATCATTTACATAATAATGCTTTACAGAGCACAGTAAGGCATTCCCTGACATGAAGAATTTACAGTTTAAGAAGCAGTAGTTGTAATGTATTAATAATTGTTTTATGCTGTTTAATTTAAGAACGCAGCTGGCTTGGAGCCATGGGGAATACTGTATTCTCCCCTGCCAGGAGCCTTACTTTCATTACTAGAAGGCTAGAGGTTGCACACTCACTCCTCTCTGGATTAAGGAGGTATACAATGCTTCTTATAGCATGGTTTTACCAGCAAAAAGACACTGGATTAGCAAAGGAACATGCTACATGAAATAGCTGCTCCGTGGCTGTTAAATATTCACATGCCCTGTGTTTTCCTGTCAGTGGAGTCCCAGCTATGCAGATCTGCCAAGAAACTTTTGTTGTCAAGGGAGCAGAGTACATGCTTTTCCTTCTTCAGGGTATGTCCACGCGGCAACTGAAGATGTGATTTACAGCTCGGGTAGGCATACCTGTGCTAGCTTTAATCTAGCTAGCATGATAAAAACGGCAGCATAAATTCAGTGGCACCAGCCTCACACAGGCTGTACAAGCCTCTCTAGGGACAAACTTGCATTGCTAGAACATGCTGAAGTTCCTGCTGCAGCATTTTCGCTGTTATTTTTAGTGCACTAGTTAGATTAAAGCTAGCGCTTCAGTTATGTTACCTGTACTGCAAATTGCATACCTTTCATTGCAGTGTAGACATGCCTTCAGCTGCATCCACTTTTGTTCCTTTCCATATATGTCATGGGAGGGCATCGTACATCCATGATTTTGTTTTTCTCTTTTGAGTGACAAATACTTGCATTTGCTTTTAAGATGTAAATGGAGAATACAAACGTTGAATTGCAGAAATCTAAAGTCACAAGAAGCTTGCTACCAGTAAGCAAGATGATAGATTTTTTTTTTATTCCCCATTAGATCTAACTAGACATGGTTCTAGGAGATGAGAATAATTTCTACAACTCAGCGTAAATGGAACCTTTTTAAAGCTCACTAACATCACATAGATAGTACAAATCCTCCCTCTCAGCTGCATGAACCTAAATTCGGACAGTAACTTTTTTTAGGATCTGTCCTGCAACATGTATCAATCACTTAATGGAAAAATTCCGCCTTTTATCCAAAGAACCTTACTGTCCCTTCTATAGAGGCGTTACTGAATTTGGTTTGTAGATTGCTGTAAAAATGTTATTTGGCTAACCAAAAGAAAAGAGTTTAATGAAAGTGCCACTTATCTTCTCTTCTGTTGCATATGACTTAGAAAAACAGTTCATAATGAAAATAGTCCCAATAACTTGCAACCGTTTATAATCTTGAATGTAGATTATGTGTCCACCTTGGGGAAATTTGTGGCTTCTCGGTATGCAGACGGTCTGTTTCCTCAATACTTGAGAGTACAAGACGGCAGAGTATATAATGTAAGTGCGACTGACTTGTGGTTCAATAGAGTAATAACTTTTCCCCTATTTAAAAGATAATATCAGTGTAACAAAATGATGTGACTGAAGTATCTCCTCTTCTAAAGAAATGCTGACAGGAAACTGATGTATTTCCAAAATGGGAACTTTATCTTTTGATGATTTTATTTCTACTGCGCCAAATGATTAATGATCTAGTACAGGGATCTCAAACCAGGGCCGCCCAGAGGATTCCGGGGGCCCGGGGTCTTCGGCGGCGGGGGGCCCTTCCGTTCCGGGACCCGCCGCCAAAGTGCCCTGAAGACCCGCGGCGGGAGCCCCCCGCCGCCGAATTACCGCTGAAGCGGGACCCGCCGCCGAAGCGCAGCCCGGTCTTCGGTGGTAATTTGGTGGCGGGGGGGGTCCCCGCCGCGGGCCTTCGGGGCACTTCGGAGGCGGGTCCCGGAACAGAAGGGGCCCCCCGCCGCCGAAGACCGGGCTGCGCTTCGACGGCGGCGGGTCCCGCTTCTCCCCCCCCCCCCGGCCTGGCCCCGGCCGCCGCTTCTCTCCCCCCCCGCCTGGCCCCGGCCGCCGCTTCTCTCCCCCCCCCCGCCTGGCCCGGGCCGCCCGCCCGCCCCTTCTCTCCCCCACTCCCCCCGCCTGGCCCCGGCCGCCGCTTCCCCCCCCCCTGCCTGGCCCCGGCCCCGGCCCCCGCTTCTCCCCCCCCCGCCTGGCCCCGGCCCCGGCTTCTCCCCGGCTTCTCCCCGGCCCCGGCCTCGGCCTCTTACCGAGTGCGTCGCCGGCAGGGCCTGAGCTCCGTCCCGCTCAGAGCCGCGTGGTGAGGGGGCGGGGCTGGGAGCTCCACGCCGAGCGGAGGCAGCTGCCCCGCCCCCTCCCCACGGCGCTCTGAGCGGGACGGGGCTCAGGCCCCGTTGGAGCTCCCAGCTCCGCCCCCTCACCACGGGGCTCGGATCGGGGCGGGGCTCAGGGGCTCAGCAGGAGTCTCGGCGCTTGATGCGCCGAGGCTCCAGGAGAGGGGCGGAGGCGGGAGCCTCCGCTCTTCTCTTGGGGGCCCCTGCGGAGCCCGGGGCCCGGGGCAAATTGCCCCCTTTGCCCCCCTCTCTGGGCGGCCCTGTCTCAAACTCAAATGACCATGAGGGCCACATGAGGATTAATACATTGGCCCGAGGGCCACATTACTGACACCACCCCCGTGCTGCCCTCAGCCCTGCCCCCACTCCACCCCTTCCCCGCCCCCATTCCAACCTCTTCCCCAAAATCCCAACTCCTCCCCCTCCCTGCCCACTGGGGGTGCAGGAGGGGTGTGGGGTGTGGCAGGGGCTCAGGGCAGGGAGTTGGGGTGGGGCAGGGGGTTGGGGTGCAGGAGGGGTGCGGCGGGGGCTCAGGGCAGTGGGTTGGGATGCAGGAGGGGTGAGGGGTGCGGCAGGGGGTTCAGGGCAGGGGGTCAGGTGCAGGGTGTGGCAGGCGGCTCAGAGAAGGGGGTTGGGGTGCAGCAGGGGGTTCAGGGCAGGGGGTCAGGTGCAGGGTGCAGCAGGCAGCTCAGGGCAGGGGGTCAGGGTGCAGGGTACGGCAGGGGGTCGGGGTGCGGCAGGGGGCTCAGGGCAGTGGTGCACAGGATCTGGTCCAATAAGTGAATCTAGCTGAACTGCTCGGTAATAGCGACCATAATGTAATTAAATGTAACATCCTTGTAGGGGGAAAAATACTAAAGAAACCCACCACAGTAGCATTTAACTTCCAAAAGGGGAACTACACAAAAATGAGGAAGCTAGTTAAATGGAAATTAAAAGGAACAGTCACAAGAGTGAAATGCCTGTAAGCCACATGGAAACTATTTAAAAACACCATAATAGATGCTCAAACTAAGTTTGTACTCCAAATAAAATAACAGTAAGAGGACCAAAACAAAAATGCCACTATGGCTAAACAGCAGAGTAAAAAGGGTGATTAGAAGCAAAAAGGCACCTTTCAAAAATTGGAAGTCAAATCCTAGGGTGGATTATAGAAAGGCACATAAACTCTGGCAAGCAAAGTGTAGAATTAGGCAGCCAAAATAGAATGTGAAAAGCAGCTAGGAAAAGACACAAAAAGAAAAGAGCAAAAATTTGTTTTAAGTACATCAGAAGCAGGAAGCCTGCCAAACAATCAGTGGGGACACTGGACAATTGAGATGCTAAAGGAGTACTCGAGGAAGGCAAGATCATTGCACAGAAGATGAATGAATTCTTTGCATTGGACTTCACTGCATAGGACATGAGAGAGATTCCAAAACCTGAGCCATTCTTTTTCGCTGACCAATCTGAGGAAATGCCCCAGACTGAGGTGACAATAAAGGAGGTTTTGGAACAAATTGATAAATTAAAGAGACATAAGCCACCAGGACCAGATGGTATTCACCCCGGAATTCTGAAGGACCTCAAATATGAAATTGCTGAACTCCTAACTGTGGTGTGTACCCTGTTGCTAAATCAGCTTCTGTACCAGATGACAGGAGGATGGCTAATGTGATGCTAGTTTTTAAAAGAAGGCTCTAGAGGTGATCCTGGCAATTACAGGGTGGTAAGCCTAACTTCAGTATCAGGCAGATTGGTTGAAAATATAGAAAAGAACAGAATTATCAGACACACAGAGGAACATGATTTTTTGGGGAAGTGTCAATATGGCTTTTGTAAAGGGAAATTATATCTTACCATCAGAGGGGTAGCTGTGTTAGTCTGGATCTGTAAAAAGCAACAAAGAGTCCTGTGGCACCTTATAGACTAACAGACGTATTGGAGCATAAGCTTTCATGGGTGAATACGTCTGACGAAGTGGGTATTCACCCACGAAAGCTCATGCTCCAATACGTCTGTTAGTCTATAAGGTGCCACAGGACTCTTCGTTGATTTTTATGTCTTACCAATCTGTCGACCCTCAAAGAATTCTAATGAATATGTAGACAAGGATGATCCAGTGGATATAGTGTACTTGGACTTTCAGAAAGCCTTTGACAAAGTCCCTCACCAAAGGCTCTTAAGCAGAGTAAGTAGTCATGGGCTAAGAGGGAAAGGTCCTCTCATGGATCAGTATTTGGTTAAAAGACAGCAAATAAAGGGTAGGAATAAACGGTCAGCTTTAACAATAAAAAGAGGTAAATAGTGGGTCCATCAAGGATCTGTACTGGAACCAGTACTGTTCAACATATTCATAATTTATCTGGAAAAGGGGGTAAACAGTTATGTGGCAAAGTTTTGCAGATGATACAAAATTACTCAAGATAGTTAAGGCCAAAGCTGACTGAGAGGAGCTACAAAGGGATCTCACAAAACTGGGTGACTGGGCAAGAAAATTGGCAGATGAAATTCAATGTGGATTCAAAGTAATACACATTGAAAAACATAATCCCAACTATAGTTAAAAAATTATGAAGCGTAAATTAGCTGTTACCACTCAAGAAAGAGATCTTGGAGTCATTATGGATAGTTCTCCCACAACATCTGCTCTTTATTTACCCCTTCACATAACAGAGGAACCAGGGTAACCCAACTAAATTAATAGGCAGCAGGTTTAAAACAAATAAAAGGAAGTACTTCTTCACAAGATGCACTGTCAACTTTTGGAACTTGTTGCCAGGGGATGTTATGAAGACCAAAAGTGTAACTGGGTTCAAAAAAGAATTAGATGAGTTCATGGAGGATAGGTCCATCAATGGCTATTAGCCAAGATGGTCAGGGATGCAGCCCCATGGTCTGTATATCCCTAAACCTCTGACTGCCAGAAGCTGGGATTTGATGACAGGGGATGGATCACTTGCTGATTGCCCTGTTCTGTTCATTCCCTCTGAAGCATCTGGTACTGCCTGTTGTTGGAAAACAAGGTATTGGGCTAGATGGATCATTGGTCTGATACTGTGTGGCCGTTCTTATGTACGTGAGTCAGGTAATACCTATAACTTTGCCTAGAACTCCGGAGTGAATGTCATAAGGTCCAGAGAAGGTCTTAGATATATTTCTCTTTCGTTTTATAATTATTTTTCTTTCCAGGGCTTTCCTTAATTTACTGATGGGGCTGAGGCTTATGGGATGTTAGTTGTTTTTTAATTTGCACCAAATACCTAAATACAAATATTTAGGCCCAATAGATACTGAATGTTGGGCATCCTGAACAAAAATACAAAAAAACATTTTTAATTTCCTTTCAGCTGCTGCTTAAGGACAAGATTGAGATTACACTGCCCCAGGAAAGAACTGTACATCCCCTTATTCCCCTGCACAGCATTTTAAGAGCAAGTCACAATCTTGCCCTAACTTAATAACTAGTTTCCAAGTGCCCCCAATATATCCATCCATCTGCTCTGCAGTCCTTTCCAACCCCCAAAGCCCCCATTTCTTTTAAGTCACTTACATTGCTCTGATCTTGTCACAAACAAGTCATGCAAACTAGTTGACACTGCCCTATGCTTGCTTAAATATTGTGGAATGCAATTAGGATAAAGTGCAATGGCTTTTCCATTATATGTGAGTGACTCAGAGGCATTTGTCAAGTATATTGCTGCTGAAATAGTGGACGAAAAATGGGTTGTTTCCATTGCTACCTTGGCTGGCATATCTGGCACTACAAATCAGTCATTGTAGCTTTGCTGGACTTGGGACTGCTTTGAGTTATTTGTTTCAATCTTCATTTTCATTCTCTCTTGTATTTAAAAAAGCTGACAGCCAAAAAAGAGCTAATTCTTCATTTTGTGGACTGTCTAACTGGAGCTATTGAGCTGTACAAGCAGAGAATGGAATGGGTAACCAGTGAAAGTCGGCAGATATTTGGAGTGATTCTGGAATCGTGCATCACCATTGTTCTGGACTTTGGCACTGTGTGTAGAACTGAATTTGACCTGTGCCGTGATGCGCTTTCTATGGTCCTCTCACAGCAAGTGGCCCAGCTTGCCAAGTTTAACCTCATTCGGTAAGGGAAACAATGTTTATTTTCTACTTTTTGTTAATGAGATGAAGAGAAGTACTGTGGACTATAGATCTGTATTCTGATGATATGCTTACTGCAGTAGCAATGGTCATTATTATTATTTGTATTATGGTATTATTATTATTTGTATTATGGTAGTGCCTAAAGGATCCTACCAAGTTCAGTGCCTCATTATGTTAGGCATCATACATCTGTACTGTTCCTACCATGAAACAATATACATTGGGAGAAAGGAAGTATTGCTATCTGCATTTTACAGGTGGGCCACTACGCCACAGAGAAATTAAGTGATTTGCCCAGTGTCACACACTAAATCACACAGTAGCATAGTTGAGAAATGAAACCAGATGTCTTGAGTCCCAGTCCAGTGCCTTAACAAAGAGACTGTATTCCTTTCCTAATATGAGTAAATTAATTCGTATTCAGTGACAAATAGGCCCAGGTTTTCAAATTCATGTGCAAGCCTTTATTTATGCAAGCATATAGATATTTACACACACAAAACAGGATTTACATTCATGTCAGGATGGGAGTTTGTGTGCATGCAAGTCATGTGTACGCAAAGGTTTGTGAGCAATTTAATGCATACTGTTTTGAAAACTGGCTTCAGAAAGTCTACTAAAAATTAAATTGTGACTCCTAAAGTCATTTTGCACCTGATTTATGCCACAGTTTTGATTCTGGTGCCCTGAGGTGCTTAATTCCCCACCTCTCAATACACTTGAGGTTTGAAAATCAGAAGTGAGCTTATGTGGCCTTTGAAAAACACACACACCATTTTTTTAAAGGTGATCTGCAAAGTTATATCAAAATTGAGGCACAGTAAAGTTAAGTATTTGCTGAATTTATCAGGTAGTGGAGGGGGATTTAGGACAAAAATACATTTTATCTTTTTTTTAAAAAAATTCTGTGACGGTACAGTACTACTCTCCCAGGTTTGCTAGAAATTCTCCGAATGATGCTTTCTGGAATGTCACAGAGACTAGAACCACCTGTTTTTTCTTTTTTTTTCTTCTTTTTTTTGTATACATGCACATGTGCGCATGCTTTGCACTTCTGTAGTGCCTTCAACGCAAAAACTTCAAAGCACTTTTTAAAAATACCGATGAACTCCACATCCCAACTTTCTGGTTTGGTAGGTAGGTAAGTATTTAATCCCATTTTACAGATGACATAGTTGCTAAAAATCACTCATTAGTCACAAAGGGTGACACAGCAAGTTAGGGGGTAAAGGGAGAAATAAAACCTAGGTTTTATGACACTCAGTCATGTGCTTTAAGTACTGGACCATGCTGTCTCCCCAGTTTTTAGAGAACATGGTCATTTGTTTTAGCTTGGCAACACTGTTAAAACTGATTATTTATTTCTTACTCTTGGAATATTTCTGTTCCCTCCCCACCACATCCCACCAGCCTGTATAGTCAGCTACTTCTCAGATAGGTCTTTTACATTGTTTCATGCATGTTTAAGGGGAACTATGCTCTAGAAATTGTTCTTAAAGCAGCTATATTTCTTTAGTTATCTTAATTCTGTTTTGGAAACAACTGCCCTAGAAACTAATTTTCCAACTTGTGGTGCCTTATGAGGGTTTTATTTTGCCTCTTTATCTTATTACTAATCTGGTTTTAGAAATGTGTATTTTAACTACTGTCCTATTAATGGAACCTCAACCTCAAGAGTTGGTGGTTTATTATTATTAAAGGTCTAATACAGGAGAAATATTTTGAGCTCTGCTGTTGTGTGTTGTCAGTGGCTCCTCATTACTCCTGAATAATCACTAATATTATTTTCAGCACTGCACAAGATCTTGTGAAGTGGCAACAGAAAGCCGTTCCTGTGTCTGAATATTCTGTAGAGTCTGCTGTTAAATGGCTCTGGAAGTTGGACCATATGCCAGACATCAGTTCTACCAGTTCCACCGAGGCTCTGTTGGAAGCCATAAGTGATGAGACAGTAAGTTTATACATCTCTTCTGAAGTCTCCAGTAAACCCAAGAATATCCAGTGGGAGAATTGGATTGCAAGTTTTATCCTAATGAATTGTGGAGGGCTAAAGAAAGAACTTGTGGCTATCTAGAAGGTATTTCTTTCCAGTACAGTTACAGCCCATATTAACAATACTGTATGTAAATGTATCAGGTTCTGAAAGCAGAAACTTATTTTGTTTTCCTGTGGAGCAATATGTTCTGAAGTCATGATGGGTAAGATAAATATTTTCCCTCCAGTGACTTCACCAGGGGAGGGATAACTCAGTGGCAGGGCCGGCTCTAGACACCAGCGGGCCAAGCACCCGCTTGGGGCGGCATCCTGGGGAGGGCGGCAGATGGCCCCGGTGGACCTCCCGCAGGCATGCCTGCGGGAGGTCCACCGGAGCCGCCGACCCGCAACCGCCAGAGCGCCGCCCCCGCCCCAGCAAATCCTAGCCGCGGCTGGGAGTTAAAAGGCTCTGGGCTCCCTGCCCCGGCGGGCAGCTCGGAGCCTTCTGATTCCCAGCCGCGGCTGGGAGTTAAAAGGCTCTGGGCTCCCTGCCGCGGCGGGCAGCTCGGAGCCTTCTGATTCCCAGCCGCGGCTGGGAGTTAAAAGGCTCTGGGCTGCCCGCCGCGGCGGGCAGCCCGGAGCCCTCTGATTCACAGTCGCGGCTGGGAGTTAAAAGGCTCTGGGCTCCCCGCAGCAGCGGGCAGCCCGGAGCCTTCTGATTCCGGCCGCGGCTGGGATTTAAAAGGCTCTGGGCTCCCCACAGCGGGGAGCCCAGAGCCCTTTAGACACACCTGCCGCCCTAAGGGCGCAGGGACTGCTCCCCCCCCCCCAGCCCAGGGCGGCAATTCAGTGCGCTGCTTGGGGCGGCAAAAACTCTAGAGCCGGCCCTGCTCAGTGGTTTGAGCATTGGCCTGCTAAAGCCAGGCTTGTGAGTTCAATCCTTGAGGGGGCCACTTAGAGATCTGGGGCAAAATCAGTACTTGGTCCTGTTAGTGAAGGCAGGGGCCTGGACTTGATGACCTTTCATGAAGGCAGGGGGCTGGACTCAATGACCTTTCAGGGTTCTTTCCAGTTCTATGAGATAGGTATATCTCTATATATTATTATTATTATTTTATGATTACTTTTCAAAATATTTTTAATGAAAATGTTAATATTAAATATTACTCAAGAAAAGGATGTCATTTTTATTCTGTATTGCTTACTGCAATTTGCAAGAAAATCCAAAAATATATGTGAAGACTGTTTTAACTTAGCACTAGCTGACTCCAGGAATTCTGTAAACTCTCCTGTGACATCCAAATTGTAGCCTCACCAGCTGGTTGAGCAACTCTCTTACAGTATAGTGCCCAAAGCACACCAAGTATTTTTGCAGTTAAATTCTGTTTATTTTTAATAGGGCCATATTACATTACTCATTAAAGGAAAGCCAAAGGATATAAAAATATATACCATAATTTTAGCCGGCCACTCCATTCCTTTGGCAGCAAAGACACATTGGGCCAAATTTATTGCTGGAGAAAATTGGTACAACTCATTTAAAGCTAAATTCAATAGTAAATTTGGCCCTCTGTGTTTGGACTGAGTTATCTGTTTACACAGGGGATGTGCAGAGGGCCAGTGCAAGGTTCCACTTAAGTCTTACTTGGAGAAGTTATTTTAAGTGGGATGTAAGATGGTGCTTAGGCCTCGTGGTTCTCTACCAGGGTGGATGAGTCTTGACCCCTGTGTAATTTGATATTAAAATTAAACTGGGTGAGGAGTTAATTTGTCCAAGGGTGACATTTTCTTATGTCTGATTTTTTAGCAATGTGACAATCACTGCTTTTTTGGGAAAACATTACCAGTTTGCAGTATTGTCTGGCTAAAAAAATCAGGCTTATCAGGCCTTGTAAGTCCAGGTCTGAAGAGAATGTTAAAAAATCCAGCCAACTGGTAGAGAACCTCACCCATATGCCTTATTATTATTTTTCAACACACTGGTGGGATACAGGGCTGCCCGGTGGGGAGGGGGCAAGTGGGGCAATTTGCCCCAGGCCCCGGGCTCCACAGGGGCCCCCACGAGAATGGCTGGGGCTCCCTCCCCGACCCCAGCCCGACCCCGCCTCCGCCTCTCTCCCGGAGCCTCAGCGCATCCAGGAGCATCTCTGAACAGCGCTGCAGCGTGGCTCCGGTGGGGCCTGAGCTCCTTCCCGCTCAGAGCCGCGTGGTAAGGGGGTGGGGCTGTGAGCTCCAGCGGGGCCTGAGCTCCCTCCACTTGGCCTGGAGTTCACAGCCCCACCCCCTTACCACACGGCTCTGAGCGGGGAGGAGCTCAGGCCCCGCCGGGGCCATGCTGCACCGCTGTTCAGGGATGCTCTTGGATGTGGTGCGCTGAGGCTCCAGGTGAGGGGGGAGCCAGGGGTAAGGGGCTGGAGGGGTTGGATAAGGGGCAGGGAGTCCTGGGGACAGTCAGGGGACAGGGAGGGGGCAGAGGTTGGGGGGGGCAGTCAGGGGACAGAGAACGGGGGGGTTGGATCGTGGGCATTCCGGGGGTCTGTCAGGACTCAGCAGGGGGGTGGATAGGGGTCGAGGCAGTCAGAGGACAGGGAACAGGGGTAGGGTCCCGGGGTGGTGGTTGGGGGGGATCTCTGGGGGATGGTGAGGGGACAAGGAGCAGGATGGGTCGGAGATTCTGAGGGGGTCGGGCAGTCGGGGGGGCAGGAAGTGGGTGGGGGTCGGATAGGGGGCAGGACCAGGCTGTTTGGGAGGCACAGCCTTCCCTACCCTAAAGCTCATTCAGCAGTTTGAGGCTTGCAGAAGAGCCAAGCTGTTAGCTTTTCCATTAGGGCTACCATCCCTTTCACTTCTCAAATGCCAAATTATAGTCTCTATTTAATTTCAGTGCCATAGGGAGATTCAGGTCAGGGGAGGGTAGCATCATTTAAAATTAGCCACTGGGGGAGGGATCACATGATAAGAGCAGTATCCTACACCACCTACCTCCTTCCCAACCCTACGAAAGGAGAGCCCCCACCCCTGCATTTCCTGAGACTTCAGAGGGGTTAATTCAGTGGTTCTCAAACTATTGTACTGGTGACCCCTTTCACATAGCAAACCTCTGAATGCGACCCCCCCTTATAAATTAAAAACACTTTTATATATATTTTACACTATTATAAATGCTGGAGGCAAAGCGGGGTTTGAGGTGGAGGCTGACAGCTCACAACCCCCAGTAATAACCTTGTGACCCCCTGAGGGGTCCCGACCCCCAGTTTAAGAACCCTTGGGTTAATTTAATTTTAGCACCCTGTGTCCATTCACATGCATGTGCTATTTTGAGCATTTCAGTTTTCACAACATAGGCTCATCTCAGGTTCCGGAACAAGCTCAAATGCTCAGTTCGTGGAGTATGTATATAAGCTATACTAAAGACAAACCCACAGTAACCATCTCCAGTTTGAGGGACCCCATGAAGCCAGTCTCTAGGAAACAGATAAATGCATGGAGGTTAAGTTATTAATGGCTATTAGCCAGGATGGGTAACCTAGCTGGATAGCTAGCCTCTGTTTGTCAGAGGGTGGAGATGGATGGCAGGAGAGAGATCACTTGATCATTACCTGTTAGGTTCACTCCCTCTGGGGCACTTGGCATTGGTCATTGTCGGTAGACAGGATACCTGGCTAGATGGACCTTTGGTTTGACCCCAGTATGGCTGTTCTTATGTTCTAACCTAAATGAACCCAAAGTTATGGAGACAGATATGAGTCAAGGAAGCCAGCAGAGTATCAGAAATCTGGAAAAATCTCTGACTCGATGGGCTCACGCGTTTGGTCACAAGCTGAGGTGGTTCAAAAGTTTTGGATTTTTTTTAAGCAGAATTTTTTTATTGTTTCTTTAAACAATCAAACACAGAAAACAGCAAATATTTGGCCACACGCTTCTGAAACCCCAAACCATATTCAGGTTTTGGCAGACTAATTTCAGCTTTTCAATTTAAAAAAACCACAACAAATTTTGAAGGAAAGCAGACATTGTCCATGATTTTTTTTTCTGCTTTTTAAAAACCCCTAGTTTTCGATCCAAAAAAGTTTTGACGGAAAATATTTGTCCAACCCTTTTAATGAGCTTTAGTGCCTTTTAGCACTAGCTGATGCTGAGAACCAGTGATACCTTGTAAAGAAGTTTTCTCAAAACAGCCGAGATGCAGAAGGTTTACTTTTCCCAGGGCCGCCCGTGGGAGCGGGGGAGCAAGTGGGGCAATTTTCCCTGGGCCCCACAGGGGCCCCCACGAGAATATAGTATTGTATAGTATTGCAATTGTTTTTATGGAAGGGGCCCCCAAAATTGTGTTGACCCAGGGCCCCTGAATCCTCTGGGCAGCCCTGGTGGGATAGTGCACCATCCAGGAGAGTCCTTTTGGCTGTTGGTCATCATGGACCAGAGTTTAATTACAACTATTACCTTATCAATGAAAATTCATTTAGTGTATGTTCAGTGTAGTGTAAACTAGTGAAGTCCCCACTTCGCTCCAGGCAAAAGCCACACCTTCGTTGTAGAGTCATAAAGTGACTCAATCCTGGAGGCTGTTAACAAAAAAATAATTCCACATTAAACTTACAGTAGCTAAACTGTTTCCCCAGATTTGGCTGCTCCTGTGGTTTCTTTACTTCGCCTAAACCTTCATCAGGGCCAGATTAATCTTTTGTGGGCCCTCATGGTGGGGTTGGTCCCCAGAGTAGGGTTGCCACATTTCTAATGGCACAAAACTGAACACCCCTACCCTGCCCCTTCGCGAGGCCCTGCCCCCCGCTCGCTCCATCCCCACTCCCTCTGTCGCTCACTCTCCCCCACCCTTATTCACTTCCACCGGGCTGGGAGCAGGGGATTGGAGTGCGGGAGAGGGGTGAGGGCTCCGGCTGGGAGTGTGAGCTCTGGGGTGGGGTCAGAAATGAGGTGTTCAGGGTGTGGGAGAGGGCTCCGGGCTGGGGGTGTGGGCTCTGGGGTGGGGCCGGGGATGAAGGGTTTCGGGAGGCTTAGGGCTGGGACAGGGGGTTGGGGTGTGTGTGTGCAGAGTGTGGGCTGTGGGAAGGGAGTTTGGGTGCACAAGAGGGCTCCAGGTTGGGGCAGGAGGTTCAGGGTGCGGGGTTCCTGTGGTGCTTAATGCGGCTCCCAGGAAGTGGCCGCCAGGTCCCAGTGGCCCCTAGACACATGAGTGGCCAGTGAGACTCTGTGCGCTGCCCTCATGCCTGCAGGTGCTTCCCCTGCAGCTCCCATTGGTCATGGTTCCCGGCCAATGGGAGCTGCGGAGCCAGCATTGGGGTGGGAACAGCACATGGAGCCTCCCTGGCCACCCATGCGTCTAGGGGCTGCAGGGACCTGGCGGACCCTTTTGGGAGCCGCATGCAGATAGGGCAGGCAGGGAGCTTGCCTTAGCCTCCGCCCCTGATGCACTGCCAACCAGACTTTTAATGGGCCGGTTGGCAGTGCCTACTGGAGTCACCAGGGTCCCTTTTCGACTGGGCATTCTGGTCAAAAACCGGATGTTTGGCAACCCTACCCCAGAGCGAGACAGGGGCAAAAGCATAGCTGGGTGGGGTGGGCGTGTTGGTCCCTGAGTGAGGCAGAGGTCGGAGGCAAGAGCACAGCAGGATGGGGTGGAGGGTTGGTCCCCAGAGTGAGGCAGGGGCCAGGGGCAAGCCGAGCGGGGCAGAGTGGACAGGATCCCCCTGGTTTGGCATGGCGCCAGTACCTACTTCTCTCCACCAGAGCTGGGTTCTTGGGAGCCAGTTCTCTTTCTTGCCAGCCGAGCTGCAGCTCCTCCAGGCAGAAGCAGCTGCTTTTCCCGCCCTCCTGGCAGGGAGGCTGATTGCGGTTTCTCCTGCACCCAGACTGCTGACCAGACACTGCCAGGTCTGCTTTTCGACCGGACTTTCCAGTCAAAAACCGGACAGCAGGCAACAGAGCCCCATAACTTTAAATGTGGGAGGGCATAGCCTTTTTTCCTGCCTTAAGGGTGAGTGACGGGCAGGAGGGGGTGGAGAGGAATGAGTGGCAGGTGGGGCCTGGGGGAAGGGGCTGAGCGGGGCAGGGCTGTGGGGCGGAGCACAGGTGGGACCAAGCGGGGAGGGGCAGAGCGTAGGCAAGACCTTGGGATGGAGCGTGGGGGGTGGGGCCATGGTCCAGGCACCAGTGGCCCCCCCAACTTCTAGGGAGCTTCCAGTGCTTCTGCTTGGTAACCATAATTGGCACCTTCTGCATGTGGCCTGGCACAATGGTGCCATTGTAAACCTGGTACTGTCCTTCATCTCAGGCATAGCTACTCCCTGGGGCTCCTTTCCTCAGGACCTACGTGTCTCAAATCCTAGGTCACTCTCCCAGAGGGCTAGTCCTCCCTCCCTTACACTCAGGGTGGAATCTAATGAATCACACCTTCCTCAGTGAGTCAGCAGTATTTAACCTGCAGTTCCCATACCTACTAACTGTGTGGGATAGCTGGAGAATCCTGCCTCCTCTGTGCATGCAGTAAAAGTCGGGGTAAAAATGCCCATGTGTTGGTCTATTAGCTCATCAGGGATTCAGGGGACTGAGATGAAGACCCATTAAGGTTGTGTCTATACTTTGAGCTGTGGCTGTAATTCCTAGTTCAAGAGACATACCTGTGCTAGTTCTGATGGAGCTAGCATGCTAAAAATAGTGTAACCGTGGTAGTACAAGTGGTGAGACAGGCTTGCCACCCAACTACATAGATGCTAGGTATCTACTTTGGGCGAGGTCCAAGATGCTAGGTATCTACTTTGGGCGGCTAGCCTCCTGTTGCTTTGCTGCTGAGGCTACACTCTATTTTTAGCACGCTAACTCAACCAGAGCTAGCACGGGTATGTCTCTTTGAACTGGGAATTACAGCCCCCGCTCAAAGTGTATACATACCTTTTAGAAGGCAAAAAATGAAACACTTACTGGGTCTAATGGAGGATTGAATCTGCTTTACTGTAGGCCTGTACCTCACAGCAGAATGAAGGCACGGACGTGGTTCCTTAATACTTCTCAGGCTCAACCAGTTTTATCTTCTCTTATTTTCCTCAGTGGGTGCTCCAGAGATCCCTACTGTGTATGTGGAGAGTGGCTTCTTTTAAAAGTGATCATTTATTAATACTTACACAGTGCCTGAGGTACTGCAGTTATTACCATATTCTGTCTCAGATACTAGGCTATAATAGCTATGGGACTGATTCTCCTGTCACTTCAACGAGTTTTATGTCAGTGTGACTCCACTGACTCCAGTGGAGTTACCTCTGATTTACACCAATATAAGTGAGAAGAAGAACCCAGCCTCTGTTAGCCTTGTGACCCTCGTAATGAGTCAACTCTACTGATTTTTCTTTCCTCATGTCAGCATAATGCATTGCTAGAATAAATCCAAAGCAGCTATATGCAAAATAAGGCGTCCTATTCTTGTTTTCTGTTTAATAATATGCATAATATATCTACCATAGGTTGAAGCTGTTTATTACTTTACTGTGGGTGATTTTCCAAAGGACATGAAGCAGCTACTCTTGCAGAAGGTTTCTAACAGCCCATACCCAATCCACACAGTATCTTTTAATGCAAAGAAGGAAGAAACCATTCTTTTCCTAAAGGAGCTGAGCCAACTGACCTCTGGAAGGTATGGGGAATACTACTACTACTGCTACATGATTTCAGTACTTTTGAAGGACTATACAGATAGAAACATGTGAATCCTTACAACATACCTGGGAGATAAGTGAGTATTACTCCCATTTTACTGATGATAAACCTGAGACAAAGAGGTTAAGTAATTTTCTTAAGGTCACAGAGGAAATCGTTGTAAGAGCTGGGATTAAAACTCAAGAGTTCCTGTGCTCAGACCAAACTTCCCTCCATACACGTGCTCACGGTCTCTCTTTAAGTCAATTTACTATGTAAATGAGAAACAATCTGTCCGCTCCACCTATTCTTGGCTCTGCAGAAAAAAAAAAGTGCAAGAAAAAGAGATGGACACAAAAATATGCTGAAACAGATGATTGATTTATATACTGTATTGCAGTAACACCTGTGGGCAACAATAAGGAATTCAGAACCCTGTTGTATTAGGTATTGTACAAACCCACAGTAAAAAGACAGCCTCTGTCCCAGATAATTCACAGTTAAAGTTGTGACAAGACTCGGCAGGTGGATGAGACAATGAAATGGGTGGAGTGGGGTTGGAAGAGGAGGTAACCATAAAGCAAACATCTTACTGACTTAATTACAATCTATAGCTTTATGCAGAGGCTGCAGTGGTTATAGTTAGCAGTCATGCTAGAGATGTGTTGGAAAACTAATACGGCAAAATACAAAATGTCCAATAAGTTCTTGGAATGTACCAGGGACAATTTCTTGTTTCACAAGGTGGAGGAAGTAACCAGGAGGACAGCCGTTGTAAACTTGATTCCAACTAAAAGGGAGGAATTGGTTGCTAATCTGAAGGTTAAAGACAATTTGGGTGAAAGCACTCATGAAATGATCGATTTCATGATTTTAAGAAAAGGAAGAAGTGAGAGCAGCAGGATAAGGACAATAGACTTTTTTTAAAAAGCAGACTTCAACAAACTCTGGGAATTGGTAGGTAAGGTCCTATGGGAAGAAAATCTAAGGGGAAAAGTCGTGTTCAGGAGAACTCGCAGCAATGCTTAAATTATAGGAGAAAAGTTGTGTGCCCCTGAATGTCAAGTGGCTTGCTTTCATTTAAACCGTAGTGAGCAGTAAGGGGGCTGTAAGACAGAAGTGAGGTATCCCCTAAAAGTAAGGGGTCCCATTCCCCCAAGCTACCCTGTAATTCAAGCACTGGCTGGCAGTTTCTCAAAGAGACAATATTAAAGGTGCATCAGCAAACTATCCTGTTGCAAAAGAAACATAGGAAAAATAGTAAGATGCCAAAATCGCTCCCTGAGGAGCTCTTGAATAACCTGAAAATCAAAAAGGAATCCTCAAAAAGTGGAAATGTGGACAAATAGCTATGGATGAGTACAAAAGAAGAGCACAGGCATGTAGGGACAAAATCACAAAGGCTAAAGCACAAAATGAGCAGAACATTGGCCAGTCATAATAACGTTTGTGTCCCATCCTGAAAATGTCCGACCCACGAGGTTATACAGTGTTTGCTTTCTCCAGCCATTGCAACCTTGGCTTGACCTTGTCCCCATTGCCTCATCTGTAATGTGTTGTTTTGGATTTCTTCATCCAAGGTGAACCCACATGCGGTACATCACAACAACATAAATAGGTACCATGCCTCTTGGAACAACATGAGGTATCTGGGGCTTTCCAGACTCCCCCACCCTTCCTTATCAGTATCTGAGGATGAGTGACATGTTACTTTAAGATGGAACCTGCCAGGGTAGGTTCCAACATACCTATGGACTGGATGCTATACACTGTTAATGCTTTACTTAGTCCTGTGGCCACTGGTATTGCTGGTACTATAGGAAAGATCCATGTCTCATGAAGCATGCACTTTTTCTCAACATAGTAGATCCTTGAGTAGCACCTTATTTGTCAACAACCCAGGCACTTCCCCACCTTGAATTTCCTTTAGTCCTACCTGTAGCTCCTGTATTAGGAAGCTGCCATACCACAAACAGGTAATCACCTTTGATACATTAAGATGGTTCATGATTTTTTGCATTTCATTGAGTGCTGCTTCCACTTCCCTAAACAACTGTCCTGTTGTTCTAGCATCCTGAAACCCTTTAAATCCTGCACTATATCCTCATTCTGTTGTTTAGTTAACTTTTTAACAGGCTTCGTAATCGAACTCATTTTCTGATTTTCTTCCCACAATACTCTGATATGTATATGATTCCATGCTGATGTTTCCAATGCCTCAACTCCTTGTACTATTCCTGTATCTCTTTTATCTCTTCCTCCCTGACTCTTTCCCTCCCCAGGCTACCAAATTTCCTCCAATTCCACCCCATCCATTGATTGCCTGAAATTTTGCACCACATTTACTACCATTTGCATATAGAAGCATGCACATTTTGCATGACAGAGCTGCTGTGGGAATGTAAAATTGGTTAAATTCAATACTATGGGTATCATTTGGTACTGTACATTATTATACATAATCTGATATTCACAATTTATCATTAGTCCATTGTCAGGTCCTGCTTCCATTTCTGGGCATGGTTCATCGTGCTTCAATTCTGGAATAGGAAGCATTGTTACACCAGTATGTTCAGAAGCAGTGGTGGTCCTCTGCCAGTTCTTAGTCACATTCAGAGAGAACCTCAAAGCCTCAGTCACTTTCCTGGCATGGTAGGTGGACTCCTGGGCAGAAGTTCATTTGATGATCTGCTAGAGTAACTGTAATATTTCCTGCATGTGTTAACTGCATGCTATAACTGGTTAGGTTAGTCATTACCATCCCATTTAAACACATGGCCCCCTTTGGGTTCCCCAGTCCAAGTCCCTGCTTCTGAGAGTTGCTTGTGCTGCAGGATCTTCGACCTTGACTGCAGTTCAGTCTGTACCAGAGCTTTGTAGGCTTTCCTGCATGATTACCTGGAAACCATAAGGCTAGGGTGGCTTTCTCCCCCTTGTGCACTGTCACCACCTTGTTCCTCTGCTGTATCACGAATACCACGGACCCCAATGCAGTGCATAATATACCTCCCATGGTGATCAATACCTGAAAAAGAAAACAATTACTGTCACTTCCTTTTTTTATATCAATAGATTCCTTCTGTCCTTCCCTCTGTATGGTTTCATCTGCATAGCATACAACCAGTGGTTCACCACTCCTTTTTCATCCTTTTCCCGGACCAGCAGTATGGATGGACTAGCCTTGTCCATTACATAGCAGGGACTCTCCCAACTGGCTTTTGGAAATGGCCTTTTATTTGAGACATACTGCATGAGGAACTGATCTCCCACTTCATATGCCTTGCCAGAGGCTTGGTCATCAATTATCTTTTCTTTTCTTTTTGTCGGGCCTCTCCTAGGCTTCTTGCAACCATCTTGTGTACCTCTTGTATGTGCCGTACCAATTCCTTGAGCTGCTGCTCTGTTACACTGGGGTAATGAATATCTCATCTCCCTTCTAGTCATAGTCTCAAAAGGGGTAACCCACATAGCCTTCGCCATGCTTCCCCTTATGACCTTTAAAACAAGGTGTAGCTTAACATCCCAGTCTTTCCCTGAGCCGCTTACCATCTCTTCAGCGTTGTTTTTAATCTGTCAGGTTGGCTTGTTCCATAGTCCTGAACTCTGTGGGTGACATGGTATATGGAATTTCTGATCATGTTGTAGTATCTCACAAACCTTCCTATCACCTTTCCCATGAATGCTGGACCATTATCACTATCCATAGCCTTAGGAAGACCCCACCTAGAGAATACTTGCTCTGTTAGCACCTGAGCTGTGGTGATGGCTGTACAGTGTTGAGTCAGAATAGCTTCTGTACGCCTAGTAAAAGCATCTACAATTACAAAAAAGCATTTATTCTCTCTAGCAATTGTAGTTGTTGGCCTCCATTGCATAGTAAACATTCGCTTTTTAGTGCTAAGTTAATTTAAATGTCCACCTGCTCTGTGTCTATTCTCATGAACTCCTCACTTAATCCAACCAGGACCTCCTCTGATTTTCAAGCCGTAAGTAGTCCATCCCTGTCTTTTTAGTTCCCATTCATATAATACACCAGTTCCCCCACCTAATAATTTTAAGGTGTCTTGTATTTCCTCATTTTCCTTTTGTAGCGCCTGTAGATCAAAATCTTTTTTCTCTCTGATTCATGGCCCTGGTTGTCACTGCTTCTACCCCAGCGGTGGCTGTCTCTCCTGGCCATATAAATCCACTTCTGGCTGCTTCCTTTACTGCCCTATCCGCTTCATCATTCCATCTTTTAATTTTTCCACTCTTGGCTTGTGCCTTATCCTTCATTACCCAGACCTCCATCAATCCCTTGTCTTGTGTCACCTGATCCAATCACTTTCACAAGCCTGCATGCTTAATGCTCCTGCCATCACTCTTCTTCCATTCATTTTTTTTTATCGAATGGAAGAAAAGCAGTAAATGCATTACACACAAAACTCAAATCAGACACCAGCACTCCCCATCTTCACACCTCTTATAGCCTGAACCAGTGCAGCAATATCATTATATTGAGCTGAGGGAGTTTGTCTTGAAAAGAGGTCTTGTTGGTACTCTTCTGCATAAATCAAGGCTAAACCAGTAACTGGCTTTCCTGCCACATAGTAGGAGGATGTAAATGGGGAGTAATCCCCAATGTCATCAGGACCCAGAGCAGCAGCAGTCTTTGCTAGAAAAATCCCAGTCAGATTGTTTCCTGTTTCAGGGCTTGGAACACACTCATCACATTCTCCTGTGATTGTAAGCCTTTCGAGGGGCGGGGGCGGGGGGGGAGCTGGATTATGCAGTTGGTCTCCCTCTGTGTTGTCCCCCAAGAGTGGGGGACATTCTAGTGCTGGACTTCCCTGTCCTTAATCTTTCCTATTGCTAAAAATACTAGAGGGGCATGAACTGAACACACACTAATCTTGCTTCCACTCATAATATAACAAAATTTTGGAGAGGCCAACAATAATTCATAGCTCATATGGATTTTTCAAGAATAAATTGTACCAAACCAACCTAATTTCCTTCTTTGATAGGGTTACTGGCCTAGTGGATATGGGGGAAGCAGCAAACATGATATAGCTTGATTTTAGGAAGGCTTTTGACTCAGTCCCACCTGGCATTCTCCTAAGCAAACTAGGGAAATGTGTTCTGATGAAATTACTATAAAGTGGGTGAAAATCTGGTTGGAAGACCAGACTCAAAGAATAGTTATCAGTGGTTGGCTGTCAAACTGGGAGGAAATATCTAGAGGAGTGACAAAGGGGTCTGTCATGGGTCCAGTACTATTCAGTATTTTAATTAGTGACTTGGATAATGGAGAGGAGAGTGTGCTTACAATATTTTTGGAAGACACCAGGCTGGAAGGGGTTTTTAGCACCTTGGAAGACAGGATTAGAATTCAAAACAACCTTGATAAAGTGGAGAAATGGTCTGAAATCAACAAGATAAAACCCATTAAAGACAAATGCAAAGTACTACACTTAGAAAGGAAAAATCAAATGCGGAGCTACAAAATGGGGAATAATTGGCTAGGTAGTAGTACTACAGAAAAGGATCTGGGGATTATAGTGGATCGCAAATTGCATATGAGCCAACAATATGATGCAGTTGCAAAAAAGGCTAATATTCTGGGGTTTATTAACAGGAGTGTCATATGTAAGATATGGGAGGGAAGTAATTGTCCCACTCTGTTCAGCACTGGTGAGTCCTCAGCTGTGTCTGGTTCCGGGCATTGCACTTCAAGAAAGATGTGGACAAACTGGAGAGAGTCCAGAGGAGATTAACAAAAATGATAAAAGGTTTAGAAAACCTGACTTGTGAGAAAAGGTTAAAAAAATGGGCATGTTTAGTCTTGAGGAAAGAAGACTGAGGAGGGACCTGATAACGGTCTTCAAATATGTTAAGGCTGTTTAAAGAGGACAGTGATCAATTGTTCTCCATGTCCCTTGAAGGTAGGGCAAGAAGTAATCAGCTTAATCAGCAGCAAAGGAGATTGAGGTTAGATACTAGGAAAAACTTTCTAACTGTAAAGATAGTCAAGTTTTGGACTAGGCTTCTGAAGAAGGTTGTGGAGTCCCCATCACTGGACATTTTTAAGAACAGGTTGGACAAACACCTGTCAGGGATTGTCTAGGTATACGTGGTCCTGCCTCAGTGCAGAGGGCTGGCCAGATGACTTGTAACACGCAAAAGGAAGTGTCAGAACTGCTGCAATGTTACCTAATTTAAGGCAGGTCTTGGGACAAGAAGAAGCAAAGGTGATGTTATCCATCAGCCCTTATAGAGGGGAGCTTCCGCACTGTATCATGCCTTCCCAGTGTCTGCTTTGTCCCTGCTGGACACATGGGAGGGGGGCAACCTGCCACATCCTTCTGGGGAGCAGTTAGGTGACCAGCTCCACAGGGAGAAGAGGCAGGTATCAGCCTTCAGACACTGGGCAGGGTTTCTCCCCCAGCTGACTGTGGTTGAATGTATTCCCTTGGGGCGGAGAAGGTGGAAGGAGGGCCCATTGGGTGGGCAATGGCAGTGACATGCAGATTGGCTGTGTCCTGAACAGTGGCCATAGGTTTGCGGGGAGAAGGGTGATGGTGTGTGTGTGGGGGGGAGGAGGGTGGAAACTAAGGAGTTGTATATATTTATATTAAGTTAATTTAGTTGTTGTTGTTTATCTATTTCTGTTTGTCTGTCTTGGTTTTTTTTTTTTTTGGTTGTAACCTCTTAGGGGCAAGGTCTGCTCTGTTTTGGTACAGCCTGATTTGGGCTTCTAGGCACAACCATAATCCAAATAAATAATAATAATAATGTTGGGCATCGTGGCAGTCCCTCCTCAGGAATGCCATGTTGTAGAGGCTCTGCAGAGCTATGGTATGGGCAGAACCATTCTATGTGCTATGATCCCTCCTGAGCCCTAAATAATTCTGCAGAAGTCTAGCGTGAATGTTGATGCTCAGTGGACCAGCAATAACACCTTGCAGCTGGGTAGCTGTGCACAGATGCAGTGCAGGCAGCTGGGTAGCTGGCTGTGCAACCAGAAGGGAGCCTGGAGGAAAGTGTAGGCCAAGCTTTTCCATAGCTCTAGTCAGGAATCCATGGGATCCACATGGTTAGTGCCTTTGTTTCTTGTACATTCCTGTTTTGGAAAGGCCTGTTCTTTCCCTTTCCATGAGGCCTGCATTAATCAGATGTTACGTCTCAAGTACCATGGAAATAAACCCTCAGTGTGTTTGGATGATTGAGCTCTGCCTGTCTCCCTGGCTTGTATATCAGTAGTTCAATAAAGGGACTTGTGGGGCTCTGAACTTGCAGGATGCCCTGATTAAAAAAGACTCCAGGGTCCAGGTAAGGAAATGATTCTGAACATTTATGCTAGTGTCTTCATATTGACACTTCTGAAGTACCCCAATTTCTGGCCTCTTCACCGTATGAGTATACAGTAACAGAAATCAATGAGTTCTACAGAAGGGCAACAAGGATGCTCAGAGGTACATAATGAAGGGATAAACTAGGGATGTATTTACATAATTTACTTAGAGATGAAAACCCTTTTTATATTACAGATTCCATGCGTTTGCTGAGAGAACTGACTACATAGATATCATTGGACCTATACCAAAGAGTGAGGAGGATGGAGAAAGTCTAGCCACCCAGAATTCAAGAAAATTGAAAGGAAAGGTGCCTTTAGGTAAAAATAATACAAACATGTTCTTTCTTAAAACCTTCAGAATAACAGTGTAATTTAGGAAATGTAGCCAAGTGTTAATAAACATAAGCATGAGCAGTGCTCCCACTTCACCATCTGGGAAAGGGGGCAGGACAAATGGCTGGCCTCTGGGTGGGAAAGGGTGGATACTATGTACGTGGTCAGAGGGGGAAGGAAGAAGGGAGACATGGACAGAGCTTTGTGTGTATGAGAGAGATACACAGAAAAGAACAAGATTGTTTTGTTTGGAAAGAGGGAAGGGTGTTGCTGTATATATGCTAGGGGTGTGGTGGGAGCATTTCAGTAAATGTTGCATATCTGAAATTGTTTCTATGCCACCGTTTCTAAAGATGAATGATGAGTAGCTTTAATCACCTAAAAGTGCAGTAATCTCTTTGAAATGCATTGTGTGGTATGTCATTGCTATTATGGACTAGAATTTACAAGTTAAAAAGGAAGACAATTAGCCTTGTGCAATTACTAAGCATTATAGCCATGGTTATGACATCACTGACAACCAATCAGAAAACTCCAGTTGTGTCTAGATTCTAAATCCTTTCAGAGCCGAAAATATATTGCCGTGATTACTCTTTTCTTCCATGTCTGATGTCTCTTGTTTCACGGTGCCTTCTTGAATGATGCAGAGGGCAATAATAATAAAAATGCTGATTAGCCTCTAATGTGTTTTGTTTCTTGCATATGTGGAATAAACTACAAAAGAAAATAATTGGAAACTGAGGCCATGTCTACACCAGCGAGCTTACAGCGGCACAGCTGTACTGATGCAGCTGTGCTGCTGTAAGATCGCTTGTGTAGCCGCTCAGTGTCGATGGGAGAGAACTCTCCTGTCGACATAATAAAACCACCTCCATGTATGGCAGTAGCTATATTGGTAGGAGAAATTGTACCGCCTGGCCACACCTCCGCCTAGGAGCCAGGGGATATAACACCGCTTCTCCCACACCCTAACTGCCTCCCAGAGCCTGCACCCCCAGCCAGAATCCTCACGCTGTCCCATACCCCAAGCCCCGCCTCAGTTTGGAGCCCCCTCCTGCACCCTGAACCCCTCATTTCTGGCCCCACCCTGGAGCCTTCACCCCCAGCCAGAGCCCATACTCCCTTCCACACCCCAATCCCCTGCGTCAACCTGGAGCCCCCTCCAACACCCGGAACTCCTCATTTCTGGCCCCACCCTGGAGCCCGCACCCCCAGCTAGAGCCCTCACCTCCTCCTGCACCCGAGGCCCCTGCCCCAGCCCAGTGAAAGTGAGTGAGTGAGGGTGTGGGAGGGGGGATGGAGTGAGTAGGGGCGGAGCCTCAGAGAAAGGATGGGGCAGGATGGGGCCTTGGGGAAGGGGTGGGACAGGGAGTGGGGCAAGGGTGTTCAGTTTCGTGCAATTAGAAAGATGGAAACCCTGTCCAAATCCCACTTCCTATGCTATGGAGAGAATCCCCATGGAGCCCTGCTCCATGGTAGTGCATCGGCTGCAGAATTCACCTGCATAGCATCCCACTGGCCTTCCCCCAGTGGAAAGGAGATCAGGATTTGCAGGCAAATACATCTCCAGTGCTACCGTGTGTACCTAATTTTTGAAGTGCTGCCTTTAAACAGCAGCACTTTAAAGAATGCTACTGTATTCTACTGCCGCGCAGTGGCGGAGGCAGGGTTCTGCAGGAAGAAGTTAAATTCCCCATCTTGGCTTGTATGCAAAATAAGTCTGAGCAACTTAAAATGTCTAATTTTCTTGCATTTGTCTGTTCTCCCTTTGTAAAGCCTGGTCTGAGTCAAATGATCACAGAATTAATTAATATTCCAGTCTCTTCTGCAAATTAATTTTCTTCCCTTTTTTTTTCTTCTGTTTCTTAGACTTTTAGAAATGTTGGTGCTGGTTTGCCAGTTTTTGTTTAGTTTTGCTGGTGGCTGTAAGCTAGTTTGGTATCTTGGTTGGGAAATCAGGTGGGGTTGGAGTAGTTTTTGAAGCAGGCTACAGGATGGGTATAGTAGCTGGGAGGTAAGACTGGAACAGACTGATTTTTTTGTCTGTGAGGATGTTCAGCAATTGGGAGGTGGAAAGGGCTGCTTGTTGGGGTGTTGTATGTTAGTTGTAGTTTGTATGTGCGCGCGCGCGCACACACACACACACACTTTGATTCTGTACAGCAAAGTGGGTATACATTTTACCAAGTTAAAATGCTCCATTCGCAATTCAAATTTTTAGTTATTATTTCTTGCTCTTTTTCAGCCTTTTAGCTATCACTACTTTAGATTGTAAGCCCTCGGGGCAGGAAATTCATCTTTATTTGTATTGTGAAGTACATATCTGGTACTATAATAGGTAGTACATATTTAGTAAAAGGTTTTAAATGTCTGGAACCCAATTCTAAAATTCTGTTAATAATTTTGAAACATTACTCATTGTAAGGGTTTGAACACAGTTAAATAACTATTTTACCCTTCTAACACTGAGTCAATCATTCAATTTAAAATGTTATCTAGGCACAAAATAGGAGCTTATTGTGTAAAGGAAATAAGGGGCTTGATTTACCACTGTGTTACTCTTGCTTAATGGTGGTGTAATTCTGCTGAAATCAGTGGAGTTACATAGGCACAAAATTAGTGCAATATGGTGCTGAATCAGGCAGAAGAAAAACTTTAAGCTCAACTTTCATTCTTGCTGCAAGTGGAGAGTAAATATAAAAGCTGTAGGCATATTTATCCAGCGTATTGCCTGTTTCCATTGTAACCCCATGGACATCACTGAGTTCTTTTCCCTTTATGAAATGGAACTGTTGAGTTCTTCAGGTAGATCCAAGGAGACAGTTAAACTGACAAGCTCTTCGCCTGGAGTGGGTCGGTGCTTGATTTCCCTCGAAGTAGATAATGTTTTCACCCCTTTAAAATTAGGTAATTGCAATACAAGTGGGCACCAGCATCAGTGCTGTTGAGGGCTGTAAATATTTAGTGGAAAAACGAATATTAAGACGAGGTTAACAGGAGAGCCAGCATTGGAGAGGGAGGCAGGAGAAAGGAAGGATGAGGAGTAGGACAGTATGACGGAGATCACTTGGGACACTGTGCATATAAAGGATATTGATGTTTATATTATTATATTTGTGTGTGTGGGGGATTCTCGGGGGGCCTCAAGGAGCAGTTTTTCTTTCTTGTGGCTTCTCAGGTGGAGGAAGATGACTGGGGGTGTGAGGCTGTGCCGGATGTGGTGGGTGGGACAGAAAAAAGGGGGAGATGAACCCTTCAGTTGGAGAAAAAGGAGTTGCTGGGGATGATGTTGGAGCAATCTCTAGAAGGGTTGGCCTGCTGTGGGGGACTAGGCACCAGGTAGGACCCGCTTTGACATCTTGTCCTTGGTCTTGTAAATCCTGGTTGTTACCTGGGTAAAAAAAATATTGTGTTGCTTGACTATAGAAAAATGCATTTATCATCTAAAGGATTTGTCACCAAATACATCTGCTATCAAACGGGTATGTTATTTGATTTCACAATGCTGTGGCGTAAAAGAAAGTGAAAAATGTCAATAAATGTTTTATTGTGTAATATTGAATTCAATACATGTCCCATATTGGATACATTATCAGTACATACAGTAAGTTTTCAAAACATATAAATTAGAAAGACATGGAGAAACCAGCAGAACATTGACAGTGCTTCTATTTTTCAACTTTTCAACAGAAACATTTAAAACCTTCACAAAATTAAATCTGGATCCCTTTTAGTAGGAGATGATGATTTGGGAAGGAAATATTTTTTTCTGAATTGCATTTGTCAGCACAACCCTATGTTCAATACCTTGATTAATACATATATGATTTATATTTGGTGGTTTTACTTCCACATCACTGTAGCTGGTACATGTTCAATGGCCTGGTAGTTGTAGTTGATTGCAAATTTATAGTGCATTTATGTTCTTATGTAACTCTGCTACAGTTTTGCCAATTGTCATGTTTTAAGCGTGGTGTTTCTTAAAATGAAACTGAATCAAGTGTTTTGGTTAGAATATTTTTCTCGATCTTCTAAGGTCAATGAGAAACTTATACTTTATTTTTCCTTTTCAGTTTTATGCTGTGGAATGTTCCATTTTGCTTGAACATTTTTTATGATTTTGGAGAGAGTGATTTTCATGTTAACTTGTATTGGCTAAAACAGAACTCTCAGAATACAAGAGGATACCAGGAGATGGCAGTGTACAGTAACACATTATAAAAGATTATATGGAAAATTAACTGCATTTCACATTTAAAACTGTGTTGATGTATTTACAAAATATATATGTATTGTTCATTTAAGGCAATTCTACGATGTTTATTGAACAGTCAAAATGAGCGGGTTTTGTTTGGTGTAGGTTAACTGATGGTTTATTTTAGTAGAGATATATTGAGTATATTATCAAGTATGGCATATCCTGTAATTGTTTTGGGTACGCTGGATTGCATCAGCAGATGTTAACATATAGTTGGACAAATTCAGTGTTGTAATATGTAATTCAGCATTAGGCTACTAATCTGGTTTTACAGAAAGGAGCACTTGTGATTCAATCCTTTTACGTCTCATATTGTTCTATTATGCCAGTCTTCCTTCTGATCCATATTACAGTATTAAGTTCTCATAGACCATGCTACCTAATTTATTCACAGCATTGTATAGACTTCTTGAAACAGAATTGCATGCCGTCTCTATTTTTCAGCTTTGAACTTGCAGCTTTTGCATACTTCTATTCTATTAAAGACCAATTTTAAACTTTTAATCAAGGGCAAAGTATCTCTTGAATTTTTAAAATAGTCTGAGATCTACTCTAACTTTGGGATTTGCACTGAGTAATTTATTTCATTGACACCTGTCTGCCTAATTGAAACGAATTTTATAAATTACTTAGGTGTCATTAAGGTTTTGGTTAGTTATAGCAGGAGGGCAAATGTATATTGCTAAAATCACATCACTTATACTTAGGGGACTGCTAAAGTTTCAAGTGCATCTGCTCAGTAGTTTTAGGAATTTGAAGCAACTGAAAATGTCAGCTTTTCTAGATTTTGGGGTTGGGCTTTCTCATGCAAAGGCCGGTTTTAATTAAAAAAAAAAAAAGAACAGAGGGCTGGATTTCCCGCTTCTGCATTAAAATATATAGGGGAATTCTATGAGAATTTCCTTGTGGAGTTTCCCCATGCTGGGAAGGAGGATTTGCTCCTCACTATGGGACAGGCTATAACCAAAAACCCACCACCCCAAACCCAGGAGGCTGTGTTCCTCTGTTTTAGGGCCCAGAGCCCTAAGCCCAGGCAATGCATCTCAAGTGAAGCTTCGTTGCTGGTGCCTCTCTGCTCATGTATATTCCTTGAACCCCTTTTAAAGAGAGGAGTTCCCACTGCAAAGAGACCCTATGGGCAAGGTAATAAAATGGTACCTTCCCAGGCAACCCCATTGACTTTAGGATTGTTGAGCAGGTGTAGAGGTGAAAGCAGAATTTGTCTGAAAGCATTAAAGTCTGTGCATTATTCCTCCCACAGTAGCTGGTGTCAGAGAGGATGTCTTCCTGATCTGGAAGGAGTTGGAGGAGGCCAGAAATGCGCTGATACAACTTCAGAATATTTTATCAGAGTGTGACCAGCCTATATCTGGCAAAGGTATTGTTCTTTCTAGAAAGATATCATTGTGTTCATGATTAATTTGTTTCATTTGTGGGCAATTTTGATAAACTGCCAACTTAGGGATGATTTTTCTTTTTAGGACTATTTTAAGACCAAGACATGCCATCTATAGTTACAGTTGCATACACTTACCTTTATAAGCTTCTGTTTACAGTTGCTTTAACTTTGTTAAACTTTAGCAATTCTTGGGTGAATTTTTCCATGCTTGCTTTCTGCCTTTTGGAAAGTTTCAGCAAAAACTATTCAGATGTCTCTGAGAACAAGACTATCAAAACCAGGTAGTTTTACTAATGTTAGGTTTTCCAGCTATTTTTCTAAGGAGCTCAATCAGCTCTATTGCTTGAGGGAGGGACTTGAAACCTGGCAGGGGATAGCTGTGCAGTTCAGCTGCCCCACAAATATTCATCCACATTTGACCAAATTATAAACCTCTGAAAATTGTCATTTGCTTAGGCCTTGTCTTCACTGCAGCATTAACTTGAGTTGTAATTCGAGAGTTGCTCCTTATTCAGGCCTCATCCACACACTAAAACCCTTCACTGGAATGTGGTTGTGACCCAGGTTTGTCAACTGGCAAAGGACATAGTGTGTGTGTGGGGGAGACCTGAGTCTGGTCTGTACGCTTTATGTCATGTGAGGTCTCAAAAAAAAGCCAGTGTCAGACTGGTAATCAATATTGTTGTGAAATATGTATGCAGATACTATGTAAGGAGTTCTGAATATATATACTGAAAATATGTTCTTAGTCTGTGTCACTAGCAAAAGTGAAAACCAGGCTTTCTGCCTGATGAGATGTTTCTTCATATATCTGTTTACATGTAAGTTGAGTATTGTCTTGTTCACAATTGGTCTCCTATCACCAGTCTGAACCGAATGAAAATGAAGGAGTGTGGGAACTAAGAGGAAGAGAAAAATAGCATCTTCCATCGACCTAGTGGTGCCTACACTGGGGTGTAGGTTGGCTTAACTATGTCTTTCAGGAGTGTGAATTTTTCACACCCCTGGGTGACATAGCTAGGTCAGCCTACATTTTAGGTGTAGAGGTTTGTTGCTAAAATCTCTGAATATTCAATCTGCCCTGATCATGATTCCAGGCCTGATGGGGCTTCTGCATGGCAACCACATGTTCCCAGGCTTCCCTACTTGGCTCTGTAGGATAGTTAGCAAAGAAACAGCTGAAAAGCATGTTTTGACTTAGGGGAAAGTGTTCTGGGTTGTAAGCCAAGAGTTCTGATCTCAGCTGTTCCACTACTCAGGTGTTAATCCTGTGCACTTCATAGTCATTACTTCTGGACAAGGCCTCTGACCCCGGATCCCCCCCTTTATACCCAGAAGGGGTAACTAAGAGGTCACACAAGATTGCTTCTGGCAGAGCTGTGAAGAGAACCCAGGCCTCCAATATGGAAGACCCTAGTCTGATCTACTTAGCCACTCTGCCTTTAAGAATAGTTGTGCCATATCTATATGGTTGGCTATGCTGTTTGTAACCATTGGATCACACTACCTTCTAGAGCCAGGAATAGAACCTAGAATTCTTAATTCCCAACATTTCACTGCTCTCTTACAAATAGTGTGTAAGCCACTGGCAAAGTAAGTGTCACCTTCCCCATTTAGTGGCTGGACCTTATAGAGATAATAGCCTACTACTGCTACCAGTTAATACTTTAGCTCAAGTTGGAGATCTGTACAGTGGATCTAAAGGTCCTAAATTCAAATCCTGCTGATGATCCATGGGTGGGGTGTGTGTATCAGTATTATTCCATTATTTTTCAATTTTCTTGTTTAAAAAAACTAGGAAATTACATTGATACAGGTTAAAAATAGTAAGATTGCAAAATTAAGCATTCAGAATTAAGAAATGTCAGAAATAAGGCTTCCTGTGCAACCTTAATTTGGTTCCCTTGTGTGTAAGCATTATGGTACAGTCTATAATTACACAATCACATATTATTTGTTCTACAGAACTTCTGCTTCGTTCAGTACACAGGTTTGGCAATAAATGAGACAGAGGGATGCAGGGAGAGAAAGGACATTCTCTGGAGTAGTACTGGAGAACTGAGTTCCATTCCTGGGTTTGCCACATACTTCCTATATGATGTTGGGCAAGACTTTCATAATAAATATGTGCAAAGGGCCTGAATTAAGGTTACATGGGCAACTTTAATTCTGACATTTCCTAATTTATAAGTGTTTGACTTTGCAACCTTAATGTTGTTTTAATGTATTTTTTTCATATATAATCACTGTATAAAATGTGAAAATATTCTGATCATACACTAGACTGAATTAAAGAAAACATTAAATTCCAGTGTGATTAATAGCTGAACTCGGGCAGCCTATTTTGTCTCTCAGTGACTCAGATAACTGGAGTTGTCCCGTCTGTCTACATTTCTTTCTTTGTCTTTTTGATCTCTTTAAAACTCTTGTATCCTAAAATGTACTCTGTTCTGTTCTAGTGAAATGAAAAAGAGGTTGCCTACTCTCCGTTGACTCTTCAGATAATACATTATGTATACACACTAAGCCGTGGCCTTTACATAAAGTATATGCAAAGGAAAAAAATGCAAACACATTTGTTTTAAAAATATGCAAACAGACTTGTTTTAAACATGATTTAGCAGAGTTTGTGAAAGGCCACTGATCAGCAGTCAAAAGGCAATTCCTTTCATATGATAAGGCTCTGTTCTTGCAACTTCATGCATGCAGTCAGATGTCTATAACTATAATTATTCAGTGATTCTACTCAGAATTCTGATCAACATTCTCAAACATGGTTGCCTAAAGTTAGCCTCCTAAATCCATACTTAAGCAGTTAAATTGCTGGCCTCATTTATAAAGTGCTGGGCATCCCGCAGCTTCCATTGGCATCAGTATGATTTGTCTACACTTTTGAAAATCAGACTCTTTATTTAGGTGTCTAAGTATGGAGTTAGGAGCCCAAGGTTGGCCTTAGGTTTGTAAATTTTGGCCCAGTTAACCATATATCAGTCTTCTTTTGTAATAGCTTACAGAAACTCTTTGGTGAATTATGTTAAGTACAACTAGTTATGTATATTTTCAAATCAGCAACCAAAACTGATCCTCCAGTGCCTGAGCCAAAACCTGAGGATTATATAAGTTCTAAGGAGTGGTTGCAGAAGAATGGCTTGAAAGCTCAGAAGCTGACGTTGTATGAAGCACTTGCTGACTGTACTTTTCGGCACGCTGACGGGGTGGTTGACATAAAAGCCAAGCCAGAGGATGAATCTTTACAAACTGATGCTGTAAGTACTGCTAAGATTCCCTCGAATGCTGTGGCCTTTTCGGCTTCTATCTGCTTTTCAGACTTGCAATGAAACTTTATAGATTAGCCTTTTGTACAGCATGTGGTCTGTTTGTAACCTCATTCTTGTTTGGAGGATTATAATAAAATCTTGTTAATGGAACAGGATGAAGAGGTTCATAAGTGAAATGGAGTGGAAGTGACCCTCTCTTTGCCCTGAAAGGACAGCTTTCACTATGGAATCTGCCGCGAAGGATGGGGGGATGGTTTCAGCAACAACTTGGTTTTCCTCATCTTTATGACTCAGTGGAATGGGGCAAAGGAATGTTTTTCAGTTTTTATTCTGTTCCACATGGCCTAGGAGATGTAGAGGCCCCAGATGCTCTAATACTACCGGGTTTCAAAGCAAAGTGTGAAGGGTTGGATTATTCTGTGGTTTGCTTGCTCTTCCCAAGCTCCACCAGAACACTTTTCACTATCCTTCTCCTGTTCTTTCTAGCTAAGAGCAAGTCAAGGAGGACAGGGAAACAGTTTCTATTGATTTCATATCAGGAGCCAATGTCCTGAGCAGGTTTATAATCTGTGGCTACTTCTGCAGCTATTTAAGTGTATTTTCCAAATGTTGTTACAGCACATTGCAAAGATCACATTTTAAAACATTTAATTAATAATTCCTTGCCCCTGTAGGAGACGAATAAAAAAATAATCCACGCAAAATACTGTGATAAATTTGTACACACTTACTGGAAAGATGGGTCTGTGGTTCATGTGTATGTCTCTACTGAGAAGTACAGGCAATATGAAGAGAGAATGAAGAATGCTCTTGGACAAATGGAAAGAAGGTTAGTTTGGTTTCAAATGAAATCTGTTCAGATCTGTGCTCTAATGCAGAAATGTTTTAAGTTTACAGCCATGGCAGACAGAAGCAGGGGGTAAACACTCAATAAAAGTTATAAAGAAGTTAGTTACCTTTTTTTAAGTCTGACCTTTATATGTAGGACCTCTTAGTATTCATTTACTAAGAAAGACTGATGTATGGATTGAACACAGTTTTGTAACCTTGCATTCTTCTGTTCGAGTGGAAGGAAAAATTGTCTATTTTTTGCAACCAGGAGTGTATGAACAGGGGCGGTTCTATGTATTTTGCCACTCCAAGCACAGCAGTCAGGCGGCTTTCAACGGCATGCCTACGGGAGGTCCGCTGGTCCCACACCTTCGGCTTACCTGCTGCCGAATTGCTGCTGAAACCACGGGACTGGCGGACCTCCCGCAGGCATGCCATCGAAGGCAGCCTGACTGCCCCCCCACGGCTTGCCGCACCAGGTGCGCGCTTAGTGTGCTGGAGCCGCCCCTGTGTATGAATGCCTGATACTGATCACTGAGGAGCATTGATGTAAGAAGTTGAAAAATTGCCTTTTAGTAAAGGTACTTTTAGAATCTACAATAAAACTAGATAGGCATTTACTGCATTTATCTATGAGCTGAAAGTTTCTTGTTCAAATCAGATGCTACAATAATAAATATTAAGTAAGACAGGTCATAATTCAAAATTGTTTGCACATGTATAACATCTTCCATCTGAGAATCACAAGTGTATCTCCTTGTTGAAAAAGTGTGGAGAGGGGGTTAGGCTATGGCCCTCTGGGACATTTTGGGAATCACTTAGATTAGTAATGGCTTCTGTCCATCATCTGCCCTGTAATCTTGGGTGCCTTAATAGTATGTGGCTATGACTCAGAGCCTAGATACTCCTTGCAGGGTGCCCCCAACAGCACGTCTAGTCCAACTCTCCCCAAATCCATCTCCCAGAGTTCTTAACTACCAGACACTTGAACTCTTCCCCTATGGTATGACACCCCTGAAGGTGTGAAAACTGACACCTGTTATCAGTTCATTTTGACACACACACTCCAGGCAGTTTGCACAACAGAGACCTGCTTGGAGTAGAACCAAACAAAAAGTTTATTTAATAGAAAAATCAGAGATTCAGAGACAAATTTGTGAGGAAAAGCAAACACATACAAGTCACTCAGAAAATAAACATAAAGGTCAATCTCAGGCTTTCTACTTCTATATTAGCTAAATTCTCTTTTCTAATATAAGTTACCTACTGACTCTGAACAGTTTCACAATGTGCCCTATCATAGAGGGGATCTAGTGTTCCCTAGACAGCACCCTGCCTAGATGCTGGCTCTCAGTTTTTGGATGTCCTTCACTTCAAATCCCCTCTCTTTTGAGGATTTGCAGATTTTTTTCCCCCTCTCAGACTATGGTGATACTGCATGGTGGAGGAAATTCCCTTCTCTCTTAGTTTTCCAAGACTGGGCTTTTCATTTCAATTTCAAGTTGTTTCATGTTTCCCCATTAATTCCACTATTATCTTTTGCTGCCTGATTGCTTCACCCCTCTGTTGTGAGGTGGTGCTCTGGTTGCACAACAGTTACAATGTTCTAAACATATATTCATAGCCATAACTTGTAAACACCTCTCCTAATGACCGTCAATGTCAGAACACTACAAGCTTTCATTAAAGACCTTTCTTGATATATATTTATTCACAATAACATTGTATGCAACCGTTTGATTCAATTGCTTATTCTTTGGGGTTTAGACCCTTTGTACCTCCCTTGGGGCATCTGGACTGATTGTTACACCCTCCTCTCCACCCTAATTAGATCTGGTGGCTGGCCATAGAGAGGAGAACATGGTGCTGAATCCTAGGGGTGGCTCAGCAGTGGAGCTCCCCAGGAGCTCCGAGAGGCCTTTTGCTTCCCTAAAGCATAATCCTTCCAAGAGCATCTGCTGGTGCAGTGCGGCTCTGCCCCACCCAGAGCTCAGGCGTGCAATTAATAGGCATAACCTGGCCCTTATAATATTTGTCTGTTAGGGATTCTTCTCAATGTAACAGAAACAATTGTGTTCAAGCATTTCTCTTCATAGTTTTTCATGTTTCTTCCCACCAAGGGTATCAGTGCCTGAATATATTTATCAACATCCAGGGTTTTGTTATTTTTCCTTGGTTTAGCCTATCTTTGTCTTCTTCTGGTTGAAATTCACATGCCGGTGAAAGCTCCTAGCAGGAAAGGTTTGAGAGTCAAGGATTTTATATTTCAAATCCGAGAACACCAGCATAGATTTTTCTATTTTGAATGGGTTGTCCATTCGTCATGAAACCTTGGTAGAGTACTTTGCATGCTTTTGTGAAATACTTCATGAGAAAATGTCCTTCAACTGCAAATGTGACATAATTCTTTTATTTTTTTTATGGCATCATTCTCTTTTAACTTGTACAAAGGTGAGTAATCTTTATCTCCGAGCCACTGCACTATTTTTAATATCCCACAGTGCAATGTACACAGGTTGTTACAGCTCACCAGAGGAACCTAAAGTGGAACCGGTTAGAGGCTCTCAATCAGAAAAATAATTCTGTTCAGGAAAGCACTCAAGCACACATTTAACTTTAAGCCTGTGCTCGAATCCAGTTAATTTTAAATTAACCATGTGGTTAAGGCTCCTGTTCAGTAAGGAATTTAAACATGAGCCTAATATTAAAGTTGTTTTTAAGTGCTTAAGTTTCTTGCTGAATCAGGGCCTTAAGTGTTTCCCTGAATGGGGATGGATTTTATCACGTGTTTAAGTGCTTCCCTGAATTGGGTCTGGAGTACAGTCACTGAGCAGTAGGAACACCTTGGTAGCTCCCAGGGACAGCCAGTTCAGTCTGGAGGATTATTGGCTTTAATGTTACCATATTGCTTTATGCTGCTCTCTAGCTCCAAAATGTTATTGAAATGTTGCCTTTCATACCATGTTCAGGTGACTTTTTTTTGTTTTTGTTTCTTGCAGGCTTAAATGGATTCAGCGAGGGAGCAGAGGTCTCTTTGGGAATGTGCTTGAAGATCACATCTATATTCTCATTGATACATCTCAGTCTATGAGGGACAAACTTCCACTTGTGAAGGAGAAAATATTTCAGCTCATTCAGGTTAGATAAAATGGTGGTTCCAGAAGCCTGATATGTGTAGCAGTACTAGCACTTAGAGCTGATTGACGCTTTTTTTCCCTGCACATTGTTTTCAGTTAAAATTAGTAGCCATTTAAAAAAAAAGAAACATTTTGCGAAAACATTTGATTTTCCTAAAAATACTGTCAGTTCAGGTGCCCAATCTCAGCCAGCAGCAGCAGAGAGCAGCAGTTGTAGAGAAAGTCCTACTTAACCCTGGGCAGGAGCATGCCCTCTGCAGATAGAATCTTTGGAGATTTTAGCTAAGCTCTAGCAACTCTCTACTGAGCATGTGTGAATTGTGATTCCCCACCGCCACAAAGGCTTGTAACTAGAGCTAGGTGACATATTTTTAGACAAATACTTTATTCACCAAAAAATGCATTTTGGGGTTAACCAGAACAGTTTGTGAATTTGTGTTGAGTTCACTGAATAGTTCTGATTGACTGAAAGAAAAAAACATTTTGGTAATGTTGAAATGAAACCTTTCATTTAGACCTGTAAAATTTCTTTTGGACTCTCAGGCATTTTGACAAAAGCAAAGATTTCAAGAAATGGCTGGTGGTGAAGAAGAAGGTGGTTGTGGTGCCACTGCCTTCCTTATAATCTTTAGCCCAGTGGTTAGGGCATTCACCTGGAATGTGGGAGACCCATGTTGAAGGCTAAGATTTTGTCATGGGTATTTTTAGTAAAAGTCACAAGCAGGATGCGGGCAATAAATCACAGAAGCCTGAGCCCCGTGGTGTGGGGCTGGAGCTGAAGCCCTGCTGCCTGGAGTTGACAGCCCGATCCTGGCTGCCCAGGGCTGGCAGCTGCCTGAAGCTGCAGTTGTGGAGGTCACGTAAAATCACAGAATCCATGACTGACTTGTCGCTTTACTTTACCCATGTTTAATTCCCCTCTGTGCCTGATGAGAAAAGGGATTAGAACTTGGGTCTTCCATATCCTAGGTAAATGCCCTCATTACCAAACTATAGAGTCATTCTCACTCTCTTTCCGTGGCCCAATGGCTATTCATTGTCATTCAAAGTGGCAATTCATAGTCATTCATGACAAAATTATAAGCAACTGAAGGATCTTATAATGGGAAATGTCAGGCAAACTGGGTGGTACTACTATTTCCCACCTAACATATATGTATAGAGAATACTTGTCATTATTTATTGGGATTAAACTACCAGTTATACATGAATGAAAACTCCTCTTGTGAATGTTGCTTTCCAAATGTAACATGGATTTTGTTTTTGTTTTTGTTTTTTTTAATATTGAGAAAAATGCAACTGACTATCTCTCACAGGAACAACTGAGACACAAAAGCAGATTTAACTTTGTGAAATTTGATGCTCAAGCAGTAGCTTGGCAAGAGAAACTTGCTGAAGTTAATGAAGAGAATTTGCAAGATGCTTGGCTTTGGATAAAAGATCTGGAGGTAAAATAGAGAGTAACATATCAAGAAGCATGTATGAGCTAAGTTCCACTTACATCCCCTATTTGTATAATATTATTCAGTTAATTAAGTTAATTGACTAGTAATCTGGAAAGTTTGACCATGAGAAGTTCTAGAAGGTACTCATATACAGAAGTTATATAGAGTTTGTATTTGATTTTAGTGGAAATTCATAAGCTTATGATATTAAAATTCTTTAGTAATATCATTGTATATCTCCTAGTCCAGTGATTTATTTGTGGAGTTCCTGGGAGTGAGGGGTGGGCAAGGTGAAGAAGCCACATAAGGATTTTGAAGCTGTGAACTAATATAAAGAGAATGTCTTAATATATTTAGTAGATGGTAAGAAATCACAGACGAATATAGAGAGGAGGGGGAAACATTGCTAAGCTCTGGATAGGGAGTTACTGAATGTTTAGAATCAGGGAACAGATAGTTTAATTGGTATGAAATTGAATTTTCTGGGCTTCCTCCATTCCCTGCAAATAAATCACCGCTTTACTTAAGCCACGTATGCAATACAATATCATGCAAGACCGGGAAAACCTTCAAAAGGCATCCATTTGGCATAATTTCAGCCAGTCAGTGAGGAACATCCATTTTCTTTGTTATTCAGTAGGGCTGGCTAAGTGGTTGTCTTTATGAATTTCCTGTCATGCATTCAGCTCTAGATCTTTTTGTTCTTGTGCAATTCCCTGTGCTTTTCAAACTACTGCCAAGCATGACATCTGTTGCTGACCTTCAGTATATTTAAAAGAGCATGTGTCTAAGTCTCAGATCAGAAGGTGGCTTTAAGAAGAAAGTTAAAGAGAACAGCAAATCACTAGGAATATTAATCAAAACAAATTCTTTGATATCATGTAATGTACTTGAGGGGGTATTCAAAAGGAGACGGGACTGTAAAACAGTAACAGTTCCTGGAAAATTCCCTTACAAGTGGCAACACTTATATCATATGAGATAACAGTATCATATACAAAATATGTCAAATTTGCTAGAACTAATAGATAACAATATCAGCGACGTGTCGAATACAGTATTGCTTCAGAGTTCTTGAGATGATGGAAAACTAGATGGGACAGCTTCAAGTGTTTTCTTCATATCACTTGGATTACCAAGCAAATCTGTTTTTCCATGATGTACTAGAGCATATTTTGTTTATTTCAGATTAGGTCAAAAACACATACCATTAACCAAAAGAACCAAAAGATGAACAATTTAAACATGATGTATTTAGGATTGACATGCCCCTAATATTAGTGGCTGTGTATACTTCTCCCAAAAGCACTACATATACTTGACATACATAACACAAAGGCAGTTAGTTAATTATGATTAGGAGTAGTTATAACTTCTCATGGACTGGAAATAACAGAAGCTGACTGATACCAGGTAACAAGAAAAGTCCAGAATTTCCAGCTAGATATCCCCGTGAGGAGTTGATGGGCCCACTTGCTGTTACAAAACCCTGGATGTAGAACAGTGGTGGGCCACCTGCGGCCTGTGGGCCACCTGCGGCCCATCAGAGTAATCTGATTGTGGGCTGTGAGACCTTTTGTTAACCTTGAGTGTCCGCAGGCATGGCCCCCCACAGCTCCCAGTGGTTGTGGTTTGCCGTTCCTGGCCAATGGGAGCTGCGGGAAGTGGTGGGCTGCAGGGACGTGCTGGGTGAGAGGGTAAATGATGATTGAGCTTCGGGCTGTGTCGGTGTCTGCTTTGCAATCCCTTTATTAATTAGAGTATACCAGTATTAAACACCCACAAGGCATATTTCTGGGACGTGTGACTCCTTTGAGAACAAAGGGTATAAATGCTTAGCAAAGTAAATTAGTTAGATTAGTTTCCCAATTAACATCTGAAGAGGTTCAAGACTGTGAGACAGAAGTCCTCAGAGTAACTTAGACTCTTCTTCGAGGGACCTTTGCGCGTTTCTAGAACCAGAAGGGCTCAGGGTGACCTAGGCCCAGCTTTGGGGATGTTTGACAGACCAAGTTCCTGAGAGGGGAAAAGAAGAGAAGAGAAGACATCTCCATCTAGAATTGGTAGATATACCTGCTTTGTTTGACAATCAGGTATTGTGTAGAGCTAACATAGTTACTGAGGATTTATGCTTGGGGAGCTGAGGCTTATAGGAAAAGATGTGTACTGTGTAACCTTAACTGCTTCTGTGATTCTTCCTCAAATAAATTACTGTGCATGAAGCATATTGGTTTCCGAATTCTCACTGATACTGGTAACACCCGCCCAGCTGTGGGCAATTAAAAGATCTGTTTCAACAGAAGTCACCCCATCAACCAATATCTCCTTCTTCTTCTCTGGACAAAGCCATCATGCCTCCACTACCCACAACAGCTGATGACTTTAAACTATTCTAGGAGCTATTTAAAAGGATTGCTGACTCGCTCAGGATACCCTTGGAAGAAGTTGCAGCATCTCAACACAAGCTGTTGGACACTTTGCAAACATCAACCTCATTGAAGATTGTGCTCCCCATAAATGAGGCACTCATGGATCCAGCCAAAACCATCTGGCAGACCACCCAATGTTACCGCCCACTTGTAAGAGAGCGGAGAAGAATTATTAAGTTGCTTCTAATGATCTGGATTTTTTATTTTCACATGCCCTACTGAATTCCTTGGTGGTAGAGGCCAGGAATGAATGGCGCAGACAACACCACTCCAGAGCCACCCCGTATGATTAAGACTGGAAGTGGTTAGACCTCTTTGGACGCAAGGCCTGTTCGTCAGCAACTCTGCAATTCGGAATCGCCAGTTACGATGCACTAATGGCCAAATACAGTCACACAAATTATTCTAAAATGTCTGAGTTTATTGATTGCATCCTTGATGACAAAAAAGAACAATTCAAAGCAGTCATCTTGGAGGGTCCCCTTCTTGCATGGATAGCCTTTCAAGCTTCGTTGGATGCGTCAGACACAGCAGCACAATCCATTGCTACAGCCAGAGTTATGCAACAGGCTTCTTATCGTCACCTCTCTGGTTTTCTGAAAGAAGTACAATCTACTGTTGATCTTCCCTTTGAGGGCTTGAAATTGTTCGCAGCCAAGACTGATGAATCCCTCCATACCCTAAAAAATTCTAGGACAACTCTTCGGTCTTCAAGCATTTGCACATCTGCACAAAGAAGGAAGCCAGGGGAATACCACTTAGCACAACGAATGGGCCTGCACCATACATCCAACCACAGAAACAATATGACCCATAACAATGTGGACAGAGGCCTACATAGAGGTAGACCACTCCCATCTCAGCCATCAACATCCCAACAACTCTCCTCAAAACTGCAATTTTGAGTGTTTGGTCGAGGGTCTGACATACCTGTCCATTTCCAAGTGCTGAAACCGTCAACAACTGTCCATTCTTTCACAGGCTGGCTGACCCCATTCCACTCAGTATGACAGACCATCACCTTGGAGAAATTGGGTATTAGAAATTATCAACACTGGTTACTCAATTCAGTTTACCTCCTTTCCTCCTCGCTGCTTGCTTTCCCTCCCTGTTCCTCATCAGGGACCTTCTCATGAGCATTTTCTATAACAGGAAATAGAATCAGTACCAACACAATGTAAAGGGAAGGGCTTTTATTCCCATTACTTCTTAACCAGGAAAAAGACTGGGGATGAAGGCCCATTCTTGACCTAAGGAAACTCAACAAGTTTGTGAAGGTTCAGTGGTTCAGGATGGTCATGCTAGCAATGATAATCCCAGCACTGTAACAGGAGGACTGGTTCTCGGCCCTTGACCTCTAAGATGTATATTTTCATATCACCATACACCCATCACATAGGAGATTCCTCGGATTTGTTCTGGGACAAGATCACTACCAGTACAAAGTACTGCCTTTCAGTGTCTTTACATTTCCCTGAGTGTTCTCCAAGGTTCTCGCATTGGTGGCGGTCCACCTCTGCAAGCAAGGGGTCATGATATTCTCCTTCTTGGACGACTGTCTATTCCAAGTCTTCTCCCGGGAAGACACCTTTGAAACTGGCTCTCTTCTCATAACTAGAACTACAAATAAACATGCAAAAATCAATGTTGGCACCTGAACAAAAACTAGAATTCATTGGGGCCCACCTTGATGCACTGCAGCCCAAAGCCTCATTACCACTACACAGATTTGTCACCCAAGCTAATCTGATTGCCACAAAACAGCCTACAGTTATCAGCCAGGACTTGCCTGCAATTATTAGATCATATGGCAGCAACCACGTTTGTTGTAAGGCATGTCAGGCTACATATGCATTGTCATCAGTGCTGGCTCAGGACGGTATATATTCTGCACAGAAACAGCCTGAACAAGTGTCTTACGATGTTACTCTCAGTCAAAAACTCTACACTGGTGGACTCAACCCCACAATGAGTTCCCTTCACACAGCGTCCTCCGTCAATGATACTTACAACAGATGCTTCTCTGTTAGTTTGGGTAGCACACTTGCACAACCACACAATCCCGGGCCAGTGGTCCCCCTTGGAGTAAACATTACACATCAACCTACAGGAACTACAAGCAGTCTGCAATGCATGCTCACGCATTTTACCTCTCATCAGGAACAAGACCATAAGGGTGGACAACACTGCTTGCATGTTTTATATAAACCATCAAGAGGGAGCAAAATCACCGAAGCACTGAGATGATAGAACTGTTGCATCTGTCACAACATCAACATATCAGCTACTTATCAACTAGGATGTCAGAATGCCACAGTGGATACACTAAGCAGAAAATTCTCTCAGGAGCATGAGTGGGAAATAAACACCACGGTCCTACAAAATATATTCAGATGCTGGGGTTTCCTGACTATAGACCTTTTTGTTGCATCCCAGAATGCCAAGTGTCCACAGTTTTGCTCAAGAACAGGATTGGGGCCCTGATCTCTGGGCAGTGTTTTCCTCATCAAATAGGATGTGCCTCTGCTGTACGTGTTTTCCCTTAGCTCCCCCTATCCAGGGTGACATACAAGATAAAGACTGAACAATCCAGAGTCATCTTGATAGCTCTCATGTGGCCCAGACAAACTTGGTTCCCTTACCAGTTGAAGATGGCGGTATGCCCTGTTTCACATCTCCTGTCTCAGGATGCAGGTCAAGTTCACCACCCAAACTTGGAGATCCTCCACCTGAAGGCATGGCTCTTCCATGGTTCCAGGACAATGTCATGACCTGTTTGGAAGATGTAAGGGACATACTATTAAACAGCAGAAGGTAGACTACATGTTCTACTCTACCTGCACAAATGGAAGAGATTCCACATATGGTGTCAGAATGAGCAAACCAGGCTATTACTTCCCCCTTACCACTGGTACTAGATTACATACTGGAGCTAAAGAAATTGGGTCTATCCTCGAGCTCACTTAGAGTACACCTTGCAGCCATTATGGCTTTCCATCACAAAGTTGATGGGTACTCAGTCTGCATCCATCCTATCACTAAATGATTCCTCAGGAGTATTTGGAACCTCTATCCTGAAATATAAGCCCTTGCCCCACTTAACCTAGTACTATGCTGTCTTACTGGTCCCCCGTTTGAACCCTTGGTGACATGCTTACTTGTGCACCTATTGATGAAGGTGGCTTTTTTATCGCCATCACAGCTGCCCAACGAGTAGGAGAACTAGGGGCTCTCATGGCATACTCCCCATATACAATCTTTTTCAAAGACAAGGTTACTTTAAGACCACATCCTAAATTTCCACCTAAAATGCTTTCCTCATTCCATGTGAACCAACCTGTCTACTGTCCATCATTCTTCCCTAAACCTCCATGAGAACAAACGAGGCAATGGTTCATACTCCTAGATGTTAGACATGCATTAGCATTCTATCTTGAAAGGACAAAACCCTTCAGAAAGTCTATTCCTTTCTGTTATGGGAAGATTGAAGGATCTGCCATATCCAAGAAGAGGCTCTCAAAATGGATTTCTGGGTGCATTCACCTTTGCTACCGCCAACATGATCTGCAACCCACCCACCCCCCAGGCAATGGCACACTCCACCAGATTGTTCTCCAATTCGATAGCCTTAATAAACAATGTACCCATCATGGACTCTGTAAAGCAGCCACTAGGGCATCAGCACACACATTCATGGAGCACTACCCAATTGAACAAGTTGACTTTGAATGCTCTGTTAGTACTCTCTTATCCTCATTTGCAAAGCCCCTTCCTTCCACCGAGAGATACTGCTGTATAGTCACTAAAGTGGAGCATCCACAGGGATAGCACTCGAAGAAGAGAGGGTTACTCACCTTGTGCAGTAACTGAGGTTCTTCAAGTTGGGTGTCCCTTTGGGTGCTCCACTACTCACCCTCCTCCCCTCTACTTCATTGTTCAGAGATGGACTCTGTGGCGGAGAAGGAACTGAGGGCGGTTTGGTTGCACAGTGCTATGTAGCTGCCAGGAGTGGCGTGAGACTGGGAGAGAGCATGTGCGGCCCAAATGGGCATTGCTAATGAAAGTCTCCGATCGCAGGCATAGGGATGCGGATTCACCTAAAGTGGAGCACCCATAGGGACACCCATTTTGAAGAACCCTCAGTTACTGCACATGGTGAGTAACCCTCTCTTCCAGCCTCTTGATATTTAAGTTATGCTTGTTTGCACAGCCACTGAATACTGAATTAGTGCAAATTTTACTACTTTACCACTTCCATCAATTTTCTGACCAGCTGACACTCAACATGTAATTTACACCATGTCACTGCTTTTATCATGAATTAGCTCCTGAAATTGCTAGAAAGAGCTGATGGTCTATTTTTAGCAGTTTTACAGTATTTTGTGTATACCTCTCTCTCTCATTTGGGTTTTTAGGTTGGAAGTTCCACAAATACACTCAAAGCACTTCAAATTGCACTTGCTGATAGTGACACTCAAGCCATTTATCTTCTGACTGATGGGAGACCTGACCAGGTATTTGTGAAATAAGAAAACAGAGATGGGGTAGTGTGATGATGTGGTGGTAGTGGTAGGATGCCAAAGCACAGCAATAGGAATGAGTAAAATATCCAGGAGGCTCAATCTTGTGTGGTTGTCTGTTGCAAAGTTGATGAATTCTATCTCTAAACTAGTGGTAGTGGGGGTTATGGGTTTATATCCTGAACTCTCTTACAGCAACCCTGTTTTAGCTGATGGATGGCACTTAATTTAATTCTATAGGAAGCTTTTTTAACCAGCTGGTGGTTGGCTAAAAGGCTGAAGGGATATCTTAAAATCTAAGATTAAATAGTAAAAAAAGGTAATATTAAGAGAAAAATTCTCATGAATCAAAAAAATGCAGAAAAATTGAAAATCCAACAATATATTTGGATTTAAAGATTCCCCTGCAGTGTTGCAACTGAAACATTGCAGTCTTGTGCACTCTATAAGAACCAGGAAGTGAAAATGACTAGTAAGTAGATAAAGAGATGGCCCTTCAGCTACAATACTTCCTCCCATCCCCAAATAACACATACAAAGTAGCCATGTAGATCCTCTCCCATCCATTTGCTGGAAGCACATAAGGGCTATTCCATCTCTGGAGAATTTATGTTGTAGTAAATATTGTAGGCAGAAAATTAGCTGTTGACTTAAATTTATCTTAGATTTTTTTTCAAGTATCTATGCTATCATAAACTGCTGTTTGTTTTAATGTAAAACATCTCTTTGATCACGTTGGGTCAGATTCTCATTTAACAAGGTATAGTTCTGGAATAACTTCAGACTCTTGGTTTATATAAGAGGAAGTGAGAGCAAAATTTGTGCCAATATGTTTATAGCAGATGAAGTTGTGTTATTTTAACACAAAATGGCATGAGGTTTGAGAAGATATAATGTAGCAAACAAAAACTGAAAGGAAAGCACCTCTTGTTCACCTACACGTGCTATACAAGAGACATAATTGAAAATTTAAGTTATAATACACGGTGAAAACTGGCCAATGTGCTGATAAGGGCATTTTTAAAATAATTCAATTACCGAGGAAAATTCAGCTCAGTTGCAACATCTGGCATTCAACAAAGTCTGGATATTACTTAGATTAAAAACTGAGTTGAATGCTACCTCAAGTGAATTGTTCAAGCTCACATGATAAATCAGTGATTCAGGTAGTGTTATAAACCAGAATCCTCTTGGATCTTTAGGAAAAAGTGCAAATATTTTTCTTTTTCTTTGTGCCTTAAGCAGCAGGGATTGGTCCTACAAGCAGCGCCATGGCTAATGAAATTCTGTACAGTGTTTGTTAAATAGTTGTTTATCTGCAGCATATTTAACACTATTTATTATATATTTTTTATTTTTACAGCCACCAAAAACAATTCTGGCCCAAATCCTACTTCGTCATAAAGTTCCTGTTCATACCATATCTTTCAACTGTGATGATACGGAGGCCAATAAATTTTTGCATGAACTGTCAACTGAAACAGGGGGGCGGTTTCATTACTATAATATTTATGTGACGGATCCTGAAGCTCCAGAGCCTATTGTGGTGAGTAATTCAAACTAAATATGAGAGGATGAATCTTCATGGCATGTTAAGGTGCAACAGAGCTTACATAGATATGCAATTTGATAAGTATGTGACTTATGAAAAAGACTAATCACTTAATAACAGTCAGGCTAAAGTGATCTTAAAGCACCAGGCCTGCCATTGCTCAGTGATAGAATTTTATTAGGCCAAAACAAACCTAAATCACAAATATCATTTAATGGATATTTATATGGGTAATGTGGAAGTCAAATTGTGCCCTGGAATACATATGGAAGTCAAATTGTGCCCTGGAAAAAGCAGGTGTGATTCCTGGTGTCTCAGATGGGAGTTATGCTTACACCTGAACTGAAATTGATCTATGATTTTTTACTTCAGTAATAAATGTCCTGTTAATTAATGTGAGCATATATAGCTAAAGAGAGTTTCATGCCTAACATTTTGACATACAGTTGCCGCTGGGGGGAGAGGGTACAGGAGGGAATAAAACCATATCCATAAGCACTAAATTTACAAAACAGCACAGACCTACCAAGTGTAACTAATAAGCTCAATCTAAAAATCCCCAGTAGTAAATTTCTTCATGGACTTTCAGAAATAATCATTTTTTTAAAATATTCTTGTTTTGAATTAAAGCATACAACCAATTAATTAGTTCCCCAAACACAAGGAAAAGTGGAATAAGAACTAGCATAATTAGGAACAAGAGAGTAGTATGAAATTTTGGACATCAGAGACAGTAATTCAGAAAAGCAAGACTAGAAATAATGCAATTCAAAATATTCCATAGGAATAGATGCCCTTATAGCTCAGCTGATGTGGATTATGTGAATCCAGAATGTTTTGGAAGGATGAAGCTTGTATCTTTCGCATTCTGTGCTCTTGCAGTAATGGGGAAAATATTAGAGCCATCTTTAGAATTCACTCTCGATCCCATCCCTGGTCCAAAAGAGCCCAAATCTGTTCACCTTCCAGTCATGCTTTGAGGTGCACTTCTTTATCCCAAGTTTTGGAGAAGCAGGGACGTGATAAAGATGGGATTTGGGGTGTGCTGGGTATTAGTTTGGTTTCATGTTAATCTCTTGTAGGTTATTTACTTGTCTTAAAGTTGAGGAAAACTGCTGGTTTTATCTTCTATATTACTGTACATTTAATGAAATCAAAGGCACCTTAAGATCAGGATGAGTGCTTTTCCCCCATGTACATTAATTAAATATAAACAATAATCAATATTAAGAACTGTCTAATAATACTAATGACTGGTTAAGAGAATATAAGCATAATACAACCATTTTTTTAAAAAAAGGCTGTCAATAGAGCTGATGCAAAATGTTTCTGAAAAAATGGAACAATGTACTATTGCCATCAGTAAATGATGGGCATGCGACTATAGCAGCATTTTTCTCCAGTAATCATTTAGGGTAGATTCTCCACTGCTTTGTACCTGTTGTAGTTACTTAGCCCTCAGCAAAGTTGGTGTAAAATGCTACCATTCTGCACTGGTAATGTTTTTACCTCCAGTTTTCACTCACTTTGCACAGGTGAGATTACTACAACAGGCACAGCACCTTGTGGAATTAGGCCCTTAATATAGTAGGGTATTTGGGGCATTAAAAATATTATCCAACATGAACCTGATGTTTAGATGTGGGTGAAAAGTGGGTATGAACGGGGTCAATTAAGTACAGGTTTTTTACTTTCCCCTGTACCTCTTTTTGTTATCTTGTGGGTGCTGTATATGGTTTTCCTGACATGTTTAATTCTGATGAAATCTCTTCATTTAAGTTAAAAGCCTTATTTATACTGCTAGTCCTTACTCTCAGTAGTAGGTGTAACACTGGCGTGATATCAGAATCAGGCCTATTTGATTGATATGCTGCTGTAATTGTTTGAGAAATAAAAAAATATATCTTTAATGTGTAACAGTAAAAGGGAAACCACATCAGTTACTGAAGCTTAGCTGTAATATAATACCACCACTAAACACGGACAAGGGAAGCAAAAGGTGTGTAACTAAAAGTTTGGAGCAACAGGGCTATCCATGTGGGTTTTTTTTGGAGTATGTAAAATTTTTCAAAGAGATAACTGGTTTGTTAGGTAATTGCAGTCTTCTTCTTAAGAAAATTACAAAGCTTACATTGTCTTGCCAAATACACTTTAGTGCTATTTTTTGCCATCAGCCTGCTTCTCCTTTACTAAAGGATATTTCTCTGTGGGAACATGAAATTACTGCCATCATCATTTTCCCCCTCTTAATTTTATGCTAATAGTCAGTCTATGTTTGGTGAGTGACCAAAGCAAACTTAGTTTTAGAAATGAGGGAAACTCTTTGAGGAAAAAATCCAAATAATACAAAATGTCATTCCCTTTTTCTACACCCAAACTTATTTATTGGATTGTTTCTGTTAAGGAATGAAGCATGTTTTAAGCGTAATTATAGTAATACATTTTATTTTTATTTTGGCAGAGTGAAGATATATACCTTTTAAAAAGAGAAATTGAACAGGGGGAAAGAGATCTTGAGAAAGTGCAGACCTTTCACACTGAATGCCTGATGATGAACTGGTATAATGGAGAAAAAGATTGTGAAAATAAGTATGTCCTCAAACTGTCTTTATGCCTCAGAGTGCTCTATAGGTTATGCAAGCTACCTGTTACATTTCTTGTTTTGTCTTCATTTTGCATTTTTCACCTCTGACATTCTCCTTAAGATGTTTTCCCTTTGCAAAGAAAGGTTGAAAAATCTTTAATTAATACTATTGTAAGAATCATTATGGAAAAAAAAAAGAAGTCTGGAAGAAAAAGATGATGAAAATGTATTGCTGGGAATTGGAACAAAATGGTGTGTGAGCCAAGGTGGCAGCAATAACACAAACCAGTTCAGATACTGTGAGTATTCTTCTGCCTCCTGGAGACAGTACATGCTTGGAAAAAAACAGTTTGTCCCTTCAGTTTGATCCCACAGAACACGTTTGTACATTCATTCCATACAGGGGCGGCTCTAGGATTTCCGCTGCCCCAAGCACGGTGGCACGCCGCGGGGGGGCGCTCTGGCGGTCGCCGGTCCCGCGGCTGCGGTGAACCTCCCGCAGACGTACCTGCGGAGGGTCCGCTGGTCCCGCGGCTCCAGTGGACCTCCCGCAGGCACGCCTGCAGATGCTCCACCGGAGCCGCGGGACCAGCAGACCCTCCACAGGCACGTCTGCAGGAGGTCCACTGGAGCTGCAGGACCAGCGGACTGTCCGCAAGCATGCCTGCGGGAGGTCCACCGGAGCCGCCTGCCGCCCTCCTGCAGGACGCCGCCCCAAGCGCGCGCTTGGCACGCTGGGGTCTGGATCCGGCCCTGATTCCATATTGATCCTTATGGTCTTAGTTCAGTTCCGCCCCCCCCCAATACCACTACATTCAGTACCAATTTACAAGCTCATTGAAAGTCTAATAGGACAAAGAGTGAATGTGCATGAAGAATGAATGTCCCTGAGATGTCCTTTAGGTCACGGTGGATGGAGGCAGATTCTTAGGGCACTGAGGGAAGTTTTCACTGCTGCTGATTACGCAGTTTCCATTTTATAGAAATTCTGAGATCTTAGATCTCCAGGTATATCAATTGGATACCTTACAAGAGCACTAAATAAACAAAAAGGAGGAAATTATTTCACCTGATGCCCACTTCACTTGTGTACTACAAATACAAAACCAAAAAAATTACATCTCAAAAAAGGATTTCAACAATTAATGAAAACCATCTCCTGCCTTAAAAAAATTATCTGAATACAAGCAAAAGTTCATGATTTATTGTTATAGAGGATGTGCAGAATGATTTAAGATGCATGGAAGGAATGGTCAGCAGGTCAGTATAAAAAATATTTAAAGTGCTTATGTCAATATTTATAGGATGGCTCACTCTCTTCCCTCCACCCTTGGGAATTCAAAGCAGCTTTAATAGAATAGTCTGGCCTCAGTAAAGGATAGACAACTTACATGTGTATCAGGGTTTTTTACATGAACTTTTGAAAGTAAAACTAACATTTTTTAACCTATTTGTGAAATCAAGACTGTAGTAAAATAATGTGAATCATTTTGCAGTCTTGCAGAGCATTTGAAATCAGTATTTAAGTACTGCATGAGTTTAAACTTAACGTTTGAAAAGTGGTTCCTTACAAATACATTTATACTCCGGAAGGTTATTCACTTGCTTGTTTCTTGTCTTTATCACTCATAAACAGTCATCACAAGCAGACTCTTACTGCATCCTCTGTAACCACACACATTCAGGAGCTGAACACTTCTCCTACCAGTAAGCCATACTGTGCCTCAGAAAAGCCATTGCTGACTTCACACCAGCGTACAGTAGATGTATGGCAAACTCGTTGTGACAGTCCAGTCAGAAGGAAGACAGCACTGTATGCAGGTAACTATCTAAAATGAAGCATGCATATTATTCAACAGAATTTATTCATCCACTGTGAAATGATTCTGTTATCTCTGTTGCAAATAAAACATTTGATTATTTAAACAAAACATTATCTTAAAACTCTAATTTATCTTCCATCGTTTTTGCATTTTGTTCATCTTGGACATTTACCCTAGACTGGTCAGTGTCCAGTCATTTGCACTTTCTGGTACAGTGCTGTGATGGTTGGCTTGCACACCCTGCAAGGGAATGCCTAATTTAAATTATTTTGATTGAAATTTAAAAAATACAGTGTAAGCAGTTCAGTTAATAGTAGGTATTTAACCCCTCTCTCTTTTTAATGCAAATAAATGAATCATTGTTTGTGGTTACTGTTAAGACCTCGTATGTGTTTTATTAGCTACAGCATTAATTAAAAAAACCTTGGGTAAGTACTGAGAACCAATTAGAGCTGAAGTATTGTTACCTGTGAGGGCTTGTCTAAGACAGTTAATTTAAGAACATGGGATGAAAACCAAATTCATGTTTTCAAGAATTGCAGGCAGCCATTTGATTTGTAGATTAGTTGTCCTTTTCTCTCTGTCTGAATACCTGCAGAGCAAACAAAGACTAGTCTGCTCAGGACCCTGGGCCATCGAGTGAGATCCTGTGAAGAAAGACCAGATGAGAGAATATCTCCTGAAAGAAAGGGTTGTTTGCTCAGAAATAGCCTGAAATCTGCCCCTATTTTTAAAGGCAAGTTATAACAACTGGGGAAATTGAAGTCATTTATTCTAATTTGTTTAAATCTGGTGGAAGCACATTTAAGACAGAGCTGAGTTGTTGATGAGCTTGTAAAACTGCAGTAAAAAGAATTCCGGCTGGGTTTCACTGACCTAGTCAAGGAAGCATTTTCATCAGGATGGTAAATTTGAGATATTAAAATATGATGGATACCGATGGAAAATTGAATACAATTTCACACATCTGTAAATAGCATTCAGTTTAGCATCATCTGCAAGGGAAAGAATGGTCTGGTTTTTTTTGGAAAGACCTCAAGGTCCTTGCACACTGTCTATACACTGTCACTTTGGCAGGGTCATTTTCCATGAAGGTGGTGCAGAATACTGTCATTGAAGACTGCTGAAGGCACATCTGAATCACAGTTGTTTTTCCTGAAAAGGGTGCACATCTAGGATATGTTTGTTCATTGTAATCAAAGAAACATGAACATTGTATATTAGCATAATGAGATGGCAATGACACTATGTTATGTTCTTCTTCGAGTGATTGCTCATATCCATTCCATGTAGGTGTGCGCGCGCCGCGTGCACGTTCGTCGGAAGACTTTTACCCTAGCAACTCAGTGGGTCGGCTGGGCGCCCCCTGGAGTGGCGCCACCATGGCGCCGGATATATACACCAGCCGACCCACCCACTCCTCAGTTCCTTCTTACCTCCCGTGTCGGTCGTTGGAACAGTGGAGCGCGGCTTAGCTGACCTCCACTTCCCTAGCTACTCGTAGTTTCTCTCGTTAAGTATTTTCACGTCGCCATTTATCCTCTGCACAGCAGGTACCTCCGGTTTGTGGCCAACCGTCATTTCCAGTTTACGGTCCTCCCGGCTGACCTCTATCCAGCCCCCTGTGTATTCACAGTGTCTGGCTGTAGTCGCCGCCCTCTCCACCACTGTCGGATACACGTTCTCCGTATCTGGACGATTGGCTCATTCCAGGGGCCACCGGGGCCCAAGTTATCACTCGTGTGGGCGTCGACGAGATCCTATTCCTGCGTTTAGGCCTGAGGATCCATATAACAAAATCCACCCGGATTCCCGCTCAGGGAATAGACTTAACTGCGGCCACCCTGGACTTCAGTATTGCACAGCCTGCTTACCTACGCCTTGCTTTCACGCGTTGGTAACCATTGTACAAGGTCTACGGACCTTCCCGGTAACTTTGGCTTGAACGTGCCTAGGTTTTCTGGGCCACAGGGCTGCCTGCACGTGCGTAACCGAGCATGCCAGGCTTCGCCTCCGTACACTTTAATCATGACTCACCTCAGTGTACCACCCGGCCAGAGACAGCATGGTCATGGTCGCCTCGATCCCCCCGAGCGTCCTAGGCTCCCTCGACTGGGGGTCGACGCCGTCCCTTGTGTGCAGGAGGGCTGTTTCATCCACCTCACCCTCGGTGTCCCTCATGATGGACGCCCCCATCTCTTGACTGGGGTGCTCACTTGGGTCAGTTTCCCACTCCAGACCTTTGGTTGGCTCAACAGCTGCCCTTGCACATCAATGTCCGGGACTGGAGAGCAGTCTGCCTTGTATACCAGGCGCTTCAGCAGCACCTACAAGGTTTTTGTGTCTCGGTGTTCACAGACAACACAACGGACACCCGTTGCATGAACAAGCACGGAGGAGCACGGTCCTCCTCTCTTTGCAGGGAGCTATCCAGCTCCGAGACTCCTGCACAGCTCAATTGACGGACCTGGTAGCGTCCTTTCTCCTAGGGGTCCGGAACACTTGAGCGGATCGCCTCAGCAGTTCCTTCCTGTCTCTCAAGTGGTTGATTCCTCCGGATGTTATCCATTACGTTTCCAGATCTTCATTCTTGTGGAAACAGAATGAGAGAGAAGTTCTGCTCATGCCAAGGCCTCTCCCCGGGCTCAATCTTGGCTGCTTTTCTGATGCCGTGGACGAGCCGTCGGCCGTCCACTTTCCCACCGCTCCCGCTGGTTCACAAGGTCCTGCTAACACTCCGCAGGGACAGAGCGCATCTGATCATGATCGCTCCAGCATGGTCCAGGCAGCACTGCTACACCATGTTGCTACACCTGTCGGTAGCCAACCGATTCCCCTGCCTCTTTGCCAGACCTCATAACGCTGGATCGCGGCAAACTTTGCCACCTAGACCTGCAATCTCTGCACATCGCCACATGCCTGCTGGGGCCTAAACTGAGCCGAGTTACATTGTTCTGCCTCGATCCTACAGGATTCTCCTGGGTGGTAGGAAGCCTTCCACTCGGTTAATGTATCCGCCCAACTGGCAGTCTTTCTCTTGCTGCTACGAAATACAATGTTTCCCCCACAGAGGTTCCGATCTATTTCCTCTGGGATTGCCTATGATTTTCTAACAGCAGCGCCTGGCGCAGTTCATCATTAATGGTGCACTTGGCAGCCATCTCTACCTTCCTCCCAAGGGAGAGTGGCCGCTTCATATTCTCACACGCTGTGGTTTCCAGGTTCCTCAAGGGCTTGGGGCATTTATGCCCCCAGGTTCGCCGCCCCACCAACTCCTGGGTCTTCAACCTGGTTATAAGCAGATTTATGCCTGCTCCATTCGAGCCACTGACAACATGCTCGCTGAGATTCCTGTCCTGAGGGACAGCTTTTTCCTTGTAGCCTTTGCATCGGCTGGACAAGTCTCTCACAGTAGTCCCACGGTGCACTATGTTGCGCAAGGACAAGGGGCAGTTGTGACCACGTCCGGCCTTCCTCCCTAAGGTGCTGTTGACCTTTCATATCATCCGGGATATCTTCCTTCCGGTCTTCTCTTCGAAACCCCATTCATCGCGACGGGAGCGCATCTGCCCTCCCTAGACGTCCGTAGGGCGCTCGCTTTTTATGTCGAGCGGACAAGCCTTTTTGTACGCCCCCAACTCTTCGTTGTATTGGTAGACCGGATGAAGGGCCTGCCTGTCTCCTCCCAAAGCTTTCCATCTTGGGTGACGTCATGCTTTTGCACCTCCTATGACTTGGCCCATGTTCCGTCGAGCCACCTTACTGTTCGTTTCACCAGGGCTCAGGCTTCTTCTGCTGCCTTTCCGACTCACATACCCTTCCAGGGGCTATGTCATGCTACTACCTGGTCCTCTATCCGGACCTTTGCCTCTTTGGTCTAACTGTCCAGAGATGATGCAGCCTTTGGCTCAGCAGTTTGCATTCTGCAACATCTCACTCCGACCCCACCGCCTACGTAAGGCTTGGGAATCACCTACATGGAATGGATATGAGCAATCACTCGAAGAAGAAAAAACGGTTACTTACCTTTGTAACTGTTGTTCTTCGAGATGTGTTGCTCATATCCATTCCAAACCCACCCTCCTTCCCCACTGTTGGAGTAGCCGGCAAGAAGGAACTGAGGAGTGGGTGGGTCGGCTGGTGTATATATCCGGCGCCATGGTAGCGCCACTCCAGGGGGCGCCCAGCCGACCCACTGAGTTGCTAGGGTAAAAGTCTTCCGATGAACGTGCTCGCGGCACGCGCACACCTACATGGAATGGATATGAGCAACACATCTCGAAGAACAACAGTTACAAAGGTAAGTAACCGTTTTTTATTATGGCCTGAGTTGAGGAACAAGCTTGGTGAATCTTCCTTCTGAAGTTAAAGGCTATAAATCTAAACAAAGTATAAAATAATTTTGAAATGGGTTTGTCTACATTGGCATTTTTGTTACTAAAACTTATTGCTTGGGGGTGTGAAATGACAAAAGTTGTAGCAATGAAAAGCGCTGATGTGGACAGCGCTTCATTGGTGGGAGCCGCGCTCCTGGCGATGAAGCTATGGGCCCCTCCTTGGAGGTGATTTTATTTTGCCACCACACAGCACACCTTACAACGGCGTGGCTGCAGCAACACAGCCATGCCCTTGTAAGGTGCACAGTGTAAACATCTTACACAGTGTAGACATAGCCTTAGTGCTTATCTACTTTTACATTTTTTGTTTTTTTTAGTTCGTGTGAAGTGTGAGTGGTCAGGCACCATGACTGAAACACAAGAGAGATTAATTCTCATGAATAAATTTAGTAGCTGGAATAAACATTATTGTACAGCCTTAGTAGCACTTCTAATAGGCTCAGATAGAGCCGATGCTAATTACTTTGTGGGGTCTGGGTGTGTGTGTGTGTGTTTGTGCAAAACCATTACATGATGCCTTTGTAAATTTGTAAATGTTTTTCCACAGAGCTGAATATACAAAAGGTGGCAAAAAGAACATCTAAAGAGTACGTACATGTGTCACACACAAGTGGTAGTGGTTTATATTTCTTTATTTTCCATAACTGCTATATTACCAAATATGTTTCTGTTTGATATTACATCTCACAATCTCTTATTTTTAGTTCTCTAGATACGTCTTCAGCTCATTGGCTAAAGATTCATGGTTTGGTTGCTAGACGACTCACCATAATGGATGCCTTAGCTCCTACAGCTGTTCCTCACAGCACTAAATACATCCCGGTTTTAGACAAACATGTTGTTTCTAAAGTATTTGATGAGGTAAAACTCTTATGCTGTTTCAGGGGAAACTTAAAATTTACCTTTAATTTTATTTTTTTATTATTATTCATCTAGATAAATATTGAATAAGTATGTCCTCAAGTGTCCATAGCAGAATGTGGGTTATTCACAGTAAATGTACTGTATACATTTGGAAATATTTATTCACAACAAATAATGATAAAATATAATTAATAATTGTATTTCCTGCAGCGTGACAAGATAATAGAACTCAATGCTATTTGCATTTCTTGCCTATATACCAGTTGGTGACAACATGCAGCCACCAGGTGTTCAAAAATTGTTTATGGGCCATAGTCATTAATGGTATTTGTTAAATCATTGGAGTTTTGAATTTTGGGCTCAGTTAGTCAGCTAGTAAACTGGTTATGCTTTCCTGGATCACTGAGTTCTCAAAGCTACACATGTTCTCTAGAGTGCTTTTAGAAAAGAACAGACTGAAATGATCTAGGATCCCATCTTGATAGGTGCTGAGTGCCTCTTGTGAGGTTCTATGTGTTAACAATTTCCACTGAATTATTTGTCTTGAAATGTGAACCTATGCCCTCCCCAAAGGGCAATCCATGTTGTGGAAGGTTACCCCTGGAGGAATTCTTAAACTGGTGTATTCTCTTTATACATGCTGAGAATTTGTTGTAGTTCATGCTAAATAATAAATGTTTTACAAAAACAACACAGCAGTGGAAAAGCTGGAGAGCATGAGCTTAAACTGAATAATGAGGAGGTAAAGGCTTTGTGAATGCGATATGATGTAAACCTGGGTGAGATATTCATAACAAAATGTGAACCTACATGCAATTTAAGATTTTTTTAAATTTCAGTTTTAAATTCCAACTTGAGTGCATTTTTAAGGGAATTTTTGCTGTGATATTCAGATTTTTAAAGAAAAAATAGGCTCTCTATTTTAGTGAAAATAGCCACACAAAAAATCAAGCTTGTTTCTGATCTATAAAAAAAAGGGGGAGGGACATTTTTTAAAAGAAAGATATATTTTTGCCTTAAAATGTATACATTTTCATATTTTCATATTTCACAGCTGTTTTGCCAAAACTGAATAAAGCAAAACTTATGTGAACCTGCGGAAAACAGTGAATTTGTGTATGAAATGTCACATAACAGAAACTGGGAATTTGACAAAACTCTAATGGGCTATTTCCTGGCAATTGTCACTGCTCCCTATGCCCAGGGCCGGCTCTAGGTTTTTTGCTGCCCCAAGCAAAAAAAAATGTTGGCTCCCCCCCCGGCTTTTTTTTTTGGGCTTTTACACATGTTTGCACTTTGCAGTTTTGATTTGACTGTTTAAAATTTAAAAAAAATGAAAACAGAGAATTTGTAGTTAGTGAAATAAAACAATTTCCTACTAGTAAAAAGAACAGGAGTACTTGTGGCACCTTAGAGACTAACACATTTATTTCAGCAGAAGCTTTCGTGGGCTACAGCCCACTTCATCGGATGAGCTGTAGCCCATGAAAGCTTCTGCTGAAATAAATGTGTTAGTCTCTAAGGTGCCACAAGGACTCCTGTTCTTTTTGCGGATGCAGACTAACATGGCTGCTACTCTGAAACCTTTCCTACTAGTGTAATTTTAACATTTAATTTTAACAAAGCCTTCCCGCCTGGCCCAACTCTTACCTTGCTGTGGATCTGGCCCGAGGTGGATTCATCTCCCAACACCGCCGCTCCCAGGGCCAGGGGTTGGGGCTGCTGCTGGATCCCAGCCCCGCTCATCCTTCGTCTTCGCCTTGGCTCTGGCACGAGCTGGGCTCAGCCCGGGCTGCCGCTCTGCTCCCCTCTCCCCTCCCCTGGCAGGAGGCGGCGCAGGGGGAGGAGGAGGAGGAGAACGCAGCGGTGGGGACAAGCTGAGTAGGAGCAGCCCACCCGGGCACCATGTTCCCCCCATCCTCTACAGCCGGAGCAGGGCCACGCTACCGGCTCCCACTTGGGAGGTGGGGGGTGGCTGCTGACCGCGGGAGAGCGGCGGGAGCCAGTAGCGCAGCCCTGTCCCGGCTGCAGAGGACGGGCCACTCACTCCTCCTCGGCTTGTCCCTGCCCCTGCAAGCCAAGGAGCGTCCCATCCTCTGCAGCCAGGTAGGGCCGCGCTACCGGCTCCTGCCGCTCTTCCGCGGTCAGCGGCCACCCCCACCCCCATGCAGAGCTGGTAGCGCGGCCCTGTCCTGGCTGCAGAGGATGGGCTGTTCCTCAGCTTGTTCGTGCCACTCTCCCGCGGTCAGCGGCCACCCCCCACCCTCCCAGGCGGGAGCTGGTAGCCTATGCCTATGCCCTTTCCTGGAGAGCCCTACCAGCTGTTCTCTTCAGGTCTCCCCATGGAGAGTTTCCCAAGCACTCCTTGCATCTTTCCAGGATAGTCTTGAAAATTTGTTATAACTGCTGCTTGAAAGAAGCACCTTGTATAAACTAAAAGCTTTCTAGAATAGTTTGAGCCACCTCTGCAAACGGTATTTTAGAGAAATATTTTATCTAGATATTATTGGGCCAAATTCATCCACAGGGATGAATGTAGTCCATTATATTTGAAATGAATATAATGGTATAGCTGTTAGCAAACAATGCAATATTTGTAGGCTTTTTGGGTTCGGGGACATAATTACAGATAGAGATGGGCACATTTTTTTCTTATGAGAAGAAAATAGTTTATTTGCTGAAAAATGCAGTTTTGGTCAACACAAAACTATTCGTGCATCTGACCTGATAGTTTTGTTTGGGGGAAAGATTTTCAGGGTCAGTTTGAGAGAAATAAGAGTGAATTTGTTCCACTTTGTACAAATACTTAAATATTTAAGTACTTTATTTAACTACTTAAATATTCACTGAGCCAAAGTGAGAGTGACTCTATAGCTGGTGATTAAAGCACTCACTTGGGGAGAGAGGGTTAAGAGATGTGGATTCAAACTCCTCCTTTTAGTCAGGCAGAGGGAAGATTTGAATCCACATCTCCTGGGTCAGTGCCTTAATCACGAGGCTATAGAGTCACTCTCACTTTGGCCCACTGAATATTTAAGTAGTTAAATAAAGTGGAACAGCTTCAACAGGAGAAATTGAGAGCAACCCACCCAGAGTAGCCTATAGCCTGTCGATAGATGCTTACCTGGCAGGGCTGTGATTTGAATTCAAGTCCCTGCTCCAGAGGGGGGATTTGACAGTGGGTCTCCCACATACCATTTTCCTAACCACTGAGCTAAAGGTTATAAAGGGAAACGCACATACCTGACCTGAAACAGACTTTTCCAATTTGCTGACAAATTGCAAACCTTTTTGGAAATGAACAGATTTTCTCTGATCTTTCAGTTTGCTGGCTGAATCAAAAAATCAATTATTTGCCCAGCTCTAGTTAGAAGCAGTTATAAATTAACACTCCTGTCCTGCCAAGCATAGGCGGCAGGTTCATATAATTTTTGGTGGGGCCCAAAATGGTGGTGTCCCCCCCCCCCCCCTCTCACCCTGTAAGCTGATATAAAATGAAGCTACAATGCGTCAGCACCACAAGATTACAAGGGTCAATTAAAAGTGGAAAGTCAGAAGCAGCACTTGCCTATTAATACCTAATATACGGTATTAAATTTTGTTGCACCTGTTGTGACAAAGTGGGAATGTTCTTAATGTTTTCTCTGAATACTGTGTGGGTGCCTCAGTTTCCCCTGCAAAGTGCCAACTGACGGTGTTGGGGACAAAGAGATCAGGTGGCCTCCTTGTCCAGAAGAGACACAAAGGCCAGATGAGGGAGTGTCAGTTTGGAGCTGGCTGGGGAAATCGGGAGAGGCCCAGAACTTGGGTCTGGGCTCCCCACCCCCCAAGATGGACCTGACTGAGGGGTCCTGTTTTCTGTACTTACAAGCTCTGTTTTAGATTGTATCCCTGTCATCTAATAAACCTTCTGTTTTACTGTCTGGCTGAGAGTCACGTCTGACTGCAGAGTTGGGGTGCAGGGACCTCTGCTTGTCCCAGGACCTGCCTGGGCAGACTCGCTGCGGAAAGCGCACAGTGTGGAAGGGCATGCTGAATGCTCCGAGGTCAGACCCAGGAAGGTGTAAGCTTCTTGCCCTGGAGACAGTATGCTCAGATAGGAGGCTCCCCCAGAGTCCTGACTGGCTTTGTATGGAGTTGTTCCAAAGCATCCCAGCATCCCCTTCCACACCATGCGCTTCCCGGAAGTCTGCACAGGCACTGACACTCCGTCCTCTGGCCTTTGTCTCTTTTCCAAGTATTAGGAGGCCACCTGATCTCTTTGTTCTCCAACACCTTCAGTTGGCACCTTGCAGGAGAGTGGCCCAGGCCATCAGTTGCCTGGAGACAGGGTGTCAGCCAGTCTCTGTGCAGACAGCATCACACTGGCCCTCTAGGGCTTTACAACAATCACACCCCCTTATCCCACCATCTAGAGCCTTAAGAAATGCATTGGGGAAACTGAGGCACACAGACAGTATTCAGAGAAAACACCTGTATACGACCAGTTACATACTTTGAAGGGTGTAAAATAATCAAATATTGTGCTAAATACAATGATACTCCAAACTGACCACCAAATTTAAGTTGCATGTTTTTCCCCTCAGGTGAGGGTTCTGGGGTGGGGCTGGGGATAAGGGGTTCACAGTGCAGGAGCGTGCTCGGTGCTGGGGGTGCAGGCTTTGGGGTGAGGCAGGGCTGAGGATGAGGAACTTGGGGTGCAGACAGGCTGCCCCAGGGCTAGGGCCAGAGAGGACTCCCCATCTCCACCACTGGCAGCAGCAAGCTCCAGGGGAGGGTTCCCTCCTGCCCCCCATGGCACACACACTCTGCACATGCTCCTAGAGCCCCTCTCAGGTCCAGAAAGCTCACTCCCCTCCCCTATGATGGGTACTGGGGGGGGGCACAGGTGGCCTTCCATGTTGCCCCTCACCATAACTTCACTGTGGATGGGGGATGGGGCTGCCCCTTGCCCAGCATGGGGCAGAAGTGGGGTAGGCAGGGTGGTGGCTGGCTATGGGGTGGGGGAGCAGGGTGTCATAAAATTCACCCAAGCCCCAGCTGCTCAGGTCTAGGAAGCCTCCCTCTCCCATCCCTCCTGTGGCGGGTGGGTTGGTGGGTGCTGGGGGAGGGGGCATTGCCTTCACATGTGGCTTCCTGCCTCCCCTGTGCAGCCTGCTGTGCCTCACTGGGGGGCTGGGACTGGGGCTGGGGCAGGGGGGGAATCATAGGGTCAAACACTCACGGAAGTCCCAACTGCTGCTAAGGTGAATGATGTCTGTCTCCTGGCCCGTTTGTGTCTCCTCCAGGTAAGGGCGGGAGGGGAGGGGAGGCCCCCTCCTGAGTGCTTCAGCAATCGTTAGCACATTCCTCTTATGTTAATGCTTAGCACATTCCTCTTATGTTAATGCTGCAGCCCTTAGGCTACCGGCAGCAGCAGCAAAGGAGAGAGAGAGAGAGACATGCTGTGTGCTCTCTTTACATTCAAGCAGGGAAACTCCGGGGAGGGGGAAAAATCTAATATTTCCAAATATTGGTGGAGCAGAGCCCCTGATTATGAATATTCCTGGGGCTTTAGCTCCAAGAGCCCATATAAGTTGGCGCCCATGCTGCCAACTATTTTTACAGAGAACTTCCCCACAGATTTCATTAAGACATCTAATGAATAGCTCAATGGTAGGTTATGGCCCGAAATGCTGGAGCCTGCATTATTGCAGGTCACGAATATGCTGTATGTCAAGGAAGGAAAGGAACTGGAACTACTAATAAGTGGAGTCAACAGAATTACCTTTATCAGCCCTGGAACTCAATCTCCTTTGGAATCCATGCCAACACTTGAAGGAAAAGTTGAGAATAGGGTGTGACTTTAATTATAAATAGGGCCCTATGAAATTCACGGCTTTGAAAAATGCATCACGGACCATGAAATCTGATCATCCCGTGAAATTTGGCTATTGTAGGGGAGGGTGAGCTCCAGCTGCTAGTCTTGGCTGGGCTGGGGAGGGACGGGACTTCTTATTCCCCTGCAGGGGCAGCTCCCAGGGCCAGGTCAGACTCACCACTGGGAACCTCCCCTGGCTGCAGGAAGCTCTGTGGCTGCTGGCTTGGAAGCCAAGCTCTGAAGGCAGCGCTGAGGTAAGGGTGGCAATCCCGTGACCCTCCCCCCCCCCTTTTGGGTCGGGACTTCCACGGTTACAACACTGTGAAATTTCAGATGGCAACATCTGAAACCACTAAATTGGCTATTTAATAAATCCTATAATTGTGAAGTTGACCAAAATGGACCGTGAATTGGGTAGGACCCTAATTATAAAGCTTGAGCAGGAATTATGAGGTTGCGTTAAGAATCTTGGTTGCTCCTATACTTGAAAAGGCTCCATTCAGAATCATAAATACATACACAATTGTTGGTATTCCTTCTCCTCAGATCTTGGTTTTGTTGGAGGTAAAATGCTCCTTTGGTTTCTTAGAGGATATTATTTTTATTTTCATCCTCTACAAACATTAATGCACTAACATCAGATTTATTATTTTGGAAATAGAGAAGCAAGCAAAAAGGTTGCCATGGCAATTCTTCATTAACATCATGCTCGTGTGCTCTTTCATTTTTGTGTGCCCTGGCAGTTTCACCTGAGCTATTTCAAAGAGATTAATTCATTACACAACGCATCAGTTTCATATCCAGAATAAAAGGTGTTCTGGCTGTTTAGCATAATGTACGGTCCCCATCTAGTAGTTCTGGAGGAATACTTCTCTGTAGATTCTTTTGTGTATCTGCTTTGCAGATTGTGGTGTCTTTAATAAGTTTAATGCCATAATAATGCGTGTATTTTTGTAGAAGCAGCAAAGAATCCTGTGGCACCTTATAGACTAACAGACGTTTTGCAGCATGAGCTTTCGTGGGTGAATACCCACTTCTTCGGATGCAAGCAGTGCATCTTGCATCCGAAGAAGTGGGTATTCACCCACGAAAGCTCATGCTGCAAAACGTCTGTTAGTCTATAAGGTGCCACAGGATTCTTTGCTGCTTCTACAGAACCAGACTAACACGGCTACCCCTCTGATACGTGTATTTTTGCTTTCCCTTCAAGTACCACTCAGAATATTAGACCCATTCCTTGAGAAGTTATATTGAATTTTAATGTATTGTACTGTTGGGAAAAAGGGTGGTGCTGGGGGGACGCATTCCATTGAAAAGGGAGCCTATGTGGAAAAAATCCTGCCAGTCTCTTACCCCTTTTATATAAAGGGGACCACAGCTTGAGCAAAACTACTGATCTCAACTATGGCAGTATGGGATTGGAAAACAGGTGATGTCTCAAGTAAGCAGGTCCCAGGCTATTTAGGGCTTGAACTCCATCCGGAAATCCAGAGGCAGGCATTGCTTGTTGAGTATTTCCCCCAGAGCAAAGATTGATCTCATCTGTTTGGACAAAATACTCCACTTATGAACAACTGAGCTGCCATATTCTCAATAGCTTTAGCTTCTGAATGGGTTTAAGGTGTAGTCCATTGTGAAGTGATTTGCTGTAGTCTATTAGTGAGGTGACACAAATGCTTAAATCTCAGTGACAAGGTCATTCTCAGAAAGAAAAGGTGGCAACCTTGGAGCCAGCCGCAGATGGAGAAAAAGCCTTCTGACTACTGCTGAAAGATGATCATCTAGTAATAACTGGGAATCCAGCCAGACTCCCATGATATAGACACAAGTAACACATGGCAGAGATATACTTTCAGTTAGAGGCACTTTTTTTTAATGCATCTTCTGATCATTTTCTGTAACCCATCAACATTACTTCAGTTTCATCAGGATTGAACTTCAGCCAGCTCTCTGTCATCCATGCTCCAAACTCAGATGGACATTGGGAAAGAGATTTAAATGCACCATTTGAGACAAAAGAAGTTTTGCAGAATCTGTGTTGTTACACTGAGCACAGTAGTACCTTCCTCCTGTACCCCATGTTTCATGTTTCCTTGTGGTACTGGGCACTGGAGTTTTTCCAGAATTACCCTGGAATAGTTTAGTTGTTTGAAGGGTTGTGGGAAGATGGGTTGGGTTTGGGGGTTGGGAAGTTGTGGGAGGTCTCGCTCCCCTCTTTTCTTTAAGATCCCTTATTAGGGTGTCTGGCTGTGCTATTTTTGTAATGAAGTGTGCTTCTGTAGATCCTGTCATACACCTAGAGCCAAATTTTCAAAAATATTTAGACACCTACAAATGTAGTTAGACACCATGTGCAATTTTCAAAAGTGCCTATGCAGGTGTGGCGTCTAGCTCCCATTGAAATCAATGACATTAGTTTCAGTGGGAGTTAAGCATCTAACCTACTTCAATCTTTTGAAATCACAATAGGTACCTATGTGCATCTTTAGGAACCTAAATATCTTGGTGGAATCTGCCCCTAGAGTATAAGATATGACATTTAAAATGTTTAAATAAGTAAATTCCCTATTTGCATGTTGTGTAAAAATAGATGACAATAAGGTGGTGTTGTATACAGAAGTATAATACAATGATGTATTAAAATAATACAGTATATAGTATGTTCATGTTGTAGATCCTGTTTGCATCCTTTCTGTGCTGCCCTTTAACTAGTAGATTAAGACTAGAGAGAGTGCTGCTCATTCCATTTAGAATTTAAATAGAGATTTAGCTAGCTTAATGTCCCTTGCCTCATAGGAATTCATTTGCAGGGTTCCAACATTTTATTTAAAGGGGTCACAGAAGCTACAAGGCTTGTGTACATGTAGTGCAAGAAAATGATGTCTTAATTCAGAAACAAATGTTATGTTTCAACCTCATTACCTTTGATCGGGATCAGTCTGATGGGTCTCCAAACACTTGATCACTCACATCAAGTGCTTGCTTTTTCTTTTTTTTCCTTTGAGATTTGCCTTGTGTAGGTAAGGTTGGAGTATTCCAGTATTCTGGTAGATAAAGAAGAACACAATAAATGAAGTCTTTCCCCTTTTTTGTGTTGTAGGTGTTACCCCTGGCCCATGTTAGCAATGACAAGAATCGGATCACACTAATTAATCCTCAGGCAGTGAATCTTGATGCCTATAAAGAGAAACTGGAACAAGCAATTAAATCCTATGAAAGGTAAGTCTGCTCTTCAGATTTTCTCCATGCTGACAGACTAACTCCGTTTTTTCATATGATGAAGTGGGTTCATTTTACACCTCTGACTGCCGTACCTGTGCTTTGCTCACTAATCCATCTCCTCAAAGATGTATTTTAACATTCTGTACATTTGAGCATTTTCAAACAGCCACCATTGTCTAAAAATATATCCTACCAGAGAAATGTTTTCTTCTTTTCAAAAGTGTGGCATTAAAAGTAAATGAGTAGTCAGGGACACCATAAATATTACATTGCACACATAATACACGCATTATTCTTTTTACGTAACAAAAATTCATTTTAATCTCAACTGTAATCTCAAAATGTTAAATGTAAAACAAAACCTTTTCAGAAATAGAGACATAATACAAATATAGTCAAGGAAATAAACAACAGGTGCCTAACATTAAGCTCCTAGATCCATATTTAGGTGCCTAAATAATTGTCCTGAGTTTTGCTGTTGACCGCTTGGCACTTTTGAAAATCATACTACTTATTTAGGCTAACTATGAGTTTAGGAGCATAACTTTAGGCACCTGTGTTGTAAGATATTGACCCTTATTTTTATGTTTTTTTTTTCCAGAAGAGTTGTGTTGTGCTTATTGTTTGCAGGATCAGATAGGAAGTAGACACTGGAAGGATTTTATAAATCTTAACTATTTATGTCTTGGCTTTTAAGTTTGTGGTTTTTGAAAATTGTGTGATGATTAGTAATCTTAACAGGATTTTATGGACATAAAACTTTAATAAACTAGATGTCTAGTCAAATTTTATTCTGATAAAATGTACAGATTTAATAACTAATAAATGTATGACATCTGAGTCTTCCTTTCTTGACTAATTGTTGAGTTGGCTTCCCAAGTTTTAGGCCTTGTCTATGCTACAGAGTTTTGTTAACAAAAGGCAGCTTTTATCAACAAAACAATGGATGCACACACACGACGATGTCACTCTTGGCAGTAAAAATGCCCTTCTTTGGCAATAAAATAACACCACCCCGACGAGAGGCATAAGGCTTTTTAAGCAAATTTTTTGTCGATAAAGTGGCAGTGTAGACACCCACGCTTGATTTTACTGCTTTAATTGGCCTCCGGGAGGTGTCCACAACGCCCATCCTGACTGCTGTGCTAAGCAGTTCGAAGTCCACTGTCCTGCAGCCAAGTAAAAAACATCTGCCTCACCCCCTTTAAAGCCCTGGGAATTTTTGAAATTCTATATCCTGTTTGCTCGGCGTGGAGAGGTCTTATTGCATCTTACCAGGTGACCATGGCGGCTTCATACAGCAAACGCTCTCCTGGCTGGACCACTGCGGAGCTGCTGGATCTGCTCAGTATTTGGGGAGAGGAGGCTGTGCAGTCCCAGCTGTACTTCAACTGTAGGAATTTTGATATCTGTGGGCAGATTTCTTGAGGCTTTTGTGAAAAGGGCTATGACTGGGACACGGTGCAATGCAGAGTGAAGATAAAGGAGCTGAGGCAGGTGTACCATAAGGGGAGGGAGGCAAAACATTGCTCTGGTGCTGCACCCAAGACCTGCCAGTTCTATAAGGATCTGGATACTACCCTTGGCGGTGACCCCACCTCCTCTGCCAAGAGCCCCATGAATACTTTGGCGGGCCTGGAGGCAGCAGAAAGAGGACCTAACCCAGAGGATGAAGTTATTGATGAAGAGGTGGCGTTAGAAGATGATGAGAAGCTCCGGGCGGGGTCGTCTGGTGGGGCAGGCAGCCAGGAACTGTTTATCACTCCAGAGGTTTCTAGCCAGTTTAAGCAGTTGCTCTCCAGTGAGCAAGAAGCAGGAGATGAGACATCTGGTAAGTGGCTGTGGTTTGTGTAGTGCAGAGGTGGGTTCAGGGTATAGAAATGTACAAGGCTGGCTGTGTTTCTGTGAGCTGGACATTTCTCTGTGCAGCTAATCAATATGGTGGAACAGTGTGTTGATGCATGCGGAGATCTCATGGGAATCCTCCGGAGAGATCTCTAGGAATCTTTCCTGGAGGTACTCGGCAATCCTCTGCTAAAGGTTCCTTGGCAGAGCAGATTTGTTCCTTCCCCAATGGTAGGAAACTTTCCCGCACCATTCGGCAATCACTTGTGCAGGGACCAAAGCAGCACATAGGCGAGCAGCATAGGGATCAGGGCAGAATCCACAAGTGTGTAGTAGATGTGCCCTCACTTCCCTGCTTACTCTCAGCAGTGAGATATCTGCTACAGTGACCCCATACCTGTGGAAAAGTGTGGTAGAATTTAGAATTTTTTCCCCCAGTTGGCTGCACTGCAACCCTTCCAGAGCACTCTTTTCCCCATTTAGAGCACCCCCCGCTTCCAGGCAACACTCACCATGCTTGGGATGTTCACCAAGGGTCAATGGGAAAGTGATTGTTATGTTACCAGAGATGTATTTTACTGAAATGTTTCAATGTTGTGCATGAACTTAACAATCACATTTCTGTGCATTGTTGTGCTTCTGCAGATGTGGCCTTGAGGGACACCCCACACACACCGGCAGAGCATCTTTGCCAGACAAGAAAGCGCCCAAGACGGAACAAAGAAGACATGTTCCAAGAGGTACTGCAGTTCTCCAATGCAGAGAAAAGGGAATGCAGGGAGTGGAGGGAAGCTGAAAGGCAGGACAGAAAAGAAAATTAGGAGTTTAAGGACACTACTGAGCAGATGGACAAAGTCATGGAAGAGCAAATGCAGATGCTGAAGTCCTTAATAATGCCTCAGATTGAGCAGATGTGTGCCCGCCCTCTGCAGCACATTCAGAACTCTTTTTTCCATGCCCCCCCAAACTTCATCCACATGTTCCTTTCTGCTTTCCAGAAGTTCTCAGTTTCCCATTCACTTCACCCTCTTGGACAACTTTCAAAATGACAGCTGGACCTACACACAGTTCTGGAAGTCTGCCCTTCCCTGGGTCCTCCTTTCCCTCCAAGTATCTTTGTGCGTTTGTGCATGTGTTGTTTTTTCTGAAATAAAAGCAAATTTTTGAACAATAACTAATCTTTATTTGTGTCCTACAAATTGAGATAGCAGGCACTACCAAGCCATACACAGGCAGTTTAATCATTTGCTTACTGGAATTTAAGGCCCAAATTTCACAATCGCTTCCTATGAAAACTAGATGTAATGTAACATTTCAGTACCAATCACAGAGATGTACATTTGGTTCTCATTTTTGAAGTGTTGCCTCAAAGACTCCCTGATTCAAATAGGCCCCTCTGATAACCCTGGTATCTGGCTGCTCAAAATCAGTAGTGAGGCGGTCTGCCTCATCACTCCACCCCTGAGCAAACCTTTCACCTTTAGCTACACAAATATTATACAATGTATAACATGCGGCTATGACCATGGGTGTAATACCCTCACTGAAGTCTAACCTGCCATAAAGGCATCGCCATCGTGCCTTTAATCTGCCAAAGGCACATTCTGCAGTCATCTGGCACCTACTCAGCCTGTTGTTGAACCACTCCTTACTGTTATCCAGGTTTCCTGTGTAAGGTTTCATGAGCCATGGTTTTAAGGGGCATGCTGGGTCTCCCAGGATCAATATGGGCATTTAAACATCCCCCACTGTAATCTTCTGGTCTAGAAAGAAAGTCCCTGCTTGCAGCTTTCTGTACAGGCTGGTGTTCCTGAAGATGTGTGTGTCATGCACTTTCCCGGACCACCCCACATTGAAGTTAGTGAAATGCCAATGGTGATCCACGAGCGCCTGCAACACGATGGATAAGTACCATTTCCTATTGATGTACTCCGTTGCAAGGTGGTCTGGTGCCAGAATTGGAATATGTGTGCCATCTATCACCCCTCCAGTTAGGGGAAATCCATTTCTGCAAAGCCGTCCACTATTTCACGCACATTTCCCAGAGTCACGCTCCTTCGTAGCAGGATGCAATTAATTGCCCTGCACACTTGCATTAATGCAGCCCCAGTGGTTGACTTCCCAACTCCAAACTGATTGGTGACCCATCAATAGCAGTCTGGAGTCACAAGCTTCCACACTGCAATTGACACCCGCTTCTCTACCAATAGGGCAGCTCTCATTCTGGTATCCTTGCACTGCAGTGATGGGGTGAGCTCCGCACACAGTTCCAGGAAGGTGGCTTTCTGCATCTGAAAGTTCTGTAGCTCTGGCTCATCATCCCAGACCTGCCTGACAATGTGATCCCTCCATTCAGCGGTTCTCTCCCAAGACCAAAAGCAACAGTGCAACGTGTGCAGCTGTTCTGTGAATGCCAAAAGAAATCTAAAGTTGCTCCTATCCATATCACACACTATGTCAGGCAACTGGGAGTCTTGTTCAATTAGGAACTTCATGATTAACAATACTGCCCTCTGCGATGTGTTAATGATAGTTATCCAAGCATAGGAGAACAGAGCAGGATCCATCCCTTCATTCAAAGATGCCAGGATGCACAGCAAACAAGGGCCGTAGAAAAATGCCACAAAAGAAAGCTGGAAGCCAGTGGAATGCTGGGATGGAAAACAATGCATCATGGGACACTGAGCTTGGTCCCAAGATGTGCTGCGATCTGCTCCACCTTCCCACAAGACCTAACGGCAGAAGGTGTCGAGCTGCACTGTGGGATAGGTACCCACAGTGCACTGCTCACACTGTCGATGGTAGTGCCCCAAGTGTGGACGTGCTCTGCCAACAGAGGGAGTGAGTGTGAATATGCAATACCGATTTTTATTATAGCGCTTTTTGATTGTCAACATAACTTTTATCAACAAAACTGTAGTGTAGGCAGGGTCTTACTCTCCTTCACAGATCTCAGTGACTGATTCCATCCTTTGTGAAACAACGAACAAATCCCCTTTCCATTCCCACTCTTTGTTGCCAAGTCTGTGTCTTGATCCACACTACATACTTACTCTGGTATAACTACATCACACAGTATCAGAGGGGTAGCCATGTTAGTCTGGATCTGTAAAAGCAGCAGAGTGTCCTGTGGCACCTTATAGACTAACAGACGTTTTGGAGCATGAGCTTTCGTGGGTGAATACCCACTTTGTCGGATTTCACAGGGGTGTGAAAAATCTACACTCTTGAGCGACATAGTTACACCAACCTTAACACCCCAGTGCTATGTCGGCAGGAGACCTTCTCCTGTCAATATAGCTACTCCCTCTCAGGGAGGTGGAGTTATTAAGCTGACAGGAGAGCTCTCTTCCATTGGCTTAAAGCGTCTTCACCAGATGCGCTACATTGGTGTAGTGTAGACCTGCCCTGTCTTTCACGGTCTTAAAGTAAAAACTGATTTGGAAACTCTTTATTTTGTATAATATTTATGGAAATCAATTAAGATATATTTGTTTTTATTTTGCACTCACTAGATTGAATGTTAATAGTTCTAGGGGCCTGATCCAATGTTCTTTGAAGTCAATGGGAATTTTGTCCTTGATTTTAGTGGTGAGGTTTTGATAACTATTTCCATCTTGTTCACTACTGTGGAATGTGTTGAAAAATAATCCTGGTTGACTTCAGTAGAGTTGTAAGGGGGAGAAAAATGACTCCTGATAAAATGTTATGAGTGTTTTACTGAAGAGCTAGAGCACAGGCCTGACTGTTAAAGTATTATGCCTGGTCTCTCTGAAACTTACTGACATGAGTGGTCTTTACTGATGCTAGTTCCATTGACTTAAGTGAGTCAGGTTTACTAGCATCAATAAGGGCTTGCAGGACTGGGCCCAATATTTTTACAAATATGTGTAAAAAATAAAACTGCTTGAAGGCATTAGTTGTTATGAGCATTAATACTAATGAAAATTTCAAAATGAACATTTTAGCTGTTTTTCCTTTAGAAGTGAGTGAAAAATTATTCAAAACCAAAAATATTGTTTCTTCTTAGTTTGTGAGACAAAAAAAATTGCTTATGGAATTTTGCACCATGGCGTTCACCATGGAAAAGGCATATACAGTAGAACATTAGAGTTACAAACACCAGAGTTATGAACCGAGCAACCACATATCTCATTTGGAACTGTAAGTATGCAATCGGGCAGAAGAGATTACCCTTCCCTTCTCCCCCTCTTCCCCCCTCCCAAAATGCAAATAGAGTACCATACTGTGTTAAACGTAAGGTACTAAAAAGAAAAAAAAAATAAAGAGAAAGCAGCATAGTAAAGTTTCAAAGCTGTATTAAGTCAATATTCAGCTGTAAACTTTTGAAAGAACAACCATAATGTTTTGTTTAAAGTTACTAGAGTTACAAAGATTTCAGAGTTATGAACAACCTCCATTCCCAAGGTGTTTGTAACTCAGAGGTTCTACTGTATGTAACAATTTTTAATAAAAGCAGTTTTCTAAAATCCCAAATTCTCAAACTATAAATCCTTGAAACTAAGATTATAAAATAGAAACACTGGTATAATTAAACTATAGCATTGCATTTGCAAGGCTGCAATAAAGATTTTAACAGTTTCAGCAAATGTCATTGAGGATGGAGGTGGGGTACGTGTGAAAGGTGAAATCATTCCTTGCCTAAATATGTGGATGCCAAGTTTCAACCTATAGTGGATGTAAGTGACAAATTATAACTCCACATTTCCATCTGAAACATCAATTTAACCATGTCTTTTGTGCTATGAATACTGTATTACATTTCTGATAATTGAATTTGTAAGGTTTGCGAGGGTTCAGCTTAGTGAATAGTCGCAAATTTATTTTGACATCTATAAATTAGACAATATGGTAGTACATGCCAGTTTCAAGAATAGAAGAAACCATGACAATAACCTCACCATACCTAGATTCATTATTAGCATAAAATTAAGAGAGGGGGAAAGTGGTGGCAATAATTTCATGTTCCCACAGAGAAATATCCTTCAGCAAAGGAGAAAAAAGCTGGGATCTACAAAGAGTGTGTGATCTTGAATAGTTACAGACATTTACAAATGAGCTAGTTATGAATGTGCAGAATTTAGAAGTGTGAAATAGACAGCTGAGCATGCTAAGAATGCAGAATATGAATATACTAGTAATTTACATTCTGAAGTAGCTGGTTCTTGTTTTCCTTGGCAGATGAACTGAATCAGTCGGAAATCCATGTTCAGAATCTAATTTTGTATAGACTGTTGGAGATTTTTGTAAGTGCAATAGTTAATTCACCAAAGACTGGAAAAAGACAAATGTTTGGAAAGGTCTGAGTCTCTGAAATGAACTGATGCCAGCTCAGACATTTGTAAATAATAATATAGCAGAGTTCACTTTTCTGTATGATGGCAGCTAGGACTCCCAGAGATTTGCTTCTGTATTGTGAAATAAGAGAGATAGTTATGTGATGGCTTAATTGTTGGGATGTTGACATTTAGGGATACAATTGTAAATTTAAATTGGCTAGTAGAAACTTGTAATCTATGCCTTAAAAAAAAAGACAAATAATCTGCAACAAAGGAAAAAAACCTGTAGTGTTTTTAAAATGACAGAACTTGAGTGCTTTTGGGTAGGCAGTTCTGTTTTCACCACAGCAGCTTTCCTTAATGAGCAGAGTGGAATGAAGTAGAAATTTAAATGGTGAGATTGCATTTGATTTTTAAGTGGGAAAAAAAATCATTAACGTTGCTTCTCAAGTGCCTTCATGCTGAAGCTGTTAACTTGTCGGGGGCAGCTCTTGGCTGACATTAAATCGGCACTATTGCTCAGTTTAGATTACTGGGTGCTGGACTGAACTCTCCACTGAAATTCCAGCAGGAAACATTAGTGATTGCCACTAATCTCTCAGTGACCCTGAAATAATCATGTTGCTACCAGATGGAAGATGCTGTTTTCCTATATCCTTTTGCAGATGATAAATTCATAGTTGAATGATAAGAACACAGTTTGTGCTTTCAGAATACAAATCATGGTAGATATCTTTAGAACTGCGTGTTCTGGTTTATTCATTGATATTATGATAATCAGCCACACACTGATCGCATTCTCTCAGGAATTGTTTTCTTTTATTTAATAGGCGCCTAAATCTAATTATTTGGAGAGCACTATCTCAAGAGGAAAGAGACAAGTAAGTTTTCACCTTCTTCTTGTCTCAATAATTTAATTTTTGAAACATTTATTAATGGAATGGGAGCTGCGGTGCCCAGCACCTTTGAGGATCAGGCTATAAATATTTAACACACTTTTTTGGCTGCTCTTGTCATGGCCAGTTTATTTTACTTTCAAGTATTTCTTGTCTACACCTTACGGGTAAAAAAATTTATGTGTGACACGGTAACATGTAAGCTTCAGGTTTTGGTTTGCCACCCACTAGGTTACAAAGTGAGAAGATTTCTTCTCCTCCTTGCTGTTCATTTTTGTAAAAGAGAATAAGCATTTTCCCTTAACAGTGTTAATCTATGCTCAGTGTGAGTGGCAAGGGTTTGGGAGGATTGGGACATCATCATCTTTGGCATCAGCATAAACCCTTCTCTACTTGACCAGTGAGTAGCACTCCAAGGATTGGTTTGTGAGGGGATAAGCTATACAGATTATGAGCACCTTTACACTGGTATGACTGCGTCTACACTGGGGGTTTGTAGCACTTAAATCAGATCGGGTTTTAAACTGATATAGTTAGAATGGTACAAAAACCGTATGTAGAACAGCCCTAAGAGCAGTGAAGTTAGCACTTATTTACTTCACGGGGGCAGTGTGCTGCTTAATTACTTAACATTTGTAAAGTGTCTTGAAAATGAAAAACATTACTACGTATAATTGTAAACTGTTCTAATTTTTTTAAAGATTTGAGCAGGAGGAGCCAGTCTCATATATGGAACACAAGGAAGCTTTGCTACAGGCCTTAGAAAATCTGGGTTGGCCTGTTTCTTATGATGATGTGACACTTTTGGAAGATGAGATTCTGGCAGGATTAACCTACATCCAACAAGCCTCTGATCTTCAGGAAGCTGCCAAAAAGGAAATTCAGAGAACCTCTGTATCACACATCAACCACAGTAAAATGGTAGGTTGTACTAGCTGGGCAATCAAGCATTTTCTTTCAGATATTCTTCAGTGTCTGCTCCTAGGATAATTTCACCTGTCACTTAGCTACTTGATAGGTTGGCACTAACCATAACTCTATACAAACTGGGGAAGAACATGCAGACTGAGTTGCTAATAATACTTCTAAAAAGAGATGAAGCTGTAGTGATCACCTGCTATTTTGTGGAAAAGTTTGTTTCCCTATTATAACTAGAACAGTAAGGGGTTGTGTCACCACCTGCCCTGCATCTCTGGGATCTTAAATGCTAAGCTGCTGTGACTCACAGTCCGGACCCCAGCAGACAAGCATACAGGTCACACCCTGGCTTCCACCACCCAATTACTTTCTGCAGGGTGACCCCAATGCTTCCCCAGTCCTGAATTTTCCCAAAACGTCTGACCTGTAGTGCCCAACCCTCTTGCTAAACATTCACAGAAGGTATTAAGTTCACTGCTCCTTAAAGAGACAGTACCCAGCAGCTTATTAGTTTAACTCCACGAAAGCTCATGCTCCAAAATGTCTGTTAGTCTATAAGGTGCCACAGGACTCTTTGCTGCTTTTTTTGGGTTAAGGTAATCACTCTATTTGAATCAAAGCATGAAATTGGTTTATAGTAAAAGTAAAAAAAGTTTAAGTGATACCAAGTATCAGGAATAAAGCTAGAAAGGATTACAAGCATACAAAAATGAAAATACACTTTTAAGACTAAAACCTGATATAACAAACTTGTTCAAATAAGTGTTTCTCACCACGTCTCTTTTCCAACCTGGTTGACCAGGCATTCTCGCTAGGACCTTTCATATAGCTCAGAGTGCTTAGTTCCTTTGTCTCTTCAGGTGAAGGATAACTTAGGGTTTTTCTTCCTCTCTCTTTATAGTCTAGTAAATCATTGAAATGAATTCTTTGAAGTATATCCTTAGATAAAGTTCCTTTGCCCTGCTGGGTGTAGATGGTAGGCTGTCTGGTGTATACTCCATGCTGGTTCCTTCCCCACTGGTGGTTTTTGACAAAGCAAATGATCTCTTCCTGCAACCTCCAATACAATAGAGTAGCCTTTTGAATTTGTCCACACCTGGTTTGAGGTGTTGGCCTCTTTCCTTTGTCTGGAGAAAACCCATTTGTCAACTCCCCCGACACGCCTGATCTAAACACATTTTAATCACATATTTCCAGCACACCTGTAAAGTTCTTTGTGGGTTAAACATACATATATCACAAGAAAATTTTAATGATAATTGAAAAGCGATAAAGAGTTCTGTGGCACCTGCATCTGACGAAGTGGGTATTCACCCATGAAAGCTTATGCTCCAATACTTCTGTTAGTCTATAAGGTGCCACGGGACTCTTTGTCGCTTTTTACAGATCCAGACTAACACGGCTACCCCTCTGATAATGATCATTGAGTTATTAGTTTTCCAGTGATATATTACATGCAACCTTTTGGGTAAATATCATAGCTCTGTGCCATCTGGAGTCACACCTATAAAAATATATGCATACAAATATACCTCATGTTTCTTTTCATTAACAAAAGGTAGATTTGTTTCCTCTGAAAAAGAATACTTAAATGTAATCATTTAGGGTGAAATTCATGCCCCTGCATCATACTAAGCCTGAGTAGTTAAATTTTGTGCAGGGAACTCCATAGGGGTTGGATTGGATAGAATCCACCACCAGCCCAATCTGTTGGCTCTCTGCCACCGTTATTCCAATCTATGGGGCTGAAATAGTGGCCATTGCACCTTCACATTTCCATTTGAGGAGCTTTTGGCAAATTTAAGTGCAGCAAATTTGAGCCCTTCTCCGGGTATGTCTACACTGAATTGTAAACCCAGCTCTGTGGGATCTGGGCTTGCCCAAGCCCAGGCTTGAGCATCCACACTGCATTGTAAATCTGGGCTTACAGTTGCTGGACCTGGGTCTCACAGCCATGCTAACACGTCCATTCTGCACTACACAGGCCTTCTGGCTCAGGCCTGCACCTTGTACGGTGTCCACATTGTAAAATGAAAGAGGTTGGACCTGAGTCTCAGAATGATTCAGGCCCTGACCCATCTCCCTAGCAAAGTTGTAGGACCTGGTCCTGAGTGCTTGCTGACCTGAGTGAGACTGCTTTGTGGAAGCAGGGCTTCGGCGTAAACCTGAGTCAGAGCCTAGGCTTAGTATGCAGTTTAAACATATCCTCTTTGCTCCCTGGCAGTTTCTCTGCCTGTGATCCTCCTAAACACAAGGCTAACGGAGAGCTTAAGTGGTTAAGTGGGCCTTTGGGTGAGTTTTACTATTGCATACTAGTGAGATTCCTGTAGGACATTTCTATATCTATATGTACATATAACATATTCTTTACATGTTTTTTCGGTAAGCTAAAACTTTAATTGTTTTGTAGATTGTTGACCATTGCAATAACTTCATGGTTACCATTTCTCTATTCCAGCTCTTTAGAGGGTGTTTGAGGGCAGTTTGTAGAAGGCAAGTTCTGGGCTTGCAACTATTCTGAAGTGTTGAATGTGTGGGGGGGGATGGTTTCGGTGTGGTATGCAGGTGAAATACTAGCTGGCAAAGTTGGTATATCAGTTTCTTGTAAGTACCTGTGGGTGGGTGCAGCTCCAGTATAGAATACAGGTATCCAAACTTGTGCTGTAGGAAGAGTCCAACCTTAAGCTTCACGATTTTACTTTTTCAGTGAGGCACAGTGTCAAGCCTTCAGCTCTCCTACAGTTTTACAGTGGTGGAGGGAAGTAGATTTGGACTCCAAATCAGTACTCCCTCCCTGTACAAATTAATCAGCCCCAAATGCAGGTAACATACACACAAAAGTTTACCATAAATCAATGAACATTATTTCTAAGAAACAGCAATAATGCAGTTATGAGTAACTTGTCAACAGGTTCCATTTTGGTTTGACAATATTATTAACAGATAATATTTACCACTTAACAGTATCCATGAAAAAGAATGCTGAAACTGAGATAACAAAAGTACATATCTCCCTCTGGGTCAGAGTTAAGGACGTAGTCACATGTTACATTTCTTTAGGCTTAACAAGAATAGTTTATTTATTTGTTTGAGTGTAATATTTATGATATGCTTACATATTCTCTTTCTTGTTTTTGTTTTGTAAGTTATATGATAGGTAAATACCTTTTTGGCCTTAGGGCTGGTCCACACTAAGAAGCGGGGTCGAACTAGGGTACGCAGATTCAGCTACATGAATAGCGTAGCTGAATTCGAAGTACCCTAGTTCGAACTACTCACCCGTCCAGATGCCGCGGAATCGAAGTCCGCGGCTCCAAGGTCGACTCCGCCGCCGCCTTTTGCAGTGGTGGAGTACCGGAGTTCGAACTATCGCTTCCGGAATTCGAACTATCGCGTCCAGATTAGACGCGATAGTTCAAACTCCGAGAAGTCGAACTCACCGCGTCGACCCGTAGACTAGCCCTAAGTCTTGAATATTTTTTCTTTTTTCTTTTTCTTTTCCTTTTTTTTTTTAATACGGAATTTTTTTTTTAGTATTTTCTTACAAAATGCCTTGAAGTAAATGTGTGCGTGTGTATATATGTCTGTGTGTATGGTGGGTTTTCGTTTTGTTTTAATTGAGAATTTCTTTGCAAATATAAATATTTTTTAATTTTTATAAAAATGCATAAACAATTTTTTAAAATAATTGTCAAGGCTAAACTGATTATCATTCTGAGTACTTTTTGGAAAAGAATTTTCCTTCTCCAATTAAGATTTTTAAATTAATTAAAATTTTAATTGATCTAATGCAGTGATCCCCAACCGTCGTCACCAGATGACGAGCCAGAGAGGTCGTCCGCCGAAATGCTGCAGAAATTCGGCAGCAATGCCTCTGGATGATGCTATTTGTCAGCAGCAAACAGCGTCATCCAGAGGCGTCGCCGCCGAAATGCTGCCAAATGTTGATGGCATTTCAGCGGATGCTCGTCCGACGGCCAGTATGCGGGCGCACTTAGACGCCCTGGCGGGCGCCATGGCACCCACAGGCACCGCTTTGGGGACCCCTGATCTAATGCTTTAGATTCAAAATAACTTTTGTGGTGAAATATTTATTGATCCAAGACAGCTACTTAATTTAGCAACAATTGCATAGTATGAAATCTAAGGATAAACTTAAGGATGTGGCTGAACATCAAGAGACACTAGTGATCACAATTTTTAGAATGGCTACTGAAAACATCTTAAGTTTCTCTCATTTTCATAGTAACTACAATGCAAGGGCTTGGTGCTACAAGGTGCTTAGGCCCAGATTGGAAATTAGGAGCCTAAATACCTTTGAGGATCTGGCCCTTAGTGTTTTCGCTTCCCTTTGGTTTCAGTGGGATTTGAGGGTGCTCAGCACCTCACAGGATCAGTATAAATCAGTATAATTCTACTGCTGAATAGTTTCTTTTCTAACGTAACCAACACACGGTTCACATTAGTATTCTGTTAATAAAAAGCAGCAATATTTCCTGTACTGGAGAGCTGATAGTTTTCAGATATGCAAATCCAGACAGTTGGGTTGTACTGTTTCATCCAGCAGCACATCAAGAATCTCGTCTAGAATCTTAGGAACAGGTATTGCCCAATCTCTGTCTCTAGCAGATAAACAGTTCAGCTTTTCACCTCCAAAAGTTTTCTGACTCCAGTTATGAGGGAGATTTTCAAAGATATGAATGGTAGTTAAGCATCTATTTCCTATTGAAAGTCCATGGGAATTGGACACCTAATTGCCATTTGTGGCTTCAAAAATCAAATTGCTTTTAGCAAGTGGAGGATGATAAGGGAGAAGTTGTTTGTATTTGTTGAGTTTGTAGTGGCTCCCACTTCCAAAGAAAATGGTGATTTTATTTTATTTTCCTGTCCAAAGATATAAGGGATAGCTGATGAGGCAAATTCTGCCCTCGGATGTGCACATGTGGTTCTCTTTGATTTCAGTGGGAGCCATATGGGTGTATCCACAGGTACAATATGACTTTTTTGAATATTGCTTTTTAAATAAAAAACTCAGAGATTGACTTTAGCTGCACTGATTGTGATGTTTCTGCTCTCTTTGATCATCACAATGCCTGTTGAAAGTGGCAGGTGAAAGATATTGAGATGAATGACAATCTTGATTGCCTGACAGAGAATGCTCAGTGTGTCAAATGCTGTTTGAAACTTGACAGCTCAAAGATTCAATGTGTTGCCAGTGCTGTGAGCAACTCATTCAAAAAGAAACATAAAGTGCACTGAAATATCTCTAAATGACTCAGTCCTCTACAAAGGTTCATACTTACCTCAGATTTCCACTTCAAAAGGATCCTTGTGCGGTTCATTTGAATGCAGTTAAAGATATAACAACAAGGTGCACGACATGTCAGCTTCAGAGTAGAATTTTGCTCTCTCCCAGTAGGAACACAAATATACTTACTACCATTAGTGCCAGTGTGAATACAAAAAAGTCCTCTAAGAACAATAACTTGTCCTTAGTGAAAGGTTGTAATCGGGATTCTCAAGCCACATCTTCTTACAGTGTGTTTCTGTGTTTGTAGCTTTTGACAGTCCAAGAGCATTTACTTACTTATTTTTCAGTGTATTGAAATTGATTTGTCAAAATCTCTACATGTTTTTCTTACAACCACACACATAAAAACATAACTAAATTTGATAGAATTTTGATTAAAAGACAATGCCCCAAGCCAAAGAAGAAAGACAGATCAATCCACCTTCTTGGGCAAGAGCCTGAAGGTGAAATTCACTCATGGGCAGAGGGCCCACATAAGGCCCTGTGCACCACTTAAACTCTTAACACGGGACTTCAGTGGAGCTTAAGTAATGAATAGGACCTTATGCACTGGGGTACATTTTATCCTAAATGACTAGATAGATCGTGTAATGTGCCAGTTCAATAAATGTCTGCTCTGTTGAATCAATCAAGGAAACAGATTCTTGAGTTGAGAGCCTTCATTGTGAATGCCTTGCCGCCAGACCACTCCGAAATCAAATCTAGGAATAAACAGCATAAACAACTAACTCTCAACTGCAAGAGTAGAGTACCAAGAGAAGGTTTGCTGAAAAACAGTTCTTCGAGTAGATGCAGCTGTGTATTCCACTTAGGTGTGTGCATGCCCAGCACACAGGAGCCAGAGGAATTTGCCTAGCAGTACTCTTAGATGGACGGTGTTCATGCCTCCTGGCTGTAGCCCCTTCCCTGGTTACATGAGGCGGTGCCGACCCCAGAGCTCTGTCTGGTCTCAACCTCTCAACGAGTTTATTTTTTTTTCTCTCATATTTAATTAGTAGTACCCTTAGTGTTAGTTAGTGTTGTGGTAGTTGGTTGGTCTCGGTGGTTTCCTCATGGGGGTTTAAACATTGTTTTTCGTCTGGGAGAGTGATTCACCACTTACAGTGCTTGCTTTGTCTTGGTGAGGCCCAAGTCAAGGAGTGTTGCATGATCTACAGATTGTTTAAGAAACAGACTCAAGTGGCTCAAGTCAAGATCTTCACCTGAAGCAGCATCTGTTTGAACAGGCCATGTGGCCTGCTTCAGTACTGAGGCACTCATCAGGTTGGAGATTGCCCTTGGGGTCAGAGAGCACTGTTGCTTCACGTTCCAAAGCAGACGCCTCTCCAAGAAATGGAGGAGCCATTCCCCTTTGACTGTGCTGAGGAAAAGGTTGCATAAAACCAATTGAGACTGCTCCAGGTCTCAGAGTGACTCTTCCACCTCCTCCAGGAAAAGCATGGGCCTGCATGGAGCTGTTGCTGGCATGCAGCATGTACAGGTACCTCTAGTCCTTCCCCAGGACCTAGTAGGGATGTCAGAAACCCTGGTTCTGGCCTCCAGGTGTCTGTTGAGTCCGGTGCCAGTGAGGGAGATGATGGTACTGACTGTTTCCACTTTGGTGCCATACCAGGCAGCTACAGACCTCCTCCTCCTCTCGGTTCTGATCTCTCCTTTGGCCCAGGACTTTGCCTGGGCTGCATCAACTATAGCCCTTTTGACTGACTGAGCCGCTGATCCCTTGGGTCTGTTGACACTGCACCCCATTGTTCTCTTCCACAGGTTGTGGAAGTGGGGTTGGTACTGGGATCGGTACAGCGGACTTTGGTACCAGGAACCTCCTTGGCACCCCTGCAGTCGGCACCACAAATGCTTCTGTGGCAGCTTTCATCGCCCTTGACATCGGTACCATCAGATACTCTGGTACTGCTGTCTACAGGATCCCAAGGCTTTTCTGCATCTGAATCAAGGTCATCCTCCTGCTCTCCATCGCCTGACCAGTGTCAAGGGCCATTGTGGACCATTATGGGAACCAGGATTGGTACACATCTCATGATTGCGACAGAGATCCCTGGCCTGGTGCCTCCTGGCTGCCAATGCCTAGTCTGTATCATGGAGGTCTCACTCAAAAGCAAGATCGCCAGCCAAGTCTGTTGTAGTGACCGTCCATCTGCTGCAGGCCCAGGCACCGGTGGTCCTTCTCCTTGTGGAGCCTCCAGAGCCATCCTGTCTGGGTCTATCAGCCGTGGAACAGGAGCTGATTTTGAATCAGTTAAGGTCCTCATCTTCATCTCCGAAGAATTCTGTGCTGACTGGCTTATCCTTTTAAGGAATATCAAGACTTTTTGTGGCATGTAGATGCTTCCCTTGGTATGAAAGCAGAGTTCTTGCAAGAGAACACCCACAAATTGATGGATATTTTGCAGTCATCTACTGCCCCTGGGAGAGTCACCCTCCCTATAAACTGTGCGTGCCTTGAACTGGCTAAGGCCTTCTGGAGCATGGCAGCTTTGGTACTGCCTGTGGCTAAGAACTTGGAAAAGTTCTCTTTCATTCCCATGTAGGGATTTGAGGGGTTTTACTTCCATCCATCCCCAAATTCCCTAGTCATAACTGCAGTGAGCAACTGAGCTAGGGAAGGTTTAAGTCCACCCATAAGGATAGGGACTTTAAATGATTGGACCCCATGGGCAGGAAGGTTTATACCTCCTCTTCCTTACAAATGTGAATTGCTAACCAGCCAGCCTTGCTGTCCATGTATAACTTTAACTGGACAGCTGTGTCAAGGTTTGCAGACCAGCTGACCAACGCCTCATGGGAGGAATTTTGAGTGTTTGTCACTGAGGGCTGCTTGGTGGCTACAAAGTCCTTGAAGTCCACACTCAATGTCACGGACACCTCAGCAAGGGTGATGGCCTCTGTGGTCATCACTAAAAGGGATTCCTGGCTGCAGAATACAGGTATTGCCTTTGATGTCCAGCAAGCCATTGAGGATTTGCCCTTCAATGGCCATACACTGTTCTCAGACAAAACTGACGAGATGCTGCACCCCTTCAAGGACCCAAGGGCTACTCTGCTTTCCTTGGAGGTGTACATGCTGCCAGTGGAGAGGTGCCACTGTGGTGTCCAACAGCAGCAGCAGTGCCCATCACAGCACGTTTGGCCAGCCTTTCCCTCCTTTGACGCAACGAGACTACCCCAGAAAGAGGGATAGGTCCCACAGGAGAAAGCAGTCAGGCTTGGGGTTCGGCCAGCCTACGTTCCCTCCCCCAACGCCTTTCAAGCGCCCGTTTGACTCCTTGGTCCAGAGCACTGTTCCAGTTGTTGCACCTCACTCGTCATCCCCCACTTTGGGGCTCGATCACTACCGACAGCTGGGTCCTTAGCACCATCAGATCAGGTTATGCCATCCAGTTCCTCTCCAGGCCTCCTCCTTACCTTTCCTCCCCATCCCTCTTCAGGGACCCCTCTCATGAGACACTGCTTCATGAACAGGTCCGCTCTCTGCTGGCTTTGGGAATACAGGTCTGTTGCATCTTAGGCACGTTTTAACATGTGCGGTTTCAGCTTTACGCAGTCGGCAAAAACAAGAAAAAAACAAAAAAAAGAGAGAAAAATAACAATTTAAATACTGTTTCTGTAGTGTGGGCGATTCTGCCCGCCATTACACTCAATGTAATTTTGACTGTACGCGATTTTCGCTTTACGCGCTGACTGTGGAACGTAACCCCAGCGTAAGATGACAGACCTGTAGTGGAGAAGGTTCCGCAGGAACATCAGGGTCACAGTTTCTACTCCCGATACTTCCTGGTACCCAGATCCAAGGGAGGGATAAGACCCATCCTCAATCTTTGCGACCTCAACAAATATATTGGGTACATGAGGTTCTGAATGGTCACTCTATAGACTGTCCTCCCCACATTGTCTCAGAATAATTGGTTTGCTGCTGTGGACCAACAGGAAGCCTACTTTGATGTGGTGATTTTACTGAGCCACAGAAAGTTACTGTCATGGCTGAATGCCAATGTCAGTACACAGTGCTTCCATTCAGCCTCTCTTCTTCCCCCCAGGGTTTTTACCAAATGCATGTTTAAGAAATTTACTAAAGTTGAAAGTACTGCAGTGTGGTAAATGTAGATTTTTTTAAGCACACCTATACTGTTGGTGTATGCTGACACATTAAGGGGAAATTGATAAAGATACCAGACCTTTGTACATAGCTAGGCAGTTGTTAGCCAATGAGACTAATTCAGTTTCCATAGCATACCCAGGTTTAAAATCAGACTGAAGGGGATAAAGGAAATCTGAAGACTCTCACTACAACCTTCCCAGTAACCTTGACAATTGATGAAACTCTTGCTGTCAAGAGAGAGACCCATAATCAAGAAACTAACGGTCTCTCTCATTTAAAGGATGCAAGAACGATATACTTTTAGAAATTGTGATGCAGGGATGGAACCAAATGAACATTGAAGTGTAAGACATTAAAACCCATTTAAGCAGTAAGGCATCTACAAGTTTCAGAATTGCATAAGCTTTAGTTGAGTCTTGTTTAGTTCTGCTTCTCTTGTATTTACTTTGATTTCCCCCCTTTATTTTCTGTATTTAAATAAGCCTTCTTTTGTTTATGCAAATTGGAATTGTGGACTACTAGTGGGTGACAGATGCTGCTGTGAGCTCTCAGAGGAAGGAAATCCATTTCTGCCTTCAGAGGAGGCAGATGGGAGTTTGAGGTACCAGACTGAGTGCTCTAGCAAAGGCATTGGCACTAATCGGCAGTGGTGGAAGAGGGGCATGCCAGAAAGTTTTGGAGAAGCCACTAGATACGAGTATAGAAAGAGCCTAAAGACCAGGGGTAGTGTTGCATGCCAGGGATGTTGACACAATTATAGACAATATGATCCACTTTAAATGTCTGTAGGCTGGAATGAATCCAAAGCTGTTGTGTATTCTATTTTTTTTATGTTCAGCAGTACATTCAATTAACAGTATCTTTGCATACACCCGTGAAAACAGGGTCTGGTTTGTTGCCAGTGGAGAGTAAGGATAAAATTTGAAGTTAAAAATGCTCTAGTGCAGTGGTGCACAAACTTTTCCAATCATGCCCCCCTTTATCATTCATGGAATTTGTCCCCCTTCCTTACTTTTTTGCTGCTTCAGGTGGTGGCGCTGCTTTCAGAGCTGGGCAGCTGGAGAGTGGTAGCTGCTGGCTGGGGTGATCATGTTGTTTGCGGGGCGGGAGGACTATTTTTTTTAATCCTGCTCCCGTCCCGCCCTGCAATACCCATTCTGTTTTTATCCTGCCTCTGCTATTATGGCAGCGGGTCCTGTGGAACCCAGTTTTTTTGCACCCCTCCCGAGTACCTCTTGTGCGTCCCCCAGTTTGTGCACCACTGCGCTAGTGCATAGTCTTGAGAAGCATCATGCTATGTTGTCACCATTTTTTTGTTTATATCTCAAGTCCCTCAAAGCTTTATTTGTATTAATAAACTTGCAGAGCTTTGCTAAGACAACTTGCAGCATTATGAGCCAGATTCTCCACTCATATAAAATTACACAATTTTGTTGACCTCAGTGGAACTATACTGATTTACACCATCTTAAAATCTGGCCCTATGATTTTAACCTTAATGCTAAGCTGTCAGTAAGACAAAGAAATATCTCATGAGAATATACAAAGTTACAGCTTTCTGAAATGTTATTGAACATACAAATAGAGTGTATACTAGCTTTAGATTCACTGCAGTGTAACAGACATCTTCAGTGAATCATAACATACATGCTGTATGTAGAACTCTCGAGATACAGGAGCTCTGTGAATGGACATAGGATGATTGCCACTTGGGAGCTATAAGAAAAATTCTCTCTGGGAGTCTGCTGAGAATCACTTCACTGGTCTCTATGACCTTCTGAAATAAGCAGCACATATATGCTTTTAGTATCTTGATCAATCATAATCAGCATACGCTGGCATGTTTTTTGGAAGATTTGGATTGACAGCCAGTATAAATGCTATTTGCCAAGCCACACTGGGTACTTCTACACAGAGGTAAAAGACCTGTGGTTGACCCAGGTCAGCTGACTCGGGCTTGCAAGGCTCGGGCTGCAGGGCAAAAAATTGCTGTGTAGATGCCCAAGCCTGAGCAGGGTGAGTGTCCCAGAGCTCAGGCTACAGCCTGAGCCCCAACATCTACACAGCTATTTTTTTTCAGCCCCCGAGTCTGAGCCCCACCAGCCTGAGTAATCTGACCCGAGCCAGTTGCAGGCTTTTTATCCCTGTGAAAATGAACCCATTATGACATCGTTCTTTTATAATGTGAAAAATTTGTAATGGCTGTATTGTGCATGTTCTTAAATTTGCATGAATCAATTAAGCATTTTCTTAGAGTAAGCAAAGAGCTTTTGACTCTGACTACCCACACAAACCCCTCTTCTTAGTGCGTACCTCCTAGGAGGGACAGGGCTGGGTCTTTGCCTTCCTCCTCATAGAATCATAGAATAGCAGGGTTGGAAGGGACCTCAGGAGGTCATCTAGTCCAACCCCCTGCTCAACGTAGGACCAATCCCCAACTAAATCATCCCAGCCAGGGCTTCGTCAAGCCTGACCTTAAAAACCTCTAAGGAAGGAGATTCCACCACCTCCCTAGGTAACCCATTCCAGTGCTTCACCACCCTCCTAGTGAACAAGTTTTTCCTAATATCCAACCTAAACATCCCCCACTGCAACTTGAGATGATTACTCCTTGTTCTGTCATCTGCCACCACTGAGAATGCCTGTGGTGACAGCTCCCTTTCTCTGCCTTCTTTCCTTCTTTACTCCATGCCTGACTCTCTTGATCCATACTCCCTCCCAACACCCAGCTCACTGGATCCCTGATTTCCCCAGCTCGCCCAGCCTTCTACCTGCCCTCATCTCTTCCTTGCTGCCAATCCCCTTTGCTGTCTCTCTCTCTACCTTATTGTTGGGGTCTGCTGCTGGGCTCAGCACTTCACTGGCAGATGTCAGGCTCCAAAGCCCCAGTCTGGAGAAACCCTTCATTCCCAGAGGGAAGTGAGAGGTGCACTGGCCAGCTGATTGGTGGAGATCAGCTCAAGCCTGTCACATCCCATTCCAACCAACCTTCCTCCAGCAATGGGCTGGGGAGAGAGATGGGAAAGGGGGGTGGGGATCAGGGGAGCTGGCGGTGAAAGAGGGGTCAGGGATTGAGGGAGTCGGGGATTGGGGGGTCGGGGATCTAGTGAGCTGGGGTAGAGGAGGATGAGTATCTGTGTTGAGGACTGGGGGACCTACAACACAGAAAAAAGGTAGAGAACGAGACCTGTTACCCCTGGGGACTTGGGGCATGACGGTTACAAAGACCCAGACCTGCCCCTTTTAGGAGCTCTGAACTGGGGCCAGAGGTCTGTGGTGTGCGGGTCAGAGTGGAAGTGGGGACAAATGGGGACAAGGGCAGGCTCCCACAAGCCCCCCAGCGGAGATTAACAGTTAATTGGCTTTGTTCTAATCCCAATGCAAAGAGGACTACATCAGAGTGAACTAACAAATGAATATTGCATGGCAGGAGGGTCCACAAGGTTGCTGTGACCATAGCATGGAATTACCAATCTTCTATCATGACTGTGCCATGAATTATACATAATCTTACTGTGACAAAATCATATTCTCTGCTGACAGCTTAGTCTATGAGAAGGGTGCATCTGAAACAGGCAAAGCCCATTAGGTGAAATTAACTCCAGTGCAGGGGGCTCTTATAAGGCTCTGTTGGTATATCTATCTATACAGGGATAAAAGCCCTGCAGCCTGGCCATGCAGCTCTGCAGCCTGAGTCGGGTCACCTGACTCAGACTTGCAGAGCTCAGGCTGCAGGACTAAAAATTGCTGTGTAGGCATTTGAGATCAGGCTGGAGCCTGAGCTCTGAGACCCTGCACCCGCGCAGGATTTCAGATCTCGGGCTCCAGCTCAAGCCTGAATGTCTGCACCGTGATTTTTCAGCCCTGGAGCTCAAGCCCTGCAATCCTGAGTCAACTGACCTGGACAAGCCACAGGTTTTTTATCCCTGCGTAGACCTACGCTATGAACCATTTAGGTTCTTTGACATAGGGTTCAGTAGAGCATAGGACATTATGCAGGCCTCACGGTAGAGTATTTGAGAGATTTCTTGGAGATATCAAGAATGTTTTTTAAAAGTGCTTTAATATTTTTCCTATGAAAGATGTTTCCATGCTCATTGTTGAAGTTAGAACCTCTGTTTTAAAATTCAAAATGAGAACTTTTAAAAATGCAAACAATTTCTCCTAAGTGAGTTATGAACTTTTTCCTGTAAAATCCACATCACCTTCAAAAAGTGTTCTACTGTTTGATGGAACTGCTGACATCAGAAGATCAGCAGCAGACTTCTAAATTTTAGCAGATCCTTAAATTCTTTAATCTGAGCTGTACTGTTAGTATTAGATTAAATTCAACTGTAAATGAATAGGAAAGTAAGAAAATCCTGATTGCAAGCCTTTAGGCACAACCAGAATATATGCTTTAAAAAAAAGGAGGAGAAATCATTTTCAAGTTCATACTTAATTTTTCTGCTCTTTCATTGCTTTATTTTGATGAGTGAGGGAAGTTAAATTTTAAATGAAACATTGATATAATGTGATTGGGCTGGATGCGGGAGTCACTGGATGAGGTTCTGTTGGCTGAGTTATACAGGAGGTCAGGCTAGATGATCATAATTGTCCCTTCTGGTTGTAGTAATCTATATGATGAAGTAAACTGGTTCCAACCAACGTGAGTGTTGTGAGGGTACCTGCACAGCTGTGAATTATCAGCATTTCCATAGTTGAAATGTCTTTTCCTTGTAAAGTGTTTCAGGTAGTGGCACACTCTTCCTGATGCATAATGAATGTACGAATAATGCTGTTTTCTTTGTTAATGCAAACCTGTAGTTTTAACCAACAGCCCTCTGTTTAGAGATATATGGAACATATGCCTCCTCCTCCCATTGAAGTCAATGGGAGTTTTGCCTTTGACTTCAGTAGGAGCAGCAGCTGGCCTATGATCACTATTCTGTGGAGATTAGAAAATACAGTACAAGGTAATCCCCATATATTTCATGTTGAGTTGTTGGCTTTTTTCATAGTATAACTTTAAGATACAAATAGCCCTTTGTATTATGTTTAAATTGAATTGGCTTCATATAATAACATAAGCCCATAACATAATGAATTAATGGTGCAGTATGAATCTCAAAGCTATTTCAGAGAGTAGTTTTTCCATAATTCAAAATTAATTTGGTAAAATGTATTGTGTCCTCATTTGTTTCTCACTCTTCATTTTTGCTTTGGATGGTAATCCTGGCATAGGAGAGATTTATGATTTGTAAGATAGCTATCAAAATTATTATGATTTTTAAAGGACTGCCCAGAAATAGACAAGAGCTTTTTCTTGAAACAAGTTGTTTTGTCCCCACTCATTGGGGGCACTTCAACTCAAGACATTGAGACTCTAATGTGATACATTATTGTGTCTTATAGAGCATGTCTATGCTGTATGAACTCCCAAAATCCTGATCCACTGTGCACAAGGCTGAGCTTAAAAACTGAGCTGGACTTGATGGGGGTAGTTTCTTCTTGTTTTGAAGTATCAGTGTAGGTTGCTACCCATGGTATGATTAACATTGTGCAATCACTTATCCTGAGTCAACCTGCTTTAGGGGCCTAATGAGAGCACCATCTTCAGTAATTGCTAATCTGCAACTGAAAAGCTTTACTGGTGAGTGGCAGAAATGCAAATGTAATTAGAATTCCATTTATGCAATGCAAAGAAGTATAAAGCCTCTAGTCTTTAAACTGTTCAAAAGGTTGCTGTTTTTTTCCTAATTGTGACTTCAATCCACTAAATGGATGTAAATAATTTTAACTGCCAGTTGAAATATATGATGGTAACTATCAACTGTTCTTAAATAGCTTGTGTAGTACAGAATGAAAATTGCCATAGTAGGAAGTACTGTGAATGATGGACAAGCAAAACATTCTTTAAAGTCTGTTCAGCAAATAGACAAATAGTCTGATGCTTTCTTGCTAAAATTTAAATTAAAAAACCTTTATTTTTAAGCATGGCTAAGTACCTTGACAGCTACTTAGTAGTAGTAGTAGTAATCCTTTTTGGATGTCCTTGGTACAGCAGCTTTCTGTGTAAGCCTGCAACTGAATTAATGGTGTGGGTTATTCTCAGTCTATGCTTTGACCTTCTGTTGGTTTTGTATTCATGCTGCTCCTGTGTTGGTATCTATGAAAGTGTGCCTTATTTAGAGGGGATGGATTAGACATCTGCATAGAACTATGGGAATATTGAAAACCTCTAGCTATGTCAGCTGTAGATCATTTGGGGAAATGAGCAGACACATTTTATTACTTTAGTTTACAAGGCAAAACTGAATAAACTGTACAAAGTAGAAGATTACAGAGTATGAGTTCTGTTGCAAGTTAGGTGAAATGTAGGACTGGTGGCCATTTTTGGGGCCAAATGCATTGAAAAGAAAGTCGATCTATTTCAATTTATCTTGGGAGTTGAGCTGGCAATGAGAGCTGAAATCAGGGGTCAGAGCTAAAGTCAGAGTCGAAGGCCAAGGGTTGGAGCCAGAGTTGGAGACCGGGGGCAGGGATCATGAACGAGGCAGGAACCAGCAGCACGTGAGATCACGTAGCGGAGGCAGGGTCTGTAGCAGCAGCAAGTCAGGATCTACTTTGTTGTACAGACAACTTCTTGTGTCTTTCTGGCTTAATTAGTGTACCCAGCCCAATCAGGGACTCCGGAGCACCACTAATCAGGTCCCTGTGGGCGGTATCCTTAGTGGAGCGTAAGGCCTTAGGGTTCCCAATTCTCCAATTACTAGTAGAGCTGTTGGATGGTGTTTGTGGATGCTGCAGTGGCCTTTGAGCCCCCAGGCCTGATTCAGGACCCGCAAATCCTTCCAGTAGGCTTAAACCATGATGTTTATTTGTACTGTGCTCTTGCCTTCCACTATTTGTCCTAAGGAGACAGGGAACAGCACCTAGACCGGGGTGGGCAAACTACGGGCCGTGAGCCAGATCAAGCTGGCCCGCCCAGCTTGGCCCTGCTCTGGCGCTCTGGCCAGAGCACAGGGTCAGAGCCCCACCACGCGGCTCGGCCCTGCTCCAACTGGGGCTCTGGGTTGGGGGCTGTACCACATGGCTCCCGGAAGCTGGCATGGCCCCACTCTGGCTCCTATGCACTCCAATGGGAACTGCATGGGCGGTGCCTGCAGATGGGGCAGCGTCAAGAGCTGCCTGGGCACGCCTCAGCGTAGGACCTGAAGAAGGGACATGCCGCTGCTTCCAGGAGTCGCTTGAGGTAAGTACCACTTGGATCCTGTACCCCTGAGCCTCTCCCCATGCCTCAACCCCCTGCCCCAGCCCTGATCCCCCTCCCACTCTCCAAACCCCTCGATTCTAGCCCAGAGCACCCTCCTGCACCTCAAACCTCTCATTTCCAGCCCCACCCCAGAGCCCGCACCCCCAGCTGGAACCTGCACCCCAGCCCTGATCCCCCTCCTGCCCTCCAAACCCCTCGGTCCCAGCCCAGAGCACCCTCCTACACCCCAAACTCCTCATCCCCAGCCCCACCCCAGAGCCCACAACCCCTCCCGCACCCCAACCCCAATTTTGTGAGCATTCATGGGCCTCCATACAATCTCTATTCCCCGATGTGGCCCTCGGGCCAAAAAGTTTGCCCACCCCTGACCTAGAGGATAATAAGGTGATAAGTAACATGGATTTGTCAAGAATAAATATCAACCAAATATTGCTCTGTGACAGGTAACAATTCTTGGTGATGGGGGGAAGCACTAGATGTGATATATCTTGGCTTTTGATACTATCTCACATGATCTTCTCAGAAAAAAACTAGGGAAAAAACTAGCCTAGATGAATCCACTATAAGGGGGGGTGCATAACTGGTTGGAAAACCGTTCTCAAAGTAATTATCAGTGGTTCACAGTCAAGCTGAAAGGGCATATTGAGTGGGGTCCTGCAGGCAGGGCTGTCCTTAGGCATAGGAGGCTGCGTAGGACACCTGAAAATTTGGGGCACCCCTCGGTCTTAGTCTCCACCCTCCTGCCTCTTCCTATCCCTGTTCTGACCCTTCCTGCAGGCTCCCACCACAGCTGGTTCCTGCAGCCTGGTGAGTCTCCCTCCAGAGGGGATCTAGTACTTAAAAGTGAAAAAGCCTTCCAGCCTGCCAGACCTATTAGCACAAAATTGAAACTGTTAAAGAGCCATTCAAATGGTCATGAAGCCATTTAACTGGCACTGAAAATTAAGATTATTGCTCCACCTGAACATAAATACTCTGTCTGGATTTGTGGCTCCATCTTGGCTTCTCTCTCTACCTTCCAGCAGATGTGGATCAGCAAACAGGAATATGATGAGTCTGGCCCATCCATTGTCCACCGTAAATGCTTCTAAATGGACTGCTAGCAGATGCACAGCATTTGCTGCATGAATTTTCACTAGTATATGTTTGCCTGGGCAAATGTATACACTTCATGCTAGCCTCATAAAACTGGAATTAAGTCTTCTTTCAAAATAAACTTGTCCTTGGAAAGTCTGTATCTGAGACAAAGATCAGTGTTGGATTGAGCTGTCACTGATTTGACTCTGTATTCAAGTTAACTGTTCCCTTGGTGTACATTTTAGCATAATAGCCTGTACATATTTGATCTAAACCTTGGTACAGGTGCCATCACTCCTGTGACATAAATGCTAGGTTAACTTGTATTTGTGGAAGAGAATTGGCCTGTGACACTATAGTTCTGGTAGCTGGCTAGTATTGACTAGTGACACCTCGTTTAAACTCTCCAGGGCATGAGACTGATTTGTACAGGGTATCACAGTGGCAAAGAAGGTGTTCTGGTCACAAAAGGAGCCCAGTATGGTCCAGCAAGTTATTTCACTCGTCGATTTTTGAGGACTTCATTTGTCGATAATGAAACACTGAAATCTCTAACAGTGGATCAGAAACATTCATTAAGCTTCATCCTTTCTATCAAGATGTAGCAGATTCTTTAGCTGCTCAACCTCTGCTTTTAGAATCTAATCCACACTAACCAGTGTGGTTTTCTGTCCCCTTCCAAAGTCTAGACAGTGCATCAAAGTTTGAGTGTGCTACTGCCTCAAAGCTGATGGATCTGGTTCTTTAGCTTTGGCAATAGAGAGGCTCATGCTGTGATCCCGAGGTCCCCCTGGATGACCCTGCCCAGGGGCAATGTTTAAAACATCTTTTTAATGATGCATAGATTTTAAGGCCAGAAGGGATTGTTAGATCATCTAGTTTAATCTCCTGTATAGGGTGGGCCATAGAATTTCTCTCAGTTACCCTTGCCTTGAGCCCAACAAAATGTGTTTGGGCTAAAGCATATCTTCCAGAAAGGCATCCAGTCTTGATATGAAGACATCAAGAGATGGAGAATCCATCACTTGTCAATGGTTAATCACCTTCGCTGTGAAAAATTTGTGCATTATTTCTGATTTGAATTTGTCTGGCGTTAACATCCAACCTTTAGATAGCACATTGCTCCCCAATCCATTCACCGAGATGCCACAACCCTTTAGGAATTCTAGAGGAAAATGAATGTCTTCCCATCCACCAGGACCTTAACATCTCTCACCACCTCCTGAAGTAGCATAAGCCATTTTGGACCCAGGCATTTAACCTTCAACAGTGTGACTTCCACCTTGACGAAGCTTGGAAAGCTGAATGGAGTTGACAAGAAGTCACAAGTAAACACCTGCTGAGAGACCAGATGCAGAAGATCCCTGTCTTCAATCTCCCACAAAGTTCATGGGCAGCCTTAGACCATATCTGCGCAAGCCATGGCAGATGCGGATACTTGCTGCGCAAATGGAAAATTAAAGACTGTCCAGTGTGCTGACTGTGGTCACCCAGTACAGACCACAGGGCCGCCCAGAGGGGGGGGGGGGCAAGAGGGGCAATTTGCCCCAGGCCCCACAGGGGCCCCCACGAGAGTTTTTTGGGGCCCCTGGAGCGGGGTCCTTCACTCGCTATGGGGGGTCCGGAAAACTCTTCCAGGGCCGGGCCCAGGAGCTTCTTCCGCTCCCGGTCTTTGCCGGCGGGGGGTCCTTTCACTCCGGGGCGGAAGGACCCCCCACTGGCGAATTACTGCCGAAGCGGGACCTGCTGCCGAAGTTCAGCTCGGTCTTCGGTGGTAATTCGGCGGCAGGGGGCCCTTCCGTTCAGGGACCCACCGCCAAAGTGCCCCGAAGACCCGCGGTGGGGGCCCCCGCTGCCGAATTACCGCCGAAGACCGGGCTGCACTTCGGTGGCGGGTCCCGCTTCGGCGTTAATTCGGCGGCGGGGGGGGGGGGCCCGCCATGGGTCTTCGGGGCACTTCGGCGGCAGGTCCCGGAACGGAAGGGCCCCCCACCGCCGAAGACCCCAGGACCCCGGAATCCTCTGGACGGCCCTGACAGACCATGGAATATACAACAACTCAATGCCCAATTGAAAAATACGAAGGAGGCATCACAGCAATACACTCTGCTGCTCCAGATGCAATTATCTGGCTTAAACATCTAAACATAAAATAGCTGTTGCTCTACATTTACATCAGCCATCGGAAGAATCCATCCTTTTGATTCTTGTTATGATTTTCTCTGATAGATTAAAGAGGCCTTTAGTACTGGGTACTTTCTCCATGTGAAGGGACTTGTACACTGTAATTAAGACATCTCTCAGTAAGGCACCTAAGGCTTTATGGGTCCCAGTAGAGGTGGAACACACCCATCTTTCAATGTCCAACTAGCCTGAAATATTTCAGACATTATAACGAGAGAGATTTCATAATTTTGTTGATGGAACATTGATGGAAAAGATCATCAGCTGACAAGTAGGTGCTTAAATTTGCCAGAGCCGAAGATGAACATACAGTACAAGGCCAATATTAATAGACTTTTTGACCATTTACTGCACATGGTTATTCTCAGATTGTGATAATGCAAGGACAGAGGTGTTCACATAAATAATATCAAACCCCTTTGACGGCGTTAACATTTTCTTTTCCCTCATTTTAGTTCTTTCCTTTTTCTGAAAATCAGGTGTGATTAACTTGCTTGTCTTCTGAGAGTGATGGTCAGCACCACCCTTCATACTAAATTTTTCCGTACATTGATGGACCTTCAATGGCTTCAGAGAAATACAGCCGCAATGTTTCCTAGTGGACCTATTTGTTCAGAATACGGATTTTAATGTGACATGTTCTCCTTTGCGTCTGATTCATGCAGCTGTTTTTTAATGTAAATAACAGAGCTTTTTACAGACGCACACTAATAGTTCTATTTCATTTAGACAACTAACCATGAACGTTGTCTCCTTCAACAAAATGCAAACTGTTGCCCTTTTGTCTTCTTCATTCCAGATATAATACTCCATTGCTTACCTAAGCCAAATTTCCATTGACCTAAGTAAGGGGTGCAGGATCTAGCCTTGCTAGTGAAGAGACTTATCCCATCACATACAGACTCATGCCACTGTAAGCATGTGCATACATGTTTGCAGAAGCAGGGCCTCAGCTGTTTCTTTCATCCTTTTGCAGATCACTCCCAAATGTAATCTGTCACCCTCTATTCATTCAACAAAATAAAAAATACCATCTCCCCTGTTTATTTGGGGTGAGATTTTAAAAAGCACTCAATATTGGGCTAACTGTTCTTCTGAAAGTCAGTGCGAGTTTTTCTGTTGACTTGGGAACAGTTAAGTTAATGCTGAACTCATTACATAATTCCAAGGAAGAAGTAGGAAGATTACCTTATCATCAAAAAAATTGTAAATGGTTCATATGTACAGTGTGATTGATTTATAGAATAGGTTTATTTGGGTTGGAAGGAACCTCTAGTGTGTCCGTTAGTTCATTCCAATCAAGTGGCTAGATTGATTTAATTATCCCTAGTTGAGAGGTGTTTTGTCCAGTCTTGAATATTTCCAGTAATGGCAGTTTTCAGTCTCATTTGGCAGCTTCTTCCATTGCTTAAATGTTCTTATTAATTCTTTTGCCTGTTACTGCTTGTTCTAGCCTCACTGGCTAATGAGGATAGATCCCTGTCCTCTTTATAACATCCCTTTTAAATTTCAAGTGTTTTATGCGTATATTGGCATCTACTCTGTTTATTCTTATGTATATTTTATGGAGTAGCAGAGAAAACAGGCCCCACAAACAATGTGAGAAAAAACTCAATAATGTTGGGATTCCCTCCGAGACCTTTTCAACTCAGCTTATCCAGAACACCATGTCCAGCTCTGGGAGAACATTTCATCAGGTTCTCTGGATCCAAAACACTCAGTTCAACTCCAGATTTCATCATTCAGGTTCCTTTATTTGGCATACAGCAATCTACACTGAGCTGATGAGACTCAAGCGTAAGGGGTGGGGTCTGGGGCATATCACACATCCAAAGTTGCACAGAAAACCTCTTCCTTTATATACATTAATACATTACATTGCGTTTACTATATACTATATCACATGCTTTTGGACTGGCTTGGTTATTTGCAGGAGCCAATCCCTGCACAGCATGCTCTGTCCTGGTGCTGTTCATGTAGGAACCTGATCTTTTCATTCCAGGTTTATCTTGTCTATTGTCCCTAGCAGCAAGGTGTTCCTGCTTATTTTAGTTAGCACAGACATCCTTATTCCAGCATACTTCTTTTTAAGCTCTTATTTACAACTTAACCTTCCATTCACCTTCCCAATAGTGCCCCCTAAGAAATGAGGCAAGTTGTAAAGCAAGACTTACAAATAACAACTAAAAGGTTATTATATGCTTGATCTTTGTTCAAACTTTCCATTGACATTGATGGGAATCCTCCTTTGGACAGGTGGGGATTGCAGTATGTAGTCCTAAATTTATACTCCAAAATTAAAAATGAAATGTGGCTGTTTACACAGAATGGATTTGACAGCTGGGGTTAAAATCATGAAAGTATGACATACTTGTCTCAGTTGGCCTCTGCTCTCTGGACTGAGGCGCATTAGCAGAACTGTATGTGGAGTCTTCTGTATCTATCTTAACATGACCCTTATCAAAGAAAAGTGAAACAGGGAATCTCTTTGAAACTGAAATTTCAAAATGGAAAAGACATTGTGTGCCAAATCCTGCTTGACCTTACATGAGCAGCTGCGTTGACTCCAATGGAAGTTGGACTGGTCCTATTGACTTTAGTGGACATTCTCACGAACAGGATTAGGCTCTTTGGTATAAAGTTACCAGACAACTTTATCACAGAAACTGGAGTTCTAACAATATTTGTGTTAATTGCACTGTATGTTGTAAATGCAAATGGTATTCAGCAGAGACTGGCTTGTACTGAAAATGTGCTTCTGAATCCCCTGGATTCTGCCGTGTTCAAAATCCCCATTTGTGCAGTTAGTCCATCTTTAATGTTAAGATTAATGTAGAATGATGAAAGCTGCACAAATTGTTAGTCATGCATCACAAATTACTGTAGTTAAAAATTAATATTCAACAGCAGCTGTCTGTCACCGAAGGAAAAATATGCAAAGTGTCTAAATACCTATTTATGTCAGTGGAGTGATAACCCCTCTCCCCTGTCTTCGAAACTAGCCTTTGTTATCTTACTTTGCAAGCAGACAATTAAGTTCTTTTGTTATAGACTATATCTGAAAAATAAAAATGTTTATAAAGCTCATTTTGTATTGTGTTTTCTGAGTGCTCTCTAGTAAGAGGGTAAAATTAGAAAGCAGGCTTTTAATGAAAAGCGTGCCTGTTTGGTTTTTTTTCAGCATTACTTTATGAAAGAATAGAGAGGGGAAGTGTTAATGACAATTACAGGAAAACCCTCAGTGAGCAATTCAACAAAAAATGATGCCTGTCTTCTGCACCACCACTGTTTTCCAGGGCATTGTTGGCATTAATGACAAATGTACTGTTATAAGGGAAGGGGCGGAAACTAATCAGGTCCTGATAGGAAGGCGGAAGCTAATGGTCTCCCTTCTCAGCAGTATTTTGTAGGAATGTGTGGATTATATTTCTGTGCATAAATACAGTGTATAAAAAGAGTGTAAATCTGTGGGAACCTAAATAGAAGCTTGCTGATTTCAAACAGTATATTTTTGTGATGTTGGAAAAGGGAACTTGCATATTGTTATTTGCCAGGTGTGCTGATGAATTAGTGCTTTAAGAATTACTGGGCAAGAGAGATTGTTTGATTTATTTTTTATAATCTGACACTTCCCTATGATTTGTGTTCAGATGCATTAGCTTTAGAAGTATGGAGAGAAGTATACATTGCAATTCAGGAGTTCCATATTGTAGTAAATGTAGATGAATTTTTATTGCCAATTATTAACATTTACCTGTAAAGTAATTGATTTGGATTACATGATTTCCAATATTCGAGTTGATGAGTTTGCCTTGATGGCCTATTTTGCTTAGCAATAACACAGCAAGGCCTACTGAAGAAAAAATATACTAGCTGAAACAGTCAGGCACTTGCCTGGTTGCTGACTGTATGACCTTGCTAGATAAGAGCGTGCTTGCAGAGTCTGGGAAAAATGCTTGCAGACACTTTGTGAAGCAACTTGTACCTTTTTGAAGCTTATCAAGAAATAACAGTTGCTCTTTGTTTTTCTCTTGTATGCTGGGAAAGTATAACTGGGAAGGTACAGTGATGACGTGACGTAAGTGATGACGCGACGGAGCAGCTAATAAAAGCAATTTGAATTTGCAGAAGGGGGGCTGGTTCTGTGTGGAGAACGGGCTGGTTCTTTGTTGTGTGTGTGTGTGTGCATACATCAATAAAGAACTTGGGACTTTACTGGGTTGCCTGTCTCTCTTGCGGTCAGACAACGAACCTGAAAAATCTGGGATAGAGTTAACCCCGACACGAGTGAACTGTTTTTTTCTGTTGTCTTTAAATATTGTTTTCATAACTTCTTCGGGAGACAAAAAACTGAATGTTTAATTTGAATGCTAGTAGATAGGAGAACACTAGTGATCCCTCATGGCAGCAGTGAGGATATGCAGGAGCAAACAGACCGTTTGCTGAGCCTGCAGGACAGGGAGAACAACCCGAGGAAGATGGTGAGGTTTTGGGATGAAGTGGGCTGGATCAAGCATTGACACTCCCAAAGTCCTGAAGAACTGGGACCAGGGATCCCCATGTTTTTTCATAGATGCCACCCCTCTCAGCATCCTTCCCCAAAATCTCTCTGTCTTGGGGGAGAGAGACCTTGGTGGGAGGAAACTGAAAAACTAACTCCCCATCTTCCCTTTTTTCCCTCCAGGATACAGCTGCCTTAAAGGGGGTGACTCCTAAACCTCACAAAATTATCTATAATTGCATAAAAAAAACCCTAATCTCAAAAGAACATTAATATTGCAAAATTGAGAACTCAGAATTCAGGAAATGCCATCTTAGCGGGAGTTTGATCAGTAATTCTTTTTATCCTCATCATTCAGTGTAGGGCCCTAGACCTTATTTACAGTACACCATTCAAACCCTGCAATGCATCCAGAATAATTCAATTCCCTGTGAGCTTTTTTATGGTGCTGCTCATCATAGCCTATTAGTGCTTCACAAGCATATTCACAGTCCCTGTGACATCAGATGAGGTATTAGCCTCATTTTACAAATAGGGAATTGAGGCACAAATTGATTGAGAACAAAATTGTTAAGTGTCCTCTAATTTTGGGAGCCAATTTTGAGAAGCCAGAGGTCTAATTTTTCAGAGTACTTTGCATTTTATAGATGTTTATATATTCATAGCACAGCTCCCATTGAATTCAATTGCAGCTGTGTGTGCTCATCACTTCTCAGACTCCAGGTGTCCTAAGTTGTTCCCAGAAAATGAGGAGCACACAGGGGCCACCTGTGAAAATGATTAATGTGACTTGCCCAGAATGACAAAGGAGCTGTTTGGCAGAGGCAGTGATATACTCAAATTCTCAAAGGTGGCATTTGTCTGAATTAGCTGGGGGTTCGTTCAAGCTTGGTATTGAGTGAGGAAAAGACAGGCAGGACCAGGGTAACACTGAAAAGCCAAGTGGCTGCGTTTATTTAGGGGATAATTACAACTTGGGCTGGGGGAGTAGGCAACTTTGGCTGGGATGGTATCAAAAGTACAAACACATCCCAAAACACAGTAATAATACACTTTATACTGCTCACCACACCACACCAAATAGGCAGACACACCAATCACACAGATAGGAATCGGGTTCATCAGGGCGGTGCCCGGTGCAAACACAGAAAAGAGACCCACGGGCCACTGCCTCAGCCACCCTTGCTTTCACACAGAGGGTAAACCCAGAGTGTGGTGCGGCTGCAGCTGGGCAGATTCCACTCACTCAGACCGCGGGGACTGGACCCCCTTGGTCAGCTACCCTCTAAGTAGAGGCAGCTCCCAAGTTAAACACACACACACACTGGACACAGACAGAGCAGTGATTCAAACACATAAAGCAGTTGGCAATTAACAATTTAATAACAACTAGAACTATTATACAAGCTAGCTAAGCAATTGTGCAATTCTGAGCTCACTAATACAATCCTGATATCCTGAGTAGATATTTGGTACCAAGTTAGGGAGGGGAACAAATAAGAGGCTAGATAAGCTAACTGTCAGATATCAAAAAGCAAATACCGCACTCCAGGTGCAGCTGACCAGCAGAACAGACACCAGAAGCATGATGAGCTGACGGATCGGGTCCAAACGACAACGAATCCAAACGATATGACACGAGTGCACTTTACCGGGAGGAGACCCTGGCCGAACGAGTGATCAGGTCCTTCAGCTAACACGCGGATGCTCCACACAAATTTTGGGGGGAAACCTAGTTTTATAGAAGGGTCTCACTCCCTCGTGTCAGCATCTGATTGGCTCCCTGGTCCCTCCTCCCTTCAGGCTTCGAGCTGTTGCCACCCCACGTCGGAAGGATTTGCACACGGCACACTGGAGTTGACAAGTAAACAAACTTGACCCTTAGATGACTGGGTCCAAAAAAGAGCAGGAAAATGAGTCTCTGGGCAGAATTAACCTGACCTCCAGACGACCGACCCAAAAAAACCAGGTTGCTGGGCAGAATCAGGCCTCCACACACAGAACTAGCCTGACCTTTAGATGGCCCAGCAGGAGAGAAAAAAACAAAAACACAGGAGAGCATACACAGCTAGTGTTGCTGGGCAGGATTGAGTCTCTGCCCTCTCCTATACAACAGGAACCTGGTCCAAAATGGAGGCTGCCTTGTCCTTTTAACAGGACAAGATGGCCATGGACCGACAAGTGGCCATACATAGCCATAACTGTGCAACGGATTGCGACAGCATTCAACTTCCTTTACCATCAGATCCTCCTTTCATTTCCTCCAGTCCCCTTCTTCATTCACTACAAGCCTTCCAACTTCTGCAGCACCCTTCTGAAGCAAGGGTCCTACAGACAACAGCATACTTCACAACCCTGATTCATCCCCAGAACAGATCCAACCTGTGCACTGAATAAGGCAGGAGTTCTGTGGAAAAAATATAATGTGATAATGTAATTAAAGAGTGTATTATAATGCACCAAAGGGGACCAAATTAATGTGGCACTGGCAACCTTAGTTATGGCAATTCCTAGCTTTTGAGTGCTTGACTATGCAAACTTAACAGATTTTAACGTACATTTTTAATGTAATTTCCTAGTTTTTTTTTTAAGAAAGTGAACTAAAAAAAATCCATTCTATAGAACCATATTGACTTCACGTAGAACCATATTGATAGGTCATCAGCAGGATTGGAGCCCTTAGATTTACAAAACAGACCTCTACCACTTGAGCTAATGGAGTAAGTGGTAGCAGTAGAGGCTGTTATCCCCTTTGTGGACCAGACATAAGAAGAGTATGAGAGACTTTGCCAATGGGCTTCACAAATATTTGTCGACATGAGGAGAGGAATGTTGAGATCTGGGAATCCTTGGTTCAATTCCAGAGTATGGAGGCGAGTATGCTATCGTGGTTAAAGACCCCTCTCTCCCTGCCCCCATCACTTGTCTATTCCTGTCCCATTTCCTCCCTCAGTTCCTGTCCCCCCATAGCTTGCACTTGATGCCCATTCAACTCCTCACCATGCTACATTCTAGATAAGCAGCTTTTTCCTCCTACTCCACACTTCCTGGGAGGAACCATCTACCTGCTCTCACTTCTGTTCCCCGATAGCTGGGAGGAGCAAATTCAGGAAAAGTCCTGCTTGACCTATGCTGGACCATACTCAGTGAGCTCTGTGGGGGTGGAGCATGCTCAGTACAGACGGAATATTTGGATACTCTTACTGCCAACCTATAACAAACTTCTACCGAGCATGTGTAAACAGCAGTTTTCCAAGGCTTAAAATTTGGCAAGTTTTGACTGGATTTTCACAGGGTCAGCAAAAGATATCTTCTGATCTCAGGACAACCTTTCCTGTGAAATATCAAGTCCCTGTGCCTAAGCATTAAGATGCTACATCTTCTCAACTAAACAGCTGTAAGAATTTTTTAACATTGGAAAAATTGCTAGAGCTGGTTGGATTATTTTATTTGCTTCACAGATAATTTTAACTTTTCTTCAGAAACCTGAACACTAAAAACTTTTGGTCAAAAACTGAAAGTTTCTATCTCAAAAATTGAAATAAAATATTTTGCTTTGGGTCAGGTCATCCCAAATTAAAATATTTCAGTTTGTTGAGCCAATATTTAATTTTGGGTCAGTTCACCATTTAAAATTGGTCCACTTGCTCTGCTGCAGTACCTCATGGGAGTAACACATCTGTAGTGCATCATGGGAGATGTAGTCCAACCAGGGAGTCCAGTCAATAGAGAAGAATGAAAGCATATAAGGTGGCAGAACTATAACTCCCATGAGACAAGTTCAGGAAAAAGAGTTTTAATGTTGAACTGAGTTGAAATGATTCAAGAACAGTGGAACATTTTGTTTTGGTTTAATTGTTTTGATGGTATTTAAATTTAGACACTTCTGAATTGATATTTTGGTTTGGTGATTAAAATTTTAAGTAAAAAATTTCAAGGTTTTTGTCTTAATTTTTGATGAAAAGTCAAAACTTTATATGGAAAGCAGATATTTTTCATGAAAATTGGTTTTTTGAAAACCCAATTTTCATAGAAAAACAGTTGTAATGAAATTTTTTACCAGCCCTAAAAACAACATCTTCTTCTTCAAGTGTCCTCTTCATATTCCCACTCATGGGATGCTCCGGACTGGTACATCTGATTGGTAGAGATTTAACTAGCAGTAGTCATTACAGTGCTCACATTCTTTCCTTACTCTTCCCCTCAGAAAACACTGAACATTCCAAAGCAGGAGTATAAAAGGGGTGTGGTACTCCAGCTGCTTTCTTATTCCTTCTAATTGCGATCAGCTGAACATTTTGTGTGGAGGTCAGGAATCCTCTCAGAGCTGTCATTAATTAGATAGTTTAAAATCTTAATTCTTAGTAGCTGTAGTTATAAATAGTTTAGTAATATAGATAGTAATAGTATTGTTCAGTTCTGATGGAACCAAAAAAGAAACCTGGTTTCGGAAGATATCTTGTCCAGCGATGTTCCCGGCATCTGACACACATGCTCAGTGCCTGTCATGCTTAGGGGGACACTTACCCTCCAAGTGCTAAATTTGTTCTGCGTTCACCTTGAGAGCAAAGAAAAAAGAAAGAATAGATTACAATCTGTCCTGTTGAAAGAAGTGTTGATGGCAAAGCCATCTGCTACTGGCAAGGAACAGGCGCATAAGATGATCCATAGACCATCATTGGCCCTGGATGGTTCTACAAGTCAAAAAGATAAGTAATCTTCATTGGCCTCTAAGTGGCCTGGTAATAAGACCCAGAAAAAGAGGGAAACCTCTGCAGTATTAGCCTCTATATCAATAGCCAGTGTTCTTCATAATGATTTATTGGCCCAGATGGACCTCAGTAGTAAGCCCTCGAGTATGTCTACCTTTCTTAAGAGAGACAAGCCATGAGTGAAGGAATCCGTTATACAAACCTAATTTAAGGAACTAGGTACTGAAAAGCAGCTTCATGGAAAGGTGAGGAATCTTCCTTCTTTGGGTCTGTTGCCCTCGGATCCGGATGAGCCAGTTGCAAAAAAGAGACTTAAGGAGCTGGTGAAACAAGGGCATACTGCGACACTGGTGACTGATAGTACAGTATTGCAGTGCATAGTTGTTCAGGCACAGGTTCGTAGATTGGATCAGACCTCAGCTCTGCTGGGTATGGGGTCAGTTTTGTTATTGAAGCAAGGAGACACCATACTACAACAGTCTTAAATATGTTTGTCTCCAGAAGGGAAAGGACATGTAGAGGAATTTGCGGATTCTCCTCTTCCTTTACCTCCAAGGAAACCTTCTAGATCCCCAGAAAAGAATTACTTCTTTGAGTAGTAGCTTTGTGGGTGCTCCACTGTAAGTGTATCCATGTCCCTGCACCTCAGATTGGAGATTTTAGGTAGCAGTGTCCATTCAGCCTGCACATGTGTTTTCCCTGTCTTGTGCTTTTCCTCTAGGCTATCTAGTACTGTGCGGGTGAACTGCCCTCAGTTGCTTCTTAACTGCCTTTAGCCTGAGATGGAACCTTAGCAGAGTCCAAGTGACAATTTTATTTCTGAACTTTATTTCCAGTTAATAGTGTAGCTCATTGAGTTTTCATTAGGTTAATACTCTCCTTTTTCTTTTTCTTAAAAAACCTTTCCTTTTCTTTATTTTGTTTTTGAAAACAATTATCTCCCTTGTGACACTGCACCCCATATTATTCATAGTGATTTTATTATGATATGATTATGGCATAATTATGGGGCATTTTATGCACGACAGGTCATGTAAGATATCATTGGACAAGTTATGATTTGCTGAATACGATTATCCTATTTTTATGCATGTACCATTTTTGTATCTGAAGTAATTAATATTGACTGTATCTGTATTTCAAATGTAGTTACACCTGGGTGATGCCCACTAGGCAAGATGCTTTCAGTCCAGATAGCTGGTGGGGAAAGGCCTATTCAGGGTAATGAGCCATTAGGGAAAACAATAGGTCTTAGGAGAAGCCTATCCATCACCTGGTGAGCCTTCCTGAGAATGCTCCAGATAGCCTGTAAGTAATGGCTGCTATGACTCTACAAGGTCATGTGACCAGGCCACATGACTCTGGACTCCATCTTGGGATCTCAGTGTTTTTCCACAAACTGAGTTTGGGACAAAGGGTTTCCGCCATATGCTAAAGCTGTATAAGGCAGGGAGTGAAATAATCTGTTCTTCACTTCCCACACAAGGGGACTCCTGAAAACACCTAAGGAACAAAAGACTGAACTGGGGGAAGTGCTGGACCCAGGCTAAAGGGATTTCTAGCCTATATATGAAAAACCTGGAGATTCCAAGCTGTAAAGCAAGTGCAGCTTGTACCTTAAGAATCTGCAAGTCTGCTTGTACTATCTCTCAGGGTGAGAAACAGGTTGGATATGAATTAGCAATGTAGTACGTTAAGCTTAGTTTGCGTTTTTGTTTATTTGCTGGGTAATCTGCTTTGATTTGTTTGCTATCACTTATTACTTAAAATCTATCTTTTGTAATTAATAAACTTATTTTATGTTTTAATCTAAACCAGTAAGTTTAGAGTGAAGTGCTTGGGTATCTTAGCTCAGGGGGCTGTTGCATTTCCTCTTCACATTGAGGGAGGGGCAAACTCTATGAGCTTACGCTGTACAGTTCCTTGTGCAGTGCAAGACTGTAAAATTTTGGGTTTATACTCCAGTGTGGGAGGTCCTAGGCTGAGAAGCTGGTGGTTATTTTGGCTGTAGCCTCTCTATTGTTGGTTTATGCAGTGGCTGGTCAGAGAGCCCACATGTAACTGCAGCTGGGTGTGTCCATACCTGTGTGAATGCTGGAGGAAGTGTAGGGCTGGGAGCCTGCCTGCAGCTTGTCATAGTAGCACAGTGTGACAGGGAGCCCAGGAAGTAAAACCCAAAAAGGGTATGACCAGCTCCCTAAGGTTTAAATAATGTCTCTCCTGTAGAGAAACTATTCCAGTTATGACGGCCATTCATGCTGCATTCACTGCCTCACAGAGTCCCACATACCACAAAAGTGCACTTTATGCCTGAAATTAAAATCAAGAGCAAGAAAAAAAAAACATGAACTGAAGCTCAGACTCCTCAGACTTAGGCCAGCTTCTGTCCCGTGACCCCCCGGTGCAACAGTCCCTTACGAGACCAATCGCATCAGTGTCCTCAGTGCAGCACTCTCCAGTGGCTTTAAAGAGGAAATCTGGTGATTTCTCTCAGAAAAGTTCAGAAAGGTGGGCTTCAAGTCCCCAGATTAAAGATTGACCAGGAAAAAGAGATCCCCAGCAAGGTCGATCACATCGGTACCAACTGACCTGCGGCTGGGTACCCGTGTGGCTATAGGCTCCTCAGTTGCCAAAGGTATTGGTACCACTAGTAAGCATAAAGACCTGAGAGGTACAGGCTCATGGACATCGGTATTGTAAGGGGAAAGGAGCGGTAGGGAGCATTCTAGTTCCATTAAAACAACACCACTGGAGATGGTGAGGGCCTCAGTACCAAGCTTTTCAGCCTCACAAAGGACCAGGACATTATCTTCTGGCCACTTATTGGACCGCAGAAGACTGCAGGTTCTGTTGATTCCCTCTACATCAATGGCCCCCAGTCAGCTGACCTTAAAGATACTCAATCCACTTTGTCTCCCTCCCTTCTATCCACCCTCCATCCCCGTCCCTCTTTAGGGACCCTTCTCGTAAGCACCTGTTACATCAGGAAACAAACTATCTCCTAAACCTGGGTATTATAGAACTAGTTTCCACTCAATGCAGAGAGAAGGGTTTCTATTCCAAATACTTCCTGATACTGAAAAAGAACGATGACTGGAGACCCATTCTGGATCTCAGATCACTCAAAAACACAGCAATTCAAGATGGTCACTTTGGCAGCAATAATCCCATCTCTGGACCAGGGAGACTGGTTCTTGGCACTCAGCGTAGAAGATGCTTGTTTTCATATCACAATCCACCCATCCCACAGGAAGTCTGTAAGATTCACACTGGCTCAAGACTGTTTTCAATACAAGGTGCTTCCATTTGGACTATCATCTGTACCCAGAGTGTTCTTGAAGGTCTTTTCTGTGGTAGCAGCACATCTTCGCAAACTAGGAATTATGATATTGCTGTATCTAGCTGACTGCCTGCTCAAGGCACGATCCTTTGACACCTTGACAGTCATGCAAAAACTATTGATCTATTCATGCAGCTGGGATTACAACTAAACCTTCAAAAGTCAACTCTGACTCCCGTACAACTTGTAGAATTCATAGGAGTGTAATGAGATGCAATAAAGGCCAAAGCTTTCCTCCCATTACAGAGGTTCAACACCTTAACCAACTTAATATCCATCTTCCAGGAGAGCCCCCAGACATTGGCCAGAAATTGTCTTCAGCTACTCGGGCACTTGGTGGTAAGCTTGTTTGTAACAAGTGACACAAGATTCCACATGCATTGCCTTCGAGCATGGCTCAAAACAGTATATTCACCAAACATGGACTGAGCAAACTGCTTTTGATGCTCTTGACTGTGAAAAACTCTTCTGGATGGTAGAACGATCCACAGAATGTTTGCTCAGGGGTTCCCTTCACTCAACCAACTCCGAAGTTGATATGGACAACAGATTAATCTCTATTGGGCTGTGGAGCTCATCTAGACAAGCATATGGCTCAAGGCAAATGGTCCCCCTTTAAATCTACACTGCATATGAAGCTGCTAAAGCTCAGAATGGTCAGGAACACCTGCTCGCATTTCCTATCACTGATCAAAGGCGAACTGATAACAGATTATAACAGATAACGTAGGCTATGTCTTTTACAAAAACCACCAGGGAGGAGAGAGATCACCTTCCTTTTGTACCAAGCCAGTGAAACTAGGGAGTTGGTGCATTCAACACTGCATCAACATCTCAGCATCCTACCTTCCGGGCATACAGAACACTACAACGGATACTCTCAGCAGGAATTTTTCTGTGGAGTATGAATCGGAAATAGACCCTGCTGTTTGCCACAACATATTTCTGCATTGGGGTGTCCCAAAGATAGACTTGTTTGGCACAGTCAAATACAAGAAATGCTCCCAGTTCTACTCCAGAGCCGGACTGGGTCATCATTCTCTCAGATACACCTTCCTCTGTCAGTAGAACACAGGTCTTCTTTACGCCTTTCATCGAATTCCTCTAATATCAAAGGTCCTGCTCAAGATAAGAAAAGAAAATACAAGGCTTATTCTCATAGTTCCCACATGGCCACATCTCCATATCTGAGTTAGTGATGTGCTCGCCAATGACTTTTAGCCCCTTCCTCACCTCCTTTCTCAGAATGCTGGTCAGATCCATCACCGCAATTTGCAGGTTCTCTGGCTCAACATATGGCTGCTCAATGATTCCAAAGCACAGAGATGTCCTTTTCAGAGGATGTAAAAGAGGTGCTATTACAGGGGTCAGCAACCTTTCAGAAGTGGTGTGCCGAGTCTTCATTTATTCACTTTAATTTAAGGTTTTGCATGCAAGTAATACATTTTAACATTTTAGAAGGTCTCTTTCTATAAGTCTATAATATATAACTAAACTATTGTTGTATGTAAAGTAAATAGGGTTTTTTAAATGTTTAAGAAGCTTCATTTAAAATTTAAATTAAAATGCAGAGGCCCCCGGACCGGTGATCAGGACCCGGGCAGTGTGAGTGCCCCTGAAAATCAGTTTTCGTGCCGCCTTTGGCACCCGTGCCATAGATTGCCTATCCCGTGCTATTACATAGCAGAAAAATAACCATTCATCACACACATATCCAAAAGTGGAAAAGGTTCCAACTCGGGTGTGCCTCAAAACATGTTATCCCCATACCCTGTCACCTCCTGTTTGTCCTAGACTACATCCTAGATCTAAAAAGAGTCAGGATTTTTCTCTAAGTTCAGTTCAGGTGCATCTCGCAACCGTACCACCTTCCATCATAAGATAGAAGGCTACTCCATATTCACTCATCCTACAATGAAAAGATTTCACAAGGATATGGGTAACCTTTTCCCACAAATCAGACATTCTACATCAGCATGGGACCTCAGGCTTATCCTCAAGTCTCTTGCAAGGCCACCTTTTGAACCCATGGCCAAATGCTCACTTATACATCTATCTATGAAGACGGTGCTCTTAGTAGCCATGACCTCGGCTTGGAGGATCAGAGAAATAGGGGCTGTAATGGAGCATCCCTCCTTTACAGTTTTTTTCAGAGACAAGGTTACATTGTGACCACACCCCAAATTCCTCCTGAAAATATCTTTTGCTTTCCACATAAACCAACTTATTCCCCTTCCACACTTCTTTCTCAAGCCACACTGAGACGAGAGAGGCAATATTGCATACACTTGATGTCAGGAGAGCATTAGTCTTCTATTTGGATAGAACTAAGCCTTTCAGAAAGTCTCCTAGACTATTCCTTTCTATTGCAGAAAGATCAATAGTATTCTCAATCTCTAAACAAAGACTCTGTACATGGATATCGGACTGCATTACCTATTGTTATCGCACTCACAATCTCCAACCTCCCTCTAGAGTTCAAACTCATTCCATGAGATCTCTTTCCCCTTCCGTCACCTTCCTCAAAAATGTCCCCATCACAGAAATATGTAGGGCAGCAACTTGGGCATCTGCTCATACTTTTGCTGAACACTATGCAATCACCCATGACTCAGCATTCGATGCCATATTTGGCTCCACTGTATTATCAACATTAGACTCAACTTTGAAGCTCCACCCTTCCATCAGGGTACTGCTATGGAGTCATCTACACTGGAGTACCCATAGGGACACTATTCGAAGAAGAAGAAGAAGGGGTTATTCATTTTGTGCAGTAACTGTGGTTCTTACCAATGGGCTCTCCGGTAGAGAAGGAACTGAGGGTGATTTGCCCATGCAATGGTAGATAGTCTCGAAGCAGAGCATGAGATGGGGATAGTGCATGTGCGGGCCAAACAGACAGTGTTATTTAAAATCTCCAATCTGAGATGTAGGGACGTGGATACACTTATAGTGGAGCACCCATATGGACACACATCTCGAAAAACCACAGTTACTGCAAGAGGTGAGTAACCCTCTCTTTTCTCCAATATCCCTTGTTCAGGCAAGGATATTGTTGTCGCCAGTTCCGTCAGAGCTGAGAGTGGTTTTGGATTGATGAAGGAATTTGATTTGCAGACCAGACACATGTAAGGAGTATTATGAGTAAAGACACCTATATGAAGCAGGTCCATGTGGACAAAGATATATGCATCTGGACCTGAATATGGGGTTTTGGCTAGATTAGCAAATACTACTGTGGATAAATGGGCCTCATTGGCCTTCCCCAGTGCCATATCAACAATTCCTGATGTATGGAAATAGGATGTCGCCGAGCTAGTGTATAAGTGAGGTGCAACATCTGGACCTGAAAAACACATATCTGATAGAATCTGATGAACTCTGGTAAGTGTCCTGTAGGACAGAAGGAATTTTTGTTGGAAGAGGAAGAACGAATGGAATTGAGAGAGTCAGATCCAGACTCTGGGGGCATGACATCCCTGAATGAAAATGTAGGAGATAAGTCAGCTTTGTCACCTTTAGAAGAAGAGGTGGCTTTTCATGAGATAGTAGATCGCATGGTGAGAACACTGGATGTTCCTTCAGTTTTAATTGAGGAATCATCTCAACCAATTTTTGGTATTTTGGGAGCAGCAACTAGATATATTATTGGAGGGATTATGCCAACCAGCAAAATTAGTCTGGAATAATCTGTCATCTTCTCAACCTTTATCAACAATGGCTGATAAATTGTACCAGTTTCCTCAGGAATGTATGGCGATGTTCCACACCCATCCATCGCCAAATTCTTTAGTGATAGAATTAGCTTTACAGCAGTCAAAGGTGCATCTACTCCATCTGAGAAAGAAGGAAAGAGACTGGATGCCATTGGGAGGAAAATGTTTTCTTCCACCACTTCTGCTATGCATATTTCGAACTATGAGGCAGTCATGGCAAGGTACCAGTACCATCTTTGCGGAAAGATGTTATCATTTTTGAATACACTACCAGAGGAGCATAAGAGATTACTGAATTCACTAGTCATGGAAGGGCAGAATGTTGCCAAATACCAATTGAGAGGAACATTTGACTCAGCTTCAGCTTGGACAGCAGTATCGGCCATCACTTTAAGGAGGCGTGCATGGCTCAGATTAGTAGTTTCACCTCATGAGGCAAAGGTAAGGATCAAGGGTTTTCACTTTGAAGGGGAAGGTTCATTTAGTGTACATAGAGATGAAACATTAGAGAATATGAAAACTTTGAGATCTACAGCTAGGTTGCTAGGGTTTTTTTAAATATGAATAGGAGATGATCTACAGCTGCCATGTTTAAGTACCAAAGGCAATTTCCTACTACACTGATGTCTTCTCAGTACTGGAGGAGGAATTATTGCCTTCAACTTCAGTAACATAATTCTCAGTATCATCGACAGAGAAAAAAGCCTTATAAGCCGGGGGGAAGAGTTCTACAGCTTTGTCATCTGGGAGGTCTCAGATTTGAAATAAGGGTTGGGAGTTTCAGGCCAGGCCAACTGGACATTGGTTTTCTACTGTTTGGTGATTGTTTGTTCCATTTATCATTAATAGAAGTTGATAACATAGGACAGATGCTTTTTGTAAGTAATTGCTCATGGCTACACACAATCCAGTTCAAATCTCTACCCGCAAACAATCTGCCTCCTTTATCCCTGACCAGGGATTGAGCTCACCTCCAGTTGTTACGAGCAAAAGTTCAATTGTAAATAAGTTTTGGGAGTGGCAGAACTGGTCCCTTTAGATCAGAGAGGGAACAGTTTTTACTACCATTATTTTATAATTTTAAAAAAAGAAGGATATCTTCTCCCTGTATTGGATTTAAGAAAATTAAACACCCATGTAAAAAATTTTTGTTTCCACATGTTGTCTCTAGCATCTGTAATGGCTTCTCTTTCCTCTCAGGATTGGTTTGCAGCTCTGGATTTAAAGGATGCATATTGCCATTACTCAAAAAGACCTCGTCATTGGAGATAACCTGCATTTTGTGCTGACAAAGGACATAGTACCAGGTCCTCCCTGTTGGGTTGTCTACCACACCCAGGGTTTTTACAAAATGTCTATTGGTATTAGCAGTGTGTCTGTGAAAGCAGGGGCTGTTTGTATAACCCATACTTGGATGATTGGTTAATAAAAGTGTTATCCAGGAAGGATATTATCTTGCATGTAAAACAAATATATTGTTTTTGCCAATGTAGGATTAAAAATAAATCAGGAGATGTCAGTTCTGATCCCAGTTCAGAAGATCTGCTTTATTGGGGCAATACTAGATTTGGCTATGGCAAAGGCTTTTTTTCCAGAAGAAAAGTTTATAAAGATAAAGCTCAGAGGGGTAGCCGTGTTAGTCTGGATCTGTAAAAGCAGCAAAGAGTCTTGTGGCACCTTATAGACTAACAGACGTATTGGAGCATGAGCTTTCTTGAGTGAATACCCACTTCGTTGGATGCAAGTCTATAAGGTGCCACGGGACTCTTTGCTGCTTTTAAAGATAAAGCTGTCCATAATCTCCTTTATCAATCCCCACAACAACCAATACCAGTTTTTCTATGGCTGATAAGTCTATTGGCTTCAACCACATCAGTGACACCATATGCATGTCTTCAGATGACGGACCTCCAGCACTGATTGGCAATAAATTACAGACCAGGTTTAGGAAGCGTGCACTGAAGAAGAATAATTTCATAACAAGTGTTTTCAACACTAATGTGGTGGCAAATGCTAAAAATGTAATGATGGGTATACACTTCAGTTCTCTTTTTCTATCACTGATACTTACTGCAGATGCATATACATTGGGTTGGGGGGGCATTTAAACAATAAGCTATTTATCAGAGCTCATTGTCACCAAACGAAAACGTTGGCCTTAAAGGTATTTTTACCTCAGGTACAACACAAGGTACCTCAGGTAGTAACAGACAATATGATAGTGTTATAATCTGAACAAACAAGGGAGGGAGGAGGCTTGTTCTCTACAGTTATTCATGCAGGCAAAGAGCCTTGAAATGGGAGTATAGATTCTAGTGTTTTCATCCAATAGTGATCCACCCTTGCAAAACACCCTTGCAGAGCATCTGAGCAGGTCAAAATGTCAGATGCATGAATGGTCCTTGAAGGACATAATAACATACCTCTTCAGTTCATGGGGGAATCCAGTACAGTAATAGATCTTTCTGCATCCAGCAACAACAAAAAGTGTCAATTTTTGGTTGAGATCAGGCAGTGACAGGGAATCAATATCAGATGCTTTTCTAATTCATTGGGGTCAGGGCCTGATATATGCATTTCCTCTGATTTTGTTCATTCAAAAAGTCATAAACAAAATAAGACAGGACAAGGCCAAGGTAATTTTAATAGTGCCAGTGTGGCTAATGCAGCTATGGTATTTGGACTTAGTTCACCTGTCAAGAGATCTAATGGAATCTCTATTTCTGGCCCTGGACTTGTCACAGCAGCATGGCATGATTTATCATCCAGCTCTTCAGTCTTTCCACCTAACAACATGGGAGATAGTACTCTGGGAAATTTAGAAACTGCTCATTGGAGATGCAGAATGTATTGCTACATTCTAGAAAGGAATTCACAAGAAAATGTGACGGTCATAAAAGAAAAAGGTTTTGATTGTGGATTTCCATAGTTCCAGGTACAGTACCAATTAGTTATATTTTATGATAGCTGTTGTACTAAAAAAAGGCAGATATAACCGTGATCCACCGGAGTGCGCAGCCCCCTCCACCCCCCGGAGAACTGCTTTACCACATTATATCCAAATTCACGTTATATCAGGTGGCATTATATCGAGGTAGCGGTGTATATGCATTGATGGCCGATCCAGCATTCACAATTTTTCATAAAGACAAGGTAGTTTTTCATATGCACCATACATTTTTGCCTATAGTGGTTTCAGTTTTTCATGTAAATCAGTCTATAATTTTGCTGGTTTTCTTTCCTAAACCTCATATTCATGATGGAGAGACTATACTACATACTCTAGATGTTAGAAGGGCCTTTTATTTAGACACGACCAAACAATTTAGACAATCTCATAAACTGTTCATTGCTTATGAAAGAAAAACTAAGGGAAAAGCTGTTTCTTTACAAATGCTCTCTAGATGGGTTAGATTGTGTATTAAAGTCACTTTTGAATAAAAAAGATGTCCTTTTTCAAGGAATTAGGACACATTCTGCTAGGGCAGTGTGTATGGCTTTTTCTAGGCATATTCCTTTAATAGAAATATGTAAAGTGGTGACTTGGACTTCTATCTATGTGTTTACTAAACACTGTTCCTCAAATTTAGAATCTAGACCTGATGCAAAATTTGGTAAAGCAGTTCTGCGGTCCTTATTTAATTAGGGCTTTGTGTCCCATCATCCTGCTCGGGACACTGCTTTTCAATCTATCCAAGGAGTAGGCAACCTATGGCATGCGTGCCGAAGGTGGCACACAAGCTGATTTTCAGTGGCACTCTCACTGCCAGGGTCCTGGCCACCGGTCCGGGGGGCTCTGCATTTTAATTTAATTTTAAATGAAGCTTCTTAAACATTTTAAAAACCTTATTTGCTTTACCTACAACAATAGTTTAGTTATATATTATAGACTTATAGAAAGAGACCTTCTAAAAACATTAAAATGTATTACTGGCACGCAAAACCTTAAATTAGAGTGAATAAATGAAGACTCGGCACACCACTTCTGAAAGGTTACCGACCCCGATCTATCCCATGAGTGGGAATACGCAGAGGACACTCAAAGAAAAAATGAAGGTTACTCACCTGTAACAGAGCTTCTTCGGGATGTACCCTTATATTCACACTCCCCACCTGCCTCACCTAAGAGTGCTATTTATCAAAAAGTTTGGAGTTACAGGAGAAAGAACTGAAGAAGCTGGAGCTCCATGCCCCTTTTATACCCTCGCTTTGGAACATTCATTGTTCTGTGACAGGAGTGTGAATATGCAGACATTCCTGCGTGTACCCCAGAACTTGACAGTACTGCAGTCAGCCATTTTGTATGCTCAGCCATTGCTAGCTGAAAATCAAACATCACATAGCTAGGAGTAATCTTAGGCCTTTGTAAAACAAGGTCAAATAGCTTTGCAGTTTATTAATCAAAATAAAAATAAAATAAAAAGTTATTTTAAAAAAGGTAAATAGCAACCTTTGTTTTAAGTGTCCCTAACATATTTTTATGGCTAAAAATACTAAAAATGTTTTAAAATAATACATTTTTAAAATTAAAAAAAATAATAACCCAATAAAAGTTATGATGTTAACCCACTAGGAGTTAGGTTAGGTTATGTGTTTTGTTAAAGTAAGCTATAAAAAATTAGGTAAGAGTAAATACCTCGAAGCACTCCAAGGGAACCTTTCTTTGGGAAAAGATCTGACATTTAAACTCCCTATCAGCTGGATGAAAAAAGGGCCCCTGGAAGTCCTGCTGGTAATTACTCAAAACCGTCTCAAACCGTGGATAACTATATCTAAAATGTCCTGAACTATTGCTTATGTTTGTTTGTGCTTAATATTTAATAAATTGTAGTTTTAAATAAGAGTACGCTTACTTGTATTAATCATTTATCAGACTGAAATTGCTGTGTTCCCATTAATTTATTCCTAACACCGCCTAAAGTAAAACAGTTAAGTTACCACTGTTTTGGGTTCTGAAAACCCCGAATAACAGATTTGGTGAGCCAGTTGCCAGGAGTGATAGAGAGGAAGGGAATGATTAATACAAGTTGTTTGTTTGTTTTGTTTTGCAATAGGTAAAGGAGGCAGTGGAACAGGGTCATAACCTATGAGTTGATTTATGGTAACATTCTGTTGTCGATTTAGGGCTCAGGCTGAAAAGCCTGGTTGAGTAAAAGGATGTCAGAAGGACAGGGAACATCTGGAAAGAAACAAAAGCTGGAAATGGATTTGGATAACAGCTTGGTAGATTTCATACAGGAGCATGATAATGTTTTTTTTGGAAGTCTGGGAGCTCTACCAGTCCTGGAGCGCTCTTGCGGTTCTGTAAGCAGATGGTAGTGATAAAGCAATTAAAGGCAGAAATAAAGAAGTTAAAAAAATTTTTTAGAAAGACACAGATATATCCAGCCTGAGGGCAGCTCAGATAGTGGCACCGCAGAAGCAGAAGTGTGACAGTGAGCGAGAGGGTAACAGGCTGGAGCGGAAAGTGTCTGAATTAAAACAACAAAAAATTGAGTGTGAATCTGCTGATAGAGCCTTACTAAAGGATTCCCAGGATAAGACCCAAGCAGATCATGGGGAATGTAAGAGACAAAGTTGTGCTCTCAGAGCCAGGTTGAGAGAACAGAAAGGAATAGTGGCTGTGATTCGTGGGAGTCATCGCCTAAGAAGGAGGGGTGAGTCAGAGGTGAATCTCTACTTGTATCCTCATTATGAGGATGAGAGGGATGATACCTGTGAGCTTCCTTTTCCCTTGGACTCCTCTGGGCAGTCCCCATATGGTCCCTTGCTCGAAACACTGGAAGAGCTGCAGGCACCCATAGCCCCCATGGTAAGGAAGATTGATCCCCAAGAGGGTAACCAAGGAGGAGAAGAATGGGTAGAGGTTAGGCCCTTCACCCCTGATCTGGCTAGAGTGGCAGGAAAATTGGTTGGTCCATTAACCCAGAGCACAGTCTTGGGATGGCTGGCACGTAATCCACTGAACTCGTTGTGTATGTGTGTGTGCAGATCTTAATATTAATAATATCCAATCTGCAAGGAGGGGAGTGTTGCCCCAGAATTTGATATTTGTGTGTATACCCCAGAACTTGACAGTGCTGCAATCAGCCATTTTGTATGTGCAGCCATTGCTAGATAAAAAACAAACATCACATAGCTAGAAATAATCTTAAACCTTTGTAAAACAAGGTGAAATGCTTGCATATTTGCAGTTTATTAATTAAAATAATATTAAAAAATTAAATAATCTTAATTTTAAATATCCCTAATATATTATAACAAAAATACTGAAAATATTTTAAAATAATTTCTTAAAATTTAAAAAATTAATAACCCGATACAATTATATTAACCCACTAAAGTCACTATAAATTATATATTTTATTAAAATTAACTATAAACATTAAATAAAAATAAATATCTCAGAGCAGTCCACAAAAAACTTTTCTTAAAAAAACCCAAAACCTAACATCTAAACACCCCATTAGCTCAACAAACCAAAGCCCCTAAAATCCAGCTAGCAATTACTCAAAACTATCTCAAACTGTAAGTAACTATATCTACAATATTTTAAACCTATACATGCTTAATATCTAATAAATTACAGTTTTAAATAAAAGCATGCTTACTTGTATTAATTATTTATCAAACAAAAATTGCTGAGTTCCCATTAATTTTTTCCTAACACTGCCTAAAGTAAAACAGTTAAATTACCACTGTTTTGGGTTCTAAAAACCCTCGGTAAAAAGTCCATCTCAAAGAACCTTGGTTACAGGGGGTAACCGTCATTTTTGCCTAACCTTGTTCTTGGAAATAAATGAACTGTTTTTTGTTGAGATTTTCCAAAATACTTCATCTAGAGGCAGACACGCAGCATGGAAAATTTCAGCTGGATAATTAAAGATTAGCAGTATTGTGAGCAGCTGAAAGCAGGATCTTTCCATACAAAGTGCTAGTTAGGCTTAATGATACGCATTGTTGCCAGCTCTTTCTATCATATAGTTCACCATATTCACTGAAGACTCCCAGTACTTACAATCATCCAGTTTATTGTTGATTAGCAACAGTATTAATACATCTAATCCATAGCATGAAATTACATGAATGCTTAATTCATTCAAAAAAATAGACCTATGCTGACTGGGTTATCATTATGAGCAATATTTTTTTATCTTCCCAATTACAGAAACTGACAGAAGAGAATGTAAAGACACAGTCTAAGAAAAGACAGAAAGGAAAAGTGTTTGAGACTCTCAAAGGCCAAAAGGTGATTGCAAGATCCGACATCACAGGATTTTATTTTCCAGGTAAATTGTTTTTGTGTGTGTTTCAAATGGTTTTTTTAAAATCTTTAGAAAGATTGCTGAAAAAAGAGCAACATTTACCTAATCTTTTTCACCTGGTTCAGTTTTAATTTGGTTTACTGTATATATTGTTGGATTTTTAATCTTTTCTCACCGTAATGCTTCTAGAAAGGTACAGAAAGCTCTGCAGACACCCTACTGATAGGTCTGTTTTTTTAAGAAGAAAGTGGTGGGAAATGTTTTGGAATAAAATGGTGTACATTTTGAATTGGAAGACAGTGTCAATCTATTCCTTTTTCTTTCTAGGCTGGTTTGTTTCCATTTAGGATTTAGTAAAGGCTGAGCCATCTGCTATATGTAGAATATTCACTAGATGTTTCTGTTGTGTTGTTGAGTTCTAAGTCAGAATATTTGTAGTATGAATTTGTATCCCATGATATGGTATTGGGGAAAAAATCTAACTAATCCCATACCTTTTTTGTATGATTGACAAAGTATTCCAGGACAGTTTCTGACATCAGAGAACATTTCACAGGCAATTTGACATCATTGGAAGTCTGTTCTCAGGAGAGGTGCAAGAATTGAACAGCTGGGGTATTGAGGATCGAAGTGCATTGGCAAAACCCAGAGGCGGCTCCAGGCACCAGCACCCCAAGCGCATGCTTGGGGCAGCAAGCCGCAAGGGGCGCTCTGCCGGTCACCGCGAGGGCGGCAGGCAGGTTGCCTTCGGTGACATGCCTGCAGAGGGTCCGCTGGTCCTGCGGCTTCGGCGTACAGGGCCGGTGCAAGGATGTTTTGCGCCCTAGGTGAAACTTCCACCTTGCGCCCTCTCCTCCCCCCCGCGCTCCCGCCCTGAGGCTCCCCCCAGTGGCAGCTCCCCCCTGCACCCTGAGGCACCGCCCCGCCCCAGCTCATCTCTGCTCTGTCTCCACCCTGAGCACACTGTCACTACTTCACTTCTCCTGCCTCCCAGGCTTGCGGCGCCTAAGCTGATTGGCGCTGCAAGCCTGGGAGGCGGGAGAAGTGAAGCAGCTCACCCCTGCCCCGCATCCTCTCCGAGCACGCCGTGGCCGCATCACTTCTCCCGCCTTCCAGGCTTGCGGCGCCTACCTGCCCCGCCTCCACCCCGAGCACGTCGTCGATGCTTCACTTCTCCCACATCCCAGGCTTGTGGCACCTACCTGCCCTGCCTCCACCCCAAGCACGCCATCGCTGCTGCACTTCTCCCGCCTTCCAGGCTTGCGGCGCCTACCTGCCCCGCCTCCACCCCGAGCACGTCGTCGATGCTTCACTTCTCCCACATCCCAGGCTTGTGGCACCTACCTGCCCTGCCTCCACCCCAAGCACGCCATCGCTGCTGCACTTCTCCCGCCTCCCAGGCTTGCGGCGCCAATCAGCAAGCCTGGGAGGCGGGAGAAGTGAAGCAGCCACGGCGTGCTCGGGGAGGAGGTGGGGCGGGGGTGAGCTGGGGCGGGGAGTCCCCTATGTGCCGTGCTCCCCCTTACTTGCTGCAGGCGGCCCTCCCTGCGCTCCCTTGCCCCAGCTCCCTCCACCTAAATGCTGGTGGCGACCGGGGCGGCCGAAGATCTGGCCGCCGCAGTTGCTGCCAAAGAAAATGGCGTCCCCCAAATCCTATAAATGGTTGCACCAGCCCTGTCGGCAGACCTCCCGCAGGCTGCCGCCGAATTTGCGGAACCGAGGACCTCCTGCAGGCAAGCCGCCGAAGGCAGCCTGACTGCAGTGCTTGGGGCGGCAAAATGCCTAGAGCCGCCCCGGCAAAACCTTGTGGGGAAGCTTGCTCTGTGATTCTTTACACTACATCTGGCTCGTCAGCCAGTGCTGTTAGTTCCTCACATTCATAGACACTGAATCAGTTACAATTAAAACAAATTGAGGATATTCCAACAGAGACACTTATAGTTAGGACTGTTTCATGTACAGATAAAATATGGAGAAAAGTTCATTGCTTTTGTTAGTCTGGCTTATTTTTTCTGTACTTTTTTGATTGCCTGATAACAGTTTTCAATTTAACAATCACAGGCTGAATTCTTTAATTTTACAGTTGGATCAGAAAACCATTTTGCTATTTATCTAGCTTTGTAACTGTTAGTGTTGAGGCTGGTCTGATGCTGCTGTGTATTCTTTTCCTGGTCACATAGTTGAAAGTTTCTCTATCCTATATCCAAATGCTAATTCAGTAAAACATCAAATGAGTGAAAGGTAAGTGGTCTAAAAGGGAGAATTTTTTTCCTACCCTACCATGAATAAGACCATACAGTATAAATTTACTGAAATATTAATTTACTATTTTTTCTCAGAATGCTATAATTCAAAACATAAGATTGATATTGCAGTTGGTACGGTAATAATGGTACAGTAATAACAGTGTACTGAATTTCTTTAGAATTTGGTATGCTACTTTTCACATATTGGACCAGATTTTCAGGGACGAGTTGTCATAAACAGATAGTCAAGGGTTAACAAGCTCAGTTAACAAGCTAAATTTTACCTTTTCTTTTTTTCTTTAATTAAAAGCTTTTCTTTTTAAGAACTTGATTGATTTCTTCCCTTGTTTGAGACCTCAGGGGATTAGTCTGACTCACCAGGGATAGGTGGGGGGAAGAGAGGAGGGGGGAAGGTGAATCCCTCTTTGTTTTATATTCAAGGAGTTTGAATCAAGGTAGTCTTCCCTGACGACCACGGGAGGGAAAGTCTGGGAGGGGGAATGGTTTATTTCCCTTTGTGTTAAGATCCCAGGAGTTTGGATCTGTGTTCCCCAGGGAAAGGTTTGGGGGAACAGAGAGTGTGCCAAAACACTATATTTTTGGCTGGTGGCAGTGTTACCAGATCTAAGCTAGGATTTTAGCTTAGAAGGATCCATGCAGGTCCCCATCTTTTGGACGCTAAAGTTCAAAGTGGGGAAAAAAGAAAAGGTAAAATTTAGCTCTGTAAAATCCGGATGGAAGTTTACAGGGTACAGCTTATAAAAACTAGAGGGACTCTAGCATAAATACAAAGAGGTAAAATATTGTTCCAGCAAACACACATTTGCAAATACAGAAATTAATCAAAAGACTAATCCGCCTTTCTAATACTCACTATACTGAATAGAAGAGAATACTTCAGGAAGCTTGGAGAGCCTGGATATACGTCTGGCCCCTCTTAGATCCAAAGAGAGAACAACCCCCAAAACAAAGAACCCAAACAAAGGCTTCCCTCCACCAAGGTTTGAAAGTATCTTGTCCCCTGATTGGTCCACTGGTCAGGTGTTTGCCAGGTTCACTGAGCTTGTTAACCCTTAACTATCTGTTTATGACATGAGTACAATGGATGTGTTTGCAAAAGTGTCCTTAGAAAATCCTGCCATTGCTTGAAGCACATAGCTATTGTGCACACAATCTGGGTAATTGCCTGCCTAACTGCTCATTGCATACTCTTTTGAATATTTGACCTTTTCATTAAATGAAATAACAAAATGCATGAGGGTCTCTTGCATCATGTGCCAGACCCCAAATGACAGACACTATACACAGTGAGAAGACTGTTGCATCATTTTACCCACATGCAGATAATTTATAATATTTATAGGATCTCAAAGTGGGTATTATAATCACCATTTTATAAATGAACCTTTCTGTGTTTATTTCCTAAGTGATCTGTCAAGGTCACATGGGAAGTCAGCACCTCTATGAGTAGAACTTAGTTCTAACTTCCAGTCACCTGTTCTAATCACTAGGTAATGCTGCTTCCCTAAACATAATTATATTTACCTTTTCAGTAAAATTAATAATTTTAGTATCTCTGAACAAGCCCCACAAAAAGGCAAACTTTATTTCTAATGGGAATGAACTATTTGCACATTCATCAAGGCTCCAATTCAGCAAGGTATTTAAGCATGTACCTAACTTTAAGCATGTGAATAGTCCCATTGAAATCATTTGGGCTTCTCACAGTGATGGTGTTAGGCTTATAGTTAAGTATTTTGCTGAATCAGGGTCCAAAGTAAAAGGGTTGTTATGGCTTCTATTAATTTTAGAATCTTTCTTTTCTTAGTAGTTATTCTGTACTTGCATTGTTTTAAAATAGTAATAATGTTGTTGTTGTGTTTTTTAATGCATCTTCTAAGCTGTTCCCTTCTGTGGGTCATCCAGTGTATGTTGTCTTCTCTGACCCCTGTCCTCCAAACACCAGTCTGCGGGAAGCTTTCTTCTGACGATGAGTTTCATGAGATTGGGGGCTTGTTTGAAGTCTAGAAGAGGGGTTTTGTGAAAGATTTCTTTAAGGATGTGGTCCCCATTGAGTATGGGTTGTAACTGTTTCATGATGTCCTGTACGGATTCCAGTGTGGGGTGGTAAGTGTCAACAAGGGGTATGTGGTCAGAGGGTTGGTTTTTTTTTCTGTATTGAAGCTGGTGGAGTGTCCTTGTTTGGTGAAGGTGGTTTTAAATGTGTTAATTGTGTGTCCCAGAAATTTTCCTCGGCACATATTCTGTGATATTTGAGGGCCTGATGGTAGATAACAGATCTTTTGGTGTGTTTGGGGTGGTTACTGCATCTGTGAAGGTAGGTGTGGCGATCCATGAGTTTCTTGTATATAGTAGTCTGTAAGGTTCAATTGTTGAAGCTGATCATGGTATCCATGAAGTTGATGCTGGTATTGTTGTGTTCTAGAGAGAGTTTGATGGATGGGTGGTGGTTGTTGAAGTTGTGATGGAACTCTATAAGGAAGTTTAGGCCGTCTGTCTAGAAGATGAAAATATCATAGATGTGTATCAGGTATATCATTGGTTTCATGGTGCATTTGTCCAGAAATTCTTCCTCAAGGTGTCCCGTGAAGTTGTTGGAATATTGGGGAGCCATCCTAATACCCATGGGTGTTCCCATAGTTTGGATAAAGTGTTTGTTGTTGAATGTAAAATTTCTACATGAGGAGGATGAAATAGATGCGTGTAGCAATGTATTTGGGATGGATATCTGAGTGTTGTCCATTATCTTGTAAATATTTGAAGCAGGCATCAATGCTGTCGTTCTGAAGGATGTTGGTGTAGAGGGAAGTGACATCTGTGGTGGCAAGCGTGGTGTTCTGAGGGAGGTGGTTAATGTTGCAGAGTTTCTGGAGGAAGTTGTTGTGTCCTGGAGCAAGCTGGCACTTTGTGGGTGAGTCATTGAAGATGGTTTCTATGAGTCCTGACATTCCTTCAATAAGAGTGCCATGGCCTGATATGACGGGTCTGCCTGGGTTCACTTGTTTGTATGTTTTGGGAAGCATGTAGAAGGTCCTGGAATGGTGGGAAGAGGGGTTGTGGGGGATGAGGTTGTAGAGTTTCTTTTGGAGTTATTTGGGCAAGGATTTGATGTTATCCTTAATTCCTAGGTGAATTGTGGTATAGGGTCTTCTTTGAGTTCTTTATAGTAAGTGGTGTTGGAGAGTTGTTGGTTGGTTTTGTTGATGTAGTCATCACCGTTGAAAACTACAGTGACACCACTCTTTGTCTGCTGGCTTGATCCCTATCTGGTAGTTGGATTTCAGGGACTGTATAGCTGTCATCTTGGTGGTAGTGTGATTGTAGTGGATTTCACAGTCAGTTTTTTTTTTCCAAAAGCAATCACTCTAATGATCAAGTGTGTTGTTTCGTCCATTGTGGGGTGTCCAGTCAGCCGATTCTTTTTTCTTATGACTGTTTGTGGGGAGGTGGTGGTTGTGGGTGGTGGTGTACTTATTGTAAAAGAATTCTTTGAGGAGGAGTCAGTGAAAGAATTCTTCAAGTTGTCCATGTGTTAGTATTGTATCAGGTTCTATGTTGGGGCAGAAGTTCAGTTCCTTGGAGAGTACAGATAATTCAGCTCCAGTAAGAGGTACTCTGGATATATTGATGATGTTGGGGTGTAATTTAGTGTCCATGTGGTGGGTCCTGGTGTCATGGTTTATCCTGGCGTTGAAGTTCAGTGGGTTGTGGAGTTGTTGTAGCTGGTTCCACTTTTTCTTTTTGTGTTGAATGGCTGTCAGCAGGTTTTGATAGTTGCTTTGGGTTTCTTACATGATCTCCAGGTGGGTTTCCTGTTTTTTTTCCTTCTTTTTTTGCATAATTATTTTGCAGAACTCGGGCTTTATATTATAAATTCTTTGGGGGCAGTGACTTTCTTTTTGTGTGTGACTTGTACAGTATAATGTACATTGTCAGTGCCTACTGCAAATATTGTAGATTCTACTGCAGGAAATATGGGGACATGTTACAGGCTACAGGATTTTTAGCCTTCTTATATATTGGTAAACATACTAAATGTAATTTTAATATTATATTTTTCATGTTTAACTCTTAGGAACTGTGATAAAGAGTATCAGTTCCTCCCAGGCACTTGTCGACTTCAGCCATGGAGAGACGCAGATTGTACCAATAAAGTTCATTATACCTGTCGGGGGTGCTATGCCTTGCCCATCACTGCAGGTGAAAAACTATTACTTTTAAAGGCAGCATATGTGCATCATTAACTTTGTTCTGCAGTTCACATCTGAGCATGATGATACATAATGGTTTGATCATTTCTGTATTTTGGATAAATTTGTAAATGTTAAAGAAGATTCTCCATTCATAGTGAAATTTCCTTTGGTTCCATGCTATTTCCAGTATTTCTTATGTTTGTCACTTGTTATTACATGATATGTGATAAGAGTTTAGAATCTTTGCTCTTTAAAATCACACATATTTGTATATCAGAAATATATCTGATTTCCCTCTAAAATAGTATTTTTGGCAGGTCACTCAGCACAAGTGGTCTTACTGTTTCCCAACAATACACATAATTAATTTACACTCACAGCATAGGAACCTAACAGAGCCTTTTACTCACACTATAACATACAGCAGGCTCTAGCCATTTATTTTTCATTGTATGTGCTTAATCCAACAAAAAAAAATCCTTTTACTAACCCCAAAGAACAATAATGGAACAAAAATCATATTCCATTTCTGTATTTGTTAGCTAGCTAATCGTCTATTATCACAATTCTTCTTTCAAATGGGGCTTATTTTAGCAGAGACAGGGATGATGGGTACAAAAAGCAATGGTCTACCCTGCCTTGGTTACAGTTAAAACCAGGGACTTGATTCTTTCCCTGTATAATGTAAGGAACTCCTGCTGATATTAATAGTATGTCTCTGTATTCTGTGTGGAGAGTCCAATTCTGGAAGTGTCCTGTCAGGTTTAATAGAAAATTATAATCTTTCTAGAGGGTTTTAAAAATCATCTTATATAATTCAATTAAAAATTATATTCCTGTTACAGAATTCCATGTGGTGTTTCAAAAACGTAAACAAATATAATTCTCTATTAAATTCTAAGGGATAAAGGGTTGGAATAATTTCTTTAGCAGCCTGTTAGCTTGATCCCTCTGAAATTCTGTAGGACGTTTCCATAGGATGCTGAATTAAGGCATGATCCTGTGAGGTGCTGATCCAGTGGGAGTTGAAGGTAGTCAGCACATGGCATGATTGGTACCTTTGTATTTTCCTCTAGAGTTCCATTTTAAGCCATTAGAATGGATTAGCATGTTGTTTTGTATAGTCAAACCGTCGTTTTAAACTGATATGCTATGAAGCTCTTGCAACCTAATTCTTTTCTGGTACACAGGTTGGAGACTATGTATTCGCCAGAACTGGGACACAAACAGGAAATGATTATTATATGCCTGCTGTTGTTATAGCAACACCAAAAAGAGTTGAAGCAGATGATAAACTCTACACAGTTTTGAAGTACAACAATAAGAAAGTAAGTAGACCTGTGAAAGGATACGAAGTTTGCCATGGCATTATTATAATTCTGGTTTTGATGAGGCAGAAATAACTGGCCTGGCTAAAGAGCACATTGTTCCATTCACCCGTCCAGCTGACCAAAATCAAATCAAATTTCAGAGCCAAGTATTGGGCCAACATAATGGACAAACTGATAAGGAGTGTAGCATAATTTATCCTTAAATCAAACATTACTGTACTCTCCATAATCCATTTATTGGCTTTCACAGGCTCCAGACTGCAAATGTGAAGAATAAGGATTGTTTTTGATGGGATAAAATAAAACTATTTTTAGTGTGTTTTGTTACCTTTGTTTGTTGGAGATTATTATGGTAATTTTATTTTTTTTCTCATTGTGTTTTATAAAGAAATTGTACTTATCATTAGGAAATTGTCATCTTGGTTTTTCAGATGCTTCTTACGGTTGCACCAAAGTGCCTGTTTTCTTTATGCGTTCCTTTATTCTTAACTGCTGTTTCTGAGGTTTAGAAGTCACTGATCTAAACTGGATGAATTTGATTGTGTTATTGCAGAAACACTGTATACGAAGTGGGCTTATTAAAATCAGCCAAACAAAGTATGCCTGTTCCTGCCATTATATAAGAATGGCCCATATGGTGGATTGCCTCCTGTGAGTATGTTTGAACTGGAATATGTAAACTTTTGGTTATGTGCATTCTAAAATATAGGGGGGGAAGAGAAGCATATTTTGTATTCAATTTTGCTTTAGATTTTCCATATCTAATATAATAACAAGTAGATTTTTAAACTAGAACAGGATTCATTCAGGTTGGGTGGTCCTGGACACATCACCATGTGTGTCTGATCCACTAAGTGTTTGGATGTGATGGTTATTAATTGTCTACTTCATGCTTTTAAAGTTCCCTGGCAGGGAACTGCACTGTATCAGTTTGGGAAGGACTCGTGGGAGGTGCTAGTTTGGTTCTTAATAACAGGAAGTTCGAAGTGAGAAAGTTTTTATTTTAAGATGTGTTTCGTGATATGAACTTGTGCTTCAAATTATGAAATGTATTTAGACTAGTCAGTGTCTTATTGGGCTTGAGTCTGGGGAATGGCTTGGAGAGGGTGAACTTACGTAGATCTTGGCTGATGTTTGCTGATTAGAATAGGACGTGAACTTATATTGGTTTCCAGGTAAATTTCGGTTTCTGTTTGTCCTTTACATAGCCTGAGCCATGAACCCATTTGAAGTATCCCTGAGAAGTGATAGATTTCAGAATTCATTAGCAGGCTGTGTGTTGTGTGGTAGAAACCCTGTTCTGGGCTTTAAGTATTGAGGCAGTGGCTCCTACTCTCCCCTCTCCAAAGAAGAGAGAACATGAAAGCCCTTTGGAATATATAAACCTGATCAATGAAGCAAGAGAGATTCCTTCTTTCCTATGGCTTCAGTATGTTTGGGGGAAAGTGTTCACTCCCATCAAAATCTAGCCAGAGAAAGAGGAGAAACCAGATAAATCAAAGCATTAATACTTCCTACCCAAAACCAGAACAGAATTTTCCATCCCCCTTCATTCCTCCTTTGAAGAAGTTATTTAGGGCAGAGTCAGAAACACCTAGAGATGGGAAGAGGCTCACTCAGCTATCCCTCATATTATATAGGCTTCTAGAGCCCAAAGATTCCATCTTCATTTCCTCTCTGCTCAATGCCACAGTGACATTGCTGATGAAGAACATGGTACAGTAAAAGCTGTGTTTTCCAGGACTTTATAAACTGGAAAACTCTAGAAACCAGCATTTTGTGGTGCCGGATCCAGGTGGTGCTCACCTTGGCGGCTCTCTAAAAGCAGTGACATGTCCCTGCTTCTCCTAGGTGGAGGTGTGGCTAGGTGACTCTGCACGCTGCCTCTGCCCACAGGTGCCACCCCCGCAGATCCCATTGGCCGCAGTCAATGGCTATAGTGATCAAAACCACTTAACTCTTGTATATTTTTCATTCATAGATCTCAAAGCACTTTACAGAAGAGATTAATATAATTATCCCCATTTACAGATGGGGAAACTGGCACAGAAAGGTGAAGTGACTTGCCTAACATCACCCAGCTGGCTAGTGACAGAACCAAGAATAGAATCCAGGTCTTCTGAGTCTCAGTCCAGTGCTCTAACTACTAGGCCACACTGCCTCCCTTAAGACTGGTTGTTTGTCATGGATAAAAAGATGATCATGGATTCCACTCAAGAATCCTACGGAATTTTGTTTTGTCTTTCCCCGTAAACATAATTAATTCCATCCCTCTCTCCTTCACATCCATTCAGTCATTCACTCTGAGTTGGCTGGCTGAGTTGGCTGGCTCAGTCATCAAGCCAGCCAGCCCCAAGCACTCCTAAGCACCTCCATATTTTTGCTACTCATCACTCTTGTTGGCTTTGCTGTATTGAATTTTGCTTTTTAGATTAGGATGGGAAAAGAAAGGAAAATTATGTGCTGGAAATAATATTTGTTGTAGTCTTTCCTCTTCTTTCATGCTACTCATCTGTCCATCCCGCCTAAATAATCTATATTTTTCTATACATATCTCTAATATTGCTGCATTTTTAGTCTGTTTTATGAACAGGTTGGAGCATGGCTAGATCTGTCTCTTGTGGTTGTGTTTTTTCCTCCTGCTTCTTGGTAATATAACATCGAGCTCTAAATGCAGTGCTTTTCATCATTAGATCTCAAAGTGATTTACAAAAGAGAGCAGTATCATAACCCCCATTTTACAGATGGGGAAACTGAAGTGTATAGAGTTAGGAGACTTGTCCAGGTCACCCAGCAGATGAATAACAGAACAGGGCATTGAACCCAGCTTTTCTGAGTCCTAGTCCAGTGCTCTATCCACTAGGCAACACTACCTTTTTGATAGCTGGGGCTTTACATCTCTATAGAATTGTTTTCTCTGAGATAGGAGAAGATGGCCTCAGATGAACACAATTACTAGTGCAAAATTTTCCCCTTTTGCACGTAAGATCTCTCTACAATATTTTATTGTTTTCCATTAAGATACTGTATTTGTAAATGGAATAATGTTCTCATTGAAGTGTAACAGTTTCTCCCATATTATTTAACACTTTACTTTTATGTCATGTAGATATGCATCCTGTCCTCTTCCAGGCATTGACTAACTTAATTCACTGATTGAATCGTAAAGATTCAACATTGTCCGTGACATTACTTTATATTCATTGCTTATTGTAGTCTAGCACACAGTGTCTAATGAGTGTTTTCCTCTTTTATGAGAAACTGTGCATTAAAAATCATTAGACAGTTGTATTTCATTAGCTGCACGTTAATCAGTACTAATGCTGGCTATGCCATTTGCACTGCTTGAATAAAGATTGTGTCAACATTTCCATTATAGCCCCTGTTTTCAGGGAGTTTGGTCAGTCATGTGTTCCTACCTGAAACTTGTTATGTGAGGCATTCTAAAAAGATCTGCACTGTGATGCTTAACTTCAGGCTCATTCTTCCAACTCTGGCGACTTCACAAGGCTACTGTCAGCACAATGAGTCTTTTTCTTATCAACACAGTGGGAGGTGGGGAAAGATGACATACAAAGTGTTAGAGTTATAAAATAAAGATGTTTTGAAATAGCATGATATACCACATTTACACACACAGATGTATATCAGTGAATCTTCTCTTCTGATTTCTAGCCCAAATGTACAGGCTGAGAAATCCATCCAGAACTCATCTCCACAAGAAGAAGAAGAAAAGGGGGAAAAATTGAAAGAAGATGGGGGTAAAAAGAAAAAAAAAGGGAAAGTAGAAAGCAAAAAGCATCCCAGGGAGAAGACTTCAGACTCTGATGATCTTCTATTTATCTCCAGGAGGGAAATGAAAAACAAAGAAAGGAATTCACTGCCTAGTGACAAAGAGGAAACTGAAGGTAAAGAAGTGGGGAACAAATTATTTGGTCAAGTCATAAAATCATAAAGATTAGAGATGGAACTGACCTTTTGGGTCATTTAGTCCATTCCCCTGCCACTACAGAAAGGTCCCTGCAGTATATTTTCTGGAGGTTTGTCCAGTCTAATTTCAAATGTTGCAAAGGATGAAGTTTCCACCATTTTCATTGGGAGACTATTCCACAGACTAGCTAATCTCAGCATCAAGATGAGATTGCTTTCTTGATGTTTGTCTATTTATACTAGTTACGTCCCTTGGTATCAGCCTTAAGCAAATTTCTCTACATCCTGGCTATTTACCTAGACCCTCCCGATATTTTTTTATGTTTACTCCTCAGTCATCAAGTCAAGCTATTTGTATATTGCTCTTCTGATCTTTCCTCATAAATCAGTACTCATCTTTTGTTGCTCTTGTGTCAATTCCATCCAGTTTGTCTACATCTGTCTGGTACTGAAGTAGCATTATACTGCAGTACTGCCCAGGTTTCTCACCATCCTTTGTAGCAGCACAGCTTCCTCAGAAGCCATATCATGACTGGCTCCCTGCCGGTAGATGTCTCTGAACTCCCCAGGATTCCAATGTGCAGAGGGTGAATGAACATGAGATCCCATTAGCCTCTTCTGTTACTAATTCCCTGCAGGTTGAAGGAAGGATGAATCTGAGGAGAGTGGCTATCACCTTGGCCCATCCCGGCCATGCCTTACCCAGATCTGCAGAACCTTGGCCATCTGAGTCCCACAAAGAAGATTCTTCTAGGTGGCATGAGGTGGAACATGCTGCAGAGTCCCCTTTTTATGGCACCATTGGCTTTACCTTTTTTTTTTTTTTTGCATACCCCTTTGTATCTCAGAATGGATGGAAGTGGAGGAGAACCTCTGATATTCATACAGTTAATAAAGATGTTATATAAAACTGGTCCTTACACTGATCCCTACAGGATTTCTTTGAATGCATTCTCACAACTTGACACATTATTGAGTATTGTTACTCTTCGTTTGCAGGTGTTCAGTCAGTTTTCAGTGTATATGATAGTGCTTATCATAGCCAAGAAAATCTGAATCAATTTTGCAAATAAAAATTAGTGAGCCAGTGTCAATATGTTACTAAACGCCAGACATACTGCATGTAGTTTATTCCATACATCCACTATTTATTTTAATGCTATTTAAAAAAATAAATAAATAATAAAACCCCCAAGTTTGCCTGGTATCATTTTTGTCTCATGGGCCAGATCCTCATCTGGTGTAATCTGGCAGTTTACAGTAGTTAACAGTCTGGTGCTAAATGTGCTGCTTATTGAGATCCCATCTTTGCAACCCTTACTCATACTGATGAGCTCTTAGACAAATGCTTCTGTTTAAACCAGTGGGATCACTTGCAAGAGTAAGTGCTCATCAACATGAGTGAGGATTGCAGAGCTGTGTCCTATGAATGTGGTGTTCCATTAATCTCTAGAGACTAGATTTTAAAGGCCTAAGCTCCTGTTGATTTCCTAGGCACATAGTGGGATTTTTAAAAGTGCTTATCTGCATCTTTAGGTGCCTATATACCTTTGAAAATCTGGCCCTAGATATTTACATTTTTTCCTAACCCTTTCATTCTGGAATTGCTTGCTACCTCATGAAGAATGGATCATGTGTGTCTGTTATGTGTTAGGGGGTTAATATTTGTTCATTATTTTACTAAAGATTGAAGTTAGATTTACCTAATACTAGTTCCCAAGATTACTCTGCTTTCCTTTTTTAAAGTTCAGTACCACGTTTGCTTTATTAGTTAGGCACCCAATCTGCTTAGGTACTTTTGAACATCTCACTAGGTGCCTATCTATATCTTTAGACACCAAAATGCCTTTTAAAATCTGGCCCTTAGCACCTTAAGATGATGATCTTTAGACCCCAAAAGCTTTTGATTTATATGTTCAGACTTTCCAAGTGTGCTCTTCACTGCTGTTTGCCATTATTTTTCAAAGTCTTCAGTACTTCTTAATTGTTCTTGTTAAAGGCAGATTTAAAAAGGAGTTCACCATCTCAGCAATTCAAAAGAAATTTTTTGAATAGTTGTAAATTCCATTAATAGTTAAAAACAAACTAATAATTTATAATAGCCTGAATACATCCTACAGTAACGAGGTTACACTTATTGCTTGATTGCTTGATTTCTGAAGGCAGTCTATTGAATTGGGCATTGGTTTATTTAAAAGGTTTATAATCCTCCCACATAGTTTCTAATACCTGAGTAATTTTAATGTCTTTTCATTTGTATAAAAACATATTACTCAATACTCCTGAATGTTTGCCTGTAGTACAAGAACTTCTTGTTCATAATTGTGCAGCATATTTTCTCTAGCCCATTCACGCTAGTGTAATACGGGAGAAATACTCGGTACCATGAAAAAGTGCCTCCTTCTTAAAAACCATGCTAGCCTCATCATCACTGGCGATCCCTCGATTCGAGGATGATCTCTACTGTGGATTTACATCTGGGTCCTGAGATGACTCTGGAGTCCCATCCTGGAACCACAGACCTGCCCGCAGTAGGTGTAGATGTTTCCTGGTGCATCAGCTGCCTGCTGGGAGAAAGTTCTTTCTTTTTCCTTCCTTCTCTTTCTCTTTTCAGCTTCAAGGGCAAGGCGCTTCTCCTCAAAGCGGGCCACTGCCTGATGCCGCCTGTGGCTCCATTGGGGTCAGTTAGTGCTTGTGCCTCCCAATTTGAGATGTTCACATCAGTTTTCTTGAGATACGCTTTCAGTGTCTTTGTAGCTAGTCTACCCAGTCCTCAAATGTCTGGCTTTGGTTGATCACGCATAGAGCCAGAATGTGCAACTCTTGCTTGTGTTGGTGAACTCTTGCTCACATAAGCAGTCCCATAGATTTCATACATACATTTCAACATTTCATAGATTTCAGTGGGATTACTAGAGGGAGTAGGAGCTCCCTAGCATGAATAAGAGTTGTACAATATAGTTCTTAATTTCTTTAGCTAGCAAGGTAAATTTATTCAACTGGAAAAATCTACTTGATGAAGCCTAATATATTCACTGCTTTTGGGTACTGTATGAATGTACTAAAGCAAACTTGTTAGAGGATTTTGAAATGTCTACAAGCCAGCATATTTTCAGCTAAAATATTTTTGACTGTTACCTGATTGCATGTAATCAGTGGCCCAGGCCTGTTCTTGCTCACGAAAAACATCCATTGACTTGAATGAATATGGATTCCATGATTGGGCCTTGTGATGGGGCATCTGCCCCACACTGGCCCGTAAGGGGTTAATAGAACCCTAGGGAGGCTGTACAGCAGGCAGCCAATTAGAGAGGGCCCTAGTGAGGCTGCGCAGGAGACAGCCAATTAGAGAGGGGCTGTGAGGAGCAGCCAATCGGGGCCTGGTAGACCCAAATAAGAAGAGCTGCAGGGCAGAGCAAGGTCAGTAGCTGCCTGGAGCTCGAGGAGGGAAGGTCAGGCTCCTAGCAGGAGGAAGGAGTGCCAGCACCTGGACAGAGCAGAGCTGCTACCAATGACTCGGGGATGGGGAAGCAAAAGACGGCTCCTTGTTGGCTGCAGGGATTTGCAGGCTGGGGTCCTGAGGCAAGGGAGAAGAGGGTACTGAGGGCCATGGGGAAGCCACCCAGGGAAATGAACTGAGGAGTTGGAGGGGATGCAGTAAGTGGCAGCCATCTACAGGGCCCTGGGCCTGGACCCAGAGTAGTTGGCAAGCCTGGGTCTCCACCTGCCCCCTGCCTACTGCTGAGGAAGTGGCCAGACAATTGGCTGCAGTTGCCATTGAGGGAAGTGGTTGGACAGTGGACTGCAGTTCCCCCAAAAGGGGAGAGAACAGAATGTGATGTGGCCGAAGGGCTGTGTCCTGCAGAAGACGCCGTGGTCCTTCGAACGACACCGTTCCAGGAGCAGAAGTGACGGTGGGTGAGATAGCACCAGAGGGCGCACTGGCTAGCAGAGCTAATCCCTGGGACAGCCAGCAGGAGGCACCACAGTGGTGAGTGAACCCCATCACTGGGGCCCTACCAAATTCACAGTCCAATTTGGTCAATTTCACGGTCATGGAATTTTTAAATAATAAATTTCATGATTTCAGCTATTTAAATCTGAAATTTCAGTGTATTGTAATTTTAGGGATCCTGACCCAAAAAGGAATTTGGGGGGGGGGGGTTTGAAAAGTTATTGTGTGCGTGGGGGATTGCGGTACTGCTACCCTTACTTCTGTGCTGCTGGTGGTGGTGCTGCCTTCAGAGCTGGACAGCCAGAAAGCGGCGGCTGCTGGCCGGGATCCCAGTTCTGAAGGCAGAGCCACCGCAACCAGCAGCGCAGAAGTAAGGATGGTATGGTGTATGGTATGGTATTGTCACCCTTACTTCTGCACTGCTGCCTGCAGAGCTGGGCCCTCAGTCAGCAGCCGCCATTCTCCAGCCACCCAGCTCTGAAGGCAGCAGTGCAGAAGTAAGGATGACATGGTATAGTATTGCCACTCTTACTTCTGCGCTGCTGCTGGCAGGGCGCTGCCTTCAGAGCTGTTCAAGAGGGAAGCTGTGACAACTGGCAAGCTAGTGGATGGACTTGTTTTCCCCCCATTAGCTATTTATATTTCCAGGGACACGCTCATTTCACTTTCTCATTTCCCATAGCTCATTTAGCATTTGGATAATGTCATTGTAATAAAGCATAGTGCTCCCATTTGTTGGTCACGGATTGTTTAATTAGCCGTTGATGTCAGTTCATCTCAGCTTGAATCTGTCATTTAGTGCAGCTGTGTATAGTAAAGGACTATTGAGAGGCCTCTGGATTGAGATTTTGTTTATAGGCTAATGTCTCAAAAATATTCTCACCCCCGTCATGGCTCTTTATTCACCTGAAAAAGAAATGTGTTAAACCAGTAGTCAGCTGTTTTGCCATAGAGAGTGGAAAAGGCAGATGTGCCATGGAACAAAGTGTAGATCAGTTGATATAGTAATGTGATTTTTATCCAGTCTCATTTCTGTCCAGATTCAGGTAGCAAGAGACAGATGGCTTATTTATAACTTTTTCAGAAGGTTTCTGGAAACTGTGTGCACTGAGTAAAGAAAATAATATGATGTCTGTGAATAATACATCGTAGGGAATATAGATTTGACAGCATGTCTTCAATTTTTTCAAGATAACAGCAAGCTTGCAGTGGCTTTCACTATTTTACCAACAAACTTTGTTCCTTAAACTGCACTATATGATCAGATGCCTTCAACTTTCCAGGGTACAGTTATTTCTCTCACTTGACTGATATTTTCATAGCAACACACAGTGGAGCTTCAGATTCCTGACTCTTAGCTTACAATTTCACAAGAAGAATCAAAATGGCCATTTTGTGTATCTAGGTGGTGACCTGGTATGTATATTGGCATGGTTTTCGGAAGTGCTGAGCTCCCGCAGGTTTGGTTCCAGTGACTTCAGTGGGAGCTACAGAAGCTCAGCACTTTTGAAAATAGGGCCATGTATGTCATATATTCTCCTCTTCGCCATGAACTCAGTCTGTATGTTGACAGTACCAACTTTATAGTGGCGCCATGGCACTGGGCCCATGCTCAAAAGCGGCCGCAGCCTGGCTCACTCCACTTGCACTGCGCCCCGAGCTGCTAACACCTCTCGGCCATTCAGCCAGCCCAGGGTTTCTCTCCACCCCGTGCCCCTGCCTGCCAGCTCCTCCATACCCTGTGTCCCCTCTCTTCTCCCAGGGGCAGAGAGGAGCCCTCAGCTGCTGCCGCTTCAATGACCGTCCGCTTTGGGCCTGCTGGGGCCTGCTTCTCCCTGCTGCTCTGCAGAAGCGGCAGGCTGGGAAAGTCGGCGGCTCCACGCGCCCCCCCGCCCCCACTCCTCTGCAAGGAAACACCTCCTCCACTGCAGGCAACAGCACCAGGCAGGCAGGGCTGGGTGGGGGAGATCTGTGTGTGTTGGGGTGCTAGGGAGTGGGGGTACTATGCGGGTTGCTGGGCAGTTGTGGAGCTTTGGGCAGGGGGGCACTGGGCAGGGGTGGTGGTGTGCAGGGTTCTGTGCATTTGTGGTGGTGGGGTTTCTGGGGGGGTGGCACTGGGCATAGCGGGTCCAGGGGGCGCTGGGTATAGGGAGTCGGGGGGAGGGTGTTGGGCAGGGGGGTTGTGTGGTGTGGCATGGGCCCACCCCCGAGGGGAAGTTGGCATGCTGGCAGCTCAGGGCCGGGCAGGCCAGTGTCTTCTGGTTTGTAAACAGTGCCCTCGCACTGGGCTGGGCAGAGCGGGGTCACCCTCGCCATGCAATGCCCCATTGCCCCGGGCTGGCCCCTAGCTCTGCGGACCCACCTCCCCACGCCATGCCCCCATAGGGGTCCACAAATGTGTGGCACTGGGTCCTCAAAAGGTTAATCTGGCCCTGCATGTTGATATCCTCTCTCTCCCTCCCCTGGAACTCCCTCTCACAAGCTACTATGCTTTCTCTTTTCCATTTTTACCTTCATATTTTTTTAGCCTACAATTAACCCTAATCCACAGTTACTTTTTCCTTTCTTTCCCCATTAGTGCATCTGTCCACATCCTGTATTCACCCATCACTTAAATTTGTTGGCAAGTATACCAGCAAGTTGAGGTGCTCAGAAACTTTAGTGATGGGCATCATTATTTAGATTGTAAGCTCTTTGGAGCAAGGACTGTCTATTATTCTGTATTTGTAAAGAGCTTATTCATAGATTCATAGACTCTAGGACTGGAAGGGACCTTGAGAAGTCATCGAGTCCAGTCCCCTGTCCTCATGGCAGGACCAAATACTGTCTAGACCATCCCTGATAGACATTTATCTAACCTACTCTTAAATATCTCCAGAGATGGAGATTCCACAACCTCCCTAGGCAATTTATTCCAGTGTTTAACCACCCTGACAGTTAGGAACTTTTTCCCAATGTCCAACCTAAACCTCCCTTGCTGCAGTTTAAGCCCATTGCTTCTTGTTCTATCCTTAGAGGCTAAGGTGAACAAGTTTTCTCCCTCCTCCTGATGACAGCCTTTTAGATACCTGAAAACTGCTATCATGTCCCCTCTTAGTCTTCTCTTTTCCAAACTAAACAAACCCAATTCTTTCAGCCTTCCTTCATAGGTCATGTGCTCAAGACCTTTAATCATTCTTGTTGCTCTTCTCTGGACCCTCTCCAATTTCTCCACATCTTTCTTGAAATGCTGTGCCCAGAACTGGACACAATACTCCAGTTGAGGCCTAACCCGCACAAAGTAGAGCGGAAGAATGACTTCTCGTGTCTTGCTCACACACACCTGTTAATGCATCCCAGAATCACGTTTGCTTTTTTTGCAGCAGCATCACACTATTGACTCATATTTATCTTGTGGTCCACTATAACCCCTAGATCCCTTTCTGTCATACTCCTTCCTAGACAGTCTCTTCCCATTCTGTATGTGTGAAACTGATTGTTCCTTCCTAAGTGGAGCACTTTGCATTTGTCTTTATTAAACTTCATCCGGTTTACCTCAGACCATTTCTCCAATTTGTCCAGATCATTTTGAATTATGATCCTGTCCTCCAAAGCAGTTGCAATCCCTCCCAGTTTGGTATCATCTGCAAACTTAATAAGCGTACTTTCTATGCCAACATCTAAGTCATTGATGACTTAGCATAGTGGAGTCCCATTTTTGGTTGGCCATTAGGCACTATTTTAATAAAAGTAACTAATAATATAAAAAAAAATCAATATATTTTATTTTATTTTTTATTTTATTTTATTTTATTCTTCTCTATATTCCTTATGACTTTATATTTTGCCTCACTAAGAAGCTTCTGTATCCAACTCCAAATAATATATCTATGGTGTGTCTCACTATGAAGTATTTTGTGATACTTTTGAAGAATGCTGTTGTAGCTCAAAATACATTTGTCTGTATACAAATTTATTTGTGGAAACCCTCCTATAGAGGATAACATGCTTTATGGAGAAAGTAAACTATAAGCTACTGGGAAAAGGAAGGTTTTTACAGGGAGATTTACAGAGATGGAGTGTCTACAGGTCTCATCCACTTCCTACTGAAATAAATTGGAGTCTTCCATTGGCTTTACTGGGACATGCAATGAGCCCTCTGTAGGTTGTGGAGGGAGAAGAAATTTATATCTTCACAATCACTCAGTGCCACTGATGGGTATGCATGAAGGATTTGAATAAAGTTATTAAAATGTATTCTAAAAATCTAGAAAATATACCAAAGTGTGTGATGATGTTTCCATGGCAAGTCAAATAAGTAACCATTTTTAAAAAGCGGGTGCTTGCTGCCTGGTGACTGAGGTCTGTTTGCAAGTAAATGTGTGCAGAAGTGCACACAACAAGTAATTGCCTGCGGAACTGAGTGCCGTTACCTGTGTGGGGGGAGGGATTTGCACATTTGATTTGCACTATGAATGTTCCACGCCTTGGAGCAGTTGGTGTTTTCTTTTCTTTTCCCTCTTTCTTCCACTTATTACTCTGTATCTCTTTTTCTTGTCAAGCTTAGAGCTCTTCCTTCTTATGCACCTAAATTTCCTCCTTCAAATGTCTCCTTAAAACAGCTTTCTTTCAGCTGGTATCCCACTACTCCAGCACCTGGCTGGTATGACTGTTTTAAAACTCACTTTCTCTGCTCAAGAAAAAGCAAAACAATATATGCAATCTATTTTGAGCTGGAAAATAGTATTCTGACTGTTTTGGTTCACCCTTTTTCCTCACCATCAATTCATTGTGTTAATGGTCTAACTTATACTGTGAGCAGAGACAGTAGAGACCTTGGTATTTTATATAGCTATAAAACACCAGTGCTTCATAAATAATCATTTATCCTTAAGATCACACTCCTATTAATAGCAAACCTATTAAGATGCATATGTGGGAAATGATAATACATTAAGAGAAAGTTATAGGTTAATACATTAAGGGAATTGTGACTAGACCTCTGAGGGTGCTGAAAGCAGTGAAGACTCCCCTTTACACTGGAGTTTTGCACTATCACTTCCCTGGAGTCAATTGGCCCACCTGATTCTTGCAGAACATGTTGCATGATATGAGTTATAAGTTTTTTTGCTTATGATTGTATCTATTCTTCAAATATTTCTAATAGGTATAAAATAAATGTTTGTTTCACTAAATAATATGTATTCTCTCTCAGTCGCTCCTCTACTCACTGCATTTCATCAACTTCATCGAGATCAGAATCTTGGCTGTCTCCTAAACACTTCAACTCACAGGTTACCAAAGCATCTTCATTGCTCTTGCTCTGTCACTACAGATCAACAGAGCCAACCAGCACCTGCGAGCATCAACAACAATAACTTTATTGCAGCCTGCCAGAGAGAGGCCACGTTATGGGTTCTGGCAGCTTGCTCAGATCAATCTTGGCCTTTTCAGGGACTCGTTGTTGAACTGCTGGACTGAGTATGGACACCACCAGGGGTGCTCTCCAGGCAGAAAACCAGAAACTGAGGGACCAAATATGACAGCTGCAGATGGGAAATCATTCCTTGCAGGAGCAAGCTACAGCACTCTGAGCAGCTGCGAGTGACCACTCAGCTTCTCTTATCATATTGGCTCAAGTGGCTGGCTCCAGAGTTCCTTTGCCAGAGAGATATGTTGGTACCTGCAGTAAGTTTCATGGGTTCGTTACTCAATGCAGACTCCTATTTATGCTCCAGCCCCCGGAGTATATCAGAGACTAAGTTAAGGTGGGGCTAGTACTGAGCCTACTTAATGGGGAGGGCCTGGCATGGGCCTCTCCCTTTTTAGAACAGAATCAGTTCTGACCAACTGGGACTCATTCTTATGTAACTCTTCTGCCAGGTGGAGCTGGCAGCAACCAGTGCTGGGTTCAATATCTAGGGGTTCCTTTTCAACAATACAACACAGAACTGGCTCAAGCCCCCACCCAGTAACCTGTGAAAATTACACACCACCCCGAGCACCTTTGAGAGGCAATACTTCCCCTCTCACAAGCACAGAGTCTGAGTGTAGAAAAGAAACTTTTAATGAAAGGAGGGAAGTCACCAACATTAATTAGGGAAAATGCCACAAGCAGGATTCATAATCATAAAACTGTGAGCAGAACACCCACCCCAGCGTGTGTGGGGCAGAGTCATCTGCCTCATGTTCTTGAGTTCTACAACCAGCAGTTCCTTTTCTGTGCCCCTCTCTGCTCCCTCACCATGCCCCACTCTCAGTGCTTGCCCTACGTCCGTGAGGACCCAGGTTTCAGAGGTGCATCTGTGTGAGTTCGCCTCTGACCTGGGGAAGAAGGCACCTTGCTTGCTCCGCCATCTGAGCACTTGCTCCGGCGGGCCACCCCGCCAGCCAGGGTTTCTCTCTGCAGGCTTTTCTTCTCTGACCTTTGCAATGGAGAAATATCCAATTTTTCTTCTGGTCCACTCCAAAGATGTTTAAACAATTCTTCCAATGTATTTGCTTAAAAAGCACGGCTTCAAAGTAAATAGTGGATTTATTACACTTATTTCCATTCATGTCTCCTGAGCTAACCCCTTAGAAAGCACTAGTTTTTAATTAAGAATTCAGCAGCACTGGAAGTACAATCACATTCTGTCTGCACTGGAGGTTAATGATACTATCTTGCCTTAAGAAGTCGGGGGTTTACACTGTGTATTTCAAAGGTATTTTGATTAAGACACAGTCTATAAAATACTCTCCTCTCCAAAATGGGATACAGAGAACAATGAGGTAGGTATCAGGGCTGTTGATTAATCACAGTCAACTCACATGACTAACTAAAAAAATTAATCGTGATTAATCACAGTTTTAATCACACTGTTAAACAATAGAATACTAATTGAAATTTATTATATATTTTTGGATGTTTTTCTACATTTTCAAATCCTATTGATTTCAGTTACAACACAGAATACAAAGTGTACAGTGCTCACTTTATATTATTTTTATTACAAATATTTGCACTGTAAAAATGATAAAAAATAGTATTTTTCAATTAATCTCATACAAGTACTGTAGTGCAATCTCTTTATCCTGAAAGTCAAACTTACAAATGTAGATTTTTTTTGTTACATAACTGCACTCCAAAACAAAATAATGTAAAATTTTAAAGCCTACAAGTCCACTCAGTCCTACTTCTTATTCAGCCAATCGCTAAGACAAACAAGTTTGTTTACATTTACAGGAGATAATGCCGGCTTCTTATTTACATTGTCACCTGAAATTGAGAACAGGTGTTCACCTGGCACTTTTGCAGCTGGCATTGCAAGGTATTTACGTGCCAGATATGCTAAACATTCGTATGCCCCTTCATGCTTCAGCCACCATTCCAGAGGACATGCTTCCATGCTGATGACATTCATTTAAAAAAAAATACATTAATTAAACTTTGACCGAACTCCTTGGGGGAGAATTGTGTGTCTCCTGCTCTGTTTTACTCACATTCTGCTATGTATTTCATATTATAGCAATCTTGGATGATGACCTAGCACGTGTTGTTCGTTTTAAGAACACTTTCACTGCAGATTTAACAAAACGTAAAGGTACCAATGTGAGATTTCTAAAGATAGCTACAGCACTTGACCCAAGGTTTAAGAATCTGAAGTGCCTTCCAAAATCTGAGCGGGACGAGGTGTGGAGCATGCTTTCAAAGTCTTAAAAGAGCAACACTCTGATACAGAAACTACAGAACCTGAACCACCAAAAAAGAAAATCAACTTTCTGCTGGGGGCATCCGACTCAGATGATTAAAATGAACATGCATTGGTCTGCACTGCTTTTGATAGTTATCAAGCAGAACCCCTCATTAGCCTGGATGCATGTCCTCTGGAATGATTGAAACATGAAGAGACATTTGAATCTTTACCGCATCTGGCATGTAAGTATCTTGCAACACCAGCTATGATAGTGCCATGAGAATGCCTGTACTCACTTTCAGGTGACATTGTAAACAAGAAGTAGGCAGCATTATCTCCTGTAAATGTAAACAAACTTGTTTGTCTTAGTGACTGGCTGAACAAGAAGTAGGACTGAGTGGACTTGTAGGCTCTAAAGTTTTACATTGTTCTATTTTTGAATGCAGTTATTTTTTGTACATAATTCTACATTTGTAAGTTCAACTTAAATGATAAAGAGATTGAACTACAGTACTTGTATGAGGTGAATTGAAAAATACTATTTTTTGTTTTTTACAGCACAAATATTTGTAATAAAAATAAATATAACAAGAGCACAGCACACTTTGTATTCTGTGTTGTAATTGAAATCAATATATTTGAAAATGTAGAAAACATCCAAAAATATTTAAATAAATGGTATTCTATTATTGTTTAACAGTGCGATTAGTCGCGATTATTTTTTTAATCACTTGACAGCCCTAGGTGTATTTTTTTCATGATTCTCATTAACATTTATTAAATACACTACATTTTACTATTTATCTTGGTCTGTAGCTTCAGGACTTTTGTGTGGCTTGCCCCTTTGGGAATTTCACAAATCATTGATGTAACTACGTTGATCTTGGGAGAAATCTCTTACCACAAAACAATTTAATTAAATTTCTCTGATAAAACCTTGTACAGGTGTGACAAAAATCAAGATGTCCAATTCTGATCTCAGTAAATCTAGAGTATTGTATACCTTTGGTTTCAGTGGAATTGCTTCATATATTAATCAGCATATATGAAATCTGAATATGACCTAATGCCATCACTGTGTGTGTGTGTGTGTGTGTGAGAGAGAGAGAGAGAGAGACAGATTGCCTGCCTGTATGTGCATGTGATAGGTGCAGAGTTTCCCTGTGAAAGATGCTTGTTTGAAAGGAGTTAGACTCTATTACAGACCCCAATCTTTAGAAATAGCTAAGTTATAGTTTAAGGGACAAATTTTCAAAATGTGATTTCTCTTTGTGTATTCACCGCATTGAACCTGCAATCACGTCACCCTGCAGTAGGTGGAATTTATGGGCCAGATTTGCTGGAGCTACTCAGAAAGTGGATTGGAGGGAGGGGGATTCTGTGGAAAACGTTGATGAAAATGAAAAAAAAAATCTTTTCATTTAAATTTTGCATGATTTTTTTTTTATTTTTTTCAGTAAAAATTCAAAACCAAAAAATTTAAACTCAGAAATGCTACTGTGCTTCCTCAAGGGAGTTGTAGTTCAGATACCTCTTGCTCCCATGCTCTTCTATAGGTGGGGCTCCCTGATCGGATTACGTCTCCCATGATGCACCTTCACCTCCCCTCTTGAAGAGGGGAGGTGAAGGTGCATCATGGGAGTCCCCAGACATAGTACATCATAAGAGATGCAATCCAGCTGGGAAGCTTGGTCCATAGAGGAGAATGGGGATACGAAACCACCAAACTATAACTCCCATCATGCACACTGCAGTACCATATCCAAAACAATATTTTGTTTTCAGCCAAAATATTTTGGTTTTCAGGCATTCAGTTTTTCTACAAAAAGAGATGGAATTGAAACAGACACCTTTCACAGAAAAATTGTTTAACTGAAAATCCATTTCCGCCCCCCCCACCCATGGAAAATTTTCACCAGCTCTACTCAGAACCTAGCAGCTCCCATTGCTATCAAAGAGAGAAAAGTCTTCATGGGAACTAGGGGGTGCTGGCCATATTTGAAAATTTGGCCACTACATTTAGGTGCTTAAATGGGAACTGAGCTCTTTTTTTGAAAAGTGGGCCCCATTTTTGGGTACTAAGCATTTTTAAAAATCTGGGCCAACATATGCAATCCTATGCCATACAAAAAGTGTCTACAGATGAGTTTTGTACACACATTTTGTCATAAATAGTTGAGTGATACTGTGTAAAATAACTGCACATGCAAACACTTGCATATGCAAAGTTGTGTACCAACCAAAGGCTGAAGCTCCTTTGAAAACTTGGTCCAGGGAGAAACTACAATTTTCTACTGGATGTAGTCCTAATGCATGAGAAATATAAAGCAAAATGTTACCCTGCTGGAGTCTTAGAACTGGAAGTGTAATCAATGCATTTGCGGGATCATAGTTCATAAAGGACTGCTCATCGATCTTTGTTGGCACTTTAGACAGAAGCTAGTTTTTAAGAATGGATTTATTGTAGAGATATGGAAAGTGATAGATGATCTTCCCTGTTTTTGTCTTAAGGGTCCACATTGTTGTTCCTTTCTGGGTCTGTAGTTTGACCCAGTGGTGAGCTGGAGCAGGTTCCCACAGGTTCTCAAGAACCGGTTGCTAAAATTAGACCTCCGTGGAGAACCGGTTGTTAAAGAAACAGGGGGTGGGCAAAGAACTCTGGTCCGTGGGCCGGACCATCCTGTTGCTCCCAGGATTCCCAGCTGGGGAGGCTGAGGGTCCCCCGGCCCTTCCCCCGCTTCCCCCCAGCTGCAGTGTGGCCAGCCGCCGGCACCAGCTGGGCAGCTCAGCTGAGCTCTGGAGTCGTCCTGCTGCCACTTTTTGAATGGCCCAGCAAGGTGTGTGTGTGTGGGGGGGGCTGCTGCAAACTCCAGGGCTGGCCAGAGGGGTGGGGTGGGGAGGGGGCAAGTGGGGCAATTGACCCAGGCCCTGCAGGGGCCCCTGGCCCCACGAGGATCTCTCCCTCGGCCCCTCCCTCCCCCTTAAATCAGAACTTTTTATAGGGAACCGGTTGTTAAGATTTTGGCAGCTCATCACTGGTTTGACCCCTTAGATCACCTCTCATGGGATAATTCTACCTATTGTGACCCCTGAAGGATTTTCTGTCAATTTAGTTAAACTTTTTTGTTTCATTATTTCTCATAAAGTCTAGAAACTGTCTACATGATTTATACTGTTTTATTGTTCTGGCCAATTTAATCTGCATGTTTTAAGTTCTGAACTGGGATTCACACAGCACTGAACATGCACAACAGGATATGTTTTCATTTGTCACCTTCTTTCTACTGATCTGTGATAAGAAGGCAAGTGTTAATATGGTGCCTGGTTAGTAAGATGTTTCTCAATCTCCCTTGTGTAATTCCCTGCTGACCATCAGGATGTTACTCAGCTGTTTCTCTCTGGTAAGGAAAGAGAATCTGAGAAAGAAGCTGTCACATTAACCTACCTGCCTGGAACATACTATAGGATTTGTCATTCTGGATCAGACCTTTGATACTTAAGTCAGAGATACTGCCTCTGACATTGGGCTCTAATCATCTACTGATGCTTCAAAGGAAGGGGGAAAAAATAAGAAGATTACACCAGGCTACTTTGTAGAACCATAAAGGCATGAAAGAAAAATGCTTACCAGTAACCTGGCATTCAGTTTGCAGAACTGTGATTTCAAATGCGTATTCTTTCCTTCATGCAAAAGTGGCAGCTCCATGAAAGAGGGATCTGCAGGAAACTTTGACCCAGTCCCTGAAGATATATAGAGGGTCTTTCTCTCCATACTCCATTCAGTTCCCTATCCCCAGCAAATGGCAAACTGCCACCTTGTTTGCTAAGCTCTAACTGGCTGACTATCTGTGACTGAACTCCAATTAGCTACATGGCTGACCCTTCTAATGGGAGTCACATAGCACAGAAAGTGATATGATGTTGCTCTGAGCAGTTTAACTAAACCTGTTCTTTATGTGGACACTGGGCCACCTACAATATGCTGCCATCTGGATAATGTGACTGGATTGTCTCTGGGTGCATCAGGGCACAACTCACTCAGCTGCAGCTCTTCATTTTTAGGTCATCGTTTCTTGCAAAGTCTGAGGTAGCAGTGTGTTGGCCCTCCAGCCAAGACAATCTTCAGTCCTACCCCTTTCAGAACCTGAACCACCAAAAATGAAAATCAACTTTCTGCTGGTGGCATCTGACTCAGATAATGAAAATGAGCATGCGTCAGTCCACATTGCTTTGTACTGTTATTCAGCAGAACCCATTATCAGTATGAATGCATGTCCTCTGGAATGGTGGTTGAAGCATGAAGGGACATATGAATTTTTAGCTCATCTGGCACGTAAATATCTTGTGACACTGGCTACAATGGTGCTATGTGAATGCCTGTTCTCACTCTAAGGTGACCTTGTAAACAAGAAGCAGGCAACATTATCTCCTGCAAATGTAAACAAACTTGTTTGTCTGAGCGATTGGCTGAACAAGAAGTAGGACTGAGTGGACTTGCAGGCTCAAAAATTTTACATTGTTTTATTTTTGAATGCAGGTTTTTGGGTACATAATTCTACATTTGTAAGTTTAATTTTCATGATAAAGAGATTGCACTACCGTACTTGTATTAAGTGAATTGAAAAATACTATTTATTTTGTTTTTTTACAGTGCAAATACTTGTAATAAAAAATAAATATAAAGTATTCTGAGTTGTAATAGAAATCAATATATTTGAAAATGTAGAAAACATTCAAAAATATTTAAATAAATGGTATTCTATTATTGTTTAACAGTGTGATTAATCATGCGATTAATCACAATTAATTTTTTTAATCGCTTGTCATCCCATCCAAAACATTCACAAACTTTGGCAACATTTTCTATGGTCCTGTGATTTAGTTTGTGTTCATGATTAAACATGACTCCAGATGAATGTGAGCTGTTTCAAGTTTTGTAGTGTCTAAGATGAGTAAATACTATCAGATTCCCACTTGTCAAGCTCAGCCGTCTCCCCAGACTAGATTGTTACCATATGCTCTATTTAGAGTTACTCCTGAGGAACACGCTTTGAAATTTCAGCTGATGCAGAAGGTGTTTGCCTGAGTACTTCTCACAAGCGGCCTTATACCTGTGCTCCAGAGAGTGCATGGCCTCTTGGTGCAATTGCAAGTGGTGATTTTGATCTGTAAAGTACATTATGGTTTGGGTCCCTGTGTATTTTAGAGACTGCCTCTATCCCTGTGTTCTTGCCCAGCAGTTGAGATTAACTAGGGCACTTGAGCAGTTCCCATATGTGTTTGGTGGGCTCTAGCAGAAGGATGTTCTCATTGGTGGCCTGCGGCTCCTGAACTTACGACCCGCCAGGAGGCAATAAAGCAGAAGTCTGGTGTTAAGTTTCATTGTTTACCAAGGCTTTTGCAAATGTTATGGCGTGAGTTCAGGCTACTTCAGGGGTGAAAGTAATTTACAGGATTTATGGGTACTGCCAGAGTCCTGAGGGGGGCGTGGCCTCATCCAGAAGAGGCGTGGCCTCTCAAGATTTAAAGGCCTTGGGGCACCAGCTGTGGCTGGGAGACCCAGTGCCTTTAAATCAAGCAGGGGCTCCCAGCTGAAGAGGTGGCTGGTAGCCCCCCCCGGGGTCAGGGGCAAATTAAAGGGCCCGGGGCTCCGGGGGGAACCCCGAGTTTTGCAGGGCTGGGGCAGGGATTTAAAGGGCCCAGAGCTCTTGCCACTGAAGGGAGCCCCGAACCCTTTAAATCCTGGCCCCAGCCCGGCTGCCGGAGCCGCTGCCGGGATTCAAAGGGCTCTGGGCTGCCTGCAGCGGCGGGGAGCTCTGAGCCCTTTAAATCCCAGCCGCGGCCAGGATTCAAAAGGCTCTGGGCTGCCCGCAGCCGCAGGAGCTCTGAGCCCTTTAAATCCCGGCCCCAGCCCGGCCGCCGGGGGCAGCCCAGAGCCCTTTCAGTCCCTGCCGTGGAAGTTGATGCGGTCCAGCACGGCGTACTGGCTCTTGCCGGTACGCCATACCAGACCGGACCGGCTTACTTTCACCTCTGGGCTACTTATGCTGTGTTGCCTAAAATGATTGTTTTCTGTATACTGAAGCTTCAATTTTTCAGATCTCTGCCTCTCTGCAGAGATAGCAGCTATTTGTTCTCTGAAGCCTTCTGAAGAGGTGATGCATGCTGTGCCGTCTTGGGGGCATTCTTTTTATTCTTTCTTGTTTTCCTTAGTCTAAAATAAGTGTGTTTAGATAGATGTGACATTTGGGGCTTCACCCAGGCCAGTAAGGGCTTTAGTCAACGTCTGCCTTGTGACCCTGAGTGTCTTGTGACTATGCAGCTTTGGTTCAGAGCTCTGACCTCAATAGCCTGCCAGCAGCCAACAAGCCTCACCTTGGCTGGCTTTGCTCAACTTGGATACTCCTTCCAGGCTGATCCTAGTACCCTTCCAGCCCTGAAACTGTCCCACCGTAATCCTCCTGCAGGGTCCAGTCCTTCTCACTGGATCCTCGCAGAAAAGGTATTAGGTTTGCTGCCTCGACAGAGACTGAACAGCATTCCAACCTGCTTACTAGAAGCACACACTTTACTGAACTTACCTAGCTCTGATGATTTATGATGAAAGCAAAACAAGTCCATTAACAAAAGAGCATGGATTAAGTGATACCAAGCTTAAACCTCCCCATCCCCACAAGCAGAGATGGTTACAACAGGGCCGCCCGGGGGGGGAGGGGCAAATGGGGCAATTTGCCCTGGGCCCCGCAGTGGCCCCCACAAGAATATAATATTCTATAGTATTGCAACTTTTTTTATGGAAGGGGCCCCTGAAATTGCTTTGCCCCAGGCTCCCTGAATCCTCTGGGCGGCCCTGGGTTAAAACCAAATAAAGGTGAAAACATGCATATAAAAGCCTAAAACTTAATCTAGCAAGATAGTCTTTGTTCAAGATGGCTTTTCTCTCACTCAGAGTCTTTTTTTCAGCTTTTTACTGGCCGCTCAGGCCGGGACCCACCACAGAGATCAGATTGCTTGATTTATGTGTTTCCTTAAAGCAGTGGTCCCCAATGTTTTTGACTGGCGGGCGCCAGCCGAAGGACTACTGCGGTGGTGGAGCACCCGCCGAAATTCGACGTCATCGAGAGGCGTCCCCGCCGAAATTCGGGAGCAATGCCTCTCGATGACATCATTTGTCGGCGACAAGCGTCGTCATCGAGAGGCGTCCCCGCCGAAATGCCACAGCGGCATTTCGGCAGGTGCTCTCCCAGGGGGCAGGACGTGGGCACATTAAGATGCCCCCACGGGTGCCATGAAGCCCACGGGCACTGCATTGGGGACCCCTGCCTTCAAGTGAAAATTCAAGATGGAATCTCTGTCCCTTATATTCCTAAAGGAATTGTCTTTGTCCTGAAACTCAGGAAGGCCTCGTGGGGATTCAGTCTCCTCTGTCTCTCTGGGGTGGAGGAACCACGTTAATTCTCTGTCTCTCAGGGCTTGGCTACACTTGCGAGTTAGAGCGCATTAAAGCAGCCCTGGGTGCCCTAGCTCACTACCTGTCCACACTGACAAGGCACGTAGAGCGTTCTGACTCCACGGCTACAGCGCTGCTGGTGCTCCACCTCGGCGAGAAGATTAACACTTGGTGCGCATTGACTGAAACACCCAGGTGTCAGTGTGAACAAGATGTTGCATTACTGCGCTCTGATCAGCCTCTGGAAACGTCCCATAATCCCCTTAAGTCAAGTGGCCACTCTTGTCATTGTTTTGGAATCATTGTAGGCATGCCGATATGCCCTTTGAAAGCTCCGTTTCTGACAGCTGGCATGCTTATCTGCTCTGAGACAAAGCAACCATTACTGTGGAATGCTGTGTGTGTGGCGGAAGGGGGGGGTCTGTTGCTGTCTGAACTTACAACACAGCATGCTGACCCGCTCTCAGCTCCCCAAAAACCCACTCTCTCTCCCCCCACATACACACAACACACTCCCTGTTACACTCCACCCCGCCCCCCTCATTTGAAAAGCATGTTGCAGCCACTTGCATGCTGGGATAGCTACCACAATGCACTGCTTTCTGTGGCCATTGCAAGAGCTGCTAATGTGGCCACGCCAGTGCGGTTGAAGCTGTCAGTGTGGACAGACTGCAGCGCTTTCCCTACTGCGCTCTACGAAGGCTGGTTTAACTCAAAGTGCGCTACATCTGCAAGTGTAGCCATGCCCTCAAGTTCAGTCTCAGGATAACTCCCACTGGTTTAGCTTGAGGGCTTTGTTTACTGCTAATGTGTAAATTGAGGTAAACCCACATTCCTTTCTCTAGGACAAACCTGTTGGTCACCTTTATCTAGGCTAGGCTATCTGGTCTTAAACATGGTCTATTAACATTATACAGAGAGTACTTAAATACTCATATAACATTATAACAGGTATTTCACAATGATATTATTGACCAGTATGTTATTAGTTTTCAAACGATACCTCACAAAGCATATTAAGAAACTAAGAAACAGGCCCAGGTCTTTATTGGGATGGCAGGGCTCTGTGTCAGCTCCCATCACTGAGCTGTGCAAGAAGGGTAAGGTCTGGACTGAGCAGTGCCAGAGGGCTCTCTGCACACTGAAGGAGGATCTGGTCAAGGGCCCAGTGCAGGGAAACCCAGACTTTGACAAGACTCTTATGGTGTTCACTGATGCCCCACACACAGGGCTGGGCCCGGTGCCGAGGGAGGCCAATGCAAAGGGGGAGAAACACCACATCATGTACCGGAGCAGGAAGCTGCTGCCCCGGGAACAGGGCTCTGCAGCCATGGAGAAGGAGTGCCTGGCCATGGAGTGGGCTCTTAAAAGGCTGCAGCTGGATCTATTTGGGTGGCACTTCCAGTGGGGGCTCCAGGCACCAGCGCTCCAAGCTCATGCCTGGGGCGGCAAGCCACAGGGGGCGCCCTGCCAGTCCCTGCGAGGGCGGCAGTCAGGCAGCCTTGGGCGGCTTGCCTGTGGGAGATCTGCCAGTCCCGCAGATTTGGCGGCAATTTGGCGGTGGGTACGCCAAAGCCACAGGACTGGCGGACCTCACGCAGGCAATCCGTCGAAGGCAGCCTGACTGCCGTGTTTGGGGCGGCAAAAATGCTAGAGCTACCCCATGGCACTTCACTGTGTACCCGGCCCACTCGCCCTGCCGTGGCTGCACCAGTTGAGAGGGGCCAATGCCAAGCTCCTGAGGGGGAACCTGTCCTTCCAGGATTATGCGTTGGAGGTGGTACACGTTAAGGGGAGTGCAAATGTTATAGCTGATGCTTTGTCCTGGAGATGGGGGCCTGAACTTCCCCAGGTCACTGGCTAAAGTGACCCCGCTCAGTTCGGTCTCGGAGGGAGAGATGTGATGTAGTGGGGATTTTCCCTTATGTTGTATGTGAGCCTATGTGAGTCTTACTGTTTTGCATGAATGCGGTGTGTGCCTCAGTTTCCCTGTCTATTGCATCAGTGTCTAGGTGGTGGGAATAAGGGGGTGTGACTTTTGCGGAGGCTGCTCCAGCTGCCTGCACCAATGCTATAGCTGCCCCTTCATAACCTGAGAGCCAGGACTGGGATGCGACCAGGTGACTCTTGGCCCAGGAAGTGAGACAAAGGCTGGAGGAGGAGCAACGGGCCAGGCAGCTGGAAGCGAGTCAGTCTCGGCTGGCTTGGGGCTCGGGGAAGATCAGAGCCCTGGCTCTGGGCTCCCTTCCCCAAAGATGGACTTGACTGAAAGTCACTGATTTCTGTGCTAACGAGTTCTGTTCTACTCTGTGTTCCTGTTGACTAATAAACCTTCTGTTTTACTGGCTGGCTGAGAGTCACGTCTGACTGCGGAGTTGGGGTGCAGGACCCTCTGGCTTTCCCAGGAGCCCCACCCGGGCAGACATGCTGCAGGAAGTGCACGGTGTGGAAGGGGATACTGAATGCTTCGAGGTCAGACCCAGGATGGTCGAAGCTGTGTAAGCCTCTTGCCCTGGAGACGGTATGCTCAGAGAGAGGAGGCATGGTCCTCTAGAGTCCTGACTGGCTTTGTATGGAGTAGTTCCAGAGCACTGACTCAGTAGGAGGGAATGCGGTGAGCCAGCAGTGGGTGGAGGGTCTGGCGGGGGAGTGAGGCAGCTCGCTAAGCAGGAGCGGCTCTAGAAATTATACCGCCCCAAGCAGGGCGGCGCGCTCGCCGCCCTTCCCCGGTCCCGCGGCCGGGGCAGAAGTGTCTGCAGCGGATGCGCTGGTCCTGCGGCTCCGGTGGAGCATCTGCAGGCATGCCTGCGGGAGCTCCGTCCGAGCCGCGGGACCAGCGCAGCCGCCGCAGTCATGCCTGCGGGAGCTCAACCGGAGCCGCGGGAAGAGTGGACCCTCCGCAGTCATGCCTGCGGCAGGTCCGCTCGTCCCGGGGCTCCGGTGGACCTCCCGCAGGCATGATTGCGGAAGGTCCGCCGAAGCCAAATGCCGCCCTGCCGGGACAATGCCGCCCCACGCGCCTGCTTGGCGCGCTGGGGTCTGGAGCTGGCCCTGTCGCTAAGACATGCTGGGCTGGCTGCGCACGGGTGGTGGGGGCAGTGGCTTGGCGGAGCTGTGGCTGGTGGCTCGGCCTGGTATCCCGGCTTGGGGGGGGCGGCAGCTTGGCCCAGTGCTCGGCCCCTCCAGGAGGCGTCTAAACCCAGGCCCCGTTGCTTCCCTCCTGCCCTACCCCTCCTGGGCTACCGTGGCAGTTATCCCCCCATTTGTGTGATGAAGTAATACAGAATGCAGGAATAAGAAACACTGACTTTTTAGTGAGATAAAATGAGGGGGAGGCAGCCTCCAGCTGCTATGATAGTCCAGGCAGGACATTTCCATTACTCATTAAAGGGTGGGGGGGAGAGGAGCGCAGCCTCCCGCTGCTATGATAGTCCAGAATCTCCATTAGACATGAGGTGGGGGGAGGGGAGCTCAGCCTCCAGCTGCTATGATGAGGATGGTTACCAGCCCTATTGCATCGTCTGACAGGACTGAATCTCCAGGAGACAAAGCTTAAAGAAGGAAATGACCAGGAGTCATTTACATTTTTGCCCAGGCGCCCCCGGCCGACCTCACCGAGGCCAGCCAAGAGCACTCACAGGATGATGATGAGGATGGCTATCAGTCATATTGTACCATACCGTCTGCCACCAGGGAGAGGATGCTGCTGTTTAGCGCTGCAGCACCCCGTCTACCAGCAGCATCCAGTAGACATACGGTGACACTGAAAAGAGGCGAGAAATGATTTTTTTCCCTTTTCTTTGGTGGGAGAGAGGGGTAAATTGACGACATATACCCTGAACCACTGGTGACAATGTTTTTGACCCTTCAGGCATTGGGAGCTCAGCCAAGAATGCAAATGTTTTTCAGAGACTGCAGGAACTGTGGGATAGCTCGAGTCCTCAGTCCCCCCTCCCTCCTTCCATGAGCGTCCATTTGATTCTTTGGCTTTCCGTTACGCTTGTCACGCAGCACTGTGTTGAGCCCCTGCTGTGGCCTCGGTCTATCATAGCCTGGAGATTTTTTCAAATGCTTTGGCATTTCATCTTCTGTAACGGAGCTCTGATAAGAGATTTGTCTCCCCATACAGTGATCAGATCCAGTATCTCCCGTACGGTCCATGCTGGAGCTCTTTTTGGATTTGGGACTGCATCGCCACCCGTGCTGATCAGCGCTCCACGCTGGGCAAACAGGAAATGAAATTCAAAAGTTCGCGGCGCTTTTCCTGTATACCTGGCCAGTGCATCCGAGTTCAGATGGCTGTCCAGAGTGGTCACAATGGTGCACTGTGGGATAGCTCCCGGAGGCCAATACCATCAAATTGCGGCAACACTAACCCTAATCCGACATGGCAATACCGATTTCAGCACTACTCCCCTCGTCAGGGAGGAGTACAGATATCAATATTAAGAGCCCTTTATATCGAAATAAAGGGCTTCGTTGTGTGGACGGGTGCAGGGTTAATTCGGTTTAACGCTGGTAAATTCGGTATAAACGCGTAGTGTAGACCAGGCCTTACTTGTGTCAAGCCAGGCCTACAAGGAAGAGAAGCACAGCTCAACTTACCTTGTTCAAGTCAGGTTTTTCCAGACTCACTCTGATTGCTCACTTCCCTAAGAACCTTGTAGCCTGCAAGCAGGTGCAGGAAACCCCACAACTCCTAAAGTGATAACTTACAATTCCAACACAGTCCTCATTACATTGCAGACAGTATTGTAGCTTCTTTGTTGAGCATAGCAGATTTTATGACCTGGCAGGTCAGTTTCTCATTTGAGGTTGAAAAATTGGTGTCTTGGAGTCAGGCTATTTTCTTGGTGTAATTTGTACACATGTCCTACTTCTGAGAATCTGAACTTCAAGCAACACAGATAATTGCTTTTTGCAGAAACTTCAGATAATGCACTACTGCCTTGTCCTAAAAAGCAGCTGCCTTGAGATTCTCTCGCAGGTCTCACACAAAACCAGTTGCTTATATACAGTTTTCACTTCCTGCTCCAGTCCCTGAGCTTTAAACCTGGGAAAGCCCCTTTAGCTCAAAACTTCTCCCCTGGGCTCACATGGCCTTCAAGGATAGAGCTTGAGCATCAACCCTCCTCCTTTTATTTAGGAAACTTAGACCTTTAACTACCAGATAGAGGAAAGTGTTTAATCCACACAATCTTCTTGACAAGTGTCTGGGTGTTTACGTCTTTTGGCATACTTTTTTTTTGTATGTATGGATTTACAGACAATTCAATTGTAAATAGGACTGTAGCACTAGTGTGTGTGTTTAAAAAATCTTATTAAATCAATGTCTAAATGTTGCATATTGGCTGATGTGAGTGGTTGAGTCCCTGGTGTTTTCTGTCAGTCCACATCACCTAATGGCAAATCTATGGTTACACACCAGTTTCCCATATAATCCATCACTACATTTCTGTAATGGGGTACGGCCGCCGCTGCCTTCTCCTCCTCCTCCTCCTCTCCCTTGTTCATGGCATTGATCCTCTGCCTAATTGAACATATCTGAGCAGCAGAACAACAGGAAAGAGATCATTCCCCCTACAGTAACAGGGCAATGGGTTACACTTCCTAGACTGCAAAGTGAAAGGGTTGTTTTTAGCAAGGAGTGAAAAGCCCTGCCATCCCTTGCAGTTTGATGGCTCCCTCTCCCATGTTGGACTCCCAGTGTTTTACACAGGATGAAATCTGTTTAGTTTCTTTCTCAGTAATGAGTTTTGTGGGTAACAAATAAGCAGAGCTTTTTCTGCCCAACAAAAATGTATATTTTTAAACTGAAGAAATCAATATTTTAAAAATTGTGTTTTGACCAGTTTACATCATAAATAATCCTTGTGCCATTTACCTGTGAAGCTTTTAAATTCATAACATTCAGAGACACTGAAATGAATTCCTAATTTTTTTCCCCACAGACTACACCTTCCCCAGACTTCTCTGCTTCCAACCTACATGTGAATCTGTCTGTATCTGTTTTTTACATGCTCAGGCAAGCTGCAGCGCTGTAGCTTCTAACAATTCAGAGGAACGAAAAGAGGTCAGACACATTTAGTTACAGAAGCTGGCATAGCCACTTCTGAGAACAGGTAGGTAACGCTAATACAAGGCAGGAAATAAATGTTTTGTTTAAAAGGAATAGAAGTTAGGAATTATCTTCAATTATACACTGTCTGCATGTTTGTCTATAGCTGTTTGTGTCTTGTTTTGTCAGTTTATATTGTGAATTCTTTAGGACAGGGACTGTTATCTTATGTGTTAGTACAGTATCTAGCTGAAAGGCGTCCAACCTTGATCTCTTCATTGCCACAGCGACCAAAAATAATTATTTAGGGTTACATTTGAAAAATAGTGGAAAGGAATTTATCCAGGTTCATGACTCCCATTAGCATCCATAATATTCCTGTGATTTTATCCCTGCCACTGATTTGAAAATGTATTTTATTTGTGATGTAAATGCCACTTGTGATCTAAAATGCATGGGAACAGTTAATACTCTATTAGCTACTCTTGGAAGTGTGTGTGTGTGTGTGTGTTTATATCCACATACATGCAAGACTTGTAGTGGATGAATGCCTGTGAATCTAGGATCCAACTGTAGCCTCTAATTCTAGTTAAAGGGAAACTTCAGTGAGAAGTTACAGTAATACAGAAATATGGTACTATATATATTACAGAATTTTTAAAACAGCTTTTCTTTTCAGAGCTACAGAATTAAAACCGAAACAGCCATCTCCCTCCACTGAATGAGGCAGGTGTATCTCAGGGGGAGATTGTTAAATATTACAAGAAGAGGGCTTGTATGACTATGCAAGAATTGGGAAGAATCAGCTTTGCCTTTAAATTTGAAAATTAGGGGGTGGGTTTTTACTAGCACCTGCGTGACTTATGGTATGTCCACACTGCAAAAAAAACCCACTGCAGCAGTGAGTCTCAGAGCCCAATTTGGGCTTGCAGTTCTCAAGCTACGAGGCTAAAAATAGCAAGTGGATGTTCCTGCTTGGGTGGAGCTAGGGTTCTGAGCCCTGGTATACACTGGGGCGGGGGAGGATCGATCTAAGTTATGCAACTTCAACTACATGAATAATGTAGCTGAAGTCGATGTACTTAGATCGACTTACCGTGGTGTCTTCACTGCGGTGAGTCAACTGCTGCCGCTCCCCTATCGACTCTTCTTGCGCCTCTCGCGGTGCTGGAGTACAGGAGTCAACGGGAAAGGGCTCGGGGGTTGATTTATCGTGTCTAGTCTAGACACGATAAATCGATTCCCTGCTGGATTGATTGCTGCCCGCCAATACGGCAGGTAGTGTAGACATACCCTAAGACTGATCCCTTTCACCAGATTTCAGAGCCAGAGCAGGAACTTCTATGCTGCCATTTTTAGCTTCATCGCGTGAGCCTTGTGAACCCAATTCACTTGACCTGGGCTCTGAGACTCACTGCTATGGGGTGTGGATTTTTTGGTGTTAGTTTGTTTTTGCAGTGTAGATGTGCCCTCAGAAGCACAAGTCTCTCACTGAAAGTTACTAGGCCTCTTGCTCCAATGCCCAAATACTCAAATGTGTTTATACGCAGACATTAAAATAAATGAAAGTTAGGCACCTAAATTCATTTGAGAATCTGGGCCCAAAGTCACTTAAGTGCTTTTGAAAATCCCACTCCAAAAAGTTACTGAGCTGCTGTAGGGAAAGTTCTTTATTTACACATTTCTGAGGGATTAATGTAATAGTTAATTTAACAATTCAAGCCTAAAAATGGTTTTAAATGATAGAATTTATCAGGGAATAACTACATTGAAACTTTCTGATGCCAAAGCCAGTTTTCAGTTTTATGTTAAATTGCTGAATTATAAAGACAGTGGCTTCTTTCTTCCTGTTTACAGTACTTATTCTCTTCAGTCTATATTGCCTACTCCTACGGCTGACATAAGCAGTGCATGGAGAATCAAGCTCTTCAATGCAATTTTACTTTGAAAATACACTATGTAAAATGATATTTTCTTACTCAGCAGATATGCTTGTTGTGTGATTTCCAAATCATATTTGCTGACGTTAGTGACGGAAATAAGTCTTTGCAGCTTTTTGCTATTATTAATGCAGTAAAACCAATGCAGTTAAGAGAGTGAGCTGGATTCTGTCTCTTCTTGTATAACATGAACAGAATGGGTTGCTTAGGGCTCAGTCCTACAAGGTGATGAGTGCTCCTGTGATGTGCTCTGTGCACCAAAGTTATGTAGGCACCTAAAGATGCAGATAGGTGCATTTAGGTGCCTAGCTCCCAATAGATGTTAGGTGGTAGGTGCTTTTGAAATCCGACTAGGTGACTAGCTGCATCTTTAGGTGCCTAAATTCCTTTTAAAAATCTGTCCCTAATCTCCCACTGGAGCTGTGGGAACTGAGGGTGTCAAGAACTTTTTTAGGAGAGCTCTGTACATTGCAGGGTCAAGTTCCAGTCAGACCCATCTGTGCAAATCGACTGAAGGCAAAGAGGCTGCACAGTTGTCACTGTGTGCCTAGGTACAATGAAGACATAATTTGCACTGAAGAAGCTTTATTATTGATAAAGAAGCATGAGAAAGAAAGAGAACCCAGTCTGACTCTCTCAGAGGCTACGGTGAGTTTGTAGGGTTAGTAGTTAGGATTTTTTTTTTCAGATGGAGCACATGTCTATCCATGAACAGAGATAAAATAGACCTTTTACTCCATAGTGTCATTTTTACTGATCTACTTCTACTTCTGAGTAAAATTGCACTTCAGAATTTTTTATAAAGATTTACTCTTTGTAATTAGTCAGTGACTAGAATATGTTCTCTAGTACACTGTAGTTTTCCTTTAAGCTAACACCCTCTACTGTTCATTCCTATATGTTATGCATAAATAAAATCTAGCCACAATGGAAAAGGCTCAGTGACTTGCATGAAGTGCTGTTGTCCCCTGAATTGTTATTGCCCTGCAAAGGGACTTCACTTTTTTTTTTTTTTGATTGAACTCTCATAATTAATCTTTTGAAGGCTAATAGCCCTCCTGTAGGGCAGTGATCAGTGAGCTGAGCAGCTCTGTGTGAATTCTTTAGGCAAAGTAGCATGAAATGGCATGGCTTTTAAATAGTTCTAGTTTAGAATACAATCATAGGGCTTGTTCCTGAGAGGTGCTGATCATCCACAGCTCACAGTGAAGTCCAGTTCAATAGGAGTTTGCTTTGTTTGAAATTCTTAGCAAGGGTTGGTTCCAACTCCCATTTTAGTCAGTGGAAAGACTCCACGTGCCTACAATCCTACCACCTCCTTTGATTTTATTCCTCCTGCAATATGTATTCAAGCACTTAACTTCTGGCTGCTGAAGATTAGAAGCACCCACTCTTGAAATCACAGGGCCAGATCCTTGGCTGCAGGGGCGGCCCCAGCATGCCAAGCGCGTGCTTGGTGTGGCATGCCGCGGGGGGTGCTCTGCCGGTCGCCGGGAAGGCGGCAGGCGGCTCCAGTGGACTTCCCGCAGGCGTGCCTGCGGAGGTACGCTGGTCCCATGGCTTCAGTGGAGCATCCGCAGGCATGCCTGCAGGAGGTCCACCGGAGCCGCGGGACCAGCGGACCCTCCGCAGGCCCGTCTGCGGGAGGTCCACCAGAGCCGCGGGACCGGCAACCGGCAGAGCGCCCCCCGCAGCGTGCCGCTGTGCTTGGGGCGGCGAAATGGCTAGAGCCGCCCCTGCTTGGCTGGCATGAATCAACATAACTCCATTGACTTTGGTGTAGCAGTCAGCCACTTATAAAGCTGAGGATCTGGCTCACAATGTCCTTTTATCAAGGAAGTTGATAGTTACATGGAGTCTAGTTGTGAATGATGGTGGTTTATGTAAATTATAGGGATCCAAGCCCATTTTAAAAGATTTTGTGAGATTTTTTCCTCCTCCTCCATCCTCAGTGAATTGAAATGATCCAGATGAATGAGTTATGGATAGGAATCTGTATTGGCATATAGCATAGGCTTGTGGGCTTTGAGTGATTAGGTAACCCTCAATGGCAGAAGCCTGCATACAAATCTCTCTCTCTCTCTCTCAAAGTGCTTATACAGTGCTACAGCCACATGTATCTGTCTGTACCATTCACACTGAGAGTGAAGTTGTGGAGAAGGTGGGGAAAATGGAATTTCCTGAAAACCAAAACTTTGTTTTATAGCTGGTGTGGCATGAGGGAACAGGTACTAAAAACTACGGAACTGTTAGTTTGTGAGGTTCTTTGCATACATATCTCCCGTGGAGAGTTAGCATAGAGCAGGCCACTGCTTCCTGCAGCTCCCATTGGCCAGGAACGGCAAACCATGGCCACTAGGAGTGGCTGTACCTACAGACGCTCAGGTAAACAAAGCATCTCATGGCCCGCCAGGGGCTTACCCTGAACAAGCCGCGAACCAAATTTGGTAACCCCTGGCTTAGAGCAAAGGCAGCAGCTTTAGGAGAAAGGTGTCTAGTGGACTGAATAGGGGACTGGGCAGCAAGACCAATGAGTTTTAATCTCATCTCCGACAGTGGTTCACAGTGTAGTCTATGACTAATAAACTTTCAGTGTAAGTACCTACAGTACACTGTTGCCTCATTCTCTCCATCTGTAGAGAAAAACAAGTAGAATACTACTTCCTACCTATTGCCTGTCAATGTTTTGTGAGGCTCCATTCATTATTGTATGAAAAGCACTATATAAATGCTTAGTGTTGCTGAAGTGGGAAGTGCACAATATTAGTACAGTGGCCTCCTGGCCTGAAGCTTTCAGTTTTGAGAGAAAACTCCTCTCCCCTGGACAGGGGCGGCTCCAGGCACCAGCACGCCAAGCGTATGCCTGGAGCAGCAAGCCACGGGGGGCGCTCTGCCGGTCGCTGCGAGGGGGGCAGGCAGGTTGCCTTTGGCGGCATGCCTGTGAAGGGTCCACTGGTCCTGCAGCTTCGGCGGACCTCCCGCAGTCGTGCCGCCGAATCTGTGGGACCGGGGACCTCCCGCAGGCAAGCTGCCAAAGACAGCCTGCCTGCCATGCTTGGGGTGGCAAAATACCTAGAGCCGCCCCTGCCCCTGGAACAGAGATCTGAAGGTTTCAGGGTTGCCCCTGTTGAGCCTTTCTAGGAAAATGAAAAGTTTGCTCTAGGCAAGGTGTGGGAAAATAATGACCTTTCCATAGAAAGAATTTCCCTTTACAACCATTCTCATCATTAGACTAAAGCCAGAGTCAAGATCAGCCAACTTGCCCAGTAAGTCTAGGAGGCAACGTTTTTTCTTCCTGGCATAGGCAGGTGCAGTTGGGGTTAATCCTTATCAGCTAAACATGCTTTCGGCAGGACTAGCCTTTTGTGTTCTTTCATGTCACTACCCCTCTCCCGGTCAAGCTCTTGTCAAACTCACTAGGTTTACATGTGGTTCTTACTTTTGTTTACTGTCCAACCTACCTTTGTTAACTGGGGTTCCTCTCTGTTTAAAGCACAGCACTGCCCTGAGCAATCTCTCCCCCCAGAGGTAGCTGCACTGGCATTTCTTTGACTTACCAAAGGTATCAGAAGATTAGCAGCAATCTCATTGCAAGCTGCTAATCCAGAGCTCTGTACCACAACACTACAGTGGCTTATTCTGCCCCCACATCTGAATGTGATAATACCATGAATAGAGAGAGAATAAGCAAAATGAGGGCATTTTCTGGGGAAATAATCCAATTCACAAAAAGACAGGGAAAAGTATGAAGTAAGGAGCTGATGCATTTTTTTTTTGAAAGGCAGCAGATGGTTTGTTATATAGTAGTTGATCACTAGTGTAATTTAATACAGTAGTATATTTGAGGCAGCCTCTTAATTTCAGTATCTGCAGTACATTTTTAAAAGGCATTCTAGCACCTTTAGTATGTCGAGTTCACATCATCCAATTTCTGTAACTTTTTGGGGGGGGGTTGGTCATTTCGTACAGTGGTTATATTCTAAGTGCTCTGTGTGTTTAATTGGACTGTGTGACACTGCAGTCAGATTGTTGCTGTCACAGACTATAAAGCCAGAAGGGATCATTGTTGTACTTCATGCTCCATTTGTGGGAATCAAATAAATGTAAGTATTGTCGTGTAATCAAAGAGTTAGTAGGGAATTTAGGCACTAGAGTAAGATTGTGCTATTTATTTAGGTGTTGAGTGCTCTGTATCTGTTATTTTTAAATTTAACTTAAACTTTCTGATGGCTCCGATCTAAATCAGTTCAATCCAGTCCCCTGCCCTCATGACAGTATTTGGCCCTGCCATGAGGGCAGGGAACTGGACTCGATGACCTCTTGAGGTCCCTTCCAGTCCTAGAGTCTATAAATCTATGAATTTCTTGTTAGTGACAAATAATCTCCACCCAGAGCTTCACACATGTACAGCTTGAAATAAAATGGGATTGGCTAAAACAAAACAAAATGGAAGGATCCTGTCCACTTTCTATTTCCTCTTTGCTCAGTGACTGGCGTACATCACAGCTTTCTGTTTTAATGCTGAGATGGGTTATTGTAATGTTTGCTAATGAGGTGAATACAGCAGGTGACTGCTTAGATTTTTTAACCCGCTTTAGCTTTCGAATATACCTTCTTATTTGAGTTCCTCCCAGATTTAGTGCAGTGTTTATAGGAAGCAGTTAGGGACCTGCCATTCATATATGCAGATATTTCTGTCAGGACACTAACCAACTAGTAGTCTGTTGTTGTTACTGTTGGAGCCAAGGAAAGGAATTTATGAGTTCATGAAGGAGATGACTTTAATCTGTGATTAGCAACATTTGACTACGGATTGTCAACTGGATTTTCCAAGACTCATTAGTGAGGCTTGGTGCTGACAGTGATTGTCTTCATAAAACATGATGGATTGGAGCCTTAGGGAAAAAGCTTTTATCCTTGCTCTGTTTCTTTCCTCTTCTGCTTGTGTGGTAATGGACCACCCGTTAAGTAGCTTAAATTAAATGCTGATTTATTCTGTTTGGAGCAGTCCTACTCTGTGCCTCTCCACACACCTCAGACCTGACTGGCATGTTGCTGAAAACCTCCTAGAGTATCAGGATGGGTGTCTTTGCAGGGTAGGTTTGTCACAAACGGCAAGTTATGAAATAAACATGCTCCTGGGGTGCTGTAGTAACAGCAGAAGCTCTTTTTGTGTTGATAGTAGAGGTACAGTAGTCAAACTGTAGAGTTGCTAGAAATCACCATTGTTAACCCACTGGGGTGATATTTGTTTGTCATTGCTGACCTCTTCAGAGACTACGTTTTCCTCCTTCCCCTTCTGAAAACTCCACAAGTTAAAGCCTCATTCTCCTCTGTGGGGAACTGTTGGGAGTCAAATTGCCTTCAAATTGTGAAGTCTGAGGATCCACAGGGAAATCTCTGCAGTTCCGTGGGCATCTGCAAGGCCGCTCACCATCTCTGTATGGTTCACTGGGCCTCCTGCTCCCTGGCTCTATGAATCACTCAGGAGATTGGAAGGCGTAGGCTAACCACTACCTGCTCTTTGTGGGGAGGGTCAAAAGCTGTGGATTAGGATGAGCAGCATTAACTCCTGTACAGATCTTTGCTTGGGAATGTGCCAAACTGGGAGGGGAGCATGCTATGCTGTCTGTGGATTTTGAAGGGGAGAATATTGGGAATAGTGAGTGAATACTGGGAGCATCCACTCACTGTTCCCAATATTCTCCCCTTCAAAATCCACAGACACACACTGCCGGGAGGCACCCCCAGGCTCTGAGGGTAGGAGTGTAGGTCATGTTGGTCTGCAGATTCAGGCCCCTGTGTGTCCTTCTGCTTGTACTGTACTTTGCTTCCCTTTGTACTGAGTAACAGAGGGAAGCACAGAGTCACAAAGAAACTGAAAAACTCCTCTTTACTTCTCTCCTGCTCTCCCTCAGGGAGGGCATGAGGGGAAGCTGTTCCAAGCCAAGACACTCTCCCCCTAGTCACTAAGCACCCCTGAAAAGCCATAGAATGAAAGCCTGAGACAAGGAAGATACTCATGTTTACAGCATGGCAGCACAGACCATTCTATTAGGCCACAGGGTAGATGCCTTTCTCTGTCCTTAGTGGAATGTGTCTGGAAGAATCTCAGCAGAACCCACCAGTAAAAACTCCCTGTGGACTACAGTAGGAGGAATTCATTGTGCAGTCACATTGCCCTTACCACCATGCTGACATGGCTTACAAAAGCCAAAGTGAACTCAAGGGAGACAGCATAGGAGCCCTATTCCCAGCTCTGCCACCCATCTGCTGTGTGGTCCTGGGCAAGTCACTTCACCTCCATTTCCCCATGTGTAAGAGGGGATAATAAAACCTACCTACTATTGTAATGTGCTGTGAGATGTACAGATGAGAAGTGTTATCAGAAGATATGTCAGGAATTAGGGCTTGCAGTTGAACCGGGACCAGCTAGCTCCACCTCCCTAGTGAGCAACAGAGGGCTCACAGCTGAATCACTTGCCTGGCCAGACCACCCGATAGGATGGAGGAACCAGCAGGTGGGCTCTTAAACCCAGCAGGTGATGCTGAGGGTTGCTCAATGCTGATTTCTGCAGCTGCAGCTGTGATTGCTCCTGTGCCTGCCCTGCTCAGTTTCTAGCTCTGTTCACACTCTGATCTGTGATCGCTTCTTCTTATTTGCTGTCTTGAAAAGATTCCAAAAGGCTTGATTGTGATATCTATTTGAAAATGGGACTTTGAAATTTTAAAAAGCACCTTTAGAGGTTTTTAGAAGTAAAGTTTAAAAATTATGCAACCATTTTTCCCCTTCCCACTCCCTCTCAGCCCTCCAGCCATCCATTCCTCAACTAGGTGCTGTGTGTTCTTCATGCAGAAACAAGCACAGATTTTGCATTCTTAAATACCAACAACTAAGTTGCATAAAACTAATAAGTAAAATATTACAATTTCTGTCAGCCTTTAGGCAAAAATGAGATTTTCTTTCACCAGTCAACTAGATCTCCATTTCATTTGACATCTCACCTGAAAATCTATCTTAACTCTGTAACTGTCTTATTTGATCCCTCAAAATTTGTAGGGTAATTTTATGGTATTTTTTTCCTGAATAAAAAAGAATTAAATTTTTCTGCTGTGTAGTGGCTGAAGCTTTTCCTGTATTATTGTGAGACAGTACCAAAAATACTACTACTTTAAAAAAAAAAAAAAGCATTGCTGAAACTTTCCCTGAAAAAAAGCCCCAAAACCATGGTGATGCATTAAAGAAATCCACATTTTGGTTCTTGTATCAGTAATGACCAGAGTATTTTTGTTAATTTTTTTTAAATGGCACACTTTTTTTGTTTAATATTTTGCACCTTTCCACCCTGAGAGCCTCCCATATCCCTTCCCGCTTCTCTGGGCTCTTTCCCAGGCTTTTTCTTAACAGCTCCCTTTTTCTCCATCCCCAACAAAGACTTCATTCTTTGTGCCACCCTCATACTCACAAAAGCCTCCTAATCAATATTCTTCAAGCTCCTTTCCTGCCTTTCCTTTCAAAAACTCACCCCCCTCCCTCACTTATTCTATGAACTATTCTTTGTACAATAACCATGCACCACTTAGTGGTTGCTCTCCATTAAATTGTATGCTGCTATGTCTCCTCACGTTGTAAACTCCTTGAAGCAGAAACTTCTTATTTGCTTTGCTGTACACTGCTCTGCAAACTGGTGGTGCTATAGAAATAATATGATAATACATCTGAGCGCTCACTTGAAAGTTCCCGATCTATGACTACACGAGGTTATTCTTATGCAAATATCTCTTTTTGTGTTGGCAGTATGTCAGCAATAGCACTACACAGCATTAGATGCTTAAAATGCATTTTCTGAAAACGTAGCCTAGTGGCTTGTATTGTTTGACTTTACTTTTAAAAGGAATGACTTCAAGAGTTACTAAAAGATTTTAAATTATACCTTGTAGGCCCAATCCTGTGCCCACTCAAATCAATAGGATATTTTCCATTGACTTCAATGGCAACAGGATTGAGCTGCTGTTCATTTGCTATTTTTTTGCAAAGCTTTGTAAACTCATATTTTCTTTTGAAATTACACAGTATTTCCATATGCCTTTTGTAAACTGCATATTGTCCTGCTCCCCAAGGGTTTAATCTTGTGAAAAGCCAAGTACTTTTAGCTCCCATTGCAGCTGAGGGCGTTAAACACCTCATAGGATCAGGCTGTAGTGGAGCTGTGCAAAAACTCTGTCCTTTAGGTTCCTGGTAATCTTTTTGCTTTGCATTTCTGTGTTTGAACAAACCCACAATCTCAACACAAAATTCAGTGGAACCCACTAAATGACACTTGGCAGGGGCGGCTCTAGGCACCAGCAAAACAAGCTGGTGCCTAGGGCGGCAAAATGTAGGGGGCGTCCCCTGCCGCCGGGGAGGGCGGGAGGCTGGGCCGGCGGACCTGCCGCAGTCATGCCTGCGGGAGGTCCACCGGAGCCCCGGGACGACTGGACCTGCCGCAGGCATGACTGCGGAGGGGGCGCTCGTCCCGCGGCTCGGCTGGACCTCCCGCAGGCATGACTGCGGCGGGTCCCGTCTTCCCGCGGCTCCGGTTGAGCTCCCGCAGGCATGACTGCGGCAGGTCAACCGGAGCCGCGGGACCACGGCACCCACCGCAGTCATGCCTGCGGGAGCTTAACCGGAGCCGCGGGAAGAGGGGACCCGCCGCAGGACCGGGGAAGGGCGGCGCAGCGCACCGCGCTGCTTGGGGCAGCCTGATTTCTAGAGCCGCCCCTGACACTTGGCTTCCAAACTATAATGCTGCTGTCCAGCGTTCATTGAAAGGAGTGTGAATGTTGGCCGCCCTTTAGGAAAATCTGGCCAGGTTTTAGACTTGATAATGCAAGCAGATGAGCTTCCTTGGCTTTGGATTTTAGTTCAATTATTTTAGAGGGCTGTGCATGCTCATGGTAAGCAACCTAACTCGGGCAATCAGAAGAAAAAGGTCAAAGCACCAGTGCAAACATTGAAAAGAACTGCAACCATTAACATGATACATTCTCCTGCCATACATCTTGTTTGTTTTGTAGCCATAGCAGATCTGCCAGAGCAATTTGCATGATTTAAATGTTCCTTACTGCAGATGTGTGTGGGCAAATCCCCAGCTGGTGTAAATCAGCATAGCCTTGTTGATTTCTCTGGAGCTACATCAGTTTAAACCAGGTGAGGATTTGGAAATCAGTGTAATAAACAAAAAGGCCTTCATAAAAGGGTAAACTATTACTTCTTGGACATATTGCAGATTATTTCTTTAATCACCTAAAAGATATACGGGAAGACTTTAAAGGCACAAATTACAGGTAAGCACCTAACTCCCATTGAAAGTTGATGGTAGTTAAATACCTAACTTCCATTTGTGTCCTTGAAATTTTTCCCTATAGAGCCCGATTCTGCTATCACATTGTTTTTACACTGTGTAACACTACTGATTTCAATGGCATTACTTGTGATTCACACCAATGCCAGTGGGAGAAGGAGCAGTTCACTGTACACAGATGTCTGACATTAAAAATTGATCCTAAAACCCATCTGGTGTGGAAGCACACTTTCTCAGTTTAGATTTGATGTCCATTTCCCACCTGCGGCCTGATCAGTGCCCAATAAAATTCATGTGAGCTGTTGGAGGAAGTCCTATTTTGTAACATTCAGTTCAATGGGCACTGAATTTTCTTCTTCTTTATCACAGAAGAATTGTACAATCAAACCAACCCCATACTGAATCAATGGACCAAATTCATCTCCAGTAAGTCATTTAAGATTTTATTGGAGATTAATTTAGCTTTAAGAAGTTTATCTATTTTCTCCTCAGAGATAGCTACATGAACAAGTCACATCACATGTTTCAAGAAGGCTCAAATATAATTCTTGGTATCCTTGTACAATTCACTGAAATAAAATCTTTTCTTTGGTGAGGTATTTACGGAGAGAAAATGTATTTGAGTTGGAGTAATTCTTTGTCTTTTCAGCAAGTCATGGAAGCATACTGTTCAATGTGTTACTCCTTTTAGTTTCGAATTAATCTTTTCAGACAAGTTGTTGCTATAGTTGCAATTGTTTCTCCTTGAATCAATCAAATTTGAAAGCATATTTTCACTATTCTTCCATAAAACACTGGAGTAGATCAGTAATTACCTCTCACTGCTAACTATATTTTATAGAGTATAATGAAGCAACCTGGATTCAGGAAATAAGTAGTGCCCTCTGATTGGCTGTCATTAAACATCATACCAAGATTGTATGGAAAGAGAACTCAATGCCAAATTGCAATTTACCAACCTCAGCCATCTTGGCTGTAGCCATCATAATGAAATTATGATTTTATATGCACAGTATATTGGCAAAAGTGTTTTATTTCACATTTTCACTCAAAAATACAATGCTGATTTTGCTCAATTAAAAATAAAATGACCACAGGACAGAGATAAAGCTTTGAAAATTTCAACCTAGAGGGTGACTGTGAAACACCCGAACATCTGTAAATAGAAGGTTATAATGGAAACTGTTTTGGAAACTTAACTATCATGGTCATTACCCAAGTGCCAATGTATTGCAGTTTATTATCATTGGTGTTATGAAGTTCCAATAGCATATCCTCCCATCAGCAAGTTAGCAGCTAGGGTGACCAGACATCCCAATATTAGGGGCTTTGTCTTACATATGCCCTTCCCCCGCAAAAAGTGCCCCGATTTTTCACACTTGCTATCTGGTCACCCTATTAGCAACAGAACTGATACAAATGTCTCTCTGGGAATCAGGGTTATATAGTAAAATGTGGGCCTCTCCTTTGTGATTATGAGCACGTCACTTGTATGACTCTGATTTGCAGCCATGCCTCCTCATCCTGTGATTGTATCGGTTCTTCCTGTGCCAGGCCAGGATTTGGAAGCACCAAGGAGTGGGAGTGGGATTCAGTAGGTGGCACTCTTCCTTTTAAGTCAGTAACCAGCCTGGAATTGGGAGGTGCTTTGCTGCTGGAGCAGCTGCCTTTCAGCTGAGCTGTAAAACCAAGTACTGGACAATTTGTGGTCCTCAGTCCCATAACACTTTTCATAAGCATGGGGATTAACCTCTATTTTCTGGCCAAATTCCAACTTGGATATTAACACTTTACCTCCCTGCAGTTTCAGTTGGATCTAATTTTCTTTACTAAATTATTGTGTAATTTGTGTTTTCTGTGTGGTATTATATAGCTCCCTCTTGTCTCGCTGAAGTTGGCCTGGTTTCAGTTGTTGGTGAAGTGCTGACTGTATTATCCTTTGCCTTTCCTCCTTTGGAGTAATGTTTGTACAGCACTGTCAGATCATTGAAGAAAAAGTGAGGCAGATGGACCAAGTATTAAGATTATTATTAGGGTAAAGGCTAAAGTGGAATCCTAAAACTTGTCCTTGAACCCAGGTGCTCCAATTAGTAACTTTAAGACTTGCTATTTGGGTCTATAAGTCACCACTGAAGTCAAATGTAAATCACGTGATTGAAATTAGAAGAAGAAGCCATGTTTCAGTTCTGGGGCATATCTGGGCTTACAAGCATTTTTTGTATGGCTTTACTGCAGCAGCAAATAGATCAATTCCAACATCATCATCTTTTAACTAGTTAATTGTTCAGACCTCTAACAGGGGACATTTCTCTTGCTCACAGATCTATGCTGCAGAGCCCAGGTTAAATAAATAAATATATGGAGATATACCAATCTCCTAGAACTGGAAGGGACCTTGAAAGGTCATTGAGTCCAGCCCCCTGCCTTCACTAGCAGGACCAAGTACTGATTTTGCCCCAGATCTCTAAGTGGACCCCTCAAAGATTGAACTCACAACCCTGGGGTTAGGAGGCCAATGCTCAAACCACATTGCTTGGAAGGACAGCAACTGGCCCAGGTGGGGTAAGTAATGGAGGTGGGCTGTGTGTGTTGGGGGCACTCCCTTTCTGAGGTGTTGAGAATTTCGATTAGGTAAAAGTATCCAAAAGAATTTAGGCCCACAGAAGTGCAATAGGATATATCATTATTTCTTATTTGTATTACTGTAGTGCGTAGGAGCCTCATTCCTGGCCCAGGGCCCCATTGTCCTAGGTGCTGTATGAACACTGAACAAAAAGACAGCTCCTGCCTCAACGTTTGCAAAGTAAGAATAAGATTGTCTTAAGAGACAACAGATGGATAGAGACAGAGTAATGGGATAGGATTGGGCCCTTATTCCTAAACGACTAAAACAGTCTTTGATAAGTGTCATATTTTGGAATGCGGTCCAGACCAGTAAGGGGCTGTCACCACCTCCTCAGTAATACTTTATATGCTCTGCTGCTGTGGCTCACAGCTGAGACACCAACAGCCAGCAGACAAGCGTGCAGTTCCATGAGTATCTGTGCTCTGCAGCCTGGTTCAGCTCTCTGACCCCAGCAGCCTGCCTACAACACAACAGCCCCACCCTGGTTTTCCCCAGCCTTAGTAATTGCTTGCTGGGTGATCCTAACACACTCCCAGTCCTGAATTTCCCCAAAACTGTCTGTCCTGATGTGTCCAGCCCTCTTCTGGTCCACTCAGAGAAATAATAAGGTTTGTTTGCTCCTTTAAAGAGACAATACCCAGCAGCTTGCCACGTTAACTGGAGTTAACAATTACTTCAGTTCAAACACAGCACTGGGTTGGTTTAGATTAAAATAAAATGAGTTTATCAACAACAGGACATAAGTGATGCAAACTAAAAGAAATAAAGGTAAAGATGGTTAAAAGTAAATAAAAGTGAAAACACACATCTAAAAGTCTAAAACTTGTCTAGCAAGGCACAGTCTTTTTGTCTAAGATGGTTTTGCTCACCAATTACTTTGGCCGGCATTGCTGACTGTCCCTCAGTGAGCACATTCCACAGAAGTACGAGGGATGCTGGTTTCCCTTGTCGTCTTAGGTGTTCCTTATTTTCTCAAAGAATTGTCTTTGTTCTCAAACTTAGTAAGCCCCCCCCCCATCATGGGATTCAGTCTCTTATGTGTCTCTGGGGTACAGGAGCCATGTTGATTCTCTGTCACTCAAGTTCAGGTGCAAGAGAACCCCCACTGGTTTGTTTGATAGCTTTATATATGGCTAATGTGTAAATTGAGGTAAATGCACATTCCTTTATCTAGGACAGACCTGCTTTTCACCTTTACCTAAGCTAGGCTATCTTCTTACAATTAGTCTGTTTCTTTCGATCTGTTGTCTCTTAAGATAGTCTTATACTTAGATTGCAAGCTTTATGAGGCAGGGACTGTCCTTTTGTTCTGTGTTCATGCAGCGCCTAGGACAGCAGAGTGGGGACTATCCAGCTTATTTCACTGAATGCAGCATGTACGGTTACCCGCCTTGTGAGTAAGTGGCATGTGTGGATGCAGTACAAGCAGTTCATGGCCTTCAGAGACGTGGTACTTGCTCTTGATACTGGAGTGGCTGAACTGGAGAATCTAAAGGAGACTGTGAGGTACTGAGATGAGACTTTTAGGGACACAATAGAATGGTCCCACCCCTAGTCTGACAGCTTGTATACTGTTAAGTCTTCGGGAAGGAGAACAGCAAGCTGAAGGGGAGGGAAACAGTCACATAGTTGGGACCCCCCTTCCAGTTCATGTCATGATATCCTCTTGCATGGAGGCTATCCCTTCTGGGGAGGGAATCCCAGTCATGGGTAAGAGGCAGGTAATAGTAATGTGGGATTGGATTATTAGAAATATAGATAATTGGGTTTGTGATGACTGTGAGAACAGCACGGTAAATACCCATGACCTTTGTACCTTGCAGGATCTCACAAGAGAGCTAGACAGACTTACGTGCAGTGCTGGAGAGGAACTGATGGTTGTGGTACATGTAGGTACCAGTGACATAGGGAAAGGTAGGATAGAGGTCCTGGAGGCCAAATTAGGGTTGCTAGGAAAGAGATTAAAGTCCAGGATCCCCATGGTACTATTCTCTGAAATGCTTCCAGTTCCGTGCACTGAGCTAGAAAGACAGACAGACTTGAAAGATCTTGATGCATAGATGAGACCATGGTGTAGGGAGGAGGGTTTAGGGTTATTGGGAACAGGGGAACCTTTGGGGAAAGGAGGAGCCTAGACAGGAAGGATGGGCTCCACCTAAACCAAAATAGAACCAAACTGCTGGGATGTAAAATTAAAAAGGTTGCAGAGGGTTTGTTAAACTAAGGGCTGGGGGAAAGCTAACTGATACGGAGGAGCACACTGTTCAGGAGACATCTTTTAGGGATGAAATTATTAAAGGGGCAGCTCTATATCCTGATAAAGAGTGTAGGAGAGAAGTTGGTAAAGTTCAGTGCTCTGATTCTGAAATGATTAGGGGCATGGAACAGCTTCCATATGAGGAGACTGGGACTGTTCAGCTTGGGAAAAAGAGATGACTAAGGGGGATAAGATAGAGATCAATAAAATCATGAATGGTATGGAGAAAGTGAATAAGGAAGTGCTATTTAACCCTTCATGTAACAAAAGAAACAGAGGGTTAAATTAATAGGCTGCAGGTTTAAAACAAACAAAAGGAAGTATTTCTTCACACGCCACACAGTCAACCTGTAGAACTTGTTGCCATGGGATGTTGTGAAGGTCAAAACTACAACTGGATTAAAAAAGAATTAGATAAGTTCCTGGAGGATAGGTCCATCAATGGCTATTAGCCAAGATGGTTAAGAATGCAACCCTATGCTCATGGTGTCCCTAAGCCTCTGACTGCCCAAAGCTGGAACTGGATGACAAGGGATGGATCATTCAATAATTGCCCTGTTCTGTTCATTTCCTCTGAAGCACCTGACATTGGCCACTGTCGAAAGAATGAATATTAGGCTAGATGGACCATTGGTATGACCCAATATGACCATTCTTATGTTCTTATAGAAGAGTAGCCCTTTCTGTTCATGGCAAGGTGGTCTGGTGCCAAAATAGGGATGTGCGTGCCATCTCTCACCCCAGAGCAGTTTGGGAACCCCGTTACTGCAAATCCATCCACTAGTCCTGCACATTACTTAGAGTCACAGTCCTGCATAGCAGGAAATGACTAATGGACCTGCACACTTGCATGATAATGGTCCTTCTGTGGATTTTCCAACTCCAAAATGATTTCCTACTGATTGGTACCAATCCATTGTCGCAAATTTCTGGAGTATGATTCTCCACTGTCAGTGCAGCTCTCATTCTGTTGTCCAGGCACTGGAAGGCTGGGATGAGCGCCGCACACATATCCAGGAATGTGGCATTTTGCATCTGAAAGTTCTGCAGCCACTGCTTGTCATCCCATGCCTGCATTATGATGCAATCCCATCAGGCAGTGCTAGTTTCTTAGGCCCAGAAGTGGGACTCCACCTTTTGTAGCTGCTCCATGAACACCACCAACAAACTTGAATGGTTTTTCACTATATCCTTTTTTTTAAACTGTCCTCAAAGAAACCATCATGTCCCCCATTGCTGCAGTACTTCCCGCGGGTCTGCAAATACAGAAGAACTGTGCATCCTGTATTTGTCCCCCGGCCCCGCCCCAACTCTGCCCCTTCCCCGCCCCATTCCAACCCCTTCCCCAAATCCCCAGCCCCACCTCCTCCCCCGGGTACACGGCATTTCCCCTCCTACCCATCCCTCCCAGGCTTGCACAATTAGTTCCTTGTGTGAGTAAGGGCTGCAAGATCAGGCTGAGAATTTGGGTTAGAAATGTAACTTGGCATGTGGATATATTTTTAGTGACTTATTATTATTGGCCCAGATTTTCAAAGGGCTAGTAATTTTGGATGTCTCCATTCTTGGGTACCCAAACTGAGGTACCTTTTAAAATGGTGGTTGTTCAGAACTCTGAAAATATTGCCCCTTTAAAGTGTCTTAAGCAGGGCAGCCAAGAATGTGGACAAGCGAGATCCAGTGGACATAGTGTACTTCGATTTCCAGAAAGCCTTTGACAAGGTCCCTCTCCAAAGACTCTTGTGTAAATTAAGTTGTCATGGGATAAGAGGGAAGATCCTTTCATGGACTGAGAACTGGTTAAAAGACAGGGAACAAAGGGTAGGAATAAATGGTAAATTTTCAGAATGGAGATGAGTAATTAGTGGTGTTCCCCAAGGGTCAGTTCTAGAACCAATCCTATTCAATTTATTCATAAATGATCTGGAGAAAGGGGTAGAAAGTGAGGTGGCAAAGTTTGCAGATGATACTAAACTGCTCAAGATAGTTAAGATCAAAGCAAACTGTGAAGAACTTCAAAAAGATCTCACAAAATTAAGTGATTGGGCAACAAAATGGCAAATTAAATTTAATGTGGATAAATGTAAAGTAATGCACATTGGGAAAAACAACCCCAACTATACATACAATATGATGGGGACTAATTTAGCTACAGTGAATCAGGAAAAAGATCTTGGAGTCATCGTGGAAAGTTCTCTGAAGACATCCACACAGTGTGCAGCGGCAGTCAAAAAAGCAAACAGGATGTTAGGAATCATTAAAAAAGGGATAGAGAATAAGACGGAGAAAATCTTATTGCCCTTATATAAATCCATGGTACACCCACATCTTGAATACTGCGTACATCTCCTCCTCCTCTCAAAAAAGATATACTGGCATTAGAAAAGGTTCAGAGAAGGGCAACTAAAATGATTAGGGGTTTGGAACGGGTCCCATGTGAGGAGAGATTAAAGAGGCTAGGACTTTTCAGCTTGGAAAAGAGGAGACTAAGGGGGGATATGATAGAGGTATATTAAAAAATGAGTGATGTGGAGAAAGTGAATAAGGAAAAGTTATTTCCTTGTTCCAATAATATAAGAACTAGGGGCCACCAAATGAAATTAATGGACAGCAGGTTTAAAACAAATAAAAAGAAGTTCTTCTTCACACAGCTCAGAGTCAGCTTATGGAACTCAGGGTTTAAAAGAGAACTAGATAAATTCATGGAGGTTAAATCCATTAATGGCTATTAGCCAGGATGGGTAAGGAATGGTGAATCTCTGCCACGGCTGGGATTTAAAGGGCTCAGGGCTCCCCGCGGCTGCAGGCAGCCCAGAGCCCTTTGAATCCCGGCTGCCACTCCCGCAGCCAGGCTGGGGCTGGGATTTAAAGGGCTCAGAGCTCCCTGCGGCTGCAGGCAGCCCAGAGCCCTTTGAATCACAGCTGCGGCTCCGGCAGCTGGCTGGGGCCAGGATTTAAAGGGCTCTAGCTCCCCTCAGCGGCAGGAGCTCTGGGCCCTTTAAATCCCTGCCCCAGCCCCGCAAAGCTCCTGGTTCCTCCGGCCGCCGGAGCCCTGGGCCCTTTAATTTGCCCCTGAGGGCTCCCAGCTACCTCTTCAGCTGGGAGCCCCTGGTTGATTTAAAATAAAGTATCACCTCTCCACCCCCAACCTTCCTTTTTCGCCCATAGCTGTTTTGGTGGGGCGGCGCTGGGGAAGGAGGGTTTGTTTCCGCAGGGCTGGGCGGCCCTGGGGCGGGGGGCCGGGAGGTGCTGGGAGGGTGTTTCCGCGGGGCTGGGGGGTTTCGGCCCTCAGCTGTTTTCTTTGGAGTAATGTGGCCTTCGCCACTTTACGAGTTGTGCAGGCCTGTTGTAGAGTCTAGGATCAGGGCCTCATTATATTAGGTGCTGTACAGACAAATAAAAAAGAAGACAGTCCCTGCCCCAAAGAGCCTACAATCTCATATCAGAAAGAATGCAACAGGTAGATGAAACAAGCAAATGGGTGTAGGTAGGAGGACAAGGTAATGAAAGAACAGAGTTTAGCAGAAAACAAGAAGTCTCAAAATACTTATTCTATGCTTTACAGTATTTTTTTTAACCACTTCATTTTAACTAGGCGTTCATATTTAATTCTCTTTTTCTTTTTTTGGTCCAGAGAGCACAAGCAGAGCAGACTTAGTATTAATCCCCTGAAGATATTGCTCTGTTCCTATAGGCATGGACATTTCACTCTGAATCTGTATGGTTATATCAGCAAAGTAACACACAATTCCCTCAGAATGAGGGACTCTCATGAACCACTGAGACAGAGAACAATGTCCAGATTAACCACCTGAAACAAATGTGCTAGCTGAGATTTTAAGAAGGTTTTGGTTGAGGTAAAGAAATCTTTTTGCCTCCCACACAAGCACAATATAAAATCTTTTAAAATCTTCGACAACCTAGCCGGTGACTGAAGACTCCGCAAATGCTCTGGGCTCCCTCCCTCTACGCCTAGGAGGGCGAGCTTGTGCCCTTGCCGACAATCAAAGCTGGTTGTGATGGGAACTAGGCCGAGGGGAAGCCCTGAAGGAGGAGGTAGGAGCAGCATGGGATGGGCAGCCCTAGCGGGACAGAATGCAGCAGAGATGCTGCCTGGACCTTTTCCACCAGAGTTATGTTGGTAGGAATGCAATGAAATGTGTGGTCACATCAGGACCAGTAAAACTGCTCAGGAAAGGTAATAAAAAGCCTTCATTTAAAAAAAAATCTTTGACAGAGCTGGTCAGACTATACAAGGTACTTCTACGGGCACTCCAGCCATCTGCCTGCTCACTTCACCTGCTGCAGATTCTGCATGAACCAAGATGTTGAAGATTAAAGGCCAAAGATCTTTATAAAATCCAACCAATCCATTAATAGTGTCTGTCAGAGAAATCATAATCTCCTTCAGAACCCTCTTGAAACACTTGTGATCCATTAACCTCTTAATGTGGACTATCCAAACAGTAAGAATAGGTGCAACCCAACCTCAAACCACAGGAGGCAATGGTCATTTAATGACATGGGCAGAATTTACTCTTGCCCACCTCTGATCTAAGTTCAAACAACCATCCTTGATCCAGTTTTGGGTTGGGCAATTTCCTTTATTACAAGTAGGATGCAAACAAAACAGCCATGGTACTTCTTCAGCTGTCCCTCTTAGCTTCATGCTTTACCAAATTTCCAGTTGGGGGCCTCTAATATCTAAATTAGTGCAGCAGCGTTATCCTATGAATCATCAGTAATACATGTAAGATCAGGCCTTGTTCTTTACTAAATCATGGATGATTTTTACACTTACTCTGCATTCACCAGCATGAATTTTTGAATAGTGCCTTTGTCTACCAACACTCCTAAGCTCCTGAGAGCAAACTGTAGGCTTACGCTTAAGCTTTAACTCCAGTAACGCTTGTTACAATACCAATCACTTACAAGATACTACCAGGAGGAGTGGTATGGAAAGAAAAGATGCTCTTTGTATATTTTATGCTCCAGGCTTCTGGAACTGCCCTCATATTAATCCAGAATAGCCTGAGTCTGTTGACCTTGGTTTGACATGCTGCAACACCCATCCGTTTGCTAGAGCTTTTGGAAAGGGCTGAAGGGGTTAAGTAAGGTATCATTTAGGATGTGGGTGGCATTTTTGTTTTTGCTACTTACATTAGTGGATGGTTAACTTATTATTATTGCGCGTTGGGGCTTTGTTATGGTGCTGGGCAGTTAGTCTTTGTTATTTAAAATAAGTGTCAGGGTACCTAGAGCTGTGCCTAGCTGTCTCCTTTTATTTAGATCATAATAAATAAACAAATGGGCTCCCTAGTGTACCTGGCACATTCTTATGTTCAGTCCATTTGAATTAAGATTCTCTAGGAAGCTGCAGCTGAGACCCATGCAGCTGTGCCGAAGCCTCTTTCGGTGCTGAATGCAGTGGCTTTTGTCAGCTCCTTTTCCAGCCTGAACGTTAGTTGCACGGCGTGTTTGTACCTAATGTTCTGATCGTTTGTTCCCGGCTCTCAAGTAGTTTTGAATGTCTCTGACGGGGAGTTAAAGGCCTTGCAGAACCAGCGGTTATAAGGTAAAGCTCAGAGGAGCATGAAAGCCCGCCGGCCACTCAAGCATGAAAACCAAAACCCCTGCAGCGTCAAGGCGGCGGAGCGGCTCCTTTTGGGGATTCAGCGAGAGTGTCCCGTGCTCAAGGAAACCGGTGCTCGGCTCCGGGGCTGAACTCTCCTTAGCGGACACAGCGTGGAAGTAGCCTCAGTGCGCGGGCTTCCCTGTCGCGCCAGGCAGGCACAGAAACTTTGCAAAGGGGGAGTGTGGACACCCGAGCCGCGGCTTCCCCGGGAGCTGGGGGCGAGCCGCCCTCCCCAAGCAGCCCCAGCCCTCAGGGCCGGGCCGGCTCCGCAGGAGTTTGTAGCAATGGGGGAGGGGAGGGGCGGCTCAGCCAGAGCGTGGTTCAATTAATTTCTGACCCACCCCCTGCTCCGGACACCCGCCCACTCCCACCTCCGAGCCCCCTCCCGCGCCGCACGCTAAGCCGGGGGGAGGGACTCGCCTCTCCCGGCCTAGGGGAGTTGGTGCTGGCGGAGAGCAGCGCGCAGCAGCCCCGGCGGGTTGGCTGGGCCCGGGCAGCGCGCTCCGGCTCCTCTGCTCTGCGCTCCCGCTGCCGATTGAAGAGCCGGGACGTGGGCGCCGAGCCGGGACTGGCGGGGCGGGGCGGAGGGAGGCTGGGGTTGCGGCGGGGAGCCGGGTGTCTCTCCCCGCCCGGAGCTGTCCGCCGCCCCCGGTGCTGACCCGCAGCCTCGGAGCTTGAGGGCAGCGCGGCGAGCCCCGCGCCCCGGCATGGGCTGCTGTGGCGAGACTGCGAGCCGCCCGCCGAGCCGGCTGAGCGGGCCCCGCGGCGGGGCTGCCAGGGGAGCAGCGCGGCGGCGGGCGCTGTGAGCCGGGACCGGGCAGCGGCGCGGGATGGCGGCGGCGGGGCTCGCTCAGCGCGGGAGCCACTGAGGCTCTGCTGCCCCGGCACCGCGGGGCCGCCGCGCCTCCCTCCGCCCCGCCGCGCCCCGCCCCGCCCCGCCGCGCGCGGGGAGATGGTGACACGCGGAGCCCCTGTGCGCCGGCCGGACACCCCCAGGTAGGAGCTCCGCGCAGAGACCCCGCTGAGGGGCTGGGTGTGCGTGTGTGAGCGAGAGAGCGCTGTGTGTGGGTATTTGTGTGTGTGTGTGTGTGTGTGAGCGAGAGAGCGCTGTGTGTGGGTATTTGTGTGTGTGTGTGTGTGCGAGAGCGCGCTGTGTGTGGGTATTTGTGTGTGTGTGTGTGTGTGAGCGAGAGAGCGCTGTGTGTGGGTATTTGTGTGTGTGTGTGTGTGTGTGCGAGAGCGCGCTGTGTGTGGGTATTTGTGTGTGTGTGTGAGCGAGAGAGCGCGCTGTGTGTGGGTATTTGTGTGTGTGTGTGTGTGTGAGCGAGAGCGCGCTGTGTGTGGGTATTTGTGTGTGTGTGTGTGTGAGCGAGAGAGCGCGCTGTGTGGGTATGTGTATGAGAGCTCTGTGTGTGTGTATTTATTTGTGTGTGTGTGTGAGCGCTGTGTGTGTACGAGTTGCCCCTGGCTTTCCTAAGCAGCAGTGGCGAGGCGGCGGCTCCCCGGCTAACCAGGCTGCCTCTGCCCTGCACTGGAAAGCCCCGGGCACGGCTGGTGCTGGGGGGGGGAGGGGGTCACTCCGCAGGGCATTTCGGTCGTGGCGAGGTGAGGTGCTAGCAGCTGGTTCACCCTCCCCTCGGCGTGGCCACAACTGTGCCTCGTACAAACCAATTGCTTGCCAGTCTGATCCTTGGAAAGAACTTAACAGGATAGTAAAACCGTAGAGCTCCGTGGTCGTTTAGCCGGGTTTACGCCTGGGCTCTCTCTGTAATCTTAATGCGCCAAGCACTGGGGCTGCCAGGGGCTCTTCCTCTGCCTCCCCTCGGAGCAGCTCGCTCCCTGCCCCAGCAGCCGCCAGCTCCGCGCCTGCCTCTCGGCGCCCCAAGGTTTGCAAGAGCCCGCACGGGATCTTGCAGCGCCTTGCGCTTGCCCCTGCGCCTCTAACTTGCCATGGGACTTCTAGGCCACACGTAAAGTACAGTATTTGGATAATCGCGCGCGTGTGTAAATGAATCAGATTTGATCCAAATGGTTTCCAGGTCCTTCTTCAGCTTTCCCATCTCAGAACAGCTATTGAGTGCTAGCCAAACCTGCCCCGAGGATGCATGCTTCGGATGGCAGCCTGCAAGCCAAGGTGCAAAGTGCATGCAGCATTGGGTGGGAATCTGGTCTCATCACCCCTTCCTCAGGATGAATATTAGTTTACTTTGCAAATAGTCCTATTGAAATGAAGGGGCCTGTTGCTTTCCATAGGAGGTGAGGGCACAGAGCACCTTAGGGGATAACACCCTGTTTTTTGTTTGTTTGATTTTTAATGAAGTGGACTATTTTTCCTAGGGAGTGCAGTTTTATCCCCATGCAATTATGGTTTTCATTATGCTCAACAATAATGTCTTAAAAGCAAATGCAAATGAGACCTAATGAAAAAGACTCCAAACTCAAACCCTTGTCCTGCAAAATGAACACTCTCTTTCTCTCTAAAAATAAACTGTGGAAGAGGTTTTGAAAGTTTTGTCATTGACTTTACTGGGAGCAGGAGCACCTTAAAACTAAACATAATAGTAAATGTAAAACAAATGCCACCACCCAAATAAAAACCAACAAAAAACACATATCCCTCTAACTTTCCTTTTAAGGACCCCAAACAGGATTTGAATTCTTTACCCCATTACCTGAATTGATAGTATATGACAAATGCCGCAAATAATGTATGAGTACAGTCACAGTACACATAAACCTTGTCTATCAAATTTTGGAAAAAATTTCCCAACTACTGCCAACTCCAATTCAGTGTCACCATCATTAGCAATGTTAGATAGCCTTAGTCTAGATCATGAGTGGGCAAACTTTTTGGCCTGAGGGCCACATCAGGGAATAGAAATTTTATGGTGGGCCATGAATGCTCACAAAATTGGGGTTGGGGTGTGGGAGGGGGTGAGGGCTCAGGTTGGAGGTGCGGGTCTTGGAGTGGGGCTGGGGATGAGTAGTTTGGGATGCAGGAGGGTGCTCCAGGCTGTGATTGAGGGGTTTGGAGAGCAGGAGGGGAATCAGAGCTGGGGCAGTGGGTTGGGACATGGGGAGAGGCTCACGAGTGCAGGCTCCGAGCGGTGCTTACCTCAAGCGGCTCTCGGAAGCAGTGACATGTCCCTTCTCTGGTTCCTACCCAGAGGCGCAACCAGGTGGCTCTGCGTGCTGCCCCATCCGCAGGCACTGCCCCTGCAGCTCCCATTGGAACACTTAGGAGCCAGAGTGGGGCCATGCCACGGCTTTTGGGAGCTGCATGGAGTGGCAGCAGAGTAGGGTCCAGCCGGGTGGTGTGGGCCCAATCCTGCGCCCTAGCTGGAGCGCCGGAGCAGGACCAAGCTGCATGGTGTGGCCCCTGACCCAGCGCCCTGGCTGGAGTGGGGCTGCACTGCATGGTGTGGCCCCCGACCCAGCGCCCTGGCTGGAGCGCGGCATGCCCTAGAGCCCGCTCCCCAGTGGGAGCTCGTGGGCCGTAGTTTGCCCACCCCAGTCTAGATGGCCTGCTGGCAATTGCCAGTGTTTTAAGCGCTGCATTATCAAACCATGCTCGGAACAGCTCTAACCAACATGGTCCTTAAAACAGTGATGGCATCCAGTGGCCCCTTTACACCAGAGTTCCCAGTGTTGCAGTGAAATTGATGTGTGTGTTAACTGATGCATTAACACTGATGAAACATTTTTGCAAAACTTTCCTAGTGTAGAGACGGTTAAGATACATAAGACAATATTCACTATACAATAATTATTATAACCAGTGCATTTATTTAATATACAATACACTCATTTTTAAAGGCAAAAGGCAAAGGAAACTTGGGGCCAGTTTATTTGAACATTAATTTTGTAACTGCTGAAGAAATAAAAATGCTAAAAATAAATGTCAATATTTTCTAGTAGCTAACAGTTTTTATTCTTTCCTTTCTATTTCAGAAAGATTACAGTCAAAATAAGTAGTAAGAGGGATACTGTATTTACAGCTCTGTTATTTTCATGGCTACAGTTGAGTAAATTGGAATTTCAAATATTATAGTCTTTGAAACAACTCAAGGATAACTTTGACTTCTATTGGCATGCTTTCATTATTTCCTTTCCTTGATGTTTTTGTGTCACCTTCATTGAGGACTGAGAGTAAAAATCACCCTTTATATATCTCCTGTCTCTCTTCACAAGCTGATTAGGAAAACGAATCTTTCATGTAGTAGTGGGATTGTTATGGTGACCAATAAAGTATAGTAATCATGGTAAACAAGCAGTACACAATTTGTGAGAGGGAGCTCATCAGCTTTGAAAAATTGAACACCATGGACATTTGCCGTGGCTGGAACATCCTCCCTTGTATGACCCCAGATTATGTCATCCAATTTGCACCTTGATTCCGTCATTTCAGGTCAACACATTATCTTGTACCATTCTCTGATATTGTTATCTCTTTTCATTAATGTCTTTTTAAATCCTCTTCTACTGAACACCTTGCTAACACATGTAAAATGTGATACAAATGAGCTCTTCTGTTTTTCCTTCCTAATCAAGATGCACTTGTGTGGCAGTCTACATAAAGTATGCTAAAAGCAAATTTGAATGAATAATTTAAAAAAAATCCTATAAATATTCCCTCAAATAAAATATGAATTTGCTTTAGCTGAGTTCATCCCCCTTTTGTGTTCACTTTTCATAGATATTATAGCCAATAAATGTATTGTCAGACATGTTTGCGGAAACAGCACTTTTTAGGCAAATATTAGAGAATATTTGCAGAAAATTTATTTTGAACAAGTAAGCATGAGAAATCTGCTTTTAAGTTATGCTAATCCAGTCATGGAACAGAAACAATCCCATGTGGTCTGGGTATCCAATCAAACTAAACACATCTTGGAATTTGAATTTACAATATTGTGTTGTAAAAAGCAACAGAGTCCTGTGGCACCTTATAGACTAACAGATGTATTGGAGCATAAGCTTTCGTGGGTGAATACCCACTTCGTCAGACGCATGTGTTGAATATTTATAACTGACTGCTCCTAAAACCTACTATCCAATAATTATTCATAGAAATTATCTAGCAAAATGTTGAATGGTGAATAAATCTTGACTAAAATTGAAATTTGCGCAGAGGCAATTCAGGAACAGAACCCCCCCGATTCAATTTATCTAATAAATTATTTGCTAAGGAGTATTCACTCAGCTCTAGCTAAAAGTTAGCAAAAATCCAACAAAGCTAATGGTTCAAGGACAGTTCTGTGAAGTTCAAGCCAGTAGCTCTGCTTTACCTTAAAATTGTATGTGTATATACATACAAATATGTATACATACAAAAGTGTATATGCATATCTTTTCAAGCACTATTGAGCTTATATATATATGGGTTTTGTCTAGAGGCATATTGCTAAGACGGTTAATAAGTGATGCACATATAAATTCTTTGGATCTTCATGGGATAAGGACACCAGCAATTATAGAAAATGCCATATAACTTGGCCAATACTCAAAAGAGTTTAAATAAAACATTTATTAAAAAAATCCTCAAAGGAATAGTTCAAATTGCAGTTTTAAACTATTACCTTAATAATTCAAAAGGATAGCACCAGAGGCCTAAGTAAGGCAACCTATTTATTACCCTTTTCATCTTGCTGGACTTGATCCAGTAGCCTTTACATAAACAAAGCTGAAGTCCATGAGAGTCTGCAGAGTTAGGACTGTATGTTTTTGCACAAATCCCCAATTCAGCAAAGCATTTAAGCATGTACTTAAACACATAAATAGTCCCATTGACTTTAGAGCTTAAAGTTGCTTCAAGTTAAAAGGCCAGATTTTCAAAGGTATTTAGGTGCCTAGAGATGTAGATAGATGCAGTGATGAGCTGCCAAAATCTTAACAACCGGTTCCCTATAAAAAGTTCTGATTTAAGGGGGAGGGAGGGGCCGAGGGAGAGATCCTCGTGGGGCCAGGGGCCCCTGCAGGGCCTGGGTCAATTGCCCCACTTGCCCCCTCCCCACCCCACCCCTCTGGCCAGCCCTGGAGCTTGCAGCAGCCTCCCCCCCCCACACACACACCTTGCTGGGCCATTCAAAAAGTGGCAGCAGGACGACTCCAGAGCTCAGCTGAGCTGCCCAGCTGGTGCCGGCGGCTGGCCACACTGCAGCTGGGGGGAAGCGGGGGAAGGGCCGGGGGACCCTCAGCCTCCCCAGCTGGGAATCCTGGGAGCAACAGGATGGTCCGGCCCACGGACCAGAGTTCTTTGCCCACCCCCTGTTTCTTTAACAACCGGTTCTCCACGGAGGTCTAATTTTAGCAACCGGTTCTTGAGAACCTGTGGGAACCTGCTCCAGCTCACCACTGGATAGATGCCTAGTGAGGTTTGGAGTTAGGCACCTAGTTGCTTTTGGAAATCTCACTTGGAACCTATCTTTAGGTGCCTTAATGTTTTCTTAGGCAAGGACCCCCAACATAGCAGACATGTTGCATGTCAGGAATAAAGCAAATTGTCAAAGCTGCTTGAAACAATAAGCAGACAGCCCATCTTTGTTATTCTTTCTGCTAGCGTGTGCAATCAGACCAGTCTTTCCATGAACACTAACATTCCCTCAAATTTTAAAAAGGTAAAGTATATTATTTTTATCTTTTTTATTATTTAATTTAGTACAGAAGAATGAAGCAGATATAATACCAAATCAGTAGCTAAGAATGTAGGATTAAATTATGTCTTAGAATTGACTGGAAATAACATATTTGCTATTATTTTATGTAGTTATTATTCTTATAGTTGAAGCCCTGATCCTGCAGCGAGATACCGATTGACTTTAGTGGAGCTCCCGTGGGCACAAAGGACTGCCCTCATGGTTTTTCTGCCCTCATGGGACCTAAATTAGTGTTCTAAACAACATAACACAGGCTACTTTCATTCTTTTCTAGTTCAGCTCCTTCATTCTAATTCTACTCCTGAGAGCCAAGCATTTTGAATGCTCTAATAGTATGAATATTATAATATTTTAAATTTCTTAAAGCCCATTGCCCAAGTGGCCTATAGGCATGAAATTTAAAAAAAACCCTGATTATGAAGAACAAGCAGCATAGTATAATACTCCAGTAAAAGCAAAGACAAGCAAAACCACTAATAAATTCCCATCATGCCTGCACTATAACAACAATCAAAGCCCCAACAACAAACCAAAATTAAAGTGAAAATAAAAAATATCTTGAGTTAGGGAGAGAAAATTCCAGAACCATGGAGCTTAATGGAAAAGGTTCATCCTTCTATCATGCCACTCTGAGGGCACAGTTTTACAGTTCTTTTTGAAGTTAGAATATATGCGAGAGAGAGAGAGAGAAACTACACACTTTACACACTCAAGCCAGTGCAAATGTTGTTAAAATAAGGGCCAAGACTAGTTCAGACAAAGCTGCCAAATCTGAGGCTGCAGGTGCCTCAGGCCCATCACTGCTAGGGTGCTCTTTATTGCTCAGCATACACTTCAGTGCTGTGGAATAGGAGCTGTTTTGTGCTGACTTAGGGTTAGTCCACACTGGCAACTCTAAAGCGCGGCTGTGGCAGCGTTTAATGTGACTTGTGTGGTCACCTCCACGAGGGGCGTAGCTACCATTCTCCCAGTGCTGGTGCACTGTCTACCCTGGCGCTTTACAGTACTGAAACTTGCTGCGCTCAGGGAGGTGTTTTTTCACACTCCTGAGTGAGAAAGTTGCAGTGCTATAAACTGCCAGTGTAGACAAGCCTGGAGTGTTCTGTGGGGTAATAACTTGAGCCCCTGGGGGGGAAACAGGGACCTGGTCTCCACTGTCTTTACCTTGTGTGGTCGTTTACACTAGTGCAAAGTATAATTAAATCAAAATTTTCCATTTATTTACACAGACATTAGTTTCCACAATCATGACTTGGACACATTGCAGGTTCCCTTCCCTTCCTCTTTAACAGGGAACTTTCATCCATTATTCCCCTTACATACCAATTTTAGACACAGCAGGCTAGGTTGATTCACCACTCCATTACAGTTATAACAGTTGTTATACTGGTATAAACCCACTGTAAGAGAGTGCTGACTCAGGCCCATTAGCTGTCCTTCCTCTGAGAAACCAAACTTCCATGAGCTTTCGTGAGCTGCAGCTTACACTCTCTTACATAGACATTTAGGTCAGGTCACTTAGTGGATTCTGGGTCTTGCAGCTTGGGGAGGGTGGGCATGTTTACTTGAATCAGACCCAATAAGGGCAGGGAAATCAGGCCTTCAGTTGTATTTTTGGATAATCAACCGTTCCAATCCAGCTATTATGATGCTGTAACAAGGATAATTACATGGAGGTCAAATGCCAAGGTATAAAAGACTTATCAGAGAGGTAGCGGATTGGAGCCTGTCTTATGTAAACGATGTAGGTAAACCTGTGCACAGCGTAACTGCTGCTGGGATAATAAGTCAAATATTTACAAAATCTCTTATGTTATTTATTATTTATCAGAACATTTATAAGGGGTAGGAATTAGTAGGCTTGCATTTGTGTAGTTGGTAAAACTGCCTTCTTTTGACAGTGATAAATACTCCACCTTGAAATGCTGAATTTGAATTGTGCTGTTTTTCTGCAAACAGTTCTGATCATCTAAATACAACAGCTTTTGTAATATTAAACCCTCACTCTGGTAGAACTCCTGTTGACGTAAGATGCATGTATTAAAACTATAGTGCTACAACAATTTTTGGTTCTTCTAGAATTTTTAGAAGTAGACAGTTCAAAACAAGCTCTCGCCAGGGTGAAGTATTTCTCACAGTTACAAAAGGAGCCAGTTTTAAATATTCATTGGGTAAATGTAAACCATATTAGCCCTACCCTTTTTCAGCCATATTAATGGTAAGGGTATGTGCAGTGTACTCAACTTTCAGTTGTTTTTAAGTACAGTAATACATTTTATTTCCAACAGCAATATCATTGTCACTTTGAGTAATTAGGAGTTTTACCTGAAACAGCCAAAGGATTGGACTTTTTTGGTGAAACTATGAGCCAAATTCTGATCTAGTTTATTCTGGTGTAAATCTGATCAACAAAGTTTCTCCAGATTAACACTACTGAAGCTGAGAACAGAATTGGTATTTGCAGTTTCTGCTTAAATGATAAAAAACTATTTTCCATTAAAATTATTTATTACAATTATATATTAGTTAAAAACTTAATAATAATTTATATGCCCATGTGTACTTTTCAGTAAAATGAGGAACACTGTTTAAAAATAGAGGGCCTGATTCTCACCTACACTAAGGCCACCTTCTGCCACTTTATACCTGAAGAAAGGTCTTATAGTGGATATAAATATATTTTTCTTCTGTTGTAAATTTGCACTGCCAGAGCAGTGTAAAATGGCACTTGTGTGAATGAAAATCAGGCCTAGAGGTCAATAAGGAGGCACATTTTTATTTAACATAAAATACTGTGAAATGTTAATTTTTGTTCATTTAGCATGTTTTTTGAATTTTACCTATCTGAGTTTTGACTATATCTTAATTTGGGCATATCAAAACTGTATGGGTCTGATTAAGCACTACCTTAATCCTTGGATTTCAATAGAGATACACTTGTGTAAAACTATTATTATTTATTTGTACTGCATTAGTGCTTAGGAGTCCCACTCATGGACAAGGACTTCATTTTTCCAGGCACTATATAAACACAAAACAAAAAGGTGATCCTGTAAAAGAGTAGTGAATGAGGCCCCAAGTCTTTAGTGGTCACATTTGTACAGACAGATGAACAAAACCTTTTCTTCTAAATTAGCAAATGCTTATCTGAATCTGAAATTGTCAAATCTCACCTGAATCCATATTTGTTGTCAAACACTTGACTCAGTCCTACATAAAATGTATCTTTTATTATGTTCGTTATTGTCAAACAACACATTAGTTGCTGTTCAAATCTAAGAGCAAGAAGGATGAAAAAGTACTTGAATTATTTGCATATGAAATAAGCAGCACTATCTTAAATATATAATTCATTGTATTTTTAGTAGCATGATATAAATTTCTCATTTAGCCCGAGTTTTTATTTAATGGTTTATGTATGTGGAAGCAACACTCTAGGATGTGCAATTATTATTCAACACTTTCAGATTGCCATAACTGACTTTGAAGAGAGAAATGTTAAATTAGTTTCCAAAACAAAGAAAAGTACGGTTTAAGTTGATGTTAAAGATGCCAGACTTACAAGAGCCAGAGTTGTTTTCAGCTAGAACAGGGTTTCTCAAACTGGGGTCCGCGAACCCCTCAGGGTCTGCGAGGGTACTCCAGGGGGTCTGCGAGTCATGTCCAGGGATGCCGGCCCCACTGATCAACTCCTCCTTCTCCCTTTTTGTACAAATGAGTTTTCCCATTGATTTCAATAGGAGTAGGACCTGTCCCTATAGGTATACAACTCTTTGTGTTATAAAGAATGAGAATATTGCAGGGTTGATTCTCCACTGCTCTGTACCTTGTGTAGTCATTTACATCTCAGTAAAGTGCTACCATTCTAATCTGAAAGTGGTTTATCTCCATTAAGCACTCACTTTGCCCAAATGTAAATGACTACACATGGTGCAAGGGAGTGGACAATCAACCTACAGGGAGTAGAAAAGGGGCAGGGTCCTAACCCCTTGCCATTGAAATCAGTGGCAAAACTTGTAATGACTTTGGAAGCAGGATCTCTTTCAGTGGTATATACAGGTTAGGGAGGTGGGAAGGTAGGAACGTATTTAGTCCTAGCACAGGGTAAACAGCATGAGTAAGTCCATCACTAATTACTTTGTATGAGGGTTATATTCTATCCTTTTTACCTGCATGATGGGACTTTCATTCTGTACAGCCAAGAGTAAATTACGTTTACATTTTCAATTCTTTTAAAGGTTTTAGAACTCTAAAATACTGACCAAATCTCAAGAGAGAAAATGAAATATGGAAAACAGACTCCTAAGTGTCACATAAGAATGTTGTATGTGTATCATTAAACACATGAAGCCTACATGTTTAAGAGCAAAAATATCTCCTTGAAATAGAAGGATGATCAGTAGTGTATCAAGATTTGTATGTACTTTATACTACATATAAATGACTGAAATAATAGGATTTCTGATCAAATAATCTTCTTTCTTCTTACTAATTCAGTCATGAAGAGAAACATTTCCAATTATAATACCAAGTTTATTTTAAAAAATGGGGCCAGATCATCAGCTGGTATAAATGGGCTTACCTCTATTGACTTCAAAGGAACTATGCTATTTACCACTGACCCATAATATTATTTAACTTAAAGTAGTATAGTCATCCCCACAGGCCTAATCTTATACAACTGTGTTCATGTGATTAGTCCCATTGATTTAAATGAGCCTATTCATGGGAGTAAGAATTACTTAAGGGAGTAAGGACTGCATGTCAGGAAGTTGTCTTTCATTTTCTAATACATAAGCATCATTATATACCTTTGCTGTAGCAAAGTACATTTTGTAATAACTTGTGGCACAATCCTACATCCCTTACTCATCTGGGTTGCTCTCACTCACACTGTCATTGGAATATTTTCATGAATAATTGCTTATCAGAAGAAGTAAGGGTTTGCAGGATCAATCCCTATAATTAAGTTACTGGCTATCTGCTCATAGACTATTACAATTTTATTTTCTGTAATTTATTTATTTATTTGCTCTAGATTTTGATTAGGGTGACCAGATGTCCTGATTTTATAAGGACAGTCCCGATTTTTGGATCTTTTTCTTATATAGGCTCCTGTTACCCCCCACCCCCATCTCGATTTTTCACATTTGCTGTCTGGTCACCCTAATTTTGACAAGGATGGTAGGTATTATGATTTTTCCACATTACTTTTCTATGTGGTATACCTTTTTCACATACACCTCTACCCTGATATAATGCGACCCAATAGAACACGAATTCTGATACAACATGGTAAAGCAGTGCTCTGGCGAGGGGGTGGGGGGCTGCACACTCTGGCAGATCAAAGCAAGTTCGATATAACGTGGTTTCACCTATAACGCGGCAAGATTTTTTGGCTCCCGAGGTCAGTGTAATATCGAGGTAGAGGTGTATTTTCTATTTTAATATCCGTTCATAATAGGTATTAGCAGTGGTGATTGATTCTGTGAGATGATGAATGCCCTCAACTTTGATTGGGCCCAGAACTATTATATAATATAGGGTGGAATTTTCAGAAATAGCTAAGGGACTTAGATGCATCAATTGATTTAGGTGCGTTTGAAAATCTCGTGCTTAGTGTTGAGGATTGTTAATTAAATTAAAGGTGCTGTCTGGTCAAAGTGTGTGTGTATATATATATATATATATATATATGGAGGACTGGAGACTTCAGGGAATTTTTATCAAGCTTTCCAACTCAGTGTCTCTGGTTTACATGTAGCTCATGGGCTTGGTTCACCACTCCATTAAGCCAGTGGTATGCCAGTATGACTGTTGATTTCAGTGGAGTCACACCAGTCTAAATCCTAGTGATATAGTGATGAATCAGTGAAGCCCCATGCAGGTACTGGAAGGAAGTTGTTTCCATCTGATGCTGTTCAGTGAGCTTTGTGAAATTAATTGGTTTCAGTCCAGTGTCTAGAGGAGAGATATTCCCATAATCAAAATTATCATTACTTTACACTACATTATCACTACAAGAATTGTTATCCTGCTGGTTATTTAGGTTGGTAGTCACTGAAACATAAGAATGGCCTTACTGGGTCAGACCAATGGTCCATCTAGCTCAGTATCCTGTCTTCCAACAGTGGCCAATACCAGGTGCTTCAGAGAGAATGAACAAAACAGGTAGGTAATCATCAAATGATCCACCCTGTGTCACCCAGGGCACACAGAGGCTAGGGATGCTTCAGAGCATGGTTTTGCATTTCTGCCCATCCTGGCTAATAGGTCAATCAATGGCTATCTTCCATGAACTTATCTAGTTCTTTTTTGTCTTGGCCTTCACAACATCCTCTGGCAAAGAGTTCCACAGGTTGACTGTGTATTGTGTGAAGAAATGCTTCCTTTTGTTTGTTTTAAACCCACTGTCTATTAAGATATTACCATCTGATGGCTGCTCAGTCATATATGTTCAGTATTCAGTGAGATAGGTGTCTTTATCACAATTGGCACAAATTGGCAGTCTCAACAGAGAGGCCAGGGAGTGAATGCACAGCTGAATAGACTTATTTTCTTATTTTAGAGGTGTTTCCTCCTGGCCACCTTCTGGCATTGCAGAGATTGTGGGAAATTTCTATATTATTTTTAGGAAAAATAGTCATTACTTGCTTTCCTTGCTCACTTTTGTTTTGTTATCAGCTGGGATTGGAGGGGTTAATTTCTTGCCTGCGACAGGGAACTGGGTAGGATGTAGGCAAGAGGCATATTGATTGGTATGAATGAACTATTAAGCACTATTATCATATCTGTAGTGCCCCTGCTCCACCTGGTTACCTCCTTTAATGCCAATTTGTTTACAGGTTTTGATGGACAGGCCTGGGTTCTTCTGGATCCTGCCACCCACTTGGCAGGGTGTATCTCCTTTATTTTCTTCCTATATGAATTTATGTGGCAGTGCCTCCATCCCTCTCACTCCTTCCTGACAAGATCACCGGGGCAGTTTGGGAGGAAAATTCTAATCATGGGGTAACCCCCGCTTACTTGTTAAAGAGTTGAATACTCCCAATGCATACAATATATTCAACACAGTAATTTTATTAAACAGGAGATAAATATAACAAAGTAAAGCACTATTCTTATGATCACCGGTGCCCATGCTGATAATATCTGTGAATTTCCCCAGTTGCATGACCTGATATAGCAAATGGAAAATTAGTAAACCGTTGGTACATATACTTTGTTGGGGCCCTTGATGACCTATGACCATGTCTGTGCAGCAGTTAGCAGTGTGGCAACTGGGTTCAGTACAGCCCAAAGGACTCACAAGTGGGATAAGGTGGTAAGTCCCTCCTCAGGGTTCATAGGCAGCAGGTAATAAAATCCCCAAACCCTGACCCCTTGGCTTGAGGACACAGTTCAGGGAGTAAGGGGTCTCCCAAACAATTTCCCTGACTAATTAACTAAAAGATAGTGCACTCACAAACTCTGTGAATGATCCTCAGGTTTAGAGATGACTCTAGAATCCTCAGTGCAACGGGGCTGATGGTCACTGCTGGCAGGCATCCTCTTCATGCAGGAGTCAGGCTGCTTCTGCTCCCAGGATTTCCCCATACCACTTAGGGGTGCAGGGCTCAAGGTACAGATTACGAAACTATACTAAAATCCAAACTTTAGTCTCTCACCCCAGCATTCAGATACACTCATGGCAGGCAGCAGCCTTAGACTAGCAGCCAGAGCAGAACTGGCCATGTGGTGACTGATACCCCGTAGGGAGCTGGAAGGCTAACTTAGCCTGGCTGGGAGAAGTTTTCCCAGGAAAACTCTACAAACTGGGAGTCACCTAGGAGAAGGAAAGGGCCAAGCTGAGAGACCTTGCTTTCAGGTCCTCAGAGGCCAGTTCTCAGGGGGAATCCTGCATGCTGGGAGTGGCTTGGGGGTGTGTGGACAGAGGTATGGGGGCTGAGCATAGGCGCCAACTCCGTGGGTGCTCTGGGGCTGGACCACCCACAGGGAAAAATTGGTGGGTGCTCAGCTCCCCTGGCAGCTTCCTGCCCCCCCCGCCCAGCTCACCTCCGCCTCCGCCTCCTCCCCTGAGTGCACCGTGTTCCTGCTTTTCCCCCTGGCTCCCAGTGCTTGCGCCGTGAAACAGCTGTTTCGCTTGGCTGGGAGGGAGGAGGGGGAACGCGGTGCACTCGGGGATTTGGGGACAGGGTCCAATAGGGGCAGGGACTTTGGGGAAGGGGTTGGAATGGGGGCGGGGCAGGGACAGGGAAAGAGTGGAGTCGGCGCGGGACCAGGGGCGGGGGGCGTGAGCGCCCACTGGTGCTGGGGAAAGTTGGAGCCTATGGGGCTGAGGCTGGGTCTACAGCTGGAGGTGGGTCTGGGGCTGGAGTGGGGCCAGGGATGGAGCCTCAGGACCAATGACCAGACATTAACTTCATGATTGTCAGCCAAGGAAGGCAGAACGTGTGAAAACAGCATGACTATAACTTGAAACAAGACCAGAAGCATGAGCAGACTGGGTTAAGTAGATTGCTGCCCAACGCAGTCAGAGAGATTTGAATCCTGGAAGTTTAGTCAAGTGGGGCTGGTTGGGCTAGCATCATGGACATATATATAAGCTTTGCTTTTCCATTCTAAACTAAAGACCCTACATGACTAATAAATGCTGGCTTGTTTTGAAAAGTGTGTCCTGTGTCACTATAAATATCTGATGGCTGTATGACTCCCAGGCAGGGTAATGGCTTATCTATGCTGGGAGTTATTCTAGACTTGCTATTCCTGATTGACTATTCCTGATTAACTCCATGTGTGGGTGTCCCTATTACGGAATAAGAGTGCCTTATTCCAAATTACTTTTTTCTGCTTTGGCAGTGGTTTAAGCTTTTGAAATAAGATAGTCTTATTCCAGAATAAGAGTGTCCATACAAGTAGTTAATCAGGAAGAATTAATCAACTTTAAATTCACACTCTCCCTTATTTCAGATTGATTTTAAAGTGTAGACAGCCCTAAATCTTTGATGAAGGTCTACACTCATTTTGGTCTGCTGGCGGTGCCACAGTGAGAGACAGCAGTGCTGAAGCCAAAGGGACCAGTCTTGGAGTAGTGGAGTTGTGGGTCTCTCCTTTGCGAAAAATTGGAGGCTCAAGGCTAGCACTAACAGAGTACGCTCAGAGAGAATGTATAAAAATCAAAGGCACAATATGCTCTGTGGATCTGTGCAAGGCATGTTGACAAGATAATGTGGGGACCAATGCACTCATTTTAACTGTTCTGTGGCTAAATATAAAATGTTGATCTAAGATCCTGAGATAACATTTGTGTTGTCACAGGCACTAAATTCAGTCCCTAAGTATCTTCTAGGGCAGGGGTTGGCAACCTCTGGCATGTGGCTTCCCAGGGAAAGCCCCTGGTGGGCTGGGTCGGTTTGTTTACCTGCCGTGTCCGCAGGTTCAACCGATCATGGCTCCCATTGGCTGTGGTTCGCCGTTTCAGGCCAATGGGGGCTGCGGGAAGGGTGGCCAGCACACCCCTCAGCCCGCGCCGCTTCCCGCAGCCCAAATTGGCCTGGAGCAGCAAACCATGGCCAGTCGGAGCTGCGATCGGCCGAACCTGCGGATGTGGCAGATAAACAAACCGGCCCAGCCTGCCAGGGTGCTTACCCTGGTGAGCCGTGTGCCAGAGTTGCCGACCCCTGTTCTACGGATTTTCTACTTTATCCACAGAGATATGGTTACAATAAATCTTTCTTTAAAAAGCATATAAGGTACATGAATAATGCATTTTCTGTTTGCACTTTCCTTGTTTGATTTTTTTCATTATCTGCTCGGCTCTAGTGGATTGAACACAAGACTAGGAAACAAGAAATCCTGAGTTCTAGTCTCACATTTTAAGTGCTGTGTAGTCTTGGTCAAGTCACTTAAATTCTCTTGGTCTCAGTTTTCCTATCTGGAAAATATGGATAGTAATATGTACTTGTACACAATATAGAGATGTTGTGAGGATTAATTAATATTTGTATAGCAATTTAAAGATATGGGCCAGGTCCTCATTGATGTTTCTTGGTATAAATCTATTTGTTTCAATGAAACCTTACCAATTTACACTAGCTGAGATTTTGGGCCATAAATGTTAATTATAAATAATATTGCTGTGTTGTCTGTTTGGGGCAAGTGCTATTGGCACTTCCTTTTGCATTTTGGTACAGGAGGAGATTGCATACTATTACCAGAAAATCTATTGAATATTATTAAACACATGCCATTATTTTCTAGTAAAGAAAAAAAAGCAAATATAGGCTCTGATCCGGCACCATTAGAGTCAATGTGATCTTTGTCATTGACTTCAATGTAAGTAGGATTAATCCCACAATCAGCATTTATTTATACCTCCTAATAATTTTAGTAAATAAATAACGGCTTAATAACCATATTAAATCTTGATTAGTTGGAGAGCCTCTTCTTTATGAAATGGTACCAGAAAAAGCCATAAAAGAATAATGCCACAGCATGCTGATGTGCTGCAATGTTTGCATCATGAAGTTGCATTCCCACAATTCATGTAATAGTGTATTGTCACAAAGCAAACATAGGAGAGCATTCTCAGGACTTCATATCATGCAGGATGCTGCCAGGAAATGCTGCCAAATCTGTAGCTGCATGGAACCTCTAGGACCTGGCCTCTTACCAAGCTACTGAGTTATTTGTTACTCACACTCCAGCACCATGTCCCTCTGGGACAGATCACACTGCTTAACAATTAACCTCCATCTACTATTCATCTAACTCACTCCAAAAGCACATACATCATTTCACATTATTTATCTCCCCTTAGTGAGACTGGTCCTCCCTACTATCCTGCCCCACTGAGGCTGCACAAACTAGAGTTTGGGGCAGGTTGTATACCGAATACACCTCTACCCCGATATAACTTGGCCTGATATAACACGAATTCGGATATAACACAGTAAAGCAGTGGTCCGGGTGGGGCGGGGCTGCGCAATCCGGCGGATCAAAGCAAGTTCGATATAACACGGTTTCACCTATAACGCGGTAAGATTTTTTGGTTCCCGAGGACAGTGTTATATCAGGGTAGAGGTGTATTGAGTTTTGCAGTTGGGGTTAATGGGTTCTGAAATGGGCTCCAACTTTACTTTTATATTTTTATGTCCCCACCTTTCTAAGGTGAACAGTTTCCATCTTTTCAATCTCTCATCATATTTTTTCATGACTTTGATCATTCTTGTCACTCTTCTCTGAACCCCTTTCTAGTTCTGAAATATCCTTTTTTGAGATGCGGTGACCAGGACAGCACACAGTTTTCCAGAGGAGGCTGCACAGCTGATTAATACTCTTTGCTTTCTGGTCAATTTTTGATTCATAACAATGTTTTGCCTGTGACTACTTAGCTTCTTTAGTAGCCTCTTATGTGGGACAAGGCCTTTTGGAAGTCCTAAATAAATTACGTCAACTGATCCTTCTTTATCTACTACTTTATTGACAAGTTCAAAGATTCCTAAGAGATGAGTAAGAAATAATTTTCCGTTGAAGAAACCATGCTAACTTCAGGTATTTGTTATTCTGTTTTTAATTGCTGTTTCAACCAATTTACCAGGTACAGATGTACAGCTTACAGGTCCTGGATCACAGCCCTGTTTAAAATACAACATTTTGCTACCTTCCAATTTTTGGGTGGCTTTTCTTAACGAGATATTGTTTATTCTGAGCACTCTTAGATGCATACACTCTTAGGCTGTTGACTTATTGAATTTTAAATTATGCTGACCATGACTTAGCAGCCAGTGTCGATGGACAAGTCATATTTGCCATCATGCCAACTGGGTGGTGGTAAATAACTGCAAAGGCGTGGTCAATGCCATGCTAGTTAACATAACTCCTGAAGATTGTATCCTAACTTCCTGTAATTTTTTAGTGAAGAGATCCTTAGAGATATGCATGTCTCAATTCATTATTCATCCTGTTTTTCACACTTGCAGTTTGGTCACCCTAATCCTGTCAGTCATTCTGTTTCCCCATCACCCATTTTTTAAAAAAAATTAAACTAATGCAAAAATAAAAATGGGTTAGGGGTGCTGGAGGATGGTAGGTGGATGAAAGAGTGTCAACTTAGCTTCCTTCTCTCCCCTGCAGTGTTCTCTGCTCTTGTACACTTTCTCTTGCTTAAAGAAAGTGGCTTAGCACTGAGAGCAAGGGGGCCATAGACAGCAGCGGAATCCAGGCAGCTGGCCACACTATGAAAGATGCCTTTCCTAGAGCCTAGTACAGTGCAAGGAAATGAAAATGAATAACAGGTGCTAGAGAGGCTGCAGGAGCAGATCATTAGCAGGAAGAAGCATTTTTTTCCTTCTCTCCCCTACTCTCCCTCTTTGTCCAACAATTTGCCAGCAAACAGGCATTTTGTTTTGTTTTTAAATGGAGAGATTTTAGCTGTGACACCATGGCCTCTTCCTTGTTGCCCATCTGGAGCTCATGACCCCACAGCTGAAAATCATCATAGTGTGACAGAGCATAAGTCACAGAATAGATCTGCAGATTTTAGCAAACTGAACTGTGAAGCAATCACTGATGACAACAAGAGGGTTCCTAAGGAGGATGACATTTTCTCACCACCTGAAATTAACCACAAATTAACTTTTTGAGACATGACTGTTCCCAGAACTCTTGCAATTGAGACAAAGGAAATAATGTAACAAACAGAAATAATTTCAATTGTGTCTTCATGTGTCTATCCATGATTCTGTTCATGCTTGTGTATGTATGCATAGGTATGCATGTGCATATATGCAAGAAGTGGTCAAATAATACAAAAAGTGATTTATGAATATTTTCATAATGGTGAGTTATTTATGGGGTCATATTTTTTGTTTTTTTTTGGTGATTATTCAGCTCGCTAGTTAATTTATGAAAATGTATGAATCCTGAAGGTTTGATAATTTTAGCATAACCTCTTCTGAAAAGTCATACTGAGAATGCATTATTTGCTGTTCATTAGTGATTAATGTTTCAGGAAGCAGAAGCAATATAATATGACTTAGGTGACCAAACACATATCAGGAATAATATAAAGTGAAGTGAACAGTTGAGGTGAGCATTAGTAAGCAACTGATTGTCTGAAATGCTTTGAACAAAACATTTGGTTACTGTTTATGAATAGCTAATAGATGCATAGAAGTCAGGTTGACAAATGGTTTGTGAACAGATAAAAGGGATAAATTTGTCAGATAATTTATTCTCAGTTAAAATTTCTATTAGTGTTTACATGTATATTGGCATAAAACTATCTCACCTGCACTCTATGAATGAATTCACATGAATTATTGGAACGTCTAAAATTTCAAATCTCTGAGTAGATTCAAACAGCCCCCACATTGTTGTTTCTGTGTTTTAAAGCAATCAGCAGGTTTTTTTTTCTTGCAAAAATTACATTGGCCAAGTGTTCCAGGATGTACAAGATTCATACTGGAACGGTGGAGAGGGGATGGCCAGGAGGCCATGGCCCCACCACTTCTTACTGGCCCTAAGGGCAAGTGACCGGGGAGAGGGGGCAGAGAGGAGCAAACAGGGGTGGGGGCTTGGGGGAAAGAGGCAGCCTGGGACTGGGGCCTTAGGAGAAGAGGCAGTGCGGGGGGGGGGGCGGTGTCGGCGGGAACGGGCTGGGTGTGGGTTCAGGCGAGTGTGCCCCCCTCCACACTTTTAGGGCACTTCTGCCACTCCTGCTAGAGCTAGAAATGGGATGTTTACATTAGCGGAGGGAGAGATTGCCAGGTTTCCAATAGGACACACAGGAGTGATTTCTAGACCTGCAAGAGCCTGTGATGTCAAAATTTAAATATGTGGCAATTTTACATTTAGAAGTATGTTAGGTCACTTTTGAAGTTCTGCATGACTCTCTCTAAGGGTAACTAAGGCATCTGGCTTTACAAGAGGAGGGATACGTACATAGACCCAATCATGGTTTTTGAAACTCTTTAAAACATTTGTAAAATAGCAATACTGTAAGATCTGTGGCACATAACCTAATACATTACGGAGAGGTGTAATATAGAGATCCTAATGGATCTCATTCGCTTTGCCACTTGTGAACAATGTAGCAATTCTTGAGTCCTGCCAATTAAAACTTTATACCACACCATCACGTGTTGCATGATTATAGGCAGCTCAGGTAGTGCTTCCTGTCGTTGAAGCTGCCTAACATGTTCCATTATAAGACCCTATCTTCTGTTGCTTATAACTTTGCCAAACTGTTTGGGCATGTTGGGTGTCTGCCTATGGCTGATTTTTTGGGGGAAGTTCCTTCTGAATTGGTTCAGCTGTTTCTAAGAACAAGAAAAGTAGTGTTTTGCCCACATTAAAAACATTACAAGTTTCATTGAGAAACTGTAGAGCCTCCATGCTTTGGAGCAAGGGCTTGACATTGGGCAGTGGGGCAATTGTGTCAGGGATATGCCTTTTGGCATTCCTGCTATAATTTGTCCAGGGGTGAAAGTAACTGGGGACAGTTACTGGTATGGGGGGGGGGTGGCTCTGGCCCCAGCCAGGCTGCCCGAGGCTCCTTTGTTGATTTAAAGGGCCTGGAGCTCTGGACGTCGATGACCCAGGCCCTTTTAAATCACTAGCCCCAGGGCAGCTGCTCTCTTTGCCCCCCCTCTGCCCGTCAGCAGCCGGGGGCGGGGAGGGGAAGGGGTAGGGACATTAAAGCGCGGCTGGGTCCTTTGCTGCAGCAGTGCTTTAGCACCCCCCCTCCATCCTTAAAGTGCTGCTGCCGCAGTGCTTTAATGTTCCTGCCCCTTTTGCCTCCCGTCGGGGGCCCTGCCGGTAGGGTCCGTACCTGCAGGGCTGCCGACGGGGGGAAGGGGCCGCAGCACTTTAAGGATAGTCCTTTGCCGCGGCAGCGCTTTAATGATTTTCAATGGGAATTAGGTGCCTAAATACCTTTGAGGATTGGGGTCTAAGACACTACAGTGAGAGCACCATGGAAAGGCCCAGGAGGAAATGAATAATTTTTCATTCAGTTCTGGGTTTGGATTGTGAACAGTAAATAATGAATCGTGCCACGTTTAATGATGAGGATAAAAAGAAATATTGACTGGCTACCCATCAGTGAGCACTGTCCATCCTGTGCATTGAATGAGATGGAGGTCCTGTGAAAAAAATAATATGTGACCATGTAATTAAAGACTGTGTCGTAATGAACAAAGGGGCCAAATTCAGATTGCACAAGTAACCTTAATTCACGTATAACTTAACTTTTTGCAACCTAAATGTTTCTTTAACAAGATTTTTTAATGTAATTTTATTATATAAAATATGTCTGTCAGTGAGTATTTGTAGAAGCTAGAGGGTGGAAAGGTCTATTAAATCATCTAGTCCTTGTCTCTGCCAATGCAGAATTATTCTCTGTTGACATTCACTAATGTTTTGCCCTGTCTAGTTTAAATGTACCACGTAATGTTCACATTACATTTATAAATATCACTGGCCATTTTACAAACTATTAATAGAATTTTCTTTTCTAATAAATCACTTCTTAAATATTTAACACGTTAGCTCTATTGCAGTCTTTACAATATGTTATTTTTGTGTTTTAGCTGTCACTTGGATGCTGATATGTAAAGCAAAATGGCTAAAATCAACACCCAGCATTCCTACCCTGCTATGCACAGGCTGTCTATTAGGACCACTGATGAAGACATTGAAAGAATTGAAAATGGCTTTAGCAGGTAATATGTCCCTTTCTTCACAGTCAAGAAGACAGAAATTACTGCATATATATTGTGGCACGCCTGTAGTGCTATGCTTTATGGGAGTGCTTGCCCACACAGTCTTTGACCCAGTGAAGTTAACTGAATTTCAACTGTTAGTAGCTGTGATGAGCAAAAGGCACAACAATAGGAAAGCTACTATCACTTCTGCTCCTGGAGCTAAATCCTGCATTCCTTGGGTAACAACACTGTTCACTTCAGTGGGAACTATAAGTGCTCAAGGAAAACCAAATCCCATTCACAGAATACTCCTCAAATTTTTGGGCTCTGTACTGGGATGAGTTGGAAGGGTTAGAGGAGAAGGGATCCTCTCTCTTTGCCAAGCTACTGCTTCCCCCGGTGGAATGGCTGTTGAATCTGCATAGCTGCAAATCCACTAGCTCTAATTATAGGTCATCTCTAAATCCTCCCTGCAGTCTGGGGCAAAAAGAGCCCCTAACAGGGCTGTGGGCTCATAGGAGTGGTGTGTTGCTTTGCGGGCTCTTCATATCTTCCTCCCATACAGTGGAATTGTACCAGCTACCTTTGCACTCAGGGCTCTCTGTGGGCATGGGTAGACTCGGAGAATGCATGGTGTATATAACGTATAAGCAAATGAGTTAATGTGTTATAAAACACTACTCATTTTCCCAATTCAGATGAGCCCCATGCCTGTAGGGCGGGGAGGGAGAGTAGGATTTACCCTGAACGTTCTGCAGTGCATTTACAACAGTGAAAATATGGCTCGGTTTGTTCTTGAGGATGCACACCGTCTCAGTCAACTTTGCCTCTTTTTAGGGGCAACCACTGTGGGGTGTTTATTATTTGTGCTCTAAGACTGGAGAAACGTATTAGCCTGAATGGGTTTGGTTGTGTGAATAAGGGGTGTGGGGTATTGAGTAACCAGAAGAGAGCCTGGAAACACCCACTTCCCCTTTTTGGGTCCACTGACTTTTTCTTCTGTATAGAGTGGGCACCTTCTTCCTGAACATAGGCTATATATGGCTGTTCATAGCTGCATAATGAAAGTGGAGTTGCCTTTATTCCATTCAGAATGGCCTGTTTGACCTAGCGATACTGCACAATGTCCTCACTTGGGGAGATCTGCAGCCACCATGACTGCAGATCTTAGCACGGGTTTGCATCTGTGCACACTGACACCGCTGCAAAAGAGACAAAATGTGGCTGAAGGCAAGGGTTAGTCTTTCCTTCTTTCCTCTATGTCCTTTTACTAAAGGATAGCAGTGATCGACAGTTTGCAGAACAAAATTACTATGCAGCTGTGAGTGCATTTGTCTAAAGGTTTAAATGTAAAACTGAGTCACTTGCATTCAGTGTCAATATCTGAGGTAAAGACTTTATTATGACAGCTAATGGGGCTTAAATATACATGTCTACCACATGAATTACACTCTCTCAACATGAGGGTAATCCTGGAAAAGCATTTGTTTCAAACATTCTGTTTGCTGTGGCCAATATTAATGACAAGAATTACAGATGAGTAAAAAAAAGGTAATCTCCCTTTAAAAGAGATGACATATTAGAGGTAATTGGATTAGATATTCGTGTGGGTGTGTGTGTGAGAAAGATAGAGAGAGAAGAGTTGTAAGATGATTTCTAGAAAATATAAAATGCCCTTGTAACATCAATCAGCAGCCTGAAATGATATACACTCCGTGAGATATACCGGTATTTATCAAGAGACAATGTAGTTTGGCTTAGTCAGGCTGTGAGTAAGTATGTAATTCTAAGCAACAATGAGACAAACTTATGAATTTTTTGATAATACTGAAGCACTCCATGAAGCTCATGCAATTTTTGCAAAAATGTTACCAATGTGATTGAAATGAAAACAGGAAATATAGCTTATAACCTACATGTTTGTAAAAAATTTCAGGAAGTTTGGAATTGTGGCAAAGAGAGTAGGTGAATGGAGAATTTCGGGAGTTCATGTGTTGTAATGCATTGTTTCATATGTTGTCTTTCACAAATTGCAAAAGGTGGTTCTTATCCCCAAACCCACATTAAGGCTTTTATTATAAACCATGAGTCATTATCATAGATAAGTGGAAATCCACATCTCCGGTTCCCTTATGTCTCTCATTCTCCAGTTTGAGGAGATAGGAGGGGAATTAGACTCCCTGAAGCGTACTGGGGAGATGGAGGACTAAGAGGACTAAAAGAATACTTTTAAAGAAATTGAAAACTGAGATTTTCATTTAATAACATGTCTCCAAGAGCTAGGGCTTTAAGTTAAACATCAAATGTAGTGAAAATTATCAGTACTGGCAAGAGAGGTAGTCTCTGCCCCACACAATGTACAGTGGCAGCTTTTTCTCTGTAACTCGTGGGTGTGATTGAGAGCAAAAGTGTGCTACCAACCTAGTCCACTGTACCAAAAAACTCTAGCTCTGATTTTTAAAATCCAACTTCCCATAATGTATGGGTGTGGTTGACATAACAGGGATATCAAACTAGCTGATATGGAGGCACAATTGGGTAGTTAGATGTCTAAATGGCATCAGTTGCTCAAAAGGGGACATTAAAAATTGAGTCAGAACCTTGAAGTGTTTCCATTAAATCAAACTGTCTTTTGCAGGTGAAAGTGATTTTGTTTCATTTTGCTCTATAAAGAGGGCAAGGTGAAGCCTCCATACCTGAACTTCCTATGCATGGACCAGGGTAAGCATTGTGCAGGGCTAGCTCTGCCAGATACCCAGAAGGGATGGGAGGAGGTTGGAGCTAGATATGGACAACTGCAGATGAGCTTGCAGACTTCACCCCTTGAAGGGTGGAGCAGCAGCTGCATGTACCATTGATTCTCTCAGAGGCCTGGTCTACGCTGATGGAATAGGGCGTCCATTAACACAGCTAACTTTGTTCAGGGAGGTGGTGTTCCTACACTGACAGAAAAATCCCTTCAGTAAGTGCTTCTACGCTAAGGGGCTATGCCAGCATAGTTATGCCAACACATAGTCTCCATAGTGTAGACATACCCTGAGGCACAGTGCCATAGTTCTCACTGTGGTAGTGTGGCTCTTCACCATGCTTAACATGGTTTGGGCCTAAAAGGCACTATTTAACTAATATGAGTTTTTGTTTTTTAATCTATTATCTTTTGTTCAGTGACTCCATAGTCTCCTCTCATATTGATTTTACACCAGTGTAACCCATTGGCTCAACATTAACAATAATAAAAATAATTAATATTTTAATATTACAGTGGTAACTGGAGGCCCTTATCAGGATTGTGCCTGGCACTGCGTAAAACCAAAAAAAGACACAGTTCTTGCACTGAAGAGTTTGCAACTAAAACACCGATCCTGCGGCTGGCTCCTGTAAACTGACCTTTGTGCCTGGATAAAGCCAGTTGCAGGTTCTGGGCCTAAGAGGACAAGCAGCATGCAAAGAGCATGGGAGAGAAAATCAGGAAAATACTAGTTTATATACATCTTTGTGTTTCTATAGGCAATGGAGTTCATTTTAGATATACTCTTGATTTACACTTTTATAAGTGAGTAGGATCGGGTTTAATTTCTTTTCAATTACTTCTCTGTGATGTTGGAATGACACTTTCAGAAACAAAGATATCTGATAAATTCGTAAAAAAAGTAAATCCAGTTGCAAATGTATAGAACCCATTTCTGTGAATGTGGAATGTCATCACTTCAGTACAGTCTTCTCACAAGGGTTCTGTTTTTCCTAAGCTACAAATCCACATTATACGTGCCTACAGAGCATATATTTATTGATAAAATAAGCTCAACTGCAAAAAGTCTCAGGGCATGTGTACACAGCTTAATACGGTAAGCAACCTTTTTAAAACAAAAGTCAAGCACCAAGAACAAAACACAAGATCTCCCAAAATACAATGACACAGCCATTTACTCACCCAGCACCAGTCCCTTAGCCAAAGCCTGAGGAAAGAGCTGGGCCTTGTTCCTTTTCCTGAAGTTAAGCAGATTCTGGCTCGGATGGAGCAGCTGAGGAAGTAAATTCTGGAGTCAAGGACCCTACACTAAGAATATCTGGTCATGGGGAGAGCGTGTGGGGGTGGCTAACCCAATGTCTCCTGAGTCAATGGAAGAGTCTTTCCATTGATTTCAGTGAGCACTGGTTTGGATTCTAGGTGATTAAATCTGGTGACTGTTAGCTTGAGTGTGCCAGCTGATCTTAACTAGGTTGAAAGTTGATCATTCAAATAGCCAGGACTCAAACTGTATAGCTTTATAGATCAAAATCAACACCCAGACTTAAATACAAAGCTCATGCAGCTGATGAAGAGCTGGTTAATATGTTCCCTGTAGCTAACACTAGCAACTAGATGGGTAGTTGCATGCTCCCCAGCTGATTCTTCAGAGTCTCAAGGGCTCTATTGAAGTGCAAAATGTGATTATATTATACATGTTTAAGCCATTTCAAGCACGAGGGGGGAGGGGGACAATAGACTCCGGATTTTCAGTTTCTGAGTGAGCTACAGTGTACTGAAGAGGCAACCATGGATCAGAAGGCCTCTCACAATAGATATGTGTCTTGCAGAGTGGGACTTTGTCAGCTGCTTACTTAACTCCTTATCTAACACCAGCAAGTATTAAGTTTAGGGCTGTCAAGTGATTAAAAAATGAATCATGATTAATCGTGCGATTAGTCACGCGCTGTTAAACAATAATAGAATACCATTTATTTAAATATTTGTGGATGTTTTCTACATTTTCAAATATATTGATTTCAGTTACAACACAGAATACAACACAATGTACAGTATTCACTTTATATTTATTTTGATTACAAATATTTGCACTGTAAAAAACAAAAGAAATAGTATTTTTCAATTCACCTAATACAAGTACTGTACTGCAATCTCTTTATCATGAAAGTTGAATGTAAAATGTAAAATTATGTACAACCTCCCCACCCCCCGCATTCAAAAATAAAACAATGGAAAACTTTAGCGCCTATGAAACCACTCAGTCCTACTTCTTGTTCAGCCAATCGCTCAGACAAACAAGTTTGTTTATATTTGCAGGAGATAATGTTGCCTGCTTCTTGTTTACAGTGTCACCTGAGAGTGAGAACAGGCATTCACGTAGCACCATTGTAGCCAGTGTCACAAGATATTTACATGCCAGATGCGCTAAAGATTCATATGTCGCTTGATGCTTCAACCACCACTCCAGAGGACATGCATCCATGCTGATGACGGGTTCTGCTCGATAATGATCCAGAGCAGTGCGGACTGACGCATGTTCATTTTCATCATCTCAGTCAGATGCTACCAGAAGAAGGTTGATTTTCTTTTTTGGTTGTTCGGGTTCTATAGTTTCCACATCAGAGTGTTGCTCTTTTAAGACGTCTGAAAGCATGCTCCACACCTCATCCCTCTCAGATTTTGGAAGGCACTTCAGATTCTTAAACATTGGGTTGAGTTCTGTAGCTATCTTTAGAAATCTCACATTGGTACCTTCTTTGCATTTTGTCAAATCTGCGGTGAAGGTTTTCTTAAAACGAACATGTGCTGGGTCATCATCCGAGACTGCTATTACATGAAATATATGGCAGAATGTGGGTAAAACAGAGCAGGGGACCTACAATTCTCCCCTAAGGAGTTCAGTCACAAATGTAATTAACACAGTATTTTTTTAACGAGCGTCATCAGTATGGAAGCATGTCCTCTGGAATGGTGGCCAAAGCATGAAGGGGCATAGGAATGTTTAGCATATCTGGCCCGTAAATACCTTGCAATGCTGGCAACAGAAGTGCCATGCGAATGCCTGTTCTCACTTTCAGGTGACATTGTAAATAAGAAGCAGGCAGCATTATCTCCTGTAAATGTAAACAAACTTTGTCTTAGTGATTGGGCTAAATAAAAAGTAGAACTGAGTGGATTTGTAGGCTCTAAAGTTTTACATTGTTTTGGTCTGGATTGCAGCTATGTAACAAAAAAATCTATATTTGTAAATTGCACTTTCACAATAAAGAGATTGCATTACAGTACTGGTGTGAAGTTAATTGAAAAATACTATTTCTTGTGTTTATCATTTTACAGTGCAAATATTAATAATATAATAATAAAATAATAATATAAAGTGAGCACTGTACACTTTGTATCCTGTGTTGTAATTGAAATAAATATATTTGAAAATGTAGAAAAACTTCCAAAAATATTTAATAAATATTAAACAATTCTATTGTTTAACAGTGTGATTAAAACTGCTATTAATTGCGATTAATTTTTTAATAGCAATTGCTTTTTTGTGTTAATCATGTGAGTTAACTGTGATTTATTGACAGCCCTAATTAAGATATAGCTGTGCTGGCACCAAAACACAGGAAGTTGAGGTTGGAGAGTTTTCATAGAAATCAGAGAAACATAGGGCTGGGAGGAACCTCGAAAGGTAATCTAGTCCAGCACTCTGCACTGAGGCAGGACCAAGTATACTTAAACAAATAGGTGTTTGTCTTGTTCTCAAAAACCTCCAACGATGGGGTTTCCACAACCTCCCTTAGAAGCCTGTTCCAGAGCTTAACTATTGTGATAGTTAGAACTTTTTCCCTAATAGCTCTTTTGCTGCAGATTAAGTCAATTACTTCTTGACCTACCTTCAGTGGACATGGAGAACAACTGATCACCGTCCTCTTTATAACAGCCCGCAACATACCTTAAGACTGTTATCAGGTGTCCCCTCGGTCTTCTTTTCTCAAGACTAAGCATGCCCGTTTTGCTTAACCTTTTCTCATCCATAGGTCAGATTTTCTAAACCTTTTATCATTTTTGTTGATCTCCTCTGGACTCACTCTTGTTTGTCCACATATTTCTTAAAGTATCCAGAACTGGACTCAGTATGCCAGCTGAGGCCTCACCAGTTCTAAGCAGAGAAGCACAGTTACCTCCCATGTCTTACATATGATACTCCTATTAATAGACCACAGACTATTAGCCTTTTTCACAACTGCGTCACATTGTTGACTCATATTTCATTTGAGATCCACTATAACCCCCAGATCCTTTCCTGCAGTACTACTGCCTAGCCAGTTATCCCCCATTTTGTAGTTGTGCATTTGATTTTTTTCCCTAAGTGTAGGATTTTGCACTTGTCTTTAGTGAATTTCATATTGTTGATTTCAGCCCAATTCTCCAGTTTTTCAAGGTTGTTTTTAATTCTGATCCTGTCCTTCAGAGTGCTAGCAATCCCATCCATAGATTTTATAAGCAAACTGTTATCCATTATCCAAGTCATTAATGAAAATACTGAATAGTACTGGACCCAGGACAGACCCCTGCAGGACCCCACTAGATACATCCCCCCAGTTTGACAGCAAACTATTGATAACTACTTTTTGAGTTTGGTCTTTCATCAAGTTTTGCAGCCACTTTATAGTAATTTCATCCAGATCACATTTCCCTCATTTGCATATGAGACTGTCATGTGGGATTGTGTAAAAAGCTTTACTAAAATCAAGATATATCATGCCTACAGCTTCTCTCCTACCCACTAAATCAGTCAAAGAAGGAAATTACGTTGGTTTTAATGAAAAACAAAGTGAAGCAGGTTAGGAAATAAGGTTTTTCTGGTAGTCTCTCTTACCTCCTGCCTGGCTTATGTTCCTACTAATAAACCAGCACAGTTATATTAGTTTCAGTGTTAATTTTTTTCAGTGTTCTCTTAAGTCTAATACAATTGAAATTAAAATCTCTCTGAGATTTGTGCCTGACTGCAGCAAGATCTGATTTGTGAAATCAGAGGTTTGTAAGTCACTAGTAAAGGCAGAACACAGGGTTTTATTTCTAGTTGTCTTCAGGAAAACATGGCCAAAATATTTTAATCTGTGTTCACTTTGATTTTTGTATTATTGCCGATTTTCTTCTGGGACTCCTTATATTAAGACTCCAGGTACATTAAGGGCATGTCTATACCCAAACTTACACAGGTTTGCCCTTGTTTAATTAAATTGTTTTAGTTCAGTGGCTCTCAACCTTTCCAGACTACTGTACTCCTTTCAGGAGTCTGATTTGTCTTGTTTATCCCCAAGTTTAACTTCACTTAAAAATGACTTACAAAATCAGACATAAAAATACAAAAGTGTCACAGCACACTATTACTGAAATAGTGGTGGCAAGAGAAGGCCTCTGAGATCCAGGGTTTCGTAGACTAGGATGACATGAGAAGCTTCTTTCAAGCAACAAAAGCTGTATATGGGCCAAGCTCCAAAGGCCCAACCCCCTTCGCTCTCAGGATGGCTCCAGCCTCCTCAAGGATAATGCAGCCATTAAACAATGTTGGAATGAGCACTTTGAGAGCCTACTAAACCAAAAATCCAAGGTTTCTGAAGACACCATTGAGTTTATTCCACAATACTCAGCACTGGAACACCTTGCTGATCCCTCATATTCTGAGGAAGTCATAAGACACCAAGCCAGGACGGCATCCCAGCTGAGGTTTTTAAAGCTGGTGGAACAATGCTCCAGCACAAAGTTTGCCAACTCCTCAACAAAATCTGGACCTGCGAAGAAATTCCACCTGACTAAGAATGCCAACATTGTTACTATATTCAAGAAAGGGGACAAATCTTTGTGCAGGAACTAGAGAGGTATTGCCTTCCTCTCCATCACAGGGAAGATTCTTGCCTGGATCCTACTAAACCACCTCCTCCCCCTTGCCGAGGAACTCCCCGAATCACAGTGTGGCTTCAGGCCATCCCAAGGCACAACCAGCATGATCTTCAACATGACAGATTCAGAAGAAGTACAGAGATCAACACCAGGAACTGTACATGGCATTCATTGACCTAACCAAGGCTTTGACTTTATCAATCGTGATGCCCTATGGAGAGTGCTGGGTAGGTTTGGCTGTCCACAGAAATTCATTTCCATCATCAGACTACTCCATGATGGGATGACTGCCACCATTTTGTGCAATTGCACAGAGACCGAACCATTCACCATTCGCACCACTGTCAAGCAGGGCTGTGTCATTGCTCCAACACTCTTCTCCATTTACCTTGCCGTTATCCTGATTCTCATGCACGACCACCTTCCTGACGGAATTGGGATCGAGTATCATATGGATGGCCAACTCCTCAATCTTTGATGTCTCTAAACAAAATCTAAGATCACGAGAATTGGCATCACTGACCTTCAGTATGCAGATGACTGTATCATTCTTGCACCCAAAGAGGCCGACCTGCAAAGCACTCTAAATCTTTTTGCAGATACCTATCACACATCCTTAACTTCAGGAAAACCTAGGTACTCTACCAGCCCTCACCTGCACAGACTACTCTTCGTACTCCACAAATCACCATCAGTGGAGAACCCCTGGAAAATGTGGACCATTTTCTGTACCTTGGCAGCCACCTTTACCAAATAGCTAGAATTGACACAGAAATTGAATACAGTATCTGCTGTACCAGCACATCTTTTGGAAGACTACTCAAACGAGTCTTCAATTATAGGGATCTGCAAAAAAGTTGTCAAGGCTGAATCCCCACTCTGTCACTCTGAGTGCAGAAGTGGAGGCCTGGAAGGATTTTAAAAATTAATACTTGCCACTCCAGGCTTGTATTACACTCCCAAGGTTACAACTTCTCTCTGACCTTGGCTTGGTAAACGCTGCCACCACCCAAATGCCAAAAAAACACCAACCTTTTAACCCAGGAAGAAGCACTTGGTAATTCCTCCCTGTGGGGTACCCTCAAGCCCTTTCACCCCCAACCCGGGGAAGAGCTGAGCAAGGAAACAAAGGAAATTTGCTGTGCCTACCAGCTAATCAAACAGCATGCACAAATCTCTTAGGACACCAATAATCCAATCCTATTCTTAAAAAAGGTAAATTCTATTAAAAACAAAAAGGAAAAAATACATGTGGAACTTAGGCTTTTGCTAGATTTTAAAAGAGCAATTCCAAAAATTAAGCACCCAAAATAGCTTTCTTGGGGGTTCAGCTTAAAGGTTACAAGCAAACAAAAGCATCTGGGGTTAGCACAGAGGAGATCCACAAGCCTTGAAAAATAAACAGAAATAAACACTGTTTACCTATGCCTGACACTCGCCTCCCGAAGCAAATACTCTTCTCTCAGTTAAGTCAGGGAAGAAGGGTTTGCGGAGGGCAGCGGAAGCGTTTCAAAGACATACTGAAAGTACATCTTAAAAAGGGAAGCATCAACCCAACAAACTGGGAGGATTTGGCACGGAACAGAACACAGTGGCGCCACACCATGCATCAAGCCACAGCTCACTTTGAGGAGAACAGATGTGCTTATGAGACAGAGATGTGACAAAGGAGGAAAGAAAGGGCACAACTGTCCAGCCAACAACTATATCTCCTCCAAGATTACACCTGTCACTTCTGTGGAAAAATGTGCAGGGCAAGAATTGGGCTCCTCAGCTACTTAAAAACTCACCAATGAACCTCCTTGGCAGACATCATCCTTGCATCGAGGGATAGCCGAGGAAGAAGGAAGAACTGAAAAATTGCTTACTTTCTAATTTTTACCATATAATTATAAAATAAAACAATTGGAATATAAATATTGTACTCACATTTCAGTGTAGGTAGATCAGTATAAACAAGTCATTGCCCATATGAAATTTTAGTTTGTACTGACTTTGCTAGTGCTTTTCATGTAGCCTGATGTCAAACTAGGCAAATATCTAGGTGAGTTGATATACCCCCTGGAAGAGCTTTGCGTACTCCCAGAGTATGGGTACCTCTGGTTGAGAACCACTGTTCTAGTTAAACTGGTGCAAACCCCAGTGTGGACACTTAAATAGGTTTAGAAATGTCTTATATTTAGGGCCCTATCAGATTCCTGGCAGTGAAAAACATGTCACGGACCATGAGATCTGGTCTCCCCCATGAAATCTGGTGATTGGAGAGGGGGTCGCGGAATTGCCATCCTTATTTTTGCACTTCTGCTGGATGTGGCGCTGCCTTCGGAGCTGGGTGCTGGCCAGCAGCCGCTGCTCTCCAGCTGCCAAGCAGTGAAGCCAGTGCAGAAGTAAGAGTGGCAATACTGCAACCCCCCCATAATAGCCTTGCAACCCCCTTTTGGGTCAGGAACTCCAGTTTGAGAAACACTGACTTAAGGGCTTTCCATGTTTTTTTTTTAATACATATTCACGATTTGTGACAACTTCGTGAAATTTAAGATTTAAATATCTGAATCTGTGAAATTCAAGATTTTTAAAATGCTATGACTGAAATTTACCAAACGGACCATGAATTTGGTAGGGCCCTACTTATGTTGATTTAGCTTACATTAATTCCTTCCAGTTTAACTTCACCATTACAAGTTTGTGTATAGACAAGGCTCACAACCCACTGATCTCTCTCTACTCTTGGTTTGACTCTAGTTAGGAAACAACTCTCTCTGTGCTCTTTCATTCAGTTACATTTCCACATCTGCCTTTCATTCTACAATCAGATGTCTTTCTCGGGTAGAACCAATATGTGCAAAACCTTTTTTTTTGCCCTTTTCTCCCACCATGGGAAAGGTCTTAACACACTGTTGTTGACTTGTGTGGTTATACTGTTTCATCTGCTTGCCAGCAGCTAGGGTGTATTTGTACAACTGGGCTCTGGTAGACTCATTTCTTTGTGGGATAGTTGGTCATCATTGCTGTTGGCTGTGGTCATAGTTACCAAGATGGTATAGATTTAGCCAAAGGCAAATGCTGTTGGCTGGGGTCTATCAGACACCCAGCTGTTGGATGGTTGTTCTTGTGTATACATCCTTGTAAATTTTAGGTTATTTCCTTCTTAGAAGGGAGAAAGGAAAAGGGCACAGGAAAATAATATGAAGTTCAACAGAACACACTTATAACCCTTCAGCAGTCACTAAACCCTTCTCCCCACACCACTTTATTTGAAAAATTGCCCCTTTGAAAAATGTTCTTTGTCCCACATATGACTTGTCCCCATATTTTCCATGGCTCTCCCTACTTTTACCCCAGTCCTAATGATCTTTTCTGTCTCTCTGCCTCTTTTTTTTGCTGTCATGCTCCTCCCTCTACCCTTGTTCTCTCACCGATACTATCTTCCTTCCTGCACCCTTGGTTGATGTTTTCCTTCTGCCCCTCATGATTTCCTGGTTTTCTGTTCCTTGCCCCTATCCCAGTTCCTTCCTCAACTTCCCCACTTTTCCTCTGCCCCACATGAAGCTTCCCGTATTTGTTCTATCTTCGTAATTGCTACCTCCTCTTTCTCCTTCCTATGGCTGCCTGCTCTCCATTCTGTCCTATATCTCTTCTTCACCCATGGCTGCTTCTCCTTCTCCCTCAAGAGTAACCTCTGGCTCTTTCACCACCTTCTTTCCACCTATGGTTGCCTATCCCACAAAGATTGACCTGCGTCCAGTGCAGGCTCTTTTCCTAACAACAGTTCAGTAGCCTTTTTCCTGCTCTCCCCAGCTACCCTTTTCCTCTCTCTCTCGGCAGCCACTTCTACCTCCTGGCTGCTGAAAGGATGTGTAGTCACAGAGAAGGGATTCTCTGTGGAATGAGATCAGGATTAGGCCCTATGGATGTGCATCCAATATTAATGGCCCAATCCCTAACCCAGATTTTCCAAACAGATGTTCATTCTGAGATCACACGCCCATCTCTGAGGAGATGTGCATTCTGAGGGTATGTCTACAATAGAGCTGGAAGATGTAATTTCTGCTTCAAGTTGACATACCCGCACTAGCTCTGATCAAGTTAGCAAGCTAAAAATGGAAGTGTAGCTGCAGTGGCACAAGTGATGGGACAAGCTAGCCACCCCAAATAAGTACCTAGGGTCTCTGATGGGATGATAATCAGGGCAGCTAGCGCCTCACACTGTTCGCGCTGCTATGGCTACATTTCTATTTTTCGTATGCTAGCTTGATCAGAGCTAGCGAAGGTTTGTTTACCTGAGCTGGAAATTATATACCTTCCACCTCCAGTGTAGACATACCCTTAGTCTAACTTTTGAGGAACAAAACTGTGGTGGTGGTACAAGATGAACAATATGCCCTTTGATTCTGGAATAAGAAATCTTCTGGCTGGAATCATTTGCCCTTCTACTCTCATACACAGGTCTGACTTTCTTGGACATCTGTAGGATCTGTTTCTCTAGAAGATGTTCTTTTCTCACTCTGCATTTCTGAATATTAGTTATTTCTATAAGAACTCCTATTCCACTCTCTCCTTAAAAAAATTATTTGCTAGACTCATAAGAAAAAAATAATGTGAACAGTAATTGCAATAACATTATAGTACTAATGGTACCTAAGATCGCTGTTTATATATAAAATACTATAATCAATAACAAGAGGTCTGTGTCAGATTTATACAGCCTTTCTAACATCAAGCAGAATGTATGTTATCTTTTCGTATCAGGAAGAGAATAAGAAGAAAACAATCAGCATGGGGAGAATCCCAATAGTTTCTGGAACAATTTGGTAAAAGAGTTCTTTTCAGACTGTGTGTTGAAGAGTTGCTATTTAAGTTGTAAGTGTGATCACTGGTGCGAGTCATTTTCTCCACTGAAAATACACCCAAGTTAGTTAACTAATTTTCTCTGTTGGGGTGTTGCCAACTCTTGCAATGTTATTGCAAGTCACATGATATTTGGAGTTTTCCATAAAGCCCCAGGTTCCAGAGTCATGTGATAATGTGAGAATCTCAGCTTTCATTAAAAAAGTAATAAGTTTCTAGTTCTCATGGTTGCAGAGAAGAGTTTGAAAATGTGAATCCTAAGGAGTGAAAAACCAGGAGGTAATGAAAAAGAACCCAGAATTTATTGGACGAGATGCAATTCTGGCCCATGGAAATCAATTTTAAAACTCCCATTTCTTCAATAAGAACAGGGTTTCTCCACTATTTTTAAAATCTCATGATCTTAAAGCCAATCTCATGATTTTTTGGGGTGGGGGGCTGACTCATAAATTTTGAGCTCATGTAATTGGCAACACTGAACCCCATTCTGTTGTAGTAACTTCTGTATGATCTTTGAACCATGTATTTATCAATAAAAAGTCCACTTTTTTGTCTGCTTTTGTCAATAGCAGAACTTCCATTGACTTCAGTGGGTGCAAGACTGCAACAGAAAATTAGTAAACTAGGCTTGTCATGTGTTCACTTTGTACCTGGCTGCAGTAGCCTTTGTGATGGAGAGAAGATTATTGCTCCCCTCACCCCCTTATTATGTGAGTGGAAGAACTAAATGAGTGGCAAATGCATTGCAGGCTGAATAATAGCGTTCTTTTTAAAAATTGATTTTGCAGGACCCATTCACTGTGTGAGGACACTTGTTCAGAATTGCAGAGAGTCATTTCCATGGAGACAAGAGGCCTGTCTGAATCCCGCAGGAGCTCATTCACAGGCACTGGTGCAATGGCTAGGTAACTGGCTAACTAGCTTAATTCTGAATATTAAAGGATAGCATGTCTGCAAAAGGTTGTTGAATGTGGGAGGACGGGTGGTCATCACAGATTTACTAGAAAATGAGTTCAGTCCATCTGAAAACACAAAAAGCCTATAATGAACATAAATATCATGTGACTTGCAATAAGATGCTTTGACCTTAATTTTGTACCTCATAGCTCAATTTTTAGTGTGCTGGAGTTGGTGAGTGGGCTCAGGCAGAAAAGCACATTGTAGTTCAAATAGGAAAAAGGTTTAATCAGTGCTGAAAATAAATTGAATATGGAGGAAAAATTAGTAGTAAAGTCAGACAGTAAGGGAAGGGATAAATACGTTTCTTTCAGACTGTTAATTGGATATAATCTTATGTAATAAGAGTGTAATAACTATTCCCTCCCAGTTTTGATGGTGGATGGCTCTGACAAGAAAGCAGACAGTAGACGTTGAGAATACAGGGATTGCTGAGTATTTTTAGGATTAAATTATGTCTGTGATGCACTTGGAGCCTCAGTCAACAAAGGTTGGAGGTGCTGACTTTGGCCCAGATTTAGGAAAACACACCTCTCCAGGAGAGCACTTAAGCACATGCTTATCTTCAGGAATGTGCTTAAGTCCCATTTAGTTAATTGGGAATTAAGCGCGTGTCTGAAGTGGAGCCTGGATTTAAGTGCATTCCTAAAGAGGGGCCTCTGTGCCTGACCTAAAGAATTTCAACTGAATTCAGAGCTCTGTTTGTCTTCTGATATAGTCATTAATTATGTGAGGGACACTTTCAAGTTAAATGTCACATATTAAAACAAACAATGATTATTAAAACTGAAGTCATTTTACAAATGTAGTTTATTATTCTCCATTTCTCTCATCTTGGACAATGGAAAATAAACTACTCAGTTCCCTTTTTGCTTCTAGTTACTTTTACTTTCCGGTTCTCATGCAATAACACAGTGCTGCAATGTGTGGGGTGCAAATTCTGTTGGTGAATGGTTTTCAGTGGAATCAAAATATATATTAGGAACTTCTTGACTGATCTTAGGTTTGTAAAACTGGTGCCTAAAAGAGGTGACTATGCCCCTTTAAAATGTTCTGCTTTCTAGTGTAGTTAAGATGAACCAAATGAATCATTTTCATTATATTTGCAAACCACAAACTGTGGTCTACCAGACAGGCACAAAGATACTGGATCTTAATTTCATATGTGAAGGTTTTTGTCAACGAGGTGAAGGCTATATCATTTATTCTGTGGCCTTGGTGAGGTTTTTGTTTTGTAGTCTTAGAATTACATTCTATCCCTTAATTAATGTAGGCTTTAGACTATATGTATGATACTGACCCGATGTGGAAACTAATAAAGAAACAGAGATGTGAAAAACTGTCCTCTGATTTCTGTGTTCCTTCCTTTTTTATCCTTTGCAACTCAAGGGTAAGATTTCCTAAGGAAAGTCTGTCAGAGACTATTGTCTTAGGCCCTTGAGAATATGCAATCAAGTGGCATATGTACTGTACAGTAGCATTTAAATTGCTAAAGCACTAGTGTTTTCATCACTGTGTCATCCCCCTTGTATATTCTGGACAGATGTAATGCTAGCTTATCTGGAGAAGTCTAATGAAACTTTCCTTGAATATTGCTGGGCCTATCAAAGAAGTTCTGCTCTGTTCAGCATTTCACCATGTTGTTTGCTCAGGGCAGGTCTAGGAAGCATGGAAGTACACAGCACCTGTACTGACTGGGCTGCCATTAGAGGAAAATAGTCTCCTCTGTGGAATATTATATTGATAAACTGTTATCACTGCTGGGGATGTCAGTCTCAAATATTGTCATTTGGACATATTTTAGAAGCAAAATACTCACTTTACCCCTTCTACAAAGAATGACTATTGTCCTTTAAGAACATGTAACTTGAGGTGGGAAGAACATAAAGAGAAATTGTGCAGCAGTGATAAAACTTATGTGGGTGTCAAGAGTGTTTGTTTGTTATTCTAGTGCTCCATTAGGATTTTAGGATGAGGAAATGCCAGTTTACGTGCAACAGGCAATTAGTGGCTTTCATATTAGGGGCTAGTCCTGTTATCATAATTAGTTATTCATAATGCACACAGTATACTAGACATCTTAGAGAACATACAGATAGATATATTGTCTGCTCTGAAGTGTTTACAGTCTAATAATTGACATGACACAACAGGCAAAAGCTACAAACAGTAGGAAGTGAAATAGGAAGGTAGTTAGATGATGTCACTCTGTCTGGAATGGCGCACGACCATGGGTGCCTACCTCAGGGCAGACTGGGAAAACCAGGGCAGACACCCCAAACTGGTGGTATGTTCTGTACATAGATTTTACCAAGCCAGTAACAAATGTGAACTCAGGGATCACTGTAACAGTCTTAACACAGAATCACAGACAGTCCTCTGAGATTCTCTAGCCTATCGCCATCCAGACAAACTGGACTTAGTGATAAATGGTCACTTACACTAATCAAACCACATTCAGGTTGCTTCCAGTCTCAAGAGACCAGTCACTCATCTCAGATCAATGGGTTTCCTAAATCTTGCACCTAAGACAAGGCCTGCAGCCAATCCTGTAATAAACTATGTAAAGGGTTATTAACTAGGGGAAAAAAGAGGGTTATTTACAGGTTAAAGCAAGCAAACCTATACCTGTACACACAAATGAGTTACCATCTAAATCCTAAAAGTGACAGAGCTGTAGAGAGATCTGTCAATTCAAAATGTCTTTTTAGGGTGGACCAAGGAAATAAACCATGTTTCCTCTAAGCTGTGTGGCCACACAGCCATGCAGCTGCCTATTAAGCCCCATGCAGGGGCTCAGGGCTGTGGTGGGGAGAGGCGTCTCTCCCTCACCATGGACCTGCAGCAGCAGGGAGAGGCACCCCTCCCCAGCACATACCTGCCCCCGACTTGCTGCAGCCGGGGGAGAGGAGCCCCTTCCTTGGCCTGGCCCGGCACAGGCCTGCCAGAGCTGTAGGGGAAAAGAACCCCTCCCCCGGTCTGGCCCAGGCCTGCTGGAGCTGTCCTGGTCAGGGAGAGGCACCTTTTCCCTGGCCCCAAGCTGCTGCAGTGAAAGAGGGCTGGGGGAGTCCTCTCTCCTCCTCACTGCAGCCCTGGGGCAGCCTGCACCCCAAACCCCTCATCCCCAGACCCACCCCAGAGCCTTCACCCCTAGCCAGAGCCCTCACCCCCTGCACCCAAGCCTCTGCCCCAGCCCTGAGCCCCCTCCCACACTCTGAAACCCTCACCCCCACACCACATCAATGTTAAGTGCACCAATATGAAGGTGATGTGTCACACGTCACCTCCATATTGATGCACATAACAAAATTCATACCGCACATGGATGTAAAAAATTAGAAGGAATACTGGAAGTAACCCTTGGGGTTCTCTGGCTTCAGTTTGGTTTCCCTGGCCCTGAGAGAAATTAAACAGCAAAGAGGTGAAAAATCCTCACATCAACTATTTTTATTTCCCTCTTCCAGAATTCAGAGTGATGGGATGAGGTCTTCTGCGTGTGCTTCCCCATGGGTGGATGAGGCAATTAACAAAGCTTTTGTCTTGTAATGGACCACTTAAATTTTGATGGTCCTCCTGAGTCCTGGAGGGGTGGGGAGAGGAAAGGGAGGATTCCTGTGCCTGTGTTCACAAGTTCAGAGCACACATTTTCAAAGTTATAAAGCAAAATGTACATAGTTTCTGATAGCACAGAATACAGACATTGCAAGTGAGATTCATACACACAGCAACTTACATGCATTTCATAGAGTTTAAACACAAAACATTCTTATAAGACTAATACCTATTTTGAGCAAATCCAGCACACAGGTGAACTGTCTGGTCTCCAGCTGTGAGTTTCTCAGTTCTTAGCTAATGCCTGCAGTCTTGGGAAGAGCTGGTACCTGGTTTGCCAGTGTCACAGATGAGATTTACAAAATAAGGTTGCACAGTTACTGATAAAATTCATCCACATTCTCAACCCGCTAAAATATCCTTAAAGGGAAAGTGTCCCCTTAATCTGAATCTCCAGCCTCCATCACTTTCCAGCAATCTCTTCACAACCCATCCTCCTTCACCACCCAATCACTCTTTGTCCTTACTTCACATGGCAACCTTTGGGTATGTCATCACGTGAGGATTCAACATCTCGCCCCTTCCCTCAGCACAGGATCTCTCACCTCTTTACATTACTGCTAATGTCAGAAGCTTCTAGAGCTCTAGAATATGATTTCCAGTCCCTCCCCCCTTGGCAAGCTGCCTGCTGATCATACAGCTAGTGATGTCTCTCTGGCTCCCGTCCCATGTGGTGCTGGTGGGGGACAGTGAGGCTGGTGAATAATGTATCTTCCTGGTTCCTTTACCATGTCAGAGGATGGGGAGCCCATGATGTGGAAGTTGTTGAAGGTGCCTAATATTATACAGCAAAATGTCATACCCCAGTGATGTGGCAGGGGTCCAGAGGCTGTGAAAACCCCATCTGGGATACTCTCCGCCCAAGCCCCATTGATGCAGAAGTTCTAGCTGCTACTGGGCATGGCTCTAGTCCTGGGGGAAGCCTGAGCCATCTGGGATTCTTGTCTCTTCAGACAACATTGTGTGTCTCTTCCTTGCAGGTTATCCCGTTTCATCTTATCACTGAGATCATGGGCGACACGACATTTGCATCATGAAGACCAAAGGCCAGATTCTTTCCTTGAACGTATCCGAGAGCCAGAGCTCAAAGAGGTATCCAGCAGGGAAAGTAACACTCATTCCAATTTGAGCAACTATGAGCAGCCAGGCAAAGTGAAAAAGTAAGTTGATCTGATTGTACTTTAGTGGGAGAAGAGTGGTCTGGTGGTAATCATGTTCTTTCTGTGAATGGGATGTGAGCATGCTGGGTTTTATTTGAGGATAGGAAATGAGTAGGGTAGCTAATACTCTCCAGAAACTTTCCTGAAAGTAATTTAAGTCCTCCAACTTCCAAGAAAACTGGAGAAAGCAATAGTGAGTATAGTCCAAGCTGAGGCTTCCCTAATTCTCCAGAAGTCAGCGTATCCAATTACATGCGTTTCAATAGAGCTTAGCCAGCAATGGAACGGAAATAAGATAGAGCTGCTTAATAAATGTAATTTCTCTAGGGATCGTCATGCCGGGTTTTTATACATAATTAGCTGAAGGTAACCATTGCTTTGGCCAATCTCCCTGGATAAGCAGTGGAGGAGGGCATGGTTCAGTTTGAAATTGCAGCTCTGTGGTCTTGTGCCTCGCAGATGGAGGCACAAGCCCTCAGTTGCAGGTAGCTTACAGGAGCACTTAGGTAAATAATACATTTCCCCAGCAGCTGATATAACATAAGAAATTCTTACATAGGGGTGCAACATGCAGATGATGTTGATACTTGTGCTACAACTAATGCATTCCTGCTGCTTTTGTTAGCAGTCATTGTGCTTGCTAGCAAATGTGCAACCACGGCTTAGAAATGCTATTTCTCTAGTTGTTCATCAGGTAAGAGTAACAAACCCAGTTCCTGAATGGAGAAAATAAATGCTTTGTCCCCCTGAACTATTTGTATGCCCCAGTTTCCTCACTTTTTCCCACTCTGCAGTAAGAAGCAGGTTGTAGTATAAACACCTATACCACACAATCCTATTCAAGCACTGAACAAACCAATTGTCTGAGCCTCACATGAATGATGATAATGAATACTGTTTCCTTAAAATGTTTTCTTCCTCAAAAGCATGTTGGCAAGGGTTTCAGAAGTGACGTTTTTAGCTTACATTGCTTATGACATAACAGTCCCTTACACCTGGACTTTATTTTGTACTGTTTGGGAGGAAAATACTTCCCAAAAGAGCACATTGATATATGGTCAGCTTACCTGCTGTCACTCTGCTGCTCTATACTGGGGATGAAAGCAGTTCCCAGTGTAAAGACATTTAGAATCTGGACGTTAGCCTCTAGTGCTTGGAAACTCCACTACAAGTATTTGTTCAAAATGCAGTAACGCTTAATTGTACCCACCCAAATATCCTCCATCAAATCGCTGATATGCTTCTAGTCCAGAAATCAGATTTTTTTTTGGCTGAGTTGAGTCATTAGAAGATGTTCACTCATCACTGCCACAAGCAGGTTTAGTCTTGTCTAAAATCTTTGTTTAAATAAATGAACTAATGCCTTCAAGCGAGCCCTTCATGTGTTTCCAGGCTTTCTATTTTGCAAAAGAACATAATACATGACTTAGTGCATGTCTACACTACAAAATTAAGGTGACCTAACTAACTAACATCAGCATACAGTCACTGCAATAATTACATCGGTTGTGTGCATCTACACATTACTCCTTGTGTCGATGGTGTGCGTACTCACCAGGAGCACTTGCACCGATTGTACTGTCAAAGTGGGCTATTGTGGGATGGCTTCTGAAAGCCAGTAGCAGTCGATGTAACCAATACAGCATCTACAACCATGGCTCTCAACCTTTCCAGACTACTGTAGCCCTTTCAGGAGTCTGATACTTGCTGACAAAATCAGACATAAAAATACAAAAATGTCACAGCCACACTGTTACTGAATAATTGCTTACTTTCTCATTTTTACCATATAATTGTAAAATAAATCAATTGGAATATAAATATTGTACTTACAGTTCAGTGTATAAGTAGGTACAAGTCGTTGTCTGTATGAAATTTTAGTTTGTACCGACTTTGCTAGTGCTTTTTATGTAGCCTGTTGTAAAATTAGGCAAATATCTAGATGAGTTGATGTACCCCCTGGGAGACCTCTGTGTACCCCCCAGGGTACGTGTACCCCTGGTCAAGAACCACTGGTCTACACTGACACTGCATTAACCTAACTACATCAACATTGACTACACCTCTTGTGGGGGTGGAGTTATTAAGTCGCTGTAGTGGGGCAGTTACATCGGCAGGAGAGAAATTTTAGTGTAGAAACTTATATTGGTCAATGTAAGCTCCCTTGCATTGATTTAGCTCTGTAGTGTAGACTAGGCCTTAGTGGCTTAAATTATCCCCACACCGCTGGCTAAAAAAAATGTTGCGGTTTGTTAAAACACAGTGATGGGTTTTTGATGTAACTTGTAACTTTTTGGCAGGCTCTTACTTTGAAGCTCAGGTTCACATAGTTTGTGGCACAGTCTGAGATGGGTAAGGATTTGGTTTGAATTTGCAGCTGGTAATACATATTATAGTGAACATCATACAGATTTGCAGCAGATCGATACAGTTCCATCTTTGCTGAAACTGCTTCTTAATAATTCAGGCTTGGAAACCGTGTATGTCTAATATATTTTGTCTGATTAGTTATGCTACTATCTTCTAGTCACTCAAGTCAACAGCCAAGAGATTTTCTGATTTCTGCATTAGGAGCCCATTAGTGTTTCTGATTCAAAGCCATTAGAGTGGACAAAACTGGTCATGTGCCAACAATATTATTTCTTTAGATAACCAAATTCTGAGATACACAGTCTCCCCATCTCAGATTACACTGCTCTTGCCATGTGACAGCAGCTCCAAATTGTTGTGCCATTATGGAGAGTTAATTTTCCAGCAACAGTAGGCATTTCTGCTGTCTGTCCAGGATTCTTGGCACTGCTTCTATGAAGAAGACTTGAAAGGCTTGAGAAACACTTATAAGAGCAGCCAAATGGGAACGCTGCTATAAATAGCGAGATTCATGCTGTCAAGCATTAATACGCCTGAGAGCAGGCTAAAGTGCTTCAGACATCTGACATGGTTACAAACGTGTATGTTCTGCACATGATCAAGGGCAATTGGTGCCCTGAATAGTTATGCAAAGGGGCTTACAGCGGCGGTCAAAGTTGACCCTCTTAATCTTTTCAGAGTATGTGTAGGACCAGCAGTTTGGTCTATCATGCTGGTGAACATGTGCACAAAATGTCCAAGGCTTTCATGTTGTTCCTTTCCTGTGTTCTATTTAACTTGCTACAGTCACTGGTCCCTGGCCAGATTTAATGTCAACAACAGCAACAACACCAATGAAGAGTAAGTACATCACTGCTTGCTTTATAGCACCTACCTGCCTGTGATGTACCTGCTCCTTATCCTCTTTCCTGTTGAAAACATGTTAGTGACAATTGTAGCTATAGACTCCTGCTTATCTTTTTCTAAGCACCTTCCTGATATATGGCTTTATTGTAGAGAAAGATTTAGTTTTGTAGGTCATGGAAATAGCCCTGTGTTTCCAGGAGAATTCTTAGTGTCCTAACTTGAAAGGCAGCTTCTCTTCTTTTCCCCCACCCAGTCTGAGTAAACAGCTACTTAGCCCCCATCTCCTCAAATTCAGGCTGGCTGATTTTGCAGCTTCGCTAATGGGTTTGTTAACATTTAAACTTATGAATGAGAGAGCTCTATATTCTTTTTTAACAGTGTTCTCTTTTTTATTGACACACAGGGCTTTGCTTCCAAATCAAATGTTCAAATGCCTTCAGGTTGTCATCTGTGGTTAAAAGTTGATCTTGAGCAGGTTATGCAGAAGTTCTGGATGCACTCTGTGTAAATCAGGATTGGATGTCTTTCTAAAAGATATGCTTTAGCTAAACCAAAAGTTGTTGGGTAGGTGCAGGAATTGCTTGGTGAAATTATATGGCCTGTGTCATACAGAAGATCCTACAGAAATGATCACAACATTTCCTTCTGGCCTTGTGATCTGTGGAAGTGATAGGGAATAAGAACATTTTAGATTTCTAAGGCTATTTAATTCCTTCAAAGGAAGAGCTCTAGACAATGTGTTATCTGAAATCACTCCACACTACTGTTGATAATGGCTCTTAACCCTCTAGCTCTGGGAATGGCACAGCAGCCAGCAGCAGCTTTGTTCCTGCCATGACGCTAGTCTAGTTTTTCATTTCTCCCCTGGGTAAAAACAAAAATGAAAAATCCCCAGGACCAAAAGGAAATTCTTTTGATCATTTTAGGCCATATTAGAAACAGAGGAAATTGCTCCTATTCCCCCAAACAATTAATTGTTAATTAATTCACAATACACTGTGAATTTAAAATGATAAATCCTGAAAACTTCTTTCCATTTCAAAACCCCATCCTTACACTTGGGAGAAATTCTTACCTCTCTTTAAGTGATTTGTTTTTGTTTGTTTCCATGTGCTTGATTTAAAAATAAGTGTCATGTGTGCTACAACAATGACCCAATACTCAGGATTTGGGGCTGTTACTGTAGAACAGTAATGGTAGAACTAAAAGTGCAAAGCCTGGGTTAGTGGTCAGGACACAGGACTGAGAGACATAAATACTGAATTCTAATACTAATTCTAATCCCATTTCGGGCCATGATTCATGCTGTGACCTTGCACCTGTCACTCAACTATTGGTGCTACAGTTTCCCCAAACGGAGACAATACTGACTTACCTTACGAGGGTGTTGTGAGGCATAGTTAGTTGATATGTAGAGCAGTTTAAAGGTGAAAAACATTATGGAAGCACTACATTTTATTAAATACTATAGTAATATGATTATAATGGTATAGGCAGGCAAGTCTTTCCCAGCCTACAGGGACATCTGCTCCCCCTGTACTCAGGAGAAACTGGACAAAAGACCTTTCCATTTTTTTTAGTCAAAGGGAATAGACATGAATATCCTTTCGAACAATTACTTGAATGCTGCTTACTCAGTAATACTTCAGAGGAAATAAACTGCAGTTTTGGTAAAGCTCCATGTTTGTCAAGATGGAAGGGGCAGCAGAGTGCCCACTCTTGGGGCAGCGGAGACGAGGCCTTAAAGCCTGCAGATGTCATGCAGGGGCTGTGCTTGCTCTCAGGTCAGAGGAAAGGAGTGGCCTGTCCTTTCCTTTGAGTCCAGTGGCGAGTCTTCAGAGTGCTTTTGCATTGTACTAACATTGCCGTGCCAATAGCTACTGTGTCTTGGAGCGGGGAGATGGATAGAGCAGTGTCTAAACAAAGAGGCGAGTGAATCCAGCCCCCAGTGAATACCTGTAGTAAATGGAGCGGGTCAGGGGAAATTCCATCCCCAAACACAATAAAAACAGCCATCTACTGATGAGTGGGTTAACTACTGATTTTTGTCAAAACACCCCTTCCATGGTTCAATGGCACTGATACATTTTGATTGCTTAGCCATGTCAAATGAATCTTCCTTGCATAATCAGGCTTATAAATGTGCAGCAGCACAGCTCTTTTTAAAAGAAACATTATGCCCTAACAGATGTTTTGGAGCATGAGCTTTCGTGGGTGAATACCCACTTCGTCGAAAGCTCATGCTCCAAAACGTCTGTTAGTCTATAAGGTGCCACAGGACTCTTTGCTGCTTTTACAGATCCAGACTAACACGGCTACCCCTCTGATATTATGCCCTAGTGATACAACCACCCTTGGGAGCCAAACACTTTGAGTATCATGGACCAGTGCATTGATACGAATAGTGGTTATGAATGGGGTTCATGTCATACACAAAAGCATAGTAGCTTGCTCTCAGAAGGGATAATGTGATACCCAAGAGTGTTTCTGAATGGCATAGAGCTTTGTGGGAATGGCAATATTTGACTTTAAAATGCAGTCACACAAGATCAGAAGGCTAATGGTAAAGAAAATGAAATTGTGAATAGCACCCTCTGCTGTTGTGCTAGCCCTGCTAAGGTGGGTTGATGTGCAAAAACTTATTTGATTGGCCTTATGTGTAGTAGGACTTTAGGAGCTCTTTCAATTAATCAGACAATCAACACAAAGACTAGCTTTGCCCTACAGTTGTGCTCCCTGGATTTTCATGGGCATCAGTGAAGTTTCACTGTATGTGTTGACTGTGCTCAAGCCTGGTTTGGTGAACATTTAAATAACCTCTTGGCGTATGCAAACAGGGATGGTTTTAGGATTTTGAATCCTCCCAGCAAAGTAAGGCAGGGGTCTTTCAAATAACCATGCCCTACTGCATCACAATGGGAGTGTGGTAGTAGCAGTATCAGGGCTCGTGTTTATTACCATTGGGTAAGGGATATTTCCAAGCCAATTGCACTTATCTTAAAATTAGTGAATATATTTTCACACTGTCGTCCTGTCCCTTAAAATACTGTACTCTCATTAAAATTGGCATGTTCTTAGGTAACTCTACAAACCGCAGCATAAGCTTTCTCTGCTGTGAGAGGCATGTGCAAGAACATGTGGTGAACACACGTGATGTGAGCTCATGGCATTTTTCCCTGCTGTGCCCATTGGCTAAGATCCTGCAAATAGGATTTTTCTACATGCCTCTCTGATAGGTGGTTCTGCTCTTGTATTCTCTAGCTTCACACTGGAGTGATTCAGTTCACGTGAATAAATTTACTCCTGATTTACACTGATGTGAGAGCAGAATCAGACCTCGGGCTTGTCTACACTAGCAATTTACAGCACTGCAACTTTCTCGCTCAGGGGTGTGACACCTCCCCCCCTCCGAGTACAGCAAGTTTTGGTGGGGGCGGGGGTGTCTGGGAGCCATGCTCCCAGCGGTGGTAGCTATGCCCCTCGTGGAGGTGGATGTTCTAGAGCGCTGGGAGACCTCTCTCCCAGCGCTCTGATGCGACCACACAAGCCACGTAAAAGCGCTGCTGCAGCAGTGCTGCCAATGTAGACTAGCCCCTAGCGTGTGCAGATCAGAGTGGAACAGACAGACACCCTGGGAGGAAAATGCCATGTCCACCACCCAAGCCACAGCTCGTACGTACAGTTTTAGACTTGCAAGTGGCCCATTTACATTAAACTGTCAGGGATATTGATGCTTTCCTAACTGAAGCATGAGGACACTGTCTACTTCGGGAACAAAAATATTAAATACAAACATTGTATGTAGAAATTTTGGGGGCAAATTCTTTGTTGGTATAAATTGATACAGTTCCATTAACTTCAATGGAGTTTCACCATTTACACAAAAAGAATTTGGCCCAAAATTTAAAGATCAATCAAGTAGTGGCAAAATTCTAGCAAATAATTTCCATCCAATCTGAAAAAGGTTTATTTGTCTATATGGAGACATACCACCACAACCTGGATTTGAACAACCCCAAACTTTGGGGAAGTTCAAATCAAATAGAGGACTGCTTCCTCTGTACTGGGCTGAAGCAGACCCCAGATATGAACTCTAGAAGAGTTTATATCCGGACCAGAACCTTGCAGCTTGAGTCTATCTCTTATGCTGTTGAATGTCAGGAAATAGTGTGAAGAGAGAGCAGTAGCAGAACACCATTTGTTTATTTACATTTACATTTATTGTCTACGGAACAATTAATAAATGTGAGGTGAAAACCTGGCCCATTTAAGTCAATGACCAAATTCCTATTGACTTCTAGAGGGTCAGAATTTCACCTTTCATGTTCAGATTTTGAATAACACTGCCGTGCTGAATAGACAGCAAAAGCTTGTTTCCACACTTTGGTTGGCTTTGTTCAAACATTGGCTATGGTTCTCCTCTTGCACTGGTGTAAGTCCGGGGTAATTTTAATGGCGTTACCCAGGAGGAAAACAAGTGTGAGAGGAGGATCTGACCCTTTTTACTTAATCACTACCACAGCTTTAAACAGGCAGTCGCTGCTGTTGGGGTTAGGGGTATGTCAAAGGACCAAGCAAATCTTGAGACTGTCGAACCATTTCAAGTTCTAATGCCATGAAATAGATGTTTTTGATTGCCTGAATTTTAAAGAGTCAAGCAAACAAGAAACATTTCACTATAAACAAAGCAAACACTATTGTATTTACTTGCCTGATAAAGCATGCGTTAATCTCTCACAAAATCAGCCAACAGGATTTCGTACCATGCTACTGTTAATTCTGGAGCGTAGATCATGTAATACAGGTCCCATTTATACCAAATGGGTGGATGGCCTACTTGAGAAGCCCTGCCCTCTCCTCTTCTGTAGGCGCAAAACCCAGCTCTATAGCCTCCTTTATTCCACCTCAACTTCCATCCTCTAGCCTCGCTTAGCCTCGCCCAGCCTAGCCTGGTAAATTGGGAACATTGCTAAATGTTACACTGTGTTACACAGCAAGAATAAAGAAAAGAAAGAGGCAAAGGAGGAGAAAAAAGAAGAAAAAAAGGAGGAAAAGAAAGAGGAGAAAAAAGACGACAAAAAAGATGATAAAAAAAAAGAGGAGTAAGTATTACTAGTGAATGTATGGTTGTAACACACCTCCTGCACCATAGAGCCTTACATGGAGTAGTTAAGTCTTCAGAGCAAGACTCCTGCTACAGTCAGTGTTTTCCCAAGCCGCAGGGGTGTTCTTGTGTCAAAGCTATAATAAAATTTCAAATTTGAAATTGCAACTGCTCAAGGAACCTGCAGCATCTTCCCAAGCATACAGGCCTGTCCTTGGCACCTTCCCAATGTTTTGTTGCACTAACTTCAGACCAGGAGTAGCGGAAGTTCCCTAAAAGTGGGAGGGGGCCACTGCCGCCCGAACCATGGCCCCGCCCCCACACCACCCCTTTTGCCCAAGCCCCCACCCTCGCACCACCTCTTCTCCCCAAGGCCATGCCCCCACCCTGCTTCTTCCCCCAAGACCTCTCCCCCTGCTCACTCCTCTTCACCCTGTCGCTCATCCTTACAGCCCTCCACCCCCAACTGTTCTGGCACCCCTGCTTCAGGCTGAGCAGTAAAGGGAATTCAAATGATCTCTGATCACCTGAGAAGGCAAGAAATTGCCTTCTCTATCAGGCCCTATTAGTTAACAGCAGTCTCCTTTGCAAGTCTGTACAGGCTTGGTCATGGTTCAGAATATCTGTAGAATCAAGGTGGGGCACAGAACAAAAACATTATATTGATACAAATACTGACCAATTCAACATCTTCAGTTATATTTTCCATTATTTACACTACTGTGAGCAGGAGAAACTCTATTGACTTCAATGTGGTTGTGATTTCTTACATCAAGCAGGGCATTTGGCCCTTAGTGTTATGTAAATAGACAATTGTTCCCTAATTAGCAATTTATAAACTCCGTTCCCATTGATTAGGGTTGGCTTTAGTTCAATGCCATGTAAAGAAGAAAAGATGGAAAGAGAATGAGTGTTATATGTGCAGAATGAACGCTGGTTCTGAGAGGTGTGTTATAATGAATACATCACAGATGTGTATAGAGTGTGCTGTAGGTACCGTATTGCTGTAGTATCCCTAGTTAAGAATGCCACTTCTGGATGGATTCTTTCTGATCCCGGGACATAGATTCTTCTCTCTTAACCAAAGGTTTTTCTAGAGGAAGCTCAGTCAACCTCCCACAGTGTGCAGTGGGGTTTGTCCTTTCACACAAGTCTAAGATTCTTTGAAACAAACCAGAAGAGAAAAGAATGGGATTGACTTATAAGAGAAAGGGTTATTCTTTTGAGAGTGCAAAGTAGGCAATGACCTCTTTGACTCCAGGAACAGGGTTATCACAATTTTGTTGTGGTTTTTAGAAGAAATTGGTAAAAATTCTTGGCTGGTGGGAAAGGTAAATAGGTTTGTTTTCAGTTTAAAAGAAGGGTACCTATACTATGAATGTTCAGAATGGTTTTTTTTTTAATGATAGCACGTTTCAGTGTTATTTTTACATCTATGTAAATTTTTCTAGTTCCTTTTGATTTCCTTGGATTTTGGGGCATGTAGGAATAGACTGAGTCAAATGAGAAAAGCTTCAGCTGCTGTATTGAGTAATATGTGGGATTTCGGCAGGGATGGCACACCCTTTGGTGCTATGCCTTTGTCATTAACTGAGCTGCAACCATTACAATCTACTAGAAGGGTGTTCAGCCTTGGAGATCAAAAACATGACCTCCTTATGGAAATAAATTCCCCCAGTGTACCTCTGCATGTTTTACTTTTCAGGAAGAAAAAGGAGATCTTTGTGATTGATCCTTCAAGCAACCTGTACTATAGGTGGCTGACCATAATCGCAACCCCAGTATTCTATAACTGGTGTATGCTAGTGTGCAGGTATGGATTTATATTTAATGCTTATTTTAGGTTGCGGAAGGAGTGCCTGGCTTGTCTGGAACTGGAAAAGCCCACCTGATTCTTTTATTTTAATATAGTGCCCAGACTTTTTCCTCCCCATTACTACTGCTGCATTGCTCATTCACTAATTAGTTTTCTTGAGGATATGTCTTTATTTTATTTTTTTTAAAGATTTAGGACAGGGATCAGCAACCTTTGTTATGCGGCCCACCAGGGTAATCACCCTGGAGGGCCGAGCCAATTTGTTTACCTGCCGTGTCCACAGGTTCGGCCGATTGCGGCTCCCACTGGCTGTGGTTCACCATCCCAGGCCAAAGGGGGCTGTGGGAAGCGGCGGCCAGCACATCCCTCGGACTGCGCCGCTTCCCGTTGCCCCCATTGGCCTGGGACAGCGAATCATGGCCAGTGGGAGCCACGATCGGCCAAACCTGCAGATGCGGCAGGTAAACAAACCCGCCTGGCCTGCCAGAGTGCTTACCCTGGCGAGCCACTTGCCAAAGGTTGCCGATCCCTGGTTTAGGATTATGTGTCAGACATCTGTTCCAAATCCTTTTTTCTGGTTTCTGTTCTTCTAAAGTGCATGTATATAATATACATACACACCTACATATGCACACTACATATGTGGAAACGATATCTATGGGATAAAATTAAGAGTCCCGTACATATATCATGTTCTTTGGACTCCCTGCACTCTGCTCACTATTCTGTCTCTCCCGAACAGATTAAAACAGCTGCCATTACTTTCCACCTCCCACAAGTAGCCCAACAAGCCAGATAAAAGTTCTACCCCTAGCTCTCGAGGTGTAGGACAAGTGAGTACTGCATCAGTGATAGGATTATGCTAGGAGAATCTTGCCACCAATCATGGATATAAACAGGAGCTTTCTACTGTTGATGAGAGGAAATTCCAGAAAGATGGAAATTCTTTCTATGCCTTTAGCCTAAAAGGCCCCAAATTCCCTGGGCCTTAAAATCCTGATATTCTGTATAAAAATGCTATTTTAGGTGATTTTGAAGAGTGTTCTTCTCCCTCCAAGTCTGTATATTTGGACTCATGATCCTAATGAAACCTGTTGTTCCAGGCAGAGGGAGCTGAAAATATTACCAATAACATTTAAGATGTTCTCTTAAAATAGTTTTTTGGTAAAAAATGTGCCCCTCCACACACACCGGATGGGGCACTATCAAGATTTTCTCAGCATTCATTTGGAATTACCTCCAGAACTTACTGCTAAACTCATGCTGTTAAAACCTTTATATCACACCGCACCATCATGCATTTTCTTTCTTTCTCTTTCATTTTGTACAAAAAACATAGCACTCTTGTTAAAAGCTGTTTCTTCATTATGCAGTGTAGTTGTAGCCGTGTCGGTCCCAGGATATTAAAGAGACAAGGTGGATAAAGTATTATCTTTTATTGAACCAACTTCTGTGGTTGTTCTGAGAGAAACAAACTCTGGAGCCACACAGAGATCTTCTTGTTGTCTCTCTCACCAACAGGAGCTGGTCCAATAAAAGATATTACCTCACCCTCCTTGTTTCCCTTTTTTGAGGCAGCTTTAAAACTCTAACAATCCTGATACTATATTAGATTGTTTAATGTGGAATTTAATTCCTTCATAAGAGACCAGGCTGGGGACAGGCATGACTTGGAAAATAATGAGCCTTTAATGGTCCTAGCATCCATCAGGGTCCTGTCTTAGGGCAGGGGGGTGGACATGACCTCTCAAAGACCTTTCCATCCCTACATTTCTGTGATTCTATGATAGGTTGAGAAGACCTCTCCATTCTCTTTTTTTCAATTGTAAATCTCTGCTTTTGCGAAACAAAAGCTGAGAATGTACATTTCATGCTTTCTGCATTTTCATAGGAGCCCAGAGTGCTTGTCACTGAAATGTTCTTTTCTCTTCCTTCCTGGGATAGAAGTTTGATGACCGCTTGCTAGGTGCCATCAGAGGCAGTTATAGCAGAAGATGCAGTTTTACTTTTACAGATGAGGGGTTGGCTGGTAGTTATTGGATTTTATTCCAGTTTTATTTTCTCCTTAAAGGTAGCATTTAGAAGTGTACAATTTGGTTAATTCCCCATTGGATCATTCTATCTCCCTATAAAATTTCTTGGGTGTCTTTGCATACAACCCCTTTGTATAGTTTATTCATACGTCGTCTTTATGAGTTAGGATTTGTGGCCTGATGATTTTTGTCTGTCTGCCTAAAAAGTCTTTGACTGGCAGCAAGCATTCCCAAATCTGTGCCTGCAATGGCATCTGTGTGCCATCTAGTGGCTACAGTACAAAGTGACACTAAGCCAATGTATTTCTCTAGGCACCGTTACCATTTATGGAGAAACTTGTGGTGATCAATAAGGGATAGATAGACTGGTGGATGGCAAGCAAGATCAGGGAGTAGGCAGAGAAGAGTCATTTAAAGTTAGTATGAGGAATTTTGACATGGCTTTTCCTTCAGTGGCAGGAAGATATTACTGGAGTATGTGAAATGGACAATCGGACTCAGTGTATCAGAGTCATATGGGAGTGCTATGGAGGTAGATCACTTAGCCTCTGGGAGGCATGGGAGATGATGTGCCCTGTGTTATGCAGGAGCAAACCTTCTTCCAGTTGATCCAAGAATTAACTTGATGGGATCTGAATGAATTCTGTACAGTCCTCCTCTGGTTGTAGCTCTGATGCTGTGATGTGAGATCTTGAGGATCTGAGCTGAGAAAACTGATGCAGAGTAACGTGTGTGGGATGTGTGTATATATGTGAAATTTGCCCCTGCTATGTAAGACCTTTGGTTTCAGAAATATCCCATTATGTTAAGTCATTACATTTAAATTCACAGCAAATACTCCAGTGCAGACATGATGTCCATAGCCTGTGCAGTGCCAGCAACAGTTGCTAAAATGCTTTCAGAATACGCATATAGTACTCTCTGCGCCTACTTATACAAGAGGAATGAAATCTTCCGTGTCTTTGTGGTTTTTTTTAGAGCCTGTTTTGATGAGCTACAAACTAAACATATTATATTATGGGTGGTCTTGGACTATAGCTCAGATATCATCTACATACTGGACACATTCGTCAGATTCAGGACAGGTGAGTCCTCTTAGGATTTTACATTGTTTTCAGACATAACATGGGTTATGCCCTACTGGATCAGTATGCTGGTGGCCCATATAGTTCAATATCCTGTCTCCAACAGCATCTAAAACTAGATGCTTCTGAAGAAAACACAGGAAACTCTGAGGTGGGAAATTATGGAATAACCTGTGTTTAGGGAAGGCTTTTCCTATCGCCCCTCAATTACAGATTGTTATATTCCCTGTCTTATATCCCTTCCAAATTTAAAAACAAAAACAAAACAACCCTATATACTATAATGGTGGATTTTTTAAAATCCATATAAATGTTGAGTACTGTTTTTTAATCCTGCTAATGTCTTGGCATTAATGATAGTTTGTGGCAATGAATTCTACAGGTTATTTATTCTCTGTGTAAAAAAAAGTATGTCATGAGGTGACGGAGTCAGTTTGCCTGCAAGAGTGCTGTGACAGCCTCTGCTAAGAACTTTTCTCTTGCTGTGGATTTGAACCAGAACTTTAATACTATGTTCTGTGCAACCAAGCAAATGACATGAGTAAAATGGTGACAACAGTTGCAGGAGGGAGGTAAAATCTGCTATTGCCGTGGGAGATATTTAAACAATTCACAGCAGAAAGTAAACTCAGCCTCCTTATCATAAATATATTTAAAATAAATATATTTAAAATATAGATTAGTTTTTCATATTGTGTCACGTATTTGTCTGCATCACTAAGCCCGGGTTATTCACTTAAATCGGGAGAGGAGTATTGGTCTTGTGGTTAAGGCTAGCACTGGATTGCAACTTTCTAGAGTGCAGTTCCCAGTTCTGCCACAGACTTGCTGTGCGACCTGGAGCAGGTCACTTAGGGTATGTCCACACTGCTATTAAAAGCCCGCGGCTGGCCTATGCCAGCTGACTCAGGCTCATGGGGCTTGTCCTCGTGGGGCTGTTTAATTGCAGTGTATAGATGTTCAGGTTCAGGCTGGATCATGGGCTATAGGATCCTGCGAGCATAGGCGGCAGGTTATATGGGCTCGAGGTGCCCGAGCATTCAGGGCTGGGGGCTGTGCTCCACCAATATTTGGAGCTGGGTCTCTCCCCTGGCCCCCGTGGGTCTTCCACCCACCCCCCACCCCGCCGTGTCCCTGCCTGAAAGAAAGTGGCGGGTGCCTCTCCCGTGCCTACTTGTGCTGCCGGAATAGCACATTCCTATGAGGAGCGGCTCCCAGCAGAACTGCTGTCTGCTGCCTCAGGGTCCTAGCACCCCCCATCTCCTAATGGCAGGGCAGGTTGCCCTTACCCTGCCCTTCCGACCTAGCCCTGAGCCTCTCCAATGCCCCAAACCCCTCATCCCCAGCCAGAGCCTCATCCCCCCACACCCTAATCCTCTGCCCCAACCCTGAGCCCCCTCCTGCATCATGAACCCCTCAGCCTCAGCCCTAGCGACAGCCCTCACCCCTGCACTCCCTCCTATCCCACCCCCTCCCAGAATATGCACCCTTCCCCCTTCCCACACACCCCTTCTCACCCACAAACTCCCTCCCAGAGCCTGCACCCCTCACCCCCTCCTACGCCCCCAGCCCCAGCCCAGAGCCTGGACCCAAACTCCGTCCCAAAGCCTGCACCCCTCACCCCCTCCTGTACCCTAATCCTCAGCCCAGGACCTGCACCCCAGACCTCCCCCCCCAAAACCCCCTCCCAGAGCCTTAGGCAGGTGGGGACGGAGTTTGGGGGGGTGGGTTCTGGGCACCACCAAAATTTCTACAAACTTGCCACCCATGCCTGCGAGGGGTGATGGTCCCAGAACTTGGGCTCCAGCCCAAGCCCTAATGCTTACACTGCAATTAAACAGCACCCTAGCATGAGCCCTGCAAGTCCGAGTCAGCTGGCATAGGCCAGCTGTGGATGTTTAATTGTAGTGTAGACATACGTTTAGAGACTGATTTTGCTGTCCTTACACTGAAGAGCATCTTAATCCATAGACTTCAGTGAGACTAATCATGGAATAAAGTGCTACTCAGCATGAGAAAGAGTATCAGAATCTGGCCCTTAATCTCTGTTAACATTGCGGGAGGGTGGGGTAATAATGCTCCCATTCATGGTGTGGCTTATCTGTTTGGACCCTGATCCTGCAATGAGATCTGCAGAGATAGAACCAACACCCACATGGAGCTATACTGACTTCATTAGGGCTCCATGTTTCAGTGGTCCAAATAATTGTCTTTGTGAGTTTGGGGCCTTTATACTGTAAGCTCGTTGGGGGCATGTACTGTCTCTTAATGTATATCGAATGTTTATCACAATGGCCCTCTAGTCTTGGTTGAGGTCTCTATGTGTTATTGTAATTCTACTGCTACTACTAAATATAAAGCTTATACAATATCTTTTTATGAACTATACTAGAAACCTATGGAAAGTACATTAATGTCCATATATATTATAAGTTTGAAATGCAATAATGTCTTCAGTATTGGCAAGCAAATAGGAATCCTTCAGGCATAAGCTGCAGCCTGTTTCTGACTAATTATAGGTTTGTGGTCCATCTTCTAATGTATTATAACAAAAAACGGTTATTTTTTTATTCTTTTAAGGCTTTCTTGAACAAGGATTACTAGTCCAAGATGAAAAGAAACTAAGACTACATTACACTACTACCGTACAGTTCAGATTAGATATGCTCTCTCTTTTACCAACAGACCTGGCATATTTAAAACTTGGGTTGAACTACCCTGAACTACGGTTTAACCGCTTGCTGAGGTTTGCCAGGTTATTTGAGTTTTTTGACCGCACAGAAACCAGGACAAACTATCCAAATATGTTTCGGATTGGAAATCTTGTCTTGTACATTCTTATCATCATCCACTGGAATGCATGCATATATTTTGCAATTTCAAAGGTTATTGGGTTTGGAACTGACTCCTGGGTCTATCCCAATGTGTCCCATCCAGAATATGGACGTCTGTCCAGAAAGTATATTTACTGTTTGTATTGGTCAACTCTGACACTGACGACAATTGGAGAAACACCGCCTCCTGTGAAAGATGAAGAGTATCTCTTTGTGGTCATTGACTTCTTGGTAGGTGTGCTGATCTTCGCTACTATTGTTGGTAACGTAGGCTCTATGATTTCCAACATGAATGCCTCCAGGGCAGATTTCCAGGCCAAAATTGATTCCATAAAACAGTATATGCATTTCCGAAAGGTGACAAAGGATTTGGAGGCCAGGGTCATTAAGTGGTTTGATTACCTTTGGACCAATAAGAAAACAGTAGATGAGAAGGAAGTTCTTAAAAACCTGCCTGACAAACTTAAGGCTGAAATTGCTATCAATGTCCATCTGGACACGCTAAAGAAAGTGCGTATCTTCCAGGATTGTGAAGCTGGGCTTCTTATTGAGCTGGTGCTGAAGCTGAGACCTACAGTCTTTAGTCCTGGAGATTACATTTGCAAAAAGGGGGATATTGGGAGAGAAATGTACATCATTAAGGAGGGGAAGTTGGCTGTGGTGGCAGATGATGGCATAACACAGTTTGTTGTCCTAAGCGATGGCAGCTACTTTGGAGAAATCAGCATCTTAAACATCAAAGGTAGCAAATCTGGTAACAGACGGACAGCCAACATCAGGAGCATTGGTTATTCCGATCTGTTCTGTTTGTCCAAAGATGATTTGATGGAAGCCCTCACTGAATATCCTGATGCCAAAAAGGCATTGGAAGAGAAAGGGCGGCAAATTCTGATGAAAGACAATTTAATAGATGAGGAGGCGGCAAAAGCAGGAGCTGACCCTAAAGACTTGGAAGAAAAAGTAGAAAGACTTGAAAGCACTCTGGACAATCTACAGACTAGGTTTGCTAGGCTCATGGCAGAATACAACTCAACCCAACTCAAAGTAAAGCAGAGACTCACCAAAGTGGAAAACAAAATGAAGAAATATGGAAGTGGCTTCTTATCTGACGGAGGGGAAGAATCTATAAAAACTGAAGAAGTGGAGAAAAAGAATTAATAGTTCATTTATATTTACTCATTTAATCTAGAATATTTCAGCATGTAAAGCCATAAATATATATATATATATATATAAACATATTATATATGTGAAAACACTCTCACACACACACAATTATTTTTATATGGACTCCAAGAGAATGGTTTTTAGAGTTTTTAACTAAAGCAATATTTTCTTGTAAATAGGAAATTGTTACTTTTTATCTTGTTTTTAGGAGGAGACTTTGGATTGTCATTTGGGTCTTTTTTTGTACTGATGACATGTTTCTTACAAGTCATGCTCAGATTATCTTTAATGTGGTATGTATAGATCTTTACACATTTAATTGTTGTTTATCTCTTTCCATGCTCTGGTTGAAGGAATCATGTGTAAAGTAATGGACTCTTCCAGAAAGAGGAGATAGATCTGTATTAATAATTAACTATGCTATGTCCACACCCTCTACCTTGGTAGCCTAGTAACCTACTAAATCCATGTAGTAAATCCAGACTGCCCAAAATCTATATTCTTTCACAACAATGTTAAGGAACCTACAGGAAAGGCCTGTCTTGGCTATATAATCTGTTACATGCTATGAAATACCCAGGTACTTGAATGCTACAGATCTCGAAATGACTCCTTTCAACTGTGCTGTGCTGTGGTCATTGGAAAGTCCTTATAGAGCAACCAATGGTGCTTAACCTTCTGCTTTTATATAGAGGGCCTGTTCTCCATCCCCTAGGATTTCATCTGACTTTTGGGGCAGAACTGCTGACTATAATGCATGGGGGTAACCCCTATTGAATAATTTGAGGGAAATTGTGTGAGGGGGGAGCAGATTTTTCTGCTCTGATCCTTCACCCAGATCTCCATCTGCAAGTATTTCTGCAGGGGAGGAAGATCCTGGATCCTGTTAGGAGGCCTTTCCTGATATTAAGCCTAAGGTTTCCTTCTCTTTTTATTTTATTACTCCTGTTATAACCCCCTCATGCCAGCCTAAAGAATTCCTCTCCCTTCTTGGAATTTACGGCTTTCAGATATCTGTTACCATGGCACCACGTCAGCATTACTGAGCTAAGCTAGACAAAATTTACTCTTAATTTTCCTCAAGACAGCCCCTTCAGGCCCCTAACCATTCTGGTTGCTCTTCTCTGAACTTTCTCTAGGTTGTCACTTGTCTTTCCGGTAAATTTCTGCCCTGAACTGAATGCATCATCCCAAGTGCAATCACACTGGCAGGCAAAATTGTATTGAGGATTTTTACTGCCACATCACTAGGGCCCTACCATGAAATCTGGCTATTGTAGGGATAGGGAGCTCCTACCATGTGCTGACCTCCAGCTCCATATCAATGCACATAACAAAATTCATGTGGTGGGGGTGGGGCCAAAGGATTCGGAGTGTGGGAGGGGGCTCGGCTGGGGTAGAGGGTTGGGGTGCAGGGGGTGAGGGCTCTGGCTGGGGATGGAGGCTCAGGATGAGGGGTCTGAGGGTGCAGTGGGGCTCCCTGGGCTATGGTGGGGAGAGAGGACTCCCCCCCCAGCTCTCCCCACAGTAACACCTGGGCTGGGGGGGAAAGAGGGGGCAGCACCTTTTCCCCGGCTGTGGCAGGTCCGGGGCTGGTCTGGCTCTGGGTCGGGGCCATCTCTCCCCACTGCAGCCCTAAGCGCCTGCACGGCACTTAATCCCGGACACACAGCTTAGAGGGAATTTAGCCCAGTGGCCCCTGACTCCATCCCTGGCAGAAGCCATGGGGTGGCAGGGGAAGCCCCAGCGCCTGATCCTGCTTTCCAGCAGAAGCACCGGGTGGCTGGGATGGGAGGAGCCCCATCACTCCCACCCTGGTCCCCCACAGAAGCACAGGGGTGGCGGGGAAAGCCCTAGCACCTGAAACCCCTTTGCAGCCCTGGGACTGGAGGAGCTCTCACTCCTTGCTGCAGCCCTGGGCCATGGCGCGGACAGAGCTTCTCCGGTCTTGGAGCCACAGTGGGGCAGGGAGCAGAAAGGAGCAAACAGGTTGCAGGGCTGCTGTGGGGAGGGCAGAATGGGGGGACCCTGGGTGGAATCGGCACACAGGGGTGGGGCTGTGGGTGGGACTGCACGTGGAAGGGGCGGCACGGGGGTGGGGGCACAGGCAGAAGGGGTGGGGAGGGGCCGTGACTTGCTCTAGTCCAGGTCCCCAGGAAACCTTAATGCAGCTCTGCCAGGGGAGGTGGGTCTAACCCGGCTCTGGGAGCAGTCCCTGCAGAGGAAGAGGAAGTCCCAGCCCTGTTGGAACTAGCAGCTGGAGCCCGGCACACGGTAGGAGCCCCCAGGTGGGGCACCCACTGCCCTGCCCTGTCCTGCCCCACCCCAGCTCAGGGCCCAGCACTCGGGGGCTAAAAGGACCTTGAGCTGGCTGGGGTTGGAGGACCATGGTGTCCCCCTAACCATGGGGTACTGGGCGATTGCCCACCTGTAAGGCCACCCCTTCCCCCCCCAAAGTGAGCCCCCCCCCGACCCTGCGACCCTCATTTTTGTTCTGCTGCTGACACCAGCACTGGCTGTAGAGCAGGGAGCCCAGCTGGCAGCCACCACTCTCCAGCTGCCCAGCTCTGAGCACAGAGGTGAGGGTAGCAATCCTGTGACCCTCTTTTGGGACCCCCATGGTCACAACACTGACATTTCAGATGTAAATATCTGAAACTGTTAAACTGACTATTTTAAAAATCCTGTAACCGTGAAATTGACCAAAATGAGCCATGAATTTAGTAGGGCCCTGCAAATCCCATTGCAAACTCATGGCTACTACCCTACACTGTGTTCCTCCCCTGGAGCTTCTTTTAGCATGACTACTTCTCAGATTTCTGTCTCTCCCATTGGGTGTGCTTTGGATTATTCCCCCCAAATGCATTAGTTTGCTTTTCTCCCTTTAGCCTCATTTTTGTATTTTCTGCTCATGTCCTGAATAGCTCTCGTTTTCCTGTATTATTTCTCTGTTCTCACTGGCATTTGCAGCCCCTCCAAATATAATGTGAATACTTGTCCCCACTGAAGTTAATGGCAAAAGTTCTTTATCGAGCACAGGATTTCATCTTCAGTGTTATCGAAAATTTTATTAACCTGCAGTTTATTTACTCCCCAGCTTCCTCTCAGCTCTAAATCCCATTGATTAGACAACTCATTATGGTTTTGCCATTATGTCTCAGATCTATTGAATTTCAAATAAAAGCAGCTGACAAGATAGATTCTGTGCTCAGTGAGATGCCTATCTGTGTTGTTATTCTCCATAAGTTGTTTCAGGGGACACCAGGCAGGTCTACGCTACCTCTTAAGTCAATCTAACTTACATCGCTCGGGGTGTGAGATGCTTTCCCGCCAATATAGCTTACACTTCTCGCCGAGGTGGAGTAATTACAGCATCGATGTAGTGCTGTAGTGTAGACTTGCCCTAGGAAACATGTAATAATCATTATTCAGAGAAGTGGAAAGTTTCCCTTTTGCCAGGCAAAATAGATTCCCTGACAGATAAGCAGGGCACCTTGAGCATTGCCACTGCAGCAACAGAAACATAAATTTACTATCTGATGCTCGTAATAGTTCAGAGTTTCCCCTTCCTCAGCTCTTCAGTTGAGACATTACATTTAGCCTGTATTATTCTCTACTTATTTTAATAGCTGTGGCATGAAAGTGCTTTCAGCTTCAATCTTGTCTATCTCTGTGTTGTTACTGTTCCATTAATGCTTTCTCTCTCTGACATGCACAGCTGTGGCCCATAAAAGTTTGACTCTTTAATACGTCGTGATGATAAAATCAATTGTGGAACAAATGTGGCCTCTGAAATCATATTAAGAAGCTGTTACTCTTTCCTTTCTTTCGCCCCAGGAATTTTATGGGGCTCTAGGAGAAACATCACACACATTGCCGCTTGTGAACTCGTTCAGTGTCACCTTAATGAAGGTAGCCAAATGTAACTTTGAGGTTCTACTGCTGACAGAGGCTTGCTTTATTTCTGGAAACACATTTTATAACTCTACATCCTTTTGCAAATTAGAAGCAACTTCATTACCCTTGTGGATGAGTGATCTAAGCTTCCTAGTGTCCATGTGGGGTGTCAACGTTCCCAGCAGAGCTGTGCCAACAGTACAATTGCTGTAGCTGACCCTGAACTGGGGTGGAGCTTGCCCAGACCAAACTAGACAGAGACAGTTAGATTCTTCAGCGCCTGGCACAGTGTGTAAATGACTACACTGTGTAGTCATTTACACCTGGGCAAAGTGGATGTAACATGCTACACCTCAGAGTTGACAGTGGTTTACGCCCTCTGTGTCCAAGTGTCAATGACTACACTAAGGGCAAGGCAGGGAAAAAACAAGGGCCTGTGAAACTTCCTAGAGTCAGCCAGTCTTTTCCCACAGGTGTGTTCCTTGAAATAAACAAGGTGTGGCTCATAGTAATGTAACTGTTATCTCACTAGTATGTGTTATAGGGTTCAGAGGGTTTCAGACTACAGCTATCCTACATAAAGAAACCTGTACAGTCAAGTGGGAGTGGGCGGGGGGTGGGGAGAGTAGGACGGCATTGAGTTTGATGTTCACTTGGTATTCATTTATCAATATTGATACTGTTTTCAGATGCTATCAAATTTGTGACAGAAACAACAAAAAAGCCTAGGCCTGGTCTACACTGTTGGGGGGGGGGGTCGAACTAAGGTACGCAACTTCAGCTATGCTAATAGCGTAGCTGAAGTCAAACTACCTTAGTTCGAACTACTTACCCGTCCTCACGGTGCGGGATCGACGTCCGCGGCTCCCCCGTGGACTCCGCCACCGCCGTTCGCGGTGGTGGAGTTCCGGAGTCGACGGGAGCGCGTTCGGAGTTCGATATATCGCGTCTAGATGAGACGCGATATATCGAACTCTGAGACGTCGATTGCTACCCGCCGATCCGGGTGGGTAGTATGGACGTACCCCTAGCAATTCAAAATGAAGGCACACACTATGTCCCTAACAGCTGCTGTTCTGTTCCAAAAAGAGAAAGATGACCAAGAGTGTGGCTGAAGGGTGACAGTCTGAATGCCGGATTTCCCTGCGCTTGACAGTTTGTTTAAACAGCCCATGCGCTAGGCCCAGATCCTCAGAGGTATTAAGGTGCCTAACACCCATTTGCATCACTCAGGCCCATTGAAATCAGTGGGCATTAGGTGCCTAAATGCCTTTGAGAATCTGGGCGTTACTGTCTGTGTATTTTTTAAGTCAGTCACAGAAGTTTGAAAATATTCAATTATTTACCCAAACCCTTCCTCTGTTCTGGCCTAGTGAGTAAAGATGGATTTGTCCAGTTTTGTAAAGTATATGTATTTATTTGTTATATAATTAATGTTTTCAAAAGAATGCATATTATTTACCTGATAGACCAGAACAGCTTTATCTGTCAGGTAATTGTCTATTGCTCCCCCCGCTTCCTCTCCCCAATATAGTCTATTACTCGTTTGGAACCACAAGAACTGTGTTTGATACTCTGCTGATGTCATTCACTTTTAAATGCATAATTTTTGGTGTGATTGGTATTGCATCCTTTGTGGTCTTTCATGGCAAATCCGTAGTTAGCTCTGTATTCCTCCTTAGTATGGATACAGTATGTGTGTGAAAATATTCTGAGGGCTTGGCTACACTGGAGAGTTGCAGCGCTGGTGGTGGCTTTACAGCACTGCAACTCACTCACCGTCCACACCTGCAAGGCACATACAGCACTGTCTCCCTGGCTACAGCGCTGGCTGTACTCCACATCTGCCAGGGGAATAACGACTGCAGCACTGGTGCTGCAGTGCTGGAGTGCCAGTATAAACAGTGATTAATCTTACTACGCTGTAACTGACCTCCAGAATTTTCCCATAATGCTTTTAACTAAAGAACTCTGTTTGTTTTGTTATGATGCCTCTCTTTGTTTTGTTGTGAACTCGGGGCTCCCAGAGCTGCTTATCTAAAAAACAAACACAGCTCCTGTTTGCTGTGAATGAGGCAGGCAGGGGGATGAATGTCCACAGCCTAGTGTTTGCTTGAGGAGAGAAACAGCACGGCGGGGGGAGGGAGTCCGTCCGCATTTAAGAGTGAATGAGGGGTTGGGGAAATGGTCAGAATTTGCAAGGCAGGGAGCTGACAGTGTTGGCTCCAAAAATCCACACTCTCTCTCTCCCCCACGCTCCCTGTCACACTCCACCCCACCCCCCTCTTTTGAAAAGCACATTGCAGCCACTTGAACACTGGGATAGCTGCCCATAATGCACCACTCCCAACACCGCTGCAAATGCTGCAAATGTGGCCACACTGCAGCGCTGGTAGCTGTCAGTGTGGCCACACTCCAGCGCTTTCCCTACACAGCTGTACGAAGACAGCTGTAACTCCCAGCGCTGCACACCTGCAAGTGTAGCCAAGCCCTGAGTAATGTTCATGCATCTCAGCATATTTCCTGTTGTTAATACTGTTGCCATTTTAAATTAAAAAAATATATGAAGTCTGTGTTATGGGATAAGACCCAGCAAACTTTCACTTTGAGAAAGGCTTTAAAGTGATAGGAAAACACGATGAAACTGGTGCAGTCCTGATTTTAGTTTGCACTTCTTTTAAACAAAAAGCTGTAATCACCAAGGCCCCGATCCTGCAGTTGGATGCATGTGAGCAGACTAGGGAGCCTGTGTAAGTCCAGTAACAGGAGCAGGACCCCAAAATGCTCCTGATTTAGTATGTAATAGGATTCAGCCCTAAGGGCATTTTCACGGCTAATAAGACAAAGACTAGCACAATCCTAGCTGTAGTTTCACCTGATGTTTTACTAGCTTTAGGCTCTGCCAGCACTACCAATTTTAGCAAATTAGCCAGCTGGTGGCATGGCTGCCTGTAAATATGGTTTGTCTGCAAACAGTGAGTGGTTAATAGGAAGCTGGGCAGTTAGCTGTGTTTTGCCCCTACTGTAGTGTGGTGGCACATGCTGTCTTCCCTTAACTAGACACTTTTTGCAGCATAGGCAGTACCTGCCCTGCCCCCTGTATCCCAAAAGTCCCTGCATAGCCAAAATAGCTGGTCCTCCTCAACCCTTCTCTGTGTGGCAAGACACCCCAGAGCGCTGTCCTTGCAGGGAGAACATGAACATGACAAGAGCCTTCCAGATGGGTAACAGGGGAGCTGCCACTTTGCTTTTTTCTGGATGGAAAAATCCTTTTTATTTTTCAAAACTGAAATTATCCCAAGGAAAATGTTCACAAAAAGGGTGTTTTTCATTGGAAAGTCATTCCGACAAAAAATTCATGATGAGCTCTAGTTACTAACTACTGACCAATGGTGTGAAGCTCAGATAATGTCTGTAAAGCCCTTTTGAACAGAACCCCCCTCCCCCTCCAAGGGTACAAAGTATTATTGTTATGTGTCTTTACCCACAAAAGCTTATGCTCCAATACATCTGTTAGTCTAAAAGGTGTCACAGGACTCTCTGTTGCTTAGTATTATTGTTGTTACTGTTGTGTAATTTCCAACATCCCAGCATTTAATGATAAATTAGTCACTTTAATTGGCCAGGTGAAGTGAGGCTCTATACACAACTTCATGGCATTTCCCTGTTTGGATGAACAGTGATAACTTTTGAAAGCTGCATCTGATTGTCATCATGTCTCAGTGGGTCACAGCTGAGGATGCCAGACTGAGGACAAAGTGCTGAGGAACAGGGCAGACTCGCCCCTAGACTGGTGGTTATTCTAGCATTAGACTATACCAAGCCAGTAACAAATGTAAACTTCTGTCTCACCACACCGGTTATCAAGAAATCAAAAATGCAGTCTCCTTACCCATCCCAGCCCTTATTTCACCCCAGGCACTAGACTTTCTGATGAGTGGTTACTGAAAACCAGTGTCATCAAACAAAGGGTTCTTCTGATCTCAAGAGATCAGCCACAGAGCCAGGTCAACTCAGAACCTACCCAATAGTCACACTGCTGCCAATCCTTTAGTAACTAAAGCTAAAGGTTTATTTATAAGAAAAAAGAAGAAGAGAGTTAAAATGGTTAATAGACTGTATACATACAGGTTTCAGAGTAGCAGCCGTGTTAGTCTGTATATGCAAAAAGAACAGGAGTACTTGTGGCACCTTGGAGACTAACAAATGTATTTGAGCATAAGTTTTCGTGGGCTACAGCATCTGATGAAGTGAGCTGTAGCCCACGAACACTTATGCTCAAATAAATGTGTTAGTCTCTAAGGTGCCACAAGTACTCCTGTTCTTTTTGCGGATACATACAATCATTGCAAAGTTTTTGTAGCAGTGATGTTACAGTCTGCTGGCTTGTAAAGTCTCTGGGAACTGCCAAAAGATTGGAAGGTCCTCAGTCCAGAGATTGGAATGCTCCTTAGAGTTGTAAGTCCATAGTCCAGAGAATCAGAGCAGGAGAGAGGCACCATGGAAATGATACAAGTGTCTTTTATATCCTCTGCCATGTGGATGGAATTTTACTGTCCCAAACAAACGCCCAGCACTGTTCATGGAAAAGTACAGGGGCAAGATGGAATCCAGGGTCACATGAGTGTGTCATATTAGCAGGCCATATGCCCTTACATCGCTTGCTGGCTAACAGCGGCAGCCACTAGCCACTTGGAGGCTAAAGTGTCCACAGGAAGACATGCTGGGTGGGACATTTATTCTGTGGCCCACTGTGAGAGAGAATTGTCTTTGCGGGGGGCCATCAACACAAAGCTGTCTGACTTCAATGTGGATTTTACTCCCAGGAACAAATGCATTTGCAATACAGCAGTGTTGCTCAAACTGGCGTCGCCGCTTGTGTAGGGAAAGCCCCTGGTGGGCTGGGCTGGTTGTTTACCTGCCCCGTCCGCAGGTCCGGCCGATGGCAGCTCCCACTGGCCGTGGTTTGCTGCTGCAGGCCAATGGGGGCTGCTGGAAGCGGCGGCCAGTAAGTCCCTTGGCCCACACCGCTTCCAGCAGCTCCCATTGGCCTGGAGCAGCGAACCACGGCCAGTGGGAGCTGCCATCGGCCGGACCTGCGGACGGGGCAGGTAAACAAACTGGCCCAGCCCACCAGGGGCTGAACAAGCAGCAACCCCAGTTTGAGAAAAAGTGGGATACAGATATATAGCCACTATTCATAACTTCAGGTACAGTGGTGATACATGGATAATCATCTTTAGCAAATCATAACTTTTCCATTGACACCTTACCTGATATACTTTGTACACGTTTTGTTACAATTGTCTAACAGTGGAAATATTAATGCTATAAATGGTCATATTTCCATCATACAGCATCATCCTAATCAATTCCAATATTCCAAGAAATGTTCTAGCCATCAGGGGGCAGAACCCTACTGATTTTGGTGGAAAATCAGAACCCTCCCCCCAGTATCTCGTTAGCAGACCCATCAAATTCAACCAGCTCTGTCTGCAATCGTCTATAGAACAAAACAACAAAAATATCTACTAGCACTAGAGAGATTCAGGGAGCCCCAGTGTGTGCAATGAGATTGGCCTATAAAAGCAACAGAGCGTGTGACCCTTTGTTAATGGTAAAAAATGACCACCACTCCCTTCCAAGCACTCATTCCCTTTCCTATCCCCCTGCCACCAAGCTGGCCTGACTAATGGGACAGGAGGTGTGACTGGACCAGATCTATGCTAGTAGAGTGGCTTCTAGCAGAGTGTGTGCGGCATTCATGGCATACACACAGAGACGGTAGATTAAAAACATAAAATATTCTTTCTGGAAGGTTGAATGTTACCTACTTTATTTCTTAGACACCAGAATTCTACCACATTGCAACCAAAACCAGAGCAAGAGAAAGCAGGTGGTTCTCTAAGGTCTTGTCTACACTACAGAGTTTTGTTGGCAAAAGGCAGCTTTTCTTGCCAAAACTGTGGAGCTGTACACACTGCAATGGTCCCTCTGCAACTGACAAAATAAAACTAAAAGACAAGAGGCATAGAGTTTTTTGCGGCAAAGTTATATCACCAAAGTATCAGTGTAGACATTGTACTTGGTTATGTCACTTTAAAAGCCCAGGAATTTTTGAAATTCCACTTTCTGTTTGCTCAGCGTGGACAGCTCACATCGCATCTTCCCAGCTGACCATGGCGGCCACACATAGCAAACGCTTTCCCACTGGGAGCACACCAGAGTTGCTGGATCTGCTGGCTCTGTGGGGAGAGGAGGCTGGGCAGTCTCAGCTCCTCACCAGCTGTAGGAACATCGATACCTACGGGCAGATTGTTTGTGGCATGTTGGACAAGGGCTATGACCAGGATGTGCCTTCCAACAACTCCCAGCTGTCAAGGTTAGAGACTCCGCCTGAAGCTGTCTTTTGGTGGTGGTGGGGGGAGGGGCCAGGAAATCAGCACATGTGTAGGCTCCACTCCTAAAAATTAGGAACTCTCGGCAGCCACCCTAACAGGAGTCCTGGCTCACACTGGTATAATAGAGGTAGGGTTGCCAGGCATCTGGTTTTAGACCGGAATGTCCGGTCAAAAAGGGACCCTGGCGGCTCCGGTCAGCACTGCTGACCAGGCGATTAAAAGTCCAATCAGCAGTGTAGTGGGGCTAAGGCAGGCTCCCTGCCTTCTGTGGCTCTGTGTGGCTCCCGGAAGCAGTGGCATGTCCTCCCGCCAGCTCCGCACGCTACCCCCGCCCCAAGTGCCGGCTCTGCAACACCTATTGGCTGGGAACCACAGCCAATGAAAGCTGTGCCACCACGTAGAGCTGGGGGTGGGGGAGATGCTGCTACTTCCAGGAGCTGCTTGAAGTAAGCACCGCCCAGAGCCTGCACCCCTGAACCCCTCCATGCCCCAACCCCCTGACCCAGCCCGAAGCACCCTCCTTCACCCAAACATCTCATCTCCAGCCCTACTCTAGAGTCTGCACCCCTCACCCCCGCACCGCCGGCCCCAGCCTGGAGCCCCTTCCCAGACTCTGAACACCTGAGCCCCAGCCAGAGCCCTCGCCTGCCTCCCAAATCCCTCATCCCCTGCCCCGCAACCCCAGCCAGAGCACTCACCCCTCCCACCTGCCCCTCTACCCCCTTGCCCCAGCCTGGACCCCCCTCCCGCACCCTGAAACACTTATTTCTGGCCCCCACTGCAGAGCCCAAACTCTCACCCCAGCGGGTGCCCTCATCCCCACACCCTCCAACCCCCCGAACCAGCCCATTGAAAGTGAGAGAGTGAGGGTGGGGCGAGCAAGCAACAGCCGGCAGGGGGATGGAGAGAAGGGACAGGGCCTCAGAGGAGCGGTGGGGCAGTGGGCGGGGCGTGTTCAGTTTTGTGCAAGTAGAAAGTTGGCAACCTAAACAGAGGGCCGGCTGTGGACTGGTCTAGTTCTGTTACTGCTCCAGCACACTGGGCAGGGGCAACCATGGAGCAAGTGCTGTGAGCCCAAGTGCAGAACAATGCTAGTGAGCTATAAATGGCTCTGTGTGTGTGGCTGGTGGGGGTAGGGGTGTAACTCAAAGAAACATGGGATGCCTCCGCAACACTGAGTCCCAGGTGGAAACTTCCCCCCCACTTTGACAACAATCTCAGGCTGTGTGATTTCCCCGCCCATCAAACACCACTGACAGCAGCACTCATCAAAACTGGTACAGTGCCTGTGGGCCATTTCAGCTGGTAAAGGCCCTTGGTCCTGGGTTTATGCCCAGATTAGGGAGGAAACAGGTTGCTTTAAAACAGCCTTGTTCTGAGGCCCTTGGGGTGCCCATCTGTGCTGTCACAACTAAGTGTGTCCCTCTTGCAACTAAATCATTTTGTCTCCAATGTTGTGTTACATCATCATGCCTATGCTGCTGCTGTGTTAACGCGTCAGTTTGTTTCTACACGACCAAGCTATTAAACTAAGCAAATACTTTTTTATTACAGAGGGGGCCAGTGATGCAAGTAGTTGGAGTTCTGCTTCTACCCCGCAGGCATTTCCTAGCACTAGCTCTTGCTTTTAAGCCAGCCACATGAAAGACAACTGTGATTAAGCAAATAGGCCCCGAGGTGATACTGCTGTTCAGCCTAAACCTTTACAGCCTTAACTCCAAACCCTCTGCTGCATGCGCCATCCCGGGAGGCATGTTGCTGTGTTTTTATGTTTCCCTCAGTAACAGCAGGCAGCACCGTGCCAGGCTCGCGTGTGAACCACGCCTCACTGAGTGCAGCGGCATGAGCATTGTCTGGCGGGGGCACTGCCCCTCCCCTGACAGCTGTTGGTGCTGCTACATAGCAACAAAACATTCCATCCTTTCGGAGCTCCCCAAATCTCTTCCCGCGCTGGCCTCGCGTGTCAGGAGGAAACGTTCGTTCACGTTGCCATGCGTCACACTGGCAATATCACGTCTGTCCCCACCCAACCGAGCTAGACCTGAGTGCACCCTAGAGGGGCTTACAACATAAATTAGACCTAATAAGGAGGACTAACAAGAGAGTAGGGAGCTGTGTGTGGCCAGATGGACGCTTATGGGTAGAGCCCTGCCCAGTCCAAGGTCCAGTCTGGACAATTTCACAGCTGCAGGATTTGAAACTTAGTCAATTTCATGTATTCAGCTGTTTACATCTGAAACTTCAGTGGTGTAACCCTGAGGTTCTGACCCAAAAGATGGTTATGGGGGAGTGCAAAGCTGTGTGTGTGTGTGTGTGTGTGTGTGTGTGTGTGTGTGTGTGTGTGATTGCCACCCTCACTTCAGCACTCTACCTCCAGCAAGCGCCTGCGGGTAGGTACCCAGAGGTGGGGCTGCTCTTCCCTCGAGCGTGGCCATGCAGGGGAAGATGAGGCCCTGTCCCTCCCCCACCCAGCCAGGACTAACAGCTAGGAGCCCCAGCTGGGGCGGCTCCCAGCAGCACGGGCAGATATCAGCCCCACCTCCACGAACCTCCCGCAGTTGCAGGAAGCTCTGGGGCTACTGCCCAGCCCTGACAATTCCTACAGCCAGGGTAGGTATCTGGAGGTGGGTCTGAGCTCCCCACAAGAGCAATTGTGCAAGGGAAGTCCTGACCCTCCCCAGCCTGGAGGGGACTAGAAGCTGGCGCCAGGGGAATGATAGGAGCCCGCAGCTGGGGAACCCCCAACCCTGTCCCTCCCCTCCAATAGCTAGATTTTACAGGAGAGGTCTGATTTCATGGTCCATGACACATTTTTCACAGCTGTGTGTCACGGAGTCCCCGGGTGATGCTCTGGAACTGCTCCCCACAAAGCCAGTCAGGACTTTGGGGAGCCGCCTCTCTCTTGGAGCAGACTGTCTTCAAGGCAAGAAGCTCACATGGCTTCACCTGCCTGGGTCTGTCCTTGGAGCATTCAGCATATGCCCCTCCGTGCGCATCCCACAGCGAGTTCGCCCAGGCTGGGTCCTGGGGAAGCCAGAGGGTCCTGCACCCCCCACTTCGCAGTCAGACGTGACTCTTAGCCAGCCAGATGACAGGAACACGGTCTAAAAAGAGCTTGTAGGTACAGAGAACAGGACCCCTCAGCCGGGTCCATTCTGGGGCCCAACGAGGCAGACAACCCCGTCTGCCCTCACTTCCTGTCCCCAGCCAGCTCCAAACTGCAATCCCCTCCAGCCTCTCCTTTCTGGCCTTTGTCTCATTCCCGGGCCAGGAGGTCACCTGATCTCTTTGTTCACCTTTAGCTATTCCCTTGCAGGGTGAAGGGCCCCAGCCATTTGTTGCCAGGCTACAGAGTGTTGGCCATTTATGCACACTGGCAACTTAAGAAATGCATAGGGGAAACATCACATCATGATTTTGGTAGGGACTTACTTATGGGATTGCTCACAAGGGCTAGGGCACACCATCATGTTGTGAAGAGGGTGAGTTTTTGTTAGTTGCCTGATATTTTGTGTACTTGTTGCAGCAAAAGCAAGCCTTAAGGAGAAAACACCCAAAATTCCTTCAGCCCAGTTCTTTTCCTTGGAGGTCTGCTGTAAGTCAGGTTTTTGTGAATACCAGCCATTCATTATTCTAGGAGGAGAAATGCCTTTGCTTTATATAACATTCCCTCCTTCCCACCCTCCACCAAAAGAAAGTCTATCTGCTTTTTCTGAGCTTGTCTGGCTGTTGCAGGGGTTGGAAAATTGTATCACTTTATTGTTCGTGGTCAGAGGGAGAAGAGGCTGCATCAGCCCCATCACATTCAGTTTGTCATGGGCGGCCATGCTCTGGAAGTGGCCCAGCTGGGGGTTCTGCCTCATCCCACTGCGTTTAGGCTTAGCAGTGTTTGAGTTTGATTTTTTTTAGAATTTTGACAGATAATGCTCATTTTTATTATCAATTTCAATGTTCACCATAGTAGGTAACTGGGGTGGGGGTGGGGGGGTTAGACAATAGTTAATGATAGGAGACATTGAGAGTCAAAAAGTTTAAGCTTTATAGAAGTTAAAACACAAACTGATGACCTCACATTTATCTTTAAATCAAACTTTAATATGCTCCCAAACTGATATTTCCTGAGAAAACTCTAACCCTTCCACTCCTGAATACGTTCAGTTGAGTAATGGGACAGAAATTTGTATTTTTTTCTTGAGTGGATCAAAATCATCCCTAATGCAACTGTCCTGGCTATGCTCTTAGTGGTTCCATCTTGGAACAGCCAAAAGGACTCTAGCCCTTTAAAGGTATCAGTGCCTGTACAACTCAGCATTCATAGAAACACTTACGTACTCCTTTGGCTGCCTTTACAGTACGGCAGCTACAGTGGCAGAGCTACGTGCTGTAGCTATGCTGCTGTAGCGTCCTAGCATAGATGTTTCCTACGCTGATGGAAGGGTTTTCCATTGCAGTGGGTAAGCCATCTCCCCACGCAGTGGTGGTTAAGGTAACAGAAGCATTTTTCCATCGACCTAACCACATCTACATTGGGGGTTAGGTTGGCTTAACTGTGGCACTCAGGGAGGTGAATTTTTCATGTCCCTGAGCACCTGAGCTAAGTGCAGGCCAGGCCTGTGAGTAATAAGAATAATTCACTAAACGGAAAACCGACTTCTTCTCCTAGCGCTGCCATGGTAAGTTAAACCACAGACAGTTCAGCTATTCCGGCCTTCCTGAGGACAGCGAGCAGTTTTAATTCACTGGGAAGAGGGAGGGATAGCTCAATGGTTTGAGCATTGGCCTGCTAAACCCAGGGTTGTGAGCTCAACCCTTGAGGGGGCCATTTAGGGATCTGGGGCAAAAATCTGTCTGGGGATTGGTCCTGCTTTGAGCAGGGGTTGGACTAGATGACCTCCTGAGGTCCCTTCCAACCCTGATATTCTATGATTCATTGAGGTCTCTCTTGCTAGCCTGTCCTGGAATAGTGTGCTGCATTGTTGGAATGGAGGGAAAAATCCCCTGGGGAGACTCCATAATTGAGGGTGCTTGTAACACTTCCCCTTCCATTCTGCTTTACATAAGCAGAACTGCGAGAGACCTAGGTAAGTAAATAAATAAAGGGGGTAGGAGTAGGGGATGGGAGCAGGTGTGAGCCCTAAAGGCCAAGTGTGGCTAGTAACTAAAAATGGTCTGGTTTGGTTCTGTAGTTATGACTTTGCACTTGCTTCTATAGCAAATTTACTCAGTTCACAAATCCAGACATTGTAACTGCCAGTGCAGCAATCAATAATCGCAGGGCTTCTGCCTCTCCTGCAGCATGAGATGCTTTGCTCCTACCAGTAGCTCTCAGGATTTTAACCAGCTAAACAGACTGAAAATCCCTTGAACACAGGAAAGGGTGGGTTTAATAGACAGAAGGGCTGGTCTAGTCTGATATCTTGCATAACACAGGCCATAGACCCTCACCCAGTAATTTCTGCACCAAGCCCAGAACTTCCAATTGAATGCGAGCATCTCTTCTAGAAGATGTATGATATCGAGTTAATGACTTGAAGCATCTTGATTTCACAATCCAAGCTTCTAATGAAAAGCGCCTGGGGAAGAAGTCAAAAGAAATGGCCATTGGCTGACTGGAGAAGGGTGAAGACACAGGCATCTGCTAGAAGGCTCCAGGCTGCAAATTGTCCAACCATGTGGGACGGCAAGTTAAAGTGGCTCATTCTGCACAAACTGCCAAGCTTTAATGAGACAAAGGGGGTATGTAGCTGCACCCTAATGCACAGCCGTAGGCTAGTGGAAGCAGTTTGTGCACAGACATTACTTTTCAGCAGCAGGACGACTGTAGAAAGCCTTGCCAGTGGATACAGTGTCCGGCCACACAGTCTTATCATCAGGCCTAATCCCAGTTTTCTCTCACAGTAGTTAGGATCGTGCCAGTCAGTTCGAGCAGCTAAGCTGAGTTTATACTGATAGTTTACTGGCTGTAGATAGGAAACTGAGTAGTGAAACAAAGCCTTTTAATGCTGGACTGCATGAATAGCTGCCACGAAGCAGGTCTCTGAGCTACTGGCAATCACAGACCTTGTGAAAGCTAATGGCTGTGCTAGCCACATAATTCTATGGCCTGTGTTACATAGGAGGTCAGGCTACAAAAGATAATCATAGTGGTTCCTTCTTGCCTTGGAATCTATAAAGCCAGTGGAAGGAGCAATTAAGCCCCTTTTAGGTAATGATCAGTGGAAACAAGGCATTAGGCTGCATGAAAAAGCCTGAGAAAAAACTCACTCAGCCAGACGCAGAGGGGTTTCCCTGGCACTGGCTGCAAGCAGAGGCAATGGAATGGTTTGACAAGCATTGTGTGTGAGAGAGGCAGCAGGCCAACAGGCAGTGAAAGTGCCAGTTGTGAGCATGATCCCAAAGGGAGCATTCACAGAGCTCCTTGGGGCCCAGGACTGGCTGGAAAAGCAGGCTTAGAAATTGTGAGCAAGGAAACTGCTTGACACTGTTTGATTCCTACTGTATTCAAGGAAACAGGACTTTGTGTACATTCTTTGCACCAAAGAATACACCTGACTCCATCGTCAATTTCGCCTCCTAATGAAAACAACTCGGCTTGGCCTTGACTATTGGCTAACTGCTTGGGCTGAAGGGACATTTAATCAAAGGGGTGGGAGCACCGGCTTCCTTTTCAACAGGGTTCAGGACACAGTTCCAGAGCCTGAGATTCTAGGCCTCTGCCTGCGGTCAGAAGGCTGCAATGTGGCAACTCAATTTACAAGCCGCATTGTTACACCTCCAGTCAGTCCCATCACCACGCGCAATCAAAAATCCTCTTTTAGGAGCCGGGCTGAATGAGCTGCATTTATTCTGCCGTTGCTCCTGCTCCTTCAACACTTTTAGCAGCTGGTGCCCGTCAAGCTGCAATATTGGACAATACTTGGTCAGTAAAACAACACGCTAATACTTTAGCATGAGCGCTCTATTCACGCGGTATGTTCGGGGATGACTCTGACTCCTGCAATTAGCCAAAGAAGGGTTTATATAGTCTGTATAAAATGGTATGAGTCAAGATCAGCCCAGAACATAACTCTGTATTGTTTGACTAGAGCTAATATCTCAGCTTCCTCAATGCTCGTCTATTTTAACACATTATATTTAACTCATTGTATTAATAATTAAATCATCCTGCAGAGCAAAACCTCCCCCTCTTTCATAATGAATGTTCATTGGAGTGCCACCACAAACAAACGTTTTTCCTCTCAGCAAAGCAATCAGCCCACAGAACTAACTCTCCTGTATATTGAGTGGTTTACTTCTGCTGGCTAACAGTAGGCTAGTTGGTTATTAACAGCCTCTTCAAAATGGGACAATTACTGATCTAAATGGTGTTACATGAGTTACAACAGCACTTGCTTCTTAAAGACACCGCAGGGCTGATGAATAAGGAGAGAGTGTGCTGCAAAATCATGCATTTGTTCTGTGGAAACTCACAGCCAGGCTCTAAACGGTTTTAGTATTCAGGGTTTTTTAATCCAGCCTAAATTAAGGTCCAGGTCTGGAAACGTGTATGCATGTGAATAATGACACAGATGAGTCAAAGACTTTAAAGCCAGAAGGGATCACCATTGTCATCTCATTAACTTCAATGGGACTCTCAGAGGTGCAAATTATTTGCAGGCTTGGGCCCTTACAAAGCAATCTCTTACAGAGCATGGCCCATGTGGTTTTGGGGTATTTGGACAGTGCCTAGCACAATGGGGCCTCAATTAGAGTTAGCACCCTTAGGCACTCCCACAAGCTAAATAAAAGAAAAGAACCTGTAGAACATAAGAATAAGAACAGCCGTACTGGGTCAGACCAAAGGTCCATCTAGCGCAGTGTCCTGTCTACTGACAGTCGCCAGTGCCAGGTGCCCCAGAGGGAACGAACAGAACAGATAATCATCAAGTGATCCATCCCCTGTCGTCCATTCCCAGCTTCTGGCAAACAGAGGCTGGAGACACCATCCCTTAAAAATGTCTTGACTATATTTAAAATCCCCACACTCTGCACTGTCTCTTACTACTAGTTTAGTTGCCTGACTGGGTGTATGTGTGAGGATTAAATAGTTTGAAAACAAACTGCTACATAAAGTGCTCTAGGATTTCCATTAAGATGGTTGCTGACAACAAGGTGCATTTACTTTTCACCTTCTTCTTTCTGCTTGTTTCCCAATGCACTGTTTGTAGACACTGAGGCTTCCTGCTACAAAATACATTTACTCAGCTGGAGGTGGGCCTGTTCCTGGCACTACCCAAAGCATTAAACCTATCATTTAAAAGGTACAACACACCCCTCCTCTCTCCGCCCTTTGAATAAAAGGCTTCTGTCTTTCCTTGACAACATATAATGGACCAAGTCATGTCAGCAAACTCAGGGTCCCTGGTGTAGAATTTCAGGACTGACAGATTTAAAAGCCTTTATGCTAATACTTAACTCCAGCAGCAGTGAGTACAGCAAACTAAATGTGAGCGAGGTGGAAAGGAAAGACAGCAGGAAAATTGAGGCACTTGTTACTAGCAGTTTTAAACTGCTCTTTCATAATGGGGGAGAAAATTCAGTTCAAAGGAGCGACGTCCCACTTAGCTTTGCCTTTCAACTGCAAAGAAGAGACCCTGTTAAAGAGGAAACTCAGCCTCCTGGAGTCCATGAAAAGGCAGGCAGCAAACTCCGTAACGCTTGATCAGAAAATCTTGTACAATCGATTCACCACCAAGCTGAGGAGGTCGGAACTGGCTCATGCCAAGCTGCATGGCAACCGGGCCCTTGTCAAACAGCTCCCCCGGAGTGCGTTTTCCACGTTCCACACCACTGTGACTGACAATAGTGAGAAGGCCGTGAGAGCCATTTTACAGCAGGGACAGAGCATCAGAGTGACTTCTGCTCCATGTAGACTCCAGTCTCAAGGGGCTCCCATCTCATCTGCTGGGCAGAAAAGTGGTGGCGACTATCAAGATGAGAAAGGAGAGAATAAGGATGTATCCATCAAATGGCCAAGGGTCTCAGAGAATGAAATAAAGCTAGTCGTGGGAGATCTAAAGAACTGTGAAAAAGAGTGTAAGCCAGGTACTAAAAGCTTCCCAGCCTCTAGAAAGTGGCGGGGAACTGACAAGCAAGTCCATTTTGATCACCTGCGCCCCCACACTGCTAAAGATGAGAAATCTGACAGAAAGCAGTTTGCAGGTGACTGTACACCAGGCATGTCTTCTGTGTTAATCACTACAAAGCACCAGGACCCAGAAGCCAACAACACCGAGCTTAGTGTGCCAGTGTCCCCCGAAGGAAGAGCAGAGGGCAGGAGACTGAAAGGAGAGCTCCCAAGACACCCATATAACAGCGGCGGCGCGAGCAGAGGGAACCACGCACTGAGATCTAGCTCCAGGAATCCTTTTTTAGGGTTGCGTGAAACAGCAGTGGAAATGCCCTCCTTTGTCAAGGCACAGGTCACGGCCAGTGTAGAGGCTGGTTTTAATGACAAAGTCAAACTTTTTGTTCAAAAACTCAAAGCTCTGAGGCAGCAGCAGGGCTCTCTTTTAAAAGATTATTATTCGGAACGACTGCTGGACAAGTTAGAGAGGAAGCACCCTGCCAACCAGGGCTTACTACTAGACACGCAGCAGGAGCAGAGGAAATGGACCCTGGTAGGTGCAGAACCCAACCACCGAAGTATTACTGTCAAGAAGCTGGATAGGAATTTTATCAGAAAGGATATCCCTGCAGAGCTTTTGATTTGGGAATGCTACAATGAGATACTCACCAAAGAGAACCAATTTGAGAGAAACTGGCCAAACAACAATCCTTATCACACGATCATACAGAAGTCTTTGGCTTTTGTTTCAAAAGGATCCTGTTGAGCTGGTAGGTCCAAAATGTGACCAATTTTTTTGGGTGATGTATCTATGTTTAAAATTTCATGTGATTCTTCGTATGTGTTTATTAAGCTTCAATACTCTTACTTTTTAAATATCAAAACTAGTAGCCCACTGACTAAAAGTAACCCTACAGTAATGAACGAGTGCTCACACCTAATTAAGGAAAGCCAAAATTTGGGTAAGGGAAGTTGATTTCAATTTTGAATTTCCAAATTTAATTGTAAAATACTAAGGTTAATCAATTATTTTAGGAATTATGAAAATACCTCAATTGTATCACGTTAGATCACTTCCTTTGATATGTAAAAGATCTGTTCTTGATGAGAGTGTTGACATCACTGAATCATTCAGCCTTTCCAGGTCTGACTTGAGTAATGCAAAGAACTGCACCTCTCCAAGATTATAGTATGAATATCTATGTAATAACTTCCTTTTATATCAGTTATTTTTGTGTGTATGTTACATTGTAATGGTATCCGGTTTGGAAACAGGAAAGGTGTAAAGGTGCATGGGGAAAAATACTGCACTCAAGAAGAATGTAGCACTACTAAAGAAATGTTGATTGGCACAATACAGAGGCACACAAGAGGGCCTCAGATAAAAGCATGAAAGATATATTAGACAATAGTTCTCAACCATAAGCCTTCTAATCCATGAAGAGTTCTTCATATCTTCACTGGCTCTGTTACACTGTGCAACATTAATGAACAACTTTTCTAGAAATATTACTGTACACAATATGTGTCTGGACAATTTCATTAGGCTCCATGCTCCACCCAAACGTCCCTCCTTCTTCAGCCAACAACAGCTGTTGTAAAAGAGGAAATCCTGCATTCTGATCCAGTATCTATTGTGATATATTGGTCCAACATTCAAAGGTGGTTCCATTTGCATTTACTAAACTGGTTCACAAAACCATCCATGTGCTTCCTCAAATAAGGACTCCTGATCAGTTACAATGCAGCATTTTCTAATGCCATTTTATAGTTTTCCACTTTTTAAAATGTAGCAATAATTCTTGCCCTCTACCTACATCTCTGTTAGCCTGGTTCCAGAAGTGGATTAAGGTTTCGTGGGTCCCTGGGCCAGAGCAAGTGGGACCCCCCCCATCCCTTCTGCTTGTGGGCCCTGTTCTGCCCCCCCCATAACCCCACAACCGTTTTTCTCCTTTTCTGCCCCCTCACTATGGCCCCCCCAGACCAGAGAAGCTTTGTGCCCCCCAACCTGCCACAGCCCCAGGGCAGTGGTGGAGAGTGAGAGCTCCCCCCAGCCCTGAGGCCGTGGCAGAGAGTGAGACCTCCTCCAGTTTTGGGGCCGCAGCCGGGGTCCGGGTGCTGCGGCTTCCCCTGCCACCCTGCTGGGGAGCGGGTCGGGGCACAGACTCACAATATCTGTGAAACAAAGGGAGAAAAGTTTCCAGTGAGGTGGGGGGTGGAGACAGATCACCTGGCAGCCAATTTTGAGCAGCCAGACACCAGGGCAAGAAGAAGAGCACATTGAGGAGCTCTACGGCTCTGTGAGGCTTTGAAAACTAGTTTAATCAATGACCCACAGTAACATGACACTTACGTGTGTTGTTCCTTACCTAGCTGTCCCCTTCATTGCATGTATTCCCCTATAAACTACACCCCCACTAACCACAGTGCGCTGAACGAATAAAGAGCCTTTTCTCCTCAATCCGCTATTATTTTGCATATAAACACAGAGACAGCAAAGAAAAGTAAGATAACCTGGGGCAAAAGGGCTGGCGGGGGAGAGAGAAACAAGGACAGCTTTCTTACAATTGCATTGCAATAACAATCAAAGGTGTGGGAACGGACACCTTCTGGTCCTTGTACCCTCCCCTGGAGTTGAGTGCAAGGGATACTGGACTTCCCTCCCCCCACATCCTAGGACATCTGGGAGAGGAGGATGTGGAACTTGGTGATGATGGCAGCAGGTTCAGCATAGGCTTCAGTGGGACTCTAGTGTCCAGCTGCCTTTCTGGAACCTCAACCAGATGTCTCAACATGTCTGTTGGCTCCCCCATAATCCACACCATCTTGTCCTGCATGTCATGCTCATGTTTCCTCATGCTCTCCTGTCCTTGCAGTCATTGTGCAGGCTGTCGGACAGTGCAATCCTCCATGTGCTGAGCTCCATCTTGTCACTTTCGGCAGGTGCATTAACTATTGAACATGTCCTCCCGACTCTTATTTTTCTGCCTTCTAATCTGGGAAAGTCTCTGTCCTGGTGTGGAGGATGTGCCTACGGCCAAGGTTTCAGCTGCAAAGAATACAAAACAAGGGTAGCATTGACAGTGCATACATTGTTTCTGGTGCAAGGTTAATTCTTTTTATAAAAGAAACACCCCTCAATGCACTTCCCTGCAAGCCACAATGTAAGCAGAAGCGCTGGCTATTGCAAGAGTCGCTTTGCTGCTCCAGCCATAGTGAGTAAAGCCATGAGGCATGGGCGAGAGGTCTTGTGCTGCAGCTTTTGTGAAGACATCCTTGGTTGTAACCTCAGCACAGCCTCCTTTGCCATAGCAACCGGGATGGTGTTTGAGGACAAATACCAGCGCTAAGCCTCGCAAACAGTTACAAAACCGGCACCAGTTTGGGACACAAACAGGAAGTGTTGCCCCCCTTTTTAAATGCTGGCTGCAATACGTGGCAATCCCTTCCAACCACAACCAGGGCACGCTCAGGAAACTGTGGTTATGTGACCCAGATTTCACCAAACGGGGCGGATTACTTGTTGAATTGTTTGCAGTTTAAGCGCTACCACTGAAAGCTTCCTCCTTGTCCCCTAGGTGACCATATGCGATATCATTCTCCTGAGGGTAACAGAGGTGGCGAGGGAGCAGATGCTGCAAGCGTCTGGGTACAGACCTGGTTCTTATGCTGCATTGCTGTGTGCTGCAATGATGCCAGAAGAGTTAATACTGGAGCGGCATGGGACAGTGTCCTACCGTGGTGGATGAAATAAGGCAGCCCTTCCCAGAAACCTTCTGCAAGGGATTGCAGAGTACCTGCATGAAAGCTTCCTTGAGATTGCAAGGGAGGATTCCCCGGCCACCCCCATCACATGGACAGCCTTTTTCAGAGAGCACGCTCTGGAGTGGCTGCCGATAACTTCTATCCCATTTTTTAAATTCAGATTCAACATTAAAAATAAAAGCATGTAACCCCTGTGTGTACTCACCAGAGGTGCCTTCCTCAGCATCATGCTCCGCCGACAATTGATCCTGTGAAGAGATGGGCTCCGGAGTTAAAAAAAAAATTCTTGGCTGTCAGGGAGAATGGATCCTCCGCATGCCTGCCTCACATTCTCCTCTTCCTTGTCAACGTCTTCCTCACCTCCCTTGTCTTCTGGTACGCTTGTCGAAGTTCCTTTATTTTCATGCGGCACTGCTGTGTCCCTGGTGTAGCCCTTCTCCTCCATGCCCTGTGCAATTTTGGCATAGATGTTAGTGTTTCTTCTGCTGGTTCTGAGCTCTGCCTGCACAGACGCTTCTCCCCACACAGCAATAAGATCAACTACCTCCTGTGTGCTCCATGCTGGAACCTGTTTGCGACCTTGAGCATCCATTGTCAGCTGTGCTGACGAGCTCTCCACGTCCATCAAACAGGAAATGAAAATTCAAAAGTTCCTGGGGCTTTAACGTGGGGGTGGGGGTGGGGGAAGGCGGCTGTTTCTTGTGTAGCTGGCTGAAGTGCAGTGGAATTGAAAGTGCTCTCCAGAGCGGTCACAGTGGAGCACTGTGGGACACCTCCTGGAGGCCAATTCATTCAAATTACATAACTGTCTACACTATCCCCATGTTGATATGTGGATGTCAACTGAAGCACTACGCTTCTCGTGGAGGTGGAGTACAGAAGTTGACTTTTACAAGCCCTTTATGGCAGCGGAAGGGACTCAGTAGTGTAGACACATACATTATTAACTCAGCCTAACACGGCATATGTCAACCTAACTTTGTAGTGTAAACCAGGCCTATGATAACCCTTCATGTGAAATCAAAGCTACAACCAGCCAAGCAAATGTAATGGATCCTGGTTACTGTAGACCTGGCAATGACACACCTGTTGGCCATTCCATCAAGGTTCCTATCAGCTACAGATTGGTCTGTTCTCTAAAATTTAGAAACAGAGCTTTCCTCTATAATGCAGTCTCAGGAACTATAGAACTTTGCATTTATGAGATGCAAACTTGGGACTGGAGATATACTGCAATGGTGTTGTGAGCCAGAATAGGATGTTGGAATGGTATTTTTTAAGTAGTTCATAACATCTTTGTAGTCAAGAAGTACTTTTACTGATTGACTAGGAATCTGGTTGCAAAAAAATTCTCCTGTAAACTAAACATGTGTACTACAGATCTGACTACATTTCTTAGGACTCAGAACTCTACCCAAATGTGTGGGCCTTCGTGGTAGGCATAGCATGTAACACAGGGCCGGCTCCAGGTTTTTTGCCGCTCCAAGCAAAAACAAATAAAATAATAAAAAAAAAAGGTCGGCATGCCGCCCCTTGAAAAGTGCCACCCCAAGCACATGTTTGAAACGCTGGTGCCTAGAGCTGGCCCTCATGTATCACACACAGACTTTGCACAGGAGACAAACACAGGATAGCTCTTCAAAAGCATGAGAAATACATAGTTCTATACAAAAATAATAAACCCTACACTCATTTCTCTGCCTCCATTTCCTCAGCACTCCAGAGTATTCCTTGGGCTGTGGTCAGAGTCCTTTGGCCCATCCAGAGTCCTACTGTGTTCTGAAACATGGAGCTTTCTCTCCTCAGCTTGCCTTCTGTGACCTTGGGTATCCATCTCCTCCCAAACTTCCCCTCTTCCTCCTCATGTGTTTCCTTTTTACACTCTAGCTGTATCTTGTCTGTCTATGTCTCTTTGGTAATTTTCCAGTCTTCTATCCATCACTAGCCCCCAGCGGAGGGAAGGTGAAGAGATCTGGGTTCCCTTAGGATGCAGTTACTCTTGTTTTCTTCAAGTAAGACCTATTCAGGTGCTGATAGTCCTTAATCATCAGCTGTTGTCCCTGATTTAGTAACGGTGTGCTTTCAGTCTTGTAAGCCCTGGCATTTACACAGAGCTAGAGGTATTCCATGACAGAGCTACTTCATAACAGCTATCAAACAGAATTCATAAATTGCATAGACAGATCCTCCAAATCATCTCATATGGTTCTTTAGGTAACAGCAATGCCAGTCAAATGTGTCAACTGGAAAAAAGTTGCTTTTTAAGAGAACTTCCAAAACCCTTTAATAGCAAATGAAGTCTCCCCGGATCAGTATATCCCCCCTCTACTGGAGGAAGAGCTGGTTTGCTGCTTCCTGATCTAGGTCACTCAGAGGGCTCTGTCAAACTGACTGCCTACCTGCGGCAACAGTCTTCTTCCATACTAGGTACATGGCATGTAGGAATATCTTGAGCCAGAAGTCAGCCCCCTCACCTGTAAGGCTTTCCTGCCAACAGAGGTGTGACTTGTGCCTCATTCCTTGTTAATGTAGAACATGGTGGCCTGCTTCACCATGCCAATCAGGACACCCTTTTTGGGATACCTGGTCTCTAAAGGTTATTAGAATATACAGATCCATCCTTATTTGCAAAACATCTGCACAACTGCTGCTCTTGGAGAGACCACTCCCATGGAACTTTGAATCCCTGTGTGGACTCTCCATTCAATGCTAGGTGGTCACTAGTATTTGACCAGATAGTGTTTAGACTGGAGTTTGTCCCTGGAATATCAAGAGGGCAGAGAAGTCCAGAGCTCAGTTGTTGCCCAGATACGATGTGGGACTCTATGATGCTTGTTGCCATTGGTGCCATGAAGTCCAGTGAGATTGTTTCATGTGAAGAGGGCTCACTGCTAGGCTACGAGACCCAACATTTGTAACTTAGTCCAAAATATTCTTGTAGCATATGGTTTACCCCTTTCTGACAGAATGGTGATATTGTGGATCCTGTCCAAGGCAAAGAAGTCTGAGCTGAGTAATAGCTAACAGGGTAAAATTTTCAGAAGTGCCTAAGTGCACTGTAGACCAAGCCTTAGGCACTTCTGAAACTTTTAACCTATCTGTATTCCAGTTGTCTGCTAGGTACAAATTGGATCGCTGGGTAATTTATCATGAACCGTAGTGACTCCTATATTCCAGCTTCAACACCCCACAACAGGGATTGATCTTTTGACACATTTCAGAGTGGAGCAATCAGCCAATTTTACAAGTAGGGGAACACATGTACTGCCAGGCTGTGCAGGTAGGACACAACTACCCTTCCAGCCTTTTAGTGAAAACATTTGGCATCAATGATATCCTCAAAGGTAATATATGAATGTAGTACAGCAAATTTTCCAGTATTTGGGGAGCACCCCCAGGTACATGAAGGTGTCCTGCCTAGGTGTCCTGCCTCTTTAAAAATAATAATAAAGCAGCATGATGACTCAGAGTGACTATCTTGAGCATTTCTTTGATAAGATAGTCATTCATTTCTGGAATAAGACTTCATCTTGTCTGGTAAGACAGGCCTGATGACTTTCTGTGCCAGAAGGGAGTGAATTGCCTGCATGTTTCTGTTATTGAGAAACAGGGGAGCATTTTCGTGAGTGGGGCAATCTTTTGATCTTGTACCCTGCCATCCACCTTGAAGAATACTCAGGAGCTGTGTTTGAGGAGACCAGCTGCCAGTGCAGTTTTAAAAAGGTCCTCCAGGTCTGCCTCCAGCAGGCAGAACACTGGTAATGGCAAGCTGGCAAAGCTATGGAATCCCCAAATACTCTATATTTGCAAGTACCAACATTAGCGGTGTCAGAGGCCTGAGTACTGAGGCACCGATGGTGAAGCCAAAGCTTTTCTTGTGTGGGAAGCGCTGACTCAGAATGTGTAAACTTGCTGCACTGAGATCATAGCCCTGCTGACCTCATGGAAGACGAGTGACTCAAAGTTGACACTAAGGGCTTCATGGCATCCTTGCAGAGGACTAGGAATGGCTGCATGTCACTTACTATAGAGTGATATGGGGAACGGATATCATCTCTCTCCTTTGTATTCACTGCTTTGAAGCAGTCAGGAAACTTCAATACAAGCTGCTTTGAGTTAGGAGTACCTCAGGGAGCTGCTAGCCCTCTTGGTGCCTGCCTTCAGTATATGTGATGAGGTAGAGGTCAGTGTGACACTGCCCTCCATATTCTTCAGAGATTTTATTGTATGACAATGTATTGTATGCAATATACATCATGTGAGGTATCATTGGAAAGGGTATGATTTACTGAATATGATTATCCTATTTGTATGCATGTATCATTTTTGTATCTGAAGTTGTGAATATTGATTATGTATCTGTTACAAATGTGTTTACATATGGGGAACACCCACTAGACAAAAGATTCTCAGTGTAGATGGCTGGCTGGGAAAGTCCCATTCAAATTAACGAACCATTAGGGAGAACAACAGCCCATAGAAGCAGTTTATTGCCCACCTGGGGGCCTTCCTGAGGATGCTTCAAACAGGCTCCACTCGTCTGCTGTAGCCAGGGACATGTGACTAGGTCACCTGGTGCTGGACTCCATCTTGGAATACCAGTGTTTTTCCATTGACTGGTGTGGGAACCAAGCTTTGAGACAACGGTTCCTGTCATACACAAAAGCTATAGAAGGCAGGGGAATGACCTCCTTATGGTTCTTCACTGACTCCCCGCCCAGGAAGACTCCTGGAAACACCTGAGGAACAAAGATTGAACTGGAGGGGGGGGGGGGAGTGCTAGATCCAAGCTAAAGGGATTTTTAGCTTGTGAATGGAACTGGGGTTTCTAAGCTGCAAGCCAGTGCAGCTTGCCCCTTAAGAGCCTGCTTTATAATCACTTAGTGTGAGAATTTGCTATTCATATCCAATCTCTTTAGTATATTAAGCTTAGTTTGCAAGTTTTGTTCATTTGCTAGGTAATCTGCTGTTTGCTATCCCTTATAATCACTTAAAATTGATCTTTTGTAGTAAATAAACTTGTTTTTACTTTGTTTAAAACCAGTGTGTGAAAATCATAACTCGGGGCAGAAAGCTGTTGTGTATTTTCTCTCCACACTGAGGGAGGGGGGTGAACTTCATGAGCTTATGCTGTGCAGCACAAGATAGTATAAATTTTGGGTTTATATTATACCCCGGAGAGGTGTGTGTAGGTGAGTAGCTAGGAAGTCCCTTAGGTAAAGCCTTCCCATCCACAGCTGAGCACAGCATCCATATGTAACTGCAGCTGGGTGTATCCCTACCTGTGTGTGTGCTGGTAAAAACCCATCACAGTTAGGGCTCTATGTTCCCAAATGTTGAGTGCCCACTTGGCAAATGTTTGAAGCACCTGAGCAACCTTCTTTCCTCCCTCAATGCCATGCCTGAAATCAACGGCCCATAGATACCTGGGGCACTGAAGGAAGTGCTGGATGTTGAACCAAATAATTGATGAGCACCAAACAAGGCATTGAACCAGGACAGGTGTCTCACTGTAAGGTGTTCAAGTGCCTAGGATATTATGGTGTCAGTGTGCCAAGGACAACGGCAATGGTAGAGCTCTGTGAATCTAGTAAAAACACCAAGGTGTTGGCAAAAAAAGTAGAGATTCCAAAATGCCCCCCACACCTTCACCCTGGGGGAAATAAAAAAAGAAAAAGGTGTGCACTAAAATGCCTAGGAACAAGCATCAAAGTGCTGCACAGGTGTACCCAAGTTCCCAAGCTAAATTTTGTAGGCCTTTACTGTACCAGACCAGCCTGGGAGTTACGTAATGGTGAAAGGTATTCAGTCAGTGTTCCTGAAAAGCTGAAGACAGAAAAGTCAGTCCTCTGAGGGAAATGCTTTCTTCTTGATAAGGTCAGTAAATGAAACTGAATGGAACATTTTAGGGAAGTATTTACGGTGGGCAGCTGCCAGTAAGGGTTCTGGCTTACTACCACTACTTCTACTCCTCAAGGGTAAAAAAGCCTTTATATCTAGAGAATTCCATCAGTGCTGTGCTAAGAGATAAAACTCAGGCCGAAGGATCCAGTATAGATGGTATCTTTAATATGGTATCTTTAAATGAGAAGTCTAGTAATTCTACGAGCTTTATATGTATCTGGTAATGCCCCCTCAAAAGCAATTCATGCTTTTTGAAAGCTAGTACAATTATACATTATTTTAATGTTACTTTTTCTTCTGTAGTATAAAGCTCTCATCCATTTAGAATGTAATCAATTCAGAGCAAGAACCGTGTATTTTTACCTGACTGTGAAATGCCTAGCACTTTTGGAGCTATATAAAAATAACCATCACCACAAATCTTACACCGAGAGAACCGGACATAAATATCATTCAGAACATTTCCTGGGCAAATCACATTAAAGGGATATGATTTGAACAGCTCTAGAACAAACATGTGGTATCAAGAACTCTTCATACTTACAAACTGCAGCAAGGCAATCATGAACAGCATCTATGCTCACCACCTAAAGCACAGGAAGATGGCGAAGTGCCCAAATAATTCAGTAAGGCAGTGTTGTAGTGAGAGATTTGCAATAGTTGATTTTTTTTTTTTTTTTTTAAAACAAGCCCTGGCTTCTGCAGATGTGATTAGGTGAGAATCTCAGCTTTCATTTAAGCAAAAACAGTTTCTAGCCCACATGGTGGTGGAGAAAACCTTGAAAATGTATTCTAAGTACACCCTAAAGGCTCAAAACCAGATAAAAAGCATCTTTTCAAATCTCATTTAAAAAAAAATCTCAATTTTTAAGGCAATCTTGATGGTTTGGGGCCTGACTCATGATTTTTGAATACTTACGGTTGGCAACACTGCGTTATGTCATTTCTGGACAGCTTAACGTTTGTCTCATCCTCAGCATATAATATATTTTAAAGGTTTCAAAATAAATAGTTTAATGATGCTCCATGTTAACTTATAAAAGTAAGGAAATCACTGTCTTCTTTTTCACTGAACCATGGTGAAAAACGTCACTGTTTTATTCAGCATTATAGGTACATAACATTTGTCTGTTTCTATTACTAGAAAGAATTTATTAAAATAATCCTGAAAAGACATCTTTTCTCCCTCCAATGATTTCAAAACTATGCCTTTTAATGCCAATTTCACACAAATCATCAAATGGATTTGATCTGTAGTAGTCAGTTATAGCAATTGTCAAGGCACAAGCTCAGCTCTGCACATCAGCTGTTGCTTGCAGTAAAACGAGATATGCCAATTATGTCCTCAGTTAAAAATGCATAATCCCTTTATTTTATATTGCAACAGGAGAAGTTAACATTACATATACAGATTACGAAAGGTAAAGGATTTACTTCTGATATGATCTGTAGATTTAAATTCAAACCCTACTGTATATTTTATGTAGCAGATGAAAGTAACCTTAGTATTTCCTTTCTAACAGCATATTAAATAGTTGGGAATAAAGTAAGCCTTAAAAGTTTGTTTTAATCATTTTCAATTTCTGTCTATTTGTCAGCTGAAAAATATACCGTACAGTAGCCATCCCTTTTGATTATGTTGCAACACTGATCATGTGCCTTGATAAAGGAACAACAGTTCATTAAATAAGGATGATGACATAACATGTAGGGAAGACTTTGGATTGTCTATTTAAAATGTCAATGTAATAGGCAATTAATAATAAAACTTCATTTTAAGTGCACTTCCACATGCTTTTTGTTTATAATATAGCAACTTCCTATCCTTTTTTCAAACAAACTTCACTCTCTAGTCTAAAGCTGTTTGGCTGAAAATGCACTTTCCCCAGTAAACTTTTTTTTTTTTTCTTCAACAATGTAACTAAAACGCCTACCCTTTCGTAGACTAAGAAATATGTTTTGCTAATTAAAAGACAATATATTACAAGACATGTGAAGACAACACATAGTGAAATGAGTTTTAATTGTTGTGCTGTGACTAAAGTAAAGTTCTCAAGGCTGCAGTTTAACATTCCAAGTTCTCCCTTCCATCTTTATTGATTAAGATTTTGAACAGAAACTCTTTGGGGGCTAGAACAGCAGTAATTGCATCACACTGTTTTCCAAGACTTCAAGTTTCAAAAGCAAACTCTTCCAAAAAAGTACAGTTCCTGATTTGATTAGATACAGGGACAAAAATATAGCACATACTTGAAGGTTACATGGGCTACAAATGATGGCAATATTTTCCTTGGGAGAGTACAGTTTGTTTTCTTGTAAATACTCAAAAAGGCTCAACTTCAAGCAGTAATAAACACAAGCAAAAGTGATTTAACCCTTAAAATAAATATTCAGGAAAACCTCTCTGTACATACAAGTGAAAGAATATGTAATACTTTCACGCTAAAAGAAAAAATAAAGAATTTGTTCATATAAGCAGCTGAAATCTGCTGTTCCAGCCCAGTGTCCCCAGTGAAGAAGGGAGGCACAAACACAGGTGACTACTGTAGCTCACTATCTTATGGCCTTTTTTGGACAGGGACATCACCACCACCAATTTTAATCCCTTTTGTTATATTTATTTATTTATTACAGCATGCCAAATCCTTTGGCATATGTGATGGCCTTCAACAATCTCTCTTTAAGCTTTTCTTTGCTTGAGTATTCCGGAAGCAAAAGGACATTAAAGCATGTGTGAGATGTAGGCAATCTGAGGAAAAACAGAAGAGGAAGAATTCAGTCATCGGAATGTACAGCGCACGCACATAATCATCATCTTTGAGAAATACCCTGCTATTTCATCAGCTTACATATGCAAGAACAATACTCCAGTTTTGCTTTACAATTTATACCCGTTGTTTTCACATAACCTTGAGGTCACAGCATTATAAAATATTATTAAAATGCTGTTAAAAATCCTTAACGTTAAGGTTTGGCTGCTGGTATTTTCACTTTGCAGAATTCATCTTAATTTTTAGGAAGTCAAAATAAAATTTTTACCAAACAAAAGGTCAATATTTTACCTCTCTGTGTCTGGGCCATTTTTGGCTATAATCATCTTTAATTTTCCAAGTCCTCCCACAGGTGCTCTGTCCGTGCCTGTTGTAAACTGCAAAAATAGTCTTTTCTGCTCATCTGTAAATGAATGGACTATTTCCCAGAATTCCCTATTGAGGGGAAATTAAAAACAAAAAGTTGAGAAAGCAAGAGAAAAATATTGTTAAGAATATTTGAGACAGACAAGACCTCCCCCTACTTGTATGTAACTTTCCCAACTGCCAGAATTATGCAATTTGCAGCTGTTAATTGACACATTATCAAATATGGAACCATATTTGATCCTCTTAACACATCAGCATACAAACCGAGCATACAGGAGTTGAACAAAATTGCATTCATAGACTCAGACTCATAGACTTTAAGGTCAGAAGGGACCATTATGATCATCTAGTCTGACCTCCTGCACAATGCAGGCCACAGAATCTCACCCATCCACTTCTATAACAAACCCCTAACCTATGTCTGAGTTATTGAAGTCCTCAAATTGTGGTTTGAAGACCTCAAGCTGCAGAGAATCCTCCAGCAAGTGACCCGTGCCCCATGCTGCAGAGGAAGGCAAAAAACCTCCAGGGCCTCTGCCAATCTGCCCTGGAGGAAAATTCCTTCCCGACCCCAAATATGGTGATCAGTTAAACCCTGAGCATGTGGGCAAGACTCACCAGCCAGCACCCAGGAAAGAATTCTCTGTAGTAACTCAGATCCCATCGCATCCCATCTAACATCCCATCACAGACCACTGGGCATACTTACCTGCTGATAACCAATGATCAATTGCTAAATTAATTGCCAAAATTAGGCTATCCCATCATACCATCCCCTCCATAAACTTATCAAGCTTAGTCTTAAAGCCAGATATGTCTTTTGCCCCCACTACTCCTCTTGGAAGGCTGTTCCAGAACTTCACTCCTCTAATGGTTAGAAACCTTCGTCTAATTTCAAGTCTAAACTTCCTAGTGTCCAGTTTATATCCACTTGTTCTTGTGTCCACATTGGTACTAAGCTTAAATAATTCCTCTCCCTCCCTGATATTAATCCCTCTGATATATTTATAAAGAGCCATCATATCCCCCCTCAACCTTCTTTTGGTTAGGCTAAACAAGCCAAGCTCTTTGAGTCTCCTTTCATAAGACAGGTTTTCCATTCCTCGGATCATCCTAGTAGCCCGCCTCTGAACCTGTTCCAGTTTGAATTCATCCTTCTTAAACACTGGAGACCAGAACTGCACACAGTATTCCAGATGAGGTCTCACCAGTGCCTTGTACATCGGTACTAACACCTCCTTATCTTTGCTGGAAATACCTCGCCTGATGCATCCTAAAACTGCATTAGCTTTTTTAACGGCCATATCACATTGGCAGCTCATAGTCATCCTGTGATCAACCAATACTCCGAGGTCCTTCTCCTCCTCCGTTACTTCCAACTGATGTGTCCCCAATTTATAACTAAAATTCTTATTAATCCCTAAATGCATGACCTTGCACTTTTCACTATTAAATTTCATCCTATTACTATTACTCCAGTTTACAAGGTCATCCAGATCTTCCTGTATGATATCCTGGTCCTTCTCTGTGTTAGCAATACCTCCCAGCTTTGTGTCATCTGCAAACTTTATTAGCACATTCCCGCTTTTTGTGCCAAGGTCAGTAATAAGAAGGTTAAATAAGATTGGTCCCAAAACTGATCCCTGAGGAACTTCACTAGTAACCTCCTTCAAACCTTTGCTAACCACTGAAGTTTTGAAGCTACATCTGAAGTATTTCAAAATCCTTGAAGGTTAAAGTGTTAACTTTTTAAAACTTTTTCAGACTACTCTAAAATTAGCAAATAATTTGCAGATGCTGTCCATTTGTTTTCTATACTGTTCGTATTTTCTATATTTTTCAATTATCCTTATTGCAATGCATTGTCTATTCTCTGATAATATTGTTTCTCTCTTTCTCGTATCGTATTACCAAACATATCAATATTAGTTTGACTAAATAGTTCAAGTCACGTGTCAATTACCAACTGTGTGTTAAGATCAAAACGGAGGTGAAAATAAAGATCAGAAAAGATGGCTTCTACAATATTAGAGGAATAAAAACAGTAATTCATCAAAAAAGTGTCAGCCTGATTACATGTAAAATAATCAGAGCAGGAGTTTTTGCAGCCCCTACATTTTTCTATAATCGTAACTATGGTAAACACAATATTTCGCACATCCTTATTCTTGACATATGGCATGGTTTGGAGGCCTTTTGTTTCGATTATATGTGATAATGAATGTACTCACTAATGGCCCATCAGAACAAATAATGACACTTCCACCCATCACAAAATCCTATTAGGATAATTCATCATTGAGCAAAAATCATCACCATCTCTTATTTCATAGTCCTGAAGATCATTTGAATATATTCTAGACTTATAAGAGAGACTACACACAGACTATTTCATTCAGAACTGGGAACCTCTATACTAGAATGATGTAGACAGACCAGAGAGGGATTAGAAGAGAAAGACAACCATGGCCTGGAGGAAAAGCAGACAGCCAAAGATGACAAGAACTATACCATCTTCTCCCAGAGGAGGATAGGAAAACCCTCCATAGCATTATTCCACTTTTGACCCCACAGAAGCCCTTCTGTGCAACATGGGCTCTGTGAGTGAGAAGGATGTAGTTGAGCACACATCCCCTAAGGGCAACACCAAAGGACTCTGAACATTAATCTACCTGCTTCCCTTGCTGTGTACTAAGGAACTTCTCCCTTGAGGGGTTGGCTAATAAATTACAGGGGAACTTTATCAGCATGGCTCCTACAGATTCTCTCACACTAAGAGAAAAATTAATTGGAAATTCTGCAAGCAACAAGATGTGGAATTTCCTTTCCCATGTGTGGGAGTAATCCAGGTCATTTCTTAGAGACTATTTTACTAAACTAGGCAAATAATAGGTAGCATAATGTAAGAAACAATTCTGCCCAGTTGGGGGTTACCTAATGAGTCCCTTCCATCTCTCAACAAGAAAGCACACAAGTAAAAAAGAGCAAGTGCAAAGTAATCATCATTTTTACCCTTCAGTTTCTTCAACAGCTTTTGATAACTTTTCATTTGTTTAAAGAGTTTATTCTATAACAGCATATTAAGCATCTTATCATTTGCTGACTTTATTCAAATACTCATAGTGAAATTCTAGATAATTCAGTAACAATAATAAATGATACTTAGCTCTTGCTGGACTTTAGTGTGTACTTCAAAATCACAAACCTCACATTACAGATGCTGCTTCTTCATCATAAATTTAGTAAAATACAGTTTTCTTGTACATCCCTTGAAAAGTTAAAGAACTTACCTAATAATAAGAGAGTCTCTGCTATAGCCACCGTCATATTCTGTAGTTTCTTCTAGTGCTTGAAAGTCTAGATTCTGTAAATGTAAGACATTTTATCACCACCCATAATTGTATCTTTAGGATAAAAAAACCCAGCAATTTGTTTTGTTGCACATTCCAGATTTCTTACCCTACTTCCACAAATAAGTAATTCAATTTCCTCTGGTCTAAATAAATATTTCAGTGGAGACTCATTGGTCACCATATGGAATCCTCTCCGAAAGGCTTTGAACTGCTTTTCTACTGATTTGTTGAGAATGTAGTCCGCATACAGATTGACAAATTCCTGTAAGAAAACAACCCCAAAACTTATTTAATAGTTAATAGCCAAACCCAACCCTTCAAAAAACAAGATACACCCAACAAGACATTTTGGTCTAATGTTTTAATTAGGAAAAGCAAGTATTTCATGGCATTGTATACATTTGTTTTCTCATAACTGGAACCAAGCCAGAGTGTATTGCTGGACTTGGCCCACCTACAATCAATCATAGAATCTCAGGGTTGGAAGGGACCTCAGGAGATCATCTAGTTGAATCCCTTGCTCAGAGCAGAACCAATCCCCAGACAGATTTTTGCCCCAGATCCCTATAATGGCCCCCTCAAGGACTGAACTCACAACCCTGGGTTTAGCAGGCCAATGCTCAAACCACTCAGCTATCCCTCCCCCCAATTTCAGAGGCAGCTGAGCTATGACTGGACACTTCTGTCAACTTCACATGTACTGAAATTTTCAAACAGAAATTATCCACATGCACACACAAAATAGTCCAGGTGGATTCCTCCCAGTTGGTGGACAACTTCATTTGAGAAACCAAGTTTATGAGCAAGGAAAAATTCTCTCTTTCTCCTACACAAACATCCACCAATCTGGAGGACTCTGGTAGGACACAGCAAGCAGTAAATAAAGTTTAAGCCATCACAAACACAAAATCTAACACAAAAGCTTACTTCTACATGTATCAAAATTTTGTGTAGTCTATATTTGTATTAAACCTAAGCCCATTCAGCAGCAAGTTACAACTAAAGGAGAGAGTAGATGATCTTTTGGTCTGTCACATTTTCCTATACGATTATGCTCAGATGCTGAGTGCAAAATACGTTTGGGGAGATATACAATGTGAAGTCTGGTATGCACATTTCAATTTACTAGTTTTATAGCCAGTTTACTCAGCAATCTGCATATACATAACTTAGATATCTATTCAGGATTCTGTTAACAGTTGCTTGTAAACAGCAAACATTAAAAGGGAGTCAAATATTTCTGACTTGTTATACATAAACGTGTATGTTACAGCAAATGTATCTTCAACTGGTGTTCTCAAAGTCATACATGCAAGAGAATTTTAGAAAAGTGTTTTCTTCTGCTTCTTAACCAAATTGGACTATTAGAATTTTAAATTTAACTATTTCTTTATCGCTAGCCGAAATTAATGTTTTAGTTACATGCCTAGAGAATACTGACTGAAATTCTGAGATACATAGTAATGACAAAGATCGTTCCACCATTAGAGTGCCATGTGAATTACCTTTCTGTTTTCATTTGTAATAGGGATTTTATCTCCATTTTCCTTTAAATCATGCATCATTGGATTGCCGAAGAGATCCGTATGAGATATTTGGAAAGTTATCATCATATCATCTTCCACACTTCCCTCATACTGTAACAAGTCTCTTAAACTCTGATAAAGAACCTAATAAAATAAAAACATTTGATGATAGAGTTGTAAAATATAAGTTCCACTATATATCATCAATGTTAATCAGAGTACGGCTTTAGATACTGACTGTCCAAACACATACTTGAATTGGTCAGCTATATCTTTTGGGTGAGGTCACAACTTTGTACCAAATCCCAATTGTTCATGATTGGGACATAATCACCAGAAGTGCCAGGAAAATGTGTGTGTACATAATGTGAAGAGGAGGAAGTTAAAGTGTTGCTAAATATTTGACCCTCACTTTGAAAAATAAGCACAAGTTAGGGTCAGTAACTGTGCAGTATAGGTGAAATTTAAAAAAATGAATGCAAGTTGTTTGAAGGGGTTTAGGGAGCCCTCTGAGTCCCTGTACTCAAGCAGTAATAAGCCCCACACCCCTGAGGAGTCCCCTAGTAATACTGCCCAGAAGCAGCAGATGATGTGCAGGCAGCAGCAGTTTAAGGGCTCCCATTAGGGGACAGAGGTATGAGCCGCTCAGGGATGCAAACTGAAGGTCAGAGAAAGTCAGAGTGTTCTTTAATTAGAGAAAGTATAGTTAACTTTCCCCATATACTTCTTGTAAGTTTTAGCTGCAATCCTCATCCTCTCACCAGTTGTCTTCCTCCTATGCCCCACAAACACTTTCAAAGGTACCATGTTAGTAAACACCAATTTAGGAACCACTACCTTTTAAACAAGATCTGGCTCTCTTGCCCTCTGAATTCTTGCTGTGGTACTCAACAATGCCTTATGTGGCCTGACTACTTTGAATTTTATACAGTTTTAATAATATAATAATAATAGGAGATATACCAATCTCCTAGAACTGGAAGAGACCTTGAAAGGTCATTGAGTCCAGCCCCCTGCTTTCACTAGCAGGACCAAGTACTGATTTTTGCCCCAGATCCCTAAGTGGCCCCCTCAAGGATTGAACACACAACCCTGGGTTTAGCAGGCCAATGCTCAAACCACCGAGCTATCCCTCCCCCCAAGTTTTAAGACTCTCAATCAGCATTTAAATAACTTGGTCTGTTTAACAGAGTCTATGAAGGATGATTTTAAAGTAGAGGTGGCAGAGTAAGACAACCGTGGAAGAGGAATGGAGGTAAGAGGTAAACTGAACTTTTAAATCCACCCGTTCTCTTCCCACAAAAATGAGACTGGTTGCCCCACATTTTGTAGCCTCTTGACAAGACTGAATTCACTTGTTACTAAAAATAAAACTAAACTGGGAATATGAAACAGCTCAATTTTGTTATTACAATAAAAAATGACTTTAAAGTAGCTATTAGCCCTCAAACTACAGCTGAAAGAGTGGCCTGAGTTGGCATACTGTTGTCATGAAAAGCAATTTAAACAGACCAGGGAATCTATAAAAAAATAAGTTATTTTTTCTAATATAGTAAAATAAAAGGCATTTATAATAACCTTTATCCTATTCACTTTCTCTTTTCTTTCTTTGAACCATTTGTGATAGTGGAAGGATTTATTGCATAGCTCTAACAAATAAAAATGGAAAAAATACCCCAAATTAATTTAAATAAATCAGTCTAACAGCAATAAAACACACTAGGTTGCATGTTAGAAAGCTATTGGTGTTCTTTGGATGGTTGAAGGCACAGGACCAAAATACGTGAGATGTGCTTTAACTGTTAACTCACACATATTTATTGTGGCTTATTGCTATTTTACAGCCATCAGCAAAAGAACCCTCCCCCTCCCCTTTCTCTCTATAGTTTTTAAGGTGAGACAATAAAAAGCATGTGAGAAAACTCATAATTGCTTCAAGAATTTGTGAATCATCTCCATCTGCTACAACTGCCTTTCACTTAAAAGAACTTAGAGTCACTACAGCGTAGCACTTCCATGGGAATTTTTAAAAAGTGTTTTACTAAAGATTGGTCAATAATATTCTCATTTTACAGACTAGTTTGTTGCAGCACAGAAGGTTAAGTGACTTGCCAACATTCATGCTGCGAGGCAGAAACAGGACCCACATACTATTGCTAGCCAATGCATACTCCTCCAAATTAGATGTAGTGGTAGCATCATGTACCAATCCACACATTTTAACAAATAACCCTATAATGTTTCCACTAACCTAACAGGGCATTTCACTTTCACCTATTCTGACAGTAAGCTTGTGTTGAAATCAAATCTTAATTAAATGAACATACATTTTCCACAACCTGTAGTAATAAATTCAAGGAACACAATGAACTTACAGGGTGAGAATCTGCCAGATCACGAAAAGTTCCTTTTTTGCCCATTAGCTTCCTGTAGACAACCATGGGAAAATGTACATCCAGTATACAGTTATTGTAAATAGCCAGACCCAGTACTATGCCAATCAGTGTAAACTGACCCTCAGTTTCAAAAGAGGATGGGTTAAACCAAAACAGTTTTGTAGACTCATCGTATGTGAACATACCTATAAGAAATTAATTTAAAATGATTACTTTTATATTTAGAAAAACAACAAAAATGTCGAGCAAACATGAAATTTAAAAATCCACCTTCTAAATCCATCTGTACCAGATATACATATAAAATTACATTTTAAATTTAGAATCGTATACTTTACCAAAAACATTACATATTCATAGCATGAATTAATGTTTCGGGTTTTATAAATTGTGATGCTCACAGCCTATAGGAACACATACGTCAGTTATAAATTCACACATTTATAACCAATCTCCCAAAGTTTCCCTGCAATGGGATGGCACCCACCTCTCGCGAGTGCCTCCTGGTTGAGTACGTGTTCCTGCAGACTCTCAATTTGTGCTGACCCTTGTCAGTGGTTTCTCAGGAGAGTTTTCAACAACTCAGCCCTGAAGCCAACTCTCTCACACAGTCTGTATGTCAAACAGAACAGACCTCTTCCAGGGTATACAGTCCAACAGGTGCCTATCCCAGTACCCATCTGTTGGTATCTCTGTAGCCCTCCCCAGACTTAGTCCTTAAATAGTCCCAGGCCTGGTATGTGGCCATACCCCCAGGGCTTGCTCCCTGGACACACAGTCTTCCTGCAGCCCTCACTGGGCTCAGTCCTTATTCAGTCCCAGCAGCCAACCAGGAGCTCCTTCTTGCTCCCCCAGTCCCTGCCAGCAACTGATCTGTCTGTGGTCCTGCTGCTCCTTCAGTCAGCTAGCCAGGAACACAGCTCCAGGCAGCAACGGACTGACTCTGGCCCTGCAGTTCCTTTTATGTGAGTCTGCTGGGCTCTGATTGGCTGCTTCCCCACAACCACTCTAGGCTGCTTGGAGGACTTCTCTTCTGCTCCTCTCTGGGATGGGGTACGGTAGGACCCTGAGGCCTCCAGCAGGAGCCACTGGGCCTAGTGGACCCCATTACATTCCCCAAATCACAACATAAGATATCCCACTCAAGCAACCTCCCGCTGACAAAAGCTGTAGGCCAACAAATTCTAGCTCACTTGGGCCAACAGGGTAAGTGAATTCCAAATCCAGGGTTGAGGCCCATTCACAAAAGTTGGCCTGTGTGCAGGAGTTTAGGGTTATAAAAGTATCTTAGTAGATCTCAACTAGTGGAATGGTGCATAGAGAGAGAAGCAGTTTTTAAGGGACTGTCTATATGTGGAATTACTCCAGAACAGCTATTCAGGAATAACTCCATATGTGGACTCTCCTTAATCCAAATTAATTTTCAAGATTAGACAGGCGAAAATCTTCAATCTAATGTATACGTGATGGTGATATGAATGTGATCCTTTTTGGTTGCTGTAGTTTTACTGTATGTACAACATGGAATACGACACATTAATTGAAAACACATTTCACTTAGTGGTGGGCGGGCCAGGCTGACACCGCTAAAAAAAGGGAAAGTTAGATATCTCACTGCCAGCTCTGATGCCTGCCAAACCCAAATGCTCCCCAACAGCAGTGTGCTCTCTGCCCTTCTGACTTGGCTAATAACGACTTAGAGATGCATTCTTCCCTCCTTGAGGTTCCTTTAGGGTTGCTGCTGGCACTGGAAGCTTGTTTTCAGGCAGTTTAGCTGCTGACCCCATCAACGCTGTTTGTGTAGACAACCGCCTAACTAAAAGGCAGGGACTTTTTTTCCATTCAAGGGGGGGGGGGGGGAAGAGTTGGATTTCAAAACAAGCTCTATTTACTTTTCAAAAGTGTGAATTTAAGGAAACAAGACATCCTTTCAGAGGAAGATTTTTAACACTCAAATATGTATCTTCATTGAATGGGTCATAAAAGGCATGAAAAGTCCACTGACATACGTAAGCTACTGAAAGACTTCCTGAAATGTTTTAATTTTAAAACTTTGTGCACAATAGGTGTAAAAAAGTGGTTACGTACCAACAGTTCAAATTGTAATTGGTAGGTTGAGGCATTAATTCCTTTCCTACATTATGCACTATAATAGTGAAACTGAAAGCACTCAAAAAACTTTTATTTTCTATTTATGTTGTCTACATATTTCATTATTCTGACCTTTGCTAATGAAAACAGTCTAGCCAATTTCACGTTTCTATTCAATTTCACTTTCAAGTTCTTATACTGTAGCACAATGATGCAATGATTCATTACCCAAATATTCTCCTGTTATAGCACAAATTATTTTGATTACAATTTTTAGAAGATTTTGGGAAAGTCTCTAGGGATCTTTTAAGTTTTGTATAAGCTTTTTTCTAAAAGACTAAATCTGGGGACAAACTGGACCAAAGTATCCCTTTAACATTTCTTCCTCCTCCTCATCCCTACATAACAATGTCCTTCTGTTATACTCAATTTTAAAGGGGACTGGTACCTGATAAATCATACCTGTCTGAATTTTTTAAAAGTTATAATTGTAAGAAACTAGAGACTTTTTTCAAGTTCATTTTATGTTTTTGGCATAGAACTGTGCATCATTGGTTTCATTGTATTCCCTATAGTCAGTTCTCTTATCTGAGTGGCTCTTTCACACAGCAGTGGAAAGTGAAGGGAGAACAGGACAGAAAAAACATTTATAAAAACCCACACACCAGGAAAATGTGATTGCTAAACCACAAAAACTGGTAGGGGAACTCAGGAGCAGGTGTAATACCAGAAACGACTGCTAACTTTTGTTTGTAATTGATTTGCATTTGACAGTATTTCTAAACTTTCAACAAAAATTTAAATCAGCATCACTACTTGAGAACAAAGTTAACCCTTTTTCATATTGCCATTTTTGAAAAAAAAAACCCACCACTTTAAACAGGTTTGCCTTGGACACTTGGTAAGAGATATTTTTATTTCTCAGGTTTGATTACTAGCCCTAGAGCCAAGGGGAAAGCCGAGAGAAGGTTTAGATTCACATTTTCAGAAGCGAGTAAAAATAAAAATATTGCGTTACTTGTCAGTGATCTAAATGTATAAGTGGTAACATTCACTTGTGGCAAAAAGTATTGCAGTCATTCCAGTTGTCCTTGGGATGGTGGCTCTGTTAGATGCAGGATCCCAAACTGAATCAGATGCCCTTTTAGCTCAACAAGGGATACAGAGGACCCTCAGAAAAAGAGTACCTATAATTAGGAAGTAGATATGGGGAGAAACTGTGTGTACATGCACTTCATAGAGATGAGGGAGTTATTAAATTGCATACCAATATCAGGGTTGAAAATTTCCTCCACAACCAGTTGAAAAAACTCTTTGGAAACACCTCCTTCGTCTACCCCTTGCTCTCCTTCAAATTCCACGTATAACTGCTTCTTCAAGTCTGCAGGATTTTCCATGGCAATCATCTCTAGCTATTGGGTCAATACAAACATGTCATTAGTATACTCATTTTACTAGAAAAAATGATGCATACAGACTACAAGAAAAATTGAGAAACAGAAAGGCAGGTAGATGTCACCCACAAGTGTAAATATGGGAAGGTAATGAAAATCCAGAATCTGACTAAATGCATTCGGTAAGCCATGAATTTGGGGGCAAAGGGGCAGCGGTATCTAGTGAGGACTATCATATCTTATCAATAGCACAAATGCGTTAGTGCCCTGTCTCTTATTTTCAGTATTTTTATTAAAGTTTTTGTCTTTGAGATAGATAAAATAAGACAGTGTAAATAGAAAACAGAATAAAATACAAATAAACTACAAAATTTATCAATGGAATAACTAAAAATTGGGATTATCATTAGAGTCAACTGAATATCATTTAAGTGTTTGAATAGGAGTAACTCATTGTTCTTCACAATAAAAAAGTTTGGTGAAAGAATTATTTAAACAAATGTCCTTAACAACACTTTTTCCCCTTTAGATCAGTTTTCAGTGAAAGGAATCATTATATTCAACAGTCTGACATACCTATATCTAGCTGCATGAAAACTGAAAAAATGGAAAATAAAGGCAAAACCAGAAAGGGAAGAACTGAGAGTATCAGGCTCACCAGCTTCTCCTATCAACCTACCAGAGAACCCTTAGAAATCTCTTGGACTAATTTCTTTAACAAAACTAATGCATTGCTTTCATACATGTGTGAATTCATTAATCCTATAATTGGTTCTTTGTGAAATGTCCAGTCATTTCTACACAAGAATCTTTGATGGGATGGTACAAAGCGACATAGAGTCCTGTGGCACTTTATAGACTAACAGATGTATTGGAGCATAAGCTTTCGTGGGTGAATATCCACTTCATCAGACACATGTAGTGGAAATTTCCAGAGGCAGGTATAAATATGCAGGCAAGAATCAGTCTATAAGGTGCCACAGGACTCTTTGTCGCTTTTTACAGATCCAGACTAACATGGCTACCCCGCTGATATTTGATGGGATTGCACAATCAGGAGTACTCTTTTGGCATGAGAAAAACAATATTTAGTCTTCTGGGTTACCTACACTAGAGTTTTTTGCAGCAGAGGATGCACACCATTATGCAGACACATGAAAGTAAGCAGTAGCATGCTGTGGTACATCTTAGTGTACTTTCCACACCTGCATAAATCACTGTTTACACTGGGGGTTTGCATCAGTGCAACTATATTGAGGTTCTCAATGCTGTTACGAAAAGCTCAGCATAGACAAGCTCTTACTTTAATTTTTCTGGTTGTATCCATTGCCATACAACAGAAATATGTATGCCAGTAATACTTGCCTATAATCCCAGCTATTCCAAATTACACCAGTCATTCAGTTTGCTGATCAACCACAGGAAAAAATCCTAAATTTAATTATTATTGAAATTATTTACATTGTAGTAGTGCCTAGAGGCCTTAGCCCAACTGCGCTAGCCTCCCCTCCCTGATGCCAACCACCCCGCCCCAAACATACCCAAGACCACCTTCCCAGTCCCTATAAACTTACATAAAGATGGGGGGGGGGCAGGACTAGGTAACCATGAGAAAATTACAAGTGTACTGTGATCACAGCTTAAGAACTGCCTGGCCATTGTCAAATGTTTTCTAGGCATCACAGAAGAGATGAATGTTACTCCTGGGGGAATTCGGCACCAAAAAATTAAAAATTCTGCCCACAATATTTTAAAATTCTGCAAATTTATTTGTGAAAACAACAATGTAATCATGCCAGTTTCAATTATTTTGGTCATTTATTTCAAAATACTTGTCAACAAGTATGTCTGTAACAATACTGACAACAAAAAAGATTGAGGAAATGTTTTTGACAAATAGATTCATTAGTAGGCATATTAATACAGAACTTCGAATAATAATTCATTTAAACTACAATATAGAACCGTATTCCCTGCACCCCTCAGAAGCAGTGCAAAGGCTTGGGGGAAAAGTCAGGGTTAACGGAGGAGCTGAGGGAGAGGGAAGTAATTGCTGGGAAGAAGCCTGGGTGTGAACCTTGAGGGTTGTTGCGTGTGGGTGGGAGAAGTATGGAACAGTTTTTTGGGGTGGGTGGGTGGGTGGGGGAAAGGGATTGTTGGGGAGCCTCCACCATGCAGATCCCTAGCCTCTCCCATTCAGTCAGGCACCTCTGCCTCTGTCCCCATGTGTGCCTGCACCCACCTCCCGCCATCCCCATGTGTCCCTGTACCCCCACTCAGTCACCCCCTGTTCTTGGTGTCTCTGCACTCCCACTCCCATTAAGCCCCCCGCCCCAGTCTGTCCCCCCACAAGTCCTTCTGAACCCCAGTCTATGTGACCCCTGCTCTCTGTCTGTTCCCCGAGTATCCTGTGCCTCCTCACCTGGCCTAATGGACAGGGCGCTGTGAGGAACGCAGCCTCTCCTCTTCCCTATCAGCTGCTGGCTACTATGGCTGCTGAGCCGGCTGCCCTCTGTTCTGGTGCCACAGCAGCCCTTGGTGGGCAAAAATCGTAACTGCAGCTCCTCTCCGACAGAATGTATTTTCTGCAGAGAAAAAAAATCTGGGGGACATGAATTCTGCACGTGCGCAGCAGTGCAGAATTTCCCCAGGAGTACAACGTGGAGGAGCATAATGTAGTGGCTTCGAGGATTTTTATGGAGAATTCCTCTCATGCAAAAGGGGCAGCATGAAAGTATGTAGGTGTTTTCTAGATAATTTGACTAACTGGCAATGAAGGCAAGCATCACTGGTGGAGCAATGATGGGTACTGATGGCTCCATACCATATACAAGGGGGTGGTGAAGGGGAAGAGCTAAGCCATGAAGGGTCCTAAAAGTGAAGCAATGAGGTTAATGGAACTAAAAGAGGAATGATCAAATTTTATATAAAATTTACAGGACCCCAGGGTACACATAGTTGTGGTTTAGCTGAAAAGGACTGCCCATTTGGCTTCCCATATCTTCAGTAAAAAATAATTCATATTTAGTCTCAAAGGATCAAAATATTCTTGAAAGAAATATACTATCTTTTTTCAGTACTTGTGCAGCAAAATCCCATAGAGTTTTATTAGTTTTATATTGGTTCTCCCCACAACTACACTATATCTACCTGTTGTGTCTCAGTTCAAATTTAGGACTGTAAACTTTTCACAAAAGAAAATCTTTTTTTGATGTGTATAAGGGGTCCTGACCGGGGATCATATATGCTACTGCAATACATAGCAAGAATAAATATTTAAACCAAGTATGAATCGTATGCAGCAATGATTTTCATAATATTATATTAAGAACACTAGAGAGTCAATATCACAGATGCTCCTTCGTTACTTTGAAAAGGTCACAGCTGTGTTAATGAAGGTTCTGTCACAGATCTTCACCTTGGGTAGATGGGAGTCCTCCTGCCTACTCCCTTTCTGTTTACAGTTGACTTTAGTACTACCCACCTCATCTCTTTGTTGCCCAATCCTTTTTCTCACTGACAGCTAATCATGATGTATTGTTGGCTTTGGAGTAAACTGTTGCTGGCAATAAATACTGTATTGTAAGTTTTATAAATCACAGAAGTTACGAGGAGCAATGCACAGTTTCCGAATAATTTCCTTCAAAACACTATCTTTTCACAGGCATGGTGCTGGGATTTTCTTGTCATATTAATGGATTTTATATTAAATGAGTGATTAAGTCTGCTGATATGAAAGTTAAATGTTATTTCAGATTGGCCTTCTCAACAAGCCTGATTTCTAAGGAGACTGCAGACTGAGGTAGTAATTAAAACTACACTGTTAGAGTGAAGCTGGCTGGACAGCAATGGATAAAGTAGATTGGAAGTCCTCAGTGAGTTGTCTACACTTCAGTGTAAGTCTGTGCTTGAGCCAAGGCTCAAGCCTAACTCCCCCTTGTGTCTATACTGCAATTGTCCAAGGTTTGGACCCAGGGTCTTGCAGGGCGGGAGGGTCTGAGGTCGAGTTAAGCCAGGACCCAGGATGTGAGCTCTATTCTGTGTTCCCTGTAAGCTGTGTGCTTGGCGGCCGCACAGGAGAGATTTAAATGCCGCCCAGCTGATAGCAGAGTGTGCAGAGCCAGCAGCATGTGTTCAGGTGCTCCTCCCCCCACATTGCTTTGTACTGAAGCTGCTCCTGGGACCCTCCTGCTCGCTGTGCAGAGCAGGAGGTGGGGGGAGGGTGCTGATGTCAGGGTGTCCCTCTCCCCGGCAGAGGATTTAGGTCATAGAATGTCAGGGTTGGAAGGGACCTCAGGAGGTCATCTAGTCCAACCCCCTGCTCAAAGCAGGACCAATCCCCACACAGATTTTTGCCCCAGATCCCTAAATGGCCCCTTCAAGGACTGAACTCACAACCCTGGGTTTAACAGGCCAATGCTCAAACCACTGAGCAGGGCAGAGGGGACAGCCTGGCTCAGGAGGACTCAGAGCTGCTGCAGTCTGAATGCTGAGTGGCTCTCAGCTGAGTGCCTTTCTTAAAGAGACAGTGCACTGTTTCTGAGATATCCCCAGAAGCCAGCTCACACAGTCAGTCTCTCTCTTTCTCACACACACAGAGTCTCTGTCTCACTCACCTCCCAACACATACACCTTTACCTCGATATAACGCTGTCCTTGGGAGTCAAAAAATCTTACTGCGTTATAGGTGAAACCGCGTTATATCAAACTTGCTATGATCCACCGGAATGCGCAGGTCCCCCGCCCCAGAGCACTGCTTTCCTGCATTATAGACAAATTTGTGTTATATCGGGTCGTGTTATATCGAGGTAGAGGTGTACTTGTATTACTGTTGTTGTTACTACTTGGTACCTCCTGCAATGCACATATATTCTCTGTAATTTTATTCTTCCAAAATATTATTTTAGTGTTTAGACTGATCTATGCATTTTGTAATTTTTATTTCGCTTACACTTACGTTTAATTCTTTGAGTAGTGAGTTCTAAAATCCCTAACCTGTCCTGGCTGGAGTAATTATCCCTATGGTAACTTTTAAAAATTATATATTATATCTAGCTTTTTTGTTTCTACTAGTGGTGCACATACCTCAGTGCACATAAGAAAATTTATTCCATACATGGATGGAAAAAATTAGAGGGAACATTGGCCCTATTGCTCTGCAATGTAGACACAGCCCCTCTTGACTCGGGTCCCAGGAGTTAGTTGGAAGCAGCCTACAATTCCATGTGACAACTTCCTTAGTCCTCTCTCTAGCCCAACAATATGTAATGCACTCTCCTGAAAATGGAAGTAACCCCTACGTTGTGAACAGCAGCAGCTCAGGTCAGCATTAACTCATTCTTTTCAGATCAATGATCTGCAAGCACCCTGTCACTGACTCCTAGGTTTGCAATGCAGAGCGAACCGATCAAGCCTGTTACAAATCGAGCTGCTTTCTGGTAACATGAAGGGCAGGCAGTACAGTTTTCCCACAATGCCCCATGGCCCTAGGACTAGAGCAGCCACATTTCGGTGGGGGAGGTGGGGAAGGGGAGAGGGCTAGGAACTCTGGGATATGGTTACTTTGACTCAGGCCTGTGCACTGCAGGTTCGAGCACATTTTAGAAAAGCCTTAACATAGAGTTAAAATATAATGGAGATGCTTAAGACCAGGGTTCCCTAACATGGGCCAGAGGACTTGAGTCCCAGAAACCCTGGGCTTACATTGCAGTTTAGACATATCCAGTGAAGGTCTATGTGGAGGTCAGCTGTAGAAGTGCCAAAAAAGGTGGGCTCATCTGAGTCACTGACCTGATTCCACTATATGCTCTAGGTTAGAGCAAGGTTAGGTTGGGTTAGGTTTAGGCAAGGTTCCTGGGGCAGCTCAATTCAAGTCTGCAGGGTTATTTGCTTCTAGGGTCAACCTTGTCCCTTAGACAACTGCTGCTTAGCAGGAAAAATAGCTCTTAGTAGAAAGCATAGATAACAGACCACTGCAGTCACTAACAGCAGTCAGTGAACTATATCTAAACTGCAATGGAGGCAAAGGAAAAATTGTTTGACATGCAATAATAAAAGAACATTTTGTGCTTTCAGACGCACAATTTATACGCTAGACTGTATTTTTTATCACAACAGAAATTATTCAAATCCTTAATTTTGGAAACAGAAAATTAAGTATGTTTACAATTAGTTTTATTTTAATAACTATTACTTTTAGATTTTTTAAAAAATCAAAATGGTTTGTCAGAAGAAAATTCAGAAACTTGGAACAGAGTATTAATATTCTCTGCCTAATGATTGTGGGAGCACATCCAGCATAAGAAGGAAGCTGCACAATCACAGTGGGTCTAGAGTTTGAAGGAAAAGTAGTATCAGAGTCTGGTGGCATAGGTCATCTTAAGTATAACTTGCATGAAGTGCAGTTACTTGCACTCCAAAAATGACCGTGTCACTGCATACTTTCATAGTTATCCCTTAATGACTCCAGTCAAATCTGCTCTATTTACAAATAAGGATAGTTTTCTTAACTGCCAGTCCTCCAAATTCAGCCTGGAATTAGTCAAGCTGAGTTCTTTCTTGGTGTGCGACCATCAGCAATAAAGATTCTGCAAGTGGAACTTAATTCCATTCAAGGGAGTATAAACTGGAGAGGAATTAAGGTTGCTCATTCATAGCTATAATGACTCTGAGGTGGTCCATTCTAATCCAACAGATGAAAAAAGTGGAACAGCTTCTCTACAGGTATAAGGAAGTAGACTAAGCAAAGAGATGGAACCTTAATAAAATTTTGTAAAAAAAGGTATGTCTAATCAACAACAATCACTACCACCTTTCCATCCTTCCACCAAGAAGCAAATTAAAGCAGCTATCTAGGAAGTATCTCAACTACTAGTTTAATATATTAAAAATACAACAGTGGGTCAGAAAAGTTTTATTTTTACACTACTTGACAGTACTCAAGTAGTGTGGATCATGGAGTGGGCTAGCAGTCTGTTTTTTCAAATGTGTAACAAAGTTATTTATGCTACTTATTAATAAATTATGCAGGAGATTTTTTCAGGTAAATTAATTCTATGTATTTAAGTGGACATACTCCTAACTCAATTTTAATCTAATCAATAAAACCACAGGCAATACATTTGGGGATGATTACTGCATGTCTCAACTGATGTTATGAGGCACCTGGTTGAAGGAACTAATTATTCAAATGCAGTTATTCCATATAAGTGAATCATCATATGGAACTGAATTAATAAAGAAGAAATTAGCTAGACCTGTACATTTATTGACTGTTGAGTATGTAATGACTTACTGTTGCTCAGACAATTAGTGTTCATAGCAATAAAAGTTTCATAATATGCAAAAACTCCAAGATAAATTAACATGAAAGTTGCAAATTTGAATGTATAAAAGTCAAAGTATTAAAAACATTCTTACAGCAGCATTAACTCACCCATGAACTAAACACTATATATAAAGTATTTAACAAATTAACTATTAATCTAGTCAGATCTGAAAATTTTAGTTTGAAAATCGGGGAAGTGATCCTACATAAGAACATAAGAACGGCCGTACCGGGTCAGACCAAAGGTCCATCTAGCCCAGTATCTGTCTACCAACAGTGGCCAATGCCAGGTGCCCCAGAGGGAGTGAACCTAACAGGCAATGATCAAGTGATCACTCTCCTGCCATCCATCTCCATCCTCTGACAAACAGAGGCTAGAGACACCATTCCTTACTCATCCTGGCTAACAGCCATTTATGGACTTAACCACCATGAATATATCAGTTGTCTTTTAAATGCTGTTATAGTCCTAGCTTTCACAACCTCCTCAGGCAAGGAGTTCCACAAGTTGACTGTGCGCTGCGTGAAGAAGAACTTCCTTTTGTTTTAAATGATATCCATTTACTAATACAAGCTTGAGTATGATTGAAAGTATGTGCCTAAGTCACTTTTGAAAATGGGGCTTAGAAGCCTACATCATTCAAGTGCTTTTAAAATTTCACCCCTAGTCTTACCTTACAAATTTCCCTGATCATTATGGAAGTTAAGGATATTAAACTACAAATTGTTTTGAATACCAGTGAGGACAGAGAAATAAGAAGGGTCCTATAAATATTTGCATACAGACTGGAATACTTAATACTTGATTGGCATTCATGTAATTGCTTTATGTCAAAAGGCCTCAAAATGCTTTACAATGGCTAAGCATATTATAGAACCCAGGTGACCCAAATCCCAGTTTTCCCCTCTAACTACTAGATAACACAGTTTTCCTGGTCCAGGGTTTTTATGTTGTTATGGACCAAGGTAGAAATCCTGGACCAGGAAAGCAGTGTTATCTAGTATTTAGAGGAAAAAACTGGGATTTGGTGCCATTCATATCTCAAACTGTAATGTATCAGGAGATAAGTATTGTAACTAGTTTCCCTGACTTTGCTGTTATATAAGAGCCAGGCCAAGGTGTCACATTTTGTATCCTTGCACAGTATTCCTTAGGTCTAATGGATTTCTTCACGTACACACCAGCCTACATAAAGATCCCTTACTGTATCTGTTGGGGAGGGCACCCACAGTTCCCTTGCCTGACAAAGAAAGTGAACCTTCACTTCCCTAATGGTGGAAAAGAAGGTCTTTATTTCCAGGAAAGGCCGGCAGCTCGTCCCAACTAATGCACACCACAATTCAATTCCGCTGGTCTTAACTGAGATCGGGTTTATTAGAAAGCAATCAAAACTGAGCCAGTTGAAATTGCACATGTTCTTCAGATTAACATTGGTAGGCAGGGAAATCAGTTCTTTTGTTCTTGTCAAAAGATTTTAATTTCCTTCCACAATAAGCAATCTCCTTCTAAGTCTTGGTCTACACTACCAACGTATGTTGGTACAACTACATTGCTCAGTGCTGTGATTTATTCACACTGCTGAGTGACAGTTATACCAACCCAACCACCAGTTATGTTAACAGGAGAACTTTTCCTGTGGACATAGCTACTGCCTCTCAGGGAAGTGGAGTGCCTTCACCAATGGGAGAAGCTCTCCCTTCAGCGTAGGCAATATCTTCACCGGTGTAACTGTGCCGCTGCTGCGCTGTAAGTGTTTTTCACATATTTGCATATTTTATTCCTCCCCAATCAGTCCTCCCTGCATGAATTTACAACGTTTAATACTCCTCTGAAACTGGCTGTTACCTAGTTTTAGCCCATTCTCTCAGAGTATTATAAACAGAAAAAGTGTACTTTGCTTCCTGCTGTCCCTCAGAATTTAAGCATCTAGAAGCCACCTGGAGTTTATGTAATAACCCATTAGGTTAAACACAACACCACATATTTGGTTATAGCTATAAACCAGACAAGCAGGGAAATCACTAAGCACATTCTTACTCAAATGATAAAATATTGGTACATGGAGTAAAGTTAAGCTTTACAACAACCTGGCTGTTTCTCAGGTGCTGAATGTCTCAGATGAGTTCAAAGGGAAAAAAAGCCATTTTCCCTCCACAAGTTCCATGCTAGTACTTGAAGCAGGACTCTTCCCAGTTTGGTCATACTTATCACCACCCAAGAAGAAGCCACGCTGTTTGAAAGTTAAAATGTACTCAACATTGAACTAGGAGCTTACTTGGGGGCTCTCAATTGTTTCTTCAGTAACAGTATAAACTAAATAAATTTAGTATCACCAATGTAGTTAGTTAGTAACAGAAATTATAGGTAAACAGTAGCTGAGCACACAGAAAGACTTGGAAGGGGAGAAGTGGTCTGAGACAAGTGAACCTTAAAAAAGGTCACAGCTGTGTTAATGAAGGTTCTGTCACAGATCTTCACCTTGGGTAGATAGGAGTCCTCCTGCCTACTCCCTTTCTGTTTACTGTTGGCTTTAGTACTACCCACCTCATCTCTTTGTTGCCCAATCCTAAAAAGTTAAGTTGTTATATTCATACGAGAAAATATGTTTATAACTTCTCTCCATTATATGTTATTTATTTACTATGTACTATTTTTCATAGTGAATGACTTGCATAACCCACTAATTCCTTTGTGCTCAAAAGTGGTTCTAGCAATTTTTGTTTTTACACTGAGTTTTAATTTAAGAAGCCATATCCCTAGAGTAATAAGGCTTGTCAGAGTACATATTAGCAGGTTACTGGTGCAGTTTTCAGATGCTCGAAGCCACTCTTCCTTCTGCCCTACAAGCTGTGGTTTACTAATATACTTAGATGAAGCCACAGGAGTATTTTAAAATGTAAGTTTTGCTCATTGTGTGTGCATTCAAAAAAAATTTTTTTTTAAAATAGAACGAGAAACTTCTCTCTTTTGTGGAACTCAAAACAATGTAATGACTTTTGTTCAAACTCCCTCCTGAAAAATAAAATTCACTTTTTGACTAAGGTCAAGTATAGAACATTTCAGCCCCAAAGGATAATTTAAAGAAAGTTTGTTCAAGGGAAAATAAGGAGATTCAATAGACATGAAAGGAGTTGGCATGCCAATGTCCAGTAGCAAGGGCTGCACTCAATACTGGATACCACACTACTAATGGACAAGATGTTTATCAGTTTAGGTTCAAAGTCTGCAAACATCAGAGGGGTCATGCTTACTATCCAAAGTAGTCCCATGATGCTGTACCATCAATAGCATGTGCAGGATAGGACCTTAAGTTTGTACGATGCATTTCACCTTGAAGAAACCTAATAACTAATAAGTACATTTTTGCTTTTGAGGTAGTGAAGGGTTCTAGCTACTATTACAGTATAGCATATTTAAGTTTTACATTGTTGCATGACTTACCCTGACAAGTGCATCATCTATGATGTGATCACGTCTCACTTTGAGTCGCAAATATGGGTTCAACTGCTGTCCTTGAACTAAACTGTAGAGCACAGTTATGCGTCTTTCACTGTACATGCGGATTCTATTGTCATAATACAATCCCAGGTTCTTGGTAACAGCATTCAATATAAAGGGACATGTCATAAAAGAGAATTTGTTTTCTGTTTCTACTTTGAAGAAAGTGTAGTCTTTGTCCATTTCTAGAACATCATTCAGTGGTTCATTAATAAATTCTTCAAAAGGGATAAGTGGTTTTCGGCAATCTATAGTTTTTACACCAAGCTCAGTTTCCAGTGGGTCCACTCGAGGCCCTTTCTTGTTTCTTCTTTCCTCACCCAGAAGCTCTTGAAGAGTTAATTCACTGGATTCTGGGAGGGGCTCTTCATCTTCCTCTTCATTGTGGTCTGTATCCACATCCCCTCCGACTACATTTGCATAGTAAACCATTTTCAAGCACTTTGAAGCAGCAACAATGGCATCATCATCATTCACTAGATTGCGACTGTTGAATTCATTGCTTATGACTTTGTAGGTGATAAGCTGTTGAAATGTTTCCATCATTCTCCGAATCTGCTCTGCACTGTACTTAGACCACAATCTGACTAGTTTTGCTTGAGCTGCAAGGGGTAGCTTGCTCATTGCTTTGCAAAACAATGGCAGTGCCATTTCCAGATATTCAGGGCTATGAAGATTACCATTCTCCATAACAATTACAAACAAATTCAGATAGTTAGGATCCCGAGAGTACACATTATGGTAAGTCAAGTCACATTCTACATTAGGTGACAAGTACACAAGTGCATTTAAAAAGGCAGTTTCTATTTTTTCATTAGAAAGTAATCTACTGTAGACCCGTCTGACTGCTTCAATATCTACAGATACTTCATCGGGGCCTAATTTTTGTAGGTTGTTATCTCCTTGTGTGTTGTCACCTACTCTTGATGAAGATGACGATGATGCTCCGGAATCTTCCTCCATCGCAGCAGCTGAACAGGCAGCTTTTTCTTTTTCATCTTCATCCTTATCCTCATCCTTTCCTTGAAGAGACTTCAGCTCTTCCTTGGTATGCTGCTTGGCTTTTCTGAAACTTTGTACCAATGCCTCAGCACTAGAAAACACTCTCCCAATGACACGGATTAGAGGAGAATAGTCCTCTTTCTCTCTACACAGTTCAAGAATTTCATCTACCTTCTCTTCTGTTAGGTAAGTCACATCTATAAAGTTAAAAAAGAGACCACACTTGAAATTTACTTGATACAGTAAATACATTCACTTTTTATCAAGTTGCAATGATATACACAATTTTTTTACCATCACCTCACATCTAATACCTCCTACTATGACATTGTTGAATGAGTTTAAGACAAATTTACTTTGTAATTTCATTAACATGGAGAAACAAACTCATCTATTTGCAGCAGATTCACTGTACTTGAATGTTTTATTCCTTACTTCTATGAAGCTCTGTGACCTAGGAGTCAATTGCAATAATGAGATAGCTTTGCAACAGAATTGTAGGAAAGATGAAATACATTTGGTAATATATAATGGTATTATATCCTGGAAACAAAGTCAGTAAAATATTTAAATGTGTAAAACTTTAAAAACCTTAAAGCATGAAGACCAACCCATCAACGTACTTGGTAAAACCGCCTCCATTTGATGTTACAGGACAGGATACTATTGTCTTTAATTCATCTTTTCACAGTCCTTAAACATCTGTTGATCAAATGCCCATTAAAGTAACTAAGCTGAAAATTACTAAAAGTATGGTCACTGCTCAGTAGCAACTATTTATTTTAAGGTACCATAAGAAATGTTAACTTTTTAAAAAATAGATTCTTCACAAGAGAGCTAGTCAGTTGTTTATTTTGTGATACAGTAAATGAAGGATAATATAGTCATTTATAGTAGTAATTTCTGCAACAGTTAAAAAAAATCTCATGAATATGAAACATGTCTGAAAAGCATTCAAAAAATATATAATCAATATCTCAGAAATTCATGCTGCAGTGTATCTGACATACATAACTGGTCTTGAATCAAAGGGGTTCTTCTGTATGTGCTGGGCCACTTTATTAGTTAAACAAACTAACAGATATTCTTAAGGTTGCCTACTAATGTTAATTTAAGTCTACACAAGTTGATTTTTAAAAAGGTAGTTTCAGTGGGTGCCAAACTGTCATTCTCATAGATATGAAAAAAATCTTATTTTGGTGAAAGATTTATTTAAGATTTATCCTTTTTCCTCTTTACTGTTGCTGCTTTTCTCTCAATTCCTTCAGAAGCCTTTCTGAGGCCCTGATCTTGCAAACAGTTAAGTTGTTTGTAAGTTGCTTATAAATTACTTTACCTATACCAATCTCATTGATTTCAGTGGAATTACCTATGCACATAAAGTTACTACCATGCCTAAATGTTTATAGGATCAGAACCTAAAAAAGGTTAATAGATCCAAAAGTTAGAAGGGACCATTGAGATCATCTTGTCTGACCTCTGGTATAACACAGGCCAGAAAACTTCCCCGAAATAATTACTTTTAAACTAGAACATCTCTTTTTAAAAAACACACTCAATCTTGATTTAAAATTGCTGGTGATGGAGAATCCATAACAACCCTGGTAAACTGTTCCAATGGTTAAAAATTTACACTTAATTTCCAGTCTGAATTTACCTAGCTTCAATTTTTAGCCATTGAATATTGTTATATCCTTGTCTGCCAGACTGAAGAGCCAAATATTTATTCTCCATGTAGGTACTTATAGACTATAATCAAGTTGCCCCTTAACCTTTTCGTTGTTAAAATAAACAGTTTGAGCTCCTTGAATCAATCACTATAATGCATGTTTTCCAAACCTTTAATAATCCTCATGGCTCTTTTCTGAACCGTTTCCAATTTATCAACATCATTCTTGAATTGTGGATGCCTGACACAGTATTCTGGCAGCAGTTGCACCAGTGCCAAATATAGCAGTAACATAATCTCTCCACTCCTTCTCAAGATTCTCGTTTACACAGCCGATGATTGAATTAGCCCTTTTGGCCGAAGTATTATACTGGGAATTCATGTTCAACTGATTAGCCGCCATGACCCCTAAGTCTTTTTCAGAATTATTGCTTCCCAGGACGGAGTGCCCCTTTTTGTAATTATAGCCTACATTTAACAGTATTAAGACACACATTATTTGCTTATGCTCAGCTTACCAAATGATCCAGATCACACTGTATCAGTGACTTGTCCTCTTCATTATTCCACTGTCTCAATATTAAATCACCTGCAAGCTTTATCAGTGATGATTTTATGGTCTCTTCCAGATCACTGATAGAAAGTTAAATAGCATAGGGCAAAGAACGAAGCCCTGTGGGATCCTACTAGAAACCCATCTGCTTGATGTTGATTCCCCGTTTACAATTACATTTTGAGAACATCCTATCACTTCAAGTTTTTAATCCATTTAATGTGTGACGTGTTAGTTTTATATTGTTCTGTTTTTTTAAATCAAAATAGTGTGCTACCAAGTCAAATATTTTACAGTAATCTAAGTATATTACAGCAACACCATTATCTTTATCAATCAAACTTGTAATCTCATCAAAAAGATACATCAAGCTAGTTTTACAAGATCTATTTTCCATAAACCCATGTTGATTGGCATCAATTACATTATCCTTCTTTAGTTCTTTATTAATCGAGTCCTGTATCTGCCACTCCATTATCTTGCCCAGCATAAATGTCAGTGACAGGCCTATCATTACCAGGGTCATCCTGTTTACCCTATTAAAATATTGGCACAACATTAGCTTTGATCCAGTTTTCTGGAACTTCCCCAGGGTTCCCAGACGTAGTGAAAAATCAACATTAGCAGTTAAGCAAGGCCCTCAGCCAGCTCTTTTAAAACTCTTGGGTGCACGTTATCCAGATCTGCGGATTTAAAAATGTCTAACTTTAGTAGTTGCTGTTTAACATCTATGATATTATGCCCCATATTCTTCATAGAAATACTGTTATGATATGAATATGGCATAACTAAGATGTTTTATGCAAGACGGGTCGTGTGAGGTATTACTGGAAAGGTTATGATTTACTGAATGTGATTATCCAATTTGTATGCATATATCATTTCTGTATCTGAAGTTAGAAATATTGACTGTGTAATAATTACAACCATGTGTATACTTGGGGAATGCCCACCAGACAGTATGCAATCAGCCTGGACAGGCCATTAGGAAGGACAATAGGACTTTGAAGGTACTAATCTCCCACCTTCCTGAGAAGTTTCCTGGGATGCTGCTTTGACACCGCAGGGTCGTGTGATCATGTCACTTGGTATAGGTTACCATCTTTAAATGCTGATACTTTTCCACAGGAAGGGGGTTGGAATCAAACTAGGAAACAAAGCATTCCTGCCACATGCAAATCCTATTTAAGGCTGGGGAGTGAGTTAATCTTGGCTCTTCTCCACTGTCTCCCTGCCTAAGAAGGAAGACTGCTAAGAACACTTGAGGAAACAAAGGAACTAAGCTGGGGGAGGTAGGGATTAAGCCCAGGTGAGACAGACCAGATCAGCGGTTTGAGCATTGGCCTGCTAAACCCAGGGTTGTGAGTTCAATCCTTGAGGGGGCCATCTAGGGCAAAAATCTGTCTGGGGACTGGTCTTGCTTTGAGCAGGGGGGTGGACTAGATGACCTCCTGAGGTCCCTTCCAATCCTGATATTCTATGATCAGAGAAAGAAAAATGGAAAATTAAATTTCTAAGGAATATGTTGCAGATTTAAGAAAACTGGCAAAATATAAGGATTACAGAAGTGTGGCTGAGCAGAAAACCCAAAAACTCTAATTTTTCTAATAATCCATGGAAGTTCATATAGGAACTATGTTCCTGAAAACAGAGGAAGGACTCCGATCTTTAACTTCTTGTCCATGTGGAAAAAAGCAGACTCCACTCATTTGCATAAAAATGTTATTGCTAAAATACAAAGCTGTAGTACTGAATATACTTGTAGTTAATGGAATTACTTTCTAGTACACTTTAGGTTTGTTGCAGCATACATCTAGAAATCAAATTGTGATATAAAAAGAAAGTGATAGTCAACTATCTCAAACATTTTCGGTTCTATGCCACACGATAAGTCTCATAAACCATGTTTATGAAGTACTAAATTCACTGGCTCTGGACTACAGAGGTTATTAGCTGTACTGTATAACAAATTGATCATTTTATGATAGTGATTATTGTTGAAATATACTGCATGTCAAATCTCACCCACTTCCAACAAGAATATATGTATAATATTCTTCTATGTTAACATCCGAAAAACATCATAAAAAAACCCATATCTAATGCATGTTTCTGACCAAATCGCTTGCATTCCAGGCATTTAACACAAGTTTTATAGCTGCATACCTTATAAGCACAGTCCAATGGATCTGTTTATATATCGATAACATTACCAGTGACATAAGAGCTACCATACCAGGCCAGTCCAATATCTTGTCTCCAATAGTTATCAGCACCAGATGCAAGAATTCCCGTAGCGAACAATTACAGAATAAAATGACCATAGGAAAGTATGTCTAGCACTTCCTATCAGTTAGTGCTAGACATATGAGATTATATATCCCTTCCAATTTTTTTCACCTTCACCTTCTCTCATGCAATTATGGATGGTTCACATTACCCATATAAAAAGATGACGCTTTTTTAAAAAAAGTATTATTCGCTTGGTCTCGATGTTTTATAGCAATGAGTTCCATTTATGTCTCATGCACAGTATTTCCTTCTATCATTAAGTGTTTGTGCCTTTCAATTTCATTGAATGTTCTTGTGTTATGAAAAGGGTAAATAAGATCCCCAGATCCATCACTTTTGCACCATTTGTTATTTTGTCTCTATCGTGTCCCCTCTTAGGAGTTTCCCTAAACAAAACAATCTTTTCAATCTCTTTATACGGAAGCTTTTTCAGGCCTCTAACTATGTGTCACTCATCTCTGGACATCTAATTCTGCCTTTTTTTTTTTTTGGAGAGTGATCAGAATTGAATACAGCATTCCAGATGAGAGTGTTTATTTATATTGTGGCATTATATTGTTTTCAGAAATATTTTCTAGCGCATACTTTATACATCTTCATATTTGCTTTTTTGAGTGTCATTAAACGTTGCACAGAGATTTGCACTGAGCTCTTGACCCCCCCACCCAGATATTTTTCCTGCATGGTCACACTTTTTAGGACCCCGCAATATGAGTAGTTCAAGTTATTTCTACCAAAGTACATTACTTTGCATTTTCAACAGTGACTTATTTGCTACTATTTACCCATTTATCTAGTCTTATTACATCTTTCTGATATTTGTCTCATTTAACTTCCACAATTGTGAGTCATCTCCAAATTTTGTCACCTCATTATTCATCCTGTTTTCCAGATCTTGAAGGTATACATATTAAAGAACAACAGAACATGGAACTTTGGGATATCTCATTGCCAATCTTTTGCCTTGTTAAAAACTGACCATTTGTTTCTACTCCATCATCTGTGCTAGATGTTCTGTACTGTCCATGAGCAGAAACAGCATGGTGCTATGGCCATGGTCAGCAGCAGCAGCATAATGCACCCCACAGAGAATTTTTGGCAATGAGTCAGCAGAAGCTCTAGCAGTAGTTGCCACAACTGCTCCCCTGGCTGCTCTTGGAGCACTGCTAACTCCTTGGAGGGTTGCTCCTTTCTCTTGGGCTGACTGAAGAGACAGAGGCTGATGTGACTCCCTTCCTGAAGTGACCTGACCAAAAGGAAATGGTCTGTCTCCTTAACAGCAAATGAAACAAAGGTCCCCCACTTTCTTCTATGAATTGGGGCTGCAGCTTTTTGAGACTGCCCTGAGTTAGGGAAAAGCTCACTGTTGGGTTTAGGGTCAGTAGCACAGACGGCTAAGGCAAACCCATATGGTTGTTTAACAACGGATTTGGTGGGCTTTGTTTGGGGAAGCTGTTGAGCTTTTCAATTTAGTCGCTTCAAAACTGCCATTCAGAATCAAATGTAATAGCAAGCTGCTTACCCTTTTCCTTGGCATTCTAAAATTTGATTGCTGTTTCCCCAGCAACTGTAGCTGCAGAAGGACCACTGCAGTAATTCAGGATTTCAAAATTCCTCAGAAGGAAATTTTGGTTCCAAAGCTAGTTGGGAGCCTCAAACGGACTTCAGAAGTTTTTTCCTCTAGGCATTAATGCTCTGCAGAGGATGGTCAGTCTGTCCAAGCAGCTATGGAGACAGGTCAATACTGGCAGGTTCTGCAGTGGCTGGGGCCTAGCCTGAAGCAGCGACTCACAGGATTGGTCTGCCTCCAGAGTTCCAAGGAAACCACTGTCTAGAATCTATGCACATAGCTGTGAAGAAGTAGAGAAACTAAAAACACACTGTTAAATATAGAAAGATTAAAGATATAGATTAGACAGAATTCCCTCACCACAAAAATGCAGAACATGACACTTGCAACAATCACTCTGTCTCAATGTTGGTTCCCTTTCCCCACCCTGTAAGAAATTAGGGGCCATGTCCATCTCTCACTATGTTTTGTATATAGTGCCTAACACAAATGGTCCCCAATCCTGACGGGGGCCTCTAGGTGTTGTAATATTACAAACAAACAGGATGGTACACTACAGGTGCAATACATCCCTTTATTCTTTGCTAAAAAGGTTATACCTTCCTTTTAGTTAATTGTTAGTGAATCCCAACTTGCATGTCTGCACAACCTGTTGCAACAGTACCTTAGTAATACTAATTTTGGAAATGTGATGGGCAGATCCACAGTTAAAGGCTTTGGGTTTTTCTGTTAATGTGGGATTTCAGTCTTTGCTAGGGATGAAAGTAAAGTATTGGTCATAACCAAATTTACACAAGTCTGTCGGAGTACAGATGTAATTTTCTGGAAAGCCAGAAGTAAATAGGTTCAGCTGTTTAAGTGTTCAAAACACACTTATGGGACAGTTATGGGATGCTGTATTTTTTTCAGATCTCTAACTTACAAATGAATTTGTCTTAGCATATGTTTTAGCTTTTATAGATGTAGGTCTAAACAAGATCTTTCCACAGACTGGTATTTTTTCCGTTAACCAAGGTATTAATATTATACTTCCTTAGGTTTTTTATTTTCTTTTTATTTAGGACATTAAGCCAGCAAATTTCTGTGTTTACTGTAGCAACCTTATCTGTAAGTTAATGATTTGCGTGTGTGGAATATCAACAGGCTCAGCAAAAAAGCCACAGTGTAAGAACTGGCTGGTTTTCTGGAGTTTGGCCATAAATCCTCCTCATCCTAGTACCAAAGGAAGGTACAATTCAAACCCAGACTCTAGAATCAACTCTATTTTGACCAGCTCTGCCTCACCCAAGCTTGAAAACCATTAAACCAAGCTGGCCCTTTTGCTGTTCCTTTCCTCCTTTACCTGTCTGTTCCCAAACACAATTCCGAGGCCAAAAATGAAAAGTGCAATCTTGAGAATCTATTCAACTGAGGAGTCATGTGACTGAGCAGTAAACTGGCAGTACTGAAGCACCTGTTACATTAGCACATGACAACACTAACTTTTGAAATTTTAAGACAAAAGAAAAAATGTTTCCATAATAACCCAACCCACCCATATATTTTAGCAGGGATGTGATGAATACCCAGTTTGAAATCAATTCTGGACATGAATCCAGCCCTTTTGTAGTATTTGTAAAAATCTTATTCTAAAATGCAGCCCAAATACCGAATACTTAAACAGTTATGTAGCAACAGTCATGGCCTGGCTTCTTTCCCCTCCACACCAAACCTGCAGCTCTCTTTCCAGCATTTTATCCACAGTGCTTGAATTCAATGCCTTCTCCTTCCATATATAACCCCATCTTTTTCTCCAGAAATCTCCATCCAATTTCCCGCAATATCTAGCCTACTCCAGTACAGTTCTCGTTCCCTTCCTCCATACAGGCTACCAGTATCCAATGTTATAGTAGTTGGATATTCATAACCACTACTTGCTATCCAACAATTCTGAACATCCTAATAATCAAATCACTAGTTTTTATTACAGTATCTGCTTCCAACCCAGAATCCTGTATAACTGTTCACAGATGATACCTAGAGTTGTAATTTTAGATCTATATACTGGACATGAGAAAGAAATCTACAAGCTTCCAACACCACCATTTTTAGGGATTTTTATTTTATAAAGATTCTATAATGCCTTACCTTTAAAGTCATCTCTCGGGCCTTGCATTTCCTTCTTGTTCATTTTTCTGTCAGTACAGGAATTGTTATGGGCACCTTTGGAATTGTTTTCTAGATAAGCTGAGCTCGTTCCTTTCTTGGAGGGATGAGGATCACAGAGTTTTGCATTAATCTTATAAAGCTCGAGGGCCTTAATGGCTGCTGCATTGTTATCCATACGGTGAAAAGTTGGACAGGAAGCACAAAATTCATTCGTGCAGGCTTCATTTCCACAGCCCTCGGTTAACTGGTGGTAGTAGCGTTCTATTAGATGTTTTGCAGCTGCTCGCTTCCTGTACCAAACATTCAAACAGTAAGCATAAGGATTAGTACGGCTTTCACATACAAAGCTCATTCAAATTATCATCAAAGCAGAGATTAGTCAGACATGAAATAAAACACTTCTGAATCAAAGGACACGCATTAGGAGATTTTGAAAATGCAGGATTCTCATTTTGACAAAAGAAAGTATATTTAATGCACAATTTAGTTGCAGGTCATATGTAAACTGAAAGAGAAGCAGGTTTTTACCATGTTTCTCCAGCACTAAAAGTTCTCAGTTCTACATTCAAATGTAATACTTAAGTTTACTATGAAAATTCTGCTGGGGGAAACTAACTCACTCAGTTAAAACTGAGGTATAAATTAACTGAAGCTAAGTATCTCGATATTCCAAATTTAGAATTAGTCTTCTGTCACGTTACAGGCAACATTTCACTTGGTTGGCTGATCAACACCTTGCATAAGCACTTGCATGACACTGTCACACAATCTGAAAGTCTTGTAAGTTTATGTTTTCTTTTATAAAAATGCTAGAGTGACATTAAGTCTGTCCAAGCTGAAAAGCACCCCTTGATTAATTTAGAACCCGATCCTGTTAGGTGCTGAGCACTTTCTACTCCCATTGAAACCAGCGAGATATAGATCCTTTAAAAATTACATTTCCAGTTTTACAGCATTCCAGGAGCAAAAACGGAACCCTGTCCTATGTTTATTTACTTAATACTCAGGGCAATTACACTGCTGAGAATAAAATAAAAGTGGAGCTGAAGTCTAAAAAACTATTTCCCCTGGCTCAAATAAGGCATTTGAACCCCTGACTATCCTTTCAACCGATCTTCCCTTCTCTTTTTTTTTTTCTGATTATATTTGGTGGTGCAGTACTTTCTAAAATAGATACTAACCTAGTGCCATGTACAGTTTCAAAGATATGGCTGCCTCCTTCTCCCTGGTTTCTTTTTGAAGTGACAAGCTGCAAAGAGGAAACTCATCTGAGCCTAGCACTGTCAGTAACAAAAATCCTGTAACTGGGCAATGAATGATACAGATACATCTAGATACAAAGATGACAGTGGAAATATGTTGTCACCAGCATTGGCTGTGCGCCCAGAACAGCTGTAGAACCTCACTGCTCTACACTGAACTAAAAACTTGAGTATCTGCTTCCACGGCATGTCTGCATTTCATCAAAGGGTGAATGAGCAAGGTTCTATTTTATATTTTACTATTTAATTCTACTTATGCCTTCAAATAGTTCTGTAAGGCATTACAATCCTTTCCTAGAGTTTTACACTTGTCTAACAACAAGATTTAGATAAAATATTATCCATGTGAAAATGAAAAACTACGTTTAGATTCGGGTTACAAACTATAAATATTTAATCTATCTATCAAGCCCCGAGTTCAGAATTCTGCCTCCCCATGTAATAGCTGAGGACAAATATTTAAAACTGAATAAGGAACATTTTATTGCAAATTTTTAGATGTTTTCTTCAACTTTTGTAGAGAAAACATAATACTGAACTCAGGGCTTAACAAGCACTGTACAAGTTAAAGACGACTGACTTTTCAAATATTTCATTTTATAACACAAGTGTATTCACAATTTGTCACCTTGATTTTCTGAAAGCCCAATTTGAGCCCAGAACCAAGAGAATATACAAAACATCCCAGATACATCACACAGAGCCTAAATGAGCAAGTAAAAAGAGAGATGTGCCAGCAAAATCAAGTCAACTATTGCAGATGATAGATAAGCCAGCAGATTAGAAATGTTTAACTACCAGTCCAAAAAATAAAAATAAAAATCAACATTGGAAAACCTACCACTGATTTAAATTTTTTTCCACCTTGTATCCATTAACATTACAAAATTAAAGCAACTTTTTACAGCCACCCCTCCCCCACTTTTGCAAACCTTAAATATAAAACTGTAAAAACGGGTCCACAGTTTAGATGCATTTATTTGGGAGACCGTAATGTTAGAAGTAGGGGATTTTGATGTTTGGAAGTGGATAGATATACATGAAATTAGAACTGATCTTTGTTTCTCATAGTGTATGTGGTTCTTTTAAAACCAAACATTAAAGCTGCTTTTAGCTTACTAAGGAAAGTGTAGAGCTTGCCTTGATAACTCATTTGTTTGCTTCTCTTGCGATTACTACAATGCATTACTTTTACCACCTCCCACCATGGAACACGTACCCAAATGAAGTCCAAACCACTACTTCTTTCATATCTCATACCCCTCTTTAAGACTATTTTTCCATGATACATACAAGATAATTTTTTACATAAAACCGTGATGGTCCAACAATAGCCACATAATATTATTGCTGTAACATTTAGCCTTCCTTAAACCATTCCCTGCAATGTTATGCTCACTTATTTAATCATGTCTAAATTTAGACTGCAAGATCTCTGGCGTAATCTTTGTTTTTTATAAAGTGCCTAGTAGTTCTTTGGGTGTTATACACACCAGTATAAATCCTCCTTATTCTGAGCATTTAGATCCAGCCTATTTAGACTCAAGTGTAGGTTAGCATCTTATATATTTAAATGTAGAGGAAAGGACCAATTAAGAACATAAGAATGGTCTACTGGGTCACAGCAATGGTCCATGTAGCCCAGTATCTTGTCTTCCGACAATGGCCAATGTCAAATGCTTCAGAGGGAATGAACAAAACAGGGCAATTATTGGGCACTGGTCCGGTCAGATCCATGCACATCTCACTTTGGGAGGAAATGTTGTGCTTAGGAGCAGTCTGCATTGGGAATCTGCTCTTATGCCTGTGAGAGTAAGTTTTTTTTACTTTCATGTTGGGACTTGTCCTTTTTCTTTGGTACCAATGGATCCAGGACATGGGACATATTCACAGGGATGCTCACTGCTGGAGACGGATGCTGTATTAGTGGTTCTGGTCTTATGGCTTTCTCCATCAAGTACTTATGGAGGCAAAGCTCTCAAGTGTCCTCGGTTTGGGGTGGGAAGAACCTGCAGATGGAGCAGCGAGCCGTGATATGTGCCTTCTCAAGGCAGTAAAGGCATCTCTGGTGCTCATCGCTCAGAGAGTGAGCAAGGGCAGGAGAAAATTTTTAAATCCTGGAATCCAGAGCATAGTTCCCCTGGGTGGGAATGTTCCCCGAAGAGGAGAACTACAACTTACTTACTATCTATCTCTAAAATAACAAAATACAACTATCTAAAATTACGTACACTGAACAAGGAGTGGTCATTTTCAGAGCAAAACTAAGAGCATGAAGGAACAGGGGTTCCAACTCAGCAGTAAGAAGTAACTGGAGTGGTGTTGATTTGCACTACCTATTATACCCTTGGCTGGGAGCAGGAAGGAACGCATCACGCACATGCAGGTCAATGGACACTACTACGATGTGTGGAATACAGCTAGGACCATCACTCAAAGAAGAATATGTAGTATACACAGGGTTTTAGTCTTTAATACTTGCGTATCTCAGAGTTATTGCAAGTATAATGACAAAATCTGATAACGATGGAGGGGCAATATAAATACCTATTTGGAGACAGATCAGCAATGACATTATTAATGTTGACACTAAGGACTGATCTACACTATTTTTGTACCAATTTAAACATACTTCTATTTTTCTATTTCTATTTTAACTATTTTTCTGTATCTAAACCCATATAGTTAAAATTGTGCTAAAAAAGTGTGTGGAAGTGACAAACTAAACACGGAAAGAGGCCCTCTTATTCCAGAATATGTGTCCACACAAGGAATTATATCAGTGCAACTAGAGTGGTATAAGAACGCCAGTAAATTTCCACATATAGACAAGCCCTAAGTCAAGCAGGACAGTAGAAATCCTATATAGACTCCGCTCAGTTTAAAAGTGTTATATACTAATATCTACATCTGTACACGGTTTGAATGAAACAGAATATTTCATAGCATAGTACTCCTGGCACATCTAGTTCTTCCAGAAATGTGTGTGTAAATTTCCCCAAAATCAGAGACATAATTTTGCTTTCAGATATTACAAAGAAATATCTGAAATCTTGGTTTTTATTTTAAATAAACTTTAACTTACACTGACTGTTTTTGTAGAATAATGGAGAATGCTTACAGACATCTCTTTATAAATATGCCATAATTCAGTTACAAATAACTACAAGTTCAGAGGTGTTTCTATTTTTATTAGGCACTAGCCTCATAAGTTTCTGTCTGTCTGTTCAGTAGTATAATTTGGGTTGCAAGATCATAGCATATAGCATGTCCAAGGCTCATATGCAAATTGTGGAATAGATTATGGGGGGTTATTTGTTTTATTGAACAATTCAAGAACAGTTTCTTCATAATAAAAAGAGAGAGTATATACTTTAAATACATGATTGCACATGAATCTGCATTTCTCAAATAACTCAACACTTGCACAGAAATGGTGAATAAGCTAAACATGTAAGTGCAACACATACATAACTAGGCAACCAAGCAAATGAGAGCTACATAAACATTTTACCAGCTTTAGAAGAAATTTAAAACCACATCTCTGTCTACTGCTTTGTTTTGAATAAGGAATTCACAAGTAAAATTCCAAAGTTGTGTTATCTGGTGTTAGCCTAGGTTATTAACTTGTACAAAAAAACCAACCTTTAAGTGTTCAATTTACATAACACATTTTTGAATGAAGCATAATAAAAGATTTTGTAGTAACTTAGCACAACAACAGTATAGAGTATGGTGGGTATTTAAAAAAAAGGATTACACATTATGTGCATGCTAACTTTTATTCTTTTCTGAACAGAGCAGCATCACTATTTAATGCCTTTAGAAAAACATATACATTAATGTTCACTGAAGTTTACAATCTCTTATATTAATTAATTCAGTAGGAATTCAAAGTACCACGGCAGCGTTATCATTATCTAATTCCTTTCTTTAACAAGCACAATGAAAAAAAAATCTGCATTAGATTATCCCCAACAAGTGAATGATGTCAACAGGCATCACGTGGAAATTATGGAAGTAAAAGGAAAATAGTGCCCATTTTCTATATAGAAAATGGAAGAAAAATCATTTAAAATGTTGATGTTTTAATTCATGAATTACTGTTTCATTTATTTTTTATATAATAAAGGGCAAACAGGAGATCTTGTAAGACAAAACTTTAAATCACTGATACAGCTATAGTATTTTTATAGTGTACTTCTGGAAACAACTGTAGCTGAAACAAACAACTAGCAGCTAACAGTGAAATGTATGTGGAAGTTTGGAGGCAGGCATTTAGGGGGATTTTTGTCCTCTTTTCCCCCTCCCTAGAAGTAGGGACTACAAAGTTAAGACAATGATGACTGCTGAGGCAGCACACTAGAAGTGTCCCAAGGAGGAGAGGAGACAAAGAAGATGGTCAGATGTGGCAGCTGTGGTATGTACATCTGATGGAAGCTACTTATGCATAAACTGTTACCTGATAGAGCCTTCATGGCAGAAAAGATTCAAGGACTGGAGATGACGACAGAATTCAGATGGGGAGTTGATGGATTTAATCTAAAAGAGGAGGTGGCACAAACAACTAAATATTTGTTCATCAGGTGTCCACAAAAGGATCTGGAGGGCAGACTGCCAGAGGAGGAGGGTGATCAATGGAAGAATGTGACCATGAAGACAAGGAAAAGACCAGCTAGTGGAGGTGAAAGAGAGTTGAAGGAGGAGAAGAAACAGGCAGATGGGATGTCGAGGAAGAAAAGAAGGGCAGTCAGTCCTTGCAGAAGAGAGAATGGAGATAGTCCTGTCACTAGAGCTAATAGAGACAGAAGAGTTCATTATCTGTCAGGAACAAGGATACAAGATGTGGACGTGAAGCTCAAAAGGATCCTGATGGGAGTGGGGGAAAAAAATCCACTGACTGCGCTGCATGTCAGAATGAATGACCTTGCTTGATTCCCAATGGACTAGATCAAGGATAATTACAGTAGGGTTGGTAAGATGCTTAAAGACGTGGAAGCTCAAATGATCTTCAGTCCCTACAGAAGGAGGGTGAAGATGTGGCAAAATAATGAAGATGAATAGATGGCTCAAGGACTGGTGCTCTGTGGAAGATTTTGGGATGATCAACCATGGGAAAGCATTCACAGAAAGAAGACTCTTCTCAACTGATGGACTCCATTTGATTACCTGGGATACTAGCCTTCTGGAATCAAGACTGGAATGATTATTACTTTTTATTGATACTTTAAGAGATTACAAAATCAAAATAGGCTTCAAACTGCTGAAAGGTAAAATAGTTATTTAAAAACATTTCAAGCATTTCCTCTCTCTGTTTTCTTCCTCCTCAGCCTCTTCAGTTAGTAAAGTCTTAAGGAATGAGCACAAGACAGATAATTGGGAATGTTCTAAGCTCTAATCCTGACTCTGCCCCTAGCTGTGTGGACTAGATCAAGTCACCATCAACTTTGTCTCCATATGAAAAAGGGGATAATATTTGCCTATTAACGTCATGGGCTTGTGAGGATTAGTCAGTCTGTATATTGTATATGGTTTTATAAATATATAAAATATTAAGTATTATATCCTCTCTATCCCTCACTCTCCATGATTTTTTAAAAAGTCTTGTCCCCAGTGTAAATGTAGAAATATTTTTCATGTGGTGTTTCAAAACTGAATTGGGCTGATGGTGGTTAGAATTCTCCCAAAGCAAACAAATAATGCAGACAATTACAGAAAAATCATTCTTATATTTGTTATTTTCTAAAAATTTCTATCCTATTGAATTATGTTCAGGTCAGCTTACAGCAGCACTAAGCCATGTGGGAAACTGCACAGATGTTGCATGCCTCCAAAACACCTATATGTGCTCTTTTTGAATGCCTCAGCCAACTGCCTAAATTGCCCCTTATGTCCTTGTGACAAAGTGGGTTATGTTTGTATCAAATTATAGACTCTATTTCGTATTATGCATTGAACTTGTATTCTACACTTGCCCAAGGCAAGCCTACTGAATTGCATTCCAGACAGCAGCTCTGCCCAGGAGATGTTTGCACCACCTCATTGAAGGACTATCACCGAAAAGCCATCAAGCTACTGGATTTGATGGTCTCTAAGCTGCTGGCCAACTCCCATGGAACAGCAGCAAAGAGTCTTGTGGCACCTTATAGACTAAAAGACGTTTTGGAGCATGAGCTTTCGTGGGTGAATACCCACTTTGTCGGATGCATGTCCCATGGAACAATGTTTTTTCTATAGAGGGGGCCCACAGGGGATGCATATACAATTGAGGCAGGGGGCTGGAGAGTTCCAGTGGAGTACATGGCAAGAAGACAGGCTATTTAAGGCCGGGGGTGGGAGGGAGCAACCATAGCCGTCTGTAAGGACTTGCTGAAGAGAGGGAAAGAGGGACTTTGTTCAGCCTGAACAGTGACCAACCTCTGACTCACAAAAGGGAAAGCTCAGACATGGGGAGGGTGTGCCTTGGTACTTTTTGTTGTTTTCAGAAATCTGTAACTTCAATACTTTTAAGAGTAGAATTTCTGTGCTAAAGAAATACTTTTGCTAAGCCTAAGTTCCTTGCTTTCCTGCTATATTGTCCCATAGGGGTTAGTTAAAGTAGAAGCCCAGTTGTCCACAGCCTAGGTAGAGCTTTGGGAAAGTGTATGTAAGCAACTGGGTGCTAGGGAGATATAAAGCACTGGTTTCAAGGTCTGGGGAGTCTGCACAGAAGAGTCTCACATGCCAATGAAGGACTCTGACAAGAGGTCTCCAAGTATGTTTGTCAGATCCAGAGCTAAACAGTTACTAGACCAGGGGTCGGCAACCTTTCAGAAGTGGTGTGCCGAGTCTTCATTTATTCACTCTAATTTAAGGTTTCGCGTGCCGGTAATACATTTTAACGTTTTGAGAAGGTCTCTTTCTATAAGTCTATATTATATAACTAAACTATTGTAAGTAAAGTAAACAAGGTTTTCAAAACGTTTAAGAAGCGTCATTTAAAATTAAATTAAAGTCCTGATCTTACGCCGCCAGCCTGCTCAGCTCGCTGCCAGCCTGGGGTTCTTTTCACCTAGGCCAGCAGCGGGCTGAGCACGGCCTGCGGCCGGGACCCCAGACCTGGGTGAGGGGGGTTTCAGGGGTCAGGGCAGAGGGCTGGGGGGGAAGTTCAGGGATCAGGGCAGAGGGCTGGGGTGTGTGGGGAGTGCAGGGCAGAGGGCTGGATGTGTGGGGGGGTTCAAGGGTCAGGGCAAAGGGCTGGATGTGGGGGTGCAGGGCAGAAGGCTGGGTATGTGGTGGGGGTTCAGGGCAGAGGGATGGGGCTGTGGGGATGTAGGGCAGAAGGCTGTGTGTGTGTTGGGGTCAGGGGAATTCAGGGCAGAGGGCTGGGGGGTGCAGGGCAGAAGGCTGAGTGTGTGAGGGGGTTCAAGGGGGTTATGGCAGAGGGCTGGGGGTGTGCGGGGTGTAGGACAGAAGACTGAGTGTGTGTGGGGCATCAGGGAAGACTGAGCGGCTCATGGCAGGGGGCTGGCAGGGATATGCCCTGTTCCACCCCCTTCCCCAAGGCTCCGTCCCTACCTCTCTCTGCCTCCTCTACAGAGCTGCCTGCACACTGCCGCTCTTCCCCTCTCCCCCTCGCTAGGGCCATCAGCTGATTGGCGCAGGGAAGGAGAGGAGGCGGGGCAGGAAAGCACCATGCTGGGGAAAGAAGCGGGGGAGAGGGAAGCTTGGCTGCCACAGAACCAAGCTTCTGCCTCCTGCCCCCGCAGGGGAGAACAGTGGGGGGGGAGGGGGGGGGTTGAGGGCCAGGACTGCGTCAGGTGGCTGCGTGCCGCTCAAAATCTGCTCGCGTGCCGTGTTTGGCATGCGTGCCATAGGTTGCCGACCCCTGTACTAGACTCTGCCAAGACCCAGGTGATACAAGATGCATGTGGGACACAGCAGTTAGGTACATTTGCAACAGACTGATGTCCATACAGAGAGGATACTGGGCCAAGTTTTAATAGTCCTAAAGTTAGTTCTTTTTGAAAGCAGGAAGCAGAAACTCCCAAATAAAAAAACAACTAAAAAACACACAAAGAAAGACTGACCTATAATAAATTACATAACCCTCCAGAGTGTATATGGAGCAGGATTGGTGAGAGGTAAACTAATGATATATTTTAAATTTGCTTTATATTCATGTGCATATTTCATGCAGTGTGCCAGGTATATTCATATTTATTTTTGTACATCTGTATTTTAAAACAAAGTTTTCCACTGTAAATTTAGTCTTGAAACTTCACAGCAAGATGTTAAATTATGCAATAAATTTTCAAAGAAAAAGAACTGCAGGTAAGTAATTTGCTTTCTCCAAAAGATGTTCATCCCACTAAACTCCCACTCTTGGAAACCCAAAGGCTCAAGGATTGTCTCTAAACTACACCAAGGACTAATTTGGAAATATGAAAACAAACTGTTTTAAAATAGGGAACTAATGTACTTCCAACAATGAAAAATTGAGGATTAAATGCCAGAGAGTCCCAGAATGAAAGTAAAGAGCTATTTCCAAACAAATAATACCTACTGGAGGGAGTAGGGAGCAGAGTTTAAGCACCTTAAATGGGGAACAGGTTCTGTAACATAAATAATCCAGTAATGGATTCCTACTCAGATGACAACTTTGGGTAACAATGCTTCATAAAGGTGGTGGCTTTGCAAGTAACCTGTGCAGCAACACATTTTAGGCTGGCAGCTGAAGCAGCTCAGTCCTGAAGAGAGTCTTGACGTGACCTTCAAGCTTCTCTGGCTGTGGCAATGAGAACAACAGGCACTTAGTGGAGGATTACTGAAGTTGCTACCAGATATCAAGAGCTGTGATGGCTCTGAGTTGGAAAGATGAATTGTGCTTTCCTGATGAACAGAGCATGACATTTCAAAGAAATCAGTCGCTTCCCGAATGCACTGATTTCCTTTGAATGCATGTGCTGCCTGGGCGCTGTGTGGAATTTCTAGTACAGGCTGGTGACAGTGAAACATAGGATTGTGCAAGACTCTGATGTGGAAGTATTACTGTAGATATAGCCTCTCTTTAGACCTGCAAGAAAGGAACTGATGCCAATGAAGAGTCTTTGCATTAAATTTGGGTGTCTGATTCAGAGGCCATGGCCAGAGTGTTGAGCTATGTGTTGGATTTACTTGCATTTTTGGAAGAGACTGGGATGGCTATTGGCCACTCTCAGGATTGAAGGCACAGGGTGACATCTGAAAGCAGATGATATGATGTAAGACCACACAGTCCTTGACCAGACAAGTAACACTCATGCCTCTCTGTAAGGGGCATATGTTTGGGCATATTTTTGGAAGCTGCTGGAGTCTTCCTTCTTCCATTCTTTCAAAAGCGATAATACAACAGAAATGAAGCATCAAAGAGACAACTATGCACTAAGCACAACGACAAGAAAAGCTGTAGTGTTGGAAACAGGAGGGCTCAAAATCCCTAGCATTTCAAAGTCTTGACACCGGAAAGAATAAGGAGAGAGATGGGGGGCCACAGAAACGAAATGTCTTGTCAACACCTGCCTTGAAAGGCTGGGAGAGACAGGACACCTGCCCTGAAAGGTTGGGAGAGGCATCAGTGGAGATCCGATGTAGTGCGAGAATCAGGGGAATAACCTGGATGTACTGAAGAGGCAGGCAATTAGATCTTGCCACCCCAAATTAAGCAGGAACAGGCTTTGAAAGTAAGACTAATCAAAGGAGGAAATTAGAAAGGGATATTGTGTGAACTTAATAAGTGGGCAGGAAGGATGAGACAACTCAGCTAAGATAGCAGGGACAAACCAGGCACTTGAATGAGGTCTGTGAAAAGAACAGTTATGACAAAAACTTGACAAGTATGAGTCAATTAAGTTGTACTGTGGAAGTATGGAACTAGAAGTGGGAATCCAATGAAACCAAAATGTTTGGAGAAATGAAAGTTATTATGGGGACAAGAGCCCTGTTGCACTGGAGAGAGGGGAGGAGGAAATCCAAGAAAAGAGACTCATTTTTTTTTTTTTAAATATCAATTCTTGCTGTTTGGCAGTCACATGAAGAGGGGAAAATATCAAACAAATAAAACGTAAGTTTTCCTTGTTTAGTTGAAGTCAGTTACAAGCATTTGGCCATCTGTGATGCTGGCACACGGCTTTAACAGAGTCTAGGATCCGAGTAGAGAAATTATAGTAAACTAAAGTAAATCAACCTGCATATTCACAGTGCAATTAGCAAAACTGAAAAGTGATTATGAAAATCCCTGCATTCTAACTGGCTGACAGACTTTACTAGCTGGAGTACATGGACTGAATACTGCAGTTATTTTTCTAATTGTACAATGATTATGTAGATCAGATATTCAGTTCCTGGCACTCTGATTCTGGTTAACAAACAAAATGTACCATTTTGTGTATTAAGAGCAACTTTGTCTGGCAGACTGCAGAAATGCTGCAGTTGGTGATGCATAACCATGTGGTTTCTTAGTTATGTAGTTCCAGGTTCTTTATTTCTGCAAGTGTGATATCAATAATCATTGTATAGTTATTGCTCAAAAATATGCAGATCCTCATAATCTGACTGGCTAACAATCATTTTTAGCCCAAGTGCAGGGATCTGAATAATCAGAGTGATTCCAATCACTGTCTCATTAGCTCATGTAACAAAATTTTTTAGTCTGTGTGTAAAACAAACATGGCAGCCTCAGATTCCTTTCAGCTCCAAGTTCTACAAGGAAAAAATCTTAGAAAAACACAAAAATGGGGCTGCCAAACTGTTGAAAGGAAACAGTTTTGATTCATTTCTCTTTCTATGCATGATAGGTATTTTACAGCAGCAGACCACCCTGCAGTCTTTAACGCATTTATCCTGACAATATGAAACAGAGAGACTGTCTAATGTGACAGGAAGTCTGTGGCAGAGAAAGAATTGAATTTAAACCTAACTCCTAGACTATTGCCTTAACCACTGAGTCATCCTTCCTCTATTAAATTCTTTTGGACTCTCTCTCTTCATGTGTCAGCTAGGCTCTTATATCTATAATATGTGTGTGTGTGTTTTTTTGTTTTCTGGAGTTTTTCTTCCCAACTGTAGGAGAATTTAAAGAAGTCCTGCTGAGAAGTGCCTTGCTGACCTGTAGAAAAGGAAGGTCCAAAAGAATTTATTTACTTTTCAATAGTTTTATAGCCTTTTTTAAAATTTCTTTTTCGTTTTGAAGTATGAATGAGCATTTCTGCATAACTAGACCATGCCTCCTGTTAACCTGAAAATAATCACACCCTGGGCCAATAAAGTCAGCAGCCCTGGATTCTACTCAGCTCTTACAAACAGGAACACATCTAATTATTACTATCATGCTGCTTTGGAAATTAGCTAACTTGCAAGCTGCAATAATCAATATGGAAAACAAGCACAAACTAGATGATACAAGTTTCCATACCAGGCCAAGGATCGTTCTCTCTAGTTCCGCAACCCATTTCCCACAATATGCAAAACTTGTTGTTTTCTATTTTGCTAAGTATTTGACTAATCAACTTGTTTTCAAATGTGTGCAATGAGATGTTAAAACTCTAGGAGTATAATTAGGGCCCTACCAAATTCACAGTCCATTATGGTCATAGGATTTTATAAGTCATAAATTTCAGCTATTTAAATCTGAAATGTCACGGTGTTGTAATTGTAGGGGTCCTGACCCCAAAAAGGAGTTGTGTGTGTGTGCGCGCGCGTGCGAGAAAGCAAGGTTATTATTGGGGTGGGGGGTTGTGGTACTGGTACTGTTACTTCTGCACTGTTGCTGGTGGCGGTGCTGCCTTCAGAGCTGGGCGGCTGGTGAGCGGCAGCTGCAGCACAGAAGGAAGGATGGTATGGTATGGTATGGTATTGCCACCCGTACTTCTGTGCTGCTGCTGGTGGGGCACTACCTTCAGAGCTGGGCCCCCGGCCAACAGCCGCTGCTCCTCGGCCGCCAAACTCTGAAGGCAGCGCAGAAATAAGGGTAGCAATATTGCGATACCCCCTAAAATAACCTTGTGACCCCCATGCAACTCCCTTTTGGGTCAGGTCCTCCAATTTGAGAAACACTGGTCTCCCACCGTGAAATCTATAGAATATAGGGTGAAAGCATCCAATACATCAGATTTCACAGTCCGTGATGTGTTTTTCATGGCTGTAAATTTGGTAGGGCTCTAAGTATAATTTAGGGAGACAAGGTGGGTGAGACCACCTTTTATGGGACCACCTTCCGTTGCGTGAAGGAGAAACTTTTGAACTCAATAGAGCTCTTCTTCAGGAGTATAATTTGACATGCTATTAGGTCGAAGTGCAGGGTTGTAAATTTCAGATACTGTATTATGCTACCATCTGCTAGTTGTTACTAAATTAAACTTCTAAAAAAATGTTATTTCAGTGAGAATTATATTTCTAGACTGAAAACCAAATACTACTCCTATAGAGAAAAACACTAATTAGACATAGGTCTTGCAGACACAAAGTGGGTCAGGTATTATCTTTTATTGGACCAACTTCTATTGGAGAGAGAGACAAGCTTCTGAGCTACACAGAGGTAAAGATATTACCTCACCCATCTTGTATCTCTAATATCCTGGGACCAACTCACCTACAACAGTGCACAGGTCTTGCAAAGAGACAGCCAAAGGATTTTCTTGCTTGTTTTTAAATGTACACTTAAAGGTTTATTTTTGCAAAAAGCTTCTGTTGCATTTAGCTCAGAGGAACTTTAAACATAATACACAAAACCCATCTAATTACTGCTTAATGTACTTACATTCGGCTAGTTTCAATGTTTTCAGAGTGAGGTTCTCCTGGTGATCTGCAAGATGCAGAAAAGAAATGTTAAGCATCACTCTTTATTCTAAGAGATTAAAACATGCTGGATAGGAAAATCAGAAAAGGAAATGTTATCTATATTGCTAGGTCTATAATGTTTAACAGTAATATAAACACTATAAACAAGCAACTGAAATATGACTTGCTTATTCATTTTTATTAGTTTAGTTAAACTCTGGGGGAAAACATGGTTTATGTAAATATGTAATGACAAAGGCTGAGAATAAGATTAAGGCAGGAATGATTCTCTAGTGAGAAAGGCAATGTTTTCAAGGCTCATATGACAGGAAAGTATAATAGATTTTTGTTGGTCATTTTCCCCTTCTAGGTTTCACAGTCAACTACGGGCCAAATCATCACAGCATGTTCTGTAGTAGTAAGGTGCACTTAAGTTCCTTTATCACCACAAAAACAGCTCTGTACCAAATGGACTGATCTTGCATATGGTTGAACCTTGTGTGGCGAGAGAGACTGAAAAGTTCAACAGAAGCGAAGTGTGAAGCACCCAACACCTGCAGTAGCTGAACAGATTCTAGTCACCTCTCCCTCACAATGCTGTGCCCGTGAACTGCAGCCCTACGCTTACTGTAATCCCACAGAGCTGTTGGTGGTGAGAGACTGGGGGAAGGTGCGGGGGTTACATGTATTTTTCTGCTCTTCCTTCCCAGCTTAAATAGATTAATGTTTTAGAAGGTGAACACCCCCAGCACCCTTTTCTTAATTATAGTTAAGCCAGCCCAGCCCATTCAGGTCACTTCCACCCCAGTGGGGGTAAGGGAGAAACACTGCCTCAGCTAAAATCATTCTCCAGTACCAAAATCATTGTGTCAGCTATGAGAATTATCAACTCTCACAGCTGCTCCTGAGAGGGTGGGAATCAGCCTTTCCCAGATGAGAAGACGACTCTGGGATTGCATTATATAGCCTAGCAGACACAGGATTTAGTCCTAAATGCTTAGCTAATTACCATTATAGACAATGTTCCTGAGTAATTGAGATTTTTTTTTCCCTGGAGAAAAGTTTTAACATGAAACACACAAGTGAATTTTTAGTTACAAAAAGTTTGTATTTGAATAGTGTGCAAGGCTCACCTAAAACTATAAAAAACGATAAAGCAAATGAAATATAATAAATGTGTACTGCCAAATCACTCTACTGCAAATACAAATATCAGCCCTTATGTACTACAGTGATCTGCCACATTACAGAAAACTCAAGGAGAAAAACTGTCAGCCCATCCAGTTGCTTTAATTTTTTTTTGTATTTACAACTGATTTTAATAATTTTATAATACTGTTTTGTATAGCTTTAATTCTGCATTTAATTACTTACATTGTACATATATAGCTAAAGATAAACCAAATATTTCCATACTGATTTTTATTCTGTAAGCAACTTTCGATACTAACTATGTTTTAATGTCTCCTCTGGGGGATAAAGGTTGCTCTTCCACTCCTAAATTTTCTTACATAGAGCATAGGGATCATTCTAATTACCCCTCATATTAAATATGAAGGAAAAGCCAGTGGAGATGATTATAAGGGATAGCTCAGTGGTTTGAGCAGTGGCTTGCTAAACCCAGGGTTGTGAGTTCAGTCCTTGAGGGGGCCACTTAGGGATCTGGGGCAAAATCAGTACTTGGTCCTGCTAGTGAAGGCAAGGGGCTGGACTAGATGGTCTTTCGGGGTCCCTTCCAGTTCTATGAGATAGATGATAAGTATATCTGACTGAAATCAGAACCTGCAGGAAAGTCACTGACTAAAACTCAGTCCAAACAAGACACAAGTGAACTTGACTGGGAGAACTGTAGCATCTAGAGGAATGGGCAGGGATTGTTTGATCTTTTCCAATAGGGTTTAGTCGGATGTTTTATATTAATCCATTCCTGCTCTTGAATTTTCAAGCAACAGCTGTCTGTAGCTTAATCCCTCTCCACTATCTCATTTACAGAATGACTAAAGGTATAGCTACACTGCAATGACAAATACAACTTCCTAATCTTCTACTCCCAATGAACAAGCAAGTTGCCTTCGTAACTCTGAACCTCCAGCAGCTTTCTAGAAAAGAGCCTCAATATCTTTTCTGAATGTCACCTTAAAAGCTGCAATGTGGTCAATATCCATGTGCTAGCAGAATTAAATTGAAATTACACACACACACACACACACACTATAGTGAGCCAGTTCCATTCACCTCTATATTTTCATAAACTGATGGGCAGACAAAAAATAGCTGCTGGTATTAAGGGAATTGAAGAATATCAGCAGTTTCCAATACAACAAAATGCAGCAATACATTCAAAATGAGAAGGGAAACAGAAGAAAGCAGACACCAGGCAAACAACAACAATAAAAAATAAAACAAAAGGATGTAGGTACCAGTCTTTGGCACCAATTTGTTGTAGAATATATCCCTATACTCTATATTCATCCCATTTGGTCTTCCAGAGAGGTGACACCACTAGAGAGTAGGCACCCAACTCCAAGCTGTCCTACAGGCTGACCAGTTTGTTTATTTTTAAACTAATATAGACCTTTAGAGGTTTATGGAAAAAAAATCAAGCAACTTCAGAACAAGTACAGGATCTCACAAAACTGTTTCCGTAGATACAAAGTGCAAAATCCCTATAAGTATTTTTTCCTAGGTTTCCATTGGTCCTGTTTATAATGATTTAGTGAATTATTAATTTTCTCATTAAACATCACAGATTAAAAAGGACAGGACATATTTTTAAAAAATAAAGGATGTAAGAATAATATCAAGTTTAAAAAAATTCAAGCTAAGCTTATAACACTCATTAAAACAGTGTGGGAAATCAATTTTATTACAGAACCAGAAGTTCACTAGTTTGCTGAGAAGCTATTTATTAAGATCAAATAGAATTAACAAAATATAGTACTACTTTTCTAAATATGTAATATACTGAAGACACAATTACATTATACTTAAACTGCTAAGAATACATTAAATAACATGCTGAAATGTTTCCTTTCAACATAATTTGTTTAAAAATCTGAACAGAAGAGTTTTAAGTTACTTTACAATAACAGTTTTAACAAGACGCCAGAGCAAATGCTCTTACAACTTTCAACCTTGAATTAGATTGCAGAAACTGTGATCACAAGACACCAACTAATCTGAATACTGCAGCATGAGCTAGCAAATTCAAATGATGGCTCACTTCCAACAACACTGGGAGCAACTTCTCCATTCTGCAAGCCACTCCTTTTACCTCCACTGTAACTCCCTAGGAGAGAAAAGTAAAGGTATGCAAGTCTACTGAATTTCAGTATCATCAAGTTTCCTGGACTAATGTTTTTAGCAAATACTCACTAATTAAATGCATATTTTAATAAGATGCTGGCAAGATATTTTTCCATCATGAAATTTTATACTGTTATAACAGTAGTTGGAGGCTTGAAATTGTGATCTGCTTCTTACCAATGCTTTTCTTAGATCTTTGGCATAAGTGGTTTCCTGTTGAGGGATGGACATGAGTCCTAGGATGCTGACATTTAAGGCAGCATAGGGGAGAATTACATGGACTTTCACATCAACACAAGAAAAAGTGTAGGTCAAAGGTTAGGTCTCAACTAACTGTCACACTGTCCTTTCAAAAGCTACTTGTATTCCATTTATACAATTACCTTCAAAGTCATATGAATCAACTATTCTTTAAATTATTATACTAATGATAATATTTAGTTCATTCACAAAAATACCATTAAATCTTTTTATGTTTACCTTTTACAAGTTGTGGCCATTCGGTGACATCGGGGTGATCACAGTTTTGAGTCACTGATTTAAAAACAGGTTGTCACACCAGTCGTTAAGTTGGACTACACCTAGGCTTAACAACTCTAAATAAATTAAAAAACAGTTAAAAGTCCTTAAAAGTTAACATTTCCAGCCAGTACACTGAATAAACATAACACAAAGAGGTAAAATAATTACAGATGCTAAAAAATAGTTTTAGCTGATAAACTTAAGACTATGCTGCCAAAGAGAATTATAGGGCCATTCAAAACCAGCTATGATTTCTACTTTTATTCACTATAACAGATGGAACTGGTCCATATAAGTGAACTTTAATACTAACCCTGAAGTTTGTTAACTCAGTAAAAACAAACACACAAACCTCACTGATCAATGGAAGAGACTTCATTTCAATATAATGAACACTCAAAGATTTGGAAACATTACATAAACATGAATTACAGTTCAGTTCTCAGTATACTACTATATTTGATAATATGTTTCCTTTATATAACTCAATTTTAATTTGTTTCTAGAAAGATTGCTGGGTTTCAAGGAACTTCCGTATAGCTTATTTTTTTGCTATGTTTTTCATCTAAAAATAAGCAGAATGATCAAAGTCCATGCATGAAACCGGTCTGATATTTTACAGGAGCAATAAACTTTACAGTGTTTGGACATCTCATTAGCGTGTTAGCCCCATTTATATTACAGATTTTTTGGCTTCTTCCATTTAAAAAAACAATTATTTTACCTGTAAATTGTTTCCTGTGATCTGTCTCCACTGGCATAAATTGTAGGGTTGGTCCTCTACTCTGTCAGGCAGGTGGCAGCCAATGATAACTCAGCAATGCTCGTGCCCAAAGCGCCCTGGGACCACCCCAGCTGATTACTTCCATGTCTGAAAAGGAACCAGTTAGTCTCTTACCTATTTCTATTATCTGTCCTAAACTAAAATTAATGGATAAAAAACAATCCTCCACACTTAAAATCAGCCCATTCTCTCCTCCTCCATCCCACTCCCACACTCCTAGCAGGACTGGATAGGAGTATAGAATACAAAAAAACGTGGATCCTATATCCTGTGATGGAGTCAGCTCACAAAAAGCAATCAAAAAACTAGAAATTTACCTACCGTATATACTTGTTCATAAGCTGAATTTTTTTTTAGTAAAAAAGGGAAGCACCAGAGAAGGGGGTTGGCTTATGAACGGATATAGCGAGGGAGAGGTGGGACACAACCCCTCCCCGCTAACAGAGGGAGCAAGGAGAGGCAGCATAGCTAGCAGAGCCAGAAGGGAAGAGGCAGGGCCAGAGTCTCTCCACTTCTGTCCACGCTGCTCTCCCCCCAGCCTCCGAAGCAGCTGCAGCTCTGAGGCTGGCAGGCTGCAGCCATGCCGCTTGGCCTGGCCCCCCAGAGCAGGCTTTGGCCGTGCCGCCGGCCCACCGGAACATGCTGCTGCCGCGCCGCCTGGTCTGGCCAGCTGGAGCAGGCTGTGGCCACGCTGCCCAGCCTGCTGGAGCAGCTCCAGCCAGGCCAGAGACATCATCTCCTGGCCCTCCCCAGATAAGGTGGGAAGGGATGGGATGGAGAGAGTGTGGGGGTCCGGGACTAGGGGTGGGGTCATGTGGAGGATGGTCACAGGGGTTACTCCCCTGACATCCAGCTTCTCCCCCCAAAAAAGTTTCCTCACCAGTTGCTGTCCCGGTAAGCTGCTGGGGCGCTGGGACACTTGGTTTATCTCCGTGCCTGCCGACGCTCAAGGTAAACAAACCATCTCGGCCCACCAGCAGCTTATCCTGATGGCCCGGGAGCCAAAGTTTGCTGATCCCTGAATTATAGGGTGGGCTTATGAACGGGTCATAAAAAATTTCCATTTTTACTTATCCATCTTGGGAGAGTCGGCTTATAAACGAACCAGGTTATGATCGAGTATATACGGTAAGTTGATCTCCTAATGCAGAAGGATTCATTCAAGACAAGCACTCCCTTTTGTTTGAACATATGTATATATGTTACTACTGCATTTAGTGAGTGAAAAAAAAATTTTGATTTTAGTTTTTTCTAAAAATAGTGATCAGTTAATAGCCAGTGGCCACACAAGTCCAGCACTGTGCAATAGCTAGGAAATTTCCTTCAGTGAGCTCTCACTCTGACCTGTACAGACCTTAGAGATCTAACTAGCACTATCTTCGCACTATCTTCACATACAAATGAACAAAGGTAAATGGCCTATTGAGGTTAAAAAAAGGCTTCAGCATTCTGCAGCTGACTACCACATCTGCTAATGACGAAAACACACACTTATTTGGTGAATAATCAGGGAGTGCATGTGAAGGCTCGATACATGTCACCCAGCAAAGCCCCCCCTTTTCAGCTGAACAGGTCACAAGGACCCTTGCAGAAGGGAGCGAATGTTGACAAGCATTAGCAACAGCCACCAACTCTCTTCACTGAAGTATATCATAGCTCATTAACAGCCTTAAAGGCTTCAAACTTTTTGAAGTTTCCCAGCTCTGTCACTGACTCACGAGGACAACTCATTTCACTATTGGGCTTCAAATTCTCCATCTGTAAATGCAGTAATGATACTTACTACCTTTGTAATGCAGTCTGAGATCAACAGATGAGAAGGGCAAGGTGAAAATATTACTAATACCAATATCAAAATAGTGACATGACATTTCCTTCCCACATCTAGGGCTGAATGAAAGGGAAATAGGAAAGGTGAGTGAAAAGATGGGGGGAGAGGGAATCTATTCTGGAACTGCAGAAAGGGTTATTATCCCTGTTCTTCTGTCAAACCTAATGGCCACAAAGAGGAGAAATCTAAAACAATCTAGATTAACGGCTGCAATACCTTTGAAGGCGCCTGAGTGAGGAAGGAATGATAAAAAAATAACCTTTTCAAAATCAAATTAAGGCTTAAAATAGCTGAGGACCTAATGGTAGAAAAGAGGGGGATCTAAATGCAAATCACTATTTCCAGGAAGTTGGCACAAGGTTTAAAAGCCCATAGAATAGACTGCCACATTTCCCTAAGACCATCAATGGCAGAGATATGAATCCTTAAGGTAGTGGTTCTAAAACTAATGTCCATGGATCAATTAGTGGTCCACAGAATGAAATATCTGTGATCCAAGCAAGAGGTGGTGATGCAAAACAGGATGAAAAAGTTTACAGTATTCCTTCGAAAATGGCACAAGACCCGTCTAAAGGTTGTCATGCCCTATCTTCTTAATTTGCTTTAGCGAAGAAAAAAAGCCCTAATCGGAAGCAATGTAATTTCCTTTTTGCTTCTCAGGAAAGCTGCCTGAATTGTGTGTTTTTATTCAATTTTGCCTGGGTGCAGTGAAGCAGGTTTGTAAGTATGCATTTAGAAATGAAAAATAAATCCATTAATAACTGAATTCTAGCCCCTTTTCTTAAGCTTAATTGGCATGCCTCTAGATAGAGAAGAATGGAACCTAATTTGGCTATATCCAGTACCTTTATTTTGGATAACAAGCTCTGTGCCATGAGCCATGCTACAAATCTGAGGGATCTTGAACAGGAATAGAGTACTGACTTCATTGAAAAAGCTCTCTCTTTGGGGTCAAAGAACAGTAAAGGTTCTTTCACTGCAATATTCATGTAGTCTACCACCACTAACCATCTTCACAATAATTGGGCTTTTTTCCTTCCCTTTAAAGGGCTGATGTAGACAGGATGTCAAAAAACATTCTTGGGGATGATGAATGCACACTGTGAGCTCCTCTCCTCAGTTACCCTGATGAAGATTTATGGATTTAGATGCCCTTCCCCTCAACTATTTTGGCGCCTAGCAGATGGAAATGGGTGTTACACAGTCGATTTCACTCTGCTCATCTGAAGAGAACAGATTCCTGAAAAGACTATGGCTTCTCCATACTACATATAGGTCACCACTGGCATGGGTTCCATTCTGAATGGTATGTGTTTATAGGGACATACTTGAGTTACTCATCATAGGGCTAGCTGAACAGCTATGAGCCCTAATACTTTTCTCTGCAGACTCTTCACCTTCTATAGTTAAAGAGTTTATTCTGAGAGGGTCTCTATATGTGCCCTGAGGATTCTGTCAGGCTCATGTTTGCAGCTTATTAGTGTCTAGCTCCTGGAGAATGGTGCTTGCTTTTGTGCATTGCTTGTTCAGCCACCAAGACTTTCCCCAGAAAAGGGGCTGAGTTTTGCTTCCAGATTCTCCATACAGCGACACCCACTAGAAGATGATCTGAAGTGGTCTCAGTCAGAACTGGGCCTAAGGAATAAGGGCTGACAAACTACAGGTTGTGAGACTTTCTTGTTGGTGAAATTTGCTTCTTTAAAACCCTAATTAGAAATGACAATTTGACCATTCTGTCTGTTAGAAAAACTTTCCTTTCTGGAGCATTTTTACTATTACCTCCAAACATAGCAGAGGCCCATGAGGAAGAAATTATGTATGTTTGTTGCCAGGATCAAAATATGGACAAGATGAACCAATTGCCTAAACAGAGAAATCTTCTGGAGAGCAGTGAAGACAGTCACCTGATTTTTGTAAAGCTGCTTGGAATAGTGTCTGGCCCAAATGGGAAGGAAATTAATTAGATAAACTGTAGCATAAATGGTCTTAAAAGTAACCTGTGAGTAAATTTTTAATTCACAAAAGACACAAACTGCTCTTCAATTTTTTTTCGGCTTACCTAATTATACTTTTACACTTGGCCTGTCAGAGTTTACGCTCTATTCTATTTTCCTCACTAGGATTTGACTTCCAGGTTTTAAAGGATGCCTTTTTGACCATAACTGCTTCTTTTACTCTGCTGTTTAGGCATGGTAGTATTTTTGGGTCCTCTTACTCTTTTTTTTTTTTTGGGGGGGGGGGGGAGATCCATTTAGTTTGAGCCTCTATTACGATGTTTTTAAATAGTTTTCAAGCAGCTTGTAGGGATGGCACTCGTGACTATTCCTTTGAATTTCTATTTAACTAGCTTCCTCATTTTTGTGAGATACCCCTTTTGAAAGTTAACTACTACTGTTGTGGGTTTCTTTAGTATTTTTTTCCCCTACAAGGTTGTTAAGTTGAATTACATTATAGTTGCTATTACTGAGCGATTCAGCTATAGCCACCTTATAGACTGGATCCTGAGTCCCATTTAGGACTCAGAAAACGCCTCTACCCTTGTGGGTTCCAGGGACTAGCTGCTCCAAGAATCAGTCATTAACAGTGGCTAAAAATTTTCTCTCTGCATCCCATCCTGAGGTGACATGTACCCAATCAATATGGAAATAGTTAAAATTCCCCATTACTATTTTTCTGTGTATTTTCTATTTTTGTAGCTTCTTTAATCTCCCTGAGTATTTCACAATCAAAACCATCCAGGTCAGGTGATCAGTAGTATAGTCCTACTGGTATGTGTCTATTATTCAAGTATGGAATTTCTATTCATAGAGATTCTGTGGTACAGTTTGATTCATTTAAGATTTTTTACTATATTTGACTATCCTCTTTTTTCATATATAGTTCCACTCCCCCTCCAGTGTGACCTACTCTCATTCCTGTGTTTTGTACTCTGGTATTACTGTGTCCCATTGGTTACCATTGTTCCATCAAGTTTCTGTGATGTCAGTTATTTCAATATCCTCATTTAATAGCAGGTGTTCAAGTTCACCCATCTTAGTATTTAGACTTCTTGCATCTGTATACAAGAACTTATAAAATTTGTCAGTATTTAGTTGTCTGCCTTCAAGTGATGTGATTAAATGGGACTCGTTTGATCATTTCTCTTCAGTTCCTACCTGTACTTTATCAACTTCTATCCTCTCCTCTTTATTAGGATATAAAGTATCCCCTTTAATAAATCCTCTCCTAAGGGATGTCTCTATCCGAACCGTGTGTCCCTCCATAACTGTCTGCTTCCCCCCTGCCCTTAGTTTAAAAATACCCTTTTTAATGTTACATGCCAGCAGTCTGGTTCTGTTTTGGTGTAGGTGCAGCCCATCCTTCCTGTATAGGCTCTTCCTCCTCTCAAAATGTTCCCAATAAACCTAAGTCCCTCCTCCAAACACCATCATCTCATCCACGCATTGAGACCCTGCTGTTCTGCCTGTCTAACTGGCCTTGCACATGGAATTGGAAGCATTTCAGAAAATGCTACCAGGGAGGTCTTGGACTTTAATCTCTTACCTAGCAGCCTAAATTTGGCCTCACGGACCTACCTTTCCTTATGCCACTAGTACCTACGTTTACCACGACCACTGGCTCTTCCCCAGCATTGCATGTACGTCTAGCTACAGGTTTTGAGAGATCTGCAACCTTTGGACCCGGCAGGGAATTCACTATGTGGTTCTCCCTGTCATCACAAACCCAACTATCTATATTTCAAATGATCAAATCCCCCGATACTATTACCTGGCTCTTCCTAGTGACTGTGGTTCCCTTCCTAAGGACTGGTCTCCTCAGTGTGAGAAGATACCATGACATCACCTGGAAAGAGGGTCCCAACTATGGGATTGTTTTTGTCCCCTCCAGCTTGATGTTCTCCTTTGAGACTTTCATCCTCCTCAACAGCAGACGCTGATGGACTGGGGGTAGTACCACACTACTATGTTCCTGAAAGTTTTGTCTGTGTATCTCTGTCTCCCTTCGCTCCTCCAGTTCAGCCATTCCAGTCTCAAGAGCCCATATTCGTCTCTGAGGGCCATGAGTTGCTTGCAACAACCTCACATGTATGCCATCTGCCTACAAAGGAGCTAATCGTATGTCATGCATTCAATGCAAGAAACTTGATAGCCCTGCTCTGCCACTGGATTTCAGCATGCATTATTTTTACTCTTGTAGAGGTTGTTTGTTCTTTTTTTGGGGAGAGGAGAGGTGTTATTTGCTGAAGTTTAAAGTATGTCTTTTAGGTGTATCTGGCTCTCAAACACCACTACAAAACTCCTGTTTGCTTCTCCTGCTTGGTAGCTCCCTCCGGATGCTCAGGAGCGGGCTTTTAAACCCATTTTCCATGAGTTAGCCATGCTCCTTTGTTAAGGGATCCTAAAAAAGCAAAAGGTATAGTGCAGAGGAACAAGAAAGGGGCAATCATAGAGCCCTGTGAATGGGTGCCAACAAAGAGGAGTGGGGAGAAAGAGAAACCACCAAATGAAGAGTACAAGTACAGCTAGAGAGATGGCACTTCTACAAAATCCAAGGATGGACAGGATGAGGTCAATATAGTTGAACTGCTCAATAATAGTGACCATAATGTAATTAAATTTAACATCCTTATGGGAGGGAAAATACTAACTTCAGAAAGAGAAACTACACAAAAATGAGGAAGCTAGTTAAATGAAAATTAAAAGTTACAGTTGTAAGAGTGACATGCCTGCAAACTGCATGGAAACTATTTTAAAACACCATAAGAGAGGCTCAAACTAAATGTATACCCAAAATTAAAAACAAAGAAACAAACAAAACATAGTAAGAGGATCATAACAGTGCCACTATGGCAAATAACAATGATAAAGTGAAAGAAGCTGTAAGAGGTAAAAAGGCATCCTTAAAAACTGGAAGTCAAATGCTAGTGAGGAAAATAGAAAGGAGCACAAAATCTGGCAAGTCAAATTTAAAAATATAATTAGGCAGGCCAAAAAAGAATTTGAAGAGCAACTAGCAAAAAACTCAAAAACGAACAGCAATAAGTCAATTAATAATAATAATGATAAAAAATTAAGTACATTAGAAACAGGAAACCTGCTAAACAATTAGTGGGGCTACTGGACGATCGAGGTGCTAAAGGAGCATTCAAAGAAGACAAGGCCATTTCAGATACGCTAAATAAATTCTTTGTATCAGTTTTCACGCCACTGGACATGAGGATGATTCCCACACCTGAGCTACCATTTTTAGGTAACAAATCTGACGAACTGTCCCAGATTTAGGTGTCAACAGAGGTGGTTTTGGAACAAACTTATAAATTAAACAATAATAAGTCACCAGGACCAGATGGTTTCAACCAAGAGTTCTGCAAGAACTTAAATATGAAACTGCAGAACTACGAACTATGGTATGTTTCCTATTGCTTAAATCAGCCTCTATACCAGATGATTGGAGGGTAGCTAATATACAGTCCACCTATGGATCTCATTGTCAGGAGATGTTGTGAAGGCCAAAATTATAACTGGGTTCAAAAAAGAATTAGGTAAGTTAATGTAGGATGGGTCCATCAGTGGCTATCAGCCAAGATGATCAGGGATGCAACCCTGATTTATTTCTCTACATGAAGTATGTCCAGCCTTGCATTTCAGACTCTCTCCTAGGTTGCCTTTTGGATAGGTGATTTTACCTTAGGTTCAGCATTAACAAAAGCCATTTATTTTTCCTCCTAAACCCTGTCCACTACCTCTGTTCATTACCGACAACATGAGTATCCATCATAAAGTGATGAAATCTGGGGGTCATTTTAACTCCATTTCTCACCTGCTCCATCTTTCTCATCATAAAAAAGAATCCATTCCTTCTTGTCTTTTGCAACAGCAAAATAACTTGTCTACATCTTAATCATCTCCATCACTGTAAATTCCTTCCAGTCTTTGATACCCACAGCTGCTGCTGAAATTACCTTGCATATCAGCTATTAGACCATATCACCCCCTTTTAAATTCTTCCAATGGCTCCCTCTGGCCCTGTGTATCAAATTTAAAGTTCCTGTCCTTGCAATGAAGACAGTACATAGTTCCACTTCAGCCTTCACGTTTGACCTTTTATACCATCAAGCCTCTTCTCCACCTGAGATCCCCTCATTAGTTTCCTTTTCACACTCCTATCTTCTTCCATGTTGCTTCTTATGCAGACTACCTTCCCAGTGTCTATTCACCAATCCTCACCATCCCCTGATCGCTCTTAAAAACAAACTTCCTCCATGTTACCTACAGGATGGGATTGTGCTCTCTCATCCTCCTCCGTCCCTCCCCGCCCCGCTTACTTACTGGAACTACTAAAATGTGAAGATACTAAAACAGAATAACCATTTGATTATGTTCTTGTAATCACCATCCTTGGTGTTCCCCACATCTAAAATTAGATTGCAAGTTCTAAAATGGGGTAAGGAACATGCCCTTATTTAATAAAGTGCCTAAATTGTTTAGTCCAGATTCAGGGACTATGTTAAAAAAACCCAACCATGACAAATAGTTACATCATTCAGAGCAGAGTGGCCAGCAGGAGAAAAGTCAGCAAAAAAGTAGTTGCAACTGAAGAGCAATTTTCTGGAGAACAAGAAACAGGTGGGTGGTCTCAAAGGTGCCGTGGGTACAAAAATGACTGAGCAGTCACTAGCTGCTACCTGCTTGACAGAGCAGAGGACCAATTTCTAAAGTCTCCCAAAAACAACTGTATTATGGAAAGGAAACATCACAGCTCTTGCAAAGAGTTACAGCCTTCACAAAAGCAAAATCTGTAGTTAAGGTTGTAACTCAACTTTCATTATAAAGCTCACCCCCCTCAACAGTTTTACAAAGTTTTTAAAGAGTTACGAACACTTTCCTTCTGGGCCAATCCTTCCAATACTTTAGAACAGAAAGTATTGGAAGGGGGAGGGAGAGAGGGTTGGCATTTAAAAAACAAAACAAAACAAAAAACCCACGCATCTCCCCCCAGATGCATTCAGCAGTTCTTTAATTAGGAAAACCACCTCTTCTGACATTTAAACTGTTTCAAAAAAACATTCTGTACACTATTCAAAAGTGGCTGAAATTTAAAACTTCCGCATTCCCATTCCATAATATTAGTCTTTATTAATAGACAGTCACTCAGTAAACTAGAAAAAAATGTAACAATGATTAAAAAATCATTTCGGGCATGTGTAGTTCAAAAAGGTTTTCAGTCAATTACTGGTTACTGCACTTGGAAATTTTAGAATTCTGCAGCTATATTTTTTTGTATCTAGTAGAAGTGCAATTGAAAACCTAGATAGTTATGAAACTGTTTTTAACACTGTTTTTTCTTCTCTTGTCCATATTTTTTCCCCATTAAGTTTAAAGGTTGCATGATATTTTAAAAGTTAAAAGTTTAAAAATTAAAACTATTTTGCTACACTGCACATATGTAATATTTTCAGTTCTAGGTTACACTGTTAAAAGTATGAACAAAATGGACACGGTGCACAATACAACCACATTAATATTACTATTAGAACCTTAATTTCTGCATTTTCTGATGTTTCAATTTGTAATCTTAATACTATATTAATATCGGTTTTTGCACGGAATGCTGTTGTACATCTTATTTTGTACTTTTAAATTAGCAACTAGAATATTTGCAAATGTGTTCAGCAGTTAGATAAAAATTAAAAGAGTTGTCTCAATTCTGATTCAATCCACATAAGTACAGATATATAGTAACAGCAATATGTTAGGTTTGTTAAACAACTTAAAAGGGGGTTCATCAAGGCTACATCATTTTGTGCTTCATTTACTGAATCCCTGAATGTCAAGTGACTGCCAACTGTCAGAACTGTGTATCATAAGGGAAGAGATATTACAACTTAAATGTTTGAAAATAAAAGAATATGTCTCAGTACTTCCCCTAAATGGAGTTTTTGTTACAACTTCTCATTTTTATAGACAAGATTTGTTAAGGTAACAACTACAACTCAAGAGAGAGTTGGCAACAAGTTGCATATACAACACATGAAAATACAGCAGACATACCATATTTTTCCACAGCTTCAGAAGTTTGTTCTTGCAAATTATAAAATGGATTTCCACTGGTTTTGGACCTATAATACAAAACATCACATTTCAGTTTTTGCACTGCCGAACAAGTTCAATACCAACTTGGAACAAAACAAAGCAGCCTTGAAAAACTAGTGTCATTTACTGGATGAACATCCTCAAACACAAAACATGTTATGTGCACAAAAACAAACACGGTATAATTCACAAATAGATACAATATTTACAAACACATATGCAGTGTTAAGGGAAACGGTGAAAAATCAAAACAAAAACATTCCTTTTTCTACTCTCCTTGAGGATGTAAAAAGACCTTCCCAAGAGACCCACATAATCTAATATAAATATCCATTTCCCTCTCTTTGATGTAGGATCTTGGAAAAGGCTTTGGAGAGATTGAGATGTATAACTGCAAAAAAGGTTTAAGGCTGCCTTTACACATCACATAGCAGCAGCAAAGAAGAAAAATCACATTTTTTGTATTTTTCCTGAACATGTAATCTTTCAGGTTTGAAGGCACTGCTATAATGAATCCCTTTTTATGGAGTTGTAACTAACAATGGAATCAAGCATAAAACTGACAACAAAATCTGCCTTAGCACACAACCTTATTTTATTCTATTTTACTTTTCTGGCAATTTTGAAATTTACTTTTGGGGGATTGGTGACAAAAATGTACTCAGAGTTAATGCTGAGTTTTTTAAAGCTGTGTTACTGTGGTTCAATAGATAAAAATGGTAAGATCATTAATTTAGTACAAAATACCATCTTTGGGTACTTTGAAAATGAAATAATATTTTTTTTCATAGATTTTAAGGCTAAAAGGAACCATTACGAACGTCTAGTCCAACCTTCAACACAGGGCATAGAATGTCACCATGCAATTCCTGCCTCAAGTCCATAACTTCAGGTTGAGCTAGAGCACATCATTTAGAAAAATATCCAATCTTGATTTAAAGATGTCAAGGGATGGAAAATCCATCACATCCCTAGGTAAATTGTCACTAATTACCCTCACTAAGTAGATTGTGTTTATTTAGGCTATGTCTACACAAGCGAGCTTGCAGTGGCACAGCTGCTGTAAGACTGCTCATATTAAACCACTCTACTCAGATGGGAGACCTCTCCCAGCAACATAATAAAACCACCTTCAAGAAGTGGTGGTAGCTATGCTGGCAGGAGAGCATCTCCTGCTGACATAGCGTTGTCCACATCAGCACTTCTCTCAGTACAACTTATGCTGCTCAGAGGGGTGTTTTTTCACACCCTTGAGCAACATAAATTATACTGTCAAAAGTACTAGTGTAGACAATATCCTTAGTCTCACACTGCAAATTTTTCGAGACCAGACTTTTTTCCATACAAGCAACAATGAGTATCTGCAATTATTTCATAGTTCTTAATATTGTTAGCACACAGATTCACTTAATAAAGATGATTTCTCTCTGGTAATGTGTGTGTGTGTGTGTGTGTGTGTGTGTATACACACACACACACGCACACACACACACACATTACCATTATACACACACACACACACACTCACTCAATTCTTTGGTGCCATCACACCTATTCCAGTAAAAGATTAGGTACTCACAAGCGGAACTGTGACCTCTTTAAGCTATGCAAACTACATGAAAATTTGTCTTAAAACTTTATTCAACCATGTAGCCCAGGGGTCGGCAACCTCTGCCACACGGCTCGCCAGGGTAAGCACCCTGGCGGGCCGGGCCAGTTTGTCCGCAGGTTCGGCCGATCGCGGCTCCCACTGTCCACAATTCGCCCTCCCAGGCTAATGGGGGTGGCAGAAAGCCGCGACTAGCACATCCCTCGGCCTGAACTGCTTCCCGCAGCCCCCTTTGGCCTGGGACGGTGAACCGTGGGAGCCGCAGTCGGCCGAACCTGCTGACGCGGCAGGTAAACAAACTGGCCTGGCCCGCCAGGGTGCTTACCCTGGCAAGCCGCGTGCCAGAGGTTGCCAATCCCTGATGTAGCCTGTGTGGCACATGAAACAAAGCTACTACTTTACTGAACACTCTTGACGACTACTCTGACACCCATGACACGTGACTGGGATTAGGAAATTAAGATTAGTCTCTTACAAGCAACAGTGTGCCCACATTATTATTTCATGTCAGAATATACATTTTAAAAATGGATCATACGAAAGCACACGAATCCCTCAATCTGGAAAGGAATAAACGGAGGTGACTGTAATGTTTACAATTTTCCTGGAAGCAGGGGATAGTGCAGAGAATCTGAATCAAGCAAAGTTCTCCACACACTAAAACTGGCAGGTCCAGAGACATTGAAGAACTATAGTATATTTCAGCAGTAGCATGAAGAGGATTACAAGCTACTAAGTCAGTCATTAAAGAATTTCAAGAATACTGTGACCAACATAGGAATATCAGGCATCAAACAAAGTGGCTGGCAACCTGAAAAGATAAACAGCAATCTGCAAAGCCATACCATGCATATCAAGTTAATACACATGATGAAACTAAGGAAGACAATATCTCTCTTTCTGAGGACATCCAGAATGCTGTGAACAATGTAGCATGTGCTAAGAGAAGTACCATAAATTCACTCAGTCACTGAACATTTATGATCATAATTAGAAGAGGACAACTCCTAGAAAGCCCAATTATGACTGAGACCCCACCATGGTAGGCACTGAACAAAACAGGCAGCTCCTGCCCCTCAGAATTTACAGTCTAAAAAGAAAAGACAAAGCAGGAGAAGTGGGGACAAAGACAATTTGACTAAGGTCACACAGACAGACAGTGGCAGAGCCTGGAACAGAACCCAGGTGTCCCGACTCGCAGTATACCCCGCTGTCTTTCAACATACACCGCCACATCCAACAGCAGGTGGAATCTGTCTCAGCAGCTGAACTGGCCACTATAGAAGATCTTTGAGAAGTAGCTATATGATCAGGAAACAACTGAGCTTCAGAGTTCATACTTCTTGTTCAGTAAGAAGCAAAATAATCCTGCCATGACATCCACATGACCGTCATCTTAAGATACTCTATCTGCGTTTTATTAACTGGCATTGTTAGATTTGGTTACATGTTCCGTTCTATTTTTAAAAATATCCAAGTAAGAGGAGAGAGGGGGAGGGGGAGGAGGAGGGGTGGTGGTGAGGTAAACTAAGCCCTGGATTCAGTGGACACAGACCCCTTGCAAGTGACAGGGGTCTAAGACTTATGTAACCTTGACTCATGTCATGTGACTGGAATCAAAAACCAAAGATTAGTCTTACCAGCACTCCTGTGGCACACATCTTTACTATAATAAGAAACAAAATTACTTTGTACAGGATATCATAATGGACATTGCAAAAAAACCTGCTGATTGGAACTGGTGCAAATAATTGAGAAGAAAACAGTTGTACTGCATGAAATACCAATGAAGAATTTTAAAAAATGAAACTGAAGCATCAAATCACATCACTTCATTCTGACTGACACATTCCTGCTTGACTAACAGAGGACATTCACTCACCCACCAGTCTATATTCCCTGCCTAATGCATTAGTGTCACCATCAAGTGCAACTGCAACCAGCACCAAGAGGTTAAAGAAAAAAACTTCCAGTTACTTTAAAGGAAACTATAGACATATTGCTCAGTATTATGGATGTTCACATAAGAGTTGTGCATAAAAACACTATACATTTTAAAATACAAACATTAAAATAACATCCTTGTGGTCAACTTCCAAAGAGATATCTGGAACAAGCGCATTATAGTCCAACAGTGGCAAATCATGTAAATCCTTTCCTAACAAAAGGATAAGGACATCAGAACTATACAAGTGGAATATTTCATGTTCACAATCTTACATTGGGCTCTACTTTCCAACATCACAAACGTAGTAGCTTTTTGGTAAAATGATACCTGATTGCAACAGACTAACAAAGGTTCAGTTATAAACTTCAGTTTAAAATAACGTATGGCATTTACAGGCATTCCTAACCCTTTCCTTTAGCACCAAGACTTTGGACACTGGAACTGCTATGAAATAATCATAGAGACAAGGTGGGTGAAGTAATATCTTTTATTGGAGCAACTTTTGTTGGCGAGAGAGACAAGCCTTTGAGCTTACACAGAGCTCTTCTTCAGGCCTGGGAAGTGTACTCAGGCCTAGTCTACACTACAAAGTTAGGATGATGCAAGGCAGCTTACCTTGACCTAGTTGTGCACATGTCTACACTGATTGCCTGGCTTGGTGAGCACATCTAGTAGCTGTACATAGTTCAGTGCAATTGACCAGTTTTGATCATGCTGGCTACATGCTCCACATGCACTCCTGCCTGGAATATACAGAAGATATTGGATCTTCTGGGCCTGTGGGGAGAAGAGGCTGTGTGGGCACAGCTCTGGACCAGCCATATAAATGTCAACATCTATGAGCAGATTGCTCAGGGGATACAGTAGAAGGGATGCAACAGGTGCCAGCAGCAGTGCTGCAGGAAAGTCAAGGAGCTGTGGCAGACATACCAGAAGGCCGGGGAAGCCAACAATACATCTGGTGCCAAGCCTCAAACATGCCGCTTTTACAAAGAGCTGCATGCCATACTCTGCTGATGCGCCCCGCCTCCAGCACTGTGAAAAGTGAGGAGAAAGAGTATGGGGGACAGGGAACTGGGGGATCCAGCTGGGCAGTGAGCCAGGATCTGTTTTTGACTGCACTGCAGTCCAGCCAGCTGAGCACAGGCGAGCCCAATGCAGGGGAAGGAACCTTGGGTAAATATGTAGATAAATTTTCTATTACAGGGATGCCTCCCTCCCATCCCCCCAAAGTAGCAAGACACATCTTTTGACTTTTCATTAATTTACTCACGCTAGAAGAGGTAGTGGCACAACCAAGAGAAGTAGAGTTGTATCTGCTTTTCATTCCCCTCTAGAGTTAGGTAGGGGCGCCATGTAGAGCCGTTTGTTTATGTACACAAGGATGTCCCTGGAATCCTCCTGAAAGATCTCAATGAAAATTTCCTTGAGATCCTCTGAAATCCTCTGCCGAAGGTTTCTAGGGAGGGCTGCCTTATTTCTTCCTCCATATTAGGACACTTTCTCACACCACTCAGTGATAACTTCAGCAGGCACCATTTACGTACCCAGGCTAGCAGCATACAGGCTCAGGTGGCTTCGGGATGCTAGCAGCAGCTGTGTTCTCTCTGTCTTTGCGACACTGAGAAATATCAGCTAAAACAACCACTGCCTACAGAAAACAATGCCAGTATTCAGTACCACTGACCTACACTACTAGAATCATGCAACCAAGCAATTCCCTCCTCACTTCCCCAACTCCTGGCAGGCCATACTCACCATGGCTGGTACTGTGCATAAACATTCCCAAACAGAAGTGATAATGTAGTGCTTAAAACTTTAGGGAGCAAGAGGAGTGAGTTCAGCATCTTAAGTTTCACTTTCTGTAGTGAATGCGCTGACAATGGTACTTCTGAGTGTTTTATCTTCAGCTGCTACCATTGCAGCCTTCAGGGTCTCCCCCTCCACACCCGCAGAATGCCTAAGCCAGATAAGGAGGAGAAAAAAGGACTCAGGATGACTTGTTCCATGCAATCCTGCAAGCCAATGCTGCACTGGACCCTGAGCACAAGGCCTGGAGGATGAATACTGTGGACAACTTGAAGAAGGAAACAGTGGAGAGGAGAAAGATACAGGAGTCCAAGCAGGAGAAGGAAAGGGAGATACGCCAGGACATAATGGAGCTTCTTAGGCAGCAAACTGATGCTGCAGACTGGTCAACAATCCCTGGCTCGCCCCTCTATGCAGCTCATTGAGAACTCAATACTGGGAAGTTCCTACACCCCGTACCCCCCCAACATTCCACATGGTATCAGGGTTGCTGCACTACCGCTAACACTCTATCCTGTGGGACATGAAAGACAATCACTGATTCACATGCACTGACCTGTGAAAGCCACAGTTGGTGTTTGTGTAGCTGGAATGGACATGAACATTCTTTCCCCCTTCATAAGTTCTGTTCTCTTAATTTATTAAGTTTTATTAAGATTTTAATGTGTTTGGTTGCTTTCAGAACTGCTGAGCATTTGGTTGCATACATTGTAAAATAATAAAGATTAATTATGTTCCAAATAGTAGTATTTTATTCTGTAACAAAATCAGTGCAAAAAAACCCAACCTGTGTAATTTAAAAACAATTACACCTCTACCCCAATATAACGCGGTCCTCGGGAGACAAAAAAAAAAAATCTTACCGTGTTATAGATGAAACCGCGTTATATCGGGGTAGCGGCGGCAGGGCTCCAACAGTGATTTAAAGGGCCCGGGGATCCAGCAGCGGCCAGAGTCCCGGGCCCGTTAAATTGCCCCACTGCCAGAGACCCGGGGTAGCGGCAGCAGGGCTCTGACAGTGATTTAAACTGGGGTTCGTGAACCCCTGGGGGTTTGCAAAATGTTACAGGAGGTTCTCAGGAAAAAAATCCCTAATGGCGGACAGAACTGTACCTAGGGACTCCAGACAGCATGGGGCTCCTGGACTTCCAAGAGCTAAGCAGATCAAACCAAGCATATCTATCACACTGAGGAGATTTAACCTTCAAGACTCCTTATAAGAAATGGAAAGGGAGGTGGATATTTTTTGCTGTTTTTAAAATTAAATAGGCAGCTAGTATTGTTTTTAAAATGATTATGAAGAACAAGTTTAAGCTTTCTTGTAACATCCGTTGTTCGTGTGGACTGCTTGAGACCTGAATGCTTGTGTAGGAGGAACTCTGAGTTGGCTTCTTAAATACCTTCATGCTGTTTCACATCTGATACTCCTGGATGAAACATAGGAGCCTTGTGTTATAACAGGCTTATTCAAAGAGATACAAGCTACAAAAGTGAGATCTTGGAAGAGTTTTACCGTTTTCATAATGTAATAAAAATACTGTAATGATAAATAAATAAATAAATAGTGTGTAATAAGCATGTAATAAAAACAAATTTTATACTTCCAAGATCAGTGCTTTTATAATTTATGCTCAGGTAAAGAAGAAAATCCCTGGAAATATTCATTTTTAGGAGGGGGTTCACGTGACTTGACATTTTAGTGAAAGGAGTTCACAGGCTGTTAAAGTTTGGGAACTACTGCTCTGGAGTGATAAACATTAAAACAAAAAGGGTAAAGGTGCATCTGTTAGCATGTGTTTTACATTTTCTGGCAGTAGGAGGAGCCACGGTTGGATGTGTCTGGATATGCGGTGTATGCATGGGGGGGAGGGATAGCTCAGTGGTTTGAGCATTGGCCTGCTAAACCCAAGGTTGTGAGTTCAATCCTTGAGGGGGCCCACTTAGGGGTCTGGGGCAAAAACTGGTCCTGCTAGTGAAGGCAGGGGGCTGGACTCAATGACCTTTCAAGGTCCCTTCCAGTTCTAGGAGATTGGTATATCATTAATTATTATTATGCACATAACAATCACAAGGCACATGCATAACTTAGCATATATGTTTAGAGCTTCTCTTTGTGGCATGTGGTGGAGGGGTGATAGATGCTAAACAGAGAGAAAGATTCATCCGCCCAAACTGGTACTCCTCACTGGACCACTCAGCAAGGAGTGAGATTGTTTACTTACTTGCTGTATTATAGCTTAGGATCACATATTTAGATTCTACTGTAGTTGTCAATAAATGGTTAAAATCCACTTGATCTCTCTCAATTACTCTGGAGTTGGGGATGAAAGGAAGGGCAGTTCGTAATAACTGATGTACCATGTGAGGACCAGTGGATCTTGTCAGATTTCAAAATTACAGTACTTGGGGTCAGGAACTGCAACCTTGCAATCCAGGTGGGGGAAGATATCATAGTCTCTCGAAGACAGATTGTAGTGGGCTAAAAAGTCTTTACAGAAGAGAGGATGGGGAAGGAAGAGGTATTCAGTTACATCTCCTCCAACAGGGGGCCTTACTGGTCCCAAGATGCCTTCATGGCAGACTCTCAATGATCCTCTTTGGGATTTGCTCCAAGAGCAAGGAGAAAGTTGATGGCAACTAAGCCTAAAAGAGTCATTAGGAAAAACACCCTCATTCAAGGATGCTGGAAGGTGAGCACCGAATCCCATGAAAGACTGAGTCAGATCCAGAAAGCCTTGAAGGACTTAAAAGTCCAATTGTCAGGACACTAACATGCCCATCAGCATTAGAGCAATCCGCAGGCTGCTCAAGCCTCCATTTTGAGCTTCTCAGTGACAATGGGAACAGTCACTAATGAAAATGTGACACTGTCCAAGAAATGCCAACAACTTGGGAAAAAAGTAGGGGAATTAGAGAAAGAATTGAAGACATGTGATCTGTCCTTTGAGCTTTAATGCAGGAGAACCAGGGACGGAAATGGGCAGCTTCCCATGGTCACTGCAATCAAACCATTGCTAAATTACAAATCCAGCTGAAAGTGAGACGGGTAAGATGGCTTCCATTATAGGTTCCGATGCAACAGAGTCCACACCCTCCTCCTCAGAGGAATGACAATGAGGGAGATTAATATCCCTCATATTATGTGTGAGATTTATGGCTTGATGATCCAGATCAGAGAGACTGTCAGCCTAATCCAGTGGTTCTCAACCTAGCCAATCAGCACACAGCTGTGAGCCATGTAACATCCTTGGGGCCATACAGGTAGCATCGGATGTGGCCCACAATGGTAAATAGTTTGAGAACCATTGCCCTAATCCAATTGTCCCTGTCACTAGATGTCATCATGTCAGATGGAGACCCACCAAAGGGGGCGATCAAAATGGTGACCACAAAGAAGTGGTAAATAAGACTACTTCACTTTTTCCTGAACAACTCAAGCCATTGTTCAGTCCATAGGACCCTTAACAAGAGCTGGCTTCTAAACTGGAAAAGAGAAGCTAAAGTAAATGAATGGACAAATCAAGATTTTTGTTTAGTGGTTGCGGTTTCACTTACACCCAACCTCAAATCAGCTATTTCCACTGAGATTATAGTTAAGTGTCTAGATCAGAAACCACAATTAAGAGAAGCTAAAAATAATCTAGTGCCACACTCTTAGGGGAAAATAATTTGTAGAATAGAAAACAAAGGGAGTATGAGACCACTCAGCCTTTTGAAGCTCACTTTTGGGGAGGCTATGATTTAATCTTCCCAGATGCCAACTGTGATAATCTGGTCTACAAACACTAATAGTAGGATTCCATCCTGGTTTTAGGAATAGGATTGCCTTGCTGGTCAATGCAAACAATACCCATGGCAAAATCTTCATTGCATATGGAGCATGCCAGGATAGCTCCGCTAGGCAGGATTTAAAGATAAAAGGAAAAATAATATCTGTTGTGACCATTCAAGGGAGAAAGGAAGGAGAGGAAAAGGGCTTCAGAGATAAAAAGAGATAAAGGAAAAGATCAAAAGAGGCCTTCTTATTCTGAATTAAAGGACCATTTAAAAAACAAAATGAAGATGTCAAGTAAAGAATTCCATGCTGGAAGTTAATAATGACACTTTCTAAACATGAGTACATAGCACCTGGAAAGACTTTTTCTAAATCTGTACCTGCAAACACAGTTAGAACCTTGGGTGGTGACCCAGGACTGGACCCTAATACTCCCTGTCCACAATAGGACAGCATTCCCCACGAACCCATGGAGGTTCCCTTATCCTGGGATTCCTGTGGGCGCCCCAATGTTAAAATCATGATAGGCAATACAAAATGTTAGTGGATACCAAGGCGTCAAACAGTATCTTACCTGTAGAATCAAGTGCACGTGAGTCCTTAAAATCCAGGAAACATGAACTGGATAGATACACTGGTCAACCCCCCTTTATACCTTTTAAAGGTAAAATTCCAATAATATCATCTGGGGAGCAGACCGACAAAATCTGACAAACAAAATTTGGAAGATGATATAGGGATTCTTGGGAGTGACATTCTCCAGACATCCATGCTATCACTGATTATAAGAAACAAATTTTGTGTATTAGAAAAGGGAATAGAAACTAATCCTGATTCAAGGGAAGGAATGGAAGGCACTTACTACATGAGAGCCATCAATGAATCTATCCCAGTGCCTCAAGCAGAACCCCCCATGGGACCAATTAACAAGCCAATTCCCTAAATTGTGGTCTACCCATAAACAAAACTGTGGAAAGCTCAGTGGAGAAGTGCTAATTGTGGGAAGTGATCCTCCACCGAAAAAGCAGTATAAATACCCTCAGGAGGCAGAAGAGCCAGTTACTCAAATTATTAAGTCCTTAGTGGACCAAAGGATACTAGTTCTCAACTAACAAAAACAAACAATTCTCCTCTTTTGCCAGTCCATAAACAGGATGGCTCCTGGAGACTAACCACTGATTATTGAGCATTGAATCAGCGTACTCCTGCAGTTGCCTCAGTGGTGGCATCCTATTAGAACGAGTAACTGATGGAAGGCAGTGGTTTTCTGTTTTTGATTTAACTAATAGCTTCTGGTCTGTCCTTGTGGCCCCAGAAAGCCCAGAAATAGACGTTTGCTTTCATGCACAAAGGTCAACAATTTACACCAGGGGTTGACAACCTTTCAAAAGTGGTGTGCCGAGACTTCATTTATTCACTCCAATTTAAGGTTTCGCGTGCCAGTAATACATTTTAATGTTTTTAGAAGGTCTCTTTCTATAAGTCTATAATATATAACTAAACTACTGTTGTATGTAAAGTAAATAAGGTTTTTAAAATGTTTAAGAAGCTTCATTTAAAATTAAATTAAAATGCAGAGCCCCCCAGACCGGTGGCCAGGACCCAGGCAATCAGCTTGCCACAGGTTGCCTACTCCTGGTTTACAAGGACCCTACTTCCTCAGGGATTTATTAACTCTCTCACATTATTTCATGCAGACATAACCAAGTTTCTGGCTCCTCTTTTAGAAACTGATAGGGTATTGGTACATGACAACGATATATTAGTTGCCCCAGAAACTCAGGAAGCACATAGAGAAGTCCTAACTTGGGGCTAGTCTACACTTACCTGCCGGGTCGACGCGGTGAGTTCGACTTCTCGGAGTTCGAACTATCGCGTCTAATCTGGACGTGATAGTTCGAACTCCCCGCGCGCTCCGGTCGACTCCGGTACTCCACCACTGCAAACGGCGGTGGCGGAGTCGACCTTGGAGCCGCGGACTTCGATCCCGCGGCGTCTGGACGGGTAAGTAGTTCAAACTAGGGTACTTCGAGTTCAGCTACGCTATTCACGTAGCTGAACTTGCGTACCCTAATTCGACCCCCACCCTTAGTGTAGACCTGCCCTTGGTTGTTTAAACTACTGAGTGAGACAGGGTTAAAACTGAATGGGAAGAAGGTTCAGCTTGCCAGGAATAAAGTATGCTTCCTGGGAACTGAAATTGGCCCTGATAGCAGATAGCCCCTTCAGGAGTAAGTCCAAGTACTCTGAACATGAGTTGAGATCCTTTCTGAGATTAGCAGGATTCAATAGGGAATTTATTCCAGCATTTGCTGAAATTGCTGAACTGCTGTATAGATGTCTCAAGAAGGGAGATATTTGGGAATGGAAGTCTGAACACAATCAAGAGTCCAGGGCTTAAAATAAAAAATTGCCCAGATAGCTGCACGAGCACATCCTAACCTACAAAAAGTGACAGAGAGTCCCGTGGCACCTTATAGAATAACAGACGTATTGGAGCATAAGCTTTCATGGGTGAATACCCACTTCATCAGATGACATGACAAGCTTATGCTCCAATACGTCTGTTGGTCTATAAGGTACCACAGGACTTGGTCGCTTTTTACAGATCCAAACTAACACGGCTACCCCTCTGATACTAACCTACAAAAACCTTTTATTTTAGAAGTAGGAGCTTCAACTACAGCTTTTTCTGCTGTGTTAATGCAGCTTCAGTTAGGCAAGGATAAACTTATCACCTATGCTTCCCTGCTTCCTAGCTGAGTGGAGGAAAAATTTTCTGCAAGCCAAAACAAAACCAAACAAGTTCTAGCAGCGTATTGGGCCATTCAGAATCTATTACAGGGTTAAACACATAGTCCTTAGGACTCTTCACACCCTTCTAAAATATCTTCTCTGGACAAATTAAAGATGGGCAGATATCAAATTCTCAGCTGGCTCGCTGGACTTTAGCTTTAATGGATTGAGATTTGCAGATAAAGACCCTGTCTGGACCATCTAAAACTGCTTTAGGATTATTGGTAGGTGGGAAGCCCCAGGAGTGCCCATTTCTTCAACTAAGCACTCGAAAGAAATATCTTTCTGGGGCTCCAAATGGGATGTGAAACCTTTTTCTGAACAAAAATCTATACAGGTGTGGTTTATAGATGGTTCATTATACCACATTGATGGAAAAGCCTACACTGGCTTTGCACTTATAGATCCTGGCAATTAGACAGTGATTGCAAGCAAATGTAATATACATTTGGCTCAGTAAGCTGAACTGGCTGCAGTGAACTTTGGAAAATGTTTCCTAAGAAAAAGATCTGTACTTGTGTTCTGATTCTCAATGGGTGTGCATGGTTCTAGTTGACTGGGTTTCAGAATGGGAGAAAAAATGCTATATATAGTTAAGATGGTAAACCTGTACCACTCACTGATTTATAGCTGTATATAGTTACCCTTTTAAAAAGGAGAAGAAATGAAACTTTAATTGGCAAAGTTAAAGCTCATCAAAAGAAAGGACCCAAAGCAGAATGAAACAATCAGGCTGATTTTGAAGCTAAACAGGCAGCATTAAATATAACCTGCTGGCAATCTCCACAACAAAATGTTGTAGCAAGAACTCAAACATCAGAGTCAAAAAAATACAGTCTTGCTGAAATGCAGAACAAACAATCTCTCTATGAAATCTCCTTAAAAAAAGATAACGAGGGAGGAGTTCCTCTTCAAATACTGCCTGAAGGGGATGGTCTACTCGTAGTAAAGCCACAAAGCCAGCAGATGTGAGTAGTGCCTAAATACTTACAAAATGACATCATGTATCTTGCACATGATCAAGGGGGGCATCAGGGCATTGCTCATTCAACTGAATGTCTATTGCAAACAGCTTGGTGGCCCCTTGGTACAATCTGATATTGACCAATATGTCAGAAATTGCCATGTGCTGCTGTCAACGCAGATCAGGGAAGAAGCAAGATTCCCTTAACAAACCCAGAGGATATATGGTCCATGGATTAAGGTGCAAGTCGATTATACCTACCACACGTAGAGGAAATAAATACCTCTTGATAAGTGGATACTTTTACAAAATGGATTGATGCTTTTCCTGTAAAAACTAACACTGCTTTAAATGCGGCGAGGTGTCTCACTGAACATGTAATGCCCTAGGTGGGGAATTTCTATTATTCTTTGGATTTGTCCAGGGATCCCATTTCAAGGGAGATCTAACCCAATTAGTATACAAGCTATATGGAATCGAGCAGAGTGTCCACATCCCCTCCCATACTCAGGCTAGTGGAAACATGGAGCAGTCAAACTGCACAACTGAATAGACACTTAGAAAAATCGTCACTGAAAGTGGAAAGGAATGGGATATTACACAAATTCTGATGGCTCCTTGAGCAGCTACTAATTAATGCCTCTACTGGATATAGCCCATTTGAATTAGTAACAGGTAGACAAAAGCAGTTGCCAGAGCTCTGGTATGCTCCTGTTCTAGAAGAATGGCAAGCATTAGTATCTGCTGATAGATTTCTGGACCAACTAAAAACTAGACTTGCTAAAGCAAGCAATGGAGCAGCTCATCAGTTAGGAGAAAGAAGAAGATGGAAACTACAGAGGATTTCTCTTTAAGAAAGGACTAGAACTTGAAGTAGGGAGTCAAATGAAGGTAAAACATCTTCAAGGAAAGGGAACGTGCCTTCTCTCCTGCTGGGTGAGACCCTGTGTCATTATTGATAAGCTAATTTCCTCTATCAAGTATATTCACCTCAAAAAGGAAGACTGTTAAAGTGTTACCACAGGGGATAAAATGCTTTGAGGAAAAAATCTAAAGATATCTTTGAGCCATAATGTATCTTAATTAAAACTATCTCATCATGGAATATGAATTATAAAGTCTAATTCTATAATATGAGACAATGTATTCATGTAATGTTTAAGAAAAGTTTTGTAAACCAGTTCCAACAGTTCATGGATTAGGGACCCAATCTTATAGAGTTCCAGGGGCTTATGTATGAATTTTGGTTAATCTTTCTATCTACCGAATGGGACTCAGTGCTCAGTCTAGAAGATACCATCAGAGATGCTTAGTTTTGCAGTTCTCAAACTGTGGATTTGTTGTCTCCAGAGATAACATGCTTGTTAACAGCAAAAATGTTTGTTTATTAATAGACAGAGGTGAGAAATAACAGACCTCAACCCTATTGTCCCTCTGCAAATTTGTGTACGCAGAGTCCATCCCTTACCTCTCTCTAAAAGTGCAAAGTTTCAAAAAGTTCAATGAACAGAAGATTGTTGAGGGCGGAATAGATCTGGACAAGGAGAAGTAGTCTGGAGATAAATGTGAGAAGGGAGGGACAGGCAGTAGAAACAAAAGTGAAACTGATTAAGAGCATATTCCAGAAGTCTTGAGGTCTTTCTGAGTGTAACCTTCATTGATTTGAGACCTATCATGCCATTCTCTCACTAGAAGGGAAAACCTATAATGGCAGCAGGCCATAAAAGAGACCCAGTTTGGGAATATTTTCATTTAGTTCCTCTACCTGTGGGTAAGACAGGCATGTGTGCAAAATGCAAATAGTGCAACAAAGAAATTCAAGGCCTGGTTGCCCAAATGACACAACATCATGAGATGTGTTCCTTCTCAGGAGGAAGCTGCATTGAAGAAGATGAAAGGAACATGTTGGAACATGCAGGATCTTCAGGTGGCTAAACTTTTTTATTTCATACTTCTTTCTTAAGGATTGCCTGTCTTCCTTCTGGACTATTCTTGCATTCTCATGTGTGAGCAAAAAATATAGTTGTTACTCTATGGTACTATCATTTTAGATGCAGTTGTGATAAAAAAAATAGTCGAAACAGGCAAATCTTTTTTCTACAATTTCACCTTTAAAGTAGTACTGAGTGCCAGTGAATGCAATGAGTGATACTAAATGAGCAGTATGGAAATAATAATTAAATAACTGCATTGACTTATTTTATTTAGGAGAAACCATCCTCAACATACAAGATTCTGAAGACTATCTGCCTTCAAGATCACCATCATTTTCTATTGTTTCAGAGTTATCTACCAATGACAGTGTTTCAGTCACACCATGTATGTCGCATAGCCACAGTATATCACCTGTAGCAAAAAGTCTCCATCATCCAGAAACAATCCTAGATAATTTTGTGATAAGAACCAGCAGATTACAAAAAGAGGTAATTGATGAAAAAATTGCCTGGTTTGTTTATGCAACAAACTCTCCATTCCGTATGACTGAGAACCCACACTTCATTAACACGGTTCAGTCATTAAGACTAGGATACAGTCCCCCCAACAGAGCAGATGTCACAGGCAAATTGCTGGATAAAGTGTATGAAAGAGAAGCTGAGCAGTGTGCAGAAAGTCTAGAGCAGCGGTTCTCAAAGCCAGTCCGTCGCTTGTTCCGGGAAAGCCCCTGGCGGGCCGGGCCAGTTTGTTTACCTGCCGTGTCCGCAGGTTCGTCCAATCATGGCTCCCACTGGCCGCGCTTCGATGCTCCAGGTCAATGGGGGCTGCGGGAAACGGCAGCCAGCACATCCCTTGGCCCGCACTGCTTCCTGCAGCCCCCATTGGCCTGGAGCAGTGAACCGCAGCCAGTGGGAGCCGCGATTGGCTGAACCTGCGGACACGGCAGGTAAACAAACCGGCCCAGGCTGCCAGGGACTTTCCCTGAACAAGTGGCAGACTGGCTTTGAGAACTACTGGTCATGAGGATAAAATTGTTAACCTGAGTCTTGATAGGTAGAGCAATGTCCACAATGATCCTGTTGTATGTGCTTGTGAGACAACAGAAGAAGGGAATGTCTTCCGTACAGAAACAATTGATATATCTGGAAATGCACACACAGCAAAATACTTACAAGAAGTAGCAGTAAAAGCTATAACAAACTGAAAAAAAAATCAAATGTCTAGTATGCAGCTTGGTCATAGACAATGCTGCAAATGTAGCCAAGATGAGAAGAAATTATTTAGAAGAGTTCCAAGGTAATAACGGTTGCAGTGCTCATTTGATGCACCTCCTAGTCAAAGACTTCAGTGATCCAGAAATAAAGGCTAATGTTGTTGAAATTGCAAAATACTTTCATAACAACCACTTTGCAGCAGCTGCTCTGAAAAAAGTTGGAGGAACCAAGCTAACTCTCCCACAAAACGTGAGATGGAACTCAGTAGTGGACTGTTTTGAGCACTATATCAAGAATTGGCCTAATCTGATGACAGTTGTGAACAAAATTGTGAAAAAAAGAGATGGCACTGTCACAGCCAAAGTTCTCAACATTGGATTCGCGAGAAATATTGAACACACACTGAGTGCCCTGAAGCCTATTTCTGTAGCCTTGAACAAAATGCAGGGAAAAAGCTGTTTAATTGCTGATATTGTTGAAATTTGGAAGGAACAGAGTGAGATCTTAAAAAGAGAAATATTCAATGATAGAGTTAAATTAAATTTTAATTAAAGCATTGAAAAAATGAATGGGACAAGCACTATCTCCATCTCATTTTCTTGCAAATATTCTCAATACCCAGTACTAGGGTCAAACTGCTGAAGAAGAGGAGATGGCTATGACATGGACATCCAGCAATCATCCTTCCATAATGCCAACCATAATAAACTTCAGAGCTAAGGGTGAACCATTCAAGAAATATATGTTTGCCGATGACGTTTTAAAGGAAGTCACACCAGTGAACTGGTGGAAGTCACTTAAGCACTTGGATTCAGAGACTGTTGAACTGATAATCTCACTTAAGAGCAGTAGCTTCTTCTGCCGGTGTAGAAAGAATATATTCTTCCTGGGACCTGAAAAAGCAGGAAAGCTTGTTTTTCTTTTCCAGATTATGAACAAACAGGAAAATTAAGGTGAAGACAACTGAGTTAGCTGCAGAAGCCAATATTTTAAGTTTCTCATGTTGACCTGGCTGATAGTCGATTTAATTTTTGTTTTGTTTTTTTTAAAATTCATTTAACTATTTTAGTTAAACAATTTTAACAAAAACAAATCTGAATTAAAAAAACTTGAATGTTTAACTAAATTTAAAAATTCGCATGTTTGTTTTGTTAAAACATTATTAGTTTGCTGTTGAAGAAAAAAAAACCAGAATACATAATGATGATGTTTTAGTTAAATAAAACAATTTAAATGTCTGGTGATGTTCTCCTAATACAGCATGGCAAGAAAATCCTCCAAATATTAACGATTAACCTGTTGAATTGGAGATAGTTCACCTCCAAATGACTTCATAAATATCTGCTTCAATTACCTTTGGTAAATGAAATAACCAATCATTCATTTTCTGATATAGTTGTACAACTAATCTGAAAAGTTTTCAAAATAAATCACTTTACAAATGTATAGTGTGTACTTTCTAAAAATGAAACCTACATCTATCTCTGAGTGGTGAAGAATATGTATTAAGGTTATAACAACCAACAAGAATGCACTTTTATGTAGAAATCCATGATTAAATCAAGTCTTCCTGACCAGTGGTTTAAATCATGATTTAAATCAAATTGATTTAAATCAAATCCAACCTGCATGTAACCATTACAAAGCACCTGTGTAACTTAGGATATATAGGAGGGTGTTAAGAGCTTCTCTGTGTGGTGGAGTAGCGACAGACTCTAAATAAGAAAAAAAAGGTTAATTTGCCTGCAGTCGGTATGCCTTGCTGGACCACCCAGCAGGGAGTGAGATTGTTTACTTACTTCTATTGTAGTTTTCAAGAAATGGTTAAAATCCACTTGGTCTCTCTTGAATTGACTGAACTGCTCTGGCGGAAAAGCAGTTCATAATAACGGTGACACACAACTCATAGGATCACGCAAAGCAAAATAGGTGCACTGAATATTATATTTCTACATGTACAGTAACCAGACGATCCTTACCAGGCCACAAAAAGAGCAGGGCCAGGTCGAGCATACCACACACTACACCTGCTCACTAAATTTCAAAGCCTCCCTGAGCTACATAGCAGCATGTTGAGCTCTTCTAGTAGCCCTTGTACCTGGGTGTTAAAATTCAGCAGACAGACACTCCACCTCCACATATATTGTGCAGGACACAGAAGGCAGCTCTAATCATTGGGATATTTTTCTCACTGGAGGTCCAATCTTGTGAGTAAACAATGTCAGTGACCCTTCAGACGACCAAATGCACATTCAAATCTGCTGAGATAGTAGTTGAATGGTTCCTTGGTGCTGTCGAGGTGGCAGGTGTTTGACTTCATGATGCAGGGGAAGGCTGGGTCCCCCAGGATCCAGCAGCTCCCATTGGCCCGGAGCAGTGATCCACGGCCAGTGGGAGCCCCGATTGGCTGGACCTGCGGACGGGGCAGGTAAACACACCGACCCGGCCCACCAGGGGCTTTCCCTACACAAGTGGCAACCACTGTTTGAGAAACCCTGGTGTAGATGCAGCCTATCACAATGGTTCCATTATGATAGGAACACCATCTCCTTGAGTGACAGTAGGTAAGCTGACAGAAGCTATCAACCTAGCTGCATCTACACTGGGGGTTAGGTTGGCACACATCAAGACTATAAAGCCTCTTTCAACCACCAAAGAAAATCCAAGTTTTCTGTTCAGATGAGTATCAGAAGTCTCTCTTAAAACACATTCCCTGCCCCTCCCCCCTCCAAGTAAAAAAAGAGCAGGATGCTTCAAAGAAGTGGTTGGCTCAATCCTCTTGCCTCAGCCACTGAAGTGAGAATTCAAAGACCTCACCAATTAATTCCACACAGCTGAGCATTTGCAGCTCTTCCTCTGAATTCTCCACTATTCTGCAAAAAGGGTGGGAAAGGTGGAAGGAGGAAGTAGAAAAAACTGAAGCAGACGACACCATCCCTACTTCCCTCCAACCAGGGGATTTGTAAAACTGATAAGGGAAAGCAGGCTCAACTTATTTAAAAAAATTGATGATTCAATATAAATATCTTCTTTTTAACCAACTCTCCTTTTCCTCCAGTTGATATGAAATGCTTTTTATAGATAGTTTGGGAGAAAGTCTTATGGGAGATTCAAAGAGAAGCAGATCGCTACTTCCTTTAAGTCTATCCCTGGAAATTTTTTTCTTCATTCTAATGAATCTATTGTCTTACTCTACTATTTCATTTATATTACAGTTTAATCAATAAGCCTTTTTATCCTTTATTCCCTGCTTCACAATCCATCCGCCACATAGTTCTTCCTCCTCTTCAAGTGAAAGTCTCCCTGTCCCCACCCACCAATATGAGTTAACACACTCACATCTACAGATTAATTCACACGAGCAGGGCCCTACCAAATTCACGACCATGAAAAACATGTCACGGACCATGAAATCTGGTCTCCCCTGTGAAATCTGGTTTTTTGTGTGCTTTTACCCTATACTATACCGATTTCACGGAGGAGGCCAGCGTTTCTCAAACTGGGGGTCCTGACCTGAAAGGGTGTTGCATGGGGGTCTCAAGGTTACTTTAAGGGAGTCACAGTATTACCACCCTGCTGTTGGACGGATGCCCGCTCAGAAGACAGTGCCTGACCAGCAGCATCACAGAAGTAAGGGTGGCAATATCACACCATGCCACCCTTACTTCTGCGCTGCTGCCTTCAGAGCTAAGTGACTGGAGAGTGGCGGCTGCTGGCCAATGGCCCTGCTCTGCAGGCAGCAGGGCAGAAGTCAGGGTGGCATTGTACAGTATTGACATCCTTACTTCTGTGCAGCAGCTGTCTTCAGAACTGGGCTCCCAGACAGCAGCCACCACTCTCCAGTTGTCCTGCTCTGCTTTCACCATTACCAGCAGCACCACAGAAGTAAGGGTAGCAGTACCACAACCCTACCTACAATAACCTTGTGCGTACCCCTCTCCCCCAACTCCTCCTTCTGTCAGAACTCTACAATTACAACACTTTGAAATTTCAGATTTAAAAATAGCTGAAATCATGAAATTTACAATTTTTAAAATCCTGGTGACCATGAAATTGACCAAAAAGGATCGTAAATTTCGTAGGGCCCTACACATGAGCATGTCTAAGTACTGCTCTCTCCCTGACCTTTCAATGACCAAGTTCTTTCTATCTTGATCACTACTTAAAGATAGGAAACAAAGGGTAGGAATCAGTGGTCAGTTTTCAGAATGGAGAGAGGTAAATAGTGGTGTCCCCCAGAAGTCTGTACTGGGCCCAGTCCTATTCAACATATTCATAAATGCTCTGGAAAAGGGAGTAAACAGTGAGGTGGCAAAATTTGAAGTTGATCCAAAACTACTCAAGATAGTTAAGTCCCAGGCAGACTGCGAAGAGCTACAAAAGGCTCTCAAAACTGAGTGACTGGGCAACAAAATGGCAGATGAAATTCAGTATTGATAAATGCAAAGTAATGCATATGGAAAACATAATCCCAACTATACATATAAAAGAATGGGGTCTAAATTAGCTGTTACCACTCAAGAAAGAGATTTTGCAGTCATTGTAGATAGTTCTCTGAAAACATCCACTCACAGTGCAGAGGCAGTCAAAAAAGCAAATAGAATATTGGGAATCATTAAGAAAGGGATAGATAAGAAGACAGAAAATATCATATTGCCTCTATATAAATCCATGGTACTCCCACAATTTGAATACTGCGTGCATACATGGCCACCCCATCTCAAAAAAGATATATTCGAATTGGAAAAAGTACAAAAAAGGGCAACAAAAATGATTGGGGTATGGAATGACTGCCATATGATGAGAGATTAATAAGACTGGGACTTTTCAGCTTGGAAAAGAGACAAAGCGGGGATATGACAGAGGTCTATAAAGTCATGACTGGTGTAGAGAAAGTAAATAAGGAAGTGTCATTTACTCCATCTCCTAACACAAGAACTAGGGGTCACCAAATGAAATGAACATGCAGCAGGTTTAAAGACAAACAAAAGGAAGTATTTCTTCACACAATGCACAGTCAACCCGTGGAACTCTTTGCCAGAGGATGTTGTGAAGGTCAAGACTATAATTAAAAAAAACCTAGATAAATTCATGGAGGATAGGTCCATCAATGGCTATCAGCCACGATGGAAAGGGATGGTGTCCCTAGCCTCTTTGCCAGAAGCTGAGAGTAGGTAACAGGGGATGGATCACTTGATGATCACCTGTTTTGTTCATTCCCTTTGGGGCACCTGGCATTGGCCACTGTTGGAAGACAGAATACTGGGCTAGATGGACCTTTGGTCTGACCAAGTATGGCCATTCTTATGGTCTTGTGTACTAACTCTCAACCTGGGTTTATTGCTCACATTTGCTTCCTTCAATCCTGCTTCCATGCCACTGAGTGTCTCAGGAATCTGAAAGCTTCCTCTATTTCAAATCTAGCCTTCCCATGGTTCAGTACTGTCATCTTCCAAAAAAGTGAAGTTTTTTCTACTTCATTTAGTCCCTTACCTTCACAATACCAGACACCTGTTTACTACCTTTGACTTCCTCCTCAAACTTTTGTGAATGCAAAATTCCTGTTTCTCCAGGATTTCACTGATTTATTTATTTTCTTTTAAGAGAATTCTTGTTAAGGTTAGAGTGAATGGCCCTTGTTTAATGCTTCTCTCTCCTTTCTTGTTGCAGAGTCAGGAGGTAGATCTGGGAAACATCTCATCCATGACAGCACAGGGACATAACCCTTGCTGCACAAGACATAAAACATTAAGGGTATTTCTACGCTACAATGAACCATCCACAGATGGCCCATGGTAGCTGCTGGGGCTTGCAGGGCTCAGACTTCGGGGCTATTAAATTGCACTGTAAATGTTCAGGATTGGGCTGGAATCTCAGAATCTAGCTTCCAGCCCAATCTTGAATGGCTACAATGCAATTTTATAGCCTTGCAGTCTGAGACCTGCGAGTGTGGATTAGCTGATAGAGGCCAGCCATGGGTGTTTTACTGCAGTGTAGACATACAGTAAAGCATTGGTAGTTCTCTCCAAACTCACCTCAGGAGATCTAGCTACTACATGCATAAGCATTCCTGGAGAGAAGTGTGGGCCAGTTTCATAGCTATGAGGAAAATCAAACACCTAAACTTTCCCATACTCAGCCCCCTACAGAAATGTTTCACTGCCTCCTTTGTTATAAAGAATCCATTCATATGAAAGTAACCAGTTTGAATATCACCCTATTTTCTCCTTTGCTCTCCTGTTACAAGTATGTGTGTGGAAGATCCCAAATCCCTGCTCCATGAAAGGCTGGGAGAGAAAAAGAGGATCAATGGAACCCCTTTCCATTCATCTTTCAGCACAGAGGGCCTGTAGGGAGGTGGTGGAAAGGAAATCAAGAGATTCAGGATGAGACTTTCAGAATTGTTGAGCATCAGCAAGTCCAATTAACATCAATGGGAAATGCAGGTGCCCAGCACCTCTGAAAATCAGGCCTTTAGTGCATAGGTAGTCAGTTTCATTACATGTAGGCCAAAAGCAGAAAGCATGGCCCAAGGAATACCACAAACCAAAGAAGCACAAGTACTGTATATACTCTTTCATAAGCTGAATATTTTTGGTAAAAAAGTGATGTGTCAAAAAGCAGGGGCCGGCTTATAAACGGATCTACACCAAAATTTGATGATTTTAAACTCTATGGAATCATTGAATTGAATATCTAATACACTGTAATTCTGTTTACCTGGAGAGTCTGCAGGCATGGAGCCCCTCAGCTCTCTGTGGCCACGGTTCACCGTTCCCAGCCACTGGGAGCTGCAGGAAGCTGAGAGGCTCCGTGCCTGTGACGCTCCAGGTAAACAGAACGTCCAGGCCTGCTAGCGGCTTACCCTAAGAGGCCAGGAGCCAAAGTTTGCCAACCCCTGAAATATAGGGTCAGCTTATGAAAGGGTCATGCAGTTTTTGCTATTTTTACCTATCCATCTTGGGGGGGTAGGCTTATAAACGAACGGGCTAATGAACAAGTGCATGCGGTATGGGCTCTATGCAGAAATATGCTGCCTGTCTACTTACATGAATATCTACTAGGAGGGAAACTACAAATGGATCTACTCCTATCATCACCAGCTGGTAGGAAAGACTTACTCCATCATGAGAATTTACATGTTAACTCATTATGAGCCTCATTTATTACAGACCCAATCCCATGAGTACTGAGTGTCCTCAGTTTTCACTGATAATGTTTTTGAGGGATGGAAGGGAGAGAAGAAAAGTGCATCTATAGTTTGTGTATGCTTTTACATAAATAGTTTACATTTATATACTTTATACAGTCTTTAATAGCAGAATGTCAAAATAACGTACATAAATTAATCATCTCAGAATACCCTAGTAAATTAAATATTACACCTATTTTACAAATAGGCAAACGGAGGAGAAAATATATTTGCAACGCAGAAGAGATGCAGTTGCTCAACAACTAGACTTCTTGATTTTTATGCATTCAAAACATCACATTTCAACGGTGTAGAAGTTTAATACAGAACTGAGGTTGATAAAAAAGCATTGAAGGTGTCATGTCCAAGGATTATTTAAGCTGCTAAACAAGCATACAGGATTAAAATATCCCACCTACAGTGTCATGATGCATTGTACATCAACACTTAAATTGTTAAAATAAAAGCAATGACATTAAACTGTACAGAACTGCATATCAAGTGTCTCAACTATCCAGAATATTGGATAAATTGGGGATTCAGGTTATTAATAAGTCTAAATTAAGCTATTAAATTCTGTACACATACCACAAAGCCTGTTATGATACATCATGAAACGTATCACTGTGGGACAGAATAGGTAAGAAAACTTTGCTGATGCAGAGAAGTGATCAATACCTCTGCTTTATTATAACAAAAAATGAAGCTGGAAAAATTGAGCCATATGCAAGATGCACAGCTTTTCAGGGCTCTATGAACTGAAAATGCAACTGGGGCATATTGGTTTAGTTGACTAAGTGGTTAAAACTCCAACAGCTTGTCTATGCTAGTACCACTACCAGGGAGTAGTTATAGTGGGGAAATTGAGAAGATAACCTAGTGTAGATAAATCTATTAATGTCTTGCAATAGCATTATGATCATGCTTTCTAACTTTTTAAAAGTGAGCACTGTTGGGTTTTTTTAAGTAAGGGTTCTACTGAATAGCTTCTGAAATCAACCAAAATGCTACTACTACTTTTTTTTTTTTTTTTAAACTTTGCATGTTAAAAGTGTAGTTTTAATTAACTTAAGAAATATCTATCATGGCCAACACGTTCTGTAATAACTTTCAGCCCAACATAAAATAAAACAGACAACTCCTAAGCCTTCTGAAAATAGACATTATAATGGGACAAGTTAGGTAATGTGACAGTGTGTGTCAATTTGTATTTGACAAACCTTAAATATTATTTTTAAAAGGCCAATTTAATACTACTTACCGATTCTTTTCTTTCATTAGTTAACTAAAATCCACAAAAATTGCCAATCACAAGGAATATCATTGACATTTGCCTCTTAGCAACTGCAGCAATAAGCAGAACTAGTTCTAAACAAACTTGTGTGAATTTTTAAAGGGAAGAGAGGTACAGTACAAAGCTGGAATTTCCACAGGACTGCGTTTATCCTATGGAACTCACTCCCACAAAAGGTAATAATGACCATGAACTTACCAGTTTCAGAGCTAAATATAAAACTAATGTCTTCAACCTAACTTTCCTTCTATAACTATTTTTCTCAAACACAGAGGTGCACACCCCCACTCACATTCAAATCAAACCCCAAAATAAATTATAAGCAAATCAGACTATTTCTCTTAAAACCTAGGAATGAAGATTCATGTTTTTACTTAAATATCAGTAAAAGTCAAAAAAGCAAACAATGTTGGGAATTATTGGGAAAGGGATACATAGATAAGACAGAAAATATCATATTGCCTCTATATATATTCATGGTATGCCCACATATTGAATACTGCGTGCAGATCTGGTCACCCTATGTCAGAAAAGATATATTGGAATTGGAAAAGGTACAGAAAAGAGCAACAAAAATTATTAGGGATATGGAACAGCTTCCATATTAGGAGAGATTAATAAGACTGGGACTTTTCAGCTCGGAAAAGGGATGACTAAGGAGGGATATGATAGAGGTCTATAAAAACATGACTGGTTTGGAGAAAGTAAATAAGGAAGTGTTATTTACTCCTTCTCGTAACACAAGAACTAGAGGTCACCAAATGAAATTAATAGACACAGGTTTAAAAACAAACAAAAGGAAGTATTTCTTCACACAACACACAGTCAACCTGTGGAACTCTTTGCCAGAGGATGTTGTGAACGCTAAGACTAAAAGAGGGTTCAAAAAAGAACTAGATAAGTCCATGGAGGATAGGTCCATCAATGGCTATTGCCCAGGATGGGCAGAGATGCAAAACCATGCTCTAAAGCAGGGTTTCTCAAACTTGGGACACTGCTTGTGTAGGGAAGGCCCCGGCAGGCCAGGCTAGTGTGTTTACCTGCCCCGTCCGCAGGTCCGGCCAATCGCGGCTCCCACTGGCTGCGGGTCGCTGCTCTGGGCCAGTGGGGGCTGCTGAAAGCGGTGGTCAGTAAGTCCCTTGGCCGGACCTGCTGACGGGGCAGGTAAACACACCGGCCTGGCCCACCAGGGGCTTTCCCTACACAAGCAGCGACCCCTGTTTGAGAAACCCTGCTGTGAAGTGTCCATAGCCTCTGTTTGCCAGAAGCTGAGAACAGGCGACACAGAATGGACTACTTGATTATCTATTATGTTCATTCCCTCTGAAGCACCTGGCATTGACCACTGACAGAAGACAGGCTACTGAGCTAGATAGACCATTGGTGTGACCCAGTATGGCTGTTCTTATTTATTTTTAAATTATTGAGAGGTACTCATATTGTAATGATGGAAAACACTGGAGTAGACAGAACAAGTATCTTCTTTTAAATTCCAGTGTTATAAATAGTGCCATATATTACCTAATACTGTGATAACCAGTTTTTCTAAGACTGGTTTATGTTGTAACAGTTGACACAAAATTACAGTTGTTCTGACGGAGAAGTGCAGCTAAAAGTGACCAGAACTAGGAATAATCAAAATCTGAATAGGTATATAAGTCAATATGATGGATGTTATGCGAGAAAATTATTTAAATTAATTTTATAATACACATTTTAGAGGTTTAATTTAGAAGATGAATATGGTTACAGTTCACACGCACTAACAAACACTAACGTTCATAGTATTACGAAGTGATAGAATCTGTATCTTTAAATCTGTTTCCCAGCTTTTTTGCTTTTGGAATGCACATGATGTATTATATTATTTGTTTTGGTAGCACACAAAATGTGCTAGCCACTTCTCATTAAAATAAAATAAAAACCCAAGGTCTCTTCCCTAAAACTGACTTTTTGCCATAGATACAGTAGGGTTGATGTCCTGCACCAAATAAGACTCAGATCCGGCAAACTGATCCTTGAAGGTCCTTGCATCTGTAAAGAGTCCCACAGAAGTCCATACACACCGTGCCTTCTTGCAAGCATCAGATCACAAGAATGGTGCCTAGAACACATTTCCAGCCCAAAGATGCTTAGAACCCAGGGGCAGTGTGGGTATTACACAGAAAGTGAAGAAAAGCTTTCCTTGACTGTAACAACCCTAACAAGATAGCATATGTACACTATAAACACTTACAAACCTTACAACTAAACAATTTAATAAAAACATTTCCACAGCTCCATTCATTTACCTCAGCCACTGGTACAACTTCAGAACATTTCACCTCAGTTATAACTTATAGTTAACTAAGTTATGTTATAACTTGAAACGTGATCAGAAAGAGTCCAAGGAGCAGAATCCAGCCAATCTATTTGTTTTGTTTTTTTATGCTAAATACTGGCACAAAAAGCAAAAAAAATCCTGCAATCAACATTAACTAAATAAAGTGAACTGAAGAGCAGCTTGTTTACAGCTCGAGAAGTCAAACTCTTCAACCAGAATGACATATTACACATGCAAGTCAGCTTACCCCCTTGAATGACCTACCACATTTATATGGCCCCCATCACAGTACCATGGGAGCACCTCCTAATCTTTAAATATTTGTAAGTTACAACACTGTGTGAGATAAAGAAGTACTATTATCCACACTTTAAAGAACTGAGGCACAGTGTATACAGTGTTTTGGAACCCAGGGCAGCAAACCTTCCGGCCTCGGCACAGACTCAGGTTAGCACGGCTCCTGCTAGTGCTCTGAAAGTAACTGTGTAGACAGTCCTTTGAAGTTGTGGCTCAGGGTAGAGACCAGGGTTTCAGAACCCCAGCTCCGGCCCATACCACAACTTCAAAGCGCTGTCTACACAACCATTTTTAAAGCACCAGAGCCACCCTGCTAGCCCAAGTCCATTGCCCTGGGCCTGGAAGCTTGCTCCCGTGGGTTCCAAAATGTCATGTAGACCTACCTAGAGAGGCTAAGTGACGTGTCCAAGGTCACACAGGAAGTTGGTGACAGAGCAGGGACATGACGTCTCCCCAGCTAATGCCCAAAGCACTGGTCATGCTTCCTCTCCACCCCCTGCTCTCAAAGCGGTGGGCCCACGTTAAGGGGACCTCCTACACCGTGTGCCCCAGAGTACCCACGGACCCTGCCCCGGGGGCACCTCCCCCCAAAGAACGGAGGCCCCACCAGCACCTACCCCCTGTCTCGGGGGGGGGTCACCACTGACCCCCGTCTCCTGGCACCCGGGCAGCCGCCCCGCGCTCCATCCCCGCAAACCCCAGCGGCGAAACCGAAACTGTCCCAGCAGGGACACGCGGGCGGGCGGGCCGCGCCTGGGCCCGGCGGCGCCTGTCTCCGGGCCGGGCCGGGCCTCCCCGCAACCCCCGCGGACGGACCTGTGCGCTGCGGCCTGCTCCCCGGCGCGGCCCTGACGCGATCGCTGCTGCTGCCGCCCGGGCTCATGCGGGGCCCGCGCTGCTCTCGGGGCGAGGGAGGCGGCGCCGCTGCCTGTGCCGGGCCGGTCTGCGGCGAGGGGCCGGGGCTGCGGGCTCCGGAGGGCGGTGGATGAGGGCGAGGCCGGCGGTCCGGTCCGGGCTGGGGGCGCTCGCTCGGGGAGGTGGGCAGGGCCCGCGTTGCGCCTCTCTCACCCCGAACCCAGCGCCACCATCTTGGGAGAAACACGAATATCGCCGCGGCGCAGCCTCGGAGGACTCGCGGGCATAGCAGGGTATCCCGGCATGCACCGCGCTCGAGAGCAGGGCGCGCTACTTTCCGCCCGGAACCATAGAGTTTCCACCTTTCCCATTGGGCGGGGCGCGGAGGCGGCCGAGGGTCTCGCGGCGGACGCTGTCGGCACGCAGCGGTTAGGCGGCCGCGCGCGCTGGCGGCCATGTTGGGGTCGGACAGTCCCCCCCTTGGCGGGGAGGGGCGTTGGGCAGCAGAGGAAGGGGAAAGAGAGACCGGGGGGCTGCCAAGCCCAAGGGTTCAGCCTGGGGCCAGCCCCTCCCCCCCCACGCACGCAGTCGAGAGGGGGTGTAAAACCCGCGGGCTTGTGGCAGCGCTTCTGGGGTGTTACGCACGCGCTGCACGAAGGGGCAGTAACAGGGTTGCAAGCTCGATCCCTGCACCGTGAGGGACGGTCTAGGATTAAGGTTGCCCAACCATGAGCCTTAATTACCTGCCCCGCAGTGCAGCTGCCTTAGGATTCAGCCTTCAACTGGGTGATCAGAAGCTATTTCCACTGGGCCTCCTGCCTCAGTTAGTGCTCAGGCAGGGAGTGCTTTACCATGAGTCCTGGAGTGAAGGAGACTTGTCTGCAGGACCCTGGCCTGCTTTGTGAAGTCAAATCCTGATACCCTCCCACCCCAAGTGGGTAACTGTAAGGGACCAACTGCAGCAGAAATGCCACATAGTGTCTAGGGTGACCAGCTAGCAAGTGTGAAAAATCAGGATGGGGTGGGGGGTAATAGGAGCCCATATTAAAAAAAGCCCCTAATATCGGGACTGTCCCTATAAAATTGGGACATCTGGTCATCCTAGTAGTGCCTGCAGCTGTGGAAAATGAGTGGGAAAAGCTCATTCAAAAAGATATATTGGAAATGGAAAAAGTACAAAAAAAAGGCAACAAAAATGATTAGGGGTATGGAACAGCTTCCACATAATAGATTAAAAAGACCGGGACCATTCAATTTAGAAAACAGATGACTAAGGGGGATATGATAGAGGTCTATAAAGTCACAAAAAGTATGGAGAAAGTGGATAAGGAAGTGTGATTAACCCCTTCATATGACACAAGAACCAAGGGTCATCCAATGAAGTTAAGGCAGCAAGTTTAAAATAAACATAAGGAAGTACTTCACACAAAGTACAGTCAACCTGTGGAACTCATTGCCAGGGGATGTTAAGGCAAAAAGTATAACTGGGTTAAAAAAAAGAATTAGATATGTTCATGGAGTATAGGTCCATAAATGATTATTAACCAAGATGGTCTGGATGTCCCTCATGGTATATCAACACAGCAAAGAAAAACCCACAGCAGTCCTACATTGCTCTGTAGACTTCCAGGCTCACACTGGAGCCTGGGCTCTAGGACCCTGTGGGGGTCCAGCCAAACCCAAGTTTTTCTTTGCTGTGTAGACATAACCTAATCCTCTGATTGCCAGGAGCTGGGACTGGACAACAGGAGATGGACGCAGTTGCCAACATTCATGCAGCAAATAAGCACCCCGACTTTCACAATAAGCCAAATATCAAGCTAATCCCATTTCAAAGCAAGGCCAAAACAAGCCAATCCCTAAGAACCTCAACACTCTATGTGACTAGATCCCCTGGCATGCAGTCTGGGACTGTGGTGGACCCCCTGTACACCCCTGACTCTCTCCCCAACTTTGCCCCTGCTTGCCCCTTGCCCCACTTGCCCCCGCTTACCTGGAGCCCATCAAAAAAATGAAGCAACAAGCTACAAGCCAAACAAGCAACAAGCTAAAAACTAGCCAACATGCAACTCACAAAACAATTAAGCCAAAAACAAGTCCAATTTCTGCGTTTTTCCCCACAGGTTTGGCATGTCTGGAGATGGATCATTTGATAATTGCCCTGTTCTGTTCCTTCCTCTGAAGGATCTGCCACTGGCCACTGCAGGAAGACAGGGTACTGGGCTAAGATGGACCATTAGTCTGCGCCAGTATGGCCATTCTTATGTATTAAAACTTATAAGTATCATTTTAAACATTAAATTGAAGCTTCTGATAATTGCATTGCATACTTGAGGGCAGTAGAAATGTATACTTGAGAGAAAAATACATGGTATGCTACGGGAAATGGTTTCCCTAAAATGTCCCTTAAAATAAAGCACTGTCTCTTATTTTGTGTGTGTTTTCCCCTTATTTCCATCTAACAATGGTGACCACCTTATACCAGACATAATCTGAATGTATTAAATTTAGGGATGAGGATTCCATTCTTTGGCTCCTTGCCATTTGAATGTATTTGTTCATAGCTATAGAGCTATAAGTTTTATCATTGACTTTAGTGAAAGCAATACCCGGGTCTTAGGCCCAGAAAGGGAGTTAGGCATTGCAGTGCTGAGTGTCACAACTCCTAACTTTTAGGCGCTCAAAAAATCATTGGGGACAACACTGCATTCCACAAAATCTAGTGCCTAGGCTTTTATACAATGCATGGGGAGCCAGATGCCTAAGAATGTGATCTCCAAAAGCCAACACACTAGGCATGGACCCACCTAAACAAGCCAGTGGGAGATGTTGACAAAAGGAGTGTGTTCTAGGCCTGCCTCTCATGGAATCAGGTGCCTAAATCCAGGCACCTAACTCTGCTAGCGATCTACAGCCAGGAAACTCTCTCCTGGAGTGAGGTACTTTAGACACCTAAAACATTTCTTGTGAGAAGTTAGGTGCCTGTTTCATTCCACACAAATCATCTGGAGGAAGTGTAGTGCCCATTTTATAACTTTTAGCTCACTGATTAGCACAGTCATGTGGAAGCTCCAGCTTCAATTCCCACCTCTGCTTGATGGATAGAAAGGATTTGAACAGGGGTCTCCCACCTCTCACAAGCATGCGCTAACCCCTATGTTACAGGATATTCTGTTGTGGGGCTTTCTCAATGTCTTCTGCTGAAGCTGCTCCACTTTAGGTATATCAGGGGTCGGCAACCTCTGGCACGCAGCTTGCCAGGGTAAGCACCCTGGTGGGCCGGGCCAATTTGTTTACCTGCCACGTCGGCAGGTTAGGCTGATTGCAGCTCCCACTGGCCGTAGTTCACTGTCCCAGGCCAATGGGGGTGGCGGGAAGCCGCGGCCAGCACATCCCTCGCCTGCGCCACTTCCTGCCACCCCCATTGTTCTGGGATGGCAAACCGCAGCCAGTGGGAGCCGCAGTCCGCCAAACCTGCTGATGCGGCAGGTAAACAAACTGGCCTGGCCCGCCAGGGTGCCTACCCTGGCGAGCTGCGTGCCAGAGGTTGCCAACCCCTGGGGTATATGATAAAATAGTCTTTAGAGTAGGGGGACTGGACCCTTGGTCTTCCATCTCAGAGGGAGCAAGTTTGGGACAAGCAAGAAGCCATAACGTAAGGAAATGTGCAGCTAACTTTTCAAAGCTGGTTAGAGTCTGAGATGAAGCCCATGTTCCCATTGTTTGCAGAAGGTCCATATATGATTTCACATGCAATGAAGCATTCATATTTTGCCACAAGATTCAGATTTTTCCAATAGCAGGTAATGCCATTTGAAACAGTTAACGTCCTATCAATTTTCTGCTGTAATTAATTTTGTTTTTCCATTGTAGCTTCTGTAGCTTTGCTCTGACTCCCACATTTAATCAGATCAGATACCCCTTTGATTGTGCTGCTCATATGAAGCTCTTATATGGGGAACCAATACCTTTAAGACGGTATCGTAGTATACTAAATGGAAAGATTAAGCTCCATCAACTTGCTACAGTTTTTGTTGTACAAACCATAGGAACATACAGCCTAGGAACACACAAGGCAGATATGTGCATCCGCTAGAAAATGTACTGACTCTATGACTGAGCTGCACGTTTGCTTCCGTCACATAAGCCTCCAATTAGCCTAACTTCTTGCTGCAAAGGGGAAACTTATGAAACAGCAGCAGTGATGTCAGGAGAAAGTGTTATGACCCTTATCCTAGTAGCTGAATTAATTGTGTCTTTGTTCCATCTTGAAGAATTGAAGTCTCATTGAAGGGAATGTATCCTATATGTATTTCTTGCAGGTATCTCGACTTTAAGAAACAATTATTCCCCTACCCCAAAGTTTCTCAAACAGGGGTCGCCGCTTGTGTAGGGAAAGCCCCTGGCAGGCCGGGCTGGTGTGTTTACCTGCCCCGTCTGCAGGTCCAGCCGATTGCGGCTCCCACTGGCCGTGGATCGCTGTTCTGGGCCAATGGGAGCTGCTGGAAGCAGCGCGGGCCGAGGGACGTACTGGCCACCACTTCCAGCAGCTCCCATTGGCCCAGAGCAGCGATTCGCGGCCAGTGGGAGCCACGATCGGCCAGACCTGTGGACGTGGCAGATAAACAAACTGGCCTGGCCCGCCAGGGGCTTTCCCTACACAAGCGGCGACCCCTGAGAAACCCTGCCCTACGCCCCACCCCCACCCAAGGGACACAAGGGGTCTTTTGGTAAGCCACTGCATTGGAATTCAGGAGATTTGGGTTCAATTCCCAAGTTTACTGCCGATTTTGTTTGATCCTGGGTAGATCGCTTCACCTCTCAGTGCTTCAGTTCCTCATTTGTAAAATGGAGGCAACAGTATTTCCTTTGTCTGTCTTGTTGAAGTGAGTTCTTGAGAAGAGACTATTCCTTACTATGCTTCTGTACAGTGCCAGCACACGGGGGCCCTGATCTTGGTTATGGCTTCTAGGGTTTACTTAATACAAATAATACCACCACATTTGGGAGGTAGGGCAGAGAAAGTAGCTCACACCCACCTCTCTCTGGCAGCAGACCTGACATGTGAAGAGTAACCTCATCTCAGCGATACTGCTTGAGAGAGCAGAGCACAGATTTTCCTATACTTCCCCTTGAGTGACGGCATCTTCAAAATCCTTCCCCTGTAGACAAGGTTTAAGTCTCATGGCTGACTACCCAGAAATTTTTCTTTGGACATCTTTGCAGATGAATTGTAAATGCTTCGCTATTATTCAGCCTTCTCTCTCACACAGTGTGCAGTGAGGATATGTATTAGCATAGAATGCCAGTGCTGCAGACACTTCCAACCCCCGTTTTCACTGTCTTTCCATTGCCTAGTGTGTTACGGTACACATTTTCCTAAAGTTAGGAAATGTACCTCGGTTCAGCTTGGTGTCCAGTTCTGAAATGAACTCAGGCGCAGTTACTGTATTTAAAAAAGATGCGTAGAATCAATCTCTGTTTCCTCAGAGATCCCAAGCTTTCTTGCCTGCTTTTATAAATCAAAGTGAAATCTATACTGATTTAGCTTTGTTTATATACAGTTGGTAGCTAAAGACCACAGTACCAGTAAACCTACAAGCAGCAAAGAGTCCTGTGGCACCTTATAGACTAACAGACGTATTGGAGCATGAGCTTTCGTGGGTGATGCATCCGATGAAGTAGGTATTCACCCACGAAAGCTCATGCTCCAATACGTCTGTTAGTCTATAAGGTGCCACAGGACTCTTTGCTGCTTTTACAAATCCAGACTAACACGGCTACCACTCTGACACTAGTAAACCTACAGGCTAACTTCTTTACTAACCTACATTGCAGTACTTAGAAACAAATGGGACTGAAACTCATTAACACTCTAGAAGTGTAAAGGGGCCTTTAAGTAGATGTAAAATGAGCACTGTAAAGTGGTCTTAGTGTAAATAAGAATCAGGCCCAAATAAATATGGTAAAACTTAATTGTGACTTATTGTCAATTTTGACCAGTAAATGTTCAGTCCCCCTAAAGCTTAGCAATTACAGACAGAACTATGAAGCACTTTGTTGCCATGTTTGCACTGATATGACTCAGACCAGAAGTGATTCTGTGCCTTTGGGATTATATCATAACCCTGAAAGGTTGAGTTGACCTTCTGTTAAGAGAGGCAGCAGGTAATAGACTAGTGCTTCTGCACAAGTGGCCAGGGATTTAACAAGCACCTAATTTGGAAGCTTCACTAATTTAAAACAGATGTTGAAAATCAATGTATATGTTACCAGCATTGGAAGAACATCTTACTGAGCTATATTATATTGCCAGAGATCAGCCATTTACTTTCAGGTTTTGTATGGAAGTTTAGTGGTGGATTTAATTTTTAGTTAGCATTTTTGTTTTTTGCATGAGGACAATTAAATGCTTGCAAAAATGAAAAAGGTCAGCCAAAGCACTGGTAAATCTACATATGAATGATTCTGAACCCAAAAGCTGCTGCTTGTAATGACAAGAAGGGAGGTGAAAAGTAAACATTGATTGAGCTTCTTGTTGGGGTCAAAGTCAAGAAAAATGTATTTCATGAATCAATCCATTTGACAGCATGCAGGTCTATTTTATTTTACACTGATATTTTCTACTCCACAGTATAAACTATCTTGTCTCACTTGAAATTAAAAACAAAACAAGTGGATGATGCTAAAGATTTTCTTTTGTCATAGGTGGGGGAGGGATAGCTCAGTGGTTTGAGGATTAGCCTGCTAAACCCAGGGTTGTGAATTCAATCCCCAAGGGGGCCATTTGGGGATTGGTCCTACTTTGAGCAGGGGGTTGGACTAGATGATCTCTTGAGGTCCCTTCCAACCCTAATATTCTATGATAGGTGAGGAATAAGACAATACATTGTTTCAGGTCAATATTTACTTTTGTACAGTTCATTCATTAACAAAAATATCTAAATTACTGTTTCTATATTCAATGTTATTATTTTGCTAAATGAAATGTTCCCTGATTCTCAATTATTATTCTGATTAATTCAGTTTACATCGATAATGTTATATGCTTCAACATGAAATTGGAAAAAACAACCCCCCCGAAATAAAAAAGTTAGCTTTTTCCTTACTGGACCCAAAGGAGATGTACACACAAACAAATCTTTACCAAGGAATTAAAATGCTTTGGTTTGACTTCTTTGCCAAGGCTCCCAATTTCCCAAAACCATAATTACAATTAAATAGGAGTTCTCAGTTAAAATTTGCTTGACATAACAAGTGCTTGTAATCACTTGTGAAAACTGGATGTAATACTATTTACTTTTTAATGTTGGCAACAATACTTTTATAGATATGGTATTTATAAGTGAGCCATATGGGTTAATTACTTACTAGATAGGAATTATTTATCCAGAATACTGTATCTACCATGTCTAAATTATTCTTCAGAAAGAACACTCATTGGCAGAATTTGTGGTCAATTTGTGAAATCGTGAACTGAATGTCTCAGTGCAATGAAGGTCATTTTAAACTAATTTTAATATTGTTTTTAAACACTCAGGGCCATATCTGTGGTATGCTGATTTACCCCAGTTGTTGAGCTGACTTCAGTCCCACTTTGGCAATAGTCATGTTTATGTGGATAGGAAGGGATAATGGAACGATTCTTCATCTAGAATTTTCATAAAAGAAACAAAAGATCATTAACATTAGTCATTTAAAAAACCCACAAAGCAAACCACCTTTGTTTCCTTTTCACAGACGTCATGTGTTATTTACACCAAGGGAAAAGCGGACAGACCATCTCAGTAAGTGATGCCCAGTGACAATTCATGTATGTTCTACATTACCATTATTGTGCTGTTCAATGAAAAGGTGTACTCACCATGACAAGAGCTATATAACATGCCAATTTAATTATAGACTATTTATGTAGATCAGGGGTCGGAAACCTTTCAGCAGCGGTGTGCCGAGTCTTCATGTATACACTCTAATTTAAGGCTTCGCGTGCCCATACTACATTTTAACGTTTTTTAGAAGGTCTCACTGTAAGTCTAGAATATATAACCAAACTACTGTTATATGTAAAGTAAAAAAGGTTTTCAAAATGTTTCAGAAGCTTTATTTAAAATTAAATTAAAATGCAGATCTTATCAGTTTAGTGTGATCCTTGCCCTTGCTTTTCCTTGCTGAGTTTTCCAATGTCTGGCACGTATTTCGATACTTTAAGCTGCACACAGGCTTCTGAGTGATCACTTGTTAACCGACTGGAACCCCAGATAGGCAGCTGAGGTGAGTGGAGCTGGCGGCTGGTAGGGCTGAGCAGGGCCGGAAGCCTGGACCCTGTCTGGCAGGGGGCCTGCGCTGGAACTGCATCCGGAAGCAAAGTGAGTGGGGCTGCGGCAGGGGACTCCGGCTGGCAAAGGGCCAGCAGCCAGAACCCCAGAGCAGTGACTGAGCGGCTCAGCCTGCCGCCGCCGCTCTGGGGTTTCAGCTGCTGGCTCCTGCCGGCTGGGGTCTCAGCCCACTGCCAGCCTGGGGTTCCTTGACCCAGGCCAGCAACAGGTCCCGAGTGGGATTTTGGAGTGGGAGACGCTGGCTGGCAAGGGGCCAGCAGCGGGAACCCCAGAGCGGTGGCGGGCTGAGTGCTCAGCCCGCGGAGCCGCTCAGCCCACCCCAGCTCTGAGAGTTTCAGCCGCTGGCTCCTGCCAGCTGGGGTCTCAGCCCGCTGCCAGCCTGGGGTTCCTTCACCCAGGCCGGCAGCGGGCGTTGAGTGGGACTGGCAGCGGGACCCTGGCTGGCAAGGGGCCAGCAGCGGGAACCTCACTGCTCTGGGGTTTTGGCTGCTATTTCATTGCTGTCTCCGGCAGCTCTGTTTCTTGCACAGTTTTATGTAAAAACGTCTGGTCTCCAGAAGTGATTGGATGAGTTGCACTAGGTAGTAGTCATGCATCACATCATAGCCTTTGCCAAACAAGTTTTGATGGCTGACTGTATCGTATGCTGCTGTTATCCTCTGACCCTACACCTTGTATTCTTCATAGAGATATGCTTATGATATGAATATGGCATAACTAAGATATGTATTATGCAAGATGGATCATGCAAGGTATCATTGGAAAGGTTATTATTTACTGAATGTGATTATCCAATTTGTATGCATGTGTCATTTCTGTATCTGAAGTAAGAAATATTGACTATGTAATAATTACAACTGTGTTTTCACCTGGGGAATGCCCGCCAGACAGTATGCAAACAGCCTGGATAGGCCCTTAGGAAGGACAATAAGACTTTGAAGATGCTAATTTCCCACCTTCCTGAGAAGTTTCCTGGGATGCTGCTTTAACAGTGCAGGGTCAGGTGATCATGTCACCTGGTACTGGACATAATTTTGGACTTCTGGTATTTTTCCACTGGAAAGGGGTGGTGGGTCAAACTAGAAAACAAAGGATTCCCACCATATGTAAATCCTATTTAAGTCTGGGGAGTGAGTTAATCTTGGCCCTTCTCCACTGCCTCCCTACCCAAGAAGGAAGACTGCTGAAAACACTCCAAGAAACAAAGGAACTAAGGCCTGGTCTACACTGGGGGGGAAGGGACGGGGGAAAACGATCTAAGATACGCAACTTCAGCTATGAGAATAGGGTAGCTGAAGTCAACGTATCTTAGATCAAATTAAAATTACTTACTTCGAATCCTCACAGCACTGGATCGATGGCCGCAGCTCCCCCGTCGACTTTGCTTCTGCCTCTCACACTGCTGGAGTTCAGCAGTCAACAGGAGAGTGATCGGGGATCGATTTATCATGTCTACACTACACGCAATAAATCAATCCCCAATAGAGCGATCACTACCCGCCAATCTGGCGGGTAGTGTAGACATACCCTAAGATAGGGGAGAGGGAGGCAGGGGCTGAGCCCAAGTGAGAAAGGTCAGCCTGAGAAGGGTTTACCTGGAGATTTAAGCTGCAAGTTTACCTTAAAGAAACTCTGCAACCTGCATAGAACAACATTTAGGGTGAAAAATTACTATTTGTAGACAATTTCTTTAATGTAATAAGCTTATTTTATATGTTTTATTTGCTGAGTGATCTTGATTCTGTTTGCTATCCCTTATAATCACTTAAAATCTACCTTTTGTAGTCAATAAACTCATTTTTGTTTATTCTATAACCAGTTTGTGCAATTCCTAATGGGGAAGGAGGGGCAAAAGCTGTGCATATCTTCTCCCACATTGAGGGAAGGAGCAAATTTCATGAACTTATGCTGTGTAGATCTCTATACAGTATAAGACAATATAAAATTTTGGGTTTACACTCCAGAGGGTGTGTGCACCAGAGTGCTGGGAAATTCCCTGAGCTGAGTCTTTCCACATAGAGCTGATTGCAGACTTTGTGTGATTCTACAGCTAGGGTGTGTGTGTGTGTGTGTGTGTGTGTGCGTGTGCGCGTGCGCGCAGAAGGACAGGGTGAGCAAGCCCAGGCTGGTGGAATGAGCAGGCTCAGTGGGACCACAATACATCAGGTGGCACCCTAGAACGGGGGTCTAACCCATCACACATCCCTCTCTTGAATCCGTCTTCTATATGCTGGTTGATATTTACTATTTGGCCACTTTCCTGGTCTAAATCTGGCTCATTCTGGTACTCGTTCTATTTGATATGAGGTGAGAGGCGATTGAGGATAAGACATTCATAAAGTTTATAAAGATGGCATAGGAGTGATATTGACCTGAAGTTCTTTGGGTCAGAGGCATCCTTCCCTGCCTTCAATAGCTTCAGCAACTACTTAGTGAAGGAATCCATCAGCTATCGCATCTAGGAAAATCTGAGCCCTATTATTATTACTAGCGCTTGTCCTCCCATCTATATCTGAGAAGTTAGAGTCTCCCATGATCACACAATTCCCATTAGTGTTTACTTCATTAAAAAGGTCTCTATCCATATCCAAGTCAGATCCTGGTGGTCTATAGCACACCCCAAGCACCATCTCAGGGGAGGCTCTAGTAGCTTTCTTCCCCAATGTGATTTTTGCCCAGACAGACTCTGTCTTATCCATTCTATCCCTTCTTATTTCTTTACAGTCTACCTCATCATTGATATACAATGCTACTCCACCACCTTTGCCTTTATTTCTGTCTTTCCTAAACAGCACATACCCTTCAATACCTGTACTCCAGTCATGACTACTATTCCACCATGTTTCTGTTATCCCTATAATATCCAGTTTCACTTCCTGCACCAGTAACTCTAGTTCCTCCATTTTGTTACTTAGGCTCCTCGCATTGGTGTACAAACATCTTAATTCTTGCTGTTTGGCTTCGCTCACATTCTTTACCCGATTAGGCACAGATATTCTACTGCCCGTATCACCTATTAGACTGGTATCTACACTACCCTTCCTCTATATGTCCATTCTCCTTCCCACGGCTGCATACTTTCTTACTTCATTTCTTTTCCTCAGTGTTAAAATCTGGCGTGGAGATTACCTGGACATCTCCCAACCATCTCCCCCCCAATTCCTAGCTTAAAGCTCTCAATCAGTAGTGCCAGCCTCCATCCTAGAAGTCTATTTCCTTTCCCTACTCAGGTGAAGTCCATTCCAAGAGACCAGTCCTCTGTCCATGAATGCCTCCCAGTGGCCATATATCCCAAAGTCCTCCTTATAGCACTACTGCCTGAGCCATCTGTGGATCGTCATAATCTTGTCACATCTTTGTTGCCCTTCTCTAGGAACAGGCAGAATCCCACTGAAGATCACCTGAGCATCGATTTCCTTAAGCGTCTTCTCCAGCCTGGCATAGTCTTCCTTGATACCAGGGGTGAAAGTAACTCACAGGACTTACCGGTATGGCCGGAGTCCTGGGGGATGTGGCCTAAACCGGAAGAGGCATGGCCTCAAGATTTAAAGGCCCTGGGGCACCAGCTGTGGCTGGGAGTCCCAGGGCCTTTAAATCACCCAGGGGGCTCCCAGCTGCAGAGGTGGCTGGCATGGGCGGCAGGTTATATATTTGTGTGGGGCCCGGGCCCCAGCAATATTCAGGGCTGGGCGCCCTGCTCCAGCAATAGTTGGAGCTGGGTCTCTTCCCCTCCCCCCCCGGTCCTGCCTGGATCGGCCCCGGCCACCGCAGGTCTCCCCCCGCCGCCGCGACCCTGCCTGGAGCAGGTCCCAGCCCCCGCCTGCCACCCCCCCTCCGTGTGTTCCCCCCCCCCTCCGCCGCGTTGTGTTGCGTCCCTGCCTGACAGAACGCAGCGCGCCTCTCCCCTGCCTGCTGCCCGGAGGGCTCCCAGCAGATTTGCTGTCTGCTGCCGCAGGGTCCTAGTGCCTGCCCTTCACCACTACTGGCAAGGCAGGCTGCCCTTACCCTGAGCCTCTCCAACCCCAAACCCTCAGCCCCAGACAGAGCCCTCATTCCCCCCGCACCCTAATCCTCAGCCCCAGCCCTGAGCACCCCCACATCATGAACCCCTCATCCCCTGCACCCTAATCTTCAGCCCCAGCCCTGAGCGCCCCCACATCATGAACCCCTCATCCCCCCGCACCCTAATCCTAAGCCCCAGCCCTGAGCACCCCGACAGTATGAACCCCTAATCCCCCCACACCCTAATCCTCAGCCCCAGCCCTGAGCACCCCCACACCATGAACCCCTCATCCCCTGCACCCTAATCTTCAGCCCCAGCCAGAGCCCTCATCCCCCCGCACCCTAATCCTCTGCCCCAGCCCTGAGCGCCCCCACATCATGAACCCCTCATCCCCAGCCCCACAGCCCTCACCCCACACTCCAAACCTCTGCCCTAGCCCTGAGCCCCCTCCTGCATCATGAACCCCTCATCCACAGCCCTCACCCACAGCCCAACCCTCTTCCCTAGCCCTAAGCCCCCTCCCATCATGAACCCCTCATCCACAGCCCAACCCTCTTCCCTAGCCCTGAGCCCCCCGCATCATGAACCCCTCATCCACAGCCCAACCCTCTTCCCTAGCCCTGAGCCCCCCCGCATCATGAACCCCTCATCCACAGCCCTCACCCCACAGCCCAACCCTCTTCCCTAGCCCTGAGCCCCCTCCTGCATCATGTACCCCTCATCCTCAGCCCCACAGTCCTCACCCTGCACTCCCTCCTATCCCCAAACTCCCTCCCACTTCCCACACACCCCTTCCCAACCCCAAACTCCATCCCAAAGCCTGCACCCTTCACCTCCTCCTGCACACCCACCCCCTGCCCCAGCCCAGAGCCTGCACCCAGCACCCTTCCTGCACCCTAATCCCCAGCCCAGGATCTGCACCCCAGACCTCCCCCGCCGAGCCCCCTCCCAGAGCCTTAGGCAGGTGGGGGCGGAGTTGGGGGGGCGGAGTTGGGGGCGGGTTCTGGGTCCCACCAAAATTTTTACAAACTTGCCACCCATGGTGGCTGGTAGCCCCTGGGGCGAACTAAAGGGCCCGAGGCTCCAGCCGCCATGGAGCTCTGGGCCCTTTAAATGCCAGCCCCAGCCTGGCTGCGGCCGGGATTGAAAGGGCTCCTCCAGGCTCCTCGCTGCTCGGCCTGGTGGCCGGGCAGGGGCCAGGATTTAAAGGGCTCCTCTAAGCTCCCCGCCATGGCGGGAAGCCCGGTAGAGCCCTTTAAATCCCGGCCCGCCGTGGCAGCCAGGCCGGGCAGCAGGGAACTCGGAGGAGCCCTTTAAATCCCGGCCCCGGCCGGCAACTCCTGCTGCCAAAGTTACAGCTGGGATTTAAAGGGCTGCTCCGGGTTCCCCGCCGCGGCGGGAAGCCCGGTGGAGCCCTTTAAATCCCGGACTGGCGGCAGGGAACTCGGAGGAGCCCTTTAAATACTGGCCCTGGCCCCGGCCGGCAGTTCCGGCTGCCAAAGCTGCGGGCGGGATTTAAAGGACTGCTCCAGGCTCCCCCCCCCCGTGGCGGGGAGCCCAGAGGAGCCCTTTAAATGCCGGCCCCAGCCCAGCCGCTGGAGCCGCGGCCTAGGATTTAAAGGGCTCGGGGAGCCCCGAGCCCTTTAAATCTCCACCACAGAAGCCGATGCAGTCCGGCACGGGGTACTGGCTCTTGCCAGTACGCCGTACCGGACCATACCGGCTTACTTTCACCTTTGCTTGATACGTTCCAGTGAGAATCTAGCCGCATCATTCGTTCCCACATGAAGGACAATCAATGGATTCTTTCCCGCTCCCATTAGGATCCTCTTCAGCCTCAGGTCCACAGCCTGTATCTTAGCACCCGGCAGACAACACATCCTTCTGTTCTCTGGATCAGCTCTGGTTACAGACCTGTCTATTCTTCTCAGTAAAGGTCTCCAATCATGTAGACCTGCCTTTTCTTGGTGACAGTGCGATTCTCTGGTCTATCCCCTGTTCCCTCTGGTTGCAAGTCCTCTCGATTCCTATTCACCCTTGCAATCCTCCACAACTCATCCCATATCCTCCTGGGGCTCATGTTTGGTGTTGTCTCCATTGACTTTTCCCGTCTTCTTATAGAACTAGCTGCTCTTCTCTTCTTTGCCCTCTCACCTTCAGTGACCTTCTGCTGTGCCCCTTCTTCATTTTCCAACTCTGCAAACCTGTTCCTGAGCTCTATTTCTCCTTCACTAGCCCGTCTTTTCCTCTGCCTGGTTCTCTTAGTCACGCGCTTCCACTGTCCACTTTCCTCACCCAGCAGTCTCCCCTCAGAGTTCTTTGGTCCTGTTTCCATCTGCAAGTCTGAGTTTTTCCATTCGGACTCCTCACGTCTTTGCTCCATCATCCACTCAACCCCCCTTCTAAACTCAATCAGCATTTCCACCTGCATCTCCAATCCTCGGCTCTTTTCTTCCCTGTTTACAGCTCTGTTTGCTGGCTCCTGTGCCGCTGCAGCTGTCTATGCCTCTGCCTGACTGGCTGGCTACCTTTTATAGGACCCCTAGTCAGAGAAGCCCTGCCCCCTACTCAGGGCTCAGCTTCTCTCCCAGCACACTGCCCCTACCAGCCTCTATGACACTCCACTTGATTTTTCCCATTTGTCAAGCAGAGGCTCTTGTTCCTTTGAGAAACTTTGATTGCTCATCCTTTTGTGACACATCATAGTGGTTGATTGTTCTATACTTACTCAAATGTGATAGAAGTGACCAAAGAAGGGTATTATTCAGATTCTCAGAGTAATGGAGTAGATATAATAGTATGAAGTTAAGGAAGGATAATTTAGTTGAAGAATTAGGAAAAGGTTTTTACATAATCAGAGCAATTGGGCTGTGGAACAGACCGCTGAGAGCAATGGCTGAGTTGGGAGCACTGCGGATAGTGAAAAAGAGATTGGGGTGCAGGGCCGCCTAGAGCCGGGGGCAAGTGGGGCAATTTGCCCCAGGCCCCGCAGGGGCCCCCACGAGAGTTTTTCGGGGCCCCTGGAGCAGGGTCCTTCACTCGCTCCAGGGGCCCTAGAAAACTCTCGCAGGGCCGGGTCCCTGGAGCTTCTTTTGCTCCAGGTCTTCAGCAGCATTTCAGCGGCGGGAGTCCCCTGCCGCCGAAGACCCCAGGCCCCCTGAATCCTCTGGGCGGCTCTGTTGAGGTGGGATTTCCAAAGCTGTTGGTCTAACAAAACTCCCATTTGGTGTCAGTGTGAAAATAATTTGGGCAATACTGAGCATTTTTGAAAACACGATCTTAGATCAATTATTCCTGGCAATGATATAGCTTGTATGTAAAATTTCAAATTTGTCCTGAGAGCATCAGTGGAGAAGTCTGAGCTGGGAATGATTATGTAAGAGAAGTATTTCCTTCACATCTTTCTAACATACATTTTCCTGGACTTTCAAGGGGTTCAGACAGGATGACCCAAGTGGCTTTTTTCCAGCCTTATAATTTAGTTTAAGGTTCTATGATGTCTGTGCAGAATGCCCTTAACATTAATCTTTTAATGAAGCAGGGAAGCTTGCCTGGGTATGTTATTAGACACAAGGCACAAAGCCATGTACTATTAAGCACCCAAACACACTGCTTTTTCAAAATATAACCACCCCTGTTGTGATTAGAGAGTGGTTTAGTATTTTGATTACAGATAAAATAGACCAAAAGGCTTGAAAAGGGGAAGTATTTAAAGTGAAAAAGTAGATTCTGGCAGAAGGAGGGAACAGAGATTTCAGAGGAGATAGTGTTCTCTAGTGTGCACAAACTTCTCTTCTCATTCCTTGCAATTGGTGAACCCTTCTGCCTTATCTTCCCCGCTCCCAGTCAGACTTTTTCCTTTCCCAACCATTCCAGTTCTTTCCACCCCCAGCTCTTTGTCCCCACTCTTCTTGCCCAGCAAATCCTAATTTCAGCCCCTGCTCCTCATTTGATCTGTCTCTTCCCCTCCCCACATCCTTCCCCCATCTCATTGGTTCCCAGCCCCTTGTCTCCCCCTTCCTCCCAACTCCCATTTATCTTTCTACTCCCCAGCTTCCAGTCCCAGTCACATGTCCCCCACATCCCCTCCCAGGATCCTTGTCCCAATTTAGTCAACCTCCCACCTTGTGTCCTTCCACCAAGTCTTGCTCTTTTCCCCTCTGCATTTGAATCAGGCATATTCCTCCCTCACGTTGCCTGGGGTCCTTAGGGGGGTAACTGAAAACACAGGAAAGACAAGCTCCTTCCTTTTATTTCTGGTGCCCATCCCCAGCAACCCAGAGTTGCAATTGCTCTACGCTATTTTAAAAAGTATTACTTTGGAGAGCACTCACTCCCACCAGGAGGTCCACTGAAGTCAGTGGAGCTACTCCCGTGAATAAGGTTTGCGCCATTAGGCCCCTCAGTTTAGATTTACTAGCATGTTATGCAGGGTATGAAAATATCTAGTTAACTAATATCTTCTGTGGCATGAGAAATGGTTCCTAGGTATATGGCTCAAGGCCAAAAGCACATCCAGTACATTGCAAGAGTAGGTCAACTGAGGTGACTAGTATTCTCAGGAAGAGAATTAGCAAACATTTGTAAGAGTACCAAAGGCCTTGTTTTCACATTAGGCCCCAGTTCATGCAGCTTAGTTGCCTGTAATTCAGACATGAACAATATGATTAAATTGTCTCTTTCTATGGGAAATCTTGCAGTGGGAGAAGTTACTTGAGAACTTTATGCACTTCACTCCCACAGAGTTTCTGAAGACATCACCCCCACAGGGGAAATGGGTTTACAGGTCTATATAAATATGCATTTGTCTCAGGTTTTGTGGGAAAAATCCCATGGATCTTAGGACATCTATGCAGAAAAAGGATCAGTCCCTGTCAACTGCTGTCTAGAGCACCTTCTCATATGATAGCCAGTTTTTTAAAACAACCATACTATCACTGGCTTCCAGCCTGTATTTACCCCTTTCCTCCAGAAGAGGAGGACATAATACAGTAAAAGTCAGTATTAAGTTCCAGCTGGAATTTCCAATTTAAATTCTTTGGAATGTCTGAGGGAATGATGTTGCATAGTGCTCTTACAACTGACTTAATCAGCCTGCCACCCGGCTACTCCCCCTCATCCCAAAGCCACAACTCCAACCCGGTGGTGTGTGCACGGAGAGTCACGTACTGATTTGGTGGAAGGAGAGTGGGGAATGGATGACATTTCAACACTACTGCCTTCCTTCCATGTGAACCAGCCTGATTCTGCTTTCACTTCTGTAGATGGGAAGGAGGATGATATGGCTTGTAGTTCTGTTAATTGATTTTTAAGAAGTATTTTAGGATGCAGCTGGATGAAAGTCATCGTGTGAGTATAAGAGCAATATATCAGAGGACAGCACTGATGTACTGCCTGTATTTCAACAAAGTGTGCTCACAGCGTCCTTTCACCTTAGCTGGTGATTAAACCCTTATTTCAGGACTGTGTGGAGGGGTGAAGGAATGGGGAAACTGTTCTTTTTTTTTGCCTATTAAAAACTAATAAAATAAACAAGAAACTGTCTTATAACCAAGGAAGGAGCCATCAGTGTGGTAAAGAAACACATTAATCTGCACTTATTGCTGGCAACGTTTACACCTTGTTTCTGAAAACTATACATAATATACTGATAGTACAACATGTCCAATTTGTGTAATTTGAAATGTGGGAAGGAAGTTAGACTTCGAACAAAGGTAGCCTCCGATGGAAAAATGTATTGAAAATACCTGACACGTGGTGCAATCTGGTTTATTCCAGAGGCAAAAAATAAAATTGCTCTTCTGAAATATTTATGAGTTTCAGAGATAGAAACAATGTCTGGCCTGATTTAGCTAACAAGAGTGGATACAGTCCATCATTAGCAGAGAATTCATCGCAACCATCTCTTCAGTTTGGTTGCAGAAGTTTAACCAAGGGGCAATGAAAACCCTACAAAGCCCTATCAAGCACACCATGTCAAAGGCTCATAAATTAGGAAATACCAGATTTACAGTTGCCTGTGCAACTTTAATTTGACCCCCTTGTGCATCCAATCAATGCATTGAAAGATACAGGGATTCTGTGGATTAAAACCTGTATCATAATGCAGTTGTTCAAGGGGTAAAATTAAGGTTTCATGGGAACCATAAGTCTTGTATTTCCTGACTTAAAGTGCTTCACATTGCAAACAAAATAACTTTAACATATCATTTTTATTCATACTGAAATAACACATATGGAGCTCCAGTTGTGGACTAAGAGCCCACTGTGCTAGGTGCTGCACAAACACATAACAAAAAGCTGGTCCCTGGTCAGAGATCTTTGGGGGAGGGGGTTTGTATGTAATTTCGTAGGTATTGTTTTTTAAAAAAGAGAGAAGGTTAAAAAATTCCACTATTTGCTACTGTAACTACCTCCCCATCATGAATAATCATCAAAGTTTGAAACCTGAATTTCTGGCACTGCAACACAGACTGCAACCACCAGAATTACAGGACTAAATGCATTCTCTGCACACAAAAGTTGTGCTGCTTTGACTATGCTGGTATAATTAAAGTGGCACAATTTCCCTAGTGTGGGCTCAAGCACATTCATACTTCTGGACTATTTATACCAGTGTAGCTTATTCCTGTATGGGAAGGGGAATAAGTGATACCAGTATAAAGGCACCATTCTACTAGTATAACTGCATCCACATCAAAGGTTGTGCTTATTACTAAATGGTATAAATACATTTAAAAAAATTACCTCAAGGATGTTCAGGCCTTAGCTTTTTTCCTTCAACATGCCTGGGTGAGTTTCCTGGTCATGCCACTCTAGTTCTTCTCTCTACCAACTCTGGCTTGCTTCAGAGAACGTGAGCAGCGGGGCTAAGAGTAGCCCTTGGCCTGTGTGTCTGCCCACCAGTGTGCACCAGCTGGCAAAGGGTCCAGGGCTCAGCACAGCATCCTGGACTGACATGCTCTGGCCTGGGCTCCTGGGTCTTACTCCCGGAGGACAGTGCTGGCCGCAGAGCCAGGCCCTGCACCTGGGCGGCTCTTATGAGCTGCAAGCAGTCGAAGGGTGGCCACAGCTCTGGGGTGGCAGGAGGACAAGATGGGGAACTGTTGCAGCTGTCTGCACCATAACATCAGCTAGTGCAGCAGTTGCCTCACCCTGCCTGACTCTGACTTCCAGCTTCTGGCCTCTGACATGGCCATGGGCTGGGGCCTTGGAGGGAAGGAGGCAAGGCTGGCACTTCACTGAGGAGGAGCAGGGGGTGAAGCCACAGGGTCTTATAGCAAGGGTGTTGCAGCTAACACAATAGCGAGGGGAGGGATAGCTCAGTGGTTTGAGCATTGCCCTACTAAACCCAGGGTTGTGAGTTCAATCTTTGAGGGGGCTATTTAGGAATCTGGGGCAAAAATCTGTCTGGGGATTAGTCCTGCTTTGAGCAGGGGGTTGGACTAGATGACCTCCTGAGGTCCTGTCCTACCCTGATATTCTATGAACTGAAATTGTTTATATGGGTACAAAAATGTGTTTAAACCAGGACTAACTACATCAGCTAGCAGCAGGAGAAGGTTGTTATAGGGGAGGGGAGATAGAGTTCTGGACAGGAGGAGCCTAACCCATCTGTCTTCAGGAGGCAGGGACTCCTGCTCCATGTAGTGCCCTAAGAAGTGGGGGATGAGGTTCTTGGGGCCTGGTGCTGGGTCCAGGGTCATCATGACCCAATCTCCACCTTGTTGGATGGCTGTAATAGTCCGATGTTGGGGCCGTGCCCTCTCAGGGGCCGTCCGGGGCCAGGCTGCCTCACTATATGGCCCAAATCAGTCTCCGGGTTCTGAAGGTCTTGGGGGTTCGGCCCCTCAAGCAGGGGCTGAACAGAAGGCACACGGTTAGTGCAGTGAGCCCCAGCCCTCAGTCAGGGCAGGGCAGCGAACCAGTTCTAAGCTCCGGTCCTGGCAGCCGGAGCTGAGCAGTGACAAAGTCAGTAAGCCCCAAGCCCTAGCTCAGGGCGGGCAGCACACAAGAGGCAGGGCTCAGACCCTCAGGCAGGGGCTGAGCACACAAAGTCACTAGTTTAAGCCCAAGCCCTCAGTCAGGGCGGGGCAGCAAAACAGCAGTTCTAGCTCAGACCCTCAGGCAGGGGCTGGGCAGTAATAATAGTTCAGGGCTCAGGTCCTTAAAGCAGGAGCTGAGCAGTAATCAAGTCAAGAAGCCCAAGCCCTCGATCAGGGCGGGGCACCAAACACAGCAGTTCTAGGCTCAGCTCCTCACAGCAGGGGCTGAGCAACAATAAGAGCTCAGGGCGCAGGTCCTTGCATCAGGAGCTGAGCCACCATAGTCAGTAAACCCCAGCCCTAGGTCAGGGTGGGGCAACAAACAATAGTTTAAGGCTCAGGTCCTTGTAGCAGGAGCAGAGCAGCGGCATCAGTCTCAGGAAGCTCAGGTAAGTGCAGGCTTCTCTGCCTGAGTGCTGGCAGGAGGGGGAGTCTGCCACCCGTGAGTGGGGTGGCAGGGGGGACACAGGCCCACCCACTCCACTGTGTCCCAGCCCGGGGCCCTAACAGCGGCGTGGATCCGCTACAGTCAGTGGGGATCCTGGCCGCAACACACTGACATGGGCACGTCCGTGCCCTCAGCCGGACAGGGTTCGGCTACCCCCGGGCTGCACTCCATCTCCCCCTCCTCGGGTACCTGCTCGTCGCTGGGCTCGGCAGCGGGGTCCCACACCATGGGCTCCTCGGCGTGCTGAAGGCGGTCTAAGTCGGGCTGCTCCTCCGGACTCGGGTCAGGGGGACGCTCGAGCCGCTCCTCGGGGTACCGGGCTTGGGGCAGGCTCGGCCAGTCCACCTCGGGGTACCTGGCTCGAGGGAGGCTCGGCCAGTCCGCGTGCGGATACCTGGCTCGAGGGAGGCTTGGTCCGTCCACATCCGGATACCTGGCTCGAGGGAGGCTCGGTCCAGCAGGAGCCCGATCAGGAACGTCTGTCCTCTCCAGCTGCTGGGCTCCAACTGAGTGCTGAGGCCGGGCTTTTATACTTCCTGTCCCGCCCCTTGACTTCCGGGGGGCGGGAACAGGTGGCAGTGGCTCCGCCCACTGAGGTGGCTGTTCCGGTTCCTCCCTCTCAGGGGCCGTCGGGAGCCAGGCCGCCTCACTACAATGGCACAATGAAGGAACCATTCTGCACCCTCTCTCAAGGTGATGTAGCCATCATGCCAGCGTGTGGTGTCCAGAAACCCCCAGGAGAAATTCTGGGAATATCAGGTATCAGAATTTGTCAAGTGTGTGAACAAATATATGATCATGCAATTTTACGTGTACAGAAGTGGAGTATGGTAGAGGCCTTGCTGATGTTTGATCTTTCATGCTTTTGATTTTCAAATGTTGGTAATTTTGTTTAAGTGGAAAACAAAGTCTGGTTATTTTAAAAAAACTGTAATGAACTGGCTACTGCATGTGCAAGTGCCACTGTCCTATACTGCGTACAAGAACAGCTCTGTGCCATAGATCCCATATTGCCAAGAGTTAAAGACAATTCTCCACCTGATCAAGTAGTAGAGGGTTTTTGCTATTTGAAAAGGAGGCTCTGAATTCTATCCCTGCCTGCATCAAGATGTTCCAAGTGGTCATGATGTGAAGTATAGTGGCAACTAGGATATATATATATATATATATATATATATAAGTGGCCATAAACATGTTAGAATAAACTATCCATAATATTGTATTCTGTTTTTAAATATCATAGTAACACTAAACACACCACAAGAAAGTTCTTTGTATTTTTCCGGGCTCACACCTGAGCAACTTTCATACATACTTTACATGCACAGCCCTGCAAACAGTGGCAAATGGCAAGGGAAAGTTTGAGACATATTTGCAGGTTATGGCCAGAGAAACGGCAGATGAAATCCTGGCTCTAGAAGTGAACTGTGCAGTATAATTCTCTCTAAAAGCTGACTGGACCTTGTAAAAAAGGTGCTTATCTATGCAAAGTTTTGGCCTGGCACCGAAAGCACTGTTATTGTCTAAGCTAACTGCATGTCAATTAAGGTTAGACAGAAGAGTGACTTTTGCTGGAATCTTCTCTGATTATTATTTGTATGTAGTGCCTCAACCCTCTCCCCAACCCCAATCAGGGATCATGCTCCCATTATGGTAGGTGCGGTGCACACATAATGAAAAGACAGTCCCTGCCCCAAAGAACTAACAGTGCACATATGATGAGAGACACAGGTGGATACAACAAACAGATGGAGAAGCATAAGGTAGCACTGAGAATGTTATGACTAGAGCAATAAGCAGTCATCAGAGCCAGGGGCAGCTCTAGACATTTCGCCGCCCCAAGCACGGTGGCATGCCGCAGGGGGGCGCTCTGCCGGTCGCCGGTCCCGCGGCTCCGGTGGACCTCCTACAGGCATGCTTCGGTGGAGCCACGGGACCAGCGGACCCTCTGCAGGCATGCCGCCGAAGGCTGCCTGCCTGCTGCCCTCTCGGCGACCGGCAGAGCGCCCCCCCGTGGCATGCCGCCCCAAGCACGCGTGCTGGGGCCTGGAGCCGCCCCTGATCAGAGAATACCAGCACGCTCTGAGGGCCACATCCTCAGATAAAGTAAATCAGCAGAGTTCCTCTGACTTTGCCAGTTTAACATTGTTTGGGATTTCCCCACAGTGGTTGCAGCCTGTTGTCTGTTCTAATGAGTTCCATACTAATTACTTTCTGCATAAAGAGGGTTCTTCTAATTTCCTTAAGTGACTGTCCAGTTCTTTTATGCGTCTGAAAACAGCACTGTTGCTGAGTGTAAATTCCTTTCATTTCCTTTTAGCTTTTCCTTTTCTGCTCTCCCTCTCACTAATATAGACTAGTCCAGCCCAGGGCTGACCTTATTTATCCACTTATTGACACTCAGGAGTTTTTTTCTCCCTCCATTTTATTTTGTTTCAGCAGTTCTCTTGGATCCTGGGATTTGAGTTTCCTACCAGTACAGAGAGATAAGAGTTTGAACTTTCACATCAAGCTTTTCATGGCAGATCTAAAGGGCACAGCCAAGCTCAAAGAGTAGGCAGGGTGCCAGGCAAACAGCAGAAAGCTCTTGAACTAAAGATATCCGACTTGCCTCATTTCATTTTTAGTTTTGAATCTGCATAATATCTTGCCAGCTTCAGCAGAGAAGTCTGAGTAGGCAACGATCATGTAAGAAAGCTTGTTCCTTTGCACTTTTCCAACTGTTGTGTCTGGTCTGAGTGACATCCTTTGACATCAAAGGATTTTTGTGGGTCAATCTCTCTACGCATTACTGATATATATTTGCAGTTTTCATGGATGCATGATACAAAGGCTCAGTCCTGCTCCCATAAATGGACTATGGGCCTGATTCTCATTTATACAAGGCCCTTTTACAATAATGGCAATGTAAAGATCTCCTTTTGCTCAGAGTGAAGCAGTGACACCAATAAAGTGTCATTGTGATATACCCATTCAGAACACTAAGTTACTGGGGGGTGGAACACATTCACTATGAGGAATATGTATGTGTCTCTATTGAGTCAGAAGTGGTAGTAGTGAAAGCACAAACACTTAAAAAAAGCAGGCTATTTTTGTCTTTTCTATGACTATTTCAAAAAGCAAAAACAAAAAAAGTCACAAAACTGTCCTGGCTTTTGATTTTGAAAATAAAGTCACTTTATGATCCCAATGAAGTAAATAAGAGTTTGCTATGAACTTCAACAGATCCAAGATAAACCCCCAAAGTCTAATGAGATATTGAGATAATGAGATGTATAGAAAATAGCTCTGTTTTTCAGTTTCCTATTTGAAATGGGATCTTTTTATTTATTTGAGATGCAGGGACTAAATTTCAATATTTTCTGTAGACTCTCATTAAAAAAAAATAGTTTTCTTCCTTTCACAATCACCAATGAGCATTCTCTTCAAATTGGTGCATTACAGTCTCTCTTCTTCATATTTGCCTTCTGGTTTTCAAAGTCGTGGCTTCACCTTCTCGTCCTTTCTGCTTAAAGAAAAAGGCTGATGGGTGGCCAGCTTGGTTCATTTTTAGACATGTGACATACTCACTCAATTCTTAATAAATGAATCATGCTGTCTACTAGGTAGAGAATTCTATTATGCACAGGGTACAAGTGGTGCCACAGCCAGTGGGAAGATATGCAGTGTCTCTGGCAGATAGAAAAAGAACAGTCTTAGAAAAAGAACAGTCTTAGCCATTTTTGCTACTTCTGGAGAACCAAATAGCAAATATTCCTCTGGCAACACCCCTAAAGTGCAAATCCAAGTCGCAGAAGATGGCATATTCTCTCAACAGAAGGAGCAGATAGTGGAAGTGATATCACCTCAAATTTCCCCCCCCCATCTCCTCCATCTACCAGGACCACTTCAGTCTTATCTAAACCAAGTTTCTAATCCAAGCTCCAGTCTCAGGCAAACTTTAGGAAAACAGTGAAACCCCACCATCCAGATCATATGAAATGTTCACGCAGAGCCAAGTATCAGAATACGTACAGCACTTCAGCCCAAGTCTTCTCATTTCTGTCCCTTAGAAGTCCCACATATACATTGAATCAGATTTTGTAACACCCACAAGTGAGCTCACAGGTCACTTAACATTATTCTCATTAGCATGCCACTTGACAGTGCAATATTTCTGTATCTACTTGAGGCCTAGACAACTATTTTACGGGCTGGTCATTGTCCAATACCTATATTGCTTAGAAAGAAGTCATGAACTTCTTCATAATTGTCCTTGGCCCAGACCAGCGCTTCTCATGGAAAAATTCACATGAGGGATGAATAGGTGGCCCTCAGTTGTGCTCTCTTTTCTGAATAATTTTAAAGTGCCCAAAGGAGAGTGATGTACATTCCTCCATTCGCATTCCTGAGCCTGTCTATTTTTCCTTCATCCTATCCTATCTCCACTTCCTCCCTCAACAGGTACTGTACCACATTGAGAATGGGAGGGGGGAAAACCATGCTCAGAAGCAGCTAAGCTGCCCTTTATGGAAGAGGGACTACTCATATACAGAGGGTCCACTTTGTGCATGGATCAAGGGGGAATGATCTGGTTATTTGCAAAAGCAATTGTAACAGATAATGAACAAGGGAATAGATCTCCAAGAGAATGGAAAAACTACTTGAAGATGAGTGTTTGACTCAAAGATAATTTCTATTTGCTACCCAAAAAACAGACAGGTAGAGTGTATAACTAGACTGATCAAGGTAATAGCATTTCATCCAGTCCTTTAAAAGAGGTCATCTAGGGAAAATTGATTGCTTAAAGACCTGTAACACTCTCAACGTTTGGCAAAGTACTAAACAAAGTTAATACAATAATAACTGCACCATTCATGGCTAACAACAGTATAGTGCATCATAAATTCAGGACAGAGAAAAGTAGTACATGCATAGTGCAAACAGTATATGGAGAAGTATGAAAATACAGTAGAACCTCAGAGTTACAAACACGAGAGTTACGAACTGACCGGTTAACCACACACCTGGAAGTACGCAATCTGGCAGCAGCAGAGACCAAAAAACCCCAAACCCTCACAAAAAACAACAAAAAAACAACATTACAGTACTGTGTTAAACATTAATTATTAAAAAAAAAAGGAAAGCTTAAAAAACATTTTACAAGGTAAGGAAACTTTCTGAGGTTGTTGCATTTAAATTAATATGGTTAAAAGCAGCATTTTTCTTCTGCACAGTAAAGTTCAGTTGTAAACTTTTGAAAGAACAACCATAAAGTTTTGTTCAGAGTTACAAACATTTCAAAGTTATGAACAACCTCCATTCCTGAGATGTTTCTAACTCGGAGGTTCTACTGTAGTTTGAATAGCAATTCCTTTCCAGGTAAATAAAGGATATTAATAGGATTCTATGATAACAAAAGAACTCTGCGGGTGTGCTCCTCTTCAAGAAGGAAGAGAACAGAAGACCTTTAACCTTTTGAAAAGTAATTAGCAAATGCATGAAATTAATGATTACTTTCTTGGAGTTAGCACAGTTAATGTTAAAATGTCAATGTTTGTTCCCAAATACACTGAAAATCGTAATACCTGTATATAAGTAGTCAAAAGAAATAGTGTATATCAGGAATGTAAGCTCATACAACTAAGTGACATGAGCTGATCCACGTTTGGATGTGTAAAACTGATTCAATTACTGTGGTGGCTATACATCACTGTAGCTTAGGTCGACTTAATTTTGTGGTGAGACTTGCCCGTAGTGAAACTTAGCCTCTAGTCAGAACATGCTATAGAAAATACACAGTATAGCAGTAATAGGATTACAGTATAGCAGTAATCTTACAGTATAGCAGTAATAGGATTAACTCAGTTATTCCATTGGAATTGTTCCTAAAGTATATTCCTTAAATAAAACCTGGTAGAAATACCACAGTGGTCCCTCAGAGGACTAGTCACAGACTCTATACTAGAGCTGGATTAAATTTATTTATTTATTTATTTTTTAAAAAACAAAACAAAACACAGAAGTTATTCATTTTTTAAAAATTCAAGTTCAGTGAAGTCAAGCACTTTTGGGGGGATGGGCGAGGGGACACAAAACTCCTGTGAAGTGCAGGAGGTTTGTGCATTTTTCAACCAAGGAAAACATGAGAATCTAAGGCCTGGTCAGCACTACAAACTTAGGTCAACATAAGCCACGTTAAGTCAATCTAATAACGTCTGTCTACACAGTACCAAGTCCCTTCCACCGAACTAAGTGGCCTGTAAAGTCGACTGTTCTCCACCTCCGCGAGAGGCATAGCGCTTGATTCGACATCCATGGGTCGACATGGGGATAGTGTACACACTGTGTTGTGTAATTCAAATGAATTGGCCTCCAGAAGGTATGAGCGTATGGCCCAAACCAAATTCCTGTGGGATCCCACTAGAAACACAACCGCTCAGTGATGATTACTTGTTTACAATTACATTTTGAGATCTCTCACTTAGCCAGTTTTTAATGCATTTATTGTATGCCATGCTGAATTTGTTCATTCTAGTTTCTTCATCAAAATGTCATGTGGTACCAAGTCAAATGTCTTACAGAAGAATAAGTGTGCTATAATCAATAGCATTTCCTTTTTCAATCAAACATGTAATCCCAAAACTGCCTTCTCCCTCACATCTAAGTAGTTTGACAATATCAATTTCCCGTAAACCCATGTAGATTGCCATTAATTATATTATTCTTCTTTAATCACATCCTGTACTGGCCATTCCTTTATAGGCCTGTCAGCCTAACATCAATCCCAGGCATAATAATTACCCAAGCTGATCCAGGAACCTCTTGGTCCCAACTAGCAGAGAATACAGGAAGTACATAGGGATGCGTATAGGGATCCCCTAGCTTGGACATATGCATAATAGTTCACCGAAGGGTGGCATGTGAAGTCTGTACTGAGAGCCAATAGCACACTAGTTCACAGTCATTACAAAATGTATTTATGGATAATATTTAAGGCATTATTTTTATACTGGAAATTGTGCAGAAAGATCTTGGAGTTAAGGCAGGTCACCAGGACATACCTTGGAAATGGTCCTGTCTGTTAGGAGTTAGCAGACACCTGTCTTCCCATCTGGTAATTTGGGTATTATATGCCTCATACTGTAGGCCTGTTTTTGTGTGTGTGTGTATACATACATTATATATATATATATATATATATATATATACACACACATACATACACACACACACACACACACACACACACACACACACACACACACACACACAGAGTCATAAAGTTTAAGGCCCGAAGGGACCACTAGACATCTAGGCTGATCTCCTGTAGATCACAAGCCACCAGCATCCACACACTAAACCCAACCACAGAAGTGAGACCAAAGAAATTGAGACCCACAGGAGACCAGACAATTATCGGCCGCCGGGAAAGAACAGGAGGGACTGAAGTGCACCAGTGCTTGAAGCTCCTGCAATGGAAGGGAAATGAGTAAATGGGATATACCCGATAATCCTGGTAAGTGACCTGCACCTCCGTGCTGCAAAGAATGGCAGTGACTTTGGGTTTTTTTCACCTATCTGACCTGCAGCAAAATTCCTTTAGACCCTGAGCATGTGAGCAAGAACCAACCAGCCAAGCACCTGAGAAAAAGCATACTCAGTGCCATCTCAGAGCCCTGCCCTCCCCTGCCAAATGTCCCATCTCTAGCTAAGGCCATCCATGATGCTTCAGAAGAAGATTAAAAATACATTGGGGAAGGGAAATCCTTTCCTGACCTCTGCAGGTGGCCAGATGAAACTCTGAAGCATGAGGTTTCAGGAACAAAAGAAACTGGAAATGAGCCCCAGGGTTTTTGAGCCCCAGGCAAAAGAAGAGACTGCAAAATCTACACAAGAGGAAATTCACAAGATAAAACAAACGGGCAGGGGTGTCCTGTTTATGACTCAAGACAAAGGATTGTTAGGGTATACCTGTAGAGGCAAAAGAACCTATGGGGTCCTTCACTGAAGGGACAAGCTGACAGCATGCCTGTCTCATGAAAGGCAGATCACAGCCAAGCCTGGCTGTAAAATGCTGCGAGGACTTTAGGTGGGCAATACTCTACAAGACATGAGTATCTAGTTAATTTAGTCTAGGTTGTGGAATGCACATTATGATTTTATTTCACATGTAACCATTTGTTTCCAATACTTCTACTGCTGCTACTGAAATCTCTGTGCTTTGTTAAATAAACATACACTTGATTTCATTATAAACATGTCGGAGTGCTGTGTGTTAAGTGGAGCTGCGCTCTGGGGTGGAATGGGTCAGAGGAGGCGCGCTCTTTCTTTGGAAGCAATGAATCTGTGAATACTACGAGTGTCCAGAAGAACAGGGGCAGGACACTCCAGGGAGACACTCAGAGCGCTGGGGCATGCCTATAACTAACCTGTAGAGCAGGGGCGGGCAAACTTTTTGGCCTGAGGGCCGCATCGGGTTTCGTAAATTGTATGGAGGGCCGGTTAGGGGAGGGGGTCATGGCCCAGCCCCCACCTCCTATCTACCACCGCCCCCCCCGGCCAGGACTCCTGCCCCATCCAACTGCCCCATTCCCTGATGGTCCCTCTGGGACCCCTGCCCCATCCACACACACCTGCTCCCTGTCCCCTGACTGCCCCTGGGCCCCTGCCGCCCCATCCAACCCCTCCTCTCATTCCTGACGGCCCTCCCGGGACCCCTGCCCCATCCACACCCCTTCTCCCTGTCCCCGACTGCCCCCAGAACCCCTGCCCCTCACTGCCCCCTGCCACCCCACCCCCCCCCCCGCCTTCCTGACTACCCCCCGGAACCCCTGCCCCATCCACCCACCCCTTCTCCCTGTCCCCGACTGCCCCAGAACCCCTGCCCCTCACTGCCCCCTGCCACCCCATCCAACCCCCCTCCTTCCTGACTATCCCCCGGGACCCCGGCCCCCATTCAACCCCCTGTTCCCCCCCACCCCTATCCACACCCCCGCCCCTGACCACCACCCCGGACTCTCCTGCCCTCTATCCAACCCACCCTGCTCCCTGCCTCCTTACCGTGCTGCCTGGAGCACCAGTGGCTGGCAGTGTTACAGCCGCGCCACCCGGCTGGAGCCGGGACATGCCACCACCGCCACCGCGCAGCTCAGAGCACTGGGTCAGGCCGGGCTCTGCAGCTGCACTGCCCAAGGAGCTCACAGCAGAGCCTTGTGCCGGCTCCGGCAGTGGAGCGAGCGAGCGAGCGAGCTGAGGCTGTGGGCGAGGGGGAACAGTGTGGGAGGGGCCGGGGGCGAGCGTCTCGGGCTAGAAGCTCGGGGGCTCAGCAGGACGGTCCCGCGGGTCGGATGTGGCCTGCAGGCCATAGTTTGCCCACCCCTGTTCTACACTCACTTGCTATCTTGCGTTTCTTCGGTGCTGCCATTTCTGGTGACTCGTGGTAACTATTTTTCTTTGCTTAATTTTGTTTAGTGGAGAAGCACCTTTTCTGTGACTGGCTCCATCTAGTGTTGAAACTGAGAAGTGCAACAGAGTTGAGCTCAAGCGCCATGTGCGGGCCATATTCAATTATATTTTCAGAATTTGCTGCGGGCCAATAAAAACTGACCCGCGGGCCGCAGTTGGCCCGCGGGCCGTAGTTTGGACACCCCTGCTGTAGAGTAATACTAGGGCCGGCGAGGTCTAGAGAGGAGTGCTTGTGTTGCCTGTGGAGCTGGGGAACAGACCCCCAGCAAGGACAGATAAAGCTTCCTTGCTCTAAGGACAGGTGGAAGTGATGTGCCTCACAACCCTGGGTACTCATGGGAAGCACCACACTCACTCATCCCATTTATCCTCTTTACATATTAGCACATTAGAGTCCTTCCAGTCCTTTGAAGCTTCTCCAGTCTTCCATGAGTTATTTGGGAGAAAAAAAAATCAGCATTAGTGGTCCAGAGAGCTCCTTGGCCATGGTCTTAAGACTCTTGGATACAAGATATTTGGGCCTGCTGATTTTAAAATGTCTAATTTTAGAAGCTGCAGTTTAGTGTTCTCCTGAGTTGCCGCTGGAATGGAAATATATGAATATTAGTGTCTGGCTTTTTCCCCAAATGCAGAACATAAATATTGAATATTTTTGCCTTTTCCAATTGATATAAAGGGTAGAACTATCTAATAATGTACCGATACTATTTTTAGGGTTCCCTTTGATCCTTATATATTAAAAATCTTTGTCTTTAATTCTGCTGTCCATTGATTTCTCTTCATGTCCTTTTTCTTCCTTTATCAACTTTCTACAGATCCTACCTTCCAATTTATGTTCATCACGATCAGCTTCTTTCTCCCCTTTGTGCATACACATGTATACATTTACTTTTGCTCTAAGCCAGTTTTTTAACCCATGTAGTCTTCTCAGTTGTGGGATTACGGTTTTTGGGACATTAGTAAAATATTCATAAATAATTCCCAATTATGATTCACATTTTTATGTCCAATTTTTTTCTCTCAGCTGATTTGCCTCATAATTGTTTTCAGCTTTGTGAAACTGGCCCTTTTAAAGCACCAACTATATATAACTGGTTGGGACTTTACATTTGTGGTGGGCAAAAACAGAATAATCAAGTCATGAGCACTTGCACCTAAGCAACCACTAACTTTTAGTTCTGTGAACAATTCTTCTTTAATCTGTCAAGATGAGATCTAAAATGGATCCAACCCAGGGGCATTCTAACACTTGTTGAGTGTTGTGAAATAGAATTTTCATCTATAATAGTTTAGAAATTCCAAGGTGTTTTCAGTACTAGCAGCATGAGACCTCCAGCATATGACACTCAGACGGAAGTCCCGTGAGCATGTAGTTTTCCCCCTTACACACAGGTGCTCAAGGAGCTGTTCATTCTGTTCTCTAATATGATTTGGTGGATTATAGACACCGGCTCATTTCCCATCTTCTGCTTTATTCATTATTGATCCATAAGCATTCAAGATATTTTCTTTGGACTTGTCACTCATTTTTGACCAAGTACCAGTCCCCCTCCCCTTCTGCCCACTTGATCTTTCCTAAATAAGTTATACCCAGTGACTTTAACATTCCAGTCATGCAAATCATCCCATGAGGTTTCAGTAATACCAACTAGGTAGAGTTTATACTCGTAGACGAGCAAGTCCAGTCCGCAAGTTTACTACCCAGGCTGCTTGCACTGCCATATAGGCAATTAAAAATTTTTCTTCTTTAAGGAAACTCTATGCAGTTACACAGGGCAGCACAAGCCATCTTTGCTTATTCTGGAGGAGGAGGCACTGTTAGTGGACAGTGCTGAATTACTAGTGATAGCATCACTGTAGCACCTAGCAGCCCTAGTCATGGACCAGGACCCCACCGTACTAGGTACTGTAAAAACACTGAATCTATGTCACACGGCCTTAATAAAGAAGTCCCTTTATATTAAACAAATCCTGTTTCATCTCAGACTTGATCCACGCTACCTACAGGAGAAGCTATTTGTGGAATTCTCCACCCCTACGCCTGACATGTTAGTTATCCCACTGGTTTCCCACTCTTAAAATTATTTCAAGCAGAATTAACTTAGTTCATGTTTCCCACCTACAGTTTTGCCTAACCAATGAGGTGACTGGCCTTGCTACCAGGTCGGGGAGAGGGGAAATGGAAATGCATTGTGGGGCTGGCCCCTTCCTAGGAATGACGCATATACTGCTTCTTGCCAAGACAGTTGGGATGAAGAACAACCACCATTTATCCTGTTCATTCTTACAAAATACTTAGTTAAAAAGAAAGTTCAGCCCTAAACTGGAGTATTCTGGGAGCTGTGGACTCACTCTTACACACAGACACTTGTGGTGGCAGGATAAATATATGGGTTGGAAATCATTGCCAATGGCTGTTGGGCAATCTCTGTGAAAGAGCCACGTGATTCAGCATGGTTACTAGTCTACAGCACCACAGGTTTATACATTGGGGGAAAAAAATTGGCTCTGCTAAGCCTAATTTTGATGATTCATAGTGATTTTTATTTTTAAGATTTGATTTTTAACTAGTTTTATTTATTTGTTTTCCCCCAGTTGCTGGAAATTAAGTGAGGGGAAAGGCTGGGGTTAGGGTAGTGCTGGCAGTGGGGCTGCAGGCGGCTTCCTACAAAGCCGAGACACCCAGGACACTGGGTCGCAAGGTGCAGAGGGGGCTGTGGTCCTGGTCAGCAGAGCAGAGAGTCCCAGGCAAGACTGGAAGGAGAAGCCCCAGGCCGCAAGGGACACCACCTTGCTGTTGAATGGTTCTTGCCTAGGACAGAGCCATTTGGTAGTGGGATGGCCTTGCTGTAGCCACAGCTTGTCCTCCTCCTCCTCCCTCCAGTCCTGACTGGGGGGTTCTGCTTCTCTGTGCCAGGACTGCAGCCTTCCCCACATCTCCTTCCTGCAGGGATGGGTTGTCAGCGGCCCTGCGGCCGTACAGGGAGCCCTCTGTGACCCTGCTGCCATGGGGGTGAGGGAGCGGGGCCATGACAGCGGAGCTGCAGGGGGTCTCTGCGCTGCCATAGGGCCGGTGACACCTGATCCCTGCAGGTGCAAGGGGGTGGGCTACGCTTGCACTGTTACCAACTGCCCCCCCCCCATCGATTTCAGTGTGTGGCAGCTGAAATCAACATTTAGCAACATTGAATCCTGCCAGGACTATTTAGACATTCTTGTTAACTGAATGGACAGAGACCTAAGTACCATCTCAGCCCCAGAGGGGGTTTCCCCCCCCCAATGGTGTGGGACAGGTAGAATTACAAGTGTACCTGCCCCTGCTCAGAGCAGCCTGTACCTGTTCCAGAGATAAAGAAAGAACCCGAGTCTCTGGGTTTGTCATTGTGGCACTTTTCACAAGCACCATATCCACTTTGAATAATAAAAAGCCAATGCCTTTCCTTCTCGCTCATGGCTCAAGCTGCTACTCCATCACCTTCTACATTGCGTTGATATGGCAACAGCCTGCAAGACTTTAATCAAGATCAACACTGCAGCACTTCCTAGCAATTTATGACCATATGCCACCTCTGAAAATCTTTCTTCAAAGCTTCCCTGCTTTCTATTAAGCCCCAAGGTCATTATTTTTATTCTTTAAACACTCACTTTACCTTTATGTTATTTCCTTTTCCTTCCTAGATCACACCAGTTTCTTCCCTCAGATACAATACAGGTCTGTCGCATCTTACGCGCATTTAACATGAGCGATTTCAGCTTTACGGGGTAGGCAAAAACCAAAAAAGAGAAAAATAACAATTTAAATACTGTTTCTGTAGTGCAGGCGATTCTGCCCGGCATTCAACTCAATGTAATTTTGACTATACGCGGTTTTCGCTTTACACGCTAACCGCGGAATGGAACCCCCGCGTAAGATGAAACTCGCCTGTGTATACCCCTTTGAATAGGGATAGACTGTACTAATTATTTTGGAAACATCCTGAGTAGTGCTGAGCACCCACAACTTTTAGGCCAATACATGGTAAAGCAACCCAGCTGAACAGTCACTAAATTCTTTCTAGGATTTCACAGAAGCAGCACTCGTCAAGATGATTTTTGTATGTTTTACATTATAAAGACAAAGAGGGTCAAATACGTGTAAACAGTCTAATATACACACATCCTGGTAGAGCTGTAAGTTGGATTCAAGGACCTCATGGAGATGAGATGTTTATGCTTGTTGAATCATTAAGCCATTGGCTTCATGGTGTAGCTGAGCAGGCTAAGTCATGTGCGAAGTAGACTCAAAAGCATCATTTGGGGATGAATGGAGAAGAAATTCTTCAAACGGCACCTGAAATTTGATCCCTGATCCAAACATTTTTGCAACTTAAAAATTCTGCTGGTAGATGCAATCCTGCTGATTTAGCTGTAGGTGCTTTTGGGAGAAAGTTCCAGAATGCAGGAAAAAACTCAGAAGAATCTTCATACAGAGGCCAGGGTGGTATTTTCTCACCCAGGTGGAAGGCTGCTAGTGCTCTGGGAAGTCCAGAAGAAAAGCATTAACTAAGCATGAGTGAAGCATTTTTTTTAAGTGGAACATTTCTCTTTTATGGAATCCATAGGAGAAAGTCTGAAATTTGTTAGAGAATTCTGTGAAGTAGGTTTCATACCCACTGCACGCCATCTTACACTGATAGTCTGGAATCATGTTATTGCAGAGTTTTCTGTCTCCATTAGTGACAGACTCAACCTTGTCTTTACATGTACTCATGTTGGAGGCCTCCATCTCACTCTCTGCAAGGGCTAGGAACAGTTGCAGTGACTGCACTCAGGAAGGTGAAGGGTCAGCTCCTTTCTTACACCCACAGGAGTGAACAGCACCCTAAATAGGGGGCACAGAGGATACACAAGGCTACTGCCCTGTTCCCCCAACTCCACCCTAGCATCAGCTTAGGGGACAGGATCCATGCACATGAGCAGGCCAATAAATGAGTGTAGCAACAGATCTGCTCCCCTATGTGCTGGGGAACTCTGCCTCAGGTTCCTTCCCAAAACATTTAATGGGGTGGGTGGGTGTGCCTCTGCACTGCCCCTTCGGTACACTGTGCCTTGCTGGCACAACAGACCATAATTTGCACTGTTTCTTTTCAACAGAAGTACTCTTTGTATGCCTTAGTCTGTACATTGTGTGTGTGTTTTTATCTTTCACCAGTTAAATAGTAGTAACTAAGTTTGGGATAAAAGTGTTTGCAAATTCTGTTTTGAAAAACTCTGTATTAATATTGTTAATAAAATCATCAGTAAAACTGACAAACTAAGTCATCAGACTTTGATAGATGGGGAAAGAGGAGTTCAGATTATGGTATAAGAAATCCTGACCCAATGAACCAAAGCTTCAGGGTTCTCATTTTACAAGATTAGTGTTCATTTCCTCATAGTATTTTCCTTATTGTAATCCTCAGAGTTAAACTAGAAAACCTCATATTATATATATTTTTAAAAGGCTGATTTTCAAAGTCTATTAACTGCATCTTCGAAACAATCAACAACTCAAAAAGGTGAAAAAAACCCCACCTACATTCTAGGAACCTCTGAGACTAAGTTGGAGATAGAAGCCACAGATGTAACTGAGTTCAAATGTCTGATCCAGGCTTACATAAGGTCAAGAGACTGGATTAATCTCATGCATGCTGGTAATACTTAAGAATGTTAGGTATAATATCCATATTCATCCAATCTTTGCTCATGCGAATTTTAACTGCTGTTTCATTCACACCAAATCTTTCCAGTGGTTTTGAATATTTAATTACTAATTTTAAAGTTAAATCACTTTGTATTTTAGAAAAAAGTCAAAACCTAATAAAAAATGGTTACCTACCTTTTTGTAACTGTTGTTCTTCGAGATGTGTTGTTCACATCCATCCCACATTAGGTGTGCGTGTGCCACGTGCATGGACGCCGGAAACTTTTTCCCTTTGTGGCTCCTGTTGGGTTGACTGGGGAGCCCCCTAGAGTGGCTCCATGCTGGTGCATATATACCCCTGCCGACCTGACCCCACTTCTTGCCAGTGACTCCGACAGAGGGGAAATAGGGTGGGAAGTGTAATGGACATGAACACCACATCTCGAACAACAACAATTACGAAAAGGTAGGTAACTTTTTCTCTTCGAGTGCTTGTTCACGTCCATTCCACATTAGGTGACTCACAAGCTTACCATAGGAGGAGGGTAGGAGTCATGGAACAATTGATATGGCAGTCGGCAGGGCTGTTCTCCAGTCATCTCTAGCCTGCTGATTGACCGCGTAATGGGCTGTGAATGTGTGCACCGACGACTAGGTGGCTGCTTTACAAATCTCCTGGATTAGGACCTGCGCCAGGAAAGCTGTTGAAGATGCTTGCACCCTGGTCAAATGGGCCAGGATCGCCGGGGCTGGAACCTTGGTGAGCTCATAGCATGTGTGAATGCAGTCCGCAATCTATGACAATATATGCTGCGCTGAGACCGGAAAAACCTTTCATTCCGTTGGCTATGGCAACAACTGCGTCGACTTGTGGAAAGGCCTAATCCACTTTAAATAGAACGCCAGAGCCCTTCAGATATCCAGAGTGTGCAGGATACGGTGACTCGTGTCCATGTGTGGTTTAGGAAAGAACACTGGCAAACAAATGTCCTGGCCCATATGAAATTGGGAGACTCCCTTAGAGAGGAATTTATGATGCGGCCTGAGTTGCACCTTGTCCTTATAAAAGACTGTATAAGGTGGTTCTGAGGTGAGGGCCCTCAACTTGGACACCCTCCTTGCGGACATAATGGCCACCAGGAACACCACCTTCCAGGAGAGGTGGAGGAGAGAGCAAGAGGCTCGAACAGAGGACCAGATTTAGGTTCCAGAGTGGGAGTGGCAGGCGTGAGTAAGGGGACACCCTTTCTAGTCCCCTGAGGAACCACACTACCATAGGGTTAGAAAACACCAAAACACCTGGATTCCCCTGGGTGGAATGCTGAGATGTCTGCCAGATCGAGGAAGGGGCGAGACCTTCCTGCTTGAGGTGCAGGAGGTATTCTAGGATGACTGGAATGGTGGCCTGGAGTGGCTGTACCTGCTTAGGCTCACACCAGCAGGAGAATCTTTTCCACTTAGCTAGGTAGGTCGCCCTAGTTGAGGGTTTCCTACTGCCAAGGAGAATTTGCCTTACCAGAAGAGAGCACTGGCTCTCCATAGCATTCAGCCACAGAGTTTCCATGCCATGAGATGCAGAGACTGCAGATCCGGGTGGAGCAGGCGCCTGCAGTCCTGCATGATGAGATCTCAGTGCAGCAGCAGGGTAATCAGGGCGGCCACTGACAGCTCTAACAGGGTCATAAACCAGTGTTGACGAGGCCAAACTGGGGCAGTCAAAATCGTCGCCTTGTCCCTGCAAACTTTGAAGAGGACTCTGTGGATGAGTGGGAGCAGAGGAAAGGTGTACTTCAGACTCCTGCCTCAAGGGATCGCAACGCATCTGCAACCGAGCCAAGAATGTGGTTCTGGAACGAACAAAACTGCGGACATTGGCTGTTGTCCTTGGTGGCAAAGAGGTCCATTTGGGGAAACCCCCATTTTTGGAAGACCAATTGCAAGATATCCGACCTCATCGACCACTCGTGCATGCGGTATGACCTGCTAAGGTGGTCCGCCAGCTCGTTCCGTACTCCCAGAAGATTTGACACTTCGAGGTGGATGGAGCGGGCTATACAGAAGTCCCACAGGAGAAGAGCCTCGTGGCAGAGAGGAAAGGAGCAGGCTCTGCCCTGTTTGTTTTTTATATAAACATGGCGGTGGTGATGCCTGTCAGAACTGTCATACTGTGACCTTCCAAAGTAGCATGAAAGGGTTGGCAGGCTAGACAAACCGCCCTGAGCTCCTTCACATTGCTGTGGAACAACACTTTGTCCGTGGACCACAAGCCCTGCATCCTTAGGTCCCCTAAGTGAGCCCCCCAGCCAAGCTCTGACACATCTGTCACTAGCATCAGAGTAGGCTGCAGTGTGGCAAAGGGGATACCCTCACATACTACTGGTCAATTCAGCCACCAGCACAGGGAGGCCAACACCTGGGCAGGAACCGTCACGATGAGGTCTACGGGATCTCTGCCCGGGCAATACTCCTGGGCGAGCCACGCTTGTAAAGTCCTGAGCCTTAGCTGAGCGTACTTGACCACGTAAATGCATGCCACCATGTGCCCTAGGAGCTGCAGACAGCATCTGACCATGGTAGTGGGAAACCTTAGCATCGAGTCTACCTCATGCTGGATGGCCAGGAATTTGGGTTCTGGGAGGCTTGCTCGCTCCTGCACCGAGTCCAGCACTGCCCCCAATGAACTCCAGCCTTTGAGTTGGTATCAGGGAAGACTTGGGCATGTTGACGAGGAGACCCAGCCTGCAGAATGCATCCAGGGCCACCGTCACATGGGAACAGACTTCTTTGGATCGACCCGTGACGAGCCAATCATCTAGGTATGGGTATACCTGTATTCTCCTCTTTCACAGAGAGGCTGCCACTACTGACATGCATTTCATGAACATGTGTGGGGCTGCTGCCAGGCCAAATGGGAGGACCATAAACTGGTAATGGTGCTGGTTTATGGCGAACCGCAGGAACTGCTGGTGAGCGGGGTGAATGGTGATATGAAAGTACGCATCTTTCATGTCGAGGGCAGCGTACCAATCCCCCAGATCCAGGGATGGGATAATAGTGCCCAGGGAGACCATATGGAAGCGGACCTTGACTAAGAATTTGAGCCCGTGAAGGTCTAAAAAATGGGCCGAAGGCCCCCCCCCCTTGCCTTGAGGGATGAGAAAACAGGAGTAAGACCCGTTCCCTCTTAGGGTACGTCCAGACTACCCGCCGTATCGGCAGGTAGTGATCGATCCCCGAACGCACTCCCCGTCGACTCCGGAACTCCACCGGAGCGAGCGGCGGTAGCGGAGTCGATGGGGGCACCACGGCCATTGATCCTGCGCTGTGAGGACGGGAGGTAAGTTGGAATAAGATACGTTGACTTCAGCTACGGTATTCCAGTAGCTGAAGTTGCGTATCTTGCATCGACATTCCCCACCCCCACCCCACAGTGTAGACCAGGCCTTAGTTCCTGAGGGACTTCCTCCACTGCACCCGCCTCGAGGAGCGACTGAACCCCGTGCATAAGGAGCTGCTCATGAGAGGGGTCCCTAAAGAGGGACAGGGAAGGGGGTGGGTAGGAGGAGAACTGCAGCGTGTATCCCACTTGTACTGTGTGTAAGACCCAACGGTTCGATGTGACATAGGACCACACGTGGTAGAAGTGGGACAACTGGTTCAAGAAACATGGGGAAGGAGCTGGGAGCTGGGTCGGTACGCTGTCCTCGAGTGCACCTTCGAAACCCCTGCTTACTGCCGGGCTGGGGCTTGCCCTGGCCCTGGTTAGGCACGTTGTTCCGCCTGCGCCTATCATCCCTGCCCTGCCTGCGATAAGGCTTCTGCCTAGGATGAGGCTGGTACTGCCACTGCTGAGCCTTGAACGGCTTCCTCTGAGAGTCACCAGGGTCTGCATTCCCAACGACTTGAGGGTGGCCCAGGAATCTTTGAGGCTATGCAGCCTGGCATCAGTCTGATCTGAAAAGAGGCCAGACCCTTCGAAGGGGAGGTCCTGGAGGGTATTCTGGACCTCTGGTGGGAGGCCAAAAGCCTGAAGCAATGCCGAGCGCCGCATCACCACACCTGAGGCGATCGTTCTGGCTGCTGCATCTGCCGAGTCCAGAGAGGCCTGTAAAGAGGTCTTGGCTACTGCCTTTTCCTCTTCTATGAGGGCCATAAACTCAGGCCCTCCCATTGTGACCCCAATTTGGAATTATGCACATTTGTAAGTAATTTTCTCTTCTATGTTTTCACCAATACATGACATTAACCTAGCTGGCACTAGCATTTTCTACATTGCCCTCTTCTCATTCACCATCATGTCAACCAGAGATAAAACCAAATAGCCATCTCCTTATACCAAAGCTTCAGATACATATGAAACATTTAGTCTCATCCAAATAAGGCTTGGATAACAAAGTGTTTTCTATTTGTTGTCTTAACATTCTAAGTGAAGTTTTATTTATGAGCTATTACAAGGCTAGCCATTGTCTAAGGTAGATTCTGGGCTGGAACTATTAAGCCTCTGGAGGTAGTTGTGCCACAATTTATTAAGTTTGTACTGGGTCATTTGTTCCCAAGGGCAACCTGTGTGCACTATTTTTGGGCTTTGAGGGACCTGAGTATATAAAATAAAGCAATGCAACTGAATTTTATCAGTACTGTTCATGGTATGCCAAGTGCTTTTTCTTCTGAGGGCCTGCCTAAACTAGGATAAAATTATGCATTAGGATATTTACCTGCAAATTTTGGTCTCTTGTCAGCACGGTGTTCATGGTTCTCAAGAGCAGCCATGGTCATGAAGCAAGTGATTTTGTAGAGGTGGAAAAGTAAATCAGTGCACAGAATGAAATAATGGTATTTTGACCTCTGACTTAGTGGTCAATGAAAGGGTCACTTTTCACCGCTCTAATTTTAGAAATATTTGACTAGGGAACACTCAATGGCCAGACCAGACCTCCTTCCCTTCTTTCTCCACCCCTCCGCCCGCATTGTCTCTTGTCCTCCCCTTAGTTGTAAAGAGTTGACTTAGGCCTGGTCTACACTAGGACTTTAACTCGAATTTAGCAGCGTTAATTCGAACTAACCGCTCAACCGTCCACACCAGGAAGCCATTTAATTCGAACTAGAGGGCTCTTTAGTTCGAATTTGGTACTCCACCCCGACAGGTGGAGTAACGCTAAATTCGACATGGCTAGCTCGAATTAGGCTAGGTGTGGATGCAAATCGAACTTAGTAGCTCCGGGAGCTATCCCACAGTGCACCACTCTGTTGACGCTCTGGACAGCAGTCCGAGCTTCGATGCTCTGAGCAGCCACACAGGAAACGACCCGGGAAAATTTGAATTCCTTTTCCTTTCTGGACAGTTAGAATCTCATTTCGTGGTTGGACATCAGGGCGAGCTCAGCAGCACCGGCAGCGATGCAGAGCTCTCCAGCAGAGGAGTTCATGTAATCTCTGAATAGAAAGAGGGACCCGGCATAGACTGACTGGGAACTCTTGGATCTGATCGGTGTGTGGGGCGAGGAGTCTGTGCTTTCGGAGCTGCGCTCCAACAAACGGAATGCAAAGACCTACGAGAAGGTCTCCAAAGCCATGATCCAGACAGAGGATACAGCCGTCATGCAACGCATCGCCGCGTGAAAACCAAGGACCCCAGACAAGGCTACCAAAAAATCAAAGCGGCAAACGGACGCTACGGAGCCTGCCACCAGTGCCCCACCAGTGACCATGGACTCTGATGATGGGACAGTGTCGACGGACAGTTCCTCGACGATGTTCACGGATGGGGAAGATGAGGAAGTGTTTGTGGAGGACGAGGCAGGCGAGAGCGCTTACAACGCTGGTTTCCCCGACAGCCAGGATCTATTCATCACCGTCACAGAGATCCCCTACCAACCCTCCCCGGCCATGAACCCGGATCCTGAATCAGGGGAAGGAGCAGTCGGTAAGTGCTTTAACCATGTTAACTTTTATTCTTAATATAACAGGAATCTGAAGTGTGTGAGAAGGAGGTCTCTCTATATATGGTGATAGAACAGAAATCCTCCTGGGAGATCTCCATGAAGCTCTCCTTCCGTTAATCGATAAGCATCAGCAGGAGGTTCCTGGGGACAGCTGCCTTATTGGGTGCTCCGTGATATCACCCTTTTCTGCGCGAGGCTTTCATGCGGTATTCAGGGAGCATTGCCTCCCCGAGCACGGCTGCATAGGTCCGTGGTTCGTGATAGATTTCACGCAGCGTGCGCTCTATCTCCTTCAGTGCCCGTCCTCACGGTGATCTCGCTAGGAGACTCATGCATCTAAGTAGTGGAATTACTGTTATGGTGCGCCTGGTCCAAAGTATTTTTAATAAATCCATAGCACAGACTCAGCACGCAGCTGCGTGACGAGCGTAACGGAAAGCCAAAGAATCAAATGGACGCTCATGGAGGGAGGGGGGAATGAGGACGCAAGGTATCCCACAGTTCCTGCTGTCTCCGAAAATCATTTGCATTCTTGGATGAGCTCCAAATGCTTCTAGGGTCAAACACAGTGTCCGCGTTGGTTCAGGGCACAGCTCTGCAATTTACGCACCCCCCCCCCCGAACCCGAGAAGTTAAAGGGAAATCAATCCTCTGTTGACTCGTTTACATGTCACCGTATCTTTACTGAATGCTGCAGATAGATGCGATGCTGCAGCACTCAACACCAATATCCTTGCTCCCCCCCCCGCCATGGGTGGCTGACGGTACAATACGATTGATACCCGTCGTCATCGTCAGCCTATTGGCACATGGGGCAGTGCAAAAGGGCTGGTAACCATGCCGACTAGCATCAGTAAGGTCAATCAAGGGCGCCTGTCCCTAATTTTTCATGGCAGATGGTGCAATATGGCTGGTAACCGTCCTCATCATTGCAACAGGGGGCTGAGCTCCATCAGCCCCCACCCTTCATTGTAAATAAAAGATTCAATTGCCCCTGGACTAGCAGAGGGATGATGGGCTCCTTCATCCACACTCCTTAATGTCCTGCCTGGACTATCATTGCAGCTGGAGGCTTCCTTCCACTCATTTCTCACAAACAAGTCACTGTGTCTTATTCCTGCATTCTTTATTACTTCATCACACAAGTGGGGGGACAATGGTATGGTAGCCCAGGAAGGCTGGGGTAAGAACGGAATGAACAGGTGGTGTTGTTGCAGGAGCACCCCCTGTGAATAGCATACAGCTCATAATTTATGCAGGATCGGACACAGAGCAGCTGTGCTCTCTGGTTCTATGATACAGTGGTTCTCTAGTACACTTGCCCATATTCTAGGCAGGACTGATTCTATTTTTAGATACCAAAAAGGAGGGATTGACTCAGGGAGTCATTCCCAATTTTGGCTTTTGCGCCCCTGGCTGATTGGCCAGGGGCACTTATGAGAGCACCAAATGGTGCAGTGCAAAAGGACAGGTAACCATGACCATCTTATTACCGTCTTCTTACCAATTCATGGTATGGTAGACGGTGCAGTATGCCTGGTAACCATCGCTGCTGTCATGCAAAAGCAAAAGCATGCTGCTGTGCAGCGCTGCTGGCCCGCCTCTGTCAGCGGCATCTAGTACACATACGGTGACATACACAAAATCCAAAACAGGCTCCATGGTTGCCACGCTATGGCGTATGCCAGGGCAATTCATGGAAAACGTGCTCAAAATGATTGTCTGCCGTTGCTTTCCCGGAGGAAGGAATGACTGGCGACATTTACCCAGAATCCACCGCGAAAATGATTTGTGCCCTAGCAGGCACAGGGGTCTCAACCCAGAATTCACACAGACAGCCTAGACTCAGTTAATTGTTCGCAAAAAAGAATATTTGCAAGGAATTCACTCCCTGTTTCCCATCTCACAGCTTCCACTGTCTCCAGACCTGACACAGCATCCCCCTCGCAGAGGCTTGCAAAGAGTAGGCGGCGAAAGAAAAAGACAAGGGACAAGATGTTCGAGGAACGTATGGGCTGCTACCTAGCAGAGGCGGACCAGCAGAGCCAGTGGAGGGAGACCGTCTCTCTGTGCCAGCGCTCACACAGCGAACGGGAGGAGAGGTGGCGTGAGGAAGACAAGCAGGCGACTGAAACAATGCTTGGACTAGTGAGGGAGCAAACGGACACGCTCAGGCGCCTTGTGGATGTTCTGCAGGACCGCAGGAGGACAGAGACACCCTGCAGTGTATCTGCAACCGCACTCCCCCGCCACAAAGTCCCATACCCCCTTCACCGAAAATAATCAGGAGGAGGGGCGGCCGGGGACGTGAATACTGTCACTGCACCACAGCACAGTGCTCAAGTACCCAAAAGCTCTCATACCGTACATTTGCTGAAGTCCTTCACTTCCAGACTCACAGTAGTCCCAATCCCAGTCCCATCCCCTAACTGTCTACTTAATTAATAAAAATGCTTTGCTGTTAATTACTGTTTCCGTTATGTTTTTTTCAAAGACGACTGTGTTTGAATGGGGGGCGTGGGGAAGGGGGTGGTTAATTGCATAGGACAGTCACCTTTCCCAGGGTACAGACACGGGGGCAGGATCAGCAGCGGGTCCCACACACACGGTGCAGTCAGTAGGCACCCTGGTCGGTATGGGAGGTGTTTTCCAGGATCTGTGTGGGCGGGGGAGATGTGACTTTGCAGCGGGGGAGGGCGGTTACAGATCTTATACAGCGGTCCTTGTCCTGGACCACTGAGTCACGCAGCTGAGGAATCTGTATCCGTCCTCCTCCACCACAAGGTCACATATCCGCCCGCACACAGAATTCCATAAAGAGGGATGGCAGGCTCCATTGAAAGAAGCATTCCGGCACTGCGGACCGCTCTAGGAGCAGGAGCCTGTCATTCCTTGAGTTTAGAGGCGGTCTTTACATCACCGCACACCCTACCCAGTACAGTCTGCCTCCCAGTTTCAACCCTTTAACGCAAAGTCATGAATAAAGAAACCCTTCTTAAGTAACAATGGGACATGTATTTTATTTTTACACGTGTGTTGGAAGTGGGGGAAATGGGGTGAACGGGGTATGTAACCGAAGAGGAGAGTCAACAGTAACTGGGTAAAGAAACAGGGGCAGGTTCAGCTTCTCTGTAAAGAAACTGAACAGTCACAGGTCACGCTGCTAGCTGGTATTTGAAGAGTTCCTTGTCGCTGTCCCAGGCGCCTGTATAGGGCTTCATGAGCAAGTGCATTAGCGGGCAGGCTGGGTCCCCGAGGATGACTATAGGCATCTGCACATCCACAACAGTTATTTCGTGGTCCGGGAAGAAACTACCTTCCTGCAGGCGTCTGAGCAGCCCACAGTTCCTGAAAACACACGCATCATGAACCTTGCCCGGCCACCCGACGTTGATGTTTGCAAAACGTCCCCTATGGTCCCCCAGTGCTTGCAGCACCATTGAAAAGTAGCCCAATTTCTCATCAGCTGACTGTGGAAGAGGTGGACGATAAAGTGCGAGGAGGAGAAAACGGCGATGATCGCAGCGGGCTCCATGCTTGCAGTGCTGTGGCGTCCGCGCTGTCACTGACCAGAAAAGTGCACGAACAGATTGCCCGCAGGCGCTTTCAAGGAGGGAGGGAGGGAGGTTGTGATTGACGGTTCAATGACGACACTTACCCAAAACCACCCTCGACACATTTCTCCCCCCAGCAGGCATTGGGGGCTCTACCCAGCATTCCAATGGGCAGCGGGGACTGCGGGAACTGTGGGATAGCTTCCCACAGTGCACCGCTTCCAAAGTCGACGCTGGCCCCGTGAATGTGGACTCAGAAATTCGAATTAGTGTATTTAGTATGGATACACAAATTCGACTTCATAAGGTCGAATCCACAAATTCGAACTAAGTTGATTCGAAATAGTCTTGTAGTGTAGACAAGGCCTTATTTGATTTTATAAGAGAAAAAAAACTGGAGCTGTCTTTTTTTTGACCTTACAACAGTCTATGACACCATTTGACACAATTTTATGCTAGACAAGAGGTCAAGAGTTCTTCCTAGACAGGTTGTCATGGCAACTGAATTAGAGGTTTTCAGGTGGCTCTTTGCCATAGTGTCAGCACCTAGAGATTCCAGAAGAATGGATTGTCAAACATTCAACAGCTTTGAATAACGTTTGTGATTTGGTATACAGAGACCTCAGCTTGCTTAGTACCATGGTAAATCCCATTAAACAATGTCCTTTAAACATTTTATTAAAAACAAAGAAAAGAAAAAACAGTTAAAGTGTTTGAAATGTTTACTAAAGCTTTCACTTTAACAATATTCCTTGTCCTCTTTCCCTTTAGCTGAAGAGTTTTCAGGAAGAACTACCCCCACTTGTCTGACAGTCTTTTAGATGGTGTTAAACATGGTCACAACCATTGTTTTTAGGGAAAAGAGAAGTTAGCTGAGATAGGTTAGACCTGCTGTTGCTGTTAAAGTCTGAGTCCATTTCCTAAATATGGAAGCGAGACACACATATAGGGAAAGACAAGAACAAAAAAAGGTAAAAAAATTAAGCCTCTGTCTCTGGTGTTGACTCTCAGTTACAACCTTTCTACTGGAAAAACAAGCACACCACATGGTCTTATTAACTACTCCAAGACTGGCAAACTTGTACCAGCATCGAGCTGTTTAGTGTATTGCATTTAACTGCCTTTCTAGTTACAGGCTTACAGCAATGTTGCAAAATATGCAGTCTTGGCTGGCTACTCCAGACTATTATTAGATAGATGATGAAAGAGGAGGTAGAGCAATGTTTCTCAAACTGAGGTCACCTTTTGTGTAGGGAAAGCTCCTGGCGGGCCGAGCCAGTGTGTTTACCTGCCCCGTCCGCAGGTGTGGCCTATTGCGGCCCCGCTGGTTCGCTGGCTGCGGTTCGCTGCTCCAGGCCAATGGGAGCTGCTGGAAGTGGCACGGGCTGAGGGACTTACTGGCCAGTGGGAGCCGCGATCGGCCGGACCTGCGGATGGGGCAGGTAAACGAACCAGCCCGGCCCATCAGGGGCTTTCCCTACACAAGCGGCGACCTCAGTTTGAAAAACACTAAGGTAGAGCAAAGAAAACAAAAGGTGGGGAAGAAAAAGGAGACACTTGGAGGGGTGTGAGAGAGAGACATCTCACACCCAGGTGGTAATTTGGGATTTAACCAGACTTGGCAATGTTGTCTGGCTCCCTCTCTGGCACAGTCTGCTCAGGACAGCTCTCAGGATTAGGACAAAGGTGGTCCAGGAACCCAAGAGATAGTGGCGGTGGCAGCCAGGATGGTGACGCTCACTCTTTCTCCTACTTTCAGTCAGCCAGCATTACGTTAGCCTTCATCTGTCTGCATTTTTTCCCCCCTCCCAAATTTTATTTTTTTATTTTTTTTAAAAAAAGGACCCCAAAAAAGGAATGATGGGTGGAACAGACCATTCCCTCAATTTTGTTCACCACTGAGACCTAATTTCCAACATACCAATTTTGGTTTACTAATTTCCGCTTCCTCTTTTTCCACCAGGCATAATCTTAACACAATCCTTGAATTATATCAGTAGGCCTTTTTGTTTGGACTAATTCAGTCTGTCTCCCTTTTGCACTCCCCACTTCCTCAGCCAACAGCATTTCTTGTTACGGTGACACTGTATAAACGTATTATTTATTAACCAGTTGAGCTCACATTTAGGGTAAATTTGTAGGCCCAGCTATCACAACATGACTTACCAAACACAGTCTCCAGATGGTTCATGTACACTGACGATATTTGCTTGGCCTGAAGGGACAGTGACCTCCAAAGTAACGAAGAGACACTGAACAGTGATATGACAAGGAATGGAGACAGAAACTAAGTACATCAAAGACTGTATCAACATGCTTCCACTTACATCATGCTCAGAGCCAGCTTGAGTTCAACATCTTTTTGAATGGTCAGTGGCTGGCACATGATCCAACACCAGTCTATCTAGGGGTTACTCACACTCAAACAAATACCATCTCACTAAATTTAAATTGCAGCAAGGGAGGATTAGGTTGGACATTAGGAAAAACTTCCTAAGCACTGGAATAAATTGCCTAGGGAGGTTGTAGAATCTCCATTAACGTGCTCTTAAAAAAACTCCAGTAAACAAAACACCTGTCAGGAACAGTCTAGATAATACTTAGTCCTGCCATGAGTGTAGGGGTCTGGACTAGATGACCTCTCAAGGTCCCTTCCAGTCCAATGAAAGGAACGCAAGAGATCAAGAACAGTAACTGTCTACTATTCAGTTGGAAAATACGGTGTCCCAATTTGGTTAAACTCTGGGACACTAGACTAGTAGACACACAGTTTAGGCATACCATGAGAATTATCACAGGAATATTAAAGCCAATATTTGTATTGTTACCAGTCCTGGCCAGTATTCCTTCACTTAACATCTGGTGTCAGAATGCAGCCAAGAAGCTGATCAGCCAGGTATAGCAAATGCTACACTTGCCAGTGTTCAGGGATATATGGGAAAACCTTGTCTTGCCCTCATGCAATCACAATATATTTTATACTTTAACATTAAGGTTGTTAAATGTTTTTTGCATAACTATGTTATGGTATGCTATATGTTACAGATGGTAATTAAGTTTATATTGTTCAACTTTATTCTTTTCAATAAAAGCATCACAATGCAAAAATAATTTTTTATAAACATGTTGGATAGTAAGTTTTAAAACTTAGTGCACATAGGACAAGTTGTATCTTATCACGTTATCTGCATGAGTTGAACCCAAGGGGGAACCCAGGGTTAATGTCTCTCTTGTTCTAAAGACAAGCCCTGAATATAGCAGAACCAGTCTCTCTCTCAAAAAAAAATTCACACACACACACACACAAGATGTGCACCTATGCTTTTGGGTGTGCTAAATAAAGTTAACCTTGCCTTCCCCTCCACAAGGTATCATACCACCCACAGGCAATTCTTCATATTCATTATATGAAAGCGATTATTACCACCTCTACTTTAGACATGTCCTTCATTGGCTTTCCTCGAAGAAAGCCAACCAAGAATGATAATTAACAACAAGCCTCCCAGTAATTCCAGCTTTTCCCTTATCTGCACTTAATGTATTATATTGCACAAATATAAAACAAATTCACTCATTACTTTGCAATTAATCAAGAGCTGTATTATCATACACTAGAAATACAAGACATCCTGCCACTACTATTGACTGGTTGTTAGTTAAACAAAGACTTCTCCTTGGAAAAACAAAACAAAAACAAAAACAAAAAACCTATCGTCACAAACAGAGGAAAGAGGGGCAGTGTTCTATTTAATTAGGGTCATCTATTTCAGCTGCAAGACAGACAGTATAATTTGTCTCTCAGATTCAATCTTCTTGCTTAAACATGTCCTATTTGTTTGTATGACTGGCCACTCACCACTAGTAGTGGTGCTGGATACTGAATACTTACCGAAGCAGCAAAAAATCCTGTGGCACCTTATAGACTAACAGACGTTTTGCAGCATGAGCTTTCGTGGGTGAATACCCACTTCTTCAAAAGCAGCAAAAAATCCTGTGGCACCTTATAGACTAACAGACGTTTTGCAGCATGAGCTTTCGTGGGTGAATACCCACTTCTTCAAAAGCAGCAAAAAATCCTGTGGCACCTTATAGACTAACAGACGTTTTGCAGCATGAGCTTTCGTGGGTGAATACCCACTTCTTCGGATGCAAGCACTTGCATCCGAAGAAGTGGGTATTCACCCACGAAAGCTCATGCTGCAAAACGTCTGTTAGTCTATAAGGTGCCACAGGATTCTTTGCTGCTTTTACAGAACCAGACTAACACGGCTACCCCTCTGATACTACCCACTTCTTCGTGTATTTTAGTCATATGTATAGCTAGTTAACAACAAATCATGTTTGCCTTCGTTCTTACTTCTTTGGAAGAGATTTTAAATTGTATCCCGCTTTTGATGTTGCTGTTTTTCTGTGAAGAGGTGCTATTGTTCCAAAATATAGAATTCAATAAAGAAATTTTTTTTGAAGCTAAGAGAAGCAGGGCTGGATTAGAGAATGTTGGGGCCCTGTGCACTATGGAAGTTAAGCGTCCCCCACCTTCACTCAGTTTTGGCCTGACTATTCCCCTTGTCATGACAGAGGTATGGCCAGGTCAGACCTGAGTGGTGCTATGACCCCGTACACAAGTTGTAATGCAACTCACTCAGATTTGGCATTGGGAAATGGGAGAAGTGTTTATATTTGAAATCATCAAAAGGAGTGTTTTGATTACCTAGTTTAACAGGATGAGGTTCCCAGCCATGTAGCTGAAAGACATACTCACTCCTGGCCAGAGAGAAATGGAACCAGATGACAGCACCACCTCCCATCAGGTTTGGCTAAATCTTGAATAGTGTCTGGGATGTAACCTTTAGGTTTTTGCTAATAGACCTGTAGTAGTGTCATTTTCCTTCTCTTTTCTCTTTCAGTCTAAAATGAGTCTGGCCATCCAAAACAACTGCACTTTTTGCAACAGTGAGCAGAAAGGCAAGCTAAAAGCAGATACGTTTTCAGACCTCTAAGGGTATGTCTGCACTGCAATTAGACACCTATGGCCCATGTCAGCAGACAGTGGCTCATGGGGCTGTTTAATTGCAGTGTAGACATTCAGGCTCAGGCTGAAGCCTCACAATAGGGCCCTGCCAGGGAATAGGGTGCTAGAGCTCAGGCTTCAGCATGAGCCTGAACATCTACACCACAGTTAAACAGCCTGTTAGTCCAAGCCCCATGAGCCTGAGTCACCCAGCACGGGCCAGCTGTGGGCGTCTAATTGCAGTTTAGACCTACCCAGTGTGCTATGCCTGTAACTTACTAGCTAATTTTCTACTTCTGCTATTCTTTGGATGGAAGAATATGAAATGTTCAGTCACCCATATTAACAAATGTTAATGGGAAAAGCTAAGAGGTCCAAACTCACCCTGTTACATAGAATTGTTTATAAAGATCAGTAAAAGTGAGAAACAGAAAGGTTGGAGTTAGTTTAAACAAAAAAAAATCTTTACCCATATAACTCAAAGACTGTGCTGAGGCCAGACTTGGTAAGTCAGAAGCATGTGGGACTGGAAGTTTGTAGACCAAACTTGGCATGTTGGAGTTAGACCTAACTGGTGAACCCAATACTGAAAAGGTGGACTATTCCACACATCACCCCTCTTTCGGGGCCCTTAAAAAGAGACTTTGAGGGGCAGGAACATGTGGACTGATTTAGGGATTCGTGGAGGAGAGGGAAGGCTTTCCAGCTTCTGCTCCACTCCAGGGACTTGTATTTTGTCTATGGATCCCGAAAATCATTGCATCATCATGGAATCCAAACCTCGGCACATTAGCCACCACCACCACCATGGAGGCTCCAGCCAGAGACACACGAGTCTGCTCTATCTCCCCTTCGCTTGTGCTTCCCCTTTCTGCTCCACTATTTTTCCTCCTGTCCAGTCTCTTGGCTTTCCATTTGATCCTGAGGTCAACTTTACCATATGGCATCAGCACAGTGAGATGACATCCCTCTCCTTTATCAGCTCTACCCAGTTCTTAAAGGTCTAGATTAGCCAGATGATGTCCCAGACCAGGAGATCACCCTGACCCCAGGACAATGGCTATTGTCACAGACCTGCCAATCCAGAGCATCCATCTGTGACTGACCTGCCACTTGGAACTGTGAGAACACCAACAGAAGCTGAATTTCCCTCACCTTTACTATCTGGTCTCTCTCCTTGTGTGTGTCTATCAAAAACAGGAAAAGTGACTTTTTTCACATCTTGGAACTGAGATACACCATTAACCTTTTTCTCCCCACTACAAAGGGGTGTCCAGCAAAATAGGAGAGAGAGGTTTTGGTTAAAGTTGTTTTACATAATGATTCAATTTTAAAGAGCTTTATAACTTGTGTTAGCCCCATTTCTCAGGTATAGTGGAACAAATAAATGTCCAAACTCTGGCGTGAATTTCCTACTGTGTTTACTATGAAATTTAGCAAACTAATCTCTCTAAACTAAACCTTGAATGATGCTTAGGACTGTTTAATAGTGGATGGTGACAGTATCATGTTAACACCTTTAACATGGATCACACTTAACTGTTTAACACTAACATTTAACAAAAAGTTTCTATTATGATCTTGTCCCTTGTAGAGCCAGAAACTCTTTACCACAACATGACCTTCCTTGTAGAAGAGATAGATTGTACACCAGAATCCATGTATCATAGATCATAGTACCTGTGAGGAGTACACCCTAGAGGAAGTGCTGCAAGACTTGTACTAGACTAGAGAGTACGTGTCAAGAGTAGAGCAACAGTACCTGTGGTGTGTACATCCCCACAGGATATGCTAGAGAGCAGATTTCTCTATCAGTACTTTTCACATTAGTTACTATACAGATGAGTGACTCAAACCCCTCAGAACAATGGAAGTGTCACCATAAGACTCATGTCATGCTACTAGTATGGCCTATGCTACTAGATGATGTAATGCTAGTATAGGAGTGGCTGTGTTGTTACCTGTTTCAAGATTCAGTCCTAGCTGAATGTTCATGCATTTAACAGTAGTGCTGTGCTATCACTTCAACCTGCCAGCCTCTTGAGTGCTCATTAGCACTACAGTAACTTTGAAATCTAGAGTGGAGAGTGCCTGTTGTGATCACTGCATACATGTGAATTCATCGTTTTAGGGCTATGAATAGACAAAAGCAGACTAGAGAGAGGGGAATACTAACAAAATATATTGAAAAACCCCACATGTAAAGGAATTTTACAGATAATTCAGCCTCCTCACATAAAGTATTACAGGTGTTTCATATAAGAAAAATATAGTTTGAGTAGCCTCCCAATAATATTCTCACCAAGAGCTCATGCTTAGAAATGGATAACAAGTGACTGGAGCAGAAGAAAGGGAGAAACATACTCTGTACAATATTGAAAAGCAAGCCATACACAATAGATTTCACTATAGCAGACACTTACCTTTTGGGCATTGCTGCCACAGTTTCCCCATTAGCGCTTCCTTGGTTTTCTCACTGGAAATGGTCACCCTTTGACAACAGGTTAATTTTTGCTTCCTTGTCCCTTCCTTGTCTCCTTGCTCCCTTGTCCCTTGTGGCCAAATCAGAGTCCTCCCTTTCTGAGGAAAATACAGTACTGCCAACTCTTGCTATTTAATCACAAATCTTGGTCTTTTCCTGAAAGCCCCAGCTGCTGGAATCAAGCAACTGCATGAGAAGCTCATCTATAATTAAAATGGTAAGTTTCTAGTCCTCAAGATTGCTGAGAAGCTTGAATACACGAAACAACTGAATTCCAAAAGGCTCAGAAGTCAGAGGGCCAATAAAAAGAACACAAAATTATGTTTGAAATCATGAGGTTTTTTTAGTGCTGGGTGAGGACAATACTTTAAATTAAAAACCCAAACAGAAACAATTCTTCAACCCTGCCTGGGTTCATAGTCCTTCATTTGTTAGTGTAGGGCTGCTTGATAATCCTTCTGCCCTTCTCAGGTGACAGCTTTTGCCTTGCTGATGCAGTGTTTGATATCAAGAGTAGTTTGATCTCCCTGTGCTAAACAGATTCTTTCTTGGCCCTTTCCTGGCCACCAAGTTCAATAGTCCTTTCTTCACGAGGATCCTCCCTGCTTTCACCGCTGTTAATACAAGGATTGAGAAAGGGCTTCACTTCACCCTCTGAAAACCTTCTCTCTTGTCTGTCTTTAGGTCTTCAAGGTCCCATCACAGACTGAATAGAACTGAACATAAACTGAAGCTGCTAGGCCTTCTATGCAGTACCAGTGCTAGGCCACTGGGGGCCCTAAGCAGGAATATTTTTGCCCTGGTGCCCCACAACACATACTAATAATAGGGGACCACCTTGAGCTGCTTGGGGCCCGTAAGCAATTGCTTAGTCTGCTTATGCCTAGTGCCACCTCTGCTTCCATGTACTGACCTGGCATTGCATATCTTACCCTTTCCTGTAGTTCTTGCCTCTTCACAGCCCCTTCTGGGCTCTTCTCCAGTATGTTTGATGGAGAATCTCACTCCAGACATTACCTAATGTTTATTCTTAACAGACTAAGCAAGAAGCTTGCTTTATATAGCCCCATCTTATTATCACATGATTCCTGGACTACATCTCCCATCAGCCCCGTGGACTAGGGTCCCCAAGATGTCCTTGTTCAGAGCTGAGGATTGGGGCCATGCTTTGCCTTTAGTCCCCTGTAAGACCAGTGCTTATCTCATTAACAATAGCTCAAAACTGGCATGGAAATAGAAAAAAGGTGCAGGGTGGAAGATAGACCATGCTGAATACAAAATGCATAAATGCCGCAAAAAGCTATACTGCAGTAAGGCTACAGTGGACAGTCACACTTCTTCTGTAGGTAAAGCATAGAAGGCTGCTTCACACTTCCTTCTAGGTGCAAAGGAATAGTTGTCACTGGCTTCAATCCACTGGAATAATGCCAATTTTTGAGCAAAGTGAGTATGAGTGTGATCAGGTATATGAGTACAGAGTGAAAATTGTGTGTGACATATGTAAAGCATCTGCAGTTATTTCCTCTATTCCCATTATTTATTGCTTGGTGAATAACTAACTTCACACACCCATTTTTGTATGATATTATTCAGTTCTTTAGAGAGAAACATACATGTTACTCACTTTTTATGCCAACTTACATGCTTGGCAAGTTGTCCTCATTGAGGATACACTCATTTTCTTTCCCTGGACAGCAGGCAAGAGAAAAAAGAATGAGGGGGGAGATGTCCACATTGACAATCTCTCTTTTAAGGTGTGAGCCACATTCTAACAAGGTTTGAGAACCCCTGAACTAGGAATCATTTAGCAGAGTTCCTTATCTTGGGGCTGGACTCACTGTGTGTTCATTCCACACCACACTGGAGGTATGACTTGGACCCTTATGTTTCACAGGCAGCCGCTCTACCAAAGTCACAGTCTAACAACCAATTTATCAAGCAGCAGCACAATGTGAAATTCAAACAAAGGGCAGACTCGGGGAGAAGTTCATGGTAACTGCATGAAGTGCTCCTCTGTAACCCCTCTGGATCCTATAGTCCAAGAGTGTCCTAATTAATTGCCTCTTCCAGATCTCCCTTCTAAGGACAGGCAGCTGGGGCCTGGGAAGTATGTAGTAAGCAGCCCAGTTTATCCTTTAGCAGAACATACTGAGACTCAAGACATCATGCAATTTTCTTTTTTGAAGTTAGAGAACAGTTTTGTCAAAACACATGGACAAAATCAAAAGGACCGGATTGAAGTCAATTTTGGTTTGCGTAAAAAATTGGCAAACTTTACTGCATCCATCTAGCTCATCTGGTCTTCCGTATTTCCCACTCAGTTATCCATAGGCTTTAACATACCAATAACCTATCAAAGTTGGATCTAGGTCAGCAATTACCCACCAAGCATCAGATTTTGTACTATTGATGATGCCTGTAACATAACAGCTTCAAAACACTGTGCAAAGATTAACTAATTAGTCCTCACAACACCTTTGTGAGGTAGGAAAAAGCTATTTCCAGCATTACAGATTGGTTAAATGACTTGCACAAGACCAGAGTTTCTGGGAATCCTGTATGCAGGTCACAACCCTAAACTTCTCTTTCCTGGATCACTTTCAGAATAAAGTGGATGTCAGGTGATAAGGAACTTACAGGAAATGGAGACTCACTCCTTACCATATGTATTTAGTCACATGGGTACTGCCCATGTAGCAAGTCTAGTATGGTGTCTTGATCATGCTTTTGGGCAATTTATATGACGCAACTTGAGATTTTTGAATGACAAATGTGTAACTAAAAACAAAGAATCACAATGTGCAGTTTACCACAGAATCCAGTCTCTCATGATGTTAAGCGCCACACTTGCCAGACACATTTTGGAAATAATACCAGTGCTGAGTAATTCATATAGGGCAATCATATTGTGCTGCTTTTTCATTTAATTTACACTGGAATTGGAGATGGATCCCCATTGGGAGTGTAAGAACACAGCCATCAGGGTGGTTTTCACAAGCAATTCCACAATGATTCTTCACTTTTGAATATGTCATATTGTAAATAATAATGTAATTAAAGAAGAGACAAAGAAATATGAGGAGCTCTTACTCTGAGAAAGCAAAAGAACAGAGCCATTGAGCAGCAGATAGTCTGAGTCCTGCTCATTTAGCCATTCAACATTGATTGCATCATTAGAAGCCCCATATAAAGTTTCCTGAGCCAACGAGTCATTGGGCTCACATGGTTAATGCTCATCACGGCACTAAACCTTGCTGCATTTGAAAGAACAATTAAAAGTTAAATAAAGTCTAATGAATAGCATAAAGGCAGCGCTGTTTTAATGATCTGTATCATTAAATTATTAAGTATTGTTTAGATCTGACTTTGCCAAAATAAAACTATTAGATAAACAAAAAAAACCAAATATGGAAATGAAAAGAATACTCTTTAATGTCCCCAAGAAGGAAAACTAATGAGATTATCTCTTATGGGATTTCATACAATTGTTATAAATGTAATTGAGTTCATTGGGAGAGAAATCTAGGCACTCAGGGGTCATTCTCAAACCTTCACCAGCAGATGTCACTATTTACCTACCAAATATAAACTGTCATTAAGAAAACTTAAAAAAACCACAGGATTGACTAAAAACTGAATACTCCATATATGAGTATTTTCACTAAGGATTAAGACTAAGGGTATTTTTTAGAATATTTTGATAAACAAGGGACATTTGTTAATATAGATACATACATTCACCGTAAAGTTGTTTTTTAAAGGTATTTTAGAAAAAACAACCCCCCCCAACCTTTCCAGACTACTCCTTTCAGGAATTTGATTTGTCTTGCATATCCCAAGTTTCACCTCACTTAAAAACTACTTGCTTACACAATCAGACATAAAGATACAAAAATGTCACAGCACGCTGTTACTGAAAAATTGCTTACTGTCTCATTTTTACCATATAGTCATAAAATAAATTGATTGGAATATAAATATTGTACTTACATTTCAGTGTATGGTATATAGAGCAGTATAAACAAGTCATGGTCTGTATGACATTTTAGTTTGCACTGACTTTGCTAGTGCTTTTTATGTAGCCTATGGTTAAACTAGGTAAATACCTAGATGAGTTGATGTACCCCCGGAAGACCTCTGTGTACCCCCAGGGATATGCATACCCTTAGTTGAGAACCACTGTTCTAGAAGTCTTGAAATTGAATTTCTTTGCACCCCATCCTCCCACAACAACTGTTGCAGAATCTGACACTGGATGTGTGGCTTTAGGGCCCCACTGAAGTAAATGGGAGCTGTGCACGCGTATTCAAGTTCAAAGCTTGGCCGGTAACATTTTTTTACACCTTTGGAACTCACTGCTATTACTATCATTGGTGGTCAAGAGCTTAGCAGGATTAAAAAATGATTATATATTATGCAGAATGAGAATACCACCAGTATATAAGGAAAGATACAACATTACCAAGGCCATAAAAATCTCACAGTTCAGGACATAAATCAGCTATTAACAGCCTAGGATTAGAAAGAAAGTTTCTGCTAAGAGCAAGTTATTCCATAATAGTCCATTTTTTTCAAACCAATTCTTTGGTACTGGCCAGTGTTGGAACAGGATACTGGACTGGACGGACCATTGCCATACCAAATCAAACCAATTCCTATCTTCCCACTGAGTGCTTTGCCAGCCAGACTGCCCTATAATTCCTGCAGAGGCACTTACGTACTACAATAAAGAGGCTAAAATACCATGGGGATAAACATGGCTTAAATGTCTACATGGGAAGCATTGATAAGGTGAGTAAGGCTAGTCCCACAGTGACAGGAATGTAAACAGAGCAGGGTCAAGGCCGGTGCTACCATTTAGGCCAACCAGGCAGTTGCCTAGGGCACCAAGATTTGGGGGCGCCAAAAAGCAGCACCCCCCAACATTTTTTAAACCATTTCAGCGGCCACTGCACTGGGAGGGAGAGAGAGAGTCTGAGCCGCCGCCAGCAGCCCAGGGGTTCCCCTGGGTCAGCGCGCCACCAGCAGCCCGGGGGTTTCACCGCGCAGTCGCTGCTTCGCTTCTCCCACCTCCCAGGCTTGCGGCGCCAATCAGCTGTTTGGCGCCGCAAGCCTGGGAGGAGAATTAGAGCGGGGACAGCGTGCTCAGGGAGGACGAGGAGCAGAGGTGAGCTGGGGTGGGGAGGTACCACACAGCTCCCCAGGCCGGGGGGTGGTGGGGAGCTGCCGTGGGGGTGCCTCAGGGCAGGGGGGGAGCTGCCACAGGGCTCCTCACTTCTGCTCCGCGTCCTCCCCGAGAATGCTGCCCCTGCTCTAATTCTCCCACTTCCCAGGCTTGCGGTGCCAATCAGCTGTTTGGCACCGCAAGCCTGGGAGGAGAATTAAAGCAGGGACAGCGTGCTCGGGGAGGACGCGGAGCAGAGGTGAGCTGGGGTGGGGAGGTACCACACGGCTCCCCAGGCCAGGGGGTGGGGAGCTGCCACGGGGTGGGAGGGAGGAGGGCGCCAAGCTGCTGCAGGGCCGGAGGGGCGCAAGGTGGAAGTTTCGCCTAGGGCACGAAACTTCCTTGCACCGACCCTGGACAGGGTGTAATTTCACACGGTGCATTAAGTATTTCTATTCATTTGATTAGACATTTAACAAACATTCTGGTTAGTGACTTTGTAAACAAAGAGGCAAGAAAGCATGCCTAAAAAGAAAATTAATAACCGAACTACTACTATATCATACAGCACAAAACATGCAGACACCAGTAGTTCAAGGTCATGTTAATAGACAAAATTGTGTTCAGTGTTTGTACAGTTCCTAGCACAATGGGGTCCTGATCCATGACTAGGGTTCGTAGGTGCTATGGTAACATTAAATAATAGTAATAACAAATAACAATAAAATGATTCCATGTGGAAGGTAAAATGTTTAATATATATTATGGATAGGCACTTCTCACTTCTATTTTTGCATTGTAAACAAAGTTTTAATTCTCATTTCTCTATTATAAATAAATCTTAGACTTCATATTGATTACCATACTCATTTGTGATTGTTCTTTTGTAACGTCTACTCTGCTGGCTTTCCCAAATTCCCCTCTATGGACTCAAAATGTTCATTAATTTCAATGGGAGCAGGAGCAGTTCCATACAGAGAATATCCTAGATACAATATTTATAGAAAAGGAAATATAAAGACTGTGTTACAATATAGCACTTCCTGGAGTGAGACACCTACAGGGGCACATATTTCTCTTAATACATCTGACTAACGTTAATGTGAGCTGTGTGCATGACTCAAGGGAATAATTTAGAGTACCCCTAAATGCACAGTCTGAGAACTGTATTTAATGAAGATTGACCTTGTCACAGGGTAGGTACAGTCTGTCACGAGGTGTCGGATCATATGTGGTCAAAAGAAAGGCAGAGGTGGTACTGCAGCCAGTTAGGTCCTATGCTAATGACCCTTACTAGAAAACATGGTAGTATTGCCTAGTGACTGGAGTCAATAAAGTCACTCTTCCACTCAGGGCAGCACAGCCTAATAGCCAGAGTCAATAGAGCAGCCCTTCCAGTCAAGGCAGTGTAGCCTGATGGCTGGAGTCAATAAAGCAGCCCTTCCGGTCAGGGCAGTGTAGCCTGATGGCCAGAGTCAATAACAGCCTTTTATAGGCAGGGCAGCATGACCCAATGGCCAGTCAATAAAGCAGCCCTTCCACTCAAGGCAGCATGGCCTTAAGGTCAGAGTCAATAAAGGCACCCACTTCTGGGGTACCATGCAGCCTATTGGCTCATTGGGGAAGTGGGGCACCATCTAGGGGTGTGTTGTGCCCAAGGCAGTGGGACTTGGGCCCTCTCTGCTCCTCTGAGTCCCAGCCTAGGGCCTGGCAGTGCTAGGGGTGCTCACCACCAAGTCAGCAGGGATCCTTCCAAAACATGCTGACTGGTTCCCCAGTTCACTCCCCAGAGAAAAGTCTAAGCCCCCTGGACTATTTCCTACCCTTTCTCCCTCAGTGATGCTCCATAGGTCCCCTGGGGTCCTCAAGTGGTGTAGCTCTTGCCAGCGCAGTCGCTTCTCCAGGCTTGTCAGGTAGCCTGGAGTCCATCTGAAGCAATGTATGCTGTGACCTTGTGACTAGAGCCTGTAGCAGCTCCCTGAGGAGAACCTGCAGTCTGCATCCTTCCCCTTCAGCAACCTGCCCAGACTGGGTTGGGCTGCTTCCTTTTATACTCTGCCTCCAGGCTGAGCATGCCCATCAGAGTCAGAGGGGCGGGGCTTCCTCAGCCTGCAAAGCACAGTTAACCCTTTTGGGACTGGTCCTATTTGATATCCAGGAAGTGGGTGGGCAAAGCCCGCCCACTGCTCAAGGACCTCCCCCCAGTCTAAGGGGAGGATCTACAGGTCTGTGATACCAACTAATTACGTGGGACAACAAATGAAAAAAAACAGGATCGGGAGTGAGGTCATAGGGCTAAACGAAGGGAACCTGATGGGGACACCGAGCAGAGAACCGCGGACAACGCCCACTGCTCCTCGAAGGCGTCAAGGGAGCCAGTGGATGCCGCCCAGAGGAACTCTGCCTGGATGCGTGCAACGGACAGAGGAGCGGAAATAGGCCCCACAGTCGCAGGAAATCCCGTCGGCCAACCTCCTCTCCCTGGTTTTGTAGATGGCTAGTTTGGCCAGGGCCAAGAGGAGGTTGACAAGGAGATCCCGCGACTTGGTGGGGCCACGGATGGGGAGTGCATAGATAAACAGGTGAGGGGAAAAGTACAACCAAAAACGCAATAGGAGATCCAAGAGGAGCCGGAACAGGGGCTGCAACCTGGTGCACTCCAAATAAACGTGCGCCAGGGTCTCCTTCAAGCCGCAAAAGGGGCAGGTGTTGGGGACAGGGGTAAACCGCGCCAAGTACACGCCCGTGCTCATGGCCCCATGAAGGAGCCCTTTTGGGACTGGTGCAGGGTAGATACACCAAGTCACAGACCCATTTCAAATTTTTTTCTTAAACAAACTATTGCATATTATTTTGACTCTTGATGATAAGGTCTTATGATAAGGTATTTCTTCATTATCATTACATTATCTCTTACAATTTGATATAAGATTACTGCACTCTTGCTCTCAACTCAGTTGAAGACCATTATCAATTGCCCTTAATAACATGCAAAATGCTTCTCTGACAGAGTTAAAGAAGACATTCTATTCCCAGGATTTTATTGTGACTAAAATACACCACAGTGAATAAATTAGGCCCCTGAGAGAATGTAGCTTGTGAGAGGAATTTATTGATGTTGGTGGTGTAAATTAGGTCAGATGCAGACCTGGAGTAGGAGAAGTGCTAAATTTGCATAACACACTGACTCAGTCTAAACTCCTTCAGGGACTAATGGAAAGCTGAGTTCCTCAAGGACCAAGAGAACATATATTCATGCCAGGAAACTAGTTACTGGCCTCAGCATCTACGAAGTCACCGATAGCGGAGCCATTGTAAACACAAGCGTTGGTAAAGTAAAGTAGAACCAGGTTGAAGCCATAACCAGCTCAGTGTAATGTGAATCATGTCCACTATTGCATCTTGAGAAAACGTAACCAGATACATATAAGATTGAAATAAACTAATTGAGTCATTATGAAAAGGCCTAGTGCAAGGGTTCTCAAACTTCATTGCACTGTGACCCCCTTCTGACAACAAAAATTACTACCTGATCCCAGGAGAGGGGGCTGAAGCATGAACCCACCAGAGCCCTGCTCCCCTGGACGGAGAGCCCAAAACCCAAGCCCCAGGACTCCAGGTGAAGGGGCCGAAGCCTGAGCTTCAGTGGGGCTCAGGCTTTGGCTTAACCCTGCGCCGTAGGGCTTGGGCTTCAGCACTGGGTGGTGGGGGCTCGAGCGTTGGCTTTGACCCTGGCCCAGCAAGTCTCATGTAAGCCCTGGTGACCCCATTAAAATGGGTTCATGACCCACTTTGAGGTCCCGACCCACAGTTTGAGAACTGCTGGGCTATTGATAACTATACTGTAATCAGTTGGCTGGTTTATTAGGTGTGCTGCCACACTGAAAACCCTCTTCCCCCTTAAAATGCCTTGAAGGCAAAGGCTCAGCACTAGATGTGGCTTAAAATTTTCTGTTTAGTTTTTTGACTGAAAAATTGAGTTTTTGACTAAATGAATTTTTATGTGAAAGTCTCTCCTTTCTGTAGATTTGTTTTCCCCAGAAAACCAAGTGAATGGCAACAGTTTGGTTTTCAGCTGAAATATTTCACTGTTCGTTTTTTTGCCAAAAAGTCAAACTTTTCCATGCAAAATTTTGATTTTTTTTGCATTTTCATTGACATTTTCCACAGAAAAACATCCCATTTTCTGACCAGCTCTTTATGGGACCACAGAAGATCCGCATCTTGTCAGAAAAGGGCTCTGTAACTCACAGTACCAAGAAACAGCAACACTTTTCAGATGGCACCAGAGATCAGAAACTGGAACTGGCAAGCAGGCTTTGTAAGGCTTCAGGGAGCAACCTGGGAGCTGCCCTCCAAGGAGAGGTCAGGCAGCATGGCTGGATAGGTGGCTGCAGGCAGAACCATGGAGAGTTGAGGGGTGGAGAAACAGCTTCTGAAGGGCTTGGAGATGCAGGTGATAAGATTCCCTGAGTGGGATCCTTTGAACACATTCATAATGTTTCTTTAAATCTGCAGGTGAAAGGGAGGCTGGGAAAGATTCTAGGCAGAAGCTTCACAGTGAAACAGAGAGAAGCACATACTCAAAGAGTAGCGTCAGGGCTCATACTGTTTCCCTTAGTCTAATAAAGTTCCTTGTTCCATATTGGTGAGAAAACATGATCTTGATAAGCTGCAAATAAAATAATAAAATCATTATAAAAATCATTGAACATAGGTGTGATTTACAGACACACCTATGTTCAAATTGCTGGAGTATTCTGTTATAGTACCTAGTTGGATGAATTCTTGAAGGAGTATGTAATGGGTCGGACTCACCCCTGCAGCGCCTCCTACTGGTGACTCCGGGAATTAGCTCAGTCCAGCATCCAGAGCGTCCTCTGCAGGCTGGTGATCCGCCTTCCAGCTACTGGCCCCCCGTGTCCCTCCCAGGACCCCGGTGCCCCTTCAACTGGGTCTCCCCCTCCCAGGGGAAGACCCACCCCACTATCCCCACTTTGCCTCAGTGTTGGCCACTACCAGTCATTGTCTAGCCCCACATCCTGGGGCAGACTGCATTATCAGCCTATTCATCACTGGCAAGGAGGGTTTGGACCCGCTGCTTTGGCCTACCCATGGGCTGCCTCTGCAACCCCCAGTACCTGTTAGCCCTCTGCTAGGCTGCAGCCTGGGGCTTTCCAGACTGGAGCTCCCCAGCTCCTCTGCCTTTCCCCAGCCCTGCTTCACCCTCAGGTACTTTGTCTCAGCTCCCTGCAGCCAGGCCCTTCTCTCTCTGAAGGCAGAGAGAGACTGTCTGGGCTCACAGCCTTTTATAGGGGCCAGCTGTGGCCCGATTGGGGTGTGGCCCAGCTGCGGCTACTTCCCCAATCAGCCCAGCTTTGAAAGCAGCAGCTCTCAAGCCCTGCCAAGCCACTTTTAAACCCCTTCAGACCAGGAGCAGGGGTCCACCCTGCTACAGAGTATAAGATAGTTCTGAGAAACAAATAAAAAAGGGAGTGCAAGAGGGCAAGAATGCAAAAGGAAGAAATATTAATAGTGATAGGAGTTATTTGAATGCCAAAGTTAAGTAAAGAATCCTAAATCGTGTGAAGAGTGTTAAATGTATGACTGCCTGCATGTTATAATTTGTTCACGTATTATTTCCTGGAAGGCATATTGAAAAGAAAACTGGGGAGGAGTGGAATAAAAGGAGACAGATGTTGGGAGAGATCATCCCCCTTGTTTTTGTAAGTGAGACCTGGGCCTAGTGGGTTTGGGCTGAAGGGGAATGTTAGCTTCATAGAAGCAGCAAAGAATCCTGTGGCACCTTATAGACTAACAGACGTTTTGCAGCATGAGCTTTCGTGGGTGAATACCCACTTCTTCGGATGCCAAGAAGCTTCATAGAGTCATCTCCCATGAGCTCATGAAAACCCCTTCACGGGATTCACTGCGGAGATTGGGCTGCACAGGTTGGGAAGGGGTGGAAGCTGTCCTTCATGTCATCATCCTCCACTAATCCCTTAGGAAACTCCTTTGCCCATGGTACATGATACATATGTAACCACTATTGTACTTGGAATACTGAGTTTTAAATAATGAAAAGTGTGTACTTTTCTTTTAAAATAAAACTGTCATTAAGCAGAGAACATTTTGCATTTCTACGGGACCTGCCATCTGAATATCTCACCAAGCATCACAACTATAAATGAATTAAGCCTCTTAGCACCCTTGTAAGATGGGGAATTTATATCCTTTTACAGATGGCATAGAGAGGCACAGAGAGGTTGTAGCTTGTCCAAGAACAGAGTGTCAGTGGCAGAATAAAATGATAGTCCAGTTCTTCTGCTATAATCACTTCATAACAATAAAGAAAGTACTCAGGTTGTATGAGAACAATGTACAAACTCACAAAACAGGCTACAAAGGAACAAACAAGTAGAACAAAATGATCAGAAGTGGAGCAGAACAATGCCCCAAATGTGACACTTTCACAATGTAGCTTCTTACTATGTGTATTAGTAGTGTTTTTTTTTTAAATTATAGTATTGATGCAAAATTGTTGCCCAGTGTTTAACACCTGCAGATAGAAGCAGCTGCATAATGGCAGCAGAGTGGTAATTATGCAAATAACATTCTAATGAAGCAGCCTCTTTTTAACTCTTTTATTCCCAGCAACAAACTTGGTGTTTGAAGAAAAAGCTCATTTTGTTTATTTGAAAAGGATAAACATTGGGACCATCATTTAAACCAAATGACTAGTGCTTGTAAAATAAAGTTGAAGGTGTAACTCCATTGTTTTTAATGGCATTACCAGGGGCGGCTCCAGGCACCAGCATGCCAAGTACGTGCCTGGGGCGGCAGGCGGGTTGCCTTCGGCGGCATGCCTGCGGAGGGTCCGCTGGTCCCGTGGTTTCGGCGGACCTCCCGCAGTTGTGCCACCGAATCCACGGGACCGGGGACCCCCCGCAGGCAAGCCGGCCGTGCTTGGGGCAGCAAAATACCTAGAGCCACCCCTGGGCATTACACATACTTGCAAGGGCTCCAGTCCTTGGCTCCATCAAAGGGGTGTACAGTGAAACTCAAAAGATATAATAAAAATACTGGGCCTTATTGTTTTTCCATGTTGGGGACAGGAAAGTCTGTGACTTAACACACCTCTAGTTTCTTTCTAAATTTTCAACCGCTGGAACCAGGGGCGGCTCCAGACCCCAGCACGCCAAGCGCGTGCTTGACGTGGCATGCCACGGGGGGCGCTCTGCCGATCGCCGGGAGGGCGGCAGGCGGCTCCGGTGAACCTCCCGCAGGTGTGCCTGTGGAGGGTCCGCTAGTCCCGCGTGGCTTCAGTGGAGCCGCGGGACCAGCGGACCCTCCACAGGCAAGCCTGCGGGAGGTCCACCGGAGCCGCAGGACTGGCGACTGGCAGAGCGCCTCCCGCAGCATGCCGCCCTGCTTGGGGCGGCGAAATGTCTAGAGCTGCCCCTGGCTGGAACAGGCAGGAGATTTGACACACTCCTCCTCTCTCTCCCCCCAGAAAACCTACAATGCTCTGAGAGCCACGTGGAAGCCAATCCACTGTTTCCTGGTTCCCCATCATCCGTGGCTTCATACTCCCAAAGGGAAAGCAGTCCGGTATACATGGCACTTTGAACTACTGAAACAAAGATTTAAGCTGTTTACCATTCTTCTGGAAAAGTGGTTGCACTGGTGAATTGCCTGTCCACCCGTCTGTAGTTGTCTCCCCTTTGGGATCAGGATCTCCCGCTCCCGGCAGGGTGAGTGGTTGTAGGTCTGGGCTCTGGTCCCCTGTCTATGGGCAGAGCAGGAAAACAGTCTTAGTTCACAGCCGCTTGGCTGGAGCAATTAATAGCAGTTTGGACTCTGGCCCCCTGGGTGGGTCAGAGTAAGGAAACAGTCTATAGCAAGGCCTTCTGGCCTTGGGTGAGCGGGCCGCCAACCCCAGGGGTGCAGTCAGCAGCAGGGGGTAGGGGGATCCAGGCCCACCTTACTCCACCGGGTCCCAGGCCATGGCCCTAGCAGTGGTGGGTGGTCCCAGCGCAGGGCCCAAACAGTGGCAGGGGGTCCTGCAACTGGGTTGGTAGGGAAACTGCTGGAGTACGCTGCTTCACTTCGCAGCAGAACAACCGGATCAAGATCTGGTTTCCCTCAGCTACTTCCTACTGCTCTCTGCGAGGGGTGCTCCATCACTGCTGGAGTCAGCTCTTCAGTCTGGTGGCCAGACGACACTTTCTCCGGTTGCTCCCTAGGCTCTTCTGTCTCTGGTGGTCGGGATGTGTCTTTGTTCCTGGCGGCAGGCCACAGGTTCTGCAGAAGGCTTGGAGAGATATCTGCCTCCTTCCCTGGTTCAACCTCAACTAAGCTGCAGGGCCCTGTTCTTTCTCATACTTCCAGCCCCGCCCCAGCACTTCTTGTGAGGGGATGGGGTGGGTTTGGCTGCACCCCTTCAATACTGGAGAGAGGTCTTTTACCATCCAACATGAAAAGTGTCAGCTATGAAGGTCATCTTCACGATATACAGTTTTTTACATTTCAAACTGTTTCCTACATTTCTTAACTAGCACACGTCAGTAGTATTAATGATACCGCTTCATCTGTAGACATCTTGGATAACCTCCAACTAAAATACTGTGAGTTTTAAGGGACTGAGCTGTAAGAATTAAATGGTGGTTGTATATAATCTGTTCCAAATAAATGAAAATAATCACCTTATACTTGCTAACATTCCTAAAGTGTGGGGACTAGAAATGCTCAAAATAATCCAAGTGTTGTTGTACCAGAGCTAAGCTGAGGAGCACTGTTAATCCCTTATTTGTCATGTGGTCAAAGCTAATGCACTAATGCTCAAAAAGAAAGTGAGCTTCGGGAAGTTTGCTTTATGGTATCTTCATGTGTACAAAATATGGACTGCATTCCCTGAGGTTTAAGGATATTGAGTTGTATCTGTGTCTTATTTCTAGGTGGTCTGTGATCTAGAATAATTTAACTGTCACCACTCTATACACATCTGAGAATAACATGGACTTTTCCTCCTCAACAGTGTCAAACTTCAAGTTCAGATTGTATTCAGTTAGATCTCCCATAGATCTTGGGCTTGCTCATTTCCAGATAGCTGCACCCCAGTTTATATTTGTTCTTGTTCCCAGCATAAGACTTTTCTCAAATTAGCACAGAATCTGAGCTCTCTGGATCAATCGGCTTGTTCCAGTCTTTCCAGACCAAGTTAGTTTTTGCCCTCCAGAGTTTTTGCAGCCTCTACACTGTTGGTATGGTCAGCAAAATTGACGACAGTTGAATTTATAAAGTCATCCACACTGGTAAGTAAGGGACAGATTCTGCCACTCTTACTCATGTTGTAGTCAGTGGGCCTACTCATAGAGTAAGGTATTATTCAATGTAAGCGGGGCAGGATCTGGCCATAAGAGAGATGACTCAAGACTAACCTCTGCTGTACTCCACTTGGTACTGTTTCCCATTTAGAGATTTTGCCAGTACTAATTATTCTTAATTCTCTGTTGTCAACCATATCCATGTGATGATATTGTTACTTACATTTTATATACTAGTTAAAAAAATGCCACCTTCTGTAATTTACGTGTCTTGCAACGTTCACCAGCTGCCTTAAAATGTATCATAGAATAAATTTATTAACACTTGCAACAATCCACTATTAGTAACAAGGTTTTGTGTGAAAAGTGAGGAATCATACACCCCCTTTCACACCAGCTGTCAGACTGTCATTAATTAAATTCTGCACCCAAACATATTTTGCCGCTTCTTTAGGTTGTAAATAATTACTATGCTCATTATAGGGGCAGCGTTCATCAAAATGAGAAAAACATAAACAGCTTTCCCAAATATGACTAAATAGGACTGAGTGCTTTGTTCCAATATATTGGAATTTGTCAGCTGTTATCAGGCAGTGAATGAGCATTTAATCAGCTTGAAGAAGACCACAAAAGATAAATGATTAAGGAGGCTTCTATCTGCTGCCAGTGTGTGGCTGGCAGACTGCTTATAATGCATTCAGTGTATGCTTTCTCAGCTGCTATGTATTCTCCATCCATCCATCCATATACACATAACTTCTTGCTGCATGATATACAGATTTCATATTTCCTTAGTACTAGTCAAGTCCAGAAGAGAGTAGCTACAATGTAAGGCCCCCATGCGACAAACACTTATGCATATACTTAACTTTGCTTCCAGGATAAAGTTAAGCACCTGGCTACGTGTGTGTAGGATTCTGAACCAGATTCAACACAATTGCTCTTTTTACTTCTGTTAGTAACTTGTTTTGATTGTATTTAGATCACTTCACAAAAGAATACAGTAATATACATAGGATAACTAATTAAATATCTGATTGAGGCCCTCCCCTGTGTAGTCTTTATTCAATACCTACACAAGGTAAACTCCACTTGACTTCAATAAGAGCTTTGCATGTATCAGGACATATAGATGCGAACCATTCTGCGAACTACATAGTGTAAAGCACTGACTGTAACAAAGATATGAAGCATAGTTTGTTTATTCCACAGAAAGGTGCTGGATTTTGTCTAGACTCACAGCTTTAGTGTGTGAATTCCTCTTCTAAACTGTGGTATCACCCCTGAGATCAGGGGTGGCTCTAGCAATTTCGCTGCCCCAAGCACAGCGGCACGCCGCAGGGGGCGCTCTGCCGGTCACCGGTCCCGCGGCTCCGGTGGACCTCCTGCAGACGTGCCTGCGGAGGGTCCGCTGGTCCCGCGGCTCCGGTGGAGCATCCGCAGGCACACCTACGGGAGGTCCACCAGAGCCTCCTGCCACCCTCCCGGCGACAGGCAGAGCGCCCCCCGCGGCATGCCGCCCCAAGCACACGCTTGGCGCGCTGGGGTCTGGAGCCGGCCCTGCCTGAGATTTTAACAGACAAGTCAGCTATCTCTATAGCTGGCCCTTTGTGAAGCTGGGGACCTCTGTAGCTGGATGACTTTGGACCACCGTCCTATTGCCTCCCAAATGAATCCGGCTCTGACAGCCATACTTCCAGAACACTGTAATGAGTTTGTGGTGTTTAAACCTTTCAGCATCATTTCTCCAGCCGGGCAATCCTCTCAAAGTGAATGTCTCAGCAGCACGTGATTGTTGATGTACGAAGAAGTGACAGGCCAAACAATAGGCTTATTTCTGAATGCACTATACGAAGTAAGAAGAACCATTACCCTGCATGCTATTAAAATATCTTTTTCAATCTCCCTAAATCTATGGTGGAAGGTGTAATTTTCAGATGCAGAGCCTGTTCTTTTTTGTTGTCTAAATTTCAAGGGAATGAATTTGTGCTGGGACTGGCCTATAGTAAAGTTTTTAGGATGGCTGTAGGAGTGACGCTGCCTATAGTAGACTTACATATACAGTAGTTTTGTTTGTATGGTTTAACAGATGATTAGAACTACTGCCAGCATAACATCCTCAAATTATGTTTCCCAAATTGTAGGAACTTTCTGCTTCTATGTCATTATTTTGTGATTTGCTTTCAGAGGTTTTAATCTCTATGTTGATGTGAATTAAATTAAAGTTAATTAAAGTGTGGTTCCATGCACATTTAATACTTATTAGAGGCATTGGACTTCAAAGGGACCAAGACTGGGTACTGAAAGATACGTGGGTGAGAGAGAAAAACTAAATCTTGGTCCTTAATTATTTTTTAAACAACTTTAAAAATTGTGTTGCAGTTTTCAGGCCACGTAATTGCCATCCTAGCCCATCCCAGGATCAATCCAGTCCCATAGCTCAACTTGCAGCAGGACTGCACTAAATTATGCCCAGCTCCAGCTGTTCATGGCCTCAAGAGGCCTTCTGGAAGGTGGCAGTTGCTGGAGCGCGGGGTACTCTGGCCATAATGCATTCGCCTCCTCAGGGATATAGGCTCAGATCCACAAAGATATTTAGACACCTAAACCCCAGGTTTAGATGCCTAAGTCCCAGTTTTGGCTCCACAAAATTCCTGCCAAACCCCAATAGGCCTCTAAACTCATGTAGCACCTAAGTTTTCAAGGTAAAAGTTCCTTCAGAGTTCCCTTCTGCCTCTGGGCATGAGCACTGCTGCCTCCCTCTATGTACCGGATGCCTATCTCTCATCTAAGCCCCAGAGTGATTCATGAACAAGGGGAACATAGGCACTGGTCTGCCTAAGTCATGTGTGGGGCCTGATCCAGTAGGCGTGCTCAGAGACCACCCACCAGATCTGGTCCCATTCCAAATCCAAAGGAGGAGGAGGTGGTTTTGCCGCTGCCCACCTTTTAGCTTTCAGTCCAGTGGTTAGATCACTCATCTGGGATGTGGGACACCCATATTCAATTTCCCATCTCTGCCAGGGAGGGGAAAGGACATGAATGTGGGTCTCCTATCTCTCTGGAGTGTGCTCTAACCACAGAGCTAAAAGTTATAAGGTGGGCATCATCATCACCAATGCCATCAGCTCCTCTTCTTCCTCCTCCAGTCATTTTGTGCGGAGCAAGGTAGGTACCTAACTCATTCCCACAAGAAATGCCTTAGGTGCCTAAGCCACCTAATTGCAAGTGGCGGGTTCCTGTTTATGGATCACTAGGAGAGACAGGTGCCTCCCTACTGCCCAGACTTCAGTGTCTGTCCCGGAGGGAGAGGCAGGGGTTAGCACACACCCCTGTCATCAACATCACCCACCGGGTAGCTTAGGAGGCTCCCTACCTAGCACGCCAGCTTTTGTGGATCACAGTCTAAGGCACCTGTCTCATCTCATCCATTGTACAGGGAGCCTCGCTGCCTAACTCAGGCTTTGTGAACCACAGTGCTGTTCCTGTGATTTTTCTAGGTTCTTAAAAGTTAAGCTCAGTGTGGCAATGCCTAAATCCCTTCGTGGGTGTGGGCCATATCTCCTATAGTAGAGCAAGAGGGAGGTAGGAAAAGCCACTATGCTGGCTCTAAACCAGGGGTAGGCAACCTATGGCACGCGTGCCAAAGGCGGCCCGCGAGCTGATTTTCAGTGGCACTCACACTACCCGGGTCCTGGTCACCAGTCCGGGGGGCTCTGCATTTTAATTTAATTTTAAATGAAGATTCTTAAACATTTTAAAAACCTTATTTACTTTACATACAACAATCGTTTAGTTATATATTATAGACTTATAGAAAGAGACTTTCTAAAAACGCTAACATGTAGTACCGGCACACGAAACCTTAAATTAGAGTGAATAAATGAAGACTCGGCACAGCACTTCTGAAAGGTTGCTGACCCCTGCTCTACACCATTGAGGAATTCCCATCACAGTGTCACAGTAATGCAGCAGTAGATCAGGGCCATAAACTTCTGCTGAGCTGGGATATTTAATTGTATAAATGGCATATAAGTGGGCTCTGAAAAGAAATCACTAAATTGTTCTTCATTTGAGACAGGGCATTACCCTTTATCCTGCTTTAGTTTTTGTAACACTTCAGTAACTCACACTTTGATAACCTGCAAACTCTTACATTCACATTAGAAACTAGCCAATGCCAAATATGTCCACTTGCTTCCACAATGGATGTTAGCAGAGGTTACACAAATGGTTCTCAATATGCTACTAGATTCAATTACACTATATTGTTCTAGACTACGGCAGGCCTTCCTTAGGCACTCTGGGTCAGATTTACCAAAGCATTTAGGCACCCAAAGATGCAGAGAGGCGCCTAGTGGGATTTACAAAAGGACCTAAGCAAATTAGATGCCTAACTCTTATTGGTGCTTTTGAAAATCCCAGGACGTGCCTGTCTACATCTTCAGGTGCCTAAATAACTCTGTAAATCTGTGCCTCTAAACCACACAATTTCAGATCACATAAATACCAGGTGATCTCCACCCATCTCAGCAAAGACACAATAGAAGATGCTCTAATTAGGGCCGCTAGTACTACGATTTCATTTTTTCTATACAAAATGAAATCCACTGACTAGAATACTAAAATAGTAAGTCTGAATGAATATAACTATATGAGAGCATAAACTATAATATCAAACCAGAAGCCTATACTGTGTCAGACCAAAGGTCCATCTATCCCAGTATCACAGTGGCCAATGCCAGGTGCCCCAGAGAGAATGAACAGAACAAGTAATCATCAAATGATCCATCCCCTGTCGCCCATTCCCAGCTTCTGGTGAACAGAGGTTAGGGACACCATTCCTGTCCATCCTGGCTAATAGCCATTGATGGACCTATCCTCCATGAACTTATCTAGTTGTTTCTTGAACCCTATTATAGTCTTGGCCTTCACAAAATCCTCTGGCAAGAAGTTCCATAGGTTGACTGTGTGTTGTGTGAAAAAATACTTTCTTTTGTTTGTCTTAAATCTGCTGTCTGTTAATTTCATTTGATGATCCTTAGTTCTTGTGTTATGAGAAGGAGTAAATAACACTTCCTTATTTACTTTTTCCACATCAGTCATGATTTTATAGACTTCTATCATATTCCTCCTGGATACAACACGCTGAGGCTCCGGGTGAGCGGGGAGCCGGGGGTAAGAGGCCGAGGCTGAGGCTGGGGCCGGGGGGGCGTTGGCTAAGGGGCAGGGAGTCCCGGGGACAGTCAGGGCACAGGGAGGGGCAGAGGTTGGGGGGGCAGTCAGGGGACAGGGAACGGGGGGGTTGGATTGTGGGCGTTCCGGGGGTCTGTCAGGACTCAGGGGTGGATAGGGGTCAGGGCAGTCAGGGGACAGGGAGCAGGGATGGGGTCCCGGGGTGGTGGTTGGGGGTAGGGTCTCTGGGGGACGGTGAGGGGGCAAGAAGCAGGATGGGTCAGGGATTCTGAGGGGGGCAGGCAGTCGGGGGCAGGAAGCGGGTGGGGGCTGGATAGGGGGCAGGGCCAGGCTGTTTGGGGAGGCACAGCCTTCCCTACCCTAAAGCTCATTCAGCAGTTTGAGGCTTGCAGAAGAGTCAAGCTGTTAGCTTTTCCATTAGGGCCACCATCCCTTTCACTTCTCAAATGCCAAAATTATAGTCTATATTTAATTTCAGTGCCAAAAGGAGATTCATGTCAGGGGAGGGTAGCTTCATTTAAAATTAGCCACTGGGGGAGGGATCACATGAGAAGAGCAATATCCTGCACCACCTACCTCCTTCCCAACCCTACCAAGGGAGACCCGTCCCTTGCATTCCCTGAGGCTTCAGAGGGGTTAATTCAGTGGTTCTCAAACTTGTGTCCTGGTGACCCCTTTCACATAGCAAACCTCCGAGTGCAACCCCCCCCCCATAAATTGAAAACATATATTTTTTATATATTATTATAAATGCTGGAGGCAAAGCGAGGTTTGAGGTGGAGGCTGACAGCTCACGGCCCCCAGTAATAACCTTGTGACCCCTGAGGGGTCCCAACCCCCAGTTTGAGAACCCCTGGGTTAATTTAATTTTAGCACCCTCTGTCCATTCACATGCATGTGCTATTTTGAGCACGTCAGTTTTCACAACATAGGCTCATCCCAGATTCTGGAACAAGCTCAAATGCTCAGTTCGTGGAGTATGTACATAAGCTATACTAAAGACAAACCCACAGTAACCGTCTCCAGTTTGTGAGGGACCCCATGGAGCCAGTCTCTAGGAAACAGATAATTTTAAGTAATAGCAAGATGCTCAGAGCCTGAGATGGATGTGTAATAATGTGTATTGCAAATCAAAAGAAACAAATAAGAGGAATAATTAAATGAAATAAGTAATTACCACCTTTTATAAAAAATGGAAAACATAGCTTAATTGGTGTTACATCCACTCACAGTAGAGCAGAATTTGGACCGTAGTGCCACATGTTTCTATGTAATATAGTATGCTGAACATTAGGGGGGGGAGGTTATTTATGATATGCCAATGATTTTCTTGCCAGAGGATATCAAGCAATCTGACTCTTTTGCCCTGTAAAAATTGAAATTAAGTCTGTTTATATGCTTGGGAAAATAGAGTGAGCTAGCATATCAACAGATGTAATTTTGATTTGTACAGGGCATAGGAGGCAGAGTGATTGATAGCCTCTAGCAAGAAAGTCATTGGCATATCATGAATAAGACTAAAGGTCTCCCTGCCCCACAGTGTTGAGCAAACTGTACTACATAGAAACATGGCGTAGGCTAGTTATATCAAGTCTTCAGGAACTACATCAGACACCTTTTCACAGAGGCAATCCAACTCATGCCTTATTAGTACAGTGTAAGAGTTTGAAAATCAATCTTAAATTCAACCACAAGTGAAGAAAGGGATTCATGGCTATTTTCACACTGCTCAATAAACATTTAGCAGAGTTATGAATTAGTGTTAACCTTGAGATTATTCCCCTGTTTAAAGAAATGATATCATTAGCACTGGGTAGCAGGAGCTCAGCATCTGCTACAGGAAGAAAATTTGGAGCATCATATTAGAAAAATATCAACTGAATTTCAGCTTTAGTTCTGAAAAGTTGCCTGCAGAGCTACATAATGCCAACATATGGGTAAGTATGAAAAAGTACATCTGGCTCATTTCAGTTTGGATCCCCCAAAAACTTATCCAAAATATCCCAAACTCTCTGGTCTACAAAACAGCTGCCCAGGAAGTCAGACTTTTCAGACAACATTTCCAATATGCCGACTTTCCAGTGAGATCAGAAGTTTCACAAGAATGATTTTTTTGAGGAATTCAAACTTCCACTTCTGGTCCCTGCCCAGAATCAGGAAGCATAGAAGGGAAATATTTATCCAAACTGCTTCAGATGTGGTTTGGTTGGAGTTCTAGCCAAAGATCCAGGGCAGATTGTATTTCAACTGAACCTGTTCGTATATCCTTAATAATGCCACTTACTGAGAGTAGAGGGTGGGAATCATGAACAACAAAAGCCCTCCTGTCAACACAGTGCTGTCTACATTAGGAGTTCAGTCCATATAACTGAGTTGCTCAGGGGCGTAGATTTTCCACACTCCATAACAATGTAGTAATACTGATTTAAGTCGGCAATGTAGACCAAGCCTTTTGCACAGGGAACACCCCACTCATTGCCAATGTATTTTTACCTATGCATGTATTTTGGGCCATAGTGATTAGGTACATAAAGGAATTATTGAAGCACTATAATTGCTGACCTCACCTGGGGTGGATTCAGCCCATTTTGGAGTTTTGTTAATATTTATAGTACTTTTTCAGATTCCATTAATATCCACTTTTACTTGCTTTGCCAATTTGCACTATCCTCCTGTTCGCAAAAATTGTTTGCAACACCTTTGGAGGTGGTCTTTTGTCACATGGATATTTTCCTATTTGGAAGCATTGAAAGAGATTCTCTTCATAAAGTGTGTTATCAGAGTTGTGCTTGTTTTAGTCCTGTAACTATACATTCTCTATTATTAATGTCTACCTCTTTTTAAAAAAAAAAACCCAAAGTGCCTTCAGAGCAGCCAATTATAATGTCTCTCACAAACACTGGATTATGAATTGCAGGGGGGGAATAAGAAACAAGAGCAGTGGAATTTTAAAAACAAAGATCTTGTTTTCTGCTAAATGCCTCAAAAAATAAATCAATCAATTTAGAGTGGAGGAGAAATGCTATGCTGTAGAAGCAGAGCTGCTTCCAATTAGAATGTTTTTCAATATTTCCATGAATTGTCTAACTAAAGAATTTAGCAATTGGCCATGCAGGGATGGTACAATAGCCCATCTAGCTTTGTCTGGTATCCTGTCTCTAACAGTGGCCAGCATCAGATGCTTCAGAGGAAAGTGTCATCCCTTCCTTACAGCCCAGCCCCCTAATTCAATGACCATTGAAGAAAATGGAAAGACTCCCATTGATTTAATGGGCATTAGACTCCCATTGATTTTAATAGGCATTAGACCGAGTCCAGGGCGCCTAATTATGCAATACTACCAATACTACACCCCAAATGGAAAATTTCACACTGAACAGTTGATGATTATCTTATACCTTGAAGCAGAAGGACCAATTGCCCTTGTGATTTGTATCCTAGCCAGAAGACTGTAGTCTTCAAACTTGCAGTGGGATCACCCAACCATTTCAGAATATTAGCAGTTACAAACTATAGCCCTGATCCTACAAACATTTATGCACATACTTGATTGTAAGCGTGTGAGTAGTTCCAATGACTTCAAAGTGACTCTTATGTGCTTAAACCCATGCAGGGTGTTTGCAGGATCAGTTATACAGTTGCTCTATGGATGGCCATCTACAAAGAACAATCTTCTAGTGGGCGTGGTTTATTTTTTTCTTTCTTTCAGGTAGCTGAAGAAAACGTATATTCAAATTATCACTCAATTTCACATGTAACAAATAATTTGTTAGAAAACAAATTCTAAAAAAATCTTTTAAAATAAAACTACTCGCTGATGATTTTTAATGAAAGTAGGAAATATTGAAAACAGTGTAATTAGCTTTCATTAGTCCCAATAATGGGAACACTGGATTTTCAAACAAACACAGCCTTGTTCCTCTAATGTAAAATAATTATTGGTTCAAATAAAACTGTTTTCTAAAGACTACTTCTATCAGAGCAATATAAAGAATACATAACTCTTTTAGCAGAAGCTTCAAACTAGCCTAATTTTGGTGTTGCTGGAAATACATTTTATATGTTTCTAAATAAAATAGTTTTGTGCTAAAAAGCAATGATTAAACAAACAAAAATCTCTTGGACCAAATTTATCCTTTCTGTAACTCCATTGAAGTCAGTGTGTTATGCCAGGGATACTTTTAGCCTCTTGTTCTGAATAATAGGAAATATCAGTGGTATGAGATGCACAATAATTACCTGTTTTTTATTAACATTGTTAGTTCTACTTAGCTAACCAATAGGATTCAGTGAGTTTAACACCCCCCCCAAACCCAACAAAAAAAATGAAACAAACACATAAACCCAAGGGCAAATACCCAGACTTAAAAACGCCTGTTTTCGAATCTGCCAGTCAGTTCCTTGCTAGGGTATCCTTTGAGTTCTCACGAGCAGCGTCGTCTCATTAGGATAAAGAAAATCCAGGGTGTAACCCCCCAAAATAGTAACCCCAATTTCATTGGGTGGTGAAATGTTTTAGCCTCATCTGTGTCTTTTTAGTGAAGAAAATGATATTGTGCCTTTCCTCTTGAAAACTAGGATCAGTAAGGTCAGGTTGTTGTCTCAGACCATGGGAAAAGGGCTGACCTCGGGAGTAGGTCTGGGCCCCAGACACACACTAGGCCAGGGATATGCAACTTATGGCACAGGTGCTGAAGGCGGCACGTGAGCTGATTTTCAGTGGCACTCACACTGCCCGGGTCCTGGCCACCGGTCTGGGGGGCTGTGCATTTTAATTTAATTTTAAATGAAGTTTCTTAAACATTTTAAAAACCTTATTTACTTTACACACAACAATAGTTTAGTTATATATTATAGACTTATAGAAAGAGACCTTCTCAAAACGTTAAAATGTCTTACGGGCACGCAGAACCTTAAATGAGAGTGCAGAAATGAAGACTTGGCACACCACTTCTGAAAGGTTGCTGACCCCTGGACTAGGCTGTGCAAACAGCTTTACTAGGCTGTGCAAACCCAACACGCATTGACAGCTTTTGCCCTAGAAGAAAAAAGTAAAAGTGGCAGGAGTGAAAAGCCCAGTTTATTTTGTCTTTTGAGCCTTTATATAGGCTATCACACTTAAACAGATGATAGTTTGGATTCACTCACCCATAAAACTGAATGATTCTGCAGATTGAATTTCCTTAGATCCTGAACTGTCAGAGGTTATTTCTTCCCCTGCTGTTTACTGCCTCAGGGTATTTGTAAAGGAGGTTATGCCTGTGTATAAACTTGCAGACAACCCCTCACACTCATGGAGCCCTTTGTACTTTAAAGCAATCAGAGTTTTTAAGCAGACTCCCTTCTTCACTCTTCTTGGAAACACTCGACTTCACCGGAGCAATACTGCCTCTTTTACTACTCTTTGGAAACATCTAGGAGCACAGCTCTTGTGAAGGATCCTACCCTATGTGGAAAGGGCTCTGAAGTGCCACAATTTCCTTTCTCATAAGGGACTCTGGCTGGATTACTCAGAAAACAGGTTATGAGTCAAGCACGAATCAAGGTTTCTAGCCGCATATGGGCTAAACATGGTTCCATGCTTTCAGTTTGGACATCCCAATCCCACCCACACATACAAATACAGACATAATTGTCTAATGAGGAACTCATTAGTCATCATTATCCAGAATAAAACTAAATCTTTGTCTTAACCCGGGAAACAATATTTCTAAAAATATTTTAAAAAATTCAAAATGTTTTTGCTTAATAGCGGTTAAACTGTTTTTCCCCAATACATTTTTATTTTAAAATAAGATTTGTTCCCTTGTCTGACATAATAATGTTTTATTGTAGAGAGCACGCAGCTGCTCTTGGTGCCTTAGCAACAGAACAGAGATCTCATCTTGATGGGGTCAGGAAAGCTGAAAATATCAACAAAAGATCTTGGCATTTTTCCAGTGCTGCAACCATTTCTTTCTGAGTCTGCATTATTATTTCGTTCCTGTCCTTATGACCCTCTCAGGGGATGGTGCTGCTGACCTCATCAGCAGATGTATTTTTAGTGTATTGGTTCTAGCTTGAAGGCTATATACAAAGAGTATGGTAGCAGGATTTTTCTTTGGAAGAGCTTATTTGCTCTTTGGTATAAGAGCCCTTTTTAGCTAACTGTAGTCTCCAACTTTACTGAATTGTGATACTCCTTCAACTATCTCTTTGCATTATAATCTTTCTTTGCCTGACCAAAGTTATCTCTTCCAATGAAATAGCAATGGTTTTGGTATCATTTTGCTGGCACAGGAAAGTAGAGCCACCTGCTTTACTTGTTGTGGTGATTTGGGGAACCTATGTACATATGACTAAGCCTCCATGTTTGTCACGGAAGTCATGGATTCTGTGACTTTCCGCAACCTCCATGACCTCTGCAGCGGGGGGTGCAGCTGGCCTGGGAGCCGCTTGAGCAGCTCAGGCAGCCCCTGGGCCAGTCGCACCGGCTGCTACTGGGACAGTCTTGGGCTCCCCCGTCCCCCAGCAGCAGGAATTTGGGTGTGGGGGGGCTCAGGGCTCGGGATTGTGTTCCAGGGTGGTGCTTTCCTGGGGGGAGGATCCCCGAAAGGACAACAGAACTCCCCTCCCTCAGCTCCTAGTTGCACGTGCTGCCTCCACCCACAGGCATAGCCCCCACAGCTCCCATTGGCCATGGTTACCAGCCAATGAGAGCTGCAGAACCAGGGCTTGGGGCGGAGTGGAGGCAGTGCATGGAGCTAGGAGCTGGAGGTTGCTGCTTCCCAGGAGCCGGGTAGGGAACCTGCCCCAGCCCCAGTAACCCCCTAGGTCCCCCACCCAGCATCCCCAGCACCCCTCCAGCTTGCGCCACCATAAGCACCCGTGATGCCCCCTGGGCCACCCCCCCCCAGTACCTGCGCTGCCCCCCCAGTACCCAAGGCGCCCTCAAGGCTGTGCCCCCACCCCCTCCAAGCCGCCCCAACACCCAAGGTTTAGTCAGGGGTATATAGTAAAAGACATGGACAGGTCATGGGCCATGAATTTTCGTTACTGCCTGTGACCTGTCCAAGACTTTTACTAAAAATACCCGTGACTAACATATGACTCATGGATGCTGGTTGATATTATGAAGATGCTGTCATGAAAATTGCTGCATTATGAGTGCCCTTCTTTCTATATGTATCCACCATTGCTAACAAGCCTTAAGCATGTACATCCCAGATCAGAGACAATGGTGGGTCATTAGTACTCAAAGACCATCTACTCAGAGTAAAGCCACATGGGACAATGGATTCATGTGAGCTGGGAGAAGATACTTTCTTCTCTTGTCTGAAGTGGGGTGGGACGGGGAGAGCCTGGAAATTGGCAAGACAGAAAGACAGTGGTGTTGATGGTGGAACATGTCACCTAGGGAGACGCAGGCCAGGTCTACACCACAGACTCATATTGGTATAACTATGTCACTCGGGTGTGAAAAATCCACACCCGAGCAACGTAGATATCCTGACCTAACCCACCATGTAGACAGTGCTATGTCAGTGGGAGAGCTTCTCCTGCCAACGTAGCTACCGCCTCTCGGGGAGGTGGATTGATTACACCAATGGGAGAAGCTCTCCCACTGTGCTACACAGCTGCTATAGCACTGTATGTGAAGACAAGCCTTCAGAGAGACATACTGAAAGTTTGGGCAGAAAAGGGGAAGGGACCCTCCATGGTCAGAAGAGAGGAACAAACCCAAGCTATGCAGTGGAGCAGAAGGATTCTGGAGGGCCCCAGACGACCTTGCCTCTTGCCCAAAGAATGGTCTGAAGCAGCGAGGAAACTGAGGCAGGGAAATGAGTATAGGATTCGTTCTTTTTGTATAGATCTTTGTGTATGTCTCATCCTATTCAAGGAAGAGCAATAATGTGTTAGAATCCTGTGCAAAGTCTCTATGTGTTATGTGCTACACCTTAGCAGGTGCCCTGAAGAGGTAACTCAGAAGGCTCACACCTTCAGGTGGAATGCTGTGCGAAGGTATGTTTAACCTATCAGGGCAATCTGAGGACTCATCACTAGTTCCTGGGGCTGGGCAGAAGACCATGTGGTTGCAGCTCTCAGGAGAGGGTGCCAGTTAGAAGATCTGCATCCTGAAAGGGCATCCAGAAGTCCTAAGATAAGGACAGTGCCAAGGCTCTATTCAGATTCCAGATGCTTAAAACACCTGGGATCCAGCAGCTGAGTCCCATCACAGTGGTCTGGTGAGCAGTCAGGAGGGGGCACTCAACTAGACCTGTGACACAAGTCAACTTCCATTCATCACCATATGAATTTGAGTGGCTCTATATAAAACTGATTAGCTCATCTTATTTCAATGGAAACCTGCTTGGTTTCCTGCCAGCTCACCCACTCTGCTCTTCAGCAGTCTGCCTGGCAAACTGCTGGGGCTTTTAGGCTCTGTGGTTCTGGGGCCGCCTACTGTATGGACTGCCCCAGGGCAGGGGACCCTAGGGCTTCCAGGGTCTGTGGCCACACTGCAGCTAGCTAGGTGGACTGGGGCTTGGGACTCCAGGGCTTCAGGCATTCATTATTTAGGGAATCCAGAGGCTGCAGTTTGGGGACAACCAACCAGGTGGGCTGATCCCAAATTCAGGATCCTAGGACTTCTAGGGTCCATGGCTCCAGGGAGCCAGCAAGGTAGACTGCCCCAGAGTTGCAGACCCCAGGGTTTTGTCTTTTGGCAAATTTCAAAATTTTTGGTGTGTTTCCAATTAGAACTAAACCAAATGTCTAACAAGCTTAATCCTCCTCAAAACAGAATTACATTTCTCCAAATGCTCTAGAGTACTGCTAAGACATGTGATTCCTGAATTGTATCCATCTACACCTTTTCTCCTAATGCAGTCAGTGTCAATGCCAAACAGAAAGGTGACCGAATGCATCTTTGGCCTGGTCTACACTAGGAGTTTATGTCGAATTTAGCAGCGTTAATTCGACTTAACCATGCACCCGTCCACACCAGGAAGCTAATTAGTTCGACCTAGAGGGCTCTTTAGTTCGAATTCTGTACTCTTCCCCGACGAGGGGAGTAGCGCTAAATTCGACATGGCTATGTCGAATTAGGCTATGTGTGGACGGAAATCGACCTTAGTAGCTCCGGGAGCTATCCCACAGTGCACCACTCTGTTGACGCTCTGGACAGCAGTCTGAGCTTGGATGTTCTGACCAGCCACACAGGAAATGCCCAGGGAAAATTTGACACGCTCCGGCGCCTTGTGGATGTTCTGCAGGACCGCAAGCAGGAGGACAGAGCCCCCCTGCACTGTATCTGCAATCGCCCTCCCCCGCCACAAAGTCCCAAACCCCCCTCACCCAAAGTAACAAGAAGGAGGGGCGACAGGGGCCGTGAAAACTGTCACTGCACCCCTGCAGAGTGCACAAATACAAGAAGGCTCTCATTCCCTAAATGTTGAGAAGTCCTTCCCTTCCTGGCTCACCGAAGCCCCAAACCCAGTTTCATCCCCTAACTGTCTAGTTAATTATTAAAAATACTTTGCTGTTAATTACTGTTTCCCTCATGTTTTTTTACAGAAGACTGTGTTTGAAGGGAGGGGTGGGGAAGGGGGTTGGTAATTGCATAGGACAGTCACCTTTACCAGGGTACAGACACGGGGGCAGGATCAGCAGCAGGTCACACACACAGTGCAGTCAGTAGGCACCCTGGTCGGTATAGGAGGTGGTTTCCAGGTTCTGTGTGGGTACGTGACTTTGTAGCGGGGGAGGGCGGTTACAGATCTTATGCAGTGGTCCTTGTCCTGGACCACAGAGCCACGCAGCAGAGGAATCTGTATCCGTCCTCCTCCGCCACAAGGTCACATAGCCCCCGCACACAGAGTCCCAAAAAGGAAGGATGACAGGCTCCGTTGAAACAACCTGTCCGGCACTGCGGACCGCTCTAGGAGCAGGAGCCTGTCATTCCTCGAGTTTAGAGGCAGTCTTTACATCACCGCACACCCTACCCAGCACAGTCTGTGTCCCAGTTTCAACCCTTTTAACGCAAAGTCATTAATAAAGAAACCTTTGTTAAGTAACAATGGAACATGTATTTTATTTTTACACGTGTGTTGGAAGTGGGGGAAATGGGGTGAACGGGGTATGTAACTGCAGAGGATAGTCAACAGTAACTGGGTAAAGAAATAGGGGCAGGTTCAGCTTCTCTGTAAAGAAACTGAACAGTCACAGGTCACGCTGCTTGCTGAGGAACCTAGCTTTCAAAGCCTCCCGGATGCACAGCGCTTCCCGCTGGGCTCTTCTAATCGCACGGGTGTCAGGCTGAGCGTAATCAGCAGCCAGGCGATTTGCCTCAACCTCCCATCCCGCCATAAAGGTCTCCCCCTTGCTCTCACAGAGATTGTGGAGCACACAGCAAGCTGAAATAACAATGGGGATATTGGTTTCGCTGAGATCCGAGCCAGTCAGTAAGCTTCGCCATCTCCCCTTGAGACGTCCGAAAGCACACTCCACCACCATTCTGCACTTGCTCAGCCGGTAGTTGAAGAGTTCCTTGTCAGTGTCCAAGGCGCCTGTATAGGGCTTCATGAGGCAGGGGATTAGCGGGTAGGCTGGGTCCCCGAGGATCACTATAGGCATCTGCACATCCCCAACAGTTATTTTGTGGTCCGGGAAGAAACTACCTTCCTGCAGGCGTCTAAACAGACCACAGTTCCTGAAAACACGCGTGTCATGAACCTTGCCTGGCCACCCGACGTTGATGTTGGTAAAACGTCCCCTATGGTCCACCAGTGCTTGCAGCACCATTGAAAAGTAGCCCGATTTCTCAGCAGCTGACTGTGGAAGAGGTGGACGATAAGGTGCGAGGAGTTGACAACGGCCGTAACTGCAGCGGGCTCCATGCTCGCAGTGCTGTGGCGCCCGCGCTGTCACTGACCAGAAAAGTGTGCGAACAGATTGCCCGCCGGCGCTTTCAATGATGACAGTTACCCAAAACCACCCTCAACACATTTTTTCCCTCAGCAGGCATTGGGGGCTCTACCCAGCATTCCAATGGGCAGTGGGGACTGCGGGGACTGTGGGATAGCTGCCCACAGTGCACCGCTTCCAAAGTCGATGCTTGCCCCGTTAGTGTGGACTCACAAAGTCGAATTACTGTCCTTGGTGTGGATACACAAATTCGACTTCGTAAGGTTGATTCCACAAATTCGACTTAAGTTGAATCGAACTACTCTTGTAGTGTAGACATACCCTTTGTTTGACACCTATGTTAAACCATTCACTCATATCCGCATTTGCTTTAACTGTGCAAGTTTCACCTTGACATAAAACACCTTGATGAGGTGAATTATTTTTCTTGGCACACCATAGCCATTTCAAGATGTTCCAGAGTGAATCACAAAGGGGCTGTACAAGGCTTTCTTAAAATCTATGAAGTTTACAGTGAGTCGGTTTTGCCATTCAATGCTCTCTTTGACAATTATTTGTAAAGTGAAAATATGGTTGATGCATAATCCTCTAGGTCAAAATCCAGTCTGCTATTCCCCATGCTTTGCCTCAACTGCTTCCTTTATTCTGCGTAAGGTGCTACTGTAGAAGACGTTGCCAATCACCAAAAGAAGTGTAACATCTTGCTAGTTATTGCAGTCGCTTAGGTTACCTTTCTTTGGTATTTTGACTATAATGCCCTTTTCCCATTGTTCTGGAGGCTTTTCCTCATCTCATCTTTTGTTGAATAGTTTGGTGATTTTATCAACAATCTTAACATCACAAGCTTTCAACATTTCCTTGGTGACTTGGTCTTCACCTGCACCTTTTCCATCTTTTCACTTTTTCATTGCCTCTTTCACTTCTTTTGTGATGTAAGGTGTTATGATGTCTAGTTCTGCATGTTTAAATTCTTTGTCAGAATCAACAGATTCTTGTGGCCTTGGTCTGTTTAGAATCTCTTAAAAGCGTTCTGCCCAAAACGTGGCTGATGGATCATAATCCCAAGTTTCCTCTCTTCTAATATTTCAAATTGAAGATCCAGATCTACACTTGCAAATCTACATGTCACAATCCATTACATCAAAATTGTGCAAGTAAAATCATAAAAAGAGTGTCATTTCAATTCTTTATGTCAAAAGACTTGCATTCCTCTCCATCCAGTTAAGCAACTACTGAGTACATTTTTAACTCAGTAGTTGGATAAGTAATGGGGTAGGAAATGAATGAGATGACAGGGCAGAGCAGGAGTTATGGACAAAATATTTAAACCTGTCTGAAGTTAGTCTCCTAAACCCATATACAAGCACATAAATAAAACTCGCCTGATTTTTAAAGATGCTGAACACCTGCAGCTCCCATTGACTTCAGTAGGTACCTCACCCTTCTGAAAATCAGGCTAGGGCCAAGCAGAGGAGTTATGACAGGGCAAGTTATTTTCTTATATATCTGTCATCTTATCTATTAATACTAAACCCTGGTCTACACTACAGAGTTAGGTTGATATAAGGTAGCTTACTCTGCAAACGTCTACACTACAACGTAGCTCCCACTGATGTAACTCACCCAGAACACCGACTTACTAATTCCAATTCCATGAGAGGCGTAGCACTTAGGTCAATGTAGTTAGGTTGACCCAGTATCAGCATAGACACTACCTTGCTTACATGAACTGTTGCCATATTTCAGAATCCACCCTACAGTGCCCTATACTGACAGTTAAATTGGTGGAAGCGTTCCTGGTGAGGACATAAACCACCAACACAAGGAGCATAGTGTGGACATGCAAAAGCAATTTAATTACTGCGGTGGCTGTACGTCGACATAACTTGGGTCAACTTAATTTTGTAGTGTAGACTTGCCCTAATATAAGAGGAGGGAATACAGTAGGGTTCCAGCAGTTGAGTTACAGTAACTATTTATTGTATTATAAAAGTTATATCCATTTTTTTAATCCTCTCATCCCACTTGGTCCATCTCTTTTCAAATAGTTCAGCTGTTAATCTAATACAGTCAGAAAATTGCTCTATTTCTTTTAGTTCATGCTCTGATTTGGTTTCTGTGTGGCATTGAGAAGTTGATTTTGATCTATAAAGCCATAATGTCTTGCCAATTGCCTACTTCAGATATCACCTCTTTCCCCATGTCATACTGACACAGTTGCAGTCAATGTAAGTGCTTGTGCTGGAATCACCTTGATTTAAAAGAAAGGGGGTTAATCATAGAGTGTTTTCCTGGAAGGACCCTAAGCTTTAGAACCTATTCACATAATTATCAGCAGTACAAGTTGCCCTTCATAGAGAGAATACCAATGAGACATTAGGAACAGATATTTTTACTCACCAAAACAAAAAAAATAGACAGAAGTGTACCAGAAAAATGCTGAAGGGAAGGCCAGGATATAGGGAATCATCTTTCTGTCTTCTGTAAGTTTGAAAGGCTTCTGGTCTTGATGTTAGAAAACTAGAATCAATGATGCCAGCATGGCTGGTTTGTGCATGTAAAAGCTTATGCTCCCAACAAAACAAATATTCATTATTTAGATTCATAAAGTCCAAGGCTAGAAGGAGCCACTGGGATCATCTAGTCCAGGGATCAGCAACCTTTGGCACGCGGCTTGCCTGGTGGGCTGGGCCCGTTTGTTTACCTGCCATGTCCGCAGGTTTGGCCGATCGCGGCTCCCATTGGCTGCGGTTTGCCGCTCCAAGCCAATGTGGGTGGTGGGAAGCAATGACCAGCACATCCCTCAGCCCGCGCCACTTCCCACAGTCCCCATTGGCCTGGAGCGACGAACCGCAGCCAGTGGGAGCTGTGATCGGCCGAACCTGCGGATGCGGCAGGTAAACAAACCAGCCCACCAGGGTGCTTACCCTGGCGGGCTGCATGCCAAAGGTTGCTGATCCCTGATCTAGTCTGACCTCTTGTATAACACAGGTCATAGAACTTCCACAAAAGAATTCCTAGAGCATATTTTTTAGAAAAACAACCAATCTTGATTCAAAAAGCTGTCAGAGATGGACACTCTACCACGACCATTGGAAAATCATTCTAATGGTTAATTACTCTCACCCCCATTAAAATTGTATACCATATTTTCAGTCTGAATTTGTCTAGCTTCAACTTTGAGCTATTGGATCTTGTTATACCTTTCTCTGCTAGACTGATGAGCCCATTATTAAATATTTGGTCCCCAAGTAGATATTTATAGACTGTGATCAAATCACCCTTTTCTCCTCTTCCAATTCTAATAATTCTTATGGCTTTTCTCTGAACCCTTACCAGTGTTTCAACATACTTCTTGAGTTGTGGGCACCAGAACTGGACACAGTATTCCAGCAGTGGTCACACCAGTGCCAAATATAGAGGTAAAATAATTTCTCTACAGCTACTAGAGAGTATCCTCTTTATGTATCCCAGGATCACATTAGCTCTTTTGATCACAGAATCACACTGGGAGCTCATGTTCAGCTGATTATCTAACAACCCCCAAATTCTTGATTCCTTGGGGTTACAAGTTCATCACAGCTTCAACTCAGAACAAGCACCCAGTCTTATGAGGCCTCAGTAGGCCCAGTACCATCCAACTCTACTCTAAGGACTGGGGCCCTCCATTGACCCCCTCCAGGGGTCCTGTCCATTTGCTGGATCAGGAGGAAGGCCCTGAGCCCATTTAAAACCAAAAAAGTCCTTTTTTTGTCTGTTGGTCCCTGGAGAATCCAGCCTGAAGTAGTATATGTAGATTCACAGGGGGTGGGGATGGCTTCAAAGGGCTGATAATGGAAGTAGTACAGTAGCATCCCCTTCCTACTAGAGAAGGTACATACGCCACAATAACACATACGCAATTGCATTTTTAATACAGTTTACCTCAAAAGCATTAACCCTAATTCAATAAGGTGGAACTTAGTTCAGTAAGTTTATCTTGATTCCATAAGATTGTTTAGAATATTGCAGGATATTATCAGTCTGTCACATGCTGCTAACTGATAATTTAGCAGAAGAAATCTATGCCATGTCTGACACTCTCAAAGGGACTGCTGAGAAAACAGATATCATATAGAATATGATCTCATCTCCTTCCTGAAGCCTATGGCTTACATCTGCACTAGAGAGAGTACCTCTAAGCTGTTACAGCCAAAGGCTCTGATCCTCAAAGGTATGTAGGCATTAACTCCCATTTAAATCAATAGGCATTACATGCCTGAATACCTTTGATAATATGGGTCTAAATCCCTACTGCCCCACATCTTACTTTTGTAAGGACACCTATGGTGCTAAAAATAACAGAATGGGCACATCTGGTCCTAGTACTCCAATTCCTTTCCAAAGAGCCTGGAAGAGCTTTCATGTTACATGTATAGATGAGAAGAAAGACTAGTTTCTTCTTAAGTCTTGACAGTCTTCTTCCTTGGAATAGAGAGAATTCATGTTAGAGGCTAGTCCTGATCTCCCCTAAGATCCAGCCAAGAAAACAGTTTTTTACTCCTGCTTGATGCTATTGTCTTGACAAAACTGAACGTAGCACTTTCACTATCATTTGTGAGACAGGCAGGCCAAGTGAAGTGAGAACAGGATTGTGAGCCAGGAAATAGAGAATTCCAATCCTGACTTTGCCATCGACTTGCTGTGCGGTTTGGGACTTGACCTCTGTGTCTCAGTTTCCCCATTTGAGGAAACTAATGAGAATAAGTAATACTGCCTACCACACAGGATGCTATCCAACACCAATAAACGTGAAGTATTACCATATGCAGTTAACTACAAATGGCAAGGCAAGATAGAAGTTTCAGTTCATTCATTGGAGGTTACTGTGAGAGCCCAGAAGAATCTTGCTGCTGGGGGAACTAGAATAAAAACTTAAGCTGTCAGCAAAATGAGCAGATCTGACTCTGAGCACACACAGAGGGTTAAATCCTGCCCCCTTTGAAATCAATGGCAAAACTCCCATTGACTTCAGTAGGGTCAGGATTTAATCCTTAAAGTTAGGCACATGCAGAAGTAACTTGCTGAATTAGGGCCTTGTAGCCCCAGAATGTATGTTTGGCATTTTGAATACTACCTAATGAGTCTTATTACTTCTGTATTGTTTTGTGCATTTTATATATTGCTTTAGAAAACCAGTTAGATAGTCTTCATAGAAGGAAAACTGCCAACCATTTTTTTTTTGAAAATTATTATTTTGGAAAATCTATTGTCACTGAAAAGGGGTTGACCTTGGTTGAATTGCCTTTAACAATCTTAACTCTTTCTTCACAGTTTTTGTTTTTGAATTAATCACATCAATTTTAAAAAGTAGGAAAAGAATATTTAATAGGAATCCTCTTGCCAAAGTGCAATAGAGCTGCACAACAATTAATAATACCCTCTCTTTGGCACTTGCAGTCCCTTCTAACCCTATGAGTCTATTAATACAATAGGGCATGAATCATAGAATCATAGGATTGGAAGGGACCTCAAGAGGTCATCTAATCCAGTTCTCTGCACTCATGGCAGGACTAGGCATTATCTAGACCATCCCTGACAGGTGTTTGTCTAACCTGCTCTTAAAAATCTCCAATGATGGATATTCCACAACCTCCTTAGGCAATTTATTCCAGTGCCTAACCACCCTGACAATTAGGAAGTTTTTCCTAATGTCTAACCTAAACCTCCCTTGCTGCAATTTAAACCCATTGCTTCTTGTCCTATCCTAAGAGGTTAAGAAGAACAATGTTTCTCCCTCCTCCTTGTAACAACCTTTTATGTACTTGAAAACTGTTATCATGTGCCATCTCAGTCTTCTCTTTTCCAGACGAAACAAATTAATTTGTTTTCAATCTTCCCTCATAGGTAACGTTTTTTAGACCGTTAATCATTTTTGTTGCTCTTCTCTGGACTTCAATTTGTCCACATCTTTCCTGAAATGTGGTGCCCAGAACTGAATACTCCAGTTGAGGCCTAATCAGAGTGGAGTAGAGATGAAGAATTACTTCTCGTGTCTTACTTACAACACTCCTGATAATACATCCCAGAATGATTTTTGCTTTTTTTGAAACAGCTTTACACTGTTGACTCATATTTAGCTTATGGTCCACTATGATATCCAGATCCCTTTCTGCAGTACTCCTTCCTGGGCAGTCATTTCCCATTTTGTATGTGTGCAACTGATTGTTCCTTCCTAAGTGGAGTACTTTGCATTTGTCCTTATTGAATTTCATCCTATTTACTTCAGACCATTTCTCCAGTTTGTCCAGATCATTTTGAATTTTAATCCTATCCTCCAAAGCACTTGCAACCCCTTCCAGCTTGGTATCATCCACAAACTTTATAAGTGTACTCTCTATGTCATTATCTAAATCATTGGTGAAGATATTGAACAGAACCGGACCCAGAACTGATCCCTGTGGGATCCCACTCATTATGCCCTTCCAGCATGATTGTGAACCACTGATAACTACTCTCTGGGAATGGTTTTCCAACCAGTTTTGCACCCAACCTTACAGTAGCTCCATCTAGGTTGCATTTCCCTAGTTTGTTTATGAGAAGGTCATGCGAGACAGTATCAAAAGCTTTACTTAAGTCAAGATATACCACGTCTACTGCTTCCCCTCTATCCACAAGGTTTGTTACCCTGTCAAAGAAAGCTATCAGGTTGGTTTGGCATGACTTATTCTTGACAAATCCATGCTGACTGTTACTTATCACCTTATTATCTTCTAGATATTTGCAAATTGATTGCTTAATTATTTGCTCCATTATCTTTCGAGGTACAGAAGTTAAGCTGACTGGTCTGTTTTTCCCTAGGTTGTCCTTATTTCCCTTTTTCTAGGTTGGCACTATATTTGCCCTTTTCCAGTCTTCTGGAATCTCTCTTGTCTTTCATGACTTTTCAAAGATAATTGCTAATGGCTGAGATATCGCCTCAGTCAGCTCCTTGAGTATTCTAGGATGCATTTCATCAGGTCCTGGTGACCTGAAGACATCTAATTTGTCTAAGTAATTTTTAAATTGTTCTTTTCCTATTTTAGCCTCTGATCCTACCTCATTTTCACTATGTTAGGCGTCCAATCACCACTAACCTTCTTGGTGAAAACTGAAACAAAGAAGTCATTAAACACCTCTGCCATTTCCATTTTTTCTGTTATTATTCCCCCCCCCCCCACACCCATTGAGTAACAGACTTACCCTGTCCTTGGTTTTCCTCTTGCTTCTAATGTAATTGTGGAATGTTTTCTTGTTACCCTTTATGTCTCTAGCTAGTTTGATCTCGTTTTGTGCCTTGGCTTTTCTAATTTTGTCCCTACATATTTGTGTTATTTGTTTATATTCATCCTTTTTAATTTGACCTAGTTGCCACTTTTTGTAGGACTCTTTTTTTAGTTTTAGATCATTGAAGATCTCCTGGTTAAGACAGTGTGGTCTCTTGCCATACTTCCTGTCTTTCCTACGCAGTGGGATAGTTTGCTCTTGTGCCCTTAATAATGTCTCTTTGAAAAACTGCCTGCTGTTTTCTATTGTTTTTCCCCTTAGACTTGCTTCCCATGGGATCTTACCTACCAACTTCCTGAGTTTGCTAGTCTGCCTTCTTGAAATCCATTGTCTTTATTTTGCTGTTCTCCCTCCTACCATTCCTTAGAATCATTAACTCTATCATTTCATGATCACTTTCACTCAAACTGCCTTCCACTTTCAAATTCTCCACCAGTTCCTCCCTATTTGTCAAAATCAAATCTAGAACAGCCCCTCCCTAGTAGCTTTCTCCATCTTCTGAAATAAAAAATTGTCTCCAATACATTCCAAGAACTCGTTGGATAACCTGTGTCTTGCTGTGTTATTTTTCCCAACAGATGCTTGAGTAGTTGAAGTTCCCCATCACCAGCAAGTCCTATGCTTTGGATGGTTTTGTTAGTTGTTTAAAAAAAGCCTCATCCACCTCTTCTTCCTGATTAGGTGGTCTGTAGTAGACCCTTACCATGACATCCCCCTTTTAGCCTTACCCAGAGACTTTCAACAAGTCTATCTCCTATTTCCATCTCAACCTTGTCACAGAGTCCCCGGGCGATGCTCTGGAACTGCTCCCCACAAAGCCAGTCAGGACTTCGGGGAGCCTTCTCTCCCTTGGAGCAGACTGTTTTCAGGGCAAGAAGCTTACACGGCTTCTCTGCCCCTCCATGCGCTTTCCACAGCGAGTCCACCCAGGCTGGGTCCTGGGGAAGCCAGAGGGTCCTGCACCCCCACTTTGCTTTGCAGTCAGATGTTCCCTTAGCCAGCCTGTAAAACAGAGGTTTATTAGATGACAGGAACACGGTCTAAAACAGAGCTTGTAGGTACAGAGAACGGAACCCCTCAGCCAGGTCCATTCTGCGGCCCAGTGAGGCAGACCACTCCGGCTTCCCTCACTTCCAGTCCCCAGCCAGCTCACAATTGAACCCCCTCCAGCCCCTCCTTTCTGGCCTTTGTCTCTTTCCCGGGCCAGGAGGTCACCCGATCTCTTTGTTCACCTTTAGCTATTCCCTTGCAGGGTGAAGGGCCCCAGCCATTTGTTGCTAGGATACAAAGTGTCGGCAATTTATGCACACTGGAGACTTAAGAAATGCATAGGGGAAACTGAGGCACCCACACAGTATTCAGAGGAAACATTAAGAACAGTCCTACTTCGTCACAAACCTCAGTCCAAGTGTATACATTTTTAATACATAAATAAATTTTTCCCCCTCCCTGTCCTTCCTGAGCAATCTGTACCTTTCTGTACCAATATTCCAGTCATGTCTATTATCCCACCAAGTCTCTGTGATGCCAACTATGTCATAGTTGTGTTTATTTACTAGCATTTCGAGTTCTTCCTATTTATTACCCATATTACTCACATTAATATACAGACATCTAAGATACGGATTTGATTCCCCACCTCCAGTTCTGTCTTATCTCTTCTTTATCCCTGCTATAACAGCCCATGCTCCCCACAAATTCCAATCTTCTCCCAGGTCTCCATGTTTTTGACTTACCTGTGCACTTTGGTCATCTGCCCCCTTCGAACCTAGCTTAAAGCCCTCCTCACTAGGTTAGCCAGTCTGTATCCAAATATGCTCTTCCTCTTCCTCGATAGGTGGACCCCATCTCTGCTTAGCAGTCCTTCTTCCTGGAACAGCATCCCATGGTCAAGAAAGCCGAAACCTTCCTGGTGACACCATCTTCGCAGCCAGGCATTAACCTCCAGGATGCATCTCTCTCTACCTGTGCCCCTACCCTTGACCAGAAGGATCGAAGAGAACACCACCTGCGCTCCCAACGCCTTCACGCTTATTCCCAGAGCCCTGTAGTCACTTCTGATCTGCTGAGAGTCATACCTTGCAGTATCATTAGTGCCCACATGGATGAGTAGCTTGAGGTAGTAGTCAGATGGCCAGATGATCCTCGACAATCCCCCCATAACATCTCAGATACAGGCTCCTGGCAGGCAGCATACCTCCCAGGATGCCATGTCAGGGCAACAGATGGGTGCCTCCATGTCCCTCACCACCATCACTACCCTACGTTTCCTCCTGTGAGTGGTGGCTGCAATCCTTTCAATCTTGGGGGGTACATGGCTTCTCCTCCTCCACCTTTGGGGGTGATTCCTCACTGCCAGGGCAGCATATTGGTTTTCCATAACCATGGTGAGTGGGTTGGAAGTAGGGGTGTAACACTGCTTCTGCCAGAAGTAACCAGCAGCCAGTATCCTCCCTGTGACAGAGCCATATCCTCCTCCCTGGTGGTGTGACAGCAGTCCTCTGTAGCTGGATAGCTTCCTCACTCTTGGATGTCTCCATGTGAATACTCTCAAGGAATTCCTCGTGGGCATGGATGCTCCTCAGCCTAGCCACCTCCTTCTGTACATCTCCCACCTGCTTCCTGAGAGATTCCACCAGCAGGCACCTTTCACACTGGATGGTCCCCCCAGCCTGGCTTTCTGTGAGTGGGAAATGCAAGCCACAGTCTCTGAAAATCCATACCAGGATCTGGGTAGAGGCATCTATGGTTAGGTTCTCTGTCTGGATACAGGCGCAGGTGGAGGAGACAGAAGCAGTGTTGGCACTGGCCATGCAGCCCTTCCTAACAATAGTGATTATATTCTGACTCCCTCTTAAAACTCCCTCTCAAACTCCCCTGTTTGCGGTCCCCTTGGTCACTTAGCCTCTGGCTTTTAAGGCCTTCTCCCCTAGGTCAGCCCTACCCCCTTGTTAATCACACAGGGGGAGGGTGATCACAAGGCTGATTGAGGCTGATCAAAGGTGATCAAGGAAAGAAAGGCTCAAAAAGTTCCCAGACACACAATCCCAACTGACCCAGTAACTGAAATAACTGAAAATAACCAAAATAACTAGAAAGAGAAAGACACAAACAGACAAACAAACTCACTCACCCCAAAGTTAGTACTCGCACCTTGTTTGTTCAGCAGGGGGGATCTCCTTCTCCCCTCTCAAACTCCCCTTTTTACACTAGATAATCCCTTCCTACTCCATTCTCCCTTCCACACCCCCCCACACCCCAGTTCAAAATAATATCTTCTTGGCTGAGTCCTTGCATGTTAAATTTCATCCCAGAAGAACTTTAATTGTCCAGTCAAAATCCTGAAACTAGGGACTGAACGGGGTCTAACGGGTACTGTGAGTCTAGTCCTGGCTTAGCTACTGACTTACTGTGAAAGCTCAGGTAAGCTACATATTATTAACATTGTGGTGTACCGTGGTCCTGCCTAGAGGCACCATTGTGTTAGGTACTGTGCACATATACATTATAAAGGCAATCCCCATTCCAAAGTGCAACAACTACTCCTCAGTTTCTCTATCTATGAAATGGGAATGCTGCTTTCCTACTTTATGAAAGAGGCTCTGGGAGGCTAAGTTAATATTTACACAGTAAAATGATTGGAAGAAAAGTGCTATGCAAGCGCAAAGTATAATTACTATTAAACTCATGTTTTATAATGGAATAACAAAAAAAAACAAAGTACAGAACAAAGCTATCGGTGATACATTTTTTTAAACTCGGATGACTAACTAAAAGAATAAACCCTAAACAGGAGAGCTTTTAGGAAACAGTATCTTTTTCAGGCCCTGGGATCCCTGCAGAACTAACTGTGTTCTGAACTATTTTTATTTCATGAACTAAATAATAGAAATGTTGGAGAATGCTTTACTTTAGTGCTACGTACAGCAACTACACATGAATTATTTTGTGCCCAGATGGAGTGTAAGCATGATACACATGCAAACAAGGAGGAAAATGACAGCTCAAGCTCCTCATAGATCCCTAAATGACACTGAAGAGAGGTTAGATTTGAATGGCTGTGGTAACTTAGTGTGAGGTAAATACAAGGCTTCGTGGGTGAAGGGAGTGAGAAGGGTAATTAAGAGAGGGAAAAGGTAGTCCTTTGTTTAACACACTGACCTGCGATTCAGGCATGGGCAGTGCGTGAACCGCTGGCTGGGGGAGGTTAGCCCCCTGCCCCACCCCTTCTGCCTGAGGCCCCGCTCCCCCAGAGTGTTGGGAAGGCAGGCGACATGGCCACACCCTCCCCAGTCCCGGAGTGCTGGCAGCTTGGCCCCAGCCCTGGAGCACTAGGCTGGTGGTGCGGCCCCAGCGCCACGCCAACCCCAGCCCGAGACCTAGCTGGGGACATGGCACAGGGACAGGGGAACTGGCAGGAAGGGGTCGGGGGGGGGGGCAACGTGGGCAGGGCCACACTTGGCTATTTGGAGAGGCAAATCCTCCCCTCCCCCCAGCCTATGATACTCACTGCTCATGGATTCAGGAGATCTGTGTTAATTCCCAGCTCTATCACCAACTACTTGGGTGACCTTAGACAGATAAATTGATTTCTCTGTGCCCCAGTTCCCCGCCTAGCCAAGGGGGGTAATAATCCATTCTTTCTCCCACCTTTTGTTGATCTTATCTATTTAGACTGTAAATCTTTGGGACAGATACTGTCTCTTATTATGTGTTTTCCCACCACCAATCACAGTGGGGCTCCAGTCTCAGATGGGGCACCTAGGTTTCCCCATAATGCAAATAATAATAATAATAATCATAAAGAATAAATCTGGTGCATCCATCTAGTGCTAATGGAATAACCCGTTCAAATACTGGAATGGAAAGACCATGCACAGTGACTGAGGAAGAAGCATTTTCCTTCGGCACCTTTAGTTTGGTCTCACAATCAAGCAGGCAGCACAGAGATTGCAAATGTGCTCCCGTTGAGTTTAGTGGGAGCAGGATTGAATCCAGAGTGTTAATTTTAGTAAAACAGGGCCTAGTTTTCAAAGGGGGAGGTGTCTATCTGGCTGGTGTTTGTGCATCTGCTTCTTTGTGTACACAAACACCTGCACATACACTTTTTGACCGCTGATATCTGTGCCTGCAGATGATAGAATTTACATGCATGAAGGGGTGGACAAGTAGGTTTTCTGAGCATAAATTCTATTACCAATGAGTGCAGAAACTAGAGGTCAAGAAATCGATGTGCTTGTCTCTGCACATAAAACTGAAGGTGGATTTTTGAAATTTGACCCCAAAAATATGAAGATGGAACCCCCCTACACAATTCCCTCCAACGCAAATATCATTTTCCCTTTACGAATGAACATATTATTCTGTGCAGAGGCGGACAGTTTGCTGAATTTCACTTCACTCCTTGAATCCATTTAATGAATAACAATGAGTTGTGAGGCTTTCATTGGATTCCGGTACCTTGCTTATATTTGCATTAACAGTTTTCAGTGCTCATTTGATTTTGGTTTTGTTCTGCGTTTCTGCCTCTTGTATTTGTCTGTGCAGCTGAAATTCAAGGCACAGTAAATAAATAAACAAAACCCAAGCAGACTATTCTCCAGGGAGCTACACATTACAATCTATAAAGTCACAGTAAAGGCAGCGCTCACTCCAAATTGATGTGACTCACTCCTAAATTAAATCATAGCTATATGACTGTGGCTTCCCTGCTAAAGAAAAGCTGTGTGTGTATGGAGTCTGGGGGGACGGTAGGAGATGCAAAAGCTGTAAAGAAGACAAGACTCTGGAGGATAGGTCTTCACTGCACAGTTAAATTTGACCCTGAACTGGAATTTAGTCCAGCCCCCCCACCAGCCACACACAAAAACCTACGCCCTGGGTTTGGAGGTGCCTTAAGCCTGAGCTAGATTCCTTGGCTGGAGGTTATAGGTCAGAGGCCAGACTCTACTTTAATTCAGGCTGGAACTCACTCACTTTGCAGTAAGGACTCAGCCTAAATCATTGAAGTGCTGATAGTACTCCAGTGCCTTCCCCCAGTTCCCACTGAAGGACAGACAAGTTCTCCGACAACTGATAGTGTTGAGTCTTGCCAGTTGTCTGGCAATTATGGCAGTTTTTCTTTCTAGACATTCACTGTGCTGAGAGTCCATAAGGGTGCGGACATTCCAAGTGGCGAAATTCATTGTCTTGTATCAGCCACGGAGTTGAGTGATCCCACTGAATGCGGCCATCCAGTCGGAAGAGTGTGAGACAGCCTATGTTTTGGGCACCTTTTCTAGCTCCCTCCCCATTTGGGGTGAGCAGAGGGGATCCTAGAAAGGCCTGCTCAGTCACAGCCACTGCTGCTGAAATGCATTTCTGTCTCATCCAAGCACAAGACGACCGTCACACGGCTGCCGTCTGCGTGCAGATTTGTGACTAAAGACTCCCAGAGATCACTGCGCTGGTCTTCACCACCACTCATCCATCACCACAGGGCTTTGAACGAGTGTGAGCCCTTTGGTAGAGGCCTGTGCATGAAATCTTTTAACATGGAGAAACTAGTTTGCAGGCAGTAACCACACAAGACTTGACAGGAGGAAAATCCTGACCCAGTGGCAAGGAGAAACAAGACAATCAGGGGCCTCCCTCCTGCTGGAGCACTCATCTGCCTTCACAGCTGCAGAACACTAGGAGGTCCTCTGTATGCGCCCGATCTACCCCTGGGGTCTTGTGAAGTTTGGACTGCGGTTAGTCAGGAGCCTCGCCTCAGACCTGCTCCCCAAGTGGGACCCTCCCAGGAGTATGAAAGCTCTGGTTGTGGTTCATCAGAGAGGAGGGGTATGTCTACACTGCAGTGTAAGCTCAGGGTTTGAACCCAGGCTCAAGCCTAATCACCCCTTTGATCTACACACACATTGCACTAACCCAGGATCCCAGGACCCCCCAGGGTGGAGGGTCTGAGCCTGATTCAAGAGCCAGGATTCATGCCCAATTGATTTGCAGTGTAAACACATCCCCACTGGATTCATGCTCTAGGAGTCTGCCAAAGGTATTTCATAATCTCATGAGCCAACTTTCTTTGTCCTCTGGACAGTCACATTTGGTGGATAGTCAAGTTTTCCCACACTGCACCATGAACAAAGGGTAGAACAGTCCCATTTTCGGTGGGCATTAGGAAATCCAGGATATGGGTGGTTGGACTCAGGCCTGCATAATGCAGTGTAGATGCTGGAGCTCTGGGTTGGTTCCCTGGGATCAACAACTCCTAACCTAGAAGTGTCTACACTCAGGTTACAAATGCGTGTGGACACTCAAGCCCTAGGTTAACAAACCCAGGGTTTCTGCTAATTTGAATTCTACTAACCCTGGGCTTACACTGCAGTGTGGACATACCCTTAAAAGTTAGATAGACATAGCTACAATGCTGAAGGGTGTGAAAAATTAAAACTCACACCTCTGAGCACTGTAACTATGCCAAGCTAAGCGCTGGAATAGACATTTCTAAGTTGATAGAAGAATTCTTCTGCTGATGTACCTTTCACCACTTGGAGAAGTGGATAACATACAGCAATGTCAAAACCCCTTCTTTTGCTGTAGAAATCATAGAAGATCAGGGTTGTAAGAGACCTCAGAAGGTCATCTAGTCCAACCCCCTGCTCAAAGCAGGACCAAATCCCCAAACAGATTTTTACCCCAGTTCCCTAAATGGCCCAGTCAAGGATTGAACTCACAACCCTGGGTTTAGTAGGCCAATGCTCAAATCACTGAGCTATCCCTCCCCCTACAAAGCATCTACACTATGCTGCTACACCAAAAAGAGCTGCAATGGTGTAGCTGTGCTGCTGTGAAGCCCATAGTGTAGACATGACCTAAGACAAAGTCCCTTCCCAAGGAATGTGCAATGTAATTTATACAAATAACAAATAAGGATAAATCATCAATATTGGTGTGTGTGTGGGAGGAAGGAGAGTAGAGGGCAGGAAGTTTGTACTGTATGTGCTGATTTGTGCATTGTCACTACTATAAACACAGCATCTGTAGGATATATAAAAAGGATAACAATAAAGGGTTACATTTTCAACACACGTATAAAAATTAATCTCTGCAGTCTCTCTTCCAGCAAATGCTTGCTATGAAATATTTGATAAAATGCTGTTTTATTATTGTTTCCTGGTTATTTTCCCCCACTAAATTCTTGAACTGTTTCTGCTTTGAAGACTCTTTCTCTCTGTTTTGTACGGCCAACCATCACCATAGCATGGGAGTGACTTTCCTGTAAAATAGGTTGGCAGTAAGAAAGTCCCTAGTGGAGTTCCTGTCTTTTCTCTTTTTCAAGATTAGAGAAAATTCTGCTTTTGGAAATGTCTTTTTTCAGAATATGGCAAGAGAGGAATGGTTGATGCTGTCAATGTTATTCTGATTGTGGTGGGAAAAACTTTATCAAATAAGAACGTTTTGAAGCATATCCTACAGGTAATACAGATTTTTCTATCTATTTTTTCAGTTGTACATCTCTCTTAAAGAGGAGTCACTGATGCATCAGTTACCTAGAGCAGGAGAAGATTCTCTTTTGGTAGGTGAGGAAACTTCTGAAATACATTTCCCAAAAAGAAATAAAAACAACTCCTCAATTAAATTTGGTCATCTAGAAACAATACCAGAGTGTCATGCTTCAGACCACTGGCAATTGAAGTCCTGCCAAGGTAAAGCATCATGTGCAGTAACATGTCAGCTTTCATACTTGAGAAATCCATTTTCTTGTTAGAAAGGAATGCTACATTGCCAGCATTGCAGATGATGTGCTAAGAATGGACAAGAGAGCACTAGCAGCACAGTGCCGATTAGTGTACATTAAAATCTTTTGTTGAGCCATCTCCCTTCAGAAAGTGACCATGCCTATGTATTCTACTCCATATGCAGCAAGATGTCTCTGCTGTCTTTATGTCTTATGCCCACAGTTTATTGGTATAATAAAAGTCCATATGTTTTTAATCTCACCAGTGCATAACGGCATCTGCACAACCATTTCATATTAATCAACTTATGCCTCACACTTAGAGGGGCCTTCTGTGCTAAACACCATCATGCCTGTTCCTCTGCTACTGCTAAATGCACCCAGTTTGTTTTATTTTCCTATTATAAAGCCTCCAAGACTCCCAAAGCACATTTGTTATATGAACAGATTTTCCTAAAGTGATCATTGGTAAGGTTACGATTTTGTTATGGCTCCAAGCCAAAAGCAGCAGGGGATGCTGGAGCTCCAAGCCGCTGGGGCGGTGGGGGACCCCCAGAGCTGCCCAGCCACCACAGGGGGTGGGAGAGCCTACAGCCCCAGCAGCAGTGGTTGCTGGAGCCTTCTCCCTCTCCATTTTGTCACAGATTTTTTTAATTAAAGTTATGGACAGGTCATGGGCTTCCATAAATTTTTCTTTATTACCCATGATCTATCTGTGACTTTTACTAAAAATATCCATAACAAAATCTTAGTACAGGTTGAATCTCGTTAGTCCGGCACCCTCGGAAACTGACCGGTGCCGAACCAGAGAATTTGCTGAACCACGGGAGGTCAATATTGTAGCGAGCAGGTCTCTTTTCATTTTTATCTCGCCAAGGCAAATAAATGGAACAACGCTTGCAACACCACCTAGCCAAGGCTTTTCAGTTCTCTTCATAACAAAGTGTTAGCATTGTTACACAATTTTACTCTATTGGCACAAGGAAATAAGTAGATAAACCATAAAAAAACATAAAATAAAATCATGCTGGACCACGGATGTTGCCGGATCAGAGAGGTTCAGTCTGTAATTGGTAATATGTGATAGGGTATGCAAACCCCACACTGGACAACAAAGGGTTAAGGAACTGCTCTGGGCTCAGCCAGCTCCATCCTTCAACACCTGCAAGGCTTGCACAGGCTGGAGGAGGGGCTAAATTGGGAGCAGAACAGCTCACTTGTGGGCAGCCCAGGGAAGAGAACCCCTAGCTTTTGAGCAAAGGGCTGACTGAAATTGAGAGATTCCCAACCACCGACTCCTGAAGACCCCTCCTGGAGGGAAAGGCGGGCCAGATCCTGATACACCCTAAGAGGCAGACACTCCCTCTCTCTCTTACTGACTCAGTTTGTGTTAGTTCCCCTTCCTTTTTTTCAAATGGGCTCCCCCGGATGGGGAAGACACTTTGAACTGAACAAGCTAGAGGGCCAAGTCACAGGAAGCGGCAGGCCACTGCAGAGGCAGAGCAGCCCCCAACAGGAAACCCCAGTGAGAGAGAGCTGCCACACTAATTCTCGCCGTGAGGAATTGACCCCTTCACATAATGTAGATCTGAAGCATTTTTCCCCCATGCATGAATGTCAGCCTCCATGAGGCTTTCATGGATCAGATATGCAAGTGCCACCAGTTAGTTACATTTGGGGAAAGGAAATCCATCTCAGAAGTTGCTATAAAGAGCTCTGAACCTTATTTTCCAGGATTCAAACTCATGCTAGGGCCTTGCTTATCTCTGCAGAAATAATAAATGTAGGGAATCCGACATAGCTGCTGTACACTTTTATCATCAATAAAAATTGACAGCTCTCTTTTGTTAGTACAAACAAACAACAAAGTATAAGCTACTGTTTGTTGTGTTTCAGCTCCATACACTCATTCTCCACCTTCTTATCATTCCCTGACCTCTTTTCCCAATTATTCTTTTACTCTTTCATGGTAGATGGCCTCCTATAGCTTCTCAACTTGGCTCCCATCATCTCTGAGAACTTCTTTGTGTTTGTTCATCGCTGTTCTTTTTAAATTTTACATCAAGCATTTTCAGAATCATTTTTATTCTTGCTCCTTCCATTTTAAAAAAATTACTCCATTTCAGTGTTGTGGGCCCATGTTGGTTGTTTTAAAAGACATCTAAATCTCATATTCGGATTAGCTCAAAATCAGAATTTAGCAGGACAAACGTGCATTTTGTGCACCAAAGTGAAGTTTTAGATGCCCAAATACAAGATCCTAGACAGGCTCTCCTATCTGAAAACTGATTTACTGCAGTTTATGTTAGGTTTATCATTTACCCAGAAGTCACACAGCTTTTGACAGATTGTTTTCAGTCAAGAGATCTAGCTGCAACAGATACAGAAATTCCCATGCTCAGATAAGGAGCATGATATAAGGACAAGTAAAAATCCTGCTAGTGTATGGCTTATGAAACCAAACGTATCTCATGGAAGTCACAGCAACTTCATCTGACGGACAGCCTGTACTGGGGTGTACAAACCCCACACTGGGCTGGAAGGAGTTAAAAGACAATACTGGGCCCAGGTTGACCTGCCCTTCTGGCCTGCAGAGCATGCTTCAACTGGAGAAAGGGCTGAAAAGGGAGCAGAAGGAGCAGGAGGATGATGGACCTTCCTGAATGCTCCTGGCAAAGGTGCTGGAGAAGCCTCACTGAGAAAAGACTATATACTGAGCCAGGTTGGGGCTGATGGTTTGGTTTTCTTCTCCTTTCACCTTATCTCAGACCACAAGCTGAGACTTGAAAGCAGCAGTAGGAAGTGACCCAAGAAGAGTTCATCCTCCTAGGGCCCTGGGTTGGAGCCAGATGGAGTGGGTGGGCCTGGGCTCCCCTACCACTGCCCTTAATATAGAGGGGACCCAAACCTCCTGTCCACCACACTGCACTGCTAAGGACTAGGACTACAGGTCCTACCAACCAGGAAGTGGCACTTGGTGCACTAACCACTAGGCCACCAAACCCACCAAAGACTCTGCTAGACAACCTCATTACCTCAATAAGTAACACGGTAGGCTGCAATAAGGCAATGGATAGGAATTTAAATGCTTAAGTGAGTTAGGAACACATGTTTCATTGACTTTAAATGGGACTTTTTCTCCTAAATCGCGCAGGACCTTTTGAAAATCTCACCCAATGAGAAGCTGACCATCACTTCTGATGCATCTATATGTAGCCAAATTTCTTACTATTTAGTTTGTTAAAAAAAAAGTGAAATCAACCATTGTCTAAAATGGTTTCATTGGGTTAGATTGCAATATAAATGTATTATTTATTTTACCCATTGCAATTCAGACATAGTAAGGAATCAGCTAGGGATACTAGGGGATTTATGCTCGAGGCACTAAGAAGTTGTACTGTACTGCAGATGTAAATTCAGTACTCATCCAGGGGAGAAGAGGCCCTTTCAGTGGGTTATACAAAACATTTCTCAGCATTAAAAAATATTGCACGCATCCATGTAGAATCCAGTGTCTATTACACGTAAGTACTTTTCAGTGCAACTGTAAAGACAGGATGGATTCAACACAAGAAACCTCTTATTAAATAGAGTTATTTCTCCTTCTTGTTTGCATAACTAAGATATGTGGCAGAGGTGTAGTTCTGAAGTAACAGATTGCGCTATCTTTACTCATGCTGAGTAGCACTTTATGATGCAAATCGCCTAATTGAAATGAATGGGTCCCCTTGTGGAGGAAGGGACGACTCTATAAGGTACAGACTAAGGCACACAGAACTCAATTCTGCCAGGTGCTGAGCGCTGTGGTCCCAGCCCAGCAAAGTACTTAGGCACATGCTTAAATTGAAATCCATGGGACTACTCAAATGCTTGTGGCTAAGTGCTTTGCTGGATCGTGCCCAGAGTGCTGAGCACCTTGCAGGATCTGGCCCAAAAAGAGTGGTGAAAGTGTACTGTGTGCAGCTTCTAATGAAGATATACACTATGTGACAAAGTGAGTAACACAGCGAAAGGTAAAATAAACTTGGCTGGAAAAGGTACAGCCTGGTTGCTTATGTGCAGTACGTGGGTGAGCCGACCATTTTGATATCAGATAACGAATTAGGCTGCTCCATTCCCACCGTTTGGTTTCAGCAATATTTTGGAAGCAATATAGGGAAAATTTGGGAGCAAACAAGGATATTGCTTGGTGCTTGCTATAAATTCCGCCCTTTGGACTCCAGATAGCCCTCATTTGCTTTTAAACGTTAATACCCCCAAGTTTTCATGTTCTTGTGGTTTCTGGCATTTTTTTCTTTCAAATGTGAGTGTATTGACCCTGATGTCTTTATTTCCTCCTCCCCACTTCCACTATACCAGATATTTTAAAAAAAATTGAAATCAAAGTAGTAGTCTCATTTTCCTACTGCTGTGCACAAAGGGCAACAAATAATGGACATTTTCACCATAATTTTAAATAGTTTTATGCTCCTTGATTTTCCCTTTCACCAAAACCAGCTGAGGCTTGTATTATGGGCCAAATCCGAAACCCGCTGTAGTCTATGGGAATCAATCAAATATTTAGTAGCAATCAGCCTAGGTATATTTCTGAAGTGCTAGTACCAGAAGTCTCTTGCAGGACTGTTATTGTGACTATTTTTATTTTAAGGTGATGGTGACAGAATCCTTTTCAAACTGAAAAATAGGGAACGTGTGTGCTAGTAGTCAGGCTAGACATACGTTTCCTGACTTTTCCACCCAAATGCAGGTATGTATTTAGGAGGAAAACTGGATGTGATGTAAGCCAGGTTTTGTGTCTTGGAACTCAGCTCTTTGTTTTAAATTGCACTAAAGTAGGAGTTGAGTCATAAGGGATAATGTACATCTTTCCTGAGTGTACACACGAAAAGCCTTGCTTTTAAAATAACCCTGTCACAGGAACAGAAGGAAGATCCTCTTTATCCTAATAAAAAGGATTTAAACAAAGAATTCTAGTTTGCCAATTTTTTTATATCTATTACTCTTTTATTGTTTCCCTTAATTAAATTCATCTGCTAGGATTTGCCTAGCGGACTGTATTTAAATTCTCCTTTTTCCGAAAGGAATATTTATCTTTGGGCAATGTTTGCTTCTAATTTTTTGTTTTCTCTCTATTTGAATTAAATCCTGGTGAATGATTTGAGGTAGGTCTCTTATGTCACCTAAGAAATGTTGGGAAATTTGAATCTCCTAAATTTATCATCTTATTGATTATTTGGTCTTCAAGATTATGTTTAGATACATTTAAAAAGTTTCTGCAGTATAAAAAGCTAAATCAAAAATTAGAAACAGATTCATCACCATATGAGAGAACCTGAGCCCAACTTTAAGCAAACCCAGGATAGTCTTGTAATGAAATCATGCAAAGTTCACAGTTTTATATGCTTTCAAAGCAAAACCTGGCAAATGTCCAGTTTTGCTTTTGTTATATTTATCCATTTAATATTTTAAAAGCCAAAACAGACATTACACAGAGGAAATCTGAGTAATGGAAATGAACAAAAATGGTTGTGGATTAAACCACAATCAAAGGGGAAGGTTACAGAAACATAATCTATAATTTTATACATTTGAGATACCACAAATATATAACAGCTAACATTACCTTGACTTGAAGAGTTGCACAAAGGAAAAACTATGACTAATTATATATAAAGAGAAGGAAGAACTATATTTATTGACAGTCTGATAAACAATAGTTTTGGAAAGGCCACCTCAATAGACATAATTTCAAGTTGTTCATCCTTTGGATCCTGAAATAATGGAGTCTTTCCATATAAAAAAAAACATTTGGCTTCCTCAAATTATATTTAGTGCATTAACTACAATATATAATATTGTCAGACATAGCACACATGCTCTTGCTCTATCCTTTAAGTACTCATGACTTACTTTTCTTTATGGGTCAGACTATCATTTTTATTATTTACAATATCCTATATTTAAAAAAATATTGGGAAATGGTTCTTTTTCCCAGTTTCAGTACCATGAGTTAACTTTTGACTACCAATGGGGAGGAGCATGGGCGGGGGGGGGCACTCCGGGCAATGCGCTGCCCAGGGCGCCAGTGAACTTTCCCCAACAAACCCTCCAGTGCTGCCACCCTCTGCAACCTCCTCACTTAACTAGCTAGCAGCCTCCTTCCTTATTCCCAGTACTCACAGCTCCATACAGCTCTGGGCAGCAGTGATACTGGGTCCAGCTCTGGTTTGTCCTTCTCAGCCGATTCCTCCCTGTCACAGTGCTCCTCCTGGCTCCTGTCCTGGGCAGGACCCCCCGGGGGGGGGCAAGTAGGGCAATTTGTCCCAGACCCTGGGCCCCACAGGGGCCTCACGAGCTGCTCTGGGTTTTCGGCAGCCCTTTGGCGGCTGGCCCTTCACTCGCTCCAGGTCTTCGGCGGCGAGTCTTCAGTGCAGCACAGGGCTGGCTCTAGCGTTTTTGCTGACGCAAGCGGCGAAGAAAAAAAAAAGCTGCAATCAGCGGCACTTCCACTGCTGCTTCATTCTTCGGCAGCAATTCGGTGGCAGGTCCTTCTCTCTGAGATGGACAGAGGGACTTGCCGCCGAAGAGCTGGACATGCTGCACCTTTCCATTGGCCGTCCCAAGCACCTGCTTGCTGAGCTGGTGCCTGGAGCCGGCCCTGGTGCAGTGGAAGACTCGGAGCGAGTGAAGGACCCGCTGCGGAAGTGCTGCCGAAGCCTCGAAGCGCTGCCCGGTGAGTACAAGCACCGCAAGTGGCAGGAAAAAACAAACAAACCCACAATCGGCGGCACTTAGGCTGCTCTACCACCGCCACTTCATTCTTCGGCGGCAATTCGGCGGCGAGTCCTTCCCTCTGAGAGGGACTCGCCGCTGAATTGCCGCCAAAGACCTGGCCTTGCCCCAGGCCCCCTGAATCCTCTGGGCAGCCCTGGTCCTGGGGTGTCCCCGATCAGTCACTCTGTCTCTTCCAGGCTTAGGGCAGGTTCTCAGCTGCTTCATTCTGTGAGGGCCTGTTTGCTGCAGCCCTTCTGTCTGGAGCTCTAGCCACACACCCTCTTTCTCTCCCCTCTTTCTCTCTGCTCCCACTCCCTACAACATCACTTCCTCCTTCTGGAAGAATCAGCATTTCTCCCTCTCCTCCCTCAGGAAAGAGATGTAAAGGGGCTATGCTCGCTAAACCCCAAAGAGCTTACACTCAGATCACCAAGAAGGAAGTGAAGACCTGAGAAGAGAGGGGAAGAAGGATAAATTACGGTATATTCAGACTCTAATATCATGTTTGTCAACATGGTACTTAAACACCAAATTTGGATCCTGCTGTCCATAGTAATGCATTTCCCCAAGTTGAAAGAATGCTTAAACTCAGTGGGTAGATTCAGGGAGAATTAACCCCAGCAAACTGAAACCAAACCAAAGAACATTCACAACTAACCCATACAAAGGGAGACCAATGTTTTTTTTTTTGCATAGCATGCCCAGTCAGTCAACCAAGCAGCCTTGCCGTTAAAAAGGAAGAGGGGCCAAATGCAGCCCTGCAGTAAGCATGCATGACTCCTGTACAAACAAATGGGAGTTCTATCCACTTACAAGGACTTAATTTGGTCCAGAGAATGAACAAATGACTAGTTGTATGGCAAATGATATTGTCCTTGTTTCAAACATTCTTTCAAAAAAGAACTCCAGGGAATAAAAAGAAATGTCAAAACAATGCACTGTTAGGGAGATTTATCTGATCTTCTATGTAGAGGGAAACGTACCATCAGAGTGTTATGAGAATTGTCATTTTTCTGCAGTCTTCAGCAAACAGACTAATAATCAGTTTCTCTCTTCACCTTGGTGCAATGTGCTGAAACATAGTATTATTGCCACACAGCAGATGGGAATATTTCTCATTAGAGATGGGAAAGACAAGTTGCCAATATATTAAGAACAGTTAAAAAAAAGTCAGGTTAAAACAGTGTCTATCATATTGTATTGGATTTACAATAGCAGGTTAGCAATTTTAGACTGGGATTTACTAATTGTACAAATAACTACATTTTACAATAATAAAAGTGCAGAAAAGCCTATGCTATGGAATCCAGTCTGTACTATGGTATGCAGCATGGAGAATACATAAATACTAGGGATGGAGTGAATTGTATTAATATTGCATTAGTGCACAGAGGCCCAGTCAGGACCACCATCTTGGTATACTACACGCTGTAGAACAGATGACGGTTCCTGCCAAATAATTTATCCAATATGGATTCAGTTTGGACACAAATCTGATCAAATTCAAATATTTTAGATTTTTTGCAGTTTAATCCAGAATGCAAGGGGCTCAGTTCACCCCTGTAGGTACAGGGGAATGCAATTTCCCCCATATTTTGTCTGTGGGAGCAGCCTAGTCCAAGGGGAGATTTACCTCAGTGAAAGGCAAAAGGCAGTTTCTCCATCATTTTTTCCCAGCAGTTCTGCCACGAGGAGCAGATTACGTTTACAGCTGAGGCTCTGTGGGGCCCACTGGCAGAGATTGCCCAGGGATGTGCTGAATCCTCATTGGAGTGGCATTAGCTTGACCCGCATCCCCTTCTTTCCTAGAATGTCAGAAGTAGCATACGACCCCCATATCCTCTCAGAGTGGCAGCAGTGCCTTCATTTCCTTTAAAAGTAGGAGGGGCAGTTTCATGGGTTCACCTCCCCTCTTCCTCCTCCACTCCCCCGAAGTGACAGCAGGGGGTGTTCCAGTACTTACACCCTGGCTGCTGGGCTATCTGCTTGGGCAGGGGACCAGGTCTGTGGCATTGTTCTCAGTGCCGGGTTTACAATGGTGCCAATGGCGCTGTCCTGCCAGGCCCACACTCAGAAGGGGTCCATTCTGGTTGCCAGGCAGGAGTGCCGGAAGTTCCCTAGAAGTGTGTGTGGGGGGACATCCACTCACCCCCTCACCTCGAGGCCCCACCCACACTCTGCCTCTTCCCACTCCTGCTCTGCCTCTTCCTCCAATGCCTCGCATGACTCTCTCTCCTTTCCGCCCCCTCTCTCTCTGTCATTCACCCTTAAGGCAGAAAAAAATGGCAGGGCATAGCACTCTCACTTTTAAAAGTGTTGGGGCCATGCCTTCCCCCTGTTCCAGCGCCCCTGTTGCCAGGTGTCCGGTTTTCAACCTGACACTAAAAGTCCAGTTACAGGAGTAACCGAAGTCAGTCTCTTTGCCAGGAGGGCAGGAAGAGCAGCTGCTGCTGCTGCCTGGAGGAGCTGCAGTTCAGCTGGAGAGAGAGAGTAAGCTGCCTCCCAAGGACCTGGTTCTGGTGGAGAGAGGTAGGTACTGTCTCCACACCACCCTGGAGTGGGGGGATCCTGTCCACTCCCTACCCTACCTGCTGTTCTTGCCCCAGCACCCTGCCTCACTCTGGGGAACATCCCTCCCACCCCGTTGTGCTCTTGTCCTCAGCCCTGCCTTGCTCCAGGCACTGCCCTCCGACCCCACTATGCTCTTGTCCCTGGCCCCTGCCTCTCTATCGGGGACCAACCCCCCTCCTCCCTATGCCAGACCCACAAAAGGTTAATACAGCCCTGATTGTTCTCCTGCCACAGAGTCCTCGGTTGGAGTGTGGTAGCAGGGCTTCCCACAACAGTAGGTCTAGACATTAACATCCCATTGAGCTGAATGGGGTGAATCTGTGACAGAATGTACCGGTGGCCACACCCTACACACTATTGTAATAATCTGTGTACAAGATATGTCTTGTGTATCATTTGAAGACTCATAATTTGCTGGTCAATATTGTCCTGATAAAATATGTGTGGCAACATTGTGAGGTTATATGATTTCCTTGTATGATGTTATTAACACGTTCCAAGCTGAGATTGGCAAACAGATCCATCTCAAACAGAAGAACGTGTGCTCTGCCTCATTTGCATTTAAACGTTGTCATCAAGCAGGAAGGGACACAAAGGGAGTTCAAACAGGTGGGAAAATCAGCAGGGAATATCCTTACATATAGACACTCAGTCTCTTGAATCACAGCTTGAAATGTTTTCCAAGGGGGAGACTCACACTACAAAAAGGAGGAATAAATGACTCTTTTCTCCCTCCCTACCCATCACATTCATGGCATCCGAAGCCATAGGGACAAGGAAGTATTCATGGCATTCTGGGGAGAAGAGGTCCTGACCTAAGAAGTTTGGTCAGTAAGATTGCTAAAGCATGTGGTGAGAAAAGCTTTGTTTTGAATTTAACAAATTGTTAAATTAGACACCAGCTGCATTTTATCTTTATTTTCCTTGTAATCATTTCTGACTTTTATGCCTCATTACTTGTACTCACTTAAAATCTCTCTTTGTAGTTAATAAGCTTGTTGTGCTGTTTTATCTAATCCAGTGTGTTTAAACTGAAATGTCTGGGAAATTCTATTTGGGGAAACAAAGTGTGCACATTATTTCTATTAAAGCAATACAGGCTATATGGATGTGTATTGTCCAAGAGAGGGCTGGACAGTACAGGACATACATCTTTTGCTGGAGGGGGGAGAATCTTGGATTGGAGGGTGTACTAGGGTCACCCTGCAATATAAACAAGGCTGGTAAGAGCCAGGCTGGGGCTGGCTGGCTAGAGCTCACACACAGACACAACTGGGAATGACTTACATGCTGGAGTCTGTTTGTGAGCAGTCCAGGCTGGAGGCTACAGCCGCTAGACAGGGTAAAGGGCTACAGGTTAGAAGGCAGGGGTGACATCTGTTTATTAGTCTGGATTGTCCCCTGGGTGTGTCCCAAGATCATTCCTCTCAGAGCTATTACTTCAGGCTGGCTGCAAACTCAGGTAGAAATCACTTTGGTTACACTCCAGTTCCATTTTGAAGCTTCCCTTTGTGACCATGTGGTCTAGAAGTGTTAAAAAATATGAAGGGTAAGGTTCTGCCTCCATCATGAGACTCTAGCAGCTGAGACTGTGGGCCTTAATCCAACCCTGCTGCCCCATTCAGAGGGAATGATGCTGCAGTAGCGCTGTGGTTTTAAAGCCATGAGTTTCTAGTTAACTTTATTCCCTTGGAAAAAGATCTTGGCGTCATCGTGGATAGTTCTCTGAAGATGTCCACGCAGTGTGCAGAGGCGGTCAAAAAAGCAAACAGGATGTTAGGAATCATTAAAAAGGGGATAGAGAATAAGACTGAGAATATACTATTGCCCTTATATAAATCCATGGTACGCCCACATCTCGAATACTGTGTACAGATGTGGTCTCCTCACCTCAAAAAAGATATTCTAGCACTAGAAAAGGTTCAGAAAAGGGCAACTAAAATGATTAAGGGGTTAGAGAGGTTCCCATACGAGGAAAGATTAAAGAGGCTAGGACTCTTCCGCTTGGAAAAGAGAAGACTAAGGGGGGATATGATAGAGGTATATAAAATCATGAGTGATGTTGAGAAAGTGGATAAGGAAAAGTTATTTACTTATTCCCATAATACAAGAACTAGGGGTCACCAAATGAAATTAATAGGCAGCAGGTTTAAAACAAATAAAAGGAAGTTCTTCTTCACACAGTGCACAGTCAACTTGTGGAACTCCTTACCTGAGGATGTTGTGAAGGCTAGGACTATAACAATGTTTAAAAGGGAACTGGATAAATTCATGGTGGCTAAGTCCATAAATGGCTATTAGCCAGGATAGGTAAGAATGGTGTCCCTAGCCTCTGTTTATCAGAGGATGGAGATGGATGGCAGGAGAGAGATCACTTGATCATTGCCTGTTAGGTTCACTCCGTGTGGGGCACCTGGCATTGGCCACTGTCAGTAGACAGATACTGGGCTAGATGGACCTTTGGTCTGACCCAGTATGGCCGTTCTTATGTTCTTCTGTATCTTTTTCTGTGGGAGGCAACAATCTGGTCCTTAGTCAGGAAACTACTTCTCCCAGAGGATTAGCCACATAATTTGCCTTTTTCTGTTCAGCTCCTTTTGGAATTATTAGCGAGCAAACAAGTCTCAAGGTGAGAAGATTTGATTTTTTTTGAAGCAGTGTGTTTTAGTCACTCAGATAACGCCAACTCAGCTGAAAGCATTTCCTCTCTCACCCGAGACCATATGTGGAACATATGAGATTGATGGAGAATACTTCAGCAAGTTAACAGCCTGTGCAAACAGGTGGTTATAATGGAAGTTTCTTTGGTGTGAAATCCAGAAGGGAGCATTAGGATCATATAGTCAGTCTTACCTCCTTCATAATCCAGGCCACAGATTTTTACTCAGCAATTCCTGCATCAAAACTATAGCTTCTGGCTGAGGTAGAACATACCTTTTTAGAAAGACATCCAGTTTCGATTGAAAGACTTCAAGTGATGGAGAATCCACCACATCCCTTGTAGAAGCTGTTCCAATGGTTCATTACCCTCACTGTTAAAATTGTGTGTCTTCTTTCTAGTTTGAATTTGTCTAGCTTCAGCTTCTACCCACTGAATCATGTTAGGCCTTCGCTAGTTTAAAACACCCTCTACTATCAGAAGGCTTCTCCCCAGGTAGGTACTTTTAGATTGTGATCAAATCACCTCTTAACCATCTCTTGGAGAAACTCAATCTCTCTGTAAGGTCGAATTTCCAGCCCTGAAATTGTTCTTGAAGCTCTTTTCTTAATCTTTTTCAGTTCGTCAACATCCTTTTCAAAATTTTGACACCAAAACTAGTCACAGTATTCCAGTAATGATCTCACTAATGTCATAAATAGAAGTAATACCACCTCCCTACTCCTGAAATCTCATGACCTTAGCTATCACTGGCAGTGAATGCTATAGCTATCATACATCTGTGGTCCAACAGGTGCAAAACAGGGAGCAAGACAAATTCCATTCCTTTCTGAGCCTGACCTCTCAAACTGCTTCATTGTGTCAAGTTCTGCCCCATGTCCAGCTACACAGCAGGAAGTCCATCATCCATACCTTGCATGCCACAAACTCCTAATGAAGTCAAGAAGTGCAACACGATCAAGCTGAAAGAAGGACTTTCCAGGTGTCTCTTATAGACTCTGCAATCACCTATAAACCTACTGATGCTGTGCTATATTCATATTGAACACACCAATTGCAATCATCTGCATTTCTTGGTCTCACACCAGCAGGTATGAATTTTTCTGGACCATAGAGACATAGTTGCTTATTGATCTTTTCATTATAGGTCAGTGACTGAAATTCAGGTATAGAGGTGGAAGGACTTGGTGGCTGGTCTCCATTAGCTGCTTATGAACTGTGTGTGAAAGCAACTGAATCAGATGCAGAATGTCTTTGGAGTGTCTGTTACATGGTGCTAATGAATCGTTACCTGGTGGAGTCTCTGATCATATATGAATATTTTAGGTATTTATCAGATGGGCCCAAGCTGCAACAACACCCTCTTTAAAAGTTGGGGAAATTCAGATCTAAAACTTGTGGCTTGGGCCATATAAGATAGATCCAAAGCCCCTTCAGACTTTGTGGAAGTTTGGATCTAGATTTGAACTTTGCAGCTCAGACCCACTATTAATAATAAGAAGGCTTCTGAACTATTTAAGTCATGTGTCCTTGATCCTCAGTGACAAAAACCAAAGGCATTGTAACGCATCTCAGACACATTACAATTGCAAGAATTAATTCAGTGATGCATAGAATGCCCAGTGCATATACTATGAAAGTTGAATTTTCACATGAATCTCTAGCTCATCCTTGTGATGGGTCCCCCCCCGGGTGCCACCTGGAACTGAGGTACAGCTGAGTCCTCTGTCTCACCAATCTGGGTTCCCTCTTGCACTGTGACGTTGTGACAAACTGCAAAGCCTTCCAAGATTGCACTCACGCCAACATCCACAGGCAGGGACCACAACCAGCTGTGTTCATGAATGCTCTGGCCAGCCACTCATGAACCCAGGATAGAGAGGCTACAGCCAAAATACTCCCAGCTCCCCAGCCCAACATCCTAGAGCTGTAACATCCTGCCTTGATCAAATTCATTACTAGTCCGCCTCTTCTACAAAGGAAAGTGGATGTGCACCAACTCTTGATCATGAGCTGAGATTTATCCCCTTTGCACTTCAAACGACACAGGTAAAATGTTTTTGGTAAATTATGAAATAGATTTATTAACTCCAGAAAGATAACTTTTAAGTGGTAGCAAACAGATGAAAGTAGATTCCCATAAGAAATAAAACAAAACCACAATCTAAGCCTAATGTACTAGCTAGTATTTGAATCAAGCAGTGTCTCATCTGGTTAGATAGTACAAGCAGGTTAGCTTTTGCATACGCAGGCAGACTTCCTTCTTTCCTACCTGGAACAACACTTTCCCCTCTCCCCCCAGTACAGTCTTTTTCCTCCAGTACTTTCAGGTGTGGTGTTGTAGGGAGAGTGAGGTACAGTCACGATGGCAATTCCCCCTTTTATACCTTCTTCCAACTTGCTGGAAAGCTCTTTTGCTGTGACCTGGGTCACACAATTCTCATTGTGTAGTGCTATCTCTGAGAGGTTTCTATTGTACACAGTTCCCAGGGTAATCCTTGTGCTTGTGTATATTTCCTCAATAAGCCATTAACATTGTTTGGCCTTTTTATTGTTGTACCTAAAAGGCTGCTTGTGGGTGTTCTCAACCTCACAATGTTTTTCAGTAGCACATACATAGCCAAACTTCATAACTTCACATACAATAGCACATACAGTCCAATGAGATATTAATAATTAGCAGATGAAGACTTTTAGAATGATACCTCAGAAGGTACACTCTGTACAAAACATATCATAATTATATGACAGTGGTGAATATGGGGGTTCAAAAGTGTCACAATCCCATCTACAGATAAGATAAGCAGTCATGCAGCTGCGTCCATTTAATAAAATATGTTTGGAAAGAAAAGGGAAAAAAAAACCCCCACCACTACCAGGACACCAGCAAGGTCCAAGTGCTTATAATTCATCTTGCATTTTAAGATAGGGCCTGTCCCATGTTTCTAGACATTTTCACTGCAAAAATTAACAGAATTAAATTTGCAGGCCTACCATAGCAGCTTGAATAGTTGTTGAGGTGGGTTCGGAGAGGGGGGAAGCAGCAATGCCTCCAGAACCTCATAAAATTCTGTTGCTGACAGTTTATTCCTTTAATTTCAGTAAAGACACCATAAGAAAGTCAGTTTCCAGTGTTTGATCAATCTGGATTCCTTACACCATTTGTCTACCTTTGCTTTCCCTCCTCCCACACAGTCTTTTTGCCAGCGACTATTTCAAGGAGACAATATCTAGATAAATGGATGAATATTACATAGCAGCTAAGGAAGTACTTCACACAGCACAGAGCTATGAACGTCCTCTCACATTCCTTTTCATGCTTCATGTGATTTTGTTTCAGGTGTATCATTTTGTAATGTCAATAAGCAACACTGCTACTATCAATCATATTTAAAGCAACATTTTTTATTGCCATTGGGAACATTTTAGCTTTACAGGATGATAGTATTTCTTAGCCAGAATGTAATGTCTTTACTTGGGATGAACAGCACCTTACATAAAAATAATTCCACTGATGTCAGTGGCACCACTTGTGGAGTGAGATGAAAAGGGGGCCAGGGGAGGGGAAAATAAGCTACAGATATTTAGCAAACTGTGAATGATGTTTCCCAATAAATCTCAGGCACTTTAGTTTCCATTTATCTGTCAAGACCTGTAATGGGGACTGCCTGACCTAGTGGTTGGAGCCAGGAGCAGAGCTGGGGTTGTGGTCATGCCAAGAGTCAAAACCAGAGACAGCAACCTGGGTCAGGGCAAGGAACCAGGAACAAGATATAGGAACAGGGATGAGGCAGGGGAACAGGAACCAGGGACTTGGTCTCAGGTCTCAGGTCTGGGCAGCAACAGGCCTAGCAACTAGCTTCTCAGACAAGGGTTGAGACAGGAACAGGAGGACATAGGAACAGGAAGCTTTATACCTAGTAATGTCCAATCAGCAGTTTCTTGTTAGTCATCTGACCTTACTGTGTCAGCGGGTGTAGCTTCTAGTGGTGGGGTATTAGCAGCAGTTTCCTCATCAGCCCTGACAGTGCAGTGGTACAGCCGGTAAGGCTCCTGATCAGATGGCACCTACATCATCATACTGTCCCTGTAATGATGCATCTGGGAAGAAAATTAGATGAAGCTTTACATCATCATCCCATCCAACTGTCATGTGGTCAAGCAGAAATGTGAAGTCATATGTCCACACGTTAGGTGATTTTTCAATTATACATACCAGCTGCCTGGAAAGTGTGTGTGAGTAAGAGAGAGAGAGAGAGAGAGAAATGATTTAATATATTTGGGGAGGAGGAGGAGGATGAAACACAGAGCAGGGGGAAGTAGTAGTAGAGCACACAGGTTGGCTGGGCACTTGACCACAGCTGTTTTGCTGGATGTGGCACTACATCTTCAGATTGCTTTAGCCCATCTTACGAGAGTGCACATATCAGTTAATACATTAAACTAGAAGCCTGGTGTCACTGTCTCTAGGTAGGCTTCACCTCTTGAGATCCCTTTCCAGTCCCCCATCTGCAACCTCGTCAACTTCTCTTTGGGCTGGCCCAAACCTCAACTTCTCTTTAGGGTGGGACCCTGCAATCCAACCACTCTGCAACTGGGTCTCCTGGTTACACTCCCCAACCATGTTACCTAGAAAGCCCAATTAGCTGGCACCTACTAGAGTTTCCTTTTGGGAGCCTGTGGGCAGTAACAGAATGCAGAGACACAGAAGCAGCTGCTTCAAAACAAAGTCTGTTTTATTTGCCCAAAAGGTGCATAGAGCGTAGAGAAATGAGTTTGAAACAAGAGCTGCATACTGTCTTACTTTCACTTGGCACTCCCTTCAATCCCCTAGAAAACACAGTTTAGTCTTGGTACACTCCATCTCCTTCTCCCTTCCTCCCCTGCCTATTCTCTTGGGGACCAAGCTAGAGCCTGCTGATGCTGACCCTGGCTTGCAGTCAGTCTTTGTTAGCCTGCAGCTGCTGACAACTCCACCTCTCCCTCGCTGTAGGTGGATCTCTTAATGGATCAGCCTCTTTTGATCTCCAGGTTCTTAGCCATGACAAAACAACCATGTCACCAAGTTGGGTCTGAGGAGTCACCTCTGAACAGCTGTAAATGGAACTATTATGATTGAGTGTTTGCTGGGATGTTTCTTATCTAGGCCATTGTTTTACCTTTCCTGCTTGGTTATTAACAACCCCTTTTGATCTAACTCTGTAGCAAGTAACACATCATAAAACATACACATTCATGCAAAATTATACCAATATTCCTAGTTCTCAATGCCTGGTATCCAGGGTCTGTACCAACACATTTTTCCATCAAGAGTAGGGTGACCATACATCCTGTTTTGGCTGGGACAGTCCCTTTTTAAAGCCCTGTCCTGGCCGTTCTGACTTTTCTTGTCAAAAGAAGACATTTGTCCTGTTTGCGCTTGCCAACTTGATCAGCCTCTGAGACATGGCTACTTTGACACTACAGGGGCATGTGACCAGATCACCTGGTATTGGACTCTATCTTGGAATACCAATGGTTTTCCACTGACTGGTGTGGGAACCAAGCTTGGAGACAAAGGGTTTCCACCATATGCAAAAGCTGTATAATGCAGGGGAGTGACATCATTGTGATTCTTCACTGACTCCCCACCCAAAGGAGACTCTTGGAAACAACTGAGGAACAAGGACTGAACTAGGGGGAAGTGCTGGACCCAGGCTAGAGGGATTTCTAGCTTGTGAAAGGAATACCTGGGGTTTTAAACTGCAAGCCAGTGCAGCTTGCCCGTTAAGAGCATGCAGCCAGCTTAAATCATCATTTAGGGTGAGAACTTGCTACTCATATTCAATCTCTTTAGTATATTGTTTAGATTGCATTTGTATTTATTTGCTAGGTAACCTGCGTTGATCTGTTTGCTGCCCCTTATAATCACTTAAAATCTATTATGTGTAGTTAATAAATTTGTTTTTGCTTTTTTTTTTATGCTTGTTCAACTGATAAGGGCCTTTTGTTATCCTCTGGCCCCTTGATGTCAATGAGTGCTGGGTTCGCTTATCTGTCAATCGGAGAGATGTGTGAGGACTAAAAAGCTGTATGTGACTCTAAGGCAATATGTTTAAGAAATTGACAATTTTTCATGTTCAAGTTTGTCATACATCAATTTGATTCATACTTAAAAGTGTGTGTGTGTGTGTGTGTGTGTGTGTGTGTAAAAAATATACCTGACAATTTTTCTTTTAAATGAATTGAGTCTTGAAAACCATGAACTGCCCTGGCAGAAGACTTTGACAGCAACAGCATCAAACTTTAGCATGACACAGGATTTCAGGCTCTGATGCTCTTTGTTGTGGTTTATTTTGATTTGATTGTTTTTAATTTTGCAGTTTAGCTGATACGTTCATTTCAAGGGGCATGGAAAATGACCTTATGGACAATGATTTAACTAGCCAATAAAGAGCAGTGTATTATGTGGTACCCTTATCTCCCTTTTCCCATCTACTGTCATCATCGTCTGCCTAAGCAAACAATCAGTAAATAAATAAATGAAATGTCAAGAAATAAAATATCTCCCTTTATCATCCTAAGTGGGGAGCAGGTTTCCTAAAAGAGAAAAGTTAAAATCCTAAATTCTATGCAAAAATTCCCTTTGCATAGGTATGCACATATGTCTGTGCAGTAGGTGTGTTTAAAAAGAACTGCTATTCTTCAAAACCATTTTTGGCACTACAGAAACAGGACCCCCATCAACAGTGAATGAATAGCAAATTGGTGCTGTCAATACAGCAACCAAGTGTGCCTGCTGGAGGATGGGAACATAGATAGACTAGCACTCTAGAATGAGACAATGAGGCTAAGCCAGACATGGATCTATCCATGTTCAAATGGGATGTCACTGTTTCTAGTGGGGGTGAGAGTTCATGGCGGAAACATCTAACTTTTGACCACTCAGTCAGGACAATGAAGATCTCTTGTAATGCTCACACTGTTGCTACTGGAAGGAGCGAATAAAAAAAATCAAAGGGTAGGGGTGTCAAAATTCAAAATATTAATGACTCATTTAATTAATTTGAATGTATTTTTCTATTAATCCCTAGCTCACACATGGCTGAACCATAACCTAAATAATTCTCGGATGCTGCCAAAGTTATCGCATCAGCGTGTTACCCTTGTAGGCCAATGCCAGCACAACAAAGGGGACTGATAGACCTTGTAAATGTAAGCAGGCCCCCGGCCGCGCTCAGACCAGAAAGATATTCTGCTCCCTCAAACAAAATCTTCTCAACATTTTTGTCAAGAAACATCCAGTCGGTGTGCCACTGTTCCCTTCCCAGCACCCTGTGTTGCAGCTGCTGTAAAAAAGGCAGACACTCCCCAGGCACTCAACATATTGAAAGAAACCCCTCAACTTGTTAGCGTAGATGTCTCAGGGGCAAGGTATGTATGTGAGCGTGTACAGAACTGGCATTCTCATTTCATGTACAGTAGAGGAAAATGGTGTGCGTGGTGTCAGATCCTGGCAGGGGGAAAGGGCCATTTGATTTCACTGGTAACCAGTCTATCTGGTGGATGTATATGGTTCTTTTTCTTTCATTAAAATAATCTAGGTAGAATGTAGGCCTCGCTGGATCTGGACACCACAGCAGCATTGAGTAATGCTTTGGTCATATCCTGCACTGATTCTTTTAATCCTTTTTGTGCCCATCTCAGATGTGGCCTCTTTCAGGAAGGGGCTGCAGGTGCCTTGATCAAAATGACTGTAATCACTATGACATGAACAAAAGTACCTGTTTCCACCATGAACTCTCACCCCCACTAGAAACAGTGACATCCCATTTGAACATGGATAGATCCATGTCTGGCTTAGCCTCATTGTCTCATTCTGGAGTGCTAGTCTGCCTATGTTCCCATCCTCCAGCAGGCACACTTGGTTGCTGTATTGACAGCACCAATTTGCTATTCATTCACTGTTGATGGGGGTCCTGTTTCTGTAGTGATGTCTCAGTTCTAGAACTGCCTCCTTACTTTGAGGGGGGGAGGGATTTTCATTGCCTAAGATTACTTAGAACTCATAAAAAAGCTGCAATATGCTTTTATATATTCAGCTTACCATACATTTCTTTCTTCCTTCATGTGGTATTGAGAAATTTGGTTATGGCACCATAGAAAAAAATATATGCAGACAAAGACTATGGCCAGAGTTGGTGCGGGTGGGTGGGGAGGGATGATGGGGGGGAAGAGGAGGAAACCAAGCTTCCCATTCATCTAAAATAACCAGGACTTAATTCTGTCCTTGGACATGTATACAGCTCCCCTGGTTCAACAGATGAGTGTGCATCTATGTACACACATTTATTTGAGGGCAAAGGCTGACCCATATTTTGGTATGTCCTTTTGTAGATCATACAGGGCTGAACTGCAGCTTTGCCTCCCTCCTGCTCCAAAGGGGGAGTTCTCTGCACATGGTGTATTTGCAGGCCAGCCCCAGAGCATCGGTATAGATACGCTAGTCAGTGCACTGGAGCAGAGCCAAGGTTCCATTCACCTCCTAAGCCCTCCCACCCACCTATTTGGTAAATACCTAAAATCTTTGCGGTGCCTGTTCTCCTCCCTGCGAGGCAACCTGTGGTACAGGTAGCTGTACAAAGGAGTAAGTGGGCCCAGAGTTTGTCCCAAGACACTGATGATGCATAATAAGCCTTTCAAATAAAACTCATTGAGTATGCTGGGCCCACACAGAACAGGATAATTAAGCACAACATAGAAAAAAAGGATCGATAATGATTAACTATTGTGTGTAATTTTTTAAAAAGAAGCTTAAGCAATATTAGATTTATTCTTCTATATAGCTATCTCCTTTGCCAGTTCTAAAATGAGTTTATATTAGCCAAAAGGTCACTTTCTGGTTAAGAATGTAAAAGCTGTATGTTTATTTTCAATATGAATTATAGCCATGACTTAAGGCATAGGAATCATTTTTCACCACTGGCAGAGTCTTCCTCTGGTCTAACAACGATAGCACAACATTTCAATAATATTAAAGCAAGATGGGAACTGTCATAATTAGCAAATCTAATATTAATCAAAGATGTGCATAATGGAAATGATCTACTGGAAACTAAATTGCACATGAGCAGAAATGATAGTGATCATAAACTTTCTCAAAACACTTGTAATTTATCATCTGTGTCCCCTGGATCACACGAATTAAAGAACACTTCTCTTTCTAGAGATGTTGCACTAGCATCAAACGTTGCACAATTTGCCAGCACAAGGTGTTCTGGTGAGTTCTTCACTGGAATATCATTTTTTTCTTAATCTCTTGTTGCTCATTGTCTCCCAGATGAGTGTTTGACCAAAGTGTCTATGCTGTTGTAATTTGCCATCAGAAGGGTGCTGTGATCAACAATAACACAGTGCTGTATTAAACGATAACCCAAAATACCACAGAAACCGCCACCAATAGCCCAAGTAATATAATGTCACAGTTGTAAACTGCAGTATTTTGAACTATTAATGCAGAATACTATATTTGTTTTCATTAAAGATGACATCAACATTTTCCAATCATTCCAAGCAGCTATCGAAGTGAAAAATTTTAAAGAGAAAAAAATAGAATATATTCAGATTTCACGCTTCACGATTCATATATTGTAATTGTCTGTACAGCTCAGCAAACCTGAAGCAAAAGGAGAACAGGAAGTTGTCTATGACTTCATCAGTGAGGAATGAGATGGCAGCCTTTGTTCATAACAACAGAGAAACTGGTTTGGAAAGGCTTCTGTGTCAGCCAACCTTTTTAAGGAAGAATTCTGAGCTCTATTAAAACAAACAGTCTTGATATCATGAACTACCTAAAACCTTGATCCTACAAGGAGATCCACTCACATAGACCCATGTGCCCAGGTGGAATCTGATTCAAGATTTCCAGGACAGAGAGATTTGAATAAACATTGAAAAGGAACCAAATCTTTCAACATTTGCCCATCATTAGTTTAGCAACAAATTCTAAAATGCTGAAAAGAAATACTTTTCCAAAAAGATTAGACCATTATATGGGTAACAAGAAGCTGCAAAATTACATTCAATAGGACAAAATTAGATGGGCTGTAAACTCACATGCTTCAGGGCATAAACTGGCCACTAAATGAGGCGGCTTACAAAGAAATTTCTTGTTTGCAGGTTAGTTCATAGTTGTCCATTATGGGATTTCTTTCATTTCCCCCTGAAGCACTTGATTACTAATCACCATCAGAGATAGGTAGGGCTGTTCTGAACACTGATTTTTCCCATGAGAAATTTTGGATGAAAAAAATCTTCATCCTAAGTATTTCAGTTGAAAAATTTCAGTTTTCCCATGGGAAGTGTTGAATGAATTCTAAATAAAAATTCTCATTTTCAAGTGACTTTTCAAAATGAAATGACAATATTCATTTTATTTCAGCTTAAAGTATTTTTCCATTCTGAGCAAAGAACTGAAAATAATTCTAAGAGATGGTTGTTCTTCTTACTTTGATGATTACAATTTAATCTTTCATTTACAATTGATTTTTCAGTTCAGCAACTTAACAAAAAGCAAACAACCCTCCCACCAACCCCAAAAGCCAACCTCCACCCAAAAATAAATCAAACCAACCTCCCCACCCCAAAACAAACAAACCAAACAAACAACCCTAGAATTTTTTTTGTTTTGGGTTGAACAAAACTTTGTTTGCCCTGTGATAATTTCCCCACCCCTTTAGTTATTTTTGGGAGGGGTAGAGGCAAGTGTTGCCCTTTTTTGTTTGTTTTTAAATAAATCTATAAAAATTTTGAAACAAAACATTGTTTCAAAACAAAAAGTGGAAATGGTTTCATTTCAGAAGTATAAAAATGAAACTTTTTGACTTTGAAATACCCCCCCCCCTTTTTTTTTCCTTGCTGAAACTATTCACCAACTTTGCTCCAGATTCACGAATAGTTTTGGTGCACTGCAGTTTTGGGCAAATAAACTAAATTTCTCTAATTACTACTCCCATAGCAGCATCCACACACTGAAACTTTACTTACAAATTTTACCATTTTTTTTTCTAATCATGGCAACCGTGGAATGGAGTTTCACCTGCTCAGCATTTATCAAGGTATTTCTGAGGGCAACAGGCTCTTAGGAACATCTGCATTATAACTGAACATGAAATTACAGAGTTACTAGACCTAAATGGCTTGAACAACAAATTTACTGCTGATGAATTATCATCTAGATGAATTTTTCTGTCTTTGTGTTTCTTTGGTCTTGAAAAAACAAGTCAAAATTAAAATAATCTGTGTTGAAGTGTTGCAGTGACAGTCACTGCTGAGGAGACATTTTCACTGTAGAAAAGGTCTATTGCTATGAAGTCCATTGAAATCTGACACTGAATGAAATGGAGCGGGGGGAGAGGGTGCATCTTAAGCATCATGCTGTATTCCTGGGACAGTGTAACCTATGATGAATATAACACTTTAATTGCATCTTGCCATTGTCTGATAATGTTGCCATTTGTACGTGCTCCAAACACAAGTGAGAAGTATGGGATTCTAGCTGCAGGTGAACATTCAAGAATTTAAAACTGGGTTCAGAAATAGGTCGGTCTTCATGGTCCTAAAGATAATTGAGGCACAGTGAAAATATGTAAGGAATATGCAGCACTGATCATGCACATCATTTAGGGGAATTCATCCATCAGCGGAGGCACATAGTGTTCATTCATACTAAATTATCTATGTGCTCTAAGGGAAGAAGAGACCTCAATATAGATGCACAGCTCTTGAAAAGGTTTAACATATACAAAGCCTTTGGCCAACAAATGTCCTTGCATTATCAAATGTCCTGTTTTATAATGACTGGCGCTTTAGAGACCACTCTAAATATATTGTGAGCTTTCCTCTAGTACCCACTGGCTTTGTCAGCTACATCAAAGCACTCCTCCAGTCCATCAACTAGTGAAATGCTAGCCTGCCAATGATTCATCCTGAAAGCAGATCTTCTGTTTTCTGGGTTACCATGCCTCCTTCAGTTACATCACTGATTAGCTTTAAAATTATCAGATGGACTAATTTGGGATGTCAAAGCTAGTATCACAAAATTTCTAGCTATGTCAACATTTCAAAGCACAGAAATTAATGTCAGAAACTTCAAAGTGATGGAATGAGTTACCACAAAATTATGGTGTAACCTGCCATTCATGATTTTCTGATATTAAGGAGCAGCCAGTGAAAAATTAGACACCCTTCTATGTTTTGTGATGTATAGCTTTGTTTGGCCTGGATATAATGCCTGGATCCCATTGAAAGGTCTTTATTGACTTTTTTAAACTATCCTTAATCTTAGCATGTTACGTACATTTTCACATTTCTTCAGTTGCTCTTTTTTTTTTTTGGGCAAGGTTATCTGCTCTGTAATACTATCCTTGTGACCTGCTGCTGTCTGTCAGTGTTATTGTCAGCAGTGTTTGGCTTTCTCTCTCTGCGTCTGTATTCCAAACCACACAGAACTCAGGAAAAGCCCTAGATCCTCATTTTATCTTCACTTACGCAATCCATTAATGATGGGCCAGATTGTGAAGTCTCTGTTCAGGGCCCACACTTGCTCTCATTCAGATCAGAGGCAGTGCTCCCATTGATTTCAGTGGACACAGGCTTTAGTCTTTACTCAGCCCCAAACTCCTATGGGGCAAATCCTCAACTAGTTAATATTTTAATCCTGTCTTAGTCAGTCAAAAAGGGGTGAGTAAAAAGTAAGTCAGGACTTCAGGTTTTGGCCTTGTATGAATAAGTGAGGCTGTCATAGGTTTCTCCCCCACTTGGAGCTTTTGGGTTCACAGATGGGGACCTGCATGGACTCCCCTAAACTAAAATCCTAGTTTAGATCTGGTAAAAGCTGCCACCACCCAATAATGTACGTGTATTGGGACACGGTCCTTCCCCAAAATCCTTGGGGATCCCAAGAGCCCCAAATCCATGGAGTTCTTACACCTAGGAGAAGTAAACCATTCTCCCCTGCTTCCTCCCCCCTCCCTTCTCCTAGGAGAGATACTGGGATTTAACTACAGAGGGATGCCTTCCTCCTCCCTCCTCCCCTTTCCCTGAGAATTCACCCAAGGAAAGATCAACCAAGTCCTTAACAGAAAAGATTTATTAAAGAATAAAAAGAAAGTAAACTGTCTCTGTAATACCAAGATGGAACAATACACAGGGTCTAAACTTATAAATCTTTGGAGAGAATCCCCCCTCCTTTCTTTTTCAGTAAAAGCAATAACAGTACAGAATTAAAGAAATTCTATAGCAAAACACACAATTGCAAATGTAGAAATCAAATTATAAGACTAATCCGCCTTTCTAATTAATACTCACTATTGGATAGTAGGAAATACTCCAGGAGAACTTGGAGACATGTCTGGCCTCTCTTAGATCCAAAGAGAGCACAGAGCAAACAAGGAACACAGACAAAGGCTTCCCTCCACAGAGATTTGAAATTATCCTGTCCCTTGATTGGTCCTCTGGTCAGGTGCTTCTCAGGTTACTGAGCTTGTTAACCCTTTCCAGGTAAAAGAGACCTCAACCCTGATCTGTTTATTTATGACAGAGGTACATATCTTCAGGGATTGAAGTAATTTCAGTTATGGCCCACTGACTTGTGTCATCTTGTACACTGTGCGAAGCTGCAATAAAATGTCACCATTCTGGTTTGGTGGTATTTAACATCTGTAAGATACCCAGGTGTAAGTGACTGTACCAAAGGCAAAGCGGTGGGGAAATCAGGCTCCACATCTAAAAGAGGAACAAAGCTGCAGCACGTACCTTTCCAGTTTTATGGAGAAACTGAAGTGCACTTTGCTCATTTCAATATTCCAGAACAACTAGTGACAGGCAATGGACCACAATTCACTGCAGCAGAATTTAAGTCATTCCAAACTAAATATGATTTTGAGTGTATTAATAACAGCCCACATTACCCACAAGCGAACGGAGAGGCCTGTACAGACAGCCAAGAGAATCCTACAACTGCAAGATCCATTCCTTGCTCTACTGAGTTATGGATCAACACCAACAACAACTGCTGGATATAGTCCAGCACAACTCACAATGGGGGAGACAACTCTGAACTACTGGAAAAGAAAACTACGTTGGAACAATCTCCAAAGTGGCCAACCATAGAGAGTAGCCAAATCAAAGAGAAAAAGAGCTTACACTTTTATAAACAGACAGCACTCAAATATAAAACTTTGTGACCATGTTTGTGTCAGACTAGATGGAGAAAAGGGATCGTCACAGGGTCCACTCACTGCTGGTCTGGCACATCCTCCTGGTCACTCTGGGGATTAGCTCTTGAGGTTGACGCCCCCAGCCACAGTTTGCACACCGTTGCTCTGTTTCTCCCTCTGGTCTGCGGCCCCACTCTCACTCCTGGAACTGCAGTATCCTCTTTGTGGCTTAGCCTTATGGCTAGTCCTCTAGCCTTCAGTGTTTCCCCCTTCTGGGGTAGCAAAGTCCCTTCTCCCTAGAAGTTTTAGTCAGTCTTTCCTTTCACTGGCCATCGGTGCCACTCTCTCAGTGGCTAGTAGGGGAACCTGGGCCCGCCCTCTACTCTGGGTACCAGTCCAGGGAACCACAGTATTGGGCTTTCCTTTCTTAGCCCTCACTGCTCCTTCCCAGGACTGCTTCTTACTACACCTTGTTCCCCTTCTCTCTCTGGTTATAACCCTCCTCCCAGGGAGTGATTGCTACCTGCCTTCCTGCAGCCCGTCTGCTGCCAACTACCTGGCTTTACACAGGCCCTTCTTGTTCCTCCACTGCTGAGCTTGCTCTCAATTAGTTCCCTTGTCTCTGACTCCTCCACCAGGTGCAGCCTGTGGAGTTATTTGGCCTGCCTGGCCATCTTAACCCCTTTCAATCCTGCGTGGTGTGGACACCCTATCACAAGGATGGAGAACTCCAGCTGTCATAAAGAAACAAAATTAATCGATCAGATCATATGTGATCGAGGCTGACAGTGGAGAGTTCAACAGAAATCAACATTTACCGTTTGTTCCTCAAAAATAACAATCAACGGAGCAGAGTCTACAGATGGTGAATGCAGAACAAGACGACAACTCAGACTCCACACCAAGCTTTTACACGTTGGGTCATGTAATTAGAAAACCAAAACAATTCAGAGACACATAATAGACTGATACATACTGAACTTTAAAAATAGCATGATACTGTACCCGTAAAATTTATACCTTATCTGAGCATACAACAGATATACGTGACAGTGCATTAAAAGAGGTCACAGAAGATGCATCTCTAGTATCTCTCTTCAGGGAGGAAGCTCTGTAGCCAGTTCATATGTATGACAAGCAAAGGATAGTGTAGTTGCTACAAACATGGACAAGCCGGTGTAATCTTTCCGTCAGGTGGGTTTTGTTTATTTTTACAGTAAAAAAGCTAAGCTCATATGACAACACTATCCCTTTGGCTGCAACTTAGTGGCACTTTTAAAGTAAATAAAGATTTAGCTCAAGCTAAAAATTCAGCCCACCTAGAGCACTGTGCTTTAAGGGTGTAATTCAACCAATGTTTATGTTCCATTTAAACCATTTTGAGGACTGAAGTGGTGCAGAGTCCTTGTGCTGACTCTCTGCATGGGGGAAAAGATCACCTTCAGAAAATAAAATGGCTTGGCTTACTAAATTGGTCATTCCCACCTCAGCAAGTGCTGAGAGTCAAGTGTGGTTTGTAAAGAAATCAGAGGGCCATGACTTTTTGACTCAGTTTAACAAACAAAAGGAAAAGCAGGAGGAAGTAGCAGTAACAATGAACACTAAATGATGGAGCATAAGGTACACACAAGAAAATAGGGAGGCAGTAAAACATACATTTAGTGATAAGTCTCCAGTCTGTGCCTAGTTGGAGTTTAAAAAAAGTCAGTTCCTTGGAACAAGGAAAAGTCACCTCAGCAGGCAGTGTAGATGAGGAGGAGTGCACCTTTGGATGGAAATGCCAACTCCCCTTGAAGCAGAGAAACAAAGGCCGAGCCACCTCAGATTTCCAGCAGCAGGACAGACCATAAGGAGACTCCTCTCCCCATAGGATCCCCTTCTCCTAAGAAGGCCAGGCTCCTCTTCTTACCTTGAGTTATCTTCTGGAGGGGGATTCAATGTCTCCTTTGGTGTTTTCAAGGTTTGGCTGACTGGCCTTGATTCTGTCTGTTTTCCTCCACTCTTTTCAGAAGCAGCTGGCTGGCTCACTCGCCTTTTCCTGCTTTTTGGGGGATGTAGTCCAACAGGTAGTCCAATGAGCGTGAGAGTAAAGTGATCTGGGTTTGGCCCTTAGTATATTGAATTACGATTTCAAGAAGCCACTAATCTCAGTTGTCTGCTTCTGGTTCTTGTAGGACCTGGCCAGAATGTGTGAGTGTGTGTATGTGTGTGTTTATAATCTGAGGCTGATTTTCAGAAATCCTGAGCACCGGCGGCTCTCATAGAATCATAGAAATGTAGGGCTGAAAGACACCTCGAGGGGTCATCAAATCCAGCCTTCTGCACTGTGGCAGGTCCAAGTAAACCTAAACCATCCCTGACAGGTGTTTGTCCAACCTGTTCTTAAAAACTTCCAATAATGGGGTTTCCATGACCTCCCATGGAAGTCAATTCCTGAGCTTAACTACCCTGATAGTTAGAAAGTTTATCCTAATATCTAACCTAAATCATCCTTGCTGCAGATTAAGCCCATTACTACTTGTCCTTCAGTGGACATGGAGAACAATTAATCACCATTCTCTTTGTAACAGCCCTTATCTTATTTGACGGCTATTGTCAGGTTCTCTCCTGAGTCTTCTTTTCTCAAGACAAAATATGCCCTTTTTTTTTTTTTAACTTTTCCTCATAGGCCAGGTTTTCTAAACCTTTTATCATTTTTGCTGCTCTCCTCTGGACTCCAATTTGTGCACAACTTTCCTAAAGTGTGGCACCCAGAATTAGACCCAGTATTACAGCTGAGGCCTCTCCAGTACTCAGTAGAGAGGGCCAGTTATCACCCACGTTTTACAGATTACATTCCTGTTAATACATCCCAGAATAGTTTTAGCCTTTATTGAAATTGCATCACATTGATGACCCATAGTCAATTTCTGATCCATTATAATGCCCAGATCCTTCTCAGAACTACTATCACCTCACCAATTATTCCCCATTTTGTAGCTGTGCATTTGATTTTTCCTTGCAATGTGTAGCACTTTGCACTTGACTTTATTGAATTTCAACTTGAGTTCAGACCGTTTCTCCAATTCGTCAAGGTCGTTTTGAATTCTGAGCCTGTCCTCCAAAGTGCTAGCAACCCCTCCCAGCTTGGTGTCATCTGAAAATTTTATAAGCACCCTCTCCACTCCCTTATCCATACCATTAATGAAAATATTGACTAGTACAGGACCCAGGACTGAAATCTGCGGGACCCCACTAGATACAGTCTCCCAGGTTGATGACAAAGCATTGATAACTACTTTTTGAATACAGTCTTCAACCGGTTTTGCAGCCACCTTATAGTAATTTCATGTAGTCCACATTTCTGTAATTTGCTTATGAGAATGTTATGTGAGACTTGTCAAAAGCCTTATTAAAATAAAGATATATCACATCTACATCTCCCCCCTTTCCCCATTGACTAGGCCAGTAACCCTGTCAAAGAAAGAAACTAGCTTGGTTTGGCATGATTGGTTTTTGACAAATCCATGCTAGCTATTCCTTATAAGGCCATTATCCTTTAGGTGCTTCTAAACGGATTTGCTCCAGTATCTTTCCAGGTACTGAAGTTAGGCTGACTGGTCTATAATTCCTTGGGTTCTCCCTATTTTAAAGGGAGTACTATGTTTGCCCTTTTCCACTCCTCTGGGACCTCACCCGTCTTCCAAGATTTCTCAAAGATAATTGCTAATTGTTCCGAGACTGCTCCAGCTAGTTCCTTAAGTACCCTAGGATGAATTTCATTAGGCCCTTTCACCTTGAACACATCTAATTACCCTTGAATGTGTTCTTTTCCTATTTTGGCTTGGATCCCTTCCTCCTTGTTGTTAATATTAATTGTGTTGAATATCTGGTCACTATTAAACTTTTTAGGTTAGCCTTTTAGGCTGAAGCAGTCAGCCTTTTTAATGTCATCAATTATTAGCTCTCCTTTCCCACTAAGTAGAAGAATTACACTTTCCTTCATCTTTCTCTTGCTCCTAATGTATTTAAAGAACCTCTTCTTATTGCCTTAATGACAGAAGCAAAAGTTCAGCAGGGCAGGACTCAAAATCAGGCCTGAGAAAGAGAAGAAAAGGCCTCTTGTGGGGCAGTGGATTTTCACAAATCTTCTCCCTCTAAGTGGTGGGGTTATATCATTCCCTAGGTTCTTACTCTCTTAGGTCTTGGCTACACTTGAGAGTTACAGCACAATAAAGCCGCCCACAGCGCTGTACCTCATTCCCCGTCCACACTGGCCAGGCACATACAGCGCTGTGTCTCCACGGCTACAGCACTGCTGGTACTCCACCTCCCCGAGAGGAATAATGTTTATTGCGCCACTGCTGCTGCGCTGCAGCACCAGTGTGGCCGCCCAATGCGCGCTGATATTCCCTGGGAATTTTAAAAATCCCCTTCCTGTTTGCTCAGCCAGGAGTGGAGTGCTATGAGAGAATCTTTCCAGGTGACCATGTCTCCACGTGCCAAGCGATCCCCAGTATGGGGAAATTGCTGGACCTCATTAGTGGGACATGATGGAAAGGGGCCATGACCGGGACACACTGCAGTGCAGGATTAAAGTGAAAGAGCTGCGGAGTGCTTACCGCAAAGCCCGTGAGGCAAACGGGCGTTCGGGTGCTCCCCGCGCGACCTGCCAATTCTACAAAGAGCTGGACACAATACTTGGGGGTGACCCCACCTCCACTCCAAGCACCACCATGAACACTTCAGAGTGGGAGGAGGATGAGGAAAGTGGGAGTGAGGATGCTGGGGCGGGGGGATGCTAGAGGCCTGCAGCCAGGAGCTCTTCTTGAGCCAGGTAGCCAGTTGCAGCGGCCGGTACTTGGTGGAGGACAAACAGAAGAACAGGTTCCCAGTAAGCGGCTTTTTTTTTGGGAAGGAATTTTTTTGGTGTGAGCTCTTTGGGAGAGGAGGGTTAAGGCTGCATGCATGCCTAGAGGCAGAATAGCGCATTGATGTGGTCTATCACATTACCGAGGCCGATTACCCCAATCTCTTCGAAAGTCTCATCCAGAACGTGGGCAATGGACTTGTGCAAGTTTCTTGGGAGAGCCACTGTCAGGTTAACGTGTCCATGCCACTGTGCCACGAGGGGCGGGGGGACCATTGCTGCACACAGGCAAGCTGCATATGGGCCAGGACAGAAGCCGTATTGCAGTAGAAGACGCTCCCTTGCTTCCCAGGTCACCCTCAGAAGCAAGATATCTTCCAGGACGAACTCCTGTGGAAAATGTTGGGACAGTGTTCAGTATAGGTGCCCCCTGCAGCTGTTGGCTCTCCCCAAGGCACAGAAACCCAGAGGACAGTGCAGCTATGAAACAATCAATCAGTCTCCCTTACTCACCATTTTGGGGCTCCCGTGGGTTATGTGCACTCTCTTTGGGACGGGAAAATTATGCTATTGTGTAGACTGTGTGTGCCCTCCTTAAGTGCGGGGAATCATTACTCTGTCTGGTATAAACAATGCTACCTCTGTTAAGTGTTGCACTTTGCCTTTACAGATGCAGCCTTGAGATCTCAACCATCCGTGTTATCACCGGCTGAGAGACTGCAAAGACACAGAAAGAGGCCGCGAAAAAGCAAAGAAGACATGCTGCAAGAAGTGCTGCAACAATCTCTTCAAGAGAATCAAAAAGTGCAGGACTGGAGGGAGAGCAAAAGCAGGATCTGCAAGGAAAATGCAGTGCACTGGCGGCAAAGCACGGAGCACCGGCAGCAAAGTACAGATTGGCTGATAAGCATCATGGAGCGCCAAGTGGACTCTATCCAGGTGCTTGTAGCCATGTAGGCGGAGCACTACCCATGTCCCCCCCCCCAGCCCTTGTCCCAAAACTCTTTCTCTTGTGCTCCCATGTCACCTCCAACCCACTTTCCCCAACATCTGGGTTCTTGCTGCCAACAGCTGCCTCCAACACCTGTATCTTCACCACCCAGCCCTGAAAACTACGACCCTTACCCTCTGCACTCAACCCCCATCACCATGCAGTATAGCCATCCTGAAGTGCAGCACTCATTGCACAGCACTCCAGACAGGACATACGCAAATCTGTGATTGTACTGTTCCTCACCCCACCCCCTTTCCCTTTCTGATTCCCAAGCAGTTGTGTTTCTTTTCAATAAATGGTATTTTTGGCTTTGAAAATATTCTTTATTATTGCATAAAGTAAAAGATACCTTAGCCCAGGAAAGAAACAGGCACTGCACGTCAGCTTAGCAAACACAGATTCCTACTAACATTGTAACCACTGCACTTCACTCCCGTGCAGACATTACTGCTGGCTTTCAGCCTCAAATTGCTCCCTCAAGGCATCCCTAATCCTTGCAACCCCACGCTGGGCCCCTCTAATAACCCTGATCTCTGGCTGTGCAAATTCAGTCTCCAGGTGTTGAACCTCCAAGGTCCATGCCTGAGTGAAGCTTTCACCCTTCCCTTCACAAATGTTATGGAGGGTACAGCACCCAGATATAACTGCGGGGATGCTGTGTTCGGCCAAGTCCAGCTTCCCATACAGAGATCACCAGCGACCCTTTAAACGGACAAAAGCACACTCCACAGTCATTCGGCACCGGCTCAGCCTGTAGTTGAACCATTCCTTGCTGCTGTCAAGGCTCCCTGTGTAGGGTTTCATGAGCCACCTCATTAACGGGTAAGCTGGGTCTTCAAGGATCAAAATGGACATTTCGACTTCCCCTACTGTGATCTTCCGCTCTGGGAAAAAAGTCCCGGCCTACAGCTTCCTGAAGAGGCCAGTGTTCTGAAAGATGCGTGCATCATGCACCTTTCCAGGCCAGCCTGTGTTAATGTCAATGAAATGCCCACAGTGATCCACAAGCGCCTGGAGAACCATAGAGAAATACCCCTTCCGATTAACATACTCGGATGCTAGGTGGGGTGGTGCCAGAATAGGAATATGCATCCCATCTACCGCCCCTCCACAGTTAGGGAAACCCATTTGTGCAAAGCCATCCACAATGTCCTGCACGTTACTCTTAGTCATGGATCTTCTGAGCAGGATGCAATTAATGGCCTTGCAAACTTGCATCAATGCGATTCCAATGGTCAACTTTCCCACTCCAAACTGGTTCGTGACCGATTGGTAGCTGTCTGGAGTTGCCAGCTTCCAGACTGCATTAGCCACCAGCTTCTCCACCGGCAGGGCAGCTCTCAATTTCGTGTCCTTGCTCTGCAAGGTGGGGGCGAGCTCCTCACACAGGCCCATGAAAGTGGCTTTTCTCATCCGAAAGTTCTGCAGCCACTGCTCGTCATCCCAGACTTGCATGACGATGTGATCCCACCACTCACTGCTTGTTTCCTGAGCCCATAAGCGGCATTCCACGGTGCTGAGCATGTCTGTGAATGCCACAAGCAATTTCGTGTTGTACGCGTTACGCGACTCGATATCATTGTCGGACTCCTCACTGTCACTTTGGATCTTAAGGAATAGCTCGACTGCCAAACGTGATGTGCTGGCGAGACTCATCAGCATACTCCTCAGCAGTTTGGGATCCATTTCCCGCAGACCGAAACTGAACACAGATCGCGCTGCACAGAAACCGTTGAAAGATGGCGTTGAAAGATGGCGCCAAATGTGGATGGAAACACAGGGATTGCTGGGATGTGAAGTGATGCATCACGGGGCATTGGGACAGGACCCAGAATGCCCCGCCCCCTCCGCCCCCTTCCCACAACTCACAGCGCCAGAATGGGAAGAGGTGCTCTGTGGGATAGCTGTGGAATAGCTGCCCATAATGCACCGCTCCCAATGCCGCTGCAAGTGCCGCAAATGTGGCTACAATAGTGCTCTGTCAGCTGTCAGTGTGGACAGACTGCAGCGCTTTCCCTACTCAGCTGTACGAAGGCAGGTTTAACTCACAGCGCTGTACATCTGCAAGTGTAGTCATGGCCTTAGTAGGCTAAGGAAATGACCTGTGGAATTTTCCTGCCATTATACTGCTTAGGATAGCATGCTAGTGCAGACATCTAATCAGTCACCCTGCCCAGACCTTCAAAATGCTTTATTTGTGCAAGTGGAAAGGAGGATCCAACAGTATTTCCCCCTCCCCCCCCCTTAAATTTCACTCATGATTGTTGATCTCAACTAGATCTTGCAGAGCTTTTCTCTTCTGCAGGCCCTCAGGGCAGATACAAAAGATTAAGTAAATTAACACGTTTGCTTTTGCAATCCTTCCTCCCAGTCCCTTCTCAACTTTAACCTCAATTTAGATCACAAAACATTCACAAAACAAAAATAAAAAGCAGGAATTTTCCATTTCTCTATTAAAAATAAAGGGCCAAATTCAGCAATAGTAGAATTATGCATGCTTAAATCAGGATTGAGTATGTCTCAAAACAGCCATGCAGCGAAGGGAGAAGCTTTTTAAATTTACTACATTTAAGAAAGTGTAACAAATAGATCATTTCTTTGGCAGTCAGGCAGGAATCCCAGCAGCAAAAATCCATGAGATATTCAAAAGTGTAAAGAGGAAAATGTCAGCATAATGAAAAAAAGAGGGTTCCTGTTCTCACTCTATGCTGCTTAGAAAATACAGTGATCTCAGATAAGATACACTCTCTTAGCAAATAAAGACCATCCTTAGTAATGTGAAAACTTTACTGGGGCTTTCTCAGAAGCTGCAGGTACTTCAGATTGCAGTATTTCTGACTACTAGCTTGCCAACAACTTCCTGATGTGTTCAGTAGGGTCGCCAGGATTAGACTGGCAGTTCTCCTTTGCCCTGGCTTGAACCAAAATCTTCATAACTTTGTCAGTGGATTATTAGCAGCACTTCAGAGTAATCAGTCTGTTTTGGGAAGTTACCAGGTGACTGTCTCACTTGCTCTTACTAAGGAATACTATAAATCATTGACTTGTCTGGCTGCCTTTGGTAGAGTTGCAAGTATGCCTGTCAAGGCTTGGTGACTGGAGAGGAGGGTGGGGGATGGGATAGGAAATTAGCTTCTCTTGAAGAAGGGGGGAAAACTGTTCAGAATGGTAAAAACAAAAAACATTCTGCCTTTTTATTCCAACTTAAGTAAGTGAGTCTACATAGTTACAATTTCTCTTTATGTTATAATATTTCAGAACTGTAGAAGTATTATTTTTAAATGACTTAAGCCTATATTCTAATATTAGGCACTGCTAGCAGATGAGCTGAAATTAATCTTAGATAAAAGATTTAAATAAACCCTAGATCCTAAGTCAACAGCAGACCGCACAGGCAGGTCTTAAAGTGACAAAGTATTTGAAAATGATTTCCTATTTCCTGCCAGGAATCTAAATTTAGGGTTGTGTATTTCTTATGCAATAATTAATGATTTCAGAAACACCCAGAGGAGTGCTCTCTGCTTTAGGTGTTTGTGAGGGGCAGCAGAAACACAGAACTAAGCAGAGTTACCGGAAACTGATGGGCCAGATTCACTGGCATGCTTCAGTGACACAGAGCAGCCATACCCCTAGCTGAGACGAGTTAGAATGGGTTTCTGGCTGTTCTTTAATGTGGAGTGGTGCAAAGCAGCCATAGTAGAGCATAGATTCCAAGGCCAGAAAGGACTGTTGTGATAGAGTCTCACCTCCTCTATAACACAAGATTCACAGGTTTTTTGTGAAAGTATTTCATATCACGGTAACTTTATTATCCCCAACGGTCCTCTCCTTATGGTGAATGAATTATAACTGAATACTCTGGGACCTTTTTATAGCAAAGCTTTTTTCTTTTCTTACTTTTTACTTTACTTACACGAAACATCTTCATGATGGAGATTCACCATAAATGGAATTGCAGTTAGCACACTGCAATTCACTGAAACGATTTTGGACTTTCATCCTGTATGTCTTTGCTATATATGGCGTTTCAAGGTCCTGAATTTTATGGTCATCATTTGCAAAGAGTCAAAGAAAGGTTGAAATTTTAGACCCAATTATTCTGTAGATAGGTGAAGGCAGAATGTAGCAGTTTATCACCTCACTAAGAAGCACATCCGTCATTTTAGATCCAATTTACCTCCATCCCATGCAAAACATTGTTATCTCACTTCTAATATTGACAACTATTGATAGCTAAAATGCTGAAGACAAAAATAACATTTTTTTTATGTTGAATAAGCTATTCCCATCTCACCTTCTATATTTCGCCTACTAGAGATGGAGTCAGAATGCAAAATTTGGATCTAGATTTCAAACACCCAATAGCGTGAGGGTTTGTTCAGATGTTTGGTCTGGTTTGTAGTGTTAGTTTTGCTTCTATCATTTCTCTACAGAAACTGTATCATACTTGGTGTTCAGCCTGTGGAGAGATACAGTATGTGTGTGGCATATGAGAGAAAGAATGTAACACGTGGCATCCCCTGTGGATGAAAAGCTAATGACCACAAATTTAGGAGTCTCTAGCCAGTAGCAAAAAGAAGCCTTGAGGAGAGAGTGTGGGAGAAAGATAACGGTGATGTGGAGGAGTGACAGGAAGAGAAGGAAGAGCTCAGGACTAGGGTGGGGAGGAGGACATTAATTTGCTGTCTGGCTGATTATAACCAACATCTCCTCCAACTTTTGTCTTCTGTTTGGTCCTTTAGCCTTTCCCCCTTGAGTTTTGCCTGCTGGCAACACAGCACTGTGAACAGACACCTCTGCCCATGTCCCTTGACCAAGACTATGTGGGAGAGAGTCAGAAACCCAACCTTAGGAGAGGTGTGCAGAAGAGTAACAGGATCCTCTTCTCCGTGGGGATGCCTGCATGAAATCACCCACATGGTTATAACAAAGTTATAAAAACAGAGAAAAAGAAATGGAATCAAAGATAGTTTGCTTAACATAGCTTGACTTAGACTACTCAATATGCCTTATCTAATTTATCTTTCTCAGCAGGGAAAGGCTCTGCTCTGACATCCCCTTGTTCCCGGAGCTAGAATGTGCTGTTATGTCCAGAGTGACTCCCTCTCCCTCATTATTAAACCCTGCCTTTGGGTCAGCTTGCATGTCCAGACAGGCTTCTCTTGATCAGGAGCTGCTACCCCTGCTTTCAGAACTAGTTTTCTGACTTCACCCCTTCCTTCTATCTACACCTAGGCTTGCACACACACAGGTTTGGATTCACTGCTCTCAGAGGATGTCTCCACCAGAGACATAACAAACAGTACACTGAAAGGCCAGGTTGTATGCATTTGAGTGCCTGGATATCAGGCACATTCTGTGGAGACCAAATCTATTAACATGATTACTACTGACAGTCTATTGTCTAGTCCCCAGCTTCCTTACCTTGGGCATTCCTGAAACCCAGGTCTGAGCTGAAAGGGGGCAGATTCAGAACAAATCCCTTTGGTTGTTACTATACACAGCTCCTGACATTGCAAAAAAACTTTGAAATATACCATCTTTTGGGAATCCAACTTCTGCATCCCTTTTTGTTTGTTTTACTTTGCAATTGTCTGCAGTGAAGCAGAAATAGTAGAAAAAAAGATGTCCTTGAGAGTATGTTGCATGCTAGGATTCAGCTGCAACACTAGATTTCAATGAGCCAGCGAAATAAGACAATAATGCTACATTCCTGAATGCTGTTAAGGTCAGAGTGGGGAAAGTGCACCATTCAGCTATACAGCCTCTGAGTTTCTGAAGCTCTCGTTTGTTTTTGCTGTTATCAGCTACACAATGTGTGGTAAAAAAATGAATCCCCCCACCCTTCCATATACTTGCTATTTTGCTTGCTTCTGCAATTTCATAGAGACACTTATGAAACTGCCACAGATAGGCAGAGTGACCTTGCTATATTAATAGATATGAAGGATTACAAATACGTGCAGGGGGAACAAAGATGTGAAGTTTGGATCTGAACTTTACCACGTTTTGTTTGATGCGCACAGAGAAAGGGGCCTGCTGAGGCATTCATATCTGGAATCAAAGTTGACCAAAGTCCAGGGACATTCAGATCCTGGTGCTTGGGTGTTCAAACCCATTCCCAACTCCCCAAATATGTACCTACAAAGCATGTGATTAAACACAGCTTTCTGGAATCCTAAGTGGTAACTACACCTGCTGTATATTATCGGGGGTATTCTTGGCATGAATCGACATGACAAGAAACAAAGGATTTATATCTTTTAGTTTGTCAATGTTTATACAGTACTCAAGCCTGGAATATGAACAACGTTCCCCCGTTAGGAATGGTTTTGAAAAGCGCAGGGTGTAAAAGATTAACTATGTATCGATGTGGCCATTCGATGCAGAAGGGAGGGCTGGCTGAAAAACACTTAAAATTAAAACAAACAAACAAAAAAGGTTTCAAAATATGTGCGTGTTACTGTTCCACACTGGAACACAAACAAGTCCTATTGATTTTTTCACATGAAAACTAGACATCCACTACTCCAGAATAGCCACTTGCCTGGAAGACCAGGGTTTAAGTCCCTACTTCAAATCAGACCGTGCAGGGATTTGAATGTGGGTCTCTTGCACCACAGACTAAAGCCCCAGCCTCCAGGTTATAGAATTAGTTTCTCCTTATATGAATGATTAAATGCTCATTGCCATGTAAGAGAGAGAGAGAGAGAGAGAGAGAGAGTGTGCCACTGCCCCCAGAATAGCCAATAGCTTAGTGGTTATGGCATTAACTCGGGACATGGTGGAGGGAAATGAACATGGCTCTCCTATAGCCCAGGCTCTTAACTATTCTAGGGGGCACCATAGGAGATGCCCATTGGGGATAATAAAGTTTCCCTGACATTTCACCATGGACCTGAAAAATCTTTCTAATGAAAATTTCACCTAAACCCACATCTTTCAACAACTCACCATTTTTCAATGGAAATAATTTTAACTGACCAGCTCTATCAAAGGGTATGAATGAACCTCCAGAATGAATGAATTTGTTTAAGGAAAACAACTGCTGGGAAAGTCAGTCACAAAATTTGCAGATGATGTTATTAGGATGAAGAAAGCATTTTTCTTCCCTCAATCAAAATCAGAAGTAGGTCTAATTCACTGACCATAGCTCCAAATTTCTCCAAAATGCCATAGGGCTTGGACCCATGTCTAGTTAGTATAAAATCAGCTCAGCACACGGTATACTTTCACCTTGTCTCCCCACAGTGTGGATGGGGGCAGGAAGCTACTTATTCATGGAGATTGGTACTAGCTGTTATTATGAAAGAGTGGACAACCCTCTCCCCAAAATAAAAACAAAAAACAACAAAAAATTGGTGCCACTGTACATGTTATTGCAATTCTCCCCTATGCAGCTAGTCCACGTTGACATCAATAACACTTCTCTTCTTCCTGACACTTACAACCCCCCACCCCCAAATTAAAACAGCGAGGAAGGTTTATTCATGAGTCTGGGTAGCACTATTACTATCAGCTAATAGTGGTACATAAAAGATAAAGTGGGGGAAAAGAGAGAGAATGTGTTCCTGAGGTATTTTAACTGCAGAGAGCAGCAGCAGCACAAGTGTCAGTTCTCACATCTGATGCATGTTTTAGGGGCGTAGTAGGCTGTCTGGGAGCTGCTCCAGGCATACTCTCTATCTGTGAGAGAGGGGATAAATCTCTCTCTGTTTGTAAGGCCGGATCCAAGTAGGTGACTTTCCCCTGAAGAAGCTCAGTCTACCAGCCCCCCCTTCTGCTGCATGATATTTCTACAATTAGATTGAGTATATTATATGGTAATATCCCCTGGACTGGTATTCCATCCAGCAGAGAGGCTTTGTATGTCACTACGGCTGGATGGACACCCTGGGACCTCTGCCGACAAGAACAAGAGTATAATCTCTTGGCAAACAATGCAGCAGGCAAGAAATAAGAATGAGTTCAGGAAAACCCATGACCAGTGCTTACATTCTCAACTCAAGTTCTTGCTTTTGACCCTTCAGTCAAAGACCCATTAATAAAAAGTGTTGGACTAACTGCATTTATGAATTTCCCTTTTCTTGAAAAAAAAATCATTATCTGTCATTTGCCAGACACTGGGCCTCATTCTGATCTCACTTACACTGGTGTAACTCCATTGATGTCAGTGGAGTTACTCCTGATTTATACCACTATAGTTTCTCCCTATCATTCTTGGAAATCCTCACAGGACTGAATAGTTCTTAAACAATAAAAACTAAGGCCTTGTCTACAATTAAAAGTTGATCTATACCAGTATAAAATGTGCTTATACTACTATAACTGCATCTCCATTGGGGTTATCATCAGCATAACTATGCTGGAAAAAAAATTACATCTCAGCATTTTAGTTATGCCGGTAAAACATTTAAAGTGTTAGGTATAAAAGGGAATTTTAAAGTGATCTGATTGTTCAGAAGAATCTTCACATTTTTCTTTTACTTTAAAGACGTTCTCCTAGGCTTTGTTCCAGCAAGTTTAACTTCTAACCCCACTTGCTGCAATATTCAACCATAAAACATTTATCTGCCCTGGTTTTGAGCCAATTGGCACCATGAAGAGCAGACAGCCTCTCAAAAATGTGATGCATTCTGCAGCCTGCCTGCCAATCACATCAGTGGCGTGGAAATTCCTCAGAAAGAAGTTTTGAAATTGGCCTAGCATAGGTGGCACTTCAGTGCTGGTGTCATCCTCCCACAACTCCCACACACTTTGCATTAGATCGAATTTTTTATATACTTTTTCTAACTACTACTGAATAAATGGACATCGTCCCAGAGCTGCTGTATAACTATCAAGACCTCTGGATCCTTGCAGCAAAACAAATATCTTGAGAAAGGGAGGAAGTGCATTATTTCCACAACACTAAAGGATTCAGCAATATAGACTGTTTACTTAAGCGGCAATAGTGGTGTTTTATGAGGTAATAATGCAATTCCCATGTGGACAAACTATGAGGCCAAAGACCAAGTAGTGTATTCTGATCAGAGAATTGAATTGGTGCTGTACTAGCTATAATAAAACCTTACCACAATACACTAACATTACTACAGTGCAACCAGCATTTGGTGACAAATTTCAGTTGGTTTGTTTTCCCCCTGTTTATTAGCTCCTTGTTAATTTCATTTTTCCAAATGTATTACACATGCGTGATACATACAAGTGTTCACATGCTGTGGGATAGACACGCTGAACTGTTTAACTTGACAACACATCCGACCAGCTCTTTGTTGCCAAGGGTTAAGTCATCAACTGATTTTCAAGCGAATGGAAAATTCTGGCTAGTTTCTCCAACCAGAAGAGCTCAGTTCTGCAACCCTTGTTCACAGTCAGCAGCACTAGCTCCCAGGATTCGTCTCGTTGCCTTCAAATTCACTAACAGCATTATTCAGCACTAATGAGGGCAAGGGTAGGAGAACCAGGTTCTGTGAGCCTGATCCTGCACCACTAAAGTCAATGAGAGTTTTGCCAACGGGAGCAGCATCGGCACTAGGTGGATAAACACATTAAAGAACTTACCTTTTAAAAATCATATTGGCTCTTTTTCTGGCAAGTGTAGTTTGTCAGCTAGGTTGTGCCCCTGGGCTAACCTGCCACAGAGAGGGGTAAGGGGCAGTAAGACACCCCTGCACACTCCCTTGTGAAGCTGCATTAGCCTTGATTGTGGCTCCAGGTGCCTGGGGAGAGCACAGACTGGGCACCTGATACATCCTGTGAGTAACTGTGCAGAGCAGGGCATAGAGAGAGATGGGGAATGGGTAGGGCCATGGCTAAGCCCCACCACTCACCAGTCAGCAACACTGGCCAGGCATGAGAAGGGCAGTAAGTGCCCTGAAAAGCAGGTATGCTCCCCGCTTTACACTGGACTAAACTGAATGGCTCCCTCTAGCCCACAGTGACATTGTCTAAAATATAAACAGTAAAATAAATAATGTTTCAGATAGTTAATTCAGTGAAGTGAAGCTTGATTATATCGCACATGTATGGGTGTAAGGGACATTCAACATAGGGTTTATGCTATGGACACAATGTAAGACCTATACTGGGTTCCCCATTCTGGTTGTTCAGCCCCAGATGGTCCTTCAGATATATCACCTACTGAAAAATCTTCTAGCTTAGTCAGACCTCTCACAACCTGGGAACACCTGTACGCTTTGCTAACAGAGAAACCTGTGTGAGAGCACACCACAGAATGTAGGGCTTGGTACTGCTACTCTTATTCGCATTGCGCTAGATCACTGGCTGGTGTAAATGAGATCTCCAAGTCCAGGCAGCTAAGCCCATTGAATAGTCCCTTCTGTGTGAAAAGTCCCATTGAGTCCAACAGAACTGACTGCACAGGAAGCTTGTCACAGGAGTGTCCACCCCACAGCACCTTTCCTGGGGGAACCATGGTGCTGCAGGTGCTTCCCTGCTTCAGTTTCCTCCTCCATGGTGGCTCTCCAGCTCAGTCTTTATAATGTAGCTCGTCCCTCCTGCCAAGTCACTAAACAAATTTAACCTCTTCCAAGGTTACAAAAGCCCAAACAATCACCATATTCTTCTGACCCCTTGGACTATTCTTCAGCCCATCTCCTCGGCTCCATTGTCAGCCCCTTCTGAGCTACCTTTGCTTTCCTCTGTTCGGTTATACAGGGCTAGCTCGCAGGCTGCCCATCTCACATGCTACCACTTACTGGAGCTTCCTGCAGCCCAGACTGTAACAATCTTGGGGTTCATTAAATGACAAGCCAGTGAATGAGAATGTAATATTAAAGTTTTATTCCTAACTCAAGAGCATCCCTGGTGAACTGATGCCCACAACCATGTGGTGATCCTAACCCCTGCCTCCAGGGCACATCTCCAAATTCCTATGTTCATAATACTGGCCCTTAAGAGGGAGCATCTCTAAATTACAATCTTCTACAAACATGTCTACACAGACCTCACTGCCTGCTACGGGAGCCCAATCTGCTCTCCACAGTCCTCCCCACCTGAATTCTCTCAGCTCTTATGAGATCCAGGGGTTCTTCAGTCCCCATTAGTCCCGCACCCTCAGGCTAGGAAGCAGCTAATTATGGAACAGGTGAGGTCAATTCAACCAGGTTGACTGGCCTAAGTCCTCCTGGCCTGAAAGGGGCAGGCTGTCCTGTTCCAAAGGTCCTGCTCAAACTAAGGTGCACTGGTGTCATGTGCTTCTGGCATCATACATCACTGAATCGGGGGGAAGGAGGGACCGTGTTTTGTAGCAGCTTCAGTCTGCAATTGGAGTTAAGATGTAGCCCTGCACTGAGTGCAGTTTGAGATGACTAAGATACAGATAACTATAGCAAGAGCTGTAACTGATCCAAAACAATCAAAGCTTTCTGACCAGACGTAGACTGAAATAAAACCCTCATCCTGGCCATGGTTACAAAGTGGGGATCCTAAGCTGTGGACTCAACACTATCCCTGAGTTGTGAACTTGGTGACTAAGGGGATATGAGCACCCTCAGTCAGAGGAGTAGATATTATCACAGCCAATGCCTACAGTTACTTTCCCCACAGTCTACCATTACCACTTAGTCTTATCGAGAGTGAGCCTAAGCCAGATTGCTTTAATCTATTCTTCCCACATTGACTCAGGAAAAAACGTGAATTCAACTTTATGCTTCAACTGATTGCCTTTAGCACAATCGGATTCTTTTACTGGTGCTCTAGCCATCTTCCTCCTCACTTCATTTGTTGCATGTCGTCTCTAAACCAGGGTTGGTTTTTGGCCTCATCCTCATTGACAGAGAGGTTTGCTGTAAGTATAGTATTTTCCTTGAAATATCTGGAAATGCATTGGTTCTACTATTCTCTGAGGGCAGGCCATCAAAGCATGTCCCTTGCCTCAATAGGAGAGATGTTCTCCTACTTCTAAACACGAGACAAATGTTGGGCCATGGCATCAGTAGACTTTCCAGTTCCTTAATCTCTAATCCCATTTTTAGTTTCTATTTTTTAATCTATATTATTCCTGAAGAGAATTTTCCACAAAGGATGGTCAGAGTAAAAGAAACTGAAACTGCGCATTTTGAACAAACTTCTTAACCTCACATACGTCTTTCAAGTTTTAAGAAACTAAGGCCTTGATCCCCAGGTATACTGGGGCTGCTTTGTGCTGCTCTGAACATGCAGATCCAGTCCCTGGTGGATTCTCTCTGAAGATGGGGGATCTGTGGTTGGCATAGAGCCATCATAGCAACTCCTAAGGCATTCTCCTCCAGGCTGCAAAGTACAGGTGATAAGACTGTGGGGCGGGGAAGGAGGCCTGGCTGTGGCTACTTTATGCCATGGCAATTCCAGGCTGTCATGGTGGCCCTTTGGGGCTGTTGGCTGCTGGCACAAATTAGAATAGCCTTCAGGATGTTCTGCTTACATCGGGTACCGGTCCTCTGCCTTGATGGCCCCAGAATTGTGGGAAGTCAAGGGAAACCTAAAGACACCTCTGCTCCACCTCATTGGCACAGGACTCTTCTCAATCACCCTTGAAGTTCTGCTCTCAACACCTGGTTCAACTGGCCCCACTTGTGCCATAATTAGTTGCCTCCCAGCCTGAGGGTGTGGAACTAATGGGGCCAGGTGACAGACTGAAGAACCCAGGGCCTCATGAAAGAACTGAGAGAACTGCTCACTGAAACATATAACAAGGATTTAATTGGTGTTTGTGGCATTACAAGAATCATACATTTATAAACAGCAGAATCTCTCCTGGGAATCTCTGAAAAGCTGTAAGAACTAAGACTCTCCAGCCCTGCTGCCGCCATAAAATTCTGAAGTCATTTCTCAAAGAAGGTTACTTGATTTGATTACTTTCTGTCTATTCTTTTCAGCCTTAAAGATTATGGCAGAATGAAAACTGCAATAAAATGAAATCTAACTAACATAATTCACTCTAAGAGCACTGTAGCTGAGAGAAGTCTCTCTGGACCCAAGAGACCCATTCTACTCTATTTTCAGGTCCAGGTTTAATTATATCTCTAGTTTAGCCACGTAAAAAAAAAAGCCTCCGAATTACTTGTACAAACTGAACAAACAGCAAAAGAAATTCCTGCTGGGCTTTTAAATGAAAACTTTGCCTCTAGCAGTGAGTAGAAGAATCAGCTCTCACCTACTTTGCAGGGCTTGTAACCTCAAAGCTCTCACATCTGAGTAATCTTTTTGTTCCTGGAAGTGTTCATTACTGACAGCTGGTGTCCCGCTTGTAACTATTTACCAGCACAAGTCTGGGCCTTCAATTCAGATTTCAGACCATAGCTAATGGTCTCTGGACTTCCTTTGTCTGGATTCCTTTCTTCTCCCATACCCTCACCCCTCTTTTTTTGTATGCTTGTTTTTTTCCAGGTTATCAGCTCCATCAAATGATTTGAGTGTAATCATAACAGACATCTGTGTTGAATTGTTACTAAACATTTTAAAGCATTGTTAGAGAACTGAGTGCCTCCTGTGTGAAAATGGAGTAGTTAGATATGGATCTCTTCAAGCAGTCAAAACATAATTTGAAGCAGTGTCATCTCATAGGCATTACAGATGTTCGAGCATAATGCACACCTTTCCTATCAGAATATTTCTGGATCAATACAACATTTTGAAATCCACATGGGGACCACGCAGGAAGGGAACAGTAATGAAGCTTGCCTGCCTGAGAGTAAAAATTGGGCTCTCTGTGTCCACTAACTGGGAAAGAGAATTACAGGAGAGTGATGCTGTGGGGAATGGGCTACTTGTACAGATGCTTTGGTCTTTGAATTGTGGTGCACCACTGAACTGGATTGAGGTTCTGTGATGAAAGGTGTTATTTAAAGGCTTAGTATCTCCAGTGGGACAGAGAACACTTGTTTGTAGCCCTGGTAAGTTCCAAGTCATCAGATGATAAAATCATGATGTTAGCATGCCTAAGCAATTTCAGGTCATTTTTATAGGTAACTGACAGGGTTTGGGATGCAATCAAAACCAGTGAGAGGTTATGTCACCACTTGTCCTGCAATCCTGAGTGTTTCACAACAGTTTGCTGTTGTAGCTTCTAGCCTGGGACACTCATAACCAGCCTACAGGCATGCAGGTCACACCCTGAAGTGTCTGTGTGCTAGACAGCATGGTTCAGCAGTTCTGACCCCAGCAACCTGTCTACAACCCCACTCTGGCTTCCACCAGCTTTGGTTACAACCAACAAGGTGACCCCAATACAATTCCAGTCTTGAGTTTTCCCAAAAGTGTGAGCTCTGCAATGTCCAGCCCTCTCCCTGACTAGAAGAACAAATTAACTATATTTTTTCTCTGAAGACACAAAAACACATCGCAGCCTTATTAACTTAACTGGGGAAAATACACCCTTCCATTTAACACAGCACTGTGTTGGTTTATAGTAAAACTAAAACAGATTTATTAACAATAGGATATAGCAGGGGTCGGCAACCTTTGGCACACGGCCCATCAGGCCACGAGACATTTTGTTTATGTTGACCGTCCGCAGGCACATCCCCCCTGCAGCTCCTAGTGGCCACGGTTCACCATTCCCAGCCAATGGGAGCTGCTTAGCTCAATGACTTTGTTTCAAGGGACAGGATGACCTCATGCTGTTCTTCCCTTTCTGTGGGCCTCCCATCACCCTTTATGTAATGGAGCTTCCATTCTTTTGATTCCACCATGTTTCATTTACATAGCAGACAGGTAAATAGCTGCCTTCTCTCTTGTCTTGGAGGGAACCTGTTTCTCCCTGTTTGGCCACAGACTTTAAAACATAGTATCATTAAGTATCCATATTTTCTCACAAAGAGTTAATACACACATCACAACGGCAGAGAGTCTTAACTTTCAGAAAAGACCTCACTCTATACACTCTTATAATACAGTAATATTGTGTGCAATCAGTTGATTCAATTGCTTGGCACTTCATTTTCAGGCCCCCCTTTATAGACCAGTAAACCTTTGAAAGGGATTCTTCTGAGGGTTACCCCTCAAAGTGATGTTTATTCATGCTGTGAGGAAGGTGACACATGGAGTCCTGTGGTGAAGGAAGTTCAGTGCTCTTTCTTCCCCCACTTGTGTTTGTTAAAATGCAAATTGTTCTCTTTCCTGCCATCTCCTGCCCCTGCTGTCTCTTTACTGCTTATCAAACTAAACACCCATTCCTTTGTTTAGGGCAGACCTGTTTAACAAGTCCCCCTGACATCTGGTTTACACATACTTCAGTCATAATTCTAGCATATAGCCATAACTCAATACCCAGCACGTACATACATCATGCAAGAAAATTATCAGTTATTAGTTTTCAAATGATACCTCAGAAAGCATGTTTTGTTAAAAAATTACTACACTAGTGTGTTGAGTATGACTACAGGAGTTAGTGTTACAGTAACACTTACTAGTTATTATTTTCTTCTTCCTGTGAGATATGTACATTTGGGTATATGGCACTGGGACACCTAGTTGTCAGAGGGAGATGAAACCTAGTGCAATACACTTATTTGAAGCTCTCCCAAACTTTTTGAAAGTAATTCTTCTGTAATATATCTGGCACGTATAGAATACTGGGTTGGAACATGATGATGTTGGAAGGGAATATATCACCCACAACGTTTTACTATGTTTTCCTCAGTATGCTGTCTCATACACTCTCTTAGCCCTGGTCTACACACACCCCCTAATTCGAACTAGGGTACGCGAATTCAGCTACGTGAATAACGTAGCTGAATTCGAACTACCCTAGTTCGAAAACTTACCCGTCCAGACAGCGGGGAAGCGAAGTCCGCGGCTCGCAGGTCGACTCCGGCAACTCCTCCTGACGCGGTGGAGTACCGGAGTTCGACCTAGCGCTTCCGGAGTTCGAACTATCGCGTCTAGATCAGACGCGATAGTTCGAACTCCGAGAAGTCGAACTCCCCGCGTCGGACTGCAAGGTAAGTGTAGACCAGCCCTTAGAGCTTGCCTATAGCCGTGTGTCTCTGCTACAGTGCAGTGAAAGTCCCAAAGTCTGACTTAGCATGCTGAGCTTTCAAGCAGTACAGTCCCCAGGGTGAGTTACTGTGCGGCAAGCTGGTGCGCTGTAAATTCACACCCTGGTTTGCTGAGCAATAACTCACCATGTAGACAAACTCTTACCTATCCTCTTCCCCCGACTCCAAACAGCTAATCATTGTACACATTAAAACTAAAATGGGCCCTAGTATGTACTTCAAGAATCTCCTTGGAAGCCACTTTCTGTACCTGAAAAAGCGACCACTTCTTATATATGTAAGGCCAGATTGTTATAAACTAATACAGCTTCATTGAACTATCCCATACTCTATGAAACATCCTGTACACCTCTGTGCATAATCATCCTAACCTTCCAACAGAGGTCTCATTGTCATTACAGTGCAAATGTGTATGGTGTCAAATACTATGAAGAATGAATTAGAACTAGGGCTATCAAGCGATTAAAAAAATTAATCATGATTAATTGTGCAATTAAAAAATGAATTGCACTGTTAATAATAGAATACTATTTATTCTAAATATTTTTGGATGTTTACTACATTTTCAAATATATTGATTTCAATTGCAACACAGAATATAAAGTGTACAGTACTCACTTTATATTATTTTTATTACAAATGCACTGTAAAAAACAAAAAAAATGTATTTTTCAATGCACCTCATACAAGTGCTATATGCAATCTCTTTATTATGAAACTTAAACTTACAAATGTAGAATTAGGTACAAAAAAATTGCATTCAAAAATAAAAAAACATAAAATTTTAGAGCCTACATGTCCACTCAGTCCTACTTCTTGATCATCCAATCACTCAGACAAACAAGGTTGGTTACAATTTGCAGGAGATAATGCTGCCTGCTTCTTGTTTACAATGTCACCTGAAAGTGAGAACAGGCGTTCTCTTGGCACTGTTGTAGCTGGCATTGCAAGATATTTACATGCCATATGTGCTAAAGATTTATATGTCCCTTTATGCTTCCACCACCATTCCAGAGGTGGTGTTTACATGCTGCTTGTTAATGATCCAAAGCAGTGCAGACTAATGCATGTTCATTTTCATCATCTGAGTCAGATGCCACCAGCAGAAGGTTGAGTTTCTTTTTTGGTGGTTTGGGTTCTGTAGTTTTCACATCAGAATGTTGCTCTTTTAAGACTTCTGAAAGCATGCTCCTCACCTCGTCCCTCTCAGATTTTGGAAGGCACTTCAGATTCTTAAACCTTGGGTCAAGTGCTGTAGCTATTTTTAGAAATTGCACATTGGTACCTTCTTTCCGTTTTGTCAAATCCGCTGTGAAAGTGTTCCTAAAATGAACAACATGTGCTGGGTCATCATCTGAGACTGCTACAACATGAACTATATGTAGAAAGCAGGTAAAACAGAGCAGGAAACATATAATTCTCCCCCCAAAGAGTACAGTCAAAAATTTAATTGACACTTTTTTTTTTAAAAACAAGCATCATCAGCATGGAAGCATGTTCTCTGGAATGGTGGCTGAAGCATGGAAGGGGCATATGAATGTTTAGGATATCTGGCATGTAAATACCTTGCAATGCCAGCTATCAAAGTGCCATGCGAACACCTGTTCTCACTTTCAGGTGACATTGTAAATAAGAAGCAGGCAGCATTATCTCCTGTCAATGTAAACAAACTTGTTTGTCTTAACGATTGGCAGAATAAGAAGTAGGACTGAGTTGACTTGTAGGCTCTAAAGTTTTACACTGTTTTGTTTTTGAGTGCAGTTATGTAACCTAAAAAAACCCCTCTGCATTTCTAAGTTACATTTTTACAATAAAAGTACTGAAGTGCAATCTCTTTATGAGGTGAACTGAAAAATACTATTTCTTTTATCATTTTTACAGTGCATATATTTTTAATAAAAATAATAATATAAAGTGAGCACTGTGCACTTTGTATTCTGTGTTGTAATTGAAATCAATATTGAAAATGTAGAAAAACATTCAAAATATTTAATAAATTTCAGTTGGTATTCTATTCATATAAGTGTGATTTATCACGATTAATTTTTTAAATTGTGATTTTTAAAAAAATTAATCACGTGAGTTAACTGATTAATTGACAGCCTAATAAGAACCTTTAAACCTATTCTTAAGAATACTAAGCAATTTTCAGAATGCTTATTAATTGGTCAGCTGTGCAGGTATATATATCTTGGGGATTAGCCAGTTTCACTGCTGCACTGTCCCAGCCACTCTCAACCTCCAGTAGGGAATTCAGAATAATTTGTTTTAACTATAGAGGAGAGAATTGCTTAAACAGCTCATCCACTCTATGGTACATATGAAATATATGCCTTGAAGGCGTTGTATTTAGTTTTTTGGATGTGTGTTTGTTTAGTCTTAAATAGAAAACAACAAACAACAACAACAACACAGCTCCTGCTTTGTGACTTGTTCTTCCAGCCAGGCTGCTGTAGTTTTCCTCTTCCGGGTTGGGTGTGTGTATCAAAGTCTCTTGGGACCTGCTGTTCCAGGCAGTCATTCACAGCCTATTAACTATGCCACTTCTCCAGTGGCTAGGAGGGGAATGCAGGCCAACCCTCTACACTGGATTCCAGACCAGAGACCCTACAACAAGTAGTCAAGGTCTGCACAGTCTTCAACCTTACTGCTGTATCCCTGGGCTACTTCCTACCTTGCCTTCATTCACCCTGAGAGCAACTGTAGCCTCACTCTCTGCATTCCCCTTCTGCTCTGAGCTACTGGGCTTTATACAGGCCCCTCCTGCTTCTGTCCAGCTGAGCCTCCTCTTTAATTAATCATCATTGTTCCCTGGATGCTCCTCCAGGTACAACCTAGGCAGTTAATTGGCCCACCTGGCCACCTTCACCCCTTCAGCACTTGTATAGGGTGGACAACCTGTCACAGTCTTACAGTGCCTATTGATATAGTAGACATATACTATCAATACAACCAGATTTAGTTTGTTTTATCCAGTATTCACTATAGAAAAAGGAAGGAGAGTTAAAAATGTACATGATGTGTATGTGTACTGTTTCACAGGGAGTGAAAATATATAATCGAAACGGACATGAAACTGTTCAAAATCTTGGCGAGCAGTTCATTTTCCTCACACCAAATGTATTTCAATTCATTTTGCAGTTAGGTTTACATTTGAAGGAAATAGTGTGATATAGAAATCTGACAGCTCTTTGTTTAGACTCCTGGTAAGAACACAGTGTTCCCCTGGGGAAAAAAAAGTTAATCTGATGTCATTAAAGGGACATTCCTAATACAAAAAATAGCTACAATTCCTGGACAATTATTTTATGGAAAAAATTCATGCTCCTCCATCACATTCCTCAGCTGCCAACTTCTCTATGCACTAACTCTACCACAGCCTTTTTACCAAGGCACCATTAAATGCTTGGGAAATAAACTAGGGGACATGTATCAGCACAAAGGAAAACGTATAACATTCAGTGGGATGTGATTGAGGCAATTCAGATATTTCCCCTATAGCTGGCTTTATTTTTCAGCAATTCCAAGGCCAGAAGGGCCCATTATGATCAGCTAGTCTGTCCTCTTGTATAACACAGGCCATCGAACTTCCTCAAAATAGTCCCTAGAGCATATTTTTTTAGAAACCCATCGAATCTCTATTTAAAAATGGTCTGTGATGGGGAATCCACCACAACCCTTGGTAAATTGTTCCAATGGTTAAATCACTCTCACCCATAAAAATTATACCTTATTTGCAGTCTACATTTGTCTAGCTTCCACTGCCAGCCATCGGATCATATTTCTCTATTAGATTGAAGAGCCCATTATTAAATATTTATTCCCCATTTAAATACTTCTAGTCTGTGATCCTCACCTGTTAACAGTTTAGCTAAAACTATTGCAGATTTTAATATTGAAAAAGGACAACAAAAATTAGGACTGAAAAATAATAGCTAATTCTAGTCCCAAAACCTTTGGGACAAATTCAACTCTGGTATAAACGGAAAACTTCATTACCTGTTATCATGACTGAACTTGACCCATTGTCTAAAACCAAAGTTGAAAACATTTTCATAATGTGGACTACACTTTTAAACATTGGACCATCTCATGGACCATCTGCCCTCCCATTCACATAACAACCTGTGGCAACTACAGCAATTCTCCATGAGAAAAAATAATATTAATTGTAGTTTCTTAAAAAATGTATTTAGGCTTCTGGAAAGAGGAGAAAAAGCCAGGACTATGTGACCAGTCAGACTGTTGTTTGAGAATCTGGTTCCCATGGGTTTTTTTCATGAGAGCACTACCTTCTGTTTGCTACTTTATTCAATAAATCATCATTTTCAAAAACTGACAATTAAAAATACTGTAATTCCATTTTTTCACAGTGATCCCATCATCTAGATTCATAGGAAACCGAAGTAGGAGTCTTCTGTTTGCTGTGTTGCTTAGGGGTACCGCTACCATTACTGTATACACAAAAGGTGTGTCTCTCTGAGGTGTACGTAGCTATGAGTCCTTTTCCTGCACTTTTAAATGTAATCTGCTAACGATTTGCTGAGGTGACTGTGTGGGGAGGTTCTGACAGAATGAGATCGCGCTTTCTCTCCCATGGAGATATCATTGTTCTGTCTTTGAAGTCTTTCATAATCTAAAATAAAAGTCATCTGGAATGAAAGTTCATATTTTGTTCTTCTAACAGCCTTATTTACAAACTACATTTTACAATTACCACATCAAAATATCCTTGTGAGGTGCCAGGCCAGGCAGGTGCTGTTCCATAAATGCACAAGTCGCTGGACTGAGCTGCTATATTTAAGAGAGATGTTTGTCTGAGTAAATATTCTTCTTCAGTAAGTAAAGATTGTATCATCCATTTGTGACAATATACTTGGAGGGTAATGTAAAAAACATGGGACTAATCCCTGCGGCTCACCTGCTAAGGAAATGATACTTGGCTGCCTTTTCTGGAGCACGTTAAGAAAAAAATAATCAGGGACAAATCCTTGCATTACTCAACTGGAAAAAGTGATGGGTGTGAATATCTAACAGGTTCTGACAGCTCTTGCTGTGCCTACTTTGGAGAACCACAGTGACTGCAAGATGTCCCAGTTGGAATCTTTCTGTTGAAATGGATGAGCCTTGATACTAAGATGTTTTTCTCTTCAAAAATTTGTGAGTGGATTTAATCTTCATGGAAGCGAGGCACTGATAGCACAATCTTGTGCCAGGCACTGTGTGAGCAAGTGGTAGGAAGGTTTCCCTCACATCTCTTCAGTGAATTGCTCTGAGCTAAAATACCCCTAATCTCTGCTATTCCAGTCCTGGACATCCCTGATACAGAGTGCTAACTGCACTAAACTCCGGTGATTTTGCACTGTATAAAAGTGTAAATTTATAGGACAGTTATTCTCACATCTCTGCTAAGTCAAAGAAGGCCTCTGCAGGTCAAAGATAATGCTCCAACCCATAAAGCTAATGCCCTGTGCCCTCCAAATGGTGTTAAGTTCCAGACTCTCAGCAACAACATAGAAGATGTACTAGAAAACAGGAAGAATTTCCCACATACAATTCCAGCTACAGTTCCTAACAGGTAGCATAGCTCACCTGAAGCTCTTCCACAGGGTTTTCTGCATGAAGATGTTCAAGTAGGTGAATGAGCTAATCACCAACATTAAATGCTGCTTTGCAGCTCAGAAGATCCTGTTTCACCACCATCTGCAAAAACATGATAAGCCACCACATTTGCCACAGATATCTTCCATCATGGAGATGAATGGAACATATAATACACAACAGCACTATTCTACCAGAACGGCCTTCAAGACCAAACCTGTTGTCGAGTTTGTGTGTTCCTTGTCCTCCTTTAAAAAGATACAGCTTTTTAAAGGGAGGACAAGGAACACACAGAAAATTCAAGCATTCCGGATCCTTGTAAGATTTACACAGGATAATTCTGAATGTTTGCACTGATCTGGACAGCAGAGGCATCATTTGCTATGGCGTAAGGGGGGCAGTTGCTCCTCCTCCCTGACTTTTCATAGGTGTATATGCTCCATTGTGTCTTCTACTTTTTGCTCCCCCTTCCCCCTTCTGAAATGATGCCTCTGCTGTATAGTCAACCAACTGGCTACAAAAATTTGGAATCATAACAAGAGATGAGTCCTTGGGGTAGGGACGATGGATGGCTTAGAGGTTAGGTGATGGTCCAATGAACCCTTCAGCTCTGGGTCACCAGTTTAAATTTCAGCCAGGGCAGTCATGACCAAAAGTTGATGCCATATGTCATCTGCATAGGGAACCTGTGTGATATCATTGGTGACCTCAGCTCACTTCCTAATGGATGAGTGTCTACACATCACACATAACCAAGCATTGAATGAGCCATAAACACTGCTCTCTCCTTACCCTTTCCTTTCTCACACAACACAATTGCCACAAAGAGAACTCACCCCTCCTTCCATCATCGCCAATGACATCAGTTCTTGTCAGACTTTGGGGGACCACTCTTCATGGAGATGATATCCAGGTGGAAGGGGAGTGAGTCAAGATGGAATGGCAGCCCAAATTTGGGAGTCCAGATATTTGCCTAGAGTTTAAAGAAATGTTTTCTTACGGAGAAGGCGCACATGTAAGGTGAGGTGGTGCCTTGGGGGAGAATAGGGAGCAGGGGATGAGAAGAGGGGGTGGGAGGAATTTGGGATGTGCAGGGCTGCGGTGACCAGAGAAAGAGGCAACTTTCCCCATCTCCAGGGCTGTGGCTGCCGGGGGGAGACCCCCCTCCTTCCCAGCCTCAGCTTGGGGGCTGCCGTGGCAGGGGAGAGAGGGCATATCCATTGCACTAGAAAGATAAGACTACTGATATTAAAATAGGAGTTGTGTGCTTTTATTTGTAGAACAAAAAACCTTAATTATTATTAAGGTTTTTTTTTTTAAATATAGCGCTTTTATCCAAAGTGCTTTACAATAGTTAGCTAACGGTACAAACAACATTTGGAAAGATCATTAAGTGGTCTGCTGAGATCCTCGGCAATTTTCAAGTGGTCCGTTAAGAAAAAAAAGTTTGAGAACCAGCGTTCTAGTGGATATAGACTCTTATGTCTGTCTGTCTCCCATCAGCTTTTATTTCCTCCTCCCAGCTCCTGTTCTGTCCCCCCATCGAGTTCCTGTCTCTGTCCCACTTAGCTATTTGAATTTCCTATTTGGATTTCATGCAAAGTGATCTTCCCAAGATCATGTAGAAAGCCTGTTGCTGAGCAAGGAGCTGAATTCAGGGTTTCAGAGTCCAGGGTTCAGGGTAACCACAAGGCTGTCCTCCTTTGAACTCATGTGTAGTGATATGTTGTTCCACCTCTTCTGGTTTCTCTGAGTGCACCCTGTCAGGTGTGAGGCTTCTTTCCTTCATCTGTTCAGGAGTGGAATCCCACAATTCTCCTACTCTTGGACTGCTGCTGGGCTACCTACCTGCACGTCTTCCCTTTGGGAACTGTGATCAGTGGTTAATACAGTGACTCAAAATAGGCTTTTCAAAACAAAGTACTGTTTAATCACAGCAGTATGAACAAAGCATAACAAGAGCAAAAAGGGTTTATAATAAAAGGTCTACATCAGGGATAGGCAACCTATGGCACATGTGCCGAAGGCGGCACGCGAGCTGATTTTCAGTGGCACTCACACTGCCTGGGTCCTGGCCACCGGTCCGGGGGGCTCTACTTTTTAATTTAATTTTAAATGAAGCTTCTTAAACATTTTAAAAACCTTATTTACTTTGAATACAACAATAGTTTAGTTATATATTATAGACTTCTAGAAAGAGACCTTCTAAAAACGTTAAAATGTATTACTGGCATGCGGAACCGTAAATTAGAGTGAATAAATGAAGACTCTTTACAGCACTTCTGAAAGGGTGTCGACCCCTGGTCTACATACATATCTATTTTAGCTAAAGGTTTCGGTAGGCCTACCTTATCCACATCCCTTTGCTTTGGGGGAAAGGGTGCTCAGTCTCTGTCCAACAGTCTCTGCCTCCTTTACCCTGTCCGTCAGTGAATGAATTTTTATTCACACAAAGTTCTTTGTTCCAGTTTTTCCTGCTTGGATCCCCTTGTGGTTACAAGCTGAACCCTCCAAGCTGGACTGCTGAGATCAGGATGATTGGAGATAAAACTTCAAAGCGAATGACACCTGCATTCAGGGCCGGTGCAACCATTTAGGTGACCTAGGCAGTCGCCTAGGGCACTAGGATTTGGGGGGTGCCATTTTCTTCGGCAGCGACCGCGGCGGCTGGATCTTCGGCTGCCCTGGTTGCCGCCGGCATTTAGGGGGAGGGAGCTGGGGCAGGGGAGTGCGGGGAGGGCCGCCTGCAGCAAGTAACGGGGGGGGGCGGCATGCAGGGGAACTCTCCGCCCCAGCTCACTTCTGCCCCGCCTCCTCCCTGAGCACACAGTGGCCGCTTCACTTCTCCCGCCTCCCAGGCTTGTGGCACCTAAGCTGATTGGCACTGCAAGCCTGGGAGGCGGGAGAAGTGAAGCAGCCACGGCGTGCTCGGGGAGGAGGCGGGGCAGGGGTGAGCTGCTTCACTTCTCCCGCCTCCCATGCTTGCAGCGCCAATCATCTTAGGCGCTGCAAGCCTGGGAGGTGGGAGAAGTGAAGCAGCAACGGTGTGCTTGGGGTGCTCATGTGCGGAGCAGGGGTGAGCTGGGGCAGGGGGGCACCTCAGGGCGCAGAGCTGTCGCAAGGGGGGCACCTCAGGGCAGAGGGGGCGGAACCTCAGGGCGGGGATGCGGGGGGGGGGGCGCAAGGTGGAAGTTTCGCCTAGGGTGCGAAACATCCTTGCACCGGCCCTGCCTGCATTGTCCTTTAAGTATCAATAAATAGGAGGTTATCTAAAGCTATTGTCCTCTTTCCTACATAGTCAACTAGCCCTTGCTTGAATTAACCCCTTGTAATCGTGTAGTAAACACCACAATAACAATCAGATAAATGGAGAGAACATATAATATTACAGGCAGCTCCCACGTCCTTCACACAGGAAGCGTGCAGTGCAAGATGGTATATTCCTGAGGTACAAGGCTGGGAGGATTTGGCTGGTGCCTTTCTCTGTATGATTTATGAGTGGCTCTGGGAGCAGTCATGCAATGTAGCTGTGTGTGGGGCTCCACAGGCAGTTGTGCTGAGTGATCACAGCGCCTGGAGGGGTTTGCTGCTTGTCACTAGCAGAGCATTGTGAGACACAACCCAGGCTGGAGAGATAAGTGGTCACAGCGGTCTCACAGTCCCATGCTGCAATCCAGGGATCTCATCACACAGGGAACTCTCTTTAAAGGGTGTTAAAAGTGCATCTGCAAACACTTTGAAAAATAGTCTATTTTTAAAATTCTGCTCATATTTCTTATGTTTTCTTTTTTGTTAGTTGTTTCCTCTATTATTTATCACTAAAATATGTTTCTCATGTAAATATGGTTGCTCTTTGCAAAATATCCACTTTTCCTTAAGACAGAATTCTTCTCCTTGGGCCTCATCCAACCCACAATGAAGTCAATGGAAATACTTCCCTGGGGCTTGGATCAGGTTGCAGTTTTTGTTTTGGAAATGATTACTATATAAACAGAGGATTATGAAGTCAAGTGCCAGGGCAAATTAATTAAAGAAGAGATCCATTTTTATACAAACGGCCATATCCAGGAAGAACTAATATGACAAGCAGAATTGTTTCTTAGCAAAAGGTTTTCCCCAAGTTTCCTAGGAAGTCTCAGCAGTATCTGAAGTTTTTTGCTGACTCGCTCACACTGTTGGCAAAGAGAATTGCTGCACCAGAAGTCCCTGAGTGCTCGTTTGCAGAGCGTGCCAAAATCTACAGCAGGGGGAACCTGTCGACAGTTTTTATGAATGTGCACTGGAAATTAACAGCTGACAGCCTCCACTGACATCCCCTTTCAGACACAAGGAGACAGATGGTGCATTTCAAACGTACATTTCTTTTTGTGATAAAACACCCTCTGACAACATACATCCTTAGAAGCTATTAAGACATTTGACCCAGATCCTAAATTCTGCTCCCAACTGCCACTAGGTTATTTTCTTCCAAAGATATTATACACAGGGACCTGCCCTTAGTGTGAGGAAGCCTTTTCTGCCTGCCAGGGGTTAGCTTCCCAACTCCGCTGGCCACAGGCAACACCAGCACTCCCCTCTAGGCCTTGCAGGCCTCGCTGTCTCTCTCCAGGTTAGCAATAGGTACACTTCAGCCCTTGAACCCTCCAAGCTTCCCCTGGGAGTGTGCAGCCCCTGATCCGCTGGAACCTTGCGGTGTTCACAGATTCGCTGCTTCCAAAGATACAGTGCACCCCAGCTTATCAATTTTACCTCAGGTCACCATTCCGCTTAACTCACAGCACTTAGATTTGTTTGCAGTGAACTCAGGTTAACAAAGCACAGAGATGCAAGTAGTAGTAAGAAGTAGTATTGGAAGCAAATGGTCATATATGGAATAAAATCATAACACGCATTCTAGAGCCTCGCCTTAACTAACAAGATACTCTCATGTCCTGTAGAATATTGCTCACCCAAAATCCTTGCAGCATTTTACAGCCAAGCTGGCTGTGATCCGCCTTTCATGGGATAGACATGTTGTCAGTTTGCCTCCTAGCTGAAGGATTCTGTGTGTTTCTTTGCCCCCACAATATACCAATTCCATCCTTTGTCTTTAGTCATAAACAGGGCACCCCTTGTTACTTGGTTCATCCTGTGAATTCCCTTTGCAATCTCTCCTTTTGCCTGTGAATCAGTATTCAAATAGGCCTACACAGTGAGGCAGCCAATGCACAATACCCAAATTTCCATATGGAATGAACTACCTTAACTCCAAGACCTTAGAACATAAATTTTAGCATAGCTACTCCTTTAATATTATCTGTACACACTTTTTGCAGTGATTATGACTACCAGTGTGTTACTGGGCTCTCAGCAGAGATCTCACATACTACACTGTGGTGAACTATTATGCATATATCTGACCTGGAGATCCTTGTAAAACTCTATCCTCACCCCCATGTCCCTACCCTGTTGGCACCAAAAGGTCCCTGGGGCCCAGTGGTTTTTCATGACAGGTAGGAGGTCTGCAGGCCATTGGAACAACTAGCCATCTTACTAGCATTATCATACAATTGTCCACAGCCATTAGACACATCCAAACCTAGGTTATTTCTCATGCCAGCCCAGCCTCAGCCAGGTTTGCACCTGTGCGGTTCTCATGTAACTGAAACTCAGTGAATCACTCAGTTATTCGCCCATCTGAGTGGAGAAATCAGAAGATGAATGTGAGTTGGTCTGCATGTGCTACAGCAATGTTGAAGAAACAATTACAGAGAAATACTTAGCTTGCTGCAAATCTCTGACTATGGTATTTTACATTTTCTTTCCCATCAAGTCAATGACTTTGTCACCTAGCGTCGAGGACAGGTAGCAGAGCTTACCTTTCCCCTTCTGTCCAGATTTAGAAAGGTGGTCAGCCAGACATGGATCAAACTGTAATAGTTCTAAAATCCATGTGGCAGGGCACTATCTGTAGTATCCTGGTCACTGAAGTGGCTGCACTACTGTGAGGACTACAAACTTGTTAGGTTAATTAGCCAGTTGCTGGGGGGAATTACAGACACCTGGGTGGTGACTGCTGTGCTAATGAGACAAATGACTCAGTACCTGGAGGAATATATAACTGGGAGGACGAGACAGTAAAGGGAGAGCTTACAGAGTAAGCTGGGGGAGCAGCAGCAAAAAAGCCAAGCCAAGCCAAGCGCCGCCAAGCGCCCTAAGCCCTGGCTGTTATATACCTGTAGTATGCCCTGTTCTCTGTGGAAACAGAAGATTAAAGGTACTTATGATGGAAAAGAAACTCGTGTGTGTGTGTGTGTGAAAACAGGCTAGGCAATGTTGCTTGCTGGGTACCTAGTGAAGCACTATGTGACAATCCCCAAATGTTTTCGGATGCTTACTTCTCCCTCTCACTAGAAGCTAAGCCCATGAGCATTTATAACTTTCTAACTGCTACCACACCCTGAAGAATGTTTGTCTAGTACTGCTGTTCTGAATTAAAGTACTATGCCAGAGCAGAATCAGCCTTACCAAATGAGGATTTTGTATGTTTAATAGAAGAAGCCAGCCCATGGTTTCAGTGTGTTCTGTATCTCTTATGCTCAGAAAGTCACTTGGGAGGTTTCCCATTGCTGAATCCTTCTGTAAGAGCATGTGATCCACTAGAGAAAAGCTTCTGTGCAAAGCAGGAAACATAGCCAGTAGCTGGAGAGTAACTAAGCCAATACCATGCAACAGCTTCATTGTTGTGCAGACAAAATGAAGAAAGTTCTTTATGAAACATTCTTCTCTTCACTGCAATTACCCTCACAGAAGTCAGGAGTTTTCTACATCCATCTTTCTACACACAGCCAAACCTTTAGCATTCCCAAACCAAACTGGCTGTTGTTGCATCAAATTTTTCTGCATAGTGCAGGGTCTGCAGAAACTTGGTCAGTAGTAGACACATTTACCATTTTTTCTTGCACAGCTACTGTATTTCTATGGCCTTTCCTTCTGCTTGCAAATTTTCAAGGTTACTGGCTCCATGTTGCTCCCCATCACTTTTTTCAGTCAATTCAACTCTCTCGCAGAGGTTTCTCTGGGTTTTTGTAAAACACACTAAGCTTAAGCGTCACCATTTTTTCTAACACCACTGTTGCTTTCAAGTTTTTTTTTTTGTTTTGTTTCTGTTTAGCGTCCCCACTTGAGTAGCGGGGTTGGTCTACAAATCCAAGATTTGCAAATTTGCATCTCAGGAGCACTTAGAATCTGTCATTAATGCCAGCATGAGCAAACACACAGCGGTATGCCCATTAATTTAAATGCTCAGGCTGCAGTTCAAGCACATGGGTGTTTGTCTAAAACCAATCAGGCCACGTGTCAAAAACATGCAAGCCATTTTCAAGGTGTGCATGTGTGTCACGTGTGATAAATAAAAATGGCAAACTATTTTCTATGCTTACAGTGATGTACACAGGATAGAGATATGTTTTAGGGCCCCATAAATAAAAGAAAGTGGAAGATTAAATATGTAAGATCACAATTAAGGGGATTGTATCTTCTGGGGGCTCTAGGCCTGGGTACCATAGGGCAGTCCATTAATGCAGCCTTGTATAGGACATTATAATTCTTGAGGCAGAAGATCTTGCTAGCAATGGCTAGGAAATACCTGGGGGGAAATGAGCACCACTGGGGGTTAGTGTAAGGCCTTCGTGATGTGATTTTCATTCATCTAGGGATATTTTTAGAACAGTCTTCTATCAGCAAAATTACATTGGCCAGCTGCTTTGAAGGAGGGTGGAAATGAATTCCTCATGACATATACATCGTTAATTGCCCCTCCCTGTATAAATAAGTGTTTCATGAGCAGCTTGGACTTTGCTCGGTGAAGTCTGTGCCCTGGCCTCAGTACAGCTAACACAAAAGGATGGCTCCTGAGATTTTGCATCATTGTAACGGGCTGATCCTGCCTGATGCTGAGTCAGCTCCCACTAAAATCAAAGATGCTCAGCACCTCAAAGCATTGGGCCGGGAAGCAATGATTTTACATGCAGTGCGCTCTCATACCCCATTGATAGAAAACATCAGTTAGCTCGGTTTTCATAAAGCCAGTGGGGATTAAAATTACACTGAGATGGAAAGATCACAGGACAAACGAATCAGTTCCAATGCCATTTTGACGAGTGTTGGGCTTTGGCCAATGAGCTACCTGTAATGTGCAAAACCAACAGTGAGCTAAAAGCATTAAAATACAGTGTGGTGGATCTCGAGGGAGATCGGTTCTCATTTATACACTGAATAAATAATGGGTCTGACTCTTCCCTGCCTTGTACCTTGTGCAGTCATGTAAAGTAGAGCAGAATGCTGCTCTGCTGCATTGACACTCACTATACAGAGGTGTAAATGACTGCATACAGGCCCAGTATCAGCATAGTTCCTGCAGAGTAGTAATTGTGCATTAAACACCCACGTTCCTAACTGAGTATGAAACGTCTACACTGACTACCTGTGGACCTCTCCTTGCAGAACAGCTTTGCGCTAAGTATCTATGCATATTCCTGTATGCACAGCGTTTGTGGGGCTTGTTTCGTTACAGTTTACTAGAGTGTGTTTTTCCATGTTTTGACTCAGATATAATATTCTATTTTTTCTTATTGCATTATTACTGATGGAGGTTCAGTCCTAATTCCAAATGTCAGGGCACAGATGTCTTCATGAAGGACATTTTGCAGAGGTGGCCTCTGATGTTGGGAGCCCAACTACAGATGGGGAGGTGCTGAGCAATAGAAGTTGTGCACTGGTGAAAATCAAGTTCAAGTTGTCTCAGATAACGGGACACCTATAAAATAAACCACTTAGAATCAGAGGCTACATGGGACACTTTTTGGCCTGGAGAGGTGTGAATTTGGGAGTGGAAGGAAGGAATTTAGGATGGGCAGTAGAGCCGGTTCCAGCAGAAAAATTTAAACTTGCAAAAAGCTGCATCAGGAAGCAGAAATAGAAAACAGAAGAAGACTGAAAGGACCTCTGAGGAAGTCACCTGCAGGTGCCGATGCACCTGGGCCTTGTTCTTATTTTGTGCATTGTGTCAGTTATTGACTGGAGGGAGAGTTTTGCACATTCATACTTTCCAAATAGTGCTTCATGACACTCAAAAATCTGTTTCACATCACACCTTGCAACCTAATTTAACACAACACGTGTTTCCATGCATAAAATGCTATTTCCCCTAAGCACTTAGTAGAAGCACAGCAATAAAATAAAACAACAAACAATAAAAGCACTTTGCATGGTTCCCGCAAACACTTAGCTATATTCTTACAGTCAAGTAGTCAAGTGCATGTATAGTACTTTTCATCTCAACAGCTCAGACATTAATCTTCACATCCCTGATCCCCATCCAATAAGGTAGGCAAGTACAAAATAATTTGACAGTCAATAGAATAAGGGATCTCTGTGGTAAATAAAGGGGCAAGTTGTGGAAATATCAAATACCATTGCTGATAACCGTTAGTAAATGTTCACATTTTAACAGCAAACCCTTTAAATTAAAATTTCCATTTAAGCAAAATAAATTTAGAAACCAACTTAATTTGGCTCTGTTGAATTTTTTTTTAACCCTGATTTCCTAGTTACTATAATCTGTCTGTGGAGTTATGGATAGTGACTGCCATTAAAGAGTCAACATTTGACAAAAGTGAAAGCGGAAAGATCTCCCAGGCTTTTCCTGTTCTAAACAGGGCCGCCCAGAGGATTCCGGGAGCCCGGGGTCTTCGGCGGCGGGGGGCCCTTCCGTTTCGGGACCCGCCACCGAAGTGCCCCGAAGACCCACGGTGGGAGCCCCCCGCCGCCGAATTACCGCCGAAGCGGGACCCGCCGCCGAAGTGCGGCGGGGGGGGTGTCCCCGCCGCGGGTCTTCGGGGCACTTCGGCGGCGGGTCCCGGAACGGAAGGGGCCCCCCGCCGCCAAAGACCGGGCTGCGCTTCGGCGGCGGGTCCCGCTTCCCCCCCGCCCCGGCTCCAGCCTCTTACCCCCGGCTCCCTCCTCATCTGGAGTCTCAGCGCCTCGCCGGAACAGCGGCAGCGTGTAGCCGGCGGGGCCCGAGCTCCGTCCCGCTCAGAGCCGCGTGGTGAGGGGGCGGGGCTGGGAGCTCCACGCCGAGCGGAGGGAGCGGAGCTCCCAGCCCCGCCCCCTGACCACGCAGCTCTGAGCAGGGCGGGGCTCAGGGGCTCCGCCGGAGACATCAAGCGCTGAGGCTCCAGGAGAGGGGCGGAGGCGGGAGCCTCTGCTGTTCTCTTGGGGGCCCCTGCGGAGCCCGGGGCCCGGGGCAAATTGCCCCCTTTGCCCCCCCCCCCCTCTGGGCGGCCCTGGTTCTAAATAGAAGAAAATATTGTGGCATCTCACTTACCAGTTCAGTAGTAAATGTGGGGAAATGACACTGCAATTGCGTCTACTGTATTTCCATGGAAGAAAGCATGCTCATAGGTATGGGGCTGAGAGTGGGAAAGCATATGCTATTCTCCTTTGCAAAGTGATAAGTATCTGAAGAACCTTATAGGTGAAACATCTCTATAGTTACTCATGTGATGGCCTATACAAACCCACACTAATTTATAAAGCTGCTCATGTCAGTACTGGGCATGAGAATTTTCTCTCCCTCCATCTATCTATCTCCATGGTACCTGAGCCCCTCCCATGAGTTAAAAGATAACAATGATCTCTCTTTCTCCTTCCTTCCCTGCCACCAAAAAAAGCAGTTAGACCTTTAGATGTGTTTCACTTTTAATGGCTTTGTAAGAATGAGGGGGCTATTGTGGAACTCGAGGGCGAAGAACTGGCATTTTTGGATGTAGCTCTGAATGGGTTTGTGGGTGTTATTTCTGCTAGCAGTGGGTTCTATACTCTTTGTGTGGTTCCTGTGAAGAGTGTGTCTCCTGTAGTCACGACTCTACTCCTATTGATTGACAGTAGCATTGCTCCAGTGGAACAGCTGCCAGGGGAGGCCATTTTGAAGAAAAGCAGAATGCCTGGTGCTCTCATGTACATGGCAACACCCAGCATAGTCTCACATCTCACAAATATTTCACAAAACTGGTGGGGTCCAAGCTCTGGTGAGAACAAATGGGAAGATTTATGTGCACGATATACCCTGGCTTTGACCCCTAAACACCAGGTAAAAGGGCCAGGGCCAGGGCAGCGTAAAGGTGCCCTAAAAGCTGTGCATCCAGCTGTAGGAGAATTTCTCTGATCTAGGAATGAGGGAGATAGTAGAGGACAGTCTGCTGAGGACTCCCTCGCAAGCCTTGGTATAGGGTGTGGAGCTGCAGCGCATAGTGCTGGGGTGATTCCGGGCAGCCCAGGGCATCTGCCATAATTTAGACAGCCCCACAGGGCTGTCTAATGGTAAGTAACATCTTAACATCCTGCTGTGGACAAGCCAGCTGTAGTTTTACCATGTATTGGCAGGTTGAGGTAACACTGGGCTCCCCTCTAGTGTTTACCTCAACCTGCTAAGTTGTGTTAAAATTACCATTGCGTTGTCCATAGTAACAGGCTCTCACCACTAAGCTAGCTAACACCATTAAGAGCCCACCTTTTTTCCTAGTGTGGATGCACCTTCAGAGGCACAGCATATACTCAGCCTCTGTCACCCCATGGTCTTTTCTCTAGAAAATGCATGGAACGAATCAAGAGGGTCTCTCTTATTCTCAGTACATTGGCCTTCATAAACTATCCCAGAAATGGGTTTCTGATTGAAAATTCACAATTGTTTTCTTTTTAAAAAGTCGCTGACCTTGCTGCTACCTCACACCCTTTGGGCACAGGAACATTTAATTTAACTGGGGGAAGGAGAAGGTGTTGGGTGCAGTGTGAGAACCTAAACAGGATAGAATCCTGTAAGCTGAACTTTATAGTGGTCTTAGTAGGTTAAAAGAAATAGAATCATATCCCCACTGAACTTGAGGGCAAATGGGTTAACTTTCATTAGGCTCAGAAATTTAGCGCAAAACCTTGGTAACTTTAGGGTATATTCTCCCCTTCATATATGCAGTCAACTCTCATTAACATTAATGATTTTCATATATACTAAGGGGAGAACCCTTTAGCCTTTAATTAGTGTCTTAATTTAAATTAAGAATCAGTGTAATCATTTTGTCTTGTTTCCAGTGCTTTTATTTCAGTCATCTTTACATGGATTTTAAGATTAATTCCCTTTCAGCTATTGTAATAGCTCTCTGGTTGCAGAACATAAACTAACTAAAAGTTAACCGTATCTACAAAAGCAAAGAGTATAAAAAGAAGACAGAAATCTCACAAACCCCCAGTCCATTCAGAAAAATTTAGTTCATGTGGGGATAAAAGTGCTAGCGATAATTAGGGCTACTAGAAAATTTTCTGTTGGAAAAAAAAATCACCTGGTTTTCTGACTGTTTCAGGGCTGCTACCCCCCAGAATGCCCCTTCATGGGCTGGGGAGACTCTGCAGAAGATCTGCCTTAGTTTCCCCTTCTCAGCCTGCTTGGGCAGCTGCAGTGACTTGCTGTTGTAACTCAGTGCAGTGATTTAACTCTCCGGCTAAGTCGTTAAATAAAAGTCCACCCCCTTCTGGAGTATCCAAGTCCAAAAATAAATTCAAAATAAAGGCTCTGACCCAGTTCCTCTTGAGCCCAACAGACTCTAGAGAGCATAGGCATGAGAATGACTGTGTAGCCTGTAGCGCACTCACTTGGGAGGGAGGGACCCAGGATCCAGCCCCGCTGCCAAGTGAGTGCACTACAGGCTACTCTGATCAAGTTGGTAAGAGCAAATGGGACAAATGCTCACTTTTGCCAAAAAAAGTTGGGATGGCCGGGACAGGGGTTAAAAAAGGGACTGCGCCTGCCAAAACAGGATGTATGGTTCCCCTACGTAGAGCATGCTCAGGAGAGGTAGCAGAGCCCTGTTGAAATCCCTTCCCCCACCAAGTAGAGGGGGAACTTGAATTGGGGGATCTCTCACATGCAAATGCCCTCAAATTGATGTGGAATGTAATCCGAATTCGGCCAGGGTCACAGATCAACTGTATCGCCTCTGAACTTGTGAAAAGGACCAGAACAGTGGTTCTCGAAGCCGCTCTGCCGCTTGTTCAGGGAAAACCCCTGCCCTTCCCACAGCCCCCATTGGCCTGGAGCGGTGAACCGCGGCCAGTGGGAGCTGCCATCGGCCGGACCTGCGGATGCGGCAGGTAAACAAACCAGCCTGGGCTGCCAGGGCTTTCCCTGAACAAGCAGTGGACTGGCTTTGAGAACCACTGGACCAGAGGACTATCAATAGCCACGGTCTTGGTTTTAGATCTGCATCAAAAATAGAGGCATTATGATCTTGGTGCATAGTTAAATACAAGTTAAATACACAGCTGAACCAAGTAATAATACTGGGGTATAATTTTGCTTCTATTTCAAGATTTTATACACCAGGTTTTGCCTCATAGTAAATATTTGCCAGAAATATAACATCTGAAATTGAGGCAGTAAGATGATAGAGTCCTTTGTTAATATTACTGTACTTATATCTAGCTATTGAAAATCAATGTACAGGTCACTAGTATCTGTTTATACAGTGCCTAGCACGACAGGGCTCCAGTCTCGGTTGGTGCTACTACAACACAGTAACAATGACAGGGAGAGAAGCAGAAGGGCCACACGATCTGCATTTACATGGATCCAGTGGCCCCAACACCCTGCATACCTGCCGTGGGGCATCTGGAGCTGTGCTGCAATCGCAGCCACAAGGGCCATACAGAGCCACCTCCTGCCCTGGGCACAGATATTGTTGGGCTAGGGAGTGGATTTCATGGCCCCAGCCTCTCCAAACTCCACCCACTTGGTGTCTGACTATTCTGTCTTTATGTGGGTGGAGTGGATTTCACCCTGACATCCTGTTTTACAATTGAGGAAATGTTTCTCCCAGACAGCACTATTTTCACACTGATATTGCTTTAAAAAGGCGAGCCATTACTTCCTTTGCCATTAACAAAAGAGATTGTAGCTCCACCTAGGAGAGTTCCTTGGACTGGCACATGCTGCATAGTGCATGTTAATTGTCTGCAAGATCAATTGGACAAATGAATCCTTCCAACAGGATTCTATGGGGTGCACTTGGTGATCTAAGCATGTGTAGAAATCTATTGCCTGATTCCTAAGGTAACCATATAGAATGCAGACGCATTACAACACTTTCCGCCAGTAAGAATCTATTAAAAAGAAGAGAGATTTCCTCTATTTTAGACCTAACACATTCTTTTTGGAGGTGAGGAAAAACTGATAACACCCTGCTTGAATCACAAGTCCTTCCGCAAGTCAATCTCATGTTTAATGAAAAGCTAGAATATGTGAGTGTTGTGGATACATTTAGCACATTCAATACCTACTTCATAATGAGGATAGAAATATTCTCATTCCAAAATGTAGTTTGGCTGTATGAATGTGTGTCACATTTTATCAGGGCAACATAAATAAAGGCTGATACTAACCCTTTATTTATGTTGCTTTTACTTCTTCCCTTTGTTCAGGTGTCACATTTTGATATGACCAATTCTGTCTGTGTTTGTGGGAAGACACCAACATGGAAACCCTTTTAAAAATACCCAGAGAGGCTTAGAAACCAGTGTCTGGCAAATATTGGGGCTTAAGTTTGAGGGACTCCATGGGAGCCAATATGGCTGGGGATTTCCTGTCAATACACAGAGAATGAGCTGTGCAAGTTTTGAGCTTACACAACTAATAGTAAACAACAGGATGTTCTGAAAACTCAAGCTGCAAAGACAATACGTGACAACTATATCCTGTGTTAGTTTATGTGTGGAGATGGCACACGCTATGTGATTATGGATGCAAACCCAAAACAGCTTCCCAAGGTAAAGATGGCCACTAATGACTTGGGCTTCAAGTCATTGGACTAGAAGTGAAAGAGGCTGTAATCTATAACAAAGGGCTCTCCCTGTATTCTTTAGCAAACTGGACCACTGAGAACGAAAATGATGCTTAAAATTGTTGATTGGCTCTAGTTTTCAAGATATGCTATTGGGTCAGTATATATGACCCTTGACTTGGGAATAGCGGAGGATAAGTGAGTTATAAAAGGGAAGGGATCTCAATTTAAACCAGAAATGACTAAAATACATCTTTGACTGGATCTATGAATAAATCTATGACTGGGTTTGGACAGTACTTGCTTTTTAGGCAAAACAATGAATGATGCAATCTGAAGCTGGTATTGCGTCATACATGATATGAATTGCATCATGTTATTCCTAGAAGTCATGGATGATGCAATCATAACAAAGCTTACATCACTCTGCTGAACAAATTGCCCTATATCAGCTCTAGAAATCATACAGTGTCGTGCTCTCTTATTTGTCAGTGTTTGATTTTGCAAAGGGACACATTTCTGTTTAGTCAAAGAGAGCAGAGATGCCTCGTACTTGTGTGAACAGTGCAGATAACTTCTACTATGTTTGTGGTGAAGTGACTTTTGCATCACAAAAACGCAGTATAACCACTATGGTTAAGAAAGCCTATCACCTTTATTTTGGCTGAAAAATTGGAGATCAGGACAAGAGGTGGGCCCCACACATATGCTGCAACACTTGTGCAACAAATCTTTGCCAGTGGTTGAACAGGAAAAGGAAATCTATGCCTTTTGCAGTGCCAATGATTTGGAGAGAGCCAACAGATCATACCAGCAATTGTTACTTCTGCATGGTGCCTCCAGTTGGAAAAGGTGTGTCAAAGAAGAAAAAGTGGACTGTGCATTATCAAAACATTCCATCAGCTATACGCCCAGTACCCCACAGAGAAGGACTGCCGGTTTCTGATGCACCAGAATCATTCTCACTTGAGTCAGACGAGGAAGAGGAAGAGGATGAAACTTCTGGTCCTGAACCATCAATGTCACAGGATCCACGTTTTCTCCCATCCTCCTCCTCTGAACCACACCTCATAACACAAGGTGAACTAAATGACCTTGTCAGGGATTTGGAACTACCCAAGAGTAAGGCAGAGCTGTTGGGCTCCAGACTCCCAGCAGGTGATGTTAGGGTTTCCATGTTCTGTGACCGTCAAAAGGATCTTGTCCCATTCTTCTTCATGGAAGGTGATCTTGTAGCCTGCAACAACATCGATGGTGTGATGGCAGCCCTCAACATCGTTCACGATCCAGATGAGTGGAGACTGTTCATTGATTCATCGAAGACGAGTCTTAAAGCTGTTTTACTGCATAATGGCAATGTTTTGCCATCAATTCCAGTTGGTCATGCAGTCCATATGAAGGAAACCTATGACAACATGAAACAACTTTTGAGGTGCATAAACTATGACCAACATCAGTGGCAGCTTTGTGGCGATTTGAAGGTTGTTGCTCTCTTGCTTGGTCTGCAGACTGGATACACAAAGTACTGCTGTTTTCTCTGCGAATGGGATAGTCGTGCAAGAGATTCCCACTACATCAAGAAAGATTGGCCACTCCGACAGTCATTGGAGCCTGGGAGGAAAAGTGTTCAGCATCCACCACTTGTTGAATCAAGGAAGATTTTGTTACCACCCTTACACATCAAGCTGGGTCTGATGAAGAACTTTGTCAAGGCCATTGACAAAACACAAGCAGCTTTCAAGTGCCTCCGTGGAAAATTTCCAAGGTTAAGTGAAGCTAAGATAAAGGAAGGTGTCTTTGCTGGTCCTCAGATTCGTGAACTTCTTTGAGATGATGCATTTGACCATGCACTGGGTGGCAAGGAAAAGATGGCATGGAAAGCCTTCCAGTTAGTGGCAATACATTTTCTCAGAAACAACAAGGCAGACAACTACAGGTTGTTGGTGGAAAACCTCCTCAAGGCATACAAGAGCCTTGGTTGCAACATGTCACTAAAGATACATTTTTTGCACTCTCATCTAGATTTTTTTCCACCGAACTGTGGAGCAGTGAGCAACGAGCACGGTGAGCGATTTCACCAGGACATTGCAACAATAGAGAAATGCTATCAGAGCAAATGGAGCCCATCAATACTTGCAGACTATTGCTGGACAGTGACAAGAGATGCTCCATTTAATGAATACAAGAGACAAGCCAAGAAGCGCCGAGTAGACACTGAATAGGACTAAACTATGTACATAATAGTTTTTGCCTTTTGTTTCATACTAAATTTTAGTTAGATAACCCTTTTGCTGATTTTTAAAGTGTTACATAAACAGGACAGGTGAAATATTATCATGTAAAGCAACCATAAACACATGAAAAGACCTAGGTTTACAATTTATGATTAAAACTCTACTATCTACACAATATACATAGACATCAAATGTAAAATCTTAAATATCTTAGAAACAGTAGCCAGTTGTTTTAATTGTCATATTTGAATTCAGCACATCAAAGTACATAATAAATATCACATTTTATCTCTGAAGCAGACGACGTCTCAAAAATTGTAGACCAGTGTTATCCAAACTGCTGGGATGTAGTGTTATCATTATATTTTTTCCCCTCCATCATTGCTGAACCAACTATAATCATGTCTATAATTGCTCCTGAAATCCAAACCTTTTGGACAAGGTAGGTAGGTCTATTGCTTGCAATACTTGCCAGAATGAAAGCGAAGCAACTGAAAAAGAAACAACCTGCATTTTCTTATAAAATTAGATGAAAAAAATAAAGAGAGTGAACTGGAAAATTCAAGTGTATTTTCTTCTTTATATTTAAAGCTCTTATTTCAATATATAGCACTTAAACATTTTTTAAATATTTTTTTTGTACCTTTGATTGCCCGCTTCATCTCTGGAAACAATTAGAGTAATTTCACTATACATCTGTGCAAATAGAAAATATATAAAATGTACTCAAGGCCCATGTCATAAGAAGGTGGTTTCAAGAGTTTCACTTTTACAGCAATTAGTTGGGGTCCCTTTAAGTTGTTCCTGGAAGTCATTTGAATTCTTCCCTGTTAAGCCTTTGAAATCCTGATGCAAAGAAGATATGGAGCCAAGCACACACATGTTGTCCTGTGCTTCACTTTGTAAACGATGTGGTGACAGTTGTAAAACTCTCCCAAACCGACTGAACAGGGGAGTTGATGTGATCCAGTTCAATAAACTGAAGCCTGACTGGTCGACTGTTGTGTTCCATGGGAACGTTTCTTCTACAGACATTGACTCCATCTCTGAAGTGTTGTGAGTAATTTCATGAAATCCCAGGGATTGTTCTTGATTGTTTGCCACTGAGGAGTGTTTATTTCCCCCACATAACAGAGATCCAGGAGGAGAAGCAGTAACACTCAATCCTGTTGTGTGTTCTGCCTTTGTATTTAATGGGAAAGCTGGGTCATTTCCATACTGAGATGATTGCGAAAAGGGGGTTTGGTTGCAGGCCTTAAAACAATCACTATAATTTGACTGAGGATTCTGTGGAGAATGTTCTGCACATGGGGGTTTCTGGGGAATGGTTTCCTTTTTGATATTCAACCTGTTCGGAATCTGGTTGCGAGTCTCTGGAAGCAATCTATTCAACTGGCATCCAAGCTGAAGTTGAGTTGGGAAGACGGTTCCCTGAAGGGTTCTGTACAGAAATCTGAAGGAGGAAAAATGTACATATGAAAAGAAATCAAAGAAAGAGGATCTGCTTGAGATTTTATCAAGAGAAAAATGTCCACAGAACAGAATATAACAATTACTTTAACAGAAAGAGTTTATACAGGCAAGTACCACAGTTAATTCATTTTCCTTAGATTTTTGACATTTAAAATAAAAAGATTGCCCAAAGAGCTCTGAGTACCCTGACAATAATGTGACCTACAATAACTACCCACCAGCGATAATACCAATACACAAGTAATTGGACTCTGCTAGCCAGCAGCCTTAAATAATCAAATGAAGCTAATAATATACTTCAGCTGACTGACAATAAAAAAGAAAAAAAAATTAGAAACGCCCCTCACCCAAATCATATTGGGGCACATCCCTTCACCTTTCCTCTCATTCCACCCCAAAGTAGACAGCCACTAACATATACACACACAAGGGGAAGATACTATACCTGGGCAGTAGTGCAACAACTGGTGATATAATACAGATCAAGTAAAACACAGGCTCTCCCATCAATTTTTCCATAGTCCAGTAGGGATTGGATGGAGGATAACATATTGGGCAAGAAACATTATAAACCAGAGCCACAATGAAAAATAAAAGGATACTGAAGATACAAGATGACCAGTGGAACAAAGTCTAGAAGAAACAGCAACAAAAACTGATTTTTAATTTTCTGGTACAAAATCCATGCACAGAATGTATTTACATCAGTGTAATTTCATAAATCCTCATTCTACAAACAGGATTACAAAGCTGCTCACTGCTCACAGTTTCAAACCATTTTCATGTTTGGTTAAAATGCTTGATAAAAATAGACAGTGCTGAGGGAGTAAAACACGCTTTTCTTGATTTTAAAGAGTGACACTGAGGAAAGAGGTAAAATATCCCCAAAGGCTCCTATATAATTTCCCTGTGGATGACTTACCCAGGTTTTGGTTTCAATAGCCAAATGTAATATAATGGTGAAAAGAGCTATCGTGGTGATGAGAGTTCCCCAGGAGAATAGATCCACCTCTGAGTCATAGTAAGTCTGAAAAGAAGGAAAGGGGTTTTAATCTGTATTTTCAGGTCTGCTCCTCACAGTGCATGGAATAGGATGTCTGAATGGATAACTTACGAAAAAAGGGATGTAAAAACAAACTAGACTTTGATAGAGCGCATCAATCATGTTCATCCAAAACATGTGTGGTTGGTACTCCTGTGACACAAAAACATACAGTAAGAGTCTAACGAAGACGCCATTTGTTAGTACTAGACAAAAATCTGAATTGAAATGTATTTCTTCCAGTGCTTGTGCAGACAACCTCATCACTCTTCTCCTTTCCGAGGCCAACAAACCCCACCCTCCTGATGGAGTGATTAGTTGGGATTTCCATGACCTGAATTTCTGCCTCTAAAGCATCCTCTTCTGTGAGTTTTTCCACAAGAGGGTATAATTTAGAACTAAGCTCCTGATCCAGCACCGACTTGTATACATGCCTAACTTTATGCATTATAATTAGTCCTATTGACTTCAGTGGAGTCACATACTTGTGGTATTCAAACTTCAACACATACTTACATCTTTGCAGGACTGGGGTTTAAGGGCCAGATTTTTAAATGTATTTTGGTGCCTGATTTCAGTGGGGAGTTAGGCACCTAAACACATTTAAAATTCTGGCCACAAGTCTTGTACATCTAAAACGAAAAACTATATATTCAAGAAAGATTAAATGTGGAAGTATGCAGCTTACTTTGAAAGGAAAATCCACAACAATATTTAATTAATATTTACACAGCAATATAATCAGTCCTTAAGAAACAGTACTGAATTTTACTAACCCATTAGTATAAATAATTTAACCATTTTTTACATTCACATGAATTATCATACAGAACAACTGGGTATAGAGGAAATTTTGTAAACATCAGATTGGTAAAATGCTCATTTACTTTACTAATGTTCTTATGCAGGTTACACATTTCCCATGATAATTTTTTAAAATTAATTCATTAAGCTCCTTTTTCCTCTAGTTCATGGTTTCCTAAGCCTAGAAATGAGACTATCATAAAACTCTTGTGTTCTTTGGTCTAATGAAACAACATGTAGACTGCTCCAATTAAAGTCTTTTCCAAAGAGAAGAGTGAGGATATTACTGGCTACTGTGACAAAGTTCCTCCTCTACCTTGGTGGGTCCTGAGCTTATTTGGCAGATTTGCTCACTTCAGTGATCTTCCCCACAGTCTGGGTCAACTTCTCCTGTGTCTGATCAGGAGTTGGGAGGTTTGGGGGGAACCCAGGCCCGCCCTCTACTCCAGGTTCCAGCCCAGGGCCCTGTGGATTGCAGGTGTCTATAGTGCCTCCTATGACAGCTACAACTCCCTGGGCTACTTCTCCATGACCTCCTCCAAACACCTTCTTTATCCTCACCACAGGACCTTCCTCCTGGTGTCTGATAACACTTGTACTCCTTACTCCTCCAGCAGCACACCCTCTCAGCTCCTTGCGCCTCTTGCTCCCAGCTCCTCTCACACTTCCTCTCCTCTGACTCCCCCCTCCCTGACTGGAGTGAACTCCTTTTTAAACCCAGGTGCTCTGATTAGCCTGCCTTGATTGGCTGCAGGTGTTCTAATCAGCCTGTCTGCCTTAATTGGTTCTAGCAGGTTCCTGATTACTCTACTGCAGCCCTTGCTCTGGTCACTCAGTGAACAGAAAACTACTCATCCAGTGACCAGTATATTTGCCCTCTACCAGACTCCTGTACCCAACTGGCCTGGGTCTGTCACACTACCTACAAGCAGGAATGGTTTAGCAAAATTTTCTTTATAAGTCTTTTTAGACAGGTATTCAATGAAATTGCTTAATAGCATTCAAAGAACCTCAGAATGGACAATGGACTCAACTTTGAGAAGAAAGATTTCTCTTGTCAATCTGCTGACTGTTTTGCCAAACCAATCATCCTTTAGACTGGTTTGTCAATGAAGAAAACCAAACAAAACCTCCAAATCAGCTTAAACTAAATCAGTGACTAGCTATTTTTGTCATCTTTTAGTAGGGAAGTAAATAGGGGCATTTATTTTGTGGAACTTTAATTGCAATGTGCTGGAGCAGCAGGCCAAAGGACGGAAATATAAAACCCAGAAACAACAGCTGATGAAAAAGAAGATAAAGACAAACACACTGTAAATGAGCAGTTCTGCAATTCCCCACCTCTTCTTTCAAGTATCGCATCTAGAAATACTACTAGAAATGTAATGCACCAAGCACTGGGTGCACTGTTGGTTGAGAGTCAATGGCTCCCTTCAGAAGCCAAGGTGCCAGTTGTCTTTGAGAAGCTGTTGTAAGGCTTCTGATCAAGAAGACATCTCTTGACAATGAGACGTCTGCTAACCTGAGAAGCCACCCTCATGATAAATCTGCAGTTGCAATCAGCAAAAGTGGTCTAGCTTGACGGCCTTCTGCCCCTTTCCTTGCAGTTTACCCAGAAATGGGCTGCAGCCAATGGGTTTTCCATAGAGGGTTTCTGACTCTCAGGGGCGGCTCCAGGCCCCAGCACGCCAAGCGCGTGCTTGGCCCCGCGAGGGGCGCTCTGCTGGTTGCCGGGAGGGCGGCAGCCAGGGTGCCTTTGGTCCCGCGGCTCCGGTGGACCTCCTGGTGGAGCCGCGGAACCGGCGACCGGCAGAGCGCCCCCCGCGTCATGCCGCTGTGCATGGGGCAGTGAAATGTCTAGAGCTGCCCCTGCTGACTCTGCAACTCACTTCACCACTCAGGCCACCAGAGCCCAGATTTGTTAACCCTCTGGGTCCACTTCCTGGTTCATCCTCCTCCGCCCCTTGTGGAAGGGCTGGGGATTGAGCAAGTTCTTATTTTTGGTGGGTAAACAGCATTATGTTATGGTAGGAACAGTCCATTTTACTCTGCTACACAATATATAAAATGACTTATTTTGTGTTTCTGTTTGAAATTTGTAACAGCACCTAGATCCTCAAAGGGCAGGTGCTCAGTATAAGTTGGAGGAAAAAACAAACCCACTAACAAACATAAATCCATATATTTTAAGATACTGTTTACAAAAAGGCTTTTTTCTGGCATATTTAGTTTCTGGCATTTAGATATTTTGTTAGGATTATTATAGGGTATGTCTACACTGCAATGAAACACCAAGTCTCAAAGCTCGGGTCAGCTGACTAGGGCTTGTGGGGCTCTGGCTGAAGGCTACAAAATTGCAGTGTAGATGTTTGGGCTTGGACTGGAAGCCAGGCTTTGAGACCCTCCCTCCTCGTGGCCAGCTGTGGGGCTTTTATCCCAGTGCAGACCTACACCTAGAAATGCTAACAAGCAAGAAAAACAGTTTCTCAGACTCCCATTCTTTAGCTTTTATTCGGTACCATTGTGTCCTTTGCCACCAAGATTGGTTTTCATTTAAACTCATGACCATCAGAAACAATCTTCTGAAAGGCAAAGTTTTTACCTCCATTTTCTGGCCACTTTTGTAGAGGTGAGGTACACCAATTAGCACTTCAGCTGGTATATCCTTATCCAGCACACCAGTGACCAGTTGTGGAAGAGAAGAGAATAATACATTAAAGAAGATCAGGTACCACTGATCAATCATTGAAGAGCCAGAGAACCCACAATAGAACTGGTACCAGAAGAGAAGGGCCACAAACATCTGCAATCAAAACAGCAGTACAGGAAGCATGATCAGTCAGGAATTTAAAACAAGTAGGAAATCTCAGTACATCATCTCTCCGTGGCTCTGTGAAAGCATGTTGGCTTTGATTCTGCAAAGACTTGCACATGTGCTTAACCTTAAAGTCACGAGCAGTCCCCACTGAGGACATCTGATCTTCTATTATTTATTATTCCCAATCCCTTTACTCATGCTTAAAGTTAAGCATGTGTATAAGTCTTAACAGGATTGTGGTCTTGGATATGACTGGGGCTTTGCCTCACATGACATTAATTTTCAATCCAATGATAACTCTCGAATACAAAATGCAGCTAAACATAAATGAATAATGACACCATTTTTTGTGGCGTTCCACATATATTTCATGAATGTAGATCTCATTGTGTTGTTTACTACTGTCATAAGAAGGATCCTGTTTCTATTTCAATATCCTGTGTTGGTTTGAGAATTTTCTGGAGACTTAGCTAGCTCGCAAAGGCAAAGCAGATAGCACGAGAATCACTGGGCTTTTCAGCTCTTTTCAAGACTGTAATGAGAAGAGCACAGCCAGGAGGATAGAACTATACCTTGCAGTGAAGTTGTTTGATTTGACCACCACAATATCTTTGATTTTCAATGTCATCAGATTAACAGCAGGTGGAGATTTATCATTCTACAATCCTCACTTTAAAATGAAAAGGTAAATCATTCACACTGAGGGAGTGAGATGACCCAGGTCTTGGGAATGCTGCCCCCAGCTTGGTTGGGGTCACCCAGGGATGGACAAAACACACAACCCACTTTTGCTACCATGTATGTGGGCTAGACAACCAGATCAGCAAGGCCGAAGTGTCCATAGAACAGCTGGGGTTCATTTAAACTACCGAGCCCAGCTGTTAGTGATGTATCTATCTATAAATGGAGGTAAAGTGTGTCTGGAGATGAAGACATGCTTGTTTCAGCTTTGAGGGGAGACTGGATGCCACAACTTGCATCCTGGAAAAGGGAGGTGTAAACTGCTGGGCAGGTTTACAGCCAGGGAAGGAAATAAAGCTCCAAGCCTCAGTCCTTCTACGTCCCTCTTCTCCAGACTCGTTGATTATCCACCAAAGAATTACAAAAATTAAAAGCAAATCAACTGAAAATACTTGGCTGTCATTCCTGAAAGGTTTTCTCTGCTTTAACTAGCTAGGAGGGGAGAGGCTGTGCCCTCTCCCTTAGCTCCCATTTGACCCAGCTTTCTCTTCCTTTTATATGCCGCCTGAAGCAGCCATATGACCAGCTGGGACCTACCCTGCAGCACCTTTTAAAATCCTGCAGCATGGTTTCTTCAGCAATCCGGGGCTTAAACTATGAGCTAGATAAATTCTACTGCAGAATGGAAATTGACACAATACAAGCAAATGTAAAAACCCGAGGAGATAGAGATCTAGCAGAGTGTATGCAGCACAGTTATCCTGATTCCCTGTGGACAATTCATCAAGAGTGGTCTGCCTGTGAATGAATCCGGTACTTGCATCTTAGAGGAAGTTAGAATTCTCCTTCCCTGAGGGAAGCCACTACATGTCTGACTCATTCAGGTCTATACATTCTATTTCCCACTGTGGTTTCAGGGTTGGTAGCAACTAGGATTGCTCTTACGGGCTCTGAAGGCAGCAGAAGCAGAGCAACCACAAAGAGAGATTCTTAAGTTTCATTCAAGCCTGGGGGCAACAGCTTCAGAAAATGTCTGCAGTTGGATGTCTTACTAAATACAGCATGAAAAAATAACACTTGTAATTGGGGGCAGGGGTGGGGAAAGGGGTGTATTGGAATGTAAGATTTTACAAGTATCGAACAAAAATGCAAGAGTATAAACTGAATCCTTGCATGCTGATCACTGGGATGTACTTACATATATTTCTTGAGAGTGTTTTGATTTAAAAATAAAATTGCTCTGAGTACACTTCTCTAAAAGTATAATATTCCACTTTCATTGATGAGGTTCAGTATTATCATGGTGATGGGCACAACAGAAATATATAGATAGGAAGGTGCAGATGCTCAGCACATCTCAGGATCAAGCCTAGAACCATGAGTCTGTGTACACCAGCATTTACCAATGGTAGCAGCACTAGCATAGGCCAACTATTCAAATTTGGCTTGCTTTTTAAGGCTTAGTGAGATCTTTGGAACTTCAGAATTTGGAAGTGTTTACTTTGATTATTTTTGAAAGCATGCAAGTATGACATTCTTGATCAGAACATGCTTAGAATACTTTTATCGTGCCCATGTTAATGCAAAGATAGTTCGACCAATGATTATTTTTATTATTTACCTAGCACACATGGTGTTCCTATCCTGGTCAGCAATTTGAGCAAAAATACAGTCCTGTCCCATGACAATTAAAAGTTACCTTTGGACTGAGACAGGGATCGGCAACCTTTGGCACGTGGCTCGCCAGGGTAAGCCTCCTGGTGGGCCGGGCTGGTTTGTTTACCTGCCACGTCTGCAGGTTGGGCCGATCGTGGCTCCCACTGGCCGCGGTTTGCCGCTCCAGGCCAATGGGGGCTGCAGGAAGTGGTGCGGGCTGAGGGATGTGCTGGCCGCCACTTCCCACAGAGCCCATTGGCCTGGAGTGCTCCTGGAGCCCATTGGCCTGGAGCACCGTGGCCAATGGGAGTCGCGATCGGCCGAACCTGCGGCTGCGGCAGGTAAACAAACTGGCCCAGCCCGCTATGGGGCTTACCCTGGCGAGCCATGTTCCAAAGGCTGCTGATCCCTGGACTGAGACCTGACATGGCATCTTTAGACCAAACGAAAATTATGAGCAGGGATTATACAAAAGTTGGAAATCAACCTTAACTAGACCGGGTGCTACTTGCCCTCTCAGTTACACACACGAGGCTATATTCTCACTCCCATTATGCTCTGGAGCATCAGGAATGCTGTGTCTGGCCTGGCCCCACCCCATCCCACTCCTTCATGATCCCTATTCTCAACAGAGTGTGCAGGCGATGCAAATCCACAGTATCTTCATGCCAGTCAATGATTCTTCTGTGCTAAAGGAATCCTCAGCTGCATCTTCGAATATTGTGTGAGTGATACAAAGGGACTCAGCCAGGGCTGAGGAGGTGGGTTTCTAATAGCCCCATATCTAGTAATGGAGTTATTCATGACTGGCACTGGTCATAGCGTAACTGGGAGGAGATACAGGCCCATACTTGGATATGTATGGCAGTGTGCTCCTTTCACTGTGTATTTATTTGGCTGAAGGAAGTCAGGGAAAACAAAAACACTTCCAATATGCTTGGCTGATAAATATAGATGGCCCAAATTAGCTCAGATCACTGGGGACAAATTACAGTTTGCACAAGGATTAGGAAGAGAAAACCCATCCACTACTACTTCTGACCAGCACAGGGTGGACTTGGCATTAAAGGCTCCTATACCTAGCCAGCTAGATTTTTGCGAAAGGTACTGCTCTATAAAGAAACTTTTGTTAAGCAGCACTTCTTATTCATGTTACCTAATTTGCACATTCTGCAGCACACTGTCGCTGTCACAGAGTGGGGCCTGCTATTCCTGTGAATGGCAGCCAGTTGTCTTTCAACTCTGCAAGCTTCTTTGGAGCTTATTTATAAACCATTTGAAGGCTGACCTCATGCTCATTTCACACAAAATAAACCCTAGAAACATGCGGAGCCACAAAACTGTCAAGTCAAACACTTACTGCATTTTTGTAGAAGAAATACAGCACCATATTGGCAAGCCGGGAATAACACCAGTGCCCATGAACAAGCAAGAGCTTTTCCAAATGCCGAAATCTTGGGACTGCAAAGTCACTCGCCATCACTGCCTTCAATGAAAGAGGAGTTGAAATCATTATTGTAAAGTGTCACCTAAGACACACAGATAGTACGTTTGAGTATCCTGCAAACATCCACAAACGTAAAGCAAGAGTAACTCCATTAAAGTCCAATGGAGTTGGATTAGTTCCACCCTGGTGTAAGTGAAAGAAGAGTCTGGCCCATTGTTTCCTCAATGCTTTCACAAATCGTTATAATTTTATAGTGCCCAAAAGCAAACCAGGTGCTTCAGAAAATACACAAAATGACAGTGTCCTTGCTCCTAGAAGATTACGATCTACACTAATACAGATGGTGACACAAGTGACAAACCATAGGAAGGAAGTGGAGTGAGGAAGGACCAAGAGTTATAGTTGTGTGATTGCACAGATGCTCATAGATGATGGCTGTGAGCTTTTCTCTTTTTAAGAAATACAAAGAAGATAGTATTATTTTGTGCAGAAGAAGGGAGTTTTCAGGAGGGATTCAAATGACTGAGATATATAATAATATGCTACATTACAATTAGTGGAGTTAAAAAGGCAAAACACCCAAATAATTTATTTTAATTAATGATCATGATCTTGACTTGCAAAGATTTGCCCAACCCACATTCCCCTGAGATCTCAGTATTCTGAGGAAATTTGTTTTAACTATATTCAAGTTCCCTAAATTGTGAGAAATCATTACAGAAGAGGTTCCCCTGAAATTTTACAACCTGCCAATTCACATCTATGGTATGAATCACCACCATTTCTTTCTATATCATAGCTACTTTTGACTGGCTAAATTTCAAGGTAAAGTATACTTAAGATTTAAGACCTCCCCAAATCCCTCCAGGTCATTGAGTTGGCCACAGATTCCACCTACAGTTGTAGTGCTTTTTAAATTTACATTTTGTTTATTGTCTTATTCATTCACAAGGATGCCTACATCTGTTTCCTTCTCCCCTTCCCATTTTCTAATTCTATTATGGAATGATGAGGTAAAATTGTTTCCTTTTCTTTATTTTATGTTTCCACCAAATTATTCCAAATCACATTCTAAGAGTTTTTAAAGGTCTATTTTTGATATGAGGAAGGAATGGAAAGATAGTTTTATCCAATTACACTTGCATGTTTATCTTATCCCAAAATATCAGTTTGGATTTGATATTTTCATTCTCCTCCATCCCCCAGGTTTTGCATAGGAAAGCATGGTTCATGCTCCATGCTGCTCCTTCCATAGGATTTGAAAGAAAAATAAATCAGCCAGTTTGCTGTCTGAGAGATCCAGATGCTTGACTCCTTTGAAGTACCTGCATGTATACAACTTTGACAGCTGCTTATTGTACAAAGGCATGCATGATTTCCTACGGAACCCTGGGATCAAAGGCAGGGAATCCATAAGCCTTCCCATTATGTGTGAACATTCATTAAAAAATAAACATAAAAAGAGAAATAATCCAGGTGGTTTAATCGAATAACAAGCGAAATGACAAGCTTTCGGAGCAGAATGCACCGAAATGGCTAGGGACACTGAAAGACCAGATGTCTCCGAATTACAACTGAAATGAGGAATTGGAAGGAGGAAAAAGAAGAAACAGAGAGAGGGAGAGACGTGGAGTATTATATCTGGGAACTAAAATGATGTTCATGAGAAATCAGGAGTTTGAGTTCATGCAGAGATGCTAGGAGCCGATTCAAAGTGCAATGAAGTCAATGGAAAGACTCCCACTGATTTCAGTAGGCCTTGCAATGGGCCCTGTTACAACAGCCTGCTCAGGATTCCACACTTGTTAGGCTCTGTTCAACCCAAATGTCCTCCCATGCTTGTAAAGCCTGGGGAAGCTGTGTGAGGCTCCCAGGCTCAGCATCTGCTGAGTTTACTCCTTACTCTGATCCTGATTACAGCAGAAAGCCCTGTTAAAAAAAACCCTATTTCAGTCTTAGCCCAAGCTTTCATCTTTTACTGCCCAACTGCCAGGGGCGGCTCTAGCAATTTGGCCGCCCCAAGCACGGCGGCACGGCGCAGGGGGGCGCGCTGGCAGTCGCCGGTCCCGCGGCTCCGGTGGACCTTCTGCAGACGTGCCTGCGGGAGGGTCCGCTGGTCCCGCGGCTCCGGTGGAGCATCCGCAGGCACGCCTGCGGGAGGTCCACCGAAGCCGCCTGCCGCCCTCCCGGCAACAGGCAGAGCGCCCCCCGCAGCCTGCCGCCCCAAGCACACGCTTGGCACGCTGGGGTCTGGAGCCGGCCCTGCCAACTGCCCTGCCATATATAGCAATCAGGCTGTCTGGAGTGATGGCCAGAGACACAGGCATACTGAGTGAATCCCCCAAAAATCTCAGCAGGGGCAGCTTCTTCCCAGCTGATTGACAGACAAACAGGGAAAAGGTTTTACATGGACTGCATGATAATGGGGGGGGAAGGGGGCTGAGCTCCCCTCCCCACCCAAACTAGCAATCCCTTAACTCTCGCTGCAGCTACTCACATTACAAGGGCTGTAGAGTAAAACTCATATCCGACCTGCATGTCCCTGCAGGGAGAGGAGAGCAGGCCTCTTAGGCATATTGTCTCAATAGGCTGGCCTGGAGCACAAGTGGGATATGCAGCCTTCTGAGGCTTATACACTTCAGTGCCACCTATCTTAGCTGCATTCGGTAAATAGATTTGTCCAGCCACACCACAGGATAATTTTATAGGACCAGTGCAGGAGATAAGAAGAATAAAAGCCAGAGGAGGAAAATGAAGGAGGGGGAAGTCAATTTAATCTTTATTTATTATAGAAATAGGACATAGCTGAGGGCTTTTTAAAGTTAATAACTGATTTCTTTAAGAAGTAAATGTGCCGAAAGACCTCCTGGAATTTGAGTTTTATGAGGTGAATGTAAAATGTTTAGGCTCACCACAGATTGGATAAGAAACATATGCTCGAACTCAAGCATAAGTGATTTTTACAAATCCCAACTGGTACACCTCAGGGCAGCTTGCAACTTGCTCGTTTACTTTTTCTGTCTGTCAAGAGGTAACTTGCTCTCACTGACTGGGGGGCAAGATGCAAGCAGTCATACGGAAAATGTTTTAGTCCAACTTTTTGCTGGGGAAACTTTTCAATAAACAACCCACATTACCTGCATGCCCTCTGGACCAGAGATCCCCACACCCACGTCTGCTACCTGGATCATGCTGACGTCATTAGCTCCATCACCTAGTAACAACAGGATGCAACATTGTTTGATATTAATAAAGCAGTGATGATTAATGGCAGAAAAACAAAGGAAAAATAGGTGACTGTAAAGCATCAGGGACCTGTTTGAAACACCTGTACTTCATGGAACTACAGTTCCAAAGCCTTGGAAGGGACCACCACACCCTTAACGTCTATCTATCTAGGTTTTTGCTATACCATGCCAAGGAAACATAAACTGAGTACTTCTGTATGAGTGGGTCTCTTTAATGGGACCTGGAATACAGAGATCATGTCTGTGTTGCATGGATACTAAGAAGTCCATGTGCAACAGGGGAACAAACTCCTGAAAACATTCCTGCTGCAAACTAACTGATTGGAAGTATGAAGGGGACCCTAAAATTGGGCATGAGGCTGGGCACAATGGGATAAACTCTATGACATTAGACTCAGAGTGGGGAAAGGAGGGTTATGTGAGGAATAAGGAGAGCTTTCTCAATTTAAAGTGGGGGAACCTTGTGGGTGCTGCAGGATTCTCAACTGGATGACTGACAAAGAGTCCCCACTATCAACCACATATTGGAAAATGGTTGTGAAGAACTATGTTAGCTGACATGATGCTGATCACAACTTTACAATCATCGTAGCCCTGGACAACTGGTGTTCAGACCCATCACCTACTCATGATAAAAAATTGAGGGCCTTGGGTTTAATCATGAGTAGCTGAAATGATGCTGAACACAGATTTGTCCTGATCTATACTGCAAAGTGAAGGTCAAAGGTGTCAGCTCACTCAATTCTTTACAAAACGTTGCTCTATTCAAGCACCATTGTGGAGTAGATCAACTCCATTTGGCCGGCTTCTGCAGGAAGTAATCCCAGATGCCACCTTCAAAACTCTATTTTTGTTTGGAATAAATGTTCGTAAGCTCACAGAAACATTTTCAAACTAAAATTGAAGGTTTTAGACTTCTAAAGTGTCCAGAAGAGAAGGGAAATTCAGAAGGGGTGTGTGCATGTAAATACAGGCTCATTGAAATGGAGATACTTGCCTATTGCCAAGGTCATTGCTTTGAGTTTATCTCTGACTAGTTTTACTACCATGCTTTTTTGCAGTGGGGTAGAGCGAGAACACAGAACTGAGCGACATCTCCTGGCTAGTGAAAGAAATTTGTCTTCTAGTGTTTTATCCAGTGCATAAGCCAGAGTCTTTCCATCAATCACTAAGCCCAAGCTGGAATGCACTGAAGATGAAGGTGGAGAGAGAGGGCAAAACCCAACTGTCGTGTTTCCAGCAGTCTTGTCTATTGTGTTGTTTGAAAACTTAGACTCTATATATTGCAGACAGTGGTCCAGCAAAGCAGCACTTGTCTCCTGAAATACAATACAAAAATAAATATGTTTAAGTGAAAGTTGCTGCTGTGGGATCATGTAATCAACTTACTGTGCTCGTTATAAATTTAGAAATGGGGAACATTAGAGTCTGCACTATTGATTCCACTTTGACAATTTTTATTTCTATTATTCTTTCCTTCTTCTTTACCCTATCTAAAAACACTTAATTTTTGTTGCAGAAGATACTGCCAGCAATGGATAAATAAAGGGCTTAAAAGCGATTCTGTTTACTTTTTAACCCGCAGTGATGGCTTTTAAACTGATTTCTTTCAGCTTGTCCTCAGAATAGCAGAATTGACATGTGATATAATGAGAATCCAGTGCTGAGCTAACTATGGTGATGAGCATCACAGAATGCCTATTAATCAAATCATTGATCAGGTATTTGTAAATGCCAATTAAAGGTTACTTAACTAATTTTAAAATCGATATCCTAACCAAACTTAATTAACAGAATGTATTACTAACATATGAACATTTAAGATAAAATGCTACCAGTCTTGTAGCAAAATATTTTTCAAGTTATCAGAAGTAAAGAAGTGAAATAATAGGAAATCAATTTACCAGCTAACTTGCTATACTAAGAATGGACCATAGTTATCTTTTCCTTCCTTTAGAAAGGAATTGTAGTTGGATAGTGCTAGTCTACCTCCAGTTCTGGATTTGAAAACTGATTTAATCACCACATTCAATTACTTTGGTGCTATCAACCTGGTCCCTTCTATGTTTGACCATATCAGCAAACCCCTTGCTATTGTGTATTTAAGACAAGCTGAGCAATGCCTGACTGCAGCTTGGGTTATCAGTCCATCATGAAATTCAAACATTTTCCTTACCATCAAATGAAAAAAATCAATGTAGGAGAGTCTGACTTATCTAATATTACTGTCCATTGGTTTTAAAATTATTATTTTGTATTTTTAGAGGGTGGCAATAAGAAATAAGTGAATACTATGTCCCAGCATGTACCTTACTATGGTATGCCCCAGTGGCTCTCAACTAGGGGTCTGGGCCCCCTGTGGGGGGCACGAGCAGGTTTCAGGGGGCCTGCCAAGCAGGGTGGCATTAGACTTGCTAGAGCCCCGGGCAGAAAGCCAAAGCCCCACCATATGGGAGTATAAATAATTAATAAATAAATATCCACATACAAATCCTATCCCCAAAATATAGATTGCACAGGAAGAAGAAAGATAAAAAAGAAGAAGAAAGCAATCAACCTTTTAACTGCAGCTGCCAAAATCAAAGCAAAACTAGTTCACATTTGGACCTCAACCTAACATTTAACCATCTGATAAGGATCTGTTTACCAGTGACTCAGCATTCAAGGTGATGATTTCCTCATCATGATCTAGTAGCTTGCATGCATAAGCTATATTAATGGCTGTTTCTTGCTTGTCTCCAGTGAGAATCCAAATTTGCAGCCCAGCTTTACGTAAGTTTGCAATGGTTTCTGGGACACCATCTTGTAACCGGTCTTCAATACCAGTTGCACCTGAACACATGAACAAAGCAAATAAATCAGTGTTCAATAAATACTTGGTTACTCAAACTGTTATGTCATGAGTTCATCTTAAAATCTGGTTTTGGAAACACCACCAGTCACCTTCATTGGCAGATAACTCCTCTAATCTAACAAATGTAAATGAAATTCTGATCACCATGATCAATCATGATGACAGGTTTTTTGCAGGCAGCAGAGGGACTGTGAGGAGAGGGGAAGGATGAGGTTGGGGAAAATAACAAATCAGTCAACAGACAACATCATCCAGAGATAAAAACCTAAAAAGCAGTCTGCTGACATCACCTGTACCAACAGCATTCGAATGTATGGGGAACCTCCGTAGTACTCTCGCTGGGCCTCTGCCTGCTCTGTTGCCTCCATTACGTCTTCTGGCTGTTGCTAGGGAAGATACTGTTGCTCCCAGGGGCTAGCTGCACCCCAGAAGGTCTTGTTCTGCTTCCCTCAGGCTACATGGCTAGCAGGGTCACAGAGTCTTGTGCCCTTTAAGGGGATCTCCAAGAGGGGATTTCATCAACTACTGGCTGGATGCATGGTAACAGAGCAGGAGGCCTAGACTGGGCCTCTCCCTGCTCCACTGCTGGTTCTGGCTGCCACAGTATGACACTGGGTCCCAAATGAGATGTGGCAGAGGATAAATCATAGAATCACAGAAATACGGGGCTGGAAGGGACTTCCAGAGGTCATCTAGGCCAGCCCCCTACACTGAGGCAGGACCAGAATATGCCTATTATTTCTAGTCTACCTTCAGTGGACAAAGAGAACAATTGATCACCCTCCTCTTTATAACAGCCCTTAACAACCGCCTTAGTCTTCTTTTTTTCAAGAGAAAACATATAGTTTTCTTATCTTTTCATCATTTTGTTGCTCTCCTGTGGATTCTCTCCAATTTGGCCACATCTTTCCTAAAGTGTGGATCTTAGAACAGGAGACAGTACTTCATCTGAGGCCTCACTAGTGCTGAGTAGAGGGCAATAATTACACCCCGAGACTTATGACATTCCTGTTAATACACCCCAGAATGATATTAGCCTTTTTTACAACTGCATCATATAGCTGACTCATATTCATTTTGTGATCCACTATAACCCCTAGATTCTTGCCAGCAGTACTAGTAGCCAGCCAGTTATTCCCCATTTTGTAGTTGTGCATTTTATTTTCCTTCCTAAGTATAATATTTTGCACTTGTCCTTATTGAATTTCATCTTGTTGCTTTCAGACCAATTCTCCAATATGTCAAGGTTGTTTTGAATTCTAATTCTGTCCTCCAAAGTGCTAGCAACCCCATCCAGTGTGGTGTCATCTGCAAATTTTATAAGCATACTCTCCACTCCATTATCCAAGTCATTAATGAAAATATTGAATAGCACTGGCCCCAGGACAGATCCCTGAGGGACTGACTAGATGTGTCCCCCCAGTTTGATAATAAACCATTGATAACTACTCTTTGAGTATGATCTTTCAACTAGTTTTGCATCCACTTTATAGTAATTTAATCTAGACCACGTTTCCCTAGTTGTTATGAGAATGTCATGTTGGATTATGCTAAAATCCTTACTAAAATGAAGGTATATCATGACTACTCTTTCCCCCATCCACTAGACCAGTAGGTTGGTCAAAAAAAGGAAATTAGATTGGTTTGGCATGATTTGTTCTTGACAAATCTCTGCTGGCTATTCCTTAAAACCCTATTATCCTCCAGGTGCTTACAAATTGTTTAATAATGTGGTCGAATATCTTTCCAGGAATTGAAGTTAGGTTGAGTAGTCTATAGTTATCTAGGTTCTCTTTGTTCCCCTTTTAAAACATAGATATTATGTTTGTCCTTCTCCAAACATCTAGGACCTCACTCCTCCTCCATGAATTTGCAAAGATTATTGCTAATGGTTCCAAAATTTCTTTAGCTAGTTCCTTAATTACCCTAGGATGAATTTCATTAGGCCCTGCTGTTTTGAATATGTCTAACTTATCTAAATATTCTTAAACCTGTTCTTTCTCTATTTTGTGTTCCTTCCACCTTGTTGTTAATATGAATTGTGATAACCATATGGTCACAATTTACCATTTTAGTGAAGATTGAAGCAAAATAGGCATTACATACCTTCTTGATATCATCTATTATTACCTCTCTTTCCCTGCTATGTAGTGCTCCTACACTTTCCTTCATCTTTCTCTTGCTTTTATTGCATTTATAGAGCTTCCTCTTACTGCCTTTTTTGTCCCTTGCTAGGCGTATCTCATTTTGTGCTTTAGCATTTCTCATTTTGTCCTTACATGCTTGTGTTATAACTAGTAAATCTGACTGGGCTGCATTGTGAAGTGTATAGGAAAATGCCCCTTCTTAGTGTCCCAAGGAATGTTGGCTGCAGTATGGTTTATAACAGACTGGCAACATTCCTTCCACTTTAAAACGCCAACTGAGAGAGACAAGGCTTTTTGTAACAAAAGTAGTTTGGAACTAAGTTAAGTGTCACCACAGATACATCATGGTTTCACCACATTCCAGAAAGACTCTACTGTGAGGCAATACAAGTCTTGACTAGTGGAGGATATAGAGATGAAAGGTGTGCAAATTAACTCAAACAGCAAGGAAAGCAAAGTAAACTTCTCCCAGCTATTTATATGTTCAAAGACATAACAATAGTAACACACTACCAGCCACAGGTGTCTGTCCTATAGTCTGGTCACATAGGTTAAAACTCAGAAAAGAAGCACTGAGTTCAGCTGTGGCTTAATGCTATTGACCAAAACATGGGCGATAGGAAGGCACAGAACCTGGCCATGGCCCGAGCCAATGTCTTGGACCTAGTCCAATGCCTGTTAAAATCAATGAGGGTCTTTCCATTGACTTTTATGTGGTACCATTTTATACCAATATAATTCTGTTGACGTCATCAGAGTTTAACTGATTTACACCAGTGTAAGCTAGAAGAAAATCAGGCTGATTGTGCCTCAGTTAGGTACAATGTCTCTGGGAGATGAGGGGGAGTTTTACTTCTGCAGCACCTGTTCATAGGGTACAGCACATCCGCTGGTTTCCTGGCTGGTGCTGAGGTCCTGTTGCCTCTCTGAGTACTCTAGGGAGACTAGTTCCAAGAGAGGTGCTAGCCTGGAGCAGTCCATGCGGTTACAAGGAATGCTATTGCCTATGCACAGCTGCAAGGGGAGAGATGTATCTCTCCCAACCTCACTGGTGCAATCCTGCAGTGCTCGCCATAGTGCACCAGTATGTGATTAGACTCAAAGTCTCTTCTACCACAGTTTGAGGTTGTCAGAGGATAACTGGCAGAACAGATTGTTTATTTCTGGCTGGAGTCTATTTGTACTTATCCAGCTGTGGTAAACTATGTTTTTATTTATTATTAAGATGTGCCCGTACAGGCAGAGTCAATAGAAGCAGCCCAGTCACATTTGCTTGAAATGATTAAAAACATCAGCACTGTTCCAGTTATCTTTGCCAGAGAAAGAAACTAATTGTCTGAAGAAATAATAGATATTTATAATTTATTGAGCTTTTGACATTTTAGTTAAGTAAATAAATAGAAATACTTAGCACTTGTACAGTCCTTTACATCTACAAATTTTAATGACATCAAGAGATCCCTAGGAAGTAACTGTAGTTATCCTCTTTCTTCGGAGCATGCAGGGCCTGATCGTCCAAACACACAAGTACTTAACTTTATGTAGATGGTGTCAGGAATCAGGGCCTGCAGCAGAGCTAATTTCCAGGCAGACTCAAAACTACAGCTGGCTTGCAGCAGGCTGCCTGATTGGCCACATCACCTGATTGACTGGAGGGACCAGCAGGCTGCTCTTAAGCCAGCAGCAACAGCAGCTCGCTGGATGCTCAATGCTCATGCCCACTACTGTGCCTGTTCCCAGCCAAAGGGGGCTGCGGGAAGTGGTGGCCTGGCCCGCACCACTTCCCGCAGCTCCCATTGGCCCGGAACAGTGAACTGCAGCCACTGGGAGCTGCAAGCGGCCGTACCTGCAGACGCTCAGGTAAACAAAGTGTCTCGCGGCCCGCAGGGGCTTACCCTGAACAAGCCATGAACCAAGTTTGGGAACCCCTGGTTAAGTTGGTATTACATCAGGGATAAAATTGTTACCTAAGCAAGGCAAACAGGATGTGTCTTATGTTAATTATTATCTCATTCTTTTGCGATGATGCAAGAGACACTCGTGAGGAAGTCTAGTAATAACCAATTTCTGTATGCATAGAAATCATTGAAAAGATAGAGCAGAGTTTTAAAATCGAACTTTGAAAATGTTTAACACATTTTAATTTCATGTCCAGCTCTCATGTAGTTACCGAGTAGATGCAGATTTGTCTCTATACGAAGTGCAGATTGAAACAGCAGCTCTTCGCGGTTTTCAATAGAAGATTCTGCTTCTAAATGACTTTTTAACCAACTAGCATATTCCTCTTTGCTTAGAACCTATTTAAAAGGAGAAGGTAAGAGTACATCCAAAAAGATGCATAAGCATTCATGCATTACTGAGTAAAATGAAAAAAAAAATTCCTAATAAATGTTCTTGCTAATGGACCGCAACAAAAAGATTTGTCAATACTCTCCTTAAATGCAAACTAAGAGCTTGCATATACTTACTCTTTTGGCAATACACAAGGTCCGCAGCCCATCTACAGCATACAAATTAAGGTAATTCTGAGTTTTGCTTTGGATTTTTTTTTGATGATTGCCTCTAGGGTCATCTAGTTAAAAATAAAGGAGAAAACTAATGAATGAAAAATAATAGCAATTAAATGGCCTTAGAGAATATAATTGTTTCTTCAGCACTTACTGTACAAAAGCTTAAGAAGCGATACTTTTAAAGAGCTCCTGACGTCTCATGGGAAACTTTGAAAAGCTTTCTATTTAGAAACAATTCTCTTTACATACTATCTATTTTTTTAATTCCCTGTTTAAAAGTCATCAAGAACAACTGTATAACAATAAGATCTTTCCTTATTAAGCATTCATCTGCTCCTCAAGTATTTTGTGACATCACGATAATCTCCACAGCAACCATGTATGTCATGAACAGAGGTATGATTTCAAATTAGCAATAAACAGAAGCAGATGGTCTATGTATCAAAAATCTTATTATTAACCAAATATTTTTAAATACATGTGGGTAGAAAAGATAATTATATTTAGAAATAATACTAAGTTCTCAAAATGAGGTTGTCAAGAGTTGGAAAGGGATGATATTTTCATCCTCCAGGATCAAGACAGACTCAAGTACAATGTATGATTGCAGCAATAACCAATAATAAGAATTAATTGTAATAGTGATAAAGTGAACATAGAAACAGACAAGAGAAAGCATTTTAGGTTGAAACAATGGAGTGAGTACACGTGAGATAGCTTGAGGCAGCAATTTTTCTATAAACCAAAATAGTTTCTGAAAGTCTACAAGTTTTCTAGGTTTATAAGTCTTGTGACTTCAGAGGGATAGCCCTATGCAGTGTTCCTCAGGCAATATTGGTGCTATTGGTACTTCTTGCTTTACATGGTTCGCAGTTGTGATTGAAACTGGAGATAAGGGGTTGGGAAGGCACAGTTTGGTGGATATAGCATTAGCAGTTCTTGGTAAGTTTGCTCTCACCCAGCAAGGATATTAGCAGCGGGTCTGGAGAATAGATAACTTTCTAATATCAGATCAAATGAGGATAGTGATGATTGATATATTTATCCAGGGTATGGACATGTGATGTCTATCTTATCTATCTTGGAGTTTTATACTGGCACTCAACACCCTAGTATCTGAGCACCTGACAGATAAAATCAACAGCAGCAGCAAAGTCCCTAGTGAACTTCATGGAGTGTCTGGCCCTTTTTCCTTTTCATGGTAAATAACTCTGCTTTTCTTTTTGATCTTATTAATTTCCTTTTTTATTTTTATTTTCTGGTAGTTGATTTTTTGGGGGTAGACAAGGGTATTATTTTCTTTCAGCGTTTCCTTGTTTCAGGGCAGCAGGTCCCTGTCCTGAGTTTCCTAAGCAATGGCAGTGCATATCACTAACAATGGCTTAGCAGACTTACAGTAGAAATGTTTTTTTGTCATTGTTTGCCCAACCTTGCTTAAATCTGGTTTGGCTTCACAACTTCAAGTTTCACGTTTCTTTTAGGAAACAGTTTTGAGGGAATACATATGAATACCAACAACGGAGAAAGTAACTTATCAAAAGATATGTGCTGATACTCAAGTAACTTAAGACAGGTTTCTTTGCCGGCATTCTTGGATTTGGTGTGTATGCAACTCTTCTACAACAACTGGAAAGATAATTCTTTCAAGGATGTCCAGCCTTTAAATCTGGTGTCACTCTTCTGGTAGTGTTCCAATTCTCTTATCTGAAAAATCTGTGATAATAATCTTCAACAATTATATAATCTAAGTTGTTGCACATAAACAGATGGTCTTGTTGGCATTTCAGTAGCATCCTTGTTTGTTTTGTTTCTTAATATGACTCATACACTGAACCTTTCAAGTGTTACTGACATCATTAATGATACTGTTCAATTTGCTGACATATACATGGCTAAAAAAGAACATCTTGGGCTTTGTTTACATTTTCCCATGTCCATGAACCCACACAATATTGTGTATTACCACAATGTACGTTCATGTTAGCTGTTTTATATATATCTATTTTCTCACCTTTAAAGATTGTGCCATCCAAAAGCACATCTCTGTAGTTCCATTAATCTATAATGTTGGGAGTACAACTTTTCTACTGTCTGGCCATTCATCTAGTATTACTGGCTTCAGAACCTTTATTTGTTCATTTTCAGTTCCATCTTCAATTTCTGTCATTTTCTGGAGTACCATCTGTAGCTGCATGCCCATTCATTCACTAGTGTTATGTGGATATTTTCTTGACAGAGTACCTGCAATAGATTTTACCTTTGCCTGGAAGATGAGCAATTTCGGTATTGTATTTATGCAATTGGAGAGCCATTCCTGGGTGGTTTTGCCAGAGACAGAGATTTCTTCAGGAATTATTCAAACAGTTCACAAGCTGATTCAGCTGTAACACAGGGCTGGAGCACACATTTACTGAACTTGCAGCCAACTACAATTACATATAGTTTCTTTTATACATGTACATGATTATTCTCTCTAGTGTATGAGACTTGCAAAGATATGGCCTCCTGGGAGCAGTCCTGAAACAAGTCCATTTTTATATGAATCTAGTTTTAGAGAGTCAGCATTTTTTAAAGGAACAAAACATGGAAGCACCGAACCTATTTCATTGTGATAAGGTATTTTGTATTCTAGAAAGCAATATTGTTTGCTTGCTTATTCCAGAGGAAGTATCTCACTGTAGAAGCCATCACAGTGATGCAGTGACTTTGGATAAGTTTGGTGCAATCATGGACAGGTGGTTAAAACACATGAAGAACTGTTTCTGTCACTATAAGCTTAAGTCGCATTAACTGGATCTGGTTTAATACCACCAGCATTAAGAACAGGTTGGAAACTAGAAAATGATTTCCTATGGATGGAGACATATACCTTTTTCATGTGATCTCTCATGTACAGCATGGAGGATTGCATCACATTCCTTATTTTATTGAACAAATAATAGGGAATCAACAATGATGGCTGCAATTCCTTTTAATCCTTCATATGCCTCATCAGTTTTGCACTGAAATTCACCTTCTGGTCAGATGTAAGTAAGTAAATGAGTAAATAAAAAGGCAGAGAAAAGGAATCTGCTAAAGTTATCAAAAGATATGTGCTGATAATCAAGTACCCTAAGACATGTTTCTTTGCCAGCATTCTTGGATTTGGTCTGTATGCAATTGTTTTACAACAACTGGCAATTATAATTCTTTCAAGGATGTCCAGCACATGTAGCCAAAGGAATCAGCCAAAATCTATTTTGAAAGTTGATAGTTGTGATGTCTTTGCAGTTGTTCAGTACCTTGACCTTGCATTCACCCACTCAAACAGTGCACACTCGTAAATGTGTATGTGATGTCTTCAACAGCTGGCACAGGATGACATAGTTCTTTAATTATTCAGAACCAAAGAGAGAGTCAAGTTTGCTTGTTTGGGCTTTTTCCATGACCACAAGTGAGTTAATCAAACTTGTCATTGCTTTAGTAATGAGACCTGTAAGTAATCTAATTCCTGCTCAAGTTGATTACTCAGTTTAAACAGTAACTTTCCTCTTTATGGACTGTAGAGGTCCGTGTTTGGCAAGGTGAAAGGAATATTCTCCTGGGAATAATCCAAGTGCTTTGAAAAATTCTGCATATTGTGTGAGAACACCAGCTTTCATAGTTAAAACAAATAGCTCCAATGTAATCAATTCAGAAATTTTACAAGTTTTCAAGCTCATTGGTGGTTTCTGATTATTTACAAGATAACACTCAAGCTATAGCATGGCATTTTTGCATCTGCTTTCTGGCTTGCATGTACATCATACTTTAAAATGTCCTCCTGCGTAGCCAGATAGTTTGTTCCAGTAATGGAACCTGACATTTGGCTATTGTAGTGGTCCCTTGGTCTCAGGCTTGGAGGGAGGCCACTCTGTCTTCCTGCATCAGGCACCAAACAACAGTAAATTAGCCATCAATGGCTCTGGCCCTCTGGGTGGGACAGAGCAGTAAGCAGTCTCTAGTCCCAGCTTCCTGGCTAGGGCAGACAACAATCATAGTCTAAGGCTCTGACCCACTGGGAGGGCCAGAGCAATAAGCATGGTCGCAGGCCTTTGGGCCTAGGGACTATTGAAGATCAGGTCCCTGCAGGATGGATCCTCGAGTACAATTCCATGAATGAAGCTGAACAACCAAGATAGCGTTTGTACCCATGGATAGATTAACTGATACTTAAGGTCACTCAGAGCAGTTTACTAAAGACAACCTACTTATGGCAGCTGATCATAGTGCTGGGAAGGAAGGTAAGAGCAATTACTACACTTTGCTATATTTATGAATCCAAAAGTTATAAAACATCATGACTCAATTCTCGATAAGAGTCTTTATAAAAAAAAAAATCCAAAATTCTAAAACGAGGGTCAGTTTAGACATCTTCAAGTGCTGTGGTTCAGAGTTGTTCTATTTCCGTGTGCCCATCGGTAAAATTTAATTTACCCCTTCCAAACAGGAATTTTCAAAGCTCTCCCCTTATCCTTTTCTGACCAATACCAGAATATTTGTTTTACATTAACAGCAGATTTTTTTTGCAACTGCCTATGTCTGAAAAAAAAGCACTGTTTTTCTCCTAACTTTAATCTCATGGTGAGTTCTATTAAACTTTCCCAGCACTACAAATTCTTTATTAACATTTTGGAGCCCATGTAAGGGGTGGGGTGATCTCTGGTAAGCATATTAGCAGGTAGCAAGGTTCCTTTATTGTTTTTAATATGTTTTCTCTATAATGCTTTTTACCTTAAGAACAAAGTAGGCTTTCTTAGAAAGAGCTGTGTGGTAACTTATAACCGTGGGCAGTCACACTGCTAACACTCTCTGAAGAGGACGCAAGCACATGTGTTTGGCCAACCTGTCCAAGCACATGTGACAGTTGTTCTGAACTGTGACACTAAATTAACATTTCCTGTAGCTCTTTAATGAAAATCACACAGTATGATCCTTTCACTGGTATTTACTGCAGCTGCCGTCAGTAATGTGAAAGTAACCATAAAGTCATCACACTAGTGAGATACAGGAAATCTCTAATACGGGGGTCGGCAACCGGTGGCTCGCAGCTCGCCAGGGTAAGCACCCTGGTGGGCCGGCCCGGTTTGTTTATCTGCCGCGTCGGCAAGTTCGGCCGATCGCGGCTCCCACTGGCCACGGTTTGCAGTCCCAGGCCAATGCGGGAGGCAGGAAGCGGCGCGAGCCGAGGGAAGTTCTGACCGCGGCTTCCTGCCTCCCGCATTGGCCTGGGACCGCGAACCGCGGCCAGTGGGAGCCGCGATCGGCCGAACTTGCCGACGCGGCAGATAAACAAACCGGGCCGGCCCGCCAGGGTGCTTACCCTGGCGAGCTGCGAGCCACCGGTTGCCGACCCCTGCTCTAATACATTCGATTTCTGTCCAGTCACACTGGGTTAATATTTGAATGTTGTACATAATTAAATGTTGAACACAGTAAATCAGACATCACACATATTGAAAAACCTAGGTCTCAAATAAGTTCATAAGAGCCGACCAGGTCATCTTTAAATCCAATTGGTTATAATAAAGAGGCATTAAAATTGCTTCTGGTTCACAGCATGTTCACATATTTGAGACTTTGTAACTGAAAAAACACCTTCCAAAAGATAAGCTTCCAGTTCACAGTTAGAAGTCTATTCATCACTAATCATCTGCATCTTTAAAACTAAGACCACTCTTAGTAATTACCCAAACAACATTTCTCTTAATACAAAAACATCTGAGTAAGCAAGCAATGTTGGGAAAATGTACTCAATGAAAGGTAAATTGATTTGGCAAGGACTTGAAGAATGTTCACTTAAAATAAGGTTTGCCATTGGGGAAGCTCATACTGAAATCAATATTACTCACATTTCTTTAGGCAAAGTACCAACAATCCATTATAAGAAGTTACTGGTTATTGAGTTTATAAAAGAAGCAGAGAGATCCTGCTATAATATATTTCTGCAGACCCGTAAACGATATAGACATGGCTCTGTGCTAGAGAACTGCAATCAGACATGCTGTCATGAATAGTTAGTAAAGGGTTAAAGCATAGTACCTGGTGGGCATCTGACCTGAGGACCAATCAGGGAAGAGAATTTGAAACTCCTAGGAGGGAACTTTTCCCTCTGTTTGGGGGGGTCTTTGTCTTTGGCCGTTTGGAATTCAAGAGACCAGACGAGTTAATCAAGTCCCTACAAGTTCCACCTTTCTGAACTAATTTCTTCTAGTCAAGATAGTGAGTATTAGAAAGATACTTTGTGTCCTTATCTAATAATCCTATGTTTGCAATTTTGTGTGTTTGTTATTGATTATTCTTAATTCTGCTTGTACTGGTTGTACTGAGAAAGAGAGAGGATTCTCTCCAGAACTTAGCAAGGTTATACCCTATGAGTGCCCAGCTTGGATTCATAGAGATTCTGTATTTTCTTTTGTTCTCTTAATAAATTCTTTTCTTTTCTTTGGACTTGGTTAATTCCTTCCCTTGGGGAAATTCAGGGGAAGGGGAGGGGGAAGTGGGCTGCTTCCCTGTGTGTGTGAGATTCAAGGCGTTTGAATCCAGGCACCTCTGTCTCCAGAGCAGGCTGGAGAGAGGGAAGAGGGGGGAGGTTCCTCCTCTGTGAATTGATCTGTGTTCCCAAGGGGGGAAACAGGGGTGTCCCGGCCCACGGAATTGACCGGGTGGTGGCAGCCGAAGGGGAGACCTACCCTAGGATTTTGGGGTGGGGGGAAGACATGCGGGTCCTCACTTTGAAACCGCCCAGTTTCAAGTGAGGGTAGACTCTGACACATGCTGAGATTGAAGTTCTCTAGCACTGTCTAAGAGTTAATTGGAAAAAAAGTAAGCGAGAACTATACCTGAAGAACAGGGCAGAAGAAGATCCATAATAACCGAATCCGCTCCTTTAGTGTAAACATTTATTTCATCTGTTAGGGGATGCCTAACTACCACTGACATTCTTTTTCTGATGGAATCGAAGCCTAGTGTGTGCAAGAGTTCAAAGGTTAACCTTCCCAGATGAGGTAGCTCTACTGATACCTGGTCAGAAAGTCTTCCAACCAGAGCACAGTTATATGCCCGAGCTGCGTAGACAAGCGCAGCTTCATCTGGACTCTCTGCCTCATAACGGAGTTCTCCTTCTTCAGGTCTACTCCCTATAGCCCTTCTGTCCTGCTGTGAGCTATAGCCATTGTTATTCATCTGCGGAGAGTGCGCCAACTTCTCTTCCAGTTTTAATAAAGTGCTCTCAGAGGATACAGATGAAAGAATACTAGAACCGAGTCTGGGCATTGATTTACTGGTAGTCAGGCTTGATGAACTGCTGCTGTTAGATCCAGAGGTCAGACGGCTGGGAGTGAATCTTCGAATGAAGTCTTCTATGGTCTTTACTGGCGACTTCAGTTCAAATCTAACTCTAACCTTGAGAAATAAAAACCAACCACCAAAAAAAAGGATATATAAGAAATCGGACATTGTCATTTGATAACTCAAAGTAAGAAGCAAATCTCAGTCAGTGGCAAAAAGCTAAGACAATCAGAGATGGACAAGTAAGTGAACAAGAATCCCTAGGCTGACACTGTACCAGAAATGTTACTGGAACCAGTATGTATACACTTCAGAATTTACACTATTGTTGATCCTTCCTTGTGAAACCAGTGTTAGAATTGCACCCCAAAAATAATGTTAATATAACTAAAACCTTTTAATTCTACGGGTATGTCTTAGTGTGTAAATTCAGCTTGAGGAGACATACCCCTGCTAGTTCTGATCAAGCTAGCACATTAAAAATAGAAGTTACTCCTGGGGGAATTCTGTGCCACTGCATGTGTGCATAATTAATGAGCCACACATATTTTTATTTTTTTGCTCAGAAAAAAGCTTCTGCTGGAAAGTTGCTGCAGTTCTGCCTTTTGCCCATCAGAGGGCACTGTGGTGATAGACTAGAGCAGCAGCTCCCAGCCAGCTAGGGAAGAGAAAGAGACTGCAGTGCCTTCTCCACAGCACCTGTCGGATCAGGTCATGAGATGGGGACAATGGGGAGGCAGACAGCGTGGGGCTGCTGGGGGTCAGACAAGTAATCATAAGGGCTAGTGGGGGAGGACAGTCTGGGGTAGGGGCTGAATGGGAGTGGAGGTGCAGGGCCACAGGGTGGGGAGAGAGGTGCAAGGCCACATGGGGATGGGGAGGGGGTGCAGAGCTACAGTGGGATGGGGGATGGCTGAGTGGGGATGGAGGGACACTTGGGGACAGGGGCAGTTGTGCCTGAGTGAATGGGAGAGGCTAGAGGTCAGCCAGGGTCTGCATGGGTCAAACTACCTAACAATCACTCCCCGCCCCCCCCAAAAAGCTGTTCCATATTTTTCCCACCCATACACAGCAGTGCTCCAAATCACACCCACGCTCCTTCCCACAAATTACTTCCCTCTCCCTCAGCTCCTCCATTACCCCTGACTCCCCGAAGTCTTTGCACTGCTTCTGAGGGGTGTGGGAAATACGGTTCTGTATCGTAGTTTAAATGAATTAGTACTCAGGGTTCTGTATTAATATGCCTACTAAGGAATCTATTTGTCAAAAAATACATCCTGACTCTTTTTTGTTGTCTGTATTGTTACAGACATACTTATTGACAGGTATTTTGAAATAAATGACCAAAAATAATTGACACTAGTGTGATTATATTGTGTTATTTTGACAAATAAAATATGCAGAATTTGAAACTATTGTGTGCAGTATTTTAAATATTTTGTTGGAGAATTTTTCATTTTTTGGTGCAGAATTCCCCCAGGAGTAAGAAGTGTAGCCATGTTGGTGTGAGCAGCAGGAGGGGCTACCCACACCGACTATGATCCCATCTGAGACTATAGGTATGTAGTTGGGGCAGCTAGCTCCTCCTGCCACTTGTGATGCTGTGGCTACACCACTATTTTTAATGCACTAGCTTGATCAGAGCTAACCAGGAATGTCTTATCCTACTGGAATTTACACATTCCAGCTCTAGCATAGACATACCACTTGTGCGCATTCAGTAAAGTTGGTCAAAAAAATGTTTCTGGAACACTTCTGTGGGAAAATGCAGTTTTCATGGGAATGTGTCCATTTCAACACAATTTTAGACCAGACAAAGTTGAAACAAATCATTTCAACTTTCTCTTTCATTTTGATAATGTTGAAACATTTTGTTTTGATAAGATAAAATATTGTATTCTGATATTATCATTTTAATTCATTTTGTTCAGACTTGTATATTATACTAAAATATTAATTTACAATTATATTATATTCATTATATATAATGTTATATATTATAATGTTTTAACATCAAAAGAAAATGTTTCAATGGTTCCAAATTGAAATTCTTTGGAATTTTCATTTTGTGGGAAAAATTGACATTTCTGCTAAGAGAGAAAACAAATTTAGAAATGTTAGTATTTCCTGTGGAATGGAAAACTCCAGCTTCTGACCAGCTCTAATATTAAGTCTAATTATATTTGTGTGATATGCATTAGATGGTGAGTGTTTTGTTCCACTTCTCATTAATAAATTATACTACTTTCTAAGTACATAAGTCTGCCAAATCATCAGCTGTCATAATCTTGCCCAATTTATATTATTAATTTTCTTTTACATAATTTGCAACATTTAAGAGGAGATTTTGTCAGCACACCCTCTTTATAATATTTTTAAAAAATAACATAGCCTTCTACAAATGTAGTTGATATAAGCAAAATATTTATAAAGAACTGCCTAGGTACCCTTTATTCCAAGGGACTCTGACAAATTAACCTAAAACATGCCCAGAGATGTGAATTATGTTTATTTAAGAAGTTTCACTATGCGAACTCAGTAAGGAAAACAGTTTTAGAACAGCTTCAAAAATTGCAGTACATACAAGTAATCTGTTGGGGTTAAGAGGAACAGTTGAAATACACCTTTTAACTAACGCTTGACCTCACCACTAATTTTAAACTTGTATATGTTGTTTTCCTCATTGATGTATGAATTGGTGCCAAGAATTGTATCATAAACATCTCTGATTCCTTCAAGGAAAGGACAGTTTTATGTCTCCTATTTACACATCTCAGAGATAATCAAATACAACATAATGGAGACTCATGTTCCATTTTGCTGTCTCTCTAACCTACCTTTTGCCGTGGCTGATCTGGAGAGGTAACAACAACTGTATTGCAAATAGTCAATGCTATGAAAAAGTCAAAGATGTCAGAAAGTTCAGGTGTGAGCTTGGATAATGGCTGTTCATGGCTTCTCATAACCTCAAGACTCCTTGCACATTCGTTTACTTTTTCTAACAAATTAGGATCTGGAGTGATGTCTTTTTCCTAGAAATACAACAGGAACAGTGTTAATACTTTGCAGCTTCGTATATTTTAAAGTCTCAGACTGAACTGGTTCTGCCTGATGCATCAGCACCTCTCTGGTGGCCCCCACATATTTCTGGAGAATTTCAATGTTCCATTAAATGACACTTCCCCTGTCCTCTTTCCCTCAACCAAACATGCAGAAATTTGTACAGTTTTAGGCCTTATGATTGCAACATTAATTTTGTGAACGTAAACCGATGCAGGAGTGTCTTCCTCTCCCTGGTAGACCACTTAAAATGGCTCAAAAATGATGTGGACTGCCTCCATTAATTTCAAGTCATTGTTAATACTGAAGCCTAATGATGACAATTACATTGTAAATGAGCTATTGTTAATCCTTTAATTGCTGATCATTGTAACAGAAACATTCTGCTATTTTGGCATTGTGGAATGGAAATCGAATAATGTCCTGACACATCGTCCTCTCTTCAATATTACCTGAGAGAATTATTTTAGGCTGCCACAATATATAGACTTATATCATGAAAAACAAGACAACAAAACTAAGAGCTAGTTCTGACATCAAAACAGTAGGCTTACCCATTTTGCACCACTAAGAAATTGTTTACCTCCACTATATTTTAACCACTTTGAACTTGAGAGAAGCTCATATGCCACTGAAATCAAAATGTGGCATGTTTTCCACTGTGATTAAAGAGCTATTACATTCCTTTCAGGGCAGAGATAACAATTTCCTAGGAAGGCATAATGCTGGTTACAGAAAAGATACAAAGTGTGCTTCATAAAGATATAAGCCCTAAAGCATTGTCTTTATTGGGAATATACTCCAGTTTCATCAGCTGTTGCACAACTAGTGAGATAGCTGCACCAATACAAACCCTAGGTGTCAAAACAACAAGCTGCAAGCTGTGCGAATACAGCTTACCATTGACTACACCTGGGGTAAGCTCCATCAGTGCAAATGGCAGCTTTCCTTTTCTACCCTTGGGGTTTGCACTACCGCAGCTTCATTGCTGACTGGACAGCAACCGCGGGAATTAGGGGAGACTCTCAAAGTATACAGGACCTAATTCTTCACTCCAGTCAAGCAATTTAACTTTGGCAAAATTCCATTGGCTTCCATGTAAAAACACTGTAACAGAGTAAAACAATCTGGCCATGCAATATTAACGAGATAGCAATTTGCAGGAGGAAAAACATACACATGACACTTAAAAACACATGTAGAAATTAGTCATGGAAAAATTATGAGACCATTGTTCCACTTAACTTTTCTGCATATATGCAGGAAGTTTTTGTTTATTTGCTTTTGAATGTAACTTGCTCTATTTAATGATAATCTCGAAAAACTTGAAACTATGGAATGACTTACATTTGCAATTACAGGGTGAATTTGAATATATTAATAGCACAGTTCCCAATCCAGTACTTACTATTCATGCATTTGTAAATCACTGCTTCCCAAAAGCTAAGATAGCAGACATAGACCAATTAGAACCCTTGTTTTTAATCCTTAATCTAACATCAATTGCTGTAAACAAAGGGATGAAACACATTGTTCTTGAAAATCAAGGAATACCCAAAACAAAGGTTTGAGTTTATCTTTCTGAACTTGGAGCCTAAAGGGATGATTCTTTATATAAGATCTCTACATACTTGGTTGTTTTAACAAAAAAAAGTGACAAAAAGGAAAAAGCCAAGAAGATGAAAGCTATGAAAAGTACAGATTGCTTCATCTTTTCCCTTTAAAGCAATTGATACAAAAGATACAAACAAAGCACATTTGTTACTCACAACTGACCATTGGGCTACTGAATGCAGTGTGCTTGGAGAGAATGCTTGCTCTTTTTGCTTCAGCCCTGCTGCCGGTGCGTCGGTGGGATTTCATACTCAGGCTTCTGTGGACAACCTTAATGCTCTGATGACTGCTGACACTGTTCCGCTGGGATAATGTTCCTCCTTTAGCTGCTGTTTCTTCCTCCTCGGAATCAGCTTCCTGGTACATGGCTAAACGTCTGGCTATTTATAAAAATACACAATGTGTAAGATTACATGTTTTGTAGGGAAGAAGACAGAAAGAGAAGTGGTGGCTAAAACTTTATGTGGTCTAGTTTTAGTATTATATTGCACTTTACTGTAAGAATGAATGATGCTATTATTACAATATAACAGGCTAGTCTTAATTGAACAGCAATATCTTTTGACTAATGCAGATAAAAGAATTAGCAATTTAATTCAGTACACTGCCTGCCTCATTTTCAGCTCAGTGTGACAAGGCTATTAGGTTCTGCAGTCGCTCACAAATCAATTGATGCCCATTATAAAATCTCTCTCGATAACATTTTTCTTGCTAAAACTATCCAGAAAATTTGCTTTTCAGTTATGATCTGTGAAGGAAAAACCTAAACTTTACTGTCCTCCAGCAAAGATTGGGAAATTTTGCCTCATGTATTTCTGCCCACAAAAATTTCAGAATGAATCTATCTATGGTACTTATAAGGCCCTCATTATCTTAATATTGGAGCACTTCACAATCTTTCCATTTTATAAAGGGAAACTGAGGCACAAAAAGGCTAAGTAACTTGCTCGAGTTCACACAGAAAGTCTGTAGCAGAGCAGGGCCAAGAAGCTAGGTTTCCAAGTTCTAGGCTAATCATTGGACCATCCTCTCTGAATGAAATCCTAAGCAAAACAAACATGACAATGCTAGGTAAAAGTACAGTAAATAATCAACTGCAACACCTCATCAACAATGATTTTTAAAACCTCACTCTATGTGTAGTCATACCATAGCTTATTAGCGCTGTAGGACTGAAAACTGCTATGAATCGGGGTATTGCAATGGCTTGATTCTATTAGTTATGTACTGCAGAGCACAAATATTAAGTGTACAGTATTAAGTTTGCTTCAGAGTTTTCCCAGCAAGTTTTCCCATTTTTTAAATCAAATCTTTCATCAACTGTGTAACTACAAAAGTTTATGATAACAAGCTACAGTGGCAGTTTAATTCGCATAAGGAAGATATCACTGAACAAAAAAATGTGCAAGGCAGTCTTGATGTAGCGCACATCTATTTCTAGCAGATTTCATTATTTCTAGGGCTGTCAAGCGATTACAAATTAATTGTGATAAATCGCAAGATAAAAAAATAATCACAATTAATCACAGTTATAATCACACTGTTAATAACAGAATACCATTTACATAAATATTTTTGGATGTTTTCTACATTTTCAAATATATTGATTTCAATTACAACAGAATACAAAGTGCACAGTGCTCACTTTACATTATTATTTTTGATTAAAATATTTGCACTGTAATAAAGATAAACAAAACAAATGGTAATTTTCAATTCACCTCATACAAGTACTGTAGTGTAATCTCTTTATTATGAAAGTGCAACTTATAAATGTAGGTTTTTTTTATATAACTGCACTAAAAAATAAAACAATGTAAAACTTTAGAGGCTACATGCTCACTCAGTCCTACTTCTTGTTCAGCCAATCACTCAGACAAATAAGTTTGTTTACATTTATGGGAGATAATGCTGCCCGCTTGTTATTTAGAGTCACCTGAAAGTGAGAACAGTCATTTTCATGACATTGTTGTAGCCGGCAACACAAGATATTTATGTGCCAGATGCGCTAAAGATTCATATGTCCCTTCATGCTTCAACCACCATTTCAGGGGACATGCTGATGACAGGTTATGCTCAATAACGATCCAAAGCAGTGCGGACTGACGTATGTTCATTTTCATTATCTGAGTCAGATGCCACCAGCAGAAGGTTGATTTTCTTTTTTGGTGGTTGAGGTTCTGTAGTTTTTGCATCAGAGTATTGCTCTTTTAAGACTTCTGACAGAATGTATCACACCTGCTCCATTTCAGATTTTGGAAGGCACTTCAGATTCTTAAACCTTGGGTCGAGTGCTGTAGCTATCTTTAGAAATCTCACATTGGTACCTTCTTTGTGTTTTGTCAAATCTGCAGTGAAAGTGTTCTTAAATTGAACAACGTGCTGTTTCAGTGCTCATTATAATGCTAGATGAAAATGTACTTGTTGTTCTTCACCAATATTTGGTTAAAAGTATGAGAATTTTTCAGGGCAAATGCGTCTAATTAAACATTGTCTCCATTCTCTCTTACACATACAGCAGAACCTCAAGGATACGAACACAAGAGTTATGGACTTACCAGTCAACCGGACACTCTATGAAACCACACACACAGAGCAAATACTTTACTGCCTCAGGGATTTTAGCTCTGGACTCAGGGCTTCAGCTGGGGGAGAGGGGGTTTAGGGCTGCAGCCACTGAGTGAGTGGGGTCAGGGTTCTGGGTAGAGGTCAGGGCTTCTGACCTTCAGAAGCACCAAGGCTCAGGGCTGCAGCCCCATGTGGGGTGCTGAGGCTCGGGGCTTTAGCTATGAGAGGAGCACCGGTTTCAGCTCCAGCGCTCCTCCCATAGGGAATGCCCCAGCATGCTCTCCCCCAAGCTGAAACCGGGAATAGAGCTGTGGGAAGCCCACACCCTGGTGCTCCCCGCAGTACAGAAGCCAGGAATGGAGCTGTGGGGCTGAAGCTCTGAGCTGCAGTGTTCCCCTAGATTTAAAGGCCAGAGCCCTGGTGCTCCGGAGGGTCAGAAGCACTGACTCCGGGTTGGAGTCCTGACATCCCTCCCCCACATGGCTGCAGCCCCAACCCCCATCAATGGCTGAAGTCCTTAACATCTTGTTCAGAGTTAAGGACATTTCAGAGTTACGGACAACCTCCATTCCCGAGGTGTCCGAAACTCTGAGTTTCTGCTGTACACACCAACGTACTCTGGGAAACATATGCTCATTTTCATTAGCATGTTTTCATCTCAAAGCAGTATTACCAATTCACTTTGCTAACCATCAAAGATACACTTTTACAGCTGATCCTGCAAGCGTCGGAGCAGCACCCTCAATTCCCAGCAGAGTCAATGGCAGTTGTGGGAACTCAGCATCTCACGGGAACAGGCCCCAGTGGCCTAAGATCGCAGGCTCAAGTTTGCCACAAGCAATAATCTTTCTTACAGTTGATAATGTGCACTTGAATGGCATGCCCAGGGAATGTCATACTGCTCTGTATTATGCACCTTTGCCAGGGAAAAGGACCAGACAAAATGACTACTTTTATCTTTATAAAATGTTCCACACAGCTGGTCAAGCTCTTCTCCAACTATACTGGTTAATAACAGGCCATGGCAGTTTTGTTTTAATGCCTGACTTGCAGTGTCTTTCCAAATAAGTATGAGATCTTATAATCACATTCAGGAAAAATTTCTGTTTTGAAAACATCTTTCAAAATGCAGGACTCCAAGCACAAACCCTGAGCTAATTATTATTTTATTCTACAGACGTACAAATCAGAAGCTAAGTGAAAATGAATTACATGGAAAATGTACCAAAGTCGCCTTTGCATTCCTTATCTGTATAATTATTCATTGCTTTTGTCTCTTCTATTTTAAAAAAATCTTTTGTTTACTGAAGAAGCATAGAGTAAGTGTTTTCCTAGAATGACGTTCAACAAGCTTATCAATATTATATGTATTCTGTAGTCATCTCTAGTCTGCACATAAGCAAATGAAAATATTCTGTTCCCAAGAGAGATTTTCTTTAGAACTCAATCCTTTAGTCATTCTTGCCATTTTAAACCTAAGCTTTACCCCTAAGCTGACGTAGATATAAGATCACAGTCTGAAGTATAGACACCCGATTCTCATCTCATGAGAATTTGTGTTCAGCATCATATCAGCTAATCTTTGGTGGCCTTCCAGATTTACACCAGTGTACATGAGACGAGGCTCAGGCCCATAGAGTGGAATAGGATTTTGGCTGTTTCTGAAACCGTCTTATATCTTGTATGGTAAGTATTAAGAGGTGTTAGAAACTAGGATATGTGGTTTAATCTATGCACTATGGATCATAACTCTTCAACTGTGCAAAACATGTTTCTTTAGGCACACTATGTTCTCTCCACCCATCCCTCCTTCTAGCCTCAAATTCAGAACCTTTTCTATGAACTTTACATCATGAAAGACATTGTTTTGGGATGGTTTCCAGTGTCAACAGCTTTTACTCACTGAATACTGATGTCCTTTTCCCATGTAGAGGATTCTTTATTTGGAGTAAATACATACATACCTTTCAGAACCACAATAATGTAACTGGGAATATCAAATTACACAAGCACATAGCTCATATTATATAATCTTTCATATTAAACAGAGTAATAAATACAAAAAAACCAATGTTTTTTCTATGAAGTAAGAAGCTCACTTCCATTACATTTGTCCTGTTGAAATGCAACAATAAAGTGTTTAATATAACTACACTATACTAATAATCAATCAACTAGGGTATTTGGTGAGATTTTTTTAAAGATTTATTTTTACTTAGCCCTTTGCTTCACTTATTAATACAAAATGACCCTCCATATCATCCTGCGACCTCTACTGGAGTAACACTGTAGCTTTCCTATTAGGATAAAGGAGTCACCCTGGCACGTTGGTAGCTAGACACCTGCAAGAGGTAGTCATGACACACCAGGGGAAGCTCCATGAGCAATATCTTCAAGGTAAACTGCAATTAGTATTCCCCCTCCTATACAAGCGATTTTTCAGCTGCTTTATTCTATGTCAGGAATACAGCATTATGAACATTGCCCTGCCACCACTAGCTGAAACATGGGAAAGATCAAAATTAAACGTATTTAAATTAGTAAAAATAGAGTGGTGACAGTGAATCCTAATGTTACAATGCATATAAATGTGTAATTGTTTATAATGATAAGGATGTAATAATTAATAAAGACAGTTTCAAGCAGTTACAGCTAGGGATAACAAGATGGTGGTTTTGGAATAATTCGGCTTATAAGAAACAGGCAGGCTAAGATGAAATAAAAGTTACTCCAAAACCTGAAGGGAAGGTTCAATGGAGCATGGCACAGGTTTTCAATCAGGTCCAGCTTTGATTGAGAGATGAGTTCAGCGACTGTGATTGGTTCAGAAGAACAGACCAATCAGAGAAGGCTTAAAGATGATTGGTGGAGGGTATGTTAATAAGGATTGAGGAAATAACCAATCAGAATAGGCCAAAACCTATTGACAGAGAGCTGACAAACTTGAGTCACTTAAGAGAAGAGCGAGTGGAGAAGCAGGAGAGGAAGAAGGAAGATCAGAAGAGAGCTGAAATCACTGAAAAGGGAGGAGCCATGGCAGCAATAGCTAAGAAGTAGCTGTGACAGAACTGAAGAACCCTTTGACGGAGCAGAGGGGAATAAGATGGCAGAGAAATAAGCATGAGGACCATAGTATAAGGAATCAATAGGACATATAAGTGTGTCTGCCTGAGATAATAAAGTTGGATGTCCATGTATGTGTGTATTTATTACTAAGTATGCAGTTTTAATGTTTAAGTAAGAACTTGCTGTCAGCATCCTAAATGTGACTGATCACCGCATGTAGAATGTGACCACTTAAAAACTATTTCCAACTGCATAGTACTGCAGTACTGGGTACTTTGATATGCATACCTGAGCGAATGGGATTAGTGTTTTGTTTCTTGATATATGTTTTTAAAGTTTACAGTGTCAGGGAATATTTGCATATTGAATAAAGATTATTTTGTTTTTTGAAGTATTACTGCCTGAGTGTCAATCCTTCCATCGGAAGGTTGTCCTCCTAAGGGGCAACAGAGTTAGTCTATCCTGGGGAAGTTTTCCAAGGGTCAGAGGGAAACCCTTAGTAAAACGCTGACAATTCCTCTCAGGTGGGCCACCCCCTTTCACCTACCAAAACAGACAAATTGACAAGTGAGTTACTGATATAGGCAGACCATTGTGAGGGTGCCTGGAGTCTGATTTTGGGGGAAGCATCTGAGACCCCCTTCTCCCCACACAGATCAGTGCATGACACTCTCAGAATAGCCCCTTCCCACCCTGTTGCCACTTCTGAGGTAGAAAAGTGCCAAGGTTCCCCCCCTTCCTTCCCCTCCAGTTCCTTAAGGCAGACTCACCAAACCTTTTCTTCCCTTAATGCCTGAGAACTATTTTAATTCTTATGAGAATTTCACAGGGCATAAGCTAAGAGAAAACTTCCTCTGTGTATTGAAGGCCTCAGATTACATCCATGCGGAATGCCATTGTGCTTGTGTATTAGACGGGTTAAAAACACACAGTAAAAACACACTGTTAAAAACACAATTCTAGCTTTGCTGACCCCCCTCTCTTCCCCAGGGACAAATTAAACTATTATTCTTCTCACAAAGCAAAAGAAAATGAAATAGGAAAAAACAAATCAGCTACATCAGTGTGTTCAAAACACCCCACCCTGTTAGCAGGTGTTGATCCTGTAGGGAAAGGGTTAAGTGGGCCCTGATACTGATGACTTGTTACCCTGTATAAACATAAGGGAGGTGAGCAGTCATGAGGGACCAACAGCCAACTGTGGGGAAAAGAATTGAGTTGATCTTTATCATCTTTTTAAAATTTTCCTATTAATAAAGTCAAATCCCCAGGATGGATGCAAGGTAAGTTTGGACTGGGCAAATTATGTCTGTAGGTCAGATAGGGAAAGACATCTGTGTTGGGATATGTAAGGGTTAAGTAAAGACCTGGGTAACCGCTAGCATGGTATTTGGGAGGAAGGCACGGGCAGGCACTGAATCTTTGCTTGATAGATAAAGTGCTATCCTTCTCCCTTCCCTTCTGCTTGTTAAGGATTGATAAGCGTTGTAGCTGCATAAGGAACGTGGGTGTCTAAAGAATACCCTTTGTGTAAAGAAGTGTTATCTCCTCCTCCCTTCCTTTCCCAGCTACATAAACGAGCTTGGGGTCCTGGCCCCCTCCTCCCTTCCCTTTGAACTGCTCATTAATGGAACCTGTGGCTGCAATTACTGCAAAGAAATGTATCTTCAAGGTAAAAATATCTGTAAAATATGCTTAATGCTGTAAACAGTAAATACGGGCGGGGATAATTATATTAAGTGTATGGGTATTCATATTACTAAATAAAGGTTTTGGGGGCGTTGTAGTAAATGTGGGTATTTCCATACAAACTTAGATAAAAGAGTGTGATGGAATTAATTCAGTGCTTACTCGACAATTAGGTTGAGGGGAACAAGTACCGCAATAAAGAAGCCCATTTACTCCATCCGCCTCTGGCTCAGCCTGCTCTTCTTTTCATTTTCTAACAATCTGCTCACAAGAAAACAACAGTTATGGCGCAAAATTGACATAAAACTGAGAAAGTGATCTTGCTGCATGACATGCACCACCCCAGCCGAATCTTCACCAAGAACAGACAGACAACATGCCAAGAGGGATCTCATTTTCCCAAGACAGTGACTAAGAAATCTGGCTAATCCAAATGGAAAATGATAGGAGTTTCACCATTCCCTTCCCTCTGAGCTTCCCTTTCACTGTTCCACTCTCTGGATTCACCCCCCCCCTCCCAAAAAAAATTGGAGGGAGGGGAAAATGCAAAGAATGAAAAATTATGGTTTTCTGCTGTGTGTGACTGAGCTCTTGGGAATTAAACTTGGGTTTGGACAGTCAATCATTCCATACACAGTGAAAAACTAAAATTAGAAGGATTGGTGACCACATCCCTGGACAAGTCTACTATAAAGTTAGATTTTGGAAAAACATCTGGGGCAGATGCCAGGCTGATCATCATCTGGCTGTAGCCAAAACATATCATGTGTGTCACAGACACAATCAGGTCATAAACTGCTGTATGGCCAGTTTTGAGACGTTAGCTGCCAACTAATTGTGTCATTAATTCCATGGATGTTGGAAGAAGAGCATTCTGGAATCATGGTTTTTATTATAAAATGGGGATTATCTTTTCTTTGGTTGTCTATACAGTTATTTTTAGACTGCTAGTGTGAAGCCTACTAGCCTGAGTCTGTTGACTTGAGCTGGAAGGTTCACTCCAAAATGCTGCGTAGACATACCCACTGAGACTCTGGCTGGATGACGCTGTGAGCCCTATGCTGGCCTATCTCATGCACCTGCTCTCCCCGCCTCCCCCAACTCAGCCCATCACAGATCCAGATAGCAGAAGGTGGAAATGGCACTACATTTATCTATTCTTCACACCTCAAATCTAAAAGAGGTGCCTCAGATAAGACATCTTCATTCCAATTCATTCATCTGACAACAGAAACCAGAGCCAAAGCTCATTGACACCTTGTGCAGACCATCACCTCATTAAGGAGGCATCAGAGCTCTCCCAGCTCCCAGGCAACACGAAAGACCTCTAATCCCGATTCAACCACAAAGACCCATGGACTCCACCAAATTCCCAAGCAAGTTAAAGGACAGAGGCACTCCACTCTACATCACTGAAAATATCACACATGTTTGGGATGGCTTTCAAACAGCCTGGATCTGTTCCCCCTTTGTTGGTGATTTAACCAACAAAGAAGTTACCTGCATTCCCAGAGATCAGTATATTTAATTCTCAAGAAGTACTGGAAATCCTGAAGGAGTCTTGACCCAAGCTCTGTGAATCCAACCTATGCCTTCACAGTTCAGGCAACTGCATCTGTTTGGTCAGCCCTCAGTATTTCTGCCCGGGTACCCACTCTCAAGCTTCCAGCTTCCCAGCTATTGCCTTTCTTGGGTGTCTCTCTCCCTTCTGACCAGGGTATTTCCAGGCTGCGGAGTTCCCTGTCTTCACTGTGTTATTCCCAGCAGAGACAGGATGCCCAAGCTCCCCTGTGTGCTTTCTCTTCAGGGAGGGTTAACAGTGTGACTGCCCAGAGCTGCCATACAGCTCCTGCTATGCAAGCCTATTTTATTCCTAAGGTAAAAAAACATTACTGAGAAAACATTAAAAACAATAAAAGAACTTACCCTAACATGGGCTCTGGCAGGAATAGTCCTTCAGTACCCCAGCCAAAGGGTTTCCTTGTGGTTTCAAGTTCATCACTGAACTTGAATTATTATGCAAATTAGATACAATTAACTTAGGTTTAAACAGAGATTGGGAATGGTTGGTCATTACACTAACTGAATCTATTTCCCCATGTTAAGTTCTCCTCACACCTTCTACGGGTCATCTCGATTATCACTTCAAAGGTTTTTTTTCTCCTGCTGATGATAACTCATCTCAGTTGACTGGACTCTTACAGTTGGCATGGCTACTTCCACCTTTTCATGTTCTCTGTATGTATAAATATCTTCTGTCTGTGTGTTCCATTCTATGCATCCGAAGAAGTGAGCTGTAGCCCACGAAAGCTTATGCTGAAATAAATTTGTTAGTCTCTAAGGTGCCACAAGTACTCCTGTCCTTTTTAAGTTCATCACAGTTTCAGCTCAGAACAAGATCCTAACCTTATAGGGCCTCAGGAGGCCAAGTCCATCCACCTTTCCCTAAGGACTGGGGCCCTCCATTAACCAAGGACCCGTCCATTTGCTGGATCAGGAAGAAGGACCTGAGCCCGTTTAAAACCAGGTGATTTAACCAAAAATCCTTTCTTTGTCTGGAGAATTCCATTTGAATTAGTATATGGATACCTCTCCAGGGGATGGCTTCAGATAACTGGAGGATTTTTATATTAGCATCCCCCTCGCCCTAGAGGAGTTATGTACACAATTGCCTATTTAATAAAATAGATTCCAAATGGTATCAAACCTAACTCAGTAAGGTTTAACTTAATTCAATAAAGTTCATCTTAATTCCACAAGGTTGGACCACAATGTTGCAGGATATTGTCACTTTGTCACATCCTTCATGGTTCGTGAAAGGATGTCATGAGCAACTGGTGTCACTCCTGACTGAAATAGCCAATGCCTTATTCAGGGAAGAAATTTTTCCTTCCTCATTTGAACACACAATAGCTTGACCAACACTGAAGAAACCCACTTCAGATATCACTACTAGCTAACCACTGGCCAGAATCCAATCTCCTGTTCCTGACCAAGTACACAGAGAAGCTAGCTAAAGGCCAACTATACGCTTATCTTATTGAAGCTAGTATCCTAAATCCAGTGCAATCTGGATTCAGCCCAGGATGTGGGATGCAAACAGCTTTAGTGGCACTGATGCATTATCTCCTGCTGTCAATGGATAGAGTGTAGACTTCCATTCTCATCCTCCTGAACCTCTCTGGAGCTTCTGATATTGTCAACCATTAGATACTTCTGTCCCGCCTTAGAGAAGTCAAAGGGGACCAGGGAAATGTGATATAATGGTTTAAGTCCTTCCTTGTGGAAAGTTCCCAAAGAGCAGTGATGGAAAATTACACCTCACCACTAGACCTCTCATTTGTGGAGTCCCACAAGAATCAATTCTCTCTCCTGTCCTATTCAACATGCAGCACCGGTGAACTGATCAAATGACAGGGACTTAAGTACTAGCAACATGCAGATGACACACAACTTTGCCATCTACAACCAGATCATGACCATCAAGATGCTGGGACAAAATCAGCTCATGGATAAAGCACAACTGGCTGAAGCTGAATCCAAGCAAGCCAGAGGTGATGCTGATGGGTTGAGAAAAGCAATCTGAAGAGCTCACAACCATGGTTCAGTCTTCTTTGATTCAAGATACACACTTGCAATTGATCAATTTAGTCTGTAGTTTAGAAGTGGATTTCCCTCTAACCCTAAGCTCTCACATACCAGCGTCCCTGAATAATACTTTCTACCATCTCCAGTTGGCTAGGAGATTCCATCCCGTCCTGGCAGATGATGACCCGGGCTTGGTTATACACAACTTTGTGACCTCCCATCTGGACTACAGCAATGAAATATATCTGGACACATCAGCCCTTAGGACACTCCAAATCAGACAGAATGCTGCAGCAGTTCTCAGCAACACAGGCTACTTGAGAACATCACACCTATCCTCTTCTCCCTATACTGACTTGATATTCTGTGGGAAGCCAAGGTCAAGGGTTTAGTACTTATCTTCAAGGTTCTCCATAGTCTTTGCCCAGGATATAAAAAAAAAAAATCTCCTAAAGCTTTGGGATGAAGATTGTGATTGACAGTTCTGCTTCTCAGGCACAATTTCTACCATAAGGGTTAAACTTTCTACCATAAGGGTTAAACTTGTCTGTTCTGGAGACAAGACTTTCTCAGGGGCTGGTTGAAACTGTGGAATGAACTCCCCACAGGAAATAAGGATCATCACAAACCTCATCATCTTCCAATTCAAATGCAAGGTACATTTCAACCTTGCCTTCTCTAACATAAACACAGGGTAGTGTATACATTAAACCAAAAACAAAATTCTACCAAAACAAAATTCTGCACTGTACATGCAATTTTCACAGTGGGAAGAGGATGAACGAAAGTACACAAAGAACATGTGACAATCGTTACTTATGCTGCTTAATGCACTGCTGGAAGGTGCTAAGATACTGTGGTGATGAGGGCAGTATAAGAATCTAGACAGAACAGAAAACCCCCCCAGAACCTTTGGATGAATTTTCAGGGTGTGAACAAAGTTTGTAACCATATCACAGGTCATGGAACAAAGCTGGGAATACCAGGCCCAATCTGCCAGATGAGTTACCAGGTACCACCAGATTACATTCCTATATAACAAGCTCAAACCAAAATGCTCAGAATACAATTTCTACTCCAAGTACATTCGCTCTCACAAGGCACCACAACAGAACATGAATTGTGCATTTCAGCATCCAAATCATGACATTGATGTAACAGTTTTAAATCAGATCTTGCCATGAGTTTTACATTTATTTCATCACCTCACAGACTATTCAGTTTGGTTCCTAGTGTCAAATTACTATGAAAGAAATACTATGATTAACAGAAAAAGGCATCGATCTTTAAAAACAATAGCTAAGATTATGCAGGGAGGCCAATGGGTTTTGTTTGGTTTTCTGGGTCCTTAGTACTCAATCAGTTTTAAACTTGCATATGTGGCAAAACTGGATCTTGTTATAAGTGGCTGATTTTAGAGTTCTATAAACCTCATTTTAATCCACAGCCAGAACTGACTGGATCAGCTGGACAGCATCAGTTATTAAACACATCCCAAACACAACCTGGTGGGATTGCTGGCTTCTGGTATGTATAATGGAAGGGCTTCCTCAAATCCTTTGTATTTAAACACAGGAGCATAAAGTGTTATAGATGTTTTTAATGACAGGAAAAACAATTGAAGGAGGGATCTTATGTGACCTGAACTAGTGGGTAGTCAGCAGGTGGGAAGACAAAATATCAGTGGAGTAACTTCACAGAAAGAATGGGCCTGGGAATCAGCCTGGAGAATAGACACTAAAAATCTTGAGTGAGAACACATTTACTGTGTCATTGATCCTGAAAGTGGAGAATAAAAACAATGAAAATTATGACCATTTATACACAGAAAGGCAAAGAATTAGGTCAAGATCACTTTATAGAGAGAAGAGATTCAAATACTATGATTAAAGGGAATTGCCAACTTAAAAATCACATTTCAATCTGAAAATTTTGCACCAACTAGAATTACAAGTGAGCATAAAGATGCCTATAAATGAGAGACGGTAAAGAAAAAACACTACTGTATTTTGTTTGCTTTGTGTTTTTGATAATTTTGTATATTGTCAGTTTTGCTGTTTTGTTTTTATTATTTTCTAACATTTATCCTGTAATCCCAAATCACTTACAAAAAGTATGGGTAGACTTGAAAATGATAATATCTGGTAAGATAAAACATTTGACACTTAATTTCTTCTTTACTTACCCATCAAGACCCAAGTGTAGGCTTTTGTATGTGCGCTGCATCACCTGATGCAATCTAACCCATAAAATACTGCCCTTCCTGCACTGCTTTAGTTAACCATAATGTCATTAACTCTTGGAAGGAACACAATATGCCCTGAAATCTGAGGGTGGCAGGTAAATAAGAAGAATGAAGAGAAGCAGTATGGTCTACTATTTAGTGCACAGAACTGGGAGTCAGGAAATGTGCTGTAGATTCTAATTCTACTTCTGTCTCTGACTCACTGTGAACCCTTGGGGAAGTTTCAACTTCTCTTTTTCTCAGTTTTACCACCTGTAACACAGGATTAATAATAATATCCTACTACCTCTGGTAGGTGCACTGATTTCTTCTTAGGAAAAGTGGTGCAAGTGCAATATATGATTGCTATTTAAAAATATTTTATTTTAAAAGTCAATTTACTCTGTAATTTAAGCCTCCACAATACTCTGTTACTAACTTGGGATCTCATACAATTGTAAATGTCTTTTTTAAGTTTACAGTTCACCTTTAATAAGTCTCTCTTATTCCATTTCTGATGTGTTAGCTGAACTCGCCAAATGAACTTCAAGGAAAGAATAATGTACTGCAGGTTAAAAAGCTTAATTACGGCATTTAGAAAGCCAATAAAATATCTATCAAGTAAGCAAAGAAATTTGAGAATGTAACATCTTTCAAGTCCCAAAGGATACAGCTAAAATGTTATGGGGAAAATAGTTTAATACAAATTACACAAAATCACTAAATCGGAAGTCAATTAATAATTGTAAGAGGTTGACGAGATGACACATGGGTGACAACTAAAGGGAACCTCATTCCCTTGGGGTAATGAATTACATTTTAATGCTTCAAAAGTCAGCGACTTGAGGATGTTCTGTTCAGTTACAATATTTGTTTGGCAGCAAAAGAATGTTAATTCAGAGATACCCATCACACTGGGGCACTGAAGTGAACAGGATAAAGCTTAAATAGATGAAATATTATTACAACAGACTGTGCTATTGTGTTAACATGAAAGCCACACTAGTAACCTTGTTCACCTTTCGTTCTTGACACTGATTGAGTATCTTGGAGTGAAGTTACACATTAACGGACAGATCTAGCAATGTAGTCCTACTGATATCAATGGTACTATTCATGTGTTTAAAGTTAAGCACATTCCTAAATGCTTTGCAGGATCAGAGCGTAAACCTAAAGAGAATAGCAACCTTGACAACATACTCAAGATCCCATAGAATTTCTGATAAGATTATAATTCCGAAATGAACAGACATCAAGTTATAGCTAATTTTACAACCATCATTGTGGTGTCTGATGCACATATCATAAATCCTGCACAATTTGTTGTTTGTTTTAAGATCATAGTCACTTTTTTGTGTGATTGAAATCAAACTGAAGTAAAACCCTTGGACAGCAAACAAGGCTCACCATTAGCATCGTGGGAATACTCTATTCCAGAAACAGTGCATCTTCGGAAAACCATCTTATTTTCAGTAAGAGTACCAGTCTTGTCTGAGAATATATACTGCATCTGCCCTAAGTCTTCTGTGATGTTTAAAGCTCGACACTGTAGCTGAGAGTCTGTCTCTTCATCATATAAATCCTTGTCTTGATGAATGAAGAACACTTGGCATGCTTTAACTATTTCAATGGATACATACAAAGAAATCGGAATCAGAACCTAAAATACATGAAAAACACACTAATTAGGAGAAAATAGAGGCATTGATATAATCTAATCAACTTTATGGCAGACTAAAATCACAAAGAGTGTATGTACTATACTGTACCTTAAAGAGTTTAATAGGCTTAGATTCAATATCATAAAGTAATTAGAATGTTTGCAAGGAGTTTACTTGGACAGATTAGAAAAGCCTGTGGTGCAATTGTACAGCTGAAATCCATAATTATGTCTGGAAATGTGATTATCAAGGCTTGGAGAGAAGCAAACGTTTTCAGGGTAATAAGATGAGCTTGAAAGAAGCTAGGAAAGGAAAAGAAGGGAGGGGGAGAGGAACATACAGTACAGTCAGAATCCTGCAAATACAAAAGAATATCTTGCATCAAAAAAGGGATGAATAGCTCCCAAATTTTATCTGTCTAAATAACAGGCTCTACTAAATTAGCTTTCCAGGAACAGGAGAGGTAAAATGAATGATTGGTGGAAGGTTCTGCAGAGAAAGCAATGTTGTCAGTTGCAATTTCTGAGCAGCGGTTCAGCTGAATGAAGAACATATTTTGTAATTGCTGAACAAAGTGTTAAGCTAAGAGAGTTTTCCTGAAAAAAAAAATTCAGCAGTTTCTTGGGGATTTTCAAAAATCCATGAAAGACATCATTTCTAGTTGAATGTTCCTCGCACATGTTTTTCAGTGCAGAAATTTCTGGTTATATACAAAATTTAGCTTGGTCAATTAGACTAGTGGGGTGAATCGCGGTACATATACAAGTACCAAGGATGGCTATTTAAACAAAACCTATAGTCGAGGGTGAATACTTACGTAAATCTATTCTGAGTTTTCTTTAATAGAAGAAAACCTCTTAATACATTAAAATCATAATCTAGAAAAGGCAAAGGCCACTATTTAATCCATCCCTCTTCAGTGCAAGATCGTTCCCTTCACTAGTATGCTATTTTCTAGTGCTCTGTCAGTTCTAGTTTTACGTGTCCCAAAGACATAGACATTCACACTTGTTACCTGAAAAACTATTATCATTGTCAAAAATAAATATACTGCAGCTAGAACTGGGGATAAATAGTTGCCATCAAGCCCGGGAACATCAAAAACTGGTTTCTTCTCACCATATTGCCACACCCATAGGCCATGACCTGCAGAAAAGTTGAAATAGAGGGAAACTTAAATTAATATCAAGAAATTAAAAAAACCCCACAGCATTAGTTTATTTTATATGTGTTTGTCTTTTAAAGTGACCAGCAAAGGGAAAAAAAGGGGAGGGGGAGCTTGTGCCTTTTCCTACTGTGTTATGATTTATGAGATAGGCCCGAAATATTTTTTTTAATATGCATTTTTACATTGGAAACTCAAGTCTTGTTTGCCCTGGAAGACACCATGATGACTGGAGAACTAGTGAAAAGGTGGTCATCACAAAAGTCAAAGGAATAGAAGCTGAGCAACTAAGACGGGAAGAGATTTTAGTCAGACTATTTCAATCTCTTTGTTTATTGTCTTTCTTTGTTAATTCCTATTTAATGCAAGGAAAGTATTAACGTTTTGGAGCAGTGATATCTTTACCAAAGATACGGCAATCCCACCTTTTTAATTAGGGTGCGAGAAAAATCAAACATATACTCTGAGACATATAATAGGTTCTCCCATCCCAGCCAGTAAAGACCTGAGTTGATATTTCTGATATTTATATTAAAATCAAGCAGAAAAAACCCAATACCTTAATACCCCCCACCTCCCAACCCGAAACCTAACAATCTTTCAGGCCCTATTCTTTATATGTCATAAAGCAACAAAAAAGGAGTAAAGCCCATTAAAAAAAATCCTTTGTAAGGCACCTCAAGTTTCTAAATTGCCCCTTGTCCCACACTGCAATAACAATAAATAAAAATGACATTGTCTCATTATTTTGCAGCAGTTCAAAGCTTTACATTATTTATGCTCTGATGTGTCGATAGCTATTTTTAATAATCTAGAGTAAAAATACTAAAAATTCTGCACTTGCAATGGATTATATCAAGTTTCTTTTTATTAAATGTTTTGATTTTCAAAAGACCTAGTGATTTTAGATGCCACAAATTTATGAATTCCCAACTCATGGACATGTCTTAAAAGGGCTTGTTTTTCAGAGGGTGGGTACTCAGCACTCTGAAAAAACAGAGCCCTTCTTAAGGTGATTCAAGATGGGCAACCCAAAATTGAGGACCCCCAGATCTCTAGTCACTTTTTCAAATCTTGGCCTCTCATTTTAGTTCATATTTGATAGACAATGTTTATAAGAAAGTTATGGGGATACACAACTCATTTTTAACAATTGTCAAAAAACAAAAACAAAAACCACTATTACTAGGGTTCTACTCTAAATAAAATTGGAAATCGTTAGGATGAAATGCTGGTTTTGGATATGCGAGTTGCCCATTGAACTCAGTGGGAACAAAAAGCATAATAATAGTTTTGCCCTCAACTTTCATATTTAAAGAGGATTATCAACAGCTGGAAAAAGGACACAATTAAGGGTATTAAAATAACACAGAAGTTTCAGTAACATACATTTAAGGTTGCCAAGAAAAAATCCAGAACTTATGTACTACACACAACCAAAACAAAATCCAAACATTACAAAATATGGAATTCAAAACAAATAGCTTAAGAAATGTTTTGCATACAAACCTTTACACCAAATTCTCAGTCTCTCTCTCACACACACACACACACACACACACACACACACACACACACAGTAACCAGAACCCAAACAAACTTACTCCTGCCCCTCTATTTTTGTTAAAATTTTCGGTGCCAGTAACAATTCCATTGAAGTCAATGGTAGTCTTTTCTTTGACTTGTCCTTTGAATTTGGCCTTTACATATTTTTTTATATTATACGTTTGGATACTTAAGTATGATAAGTTAATATTGTATATTATGAGTCCCTGTTTTCATCTAATAGAGCTAGATGAATGGTATTGTGCTAGTTATGTTTACTCTGTGTTCATATATTACCTTGTCAACTAAGTATGTGCCAAATTCTGCCACCCTTAGTCATGATCAATTGATTTCAAAGATACTACTTTTGAAGTAGGGCACTACTCATTGCTACTGAAGGTGGCAGAGCCTGACCCAATATTTATCTGATTTGGTCTAGTAATGGTATGCAGTTGATGGTTATTAAAAGGTTACTATTTGGATGAGCTTATGTACAAAGCTGAAGTTTCCTACAAAAAAACCCAAACTTTACATAGAAAAGGAAGTAGCTACATGAATCAAGAGACAGAAGATATACATTTTTGAATTTTTAAAGCAAAACATGTGACTCTTAGGATAGAGTTTGGTCGACTTAACTTTTATTTGTAAAGAGGACTTACCAATGGCTGAAAATAGACACATGGCTATAAGTATGAGGACACACCAAAGGACATCAATATTCATCTGTCTTTCAAGCTTACTGCGCTTGTAACGTGGTCCACTGTTATTTAACAAAGCTTTGGTCTCATGCCCTGCAGAAGCAATTACATTAAACAATATAGATATTTGTTGGCAGTCTAAGGAAACTATCAAGTGAACATGTAAAGAAAAAGAGAAAAGCTGTCTTTTACCTGCATAGATTACTATCCCTGCAACCTCTTCTGTGTTCCTAACAGTACATCCACGCAACAAAAGGTTTTCTTTATAAAGTCCATCCCTTTTCCCACTTGTATGTACACTGCAAAAGATTTAATAACAGAACTCGACACAGAGAATCAAAACTTTCAGTTACTGAATCACATCCCCACTGAGTAAAACAAATCTGCGGATTATCCCCAAAGCTTCAATAGTCAGCTACCCATACACTGGCCTGAGGACACAGGACTCTGGGATTCACAAGCGGTCTTGACACCACAGATATTCCATGGAGGATATATTTGGGTCCAATGAAAGAGAAGTGAAGGGGAAGGATGTACGTGCATGAGTGAGAGCAAGATGACTGCACTACATATTTCTTACTGACTGCTCTTTAAAGAAGAAATGGCATGTACTTTATAAGTATGGCGGTTCTAGTTGTGGATGTACTTCTGAGTTGAGTTTTGCACTTAGAGTAGTATAAAGATTATTTTTGAAGAATTCTACAAAATATTTGTATAAGTATCCCGTGTGTCTCTGTTTTTTTCTATTTTCTAACCAGTGAATTTTTCTTTTCCCCTTTCCAATTCTCAATCTCTTGAATTCCCTGGGCCTTTTTGGCCCAATTCTGTCTCTGGGAACTCTGTGATCCCTTTTGTCTTGCTCTTCTCCATTCTCACTCTTTGGCCCCCTCACTCTGATCTCCTTACTGCCTGCTAAACAGGATCAAATTAAGAATTCTTGGGGTTCTAGGCACAGAATATCCTGAAGCCCCACCCGGTTATAAAATACTTAAACTTTCCTGAGATGATTAAAAACATGTCATTTAAACAATTAACAGCATACAGGAACAACACAAGCACCAGAGCCAGACATTAAGAATTATATGTTTAGCTAAAAATTAAAAATTCACAGCTAACAGGTTCCCACTGCTGGCTTGATACTGTATGTGAATTTAGACATTAAATATCCTAGCTATTCCATGCAAGCACTGACAGAGAAAAAAGATGATGAGTTCACTACAGGGGAGCAGAGGTGGGTGAGGTAATTGGTTATTGCACCAACTTCTGCAGGTGAAAGAGACAAGCTTTTAAACAACATAGAGCTCTTCTTCAGTTGAACAGCTGAGAATCAATCATCTCTGGCTCGTGTCAGCATTTAGATTGTGGAAAATAGTTTTCTATCAATATGGGTATCCGAGCAATTGTTAACACCGCTGACTCCAATTACATTTAGGGAATGTGCAGCACACGGCACATAGTCTTTTGGTAGATTTTCTGTGACAGATGGGCCCGCAGACTATTGGAACGATCAGTCACCTCACTAGCATTATCATACAATTGGCCGTTAGACACATCCAAACCTAGGTTATTTCTCATAGACAGCCCAGCCTCAGCCGGTTTGCCCGTGTGGTTCTCAAGTGGCTGAAACCCAATTATTTGGCCCTCTGAACGAGAAATCAGGAAATGAATGTGAGCTGGTCTACAAGTGCAACATCAGGTGGTGAATCAGCAATTACAGAGAAATACTTGGCTTGCTGCAATTCTCTTACTATGGTGTTTTTAATTTTCTTTCCCATCAATTCAATGAATTTGTCACCTACAGTTGAGGACAGGTAGGATGGCTTTCCCCTTCTGTCCAAATTTAGCAAAGTGGTCAGCCAGACATGGATCAAATTGTAATATTAGCTCCAAAATCCCCAAATCTCTTCCATAGCTTTTGGATCCTAATACTTCATCCTGACCTTGGAAGACAAGCCCACAAGTACTTAAACTTTGTAACGGTCACCATACACTGAAGAATGTCTCTTCAATATGGCTGTTCTGAATTAAGTTGGTGTGCCATAGCAGAGTCAACCCTACCAGACTGATTTTTTTAAAAGTTTTAACCAAGTTAGCACCCAGGTTCAGTGTTCTGTACCCCGCTCATGTTCTGTACCCCTCTCAAGTTGCTTCAGATGTTTCCAATTCCCAAATCCTTTTGTAAAAGCATACAATGCACTCGAGAAAAGCTTAATTGCAAAGCAGTAAACATTTCCAGCAGATGGAGAGTAAATAATCCAATATCATGCAACAACTTCACCACCGAAGAGACAAAAAGTTCTTCAGTGAACACTCTTTTCTTCTCTGCAATGACCTGCACAGAAATCAGGAAGTTTTCTACCTCTGCATTTCTATGCACAGCTGAACCTTCAGCAATCCCAAACAGTCTGTTGTTTTCATTGAATTTTCTCCACAGTGTGGGATATGTGGAAATCTGGATGTTCTTTTTATCCAGGTAAATATAAGAAGTCTAAGATATTTCAAATTAACCACTAAGTGGTAATAATATCAGCCTCTATAAAGAACTGCCTGACCACCGGAGCCAAACAGACAAAAAAGTGGGGCACCAGGATATATGAAAAACTCTTAGTAAACAAAATAACATCTATCCTAGCCGAGTACTTACTGTTTGTTATTGATGTACTGACAAAAACTGCAATTATGTCAGAGAAACAGGGGAAAATGCCTGGGAGAATGGATTGCCTCAAGGGAAATATTAAGAATAAAAAATTAACTTCTTACATCAGTAGCACTAGAACATTGCTAAGGGGGAGAAGGGGGGAAGAAAAGTCAAATAACTTTTATAGACCTGCTGTGTATGAATGAAATTCCACATAACAGACTCCAGTATCTTAATGCTGCAGAGCAGATGGTGGAGGAAAATTGGAAATATTTTAACTACTGTGCATTCATATAAACAGCACTGAAAGTAGAATTCTTAATTTTTCAAAACAAATTGGAATGCAGAGCTAATAAATAAAGAGAAATGTTGAGAAACTGAATGCACTAGAATAAAGATATCTAACTGCTGTTGCTCCAGCATCCAATTTTATTTTTATGTTTATTTTTCTATATGTTATTTTATATAGTAGATTTTGCCACCCTTAAGTATGGTACAGTTTAACACCATGTATGGCAAATCCTGAGCATTAAAAAAAAAAACCAAAAACACCATGAAGCAGGCCCCCCAAAATCATGAAACTGGCTAAAACATCAAGATTTTTTTCATTAAAAAAATTGGGTTCTTTTTATTTGTCTTTGGTTTATGAGCCTTTAAGATGCACTTGGGTCATGTGTTCATGCTTTTCTTCACAACCTTGAGTGCTAGAAACTTATGCTTTTTAAAAACAAATGCTGAGATTCTAACCTTATCACATGCCTTTAGGAGCTGCCGCTCTAAAAACCACATCAAATATCATGAGACTAGCAGTAAAATCACCAGAATTGGCAACACTTAATCTGTGAAAACACTGAGACTACTCTCAGAGTAAGGGGCTGCCCATTTGAGTGGCCCTCAGTGTGTGCATAAAGCATTACACAGAAAAAAAGAAAACACACTCCCTGCCTCAAAGAGTTTGCAATCTGATTTAGATGACCAGGTGAGAGAAAGAGCCATGGTATTGCCAAGTGTTTTAGCAGTGGGAAGGCACGGATTTAAGATATGTTATAGATACAGCAGTGATTATATCTGGCAAGAAACCAGAACTGAGGAGAGAAGGAAAAGGAACTGATAGGATTACCCCGAGTTTGCAACTTTGAAGCACAAATGGTTTCTGCCACTCTAGCAGAGAATTCCCCTCAGCAGTTCTAAGATAGCAGACCACATTTTCATTTTATTGATTTCTGAGTTACCAACATTCTGCTTTTGTCCTCTCTCATCACTGTCCCATCCCTTGATCATGGACTTCTTAAGTTTGTGCTTAGCACAATAAGCAGCAATCATTCACTGCCAGCTTGGAAGTCTGAGTATTTGGGATATATAAAAGATTTATACAATCCAGAGAGAATAGTAGTCACAATGGAACTGCAGTAATCCTACTATTCTGAGTACTATGCCTTCTCTTCTTTTTAAGACCAAATCCTCGTGCAGCTTGACTTGTGAATTACTAGGATATTAGCTTAAGTTTCCAGTAAAGTCTCCAAATTGTAGTTAACTTTCCTGTTCATAAGTGGACTTGATTTTCACAAATCTACTGGAGAAGTAATAGCTCTGGTTTATGATTTTATATCCCACACATGTTCTTTATAGATGACTGTTAATGAGAGCGGACTGTGATATATATACTGTTCACTATAAAATTGTGTATACAGTTATAAGTAGGGCCCTACCAAATTCAAGGTCCAGTTTGGTCAATTCCATGGCCATAGGATTTTAAAAGTTGTAAATGTCATGATTTCAGCTACTTAAATCTGAAATTTCACGGTGTTGTCATTGAAGGGGTCCTGACCCAAAAAGAAGTTGTGTGTGTGTGTGTGTGTGTGGAGGGGGGTGTATCGCAAGGTCACTGTGTGTGTGTTGGGGGGTTGCGGTACTACTACCCTTACTTCTGTGCTGTTGCTGGAGGTGTAGCTGCCTTCAGAGGTGGACAGCTGGAGAGTGGCGGCTTCTGGCCTGGAGCCCAGCTCTGAAGGCAGAGCTGCTGCCACCAGCAGCGCAGACGTAAGGGTAGCATGGTATGGTATTGTCACTCTTACTTCTGCACTGCTGCTCGTGGGGCGCTGCCTTCAGAGCTGGGCACCCGGTCAACAGTCACCACTCTCCAGCCGCCCAGCTCTGAAGGCAGTGCAGAAATAAGGGTGGCAACACTGCAACTCCCCTAAAATAACCTTGAGACCCCCCCCCTGCAACTCCCTTTTGGGTCAGGACCCCCAATTTGAGAAATATTGGTTTCCCCCATGAAATCTGTATAGTATAGGGCAGTGGTGGGTAACCTGCGGCCCATCATGGTAATCCACTGGCGGGCCATGAGACTGTTTGTTTACATTGACCGTCCGCAGGCCTGGCTGCCCGCAGCTCCCAGTGGCCACAGTTCACATTAGTAGGAGCATTGCCAGCAGATTGAGGGAGGTGATTATTCCCCACTATTTGGCACTGGTGAGGCCACATCTGGAGTATTGTATTCAGTTTTGGGCCCCCCAATACAGAAAGGATGTGAACAATTTGGAGAGAGTCCAGTGGAGGGCAACAAAAATCATGAGGGGGCTGGGGCACAAGACGTAGGAGGAGAGGCTGAGGGAACTGGGCTTATTTAGTCTGCAGAAGAGAAAAGTGAGGGGGGATTTGATAGCAGCCTTCAACTACCTGAAGGGGGATTCCAAAGAGGATGGAGCTAGGCTGTTCTCAGTGGTGTCAGATGACAGAACAAGGAACAATGGTCTCAAGTTGCAGTGGGGAAGGTCTAGGTTGGATATTAGGAAACACTATTTCACTACGAGGGTGGTGAAGCACTGGAATGGGTTACCTAGGGAGGTGGTGGAATCTCCATCCTTAAAGGTTTTTAAGGTCCGGCTTGACAAAGTCCTGGCTGGGATGATTTAGTTGGGGTTGGTCCTGTTTTGAGCAGGGGGTTGGACTAGATGACCTCCTGAGGTTTCTTCCAACCCTAATCATCTAGGATTCCATGAATTTGGTACAGCCCTAGTTATAACATGCTACCGGCACAGGAAAGTAATACAAGGGAATCTCAAGCTTACTTGTCTTGTTATTAAAATATTTCAGTTGCATTCAGCAGCTCTCGCCCACCTCATGCCCAAAGTGTTCTTATTCATTTAGCTCAAATAAAACATTGAATTCTGACAGAACACAATCTGTGCCTACTCCACAATAGTGCAGCATTTCAAAGTGCTCTGTGGATGCTCAAGACCCAAATCTATTTTCTTTCATTCACTGACTGGGCCTTCCCCCAAAAGCGTAAGGAGGAAAAGTTGAAGAATCGTATGGGAACTTTTCCCCATCACTAAACAAATAGCATTTGCTACTAATTTTCATTTGTACATAACAGAGTAAATCACAGTCATCCACTGGGGTTCTACATACTCGTAGAAACTGACATGGAGGAAACTAAGCTATGGGAGAGAGGAGCTGGGGGAAATAAAACCAATTTATTTTCCTCCACTTTTCCCCGCCCCATCCTACAAATGATTCACTAACTAGGTATATAGAAAAATGATGAGCTATTTGGACATGGAAATTTAAGGAAAGAAAATTATAAACTAGGGGATGTGCAGAGAAAAATTTCAAAACCAGCGCTCTGTAAATTAGACAGGTCTGATAACTAGCTGTCCCAGGCTATACACAAATGCTGTGGGTCCACTGGGGAGATTACTGAGCTCCCATTTCTGTCTCTGCGGGGTTGAACCTTTAACCTGGCACTGGTTCAGCACTGAATTTTCCCCTCCTGGGACTCACTCCACTGTGATTTTCGAGGGAATGAAGGAGTATTTTTTTTTTAAATGGTGACTTTTTGAAACTGCTCAGAAATTTGGAATGTTAGAGCTAGACTGCAGGAAAATGGATTAGTGACCAGAGTGTAGGTGAGATGGTCAAAGGTGCCTGATAAATACAATATGTCTCACGGCTCTGCAATTTCTCACATGGACATCATCCCAAAATATGTGGCATATAAACACCCACTGAACATGCACATATCTATTATGAGAAATGGCTACAATAGCTGCATTTAATTATTGTTTCAATACATAATTGAGAAGGTATTTGCATAGAAAAAGTCTTGTTTAACAGAGTAACTTGAAAATGAGCCTGTCTCCAACTAACTTCTGCCTTTTCCTGTTTGTTTGTCTTGTTTCTTATTTGCTAGAGTTGGATCAATAGGGTGATGTATCAATAATGTATCAATTAAAAAATAAAAAAAAGGTAGAAAATGCTTCCTCTCACCCCCAAGCCCACGCTTTTCAGATATCCTGAAAAATATATTGTGGGGTTGTCATTATTTTCTTAATAGTTGAAGAGATATTAACAAATATTCAGCAATCCTGTAAAATATCTGCATGCCTGTGATTCCTGCTGCTAACGCCAGATGAAGCGTTCAATGTGAAATTAAAATCTCCCTGAATTTGTCTGTTTTTAAAATATGAAGTTCCTCCACAAATGTGCAGTGTTTATTGTTGCTTTTTTTTTTACAAAACTGTTTGTATTGATAAAGATTTCTAAACTGAGCAGGGACGGATTTGTGTTATCTGAATATCTGAATACTTCAAGCAGCTTTTACTAGTGTATTTCTAATTTTGAACTGGAATTGATTACATGGTAGAAGTCAAATGGATAAAGTCACTTAGCCCTGGTCTACACTTGGGGGGCGGAGGGAATCGATCTAAGTTACGCAACTTCAGTTACATTAATAACGTAGCTGAAGTCAATGTACTTAGATTGACTTACTGTGGTGTCTTCACCGTGGTGAGTTGACTGCTGCTGCTCCTCCGTCGACTCTGCTTGTGCCTCTCGCGGCGCTGGAGTACAGGAGTCGATGGAAGAGCGCTTGGGGGTCGATTTATCACGTCTAGACTAGATGCAATAAATCAATCCCCGCTGGATCAATCAGTGCCCGCCAATCCGGCAGGTAGTGAAGACATACCCTTCGTGTGTTTTCTGGATCTTTGACTCGCCGAGCCTAACCCTTGCGGTCAGGAGGATTAGCACAAGTCAGTTTGACTTATTTACCAGAGAGAGTGTCTGGATAGTGTGTGCTCCTTCTAATTCATCCAAAAGAAAAAAATATATAGGAAAATCATGGCATCTCTTACTTTCCATTGGCTTGAAACTTGAGCTTTCCCTAGCAATTACACACCAGGGCATATATGGGTCTGCTTGCCTCAGAGGCCTTTTAAGCAGATTCCCAGATGTTGTATGTAGTGGAACACTACTAAGCACCTCCTCCACCAGAGACCATGCTGACTTTGGGAGTGGCGGCAGTGGCCTTCTCTTTGAAAATAACAGAGAGGAGAGTGGGCCTCTGGAGGGGAGTAGCAGACTACTAGTTTATTCCATGCAAGGTGATAAAACAACAGATAAAGGGGATGGGGATTTGCTCAGAGGAAGATGTGTGGCAGGGCCTGTTGGGGAAGGGTGATTGCAGCAGGCCACAGAGAAAGAGAGACATTGAAACTTTATTCTGAAATGGCCTTCTAATTTTTGCATGTCCCTCTATCACTAGCTTTAAATTTATTTATTTGATGATTTGCACTATGGTTTTGGATACATTTGTATGTTGTGAGTTAACACCACTCTCTTATACATACACAAGATTACCAACTCTCACTATAATTGCTGTTTCTTAAAGCCCCAGGCTTCTGGAGTCATGTGATTATGTGAGGTTTTCAGCTTTTATTTTAAATTTAAAAATAATTCTAGCTCAGATAGCTCCAGAGCAAAGCTGTAAAACTAGAAAGTACATACTGCCCCCATGTATTTTTAAAACAAAATCTCAGTATTTTTAGGCAAATTTCATAATTTCTGGGGCCCGAGTCATGGTTTTTGAATGCTTGCAGTTAGCAATACTGTATATGGTATGGCTATGCTTATGCTGGGTTTTGATTTTTTTAAATTTTATTCTTCTCCCAACACTAGAAGCAGGACAAGAACTATTTAAAGGGTGAGGGGGAATGAGGAAATGAGTTTGGGATTCTGGGAAGAGCAGAAATTGTGGCCATTATTAAATCAATTGTTGAGTGGAATAGACCATTTGCTTGCCCCCTCAACATGCATTGGGTATGGTCAGTGCAGTTTCTGACTGTGAGTAAAAAGGCCAGCTTCAGTAATGCTTCATATTTGCAACATTGAGAAAGCTGGGGGCCAGGTCTGCCTCAATGTATTTTATTGTACTTTTTATGGCTCATTGTGCCGACTAGTATGCTGATCTGCATACAGTGTACTTACCACCAGTATTGGTAATACTTTGGCATTCTGCTAGGGAACAGGCCAGCTTACTTGTTTCTGAATGTGCTGCTGCATGCAGAATTGTTAGTGTTTTAAAAGATGAGTGATGACTTTCTGGCATGCAGCTTACTAGACTGGAGTCTTGGTATCTAGAAGCCTCAGCAGTGCTTGCACTGGGATGCGAGGTTTCCTTGCTCTTTGGTCTTGATGTTGACTTTTCACTCCTCTTGGACTGTCTCTCAGGGGAATGGGGTCTTTAAGTTAAGTCTGAGTGCCTGAAGTTGCACCATGGTCCTGGCTTACCAGAGCTGGAGATGAGAAAGTCACTGGAGTGCTCTGAGTGGCTGAGCCTGAGGTACAGGGAGTGAATCGGACCCCAGAGGTCCCAGAGAGCACTCTATGGGGAGCAGTTTCAGTCTGTCTTCTTTCAGCTTCCTAGATCTGCTCTTGAAGCTGGAGCAAGCCTTATATTGCCATAGGATGTGGGATGCCTGCTTGGTCTACACTGGGGGCGGGGAGCAATCTAAGTTACACAACTTCAGCTACATGAATAACGTGGATAATGTAGCTGAAGTCGACATACTTAGATCTACTTACCGTGGTGTCTTCACTGTTGTAAGTCAACAGCTGATGCTCCCCCGTCGACTCTGCTTCCGCTTCTCGCTCCGGTGGAGTACCGGAGTCGACGGGAGAGCGCTCGGCGATCGATTTATCGTGTCTATACTAGACGCGATAAATCGACTGCCGCTGGATCAATCGCTGCCCATCGATCCAGTGGGTAACGTAGATAAGCCCTTGGGGAAAAGACCTGTGGCAGGTCTGGCAGGGCTTTAATCCTTGGGGTTTGGGCATAACCTGCTAGGAAAGGCTGCAAACAAACAGGGGCCAAAGGCAAGAAGGCCCTCACCATGAAGGAAAACTAGAGAGGAACCCACGCCTCACAACTGTACTATATAAAAAATACTCAAACTGAAAAACAAACAATAAGTAAGTAATACCAGCTCTCATCTTTACATGAAATGTATGTCTTGTGCGACTAGTACAGGGCCGCATTCTCAGCTGCTCTAAACTGACGTAGCAGCAAAGGAGCTGTGCTGATTTGCACAAACTGAAAATCTGTTCCATGACATTAATAATGTTTATAATGTTTCAAATAATATATGAAGGAGTGTCCATCCTGAACTCATACTCTTTTAAGCTAATGTGGATAAACAGTTTATGAAATCTAAGTGGGGGTGGGGAGTGACAAAACTAACAATTTGTGAGACGGAAGGTAATATCGATTAAAAGACTTATTTTTCAATTTTTGCACTATTCATCTAGTTTATTAACTGTGCTCATCACTGCTAATAAGTGACACAGGAATACATCACAGGAATACATCTGTCCACTGAACAGAATTATTTTCTTTTTTATTGTTTTTAACTGAAGTTTAGACAAAGATTTAGGTAAAGAAGCCTCTCATATTGTACCTGACTACAGACTGAAGAATGCAAAGTTATTCCAGGACAATATTTCCTAAGCCAACACCATCAAAGCTAAGACAACTTTATTCATTTGCTTGTAAGACAGGAAGAAAACATCAATGTGAGTGGAGAAATATCATTTCTGCTTCTGAGTTTCCTCCATGAGAACCATTTAAAAAGAAAAATCAGCCAGAGACAACTTAACAAAAATAATGTGCAACTGATTCCTCCCCACCCCCTTTCCAGGTGGGCTTCTTTTGCTCCTTTTCGGGGGGGAGGGGAGTCTTTTATCTATTACTTCCCTGCTTCAGGCATTTATAGCCATGGCGTTAGCTGACCAATACTGACAAAGTCATCTTCAGGAATGGAAGTGAGAGACTTCTAACTCAATCTGAATGGAGAGACAGGAGTTTTGAACGACTGCCCCAAGAGATGGAGTATTCAATGAACAGATGCACCTTACAAAAGAGAACAATTTTAGCAGTTACTTTTGATAAGCAAGATAAAGCATTCCAAAGTTAAGAAATGCCAGAATTAAAGTTGCCTGTGCAACCTTATTTCAGCTCTCTTGTGTGTATGTATTGTGATACAGTCTTGAATTACATGATCACATACTATTTTTTCCTGTAGACCTGGTACCTCTGTAAGTGCACAAGATGGTCCTGCTCTGGGGATGAATCAGGGCTGTGTAGTGAAGGAGGCTGTTGTCTGTAGGATTCCTGACTCATTTGTTTCAGAAGTTGGAAGCGGTGTAGGGAATGAGGCAGGGGACCAGAAGACGAGAGCCTGGAAGTCAACTGTGTCTTATAGAGAAGGGGCTGCACACTGAAGGTAATTATATGAAATACTCACATGTAACCTCGAAATCTACTTAAGTCATTGTTTGGCTTCTCACATTCAATGACACTGGTGAACTTCAAGGGGTCAAATTCAGAGTCCTGGAATCATAGAAGCGTTAAATATTTAATTTTTTCATTAAGCGTTTAATTTATAAGCATAATTGTTTGGGTTTTTTAAAAACAAAATCCATAATATATTATGGGTGGGCTTTTTAAAAGCACCTCAATCAAAATGACTTAGCAGCACAAGTGTCACTGAAAGTCAATGAGACCTGTGCTTCAAAATTCCTTGGGTGCTTTTGAAAGTCTCCCCTTAAAAGGATGATTTACCACTTCCCAAAGTAAAAGAACACAAGTCTCAAAGGCATGAAAAAACAAAAAGTCAGACTGAGGAGCACATGTATGTTGGGTTGGAGAGGAAAGACCAAATTTGTCTGAGTAGGCTGGAAATATTCAAAGTATCATTACTAGGTTTCAAATGCTTCAAATTTAAACAAAGCAACTACAAGTCTGGAAAGCTATAAGTCAATATATTGTGAATTAGAAAAAAGTTAATTTGAACTTTCTGAAATATAAGCAATATTTCTTAATTGCTTTATACTAGCTCAGATATATTAATCCAATAGAGTAATTAGACACCTACAGAAGGATCCTTTATTTCTCCTAATTAGCACTCAAAACTCTACTTGATACTCTGGCTAATGAGGCTGAAGTTGCTCATTGGACATTTACTAATAGCTAACAGGCTAGGGTGTTGGAGACAGAATGTTCTATCATAGAGCAATTATTTCATTTCATTAATGAAATGAGAAGCTTCCTGTGGATGAGGTATTAAACACAGGGTGGACTGAGTTAAATCAAAGTGTTTTAAATACCCTATCTCGATAATTTAAATCAGCACGCAGCTTGATTTAAATAATTTATTTTAATCTTGTTTTGCATTTGTAGTTTTTATTTATTTTCCTAAAGAAAAGTTCATTCTCATTGGTTGCCAACCATTATAATATGTTGATTTACAACCAAATACAGCATTTACATGGGCTTGAAAGGATTAGATTTTTATCGGTATATATCAGTAAATGTAAATTTCACCATTCCAATGAAAATCTATTTCTACAGATAACAATCACGATTTACAGATAGGAAAAATAAGAAAAATGTTGCTTGAGAACTTATTAGAGTTTGATTTAGGGAGATTTACTTTGTGATATAGTCACATATGATAGTGATAATTTGTATTTTAATGGTTATACAGCTTTAACTTTTTGAATCTCAACATCTGTCATTAAATAATTGTCCAACTCCCCCACCCATAATTTATCAGTTAAGTAAAACTATCTTAAATATATCATACACAAGGGAAAAAAAGTTTAACAAAACATGTTTTGCATTTAAAACTAACTGATTTCTTAAACAAAGGAAATTATTTATTAGGCTATAATTGACTATAAATAGTGAATGAATGGACTGTTTCTGGTCACCAAGGGCTAGATTTTTCAAAAACACGTAGGTGTCTACAGATGCAGATTAAGTGCCTTGTGAGATTTTCAAAATGCCCGCCTATGACTTTGTTACATTTGTGAGAAGCAAGAGAAGAAGCAAGGCTGAGAAGATGGGGTGGAGGACTATTGTGCATCTCAGACGGCCACAGAATCAGGTGACAGAGTTACATTTGTATACAGAATTCAACTTCCAACCAAGAAAAACAAATAAGTAACATGAACAATGGGTAACTGTGAGCTGCCAGGAAGAGCGCTAGTCCACATATCCTTGTAAAGCAAGCATCAAAGAACCTAAGACACAATAGGTAATTTGAGCACATATTGGGAGCCAGATAGCCAAAATATACAGGCTGAGGAGAATTGTTAGTGTTATCTCAAACAGATTGGGCTTTTGAATTTTTTAAGTGTAGTTCATTATGAAAAGTGACTGTAAAAGAGCATTATTGGGTTCCATAGTTATTGTGAATCAATGACTTGTACATCAAATTGGTCAGTTTATGAGTAAAAGTGCCAGCCTCTCACATTCACCTGGAATCCAACAGTTAAATCTGGGTTCTTGCCTTCTCTGTGATATCAGTAGAATCATCGTAATATTCGTCCAGAAGAAAGTAAAGCAATGTGATATTGTGGAAAAATGTCTTAACCCCACGTTGTAAAATACCCCCCGAATGTTGTGAAAACACAATTGAAGAGTTTGTCCTGTTGGACAAATTTAGGTTCCAATCCAGCTATGCACACGAGCATTTACTTAGTTTTACATCACTTCAGAGGAGCTACTCAGGTGCTTAATTACTTAAAATCACTATGTATTACATTTAAATATTTTTTTAAAAAACATTGTTTTCTGAAGTCATTGGAAGTATTCAGATCTCAAGATTCCAGGCCAACATAAGATGAGAATACTGCATAAATTACTCATTCAACCCTTTGGCCATGTGTTCCACTACTACTCCCTTTAACCACCTTCCCAGTGGCGTAGACAACTTTTCAGACAGAACTGAGGGTTCACCAGTGAGAATACTCTTAAAAGTCTTCAAACTGTGAAGTCTGAGGTCTGCTTCCAAACACCTCAGTTGTCCCCTATCTCAGAGTAGTCTCATTCCTACTTCCAGTATTCAAGGGTTCACACCACAAACACACTACCTTGGCAACTAGCACTATCTGGGAACTTCCCATTATATGCCTTAGCCACCAATCAGCAGAGTGCATGAGTTGGGACTAGGTGACGTCCCTCCAAGTCAGACTAAGGCACATTATAGAGAGCAGGCTGGAAATCTTGCACTGCCCATATAATACCCGGTGCGTGGATCAATAGAAAAACTGGTCCACCCGACTGTCAATCCAGCATCATTCACCATAAAAAAATATGTATAGGAGAAAACTGAGTTAATCTCTCTCACATACACCAACCCAGCAACATATGAAAATCACTCAAGATATTTCAGTAAGACACATTATTGTCCTAGCTGCGTATTACATGAAGAGTTAGTGTCACACCATTTTAAAGTCTAGGGGTACATCTAATACAGTGATAAAAGACCCATGGTACAGCTGCAACTGGTCTGGGTCAGCTGACTTGGGCTTGTGGGGCTTGGGTAGTGGGGCTATAAAATTGCAGTGAAGATGTTCAGATTCTGGGGGGTGGGTCTCAGAGCCTGAGCCCAAACATCGACACTGCAATTTTATAGCCCTGCAGCCTAAGCCCTGTGCCCGAGTCAGTTGACCTGGGCTCTGAGACTTAGCGCCGCAGGTTTTTTATCTTAGTGTAGACATACCTTCTGTGTAAACGGAAGGACAAACAATATTTAGGCTGGGTAGGGAAAGATTTTACCTTTCATTATACTACACAATGATGTCACTTTTGAGCACGCTTTAGTTTATTGAGCATACATTTTCATTCAATGCTCTTAAAAAAAGTCTTAATTCCTTTGATAAACGTCTCTCAGGAAATCCTAGAGACACTTAACACCAAAGGCCAAGCTAATCAAATGAAATCTCTCCGTGGCTGCTGAACTCAGCAAACAGAGGATGGTTCCAAAGCTGTGTAGCTACATTAACTTATACAGAAATTGCAAGTTTATGGACTGTATTTCCTTCCTCCCAGGAACACCTGCCAACAAAGCCAACAGCTTTAAAAAAAATCCATTTTACATTAAGAACAAAGTCTATCTAAACAAAGATCCTGTCAAGATCTGAAAGAAGTAATATTAGCAGACTTCCACATCAGCACCACAAAGCATATTTCTTTTGTCCTGCCTGGTGTATAATTTTCCTATATGACTCCTTTTTGGAGCTAAAATTCTACCTTTCACTGCGGCTTGTATACTTGAGTTCTCTTACAATTTCCTTAAAAATATGCCACTATAACCTTTAACCAGCTAGCATCCGGGATAGGGGAAAATCCAATTACAGTAATAGTCTGAGGTAAGCAATTCTGATTTACTGCTAAAGCTCTTTAGCTCATAAATAAATCAGATGGCTTCTTCCTTTCCTTGTGAAATGAAAGTGTAGATACACTGTATTGTATTACAGATGCTGACAGTTTTGACATGAAATTGCCTTTTTGTAAATGAATGAGCAAATACATTAAATACTGCCTGCATGAGGTTGCTTTGGATGCATATAAAGAAGTTACTAAGTTAACACAAGGTTTCATGCTGATCAAAGTTTTGCTCCTTTTTATGCTGCTCCTAATACATCAGCAAGTGAGAGGCAACTGTGTCTATGTTCTTGTATAAGAACAGCAATCTGAAGGTGTTGCTAGGAGAATGAGGCCAAACGAAGACTGCAGTCTACTATCAAAGACTGTAATTCCTAGGCTGTACAAATAAGTATTTTGACTGTATAAGGTTACATTTATATAGTCACATGCAAAAAATCCCCATCAGCCACCCCCTAGTATTTTTCCTCTCACAATGGATTTTATTTTCCACACTTAAAAAACTATTTAATCACAAAAAGGGAGAAGTTGTTTAGCAAGGGATTTATGTGTTCAGATTCATTGAAGCCTGAATACATCGCAAGTCTAGGGTCCCTACAGCAGCGTATATCAGTCTTCATAGTAGTACTCAGCAGTGGTGTTATGTTAGCACCTACATACCCTCAGCTGAGACCAGAGTCCCATTGTGTTAGATGCTTTAATCCACCCTGCTCTGAAGAGCTTACAACCTAAAAAGACTTGGGAGAAAGGAAATATTATTATCCCCATTTTACAGATGGGGAACTAAGACATAGAAGGATCAAATGACTTACCTAGGATCTTGCAGAAAGTCTGAGGCAAAGCCAGAAATTGAACTCAGTTCTCCTAAGACCCAGTTCAGTGCCTTAACCACAGGATCATCCTACAGTACACTATCAACCCGCCGGAGGCTACATCTACACTTTGACTGAGGCATGTGATTCGCAGCTTATCTGCACATACTCGAGGTAGCTCAGGAATAAACAGCAGCATGGCTGTGGCAGCATGGGCAGGGGCAACATTGACCAAGGACAAGTATGGGTATACAAGCTGGGAATCACACCCTCACTCAAAGTGCAGACATAGCATGATACTGCTGGCAACCCTCTAAATTGTCATATCTTAGGAAGCAAAGCCCATTGCCTTGCCAAATGAGACAGTTTTATGTTAAATAATGATGTATATTTATTATTAAAATGTTCTCATTCAGTGGTCTGGTCTGCTCTACTCTACCACATAAAAAAATCAAGTTTGATTTCTGGTCCTAGTCCAGACCCTCCCCAGAATGGCATGAGCTGGCAGGATACTGGAGGAATGTACTCAACCCCTTGTACATGGGGATGGGGGAAAATACACAACTGTGACTTTTCTGGCTACTAGCCAGAGCATCTGGTGTTAATTGGTGTTATTTCAGTCCTCTCCTTGAAGGATAATAGCTGTGATGGAGGCTTTAAGATTTTTTTTGGGGGGGGGGAGATATGCAAGTAGTCAAAACTCTAATTCAAAAGTTCACAAAAATAACAAAAACATATTCAGTGTTGATATATTTGCCCACGTTATTATTGCCTTATACAGTAAGCTACTTCATATACTATCTAAAATTAATCTAGCATTTTATTAATGTGCAGTCTGAATTACATAATGATGTTATTTATCCAAAACATGCAGAATGCACTCTTAGCACTTGTTTATATATTAAAGTAGTGATCATTTTAAAATGTCTAAACAACATTAGCATTAGCAACAGAATTTATCTATGCTGCTAGTTCACAAGGGAAAAAAAAGCAGTTTGATCTATGGTATTTGAGGGGGTGGGGGACCAAACAGTAAATCAGAATTTAACAGTTTTGTTTTCCTCATTGACTACTACTATAACTAGATTCTTTTTCAGGCAATGTTTGTTTAAAGAGAACAAGGATGTATAGTTTCACAAGCCAAAAACACTTGGGGCCAGATCTAATGGAAAATATTATGAGTGATCTGAGCAATATTCAATATGCAGGAAAATTTGATGTTCCTGAGAAGTACTCCACCATTCCTAAGTAGCAATTTGGTGAAAAGATCTTAGCCAGACATGGGACAATCCACTAACCAAGAAGTTGACACACGTAGAATGTTTATGAGCATTTTTTTCATATACTCCTATGCATCGGTGAGGTCTTGAGCAGAACATTAAATATTACACAGCTGCCAGAGAGATGTGAACAAGACAGATGGCTGAGTACAAACTTATTGTTTTGTATGGCAAGTGAGAGGATAAGCAATGTTCAAATAACCAAGTCCAGAGTAGTGAGCTAGTGAAGAGCTTCTGAAGTGCTTTGGTGTAGTGAGTACTCTATTTATTTAGCATGTGCATAGTCATCTAGCCAAGTGATGGCATCTTCAGTGGTGTGATACAGTTCTTCTAGGCCACTGCTGAACCTAGTTAGCAGGCATTCATGGACAATGTGCGTCATTGTCTGTGTTGTGCTACAGCTAAACAAAGAGCTGTCACGAAGGCCCCAGCGATACTGGTTGGTTGCACAGAGATCTTGCCCAGTCCGGAAGCTGTTCAACAGGGACCATTGGTGATGGGGCAGGTCAAAACCAGGCAGGCAAATTGTGGGGTCAGTGACCAGGGACTGGTTGGGGATTATAACATATATCCATTCCTCTCACCAGAATGTTTCCGCCCCAACATCCTGGTGTGGCGGATGAGACCATAATGGGCGATGTGGTGGCAAATGTGCAGCTGGTGGTTTTAAAAGGTCATTGAGTAGCGGCAGGCTTGAGTTGGCACGTAGTTTCTCCAGTAACTTGCCAGTGGCAACCTCTCGTCTGATATGAGGAAGAGCAATATTGCTCCGAACTGGGAGTCCTGGGAGTGGAGTCACACGCAGGGTGCTGGAGATGATACGCACGGCGGCATGTAACTGCTTATCTGCTAGTTTTGTGTGTGACGATTGGCTCCATACTGGTGCGCAGTACTCCGCCACTGAATATGAGGTGGCAAGAGCTGACATTCGCAGAGTTGGAGCACAAGCACCCCATGAAGAACCTGCCAGTTTGCTAAGAAGATTGTTGCTCATCTTAACTTTAGCTGCTGTCTTCTTCAGGTGGGCATGGTAACTCAGTGGGTGGTCTAAGGTCACACCTAGATAGACCAGTTCTACTTCATGCTTCATCTTCTGACCATTCAGATCAGTTCTCGGGTTGCATTGGCGTGATGAAGATGGAACAAACTGGAGACTGTTTTTATGACACTTGGCCGGAGGCGCCAAGTCTTACAGTAGTCAGCTAACTTTGTCATGTCCCGGTTTAAGATGGCATCAAGCTTGTGGAACGTCTGGGCCTGGATACCGCAACAGATGTTGCCTGTGTAAATGAACTTTCATGACTCCATTGTTGGCAGGTCATTGATGTAAAGGTTGAACAGGGTTGCTAAAAGCACAGAGCCCTGGGGTAGCCCATTGCTCTGCCATCTCCAAGCACTCATCTTCTCCCCCATATGGACTCTGAACTGCCTATCATGGAGGAATAGTTCGACACCTCTAACCCAAGGTAGCAGAACCTGTGATACCTTCACGAGCAGCTCAGTGTGCCATACCGTATCGTACGCCACCGTTAGATCAATGAAAACAGCGCCTGTTTTCAAGTTTGTCTGGAAGCCATTTTCAACAAATGTGGTCAGCGTGAGTACTTGGTCATATGTGCTATGGCCTCGGCCAAAGCTGGCTTGGTTAGGGCTCAAAATTCTCTCCACGTCAGGTAATATGCGCTATAGGACCAGGTGCTCCAGTGCCTTGAAGCACACCAACAATAAAGATATGGGACGATAGCTTGATGCTTGATTTGGATCCTTTCCAGGCTTTAGGAGGCCAATGACTTTTGCGGTGAGCCATATCTTCGGTAGCCTCCTTTCACTGATGACCCTGGTGAAGAATTTAACAAGTCAAAGCCGAGCACGGTGGCCAAGGTTTTTTAGGAATTCTGGAGATATGTTGTCATAGCCCACAGCTGTTCCACACTTGATGCTACCCGGTGTCTGTTCCAGCTCTGTTACAGTGAATAGTTCTAGGCAGCTTCTGATCTGATATACACGTTTAAACACACACCATTTGTTCCTTACTTGTCTTCGCACCTAAAGGAGACTAACACTGTAAGGCGGTAGTTATGAGGAAAAAGAGCATTTCATGGTTGAAGTCGCTTCCCAAATATGGATCCAGAACTTGACTGAAGGTTAAGAATATGGAGACCATAGCTACCAAAGGCCAGACAGTGGAATGGAGTAACTGGTTTATACTTAACAAGAACCAACCCAAACATTAGCCCAACCTTTGAATAAAATCAGAGACCAAAGCTTTAGTGTTTGAAAAAGTTGTGTGTGCAACATGGGCTGTTACCTTATGAACTTTTACTAGTTTCATCTTCACAACCCCTCCAAGAGGATACACTGATATTCTTCCATACCTTGTCCATGTCCTCATAACTCCCCAGTAGTCCATGCTCTCCTCACCTTTGCTTGATACTGTTGCTTAACACCTCTCCCAGTCTTTCTGCTGGCTGTCAAAATTGCTAAATTAAAATCTCACATGCTTTGTGCTATGCAGTACAGAGTGCACAGAATTTTAATTTGACAGCACTAAGGCCTAAGAAAGCTTCCAAAAATAAAGGGGCCTGCTGCTGCTGCTGCCACCACAGCCTCCTAGGGTGTGTCTTCACAGCCTGTGGCAGCAAGCCTCCCAGCCTGGGTCGAGAGACTTGGGCTTGTGGGGCTCACACTAGTGGCTCTAAATGTAACTGCAGACTGTGCTTGGAATTTGCAGCTTGGGCTGGAGCTCAGGCTCTGTAGCCTTGGGAGATGGGTGGGCTTCAGGGCTCAAGCTCCACCCTGAGCCATAGCTTCAAAGCAATGTCTACACAGCTATTTTTAGAGTGCTAACTCGAGTATGCTGACTTGGACCGGGAAGCTCCTGCAAGCTGTGTAGACATATGCTTAATAGTCAGGGGTGAGGGCTGCTCAGACTACTCATGAGTAGAACTGTTGCTGGGAAAAGAAAAGAAAAGAAAAGCAGGAAGCAGGGAAAGTGCATTGTTAAGCCTCCTCCTCATCTCTTAAACCAAGCTGCTGGCAAGAGGGGAGCCCTTGGGCATACTCTCTCCCCTCCCACAAAGATCTGCCAAAAGGAAAGGGAAGGAGAGAAGAAAGGGAGGAAGAAGGGTCTCTGCCCTCCCATGAAGAGGATCAGTCAGAGGGTAGGGGTGCAACTCTTCCATGTATTTATGTTTCTCTGATCTTACATGAGTTCTCTTGGAAATTGTAAGATAGGCTCTTTCTTTGGGGCTGGCACACAGCTCTCTTGCTCTCTCTTTGCTGCACAATTTTAAAATGGAACTCCAGAGCCCCAACAGCACAAAGCAGCGACAGGTGATGGAAATGTCCTTTATAAATAGTAAATTCTGAGATTAATGGGCTACCAGATGTGAATAGTGAAGCTAGATGTACCTATTGCATTTCCATCTCAGAAATGCAATTTAGATAAAAGAGTTTATCTCACGACATTATACAGAAGAAGTGTTTATATAGGATGATTCTAATCTTATTTTTCAAATGGGTGAAATCTGTAACCTGCAGGGAGCCTCTGCTTCTGTGAGATTCCAGTTCTCGCTGTTGGAGAAAACAGAACAGTTCTAATATGGATAATGAAAATGCAGCATTAGATTTGACTATTACAGGATACCATTAGTGATGACACCGCTGTTACATTTGTGTCAGTCTTTCCATTATAGTCTCTAATTTCTAGGTTATATAACTAAGTGATAACAATGCTCTCCAAACCAGAAACTGGCATGAAGTCTTAGCCTGGAATCATATTTTTTTTAACATCATCCATTATCACATAATACCAGAGCCAAGTACCTCTATGATAGCTCTGCTGAGGGAGGAGCAGGGGAGATGGGAGGATTAACAATAAATCTATGATTAATAACTCTGTAGTTGACATACACCATATAGGAGAGAGTTGGGGAACTTGAGAACCACTCTGGGTAAGTTAACATTTCTGCGATGCTGTTGTCCGGACCTAGCTAAGTGTCTGTTTTACTAATTAACATGAGTTCCTTGTTGGGTAAATGTTGACAAGCCCACGAGCCATGCTTTAGAAACATAACCTCTCTGCTGCCTCCCCTACCTTTTTGGAGGAGAAATGGAGCCTGTGAAGCCCTGTTGTGGTTCCATGAAATAGAGGTGGTCCCATGCTGCTGAGCTTACCTCTGTGGAGTGGGAGGAGCCCTTGCCATTGCCCCTCCATGTAGGGTGTGGCTATGGAATGGGGGTGGGGCACTAGGGGCAGTGCCATGGGGAGCTGTGTGTCATGCTGCTCCTAGGGCTCCAGAGTGCCTTAGGCCATGCCTACGCTAGTACCGTACCGATGCAGCTGTGCCACTGTAAGATTGCTCATGTAGCCACCCTATGCTGACGGGACAGAGCTCTGCTCTTGACATAATTAAACCACCTCCAATGAGCAGAAGTAGATATCTTGGTGGGAGACCGTTTCCCGCCGACATAGCACTGGGCATACCAATGCTTCTGTCGATGTAACTTATGACACTTGGGAGGGGTCTTTTCATACCCGAGTGACATAAGTTACACCAATAAAAGTGCTAGTGTAGACGTAGCCTTACTCTGGTCCTGAATTAAAAAATGCTCAGTGTTTGATAAGAAAATACCATATTTGGTAACAGATATTATAAAGTGATTTCCCCTTCCCAACAGGCACAGCAATTAGTATCTACGACTAAGGAATAACCAACCACGACATTTGGTTTTGTTAAAGAAAGCCATATTTAAATGATGCAAAACGGCCATGAAACATTGGAGTTGACAGCTCGAACCAGTAACAACCAGGAAAATTTAAAGAAAAGGCCAAAAAACTTGCTCTAAACTTGCTTTAAATTTAAAAATTTACTCCTTTTGTAGCAGAAAATTAATTTAACATTTTTTCCCCAGATCTGAAATGTTTAATTTTTCCATCTGAAAAACTGTAATGTAGAGGTGCCAAACTGACCTCCTGGAGAATGAAGTCTCCTATTTCTCCACAGAGCAGATATATACATGCGCAGTAGCATTACACATCCACCCCCCTCTCCCCCTCTCCCTAGCTTTACCCCTGCACCTTGACCCTGGGCTGAAGGAACCACCTTTAGGAACACAAGGGTATTTCAATCTCCATGAGTAGGATTTTCAATCCTGGATACTTTAAGTTAGGCCCCATAACCCATATTTGAGCACAAAAGTAAAGGTGGCCTATGTCAACTGGAGATGCCAAGTGCTCAGCGCCTTTGAAAAAAAACCACACCATTTATTTAGGTGCCTCAGGTTAGATGCCCAAGTTTGAAAATTTTGACCTATATCTACTCAAATCCTTAGCCTCTGGAATGAGACTGCCAATAAATCTTGACAGTAAGAATAGCAATGTGGACACTTACACACTGGAAACTAGAATGAGATAATCAACTCATTTCACATCGACCACACAGGAACTGAACTATTCTTTAATCATTTGCATAACTTCCCCCTGCCACTGCAAAAGTAATCACGAGACAAAAATGCAAATGTAGTGAAGGAGTGAAAAAGTGCTAAACTATTATATTAACAAAAAATTCTAAATGTAAACAGATTTATAATCCTTCCACTTGCTAAGGACCCACTTTAAATTTTATACTCAATAAGATGTTCTATTTGTTGCTGTTTTACTTTGTCTTGCTAGTTGCTATATCATCTTGTTAGAAATATATTTTTGTAATTAGAGACATCAACAATTTTCTCAGAAGGTGTCTCTGAACACAGCATTACCTGAAAGGATATGGTACAGCAGTACGAATGGTGTGCTTTTCACCCTGTTTCAACTTTTAAAAAATACATTTGTGTTGCTTTGGAAGGTTTTACTTCTACTGACATGGTGAAAATTAAAAGCCTGCCTTTGAACTGTGGTTTTGAATGGGCTTGACGTGTTAGCATTTTGCGTTGCATAACAAAAAGCCTATATAATACAGTGTGACATGTCAAGTTTGGGAATTCTGAAAAAGACTTGTTTCACTGAAAGCTTAAACTAAAAACTGACTTTTTTTTTTAGCTGAACTACATTGCAGTACAGAAGATACAAAATGAGGAAGTTGGTTTCTCTTTTTTGCTTGTTGTGGTTTTTTTTAAAACTCTCTTTTCCCAATGGTGAATCTAATTTTGGCAATGTGTGTGGGATAGAGCATTAGTCTGCTATTTTAACATTCACATATCTGGAATTTTAAAGTAACTTTACTTAGCTCCATGAACTTTTTTTTTTTAAAAAGGAGTGCAGGGGGAATTACACCAGAAAGTTGCTAGAAATGTTGTGCGGCCTGCTCATGTCCATCCAAAGTATGTACACCTCTAAATAAGACCAAGCATTATGATTAGTCAATGTCTATCTAATTATTCATTATAATTTAGTATTTTTACTAGTCCTTTCAGATAGGTACACATAGAGCTAGATTGAGGCTGGCCCTCTATGGATGGATGGAGTGGGCAGGAAAAGGAAAGGGAAGCAAGGATCCTTCTTTTACCCTCCTTGTCCCTTAATGGGGTTCAGCCACAATCTCTCAGGGCTAGTCAATATTATAAAGGCTATCCCCTTTGTGGAAACACAGCTTATACCAGCAAAAGGAGTTCTTTTGCCACTACAGTTAAACTTTCTCCCCAAATAAAAAACTATACTGGCAAAAGCACTCCTTGTGCTGGTATAGGCTGTGGCTATATTGGGAGTTTTGCTGGCAAAGTTATGTTGGTTAGGGGTGTGATTTCCCCCCCCACATCCTGACACAGCTACGCTCGCAAAACTTTGTAGTGTAGACCTGACCTCAAACATACAGCTAGTGCACTGGCTTAACTTTAGGAGTTACTTTAAACTGGTTTAGTTAAACCAATGCAGAAGGCTATGTGTGGATGCTCTTATTTAGGTTTAGACCATGTTTATTTCCAGTTTAGCTTAAGTTGATTAGGACTTGCAAATTGATTTTTTTACTGACTTAAGTTAAATTGAAACAGGAAAGTTTGAATCTGAAGTGTCCAAAATAAACCAAAATAAACGTGCCTCCACACAGGAATTTTCACTGTTTTAGCAGAACCACTTCATCTAAATCTATTTAATCAAACCAGTACACAACTGTGTGTAGACAAGGCCCAGCTCTTCAGAAAGAAAGAGGGCAGGGGTTAAGACATGATCCTCCACTGTCCAGGAATGAAGAGGAATACAGTCCAGCTTTTCAAAGGGTGGTGCTGCTGCTGCTCCAATATGCACTCCCCCCAGAGCCTTGTCCTGGGGCTCCTGCTGAATTGATGCTCTCCACCTATGTCCCACAACATGGCCAGTGGTTTTATGAACCATAATCTGGTGAACAACATCTAAAAGAGCCTTTGTGGATTTTGTTAGGAACACTCTAAATACAAATATTTGGGTTGTTTCATTCTGCAGTGCATTAAGACTGTAAATGTTTTTCATGAGTCTAGATTAATACTAGCAAAATATTCTAAATCATCCTTATGAAACCTGAAAGGAAGGATTGATTCCTGTAATGAAGGCTGCATCTGCTTAGCGGCTCTCAGAAGAGTGGTTGGACAAAATATTTTAAACACATGTACAACATTCCATAAGCAATTATAGAGGGTGTGGTGGTAAAACAGCCTGCACAGTAATACAGAAAACACATTGATTTTTCTTGCACAATGTGTCTCCTATTAGGTACAGCACACTCAAATGTTTGCTGTGACATAAAGAACAAATAGGGTGGGTTAGAGTTTAGAAGGAACTTGGTATATCACCAAGATACACTAAGCTTTTCCGAAAAGAGTGCTGGTTGTTCACTGCTAGAACATTAGGTCACTCAAAACTTGGGTATAGCAAAGTATTCTCAGCTTAACTTTCCAATGTGTCTCAATACACACATTGATCTGATCCATCCCCCAGTATGAAACAAATCCCCTATATTTTTCTGATCTAAAGGCAAATTATATGAAAGGAAATTTCTGATTATTTTAAGGTTTTTGAATATACCAATCTTCATAGTATCTAGGTCCAGAGACTACAGTACCTAAATATTAAGGGGGAGAATTTCAAAGGCACAAATGCCTTTGAAAAATCTCTGCCTATATTTTCCTTCCCAGAAGAACCATTTAAAAAAACCCAGCACTGAGTATCATGACAAGTTAAAAGAAAAATTAAAAATTCTGAAATATTCCATTTCATGAGCTGCTTTATTAATTTTAAATAGAATTGTTCTTCAAAGATTTGTTTACATAAGATCAGACATACAGGGATACTGAAATAAAAGCTACTAGTTAGGTGCAAATCAGTAAAAAAATATTTAAAAAGAAATTGCCTCATAAATTTATGGCAAAATGAGGAAAAAAGATTAGTAAACTCAATTACTGTGCAGTAGCACTTCAAATATTGATTGGTTTCAGGAGAATCAGATCTTTAAACTGCAATTACACAAACGAATCTCTCACCTACTTGCTTAACTGATCGTTTATTTGCTGGCCTACCTGATGTAAATGTATACCAAAGAATCACACATTCAAATTAGATTTTTCAAAAGCCAGAGAAATGGCAATACAGCCCATGAAATTAAAATCGTGTACAGCGTCAAGGATTGATTTCACAGTTTGAGTATCAATGGGACATATGATCATATACAGAAAGTATAGGTTTTATGTCAGAAGTATCACATTTATTAACATACAAACAATACTAAGTAACAATAACGTTCCCAACGTACTAATTATTATTCAGATAAATCAAGGCAGAATTGAAATAATTTATATTTCTAGTTACTCCATCACAAAAATTAGGTCCTTGGGATTCACCAGCTGAGAAGACCAATAGCGGCCACAAATGCTGCAGAAACAATTCTAGGAACTTCATGAGCCTTCTTCACATTTGTTTAGAGTGTGATAAGGCCTGCAAAGTGATGCATCCTCAGTCTCAGGACTGCCACTGTAATTGCCTGCTGTGATTCAAAGTACTGCTGACAAGGGACCCATCCAATCTCTGGTGGACAGATGTTGTTCCGGTAAGAAAACGGTATTTTCTGAGCACAGGACAGGCAGCCAGGAATTCTGACTATCTCTAGTTTTGGGAAAGTCACTTTCTGGGCCCTTCATACGCCCGTATGGAATGAGTAGAGGACATAAAGAGGGTACAGACTGCCCTGGAAGATCACACCTCTTTGGAGGGGAGTTCTCAGACCAATATAGAGCTGGCATAACAGCTCTACACAGGCTCCTCAGTCTGACCCTGACAAATGAGAATGTGTTGGGGTCTAGGAGAGGCATGAGCGTCAAGCACTGCACTCTGGCTAGTCTGTATTGGTGACATGGCTCTTTATGGCATACAACTTAGAGTAGACCTGGCATGCTGTAAATTGCATGGGTGGGGACAAAGTAGGGACTCTGAACTGGGACAGAATTAGGGAGTCATAAAAGTGGGTTTCCCATCTCATGCGGCATGCCACCGCCTCTCTTCCTCATGCCCAGCACAGGAAAGGGTACTAAAGAATTTGGCCCTTTCTCTCAGCTTCCCTGTCTGTAAAATGAAAGCCACAGTGACTTCCTGACCTACTTCACACATTTAAGAAAAAAATCATTTTGCAAAATAACATAAATGCTAAGTATTGATATTAAATCTTTCTCCATGCTTGCAACGGGAATGTTAGCTCAAATCCTGTGATGTGCTGCTGATATTTTAACAATGGGTTCCCACATCTTGCCCTTTATAGTGTGTGTGCTATAAAGAGGAGGGAGGAAGGACTGCACAATCTATTCATTTGTTTCCCATTTATACAAGAGTGCTGTGGAATGAGCCAGTGCCACATGGCAACAGACATATTAAGACTAATTTTACTGTACATACTGATAATGTAGCAGCATTCAGCTTCAATGAATTAATGGTGTGGGGTGGAGTTCTTATAGGGAATTTGGGGACAGGCTGCCATGGGATTTTACAATGATACTTAACATTTGGTGGAAAAAACTATGCTCTTCAGAAACATATTTCTGAGCCCCAAGAATAAACCATCTATGATGGGGTTGATTTAGCTGGGTCCAGAGAAGGGGTGAACTTCATTTTAGGAACAGAAAACCCACCCCTATGTTCCCTGTCATTTGGTTGTCTAAAAAGTGACACAGAGGAACTGCCTCTGACATATCACTGCTCAACACTCACCAGGGCAAGTTTTTCAAAGGTTGTAAAGACTCTTCTCATATTAGTGAGACACATATATGTCACATGCCAGGGGTTTTGGCCAGTACTTTAATAAGGACTGCTAGCATATTGCTGAGGGAATTACAGGATGCTGCAGTTGCACTAGACTTTGAAATTGCAGGTACGCATGCTGCTGACAACTTAATTGACATTGAAACCTGGACTTGGGTATTTAGTGCTTTCTGAGTTATTCTAGGAGGGGGCTTTTGTTGAAATAAATGGCAGTTTTGTCATTGACTTTAATCTATATCTGGTACTTACATGGGCCACATTACTGCAGCATTGGAGTGCCTCACAATCACAGCACCCCTGTGAGTTAGAGAAGTGCTATTATCACTATGTTACATATGATTAATACTCAAGTACGGTTGCTAGATTAAGTAAAACTCAAGCTAGTTTTCCAATCATTTCATACAAAGCACCTCCTATTCCAGACCTCTTGGGTTTGTTTGTTTATTTGCATGCACAATGCTGTTGTGGAGAGATGAATGCCAACAAGAGAGCAGTGAGGCAACTTTTGTAGCTCGTGCTCTCACCGGCTGAAAATACACCATTAAAATAGATGCATGCTGTACCTTTAAAGTTAGAGGGACATACTGGGACATGGATTTTTAGGTAGAATTTCCAACTGAAAGTGATTTGGCCCACAGACATGAAAAATAGTTATTTTCTATGTTGAAAACCAGCTACAGAAATAACAGTTGAAAATGTGACACAAAAACCAAAATACAATACAAGTCATTAAAAAAAAGTAACATTTGCCTGCCCTACACAATTACCAAATATCTCCATTTTCAAATACAGGGGAAAATGTAGCAATAACTGCATAATGGTATCTGAGGTAACTGTTGGCATATCCTAGCAGTTTAATTCTAATTGCAGGGGAGCACCAGTCCTGCTAGAAGAAGAAAGGTTAATTGATTGGTGTGGTTCTGGATTGGTGAATCACTTATTGAATTTAAACAAACCATTATCTTAAATAAAAATGAAAGATGTTGACTTACCAACTCTAAGAATCTCCTCACTACCTGTCTTTGTTTTAAATTGGTCTCCCCATCCAGGTTAGCAGTTTCTATATGACACAGCCCATCAGGGTCACTTGAAGAGAGCAGCAATATGTCAGCAGGTATGATTTCATTACAACGAAGCTGAACAAAGTCGCCAACTTCTACTTCTTTCCAATATCTGTTCATATATTTCTTTTCATTCCTGACAAAGAGACATGTACAGGAAATACATCAACACACTGACCAGGTAGGGATGTCTCAGTCTAGTCTGTTTGGATTTTAGGCTGGACCACAGAGTCTTCGCGAAAAATCACCAAGGTATTCTCAAATTCTCCCTTTTTAGAAAAATCACATGGCCACAAAAAGGGTGATGAAGAGGTCACGTGGCTAGATAATTATTAAGGGCTAGATCACAGGCTAGGCTAGTGGTTTGGTGGTGGCATAAAAGAGAACAAGACACCTTCCTTTCAGCCTCTAAATGGACTACCTACCTCGTGGGCATGAGTACATTGGGGTAAATAGGTTCTGTACACCCATTACTCCTACCCTTGACAGATGGGTTGGCCGTGGCTCCTCCCCAGTGCACCAATCAGTTCAGCTTAACTAGTGCAGGGGAAGGGGTTAGTTATCTGCTATTGATGAAGGCCAGTAATAGATTTGTACCCCACCTCCAGGGGCGAGGGTAGGACAGAAAGGAATTGGCCAGGCCTCTCTGAGGCACAACTCCTTCTTTGCACTGTTCCTGAGGCACCACAACTATGTGCCGCCCTGTATCAGCCCAGTCTAGCCTTCAAAAGAAGCAATGAAAATATTTGCACACATTGTAATGCAAATATATAAAAAGTCACTAGCATCTTTGGGAATTACTCTTTAAAGAAATCCAGCATACAAGTGTTTTTCCTCTCCCCACTGACCACTAACAACTACTATGACATATTAGGATGAACTTTTTGTGGTGCTGCATGTGAAACTTAGACCCAAGAGCCAAAAATACACAACCCAAATGAATTCCAGCAAAAAACCCACTAAGCTAGCATCACCACGAAAAACGCAGCCACAAGTAGAGTGTGGGGAGAGGACATTCTTGTTTCCTTAAAGTGAGCTTTTATAGTGACACTAACTATAGTGACATCTGTTGTATACAATAGTTAATAGTCTCTCTGCCCAGCCATTGTAAACCTTCTATTTTGCAGCTCAATTTCTTTGTCACTTCAAAGATTTATCTAGTTGAAACATTAACATATATGTTGTTAATCTAAATCTGCTCATTAAACTCTCTATTTCTTTAAATGAGTTAATTGGTAACTTATTTTTGTTAGGAGCAGGGGGAAAAAAGAACAGGTGCCTGTTTAACTAACTCTAGTTAAAATAAAATGCTTTTAAAAAAGCATTAGTGTAAATTCTTCCCTTTGGTATTTTAAAAGAAATTTATTTTTAAAACACCCAAGATATTAACTTTGCAAAACACCTACTGCAAATGGGAAATAGCTACTTTTGACACTTTCCTAAACTACCAGTACATAACACTTAATGAAATGACACAGCACAGTATTCTAGATGGTTGCCATTGTTGTTACATTGCAATTGGCACTGGCGTTGTTCTTCCTTGACACCACCTATGCCAACAGAACAGGATTCTGAAATGGAAAAAAGTTTGCCATTTTATGTATTTTACATGTATTCCTTAAAAATGTTTTGTATATGAAGATCCTGAATAGATTTTTAACCAGGTCAAAACACAGAAGACCTGGTAACTTTTAGAATTACTGTTAAAGATTATGACCCAGATTTTTTAAAGGTATCTAAGTATTGCTGCATTCAGGGATTGCAACATCTAACTGGTTCAGGAGCCTAAAACTCATTTTCCAAAGGGATTTAAGCATTAGGTGCCATCCCTTTTTAAAATGAAAGTTGGGCTCCTAAATCCTAAGCACAGTGACACCTAAATACTTTTAAAAATCTGGACCTATGTACCTAATTCATCGTTGTTTTGACTCCACTGGTGTCAGAGTTACACAGCATCTATGTATTTATTTAGCATACACATCAAACAATAAAATGTCAGGTAATGGGGCAGGGGTGTATCTTTCTTAGCTGTCCCTTCCCTGTGCCCAATTTATAAGAGAAGGAATGAAAATTATGGTTGTATCCTCTCTTTCAACAAAGATCACTACAGATTAATAAGAGCTCTAAGTGTAAAACATGATAGCCTAACAACGGCAGATAATTTTCACATTGGCTGTAGATACATTCCTTATTCCCTCCACGATCAGTCTGAAACTATCATTTAACTTTTCCTACTAATGAGTATGAATTGCTTTGAAACCAAGAGTGCAGTAATGTAGTACAAATCATTGGATCACAAATCTGAAAGGTTTGTTAGCTATGCAGGCGGTAACTCAGAACACTTTCACATGTGACTGCTACTCTTGATCTTTTTTAATTTAACTATGGAAGTGAATGAAGTTCAAATGCATTTGTAATCAGTGGTGCTATATAAGTGTTACAAGACTAAAAATGAGACAACAGTCCTGCAGGCTATAGTGCCTAACAACTTTTAATTAATTTTTATTGTTTAAAAAGCATTGCATTTCAAGCATTTCCTAATCTCCCACACACTTGGCAACCATCACACCTGTATACTATCTGCCACAGGAAGGGAGATCTTGGACTAATGCCAAAATGCCAAATGCCTTGTTAAGGATGGATGTACTGTAAGAGGGTTTGCACACATGCCAGGGACACAGAGTAGCTTCCCCTTAATTAGGAACAGAGGAACTGCCATATCGGGTCCATGTAATCTAGTTCCTGCCTCTGACACCTTGTATTGAGCTGTGATACTCTGAGTACCTTTCCCAGACCTGAAGAGCACTGTGTAGCTCAAAAGCTTGTCTTTTTCACTAACAGAAGTTGGTTCAATAAAAGATATTATCTCATCCACCTTGTCTCTCTAACATATATTGTCTACTCATAGCTCCAGTCTTTCTGAGAGCCCCAGTTCAATCCCTCTTTCATATGAAAATCTTTCCATGCCTCTGAGAACACAGTATTCCAGGTGAGGGTGTACCATAGATTTCTACAAAGTGGCATTATAATTTGTTGGCATTGTCTTCCATTCATTTTTATGCATTCCACCTTTAAAACAAACAAAAAAAATAATTACTGCTGCACTTTGAAATTCCATTTTTACTGAGCTGTTCACAATGATGCCCAGACCTTTTTCTTGAGCAGTTACAGTTAATTTAGAACATACTAAGGTGGAAGTGTAGTTGTTATTCTTTCTTATGTGTATTTGCCAACCATGGGGTTTTTTTTGTTTTTGTGCCATTGTATTGCTCATTTGTGAAATGGATAGGTGAAGGGTCTCCATGTCTTCTCTAGTGAATAATCTAAATTGTGCATCATCTGCAAATTGTGCCACCTCTCTTTTCACTATTTCTCAGCTCATTAATGAATACATTAAATTAATTGTGCTAAAATAGATCTTGGGCCACCCTACTGCGACCTCCCATGTAATCCTCTGCCACACTGAAATCTGTCCACACATTCCTAATGTGTTCTTTTCTCATAGCCAGTTTCTAATCCATGACAATACTTATGCCTGTCACCCCTGACTTTAACAGCCTCTTGTGAGGAACTTTATTTAAGCTTTCACAAAGCCTTTGACAAATGTCAGATGGCTCTTGTTTAGCCACTATTTTTGACAGGCTCCAATAATTCTAGGGAGATATAATTTTCTTTTAGCCTATAAAACTGGAGGTGTAGATAAATGCCTCAGAATCTAGGTATTATGATGTACTACTGCCAGGCTATGGTACAGAACAAATGCCGTTACTGATGCATTATGGTCCTCACTCTCCAGCTCCAGACAGCAACTGACTGACTCTAGCACTGCAGCTTCTTTTATATGGCCCTGCTGGGCCCTGATTGGCTGCTCCCTGAAGCCTCTCTGATTGGCTGCTTCCTCCCACACCCACTCTAGGCAGCTGGGACAATTTCTCTACTGTTCCTTTCTGAGATGGGGTATAGTAGGACCCTGAAGCCTCCAGCTGGGGCCTCTGGGTCTAGCCCACCCCGTCACAAACACTAAGCATCCCTCTACGTAAACTTTATGTGGTCTTCAAAGTCTTGTGCAGGCCCTTAACACTCAAATTAATTTCACACCACCCCCATTCCAAGATTACCTGCTGGCTAGCTTTTGAAGCAACAATGGCCTTCATTTCAAAGGAGGTCAGATGCTTTAGGAGGTAGAAAACCAATCCCTAAAGGACAAGATAAAGGCGAGAAACAAAAACAAACAAAAACCTACCAAGACACCACTTGGATCAGTGCTGGATACCAACCAATTCCTTCACCCATTCCCTCTCAGGATGACATCAAATGGTGTGGGACAGGACTAAAAATATTAGGTCAAGCTCTGCCATAAAAATCCTTAAAATCCACTTAAATTAATTTGGCTACAAACGCAAAACTGGTGACAACATTCAGGATAGTCTTTTTTTTTTTTAATTGTGTGGTAGAAGTTGTATTGTTACCTAAACAGTAAAAGAGAAGGTGCCAGATATATAAGGTAAGACAATACCACAGAAGACAAGCAATATCAATCATCATTAGAAAATGAAGGGAATTGACAGGTTTAAAACAGTTAATGAAGTCAAAGCTATCCCTGAGCCTAATGTGTTTATTACTTAAGACTGAACAAGCTAAATAGCTACAGACACATGCTGAAAACCATTTAGGTAAGATTACAGTGCTGTGGCAGAATTAAGGAAAAACATGTAGTAGAAACTAGAACCAAAGCAGGTTACATAATGTCCAGAATATCTCTCTGTTCCACCATAAACCATAACATCTGTTTCTAGGGTAAGATTCGCAAACAGAATCTGAATCTGATACTAATTAGATAGAACAGATGAAGAAAATATACTTCTCTTGAGGAACTTCTAATAAAAAGGGCAGGGCCCCTCCACGACAGAAGTTACTAAATGGATTCCTTGTCTTTAATATTATACTGAGAGTCCTTAACATTTTTTCCCTTGTTCATCGTCCTCTAAGAATTTACTATCAATTAGCAACTGAGTAGGTACATAAAATATGTTAAACTTCTCAAAAGAACAAGGAGTGTGTATGAATAATAAGACATAAATGTGCCTTTTAATGAATTTCAGAGCTTCTATCTTTCTTGTTACAAATCAACTAATTTCACTTGCTCTGAGAAACCTAACCCCCTGGAACCTCAGCAGCTCAGGTTTTAGAATCTGAAACAAATGCTGATTTTTTTTTGATTTTTTTTTGGCATAGTGCTATCTTCTGTGCTGACAGCAATCTTACAATTGTTCACTGTAATGAAACATTTGATACCCGGAATAAATGATTTTTCAGCCAAGAAACTTAGTATTGAGATAACAAGATTAAATTTAAAAGCAGAACACTTAATGAGATCTGACATAAACAGAAAAAAGAAACACTAGCTGCCAACAACTGACTTTCCGCTCAGAGTATTTTTTTAAGTTACAGGAAGCATTATAGTTGGATAATAAAATCCCCTCAACGTATATTTAGCGTTTATTGTTTTAAGCGATAGAATTTTTTACACTTCTCAATTTATTGCTGCAAATAGAAATAAATGAATATCCTCCTCCCAACAAGCAGACAGATTGTGAAGAAAGAATACCTACTGTATAGTTTCATTGTGGCTAGGTGTCATGTTGGTGCTCAATAGATACTATATTGAATGTGGGGAAAGTGTAAAAATTGATTGGGGAAATTCGACCTGGCCATGGAAATCCATGCATTAGTCAACTTCAGGCTCGACTACTGCAATGTACAGTACCTGGTGCTGAAAGTCAATGCCACACAAAGTTTCAGATGGTATGATACATTGCAGCCCCTCTCCTAAGTAAGGCAGGGCAATGAAAACATTTCACACCATTGCTCTACACACGCAGTTCAGGCTCTCTGTCCACTTCTACCTTTTCTGGTGTAGGGCCTTGATCCTGTTCTTCAGGACTCTGAATGGTCTTTGTCCAGGATGTCTTTGGTCTTGTCTACATGGAGTAGCAATGCTTACCAGAGGGGTATGTTTTCTAAAGCACACCAATGTGTTACTCACTAACTGGTCTGTGTAGAACCTGCTGGCATGAACTAAAAATTCCATACTGAACATTAAGGCAGTGCTGTTTCAAACAATGTTAGATTAACATGCAGTAGGGAACTTTTAGTTGTGCCAGCAGGATCTACCCAGGCCATTTAGCATGCAACACACTGGTGCACTTTAGAAATCACTCCCCTCTAGTGCGCACTGCTGCTCTGCATAGACAAACCCTTAAGAATCACCTCTTAGCAACAATGACATACCATGACAGCTGTGCTCTTCAGGTAGTAATGATACCCAGGATGAAACTCACAGTTGCAGGGGACTGAGCCTCCTCAGCAACAGGCTCACACCCATTGAACTCCCTCATGCTGAATCATAGAGAGACCATACACCTTATTATTAAATGCCTATATTATGGTAGCACCCAAAGGACCCAGTTGGGATTGAGAACCCATTGCGCTGGGGACTGTACAAACACAGAGGAGAGACAATCCCAGCCCTAAGCAAAGCCATGATTCTTCTAGGACACATTAGACCTAAATTATGTAGCAGGCACCCCAGAATTTTAAAGCCCTCCTCCCTTAAGCTCTCTCCCATTTAATGTTCTCTCCTAGTTTAGTCAGTGCAATATAGTTTAGGATGTTTATTTGAATTTAAATCTCAAATTAAATTGCTTTTGGCTGCCTCATCATTCCATAACTTCCTTGCACAGTACCTTTACTGTTTATTTTGATCCTATCCAATCACACCTAAACTAATCTAACCAAGTGGGCATTTTTAGTCAAACACTTAGAGAGTTCTTCATACTGGTTCAGAAATCCAGAACGTATTGGGTTGTTTTCACTTCATATCCTAAACCATAAGCGTAGTATTGCTGTGCCAAGTAGGTGGTGGAAACCACCTTCACAGTTTGGGACATGGACACCTAAATGGAACAAAACATAGATAGCAGTTTGTAAAGAAATGGTAATTCACGAGAAGAAAGGCACTGCTTAATGCAATATATTATTTTTATTTTTAAAATATTCCAAATCTTCCAGTTAAAAAATTAATCACGGAAAGAATTCTATCAGTAAAAGTATTTCCTTGCCAATTACACACACAGACCTGCTGTAGATGTTGCTATCCTATTTGCAAGAATATTTCTTCACATATCCTCCTGCACATAACTGTGCCATGCAAAGATATCCCCTTTGGACACTGCTTTGAAACCTAAACATTATCTAACCATTCGACTGTGTAAGCAGAAAGTAAATCAGAAACTATTCTGGCTCAATAACTCCAGTTCTACGTTAATGAGCATTATTAAATCATACAGAATTTCATAGCTTATCTTTACTTAGAACGAGACAAAGTGAATGAAGTTTCAGGATTTCCCGTCCTTCCTGTTCTTTTTGTTATGTTCCTGTAAGATTAAAATGACAAGAGTCCCTGCTCCCTTCCATTCTTTCATTCATCAAAGAGAAAGTGGAAATAGTGTAAACCAAATTTTAGTTCAGGATCTGCAAAAAATTGCCCCTCCAAAGGCCAGATGCATCTCAGGCATCTAAGCTTGTGATGTTCTAAGTTTGGTTCAAGTGAGATGGAGCTTTGCATGCTGCTATCTGTAAGTCCTCACAGGTTGGATCTCTATATTAGTGTTCCAGGGGATAGCCGTGCTAGTCTGTATCCACAAAAACAACAGAGTCTGGTGGCACCTTAAAGACTAACAGATTTATTTGGGCATATGCTTTCATGAGTAAAAAACCCACTTCTTCAGATGCATCTTTTTTTTACCCACAAAAGCTTATGCCCAAATAAATCTATTAGTCTTTAAGGTGCCACCGGACTCCTTGTTGTTTATATTAAAGTTGAAGAAAACACTGGCCTGTGCCACACTTTGCTGTATCCAACATCACGCAACAATAAATGCCTAGAAGGGATCACCAGTAAAAGAAAGGCAGAAAAGCACCAAGACGACAGTCTTTTAGAAAGTACCTTACATGCGACAGTGAAGCTGACTACAAGACGTCCTGCACTACACTTTAATGAGTCTTCCCTTGACCTGAAAGTATTTCTGGTGTTCTTCTCAAACTGAAATATGAATCTGTATAATTCTTGGGTTAGAGATTGCGAAGAACCTATGCCTGAAGCATCTCTCTCTGACACATTTCTTAATTCTTAACAACTTTTTTTTATTTAAACTCTACCACTAAAGAATTCCACTCCTCCTCCTATGAGATTTCATCAGATGGGAATGTGCAGAAAGAACAAAGCCTCACACTCTCTCTGTCCCATCATAGCCATTGTCTACAATGGGAAAATATCACTCTGGATCAGAGCCAAGGTCCTTCTGCCTCATTATCCAAGCTCAAAGGCCAGCACCAGTTGCTTCAGAGGTAGGTACAAAAATCTTTGCTGTAGACGTTTATTGGATAACCTGCCCCCAGGAAGTTTCTTCCTAACCTTAGACACATAAAGGTTGCCTTACGCCCTGAAAAATGAGGGTGTTTATAGTCCTTGCAAAAGCCTGTTTTTTGTTTTGTTTTGACTATTCCTAAATCTCCCTCTGTTGTTATTTTGCCATGTAACTCCATCAGTGCTAGGGACAGTGAGGGCACATCTACACTTAAAACACTGCACCTGTGTTTTAATGAAGATTCTCTAAGCTGATGGAAGAGAGCTCTCCCATTGGCGTAGTTAATCCACCTCCCCAAAAGGTGGAAGTTAAGTTGATGAGAGAAGCTCTCACACCAACTTGGCGCTGTCTACAAGGGGAAGTTTGGTCAGTATGACTACGTCGCTCAGGGGTGTGGATTTTTCACACCCCTGAGTGATGCAGTATTCTGACGTTGGTCTGTAGTGTAGACCAGACTTCTAGCATAGATGCCACCAGCATTCTTACCACCATTCTGTCTAAACTAGGTCTCAAGTAATTGATAGTTGGTCTATGCTACTGCTTTCACTGTTGCTAGTGCCATTGCCAGGCCAAAGTCAAGAGAATTACCTAACATTTTCTATTTAGATCCAGTAAGATTTCCATGAGAAGACTGCAAGTTTAAATCCCGGGGGAGACCCTGATTTGAAACATGTGTTTCTATTTCCAGCATTTTCACATCCACAAGACTAGAAGGAGCAGTAAATAGGACTGGAACTTGCAAAAATCCTGTTCTTCATTGTAGTTGGCAGCACACTAGGCCTTAATTTGTACTCCAGTGTGGTGGATCTGAGAAGTATAGTTAAAGGCCTGGTCTACATCTAAGTCGAACCATATACATCACTGAGTGTATGAAAAATTTCAGACACTGTGTGACATAGTTAGGTCAACCTAACTCCCACTGTAAATGAAGCTAGATCAATGGAAGAATTCTCTTGTCAACCTAGCTACTGCCTCTTGAGGGGATGGATTTATTACAGTGATGGAAAAACCAATCTGTTGCTCTAATAAGAGTCTACAGTACAGCACTACAGCAGTGTAGCTGCACTGCTGCAGCTGTTACCCTTGTAGAAATACCCCAAGCTGTATATTTAAAGCAGTAGTGATTTATCGTAGATTATGTGTAGTCCAACTTCTCTATATTTAGCTGCTATCCCAGGTTATGTTGTCTTTCCTTATCTTTCTGGATCACTGCTTGCCCCAACAAGACAAGAATAAGTAATGTGAGGAAAAGGAAACAGCCTCAAGCTACATTTCAAGTACTAAGAGATGCCGAAAGAACCATATTGGTCTCACAACAAAATCATGTTGTAGAAGTCACCTAAGTTCTTTGACTATTTATAAAAGAGTCTCCAATACTTTAGTATAAAACAATAATGAGGTGGTTCCCAAGGAGGGTTTTTTTTGTTAAGATTGGCAAAATAAAACTTTAACTCAGAGAGTATACAAAGAAGGAATGCCAATGAACCACCTCCTCCCACACCAAGTATATATACAGCAGGCAACAGAGGTCAGTCCAAACTCTATGCACATAACTGCATATAATGCTATGATTCTTGAAGAGTTGGATTATGAAACCAAATCTCCATTTTTATGTGTGCCAGTTTTAAATCCAAAATGAATGGTGGCTTGCAAAGCTATCCAGAAATAAAGGTCCTAATTGAAAAAAACTAAGAGCTACAAAATTTAATAATTCTATTATTAAAATTAAGTGAGTATTAGTAAGTATTACCAATGCCAGTATGCAACTTAAAACTAGAGCCCATATTTTTTTACACATTTCGAGTCTGCTGCTGAAGTAAAGTCAGTCTTTCTATCTATCTCAATAATGTGTCAGACTTGCTGGAGCCAGTCATTGAGGATAGGTGGATCTCATAGACTCATAGACTTTAAGGTCAGAAGGGACCATTATGATCATCTAATCTGACCTCCTGCACAATGCAGGCCATACAGTCTCACCCATCCACTTCTATAACAAACCCCTAACCTATGTCTGAGTTATTGAAGTCCTCAAATTGTGGTTTGAAGACCTCAAGCTGCAGAGAATCCTCCAGCAAGTGACCCGTGCCCCATGCTGCAGAGGAAGGCGAAAAACCTCCAGGGCCTCTGCCAGTCTGCCCTGGAGGAAAATTCCTTCCCGACCCCAAATATGGCGATCAGTTAAACCCTGAGCATGTGGGCAAGACTCACCAGCCAGCACCCAGGAAAGAATTCTCTGTAGTAACTCAGATCCCATCCCATCTAACATCCCATCACAGACCACTGGGCATACTTACCTGCTGATAATTTGGCAACTGAGCTTTGATCAATTGCCAAAATTAGGCTATCCCATCATACCATCCCCTCCATAAACTTATCAAGTTTAGTCTTAAAGCCAGATATGTCTTTTGCCCCCACTACTCCCCTTGGAAGGCTGTTCCAGAACTTCACTCCTCTGATGGTTAGAAACCTTCGTCTAATTTCAAGTCTAAACTTCCTAGTGTCCAGTTTATATCCATTTGTTCATGTGTCCACATTGGTACTAAGCTTAAATAATTCCTCTCCCTCCCTAATATTAATCCCTCTGATACATTTATAAAGAGCCATCATATCCCCCGTCAGCCTTCTTTTGGTTAGGCTACACAAGCCAAGCCCTTTGAGTCTCCTTTCATAAGACAAGTTTTCCATTCCTCGAATCATCCTAGTAGCCCGTCTCTGAACCTGTTCCAGTTTGAATTCATCCTTCTTAATCATGGGAGACCAGAACTGCACACAGTATTCCAGATGAGGTCTCACCAGTGCCTTGTATAACGGTACTAACACCTCCTTATCTTTGCTGGAAATACCTCGCCTGATGCATCCTAAAACTGAATTAGCTTTTTTAACGGCGATATCACATTGGCGGCTCATAGTCATCCTGTGATCAACCAATACTCCGAGGTCCTTCTCCTCCTCTGTTACTTCCAACTGATGCGTCCCCAATTTATAACTAAAATTCTTGTTATTAATCCCTAAATGCATGACCTTGCACTTTTCACTATTAAATTTCATTCTATTACTATTACTCCAGTTTACAAGGTCATCCAGATCTTCCTGTATGATATCCCGGTCCTTCTCTGTGTTAGCAATACCTCCCAGCTTTGTATCATCTGCAAACTTTATTAGCACATTCCCTCTTTTTGATCCAAGGTCAGTAATAAAAAGGTTAAATAAGGTTGGCCCCAAAACTGATCCCTGAGGAACTCCACTAGTAACCTCCTTCCAGCCTGACAGTTCACCTTTCAGTACGACCCATTGTAGTCTCCCCTTTAACCAATTCCTTATCCACCTTTCAATTTTCATATTGATCTCCATCTTTTCCAATTTAACTAATAATTCCCCATGTGGAACAATGTCAAATGCCTTACTGAAATTGAGGTAAATTAGATCCACTGCGTTTCCTTTGTCTAGAAAATCTGTTACCTTCTCAAAGAAGGAGATCAGGTTGGTTTGGCACGATCTACCTTCTGTAAAACCATGTTGTATTTTGTCCCAATTACCATTGACCTCAATGTCCTTAACTACTTTCTCCTTCAAAATTTTTTCCAAGACCTTACATACTACAGATGTCAAACTAACAGGCCTATAGTTACTCGGATTACTTTTTTTCCCTTTCTTAAAAATAGGAACTATGTTAGCAATTCTCCAGTCGTACGGTACAACCCCTGAGTTTATTGATTCATTAAAAATTCTTGCTAATGGGCTTGCAATTTCATGTGCCAGTTCCTTTAATATTCTTGGATGAAGATTATCTGGGCCCTCCGATTTTGTCCCATTAAGCTGTTCGAGTTTGGCTTCTACCTCGGATGTGGTAATATCTACCTCCATATCCTCATTCCCATTTGTCATCCTACCATTATCCCTAAGCTCCTCATTAGCCTTATTAAAGACTGAGGCAAAGTATTTATTTAGATATTGGGCCATGCCTAGATTATCCTTAATCTCCATTCCATCCTCAGTGTTTAGCGGTCCCACTTCTTCTTTCTTTGTTTTCTTCTTATTTATATGGCTATAGAACCTTTTACTATTGATTTTAATTCCCTTTGCAAGGTCCAAATCTACATGGCTTTTAGCCTCTCTCACTTCATCACTACATGTTCTGACCTCAATAAGGTAGCTTTCCTTGCTAATCCCGCCCATCTTCTACTCCTTGTAGGCTTTCTGGTTTTTCTTAATCACCTCTCTGAGATGCTTGCTCATTCAGCTTGGTCTACAACTCCTGCCTATGATTTTTTTCCCCTTTCTTGGGATGCAAGCTTCTGAAAGTTTCTGCAGCTTTGACTTGAAGTAATTCCAGGCCTCCTCCGCCTTTAGATCCACGAGTTCTTCAGTCCAATCCACTTCCCTAACTAATTTCCTTAATTCTTTAAAGTTAGCTCTTTTGAAATAAAAAACCCTAGTCCCAGATCTGTTTTTGTTTATCCTTCCATCTAGTTTGAACTGAATTAGCTCATGATCACTTGAACCAAGGTTGTCCCCTACAACCATTTCTTCTATGAGGTCCTCACTACTCACCAAAACCAAATCTAAAATGGCATCCCCTCTTGTTGGTTCTTCAGCTACTTGGTGAAGAAATCCATCAGCTATCACATCCAGAAAAATCTGAGCCCTATTATTGTTACGAGCACTTGTCCTCCAGTCTATATCTTGGAAGTTAAAGTCTCCCATGATCACACAATTCCCATTAGTATTTACTTCATTAAAAACATTAAAGAGGTCTCTATCCATATCCAAATCAGATTCCGGCGGTCTGTAGCACACCCCAAGCACTATCTCAGGGAAGGCTCTAGTAGCTTTCTTCCCCAATGTGATTTTTGCCCAGACAGACTCTGTCTTATCCATTCCATCACTTCTTATTTCTTTACAGTTAACCTCATCATTGACATACAATGCTACCCCACCACCTTTGCCTTTATTTCTGTCTTTCCTAAACAGCACATAGCCTTCAATACCTGTACTCCAGTCATGACTACTATTCCACCATGTTTCTGTTATCCCTATAATATCCGGTTTCACTTCCTGCACCAGTAGCTCTAGTTCCTCCATTTTGTTACCTAGGCTCCTCGCATTAGTGTACAGACATCTTAATTTTTGCCGTTTGGCTTCACTGACATTCTTTACCCGGTTAGGCACAGACATTCTACCACCAGTATCACCTATTAGACTGGTATCTACACTACCCTTCCTCCTTATGTCCATTCTTCTGCTCATGGCTGTATCCTCTCTTACTTTGTTTTCTTCCCTCTCAATGTTGAATTCCGGTGTGGAGATTACCTGGACATTTCCCAACCATCCCCTCCCCCAATTCCTAGTTTAAAGCTCTCTTAATCAGTTGTGCCAGCCTCCATCCTAGAAGCCTATTTCCCGCCTTACTCAGGTGAAGTCCATCCTGAGAGAACAGTCTTCTGTCCATAAATGCTTCCCAGTGGCTGTACATACCAAAGCCCTCCTTATAGCACCACTGCCTGAGCCATCTGTTGATCACCATAATCTTGTCAAACCTTTGTTGCCCTTCTCTAGGAACAGGCAAAATCCCACTGAAGATCATCTGAGCCTCGATTTCCTTAAGCGTCTTCCCCAGTCTGGCATAGTCCCCCTTGATACGTTCCAGCGAGAATCTAGCTGTATCATTTGTTCCCACATGAAGGACAATCAACGGATTCTTTCCTGCTCCCGTTAGGATCCTTTTCAGCCTCAGGTCCACATCCCGTATCTTAGCACCCAGCAGACAGCACACCCTTCTGTTCTCCGTATCAGCTCTAGTTACAGGCCTGTCTATTCTTCTCAGTGAGTCCCCAATCACATAGACCTGCCTTTTCCTGGTGACAGTGTGATTCTCCAGTCTATCCCCTGCTCCCACTGGCTGCAAGTCCTCTCGATTCCTATTCACCCCTGCAATCCTCCACAACCCATCCCGTATCCTCCTGGGGCTCATATTTGGTGTTGTCTCCATTGACTCTTCTCCTCTTCCTGTAGGACTAGCTGCTCTTCTCTTTTTCCTTGCCCTCTCACCTTCAGCGACCACTTGCTGTGCCCCTTCTTCATTTTCCAATTCCGCAAACCTGTTCCTGAGCTCTATTTCTCCTTCACTGGCCCATCTTTTCCTCTGCCTGGTTGTCTTAGTCACATGCTTCCACCGTCCACTTTCCTCACCCAGCAGTCTCCCCTCAGAATTCTTTGGTCCTGCTTCCATCTGCAAGTCTGAGCTTGTCCCTTCAGCCTCCTCATGTTTTTGCTCCATCATCTGTTCGAACCCCCTTCTAAACTCCATCAGAGTTTCCACTTACATCTCCAGTCCTCGGATCTTTTCTTCCATCAGCTCTATCAGGCGGCACTTCATGCAGACAAAACTCTTTTCAGGTACCCCCTCCAGGATCATGTACATGCCGCAGCTTCCACATCCAGTCATCCTCATTGTGTCTTTCAGTGCTGCCTCTGTATCGGTCATAGCCTTCCCACCTAAAACCTGTTAGTCCAAGAAACACAAACCAAAACAAACCCCCTAACAGGCACCAGAACACTGGCAGACCACCACCCGCTCCCTTAACTAGCATGTAGGCTCCTCTGCCTAGGTCTCTACGTCTCCCCCGCAACCTCCCCCTGTAAACTCCCACTGAAACTCCGCTGTTTACAGCTCTGTTTGCTGGCTGCTGTGCTGCTGTGTCAGCTTCTCTATGCTTGAACAATCTTTTCTTCCCCTCGTACAAAGAGAGCTCAGGTTCCTTGTTCTGTCCCATTGACTTACAATCCATATGACTGTCAAAGATCATAAATGGGATAAAGTCAGCTGAAATACTCTACATATTTCTTAATATGCTGACATACCGGTATTCTTTTCAAAATAACTTACATTTAGAGATCTCCGAAGGGATGCAAATCAATGTTGCCATTTGCCCTCAACTACCATCAATAAAGGAGACATGAATGAAGAATGAAATATTGTCAATATACATAGTTGTACACTCTTACCATTAGTTTACTAGACAATACACTGTTTTAGACCAAAAGATATCCTTCCATATCTAATAATGATCCATAATCTTTCTTATCAGTCAGACAGTCATGACCTGCATCTTTAGAAAAGCATCCTGGTTGCCATATATACAAGAATCTTATTCGTATGACTTCCTGAATCTGGATTAGGTAGGTCATTCTACAACATCCTCTAAAATACTCGCCTATCCACTGAAATCTTTTAAGTTCATTTGAAGACTTGCATTTGTTCAAAGAGGTTGCATATTCTTAAAAATAGAGCTGGTCAAATAACAGTCATGAATAATGTATTTTTTCAATATTTTCTCTCCCATGAAATGAATATATTTGTGAATACTTTTTTCCCCATTATTCAGCCGGGTCTATACATGGTCTGGTCAAATAATTAGTTAGGTAAATTATTTGCAAATTTACCTCTCTCAAAAACATTCAGCAATTACTTCTGGTTATTATTCACTAAGCTCCATTAACAGATCTGAAAACCAAGGCCCTGATTCAGCAAGTTGACTAAGTATGCACCCAACTTCAAGCCAGTGAATAGTCACATCAGCTAAACAAGTGGTTCTCAAACTTTTGTACTGGTGACTCATTTCACATAGCAAGCCTGAGTGAGACCCCCCCCCCCAAGAAATTAAAAACACTTGTTAATATATTTAATGGCATTAAAAATGCTGGAGGCAAAGCAGGGTTTGGGGTGGAGGCTGACAGCTTGCGATCCCCCCACCCATGTAATAAACTCATAACCCCCTGAGGGATCCCAACCCCCCAGTTTGAGAACCCCGGCCTAAACCCAAAAAGAAAACTTAATTTGAGTTAACTTTCATATGTTCTTTGAGAGAAAAGCCTGACAGAACATCAGAATGCAGTATCATAGAAAAAATAATTTTCACCTTAGCCAAAAGAAGAATGAGAACTTTAGACAATTATGTTTTTGAAAGACACAGAAACTGAAGTTGAGAGCAGGTGATACACAGGAATTATTCACTGGAAGGTTTCAAAATCATTAGAAGGTGAACAAACAACCTAAAAGGTTTTGAGATCTGAAACACCTCAGCAGATTGCAGACAACCCAGAAAAGCCAACATTCAGCAGCATTGTGCTTTCACAGAGACCAAAAAGTTACACTTTGCTTTAGGATTTTAACATAAATTTAATAAGGCCAGAAAATTCAGTGTTAAACTGACACTTCGACCTCCTCTCTCAACAGAGCATTCAGAACAAAATCTCTCTAATCTGTAGACGGCAACACTGGACACTGCACAATAATTGATTTTCTAAAAAAATTGTAAATGTACGAGAGAAAAGAAACATTTTTTAAAAAAGACGGTTATTCACCTTTGTAACTGTTGTTCTTCGAGATGTGTTGCTCATATCCATTCCAATTAGGTGTGCGCGCGCCGCGTGCACGTTCGTCGGAAGATTTTTACCCTAGCAACACTCGGTAGGTTGGCTGGGTGCCCCCTGGAGTGGCGCCGCCATGGTGCTGGATATATACCCCTGCCGACCCAACCGCCCCTCAGTTCCTTCTTGCCGTTACTCTGACAGTGGGGAAGGAGGGCGGGTTTGGAATGGACATGAGCAACACATCTCGAAGAACAACAGTTACAAATGTGAGTAACCGTCTTTTCTTCTTCGAGTGCTTGCTCATATCGATTCCAATTAGGTGATTCCCAAGCCTTACCTAGGCGGTGGGGTTGGAGTGAGATGTTGCAGAATGCAAGACTGCTGAGCCAAAGGCTGCATCATCTCTGAACTGTTGAACAAGAGCATAATGTGATGCAAAGGTGTGTACCGAAGACCAGGTAGCTGCGCGACGTATCTCCTGGATAGGTACACGAGCCAGGAAGGCTGCAGATGAAGCCTGAGCCCTGGTAGAATGTGCGGTGATGTGGCTTGGAGAAATATGAGCCAAATCATAGCAAGTGCGGATGCATGCTGTCACCCAAGATGAGATCCTCTGAGAGGAAACATGTAGGCCTTTCATTCGGTCTGCTATCGCGACAAAGAGTTGGGGTGTTTTCCGAAAGGATTTTGTCCGCTCGATATAAAAAGCGAGCGCTCTACGGACGTCCAGGGAGTGCAATTGCTGCTCCCGTCACGTTGAGTGTGGCTTCGGGAAGAAGACCGGGAGAAAGATGTCCTGGTTAACATGAAAGGCTGAAACCACCTTAGGGAGGAATGCCGGGTGTGGTTGCAACTGCACCTTGTCCTTGTGGAACACAGTGTACGGCGGGTCTACCGTAAGAGCCCTAAGCTCGGAGACTCGTCTGGCCGATGTAATGGCTACAAGGAAAGCTGTCTTCCAAGACAGGCAGAGTAGCGAGCAGGTTGCTAATGGCTCAAATGGGGGAGACATAAGTCTGGTTAAGACCAGGTTGAGGTCCCAGGTTGGGGCTGGGCGGCGTACTTGGGGGTACAAGCGCTCCAAGCCCTTGAGGAACCTCGAAACAATAGGGTGTGAAAACACGGAGCGGCCACCTTCCCCTGGGTGGAAGGTAGAGATGGCTGCCAAGTGTATCCTCAGTGATGATACTGCTAGGCCCTGCTGTTTGAGAGACCAGAGGTAGTCCAAAATAGAGGGGATCGAGACCTCAGTGGGAGTAAGATTATGCGTTTCGCACCAGCAGGAGAAACGCTTCCACTTGGCCAGATACGTTGACCGGGTGGAAGGTTTTCTGCTACCCAGGAAAACTTGATGTACAGATGCAGAGCAACGCAACTCTGACTGGTTTAGCCACGCAGCAGCCACGCCGTGAGGTGAAGAGCCTGCAGGTCCGGGGGGCGAAGTCTGCCGTGGTCCTGAGTTATGAGGTCTGGGTGGAGTGGCAGGGTATTTGGGTTGGCTATTGACAGGTCGAGCAATGTGGTGAACCAGTGCTGCCTGGGCCACGCTGGAGCGATCATGATGAGGCGCGCTCTGTCCCTGCGGAGTTTTAGCAGGACCCTGTGAATCAGCGGGAATGGTGGGAAGGCATAAAGGAGCTGGCCCTTCCACGGCATCAGGAAAGCGTCTGAGATCGATCCCGGGGAGAGACTTTGGAAGGAGCAGAACATCTGGCATTTCCTGTTCGCGTGGGAAGCGAACAGGTCTAAGTGGGGAAATCCCCAGTTCTGGGAAACAGAATGAATAACGTCTGGGCGGATCGACCATTCGTGAGACAGGAAGGACCTGCTGAGTCGATCCGCCAGAGTGTTCCAAACCCCTGGGAGAAAGGACGCTACCAAGTCTATCGAGTGGACTATGCAAAAGTCCCAGAGTTGGATGGCCTCCTGACAAAGAGGGGAGGATTGTGTCCCTCCCTGTTTGTTTATGTAGTACATGGCCATTGTGTTGTCTGTAAACACTGAGACACAACGGCCCTGTAACTGATGCTGGAACGCCTGGCATGCCAGGCGGACTGCTCTCAGTTCTCGGACATTTATGTGTAATGTCAGCTCCTGAAGTGACCAGAGGCCTTGAGTACGAATGTGTCCGAGGTGAGCACCCCAGCCGAGAGATGACGCGTCCGTCGTCAGGGACATTGAGGGCTGGGGCGGATGGAACGGCAGCCTTGCACACACCATGGAGGGAGTTAGCCACCAGTCTAGGGAGCCTAGGGTGCTCGGGGGAATGGTGACTATCGTGTCTATTGGGTCCCTGCCCGGGCGGTATACAGAGTTGAGCCAAACTTGCAGAGGGCGGAGGCGGAGCCTGGCGTATTTGGTTACGAACGTGCAGGCAGCCATATGACCCAGGAGACCGAGACAAGTGCGAGCTGAGGTCGTCGGGAAACTCTGTAGACCTCGGATGATTGTTGCCATCGCCTGAAAGCGTAGCTGTGGTAAACAGGCTCTGGCTAGATTGGAGTCCAGGATAGCTCCTATGAAGTCTAACCTCTGCGTGGGAACCAGAGTGGATTTTTCTACATTGATCATCAGGCCTAGGCGGGTGAATAGGTCCTTGACGATGCCCACATGCTGAGTGACTTGTGTCTCGGAGGCCCCTCGGATGAGCCAATCGTCCAGATACGGAAAAACGTGTATCCCACGTCGGCGGAGGTAGGCGGCAACTACGGCCATACACTTTGTAAATACCCTTGGGGCTGTAGAAAGGCCAAACGGCAGGACCGTAAACTGGAAGTGCTGACAGTTGGCTACGAAGCGAAGGAATCTCCTGTGCGGAGGAAAAATGGCGATGTGAAAATACACGTCCTTCATATCGAGGGCGGCATACCAGTCTCCAGGATCCAAGGACGGGATAATGGTCCCCAGGGATACCATGCGGAACTTCAACTTTATCATAAACTGGTTGAGTCCTCGCAGGTCTAGGATAGGTCTGAGACCTCCCTTCGACTTGGGGATTAGGAAATAACGGGAGTAAAACCCCTTACCCCTTTCGTCCATTGGTACCTCCTCTATAGCTCCCGTGGCGAGGAGCGTCCGCACCTCTTGTAAGAGGAATTGCTCGTGAGAGGGGTCCCTGAAGAGGGACGGGGTTGGAGGGTGGGAGGGCGGGGTTGAAATAAATTGGAGGTGGTACCAATACTCCACCGTGCGTAGGACCCAGCGATCCGAAGTTAACTGGGACCACGCCGGGAGGAAGTAGGAGAAACGGTTGGAGAAGGGAGGAGAGGGATCCTGGCCTGTAACTGGTACGTCGCTCTCGGGCGCACCTTCAAAAGTTCGCCTTTGGTCCCAGTGGTGGTTTCGAGGGACCTTGATTTTGGCCCGCTTGGGATCCTGAAGGTTGCCTGCAACCACCTCGGCCGCGCCGCCTGCCAAAGTCCTGTCTTTGTCTAGGCGCAGGGAATGGGCAGTGAGGCTGGGGATGGAAAGGCCGACGTTGGGTCACCGGCGTACGCATGCCCAGAGAACGCATTATGACCCTGTTGTCCTTCAGGCTTTGCAGCCTGGGGTCAGTCTTTTCCGAAAATAGGCCTTTACCATCAAATGGCAAGTCCTGGATGGTATACTGCAGCTCCGGTGGGAGGCCTGAAGCCTGAAGCCATGAGATGCGCCTCATGGCAACACCCGAAGCCAGAGTCCTGGCTGCTGAGTCGGCTGCGTCCAACGAAGCCTGGAGGGAAGTTCTGGCCACCTTTTTCCCTTCTTCCAAGAGAGCTGCGAACTCTTGGCGGGAGTCTTGAGGGAGAAGCTCCGTAAACTTACCCACCCCCGCCCAGGTGTTATAATTATAGCGGCTAAGCAGGGCTTGTTGATTTGCCACCCGGAGCTGTAGGGCACCTACAGAGTAAACTTTGCGGCTGAGTAAGTCCATCTGCCTAGCCTCCTTCGATTTCGGGGCTGGCGCCTGCTGGCCATGGCGTTCCCTCTCATTAACAGACTGGACGACCAGTGAGCAGGGAGGAGGATGGATATACAAGTACTTATACCCTTTAGAGGGCACCATATATTTACGCTCGACTCCCCTGGCCGCAGGAGGGATAGAGGCTGGAGACTGCCATATAGTGTCCGCATTGGCCTGGATGGTCCTGTCCACTACCGGGTCCTCTACCTCCAGGACCTCCTCCACCTGGAGTTTCATATTGAGCGCTACCCTCCTGAGGAGGTCCTGATGGGCTCTCAGGTCTATTGGAGGAGGGCCCGAGGAAGATGTTCCTGCCACTGCCTCATCTGGAGAAGAGGAAGAGGAGATGCCGGGGACGAGCGGGTCCTGTCTGGCCTCTTGCTCTTGGGCAAGCTCCTGCTCCAGTGGAACCTGGGAGTCCGGTGGGTGAACTGGGGCTTCCTCTGTAGCAGTCGGAGGGGGATGGCTAACCATCACCTCTGGCACTCTGTGCTCTGATGGGACAGAGTGGGACGGCACTACTGGTACGCATTGGGCCTGGTGGTAAGCCCAACGTGTCCAGAATGACCACTGATGGGGGCCTTGGTCCTGAGCCTGGGTCTCTTGGAAGACTCTGGTGGGTACGTCAGAGTCATGGTCCTGCGCATAAGAGCTGTCTGCGTGGGAGGACCCTGATGCGTGTCTGGACGGCCATGGAGGAGCTGAGAAGCCCTGAGCAGAGTCTCTGTCTCTAGCGGACCTTGCTCTACTCGGCATCGGGGACCGGTACCGGGAGGCAGACCGGTACCGGGAACGAGATCGGGACCTGCGACCGGAGCGGTGCCGGGAGGTCGACCGAGATCTCGAGGCTCGACGTCGGGAGCGGCTACGGGACTCACGGTGCCTGGAGCGGTGCCAGGAGCTGGAGCGGTGCCGAGAGTGGCGGGCCAGCGAACGGGATACTGAACGCCGCCGCGAGTGCGACCGGTACTGGTGAGGGGAACAGTGCCGGGACTGCGAGTGGCGTCGGGAGTGGGAGCGCTGACGGGACCGAGAATGTCTGTGGGACCGTGATCGAGAACGGTGCCGCTCTGGTGTGCCAACAGAGGATGGTCGTATCAAGGCAGGCTTGCCGATAGACTGAATTACCCGCACCGGCGGTGCCGGGGGACGAGGCAGCGTCGACTCTGTCATGGCAATCAGATCCCGTGCCGTTGAGAATGTCTCCGGCGTGGATGGAATAGTAAGCTCAACCACGGCTCGCGCCAGGGAGCTGACAGGCACCGGACTCGACGGCCCTTGTGGGACCGGAATCAACGGTGCCGACGTCATCGGTGCCGTGGAAGGTGTCGGTACCGGGCGATCCGACTTAGACGAGCTCTCGGGCTGCGGTGCAGGTGGCACAGAAGCAACAGGAGTCTTAGGCTTTCTCGACCTCGGGGAGGGGGAGCGGTGTCTAGTCGACTTTGGTGCCGGCGACGGCCGGTGCCGAGAGGTCTTGGCAGTACCGGGGCGGTCCGGTACCAACGAGGCGCTTCTGCCCTCCGATTGTCCAGTCCTCGGTGCCGAAGATGGAGGGGTAAGAGCCGCCTCCATGAAGAGCTGTTTTAGCCAAGAGTCCCGCTCCTTTTTTGTTCTAGGCTTAAAGGCCTTGCAAATGCACACTTATCTGTCAGATGAGATTCCCCGAGGCACTTAAGACAGGAGTCGTGTGGATCTCCTGTTGGCATCGGCTTGCGACAGGCTGAGCACGGTTTGAAACCCGGTGAACCGGGCATGGGCCCCGGCACCGAGTGCGGGGAACGGGCTAATCCCCGAACCCCTCTTAACTATAACACTAACTATGAACGATGTTAAGTACACTATAACTATAAACTTTGAACTATATACACAAAAAATAACTAGAGAACTATGAGTAGCTAGGGAGGTGGAGGTCAGTAAAACCGCACTCCACTGTTCCAACGACCAACACGGGCGGTAAGAAGGAACTGAGGGGCGGGTGGGTTGGCTGGGGTATATATCCGGCGCCATGGCGGCGCCACTCCAGGGGGCGCCCAGCCGACCCACCAAGTGTTGCTAGGATAAAAATCTTCCGACGAACGTGCACGCGGCGCGTGCACACCTAATTGGAATCGATTTGAGCAAGCACTCGAAGAATTGTAATTCACGCCTCATCATCAGATTAAGTTTAACAAGATCAAAGCCAAACTCCTAACCCTCCCTCCCAAAACTTTTCTACCTCCTGTGTTCTTTAGCAATGTCAACACCCCAACCCTTCTCCCTATTACTAAAACCCATAATCTAGTAGATATTTTTTACTCCCTCTCATTTGATCTACACATCCAGGCCATATCCAGTACAATATATCTAGCATTCGTGCTTTTCTGTCTAGCCCTACAGCTAAACTCTCAGTCAGGCCCACGTTTCTGGTCTCAGCTAGTGCAACATCATACACCCACACTGACCTCTTACAACACATAGAAATGCTGATGATGAAATCATTTTCATTACTCCTCAGTGTTGACTGTCACCCCCGCCCCTGCAGTTGAAGCCAGTGGTTCCCTTTCTGCTACACCAAATTAGCTCTTCAACTGCATTTTAGAAAAAGCAAGGCTGTTGTTGTGTTGTGACCACTGCTTATCACTTGGCCAATTGTTATCTTGTGCTCTGTTTGAGTGTTGTTGTATTTGCCAGTTGTCTCTCATCATACGCTTAGACTGTAAGATCTTTGGGCAAGGGCCATCTTTTCCCCTCTGTATTAGTACATCACCTACCATAACTGGGTCCTGATCCCTGACTGGAGTTCAGGTCGAAAACCTGACACCTGACAACCCTAAATACAAGTAAATTAATGAAAAAATAAATACTTTACTAATGTTATTTTTCCATGTGAACATTTGCTGTAGTCTCCTCAAGGATTTTATTCCATCAGTAGCCGAGGAGGTGGACTGTGTAATTAAGAAGCATAGGGGAGAAGAGAAGCACTTCTCTAGACTGTCTAATCAGATGCAATCTACACCATGAAAACATTTGAAACTCTCCGACCTCCTGTGCTAATCCAGCTACTATGCATGAGCACCAGGTCAGCATGCTAAAATTCCATATACATTACTGCATGACTTCAAACAAAATATTTAAATATTTTTCTAAACAATCAAAAATTAATAACACAAACAAATGTGCCAGCCCACCTTTTGGATCTGAATTTCTTTTTTTTTTGTATAAAAGACAGGGCTGTTTTTGTTTTACAGAAAGCCGGCCTAAATCATTTTTTGTTTTAAGATTGTAAAAAAAGCTGCTACTTGGCCAAGACCTTGTTTGAGAACTTTCTGTCCAAAGCAATTTTTTCTTTTGAACAACAGAGTAAGGAGAAAGTTAACAGTGGAAACAATGACATAACCTTAGTCACATAGGTGGGAATGGTGCTGCCATCGACATCTCAAAATACATTGCCTGACCACAAAGCACTACCATTTTTGTTACTTGACAACTCCTCCAAAATAAACAGAAAACCGCTTTCTGGATCCTCCACATAAGCAAGCTAATGATCCACACTCATTTCTAATTATAATACAATTAGGCTTGACTGTGGCTTTGCCACAATTCCTAGGGATGCAGTCCCGAGCCACAGATTGCTGTGCTCCCTCAAGAGTAGATTGGGAACCGGATTGTGAGTGTTGCAATTTGGTCACTGCTTCCCTCTATCTCCAGGGCTGAATGAAAGGGCAGGGGCAGTAATCTGTGTCAGCCCTATACATGGTGCAGATGACATCCCCTGGCCTGCTTGGTCAGTGCAGCTGAACCAAGTCTTCACCCACGATGTGTGGGAGGGGACATAGTGGCCACACAGAGGCTTCTCTTCTCCCTCTGGTTCATAGTTGAGCCCAGTGTGTTATTAAAATGAAAGGCCCAGTTTCTTAAATGCAGTGTTTATATATACAGCACTTGCCTATTGTGACGATTCAGGAGTGAGCTGCATCTGAGCTCTCTCCTCCAGTTATGCAGTAGGGCTCAAAAAAAGAGCTACAAAACAGAGACCACATTATGAAATCCCTTAATGTTTGATTGAAGCTTAGAAGTCCCCAGAAACCCCAGCATAGGCTGAACTACAGCAGCAGTGACCCTTTGCAGCTAACTGGCTCTCCTATACTAAATCCCTGCTCACAGCAGAGGCTGAATTGCTCTGACTTAGAACTTTTGGTCTCCCATTGAAGTTAATAGAGGACTTCATAGAATCATAGAAAGGGACCTCAGGAGGTCATCTAGTACAACCCCCTACTCAAAGCAGGAACAACCCCAACTAAATCATCCCAGCCAGGGCTTTGTCAAGCCAGGCCTTAAAAACCTCTAAGGATAGAGAGTCCACCACCTCCCTAGGTAACCCATTCCAGTGCTTCACCACCCTCCTAGTGAAATCATTTTTCCCAATATCCAATCTAGACCTCCCCCACTGCAACTTGAGACCATTACTCCTTGTTCTGTCATCTGGTACCACTGAGAACAGCCTAGCTTAGCGGTGGGCAACTACACGGCCCATCAGGGCAGCCCGCTGGTGAGCCGTCAGGCAGTTTGTTTACAATTGCAAAGCTGCCCGCAGCTCCTAGTGGCCGTGGTTCACCATTCCCGGCCAATGAGAGCTGCAGGAAGCAGCAGCCAGCACGTCTCTGTGGCCTGCGCCGCTTCCTGCAGCTCCCATTGGCCGGGAATGGTGAACTGTGGCCACTGGGAGCTGCGGGCAGCCATGCAAATGTAAACAAACTGTTTGGCGGCCCACCAGCAGATTACCCTGATGGGCTGCGTGTGGCCCACGGGCTGCAGGTTGCCCACCATTGGCCTAGCTCCATCCTCTTTGGAACCCCCCTTCAGGTAGTTGAAGGCTCCCCCCTCACTCTTCTCTTCTGCAGACTAAATAAGCCCAGTTCCCTCAGCCTCTCCTCATAAGTCATGTCCCCCAGCCCCCTAATCATTTTTGTTGTCCTCCACTGAACTCTCTACAATTTGTTCACATCCTTTTTGTAGTGGTGGGCCCAAAACTGGACACCTTACTCCAGATGTGGCCTCACCAGTGCCGAATAGAGGGGAATAATCACTTCCCTCAATCTGCTGGCAATGCTCCTATTAATGCAGCCCAATATGCCGTTAGCCTTCTTGGCAACAAGGGCACACTGTTGACTCATATCCAGCTTCTCATCTACTGTAATCCCCAGGTCCTTTTCTGCAGAACTGCTGCTTAGCCAGTCGGTCCCCAGCCTGTAGTGGTGCATGAGATTCTTCTAAGTGCAGGACTCTGCACTTGTCCTTGTTGAACCTCATCAGATTTCTTTTGGCTCAATCCTCCAATTTGTCTAGGTCACTCTGGACCCTATCCCGACCCTCCAGTGTATCTATCTCTCCCTGCATCTTAGTGTAATCCACGAACTTGCTGAGGGTGCAATCCATCCCATCATTCAGATAATTAATGAAGATGTTGAACAAAACTGGTCCCAGGACCAACCCCTGGGGCACTCCACTTGATACCGGTTGCCAACTAGACATCGAGCTGTTGAGCCTGACAACCTGAGTTATGTAGCTGAAGTAGCGTAACTTAGGTTGACTTACCCCGGTAGTGAAGACAAGCCCTTAGAGAAGTGGATCCCAGAGATAGAGCAAAATATGGATCCCCCTCACCGTCACTGTTAATAGAATTGTGCCCATTTAACCAAGCGCAGAATCTGATTCAGGTTATATACAAAACACATACTGGATTTCAGTGAAGAAGTTATTGTGTGAAAATGATCAAAAACGAAATATTAGGCTTATATTTTTAATGTGACATAACAGAGATGGAGGAATATAAAGAGTAAGAGAGTTACTTCATCTTAATCATCATGGCAGCAGGGTTTCCCTGTTTCTCAACTCCTCCCCAAAAACCCAACCAACAGTGAGGTAAGTTTTTCCATTGAAGACTTTTTTCCTGTAGGTAGGACCATAAGCTTCTGTCCTCTACCTGGCCAACATTAGACATGCCACAACATGTAATCATATTTTGCAGGGAACAGGATCACCAGAAAAACACCTGAATAAAATACTGCAACCTGGCTTGCAGAAAAAGCACAGAATAAGATTTAGGTGCAGAAGATTAGGACTTAATATTTGACTTGAATATAGATCAACCCTTCAAAATGTTTATTTTAATAGATTCTTTAGTAGAAACTGAGGATTAAAGTTGCATTAGAATCAAAGGGAATTTTATTATTGATTTCATTGAGGCCAGGATTTCACCCCTGGAATGTAGGCCTTATAATTAGCTGCTGGTTTTTTTTTTTTTAAATTTAGAAAACAGCCATTTGGTTTAAGACATTGCCACTTTTGCATATCCCTATGACATTCAGAGTTATGATTAATAATAAATCATCATCATAATATTAATAGTAATATGTAGCACTCATAGTGCTTTCCATCTGTAGATCTGAAAACACTTTAAAGAGGAAATAATTATCAATAACTCCATTTTACAAATGGTGAAACAGAGGCAGAGAGTGATGAAGTAACTTCTGCGAGGTCACCACCTGGCCAGTGACAGAGCCAGAAACAAAACCCAGATCTCCTGAGTTGTAGTTCAGTGCCCTACCCACTAGGTCACACTATAAACAAAATACTTGCAATTTGATAGTCTCTTGAGCCTGTTCTCTGCCAAATTATTTTGACTTCAGTGCAACAGGTATATTTATTCCTAAGAATTAACTCTGTCTCTTCTGATGATTTTTTGCTCCATTGTGTATTTCTTTGAAAACGGTATATGATCAGCTTCAGTCAAAATGGATGATAAGGCACAGAGATTACAGAATGCCTACTCACTAGTCATGTGCTACCATGAATTCCTGATTTCTGTGATAGTATATGGAATACCACTAAATGTATATTCGCTGATAACAGAAAGCCTTCTGGGTGAATGTGGCGATCTGTGTTGCTGCATGCAGCACTTTAAGTGAGATGCAACTTTTAAAGCACTGTAACATTATTTAGTTTGATTACTTTAATGGAAGAGAGGAGGCTATGATCAATTGAGGAATGCATTTATTTTAGCCCTTGATCCCTTATTCATAAATATACAGCTTTCCAGCCTTCAATTTTTCACAGTGTCAGTCTGGAACAAAGTAGTTTTACCAGAGCATGAAAAATGCATGCACTCAGGGTGAGAAGTTTTTCCCAGGCAAGTGAGCTGAGGGGGGCTGAGTTGTTGCTGTCGCCATCTTTTACGGGACACCAGAAGGAAAGGAAGAGATTAGTCCAAGTGCTGCTGCTCTTTCAACATGATGAGATAAGGAAGGCAGGGAGCTGAGCTGCCCCCGGAGTTCTCATTTCTCTTTGAGGATGGGAAAAGGGAGGGAGGGAACAGAGCGACTTGAACCTCTATATTTCATAGCCAGGGAAAGATGATTGTAATATGAATGTATATATTTAGAGCCACACACACACCCCTACCTTCCCCAATACTCCCTGCACTGCAACATATAGAACTCAGCTAACCCCAGTAGTTGTTTTCAGTGTTAAAGATAATGGGCTAAATGTAGCAACAATGCACAGGGACACAACTCTACTGACTTTGCTGCTGTGTTACACTAAGAAGGAATTTGACCCAACAATTGTAACACTGACATTTTGTATACATGGTTTGAACAGTACTGCAATATAAATGTATAAAATTCTACTGTACATGCGCTTATCCTTTACATTTAAAAATAAAAGGTTTCAAAATGTTCCTTTTCCCCCCGATACTCGTTTACTAAAAGTCACTTTTAAACAATCATCACTTGAGCAGTAGATAAAAGAGGCTGGCATAGCGTGAAAGAACTGACCTCACAAAATAGCTTGCTAATGTGAGCAAAAAGCCAGTAAAACACATACTGCATACAGAAGGCCAGATGCTCTTAAGAGGCACAGCACAGAAAGCACAGCACAGGAGGATGGTGGGCCCACAAGGGTTGCTTTATGCCTCCTTTGTATCACTTGGATTCTGGGCTTCTGCAGGAGCTGAAACACCTGTTGGCATAAGCCTCTCTAGGGGCTGCTACAACCAGGGCCGGCTCTAGACCCCAGCGTGCCAAGCGTGCGCTTGGGGCGGCATGCCGCCGGGAGGGCGGCAGGCGGCTCCGGTGGACCTCCCGCAAGCATGCCTGCGGAGGGTCCGGTCGTCCGGCGGCTCTGGTGGACCTGCCGCATGCGGAGGGTCCGCTGGTCCCACAGCTCGGGTGGACCTCCCGCAGGCATGCCTGCGGATGCTCCACCGGAGCCGCGGGAGCAGCGGACCCTCCGCAGGCACGTCTGCAGGATGTCACCGGAGCCGCGGGACTGGCGACCGCGAGAGCGCCTCCCGCGGCGCGCCGCCCTACTTGGGGCAGCGCAATTGCTAGAGCAGCCCCTGGCTACAACAAGGCTGCTCATGAGCTGCACAGTCTCTGCAGACCTGAGAAATACAGGCTGCTCATGGTAACTCCCTGCCCTGCCCCTTTCACTGGGGTTTGCAAAGGAAGTGTAGATCCATTTTCTCCCCCAATCTCTTGCTCTTTAATTACGATCCCTTATACACTATTGGACCTAGGGATACGTTTGGCCTCTTTAACTGCACTCAATTTATATTATTCTAATAACATTCATTAAAAAAAAAAGAGATTGTACTTTACAAGTCACTAGGTGTGAGGCTTCCTGGATGTACCCAGGATTGTGTGGCACCTCACTACCACCTGCCCTGAGCACAAGGAAGTCTTGTGTGTGCCTGCTGGTGGTCAGCTCCCTAATTCCACCAGTCACAGGCAGCACCTGCACTTCCCCCCTAGGCCTGTGCAGGCCCAGCTGTGTCTCTACAGGTTAATAATAGGCACACTCTAACATCGCCTCCTCCTCCCCCCCCCCCAAGCATCTCTGGAATGTCAGCCCCCGTTCCACTGGACACTCACGCTATTTAGATTCACTGCTGTGCCTCCCTAGAAATATGAGTCCCATCCTGTGTCTTCATTCATAAACAAGACACGCCCTACCATTTTGTTCCTTCATGTAGATTTTCTCTCTTACAGATTTTGCAAACTTTCAACTGGCACCTCGGCTCAGTATGGAAATAGGCCTCCATGGTGAGGCAGACCATACACAGATGACCAGACTGGGAAATAAGTGTCTGTTACCACCTGTTTGAAAGGAACCTGCCCAAGGCATGTCATCTCCTGGTGACCTGCCTTAACTCCAAGACCTTTAGAACCTAATTTTCAGTATTGATACATAACTTCTTAAATATTGTCCATACATACATTCCATGATGCTTAGGATGACCAGTGGGCTACTAGCTCTCAATAAAGACCTTATTTGCTGCACTATTATGCATATATCTGACTGAGGGGATCCGTCACTCTATGCACCTTTGCTCTCTGCCAGCCGGCATCAAGAGGTCCCAGGGTCACACTGGGTCATCCTCAAGTTACCACCACTATTCCTGAATAGTAATCCCATATCAAGCACATATCACATATCAAATCTAAAGATTTGAACTTCTGACTCTAACATCCCCAGACAGAACCAGTGCTGTTTCATTGATTGTAATTTAATGACTGTAAAATAATAAATTGAGGTACAATCATACAACAACTTTTTAACAATGCAAATTTTATAATCTCTTTAATTAGAAGGCTGCAGCACACAAAACTATGCTGCTTTGAATTTCAGCACACTGATGCCTCAATCCTGCAGTCTATTCCAAAGCAATGCCCTTACGGATGGCATTAAATAAGGACTGCGTACGGACCATAGGCTTGGCCCTATTAAACTTCGCATTGATGATATATTACAAAAATTTAGGTTAATGTAACATTCAGATTACAAGTTTATATATTCAAAAGAAGTGAGAATGTTACAAGACAGGCTGCACTCAAGAATATTAACTTGGCTATATTGCACACCTTGTATGTTTTATTGCATGTATTCAGTAACTAATGTATATTATAGTCAGGTACAATTTTAAGAGAGAAGGCATGAAAGGAAGTTGTCACAACCTGGCCTAGTATTCTTCAGTACTGACACCAGTCTGTTGAGAGGGGACTCAGCAATTGGGTCCCATATGCTTCTGAGCTCCCTGAGGTCTGGGCTAAGTCTAGGCTTGCCAACTTTCTAATCCCTGAACACCCTCCCCAGCCCCTTCCCCCGAGACACTGCCCCTGCCCTGCCTCTTCCTCTGAGGCACTGGCCCCTAACTCATCTGCCCCCCCCCCATTACTCGATCTCAACCCCTGCCCCTCACTCCCCCATCCCCTGGGACTCACCTGCTGCCTCCAGAGCCAGGCTGGGAGGAGCCAATGTGGAGCCTACCCACCTGCCGAATCAGGGCACAGCAGGACATGGCAGGGGTCAGCCCCCAGAGCGAGGGGCTAGGGTGGGGAAATTGGGGCATAGCAGGGAGTGGGGGGGTCCGTTCCTGGAGCGAGGGGAAATTGGGGCACACTGGGGGGGGGTGTCTGTCCCTGGAGCGAGGAGCTGGGGAGGGGAAATCGGGGCACAGTTGGGTGAGGGGGTCGGTCTCTGGAGCGAGGGGCCAGGGTGGGGAAATCAGGGCACAGCAGGTCGGGGGGGCAGACAGGTTACCCCACACACACTGGATTGTGCTGGTACCTACTTTGGAGCCCGGTCCAGGAGTGAGCCAGTTCTCTCCATTAAGGTGGGAGCTGGGAAGAGCAGGAGCTGCTAAGCAGAGTCGCTCCTCCAGGCTCCAGCAGCAGCTGTTGCTCTTCCCAACCCCCGATGGCAGAAGCCAGTTACTGAAGGTAACTGGACTTTTTGCATCCGGTCAGCACAACTGCCAGTCTCCTTTTCAACCACACGTTCTGGTCAAAAACCGGGCACTTGGCAATCCTAGCTGAGTCTGGTAATTGTTTCTAGCTCAGGGTGTATAGAGCACACTTTCAGGCTTAGACCTCTTACCTGACCTGAGCCTTTCCATGAGACATGGGACTCCAGCTGTCCTAGACTCTGAAACCAATGTCTCAGAACTTCTGAGCCACCAATCACTTCTACACAATCCCCACAGAGCTCCACCTAGACTGTGGGCTTTGTGAGTTTCAAGTTTAGCTGCTTGAGGGACAACACTGCATGGAAGCAAGGAACATAGGAATTTCTTGACCACAGTCACTGTACTCTTAAAAAGCTCTAGAGAGGTACAGATCTGTGCAAAATAACAAAACTGCTGCGACACACTCTCCCCTTGTCTGATCTTCTACTTGTGAGTCTGACATTTCAGGCTAGGCAGAATTTATCCTGTCTCTCCAGCCAGGCCTTTCTACATGAGGCAATGGTGTGCCCTGCCTAGCACAGTCACACAAAGTCTGTGACAAAGCTGGAAATGGAACCAAGACTCCTAGTCCTATGTTTTAACCCCATGCTGACTCCGAATCCTATACTGTGAATGGCAGAGTAGCATGTATACAGTCATTTTTTTATTTTAAAAATTATATACCAGTTTTAAAGTAGGTCAAATTCTGGGTATCTTAGTCCTTGATCCTGCAAGCTGCTGAGTATGGTGGCCTGATGCAGCAAAGCACTTAAGCATGTGAATTGAACTCATTGAACTCAATAAGGCAACAAGTGCTTAAAGTTAAGTGATATTGGATTGGGCCAGAGTGCTCGGTACATCTCCAATCAAAACCCTTAGGAAAATTGTAACATTTTATCCTGTTAAGAAACCCTGTTGGTATTTTATTTCCTGTTTTACCCATCAAGGTTGATTAACAAGATGTATGTGTAAATAAAAAAACTCTCTCCTTTCTTAGACATATTGGGGAGCCTCCTTATGAGTTCTCTTCCACCAATCTCCACTCCGCCCTGTTGCAGGTGGGAACAACTGAAGAGCACTATTTGGATTAATTTATAGGTAAAGGGTTAGAATGAAACAACTAGAGAGTCCTTTAGTTTTTGGCTTGAAAACTGACCAGTATGTTTATATCAGGGCAAGTTTTGTTCAGTATGGTGTCAATACTATTATCATTCAAAATACAATGGAAGTCAACTACGGAAGAGAATTCTTCATCTTCTAAAAGAGCAACACTAGAAACTAGCATCCAAGGATGCATTTGCCAGATCATAAAACATAGAAATACAAGTTATCTTTTTTTTTTAAAAACTAATCCTTAATTTTTCTGAGTAAAGAAGGGCAAAATGCACCAATGTGAACAAAATAAGATTTGTAAGTCGGGATAAATACCTAAAGAAAACTGGATGGAACAAGGGGCAAATCCATACCAGTTATTAAAAAATATTTTGTTTGGGACTGACCCCAACACTAGGAAACATTCTCCACAGTTATGAATGAGCCTCTCTGTACATACTAGCTCCAGCAGCCTGAAGGGCTTGCATTATTAATATTGTTTAACTTACAGTGTGATATATGACTGAAGAACAATTTCGAGTCAGGTTTCTTCCGATGTCAGTGATCTTGAACAAGAACACATGAACTCCTAAATCTCATTACAGTAGGCATCAGATAAATTAAGCTGAAAATCCCTCTCTCAGGGTGCAATGTACTGAATTCTTTTCCAGGTCCTGACAGTAACAATTAATTTTTAAGTTTTAGATGTAAATCTTTTCAGGGACTGGTAATAAAAGTGGCCTCGAACTCTTTGGGTGCTGTGATGATCTGTTATATGTCTAGATTTGATGGAACAGTAGCACTTATGATGTAGGTATTGGGATACAGAATATGCCTCCTCAGTGATCTTTTGAATACTCCTCAAGGATCTGAATTTTCCTGTTTCAAAAAATGGAGACATTTTAATAGCATGACTGTCATTGGTTTTCTACATAAATTGGGTGCACAGATTTACAGAGAGAAGAACTTATTGATTGAGTTGAAATTTAATGATATTTCAGTACTTCCTCACAGCAATCCCTACATCAGGATGGAATCTGAAAGCAATTGTTCCTGATCTAGTTATATTAGCAAGAATCTATTTTATACAATTTCAGCAATTAAAAAAAAAGTGTTGCTACATAGTTAACCAGTGTATTTGCGTTGGCCTATGAAACTAGTAGTAATAATAATGCCTACAAATGCCCAGCAATAATGCCTACAATTTGGGATGACTACTTGTCTTCTCTCCTTAGAACAGTGATACTCAGACCTCAGTGGTTTAGGAGCCAAATTAGCAATCAACATTACCCAAAAGAGCCATTATAGTGTGAATTCATTGTTTCATTTACTGTGGCACTATATATTCACATTTAAACCATATGATGGGGAAATATTTAGTTTATTATATATTTAAATATAATTCTCACAGAAAAATGACTGACCAAGGATTATTATTTTCAGGGCCGGCTCTAGGTTTTTTGCCGCACCAAGCAAAAACATTTTTGGCTGCCCTCCCCCGCCAGCCCTGGGCTCTCACCCCCCCACCAGTGCCCTCCCCCACCTGCACCCCCTGCCACCCCAGTGCTGGGATCTCCTTCCCCTGCACCAGTGCTGACTCCGCCTGCTCCCCCCTCACCTCCAGCCGGTTCGGCGCTGGCAGGGTCGGGGTAAGCAGTGGGGCTCTCAGGCCACGCCTCATCCCAGGGTCCCTCCAGCCAGGGCTCCCACCTCCAGGACTGGCCAGGGCCCGGTAGGGCAGAGCCAGGGGACCGCCCCATCAGGGGGCTGAGGAGCCGGGTCAGGGTAGCCCCAGAGGGAGCAGAACCCTGGAGAGCGGGACATGGGCCCCGCATGGCAGCACCCCACCCTCTATGGGCCCGCTGCTGCTGCTGCTTCTGGCCACCCTGCCGCAGTCCCTGGGCGGCTCGAGCCGCTTCGCTCAGCCCCGGCTGCGGTGCTGGGGAAGGCTGCCCTGCGGCACCTGCAGGCGGCTCTGTGTGCCTTGCGAGGCGGCCCCCAGCCCGAGTGTCCCCCGCTCCAAACCTGCCCTGCCTAGCCACAAGGTGCGGGCGCTGCTCCCCCACGGCACGAACCGCAGTGGCCCCAGGGCGCCGCCTGCGCACAACACGCTGCTGCTGCCAGGGCTGGCTCTAGACTTTTGCCGCCCAAAGGGGACCAAAATAAAAAAAAAGGATGGCTGGAATGCCGCCCTTGAAAATGTGCTGCCCCAAGCATGTGCTTGGTTTGCTGGTGCCTAGAGCTGGCCCTGATTATTTTATCAACTACAATTGGTTAATAACATAGTAAAAACATCCTGATTGGTTAATAATTAAATCACACCATGTTTTAATACTGTATTACAGGGGTCAGCAACCTTTCAGAAGTTGTGTGCCGAGTCTTCATTTATTCACTCTAATTTAAGGTTTCGCGTGCCGGTAATACATTTTAATGTTTTTAGAAGATCTCTTTCTATAAGTCTATAATATATAATTAAACTATTGTTGTCTATAAAGTAAATAAGGTTTTTAAAATGTTTAAGAAGCTTCATTTAAAATTAAATTAAAATGCAGAGTCCCCCAGACCGGTGGCCAGGACCCGGGCAGTGTGAGTGCCACTGAAAATCAGCTCGCGTGCCGCCTTTGGCACACGTGCCATAGGTTGCCTACCCCTGCAGTATCATGTACTGCAGGAGACACATTAAAGAGCCACTTGCAGCTCATAAGCCTCAGTCTGAGTATTGCTGCCTTAGAATGTAACTCGATGGCTCTTTATTTTTTTTTCTTTTTATATGCAGCCACTCATTTCCTTCCCTAGTCCAAAATCATCCACATGCTTTTTAAATATTTAATAAGAACTGATGGCTTAGTGGCAAACTTGGAATTAATTAGAAGCCTGGGGAGCATGACTATTTTAAATATGTTAATGTCCTTCATTCAACTTTATGCATAAAGTAGACTACTTAACAAGATCACTGCATGTTTGTTTTAGTATAGAGACATAGTGGCCTTTAAATAATACTGCTGGTTTTATTTTTATTGGGAATATTTTGTCATCAGTTTTAAAGCAAAATACCCCCATTGAAATTAATGGAGAAGACTGCCTAACAATTTATGGAACAGTGTGGTCCAATATTATGATTTATTGTTTGTACTGCAGTAGTGACCAGGGACTCTAGTCAGGACTGGGGCACAGTATAAACACAATCATTAAGACCCTGAGTTTATCCAGCAAATATAAAGAGAATGGAACATATTTTTAGTTTTGATCGACAGGGTATATAAATCATATCAGCATGTAATGAGACAACATGAGTTTCATTATCTATCACGATTCCTTGGATTTTAGGATAATGGCATAATATGCGAGCCAAGAGTTTAAGTGCCAAGATGAATAAGAATGATGAAAAGAGGCAGACTTTTCTGGTGCCACATTTTAAATTAAAACTGTCAGAGTTCCCATTGATCAAAATTGCGGATTTTTGTCTCGCATGCCTGGCAGTAATACAGTGATAAAAACTGCCTATCAAGTCTATTTTTGACAAGACCCTAAACTTGATTACAGTTTTTGAAATGTTAGTAGATGACAGAAACAGAGGATATAATATTTTTGGATTTCAGTAAAGCTATCGATACAGTGCTTCATGAAAGTTTAATTGAAATGTTAATTTAAACTGGCTTGTGTATAAAGAGCACTTTTGCATGAATTATAAACTAGTTGGAGGACTGTCACCCTAGCTTAATAATAAATGTCCATCTATCAAGTTGGGAGAGGTGCACAATGGAGTGCTGTATTAAATACAGTCTTATTCAACATCCTGACTAATGACCTGGAACACAGGGGTATGTAGCATGCTGATTAAAAAACAGATGAATTAAACTGGGCAACATTGTAAACACTGCTGAGGAAGATTTGGGTCATTGAGAAATGTCCTCTGGAATTGCTACTATAAGTCGAAGTCCAACTGCAGTGTCTCCTGCTCCAGCTATTGTCTCTAAGAACTGTGATCTCTTGGCAACTGAGCTTTCTCCTAATATGTTGCAATACGTTCAGAATGATCTGTGAGGAGGGTAAGTAAGTTTAACGAGTAATTCCATTTTGGGAGCCTGCAGCAGCCAGTGTATTCTGGGGTATGTGGTTCATTTCTGAAGCTACAATGTTCTCTAGAAAAAGGAGCAAATTCTTCCATACAGGGTGGGTACAGAAAGGTGGTTTTCAAATAAGCTAGTTCAATCTTTAAATAATTCATCATCTCCTCATACCCAAGATAAATAAATACTGCTTCCAGATAAGTTTTAGGTTTGTGTATCTCAAAACAATTTTGATTTCTTTTTTAATTAAGATTCCTAGAGTGATCCTTGACATATCCCCACCCTGTGGAGATACTGAAATATTTAGTTTTTAATCCTCACTAAGTGCACTAGTATTCATTTTCCCAGCTGAAAACTAGGGCTTTTGCTACACAGCACACCTTTTAAGTATAGTCAAAGCACACATGCATGCGCGCACACGCACACACACTTTCAAAATGGGAGCCTAAAGTTAGGTTCCATGGCTAACATTTTCAAAATTGACTAGGGATTAAGGGTGCATCAGTGTTTTGGTGCCCAGCTTTGGTGATACTTTAAAAAGGCCTGATTTTTCAAAAGTGATAAACAGCCCACCCTCTGAAGTCAGTCACCTTTATTATGTAACAAGTTGGGCACCCAAAATCAGTCACTTTTGAAAATGAAGACCCTGATCCTGGAATTAACCCCACACTGTTCATGTCACTCAGCAGGGGTTCAAGAATCAGAGAGTTTGTTGATGGATTGGAGCCTAATCCTCATTTAGATGCCAACATACCGTAAATAGCCTGATTTTCTCGCTTCTGAAAATCATGCCACTTATTCAGACACCTAATAAAAATTTAGGAGCTTAACTTTAGGCACTTATTTCTGAAACTCTCGGCCATTACATGTACACATGAAGGGTTAAGGACAATCCAAGATATGGAAAGTTAAGGCTGCCACTTCACATTAAATTTTTTCCCTCACATTGGTTTTGGAGACTGGAAAGAACAAAAGGCCTGGTATCAATCAACCTTAAAACCAACAAAACCCAGGAAACAGAAACTTAAATCAGGTTATGTTATCAACAACATTTAAAACAAGAGTTTTGTATTCAGTATAATTTACTCTGGCCTAAGTACAAAGCTATATTTGTGTATTCTTTGTGCTGTAGTGTATACGCTGCACTAATTCTGAACAATCAGCTCGAGGAAACACTACTACAAAAATAAATGCATTTTTTTTTTAAAGGGGGAAAAAAACAAACAAGGAATTTAAGTATACACCCAAAAGTTTTTTCCAAGATCATTTGTTATTAGATCAGTAACTATACTTCGCTGACCACATCAAAGCACCTTCATTTATCTATGATCAATCTGTAATAATCTTGTAAGAAAATATCACTTTTTTCCCTTTAACTTAAAAGAGCAAACAGGAAAAAATTATCCAGACTTCAAGCTAGTGCCCTATATCAAGTTACAAATCTTTCTAATCTTGACTAGTCCCCTAAGAGTGGATTTTAAAAACAATGAAGTTCACTTTCTGATTCAAAACCACTTGTAATTACAAGTGTTTGTACTTTCCCTTCTGGAATGATCTAGTGCTTCATCCAAAGCCTCTTGAAGTCAATGGCAGGTTTTGCATCGACTTCTCTGAGATTTTGGAGCAGGCTCCTAGTAAAACTGAGATTTCTGGCACACAAAAGGTCTTAAATAATCTCCAGATTTATAAATAAGATGGGAGTGAGGAAGGAGAGCAGGACTGATTCTTACACAATGCTTTGTACCATCAACCACACCATGAACTCCCCCTGAAGTTAACTGGAGTTTTGCAGAAAAATCAATGCAAATGCTGACAAACCAGCTGAGAAAAATAATTTGTTTATGGAATGAAGTTAAACAAAGAGAAAAATTCATCTGGGTCTAAAATAAGCTGAATATATGAACTCTATCCAATACCCGGCCTCATCCAAATCATTCACTTCTGATTTTATTTTATGTACAGTGTGAAACTATGGGACTGATCTTGTGCCCATTAAATTTAATGCCATTGATTTCAAATTGGAGCAAGCCCTATATTTGTTAAAATATTTATAACTCAGGTTGTCAAAAACAAATTAACATTTAAATAAATATATTTGCCTTGTCAGCTAACAGGTCATCTAAAAATGCATAGGAAAGAAATCTAAGCAGAGATTGAACTGGCAATACCAATCTATAAGAAGGATAATACTGGGTTTCTATGTCATGTGCCAATCTATTTAGTTTAACAGAGAAAGTTGATAGGTGACTTTATCACAGTCTGAAAGTACATACATTGGGGAGAAGATACCTGCCAGTAGTGGGCTCTTTCATCTAGCAGACAAAGGCATAACTATCACAAGATCCAGGGGCTAGAAGCTGAAGCCGGACAAATTCAGACTAGAAGGCACAAAAGGTTAACAGTGAGGGAATTAGCCATTGGAACAATTTATCAATGGGTGCAGGGGATTCTCCATCACTTCAATCTTTAAATCAAGACTGCATATCTTTCTATGAGATGCTCTAGCTGAACCAGAAGCAATAGACTTGATGCAGGAACCACTTCATGAAGTTCTATGGTCTGTGTTATGCAGAACTTCAGACTAGATTTTCATAATGGTCCCTTCTTGCTTAAAAATCCCTGTATTTATTTTAGTTTTAGTAATGCTGTTATTCTAAAAATTGTAAGTCCTACTTTTAGAGAGTCATAGAGTTTAAGGCCAGAAGGGACCACCAGGTAATCTAGTTTGATCTCCTGTTTATCACAGACTACCACCACCTGCACACTAAACACAACAACTAAAATTAGACCAAAAGTATTGCAGCCCACAGGAGACTAGATTATTATGTGCCACATGCAGAAAACATGAGGGACCAAGGTGCACCAGTGCTCAGTGCCCCCTCAAAGACAGGGAAATGATTAAGTGAGATATACCCACATAATCCTGGCAAGTGATCCACACCCACATGCTGCACAGGAAGGGGAAACTCCCCCGCCCCCCAAGGTCACTGCCAATCTGACCTGGAAGAAATGTCATAGTTTCAATAGAATTTCCTGTCCAATCCCACATATAGTATCAGTTAGAACCTGAGCATTTTTAAAGTTCACCACCCAGCAACACATTCCCTAGACCACAGTAATTGTAATTATTTAAACCACCATTAATAGTAGGCTAAAAGTACAAGCCACGGGATGAAAGCTTATCTCCTCCGGTATAGCCGATCGGGGTGTAATTTAATACTATAAGATTGTTCTGCCTTTAAAGCATCCTTTTGTAATTTTAACTTTGCTTTTATTACATTATTAAAAAACTTGTATAAAATATAAAAATCTTTCCATTTATCACCACAGAAATTTAGGTGTGCAACAGAATATAGGCAATTAAAATAACATTTCCTGGGGTCCATACCAGACACAGTCCTCTTCAGCTACCATAACATACAGAACATTTCCTTATTTACTTTCTCCACACCAGTCATGATTTTATAGACCTCTATCATATCCCCCTTAGTCCTCTCTTTTTCCAAGCTGCAAAGTCCCAGTCTTTTTAATCTCTCCTCATATGGAAGCTGTTCCATATCCCTAATCATTTTGTTGCCCTTTTCTGTATCTTTTCCAATTCAAAATATTTCTTTTTTTAAATGGGGTGACCAGATCTGATACAATATTCAAGATGTGGGCATACCATGGATTTATACAGTGGCATTATATTTTCTGTCTTATTATTTATCCCTTTCCTTATGGTTCCTAACATTGTTAGTTTTTTTGACTGCTGCCTCACATTGAGTGGGTGTTTTCAGAGAACTATCCACAATGACGCCAAGATCTATTTCTTGAGTGATAACAGCTAATTTAGATGTCATCATTTTGTATGTATAGTTGGGATTATGTTTGCCAATGTGCATTACTTTGCATTAATCACCACTGAATTTCCTCCGCAATTTTTTTGCCTAGTCACCCATTTTTGTGGGGTCACTTTGTAACTCTTCCCAGTCTGCTTTGGATTTAACTATCCTGAATAATTTTGTATCATCTGCAAATTTTGCAACCTCCGTTTACTTCTTTTTACAGATCATTTATGAATATTTTGAACAGTATTGGTCTCAGTACAGATCCCTGGAGGACACCATTTACCTCTCTCTATTTTGAAAACTGACCATTTATTCCTACCCTTTGTTTCCTACCTTTTAACGAGTTACTGATCCATGAGAGGACCCTCAGTCAGCAACCGTCACTCTACGGCTGTCCAGCTCTGAAGGCAGCAATGCAGACGTAAGGGTGGCATGGTATGGTAAGAACATAAGAATGGCCATAATGGGTCAGTCCAAAGGTCCATCCAGGCCAGTATCCTGTCTACTGACAGTGGCCAATGACAGGTGCCCCAGAGGGAGTGAACCTAACAGGTAATGATCATGTGTTCTCTCTCCTGCCCTCCATCTCCACCCTCTGACAAAACAGAGGCTAGGACAGTGTTTCTCAAACTGGGGTCGCCGCTTGTGTAGGGAAAGCCCCTGGTGGGCCGGGCCAGTTTGTTTACCTGCCCCGTCCGCAGGTGCAGCCGATCGCGGCTCCCGCTGGCCGCAGTTTGCTGCTCCAGGCCAATGGGAGCTGCTGGAAGTGGCGCAGGCCAAGGGACTTACTGGCCTGTGTTATGGCTATGGACGCAGATTCCTGGCCTAGCATCCAAGAAGTCTTGAACTCTTCCTAATGATTAAAAAGGAACAGTAGGAGTTTCTGCCCTGAAATGTTTTCTACCTTAAAATGGTCCTTTTTTGAGAAGTTATCAATTTTTTGAACTGCTTCTCCCATTACTGACATATAAAGTAATAACTAAAAAGCCATCAAGCTTGAAACAACAATATCTTGTCCTCACTAGCTGCTAAGAACCACCATTCTTGAAAATGTGCTGGGGAAAAATAATGCTTGTGGAAATATAAGTTTGTTTGGCAAGAGAAGGTGCTTATAAGTCTGTGCGTATGTGTGCGTTTGTCAGGTGTTGGTAATGTAGCTTATTTTAACTCCACCTAAATTGCTGCAGAAAAAAACCCTAAAAAACAAAAATACAAATGCTTGCCAAATGTAAAGGACAACATTGCTAGGAGAAAAAATATTTACTTGCAGGCATCTAAAATTATTACAGAGAATGGAAAGCATTTAAGAAAACCCAATTTAAAATTACTTAAGTGTTCCTTTAATATCCATAAATGAAAGAAAACAGAGTCAATTCTATAAATCCATAAAGGCTGCCACTGTTCTTTTTGCTCAGAAGTTTAAATTAAGTTAGCGTCACCTCAGATTGCAACCTTATTGCTTCATCACCTTGGCTTTGTGCCCATAGAGAGAGTGCACACATCCATACAAATATTAAATATTTGAATTACCCTAAAACACATAGTTATACCAGAGGCTAAGATGGACACAGCCTAAGTGAAATTAGACTACATTCCAAAGGATAGGTTGCAGCTTTCTGTGTTACACTCCATATGCTCTGAGAGGTCGGTGTTCAGTTTGGGGCAACATTGTGATTGTACTATGCATCATTTTCTTCATGATCTCTCTGATTTCTGTGAAGAAAGCACCTACCACTGCATTTGTACTGATTCATTCTCCATACCTGGTACAAAGTTGTCTACTGCGATGCTTTTTGGAATACAGACCCTGTATTGCATGCCAAACATCTTGGACATTTACAGATTGAGTAAATTCCCCCATCCTGTCTACAATCATCATGCTCCGTGTACAGTGTGCCACCTGCTTCACCAGAGCTAGCCGTCAATTCACCTGCCTTTGACAAGACAGCTACACCATCACCTTGCCACCGGAGAGAAGAAAATGGTCTTATGGCTAAACCCTGGATTCTGTTCCTGACTTTTCCCACAGATTTCCTGAACAACTTTAGCCCCTTGATCCTTCTGTGCCTTAATTTCCTCATCCACATCATTTTTTTTAAAACACAAATATGTTTCAAGACTAAATTAGTGATGTTTGCAAAAAGTGTAATGTGCTCTTTGGATATAAGGCAGAAATCCATAAAGGTGTTAAGTTTCATATGCTCTTTAAAGCCCTAACCAGCTCCCATTTCACCCTCCTCCAGACTTCCCTCACTCCAAACATTGAAAAATTTATAGCCATATTACCCTTTACTACTGACAGTGTTTGGAAGACATCTTAAAAATTCTACAATGGCAGACATCTTAAAAATTCAATTCCTTTGTGGTTAGGAATATACTTTGCTGTGTAAAGCACTAGGGGCAAGGTTTAAGATATCTTCAGACATAGATGAAATGTCAAAATGAGTGGGGATTGAGATGATGAGAAGGTCTGAGATTAGTTTTCTGTAGCACTACATAGAATAAGATAAGGTTCACAGTCATCTGGGTTTCTGCGGACTAATATGTTGAGTACTTTTCATCCTTGATAAACATGTACCTACCTTTCATGAAGGGTAAAAAGGGCAATAATTAGATTAATGGTGTTTGGGGGCATTTTAATGTAGCCTTTTCATCATATTTACTGAAATTCTGAACATTCTGCCTTTCAGCTATTATGGTTCTTGAAATCATATTGTTCTAGTAAGAGTTCTTCCCTTTGAACTTACAACTGTAACTACATTTTTTTTCCCCCAAGGAACACTTATCCAACATTCATATTTACAAATGTTACATAGTTGGCTATAAGTAGCACATAAACATTTGTTTTAATTAATATATTGGATAATGACCGTATCATAGTGTACAATTATAGGTATTATGGTAAAGAAGTGTTTTACTAGCAAAGACTATATTATTTTCAAAATCCAGAAATTAAATCTGGTCTGATTGAAGTCAATGGGAGTTTTGCCATGGACTTCCATGGGGCCAGGATTTCACTACAGAACTTAATACTGTACACATCAAGTATCTAAGCTATCAAACTTCGTACCTTATGATTTCTCTCCTGTATGATTCTGAAAGCTGGTGTGAGCGGCTTCATTGCTGTACAAAACATTTAGTAAGTGTGTTCTCTTCAGTTTGTTTAAATTCTTCATAGAAGTGGATTTAGAGGACAGACATGCAGAACAATTTATGCAACATTCAGCTTCACTTGTTTACACTGGCATCGTTTGAACTTTTAAAACTTAAAATAGTGCTTTTTGCTGCTTTATGACAAATGTGAATCAAGTGGTACTTTTATTAGCACTGATATGGTAAGTCGCATCAGTTTCTTATGTCACAGATGACTACATTTTAACATTAGTTTCATTAGGGTAAAACTGGAATAACCCCTAGGAAGTCAGTCAGATTTAGCTATATTACTCCTGTTGACATTTGTGGGTTTCTATGACTAGCTCTTTACAAATTGAAGATGTTCTAGAGCCATTACTGAAGTTCTAAACATTGATACTCAAGAAATCAGTTCATCAGTTGCAGTTTTAAAAAATGTATTTCTTTAAGATTTTGCCTATCATTTGACCACCATTAGGGCTATGTAGTATGAATAAGAGTATAATATTTATATAGGCCTTTTGGAATTTGGACTGTGTCGCATAGCACAGAGCTCTCACTAAATAAATAAAATATGGTAGAAGTATATGTTATATCCTTGGGGGCAGCCGGTTTAGGAAGAAATCACTTGAGGCCAGACAGCAGACAGCTAACAAAACTACCATTTTATTTACAGACACAGAGCTCACCCAACCAGCCGAAGCTGGCTGGGCTATCCCCTAATAATCTAACTCAGTTGCCATAGGAACAAAAACCATGACAACCAAATACACAACATATTCCTCCCCCCCCCCAATAAGAACATCCCCTAAATAAAACACACTCTAGACTAGAGAAGGAGGGTAGACTGCCTCCATTCTCGGCTAAACCCTGGAGATTATTTTGCCCTATAACCGTGGTTTGCCCTAGCTAAAGATCCAGCCGATGAGGAGGCCTTCTGTCTCTAGGTGGATTACGGTGAACTTCTGGTGTTGTTGCACCCGAAAGTACCATGGGCTCAGGGTCCGCAGCATGAACAGGTGAGGAGGTGGTATCAGCTCGTGCTGGGCAAAGGGGTATCTCAGCCGCCGGCAGTAATGGAGGAGAACAGTCAGGAACAGGTGATTCGTGATTCGGTGTCTCACCAGAAGAGGTGAAGTCAGACCACTCAACTGCAGATGTGTCCTGAGGACTGGCATGACCTGGCAACAGCTGATCTACATGTCGCCACCAGGTAAGATTCTCTTCAGTCCGGACCATGTAGGAAACAGGTCCTGTTTGAGTGATGATTGTGGCAGGGACCCATTTAGCTCTGGAAGTATAATTCCGAGCCAAAACTGGCTGTCCCGGGCTAAAGGTTCGGTCTTTTGCTCTGGGTGCCCGTCTGATGACTTGATATTGCTGCTGATGTTGCACAATTTGTCGGGGTTCAGAGGTTTCAGCAGATCAAAGCAAGTGTGCAGCTGTCGTCCCATCATTAGAAAGGCCGGGGATGCCTGGGTCGTAGCATGAGGTGTGTTTCTGTAGAAAAGTAAGAAAGTATACAGACGCTTTTGAATGGAGTGTTGTCCCCTTGCTGATTTCAAAGCGTGTTTCATTGTCTGCACAAATCTTTCAGCTAATCCGTTGGTGGACGGATGATATGGTGCTGATGTGATGTGGTGTATCCTATTTGCCTTCATAAAATTTTGAAACTCCTGAGAGACGACCTGCGGTCCGTTGTCGCTCACAAGTTGTTCTGGCAGACCAAAATGACTAAAGAGTCCTCGTAGTTTTTGGATAGTACTCTCTGCAGTAGTGGACTGCATTATAGAGACTTCTGGCCATTTAGAATGGGCATCTACTGCCACCAAGAACATGCTTCCTTCAAGGGGGCCAGCGAAATCAATGTGAATACGTTGCCACGGGTTTTCAGGCCAGTCCCATGGGTGTAGGGGTGCCCACTGGGGTGCATTCCTCACACCCTGACATGACATACAAGCTTTTGCCTTCTCTTCAATAGCACTGTCCAATCCAGGCCACCAAAAATAGCTTCGTGCAATTTCCTTCATGCGCACTATTCCACAGTGACCAGAATGTAGTTGTTCTAACATCTGTGATCTCAGTGGTAGTGGAATAATGACACGTCTCCCCCACAACAAACAACCAGATTGGACCGATTACTCCATCCTCCTGGACATGTAGGTAACAAGGTCAGGTGAGACCGGAGAGGTTTGTCGAGATTTTCCATGCATCACCAGGTCCATAACTTGGGACAATACTGGGTCAACGCGAGTTGCCTTCTTTATCTGAGTAGCAGTGATGGGTGTATTCTCTACCTGTTCAAAGTAGAAGATTTCCTTTTGGGCACTATCTTGATGTTTGACCGGCAAAGGCAACCTCGAGAGGCCATCTGCATTGCCGTGCAGAGTGGATTTCCGATATTTGATTTCATATGTGTGTGCTGAAAGTAACAATGCCCAACGTTGCATACGACTAGCAGCTAATGGGGGAATGCCTGTGTAGGGTCCAAAAATTGACGTCAGAGGTCGATGGTCTGTGAGAAGAGTAAACTTTCGCCCAAACAGGTACTGATGAAACTTCCGAATTCCAAAAACAATTCCTAATGCCTCACGTTCGATTTGGGCATAGTTAGTTTCTGCTTTGCTTAGAGTGCGTGAAGCAAAAGCAATAGGTCTCTCTTCTCCCGAAGGCATAATGTGTGACACGACTGCTCCCACTCCATAAGGGGAGGCATCGCAGGCCAATTGTAGGGGTAAGGATGGATCAAAGTGCGTTAGAACTTCAGAATTTAGCAATGCATCCTTAGCTTTGTTAAATGCAACATCACAGGCTTCAGTCCACTTCCAGGCCTTGTTCTGCCCAAGGAGCTCATAAAGTGGTTTTAGCAGTGTGGCTAACTGTGAGATGAACTTTCCGTAATAGTTCAGTAGTCCTAGAAACGAGCGCAGCTGGCTTACATTTCAATGTGAGGGAGCCTCCACAATAGCTTTAACTTTTGCAGGGGCCTTATGAAGACCTGCAGAATCAATGATGTGTCCCAAATATTCAACAGAGAGCTTGAAGAATTCACACTTGTCTTTGTGAACTCGTAGGCCATACTCTTCCAGTCTTTGTAGGGTAGCCTCTAAATTCTTTAAGTGATCCTCTTCATTTCTTCCAGTGACCAGGATATCATCCAGATAGCACTGAACTCCTGACAAGCCACACAAGATCTGGTCCATAGCCCTCTGGAACAGGGCAGGAGCAGACGTTATTCCGAAGGGTAGGCGACAGTATCGATAAAGCCCCTTATGAGTCACAATAGTCAACAGCTCTTGGGACTTTTCATCGACGTGCATCTGTAAATATGCTTGACTCAGATCAATCTTACTGAACTTTTGTCCCCCAGCCAGGCCTGCGAAGAGGTCATCGATGCAGGGAAGTGGGTATTGCTCTGCACACAACACTGGGTTGACAGTGACTTTAAAATCACCGCAAATCCGGAGAGAGCCATCTTTCTTCACTATTGGAACGATAGGAGTGGCCCATGAGCTATGGGTAACTGGTATTAGGACTCCATTGTTGACCAGGCGCTCCAGGTCTGCTTCAACTTTTGGCCTGATGGCATATGGCACAGTTCAGGCTTTCAGATATTTTGGTGGACTGTCAGGTTTAATGTTCAATGTCACAATGATTCCCTTCATACTTCCCAAATCATCTCCAAAAACAGCAGCATGTTTCCTTAGTATAGGGGTTAGACTGGTTTCTTCTTCAGTCATCCGGTGCACTTCTGCCCAGTTCAGTTGAATCTTCCCAAGCCAAGACCTACCCATTAAGGCTGGGTAGTTACCTCTCACCACAAACAGTGGCAATTTAGCAGCCTGTCCATTGAGCTCCACCTTAACATCAATAGTGCCCAACATGGGCACAGCTTCTCCCGTATACGTCTTCAGAACAGTTTTTGTTGCCTTAAGTGGAAGATGCTGTAGCTTTTCTTTATACACAGTCTCAGAGACCAGCAAGACGGCTGCACCGGTGTCCAGTTCCATGCGTATAGGTTTGCCATCCAACAACGGGGTTACCCAGTATTCATGTGAGTCCACTGCCAAAGACAAAACATGCAGTGGCACTTCCTCTTGCGATGAGGTGTCACCTTGATCATCCTGGGTCTGCTCTAGGGTATGCAGGGTTCCTCTTTTTGTCGGCCAGACCACAGGCCTCTTTTTCTTTTGTTTACAGGCACACTCAATGTGTCCCTTTTTGCCACAGTGTCGACACACCAAGTCCTTACACCAGCATTCTGATGCCTGGTGACCTGGCTTACCACAGCGGTAACATTCTTGACTCTGCACAGTTTTGTGGGTCGGTTCTTGTGAAACTTTTTGCACCCTAGGGGATGCACCGATGTATTGCACCTCCCTTGTAGCCAGTTCCATGGAGACAGCAATATCAACAGCCTTCTGTAATGTAAGCTGAGCCTCTGGCTTTGGCTACACTTGCACTTCAAAGCGCTGCCGCGGCAGCGCTTTGAAGCGCTAAGTGTAGTCAAAGCGCCAGCGCTGGGAGAGAGCTCTCCCAGCGCTGTCCGTACTGCACCTCCCTGTGGGGAATAACGTACAGCGCTGGGAGCCGCGCTCCCAGCGCTGGGGCTTTGACCACACTGGTGCTTTGCAGCGCCGCAATTTGCAGCGCTGGAGATGGTGTGTTTTCACACCCTGCTGCAGCACTGCAAATTTGCAAGTGTAGCCAAGGCCTCTGTCAGTAGGCGCTTCCGTATAGCTTCACTGTAGAGGCCACACACTAATCTGTCATGCAGGACATCATTTAACATCTCTTTAAATTCACAGTGTTCTGCTAGCTTTTTTAAATTGCTACAAATTGTACAAGTGTTTCATCTTCCTTTTGGTCTCTTTTGTGGAACCTATATCTTTCAGCAATTACCAGTGGTTTTGGGGAAAAATGAGACCCCAGGATTTCCACAATGTCACTGTAAGATTTAGTCTCAGGCTTAACAGGGTGTAGTAAGCTGCGTAGCAGGGAGTAGGTTTTAGCCCCTACAACACTTAAGAATATTGGCACCTTCTTCACTTCTGTAATGTCATTTGCAATAACAAAAAGCTCAAAACGCTCAGTATACACATGCCACTGCTCTATATTCTCATCAAAAGTTTCCAGTGGCCTGGTCAGAGTAGCCATGATTTTTAGTTTCACTTTCACAGTCAGTGCAAACAAGCAGTTTTTTTTGTTTGTTTGTTCTTTACCTTGACTTCTACTTCCTTCTGTTACTGGAGCAGCACCGGAATCCCACCCTCGTCGCCACTTGTTATATCCTTGGGGGCAGCCAGTTTAGGAAGAAATCACTTGAGGCCCTACAGCAGACAGCTAACAAAACTACCATTTTATTTACAGACACAGAGCTCACCCAACCGGCTGAAGCTGGCTGGGCTATCCCCTAATAATCTAACTCAGTTGCCATAGGAACAAAAACCATGACAACCAAATACACAACAGTATACAGTATAATGTATACTATAGGGAAGGTATAGTATAAGGGATTTTTTAAAATCCTATCCCATATGCATTTAAACTGAATTAAAAGTTTATGTTGTATATTATTCTATGGAACTAATGGCTGCAGGATATTATTGGAATAAATCGCTTAACTAAGATTAGATCACAAAGGAATTAGATATTTATATGAGAAGACACTGCCTACAGATGTTAAACAACATCTATGTGTGAGGCAGGTAAATGGGAATTACAGGAAGTACAATGTCCTCATATTACAGGGCATAGAGGGATCATCAGTAGGATCAGAAAAAGTTTTGACACAATTAAGTTTTTCCCCCTATGGTAAAAGGCTAACAACACAGCACAATTTTCCTCAGTGAGAACTCTTTTTGTAAGGATGTGGCACTATCTTCAAAGGCATTTTTTAAAGTTGAATTTGGAGAGCAATAAAGATGTCCCAGAAGCTGTCAGACAGGACAGCCCAAGGAGCAGTTGTTATGACTAAAAGACTGGGCTTGCTGCAAGAAACAGTAACTGTCAGTTAATTAAACAGTAGCATCCAGTAGATAAAACACAAAGTTCAAACAACTGGGCCCAAGACTGTCAGATAGAGAAGGGAAAGTTTCCAAGTTAGGAGCAATGGAACAGAGAGACAGTTTAGTTATCTCAGAACTGAGTAAGGATATAAAAATCCTTAAAGATAAATTAAACGCTACTGAAAATAAACTTAAGGACAAAAACATTAGAAATCGGGTTTTGAATTCTAAACATTCTTTCAAGATTGAGAATACTTTGAAAATCTCTGGCAAGCACTGGGACACAAATGTTGAGGGTCCCTGAGTCCTTTTGTGCTTAGACACAAATACTGCAGTCCCTTTTTTTGCCAGAACTCCCATTGACTTCAACAGCATTTTTATCTGAGGATGTTCTGACTGGTCCCCTTATTAGAACTGAAATGATCAAAATGATTATCGGAGTTTTGAAATCTTCCTTTTTGATTTATGAATGCAGCAAGGGCTTGAAGCTTAATTATCCCCCCCTCCAAAATACCCATAACAACCAACCATAACCACCAACCCCGAACATACACACACAGTTATATATATAAACCCTACCTACATTGGTGGTTTTCTTTCTAGTACAGGTATTCGGTGGCATTAAATATGGTGTAAGGCAGATCGGTCAGGGAACTATGTTTTGATATTTCTTATTAGGTTGCAGGATGCTTGAGGTGGACAAACGTACATCTTCCCTACTCCAACTGCCAAGCCACTTCACTGATATATTGTTATAATATCTTATGATTATATTTTATGGGTATTAGAGCTTTAAAGATTAAATCTACTCTTCAGTAACTGCAGTATTATTCAAATTGCTTGTACTGTATGCGTTGTTCATTCCATATTAATAGCTGTTATGGACCATTAGCTGGGCCACTGGTCCCAGTGCTAAGGAGAACAGTGAGAAGTCATCCCTACTGTATCCCCAGGAGTCATAGCTAGCTCAGCTCTTGCACAGACTTTGCATTAAAATTGCAGTGTGAAAAGCACACCTGAGGATCAGACAGAAATAAATGCTCCCACTTACAATGATTATTTATCAGAGAAGCAACATAGAAAGTAAGAACGGGAAAATGAGTGGAGGAAGAGATATCCAAGACAAAAAATAAATAAATTAGAATTTAAGAAGGGAAAAAAGGAAGAACAAAAGGTAAAGGGAGACAGAGACAGTAAATAAAATCTGAAATATCACAAGGGGCTGAATGTCAACAGTGCACTACCATTAATATAAAATTTAGAAAGTTTAATATAAAAGATATACATTACCATAAGTGGACATAGTGCTATAGACTAGCTACATAAGAACGGCCATACTGGGTCAGATCAATGGTCCATCTAGCCCAGTATCCTGTTTTCCGACAGTGGCTAATACCAGGTGCTTCAGAGGGAATGAACAGAAGAGGTAATCAATCAAGTGATCATCTCCTGTTGCCCATTCTCAGCATTGGGCAAATAGAGGCTAGGGACACTTCACAGTATGGTTTTGCATCCCTGCCCATTCCGGCTAATAGCCATTGATGAACCATTAATGAACCTCTCTAATTTTTTTTTAGCCCTGTTATAGTTTTGGCTTTTACAACATTCTCTGGCAAAGAGTTCCACAGGCTCACTGTGTGTTATATGAAGAAATACTTCCTTTTGCTTGTTTTAAGCCTGCTGCCTAGTAATTTCATTTCATGACCCCCTAGTTCTTGTGTTATGAGAAAGAGTACAGAACATTTCCTTATTTACTTTCTCCACACCAGTCATGATTTTATAGACTTCAATCATATCCCCCCTTAGTCCTCTCTTTTCCAAGCTGAAAAATCCCAGTCTTTTTAATCTCTCCTCATATGGAAGCCGTTCCATACCCCTAATCATTTTTGTTGCCCTTTTTTGTACTTTTTTTTTGAGATGGGGCGACCAGATCTGCATATGGTATTCAAGACGTGAGCATACCATGGATTTATACAGTGGCATTATATTTTCTGTCTTGTTATTTATCCCTTTCCTAATGGTTCCTAACATTCAGTTCACTGTTTTGACTGCTGCTGCACATTGAGAGGATGTTTTCAGAGAACTATCCACAATGACTCCAAGATCTCTTTCTTGAGTGGAAACAGCTAATATAGACCCATCATTGTATTACTTTGCATTTATCAACATTCAGTTTCATTTGCCATTTTGTTGCCCAGGCACCAAGCTTTGTGAAGTCCCCTTGTAACTCTTCACAGTCTGCTTTGGACTTAACTATCTTGGGTAGTTTTGTATCATCTGCAAATTTTGCCACCTCACTGTTTGCCCCTTTTTCCAGATCATTTATGAATATGTTGAATAGGTCCCAATACAGACCCCTGGGGGACACCACTATTTAACTCTCTCCATTCTGAAAACTGATCATTTATTCCTATCCTTTGTTTCCTATCTTTTAATCAGTTCCTGATTCAGGAGAGGACCTTGCCTCTTATCCCATGACAACTTACTTAGCTTAAGAGCCTTTGGTGAGGTACCTTGTCAAAGGCCTTCTGAAAATCTAAGTACACTATAGCCACAGGATCTCGCTTGCTGACCCTGTGAAAAAAGAAATCTTGTAGATTGGTGAGGCATGATATCCCTTTACAAAAACCATGTTGACTCTTCCCCAAGAAATCATGTTCATCTAGGTGTCTGATAATTCTGTTCTTTACTACAGTTTCAACCAATTTGCCTGGTACTGAAGTTAGGCTTACTGGCCTGTAATTGCTGGGATCACCTTGGAGCATTTTTTAAAAATTGGTGTCACATCCTCCAGTCATCTGGTACAGAAGCTGATTTAAATGATAGTGAATACCATCTGGTCCTGGTGACTTATTACTGTTTAATTTATCAATTTGTTCTAAAACCTCCTCTAATGACACCTCAGCCTGGGACAGTTCATAAGATTTGTCACCTAAAAAGAATGGCTCAGGTTTGGGAATCTCCCTCACATCCTCAGTAAAGAATTCGTTTAGTTTCTCCACAATGGCCTTATTGTCCTTGAGTGCTCCTTTAGCATCTTGATCATCCCCACCGCTTCTGATGTACTTAAATTTTTTTTTTTTGCTGTTACTTTTTAAGTCCTTGGCTAGCTGTTCTTCAAATTCTTTTTTGGCCTTTCCTAATTACATTTTTACACTTCACTTGCCAGACTTTATGCTCCTTTCTATTTTCCTCAGTGGGATTTAACTTCAACTTTTTAAAGGATGCCTTTTTGCCTATAACTACTTCTTCTACTTTGTAGTTTAGCCACAGTGGCACTTTTTTGGTCTTATGATGTGTTTTTTTAATTTGGGTTATACATTTAAATTGAGCCTCCTTTGTAATGTCTTTAAAAAGTTTCCATGCAGGTTGCAGGGATTTCACTTTTGGAACTGTACCTTTTAATTTCTGTTTAACTAACTTCCTCATTTGTCTGTAGTCCCCCTTTCTGAAATTAAATGCTACTGTGCTGGGCTGCTTTGGTGTTCCCCCTCTCCCCTCCAAGCACATACAGGGATGTTAAGTTTTATTACGTTATGGTCACTATTACCAAGCGGTTCAGCTATATTCACCTCTTGGACCAGATCCTGTGCTCCACTTAGGACTAAATCAAGAATTGCCTCTCCTCTGGTGCTTTCCAGGACTAGCTGCTCCACAAAGCAGTCATTTAAGGTGTGAAAAAACTTTATCTCCGCATCCCATCCTGAGGTGACATGTACCCAGTCAATATGGGGATAGTTGAAATCTCCCATTATTAGGGTTTTTATTTTTATAGCCTCTCTAATCTCCCTGAGCATTTCACAGTCACTATCACCATCCTGGTCAGGTGGTTGGTAGTAAATTCCCACTGCTATATTCTTATTATTCAAGCACGGAATTACTACCCATAGAGATTCTAAGGTACAGTTTCGTTCATTTAAGATTTTTACTTCATTTGACTCTATGCTTTCTTTCACATATAGTGCCACTTCCCCACCAGCATGACCTATTCTGCCCTTCCAGTATATTCTGTACCCTGGTATTACTATGTCCCATTGATTTTCTTCATTCTAACAAGTTTCTGTGATGCCTATTGTATCAATATTCTCATTTAATACGACTCAAGTTCACCCATCTTATTTAGACTTCTAGCATTTGTATATAAGCACTTAAAAAACTCACTTTTTAGCTGTCTGCCACAATGTGATGTAATTGAATGAGACTCTTTTATTTGACTGTTTCTCATCAGATCCTACCCATATTTTATCATCTTCCATCCACTCCTCCTTACTAGGGTATAGAGACTCTCCAATAACAGATCCTCCCCTAAGTGATGTCTCTGTCCGAACCACGTGTTTCTCCACACCTGTCAGCTTTCCCCCAGCCCTTAGTTTAAAAACTGTTCTACAACCTTTTTAATTTTACATGCCAGCAATCCGGTTCCATTTTGGTTTAGGTGGAGCCCATCCTTCCTACATAATACATAATGCAAAGAGAAGGACAGCAATTCAAACACAGAAGTTAAGAGATTTAGGGTCAAATCCTGATTCCACAGAAGTCAATGGGAGTTTTACCACTGATTTCAGTGGGGCCAGGATTTCATCCTACATCATGTAATTCAAACCCTGTTATGTAGCATCATTATTTGCTGTATATAACATCTATACCTAGAGAGCGAGAAAACTTTACAAGTCTGTATGTGACACTTTAAAGCTACTTTGAAATGTAAGCTTATTTTCTGTTTTGTAAAACAGCAGTAAGCATGTTGAACACATACACGCTTCTGTATTTTTAGTAAATTACATATATTAAACCCTTTTAGTTGACCTAGTACTTAACCACATAAAGATGAAGTCAAGTGATTAACATAGAATCAAACACACGCTACAGTAACTCATGTTTTAAAAACAAACAAAAAAAACCCCAAAAAATAAAACAAGCAAACCGATAGCTATGACTTGAAGGTAAAAGCAAACAGCAAAAGCAGAAAGAATGCCACTTTATAGACTGACAATTCCACAAAAAGGTCATCAGTTATTCAAGGGAAAAAATTATTTATTAACAACACCTAATCTCTTACTCTGTTTCTTAGCTTTGATATAAATTATGTAAATAGAATGTGCAAGTGTGAATAATATGTTAATGGATAACACTGAAAGCAGAATGCAATTTGAGATAAGGCATTTGAGACTAAATTAACCCCTTCATCTAACAGAACACATTTAATCTATGCTTTTTAAAATCCAGTTGTTAAACAGGCCATTTAGAAAAACAGCAGGACAGACAATGCACCCAGGATCCAGAAGTCTGATTGGATATTGATTGAAATGATGCATACATTGGAATGATTAAAATCCAGTTCCTGTCTGTCTCAGTGAGAGAAAAAAAACCAAACTAATTACTTCAGGCAACAGTCTGTCAGGTCAATGACACATTAATGGATCAACCTTTGTGTATGTGGAAGACACGTAACTGTATATGCAAATAACCCGTCTATTCAGGGAAGAGTTATTTTCTACAATAATGAATAAAATGTGAACATAGAGTAGGTATTGGGGTTCAGAGAAGAGAGGCCACAATGCTCTCAGGTGTGCAAATATCATTCAGATGCTAAAAATAAAGGATTCCTTTTTTCCTGATGTGATGTATATGCTCAAGCTTTTATTTCACAGATCTGCAGGACTATAACAAAGAAGAAGGCAGAAGGAAAAAGCTGACAAAGTAGGCAGCCAAGACACTGGAATCCTGAAAGGGAGAGGCAAGATCCTGATGAAACACAGCAAACATCTGAGCCCTAACAATAAGGAGTAAATTTGTGACAGTGAGAGTAATTAACCATTGGTAGAGCCCTGCGCAGATACAAAATTTGTATCTGCATCCAATTTGCGATCCACAAACATGGACTATGGATATAAAGCAGATACCCATAGATTTGCAGGGCTCAAGATATAATATTTGGATCCGCATCCATCCAGGATCCACAAACATGCTCCATGGATATATCCACGGATATAAAGCAGATATCTGCAGATTTTCAGGGTTCTAACCTTTGGAACAATTTACCAAGGCTAATGGTGGATTCTCCATCACTGACAATTTTAAAATCAAGATTGGGTGTTTTGCTAAAAGATCTGCCGTAGGAACTATTTGGGGGAAGTTCTCTGGCCTGTGTTAATCATGAAGTCAGACTATTAGTGGTCCCAAATGCAGTGCCCGCGGGCGCCATGGCACTCGCCGGGCATCTATGTGCACCCATGTACTGGCCGGGGGACAAGCATCCGCCAAAATGCCGCCGAAAAGCAGCGTCACTAAGAGGCGTCGCTGCCGAAATGCCACTGATTTTCGGCAGTGACACCTCTTGACGTTGCCGCTTCTCGGTGGCTCGTCATCTGGCGCCTGCCACCTGGAAAAGGTTGGGGACCACTGGACTAGATGATCACAATGGTGTCTAGATCAGTGGTTTTCAAACTTTTTCTGGGGACCCAGTTGAAGAAAATTCTTAATGCCCACGACCCAACGGAGCTGGGGATGAGGTGTTTGGGGTGTGGGAGGGGCACAGGGCTGGGGCAGGGGGTTGGGGTGCAGAAGGGGGTCAGGGCTCTGGGCTGGGGGGTGCAGGCTCTGCAGTGGGACCAGAGATGAGGGGTTTGAGGTGCAGGAAGGGGTTCCAGGTTTGGGGTGGGGCTCAGGGCTGGGGTAGGGGACTGGGGCACTGGGTTGGGGCATGGACTTACCTCTGGCGGCTCCTGGTCAGTGGTGCAGCCGGGGTGCAGAGGCAGTCTTCCCACCTGTCCTGGCACCACAGACTGCACTGCGCCCCAGAAGCGGCCAGGAACAGGTCCGGCTCCTAGGCGGAGGCACGCAAGTGGCTTTGTGAAACTCTTGTCCGCAGGCACTCCCTCCAACTCCCATTGGCCGGTTTCCAGCCAATGGGAATGTGGAGCCGGTGCTCAGGGCGGGGGCATTGCACGGAGCCCCGTAGCACCCCTGCCTAGAAGCTGGACCCACTGCTGGCTGCTTCCAGGGTGCAGTGCAGTGTCTGAAAAGACAGGCACTAGCCTGCCTTAGCTGGACAGCACTGCCAACGGGATTTTAATGTCCTAGTCAGTGGTTCTGAGCAGAGCAAGGTGACCCAGTGCCTGACATGCTGTGACCCAGTACTGGGTCGCGACCCACGGTTTGAAAAACACTGCTCTAGATGATCACAATGAAATCTATGAAAACATATAAGTGACGACCTGCTGTAATCACTGTACTATAACTGCAAGATTATCTGTTAGCTGACTTGATTTCATATAATTTACTTTTGATCTGAATTGATTTCTCTTACTTTTTCTAATCATCTTCTAGTTAAACTCCTTTTGCATTAAGGAGACCGGCAGCTAAGCACCAAAATCCACCCATAGGAGCCTAAATAGGTGGCCTGATTTTCAACGATGCTGAGCTCACTTAAATCCCATTGACTTCAATTTAGGAACCTAACTTTAGTCATCCTACTTTGAAAACACTGGCTGAAGTGTTTTGGGGAAACTCGAGACAGCCCATCCTGAGGAGAGGCAAACACCCCCCCACAGCGAATATAGGCATGCCTGAGCCACTCAGGTTCTCAGCCAGAGAACAGAAGAAGGGGGCCAGTAGCACAGATATGGTCATCCTACAGAATGACTAAAGCCTAAGACATCAGACAAATGACAAGTCTAAGGGACCAAGGTGGCAGTTTTACAGTAGTTAGAAAAAGGGGAGGAGGAGGGGGAAATAAAAGCCCCAATTATTTTGCAATGTTGTTCACATGTTAAGTGTTAAAAAGGCAGCATGGACACATCACAGCCAAAAAGCACAACCGTCTAGACTGCTAGCGTTTAAACTCTTCCTGAAAGTGGGCCATTACTTCTAGGCAACCAGAACATAAAACAAAACAAATGATCTCTGTACTCTCCAACAGAGTGAGTTTATGCAATGACTCTCCCTGTTGCAAAAGCTGGCTGTTGTTCTTGAGAGATCTGCCCATTTGTAGCACCACATTACAGGGAGAAAACATGACCAGGCAGTGAAAGTATTTTAATAAAATACTCAAGAGGAACATAACTCTTTCCCATCTCTAGATACTATTAAGTAATCCCCTGCTATGCATGATTGTTCTTAAGGATTATTCTTAAGGGTGCAGGGTGCACTAGGTAAAGATCTGCATCTGCTTTCCTTTAGACACGGCGAAAAAGCAACAACCAGTGAGAGCAGAGGGCATATGGTAGTCTGGCAAGATCAAGTGGATTAAACAGACATCTAGCAATGATCCACAAGACCGGGTTTATTTTCAGTTGGGTGGCTGGTTGGTTTCTGTGGGCACCATGATGTATTTCTGTGATCCCTGAAACAGTAAGACGAATGCTTTTGAAAAGTTATGTCTTCTGTGCATTTTAGAGCTCTCGGTTTGAAAAAACAGAATCACGTTATTTATTGAAAGACACAGTTGGAGGGATACTCTTCCCCCCGCAACTCTGGCCCCTGTTTCAACACTACCATCCCTCCCCCACAACCCCAGGGAGGAGATGGGTGGGGACACAATTTAGAGTACAACAGGGTGATTCTGAGCTGCTCCACACCTGTAGGTAGCCCTGAGGAGACTGCTGTCAATTGAAGGAGTCTAATTTATGCTAGACCAGGGGTCGGCAACCTTTCAGAAGTGCTGTGCCGAGTCTTCGTTTATTCACTGTAATTTAAGGTTTCGTGTGCCAGTAATACATTTTAACGTTTTTAGAAGGTCTCTTTCTATAAGTCTATAATATATAACTAAACTATTGTTGTATGCAAAGTAAATAAGGTTTTTAAAATGTTTTAAGAAGCTTCATTTAAAATTAAATTAAAATGTAGAGCCCCCCCAGACCAGTGGCCAGTGTGAGTGCCACTGAAAATCAGCTCGCATGCCATAGGTTGCCTACCCCTGTGCTAGACACTGATCCTCAGAAAAACCCAGATTCAGGAGAGAGCAAAGGTGGCTGACAGGCACCTCATCCCTATCTCCACTCCCCAGGGGTTGTACCTCGTGGAAACGCAGCAAAGGAACTCTGCCAATGTGTTTTAAAATGTCCATGTCACCTTCCTCAAACTGGATTTTGGGTTTGTTTTATTCCTTTCAGGCACATATGCAAAGATTTAATTAAAAATGCTTCTGCATTACACTTTTTCTAACTCCCTATTATGAACATTAAATTACATCTGTCCACGATCCAAATGCAAAAACAGCCTTAACCATAAAAGGACATGTGATAACTGTACTCTTAGGAATGGGATTTGTAACTCTAGTGCCAATTTCAGTGTGAAAAATTGGCTTCATAAGCAATTCAGACAGGTTTTTCAGGTTTTTTTGTTTTTTGTTTTGTTTTAAACCACCTTAACTTGTCTGTGTGAAAGCTGGAAAACTTTCCCAACCCTCAAGGATGATAGGGGATGAGAAGAAAGATCCTTTGAAGGACAACAAAGATATCACAATCAACTTCTATTGCTGGAGATAGGTGGTAAAAGAGGGAGGCTTTCTTTACTATTTGGTGTGTGTTTGTGCTCACAAAAAGCTGAGATCAGAGTCTTAACTATGCCAGTAATGATGTATCAATGAGAAGCTTCCTGAACAGTGGTCTACAGAGCTCTTTCTGGTAGTCTGCAAAGAGCATGGTCACATGGTGTTGTGTCTCCTTGATAGATCACATTAAGTATTTTCTGCGTATTACTTTTCCAAATAAACAACTGCTGTGGAATGTTATTTGATCAGCACTGGGAGGGAGTGTGCTATACACAATTATGGATGGGCACACAACACTCTCTCAAGATGTGGCTATACTGTGAATCTGAGACCCTCTTCCCAATCTTATTGCTGGCATACGGTGCAAATCTGGACCATAGTTCTGAGAGGTTTTAGTTCTGATGGTCCTGCCTCCCAGGGGAGGACTGATACATGGCTCCTGTTTGTTGGGATGTTAGAGCTATCCATGTGCCTGAGGGTGATCTGTGAAGCAAAACCAGATTTTTGGACACAGTAAGTCCTCCGGTGCATAGTGCCCAAGGAGTGAGACAACAGGGCAAATGATGCAGTCTTCATGAAGGGAGTGGCCAGCAGAAGACTTTGCGATCAAGACTAAGTGTACAGTTCCCTGTGAAAACTCAAGAACTCTAAGCTCGGTTGCCACCAAACATGGAAATAAGTGTCCCACTGCACTTCTTATTAAAAGAACCCAGGCAGACATGCCAGCTTGGATTTCTGATCTTACATTTCAGGCCTGGTCTAGCCTTAGGCCTACTTTCCTGAGTCTCTGTGCATTAGTCATGATGCGCTGTCCACAGACCAACACAGGAACAGTCGAGCTTGTTGCCAGGCCTATTCTGCCTGAGTGTTTATTTTACTCACCACTTTTTAACTACACCACCACTTGTAGACTTCACCTGGAGCTTGTTTTTAAAAACAAAAGTTTGATGGCTTAGCTCTCGCTCCCGGGGGGGGGCGGGGAAGAGACAGGCTGAAGGCATTACTCCAACATCATCAGCAGAACTCGCTGACACTGGGGATCTGCCCCAGTTTTTTTTTTTTTTTTTTTTCATTTTTACAAAGGTTTTATTCATCCTGATCATCCATTTGTCGCCTTTAAAACTTCTGGAACTGCTTCTTGGTGCCAGCAGCCTTTGTGACCTTGAGGACGTTGAATCGGACTGTCTTGCTGAGGGGACGGCATTCCCCCACAGTCACAATATCCCCAATCTGGACATCCCTGAAGCAGGGAGAGAGATGTACGGACATATTCTTGTGGCGTTTCTCAAAACGGTTGTACTTGCGGATATAGTGTAAGTAATCCCTGCGGATGACGATGGTACGCTGCATCTTCATCTTGGTAACCACACCTGACAGGATACGACCACGAATAGAGACATTACCAGTGAACGGGCATTTCTTGTCAATGTAAGTGCCCTCAATGGCCTCTTTGGGGGTCTTGAAGCCCAGGCCAATGTTCTTGTAGTAACGGGAGAGTTTCTCCTTGCCCCAGTTACAATCACTGCTGGCTAGCCACCAGCACAGCTGCACCACTGCAAACTTCCAGTGTGGAAAGGCAAGATAGTTCTAAGTCATGGGGAGCACCACGGAAGGTAACTCCTCCAGCCTGCAGCAATGGTAAATTACAGGAGTGCATGGCCTGGCTTATAGCAGCTTTGCCTGTTTACAATCGGAGTTACTATGGGCAGCAATGCGAGATAGCTGAAATCCGTTGTTTGGCCAGGTCTCTGCCTGTCAGTTCCCTTGGGTCTCTGAATTGCTGCCTGGAGACCAGAAATACGACCCAATACCTTCTAAAGTATGCCTAGATCATTTCTATAGGGCTCTCCTATGCATCCTAAAGGGGCTAAAATATTCATTTTTTTTAAATGGGGAAACTGAGGTAGTTGAGGAAATTTGCCCAAAGTCACACAGCAAGACAATGGAAGATCTGGGAACAGAACCCAGCTCTCCTGATGCTTGGCTTGGTTTCCTCCCAACCACATGACTGCCACAAAACACTTGTGTGTGGCAAGTCGACATAGTGAGTAAGTGGTGCCATCATGCTTCCCAATTAGTTATTCACAGTCAGTCTGGACAGAACATAGAAAACAGACAAAAAGAGAGTAACATTAAGAGGAATGTTCCCCTTGCCAGCTGAAAAAGGATACAGACCCCAATCACACAATCCTACTCCATTATTCTCCACAGTCAATTTCTAGTGTAAAGAGCTCCCTGCAGAGGGAACAGACTAATCCTAAGTAGTTTCCTTTTGAATCAGATGCAGGAATGCTTTATTTCTGGAAAGGATGCAGAGAAGTGATTCCAGCCACCACATGGATGTCTTAGGATTCCAAGGGACGTAACTTGCTTTGCCCCTGTTCCTCAGATTGTGTGTGGGGGTTACCTTGTGTTTGGAAATGCCATGAAGCAAGTTCCTCATGCTCTCTTTTCTCTTTCCCTTGGGTTTTACTGAGGGACGATAATCTTGATTTTCTAAGGCAATAAGCACCTGCAGCTCCCATTACAATCAGTAGGAGCTGAACAGTAGGAGTGCAACACCACTGGAAAAAACAATCAGGTCAGAAGTTTTGATTTGATAAATGTACGTTTCCATGTCCACAAAAGAAACAGTATGGCCTTCTGATCTGTAAACAGAGATGCTTACACACTGCAGCAATACTTTTTCTGGACTTTAAAGTATGAGAGGAAGAGTATGTCCCTCGGCCTGCACCACTTCCAGCAGCTCCCATTGGCCTGGAGCAGTGAACCGCGGCCAGTGGGAGCCGTGATCGGCCGGACCTGCAGACACGGCAGTTAAACAAACCGGCCCGGCCCGCCAGGGGCTTTCCCTGAACAAGTGGCGTCCCAAATTTGGGAAACACTGCCATACAGGATGAATGCCAATGTTATTCATATTAATTTTCTATTTATACAGCATGTGAATGCATATCGTGCTTTGCAAGAATATACTGAAAACAAGACCTCTGCCTAGAAGAGCTTTTAAGACATGCACTCCCAGCCCACACTTGGTGTTGCCAAATATTTTAAAACAGCAGCAATGTGTGTATCTTGGAATCAGTCTGAGAAAATGTTTCAGTGTGCAATCTGCATTTTTTTCTAGTGCTACAGGGCTTTGACTGATGTCTGAATTCACATGGCAATAATGACCCTATAAGGAGGGGTCATCAGAGTTCCCATTGTTAGGGGGAGGTAGGAGGAGAAAGGCATAGCCCCTACCACAACTTTTTTCGCATCCTGCTTGTTGGTGTAATATCAACCCTTCCTATCCTATTCTGTGATGTACAGATACAGGAAAGGTCTATTTGTATACTTATTACTGAAAGCCTCTGACTGAGCTTACTACTTTTGTCAATATCCTGTTGGGGCCTTATCCTGATTAGCTGACACTGACAGCAGCAGGCCCTGCCTATCATTACATTTCAATTTTGCAATTTATGCTCAAATAAGGAATTGATACTGTAGCCATGAGTAAAGCAACACTGTGACCATAGATGAACGAGTCTAGGTAATGTAAGAACCGACTTCCATCTTCATCTGAACAGAAATGTTAAAAAAATTAGAAAGCAAGGGCCAGTCTGTTCTGCCTGGGCATTATTTACCAAAAAAGAAATGGTTTTCCCTACAACTCCTGGGGGAAAAAATTCCTGCCTCTGGCTCTTGAATATTTTGGGAGCTAGTTGTCTGTTGCTGTCTCCCCCAGAGGTGGCTCCATTTCAGCAGTATGGTACAGAGATGCAGTAGTCTGTGAAGCACTTTAGGATCTTTTTGGGAGTACAGACATTACCATACATTTAAATTACTTAGGCCCAATGCATATGCTAAAATAGGGAGGGTGTTGAGGGCACACAACTATCCACACAGTTAGGAGTAGATCACGCAGCTGAAAATTTCCCCTTCTCAGCACAGCCACTTTTCTTCTCCAGAAGTGTGAAGTCCTGGCCTTCAAGGGAAAGAGCCCACTTGGGCTTTGCTCCTGGATGCAACTCTAAGCAGCATTCAACTTCCATCCCGATTCAGAAAATTTTATTTGAATAGCTGGACCTACAGTTCTATGCTTTCAAGTTTACTACACCACTGGGAATAGATTGATTCAAAATCAGAAGGGTACCCAAGCTATTCCCCACTTAACCAATAAAACTGCAACTCTAAAGTAATGTAGTCCACAAAATACTAGGACTCTAGTTTAAACACAACATAAATGCTAAGCATAACAAACTAGAACAAAGGATAACACATTAAACACTTATCTGTGAATCTCAACGAGCTTCAATATCAATTTGAAAGTGACAGTGAAAGTACACATTTTCTAATGGTCACTTTTAACCATTTAGTTGCAGTTCAAAAAGAAAAGTTTTGGTGGGGAAAGCCAGCCCAGAATTACTACTAAGGCTTTTGAATGGCTTCTACAACATGTAGTTTTTTAGTTTTTAACGTTGGGGTCTAGATTACCTGTTTCTACTTTATTCCTATTTACTAGCAGACAGATTTTGGAACTTCTCAGAATAAGGTACAGGAAAGTAACAAATACTTTCCTCATGGATTGTATTTTCTAAATGGACAAACTACCTAAGTCTCAATTACTGAGGGACAATCTCCACTCATTTTTATATTTTGCTTTCCACAATCAAATCTCTGTACAACTTTTCATGTGTTATGTACCCAAGTATTCAGATTCTAATATCTAAACCACGGATCGGCAACCTTCAGCCCACGGCCCGCCAGGGTTTGTTTACCTGCTGCGTCCAAAGATTCGGCCAATCGCGGCTCCCACTGGCCATGGTTCACCGTCCCAAGCCAATGGGGGCTGCGGGAAGTGGTGCGGGCCGAGGGATATGCCGGCCGTGGCTTCTTGCAGCCCCCATTGGCCTGGGACGGTGAACTGCGACCAGTGGGAGCCACAATCGGCCGAACCTGCGGACGCAGCAGGTAAACAAAGCGGCCCGGCCCGCCAGGGGGCTTATCCTGGCGTGCCCCATGCCAAAGGTTGCCGATCCCTGATCTAAATTGTATTGTTAAATCTATTCACCTAAATTTGGGATATTGCTGATTATATACTCTATATATCATATGACTTTATCCACAAATACAAAGTTTGTGTTTAATCTAAGCACTATACCCAGCTGTACAGACAAACTTTTCTCAATCTATGTATTATATAATTTTTTTTAACATTAGCTTTAATAAAAATTTCAAATCTGTTCCACATGAGTTGGGGTGTCAGAATTTGGTCCTAAATAAGTGTTACTTGTTTGCATGTGCTTTGCCTTGGTTTAGTTATTACAGTTTTAGCCAACTGAAATAAAACCGTCTTACTGTCTTTCCCACACAAACATAACTATAGGAGGGGGGAAGAATAGGCTAAGATTTCTTGATGTGATATGGGACTGGGAAATGAAAGACAGAATTTGATGAAGACTAAAAATAAAGCTTACTGCAAGTATTTCTGACTTAGTCTGTTCTGACTTGTAATGAGAGAGTTGCTGCTGTCTGCTGGAATGCCTGTCTCAGTCAGGACCCCCTCACCCAGGAAGAGACAACATAAACTTCTTAACAAGTGTTTCACATTCCTGCCTCACTTTACTGTCTGTACTGTAATAGCAGCAGAAGGATCAGCAAAACCAACTCTCTTGGAAACTGGTGCATAAGACCACCCTCCCGCTCCCCCACCCTTGGCTTCCCAAAAAATCTCAGCCTCAGCTACAATTGGGTAAATAACCAATGGTGCTTTAAAAAGGAACTGCTATAAAACTCTAAAGGCTAGATCCTCAGTTGGTGTAAATCAGTGTAGCTCTGATCACATGTAAAAGTTCATTTCAAAGAGGAAAGAAACAAATGGACGAAAACTCCTCTCTCAGCTACAGGAGGTAGCAAATTCACAGTGCATGATGACGCTTGAGATGATAAATGATGGGCTTTTGAAAAGCAAATATTGACTGATGCCCTCACCTCACATTCTTTAGAAAAGCAAACACAGCAGAACCCCATTAATTCACACTTCACTAGCCCACACCCCCCATAATTCAAACAGAGAAACCTGAGGCCTCTACCCTCCGCTCAGAAATGGTTTAATAGCACATTGCTTGAGTGTGGTTTCATGTTACTAAAACTAAATCCCTGTTAGCAAGTATACTGCAGTAGAATTGACCGCTTACATGATGAAGTATTCTTACAAATGCTTACAAATCAAATAATACTTGTCCAGTAAATGAATGAAGTTCATTTTGTGATGCTGCACAAGCCTTTTTTTTTTTACACTTTGCTTACTCACTAACTCTCACAAGTCCGTAATTCACTGTGGGATTCCCAGTCATCTGAATGAATTAGAATTTTTCTGTTTGCAAGCACAGCTTATCTCAAATGCTTTGGGAATGTCAAAACTTCTGGATAAGAGGACAGCAAACTGGGTTGGTGGGATAAATGCCGAAGACGTGGATAACAGAGTGTTTTCATTAAGCTGAGTTTAGTGTTGTAAATGGAAAAACTTCAGAGCATGTCACCTGCTCACTCCCCAACTCTCATTATAATACCGTAGCACCTAAAAGCCCTAATTATGGGCTGGGACGGACTCCATTGTGCTAGGCGCTGTACAAACATGCTCAAAAATACAATCCCTCTAGACCCTGAGGAGAGAGACAAATCCCTGTTTGGTGATATCAACCCCTCAACATGCCTCTGCCCTTCTTATGCGCCCCCATCTCAGTTTTTCCATTGAAACCAGTTGCCATAATGCTCCCCCCATGTCTCTGACAGTCTCCCACCCTCCACCCCATGCACACAGCATGCTCCCTCACCTGCAGTAGACCAGACACTCCATGTGGTTAATCTCATTGTCAGAGCGGTAGCGGCTGTAATCCTCCCACAGGTCCTTGATGGCAGTGACAGCCAGGATGAAGAGCACAGGGGCCAAGGCCAGCTCAGGCTGGAAGGCATTCACCGCCGGCACGAAGTTGAGCAGCGCGATGAAGACAAAGTAGACATTGGCCAGGCGGTGAAACTGTTCAAAGAGGTTCTTGGGCAGGAAGGACAGAGCCGTGTACTTGGTGGTCTTGAGGCGATTATTGGCCAGGGGGCTCCTTTGGGCCTTCTCCGCCTCAGGCCCAGGTAGCAGCAGGTTAGAGTGCACAGTCCGTGTCTTGCTCTCCTTCTTCTTCCTCTTTCTTCGCCTCCTGTTCTTCCTCTCCTTCTCCTCTTCCGTCAGCACCTGGGGCGCATCCCTGCCCTCTTCAGCATCCTGTGCCATCTCTCCTGTCCTCCTTCCCAAACACACAGGACAGACGTGAGCACTTCTGCAATGGGGGCACTTGGCAGAGCCTGGGAGAGAAAGGACTGGCTGCCCCTCCCTGCTCTGCACTAAGTTATCATCCTCAAAGCCTACTCACTCCTCACTTTCCTTTCCCAGAAGGGGAGGAGGCTTCCTTCAACTCTCTCAATGTTTTGTTTGGCCTCTGGCTCGCTTCCTCCTTCTCCTCCTCCTCCTCCTGTGTTTGGGAGGAGAGAGCTTTTTTTCCCTTCTGATTCTCTCACCCTCCTTGGCTCAGTCTCGTCTCCTCCTTGCTAAGGCTAACTAGTGCTCCAGGAGCAAGGGAGGGTGGACTGAATGACTGTCCCGTTGTCTGTCTCTCCAGGAGAGGAGACATACAAAGTAATCCTTGTCCTGTACGTCATTTCAGCCACACTACTCGTTTCCGCTACAAAAAAACAGGAGGCTTGCAGAGACGGCAGCAGCAGCAGCAGCACGTTAGTAGTGGAAACACGAGAGAATCACACACACAAGACCAGGGTTGGAGGAAGAGACAAGCGTTTTTTAAGAGCAAGAGAAGGGGGAGGGAGACAGAAAAGCAGCCACACCGGGAACTTTAAAAGCAGGAGAACTTTTGACTCCACAAAGTTAGTAAGTTAAAGTGTGATCCAGTTCCTGGTGTGTGTGTTAAATGCCTGGTCTTTGGCATGGCTGGAAGCTGCTCCTTCATTCCATCCTCTCAGTCTTTATTTACACAATCAACCAAGGGCAGGCACTTCCCTCCCTCCCCCCACTCTGGATGTAAACCCACAGGTTACACTTATGTGCTGCCTTTGACTTTCCATTACACATAAGGAATGGGAGGGTTTGGTTTGCTTGTCCCCCACCCCCACCCCCCGCATTTGATAGTTGCAGTTCTGTACTGCTTTTCATCCAAGGGGATCTCAAGAGCGCTATATAAATCTGCACTTAACCACGTCAACTTAGCCTTTATACATTGATTCATTTCAAAATATTCCTGTTTGATAGAGCACTCTTTGAACATAGTATGTCATTGTTTATTTTTACACACACACACACACACTTAACATGGGCAAAACATATTTTCCCCTAACTTTGTTCTCAAAAACAGTGTAATCATTTTTTCTCCCAAAATAATTGAGCCTAAGGCAGACACGAAGGGTGGTGGGAGACACACCTAGACCCCTCCTGACAAGGGTGATAGGATTAAGGCAACTCCCCTAGCCTCATTTGCACCAAAGATGGGACAGGGAGGCATCTCCATTAGCACACAGAATGGAGAGCAGAGATTCCAAGGCAAGAACCGCACTGAACTCTGGGACCAGAAAAGCAGGGAAGCAGGGCTGGTGCAACCACTAGGCGAACTAGGAGGCCACCTAGGGCGCCTAGTGGTTGAGGGTGCCTAAAAGCCCACTCAGGCGAGGAGGTGGAATGGAGGTGAGCTGGGGCAGGGGGGAGCGGGGATTGCATTGTGAGCTCCCTGGAAGGAACACCACCCATAGCCAGGAGTGATCAGCTTCTATTGTCTAGCCTAAAGAAAACTCAAGTCATCAGTTTACCCATAAACAAATCTAGTGTTCTTCCTTGAACCATTGTTGTTTCCCTACAAAAATCCCTACCCACGCTCAAGTGAGTGTCCTGATGCCTGGATCCAACTCTGCATCAGTTCCACTGGGATTTCATCTTCTCCTGACTGATCGTGCTGGGGGCTTTGCCTGTCTCCCGCACTCAGGACCCTGAGCTACCACCATCACCTGGGAACCCCGACCAGTTCAAGCTTCATGGATTGATGAGATCTCTAGCTCTCTCTCTGTTTTCTTTTCTACCTCAGGCAGGTATAGTTTTCTATATATGACTTTTGTAACCTTTAATAATGTAACTGTTATATTGGTTTAGGCTCTCCTTGTGTGGTTATCACTATTATTCAAATAATAAGTTTTATGGGTAAGCTAATTGTTTCCCCCTCTCTCTCTGAACTTTACTCTTTTGTGGGTTTAGCTGCCTCATTTACTCTGCAGCAACACTTCTCTTACCTAAGCTAAAGATCCCTGTAGTGCACAAAAATCCTGTGGGGTTTGCTCATCAAGTGGGTTACTACCAGAACAATTGTGACATGAAAGTGCAGATAGGGACGTGCTGAACCTGTGACATACGAGGGTGGCAGCTTGGAAGTGCTGCTCAACCCAGACTACTGAGTCCAGGGGCATATAAAGGTGGCAGCCTGGAAGTGCAGTTTGACCCAGCCTGCTTTGACTTACTCTATTCTGGTGCGGTACCTGTGGCATATAAGAGTGGCAGCATGAAGTGCTGCTTGGCCCAGCCTATTGAGCTCAGGGACATATAAGGGTGGCAGCTTGAGAGTGTTGATTGACCCGATCCACTCAGACTTGCTCTGTTAGAGTGTGTGTGTGTACGTGTGTTTTTTCATCTGATTCTGGGGCTGGAGGAACCCAGGTCCTGCAGGATAGCGCCATTGGGAGGGGACTTGCAGAAGGGAGGAGTAGAGCTCCATATGAAAAAACACAAGTGACAAAAGCAGTACATTGATAGAATTACAGAAGCCCACCCCCCAGAAGAGTAACCCTAATAAATGAGCGTACCCCAAACTAACAGGCAAATCTGGTAACACTATTCACATCAGATGCTCAATAAACACAAGATTTTGCAGCTATCAAGTATAGCACCCCACATATAAAGGATCTCAAAAACACAAAGCTGCTCAGACTTCTCTTCCTACTCTTTGCACATACGACTGCCTGCCTGTCTTTTCACTTGAACTGAAAGAAGTCAGAAATGTACAGATGGGGAAACTGAGGTGTAAAGAAGCTAAAAGGCAGGGGTGAAAGTAATGTACAGGACTTACCGGTACTGCCGGAGTCCTGAGGGGGCGTGACCCCACCCGGAAGAGGCCTCTCAAGATTTAAAGGCCCTGGGGAACCAGCTGTGGCTGGGAGCCCCAGGGCCTTTAAATCAACCAGGGGCTCCCAGCTGCAGAGGTGGCTGGGAGCCCCCTAGGGCTCAGGGGCAAATTAAAGGGCCCGGGGCTCTGGCCACCAGGAGGAACCCGGAGCTTTGTGGGGTTGGGGCAGGAATTTAAAGGGCCCAGAGCTCCTGCCACTGAGGGAAGCCCGGAGCCCTTTAAATCCTGGCCCTAGCTTGGCCGCCGGAGCTGCGGCCGGGATTCAAAGGGCTCCGGGCTGCCCGCAGCGGCGGGGAGCTCTGAGCCCTTTAAATCTCAGCCGCAGCTGGGATTCAAAGAGCTCTGGGCTGCCCGCAGCAGCCAGGAGCTCAGAGCCCTTTAAATCTCAGCCGTGGCTGGGATTCAAAGGGCTCTGGGCTGCCCGCAGCCGTGGGCAGCCCAGAGCCCTTTCAGTCCCCGCTGTGGAAGTCTATGCAGTCCAGCACGTCGTACTGGCTCTTCCCGGTATGCTGTACCTGACTGCACCGGCTTACTTTCATCTCTGCTAAAAGGTGTCCCCAAGATTGCACAATAAGATCACTGCAGACCCAGGAATAAAGTCCACTTTACATGGATTGCCGTACCTGTGCCTTAAACCACAATAATATCTTTCCTCTCATCCCCTCTGTATCTTCATTTCCTCCATTTTGGAAGTGGTAATAATCACCCAAATGTCTTAGACAGCTGTTTTTTGGATGATACATATGAAACATGTCCAAGATATAAAGCACTATACGAGTGCTAATTAATGCACGTCTTCTCAGAACAAAGCTCAATAGTGGTATAGCATGCCTTGCACAGTTAAAGTATGAACTCTAGCTTCGTGTGAGTGTGGAGATGGGCGCATCTATGCTAACCCAAGTAAAACTAGATGTTCAGATTAGTAAACTTGCTGTAAATCTGAATTTCTAAGAATGGCCTTTTGCACAACATTTTGATGGTAATATGGTCTTTAAAAATGAGGTTATGAAATACGCCAGCTAAACGGTGCCTTTCCTGTGTTGCCAACTCTTGTTGTTTTACCATGAGTCTAGCAATATTTGGTGTTTTCCAGGAAGCCCCAGCTCCTGGGATCCTGTGATTAGGGGAGAATCTCAGCTTTCATTTCTTTGGCCTGGTCTACACTGGGGGAGGGGGGGGGTTCGGTCTAAGGTACGCAACTTCAGCTACGCGAATAGCGTAGCTGAAGTCAAAGTACCTTAGTTCGAATTACTTACCTGTCCTCACGGCGCGGGATCGATGTCCGCGGCTCCCCCGTCGACTCCGCTACCGCTGTTCGCGGTGGTGGAGTTCCGGAGTCGACGGGAGCGCGTTCGGAGTTCGATATATCACATCTAGATGAGACGCGATATATCAAACTCCGAGAAATCGATTGCTACCCACCGATATGGTTGAAATAGTTAACCATGTTGACATGAAATCATCATCCTTAGGCTTCTGAGTTAACACTTCACTGAGAAGAATGAGCTTTTGTTTCAGACTCTGCAGACATCACCACTTCATTGATACTATTTACACAATTTCTTCACAACTATAAAGGCTAGAGATTTAGGGCCAGATTTTCAAAAGGACTCAGCACTCACAACTGGGGCCAGATTTTCAAAAGAGTTCAGTGCATTAGCTACTGAGTTCCTGCTGGGTGCAAAGAATTTCTGAAAAACCTGTGATGAATGAAATCCGGGACCCATAGAAGTCAATGGCAAAACTCCTATTAACTTCAAAATGGTCAGGATTTCAGCCCGGTGCCTAAATGAGAGTGGCGCTTTTCTGAAAATCTGGCTCCAATTGTGGTTGCTGAGAATTTGCAAATCCACCCTTGAGCTCTTTTGAAAAACTGGGCCTCACCTTTTTATTTGTTTTAATACGAGCTGACATCCTGAAGCACGTGGAAATTGCAAAAATAAGACGTACTGACTTGCTGAGTGGCTGCTAGCCAGGTCAGTCTGAGCCTTGGTGCCATGCATCAGTCTTTCCTCCAGGCTTTGCATTGTGTGTGTTTGGTGAAGAGTGACAAAAAGTAAGTTCTGTACTAGGTATGGAATAGAACCAAGAACTGCCTTTTCATCACAAAGTTGAACACAAGCCGAGAAAAATCGAAAGCTGACACCATCTGTAACCCACACCTCTAGGGAAAACAGGGTATGGCAGTTAAGGATGGGGAGCCTGATTGTGAGAGGAGTTGAGCATCCTCTTCTCCCAAAGACATTGGTTACACTTTTCAGGAGCAGAATTGCTAACCTCAAGCATTCAAAAATCATGAGCAAGGCCTCCCCGCCCCCTCCCCCCAAGACTGAGACTGGCTAAAACATCATGAGAGGCTGTTTTTTTAAATTGGTGTCTTTTTATTGGCTTTCTGGTTTTGAGCCTTTAGGGTTCTTGTTATGAGCTTTTCTCCACAAACACGAGGGTTAGAAACTTACTTCTATTTAAAATAAAGAAATCAAAAAGAAAAAAAAGAAAGCTAAAAGTCTCATGACACTAAGAGCTGGAGCTTGTTTAAAAAAAACCCCACCAATATCATGAGACTCAATCTGAGCACTGTAAAGTGGTTACAGATTTTGTATGACTTAATTTGAGACTGTTTCAGTGTCTTTTGTCAAGCACCCACAAAATCAGTGGCCAGTTTTGAACAGCTTGTCCTTAAATAAATGAAGAGGGAGATCAGCATCCCACAGGATCGGGTTTTTAAAACCCTCATTGAGAACTCACTGATTTTTACCCCTCTGTGTTGCTGCTGTGTTGCCACTCAACTCCTGCTCTCACACGGGCGAGAGTTTAACTTGGCTGTTTCATTTGAAGATTTTTCAACTGTTAACAATACATCCTCTCACTCAGTCATATGGGATATCCCCAAGTGTCAAAAATCATGGATATTTATTTAAATAATCATGCTGGTATAAACAAGAGTTCTGCCTTATTTTAAAGTGTCATTGTTGGTGACTCAACAGCTTAAGCTTGCATTGCAATATTGCCAGCCACAAGAGTTAAAAAACCATGAATGACCCCCGCACCCAAAAAAACCCCACCATGTGATTGGCCTAAAATCATGCAAAGGTTTAAAAAGAATAAATACTGGGGCCATGTGATTATGCTACAGGCACTACAGCAAGCCAGCTATAACGCTGCAGCTGTAGCGCTGAAGGGCAGACCTTCGTTACTGCAATGGAAAGAGTTTTTCCCATCACTGTTAGTAACCCACTCTCAGGGCAGCAGTAGCTAAGTTGATGGAAGAATTCTTCCATTGGCCTAGCTGCCTCTATACCGGGGCGGTTGTGTTGGCATAGCTTTCACATGCTTGGGTGCCATAGCTACGTTGACCGAACTTTTAAGTGTAGACCAGGGCTTTTGCTCTTTCATTTGTCTTTGTATCCCCTGACCACCTTGTGCAGGTGTGTGAGTGATACGACAACTACAGGTTGAAAATATATAAAAAGTACGCACACAAAAATGCAGGCCCCCCCGGCTCCCCTGTGTACTGCTCCCTCACTCCCTTCCCTGCTATTGCCCAGAGGGCTTTGCATTTCCCTGGGCCCCTTTTCCCTGACTGCCCTGACTCTCCCCTCTCCCACTGTCCAGAGTCCTCCTTGAACCCTCCCCACACACACTCACACAGCCCAGACCCTCCCTTGTTGTGGGAGCAGGTTCACATTCTGATTTCTCAAGGGCTAGCACACAGCTTGGCTGAACAAAGAAGGGGTTTATAAACATAAGTTACCCACATATGCTGAGGCCTTGTCTACACTACAAGACTATTTCGAATCAACTTAGTTCGAATTTGTGGATTCGACCTTATGAAGTCGAATTTGTGTATCCATACTAAATACACTAATTCGAATTTCTGAGTCCACATTCACGGGGCCAGCGTTGACTTTGGAAGCGGTGCACTGTGGGAAGCTATCCCACAGTTCCCGCAGTCCCCGCTGCCCATTGGAATGCTGGGTAGAGCCCCCAATGCCTGCTGGGGGGAGAAATGTGTCGAGGGTGGTTTTGGGTAAGTGTCGTCATTGAACCGTCAATCACAACCTCCCTCCCTCCCTCCGTGAAAGCGCCTGCGGGCAATCTGTTCGTGCACTTTTCTGGTCAGTGACAGCGCGGATGCCACAGCACTGCAAGCACGGAGCCCGCTGCGATCATCGCCGTTTTCTCCTCCTCGCACTTTATCGTCCACGTCTTCCACAGTCAGCTGCTGAGAAATTGGGCTACTTTTCAATGGTGCTGCAAGCACTGGGGGACCATAGGGGACGTTTTACAAACATCAACGTCGGGTGGCCGGGCAAGGTTCATGATGCGTGTGTTTTCAGGAACTGTGGGCTGCTCAGACGCCTGCAGGAAGGTAGTTTCTTCCCGGACCACGAAATAACTGTTGTGGATGTGCAGATGCCTATAGTCATCCTCGGGGACCCAGCCTGCCCGCTAATGCACTTGCTCATGAAGCCCTATACAGGCGCCTGGGACAGCGACAAGGAACTCTTCAAATACCAGCGAGCAGCGTGACCTGTGACTGTTCAGTTTCTTTACAGAGAAGCTGAACCTGCCCCTGTTTCTTTACCCACTCACTGTTGACTCTCCTGTTCGGTTACATACCCCGTTCACCCCGTTACCCCCACTTCCAGCACACGTGTAAAAATAAAATACATGTCCCATTATTACTTAACAAAGGTTTCTTTATTCATGACTTTTCGTGAAAGGGTTGAAACTGGGACGCAGGCTGTGCTGGGTACGGTGTGCGGTGATGTAAAGACCGCCTCTAAACTCAAGGAATGACAGGCTCCTGCTCCTAGAGCGGTCCGCAGTGCCGGAAGGCTTCTTTCAACGGAGCCTGCCATCCCTCTTTATGGAATTCTGTGTGCGGGCGGATATGTGACCTTGTGGTGGAGGAGGACAGATACAGATTCCTCAGCTGCGTGACTCAGCGGTCCAGGACAAGGACCGCTGTATAAGATCTGTAACCGCCCTCCCCCGCTGCAAAGTCACATCTCCCCCGCCCACACAGATCCTGGAAACCACCTCCTAAAACCGACCAGGTTGCCTACTGACTGCACCGTGTGTGTGACCCGCTGCTGATCCTGCCCCCGTGTCTGTACCCTGGGAAAGGTGACTGTCCTATGCAATTAACCACCACCTTCCCCACGCCCCCCATTCGAACACAGTCTTCTTTGAAAAAACATAACGGAAACAGTAATTAACAGCAAAGCATTTTTATTAATTAAGTAGACAGTTAGGGGATGGGACTGGGATTGGGACTACTGTGAGTCTGGAAGTGAAGGACTTCGGCAAAAGTAGGGTCTGAGAGCTTTTGGGTACTTGAGCACTGTGCTGTGGTGCAGTGACAGTATTCACGTCCCCGGCCGCCCCTCCTCCTGATTATTTTCGGTGAGGGGGGTATGGGACTTTGTGGCGGGGGAGTGCGGTTGCAGATACACTGCAGGGTGTCTCTGTCCTCCTGCGGTCCTGCAGAACATCCACAAGGCGCCTGAGCGTGTCCGTTTGCTCCCTCACTAGTCCAAGCATTGTTTCAGTCGCCTGCTTGTCTTCCTCACGCCACCTCTCCTCCCGTTCGCTGTGTGAGTGCTGGCACAGAGAGACGGTCTCCCTCCACTGGCTCTGCTGGTCCGCCTCTGCTAGGTAGCAGCCCATACGTTCCTCGAACATCTTGTCCCTTGTCTTTTTCTTTCGCCGCCTAATCTTCGCCAGCCTCTGCGAGGGGGATGCTGAGGCAGGTCTGGAGACAGTGGAAGCTGTGAGATGGGAAACAGGGAGTGAATTCCTTGCAAAGATAAATTTTTGCGAACAATTAACTGAGTCTAGGCTGTCTCTGTGAATTCTGGGTTGAGACCCCTGTGCCTGCTGGGGCAGAAATCATTTTCGCGGTGGATTCTGGGTAAATGTCGCCAGTCATTCCTTCCTCCGGGAAAGCAACGGCAGACAATCATTTCAAGCCCGTTTTCCCAGAATTGCCCTGGCATACGCCATAGCGTGGCAACCATGGACACTGTTTTGCCTTTTGTGTATGTCACCGTATGTGTACTAGATGCCGCTGACAGAGGCGGGCCAGCAGCGCTACACAGCAGCATGCTTTTGCTTTTGCATGACAGCAAAGATGGTTACCAGCCATATTGTACCATCTACCATACCATAAATTGGTAATAAGATGGTAATAAGATGGGCATGGTTACCTGTCCTTTTGCACTGCCCCATTTGGTGCTGTCATAAGTGCCCCTGGCCGAGCAGCCAGGGGCGCAAAAGCAAAAATTGGGAATGACTCCCTGAGTCAATCCCTCCTTTTTGGTATCTAAAAATAGAATCAGTCCTGCCTAGATTATGGGAAAGTGTACTACAGAACCACTGTATCATAGAACCAGAGAGCACAGCTGCTCTGTGTCCGATCCTGCATAAATTATGAGCTGTATGCTATTCACAGGGGGTGCTCCTGCAACAACACCACCTGTTCATTCCGTTCTTACCCCAGCCTTCCTGGGCTACCATACCATGGTCCCCCCACTTGTGTGATGAAGTAATAAAGAATGCAGGAATAAGACACAGCGACTTGTTTGTGAGCAATGAGTGGAAGGAAGCCTCCAGCTGCAATGATAGTCCAGGCAGGACATTAAGGAGTGTGGATGAAGGAGCCCATCATCCCTGTGCTAGTCCAGGGGCAATCGAATCTTTTATTTACAATGAAGGGTGGGGGCTGATGGAGCTCAGCCCCCTGTTGCAATGATGAGGACGGTTACCAGCCATATTGCACCATCTGCCATCAAAAATTAGGGACAGGCGCCCTTGATCGACCTTACTGATACTAGTCGGCATGGTTACTAGCCCTTTTGCACTGCCCCATGTGCCAATAGGCTGATGGTACAAAAAGATGGAAATGCATCCTCATCATCAGCCATCAATAGTGTGGGGGGAGCAAGGATGTTGGTGTTGAGTGCTGCACCATCGCGTCTATCTGCAGCATTCAGTAAAGATAGGGTGACATGTAAAAGAGTCAGAGGATTGTTTTCACTTCTGGTGGTGGGTGGGGTGTGTGCGCAAATTGCCGAACTATGCCCTCACCCACCGCAGACACTGTGTTTGGCCCTAGAAGCATTTGGAGCTCATCCAAGAATGCAAATACTTTTCGGAGACAGCAGGAACTGTGGGATACCTTGCGTCCTCATTCCCCCCTCCCTCCATGAGCGTCCATTATATTCTTTGGCTTTCCGTTATGCTCGTCACGCAGCTGCGTGCTGAGTCTGTGCTATGCCGTCTGTCCGTAGATTTCTTAAAAATACTTTGGACCAGGCGTAAAATTACAGTAATTACCCTAATTAGATGCAGGAGTCTCCGAGCGAGATCACCCTGAGGAGGGTCACTGAAGGAGATAGAGAGCGCATGCTGCGTGAAAGCTAGCACGAACCAGGGCCCGATGCAGCCGTGCTCGGGGAGGCAGTGCTCCCTGAGTTCCTCATGAAAGCCTCGCGCGGAAAACTGTGCTACCACGGAGCACCCAATAAGGCAGCTCTCCCCAGGAACCTCCTGCTGATGCTTTTCGATTAACGCAAGGAGAGCTTCGTGGAGATCTCCAAGGATGATTTCTGTTCTATCCCCATATGTAGAGAGCCCTCCTTTTCACAGAGTTAAGATTCCTGTTATATTAAGAATAAAAGTTAACATGGTTACAGCACTTACCGACTGCTCCTTCCCCTGATTCAGGGTCCGGGTTAATGGCCGGGGAGGGTTGTTGGGGGATCTCCGTGACGGTGATGAATAGATCCTGGCTGTCGGGGAAACCAGCGTTGTAAGCGCTCTAGCCTGCCTCGTCCTCCACAAACCCTTCCTCATCTTCCCCGTCCGCGAACATCACCGAGGAACTGGCCGTCGACACTGTCCCATCGTCAGAGTCCACGGTCACTGGTGGGGCAGTGGTGGCAGGCTCCGTAGCGTCCGTTTGCCGCTTTGATTTTTTGGTAGCCTTGTCTGGGGTCCTTGATTTTCACGCGGCGCTGCGTTGCATCCCGCCTGTATCCTCTGTCTCTCATGGCTTTGGAGACCTTCTCGTAGGTCTTTGCATTCCGTGTTTTGGAGCGCAGCTCCGAAAGCACAGACTCCTCGCCCCACACACCGATCAGATCCAAGAGTTCCCGGTCAGTCTATGCTGGGTCCCTCTTTCTATTCACAGATAACATGAACTCCTCTGCTGGAGAGCTCTGCATCGTTGCAGGTGCTGCGGAGCTCGCCCCGATGTCCAGCCAGGACGTCAGATTCAAAGTGCCCAGACAGGAAAATGAATTCAAATTTTCCCGGGTCATTTCCTGTGTGGCTGGTCAGAGAATCCAAGCTCGGACTGCTGTCCAGAGCGTCAACAGAGTGGTGCACTGTGGGATAGTTCCCGGAGCTACTAAGTTCAATTAGCATCCACACCTAGCCTAATTCGAGCTAGCCATGTCGAATTTAGCGCTACTCCACCTGTCGAGGTGGAGTACCAAATTCGAACTAAAGAGCCCTCTAGTTCGAATTAAATGGCTTCCTGGTGTGGACGGTTGAGCGGTTAGTTCGAATTAACGCTGCTAAATTCGAATTAAAGTCCTAGTGTAGACCAGGCCTGAGTGACTGACTGACTTAGATGGCCAGTTTCATGGAGTCATCGCACCACAAGTTAGTTCTTAAGGAGGGACACACCAGTGTTCAATTTTGTCATTGATCTTAAATAAGATTTCATCTGAAGCAATTTCTATGTCAACATACCCGTCTTTTGGAAGTCGGACACAAGATCTTTCTCACCTTTTCAGTGCTGCCAGATCTTGCGATATTTGAAGTATTACTTAAAGCCTCAGCTCCTGGAATCATGTGAACACATAAGAATCCCTGTGTTCATTAAAAAGAAGTGTAAGTGCTTAGTCCTCATCGCTGGGAAGAAATGCTTGAAACTGACCTGCATGCAACTTAAAGGTAAAAATCCCCAAGGCAAATAAAAGATTTCTAGGATATTGCCAATCATGTGTCAAATTACCCCAGACTCCCACACCCTCAGCCCCACCTTTGCCTACATTTTAAACTATTGATACTCTTCATCTTATGGGAATGCCCTAAGGCCTTAAATCAGATTCTAGGTTCCATGGAGTCAGTCATGGGACAAACAGTTAGAGAGAGGCACTGCTCATTGTGCAGAATCTGTCTGTCTGTTTGCAGCTCAGGCTCTTTCCATTTGGCTCTCATTAAGGCTGAGAACTACCTGCATTCACTTTTTAGCCAGACGTACATTTTTAAGGCTAGATCATGCCTACAATTTTTCTGTGTGGAGCTTTAAATAAGCGGATAACCCACTAAAATGCCCCACATTTAATCAAAGGAGAGGGATTAGAGCTGGCCAGGAATCTGAGGCACAGAGAAATGCCAGAATAGTGAATAGGCTGCTGGTTACAGAAGTGAGAACCCAGATTCAAGTCCCTACTCCAGATCAGAGAACCCAGGTCTCCCACACCTCAGCTGCCTGTCCTAGCCAAAGAGCTAATGAGTATTCAGGGCTGGGTCTCCCTCTTTTTCTGAACATTTCAAAGGTCTTGTTTTTGTTCTGATGTGGAATGTAAACAAATGTCAAAACCTCAATATTTTTCACAAAATGGAATTCTGGTTTTCTAGCCAGCCCAAGAGAAGAAAGAGCCAGCACAGCCTCATTCCCTTTCCACGCTGCAGAACTAATGTTCTGAGATGGAGGCCTGAGGAGAGGGGGAAGAAAGAAGTGAAAGCCGTGTTCGCTGTTCATCCTTTGCCTCCTCCAAAGCAGTGGGGAATTTTTCCATTCCTTAGTTTCAAACTCCCACTGAAGAGAAATTCTGACCTGGACACAAGCTGGATGCCATGTTTAAAAGAGAGGCCAGTTAAGTTCTGTATTAAATAAGAGAGAGAAAGGAGGGGTTATATTAGAACAGGGATTCTCAAACTGGGGGTCGTGAGGTTATTATCTCAGCCTCCACCCCCAACCCTGCTTCACCTCCAGCATTTATAATAGTGTTTAATATAAAAAAATGTGTTTTTAATTTATAAGGGGGGGGGAGTTGCATTCAGATGCTTGCTGTGTGAAAGGAGTCATCAGGACAAAAGTTTGAGAACCCCTGTATTAGAACTTTTTAATGTGTTGGTGAGGCTATACCTTGGGCACTTTACACAAATCAGGCCCCCACACTTTTTAATAGGGAGATGTGTATAAATAAAATAAAAATGAAACTTCAGGGTATTAGGAATGAGGACCCGCAGTTGAGCCTGGGAATGGCAGGCCGACAGTTCCTTAGTCCTGACTCTGGTGCCTGGTTCCTGACTCTGTCCCCTGACTCTGGCTCTACCCCTGGGCTCTGGATTACAGCTCTGACTCTCAGCTCTGGTTCCTGGTCCTGATTCACTTTGACTCCAACCATTAAGCCATACTGCCCATGCTTTAATCTCGACACAGGGAAAGGCAACCAAAGTGATACAGGAACTTGAAAATGAAGACAGAATAATTCAAGTAGATGTGTTTAGTCTAAAGACATGAGTCTCAAGGGGAACACCACTATGTAAGTACTTAAAGAGAACTAATATCAGAGGTGTGATGACTTTTCACATTGGACACACAGAAGATCACATTAAGACTTTGAAGCTATGAAGTATGGTAACCTTCATCTAATGGTCGCAGGCAACTTTGCAAAAAGATAAGTACTATATTTATTAGACAAATGTACCAAAATTAACTGAGTTTCCTAAAGCCACATAGTGAGCTGGTGACTGAGTCAGGAATAGAGGCCCTCTAACATCTAGTCCTCTGCTCTAATCATTAGATCAGTGGTCCCCAACCTTTTTCGTTTGGCGGGCGCCAGACGACGAGCCACCAAGGACCGTGGCCGGCGGACGAGCATCTGCCAAAATCCCGCTGAGAAGCAACAACATCAATAGGCATCGCCGCTAAAATGCCGCCGACAAGCAGCAGCATCCAGAGGCGTCACCGCTGAAATGACGCTGATCTTCGGCGGCCTTTCGGCGCCAACACCTCTGGATGACACTGTTTCTCGGTAGCATTTTGGCGGATGCTCGTCTGCTGGACAGTACGTGGGCGCACATAGATGCCCCGGCGGGAACCCTGGTGCCTGCGGGCACCGCGTTGGGGACCACTGCATTCGATAATGCTGACTCAGAACTATGGCATGCTTTCAAAGCATCTTTTATCTCAGACAGCTTTACCAGGGAACTAACTTACCCATTAGTTTAGTCCAGCAGCTGTTTAACAGCTCACAGGGACAGTACAGAACAATTTAGAACAGGAAATGAAGGCTAAGATCACATGCAATTAAACTTCAAAAAGAGGCAGAATCTAGATATTCAAGCTGGAATTTGGTAGGACACAGGGATTAACATCCCTATTTCAACATTGCCAACTATCATAATTTTATCATGAGTCTCATAATACTTGGTGTTTTTCTTAAAGCCTCTGCTTCTGGAGTCATATGATTACTTGAGAACCTCAGCCTTTTAAGGAAATAAGTATCTCACCCTCACGATTGCAAAGAGAAGCTTCAGAACACAAACCCTAAAGGCTCAGACAGCAGAAAGCAAATAAGAAGATGCAAAGTCTATTATTTTAAAAAAATCTTGTGATTTTTAAGCCAATTGTGTGATTTTGGGAGGCCTGACTCAATTTTCAAACAGGGTAGGGCTGGAAATACTGCTACTCTTACAAAGCATGCCATGGGATTTTAAATGGCCACAAGTGGTTAGGACTGTAGCTTTATGCCTCAAATCCCAAGCTGGGGCATCAGTGCCTCAGAAATCGGAGTGACTGCTCTCAAGATCCCTTTTTGCTGTACATCTCCCATTCCCAACAAAGTACTGACTTTTGCTGATTAAAATGTCCTTTGCAAATAATTTATCCGAGGAGTGTAGCCCTTTCTTTGTTTGAGAGTTAGGTAAGAACTGTTTGTTTCTTTTAATTGTTTGCTCATTATCCAAAAATTGTGTGACAAAAAATTTGTGCAAACAAATTTTAGCCTGTGCATTGTTTGCTAACTAGTCACTGTGATCTAGATTTTGACTTGGGTTGTGTGACCACATAAGAGCACAGAGGGAAGTAAGAACAACACCCCCGGTATCCCTGAGTTCATGGGGCTGGTTAGGCAATAGTAAGTAGCTGCTGTATGCTTAATGCTTCTTCCCCTCCTGGAGCAGCTAGTGCAACACAGTTTGCACAGGGGGTGTCTTAATTTGTAGCTTGTATAGGCCAGCAGCAATGAGTTCACACAAATGTGGAATAGTAAATTAAGAGTAACAGAAGAAAAAAAATTATCTTTGATACTAGATTTTTTTTTTAAATAATACAGGAAAAATGTGATAGCAAGAACCATTAGGATGGGCTTCCTGCCTGCGGAGAAGTGGCTTGTAATGTTTGAACCCTATCTAAAATCATCAGTGCTTGGACTCAACCCAATTGTCTGTCAGTTGCTAGTCCTTTTAAAACTGCTGAGTATAGATAGCCACAAGACCCCATACAATATAGTAACAGTATATTCTGTGTAAGAGAACTTACTATCTGTTTTTACCTTATATGAAATCAATGGTAAAATTCTCATGAATATAAGTGGGAGCAGAATCATTTATTTAATGTTTTAAATGCCTCTTTAAAGATAAAAAGTGCTATTATTATTATTATTTCCTGGTAAGTAGCGAGCAATAGAACAGGGATCGACAACCTTTAGCACGCAGCCCATCAGGGAAATCCGCTGTGTGGGCCGAGATGGTTTGTTTACCTGCAGTGTCCACAAGTTCGGCTGATCGCAGCTCCCACTGGCTGTGGTTCGCCGTTCCAGGCCAATGGGGGCTGTGGGAAGGGTGGCCAGCACATCCCTCGGCCCACACCGCTTGCTGTACCCCCCCATTGGCTTGGAATGGCAAACTGCAGCCAGTGGGAGCTATAATCAGCCGAACCTGCAGACACTGGAGGTAAACAAGCCATCCTTGCCCACCACGGGCCAATGTCCTTGGATGTACAACGTCACGGAACCACAGATTACTTAGGTTGAAATAGTATGTTTACCAACATGTTAGATAATAGAAATCATTTACTCATGCGGAATATGGAGTTTTCTAATGTTTAGTTAATTAGCTTTTGCTGGCTTTGAAAGAATAGAAAATAAAATATCAACATTCTTCTATTCCACACAGGCTTTTCTACCACACTCATTATCGTAGTATCTGATATCAGAGGGGTAGCCGTGTTAGTCTGGTTTTGTAGAAGCAGCAAAGAATCCTGCAAGTGGGCTTGCATCCGAAGAAGTGGGTATTCACCCACGAAAGCTCATGCTGCAAAACGTCTGTTAGTCTATAAGGTGCCACAGGATTCTTTGCTGCTCGTAGTATCTGAGTGCCTTCTAGTAATTCACTATGTTAGCTACATTAATAATGATAACTTTAAAAACAATACCACACGCAGAAATTCAAAACCCATTATTCTGTATTTGAATAGGCAAGTGCAACATTGGGTCTGAGAGGCCTGTACCTTCAATTAAAATACGTTAATATGTGGGAAACTGGGGAGAATGCCAGTGGAAGGGTGATGTTTTGAATGCAGTCAGAAGAAACCCGAAGGGCAGCCAGTGTAATAAATGTAAAAGGCAGAGAAGAACTGTGATAGTAACACCGTGTTTTCATAAAATAGAAAACTTTCATATAGGTAGCAAAGCAAAAGCCCTAGTCCTGTAGGCCCTGAGTATTCCACCAGCAGAAGATGCTGTAATTATAAGAATTAATACAGTTCTGTTTTGATTTAAGAATAATTCTATGTGTAATTCTCACATAAACACATCCTATTCTCCAGTCGTACCTGACTTTATGAACCACTACAGAAAAAAAAATTATATATATATATATATATATATAAACCAAGTGGAGAGACCTGCAAAATAATAAGGAGGAAAGAGTGAGCTCATATTTTTAAAAAGTGTGTGGTCTGAGTAAAAGTCCAGCCATAAGCACTGGGGACTACAATTTATTTTTAGCATTCTTATTTTCTTTGGAACAGACAGCCATTCCACTGTAAACTAGGATTTGATTAGATTTTAAGCAGAGACTGCCTGCATTAACATATCAACCTCCCACTCACCGCTAATCTGGCACTCCCTGCCGTTTGACCCTGATGCCTTCTCTCGCCGATCTTCCCCAGATCTTGTCCTCACTGTGGAATTCAATGTGAATGTAATGTTTCTCACCCTAACCCTCATCAGCCCTACCCAGGCCTTACCCATTTTTCCTTTTTATGCTTGATTCCAACTACCTTACCTCATCTGTCATTCCCGTGCCTTTCAATCCCCCTTTTTAATCTTTCCTATTCTATTTCTGATTTTACTACCATACCTTGGTTATGTTTGGACACATTTGCCAAAGCCTTATGCTGTCCCACCAAAAATTGCTTTCTGATTGCAGCACCCTGATACCATGATAATACATCCTGATGCAGTGTTACCAACAGCAAGCATTTAAAAATAATGAATCGGCCTCCCAAATCATGAGATTTTACAAATAATAAACGTTGGGATCATTTTCTGTGCCTTCTGGTGCTGGAAACTTTAGGGTTCGCATGTTATAGCTTTTCTCTGGCACCATCAGGGCAGGAACTTACTTTTTATTCTATAAGAAAAGCTGGGATTCTCAGGTAATAACAAGAAGATTCCAATAGCTGGGGCTTTAAGAAAAAGCACAAAAATATCACGACACTGACAATAAAGGAAAAAAATCATATGTTGGCAACACTTTGATGTGCTCTTTTAATCCTGCTTTGATGAACCATGCTCTCCCCTCTTCTGTTAATAGCTTCAATGCCTTGTCCTCTGTCTTTAACCAGTTAGTCTCGTTTAGCACTCACTGTTTCTCAAGGTTCAGTTTAGGGAGGCTGGGGAGTGAAGGAAGTACACAAACTCCACCAATTGATATAGTTAATAATGTTGGCATTGTAAATAGTCCTCATTAAACTTCAATGCTCACTCCATTAAAATGGAGAGAATTCACAAATCTCTTGAGGAAATGCTCCTATATCCCCTCTAGAGCCTGAAGAAGGCCCCAAATGCAGCAAAACCACTGTGGTTCTGCTATGCACACAGACTGGGCAGTGAAGAGGCTGGACAGGAGTTTGCATTCTCCTATGCATTGTAGCACCAACCACTACACTGCTCACTCCTCACAAAAATGTTGAGGGTATAAGGATTAGGCCAAGGAATGTTTGAGGTCCACCCCGTGCATCTGAGAACTGTACAGTTCCAGCAGCCACAGACTAAGATTCACATTTTCAGACTCCCAGTAAATCAAACTGTGGCCTGGAGCAGTGATTACAGACCAGTTGTACAGGTGCCTGATGCCAGGTTGTGGGAGGTTTCTCTGACAACCAAAAGAGCTAAAATATATATATTTAAATAACAAAAGGTTAAATTTGACTGACAAAATTGAAGGGGTCGTCACAGAAATGCTGTTATCCACTCCTCTGGTTTCCTTTTGTGTAAATGTTCTCAAGTGCACTGAGGTTAGCGCCTCGATCTTGAGTCTAGTTTCCAAAAATGCTGGTAATCCTTGCCTTCAGTTCCATACCTTTACATTACCTTCTCAACCTAACTAGCTTACTCTCCCCCCAACATGAAGCAAAGAATTTGTTTCCTCTTTCTTTCAACCTTAGATCACCTCATTTCATAACAGCATAGTGTACAACAGAGCAAAACATGGTAGTGCAGTAGGCAGCAGACAGATAAACACAGATCAGAGGATTCAGGAAATACACCTTTTTTTGTGTTTTATAAGACCCCGCAGTTACTGGATCCCTTCACAGATGGAATTTTTCCTGTACCTCATTTATCACCAGAAGAAAAAGCTGCTGTTTTGCTTCATTTCCAAATCATCAACAAACTGATAGCACACCAGGGAACTGTCATAATCCAGCTATTCCAGATGCTCCCGTCCTCTTTCCACCATATCTCCTCCATTCCTGGTCTTATACATTTTTATGTAATGAGTACATTGGGCAATGTTTGAGAAATTCCTTTCCCCCCAGAATTAAACATTAAGAAAGAGTAAAAATGCTTCTGGTTTGGATTTTAAATGAATGTTTATCACAAAAGAGCCACCAGAACAGACAGATTTAACAGCGACAATTGGTATATAATAAGGAATGCAAAAGTTTGTATGATATTCCTCCTTCACTCCACTCAGTTTCATGCTGGGGTGTTGCCTGGATTTGGTTAGCGGGAAAAGGAGGCACGAGGGAGGGAGTGCTGCTCAGACTGTAGCACAGGGGTAGGTAACCTATCGCACATGTGCCGAAGACAGCACGCGAGCTGATTTTCAGTGGCACTCTCACTGCCCTGGTCCTGGCCACCGTTCCGGGGCCTCTGCATTTTAATTTAATTTTAAATGAAGCTTCTTAAACATTTTTAAAAACCTTATTTACTTTGCATACAACAATAGTTTAGTTATATATTATAGACTTATAGAAAGAGACCTTCCAAAAATGTTAAAATATATTACCAGCACACAAAATGAAGACTTGGCACACCACTTCTGAAAGGTTGCTGACCCCTGCTGTAGCATGAAAAATGTGGAGGAAAATAGTTTCTTCAACTCTTAGTCAACAAAAAAAATCTCCACGCGCCAATAGAATTTTTAAGCACATATTGTAAATGCCCAAACTCATTCCTTTTTCGATTTGAACAGTGAGCAACATCAAAGGCATTTATAAATACACATTGTTTTGGTGTTCCTCAAGGGCTTTTTTTTGGTTTGTAAGCACAGCGTGGCTATCATGTGAGGGTCCAACAGAATGGCTGTCCTTATGCAGAGCAATATGTAGAGTCAGAGAGCGAGAAAGGAACAACTGAAGGAAGAGATTAGAAGGACAAAAAAGTCAGATCAGTGGAGTGGGTGGGGCATAGATTAAAGAAAGATTTTGAGAGAATTACACACACGAAAAGGATGAAGTGTTAATCTGTGGGGAAATAGACCTGGAAAAGGGTGAAGGAATGATGCATTATAGTAGAGACAAAAATGTAGGAAGAAAAATAACGTGGGATTGTAGTAAATGACTGGTTTTTTAGTTGTATAGAAAGGTTACTTTATTCAATGTTTTGAATTCCAGATTTAATGGGTTACTTCCAGTCCCAAAACAATTAAAAACCCCTGCAAATGTTCCCATCCCTTGCCTGCAGAGGGTGTAATGGCCTGGGCTGATGGATTGTACGCTCCATGCTGTATGGATTGTAGTGAGTCTGAGAGGTGGTGGGTACAGATAGAGCTACAGCCAAAGGAAACAGCCCCTTTATAGAAGAGGAAAGCACATGTAAGCTGCCCTGGTTCCATAGGCCAGCAGGGGGCTGAAGGAGATTTGTGGGAGGAGTTTCACACAGAGATTTGGGGGAGTTCTGTAGTCTGTCATTCACAGGAGCCAAAGCTGGATGGAGCTGGACAGGAAATGGGTCTCCCCCCTACCAGCACCCCAAAAAAACAAACAAATCATTTCTGCTAATTTTCCTTTCTAGAATAAAAAGCACTGTCTACCCTCCATTCCCCCCACACCACACACACACTTTATTGAAAACATGGCCACTGGATTCACATCTAACAGCTTTCAGAGTAGCAGCCGTGTTAGTCTGTATCTGCAAAAAGAACAGGAATACTTGTGGCACCTTAGAGACTAACAAATTTATTTGAGCATAAGCTTTTGTGGGCTACAGCCCACTTCATCAGATGCATGCGGTGGAAATACAGTAGGAAGATGTATATATACATATACACACACAGAGAACATGAAACAATGGGTGTTACCATAGACACTGATCACTCTCGTTAGAATGTGTATGGTAGCACCCATTGTTTCATGTTCTCTGTGTATATATCTATCTACTGTATTTTCCACTGCATGCATCCGATGAAGTGGGCTGTAGCCGACGAAAACTTACGCTCAGATAAATTTGTTAGTCTCTAAGGTGCCACAAATACTCCTGTTCTTTTTACATCTAACAGCCACCTCTTTATCCTAATCCCAACCTCACATCTCTCTTACCCATGGCAATTCTACCTCATTACCCACCATTAACAAGCAATGGGGAAAATGGGGTGTAGGCGGCAGGGTAAGTAACCTACTGACTGTACTAGAGATAATGCTTGGTCCTGACACACTGACTGAACGGGAAGATAGAAACAGCCTGTAATAACCAATCCCGCCATCTAGTGGTGAAATGGGAGCCTAACATGACACTAGCTAATCAAACACTGGACTACTCCAGTCATTTAAAAACAAATCTTATTGACATATAATGTACAGAATAAATATTGTTTATAATCCTCCTCCACTGAATTGCTGTATTGCACTGAAGTCTTTTGCAAGGGAGTTATAGCCGCCTAGTAATAACCAGGCGTCCCTGAAGCACTAACAGAGACATTCTGTGCATTCCATTTTCTGAAAGGCTTCACTTCACCATAGAATAAATGTAAGGGAAGCCAAGTACATTGCAATTAACATGTGTTTTTTTACTATATTTCCAAATAGTTAATTTTGTGACCCATTTTGGACCCTTCCCCAAACTCTTGATGGAAACCCTGAGTATTTGAAGAAATACTGTTTTGCCTTGTCAGCCCTGGCCTAAAAAATCAGAGTGCGAAGGGGATGCAGTCACAATGGGAGAGTCTCCAAGAGTCTTAAGAAACTGAGCTGGAGGCCTACATGCAGGTCCCTAACACCAAGCTTTAGATTCTAAACTGCTCAGCTGCTTTTTCATCTCAACACCTGAGGTTAGAGAGGGAAGTGGGGGCTCCTGTTACAGGGCCCACGGGTGGCTCTAGGCACCAGCAAAGCAAGCAGCCTGCTTGGGGCAGTCCATTTGCAGGGGCGGCATGGGAGCTGAGAACCAACAGGGGGCTCTGGGAGCTGTAGTTCCTTGGTTAGCTCCCTGCCTAAAGAGCCAGCCATGGAGCAGGGAAAGAACTACATTTCCCAGCATTCCCTTGGCCACTACCAATGGGAAAGGAAGGAGGGGGACCTCATGCGGCAGCATGCTGTGAATGGTAGGGAGCCCATATTTTAACATTCAAAAAACAGGACACTCCAGGGGAAGGGAAGCCCCCACCCTGCCACCATCCACTCCCTCCGACTGCCCCCCACAGAAATCCCATGCCATCCAACCCCCCCCCCGCTCCCTGTCCCCTGATCACCCCCTCCCCCAGGACCCCTCCCCCTATCTAAGCCTCCCTTCTCCTTGTCCCCAACTGCCCCCTCCTGAGACTCCCCCCCACCCCAACACCCCCTACCTGTCCCCTGACAAACCCCTGGGACTCCCATGCCTATCCAACCGCTGCCTGTCCCCTGACTGCCCCTCCCGAACCTCCTCCCCATCCAACCCCCCCTTCTCCCTGCCCCTGACTGCTCCCCCGAACTTCTGCCCCATCCAACCCCCCTGCTCCCGTCCCTTGACTGCCCCCCTGGAACCCCCTACCCCTTGTCCCACCCCCCAGCCCCCTTACTGTGCCAGTCAGACCAGCGTGTCTGGCTCCGCGCAGCTCCAGACACGCTGCTGCATACATGCTGCCGTGCTCCCCGTCCACACCCACCCAGCACCTGCCTTCCAGATTTGAACACCTCAAAATTCAGGAGTGCTCAAGCTCAGTTTGGGCAGCTGTTACTTCATTTCTCCCAAATCAAATATACTGATCCACTGTAACTTGCTGTAGAAAAAGTAGGATAAAATTGAGCAAGAAATGCTTCCCAGTGGTTATTAGGACTGGAATTGTTATTTTCAACATCCATTGCCTTTTTGTTTGTTTAAAAGGAAGACAGTGATATTGCATTGGCAAATTCCCCATAGAAAGAAAGAGTGGAACAAAAGAATAATAAAGGCTCCTTTATTATTAAAATTAATAATAAATAAAATTTCTCGATACTTTAAATGACTTCTTCATGGAGCAGCTGGTACGGGAACCCACAAGGGGAGAGGCAACTCTAGTTTTAATCCTGAGTGGAGCGCAGGAGCTGGTCCAAGAGGTAACTATAGCAGGACCGCTTGGAAATAGTGACCATAATACAATACCATTCAACATCCCTGTGGTGGGAAGAACACCTCAACAGCCCAACACTGTGGCATTTAATTTCAAAAGGGGGAACTATACAAAAATGAGGGGGTTAGACAAAAGTTAAAAGGTACAGTGACTAAAGTGAAATCCCTGCAAGTTGCATGGGCCCTTTTTAAAGACACCATAATAGAGGTCCAACTTCAATGTATACCCCAAATTAAGAAACACAGTAAAAGAACTAAAAAAGAGCCACCGTGGCTTAACAACCATGTAAAAGAAGTAGTGAGAGATAAAAAGACTTCCTTTAAAAAGTGGAAGTCAAATCCTAGTGAGGCAAATAGAAAGGAGCACAAACACTGCCAGCTTAAGTGCAAGAGTGTAATAAGAAAAGCCAAAGACGAGTTTGAAGAACGGCTAGCCAAAACCTCCAAAGGTAATAACAAAATGTTTAAGTACATCAGAAGCAGGAAGCCTGCTAAACAACCAGTGGGGCTGTCATAAACAGATAGTTAAGGGTTAAGGTCTCTTTTACCTGTAAAGGGTTAACAAGCTCAGTGAACCTGGCTAACACCTGACCAGAGGACCAATCAGGGGACAAGATACTTTCAAACCTCGGTGGAGGGAAGCCTTTGTTTGGGTTCTTTGTTTTGGGGGTTGTTCTCTCTTTGGATCTAAGAGGGGCCAGACGTATATCCAGGCTCTCCAAGCTTCCTGAAGTATTCTCTTCTATTCAGTATAGTGAGTATTAGAAAGGCAGATTAGTCTTTTGATTAATTTCTGTATTTGCAAATGTGTGGTTGCTGGAACAATGTTTTACCTCTTTGTTGTTCTTGTATTTATGTTAGAGTCCCTCTAGTTTTTATAAGCTGTACCCTGTAAACTTCCATCTGGATTTTACAGAGCTAAATTTTACCTTTTCTTTTTTTTCTTTAATGAAAAGATTTTCTTTTTAAGAACCTGTTTGATTTTTCCCTTGTTTGAGAGGGGATTAGTCTGACTCACCAGGGATAGGTGGGGGGGGGGAAGAGAGGAGGGGGGAAGGTGAATCCCTCTTTGTTTTAGATTCAAGGAGTTTGAATCAAAGAAGTTTTCCCTGACAACCAAGGGAGGGAAAGTCTGGGAGGGGGAATGGTTTATTTCCCTTTGTATTAAGATCCCAGGAGTTTGGATCTGGGTTCCCCCCGGGAAAGGTTTGGGGGAACAGAGAGTGTGCCAAAACACTATTTTTGGCTGGTGGCAGCGTTACCAGATCTAAGCTAGGATTTTAGCTTAGAAGGATCCATGCAGGTCCCCATCTTTTGGACGCTAAAGTTCAAAGTGGGGAACAAACCTATGACAGGGGCCCCTTGACGATCGAAATACAAAAGGAGCGCTTAAAAATGATAAAGTCATTGCGGAGAAACTAAATGGATTCTTTGCTTCAGTCTTCATGGCTGAGGATGTTAGGGAGATTCCCAAACCTGAGCTGGCTTTTGTAGGTGACAAATCTGAGGAACTGTCACAGATTGAAGTGTCACTAGAGAAGGTTTTGGAATTAATTGATAAACTCAACATTAACAAGTCACCGGGACCAGATGGCATTCACCCAAGAGTTCTGAAAGAACTCAAATGTGAAGTTGTGGAACTATTAACTAAGGTTTGTAACTTGTCCTTTAAATCGGCTTTGGTACCCAATGACTGGAAGTTAGCTAATGTAACGCCAATATTTAAAAAGGGCTCTAGAGGTGATCCCGGCAATTACAGACCGGTAAGTCTAACGTCAGTACCATGCAAATTAGTCGAAACAATAGTTAAGAATAAAATTGTCAGACACATAGAAAAACAAACTGTTGAGCAATAGTCAACATGGTTTCTGTAAAGGGAAATCGTGTCTTACTAATCTATTAGAGTTCTTTGAAGGGGTCAACAAACATGTGGACAAGGGGGATCCGGTGGACATAGTGTACTTAGATTTCCAGAAAGCCTTTGACAAGGTCCCTCACCAAAGGCTCTTACGTAAATTAAGCTGTCATGGGATAAAAGGGAAGGTCCTTTCATGGACTGAGAACTGGTTAAAAGACAGGGAACAAAGGGTAGGAATTAATGGTAAATTCTCAGAATGGAGAGGGGTAACTAGTGGTGTTCCCCAAGGGTCAGTCCTAGGACCAATCCAATTCAATTTATTCATAAATGATCTGGAGCAAGGGGTAAACAGTGAGGTGGCAAAGTTTGCAGATGATACTAAACTGCTCAAGATAGTTAAGACCAAAGCAGACTGTGAAGAACTTCAAAAAGATCTCACAAAACTAAGTGATTGGGCAACAAAATGGCAAATGAAATTTAATGTGGATAAATGTAAAGTAATGCACATTGGAAAAAATAACCCCAACTATACATACAATATGATGGGGGCTAATTTAGCTACAACGAGTCAGGAAAAAGATCTTGGAGTCATCGTGGATAGTTCTCTGAAGATGTCCACGCAGTGTGCAGAGGCGGTCAAAAAAGCAAACAGGATGTTAGGAATCATTAAAAAGGGGATAGAGAATAAGACTGAGAATATATTATTGCCCTTATATAAATCCATGGTACGCCCACATCTCGAATACTGTGTACAGATGTGGTCTCCTCACCTCAAAAAAGATATTCTAGCACTAGAAAAGGTTCAGAAAAGGGCAACTAAAATGATTAGGGGTTTGGAGAGGGTCCCATACGAGGAAAGATTAAAGAGGCTAGGACTCTTCAGCTTGGAAAAGAGAAGACTAAGGGGGGATATGATAGAGGTATATAAAATCATGAGTGATGTTGAGAAAGTGGATAAGGAAAAGTTATTTACTTATTCCCATAATACAAGAACTAGGGGTCACCAAATGAAATTAATAGGCAGCAGGTTTAAAACAAATAAAAGGAAGTTCTTCTTCACGCAGCGCACAGTCAACTTGTGGAACTCCTTACCTGAGGAGGTTGTGAAGGCTAGGACTATAACAATGTTTAAAAGGGAACTGGATAAATTCATGGTGGCTAAGTCCATAAATGGCTATTAGCCAGGATGGGTAAGAATGGTGTCCCTAGCCTCTGTTCGTCAGAGGATGGAGATGGATGGCAGGAGAGAGATCACTTGATCATTGCCTGTTAGGTTCACTCCCTGTGGGGCACCTGGCACTGGCCACTGTCGGTAGACAGATACTGGGCTAGATGGACCTTTGGTCTGACCCAGTATGACCGTTCTTATGTTCTCCTCAACTTTTCCTCATTTATGGAGGACAGTCTTATAATATGCATCCAGATATCCTCCAATCACACAAGCTGAAAATTGTTCCACTTTACTGCACCTCTGTAACCATATGGGAACCAATCCTGTCTGTGTTTTGTGCACATCCAAAATTCCTGCTGAATGACCTGCCCTGGGAACGAGTTACCAGTGACCCAGGGCTGCAGTGGAAGGAGGGTGCAGGTGGGGGGAGAGCCCAAGGCTGGGGCGGCAGGAGGTGTGTGTGTGAGGGACACTGGTGGGGGGAAGGGGGGAGCCCAGGGCTGGGGTGGCAGGGTGTGTTTGTGGGGGGAAAGCCCAGGGCTGGGGCAGCAGGGGGGTACGGAGGGGAGCCCAGGGCTGGGACAGGGGCAGCCAAAATTTTTTTGCTTGGGGCGGCAAAAACCTAGAGCCGGCCCTGACAGGGCCTGCTATTCATGCCCTCATTCTTCAGAAACATGCCGATTTTTGTCTTCTTCCCAAACCCAGCCTCTGTGGCTACACCTTTGCAGCCCTAATTGCAGCAGCAAGAATTTCTTTCCCCATGAACCCCCAGTCTTGCATCTCTTCAACCAGCTGCAGGGAACTCTCATCTCTCACTCCACTCCTCCCTAAGATGCAGCAGCACCCTGAAGCCCTCAAACTTCTCCCAACCTCCCACCCACAGATATCCCTCCCCTCTCTCTCTCTACTTCCCCCTTCCCTTTACCTGTCACCTGAAAAGCAGTTTCTCTCTCCATCCAAATTAGTTAAGTCAGTTAACGAGGCCGCATGCAACCCTCCTAAAATCAACTGCAGAGAGGGCACGCTATGGCTAAAATCAGGGGCTGCCATCTCTTTACCTCTTTTTGTGGAACTTTTGCTGCAGCTGCTCCTGCTCCTCTTCCTAGTGCTCTCCCTTCTGAGTGCCCCACCTCCCCCTGAACAAGCTGCTTTGCTCCCCCTGTGAAGAGGACAAGCTCCAGCCCTCTGTCCCCTGCTGTTAAAGCAGCAGTCGCAGCTGCTGCTCTGCTCCTCAGAGGCTACTTTGCCCCTCCCTTCCTGAAGAGAAAGCTATCAAGAACTCATTTTCAATTTGTAAACAATTAGACACATTTCCTTCTTAACACAATTGCCTCAACTAACACCCCTTTTCTAATAGATGTGGGGCCAAAAGGGCTAAGCAGTCGCAAATACCTGCAAAGTCATTAGAGTTATACCAGTCAAAATCGGCCTATGTAATTTACTTTCTGCTCTGAGCAATTGGATGTATGTGCTGGAGGCACACACAATGGGTGTATAGATTGAGACAGGATCAAAATGTGTCTAAATGTGTTTTTTCAAAGGCTATGTAATTAAAATGCTTACATTTGTATTGTGCCTAGCATGCATATATGGACAACTCAATTAGCATATCTACCGCAGATTCTTTACTGTCACCTTGCAGATACTGTAGCATTGTTTATTTTAGTACAAGAGAGACTGGCCACGTATCTGTGTTAAATTACATTCACTGCAAATTAACTTTTCCCTGATTTTTCATACCCACAGATCTAAGGAGCAGTAATTAACCACAGATATTTTAAGTTCTGCTCTAGTTTGCCATCTAAGGAATATTATTGAGTACTTACAGTATTTGGGGCTGATTTAGAAACTTATGTTAAGCAGAGGAGTGACAGGACAGCTTCCATTCTACTCCTTTACTATCTTATTTGAGAGAGATCCATCTCAGGATGAGATACCAGTTTTCTGAGGTTTCCTTTCAAGATGAATTGTCAGGTTGCACGTGCAAAGAGACAGAATTTGGCATTCTCTTCTTTTAATGTAGAGTCTTTCCTTTCCTGCGAGTCCCTTCATTTGACAGATACACCTCTACCCTGATATAACACTGTCCTCGAGAGCCAAAAAATCTTACCGCATTATAGGTGAAACCGCGTTATATCAAACTTGCTTTGATCCGCCGGAGTGCACAGCCCTGCCCCCTCCGGAGCACTGCTTTACTGTGTTATATCCAAATTCGTGTTATATCAGGTCGCGTTATATCAGGGTAGAGGTGTAATTTTAAAAAAATGTATTTAAGTTAGTGCTCATATAGAATTATAGATTTGCAGTTTAGGTCCAGAATAATTGGGATCCAATAGTTTTGGTTTGCTGGTTGCAGCTTTGGTTTCCTCTAAAGGGTAATCACAGGGTATACTACACAGCAAGAACTTAGTTGCATTGCCATCAAAAAAGAGTGGTGCCAATACAAGCAATCTCCACTGCGTGAACAAGATGAAAACTTCCATCCATTTTTGAGGGAAGAAATAAAAAAGTGAGTGAAATCAGTGAAAACAGGGAGAGCCTGCAGTTCTGACAATGTATCACCAAAGCTACTACAATGTCTTAGGAAGAAAAGCCAGCACTGGTTGTCCATCTCATGTCCCGTGTTGAACAGGAGAACATGATACCCAAAGTATGGTGAAAATATAAGGTGATCATTTTTACCAAAGCCAGGTAAAGACCACTCTTCTGCAGCAAGCTATTGCCCAATATCATTCCTCAATTGCAGCTTCAAACTCCTGGAGCAGATAGTCCTTGGGATAATTTATTCCCATGGCAGAACAATTTTTGAGTGATGATCAGCCAGGTTTCTGACTAAATCAAAGTATCTGTAGCCAAGTACTCATCATGTACAAAATGGATTTTTGACCTTACAACAGCTTTTGATACCATTTGGCACAATGGTTTGTTCTACAATGTATCAAGAGTTCTTCCTAGATGGGTGGTCCTGGCAACTGAGCTTATACTCCAAGATAAAGGTTTTAAGGTGGCTCTGGGCCACAAAACCAGCACCTGGAGATTCCAGAAGAATGGATTACTACAAGGCCCGGTACTGGCACTAACTTTATTTAATGTATTCACCAGTGACCTACCTACTAAACACCATCTCCAGGCAGATCATTTAAGCTGACAATACCTGCTTGGCCTCCAGAAATCATGACTTCCAAAAAATTGAAGAAAACCTGAATAGAAATATGGCTAACATAAAAATATAAGAGCTGCCATACAGGGTCAGACGATGGTCACCCTATTTTTGAGCCCAGTTACACTTTTGGCCTTCACAACATCCCATGTCAATGAGTTCCCCTGGTTAGTTATGGATTGTGTGAAAAAGTACTTCCTATTGTTTCTATTAAATCTTCTATTAATTTCATCAGGTAACTCCTGGTTTTTGTATTGTGTGAAAGGCTAACACTTCCCTATTCCCTTTTCCACACCATTCATTATTTTATAGATTTCTATTATATCCCACCTCCCTTAGTCATCTCTTTTCTAAGATGAACAGCCCTAATCTTTGTAGTCTCTCTTCATACAGCATCCATTCTATATCCATGATCATCTTTGATGCTTTTCTCTGACCCTTTTCCAGTTCTACTATATCCTTTTTGAGATGGGACAACCAGAACTGAACACAATATTCCAGGTGTAGATGCACCATTAATTTATATAGTGGTATTATTCAATGTTCTGTCTTTTTTTTATCTCAGTCCTAATAGTTCTTTTGACCACTGCTGTGCATTGAGCAGAAGTTTTCAGAAAACTATCCATGGTGATTCCAAGATCTCTTTCTTAAGTGGCAACAGCTAATTTAGAACCAATCGTTGTATACTTATAGTTGGGATTATTTTTTCCAACTTGCATTACTTTGCACTTATCAACAGTGAATTTCATCAGCCATTTTGTTGCCCACTCACCCACTTTTGAGAGCTTCCTCTGTAACTCCTAGCAGTCTGCTTTGAACTTAACTATCTTGCATAGTTTTGTATCATCTGCAGAATTTGCCACCTTACCATTTGCGCCCTATTCCAGATAATTTATGAATGTGTTAAACAGGTCCCAGTACAGATCCTTGGGAACCCTGCCGCTCACATCTCTTCATTGTGAAAACTGATTATTGTTCCTGCTCTCTGTTTCCTGTCTTTTAACCAATTACTGATCCATGAGAGGAACTTCCCTCTTATTCCATGGCTATTTAGTGGCCCCACTACCTGTTTGGCAGATTTCCTGCTTCTGATGTAACTTAAAAAAATATTGTTAGTTTTAGCATCTTTAGCAAGTTGTTTCTCCAGTTTTTTTGGCCTGCCTTATATATACACTCCTTCCTATTTTCCTCATTAGGATTTAACTTCCAATTTTAAAGGATTCCTTTTGTGCCTCTAATGGTGTCCATTACTCTGCTGTTTAACCATGGTGGCATTCGTTTGGTCTTCCTACTCTTTTTTATTTGGGTATACATTTAGTCTGAGCCTATATTATGGTGTTTTTAAACAGTCTCCATGCTGCTTGCAGACCTTTTATCCTTGTTACTGCTCTTTTTAATTTGTGTCTAAGTAGTGTCCTCATTCTTGTGTAGTTCCCCTTTTTAAAGTAAATGTTACTGTGGTGGTTTTTTGTTTTTGTTTGTATTTCTCCCTGGAACAAGGATACTAAATTTAATTACATTATAGTCACTATTACCAACTGGTTCAGATGTAGTGGCCACTTGGACTAGATCCTGTGCTCCACCTAGGACTAAATCAAGAATTGCCTCACCCCTTGTGGATTCCAGGACTAGCTGTTCCAAGAAGAAGTCTTCTAAAATTTTTATCTCTGCAACATGCCCTGAGGTGACATTAAACCAGTCAACATGGGGATCGTTGAAATTACCCATTACTATTAAGTTTTCTGGTTCTGTAGCCTCTTTAACCTCCCTTAGCATTTCACAGTCACTATCACCATTCTGGTCAGGTGGTCAGTAGTATATCATACTAACTAGGTGACTATTGCAAGGAACAGACACTGAAGCCAAGTACACCAAAGATCATGTCAACATGTTTCCAGTTATGCCATCCACAGAGCTTAACATCTTTTTGAATGGCCGTGGCTGGCACACGATACAAAGTCAGTGTATTTAGGGGTTACACTAGATCACATACTCACATACAAATGCCATCTCACTAAAGTAGCTGAAAAGACCAAGAGCCGAAACACTTCTGAACAAACTGGTAGGGAGCCAATATGCAAACACTGCACAGTTCAGGGCTTGTTCTCTGCTACTCAGGTGGAGAATACTGTGTCTCACTTTGGTTAAACTCTGCACCATTAGACTAGTAGACATGAGAATTATCTCGGGCGCACCAAAGCCAACAAAACTTGCCTGGTCACCAGGCCTTGCCAATATTCCTCTGTCTAACATCTGGCATCAGAATGCAGCCAACCAACTGATCAGCCAGGTACAGCAAATGATACACAATGTTCAGCAATCCTATCTGGACAGTGCTGTTCACTCTCCATCCAGCTAACAACATCATCAGCTTGCTGTAGTGGGCAGACTGGGAGAGAGCCTCTGCCATGACCAGGAACTCCCACACTATCACGGTGACCTAGCTCTGGGCTCTCACACCACCTCTGGAGCCAGCTTAATAGGTTCAAGTGCGGCATGGTTCACTGTGGCAAGACTGACCTTACCAGGGGCATCCAGGGCAGCCCACTATGCATCTGTGGTGCTGTGGAGGATGCGGCACATATACTGGATGGTTGCTCTTCTCATGTTGGGCTCCCATGAGGTCTTCCCAAGCTGAACACTGTTGACTCAGAGGCCACTGACTGGCTCAAGACTATTAAGCTGTTTTATTTTGTGTTTTTAAACCCCCCCCCCCACACACAATTAAAAAATGAAGTCCCCATTCAACAAACAGAACACATAGCACTTAAAGGGCAGTGCCACTGCAAGCTTCCCTGCCCTTGTGTTCACCTATGACCTGGAAGGAGAAGTTCTAAGGGTGAGGAAGATAAAGAGGTAAAAAAATACAATGGTTTCCTTGCTATAAAAAGCATTATGGCCATGAATTTTTTGCCAGCTCATCTGATAAGACACTAAATATTGCTTAACAAAAAGAGATTTGCTCTTTTTATAAAGAGATTATCCATTAACTATTGAGGAAAAATGTTAATTAATTTAAGTACTATAATTCCAAATTTGCATACCTTTATGGAAAACTTGTTCTTGCTGTAACTGCATATATCCATCTAGAATACAAAATCCCAGTTAGCACTTATAAGTTCTGTTTGTGTAATGTTGGAGATAAGATTTTTCTGAGGCAGTGTAACATGGATAGCTTCATTCTGAACAGATTCTCATTTCAGATTCAGTTTGAAAACTTACTATAAAAATATACTGTTGACCTCAAATAATATTAGAGGGTCTCGAGGAGCACAAAATAATACATGCCATTATTAAAGACACTACCCCATTGTGTCCTGATTTCAAAGGCCATGTAAACTAAGGCAGACTAAAGGTATCCCTGCTAAACAACCAGTGTGGTCACTGGACGATTGAGGTGCTAAAGGAGCACTCAAGGACAATAAGGCCATTGCGGAGAAACTAAATGAATTCTTTGCATCGGTCTTCACTGCTGAGGATGTGAGGGAGATTCCCAAACCCGAGCCATTCTTTTTAGGTGACAGATCTGAGGAATTGTCCCAGATTGAGGTATCATTAGAGGAGGTTTTGGACCAAATTAATAAATTAAATAGAAATAAGTGACCAGGACCAGATGGTATTCAACCAAGAGTTCTGAAGGAACTCAAATGTGAAATTGCAGAACTACTAACTGTAGTCTGTAACCTATCATTTAAATCAGCTTCTGTACCAGATAACTGGAGGATAGCTAATGTGACGCCAGTTTTTAAAAAGGGCTCCAGAGGTGATCCCGACAATTATAGGCCTGTAAGCCTGACTTCAGTACTGGGCAAACTAGTTGAAACTATAATAAAGAACAATATTGTCAAACATATAGATGAACATAATTTGTTGAGGAAGAGTCAACATGGTTTTAGTAAAGGGAAATCATGCCTCACCAATCTACTACGATTCTTTGAGGGGGTCAACAAACATGTGGACCAAGAAGATCCAGTGGATATAGTGTATTTAGATTTTCAGAAAGCCTTTGACAAGGTCGCTTAGCAAAGGCTCTTATGCAAAGTAAGCTGCCACAGGGTAAGAGGGAAGTTCCTCTCCTGGATTGATAACTGGTTAAAAGATAGGAAACAAAGGGTGGGTATAAATGGTCAGTTTTCAGAATGGAGAAAGGTAAATAGTGGTGTCCCCCAGGAGTCTGTTCTGGGACCAGTCCTATTTAAGATATTCATAAATGATCTGGAAAAAGGGGTAAACAGTGAGGTGGCAAAATTTGCAGATGATATCACATTACTAAAGATAGTTAAGACCCAGGCAGACTGCAAAGAGCTACAAAAGGATCTCTCAAAACTAGGTGACTGGGCAACAAAATGGCAGATGAAACTGAATGTTGATAAATGCAAAGTAGTGCACATTGGAAAGCATAATCCCAACTATACATATAAAATGATGGAGTCTAAATTAGCTGTTACCACTCAAGAAAGAGATCTTGGAGTCATTGTGGATAGTTCTCTGAAAACATCCACTCAATGTGCAGCGGCAGTCAAAAAAGTGAACAGAATGCTGGGAATAATTAAGAGATAGATAATAAGACAGAAATAAGATTGAAGTCTATAAAATCATGACTGATGTAGAGAAAGTAGATAAGGAAATGCTGTTTACTACTTCTCATAACACAAGAGATAGGGTCACCAAATTAAATTAGTAGGCAGCAGGTTTAGAACAAATAAAAAGAAGTATTTCTTCTCACAACACACAGTCAACCTGTGGAACTCATTGTCAGGGGATGTTGTGAAGGCCAAGACTATAACAGGGTTCAAAAAAGAACTAGATAAATTCATGGAGGATAGGTCCATCAATGGCTATTAGTCAGGATGAGCAGGAATAGTGTCCCTAGCCTCTGTTTGCCAGAATCTGTGAGTGGGCAAGAGGGGATGGATCACTTGATGATTACCTGTTCCGTTCTTTTCATCTGGGGCACCTGGCACTGGCCACTGTTGGAAGACAGGATACTGGGCTAGATGGACCTTTGGTCTGACCCAGGAGGGCCATTCTTATGTTCCAACCAGTAGGATTGCAGTTTGTGCACAAACTGAGGAGAAGGAGGATAAGCAGGGAAAGGGAGAAGAAAGTCATAATTAAAGATGGTCAACGACTAAGATTTTTTGTTTTATAAAATTCAAGCCAGGTTTGGTTGAGACTCAGGACCCATTTGACCAGAAACCATAAAGCTCAAGAAGATGGAGTAGGGTTTGAATGATTCACTTTTAGTTCATTCCTTGTTACAATCCTACTACACAGATGTACTATTCACTGGGTGGTGGCAGCAGATGAAGAGGGATAAAAGAACAGAGAAAAAGAAGGGTTGAGGTCACCTTTGTTATTAATTCCCTCAGAAGCAGAATAGTTCAGTGGCTCAGGCACTGGACTGGGAGTCAGGAGACCTGCATTCTATTCCTGGCTCTGTCACAGACCTCCTGTGAAATTTTAGGTAAGACACGTCCGATCTCAGTGACTATTTCCTCATTTGTAAAATGTTGATACTGACACCAGAAAAGAAGCACTGTGTAAAAGCTAAGTATTATTTAAAAGTGTGGATTGATTTGAGTTCTAGAAACTGATGGGGGAAGGAGTGTCATGGCTCTCCTCGCTTCCCCCGAATTGGAGTGGGGGGGAAATCAAGTTTTGTAGCAACATGTTTCTAATATCAATGTTTGCCCTTAAAAAGCCCTAGTTCTGGTATTCATGTGGGACATTTAGTGCATGGGGATTATTTTCTCTTTTGCCCCAGTGTTTTCAACACATGGGAGTTGCAGTAGCTTCACCAAAACACTCTTGTTTTTGTCAGACTCCTCTACCAAAGTCAAAGGATGCCGACACAAACTATTTCAGTATTTAAAATCTATATAGCTTTGCCAGCTTGGCAATGGGCTGTGATTTAGCATGCTAAGTAGGCTGGAGCTCACTGATATTTAACAGCCTCAGCACAGTAGCTATTTCCCTTTAATTACAGAATCACCATGGCTACATTAAACACCAGATGCTTCTTGTTATATTTCAGTTCCAGTTCACTTTAGTTAACGCTCTGACTAGCACATCTGGACTGTAACTCTTTTTTCCTTGTAACCTTTCTTCAGCACAGTACTAAGGCCCAGATCTTCAAAGGTATTTAGGCTCCTAACTTCCACTGAGATCAATGGACATTAGGACCCTAAGTACTTTTGAGGATCTGGGCCCAACTCCTTATCCAGCCAAATGGAAAACAAAATGCCCAGCCAGACAGGCAAGTCTCTTTGACTAACATTGACTTTAATAGAAACACCCAGAACATTCTAAGTCCTTTCCAAACTGAAAAGAAGGCCCAGTTTCTGCCCCAAGGAGCTCACAGTATGTGTAGAGCAGGGGAAGAAGTTGCTTACTTTACCATGCTCAGACTCATATCACATTTAGTGATACTTATTTAACCTCTACAAGCAGCAAAGAATCCTGTGGCACCTTATAGACTAACAGACGTTTTGCAGCATGAGCTTTCGTGGGTGAATACCCACTTCTTCGGATGCCACGAAAGCTCATGCTGCAAAACGTCTGTTAGTCTATAAGGTGCCACAGGATTCTTTGCTGCTTCTACAGAACCAGACTAACACGGCTACCCCTCTGATTACTTGTTGTAGAGGTTAAGTATCACAGTATGGTAATGAGCTGCAGGAATTCAGGAATGAAGGGGAAAGTTCTCATGTCTGCTGTGGTTACTTAGTGCTCTTGGCCAATGCAAATAGGCTGTAAAGCTCATGTAAATGGCTACATGGGAATTCTTTCAGCAAAAGGCAGCCCTGAATGGCACAGAGCTGGGATTACAACTCTATGCCATCCTCTTCATTGCTCCTGGGCTAGGCAGCATGGCTGGGAAGAAAAGGAGTATGGTCGGAGTGTTTCTATGCTCTGACTATTCCTGATGACTGCAATGGGTCATTGGGGCCATAAACAGCCTGGCATAAATTAGAGCTCTCTTAAGGCTGCTGTAACTTACACCAGGAAACAAACTCACTTCTGCCTAGCCTCAAGATTTGGTAAGGAAAGTTGCCTTTAAAACTACCTTTGTCCACTTCTGCCCAGGTCCTGTGTTGACTGGCTGGATCTGAATGGGCGGATGCCATTAGTTTTAATTGTGATTTATTTACCAGGTAAAAGTCATTCATCTCAAAAAGATGCATTGACTGTTGTGGAGCTTACATAAAATATTTCATACCTATTAATAAAATGTCTTTCAGGGCAAGTTTGTGAGATGTAGTTTCTCTGGAACTATTTAATTTCTGTTAATATACACTGTGAGCTTGCATCTAATTCAATTTATAAAAACATCAAGTGCTGTTTAAGATGAACTCATGGATTGTTAGACGGATGCATAACCCAGATGCCTGTATAATTCCCTTCAATGTCATTAATTGGACTGACTGAATTATTATTTACATGAGGCTTCTGAATAATCTTCCGAGATGGAAGTATACTGAGTACTCATAGGGTTTTTGTTGTTGTTTTCAGCACAATAGCTTATAGGAACCTCTTAATACATTGTCTTAAGCCCTGGACCTTCATTAATATTAAATATCACAGTCTTTAAAAAAGAGAAAGAGGGGAAGGATGACTTTTTTACTCCCTTAGATATCAATACAGTTTGATGAGTGTCAGAGTCAACATTACTGAAACCAATTCAGGTTCCACTACATCACAAGTGTAACATCAAACAGCAGCAGCAGTATTGGAGTTTGGCTCACTCACAGTCTGTTTTTAATTAAATCTGTGTAACTGACCCTCCTCAGTAATCATCCCAGTTGCATGAAAAAAAATAAGTGAACCAAAACCAATCAAACACAAACCCTTAGTGCAGTAAGCCAGTTTGATTTCTAGGACAAGGTAAAATTTGTACATTCCCCCACAGTAGACCTGCAAATTCTTTTATTGGGGTATGCTAATATCAGTTCTGAAAGCTTTGCTATGCTTCTGTTTTTCATTCCTCCAGGGGCAAAGCCACTTCTGCACTCCTAGCTTGAATGGATCAAATTCAATTGGGCTAATGTCAGGTCTAACTGTTATTAATGTACCTGAACTGGGAAAGTTATTTATTTGAAAAATGGGCCCAAATTTCAATAAAGTCAGTCCCCTGGACAATAAACAAGTCTGATAAATGGAAACAAAAATGTATAGGCTGCACTTACGTTAGCTCTAAACTATTTATTTATTAATAAAGGCACACCACTACCGTTCACACATTAGATTATGGAATAGGTTCTCTTCTCATTTAGAGTGCTTGAACTCAGGTCCCCAGATATTGTAGTGAGGAGCATAATATAAAAATCAAGATTATTATTGGTATTACAGTAGCACATATACGGTCCCATGAGCTAGATGCTGTATACACACTTAGTAACAGACAGTCCTGCCTGAAAGAGTTTAAAGTTGTGTGCCGTGATCCTGCACTGAGCTCCCTACAGGCTCAGGTGTCTGCCATCTGTCTCCAGGCCTGCTTACAGGTGGGGCCCGGGTGATTTAAAAGGGCCCAGGGGGGGACCTGATTGCTGCTGCAGCTGGCAGCACAGTGGAGCTAAGGCAGGCTTCCTATCTGCCCGCTCTCTGTGCTGCTCTTGGAAGTGGCCAGAATGGCTCTTTGGCCCAGGGAGGCAAGGGGACTCTGCATGATACCCCCATCACCAGTGCTGACTCTGCAGTTCCCATTGGCTGGGAACTGCAGCCAATGGGAGATGCAGGGGTGGTACCTGTGGGCAACAGTAGGCAGAGACCCTGTGTGCTGTGTCCCCCCCTTAGGAGCTGCTGCCTGAGGAGTGTGTTGGTTGCTTTTGGGAGCCACTCAAGGTAAGTGCTGAGCCCCTGACCCCCTCCTGCACTCCAAGCCAAGAGCCTGCACCCAAACTCCCTCCCAGAGCCTCCACCTGGCACCTCCACCCCCTGCCCCACCCTGGTGAAAGTGAGAGAGGGTGGGAGAGAGGAGTGACAGAGGGAGGGGGGAATGGAGTGAGCATGGGGTGTGGACTTGGAGAAGAGGCTGGACAAGGGCATGGCCTCAGGGAAGGGGGCAGGGCAAGGTTGTTTGAGTTTGTGCAATTAGACAGTTCCCAACCCTACTGGGTGGGCATGTGGATACTCTTCCAGCACAGCCAGGGCATATGCAGCAGCACAGCTGGCAGCTCACTGGGCACCAGCCAGCGCAGGCAAAGCACTGGCCAAATGTTAGGCAGACCGAGTCTGTGTGGAAGCAGCTTGTGTGTTTGTGGGGGCCCATTGACTGTTCTGCCCTGGGGCCTGGAATTGTTGGCAGTGGGCCTGCCTGTCTCTCAGTGCAGGATGAAGCAGTAGTTACCTTAAATAAAAAAAAATGGAAGAAGGTAGCAGGTGGCAAAGCAAACAAGCAGTGTATAAGGAGACCTACTGACGGGGAGAAGACAGGGGACTTGTGATACAACTATTGGCGCTCAGGCTCCAGCCCAAACCCAGAAGTCTACACAGCAATGAAACAGCCCAACCCCAAGACTGCTGGCACAGGCCAGCTGTGGGTGTCTAGTTGCTGTGTAGACATACCCTGAGTATCACAGCTAAAAACAAGGTGGGATACAGAAAAATTATTTAAGACAAACACCCTATCACCTGTGGGTGAATACTTTTCTTAGCGTGATCACTCTATATCTGACCTCTCTGTCCTCACTGTCAAAGGACAATTGAACAACACCTTCAAAAGACAAGGCTGGGAGACTAAATTAATAACTTTGTTAGAAACCTCTGTGTAAGCCTAAAAGCTTAGTCCCTTCGCATACAGAAGTTGGTCCAATAAAAGATATCACCTCATCCACCTACTGTCTTTAATATCCTGGTACCAATGTGGCTAGAAAAACATTGCATACAATGATTGCCATGTCAATTTCTTCCTCAACTACCAGTCCTGCAAATTCAGCATTATATCATCTTGGAATGAATCTAGGCTCTTTCCTTCTGATACTTCAATCAGCAGCAATAAAGTTTCTGAAGATTATATTAGATCAGTGTTACCTGGTAAGCCCTACTGCCTCCAATAGATTTGCATAGGTATTAGTTGCTTGGCAGTCAACAATTCCACTGATGGTGCAGAAGAGTAAGAACAAATCCAGTTTCCCTCCCTCTGACACCTGGTGTTTCTGCCCAGCTAACAGGAATAAAAAGTGGTGACTTGGCTTAGCAGTTCTGAATCAATACAGACAGGAACAGATCTTCTGAGTAAGAAGCTGCCCCTTTTACACTGTTCCTTTTCAGTGTAGGAGTAGATTTAAAGTCCTACAATACTTTTTATACAGGATGTTAAGCATGGTAGAATGCCTCAACTATAAACACTCTTACTCTGAGTTTTACCTGATGCAGTATTTTAGTGTGATTTTTCATATGTGACTTGGATCCAATACCTTTATATATAAACTTGGCATCAAGCTGCTAATTGCCAAACCCATTGCATTTGGGGGTGTGATGCCAGAGAAGGAAACTTTAACTTCTGTTTAGGTGTTTTGAGATTTCACTCAGGTGGAAAAACCCTGGAACTAGTTTGCTTCACTTTCCCTGACTACCTCAGCAGCTGACTGGTGCTCTCCCAGGCTTTCAAAGTAGACCACAGCCCCCAGGTCCTTGGAAATAAAATCTAAGCAATTCGTCTGATTATCAGCCATTCTATACCTTATGTACATGCGCCCTACCAACTTCAAAAATCTTCTTTTACAAACCCTTAAAGACTAATCACATTTGATGGCCTTTTTAGGTAAGAGACATGCAAACCTTTAATTCTGGATTTCATGGAAACACTGTGATCTACTTGGTTATAGCAGTGGTCTGGGAAGCAGAGAAGTACTGAGTTCAAATTTGTGACTTAAAACGGTGACTCATTTTGTGACCTCTAGTCAGTTCCTTGCTTTCCTTATGTCTAGTTATCTACAATAGCTATAAAATTGAGTAAAACACAGAAACTTAATGAAAAACAGATGCTGCTTTTGAGCTGTGCATCTTGAAAAACAAAATAGAGAATACATACACCATTATTGTTTCAGATAATATATAGTTAGTGATGAATTCAATAATTCTTAGACCTCAGCTTATGTGGAAGTTCAAAACATAATTCTGGGTTTGACTTCTCTCACATATTGTGGTAGAACTCAGGAACAATCCTATTAAAAACTGGAGACACTGGTACAAAGGTGTTATGAGATCAGAATCAGACCCACTTTTTTTTAAATGGCAGAAAACAGCTTTTCTTTACTCCATTATAGGACATATGTAGTGTTTGTATGTGCAGAGCAAGAGGTATGCTCAGGGCTGGTGCAACCATTTAGGCGACCTAGGTGGTCGCCTGGGGCACTGGCATTTGTAGGGCGCCATTTTCTTTGGCAGCGACCATGGCGGCCGGATCTTCGGCCGCCCCATTCGCCGCCGGCATTTAGGAGAAGGGAGCTGGGGCAGGGGTGCTCGGGGAGGGCTGCCTGCAGCAAGTAAGGGGGGGGGCAGGGCGGCACGCAGGGGAACTCCCTCCCAGCTCACCCCTGCCCCATCTCCTCCCTAAGCTGATTGGCGCTGGTAGGCTGGAGAAGTGAAGCTGCCACGGAGTGCTCGGGGAGGAGGCGGGGCAGGGGTGAGCTGCTTCACTTCTCCTGCCTCCCAGGCTTGTGGCGCCAATGAGTTTAGGTGCTGCAAGCCTGGGAGGCGGGAGAAGTGAAGCAGCCATGGCATGCTCGGGGTGCTCGTGCTCGTAGCAGGGGTGAGCTGGAGGGGGGTGCCTGAGGGTGGGAGGTGGGGAGCTGCTGCAAAGGGGGGTGGTGCCTCAGGATGGAGGGGGGGGAGCTGCTGTGGGGGGATGCCTCAGGGCGGGGGTGTGGGGGGGAGAGGGCGCAAGGTGGAAGTTTCGCCTAGGGTTTGAAACATCCTTGCACCGGCCCTGCGTATGCTGTTTAATACACATAGCAGCACCACCACCACCTTTTGTTATGAGAAGTCTATGCACAACCCTCCATGATAAACTTTCAAATGCATTTCATAGCCAAAGTGCACCTGAGCCTGATGTTATGGGGACTTTAGCTCCCAATGACACTCCTGAAGCTACTGCTGCTGGTTAGAGATGGATCCAAAGATCTGGAGGAGGATCTAAATCCCCTCCGTGCACTCGATAAGATATCCAGCATATCCCCTGAACTTTGGGGAAGTTCATTCTGGGTTTAAACACTGTAAATTGGGGTTATCCCTACTTCTATCAGCTTTTGCTGCCATCATCACCATCAAAAACTAGTTGATTACTAGTGACTAAATAGTGTTAATTATGGCCTTTTTGATCTACACCTTCATACAGGAGCTCACTCTCCCAGATTCCCCACACCACATACAAGTGCCTGGCTCTGCCACCTTTAATCCCCCACCTGCAATACCATCCAACTTCAGTAGGCTGTAGCAGAAATTGAATACCTAACTGTCCTGCCCTACTCTTTGCTTGGGCAAGTTGAGTTTTACCTTTACCCTCTGGCTTCTTGGTTCACCTAAGGAGATTCCACAGCCTCCAAGATGGGTGAGGCGTCTTCTTTTAGTTTAGTTTTTAAAACTATGGCCTAATGATGTCATGTGACTCCTATCTCAGACAACCGTGTTGTGATTCATAATCCCTCTCCTTCTAACCTCTTATTTTCTCCTTTCTATTTTTGATATTGCTAACATGCTTTTGTCCAGGCCTAGCTCTCACCCATGGAAAATTGGGAACTTTTCTCTTGATGTAGAATGGCAACTATCACCTTAGGGTCTTTGATTTGCCCCAGAATCTGCTTCAGTGGCTGGTGGCACATAGTGTCTCTTTGGAAATGTTCCATTAATCACTGAAGAGGGTTTTGGATGTATCTTGGCACTGATACACATTTCTTTTGAAGTCTCCAGGCTTGTCTTCACTGCCAAATAGGTGTGTGTTTTCCTTTGAGTAACAGGCATGAGTTATTCTGAGGTACAAACACAGTGAAGATGAGGCACTCTAGTTTTAGCTGGAGCTAAACTCACTGAGGTCAATGTCAGGAAGTCAGCTGGCTCCAGGCACAGTTGCCTAGCTGGGCCCAATCAGCCTTCACTAAATGATCATACTCCTTGATTGGACAGAAGGGCCAACAGGTCTCTTAATAGGTTCCATGCCTGTAACTACACCAGAGGTGCTTTCTGGTTAGTTCTAGCTCCTGTCTATCTCTGCTTCCTGGCTCTGACCATTGTCTTATCTTCTAGCTATGACTGCTTGGTGATTCTGTTCTTGACTCCCAGCTATGACCAAGGGCTTGCCCCCCGAGCGTGCCTCTGGTTCTACCTTCTGCTCTGGCTGCTGCCTACACCTTGATGTATGATAGTCAATCCCTGGAGGAGGCATGAGACTGTTTACCTCATGGTAAAAGTAAAGTATCTGTTCTTCACTGAGTGAAAGTGGATAAAGGAGCAATTTAATATCATACTTAAGTGGGGGGGGGGGGAGGAATTACTGAACCATACTAACTGGCATGTGGGGAAAGGGCTGGAATCATTAAAATCCTGATCTGCAGATTTTAGTTAAATACCAGTCCAAGTTCTATTCATTGTGGTTTTATTTATTTATTTATTTTAAAGACACTCTAAGTTAATATGTAATTAGTTTCTTTTGTTTGGGCTAGATTTGGGATGGAAGGATTGTGGCTGGGTAGATAGTAAAAATAGTTCCCGTTACTTCTTCCAGACAAAGATAAATATCTCTAATTAGTTTAGTTTTTAATAGTTTGGAAAAATGTCCACCTGCTGAGCAGGTATGTATACATGAATTTGCCATTAATTTACACACCTTGTGCTGGCATTTCTCCTTTATATTCTGATTTTAAAATCAAAGAACACCATACAGTTATCTTTAAAGTATGAACACAGCTCAAGTTTCCAGTCTCATTGTTACCAACTGCAGCTATTAAGTCTTGATTTGTGAAAGTTAGCATCACCTGATCACCTAATTCATTTGTACAGCTAAGCCTATTTAGAGTTCACTTTTTTATGGTATCAGTGTTTTAGATTAGGCTTAAGTAAGGCACTGTCATGTTTTGATGATAAACCCTTTTTGCAGGGGTTGATACTTTATTTCATCCCAATGTAATTTCAAACATGAGTTTGGATGCAATATATTTTTCAACACAATTATTTGAATATGCTATCATCTGTTATAGTTGCAAAGCAGCAACACAACTCACTTTAAGTCTGGCAGGTGAAATAAATTTCCAGTAAATTTTTTGGTTATACAGATAGAATTTTTCAAAGAGGACTTGGGGATTTAGTGACAACTGCCATTGACATGAATGGACATTTTGTGGCCAAATACCTTTTGTCTGCTTTGAAAATCTTAACCAGATTGTTGGATTTCTGCATGGTCTGGAGATGGCTCTGAGAACAGACCAAAGCCAGTGTAAGGCAACCCTTCTCAAATCTGTAAGAGACCACAGCACCTCTTGATCAATGATAGCAAAGGCAGCTAAGAGATCCAATAAGGGTAGCTGAGATTCACACTCAGCCAGGAGCAGGTCATAATTCAGCGCCATCTGTAACTCAGGCAGGACCAGGTCTGAAGCCAGCAAGACAAGTTTATTTTAGACCTCTAAATGCTCTGAGTCATCTCAGCACAGTCTTGGCCATAATCTTAACCAAACATGGAAAATGGCCATGAAGACTGTAGTTGACAAGATTGCTCAGGCAACCATCACTTGATATTGACAAAGGGTGTATACACACATTAAGGTATCTTAAATGACCTGCCCCACAAAGGACCCATTATTTTCCACTGGCCTTCACCAGCCAGGAAGGACGTCGGTTCAAAACAGGTAATGGAATTAAGTTCTTTCAGCACATCCAAAACTTCAGGGAGCACTGCCAGCCTGAACTCCACATTTTCTGTTCTGCTATCTCAGCTGTGTATTGCTTAGTCCAAAACTGAGCATGCGTCCACTCTCTCTCTCCCTCCAAACCAACAAGAAATTCTCATTTAAGGTGGTACCTGAATGAGGTCTCCCACCCTAAAGCTATATTTGCTATAGTGTGTCCCTTTGGTATGGGAGTCCTGGGACAAATGACAGTGGGCTGCTGTACAGTATGTACTGCAAAAGCCTTGTATTCTTCACTTTTTTCAGAGTTCTGCCCATTGTGGAAATACCAGTAAACAAGGTACAGTATTGCCCTGCTACAATAATGACAAGCATTAGTTATATCTGCTTTAACAGCTGATCCTGTAGGTGAGGGAGGTGGTTGGGGGAGAGCAAATGCTACAGTTCATCCTCGTCCTGGTGGGTCAGGGGTAGAGTGTGCAAGCAAGAGACCCAGAGCATGGGGGCAAGAGGAAAGACAGCAGTTGGGGGCAAACATAATTCAATTCAATGACACTTTATCAGCATGACAAATTACCCAAGCATTGCCAATGTACGAAAAAGACTGACCCCTTGGCTGGTTGTCAGAGGCAGGTCTGACTTGCCCAGAAGTGGAATGCATCCTGTGTTTGGACTCTAGTCCTTTGTCATTACTGTCAACTCCTGATCAGGTAGCTACATAGCATGATTCCTTCTCTGCCGTCTCTCCTTTTGCCCAGGGCTGGGTGCAGCTGTTTCTCCTCTCTTTTTGATTAGATTTTTAAAAAATGATTCCTGATCATTTGAAGTCTTTCACACTCCCTTGCATTTCTGACATTGAAGTGGAAAGTGTCTCTTACAAACTAGAGGTGAGAGACGGTGAATGCTATTGGGGACACATCAGTTGGAAGTAACAGAGGAGGAGAAGGACCTCGGAGTATTGGTTGATCACAGGATGACTATGAGCTGCCAATGTGATATGGCCGTAAAAAAAGCTAATGCGGTTTTAGGATGCATCAGGCGAGGTATTTCCAGCAAAGATAAGGAGGTGTTAGTACCGTTATTCAAGGCACTGGTGAGACCTCATCTGGAATACTGTGTGCAGTTCTGGTCTCCCATGTTTAAGAAGGATGAATTCAAACTGGAACAGGTTCAGAGATGGGCTACTAGGATGATCCGAGGAATGGAAAACCTGTCTTATGAAAGGAGACTGAAAGACCTTGGCTTGTTTAGCCTAACCAAAAGAAGGTTGAAGGGGGATATGATTGCTCTTTATAAATATATCAGAGGGATTAATATTAGGGAGGGAGAGGAATTATTTAAGCTTAGTAACAATGTGGACACAAGAACAAATGGATATAAACTGGACACTAGGAAGTTTAGACTTGAAATTAGACGAAGGTTTCTAACCATTAGAGGAGTGAAGTTCTGGAACAGCCTTCCAAGGGGAGTAGTGGAGGCAAAAGACACATCTGGCTTTAAGACTAAGCTTGATAAATTTATGGAGGGGATGGTATGATGGGATAGCCTAATTCTGGCAATTAATTTGGCAATTGATCTTTGATTATCAGCAGGTAAGTATGCCCAGTGGTCTGTGATGGGATGTTAGATGGTTTGGGATCTGAGTTACTACAGAGAATTCTTTCCTGGGTGCTGGCTGGTGAGTCTTGCCCACATGCTCAGGGTTTAACTGATCGCCGTATTTGGGGTCAGGAAGGAATTTTCCTCCAGGGCAGACTGGCAGAGGCCCTGGAGGTTTTTCGCCTTCCTCTGCAGCATGGGGCACGGGTCACTTTCTGGAGGATTCTCTGCAGCTTGAGGTCTTCAAACCGCAATTTGGGGACTTCGATAACTCAGACATAGGCTAGGGGTTTGTTATAGAAGTTGATGGGTGGGATTCTGTGGCCTGCATTGTGCAGGAGGTTAGACTAGATGATCATAATGGTCCCTTCTGACCTTAAAGTATATGTCTATGTGGGTGAGAGTCTGCCTTAGTTTTGCCCATTTCCTTATTGTGAGGTAACCTGCTAGTACGATAGCTCTGTGCAAGGATATAGAGTAGTTAGCACTCTGGTTTTAATTTGCTCTTCCCAGTGACTCAGATCATGGGGGGGAGGGGTTAGGTACTGATCTAGTATTTTGAGATTTTGGGTGGGGTTGTTTGCTCCCATTGGCTGGGAGATTGGAGTTGCTGAGAGTGGTGGGGCAGGAATGATGATATAGAGACAGGATCACGTTTTCATATAGCTTTTTTATTTTTTTTTTGTCCTCCTAAATTCTGCATCATGAAAGGAGCTGCTTTGGTTGAGATAGCACTGAAGTCTATTGTTCATTTTACTGTAGATTAACAGAAGAAGATTGACCCAGTTCTACTCTGCAGCCAGTTTTTGCTGAAGTTCCCATGCAAGTAGAATATTTGTTTACAGAACTACAGCTATGGGGTTTTATCCTAATCAGCTCAGTTGTTAAAGTTGAGCCCCAGATATAGCTCCACTATTGTAGAATGGGTTGGATTATACTGCCAAATAGTTTTTATTGGCGTTTTGTAGCTATCTAATGGTTTCTTTATGGTACAGAAGGTCCACAGAGATTTACCTTGTAATATTTTTATAGCCAGTATGTGACTCCATGATACACTTATTATGAGGCCTGGTATGTAAATAGGGTGCATTCAATTTTCCATGTCTCTGTAGTGGAATTTTCCTCTGCTCTGGTTGATCTGAAGAACCGCTCTGTGTAGCTTGAAAGCTTGTCTCTCTCTCACCAACAGAAGTTGGTCCACCTCACCTACCTTGTCTTGCTAATATCCTGGGACCAACTTAGCTATAACAACACTGCATACATAATTGGTTTGGGACTTTTTCTGAACTAGTGTGTCTTTAGGGTTTTCTTCCAGGTTGACCTGTAGGGGTCTATGTACTGCAGCACACTTCTCAAAGGGATACGTTTCTTTGGAGACCATTCTGTGTAGGTAATGATCTGACACTGAACATTTGGTGAGTGACAGGCAGGCACAGAATCCTGGGGTAGAGTGGACACAGAGCACTATACACATATACATAGAGGTATGGTCATGCACATGTAAAGACCTTCATACTTCTATGCTATAAATGGAGAACATTGTGCTTTTGGGGTATTGTGGAAGAAGGAGCGTCTCGTCGTCCTCCTCCTCCTCTTTCTTTCCCTTCCCCCACAACTTCTTTGAGGGATTGCTCTTATGCTAGCTGGTTGTTTTGATGATCAGTCAGTAATAGTCTATGTACTGTAAGTGTGTATTGTTTCAAATATCTCAATGTAACCAGAAATTTAAAAGGGAATTCTTTTTTAAGCTATACACTAGGTCTGTAAACTTTGAAATGAGTTACTAAGGTATAATTTTGGCTTAGTGGAGCCCAGATCAGCTATCCCTCTCTGAGATTACCTAAAAATACACAAGGCTCCGAGGAAAAGTGAAACCTCCAAACCAAGTGAATTCTCTTGATAACACTAAAAAAAAAATAGCCCATATAGTAGAGTATTCATCTGCACTTCCATAGTTTGGTTTGTGGGTCACTCATTTGTCCATTTAGTTCAATCATTTTCAATTTGTTTGCTCCACTCCTGCATACCAACTGTTACTCCTCCCAAATTACATACAATTCAGTAAAGCTAATTCCCTTCTGAAACCATTTGCTTCACAGCAGAGCTGTAGGAACCTATTCACTTAATAGGGCTATAGGATTCTACCAATAGGTGGGTTTATTTCTTACAAACTGGTAACATACCCCCTACATGTAAGCCTCACTAAATGTTTAGTGGTTCCTAAGACTGTAAGCCATTAAATATTGACATTTGCACCTCATTATTTGATAACATTTCACCTCAAGCTGATTCCTTTAAATAGCACTTTCCCTAAGTCAAAATGTCATCAGTTTGATCTACATATTGGAGATGTATGCTGTATGTGGAAGAGGGGATGGAGAGAGAGCTATTACAGTGAAACTGGCAGTCTCTGCTATTGCATGTTTCCTTACCTACCCATTGAAAAATGTTGTCAAAGAACTGAAATAATTTGAGAAGCACAATCTTTTATAAAGATGAGCCATAAGCAGCCCCATTAAATGATTCCATGGGTTTATAATGTTCTCCATATTTCCAATATTATTCATAAAAAATAACTGAACCTGGTCCAGAGATCTATTTATTTTTGTGCCTTATTGGAATGTGATAGTTGAATATTTAAATACCATTATCTGAGAATTGGCAAGAACAAAGCAAGTTTGGGGTAAGAGCTAATTTTTGACATCTATTTGATGTGCACTTTCCTACTTTGTAGAATAAAGTCATTTAGTTACCTTCCCCATTCTGTCCTTGTTCAAACAAAGGCTTCGAGGGGAGTCTTGCCGGAGGAAGGGCTTCTGAGTTTTAACTGATCATAAAGCTATTCCTTGTGTCAGACTGAAAAAACATGCAGTTCTGCATGCAGCAATTAAATATCTCTTTCATTGTGTGAGAAACACTCCAACACTTTAGATCTAGTTTTCTCTTTATCCCTCTCCTATTATAGTAATTTAACCTTATCACCGCCTTAGGATCTGTGATGTACTCTCTCTACAAAGGAAAGGAATATGCGTCTGCTCATTGAATATGTCTTCTATAGTACCCTGTCATAGAATAAGTGGGGAATGCCTTTATCCAAACTGTGGTCCTTGCTTTGCCAGTAGAGACAGCGTGGATATGTGTATCTATGAAATCTGATTTTACAGCTGTCAGAGTACGTGCAATTTTTTTGTGCTAGTCTGCTTATTTTTCTTGAATAAAATGGTTGCACAGCCTGGGGAAGCATTCTTGAGGCACAGACAGAGAACCCACATTTGCATTCATGTCGTCATTACACCCACATTGCATGTCGTATAAAAGAGCAAAGATACAATATATAAAGGAGGAAGGCTAAACAGTGAGCCAACGAAGTAGAGAGTCCAAATTGTGTCTGCCAATAGCAATCTAGGCTGATTCAATATGAAAAATCTCAAAAGAAATATATAATTCAATTAGGAAACAATGTCACATGATTTAAGCAGCATGATTATCTTTAAAATATGCCTTCTATTTTGAAAGTATTACTCCTTCCCCTGGCATTCTCCCTTTTGGGCTATGACTCGGGGGTTGCCTGTAACCCTCTCCTGTCCATGTACAAAACCCTCTCACTTGAATTCAGTGGTGCTTCCGTCAGTGCTAACTGGCCTGGCTAGGGGTATGGGTTAGACTGAGCCTAGGACCTACTTTCCCTTGCGCTGATCCCTACCACAAGGGCAGGTTAAGACACAGGCTAAACCACTTGAGTGCCGATAGTCCTCCAGCCCAGTGCCTTCCCACAATACACCCTTGTGTGTACCAGAAGGACAGAAGTTCTTCCACAATTCACTGGGAAATGAGCACAGAGCACCTCAGCTTACTGTAGCACAAGAACCATGGGATATGTCCACAGAAGGCTAATGATACTCCCCTCCAGTGAATGCTGTACCAGTAAGCACATCGTAACTCAAGTGGGAGGAGCCACATTACAAAACTAATCCAGGTGCTGAGCTCTTGAGTTAACTCTGCAGAGAAAAAAAATGCCCTAAGAGAAACAGACACTGTCTTCTTCTTCCCTCCTGTCCTCTGCTTGAATCCCAGTTATGGCCCCAACACCTCCCTACTAGCTTTCATCAGCAAGGAGGCAATGCATCTGACAGATTGTACAACATCCATTACTCAGCAAGTATCATAGCCTAAGGCACTAGTAGACAAGACTTTGTTTTTGTTCCAACAAGAAACTCTGCTACTACAAAGACAGATGTCCATGTTATCAAATAAGTCTTACCTGAAAAAAATCTGAAAAACTGTAAATGAGAAATGCTTGCGGAATTGGCTAGCTTTTGCTAATCTGATCTTTTTCAATTTTTGTAGTTCAAGTATGGCATCAAGCTATGGAAAGTTTCTTTGACTTCTCACACAGAGGACTTTCTTCATTGGTAGCACATTCCACACTCTAGATACAATAACCAATTGAATAGTGTGCATCTGGTATCTTCTAACCAAGTCCCTCATATTTGCCAGTGAATATGTTGTTAGGCTATAGCATTTCAATCTAATTATTTTGCTGGCTTGATTTAGTAAAAAAAAAAAAAAAACAAAGCAAGCAGAGCTCAAGGGTTATTTCCTCAAGGTATTTAGTTTTGTGCATTTTCCTGTTACATGGCATGTTACCCTCTACTGTGTAGCATTGTTAGACAGTTGCTATGTTTCACCCCAGCAGCAGCTGGATCTCAGGTGGTCCATAGAGAGAGGAGCGAGCCTAATCCTCCAACACTTATTCAGTTGTGAATTCAATGGGATTACTCACATGAGTATGAGTTGTAGGGCTGGATCCATAGTTTCAGAATTTATAGGCTTGAATGTCTGGCTAATGGTATGAAAGTCTACATTATTGTTAATCACCATTAATGGATGGAGGATTTTCCCCAGTCACATCCCTTCCAGCATTTATTATCGTTAACATTAAATACTCATTCTATTTATTGGGTTGAAGTCTATGGATGTAATTTATCATTAATATCACTTAAACACTTTGGGACATAGATTATGCCTTTCTGTGTGTTTTTTATATAGCACCTAACTCAATTGGGCACAAACCTGATTAGGGCCTATGGGTACTACTATACTACAAATAATAGATGGGAAAACTAGTTTGGCATGATTTCTCTCCATATTCTCTTCCCATGTTCCTTGCCAGCTGATTTCACTACACTTTTAAAAAAATTCTCATAAATGTACAGCAACTTCATCTCCGCTCCTTTTTCCAGTTGTAGGCTACATAATGTTTTGAGAGAAGGTCTTTGGAGTAAGGGATTTTTCATTTGTTCCACACCATCCAACACTCTACTGACCAGGATATAAAGGTTTAGCTTTTTTATAAGTGTGGAAGTTGCAAATATTGTAATAAAAGAAGAAAGAGCTTCTAGGATAAATGATGATCAATTTCCAGCTCTCTATTAACATTGTACTCCATCCTCCCCAAATGACCAATGAATCCTTATCTCTTTCCATTCCTGAAGATGCAAAGATCTTAAACAGTTTCCTCATCTCAGAGTCAAAAGACAAAGCAGATATTCATAGACTATAAGGCCAGAAGGGTCCACTGTGATCATCTGGACTGACCTCCTCCATAACACAGGTCATAGGACATCCCTGAATTAATTCCTGCTTGAACTAGAGCATAGATTTTTAGAAAAAACATCCAATCTTGATTTTAAAATTGCTAGTGGTGTAGATGTCATAAGGCATTGTTCTGCGAGTCTACTGGAGGTGTAAACAAATTGGAGTTTTATTATCCCTTTGTGGCATGTTCCCCTTCTTGAGGTTTGCTATCTCTACAAACTCTCCGAGAAAAGATTGTGGCTGTTTTCTGTCAGGAGTAGGGGGACTATCCCTGTGAGCTGTAAATCCAAGCCTTTATTTAGCCTTAATTTTCAATATAATCTATTTTTGGGGAGGCCTTTTATGTGAATCCATTGTTGCTCTAAGCTTTGCTGTGCCTAGTCTATAACCAGTTGCCCAGTAATAGAACTTAGCGTTGCCAGTCTCCCATCTTGACAGGCTCCCATTAATACCTCCATTTCTAGATAAACTTGTCTTGTTTTGCTAGAATTTTGTTAGGACTGGAGGCCAGGACTGCTTGGAATAAATAACTGGGAGATGCACTGGCCTTTCCACCTGTTCAGGATACTATTAATTTACTCTGAAAATTGCCAGAGATTTACTCTATAATATTTGAGGCTGTAGCGATACCTTGCTATTGATCATAACTAAAAGCATAACTGAATTCAACATGTGGTTTTAATTATTACCTATCCTCTGCAGGCTAAAGCTTCAGACTTCCTATGAGACTATAGCTATAATACCCAGTTAATATCCAGTTAAATTCTGAGATCCTTAGCATAAGAAAGGTATAGACATATCGAAGAGGGATCAGAGAAGAGTATCAAACATGTTTAGTAAGTAACTGTATCCTGGAAGGACTTTGATGCCAGTTCTCAGCACTGGCAGCATGGTGCTACTGTGCTTGCCCGGTTCTGACCAAGCAAGCTATCAGAAAGGAGATGAGTTATAGTGATAGTTTCCAAGGCCATTAGGGACCATCAAATCATCTAGTCCGATTGCCTGTATAACACAGGCCCTACATTCTACCCAGTTACCCCTGTACCAAACCCATATCATAGCATCATAGTCATCTTGGGAGTTTTATCCTCATGGCCATAACTTGGAGGGGCCTAAAGGAAGAGGAGATGAGTGTGGATTTCCCTTGTGACAGATAGAGCCAGGTTTTGGGTTCGAAGGTGGTGTTGTCGATGGAACATGGAAAAGAGCTGGTTGGGAATTCCCCCCACAAACACAGCCCAGTTTGGAACTGGGGTATATGTTCCGTAGTATGTGGCTTCTTTCCATGCCTGTGAACACAGATTGTTTGGATTTGATGATGGAGGCATCATAGTTTGAGGGCAGAGGATCCTGCTCCTCATGTGTAAAATTGGAAATGGAAGTGGAGGACGTGAGTATCTTTCTCTGTGTGCCAAAGAAGTGGCTGTATCCCTCCTTCTCTGTAGCTCTCAGTCTTAAGCAAACACAGCATTAATATAACATTCTGAGGAAAGGGTATTTGAATACACATCCACCAACCCTCTATTTGCTGATCTCAGAGGCCATTCATTATATTAAGGAGTCTTGTGGTGAGTGCACAGTTAAGGTTGTGACTCACAACTGCTGAAAATATTCTAGTTTTGACACTTTGTAGCTTCCTCAAAGATCTTCCTTTTTCACCTCAAAATTTCTCTTGTCTGCTTTTGTGCCAGATAACTATTTTTGGTAATTTAGAGTTCAGTTACCCAAGCCTTCTTTTTCTTATTTTTTTTTTTTTTTTTGCTTTTTTTCCAAAAGATATGAGAATTTGAAGGGGAAAAAAAAAGTTGGCCCTAAAAAAATCTCTTAACTTTCATTTGTCTGTCTCAATCGAACTAGTGTCTTTGATGCCTGAGTGGTTAATTTGGCCATTATTTGTTACAAATATTTGTATCTTTGAGAACTCTACCTGATGATCTGCTGGAACGTAGATAATCTGCTGGCACCTGGGTGTATTGCTGGAGTTTCTGAAGCTCTATCAGACAGACTGCTCAGGTTCAAATAGGTTACACACTACTGGCAGAGTCTGTCAGTGTCACTGGCCATTGTCATCCATCTTGGATTCAAGGAGGTTTACATACCTTGGCTTGATAGATCTGCCCTATAGAGTTTAATGGGGATGAAAGCAGCAAAAGAAAGTACTCCAAAAGTTACTAAATGTGATGGGGGAAGTATATCCTTTCTACAGAATTTAAGCTAATTTATAGAATTTAATAGAGCATTATATCCAACTATAGAATCCCATAGGTTGGCTTACAATTTTTATAGAAAGTCATCCACCTCTCTCTAATTCTACAGGCCCTTTTCCATGAGGGTTTAGAGGGAACTGCCACAACCTGTAGACTTTGATTCATCTGAGGTGCTTACATTCAGGTTTAAGAAGGCTAAGACTCCTCCCACGCAGTCTATGATAAATATAATCTGTCAACTGAACCCTTCAAAGGCAAGAAGGCTGCAAACTCTGCTGAAGCATTTGCCTGGGACCTTGTTCTCTTCTGTTTTACTGAACTCCACTTAAATTATATTTTGCTATATTAATACACTATGAGAAGAAAACCATGTATAGCTAGAGCTCAACTATCTGTGGCAGGAGTGTTCTCCCCCATAACTCCCACACCATTTCTTCTTGAAGAGGGAATAATCCACATACAAATCTCCTGCACATACAGAAAGGTGAGTGGGGAGCCACCTGCACAGCTCTGTCACAGGACCCACAGAAAGCCCTCCAGTGAGCCCAAGATCTGAACACTGGGCAGGGACTAGGGATGGTGGAGGAGGGAAAAGCTGGAGATGTAGTTGAACAACCATAATGTTTTGTTCAGAGTTACGAACATTCCAGAGTTACAAACAACCTCCATTCCCGAGGTTCTACTATACATTCTATCCTTTTACACTACAGACTATGGAAGATGGATGCTTATATTTTATTCTTATTCTATTACTTTCCTCCATTTCCCTCTCATCCTTCAAGCAGTCAAGCCGGTGTACAGCATTAGCCACGGGTTGTTTTTTTTTTTTAATTTTATGTAGAGCCACTCACAAGCTTCAAAGTCCTTTCCAGAAGGCTGCACACATGGAGGGAGCACTTCATTTACAAGTAAAATACAGGGGTTGGAACATGACAGCCATGTAATGATTCCAGCAACACTACTTGACAGCTTTGGGAGAGGGACTGAAGAAGAACACCTTATCTATTTGAAGCAACAGGGATTTTAAACTACTGTAGGCAATTACCTTCTTCACCTCAACACCAGAGTTAACATCCCGACTCTTACAAAAAGCACTCCTACATGACTATAGTTAATTATACTTACACCAGCTTTAACGATCACACACTTAACCCTTTAGTATTTATCCATCTATCATATTGCTTTCCTGTTTTACATTGCATAACAAAATAATTCACTGAACTTTGAAATAATAATGCTGTATTCCAGATACCATTGTTATTAACTGCGTGCTGGTGGTGTTGTGCTCAGACAGCCTATATACATCTATGTATCCTGCAACACACATCTGTATGGGTGTAATGTTTCATGACATTTTAATGGTCAGTTGCTTTCATCCCAGCAGTACCCATCTCCTCTCCACAATCTCTGAGATAGGGAAGTGCTATTTATCCCCATTTTACAGATGAGGAACTGAGGATGAGGACACACCAGAATCCATGACAGAGCAGGGAAACCTGGGTCTCCCATATCCCAGGCTTTGTGCCCTCCAATCCATCTGTCCTTTCTGCTCATACAGCAGAAAAAAAAAAGTATTTGATCCCCTTTTAAGATGATTTTTGGTGGTTGTTAAATCCTAGACATCTGCCCCACACTGATTGAAAAGCCAAATTTTAAAAATTGTAAGCAGTTAGATAGGTTTTTTTCATGAGGAATTGTTCCTACATTGTTGGACAGATGTAGAGAAGGAAAGTAGGAAGAAATCCTTCCCACCCTGGGATGCAGAGTGACTGAAATATCCTTTCACTCCCTTTATATGCCCCTACACTCCAGAGTGCCACTGGAGAAAAGCAAGCCACTTCATTCATTCAAAATGTGTCCATTCCTTCATGCTCCTTCCCACCTACATGCAGCAGAATGGGTCTGCGATGGGAAATAGCTGAAGTCAGACAAGGATTTGCCCCTTATTCCTTAAAACTGGACAGGAATTTTGGTAATACTTAAAACCTATGGGATAAAATTCATTCTTGGTGTAATTCCATTAACTGCAACAGTGTTAAACGAGGGACAAATTTGACCTAGAGAATTAAAGTCTGAAAAGAGCTAGTGAATGCAAGTAATTGCTGCTTTTTGTAAGTTGTGCTATGTCCCCATTAATTGTGATTTGACTTTGTACTTCTGACTCTATATTCCCATCTGTAAAATGGGGGGTAATGATACTCATCTACTTTGTGTAATTAGAGCTACATAGAGGTTGGAAATTCTGTTTTTCAAAATCCCCAAATCCTTTTTTATTTGGCTTCATTTTGAATAGGAATGAAAACTGAATTTTGAAATTTCCTATGAAGGAAAATTAAGCGAGGAAACAATAGTTTAAGGTCTATTGGAACATTTCATATTGACAAAATTGACACATTTTGTTTCACTTCTGACTTTTTTAAAAATTGTGTTGTAATATTTTTTAATTAAGAAAAGCCAATTCAAAACAAATAAAAATATAATAAAATATAAATATATAATATAATTGAAAAGTTTAGCTCCAAAAATGTCATATTTCCCCCTGTTTTTCTTCTGGAAATAAATCCTGGTGAAAATGAACTGATTTTGTGATGTATTTTAGTTTTATTGGAACAACACATTCTTACAGAATATGGTTCACTGAAGTTTCTCCAACTAGCTCTGCTGCTACTGGTACATGAGCCGGGAGGAGGTGGGCAGGGGGAACTCAGTCCAAAACCCACAACTAGACTTTCAGGGCTGGCAGGCAATAAATGTAATTTGTGAACTGAGCAAATTTGACTTGGAAGATACTGAGACACAACATGAAATCTCTTACAGAACTGATCTTACAGAATCAATTTCCAGAGTTTAACCATACTTCATCTCTATCCAAGATGGCACAACACTGAGAAATACTACACAATAACGATAGAGTATTACCACTAGGAGTTTACTCTTTGTGTGCCTGGGTAGAGTGTACACTCACTGACTACAGTGATTACTGTGATGCCTACTACAAAATGACAAACTTCTGTGGAATGCAACAACATGAAATGTGCATTTTATAGACCATGTAGCTGACATCTTGAAATCTACATTGCACATCACATCTCAGAAAGGATTAAGTTTATAGTGGAATGAGAGTCCAAATGGGTAGCAAAATACTATCACATAAAGGTAAAATACCCTTGGAACGAGCATGCCAATTTGGCATTATGGTCCATGAGCACCTTCCCAAGTTACCACATGGACTAGGTGAAAGAACTGTGGTGGCTAACTCACAGTGCCCTTGCTCTTTGGAGCTTGTGTCTTCTCTTATATTAGTCATTGCATACTGCTTTTCAATTAGATTTGTCTGGTATTGGGCATTTATGCTGAAAATGTTTGTGTGACCATATAGCGCAGTAGAATCATGGCACAATGAGGCCTCTAAAACGTGGACTGTGGCTATAATAGGTACAAAAACATACTGCATATAAGGTTAATGCTAAGAGGTTAATTTATATTCTGGGTAGATTTGTTATATTTAAAGTAGTATACAGTATCAGAAACCATTCATTCTGTATTAAGACACACTCCATAAACTCACTGCAGAAAAAAGAAGGAAAAAAATCAGCATACACACGTGCAGGCCTGCCCTGGGGGGCAAGTGGGGCAATTTGCCCCAGGCCCCACAAGGGCCCCCAAGGGAATATAGTATTCTATAGTATTGCCCCTTTTTTGTACGGAAGGGGCCCCTGAAATTGCTTTGCCCCAGGCCCCCTGAATCCTCTGGGCAGCCCTGCACAAGTATATGTGTATAGTACTTAGGAATGGGAGTGAATATCAACTACTCCTTTTAATTAACAATTGAGTAGTTAATGATAAAAATCATCTGTGCTAAGGCTAATTCTGGATACTTCAGTGTAACATCAGCTGCAGGAATAAGGCCAGGAGAACACCAGATTCATTAGTGCCTCTAAAATTCAGTATCTATGGTAGACTTCCCTAGCTCTATATGAATCATTAACCTGAACCTTCCACTGATTAAAAAATTAAAATGTATAGCACAATCCCCATTTTTTTTAAAAGCTATTTACAGCACAAGCCTCTCTTGTCTCCAGGGTTTTATTCGTTTTTATCAAATGTTGGAAGGCCCATGCAAACCCAGTCAGATTACACGGCAAGGAAGCAACATTCCTGCACCTTTTTTCTAAATGAGATGGTGCCTCAAGCTAAAGAATCCTGGTAAGTGAATTAGCATAATACTGTAGTTCAGAACCTCCACGCCTTGGATTTCTTGCAAAACATAAAATTGCTGTGCTTGTAAATTTTGGCAGGCCGGATATTCACATGAACAAAAATCAGAACTCAAAGAAACAGCAATTAAAAATCAGATCCTCCACATCAAGATTTCTGTTCTCAAACAATACAATCACACTTAAGTACCAACCGCAGCTTTCAAACAGTGGGGCCAGATTTTGTAACCTTCACCCTAAACTGTAAGCTGAGACCAATCCCACTGAAATCAATGAGCCTTCTCCAAAAGTAGGATACTACTCAGTGTGAGTAAGGGTAGCAGAATCTGTATAATTAACACAATTATACTGTATAATCAGTAGATTATCATTTTCCATGAGATTGCATTTACATTGTGGGAACATCATAATTTAATAAAATCTGTGCAAAATAAGTTAAAACACAAATGAATGTAACAGCCATTTGAACCTCTTAGGTAGGCAAGAGGTGATTCTGATATGGGGAAATGTGATCCAAAATAACATAAAAAGCCAAGGCCCAGCTTATGAACTCATTAATACTGGGGAGCAGTAATTTACCTGGATAATTCCATTGATTTCAGTAGGGCTATTTGTTTAAGTAACTGTTCACTGATGTGACCACATAGTTCACAATCTGGCCCCAACTTAGGAGAATAGGTTAGAGTGACTTAGTCTACATACAAAAGTTGTATCATTTTAACTATACCAATAGTCCCTTATTGTGGACACAGTTATACTAGTATAGCTATTCCTCTATAGGGAAGAATAAGCTATACTGCTATAAGCACTCCTATACTAGTGTAGGAATTACTAGTATTGATAGGAATATAACTGCATCCACGCTAGAGGTTGCACTGTTTTAACTATTTTGATTTTTTTAAAAAATCACACGCCTAAATGAACTAGTTATATTAGTACACATTCCGTGTTGACTAGGCTATATGAGGATATCCATCTAACTGCGAAAGTTAAAGAAGATACAGATAGGGCTAACCTGACCTCCATCCTGAGCCTACATATTAGGAGCCTTTTACTAGGGTGAGGAGATCCTTCAGCCATAAAGCACTTAAGAGTCTTCAAACTCTGCTAGACTAGTCTATCCTACAGCACTTCTACTTTTCTTCTGATACCAGTTATAAAAATGGAAGCATTCCCTCATCCAACATGGTTCAGAAGATTTTATAGCACCCCTATGATCTCAGAGAAAGACCTGCCATCTGCTTTATCCCTGGTCATCAAGCTGCAAAATAAATTATGAATATCTGCTCCCATCACATTCAACAGTACTTTTCCTGTCAGAGAAGATTAGTTTGAAGATCTTTTCTGGTGTAGAGGTTATCTGGTCTCATATTAAGGTGTTAGCTGGTTTATTCTAAGGTACCTATCTCCCCAATATTAGGCTCGCTCTCATATTACTTAAAGATAATGTCTTCACTGCCAAACAGGTTTCAGAGGGGTAGCTGTGATAGTCTGTATCAGCAAAAACAACAAGAAGTCCCTGTGGCACCTTATGCCCAAATACATTTGTTAGTCTCTAAGCTTTTGTGGACTAAAACCCACTTCAGCAGATGCATGGAGTGAAAAATACAGTAAGCAGAATAGATATAGCACATGAAAAGATGGGCGTTGCCTTATGGCTCGTTAGCACTGACTTCCCCACTTGGTAAGGCAACGCCCATCTTTTCATGTGCTATAATATCTATTCTGTTTACTGTATTTTTCACTCTATGCATCCGAAGTGGGTTATGCCCAAATAAATTTAGACTTTAAGGTCAGAAGGGACCATTATGATCATCTAGCTTGACCACCTGCACAACGCAGGTCACAGAATCTCACCCACCCACTCCTGTAACAAACCCCTAACCTAGTCTCTAAGGTGCCATGAGGACTCCTCATTGTTTTCACTGCCAAAGAGAGTCTGTTTTTACATGGTGAGATCTCTCTCTAAAAATCCAAGTGGAGACCAGGCACTGTAGTGTTTACCTTGATGTAGCTAGTTGAGGTCTACTCTATGGAGATGGGCTGTATAGCATTACCTCATCTCCATCAGGATTTTACAGAGAAATAGCCGATTCAAGTTAGGTATCTTACTGTAGAAACACACCTTTTTGGGCAGCGAAGACATAGCCATAGTTCCAGTTATTTCATCCCCTGAGCACACCGTAGCCGCAGTTGTTGTTAGTCACTCATCTATAAAGTCTCTGGGTGTTTATTTCTAGCCACTTTTTCCTTTGTGGAAAAATGATCCATGTACCCTTCCTACTGTTTGTCACCACCCACTTATTGAGTCACATCTGAATGTAGATTTTAAGCCCTTTTGGGCATGCAATGGGTCTTCTCCATGCCTTCTGTGAATCAGCCAACACACTTTTGGGTAGTAAAAAAATGTTTTTGGCTATTATTAATTCATAAATTCATTCTGTTCCATTGTAACATAGTGGAGAGCAACATATTGTTATAGAAGAGATGTTAATGGCCTGCCATTTGAGGTCCTGGAAGAAAAGATCATAGAGTTTATTAAAGTAAATGGACTTCATTAAGCATGCAGCTGAAGCTCCTTTGTGTATTTAAAAAATAGTTGCAAAGGAGAGGGCTGGCACCTGGTGTTACCTGGCAAGACCATGTGTCATGGCGGGGAGTGTGGAGCTAATGAGGTTTTTCTACATTAAAGGGTACGTCTACACTACGGGATTATTCCGATTTTACATAAACCGGTTTAGCAAAACAGATTGTATAAAATCGATTGCGCGCGGCCACACTAAACACATTAAATCGGTGGTGTGCGTCCACGGTCCAAGGCTAGCGTCGATTTCTGGAGCGTTGCACTGTGGGTAGCTATCCCGTAGCTATCCCATAGTTCCCGCAGCCTACCCCGCCCCTTGGAATTTCCGGGTTGTGATCCCAGTGCCTGATGGGGCAAAAATCATTGTCGCGGGTGGTTCTGGGTACAGCCTCACCCCTCCCTCCCTGAAAGCAGCAGACAAGCGTTTCGCGCCTTTTTTGCTTGGTGAACTGTGCGGACGCCATAACACAGCAAGCATGGACCCTGCTCAGCTCAATACCGCAATCGTGCATGTTTTAAACACCTCGCGCACTCTCGTGCAGTATATGGTGAACCAGGACCTTCAAACCGAGGCGAGGAGGAGGCGGATACGGCAGCGCGGCGATGACAGTGATGAGGACGTAGACACAGAATTCTCTCAAACCGCGGGCCCCCGCGCTTTGGAGATCCTGATGGTAATGGGGCAGATTCTATCCATTGAACGCCGATTTTGGGCCCGGGAAACAAGCACTGACTGGTGGGACCGCATTGTGTTGCAGGTGTGGGACGATTCCCAGTGGCTGCGAAACTTTCGCATGCGTAAGGGCACTTTCATGGAACTTTGTGACTTGCTTGCCCCTGCCCTGAAATGCCATAATACCAAGATGAGAGCAGCCCTCACAGTAGAGAAGCGAGTGGCGATAGCCCTGTGGAAGCTTGCAACGCCAGACAGCTACCGGTCAGTCGGGAATCAATTTGGAGTTGGAAAATCTACTGTGGGGGCTGCTGTGATGCAAGTAGCCAAAGCAATCACTAAGCTGCTGCTACGAAAGGTTGTGACTCTGGGAAACGTGCAGGCCATAGTGGATGGCTTTGCTGCACTGGGATTTCCTAACTGTGGGGGGGGCGATAGATGGAACCCATATCCCTATCTTGGCACCGCAGCACCAGGGCACCCAGTACGTAAACCGCAAGGGGTACTTTTCAATGGTGCTGCAAGCACTGGTGGATCACAAGGGACGTTTCACAAACATCCACGTGGGATGGCCAGGGAGGGTTCATGATGCTCGCGTATTCAGAAGCACTACTCTGTTTAAACGGCTGCAGCAAGGGAATTACTTCCCAGACCAGAAAATAACAGTTGGGGATGTTGAAATGCCTGTCGTTACCCTGGGGGACCCAGCCTACCCCTTGATGCCATGGCTCATGAAGCCATACACAGGCAGCCTGGACAGTGGTCAGGATCTGTTCAATTACAGGCTGAGCAAGTGCAGAATGGTGGTGGAATGTGCATTTGGCCGTTAAAAGGCGCGCTGGCGGACATTACTGACTCGCTCAGACCTCAGCCAAACCAATGTCCCCTATGTTATTGCTGCTTGCTGTATTCTCCACAATCTCTGTGAGAGTAAGGGGGAGACCTTTATGGCGGGGTGGGAGGCTGAGGCAAATCACCTGGCCGCTGATTATGCGCAGCCAGACACCAGGGAGATTAGAAGAGCACACCAGGAAGCGGTGCGCATCAGAGAGGCTTTGAAAACGAGCTTCATCAATGGCCAGGGTACAGTGTGACTGCTGTGTTTGTTGATGAACACCCAACCCCCCTTGATTGACTCATTCCCTGTAAGCAACTCACCCTCCCCCTTCGAGTACAGCTTACTTATGCAAATAAAGTCACTCTCGTTTAAAAATCATGAATTCTTTATTAATTTATTATAAAAAGAGGGAGAGAAGTAAGGGTGTGGTTTGAGAGGAGGATAGGAAGGATGGAGAAGGCCATTAAAAAAATTTCACATTAACGACAGCCTTCTGATTGGGCTGTCCACAGGGGTGGAGTGGGCGGGTGCACGGAGCCTCCCCCCACGCGTTCTTACACGTCTGGGTGAGGAGGATATGGAACATGGTGAGGGTTGAGGGTGGTTATACAGGGGCTGCAGCGGCACTCTGTGATCCTGCTGCCGTTCCTGAAGCTCCACCAGACGCCGGAGCATGTCAGTTTGATCACGCAGCAGCCCCAGAGTTGCATCCCGCCACCGCTGATTTTCCTGCCGGTCTTCCTGCCGCCACCTCTCATCTCGGGTGTCCCTCCTGTCCTCACGTTCACTGGCCTCTTTCCTGTAATTTGATACCACGTCCTTCCACTCATTCAGATGAGCTCTTTCATTGCGTGTAACTTCCATAATATCCGAGAACATTTCATCTCGCGTCTTCTTTTTCCTCCGCCTTATCTGTGCTAGCCTTTGGGATGGAGGAGGGATGGTTGAAAAATTTGCAGCTGCATGAGGGAGAGAAATATTTAGAAAGATACATTTTACAGAACAATGGTTATACTCTTTCACAGTGAACAGCGCTATTCACCTTACATAGCACATGTGATTTCCCTACAAGGTCGCATTTTTCATCTTAATAGTGAGTGCCTGCAGCTCTGGAGTTACAGATCTCACAGACACAGGTCCGGGCATCAGAATTCAGCTTGCATGCGGCCATGGTAAGCCACTGTCTTTCGGCGTCTGCAGTGATTTACCCCTCCCCCCAATGCATGGCTAATACCACGCTAGCTCCCTGCTAATCAACACCCTTCCCACCCCCCCACCCACTGCGTGGCTGGTAGCTTGGGGAAGCCCCGCTGACCAAACACAAAAAAGATCATCGGCATTTCATTCCTCCCCTCCCCCCGCTTGGCTACGTGGAGGAAAGGATTTTTTTTTAAGCTGCTGCAGTCCACGAACCCAGTAGGAAAATGGCCATCCCCCTTAATTAAATTCCTGATTTTTAACCAGGTTATCCTGAACGATATCACTTTGCTGAGGATAACACAACAAGATAAAGAACGGATGCTTCTTGAATGCCAGCAGTCACCGGGACCATACGCTGCTATGCTTTGCCACACAATGATACCTGATTACTTGCTACATGCATGGCGTGGTAAAGTGTCCTACCATGGTGGGCGGAACAAGGCTGCCTTGCCCAGAAACCTTCTGCAAAGGCTTCTGGAGTACCTACAGGAGTGCTTCATCGAGATGTCCCTGGAGGATTTCCTCTCAATCCCCGGACATGTTAACAAACTTTTCTAAGTAACTATACTGTCTGCGACTGCATCCCAAGTCCTCAGGGCAAATCAATCATTAAAAAACGCTTGCTTAAAAAACAATGTTTGCTATTTACAAAGGTACACTCACCAGAGCTCCCTTCCATGGCGTCATTGTCTGGGATACTTGCTTGGGAGGGCTGGGAGAGGGTAATTCCGTCAGGGTGATAAAAAGCTCCTGGCTGCTGGGGCTCACGGAGTGCTGTGTGCTCTCTGCTAGGTCTTCCTCCTCTTCTTCATCTTCATCTTCCCCGTCTGCATAATCCTCAGCCATGGCAGAGATTACAACCCCCACCTCGGAATCCACGATCAGGGGTGGGGTACTTGTGGCGCAGCCCCCTAAAATTGCATGCAGCTCAGCGTAGAAGCGGCATGTTTTTCGACCTGCCCCGGACCTTCCGTTTGCTTCTTTGGTTTTCTGGTAGGCTTGTCTGAGCTCCTTAACTTTCACTCTGCACTGCACTGAGTCCCTGCTGTGGCCTTTATCCGTCATAGCCTTAGAAATTCTTTCAAATACTTTTTCATTTCGTCTTTTGGAACGCAGTTCTGTTAGCACTGAATCCTCTCCCCATATAGCGATCAGATCCAGTACCTCCCGTGCAGTCCATGCTGGGGCTCTTTTTCGATTCTCAGGAGACTGCATTGTTACCTGTGCTGATGAGCTCTGCGTGGTCACCTGTGCTGATGAGCTCTCCACGCTGGGGAAGCAGGAAATGAATTTCAAAAGTTCGCGGGGCTTTTCCTGTCTACCTGGCCAGTGCATCCGAGTTCAGAATGCTGTCCAGAGCGGTCAGTGGTGCACTGTGGGATAGCTCCCGGAGGCCAATACCGTCGATTTGCGGCCACACTAACCCTATTCCGATATGTTAATCCCGATATTAGCGCTACTCCTCTCGTCGGGGAGGAGTACAGAAACCGACTTAAAGAGCCATTAAAATCGATATAAGGTTCCTCCTAGTGTGGACGGTTGTGGTGTTAAATCGGTTTTACGCTCCTAAAACCGATTTAAACGCCTAGTGTAGACCAGGCTTCACACTCACGAGCAAAGGGCAGGAAAAACTGTTGTGGGCAGTCAGCCGAAAAGTCCACATTTTTCCTTGGGTTAGCATGGGTCCCTGGAGAGAAACAGAGGCAGAAGATTGTATTTTGGGACAGGGCAGAGATGGCTGGGCTGAGGCTTTTGCAGAAAAAACTGCCTGCATGCAGTTTTATTCCCATCACTGGTCAGGGAAACAGGATGGGTGAAAAGAAATCAATTACGTAAAGAAAATCACCTGACTGTCACAGATTTCTCATCTGAACAGAAGTCACACTGCAAGGCTCTGAATTTCAGCTATTGCTCAGCTAAAGGAGGAACAGTATAAATACAATACCAAGCTCAATATATCTCAAAGGACTTCCCCATCATTCATCCTCATAACAGCATTTGCCTACCAAAGGTGATATCACCATTTTACAGATAGGGAACTGAGACACAGAGGCTAAATGACATGCCCAAAATCACACAGGAAATCTGTGGCAGAGCACGGAATTGAATTCATGTCTCCCAAGTCCTAATTTAGTATCCTAACCAGTGGATAATGCTCTCATATGGGATTTTTATAGTTTAAGATAGACTAAAGCATGCCAATTAATTCAGGCTATATTTTACATTAGGGTATGCAAACTTTGCTACAGTAATGCCACCCTAAGATTCTTTGGATAGGAAAGTCCATAGCTCTGTGGGACCAGTGGGCACTAATTAGCATGGACCCTGCTTTCTTGGGGCCAGTTAAAGTTTGCAAATGCAATAACTTCACCATCCCCAAACTGGCTAGTACATGTAAAGTTAGGTCAAGAATTTCTTCCAGGTTTATTGGAGGATTATTTAATGAAGGAAGTGTACCTATGAGGATTAGTTAGTCCAGCCACAAGATTTAATATTTGGCTAATTAGTTTGGATTTCAAATATCCACATCCAACTTTTTTTCATACTTTACCTGCTGTGCTGCAAGGATACCTACAGCTCCTGTTTCACAGAGTCATAGATTTGAAGGCCTGAAGGGACAATTATCATTATCTGCTCTGACCTTTTGCATAACACTGGCTGCAGAACCTCATCTTGTGACTTCTGCATCAAGCCCATACCTTCTGGTTGAGCTCTAGCATATCGTTTAAAAAGTTCTTCAGTTCTGATTTAAAGATTTTTCAAGTGCTGGAGAATCCACCACAACCCTTGGTAAGTTATTCCAATGGTTAATTACTCTCATTGTGTAAAATGTGCCTTATTTTCCATCTGAATTAGCCTGGCTTCAGCTTTAACCACTATGTCTTTTCCTGTTAGATTAAAGAGCTGTCTACTATAAGAAATCTCTTTCTCATGGAGGTACTTGTACATTGTAAGTAATGTCTTAACCTTCTTGGTAGATTGAGCTGCTTAAGTCTCTTACTGTAAGGCATATTTTCCAGACCTCTGATCACTTTGAAGCTCTTTTCTGAGTCCATTTCAATATTCCATTATCTTTCCAGTGTGGATATCAGAACCAGATATAGTATTCCCATGATGATCTGATTAATGCCATATACAGAGGTAAAACAACCTCTATACTCGTATTTGGTATTTTCTTGCTTATGCATCCAAAGATCATGTTCACCTTCTATATTAGCTACAGCAGCGCACTGGAAGGAAATGTTCAGTTGGTTATCCACCATCACCAACTAAGGCCAGGTCTGCACTATTGCTAAAGTCAATGTAAGTTACATCACTCAGGGGTGTAAAAAATAAATTCTCCCTGAGCGACGTAATTTACATCAATTTGACGTGGTGTCTACACTGCACTATGACAGTTGGAGATGCTCTCGTTGAGGTGGATTAATTACATCGAAGAGTGCGCTCCTGTTGATATCGTGTGTCTTCACCAGATGTGCTAAACTGACGCGGCTGCATCGATTTCAGCGGGGTAGTAAAGACAAGCCCTAAGTCATTTTCAGCCTCCCTGCATCCCTGGACACTGTCTCCCGTCTTATAAGTGTGGCCCACTTTCTTTGTTCCTAAGTGTATGACCTTGTATTTTCCTGTAATAAAATCCATGTTGTTTGAAGGATTGGTATGTATAATTGACATGTCTCAATTATTTACCACTCCACCAATTTGTCATCTGTAAGTTTTGTTAGCAATGCTTTTAATTTTTTCCAGATCATTAATAAACATATGAATAACATTGGAATAAGAACAGATCACTGAGGGACCTCACTAGATATACCCTCATAGGATGATGAATCCCCTTTTATAATTTTGAGATCTATTGGTATACCAGTTCTAATGCATTTATTAACGTCTACATTAATTTTGTATGTGCTAATTTTTAATCAGAATGTTCTGCAAATGCCTTATAAAACTGAGTATTATGTCACTATATTAATCTACCAAATTTGTAATCTCATAAAACAAAAACCAGCTTTGTTTGATGACATACTATTTTGCATATGACCATGTTGATTGGTTTTAATTATGCTCCCATCCTTCAATTTTGTACTGATTGTTTCCCATATCAGCCTTTCCATGATTTTTCCTGGGATCAATGTCAGGCTCAATGGCCTATGGTAAATTAAATGTCCCAGGTAACTCTCTTAAAATATTAACACACTAGGTGTTTTTCAGTCCCCTTGGCCTTCCCCAGCATTCTAAAATTCATTAAAAATTAATATTAATGGTTCCGGTAACTTGCACTTGAGTATTAAAATTGGCTGGGGAGTTATCTGATCCTGCCTATTTCAAAATATTTAACTGTAATAGTTGGTGTTTGCCTTCCTCTTGGAATAGAAACTATTTTCTTATCACTGTAAGATATGAATACATCACCTTGGTTATTTCCAAATATCGAACATAAATACTTATTGAATACTTCAGTCTTTTCTACATCATGACTGACAATTTTACCATCCTTATTTAGTATCACACCCTGTCACAGGGCTCGGCAACCTTTCAGGAGTGGTGTGCCGAGTCTTCATTTATTTACTCTAATTTAAGGTTTCGCGTGCCGGTAATACATTTTAACATTTTTAGACGGTCTCTTTCTAGAAGTCTATAATATATAACTAAACTATTGTTGTATATAACATGAAGCTTCTTAAACATTTTAAAAACCTTATTTATTTAAAATTCAATTAAAATGCAGAGCCCCCTGGACCAGTGGCCAGGACCTGGGCAGTGTGAGTGCCACTGAAAATCATCACGCGTGCCATAGGTTGCCTACCCCTGCCCTATCATATTGTTTAGGATTTTGTTTGTTTCCTGATATACTTAAGTAATTCCTTCTCATTGCCCTTAACCATATTGGCCATAGGGGTTTTTTCCTCTGATACTTGTAGCTTCACTTTATCAATTGTCTGCATTTCTTAACTACCTATTTGTTCTCATTGCTATCAACATCCCCATTTTCACATGTTATACATTGGATTTTTTTTTTAATTCCCACTCCATCCTGATCAGAATATTTTTTTTTAACTGAAGAAGTCGTCTTAAATGGCTTCAGTATTGTTTTGGGGACATTTAATACATTAAGTTCCAATTATCATTTTTTCCCTGGGAGAGATTATAATTAATATATAGCTACAAGCAATACCGACTCTGGAACAACTCAGTCAGGGTTTAAGTTTCTGGCATACGTTTTAATCTTTTCTAAGGCCTGGTCTACACAAAAAAATGTCAGTGTAACTATGTCACTCAGGGGTGTGGAAAATCAGAGCTAGGTACCACCTCTCAGGGAGGTAGATTACCTACTCTGATAGGAGAATCCCTCCACTTAGCGTACATGCTGTTTAAACTGAAGTGCTACAGTGGTGCAGCTGCAGCATTGCACCACTGTAGCGTTTCAAGTGTAGACAGGCTCTAAACATCTGTCTGGAGTGAACCTTCACTGCTATCTGTTATTGCCTTAACACACACAGCGTGAAGCACCTCTGGTCTAAACCTGTTGTTCACCTTTTTTTTATTTATAATTGGAGATATACCAATCTCCTAGAACTGGAAGGGACCTTGAAAAGTCATTGAGTCCAGCCCCCTGCCTTCACTAGCAGGACCAATTTTTGCCTCTATGGAGACTGGCCATTTCCCTGTTCAATCATTCCTTTTGGACAAAGTGAACATATATGAATTATGCAGTGGTTAGAAAAGTCATAGAAGGAAGTATTCTCTGAGCTTGAACCCCAAGAGTACTAGGACTAATACCCAAGTTGCTCTTATTGCTTCTATAATTTAAGAGTATGCTAGTTGTCACTTTAATCAATGTGATTACTGAGTCCATGGTCACAGGCCCCAATTTTCAGTCAAGGTAGGGCTCTCCTTATTGTGGAGTGTATTATAACCTACTAATTGTGCTCTTGTCCTATGGAAAATTCACTTTATGGACATTGCTGTTGGTCTAAAATAGTTTGCCATTTTCCTCTTTCCATCTGTCTTGAGTAGTGCGTTTAAGAAATCCAAGTTACATTGCCAGTTGTCTTTTTTGACTTCATCCATTTCTAACAAGGACAGTTGATGTTTCTTTAAAAAAGTCACTTTCGAAGAGAGTTGAAAGAATCTACAAGGGAACTGGGGGGAAAACTCTGCTTTATTAAAGAAGTTTAATTCAACTACATAAGGAGAAGAGTGGAAATGTTTTCTGAAGTGGAAATAACTGTCTGTCTCACTGTTTACAGAATTCCACCAACCCAGCTTGATACTGTAACACCAAATATAATAAATGCAACACAGAAGAATTACATTATCATCTCATGAGTTGGTCAGTGACTTGGCCACTTACTCTCTACTGTACCAATTTCCACAAGCTGATGAACTTGTCATGTACACTCCTCTATCAATGAAATTGCTCTGATCCCTTATAAAAAGGAGGGGAGAACCCCTGAACAAGGAAATGAAGTTGTCAGTGATGTTTTTGTTGCGCTATATAAATATGGGAACCGGCTGCTTATTCTCAACTTTTAATTCCATTTTGCTTACATTCTAAATAATTGATTGGGGAACAGCTTGCATTTTATAAGCAGAAAGAAAAGTTGAGAGTTGGAAAAAGCCAGGTTCACAGAATGTGGAGTGGAGCAGTTTTTTTTAAAAAAAGTTTACATTCAGCATAACTTCTTGTGCTAAAGTAACAACACCCCTGGGATGGGTTGTCGGCAGAACAGTGAAGCCTGGCACGTGGATTGCTAGCTGCAGCCCTCTGCACATGCGCTTTTCCTAGGGCTAGCTATGTTAGACTGCCAATGGAATGAACAGGGAGGAAAGCAGGAGACTGTTCAAAAAATCATCTGCAACGATATGGGGTGTGCCTGCAATGGTGGGTGGGAGTAGAATTGGTGTCAAGGCCACATTTTAAAAGATTTCTAGATGCCTAAAGATATAGTTAGGCACCTAGTGGGATTTTTAATAGGAATCAGTGGGAGTTAGACACCCATATGGATCTTTAGGTGTCTAAATACCTTTAAAAATCTGGCCTATATAGCTTTTATTTAACCCAGAGCTGTGCCCTTAACCACCCTGCCCTTAGCATCTCCCTAATGAAAGCTTACTCACCAGTTAGTGGAATACCCTCCTCCTCACACAATCAGGACTCATTGTGCATATCTATTAACATGCACTACTGCAACTAAGCCTCCACCCAGGAATCTTATAGTCTGCAGGGATGCGTTCCTCCCCTAGCTGAGCTACTGGCAGTCCTGCTAACACTATTCTCAGGAAAAGATGATGCTGGCAAACTTTCCACTTTTTTTTTTTGTCCCTTTCAGGGAGATGTAAGAGGAAATTATGTTGTCACATTGAATGATTAACCACCAATTGTGCAGTGCAGTGCACTGAACAATTAAGAAAGGGAGCCAAGAATTTTGAAGGCACTTTCTTTTACCCTCACACTGCCAGGAATACAGCCACCAGTTGCTGCAACTCTGCACTGCCCACTAATTGTCTTCCCTGTTAAAAACAAATTGAGCAGGAGTGGCTTGTATTTTTAAGGGGTGGGGTTAATTTAGCAATTAAATAGCACCATCTCCTGGCTAAAGAACTCTTGTAAGAGTTCCCCTTCTCTATCAGCTGAGTTATGAAACAAAGCCATCCTGCAACAAATGCCCTGGCCATTGCAGTCCCTTTGTCTCATAGAAACCCAAAGAGTAGGTTTGTGTGACTCTCCTCAAGTAGTGAAGGTAGGCATAGCCCCTACAGCAGGAATTAAGCTCCTTCTTTAATCTGCGACAATGGTTTCTCTCTGGGACCCACTTCCTCCCTTGCCAGAAATAACTTCTCTTCTTCACTTCTGGTGTGCTCCAGACTGGTCATTTCTGCGATCTTAACAATTCAGACTTTCCCTCTAAATCAGAAACTTTTTACAGTAAAACCTTCTGCTGCTAACACATTAAAACGTTTGCTAAATCCTTGACTACTTTTAAATCACCAGCACCGGGTTGTGGACATTTTCTGCTGAGACTTCTTATTTTACTAATAATATCTTTGCTGTCTTATATGGATTCTGCTAAAAGAGCCCTGACTGATATATAGTTTTTTAATGCTTATGGTCTGCTTCTCTCTCTTACTGAACAGTTTCCTGAACTTCACCTGCGGAACTTCATCCCCAAATGAATCATGCTGTCATATCATTTAGGCAGATGGAGGGAAAGTTTAACATGCTGCCCAGTTGCAATGTAACCACTTGGTTAGAATAAACAATGCACACTTAAAAATATTCCAGAAACAGCTTTAATGAATGCAACTTTATAAAGAAAAGAGGAACAACTAATGTGAGGGGGGTCAAAGGATAAGGCAGCTTCTTTGCTCAGTTCTGCCACTGACTACTGTGTGACCTTGGGCATATTACCTCTAATTTCCCCTCCACTTGTCTTTTCTATTTAGTTGTAAGTCCTTCAGGGCAAGAACTGGCTCCTGCTATGTATGTGGACAGTGCTTAACACAGGCCCCCATCGCATTTGGGCTTGTAGGCTCTTCTGTAATACAAATACTATTATTAATAATAACAGTGATGTCACCATTAAAACTTGCAGGCAGACTCTTTCATAGAGGGCAGGAAAGCCTGTTTAAGGTGAAAGCTGTCTGACGTATACAGTTCAGTAATACTAACACTATACAGTATCTCAGGAAAGCTTACACATCTCTCAAAACCTTAATGTGCAGCAGAATGTGGCTAGCTCAAGTGTAAACATCTTGCCAAGCGCATCATAAACCTTCATAGCTTTCGTTTGCTTCCCAATTTAGGGCTAGAGCGGAAGGGTGGTCTAGTGGTTAGTAGACGATTCCGACCGAATTCCCTGCTCTGCCACAGACTTCCTGTATATCTCTAGGCTAATCACTTATCCTTACTCCTTGTGCCTCAGCACCCCATCTGTGAAATGGGGGAATAGCACTGAGGTATCATGATAACAACCTAATTGTTTGTGAGATGCTCAGATACTATGGTAATGGGAGCCACATAAATACCTAACATAGATAGACAGTATCAGAGGGGTAGCCGTGTTAGTCTGGTTCTGTAGAAGCAGCAAAGAATCCTGTGGCACCTTATAGACTAACAGATGTTTTGCAGCATAAGCTTTCGTGGGTGAATACCCACTTCTTCGGATGCAAGACCAATGGTAGGCATCCAGCCAAAGATCAGATTAAATATGTCACTGGAGAACAACCACACACACCACGAGTTGTTACTCATTCTTATTTGAGGGAAACTATTTGATAGAATACAACTGCTTGGAAAAATGGCTCTATTTGTGTGTGTATATATGCACAGAATATTTGTCACATTCCTAAAAACCAGTCGCACTCCTTCCAGGAGTATTTCCATTGAAAATACAAGAAAGCTGTGACAGTAGCCTTTGCACCCATATAGTTTGTCACCACACCTCAACTTGTATGAATATTGGTAATGAGTAGAGTGAAAATGAAGGCTCAGTAAGGGTTTGTTTTTGTTTTTGAGCTACCAATAGTTTCCTCTTGACAGTAATTCCAGCAAAGACTCCATGGTTATGCAAACATTCCCAACAGCTAGAGTGGGGAAGGCTCGCTTTATATCTTTTACTTCACAGCTATCATCTAGCCACCAGCTTTACTCATAACGAGATATGTTCCCCCCTATGTAGGGCCTAGCAATAGGGCAGGGGCAGAGGAGAGGTGGTTGTGCCTTTCCATTTCCATTGCTGCTGAGAGTCTGAGTGAAGGCTAGGGCAGCCCTCATGATTGCCTTAGCTTGAGCATCTTGCTGCTTTTGGCTCCATGGAGCTTACAGCAGTGGGCAATTGGAAAGACACAGCTCTATCCCAACTATGCTTCCTCCCACCAGAAATAAATCTACTTGCTGTCTTTGCGCCTGCCCAACAATGGTCCTGGCATCAGTGGCTGCTATGTAGGTGGTGCAGACTTGGCAGAGACAGTTCTGCACCTGGCAAGTGACCTTGCTGTCTTAGGATTTTATACTGTAGTTGTGGTATCTGAATGCCTACTCCTCCAGAGCTAGTCATCAGGTAGGAGTACAGCCCCTTTATCTGACTGTAGCTCACCCAAAGTGGCCACAGCATAGGGTTGAATTCTCCCCAGTATCCTTGCACTTACCTAGTTGAGTTGGAAACTTCCAACACACATCTAGGGGCAGTTTTAATTCAGTGGACATGGTACAGTACTGTGTGCCAAGCGGGTGCTATCCCTGCTATCACCACACTCTGTGCTCTCAGGTAAATCACTTAATATTCCCATCTGCACACTGGAAATAATTTGCAAAGCACTTAGTAATTTATGGATAAAGTGTGCTGTATGTGCTGAATAGTATTTCAGTTCTACAGTTGAGTCTTTCAGACTGTAATAGACTCTTCTTTCCTTTCACTCCTAAAAAAAAATACTTGCTATAAAAAGGTCTCACTCTGAGAACAATTGTATTTGGTGAATTTGATTAACATTTCTAATGTGAGTCAACAGAGTAAGCTTTTTTAAAAATTGAAACAGCATTAGGTTGTCTTCCTTCAGTCAGTATTCTTCACAATGTGTCTTAAATAGCTGGGAATTGGAAGGGAAGTTTCATTTTCCTCCTGGATAAAACGTATTTTGTCTTTTGCAGCCCCTTTAAATGTTTCTGCAGATGAATACTGCCCATTTTGAAGTATGAAACACCATCAACAGGGTGTCTGTGGTAGAAGTGGAAATAGCACCAAGTTACAGGAGCGTTAAATCAAGATTAGAGGATTTTCTAATATGCTGTTGCAGAAATTGTTGTTGCAGAAAGAAAGTAAAGAAAGCACATTTGCATCAGCCCTGGCATGCAAGACGATTATAAGAAATGAAATAAAGCAGAGATCCTCTAAAATGGACACACATTTATGCTGAGTAGTAAGAAGTCAGAACAATGAAATTCATGCACCTCCTAAATGTATAGTACCTCCAATAATGCCCAATACAAATTTCTTTTCCTTTTTGTAGTTTATGGGCTGTGATGGTGCTTATAGACCTTGCCAAATATAATGTTTCAGGAGTGTAGAATTACATGTTCTATGACTTGAAAGGCCAAGAAGGCTGAAAATATTAGCATTTATTTCCTGCAGCACCTGAAGTAGGACAAGCTACTGCATTCATGCGGCTGGAACAGGAAGTGGGAATTTTACCAACCTCTAAGCCAAGTATAGATTTTGGAAAAAAACAAAGAGGACAAACCATTTCAGTGCTCTTCCTGGTTTGCTGCCTTTCAATATTTTCTTATGCACTGTATGCCATCTTGAGCTGTGAAAGACCAGCAGGAGTAAAGCAGCAATAGAGTGAATTGTATTTAAAAAGAAATATGGCAGAATTAGGTATTGGAGAAAGTCAGGCATCTGAACTAGACTGAGTGGGAATAAAAGAAATCATTCCTGCTCTTCACTACGTTTATCTGGTATATTTGGATGTTGTTAGAATCTCACTTTTGTCTCTTTTCTTACAGAGGAGACAGAGCTGAATTGCTATGGGGATTTAGTGCAAAGAGAATGTAAGACAGACACAGATGTTGGTCATGTTGCTTAATGCACTACTGGGAGGCACTCAGATACTATGGGGATGAGGGTGGTGTCAGAACCCATGTAGAATAAAATGGACACAGCTACAGGTGAGAAAACAGATGTTAGCAGAAGGAGACAGAGAGGGCAAACCACAGCAGCAAATATTCAGAGAATTACAAAAGGGATATTGGTAATGTGAAAGATGAATAATTAGAGAGTGACTGTTTTCTCTAATACAACACCTGACAAATTCAAAGAGACGAAAAAGGAGGGTGGTCGCCAAGCCAAGCTAAATAACCGGACCTTAATATACAAGGACAGTACAATACATGTTCATATTGCAGGCTGAAGACAAAAAGTAGGTTCAGCACATTATATCCAAGCCAGGAGCCCTGTTGAAGGGGAAATCATATGGAGTTGAGTGCCTGCTGAGAACTCTTACATAAAGCTGGTATTCAGCAATACTCATCTGTGGTGCAATTTTCAAAGGGACTGCACGATGATCCTTTGTTCATGTGCAGCTTTGTGTATGCAGTTAACTTGCACTCAGTTTTTGTATGCTGTCAGTTTTCCCTTCATGCACAAATAAAATAATTTACAACTCTGAGGGTGTTTATGCTGTGTGCATGCATACACATGGGTTTTGCGTGAATAGTGTTATTTGTATGTGCAGACAATAGTGCACACAAATGCATGTGCACATGCGTGCACACACACACTTGTACATGCAAAATTGTACAACCACATAAAAGCCCAGACTTTAAAACTTTGCTTGAAATAACATTGAAGCATATGAAAAAACCACACACTGCACAGATACAACATTGTTGGAGATGGCAGCAAAAAGTGACCAAACGCAGCAATGCAAGGTCTGGGATTCTAGATTACTCCTGTGAAGAAAGGCCTTGTTGGCAGTCTCAGCAAAGAGGCCAAAGACTGAAATAGGATGCTGGATGAACTACCCTCTCACCCCTGGAGGTATCCTCCCAGGTCAGGGTTGTGGCACACAGTTAGGATGAAGCTGGGAGATTGAATTGCTGCTGTCTGTTTTGTGGAGCTGCTAAAAAGCTGCAAAATTTTACAAGCATTACATTCTCTTCTACATACGCTGTTTTAAGAAGTGGATGGCTGCTGTCCATAAAGCAGAATTAAAGATGTCTTATGGAAAGGACAGAGCAGAAACCCAAATCCCAGATGTTCACACCAGACAAAACATCCAAGCCACAGCTCCTCTTTCCACAAGTTCCCCAAAGTGAAGTGCCATCTGTACTGTTGTTTGTTGCTATTGCCTTAGTGGGCCAGATCACAAGACTTGCCCTTATTCAGTTAATGTGATATGGGCTTGGAGTATAGACACAGTCTAACCATGTTACAACCCATTTTCTGAACTGTGCTACAGTCCTGATAGAGTCCAAGGCAGCAAGGCTCCTGGGAGCCCCAGCTCTGAGCAAGTGCATCTGGCTAGCTGTCCTAGACCCAGGCACCATGGAACACCAGGCTGCTGGGAAATCCTGACGGGGAGCTTGGGACCTGGAACTCCTAGCAAGCTCCTTGCTCCCTTTCAGCCCATTAGGCAGGCTACCAAGCAATGTCTGAATTACAGGGGGCTTTGGAGAAGTCAAGCCCCCTTAGTACTTTTAGGGGCTACCTCTTTTATGTCTTATGGCCCCCTTATTTCTCACTAGTATTTAAATGAAAGCAAGCCATTTGACATTCAGGGACCTCCTACTTTTTCCCCATAATATGAACGCCGCTGCTGAGGAGCTGGGAACCTAAAAACCTGAGCTGCCGAGGAGTTGGGATCTAGGGGTCCCAGGTGCTCAGTTCCCTCCCCACAGTTCCCATGTGGGCAAACTGGCAGGAAACAGGCAGGTTTCTGACCAAAAGCTACCTGGCAGGCAGAGTTCCATTAGAATCCTTCCTGGTTTCCAGCAGAATTTTTGTAAGAAATTGACAGAGTTCTGCAGAATGTTTCCATATTGAAAAATGGGCAAATTCCAGTGAAATTCCAAATAAGTTCATTGAAATTTTCCTCACCAGTGCTAATTAAACCAAACAGTGATAAGACCAGGATCCATGGCAGAGGACTCACCACTTTTTTTTTTTAATCAGATTCTTTCCTCTCTTTGGAAAGATAACTGTGCTATCAGGAGAGATGAAAATGGTGCCAATACCTAAGATACAATCTGAGTGAAAGAGGACTTGTGACTCTTGCTTGTTTCTGTCAACTTATGTGGTTCAACTATCATACAGTATGTTTGAGGTAAAAATGAATATTTTTGTCCATTTTTACTTTGAAGTTATGTCATGTTAATACCCAGGGCATAGATCATCAGTAGGACCCTACCAAATTCATGGCGATAAAAAAAAATCACCAACTGTGAAATCTGGTCTTGTGTGCTTTTAGCCTATACTATACAGATTTCATGGGGGAGACGAGCGATTCTCAAATTGGGGGGTCCTGACCCAAAAGGGAGTTGCGGGGTGTGTGTTTGGGGATTACAACATTTTAGGGGGGTTGTGGTATTGCCACCCTTACTTCTGCGCTGCCTTCAAAGCTGAGCGGCCGGAGAGTGGCGGCTGTTGGCCAGGAACTCAGCTCTGAAGGCAGCGCCCCGCCAGCAGCAGTGCAGAAGGGTGGCAACACCATACCATGCCACCCTTACTTCTGTGCTGCTGCCTTCAGAGCTGGGCAGCTGGAGAGCGGCGGCTGCTGACTAAGGGCCCAGCTCTGTAGGCAGCAGCGCAGAAGTAAGGGTGGCAATATCATACCATGCCGTCCTTCCTTCTGTGCTGCCGTGGTGGTGGTTCTGGGCTCCCGGCCAGCAGCCGCCGCTCTCCAGCTGCCCAGCTCTGAAGGCAGAGCCGCCACCACAGCAGCACAGAAGTAAGTATGGCATGGCATGGCATAAGTAAGGGTAGCAGTATCGCAGCCCCTCCTGCAATAACCTTGTGACCCCCCCAACTCCTTTCTGGGTTAAGACCTCTACAATTAAAACACTGAAATTTCAGATTTAAATAGCTGAAATAATGAAATTTATGATTTTTAAAATCTTATGACTCTGAAATTGACCAAAATGTACAGTGAATTTGTTTCTCGTGCAACAAGACTAAAATGTACTGTTAACAGAATAGGATAATGAAAAATAACCTGCAATAAGATCTGAGTAACTATTTGCACTGACTTATCATGTCAGCTTATGTAGGGCTAGATTCAAAGCCCATTAAAGCCAAAAGGAGTCTTTCCATTGACTGGTACAGAGAAGCAGGACAATCACTCCCTCTCTATCCTGCTCCCTTTGTGGGTGATGTTAATATTGTCAACCCCAAGTGTTAAAAAATGACTGGTTTACAAACCAGGACATTTTTTTGAAAATAATAAGTGTAGTTTTTTTTTTCTGGTTTCTGAGCCTGTGGGATATATTTGCTCCCAAATCACTTCAGCTTGGGTTGAAGCATTTTGGTACAGTTTGAAAGAATTTTCTTTTTCTGCCAAGAAAACCAAAATACTTTTGTTTAGGTCAATTTTTGAAACAATTTTTTTTTCAATTTTTCAGTTTGGATAAAAAAACCCAGTTCACACAGATCTAGATATAAATGCCCAACCCAGAATGAAAATGCTTTCCCAATCTCAGATATAATATTTTACACAGTTATTGCAAGAACAAGTCGTTATTTTGTTCATAAACACACATTTTTACCTATTTATTTATAAAGTGGGCATAAATCCATCTCACAGAGGTTTCAGCATATACTGCAACTGCCATTTTTGAAAGATTAGAATATGTGCAGTAATCTATTGCCTCCTTTTATAAACTGTTCTCATTTTCCATTTTAATTTTCTATTACCTAATCCTATTTCTACTGATCAGAACTGAAATAAATAAATAAATAAGGAGAAATATTTAAATACAGCAGAAGCTTGCTAATTTGCACCAATGATTGGAGGCTCCTTGTAAATTATTGCATTTTTTAAATTAACAAATGACTGAACAAAATAAAAAGAAGCAGAGTGAATCACAAGATGTATTTTGTGCATTTATGTGGTTAACTGTAGATTGTTATGTATAGCAATACTTCATAGTATATTAGTCAATGTACTATGATACAGTTTGTAGAAATGATGCTATTAATAGAAGACTGCAGTATCTTTCATTAAATCTTCAGTGAGAGGCTGCCAATTTCTATTACTGATTGTAAAGTGTATAGTTCAGGAAAGTGCATATTAGTTAAGACCTACCACACACACACACACACACACACACACACACACACACACACACACACACAATCTACCACTAACCCATTTTAAAATTTTGACAATTTTTCCATTCTTGCTGCCATACCAGAGAGATAAATATGAGTCGTTTTGAAAAGGATCTTGCCACAGTTGTTTGCATTGGTCACAGCAATCAGTAGTAAGTAGTAAATAACTCCCACTTGCCTGTTTCTGTCATTGAGCCACAAAAGCATTCTGAATATGTGTTGGCTAACATTATAAATGAAGGAAGAGTATGACTAAAATTAGCTGGCTCACAGAACTAAATTTTCTTTGGCCCGGTTAAACCCTACAGCAAAGGCCAGATCCTCAGCTGCAGATGAGGAAGGCTCAATGCAGCTGCATGAGGTGGGCACAAAAGTATCTTGTACTCAACCCTCTTCTGGCGGAAAGGAGGTCATCTGAGTGCCAGTTCCAGGCATAAATTAGAACACAGCCTTAGGGCTGCTCTACTTTATACCAGCTGCCAATGGCCCCAAGAGACCATTCCGGTTGCTGAGGTTCTCCCAAGCACAGGGACAACCACCCCATCCATACCTCCTTATCTCTTGTCCGCATTCTCTATGCTGGCAGCTGAATGGCCCTAAACTAACCAAAGAGCCCCTAGATTTCAAAGAGACACAAAGCAGACCTAATACATTGGAAGACTGTGCTCTAAAATAAGCCAAACAAAAGAAAGATTGATTGATCGCTAGCTTTTGTCTCAGGTAGCCCCTATGACATGCCAGGTGCTGTACAAACACACAAAAACATATAGTGGCTAACACAAAGAGTTTATAATCTTACAACAGGTTAAAAGAGGCCACTGTAAACAGAGGGTCAAATTATCTGTGAGGTACGGGACCATAGTTTCTAATAAGTTCTATTTTAGTGATTAAGATGTTAGCATGTATCTCACTATACATAAAGCATCTAGTGAGTTGGATTATGGGTTCATCTATTACCGGTGACCCAATGATTTGTTGTTTTTAATTAAATCCTCTAACAGCTATTACCACTTTGCTTTAATCTGGTAGATTGTAGTACTTCCGAAATGATGAATCTGACTTCATAAGGCAACATGATTTTTTTTTTTGCATTAAAATTAAATTAGTTGGAGAATTCAAATAAATTACTAGTGGAAAGAAAAATGTACAAAGATGTCAACCTAAAGAATCTATTCCTGGGCACATGGCAGAGATAGACATATTAATAGCTGGGACATATAAAACTTTTATGGAGGTGCCATTTCAAACAACGAAATGCAACATTATAAAACATTGTTGTGGGAAATGGAACTGAATATATTTTCCATTATTCAAATCTCTCTGCTGTGAACGGCTAATGAACCAATCAGCACACAGGGATCTGCGTATGGCACAGCAATTGAGGAACAACCATAAAATATCTATTCAAATCTGACTCCACTAATCAGTCAGCGTTTAGGGGAACTGCAGAAGTGAGACATAAGCGTACAGCTCTGGCGAACAGGCAGGTGTGTTGGGTGGACAGAGGGATCGCTCTGCTCACTCTCTCCCTAATAGTGTGGGAGGCAAGAAAAAGTCGCAGCTACTTTTTTCACACTCCCACACCCATGCAGGTTCTAGCGATGCAGGTAGCCCACACGGGAGCGTAAAGAGGCTCCCTGTGCTTGCAGCAGGGATTATGAGCGCACCTCAGTCATTGGGTCTTTTTTTCCTAATTGTTCTGGCCAAGCAAAGAGAGGCCCTGTGCTCAGCTTGATGGCTTTGTCTGTTTGCAATGTGATAATTTAGGATGCCAATTCCAAAAGTTCTGGGAATGTTCTAGGCATCAGTGGGCAAAGCCCTATTGATTTGGAGGGAAAACTGGAAAGGAGAAAGGGGGGACATACAGAGCCCCTTGCATCTGCTTACCACACACACCTGCTTTAACCATCTCTGGTAATTGTCTATAGATCAAAGAACAGGTTGATGGCAGCCATTAACACCTCTCCAGGATAACATCGCCTCCCATCTCAGCTCTGCCCTTTGTCTCAGCAGCGTTTAACAGGCTGACCCCCTGCATGACTCCTCCTCCCAGACAAAATGAAAAGAGATAATAGCTGGAAGAGCCAGAGGGAGCGAAGAGAGAAAGAAGCTTCAGTTTAACTTGCTGCATGGGGAAGACTGTGTAGCCAGGAGTCTAACAACAGACATAAGAGGGCCTTAGAGGTAGGGTTTTTAGAGGGGGTAAAGGTGAAGGTGGGAGAAGTAGCAGTGACTGGACAGATGGGGCAGGGGCGGAGGAAGCAGGGATCCTAAGGGAAGGAGGGGAAAGGTGCTAACTCCCTGGGTGCTCCATGGCTGGAGTACCCACAAAAAAAAGGTGGCTGCTCATCACCCACCAGCCACAGCTGCTTGGGGGCCGCTGGTGGTGAGCTGATCAGGGACTGCCGCCGATGAGCTGATTGGCAGCTTGGGGAGGGGTTTAGGGGAGGGCATAGAGCAGCAAGTGGCGGGCAAACAGGGGCCTCAGGGAGGGTGTGGAGGGGTGGTGGGAAAGGACGGAGTGAGGCAGGGCCTCGGGGTAGAGCACCCCCGGAATACTAAAAGTCGGCGTGTGTGTGTGCAGCGGGGGAGTGTGGATGGGGAGCAGGGACTGTTTATAATGAACCCTGGAAGGGGAAAGGCAAGTGTGTGTGTAAGTAAGAACGATTCCCGACTGAGAGATGGGGGCTAGTTTCTGATAAGGGAGAGATGTGAACTTCTGGGGCCCAGTGGGAAGGGAATAGGGGTAGTTTAATGAATAACTGAAGAGTAAAAGACAAAGCAAATGGCTGCAAGTAGAGGAATCTCTGGTGACACCCCCCGCTGCTTCCTGCACATACCACAGGCAGTGGCTTCATACACTACTCTCTCTCATTGGTCATACAGCTCAGCCTGCAGCAGCAACGCAGTGTGCGACCTTGTAGTTTATTGAATTCAACATCTGAGTTGTCCTCTGTGGCTATATTTGTTCATCACATTTATTTTTCACTATGATCCTGCAACACTGGAAAGATAACAAAAATGCTTTTACCCCACAATGTAGGATTTTTGGTCCATCCGTGTGATAAAACGCACTAGCAGCTCTTTTAAGAAGAAAAGGAATCATGAATGAAAGCGGTGGATGTGATATATCTTGACTTTAGTAAAACTTTTGATACAGTCTCCCACAGTATTCTTGAAAGCAAGTTAAAGAAGTATGGACTGGATGAATGGACTATAAGGTGGATAGAAAGCTGGCTAGATTGTTGGGCTCAACGGGTAGTAATCAATGGCTCGATGTCTAGTTGGCAGCCAGTATCAAGCGGAGTGCCCCAGGAGTTGGTTCTTGGGCCGGTTTTGTTCAACATCTTCATTAATGATCTGGATGATGGGATGAATTGCACCATCAGCAGAGGACACTAAGCTGTGGGGAGAGATAGATACGCTGAAGGGTAGAGATAGGGTCCAGAGTGACCTAGACAAATTGGGGGATTGGGCCAAAAGAAATCTGATGATGTTCAACAAGGACAAGTGCAGAGTCCTGCACTTAGGACGAAAGAATCCCATGCACTGCTACAGCCTAGGGACCGACTGGCTAAGCAGCAGTTCTGCAGAAAAGGACCTGGGGATTACAGTGGATGAAAAGCTGGATATGAGTCAGCAGTGTGCCCTTGTTGCCAAGAAGGTGAATGGCATAATGGGCTGCATTAGTAGGAGCATTGCCAGCAGATCGAGGGAAGTGATTATTCCCCTCTATTTGCACTGGTGAGGCCACATCTGGAGTATTGCGTCCAGTTTTGGGCCCCACACTTCAGAAAGGATGTGGACAAATCGGAGAGAGTCCAGCGGAGGGCAATGAAAATGATCAGGGCACTGGGGCACATGAATTATGAGGAGAGGCTGAGGGAATTGGGCTTATTTAGTCTGCAGAAGAGAAGAGTGAGGGGGGATTTGATATCAGCCTTCAACTACCTGAAGCGGGGTTCCAAAGAGGATGGAGCTTGGCTGTTCTTAGTGGTGGCAGGAGCAATGGTCTCAAGTTGAAGTGGAGGAGGTCTAGGTTGGATATTAGGAAACACTATTTCACTAGGAGGGTGGTGAAGCACTGGAATGGGTTACCAAGGGAGGTGGTGGAGTCTCCATCCTTAGTTTTTTAAGGCCTAGCTTGACAAAGCCCTGGCTGGGATGATTTAGTTGGTGGTGTTCCTGCTTTGAGCAGGGGTTTGGACTAGATGACCTCCTGAGGTCTCTTCCAACCCTAATCTTCTATGATTCTATGTATGCCTCTAGCTGTTACTATGAGTATTGCAGTGTTGCTTTGCACTGTTAATACTCTATATTCCATCTGCAGATGGGTGAAAAAACTCTGCGTATGGGCCTCACCTATTTAACGGGTGAGCTGTGATGCCTAGTTAATGTTTGTTAATCACAGTGATATCCTTTGAAGAAAGGTGAAATGTGTATGCAGAAAGGTCCACTGATGACTAATATGAAACTCCTAATAAGCTTTTCTTCTCTTTTGTCCCCAGGGCACAATTTCAACCCAAGTCTACAAAGATGAAAAGCAGATTTCCCAGTCTCACAGAACTGCTAATTGCAACAGCATTTTTAAAAACTAGTGATGACAGAAAACACTGTGAGTTGCTGAGCGTGATCTCTTTCTGAAGACAGTGCAGTCCCTAAACTTCAGTCCTCAGGCTAAATGCAAAAGATTGTTAGATATACTCAAACCTTTTAGTATTTTGCTATACACATATCCCCAATCTTCACTTTCTGAAAAGGTTAATGGGATCTCTGCAAGATCAAATGTTTATATGACAGTGGATTAACCTTTACAGTTAAATCAGTTTCTTGCAAATGTAAGCAGGGATACCTTATTATCCAATAGGGTCAGCAGTTCAAGTCTTCATTAACTAAGTGCTAAATTACAGTAATAATCATATAATTTTATACCATACAGGAGCTCTTTTATTGCTTACCACAGCAAGCAAACATTTTCAATGACATATTAAAGTTTTAAAAAGCAACTTAGAAACAATAAACAGTATATAAACACACTATACAGTTTTGTCTTGATATCATCCTACCCTGCTTTTGAGAGAAGTACAAGACCCTAGATAGACAGAGCTTGTCAGTTTCTTTAAAGACTTTGGTTGAGGAGTCTCTTGATCCAAATTTGGATTAGCTGGTGCTTTAAAGTAACATTATGATATCAATTGCCACCATGCTGCCCACTAAATTCTTTTCTACAGTTCTCCTGATAATAGGAGACCTGGTTCCTGTGTGCAATACAGTTGCTTTATGCTGCACTTAGGGTTGCTGGGCATCCACTGACCAGTCTGTTTAAAAAAAAACAGGTTGGCAGTGCAGTGTGGCTGAGGCAGGCTTCCTGCCTGTCCTAGCTCCACATGGCTCCCGGAAGTGGCCAGAGAAGCTCCATGCACTACCCCCGTCCTGAGCGCCAGCTCTACAGCTCCCATTGGCCGGGAACCATGGCCAATGGGAGCTGCGGGGCCAGCACGTGCGGGTGCAGGCAGTGTACACCATACAGAGCTGCACCTTTGCCTGGGGCCAGGAAATGCCAGCCGCTTTTGGGAGCAACGTGGCCTCAGGGCAGGCAGGGAGCCTGACTTAGCCCTACTGCGCCACTGACCAGGAACCGCCTGAGGTAAGGGACACCCGGCTGGAGTCTGCCCCACCCACCCGCACCCCAAACCCAACCCCCTGCTCCAAGTCAGAATCCCCTCCCACACATAAATTCCCTCCCAGATCCTGCACCCCAACTCCCTGTACCAGCCCTGAGCCCCCTCCTTCATCCCAAACCTCTCATCCCCACCCCCACCACAGAGCCCGCACCCCCAGCTAGAGCCCTCAGCCCCTCCTGCACCCCAACCCCCAGCCCAGAGCCCCCTCCCACACCCTGAGCCCCTCATTTCTGGCCCAACCCCGGGGCCCGCACGCCCAGCAGGAGTATTCACCCCCCCACCCCAACCCCTTGCTCCAGCCCCGTGAAAGTGAGTAAGAGCAAGCAATGGAAGGATTGGTGCTGGAGTGAGTGGGGGAGGGGCCTCAGATAAGGAGCGGGTCAGGGGTAGGGCAGGGATGTTCAGTTTTGTGCAGTTAGAACGTTGGCAACTATAGCTGCACTGCTGCCAAAATATGACCCTAAATCTTGTTCAGCCAACTACAGGAGCATCACCCAATAGAGGGGGATCCTCCGATGGCAAAAAGACAGCAGATCAGCTCTTTCATGGCCTTCTGCTGCTGACGTATCAGACAGCCAGAACAGATAGTGGCCAAGCCTCCCTGACACCTCACTGAACTCCAATTGGTATATTGGCCCATTGTAGCTGTTGACATTTAACAACCTGCAGAGCCTACTGTGCGCTGAACAAGGCTGAATGCTGCTCTTAATTGTGACAGGATCATGGAATGCAAAGATCACTCTCTTGGGGGCTGTTCCTTGTGCACTTCAACTGTAGGAGTGTATCTAGCCCGCAGTGTGTAATTAAAGCCTTTAGCCAACTCCATTCTTCCTGTGCATCAAAAGTCCCTGTATCATTTTTCACTAAGGGCAGAGTTGTTTTGGACTGAGTTAACCCAATTACTTTTCTCTATATTATAAAAATGACATTTCTCTATGTGCCAGTGGAGAGGAGGAATACCAGGCAGTTCAGATAAGTATGAATAAAGGGATGGACTGTAGAAGGTCTTCATTGTACTTGACATCTTTACTGCTGATAATTGAGAAGCTTGTCTCAATTGCTAGCTGTGACAGAGACAGTTGTATTATCTCTGGAGAACAGATATTACAGAAGATGTGGATGGAACCAGAAACAAGGAATTTGTTTCTCTGGCTTTATTTTGAAAAGGAATTTTGAATACTGCAAAATTAAAATTCACCAATAATGAAATGGATTCCACACAACTTAGTAGCTAATGGCCAAATAATATCCTTCAGAGTAAAAACAAAACAACCCCCATCCCCAAAACAAGATAAACATAACTAGCCACTATCTATTGAAAGATATGCCAAAAATTAGCAGTGTTAGCTAAGACATCTCACACCATTATATAACCGTAAAATCATTTGGTTCTACCCACCAATATATTAGGTTAACGAGGGAGGAAGTGGGGAGATGAGAATTACTCAAATTAGAAAAACTGTGTTGTTATGTTAGAGAAAGAATCAAAATGACTGATAATGCCTCTCAAGAAAGTAAAAAGAACAGGAGTACTTGTAGCACCTTAAAGACTAACAAATTTATTTTAGCATGAGCTTCCAGGTCAGAAATACCATGTGCATAGACTCTTTCAAAAGTCATTTGGTTAAAATCAAGCAGAGCCACGTTAAATATATACGAAAAGGGAGGGGGAAATCTACAACTTTTTCAGACCTCAACAAATTTCTTGCCCGGTTCAATGGATGGATGAAGTGTTGTGTAATTTCTGATAGTGCCCAATCTGGTTTACCTAACTAAATTTGCTCATTCCTAAATGTTAGGCCATATCCTCAGCGGATGCAAATTGGCACAGCTCCTTTGACTTCAGTGGAGTGTCAGAGAATTTCACCCTCATTTAATATAGTGTCTTGTGAGAGTGGGACTAAATACCCCACCGAAGAACACTAAAAGTTCTTTAGGTTAAACATTTGGGGCACCCAGTAGACAACTGGGAAGAAGGAAAATGTTTGTTAAAGGGCTGATTGCATATGTAGATTTGTGGCAGTGCAATGTGTACCTGCTTTTCTCTTTTTGCTTTTTAAATAACATGTATCAGTGTGACACAGAGGCCTACTGGTGGTTCACCACTCTGTGGCAACTGCTCTTGTCAGGCCTGACATACTACACCTAACACACGGTTGCCATAATCAGTATTTTAAAAGGTGTGATGTAAAGTATCATATACAAACTGGTCACACACTGATCCCAAATATCACTGCTGAGTGGATATGCAGGTAGGGTTGCCAACCCTCCTGTTTCACCGGGAGTGTCCCAGAATCAGGCTCTATCTCCCAGAGGCTACAGAAACAAAACCGGGAGATTTTGGCTGCTAAAAGTCCATCAGTGCAGTGGGGCTAAGGCAGGCTCCCTTCCTGCCCTAGCCCTGCACCGCTCCTGGAAGCAGCCAGCACCACATCCCTGAAGCCCCTGGGAGTTAGGGGGTCTCCACTCACTGCCCTCACGCCGAGCGCTGACTCCACAGCTCCCATTGGCTGGGAACTGCGGCCAATAAGAGCCATGGGGGCAGTGCCTGCAGGCAGGGGCAGCACATGGAAACCTCTTGTCCCTGCGGCCCCTGGGGGGGAAGAGGGGGTCTCCAAGCACTGCCCTCACCCTGAGCACTGACTCCGCAGCTCCCATTGGCTGGGAACTGCAGCCAATGAGAGCCATGGGGGAAGTACCTGCAGGCAGGGGCAGTGCACGGGGACCCTTTTCCCCCCAGGGGCTGCAGGGACATGCCAGCTGCTTCCGGGAGCAGTGCGGGGCCAGGGCATGCAGAGAGCCTGCTTTAGCTCCACTACACTGTCAACCCAGAGGTAAGCACCACCTGACCAGAGCCCACACCCCTCACTCACTCCCACACACCAACCCCCTGCTTCAGCCCTGAGCCCCCTCCTGGAGCCAGCACCCCAAACCCCTGCCACAGCCTGGAGCCCCTCCTGCACCCAAACTCCCTCACAGAGCCCACACCCCTCCCACATGCCAATCCCCAGCCCTAAGCCCCCTCACAGAGCTTGCGCTCTGCACCCTCTCCTGAACCCCAACCCTTGGCCCCAGCCCAGAGCCTGCACCCCAATCCCCTGCCCCAGCTTGGTGAAAGTGATTGAGGGTGGAGGAGAGCGAGCGATGGGGGGGGGAGATAGAGTGTGCAGGGCAGAACCTCAGGGAAGGGGCCGGGCAGGAGCAGGGCAAGGGTGTTTGAGTTCGTGTGATTAAACAGTTAGCAACCCTATATGCAGAGTGTGTACAAAGAGTTATAAATATGTGCTAGGATTATGTTCTTAAAATGTGTTTGGCAAGCAGTATCTAAGGCCAGTGTGCCCTAGACAAAAGAACCCGTGTTTGCTTGTCTGGCCATCAGGGAGAGACAATGGAAATAAATTTACATACAAGGTAAACAAAGCTATCAAGCTAACGAGCAGGGAAGAAGACAGCACAGTACCCCAGCAAAAGAGAGAAACTTACTTTTCTAGGAATACTTATCTGGGCTTATTTTTCAAATAATTAGTTTCAAAGGTTTAATAGACCATAAACAGAAGGGGAGGAAACCCCATACTTATCCTTCACCTGAGAAGTCAAAGCAGCCCAGAGCTTTTAGCTCTGTGTATTGGGTCCTGGAAAAAAGTCTATTGAGCCATGCTGGAAGAAATACTATGATGAGAAAACTTCTTTGAAAAAAAAATTAGTTTATTGAGTTTTAGTCTAGAAGTGTATTTTTACTTTTGTTTGTTTGTAACCATTTCTGTCCTTATTCCTTATACTTGGTAACACTTAAACCTTAATAAACTTGTTTTACTTTTACCATAAAACCAACTCAGTGCTTTGATTGAAGTAGGTTTGTCAACCCCAGTTAATTTAATAAGTTGCTTTGTACTGCCTCTTTAAAGGAGCAGCAAAGTTGATAAGGTTTTGCTACAGTAACAGGGACTGCACAATGCAGAGAAAGATGTCTCTGAAACTCAGGAATTGGGGATCACTGATTGTCACCTGTTAGGCATGGTTTGGACAGGTAGAATCCTGAAGAGTTTGCTGGCAAGGAAGACAAGCTGATATGCCGGAGAGCTGACACACATCTTAGCAGCAGCAAAGCTCTCCCTTGCTGAGGCTCAGAGGGGTGTTGAAGTGGCTCAGAGTTCTGGGAACCCCCGCAGAATGTCACAGTCAGCTCTATCCGATTAACTTATTTCTTACAGATTTCAGAGTCACTCTGTATACATGAAGGGAGTTTGTCTTAATAATCAACAACTTTCCATTTCTTTTAATATTCCCTCAATCTGATCCAGCAGCTCACCCCTTCTCAAAACAACATCAGCACAAAGACAACCAAGAGTATACAACAGCAGCAGGGCAAGAAGGAAAAAGCAACATATGTACTTAAAGTAGTATGTCATCTTCAGTTCTGCATCTTAAATAACTACTTGAAGCTTCACCTTGGCATCATACTAATTGACCACATAAATCTGGGACTCCTCATGGAGGATGGTACTTCTCAGTAGGGGTGAAGATGGCAGAATCAGGTCCTAAGTGAACTAGAGTTGTTTCATTAGATTTATTCAGGATTCCCTGTTTACAAAAGTACTGTGGCTTAGAATTTCCATAGGCTGCAAGCATTAGCTACCAGTAATATTATTGCACACTTCAGCAGACATGACATTCCACTGCAGAAGGCAGTGGCATGCTGTAAGCAGTCCATTTCAAGGTCTAAGTTCATATCCACACTCTTTCCTGACAACATAGGGCCTGACCATGTCTTCCAATTATAACCCAAGAAGGGTTTTGCCCAATCCCTCCAGGAGACCTGGGTTCAAACACTATGAATCCCTCAAGATTCACTTGGATTTCAGAGGATATCTTAGAAATGCAGGCCCTCTGTATTGGCTCCTGCACACCTGCAGCCCTGTCCCATCTCTCAGACAAGGAATTTTCAGTCAGCCATTGAACCAGGATCACCACCAGACTTTTAATGGGGATGTTCCCCCAAGCACAAGAGGCTCCATCAGAAAGCTTCTTAAGCATCTTTCATGGACTTGGTGAGAGGATGCTGTATATCTGCCCAAGGTCCTGACCTCTGGCTTGCATCTCCCACTCTGTTCTTTGTGTTACCTGTCCTTCCTTCTCACTCTAGTGGGGTCCAGAGCAAGACTGGGGGAAAATTGCCAGACAGCATCTGATCTTCTCAACTGTCCAGAAGGGGTGAGATCTGATTGCCTCCCTCCTATTCTGTAGTCCTTTTAGTTCTTCTCTGTGACAGAAAAGGTGCCACTATCCTGCTAGAAGTAAGGGAGGATTCATAATTAACAGAGTGAGAATTCCTTCAGGTTGTTTTCTACTTTTTTCATTCCTGAGATCATAATCTTAGTTTTTGGAGGGACTTAACTAAAAAAAAAATCTCTAATATTGACTTCAAAAGGGCTCCTCTCTTAGGATTATATTAAAAATGTTTAAAAATATTTTTATACTCCTTTTGTATGAAATTTTAAATTTATTGTTCCCTTTGCAAGATTTGCTGTGAAAAGTAGCCCCTTTCATTATTTTTTCCTGAAAGTTCAGGATTTCCACAATGTGAACTCTAAACAGTTATCTTGTCAACAATCTCTTATTTACTTGGGAAAAGCACCTTGTATTTTTAGAACCTGTGCTGGGTTTTGGAGTGCCTCGAGATCATTTTCTGAAACTGTTGAATACTTTATTGCTTATTCTTAAATAATATTTTCTCTTTTTTAATGGACTCAGGGCTGTTATTAAGATTTCACTTCCTTCTTGGATTGGTATTTGCTTTTATTACTATTTTAAAGAAGGTTCCTTGGGAGAAGGGAAAATTTAAAATTATATTCTGTTGTGCTGGATAATAGATTTTAAAATTATTTTAAAAGAAATATTATCAGTTCACGTCCGGGTCCTTATTACTTCCTAGCCCGGCTCCCCCCAGAGAAATGTCTCCTAAGGGAGACGTGCTAAAAAAACAAAATGGAAAGATAAATATTTCTTATGTATGTTCATCCTATGGAATTACAAGACAAGATTCTTTCATTTCCCCTGCCCTTTGCTGTGTCCTGTTGCAACCACAGCATTGGATACTGTTTAAACTGCTGAAAAGCAATCACCTTCATATCCAACTTCCTTAAAAACTTCTAAAGATACTTTAGAAACTGTTTTCCTTGCAATACCGGGCCTGTAGTCAAAAGGTCTGATTCTGTTGCACCTACATTCGATTAATAATTTATTTGTAACATTCTCATTACTGGAAAAAATAAAGCCTGTCAATGATTCTTCAAAGAAAAAAATAGTGTACATTTTTAAAATTAGTGACAGAAAGATAATTCAAATACTTCAGTAGAGCTGGTTGAAACATTTGTAACTAAATTAAATTTAACTGGACTATGAAGTTTTCATCAGGGGGTGGAGGGAAATAGAGCCTTTTTCTGATTTTGTATTCTGGTGGTTAGGGCTCTGGTTTGGATGTGGGAGATGGTGGTTCAAATCTCTGATTCAGAGCAATCTGGGATGAAAAATGCTGGTCTGAATCAGAAAAATAAGCAGGAAGTCAAACCTGAGTCTCCCACATCCCAACCCCCTCTTCCCTCAGTGGACCCTGAGAAGTTCTGGCTTTTACCTGTAAACGAACATTTCAACACAATTATGTTTTCATAAAAATGCATGCCAGGGTTTCTTCTGTTCCAATTTTGAATGAAAACAAATTTTGAAAACTTGCCACAAAATGGAATTGTTGTCCTCTGCTCAGCATAATATTTTAGCCACTGTTCTCATTAAAAATGAAGATAAATTCAGAGTCAGGTATAAGTTAGACTCAGTAGGCTAAATTCTGGGGCTCAGCCAACTGTTACTGTCAGACTCCCTTAAAGCTACTTACAGCCACAGTACTGAGACCCAAAGGTGGGATTTTAAAAGTTCAGAGGGAATTAGGCACCCAGCCCCATTAATGGGGTTTGAGTACCTAACTCTCTGAGGCCTTGTCTACACTACAAGACTATTTCGAATCTACTTAAGTCGAATTTGTGGATTCGACCTTATGAAGTCGAATTTGTGTATCCACAGTAAATACACTAATTCGAATTTCTGAGTCCACAGTAACGGGGCTGGCGTCGACTTTGGAAGCGGTGCACTGTGGGAAGCTATCCCACAGTTCCCGCAGTCCCCGCTGCCCATTGGAATGCTGGGTAGAGCTCCCAATGCCTCCTGGGGAAAAAATGTGTCGAGGGTGCTTTTGGGTAACTGTTGTCATTGAACCGTCAATCATGCCCTCCCTCCCTGAAAGCTCTGGCGGGAAATCTGTTCGCGCCCTTCTCTTGTCAGTTACAGCGCGTACGCCACAGCACTGCGAGCATGGAGCCCGCTGCGATCATCGCTGCACTTATGGCTGTTGTCAACTCCTCGCACCTTATCGTCCACCTCTTCCACAGTCAGCTGCTGAGAAATCGGGCGAGGAGGCTCCGGCAGCGTGGTGAGGACAGGAATTCACAGAGTGGCGCAGACCTCTCACAAAGCAGGGTACGCCGCGCCGTGGAGATCATGGTGGCAATGGGTCAAGTTCATGGTGTGGAACGGCGATTCTGGGCCCGGGAAACAAGCACGGACTGGTGGGACCACATAGTGCTGCAGGTCTGGGATGAATCACAGTGGCTGCGAAACTTCAGGATGCGTAAGGGCACTTTCCTTGAACTCTGTGACTTGCTGTCCCCTGCCCTGAAGCGCCAGGACACACGGATGCGAGCAGCCCTGAGTGTGCAGAAGCGAGTGGCCATAGCCCTCTGGAAACTTGCAATGCCAGACAGCTACCGGTCAGTAGCGAACCACTTTGGCGTGGGCAAATCTACCGTGGAGGTTGCTGTGATTGAAGTAGCCCACGCAATCATTGAGCAACTTCTCTCAAAGGTAGTGACTCTCGGAAACGTCCAGGACATCATAGATGGCTTCGCCGCGATGGGATTCCCAAACTGCGGTGGGGCTATAGATGGGACTCACATCCCTATCCTGGCACCAGCCCACCAGGCCAGCGAGTACATTAACTGAAAGGGCTACTTTTCAATGGTGCTGCAAGCACTGGTAGACCATAGGGGACGTTTTACCAACATCTTCGTTGGGTGGGCGGGCAAGGTTCATGACGCGCGTGTGTTCAGGAACTCTGGTCTGTTTAAACGCCTCCAGGCAGGTACTTTCTTCCCGGACCACAAACTAACGGTTGGGGATGTGCAGATGCCTACAGTGATCCTCGGGGACCCAGCCTACCCGCTAATGCCCTGGCTCATGAAGCCCTATACAGGCGCCTTGGACAGAGAGAAGGAACTCTTCAACTACCGGCTGAGCAAGTGCAGAATGGTGGTGGAGTGTGCTTTCGGACGTCTCAAGGGGAGATGGCGGAGCTTACTGACTCGCTCGGACATCAGCGAAAAGAATATCCCCGTAGTTATTGCTGCTTGCTGTGTGCTACACAATCTCTGTGAGAGCAAGGGCGAGACCTTTTTGTCCGGATGGGAGGTTGAGGCAAATTGCCTGGCTGCAGTTTACACTCAGCCAGACACCCGTGCCGAGAGAATATCCCAGCGGGAAGCGCTGTGTATCCGGGAGGCTTTGAAAGCAAGTTTCCTCGGAGAGCAGGGTAACCTATGACTCTCCACTTGCTTTCAAGAGAAACTGACCCTGGGCCTGTGTCTGTATGTGTCGATTTCGATCTGCGGTTACATACCCCGTTCTCCAAGTTTCTCCCACTTCCAAAGCACGTTTTAAAGCAAATTAATTGTTACACTCATTATTAATAAATCTTTGTTTTACTTTGCATTTCTGTTCAGGTGTTGAAACATGGACGCATACTGTGCTGGGCACGGTGTGCACTGATGTACAGACCGCTTGTTCCATAGAGGAATGACATCCTCCTGCTCCTACATAGGTCTCTGGGGTGGGGGACGGTTGCAAGTGGTTGTGCATGAAGGGGAGGGATTGCAGGAAGGGGTGGGTTTGCAGGAAGGGGCGAGTGTTGCCTTCTTTGGATAGGGGTTTGGATGACGGCAGTGGGCTGCGGGTTTGGGCGTAGGAAGGGGTGAGTGGTGTGGGGGAAGGGTGAGTATCTGTCCGTGGATGAGGGCTCTTGTTGGGGCTCAGGGCAGCGGAGAGGCTCGTTGCTACGGTGGAAGTGCATGGTAAGGGCAGCGTGCCTTAACATTAAGGGGGTGGCAGGCGCTAGGACCCTGGACAAGTGTCGAAGAAAAACTTAGTTCTCGCTTTTTGTTTGGGTGCAGCAAGATTAAATACTTTATTATTTCTCCAGTAATTACCATGGAGGGAGAGAGTGCCATAGGACACAGGGTCCTGGACAGGTCTCTCAACTGGTAAACAATTACATCAAGCTTTTATACCTTTGTTACAGACAATTTCTAGCAATCATGGAGACAGTAAAAAGCAACAAATACATTTTGTTTATACATAAGCTTTTCTGCTATCTCACTAGAAAAACAAGACTGCAAGACTGCATATTGCAAGGTCGTAATAACTTTCACACAATTCACTCTGTCTTACATTATCTTGCTTCCTCACGTCACCAGGGTCACAGTTAGCCTAACTCATGCTAACTAACATTCATTAAGATCTCTTCAAAACCTTGTTAATTATTTACTGGCTTCCACACTCCCCCCTTTTGTACTTCTAGTACAACAAATATTTCAAATCTCAATTTGCATCAAACCATGGATGTCAGATTCTACAGCAAATATGTCAATCTTAGGGGTTTTCATGGGATGTAATGACAATGCATGATCAGCACGAACATGAAAGGTATTATTACTAGCATTATATCCTTTACAACAACAAGAACACAATCCTAAACTAACTAACAACACCACAAACAATAACATTCCCATAGGAATAAAATAACGGTGGTGTCGTACAATTTTGGTTACAAAGCACAATACACCATACTCAGTACCTAAAGTAGACACTCTATAAGCTGTATGAAAGGCATACTATTCAGCATGATATACATATCCTGAAGCATATGAATTTGCCCTTGCAACGCAGAGATTCTTCGAACCTCTGGTAACAATGAAAGCAAATTTTGAAACCGATCAGGCACTACTCTAGTCCAAGGAAAATATACCTGAAATCTAAAAGCTACTGGCAACATTCTATCTGCAGGCCAGGAAATGATAGGATTGCCTGCAGCAGTGGTAAAATTAATATGTATATCTTGTAAAGTGGTGGCATTAACGCACACACAGCTATCATTAGCTCGAAAAAGTGGGTGTCCTGTCAGGGTAGTTCCTTGATCTCCACCCTTCCAGCAAATATTGTCATAAACAGTGACAACTTCCCTGGCTTCAGTTTCTGTACACACTGAAGCTGTGGTGGTGGTTCTAAGGGCCAAAATGTCCATAGAGTTCCTAACCCCATCCAAATATCAGCTGTAATCCCAGGAGCACTAACTAAAAATCGATTAGGAGTATCAGGCGGTCTCACTTCCCAGATATCTCGGTGAATCACCCAATCCCACATGCATGCTCCCCATGGACCCAGCAGGATTCGGTATGTGGGAGCCCACACCCACCCTAACCGGTCCATATGCTTGGAAGGAGCACTGTGAATGTCCACACTTCCATCCAGAAAGTGTCCAAGTATGTCTGCATGACCACAGATCAGATGGCACTCCTGATGTGACAGTAAGGGCAGTGGGCCAAGTCTGGTCTAGATCCCACTGCAATGCCTTCCCAGCCTCAGTGATATTCAATACCATCTCTGTCAGTAACTTCTGGGTCATAGAACTAAGGGCGGAAATGACATAGTACTCACCAACTCCAGCCCGTACTTAAGATAGCTGAGTTTTAAGAATAAGGCTAGTGGCCTTTAAGAATAGTCCAAATGGCTACGACACTATTAGCCCCAGCCCATAGGGATCTGCCCAATGTCCTCTTATTCCAGGTTCTCCGTTGTGCTAATCTAATGGCAGCCCCTTGTGAGCAATCTGGGTATGTAAAAGTGACGTGAAAACTGGATAAGGGCAATATCATTTAAAATCCAATTAGGGAGGGCAATACATACTGAAGGATTTATCCAAAACACAGGGCGCAGCCTGTAGAATAAACCCCAAAATCCAATTAATACCACATTCCCAAGCATGGGTCCCACAAATTCCTTCCTGCCAGAATGTAATTCTTTGCTTCTTCACCAGGGTCAGTTCTCAATGTCCTTTTTAGTCAGTAATTCCTGGACTATGGCAATGTCAGTGGAGTGAGTGTTTCTTCTTCTTTCCTGAAGCAGTTGTGGTTCAGCATCCTACAGGGAAGAATACCAGGACATCATCCTGTAATGACTTGCTTTTTCCACAAAAGTTCAAAGGCACAGTAGTTTGTCAGTGGACAAGGGAGAGGTTGCTAGTACGTCACCTTGTCCTTCTTCCTGCTGTCCAGAAGCACAGTAAAACTAGAAAAAGGAATAGGCGAATTATCAGTAGAAAAATTCTTCTGATGTGGAGGGGTCTTTGTGCAGTGAGAATCCTGGGTCCAAGCAGTCAGTCTGTGGCACTTCACAGCGGTGTCGGTAGGCAGCAGGACTTGGAAAGGGCCGTTCCAGCGTGGAGCCAAGGCAGTCGTGCGTTGATGGATCTGTATGTAGACCCAGGCTCCTGGTTCTAACGAGTGGCAAGGTTGCACAGGATCCTTCGGTAGTGCTTCCATCACCTGTGTATAAAAAAAGACTTAACACATTTTATTAGTGCCTGACAATACTTAAGCATTATGTTATACAGCAAATGAATGTCCATCTGAGCTGGGGTTAGTGGGGATGCAGTTGGTAGTCGCATTGGGTGTCCTGTCAAAATTTCATGAGGGCCGAGTCCAGTCTTTCGATTGGGAATGGCTCTCATACACATCAGTGCCAAAGGAAGGGCATCTGGCCACTTTAAGTGTGTCTCAGCACAAATCTTGGCCAGTTTATTTTTTTAAGTCCCGTTCTGGCGTTCCACTGTCCCAGCAGATTGTGGATGATGAGGGCAGTCAAGGTTGTGTTGGATCTGCAAAACTGCACATAACCCCTTTACAATCTGTCCAGTAAAGTGAGTTCCACGATCACTGTTGATAGTCACAGGGATGCCAAAACGTGGTACAAAATCTGTAAGCAAAGACATCTACTGTCCTGCAGGGAAAAGCTTCAACCCAAGTGGTAAATACATCAACTAAAACTAATACATATTCATAACCACAACATTTAGACATATAAATAAAATCAATCTGAATATTTACAAAAGGTCCCCAAGGAGGAGAGTGGGCTGGCCGCTGCACACCAATCTCGTGTAACTGCAGCAACCATTCCCCCCCCCTTCCCTTGGTAGGCAGCCAAGCGGTGTCCTTGACTGGGGCCAGCGCATGTTAGCCATTCTCTTTTTTTTGTTGTTCATTTAACCTACAAAGGAAACTTTTACTCTTCAATTATACACCCTTTTCATACCATGAACACATAAACAGTACTGTTATACAGTACAGAAGTATTATCATTCAATGTATGCCACATATACCCTTTCACTAAAATAACCTTATTACAGAACTTTGGAAGGACAAGCCAGGACAAGCACACCCACTTTGAGAAGTACACTTAATATAACTTCTAGTCCAATAGCTATCCACCATCCCCAGCCCTCTGGCTAAAAGTCTGAGGTAGCCAGAAGGATCCCTTGTACAATATGGGGAGTGGGTTAACTTTTCATGTCCTTGCTTCCAAAGACTGGCAGTATGCAAATTTTAATAACCACTCTAAATTAAAAGATTTGGCCAGTGTAGTTTCTTTCTCTTACTTAAGAAAATGTATTAGACTTTAGTATATCACATTTTTCTGATGTAACCAAACACTTTGTATTCTAAGTTGAACAAAACAAGTATCTGCATTTCAATCCAATACTTCTGTTTGATTCCAAATCTGACCATCCCATGAAAATATTAAACACAACAATTCTGGCCACAAGACAAACACCACAAGACAGAACATAGAACACACAACATAATTTTTACTGTGCCAGTAAATCATGGTACGGTGAATGCTGTGCAGGTGGCATTAGTTTTCTTTGATTATCTGAAAGACAAAAACAGGTCTACCCCTTCTGGGCAGTCAATCATTACTTAAAACATACAAATACTCTTGTTGATTTCAGGCAAAATAGAGGAATTACCCCATATTTCTCGTATGTGTTTCTCAGACAGCCCTGGTTTCAGCGGCCTGTACCTTATCAGTTAGTTAATTTGCAGTAACACAGATTCTTTCTGGCTTGCTTTTTATTTTTTTTTATTTTTTATTTTTAACTCCTGCTTAGAAACACTGGAAGGAAACAGCACCACTTATAGTGCCTTTAGAGCCTAATAAAATTTTCAGTACATAGCATTGTATACATTCTTCAACTGATTTAACAAAACATAGCCAAGTGATTGCAATCTAATAATTTCTTAGTCACTTTACCAATTCAAATCACCAGTCCAAATGTCCTTCTGAGTATTTGAAATTCAAAAGTTTCCAACCTGTATTCTCTCCCTGTCCGTTGCCTGCCCGCCTGGGCCTGATCCTGCTTTTCTCGCTGAATCGTCCCTATCCTAGGCACTACCAGTTTAGCTAGGAGGGTGGGCTTCACAACTAGCCCTCACCCTTCTGGTCTTGTCCCCAAAACATTTCTACTCACAAGACTACCCGAGTCCTCCCTAGTAAGGCTTGCCACCTGGGCAAAAATACATGGCCATTTACTTAACACATAATCCAAACCCCTTTGGGGTCTACCCAGAGACCCACCCATTTGTCTGCTGACACTTAAACAGAAAAGAAAATTACACAGAGAGCAAAGAAAATTACAGTCTAAGCCAGATTTTTCCACTTCTATTACATTGTCCGTTACAGGGGGGCGGGACAGTAAAATCTCAGGACAACCTCAGAGCTTCATCGCACACATGGCTTCCACCCTGAGGAATTACGAACGAGAAGTTCAGTTCCGCTCACACACCTAACGCCCAAATGAACAGAGCAGAAAAACAACAGTAACCGGTCAAACAAAACAGAGCCAAAGCTAAATAGTGCACCAAAACCAAATAGTGTTTCCTTATTCTATTAGAGCTCACCTTTAATCATGCAATCCTTATCATATAACACCAACAATACCAAACAAAGCAAACACAAAATAACAAGGGTAAAACAGATAGATGGTGTAAATTCTGCAGGGCTCCCCCATTATTAAGTGCTCACCAAACTGTGACAAATTCCTGTTACTAATTTATCCCTCATGTCAGGTGATCAGACTGACAGAGCATATAATCAAATTTTAAAGCTTCATTAAAAATAATAAAACAACAATGGAGAGTATTGGGAATGCTCCCACCTCACACAGGAAAAACATGAATGCCCCAAGCCTTAAACCACTTTAATACTCACACATGTCTCACTGGGAAGTTAAGCTTTGCAAATATAATTCCAATTCTGTAACTTGTACTGCCTTTGGTTTGCCTCAGTTTCTATTTTCCACAAGCAGCTGGGGCTGAAAGCAGTTTTCTTTGCACTTAGCATAGTCCGCACTGATTCATGACCTTGAACACAAAACAACTTCTCCTTTATCTCAGGGCTAAGCCGAATTTCAAATTAACCCGTTCCTAGACAAATTGCTCACACTGTGTCAGAGGTTTTTCTTTGTGATTAAAAGCTCCACTGAGATATATGATCTTATCTAGATTGAAGGTACCTTCTAATGGGCATTATTTAGATGGATTTTCACGCGTGTGAAGATTCCAATTCGCTAAATACCTGCAGGTTTTAGGACCATAATGTACGTACATGTAATATGCTGGGGTACCCTTAGGGGGTGAGGAGGAATATTTAGACAGTCCCTTACCCATTTTCCACTCACACAGGAGAGACTCACAAGGAAAGGGGAGGGAAGATGGGTTCACACACTCCTAGACCCAGGCAGCTTCCTCGCCGGACAATGCCTGGCCGAGTCAGCCCACCGTGGGTCGGATCTCCTAAAGATCCACTAGTTACCGGGCTAGCCCGGTAACAGCCACTCACACTGGTGTACACACACACACACACACACACCAAGGCCTCTTTTTCTTCCTTTTTCTTTTTTTAACCCTTTTTTAACCTTTTTATCTCTTTTTAAACTTTTTTTTTTTTTTTTTTTTTAACCACGATGCATCTTTACCTGGTCCGGACCAATACCATGAGGCGGTATGACAACCCCTCTTGAGGCGGTAAAAACCCCTCAGCACCGGTGCATTCTAATGCATTACCTATGCATTACCTTATGCATTTACCTATGCATTTACCTTGGCCAACTCAGCAGTTCCCAGTACTGCTATAAACTAACCTTATTGGGGCCTCTCCCCAATACCACTTTGCATCTGATCCTGCTGCACAGTCAATAAGTTCAGATGGCGTGAGCCCAACAGAGAGACAGATGTCCTCAGGGACAGTCCTCCTCCGATACCCCAATAGAGATTTCAAAAGGTCTCATACCTCTCATGTGGCGCCATGGGGTTCGAAGGGGAATGATCCGTAGTAGCCGTCTGTGGGTCCGTGGGCGTTGCCATCCCGGACGAGCCCCCAAATTGTCGAAGAAAAACTTAGTTCTCGCTTTTTGTTTGGGTGCAGCAAGATTAAATACTTTATTATTTCTCCAGTAATTACCATGGAGGGAGAGAGTGCCATAGGACACAGGGTCCTGGACAGGTCTCTCAACTGGTAAACAATTACATCAAGCCTTTATACCTTTGTTACAGACAATTTCTAGCAATCATGGAGACAGTAAAAAGCAACAAATACATTTTGTTTATACATAAGCTTTTCTGCTATCTCACTAGAAAAACAAGACTGCAAGACTGCATATTGCAAGGTCGTAATAACTTTCACACAATTCACTCTGTCTTACATTATCTTGCTTCCTCACGTCACCAGGGTCACAGTTAGCCTAACTCATGCTAACTAACATTCATTAAGATCTCTTCAAAACCTTGTTAATTATTTACTGGCTTCCACACAAGCATACACATCACAGAATGACCCGGGGCAGCATACACCACACAGAGTGACCCTGGTGCCTACTGACTGCAGTGTGTGTGTGCCCTGCAGTTGATCATGCCCCCAAGTCTGTACCCTGGTAATGTAGGCTATACCGTGCAATTATAAATCCTCTCTCCCCCCCATACACAAAAAAATCCTCTGACACGAAAGACGTGACCGAAACAGTGAATAACAGCAAACAGCTTTTAATAATCTAATACACAGTGGGGGGATGAAACTTGGATTTGGGACTGGGTGAGCCTATAGGGGAAGCACTTCTACAAATTTATAGCGTGAGAGGTGTGTGGTACATTAGCGCTATGCAGTGGTGCAGTGACAGTTCTCACGGCCCCTACCGCCCCTCCGTCTTGTACTTTTGGGTGAGGGGGGGCAGGACTTCTTGGCGGGGGAGGGCGGTTGCAGATACACTGCAGGGGGGCTCTGTCCTCCTGCCTGCGGTCCTGCAGAACATCAACAAGGCGCCGGAGCGTGTCCGTTTGCTCCCTCATTAGCCCAAGCAGCGTTTGAGTCGCCTGCTGGTCTTCCTGCCACCACCTATCCTCCCGTTCGATGTGTGTGCGATGCTGTTGACATAGGGTCTCCCTCCACTGTCTCTGCTCTGCCGCCTCGGCTCTGGAGCAGGCCATCAGTTCCGCGAACATCTCGTCCCTAGTCTTTTTCTTTCGCCGCCTAATCTGCGCCAGCCTCTGCGAGGGGGATGCCGGGGCAGTCCGGGAAAGAGCCGAAGCTGTGTGATGGGAAAAGTAACTGATTTCCTTGAACAGATACATGTTTGCGAACAGTGAACACAGTCTAGTCAGTTTCTCTGAACAAGACCATACAGGGCAACAAGTCTCACGAGATCTCAGGACAAGTTCGAGATTTCGGAATACGCTCTCATTGGCTGCGGCATTGCACAGGAGAGCGGACAAGTGGGGAGAGACAGCTGAATCCGTCTAGCAGACAGTCCTGGTAAGCCTTACAGTACATTCTGCTTATCAGTTAATGGATAGCTGTGCCCTCCCGCTAAAGGCAATCTGGAAATCATATACTCTGACCCTTTTCCAGCCACTCCCGCCAGTGCACGGGAAAGATCAATGTATGCTTTTCCTATGTGGCCTACAACACGTGGCTGTTAAGCGAGGGTCATTGTTATGCAAAGTAAAAGTCAACCATTCACAACAGTAACAATACACTAATTGCCCTAATTAGATGCAGCATTTCATGAACGAGATCACCCTGATGCGGGTCCCTCGGAGTCACAAAGAGCGGATGCTAAGGGAAGCCCTGCAGAGACCAGGACCATATGCGGCCATGCTTGTGGAGGCGATGATTCCCATCTACATAAGGATGTCCTGGCGCGGAAGAGTGTGCTTCCACGGAGCACCCAACAAGGCACCTCTCCCCAGGAACCTCCTGCGGAGGCTTTTCGAGGACCTAAATGAGACCTTTCTTGAATTGTCCCTGGAGGATTATTGTTCAATCCCTATATGTGTGGACCTACTTTTCATATAGTTTTTCATTGAAAATTTTATATATAGTATTTCTATTTTTTTATACCTGTTTTATAAAAAATAAATGTTTACATGTTTATAGCACTTACCGCCTGATCCTTCCCCTGATTCAGAGTCCGGGTTAACGGCCGGGGAGGGTTGGTAGGGGATCTCTGTGAGGGTGATGAAGAGATCCTGGCTGTCAGGGAAAGCGATATTGTGTTCGCTGTTGCCTGCGCCGTCCTCCACAGACCCTTCCTCATCTTCCCCATCGGCGAACATCGAGGAGGAACTGTCCAGGTTCACTATGCCATCCACTGAGTCCACGGTCACTGGTGGGGCAGTGGTGGCAGACCCACCTAGAATGGCATGCAGTGCCTCGTAGAAGCGGCATGTCTGGGGCTGGGCTCCGGAGCGTCCGTTTGCCGCTCTGACTTTTTGGTAGCCTTGTCTCAGGTCCTTGATTTTCACGCGGCACTGCATTGCATCCCGGCTGTATCCTTTCTCTATCATTGCTTTGGAGACCTTCTCGAAGGTCTTTGCATTCTGCTTGTTGGAGCGCAGCTCCGACAGCACAGACTCCTCGCCCCACACACCGATCAGATCCAGGACTTCCCGGTCTGTCCATGCTGGGGACCTCTTTCTATTCTTGGATTGGCCGGACTCCTCTGCTGGAGAGCTCTGCATCGTTGCAGGTGCTGCGGAGCTTGCCCCGATGTCCAGCCAGGATGTCAGATTCAAAGTGCCCAGACAGGAAAAGGAATTCAAATTTTCCCGGGTCATTTCCTGTGTGGCTGGTCAGAGAATCCAAGCTCCGACTGCTGTCCAGAGCGTCAACAGAGTGGTGCACTGTGGGATAGCTCCCGGAGCTACTAAGTTCGATTTGCATCCACACCTAGCCTAATTCGAGCTAGCCATGTCGAATTTAGCGTTACTCCACCTGTCGGGGTGGAGTACCGAATTCGAACTAAAGAGCCCTCTAGTTCGAATTAAATGGCTTCCTGGTGTGGACAGTTGAGCGGTTAGTTCGAATTAACGCTGCTAAATTCGATTTAAAGTCCTAGTGTAGACCAGGCCTGAGGCTGCTTTGACAATCTTAGCCTAAATTTGTACAGTTTACATGTTGAGGTGTTAGAAGAAGTCTTATGCTAAAGAAGGATGGGAGCTGTAAAAACAAAATGAACAGGATTTCTGGTTCATATAAACAAATGTACTTCCCTGGCTATTAATGCATTGGTACTTTTTCCTGCTGAATAATGTATAACTACTGAAATAAAATATAACACCTTTTTGGAATAGACTGATGCCATAACTTTAACTCAAGAGCTTAAAAAATAGAAGGGTAACATGACTGATGACAAAGTCATAGCTGATTAATTGTTTTCTAGATAGGAACAGCTTTCTCTCCTGTTGGCTGCATTTGTACTTGTTCATATAGTTGATAGTATGTGCTAAGATAGCAACATTTCTGACATTATTAACACATCATTCTAAGTGTTTATTATTAAAGAATCCAAGCCTGGATGGATGGTAGCTGGTTGAGTTGGGGATTTTCTGTAGGTAGAATAAACAGTACCAGGGACCTGGCTGGGGGAGCAAAAAGGAACAGTCTCATTTGACTGTAGCTAAGCATGATAAAGAATGACCACAGACAGGTCAGTTTCTACACAGCTGGGATGTCCTTTGTCATGATGGACAACATGTTGACATTATTATATTACCAAAGAGAACAACTGCCTCCCTGGTAATATACAGCAAGTAGCTGGTCTCCCATTTGATTTGGGGTATGACAATACTGCAATCATGGGATGCAATTGCAGCTTGAGTAGACATACCTGAGCTAGCTTTAATCTAGCTAGCTTGACTCCAGGAACCATAAAACTGTGGCAGTGTGCACTTCCATGGAGGCTGTAGAAGCCTAGCTGGAACTCTGGGTAATTATTTGTGCTGCCGTGGCTTCACTACTCTAGGACCTAGGGTGACCAGATGTCCCGATTTTATAGAGACAGTCCTGATTTTTGGGTCTTTTTCTTATATAGAAACCTATTACCCCCCCAGCCCCATCCCGATTTTTCACATTTGCTGTCTGGTCACCTTACCAGGACCCAAGCTAGCTGCATCTACTAGAGCGGGTATCTCACTCCTTGATTGAAGTATAGATGTACTCTTGGATTGAGGAGAACCTGTCATTCTTACATGCATGGCGCATAAAGGGTAAATCAATACCAATGACTTTAGTGGGATTACTCGCAAGTTATTCATGTGCATAATGCTCTGAGTTGAGAGGACTTTTGATTGACAAATCCATTCTAATTTCTTTCCTTTATATATTCATTTGTTGATGTAGTATCTAGGTATTCATTTTACTCATAAAATATTAATAAAATTAGTTATAAACAGCCTCATCTCAAAACATTTCTTTTCTCTCGCTATGGTTTCTTTTGCAAGCTCTCAGGAAACATTTTACTCCCATTATATGTAAGAGAGGCTAGTGATGAACATCCCTCATTATTACGGGTGTATGTTCATAGCAGAGCACTTTGAAGATGAAAGATCTTGGCTTTTTATCAAAATAATTAATTGTAATCTGTCTACTTCAAAGTCCTTTATAAAAAGACCATTTTTAGTAATAAAGGAATTAAACTGTCTGTGAACAATACTAGATCATCTTTATCTTCATTGCTGCACACAGCAATGCATAATTTTTTTTTTGCTTTTCATGCTGTTTTTCTGAATTTTTACCAAGATCTCTTTATATTTCACTTTTGTTAGTAGCTAATTCACCTTACTTATTGCATCTTTGCAAGCTCCCAGCCAGTGTTCCAAGTGCTTAATATTCTGGGTCATCTTTTGTAAAACCCTTTTTGACTTTGACTTTGATGATTTCTTGATTTATTACTGTACAATCTGCTGACTGAGCAAGAGCCCAGTATAGGTAGAAATGAATTTATGCAGGAAATCTTTTTTGCATTAGTAAAGAAAGTGATGTCTTCTGTTTTTTTTGTTTTTGTTTTGTTTTGTTTTGTTTTCCCCCAGAAAACTGCCTTTATCTGGAGGTGTTTTTAGTTTCTTAGAATGAGGTCCAGGTTCAGAATGAGTTTCATTTTGGTGTCAGCCTGTAAAAGACCCATTTCTACTACCACCACCCCACCATCAGTGAAGGAAGAAAAAGTTGAACTTGAAGTGAAAGCATTAACACTGAGAAAGCAGACCTTCAACCATTCTTTTTGCATGTAACAGTGAATATTGGCAATCCAGCACAGAGGCCAACTAGAGATGGATACCTAAATAATCCACCTGTGGATTTTGGCTGTTGCCTTTTCTTCCTTTCTCCCATGCTACCACCTCCTTCTGTACTCTGTTCCCCATCTGGTCCCTGTTGCTGAGCAATACTGTGGTCCTTGACCAGGCCTTGAAGCACATACATTTTTCATAGCCCCGGCTTGGGGGTAAATCTTTGGGCTGGTGAGTCCACAGTTCAAAATGGGAGAAAGATTGGGGCAAATAAGGAAAAGACCTTGGAAAGGTATTTAAAAGCCCTGGGGGAAAAAAGACCTGAAAATAGAGAACTGCCAGGAAAAGAAAAAGATGCATTTGGGCATGACCATGGAAGGAGGGATGGGATTTTTTAAATTCTTGATAAGGTTTGTAAAAGTAGTGCTGTAGTTGAGCTGAATGCTCCGATGGCCATTGAATACATTTTAGGTGAAGAGTGCACAGAATGGCAGTATTAGTTAATAATCTGAATTTGAATAGAAATCTAAGGTCTGGAGGACTTTCCCTTTCTAATAGGCAGTGTGAAGTGCATTTCAGATAATCACAATGTTATGCAACAAGGGATGTAATAAAGTGCTATAACCTATTTGAAGTAAGATTGGTATGTAGTGATGCAATAGTTAACTCCACCTATATGTACCTATCAACAGCACTTTCAGAGCCAGATTATAACTTGCACATGGTGGATATCTTACTTCACTAATACTGTATAAATCAGAATTCACTATTGTAGATCCACATGGCTAGGTGTGGTATGCATCAGAAATGATAATATGGCCCTTAGTATTATCTTTTCTTCTGGAAGGTGGGCTAGTTTACTCCATCTAATTTCTGGAGTGCGGGGGAGCAGGAAAGTGGAACCCATATATATTGGGAATCATGGACAGTGAGTAAGAGAAGCAGACACTCCAATGTGCCTCCTTCTCAGTGCTAATCTTGATCTAAATGCAATAGGGTGCCTTTGGTTGTTCCTTTACAACTCTACGTGGAGCTCTTACTTTAATCCTTTTTTAAAAACCACATTAACTCCCTTCATGAAATGGGCAACATATATCTTACCTCTAGAGACACGGCAAGGGGAATAAAGGACACAAAGAAAAAGCAAGGGGGAAAATGAAATGTAACACGGGAGAGACCAATGCGGGCTGAACAGAGACTAGAAGAAGTGAATAGAAAAAGAGAACCAAGAATGAGAAGAAAGAAAAGGCAAGACAGAAAAATAATAAGAGAAATGAGAAAAAATATGGAAGCATGCAGTTAGAATGAATCACATTCTAAGGAAGGAATGATAAAAATAGGAGAACTAAAACCAAGATATGTTAGGGTAATGATTTTTTTAAAACTTCCCAAGTGATCTTATTTCTTAATATTTTACTTCCTTGGCAAATGCCCTACACAGTCAAATCCTATTTGCTCCCCAATTAACCATAACTCTCAATTATGTGAATGTCATAAATGTTCTCAAAAGTAGCTGCAATATAAAAATGCCTCCCCAGTTAACAAAAACCTCTGGTTATCTGAAGGTTGCGGATGTTCAGAGTTCTGTGAGTTACTTCAACCTTATTCTTAAAATCCCGAGACTGCCCCAGATACTTCACCATTGCTTCTCTGAATCCAGAAGCAGTGAACATTCAAATGTGTCACCTTCTTCCCAGCAGCCCTCTTTGCCATTCACTGTGGTATCAGAGTGTATTCCATCATAAAACTAAACTCAGCGAACAAGAGTCTTGAGAGAATTCTTCTGATTCTAGGGCTGCCCACCAAACTGATGTGTCTAATCAACCTTTTCACCAAGTCCCTTTAACTGACAAGAAAGCAGCCCCATCTACACAGCCTTAAGCACTACAGCACAGCATTTGAAGGCTAAAAACTCAGTATAAGTGCATGTACCTGATAAGAATCAGTCTCTACTTTTAATTTTCTTAGTTAGGCCCTAAAGATCCTGTTAATTTCTTGGCTCTTATTTTAGGCCTTTCTATTGTCTTTAGCTGCTGGAAGCTAAACTACCTCCATCAAACAGAGGTCAATTTTACATTTACACTCCCTACCCCCACTAACAAAGATTAGTTATTTGCTGTACAATCAGGGGTGGCTCTACAAATTTTGCCGCCCCAAGCAGTCATGCCCAGGAGGCGCCCCCGAGCCGCGGGAGCAGCGGACCTCCCGCGGGCATGACTGCGGAGGGTCCGCTGGTCGCGCGGCTCGGCTGGACCTCCCGCGGCTGCGGACGGTTCTCAGGTCCGGTGGCTCCGCTGGAGCTGCCGCAGTCATGCCTGCGGGAGGTCCAGCCGAGCCGCGGGACCAGCGAACCGTCCGCAGTCATGCCTGCGGGAGGTCCACTGGAGTCGCCGGCCGAGCGTCCCCTCCGCAGTCATGCCTGCGGCAGGTCCGCTGCTCCCGGGGCTCCGGCGGACCTCCCACAGGCATGACTGCAGCAGGTCCACCGGCCCAGCCTGCCGCCCCCCCGGGAAAGGGCCGCCCCAGGCGGGTGCTTGCCCCGCTGGGCTCTGGAGCCGGCCCTGTGTACAATAGCTGTAGTTCTTCAAGATGTTGTAGTGAATGTAGGTCCCACTGTGGGTGCTTATGTGCTTAACATAGAATTTTGTTTTGAATAGCAATGTCCATCAGGGTTGTGTATATGCCCTGAGACTTCTCCTGGCCCATATGAGGGCATAAAGGAAAAAGTGGCTGTAACCCTTCTCCAGGTTCCTTACAAATGAAAGCCTGTGATAGATGAGGAATCTGGAAGCAGGGATGGAGTTGGCCTAACCCTGGAGGTCCCTTTCAGTCCTATGTTCCTACAACTGCACGGACTGATGACAAACCAAAATTGCCTCAAGCTTCAGCTTAAACGGAACCAAATGAAAGGCTAGTCTACTTTAAATGCAGAAGGTAGCCAAGGATCTTTGAACTGAGACCCAGACAAATCATGTTGGCTTGCCCATATCAAGAATCTCTTCTGTTTAGAAGAATATGTTTTCCTGCTCTGTATAAGGTTTTTTTAGACCTGTACATAGCGATCCCTGCCTGTGGTATGCAGCCAACCAACTGCCATGCTGTCTAATAAAGTGACTTTGGGTCTGGACGGAGTATCTAGCTATGGTGTTGTGAGATCAGGTCCAGGCAGTCTGGTAGCTGGATCAGAGCCTGGATGTAATAGGCCCATCAGCCAAAACTGCATTGCCCAGTGGGGAGCCATGTGAATAATCTTAGCATTGTCTCTTTTGATGTTGGAAATCCTCCTGACAATCAGGAAAATCTGGGGGAAGGGATACAGGAGGCTTTGGGACCACTGCAGAAGAAAGATATATGGCAATGATCCTGGACTCATGTTCCTTCTAGCAGTTGTTGTTGTTGCAGATGGTGACTAAGTCTATCACCAGGGTCCTCCAGAGATGGAATGGACCTCCACAGCAACCACTCATAAGTAATGAGGGGTACTAACAAATTCACAGTCCATTTTGGTCAATTTCATTGTCATAGTGTTATCCGGGGTTTTCAGAACCCCCAACAGGGGCAAGTTAACAATTTCACTCCAGGTGGTGTAAGGAATAAATCAACAGGGACACAGCAATTCCACCTGATAAGATTCATGCATGTAAGTGTGCTCTATCTAAAACTGCAGTTTGTTCGATTTAAGCACACACAAACATGAGCACTAGGTTTAGAACATCCCAGATATTACCTAACATCTGGATTGGCATTGAGTAATTAACAGCAGGCTTGCAGTGGCCAGTTGCTCGCCCACCGGGGAGAAAGGGCGTCAGGAAAAACATCTCTCAAGATGGCTTCAGAGGACTGCTCCACAGTACACTCTATTAGCTAATCTTGTATAACTAACTTCTACAAAATACATAGGTCATAATGACCCCTATTGTATCATCACTTTTCTAATGTTCAATAAACTTTGAATATCAGAGGCATCTAGATTCAAGGTTTCCTAACCACCTGGGTTTTCAGTCTCAGTTGTTTACTGTTGTCCCCTCCTCCTATTCTGATTAGCAGAAACTGTAGCTAGTTTTGACCTTGCTTCTGAAGCCTGCCTCCAAATTAACCCTTAACTATATGGTGTTCTGCTTCATTAATTCATAGTGGCTGAATGCACATAATATGGTTGCAATTAGTTTGATCACATTCTGGGGTATATATGTGACGTGTAGCCCATAAGGCTTCATGGGAATATGCTTATGAATGTATCTATAATATAACTGGAATATGTTTTATGCTACATATGCCATGTGACATATCTCTGTAAAGATTATGCTCTATTGAATCTATTAATCCTAGCTGTATGCATGTATCATTTTTGTATTCAAAGTTATGAATATTGGCTGGGCACTGGCTTGATTTTTAAGTAGCCTTTGTAAAGCATTTGGTCAGCTTCTTGAGAAAGGAATGTGCAAATTAAGCGCCCAATCAAGAAGCATGTAATGGACAATGGATCTTGGGAGGCTCCAATCCACATAAGAAGTCTACATGAGGACGTTCAAGGTAGCAGGTAAGCAATGGCTGCTGCCTGTAAAAACTGAGTCACGCATAGACATGTGACTTGCCCATGTGACTCCAAAACTCCATCTTGAAGCTGGACTTTGCATAGGGGAGAGACAGGGGTCTCCGCCCAGAAGAGAAAGTCTACTTAAACCCCCGGGAAACCCCTCCATTTTGTCTTCAGCTGGCTAAAGGGATAGCCTCTCCACCCCCAAAAAAATATACCTGAAAAAAAATGGAACAAAGGACAGTAACTACAGGGGGTGTGAGTGATTGCTGGAACCAGACTAGAAGGAGACTAGACTGTAAAAGGAAGCTTACTGGAACTGGTGAGGTTTTATCTGTAATCAGTTTTCTTAGATATAGACTTCTGTGTTCTATTTTATTTTGCTTGGTAATGCACTTTGTTCTGTCTGCTATTACTTGGAACCATTTAAATCCTACTTTCTGTATTTAATAAAATCACATTTTACTTATTAATTAAACCAGAGTATGTATTAATACCTCGGGGGGAGAGGGGACAGCTGTGCATCTCTCTCTATCAGTGTTATAGAGGGCAAACAATTTATGAGTTTACCCTGTATAAGCTTTATACAGGATATAATGGATTTATTTGGGGTTGGAACCCCATTGGAAGTTGAGCATCTGAGTGTTATAGACAGGAACACTTCTGTAAGCTGCATTCAGTTAAGTCTGCAGCTTTGGGGCACGTGGTTCAGACCTGGGTCTGTGTTGGAGCAGACAGGCATTTCTAGCTCTGCAAGACAGGGCGCTGGAGTCCCAAGCTGGCAGGGAAAGCAGAGGCAGAAGTAGTCTTGGCACATCAGTTGGCAGTTCCCAAGGGGGTTTCTGTGATCCAACTTGTCACAATATACACCTCTCAAATCCAGGACCAGCATAGGATTTTTAAAATTGTAAATTTCATGATTTCAGCTATTTAATCTGAAATTTCACAGTGTTGCAAGCAGTGTCATGTACGTGAATGCCAACACATGGCCTTGCAACTCCAGACACATCCATATTATTGTAGTCAGGTTTGATTCAAGCCCATGCTCTAGTGACTGCATCAAAAGGAGGCACCTATCTTGAAGGAGGCATGCTCTTGCTGACCTAGAGTCAGTCAGGACTCCGATGAACTCTATCATCTGTGATGGGATAAGAAGCAGTTTTCACACCTCACTAGTGGTGTGTCTACACAGTCTGTGGCAGCGAGCCTCCCAACCTGGGTCAACAGACTTGGGCTAGTGGGTCTCACACTAGTACTCTAAAAATAGCTGACAGCACTTTGAAGTTGTGGCTCAGGCTCTGAAACCTAGGGAGGGGGATGGACTTCAGAGCCTGCTCTTCCCAAAGACAATCCCCAACCCCTGCCACTCTTATGGGGATCTTCCTCACCAGAGGATCTCCATCATGGCCCCTGTTCCACTAATCTTTTGTCTCAGATAGGCCAGCAGCCCTTCCACTGCTCCCCTGGCTCCAGCTCGCTGGCATAGAGATGCTAACAGCCCCCCCACCCTGCTGCTCTCGAGCCTTGAGCCCACTGACCCTGGCTCTCACGTTTGGGGAGGTCAGCCAAACCCCTTTGCTGCTCTCCTGCCTTCCCTCAGGACCCACCTACAGCTTTCTCCAGGCACCTCCCAGTCTCCTGGTCTCTGGCAGCTCTCACCTCCCAATCTCTCCCCTCTAGGACCCAGCTCTCTCTTGAGCTCAATTGGGGTCAGCTGACCAATCACAGGAGTTCTGGCCTCTTCCAAGGGACAGTGTCATCCTGTGAAAGGATCATTATCTGGTGGTAGGGGAGAAGGGTCTCTGCTTGAATCAGTGAGAAGGACTATGTTGATGATAGCAAGGAGGAGAATATCTCCTTCTCAAAAGCAGTGTCGAGGTGACATGGTGTGACACTTTCTCACGGTGTCCAGGACTGAGAGTCACTCTCCTGCATCCAGCAAGAGGGAGAATTGCTTGTGCTTAACTGTGTCAGCTCTGACACCTCCAGTCTGTTAGGGCTGGTCTACACTAGAAAATTAAATCAACCCAGCTATATTGCTCATTGGGTGAAAGTCCACAACCCTGAGCAATGTTGTTAAGCTGACCTAAGTCTCTGTGTAGACTGATTCATTCTCCAATGTGCTCCTTTCGTGTTGACTCAGTATGTAAATAGGGTTCCCATTCTCTTGGTTTACAATGCTTAATTTACATTTTGACAGACAGACACCTTACCTCCTGCCTGGAAGAAACCTGTTTTTCCTCTTTGGTTGGTGACAGACTTTAACATACATTTTGAGTTCATGTATCAGAGGGGTAGCCGTGTTAGTCTGGTTCTGTAGAAGCAGCAAAGAATCCTGTGGCACCTTATAGACTAACAGACGTTTTGCAGCATGAGCTTTCGTGGGTGAATACCCACTTCTTGCATCCGAAGAAGTGGGTATTCACCCACGAAAGCTCATGCTGCAAAACGTCTGTTAGTCTATAAGGTGCCACAGGATTCTTTGCTGCTTCATTTTGAGTTCATGTACACAACTCCTAAAGTATCATCCCTACATACATCTTGCAGCTATTAGGAGGAACCGTAGGGCATAAGCTTGTTAGAGAACTCACAATATAATTTAATGCTAAAATACCATGAAAGTGGTGTGCTAGGTGTAGTGAGTTTGTCAGGCCTGTTAGCAGTTATTGTTACACAGCAGTGAAACCTTTCATGGTTGGCATTGAAGAGTTCTTAAGATCACACCTGGGGCCAGTGCTGGTCACTTCTTCAGTACTTGGCCTGTGCCTGGGGGTGATGTCCAGGGCATATCATGGGCCCTTGCTTGGCTCTATCATGGATAATGGTACTGGGACAAGTGCTGGATCTCTCATCTGCTCAATTGCTTAGGGGTTTTGTCCTTGGAGGCTTGATATCTAGCATCCTCCCTCTGAGACTTCCCTTCAGTCCTATAGCTCTGTTTTAAGTTTGGTCCGGTTACACAAGTCAGTGTCCCCATTTATGAATGGGCATAGGTGCTGGCTTTACTGCCTGGGGTGCCAGATTCAAGGCATCTGGTACAGGCTGGTCGTGGGGCTGTTGGTGCCAAGGGCGTCACCGATATTAAGGGGACAACAGGGCCAATTCTGCCAGTGTCCTCTTCACCTTCTTTCCACTGTCTGATCCCAGGGTATGATGTGTTCAAGGGAGAACTGGCTGAAGCTGGTTTAACCGGCCTCACTCTTGTAACCTCTGAGCCTGAAGTAGCCTGCATGGACTACATTAGCAGATGTAGCTTGAGCCAAGAATCCTGGACTTGTGTATCCTAGAGGAAAAGGACTTGAACACAAAGGAACTGTCTGGGATGTGGCTCTCCTGTAGGCAGACAAGACATCAGCTGTGTCCATCCTCAATTGCAATCAGTCAATTGCAGGATGACACGATTTGAACCTTGAGGGTTTGGATTCCACCATGAGGCATAGTGGTTGACTGATTAAATTTTAAAAAAGGGAAAAGAAAAACCAAAGTATCTCCTCAGATGAGAGTGGGAAGATGAGAATTCTTCACCAATTTGGTTGAAAAAAAGAGCCAATTTAGGGTCTTTGAAGAGACTAGCATATCAGATTCTCGCTGGGTTCTGTCTCACTTACATGGGCAGTATGAAATAACTGAGGGAGGTTGCTGCCGTTCCACCCTTTATGCCCTCACATGGGAGCATGAGGAGGCACAGAGCACAGGTATGGCCCAGACAGACATGGATATTTGGAAAAACTCCAGTCTCATACATACGAGACCCAAGCACACCTAAAGTGGGATCTGCACTGACACCTCTGACAAACAGCCACAACATAAATACATAATGGAAGGCACGAGGCAAGTGATCAAACTGTTCCTTCCTCAGGACTTATTCACAGCTATCATTCACAGAGACATAACTATATATGCTAAAAATATATCAGCCAGTCCATAAATCTTAAGTAAATATTGTCTGTGGCAGACAGAATGCCTGACCTTTCATAACTGGGCCTTTCATGATAGGTTGCCATGGTGACTGCTGTACAAGACAACACAAACTGTCTTCCACTATGAACTTGTGAAAAACAAAAGCTTAAAAATTATGATTAGAAGAAATTTAAAATACTATACATATAATCAAGGCCCTTAAATTCTATGGTGTTTCTAGGCGAAAAAATAAAATCTATATGGACTTTCACAATGGGCATTACTTCTATTTAAGGATTTTGTGCACAGACTTAAAAGCACAGACATTAAAATTTCACCATGTGCTTCCAAGAAAAATGTCCTCTGCTTAGTAAAATAATTAAAAGCCTGCATGGTTACTGCAGTGAATGGCTGTGGAGCAATGAATGAGAGTGTGGTAGGAGAAAACGTGCTTGATTTAATTAGCATTACATCAACCAGGAGGGATTCTTGCAAGAGAATTGCTAACATCTACCATTCTCTAGAGCCACAGAGCTCCCAGATCCATGGGGAAGGCTCAGCCCTGCTTTGCATTTCATACACACTGTGACTGGGTGAGAGCAGAGTAAATCTAAAACATATCCCTCCCCAGAGTGCCCAGATAATTCTAAATAAATAAAAACATCCTGCAATACAGTGTAATATATCAATGAACCCTCTGTCAAGGTATTTCTGCCAGCTACAGGGCTATTTTAAGCTCCATCTCATACATGAGGCTCAGCTTGGTTCTGAATCCCAATGATATGAATGCAGCTTATCTCAATTCATTTGCAAGTTGCAGAAAAAGGGAGGATGTAGGGAATTTGCCCTAGAATCCTTATGAGAAGGCAGAGAAAAAGGTTGGCCATCCTACTGGCCATGCTACCCTGAAAATATACAACACAGACACAAAGTTCTGATGCAGAAGGTTTTCAAACTCTAAAAAGTGGTTGTGATTAAAGGAATTGTAGGAGGAGCCCAAGTCTAAAGCACAATCAATGCTACCTTGGAAACAGTTATTTTAGAAAACTGATCCAAATTACTACTGCTATGAGAAGCACTAACTTGCTATTAGCAAATATCTGCATCTTTTTGTGCAAAATGTAAGTGTTTAATTGGTTGTCCAAGCATACAAAGGCTACCTTTAGATGGGACTCTACCCTGCAAGGTGCTGAGCACTCTGGCCACGTGTAACAGGTTTCGGTCGAGGTTCATCCCTCGGCGGGGCAGTGGGGTATCCCACTACCTCGCTACACAGCAATTCAGCAATTCCCTTAAGCATGTGGTTAATGGTAAGCATATGAGCAGTCGTATTAAAGTCAATGGCAGTACTCATGTCCACAAAGTTAAATACCTGTTTAGTACATTCTCGCATTGGGGTCAAAATGCTCAGCAGCCTGCAGGATTGAGCCTGTGGTAGGGAGGTGCATGCTTCATATCGGACCACAAGGGGCCTGGAAAAGCTTTTGTTGTATATTTCCATATGTGGTGGCATCTTACCAGTGATTCTTTAATGTGCTGAGTGGTGCTAAATGCTGCATCTTCTTCAATACAGTTTACAGGTTTTAACTTTCCCAAACGGATGTTGCTAGCTATACTCACTTGTCCCTGCACGCACTTTTTGTTCAGGTTTCAATGGCATGATCCATAATTTACTATAGAAATCAGCTGCGTAAGTTGAGGATCTTAGCTTCTTCTGTACCTTTACTACCGAAGGCAGTGTATGACCCTATGTTAATAACTTCTGCCTTCTTTGCCTCAATAAATTATCTTATAACATTAATCACACAGGGCCGTATTGGGCCACTGATTTGTAACCAGAATTCCCTATTAAAATCAACGATGAAATCTGTTTAAGTGAATGCTTAAACTATGGCCTGCAGAAAGCAGCAGCATTCACTTACAACTACCAAAATTCCGGTCTTAAAAAGATGTTTGAATCAGAATTCTTTGAGGATGTCAACAAGCATGTGGACAAGGGTGACCAGTGGATATAGTGTACTTGGCTTTTCAGAAAGCCTTTGGCAAGGTTCCTCACCAAAGACTCTTAAGCAAAGTAAGCTGTCAGAGAAAAAGAGGGAATGTCCTCCCATGCATTGGGAAAAGATAGGAAACAAAGGCAAGGAATAAATGATCGACTTTCACAGTGGAGAGAGGTAAATAGCTGGATGTCCCAAGTATATGTACTGGGACCAGTTCCATTCAACATATTCAGAAATGATCTGGAAAAAGGGGTAAATATTGAGGTAGTAATGTTTGTAGATGATCCAAAATTACTCAGGATAGTTAAGTCCAAAGCAGACTGTAAAGAGTTGCAAAGGGATCTCAACAAAATGGCAGATGAAATTCAATGTTGATAAATGCAAAATAATGCTGTAGTGAAGTGACGACTCACTGGTGCGGAGCCTCCTGCTGGATGTCCTGGGAATTAGCTCTTTTCCGGCTCCGGAGCGCCTTCTGATGGCTCATGCCCCTCCCAGAACCTGGTGCCCTTTTCCTCAGGGTTCTGCCCCCGCAGTACCGCCACAGTCTGGGTCTCCCCTCCCAGGGGATCGCCCAACCCTCTAAACCCACCTTGCCTCAGTGGCTACTGCCAGTCATCATCTAGCCCCCGCTCCCTGGGGCAGACTGCAGTCTGTAAAAGCCACTCATCATTGGCAAGGAAGTCAGACCAGCTGCCTCTGCCTAAGCCCGGGCTGCATCTCTGTAACCCCTGTACCAGCTTTGGCCTTTAGCAAGGCCTGCAGTCTGGGGAGTTGCCAGGCTGGAGTTCCCCAGCAACTCTTGCCTTTCCCCAGCCCTGACCCAGTACCCTAAGCTCCCAAGCAGCCAGGTCCTTCCCTCTCCAGAGCAAGAGAGACTCTTCTTCAGTTCCTGGCCCCCAGCCCTCTTATAAGGGCCAGCTGGGCCCTGATTGAGCTGGCCACAGCTTTGGTCAGCCACTCCCTCAGCTGCTTTGCACTCTTTTTTCCCAGCTGCAGCCCTCTCCGGGGCTGCTTTTATCCCCTGTTCTGCGGGAGTGGGACAGCTGCCTCACTGCAAATGCACTTTGGAAAACAATCCCAACTCTACATAGAAAATGTTGGGGTCTAAATTAGCTGTTATCATTCAAGAAAGAGACCTTGGAGTCATTGTGGATAGTTCTCTGAAAATATCTGCTCAGTGTGCAGCAGCAGTCACAAAAGCTAGAAGAATGGAGGGAATCTTTAAGAAAGGGATAGACAATAAGACAGAAAATATCATATCGTCCCTATATAAATCCATGGTACACCCACATCTTGAATATTGTGTCAGATCTGGCCACCCCATCTCAAAAAAGATATATTAGAATTGGAAAAGGTTCAGAAAAGGGCAACAAAAATTATTAGGGATATGGAACAGCTTGCATATGAGGAGAGATTGAAACACGGGGACTGCTTAGTTTGGAAAAGAAACAACAAAGGCAGCATTTGATGGAGGTCTATAAAATCATGACTGGCATGGAGAAAGTGAATAAAGAAATGTTATTTACTCCTTCACATAAATACATAAACCGGGGTCATCCAATGAAATTAAGAGATGGCAGGTTTAAAACAAACAAGAGGAAGTACTTCACACAATGCACAGTCAACCCATGGAACTCCTTGCAGGGGATGTTTGAATGACACAGGTATTACTAGGTTTAAAAAGAATAAGATAAGTTCATGGAGGATAGGTCCAGCAATGGCATTTATCCAAGATGGGCAGGGTGCAACCTGATGTCCCTAACCTCTGACTGCCAGAAGCTGGGATTTGATGACAGGGGATGGATCACTTGCTGATTGCCCTGTTCTGTTCATTCCCTCTGACGCACCTGACACTGGCCACTGTCGGAAGACAGGATACTGAGTAGATGGACCATTAGTCTGACTCAGTATGGCCATTCTTATGTTCTTAAACAGTTGGATGAGTCTTTTCATATGAAGTGTGTAACTAAAGGAAATTTGCTCAAAAATATTGTTCTAGTTGATAGGTAAATTATTTATTACTTGCTTTGAGGATCCTTAAACAATGCAGCTATTTTCCACATTGTACCAGGTTCTGCTTCCATTATCAGTATAAAATACAACCGTAGTGCAGTGACACTGCTGTTACATTTCAAGTACATAAAACAAAGAAGAATATATGCAGAGAAGAATTTTAATGAATTCTTGAAGGGAATCTTTCCCTGTACTTTTTCTAAGTAGTGCAACTTTTAATGGCTCCTGCAATTCTTTAAACAACTGAACTTTTAGGGCTTATTTCTAATCTCAGAAACACAGATTTTTTCTCAAACTTAAAAATTACTAAATTACACAGGAATTTTCAGATCTGTCTCAGATCACTTGATACCATGTGTTATCATTACATGGCTAACTGCACCTCGGTCTCCTTTCTGGTCTCTCTGTATGCATTCCTCGGGCCTCATATCTTTACCTATGCCACAGTGGAATTCCACAATTCTCCCACTTGTAGACCAGACCCTGGGCTACAGTACCTGCATATCAACCATTCTCACCCAGCAGGTCTGACTGAGTTCTGTCACCTGTGGCTCTTCCCTTTGGAGGTCAGTGACAGTGATGAGACAGCCTTCCTAGAACAAAATTATTATTTAACATTAGGAACAAAATATTGAAAGAGATTTTTTTAAAAAAAAGCCTATTTTATCCAAAGGCCTATTATTCCATGATGACCACCTTGGCTGGGCTAACTTCTTCAGACACCCCAGCAAGTGTGTGTGTCTCTCAGTGTGGTTCCCTGAACGACTCCCCTCTCTTGAGAGGCTTTTAAAAGAGTGCTATAGCTTTTCTTCCCCTCCCCCAGTTTATTTCTGTGTTCCTGAGCTTTGGCCTTTCTGGACAAAACCAGCTTTGCAGGTTGGCTGGGGAGGAGGTAAAATTTCCAAAGCTACCAGGTTGGGCATTGTCCCTTAACAATCCTCAAATGTTTGCTGAGGGGTGGTTTATCTTGAACTATTTTTTTTCCTTTTGCTTGTTTCTCTTTACAGTCCTCTCTTAAGCTAAACCAATATATCCACAGAGTAAACATCTCAATAACCAGGCCAACCTACACTATTCAGAAATTGTATTTAGCAGCTCCAATTTCATCACACCATGTCTTCACTGTGCTTGCTCCACGATGGCAGCTAAGCTCTCAGAGAAATTAAAGACTGTATCCTTCATGTGAGGATCTTGGGTTATACTTCAGTCAGCTATATCTAACTAGAAGACATTACTCTGCATCAACATTAGCAAAAAGGTCAAGTTTAAATCAGGTTTACCTAGCACATGTTACCTAAGCCCAATCTAAACTCATTCATTATTCCTAGTCAAGACAAAGCCTGAAAGAACCTAACCAGTTAGAACTGATCAAATACAGCAAAATCAAATGTCAAAATCAATATTCACAAATATTTGTTTGAATTCTCCAGTGGTTGGATTCCACTATGTTTAATATTTATTTGCAAAAACATTTGCAGAATGGCTGTCCTTAATCTGAATATCTCCTGTTAATAAGAGTATTCATGCATGATATGTTCAGTATTCATTATTTGTGATTTGGCTGAAACTATTGATCACTTCTTATTTTTTGTTTTCCTTTATAAGAAGATTCAGGTTTCCAACTGTGGGAGTGTAAGCAAGTGTGGCCATCCCTCTGAGTCTGCCTCTGAGGGAGGTCACGTCTCCTCACAGTCTGGTCTGTGAGAGTACTTCTCAAAAACCAAGAAAGGGGGAATTAGTGGTACTCAATGGGCTCTGGCCTTCAAGCACAGTGGGGCTGCAAACAGTCAGGGCTCCTCTGGCCTGCAGTCAGGCAGAGCTGTAGCAGTTTATTCACACAACATTGAAGCAGGGCAGAAAACATTCAAGGCTCTGGCCTTCAGTCACACAGAGCTGTAGCACCATCCCAGTCTCTGGGGCTCATGCAGGCGGTGAGAACCAAGCACAGTCTATGGGGCTGAGGCAGGGTTGTCTGAGGAGCACAGGCCTCCTGGCCTAAGGAGGGGGAGTACTGCCACCCCAGGGTGAGGTGGCAGGGGGGGGATCACAGGCCCACCCAACTCCACCACATCCCAACCCAGGGCCCTAACAGTGGTGCAGTGATCCACCACGTGTCGGTGGGGATCTGCCTGCAACATGCTGACCTTGTATCAGGCCAGCTCTCAAACAGACTGTTGCCTGGTTTCCCTGGGCTGCTTCCTACTCCCTCCCTCGGGTGTACCTGTGACCAGAGGTCATCCTCAGTCTCCCTGAGATATACCGCCAAGGGCAGTGATAGCAGCTCCTCAGTGTTTGGAGTGGCAGAGCTCTCTGGAAGCTCATGCAGGCCCATGGGGCAACCGTGGTTCTCCTCAGCATCCCTCTCCAGCAGCAGGGAAAACACATCAGTCTCCCTCAGCAGATTCCTCCTAAGTGAGCAGCTAGGCCAACCTTTTATACTTCCTTTTCCTGTCCTGCACCTCTGCTTCTGGCAGGAAGTTGTCCTCCTGGCTCCGCCCACCAGGCGGCTTCCAGCAATCCCTCTGCCTCGGAGGGAGGCCACGCCTTCTCGCTACAGAGAGGAAAACGTTTCAATGTCATTTAAGTCAGTTTTCATTATTTGCAGTGTGTGATAAGTGAATAGTTGGAGTGAAGAGTTTGCAAACACACCAGTAGCTGATTTTATTTGAATAAATAATTTAATGAATATTGTGAATTATTAATTAATTAGCTCCAAATCAGCATTGATTTGCCATAGATTCATGAATGCAAAAAAGGGCTAAGTTTAGTGGACAATTTATTCACAAGTAATTTACCACCAAAATTCCCTTTCTCATATTCTTACTTATAACAGCTTTACATTTTGTAGCGAAAAAATGCTGATATATTAAAGAAACAGACAAGATTTAGATTCCATGTATAATACTTTTCTTAGATTTATTACCCTCTCCACACCACTCCCCCAGTAAAACTACTTATCACTTTTGTAGTGCTTTTTATCTGCAAAATGCTTTATAATCAAGAATGAACCCTAAAAACTAGAGCTGGCCAGAGAATGATAATTAATTTCATGAAACTTTCAAGGCTTCTAAATTTGCCTTCATTCATTGGGATGAAAACAAAACCCTTGAAAGTGTTTACAAAATGAAATTGTGTCCAAACATCTATTTTCAGATTGAAAAGTCCATACTGGACTTCAGAAATCATCCTATTCAAAACTTCAAAATGATACATTTCTGCAAAATGTTTCAGTTTCAATGAAAAAAATGTCACCAAAAATGTTGAATTGAAAATATTCTGGCTAGCTCTACTAAACACATCTGTCTGAGAAAGGACAATAACCTCACTTTACAAATGGGGAAAGTGAGGCAGAGAAGTTTACTTATCCAAGGCTAAAAAAGTGAATCCATGTTAGGGACAAGATTAAAATTGATGAGTTCCTGGCTCAGTTGTAAATTTTAATATAGTAAACACATAAACAGCATTTTGGTTAATACAATGAATTTCTTCGAAGAAAACATTACAGGCAGCTGAGAAAGTATCTATTTTGTCCTTAACTGTATATCCATCATCTCATTGTCTATTGTTACTATGCTTAATAATTCACAGAAAAGCCTACTAGCACTTAAAGGAGGAGAACAGTTTGTGGAGAGGAACCACTTGGACAATTGAAACTTACACTGTATGAAGAAGTTTTTGGATGATTTTTATTTATACATAGCTACAAATTAAAACAGAAGTCTAGTAATGCTGCCCCTTTTCCACTCTGAATAGAGATCATGCTAAATTAAGCCATACTAAAAAAAAGTACATCAAAATAAAACTGATGCATGGTGAGAGAAGAATCAGGATCACTGGGCTTGACTTTAAAAAAAAATCTGTATGCATATAAACGTCGTACTCTTTAGTTTGTGTAATTCAAACAAATCTATGGATTTTCAAATATTGTGTAAGTCATAGTTTCAATTGATCTGCACTAATGACACTATTACATTAGTACATCGTCATTAATCAAGTGATAAGGAATTGTCAATCTGGATAACTATTGCCCTTCATTATTCATTCCTAGAACATATCATTTCAGTGTTGTAATTAATGAAAATCTTGGCTCCAGGCAAGAAGATCATAGTTCTTATAAGTATATGTTTTTAACTTTTATCTGTCATTTTCATTTTCAATTTTATTTTGCTTCTGACCATTTTTTAAATATAATTTTGTCATGAGTGCAGTGAAGTAGGTGATTACATGGCTACACTATAACTAACAGAGCAAAAGAGAAACATCATTAAAAAAGCACTTTCTCTTTGATCAGCAACCCATAGAAACCTGCTGACTTCTTTCAGACATTATAGCACTTTTTAATTAACTCACTACTGGCTTTGCTATTATACAGAATTAAACTACTAGAAGTATGTTAAAGTGATATTAAGCATCTCATTTAAACCCACAAAAGACAGAAAAATCACTTGAGGCAAGATCTTTGTCCTTAGCTCACCCATATTGTGTCAAAGGTATTGTAGCCCAGTATGGAAGGAATGCTGTTTGCCTTGCTTACAGAAGTAGTCCAATTGGTTGGGATGTGCCTACTTGTGTGAGTAAGGTGAGCAATATCAGTAATTTGATAAGTTAAGCAATTTATATAGGTTAAGAACAGAGTTTACAATAATTTTGTATTCCTTTCTTTAGTAAATTCAAGGCACAATTTTAGAATGTAGTTAACAGTTTTTGTAGGTTAATTGCTCAAACTTACATCCAGATCTAAATGCACCAATAGTTTTAAACCAATGAATCTTTTGAAACAGAAAAACTTGGGGCTCAACTGAATGCTCTATGATTAAGGAGGTGGTAATAGCGCTACATATGGTTTTGGGGAGACAGATTTTTGAACAATTCTAGTGTCTACACTTTTAAGAAGAGGTTGAAAACTTGGAAAGAGTTCAGAAGAGAGCTACTGGAATGATTTGAAGTCTGAAAGCATGGTTTACAGTGAGAGACATAAGAAACTCAATCTAGTTAGTTTTTGCAAGAGAAGAATAAGAGTTGACTTGATTGTAGTCTATAAGAACCTACAGGGGAAGAGATTTCTGATAGCAGAGGGTGATTTAATCAATAAGACAAAGGCATAATGGGCCAGAAGCTAGACATATTCAGACTGAAAATAAGGTACAATGTGCTAAGAATGATGGTAATTAACCACTACTACAGCTTACCTAGGGATGTGGTGGACTTGAAGTCTTTAAATCTAGATTGGATGTATTTCTAAGAGAGATGCTCTAACTCAACCAGAATTTAATGCAGGAACTACTAGGTAAAAGTCTATGGCCTTGTTATGTAAGAGAATAAAATGGTATAAAAAATCTCTGATACTCTGTTGTGACATTACACCCCATATTCTTCATAGTAATGATTATGATTATGACATAACTATGATGTATTTTATGCAAGATATATCATGTAAGGTATCATTGACAAGGTTATGATTCACTGAATACGATTATCCTATTTGTATGCACATATCATTTTGGTATCTGAAGTTAGGAATAGTGTCTATGCATCTATTACAAATGTGTTTACACCTGGGGAATGGCCACTAAGCAGAATGCAATCAGTCTAGATGGCTGGCTGGGAAGAGCCATTAGGGAGAAAAATAGGTCTTAGAAGATGCTAATCTCCTGTTGGGGAACCTTCCTGAGGACGTTACAAACAGCCTCCAATTCATGGCTGCTGTGTCTCTACAGGGGCATGTGACCAAGTCACCTGGTATTGGACTCCATCTTGGAATACCAGTGTTTTTCCACTGAAAGGCGTGGGAACTAAACCTGGAGACAAAGGGTTCCTGCCATATGCAAAAGCTATTTAAGGCAGGCGTGTGACATCACTGAGGTTCTTCACTGACTCCCTGCCCAAGTAGATTGCTGGAAATACCAGAGGAACAAGGACTGGACTGGGAGGAAAGTGCTGGACCCAGGCTAAAGGGATTTCTAGCCTGTGAAAGGAATGCCAGGGATTTTAAGTTGCAGACAAGTGCAACTTGCCCTCAAGAATCTCTGCAAACTGCTAAAATCAACAATTAGGGTGAGAATTTGCTACTCATATCCAATCTCTTAGGTATATTAATCTTAGATTGCGGTTTTGTTTATTTGTTAGGTAATCTGCTTTGATCTGTTTTGCTATCCCTTATAATCACTTAAAATCTATCTTTTGTAGTTAATAAATTTGTTTTGATTTGTCTAAAACCAGTGTATAGAAATCATAACTTGGGTCAGAAAGCTGTTGTATGTTCCTCTCCAAATTGAGGGAGTGGGTGAATTTCATGAGTTTATGCTGTACAGTTCTCTGTGCAGCATAAGATTATATCATTTTGGGTTAATACTCCAGAGACGGATGCATGCCTTTGGAGCTGGGAGGTGCCTTACCTGAGCCTTCCCATGCAGAGCTGATCTCAGCATCTGTGTGTAGCTGTAGCTGGGTGTGTTCCTGCCGGTATGTGTGCTGGAGGGGACTTGAGGGCCTGCCATAGCAGTACAGTGTAAAAGGTGCCCAGGCTGGTGGGTCAGACAGGCTCAGTGGTAGCCCAGTTCCAGATGGCACCTGGGAGAACCTGTCACACCCCTAACCATAGTCTGGCACATGGGATTTAGATTAGGCATATGAAGTTCTGACTACACCTTCTCCAAGTAGGACAGTTCCTTCAATTACTATTTTTACTGTAATATGACAACATTAAATTTAAACTCTGCACTCAGCCAACAGGAGTTATAATGGCCTGAACTTTTAGGGAAAATGCTTTGAGCAATGCTTGTGTGGCTCATAAAGAAAAAAACCTTCAAACATTTTACAATTTCTTGTTTAAGGCTCACTGAAAGATTCAAAACCCCAGTAACTTCTGCTAGCCCTCCTCCTGATTATGAGTTATGCTAATCCAATCAGGGAACAGAAACAATGCGATGTGATTTGTGACCAGTCTTAGCTAACCAAGAGAGCAGAATACTCTCAGTGAGTTGATTAGCATCGATCCAAAGAGCTTTAAAAGATGTGCAACAAAATGTGTCATGTAAATTCGAATAATGAATACATTACAGCTGCTCCTGGACTTTCTGTGAGCAGGAAAAAGAGAGACATTAATCCAGAACATTATTCACTGCAAATTATTTTTTCAGCTCTATCACAAACCATTGTACAAAGAAGAACCGTCTACTTTGAAACCTTTCCTTTTGAATGTAAATGGGCTTTAAGGAATGGAAACTAATGTTCTTTCTTCTTTCCTAGACTGATAGGTAGCCTAGTTATGGAAGTTGTAGGCTTTCCTACATGGTGTACTAGCAATCTTAATTGATGAAACGTAAGGACATCACATTAAGTGGCATTAAAATAATTCTTCCTCTATGAAACCTTACTATAGTTCTTGACCTCTGACTACTTGCTGAGGCAGCTGTTGAGCTGAGATATCCCAAACATCCAGATCCCTACCAGAGTGCTCTGAAAACATGTATTTCACATTTGTTCTATTGACATTTGCTGTTGCTTCAGAAAAAGTACAATAATGATGATTATTATAGGTTCTTGTCTGCACAATTTGTTTTCCTGTTCAAAATTTAACAGGAAAATTGCTATTTTCAAAATAAGATGCAGGGCACCATGATTATTTCACTCCACTGGTTTCACTCCATTGAAACAATGATGAAACTGTCAAAACATTGCCTTGGAGTCTCTCTTGCTCGTATACATTCTCTGATATATGATACTCTCCCTTTGGCAGTACAACAGAGTTTGGTGCATTAAAGAACAAGGGCAATGTGATGAACTGAACTTCTTTGCATGTCAATAACCATTTGCAACCATGGCACAATGAGGTTCAATATTATTAGCTACTTTGCAGTATATCAAACTGAATGTCTCTCAGTGGCTTTAGCTCCAGAGCGGGGATTAAATTTGGCACAGGGTGTAGGTCAGGGCAGAATTTGCACATACAGTCTTATGACTCTGCACCAAGATGCCAGCTTTCAAATCCAAATACATGTGTATATCCATGTCTTCACATTCTATCACCGCAGGCCCTGTATGATTGTCTCGTTAGGTATTCCACTGTTTTGAGTTTGACCAGAAACCACGTGGCTGCAGCAGTCATTTTACCAATTATTGAAACACCCTGATAGTTATAAGGGGGAATACAGAGTGTGAAAATGTCAGCTTTCAAAAAGCAACTACCAAGTGGTGCTAGTTTTTATCAATCATGTCAAGATATAGCTCAACATGACTAAGTTAATATCAGACAATAAATGAACACTGAACCACTGAGTTCTCTATTTTTTTTGTTTGTGGAAATAAAAAGCATCTAATAAAATGGAAAAGTGAATAATTATTATGAATTCAGGTGTGAAGCTCAACGGTGCTGGAACAAATTTTATAGTGGGGGTGCTGGAAGCCATTGAACAAAACTATAATGTATATGATGGAAACCACTTCAAGCCAGGGAGTGCTGCCACACCCCCAGCACCCCTAGTTCTAGCACCCCTGTGAAGCCCCACGATAGCTGAGATCATTCTAATGCACATGTCACTGTGATAGCTAAACTCATCACTTCTCTTTAGCTGTGACACTGACAATATGTTGGAATATATGAGATTGAAAATAGAGATGGAAATTCATAAAGGAAGCAGAGGGCTCGCACGTCGTAGCTCTCTAGAAAGTGCAGAGCGAATCAGAGACAGAGGCAGCAAACAGAACAAGAAAATATATTGCTCAATTGGTGTAAATTAATCCACAGCTGGTGTAAATTGCATCTGGCATCTGGTGCAATTTGGCTATGATGGTTTACCGCCACCTGACAGTTTGCCCCTCTTGGGTGAAAGAAGAAGAGAGTTGCTATAACTTGAACAACAAGACTGCTCAATTTTTTTTCCAGTTTTGAAGTTTCCATTAAAATTTGCATTGTAATTTCATATTTTGTGGAATAAATCACAATGTTTTCACCCCAGTTCCACCAATTGGTCAAACAAATTGGTAGATCTGAACCTTTTGTGCAGTGTTTATGCAATATTGAGATAGTCAAATTATAAGACAAGGGACAGATCAAACTGATGATGCCCTTGGGATGATAAGGAATGTAATAGATCTCAATGATAAAAAATAATGCACCACATACGTTGCTGGGTGTCAGATAAGAAAATAGGGCTTACTTTCCCCCCTCTTGTCTAAAGGCCAAATCTTTGTGTGTCCTAAATAGTCCCAAAGGCCAAAAGCATCTTAAAAACTGTTTGTTCAGATGGGCAACATCACTGAATATTCCATGCAGAGGGAGTTTGTTCATCCTCATTGCAGAAATAATAGCTTGGTATACAGATACAATTCATATAGCATAGCTATGTCAGCCAGCGGTGGGAAAAAAAACACACCCAGGGCCGGCCCCAGGTTTTTTGCTGCCCCAAGCAAAAAAAAATAAAATAAAATAAAACCTGGTGCCTCCCCTTGAAAAGAGATGTCCCCAAAGGGCCAGAATGCTGCTCCTTCAGAAGTGCCGCCCCAAGCACATGCTTAGAACACTGGTGTCTAGAGCCGGCCCTGAACATACCCCTAGTAATACAGCTATGTCAACAAACCCCCCAGTGTAGACAGGATTATGCTTCTGTTGACATTGCTAATGTCATTCGGGGAGGTGGTGTTGCTGTCCCAGGAGAAAAGATCCTTGTATTGGTATATGCTGCATCTATGCTAGGGGGTATGCTGATATAGCTGCACATCTATAGCTGTGCCAGCATAGGCTGTGTTTACACTGCAGAACCTCTCTCTGCCACATGTGTCTGCAGCCAGGGGCGGCTCTAGGATTTGCGCTGCTCCAAGCATGGCGGCACGCCGCGGGGGGCGCTCTGGCGCTCCACCGGAGCCGCGGGACCAGCGGACCCTCCGCAGGCACGTCTGCGGGAGGTCCACCGGAGCCGCGGGACCAGCAGACCCTCCGCAGGCATGCCTGCTGGAGGTCCACCGGAGCCGCCTGCCACCCTCCCACGGGACGCCGCCCCAAGCGCGCGCTTGGCGCGCGGGGGTCTGGAGCCGGCCCTGTCTGCAGCTCCTTAAGGTGGGGAGGAAGGCTATCACGGGGTTGGGAGGTTGCATCCAAGGCCAGTAGTACCACCTAATGGCAATACTCGAGACTGTGTCATCCAATGGCTAGAGTCTGTGGCCACCTTGCCTAGCAGCTAGAGTCAGTGGCTGAGGGTAGGGGAACCCAAGCCCACACTGCTCCACTGGGTTCCAACCCAGGGAAATTCAAAATAATGGGCCAGCTAGATGGTCTAGGGGCAGACTCCTTTATACCTGTTCCCTGGGCCAGTTCCTACCCCAACTCCTTTTCCTCTGTATGCTCCACAAGTCTGTCTTGAGGTTCCCCTTGGCATCTCCTCAGGTCACTCTCTGGAGTGTCTTCCCCTATCTGCAATGACTCATCGTCCTCAACCCCTGCAGTTGAAGGGCCTGTAGCGGCTTGGTCCTGGCTGCTTGGAGTCCTGGTGGCTTCTCTGCAGGAGGTTTCCGCACACAGCTGCTCTCCTGCTCCATTAGCCCAGACCAAGCTGAACCTCTCCCTTTTGAACTCTCCCTCCACTTGGAGCCTGCCTAGAAGGGGATAGGGTGCTGGGCTTCCTGTGTCCAGAACATTTCCTTAACTCTCATCTCACCAGTGTGGGGTTTGTAGACCCCATGACAAGGGCCCAGAGTCTCAAAGATATTTAGGCACCTAACTCTCATTGAAATTAATGGGAGTTAGATTACTAAATAACTTTCAGTATCTGTGCTAAAGGCTCTCAGAGAGCCAAATGTGTGGACAGTGGTTCCATGCATTGTATGGGTTGAAGCCAGTGTGAAGAGGATGGAAGAGCAGTAGGGTGCATCTACCCATCATCTGTATTATCAGCTATGACACTGCTACACAGGCAGGGGGGACAGATGGGTTTGTGAGTTCAGCCCCCTAGTTCCATGCTATTTTTCTGGAAAGCAAAGCTCGCTCTGTTCCTCAGGATTCAGCCCGAAGTGCACAAATGCACAACCTTTCTACTTGTTATAATGTTTTTGTTGTTGGATATCAATGTCTCTTTTATAAGTTATGGAAAAGCAGTTTCCAAGGGTCATGCTCATGATGAGTTGCCACCCACGCTCCTTACTGCAATTCTAGAGAAAAGTCTAACTGTGGGGGAGTACATGTCAGAGCATTGCTCCTGTGTAGGGATTCTGAGGGCGATGGAAAAATACACAGATTGTTACACCCAAGTAACAAAAGGGGGAGGGAAGCCCTAATTGATTTGATGCAGCCTAAAACAAAGAGCTAGTTCTCTCTTCTTTTCACTTCATTATTTTAAGCTTCCTGTCCAACTGCTTCTGGGTGACTACAAAGTACATAATAAAATTAATAACAGCTCATTGCCACCAGCTGCTCACAAGCAACAGATGCAACTGTAGATCCATGTAGTCGTGTTTTCTTCCTGTCCAGTTATACTCCATCCGAAGCAAGAGGTACATGAAAAATGAAACTACAAAATGGGATGCTGATAAATCAACCTGTTCTCTTGAACCTGCTTGCTGCCATAAGCAGTAGTTGTAGAAGAGCACTCATTATTTAGGACCAACACATTCATTAAGAAAATCCAGCCTTGGTGTTATGCAACTAGGGGCATTTCCTCTCTATGGCACCCAGCCTGAGTAATTCGGCTGAATCCCTGAGGAAGAGTCTTTATCCCCTCCATCTTATGGACCAAAAGCACAGCTGCTCCATATCAGGGCTTAGACTCCAGAGCCCTGGACCCCCAGTTCTGAAAGGAAGTAGACCAGGAGGACTCACAGAGTTTTGGATCCACTGGTCCCAATCGTGCCTTACTGCTAGTCACCCCAGCACACAGGTAACATCACAGCTCCCCTGTTATGCGCGCTTCCCAAATCCTCCCCCCTTTTCCTTACAGCAAAGATTTAATAGTTCCAGCATACATGGGATCCCTCCACACAGGAATCCCCCTTAAATTGTTTCTCTAAACATTGTGTTTCTTCTCTGGGACTTTATATTGTTTTTCCTCATTTGCAATACTGTACATTCTAGTGGTTAGTGCTTGCCTAAGCAAAATAAATAAATAAATAAACACATAAATAAAATAAAAATGTATAATCTGCATTTTCTTTGTTCATTTTAGAAGGCACAATTCCTTGGTAATGAGGTTATTCCAAGTAGAAAAGAAGAGGTGGGAACCTCACAAACTACCTGCATGTATCATTATTGTTCACCGTCCTCTTGGTACCTTGGCTGCACTGCCTAAACAGCAATTACTCAATGTGTATGCTCATTGTTTCTGCTATGTTCCAAATCCTGCTTGCCTTACATCCCGCCCACTGAAGTGAATGGGTCTGCTCACGTAGGCAAGAAAGCAGGAGTTGAACCTACAGATATTTTGACTAACCGCATGGCTGAACTTTCTCCCTTCCTCTACACACAGTTTATTGACTTCTCATGAAAGGAAAAGGGTTTGAAATATGCAGGCAAAATGCTTTGTGTCCACCTGTGAATCCTGTAAGGGTTATGCACTCTAACTCTTGCATACTTATACTTGTGTATGGCTTTTGTTGTGGTAATGGTGCTTTTCACTTATTCAAGTTACGGTACTTCCAATCAGTTTTCTAACTGCCAAACTTTGCCCTCAGTTTCACAAGTCAATGAGAATTGCATGCACGTAAGCAAGGGATAACTGGAGACCGTGTAGATAAGTGAATGGGGCACAAGATTCCAAGTCAGGAGACTTCGGTTTTGCTTCTGTCTGAGCCACTGGCCTGCTGTATTATCTAGAGCAGCAGTTCTCAAACTTTAGCAACCCGAGGACCCTCATTTTGATTTAAATTTTTTTGGAGTCCCCCAAGCCCTGCCCCCACTCCACCTCTTCCCACACCCCACTCACTCCAGCCCCCCCTCCCTCCGTTGCTCACTCTCCCCAACCCTCACTCACTGTCACCAGGCTGGGGCGGGGGGCTGGGGTGCAGGAGGGAGTATAAGTCACTTTGCTTCTATGTACCTCTTTTTTCCTCTTTGTCTGTCTTAGGCCTGGTCCACACTAGGACTTTAATTCGAATTTAGCAGCGTTAATTCGAATTAACCGCTCAACCGTCCACACCAGGAAGCCATTTAATTCGACCTAGAGGGCTCTTTAGTTCGAATTTGGTACTCCACCCCGACAGGTGGAGTAACGCTAAATTCGACATGGCTAGCTCAAATTAGGCTAGGTGTGGATGCAAATCGACCTTAGTAGCTCCGGGAGCTATCCCACAGTGCACCACTCTGTTGACGCTCTGGACAGCAGTCCGAGCTCAGATGTTCTGATCAGCCATACAGGAAAAGCCCCGGGAAAATTTGAATTCCTTTTCCTGTCTGGCCAGTTTGAATCTCATTTCCTGTGTGGACGTCGTGGCGAGCTCAGCAGCACTGGCAGCGATGCAGAGCTCTCCAGCAGAGGAGTCCATGCAATCTCAGAGTAGAAAGAAGGCCCCAGCATGGACTGACCGGGAAGTCTTGGATCTGATCGCTGTGTGGGGCGATGAGTCTGTGCTTTCGGAGCTGCGCTCCAAAAAACGGAATGCAAAGACCTACGAGAAGGTCTCCAAAGCCATGGCACTCAGAGGATACAGCCGGGATGCAACGCAGTGCCGCGTGAAAATCAAGGACCTGAGACAAGGCTACCAAAAAATCAAAGCGGCAAACAGACGCTCCGGAGCCCAGCCCCAGACATGCCACTTCTATGAGGCACAGCATGCCATTCTAGGTGGGTCTGCCACCACTGCCCCACCAGTGACTGTGGACTCTGAGGATGGGATAGTGTCGAGGGGCAGTTTCTCGGCGATGTTCGCCGATGGGGAAGATGAGGAAGGGTTTGTGGAGGACGACGCAGGCGACAGCGGTTACAATACTGCTTTCCCCGACAACCAGGATCTCTTCATCACCCTCACAGAGATCCCCTACCAACCCTCCCCGGCCGTTAACCCGGACTCCGAATCAGGGGAAGGATCAGTCGGTAAGTGCTATAAACATGTAAACATTTATTTCTTAACAAAACAGGAATAAAAACTATATAAAAAGAAGGTCAATGCATATAGGTATCGAACAAAAATCCTCTTGGGACAGTTCAACGAAGCTCTCTGAGAGGTACTCGAAAAGCCTCCGCAGGAGGTTCCTGGGGAGAGGTGCCTTGTTGGGTGCTCCGTGGAAGCACACTCTTCCGTGCCAGGCCATCAGGAGGTATAATGGGAGCATCGCCTCGACCAGCATGGCAGCATAGGGCCCTGGTCTGTGCAGGGATTCACGCAGCATTCGCTCTCTGTTTGTTCTGGAGACCCGCCTCAGGGTGATCTCGCTCGGCGACTGCTGCATCTAATTAGGGGAATTACTTTAATGTTACTATTGTGAATGCTTGACTTTTCCTTTGCATAACAATGACCGTCGTTTAACAGCCACGTGTTGTAGGCTGCAGAGGAAAAGCATACAGGGATCTTTCCCGGGGACAGCCGCGAGGGGCTGGAACAGGATCAGACTTTATGCTTTCCAGATTGCCTGCAGCAGGAGGGCCCTGCTATCCATTAACTGTTAAGCAGCCTAAAGTTTCCGGCTTACCAGGCCTGGCTGCTACACGGATTCTGCTGTCCTGCCCCGCTTGTCCGATCTCCAGTGCAAGACCCCAGGCAATGAAAGCAAATGCCGAAAATTCAAAGTTGTCCTGAGAGCACATGAGATTAGGTGCCCTGTATGGTCTTGTTCACAGAAACTGAGTAGACTGTGTTCAGTGTTCACAAACATGTATCTTTGGAAGGAAATCACTTCCTTTTTCCCATCACACAGCTGCGGCTCTTTCCCGAACTGCCCCGGCATCCCCCTCACAGAGGCTGGCGCAGATTAGGCGGCGAAAGAAAAAGACTCGGGACGAGATGTTCTCTGAACTGATGGCCAGCTCCAGAGCCGAGGCGGCACAGCAGAGCCAGTGGAGGGAGACCCTCTCTCAGCAGCAGCGCTCACACAGCGAACGGGAGGACAGGTGGCGGCAGGAAGACCAGCAGGCGACTCAAACGCTGCTTGGACTAATGAGGGAGCAAACGGACACGCTCCGGCGCCTTGTGGATGTTCTGCAGGACCGCAGGCAGGAGCAGAGAGCCCCCCTGAACTGTATCTGTAACTGCCCTCCCCCGCCACAAAGTCCTGTCCCCCCCTCACCCAAAATCACAAGAAGGAGGGGCGCTAGGGGCCGTGAAAACTGTATGAGAATTGCTTGCCTTCCTGGATCACCCGATCCCAAATCCCAGTTTCATCCCCCAACTGTGTAGTTGAGTATTAAAAATAGTTTGCTGTTCATTACTGTTTCCGTCATGTTTCTTTGCAGAAGACTTTGTGTGAAGGGTGGGGGAGGGGTTTGTTAATTGCATAGGACAGCCACCATTAACAGGGTACAGACATGGGGGCAGGATCAACAGCAGGTCACACACAGAGTGCAGTCATTAGGCACCCGGGTCACTGTGCATGGTTTCTGCTGCCCCAGGTCAGTCTGGGAGGTGTATGTTGCCCCAGGGTCCGAGCGCCTGGCATCCACAAATGGCAAGGCAGGCTGCCCTTACCATGCCCTTCCACCCTAGCCATGAACCTCTCCGATGCCCTGAGCCCCAGCCAGAGCCATCATCCACCCACACCTACTCACCCTTCCCACACACCCCTCACCCCTTCCTGCAAACCCACCCCTTCCTGCACACCCTCCGGTAACCGTCCTTCCCCCAGAGACCGCTGTAGGAGCAGGAGCCTGTCTGTCCTTGAGTGTAGAAGCGGTCTGTACATCACTGCACACCGTACCCACCACAGTCTGCGTCCCTATTGTAACCTTTGAACGAGAATTCATTAGTAAAGAAAACTTTGTTAATTAAAAATGTTCCAATGACTTTATTTTTAAACGTCTGTTGGAAGGGGGGAAACCTGGTGAACGGGGTATGTAACCGCTGAAAAAAGACAATAGTAACTGAAACAGGGGCAGGTTCAGCTTCTCTGTAAAGAGACTGGACAGTCATAGGTTACCCTGCTCTCTGAGGAACCTAGCTTTCAAAGCCTCCCGGATGCACAGCGCTTCCCGCTGGGCTCTTCTAATCGCACGGGTGTCTGGCTGAGCGTAATCAGCAGCCAGGCGATTTGCCTCAACCTCCCATCCCACCATAAAGGTCTCCCCCTTGCTCTCACAGAGATTGTGGAGCACACAGCAAGCTGCAATAACAATGGGGATATTGGTTTCGCTGTGATCCGAGCAAGTCAGTAAGCTCCTCCATCTCCCCTTGAGACGTCCGAAAGCACACTCCACCACCATTCTGCACTTGCTCAGCCGGTAGTTGAAGAGCTCCTTGTCACTGTCCAGGGCGCCTGTATAGGGCTTCATGAGCCTGGGCATTAGCGGGTAGGCTGGGTCCCCGAGGATCACTGTAGGCATCTCCACATCCCCAACACTTACTTTGTGTTCCGGGAAGAAACTACCTTCCTGCAGGCGTCTAAACAGACTAGAGTTCCTGAACACACGCGCGTCATGAACCTTGCCCGGCCACCCGACGTAGATGTTGGTAAAACATCCCTTATGGTCCACCAGTGCTTGCAGCACCATTGAAAAGTAGCCCTTTCGGTTAATATACTGGCTGGCCTGGTGGGCCAGTCCCAGGATAGGGATGTGAGTGCCATCTATAGCCCCACCGCAGTTTGGGAATCCCATCGCGGCGAAGCCATCTATGATGACCTGGACGTTTCCCAGGGTCACCACCTTTGAGAGCAGTAGGTCAACGATTGCGTGGGCTACTTGCATCACAGCAACCCCCACGGTAGATTTGCCCACGCCAAAGTGGTTCGCTACTGACCGGTAGCTGTCTGGCGTTGCAAGTTTCCAGAGGGCTATGGCCACTCGTTTCTGCACACTCAGGGCTGCTCGCATCCGGGTGTCCTGGCGCTTCAGGGCAGGGGCCAGCAAGTCACACAGTTCGAGGAAAGTGCCCTTACGCATCCTGAAGTTTCGCAGCCACTGTGATTCATCCCAGACCTGCAGCACTATGTGGTCCCACCAGTCCGTGCTTGTTTCCCGGGCCCAGAATCGCCGTCCCATAGCATGAACGTGACCCATTGCCACCATAATCTCCACGGCATGGCGTACCGTGCTTTGTGAGAGGTCTGTGCCACTCTCACACTTCATGTCCTCACCGCGCTGCCGGAGCCTCCTCGCCCGATTTCTCAGCAGCTGACTGTGGAAGAGGTGTTCGATAAGGTGCGAGGAGTTGACAACGGCCATAAGTGCAGCGATGATCGCAGCGGGCTCCATGCTCGCAGAGCTGTGGCGTCCGCGCTGTCACTGACCAGAAAAGTGCGCGAACAGAGTTCCCGCCGGCGCTTTCAAGGTGAGAGGGCGGGAGTGACGGTTGAATGACGACAGTTACCCAAAACCACCCTCGACACATTTTTCCCCCAGCAGGCATTGGGGGCTCTACCCAGCATTCCAATGGGAAGCGGGGACTGCGGGAACTGTGGGATAGCTGCCCAGAATGCACCGCTTCCAATGTCGACGCTTGCCCCGTTAGTGTGGACTCACAAATTCGAATTAGTGTCCTTAGTGTGGATACACAAATTCGAATTCATCAGGTCGAATCCACAAATTCGACCTAAGTTAAATCGAACTACTCCTGTGGTGTAGACATACCCTTAGACTGTAAGCTCTTCAGGACGGGGACTTACTATGTGTTTGTACAGTGCTGGTACATTAGGGCCCCAATCTCCGTTGGAGCCTGTAGCACTACTTTAGTAGAAAGAAAAAGAAAGAAAAAGAAACTAGAGCTGGTCGCAAATTTGCTGACAATGTTTTTCCATTAGAACATGCCAATTTGTCCAAATCAAATAATTCCACAAAAATATGTCAGTTTGGATGAAACTTCAATGGAAACCATGTAGGTTTTCTGCCCACCCACGTGCCTGCTTGGCAGCTTACCCTACTGGCTGTGGGGGACCAAGGGTTTCTTGGGCTCTCAGGCACCTTGGCAGCCTGCCTTGCGGGGAGCTTGAGAACTGGGGTTCCCTAGCCCCAGACTCCTCAGTAGCTCACTGGGGAACATATTTCATTTTGGATACACAGACATTCCTGCTGCAAAAACACTGTGGCGTTTTCTAAACATAATGAAATGGACACCCAACTGTAGCAAAATTTTCAAGTTTTTGGACTTTTGTTTCCCTACACAGCATGTGAAATAATAGTGTGAAATAGTACAGCAGGAAGTAATTTGGCAGACCTAATAGATTAGGAGTCTCTTTGAGTGAAGTCCTTTGCCTTAAATGACTATTTAAGGCTTCTTTTAAATGAAGGAAGTCAGGCAAACTGTTACTGGCAAAAGAGATAGTGCTAGTTCCATATGGTACAGTTAATATTCAGATTTAGATCCTCAGCCCTGAAATATAGCTACCCTCTGAAAGACCAACAGCCATGCAAATTTCATGAGCTGGAAGACAACAGACTTATGCACTTCACAGTGCTACCAGCTTTACTGTTTACTTTGAGGTGAAAAATGTCTGGGACAGACAGATAGAAAACCCAGATGCTTCATGATGAAGAAATGGGATTTCTAGTTATAAGAGAAACGGGCTTTTTCTGAGTGTTGTGAGGCAGAAATAAAATCTTAGCAGGGCAGAACACCATGGGCAGGCAATAGCATCCCACCAATTATACAAAACTCTGTTACCATATGGAATGTACTTTCAGCACTTCAATTAGGAGTTCTCAAGAGAGTGTCCCTGCCGGCATACTTTTTGAAGACAATCCAATGCAGTAGCATGTCTGACTCTAACCAATTGTTCTTGTGACTATAGTGAGAAAATAGAAATGCACGTGTATTGGTAAATGGGAAGTATGGGTTCACTGTTGACCATATTACACTTAGGCAAAGTGGTTGAAACACTAAAACAGTCCATAGGAAAAGTGGATCTACAAAAGAGAAAGGGCAGCATATCTAGGAGTTTATGCTGGCTTTATACAGTAATATGTAGACACCTTCTAAAAATGTGCATAGACAATTATTTTGGATAGCATTTTGTCCTAAATTCTGATTGATTAAAATTATAAGATAACAAATTAGTGTGAAGTATCAGAGGGGTAGCCGTGTTAGTCTGGTTCTGTAGAAGCAGCAAAGAATCCTGTGGCAGCTTATAGACTAACAGACTGTAGTCTATAAGGTGCCACAGGATTCTTTGCTGCTTCTACAAATTAGGCCTGGTCTAAACTAGGACTTTAATTCGAATTTAGCAGCGTTAATTCGAACTAACCGCTCAACCGTCCACACCAGGAAGCCATTTAATTCGAACTAGAGGGCTCTTTAGTTCGAATTTGGTACTCCACCCCGACAGGTGGAGTAATGCTAAATTCGACATGGCTAGCTCGAATTAGGCTAGGTGTGGATGCAAATCGAACTTAGTAGCTCCGGGAGCTATCCCACAGTGCACCACTCTGTTGACGCTCTGGACAGCAGTCCGAGCTTCGATGCTCTGAGCAGCCACACAGGAAACGACCCGGGAAAATTTGAATTCCTTTTCCTTTCTGGACAGTTAGAATCTCATTTCGTGGTTGGACATCGGGGCGAGCTCAGCAGCACCGGCAGCGATGCAGAGCTCTCCAGCAGAGAAGTTCATGTAATCTCTGAATAGAAAGAGGGACCCGGCATAGACTGACCGGGAACTCTTGGATCTGATCGGTGTGTGGGGCGAGGAGTCTGTGCTTTCGGAGCTGCGCTCCAACAAACGGAATGCAAAGACCTACGAGAAGGTCTCCAAAGCCATGATCCAGACAGAGGATACAGCCGTCATGCAACGCATCGCCGCGTGAAAACCAAGGACCCCAGACAAGGCTACCAAAAAATCAAAGCGGCAAACGGACGCTACGGAGCCTGCCACCAGTGCCCCACCAGTGACCATGGACTCTGATGATGGGACAGTGTCGACGGACAGTTCCTCGACGATGTTCACGGACGGGGAAGATGAGGACGTGTTTGTGGAGGACGAGGCAGGCGAGAGCGCTTACAACGCTGGTTTCCCCGACAGCCAGGATCTATTCATCACCATCACGGAGATCCCCTACCAACCCTCCCCGGCCATGAACCCGGATCCTGAATCAGGGGAAGGAGCAGTCGGTAAGTGCTTTAACCATGTTAACTTTTATTCTTAATATAACAGGAATCTGAAGTGTGTGAGAAGGAGGTCTCTCTATATATGGTGATAGAACAGAAATCCTCCTGGGAGATCTCCACGAAGCTCTCCTTCCGTTAATCGATAAGCATCAGCAGGAGGTTCCTGGGGAGAGCTGCCTTATTGGGTGCTCCGTGATAGCACCCTTTTCCGCGCGAGGCTTTCATGTGGTATTCAGGGAGCATTGCCTCCCCAAGCACGGCTGCATAGGTCCGTGGTTCGTGATAGATTTCACGCAGCATGCGCTCTCTATCTCCTTCAGTGCCCGTCCTCACGGTGATCTCGCTAGGAGACTCATGCATCTAAGTAGTGGAATTACTGTTATGGTGCGCCTAGTCCAAAGTATTTTTAATAAATCCACGGACAGACAGCATAGCACAGACTCAGCACGCAGCTGCATGACGAGCGTAACGGAAAGCCAAAGAATCAAATGGACGCTCATGGAGGGAGGGGGGAATGAGGACGCAAGGTATCCCACAGTTCCTGCTGTCTCCGAAAATCATTTGCATTCTTGGATGAGCTCCAAATGCTTCTAGGGTCAAACACAGTGTCCGCGTTGGTTCAGGGCACAGCTCTGCAATTTACGCACCCCCCCCCGAACCCGAGAAGTTAAAGGGAAATCAATCCTCTGTTGACTCGTTTACATGTCACCGTATCTTTACTGAATGCTGCAGATAGATGCGATGCTGCAGCACTCAACACCAATATCCTTGCTCCCCCCCCCCCCGCCATGGGTGGCTGACGGTACAATACGATTGATACCCGTCGTCATCGTCAGCCTATTGGCACATGGGGCAGTGCAAAAGGGCTGGTAACCATGCCGACTAGCATCAGTAAGGTCAATCAAGGGCGCCTGTCCCTAATTTTTCATGGCAGATGGTGCAATATGGCTGGTAACCGTCCTCATCATTGCAACAGGGGGCTGAGCTCCATCAGCCCCCACCCTTCATTGTAAATAAAAGATTCAATTGCCCCTGGACTAGCAGAGGGATGATGGGCTCCTTCATCCACACTCCTTAATATCCTGCCTGGACTATCATTGCAGCTGGAGGCTTCCTTCCACTCATTTCTCACAAACAAGTCACTGTGTCTTATTCCTGCATTCTTTATTACTTCATCACACAAGTGGGGGGACAATGCTACGGTAGCCCAGGAAGGCTGGGGTAAGAACGGAATGAACAGGTGGTGTTGTTGCAGGAGCACCCCCTGTGAATAGCATACAGCTCATAATTTATGCAGGATCGGACACAGAGCAGCTGTGCTCTCTGGTTCTATGATACAGTGGTTCTCTAGTACACTTGCCCATATTCTAGGCAGGACTGATTCTATTTTTAGATACCAAAAAGGAGGGATTGACTCAGGGAGTCATTCCCAATTTTGGCTTTTGCGCCCCTGGCTGATCGGCCAGGGGCACTTATGACAGCACCAAATGGTGCAGTGCAAAAAGATAGGTAACCATGACCATCTTATTACCGTCTTCTTACCAATTCATGGTATGGTAGACGGTGCAGTATGCCTGGTAACCATCGCTGCTGTCATGCAAAAGCAAAAGCATGCTGCTGTGCAGCGCTGCTGGCCCGCCTCTGTCAGCGGCATCTAGTACACATACGGTGACATACACAAAATCCAAAACAGGCTCCATGGTTGCCACGCTATGGCGTATGCCAGGGCAATTCTGGGAAAACGTGCTCAAAATGATTGTCTGCCGTTGCTTTCCCGGAGGAAGGAATGACTGGCGACATTTACCCAGAATCCACCGCGAAAATGATTTCTGCCCTAGCAGGCACAGGGGTCTCAACCCAGAATTCACACAGACAGCCTAGACTCAGTTAATTGTTCGCAAAAAAGAATATTTGCAAGGAATTCACTCCCTGTTTCCCATCTCACAGCTTCCACTGTCTCCAGACCTGACACAGCATCCCCCTCGCAGAGGCTTGCAAAGATTAGGCGGCGAAAGAAAAAGACAAGGGACAAGATGTTCGAGGAACGTATGGGCTGCTACCTAGCAGAGGCGGACCAGCAGAGCCAGTGGAGGGAGACCGTCTCTCTGTGCCAGCGCTCACACAGCGAACGGGAGGAGAGGTGGCGTGAGGAAGACAAGCAGGCGACTGAAACAATGCTTGGACTAGTGAGGGAGCAAACGGACACGCTCAGGCGCCTTGTGGATGTTCTGCAGGACCGCAGGAGGACAGAGACACCCTGCAGTGTATCTGCAACCGCACTCCCCCGCCACAAAGTCCCATACCCCCCTCACCAAAAATAATCAGGAGGAGGGGCGGCCGGGGACGTGAATACTGTCACTGCACCACAGCACAGTGCTCAAGTACCCAAAAGCTCTCATACCCGTACATTTGCCGAAGTCCTTCACTTCCAGACTCACAGTAGTCCCAATCCCAGTCCCATCCCCTAACTGTCTACTTAATTAATAAAAATGCTTTGCTGTTAATTACTGTTTCCGTTATGTTTTTTCAAAGAAGACTGTGTTTGAATGGGGGGCGTGGGGAAGGGGGTGGTTAATTGCATAGGACAGTCACCTTTCCCAGGGTACAGACACGGGGGCAGGATCAGCAGCGGGTCACACACACGGTGCAGTCAGTAGGCACCCTGGTCGGTATGGGAGGTGGTTTCCAGGATCTGTGTGGGCGGGGGAGATGTGACTTTGCAGCGGGGGAGGGCGGTTACAGATCTTATACAGCGGTCCTTGTCCTGGACCGCTGAGTCACGCAGCTGAGGAATCTGTATCCGTCCTCCTCCACCACAAGGTCACATATCCGCCCGCACACAGAATTCCATAAAGAGGGATGGCAGGCTCCATTGAAAGAAGCATTCCGGCACTGCGGACCGCTCTAGGAGCAGGAGCCTGTCATTCCTTGAGTTTAGAGGCGGTCTTTACATCACCGCACACCCTACCCAGCACAGTCTGCGTCCCAGTTTCAACCCTTTCACGCAAAGTCATGAATAAAGAAAGCTTTCTTAAGTAACAATGGGACATGTATTTTATTTTTACACGTGTGTTGGAAGTGGGGGAAACGGGGTGAACGGGGTATGTAACCGAAGAGGAGAGTCAACAGTAACTGGGTAAAGAAACAGGGGCAGGTTCAGCTTCTCTGTAAAGAAACTGAACAGTCACAGGTCACGCTGCTCGCTGGTATTTGAAGAGTTCCTTGTCGCTGTCCCAGGCGCCTGTATAGGGCTTCATGAGCAAGTGCATTAGCGGGCAGGCTGGGTCCCCGAGGATGACTATAGGCATCTGCACATCCACAACAGTTATTTCGTGGTCCGGGAAGAAACTACCTTCCTGCAGGCGTCTGAGCAGCCCACAGTTCCTGAAAACACACGCATCATGAACCTTGCCCGGCCACCCGACGTTGATGTTTGCAAAACGTCCCCTATGGTCCCCCAGTGCTTGCAGCACCATTGAAAAGTAGCCCAATTTCTCATCAGCTGACTGTGGAAGAGGTGGACGATAAAGTGCGAGGAGGAGAAAACGGCGATGATCGCAGCGGGCTCCATGCTTGCAGTGCTGTGGCGTCCGCGCTGTCACTGACCAGAAAAGTGCACGAACAGATTGCCCGCAGGCGCTTTCAAGGAGGGAGGGAGGGAGGTTGTGATTGACGGTTCAATGACGACACTTATCCAAAACCACCCTCGACACATTTCTCCCCCCAGCAGGCATTGGGGGCTCTACCCAGCATTCCAATGGGCAGCGGGGACTGCGGGAACTGTGGGATAGCTTCCCACAGTGCACCGCTTCCAAAATCGACGCTGGCCCCGTGAATGTGGACTCAGAAATTCGAATTAGTGTATTTAGTATGGATACACAAATTCGACTTCATAAGGTCGAATCCACAAATTCGAACTAAGTTGATTCGAAATAGTCTTGTAGTGTAGACAAGGCCTTAGTGTGTTTACCTAGGTGCTTATACTGCCCCAATTACTGTAGGAAAAAATACCCTCAGAGAGTAGGGAAGTATTATAGATGCTAGTGTATGATGGTGAACTGAGAGAGAGAGCGCAAGAGATTAGACAACAATATCAGCTCTATGGCAGTGAGAGGAATTGAACCCAGGTTTTGAGAGTCCTAATCTAGGCCACACAAGACCATCATCCCTAGATCCAGCCTGTATTGATACCAAATCACTGTTCTAAATGCAATCCAGGGCAGTATGCATTTAAAAATATCTTGTCAGTAGCAACACTACTGCACATCCCAGTAGCTAATAGAGGAAGTGAGACACCTGGCCAAAATCCCTTCTTTTCAGCATTTTTTGTTTCTTAGGCCTGGTCTACACTAGGACTTTAAATCGAATTTAGCAGCGTTAATTCGAATTAACCGCTCAACCGTCCACACCAGGAAGCCGTTTAATTCGACCTAGAGGGCTCTTTAGTTCGAATTCGGTACTCCAACCCGACGAGGGGAGTAGCGCTAAATTCGACATGGCTATCTCGAATTAGGCTAGGTGTGGATGCAAATCGAACTTACTAGCTCCGGGAGTTATCCCACAGTGCACCACTCTGTTGACGCTCTGGACAGCAGTCCAAGCTTGGATTCTCTGAGCAGCCACACAGGAAATGACCCGGGAAAATTTGAATTCCTTTTCCTGTCTGGGCACTTTGAATCTGATGTCCTGGTTGGACATCGGGGCGAGCTCAGCAGCACCTGCAACGATGCAGAGCTCTCCAGCAGAGGAGTCCATGCAATCCCAGAATAGAAAGAGGTCCCCAGCATGGACAGACCGTGAAGTCCTGGATCTGATCGCTGTGTGGGGCGATGAGTCTGTGCTTTCGGAGCTGCGCTCCAACAAACGGAATGCAAAGATCTACGAGAAGGTCTCCAAAGCCATGGCACTCAGAGGATACAGCCGGGATACAACGCAGTGCCGCGTGAAAATCAAGGACCTGAGACAAGGCTACCAAAAAGTCAGAGCGGCAAACGGACGCTCCGGAGCATAGCCCCAGACATGCCTCTTCTACGAGGCACTGCATGACATTCTAGGTGGGTCTGCCACCACTGCCCCACCAGTGACCGTGGACTCTGAGTATGGGATAGTGTCGAGGGGCAGTTCGTCGGTGATGTTCGCCAATGGGGAAGATGAGAAAGGGTTTGTGGAGGACGATGCAGGCGACAGCGCTTACAATACCGCTTTCCCCGACAGCCAGGATCTCTTCATCACCCTCACAGAGATCCCCTACCAACCCTCCCCGGCCGTTAACCCGGACTCAGAATCAGGGGAAGGATCAGTCGGTAAGTGCTATAAACATGGAAACATTTATTTTTTAAGAAACAGGAATAAAAAATATGTAAAAACTATATAAAAACTTTTCCATAAAAAACTATATAAAGAGAAGGTCCACACATATAGGGATGGAACAGAAATCCTCCTGGGATACTTCCACGAAGCTCTCGTACAGGAGCTCGAAAAGTCTCCGCAGGAGGTTCCTGGGGAGAGGTGCCTTATTTGGTGCTCCGTGGAAGCACACTCTTCCGCACCAGGCCATCCTAATGTACAGCGGAATCATTGCCTCCACCAGCATGGCAGCATACGGTCCTGGTCTGTGCAGGGATTCTAGCAGCATCCTCTCTCTCTCTCGCCGAGTGACCCGCCTCAGGGTAATCTCGTTCGGCGACTGCTGCATCTAATTAGGGCAATTAGTGTACTGTTACTATTGTGAATGCCTGACTTTTACTTTGCATAGCAATGACCTTCTTTTAACAGCCACGTGTTGGAGGCCGCAGAGGAAAAGCATACAGTGATCTTTCCCGGGCACAGCCGCGAGGGGCTGGAACAGGGTCAGACTTTATGCTTTACAGATTGCCTTCAGCGGGAGGGCACAGCTATCCATTAACTGTTAAGCAGCCTATAGTGTAGTGCTTACCAGGCCTGGCTGCTACACGGATTCAGCTGTACCGCCCCGCTTGTCCGATCTCCTGTGCAAGACCGCAGCCAATGAAAGCGTATTCCGAAATCTCGAACTTGTCCTGAGAGCTCGTGAGACTAGGTGCCCTGTATGGTCTTGTTCACTGAAACTGACTAGACTGTGTTCAGTGTTCGCAAACATGTATCTTTTCAAGGAAATCACTTCCTTTTTCCCATCACACAGCTGCGGCACTTTCCCAAACTGCCCCGGCATCCCCCTCACAGAGGCTGGCGCAGATTAGGCGGCGAAAGAAAAAGACTAGGGACGACATGTTCTCGGAACTGATGGCTTGCTCCAGAGCCGAGGTGGCCGAGCAGAGACAGTGGAGGGAGACCCTCTCTCAGCACCAGCGCTCACACAGCGAACGGGAGGACAGGTGGCGGCAGGAAGACCAGCAGGCGACTCAAACGCTGCTTGGGCTAATGAGGGAGCAAACGGACATGCTCCGGCGCCTTGTAGATGTTCTGCAGGACCGCAGGCAGGAGCAGAGAGCCCCCCTGAACTGTATCTGCAGCCGCCTTCCCCCGCCACAAAGTCCTGTCCCCCCCTCACCAAAAATCACAAGAAGGAGGGGCGCTAGGGGCCGTGAAAACTGTCACTCCACCCCAGCAGAGCGCTCATGTACCAAACAGCTCTCATTCCCTAAAGTATGAGAAGTGCTTCCCTTCCTGGATCACCCAGTCCCAAATCCAAGTTTCATCCCCCCACTGTGTAGTTGAGTATTAAGAGTAGTTTGTTGTTATTCACTGTTTCCGTCACGTTTTCCTTGTCAGAAGACTTTGTGTGAAGGGGGGGAGGGGTTTTTTAATTGCATAGGACAGCCTCCATTACCAGGGTACAGACTTGGGGGCAGGATCAACAGCAGGACACACACAGACTGCAGTCAGTAGGCACTAGGGTCATTCTGGGAGGTGAATGCTGCCCCGGGTCAGTCTGTGAGGTGTATGCTTACCCAGGGTCCTAGCGCCTGACATCCACAAATGGCAAGGCAGGCTGCCCTTACCATGCCCTTCCACCCTAGCCACGAGCCTCTCCGATGCCCTGAGCCCCAGCAAGAGCCCTCATCCATGGACACATACTCACCCTTCCCACACACCCCTCACCCCTTCCTACGCCCCAACCCCCAGCCCAGAGCCTGCATCCAAACTCCGTCCCAAAGACGGCACCCCTCACCCCTTCCTGCAAACCCACCCCTTCCTGCACACCCACCTGCAACCGTCCTCCCCCCAGAGACCGCTGTAGGAGCAGGAGCCTGTCATTCCTCTAGTGTAGAAGCGGTCTGTACATCAGTGCACACCGTACCCACCACAGTCCGCGTCCATGTTTCAACCCTTGAACAGGAATTCATAATTAAAGAAAACTTTATTAATAATCAGTGTTCCATTAAAGTTATTTTAAAACATGTGTTGGAAGGGGGGAAACCTGGAGAACGGGGTATGTAACCGCAGATCGAAGTCGACAGTCAGTGAAACAGGCTCAGGTTCAGCTTCTCTGTAAATCAACTGGAGAGTCATAGGTTACCCTGCTCTCCGAGGAACCTATCTTTCAAAGCCTCCCGGATGCACAGTGCTTCCCGCTGGGATCTTCTATCGGCACGGCTGTCTGGCTGAGCGTAATCAGCAGCCAGGCGATTGGCCTCAACCTCCCATCCCGCCATAAAGGTCTCCCCCTTGCTCTCACAGAGATTGTGGAGCACACAGCAAGCAGCAATAACAACGGGGATATTTTTTTCGCTGAGGTCCGAGCGAGTCAGTAAGCTCCTCCATCTCCCCTTGAGACGTCCGAAAGCACACTCCACCACCATTCTGCACTTGCTCAGCCGGTAGTTGAAGAGTTCCTTCTCACTGTCCAAGGCGCCTGTATAGGGCTTCATGAGCCAGGGCATTAGCGGGTAGGCTGGGTCCCCGAGGATCACTGTAGGCATCTGCACATCCCCAACCGTTATTTTGTGGTCCGGGAAGAAACTACCTGCCTGGAGGTGTTTAAACAGACCAGAGTTCCTGAACACACGCGCGTCATGAACCTTGCCCGGCCACCCGACGTAGATGTTGGTAAAACGTCCCCTATGGTCCACCAGTGCTTGCAGCACCATAGAAAAGTAGCCCTTTCGGTTAATGTACTCGCTGGCCTGGTGGGCCGGTCCCAGGATAGGGATGTGAGTGCCATCTATAGCCCCACCGCAGTTTGGGAATCCCATCGCGCCGAAGCCATCTATGACGACCTGGACGTTTCCCAGGGTCACTACCTTTGAGAACAGTTGCTCAACGATTGCGTGGGCTACTTGAATCACAGCAAGCCCTACGGTAGATTTGCCCACGCCAAAGTGGTTCGCTACTGACCGGTAGCTGTCTGGCGTTGCAAGTTTCCAGAGGGCTATGGCCACTCGCTTCTGCACAGTCAGGGCTGCTCGCATCCGGGTGTCCTGGCGCTTCAGGGCAGGAGTCAGCAAGTCACAGAGTTCAAGGAAAGTGCCCTACGCATCCTGAAGTTTCACAGCCACTGTGATTCATCCCAGACCTGCAGCACTATGCGGTCCCACCAGTCCGTGCTTGTTTCCCGGGCCCAGAATCGCCGTTCCACACCATGAACTTGACCCATTGCCACCATGATCTCCACTGCGCGGCGTACCCTGCTTTGTGAGAGGTCTGCGCCACTCTGTGACTTCCTGTCCTCACCGCGCTGACTTAGCCTCCTCGCCCGATTTCTCAGCAGCTGACTGTGGAAGAGGTGGACGATAAGGTGCGAGGAGTTGACAACGGCCATAAGTGCAGCGATGATCGCAGCGGGCTCCATGCTCACAGTGCTGTGGCGTCCGAGCTGTAACCGACCAGAGAAGGGCGCGAACAGATTTCCCGCCGGCGCTTTCAAGGAGAGAGGGCGGGAGTGACGGTTCAATGATGACAGTTACCCAAAACCACCCTCGAAACATTTTTCCCCCAGCAGGCATTGGGGGAAATTCCAGAATTCCACTGGGCAGCGGGGACTGCGGGAACTGTGGGATAGCTTCCCACAGTGCACCGCTTCCAAAGTCGACGCTGGCCCCGTTACTGTGGACTCAGACAGTCGAATTAGTGTATTTAGTGTGGATACACAAATTCGACTTCATAAGGTCGATTCCACAAATTCGAATTAAGTAGATTCGAAATAGTCTTGTAGTGTAGACGTACCCTTAGATGAGAATTTGTTTTGTAATTTTGTATTTCACCTCTTGAGCAACTTTCATTTTCTTCTGTTCTTTCTGCCCCAGATTGCTTCCATTTCATTAGTCCCCAATATGTTTCCATAGGTTGATATTTTTATTCTATTTTGCTCAGATACCCATCTGTCCTTTGTTGTTGCATGAGAAAGCTCTAGAGCAGTGAACGTCCGGGACTCAAGTGGGTTACTAAGAAATACCAATAGGGCTCCAAGTCTGACAGGAACATTTAATAGCATTTATTGTTAAATATAGCATATTGAGAAATATTCTCTGGGTTTAGGCTGTAAATCTAATGTAAATTCAGAATGGAAACTGATAAGATTCTTTATTCTTGTATGCAGGTTACAGAACCCACTGCAAAGAGCCAGGGGCCTCAGTCTAGGACTTGTCTTCATGCTCTTGTTTTTGTCTTCCTGCTAGGTTAACATCATCTTAAATATTTTCTGCTGCATATTTAAATTATAATTTGGCATTTTAGCTATGCAATTCCTGCTGAGACCCATAGGGGGTACAGATGAAGCTTGATGCAGAATATACATTTGTAAATTGTGTCAGTACTTTTCCATTATTCAGCCTCATTCATCCCAAATAAGTATGTAGGAAAATGATGTGTATCTCAAAATGTATGAAAATAGTGGTGTGAAGGTTACACCTGTCATGGTGTTCACAGTGAGCAGTGGGTGGAGACTACAGAAGTGGATCATCCCCATTAAAGGAAGTCAAATTGTTGTTACGATGTAAGCATATGAACACAGATGGCTTGTTCTACTTTTGTCATAACACGTGATGTGCTTTATAATGTAGGATCCAGAATAGGTATCAGAAGATGTAACTACATCTGGCAATCTATCATTCTGAAGAAACATAGAAGAAGCCACTTAGGGGCTTAGCATGGAGCTCAGCTGAACTTGTATTAGCACTAACATGGTGCCAACAGTAACATGTGACTAGAGGGACACATAGCACATACATTCACCCATCATATTGGGTGTGGGGTCCTGTGGAGTTTGCAGGGTGATGTTTTCCCAATCCAGTGGATCCAGGAGATCTGAAGGGAGGAGCAATCCCAGACCCCTGTAGGCAGAAGATGTCCATATAAAGAGCTGCCCTCCAAGCTGCATTACTGCCCACCTGCCTCCCTCCTGACAGGATTTGTGCTACCCTAATTCCACCTGCAGCTGCTTAGTAACATCGATAGCAGGGACTGCTCCTTAGTCTATACTGCTTTAGTCAACATTAACTCCTGTTAGGATAATGGCCAGTCCTCTCTCCCTGACACTTCACCAAAACTCTCAGAACATCTTCTGGTTAGAATTCCAGTGGATGGTCTTCCACAGGGTTTACAGGAGGGAAACCACCCATAGGGGTGTCCCTTCCACACAAGCAGAGGAAAATTTACCTGTGGCGAGTCTCTTCACTACACAAATCAAATGTTGCTTCAGTTTAATGTTTTCAAGCAAAAAACAAACAAACCAAACAACACAAAGACTGCTGAAATTTCATGGTAAATTTTTCAGTTAATTTTTATAGATCATAAACATTGCTAAATTCTTCCTTTTTTAGAGCAATTAATTTATAGCTCACAACATCTACTGTCAATGAAGCACCAGAACTCAATTCAGACCATGTCAGAACTAGATGCTCCAGCAATGACTGACAGCTATCACAGATGGATTGAAAGAGTTATTTAACATGACTCTCAGGGAAATGTGACAATTAAATTCTTGCATTTTTCCAGGATGCATTGCACATTCAAATAAATAAAGTACAAAGAAACAAAATTTTGATCAGATTTGTATATCTTCAATACACCCCTCAAATAATTGCATGTGCACACATGGGGATGCACAGAAACACACATGCATACACATGTATACTTTCGCATTCTGCCTTGAAGTAAAGAATTGCAAATTATTTATCTTTGTTAAAATACCTTTGTTGCAACAACATATTTAAAAATAACCAGAGAGATCTCTTATTTGTTTGGCAGATTGACATTTTAAAAAGTTTTTTTCTGAAACTTGTTTTAATCGGTACACATTTAACAGGATTTCTCTTCTGTCAGGTTTCTGTTACAATTTTACTCTTTGTCCAGCCTGATGTTTGCTCATTCTTTTACATTTTCTTTTGTTTCTCTCTTTTTTCCAGGCACCCATTTGAAGAAGATTTCATTATAAAGTATCTCTGCTGATGTTTTGCTTTTTTTGTATGGCAAGTGTATTTTGCTACTTAAAATGGTCTGTTTCTTTTCAAGCGATTTCTTTATGTGGGCTCCACTGTAATGAGGTTGAGAGAACAGATGAATTCATTACAAAGCAACCTGTGCTGTTTTTCAAACTGCAAAAGGTATCATCATAAAATGCTTTGAGTTCTCAAAGAAACCTTCCAGCAGGGGGATGTAGAATTCCAGTTTCAGATGTGTTGCAGAATAGGTGGGACAATTATCTTTCTGTGTTATGAACGCTAAAATGGATCTATTTAAAAAAAAGGCAGAGAGAGAGAGAGAGAGAGAGAGAGGAAAAAACAATAATCTGAGGTGTTGCAGAGCTTGCATAATTACTAACTTGTTTCCCTGTTGTAGTCTGAATAAATTATGATGCTGATCTGTTGAATTATATGCCTGATGACTGTCCAGCAAATGCTAAGGGTGAGTATTATCTGAATAAGTTCAGACTGAACAATGAAGTGAGGAAATGGGACCACACATACACACACAATTTGGAAACTGTAGGGCAACAACATGTGGCTTGAAACACTGCAAACTGGAATGGTAGAGTTTCACATTGCTCTGGCATGTAGTTTTCACTACTGTATTGTACAACTCTAATGATATTTTAAGATAAGGTAGATGAATATAATACACGGAAAAAAAGAGTGTTGATTGCATCTGAAGGCATCTAGAAAAGTCATAGGAATAACACTGCGATCCACAAAGCCTGAGTTAGGTGCCTAGGCTCCCTATACAACAAATGGGGGGGAGGTTGGCATCATACAACATAATCCAGAGAGCCAGCACGCTAGGCAGAGAGCTGCCTAAGCTAGTCAATGGATGACGGTGACCAGAGGTGTTTGCTAACCCTGCCCCTCTCACAGAGTTCAGCACCTAAGTCCATTCTGCAGGGAGGTGCCTATTTCTGCTAGTGATTCATGAACTGGGAGAAGATGGATATTCATCTGCCTATGTTGTGTGTGGGGCCTGAAACAAAATGGGATGGGGAGAAGGAGTAGAATGCCCTCCCTTATAACCTTTAGCCCAGTGGTCAGGGTACTCATCCAAGATGTGAGAGACCCCTGGCTCAAGTTCTCCCTCCACTCGAAGAGGGATCCACCACCTCTCAGGTGAGTGCCCTAGCTACAGGCCTATAGAGCCATTCTAACTCTTTCACTGGCCCAATATTTAATTACAGTATACTCATTTATCTGAACCCCTATCGATCAAACTTCCACATTATCTGAATCCCTTCCTTGTCCCCCATGAATCTCATGCTGGGGACAAGGAAGAGATTCAGATAATATAGAGGTTCAGACAGTAGAGTAGAAACTTCCCCATCCAGAAGTGCAGGAGGAAGAAAAGCCCCTGGCCACAGCGGAGGCTGCTGCTGAATGGCTCCTGTCCTCTCGATTATCTGAACTCCTGATTATCTGAATAAAATCCCTGCCCTCCCCCAGGCTGTTATGATAATCAGGAATAGACGGTATTCAATTAAAGTAGAACTCAACAGAAAAGATTGAGGAACACCCACATCAGAATATTGCATATTCCAGTGGTTTTCTCACCCCCGCCTTCCCAGCGCTAAACTCACCTGAGGGGCTGGATCCAGTTGGCGGTCTCTGAGCATGCCTATCAGATTGAGCCCTGAACAAAACATAGGCAGAGGAACATCTCTCCCGCCGGTCTGTGAGTCGCTGTGGGACACAACAGGGAGACAAGCATATGGAGGCCTGGAGGAGGAAGCAGTGGACATGCTCAGAGGCTGAAACATAGGCACTTGGGGAACTGTTACTGCAAAAACGTAGGCACTATAAACCCTTGGTACTATAAACCCTCCTGACCAACTGCTACTGCTTGCCTATTAAACAAGAAGCATTTGAGCCCTGCTCATAGGGGGAATTTAAGATAACAATTCCAAGAAAAATTGAAAATCAGAGCATGCTGTGAGCTTTAATTAGGATGTTCAGGGCACTGTTCCAGTTGAGCCAGTTTGGCACCTTTCTCTTCAAGAGAGCCATTACCTTTCCCCAACTCAGGAAATTGCAGCATTATTTTAAAGACACACCCTTCCCCTCCAGACACCCTGTATGCTCATCTGCATTGAAGTGAGCCATATTGATGTATTTCAGCGGCACTATATTTGAAGGTCTGGTTGTTGTTTGTTTTTGGCAAAGGATTGTATTGACTAATTTGATATTGAACAGATTAATTTAATACCATAAAATGATCATGGAAGTCACTGTTACCAAAAGTGATTCGCAAATCTCAAAAGTGATTCGGAACCTCTTTCCATAGACGGGATTGTGCCACAAAGCTAGGATCCAAATCCAAACTTTCCCTAATTTAGGAGCTGTTCATTCTGTGGGTCAAAAATAGGCCCAGTGGCTTCGCTAGCCCTTGAGAGGAAGGATGGTCTTGTGGATAAGTCATTGGTCTTGGACTGAGGGGTCTAATTCTGACTGGACACTGGTGTCAGTCAGGAGTAATTCTATTGAAGTTCGATGCAATGGTGTAACATCAATACAAGAAAGATCAGAACCAGCTTCTTGGGTTCTATTCCCCAGCTCTGCCATGGACTTCCTTTGTGAACTTTGGCAAGACATCTATGAACTTCAGTGCCTCAGTTTCCCCACATGCCTCACAGTTGTATTGTAAAGATAATTCATTAGTGCTTTACAAGGGTAAACATTGTATGAGAGTAGTAGGGACAAGTCTATAAATGAATACATCTTTGTGGGAAAGCCTGACTTTGTTTAGAAAATTAACATTTTAAAAATACTGACAAACCCAGAAGGTGCTGATCTGCACCTTTTGCCCCTCCCCACCCTGCCTCCCATGTTCTTAGTGCTACAATAAATTCATAATTCCTGGGAATATGTGAAGAAAATATATACAGCCCAGAATGTCAGCTGGTGTAAATTGTCATAATTCCATTGAAATCAATGGCGTCACCCCATTTTACATCTACAGAGCATCTGGGCCATATAGATCTGTAAGAAAAATGGGGGGATTTTGGCAAAGGGACCAGAGTCCCTTTTATCTACTTACCTAGCCTCAAAGGCCACAATCCCTGGAATTGAAACGTGCTGGGTTCAGTCTTCTTGAGCCACCTTTCCCCTTGCGGAGTTCCTTTCCACCAGTAAAAGTTTCCTCAAACCCATCGCTCACTCTTCACCTTCCCCTATTCGCCCTGAGATTTCTTATCCCAAAATAGCAATTCTTTTAGAGCATGTAAATTGGAATTTGGACTGGAGCATGTGAGTGGTTCAAAAGCTGCATTACTAGCCGTAGCATATGTCAACTGAGGAAGGAAATGTTTCTAACCTAATTGTAGAAAATTGCGTTCAGGGAAATATAACAGAATAATCACTGAAACAAAATGCCAGCAAAGCCAATTAAACGGTTCTAAATTAAAGAAACCAAGCTGTTGTTCGTGTACCAATGCCAGTGCTCACCAGTGCTTTCTGTTATCCAATAACTAGGCTAATTCATGGGCCTCACTCCTACCCCCACTGGAATAAGTGGCAAAACTCCTAATGATTGCAGTGGGAGCAGAATCCAGTTAATAATTTGCCAACTGCCAGTTCAATAGGACTCATCATTGTGCAGTTGGCCATGTAAAAATGTTCAGCTGAAAGTCATATTTTGTAAAAACAAATCTAGAGCATGTTCTCTCCCCAGACATCATTCTTCTGGTAGCATTACAGTTGAGACTCCCAGGCAGAAGTGAAGTTGCAGTGGGGTACTGTGCACCATACAGCCTTGTCCTTCTACTCTGCCTCCACCAAAAGCAGAATTTCTGCTGTCAGGGGATCTTTGCGTGAGTTTATGGCAGCAGAAATCGACTCTGTCCCATGTCTAGGCTTTTTCTTAAACATATTTTAGGGTATATTTTAGGGTTGTCACAGGATAGCTGACCCATGGAAGGGGTGTCAGTTGCAGGGGCGGGGGGTGCAGCAATCGCAGCAGGGACCAAATAGGCTCTGCCATTGTAAACATCAAAAGAAAAGGAGTCAAGATGCACCTGCCAATTGGGGTCAGGTATTATGGACAAGAGGGGCATGTAAGTTGTGTCTGCAGAGATCATTGAGATTACTGATTGGTGCAGGGTGCTGAGGACCTGGATGTCATATTTTCTATTGTTTACGGTTACAATTGTTTTGGTTTTTTTATGGTGTTCATTATACAGAAGGGGCCAGCTGCAAAATCCAGATCTGAATCTGTTTGAAATCTTTTCTATAAAATTCAGATACAGAGTTTTAGCCTGGGCCCACCTCTGTTACAAACTCCTATTTCTCACCTTGCAGCTTATTACTGATGGTAGGAGGCTCATTGCAGAAATATATAGAGACATCAGTTTGGGGACAAAACAGGTGGAAGAATCATTTCATTTGATAGATATTTTTCTATAATTGGTCATTTTAATGCACTTTAGAAATGTTTTCTGCATTCACAGGCAAAAGGAGGTTGAACAGGAGATGTGGCAATTGAAATATAACACTTAGGGAATTTAATTAGCACCTCAAACAGATCACAGCTCTCATTCACTTAAATAATCACTTGTGTATTTTGCTAAGGTACAAGCTTCTGAAAATAACAAAAATGCCCTTGCAATTGATTGATATTTGAGAAAGTGCAGTTTGACTTTTCCTCTTGCACACTATCAAGTACATTGTCCAGTGTATATAGTACACATCATTCACAATAGAAGCACCAGACTGCATTTGGTGGTTCAGGAGCAGAGTGCTGTAGAGGGATGCTCTAGAGCCACAAGTATGGAACATGGACAGGGGTAGAAAGAGAGAACAATGTAATGTCTTGGCTTCAATGGGAACAGAATCAGACCTCTGCTTTCTCAATCTGGCCTGTTCCTCTTGAAAGAGTGTCATTTTATTATATTTCTAACACTTCCACAGAGACCCCAGCTCTACCATCCTGCTCTCTTGTAACTGAATAATTACATTCTGGTAGGTCTCAATCTATTCCCCCTATCCCCCACCTCCAGTGGATTGCTGATATAAGGTTTCCTTGCAATGTACTTCTCTAAAATGAGATCATTTAAAACTGTTCTCAATGTGGCAAACCACCTGACTTCTTACTTCTGAACTAGTTGTGACTATATGAGCTATCTAAAACCTGTGAGAATGCACAGTCCACTAGAATAATAGTTGATCTCTTTATTGTGAAAGAATCCTATACAATCTAATAAAGAATGATACGGACCAGTAGCCTCACCTCAGTCCCTGGAAAAATCATGGAACAGGTTCTCAACAAATCCATTTTTAAGCACTTGGAGAAGAAAAAGGTGATCAGAAACAGTCAACATGGATTCACAAGGGCATGGAATGCCTGACCAACCTGATTGCCTTCTCTGATGAGATAACTGGCTCTGTGGATATGGGGAAAGTGGTGGCCGTGATATATCTTGACTTTAACAAAGCTTTTGATATGGTCTCCCACATATTCTTGCCAGCAAGTTAAAAAAGTATGGACTGGATGAATGGACTATAAAGTGGATAGAAAGCTGGTTAGATCGTCAGGCTCAACGAGTAGTGATCAATGGCTCTATGTCTAGTTGGCAGCCAGTACCAAGCAGAGTGTCCCAGGGGTTGGTCCTGGGACTGGTTTTGTTCAACATCTTCATTAATGGTCTGCATGATGGGATGGATTGCACCCTCAGCAAGTTCGCGGATCACACTAATCTGGGGGCGGGGGGAGTAGATACACTGGAGAGCAGGGATAGGGTCCAGAGTGACCTAGACAAATTGGAGGATTGGGCCAAAAGAAATCTGATGAGGTTCAACAAGGACAAGTGCAGAGTCCTGCACTTAGGACAGAAGAATCCCATGCACTGCTACAGGCTGGGGACTGACTGGCTAAGCGGCAATTCTGCAGAAAAGGACCTGGAGATTACAGTGGACAAGAAGCTGGATATGAGTCAACAGTGTGCCCTTGTTGCCAAGAAGGCTAACGGGATATAGGGATGCATTAGTAGGAGCATTGCCAGCAGATCGAAGAAGTGATTATTCCCCGCTATTCGGCACTGGTGAGGCCACATCTGGAGTATTGCGTCCAGTTTCAGTCCCCCACTACAGAAGGGATGTGGACAAATTGGAGAGAGTCCAGCAGAGGGCAACGAAAATGATTAGGGGGCTGGGAGACAAGACTTATAAAGATAGGCTGAGGAACGGGGCTTATTTAGTCTGCGGAAGAGAAGAATGACAAGGGGATTTGATATCAGCCTTCAACTACCTCCAGGGGGGTTCCAAAGAGGATGGAGCTCTGCTGTTCTCAGTGATGTCAGATGACAGAACAAGAAGCAATGGTCTCAAGTTGCAGTGGTGGAGGTCTAACTTGGACCTTAGGAAACACTATTTCACTAGGTGGGTGGGGAAGCACTGGAAGGGGTTATCTAGGGAAGTGGTGAAATCTCCATTCTTAGAGGTTTTTTAGGCCTGGCTTGACAAAGCCCTGGTTGGGATGATTTAGTTGGGGTTGGTCCTGCTTTGAGCAGGTGGTTGGACTAGATGACCTCCTGAGGTCTCTTCCAGTCCTAATCTTCTATGATTTGTCTATTATTCTAATTTTTGAGCTGCCTTACATAATTAAATTATTTCCCTGATGTAGAATTCTGGAGGATGACTAAAAAGTAAACCCCACAGAAAAGGTTCCCATGCTTTATTTAAATTCTATGGGCCTGCTTTTTCACTTGGTTATATCAGTTTAATGCAGGTGGTAACTCCAGCATAAAACTGACATAACCAAGTGAAAATTCAGACCTGATATTTTTAGAGCAGCACCCTATTGGTTTAATCCCTACTAAGTGCCACAGCACTTTCCCAAAAGGGTTCCTTTCATTGCTACGTGTATTTAATCTAACCTCATTTGGCTGGCAGTCTGGAAAATGCCACTGTACTTTTGCATTTACAGATCAAGCCCAACAAAGAAGATTTTTTCTTTTGATCTGGACTCCGGTTCTTTTGAACACACTGGCTCATGTACTGACCTTGATCTGTGGATTTATTTCCACAGATTCCATTTCATACTATGTAAGGATCAAGAACATTATATGGCCAGCTATTGCTTTGTACATGAATATAAGCTCCATGTGGTTAGACACATGTAATTGCCTGGAGCCTCATCAAAGTTAATGAGACACAGGTTCTCATTGCAAGATCAAGTCCTATGCCTTAGCCAAAGATTTTGAATTTATCCTTAGTTGCATGTGTCTGTTTATTCTGTAGCATTCTAATTATGTTACATTCTCTGGATGTAGCCTTATAATGAATTGATGATAGGAATAAATTCTGATTTTCTCCTTCCTGGAGTATTTTTAAATAGGACCAGTTCATATACAAATTTACAGATTAAGTTAATGTCATATAAGATGTAACATTCCTTTGTGGTTTAACCTGTCATTAAGTCTGATTATTCTACTGTGTTACAAGCTTACTCAGAGCAGGAGAGAAAAACATCTTGTCTTCTTGACAGGGTGGGGGTGCAGAGGGAGAAGATTATATAAAAAAAGATAGCAGGCCTAGATTTGCCTTTTTTATTCTGGATTTTCATTAGTGTCATTCCATGCACTTCAGAGAGTCTGAATTTGCTTCTGAGTAACCAAGAGCAGAATTTGGCCCGCTTTGTATAAAAGCTGCATCCTGTTGCTATGGTAACCAAAGTTCTAGAAATTATAGATGGCAAGTAACACTAGGTTGTTGTGATAAATGATACATCAAAAATGACTGGTTTCTCACAGTGCCTTTCTTTTAATTGATAGTTTTTTGGGGAATTGCTCTATATTGATTAATGCAATTAATCAGGATCCTGCTGTACCTAGGACTACTTTAAAATTCCAGTGGCTGGATCTCCAGGGAGAGAACAGATATGACCTGGTTCTATTATGTAACCAGATAAATGAGATTGGTTAGCTTAAAATGACAAATTTGTGCTCCGTGCACTCTCATTGATTTCTGAAAAAGCTGTCTTCTGGCAGCAGCAATCAACACAGCTAAAGCCATAACAGCGACAAGAAAGCTATATTTTCAGAATCTCAAACTTCCTAGAATTTGGAATGGATACTTTAAAAAGAAAAGGTTACATACCTTTTCACACTGACTTATTTTGCTTATATTTGCAAAGGGAACGTCATGCAGAGAGAGCATATATACAAATTTCTTCTGATCCAGACAGAACCAGCCTTTTGGTGCCTACAAATCAGCACCTCTAGGCCTCCCACAAAACATGAGGGAGGATATGGGTTTGTTCAATAAAATCCCTAGCTCCTGGTCTGAAAAATCTACAGTTTAAGGCCCTGATCCTGCAACTGCATCCTCATGGCAGACCCGGCACTCACAAGGAGGAACCCCCTGAACAGCTGCACTTGCCATATAGGAGCCTATTAAAAGATGACACACTGGGAAACCTGGGGGAGGCAGTTAGCTTGGAATTTCTTTAAGTTTTAATGATACAACATATAAATTATAGATGTAAACATTATCAGCATTTGAGAGCCGGGAGCTCAGTGCAGAAGAAAACACAAAGGAAGAGACGGTCTTCAACTTACTGTCTCAAGCCGTGATCCTAGTCTCACTGACGTCAGTCATAAAACCTCTGACTTCCAAGGGAGCAAGATCAAGTGCTAACAGTTTCCAGCTACAGGGCATTGAAGTCTGGAGAACTATGCCAATTTATACCAGGTGAGGATATGGGTATAACAGTTCAGACATGTGACTACACTGAGTTATTACAAACAGCTGCAGTGTCACTATATTGTCATTTATTTTGTAATAGCAATAGTTTACATTTCTCTATTCTGTCAGACTTTCACTAGGTGGTGGTGAGAAAGGCACCTATTGTCAACAAAAGCACCTCGGTTCCATGTTAATTGATTCCTGGAGAAATAACTGCAAGACCTGGAAGTAATCTATGTTCACAACGTTTGTATGAAAAGTTTGTGAATATGGAGTCATTTATAAACCATGGATTCTTTAGAGAGTTTACTTTTGAGGCTTTGATACAAAATTGATAATTAAGTTATGGACATGTGCCTTTGAGATGTTGGAGCAGATTTAATACATGGTGCCTGCAATGAGTCCAGACATCTGATTTCCCAGGAGATATATGGAGCTACAGCAAAGCATTAGTTATTAGGAGCATTCTCTGGAAAATTACTTAGGTGTTATAACGCTGAGTGTCATGGCACCTAACTTTTCAGACCTTAACAAAAAAAAACAATCACAAGAACAACACTGATCCACAAAGCTTGAGTTGGCGGCCTAGGCTCCCTAAATACAATGAATGGGAAGAGACAAGTGCCTAAGGGTGTGTGTCTATACTGCATGCTTCTTTCTGGGGCTTCTTTCATACTTGCATAGCACCCCCCTGCATGCATATAACTTGCAATGTAGCCCATGAGGCACTGCTTAGACAAGTAGAATAAAGGCTCGCCTAAAGGATTTGGGGATGTGTATGAGTACATACCCTACACTGCTCTATTCACCCAAGCAGTGCCTCCCTGCAGAGGTGAAATGCATTTCTGCCAGGGCCGGAGTTGGGCTGAGCACAGCTGAGGGGGGATGTGCCTGGGAAAGGCACCAGCAGCTCGCACTCCCACTGAGCCCTGTTAGGATGCACCTGGAGCAGGGAAGAGAGACTGGGCTGGCAGCACAACTCTGCCACAGGAGGTGCCTGGAAGCCTGATGAGACCTGCCCCTTCCTCATCCGCTGCTGCAGTTACTGCTCCGGTCTGTATTGGAAGAAGTAAATGGAGAAGGAGCTGTGAGAGGAGTGGGGGCAAAGTGGTGCTGGCTTGGAGCGGGTGTGGGAAGTGCAGCTGTAGTGGGAAAGGCAGAGGTGACAAGTCCCCTGAACCTTTAAATTCTGCCCTCCCCCCTCTATCAAGAGTTACTTGTTGCCACTCTGTCTACATTGATATTTTTAGCAGTGTGGTGTCCTGCTGCCTCTCAGTGCTGGAGACTCTCTGCTGCAGGAAAAGAGGGAAAAGGTGTTGGCAGGGGGGAGACAGCTGGGAAGAGCTCCCTGCTGCTGGAGCCCTTCCTGGCTATAGGGAAAGACTCCAGTGGGGGATGGGGAGCTGCTTAAGTCTTTTCCCACTGCCTCCCCTCTCCCAGACACTGACATGCATAGGAACACACCGCAGTGTGGACACGGTGTGCTTTTCACTGTGGGTATGTGGCTACACGTATACCATACACCACTACCAGTGTAGACATAACCTAGGAATGTGACCCACATAAGTCAGCACACTAGGCTTGGACCCACCTAAACTAGACAATGGGAGATGCAGATGACAGGGTGTGTGCTAAAACCCTGCCCTTCTTTAAGAGATAAATGCCTAAATCTCTGCTGCATGGAGCAATCCATGAACGGGAACCAACTGCCTGCAGTCAGGCAACTAAGGCACCTTAGGTGTTTCTTGCAGGAATGAGTTAGGCACCAGCCTCCTTCCACATGGCCAAGGGGAGATGTGATGATGGTAAATAAATAATGTAAGATCGATTGGAGCAGGGAGACTGCATCCTCCGTCTTCCTCTCTCACCAGATCCAGTCCCCGTGCTTCAGTCCTTCTTGCATTATTTACCTATGGTGGAACAGCTTCACCAGGAGAGACTAAGGTAAGCCCCACATCAAAATGCCCCTTAACTCAGTAGTTAAAGCCTCTGCCTCAGAGGGGGAATCAAACCTGGGTTTTCAGCATCTTGGGGGGAGTGTTCTAATCTCTGGGTTAAAAGCTGTAACGTGGGGCACCACTCTTCTGGATGGCTTTGAATGGGATCTGATCTGGTAGGTGGGCTCAGTAGCCATCTACTGACTCAGCTCCCCCATAAGACTTAGGCAGCTGAATGCTTATCTGCTGTAGTTCATGAATTGCTCTAGATCTTAGGCAGGAGATAAACATCCCACCACCTACAGCTGGGCTGAAGTGCAAATGCCCCAGTGCCTAAAACACAGGTGCCTAGAACTTTTACAGCAGAACATTAAGCACCAAGTGACTTTAGGCACCCACAGGTTTAGGGGCAGCCAAACAGGAGTTTTGTGGATTGAAGTCATGCTGTGCCTGGGGATTTAGGCATCTAACTCTGGAAGCTTTGTGGGTCACACCACAGTGACTAAATTCAGCAAGATACTTAAGCATGTGCTTAATTTTAAGCACGTGACTAGAGCCTCAATGAGAACTCATGTGTTTACAATTAGGCAATCGCTTTAGTATCTTGCTGAATCTGGGCCAAGAATCCTATAAATTGCAACTTGTAACACAGCAGATAGGGCATATCCTCACTTTCCTTTTGTGCTGTTTTTCTCACTCACTTTGTAGTAAAACTTTGCTAAGGTAATAGAATTAGCTACAATGTTTTTAGCATCTGTCTGAAGAGGTTATTAAGTGCCAACTCTCTTTGGAAGAAAAGTGTATTCTACAGTCATCTTTCCTTGTGAAGCCTGATAATCAGGTTTTCACATCGTGCAAAAACACTGACTTAGTAGAAAGGATATAATTTTATTAAAATGTGATTCTTCACATCTAAAAGCACTAACTTCAAGAAGTTCATCAGCCACTTACGGGCTGAAATAAAGAACATGAAAATCTAGCAGGTTATATTTATTGCAGAATACTTTCTCTTTGCAAAACAAGTCGGTACAGAACATTATTGCTGAAATAGTCTTCAGCTCTGCATACACTCATGATTGCTGAAGATTTAACCTACCCATGAGAAATTATCTCCTTTCACAATTGTTCTGCTGCATAGAATGTGTCTAAAACCCTGTTCACAATGGACAGCTAATCAGTATGTCAGAAGATAGCAAAAACGAATAAATGCTTCAGAGAGTGAGAAAATAGCAATGGCTGGATGTTGCTCCTTGGCTGCTGATTCTCTTCTCTCTAAGTGAAGGGGCTGGCTACACCACAGAATGGATTAAGGCTAAATGTAGGCTCCTCTCAGAAAGCTGCGGGTGGGGAGGACAAAATCTGTTTACAAGGCTGTTGCAGCAGGGTTAAAATAATGAGTGATGGTACGGGTTGCTGGAAACATTTTAAAAGATCTTTCTTGGGTATACTGGGGGCGCTGGTCAGAATATAGCAGGTGGATTAGATGATATGTTAAAAATCACACTTTAATCTGCCACTGGCCTTCATTACACTTCCTTATAGTTGTGTTCAGGGTCTGAGGGGGTAGACTAGGAAAAGTCCTGTTGCTGCTTAGCTTGCTGAGGTGGCAAGGAGCACGAGATTGTGATGAACAGGAAACAAAACCCAACAGAACAAATACCCACTACTTTTCTCCCACCCCCCTCAAAAAAAAGTCATTGGACTTAAGTGGCTTGTCAAATTCAGACTTAGAACAGTGCAAGAGGATGTATGTGTCAATAATTCATATCTACTATGAAATAGAATGAATGGTAGGAATAATTAATGAAAATATATCCACTGGGACAGAGTGGAGAGGGCATGTCCCGGAGCTGTCTGACCCAGAGGGTCAGAGAGGAGAACTGGATTTCTAGAAGTGAAATATGCCATCCTTTTATTACACTGTAACAAAAGCTAATGGTAGTGTAGCTAATTTGAACTTTGCACAGTTTCAAGTTAGCGATGACATTCATTTGTTCTTTTGTTACATTACGGATTCCTCTCTCTATTCTTAATAAATCTGGTTTCAATTAATCCAACTGTGGCCTAGGACTGTTTGGGGAATTATAACATAGACTGTGTTAGAGAGAGAAAGCTATCCTTAAGCCAAGATGTCCAAAACCTTATCCGGACTGAGAGGGCTCAGTAAGAAGGACACAGACCCAGGGCTCCTGTCCAGTAAGGTGTGTGGTGTACAGAGCCATAGCCAGATGGACACTTGAGAAACACTAAGGACCACAGAGAAGTCCCAACTTTAAAAGGTCCTGATGAGAATTTCACCTAAATTCCCTCTGCAGTTTCTGTTAGACATGGTATACATCTTCACTTCCTGTCCTGGGTTTCCATGGTGGATGTAGTGATCTCATATTTCTCTTACCCACTTTACAAGGAGGTAATTGTGATTTTGGAAAACCATATGGACTGTGCTAGTGCAAGTGGTAATTATTTATGAATTGGAGTATGGTTGTTACAGGGTACAAAGACAGCTAAGGATGCTCTGAAGTAGAAAATATGGATGCTGGAACAAATCATCCTTTCCCAGTTTTGGCATGGGGAGGACACAAGGTGCACAGAAGTGGAAAGTAGGCATAGAAGGGCGGGGAACAGGAGCAGCATTGTGCTTGTGGATGGATGTGGGGGACTCTCATGCGATCTTGGGAGACCCCTAAAGAATGCTGGCACTACTAAATGGAAGGTAGATAGAATTCCAGTTGTCTCCTGCCCTCCTCCCATCCATCTCTATATAGTACTAAATCAGTCCAGCCAGAGATGATGTCATAGAATCATAGAATATCAAGGTTGGAAGGGACCTCAGGAGGTCATCTAGTCCAGTGGTTCTCAAAGATGGTCCATGGCTTGTTCAGGGAAAGCCACTGGTGAGCCGGGCTGGTTTGTTTACCTGTCGCGTCCGCAGGTTCGGCTGATCGCGGCTCCCACTGGCTGTGGTTTGCCGCTCCAGGCCAATGGGGGCTGTGGGAAGGGTAGCCAGCACATTCCTTGGTCCATGCCACTTTTCACAGCTCCCATTGGCCTGGAGTGGCGAACCGCGGCCAATGGGAGTGGCGATTGGCTGAGCCTGCGGATGCGGCAGGTAAACAAACCAGCCCAACCTGCCAGGGGCTTTCCCTGAACAAGTGGAAGACCAGCTTTGAGAACCACTGATCTAGTCCAACCCCCTGCTCAAAGCAGGACCAATCTCCAACTAAATCATCCCTGGCTTAAAAACCTCTAAGGACGGAGATTCCACCACCTCCCTAGGTAACCCATTCTAGTGCTTCACCACCCTCCTAGTGAAAAAGTTTTTCCTAATATCCAACCTAAACCTCCCCCACAAAAATAAACTAGTGCTCTAGGTAAGGTTTGAACTCACAACCTCACTCCACACAGCCCTGCTCTATAATTACTATGGGCTAGCCCATTGTGCCACTGGAGCCCACTTATTTCTAGGCCTCTGTCATAGGGTCTGCTACTCACCACTTGGTAGCACCTCCTTGTGGCTCATCTGGGGAATTAGCGTGAGGCTGTCTGTACACCATCTGGTAGTTACTCAACCCATTGCCCCAGACATTCACTCTGCTGCCACTCCCCAGTACCGCCTTCATGGTTTAGTCCTCTGGCCAAGTCATCATCATCCTCCCCCCATTCTGGGGTATTATCAGAGTCTCCTTCCTCAAAGTCTCAGGCAGTCTGCCTATTTACTGTGCTGACTGCACCACTCCAGCAGTTGTGGGTAGGGGAACCTGGGCCTACCCTCTGCACCAGTTTCCAATCCAGGGACCCTACAACCAGCAGTTCAGGTCTATTCCTCTGACCTTACTGCTCCTTCCCTGGACTGCTTCCTAGCCTGTCTTTCTTAGGCTCCCCCACTTCTCATTCCATCAGGGAGTGGGTCTGCAGGCTCACCTCAGTGCAGCCCCATTCCAGCCTCAACTCCTAGGCTTTATAGAAGCCCCCACCCCTGTCTATTCCTGCCCAGGTGAGCTTCAGTCTCAGTCTCATTGCCCTCTGGCTCGCTAGCAGGTGCAGCTTAAGGTTGATTGGCATCTCTTGCCACCTTAACCTTATACCTGCTGGTGTGTGGTGAACACCCCTGGCATTGCTCATAACTGTGCGTGCCTACGTCAGGGTAGATTGGCAAAAACAGGGCAGAGACCTCAAACTGGTGGTATGTTCTATCATTAGATTTCACCAACCTAGTAACAAATGTGAGCTCCTAGATCACTATAATAGCCTTACTATAGAGTCATAGACAGCCCCCTTAGACTCTCCAGTATCTCTTGCCACCCTGGTAAGAGGGATTTAGTAATAAACAGTCACACCAAAAATCACAACATATTCAAGTTGCTTCCAGTACCAAGAGACCAGTCACTTTCCCACAGATCAATGGGTTCCCTAGATCTTACACCGAAGACAACCCCTGTAGTCAATCCTGTAATAAACTATCCAAAGGTTTATTAACTAGGAAAAAGAAATGAGCGTTATTTACAGGATAAAGCCAGCAAACGCACAAGGGAGTTACCATTTATGATTCTTGAACATGACAGAGATGAAGTAATCTGTCCATTCCAAATGTCTTTCAGAGTGGACCCAGGTTGACCCTGGGGATCTCTGCTTCAGTTTAGTGTCTCTGACCCTGTGACAGTTCAAAGAGCAAGAAATGAAAACTTTTCTTGTGACCCATGTTTTTTACATTTGCCTTCCAGTCCATGAGATGAGCTCCCTTGCTCCTAGCATTTTCAAGGTGTGATAGGGCTATTCACCAATCCTTGGTATTGTGATGTGCCTTAATGGCTTGTTTATACTTGATAGGCCTCCTGAATGGCCAGTGGGGATGCTTCTTGTGCCTGTGTTCACAAATTCAGAGCAAACATGTTCAAGTTATAAAGCAAATTTACATATTTCCTTATAACATGGAATATAGACATTACAAGTGAGATTAATCCATGCAGCAACTTTCCAGCATTTCATAGAGTCTAAACACTTTATAAGACAAATGCCTAGTTTGAACAAACCTAACATACAGGCGAGCCAGTTTTGTTTCCAGCTATGAGTTTGTCAGTTCTTAGCTAGCTGGCACTTGGTTTACTAGTGTCACAGCCCCATCACCGACTCAACCATATTTCTGAAGAGTTAGCTTTGTGTCTTTGGACTGGGCTATATTTTTTTTAAAATATACCTGATATTTGATATAAAATCTCCTTTGAGAGGATGATCCCCTTGTCCCCTTTATAAGGGATCCATCCCCATCCCACAGTATTCAAGCTATTATTTGCTATACCATATTGTGCTTTATGTAAAGAGGAGGAAGGGAAAGGCATAATATAGCCTGCTACTTGTATAGCTTGAGTAGAACAGGGGTGGGCAAACTACAGCCCGGGGGCCGTATCTGGCCCTTCAGACATTTTAATTCAGTCCTCGAGCTCCTGCCATGTAGCAGGGTCTGGGGCTTGCCCAGCTCCGGCACTCCAGTCAGGGAGTGGGGTTGGGGGCTTGCCCTCTCCACATGTACCATGGCTCCACAAGGCTCCTGGACGCAGCGGCATGTCTCCACTCCGGCTCCTACACGTACAGGCAGCCAAAGGGCTCTGCACACTGTCCCCGCCCCAAGCGCCACCCCTGCAACTCCCATTGGCCGGGAACCACAGCCAATGGGAGCTGCAGGGGTGGCGCCTGCGGACAGGGCAGCATGAAGAGCTGCCTGGCTGCGCCTCTTTGTAGGAGCCGGAGGAGGGATATGCCACTGCTTCTGGGAGCTTCATGAGGTAAGTGCTGCCCGGAGCCTGCACCCCTGACCCCCTCTCGCCCCACGCCCTATCCCGCTGCCCCAGCCCTGATCCCCCTCCTGCCATCTGAACCTCTTGGTCCCAGCCTGGAGCACCTTCCTGCACCCCAAATGCTCATCCTCAGCCCCACCCTAGAGCCTGCACCCCCAGCCAGAGCCCTCACCCCCCCATATCCCAACACCCTGCTCCAGCCCGAAGCCCCTTCCCACACACTGAACTCCTCATTTCTGGACCCACCATATAGCCCTCACTCAGTCCCGCACCCCAACCCCAATTTCGAGAGCATTCATGGCCCGCCATACAAAAAAAGTTTGCCCACCCCTGGACTAGAAATATTATTTGCACCCTTCTGCTATCTTAGTTGATAACAATTTAATATCTGGGGTGGTGAATGTGCATTTCAAGAGAGGATACAAAGAATAATGAACATGTCTGGATAACCCACATAAGAAATGTTGATATCAGCTAAAACAGCACTCCTTCGGCACCCCATCAGCAGAAGTTCTGCTGAAGTTTTATTTGTCAAGCATTTTTGCTGCAAAGAAAATTATGAACCAAAGCAGCCTGAAGTAGTAGAATGATTTTTTAATACAATGGGATAGGGGAGTGTGACCTAACGGCATCCCAATGCCAGAGGCAAGGGCGTCCCTGGTATCTAGCCATGAGTTTCAGCTGACCTGACCAGCTGCGTGCACCCTAATTTACTGTTGGCATCATCTGTTTCTAAAATGGTGTCACAGAATCAAAGAAATGTAGGGCTGGAAGGGATCTCCAAAAGTCATCTAGTCCAGTCCCCCACAGTGAGGCAGGACTGAGTGTTATCTAGACCATCCCTGATAGGTGTTTAACCTGTTCTTAAAAAACTCCCATGATCAGGATTCCACAGCTTCTGTAGGTAATTTGTTCCAGTGCTTAACTACCCTGGCAGTTAGGAACAACTTCACAATGCCTAACCTAAATCTCCCTTCCTGAAATGTAACCCCATTACCTCTTGTCCTGTCCTCAGTGGATAAGAAGAACAATATATCACCCTTCTCTTTATAAAAACCTTTTACCTGAAGACTGTTATGTCTCCCCTCAGTCTTTTCTTCTCTTGTCATGTAAGGTATCATATGGAAACTGGTAACAATCTGGTCATGAATATTATTGCATGATCTATGTATGGGTGATATATACAAATTATGAATATGTGATGAAAATATGATCTTTAAATGTGTTTGGCTGGTAGGGATTAAGTCATCCCTCCCTCACACAAAGGAATGTGGTTCCACTCAGGGCCGTTCAGAGTGGGGGGGGGGCAAGTGGGGCAATTTGCCCCAGGTCCTGGGCCCCACAGGGGCCCCCACAAAAATATAGTATTCTATAGTATTGCAATTATTTTATGGAAAGGGCCCCCAAAATTGCTTTGCCCCAGGCCCCCTGAATCTTCTGGGCGGCCCTGGTTCCACCTGCTTGAACGTGTCTCCGATGTCAATTCATCAGGGAGAGACAATGGAAGTACATTTACATAAAAGGTAAACAAAGCTGCCAACTAGGGAGTGGGGGAGATAGCCACTTAACTCTGATGAGAGGGGGAGGAGACTGCCAAAATTAACATGGTGTCAGCAAGATGAGCCCCTAGGAGGGCTTCCTGACTTTGAAAACAAAGATAAATGTTGAGGATATAAGCGGAAAGAGAAAGCCATTTTGGCATCCTGAATCTGAGGAGACAAAGAAACCAAGCACCTTGAGCTCTGTGCTGGATCCTGGCCAAAAATGACTGTGCTGAGAAAACTACTTTAAACAAAAGACTCTAGTTTGTTAAGTTAGGTTTTAATTTTGGAATCATGTTGTTACTTTTGTTTGTTTGTAACCTTTTCTATCCCAATTCCTTCTACATGCTATCACTTAAATATCTGTTCTTTGTTAATAAACCTAATATTGTTTTATTACACTACCATCTCAGTGCAGTGTTTCAAACTAAAGACAAAAATCCTCAGCCAAACTAACAGGCTGGTTCTATGTACTGTCTCTTTAAAGGAGCAGTGAACTTTGTGAGTGCTTCAGTGAGAAGGACTGAGCACTGCAGAGGAGACAGTTTTGACGAGACTCGGGACTAGCAGGACTATTGTTGTCACCCTGCGAGGAGTAAAAAGGCTGGTGGCAGCCAGAGTGAGGTCATTGTGCTGTAAACAGGCTGCTGGTGTCAGGGCTCTGAGCCAAAGCTGCACAGCACAGAAGCACCCAGGGTTACAGGGCAGGCAATGACACAACCCCTGGCTGATCTGAGTGAACCTGCAAAGTCTCACGGGGAGCAATTAATAGAGTTGAGAACAGACCCTCAATATGTCTTCTGTCCTCTGTATAATGGAAGATGTAAATCAAGGTACCAGTGTGAAATATTACCTTGGCACAATATTGCCTTTGAGATGGTGAAGATTCCTTGGTGAGCACAGGGACAGCTTCATTTGTCAAACTGGATAGAAAAGACTAAAAAATATATATATTATTTGCTTTTATGTTTGCAGAGCTGTTAAAATATTAATGGCCCAATGCTCCAAGAAATTTATCAGACACAAACAACTGCAAAGATGTATTTTATGCTTCATATGCATATTTGGAGGAGGATTGGAGAGTAGTAGTAACTCATGAATTAAAACTGGAGGACTTGGATGTGACTGGCATACTGTGGAGATTTGTGGGGAAGTATATGTGGAGATTAAGCACAGATTATTTTCTGAGATTTATACTCAGAGAACCTTTGAAGGGGCTCACTGAGGATTTGATGGATGTTGTCCACAAATACCAGAACTGGCTGCCCTGATTTCCCTCTGATTTGGGTAGAGTTGGAGACTGGAATTGTTTTTAAAGGCCTCATTTCCCCTTCCTCACCTATTACTACAAACTTGAATCCCAGTGCTTGGAAGAAAAATAATTAAGCATGGAATGTTCAAAAAATGCCTAAAAGTGTTAGGCATCTACCTTCCTTTTGAAAAACACCATTTTGAAATTCTTAAAAATATTGAAAACATTAGGAATATTTCAGTCTCTAATGTGGATTTACATGCCTCTTTTTGACTCACATGTTGTAACGAATTCACAACTTAGTTTGTGTATGTGGGGTGGGGGCAGGGAGGACAGCATGTTGAGGTTACTCAGTTAGAGCAAACTGCAAAGAATGGGAAAGACAATCCCCAAAGCTAGTGGATATTCCTGTACTTAGATCCACCAAGCTAGCCACAAAACAGATTCTACAATACCGTATTGGTTACATAGAAGCCAAAGCACAGCTCCTTTAAAAGCAACTCAGCCTTTGGGCTCCCTCCCAGACAGGCAAGTCAAATATGAAAGTTCTTTCATCCCAAAGGATCAGACATATCACCTCCCAGGTTAATGAATATTTCAGATCTTACCCAAATACACACTTACAGCCACTTCTTATTAACTAAACTAAAATTTATTTAAAAAGAAAAGCGAGCGTATTGGTTAAAAGATCAGTATACATACAGATATGAGTACAGTTCTGAGATCAGTTTCATAGTAGAGATGGTGAGCTTTGGAGTTGCAGATAGTTCTTTCAGAATTAGTCCATAGGTTATAGTCCATTGTTCATATCCAGGGTGATCCAGATGGAACTGGAGATCTCAATCTTATGATTCAAGTTTCCCTTGAATAGAGCTCAAGCAGATCTAAGATAAAAAGGATCAGGACCCAAGAGTCCTTTATATAGTTTCAGGCCTTCTCTTGACAGCATGAAGTACTCAGGCAAACAATAGGCTTTTGAAGTAACCTTCTGTTTCCTAAACTTCACTGGTAATTAACTACATGGATTAACGTAAGGTAATTATCCACTAAGCAGTTTATCACAAACTTTAAAGAGACATATAGACAAGGACATTATTTTACCCAAGTTTCATCTAAATGTTAATATTTCCTTTGGATCCCTGAATTAACAGAATACAGCCCTAGACAGAAACCCTTTGGTTACATTGTTAACCTCTAACAAGATATAGGTAAACATAGACTATGACAATTACTATCTTCTTCCAATTCTTTAACAGTACAAGTTTACATTTCAAAGCTCTAGTCTATCTAACATTGCTTTGCTAGCTACTTGTAAGGAATAGCCCTAATTACCACATACATACTTTCCTAAGATGTCTTTGAAGGTAGAATTTGGGTCATTCACCCTGCTAGTTGCTTAACCCTTTCTGGCCCAGTGCCACAATGTACCATTTCTCATAGGACCTTTATCTCATGGTATTTAAAATAAACCATGATATTTGCACAATAGAGCTGGTCAAAATATCCAAAAGTAGGTTCAGAAAAATTTGAAGTTTCAAACTTGCTTTTGCTTTGGAACCGGATTTTGGGTGATTTAAATGTTTATCAAAAATGTTTTCACTTACTAAACATTGGACATGTTGCTTGCTCAACCGTCTCAGCATAGGCCTTGCGCACCCACCAGCTGGGAGCTGGTTTCCCTGCGGCCTGCTGTCTGTCTGCCAATTCTGAATGGGGAGGCGAGGAGAAGTTGCTATCCTTCAGACTTGCCTCCGAAAGCAAAAAGGAATTTCTTTTTCAGTTCACATTGTTTAGGAGAAAAACTTCAAAGCCAACAAAGAAACGGCGAGAAATTTAGAATCCTGAAAAATCCTGAAAAAACTCACTTGAAAAGGAATCCTGGAGTCTGCCTGGAGGCAGAGAATTGTGGGGAGTTCTTCCTGAGGGATGCTCCTTGTGGAATAATGAAAGCTTGTAATTTTAACACAATTATTACTTTACATTTGTAAGGGGTATCCTAATTCTGCTTGCAGATTAGTGGGCTCTCTAGGACAATCAATGTGCGAGCTAGGCTTTGAGCAACCAGTCTGCAGAGAGCTAGCTCAGAGCAAAGTGGGTTGGCTTGTGCTTCTCTGCTGTAGTGAGCAGTCGGCTTTGTATCTCTTTTTCTTGTGTATTATCATTTTGAATTGTAAAAAATAAGTAGTGTTACATGGCAACCTTCCAGGAAGAGCATTTGATATTTTTTATCCATCTTCTTATGAAGATAACAATCTCAGCCCAGGGTCAGGGCACAGGTCCAGTCTGGCTGCAGTGTCAGAGATCCTGCTACAATGATTATGTCATGGAGGGGGACTGAGCAAGAACTGTTTGAAGGAGCTGTTTGAAGCACATCTGCCTTTAGAAAAGGAATGATAACATTTTTATTTAACAATTTTTTAAATATTAGAAGAAGGCATTCTGATAGCTTTATGTTTCTCCTTCAGGAGAGCCATCTTGCTAAGGAATCAATCCTAAAACTGCTGGTGGGAGGGTGGTTTCTGGCACGTGCACAGTATCAGAGTTACAATGCTTTGAAGATGTTTACGTGTGATACATCATGGAGGCAACATCCCAGGATGATGAATTGGTTCAGAACATGGCTGCATCCAGTAGCAAACTATGGAAGAGCCTTGCCTACTTGTAATTTGAGATCTGCTGGATGTCAACATTCAGGTGTGCTGGCAGTAGGGCACTTGCATTCTTCAAACTACCAGACAGAGTGAGCACAGGAGTTCAAATTTGGTATTCTCTACTTAAAGCAAGATGCGGTGCTTATTTTGAAGTGTTTTTGGTTTTACTACATTTAAATTGTAATGCAGTTGCAAGCATGCACAGCCACGCACTCGGGGGGAAATGAGGAGCAACACAAAAACAAGGGAAGCACCATCCCCCTTATGGGGCGCAGCACACCCACTCCCCTGTAGGCTGTGTATGTAGGTTTTTCTATGGTGCACATCCCAGTAGGGTCTGAACGCATCATATCTATTAATGGATTCATCTTCACAGCATCTCTGTGAAGTAAGGAAGTATTGTCATTCCCATTTCACCAAAGGGGAAACTGAGGTACAGGAATTGTGACTTGCTTAGGAAAGGAAATCTGTAGCAGAGTTAATACTTGAACTTTGATCTCCCAAGTCAGTGCCTTAACCAAAAGGCCACTCTCACTCCCCCAGTACTGCTCTTCAGGCCAGTGGCTATAGGGCAGGAGCAAGGACCCTGCCTTCTCCAGGCCTCTCTTCCTTTAGGGCGCTGAAAGTTCATGAAGGAAAGAGTGGATTTGTTCCTTGGAGCCAAATCTGAGGCCTTTGCACTGGATGCACAAGTGAAGGAAAGTCCTCATGTGTTCTTCACTCCCAGGCACCCACATAAAGGTCTGTGAGAATCCAACCCTTACTGACTGTGGAGTTATACTGTGAATTTTTCAGTGTCCTCAGCGTCCCTGGACCAAGTCATCAGATGAAGGGGAAAGCTTCCAGGAGAAGCATTAACTGTCTGAACCAATTCTAATAGCAACAGTATTCTGGCTCTGGCAATTGCTGTAATAATCACAAACATACATGAAGCTGGAAGTTTTGGGAGACAGGTAGGTCAGCAGAGTTTTGGCTTACTGTGCTTAAGATAAGAATTGATAGTATTTGACAAGATGCCTGGGAACAAACATACATAAAAACAAAACAAAAAAGAGGGTTTTTTATATATATAAACTAAAGCTGAACCTAGCCAATCAATGCAACAGCCCAGGGCAGTAAAAAGCCACAGCAGGAGAATGGATTGTTCGGGAACTGTGGAAAGCAGAGTAAAGCAGTTGAGTGAAATATTAGAAAGTGTCTGACTGAAGAGAATTTCAGAGGTTAGTAAGCATCCAGCACTATAATTACAATGCATGGAGCCAATGAGGCTGCAAATCAGTTTTAAATGTTTCAGTGTAGTTCAGAAATTGAGAGCCAGGCCTCACAGTTGATTTGTATTCCTGACTCTGCCCCTGTCTGATAACCTTATCAATGTTCCCATCTGTAACATGGAGATGACAATGCTGTATTTACTTCCATCAGAAGGCTGTGATGTTTGATTAGTTATTGCTTATAAAGCATTTTCATTATAGGATCTTTAAGTATTGTTATTAAATGTTAGTATTATCCTGGTCCCCACATAGGCAACACCCTCTTAGACCGTTTTTCATGCTTCCCTGTTCCCTTTCAAGTGGCTGACCCAGGACTCCACTTTGGGGTGAGATCCCATGATACACTCACTCTGCAACTGGATTACACCCCTGAACAGGGCCGGCTCCAGGCACCAGCGAAGGAAGCAGGTGCTTGGGGCGGCCAATGGAAAGGGACGTCACATCCGGGTCTTCGTCAGCAATTCGGTGGCGGGTCCCTCAGTCCCTCTCTTCCTCTTTGAGCTGCTGCCGAAGTGCCACCCAAGAGGAAGAGAGGGAACGAAGGACCCGCCGCCGAATTGCCTCCAAAGAATAAAAGCTGCACGATTGAGCTGCTGCCAAAGTGCTGCCGCTCAGCTTTATCTTTTCTTTTTCTTTTTTTTTTTCACTTCGCTGCTTGGGGCAGCAAAAAAGCTGGAGCCAGCCCTGCCCCTGAATGCAACAGTGTGACATAACAGGCCCGGTGGGCTTGGAACCTGCAAGAGTTTTCCTTCAGAAGCTTGTGGATGGGAACAGTATGCAGTGATACAGAAGCAGTGCCTCCAAAACAGCCTGATATATTTTGCCCAAAAGGTACATGGAGCTTAGAGCAGCAGCTTTAAAACAACAGATCTACATGCATCTTGTCTTACTTATGCTTGGCATTCCCTCCAAGCCTCTAGGTAGACATGACTTAGGTCATGTCGACCTAACTCTGTAAGCGTCTACACTGCAATGTAGCTCCCACTGATGTAACTCGCCCACTATTCCCCCAACTTAATAACTCTACCTCTGCGAGAGAAGCAGCGCTCAGGTCGATGTAGTTAGGTCAACACAGCATCAGTGTAGACATTGCATTGCTTATATGGACTGTTGGTACCTGTCAGAAACCATCCCACAATGCCCCACACCGGCAGTTAAATCAGTGCACGCGCTTCTGGTGAGCACGTGGCCCACTGACACAAGGAATGTAATGTGGATGTGTAAAACTGATTCAATTACTATGGTGTCTGTATGTTGACATAACTAAGGTTGACTCAATTTTGTAGTGTAGACTTGCCTTTCGGCTTGGTGTCCCCTATTCTCTCTGGGCACCAAGTTAAAGCTTGCTTGCTGCAGACTCTTGCTCTCCATCAGTCTCTGTGTGTCATCCTTGCTGTATACTGAGTACTTCCCCCTCCATTTCTACTTGCATCCGAAGAAGTGGGTATTCACCCACGAAAGCTTATGCTGCAAAACGTCTGTTAGTCTATAAGGTGCCACAGGATTCTTTGCTGCTTTTACATTTCTATAGGGTAACTCTTAACAGCTCAGTGTCTCTGGATCTCTCTCTTTTCAGCCTTGGCCAAACAGCCTTCTCACCAGGGCTGAGGCTAAGGGGTCCCTCTTCACAGCTATAAATCTGGCTATTGTGTTTGAAGAGATGCTCCTTTCCTAAGCCATTGTTTTACCTTTCCTGCCTGGTTTCTTTTAACAGCTCCCTTTGTGCTAACTCTGCTACAGGCAGGGTAATATCACACAGGAACATACTGGTATTTATGAAAAAAAATACAAATATTTCTGGTTCTCCACTGGTATCATCTTATCAAATTAGAACTTATGTGACTTGAATTTGATCCTATTACCTTTGTGTACTGTCAGAGCCTGACTTATGATATTACACATCCTTTGCAATGTGTGTATCTGAAAGGTTTACTTTGATTAATCAGCTGGGCTGCTGGTCCATACTCGGTGCAAATCCACTAGACAGAACATTTATCTTGCAACAAAAACTTAAAAACCAACAGCAGAGACATGAAAGTGTGTGGTGGGTTGGAAGAATGTTAGTGACTGTAGTTTTTATTCAGTTTCTGAAAGAAGGAAGAAGAAAAAACAGAAAACAAAGCAAGTAGCAGGAAGAAATACAATAGCTCCAAGTTACACTTCTAATAAGTTTGCTGTTTGGGGACTTCTAAACCGATTTTAGGGAGGATCAATATTTGTACATTTCCATTCTAGGGAATAGTCAGTAGCAGTGGACCTGTGGCAGGGTATATTTCTGGCAATTTTTATTGAAAATAATTTTCTAATAAGAAAGTAACTGGAGGATTTTCTTTTCATACAAGGAAATGTTAGTTATTATTTCTTTAGCAAAGTGAAGACTGGTCTCCATCTTTGTTTAAGATAGATTTGTTTGTACACTTTATTTACTGTTTAGAGAATTGAAGCTCTTTGACGCATAACTGATGCACTATGTTTTTCCTCTGTTAATCCTACTAATCAGTGATTTGAGAGCCCAAATATTCAGTCATGACTAAGTTAAAGCATCTACAGTAAAACCTGCATTAGTGACCACCTCTGAAGAGAAACCACCTGTCATGAGCGAGAACTTGCAGAGGCCATGGAACTTTTCCCCTGGATGATTTAACTGTGAAGAGTGACCACCTGTCATCTGTGCTCAGCAACCACATTTTTTACTTCCTTCAGAGCTGGGTGCCCAGCTAGCAGCTGCCACCACTCTCTACTCTGCGTTCAGAGCTAGGTGGCTGGAGAGCAGCGGCTGCTGGCCGGGCACCCAGCTCTGCAAGCAGCAACACCAGCAGCAGCAGTGGAGAAATATGGGTGACGTGGTATGGTATTGCCACCCTTACTTCTGTGCTGCTGCTGGAAGAAGTGCTGCCTTAAGAGCTGAGTGGCCGCTGCTCTCCCGCTGCCCAGCTCTGAAGGCGGCACCGTTGCCAGCAGCAGCACAGAAGTAAGGGTGGCAATACCATACCATATCTTTGAAGAGAGACCATCTCTTACAAGTGACCACTTTTGCTAACTTCCATGAGTGGTCTCTCTTGGCTAAAAATCCAGGCTATATAGCTAGAACATTGATAGGATGAATGTTTGCCCTGAAATGCATCCATGAACATCTTTAAAGAGAAGTAAGTGGTGTGCAGAAGGACATTAGCATCAAACTGCCTCTACTGTGCTTTTCTGCACTATTGAAAACCTGGACAACATCTGTAAATGCAACCAGGGTGCATGGTCAGGCATGATGCAACTGCCTCTTTAACTCTGTGCCTGCAGTGGTTGTGGGTTACCCCTTCTCACTATTCAGCTCTCTGGCAGGTTGTTTATAGTCCCTACCCTTTCCAGGGTAGTGAAGAATACCCCAAACAAAGTCTAATTACCTTATCCCAGGTCTTGATGGTCTTCTGATTAGCTACAGCTGAGGACATACCTATGCTGTCTCTCGGGGTTGGCAGGGCTGGGCGAGCAGCTTTGCGTGGGGGGAAGGGGGGCTCGGCTGAGTGGCTCAGGTCATCCCCACATGGGGAGGAGGCTTGGGCTAACCCCACACAGTGTCCCATTTTCCTTTTGGGAAAAATGGTCACCCTAGCCTTAAGGGCTGCTGCAACTTGCACTAGCCCCACGGAGCTTCCCGCAGTAGGGAAGTGCCAGGTCACAGGCCTACCCTAGTCACACTTTCTAACACTTCCAAGCACCCCCTATGTCAAGGGCTTCTGTGAGGGAGGCACAGTTTACCAGGGAGGCCGCACATCTGTACTATGGTGGCTTGTACTAGCATAGCCAGAAAAGAGGGCCCATAGGACAACCATGAATCTAGCTCTCAATGGCTGCTGAGACATAACAGCTGCCAGCTATTGAGCAGTTTACCCAGTGTCACTGTCGGTACTGAGAAAATCACAACAGATGTAGCTACTGGTATGTATATAACTGACAGATGATGCTGTCATTCTGTTTTGTGTGTACTTCTCCTTAGGGGGTCTGTCCTGGGGGATCAGGGGACTTCTCTCTCCTCCAGCAGGGCTTTCAGGGACTACCCTGTACAAGCTTCTGCCTCCCTCAGTCCTTCTGGAGGCATGGTCACTGGAACAATGTGTATAGTTGGGGAGCTGAGAACCACTGAACCAAACTGTAAACCCTGCATATGATGGAAACCACTTCAAGCCAGCCCTAGTTCCAGCAGCTATGTCAAGAGGTGGAGGACGTGGCAGCCTGTCACATAAAGTACAGCAGGAAAGGGGAATGACTCCCTCTCCCAGACAATTTTCTTGAATAGGGATTAAGAAATACCCCTTTTCCCAGACTGAGAATATCCTGAACAAACCTTATGGAATTAAGGTAAAGTTTATTGAATTAGGGTTAATACCTTTGGGGCCAATTGTGATGGGTTGGGTCACAGAGACCCCCTTGGGACTGCCACCTGATGTGCTGAGACTACCTCTGAACCCATTTTCCCTGCCAGCTTGGGACTTCAGTACCCTGTCTTGTTGAACCGACATGCTAGCCTGCTGCAAACACAGACCCAGGTCTGAACCATGTCCCCCAAAAGCTGCAGGCTTAACTGAAAACAGCTTAGAAAGTGCTCCTGTCTCTAGCATCCAGATACCCAGTTCCCAATGGGGTCCAAACCCTAAATAAATCGATTTTACTCTGTATAAAACTTATACAGGGTAAACTCATAAATTGTCCACCCTCTATAACACTGATAGAGAGATATGCACAGCTGTTTGCTCCTACAGGTATTAATTATTTGCTCTGGGTCAATTAATGAGCAAAAAAAGATTTTATTAAGTATAAAAAGTAGGATTTAAGTGGTTCCAAGTAATAACAGACAGAGCAAATTAAATTACCAAGCAAAATAAAATAAAACATGCAAGTCTAAGCCTAATACAGTAGGAATTGAAAACAGATGAAATCTCACTCTCAGAGATGTTCCAATAAGCTTCTTTCACAGACTAGACTCCTTTCTAGTCTGGGCCCAATCCTTTCCCCTGGTACAGTCCTTGTTACAGCTCAGGTGGTAGCTAGGGGATTTCTCATGACTGCAGCCCCCTTTGTTCCGTTCCACCCCCTTTTATTAACTTTGGCACAAGGCAGGAATCTCTTGTCTCTTTGGGCCCCCACCCCTCCTTCTAAATGGAAAAGCACCAAGTTTAAGATGGGTTCCAGTACCAGGTGACATGGTCACATGTCCTGTGAGACTCCAAGCCTTCATTCTTCCTGGCCTGACTCACAGGAAGGCCTGCAGGTAAACAGAGCCATCTACAGTCAATTGTCCTGGTTAATGGGAGCCATCAAGATTCTAAACCACCATTAATGGCCCACACTTTGCATAACCACAATAGGACTTCAGAGTTATAGTTTATATTCCTTGTCTCAAATGCAATAATGATACATTCATACAAATGGGATGAACACACTCAGTAGATTATAAACTTTGTAATGATACCTTATAAGAGACCTTTTGCATGAAGCATAATCCAGTTATATTATATTGACACATTAGCATATTTTCATAAAATCATAGGGAGTGCAATGTCACACCAATGTATTAAAAATGTAATTGTGTATGTGTCATGGCATTGTAGGAAGGGGGATGCTACAGAAGTTCCTCCCTTAGCAGCCTTTCAAGCCATCTCCTGTTGAGGTTTGAATATGCTACTTCAAACTGGGTTCTCCAGGGACCAACAGACAAAGAAAGGGTTTTTAGATAAATAGCCTGGTTTTAAATAGGCTCAGAGTCAGGGCCTTCCTGACCAGCAAATGGACAGAACCTCCTAGTCTATGGAGGGGAGGGTTGTAAGGAATGGGGCTACTGAGGTCCCATAAGACCGGATGGTTGTTTTAAGCTAAAGTTGTGATGAACTTGTAACCACAAGGAATTCCCTATGGGTGGCTCTGCTGAAGGACTGCTCCTATCAGAGGTTGGAGTTTCGCCTTGTAAGTTTGTTAGCAGGCCTGTAAGTTTTTGTATTGTTTTAATATATCTTCTCTGTAATGCTCTTTACCTTAATAATAACATAGGCTTTCACAGGAAGGTTTGGGTGGTACCCTTATAACTGTAGCAATTACACCTGTTAACTGTCACTGAAGAGAAAGCAAGCTGCTGTCCTTGGGCAACATGTCTGTCTGGAAAATACACAATGAGGGCAGGGAACTGTGCAGTCTGGAAATACCCTGATCTGAATGGAGGGAGACTCCTAGAAAAGCAATGGCTGGGGAGCTGGAAGCCTGAGAACAGATGTTCTTGCTGGACCACTGAGGGGAAATACAGATGCAGTTGTCCTGAACGGTGACACCCGCTAATCTTTGGTGTGATAGCTAGGCCATCTCTGGGATTTCTCTGGCAACTGCTCAGAGACACTCTCCATAGTCCCTAGCAGAGATGTTAGCCCACAGTAATCAGTTAATGGCAATAAGCTTGACCAAAGTCATGTCTACATAGTGAGTGGCTGTAGGACAGCGTTGACATTTGTGTGACTGTCCTGCAAGTTATCTCACTACTACTCTCTCTAAGCTCATACACTGGCTTTCTCCTTCCTACTGTCTTGATTTTCTGCCTTCTTCACCCTGTTTAAATTGCTCTCATAAGAGTAATTAATTACTTCTTCCTTCTCAAATCTAAGTGTCTTTTCTCCCTTCTCATTTTCCTGGTTCCCTCTGCTGGCATTCATACCATTGACCATCCACTTCTCTTACAGACCCCTTCTTACGTGGCTTCTTGCTGATTACGCTTTCAAGATATCTTCTTCTTGCTCCCTCAACTTCTCTTTAGTATTGCCCAGGTCCTTTCCCCCCATATAAACTATACATCTGTGTGATCTTGTCTGCTCCTATGGTCTTATCACTTCACCAGTGGTGAAGCTGAAATCCACCTCTCCACTTCTGACTTAATACTATGCTCAGGCTCACATCTTTTATGTTAGGAAATCTTCTCATGCATGTCCCATTACTTCCTTACACTAAATATGCCTAAAACTCTTCCCCATTTACCTTTCTCCATTACCATTGACCACCATTTCTTTTCTGTCACTTAAGCTCCAAACTTAAAGTCATCTTTAACTCTTCTTTTTACAGCTTTTTGCTCTTTCAGGCTCTTGCCAAATCTCCTTATCGAGTCATGACATCCCTCTTTCTCTTGGACTGTTGCAACTTCCTTCCACAGAGGACCAAAGTGGTCCTTTGGAAGAAACTAAGAGGCAACTTGATCACATTCTATAAGTACCTACACAGGAAGATGATAGCTGATTTTACAGGGCTCTTTAGCCTAGCTGACAAATGCATAACAAGATTCAATGGCTTGAAGTTGAAACTAGTAAAATTCAAACAGGAAATATGATACTATATTTTTAAAAACAGTGAGGGTAATTAACCATTTGAACAGAGATTACCAAAGGATGCCATGGCTTCTCCCTCTGTTGGAATAATCATATCAAGACTGGATGTCTTTCTAAAAGCTATACATCTAGTTCAAAGACAAGTTACTGGGCTCACTGTAGGAATCCTGGGGTGAAATTCTATGGCCTGTGCTGTGAAGGAGATCAGAGTAAATAACCATAATGGTCCTTTCCGTGAGTCCCACCTTAATCCATCAGTCTTTATCATCTCCTCATCTGGTCAGCAAAAATACAACAGCAAAAATAACTTAATCCACAAGTCTGGAGTAAGAGACCACATGTGTAATCCAACCTTCACTGGAAGGGAGAGGCCTCAGTGGATGGTCCCCTCTATTGCCCCCATGATTACCAGTGTAGAGAATAAGGTGCAAAAAAATCTTTAGCCCAACAGAAACAATGCTTCCTAATTGTCAGTTTGAGCCAGGAGCTGCTTATGAAGAACTGCGGGAGATGCATATGTTTTCCTCCCATTTCTTATATTCCTAGTCATGAGTCTGGCCTGTCAGTCTGTATGTACAACATGCTATTATGGCACCAAACAACAAAACTAGTCAACAACTGAAAGCTCTACATGTAGTATCCTATTGATTCCAGTGTAATCAAAATGTTTCCCAAGATTATTTCAATATACTCTCCTTCACATTAAATGGCACTGCCAGCCAGTGCAGTGTGCATGAGTCCAACCCATACCAATGAGACCATTCTAGAAATCTCCATAAACGTCCTTTGTCTTCGCAGCACATCTCTAAACTTTAGCCCCCTTCCCAAATCCCTCACACGGTGTTAGTAGGTTGCTGTGTTTAATTGAGAACATTAATAAATTTTTCAGTGTGAAGTGTGCTTGTAACTTGTACCTAAGACACTAATAAGTCGAGTTCAATAGTGGAAAAAAAAAACCTGACATCATTAAGGTTAATAACCCAGTAGTTTACCAGAGAAGCTCCACATCAATTTGAATTGATCGTCTGAATAGGATTAAAGGATGCTAACTGCATCAAACCCATTGTTTCACACTGACCTAGAGTGATGATTTGCTGTGCCATCAGAGAAGGTAACAGGTCCCACATGCTTTGAAATTTGTTTGCAACTCCTGTCACTTTGGTAGTGTCATATATAGTGGAAATATGGTCACAGTTGTGTTTAATATGATATTGAAGTAGAGAGAAATTAAAACTATACTAACTGTTTAATATTGGGATGGCTGAACAGAATGATAACAATGTTGACTTTCAGAAAGACTCATGGCACAGGCAAATTTTGGAGACAAGGGGAGCTTGCAGGATGGCTGATTGCTTTAAATGCACTCAATTTAAGTACAAACATTCCCTATTCTTACTTACTGAGTTACTGCAAGATTTTTGGACTCCTGAAATCAATGGTAGAATAAATTTTGCAATTGCATGTAAAACTCAGTATATTTGCAAACTTTTTAAATCAACGAAAAGTGAAGAGTTAAAATTACTAATTTTAAATGTCCTTATAGCTACTGCCACAGTAAAATATGTGATGTCTCACAAACAGTGTTTGGTGAAGAGTCTGCTACGCGAGGAGGGTAAAATCCATCTCAGTGCACAGTACCCACATAATGCTCTCTGTGCTGCTTTAAACCCATGGAAAAGCTCTAAGGAGGGGGAGACCACAAAACATCTGGACAGACAGGTCACCCAAAGGGGCTCCTCTACACCCATTGTGTGCTATGGAGTGAATTTAGCTCTGCCTGCATTTGGACCCATCATTATTCACATGGAGCAGTGCTGGTAAGTCTGAACAATAATACATTTAAAAGCTGAATGTAGTGAGAATGTAGGGGGGCTGGTAGGAAGTGGGCAGATGGGAGGGGGAAGCACGCCAGAAAGCAGGGTCATGAGGGTGGCTTGTGGGGGTGGCGGGGCTGTGAATGGGAGCTGGAGTTCTAAAGGAGGAGGATGTCGTGGAGATGTGAGAAAGATCAGGGCTCTGCAGAGGATACTTATCACACTGATCACTACTCAGGGGAATAAACTATCAGTACTGATGCATATGCATTAAACAAGCTTGGGAAACTCCTACACTAGAAGACAAATGTGAGCTGTGAAATGAGGGAGTTGAAGCTGGGAAGGAGAACTGGTGAATGGTATGTAAGATGGAGTTTTAATTGACTGAACTAGGGATTATAGCTAAAGCTTAGTGGAAGCATATTTTAATGGAAAACACATTTTTTGTTCCAGAAAGAGGAACCACTATAACATCATATTTTAACCTTTTTTTCCCTCTGCTTCTTGTGACAATGGAGTGGATGATCGGTAACTTGAAGTTCTATTTTCTTGTCACTGTGGGTTGTCCCTGCCTCAAAAACCCATCATCAAGTGGCTTGTAAAGAGTGTAAATACTGGCTTGAGCATCAGTAGCTCTAAAAATACTAAGCCACTTATGTTATGTTCAGGAGCTGATGAAGGAAAACTGTTATTAGGAAAGCACTAGCCTCTTTGTTCACAGTTACAGCACAGTATAGCTAACTGATTTTGACTACACTTGTGGCACAATATTAAAAACGTTCAATCGACTAAATAACCAAGTTTAGTCAGGTTATTGTCTAAAGACAAAGTAGTACAATGTAAAAAGGAAGTATATACGTCACTCCCTCTGGAAAGCTGTGGTCTTGCAGCTTGCAGTTCACCTTACACAGGTATGCTCTGAAATATGCATTCAAAACCACCTCAATTTATTTTGGACTCGATTATGAGTTAGAAGGCTTTCTATATGTCACTGAGTTCTAACCCACCAGTTCATACCAGTCCTGTATCTTTCCTTATCTTTGGTTTTATTACAGGTACTATCAGCCTGTGAAGATACCTCCCAACCTTGTACCAAGCCATATCTTTTTTCCAGTGCCAAAGCTGACTTCAGCTTTGCAGGGTATTGTGGGATATAAATATATTTTGACATAAGTGAACTGAATTATGGGACATGCATAATACCATTCAGTTAGTATAACTTTTTTACACCTATGTATATAATTTATATCATATGAAAACTGTGCACATAATACCTATTAATGTAGTGTGTACAATACCTAACATATATGTATTGGCTATCAGCGTATTTGTTGTATAAAACATGTGTACTCCACTCATTAGATTTTAACCTGGACTCCTCCCCCTCCCATGGACATTCTGTGGCATTATCATAGCTTCATTCTATGTATGATAATTACACTGAAGGCAGTGCCTATGAAAATAACAGGCATAGGATGGGGAAACACAGACTTTCAAATATTTAGCCAATTTTTTGTTTGTTTTTTGTTTTAGGTCAGACCATACAGTGGTCTGATAAATGTCAATCTCCTTTCCAGTTATATCAGGAATATGCCAGGTTGAGGAGAAATTTTCCTGCAAATTTTGCTTTGCATTTAATTATAGCAATTATAGTGCCCAGATCACTGGCAAAGTCCCCAGGATGTTGACTCTTTCTTAATGTTACTGTTCTATAGATTACAGTTTCTTTGCCAGCATGATGCCCTCTAACTACCCAGCTGTTGACTATGTCACAGGTATGTAGGAGGGCTTTGTTTGCTGGATCTTTGAAAATTTCTCAGGAGCCTGCCACTCAGCAATCATTACACAAAGATCCCTTACGGAGACCAGGGATAAGATTACATGTTGTACTGAATGGGCTCTTCTCTTCTGCCCTTTGGGAATGGCATTCCTGTACTATTTTGTACCTAGTTTGTCCGATCCAATATAATTACACACATGACTTTAGAAAAGGATACAGGTGACGTGCTTTTTTTGGTTTTTCTTGTTTGCTTTAATATAATTTAGTTAGTTTGTTAGAAGAACAAATAGAAATTAGAATAGTTTGTTCACTGTAACATTTATTTATAGTGAAAAGGACAATGATTAATTGGCAAAGCTGAGCAGCCTATGTTAAGGGAAGTTTCTATCACCCTTATTCACAACGAGTAGTACCTTATGCTACAGGCAGTCCCATTGAAATAAATGGGAATACTCAAGTAGTAAGTCACTACTCATCATGAATAACAGGATCAAACTCTGTCCTTAATTTTTTAAATATTCAAATTGGTTTTATTTTGCAATAATACAAGATTATTTTTTAAACATTAATATGACCTCCCTCAGAGCCTGTTTCTTCTCCCAAGCAAATACCTTAATGAGAATGTAGTGGCCTCTGAATCCCATTTTAAAATTTGTTGGGAGTCATTACTATGGCTCAATTCTGCAGCAGTGAAGTCAGTAGGAGTTTGGCCACTAACCTCATTTGGGGCTGACTCAGGCCTTCTGTCTATTGGAGTTTTTTTTGACAGGAGCGAAATACTATCAATCAGAGATCTCTGTTCAGTTTAGGAGTATGTCTTTTCCAGTAACGAAATGACTGAATTACTCATGAGTGAAGTCGCAAGTGAATTACAAGGGTCATCCCAAATAAGTACCAATTAAAATCTTAACACTGCGCCACAACATCATGTATTCTACACATGCCACATTTTACAGGAAAACTGCCTTAGACTGTTAAAGTATTTTGACTGGTATTATGTTGTGTCCCTTCACCACAAGTCCAACTGTAGGGATCTCAGTAGTAAACCTGGCCAGTTGTTGTTGTTTTTTAAACATGCAAAAATGTCATCATTTATCAGCCTGCTCTAGTAATAAGTCCACACCTCTAAAAATGATGTAAAATGCTTCTCTACATGGACATCACAACTTTGAAGTCTGATAGCCAAGGAACCTCTCAGAGCAAGTGGTTTCACACTGGAAAGATGGCAATCTGTTTTACAGTGGTATGAATATTCCATTTTTAACTTTGTAATGTCATAAAATGCATTACCTTAAATATGGTCAGTTTAGGACTGAACCTGAACCTCATTCTGGTGGCATTTCTCTCCAAAAGTGCACATTTGGGGAAGGGAGAAACAGGCCATGATTTTCCCTTGATGGCTCTTTTTCCCCATTGATTTATCTTTTTCCACAGATGTGTAAACTTATGAGCAAAGCTTGTGATGAACCCTATATTACAAGAAACAGTTGTTAATTTTACTTAAACTAAAGACTATCGGTTTATTATCTGACAACGTGTTAGTAATGATAAAAGGAATGTGCTATATTTCTCCATACACAGAGGCAAACATGCACTTTCAATTTGGTGACTTACTGTAAATAATGGGGGTGAGGGGTGAACAAACTCCACAAGAGAGAAAGGACAAAGTGGCCCTCACCCTCTCCATTTTGAAACTCCTCATAGTCTTGGCCCATTAGCATATAGACTTATTATGTTTTAAAGGTACAGTACACAAAACATAAATTGATATGTACACATAATAAAATAATGAATTAAATATGTTTAGTTTTATTTAAACTATCTTGCATTTTCTTATAAACTAATTAAATCTGAAATGTTAAACTAAATCCATGGCATCATAAGTACCCTCATACTGGGTCTAGCCCAGTATCCTGCCTTCTGACGGTGGCCAAAGGCTTCAGGGGGAATGAACAGAAGAGGGCAATTATCAAGTGATCCATCCCCTGACATCCAGGCCTAGCCTCTGGCAGTCAGAAGTTTAGGGACACCCAGAACATGGGGAGGCATCCCTGCCCCTCCTGGCTAAGAGCCACAGATGGACCTAACATCCATGAATGTATCTAGTTCTTTTTTTTTTAACCCAGTTATATATTTTGACCTTGACAACATCCCCTGGCAACGAGTTCCACAGGTTGACTATGCATTGTGTGAAGAAGTACTTGCTTTTGTTTGTTTTAAATCTGTTGCATATTAATTTCATTGGATGACCCCTGGTTCTTATGTTACATGAAGGGGTAAATAACACTTCGCTATTCACTTTTTCTCTACCATTCATGATTTTATAGACTTCTATCATAATTATCTCTTTTCTAAGCTGAAAAGTACCAGTCTTTTTAATCTCTCCTCATATCGTTTTTGTGGCCCTTATCTGTACCTTTTCCAATTATGATATATTGAGATGGAGTGACCAGAGCTGCCTGCAGTATTCAAGGTGTGGATGTACCCTTGATTTATATAGTGGCATCATGATCCTACATGACAGCAACCTGAAGCTCAGATGAAGTGGTCAGCAGAGTGAACCATATTGGGTGGGAGTCAAACAAAATACCTAACCTGAAGAAACTGTACCTAGCCGGTAATGCTTGGGTTAAGTCAGTGGCCCAAAAACCTTATGGTTTGGGAAAAAGTTAATAAAAGATTGGTAGCCAAAGACTGGAAAAAAATCCTGAATTTTTGGAGCACAAATACTGTACCAGAGATGTGGTAACTTGACTCTGGCAAACCATGGCCACTGGGAGCTGTGGGCGGAGGTGCAAATGTAAACAAACTTTCTGGCGGCCTGCCAGCAGATTACCCTGATGGGCTGCATATGGCCCATGGGCCACAGGTTGCCCACCGCTGACGTAGATGCTTTCATGCTGTCTGGAGTGGCTCATGACTGTGAATGTCTACCTCAGGACAGACTGTCAAACACAGGGCAGACACCCCAAACTGGTTCTATATTCTGTAAATAGACTTCATCAATAGACATCAAATAGACTTCATCAGTAACAAATGTGAACCCCTGTTTCAGTGTAACAGTCGTACCATGGAGTCAGACAGTCCCTTTGGACACTCTTGCCTGTCTAGCCACCCTGGCAAGCTGGACATAGTGATAAATAGTAACTTACACCAAAAATCACACCACATTCAGGTTGCTTCCAGTCCCAAGAGACCAGTCATTTACCCCAGATCAATTTGTACCTTAGATCTCACACCAAAGACAATGCCAGGAGCCGATCCTATAGTAAACTAATTAAGGATTTATTGACTTGGAAAAAGAAATGAGAGTTATCTACCGGTTAAAGCCAGCAACACAAATGAGTTTCAGTGTATGATTCAAAAGATGACAGAGCTGTAGTCACCTGGAAATTCAGGGCTAACCCATGCCAAGTAGCACAGGGATAATAATAGGAGATAGCCTATCTCCTAGAACTGGAAAGGACCCTGAAAGGTAAAGTCCAGCCCTATGCCTTCACTAGGCAGGACCAAGTACTGATTTTTGCCCCAGATGGCCCCCTCAAGGATTAAACTCACAACCCTGGGTTTATCAGGCCAATGCTCAGATCACTAAGCTATCCCTCCTTTACTTGCATTTAGGAATCTTTGCCTCTCAGAATCCAGACAGCATGAATGAGATTCAGTTTCTCTTTGTCAGGAATTTTTATCCACTCCACTCCAGAGTCCAAAACTGATGGGATGTGTTTATCTGTAGGTCTCTCCTTCCTGGATGGAGTTAGGAATGCAAGCAACAGGGCCACCCTCCTTTAATGCTACACAATGCCTTATTTGCCTTCAGTGGGCCATCTTGCACACTTTATTAAGCCATTTTTATGGTATCTTCCCCTTCCCCCCACCCCAGCTCCCTTCCATATATAAGACATCTATTTCAACTCAGCCACAGAACAGCAAAACTAGTCCCTCAGTTTGTGAGCAGTGGTGTCACATAATAAGCCTGTGAAAGTGACAGGAGCTTCCTCACAGTTATAACTATATTCCACAATCTGAAATATTCGTATTGTGTTGTGTCTGTAGGGAAAAGAGAATTGTTTATATTTTTTTAAGCTGGAAAGACAGTTTTGGTTGGTTTTGCCCTTTTAAAAAAATGCAAAAGGTATATTCCTTGGGGCCCTCGGAATGGCTGACCAGCCAGGCGGACACAAAGAGGGCTTTGGGGATTTAGCAGGAGTTTTCTGCAGAAAATCTTTTTAAACGCTACACAACATGCTAGTTAACTCCATAGGGAAGTTCAGGCACAATCTCATGCCATGATTTTATAATAAACGGTAATAATTTACATTAACATTACAATCCTTCCCAAAGGATTGTAAAGTGCACAATGCTTTAGACCCTATGCCTGGAGAGCTACCGATATACATGCACCTGATTTTAAACAAAGAAGCGTACTAGGGATGTAAGGGGTCATTTTCCATAGGAGGCTCATACTTAAAACTTACGTATTTAATACCTTGACTACACACAAATTAACTGCTTTAGTTAAGCTACTTCGAAGCCCCGTTGGATACTTAGTTCATGTTAACTATGGCTTGTTTTCATTTATCTTAAGCCTGTCTAAACCTATTTAAGTTTAAATGAAATAAGTCACTCTCAAACTGTGGAACCTCCTTATTTCAGTTAAAGTAAATCAGTTGAAATTCACATCTTTCGTTAAACTAGTGCAACTCTCTGTCTAGGCAACCCCTAAGTGTTTGGAGACTCAGGGACTTCATGTCTGGATGTCACGTCATCCACCACTGAAGTGCAGTCTCTTTTGGACAGGAACTCAGTAGCCAGTAAAACATGATAATGATTCTTTTAAAAGAGAGGGAACGGCAGAGAATCTTATCTGATAAAAGCCACAACAAGAGTTCTCACAAGCTGTGGTTTGGAGTAGGTTGTGCTACCTTCACCCCTCTCTGGGTGAAACCAGGGCTGACACCTGACATCAATCCCGGGGAAAATAATGGAGCTGCTGATACCAGACTCAATTAATAAAGAACTAAAAGATGGTAATGTAAATCAACATGGATTTATGGAAAATAGATCCTTGATTTTTTTTTAATAAGATTACAATTTTGGCTGATAAAGGTAAGGGTGTGATGTAATATACTTAGACTTCTGTAAGGCATTTGACTTGGTACAGCTCAACATTTTGATTAAAAAAATAGAGCAATATAAAATGAACATGGCACATATTTAATGGATTAAAAGCTGGCTAACTGATAGGTCTTAAAAAGTAACTGTAAATGGGTAATCACCACTGAGTGGGTAAGTTTCTAGTGAGTCTCACAGGGATTGGTTCTTGGCCCTATGTTATTTAACATTTTTATCAATGACCTGGAAACCACCCCTTTCCCTAAAATCATCACTGATGAAATTTGCAAATGACACACAAATTGAAGGAGTGATAAATCATGGCGAGGACAGGTCACTGATTCAGAGTGATCTGGATTGCTTGATAAACTAGACGTAAGCAAACAATATGCATTTAAATATGGCTAAATGTTTATTTATACATTTAGGAACATACTTGCAGGATGAGGGACTCTATCCTGGGAAGCAATGACTGAAAAAGATTTGGGGGTCATGGTGGATAATCAGCTGAATGTAAATGCCCAGTGTTATGCTGTGGACAAAAGAACTGTGATCCTTCGATGAATAGCTGGGAATCTCGAATAGGAGTAGAAAGGTTATTTTACCTCTCTATTTGGCATGGGTGGTGTGACCGCTGTTAGAAGACTGTATCCAGTTTGGTGCCTTATTTTAGGAAGGATGTTTAGGGGTATGATTAGGGGTATGGAACGGCTTCCGTATGAGGAGAGGTTAATAAGACTGGGACTTTTCAGCTTGGAAAAGAGATGACTAAGGGGAATATGATTGAGGTCTATAAAATTATGACTCCTGTGGAAAAAGTAAAGAAGGAAGTGCCATTTACTCCTTCTCATAACATAAGAACTAGGGGTCACCAAATGAAATTAACAGGCAGCAGTTTTAAAACAAAGTATTTTTTTCATACAACGCACAGTCTACCTGTGGAACTCTTTGCCAGAGGATGTTGTGAAGGCCAAGACTATAACAGGGTTAAAAAAAGAACTAGATAAGTTCATGGAGGATCGGTCCATCAATGGCTATTAGCCAGGATGGGCAGGGATGGTGTCCCTAGCCTCTGCCAGAAGCTGGGAATGGGAAATGGGATGGATCACTTGATGATCACTGTTCTGTTCATTCTCTTTGGGGCACCTGGCATTGGCCACCATCAGAAGACAGGATACTGAGCTAGATGGGCCTTTGGTCTGACCCAGTATGGCCATTCTTATTTTCTTATGGTGATAAACTGGAGAGAATTCAGGGAAAAGCCATGAGAATTAGAGGATTAAAAAACATGCCTTACAGTGATAGACTCAAGGAGCTCAACTTATTTTGTTTAACAAAGATAAGGTTAAGGGGTGACTTGATTACAGTCTATAAAGTACCTGCGTGGGGAACAAATTTGATAATGCACTGTTCAAACTAGAAGAGAAAGATATAATATGATCCAATGGCTGGAAGCTGAAGCGAGACGAATTCAGACTGGAAATAAGGTGTACATTTTTAAGAGTGAGAGTAATTAATCATTGGAACAATTTACCAAGAGGCATGGTGGATTCGCCATCATTAACAAGTTTTAAATCAAGATTAGATGTTTTTCTAAAATACATGCTCTAGGAATTATTTTGGGGGAGTTCTATGGCCTGTGTTATACAGGAGGTCATTATAAATGATCACAATCATCCCTTCTGGCCTTAGAATCTATGAATATCTCCTCCACTGTTTCTTTGAAGACCCTCGGTATTCTCTCTGGTGCTCCCATATCTTAGTCATTGTTTTATTTCCTGTTTGTCCCATTTCCCTGCCCCCCAACAGTCTCCATTGATTTATGCATGAGGTAAATCTATACAGACGGGAAAGCTAATACCAAGTAGGTAAACTGAGGAAGATATGGTATTAATAAAAATATAAATGTCTCCATCATTCTACACAAGAGTCCTGGCAGGGAAAAAAAACACAGTGATCAGACTTAGAATTTAGCCCAAAACATGGAAGCTTACAATCCTACTATTCATGCAATTGTTATTATGATAACTTTTAAGATCACAAATGATCAAGTCATCTCATTTGAAAGACAACACCGTGATCAACTAATTAGTATTGTTTCCCTATAGGCTGACAGGGAAAATTAGTGCCTACTGAAACTTTTCTGATGGATCTCATCTCAAGAGCTGCACTAATCAAACTCTAATTTATACCTGATAAGATCATAGCCAAAGATTGCAATTCTTTGTTTCTTGCAAAACCCTTGTTTTCCTTCAGTCATTTCTTCTGTACCTGTTAATATCCTGATCAACCTAACTTGGAATTAAAACAGACTGGAGAAAAGAATTAAAGTACTTGGGTCAAAGGTCAATTTTCAAAATGCTTTGGATATCACAAGCTAATCTATATTCTTCAAGATTTCATCAACACTATTATAGTAAGGCCTCTGTAGGCCACATTCTGCCCAGTTACTTTTTGCAGGGTTCCACCTTTCTAATGGCACAAAACCAGCACCCTAGCCCCACCCCTTCCCGAGGCCTCACCCCCCACTCACTACATTCCTCTTCCCTCGGTGGCTTGCTCTCCCTCACCCACACTCATTTTCACTGGGCTGGGCAGGGGGTTAGGGTACGGGAGGGGGTGAGGGCTCTAACTGGGGGTGCAGGCTCCAGGTGGGGCCAGAAATAAGAACATAAGAACATATGTTCTTATGAAATGAGGGGTTCAGGGTGTGGGAGGGGGCTTTGGGCTGGGGCAGGGAGTTGGAGTACGGGAGGGGGTGAAGGCTCCTGCTGTGGGTGTGGGATCTGGGGTGGGGCTGGTGATGAGGTGTTTCGGGTACAAGAGGGGTCACCAGGCTGGGGGGTGGGGCCAAAGGATTTGGAATGTGGGGTGGGGGGGCTGCAGGTTGAGGTAGGCAATTGGGGTGCAGGGGGGGTATGGGCTGTGGGCTGGGGGTGGAGACTCTGGGGTGAGGCCAGGGATGAGCGGTTTGGGATGCATGAGGGGCCTCCGGGTTTGCAGAGGGCTCAGGGCTGTGGCAGGGGATTTTGGCTCAGTGTTGGGATGCGGGCTTATCTTGGGTGGCTCGTGGTCAGAGGTGCAGTGGGGCTAAGGCAGGCTCCCTGCCTGTCCTGGCACTGCACTGCGCCCCGGAAGTGGCCAGCAGCAGGTCCAATTCCTAGGTGGGGGGGGGGCAGAGGCTCGGCACTGTTCTTGCCCGCAGGCACCGCCCCCCCAGCTCCCATTGGACGTGGTTCCTGGCCAATGGGAGTGTGGAGCCAGTGCTCGGAGTGGGAGCAGTGCATGGAGCCCTGTGCCCCTCCCCCCCCGCCTAGGAGCTGGATCTGCTGGCCGCTTCCGGGGTGCAGCACAATGCCAGGAGAGGTAGGGACTAGCCTACCTTAGACCTGCAGCACCACTGACCAGACTTTTAATAGCCTGGTCAATGGTGCTGACTGGAGCCCCCAGGGTCCCTTTTCAACCAGGCGTTCTGGTCAAAAACCGGACACCTGGCAACCCTAATTTTTTGGCAATCCCATATTCTTCAAATTCTTTGTTTGACACCTGTGTAAAGCCGGTGGGAGGTGTTGAAAGTCAGGATTCAGTCCAGCAAGTGGAATTGCTTCTGTGAATGCAGGAATAGAATCCAGATAACGCACCCAGAACAGCACTGATTCTACAGCACTACAAGGTTTACAAGTTGTTTTTTTCACTAAAAGCTTTAGCTGACTCAATACATATAATAGGTCAGAGCTATTGGTATGTTTTTGCTGCTGTTGTGCTGAATGAAGCAAAACCTCTGCAAATCGAGCTTAATTAGCCAATTAACCCCCATTTGAATCTGGCTCATAGCTTGAGTCTCTATTACCATGTACATTGTGTCATGATTTACACCTGTGCACAGTGGGGGTAAATCGCTGCTATCCTGATCTGTCAGCAAGTGACTACACAAAGTGCAAGGCAGAAGAGAATCAGGCCCATCCTTTGCAGAAGTAGTACAGGAAGGCTATTCTATCCCATATAATATCTAAAGTATTTATATGCAGCCCATCACCATAGTATCTGAGTGCTGCACAATCTTTAGTGTATTTATTAGATCTGGGCAGAGAAGGTATTCCATTTCCTGGAGGATTTTGATCTTTCAAAATTGGGTTTTGTTCCAATTTGGAATGAAAACCAAAAATGTAGAAATTCTCTGTGAAATGGGATGGATCCCCACTCCGGGGCAGTCCACTGGTAGGATGCCCTACAGCCATGAACCCCAAAGCCTAGGCTGTTGATAAGCTGGGCAGGTGAGTTAGCAGGTTCCTGACAGACATCTGGTTGGCAGGCAGGGTTCTATCAGAATATCACTGAAATCGAACACTCCACAAAATGTTTCAGTTTCGATGAATTGGTAAAGATATGAAGAGGTCCAAAAGTAGGAAGTTACGGGGCTGCCTCATTGTGCTGTACTGACTTCTTCCAGACAGCAGCCGGTGGCAGGATATTGCTGTTTGGAACACAATTTTTAGAAGCTCATTTTTCTTAAAATCTCAGTGTTGGCAGATGGTTTGAAGCAAAATAGATATAAATAAACTATAAATAATGGTGTAAGTTGCTATAAAATGTATTTCAAATTTGGAAGGGTTGCATTACTCATAAGTAGTGACAGTAGTGACTTTTAGATACATAGAAATCATTTTACAGCACCCCACATCAGCACATATTTTGTCTGGCCTTCATAGAATTTTTTTTTAATTGTTAAAACCAAGTAAGGGCAGGTTTTGTCATTCTTTCAGCCCCTTTCCTCTGGGTAATACATTAATTGCCAAAGAAGCAATGGTGCAAAGCCTCTACTAGGCAACTTAAGGGATATCAACAAATGCAGCGTATAGTAATTTTCAGTAACGGTGGGGAAAATTAACATGGTTTGGGAAATAAGGCATTTGAGATGCTTTATGTGAGTATAGATGCTTTCACATAACTAGAACTTTACTGAAAACATTAGCCTCTCTTTCCCTTTATGCAAGAGCAGAGTTTGAAATAACTGATGTGCTGTTCATTTGTGTTTGTGACCTCCTTTCTTAAATGCAAAGTTAACAGTAATTTTTTCTTGACATCAGTCAAAATTTGAAATTCCAGGAACATCCCAGTGACATATCACAGCAGCAGGAGGAAGAACATAGCTAGTCAGAGGTCACTTTAACAACTTAATCTAATGTGGGTTTGTAATGCAGATCTCCAAGAGGACGCTTCTCTCTGGCACACTGATAAATAATTTGATTAGATTCAGAGGGCAGGTTCCTGAAGCCCACAACACAGGACTCAATTTGCTGAAATCACTGATTCAGTTTATAAATGAGGAAGTGACACACCCAGCATTAAACTGTGTAGAAGTCAGTGCTCTGGGTCTGTGTGGTGACATAGTCCTTGATCTATAGCATTTGCTCTCATGACTGTTAAGGGGACCAATGGCACACACATAGCAGCAGAGAGATTTGATTTTCAGGTTATACAAACTGGGTTTTACACTCTCTTATCGACAATGGATTCCTCAGTATCTATTTAAATTCCCCATGTATATCCCTGACTATGAGAAACAACACATTGAGTAGGAGTACTTGTGGCACCTTAGAGATGGACCACTGGTCTGATGTGATATGACAATTCCTATGTTTCCTACCTATTGGATACCCTTCCAATAGAAACAACTTGGAGTACCTCTAGGTGCTAGCTCTATTTTGTTAATGAAAATGTTATGGGAATGCACATCCAAAAAAAATGTCCATGGCTAGTGTAACACCATATAGCCTTTTTGGAGCAGCTCCTTGCAAGTTCCTTAGCAGCACACTAACAGCTCCCATTAGAGTACTGAGCAAATCTCATTGCAGTACAGTAATGTTCACATATCAGCATTTAATCTATCCTGTTAGATTAATAAGGATCTTTCCAGTATCTAAAGAGTGTGCCATCCCTATGATCTAAATCATGGAATCCACAGTACTAACTTGTTTACTTGAACAAAACACAAATTTAATTGATATCTTCTTTCTTGGATACAAGGCACGTGGGTAAAACATGCTCAAGCCAAGAAGCTCAATTTCAATATACTAGATCCTCCAAGAAGATCCTTTTCAACCCTACTTAGAACGGAATAATTCACTGTGACACTATAACAGTCCCCAGACTAGAAAGGGTCACACTTTATTGTAGACATTTCATTGGCAACATCATTTGGCAGGTTACATCTTGACACATGAACCCTGAAGGGGGTAGTTTTGGCAGTAATATATTGCTGTGGATATTTTGTCACCACTATTAAATTTTGCAGGGTTTTTATTTAAGACTTTTCACTTACACTGGTGTCACGTCATCGAAGTTAATGGTGTTACTCATGTTTTCCCCTTATGTGAGAAGAACATCAGGTCCATGTTTCCTAAGGTTAGAATTTTCATGTCATAACTATGATATATCAACAAGAGGGGCATGACAAAGTATCCTTGACAAGACATCACCCGCAACACCTCACAGTGCTACACAGACTCCAAATGAGCTTTACTGAACAGAGGATGATACCAGTATTTTGGTAATACATTTGGAAGTAAGCCCCCTGGAAATCCCAGGATTGCTTTTGCAGCAGTTGTGTAGTAGTATGTGATTAGAAAAGAGCCAGTTTCCATTTCTTCAGCAATCCCTTTATAGCACAGGGCTTAATTACAGCAGGCGAGGGGTAATGCTTATCTCACACTGGAGAGTAATAATTGTTTTAATTAGAAAAAACCTATTGTACCTGCCGAGAATAAACGCTGAAAGTTTCACTTCACCGGATAAACTGTGTCATTTTCCTGAAGCCATCACTTTTGGTTTATGTTTGATGATGTTTATGGTTTTCCATATTTTATTGCCACAGGTCATTCTAAATTTTAAATTACATCCATTTTATAGGGTACATGTAAACAGTGGATTTGTTTCCTGGATGGCAAAGATTAATTGAAGGATTTCGTGCTCTCTAATTGATCATGAAATGGTAGGAATCATGACACACTGTGTGGCTTTCAAAGGAGAACTGAAATTGGGCAAATTTAAATACTCTGGGAGGATACTTATTGTCTTTCTTGAGATAATTGATGCATTGAGTATTATACTTGAGACATGAAATAGGTTTTGGGAAATGTAGACTTCTGTTGACGGAGTGGAGGCAAAGTATACCCTTCATAGTCCATAATTATTTATTTACTTAAGGATACCCTGAATTTAAATCAAAGCCTGCTTAAAAAATGTGTTCATTCTCACAACTCTTAAACTTTGCAAAGAAGAGCTATTATATAGTTATGGCACAAAATGCCTCTAGCTAGATTAACATGTGGTCTGAATAACCCTTGAATCTAGCAGAAGTTTTCTTTAGGCTACACAGATATCCAGGAAGTGATACCCACCACCATCAACCTTAAAGGGGCTTCATTCTTTGTTCTCAGCATGCTCTTGAATTTCATGACTGGAGAGTTCACAAGGGAGGTTTCATCTGAAAAAAAAATCTATGTAAGTGCAGATAAGCATTTAGAGGAGGCAAACAGCAAGGAAGGACTGAAATTGTTTAGGATGGTTCATGGGGAAATTGAATGACATTAAGCAAATGAAAATGCTGTCTGAATAAAAATGTTCTAGCAGTGAAAACTGTGAAATCTAAAAGACCATGAGATTGTCTGCCAAGGGAAGAGAAAGACACATTATTTGGGACATTTACAGCTGGTATAGATAAGACCCTGAATGAATTGTAGTCCTATTATCTGCTTGCAGATAAGTGGGATGAAATCCCTTCCTTCCTAGTCCCCTGCTTGGGGTTTAAGGCTCAATCCTATTTTCCAATCAGGTCAGTGGAAATACTGCCATTGTTCTGAGTAGCGTAGGATCAAGCGCTTACTGGTGGAAGGAGAAGAATATGAAATTCAGATGACAAAATACCCACACATTTAGAATTAGAAATAAATACATCTTCAAACAATAGCAAAGATAGTTTCTTCTGTATTTACTAGGGCTGCCAAGTGATTAAAAAATGAATTGCAATTAATCATGCTGTTAATAATAGAATACCATTCATTTAAATATTTTTGGATGTTTTCTACATTTTCAAATATATTGATTTCAGTTACAACACAGAATACAAAGTATACAGTGCTCACTTTATATTTATTTTTATTACAAATATTTGCACTGTAAAAAACAAAATAAATGGCATTTTATTCAAATCACCTAATACAAGTACTGTAGTGCAATCTCTTTATCATGAAAGTTGAACGTACAAATGTAGAATTATGTAAAAACCAACCTGCATTCAAAAATAAAACAACGTAAACAAACTTGTTTCTCTTAGTGACTGACTGAACAAGAAGTAGGACTGAGTGGACTTGTAGACTCTAAAGTTTTACATTGTTCTGTTTTTGAGTGCAGTTATGTAACAAAAACCCTACATTTGTAAGTTGCACTTTCATGATACAGAGATTGCACAACAGTACTTGTATGAAGTGAATTGAAAAATACTATTTCTTTTATCAATTTTACAATGCAAATATTTGTAATAAAAATAATATAAAGTGATCACAGTACACTTTGTATTCTGTGTTTTAACTTAAATTGATATATTTGAAAATGTAGAAAAACATTCAAAAATATTTAATACATTTCATTTGTTATTCTATTGTTTAACAGTGTGATTAATCATAATTAATTTTTTTATTGCGATTAATTTTTTTGAGTTAATCACGTGAGTTAACTGCAATTAATCTACAGCCCTAGTATTTACCTGCCAAGACCCAAGTCCAGGGCTCTCTTTTTCCCTTTCAAGAATGGATTAAACTAAAATAGCATTAAGAACTGAAGTCCTCTGGCTCCATTTAAGGAAGTGTTTTTCAAACCGTGGGTCGTGACCCACTACTGGGTGACAGCATGTAAGGCACTGGGTCACCTTGCTCTGGTGAGCACCACTGACCTGGATGTTAAAAGTCCTGTCGGTGGTGCAGCCCAGCTAAGGCAGGCTAGTGCCCACCTGTTCTGACACCGCGCTGTTACCGGAAGCAGCCAGCAGCAGGTCCAGCTTCTAGGCAGGAGGGCCACGGGGCTCCACACGCTGCCCCTGCCCCAATCACTGGCTCCGCACTCCCATTGGCCAGGAACCACAGCCAATGGGAACTGGGGAAGGGGTGTGTGTGCCTGTGAGTGAGAGTTGTGCGCCTCCGCCTAGGAGCCAGACCTGATGCTGGCAGCTTCTGGGGTGCAGCACAATCTGCGGTGCACCCCGGCTGCACCATTAACCAGGAGCCACCAGAGGTAAGTCTGCACCCCAACCCTGTGCCCCAATCCACTGACCCCAGCCCTGAGCCCCCCCCCAACCTGGAACCCCTTCCTGCACCCCAAACCCCTCTCCCCCGGCCCCACCCCAGAGCCTGCATCCTCAGCCCAGAGCCCGGACCCCCTCCCACCCCAACCCCCTGCCCCAGCCCTGAGCCCCTCCCACATCCCCAGTGCCCCCCCATCCCCAGCTCCGTTGGCTCACGGGCATCAATAATTTTCTTCAACCAGGTCCCCAGAAAAAATGTTTGAAAACCATTGATTTAAGGTGTTGTTGAGGTCATCTACTTTTGCAAGGGAAAAAGAGTAGTCTGAATGCAGGTCTTGACAAATGAAAAGCTTTTCAGGTCACCTTAAGAGAACAATTAGCAGAGGGAGATGAAACAAAGTGAACCATTACAGGTTACTTGAAAATGAGGGAAGTGTTTACATTCACTTTCTATCATTCTACAGTATTTGGCTGTCCCCAAAGTGTACTTATGCTTTATTCAGTTATAGATGGTTCCACGATTATCTTCTTGCTCCTCCAGTATGACAAAAAATAGCCCCAAATGAGTAGACTACTTAAGCATGTGTTTAATTCTTATTGATTTCAGTTGACCCTAGGCCCATGATTCATTTCTTTGCTGAATAAAGACCATACTGAACAATTACTATACAGGTACATCCATAAATATTTAAGTCATTCTTGTGGAAATAAAAACAGTAGAAGAGACTGTTAATTGTGCTAATAAATAATCTAATTCAAATTACATTAATGTAAAGGGCTAGTTATCTACTTATCAGTCGGGTGCTATGTGCTAAATATAACCATTTACTGAACTGAACTGCAGTAACTCCTCGCTTAACGTTGTAATTATATTCCTGAAAAATGCGAGTTTAAGCGAAATGATGTTAAGCAAATCCAATTTTCCCTTCAGAATTAATGTAAATAGGTGGGGTTAGGTTCCAGGGAAATTTTTTTCACCAGACAAAAAACTATATATTATATATACACTCAGTATATCTTTTAAACAAACAATTTAATACTGTTCACAGCTCTGATGATTGTGAAGCGTGGTTGAGGTGGTGGAGTCAGAGGGTGGAAGAGGGAGGGATATTTCCCAGGGAATGTCTTGCTGCTAAATGATGATGAACTAGCACTTGGCTGAGCCCTCAAGGGTTAACACGTTGTTAATGTAGCCTCTCATCAAGGCAGCACGAACAGGAGGGAGAGGAGACAGCATAGCAGACAGAGACAGACACACACTTTGTGTGTGTGAGAGAGACAGATGCACACTGCCCCTTTAAGTAAGCTGACCCACTCTTAAGTGCGTTGTCTTTTTAAGTAGATCAGGAAGTTGAGACAGCAGCGGCTGCCCCAAGCTCTCTATGTCTCTCTCCGTCCATGTCCCCTCCCTGCTCTATATGGAGAAGGGGTAAACAGGGTGCAGGAGCAAGGGGGAGAGCCTCCCCCTCTTCACCCTGCACAGAAAGCAGGAGTCTCTGGGAGCAGCTCCAAGGCAGAGGGCAGGAGCAGCACATGGCAGTGGGGGGAGGGACAGCTGAACTGCTGGCAATTGATAGCCTGCTGGGTGGCTGCAGCACAGGGAACTTAGGGGAGCAGGAGCTGATAGAGGGAGCTGATGGGGGGCTGCCGGTCCACCCTGGTTACAAGCCCCCACCAGCAATGGGGTACTCTGCCTGCAAGCAGTGGACAAAGCAGGCAGCTGCCAAACGATGTTAAAAGGGAGCATTGCACAATTTTAAACAAGCATGTTCCCTAAATGATCAGCAACGCAACAATGAAACAATGTTGACCAGGACAACTTTAAGTGAGGAGTTACTGTACTACACTGACACTTGTTTGCTTTGCTATAATGATTTGGGATCAGTACAAAAAAGATAGAAGAAAGTTGAAACCCACTGTCAAAAAAACGACATCAGAAATGCAGTACATAGTTGACACAAAGCAGAGTACAGTAGAACCTCAGAGTTATGAACACTTAGGGAATGCAGTTTGCTCATAACTCTGAAATGTTCATAACTCTGAACAAAACGTTATGGTTATTCTTTCAAAAGTTTACAACTGAACATTGACTTTGAAACTTTATTATGAAGAAATAGTGCTCAAGATAGTTAAGACCAAAGCAGACTGTGAAGAACTTAAAAAAGATCTCACAAAACTAAGTGATTGGGCAACAAAATGGCAAATGAAATTTAATGTGGATAAATGTAAAGTAATGCACATTGGAAACAATAACCCCAACTATACATACAATATGATGGGGGCTAATTTAGCTACAACTAATCAGGAAAGAGATCTTGGAGTCATCGTGGATAGGTCTCTGAAGACGTCCACGCAGTATGCAGCGGCAGTCAAAAAAGCAAACAGGATGTTAGGAATCATTCAAAAAGAGATAGAGAATAAGACAGAGAATATCTTATTGCTCTTATATAAATTCATGGTACGCCCACATCTTGAATACTGCGTACAGATATGGGCTCCTCATCTCAAAAAAAGATATACTGGCATTAGAAAAGGTTCAGAGAAGGGCAACGAAAACGATTAGGGGTTTGGAACGGGTTCCATATGAGGAGAGATTAAAGAGGCTAGGACTCTTCAGCTTGGAAAATAGGAGACTAAGGTGGGATATGATAGAGGTCTATAAAATCATGAGTGGTGTAGAGAAAATGAATAAGGAAAAGTTATTTACTCGTTCCCATAATATAAGAACTAGGGGTCACTAATATGAAATTAGTGGGCAGCAGGTTTAAAACAAATAAAAGGAAGTTCTTCTTCACACAGTGCATAGTCAACCTGTGGAACCCCTTTCCTGAGGAGGTTGTGAAAGCTAGGACTATAACAGGGTTTAAAAGAGAACTAGATAAATTCATGGAGGTTAAGTCCATTAATGGCTATTAGCTAGGATGGGTAAGGAGTGGTTCCCTAGCCTGTTTGTCAGAGGGTGGAGATGGATGGCAGAAGAGAGATCACTTGACCATTACCTGTTAGATTCACTCCCTCTGGTGCACCTGGCATTGGCCACTGTCGGCAAACAGGATGGATGGACCTTTGGTCTGACCTAGTATGGCCATTCTTATGTTCTAAGAAGGAAAATGCTGCTTTTAACCATCTTAATTTAAATGAAACAAGCTCAGAAACAGTTTCTTTACCTTGTACATTTTTTTTAAACTTCCCTTTTTAAAAAATAGTTTACGTTTAACACAGTACTGTACTATATTTGGTTGTTTTTGTTTTGTTTGTCTCTGCTGCTTCCTGATTGAATACTTCTGGTTCCAAATGAGGTGTGTGGTTGATCAGACAGCTCATAACTCTGGTGTTCATAACTCAGAGGTTTTGCTGGAGTTCATAACTGCTCTGAGTACAAGACAATGCATTTTTAACTGAAAGGTGCCTTAGAGGTTTTTTTTAAAAAAGCTATTAGATACTACCATATCTGCATATTTACTGCCCTGTGTTAAAAAAAAAAATCTGTGGTTGCGTTTCCCTCCTTTTGCCAGGGATCCTTTTAAAAAATGAAACTGTAAGCAGCAGAGAGTGTCACCAAAGTGACATAAAAACGAGGACATTTACAACTATCAGGAATAGTATAGGAAACTACTTTTAAGATTTCTAATGTTTGTTATGGAGTGAAACGTCTAAAATGTTATATATGAAATACCTACGTTAAAAATTATAATCGCACAATAATTTGATCTTCAGCTGATTTTTTTTTAAAAAGTAAAATGATAGAATCCAAAATGTCTAGAAACTCATAGTAATATTCAAATGCTTTCTAACTTAGCAGTGCAGAAGAACACGTCAAATTTCATTTAAGATATCTATAAAATGGCAGTATCCAACATACAGATGAAAACAGAAAGTTTGACATGAAACAAAAGTATCTCTATATATTTATACAGTTTTGAAAAAACTGACTGAAAGTGAACCTATTCCCCCCCCCCCACACACAAACTCCCTACAAATAATTTATGATCAATTTGATTAAGTCACGTTGGTACTGCTACTCTAATTAACACCTAATAATCTGTTCCACCGAATTAACAAATCTTTTCATAATGGATGCCACTTAACCAAGAGTGTTTCCAAATGCATAGTTTTGTAAATCTATATCCTGATAAAAAGTTATAAAATCATAGAATATTAGGGTTGGAAAGGACTTCAGGAGGTCATCTAGTCCAATCCCCTGCTCAAAGCAGGACCAATTCCCAACTAAATCAATCCAGCCAGGGCTTTGTCAAGCCGGGCCTTAAAAACCTCTAAGGATGGAGATTCCACCACCTCCCTAGGTAACCCATTCCAGTGCTTCACCACCCTCATAGTGAAACAGTGTTTTCTAATATCCAACCTAGACCTCCCCCACTGCAACTTGAGACCATTGCTTCTTGTTCTGTCACCTGACACCACTAAGAACAGCCTAGCTCCATCCTCTTTGGAACCCTCCTTCAGGTAGTTGAAGGGTGCTATCAAATCCCCCCTCACTCTTCTCTTCTACAGACTAAATAACCACAGTTCCCTCAGCCTCTCCTCATAAGTCATGTACCCCAGCCCCTAATAATTTTCATTGCCCTCTGCTAAAACTCTCCAATTTGTCCACATCCCTTCTGTAGTGGGGGGCCCAAAACTGGACACAGTACTCCAGGTGTGGTCTCACCAGTGCCAAATAGAGGGGAATAATCACTTCCCTTGATCTGCTGACAATGCTCCTACTAATACAGCCCAATATGCCGCTGGCCTTCTTGGCAACAAGCTAGTAGTTATGTCACTACTTAAAGAGGTAACAATTTGATTTAACATTTATTTTTCCTCCAGTGTTCATAGTTTTGCTGAAGAATAGCAACTATGACATTATATTAACAATGTTTGTTTTGTTGAATGAAATACATTGATTAATTTTATATTAACACTGTTACTTGGTTTTTCTGTGTAATTTCCCCCCTTTTAATTTCTCCCTCCCACCAGTTCCCGTAAGCTGACATATATTCCTGTTTTCTTCCATCCTCCTTTGATTTTTACCAGTGTGATTTTATCATTCACTTTTCACTCTCATTGGCTTGCAAGACTTCTGATCTGCTGCAATATGCGGAAGGACCTCAGTTTCCATTGAAGATGCTTATACTTTTTAAGTATCTGTCCTTGTAGTGATCATTCCCTCATGGGAGATCTTTCAGAAGGCTTTACATTCGGACATGTAAATGTTTAAATTATGGCTTACAGAGCAATGACAGGAAATAGGGCATCTATTTCTGGATACATTGCAGATTTATTGTTATGAGTCAAGACTAATGCAAGGTGAACTCCTCCCTTTATGATCATCACCACAAACACATTAGCTCATCCGTGAATTTAAAAATCGACCTCCAGACAGTTAGTTGGCAATTTGGCACCTTGCTTTGATTGTATACAATTTAACAAATGAACATTCAGCACTAATTCAACAGTAATATCACTTCTGTCTTTCAGGAATGATTTATTCCTTTGGATATAGTGTCCAAGTCAAAGTTTCTTGGGTTTGTATTTGTTGTTTGCAGTTTATTGTATTGTTTCTCAAGGGCATAAATAAAGGGAAGATGCATACATACATAACCTATCATACTGTGCATATAAACTCTAGACTAGATTGTTTTTCTACACAGGAAGTTATACTGGGCTCCCTTACAGACTTTACACTACATTTCCTTTGAGGATTTGTCCCTCTGCCATCCCCCCTACAAAGAGGGCATGGAGCTTGCTCCCCAGAACCCACAGTCCTACGTGATCCGCTGAGTCCCTGTGCCTCCTCAACCCTGCAGATCTCACCAAGCTGACAGAGCTCGCATAGCCAATGCCTGAACTCCTCGTTAATATAATCGGATGCACTATTAACTTTCTAGCACATTTCCTGTTGTAGCTCCCACCCTGGGCCACCCACAACAGCCAAACAGCATGCAGGTCACACCCTGAGTAGCTGTGTTTAGCAGCCTTTGTCCAGCAACTCTGACCCCAGCAGCCGGTCAGCAACACACCAGCCAGGCTCTGGCTTCCAGCAGCCTCGGTTACTACTTGCAGGGTGACCCCCAACACACTCCTAGTCCTGAATTTTCCCCAAAATGCGTGCTCTGCGCTAACTAGCCTCTCCTGGGCAGGTCAGATATTATAGGTCCATTGCCCGTGTAAAGGCTCAAAAACTAAGAGTTTGTTGCTTTAACTGGAGTAACTCAAACAGCTCAGTTTAAACACAGAACTGGATTAATTTTGATTAAAGAATAAAAGAAGTTTATTTAACTACAAAGAGAGAGATTTTAAGTGACTACAAGTACAAGGTATTACAGTCAGAAATAGTTATGAGAGAAATAAAGAGAAAACACTTCCCAATAGCCATAACAAACTAGACTTCGTTCAAGGTAAAAATTCTTACCACATGTTCCCAGCAATATAGCTGACCAAATTCTCAAGTCAAGATCTACTCCCAAGGTTCCTTTGTCAGGTGAAAGAATGAACAAGAGAGATAGACTGGTGTTTTTTTTTCCTCACTTTTATTCCCCCCTTGAAGTGGATTCTTCTGAGGATTACCCCTCAAAGCAAAGTTTATTCAAGCAGTAAAGAAGGCGATATGGAAAGTGGTGAAAGTGGCCCCATGTTCTCTCTTATCTCCTGTGCATGCTGATTTGCCTTGTCTCCTTTTGCTGTCTCAAGGACCTGGTTTACTGCTTTTATATAAATTAAGGTAAACACATGTTCCCTCGTTTAGGATAGACCAGTTTAACCACTCTTGCCTGGGTTTGAACATGTGGTACCAACATCATACAGGGGGAATTCATAACTTTACATAGGCTGTGGCTACACACATTTTGCCATGATATCATTGACCAGTGAGTGATTAGTTTTCAAATTATACCCCACAAAGCACATTTTGTACAAAGATTACTACAATAGCATATAGGATGTGAATACAGGGTATATTCAGTCACACCTGGACCCTGTGCAGAACCATCCTTAGCCCAACAATTCAGTAAAATTCCAGCTTGGCATGCTCCATGCTACTGCCCGTAGCCTTTGTTCCAACCAGTAGCAGGGCATGCTTCCAGCTCAGGGTGACAACTTCTTCCAGCTGTTGGCATTAATGCAACTCATGTAGGCAACAGCATGAGAACACAGGGCATGAGACACAGTGGAAGGCATTTCATCAGCGGCTTGTCAGCCTGCAAAGGTGACACAATGTCTTACTATGGAGATCATGGAGGCATGGACCTCTGTAGACAGCCAATACAATTTTTAATAACTGTGGATTCCCCCTATCCTGACAGGTGGTTCTTATGCAAGACCACAAGAACAGAGTGGTTGGACTACATTGTCACCCAGACCTGACATGACCAGCACTGGACCCAGAAATTCCACATGACGAAAGCTCCATAAAGGTGGCCATGTGAGCTCTGGCCCTTCAGCACCAGGACCAACAGAAGAGAGAGGGCCTACTAGTCCAGAAGCAGGATTGCTAGTGCCAACTGGAAGCTGGCTGCCCCAGACTGCCAGTGTCAGTGTCACCACAGTGTCAGTGCTGTGGTGATGGAGGGTTGCCAGGCAATTACTGGTGTGGTTTACCAATGGGTGGTTAAATTTGGAATTGGACTCAAAATTACTGCTAGCTTTGAGCAAATGGTATTTTTTTAAAAGTGTGCTGGGGCTACTTATGGCACACAGAATGCCTAATATCTCCCTCCCATAACCCCCCTCCCAGGTGCACATGAATGCTTTAACCAGAAATTGTACACTTGCTTATTATGTAGGCCTTGGAGGACCATAGAAGAAGGTTCAAAGACACCAGTGGGGGATGCATGTAGTCTATAGGTATTTGGTAGGTAAGGCATAGGTATAAGTTAAGGTGGTAATGCAATGAACCTACAAGACTCAAGGCCTGTAAGACAATAGCTTAGTTAAACTAATGAAGGCATTAGGCCCCAAAAGCCTTAGCATAATCAGCTAACCAAGAGTAACCCTAGATCATAAGATATCACAAGATAGATGGCTGTAATGACTAAGCTGCTGAGAGAGAACCACAGGAAGCCAGCTTATACCATCTTGAGATGTTTTAAGGGAGGAACATCAGCAGATGTCTGTCCACAAGAATGCCATGGTACCTAGATGATACATATGCTAATAAACTCTAGATAAAAGGCCTAGTGATCTATGGTAGGTAGGATGAGTAAATACAAATAAGGAATAGGGGATAAAACCAAATATGCTTTAGGCCTAGTGGCATCAGATTAACACACTCTAAGAGCTGTATCCAGCCCTGTGTGCCTTGGGTAATGCCAGGGTGTCAACTACTGGTGATGGTGACGAGGAAGATGATGACCATCACTTCAAGTTGTTCTGCAAAGGATGGTGTGAATAGGTGGATGCTCATTCTGTGCTATCTCTACCTACCTTACTGGATTAGAGTGTTTGCAGCTTTGCTAACTGTTGTTAGAACTATTACAAATACAGAAGGTTTTTTTCCCTAAGCATGAGTATTGCAACCATGCACATCAGGGTGCCCAACTGAATAGTAATTTTAATGCTACTGGGTCTGATCTTGGGATGAGAACCTACTAAACCTCAGAATGTTAATTGGGAATCTCAGGTGATTGCTATAACTAATACACACTCAACAGATCCAGCAACATGTACCAGGAGGGTGCATGATGCCAGGGATTTGCAAATGCGGATAACAAAGGACTTTATTCCCTCCCACTAATGTGGATCTAGGTGGTGTCTGTGCCCATTGTTACTTTGGGAGATCCAGTTTATCTTCTATTGCCCTGGCTCGTGAAGCCCTACCCTGATGTGAGTGTCTGGCAAAAGAAGGTTGAATTACAGGCTGAGCAGTTGTAGGATAGCGGTGGAACGTGTGGTCGGCTAACTGAAGGGAGATGGCCCCATCTACAAAACTATTTGGATGCCAAGTGTGCCCAATTCCATTCATGTTTTGGGGCTTATTGTGCACTGCACAACAAGAAGTTAGGGTAAGGGAGAGAATGGTTAGGAGCAGTGGGTCAGAGACAATGCTGATTTACAGGCAACCAGAGAGCACCTCTGGTAACTGGGACTGGGTCTAGCAGAGCAAGGGACTTAAAAGATGCCAGCCTTGTGTGTCCACATCATTGCTTTGCTCAGGGAAGTGAGATAATGTGGAATAATGCAATTCATCTGCAGTAAAATTTATAGATAGACAAATGGATGGAGAGTATCGTTAATCTGTGACTTTATTAAAAGCTTTGGTTTGAACTTCCTGTCTCTATTATTTCCTTCAAACACTCATGCACAAATGGATTGTACAACCAAACAGTCTATTAAAAATCACAGGCAGCACAGCTGCTATTATGTGAAGAATGAACATTTCAAGAAAAGTGCAAAGTGCAAAAACCACCAACAAACAAGCCAGTCAGTGCCATGTCACACGTAATGGAAATGCACATAGTCAATGTACCTGTTCTTCTTCCCCCAAGGCTGCCTAGGTGTAGAGTGAACAAAGGACTTCTGCCTATGCATACGTCCATGCCAGGAATACACTCATCCCTTACCTAGAACTGTATGGTGGCTACAGGATATTGTAGTGTGTAGAGAAGTCCACTGAAGCAGGCTGGATTGGGGCAGGTGCTGGAGTCTGGTCCGCTAAGTTCCTGCTGCCCATCATAGAAGTCAGTCTCTTGAAGAGTACTTTGCTGCTCGTAGTCCTGCTCACTCATTGTACTCGGCCACCATCTTCTCCAGCATCCACCCTCAGCTGCAGTCTTGTTCTGTATCTCTTTCTTGAGCATCTCCCTCTGTATTTCTAGGAGTTGGTCCAACTTGCTAGCAGAGTCCTACTGCAGATCCTGCAGCAGATCATCCCTGACTCTCTTTCCCTTTGCTGGTTCAGGGGCCTCACTGCCAGAGACCTGGATGGGTGTCTCACAACAACTAAGGTAGAAAGCCCTGCAAAAAACAAACAATGCAACTCCTCTTTAACTTTCCTGCATCACACCAAGATTCCATGAGTTGCAACTTCAGCTCCTCAGTATGCCTTCTTTTCCAGATTTCTGCACTTCTCTTTTCAAAGGCAGCGGTATCCCCGATTACCATCACATCAAGATAATGGTAAATATTTTAATGACAAAGGTTTTTCAGCCCTCAGTTGAAGCAGAACCCACCCCACAGCACATAACACTGCCCACTTCAGTAATGAGATTGGTCATAAACTGGAAAAACCTGCCCCCATATGATGGAATCACTGCCATAATAGCAGCTGCCATCTCTACATCTTACCCACTTGCTGCAACATTGCTTCCTCCCTGGTCCATTCCCTGTCTTCTTCTCAAACAGGTCTTGGGACTCTGGGCTGGGGCCATACCGGCCATCCCCTGAAGCAATTAGAGTCTGTTCAAGCTCCTCCAGTCCCTCTGCACCCCCAATCGAACAACATCTGGCCTCAAAAAGCCTTTCTAGCATGAGTGTGAGGTCTGTATTCTGTATGGGTGACCAGATAGCTAGTGTGAAAAAGTCAGGACATCTGGTCACCCTAGTACTTGGGGTAGTGCTGAGCACCTGGCCAAACTCCTCAGGGTTTGCTAAGTGGGAGACTTTGGCAAATGATTCCAATGGCAAGTCTGGCAACTTGCCTTGCAGTACGTGCTCTTCAGGTTTTTGATTCTTTCCCTGTACTGTAATGCTGTCCATGAAATATCTCCTCCTTTGGCAGCTTCTTAGAGAGGTTCTTATTCCCCCCAAATCATGGTACTTTTTGGCATCATGACAGAGGTCCACCAGACCTTGGCTTGAGCTGCTGGCAAGCTAGCAGGAAGGTTTCCCAATTGGCATCCCTGTCCAAGTAAGCATGGGTACCTAGTAGGCTGTGTGAAATGTGGGGTTGAAATGCTGAACAAGCGTATACAAACTGGTATGTGACTTCCAATGCAGAACAAGGGACTAGGTAGAAGGGCAGCCGCAAGGGAATTGTGGGAAGGCATTGGAGGACTATCAGTACCCACATTAAGTAGCCTGCATGTATGCTATGAAGTGAGTGGGTTAGAGCTTGAGTTAAAGAAGAACCTGGGCTCTAACTTACATCTCCAGTTGGGTCAGCCAGCCCAGTTATAAAGTGCCTCCAAATCTGGGTTAGAGGCATTTGGGGGGTAGAGAGGTGTATAGGTGGGTGGTAGAGGTAAAGCCCAAGTAAAAGGCCAGGTTAATCTGCAGTGAGGACATGGTCTATGTGCTATATTTAAATTTGCTAATGTGTTCAGATTTCCTGAAGACTCTTTAGTTAAGAATGTATGAGCCTCAAGCCATCGCTTCCCCACAAGATCAAGTCCAATTAGAACTTCACGACACATGGACCAGCTCTCCAGTTTCCACACTGCAGCATTTACTCAGCAGTCATCAGGCTACTTTAACCTGAAAGCACTAGACAGGGAATTTAAGGCTTCTGAGAAAATGTGCACTGTTTCTTTAAAACTGAAGCAGGAAGCCAGACAGGTGGGAGCCTGGGAAGCTTTTGGGCAGAAAGCCAGATCATTATCTTGTGTAAATTGTGCTGTTCCATTAACTTCAGTGGAAGTAGCTGATTGACACTAGAATCTCAGCAATAAAGCAGAGACAGATATAGGGCAGCCTTATAGCTACCTTTGTTTTCCTTATTCTATTAGTTCCTTTCATTGCTAGAGGAAAGTAATATTCTATTTTTTATCATAATCACACGAGTTTCAGAAGAGGACTCATTTGAAGCATCATAAAGTTGAGGAAGAGAAAGTATCAAAGTTCCAAGATCTTTCAGTTTGATAAACCTAGGGAATGGCTTTAGTGGAGGGAGTGCTTCACCAGCTTTCAAAACAAAAAAGCTTCAGGAGAGCCCCTTAGTACAAGTCAGCCCAGGCATTTATTTATCTTCACTGAGGAAAGAATAACTGACTTTGTTCTTAAGAACTGAAGATTTGATTGCAAAAAGGGGTGTGATCTAGTTCAGACATTTTAGTATTCTGTTTTAAGGGTTCTTTATACAAAGAATATGATGTGAGGGTGAAATAAGCCCAAATGCATAAACAATACCTGCAGTACTGTAACACACTGATTAAGTGAGTCATTGGGTGATGCAGTTCAGAAGATGTGTAGCTGTGAGCCACTGAATTGAGAGAATAATGCTCAGAGAGAAGGGCATAATGGCATTGGAAACAAACAAGAAATGGCTGTTGTACACAGGCTTTGTTAAAGCCAGGAATCAGGGGGCAGGTTTTAATAATCTTTCAGCATTGATTAGTCAGTTACCATGTTCATTTGAAATAAAACCCATGGCTTGTTTAGGAAATGGCATCACTGCAGCTCAGTAGTGTCCAAAATGGGATATCACCATCAAGGTTAATTTAACACTGATGAGATCAATAGGGTTCCCTGGGCTAGTAATAGGTGTGAGACATGGCTCATTACATGCCGCTTTAGTTCTCTGTAGTAAAAAGGGGTGGGGGAAGAATGCAGTAGAGTAAAGAATAGAGAGAGACTTGCAGATCAGGCAGATATTTTCTACTTGGTTGAGTGAATCACCCATCCTTTGTTCTAAGAAATCTGGTACAGTTGTCAGTCTTTCAAATATATCCAGGCAAAATTGCCATGAGACTCCCCCCACCCCTCCAGGTTTTATTTTTACATGCCACTAGATTTGAGTTTGCCTTTCAGGCTATTCAGTTAGCATACTTTTAATTTGACCCCCCCTCCCCGCTTCTAAAGGGAGTTAGAAGATGTTTGCTTTTTTAAAATACCCCAAAATGACCAAATCTGAATTTTCCCCACAAGGGCTGGTGGTCTCATGAGATCCCATATTTTCTCCAGTGGTCCAACACAAGCAACATTGTATGTCCAGCTGCTTCTGGTTATTCTCCATTAACCCTTCCATCCCAGTACAGAATCCTAGTATGGAACACTGTGGTTTCCAGACTTGGGTCCCATAAAGATAGTATTCCAAATCCAAACATATTATACATAAATTGTAAGAACATCAGGGGATTGGAAGGCTCACTCAGTGGATTGGCAAATAGATACAGACTTCCCTTCTACGTTACTGGTGTCTATCCAGCCCATCACTGCAGTAATGAAGAAATAACTGATGACTGCACAGTGGCTCATGTGGAATGTGCTTATTTATACATTCCTATTTAATACATATACCATAGACAGATCTAGGAATGAAGAGGTGGAAGGCTGGGTATCTAATTACTGAGCCTGTGAGCCAGCCACTCAATTCCTCCTTTTAAAGAGGATGTACCTTTGGACATTATAAAGACAGACAGATTTGAAGTCAGGAGCATAGTAGCATCTCGTGTCCCATATAGCATCACCCCTTTTGTGCTATGAAACATGGTAACATAATAGTTCAGTCTATTCTTAATTTTACATGAGAAATTTCAGCAATATTTTGCCTGAAGATACTAAATGTATAGTGCACTGGTACTGTTAGTGGTTCTCACGGTCAAATTCTCACATATCGTGCAGCCCTTCCAAGCAGTATAATGGGATGATGTGATTATTGATTTAGATGTTATTTTTGCACCCTCTGACCAGTGCTGTGTTCTTTCTAACCATGCCCTAGTTAACTTCTCAGCAACATGAGAACAACACTGTTTTATTTATTTATTAAGGGTCAGATTCTGCCACCCTTACTCACACCAAGTAGTACATTCCTCTGCAAGTTGCTGCATTAGTCCCAGGGTGTGCAGGAGAAGAGGAAGAACTACAGGTTACAAAACAAGCTGTTCGTAGAGCCCCCCCCCAAGTATTTTGATTTTCTTAAATGGAAGTCCCTCTGTGTTCTAATCAAAACATCATAATCTTAGGTTGCTCCTCTGTAAGAGCTTTGGATACTGCTCTCTAATGGGCACTAGTGAGCTGTTTAGGTACAAACAAGTTGCCTAAATTGTAATTGCTGTATAAAAATAATCATGTTGAGTTATAATGTACATAGGTTAGAGCGTAAAAACAAGGACCACAGAGCTGCATAGACTGTTTAATGATTTCACTACCTATTGAATGACAGCATAAGTCTGCCAAGCCTGCCCTGAGAAACTAATGAGGGTCCCATTTTCCAGGGGCAAAGATCAAGCCTGTTGTTGTTGCATGTGGTTTATTGGTGGTACTTCCTGGAATAAAGATAAAACTTTAGGCTTCAAAGGAAAATGCACAGGGCTATCGAAGGGCTAGGTAGTTTTAATATTACAATAAGATTTTATTAAGAGAATTAGTTCTTTCTTGGTAGCCCTTTCTATGTGAATTAAAGAAAACTACACATTCACTCAACTACCTATAGGAGGATTTTATAACATATCAGGCACTATAGTATCTCTGTGGTCCCCACATCCACTGGGCTAGCATGTAGAGTATTCTCCCTACTCTTTTTATGGGATACGCTGTTTAGCATACTTTTGAACATGTTTGTTACTATTCCACATTACAGTGGCAAAGATTTACCACAGAGATGGTTCCTGAAGCACGTCTTAGAGGTGGACTAACTCTGGATTGCTGTGATTGCACATGAACCCTATATAAGTGAGGAAACAGATCCAACTCTAGCTTTCATATACTTTATCCCAGAACTTGCAAATGTCATTCTCACAGATTTGTTGGCAGCTGCCTATGTTAATGCAGAGGTAACTCTCTGACTACTCCTCCACTCCTCTCCTGAGTTGAGCAGTTTGGGCCTTGGAGAGAAACCAGCCATAGATAGTATCTATGATTTGAAAAAGAAAGAAAACCTTGCTGCTGCACAGTTACGGTAGATGTAGTTGGATAAGGTATAACAATTAAGTCTATGTGACAAATAGATTCTGAAAAGAGGCAATACCCTATTTTATTATTTTCTTACATATTTGACAGGATTTGCTTGGAAGAAGTTTATGCAGGAGGGAAAGAAAGATTAGGAAAAAGGGAAATGGAGGACTTCTACGCCAGAGTAGCACTTTATTTTGCTTCACTTAATAAAAAAAAGTGGAGCAGAAGGAGACAGTGAAGAGCAAAGGCAATATTTTGATAGGATTACTCACATGATTAAGGAGAGTGGGATTTGGCCTTTCATGAGGCAAATTCTTCTGTCAGTTCCTCACATTCCACAGCCTTGTTATGTTGTTTGAAATTGACTTAGCACTTGTCTACCTACAGAAGTTGTACTCTAACTACACCACAGTAGGCAGAGCAGTATAAACCTCCTACTGTGGACACACTTATACTGGTATAAAAGGCATAAGTAGAGCTTATTCCTGTTTTGGAAAGGAGATAGTTATACCAATATATCTACATCCATGTGAAGAGTTAAAGTAGTCTAACTATGTCAAGAGAAAAAAGAAAGAAAACTAAAACCAAACCAGATACACGTCATCCCCCTCATCTAAGCACTTTTAGTGGTACAAAAGCTCTATCTAGACCATGCCCATGTGTTATCCAGCTCTTTAATTTTCCCCTAAACGACAACCAACTAAAGGCTTTGGAACTTGGGTTTTCAACACCTTAACTTCATGACCACAGCAAGTATGGATTAGGACAATAGAGACTTTGTTATCTCTTTCATACTGGAGGAGGCTATCAACATGATTTTAGTAGCAGACTACAGTCCCACCGGCATCCTAGACTTCCTTCTCAAGAAAGACACCCAGGAATTGAAAGGTCTCCTTACTTCATTAGCAACTTGCAGGGCAACAGCATTATTAAATGTGCTGAAAGACCATTATTACATGGTTAAACTCTGCTGTTTACATCCCAGAGACCATCCCCAAGCCTGCATTTCTATGCTGGTTTCAGGAGGAAACAGCAATGTCTACACTATAGCCTATGTCGGCAAAATTTATGTGACTCAGGGGTGTGAATATATCACCCCCTGAGCGACATAAGTTACACCGACAAGCACTCATGTGCACAGCGCTATGTCAGTGGGAGAGCTTCCCAGGGTAGCGATCGGTTTATCATGGATCGATATATCGCGTCTCATCTAGACGTGATATATCAATCCCCAAACGCGCTCCCGTCGACTCCGGCACTCCACCAGGGTGAGTGGTGGTAGCGGAGTCGACAGGGGGAGCTGCGGCCATCGATCTCGCACCGTAAGGATGGGAGGTAAGTTGAAATAAGATACTTAGACTTCAGCTACGCTATTCCCGTACCTGAAGTTTCGTATCTTACATCGACCCCGCCCCCTAGTGTAGACCAGGCCTTGGCTTCTGCCACTTGCGGAGCGGGGCTTTTATGCTGATGGGGGAAGCTCTCACCTGTTGGCATAGAGCGTCTTCACCAGACAAGCTGCAGCGGCACAGATGTATCAGTACAACTGCACTGCTGCAGTGCTGCACGTACAGACATAACCTTGTTCTCCAAGATGCAGAGGATTTAAGCCCTGCAAAGACTTGCACACATCTTTAACTTTATTATTTAAGCACAGGTGGACTTGCAGAATTGGGGCTCTAGAAATGTCCCAGGCAGAGCTGTGCCCTTTTCAACACTGAAGGCATCTTGCAGCTATCCTAAAAGGGAAAAATATTCTGCAAAATTTGAAGTCAAACTGAATTCAGGGAAGTGGTCACTAGAATAAGACCATTATAAACTCAGTAATATCTATGGGAGCCAGTTCACAGTAATACAATAGAGTCAAGGTTCATATCCAGTGAAAGTGAGCTCAGATCACAAACTACAGCTTAGTTAAAACTAAGGCTGTCAAGTGATTAAAAAATTAATTGTGATTAATCACACTGTTAATAACAGAATACTATTCAAATATGTTTGGATATTTTCTACATTTTCAAATATATTGATTTCAATTACAATACAGAACACAAAGTGTACGGTGCTCACTTTATTTGTAATAAAAAATAATAATGTATTTTCACTGTATATGCATTTGTATATATTTGAAAAGGTAGAAAAACATCCAAAAATATTTAATAAATTTCAGTTGGTATTCTATTGTTTAACAGTGTGATTAATTGTAATTAATTTTTTAAATCATGATTAATTTGAATTAATCGTGTAAGTTAACTGCAATTAATCAACAGCCCTAGTTAAAACTAAAAATCAGTAGACTAGCAACCTGAAAGGGCTGGTCAACTCAGTAGCATAAAACTGTGCTTGAGCCATATCAAATTTCAATAGCAAGGCAAATGAGGTTTTCCCTTAAATGCATCATGTGTATTAGTTATCATTAGTAGGTTCCCATTTCTACATTATTCTGAGCAAAACAAAGCTATAAATCCATTATATTCCAACCACGTAAACAAATATAGGTTAAATATTTAATGGAAAAGTGTATGCAACAGAAGTAGAGATGTAAAAAACAAAAAGCATGAGAGAACTTAGTTCAGGGATAACGTGGTTGAGAGATTCCCAAACCTCAGTGTAGGAAAGGTTGGTAAAGAATAGCACAGCAATAACGTATCTACTCACCACTGCAACTAGCTTAAATTACTCTTGAGTCCTTGATGGTCACTAGCCTCATAAATAGTACAACAGATTGTGCCCCCCTGATCCTCCAATATAGGGACCGTGTTTTTGTTCTGGGTTTATGCAGTGTTGTCATAGGGTGGCTTTAAGGGGAGTTGTGCCTAACCACCTGTGACTAATCAACTGCCTCTCAGCTGATGCTGGGAGGCCAGAGATCAGGTGATAGCTTGACGATCACCTGGGTCCAGATCCACAAAGAGACTCAGGCATTGCCATGCCTAACTTGTAGGCACTTCGGGGTAAAAAGTCGCCGGGATCCATACATCCTGCGTTATGCATCTAGGCTCCCTACATAATACATATGGAGAGACAAGTGCTTCAGAATGGGATTCACAAAAGCCAAACGGCACAATAGACCGGAAGCTGCCTAAGCTACCCAATAGAAGATGCTGATGCTGCATACTAAGCCCTGCCCTTCTCAGTGACTTAGACACCTTTGTGTGGGCTGGAGGGAGGTGTCGATCTCTGATTGGGATCCACAGCCAAGAACCCTGTACTGGAGTCAGGCTCCTAAGGCATTCTTACAAGACCAGTTTATGCACCTGCCTAATTCCACAAAATGGCATGTTGGCTGGTTTTTGAATGACACGCAGACCGATAGTCCAGTCAGGGGCCCATTTGGGGATGCACTTCAGTTTATGTTCCCTCTGTTTACTATAATGCCATGCCCCAGCTGCAGCTTCCTCACTCTCTGACCCACCTGTGTGTGTGTCCTCCACACCTCCAGCTTGCCCCAGGCTCCCAGGAGCTCTGGCCCCTGTGGAGGTGGGTTGGCAGGTAGGTCAGTGGGGGGAATGCTGCAGCTGGGAAATGCAGGGCATGCTGAAGCCAGATAATGGGACTGTCAAAGCAAGCCCCCGCTGGTGAGTTTACCTACTGGATTACACAAGGGTGGGAAAGCGGAGGTAGAGAGAACATTTGGAGATGCCCCGCTCCAAATACCTAGCACAATAGGTGCTTGATCCATGAGGGCTCCTAGGTACTACTGCAACACAAATTAGTAATAATTCTTGAAGGAGGCTGGTTGTTATTCTTAAAGATATTGTTTGGTATGTAAAATCCATGACTATTCCAAGAGTAGGCTTCTGGGTTTACTGGGGGGATAGCCCAGAAATAAGACATGAGTTAAACTCTCCCACTTCACTTGGATCAGTCCCAAATAACGAGTCATTTAGAAGAGAGATAAAAGCCCCATGGCCATTTATTTGTTTATAAACCTTGCCTGATCTGCTCATTACTGTTCTCCCCCAATACTCTAACTTGAATCCCATTGATTTCTTGTTTAGGTTTTTTAAATTCTTTACTAGTTGTGTAATTGTTCAGTATGGACAACACTCTGTCCTCCATTTTACTTGCTAAGCTCCCACTGAAGTCAATAAGAATGGCTTTCTAAGGCAGAACTTGGCCTTACTGTTTTTGTCTCTATTAATGTTGAGAACAACAAGCTCGTTGTTGCTCGCATTTTTAAAATAAAAAATTCCTTACAGGAATTGTCTGAGGTGTTAATTTCCTCTACAAATCTTCTCACAAGCTAGTTGGCTAGTGTTGCTCTTTGAAACTTACTGAGCCACTTGTATCCTCAGCCATTTAAAATTGGAGAGAAAAAGCGGTAGAGTCAATATGGCAACTTAGGGCTTGTCTACACTACCACCTGTGGTCGATCTAAGATATGCAATTTCAGCTATGTGAATAGCGTAGCTGAAGTTAGATCTACTTACCGCAGTGTAAATTGACAGCTGACGCTCTCCCATCGACTCCGCTTGCACTTCTCGTTCTGGTGGACAGCGCTCAGTGGTCAATTTATCACGTCTATACTAGATGCAATACATCGACCCCCGCTGGATCAATCGCTGCCCACTTATCCTGCGGGTAGTGTAGACAAGCCCTTAGTGATTTCACCTTTTCAAGTGCAGCTCCATTTCCCCCATGTATCTCTGAAAGGTGCTGTGCCCGCCAAAATCTCTCCTGAGGGAGCAATGATTGCCTCTCCGACAGCTCACCCCTTTCTCCACCTCTCCTTAAGTGGGTGCAGTCAGGGTCGATCCAGGCATTTGTGAGGTGTCAAACTGCAAAACGTTCCATGCTTTCGGGGACCCCACATGCAGATCCTTGACAATTAATTGTATCAACGTGTTGATTTGAAATGATGCTGGAAACATTTTGTTTCACTCAAATGATTTTTTTTTTTAATTTTTGTGTCAGCAGCAAAAACCAAAAATTCGGTTTTGGTTTGAAACAAATACATTTTTTCCAGATTTTCTGGTTTGGCCGCTGAACTGAAAAAATCAATTATTCATTCAGCTCTAATCTTGACATCATTCAGGCTTGCAATACAGAAACAGAGGGGCCTCTCTTTCATTTAATCTGACTTCCCATGGTGAAAGGTACCTTCTTGAACGTTCAGAATTGTGAGCCGCAGAATAATTCTCACACTGAGCCAAAGCAGCTAATATCTGGATTCACTGCTATATCTTCCAATCATTATTTACCTTGCCTGAAAATGTTTTAAATACTGAGACAAAATATTTAGCAGAAGAAATGCTCAATGTGGGTGTGATCTAAAGTCCTTTGAAGTCAATGGGAGTTGATTGGCTTCAGTTGATTTTGTACCAGATCTGTTTACAGTACAAATAACCATGTTATCGGCACACAAATATATGTAATTACCATGCAATCATATGCCCTGCAAATATATTAGTGCATGTAATACTTAGTAATTGTGCAGGTTAAATCAAATAATTTGTATTTATAATTCTGCTAATATTTTAGTACATGGTGTTTAAAGAACTTCGTATGCCATTATTATAATGGTTAGCAAAACAAAATACTATGTTGTAGAAAGATCTGAATCAAGTATTCTACCTACAAACAAGGGTTCTCTTTGTTTAGTTAACAATCAGCAATGAAGTTAACTAAAGAATAATATATGGTGTACATATGACTAAGTAGAGAACAAAGAAAAGCAAGAATGAGAATTCAGCTGAATTCTCAAGCAAAGTTACAGAACTGTTTATGATTCTATTTATTTTTACTGATAAAATCTTAAGTTTCCTTTTTGTTCCTCTCCTCCTTTGCCAGGAAGGTAACACTGGAGCATGGCAGGAGGTGAACAGTTAAACAAATTGCTCCTTTGCAAATGCCCTTTATTGCAATTTTATTTATTCTCTTAAAGCTTAAGCCAAAACCCACTGAAGTCAATAAAAGTCTTTCCTATGATTCTGAAAGGCTCTCTGCCCTCAGTTTCCTTGTTTTGTTTAGCTCAAACTCTTCCACTTTGTGTTCTCAGTATTCTGTTTTAGTCACCCCATTTGAAAACTGAAAAATTAACTTTTTATTAAAACTAGGTTTTGTTGCTGAGATCCTTATAGTTGGTCTTCCTGGCCCCTTTTGGAAGAGTAACCCAAGATTTATAGGGGTCATAATATTTTCATTACAGCTTTAAACTCTGTAGTCACTCAGCATATACACAGCACTGTTTCTCTCTTATTCAGTCTTTCAAGACTTCTTTCTCTACTTGTCATATAAATTAAATACAATTCAGAGTTAATGCAGCAGAAACCTGATAACTCAGGCTGCTTAAAATTGCTATTCTATTAACAACTGTACTCCTGTGCTTCTGCTATGTGTTGTGAAATACAATGTATTGAAGGTTGATTTGCACAAAACTTATTTACCAGGTGTATTCCTATCAAGTCAGCTTTCTATTACATTTTACTTTTTGCTGTAGTGGAATTTTATACTTGTGAAGGATTTATGGCTTCATTGGGTATTCATTTTAGAAGACTTTATTGTATTTCTGTCTCTATTCTGATTTGAGGCATTTCATATTTAAACCATTTTCCCTGGGTTGGCTGATTCTACAATATTTATTTTAATATCACAGATTTTCAAAGGTTACATAGTGTGGACTATATCTTAGAGAGAGTTTCCCAGCCCAGCTCTCAAGTGTGATCCCAGTCACCATTACATGACTGCAGCAATTGGAAAAGTAACATTAAGAAGGGATTATTGTATTATAATAGCCTTTAATATGATGTGAGGTGTCCTTTTTGAAAAAAAAATATGTCTTTTTTTCTCTTTGTTTCATTTCTCTCATCTGCTTGCTCCTGGGTTCCTCACTCTCTTTAGTTCTCCTGAACATTCATCTTCTACTGGTAGTGCTTGCCAGATTATGAACCCTGAACTTGCACTGAAGAGTGGTTCCTCACATGAACAGTCCCACTGACTTCAGTTAAACTACTTGCAGAATCAGTTGCAGCTCACCGTGAATAAGGGCATCACAGTCAGGCATTCTAGGTGAAGGTGAAATCAGGATTTCTCTCTCTATTTACAATTCGCTAAGTGGCATGGGAAGAGTGCCTGACAAATTTTGTTTTAGGGATTTTGTAAATAGAATAAATAGAACCTCTCCAGAGCCCACTTACTCTCTCTGCTGACTCCTGATGGTCTCTGGATGCTTTCCTAGCACAGGTCCCTGAAGGAAGTTTCTCTTCCTTCTCCTCTTCAGTAGCTGCTAATCTGACTACTTGTTTCTAGGGCTGGACAAAATCCAAGGATTCCATTTTGTTAAAGATTTTGAGGTTTCAGAATTTCTTTTCATTCTGCATTGGAACAAAAATGAGAGCTTTCAAATTGTTTCTTTAAAAAGAATGATACCCACCCTTACAATAATCAAAAGCCTGATAATTAGGGTATCTACCTGGGATGGGAGACCCAGCTTTAAGTCCCCGCTCTCACTGGCTATCTGGTGGGAGATCCAGGTTAAAGTCCCTGCTCTCCCTGATTCACAGTAGGGACTTAAACATGACTCATTTACATGGCAGACAAGTGTCAGCACCACCAGGCTACAAAGTCAGACTCTCTCTCACCCAGTGAACTAGTTCCACTTGTGTTAATATTCATGGAGCCAGAGAGAGAGTAGCGACACAGGCCTGGTCTGGTCCTGAGAAACCTTCCTGATGAATGTTTAATTGAAACAGATACATTTCTGCGAAGAGTTTTGATTTCTAAAGACTCTCATTTTCTGATGGAAAAAACATTTAGTCAAAAAATTCCCAGCCAGCTCTTCTACAAGGTACCTCTGACACCTGCAGAAGCACCTGGAAATGAGCAAGTGCCAACAAGCACTTTGTGATTTGCCATCTTTCCACTGACGGCTATGTAATTGAGCTAGCTATTTATGCCATGCTCATCTATGTAGCACCCAAGCACTTCACCACTGGCATGTGCTCCATGGACCACACAGTCCAAAAAAAACACATGGTTTGCAAAATACTGGTTTAGACAAATGGAGATAATTTGCAGCCTGTAACACCCTGTCAGAGCCTAAAATCTATAATTGCTTTATTAAAATCAGCAATTGTATTGGCTTGGCAGACTAAAGACATCTGTAACAGATGCCAGCAATATCAATATTTCATAATAATGTTATTGGGTTTGTGCCAAGGTTTAATATATTAAAATGAGATTTTTGATAGAGAAAAAAGTACTGTATTGCTAAACTGCCAAAGTCCATCAACTACCTGTCTCACCAGGAGGAGTCAACAGCAAACTGACTAAGTCAGTCTAAAAAGGCTGATTTCAGGAAAGACTCAGTCCACTAGTCTATTAGGCCTTTGAGGCATCCCTTCTGATCTCTGCAGGTTTGTCTGGAGAAGATGAGGCAGATTAAACATCTGCCTAGATAGGGACCTTCTTCCAGGCACTGAAGATATGCACCTGACATGAAATCCTGGCCCCTTTGAAGTTAAGGGTGTGAGGTTAAGACTATTGTCTGGGATTTAGAGGATTCAAGTTCATGTCCTTGCTCTGCTTGATTTAGAGCAGGGACTTTGACGTGAGCCTCTCATATCCTAAGTGAATGCCCTCACCACAGGGATTTTGGCTATTGTGTGTGTGGGGGGGTGGGGGTGGGGGGTGTCTCTCCCTTCCCATCAAAACACAATTCTGCAAAAAGTTTAGGCTTTGATGAGTAAGCATTTTCCTACCACCCGCCCCAAACAACAACAACAACAATAACTATTGAAAGATTCCCAGCCATCTAACAGTGGTTTTCAACCTTTTTTTAATTTGTGGTCCCTTAAAATGTTTTGAATGGAGGTACGGACCCATAGGCAGAAAACCACTAATTTAAACCCACAAAACCACAGGCATAGGAAAAAAAGTTTGGAATGAAAAATTGACTATGTACAAAAATAGCCCCAAATGATCAAGGAAAACATTCACAATGGGGAAAAAAAGAAAGTGTTGAGGATGCAGAGGCCCTGATTCAGCAGTCTATCCCTGTTCAGAAAGTCCCTTAAACATATGTGTAATTTTAGGCATGGGCTCATGCAATGAGACTCAGAAACATGCTTAAATGCTTTCTGAATTGGGCCTGAGTGAGCTTCAAGCTGATATGTAAATTGAATTTGAAAGAAATGTTTTAAAATCTTGCATGTAGCTGCCAATCCTGCATTGGATTTGTGTGGGCACAAGATTCCATCCACATGGATTCAATTACAGAAATATTCCTTAATTCCTGTGCTTCAGTTTCTTCTTTTGTAAAAATGTGAAATGCTTCTCATCTACCGAAATTTCAGGGCCAATTCTCATTTACACCGCTTTCTTTACACTGCCAGAGTGGGTAGTGGGGCTTAGTGTAAATGAGATTCAAGCTCTAAGATTCTTGTCCTGAGCAAAAGGGGTGGAATTTTTCTTTAAACTTGCAATTTCTTTGCCCTCTATCAAAACAAACAGGGAAAGCATTATATAGAGTCACAAGCCACGATATAAGCTCCTGGGGGCAGGTACTGTTTTTTTGTGCTGCGATTGTACAGCACCTAACACAATCAAGTCCTGATCCATGACTAGTAGATGCTGCAACAACAAATAAACTAGATGGAAAGCAATCTAAAACCAGGGCTAAGTTTAAAAACTTGTGCATGATGGGCAAATACAAGCAAATATTTTTATACAGATCACTTACCATAAGCATAACGTAATATCTGGCACTCTTGTCAGCAAGAGAAAACAGATTTTCATGAAGCACTTTGATGTATTTGTTAACTGACCCTGTTTCCCCCTTTCTTTAATTAGAAATTCAGTTTTGGTAAAGTGCATCATTTGTTTCTGTTTATTACTTAGGAAAAGAGGGAAAATAGGATTTTTAAGCAGGCTGTCACACACAATTTGTTCACAGATAAATACTGCACATTAATTTCATAGCTACCTTGGAGCACTAATTTAAAGACACCATGATAAATTGCTGCAGCCCCTTAGACTTTCAAAATAGCGCAAACATGTTTCAATGGTCGGTTAGAGCCGGAGTAGGGTGGGGGGAAATGTGGGTCCCATTTGTTTCTCTTTATGTTTTCCCTCACACCTTGTTACACTGAAGACTTCTTGTCATCTTCCTGCCATTAAGAAAATAATCAGTGAGGCAGTGAGGCAGGATGCAGCTGTATTTCTTCATCAAGATACAATTATATAAAGGGAGTGAATGGAACGGACTTTACAGTGCTGTTGTCAATGTTACTGTTGTTGAAACTGGGGCTAGAATGCTGCGCAGTGATAGGATTTGCTCTCTATCTATGCCATGGCATGGTGTTAACTTAGAACTACATTATCCAGGTGCATAAAGCTAATGGTATGACCAGTGTTAAGCTGCCTTTGCTTCATGGAGCACCAGAGAGATGTGGCTGAGGCCTGCCCACCCCTGGATTTGCTCAGTGCACTAAGCCATTCAGAACCCTGGGCCACTTATTGCTGTCTATACTCATGAGTAGAGCAGGCAAAATCTTTTCAATTACTTGTGTTCCTTTAAAATGCATTTTTGGGACCCTAAACTAATTCAGCATGTAGTTTTGCTTGAATTTTTTTAAATGTCCAAATGTTTCATTTTATTTCAATTTTGATTCAAAATAGCGATTGAATTTCAAATTTGTCCAATAAAATACCATACACCACAAAGGGATGCAGAACACTTGAACAGTCACATCTAAATAAAAACTAGGGGGGGGGGAGAATTGTTTCAAATTGACCAAAACATTCAGTCAATTTGAAACAAACTTTGAGTATTTTATATTTGATGGCAAAAAAATTTAAAACAAAATTTTAATTTTAATCAAACTGGATTTTGTTTTTACATTTTGCTGTTCAACCCTTAAAACCAAAAAATCTGTTATTTGCTCAGGTCTACTCATTGGCTATTTCCAAATGCAATTATTAACATACTCTGCTATTCTTAATCAATGAATTCTGCTTCAGTCTCCCATTATTCACCTGTCACTGGTTGCCAGTGGTGACAGCTGAATCCAAGCCCTCATGGAAGAGGCAGAGAGATGCCTCAGGATGCTTCATTAGGGTACACATACAGCCCTAACCTCAACACTATCTGTCATGCTGAAAGAGCTAGCAGAGCAATGTTTCTGGGTGCTACTGGGAGCCCAGTGCAAATGGGACAGCTGTGCCACCTATTCCTACACACAGAGGAGGGTGAATAAGTTTCATGAACAGAATTGAGAGAGCTGGAACCAAGCACTAAGGGGAAAAGCAGAGACACATGCTCTAGGCTCCTTCAGCTAGAGAGTGACAGTGAAACTAGAAACAGAAAGGATTTACCAGACTGTCTGCTGCCTGGAATAGGGTTTGCTACTTGAGACTTTGCAGAAGCTCTGAGGGAAGTAAGAAATCTTTTTGGGTCCTGCACAGCAATCATGAGGTGTGTGTGTGTGTGTTTTATTTAAACTCTTTATAGTTCAGTTGTCACCATTCACCAAGACATTTACCCTCCTGTGACAGGGTAAATCAGCCATCAAAGGGTTATGCGCTACCTGCATATCACCTGAACTAGCAGGAGGAAGGAGAATGTCTGTGCTGTTCAGGGGAATTACTGTGTTTTGAACAATAAATGATGCCCTGAGGCAAGGGCCTGAAATAGACATGGACATGGTGCTGCTTCTCTCCTGGGCTGGTGAGTAGCCCACCAGCTTACTCCTCTGCCTCTGTCATAGGCCAGCTGTATAACATGGAGGATAAAGGCCAGGAACAGGGTGCTTGGGAGTGTATTTGATGACAATAGTGGACAGAAGAATCATTGCAGTGTTCTAGCTGGCCAGAAAAAGGGAGTTCTATTGCCTGCAGTTCTCTTTAGAAGACTCCCTGGTCCTATCTTATTAGTGTACTTAGCTTTCTGGCACCAACTCTCTCACATCAGTTAGTGTGTTGGCACTTAGGTGCTGGAGGGAATTCTTGGAGATGCCTGTGTTAAAATTGTGCTACCACTCTGAAGGGAAGTGATTTCCTTGCCCCTCCCTGGATACTGCTAAAATCACCTTTCCAGACACCTAGGGCTCCTAAAAATACTTCTAAAATGAGAAATATTTACCTTTTGGAATAAACCAAGGGGCATATTTCACATATTTCCATAATTTTTTTTAGGAAAGATAGTTCAGACCCCTACAGGGCTTTTCCCCACCCACTTAGCTTCAAAGAAGACAGGCTGAACACTGTATAATACATACACAAGTGCAGCTTCTGATAAGTTACCCCAGTGTTGCCTCCCTTTTTGATTAGGAAAAAGCATCTATGTAAGCAAAAGAAATCTGCAATCCTTTACTCAGCTTTGAGCACAAGGGTCGCTGGGATATGGGCTTTATTACAAGTTGATTCGGGGGACGGGTGGGGAAAATTGTGTGAGGCTCTTATTAAAATTTCAGCAGCCCATCACTGTGTTTGGGGAATGGAAATTTTAGAGTGCAGAGAGAGAGATTCCACCTTGGAAGAATTAGAATTCTGTAGGTAGCTGCAGTCTGAAAATAATGGTGGGTGAGGTAATATCTTTTATTGAACCAATATCTTTTATTGAACCAATTCTGCAAATGTGTGTAGGCTATTACTCAAATTTGGCACTTCTGCATTGAGCTGGGCAACGTTTTTGGGACACAATTTTTTCATCCAAAAAAGTGTAGATTTAGGTTGCCATGTTGTTTGCAAATTCTTGTTGATTTTGGCTAATTGATTTGGCCAAAATGAAAGCAAAAATGTTTTGGAAATGTCCAAATGAACCATTCCGACATTCTCAAAATGAAACATTTTCATTTTTCAGGCACTATTCACAAAGGAGGAGCTGCCCACCCCCTCACCCTAAACCTTTAACCCAGTAGTGAGGGCACGCACCTGTGGAGGAGATCTGCGTTCAAATTCCTGGTCCCACCACTTTCCCTCACTATCAGACTATAGAGTCATTCTCACTCTCTCTATCCAATGAATATTTAGGTATTTTATACAAAGTGCACAGATTCAGGAGGAGAAATTAAAAGAGCCTGCCCCCAGAGTACCCTACAGGCCAGGACTGAGGGCATTTACCTGGAGGAGGGAGCACTACATTCAAGACCTCTCCCATGGAAGGATTTGAACCTGTCTCTCCGCCCCCATCTGCAGGTGAGTGGCCTTACCACAGGGCTAAGGGTGATAACAGGGCACCACTACTTCCTTCTCCTCCATTGTTGTGAAGATAATCCTTCATTCCCTTTGAACTGACTAAAAGATACCCAGAACATTTCATTTAACCCCCCTCCCCCCACAATTTATATTTTATTTTATTTTTCAGACGTTCCAGAGAAAAGTCAATTTACACGGATCTACTACCCCCTACCACTTTCATTCCTCCCTCCCCCACACGTAAATGTATAGGCCGCAAGTGAAGTACACAGTTTTCATAAAGCATGATTCTACAGAGTCTGGTTCGGTTTCCTGATCCTAGGATTCACCACACCCCTAATTGAAAGGTGTATGATTTCCTAGTTTTGACTGCTCATTTTCTGAACATCGACCGTTATAAAACATTCAGAGGCAGAATCCACCGATGTTAATAATAAATGGTTGATTTGGACATTTTCCTAAATTGACTCCAAAGAAATGTAGATAGCTGCAGTCTGAAAATAATCTTTTCTGGACCTATAGTTCTACAAGCACATATTGAACATTTTGCGTGACAGACCTCTATAATAGAACAATATTATGGGCACACATTCTCAAAGATAGTCCTTTCATTGTTTTTTTGTTTGTTTGTTTCCATTTATAAAACAGTTGTACAAAGTATTTTCTTTTCTCACAAAAGTTCTGCACTTTTTTAAAAATTTCAGTTTGACAAAAGTTCTTGTTGCATATTCATAACCACTCGTGTCATGATGCCAACTGCTGAATCAATTATTCAGTGAATACTTAGCATGACACTTCAAGGGATGTGATGAAAGTGCTGGAGCTAGATCCTATTTTAAGATCTTTCACTAATGATTGCTAGAAGTACATCAAGGAACATTGCACCTCAAGAGAATGTATTGTACAGCAAAATGAGCTTCAGTAGGAAAAAACGGAATTCCTTTATTTCCTCATAAGTAACAAGAAAAAAACAAACTAATTTAGAAGTCCTTTGCTCTCCTGCAAAGATGGCTGATTTTAATCGGTGTCAATAAAGGTATGGAAAATTCATCTGAGAGCAGATACCCTGGTATCATCAGTAAAAAATAGCATATTAGGGTTCCACTCTTTGACCAGAAGCCCCTTCCTAATATACCTTTATTCGATCTCACTCAACCTCCATGTAATTTCATAAGAGCAAAGAAATTAGACATTGAAAAGACTTGTTAGACCATCTGGGCCAAACTCCTGCTCATGCAACGTTCCCTGCAATATAATATATCCAGTACCATATTCAAGTGCTTTGTCCATTCAAGCTTAAAATGTCCAGAAACTGATCTTTCACCGTTTTCCATTGGAAGCTATGGCACATTCTAATAGACCTCATTGCCAGGAAATGTTTCTGATATACAGCTGAAATTTTCTTTTTAATTCCACCCCTTTGTATAATTCCTCTGCATCCATGATGCCTACATCTTTCAAATACTTAAAGACTTATGTCCCTATTTGCCCCTTAACTAGCCTATACATACTTAGGCCAAAATGGATGCCTGAAGTTAGGCTTCTAAATAGAGGTGTGACATTCAAAAAGTCTGAGCACCCACTAGGACTTTGGTAGGATCAGCCAAATTTAGCTTTATTTTATAAGGCCTGAATCAACAGCCATTGACGTCAATGGCAAAACTGCCATTGAATTGAATGGTGCTGGATCAGGCCTGCAGTCATTGTTGTTGCTTTTCTCAGAGCCTCCCCTTTGGTCTGGTCTGTTGTACATTTCCTGCTGCATACAGTGTCAGAGGAGAGCCAGTAACACAGTACTAATAAAAAAAAAATCACCAAAAAAGAGTTGCTAGATAAGGTTTTGGTTAAGGGTTGGTCCTAGATCTTCTCTTGACCTAGTTGCTCATCTCCCTCCATAACGGATTCCCTGCCTGTCTCATGTCATCCACCCTTTTTGAAAACCAGCCCACATAAAACCTCCTAGTTAGCTGCTGTTGACATTCAGCAAACCTTCATAATGGTTTGTGTTTTAGTCCCCACAATGCCTCCTCCATATGTGAAGTTTCCTTGCCACCACCCACAAGTGGTAGTGCCCAAGGCAACAACATACAGAAGCACTAAAAGAGTCTATAAGTAGATATGTTAAAAGTAGAACTGGTGGAATTTTTCCAGTTTTGGGGGGGGAACACATAAAAGGGGAACAATTTTCACAATTTGGACATCTGTGAATGCCATGGTCTGGACTGTTTTTAATGGGAATCCGATATCCAGATCCTTCAGGCAGCTTTGAAATTCTCAGCCTTGAATATTTTCCAGTCACTGACAACCTGGAAAGTTGTATATCAGACCTGCTGCCCTTAATGGTAACAAAGGAAAGGTATAAACCATGTGAAGAAGGTAAGTTTAAAGGTTCCACTATCCCTAGAAGTTATCAAGAACATTGACTAGAGGCATCATAAAAATAGTTTAGGTTAAAATCCCTCATCTCCAGTCATAGGGAGTGGGTACGAGCTCAGTTAATCAGAAATCTGAAACTTCCAGTAAAAATACTCTTCAGTTTCAGAGACTGCTAACAACAACTGTGAATGAAGATGCAGACATTAAATCAAATGTGCAGTCCCTATTGCTATTCTTTTAGAAATGCTAGCATGTCAAGAGCAGTGACCGTTTTTCTCCAAAACTGGAGGTGAGTTTTGAACACTTTGAAAATTTATGCTGATCAAACCACCAAACAGTCTACCTATCAAATGATGGCCTGCTGATATTTTAACAAGAGACTCTCATAATTCCCCCTCCTAACCTCAATCCCCCAGCCTTAGACTCTTGTTGGCCCAAAGTAGGAAACAGTCAGAGGCCTTTTGCTAAGAAAGTTTCATATTCCATCATGTTTTACTGTGTATTTACATTCAAGATTAAAAATGCTATCAGTGAATGAGCCTGGTCGTCTAACAGTTGTGTTCTCCACTGTCCTTTGTCATGAGGTTAAACGCCTGGGGTGAAATCCTGGCCCCACTAACATCAATGGCAACAAAACTCATTGACTTAAGTGGAGCAAGGAATTCACTCTGATCCTTGGCTTTTGCTCCCATGTTTGTGTGAGTAGGAAGTGCAATAGAGGGAGAACATGCATTCCTGGGGGAAGGATCTCAGGGTATGTGCAAACTACCCGCCGTATCGGCGGGTAGCGATCGATTTATCAGGGATCAATATATCGCGTCTCATCTAGACGCAATATATCAATCCCCGAACACGCTCCCCGTTGACTCCGGAACTCCACTGGAGCGAGCGGCGGTAGCGGAGTCGGCGGGGGAGCCGCGGACGTCGATCCCGCGCCATGAGGATGGGAGGTAAGTTGGAATAAGATACTTCGACTTCAGCTATGGTATTTCCGTAGCTGAAGTTGCGTATCTTACATCGACACCCCCCTCCCCAGTGTAGACCAGACCTCAGAGGCCATTACAGACAGTTAAATAGTAGTGCTGGTGGGTCCTGAAGAGAATTTGGTACAAACCTCTTTGTGGTCCTGATCCAAAGCCCGTCAGTAGAAAGCCTCCCATTGACTTTAATGGGCTTTAGATCAGGCCTGTATGCAGAGCATCATGGTAGGGAAGCGTGAGAGCTGTGCTAACTAGAGTACGCATATGTGGAGGGAATTAAGGAAAATATAAGTAAAAATTGCAGCTCTGGGTAAAGATCAAGCTTTTCATCAGGACTACGTGTGGTTGCATATTAGTCCCTTTATTATCCTCCAGTTCACAGATTATGCCCCATCACGGAATACTGGCTACTCATTTCTGATACAACCTTTACTTCTAAGTGCACTTCCCACTGGGCCTTTTTGATTCCATGACTTGTCAAAATGATGGATACATTAAATAGCAGGTTAGCTACCTCACTGATATTATCCAAATAAAGAAAGGGAACTGGGGAAAAATAATTTCCCAGAAAGCTTGACGAGGATGGTGTTATTAGTGCCACATAATTATACACGATCATTCCTTAATCTTTTGTGACTGCAGTACTTGATATTTAATGAAGCAGGGACAAATATTAGCATCTGTAGTGAGGGGAGTGTGCTACTTTTCTTGCTTGCAATAAGGAGCAACAGGCCACTGATGGGCTATGTAATGGAATTACACACCAGCAGAGAAAAACTAGCACTAGCTGTAACAGGTTAGCGCAGACAGAGATGAGATAATTACTACCAAATGAGTACCAGAATAATAAATATTCACCAGGGAGGCCACTCTGAGACCATGACAGGCTGCAATGCAGAACTAATGAGCAAATCCCGGCTAAAATTCAGCACTATTTAGCTGCAAAATGGAGATTAATTTGCTTTTTTGTAGGGCAGCAGCTATTAAAAACCTCACAGAAGATATATAGTGGGACAGCGATTGTAGAAAGGGAACTGTTTATCACACTGTATATCATTACAGTAATGGCTCAGACCTTTATTCAGCAATTGAAAGAGGATATTAATGATTAAAAATCATTTATAAAGCACTTACATTAACACTGTGCTTTACAAAAAGATTAAGATGTACTCTCTCTCCCCTGAAGAGCTGACAATCAATGGAACAAAAAACCTGCTCATTTTACTCTCAGGAGCAACCCAGGAGCTTTTGGTTACTTGTCTGAAGCACATCAAATTGAAACTTCCAACCATCTGAGGTCCATCCTATCATAAGACCAGTTTTCCTACCTGCTGTTACCAGGAGTTAGGAAGCCTTCCCAAAATCTTGAACATTTCTTGTGGTAGATGGTTCAAACACCCGGGATCCCCAACATTAATAATAAATACATCTTAAAATAAAAAATTCTTCCATTCCCCAGTTTTTACTTTGTGTGCAGTTCCATCTTTTCTAGCTGGCATCAGTAGCAGGCCAGGAGTTAGTTACAAGATGGATCAGAAAAGGCTTCAGATAAGTTGCAGTTGAAGACAGCCTTAGTGGCTGCTTCAGAACTGTAGTAAAATCTCTTTGACCAGACTTTGGCCAATGCAGAAAGATGGGCATAAGGTACAAAATTCTTAAATATCAGTATTGAACATGACTCATTTTGGACTTCTGGGAGACACTAGCGGATGGTGGCTGCATAGCTTTACAGCTCCCTTCCCCACCTCCTAAAATCCACAACCATCAGCAACTGAATCATTTTTTCTCCATCCACTTTTCATCAGATCTTCCTGTACAATGCTTTTCTTTCAGTTTAGTACCATTGTGGATGCTCTCCATCACCAGACATTCTAGAAAATCCTAAAAAAGCAGATGGCTGCTTAGGGAGAGGCTGCCCCTCTGAGACTTAATGAAATCATCGACTGGCTAAAACTAATCTCAAGTGAACAGACTGTCTTGAGAAAAATAGCTGAGGCTATAACTGAGATTGAAAATTTCCCTAGTACACATCAAGCTAATTTGCAAGACGTGGCATCAAGACCAGAGGAAGTGGAGAACAGAATCTCCTTCCTAGAAGACACAGGTGAGTACTATGAATATAACTGCAGAGCAACAGGAAAGGACTATTAAAGCACTGCAGGTTAATGATTTTGAGGGAAGATTAAGGAGAAGCTGGAAAAAGGGAGGCCAGTGGAATTTTTATCCATCATGCTGTTTTTGTCTCTGCTCCTGATCAGAACTTAGATATTGAGAGAGCCATCACTCACTTGCACCAAAACCCCCTTGGAAAGCAAAGCCCCAGGCCATAATTATAAGATTTTTAAAAATACAGTATCAAGGAACTCATTCTTAAAAAAGCTTGTGAACATAAAACCCTAATATGGAAAGGAGTCAGGCTGATGTTTTCCCCAGATTACACCAAGGATGTGGTGGAAAAGAAGGCTACATTCAATAGATCAACAGCCCTAGCCAAAGGACTTCATTTCCTTCCCTGCTACTTTCAAAGATGCTTAGTTTTAGGATAGCAGAAGGGGCTGAAAGATGTCTGATTTCAGTACAGCAACTGACCCCCTGCAGAAGATACAAGCAGGATGCATTAAACAACTTTACCAAATTAGTCACTGCAGTGTAGGAATTTGGAATACAAGCCCACCATTTTGTTTTCTCCCTTCTGTAGTTTTATTTCTTTGAACTTTGCTACTTTCACCAGCATAGGAGCGGGTGGGGAGAAGGATCTCCTCTCTGATGGAATTTTGACCTTCCATCCAGACTCAGAAAGCAGCTCTAGATGCTGCTGTTAGCAGGTTGGAGTGTTACAATATGGACACACCTGCTTTGCCTGAACCTACCCTCTGTTGTGTATTTGGTTGTCATGGTTTTGTTGCTATGGCAACCGAGTTAGATTATTATGGGTTAGCTCAACTGGTTTCAACCGGCTGAGGAGCTCTCTGTATATATGTAAATAAAATGGAGGTTTTGGTTAGCTGCCTGCTCTCTGGCCTCAAGTGATTGCTTCCTACACCGGCTGCCCCAAGGATACAACACTGGCGACGATGGTGAGACTCCGGTGCTGCTCCAGTAACAGAAGGAAGTAGAAGTTAAGGTAAAGAACAAACAAACAAAAAAGCTGCTTGTTTGCACTGACTGTGAAAGTGAAACTAAAAATCATGGCTACTCTGACCAGGCCCCTGGAGCCTTTTGATGAGAATACAGAGCAGTGGCATGTGTATACTGAGCGTTTTGAGCTTTTTGGTATTGCAAATGACATTACAGAAGCGAAGAAGGTGCCAATATTCTTAACTGTTGTAGGGGCTAAAACCTACTCTCTGCTACGCAGCTTACTACACCCTGTTAAGCCTGAGACTAAATCTTACAGTGACATTGTGGAAATCCTGGGGTCTCATTTCTCCCCAAAACCACTGGTAATTGCTGAAAGATATAGGTTCCACAAAAGAGACCAAAAGGAAGATGAAACAGTTGTACAATTTGTAGCCATTTTAAAAAAGCTAGCAGAACACTGTGAATTTAAAGAAATGTTACATGATGCCCTGCGTGACAGGTTAGTGTGTGGCCTGTACAGTGAAGCTATACGGAAGCGCCTACTGACAGAGGCTCAGCTTACCTTACAGAAGGCTGTTGATATTGCTGTCTCCATGGAACTGGCTACAAGGGAGGCACAATACATCGGTGCACCCCCTAGGGTGCAAAAAGTGTCACAAGAACCGACCCACAAAACTGTGCAGAGTCAAGAATGTTACTGCTGTGGTAAGCTGGGTCACCAGGCATCAGAATGCTGGTGTAAGGACCTGGTGTGTCGACACTGTGGCAAAAAGGGACACATTGAGTGTGCCTGTAAACAAAAGAAAAAGAGGCCTGTGGTCTGGCCGACAAAAAGAGGAACCCTGCATACCCTAGAGCAGACCCAGGATGATCAAGGTGACACCTCATCGCAAGAGGAAGTGCCACTGCATGTTTTGTCTTTGGCAATGGGCTCACATGAATACTGGGTAACCCCGTTATTGGATGGCAAACGTATACGCATGGAACTGGACACCGGTGCAGCCGTCTCACTGATCTCTGAGACTGTGTATAAAGAAAAGCTACAGCATCTTCCGCTTAAGGCAACAAAAACTGTTCTGAAGACGTATACGGGAGAAGCTGTGCCTATGCTGGGCACTATTGATGTTAAGGTGGAGCTCAATGGACAGGTGGCTAAATTGCCACTGTTTGTGGTGAGAGGTAACTACCCAGCCTTAAAGGGTAGGTCTTGGCTTGGGAAGATTCAACTGAACTGGGCAGAAGTGCACCGGATGACTAAAGAAGAAACCAGTCTAACCCCTATACTAAGGAAACATGCTGCTGTTTTTGGAGATGATTTGGGAAGTATGAAGGGAATCACTGTGACATTGAACATTAAACCTGGCAGTCCACCAAAATATCTGAAAGCCCGAACTGTGCCATATGCCATCAGGCCAAAAGTTGAAGCAGACCTGGAGCGCCTGGTCAACAATGGAGTCCTAATACCAGTTACCCATAGCTCATGGGCCACTCCTATCGTTCCAATCATGAAGAAAGATGGCTCTCTCCGGATTTGCGGTGATTTTAAAGTCACTGTCAACCCAGTGTTGTGTGCAGAGCAATACCCGCTTCCCCGCATCGATGACCTCTTCGCAGGCCTGGCTGGGGGACAAAAGTTCAGTAAGATTGATCTGAGTCAAGCATATTTACAGATGCACGTCGATGAAAAGTCCCAAGAGCTGTTGACTATTGTGACTCATAAGGGGCTTTATCGATACTGTCGTCTACCCTTCGGAATAACATCTGCTCCCGCCCTGTTCCAGAGGGCTATGGACCAGATCTTGTGTGGCTTGTCAGGAGTTCAGTGCTATCTGGATGATATCCTGGTCACTGGAAGAAATGAAGAGGATCACTTAAAGAATTTAGAGGCTACCCTACAAAGACTGGAAGAGTATGGCCTACGAGTTCGCAAAGACAAGTGTGAATTCTTCAAGCCCTCTGTTGAATATTTGGGGCACATCATTGATTCTGCAGGTCTTCATAAGGCCCCTGCAAAAGTTAAAGCTATTGTGGAGGCTCCCCCACCTCGAAATGTAAGCCAGCTGCGCTCGTTTCTAGGACTCCTGAACTATTATGGAAAGTTCATCTCACTGTTAGCCACACTGCTAAAACCACTTCATGAGCTCCTTGGGCAGAACAAGGCCTGGAAGTGGACTGAAGCCTGTGATGTTGTGTTTAACAAAGCTAAGGATGCATTGCTAAATTCTGAAGTTCTAACGCACTTTGATCCATCCTTACCACTGCAATTGGCCTGCGATGCCTCCCCTTATGGAGTGGGAGCAGTCGTGTCACATATTATGCCTTCAGGAGAAGAGAGACCTATTGCTTTTGCTTCACGCACTCTAAGCAAAGCAGAAACTAACTACGCCCAAATCGAACGTGAGGCATTAGGAATTGTTTTTGGAATTCGGAAGTTTCATCAGTACCTGTTTGGGCGAAAATTTACTCTTCTCACAGACCATCGACCTCTGACATCAATTTTTGGACCTTACACAGGCATTCCCCCATTAGCTGCTAGTCGTATGCAACGTTGGGCATTGTTACTTTTAGCACACACATATGAAATCAAATATCGGAAATCCACTCTACACGGCAATGCAGATGGCCTCTCAAGGTTGCCTTTGCCGGTCAAACACCAAGATAGTGCCCACAAGGAAATCTTCTACTTTGAACAGGTAGAGAATACACCCATCACTGCTACTCAGATAAAGAAGGCAACTCGCGTTGACCCAGTATTGTCCCACGTTATGGACCTGGTGATGCATGGAACATCGACAAACCTCTCCGGTCTCATCCGACCTTGTTCCCTACATGTCCAAGCGGACGGAGTTATCGGTCCAATCTGGTTGTTTGTTGTGGGGGAGACGTGTCATTATTCCACCACCACTGAGATCACAGATGTTAGAACAGCTACATTCCGGTCACTGTGGAATAGTGCGCATGAAGGAAATTGCACGAAGCTATTTTTGGTGGCCTGGACTGGACAGCGCTATTGAAGAGAAGGCAAAAGCTTGTATGTCATGTCAGGGTGTGAGGAATGCACCCCAGTGGGCACCCCTACACTCATGGGACTGGCCTGAAAACCCGTGGCAACGTATTCACGTTGACTTTGCTGGCCCCCTTGAAGGAAGCATGTTCTTGGTGGCAATAGATGCCCATTCTAAATGGCCAGAAGTCTCTATAATGCAGTCCACTTCTGCAGAGAGTACTATCCAAAAACTACGAGGACTCTTTAGTCGTTTTGGTCTGCCAGAACAACTTGTGAGCGACAACGGACCGCAGTTCGTTTCTCAGGAGTTTTAAAATTTTATGAAAGCAAATGGGATACACCACATCACGTCAGCACCATATCATCCGTCCACCAACGGATTAGCTGAAAGATTTGTGCAGACAATGAAAAATGCTTTGAAATCAGCAAGGGGACAACACTCCATTCAAAAGCGTCTGGATACCTTTTTACTTTCCTACAGAAACACACCTCATGCTACGACCCACGCATCTCCGGCCTTTCTAATGATGGGACGACAGCTGCGCACTTGCTTTGATCTGCTGAAACCTTCTGAACCCCGACAAATTGTGCAACATCAGCAGCAATATCAAGTCATCAGACGGGCACCCAGAGCAAAAGACCGAACCTTTAGCCCGGGACAGCCAGTTTTGGCTCGGAATTATACTTCCAGAGCTAAATGGGTTCCGGCCACAGTCATCACTCAAACAGGACCTGTTTCCTACACAGTCCGGACTGCAGAGAATCTTATCTGGCGGCGACATGTAGATCAGCTGTTGCCAGGTCATGCCAGTCCTCAGGACCCATCTGCAGTTGAGGGGTCTGACTTCACCTCTTCTGGTGAGGGATCGAATCACGAGTCACCTGTTTCTGACTGTTCTCCTCCATTACTGCCGGCGGCTGAGATACCCCTTTGCCCAGCACGAGCTGATACCACCTCCTCACCTGTTCGTGCTACGGACCCTGAGCCCCTAGTGCTTTCGGGTGCAATAACACCAGTAGTTCGCCGTAATCCACCTAGAGACAGAAGGCCTCCTCATCGGCTGGATCTTTAGCTAGGGCGAACCCACGGTTATGGGGCAAAATAATCCCCAGGGTTTAGCCGGGAATGGAGGCAGTCTACCCTCCTTCTCTAGTCTAGTGTGTGTTTTATTTAGGGGATGTTCTTATTAGGGGGGGAGGAATATGTTGCGTATTTGGTTGTCATGGTTTTGTTGCTATGGCAACCGAGTTAGATTATTATGGGTTAGCTCAACCGGTTTCAACCGGCTGAGGAGCTCTCTGTATATATGTAAATAAAATGGAGGTTTTGGTTAGCTGCCTGCTCTCTGGCCTCAAGTGATTGCTTCCTACACCGGCTGCCCCAAGGATACAACACCCTCCCCTCCCCGCCATGATTCCAGTGCACCCAGAGCATGTACCCACCACATTCCCCATGATTCCAGTGCACCAGAAGCACATCCAACCTCGAGATCCTGACTCCAAGCAAATTGTCTCATCAGACCTGGGGACTTTTTACTCCCATTGGCGAGGCTCAGAGAAGTGTGATTTTTGTTTTCTATTTGAGGCATTCTCCCTCCTGGCACCTTTTCCATCCCTGCTGCCCCTCCCCCTTTAAAAAAAAATCTCTCCCTTCCCTACCTCCAATTTTACTTTGATTCATCCCAATCTAATTTCTTAGATTCTATGTTTACAGTAAATCTGGAAATATTCAATCCATTTGACATAAATGTCTACTTATAAAAGATCCCAGATGTCATGAAGATTTCAGTGTAATGATTAATCTTTTCAATTCCCCAACTGTAAAGAAATCAGATCCCCTAAAATCCTATCCAGAAATAAGTATTATTGCTGGCTATGATTCTCCAAATGATTGAGAATGTGTCAGTTGTTTTTTCAATCGTATTAGTTTAGGTGCTTTTCTTTAGTTTTAATTTTTGTTAAATGAGTTGAAATAAATGTTCTGATGAGTTCCACTGCTGATGTAACTATTGGGCAATGGAGTTCACACTATAATCAAGCATGGACAAAGCTCTAGGGGGGAAAGTTTAGGCAGCACTGTTCTGGCAATGAACCCTTATCTGCAAATGATCCAGTTATGCTAAAACAAAGGTATTTAAACAATTTGTATAACTTTCTTATATATCTACTATAAACTTGTTCTTAAGTTTACAGAATCATAGAACCGTAGGGTTTAGAAGGGACCGCAAGGGCCATCTAGTCCAGGGATCTCAAACTCAAATCACCATGAGGGCCACATGAGGACTAATACATTGGCCCACATTGCTGAAGCCTTAACTATGTTATAATAGGCCTACAGAATAGAAATGTTGCAGCTGATGCTCAGCTGGTGTAAACTGCCATAGCTCCACTGACCTCTGACAATTTACACCAGCCGATGATGTGCTCAGCTGTATTCAGTGTTCATGTTTAGCCCTAAGGTCTAAAATTGCCTCTCTCTCACTTAAGGCCTTGCTGGAAATGGCCCTGAGAATCAGACCACAGGATTTGAAAAGTAAGTGACTGGAAGAGTAACCAAAAAGCAGAATGAAAGTGACTGGGAGAATGGGAAGAGACAGAATGAGGCAAACTCACTGATATGGGGGAAGAAAAGAATTGAGTCATACAGAAAGAAGAAACCTCCTGTCCTGTTCCACAGAACAGACTGATTTAAAGTAACTAACATCATTCACAAGATGAGTCCATTTACCTCCTTCATACCACTGCCCCAAGAATCTCCTCCCCCAATCAGTAGCTCAAAGACATCAGTGCAAATTATATTCTTTATGTCCCCCGCTAAATTACTGCTGAAGAAATGCTAAATGTAGCTGTGCGGCAAGGATCCATTAGTTTATATTTTACCTCTCTTCCCCTTCCCCACCCCCATTCCAACCCCTTCCCCAAAGTCCCCACCCCAACTCCGTCCCCTTCCTGCCAACTCCGTCCCCTCGCTGCCCCTATTCCAACCCCTTCCTCAAATCCCCACCCCAGCCCTGCCTCTTCTCCGTATCCTCCCCTGAGTGTGCCATGTCCCACTCCTCCCCCCTGGAAAGTTCTAAGTGCCACCAAACAGCTGTTTGGTGGTGGGAAGCCCTGGGAGGTAGGCGGAGGAGCAGAGATGTGGCGTTCTCGGGGTGGGGGAGGAAGAGAAGTGGGGGGAAGGGGAGCTAGGATGCCAGTGGGTGCAAAGCACCAACTTATTTTTCCCTGTGGGTGCTCCAGCCCCGGAGCACTCATGGAGTCGGCGCCTATGGCAGGCCGCAGGAAATAACTCCACAGGCTGCGTGTTTGAGATCTGTGATCTAGTCCATTCCCTGCCAAGATGCAGGATTTGTTGTGTCTAAACCATCCAACCTCCTTCTGAAAACCTTCAGTGAAGTAGCTTCCATGATATCCCGAGGTAGTCTGTTCCATTGCCCTACTGTTCTTACAGTTAGGAAGTTTTTCCTGAGATTTAATCTAAATCTGCTGTGGTGTAGTTTGAACCCATTGCCTCTTGTCCTGCCCTCTGTAACGAGAGGACAACTTTTCTCCATCTTTTTTTTATGGCAACCTTTCAAATATTTGAAGACTGCTATCATGTCCCCACTTAATCTCCTCTTTTCCAAACTAAACATACCCAGTTCCTTCAGCCTTTGCTTGTATGGCTTGCATTCCATCCCTTTGATCATCTTTGTCACGTGCCTCTGGATCCTTTCCAGTTTCTCTACATTCTTTCTATACATCGGTGACCAAAACTGAACCCAGTACTCCAGCTGAGGCCTAATCAATGCTGAGTAGAGTGGTACTATCACCTCCCGTGATTTGCATACTATGCCTCTGTTAATGCAACCCAAAATTGCATTTCCTTTTTTTGCAACAGCACAGTTCAGATGCTAGCCTTCTTTCCCCTTTTTGTTGTTGCTGTGAATAGTGCAGAAACCATTCCCTCCCTTGATATTAGACTAGTTAAATCTACACTGTCGCACTACATCGGCTGCTGTAGTGTGTTTGGTGAAGATGCACTATGCAGATGGGAGAGCGCTCTCCCATCAGCATAATTATTCCACCTCAACAAGAGGCGGAAGCTATGTTGGCAGGAGAGTGTCTCCCGCCAACTTAGCGCTGGTGTGGACAGTACTTAGGTCGACCTAACTTGCATTGCTTGGGGGGTGGGGTGGCTTTTTCACACCCCTGAGCAACGTAAATTACATCGACTTAAGCGGTAGTGTAGACAAGCCCAAAGTTAGAGGGAATCTATTGAGAATAGTGAATGACAAGGCCACCCCCTTGTAACCCTCCTAGACTGAAGTCCTATTTCCATTTGGATAAGGGTTATGTACTTTTAAGTGATCCTTGGTTAGTTTTGACCAGTGCATTTCTTTTTCCCAGTTTTTCTGTTTCCCACATTATCCCTATCTTTTACCTTTTGTCGTCTGCTTAACCTCTCCCGCTCAAGCCACCAGGCAGTGAGGGAGAACCCAGATATATCATTCCTAGATCTCGAATGGACAATGACCCAAGGAATGATGCTATTTGGGCACCTGATAAAGAGACATTTGACCTAAACACTCCTTATGCCAAAAAAACTGTATTTCCTGGAACATCAAAGGGGTGAATCACCTGATAAAAAGAAAAAGTATTATAACCCATCTCTAAAAATAATGAAAGAAGAGATCTTCCTACAAGAAACCCACCTTAACCATTTTGAGGCAGAAAAATTTAGGAGGCGGTGGATGAGGGAAGGAGTGTTTTACAATCTCTCCTCTACAGCCAAAGATGTAGCACTATTGTTTCACAAAAGACTCAATTTACAAATTCTGGATATAAATAAAGATGGCAAAGGCAAATTTTTGCTAGTGAAGGCTAAGATGTCTGACTCTTTATATCTTGATTAATAGATATGGACCCAATAATGATTATCCAAGGTGTTTTTAAACAAAGTTTTTCCAAATTAATTAATATCCTACTAGAATCAGTCATCATAGCATGAGATTTTAAATGAAGTGTTGGACCCTTTGTTAGGCAAGTCAGGCCAGCCCCAGCATGCACAATCACATGCTAGACACATTAGAAAGGATTGTATGGAAGAATTAGGGTTAAAAAAGAAGGATTTTTTCCTCCCCATATTCACAAATAGTTCACCAGATTTGTAGAAATTAGGAAAAAAATCTAAGTGCTTAATAATGAAATCAAGTTGTAGCGAGTCGGTGTGGCTCCCCTCCTGCCCGGCAGAGGGAGCTCCCTTGCCAACCCCCCAGTGGGCGGAGCTACCGCCACCAGTCCCCGCCCCCCGGAAGTCAAGGGGCGGGGCAGGAAGTAGAAAAGGAGCGCACCAGAGTTCAGTCAGAGGCCAGCCACCGCCGAGAGCAGACGTGCCGGCAGGAGCTCCCGGCTGGGAACCCTCCTCGGCCCGAGGCAGCTACCCGGCCTGGCCGGAGCTTCCCCTCGCTCACTACGACGAGGAGTCCCCGGAGCCTCCCCGGAGCCGGTACTGGGAGGAGCCCCCAGGATTGCCTAGCGCCTGCTACGACGAGGAGCCCCCAGGCTTGCCTAGCGCCCGCTACGACAAGGAGCCCCCCAGGCCCTGCTGTTACCCGGAGGAGCCGCCCGAGCAGGCCTGGCCTGACTTCCCAGAGGAGCTGCCGGACCTGCCGCCAAGCCCTGCTCCAGAGGAGCCGATGCAGACGGACTGGCCCGAACCCAGTGCGGCCGACGAGGTAGGCCCTGAGGGGGAAATGGAGTGTAGCCCGGGGGTAGCCGACCCCTGTCAGGCTGCAGGCACTGAAGTGCCGATGTCAGTGTGTTGCGGCCAGGATCCCCACTGACTGCAGCAGATCCACGCCGCTGCTAGAGCCCCGGGCTGGGACACAGTGGAGTGGGTGGGCCTGTGTCCCCCCTGCCACCCCTCTCACGGGTGGCAGTCTCCCCCTCACACCAGCACCCCGACCCAAAGGTCTGGACTTACCGGTTGTTTGCTCAGCTCCTGACTGAGGACCTGAGCCCCCGAACTTGAACGGCTGCTCAGCCCTGCTTGAGGGTCTGAGCCCTGTGTTCGCTGTTGCCCAGCCCCTGCTCCAGAGGGCCTGGGCCTAATTGTACTGCTGTTGCCCAGCCCCTGCCCCAGAGGGCCTGGGCCTAATTGTACTGCTGTTGCCCAGCCCCTGCTCCAGAGGGCCTGGGCCTATTTGTACTGCTGTTGCCCAGCCTCTGCTCCAGAGGGCCTGGGCCTATTTGTACTGCTGTTTGCCCAGCCCCTGCTCCAGAGGGCCTGGGCCTAATTGTACCGCTGTTTGCTCAGCTCCTGCGTAAGGACCTGAGCCCTGAACTGCTGTTGCCCAGCCCCTGCTCCGGAGGGTCTGGGCCGCCTAACGTCGTTCCCTGTCACTCCTACAGACTAGCAGGAGATAAGAAGTGAGTCGGTGTGGCTCCCCTCCTGCCCGCTGGAGGGTCGAGCCCCGACCAACTGATTACACAAGTGTATTATGATTTCTGATCATGCACCAGTGATACTACAATTTCCCTCTCCTGAGATAAATTGGACTTGTAAAAGATGGAGACTGAACTCCTCTCCTTTGGCAGATAAACATTTTCAGAACTATGTCACAGAAGAAATTCTTTTTAACAAACGATACACCAGAGAGATCCCAATCCACCCTATAGGATACATTACAAACTTTTATTAGGGGAAGGCTCATTTCCTACTCAGTGGATAGAAAGAGGACTGGGCAGACTCGGCTCCTGGAATTAACCAGACAACTTAAATCTATTTAGAATTTAGATTTTGATTTAGCCTGTGCAAACTACCCCTTCCAAGGAAATCATAAACATTTAATTATCTTCAATATGAAATAAATGGATTGACTTCAGCACAAGTCAGGTTTGATCTTTTTAGACTCAGACAAACATACAGGGAGCCATGGGAGACAGCAAGGAACATTTGTGCATACAGATTAAAAGAGAGAGGCCAAAGGTCCCAAACAATATTACTTGAATCAGAAGGGCAGGTTATTACTGAACAAAAAGAGAGCAATGATCATTTTTTGAAATTCTACCAGGCTCTTTACAGTAATGATTCACCACCTGGCCCAGAAGAACTGAATAATTTTGTTAAAACTCTTACTGTCCCATAAATCTCAGAAAAGCAGCAGGCCACATTGGCCTCTCCTTTGCAATCAAAGGAAATAAGGCAATGGAGGAAATGAGTTGAGGAAAGACCCTCTGCCATGATGGCCTGACAATAAAATTCTATCAAAGTCTCAAAGAAAGTCTGGCTCCTAAGCTGTTATACATTTACAAAGATGACTTAAAGGAAGGTGCATTACCCTCTACTATGAGGGAAGTCCTAATTACTGTACTACGTAAGCCAGATAAGGATGTGCAGAAGTGTCATAGCTATAGAGCCATCTATTTAATCAATACTTATATAAAATAATTTTAAAAATGTTGGCTAATAGGCTTGAAAAACTAATGAATGATATTGTTCACCCCAATCAAGTGGGATTCATTTTTAAAAAAGCATGGTTCAGATAACACAAGTCAGTTGATTAATGTTATGGCATTCTATCAACATTCTTGAAATTCCTATGCAATCATTTCACTAGATGAGGAGAGAGCCTTTGACAGAGTGAACTGGCAATATCTGTTTCTTACCCTGGATAAATTTGGGTTAGGGAAAGCCTTTATTTCATGGATAAAGCAGTTATATTCCAATCCCAACTCTTGCATCCTAACAAAACAGTCATTTAGCCCAGCCTCTTGCTCAGGGAGGGACAGTAGAGAGTCTAGGGGCTCAGGCCTGCACTCAGGCTGAGCAGCAAAACAGTCAGGCCTCCTAGCTCTAGTGGTGGGCTGACAAGCACAGGCTTCTTGCCAAAGAGAGGGGGAGACTGCCACCCGTTGATTGGGGTGGCAGGAGGGACACAGGCCCACCCACTCCACTGCGTCCCAGCCCAGGGCCCTAGCAGTGGCAGAGCAGTCTGCCACTGGGTCAGTGGGGATCCTGACCTCAACGTGCTGACTCACTTGCTGGCAGTGTTGACCTAGGTCACTTCCTAACTCCCCCTCAGGGTGTACCTGGCTCTGTAGAGGAGCTTGCAGCTCCTCCATGTTTGGGTCTGTAAATTGTCCTGGCCAGTCCTCAGCTTCCTCAGGATCTGCAGCAGCCTTTCAGCTCAGGAGCTCACAGGAGACATCTGGCTCCTCCAGTGGCTGGGCCACAAATGAGTTCTCTGGCCCGCCTTTTATACTTCCGGTCCCACCCACTGACTTCCGGTGGGAGGGTTGAGCATGGTGTAGCTCCACCCACCAGGGTTCAGTGAGGGGCCCCTCCCCCTCTGGGTCTGTGGGTGGCCAATCTGCCCCACTACAATATTATATATAATTAAATGTTTCAAATATAGCTAAAACTAGGTAGAAATGGTTAATATATTATGATAAGATTATGTATTATGAGAAGTTTATGTATAGTTTGTTATGTTTGTTTCTTGTGTGTGTGTATATATATTCTATATTATATATTTAAAAGTTAATAATAGGACTCATTTCTATTTGTTTCAACTCTTGGTCCTCCATTCTTTATTTTTTGTGTTAAATTCAGGTTCTATTTTGGTCCAATATAGAGATTAAATTCTTTAAAGACACAGTCACTGCCACAAAATCGCCATAAAATATTCAACATTATGGGTTATATATATGTATATAATCAGGGGTCAGCAACCTTTCAGAAGTGGTGTGCCGAGTCTTCATTTATTCACTCTAATTTAAGGTTTTGCGTGCCAGTAATATATTTTAATATTTTTAGAAGGTCTCTTTCTATGTCTATAATATATAACTAAACTATTGTTGTATGTAAAGTAAATAAGGTTTTAAAAACATTTAAGAAGCGTCATTTAAAATTAAATTAAAATTCAGAGCCTTCCGGACTGGTGGCCAGGACCCGGGCAGTGTGAGTGCCACTGAAAATCAGCTTGCGTGGTTGCCTACCCCTGTAATATAATGTCAATTAACTAATAGTATTAATGATGATAATACCCTGCTTTGCACCTGTGAATCTTAATTTTTTCAATAACTCCACTTTAGAAGATCCAGATAGTGGAGTGTGTCTGTTTCAACTTATTTCTAAAAGCATGCCATTTCAAGCTGATGAGGCTCTTTCATAAGTGTTGGAAGTAGGGGTACTGGGAGTGTGGCAGCACCCTCTGACTTAAGGTGGTTTCCATCATATGCAGGATTTACAGTTTGGTTCAATGGCTCTCAGCATCCCCACAATACAAATTGTACCAGTTCCCCTGGGCTCTTTTGTATTTTCATGAATTTATACAGTCCTACAGTACTGGCTTACACTACTTCTACTACAACTTATAGACAGTAGTGTCTTGCTAATGTCTGAATGTAGCTTAAAAACAACTGTCTGCTGTTTCAGTGTTTTTTCCATTTTGTCTAGGACGGTTTTTTAAATTTACCATTATTTACCAGCATATTTGGAATTTTGTGGAAAACAATAGCTTCAGTGTCATCTAGGAGGCCAATTAATTACATGTGCATATATTGCATCAAGGGACTGATCTGCTTTTTTTTTTAGTTAAGTCAGTTCTCTGAAGCTTATAAAATAAATGCTCTTTTAACATATGAGTAGAGCTGGTTGGAAATTGTCAAAAATGGCAGTTCATCAAACCTGACATTTCTTGTGAAAGTGAGTTGGGTGTGATGAAGTTGCACTGAATTATAAGCTGGGATCTGGTGAAACTCTGTCTGTCAGAACCCTGCCTGGTTCCCTCATGGCTAGCCTGGTGGGCTGCAGGGGAGCTCTGCCATGTGGACTGCCCCAGGTCCAGAGACCCTGGGTTTCCAGGATCTGTGGCTCTTTGACAGCCCAGCCACCCCAGGGCATCCAGGCTCCCTACCACGGAGCCTAGAAGAGTCCCAGAAGCCCCAGGAGACCCAGTTCTAGCTGGGGGTCTCTAAGTCTAGGCTTCTGACACCACAGTGGGGAGCCTGGAATCCCTGGGTGCTTTCAGAGCCTCCAGACTCATTGCTGTGGAGTTGCTAGCCTGGAGGTCCTGGGATGAATTTCCAAGGTCTGGATCCCAGGCAGCTTTGCTGTGTGGAGTTAGGGACCCAGGGCTTCCACACTCCCAGGCCAGCTTGTTCCCCAGGCTGCTCAACTACCAAGATGGCAGCCTCTCATGAAGTGGAGATCCTGAGTTTTGGCCAGCTTTACATATGAATACATTTAGAGGAAATGTCTCTCTACTTTCACTGGTGCAACTTCACTGAAGTCTGTAACCTTGTACCTGTCAGGGGTGGCTCTAAGCCATTTCGCCGCCCCAAGCACGGTGGCACGCCGCGGGGGGCGCTCTGCCAGTCGCAGGTACCGCGGCTCCGGTGGACCTCCTGCAGGACCAGCAGACCCTCCGCAGGCACGCCTGCGGGAGGTGCACTGGAGCCGCCTGCCGCCCTCCTGGCGACCGGCAGAGCGCCCCCCGCGGCATGCCGCCCCAAGCACACACTTGGCATGCTGGGGCCTGGAGCCGCCCCTGGTACCTGTATATTTGAAAGGAAACTTTAGTTCATACTGTACATACACAGTAAGGTAAGTTTGAAATTTAACAGCAAGGTTGATTATTTCCCACCTGTCAGCTGACAGTCTTCAAACCAGCATAAACCAGCATAAACCTTGATACCAAAAAATGCATATAGCTATGACTTTTTTAGTACAAAATCATTTTAAAAGGCAAAGTGAAATGCTGTTTACAACATGTGCCTAATAATTAAGCATTCATGATTGTACAAAATACAGTGAAAGTACTTCAAAAACATATGAGTAACAGCTACTCTAGTGGATGAAAGCAGCTTTTGCTGTACTCACATTTCTGATCAAGCACAAAGCATCTTACATAATACAGGTACATTTCAGTCTTTCTTCAGTGATGAGAGACAGGATCATCTCATTACACAGCTGAATGAAGCCAGATGAGGCTCTTCACTTCTGTTAAACAACCCACAGTTTGAACATATTTTTCTTGTTTGAAAATCTGTATGTATACACATTATCAGGAAGGTCTCTTGCAAACAGCAATGCTCACCTAGCTACACATAATAACGATTAGAGCTGGGTTTGCAATTTATAGTGAACCATTTACTCAACAATTTTGGAAGTATCCCCAATTAGTGAATTGCTCATGAATAGTGTTTGGATTTGTACACATTTGCTCAACAAATGTTGCATGTGAGTGTGTTTCAGGAGGCCAGATTAGATGATCTAGTGATCCCTTGTGGACTTAAACTCTATGAATACATTTTGGCCGCTGCATCGCTCAGGAGCTGTGTTCACTCTGCTGTTCTTTATTAATTCTATTGTGTGACTGGCTACCTTAATGACATGGGGCCTAATCCTGTGAGGTGCTGAACATTCTCAATGCAAGTGTGAAGTCAGTAGGAATGGAGGGCACTCATTGTGGCAGATGGGTCCTCAACAACTTAGAATGTTATAGGTCTATGGGCATGAGATAAAATTTAATATGAACTATGCAATCAATGGAGCTGTATAGATTCAGTTTCCTTTCTGGCAATACCAGCCTCCTTGAACAAGAATTTTTGCCCAACCTATAGAATTTTGTTAAGGGGCATACCTGGTTTTTAAGTTGGTCACCAGATTTTTTAAAGCAAAACCTATTTCACGTATTTCCAGATGCTAGACCATCTAAGCATTTTCTAAGGTAGAAGAAAAATGTAAATTTGGGTTTCAGCCAAAACCTTCTGTCTGCTGGGAGCCAGAGATCACAAAGGTATCTCTCTCTCTCTCTCTCTCTCTCTCTCTCTCTCTCTCTCATATGTAACTGGTCACGAACTAATGTATATTATTAGTGACAAACAGGATGACTTCTAAATGAGATTACTTAACTCTTTGAATCTTGAAATAATACTGCAATGAGACTTGTCCAATGGCACATTGTTACAATCTAGGATGCAATCTAGAAAGGTAAAGATTGTATCACCTCTTACCCTGTAATCCTTAAGTACCTTCAAGCCCTGGGTATGAACTTGGGGCCTGTGTTAAATTTGATTATACATGTGTGCAATACATGCAGTCTATGTCTACATATTGGGCAGGCATGGTCCAGTGCTTTGGGTCCAGGAGCCTGCCTGCAATACCACAGACTTCCACTAGTCTCCACCTGACTTGGTTAACAACTGGTGAGGCGACTCCACATTCTCCCCAGCGCTGAATTTCCCCAAAAACGTGTTCTGAAATGCCCAGCCCAGTCCTGGAACAATCAGAGGAATGTTAAGGCTTGTTCCTTCTTTAAAGAGCATTCAACAGTGTGTTACTTTAAATAGTTACCAAATAGTTCAGTTCAAACACAGCACTGGATTGTAGATTAAAAATAAATCAAACTTATTTAATTTCAAAGAGAGAGGTTTTAAATGAGTACAAAGATAAGGATTAAAGTCAGAAATGGTTACAAGAGAAATATAGATATAACACTTTCTAGTAACTAAAACTTAACCATCTAGACTTGGTTCAAGGTAAAATCCCCATCATGTATTTCCATCAAGATGACTGACTGAACTCCTGGGTCAGGATCTATCCCCCAAAGTCAAAGGGCTAGTACCTTTGTATTCTTAGGTGAAAGATAGATAATTTGGGATTCTGTACCCTTCTTTTTTGTAGCCCAAGTGTAACCTTATGTGAATTTTGATATCGCAGAAGAGTTCTGCTCACTCTCTGTCCCCAGTAGTGGTAACATTCCGGAGGGAGGGTGATGTGGGAGCCACTACAGTAACTCTCTGCCACCTGAAGATCTACCTGCACAAGGGAGATAGTCTGGGGCTGAATCTATTGGGTCTAGGATTGCTTTATGTCAGTAGAGTGGCACAAAGCAATCAGGATCAGAACCAGTGGCCCAGGATCAAAGCCAGTGTCCTAGTTTAACACTGTTGTCTAAAAATGACAAGTGACTTAAGGCCAGACTGTGAACCCCTTATTAATCCTAGTGAGGAGCAATTACTCCCAAGAATAGTCCTGTAACAGCTCAGAAATGGTAATAAGCAGTCCATCATCTGGCCCTTTCAGAGAGTATAACTTTAGTCATTGCTACCCAGTGCTATGTTATACGGAAATTACTACTTTTTACTACATTTGATTTTTTTTAAAGATAATATTTAGCACTTTTACATATTTCCCCTAAAATAAACTGGCATCCCAATCAAAGGAAATAATAATCCTCCAAGTTAACTCCACTTATTCATGCTCACAGGTCAAAATCAACAATTCTACCTGGAAACTAAACTGGAAGCTAGTTAAAGCAGAGCAACAACAAAAACCCAAACAAATCCAAAGCCTGATTGTGTTTTGTCTGTTTGTGCCCTTTCTGAAATATTCTATTGAATGAGTTACTTGATAGAAGTATTTGTAGAAACTAGAATTTTAAGCCAAGAGAGTATGTAGGGAAAGAGAGTTTTGAACTTGTAAATTTGAGTATTCCCTGCTGAAAACTGATCCTATGTATTACACACCTCCAATGAGGGAATAAAAAACGCCAACTATTGTCCAGATTCTTTGGTCCATTAGGGTATCCTCTCTCTCATTTCCCATTGCTCTGGCTACATCATCTCTCCCAACTCTGAATCCCTCTGACTGACTCCTCTTTTTCTATTGCATCATATTCCAGATTTGTCTTCACCTTCAAGGCCCTTCACAGCCCTGGCCGCTATTGTTTCATTTGTGCATCAGAAGGGGCTATAGTGAATGATGAAGGATTCTATACCAGTGGGGAACTTGCTGGTTCTCTTAACTGTTCACTTCCAAAACATTTACTATTTAGGCTTCTTAAAAGGAGAATTGTTGTAAATGAAGTGCAATATTGGGTGGGATGTTAGCCGGACTCCCCTGAATTACACTTTCAACCTCAATTCTAACAAAGTTTTTATTTGTGAACAATTATTGCCCCAATCCTGTAACGATGTGAGCAAGTATGTAATTTTGCACCCATGAGTAGTCTCAATAATGGGACTATACACATGCTTAAATCATCACAGGATCTCAGAGGGGCTAGATCTATCACCTTGTAGTGACATACTCAATGAACTCAATCTATTTAACTTAAGACAGAGAAGGCTAATGGGTAACACAATTTATAAGTGTCTATGTGGGGAACAAATATTTGATAATGGGATGTTCAATCTAGCAGACAAAAGTAGAACAAGAGCCAATGGCTTGGTTCTCATTTACATAAGGCCACTTTATGATGCTCTGGCAGTATAAAGTAGCCTTAAAATGTGGGTGTATATTATATTGTAAGGGCCTGTTCACACTGACAGAAGGGTCTTACTGTAAATAAGGATCTGTCTCTTAGAGTCAAGGAATATTGCTCTCTCTTTGGGAGTAGATAAATAATAATAAAGGAGACTCCAGCTATTATACTTTGGGGGGGGGTAAATTAACTGGAAAGGATATAAAAAGAAGGAAGAGTAGCTTATGTGTATACAGATGACAAATGTTTACCTTCCGTTTCTCTTGTGATGCCCATATGGATGATCCCCTTATGAATGTTATGACTGATGACATAGTCTGAGGGATTGCAAAGCAAAATAGACAAATACTGAAAAATTGAAAGCATCTGGAAGTAATTTTGTGAATCTTTGACAGAAGTGTGCACTGTGAAATCACCTCTTCCCCTCCACCACCATCTGTAAAGAATAAAAAATGGACATAGCGTGTAAAGTTTAAAGGAGACTAGTCTGGTCATTTTGCAACAACATTGCTATATGGGGAAATAGGAAATATTGCTCTCAGGAGCATGAAGTATGGAAAGCTGACAGGGGAAATTATTGGAGTACTGATTCACAGAAATGTAAAAATCTTCTTTTTTTCTGCAACTAAGCCATGGAAAACTGCCTCCTTGCACATTCCAAAGTATTCAGATGAGATATGTTATACAACCCATATGTCTGGTTTCATTATCTTTTCCCTCTCTTTTCTATTTTTTGTTTAAGATGTGGAAGGGTTGACTCACCACTGGTGTACTCCTTCATGATTGGACATGTCAAAGCAGGCTCTCCTCTCCAGTGCCCTCTGCCAATGGTCACTTAGTCCTCCAGCTAGGTCATTTATAGCCCTCCCCAAATCCCAGCCTTCGAGAAGAAACAAACAGTCCAATAAATTAAACATCTCTCTTCACCTTGTACTCAGGCTCACTCTTCTACAGTCTCTTCATCCCTTCCTGGGCTCTGCAGGGTTGTTCTCCCACTCTTGTACAGAGCAACACCTCCTAGGGCTTTTACCCTGACGCCCAGCTCCAAACTCAATAGTCCTTCTCCCCCTTTTGTAAGGGGATTTATGTACCACCTTTTCCAGCGATCAGTAGGGAAACCCAGGACCCTGTGATGAGCAGCGAAGATCTGCTCTCTCAGACTCCTAACCGTATCCTTGTACTTCTTTCTGCTCTGGCTTTCCTTCAGCTGCTCCCTGGACTTGCTGTATATCTGCCTCCTCTAGGCCCAGCAGAGTTCTCCTCTCTCCCTGTGTAGCACCCTTCTTGTCTTGACTTGGTTTGTTTTTTGGCACAACAGCCTTATCAACTGAGGCTATGAGCTCCACTTCCTTCCTTCCTAGCCATGGTTTTTTTTTTTACTGTTTTATTTCCTTTCTCAGTCTGAATAATTAAAAAATGCAGCAAAGCTTTTTTGGCTCTATTCCATTTCCCTGACATTCTCACTAGTTCCATAAGGGAAAAACCTTTGATTCCGAGCTGACACAATTTTTCATAAAGAAACTTTCTTTTGATAGAATATTGCCCCCAGTGCCATGGAACATGACCAACAGTTGCTTTGGTTTTGCACACATTACACAGCCTGTCTTTGGGTCTTTTTAATAAGTTTAACTTATCATTTCAGACCCAATGACCTGTTCACACTCTAAAAATGCCTACTTAATTTTTCTTATCATGACTGTGGAGTATAGTATTGTCTTTGATTTTTGAGCATTCATTGTAGATCTTTTTGTTTTGTTTCCTTTGTCCATAGTTCCTGCCATTCCTTCACAAGCTCCTTCGTGCCCACACTTTTAAATTGTTGTCTCATTAAGGGTATCTTAATACCACCGATTCATTTTTAGAGCAAGTTTTGCTGCTTGGTCAGCCATCTCATAGCCCCCTTCTCCTCTCGGCTTCCTTCCTTTATGCTCACCACACAGCTTCTCCCCTAGCTGGACTTCATCTTCAACCAGATGCACTAACTGAGCTTGCCGGCTCCAATGTGGGCTATGTGCCCCATCACAGAAGACTACTGCTGTATGGGTAACTTCAAGTAGACAGTCTCAAAGAGACAAGAAACCCACAGCCTTTAGAGGTGCTGAAGGGGGAGGAGTTTCTGGAACCTAACCTCACCTATTCATAAACTCTGTCAAATGGGGGCATGGATAGATGTGACCTCTTCCACTGAGGTGCAATGTGAAGAGCTGAAGATGGTGAATGCAGAGAAGCTTTAAGACAAAATAGAACTAGTAAATTGGAGGAGGTAAAGGTGACAGGACTCTCACTGACTAATTTAGCTAAATATAAATCATATGTATGATGGTTGACAACCAAATAAAGTCCGTACATCTCAGTCCTCCACTGCACTGCAAGAAGCTCTCATTCATGGGGATGTGGGGTAGGCGTGGGGTGAACAAAGATTGAGCAGCTGGTAAGAGGAAATGGCATGATCCATCAATTTCAGCCCATTCTCCTTACTGGGCACAACCTGCTGCCCCACTTCTGTTCTTCCTACGATAGAGATACACTTAATGGTTAACAGCGCCATTGTGACCCTTTATGCTCAGACAAGATACACCCTACCCCATCTTCAAGATGAAAATAATATTAATGCTGACACTTTATTCTTAAGGTATTAGAATATGCAAATAGACTAAGGTTAGTGAAAGATGGCGGGAACCACTGCAAGAAAGAGGGGATTAAAGAGAGGAAGTGAAGTGAATCTGTCCATACTGCAAAAAGGGCATGAAATGTGAAGAAGCAGGGGGCGAAAGTCAGAAGACACTAAAAAGCTAATTAATGGATCCAGCTTCTGAAGCAAGATATGTTACTTTCAACAGACAGAGACAAGACTATAATAGGGAAGAGACATCCTGCACTTGGAAATAGAAAGGGGGGGACTATTTAAAAAAAAAGAGTGTAAGGTACAATAGAACTGTAGTAGCATTGAGTCCTAGAACAGGGAAAAATGAAAGGAGACTCAAAAAAGTAGTCTTAGTCTGACTTTTCAATAACCAGGAGAAGAACTCAGAGGGGATGCAAACGAACTGCACTTCAAATAAAACCTCTGATCACTCAGGGAAAAGGTTGAAAAACAATTTTAGACCAAACTCTCTCAGTTCTATTTTAGAATTTGAGTTAGAGATAGCTCTGTCTATATTTTGTCTATTTCCAGAGGCTATTTTTATTAGTAGGGCATTCATACAGATCTTTGCTTTATAAGAGTTCATCCCTTCCTACTGTTTCCTCTATACCTGAAAGGGTAACTTCAGATCAATCCCATGTGATACAGCCAGGTTCTGCCCATTTCCAAACATTACCCCTACACATTCCACATGCTCTTCTTATTTATGGTGGCAGGTTTACAGGAGGGGGCCCAGGAGCCTGCTATCCTTTAAGTCCTGGTATCTTCCCTCAAAGGGCTGACCACCAGATGACTGCCTTATTCTGTCATGACTAGCCTCATTCTATGAGACATGATTATTAAAGGCATCGAACACTACCCGCCGATCCGCTGAACTCTGGTTCAGCATCAAGAGTCCCATGAAGCATGTGCACTGGGTGCATTTGCACAGGGGTCCCATCTCGGTTTTGGCCCACTGAAGGAATGGCCGGGCCAAATTTGAGTGAGTGGTGTTGTGACCCTGGGTAGCTGGACCAAATTTGAGTGAGAAGTGGTGTGACTGTGGGCAGCCGGGCAAATTTGACATGGCACATGGGGTCACAGACTCACTCAGTTTTTGAGCTCACCATCAATAGGGTGGGGAGCAACTTGCCCACCCCAGCTGGGCCCAGATCTCACTGTCTCCACTGCTAGCATCATTGCACTGGGCCAAGAGCCTGGCGGTAGGAGTGGGGTTGGGGGTATCACTTCCAGCTGGCAATGGAACCGGAGCTCAGGGAGAGGTAGGCCCAGGTGTGTTCCCCAGCACATGCAGGTCAGAGCTCCCCATCATCCCTGTGATCCCCCAGGCCCAGGCCTTCTCTGACCCCTGAAGCCCCTCCCTGTCCCCCATCTCTGTAAATGCATTGAATCAGGAGGCTACCTCAGCCTCTGCTCGTAATTTAAACCACAGTAGCATGTGAGAACCCATTTGGAAAATGATGGACCTGAAGGAGAGATTCATTTTGGCAATGCTCTATTCTTTATAATTTGTATAGCAACAGCTTTAGTTTGATAAAGCTACAGACACACCTATGTGCATTCATTTATTTCAGTATGCGATTTTTTTAATACTTTGATGGCAAGCCATCCATTTAATTTTTGTCAGATATCCTTGTGCTTGATGTACAACTTCTGCAGTTTGAGTTACTATGACTGTGGTATTAATGAGGAGACTAAGCATCAGCAACCTTAGATCTTGAAAAGATCATTGGGGTATCATCTGGATGAGTAATGAGTGCATCAGATACAGAATTGTATGTGACCAAACCACATACCATATCATCAAAGAACGTAACCAGCATGAAGTGACTGAAAATTTGCATAAATCTCCCAAGACGGGGGCTTCCATCACCCAGCTAATCATTTCTGCCTAGTGTATGTGAGACTCTTCAAAAATTTCTAACAGGCAGCTTTAGTCACTCTTCCTCAGAGCTTCTTAGTCATGGACTCCATATTTAAAGGTTGTTACCACATCTAATAAATGCCTTTCTATTGTGTTTTAAAGAGTATTTAAGAAAATAACTCAGATAAATATGAAACTAGTAAATAATCTAATATAATGAACATATCTGTAATGGTTTGCTCAAGCACCATTATGATGTGATGCCACTGGGAATACAGATAAAGACAAAAATGTACCACCCTGGAGGGAATCTATTTGCAAGTGGTTAGCTTGGAATGCTCTATTGTTACTCATTATTTCTATTACCAGTGCCCAGAGGCTCCAGGCAAGACCAGGACCTCACTGTGCTGGGCACTTTAAAGACTTAACACGCAAGGTACTCTCTGCCCCAAAGGTCTTGCAATCTAAATGTTGGGAGGAATTTTGACGGTCATTAAGCCAAATGCGGACACGGACACTGTACAGATTATGAACTGTAGCAAAAGGTAGCAATTACATTTCAGTACATCCACACTAGGGTGCTATAGAACCTATGGGCTAGACCTAGAGTAAGACGATAGCTAACACAAGTTCAAATAGGAGATTACATAATTTTAAACATGAATCGGCATATAGTATAAGTACCTTTAAAACCACGTTGGCTGGTCATGATCACTGGGAAGCAATTCAAGCAAAGCAAATCATGACTGATGAGTAGAGTGTGTCCCATCTCACCCCACCTCTCTGCTGCTGAGAAGCCTCTCATTCCACTGCCTTCCTTCCTCACTTGACATGTCTTCCTGGGTTCCACTTTGACTCAAGTGCAGGGCAGTGAACCAGCATGGGAACTGCAGATCGTTAAAGAAGTTCTGGGTAAGAGCAAAGCAAAGAAGTGTCATTAGGCACAAGGCAGGCCAGCAACTGAGGAGGCTGGTCTGCTTAGCAGGGGTCAGGGTGTAGTTTATCTTTGACTGACTCAAGAGACTTCTAGTTTAATTTCTACATTCTGTGTTAATAACAGATCATGTAAAATTCCACAGGTGCTCTGTATCTCAGAAGGATTATTGCCTCAAGAAGAGGCTATAATGGTGGCAACAAATGCCTTTGATGGAAAGAATGCACTGATTACATTTTTTTTGTAAGAAAAAGAACACCTACACATATGACAGCATTTAGTTTTCACATCCAGGTATTCCCCATTACACTTACAAGCATTTTTAAGCAAGAGGTAAGTCTGTACCAACCTCCATGATACTTGGAGGAGCACAGGTTGGTTGCAGGAGAGAAGAGTTTGGAGGAGACAGCAGGAAGTTAGTCTGCATGCACATGGCTTGAACGCTAGGTGCAGTTGCAGCATTTCTGCAAATAGTTCTCTTATTAAAGAGTCAGTTCATTTTGACAAGCATGGAGTCCTTTCATGGTATTACCCAGCATGCATTTCATGAAACAGACAGAATGCTATTTCACTGCTTTAAAGGGATATTGGTAAGTCAAGTTTGCAATTTTACAAGATATGTTTAGCATCTCTTTCTTACGCACACAATTTCCTCCAGTAAACAGCCCCGGGCTGCTGTTTGTAACTGACTAGCCTGGGAATGTTCCAGATGGGAGTACTGCTCCGAGGCTTCAAGTCTGTGCAGGAAAGAGAGGCGCTGCTGTTGCAGCTCCTCCTACCACAACCTGCTGATCTTCCCTGGGAGCATCAGAAGACCTCTTTCTGGGAAAGCCACAGAGGGTTAAGAAGAATCTGGCCAGGAGTACCTACCATAGGGGAGTGCAGAGGAGACATGCCATGTAACATACACATAGTAATGTGTGGGGTGGCATTGGTTTGGAAATAGGGAGAGCACTCTGTCTATGGCCTCAAGTTGAGGGTGTCACCAATAGTGTGTGGCATTTGTGTGTGGCCAAAAATCATGTGTGTCTTCTGAGCAGATGTACATCATTGTGGAATGGGGTCCCCAAATCACTGGAGTATGTGGGGGGACATTAGTGTTTGGTTTGGGGGTGAGCTCGGTCAGGATGGGGCGGGGGTCTGACTGGTGTCCTGTTTACAAAAGGAGGTGGTAAGGGCTTGCTGGTGAGTTGAAGCTGGGTTTGACTGTAACATAGTGCAAATTGTAAGAAAGACCCAGTGGTTCGGAGACTAGCCTTGGACTCAAGCCACCCTAGGTCAAATCTGTGTACTTCTTCAGGCTTCCTTTGTGATCTTTGTAACATACTGCCTCTAGGTTTGTCTACATTGTGCTGGGAGCGAGCTTCTCAACCCAGATAAACAGACTCGCACTAGCAGGGCTTCAGCTAGTATGCTACAAATAGCAGCATGGCTGTTGCAGCTTCAGTTCTCAAGCCCACCCGACCCCCTAGGCCTGAGGTTGGGTGATTAACCTGAGTCTCTGCTGGAGACACCACATCCACACTGCTCTTTTTAGAGTGTTAGCTGAGGCATGTTAGATGAATCTCTTTCTCTGATATCTTTAAGCACCTATCATCCAGGCATCTCAGCACCAGTGGGAAGCTAATGGGTCAGGTGGGTATCAGAAATTCTAATGAACTCATGCTCCCCTTCAAAATCCAGAGGTTTTTTTTTTGTTAGTTGTATTTTTATTCAGTAGCATGCCATTTATCTCCAGTATAGACTGGCCCAATTTGTACTGGTGTCCGTACAGCAGTACAAACTATCCCTGCAGCTACATTGCACCAGTGTAATATGGTGCTTACATTCTTTCCTGATTGGAGCCTCAGATTTCAGTTTCCTTCTCCCCTCCTTCCTTACTATTGTAACCCTTCTGCCCGTCTGAGTTGGCAGCAACGAGGGCTGGGTTCAGTATCTAGGGGTTCCATTTCAATAATACAATGCAAAACTGGCTCGAGCCCCCACCCAGTGACCTGGGACAATTACATACCACCCCCAGGCGCCTCTAGGAGGCAATACTTCCCCTCTTGCATGCACAGAGTCTGAGTGTAGCAAAATCCTTTTAATAAAGGAGAGAAACCATGTGGCATTATGTTGGGGAAATACCACAAACAGGATTCATAACAAACCATGAGCAAAAGGCCATCCCCAAGTAAGTGTGGCAGTATCCTTTTCCCCTCAGGGTCTTAAGTCCAGCAACCCAAAAGATCACACCAAAGTCCCAAAAGTCCAACACCCCAAAAGTCTCTGTTCCTGGTCAGTGCAGCCCCAGAATTCAAAAGTTTATCTGCAGAGTTTTACCTCCCAGCCCTGGAGAGGGGGAGCACAGTGCTGTTAAGGGGCACCTTACTTGGTCCGAGGCTGACTGCCCCACTTCTCCATGGGGTTCTGCTGCAGCCTTCACCACGAGCCGCTCCACCAGCTGCTCCGCTCCACCAGCCGTCCTGTGAGCCGCTCCAGCTGTTCCACGAACTGCTTCGTTCCGCTCCGCCTGCCGCTCCACTCCACCAGCTGTCCCACAAGCACTCCAGCCGTTCCACGAACTGCTCTGCTCCACCAGCCACTCCGCCAGCCGCTCCATTCCACCAGCCATCCCGTGAGCCACTCCAGCCTTTCTGTGAACTGCTCTGCTCCGCCAGCCGCTCTGCTCCACCAGCTGTCCCACAAGCTGCTCCAGTCATCCCGCAAACTGCTCCACTCTGCCAGCCACTCAGCAACATAGCTTCAGCTCCACCCCCCAGCACTCAGTGATTTCAGCTTGTAGTAGGGGAGCCACAGTGCTGGTGCACTATTGGCCCAACATGAATTCAGCTCAGCAACCTGTAACTAGACTCCTAATGGAGTTAAAATTAGCTCTGATATTCCACAGTAGAGAGAGGAGGCAGTGCAATTACTCTTTCAGGCCCTCAAAAGGGACCCATGCCATCAGGTGCAAATACCTGTCCCTGGCCTCTCTCAATTCACTAGGTTTTGGAACCCATGTCCCTTGTCTAGCGAGTGCTACTTAGTTGATGGCGAGTCTCTCTGTCATAAAACAGTTTCATTGTCCTTGTTTCACATAATCAGAGTAACAACACTTTATTCTTCCTGGCCCAATAACCTGGAAACTGGGGATCCCACAGCAGCCACAGTGACCATTTGGGCTGCTGTGGGTTCATGCTAGGCGGGGTGGGTGTGCCTATGCAAACAAGATCAGCCCCTGAAGTTCTTTTCCACAACTCACCACAATTCACCACCAGATGTCAGGGTAGAGCTCATCCTGACTCTGCTTACACTATTAAACCAAAGGTTTGTTTGCTTTGCTACCCTGAAGTACTAATGTGGGAATCTAATTTCACTCATATAAATGTAACAAAATTTGGAATGAAAGTTGTGTGTGTTACATCAAAACCAATAACACAATCTCAAGTGTTGTTTAGACTTTTATCTTTAAACAGGCATTTTTCAAAGGAAGTTTTCACAAAGGTTTCTAGATTTGCTAACCTGTTAACTACTAGCTGTTATGACTAGTTTCAGAATTGCACTGACTGATGCACTCTGATATTTAAAATGAGCAAGCCTGTATTTCCTAACAATCACCTTTTTCAAGCTTGAAGTTGCTATTTGAGAAACTCCTAGAGCTTAATGGGAATTCCACATATGGTGTGGTTAGAGAAACAGGTCCCTAATCACAAGTCAAATCATCAAGTCCTCAGTAAAGGTCAGCCTTGCTTTGCTTTGTGACAGTTTTGCAATTACTTTCAATGGAATCAAGATCAGGGTCCATTCCTATTCAGTCAAATTCCCACTGGGGAAAGGTTCCCCACAACTGTGCAATGACCAGTTTGTCAGTCAAAAGAAAAATAGACCTCTATAGAAAGACTTAAATTTGCAATTTCAAAGCCTGATACAAACCGGAACCAATTAACTTTGATGTTTTCACTTGCTGCATTGACAAATCATGACAACTACAGTATATAACTCAAGTTATGATTCTTGGCAACCAAGTCTCTATGCCTTAGGATTAAGCCTATACATAGTTTTTAACAGAATCAAAGTGCTAGTGACCTGGTCAATAAATGAACAAGAATCATTCATACAAAGAAATAATGAAAGGCTTACACTTGGATTGATATATGTGCTATTCTGTCAAACTATCAACTGGATCTTAGAACATGCTGCTCCACACATGTGAAGCAAGGTTTGTCAAGAATGGTTTGCTGACCAAGACTATGCTGATGCTGCTTCCTTGCTTGTTGAGAAGTCAGGGAATTTCAGCCCCACCCTCTAAAGTCTCCAAGACACTGCCTGCAGTATGAGGTTGGATATCTCATGGCAGAAGACCAAGGACCAGAACCTCTGAGTTGGGCCATCAGAACCCCCAGTGCAGGTGGGGTCAAGTACCATGGAGAGCATTGATGAGTTCATCTACCTAGGCTGCAAGCAGAGTTCTAATACTTGCAGCAAACCAGATGTTCATAGATGAATACCTCACTCCAGCTCCTGCATAAAGTCCATGTCTTGCTTATGGATGCAAAAATTTCTTTGCTGTGAGACAAAGTTTAGGATCAAACCTGCATACTACCTCTATTGCTATACGTGTCAGAAACCTGGACACTCTTACAGGCAGACTTATTGCTGCTAGAAGTAGTCTACATGTGCTGTCAGGACCAAAGTCTGAGCATAAAGTGGCTTGTCTTTTTGCAACGTTCACAATCTCGCAAAGATCTGGCCTTCCTTCTATCACTCATTTTATTCAAAAGCAGCATTGCCTGCTCTTCGTCCATGTTGTCAGGATGGGCAAAAACACCCCAGCACATCATGCTCTCAAACCCTCCATCAATGTGCAAAGGGGTGCACTCCCTTGTGCCTCCCATGGGGTTGTCCCAGAGATTTGTGGGTTGGCAGGACTGAGACAGATCTGGGAACTTCACTACTCAGTGCCTGGTGCAACACAAGTAACCATGGTCACTCTGGCTTTCTATGCACGTTTCACTGATATTTGCAAAAATGTTTGTATGTTTCTTGGTGCTAAAGAATCAGACAATGTGCATGTGACCAAGGAAAGGCAAAGGAAATAGCTTCTTTCCTCAGAAACAGTTCTATTTCCTATTCTTTTTGAGATTGCTTGCCAGAAACGTTGTCTGAAATGGAACAGAACCTATTCTTTCCCCAAAACTTCCCTCCTAAAAGGAATATGCACCCACACCCTCTGCTTTTTAAGGCTAGATCTTAACAGATGAGTCAAATATATCAATACAAAAGGTGGAATGAAGGCTCATGTTGCCACTGCACCCTACCCCCATTCAGATGCATTCCTAAGACTTTTGGAAATGAGAGATTAGCAAGAATCATTTCCATTAAAGAAAGAAAGAAAGTGTAAAATGCTAGCAAAAACAGAGGTAATTTGGAACCAAGATTTTCAAAGGCAGGTGCCTAAAATTAGGCTTCTAAATCCATGTTTAGGCATCTATTTCAGAGGCCTCATTTTCAAAAGTGCTGAGGATCCAGCACATCTCTGTTGTGATTAAAGTCTCTGAGTTCAGCCCTGAAATCAGAAGGCAAAGCTAAGAAAACTTTTGTATTACCAAGACGTTTGCTGGTACATGACATTTCTGATGTTATTAAACAGACAGAACATTTTGTAAGATATCCCTAGCAGCTGTGATACAAACAGGAGATGGAACACACACTGAGAACACTTGGCTTCAGTTCATCGGGCAGAATTCCTAGGTTTCTGAATAGCACATTCCAAAAAACATATGAATTGTATATGTAGTGAAATCAGAGATCTGTTCATAGTTGGAACAGTCATTGCCGGCTATGGAGATAAAGATGTCAATAGCTGAAGGGCAATGAACTGAAGACAAAATGCATAACATCACAAGAAGTGAGCTGTTCCATCTTTGTTCCCCTGTAGTAGGCAGAATGCAGTATTGATAGCAGTCACACCTGAGCGAGACTTTAAAAAGACTATACCTTTGAAACACTTCCTCAGCATGATGCTTTTCCTGAAAAATGTATTGGTTTCTGTTATCTGCTGGAAACCCAGTTTGATTTAAGACCGAGGACTTTTTCTGCCTCATGTGACAAATTCAGCTCTTCCCCATGTGTTCTCTATTTTTATGAAAGCAGAAACAAAAGAGAGGTGTTTGTAAATGCCGAAAGTGGGTTGGAATGCTCCCACACCTCCAAAACTGGTTTTGGCTCTGTACAAAATGGACTTTTAGTGCTGTTAATTTCACTGCATACATTTACTTTTGCATTTAAATGGAAATTAATCCAATTCCCCAAGATGCAGCATTTCAATTTTAACAACCTCCACCCCACCCCACCTTAACCCAAATCAGTTGCAAGGTGAGTAATGGACCTGACACAGTCTTACAAGTAATGGGATAATGCAAATAACAAGAAGTGCAGCTATTGTTATATGACAGGCTCTGAGTGACACCTGGTGATGTTAGCTGACAACCGCTGAGGGTTCTTTCCCCCCCAAAAAAGAATGATGATTTTGTACTGAAGAGCGGAACACTCTGAAAAACCCAGGCTTCTTTAACTTTTCATTTCAATAATAGTAAAAAAAAGTCTCACAAAACCCAGAGCCTTTTTTGTTCCTTAAATTATAGCTTGTTCAGTCATGACTATGAATATATTAATCTATCTAAATAATCATTGTCTTCTTAATATTCACTTGCATAATACCCCATGAAGAGTCAAATTCAAGACCAATTTTTTAGTTCTGAGCCGCTTTCCTGCTGTGAGCCATGATCTATCCTCTGTCATAGTCCCTGAGTAGGCTACTGCTTCTGAGGCCCTTTCTATTCCCATGAGTGCAACCTTTGCAAGTGGCAGGCCCAGGCTTCCCATTCGCTTTGGGGTGGTATCCTATGATCCAACCGCTCTCTGACTGAGTTTCTGGATTACACCCCTCCTTGTTGCCAACGGTTACTTAGCAGGTCCAACTGGGCTTTGGACCGTTGCCAGAGCTCTCCTTATGGGGCCTGTGGAGAGTAACAGTGATACAGAAGCAGTGCGATTTGTTTTGCCCTACTGGTATGCAGAGCTTAGAGGAATAGGTTTAAATATAACCAGGAGCAATATAAGTGCATGTTGTCTGACCTATGTTTGGCATTCCCCTCAAGTCCCTAGGTAGCCCTGCCCCCATTCTCTCTTGTCACCAAGTTACAGCTTGCTTCCTACAGTTTGCTCTGACTCTTAGGGTTTCTATACATTACCACTTTTGGCTGTACAACTTATGTCACCACCCCCCTGAATGACGTAAGTTACACAAACCTAAGCGCCAGTATGGGCAGTGCTATGTCGGCGGGAGAGCTTCTCCTAACAACAGAGCTACTGCCTCTCACAGAGGTGGTTTTACTAGGCAGATGGGAGAGCTCTCTCCTGTTGGCATAGAGCATCTTGACCAGCACCGCTGCATCAGTGTAGAAGCTTCTAGGGTAGACTAGCCCTTAGTCTCTGTGGGTCGCACGCTGACACTTTTCCCCCTTTCCTCTCTGCCACTGGCACCTTTCAACAACTCAATGTCTTTCAGTCTCTCTCTTCTCAGCTTATGCCAAACAACCTCATTACCATAGAAGCAGCAAAGAATCCTGTGGCACCTTATAGACTAACAGACGTTTTGCAGCATGAGCTTTCGTGGGTGAATACCCACTTCTTCGGATGCAAGAAGTGGTCTGGTCTGTTTAGACGCCTGCAGGAAGGTAGTTTCTTCCCGGACCACAAAGTAAGTGTTGGGGATGTGGAGATGCCTACAGTGATCCTCGGGGACCCAGCCTACCCGCTAATGCCCTGGCTCATGAAGCCCTATACAGGTGCCCTGGACAGTGACAAGGAGCTCTTCAACTACCGGCTGAGCAAGTGCAGAATGGTGGTGGAGTGTGCTTTCGGACGTCTCAAGGGGAGATGGAGGAGCTTACTGACTCGCTCGGATCTCAGCGAAACCAATATCCCCATTGTTATTGCAGCTTGCTGTGTGCTCCACAATCTCTGTGAGAGCAAGGGGGAGACCTTTATGGCGGGATGGGAGGTTGAGGCAAATCGCATGGCTGCTGATTACGCTCAGCCAGACACCCGTGCGATTAGAAGAGCCCAGCGGGAAGCGCTGTGCATCCGGGAGGCTTTGAAAGCTAGGTTCCTCAGAGAGCAGGGTAACCTATGACTGTCCAGTCTCTTTCCAGAGAAGCTGAACCTGCCCCTGTTTCATTTACTATTGACTTTTTTCAGCGGTTACATACCCCGTTCACCAGGTTTCCCCCCTTCCAACAGACGTTTAAAAATAAAGTTATTGGAACATTTTTAATTAAAAAAGTTTTCTTTACTAACGAATTCTCGTTCAAGGGTTCCAACAGGGACGCAGACTGTGGTGGGTACGGTGTGCAGTGATGTACAGACCGCTTCTACACTCGAGGACTGACAGGCTCCTGCTCCTACAGCGGTCTCTGGGGGGAGGACGGTTACCGGAGGGTGTGCAGGAAGGGGTGGGTTTGCAGGAAGGGGTGAGGGGTGTGTGGGAAGGGTGAGTAGGTGTGGGGGGATGATGGCTTTGGCTGGGGCTCAGGGCATCGGAGAGGTTCATGGCTAGGGTGGAAGGGCATGGTAAGGGCAGCCTGCCTTGCCATTTGTGGATGCCAGGCGCTCGGACCCTGGGGCAACATACACCTCCCAGACTGACCTGGGGCAGCAGACACCTCGCACAGTGACCCGGGTGCCTAGTGACTGCACTCTGTGTGTGACCTGCTGTTGATCCTGCCCCCATGTCTGTACCCTATTAATGGTGGCTGTCCTATGCAATTAACAAACACCTCCCCCCCCTTCACACAAAGTCTTCTGCAAAGAAACATGACGGAAACAGTAATGAACAGCAAACTATTTTTAATACTCAAATACACAGTTGTGGGATGAAACTGGGATTTGGGATCGGGTGAGCCAGGAAGGCAAGCAATTCTCATACTTTAGGGAATGAGAGCTGTTTGGTACATGAGCGCTCTGCTGGGGTGGAGTGACAGTTTTCACGGCCCCTAGCGCCCCTCCTTCTTGTGATTTTGGGTGAGGGGGGGACAGGACTTTGTGGTGGGGGAGGGTGGTTGCAGATACAGTTCAGGGGGGCTCTCTGCTCCTGCCTGCGGTCCTGCAGAACATCCACAAGGCGCCGGAGCGTGTCTGTTTGCTCCCTCATTAGTCCAAGCAACGTTTGAGTCGCCTGCTGGTCTTCCTGCCGCCACCTGTCCTCCCGTTCGCTGTGTGAGCGCTGCTGCTGAGAGAGGGAGCGCTGCTGCTCCCTCCACTGGCTCTGCTGGGCCGCCTCGGCTCTGGAGCAGGCCATCAGTTCAGCGAACATCTCGTCCCGAGTCTTTTTCTTTCACCGCCTAATCTGCGCCAGCCTCTGTGAGGGGGATGCCGGGGCAGTTCGGGAAAGAGCCGCAGCTGTGTGATGTGAAAAAGGAAGTGATTTCCTTGCAAAGATACATGTTTGCGAACACTGAACACAGTCTACTCAGTTTCTGTGAACAAGACCATACAGGGCACCTAATCTCATGTGCTCTCAGGACAAGTTCGAATTTTCGGCATTCGCTTTCATTGTCTGGGGTCTTGCACTGGAGATCGGACAAGTGGGGCAGGACAGCAGAATCCGTGTAGCAGCCAGGCCTGGTAAGCCGTAAACTTTAGGCTGCTTAACAGTTAATGGATAGCAGTGCCCTCCTGCTGCAGTCAATCTGGAAAGCATAAAGTCTGACCCTGTTCCAGCCCCTCGCGGCTGTCCCTGGGAAAGATCCCTGTATGCTTTTCCTCTGCAGCCTCCAACACGTGGCTGTTAAACGACGGTCATTGTTATGCAAAGGAAAAGTCAAGCATTCACAATAGTAACATTAAAGTAATTCCCCAAATTAGATGCAGCAGTCGCCGCGCAAGATCACCCTGAGGCGGGTCTCCAGGAGAAACAGAGAGCGCATGCTGCGTGAATCCCTGCACAGACCAGGGCCCTATGCTGCCATGCTGGTCGAGGCAATGCTCCCACTATACCTCAGGATGGCCTGGCGCGGAAGAGTGTGCTTCCACGGAGCACCCAACAAGGCACCTCTCCCCAGGAACCTCCTAAGGAGGCTTTTTGAGTACCTCTCCGAGAGCTTCGTGGAACTGTCCCAAGAGGATTTTTGTTCGATCCCTATATGCATTGACCTTCTTTTTATATAGTTTTTATTCCTGTTTTGTTAAAAAATAAATGTTTACATGTTTATAGCACTTACTGACTGATCCTTCCCCTGATTCGGAGTCCGGGTTAACGGCCGGGGAGGGTTGGTAGGGGATCTCTGTGAGGGTGATGAAGAGATCCTGGCTGTCGGGGAAAGCAGTATTGTAAGCGCTGTCGCCTGCCTCGTCCTCCACAAACCCTTCCTCATCTTCCCCATCGGCGAACATCGCCGAGGAACTGCCCGTCGACACTACCCCATCCTCAGAGTCCACGGTCACTGGTGGGGCAGTGGTGGCATACCCACCGAGAATGGCATGCAGTGCCTTGTAGAAGCGGCATGTCTGGGGCTGAGCTCCGGAGCGTCCGTTTGCCGCTTTGATTCTTTAGTAGCCTTGTCTCAGGTCCTTGATTTTCACGCGGCACTGCGTTGCATCCCGGCTGTATCCTCTGAGTGCCATGGCTTTGGAGACCTTCTCGTAGGTCTTTGTATTCCGTTTTTTGGAGCGCAGCTCCGAAAGCACAGACTCATCGCCCCACACAGCGATCAGATCCAAGACTTCCCGGTCAGTCCATGCTGGGGCCCTCTTTCTACTCTGAGATTGCATGGACTCCTCTGCTGGAGAGCTCTGCATCGCTGCCAGTGCTGCTGAGCTCGCCCCAATGTCCAACCAGGAATTGAGATGCAAACTGGCCAGACAGGAAAAGGAATTCAAATTTTCCCGGGGCTTTTCCTGTATGGCTTATCAGAACATCTGAGCTCAGACTGCTGTCCAGAGCGTCAACACAGTGGTGCACTGTGGGATAGCTCCCGGAGCTACTAAGTTCGATTTGCATCCACACCTAGCCTAATTTGACATAGCCATGTCGAATTTAGCGCTACTCCCCTCGTCGGGGTGGAGTACCAAATTCGAACTAAAGAGCCCTCTAGGTCGAATTAAATGGCTTCCTGGTGTGGACGGGTGCGCGGTTAATTCAAATTAACGCTGCTAAATTGGAATTAAAGTCATAGTGTAGACCAGGCCTAAGATAGAGATGGAGATTCCACCACTTCCCTTGGTAGTTTGTTCCGATGTTTAATCACCATCACTATTTAAAAATTGATGTCTTACCTCTCATTTGAATTTGTCTGGTCTCATTTTCCAGCCATTGCTATGTTATGCCTTTCTCTGCTAGATTAGAGAGCCTTTTCACCCCATGAATGCACTTATATGTAATCAAGTCACCTCTCAATCTTCTTTTTGATAAAATAAATAGATTGAGCTCTTTAAGGTATTTTCTCCAGCCCATCAAGTATTTCCCCTGTGTCTTTCTTCTCCATTCTTCCAGATATAGGTTCCTTGGTAGTTGACTTGCTGAGATTCTAGTAACATGTTGATACTTCTAGCCATGTTGAATGCCTCCTGTCTCTTGGTCACAATTTGACACTCCACTAATTTGGTTTCCTATTCTCTTCAGTTCATCACAAGCGATTCAAAAGGAATTTACATTCAGTGTTGTAGTAAATTAGGTCCATTAAAAATGGGGAACAATCAAACACATTAACCCTATAATAAATATTTAGGATCCTTTGTTTTCAGTTTTTATTTTATTTAATTTTTCCCAGGAATTTATCAGTGTTTATTACTACAACAACAAAAACAGGTGAAAATCAATGCAAAAAATGATTAAATTATCTGAGTAAATATTGAGGTTTATTTTGGTGGATGGAAAGACAGGGGAAAAAAGTATTCAGTAGATTAATGCCTTGAATTCTGTTCATCAATGTGGTTTGCTGCAGAACTAAAACAGAACTCAAAACACAATGCCACCTCTGAGTTTAAGAAAACAATATATCTCTAATCCCCAAATAAAACTCTTCATGTGAATAAACAGTTACTGTTATAGACTTTGAATGACTAACCTATAAATATTTACATTTAGTAATTGGGCCACACCATTTGTAGTGCATACACTCAACTTCATCCTTTTCTCCTATTTTTGTTTTTTAAAAAACTTTTGACTACCTCCTCGTATTCTGAAATGTTTTCTGATACAGATTTTCATTTTCTTTGCATTTTAGTGTGTCAGATCTTTAAACTGTTATCTGTTGACAGCTTGAAATGTGTACGTGTTGGGTGTGAGTTTCATCAATATGTTCAGTTGCGCACACACTTCAGAGCTTGAGTACATACCTGTTTATTGTGTGTATCTTCTAGAGCAGTGTTTCCCAAATTTGGGATGCCGCTTGTGTAGGAGCCGGTTTTTTTACCCGCCCCATCCGCAGATCGGGCCAACTGCGGCTCCCACTGGCTGCGGTTCACTGCTCCAGGCCAATGGGAGCGTCTAGAAGTGGTGTGGGCCGTGGGACGTACTGGCTGCCAATTCCAGCAGCTCCCACTGGCCTGGAGCAGCAAATCGCGGCCAGTGGGAGCCGCGATCGGCCGGACCTGCGGATGGGACAGGTAAACAAACCGGCCCGGCCTCCCAGGGGCTTTCCCTACACAAGCAGCATCCCAAGCTTGGGAAACACTGTTCTAGAGTCTAGGCTAATACATAGCCTTACTTCAACAAACAGCTTTGCATATACGCACAGACTAACGTATTATCGTAATACATATATCTCATGATAGGCATTGTATTTTTCTAATAAAACAAGTTATTTTTATATATTTAAAGTAGGGTGAAAATCAGAAAAAAATGAATACTTTCTGTAAAACCTGGGAATTTTTTGGTAAAAATCGGTTTAAACAGAAAACTAAGGGGCTTATAAATATTATACACGCAGAGTGAGACTGGAGGCACGAGAGTAAGGAAGAGGGAAAAAAGGCAAAAGTGGCTTTAAGCTGCCCTTGTACCCTTGTGCTTCTCAGGTGGTTGGGGGCCAATGCTGCCAACCGTGCAACTTAGTGCAGCCCAGAATCCCTATGGCCTCGGCCCTGCCTGTTTCCACCCACATCCCTGTCTACAGCAAATCTCCTACACCAAAGCTCGTGACGGGGATCTGCATTATGCCACTTACAATGACACTCTACAATGCCTGTGCTGGGGAAATTCTCCATGGAGCATTTCCAGCCCCTTGATGGTGATGCAGCTTGTACAGGGGAAGGTGCAAGGTGAGGGAGAAATCCTCCCTTGTTTAGTAGATGAGCTTCAATAGTTAGCTGCTGATTCAAGGCATTTTGTATATTTTTTTCTTCATTTTTGTCCTGCACTTGTTATGTATTTTAGACTGAATGTAACAGTGAAAGGGCCCAGGCTGGCCTCCCTGGTGACTGAATTAATCTAACTATGCACACAAACAGCACAGCATGGAGAGTATCATCTAATGTATCCCACTGCCCAACTAAAAATCCTCAGCTTTCCTGGGTAAGAGAGATCCACTGATATACTATCAATAATCATTCTGGCTGATCAATAGAATTACTTGCCTCCGTGTAGGAATTATAGAAAACCCTTAAATGCTATTTTGTTTTCAATGCTGGATCCAAGTATTGTATGCTAAAAAGCGTTTCGCTTCAGGAGTAGTGGGGGGAAATGCTTTGTTTCCATTTCCTTTCTTTGAAACATACTATCCACAATGAACTTCTTGCCTGAAATCAGTTCTGAATTTTAGCACTTTTATAAAAAAGGGAAATTGGCATAGCAGCTATATGTAAACACCACATATTATACAATTAACAGATGTTTGGTAATCAAGTCCTGCACCCAGAGAGCCAGTGGCCCAATTCTTTATTCGAAGGATGAGAGGATCTCTGTGTTAAGCCCTATCATATCTGCTTCCTCTTTGTAGGCATTTTCATGGAGAATATGTAACCTGCTCTAATGCACCAAAAATGCTTCTCCAGTTTTTCCATAAAATCTGTGGTGGGAACAAGGCCATTTATATCGCTTTCCATATACCAAGCGCATCACCTTCACAATATCTCCATTCCTGGGGATTCACAAGCTTGTTTTGCAACCATTTGTACAATGGATTAGTGTTGTTGCCTCTACACAGTGACAACTATTTTGATCAGTTACTCTGGAAAATATTAATTGGCTTGATTATAGTTATTCTTCTTATTGAAAGAGTAAGTATATAATGTATTTGCTGTGCAAGGTAGAGCACATGTGAAGAGTGTACACTTAATGAAATACCAAGGAATAGAAGCTGCATAAAAACAATGAACCAATTCCTGAACTGGTGTCCGTCAGCATAACTCCACCAAAGTCAATGGTGTTGGTGTAAATTGACTTTAGCAGAGCTACAGGGATTTACACCAGTACAGTAATATTTGGCTCAAGGGTATATTTTGATTGGTTGAAGATTTATCTCCTGTTTTAGGAAGTCTTTAGGGAAGGACAAATTCTGATTCTCCACTCACCTCTGTAAACAGAGAACCTCAGTGAAACTAATAGAATTACAGCTTTACAAAAGTGTGAGTGTGGAATCGGAGCCAGAAATTATTAACGTAAACTGGACTCCAGTTGCAGCTGATTAACATACAGCCCACTGTTGCTGTTTATGAGGTACAATTTAGTATGCAGGCTCTGCTCTTTTAAGATGCCAGGCTCATCAGGAGAGATTAAGATGTCAAAAACTGACAATCTAGACAATTAAAAACTTACAGGAGCAGCGTTTGTCTAGTAGAAAAAACGTAAATGATTTAATGGCTGCTTTAGGGAACTGAATTTCAATAATCTCCATTTGTATTGTTGCCAGTTTCTGGTTGACAAATTTATGTAGAAAAAGCAGGAATTTTAATAAAGTATTTATGACCAATATTTCTGGATAACGCTAGTGGTACTAAGCTCTCCTGCTCTCCCATAAATGCAGTCCATTAACAATGTGCATGCCTGCAAAGTAAAATAGCAGGGTTTAGAGCAGGGGTTCTCAAACTGGGCGTCAGGACCCCTCAGGGGGTCGCAAGGTCATTACATGGGGGGGGGTCACGAGCTGTCAACCTCCACTCCAAACCCCGCTTGCCTCCAGCATTTATAATAGTGTTAAATATATTAAAGAGTGTGTTTATATATATATAGTATTAAATATATTAAAGAGGCTTGCGCTGTGAAAGGGGTCGCCAGTACAAAAGTTTGAGAGCCACTGGTTTAGAGAGTCTGAGAAGTGATGCCCAGTATGCATCAGACTAACTAGCATTGCTGAGAATTGGGGCTTTTACAGAAGCTCTCTTACAAAACCATAGCACAGGAGCTCTATTTCAGCCATGTATCTGCTACAATCACCAGACAGACCTGGATGCTTGATACATTGAGCTTTGTGAAGGTGAGGTTCTTGCCAAGATACCTCTACACATCAGACCTTGCCACCCTGCAACACTCCAGGAACACAATACAACCAAGCTGAGGCTGTATCAAAAATGTCACCAGATGGGCAACCTAGTGCCTTGCTGCGATGCAGCGCTAAACCTGTACCCTCAGCTAGATTAACTTTCTATGCCCAAAGTGAATGGGGGGGTTGTGCTTGTGCATTTTCATTTTAACCCAGCTATCCCATCCCTGCCATTATGAACACTTCAAATAAAAATGTCAGAGGACCCAGAGAGCACCTATGTTTCTGTGCCAAGTGTTGCCCCATGGCCGCTATTGAACTTAGAGATGTCCCCATGCAGATGATATCCAGGTCATTAATATTTTGCAGAAAAAATAAGTTGTGTGGGTGTAAGTAGGCTCAGATAAAAGAGTGCACAGCATTCTGGTTTTGGGGGGCCACTTTTGCACGTCACCAGTCTAGAACAATGTCTGACAAAAAGGGTGTCTAGATCTCCAAAAAAGTGGTGCAATCAAGGTTAAGGGATTTATTACTATCAATTGTTTGACTTGCAGCAGTACCTAAAGGTTGGGGCCCCCCAGCACCAGGCACTACACAAATATATAGCAAGGGAGGAGTCTCTGCCACAAAGAGCATACAATTTGAAAGACAAGACGTAGCAGGTAGGTGAGACAAACCGGTGAGCAGGGGAGATCACAGTCACAGGATATCTTAGTGCAGACCAGCTGTGTGCACAGCACATAGCTGTAGTAAGGGAGAGGGCAGCAGGAAACAGGGTTTTAATCTGGAATTCTGCTACTGAATGATATTTATGAATGCAACTATTTTTAAAATATTAGAAGTTCAAGCTCAAGTCAGCATCCCCTAGTATATATACGTTTTAAATTAAATGTGTGCTATCAAAAGTTAAATCCTGAAATTCAAAGGAAAATAGTTTACATCACTTTTGTATACTGCATCTTTCCCCAAAACATTAGCACATTGTATCATGTAGGAATAAGAATTAGCTTTTACTTTAAAGTCACAACCCTGTAATGGGTCTGTGCATGCTGGAGTCCTTCAATGTCAAAACAGTATAAGTTACATGTTTTGAGTTTCACAATCTGTATTGAGGTCCAGATGCAAAATAAGAACTCTCAATGCTTCAGCTAGCAAAAAGCAGGGAATCAGAAGGCTGGATGTAACTGGAAATGTTGTTGGATCAGTTGCCAGCACCAGCAGACAGGTCAGAGCCCTTAAGTAGTTCCCAGGGCTGTTGGGTGGTAGTTGAGAGAGGGAAATATGGATTCCAGAAAAGATCTGTTGTTAAAAAAAATTCTCAGTGGAATGACAGAGTGAAGAGCTGTCTTCTAAAATCAGCAGTTACGCATTGGTACCAAATCAGAATAATCAGCCTTGATGTAGAAGAGACATTGTACTGGCTCATTTCTAAAGAAATAGATATTGCCGTAGAAGCAAGGCAGAGAGAACATAGAGAATAAGAATGGTGTTTTTCTAGAGCTGGTCTAACAAATCTGATTTGCAAGTATTTTGATGGCTACAGGCGCAAAGTTTAGGTCAATAATATGTGGTCATTCATTATTTGTGAGTGTTCAGATAGCTGCAAGGTATTTGTAAAATATTCATGTTAGCATAAGTGTTTATTCATTGGACAAATTCATGCAAGAATGTTCTTCACTATTTCATTTCTCCTATTTGAGTGTTTCAGTCCTCCAGTCAGGGAGCAGAAGCAAAACCATGTGCCTGGGTGATCAATCAGAGGACATTTTTGAATAGTAAGTAGCTGAAGCAAATAAGTCTGTGAATAACCAGTAATCTACAAATTTATTCAAATTCATTAGAAGAAAATCAGTATTGGTTCGGGATCTATTTGCTAAATAAGTATTATCCATAATGAACAGTTAGCCCAGTTCTACTACTGTTTATATTTCCCTGTTTCTAGAAGTGGAAAAACTTGTTAAACAGGGTCAGAGTATTTCCAAACACAGGGCACCATTATTAATAATTATATTACAGTATTTCCCTAACGGCCCTGAGACTCAAATACCATTGTGTGTAAAATATTTTGGGGGAAGGCACTATTACTATCTAAATAGACATGGTTGAGAGGGAAAACAGAAGCACAAAGGGTAATTTCAAAGGTGCTTAAATGACTTGGGAACATAAGTGCATAAGAGATTTATGCACTTAGGGGGCCAGATTTTTTAAGGTATTTAGGTGCCTAACTCCCGATGATTATTGGCCCCTAAATGCCTATGTCTTTTTAAAAAATGGGACTTATTCTTCTAAGTCACTTAAGTGCTTTGAAAATGTTACCTAAGGTTACACAGTAAGTCAGTGGCTGAACCAGTCTTCAAAATCCCAACCCAGTGCCCTATTTTCATTTTAGTGGTTGGAAAAAGTGAAATTGCGTAATTCAATTGCAGCATTATTTAGACAAGTCTAAATAAAGCCGAATCATTTACACTATAGTAGCAGCCATACACACCCTATCTCCAAATCAGGGCCTAGAGTGCTAGGCAAAATTCAGAGAATGTCTAGTTAAGTTTGTTTCCTAGTGTCTTCTTCAATGTCTCTTTTTGGCCTATGAGATGCAGCCTTTTTGTATTTCCACCATCCAGGGACTGGAGTATGAATATTCCACATTATTTCAGCTGCAGAAAAAGGTCTATGATATTAAAGTTTTTGCCAGGAGGGCAAACAACAGCTAAAGTGTCACATAAGTGTTCCACAGCCTGAAGTGGGGAGGTTCTGTTGCCATCTAACACCACAAATAGGATCTACCACAGTCCTGCCTCTTTGAGGGCTAAACAGGAACCAGTTGAGAATGGGGGAGGGGAGAGTCTTTCCCTGGTTTTCTCAGACCATAGTTAGAGCAAAGCATGGCTTAGCTTGGCCAACCCCCAAAGATAAACAAAATAAACAGTAATTCCTTAGCATGGCACTTCGAGATGCGTGAATGAGCCTTAGGAAATAAGTGTGAGAAAGTGCCCTATAGTATGAGGTGGCCTACTTTGACTTAAACCTAGTCGTTTTCATGCTACACTCCTTTCTTTTGGCCTCTCAGCCTGGGCTATGCCAGCTCTGATTTCCACTAAACACACTCACCTCTGAGTTTTAGCCCCATTAACCTCTGATTAACTTCCTGTCATAATCCAATCCGCATAGTCAGCAAGAGGTGGTCAGGACTCAACACTCGTTGATATTTAAAGCTGATGTAGCTAGGAGTGGGTGAAGTTTTTCAACTAAATAGCTTATTCACCAAAAAGTGCAGTTTTGGTCAACCTGAAACTATTCACAAATCAGACCCAGTTAGTTCTGGTTGGGGAAAAGATTTTCAGGGCTAGGTTCAGAAAGTCCTGTGTGGAGGGGCACTATTTGTAATCCTTAGCCCAGTGGCTAGGGCACTTCCTGGCACGTAGACAGACCCAGGTATGAATCCCCACTTTGGAGCAACAATTTAAACTCACTTTCCTCCCATACCAGGTGAGTGCCCTAAACACCAGGCTATTTCACTCAATCTCTCCTGTTGAGGTTGCTCCGTTTCTTGTAAATACTTAAATAGTCACAGGACCCAAGAGAAAAGACCGTTGCCTGGTGATTAAGGCACTCATTTGGAAGGTAGGAGATGTGGATTCAAATCCTTCCTTTGAATCAGGAGAGAGAAGTTATACCAATTTTTGCTCCTTTCACTCACCCAGCAGTAAATGAATGTTGGCAGATGTAAGGGATTCTAAATTACTGTGTCTATATCAGCGTTTTTCTTCAAATTTCTCTCCACTCCACTACCACTGATGCAGCTTCCCCTGAAGTTACAGCATGACTTTAAATGGGAGTTGGATGCCTAACTGCCCTCTGTGCCTTTAAAATCCTCTACCTAAATTTTCTGTTCAGGAAAGAATGACATTGCAACATCTGCGAACAATGATTTTGGGGGCAGCGTGGGTTGTGTTATTTTTGGTAAGGAAGGTCTGTAAATAAGACAGATGATGGTTGCTTCTAGTTGTTCAGATTGGAACTGTGTGCTTGTGATATGACCGACCTTTGAAGAACCCATCCTATGGGGCATTTTTATGGCAAGGAGCCAGCACGTATTAACATATTGGCAAGAAAGCAAAGCCTTTTTCAAAAATTCTCACAGAAATGAGCTCCTAAAGCAATCCTAGCCTGGCACCTTCCCCTTCACTAAGGACTATAAAGCTAGTCCTAGCTCTCTCTCAGTTTAAGGCAAACAGCTTTCAATCAGTGTTCTGCATCAATGAAGAGGGATTAATTTTACCGAAAAAAAGGATTAATAGTATTTAGAGGTCCCAAAGGAGCAGTCATGTCCTGTTCTTGGCAGGATTTCTTCATCACCAAGTTATTAGCTTTAGTTTCATAAACTGTTCACCCACAGATATCTTTCAGAGGAGGTAGATGACGAAATTAATTTTCCTTCTAATTTTTCATTAAACAGGGCAATAATTTACTTGGATTGTTACTAGAGTTGTAAGGCCTGTTTCAAGGTGGGAAGGGAAGAAACAGAATATCTTTCAGGTTTCAAAATTACGTTTATATATTTTTGATGCTGTGAATTTCACACCATAGGATGTTGGTGCAAGATATCTTGAGCTCTTGTTCTAAATCAAACATTTGCTTTAGTACGGAATTGTAAGTATATCTTTTGTTTATGATGAAATGAAATTGAGTTAATCCTGTTAGAATATAAGAACAGCCATACTGGGTCAGAAAAAAAGGTCCATCTAGCCCAGTATCCTGTCTTCTGACAATGGACAATGCCAGGTGCTTCAGAGGGAATGAACATAATAGGTAATCCTCAAGTAATCCATCCCCTGTCACCCATTCACAGCCTCTGGCAAACAGAGGCTAAAGATACTTCAGAGCATGGAAAGAATGTTTCTCCAAAAGAAGGAATGCAAGAGTACCAAGAGTTTGCATTCATACTGGAATGATACAGAAAGGTACATTTCACGTTCTGCGATACTAACATCTGAATCCTAAACAACCAGATAGCCCTTACATACTATACATATGTTAAGTAAATTTTAGAAGTTTCCCAGAGATTAAGACAATCTAGTTAAAGAAATATAATGAAACTATTTAAGACCATCATGTATGGTCTTCTAAGTGTGCTGTATATTGTGAGATGGTCAGTAGAAAGGTTTTTATTGCCAGGTTTTGAATTTGAAATTGGAGGATAGTGAGTAAGGTAAACTCGTCTCTGAAAGAAGTATGAGCAAAAGTAATTCCAACTAGCCAAATCCTTGAGATGATTTAAGCAATATTAATCTAGTCCTTGAGAAGATCTAGGAAGAGAATTTTCTTCTTGGGACTTTTGGCAAATGATTCTTCTTTCTTATGAAAGATTTATCTTCTTAAGAAGCCTTCCCCCATCAGTCTCTTTGTAATGTGAAAAAGGACTGAAAAGCTCAATAGAATATAACCCCTTGTAATTTCTTACATTTTGGAACAGGGAAATCTAATTTAGTTTGAAAATTCTCGTACTAAACTTCTGAGGACCTGGCCCTACAAATACAGATTACTGAGCAGAATGCTTGTTAGCACATATACTCCCTTCGAAAAAATTTTTAACCACGAGCATTAAGTATCTTCTAGGACTTTAGTGAATATTGATGAAACCTGACATTCTCTCTGCTTAGCCTAAAGGGCACAGGAGCCATTGCTCTGAGGCTAATGTTAGGACAATTTGCATGAGACACTACTGTAAATGTGCCATTGAAAAACACACGGCTGTGTTTCATTAGCAAAGAGTGAAGCTGAATCCACGTTAAATTGAACAAATGTAATGTTAATTAACCCTGTGCACTGTTCTATCCATCTGGCTGTGCTGCCGCCAGCCCAACTCCTCAGATTCCCTGTTTTCTTGCTGTAACTTCAGTAAAAAGTTCCTCCAGGGAATGTGGGTCCTCTGACTCCAATTCCACTGATCAGGATCCATCTTTCCTATTTTACGAACATTTTAATATATACTGAAAAAAACATTTGAACCCCTGATCCCCACAACCTGTTCCTTTGGTTAGAGGTTTCTAGTGCATAGTGGAGTTGGAGTCTTGTCTTTACCATAGAGTCAGATAGCTACATACTCTTTGAGAAAATTGGGTCTCCTCAACCAGTGACCACACTAGGAGCAACCTCTCTCTGTCTCCCTGTCAAATTCTAGCAAATTTTCTCTCTGTGGAGACTCCTCCCTCCCTGTGGGGTTGGACTCCAGATGGTTTTCTGTGATGATCTTGGTAGGCTCTCTCTGTGTGTTGTCTGCTGGCTCTTAAGTGTCTCCTGTTCCATCAGATCACTCATCTCTGTTGTGTAGTCACTTTGTATGACCTGGTGCCACTGCACCTCTCATGACTAAGGTGGCCACTCACATGTTCCCGCAGTTCTGAACATTCCAGTACTTCTGGGAATGGTGTGGGCCTGCCCCACCAGGATGACTCCACCCTTGTGTGACCTTGCACAACGGGGTGTGTGAAATCATGCTGCCAGGGGGCGGAGGGTGTCATATTTAGGAGTGTGTCATCTCCACCCCCGCTGGTGTGCTGCCCGGCCCCCGCCAGCATGACCATGCATACATCAGGCATGCACAATTACACCGGAGGAGGTGGAGTGGTGTGCTCTTAAAATGGCGGCCCCGGTCTCATACCAGACAAACAAGTCTGGTTTTGTCCCAATACTGGATGGGGGACAAACCTCTCAAAAAGAGGACTGTCCGGTTTGATACCAGACAGGTAGCCTCCTTACTCATTACTCCATTAGTCCACTCTATATGGTGTCCCTCTAGTGGCTTGATGCTCACAGGAGAGCCTGTTTCCAGGGCTGGTAGGTCCTTAGCAGACCTGTTGTACTCTAGCGCCTGCTTTCTCTGATTGTTGGCCATCTTCTTTGGCAGTATTTCCATCCTTCTGGCTGCAACAGGTCTCCCCTCATTGGTAGCAGGGTTTTGGTCCTTCGCCCCATCAGTGCCTGTGCCAGACTGTTTTGGCACCCCTACGATGGGGTATTCTTGTGTGTCAAAATGTCAACAAGGGACCACAAGAGACAGCTTTGTGTAACAGTCTCAGAGCAGTTTTCACAGCTGATTCCACCTTACCATTACTCTGTGGGCATACTGGGGAGGTGATGTAGTGGTCAAACTCCTATTTGCGTGCAAATTCCCTGAATTCTTCCCAAACTGGGGTCTGTTGGTGATGAATACAATGTCCTGAGTGCCTATCTTGCAAAGTGGGCCTTCAGTTTACCAATCACTGACTTGCTTCTTGTATCTGGCAGGGCACTGACTTTCCAAAACTGAATAGTAGTCCACTGTAATAAAATACTGCTTTTTATAGAAGGTAAATAAATCTGCTCCCACCTTTTCCCATGGTTGGGTGGGCAGCATATGAGGTAATAGGGTCTCTTTCTTCTGGCGGTTATTGCACAACCAACAGATGTCATATCCTTCTATCAAGAAGTGGAATTGTGTATTCATTCTTGGCCAGAAAACACACTCTGAAGCCCGCCTAAGACAGCGTAAATGCCCAGGTGTGAGGCATGTAATTTTTGCATGCGACAGGGACAACAGCTCTCTGTCCTCAAAATATGATTCAATCCTGCACACTCAGTTCATCTTTAATTGGAAAATACAATTCTGTGCCTACTGATACTTAGCTTTTGTCTTCTGGCCACTCTGCTAGGATTGCTGTCTTGACTGCCTGTAGTTGGATCGGATGTCCTTTTCTGTAGCCGCTTTGATTTCCATCAGCTTCACTGTTGGAACTGGGTGATTGAATCCATTAACATCTGCACAATGTCCTGATCCTCTTTCCCCAACTTGCTGATGCTGGGTATATATGCCCTGCTCAGGATGTCAGCTAACACCAGTAGTTGTCCTAGAAAATACCTGATTTCTAGTGCAGGTATCGCATCAACATGTGCTGCTATCTCTCTGGAGCACTAAGAAGGGGCTTTGCCATGATTGTCTCCAGGGGTTAGTGATCTGAGGAATCGGGGTCTTCAGGCCAACTTCCATAGCTCATTCTGCCAGCTGCTGCATTTCAGAGAACTCACCACTCAGACGCAGCCACCATGTTTTATTCACAACAAATAAAGCTGACATTCTCTCTGCTTAGCCTAAAAGGCACGAGAGCCATTGCTCTCAGGCTAATGTTAGGGTAATTTGCATGAGACACTACTGCAAATGTGCCATTGAAAAACACACAGCTGTGTTTCATTAGCAAAGAGTGGAGCTGAATGCACGTTAAGTTGAACAAATGGAATTTTATTAACCCCCGTGAACTATTCTGTCCATGTGGCTGCATTGTTGCCAGCCCAACTTCTCACATTCCCTCATCTGTTGCTTTTTCAGATGTGCTGCTGCTCTAATGCAGTCTAACAGCAGCAGCAAGAATGTCAAGATGTCCCTCTTGCACCTCATTCATCTGGCTATGGGGTGAACCTTTCCCCCAAAGATCAAAGTTGGGGCATTCATAAAGAGAAGGTCACTGAACCACTAAAGGTCAGCAAAAACCCTACTTTTAGATTACAGTGAAGGACTCCCTCCATACAGAGCTTTAATATGACCCAACATTGTTACCCAGAGTTTTCAGAATCCAAAGCAGTGGTAACTTAATTGTTTGTCCTCCTGGTGACGTCAGGAATAAATCAATGGGGACACAGCTCCTACATCTGATATATGATTGATACAAACCAGAATGTTGTACCTAAAACTACTTTTTATTAGATCATAAGCACACACACACAGACATATGCTGTCAGAGCATCTCAAAACATTTATATTTATGTAAAGTTAAGAGATGGTTAGAGGAATCAACAGCCAGGCTTCCTGGGGTGGGGAGTCTCTCCTTCCATCTAGCTGCTCAAGAACTTAAATATTAGAATCTTGCCCAAAGAAAGTTTCCCCAGACTGCTTCCAAAGCACATAAGAACATAAGAATGGCCATACTGGGTCTAGCCCAGCATCCTGTCTTTTGACAGTGGCTAATGCCAGGTTCCCCAGAGAAAATTAACAGAACAGGTAATCATCAAGTATCCATCCCCTGTCGCCCATTCCCAGCTTCTGGAGCAAACAGAGGCTAGGGACACTATACCTGCCCATCCTGGCTAATAACCATTGAGGGACCTATCCTCCATGAATTTATCTAGTTCTTTTTTTAACCTGATTATATTGTTGGCCTTCACAACATCCTGTGACAAAGAGTTACACAGGTTGACTGTGTGTTATGTGAAGAAATACTTCCTTTTGTTTTTTTTTCAAACCTGCTGCCTATTAATTTCATTCAGTGACCCTTAGTTCTTGTCTTATGAGAAGGAGTAAATAAGACTTCCTTATTTACTTTCTCCACACCAGTCATGATTTGATAGACATCTATCATATCCTCCCTTAGTCAGCTCTTTTCCAACTGAAAAGTCCCAGTCTTATTAATCTCTCCTCATATCGCAGCTGTTCCATACTCCTAATCATTTTTGTTAACCTTTTCTGTACCTTTTCCAATTCCAATACATCTTTTTCAGAGATGAGGCGACCATACCTGCACACAGTATTCAAGATGTGGACGTATCATGGATTTATGTAGAGCCAATATGATATTTTCTGTCTTATTACCTATCCCTTTCTTAATGACTCCCAACATTCTGTTAGCTGTTTGACTGCCCCTGCACACTAAGTGGATATTTTCAGAGCACTATCCACAATGACTCCAAGATCTCTCTCGAGTGGTAACAGCTAAATTAGACCCAATCATTTTATATGTATAGTTGGGAGTATGTTTTCCAATGTGAATTACCTTGCGAAAGGGTTTCTGAAAATCTAAGTGCACTATATCTACTGGATCTCCCTTGTCCACATGCTTGTTGACCCCCCTCAATGAATTATAGTAGATTTTTAATGATTTTTAGCATTTTACAAATTTTTCTCCAGAAAAAGCACATAACTCATAATAGTCCCTAATAGGCTAATAGTTTCCTTAGCAGCAGCCAATAACAATTCATTATTTTCCTTATCATCAAAGCATTTCTAGTCATAACAACAATAAAGCTTGCATGTCAGAGGCATCTAAAACCAAGGCAGTCCAAACGTTTCTTCTATTTTCATGGAACCTTAACACCCTGTCCCAACCTCTCCTATTCTGATAGCAAAACTGCAAACATGCAGGTGCATGACCTTGCCTCTCTATGTGGTCTTTGGGTTTCAGCTGGCAGTGGTTGAACATGCAAAATGGCTGACTGTCAAATTTTGGGGAACATGCAGGAATATTAAATTTATGAGGAGCTACAACATAAGTCACATGGAAGTCTACTATCTTAATGACCCCTCTCGGCACAGGGAAAAGGTGGCAAGTGGATAATCTGTTGGGTTTTTGGGGTGGTTTTGGAAGTAATGTTCTGTCACCCTTACTTTGCATTAGAACTTTGAGGGAACTAGAATTTCTATTTAGCAGGAAATTTTTCAATTTCAAATGTATTTTCATTCTGAATCAGAACAAAAAAATATAACATAGCATAAAAAAATCTGGAATAAAAGGTCATTTCAGGCCAATCAAATGGTTTCATTTTGATTTTGTTTTTGATAATATAAAATACATTTCAAACTGAAAACTATCGACGTGCACTGTTCTAAAAATGTCAGTAAAAGTTTTGACCTTATCAAAATGAATTGACAGTGCTTTTATTTGTGAAAATATTCAACCATTAATTTTTTCCTAGCATGCAACTAGCTCTAACAAAAAGCAGGCAATAAACATTCCAGTTCTGCAGAAGGAACACATAGAATTACAGATATATCACACAGGCCCACACACAGAGCCTACCAACCCAGTACATAGCAGCCTGTGTGATTAACTCCATTTATTTGCCATGGAGTTCATTTTATTCTCCATTGTTGTCGATAAGACACCAGCCATGAACATGAAATACACTTAAAATTAGTTAGAGTTGTATTCTCCAACTGCACAGAGAACATCTTCTGTTGTTGTGAAAGTGTTAAGGGAATAAGTGTGTTCTTCAAAATCAGTGCATTTCACTGCACTTTCAGATTTCTACATTTTTCACTTGCTTTCCTTCATTCATGCAAAGAAATTACAAGTTTTCTGATGTCACTGAATAATGTTGCCAGTGTGAAAGCAAACAATGATAATTTTCTTATCTGATAATTACTGGCTCTCACATATCCTGCTGGGTGTTCTTCTTAAATTGAACACCATTGACATCAGCGCTTACCATTACACGACATCTCATTTGCACACCACACTAAACAGAGTTTGTAAGAAAATGTTCCTAATAACTAAGAGGCTATTCACTGTCAATTAACCACATACTTTCTGTCACCTAATGGGTGTCTTAACTACATAATTTACTTTAAATGTACTTCCTTTAGATTCCCTTAGGGGTACATTGTCTGTAGTCAGACACAGGGCCGCCCAGAGGATTCAGGGGGCCTGGGGCAAAGCAATTTTGGGGGCCCCTTCCATAAAAAAAAGTTACAATACTATAGAATACTATATTCTCATGGGGGCCTGCCGGGGGCCTGGGTCAAATTGCCCCACTTGCGATCCCCCCTCCCACCCCGGGCAGTCCTGGTCAGACAAGCTGCAAGTGCACATAGTTATTGATCACTACTGTGCTGATTTTTTAACTACAAAATATAAGAAAAACTACATTAAAATGACATCCGGAGCCTGACTTAAACTGTCTAAAACAAGATGTTTCAGATAAGGAAGATTCTGTCCTTCACTTACCTCAATGGGACTCAGTACTACAGAGCCCAAACTGTATATGACTTAACAGAGATTTCAATCACTGAATGCTACCAGGTGAGTTAAGGATGGAACTAGATTCTCCACGCCTGTGAAAATCTGGAGTAGCTCAGTGGAGTGCAGAATCAAGACTTTAGTGTTCACCCAGTTCAGCAGAGCACATGGATAACTTTAAACACATCCCTGTGAAGCAAAGAACTTAAGCACATTTGAGTTCCATTGATGTCAACTGCTGTTTTGAATCAGGGCCGTAACTGTGACATTTCCTCTTTGGGTTAGGTACATCAAAGTCATAGTATCATTTATACTCATTCATTAGCCCATTCATTTATAAGCCGACCCCTCAAGATGTATAAGTAAAAATAGCAAAAACGGTATGACCCTTTCATAAGCAGACCCTATATTTTAGGGGTTGGAAAACTTTGGCTCCCAGCCTGTCAGGGTAAGCCACTGGTGGGTTGGGATGTTTTGTTTACCTGGAGCGTCTGGAGGCATGGAGCCCCTCATCTCCCTGTGGCCACTTCCCGCAACTCCCATTGGCTGGGAATGGCGAACTGCAGCCACAGGGAGCTGAGGGGCTCCATGCCTGCAGACACTCCAGGTAAACAAAATGACAATGTATTAGATATTCAATTCAATGATTCCATAGAGCAGGGATCGGCAACCTCTGGCACGCGGCTCGCCAGGGTAAGCACCCTGGTGGGCCGGGCCGGTTTGTTTACCTGCCCCTCAGCAGGTTCGGCCTATCATGGCTCCCACTGGGTGCGGTTCACCGCTCCAGGCCAATGGGGACAGCGGGAAGTGGCTGCCAGCACATCCCTCGGCCTGCGCCACTGCCCACAGCCGCCATTGGCCTGCAGCGGTGAACACAGGCCAGTGGGAGCCACAATCGGCCGAACCTGCGGACACGGCTAGTAAACAAACTGGCCCGGCCTGCCAGGGTGCTTACCCTGGCGAGCCACGTGACAAAGGTTGCTGATCCCTGCCATAGAGTTTAAAATCATCAAATTTTGGTGTAGACCTGTTTATAAGCCGACCCCTGCTCTTTGATGCGTCACTTTTTTACGAAAAATATTTGGCTTATGAATGAGTATATACAGTATATTTAAAAAAGACTAATTTAGTTTCTTGTTATTTGTAATATTAAAGCAGGAAAGCATACATTTTCTGTTGTAAGAATGCAGTGATATATGCCGTGCGCTGATATATATCAGTGGATTCTTAAAACACAAATGTGTACTTTCCTGCTTTAATATTACAGCTAACAAGAAACTAAATTAGTTTTTTTATAAATATACTATGACTTTGATGTAATCAACCAAAAGAGGAAATATGTGTGTATATATAGATTGCATGTAGATCAACACAGGACCCAAATTTAAGGGCAAATTCTGCCCTCTGAATATGTACCTGACATGGCTACTGATGGCACTGGTATTTGTGCATACATATGAAAGCAGAGTTTGACACAAACTTAAAATTTCAGGAACAGTCGCTTTATGAGAGATTCAAAAGCTGGGTCTCTACGTTCTGGAGTAATAATTAACATATGAGTTTCACACACAGGCCTGGATCATGCAAGCAACTCCATGTGGGCAAGCCCGATGTCCACGCTGATTTCAACTGATTTCAATGGGACTCTGTCTATGTGAGACAACTTGCAGCATCAGAGCCCAGTGTGGTAGCCCAAACTTTTAAGAGCTTCACAGGAACAGGACAAGATAGAACATGCAGCATCTGTGGAACCAATTATTTTAAGTAGTTATTTAGTACTGATATCCCTCAGCATTAAACATTCTGTCAAGGTTAATACCGTATGCTGTTCTGTTAGTTTTATTAGATGTAGTTGTGATAATTCTCAAAACCATGTTATTCACTTAAGGCACTCTGCTGAGCCAAGCTTGCCTGCTGGATCTGCTAGGAATTCCAGATTTATTGGCACTGAAATTCTGGATCCTCCTCATTAATCTTTTTAAATATTGCTGTAACCAATAACCTGTCAACTAGTTGTAACCAGTCAATCTGTGGAACTCCTTGCCAGAGACTGTTGTGAAGGCCAAGACTATAACAGGTTCAAAAAAGAACTAGATAAATTCATGGAGGCTAGGTCCAACAATGACTATTAGCCACGATGGGCAGGGATGGTGTCCCTAGCCTCTGTTTGCCACAAGGGGGGAATGGGCGACAGGGGATGGATCACTAGCTGATTACCTATTCTGTTCATTCCCCTCTGAAGCACCTGGGCTAGATGGACTGACCCAGTCTGGCCATTCTGATGTTCTAGTTGCTTTGACACTACTTTGTTAAATATTATTTTTCCCATTAACTACAAAGAGGGCAACTAGACAATAATAGTAGGGAAACTGAAAGATATATAGCTCAGATAACTGGCAATACTTTGGAGATTAAAATACAATAATAATGTACAGGCATCTTGAGTGCCAAGATGTGGCCATTTGTGAAAAATGAAAAAGTATTTCTTGAGAAATCTCTTCTATAATTACATTTATTACCTACAGGTCTGATCCTGCTTTCACTGGAGACAAGTAAGAGTTTTACCATGGATTTCAGCACTAGTTCAAGATAAAGTTAGAAAAGAAATATGAAACAGCCTCCTGTCAGTACCCTCCTTGCCTTCCTCAATCCCCAGGTTCTCTGTAAATGGACTAGGTCTTTGTGAAGCAACGTTGGTATCACCTGGTATGTAGTTGGTGTTAGGCTTGGGAATTGTTCTGACTACTTGATTTTCTTCTCCTAATAGTGAAAGACATCCACATGTCTATGCTGATTTTTATCAAAGGCTGCTGACAGATTTAATATCCTTAAACAGAAAGTTTTGTTGTCTAGACACAAGTGCTATTGAGCTATTTCACACTCACCTTTCCAGAAGGTTCCAGAGTAGTATAAGTCACTGTTTACCTCTTCTAAGGGGCTATATTTTGTGTGTGTGTGTGGGGGGGGGTTTAAGAAGTTCAAAATCTGGTGCTTTTATCGTAGATCCCTGCACTTCAAATCCTAGATGGTGCTGGATCTAGTGCCCCCCTTTTACATCTGCAGCAGGTCAGATAGCAGTAAGCACCTAGGATCTTTTCCTCTGGATTGGGAACTCCCTACAGCAATCCATGCCTTTGTGATTTCTAGCTTTATTTTTACCTGAGGCGACCCTTGAAGGGCATTCAGAACGAGCAGCTGGCACAGTATACAGCTGTTGAGGAGACTCTCAAGAATACAAAGTTCTCCAGGGGATTTTCTGTTGGAAGCAGGGCTTCCCCCTGACCTTGCTTCTGATTCTGTCTACTTGACGGGTCTTCTGGCTAACTGCTTCAGTCAGCTCCTATCAGGGCTCCTTAGCTCAGATTCCTGGGCCCACTCTTATAGTTTCTCAACTTCTTTGGGCCTACTTGCCCCTCTTTCCTCCACGCCCTGTTTGCTCTGATGATTTGTTCCATTGGATGGGCTTCAATTTCTCAGTCCCTTTGGTCTGCCACTGCTGCTAGTTTCCCAATTTGACCTCTTGAATTATTCCACATGTGCGTGCACACAGAGTGAGGGAAGAGACAATCTTGTCCTGGTAAACTAAGCTGACTCAGGTAAGTCCCCAGCCCCAACTCGTATCCCTCTGTGCAGTTCCGTTCCGTCAGCTTTCTTTTTATGTCAGTTAGTTCCCTGCATGCTAAAAAAGAAACGGGGAAAGGATAGAATTTTGAAGTGACAGCTGGAAAGGTTTTCTTGTATAACGAAAACAAGAAGAATTATTTGGTGGGGAAAGAAGAGGAGGAGATTTTCAGAGCCAAGCTCACTTCTCTCATCTCCTGATACACTCACTTGATATATTAATAAGCCTGTAGTTTATGCAAACTTTTAGCATAAAATGGTATCAAATGTCTTCAGGGAAGAAAATCAGTTACAAAACACAGGCCCCAGCTGAAGGCTACAGTGGGTTAAATTGTGATTTATTGAGCCAATGCACAATTATTTTATTTCCTATGACAACTGCTGTATTTTAGTCATGGCACCTTGATGAAGGGCTGTGATAGCATCTCAAAAACTGCTGCTCAGTAATGGACCAATTTGTACGGGAAGTGACAGTAGGAGAATCAACAAGATGTTTTGTGTAGTATTTGATAATATCTCAGGCTTATTAATGTAAATGTTGGCCGATTTAGTCTTCATGTCAGTCATTTTTCTTCTGGTTGTTGGGAGCACATGAAATGAAGTTATACTTCATCCATATAAAAGCAGTTGGCAGGCGAGCTTTAAAAATATGTTCTCAGGGGATAAAAATAACAAAACATTATAAAGTTTCACTCACACAAGGAATTTTGAGGGAATTAAAATGACGCTCTTATGTTCTTAATGTTTGTAAGGCCCTTCAGAGATGAAACATGCTATGGAAGTGCTAAGTGTTATTTTTGTTTTTCCAGTTTCTCCAGAACTAGAAGGGTAGATTAGGGTAGCCATTTTGGAGAAAGAAAAAGGATTTCAATGTAACCCGGTACTAGAAATAATTATCTGCATTTCTGTCTAGATGTGATCAATCATTTTAATTAACCTTTTTACTGAATAAAGTGTTTTAAAAGTTTGAGTAGTGAGATAAGGAATGATCTGATGTCTGCCCTCTTTATGTGATCACTCAGGTTCCTCATGACCTACAATACAAATAGATCTGGATAACTGAAGATTTTATTGGCTCTTTTTCTGTACAAAGGCTTTAAATTTACTTTTTGTTACTAGAAATTGTTCAGCAAGCACTGGACGCAAATATATTTCAGTCTGTAGGTTATTTATCAGTCATTCAGTTAATCTCCATCCACCTTCAAGGCCCTTTACAAATCCACTCCCGAACACCCCCATTTGTCTGCCTCCTATAGTAGAGAAGCTAATAACTCTGGTTATGGTTTTATATTTCTGGCTATTTGATTCTTAGCACTTTGATGCACCCACCATGTAACTTATGCTAAGACCTGGTAAACCAGCTGCAGTCTGACATTCTTTGTGTCCTGTCTCATAGTATTATCACACTCCATAGTGTGTGAAATGGTCTAGAGAATGTAGAAAAGAAATGGCACTTGTCCCAGAGGGCTTGCCTTTTTGTTTATTTCCTTTTTTTAACCTTCTCCTAATGTGTTCCCTAATTCTACTATTCCTTTGCTCCTCATCCCATATTTTGTTCCACTTCTTCTCCCTCCTGCAGTGACAACTCGATGTCCCATTCTTCTATATTCTCTCATTTTTCCCCTCCTCAGCTCTAGTTCTTCCCCCTCTCTCCAGTTTATTCTTCTCCTCCCAGCTCCAGTTCTCCCTCCCTCCAATTTCCTTCTCTATCCTCAGTTCTCATCCCTTTTTTTGAGTTTGGCAAGACCTCTCCACTCTCTGCTAGGTCATGCCTCTCCCGGCTTCTTCTATTCCACCACAAGCTATCATGTGACATCATGCTTCACTCTCCAGGCTAATCCTTACAATAGTGACTGCATGCAATAACAGGAGGGAAGTGTCAGGTTCCACTCCCGGGAAAGTTGAGCACACTTGCAGCTACAGGCTTATTAATATATCAAGTGAGTGTATCAGGAGATGAGAGAAGTGAGCTTGGCTCTGAAAATCTCCTCCTCTTCTTTCCCCACCAAATAATTCTTCTTGTTTTCGTTATACAAGAAAACTTTTCCAGCTGTCACTTCAAAATTCTATCCTTTCCCCGTTTCTTTTTTAGCATGCAGGGAACTAACTGACATAAAAAGAAAGCTGACGGAACGGAACTGCACAGAGGGATACGAGTTGGGGCTGGGGACTTACCTGAGTCAGCTTAGTTTACCAGGACAAGATTGTCTCATGGTCATTGCGGTACTTCTGAGGTTTGCCCGCATCCTCTGGATGTGGCCTACAGGTTGGGAATCCCTGAAATAAGATTTAGATTATGTTTAGGATTTCTACTTTTCTGTGCACAGGAGAAGTGCCAGATTCCTCCCCTACCTGTGTTACTTTTACAAGTTCTGTTCCTCCCATCATAGGCATTAATGCTATTAATGGAAATGCCATCTGTGAAACAAGGAGCAGCCTCAGAGCAGAACCAGAAAAAGGTTCAGTTGGAAAAGGTTAATACATTAAAAAAAAATCCATAGTAGAACTGGCTACTTTACTAAGTATGATCTAGTTAGCTGAAATCTGAATAAGGAGGAGTGACACAAAAGTGCTCTGTCATATATATATATATATATATTAATTAATAGGTGGTTCTCAAGAATATGCAGAATTGTTCCTACAAAATTTGCAACCAATAAAATGTCTTGCTGTTGACTACTGCAAATGTCTTCCTTCAAGGATCCGTACAAAGTCAGCTCTTAACAAGGAAGGAAAGCACAGTATGAACAGCCTACACATTATGGAGAGATGGAATTGCTCCTTATTTACATAGCCATATATAGGGCTATTTTAGCCCTCCCTATGAGTTTGGCTTAAAAATGGCAGGAGTTACACTGAAGGGGGAAGTGAGTGCTTCTGGTGTTTGAAGAAAACTAGACAAACACTTTTTGAGTTACAAGTCATTTAAAAGTTACTCATTTAGAGATTTTGACTTCCATCCTTGTACTATCTCAACAATGGGTCAATACACGCCATTAATTCAGTAATCTGGAAACCTCTGTATCATAATAAGGTATTTTAAAAGTATAAGTCTGGGTGGGTCCAGTGAAGTGAAAGTTATGAAGATTTATACCAGCTGAGGATATAGCCATTTATCTTCATTTATCTACACAAAAGAAAGATTAATTAATTTCAAAAGCTAAAAAATAAATAAAAAATAAATAAAAATTAAGCTAATTAGAAATATCCTTTCCTGTCACATGCTTGTGAAAGTAAGAAAATAACTACTGAAACACACTGGAAATCTACACTACTTTGCAATACCCCTCCCCGATAAATAAAAAATTGACTTGTTATTTTGGAGCTCAATTTATGGGTGCCCAATTTGAAACTTCTTAAAGGGGCCCAATTAAAAAAACAAACAAACAAACAAACAATCCAATCATCTTGACAGCTGATGACCCATCCTCAAAGTCAGGCCTCTTTAGGGTGTTTCAATGGCTCACAAGATGTTCTAGAATCAATAGTTGCATCGTGTGAGACAGCCCAGGCTGGAGAGTTAAAGGCACACCGCGGTCCCACAGTTCCAAGTTGTACCCCGGGCATCCCATAACAGTACCTTCCCTTCCCCCCACCAAACACTCCCTCAAAGTCAAATTGCTCCATCAATCCCAAGCAGCAGATCCACCAATGTCATTCACTTCTGTCCCTGGGCTGCTGCTCCTGGGCCCCGGGAAGAATGGGTTTACTCTCCTCAGCCAAAGATTCTACCAATTCAATTCTAAGAGCAGCATTATATTTTTTTTCTTACCTCGGACAGCAGGTAAGAAATCTCCCCCCTAACGCATGGAAGGCCACTATATTGATATTTTCCAGCATTTCAGGACTGTGATCATTTCAGTATCCTTGGTTCTGAGACAACTCTTGCAGCCACTGGGAAAGGAGCAGCTACTGGAAATGGAGCATTTATTTCAGGGGCAATGTTAAGAGTTCTCCATTTCTTCTTTTAAGGCTGGCCATCATTTAGAGATTATAACAGTTCTGAAAGAACCACACTGGGAGAGGGAGGTGGCTTTCCAGTCCTGTGGTGAGGAATTCGGCAGTCTATGCCAGAGAGATGTTGTGCTGCTTGTCACCCCTCTACATAATTGCCAAGCAGAGGGGGTTAGGGAGCTTTGAAAAAGGACTAAGCACATTTGTGCTCCTGTTGAACCTTAAGAACCAGTTGGAGTTTCTGCTGCACCAGAAATTTGCTGACACACGCTTACAGGACTAGGAGGCGATCTGAATGGAAACAGAATATAGTCTAAGATAGCAGATGGAGCCTGAATGGAGGGGGAGAAGTGAACCACTGCAAATGCCCATTTGCCCCCAAACCAGCCCCTGCAGCACCAGGAAATCTCTCCCCTTCATCCAGCCAAGAATGGAGAAAGGAACAGGAAAGAAAGTAAATGACATTGCAACTGTCCTGTGCTCCATGAACTTTCCAGTCAAGACCACAAGCCATTCACCTCCTCACTGCAAAGAGACAACACATTATGTTTGTGCAGCTGCTGGAGCGGATCCCTCACCCACTCCTAGCAGCATGGCTCCAAGCGGGGAGATGCCAGACACTAGGGCATGGGAATGATTGAATGTACTTGTACTGTGACCAAGGAATGTTCCAACACCCTTCTGAGAAGCAAACGTTCCCCTTCTTCTTACCACGCATACCTGTCCATGATACTAACTGACCCCTGCCCCAGTATGGCTCCTGTTTGTAAAGCGGGGTGTACTGAAGTGAGCATTTGTGATCTTGAAAGGAGTAGAAAATAGCTTTAACTTTGGAGAACCATTAATCTTGTATAAATGGCCTGTCCCCAAGCCAGATCTTTCTACCCCTCCTCCACGCGCTGTGAGCCCGTTGGCTGACAAATGCACAGATCCAAGGGCAGTATGATGGTTTGCTGATAGTCGGTTCTAAAGTTTCTGCCAAAAAGCTTTATAGTGGTTTGTGGTAATTCAATAAATGTTGAATTTACAGCTGTGCCTTCGTCAGGGACCATTGGGAGGAGGGAAGTGGTGGCCTTCCTGTCCGGCATGCAGCCCTGGAGAGAGTGGGAGGGAATGTTGGTGAGGTTTAAGCTTACCAGCCTTGTGTTCCAGTTCCTGCTGAGTTTCTCGGTCCTCCTCTGACTCCAGAGGAGGGGCTTGCTGAACTGGTTCCTGGGGGTAGAGGTGCAGGGTAATGTGCTTCTCTACTTCCATGGCCGCCTCCTCTGGGTCTTGTTGGGCCTCCTCCACTGCCTCCACGCCCTGGACTTCATTGGCAGCCTGTCAGACAATGAGGCCAGCAGGGCTGAGGAAAGGGTTGTGCATCACCTCAGGTTCAGTACTGGGAGCCCTGGAGAGCATCTGGTCCAGCTCCCTGAAGAATCGGCATATTGGAGGACCCCTCCTGGAGCAACTGCTGGAGTATTTTGCCTTCCAGTAACAGAGTCTCAGGTGCTTTATCCATTCCTGGCACTGGGCCAGAGTGCATTGAACACCCCCCTGTGCCAGCTTCTCTGAAACCCAGGACGGGTGGAAGTTCCAGTGCTGCAGGAGAAGTTGTGGAGGACAGTGAACTCTGACCACACACTGACGAGCGCCTGGCTGTGCTTGGCTGCCAGGCAGCTGCTCTCGGACCATGTTCCACATTCACATATACTGGTCAAAAAAAAAAAAAGAGTGCAGTGGGAAACGGTTGTGAAGCGCAACTCACTACCACCAGTGAGAATGGGGTGGCCAGGGACCTTTATAGATTTGGGTAACCAGCGGGCAGGAAAGGGTTCCAAGCATTGTGGGAACAGGGTTGGAGGACCATTGAGCTCAGGACATGCCCTTACTCCCTATCCACATGACCAGCACCGCACTGTACCTGTGCCAGTAACAGTCCAAGGCATGTTCATACCCCTATTCCTCAGGAGTGCTAATGTTCTTGCCCTGCACACTCCTTGAACCCCCATGTTTCTGGGGTTTAGATGTGGACAACAGGGGGGTTCTGGCACAACCAGGTGTTTGGACCAATGTCTAGTCACCACTGTTGATATAGTCTCAGTTGTGTATCATGCAGTAGAGACAAATGATTTCAGCTGCACCCTGTGTTGTGTATCAGGCACCAAGGCAGGGCTGTTGACATGCTGGCCCTGAGAACACTGCTGTGTACAGTGACGGGTTTCCCCCTGGGATGCCACCTGGAACTGGCATTCCACTGAGCCCTCTGGCCCACCAGCCTGGGCTCCCTCTCACACTGTGCTGCTGTGACGAGATGTAGACTGCTCCCAGTCCTATACTCCCCCTAACCAAAGAAATTTCTGCCCCTGTGTCTTCCCACCCCAGGTGTTCTCTGCCATTAATCCTGACAGCCTTTATGTGTTTCATGCCTGGCTGTGAAGAGGCTAATTTTACAAGCCCTGTATGGTGAGTGGCAGTTGCCTGACATCTCTCTGTGCTCAGGGTAGCAGCATTCCCATGAGTTGCTTGCTGCCTGTTCCCTCTCAGCACAGGATATTCATTCCTTAGGTGCTCAGTGGAATTCCAAAGATAGCACCTTTTGGGTTCCTCTGTTTTTACAGGAGATTTGGGATGAGGACTAGAGGAATGGTTTTGGGGAGGTGAGTGCCCAGCATCCTGACCACCCTCCTTCTTCCCAGGGGTAAAACGGGAACCCTGCTTTCCACCAGGTTTAAACCCCTCTATCTGTGGTTTGCTTGCAATAGATGCCTGTGTTTGCTCAAAATCATCAGCTAGAGATGCCATCTCACCCACAGTTTTCACCTTTTAGTCCCAAAAACACTGTTTCACATCATCTCTACATATATTTAAGAAATGTTCCTGAAGAACAAGGTCACACATTCCCTCAAAGCTTGTAACACCTTTTCCCTTTACCCACTTTTCCATTAAATCTTTCATCTGCCATAGTACTCATCCCAGCACCCCTCTTAAGGCTTCTAAATTTTACTCTATATGTTTCAGGTGTAATCTGAAACTGTTTTAAAACCATTTTCTTGAATTTACTATAATCTGAAGCATCTCCAATTGGCATCTTATTGAGTATATCCAGAGCTTTACCAGTCACCTTTGCAACCAAAATGGGCATCTTTTGGTCCTCAGGAATCTTATGAATTACACACATCCTCTCAAAGGTGATAAAATGTTCAACAATGTCCCCTGTCTCGCTGCATGAAGGACACAACCACTCCCATTTGTGGCTTTTTGGAGAGGTGGGACTCACTGGAGCACAGGGACTCTAACTCTGCTTCTCTATCAACTCCAGTTGGTGCGTCCCTCTCTCTTTCCTTTTCCTCCATGGCTAGTTTCTGGGCCTCAACTTCTTTGTCAGCCTCTATCTGTTTCAGTGCCAAAACCAAAACTCTCTGGTGTGCAGCTTTTTCTCTCTCTCAATTTCCAGCTATTTTAATTCCATAAGTCTCATGTGTTCTTTTTCTCTCTCTTCTGCCTGCAATCTGCACAGTTCCAACTTTGTAATAGTTTCACTTTCATTCATTTTGCTGCTTTTCTGTCCCTACTACCTGAAATAAACAAACAGAAAATAACAAATTAGTAACCTCTTTGACGGATCTCTAGCCACCACCCTTAAAATGTTCGCCAGTGTATGAAGTGCAAATCTCACTCAGAACACCAATCTGTGCATTTCATGCTGTTCGACTGTGCCATTGTGACAGGCTCTCCCCAGCGTGCCTCCTGGAACTGGAGTATCACTGAGCCCTCTGCCTCACCAGCCTTGGTTCCCTCTCAGTACTGTGCTGCTCTGACAAGCTGTGGACTGCTCCTGGTCCTACATTTCCACCAGCATACACACAGGCAGGGACACATCCACCTGCAGTTACAAGCAGGCTTTGGCCAGCCACTGCACGACCCAACAATAGAGAGGCTACAGCCAAAATAATCCCCAGTTTACCAGCCTAGGACCACTCCCCCAGAGTCGTACTGTCCTGCCCTGGTCGAAACCTTGACCAGTATGAATTTATTACCCGGTTCGCCCCTCCCTCAATGTGGAGAGGAATATGCAACAAACTTGTGGTAACCAAGCTGAGATTTTTCCCCCCAACACTTCACTTAAAGGCACACTAGTTTAGGTTAAAACATAAAACAAATTTATTAACTACAAAAGATAGATTTTAAGTGACTATAAGTGATGGCAAACAGAAAAAAGCAGATTACCTAGTAAATAAACAAAAACATAAACTGAGTTTAAGATACTAGAAAGGTTGGATATGAATTAGCAACGTCTCCCCCTGCCTGATGATACAAGCAGACTTGCAGATTCTCATGGCACAAGCTACACTTGCTTTGCAGCTTGGGCTCCCCACCCCCATTCCAAGTCCTTTTCTTTCAGGGCTTCTTTCAGGTGTTCAGTTGTGGGGGAGTGAAGAACAACAGATGACGTCATTCCCTGCCTTAAATAGCTTTTCCATATGACGGGAACCCTTTGTTTCAAACTTGGTTCCCAGATCAGTTTGTGGAAAAATACAGGTAGCCAAAATGGAGTCCCAAGTCATGTGGTCTGGTCACATGCTCTTGCAACGTCATAGCAGCTATTACTTACAGGCTGATCGAAACATGTACAGGAAATCTAAACTATTCCACAGCCCATTGTCTTTGTTGATGAGCCATTAGCACCGTCTGGCTTCTTCATTATTGTATCTGAAAGGCTGACTGTGGATATTTTCCAGAGTAAGCCCATTTGAAATACAGCTACATAGACGATATTCATAACTTTAGATACATAAATGATACATGAATACAAAGAGGATAATCATATTCAGCAAATTATAATTTTTCAAATGACGCCTCACAAAACTCATCTTGTACAAATTGCATCCGAATTGTGTCAATTATATCATAATCCTACCCCCACGATGAATATGGGGTGTAGTGTCACATGTACATGTTCTTAAATTACAGCAGCAGCAGGAAAGTAGGGATGGTCACTGGCAAAAAGAGGTGTGGCCAGAATTCAAGCCATTGAACCAAATGCACATAGACAGACATGTTTGCTCCTGTTTCTCCACCCCCACCTCCAACACATGTTAATCAGAAATACAGGGGAGCACTCAAAGGCTGTGGAGCCTATTTCAAATGAGAGCACTCAGCACAGGGCAACTGCAGACTGTGCTGCAGCACTATGCCACAGTTTTACGGATTGCCTGTGGACAAGCCAGTAACCATGCACCCATTAAATACTTCATGGAGCTGGTTAGAGATGACATCAGTACAAATAAACCTCAATGAGTAGGCAGCTGGTGTGCTGTGACCACTGATTATCATGGTATTCTAACAGAGAAGGGGAGCATGAGGAAACTGATTTTCTGTGGTATGCACCTGTTACCTTTCATCTTATTTAATATTAAGCTATCTAGGGCAGGGACCATCTTTCCATTAAATGTATGTAGTAGGCCTAGTGCAATAGGGCTGGGTACTCTAGGCACATCCACAATACAAGTCATAATCCTGGAACTGATGGCTGATCAACATAGTTGATGGCTGTTGTAGGCTTCACCTGGGCCCAGCAGGCCACGTGGACAGACTGTAATTCAGTCACCCAAAAGTCTTGGGATGGCTTTGCTGAGCAATCTGAGGGCCTGGTGACCAAGTTGAAGTCTGCTGCCCTGCCCCCCCCATTACCCAGCGCACCCTGGGTTCTTTCAGTCAGCCAGGGGATTGGTAAGGGGACCTGAGCCCCACTCTCCACCGTGGCCCAGCCCAGGGCCCAAGGCAGAAGAGGAAGTGTCTCAGTCCCCTCTAGCTGGTACATCAGACCAGCCTCCCCTGCTCTCTCTTCAGTTTGGGCCTGGTCCCAGCACTCAGCTTCCCTTTCAGCAGAGGGTTCCTCCCACAGTCTCAATAATTCAGACACTTAGTTGGGACTTCCCAGCTCCCTTTTTAGCGAGCAATTTTTCCCCGTTGCCAGGGAAAAGGGGAGGACAAAAGGGGTCAGGGCCCTTGGCTCCCAGTCAGATGGTCTTACTCACAGTCTGAACCGTTCTCCTGTAGATGCTTCTGTCCTAGAAGCTACAGCCTGACTACCTTTTTGCAGACAGACAATCTCTTTTTCACTCACCCATGCTGGACTGTCAGAGTCCCTTAAGCAGGTCCTGTAGTTGGAGCATGCTTTGCTGAGGGGCAGGGCCTTATTGGCCCAATACTGCTCCTCAACTTCCTTAGCCCTAGCGTGGGGTCTGTAAACCCCAGCACAAGGGTGGTAAATGAGGACGTGTCTGTTGTATCTGTTCTGTGGACAGACAGAAGAGTTTAGTGTCCAGGACTATAATTCTGTCCCTAATATAGCACCACATTTACCTAACTCTCCATCTTACATAACTGATGACACATTTCAGCGTGCCGACTGAGTGTCTAATGTGAAGTGAGTCACTTTTCCTTGGGTTAAAATAATAGTTTACAACATAAACCTCAGGGGCCATTAAGTTAAGTAAGAGGACGTGTGGCCTATCATATGACAAATATAGAAATATTCTTTTCTTTGATACGAATGCAGAACAACTCTCTCTACCTCTGGTAAGAGCTCAGTAGCGTCTATTCACTATTACTGGTAGGACTCTGGAGACAACCTTCCCATAGCTCCCTCCCACATATTTATACATGCATGCCGGCTTTTGCTTCCACTTGGTACTTTGAGCTATACCGGGCCACCCTCCATTTTAAGTCAATGACTAAAGGGGCATGATGCTTTATGGGGATGCTCAGGTCATTTTCCTTTCAGTTTTACTGCAGCTACTTGGTCACACCGTGAACCAAAGTGTAAGGTTGAAGTCCTGCGCCAGATTTTTCTGAAATGCCCCTCATCTTCACAGGTATTTTCCCCCTCCAAATCTTCAAGCACACTTAACAAGGCTCTAGCTACCCTGTATCCACTGGCCTCAATAAAAGTTGCAATATACTAAACTAGAAGGTGGTAATCACTAGGTTTTGAGCATATGACTTGTTTTATAGTCCCAAATAAAGCCATTATATCATACAGATGGTGCCGATGTAACCCACTAATATAATAATGTTACAGGTCCCCCTCCCCCATGCCAATCCGCAGGGGATATGAGTTGTTACAACCCCTAGCTATAGAGCTTTAGCTCGGGCTCTAACAGAGTTTGAAGAGGAAGGGTGGGGAGATAGCTGTATACCCCTTTCTGCTCCCTTGATCCTCAAGCTGACAAAAAGCTGAACTCACTCCTAGTGATACTTGAATGACTTTAAATTATGCTTGCTAGCATGATCCCCTAAGGGCCACCCTTAGGGGCAACAAAATGCAGGTTAGAGATGAGGCAGGATCTGATCTCATATGTGTATTTTACATAGGTATATATAAGTAGGATTTCTCTGTAGATATATAGTTTTTACTATGTCATCACTGAAATATGGATTAAAATACCTGATCCTTCAACTGCAGGATAGACTGAAACAATTTTGTTTCAAAGGCATCTCTGCTAGAGAAATCTTAAAAATTATTTTCTACATTTCCATCTTGAGTCTTAAGTTAACACTAAGTGATAATGTTTACATTTCTTCATTGCTTTAATTGTGTTAATCATGGGTTTGTGTGTCTACGTTCAGACTTTCTATGACTGATATTTTAAACAAATTTGTTTTATGGGTGCTAAAGTACGGGTTTTACTTTGCCAAGACTATCAAGAAAATAAAACGGATATAAGTTATTTCCCGGAGCTACAATCCATAACCTGAGTAAGTTAGAGTTTAAATGAGTGAATTTAGTTTTTCTTTCAGTGTGCACTTAATACTGTGAGCTATTTTCATCTTGCCCCGCCCCCAACACTTTCATTTAAATTGGAGCTACAACTTCCAGAGTAATTGTACATCCGCTTCCTCCTCCTAAATGGATTGTGGAGGAGCTTTTTAGAACCGAGTGCAACATATAGGAAAACCCTGCCATTGCCTCAAGACTTGGAAGCAGAACTGGACTTGGAAAATGATTACCCTAAAATGCAAGGGTTCAGACATAGCACTGTGATTTACCTATTATAGAATTGGTGGCAGTTACAACACTTCAATCTGTGTCTAGGTTTAGAATCCATGTCCCCACTAGTCTGGAGATTTTTATTTTGAGAATACTCCAAGTCCATCTCAGCATAACTGGTTTCAGTTTCCTTGTCTGTAAAATAGGATAATAATAGACTACTTCTCAAGGGGAGTTTTAAGAATAAGGTACTTTAAAAATGATGTGAGTTTTACAGATTTTAGCTGTTCACTTTGTATTACGGTTTAATCAGAAAAAACAGAGTGGAGTACAAAGAGCAGCACAAAGGCAGCAACATTTTTCTTCCCAATGGAAAAGTTATGGGAGTGAAGAAATGAATGACAACTGCCCATCTTATCAAATTGGTCAAAATAGTTAGCCAAGTGAGCCAATTGCTGAGACTATATGATTTCCCATCTAATACGCATGTAATGGGGTGCACGCCGTGCCCCTCTGGTTCAGCCCTTCTCCCCCCTCTTCTCAGAGACTCAGGGACACTTCAGGCTGGCGCAACACCCATGCTCTTTATTTGTGATCAAGTCCCCCCCCAGCAGTTTCCAACTATATACAGGCTTTTTACAACAACTTGACCTACCAAGGGTTTGGCCAGCAACAGACTAGGAGACTTTCACCTCCCTCTGAGCCTGAGCCTCCTGGTCTCCAACCCCCATTAGCTCTTCCTCCCAGCCTTATAGCTCCTGCTAACAGGCTGGCAGTTGTGGTCAGTTACCAGGCAAGCATCAGACTATCTACCCAGCAGGGGCGGCTCTAGACATTTCGCCGCCCCAAGCAGGGCGACATGCCGTGGGAGGCGCTCTGCCGGTCGCCGGTCCCGTGGCTCCGATGGACCTCCCACAGGTGTGCCTGCAGAGGGGTCCGCTGGTCCCACGGCTCCACCAGACCCTCCACAGGCACGCCTGCGGGAGGTCCACCGGAGCCGCCTGCCGCCCTCCCGGCGACCGGCAGAGCGCCCCCCGCGGCATGCCGCCCCAAGCACGCGCTTGGCGTGCTGGGGTCTGGAGCCGCCCCTGCTACCCAGCCCCAATCCAGTCCCCCTGATTTGGGCTGGAGTGGCAGGAGCTGATTAAGGCCTCTCTAGCAGCACCCTGCCATAATGCACAAGAAGTCAGGCATTGCAATAAGGGGGAAGGGAGGGTTATAAGACAGACAAGTGAGGTAAGTGAAGAAACTACACACTCAGGAAGACTAGTGTGAGTAGAAGTTCTTCAAATCGGACAGGAAAGCAACAGCACAAATGCCCTTCACTTAAAAATTGTGATCAGATGGTGGAGGTATATTGCAATTTGCTCCTGACCTGCAGTTTTCCATATCCTCAGACTATTTATTATTCTGCAAGTGTTTTTTTGGATGATGTATCAGATTAAGCATTCTGGACGGGTAGCATCCATTAAGCACATTAATATTGAGATACTTTCTTAAAATGTGTTCTGCCCTCTATAAGATACGGTCAGAAACCATCAATTGAATTTTTTTATGACTCACAAGGTTGGTGCAATAGGCTTTGCCTGCCCTGTTCCTTTTTGAAATCATATTTGTAAGGCTGATAAATACTGCTCTAGGAACATAGTGCCTTTAGGATACACTAATATATAGCTCTTCATGTATTAAAGGTACTCAATAGCTGCATCAGCCCAAGAATAGCCTAAAATTATATGCTGACTTTCATACAGTCACTTTAATACTGTGCATTCCAACACCTCCCTAATTTGTTCCCCACTATCAGCCTGGAATGCCCCAAACCCTAGCACAATTTCATAAAGTCCCTGAAATGCCACTGAATTAAATTGCGCAGCGTGCATGTGGATAAGGGTAGAATTTGACCTTGCTTTTTCCAGTTAGCAACAAGGAGTTCTACTCTAGTCTGACAACTGGTGTAGGGTTGCCAAGTGCCCAGTTTTCGACCAGGAAGTCCAGTCAAAAGGGGACCTGTGCAGTGTCTGGTCAGCACTGTTGTCTGGACACCAAAAGTCTGGTTACCACAGTAACCGCGATTGGCCTCTGCCACCAAGAGGGCAGGAAGAGCAGCTGCTGCTGGAGGAGGGGGGAGCTTGACAGTGCACTGCCCTTGAGGAGTGGGGCTGGCAGCTGGGCTTGCTGCCTGTGATGGCTCATCTCGTTTTCTCGGTCTCCTGGGGCTTTGGCTCTCTCCAGCCCCTCACTCCTAGGTCAGACAGCCCTGCCACCCCAATCGGGCAGGCAGGCTCTGCATCAGCTCCTCCAACCGCTGCTCTACAGGTGGCAGATGAGTCCAGGGTGTGTGTGTGTGTGCAGAGATTAAGCAACAAGGGGGCCTGTAGTATTTTGTTTTGGAAAAATGGAAAGTTGGCAACCCTAGACCACAGATGAGAGGTGATGGAGACTAGGGATTAACTCCCGTGTGTAGCTGTCCACAGGAGAAGAAAGTTGAATGAAATTAGTGCTGGGACAAGATCTGCACAGCAATTAACTCGGTCAAAGTCTTCTTTGACTGATATGGAAGAGCTGCTGCATATGTACAATGGTTCAGCTACAATACTGAGCAGGTTGCATACACATTAATGAGAATGGACTTTGCTAATTGCTTACATTCTCTTTAATGTGAAGGATATACAACACCAATTTCATTTAAGATACACGTGACGGTCACTTCAATTGCATTTGTCAAATGTACAAAGCTCCAGTGTGCCTATGTAGTATGCCATTGGGATGCTATTACTTTTCTGCAAGCAAGTCCTTAAAAAGGTAAACAAACTGAATGAGTATTTGGAAGAGACTAGAGATGTTGTTATTGCCTGTGGTAAGCACAGAAGTTAAAATTCATGCAGAAATGAAAAGAAAAAAAACACCCTAAAGGGATTATTTTCAGCAAGCAGATGGATGAAGCGGCCAACAGGAACAGAATTTTTGACAGAAGATATCAAAAGCTGGCATGGCAATGATCTCATCCTTGTGTCAACTCTCTGTTATACAGTTAATTTGGGGGCTTTTAATCAGTTTAGGAAGCACTTCTTGAAATTTGAAGGAGTGCTTTATGAGCTGATTTTTTTAAAAGATATCATTAAAAATGTGAGGCTTTGGTCTTGTGATTATCTAGCCCAAAGTAGCTGCTGTTCTCTTAAAAGTAATGTTTAACTTAGTTAAACTGTATGGAGACGGCCCTATTTCTATGCTGCAGAACTCAATGTTTATATTTATTTATAATTTTGATGGATAGTGTCAGTTTAATAAAAATTGAAAAAAGTTTAAAAACATTGAAATGTTCACAGTTGTGGGAAATTATGGGGGAATCAGACTGTTAGTTAATGACAGCAGACACTGAGATTCAAAAAGTTAAAGATTTATAACCATTAACACACAAAGTGTCAACATCACATCAGACTATACAAAGGAAATAACCTTAAGTCAAACTCTAAGATGTTCTCAAGCAGCATTTTTCTTACTTTGCCTACCTATAAATTTTGATTATCTAGGAAAATATGTTTTCATCACTTTATCTGTGTGCCATGAAATCAATATTTATGAACATTTACCAATAAAAATCTAATCCTTCCAAATCTAATCATTTCAGTAGGAAAAAAAATCAGTCCTAGCTGAAATAGTCAAGCGGGTACCAAAAGAACATTGTGTTTAACTCAGGATTTGTTTACTTACTTGGTAAAGGTTCAATCCTACCCCCAGGAAATCTAAGGCAAAATTCTTGTTAACTTATTTGGGAGCAGCATCCAGCTTCCACGTGATTCAGGATTAAAAATTAAAGCTAACATGCGAAGTGTTTGTTTTTCTTTGCCAAGGTGAAAAAAAAACGTTCTCCAACTGGCAAAGGTGTATGTTACTATGACAAGTGCAGTGTAGTCAATTTTACCAGGGAAATACCAACTTTGTTACTCTTGTACTTCAGGAAATAAGTAGAGTGGTAGCCTAATATATTTTATTGGTTACCTGACCAGAACATCTAATGTATCATCAGAGTAGCATCTAGATAAAAACATCCATCATCACTAGTGTGTGAAATAAAGCCTATGCCGCTTAGGAAATAGCCGATGAGAATTTAAGTTTACAAGATTTAATTAATGATATGGAGCTGCTATGGATTCTTTAGTGTTCTGCAAGCCACAGCTATCACATTTTCGCTCAGTAATTTGAGATGGAGCAATCACAGATAAACACATGGATTTTTATTCTAAAAGGTGTGTTGTCTTAGATTTCCATCATAATTATCCCTTACTTAAATTTACAACCCAGCAGCCGTTAGCCCCCTAATTTAGTGTACTCTCTGCGCTCATGATAAGGGTTTAATACAGCTATGTGCACACCTATCTGAGACATGTTATAATCGTCAAGAGAATTCATTTTTAAACCATATATGACTGAATTAGCCACTCTCCCAAAGATATATCCCCTAATAAATATGCCATAGTACTTGAAGTCACTTATTTGCAGACAGCATGTATATAAGGTTTGTTATTAAAGGATATTGTTTAACTCCATTGAGTACATGTTCAAAACCAATTTATTGCTTTTGACCACATCTGTTTTAAGTTTCTCTCCATTTTAAATACCTTGTATTTACAGAGACCCTTCAGCATCCAGTTTGATTTGGAATCATCAAATTGGATTGTTCATATGCTTAAATTTAAACAGATGCTCAGGGGCCTTCCTTGATTTGGGCCTAAAAGACTAAAAAAAGTGTGTGTACACACATAGTGAGAAGAGACAAGTCTTAGCAGCATGAATTAAATTGTTTTTTAAAATAATGCCACCAAATCTAGGTACGATTTAGCAGGTTATTCTGCCTAAATACAGGTAAAACCTTTGACTACACCACATACCATCCTGCACTGTGTATAGGCTGCATGTGCTAAGGAGCCACTGTTTTAAAAAAATGCTGTAGAGAGCTTTTTAAAGTATCTGTGTTAACTGCCTTTATCTGGTCACTTGAAAAGCCTGTCACTGTGATTAGGAGTCCCACCACAGAGGGTGCTATACACAGATTTCTACAAATGACTTCAAAAGGTGTTTTTACCCATAGAGATCAGATTCCTCTACTTCTTCCAGGGCTAGAATAAAGCTGTTGGAAAGTGGAAGTCTCCTCTCACCAGTGGTACAAAGCCACTGCAGTCATGGGCTATAGGCCTTGTTTCCCCCACCCAGGAAGGGTTTTACATATCATACCCAGAGCTCTTTCAGGCCCTTTCCTCAGGGTACAATTTAGTAATTCAATCCCCCCAAAATTGCAGAGCAACACAAAACAAATCAGTTTCCAGACTCAGGCCATGCTGCAGGGAAACCAATGACCTTTTCCTCTTTACCTTGTTTTGCTCCAGAACCATTACAGAAACTAGCCTCCTTTTTATATCTCTAGCTCCAGCTGTGCTCTCAGCCCTTTATAGACACCACCTGACCCTGCCCCCCCCCTTCATTCTGATAATTAAACAGGGCTAGCTGGCCCCTGGCCCTTAAAGGGGTAGACCAGCCTGTTACAGGGCCTGAAACAAAGCACTGCTGGTCTAGGACTGAATATTGTCTACCCTGAATTTTCTGGAGGAAATTCTACATTAAATGGAAAGGAAATGTTCCTCCAGTAGGCTGATGTATAAAATGTAATAGTGTCAGTTTGAATGCGTTCCAGGATTCAAAATCCTTGAAGTAGCCCAGGTAGAAATGGATTCCTGCCAAGTGTAAGACAATTCAATTTGCATGATAAATGCAATCATAGAATGTCAGGGACCACAGGAAGTCATCTAGTCCAACCCCCTGCTTAAAGCAGGATCAATTCCCAGATTTTTACTCCACTTCCCTAAATAGCCCTTTTGAGGATTGAACTCACAACTTTGGGTTGAGCAGACCAGTGCTCAAACCACTGAGCTATCCCTCCCCCTGTAATGATAGAGCACCTTGTTCTGTCCAACCATCATATGACTGTATATACACCATGTAGGGATATCATAAAAATTGCTGCATTTCTGCAGCCTGTAGTTAAGACTAAATGGGACCCAGATCCAACATAACCAAAGAACTGCACCCAGCAAATCACAATAGGCTCCACATATGTCAACCCCCCACAAAAAAAACTGTATCTGATTTTAGTTCATAAACTTCATTAGAAAAGAACAGCCTCGTCAGTGCAGACGTAGATGAAACAGGCAACCCCTGCTACAGAGTTTTTCACTAATCCATGCTTACTAGTCTGTACAATCTGAGCCTGGCTCACCTCTGCACTACTCCAGTTTTACACTGACATCAGTTAAGGTACACTGGAATAAAACTGGAGGAGTGTTGTGATGAATTAGGCCCAGTCTCTTCTCAACTTCTCAGCAAAACTTGCTAAATTACTGCAGGAGTGAAGTCTAATTAGTAAGAATGTATTCATACAAAATACCCTACAGTACATTTAGTAATAAATTTCCAAATTCTATCAAGTAATGACCACTTAAGATTGTCAACAGACTAAATGAATAAAGGTATGTTCATTTTGTGACACACTATCCTTGGTGGAGGGGGTTGTTCGTTTGTTTTTAAATTGTGTGTTCATTTGCTTTAATTCACTAACTTTCGAAATATGCAGTAGGTCTCCCAACTGTTAGTCTGGCCTTTCTTTACATCATACCAGAATTTAGTATTAAATACTTAAAACAGGCATCTTCAAAAAACAGCCCTGGAGTGCAAAACGGCACCAAAGGGCTTCAAATCATCACTATAACTTTAAGGCAATGACTGAAAAGTGCTTGATTTATTGCGTACCACTATGGAAAAGTACATCCAGACCCCTAGGGGGAAAACGCCTATTAACATCCAAATGAGGAGCCCATTTACCATAAAATTTTATTTAGATCAAAATATGGGCATGATAAATGGAGCATTTGAACTGCTGGGTTTCAGGAAAGAAAGAAAGAAAGTCAGAGAAACAAATACAGACATAGAAGAGGGGTCAGTTATATACAATGCCTCTGTTCTTCTCTCAATCCAGTAGGTATTGCTAGTTTGATGTGCTAAGAGATGACACCTGAACTAACATTAATTATTCCACCCTAATTGCTCCCTAGCTATTATCGTATATATATTAACAGCCTTAGTTTAGAGGGTCTCAGGGATATTTTATGAAAAGGATACCAGAGAGATAAGAGGGCTCTGTCATTTAGCAGCCTTGATATTAAGGGGCCCAGAGTTGAACAGGTGCAAGCTGATCAGAGGAAGATGCTCTGAGAAACTGACAGCAGCCTAAAGAGGTGAGCATTTCTCTTTTCCTTAACTGCAAGGATGCTGGACCCTTATCTTGGCTGGAACCTCTACACACCACCACAATACAAGTTATTATCTTCAGCAGCTATTCATTGTATAATTATATATGGTTTTATACCATTTTCCTTTTATTTTAATATAGTTTCTTTCACTTTCTGATAAACTTTGCCTTCTTTAAGATATTTTAGTCTGGCCTGAGGGACTTCATAACAGATCATTCTTTGGGACAAGAAACACTAAGCTTCTAATCTCTGGTGAGAGACTGAAGGGCAAAGGACTGTCCATCTTTAGAAGGTGTTGCCAAAATGTTCACATGGTCCGTAAGATGCACAGGTGAAGACTGGTGACTAATAAGAGTGATGGCATAGAAGATAAAAGGTAACAAAAATCAATCAGCTTACTTTGCTAATTCAACTATTATACACTATCTTCCAGCTATTAGACCACTGGAAAAGGATTCCAGTCACTCTAAGAAAATAAAATGACATGCATCATGCTGGCCTAGGAAGATAGCAGTCACCAGTGTAACCAAGACGTGTTTGACTCACAAATTAGCCTTCTGGTGGGTAAACTATTGAGACACAAAACAAGCTCCTATGGAAATAATAAAAGTGACTGATTTCCTGCTTTATGAAGCCATAAATATGTTGCTTTATTTACTGCCAGTTCTCCTGCTGTCTCTGAATTGTTAGGACTCATTTATTTTCATTAAAGTTTCAAATTTAAACTGACAGTAAAGTAAATGAAACAGAAAGAAAGCTAGTGTTGTGGAGCTTCACATAAGCTGTGCAGCACTTTATACAAAAATGAAAGTTTTTAGTTAGAATAAAATTCATATGTAATAGTCCCCTGGTTCTGAATTGATGTCCCAGGCCAGGCCCGCTATCATGTATGAAGACATATCCAAGACTTTCCTTAGAAGAAGGATACAGAAAATGCTTCTGCCTACCTCTGTGCTTTCCCACACAGTTATTCATTTATCATAGCAATAATTTTCTCAAAGTATCCCAGGCTATAAATATGTCCAAACCATGAAATTCTGAAGATATCATCTTAGGTTAAGCTGAATCTTTTCAACCTCTGTGCTGTAGCAATTTTAACATTGATCAAAAGGTGTGCTTGAAGTAGTCATGGATACCGTCCAGTATACCAGCAATATTTCAGGTAGATCCAAATATGAAGCTTCTCCTCTTTTTTTGGGACTAGGCTTGGTATAGCCATTCTGGAAGTACCTGGAAAAAAAGGCTTGAGAGATTTTGTGCACGTTCTCACTTTCCCACATCACCTACCTGTTAATGTAACATTAACTAATGCGTTCTAGTCTCTTTGCTGACTCCTTATTGTAAGGACAAGGCACCATCAGTGACAACTCCGTGGGTGCTCTGGGAGCACCCACAGGGGAAAAAAGCAGCCCCCCCGATCAGCTCCTCCCCCTCCCCCCAGTGCCTCCTGCCTGCCAGTGACCCTGCCGATCAGCACCTCCCCCTCCTTCCCAGTGCCTCCCACCCGCTGCCATCAGCTGTTCCACAGCAAGCAGGAGGTACTGGGGAGGAACAGGGTGGGAAGAGGCAGGGCATGGGTGGAGCAGGCTGGGAGGAGAGGCAGGAAGAGGTGGGTTGGAAAGAGGCAAGGCAGGGGTGGGGCCTTGGAGGAAGGGGTAGAATGGGGGCGGGACCTGGGACAGAGCTGGGAGTTGAGCACCCCCCAGTACATTAGAAAGACATCGTGTGCCTTGCATAGGTGCTGAATCTAGGCATTCAGACCACACTCATTCATGGATTTTAAGGGCAGAATGGTGGCAGTAGTGGTGGTAAACCATGGTGATGTCTGACTGACCTAGGTGATATCTGTTAGCTAAATGTTAACCATCCAAAGCTTATATGTTGCTGTCCTTCCTTCCTCTGCTTTCTTCCTCCCAGCCTGCAGCAGCAGCTGCAGAAGCAGCCAAAGTAGGGACTGCCACATTGGGGTGAAGAGAAAAGGGGTAATATGGGGTCCAAACAGGGCCACCCTTCTCCCCATCACCCCCTGACTCAGAACTGTGGAGGGGAGACTCCTACACATACACTCTGGGGAAACTAAGCCCCAGGTGGTGCCTCTCCTTCTCTCCCCATGGCCTTGGGGAAAATGCCAAATTCCAGTAGAAGCAGAAGCAACCAAAGCAGGGACCCTTGGACATTCTGAGAACTTTCTGCAGTCTTGACTTGGCTTTCTCTGCCCTGTGCTGATGGGCTGCTTGCTCCAACCCTCCTCCTTCCCTTCCCACCTAGTCTCTTCATCTCAGTTTCACTCACACCTGCCCCTTTTACCCTCTCCTTCCCAGCCCTGTCCCCCTCATCCCCCTTTCCCCCCCTTCATTCCATTTAGCTCATCTCCTCCTAAGTAACACCACACAAAATAAATGAATAAGTCATGGAACTAACAAACTCTTTGCTGCCATCACATTGCTCACTCGGCTTGCGTGGTCTACACCTTCCTCTATCTTATATCTGTCCTGTCTATTTAGATTGTAAGATCTTCAGGATAGGGATGGACTCTGTTATGTTTTTTGTACAGTGGCTCATATTTGTACAGTGCCTAGCACAATGGGGACTCACTCTTGGTTAGCCCTTAGGAACGACTGTAATAAATGTGATTAATACTACTAATAATAAAATTATGTAATAATAATAAATAAAATAATATTTGGTTAATTTTGTTCCTCTGTCTGCCTATCTGGTGCCAGCACACTTTCCTCCCCTTAAAAGTCTCTTCCAATAACTTCATATAGATGCTGATACAATGGAAGAAGATTGTGCCCTCCTTTCTTGGTAACATTTTCCACAAGAATGCTTTGACCCTATCTAATTCTCTTACTTTCCTCCTTACTGGCTATTTGGTGTCCCTTTAGAGTGAAACCTGGCCCCATTGAAATCAACAGCAGAACACTCAATGAATTCAACAGAGTCAGGATTTCACCCTTCATCTAGGCTCCTACTCTCACTGTCTGACTGGCATAGTGCTTCTTTCTAGGTTTTCAACTTTCCTCAGCAGTTGAGTTTAAACAACTAAATGTTTCAAGTATTTCAAAAACCATTATGGGGAAAGGTGGATCCAGTTTGGTCATCAACCACAATACCCTCACTTGTAACTCATTTCGACATGCAGTAAACTCTTGGTATGCATCTGATGGACCTGGGAGAGGTGCAGACATCTTAAGCATTTGGGATAGCAAATGTTCAAGAAGGTATTTTTGCTTCATAATTACCACACTAAAATGGTGAGCATAACAAATGGGTGCTTTTTAAAATTGGTAAACAATCTTAAGTGGAGTTTATTGGCAAATGCCCTAGTGTTGTCTCATTGCAACATTTCACATCAGCATGCATCAGTCACTCTGCCTCAGATCCCTTAATATGGACTAGAATTCTTTTTGTTCCTACTATACTTTGAAAACATCTTCTTTTTCTCCTTAAATCGTCTGGCTTCAGATTTCGCCTTGTGCCCCTTTGCTTCCCTTATCAATTTTCTACAATTTCCTTACTTACATTAGATCAGGACCATTCCATAAAAGTTTGGAAAAAAAATCTTTATCAAATATTTTAAAGTCAACTACAAATACTTTAGAAAGGTAGAGACAGACAGACAGAGCATCAAGGACTTTTGTCAAAAACAAATGTCACTTTTCTGTTTGACCTGTTTTACATTAGGAATTTATTAAATTGCTAGTGGCACTTATAAGCAGGTAACAAGCCTACTTCCACAGCTATTCTGACCCTCAGAAACCACAATAGGTATGTCATTAGTTCCATTACTAGTGTTTCAAAGCAGCAGAGTAGATAAAAAACACATTACAGAACTTTTAGTGAGCAGTAGCTAGGTCCACATGGACACTCAGTGCATGGCAGATTTATACCCCAGTTTGCTGAAACTGTGTTAATATAGATAAGCCCTAGGAATCATGCCTGGGATCTCTTCTAGGAAACAACAATCTGTGCACAAAGGGCTTCATCTCTCTTAAGGAGAGACAGAGATAGGCTGGCTTCTACCTAGTTTCCTATACCGTGCCCATCACCATAGTGTCACGGTACCTTGATTCCTGATGGCCTTGTCTATCACCATCCAGATATTTATCCTCTCCTGGCACCACACTGGCCTATCTCGGTTTTCTCCCAGCACCTTTTAGGGAAGTATTTGGGCAAAACCAGCCAACCGTTATTAGTGGTGAAAGAAGACTAATGTGAATGAAAATCAAGGAATGATTGTTCTTTCTTCAAATCTTGTGCAAGCTGGGATTGTAACCGGCAGGTGGCAGTTTTCCAGAACACTGAATGAGGGTTACAACAACAAACCTCTACTCCTAAAATGGAGCCAGGGAGCCTCAATATCCACAGAGAGCATAAGAGCCTTTAACTGTAAGGTCTCATGCAAAAGATCTCCCCCATGATATTCACCATGGAACTCCAAGATAATTATTTCAGAAGGACAAGTGGCTGAACTGAGCGTACTAGAATTGGAATCTGTGAATCCTGGGGGTATAAGTGATACAATACTGATGCTTACTACATGAATGGCCTGCTTTTCAAAGGTGCCTAGTGCCTCAAACACCCATGGAAACCAGTGGAAGCTGTGTGTTCTGAGCACCTTTAAGAATCAGACCACTGGCCATCACCTTGTGTCATTCAGATTCTGAGCCTGCAAAAGTAAGTACAGGTGAGTCGCATCATACTCGCGACTCACCTGTACTTACTTTTGCAGGCTCAGAATCTGAATTCTATTTCTATACTTTATTCGCATTTAACTTACGCGAATTCAACTATACGTGCTCGGCAAAAAAAAGAAAAACAACAAGATACCTGTAAATAGTGTGGGTGATTCCATTCAATGAGCATATGCCCCGGAGTGAGCGTGAGATGGGAGACATGAATCTGCTGTTCCCTCAGTCAGTCTCAGTTCCCGCGTGCCTCTCATAGTGTTAGCATCTCATTGTGCTGAGTGTGATTCTAGTAAAGATATGTATTTTTCATACAACATGGCCCCTAAATGCAAGCCAACTACTTCATCTGGCGCTCAACTGAAGAAACAGCGATCTATTCCAATAGTGGAGGAAAAACTGGCTGTGTTGGACTTATTGAGAGATGGTATGTCAGTCTCCAACGTGGCACGTAAATATGGCCGCAACGAATCTAGCATCCGTGCCATCAAGATTCAAGAGAGAAATTCGTCAAGCCATGGTATCAAGTGCTTCAATAACTGCTAAGGTGATGAGCCAGGTACGACTTTAGTGAAGACTGAAAAGGCATTAAACTTATGGCTGGAAAACATGAACCGTAAACATGTGCCTATCGATGACAACACGTTGCGAGAAAAGGCTTAGCCTCTACACGCTGTTCAAACCTCCTGCCGAAGGACAGCCTTCTGATGAGATGGAAGGTTGGCTTAACAGTTTTAGGAACCGCTTCAACCTCTGATGAGACGGAAGGTTGGCTTCACAGTTTTAGGAACCGCTTCAACCTCAAAAACGTGCAGACTACTGGTGAAGCTGCATCTGCCAATGAAGAGGCAGCAAAAGCCTACCCCGAACAATTAAAGAAAATCATAGAAGAAAAGGACTATCTTCCAGAACAAGTTTTTAATGCTGATGAGACTGGGCTCTTCTGGAAAAAAATGCCCAACCGCACTTACATTTTGAAGTCAGAAAGACAAGCCCCTGGCTTCAAAGCAGCTAAAGACCACGTGACTGTGTTGCTTTGTGGCAATGCGGCTGGGCATTTAATAAAGCCAGGCTTGCTCTACAGGGCTGCAAATCCCCATGCCTTAAAAGGCAAGAACAAAAATCTCCTGCCTGTGTTCTGGCAATCAAATAAAAAGGCTTGGGTGACAGCAGCATTATTTCTGGATTGGTTCCACAAGTGTTTCATTCTGGAGGTCAAGCGGTACCTCAAAGAGAAAGGACTTGACTTTAAAGTGTTGCTGATCATAGACAATGCTCCTGGCCACCCTGCGGCACTCTGGTTTGCACATAACAATGGTGAAGTCATCTTTCTCCCCCCCCAATACCACCTCCATCTTCCAACCTCTTGACCAAGGCGTGATTCGTTGTTTCAAGGCCACATATGTGAGGCTTACGTTCTCACGGATACGTGGTGCTATGGATGCTGATACCAATCTTAATGTGATGGAGTGTTGGAAGTCCTTCAACATTGCCAATTGCATCACTTATATTAAACAGGCAATGGATGCAATCCAGCCTGAAACAATCAATGCATGTTGGCAAAACCTATGGAAAGAATGTGTGAATGATTTTAAGGGTTTCCCGACCATTGACAAAGAAGTGAAATGCATTGTTCAGGTGGCCAGGCAAGTGGGTGGTGATGGCTTTGTCAACATCCTTGAGGAAGAAATTGAAGAAACATTGACTAATGAAGATTTAGAGGAACTGATAAAATCGTCTACAGAAGCCGAAGATGATGACTATGAACAGGAATAGCCAGCAAGTTGGAATCTTCATAAATTTGCTGAAGTGTTCCAAGCAGCGAACCACCTGAATGATTTAATTTCTGAATACGATCCCTCTATGAAACTAAGCCTCAAAATCACACATAGTATTACGGACGATTTGAGACCGTATCAAGAAATGTTTGAGCAACTCAAGAGACAACAGCGACAGTTGCCAATCACCATGTTTTCCAAGGAAAAACAACCAGCAGCAGATGAGCCTACGCAATCAACTTCTCAAGCTGAACCAGAGCCAACCACTTCGTCTATGACTCGCTCTCCGTCACCTCCGTCTCCTGGATCTACATCAAGCGTTGACGAACCCCTGTAGTTACCCCCTGTAATTAAAAATACAGTACTGTAAAATTATATTTTGCATATGTACTCTTTATTATATACTGTACATTACTGTATACATTATACATATTACTGTACAGGGTTGTATACTGTACACAAAACCATGTACAGTATACTGTACTTTAAGGGATTTTCAAGGGTAATTTTGACTATACGCGATTTTCGCCTTACGTGTTGACTTTAGAACCTAACCCCCCACATAATATGTGACTCTACTGTAACTGTTCTAAAATCATGTAACTGATATGTAAAAATCAGTGATTTCCTCTGTAACTATAAACCATTGATAGGCAGCAACACAGGAAAGTACACCTTTTGGGGAACACTTGGGGAAAGTGCAGATTGTGTTCTCATTGCCACGTTTGCAGCGGATTGAGTTTATCCTGTCATTTTTTAAATAAATGTGAAGTGGAAGGTTAGACCATCTGTAGTTGCAAATTAACCTTGACAATAACTGTTTGTCTTACCTCTGTGAGGAGAATTTCATTTGCCATTGTGATTCGTATTCTTCTCTTTTTGCTCTTCTCTTTGTGCCCCATAGTGTCTGAATGTCCAATTACTTACACCCATGTCAATCAGGAGTACCTCTGCTGAAGTCAGTGTCGTTGTACTGGTGTAGAACTAGTGTGATCTGGAGAAGAATCAGTCCCTGTGTTTTCCTTTATTAGGGTTCTCTTACAGTGCTAGTTATTTTTAAGCCAGTATTTTTTATGTTTGCTTACAAAACCTGGTCATGTGGCTCTTGGACTCGGCCCAGACAGCTGTCACTTGTTTCTTTCTTGGGTTATCATGCCTAAGAAAGAAGGAGAACATTGTGGACTGAAAGCAATGGCACTCGTGAAAACAGTAGTTTCATCAGCACTGGAGAATCTTTACATCATTCCCAAGGTCCTTGTGGTGGGCCTGTCACTGCAGCGCCCCTTTGTGGCAGGGGTGGGATGTGGTGTCGTCACCTCGCCACTCTTACGTTCCCGTGCCCGTCTCTCTATGGGTGGGCCTAATGACCTCCTTCCACCCAATCACTCCTGGCCAGTGAGGTACTGCGGCATATCGGTTGGAGTCCGTGTACCTTGCCCGAAGTACCCAGGTGGTGTGGCCCAATGGCCAGGGTCCATATAACTCGCCCCCCATGTGGGAATGGTGCGGCCTAGCGGCTGGAATCTATACAGTCCCCCTCGCAAGCGGGGTAGCGTGGCCAAGCAGCCAGAGTCCATACCACTCGCTCCCCCACGTGGGAGCAGTGCTGCCTAATAGCCAGAGTCCATGCAAACTCCCTTGCAAGCGGGGTAGCGCAGCTTAGTGGCCAGAGTCCATACCATCCCCCTCACAAGCAGGGGAGTGCAGTCTAGTGGCCAGAGTTTCTAGGATTCCTCATGGTTCGGGGGTGAGGTGGTAGGGGGACTTGGGCCCGCTATCTCCAACAGGTCCTGACCCAGGGCCCTGGTAGTGGCAAGCTCCCCTTGCCACTCGCTTGGCGGGGATCCGCCTGCAACACGCTGAGTGTCTATGCAGCTCTAACACCGTTTCCCCCTAAAGTTCCCCTGGGTCACTTCCTACCATAAATGCCAGGTTCTCTGCTGTGGGGGATTCTCTGTTCTGTTCTCCTCCTGTGACATCCTCCGTCGAGGTCTCAGGGAGTGTCTCAGCTTGGCTGGCCTCTGGATCCTGGTGCGCAGGCTCTCTCTTCTCAGGAGTTAGCAGTGTGCCTCCTCCTCCTCCGGTGCTCAGCCCAGACTGAGCTGTTCTGCAGGCTTTTATACCTGTCCTCCAGTTGGAGCATGCCCAGCAGAGCTTCCCAGGCGTGGCTTCCTCTGCTAGGAAAGAACGGTTAACCCCTGCGGTCCCAGGGCCACTCTGCCCTGTCACAGTCCTGTTCATAGACTTACAGACTTTAAGGTCAGAAGGGACCATTATGATCATCTAGTCTGACCTCCTGCACAATACAGGCCACAGAATCTCACCCACCCACTCCTGTAACAAACCCCTAACCTATGTCTGAATTATTGATTTCACAGTCCAGTCCATGGGAACTTAAGTGTTTGTGTGTGTGAGACACAGAGAGAGAGAGAGAGAAATTGGTATAGTGTATCCTTAAAAAGAAAGACAGAAATGACAGAGAATATTATTATACCAGAAACAACTTGGACAATCTTCTCTGATTGTGGTGTATTCTGGGTCAGATTCTTATGTCTGTCTCCCTCTTTGCCCCTCATCTCTGTCCCCCTCAAAGTTTTCCAGCTATTTGTATGCACATCAAACCTGTCCTCTGCACTCTCCGCACTGGCTTCCCATAGAATCTGAATCAAGTTCTAAGTCTCGGTCCTTATCTTCAAAGCTCTCCATGGCCTGGGCCCAAGATATGTTGGGCTAGCAAACGCTCCATGATGAAAAACATGATCAACAGCTATGCTCCTCTGGCTCAACAAAACTCTCAATAATAAGGATAAAGCTAGTTTGTGTGGGAGACAGAACTTTCTTGGGGACGGGGAGCACTCTGATATTGTGGAATGCGCTCTCCACAAGAACTAAACCTCTATCCATAAAACTCTCCTCTTTCTGCTCCAAGTGCAAGGCACATTTTTAACCTTGCCTACTCTAACATAAACACATATCAACTAGTATATATATTTTTTGTTTGTTTGTTTTTTAAACAAAAACACTTTGCTCATGCTTCTTCCTCTGACCTTGTGTACAACATCTGGGGAAAGGATGACAAAACAAACATGTGACAGATGTGTAGTCATGTTGCTTAATGCACTGCTAGAAGGTGGTAAGATACTCCAGTGACAAATGCCAAACAAAAACCTGTACAGAATAGAATAGGAATAAAAAAATCAATCTAAATACTGTATTGTGGCCACCATTTTAAGTAAAATGCAGCTGTCTCCCAATGACTCACCCTGACTCAGGAAACTACTCACTTGATTCACCCTATTGTCATGCCCTCCAATCACCTTATTACAAGTTCTGATTCATTAATATGGCTTGTACTTGGGGCAGAAACCTACCCTGAAACCATGCTGTGTTTCAGGAGGCCAATACTCCAGAGATAATGACTAAGGCTGGGATAGAGATGATAACATCTTCTGGTGCATATCTGGTCAGTTATAATGAACTGCCTGAATCTGTGAGAATGGAACCCACTGAAGTAACTGTGTCCAACTTTCTCTTTGTAATTTATTCCCCTCTCTTTCTTATATTGGATTCTTTCCCCTTTCTTTTATAGATTTCAACTGTAAGAAGCTGGGATTTCCCCTTGAAGAATTTCTTCTGCATGACTTGGTGATAATGTTCACAAAACTCATCATCTCGGAAGATTTCCACATTCACATGGGTAGTGTCCCTGAAATGGTATCACAAAACCTCCTACCTGAACTCTCAATAAAAGTTTCTCAAAAGTAATCTCCAGAACCCACACATAGCTGGCCATACTGGGATTGGATATGGACATAAGGAACTTCCATCAGGCTGAAGGTGGATTTAAGAAACCCAGGAATTACCACTTATCCTGCTTGACTTGCAGGTAGAAATAACTCACCTAATTGCAAAAACTCACCATCATGGTCCAACCCAACAAATTCTTGGAACTGGCCAAATTCCAACACTCATTCAACAAAAGGAACGTTGCACCCAAACAAGAAGTAAATGAATGAAAAAATTAGCTCATTAGTTTAAATTAAAGAACAGAATACCCAGATCCCAGGGAGATCTTCCCCCAAAAACTAATAGTGAACCACGAAAAATAATATATTTAATGTCTTTGGCATAAAATGCAATTTGCATTTTTAAAATGTGTCTGAAATTTTATTCTCATTTGCATTTCATGTCAGGAATTAGATTCTAAAAACCCACAACAGCAGCTGTGATAGGTACTTTTGCCCTGTAAGAAAGAGATGTGCATACTTCCATACTATATAGCATTGCTTGCAACTTCTGCCATTTTAAGGTTTGATTTGCCCTTGATACTGTAAAACTAAGGCTTCTAAAATCCAAACATTGTAAAGCTGTAATAATAAAAAAGTGCTCTCTGCTGTGCAGCTGACCTCAAATACAACATCTTTTCAGGGTCCATTATAAGCACCTGTGTATTGGCAGTAGACCCCGAAAAGCCAGGAGTAGCAAATACACATACTGCATCTAGAAGTAAGGAATAGTTCACTTGAACTGACTGCAGACCTGGCTTCTAACTGAATGCCAACCTCCTGACTCAGCTCTGTCAAAGGACTTCATACTGACCAGCTGTGCCAGTGCTGGATTACACCAGAGCAAATGGTACCAATAGCATAGGGTACAGGGTGGCTTGGAGGCTTCCCTAAAGCCAAGGGGAGCTGAAGGCACTCGGCACCTCTCAGAGCTTGGGAAGTGGACTATATGGATAAGACTGACACTCATAAAACTCATTTCATTTTTGCAAGGCTGGTGTTCAGTTCTAAAATATTTCTGTGTTATGCACCACCCAACTTAGCTTGGCCTGTTGCTTTATATTAACTGTGTAAACACTAAGGCTGCCCAGAAATTGAATACACCAAACCCCTAAGGTGCCCGTAGCGGGCCGCATGTACCACAACTTGGAGGGAAGTACTGTAGGTGCTACTGCAGCTAAGCACTTGCCCTAGCAGGTTCCAATAACCACTCAGACACATGGCTCAGGTAAAGGCTATTTTATTCCCTGTGTCAGGCAGGGAACAGCGGTAAGGTAGAGACGATTAAACAGTGACAATGCAAAGTGACCCATAGCAGTTTTGTTTGGGCCCCTAGGGCAGTCCAGCTGAGACTCCATAAATGGAGTCCATAAATGGCTATTAGCCAGGATGGGTAAGGAGTGGTGTCCCTAGCCTCTGTTTGTCAGAGGATGGAGATGGACGGCAGGAGAGAGATCACTTGATCATTACCTGTTAGGTTCACTCCCTCTGGGGCACCTGGCATTGGCCACTGTTGGTAGACAGGTACTGGGCTAGATGGACCTTTGTCTGACCAGGTACAGCCATTCTTATGTTCTTATGACTCTTCAGGACTAGCGCCTGGGGTGCCTCTCCAGTTCAGTCTCTATTCAAAGCAAATAGGAATTTGCATGTTTCCTGGCTAGGCTCAGTTAGCATCTCTCATTGGGGCCCCTCCTCACTGGCTTCCTGCCCAGCTGCTGCTGCTCCCTTGTAAGTGCTACACAGACCTGCAGCCAGCAGTCAGAGCCTATTACACAAACTGCTCTGCACATGATTCCTGGGGAATTTTTTCTGCATCCAGCTACTCTGCAGCTCCTGGCTAGCCATGTGGCTGCAGCTTCCAAACAGAGCCTGGCCACTTCCTAGTTCAGGACTTTCCCCTTACCCTACCAGAAGGGAGGGGATGTGTAGTGGGGAGGGGGCTGATGGGAGTTTCGGTCCCCTGCTTAGCAGTTCCATCACAATTATCTCCTTCTTTTGTGTTTTAATCATTAGTGCAGGGTTTCTCAAACAGGGGTCACCACTTCTGTACATGGCCGCCCAGAGGATTCAGGGGGCCTGGGGTCTTTGGCAGCGGGGGGCTCCCGCCTCAGCAGTAATTTGGCGGTGGGGGATCCTTCCGCTCTGGGACCCGCCGCCGAAGTGCCCCGAAGACCCGCAGCGGGGGGCCCCCGCCGACGAATTGTCACCAAAGACCCGGCACTTCGGCGGCAGGTCCCGGGGCGGAAGGACCCCCTGCCATGGGTCTTCGGGGCACTTTAGCGGTGGGTCCCAGAATAGAAGGACCCCCTGCCGCCGAATTGCCGCCAAAGACCCGGAGTGGAAGAAGCTCCAGGGGCCTGGGCCCCGCCAGAGTTTTCCGGGGCCCCCAGAGCGAGTGAAGGACCCCGCTCCAGGGACCCCAAAAAACTCTTGTGAGGGCCCCTGCGGGGCCCGGGGCCTGGGGCAAATTGCCCCACTTGCTTCCCCCTCCCCCCGCCCGGGTGGCCCTGCTTCTGTAGGGAAAGCCGCTGGCGGGCCGGGCCGGTGTGTTTACCTGCCCCGTCCGCAGGTCTGTCCGATCGTGGCTCCCACTGGCCACGGTTCACTGCTCCGGGCCAATAGGAGTTGCTGGAAGCGGCAGCCAGTACGTCCCTCGGCCCACGCCGCTTCCAGCAGCTCCTATTGGCCAGCAATCCGTGGCCAGTGGGAGCTGCAATCAGCCAGACCTGCGGATGGGGCAGGTAAACACACCGGCCCAGCCCACCAGGGGCTTTCCCTACAGAAGCAGCAACCCCTGTTTGAGAAACCCTGCATTAGTGCATGATTAATCAGTCAGAGCACAGTTAATCTGTGTGCATGAGGCTCTTATTTAAATAAAAGTGCTTTGCATACACCAAATAGACCCACATTCTTATCCAGTGGTGCTGGAACCCTTTTAATAGTGGGGGTGCTGAAAGCTGCCCCCAGCTGTCTCTGGGATGGGGGGACCCGGACAGGGGTAAAGGAGCAAAGGCTGGAGGTGGGGTGCGGGGCCAGGAGTGGAGCCCCGGGCTCAGGGCCTGCAGCTGGGACCCCACATGCAGGGCCATTAGCAGAGCCCCGGCCATGGGGCCAGTGGCCAGGACCCCGGGAGCAGAGCTCTGGGAGTGGGGGGCTGGGTGCGGGGCACAGGGATAGTGGCCAGGGAGTGGGACCAGTGCCCCAAGGGCAGGGCTCTGGGTGTGGGACTGGGAGTAGGGCCCCAGATGTGGGGCCCCGGGCACAGGGCCAGCGGCCAGGAAGTGGGGTGCAGAACCAGTGGCCGGCAACCGAGCCCCAGACGCAGTGCCGGGGAGCGGAGTCCCGGGCACGGGGCCAGCGGCCGGGGAGCAGGGCTGGCAGCTGGGACCCAAGCCCTGTGCTGGGGAGTGGAGGCCCTGCGTAAAACTTGGGGGTGCTGCAGCACCCACCACACCCCGAGTTCCCGGGCTTAGGTTCTAATCATGTAAAGTCTGAGGAGTCTGACCCTATGCGTTGCTGAGGGCCCTCAATTCACACTGAGGCAAGTCAGAGATGAGAAGAGTAAACACCGCCTTGGCAGTGTTGAGCACTTAATGGAATGGGCCTATGAGTCTAGGACCTAAATTAAGTGTCTTATTTTTTGGATGCCCAAGCTGACATGTCTGAAAAGGCCTGATTTTCAGAGAGCAGAGGCTCAGCACTTCATAAAAATCAAAAGCTGAGGTATGTAATATCACCAGGCGCGTCTTAAAAACATCCACCTGCATCAGCAGAGGACCTCCTAAGAGTACTTCTGCCCAGCCTGGGGGTGCTGAGCTAGCAGGCTTTGCTTCTTTGCGCTCTTGTACTAAGAACGCTGGAGAGATACTCATAACCATAAGAGTTGCTCTATCAGTGCCCATAGATGTATGAAAGAAGATGTTGGTGCCAAGTCTATCCTGCAGGGCATCTGGAGGAAACAACCTTTTGTTATAAATGAAGCATATTGCTTTACTCTTTCTTTCTCCCTTTGTGGCTGTTAAGCAGAATGTTTATGAGCAATTTTTCTGTTTAGCTGAGCTGGTGAAAGAAGGTGCTTCAGGCTGTCCTGCGCCAGATTACTGTAAACCAGGGGTGGGCAAACTTTTTGGCCCGAGGGCCGCATCGGGGTTGCAAAACTATATGGAGGGCCGGGTAGGGAAGGCTGTGCCTCCCCAAACAGCCTGGCCCCTGCCCCCTATCCGCCCCCTGACTATCCTCTCAATATCCCTGACCCATCCAACCCCCCTTCTCCTTGTGCCCTGACTGCCCCCTCCCAGGACCCACTGCTCCTAACTGCCACCCCGGGACCCCACCCCCTATCCAACCCCCACTTCTCTCTGTCCCCTGACTGCTCCAACCCCTATCAACACCCCCGCCTCCTGACAGGCCCCCCGGGACTCCCACGCCTATCCAGCTCCTCCCCATTCCCCATTCCCTGACTGCCCCCCCAGAACCTCCACCTCATCCAACCGCTCCCGGTCCCCTGACTGCCCCCCGGTACCTCCCACCCTCCGCTCCCTTACCATGCCGGAGCCAGCCATGCTGCCGCACTGCCTGGCAGGAATGGCGGGCCAGAGCACTGGCGGCTCAGTGAGCTGAGGCTGCAGGCAAGGGGGGACAGCGGGGGAAGGGCTGGAGTCTAGCCTCCCTGGCCGGGAGCTCAGGGGCCGGGCAGGACGGTCCCATGGGCCGGATGTGGCCTGCGGACCATAGTTTGCCCACCTCTGCTGTAAACTGTCTTGTGCTAACTGAACAGAGTTTACACAGACATCTTGCTTCACAACTCCATGATGGACTAACATGAAGATACCAAGATAATTCATAGAGTGTTTAACTATCCAGTGAAGACACCTGTGTGATTTAGTCAGTGCTGGCATTATAACAGAGCCTGCCATAACTGAGCTATAGGAAGGAAGGAAGGAAGGAGTCATGGCACATTAAAAAACCAACCATCATGAGAGCCAAGCCCTGGAACGCCGTCCACTGGGGTTCTTCAGCAATTCAAAACTGGATCTCAACCTTAGTGATCCATTGGCCAGTTTGCCAGTGTACTATGGTGAAATGCCTAGTAGACTTGGCCTCTGCTGTCAATCAGTGAGAGGAAGGGCAATTAGAAATGTATGTGCAGTAATTCTTCCACCACAGTAGAAGACACTTCAGCTGTATGATCTGGTCTAGTTACATCAGAAGAGGACAGGCAGGAAGCATGGAGACGGGAAAGATGGAGGCGTGGGAGAAGAACGAAAATGAGTGAGGGGATAAGAAAAGAGAGATATTGGAGGAGGGATTGAGAAAGGACTGACAATGGGGAGGAGGAGAGTATGGCAGAGGCAATGTTCAGGAACAGAAAAATAAAAGGAAGAGATGAGAACAAATAAAGAGGAAGGGACTAAATGCTTGAAGAGGAGGTAGAAAAACAGCCAAGAAAAACAAGAGAAAATCAAGCCCACCAGAAAGGAAGCATCTACTCTCTGTCACTGACAGGCACTGCTAATTTGGGAAAGCTGACTGAGGTGATGGGAAAGGGTAGGATCGTAGAAAAGGCTCAGTTTTACTAACTCCAGTGAAATCACTGCTTGCGAAAGATGGCAGATTAAGATTCTTTGAGTCTGAGGCACACAGCCCTCATCTGGACAGATCACCACTAGAAATGAGAAAGCAGCTTAGTCTCCACTTGCATTCAGGCTGTGATCTTGCTGATGGGAATGCCAATGAAGGTGCCAGTTAGCCCAAGTGGTGGTGGTGGCTTTTGTGCGGTGCACCGCCATCCCGCAGGAACTGGATCATTTAGTGGTTGTTTTTCTTATTGTAGCTAAGAGTATTAAAAAGGCTTTTCAAGATAACAGGAGATGCATTTGACATGTCAGCTAGAATTGCACACTAAGTAGGTCACTTAATTTTAAACAGAAATTCTGCCAAAAATTGTAAACTTTTTATGTGCTCGTAATATGCTTTGCTAAAATTCTGTACCATGATGCCCGGCAACACTGCAAGGCCTTCATCCTTTGCACCTGATGTGATTTCCTATCCCTCGTTTACACTCACTTTAAGTTCCCTTTCCACTTTCAGAGCAATGTAATTGGGCCTGAGTGTAAATGAGAATCGAGTCCTGAGTGTCTCTATTTTATACACAGTAAAGCAATGCGCAATCTCATTGTCATGGGATAAAGTATAAACATAGCATGAGTCAATGCAATCAGTCCCGAGAAGAAGGTGAGCATTTGTTTCATTCCCAAATGAGTTAATAACAATAAGGCCTATCTCTCATAGCATATGCTGAACTGGATCCTTCAAAATTAATTCTTCTAAATGACATCTAGTGTGGAGATCTTCTCTGATCAGCCCACCTGCCATCAGAAAGCACAGGTGTAAATACCACCTCTGCTTCCTTTTCTGTCCACCCCGGCAATGAAATTAGGAGGCCAGGCCTTGTTTGTGCAGCTCCTGTAGGGCACAAAGCTAAGCTCAATAGATGCTCCCAGGGACCTAGTAGACAAAAGAGGGATGGGGCTGTTGTAGGGGGGCTGGATCAGAAGGTCTGCTAGTTTTTTTTTTATCCTCTTGCCATCACCCCAACCCTCAGCAGAGGGAGCATGAGGGGCTGGATATTCAGAGATGCTCAGCACCTGCAGCTACCATTAACTGTAGTTGGATTTGTGGGTGCTCAGAACCTCTGAAAATCAGGTCATAGGATTGCAACCATTGTATGGCTTGGGCAGGGAGGATTCCTTTTCCATCACTGTACTTCTCTGGTTCAGGGGGAAGGATTTGGTCCCTGTTGACGGCTGAACAATGAAGCGTGTGATGTTGTTTGTTCTAATTGATAATCAGCCTTTAATTCGGTGGGCATAGCAGCAGGCCTCATGACAAGTTAACAGGTCATCAGTCTCCTACTGAGAGTCCTGTGTGGATGAAAGTGTAGCAACAATTCCAAGTTCTTGCCATGATGAGCTTGTGCCTATAAATGCCTATTGGCAAAGCATAGCCAGACACATATATTTCCATTTGAGGTAGCTTGGGTATGTCTTCACCGCAGAGTTAGTCTGAGCTATACCTGGACATTGCCCCTAACCACCCCTTTCACCTCCGCAGAAAAATCTCTAACCCAGGTTTGCAAGCATGGTGGAGGGTGTAGGTTTAAATTCAGATTTTGCTTCAGTCTGGGCTGGCAACGTGCTTATTTTGCACTGATAATGCAGGCTAATCAAGTCCAGTGCTGTTAGTCTTCCATTGCTATCCCACAATGGTAATCACTTGGGCTGTATTTTCTTATCTACCTCCTCCTTTCTTCTTCACTATAAGTCACCTACAAAGTTAATTCGCATGCTGTCTGGACAGTGTACAGGCCACTGAACGCACTGTGTGCCTCCATGATGTTTTGTCCTCAACCAGGTATTATGAGGTAGAATGCCTGTAAGGGGCAGGTGTCTGTTGACACCATCCAACCACTGTGCTTTAGGTCTTCAGGGGTCTGGGGGGAGTCTTTTCTATCCTGCTTTCACTGGGTTGAAGTCAAAGCCAATTCTCACAGGGAAGTTGGAGGCATTTGGAGCAAATGACCATACCGCCTTAGGGAATGTTGGTTGGCTGTCTTGTGGATAACATGGGTGGCATTGAGCAAGAACTTGAAGCCCATACCCCAAAAGCGTCGTCAGTAATCGGGCACTTCATCAAGAGCGTCTTCCACACAAACACCTTGATAACTAGAGAGATGAAAGTTTAGTGGTCAGTATCCTGACCTATGGGACTGAAATGTGATCCCTCACTGTCAAATTTGAAAAGAAGGTGGGTGCCATTCTGATAAAGGACCTCCACATGATCATCAAATGGTTCCCATTCAAGTTGAATGAAGAAATCTGTCTAACTAAACAGGTTCTGCTGTCTCAAACAGTTGCCCACCAACACTGGCTCAGCATTTTAACTCCACATCTACCTGCTCCATTTCTGCTATGTTCCCATAGCATTTGAACACAGATGTCATTCAAGAAAGTGTGCTATGAATCACTTCGTGGTTTGGAAACTGAATTCCTTAATGACATTCTCATTAGAAGTTCATGCTGCCAAATACTGTTTGCTTTCATTTTCACAACTGTCTGCTTTAATGAATAACTCCGCTTGGAAGTTATTTACATAGAGTATTGTTCTCATGCCGCTGCCACAGACCTATTAGGACAGAGAGGGAGCCTGCAAAAGAATTCATAGAGCTCCACTAAGAACCATGGAATATCCCACCTGGAATCCATCCCAGAACATGGGCTAGTACAGCATCACTGTATGCCATTACATGAGCTTGGCATGGGTAGGGCTTTGAAGTGGGGACGAACCACCCATTCTAGGCTAGCCACTCAAATGCTGCTACCCTCTCCTCCAGGTGTCACAGCCACCATTCAACAAGCAAGATAAAGGCAGTCACTTTGATATCAAAAGAACTAGCATAAGAGTTGCTTGAATGTTCTTGCTCTGCAGGAACAAGAGGGGAAATATATGTCATGTGGGCCTGTGTGATTGCTGCCTAGCCAGTTGTTCCCCATTCAGTGCTTGCATATTTAATGAATCCCAAATCACAAGCATTTCTTTCCCTCATGCCTAGCAGAATTTCTGATTTTAAACCTCTGCTCTGTATTGACCTGATGCTGTGCACACCTGTGCTGAATCTGTGACTCATACAAATATTTTAAGAACTGTTTAAATCACTAACCTTATGCAAAAGACTGAGAGCTACATTGTTAATGAAGGAAACTGATATCAAGCCTACGTGACATTAACTCTAGGTCTTAATCAAAACGCATTGAAATCAAAGGGAGTCTTGCTATTGGCTTTAATGAGATATGGATCCTGTCTTTTATAGAAATCATTTGGTTCAATCCTCTAGCTGGTTAAATTAATGATCAGTAGACATTTTTTCACACTCTACTCAATAGATAACATTTTTGACAAGCCACCATGTATGAGGAGTGCGTACAAAATAATATGATTTTATGACAGCTGATTTTCTTTGGAACATGGATTTGTAAATTGCAGAAATAAAAGGAAAGAATATTGACAAATTTTCTGCTGTCAGAGGTGAAGTTCATGGTGTTTTATCTGAATATCCTAATAATAAAATGTCATTTACCATGGAAGATGTGGGGAAAAGATAGCAAATCTTTATGTAGCTTGAGTCATTCTTAGCTATATTCTATCTGAGGAAAATTACATATTTTTAGGCACCTCAGTTCCAATTCCTAAATTCATTTATATTAAGACCCTTAATACAGTGTAAGAATGTTGCAAAGGTACCTTAGTGTGCATAAAAGAAAATAAAGCCCTTGATATTCAAAATAATTAAATATTTTTAAAATCACTTTCCCATTCAACAAATGCCTCTAACATTGAAACAGACGAACTAGCAGGATTTGTTCTACTCGACCTTTCATGATATTTAGGCATCTGGCTTTTCAGATTGAGTAATCAACCTGCTAATTAAAATTACATCTTTGTGAATGTTAAAACTGTCATCTGCATTTGGAATTTTACACGTTTGCAAGAAACAATGATAAAGAGAAATTCACCCTCACTGAGGTCATTAGGAAATTATACCAATCTTTGCTCAATGAAAATGTATATTGTAGAGGCAAATGAGATGCATAGAAGTGTATTGTGTTAAGTAACATATATAAAATCCAAACCATTATTACAAACCAAGAACACTCTGCAGTGTAACCAGTTACATAGTATTTTGAAATTTATGCTCCGTTGAGTAAAAGGTTGCTGTTAATTGTGTGGTTGTTTCACTAACCATGCAATGTGCAGTTTGATATCTGAGCTGAAGATGGGCTATTGTGTTTTATTGCTAGAAAATAAGTACATATTTCTGTTTGAAGGTGGTGATGGGGAAAACTATGAAATGTTTCAATAACATAAATGTTATAAAACTATTGTATAATAATTATCAGGTAAAGTCAAAAGTGCCAATTTTATGGGGATATGGGAAAACATTTCTCAAAAATCACACTTTTTTTTGTAAACTCTTCCCTGTGGTTGCTCCTTATTTTTATAGGGTGCATATTGTACAGGGGTAATGGTCTTTCAAAAATGCTCTCTTTTTCTTTATGATTTTAGAATGAATCTCGTATTGTGAAAATGGCAGGGACATAAACTTGTATCCAGGCTTTCCAATCTCAAAACGTAATAAAAGGTGATTTCATAGCAGCCAACATGACAATGAACACCAAGCCAGTGCTGTACGCATGTATTCTACTGTCATAGAGCTGCAATCAACTTATCTTGCTTTACCATCCCAGATGCTGCAAAGGGAAGGAAAGGTGAGCAGAACAGAGCTGTGGCGCACATCGTATTGTATCTTCTACATGCTATGTTTTATTAGCATTGGATCTAATGTATACAAAATGCTGCAGATCAAACCAGCATCAGTTTGGCCATCTCAAGGCGCCTTAACAATGTGTATAGTGGGGGTGCTGAGAGCCATTGAACCAAACTGTTAACCCTATATATGTTGGAAACCTTTTCAAGCCATGGGGTACTGCAGAAACCTCAGCACCCCTAGTTCCAGCACCTATGCAAGGCAGCCTGAGTTATTTCTATTTTTTTGGGGTAAATCCAATCACTGGTAGTGGGCATGGAGTACTGTTGCTACAGCATAACTAATTCTGGGGAACCCCCAGATGGAGTGATCTGGCTGCCTTTCAGGCCATTGGGAGGAAATCTTTGCTTATTTATTGTCACACTCCCAGTAAACATCAGCAGCTGCAGCGTTGGAAACAGTGTGCCTTGAAGAAGCACTAGATATTTTTAAAGTTCTTTCTATTACACCTCCACAAAGCTTCTTTGGAAGCTATTTTTGCAGCAAATTAAGGATTAAAGCCAAAGTTCTTTGTTTTGGGGTCCAAAATTGATATTCTAACTGAACTGATTTCTCACTCGGGCCCTGACTCAGTCAACCATGTAAGCATGTGGTTAACTTTGAGTATGTGAGTAATCCCATTGACCTGAGTTGGACCACTCACATGCTTAAAATTAAGCACATGCTGACGTGCTTGGCTGAATCCGGGCTTTAGAAGGGGCACCTGATTTGGAAACATAGGAAACTACTATAAAAACACGTTCAGGAATCGTTATAAAGTTTAACTCTATTTTACATAGAAAGATAAAGACATTTTCAAAACAAACCATTTAGAAAAAAATTGTCAATTCAAATCAATATTTCACTGAAAAATTTTTCAAATCAGCATTTGGAAATGAGGTTCAGAATGTTTTCATCAAGCTGCACAATTTTTTTCTCAGTTGTTTCAGTGAGAAAAAAATCAGTTTCAGACTGAAACAAACTGATTTTTTCAGATTTTTAAGTTCAGCTGCTGAACTAAAAAAAATCAATTATTTGCTCAGCCCTAGTAACCACTTTACTCGGTAGCAAGTGTTCGTAGGCTTGAGCCCACAGATAAGTTAGGTATCTGTTTACAAACTGGTTCAGTGGTGCAAAACCACCTACCTGCAATGTGGATGTAAAATACAGAAAATGTGCAGAGTGGCCGAGTGAACTGAGCGGTAAACACCATTTGGTGCTAGAGACTTGTCTTTAGTGGAGTAACATGCTCTATGGGGTGTGATTTCTAAAACACTCTAGCAGGTTGGCCATTAATTGGTCCATATAGAATCTGCTGGTGTGTTTTAATGTAATGCTCCTTGAAGCAGTAGGGAACCTTTAGTGAACTTCAGCAGGGTCTGCATGGACCAACTGATGTGCAACATATAAGTATGCTTTAGAAATCCCCCCCCCCCCCAGATTGCATTAGCCCCACTATGTAGACAAGCCCTAGGATTCCCCCAAAATCAATATGTACGTATAAAATGCAGCGCCAGCAATGAGAGGAGCACCAGTCCTATTATCACCAAATGGTTAATTTATAAAACAAAATACATTAACCCTGAAATTAACATGAATAACCTAAAGATTGTTATGATGTCATGGACAGACAAGTACAGCCAGTGTTTGCTTGTAGCACGGTGACTGCTTCACCCCTCACATTTTATTCTGGCTTGGATAGGTACTATCTGAAATGCTAGTGTGTGGAGTTAAATCTGAGCAATCAAGCTTTACGTCTGTCATCATGCCAAGGGAGAGGATGTACTGCAATGTAAATTATGCTGCAGTGTCAGGACAGAGCCATGCTATAAAAGCACATTACAAATGTTAGATTAGTCATCCAAATACATTCCTCTCTAATATTTTCTTTGCAGTGGAGTAAGTAATTGTTGGAATTTAGCATTTTTAGTTTAACCATGAATAGTTCAAACTTGCAGTTCATTTTAGTGATTTGTTTCACAATAGATTCTCTACATATCACTATGTCTTTAGCACACCTGGGCCTACATTTTCAAAAGTAAGTAGGGATTTTTTGGGCCCAGTTTGAGAAGCGTGGTGCTCAGCTTTTCTAAAAATATGGTGTCTCAAGGAAAGCACTTAAAAATTGAGGCATCCATAGCCACTAGTCATTTTGACAATTTAAGCCCTATACGTTTAGAGAGAGTTTGAAGGCAACTGTAAGCATTGCTGCCTTTATTCCATAAAATAAACAAAATAAACAAGTGTGAGGGCTCTTTTTCTTCTTAGACTTACTTTTCAGCTGCATGCTTTATTTCTTCTATTAATTTATTTTTCTATGGAGATAGTTAGACACAAAATTTGTTTTTCATTTGCAGCAGGCAAACTAACCACCCTGAAATGCTATGCAAACAAATGGCCTTATTCATTTTGGGCAAAACACCCATTCACTTGCAATGGGAGTTCAATTCCCTTAACAATTATTAGATGTGGCTGTAAGGGTTTAATAGATATATACCAGATATATCTAGCTGTACAGTATGTTCAAAATGAATACACTTGAAGACACATTTAACCAGAAATTCTCACACTCAGAATGCTAAAATGTGCATTTCAGTAATTCTTTACAAGATCCCAAATATGTGTGAAATTAGCATGATCTATAATTGAGTAGGGGACGGCTACTCTAAATAAATCTGGAAGAAGATAGGGTGTGGATTTAAGCCAGTCTAACTATTCCTCAGTAACTCCAAGTGTAAACATACTTACTCTGGAATAAGAGTTCCTTATTCTAAATTAGTTTAATCCAATGAATTAAACTAATTCAGAATAATGCTTGCTCATTCTAGATTAAAAGCATCTGTACATAGAGTTAATCAGAATAGCTATTCTGGAAAAACTCCCTGTGCGTCAAACTGATTCACAACCTTTTGAAATCAATGGGAATCTTTTCATTGATTTCACTGAGTTTTGGATAAGGCCCACAGAGTCTAATACTTTTAATTATCGTTTAGGTTATGACACAAATCATTAGTTGCTTCAAGATTCAAATAGGAGGAAGATGGTCTGTTCTGAACACTGTTATCTTTTCCCAGAGATCCAGGACTTGAGGCCCTTGAGCCAGTCTTCATTCTGAATATCCTTCTTTCTCTTGGTTTTTATCTTCCTTGTAACTGATATGTAGATTACTTCTATTTAAATCTACTGGAATCCTTCAGAACTCTGTGTCCTCTAAACCAATTTTTATGTTAATAACAAAAATATATTGATTACAATTAGTACTCTTGGAACAATCACTACATTTAAATGTTTGATTTTAAAAAAAATCTATGATTTGATTAATGGAGACAGTGTACAGAATGCTGTTGTCAATAACAGGCACTGTCTTATTCAGATCTCACATTCTCTTTTGCTTCCTGGGCTGGTAGAAGCTACATATGAAGTGGAGGAAGATCATGCAGTCTTCAGCAGGAAGTGAAGATGGCTCGCACCAGACTATGCCCTTCCTTCCCAAGCCTGGGTATGCCACAAAGTATTTCTTGAAGTTAAAGTGGATGTAACTTTACATTCCTCTCATTATGCTGTAGAAAACACTTGAGGGTATAGTTGATTCCAAGTGAAGAAGCATTTATTTTTACTTTCATGTCAACTGGGGAAATCATTTTCTGCTCAACTTTTATTTAAAAAATATCTGACTAAACATCAGGGACATGTAAAATCAGAATAAACATAAATTCACCAAATATGCTTTATTCCCCACCAAGTAAAAGAGAAGTGATTAATCTTTACGTCCCTTTTTAATGATTGAGTATTCATTCATCAACATGTTCATATAGCATCTCATCATCGTTCAGTTTTCGCTGTTCTAGTTTTTTCCACAACTGAAAAATACCAAAAACACATAAATGTGCCCTAAGCACAAAAGACTGGGTTTTAGTTTACTTTGACAATGGGATGAAATCAACTTAAAATTAACCACCATAATATTTCTACGTATTGAACCTTTGGGCTACGACACAGGATAATCCTAGTTTCCTCTATGCCTTTATTGAATGAATGATGAGGAAATGACTGTTTGGTTACACTGTGAATTAGAAAAGGTTTAACTGGCTACCAAATACATTACTCTGGTGTAGCTGGGTTAGAATAATTAGTGTTAGTTTAAAATCACCTATAGTTAAATAACATTCTGGAAGACACTCACACAAGCCAGAAAATTTAAAGTTAAGACAAACACTGTTCTTAACATATGGTGTGTGGGGGTGTGTGTGTGTGCACGGGATGTGTGTGCGCGTGCCTGTGAGGGGTGAGGTTGGAGATGAGGGAAGATGGATAAAAGGCACAATGGTGTCAGGATGGAGTGTTAGCCTTAATTTAGAGTTTCCTGGCTTTTATCGGATTGACCTAAGGTTTCAAGGTTTGAAATGTGTGTCCCCCATGGAATTCAGCTAGACTCATGCAGACAAAATCCTATGGAGCACTTAAAATATTCACGTATATATTTTAAATAGATGGAGGAATAAACTGCTCCACAAAAAAGGGGTGCCTAACTTACTCTCCCCACAACCGAGTAAGGAGGAAGCAGGGGAGTAAGTGAATTGTGATTCTCTGAGACCCAAATTGTTCTCTAGTCTGTTCCTGGATTAGCGTAGATATGCATCGCCTCTGCCTCACAGCAGATTCTCAGGTTACAATCTAGCTCCAAGAGCTTAATCCGACTGATGTCAGATTAAATTGATGTCAGTTAAAAGCCCACCATTGACTTCAATAGATGTCTGTTGGGCCCTAAATGACTAGAAGGGTTGTTGTTAACCAATGGAAGGCCTCGTTTGCTTGCCTGGAAGCAACAGGATGATCAAATGAGGGTCTGACCAACCTCAACTGCCATTAACTTCAGTGAGAGTTGAGGAGCTTACACCTCCCAGAGATGCAAGTCGTATGTGTTCAAAAATTGTGAGTCAGGCCCCCCTCAAAATGGCTTACAAATTGGCCTACAATTCATGAGATTTTAAACAATAATAATTTGGAATTCTTTTTATTTGTCTTCTGTATTTTGAGCCTGTAGGAGTCAAATTTTAAAGTATTTCCCCACAATCATGAGAGCTACAAACTTAGTATTTTTTTAAATGAAAGCTGAGTCTTGCATGATCACATGACTCCAGGGTCTGGGGTTTTAAGAAAATATACAGTGACTTATAATAAAATAATGAGATTTGGCAGTATTGTGTTCAACACCTTGCATATCTGGGCCCAGAAAAGAAGGAATTTAACCCAATGATTCAGCACAGCTGTGCAGAGCATTACTTGTAAGGCTTGCTCAAAGATAGGTTTAGAGGTATAATTTTTTCTAAAAAAAGTTATGGAAAGTTATAAATTGGTTTTTATTTTTGTTTTTGTTAATCAGAATGTTCAGATAAATGTAGTTTTAGGATTAAAAATCCCTTTTAAATGTGTACTTTTAGTTTCGAAATTGTTTAAATGTTTGTAATGATGCCAGTGTTGCAAATATTCTCTTTAATTGTCAATTGTCAATTTGCAAATGTATGAGTTATTAGAAAGCTCAAAATATGTCATGCTCCAGAATGCAAATTTGTATTGGGGAATTTTTAAAAATTGGATTTTTTTGGCTTTGAAGCTCTTCGACCTATGTTATTGTCAAAGCTTATCTGTGTTTAAATACGACAGGAACAGGCACTCTGTCTAAACCCACTGTAACCAAATATGTATGAGCACTAAGGCCCTGATTCCAGAATCTCTTGTGCATGTGTCTAACTTTAATCATGTGAGTAGCAACTGAGGATTAAATCGCAGCTTTGCCACAACCTACTTGTATGGGAGAGCATATTATTGCAAACCAATCCGCCCAAGAATCAGACTTTGACTCAGATCTTGCAGCCTGAGTTTGTATGTTGAGCTTCAACTCAGAACTAAGTTTTACAGAAGAATTATGTACCTTGGAACAGATTAAAATGGGAATGAAGAATTTACACTGCAGCAGCATAAATATCACTTACTTGTACTTACAAACAAGTCAGATATTTTGAAAACAGAATATTTTAGATCAAAGGCAGACTTTTTACGTTCATCTTATCTTGCTTACTTGGCAGTTGCATATCCACCCATTTTCCCTCCACTAATGCCTGTCAGTAGCACTCCAGACTAGAAACAACACCTGACAAGTTCCTATTACATCAATAGGAATTCTGTAGGCAGAGAGCTGGCAGGACCCAGCCCTTAACTTCTTTTTTCGATCTATGTCTACTACTGTACTTGGTTCTATTTATGGATGTACGTGATAAAAACAGTGTTTACAAAAAATATATCATTTTTTTCCTTAGAAAGATCTAGTTCTGTTAAATAGTAAATTAAGTTTACAGCTCCGAAACTGGTGTATCTTTACTACTAGAACCTACAAGAGTGAAAAAGTCTGGATACTGATGAAGGAATGAATTGGAATGAAAACAAAAGTGGCCACATTTGCATAAAGAAAATGCCTGAACCTGTTTAATGCTGAAACAAGACCTATTGTTTGCTATCATTTATGGTATGGTCTGTGATTGGAACATACTAACTGTATGAATTTACGTGTATATGCTATATGTACAAAATAAAATATGAAAATGCTGTTATTGAAATATTAGAAATGCTCTATTTGCTTAAGTCTAGATAATAAAAAGTTGTAACATCACAGAAACAAAAATATGACATAGCATGCAGTCACAATAGCAAGCACAAAAAGAAAAATCTTGATAAAATATACATATATATGCATATTATGCAAATATATTTTACATTAACATACAATGTTATAAGAATGTTTGACCATGTGAATGCATGTTTAATAAAGAATATAGCTTGATGGTTTCATGTTGAATTAGCAAATAACCTGAGATGTCTTTATGCTTTCACTAGAATAATGACCTTTAAAATCTATAGCAGATGCAGAACACATTGGCAGTGATTGAATTCTTAGCTAAATTACACTAAAAATGTGCTTGTTTTTCAGAATGACATATTAGCTGGAACCAGTCCAAGTGAAAAAATTGCACTGTACATTTTAGTACTTACAAAAAATTCCTTTCATTGCTGATGGGTATTTAAGATGGATGTTTGGAAACATGAATTTTTCCAAAACACTAAAGCAACACTCATCCTATGATTAGGCTTACTTACTGCAGAAGAGAAAGCAAGCGATCACTGGAAAATTGACAGGAAAAAAATCTATTACAACATATAAAAACTAGAACTGTTAGCAAAGGAAAATGAATTTGGCTTGATAAAAGTAACATTGATATGCAATACAAATGACATTTTAAACTTACCAATGGAAAGGTGTCGGTTTATGTTCAACGTGTATGTCAGCTTTTACAATCAATGTTTACGAATACTGACTTGATATATGATTACAACTATTTAAAAATTTCTATGACAGTCAAAGTGAGATTATACAATACTCAATTTTCTCAAGGCTTACTGTTTTGAGGACACCTGTCTTTCAATTTAAAAAAGTTCTTTTGATGTGCATTCTATATTGAATTGTCCATAACCTCAGAATATGTATACGTGTGTGTGTGTGCATGTATATATATATAGAGTACACTTCTGTGCACGTGTCTATATATACACATACTTCCACAATATATGTATACACACATACATGTGTATTTTATATATAATAAAAGTTCATATTATACATATATATATATATAAACTTGACAGGCAGAGCAATATCTCATGTATTATTATTGAAGTCTTTTAGAAAAGTACAGTCACTCAGTTAACATAATATAACCAATAAATTAAGTTGAAAAGAGAAAATGTGAATGGAAACACCACCCGCGACCATCTGTCTATGGCATTCACATCCGTTAGATCAGGGATTTTTATTTTTAGCTGTGAAGACCTCCTCCGTAAATGGCTCTTTTTGCTGTGGGGCACTGTTCTGTCCATTGTACGCCTTCCAAAGCTTTCCCGATGTGCGCTTTGTTTTCTGTACTGGATTCCTGAGTTGTCAAAGGATATTGTTGAATTCCTAGCATCAGTAACGCTGGTTGTAACCTCATGGCTTGCCACTTCGTTGTGAATTTCAAGAGATGTTAGCAAAATGTTTCCATGGGCATCCACCTTGTTTGTGAAAGGAAATTTACAGCGTTAGAATTCCAAACTTGTTTTCATATATCAACAAAATTGGAGACCATGTGCCTGACATTAACACAAGGTTAACCGCATTAAAATCAAACTAAATGGTACTCTTCATATACTTAAAATTAGGCACCTACTTAAGTGTTTTGCTGGATTAGGATCATAATAAAAAATAGCATATGATATACAATTGCACATTGACCACAGCCCAACACTTTTTCCCCCTTAGAAAAACTCCATTTGATAGGGTTAGGTGTAGTTCAGTAATTTATCTGCATTGCTGAGTGGGGGTGGAGAATCATGCTGACAGCTCTTGCACCATAGGGAAGTAAATAAAACTAGAATAGCTTTACTAGATTTACTACTATCCCTATGAGACAAAGTGCACACATAAAGTCAGATGAAAGGAACAGCTCTGCTTTCATTACTGAAGTATTTCTAAGGAAATCTTGAATTCTTTACATTTTGGAACCACAGTGGACTTCTTTATAACTTTTCTGTTACACTCGCCATTCCAAAGTCATTTACACAGTTTTGTAATCAGGGCAACAGCGAAGGGATGCAGGAAGGGAAACCAGTGACTGGAGTCATAAGATGGCACTCTTTCCTTTGAGCCTGTACTGAGCCAATGGTGAGCATGGTGTTGAAGGACAGGGTGTTGTTTGGAAGGGGCTGTCTTTTTGAATGATCATGAAATAAAGTTCTGATCCTCTAGGTCATTAAAGATCCTGGGCCAGATTCATTGCTCTACTTCAATGCAGTGGAGATGGGGGAGCATCAAGGAGCCAACTGTGGTTCCTTATTCCCATGCCTCCCAGCCCCAGTGGACATTACAGAGAAATAGCTCTAAGTAATGCCATTGGCTTTAGGTTCCTCAGTGACTTTACATCAGTGGAGAATTGAGTATAATTGATTCCATTCTGCCACATCCCGCCATGTGTCCAATCTGTCCCTTCCCTCCTGGTATGCTGGGGATGGGGAGCAAGGCTGGAGCAGGAGTCAGCTCCAGTCCTCCACCAACTTTTTGCCAGTGGAATGCTCCTCTGTACATAAAGAAAGTTCTGTTGACCATTTAAATCCACTTTGCAGGGCTCTCCATGTCAGTTTGCGTAAGAATATTTTATTAACCCCGGTGTCCAGGCTAATTTCCAATTCTAGTCAGGGTTGCCCGGAGGGGAGGGGGCAAGTGGGGCAATTTGTCCCAGGGGCCCCACGAGCCCTGGCCTGGCTGCGGTCTGGGTCTTCAGTGGCATTTCGGCGGCGGGGAGCCCTTCAGTGCTGCTGAAGACGCAGAGTGACTGAAGGGCCTCCCGCCGCCAAAAAGCCCCGCGAGCCCTGGCCCGGCGGCGGTCCGGGTCTTCGGCGGCATTTCGGTGACGGGGGACCCTTCAGTTGCTCCGGGTCTTCGGCAGCATTTCAGCAGCGGGGGCCCCTTCAGTTGCTCCAGGTCTTTGGCAGCATTTTGGTGGCGGGGGACCCTTCAGTGCTGCTGAAGACACGGAGTGATTGAAGGGGCCCCCCACCGCCGAAATGCTGCCGAAGACCTGGACCGCCGCCAGGTGAGTACAAGCGCTGCAGCTCCCCCGCTTTGCCCCAGGACCCCTGAATTCTCTGGGCGGCCCTGGTTCTAGTTATTAAATTTACACAGCTAAATTCATCCTGCAATTTCAACTGCATATGTTTTTTTTTTACTCTCAACCCTAAACTGTTGTGTGATCTGCAGTTTGCCCCTGAGGGAAGGGGCTAGATGAGGACTGGCAGTGGGTCACTGAGGTGAGGTGGGCTTAGGGGTTTGGGGTTCCCCGGGGAGGGGAGATCCAGAGTGTGGGGGCACTGCTGTGAGGCAGCACCCTAAGGCAAGGGGCACCAGGGTCCAGGAGGGACGTGAGGCCTGAAGTGCTATAAGTGGTGGAGATCAGGAGGAAGCAGGCACTGGTAGGAAGACTCCGGCCAGCAGGAGGTGCTCTGAGGCTGGAACTGAGCTAATTCCCAGATGACCAGCAGGAGGCGCCACGACAGGGAGTGCCCGTTATGCTACATGTGGTGGAGAATGTGGGCAATTGCGGTCCACCCCTGATAGAAGGGGAACTGTGGGGAGGTTGTGCCATTATTGAGAGATGATGGATCCCGCCTACACAGAGGTTTTCTTCACGGAAGGTGTTTATGCCATCCCTGCTTGGGCCCTGGCATCAGCACACCGGTGGAAGGGGGCAGATAACCCGCAGGGGAGACAGGAGTCCCTGCTACAAGGGAGCCGGGAAACCCAAGAGGGACTATGGGAGGTGCAGTGGGCCCTCCAGGAGCAGGTGGGGCAGCTGGCAAGGGAGCAGCAGGCCCTAGTAAGACTCTTGAGAAGGAAGTTTAAGAAGAGCTGCCGAGAGTGGTGGGAAAAGTCCTGCACCAGGGCCAGGAGGCCAGTGGGGGAGTACAGGGCTTGTTACGTCCGCAAGAGGCGGGGACATTTAAGGAGGGATTGTCCCTACTGGGATGGAGGCAAGGAGCCTCACCCAGAGCAGGGAAAGGGACAAGGCCCACTGGGTGAGGAAACCCAGGGGACAATGGACATGTTGGCCCTGTGGGCAACAAGGACACCTGCAGTGGGAGTGCGCAGGTGCAAGGCGAAGGCCCAAGGTAGCGAAGCAGTGGGGTTAAAAAGCCTCAGTGGGGGTGAAGAAGTCCCATTTTTTCGCCACAGTAACAATCTGGATCTGTTATTTGGATGAGTATATGGAGCTGAGGTTTGCAAAAACGAATGCAAGGTAGCTAAGGTTAAGCATGGTCCACAGAATGAAGCAGTCAGCAGGAGAAGTGAAAGACACACAGAAGAGTTGTAAAGTACAACTAACTTTTTTGCATACAATTGTCACTTATAGTTGTCTCAGGGCCGTCCATGGGGAGAGGTGCACAAAAGGGGCAGCGATGTTAAAGCGCTGCCACAACACAGGACCCTCCTAAAGTGCTGCCACAGCAGCGCTTTAACATCACTACCCCTTTTACCCCTGTCGGCGGCCAGGCAGGTAGGGACCTTACTGGCAGGGCTGCCGATGAGGGGGCAAAAGGGGCAGTTGTCCCGGGGCTGGTGATTTAAAAGGCCCTTTTAAAGCCCCTTTTAAATAACTGTTGGAGCCCCAGGTGGAGCGGGCCAGGCAGCGTGCATGAGGTGACTGGAGTAGGCTGACCCCAGCCCCGCCCCTTCTGCCCGAGGCCCTGTCCCTTCTGAGGGTCCGGAGCCAGGCCCCCATACCAGTAACTGTTTCACATTACTTCCAGCCCTGCAGCAATGACTAAATATGCAAATTGTTAACATCTTATTTCTGAATCTATTTTACTCAACCCCCCATCTTCCCCACCTCTGAGGGATGAGAGTTCTCTGCATGTGTGTGAAGCAATGGATTCTTACGTTATTCTATTTAGAGACTGAGATGGATGAAAAATCAGGAAGCACCATAAATACTTTAAAAGAGGGTCATTTCCAAAGGCTTGTTATTTAAAAACTATGCCTCCTATATTATTGGAACTTTGACCAAAAAAAAAAGTCTAAAACAAAACACAAAGACAATCTACTCTAATCAGTACTGATACAGGCTTCAACTGGAGAACTGTGTCCAGTTCTGGGTACCAAATTTTGGGAAAGATGTGGACAAATAGCAGAAAGTCCAGAGGAGAGCAACAAAAATGATTAAAAGTCTAGAAAACATAACCTGTGAGGAAAGATTGAAAATATTGGGTTTAGTCTGAAGAAGAGAAGTCTGGGGTTGGACCTGATAACAGTCACCAAGTATGTGGTGATGCTGGCAGACCAGGTGCCAGCTTATGCCCAGGCCTTGGGCCTCACTGAACACTGACAAACGCATAGCTGGAAACCAGTCTGGCTCACCTGTTGGTTAGTATAGTTAAAATAAATATTAGTGTTATAAAAATATATTTTGTGTTTATACTGTATGGAATTCTTGTAGGATTCTGCGTGTAGTAATCCTACATATAATATCTGTATCCCATGCTATAAGGTAATGCTTAAGTGTTTGCCCGATTATGGTAAAATGTTTGTTCTGAAACTCTGAAACACTTCATCTGATGCAAAAGGTGTTATCTCCTGCCTGTCAGGAAGGACTACTGAAGCCAAATGGGCCACTCTGAAACAAAGACTTTGAAAATTGTCCCCCCCCTCCCACACACATGATGAAGTTACATGCAGAAGCACTCGCACCATCACATGGACTCTAGGAAAGGGGGGGGGAGGGGAGAAAAAATTCCTGAACAGAAAGAATTATGGTATTTTTATGCTGTTTAGACTCTAAGGGGAAAAGATTCCTAAACACAAGCAAGAGATCCCCAGGTCTAACCTGGGTTAGCCCTAATGGACATATAGAGCTGGCACATTTTCAGCAGCTCTATCACCATCTGAAACCTAAGCCTGCACCTCATTTGTGTGTATGTTTATCTGTTTTAACCTTGTAAATAACTCTCATTTCTTTGTCCTAGTTGATAAATCTTTAGTTAGTGTATTACAGGATTGGTTACAAGTGTTGTCTTTGGTGTTAGATACAACGGTAGGTCTACTCAGCAATTAGACACACCCGGCTGGCCCATGCCAGCAGACTTGGGATTGTGGGGATCAGGTTGCAGGGTTGTTTCATTGTTGTGTAGACATTCTGGCTCAGGCTGGAGCTGAGATCTAGGACCTTGCTGGGGGGAAGGTCCCAAAGCACGGACTCCAGCTGGAGCCCAGTTGTCTACACAGCAATGAAACATCCCCTCTGCCTGAGCCCATGAGCCAAAGTCAGCTGGCACAGGCCAACCCATGGGTTTTTCTTTGATATGTAGACACATCCTAAGGTTCAAATTGACCCAGGACTGGGACTAATCTGAATATGTTGTGATCTTTGGTGTAAAGCAATCATCTGTCATAGAGTCAAGCTTGGCTGGTGGCAAGATAAATTGGAGTGCGCATGTGACTCCATGTTAAGGCAGTTAGACAGCCTGAGGAGTTCACACTTGTTACTTGGTTGGTGAAATTTAGTTACAGAACTCATAACCGGTTTGGGGTTTGTGCCCTTATTTTAACAGTCTGCCCAGAGGTTGGTATTCTCACTCGTGAGCCACTCCATACAGTATGACATACGTAAAAGGTTGTTACAAAGAGGAGGGTGATATATTTTTCTCCTTAACCACTGAGGACAGGACAAGAAGTAATGGGCTTAAATTTCAGCAAGGGAGATTAAGGAAAAACTTTCTAACTGTAAAGGCGCTTAAGCACTGGAACAAATTACCAAGGAGGTTGTGGAATCTTCATTATTGGAGGTTTTTAAAAACAATTTAGACAAACACCTGTCAGTGATGTCTAGATAATACTTAGTCCTACCTCAGTGCAGAGGACTGGACTAAAAGACCTATCAAGGCCTCTTCCAGTCCTACATTTCTATGATATCTATAGCTTTTGTTTTTGTTTTTTATTTGTTTGTTAAAACGTAAAGATAAGGATCAAAATAAGGCTTATAATGGCATTCTGGTTTCACCCATGTTATATGGAGGAATACTTTGTGGTTTACCAGTAACTCTACTCAATGCAATATGCCATGTTTAAAGAATAAATGCACTTTGCCGATCTAAAACCCTGATGTAAGATGTTTACATCTGCTAAAAAACAAGATCTCTTGTTTAACACTAGACAACAAATATATGTCAGTAAATAACAACCACCACCTCGAAACTCCAGTCTAAGACCTTGTTTTATAGAAAACTGAAAATTCTCATTAATTGGACATGCTATCAGTGACGTAAGTATGGCGGTCCGGTCTGGTCTGCCATACAAGTAAGATATTTATAGCCAGTATGGTGTACCGGAAAGACACAGGAGGAGCAGAACGTGGGGCTGCCAGGCGGCCCCAGGCCGGCAGCTCCTCCAGTGCAGCTGTACTGCCCCTAGCCCCGCCCCCAGCACTTCCACGCAGCTGTGTCTCCTGTCTGGGGTCTGTATAGCAGCCCCGCTGGAGAACAGGGCTCTCCCGGGAACCGGCAGCTCCTCCGGCGTGGCTGTACCCCCCACCCCAGCCCTGTCTTCTGGCAGGGCTGTTGTAAAGACCCCCAAGCAGGAGACACAGCTGTGTGGAGGGGCTGGGGGCGGTACAGACGCACCAGAGGAGCTGTTGGCATGGCAGCCCCACCTTCTGCGCCTTTTGCCGCTGCGGTTCCGGACAGCTCTGCGGTTCAGCAGTCTCCGGCACAGCGGGAGGAGGACAGAGCCCCTCCCCCCCAGGTAATGTGGGACAGATCATGAGGAAGGGACAGGGAGAGCATGGGGCCCCGGGCTGGGGGTGGGAAGGAGTCACATGGGGGGGTCACACTGGGAGGTCACGTTACCCCCTTTAGGTAGTGTCCCCCCTTTGTGTCCCTCCAATGAGTGCAGCATACCGGTAAGAAATGAACTCTACTTGCACCACTGCATGCTATTTAATGGAGGTATCTGTGGTGTATTGAGGTCTGTGTTGAAACTGCAAGCTATCATTTTAAGAGTGTGTGTGAGGGGGTAGTTTTTGGGTGTTGCTTGCAGGGGTCTACAGTGAAGCGTGGATTTGGGAGCAGTCAGTCTGGAAAGAGACAGCTTAAATCACAGTGAAGTTGTGCTTTGCTGCCTTGGGGGCAGACTCTCTCTCTGTTTTGGGGTTCTTGTGTGTAATCGTTCTGAATTCTAAAATAAAGTAGCATTACACTGCAACCTCAAGAGTTTTTATGTTTTTATCTAACTTCTCTGTGTGTGTGCACTGAACATAGGAGTATCATACTATTATCTAATTTATAGCTGGTCAGATCCAGGCAGATCAAAACAGGGAAATTGGTTCTTAGCCAAAAAATTTTCTGTATATTAAGTGTTTCAACAATTGGCTTACAAATGTAAAATTATCAGAAGTAATCTAGTTAAAATCCTGGTCAACCAAAACGGCCATGGTAATTTGCCAGGGCACAATTACTACAAAGTTTTTCAGGTATCACATTTTTCTCCTTATTGTTGCAGAATGGTATGATTTCCATGATAATGTGGTCCTAACAAAATGTCAGCAGAACCATTACATTTCCTGTACTGTGCTGGATACCTTGTGAGGTATTGTGCTGGGATCTTCACACCAAATAGGGCAAAGAGAACAAAGATGATATTTTAATTGACTATGTGCCACAACTGTGATTGGCAGGGATGCTTGAGGTGAGGGTGGCTGTCAGGGTGTTTGCCATATGGATTCCAGGATACTGGAACATGCTCCCCCATTGAGTAGGCTGCAAAAGACATCCGTTTGACAGGATTTTTGGAGAGGGATAAGGGTATGCTTCCCACAGTGATGAAGGAGTGGAAAAGAGCTTTATTGTAGCTGGTGAGCTCGCAGAATTCCTTACAAATGATTATTTTAACGCTTTCGTTGTAGTGCTAGTTATACAGCTGTTTGGGAATTTTCCAATGAAAAATCTGCCAACCAAAAATGTAGTTACTACAAAACTGAAATTTTCTGCAGGAAAATTTTAATTTTCCATTTTTTTATTATTTTCAATCAGGAACATTGAAAAGAAATATTTAGTTTCAGATCAAGCTGACCTGAATCAAAAGCATTTTTGTTCATGCATGTGGATTGAAATGTTTTGTTTCAGGTCAATTTGACATTAATCTTTGTCTTCCTGAGCTACTGCAGTGCATTATAAGGGCTGTAGTTCGGGTATCTCCATTCTCCTCTACGGGCTCCCCGCCTGAACTACATCTCCCATGATACCTTGAGGTCTTTCAGTTTGAAGCACTGTGGTGAATTATGGGAATCCCATGATCTTGAATCATCATGAAAGATGTAGTCCAGCTGAGGAACTCTGTGTATAGATAAGAGTGAGGTCATGAGGCACCTGAACTACAACTCCCATGAGGCACAATGGCAGCTTATGTAGACACAATTCACGGCTGAACTGATCTGAAGGCAAAATATTTTGGCATTTCTGAATGAAAATTTTTTGGGATTTTCCATTCCATGAAAAGCTTTGATATTTAGACTTTTTGTCCCAATTCTAGATGAAAACAAATGTTGAAATATCAGAATTTCTTGCAAGATGGAAATTCCAATTTTCAGCTGGTTCTAATTACATTTTAGGTTGCCTAGAGCCTTGTCTGGGTATTTTTTCATTACTATTATTTAAACATAAATAAATAAATGTTAACAGCAGTTTGACACATTTCCATTAGGGAAAAGAAAACAAATGCCAATTCTCATGTTACTGTGTCTGTGAGTCATTCATTCCTGTCACCATGCAATTTTCAGTGTTGATATGTGGGGCACAGTAGGATAGAGTATGGAGTATTCTCTTCTCCCCCATTGTTTCTCCTTGCTGCCCTTTGATCTCCATACCATGAGGGAGCACTGCTCATGCTGGTCACTGGGAACACTCCTTTATCTTTTGATTGAAGCTATTGCTCTTCCTCTCTCTCTGCCCATCACACATTGGCAGAGTGGGAAGTGAAGCAACAACTGCTGGAAGTGGAACACACAGGCAGTATGGCAAAGCACGTATAGCACTCCCAAATGTGGCATGACTTGGTGACAGCATATCAGGAACAAGTCGGAGAAACTGCCTAAAAATATGGCATTTGAAAGGCATGTCTGTGGCAGTGTGACCAACATGGAGATAACTATGTCACACAGTGTCAGCTTTTCAAATGCAAGACCTTCTGACATGGTACAAAGCCACTATGAAACGTAGTTACTGAGCCTGAACTACAGCCACTTTTCAAACTTAATCATCCAGTTAAAGAACCTCACAAACCAATGGATTTTAGTAGACATAACTTTTCTATTATTGAAAATATTCTTGTTGTGGGGTCAAATAAGACCATGAAACAATGCCAAGACCTTTTGCAACATATCTAAAAGGAATATTTGCAACCAAGCTTGGCAGCTTGTATGTCAGATTTTAGTCCTATGAAATGTAAAAGCTGAGCTACAGTATAAGCATCCTTCACGCTGATGCTACTACTTTCAATGGCTGGAAGGCTTGCTAGTGACAGGAATGTGACATTCCTCTTCCTCTTCCTGTTCACTTTGCTGAAGAGGTAAGTACACTGCCTCAATAGCATGCCCAGCCTCTGTTACTTTAAGATCAAGGGATCAAACTCAGATCCTGACCAGGAAGTTGCTCTGCCTCTAGCCTGCAAGTTACAGCTCTCTGTTTAATAATAAAGAAGAAGTCCAACTGATATTAATTTATTATTATTAATTATTATTATTATTATTATATTTTCCTTTTCCAATTGCTTGAAAATTTGTAGCCCCGACCTTGGGGTCTGGCTGAGCTGTGCTCAGTGCAGCTTGGGCTTGTAGGGGCCCAGGCAGCATTATATCACCTTTATTGCCCTCATCCTGGGGCGGGCCAACTGTCGGCTTAAGGTTGTTCTGATGACCAGGGAGGAGTAGGCGCACAGTGCCCATGCCCTTCTCCCCCAGACATACACCCCCCTGTGGCAGGAGCCAAGGCATGTGGTTGATGTAGGAGTTACTACGGCATCAATATCTCCTCTGAGGATTCTCCCAGACAGAGGAAATCCTTATGGAACAGCATCTGATGACTCTGCACTGTCATAACAGGCTCTTTGTCTTTACTTTCTGTACCAATAAACAGCACTGAATGTATGCATTGCACGAGCTGTAAAATTCAAAGTGTCTTCTAAACTTTCCTTTAATAATTATCTCTCTACTTCCCCCATCCAGAAGGACCCTGACAGAAACAAACCTCACTCTCTAGCACAGGAATGCTGGACACCGCTCCCTCAACAGCAAGTCAGTGGCAATTTCTTGGGTTAGCTAGAGGGATTACTAGTGAAATTAATACAAGGTTCTAATTTCCAGGTAGGTGTACTATCTCCCACAGTATTTGCTGACCCCCTTGCCCACAACACTGAATCAAGCTGAGGTCTTGAATTCTGATATTCACATAACTGTTATGTTGTTCTCTCATTAGCCTTTCTTCCTTTCTAGTTTGACTATAAATGGAAAATAAATATTTTTCTAAAGGATGCATGTAACCTAGGGCTAGATTATTAAAATAAAAAAGCCACAAACACAGTAGGCCATTAAAACATTTAGAAAAAGCTAAAAATCTGCTTGAATTCTAACCTTGAAATATATTAATATCTATGATGGTGTAAATAAAATGTGAATTAGGCAATTCCAGTATCATTTCTGTGACAATATGTAATTTGATGGTCATCTAATGGCCCCAGTTTTTAGCTGATGTAAACAGGTGTCTCTGCAGTGAAATCATTGGCTCTGTTGATTTCAATGAAGCTATAACAACCTACACCAGCTGAGGACTGGGGACAAAATGTTTAGCACATAGAATGGGAACATGCTACATTCTTTATCCTAAGTGTTTCTGAATACAAAAAAAAAAATTAAACACGCTTACATGCTGTTTCTCCAACATTACTCAGACTTCTCTTCACAAGAGGATCCCTAAGAGGGCTATGTTGCACAGTATTCTTTCTCCTCTGGAGACCTGAATTCATATCCTGATATCTGGTCACAAGTAAAAATTAGGGTTTTTTTGGTCCCCATTTGTGCACATTATTTAACGACCACAAAGTTCAGAACAATTCACAATCTCTGTGATGAGGGGCAGGGACAAAAGTATATTAGCAAGGGTAACATAGGTCAGGAGTGCCCTAAATTGGTGAACTATATGGGGGGAAGTGTTTACAGTGTCCATCCACACTACCCCTGGCTTAAATCAGCACTATTACCACCTCACTTCCATTAGTACTAAAGATACTCACACTTCTCCTAACAATATAAAGATGGACTCGTTGATCTCACGGCAGAAGAACAGTGAGCCATGGGGAGATAGATATTGGTCTCATTTAAAAAACTTACACTGAATGACTTAAATCACTTAAATGGATTACCTTTGACAGACAGTTTGGATTGAAGAATTACCAGCTTCTATCTTAACCTCAACTACTGCCTTCATTGTGACACACTTCTTTTTCCATTTCTGTCTTTTGAGGAGAGAAAATTCATTCTCCATGCTAGCTTAGTCCTAAACAATACTTGCCAACTGTGATAAAGTCTTGGTTGCATAATATGGTCAGACTACAATGGGTTCATTAGTTTAAAAAGAGTTTTACTAGGAATAAACTCCTGATAATCAGGCACAATTCTCTGACACATTTAGAACGATGTATAGTCCCGGAGTCATAAAGTGTATGTTGCAATTATTTTACATTATACAGCTACTTGAGAAACAGATAGTTAATTTATCAGTGTGATCATTTGTAATGATACAGGGGGTAGAATATACAGGAGTACTAAAGAGACCAGGTCAGAAACATTTAAGCATAATCATTTTTCATGGAAAATGCAGTTCCATAAAATCAAAATGTTCACAAAATCGTAATTTCATTGACATTTTGTTTTAGAGATAAACCGAAAAAAAGTTTTGACAGTGTTGAAACTGTAAATTTACAGGTTTTGTTCTGATATGAAATGAAAACAAATTTGAAAATCTTGAAATCCTTTGCCATATGGAATTTCCATCTTCCACACTGGCCTTGAACTCAGCTGAGTCTGGACAATACCAATACACTATATTCACCAATGAGATCTTTTCCCTATGGACTTCTGGTATCTCTTGTCATCGTGACACTCAGGTGTTTTAACATTGGGATGTTGTTTGTAGCAACATTAACATAAAGCAAGTTTGCCTCTACTCTTTTCAGGCTAGACTGTGATCTTAGGCACAGACCTCAGCAAAGGGTGATGTGTACATTGCACTGCTCGAGGCGGCATTGTGCCTGAGATACCCCTCTGAGGCACAGTTTCTTTGGCGCTCCCTCTTGAACGTGAGAAACAGGAGTAATCTGCTTTACAGGGTGCAGCATACTCTTCCCCTCCCCTCCCAGCTGTCCCTTGGCAGCTGCATGTTCTGTCATTCATTCACAGACAAACCTTTCTCCAAAATCTTCTTTCCCTATAAGATAACCATGAGGGTGATCTGCTTAGGAACACTATTACAGAAGTAGGCTGTGCCTTTGTGCACCACCCACCAACAGCCCGAGGATGCCTTGGGATTCAGACACCCATCTGAGGTACAGTTCCCTTGCTACATACCCACTGCCTCCAGGGGTGAAGAGTGAAAATATGCTGCTGGCCTACAGCAACGGTAAACAATGCCACCACACACACTGGCTCAGCTGTGCTGACCAATGAATTAGTGGATAGGATCAATGCTCCAGCTATTTCCTGCCACTCCCTCCCCACCTGCTCCAGGAGAAGGCAGTAAGCGGGCATGCCCAGATTGATGGTGTGCAAAAGGGTTCTTACTTCTTCTTATTCCCTTGTGCAGCACACAGCCCAAGTCACAATCATACCTTTTGATCAGATCAGTCCTAAACTTACCTCCCTTTTTGCACCCAGGTTTATCTGTGGGAATGATTTATGTCATTTAGATATCTAAATACCTCTTTAAGGATGCAGACGTGCACTCAGTTGGATAAATGAAAAATTGTGCCCACAAACTGTTTGCATGAAAAGGGAGACAGGGTTTTTCTTTGTGTTTCTTCATTATTTGTTTGTAATAGAATAAGTCACTGTATTATATTTAGGAGATTAAAGAATCCTACCCGGTTGCCTTCAAATTTTGAGCGGTCAATGTTTGCCTTTGCTGTCTTTTCTGCAAGTTTCTTCTGCCTTTGAGGTCCTTTTCCAAAGAAGATGTAATTGACAAAGGCGTATTCAAGTAAGGCCAAGAAGACAAATACAAAGCAGCCCATAAGATACATGTCAATGGCTTTAACATAGGGAATTTTAGGCAAAGTCTCCCGAAGATGAGTGTTGATTGTTGTCATAGTCAGCACAGTTGTAATTCCTAAACAAAGAAATAGAACAGTGGGCATCTTACAAGTTTTAGCAGATCATGTTTTAGTTTTCTCTTCTGTTTTGGGAAATTTCCTTCATCAGCTTGCAGTAGCTTAAAAATACCAAGGGAAGTTAATGGCACCAATCAGGTGCAAATAAGGGCAGAATTGGTTCAATGCATTAATATTAGGAGTCCAAATCAGGGGGAGATCAAACTGATCCCTGTGTCAGTGTTCAACATACCCTGCAACATAATAAACTGTTTACCAGTCGTCCCTCAGGATATGTCCAAACTGTAATTAAACACCCATGGCTGGCCCATGTCTTCTGATTTGGGCATGCAGAGTTCGATCTACAGGCTGTAACATTGTGATATAGATGTTCATGCTTGGGCTGGAGCCTGAGCTCTAGGACCTCATGATAGGGAGGGTCTCAGATCCCGGGCTCCAGCCTCAGCCCAAACATCTATACCACAGTTTTACATCCCTGAAGACCATGCCCTATGAGCCCGAGTCAGTTGACACAGGCCAGCCATGGGTGTTTAATTGCAGGGTAGACATACCTTCAAAGGCATAACCAGAGGATCTTAACCTCTAGGAGAACACAGACCTCTTGCAGAAGTCAAAACATAAAGCTTTTTCCTAGTCAACAAGGATCTATGAGTGAATCCCTTTCCTAGCAAGCATCTAAGCTATAGGGCCTGATACTCCATAGTACTGTAGTCATTTACACCAGTGCAGAGTGAGTGTAAAACACTATCACTCTGATATGAGAGCATTTTACACCCACTTTGCACTAGTGTAAATGACTACACAAGGTACAGGGTCATAGAGGATCAGGCTCATAGTCTTGTATGTTATGGAGCACAAGGAGACAGGTTAAAGGTACTGGGTGGCATACTTCATAATATCATGCATACTGATAGTTGGCTGCTTTCTCAAAAGAACCTAGCAGATTGATCTCTGGCCTCTGAAGGACAGTCTTGGTCAATGGGAGAGAGAGACCAGTAGGGATCTTGTGATTCCTTTGGGTGTAGCTGACTGATTGTTATTATGAGTATTTGTTATTTGCATTACCGTAGCACCTAGGAGCCCCAGACGTGAACTAGGACCCCACTGTGCTAGGTGTTGTGCAAACACAGTACAAAAAGTTAGTTCCTGCCTCTAAATTGGGGTAGAACTCATAAAAGCGGGGCAATCTTTTGATAAAAGACTAGCCAAAAAACAAACAATAAAACAGGCCAGCAGCCTTACCCAGTTCTCTCGCTTTCCAGGTGCCCCAAGAAGAGAATTGCATGGGCTAAGCAAGAGTGTGATATGGCTTGGTTACTTCTGTCTAGCTATTCCTGTTTATTCAATACCACAGTTCTGACGGGAACTTAAAACAGAGATATTGGTTGGCCCACTGGGAGTATTCCTCCTCTCCACTGACCTTTAAAAGGAGGCTATAATAATATGTAGGGTACCTCAATGATAATTGAGATATAGTGTATGAGATGTTTTGAAAGAACTGTCACAAGCCTAAAGGAAACTTTAATCTGAAAACATTAGGACTGGATTGTCAACCCATGTTACATCCCCATTGTCCCACTCCAGTAGGACAAAGTGGGACAAAGGGAGCTTAAAACTGCTCTAAAAATGCATCTGGAGATTTCCAGATGGTATCAAGTTGCTGCCACCTGTTGCCCCCACTCTGCATACTGGACCTCCATTCTGAGCAAGGGAAGGCACAGCCGAGGCGGTAGCTGTATCATCCTACATTCTGACCATTTCTGAGCAACAGGATGGTTTTTAAGGACTATTCCTGACATGTAAGTTAAAACAGCCCTAAAACATGAGCCAAGGGATGGCTTGGTCCCTGGACAGCACCAAGATCTGGAGTGTGTGGAAAGGTAGCTTGGAGCCACTTTACTTTGATGAGAGCAAGACTGGGCTCTAGATGAGGAACTCACTTTTAGAGATTTAACGATAGTTACATTCTGCATTTTGGGGGAGAACAAAGCACTATTGACTCAATACAGAGTGACATGATTTTGGAATAAGTGAGCTTGGAATATCAATATACTGACATTTTGCAGTCTTTAACAACTTCTGAAGGCTACATTTAGTTTGACATTTTAATGTCCCACTCATCCTTATCACATACCAAGGGCAACTCTTGCTGCTGATGCATCATAATTGATCCAGAATGACACCCATGATAAAATGGTAATCAGTATAGAGGGCATGTAGGTCTGAAGAATAAAGTATCCAATATTTCTCTTTAACTTAAAGCTCAGTGAGAGTCTTGGATACGCACCTAAGAAAAAGGGGAAAAATAACACTTATTTATACTGAAAAATAGACCCTGGTAGACAAAATACTTTTCTTTAGTTTCCATAGAAACTAAATCATGCACCTTTGATGGGATATTATGACATTTATAGAACAGTAGGAAAAATGCCTTCAGTGTATTAGTGATTAGCTAAATGCATGATATTCAAAAGGAATCTTGGATTTTTTGCAGAGAATACACTAGTTTGAATTTTACCGAGAAAAGAGATAATAAGGTTAATTTTTAATTATAAAGAATTGTCTGAGCACTGGATATTTTTTTTTAAAAGTGATGCTTAAATCTCTACATAAAATGTTTATATAAAGGAATGATTTTCAGATGTCACTTTATTGAGAGGTTTAGTATAACTAACAGTCAAAATGTAAAATAATTAATTTAATTTAATTTAATATAATTATAATTAAAATGAATTTTGCATAATGTATTATTTGCATAGAATAGCTGTTCCTGAACTGACACTTCTCAAATAGACCCAAACTATGTGAAATATGTTACCTCAGGCATCAGAAATAAATTATCTTGAATGATAGTAAGAAAAAGAACAGAAAAACATAACAACGGCCATACTGGGTCTGACCAATGGTCCATCTAGCCCAGTTTCCTGTCTTCCGACAGTGGCCAATACCAGGTACCCCAGAGGGAATGAAAAGAACAGACAAACATCAAATGATCCATCCTCTGTCGCCCATTCCCAGCTTCCGACAAACAGAGGCTAGGGACACTCCAGAGCATGGGTTTGCATCCCTGCCCATCCTGGCTAATAGTCATTAATGGACCTATCCTCCATGAACCTATCCAGTCTTTTTTTAATTCTGTTATAGTCTTGGCCTTCACAAAATCCTCTGGGATAAAGTTCCACAGGTTGACAGCGTGTTGTGTGAAGAAATACTTCCTCTTGTTTGTTTTAAACCTGCTACCTATTAATTTCATTCAATGATTCTTAGTTCTTGTCTTATGAGAAGGAGTAAATATCTTCCTTATTTACTTCCTCCACACCAGTCATGATTTTATAGACCTCTATCATGTCCCCATTTAATCATCTCTTTTCCAAATTGAAAAGTACCAGTCTTAATAATCTCTCCTCATATGGAAGCTGTTCCATATCCCTAATCATTTTGTTGCCATTTTCTGAACTGTTTTCCAATTCCAATATATATTTGTTGAGATGGGGCGACCACATCTGCACACAGTATTCAAGATGTGGAGCACCATGGATTTATATAAAGGCAATATGATATTTTCTGTCTTATTATCTATCCCTTTTTTAATGATTCCCAACATTCTGTTTCCTTTTTTGACTGCCGCTGCACATTGAGTGGATGTTTTCAGAGAACTACCTACATTGACTCCAAGATCTCTTTCTTGAATGGTAACAGATAATTTAGACCCCATCATTTTATATGTATAGTTGGGATTATGTTTTCCAATGAGAATTACTTTGCATTTATCAACACTGAATTTCATCTGCCATTTTGTTACCCAGTCACCCAGTTCTGTGAGATCCATTTTGTAACTCTCCTCAGTCTGCTTTGGGATTAACTATCTTGAGTAGTTTTACACGTGCACATTAAAAACTGCACATGCACCCACATGCAACAATTTCTTTTAAAAATTTGTTTGTTCAAATACAGTTGGTTGAATCTTCACTTTAAAAAAATATACCTTCGCTAGTGTGCAGAGCACTCTATATTTTTTGGTGAACAATCTCTGAAGCATTAGTTTGCTTTATCACATTCATTTTCTAATGAACAATGTCTCACTTCCAAGGATAAACTCTTTCTCTCCTTGAAACCAGGCCTACTTTTCTGCTAACAAAGTTTAATGATCTCATCTTATTTTCTAATAAAATAGCCTGGAGGGCCTCCTGGGTGGCCTGTGTAATTAAACCCAAAACACACACCCCATCTTGTAAATAAGTTTTAAAAATAAATCAGGGACTGAACCACCCATTGGAGTGGGAAAACCGGGCAAATCTCTGCCAGGTTCCTCTCAGGGAGTTTCTCCCAAATTACTTTGCCCATGGAAGCGATGGTGTTTGCATCTCACAGATCAATTCCATCCAGAGGCCACAGCTGGCTTTGTATCCCTGGAAACCACCCTTACTGCTCCCAGACAGCAATAGTGTCATGCTATCAGGGCTTCCCTAGATGGTGCCTGACCCTGGGACTACCAGTGTCTGAATTATCCTAAACTGTATTACATTTACACCTTTGTAGAGTTGGCGGAAGGATGGTGCATGATCTATTGGCCCAGCCTCCATCCTGCCGACTCCTACTCCCTCTCATTTATTCCTACACTGCCCCAGTATGCAGACCACAGAACTCTGCGAGGGATGACAGGGAGGAAACTTTGCTATGAAGGCAGCTGACTCTGCCCTTTCTGTATGGAAGATCTGTGCACAGGCGCCTCACTCAGATGTGATCAAGGGATTATGATCAAATCCTTATATATTTAAGCAGAAATCAAATACTTTGTGCAATCATGCTTTCCTCGTTTGCTCAACAATTATTATTGTACCTCACCTGATTTTGGTGGTATAATGCCTTGTTTATTAAGGTTCAATACATTTATCAATTAATTATCTGTAGGTTCTAGCTCTTATATATTACATCAAAATATATTTTAGTCTTGAGATGTGTTAATATCTAGGGGCCAGATTCTGATACCCTCCCTCACATTCAGCATTAGGAGTTCCACTGATTTTGGAGAGATAATTTGAGGAATACAGTACTGACTCATTGCAAGTAAAAGTGGCAGAATCTGGCCGTAAGTATTTAGGACTAACGATATGACTGAGAATGCAGAGAAGAAAATAAATGGTTAATCAATAATCTGAGTACAAATAACCCCAACCTCACATTTATTCAAATACTTGGTAAAAAGCAATTACTTGTGTCTGTTTCGATTTCATTAAAAGGCAGTGAGCTGAGCTGAAATACCTAGCTCCAAGGCTAAATTAGTCTCTTGCTGTTTTATCCAAGTAAAAAACCAAGATATCAGAGATGGCCAGTTACAGAATTCATATTCAAATCTATTCTTCCAGGATATTTCTTTAGCTAATTAGAAATGTATTTTAAAGATTGATCTTTCAGAACATGCCAAATAATTATTTTTCAAAGCCTATTAAAAGTACCTTCCTCTTTCAAAAAAGTAGCTAATTTGGCTAGAGACTATGATGGGTCATGAAGTTTCCAGTGAAAGTGGGTTATGTCTTCCCTTTTCAGGTCAGTCTCTTAGTGTAGTTTATCTGGACCATTTTTTCTTTTTCCTAATGCTTGTCAGATCAGCCACTGCAGGAGCCACTTAAGTGTATGGTTGGACTTCTTAGGCCTGGTCTACACGAGGGAGGGGGAATCGATCTAAGTTACGCAACTTCAGCTACGTGAATAACATAGCTGAAGTCGACGTACTTAGATCTACTTACCGCAGTGTCTTCACTGCGGTAAGTCAATGGCTGACACTCCCCTGTCGACTCTGCCTGTGCCTCTCACCCTGGTGGAGTACCGGAGTCGATGGGAGAGCACTCGGTGGTCGATTTATTGTGTCTAGACTAGGCGCGATAAATCAGTCCCCACTGGATCGATAGCTGCCTGTTGATCAGCCAGAAATGTAGACAAGCCCTTAGTCTCTTGCAGTAGGGTTTTGGCTGCAGTAGGGAACCTTTCCAGAAAATCATTGCTATTCTCAGTTGAAGACTGACTACTTCAATTTTTAAAATAGTTTTAATAGTTCTGATTTAAACTTTCTTTTCTATAATTTTTAAATTGGATGTTTTAAAAGAATATTCAAGCAAATTATCTTTATCTAAATTGTGGGCAGCCATATTACAAAATAAGCAACAGTTTATGCATAGTTTGAAGTAGGAATAGTAGAAAAGTTTGAAGAGTTTAGAAGCTGGAAAGTTGCTAAAATCAATGGCTCGAATTTTCAAAGCTGCCTACATGATGTGGATGCCTAATTCCCATTCATTTAGTGGGCATGCAGATCTAGACAACTTTGAAAATCTTAGCCAGTATGTGTGTCTTTTTCATTGCGCCTTAGTAGGGGCAGTAGTATGGACAGTGTTTCCATTCTCATAATATTTTGTACAAGAGTATACAGTAATGCTATTTCAGGGAGCACTGAAGGAATAACTCATTTTATCTGAAACAATGCTTATATCAAGGCTCTTTAATACACTTTCGTATTCACCCATGAAAGCTCATACTCCAATATGTCTGTTAGTCTATAAGGTGCCACAGGACTCTTTGCTGCTTTTACAGATCCAGACTAACACAGCTACCCCTCTGATATTTAATATACCTTACGCATTCTTATTTTTTGCATAACCAGTAGAATTATTACTATACTGAAATCTTATCTATAACTCAATGAACCATCTAATATCTGCCTTTGAGCACCCAATAGCCTCAGAGACAAAAGGGACAGCATCAGCCTTCCTTTCCACAGAGACAGAGAAACTCAGTAGCAGCAGCCAAGTCAGTGGTTATTTTCCCCTGAGTCTTTAGAGAGTGGTAAAGGGTCTTGAGGAGTCCACCAGCCCCTCCTGATAGTATCCCTAGTTTTATTATTATTTATTATTATTAATTACTATTATTATTTGTGTTATGGTCACAATGTGCTGGGCATTGGCCAGATGTATAAGAAGATGGATAAAACATACAATCAAAAAAATTGTATGCTAATAATAATTAATATAAACTGCATTCTCTATCAAGTACTAATTAGCTGGCTGATTTATTGTGGTGTATGGCAGAGGTGAGTTTTGAGGAATGATTCGAAATGGAAGGACTTGGCCACGTGGATCAGTTCAGGGAGGCTATTCCATACATGGGTGCTGTTGTGGTAGAAACGTAAATTTGGTTTGGTGGAAGATTGATTCCCTTGCATAAAAACAGCATTACCATACTAGATCAGGTCTGCGGTCCATCTAGCCCAGTATCCTGTCCCCATCACTGGCAATCATCAGATGCTTCAGAGGAAGGTACAAGAAACCTTATAGTAGACATGTAGGATAATCTACCTCCCACAAAAATCTCATCCTAATCCCTAATAGTTAGGCTGCTTTAAACCCTGAAGCATGGAGTTTTAAATTTTTGTTAGCAATAACTATTATAATGCTGAATATTCTTTTTATCCATATAAATGTCCAATCCTGTTTATTATTGCCTCTTCAATCTCTTTGATATGGCTGTCACACAGTTCTTTAGATTTCTCTTTCATCTGTGTTTAACAGGACTCTCTATCTGTAAATTATTCCAGATTTCATCATAAAAACATTTCACACTTTCTTGAACTAAAACTTGGTTTATCCTGTACTAAAATCTCTTCTTAACTTCCTGTAACCAGTGCAAAAATGAAGTTCTCCATCAGTGCCATGCAACCAATATTTTAAAAAACAGTTCTCACAAAAACTCCCACCTTCAGTGTGTGATTATGATAGGAGTGCATCAGGTAGCAGAGAGGAGTGGTAAGGGATTAACAAATCTGTTTCCTTTTCCATTTAAACAAAACCCTCTTGTCCTAACTATGACCAAAGAAATATGACACCATTTGGCAAACATACTCATATCATTTGCTCTTCTGCCAATGCTTATATTTTGTAATGAAATACAAGTAGTGCTGCTGTGCACTTTGACCCAGATGCTATGCTCAAGGAATCGGTGAAGAGATTCCCATAAATGTACCATATGCTTAGTTTGTTAAATGCTTTGGGATGAAGGGGGTGGTCAGGGGAAAGGGCAGCATGGTTTCATGGTCTGAACAGAGGGCCGAGCACTTGCAACTCCTGAGCAGAAACCCCAGCTCTGCCAAGGAGTCACTGTGTGGCCACAGGCAAGTCATTGGTGCCAGCATTTTCAAAGATTTTAAGCACTTAAATCCATGTTGTCTTCAGTCACCTCAATAAGTGGTCTAGTTTTCAGAGATGCTGTGAGATTCTATCAATTTAAACTACATTTCCAGTGGGGGGAGAGGGGGAGGACCTCTGACCCCAGATTTAGCTCTCCAAAACTGACTATAGGAGGCCTTGGATGTGTAGAAACTAGGTGTCTTCTGTTGCCTACTACATGCAGACACATACCTTAATGCAACACAAGGTATAAAATACACTGCATCCACTGTATTGAAACACAATCCAAACACACACTCAAGAGTTGTAGATCAATGATCATAAAGCTGTTATTTTTAACCTGGCATTCCCATACTTCTGTAAGGTCACTATGGGCCCAAAGTGAAAGGCTTCATACCCAATAACAAAGATGTTTAGCCTTTCTGCTAAGTACGTCATAACATAGTCTCTCATGGACTACTCATCTGTAAAAAGAAATGGAGAAGTCTTCCTGCTTCATGGATTACTGCATAATGGCTTTACCAGCTAGTCATTTATCACAAATGTGGTATCCAGCACAAAATAATAACTGACATATGTAAGGAAATGAACACACTGAACATGCAAACAAAAGAAACACTTGCCTGTGGCGAAGACAACATTCTTTGACACCAGTCTGTATTCCACAATGGAGAACTGCGGAAGCTCGATCCTCTCTACGCCTGTCACTGCATTATCTCCACCTCTCCAGTAAAACTCTATGTCATCTGTTGTATAACCATCTTCAAACAAAGCACAAATGTAAGGTGGAAAAAAACCTCTACTGTATTCTACCATGAAAAATCTAGTACATAGTATCATTTCAGAAGATTTCAGAGTAGATTAGGGCTTTGCAGCTATAATAGTTCCACTATTTTATTCCATATGGGTGGTTTTCAAATATATTACCATTCTAAGATGCTCTCTTAAAGGGATGTCCCCATTAAATACAAGAGTTCACAAGTATTTGAGGCAAGATTTTTGTTTTGTTTTTTAGTTCTGATGAAATTCAGGGCAAAAATGAAGGCAACCAGATAGCCTACTGTCAAGACATAGATACGACCAGGAAGTGGCTCCTAATACTGACGAAAGGAGTCTGTTTACAGATTGGTGTAATTTCAGATATCAAATGCACTTAGTATTAATTAACAGGAAAAGAGAGAATGTTCTACCAATGCAAACAAACATATTAGAACAGGGTCAGGCAAACTTTTTGGCCTGAGGGCCGCATCGGGTTTCAGAAATTGAATGGAGGGCCAGTTAGGGAAGGCTGTGCCTCCCTAAGCAGGCAGGCATGGCCCGGCCTGCACCCCATAGCCCCCTCTTCTTCTTGCCCCCTGACGGCCCCCTCCTCCAGGACTCCTGCCCCATCCAACCCCCCTGTTCCCTGACAGCCTCCCCCCCGGAACCTCTGCCCCATCCACCCGCCCCTACTCCCTTTCCCCTGACCACCCCCAGAACTCCCGCTCCTCACTGCCCCCCATCACCCCATCCAAACCCTCCTCTCATTCCTGACTGCCCCCCCAGGACTCCTGCCCCATCCAACCATACCTTCTCCCTGTCCCCTGACCGCCCCTGGAACCCCTGCCCCTGACTGCCCCCTGCCACCCCATCCAACCCCTCCTCTCCTTCCTGACTGCCCCCCCAGGATCCCTACTCCCATTCAACCCACTTGTTCCCCACCCCCTGACCACCACCCTGAAGTCTCCTACCCACTCTTTCCGCTCCCTGCCCCCTTACGGCGCTACCTGGAGCACCGGTGGATGGTGGCACTAGAGCCGCACTGCCCAGAGCACCAGCACCAGAGCCATCCACGCCACCACGCAGCACAGAGACCGGATCAGGCCGGGCTCTGCAGCGGCACTGCCCCAGGAGCTCACAGTGCTGCCACCCAGAGTGTTGCGCTGGTGGCGGGGCGAACTGAGGCTGCGGGGGATGGGGAACGCAGAGGAGGGGCCGGGGGCAAGCCTCCCAGGGCAGGAGCTAAGGAGCTGGGCAGGAGGGTCCCGCGGGCCGGATGTGGCCCGTGGGCTGTATTTTGCCCACCTCTGTATTAGAGAGAGGGGGCCTTCTACTGCTCCCATGGAAATCAATGGTTAAACTCTCATTAATGCCAATGGGACTGGGATTAAGTCAAGTGTAATTTAAACAAAGAATTCATTAGTATGTTCTTCATGTGTGATATTTTATGTATGTAGACATTCCCCTCACTCCCCATCATGTAGTAGAAATAGAGCAGTGGCTCTTGAAGCACAGTTACAAAATATCAGAATATTCCAATTATAGAAAACAATAAGGTTGAAGATTGAATCTGCTTGTGTGTAGAGTTGAACTCCAAATCATAAATGGGCATGACGGCCAGCGAGGTCCCATGGCAAAGCCATTCATGCATAATAAAGCACACTGAAAGAAAATTGTATCTTAGTGTTTGCTCTCTTCAAAGTCAATCTGATTAAAATATGAACCTTCGTTCTCATGTTGTAGATAAATATCCAGTGACTACCTCTACCTAATCAGTCTGGAGTGATGAACTGTATCATTCTTTCTATCTCTTAACCCCACTTTTTATTAACACAGCATGCAAGCCTGACATTAATAATTCTCTTATATTTTAAATGATGCATAAAATCAAATGAACACTCCAAAGGGTCATTGTGTTAAGGAATTCACATGTTTGTTAGGCATCAGGATGACTGTTCTATGGCTGTACTGGGGAAAACTGCCCACACAACTGAACTGGACTTTATTTGTATCTGTATATATACATACAGCTCTCTATTTCCAGAGTACAGTTTTGTTCATCTAATGGGTATCTTCTCAGGTCCATCATACAAGCTGCAGTAGTTGTGATTCTGAAATACAAACAAATGGAATTACAGTAGGCCAATCATTCATTTTTTTCTTTAAACATGAGGAATGTTTAGAGAAAGGCATCGACTACAGACCAGATTCTGCAGCTCTTACACTGATCAGAACTTTCTCAAATGAGTAGTTCCATTGACTTCAGTAAGATTATTCACTCTAACTGGCACTTGAGTAATCCCATTGGGGCTCAGTGTGTAAGCACTATTCAAACATTTGTCACGATTAAAGAACATGGCTTTATATCGGAAAATGTTTATCCATAAAAGTTTGCTATACATGCCATGATGATGCTTTTTACTATACTACATTTGTTTTCAGTTTTTCTCCTTCTTCTTTTTTAACTATCATACAACATGGTTTAACTGTGGTTATGTTTTATCAAAACTCATATAAAGAAATAAAATCCACAGCAGCCAGTGGAAGGATAGATTCAAAATAGTTAAGCTTATTTAAATGCAATAGTACAACTTGTACATTCAATCCAAATTTAGCATATTTATACAATCAATGTATAGTAAATATTGAAATGATCAATATATTAAAATTATTTTTATAAATTTCAATTTAAAGTAATAAAATATATGTATGCATACAAAGCCGTTATATTAAGCCTGATATTGACTCAGAATTGGAGCTTAATTTTAAAAATAATGTATTAATACTGACATGTAGGCCCTGATTCAGCAATGAACTTGAACATCTGTTTAAGTTTAAGCACACGCTTAAGTGTTTTGCTGAACTGTGGTCTTAGCCTTTAGCATATGCTAAGGGAGCATCATCTATCTAATATTGCTTTCATGTGAAGTTCATGTTTAAACTACCTTCTATATTTGATTAGGTCCAGATTTTAAAACCAAATTAACCCTTTTCTGATGTTCATAGACACAATCTTGAAAAATGGTTAATTCTTAAACAAAAATCTGAATCTGAATCCTTCCTTCACTGTCAAAGGTCGTTTACTGCATGAACAAAGCTCTGCCATCACTGTCTACCTTGGGCCACTCTTTTCATGTAAGTTTCCCTCTCTAGGTAGTGTTCAATGGAGGGATTATTTCAGATGGCCCCTTTTACATGTTCCTTCAGCTACCCAACGGCATGTCTGCCCTGACAGATGTTCTGTCTTAACACATGTCCCAACGGACTCGAATAGTTTACAAAGAACAGCTTCCACAGCTGCTCTGTGGCTTAGGAGAAGGATTTATCTCAATCGAACATCTGCCCAGTGCCTTGCTGGCTCCTCAGGCAAGGTGCTAGACTCAGGATTATTAATTATGGAAACTAGTGTCTCTGCAGTATGACTGTTAGCAACTCTGATTTAGCACATAAAACGAGCACCAAGTAATGCACTCAGGGGAAAAAATTACTTAACATTTTATCTGCGATCATTGTAGGAACATTCTAAATTACACAATCATAACAATTATGAACTTTACAAAGTCACATTTATTATGAAATCAAATTATTTTGTATATAATACAATATTGGTAGGTCCAATTCAAAACAATAAGAAAAATCAGTAATGCGTAATTGTGATTATTGTGCTGTTATCCAATTCTATTTTAAAAGGAAAATATTTACTACATTGAACAATGGGTCGCATGGTTCCAGATCCTGCTATGGGATCTGCATGGGTTAAATTCATGCAGAGGCAGTTGCAGTATCAAGGTCCCTCAAATATTAGTGTCTTTAACTATTGGCAAATACCAAGTAGACAGAAAACGGACATTTATAAAAGATAACATTGGTATATTTACTAAAAATGCTGCAGCTTGCAAATTTGTATTTGCCTTTAACATGAGGTTGCCTTATGCCTTTTTAGATAATGTACTCTGTCCTAAGCCCCACCAACATCTATGTATTGCAAGGTTGCATTGTCAGGAATACATAGGATATTTATGTATTAAATCAAGACACTAACATGTAATTCCAAAACATCAAACTAAAGATTTTAAAAAATAAAACAGATAGGTAAATACCACATTTACTCAAATGTACAAAATCATTTGCTGCAGTAATGCTCAGTTCCATTTATGTACAATTTCTGTGAACTTTCAGGCAACCTCATTTTCCTTGCACACATGCTTGCTAAAGGAAAGTTTTGTTCACTCAGGCTAGCTTATGCACAAAATAAGAGGTATGTTTTTTTTATGGAATGAGATGCTGTCTGGCACAGCAGGATGACAGGATTCCTAGAACCCTTCAGCAGAGCCCTGGTAGAGAAGCAATTATATGAGCCAGACAAAGATCGAATTTCACACAAACACACACACACTTTATATGCATGCAATACAGAAAGGAACCAAAATTTCCTAAGTTAGTTTATCTCCTGACACCTCTCCCTGAACTGCAACCTTATTAATTATTATTATTATTTGTATTTATATTGTTGTGTTGCTTAAAGGCCCTGAATCTGTTGTGCCAGGCACTGTACAGAAACATAAAAAAATAGTCCCTTCCTCAAAAAGCTTACAGTCTAAGTAAATTTAAGTACACTAAGAATGTCTCTCTGAGAGGTTCAGAGTCCCAGTGGCTAATTCAGATGTCCTTCCCTCTTGCTTATAAGAATTACATTCATTCAGTTAAAGAACAGAAGCAATGTCACGTTCCTTATCTGACCAACCATAACTAATCAATATAGAGTGAATGTTCAAATACTGAGTATTGAATACTAAAAATAATCAATTCACAGATTAAGAAGACTTGCAAAACAATTCTCTCTCTCACTTTAGGTATTTATAACATGCTCCATCACCATAGTGTCTGAGGGCAAAAAGATTTGCATCTGGTAAGCAAACAACAGCCAAGGATACTTTATTTTCTATCCCCTCTTTGTAAATGACATTACATTTTTTTTGTTTGAATTATTATTGTGGAAAAGCTGCTGCACAGAAATGTGCATTTTACATTTTGTGCTGGAAGGGAGTTCCACAGCCATTGATCAGGTTCTGAGAAAATCCAGTCTCATCCTTGGAACTATTAATTCCATTGCTCTTCATGGATAGAGGTTGTTGTGGCAGAGAAGAAACCTGAGATAACCAAGGCTCAATCTCTTGAAGGCTTTGAAGATCAGGGTTCTGAATTTTAGTTACTTAACATGGAGCCAGTGTGGCATATAGGTCACTTTCATCAGGCACTTTCAGGGATCTGTGTTACTCAGAAGATGGTCCACCACCTGGAGCTTTCTCATGATATTTTCTATCATCCAGTGCATTGTAGTAACTGAGTGCTGGGGGTGTCAAACATGAAAATTACAAAAGCCAGGTACTCACTAAAGAAGAGGCATAGCCTCATGACCAGATGAAGATGGCAGAAGGTATTTTTGGCTACTGATGTCATTTGACTGTTCAGAAGCAGCAAAGCCTAGAGGGAGCACAAGTCTGCAAACCACCTTTGCAACTTTGATCCAGGAGGTTAAGTTTTGACCAGGCTTTCAGAATGTTTTTCCCTTTCTTTTTGCTAAGAGTTAATTTCATGAACTTCTTCTCTCTTGCAGGCTCAGCAAAAGCTGGGCAAGAGTGATGTGTGTCTGAAGAAAGTTGCGAGTTGGGTATAATCTATCTACTGCTGGCACTGAAGTCCATGTCCCTCTGTCTCTTCTCATTGAGTAAAATCAAACAACAAGGAAAGTGTAATCTGCTAATGGGCATTCACTGTCTGCAGAAGAGCAGACTAAATTTATCAAATAAATGATTTTCTACCAATTAATACTGAGATTTAATTTTATAACTAACATTAATCAAATTGATTTGGGAATGTGCTGTGAACACTATGACACAATCAGACCGACAATTCTGGGAGAATGGTTGAAGGCAGGTGTATCTGCCTTAGAATGGTTAAAGTCCCTTTTCCTATGAATGGCAAGAAGTTACCTCAGGTTGATTAAGGACACCCTGAGTCCAATTAAGGGCAGCCCGTGACCATTAAAAACCTCTTCCAGTGAGTGAGACAAAGGAGGAGAAGAAGCTGCAGAAGGGTTGCATTTAGCAGGGGGAGAAGGCTTCTCCAAGATAAAGAGCTCGTTTTCTCTATAAGGGCAAATCTTGTGTTTATTTCTGTTTGGGAAAGGGGCCTTGGTTCCCAGCATAGTTGGACCCGGAGTGGGTTAGAGAGGTGGCTGGCAATTGGTGGTCAACATGAGAGACTGTACTGCAGGGAGTTAGGAAATGTAATATTTTAGTTTGTTTTTGTTTAAAGGTGCCCTCAGGCCAACCCTAAGGCCTACTGTGTAAATAAACCAACGTGAAGTATAAAACCTCCAAAGTGGGACTGTTTTACCCCAAGTCCCCTCAATGCAGAGGGAGAAATGCTGAGCCCTGATGTCATGAAAGCGGTTCATTGCCACAAAATGTATACACAAAGTTGCAACGAAGTACTTGTAATTCAAAGCAATAACTGTACTTTGCTAATATTCATATATTTTTACGTTGTTGTTTGTGAGGCTGATTCTTGAAGAAGAATAAAAGAAAAGATTTAGCTCTGTTGTTTGTTTTATTTAAATTCAAAAAGGGAAGAATTCAAAAGTAAGATTTCAGGTTGCTACTGCTGCAAAACATCTTAGTATTTGCAACATGGGTACATAGCATGCAAAAGCAAAAGCCTCCTTTCACTAAACATAGCTTATGGTGCAGCAATCACTTGCTGAACATGAACATACCCAACTTTGTTGAACTTCCATAAAGGTATGGGGCTCTTTTTATTTTATATAAACAGGCTCGCCCCTCCCCAGTTTATACAGAATGGAAGCTTGGGAAGTGATGAATCAGTGACAAAGTCAAATAAAACTTCAACACCTGATAAAACCAGAAGCTCTGGTAAATATTAAAGTAGTTGTGGTGGGAATATTCCACATCCTCATTCCTTCCTAATTTGTAAAGAGTTCCACCCTCTATAATTTCAATTAAACTTTCCAGGCCTGATTCTCATTTCACGAACTCCCCTTTTTACTGCTCTGGCAATGTATAGGGACTTAAAATAGATATAAAGCAGTGTTCTTTAAAGCCCCTTTACACTTCCAGAGTAAATATAAAATCTAGAAGGTACACACATTCATGTTTTAATATTATAGACTTTGCTTTTCCAGGGTTTATTTTTTCCACTACTGAGTAGTGGTACATCAAGAGAGGAACTCAGCACCCAAATTAAACCTCATTGCCCATATTTTTTGAATGAAATATTTAGGTTTCCTTTCAACCTTAATGGTTTCCTTTCAACTTTCTGTAGATGCAGAGCTTTCAAGTTATGGTGACACTGTATAAACAGATAAAAGCTGACTGAATACACTGGTGGCAAAATTAAGAAACTTTGAGTGTGTTATTTATTTTCTACAGGCATCTTTCAGGGTTACTGTGAAAGTTACATAATATGCTACATAGAGTGTGTAATAACCTTGTACCAGAAAACAAATATCAACAATACGAAACAATGGCTATGAAATCTTCATCATAAAATACAGACCTGAGGCCATACAGCACTGTTCCATCTGGATGAAGGCGAATCATTCGATTTTTCACTGTAACTCCATGCACAAATGACTTCTTGTCATTTAAAAAGTAAGTGTCGGGGACCCAGAGTTGATCTGCCACTCGATTATCAAGTGTAAGGTTGAGAGGTATCCCAGCATAGGCTAGTCTCTTATCTCTCCAATATTGTTGAAAATACATTGTTAAGGTATAATCCTGGTGGGGAAATGGAGAAGAAAAAAACCCTGCAGTCAATGCTTGATTAGAGAGTCAATAATTCATTACTGAGGAAATAAAGTTTACATATTTGGTGACACCTTGTATAAAAAATAAATTCTTCCTAACTGTAGTTTAACATCCTCATTGTTTTCTGTTCTCAATTTTAGCTACATTTTGAGTTACATTTACCTTGCAAAAAACCAGTTTAGACCATGAAAGCTTTAAATAATGTTAAAGGACCCAGGAATGGTTTCAAGTAAGTTTAAATGTGTATTTCAAAACCTCTAGCAAATTCAACTGCTTTTGGCATCTTTCCTCTCTCTCTCTCTCACAAATTACCACTATAAATTGTGTGAGCTTCATAATAAGAGAGAGATGAAGGGCGTTTTGTGGGGTGGGTAACTAAATACTAGGTAAATATTATTACAATCCCCATTTTACAGATCATGAAACAGATACAGATAGGACTAAATTGCCAGTCTCTGGCACCTCATATATTGAACAGCAGTCAAAATTATATCAGAAAGCAAAATTGGAAAGATGTGGTGTGCATATGTGTGCCTATAGAATGAGAATATATGCTGGCATAGTGTAAAGATTTTACCACCATGCTGCAATATACATGAGCAGTAGGTAAACCCTAGCTAAACTTCTCCTAGCCTGATTATACTAGTTTCTATATTTTGATTTTTCATGGCTTTGTGCGTGGAGTCAATTGAAGGTGCTGAGTACTGAGCATTTTTGAAAATGCTGATCTCTTATTTAGGAGCCTAAACATGGATATAGGAGCCTAACTTTATTCAACCATTTAAATAAATCTTTTGCTATTTTAAGATGTCGCAAATTTTAATTGATCATGTCAATAATAAAACCACATTTAACATGCTGGGGAAGAGGTTCCCAACCTCTGTGATAAATCATAATCTATGTGGTTCATGCACTGAATCTAGACCAGTGGTTTTCAACCTCAGGTCTGCAGACTATGTCTAAGGAATCCGCAAAAGGTTGTCATTACCATAGAATAGTGGTTTTCAACCTGTGGTCCATGGACCCCCTAGGGGTCTACACTTCCATTTGAAAAATTTTAGGTGTCTGCAAATGAAAAAAGGTTGAAAACCAGTGATCTAGGATATTATACAAAAACATAAAAATGCATGTGGATATTTTATAATACTAGCAAAATAAGTTAGAGTCAAAATGAATTTCATACTAAGATTTTCTGTTCATACAAAAGGAAAACAAATCTTCAAAATATCCTTTTTCCATCTATTTTAAAATATGACAGGGCATTTCCTTTTTAGGATCCTTTATTTTCATAATTCTTTGTATGAAAACCAAATTGATTATTCAGGATAAAACAGAAAATTTGTATAATATTGTTGCTATAGTTAGAATAAAAACACAAACATTGCCTATTAAAATACTGATTTTCAATAATACACAAGTGTTTTAAATAGCAAAAATATTCACGTAGCACTGAGAAGTTAATGTAATTTCCAGATATTTAAATAGTGAACTAGAAGTGTGCAAGCCACAAGGTATTTCCATTTGCATGTGGTTTAGCAAGCTGGTGATACAGAAACCCTCAGGCTTGCTTCTCTCAGGTTGGGTGGGAATTATCATTAATGCATCTAAGTAAAACTGTTAGGGCTGGTGGCAGCCTGTATGTCCATTTTTGGGAAAGGGTTTCATACGGAGAAATCCTAGTTTCAGGCATCAATCCTACCCAGTGCTTCAATCAAATCCAAACATTCCTCCTCAGACTCAGACAAAACTACTAATCCCCTTCAACATTCAGAGTCCTTGGGATTTTTATTAAGTGAATCATTCTCTTTAATGAGGCAAGATATCTTGCTTTAAGAAACTAGTTTTAATTGCTTGGCAAATACAATATTATAGTCATTGGGTAAGTTTTTCCCTTTCTAGAAGCTAAGAGCATTTAAAACAAAGGAACCAAATGGTAGGAGAAAAGAGGTCCTTGTGGAACTGAATGCAGTTCATGCTTTAAAGCCCAAATCTGACATGACTGTTCAGAATTACCTGATCCAATCTTTTGGTTGAAAAGTTTTTCTTAGTGGGACTAATCATCATCGCTCATCAAAGGAAAAGGTATATGCTGCTCTCAGTGCACGTGCATAGCTCCTATTAGTGCATCAGGAGGACCATATACCTCCTGGCATTCTGATGTTGATGAATAAGAACAAATACATTCTCTACCAGTTGTGGCTTGATTAATGTTTGTTTCTATTAATAATAAAGATAGCACAGTACTTTATTTTGCTTCAAATGTCCAATGGAAGGAGACCGTGAATAAGTGAAATAGTGGATATATACAGAGTATTGTAAAATGCACACTATATAATAAAATGTATTTTGCATAACTTAGAAGGAGCAGAAAAAAAGTCATAAAACCACTAGCGTGATCTGTTACTGCACTGAAAGAGTAACCAGCTCTCACTGAAATGTAATTGAAACAGAGCATCTGAACAATAGGAAAGGGGATTTCAAGAAAAACACTCTCTTCTTTTGTATGATATAAGATACATGCTAACAGCTAGCCAATTGCCCTAATTAGCTGATGAGTTAGATGAGGTGGCAGGAAACCAGGTACTTTTCCATCAGAAATTCATTGAAATCAAAACAATTCTACATGAAAACCGCCAAATTCTGATGAAAAAATGTTTCCACTCTAGATAAAAGTATGAAGTTATAGAGGTGATAAAACTCTGCTGAAATTACTCTGATAGAAAAGGAGTAAGAAAAGAGTGGGCATTAGAGGTCACATCCTCAACTTCTGCAAAACAGCATAGCTCCACTCACTTCAATAAAGTTACACTGATTTGTATCAGATGAGGATCAATATCTACATGCGACAACTAGCAGAAGTGGAAAGATATCATGAACTTATGAGCCAACATTATACTGCTCTCAAGTAACACCATTGTCTCTTTGCTGGCCCAGTGAGTGGATGAGATCAGCTCATGAATGAAGAACAACTGATTGAAGCTCAACCCAAACAAGACAGAGGTTATGTTGGTTAGCAGAGGAAAGTATTTTGAGGGGGATTTAGACAAAATGCAGTCTTTGCTGGCTGAAAATGCACAAGCAACTGGTCAATTAAACTTTCAGTTTAGGAGTGCTCCCGAATGCTTTGCTGATGCATGGTGCATTTCACGTAGCAACATCTGCAAGTAACATGTTCTATCATCTGTGGCTGGCTAGAAGACTGCTTGCCATGCTGATGGATGATGACCTAGCCTCAGTTTTTGTCACCTCTTGGTTGGATTATTTCTATAGTCCATGCAACTGTCAGCCTCACAGAATTCCAGTTGGTACAGAATACAGCAGCCTGTCTCCTCACTAGCACTGGCTTCCATATGTACATCAAACCATGATGTTGGCTTCCCAATTTCAAAGGGTTCAGTCATTGCCTTCAAGGCACTCAATGATTTGGGCCCAGCCTACCTACTAGACTGCCCAAAATTTCAAGATGAGGGCTGCAGCTGGCAGTTCAGCTCCTATCCTCAGGCACAGTAGAACTGTCCATTGCAAGGACAAAGCTTGTCTGTGCAGAAGACAGCACAAGACAAGTCCAAGACTGTGGGAATTCATTCCACAGGAATTAAATACCACAAAAAACTCACTACCTTTTGTTTCCAGTGCAAAGTGCACTTTGACCTTGTTTCTGCAAATATAACACATAATACAGGTATACATTATACCAGGGGTAGGCAACCTATGGCACGCATGCCGAAGGCGGCACGCGAGCTGATTTTCAGGGGCACTCACACTGCCCGGGTCCTGGCCACTGGTCCGGGGGGCTCTGCATTTTAATTTAATTTTAAATGAAGCTTCTTAAACATTTTAAAAACCTTATTTACTTTGCATACAACAATAGTTTAGTTATATATTATAGACTTATAGAAAGAGACCTTCTAAAAATGTTAAAATGTATTACTGGCACATGAAACCTTAAATTAGAGTGAATAAATGAAGACTCGGCACACCACTTCTGAAAGGTTGCCGACCCCTGCATTATACATTATTTTTTAATAAAAAAATTACAGTTTTTTTGTTGAGAAGGGAGAATGAAAGAACCAAACATGGCAGATAATATTCCCGTTACTTCTAGAAGGTGTTCAGCTATTATGGTGATGAGGGCCATGTAAGAACCTAAATAGAATAGAATAGAATGTGCCTATGCTCTTTGTAAGTAGTGTCCATTATCTCCACCACATGTGAATAAGTGAGCATAATACAGTCTTACAAAATATATCCTTATATATGCTGCAGGTGTATATGGTAATTAAACAAATATTCCCCAAATGGTACCTCTCTTTACAGACTGAACACATCTGTAGAAATTACACTGCATTATTTATTCTTACATAGCTTTACAGCCACTCGAAACCTACTAAAGTTACTAATCTACTAATGTACCATAATATATTAAGTATAAATAGAAAAGAACTGATTTTCTATTACAGAGTAGTTATTTTTGGCTTTGCCCTCAATACTCCGTAAAATGAAAACAAATATAAATAAATATATAACGATTTGCCTGTCAAAAATAACATTAACAATATGTACCACTGCAGGAATACCATAAAATTTGCAATTACACTTTACAGTCCATTTTAGTGTACTACACATGGAGGATGTTAACAAACTGGCCATTAAGTGTAGAAATTGGTGTATTTCTCCAAATTATTGTTAATAGAATATTATAGTTAATCACAATAGCTTATAATATTAATATAGCTATTCATGATTTTAAATTATTTATTAAATTATTTATTATAGTGTTCCTGAGGATTGATTTATACCTTCTTGAAATGCAAGAGAACTTATCTTAGATTTATTCTTTAATGTAAATACACATCAACTGCTTTCTTGGCCTACAGGGAAATGGAATTATCCCCAACTGTTTTAAACAATTTATTTTTGATGGAACCATACAGCTCGTTCATTCAAAGGATAAAATAAACCAGGAAAATCCATCTAGTAGTCTCTCCATAACTTAGATATGGATACTGTAGAGTAAGGGGCATATTTTTAAAGCATCAATCAGGGACTGAACTACATGATTCCCATTAAAGCTAATGGGAGCTAAATTCCTGCATTCTGTACTTTGAAAACATGCTTTTGACTTTTCACACCCTACTAGGCACACCGGCATACACAGGAGGGATTCAAGAAGTTTATAAGTACATTTCAGAATTTTTTGTAATAAGGTTTCAGCTAAATAAATATATAATTAAAAATACACACACTGGTCAGCACTGAAACAGTCAGCATTCACCAACAGTTGCCTTGCACAGTGTTACGTGAGATTACCATTTTTTTTCCAATACTTAGTCAGATATCTGTAATGACAGTTCACATATTTATTTTTGTTATTTATAAGTGAGAAGAGCAAAAAAGGAAAATATGGTTCCAACTACATTTTCAAATATATTTATTTCAATTACAACACAGAATACAAAGTGTACAGTGCTTACTTTATATTTATTTTTATTACAAATATTTGCACTGTAAAAAAGAAACAAAAGAAATAGTATTTTTCAATTCACCTAATACAAGTACTGTAGTGCAATCTCTTTATCATGAAAGTTGAACTTACAAATGTAGAATTAGGTACAAAAAAACCTGCATTCAAAAATAAAACAGTGTAAAATTTTACAGCCTGAAAGTCCACTCACTCCTACTTCTTGTTCAGCCAATCGCTCAGACAAACAAGTTTGTTTACATTTTCAGGAGATAATGCTGCCCACTTCTTGTTTACAATGTCACATGAAAGTGAGAACAAGCGTTCTCATGGCACTGTTGTAGCATGCAAGATATTTATGTGCCAGATGCACTAAACATTCATATGTCCCTTCATGCTTCAACCACCATTCCAGGGGACATGAGTCCATGCTGATGACAGGTTCTGCTCAACAACAATCCAAAGCGGTGCGGACCAACGCATGTTCATTTTCATTATCTGAGTCAGATGCCATTAGCAGAAGGTTGGCTTTCTTTTTTGGTGGTGCGGGTTCTGTAGTTTCCACATTGGAGTGTTCCTCTTTTAAGACTTCTAAAAGCCTGCTACACACCTCGTCCCTCTCAGATTTTGGAAGGCACTTCAGATTCTTAAACCTTGGGTCGAGCGTTGTAACTATCTTTAGAAATCTCACATTGGTACCTTCTTTGCGTTTTGTCAAATCTGTAGTGAAGGAATTCTTAAAATGAACAACATGTGTTGGGTCATCATCCAAGACTCCTGAAATATGAAATATATGGCAGAATGCGGTTAAAACAGAACAGAGGATATACAATCCTCCCCAAAGAAGTTCAGTCACAAATTTAATTAATGCATTCTTTTTTTAATGAGCGTCGTCAGCATGGAAGCATGTCCTCTGGAATGGTGGTCAAAGCATGAAGGAGTATATGAATGTTTAGCATATCTGGCATTGCAATGCCAGCTACAAAAGTGCCATGCAAATGCCTGTTCTCACTTTCTGGTGACACTGTAAACAAGAAGTGGACAGCATTATCTCCTGCAAATGTAAACAAACTTGTTTGTCTGAACGATTAGCTGAGCAAAAAGTAGGACTGAGTGGATTTGTAGGCTCTGAAGTTTTACATTGTTTTGAGTACAGTTATGTAACAAGCAAAAAAATCTACATTTGTAAGTTGCACTTTTATGACAAAGAGATTGCACTGCAGTACTTGTATGAGGTGAACTGAAAAATACTATTTTTTTTGTTTATAATTTTTACAGTACAAATATTTGTAATAAAAAAATATACACTTTGATTTCAGTTACAACACAGAATACTATATATATATATATATATATATATATGTAGAAAAACATCCAAAATATTTAATAAATTTCAGTTGGTATTCTATTGTTTAACAGTGTGATTAAAACTGCAATTAATCACGATTAATTTTTAAAATTGTGATTTTTTTTTAGTTAATCACGTAAGTAACTGCAATTAATCAACAGCCCTAGTCTCAACATGAAGAAACGTGTAGCTTAAGTAGGCAAAGAGAGTACAATATTTCAGGACACTTACAGCATTCTGCTAACTTTTTAATGTATTTTGGCTTTGATTTTATGACAGTGTAAGCTCCTTGAGAAAAGTACCTTATCTATTCGGTTTTCTGTACAATATTGACACATCATCAGTTCTCAAATATTGTGTAATTATTTATTAATATAGGAATTGTGCAAATGAAAGTTAGAATTTCACACCTTTTCATACTATGAGCATGAACTAGCCCTTGGAGGTTATGCCATAGTATGGAGCCTTCCCCTAAAGGCAGAATGCCTTCCAAGGAACAGATGGCATGAACAATTTGTGAGCAGAGGTGTTCATTCATGCCTTCTTTTCTGAGAATACATAGACTCTGCCTATAGTCCAAATGTACTCTGGGGTTTGGCTTTAGGGTAATTTTAACAATAATAATGCAACATGAACCTCACACTTAGCTTTCTTCCCAAGATTTTCTGTTCATGATGGTTCCTAGCTGAGACTCCTCTCTTATAGACCCTGGTTTCCTCTGCCTCCCAAAAAGTCTCCATCCCATTCCACAATATCCTGGTGGAGTTAAAAAAGCCACATCTACCTCAATGAGTCAACAAAAGTTATCCAGCAGTGTTAGGGTTGTTCAACCATGTCCTTACAAAGAAAGTACTAGTTTAATGTACACTTAAACGATAGGACTACTAACAGAAATAACGACGGGATGGAAGTGTGTCACACATTCCCCCAGCAAGAGAATTGTCCTCCCTGGTTAAAATATTGCTCTGTTACCAAGAGAAATTCAATGCTAAAGCATCTTGATTAATATCAAAAAGTAAAATTTTCAAAGTACCTAAGTCCCATTGAAAGCTAATGAGACTTAGGTTCTCAAGTCACTTAGGCACTTTTGACAATTTAGTCTTAAATTGCTGTCTTGGTAAGGTGTGGAAAGGTCTTTCTACACAGACTTGCCCTCCTATGCATTTTTAGATCTTGATACTTTGGTATCCAGGCATTGCATCTTGATCTCTGGTGTTGTGAAAGGCACTGGCCCTACACACTGGTAATGGAAACATTATCCTCTGTCAAGCACATCTCAGCTAAACTGAAATGCTTGAGTCCTGTAAACATCAAGTTCTGACTTGAAACACTGAAGCACTGTGTGATTATGCAGTGAGACACCCTCGTCCCTGACTGAAAGGCAGTGTCTGTTGTTTGGCACTCCTTGGAGCATTCGGGACCGGACACTGTTTACCCACCAGCCGTGCAGAGCTCATAGTACCAGGCAGGAGTACTGGGGGCCTCCTAATGAAGCATGATCAGGCCCCTGTGGAGTTACTGGGCATCTGTGTGATGAAGCTGAAAGCATCAGTAGAACATATGCATGGATTTTATGGGTCTGACTGTACTGAGGCTTTTGGGACACAGGTGCACCAATACCTTGAAAAAAAAGGCTGATTCTATATAGGCCCTCAAGGAAGCAGCTTATTTTTGACACTTTGTTACAAGATTTACATGATTTTCTTTTCATCTTCCTTTGATTAGAGCTGTGTGATATTTTGGTTCACTGGCCATACCAAAACACTGAAGAAAAATCATTTCAAATAAACCTGAAAATATATACACTTTTTCAGTGAACCAAAAAATTGGGGAAAAATTGTTTGAGGTCAAACAAAACATTTCATTTTATTTCCCAAGGTATTACCTTTTTAAAAATAATAATAATAAAAGTGAAGCACATTTCAAAATATAAAAAAAAATCATTTTGAAAATACTGAAACAAAACATTTGGATATTTTCAGAGTGTTTTCACCCCGCCCTCAACTCCCCTCCCCCTGCCAAATCAATTTGGCGAATCTGACATGAATTCATTAAATATTTCAGTTGACCCGAATCTGCATTTTTCGCTGAAAAAAGGGTCAGTCAAAAAAAAATTCAGCTAGCTCTACTACTGCACAAGGAGGGTAGAGTATAAATACGCAGTCTCTGAGAAGCAACTCGATGCTAGAGACAGAGAAAGTTTCCAGAACATCTCATGTTCAGAAAGCTTCTTTTCCATATGCAGTTGAATGTGTGGGAAGAGAGGCTTGCCATGACCATCATATGTTAAAGGCACCCACTTGGAACATTGGTTATCATCTTGTGCATCATGGTTTCTTATGTTCATCAGGGTTCTGTGGTAACAGTCAGAGCTGGTTCTTATTCTTGATGTGCTTATACAGTCAGGTGTGGGAGTGGGAGGCAGCAGTTTTACCTTGGCTTCCTCACCTCAGGATTTGCTCACAGCTCATGTTGAATGTCTGCACTTCTCCCCAGTGTATGGTTGTGTGAATGCGCTCGGCCCCAGGCTGCTGCCCTGTGGTATGCCAACATGCTGAGCAACCAAAAATGCCTTCTCCAAAGTGTTTGTCACATACTCAGCATGTATAAATGTTCTGAGAGAGGTTACCATATCAACCGCTGTTAGGCATTCTGCATGCAAAGGGAGGATGGTTGACATAGCAACCAGGCAAAGATGCCTACCATTCGGCATGTGAAAGAAAGAGGGTGGCTATAGCAACAGAAGAGAAGCCTTCTCTGAATAGCAAGAGAGGAAATGCCCGGGCACCCAACACTAGTCCTTCACTTTGGTATGCTGGTGTCTTGAGAGAGGGTGATTACACAAGAGTGTTGGCTCTCGTGAGGCTGGATGTTGTCTTTTCTACTCAGCTCTTCCTTTGTTCACAGTAATGTCATGGCAGTGTCTTCCCAGCCTCAGTGTTTCCTACCCAAAGTTGGAAGATTGTCTGGTAAGAGAGCTGGTGCTTGGAGTGTATTTTGGTATACAGTCACAGAGAAAGAGCCTCTGCAAATGTTTTAGCACCAGTGTCAATCAAGCCTGCAACAGAGTCACTCTGGGTTATTACAGCCATGTCAGTCCCAGGATATTAAAGAGACAAGTGGGTGAGGTAATATCTTTTATTGGACCAACTTCTGTTGGTGAGAGGGAGAAACTTTCCAGCCACACAGAGCTCTTGTTCATGTCTGGGAAAGGTGCTTAGAATGTCACAGCTAAATACAAGATCAAACAGATAGTTTAGCATAAGCAGTTGGCATATATTCTAAGCAACCACTCAAGGTGAAGTGGCCCATCAACACTACTGTAGTCATAGGACAAAAAGAGGAGTTCGTGGGTTGCAAATTGTTGTGATAAACCATAAATCCACGTCTTTACTAAGATGATGATTTTTGGTGTCTAGCTAAGTTATGAATTGGATGTTAATGGGCCACTTCACCTTAAGTGGCACCTTAGCATATGTGCTAACTATTTATGCTAAACTATCTGTTTGATCTTGTATTTAGCTGTGACAGTTTTAGGCTATAGCTACACTAGATAGCTTACAGAGGCACAGCTGTATAGATGCAGCTGCGCCACTGTAAGATCTCCCATGTAGCCACTTTATGCCGACAGGAGAAGCTTTCCCGCTTTCCGCTGACATAGCGCTGTGCACACTACCACTTATGCCAGCATAATTTATTTTGCTCAAGGGGTATTTATTCACACCCCTGAGCAACCTAAGTTTTGCCAACATAAGTGGTAGTGTAGACATGGCCTTAGTACATTTCCCAGACCTGAAGAAGAGCTCTGTGTAGCTCAAAAGCTTGTCTTCCTCACCAACAGAAGTTGGTCCAATAAAAGATATTACCTCACCCATCTTGTCCCACTCTGGGTTATTAAATCACCTACAGCTGGGGATAGGGAAATAATTTCTTTAAGACTTCCTCCCTGATCCAGAGTATCATCTGTCCCACAAGGCCTGCTGAGACCTCAGCAACCTGGAGTTTCCAGTCACCATGGATAGGTAGCAGAAGATATCCCATATACCTTTATACTTTAGAAGTGTAATACCCTCACTGATCTGGTGGCAGAGAGGTGTCCCAGTGTCAGAAGTATGCTAGTTTGATATACCCCTGGGAGCCCACCTAAAAACTGTGTGATAAGATGCAAATAAAATCCACTTGATGTATGGACAGCTAAGATATAAAATTTCAAATGATGGAATCCTCCTGCAAAAAAAAACAACAGAGGAGAAAAGAAATAGGAATGTCAGCTGCCTAGATAAATAACATAGAGCACTATAGAAAACCCTAAGAGAGATATAGTTAGGAACACAAATATCCTAGAAAACTACAGATCAGAAAGAAAAATAACCTTGAGTAGAGCAAGGCACTGAAGTTGCTTTGTGTAGCACAAATACACTTTGCTTTTTTTTTAAGTTGACAGAATCTCAAGGAAATAGTTACATTTAATTTCATTAATTTAAATACTGATTAGAACCAAAGGAAAAATGCTAAGTTTTATTAGCCTTCAGCTGTTCAAGTGACTGATGCAGCAACAGTCAATGGGAGCTTCTTATCTGACTTCAGTGAAATAAGAATGGTGGTTAAATGTGCTACACCTCCTAGACAAGAGAGGAATTTACCACCCGCAATTTGGGGAAGTTAGCTGCTACCCTATTATTATAGAGATATGGGAGTTCTTGCCACTTATGAGTTGGGAGCAGGAGCTGAAGAATTAGGATATGTACCTTTGGGGTGAGAAGGATTTTTCATGCTTCTAGTTCTTAGAATACCTCTTTGGTGTTACCTAAAATACCCCTATACTGTAAATTAGGCGGGGAGAAAACAACTAGATGAGTTGATGCAGATTGACTTGTTTATTCAGTACTTTCCTACCTCCAAGGGAGTTTTGTATAGATAAATTTGTTAATGTTTGCAAACTACTCAGTACTACACCGATGGGGACCATATAAGAACCTTCATAGATAGCTCCACAAACTCAATAATATTTTAAATATCAAAATCATATATGCATAGTGTTGGACCTATCATTTGATAACATAAAACATCAAAATTGACCTGCACAATTTTCAATAAAAATGGTACTTAATGTTAATAAGAGATGTGCAAAAAGTCCAGCCTGCTTTGTCACTGTGCAGTTCAAAATGCATATTTATCGAGGGCACGTCAGAACTCATGCAATTTTCTCATACTCAAGATTTTAAAAATAAAACAGAAGTATATTTAGATACATTAAACTAAGAAAAACACGCCTTTAAGGTCAAACTGAAATATGCGTCTCTTCACCTTTACACATTCTGTTATAAAAGGAACTTTTATACACCTTTTTGAGAGTTAGGGCTAAAACTTGTGAGGCTCTGAGGCCTTGGCTACACTGGTGCTTTACAACGCTGCACTTTCTCGCTCAGGGGTGTGAAAAAACACCACCCTGAGCGCAGCAAGTTACAGCGCTGTAAAGCGCCAGTGTAAACAGTGCCCCAGCGCTGGAAGCGCAGCTCCCAGCACTGTAAGCTAATCCCCTCGGGGAGGTGGAGTACCTCCAGTGCTGGGAGAGCTCTCTCCCAGCGCTGACACTGCGACCACACTCGCACTTCAAAGCGCTGCCGCGGGAGCGCTCCCGCGCAGCGCTTTGGAGTTTTGAGTGTAGCCAAGCCCTGAGTTCCTCTTGCAAGCATTGAGAGCTAGGCCATTTCTACATTACAGAATTAAGTTGACTTAAGTTGCATCCATGATCATAAACTGCTGTAATTACATCACTTGTGCATGTTCACACAACGTTCCTTGTGTAGCCAGAGCGTGTCCACAGTTAGTGCTCTAGAAATTACAGAGAGCAGTGCACTGTGGGTAGCTATCCTACTGTGCAAATTACCACCTTCTGCCGCTAAGAGTTCTCGGAATGGATGATAGTGCATCATGGGGGTGGGATCACTGTCCCAGTATTCAGTTTTCTCCATCCCATCATTCCAAGGGCTTCTGACTGCGTTTTGCACCATTTTTCAACTGCTCCTATAAACTGTACACCTGCCATCTCTTCCTGAAAGAATGGATTCTGCACTGCAGTCTTGTGTTGAGTGTTATGAACACAATGTTGCTGATCTTGCAGTATTTCATGAGCTGAAACTCTGACAAAGAATCTATGGTGATTACCCTGCTGTGTGCCATGGAAAGAAACAATTCAAGATTAATGTTGACATTCATAGAGCAGCTGCACACAGTGGACCGTAGCTGTTGGGCTTGGGAAATGCACTGAGTGGTGGGATCGCATTGTTATGCAGGTGTGGGATGATGAGCAGTGGCTGCAGAACTTTTGGATGCGTAAAGCCACCTTCCTGGAACTGTGTGCAGAGCTCACCCCTGCACTGCAGCACAAGGACACCAAAATGACAACTGCCCTCACAGTGGAAAAGTGAGTGGTGATCACTGTGTGGAAGCTGGCAACTCCAGACTGTTACCGGTAAATCACGAATCAGTCTGGAGTTGGGAAGTCCATTGTGGGGGTTTCAGTGATGCAAGTGTGCAAGGAATTAATTGCCCTCTGCTACGAAGGACTGTGACTCTGGGCAACGTGCAGGAAATAGTGGATGGCTCTGTGGCAATGGGATTCTCTAATTGTGGCCGAGCGATAGATGGCATGTTTATCCCAATTTTGGCCCATATCACCTTGTGATGGAGTACATCAACAGAAAGGGCTACTTCTGTATGGTATTGCAAGCACTGATGGATTTCCCTGACATCAATGTGGGGTGGTCAGAGAAGGTTCATGACACATGCATCTTAAGGAACACTGGCCTGAATAGAAAGCTGCAAACAGGGACTTTCTTTCCAGACGAGATGATTCCAACAGGGATGTGGAAATGCCCATAGTGATGCTGGGAGAACCAGCCTATCCCTTACTCCCATGGCTCATGAAGCCTTACACCTGAAACCTTGACAGCAGCAAGGAGCACTTCAACAACAGGCTCAGCAGCTGCAGAATGACCATTGAATATGCGTTTGACAGATTAAAGGGTTTCTGGTGTTGCCTTTTTGATAGGTTAGACCTCAAAGAGAAAAATATTCCCATGCTCATAGCAGCCTGTTGCGCTCTGCATAACGTTTGTGAAGCTAAGGGGGAAAAGTTTCTTAGGGGATGGAGCACTGAGGGGGCTTGCTTGGCAGCTGATTTTGAGTAGCCAGATACCAGAGCTATTAGACGGGCTCAATGGGCGAGGAGGAGGTATTCAAATCAGGACGGCTTTGAAGCAGCATTTTGACAGTGAGCCCCAGTAATGTGTCTTTCTGTAATGCATTCAGCCAGGCATTGTTTACTTGCCACCTTGAATGACCCTTGTGATGATTGCTGCTTGAATGTTAGTTATAGCTGCAAATGTGCTGATTGCCACTGTGTATGAATTTATGCAGGAACCACCATGTGTAGGACACAAATAAAGAATCATTGGATTTCTAAGACTAAATTTTTATTAAACAGCAATACACAGATTTCCATTTTTTACCAGAGCAATCATAATGGGCATTGTGGGACACTTCCTGGAGGCCATTTAGGGTGACATAAGCAAGCACAGTGTCTATACTGACACTGCATCACTCTAACTTTGTCGCAAAAAGCTCTGTGACTCTCGTCAAGGTGGCTTTATTATGCCAGCATTGCAGGAGAGTTAAATCAGTGGGAGGAGCATTGCAGTGTGCAGACCTCCACTGTTTTGTCAACAAAAGCTGACTTTTGTCAACAGAACTGTGTAGTGTAGACAAGGCCCTAGACTAGAGCCAAAAAAGGGACTTAGGCACCAAATTGCCACTTTATTTACTTATTTCTATCAAGTGGAACAGTTTCAACAAGAGAAATAGATAGAAACCCACCCTGTTATTGACTGGTGGCTAGGGCACTCTTCTGGGAGGTTGGAGATGTGGCTTCAAGTTCCTACTCCAAATCAGGCAGAGCAGCAATTTAAAAACATCTCACATCCCAGATGAATACTCTAACCACTGGATTATAGATTATAGCAGGGTTTCTCTTCCTCTCTGGCTTTGTATGAAAAAGGGCTGACTTGGCGTAGGTGCCTAACTCCAGCAGAGGGTTCCTGGATGAGAATCCCAAGCAGAAGGAGGCATCTCCCTCTAGTTCCAACCTAGGCATTTAAGTCCCACTGTGGGGTAGGGCCAGGTTCTCCCTACTCAGCTTGCTGGCTTCCAAGGATCCCATTATTAGGCACCTTTCTCTCCCCTGGGTGCTTAGCTTGGGGCTATGAAATCCGATGGGTGGCAGGGCACCTAAAAGTTAGTTGTTACAAGACTCAATACTGAGCATTGCAACTGTCAGGAACCAGGGCCTGCAGCAGAGCTAGACTGGAAGCAGGGCCTTCACAGCCAGTCTCTGGGCACCCTAACAGACACATCTGGCCTGTATTAGGTTGCCTTATTGGTTGGAAGAGTCACTGGTTGGAAGAGTCAGCAGACTCAAGCCCAGCAGCAGCAGCACAGCAGTCACTACTCAAACCATTTGCCCATGGCTGTGATAGCTTCTTATCTGCTTATTCCAGCCTTAGCCCCAGCCTTAACTAGCTCCAGGTAACCTGGTCCTGAACGTTGGCTCCAACTCCTGACTCTGATCCTTGGCTCTGGCACCTGGCCTCTGATTCCAGCTCTGATCCCCTTGTGCTGATTTCTGACCCATGTACCGGTCACTGACAGCCACACCTAAATCGTTTTGTGGATCTAGTCCTGAGTGCCTTTAAATCCCAGTAGCTTCAGGGCCTCAGAGAATTAGGCCCAATGCTTCTACTACTTGCCTATGGCTATTTAAACAATCAAAATATTAAAACTAAACTCTGGTCAAGAAAGACAGTAAGAAAACTTCAGGTGTAAGATATTATTTTTAAATTTCCCAACTTTAATATATATATATTTGAGCATATGTCACTGTTATAGCAAAGAGTTTACAGTGTTACAGCAAACATAAATAATGGATACATAACTATATTGGATGAAATTCTGGCTCCATTGAATTTAAGGTGAACTTTGCCATTGACTTCAATGGGGCCAGGATTTCACTCACTGATTTATTAATTTTTTTAGAGACTAATTACCTTATTTCCTTTTCTATTTTCCCTTATAATCTAAAAACAAAAAATCAGTTTCAACACAAGAGCTACTTTCATTTCCAGGCCTTATAACTCTACATCATGCGTCCTTCTGTATTTAACTGAAATATTAAAACAAGTTGTACAGCCTTCTGTATCAAATGCAGTACTCAGGCTAACTTGAAAATGAATCTGAATAGATGCTTAAAAAACTTCTTATTGCTGCAGGGTGGATATATTGGTCACATGACAGCTATACTTGAAAAGTTTGGCATCAAATCAAAATAATAAATAAATGAAGCCAAGCACTATATTCAAGGGAAAATATTATAGTTACACACCAAAATATATATTTTACTTGTGTATGTGTGAACAAGAGTTTTGCCTGCAAAAAGCTGCAAAGAAGAACCCCCTCGTCCTGCCCCCTCTTCCAGCCCCCCACACACATACCCATCTTTGCTATACTGGGCCTGAACCATGTTTACACGTAAAATGGCTTGCTAAGGGAATGCCTTTTGTAATGTATATAAAATTGAAAATACTATACAAATCTGCTCATGTCTCTTCTTTTTAGGGTATTGATAACTACATAAATAGAGTAGCTTCAACTTTGAAATATTATCCAAGATCTGAAATGGTAATTGCTACAATGTAAATGTTTAATGTACATATGAATGTAATTGAGAAAGATTATAGTTTCCAGAGCACTTCTTTTAAAATGGAGTTCTCTGCTGATGGAGTACAGTCATATATGCTTTTATCTATTTTGATTATGTAAAAAAAGAATGTGCAATGAACTATAAATAGGTTGCTTTATTCCTTTTTTTAATCTACTCAAAACAAAAGTACACAAATTGCCTTTATACGTAATTTTACATTATTATGTGCATGCAATATAGAAATAAAGAAAATGTTTAATAGGGAAAGTTCTTGTGGATATATTTTACATATAATGCTTACCTTACATATCTGAAGGTGAAATGACTAATTTTGTGTGATATGAGATTCCTCCAAAATTATTACTAATTTAAAAGACAAGGTCAAAAAATTTGTATTTCTTCACTATTGATACAAAGACATTGAAAGGATGAAAGTAAAGTTATTTTCCTTATCTAAATAGTTTTTCCTTCATTGCATCCATACTCTGTTATTGTAGAATGGGTGAAAATAAAGTTCTGATAGTGATTGCTAGATATGTTGGTTTTATTGTGACTGGCTATTCAAGTGCATAAATAGTTAAGCATCTGCCTTATGTACCTTCAGGATTGAAGATTTAGCACAGATTGTAGTTAGCACAGATATACGTCATAATCCTTGCGAAACCAGCTATATAATTTAACTATTACTGTCAAACAGCTCAAACGCTGCAAAATATACATTTTTGGTGTACCTTTTGTTTTTACATGGGAGGGGAAAAAAATCTTTCTATTCCCTCCCAGGACTTCAAATGAACAATAAACGGCTGAATATAAGTATGTTCTAACATTTACACACACTAATATTGTTTTCATTTCAGTCTCTCACACAGATAAGCACTCGAAAGAGAAGGTAAGATATGATGACCAGATGGCTTCTTCATATACAAAATTCCCATCATTGATCAGCCAGCTCAGCACAGTTAGCAGTGTTTTTTGGTACTAACTATGGAGCTTCAGAGTGGGATTAAGTTGTTTAGAATACTGCTGAATTGTTCATGAATTGATTTGGTTGTCCTGCGCCGTTAAGAAGCATTGCTATCAACTGGACAACATAAGCTACGAATTTCAGACATCATAGCTGACAAACAATTTATGGTTTCAGTGGAAAGGGAGTAGAAATTGATGTCCTGAAATACTTATGCAATTCAGTTTTGATTCAATTGGTTATGAAGATAATTTTGTACATGAAATTTTTGCAAATAGCATAAAGATATCAATGTAGAATATTTAACTGCCTGTTAGTGTTCAGGAATCCTTATAGATCCCATTCCCTTAATGATACTGAGTGATAGTTGTGTTCATTTTAATTCATCCAACATCTGCTCCTGGTAAATGTAAGCAGATGTCCTTAATTATTACCTTTCAATGCTTGTATATGAATAACATGAAAAAACAAAGTTTGCATGAAGTGAAGGTAATATGCCTAGGATACAAACAAATACTGGAATGAATTAGACTATTAAATATTTATATTATATTTTGGAAATTAGTAAATAACTACTTGATTCAAAAGTGGAAATATTGTTTTAATAAGGCAGTTGTATTTGTTTAACTGGGAATTTACATTCATTTTCTTTTAAACTTAAACACTGTGATATCCACGTATACACTCATTCTTGTCAATCCATGTTCATTTATTGGTGTAATGCCCTTTAACGTTAAGTTCCCATTGCAACTCAGTAGTCAGCAGAGTCTTGCTTCTGCAAGGCATTAGAGGACATATATCTTACAACTAAGGTGGAGGTAATTTTTGTTTGTGTATGGTTTACATTTTATTAAAACCAAACCAAAACCAAAGTGCTTTTTTATGTTAGAGTTTAAAATTGGATTAATCTCAATTAATAACCAAATATAACTTGTAGGCTGTCATTGGTCTCACCCCCACTTGGAGCTGTTGGGCTCCAATGTGGGGACCTGACTTGGTTTCCCTCTAAACTAAAATCCTAGTTTAGATCTAGTAAGCTGCCACCACTCAATCAGAAAATGTGGATTGAGACACAGTCCTTCCCCAAAATCCTAGGGGATTCCAAGAACCCCAAATCCATGGAGTTCTTACACCCAGGAGAAATAAACCATTCCCCATGCTTCCTCCCCCCTCCCTTTTCCTAGGAGAGATACCGGGATCTAACTACAGAGGGATACCTCCCCCTTCTCTTTCCCTGAAAATCCACCCAAGGAAAGACCAAACAAGTCCTTAATAGAAAAGAATTTATTAAAGAATAAAAAGAAAGTAACTTGTCTCTGTAATTCAAGATAGAACAATACAGGGTCTAAGCTTATCAATCTCTGGAGAGAATTCCCCCTCCCCCTTTTCTCAGTAAAAGCAATATCAGCAAACAGGAATAAAGCATTTCCTTTAGCAAACACACAATTGCAAATATAGAAATCAAATCATAAGACTAATTCGCCTTTCTAATTAATACTCACTATTAATTAGTAGAAACTACTCCAGGAGAACTTGGAGACATGACTGTCCTCTCTTAGATCCAAAAAGAGTTCTCACAAAGAACACAGACAAAGGCTTCCCTCCACAGAGATTTGAAATTATCTCGTCTCTGATTGGTCCTCTGGTCAGGTGGTCACCAGGTACTACATGTTAACCCTTTACAGGTAAAAAGAGACCTTAACCCTTAACTATCTGTTTATGACATAGGCTAAAAAGGATAAATTCTGAAATGATCCATGAAAAGGGACACTGGTATCCTCCTTGTAGTGGCACTCTACTCAGGCAAATGCGACAGCAGGATCAGGGCTCTTTGGTCTGAATTCCAAAAACTGTTCACCAGCAAGAGCTGATGACAGACAATAAAAACAAAGCAGGGAGCTGCATTATTCATCTCAATTAAGTGTAGGTAATGTTATCAACTCTCACAGGTGAAACACAGATCTTGGCAACTAAAGAAGAGATTTTTAAATATTTAATTTCTCTAAATAAATATATTTTAAATATATACATGTTTTCTGCTAGGGATTTTAGATTTTAAGAACTTTTTGTATTTTAAACACTTGTTTTACCTTTAAATAACCTGCAGGTTATTGTTAGTGTGAATACTAAATTATATTGTTCCTAATGAAGTTTAGTATTAAAATTTTGTGATACCCATAGACTGGATTCAAATACTAGTAGTGGATGAAGATGCACCAGAAGTCAGATCAAATTCCAGTGTAAATCAATGAGTAACAAATAAATATTGGTACAGTCTGTCCAGTTACACTGATTTTTGATTCTGTCTCTGTTTATGCAACCAGGTAGAGATTAATGTAACCCACGATGCTAATTAATTTGCTTCCATGCTGATTAGAAATACAGTTTGTATTTTGCTAATTAGAATTACAATTATCAGCTACCAACAGAAATAGAATTACCATTTCATTTGATTTCTATAAAATAAAAGAGAGAGCCATATTTCAAATTGTGAAATTAAATGTGTGTGAAGTTTCTGGTGCTTGATGTGAACTAGTCATACATCAGATCTCTTCCTTTTATCTTGTTGAGATGAGTTCCTGTCTGCATCCTGTAAAACTTGCCCATACCGGTATTGCCCTGGCCTCTTCTTTTGTCATTCAGTGTTGAACGCATTCTAAAACAATATGCATTTCCTCACCTGTTGGGGGCGAAGCCAGACTTTAAGGCACCTGCTCCCCTACTTGGTGTAAACTTTGCTTGTGCCAATCAGAAACGAACACAAACAGGTTTTGGGCCCCGTCCCCTATGACACTTCTATGATGTCATAGTTGGTACTTTATAGGCCTGCCTGCCATGTGCAGGCAGGGAGAGGAGAAAGAAAAATGAATCCTGTGTATCCTGTGTACATCCGTAACTGAGCCTGATCACCTCGAAGCCCCTCTCACAGCTCACGTGTTTCAAACAGAGTTTCTATGTTTGCCGGTCGTTATGCGTTGGTTTGTATTTGTAAGTATCAGTTATTACTAAATGCTGCATCTTTGTTTATAAATATTGTTAGTAGATATTTAGTCATTGTGTGTTTTAAGTTTCATTAACTCTATTAGCTAATCATACTCTGCTCCCTTACCCCTTGTAATTATCCCCAATAAAACTTTAAATTGATTAATTTTAGTTGTGTGTGTGTGTCTGCAGTTTGCATCGTGGCCCATACTCTCCTTGCATCCCTTACCAATATAGTCTATTGCCACGTGCAGCCTGGTAAATAACAGGCCTGCATTTTCTTTCGCCCCTGCATGTACGTGGCAATCCACATATCTGACAAGCACTTCATTTTTATATGGTCAGACTTTCAAAGTTCCCCAGAACACAGCAGCTCCCATTCAGAACAGTAGAAGCTGCTGAATACTAAGCACTTTAAAAGACTGGTTGCTTATTTAGGTGCTGTACTGGGAGCAGAACTCTTCTGAAAATCTGGTCCTATTTGTGAGTGTGGTGCACATTTGAAAATCTGGCCAATTCTGGCCTTCTTTTATCACTTACTGTGATGAATGTGTTGTATACCCTCATAACATGGTAATATACCAGATTGTCTCCCTTTGGAATCAGCACCGCTGAATATTTACTTGCTATAATCCTAAATCTTGCTATAATTTCTATAACCATCTGCCCAAAGGAGTAATTTATTATTTGTTTAGGAAAATTCTTTACTAGAATTATGGATTTATCTGTTACAAACAATGGTAGAAATAGCATCACATGATGTAAATGTATTCAAAATTCATAGACAATAATGTGCCAAGTTTTCAGATGCATACTCAAATGTATATTTACAAGATTTGCTGCATGTGTGTGCGTGCACACGCACATACACACCAACCTATGCTACTTGTGTGCCTGTATAAATGAGGACAGGGTACATCCAATGGCCAAACTCTATATCAGCTTCTGCTGTCAAGAACTTGTCTACCTTAGTTATGCATTGTAAAGCCTCACACTCATTACACTTAGTCAACATTTTCATTCTGAAAATGTAACTTGCAGTTAATTTGTAAGCCATCTGCTATATTTCAATTTTGAAACATCATTGTTTGTAACTATTACAAATCATTTTTTTGTGCCAAAAATTTAGAGTGAGCATAGGTCACAAGCCTAACACACATACAGACTGCTTCTTCATTGTCAACTGGAGATAATGTAACAATTTATTTACACCAGTTACAACAATATTGTCTTTTTTTGGATTACTAACATTTTATTTCACATTTGAAGTCTGCTCTGTGTATTCCAAATTGGTTGATTCCAACTAGCAGCATATTTCTTCACATAGCTATAAAATTTAGTGCCAGTTATGTAGGCTTCCAATCACAATATATTTACGGTGAAATCTTTTCCCTTTTGAAGTCAATAAGAGTTTAGCTATTGATATATTCAGGCAGTGTACCAGTTTAGCTATTTTGCTAACACATCTTTGCACTCAAATTTAATGAAGAAATACTTTAAGATTGCTAGTGGTGGTGGTTCTGAAGACAATCAATTCAACCATATCATTTTCCCTTTTAATGTTAAATTTCATTGGTTAGTAGCAATATGAATTCTCATTTATATCAAAGCAGGTATGAACAGAGCTGAGTGAGTCACTGATTTTTTCAGATCAGTGGTTGAACAGAAATATCTGAAAAAAAATTGGCTTGTTTCAAACTGAAACTGATTTTTCTCACCAAAATGAAAAACCAAGATAAATTTTGTTCAGACTGATCAAATTTGAATATTGATTGAAATTGACACTTTGAAATAAAGTGTCTATTTGAATCTATATTTTCAAAACAAAACATTATTTTAAATGACATTTTCAAAATAAAATATCAAAATGGTAAATTTAAAAAATGTTGAGATGAAGCATTTTAACATATCCAGAAAAAAAAATCAGATTTTGGGTTGTTTTTTTTTTTGGTGTGGTGCAGAAATTATTTTCTAACTTTGATGCAAATTCACAAATAGTTTGCACCCCCTAAAATGCATATTTTGGGTGAATCTACTATTTGCTGAAAAAAAAAATCATCCTGCTCGAGGCAAGAGGTAACATATTTACAGGTCCAAGATTCCCTGTAGGGATGGAGGTGCCACATTTACTTAGGCACTTTTTGAAAATTTAACCCAAGGTCTCATTTAATAACTTTAATTACAATTAGTCAAAAGAAAATAATTGGAATTTAGCAATTAAATTGTGTGAATTAAAAGTAGGGGTATGCAGACTAATAGGTTAATTAAATTTCAACCAGGTAATGGGTTATTATTGCTGAGTATAACTATACAAATGCTCAAGGTGTCCACGTTTGATGCCTGAATTTTAAGAAAAAGGATAGTGGGCCCAATCCTGCAAAGTGACCTGAAGGCATTTGACACCTCCCAGACACTAATTGGTGCCTCATGATATCAGGCCCCTCACACTCCAGGGGTAGTGTTTCATAAACACTCAACGGAAGGCTGATGAAAAGTCAGAGAACATTTTATTATCTGCTCAAAAAGTCATCTCTGACAATCTGCTTAGGCTTCTAGTTGACACTGGGTATAGCAGGGTGGACCCTGCTCCAGCCCTGAAGGGGTTAAAAACAGCCCTGGGAAGGGGCTTTTTGGCTGGGCTGATTGGGGAAATGGCTGCAGCTGGGGGCCACGCCCCAAACTGAGCCCAGGGCCTTATAAAAGGCAGGGAAGCCAGACAGTCTTCCTCTGCATGTAGAGGGAGATGGGCCTAGCTGCTGTGAACTAGAGACCAGATACCTGAGTGAAGCAGGTCTGGGGAAGGCTAAGGAGCTGGGGAGCTCCAGCCTAGAAAGCCCCAGGCTGCGGCCTAGCGAAGGGCCAACAGGTACTGGGGGTTGCAGAGGGCAGCCCAGGGGTAGGCCAAGGCAGCAGGTCCAAACCCTCCTTGCCTGTGATGAGTAGGCTGATACTGCAGTCTGCTCCAGAGTGTGGGGCTAGACAATGACTGTCAGTAGCCAATACTGAGGCAAGGTGGGGATAGAGGGTGAGGGTTCCCTAAGGAGGGGAGACCCAGAGAGAAAGGGGTTACTGCTAGGGGGCAGCACCCCATGTAAAAGGGCACCGGGTCCAGGGAGGGACACGGGGGCCTGAAGACAGGTGGATCACCAGCCTGCAGAGGGCGCTCCAGTGCTGGAAACAGAGCTAATTCCCAGAGTCACCAGCAGGAGGTGCCGCAGGGGTGAGTCCGACCCGTTACACTGGGACTGCTTAGAAGCATAACATAGGTATAAGCAGTTACCACTCTCCTACTAATATTGCATCATATTAGCTTTGTCACACCCTTACTTGGAATACAATGTCTCTCCTTACATTAAGTGCACACCAAATTTCATGTTTAAAGAAAAAAAAATTGACAGAGAGGAAGCATCAAAGAGAATCAGATCTTTATGAAAATCCTAAAATATAATAATAGTGTACAGTTCATCATTGTTATGGAACCACAGTTACTACTGTACTCTGATAGTGTGATAGATTATTTCAAATTGTATTATGATACTCCTAACAGTAACCTGTAAAACTTTCATGACTATATAGATCTTCACTGGGGTGCAGCCACCAGATAGTGATATGACTGTACTCTTTAGCTGGTCTGACACTTCATCTGATAGACATCATAGACGAGTGGACCATTTTATTGTCTTATATAGATTATTTCTGCAGTGATACTCTGTGGTAGAAGGTGGAATTAAGTCTTAGCAGATTCATTTTACACACACACATATATACACACAAATAAAAATGAAGGGGTATTAAATTGTAATAACTATACACTGTACACTACTGTTAAGGCTAAGATTTTGTCATGGTTATTTTTAATAAAAGCCAGGGACATGTCACGGGCAATAAACAAAAATTCACAGAAGCTGTGAACTGTCTTTGACTTTTGCTGCTATGGCTCCATGGTTTCCCCCACCACCGTGGTGCCTGGGAGCTGTAAAGTTCCCCACTGCCCATGGCAGTTGGACGCTGCAGGGTGACTATATTTCCCCAAGAGAAAACAGGACACCACCAGCCACTCACCTTAGGCATCTCTCCCTCTCCCCCAGCCCGCACAAGGCTATCGCCCATCGCTGGAATGCTGAGGAGGGCTCCCTCAGGAGTCTGTCACCTGTCACTGGAACCTTGCAGGGAGCCCCCTGTTGCCTGTCGCTGCTGCCACCTGTTGCTGGAACTCTGCCAGGGCCCTGCTGACTGCCAGCTCCAGAGTCCTGCAGCCTCTGGGGCTAAAGCAGAGAATGTCATGGAGGTCTCTGGAGCTCTCTGAAACATAGCCTTAACTATTGTTGTTTAGCTCACCATTTTAGAGAGTTTTAACCTGGCTCCATCGTGAAGTTTAAGAGACTACAGAGGTAACTAGGGTCTCTTGCTTGGGTTCATAGACTCTCATATGAAATTTATGGTTGTGGGATGAGATCCCCCATTTAATCGCATCTTAAAAAATAAGAAACTTTTATTATATATTTTCTGTTTTAGATTAAATTTATGCTTGAAGAACTTTACAAATGATATGCCAAATTTGGCTCCCAACTTGCACTCATACAACTTTACTGATTTCAGTGGGGTTACATGGATATAACTGAGAGAATATATTTTGGCCAAGTAGCAGTACCATATGGAATAACCATGTAGTTATTCACTGAATGGATAGATCCTTCTCTTAACCTAAGCCCACCCTCCATCTATTGGAACAAATTCCAATTTTCAGCTGGCTTCCCTCAAACACACATTACTCACTGTCACCTGCTATTCACCTGGTCTACCTGACAGGATGGAAGCTAAAATAAAATCTTGTTGTATCAAGTTTCTATTTGCTTTATCATCTTCAACCTAAACTTAAGAATGTTTTAATATGATCCTGCTGGAGCTTTATTCCTCTTACTTGTTTTATTCTATTTTTAAGCAATCTGGTTTTGGGTTGTTTTTTTTAATTACCTCCTTCCTCTGTGCATATGAATCCCAACACCATTAATCTTTTCTAAAGTGGCTATTTTCCCCTATGTATCACAGACCAAATTATGTTTGCAGTTACATGAGTATCAATAGTTCAGAGTAACTCCACTGAAACAAGCAACAGAGTTACTCTAGGTTCACACTGGTTTAACAGCACAAAATCTGTCATGAACAAATTGAATATGGCTGAAGTGATTTTTGGGGGGAAGTTAGCATTTTTATACATGTGAAATACTTTGGATTCAGTATTTGTTGCCTTTACAAAAGTGATATGAATAACTAGCCCAGAGTTGGCTTTGTCAACTTTGTGCTATGATAAATTGGCGCTCAGCGACTTTTATGCATTAGCGAGCTTATCCACTTTCAGATATTACCTGTTTCCATTTCACTGTTGAGAGAAAGTTAGAGTTATAATAAATACAACTATTCTGTCTTTGAAAAGTAAGATTAGTCACTCTCTTTGGTCAATATCCATTGGATTTAGAGATACTATTTTATTCACCGGGGAAGCCCATAAATTCAATGGAGAGAATTAGAAGGAAAGGATATACAAAAAGTAGACCATAAAAGACTTCAGAAGTGCAGAAAAAGGCATTCTGTATTTCACAAGACCTACATGCATGTGGAATTTCATCAGAAAACAGACTAGTTTACTGTAGGCTATAATCCCCCTTTCTATGGAAATATCTGCAGGAAAGAGCAAGTGTCTGACGTTACAGTGAGTTTGAATTTAAAGTTTCAGAACAAGTTGCACTCACAGGACAGAGGCAATTCATGTTTCCTGCCTATATAGTCAGTCACAATACTTATTGCTAGGCAGTTAGGCTTTTAAACAAGCCCTAAGTCAACTGGAGTCTTTCCTTTCAATTCGAAAGGTTTTGGATTATGCCCTTAGAAAAATGTCTTAAACTAATCTGATATGAGCAATTTAAACATTCATTATGTAGGGGTGTGCCACAACAGATACCATAAAAGCTACCATCACTATATTTCCTTTTTTTTTTCTTTTCTTTTTTTTTTACCTTCTTCATATACAGTATGATGCATAGCTTTCCTCCACACTGAACTCTGAGAACACTCTGAATTTTTGGCTCAGACTCTTTCCATACTGTTAGTAACTCCAGTTCTAAACATTGCCTTTTAACAGAATGATTTTCTTCCTCGTGAAAAAAGTAAATGAATACAAATTTCTCAAAACATATGTCCTTAAGACATAACCTTTCAAATTCTTATTTATTTAATTATTTAGTTAGTTTCCTTTGCTTATAAACATCATTTGCTAATTACTTTCTAGTGCATTCCTAAACTTTACCAGAAAATCCCCAGGAACTTTGGTCCTGAACAGGTAGGAGTTTGTTCTTATTTTTCTTTTTTAAACTTGACTGTCTTCCTTCCACAACTCTCAGCCACAGTGGGTTCTTTCTCACAGGAATCTGCAGCCATGACACTATACTAATACCATGTAACTTCAGCCTATCACTCCTCTAATCAGGGGCGGCTCTACATATTCCGCCGCCCCAAGCAGTCATGCGCGGGAGGCGCCCCGGAGCCGCGGGAGCAGCGGACCTCCCGTGGGCTTGACTGGTGAGGGTCCGCTAGTCGCGCGGCTCGGCTGGAGCTCCCGCAGCTGCGGGCGGTTCGCTGGTCCGGCAGCTGCGGTTGAGCTGCCGCAGTCACGCCTGCGGGAGGTCCACTGGAGCCGCGGGAGGAGCGCCCCCTCCGCAGTCATGCCTGCGGCAGGTCCGGTCGTCCCAGGGCTCCGGTGGACCTCCCGCAGGCATGACTGCGGCAGGTCCACCGGCCCAGCCTGCCGCCCCCCCGGGAAAGGGCCGCCCCACGCGCGTGCTTGCCGCGCTGGGGTCTGGAGCCGGCCCTGCCTCTAATCATTTTCAAATTACAATGTGTCATTACCAGGGCCTACACCAATGGTGGTAAAACTTTGTGTTGCTGTCCCTTCCTATTCATAAGAGGAAATCACTTAACACAAAACCAATGTAAATGAGTTTTAACATGTGAGGATGTGTGTACTGTTTATTTAAACTGTAAAACATGCAAGAGTGGCTGAAAAGGTTCTCTGCAGATGATCTATTGTGATGCAAAAAAGACAGAGTTGCTTTAAGGATAAAGTTGTCCCTTGTTCAGTGTTAAAAGAAAGCAATTCTTTTTGCGATTATTTATCATAGAATTGTAGAAATGTAGGGCTGGAAAGGTCCTCAGGAGATCATACCTTCTTCTCCTTCCTTCCTCCCCCCACCCATGCTGAGACAGCAATAAGTATACCTAGATCATCCCCAACTTTGATAACACACTAAAGAAATTGTCTAGTAGTGGGGGTGTTATACAAGGAACGTTCAAAGAAGTTACAGTTAATGTCTAAGCTGTCTCTGGCCTGGGCTATACTAGCGGGGGGATTCGAACTAAGATACGCGTAGCTGAAGTCGAAGTATCTTAGTTCAACTTACCTGGCCGTCCTCACGGCGGTGAGTCAACTGCCGCGGCTCCCCCGTTGACTCTGCTTTCTCCTCCTGCTAAGGTGGAGTATGGACGTCGATTAGCGGATTGATTTATCGTGTCCAGATGAGACGCGATAAATTGATCCCTGATACATCGAACACTACCCACCGATCCGGCAGGTAGTATAGACGTACCCTCTCAAACAGCAACTGGCATGGCAGGCTAAGCTAGTACAAACTCAAGTTATTAAAGCATGGTGCAAGATGCATCAAAGACCAGCAAGTTGTGCCCATAGCTAGTTTGTGTAACCACATGTCCCTATCCATTATACCCTTACCCATTTTCTTCTACTCTGTTTGTTATACCCATCTAATTTTAATTTAGGTTCTGAGCATACCAACAGTAATGTAGGTGCTGAACTTTAATCGCATGAGCAGTCCCATTGAAGTCAGTAGGATTGCTCATGTGCTTAAAGTTGAGCACATGCATACATGTTTGCAGAATGTGGGCCCAAGATTGTAACTTCATTTATTATGTTGTATGTAGCACTGAGCACATTGGGTCACTGATGTGACCGAAGCCTTTTCATGCTACTGTAATTTAAGTAAAAATAAAGACAGCAAAAAGTGTGACTAAACCACATATCCTCAAACAGCTCCAGCAACTCCACTTTCTCTTCAGAGAAATTTATTACTGGAGTCTCATTTTAGAACCCTTTTATAATAGTGGTGGGAAACCTGCGGCCCGCGGGCTGTATACAGCCCATCAGGATAATCCGCTGATGGGCCGCGAGACAGTTTGTTTACATTTGCATGGCCACCCACAGCTCCCAGTGGCCACAGTTCACCATTCCCAGCCAATGGGATCTGCAGGAAGTGGCACGGGCAGCAGGGACATGCTGGCTGCTGCTTCCCACAGCTCCCATTGGCTGGGAACGGCGAACCACGGCCATTGGGAGCTGCGGGTGACTGTGCAAACATAAACAAACTGTCTCATGGTTCACCAGCGGATTACCCTGACGGACTGTGTGCAGCCTGCGGGCTGCAGGTTGCCCACCACTGCTTTATGGTCTCACTCTAGCTTCCCTTATAGATCATGTGTCTCTCTCTCTTTTTCCTCATCCCACTCTCTCTGCTCATACAGATCTGGCCTCTCCTTTGTCTTTCACACTTAGTCTCTCCACTGTTAGTGCAAGAGCCTTCTGCCATCTAGAATTTTCCAATAATTTTGAATCTTCCTCATAGATTCCATCTCACTTAAAATTTTAGCTGAAACTATTGATAATGTATCTTTTCTCCCTTGCCTGTTCTCATGGACAGCTGGGGAAGAGGCACACTATTTTTTTCCATATCTGTATTACTTAATTCTGTAAAGCATTTTGGAATGCAGTTTGTATGAAAGATTCCATAGACAGTAAAGTTGTATTATTGAAATTATTGAAAATTTGACCCTATATGTTGTTATGCTGGAAGGTGTTAATGACAACCATCAATCACAGATCTGGTAAAACTTCACAAGTGTACTAAGCACCTTTTGTTCAAGTTAAATACCATATGAATATAAATGGTAGGAAAGCATACTAAAAGGCCATTCATATATGTATTTGTATTATTTACAAAACACATTTTCAGTAAAAGTCTTTCTTTTTTACTTCAACAATTTATTAAATCTCAGAAAATTAAGTAAAAGAAACTGGCAAGTTAGTTAAACCCTGTAGATCTCTGAAGGAACAGGGACAACATTATTCTAGAAACTTATAATGTAAAAGAGAACAAACAAAGGAGTTCATAATTGCTTGTGTATTGAATCACCTCATTTCTGGAGTCAAACTATCAATGTTTCCAATTCAGGAAAGCATCAGTATGCAACTTACTAAATGTAATGTATAAGAAAGTACAAGATTTCCTCATTTCTTGGATGTGAAATGTACACATTAACAACATGAGTATTCTACTGAGACATTTAAAGGAATTTTTAATCTACAAATGAAATGCACAAAAAAGGGACGCTCCTTATATAAAAATAGCAAATCACTCCAGCATTTGCAGTGGGAAGCAGGTAAAAACACCTCTTTCTTCCCAAATCAGTGGCTGCCATCTCAGATTGTAGAAAACAGAAAGCAGTAAAATGTCAGATGACACAATAAATTCTGTGTAGAAGCAATGATACAACTTGGCTAAAGCTGGGGAGAAATATGTGATAGCTGAGGGCAGTAGAGTTGTCAGCCTGCTATGCAGATTTTATTATATTTCTCTTAGAAAACAGTAACTCTGTTTACATTATGCACTGCAGATGCAAGACTTATGTATTTGTTATTTATTCCTCACCTTCCTCTCAGCTCTTTGACTTTGTAACAGCCAAAGGCATAAATTGATAATATTTCTGCTGCTGCTAGTAATATCTGTACAACAGTATGCAATGCTTGTGTTAATTAGCTATCTGTTCTTTCATTTTTCTCCATCACTACAACTAAAATCCTAAACTAAAACTGGAGGGAAAAAAATCACATTAATCAAGTTGCAGAGTCTTCACAATCTGCTGCAGTGTCAGTGTTAGCCAAGAAACACCCCACATGCCATAAGGACAGCTTGTATGTGTATTTAATAGATTATTATATATTGACTGTATGACCTTAGTGCCTAGGATCTCTAGTCATGGATCAGGACCCCATTGTGCTAGGTGATGTACAAACTTATTTGCAACATATCATAAGTATGACCATAAATATGGAATAAACACATTTTCTACATCAGATGAATATCTCTCCTGCACTCTTTCCACCAATCTAACCCTATTGGCACTATTTCTAAGATCTTTATCCTGTCAAGCAAGTTTCCCATGATTGCTATTTTTTAAAACAGAAAGCACTTATCTCTAAAATGGTTTATTTTCCCCTGTTATAGCTAGCTCATCATAATCTGTTTTAGATTTTTTTAAATTGTAAAAAATGATTTCAGAACATTTTTAGAGTCTTAGAAAATGTATTAGTATTCACACTTTCTTCTACAGCTGGTTTGCTTTTACTACTATCATCAATAGTATCTAAAGCAAAACAGTTTTCCTAGAGGAGGATATGAACAACAGTATCAAATTGTTAAAACAGCTTTTTCTAACTTTGTGGCATTAATAAGATATGTGGCGGTGCTGTACAACATTTTATTGTTATGAGATTGGGTTGACCTCACAATACCTGTGGCTTCACTACTCATGAGTGAGTTATGTAGGTCACCTGAAACTAATGCCAATAAAAAAATCTTCCTTCTCTCTTTACACCTAACACAAATAACAAAACACAGTAGTATAAAAAGGATAGAAAATCAGTGACAGTAATTACTTGTTTTATCCTTCCTGGCTCTTCATATAAGAGTAGGGATGATATAACCAACTGTGAATCACTGAAAATAAAAATTAAGAGTTAGGTATTATTATTATTATTACTGCCACTCTTTAGTTATATTTTGTGTATGTAGAGTATGATCCAAATCCTTTTGCAATCAATGGGAATTTTTCCATAATGTTTTGATTAGGATTAATCTGTGTTTTGCTGTTTTGAGTATGCATACATTTGTGTGTGTGTGTGTGTGTGTATGTAGGTACATGTATGTGAATATATGTTATTTTAAAGAATATGTTAATATGAATAAAACATTTTAAAAAGACAATTCCTTCTGAAGCTGATATTGAAAACTATATCAAGATAAGTCTATTTGTTCAAAAATATTAACATTTAATTGGCCATTTTAAAGTAATTAATAAACCACCTGTTTCAATTCAATAATCTGAATATTGTGAGTTAAAGCAATTAAAATATAGAACTGATAAATACAATATCCCTTGGATGAATGAAATCAACAGAATTTATTAGGTTTTTTACTATTACTGTTTATAAGTATCAGAGGGGTAGCCGTGTTAGTCTGGATCTGTAAAAGCAGCAAAGAATCCTGTGGCACCTTATAGACTAACAGACTTTTTGGAGCATGAGCTTTCGTGGGTGAATACCCACTTTGTCGGATGCAAGTAGTGGAAATTTCCAGGGGCAGGTATATATATGCAAGCAAGAAACAAGCTAGGGATAACGAGGTTAGTTCAATCAGGGAGGATGAGGCCCTGTTCTAGCAGTTGAGGTGTGAAAACCAAGGGAGGAGAAACTGGTTTTGTAGTTGGCAAGCCATTCACAGTCTTTGTTTAATCAGGATAATTATCCCTAGCTTGCTTCTTGCTTGCATATATATACCTGCCCCTGGAAATTTCCACTACTTGCATCCGACGAAGTGGGTATTCACCCACGAAAGCTCATGCTCCAAAACGTCTGTTAGTCTGTAAGGTGACACAGGATTCTTTGCTGTTTATAAGTAATGTATGTGTCTTCTTAGTGTTGAAACGATCTTTTGAGATCTCTCAAACTGACCCCCAGTGACTTGCTCACGACTTTGCAGTATAGTACCTCACATCTATTAAGAGAAAAACATTTTGGCTCTATTGGACTTGAACACAAGATGACTAACGGACTAAATATCTTCACGACTTTAAGTAACTAGTTGAGGGCACCATTTCTACATTTTCTGTTAATATGGATTATTAACTGTCTAATCTGAATTTACTTCCCTTCCCCATCTTCTTTCTACTTTTCTTAACATGACAAAGTAAACAACAGTGGACCTGATCCACTGCCCATTGAAGTAAATCAAAAGACATTCCATCATCTTCAATTGGCATTGAAAAGGCCCGTATAACACTGACTTTTGACAGCTATAATGTGCTGTGAAAGTTTACTCATAGAGTCTTCCAATGAAATTCAGTTCTGACCCACAGCACTCTTAATAAAGTACTCCAATTCTGGGCCTCTCCTTAGTACAATTATGCAGTCATTTTGTAATATGACAGAAATATCTATTTGCATACTACAAACACTGTACAATGTTTCTATATTGTAAATGCCTATGTAACTTATGAAAATCTCCTTCAAAGCCATTGATTCTATCTCTGAACATTAGAGAACCAAATGTAAAAAATCCAACAACCCCAAAACTTTCACTGAAGGGACTACCATTTACTATACAAATACAATGTGCTGTTTATAAACTCATAGACAGAAGGAAATATCATGATCATCTAGTCTGGCCTCCCGCACATTGCAGGCCACAGAACTTCACCCACGCCCTACTGTAACAACCTCGTATTTTGATTTAAAGACTTCAAGTTACAGAAAATCTATCACATAGTGTAGTTCAAACCAGCAACTGAACAGTGCCCCATGCTGCAGAGGAAAGTGGGAGAAAAAACCCTACGGTCTCTGCCAATCTTACACAGGAAAAATTCCTTCCCAACCCCAAATATGGTGATCAGTTAGACCCTGACATATGGGAAGACCCACGAGCCGGATACCTGGGAAAGAATTGTCTGTAGTAACTCAGAGCCCTCCCCATCAGAGACCTGTCCCGTCCTTGGCCATGGGAGATATTTACTAATAGCAGTCACTACATAAACTCCATAAAATTATCAAGTAGTTAGGTTCCCTCCCGCCCTTTCAATTCTTGTATTAATTCCTGTCTTCTCAGATTTTTCCATGTGGAATTGTATCAAATGTTTTACAGAAATCCAGGTATATTAGATCTACTGCATTTTCTTTGTCTAGAAAATCAGCTATCTTCGCAAAGAGATCAGGTTGGCCTGGCATGATCTACCTTTTGTAAAACCATGTGGTATTTTATCCTAATTACCCTTTACCTCTATTATTTTAACTACTCTGTCTTTCAAAATTTGCATACAGTTGAGATCAAGCTAATAGGCATATAGTTTCCCAGATCACTGTTTTTCCTTTCTTAGATATAGGTATTTGGAGTTCTCCAGTCATAGGGTATGACTCTCAAGTTTACGGATCCATAAATAATCCCTGCAATTGGGCTTGCAATTTTATGAGTTACTTCCTTTAATATTCCTGGATAGCAATTATCTAGGCCAACCGATTTCATCCCTTTAAACTGTTTGAGTTTGGCTTTTTCCTTGAATGCAGTAATTTCTATGTTCATATCCTTGTTCCCACTAGCCACCCTCCCACTGCCCTCAAACTTCTCATTATCTTTATTAAAAACTGAGGCAAAGTATTTGTTAAGGTGTTGGTCTATACCTAGATTATCATTAATCTCCACCCCATCCTCAGTACTTAGTGGTTCCACTTTGTTTTCTTTTATTTATACGGCTAAAGAGCCTTGTTACTATTGGTTTTAATTTCCTTTACAAGACCCAACTCTGCTTGGCTTTTAACAGTTCTCACTTTTCCCTGCACTTTCTGACCTCCAAGAGGTAGCTTTCCTTGATGATCCATCCCTTCTTCTATTCCTTGTAGGGTTTTCGCTTTCTCTTAACAACCTGGTTGAGATGCTTGTTCATCCAGTTTGGTCAGCAGCCCTTCCTTATGAGTTTTTTTCCCCCCTTCCTTGGGATGCAGGCATTAGATAATTTCCACAACTTTGAGTTAAAGTAATTCCAAGCATCCTCCACACATTCAGATCCTTGAGTTCTTCAGTCCTGTGCACTCCCCTAATTCCCTTAATTTTTTTGAAGTTTGCTCTTTCGAAATCAAATACCTTAGTTGCAGATCTATTTTTATCCTTCCATTTAGTGTAAAAATGAATAAACTCATGATCAAACCAAGGTTGTCCTCTGCAACCAGTTCTTCTATGAGGTCCTGGTTACTTACAATAATAAATCTAAAATGGCATCACTTCTGCTTGGTTCAGTGACTATTTGGTGAAGAAATCTGTCAGCTATCACATCCTGGAATATCTGGCCCCTACCATTATTAGAAGCACTTGTCCTCCAATCTATATCTGGGAAATTTAAGTCTCCCATAATCACACAATTCCTAGTAGTATTTATTTTATTACAAATATTAAAGAGGTCTCTAAACCTATCCAAATTGGATCTTGGAAGTCTATACCAGAACCCAAGCACTATCCCAGTGGAGCCTCAATTACCTTTCTTCCCCAAAGTGATTTTGACCCAAACATATTCAGTTTTATCCATTCCATCACTTTTAATTTTTTTACAGTCTACCTTGTTATTAACATACAATGCTACTCCACCATCTTTACATTTATTTCTGTATTTTCTTGGACAGCACATACCCTTCAATACCTGTACTCCAGTCATGACTACTATTCCATCGTTTTTCCATTACCCCTGTAATATCTGGTTTCACTTCCTGTACCAGTAGTTCTAGTTCTAGTTTTGTTATCCAGGCTTCTTGCATTGGTGTATAGACATTTTAGTTGTTTCCGATTGGCTTTGCCCAGATACCTCGCCTGATTAGGTATAGTCATTCTACTGCCAGTATTGTCTACCTGACTGTTAGTGTCATTGGTATTGGCACTTTCTTTCCTCTTGTTGTCCCTTCTCCTACCCTCTGTTTTTCCATTCTCCAATGCTGTATCCTACATGATTTTCCTCCCCCCTCAATATTAGAATCAGGCATAGAGATTGCATGAGCATCTCCCAACCATCTCCCCCAAATTCCTAGTTTAAAGCTCTTTTAATCATTTGTGCCAACTTCCATCCTAGAAGTCTATTTCTTTCCCTTTCTACTCAGACAAAGTCTATCCCATAAGAACAGTCCTTTGTCTGTGAATTCCTCCCAGTGGCTGAACATCCCTAAGCCAGGGCTGCCCACGGGGGGTGGGGGGGATGGGGAGAGAGGCAAGTGGGGAATTTGCCCCAGGCCCTGGGCCCCGCAGGGGCCCCCATGAGAATGTCAGAGGCTCCCCCCCGGCCTCGCTCCTGCCTCCGCCTTCACCCATCCCCTGGCACCTCAGCACGCCGTGTCCAGGAGCGGCCCTGGACAGAGCTAAAGCGGCTCGGAGCTGCATGGTAAGAGGGCGGGGTTGCGAGCTCAGGTCCCGCCGGAGCCAGGCTGCTGCAGCGTTGACCAGGGCCGCTTCTGGACGCGGCACGTTGAGGCTCCGGTTGAGGGGGGAGGCGGGGGTAAGCGGCATGGTATGGGGATGGGGGGGTTGGATAAGGGGCAGGGAGTCCTGGGGACAGTCAGGGCACAGGGAGGGGGCAGAAGTTCGGGGGGAAGGGCGGTCAGGGGACGGGGGGTTGGATCGTGGGCCTTCCGGGGGTCTGTCAGGACTCGACGGGGGGGTGGATAGGGGTTGGGGCAGTCAGGGGACAGGGAGAGTTCGTGGGGGGTGGGGTCCCGGGGTGGTGGTTGGGGGGGATCTCAAGGCGGTGGTCAGGGGACAAGGAGCAGGATGGGTCAGAAATTCTGAGGGGGGCAGTCGGGGGCCAAGAAGTGGGTGGGGGCCTGATAGGAGGCAGGGCCAGGCTGTTTGGGGAGGCACAGCCTTCCCTACCCTAAAGCTCATTCAGCAGTTTGAGGCTTGCAGACAGCTATTTAACACAAAGAGCCAAGCTGTTATCTTTTCCATTAGGGCTACCATCCCTTTCAGTTCTTAAATGCCAAATTATAGTCTACATTTAATTTCAGTGCCATAGGGAGATTCATTTCAGGGGAGGGTAGCTTCATTTAAAATTAGCCACTTTAGATTAACAGAGATAGAGCCAAGAGAGCCATGGGGGAGGGATCACATGAGAAGAGCAATATCCTACACCACCTACCTCCTTCCCAACCCGAGGCTCCAGAGGGGTTAATTCAGTGGTTCTCAAACTTTTGTCCTGGTGACCCCTTTCACATAGCAAACCTCTGAGTGCGACCCCCCCTTATAAATTAAAAACACTTTTTAAAATATTTAACACTATTATAAATGTTGGAGGCAAAGCAGGGTTTGAGGTGGAGGCTGACAGCTCGCAACACTCAGTAATAACTTCGTGACCCCGAGGGATCCTGACCCCCAGTTTGAGAACCCCTGGGTTAATTTAATTTTAGCACCTTGTGTCCATTCACATGCATGTGCTATTTTGAGCATTTCAGTTTTCACAACATAGGCTCATCCCAGATTCTGGAACAAGCTCAAATGCTCAGTTCGTGGAGTATGTACATAAGCTATACTAAAGACAAACCCACAGTAACCGTCTCCAGTTTGTGAGGGACCCCATGGAGCCAGTCTCTAGGAAACAGATAAATTCATGGAGGTTAAGTCCATTAATGGCTATTAGCCAGGATAGGCAAGGAATGGTGTCCCTAGCCTCTGTTTGTCAGAGAGTGGAGATGGATGGCAGGAGAGAGAGATCACTTGATCATTACCTGTTAGGTTCACTCCCTCTGGGGCATCTGCCATTGGCCACAGTTGGTAGACAGGATACTGGGCTGGATGGACCTTTTGTCTGACCCAGTGTGGCCATTCTTATGTTCTAACCTAAATGAACTCAAAGTTATAGAGACAGATATGAATCAAGGAAGCCAGCAGGGTATCAGAAACCTGGAAAAATCTCTAACTGAATGGGCTCAGGTGTTTGGTCACAAGCTGAGGAGGTTCAAAAGTTTTGTATTTTTTAAGCAGAATTTTTCTATTGTTTCTTTAAACAATCAAACACAGCAAGCAGCAAATATCTGGCCACACACTTCTGAAACCCCAAACCATGTTCAGGTTTTGGCAGACTAATTTCAGCTTTTCAATTAAAAGAACCACAACAAATTTTGAAGGAAAGCAGACATTGTCCATGATTTTTTCTGCTTTTTAAAAACCTCTAGTTTTCGATCCAAAAAAAAGTTTTGACGGAAAATATTTGTCCAATCCTTTTAATGAGCTTCAGTGCCTTTTAGCACTAGCTGATGCTGAGAACCAGTGATACCTTGTAAAGGTGACTTGAAAAGAAGTTTTCTCAAAACTGGGTTTGTGCCGAGATGCGGAAGATTTTTAAATGTTTATTTTTTCCAGGGCAGCTGGGGGGTGGGGGGAAAGGAGGGCAAGTGGGGCAATTTGCCCTGGGCTCCGCAGGGGACCCCACGAGAATTTAGTATTCTATAGTATTGCAATTTTTTTTATGGAAGGGTCCCCTGAAATTGCTGTGCCCCAGCCCCCCTGAATCTTCTGGGCGGCCCTGCCCTAAGCCCTCCTTATAGCACCACTGTCTGAGCCATCTATTGATCATTATAATCTTGTTTTGTCTTTGCGTTTCTCTTCTTGGAACAGGTAGAATCCCACTGAAGACCATCCAGGCCTCCATTTCTTTAAGCATCTTCTCTAGCCAGGCATAGTCTTTCCTGAGGTGTCCGAGCAAGAAGCTAGCTATATCATTTGTTTCCATATGAAGGACCATCAGTTGATTATTTCCTGTGCCTATTAGGATCCTCTTGAGCATCAGATCCACATCCTGTATCTTAGCTCCTGGCAGATGGCACACTCTTCTGTTCTCTGGATCAGTTCTGGTGAAATGGCCTGTCTGTTCTTCTTAATAGGCAATCCCCAGTCATGTATACCTGCTTCTTCCTGGTGTTGGTGTGATTCTCTAGCCTTCCCCTTTCTGTTCTTTCTGGCTTCAAGTATTTTTGCCTTCTTTTCTCACATGGAATCTTCTGCAAATCATCTTCTATCCTCCTTAGGCTCTGAATTCTGGCTACCTGAATTGTCTCTTCCCTTTTTCTTAGAGGATTAGTCACTCTTCTCTTCTTCCTTGCTCTCCCATCTTCTATTACTGCCTACCTCTCCCCTTCATTTTCCAACTCAGCAAGCCTGTTTCTCAGTTCTATTTCTCTTTCACTAGCTGGTCTTTTCATCTGCCTTGTTCTCAAAGTCACATGCTTCCACTAGCTACTTTCTTCATCCAGAAGTCTACCCTCACTGTTCGCTGGTCCAGCATTCATCTGCAAATCTCAAGGTTTCTCTCAAGACTCCTTTCTCCTTCTTTACATCTGTTTGAATCTCCTTCAAAACTCAACTGCAATTTCTAGCTGCATCCTCACACCTCAGATCTTCTCTTCCTATCAGGTGGCTCTTCATACAAACAAAGCACCTTTTCGATACCCTGTCCAGAATAATGTACATCCCACAGCTTCCACATCTAGTCACCTTCGTTGCCTCTTCCATTCCTCAGGTCACTACAACTGCTGCCTCTGAGGCTGTCATGGCCTTCCCTCCTAAGTTACTTTCAAAAAGGGTGGCAGGGGAGGAGAAAAGAAAAACAAAACAAAAACACCGCAGACACCCTGCAACACCAGTTTTATCTTTGGCATTTTAACCTCCACCACAAAATTCCATAAGTAAAAATGCATCCAATCTCATCTCTTATTGCATCACTTCTCAATTTCCACATATGCAGTAATTGCCAATTGTAGCCTTTGAAAAGTTTAGAGTGCAAATTGCACCAGTCACTAACAGCAGGCTCTTTGCGCAGGTAGCTACATAAGATTATTAATGATGAGATTGATGGGCACACACAGAAACAATAGACAGATACAAGCAAGCAAATATAATTGCAATCATACAAAAATATAATAAAGCAAGATAAATATTACAAAACAACCCCCTACACAGTGAATACTCATAACCTTATGGAGACCCTTAGAAGTAAAGATGGGAAGAAAAGCAAATGGAGAACACTGTAAGTGGGCTTCACAGTACTAAGGCCACTACTATGCTACCATCCCTGATGTACCAACTAAAGGTTGGATTTACATCTTCTCTTATACCTCCTTTCCCTGAACACCAACACATGTCCAGCGACCACATTTAGATTGTTTTCTGGCCCTCCGTTCATGTATGGCTGTCTGGGAAACTATAATTGGGGTTTCAATTATTGACACAAGCCAAGTGCATCGATACCTTTCCCAATTTTACTGGTACATCAATGTGGTTAATCTCATGATTATACATTTAAAAATCCCCCCACAGTCTATACATCTGCGATGTACTTGTTTATCATACGCTACATATTTCAAAATCTCCTATAAGCCTTATAACACTAGGTCAAGTACTTATGCTACCTACAAGGACTTGCTAGGCCTCATACTAACCACTGTATCTTACTAGGCCTTTATTAAGCTTATTGTAAAACCTATTTTATTTACTTATTATATTTGTGTCCCTCTGTTTGCATTATAGTATATCTTAAGCAGCTTAAACTTATTCGAACATATAGACTACTGTTATTCTCAGGTATAGGTCAGAGTCCAAAAGTCAACACATTAAAAGCTCAAAGCGTACACAAACCTTACCACCCCGTAGTATCTGCAATAGCAGTTATTTCTCCATATTTACACAGAAAAAAATGCTTTTTTTGGTTTTTCTGTAGCACTCATTACCTAAGATCCGAGCACCTCATATACTAGTGACATTAGGTCACAGGTAGGGAACTATATTTTACAGATGGGAAAATGAGGCAGAGAGATTTCCTTATGCTAGGTCACACAGGAACTCTGCGGCAAAGCTGGAAATAGAATCCAAGTCTCTGTTGTCTTAGTCTAGTTCTTTAAACATCAGAGCATCCCTCTATAGCAAATATTATTCTCTGAGTAAATAATACACTGGTGATGGCTAGCACCATACCTGCTGTTCATGTGTATTTCTTGGTGCAAAATTTCCGTTCACCTTTCACCTTTCCACTTACTTGGGTCTGTGTTACACTGTAGTTAACATATTAAATAGAAGTGAAATAAATGGAAGGTATATACACACAGAACGCTTCACTCCTGTCAGTCTATTTTATAATCAACATTCACAAGAGTTGAGTAAGGAATATTTGCTTGTCCTGGGCTTAGAAAGGACCACATAATTTACTGTTCTGCTGTAATTAGTTGTTCCTCTGACAGGAAAGTGATCTTCAGAGGATAAAGTATCCATCCATCAGTCAAGATAGTTGACTAGATAGACAACTGATCTGTTCTGGTATCTCTGTTCCTCTGAAAAAAACTTATCAAAATATATTTCAGTGTAGAAACTGAAAAAGTAAAAAAGATGGAGCTACCTGAACTAAGGGACAGAAATAACATATATTTGTGGCAGTTATGTTTTCTAGAAACACTCAGATCAGACTTTCTCCTTGAGTCTGGTGGACATCTGCATTCAAAGATCTTTTATGGACCTCACTATCACACTTCAGATCAGCCTGTAGTAATACCATTGCTATGTCTCTTAAAAGTCTATTATAGGAGTAAAAGAAAAAGAGAAGAAAAAGCATTTCTATAGTCTCAAAAACACTGGACTGAAACAGCCAAGTAAGTCAGAAGAATCTTATGAGAGGTAGGCAAAAGCATAGGGCAAATATTTTGATATCAAACAAATGCAATTCCCTTGTGTATTTCCCCCAGTTCCTATTCTATTTTGTTCAGTCATAGAAATAAGCCACTGCTCAGTCAGGACTAAAAAAAGTTTTTCCTAAATGAGTCGAAGTAGAGTAAATGAGAAAAGGATTACACAAGAAAATGATTCACATATGGGGTTCCACTTCAATTCACTTCTGGTTCATTTGCAACTTCTGCCCCCATAAATCCAAGCAGTCAGACAGAGCAGTCTGAGACTCATATAAGCCTGTTATCTTCAACTGTGAGATCTGAAAGCATCTCAGGACAAGTGCACGTTGGTAATATAGACACAGATGGTAAAATCCTCACCTTGCTGAAGTCAATGGGAGTATTGCCATTAACTTCAATGGCACCAGGATTTCATACTTGAAGAGGTAGAAAAATCTGTCTAATATTTCTGTAGCAGATAGAAATTTACCACTAAACATTACCGCCTGCAAATGATGTTTCTGCACCAAAATGGAATGACCCTTGCTGATGATATACTATTCTTTATAGTTAGATGGCGTCTAGTGTTCATGCAACAGTGCTTTTTTGGTCTCAATTGGTCCATTGTTCTACTAGGAGTCAGAGCAACCGAATGATCATTTAGTTATATCAACAGTAGATTTGAAATCTCTTTACATGACCAAATGAATAATCTTATGGAAGGAATGCATTTAACTATTCATGCATGTGCATATCTCCATCTTACAGCAGTACTTATATCCTATTCATGTCAACCAATGTGTGAGAAAGTAATCTGTGAAGGCTCACAAATTGGGGCAGGAGAGGATGGAAGGAATAGAGACTATTCTTTCACAAAATTCTATATAAAATTACTTATCGTAGTCTAATTGGTGACTGAAAATTTATTGTATCTCTCAAATATCGTAGATTTTATACAGTTATTTGGATTTGATATAGAGAAACTATTCAAACATGCTACTCATGAGATAGAGTATGGAGAGGTGGTAGAGATAGTTAAGGTTGCATATACATTTCTGTATAAAGCTGAATTTTGCCCTCTTTCTAAAATCTACACAGAAAAGTCAGATAAGCCTGAAAACTGGTCATGAGGGGCTGAGGTACAATTCTACATGACTATGAAGACAGACTACAGTAGAGCCTAGTTGTACCCACGCCATGTGCTTTTTTCAGGAAGCATATTTTTGTAGTTTAAATGGAAGGCTTCAAGCAAGCTGAAGACTAAATGAGATGTCAATGATCATAGTCCATTCATAAATACTCTCAAGAAAAAAAACAAACACAAACCTGGAGGCAGAAGCTCTTATTTTTGTATGCACAAACCAAGCAAAATGCTATCATTAATATTTGTGGTCATGTACCCAGCAGGAACATAAAATATAATTTATACAACTAAACAGCAACTATAACAATCTTAGGGCTAGTCTACACTTACCTGCCAGTTCGACGCGGAGAGTTCGACTTTTCGGAGTTCGAACTATCGCGTCTAATATAGACGCGATAGTTCGAACTCCAGAAGCGCTCCGTTCGACTCTGGTACTCCACCACTGCAAACGGCGGTGGCGGAGTCGACCTTGGAGCCGCGGAGTTCGGTTCCGCGGCGTCTGGACGGGTGAGTACTTCGAACTAGGGTACTTCGAATTCAGCTACGCTATTCACGTAGCTGAATGTGCGTACCCTAGTTCGACCCCCATTCTAAGTGTAGACCAGGCCTTAGTAAGAGTACAAAATGCATCTGATCAGAAATTGAGTTGTGTCCAGATGTGATTAGAAAACCATCCATGTTAGTAAAAGTCTTGTTCATTTAAATCATTTAGTTAACAAGGGCTAAATTAAAGCTTCCTCATACCTCTCTCTCTCTCTCTCTCAACATTAAAAATGGAATACAACGGGTATAAAGTACAAATAATACATTCCTAGTTCCCAAAAAAGAACATGATCCTTAGTGGCCTTTTCTCCAATTCAATGGAAGATCCTCTATCCCAAGTGCATGGAAATGGGGTTGTGTAGTTAAGGAGGGGAAACAGCTGAAAAAATAGTTACTCTTTGGTATCCTCCCCTTTAAACATGGGGATGGTAGACATATATCTCCACAAGTGGCTTAGTCCTACTGTAAACTCCATTAATTCCTGCTCTACACCTGCCTCCCCTTGTAGGTGAGAAGGGGAAGTCAATGGCCGCCTAACAGCTGTGCTCCCAGGGGAAAGAGATGGCAATCCACAAAGGGCCTGGCTCACTGCAGGGCTCTTGAATCATTTCCCTGAAGTATCCACAACCTGTGAAGGCCGCTCCTCTGCCTACCTCCATGGAACCCAAACACTCTCATTCCCAACAGAAACACTGAAATGGGTTAAATTTGAAACTCAAATAGATTCTCCTACAAAGAAAACACACCAGCTGCATCAGCAACAGAAATGCTACTTGATTGTGTTCTTTTCCAACATTGCACACAGGCTTAAGATGTCTGCTGCCATCACATCAGCTGTAAGGTAGATTGTCAAAATGGAAATTTCATTCTATACAAAGTCACAACAAATACCAAAGATGAACCTTGCAGAAATTCCTGAGCTTACTTTCCCGCATTAGTGAACGTTACCAGAGCAGGATAGAGCACAAAATTCAGAAGTATTGTACAATATCAAGGGATAAAATGTCCTCCTACATATAGAATACTATAATTTACGTTTCATAGTACAAGTGAGTACAGTTTATTGATTTTGTTTAAAATCATCTGCCATACCCTAACCTTCTCTTTAATACCATTGCCAGCAAAATCATGGAGAAAATGAGACATCTGAACTGTTGCATCGAACACTATCTTTGGCTGAAATCTCTGGGTGGAAGGTCATTTGAACCCTCTCTGCCTCATATGTAAAATTGTTGTTGAAAGAAAGCACAGAATGGAATCAAAGAAATGGGGTGAGCTGAGTTTCCATGGACTAAATTAGTTGTTTATTATGTTATTTTGAGGAGGTTACAAAGTAGTTATAGCAACAGACCAGAATATTCTGGAGATAAGAGAAGGTGTCCTTCTAACATATGGACCACTGGGAATTTGTTTTCATTAAACATTGGCAGGAAACAGTTTCTGCCCCCAACTGAATATTTCTGTTTTGTACATAGCTTGACAATTTATTCAATTTTGGGCATCCACTGGGTCCCACACCAGTGAGCTTTCTTCTTCCTGAATCAGAAAAAATATCCTAGCCAGACCAAATAAGGAAAGGGAAACAGATGGCATCACTATCTCCATGGTTGTGCCCTGAGCAAGTAAAATGTGAGCCTATAATTTCTTCTATCCTATCCCTCCTCATTGTTGATACCTCTTTTGTAACACTGTTTTTGCCTTAAATTCGTTTATTGTCCAGCTTAACCAGCCATGTTAAATATAAACCCGCAAACATTTGCTTGTGACCAGTTTAGCAAGGAAAAGTCGAATCCCAGACAGTCAGAGCTTGCAAAAAACCAAGGACACAACAAACCCAACCTTTCTCTCATACAATCAGATCAAATGTTTGTCAGAGTCAGAGCGGGGAGGCCAGGTCCAGGAGAGGGTAAATGGTGTCTTGTGCAATGTGCAGTGCTTGGGTCTTTCAGCAATTGAACTGGAAGCACTAACACTGAAAGCTCCATTGCCCTATCGTCTGCTATTCTTTTCTTACCCCCCCTTAGTGTACATTGATCTTGTTTCATCTTTACCAGGGCACAGAATCAACAATTAATAATCAAACCTAAAATATACCAGGTAAGCCAATTTTCTCTCTTTTCCTACCAAAGACATTTGAAAGAGTTCTCAAGCAAGAGTTGTTTTATTTTTAAACCACTTTGCACAAAGAGAGAGAGAGAGAGAGAGAAGGGAGTTTGTTAAAATACTTTCTTGGTTCTTAAGTTTTAAATGAGCTGGATTTGTATTCTTCATTCTTTATGTTTGTTTATTTAATAAACAAATAAAATAATGTCCTGATTAGGTGGTGTACAATAAATAAAAAAAAAGCCAGTACCAGAAACAAAACCCTGAACCCAAATTATTCTTCATGTTGTGACAGTAGAAAAAGTAACAAAAGGCTAATTTTAAAAGATTAGAGAGACATAGTGGGTGAGGTAATATCTTTTATTGGATCAGCTTCTGTTGGTGAGAGAGACAAGCTTTCGAGCTTACACAGAGCTCTGTGCCTCTTTCACCAATAGAATGTGGTTCAATAAAAGATATTACCTAACCCACTTTATCTCACCCATATGCTGGGACCAACAAGACTACAACAACGCTGCATATAATTTAAAAAATATGTTCATCCTAAAACTCTATCCATTTCTTATTACACTGCTTGCATGGGGACAATTATACTTTATCATAATTTGAAACCCCACTACAGGGGCCTAATATCAGGATGTGTTATTATCAAAATTTGTTTTATAAAGAAGAACCAAAGCAATTTAGATAAATGTTAATGTCTCAGTGTGTGGCATTCAGCATATGGCAATCCATGGTTTATATTGTCAGGACTATATACATAGATACAGAAAGGGTAACATCAGCTTATGACAACTACATTATTCCGATACTGCAAATCTAAGTTTCTAAAGCCTTAAGGGCTCTACACTATGTCAAACATAGTTACATTCTCATGCTTATTGACCCTTAAATGTGTATTCTAATTATGTAAATACCTACATTTTACATAAAACTCTTGACTAACTCTTCAATGACTACTGCAATGAAATGGGGTGCAACTCTTGTGTACACACACGGAGAGCATAAAATGGGGTCCAGAATACTGGCTAAGGGGCTCAGATGGGAGTGGAAAGCTTGGTATGTCTGGAGCAGAGAGATGAAATTCCAGTAATGCTTCTTGTGTCTCTTTCCATCCACTTACCCAGTTCAAATGGGGTATGAACTTAATTTACATTGCCACAGACGCTAGGCTTTATTTTTGAAAATCCATCCAGCTCAGAACAGAAATATATTAGAGACAATATATTCCATCAACTACATGTAAATATACTCAGGATGAATAGACATTTGGATACTATTCACAGCTGTGAATCCTGCTCTCAGCAGTCACGGTTGATAAACACACACAGTATATGGGCTTTTGACTACCAGAATTTGTTTGGAAGGCATAGTGTCCAGTTACTATTGGTCAGATCATTATATTAGGTATCAGTGCTTCCTCTTAATGAGTGAAGGCCTGCCGCAATTTTAATCAGTCTGTATCTGGAAACCCTACACAAAATGGTCAATGGCTATGCTCTTGAGAAACATAGGCTGCAGAATATTCATAATATAATTTGCATGGGCTACAATTGCAACTTCTTGCTCCACTCTACTGTGGGGTTTTTGCTAGAGTCCCAGATCTTTTCAGAAAAATCTGCCTCATATCCAGACTGTAGAAGCACAGCCCTCTGAGGCTTGATTATGTGAACCATGAAATGTGGGCTGTCTAAACAAAGTGACTATGCATAAATACTACTGGGAATTGTTGGAAGGGTTTCATGTGAGATCCACAGTTCAATAACATTTCCCCATAATATTGTTTCTGTTGTCTCTTATTGATCAATATAAAACAATCTTATTGATAAGACGAGAACTATGAATAAAAGCTGCTATATAAGAGCTAAGTACTATTGCCGTTATTATTAGCACTCTCTTTTCAAAGCCCTTTACAAACAGTATCTAACGTTAACCACAGAATACCCATTAGGTAGGCAAATATTCTCATTTTCCAGATGGGGAAATTGAGGCAGAACAGCTGGATAACTTCTCTTGCGCCACTGAGGGAGGTTGTTGTTCTCAGTCCTGTGATCAGACCACACTTTTTTCATTACATCTTACATTTTTAAAGCAACCTTCATATGGTCATAAGGTAAAATTAGCACTGAAGCACATACAATTCTTTAAAGCATCACTTCACAATGCTAAACAGAGCAAATAACTTTCCATGTGAATCTGGATGTTAAAGTCCCAACAGTCTGAGTGTTCCAAGCTTAAAATGGCTATGTGAAAATGCCAGGGAAGCAAGGTAGCATAAAGCAATAACACAGCTGACTTCAAATACTACTTGGGGTTATCAATTCATAAACATCTATTTTTGTTATTTCATACTTATATTGCAGTAGTGCCCAAAGATCCTAATTATGATTAGGCCCCCATTGTGCTAGACAGAAATAAAGACAGTCTCTGCCTCCAATAGTCTAAGAAGGAAAGTGACATACAAAAGGTGGTAGGAGAAGAATATATATAATTTAAATACATTTGTATTTTCTGTTATTAGAAATAATAAATACTGAGTCAATAACTCCATCTCCTTCTGAACCTAGTGATCATTAATTTGCCAATTTCTTATAGGCCGCACGGTAGAGGTTGGTCACGAGAACAAATCTGAATGAGGAGAATGAAGACACCTCATGGACCAATTCAGTGCTAAGAGGCAGCATGGAAGAAGGTGTTTATGTGAGAAGGTGACAGACAAACAGATGAAGGTAGCACCCTTTGTGAGTGAAAGATAGTGATGTGATAAGAAGCAAGAGTGGGCAAGCAGCAAAAATTACAAATATGTCAAGGTCCCTAGAGATTAGGTCACAGAGTTTGAACTTGATGTGGTGAAATGGGGGCCCAATGGAGAGATTCAAAGAGGGGCTGTTGTCTTCAAAGTTACAAGCAAAGGGGATGGTGTGAACAGCTACATTTTAGAAAGACAGATATGAATGTCAGGAAGGCCAGAAAGGAAGGGGTTACAAAAGTTGAGATTTGAGCTAAGGGACTGGAAGAGAATTTTGTCTGTATGGACAGGAAGAGGATGACAGATCTTAGAGACGTGTATCTTAGAGATGCATTCTGAGTTTAAAGATGAAAGGAAGAATAAATAACAGAATAAAGCATAGCCATAAATATGAGACCTACAGTGTAATAAAGGGCAAGGCCATAGGTTGACCAAAGTCAGGAGGGCAAATTCTGAGCAAATATATTGTTCAACAATGGAGATGGGCCTGAATCAAACCTCTGGATTCAAGTAACTTCAAACAAGATCAAATCCAAAAGTAGGAGAAGTGGATGAAATATAATTCTGTTCAAGACCAGGCAAGATGGCTGAAATATCACAAGAACAGCTTGGCCATCCCACCCACAACAGTGAAGGGAATTATTTGGTTCTAAGTGTGGAGATAAAGCAATTCAAACATACTAGATGCAGATTTCAATACTGAATACCTATATACAGAAGGATATTAAGTTCCATCATTTAGGTTGTGTATATACAGATTTGAGTATAAAACATAACTTTGTTTTATTGTCCAGTTTTAGATATAATTTATTAACCCATCTAAAATGATTTGCCTTTCACAGAAATCTATGGGCCAAATGTCATAGGAAAAAAGGCCTGCACACTGGTGCACCTTGGTCCCTGCTTTTCTCTGCCAGTCTAGTCTCCTGTGGGCTGTAATACTTTGGTCTAATTTCAGTTGTTGGGTTAATTGTGTAGGTGATGCTGGTGGCCTGTGATATACAGGAGGTCAGACTATATCAGAAGTCGGCAACCTGCAGCTCCAGAGACGCATGTGGATCTTTGGCTGCCCCCTTGAGGCTCTTTGCAGGCTGCCTGCCTGCCTGCCGTGGCTCCATGCTGCTCCCGGAAGCGGCCAGCTGCTGCCCCCGCCCCCAGCACTGTCCTCACAGCTCCCATTGGCCAGAGCTGCAGGGGCGGTGCTTGCGGGCGCAGGCAGCACACAGAGACCCGCTGCCCCCTGCCCCCCCAAGAGGCATGCAGAGACTTGCCAGCAGCCAGATGCTTCCGGGAGCAGTGTGGGCCATGGCAGGCAGGCAGCCTGCCTGAGCCCTGCAGTGCCACCAGCTGGGAGTTGCCTATGGTAAGCACCTCCCGGCCAGAGCCTGCACCTCGCACCCCCACCTGCACCCCAACCCCCTGACCCTGGTCAGAATCCCCTCCTGCACCCAAACTCCCTCCCAGACCCCGCACCTGCTCCTGCACCCCAATCCCCTTCCCCAACCCGGAGCCCCCTCCTGTACCAAACTCCCTCCCAGAGGTCAGTTTATTCCATCACCTATTTTGTTTATTTAAGTCAGAATTTGTTTGTCATCTGCTGTATACCTGCTATCTTTGTGTATGTGTACAAGTAGCTTTGAGTGTGATGCAGCTCTCAAAATATTTTGGTCAAAGACAAAAAAAAGGCTCTTCTTCTTTGAAAGGTTGCTGACCCGTGGACTAGATGATCTAGTGGTCCCTTCTGGGCTTAGACTCTTTGACACTATTTGCACAAAATATGCACACAAAATTAGCTGGATTCTAATATTTGTGTAGGCTTCTATCATCTTGTAAATTTTAAATAAAATCAAAACAAAATAATCTTTTCTGTGTTTGCACAGAAGGGAGGTTTCAAGAGAATCAAGAAAGCATTCCCAAATATCTTAAACTATGAAAAAAAACCAAAAGGTTATGGTTATGTGATTAACATTTATAATACAAATTAATTTTAACTTTGCAAGTTGGCTTAATTTGTAGAGGAAAGAACTTACATTTTCCAAACAAAATGAATTCTTATAAAAAGTGCAGGGGTATGCTTATATGTATAATTTGTATAATTGCATAACAGCTGCAGAACAAAAAGTTGTAGGAATACTCTGAAAAACCATTGAGCAACCAGAACATTCCTATCAACATAACATCTTCAACACATGAGCATCCCCCTTTTGGAAATTCTAAAATGTTTTTTAAATAGTCCTGAACGACTGAATGGCTCATAGCCTTGTCTTTGTTTGTCATTTCTACCTTCGTGGCAGAAAATGGCTACCATTTCAAATGTGTTTAATGGTCTGTGCAAAATATTTGGTGGTATCAGTCAAGTTCCCTAGTACACAAGGGGACACATCACAAGCAGCATTAAAATCCCAAGCAAAGTGCTTAAGCACATACTTAATATTATGCACCTACTCAAATCAATTCATATTCATCAAAGCACTTTAGCGCATACTTAACTTTAAGCCTATGCAATGATCATATCGAAGTCAACTTAACCATTCACATGCTCAAACTTAAGCAAATGCTTAAATGCTTTGTTGAATCGAGGCTTAAATGACAACCTTGTTAGGAAACTGAGCAGGGAGGACAAAAGCATAGAGAATAAATTACCACTTTACCCATAGAGATAGCTTCTTCCAGGAAGTTTGCATTCTAATAGTGCCAGTCCTAGTTGTTTGGGCATTCAAGAAAGAAAGATACTATGGCAACCCTTTCCTATAGTTCCACTGGCACTGCAGGAGTCCTGGGTCTTTGAAAACAACTAGAGCCATCAGCCTGAAGTAAGTATACTATTCCCTAGCTGTGTGAAAACCACCCATAGAAATATCTATAAAAATAAAACTGAAAATCTGTGGACACCGTGCTGAACATGTATTTGTATACAGTGTCTGGAAAGTAGTTTGCAGAAATTTGGAGAAATGTGGGGATAGAAAACCCTCTTTGGATGGTGAAAGAGTATCATCGCTGGGTAAAACTTTTAGAAAACTCATGCCATTCAACAACATATCTTTGAGGCAAGGGCTGGGAGGAAAGGACTGCTATTGTGTTGCAGGAGCATAGCTAGCACTGTATGCCTCCTTGTACTGTCAGAGATTGCGGGACAGTGGGCTTGATTTTCAGAGGGAGCATTTTGCTGGTCTTTGAATCTAAGCAGTTGCCTGCTTTATTTACTCTTAACACTGCCACTGATTGCTGATACCCAATATGTACCTGTTGGGTAGAGTAACAGCAGATTTCATCACTCAGGGCTATCAGTCTGGTAGTGCACCTTGCATAAACACTATTTTTTTAAAGATATATTTGTTTTTAAAGAAGTAGATTTTTATACTACTACAAATTTGCAGAAGTAGGTAGCCAATAGGGGAACTAAGTGATATTTACTTTGAGCCCAGAAAACATCATCTTTTGCTGTCGAAGATGACAATATTCATATTTTTATTATCTCTGAGCACCAGCTGTGGGTACAAAGCTACCCTAAGGAGTTCTGAATTATTTTCTGCACATTGTACTACCCTGGCTATACTGCATCAAAAGACAAAAGTAATTCTTTTCCTGGCATACCACAGCATGTAAGAAAAGATCAGGCATACTGTCTCAACAAGATTTTTTTTAAATAAGTACAGTTGTTTGACAATGTAATAGACAAGGCAACTTTCCACAACATCTTTGGGAGACTATATTGCATTGAGTGTATGAATGGTTTTTGTATCATTGTGGACCAGGGATTTTATGCACTCAATGAGGGGAAGGGTACCACAGTTCCTCCAGGAAGTCAAAAGAGTAGTAGATGATTAAGGCAGATTGTTCAGGTTATAACACTTCCAGAGATGTACCACCACCTCCTGGGAGGACTTGCATATTCTGGTTTAAACTGGATTCTCTAGAGACCAATGGACAAAGAAGGACATCAGGATAAATAGCCCAAGCTTAAATGGACTTGGGGCCTTCATTCTGATTACTCATCTAACGACTGATATGAACTTGTAACCACAGGGAAAAACCAGTTGTGGGGTTTGAAGGACTGACACCTACCAGAGCCCTATGCTGGAGTTAGGGGTTATCTCTGGTAAGCTTTTTAGCATGTGTGTAGGTTCTTTTATTGTTTTTCTGATGTTTTCTCTGTAATGCTTGTCCCTTAAGAATAAATGTGCTTGCTTATAAAGAACTGTGTGGTATCATGTAACTATTGGCAAAACACTAATTAAAGCCCTAGGAGAAACCAAAACACAAGTGCTGGCTTTTTAGGAAGACTGGCTTGCTGGAGATATTTCAGTGTAGATCAGGGAGTTCTACAGCCTTAAAACCACTAATCAGATGGGAATGAGAGGCTGGTCTCCACCCAAGAGAAGTGACAACTGGGAGTTGGAAACCATTAAGTGGGTGCTCTTGTTGGACCACGGAGGGGGATACAGATGTGGTTACCCTGAAACTATGACATAAATGTTGTTAGCATGTGTGGGATATATGATAGTTTGAATTGACGTAAGTGCCAACAGCATTGAAAGCAAGTACTATAGAAGGCAAAAGCTCAGCACAAAGTCTCAGTCATTTCAGGAAAAGAATAGTGAAAAGAGAGAGGGGGAAATGAGTTATGAACAGCTGAAAAAAGTCATCTGTTTTAGTTATGCAGAGAAAAGCAGCTCAGCACTGAGGAGTGGATGAAGGCACAAGAAGTCAACTTGAAGAGCATGGGAAGGAGTGAACTGACAAGGTATCTCCTCCTACCTAGCTATATGCATAGGAATGGAAATGGGGCACTGCTTTTTTATCTGTCTCTGCTCTTTGTAGGGGTTGAGTTGTCCTCTATTCAGTAGAGAGAGATGCACGCAAAATGGTAAATAAGTAGTCATCTAATTTTATCAGTCTATGAATTTAACTTGAATGAGGTCCACACCACACCTCTCTGAAGATGAGGAAATGTCATCTGTCAATAGCAGTTAGTTAAAAATAAAGGGGAAAAGGGATGAGGAAGAAGAGGCAGAGAGAAAAAAAAACCAACGTTGTTCTGACTAGTCAGAACGTTCCAAATGTGAACTCCTATGTTCCTCTGAATGCTGAACAGTATACAACCTGTTAACTTTCTACAGATGTTATATCTGCATCAGAAAGGAAAGGTTCTATTTTTAGCCATGAACATTTTCCAGTTAAAGAAAGGCAAAGTAAAGCCATTGCAATTAAATGTAATAGTTTTGTACAGCAATACTGTCATGTTGCCTCCCATTAGTGAATGGAAAATGCAGTGGTACTAAGAATCCTGTTGCTGAAGGCAATTACACAACTGAACTGCTTTACAGTCTGGTATTTTTAATCTGCTTTTTTAGGGGAAACATGCTATCTATTTGGGTTAATTTTCCTTGTACCATTAGAGACACAACATTTCAGTGTAATATTTTTGACATAATATGATAGCTGAGATTTGTTATTATGAACTTGTAACTTAAGCCTTTCAGAAACCATGAATACAATGAATTTAAATTATCTTTTAAATATACTGCTAGAGTACAAAAGGAATAGAGAGAGAGTGTAACCTCTTTGCAGTTACCTTTGATGTTTGCATTCGATATAAAACTAATTTTGCCACCCACTTGACCCTTCCATCCACCTATATTGCATACACTCTTTGTCAGTGGACAAATTTTTTGTCCAAACTTAAGGTGATTCAGTAAGCTAGCTTTGAGAAAAAAATAGGTCTTAATTTTTGAAGACTCTTCTAACACTTTTCCCAGAATGTATCTAAAATAATTGCTTGTCCTAAAAATTTCAAATGAGGTTTATCTGAAAGATATTAGTGAGTTATAGCTCACATGACCATTAGGAGATGGAGAAAGGCATTTTTGGGGACATTATTCACTAGCAGTTAGGACAGTCAGGTCCAACTTGGTTTTGGCTACATGTATTTCTTCCCTTCATCAAACTGTGACCACTAAAACAGTAACCAATCGCCTTTATAAACAAACAAAGTATTTATTTATTTATTTTGGAACCAAGCCCTAAAGGATTTTTACATAACAAATATCCTATTTGCAAATTTAGTTTCCTCTAATATTATGCTGAAGTACAAGTTAGGTTTCCTCTAACATTACAGGAACAGAAGAGCACCAACTTACATTCTCTTAGTAAGCCCAGATCCTCCTGTGAGTCTGTACGACATTCAGGCCTTGTCTACACTACACAGTTTTGCAGCTTTCGTCAACAAAACAGTGGAGGTCTGCACACCAAAATGCTCCTCCCATTAATTTAACTCTCCTGCTATGCCAACATAATAAAACACCTCAATGAGAGGCATAAGGCTTTTTGCAATTAAGTTGAGCAACACAGTGTCAGTGTAGACACTGTGCTTGCTTATGTCGCCCTAAGTGGCCTTCAGGAGGTATCCCACAATGCCCATCATGACTGTTCCTCGGCAGAGCTGCTTTTTCCTTACCCTCCCCCTGTAGGAAATTGTGCCACACCAACTGGCAATTTCTTCTGCAGGAACCAAAGCAGGACACAGGTGAGCAGCATACAGATCTGGTCTGAAGCTGCATGCATGCAGGAGATGCATCCTTGCATCCTCGATTATCTTCATGAGCCATGGAAGTAAGGGTAGACTATGTCTGCCAGGATCACTATTTGCATTTCCACATACCCTGTTGGAATCTTCTGGTCTGGAAAGAAAGTCCCTGCTTGCAGTTCTCTATACAGACCAGTGTTCCTGAAGATGTGTGCATCATGCACCTTCCCTATCCACCCTGCTTTGATGCCCGATGATGCACCAGAGCCAGCAATACCATAGAGAAGTAGCCTTTTCTGTTGATGTACTCCATCACAAGGTGGTCTGGGGCCAAAATGGGGATATGTGTGCCATCTATTGCCCCACCACAGTTAGAGAATCCCATTGCTGCAAAGCCATCCACTATTTCCCGCACATTGCCCAGAATCACAGTCCTTCGTAGCAGGAGGCAATTAATGGCCCTGCACACTTGCATCATCACAACCCCTGCCTGAGTATGCCCCATACCCACTCCTTCCCCTCTCTCCCAGCACCTCCTGTATGCTGCTGAACAGCTGTTCTGCAGTGTGTAGGAGGCGCTGGGAGGGAGGGAGAGGAGTTGATCGGCGGGGCTGCCAGAAGGAAGGAGGAACTGGTGGGGTAGCTTGGCTGCTGGTGGGTGCTGAGCACCCACTAATTTTTTTCCATCGGTGCTCCAGCCCTGGAGCACCCATGGAGTCGGCGCCTATGAAGCACTTCAGGAAGTGGGTAGGGAGGCATGAGAGCATGAGCAATTCCCAGGGAGGGGGAGAAAAACTTTATTAAGCTGGAATCAAAGTTGGGAACACAAATCAGTAACGTAAAGGTAATGATCCTGACAAAGATTGCAGTTATGAAAGAAAAACAGTCATTAGATAGAAAGGAATTTCAGAGTTAATGTTAAACTTAAGAGAAACCCAAACATTTGAAAGTACTGAAATGCACGGTTATCCAAACAACTTTGCCTCCAGCCTACAGCTATGACCTTAGAACAGTGGTGCACAAACTTTTCCTGTCACACACACCCTTACCAGTAATGGAGTCTGTCCGTGCTCCCCCGTCCATTACTGCACATCCACGGCTTCCTCGGCAGAGGAGCTTGAGCTGACAGCAGAGCTGGGGGCAGAACTGGGGATGAGGGAGGATCTGGGGCTAGAGGTGGAGCTGGCCTGGGGGCAGAGAGGGAATGATGGCAGAGCTGGGCTGGGGGCAGAAGAGGGGGGTAGAGTGGATCTGTGGCTGGGACTGGAGCAGAGCTGGAAGCAGAGCAGGGCTGCATGGTGCTCCTTCCCCACCCTCCTTTTCAGGGCCATACACAGTCCACACAAAAGGGGGTAATCAAATCAAACTGCAATTAAACCTTGTCCATAGAGGGTATGTGCCGTGCCAATGACAAATATGCCACATGTACACATATTAAAAAGTTTCTGTCCAATACTTGTACACATTATAAAATAAAGAAGGGAATATTACCCCAGCCACCAAGTGTAATTAAAAAAATATATATCTCATATTCCAGGACATGACAGTAGCTCCAACTATCATTGGGGATAAGTCATTTTTCAGCAGCTATTGCTACCTAAGTCTGAGGCCCGACACACTCACCTGGGGAACAGGGCCAGAGTCAAACGAAGTACATGAAGATTTATTGGAGTGCACCTAATACTGCCTTCCAAACTGGAGCTCATGTCATACTCTTCTCTTTGTTAATCTAACTGTAATTATGCAAAGAGTTTGAGTAGAACCGACAAAATAAATAATAGATTTCATGTATGAGAAGTATTCTTCCTTCAAATCTCCACTTTTTAAAATAGGCATTGCTCTGCGTTGGAGACGACACAGTATTATTTTTTTAATGGTGCCTGATGTGTCATTATTAAAAGCAAATTAACAAACAAAAATAAGTTACAACCAGGGTTTAGACTAGATGATACTTTTGTATGTTAAACATAAATTGATACTTTTGTATCTTAAATCTACAGCAGATATTTCTAGTTTTTACAAGGATTATATTCTCTCTGTGGTTAAAGTTGCTTCTTCCTAGTCTCTCCTATTACCTGAAATGATCTTTCTGGAGCCTCTAGGCCATATTCCGCTCTCTGTTAAACAGTGTAAACCTAGAGTCTCGCTGCTGGAATCAATATTCAATAGAGAAGGATCTAGTTCTCCTAGGGACCAATTCACCACTTTGTTACTGGAGTTTTAACTACATTAATGCAAACCTAGTTACACCAGCATAAAACTGAAGTAACACAGTGATCGATCAGATCCCCATTGAGGAATGAGGTTTCACTCTTCAGTAGAGCTGGTCAGAAATTTTTGATGAAACTTGGAATCTAGCCATAGAGCTGGCCCTTGAACAGTTACCTGATTGCAAGGGGGAATCATCTTTTTGCATAGTGCTATCTTAGAGGCTCCTTTGCCTCTCTTTCTCCCTGCTGTAACCCAGGACTTCCCTATATTTGATTAATCCCTAATTAAGGTTTTGACCTGCTCTGATTTATATCTCTGGACCAGTAGTGTGTTTCAAGGGTGATCACATTAGATTTCTTCCTCCTTAATAATTCCAGAAACAAAAAGTTAAACATCAGACAAAGTGAGTGGAAAAGTAATAAAAATAAATTTGTCAATATGTCTAACTAAAAATCTAGGCTAGGAATTTACACAAATTTAGGGGATTATCAGTTGGGAATATATTTATTGATTAGCCCATAGAAAGGCTAAAAAGGATATCTTTCTCCACACTTTCAGTTACCTTACTTACAGTACCTTAAGTACAGTATAATTTAAAATAATTCATCACCAATGAGCCATGCAACTTAAAATGTCAGATGCTTCTCCCACTTCCACCAATACTTAACTTTCTTGCCCATTTTCAAATTTCTGGAAAATAGTTGAGGTTTGTAGCATGCCCTGAAGCTCATCAGATGTCAACAGTTACAGATCAAGGGGAATGGAGGGTACAAAGTCCATAAGCTACGATGTCCTCACAGAGAATGACCTGCCAGTGTCATGCTTTGGTTTACGCCAATGTGACCAATTAGATTAGATAGACAGAAAGACAATAAAACAAAGAATATGTTGGGACAGAGCCTTGGCCACACCATCACTGCTTCTGCAAAACAACCATAACACTGGTTTAAGCAGCTGATGGAGGACTCTTCTGCCATGGAGGGGATCCCAACGTAGGGTAGAGCTGCTATAGCCTACCTGAGATTCAAGCTAGGAGGGTAGAGACCCCACATACTGTCTTTCAAAGATAAAATGGTGTTGCAACCTCATCATCTGATGTGCCTACCTAAGGTGGTTCTATCATTTTACTAAACTATTTCTTTGCCATTTTTCCCTCTTCCAAACCCATACTTTATCTGTTGAAGCTAGGCTTCACAAACAATGTCAAAAGGGCCCTGATGTAGCTACTCCTGAGAGACATAACTATGCCAACCTACCTCTGGTGCAGACAGTGCTAGGTTCCCTACTGATAATTGTCAAGCTGTCTAGAATGGCTCATGATTGTGAGTGCCAACTTCTGGGGAGACTCTTAGAAATCAGGGCACAGACCCCAACCTGGCTGTGAGTTCTATACTTAAATTTCTCATAAGTGTGAACGCTTCGGACACTATATCAGCCTTAACATGGAGTCACAGACAAGCCCCTTGGACACTTCAGTCTATCAGAGAATCATAGGACTGGAACGGACCTCAAGAGGTCATCTAGCCCAGTCCCCTGCAATCAAGGCAGGACTAAATATTATCTAGACCATCCCTGACAGCTGTTTGTCTAACCTGCTCTTTAAAATTCCAATGATGGAGAGTCCATAACCTCCCTAGGCAATTTATTCCAGTGCTTTACCACCCTGACAGTTAGTAAGTTCTTTCTAATGTCCAGCTGTGATGCATGGCTAGAAAGGGTTAAACAGCCTGCAAAATAAACTACTCAAATTTGACCCTTAAAGACATACGGGGAGATAATGTTTGTGGTTTTGCCTATTTACACGTATATGGGTGGGGTCCACAATGTAATCAACAGTCCCTGTCTATGCTGTATTCTGATAATTCAGAGATCAAAAGAACATCCTAGCATTTAAATGAATTGTAAACAGAGGATATCTCTATATTCATCTCTCTTTGAAATGTATAGCAAATCATCTGGGAATGGTGGAGGAACTAGCCAATTGCCTTATGTTAATTCGTATAGCTAAGTACTGGTGATGGACCTCCTTCAAAGTTATCATAATTACCTTTTGTTCCCTGAGGAATTCCAACTTGTCAAAGAGAACATAAAATTGTATAAAAGATCCTTGGATCCTGATACTGTCCTCTTAGATCTGCTTAAGCTTTATTGGGGGAAGTTTGAGTCTCAAGACTGAGGTCCCAGTTATGCTGATGCACCCTGAATATGATATTTGGACATTGAACTATAACCTATAAACTATTTCTAAAAGAACTCTTTGCAGCTACAAAGCTCACCGTCTCTGCTATGAATCTGAACTTCAATGAATTGAACTCATGTCAGTATGTATATTGATCTTTTAACCATACTCTCTCTCTCTCTCTTTTGTTTTTTAATAAATTTTAGTTTCATTAATAAGAATTGGCCTTAGTGTGTATTTGGGTAAGATCTGGAATATTAAATAACTTGGGAGGTAATGTGTCTGATCCTTTGGGATTGATAGAACCTTTTATTTTATATGATGAAATAACATTTGCAGAAATCATCATATTTGACTTAGATACCCGGATGGAGGCCTGACCTGGATCATTTTAAGGTAACTGTGTTGTTTGGACTTTTGAATAACCAGTAATAAAGAAGCTGTTTTATGCTGTCTTGGTAAATCTAAGTATTGGAATATCCACCAGCTTTTGGGGGATTGTCTGCCCCATTCTTTGCAGTTCACCCTAATTGAGTGACCACAGCTGGCCCCCACTGGGACCCTGGTCACACCAACCTAAACCTCCCTTGCTGCAATTTAAGCCCATTGCTTCTTGTCCTATCCTCAGAAGTTAAGAACAATTTTTCTCCCTCCTCCTTGTAACAACCTTTATGTACTTGAAAACTATTATCTCCCCTCTCAGTCTTCTCCTTTCCAGATTAAACAACCCAATTTTTTTCAGTCTTCCCTCATAGGTCATGTTTTCTAGACCTTTAACCATTTTTGTTGCTCTTCTTTGGACGTTCTCCAATTTGTCCACGTTTCCTGAATTGAGGCACTCAGAACTAGACATAGTACTCCAGTAGAGGCCTAATCAGCATGGAGGAGAGTGAGAGAATTACTTCTCATGTCTTGCTTACAACACTCCTGCTAATACCTCCCAGAATAATGTTTGCTCTTTTTTCAACAGTGTTACTCTGCTGACTCTTATTTAGTTTGTACTATGACCCCCATATCCCTTTCTGCAGTACACCTTCCTAGGCAGTCATTTCCCATTTTGTATGTGTGCAACTGATTGTTCCTTCTTAAGTGGAGTATTTTGCATTTGTCCTTATTGAATTTCATCTGATTTTCTTCAGAACAGTTCTCCATTTTGTCCTTATCATTCTGAATTTTAATCCTATCTTCCAAAGCACTTGCAACCCTCCCAGCTTGGTATTGTCTGCACACTTTATAAGTGTGCCATTGTCTAAATCATTGATGAAGATATTGAACAGAACCAGACTCAGAACTGATCCCTGTGGGACCCTACTTGATATGCCCTTCCATCTTGACTATAAACCACTGATAACTACTCTTTGAGAAAGGTTTTCCAACCAGTTATGCACCCACTGTATAGTAGCTCCATCTAGATTGTATTTCCCTAGTTTGTTTACGATAAGATCATGTGAGACAGTATCAAAAGCCTTAGTAAAGACAAGATATACCACATCTACAACTCCCCCCCCATCCACAAGCCCTGTCAAAGAAAGTTATTAGGTTGGTTTGACATGATTTGTTCTTAACAAATCCATGCTGACTGTTACTTATTATCTTCCAGGTGTCTGCAATTTGGTGAATTCCAGAGATTTGTAAGGCTGGAATTTGATCCACACATTTACTCAATGCTGTCCTCTTGATGGGACCAGATCAAAGGTTCACTCTGGCAGCATAGTTTTTCATCTTTGTTCAACTGAGCACTCCTCAGCCTCTCTCTCGGGTGGCCTACTGCTTGCTAATCTACTGCACTAGAGATCTGCAGAGACAATTTCAAGATGAAGAAAATAAAACTATTTATTTAAAATCATAGTTCTTTTAATATACTACCTCTGCAGATCCACATATTCCTTCTATCGTTCCCCACTTTTTCAGAGCCATTATTTAGATAGCAGATGCAAAGAATAATTGAAGGGGGGCCAGAGGACAATTCATTTTATTACTTACGCCCGAAATGCTAGTTTTTCAGTCTATTTGCACCAACTCCCTTTCCTCAATGGGAGATTATCCTGACATAGCATTATTCCAGGGCCTGCAACATGACTGATGCAATAGAGATGGTTGAAATTCTGAATTTCCATGCCATGGGAAATTCCATCATTTCAAAATTTCTTTTCATCCCAAATCAGAATGAAAAGTCAAAATTTCTTGTGAAACAAAAATTCAGACTAAATTCATGATTGAAACATTTCAATATTTTTCTTCAAAATTTTTGACACAATACATGTATTCCCATGAAATGTTTTGATTTGGTCAAATTAGCCTTTTTTTGTTTTTGGCAGAAAACTGTTCTGTCAGAAAATTTTCAACTAGTTCTATTTTACAGGATGGCTATGAAATATATTCAGAGATCTTCCTATCTCAGATCTAGGTGGTGGGATCCAGGTGACTTCTCTGATATTTCTTTAAGTTTTCTGTTTTGAGGAAATAAAAGTGGCTGAGTTGTAAAGTAATCTCATGCCTTTTTACCAGTAAGAAAGATTCTTGAGATGTTTGAAACCATATTAACAATACTCGTAAGGCTAGATTCTGAAACCCTTACTCAGATTGGGGAGTACTGACTTCAGTGGGACTAATCATGTGAGTAAGCACTCATCCGTGTAAGTACAGGGTTCAGAACCTAGTCCACAATGAGAAATACTATTATAACTAGTAATACTTTATATATCACTTAAATGGTAAGAGAGAACCTTTTAATGATGCCCAGTGCACAACTAACCCATCTAAAACAAATGTTTTAACTTTCCCATTAAAACTAACTATATTAAGATAATATTAAAGGAATAATTCTTATAGAAATTATGTAATTAAAAGAAATATATAAGACCCCCAAAAAAGAAGCAACAATGTATTCTGTGAAACTGATAAAAGTGATGTAAAGTAAAAGAGTATTCAGAATCAGATGAAGATATATTTTTCAGAATTAATTATATACAGACGATTATGTTTGAACTACAAAGCTACAAACACAGTACATTGAAGTATTCTGTTACATTATATATCATAATACACTACAAAACTGAAACTCAGTTGTTTTGCAATATCACCAAAAACCCAAGTGAAAATGAATTTTAATATAATGGATACTCTGAGAGAGATGCTGCTAATAAATAATATTTAGTACTTTTCATCCAAGGATCTCAAAGCACATTAAAGAAAAGAGGATCAACTGTGGTTAGGACTTAAATATTGCCTGAAGAAAAACAGAAATGATGCTTATTTACAACCGACCCACAGCTATGTACATTAGGGAAGTTTTCTCATAAAAGATATGATTTCCTATTCAGAATCACAAAGCCCAAGTTGGAAAATAAGTCATGTTTTTGTACAAACACCTGAAAACTGTCTGATGCAGCATCTAAAGGTCCCAATCCAGCAAAGTCAACATGAGCTGAGGGTACATAGAAAATGATTGGATTGGGCCCAAAGATAAGGTGGCATTTGCCCTGTGCAAAGAGTAAGCAGAAGGCCAATGTTCCACCTAAGCAGCATTGCCAACCTGAAACACTAAAAATGATGAGTGAGGACCCAAAAACCATGAGACTGGCTTAAAAACCTATGAGAGTTTTCAAAATAATAAATGTAGGGTTATTTTCATTTATTTTCTGGTTTCAAAACATTTAGAGTGTTCTTATCTCATACCTTCAAGCTTTTCTCTACAAACAAGAAGGCTAAAAAATTACTTAACAAAACAAAACTGAGATTTTTCATTTAACCTCATAGAGTTTTAAGAAAAGCACCATATATCACAAGATTGACTACTTCTGAGAGTTGGCAACACTGCCAAGTCCTATTTAAACACTCAAAGCAGTACTTCAATGGGATTAAGTTGTACATAGGTAATGTGCTCAGGGGTGTATTTCATTTACAGTTTATCTTCTACTTCAGTGACACATCATAACAAAATATTTGGATTTAGCATACTCTAATCTAACACTAGTGCTGTTTAAGGTACAAACTTTCCAGAAATTCTGAAATCTATTTGTTAGACTCTAATGCATGTGAACTATGGGTTGTAGATTCAGATACAGTGAAACAGGAGGCTCAATAAAAGACTCAGAAGCATTAAGAATGTAGGGGGGAAATATATTACTTTTAATTGTAGGTCCTGAAGAAACTGAATAACTTAAGTCACAAAAATTCCCATAGCTACTTCCTAACAATATAACTGCCAACTAAAGAAAAATCCCCAAGAGATAGAACAAGCCTTTGTGCAGGCTAAAGAAAATCTTTTCAGGCTGGTGCAGCCTGTGGCGTTCAGTGATGACTCAGGGCTTGTGCTGTTTGCAAGAGCTCTGCTTTATGCAGCATCCAGTTACAAGTGGCTGTGCATAATATTAACACCAACAACAGCTTCACAGTGCCCTGCCCCAGACTCTCTCTCTGGGAAGCTCAGTTCTTAAAGGCACAGCCCCTGATACTACACAGCCTTCTCCCAAGCTAACCTTAGTTTATCAAAACTAGAATAGGCCTCTGCCTAGGCCAGTTTTCCAGGCTGTCTTCAAAGGCTGGAGCAGACCTCTAAGAAGTGTTATTCTTTACATTGCTCTTTATGAAAAATCATCTTGGCCAACATTCAGCAAAGCTCTTAACCATGTGCTTAAGTCCTATTGACTTCAATGGGACTTAAGCACATGTTTAAAAGCTTTGTTCAGTAGGGGCCCTTACTTCTACAGGACCCAATTTTGTTTCCACTGAAGTCAATAGTAACTTCCAGTGACTTCAAAGGGATAAGGTTTGCCAACATTGCCCTGGGAAGTGAGCCTACTAGCCCGGGTCCACAGACTTATGATAGCAGGACTCATGATAGCTATGTGGATGTTGCAGCTTGGGCTCTCAAGCCTTGGGGGAAAGTGGGACGGACCTGAAAGTCTGAGATCCAGCCAAGCCACATCTAAACAATGTCTACACAGTTACTTTTAGAGCACTAGTGTGAGTGCCGCTAGCATAAGTCTGTGGACCTGGGCTGGGAGGCTTGCTCCCAGATGCAGTGTTGACATTAGGGTGTCCAGTTTTTTATCAGAAAGTCCAGTCAAAAAGGAGACCTGACAGTAGCACTGATCAAAGTCTGGTTACCCAAAGTCTGGTTACCTGAGTAACTGTCTGTAGTCAGCTTCCACTCTGTTGAAGGTGGGAAGAGCAGCTGCTGCTGGAGCTGAAGGAACACTCAGGAACTGTCCAGCTCCAGCAGACAGAGACACCAGTGATCGGTGCCTGGAGGGAGGGATCCTGAAGCGCACAGCGTTTGAGGAGTGGGGCCATTGGCCTAGCTCACTTCCTGGGCCACCTTCTCAGTTTCCTTTGTGCCACCCGCACCCCAGAGTGCTGCCCACCATCCTGCCCCAGTCACCCCCCCCACCTCTGGAGTGCGACTCTCCCTCCTCCATCCTGCCCCAGTCAACCTCCACCTCTCGAGCCCTGCTCAGCTGGTGGGCAGACAGAGGTGGAGATAGCAGCAAGCTACGGCGGGGAGGGAAGGGCCTAGAGCAGTGGTGGGGAACCTTTTTTCTATTAGGGGCCATTGATCCAAAGAAAAAAAAGTCAGTCGCAGGCCACATAAAGCCCAGTGGGGGGAGGAGGCTTGTGGCTTCCCCTAGGCACTGGGGTGGGGTCAGAAATGAGGGTTTCAGGGTGCAGGAGGGGGCTCCAGGCTGGGGCAGGGGTTGGAGTGCAGAAGGGGGTGAGGGCTCCAGCTGGGGGTGCTGGCTCTGGGGTGGGGCTGGGGATGGCAGGTTTGGGGTGCAGGATGGGGCTCCAGACGGGGGCCAAGGGATGTGGAGTGTGGGCTCAGAACCGGGGTTGGGGTGCAGGAGGAGGTTCAGTGCAGGCTCTGGGAGGGAGTTCTGACCTGAGGCAGAGGATGCAGGGTGCAGGGCCCGGCCGGGTGGTGCTTACCTCAGGCCGCTCCCAGACGGCAGTGCAGCGGGGCTAGGGCAGGCTCTCTGCTTGCCCTGGCTCTGTGCTGTTCCCAGAAGCAGCCGGCTGGTCCAGCCCCTAGGCAGAGGGGTCAGGGGGCTCTGCGTGGTGCGTGCTGCCTGCGCCCATAGGCGCCGCACCCGCAGCTCCCATTGGCTGCAGTTCCAGGCCAATGGGAGCTGCGGAGCCAGCGCTGAGGGCAGGGGCAGCATGCAGAGCTTCCCTGATTGCCCCTGTGCCTAGGGGCTGCAGGGACATGCTGGTCACTTCTGGGAACTGGAGCCGACCCTAGCTTCCCACCGCAGCAGAGTCAATCGGCACTTGTGGCTCCAGCCACTCAGGGCGGTGCCGAGGCTCAGGGCTTCCGGCCTGCAGCATGGAGACTTGCCACAGGCCAGATTAAATTAAGCAGTGGGCCAGATCCGGCCTGCAGGCCATAGGTTCCCCACTCCTGGCCTAGAGGTGGATCAGGGGGCAGTGGAGTTTCAGACACTCAGTGTCCAGTTTTCACAAATTAGAAAGTTGGCCACCCTAGTTGACATGCCCTGAGTCTCCAAAGATGCTACTCCAGTGCCTAACTGAAATAGGGTGTAAGTATTTTGTCCTTAATTCTTGAAAGAGAAAGTGTGTGTATGTATGTTTTGTGTCAAACCTGTCTTACTTTACTAATACAGTCCTAGTGACTTCAGAGGTGTTGCTTGTGTAAAGTGAGCAAGGTTTGGCCTCTACTGTAGCATTACTAAAGCAGGTTAAATGCCACACCTACCTTCATACCTTAGCATGTTCAGTGACATAGTTTGCAGGGTTTTGAGTCTCTTTTGTGTGGGGAGGCAGGAGTGCATGTGTGTTTTATTTTCCTTTTCAAGTTTCTATTATAAAATGATCCTCCTCTATCTAAGATTACTAATGTATTGAAGTATTTCAAAAATTATACTAATATGTTCAAGTATCATAGAAACATATGAAATTCTTCTAAAAAACCATAAGAAAACCACTTAGGGCTTGTATTACACTACCGCTTAAGTTGACGTTACTTATGTTGCTCAGGGGCGTGAACCACCCCCCCCCCCGGAGCGACATTAGTTACATCAACTTAAAGCATTGTCTACACCACACTATGTTGGCGGGACGTGCTCTCCCCTATATAGCTTCCACCTCTCGCTGAGGTGGAGTAATTACATTGACAGGAGAGCATGTTCCCACTGATGTAGCGCGATAGTAAAGACAGTACAGAAGAATAAAGCCTTTTTTAAAAATAAAAAGTAGAATTCAGAGGAATATGTAGGATACAGATGAAATATGTAGAAAACGTGCATTGGCTCATCTGAAAAGTACTGACTGTAGGACCTCATTTTCAGTTACAAGGCCAGCACTATAAGTCTTTGACAGAATGCATGGTAAAGGTCCCCTCTTAAAAGGATTTTTTTTTTTGCCAGCTCCCAATTAGTTCATCAAATATTTTCAAAATGTAATAAAAAAGCATCAAAGCACACACACAAAATTAAATTCTGATGAGTGTTTCATTACTTTATGTATAATATCTTTACATTGCTGAAGATATAGAAGTACATTTGTTTTTAATTTTGCCACACCTAACCAAAACATACTATTTGGCAATTCAGTATTTGGCTGGGTCACATATGTGCATGGAAGCTTGCAGTAACACTGGTTCAGTAGTCACAGACATGGTATTGGATCTAATGGGTTTAGAGTCCAGGGGTTGGCAACCTTTCAGAAGTGGTGTGCTGAGTCTTCATTTATTCACTCTAATTTAAGTTTTTGCATGCCAGTAATACATTTTAATGTTTTTAGAAGGTCTCTTTCTATAAGTCTATAATATATAACTAAACTATTGTTGTATGTAAAGTAAATAAGGTTTTTAAATGTTTAAGAAGCTTCATTTAAAATTAAATTAAAATGCAGAGCCCCCCGGACTGGTGGCCAGGACCTGGGCAGTGTGAGTGCCACTGAAAATCAGTTCACGTGCCACCTTTGGCACGCATGCCATAGGTTGCCTACCCCTGGTTTAGACTGAGGCAACTTAGTCCTTTAATTTAATTAAATATTCGCTATTCTTTCTTTCTTTCTTTCTTTCTTTCTTTCTTTCTTTCTATTAAGTATAAATTAAACAGTGTGTTTAACCTTAGATAGATTAGTGCAGTGGTAAGGTGGCAAAGGGATTTAAAATCTTCTCACAAGTAATTTTACAAAGTAAGTCTTATATGCTCAAGCATTAACAAAACAATTAACTTAATTAACTTGGGGACAGTATGAGGACAGTTTTATGTTTAATAGTTTATGGAAATGTACTGTACAGACAAGGAATTTTAAAGTTTTTAAATATAATATGTCAGTGCTGTTACTTTATATTATATCCTCTTCAACTGGCATATTCCCTAGAAAATTGCTGAAGTAGCACAATAGCTGAAATTATACCACTAACATATTTATGGTACTGGACTACGCAAGCTGTTTTCCATTAATAACGTTTTGCCTTTTGGTTTCAAATAGTAACTTGCAAAGTAATTTAGTGCTGTAGAAACTTTGGGCCAAATTCATCCTTAGTGTAATTCCAGTGACACTATCAGGGAAGATTTTGGCCCAAGCCATTTAATTAAACGATATCTGCTATATTATATTTCTTCACTAAACTGAAAATTTCTTTTATTAATAGAAGCTTCATTTAAGAGAAATGTTGATGCAGCACCAAATAAGCAAAAAATGCTTGCATAATAAAAAGGGCAATTACATGTGGTGCTTTTTGAAGTTACACATCAATTTTCTTTAACTGTGCTATGGAGATTACCATAGAATCCTATAGGTTTCTGATATTTTTGTGCTGATTAAAACAAAAGCACTCTATTGAGTATGAGTGTAAGTGCGTTTTAAAGAACCATATGTTCTACACCATTAGCATTGTTGCTTGCCTCTACTCTGCTACTGAACTTGTAAAATTCCCCACTTAGATCTCAGACTAGCTCATTCTTAGTGTTCTGTCTTTGGGCTAGACAAGAGGTGGGCAAACTACGGCCCGCAGGCACATCCGGCCTGTGGGACCGTCCTTCCCGGCCCTTGAGCTCCTGCCCCCATCCCCCACAGCTTCAGCTTGCCACACCGCCAGCGCTCTGGCCCACCATTTCTGCCACGCAGCATGGCAGCGTGACTGGCTCCAGCCAGGTGGTGGGGCTGTGAGCTCCTGCTGCTCTGAGTGGAATGGTAAGGGAGAGGGGAGAGGAGGGATTGGATAAGGAGCAGGGGGTCCTGGTGGGCAGTCAGGGGACAGAGAACAGGGGGTGGTTGGATAGGGGGTGGAGTCCCGGGGGGCAGTTAGGGGTGGGGGGTACCTGGAGGGGACGGTCAGGGGACAAGGAGCCGGGGGGGTTGGATAGGTGTGGGAGTCCCGGGAGGCCTGTCGAGGGGCAGGGGTGAGGATAGGGGGCAGTGCAGTCAGGAGACAGGGAGCAGGGGGGGTTGGTCCCAGGGGGGTGGTCAGGGGTAGGGAGCCCCGGAATGGAGTGGTCAGGGGACAATGAGCAGGGGGGTTGGATGGGTTGGAGGTTCTGAGGGGAGCAGTCGGGGGCAGGAAGTGGGAGAGAGCAGATAGGGGGTGGGGGCCAGGCTGTTTGGGGAGGCACAGCCTTCCCTACCCAGCCCTCCATACAGTTTCGCAACCCCGATGTGGCCCTCAGGCCAAAAAGTTTGCCCATCCCTGGGCTAGACTGTGCCTTTACATGCAGCATTGAGAAATGGATGGTGCATATCCACCACCCCAGAAGCCACAGCAGACACTGTGCCTCTAAGACAGTCCTCAGAGGCACAGTTCTCTTCCCGCTTCCTCTTTGGGGTGGTAGCAATTTGCTGCTGGTATAACCCAACAACAAAAGTACAACACCCTTTGCGCTGGCTCAGTCAGACTTGCCAAAGCTATGCACATTTCCTGCCTCTCCGCTTCAGGAGCTCAGGATGAAATAAGAAGATAGCACACCCAGGAGTGCAAGGGGGTTCTTACTCTCCTTTATTTCTCTAGTGCCAGGCATATAGCCCAAGTCACAATGTAGCCCTTTTTGTTTAAAACATATGTACTTATACCTCACTATTAAAAGTTCATTCTTCAACTTTCAGAATCAGTGGAAATGATAAATGCCATTGAACCTTTAATAGATCTAATATTTAATGTGCTGCATATTAAATAACCTTGAGGAAATCCAAAGGAGAGACAAATTAGGACATATAATGATATATATATTAAACTGCATTAAAACATACCATGTCAATTCTGATTCTGAAAGGAAAAACCCCAAAATAACAGTAAAAACTAATTTCCCATTATTTCCCATGCCCAGCAAAATTCTTAACAAAGAAACAGAAATTTGATGCTATGACAAGTTATTTGGGTTGAGGGAAATTTTTGCTAAAATGAATAAAAAAGTAATTAGACTCACTATTGTGTGTCAAAAGTTCTCTATTTTTCATTCCTTTGATTAACTGATGGCAGAAATTATTTTACATGTCCTGCATTTTTAATATTGATCTCTGTCTACTGCCCTGCGGGAAGTCTGAGTCTATTTAATTACACCCACTGACTAAGAATTTTAATAAATATTTCAATGATGAATGGGATTTTTTGGCTCAGTAGAGACTGAGTACAAATGAAAGCAATATTGTAGTGTTTAGTTACCTAGAATAAACACAGAAAAGAAACAGCTCTTTTTCAGCAGGATTGCAGCTATGTATATTGGAAAAATTATCCCATTCAGAAAGTATTAATAAAGAAAGGGAGTCATGAAATTCTTGATATATCATTTGTAGCCAAAGTGCAAGACAGCCAAAAGCAGGAAAGAAACCGTCTTTTCATGCACTTTATCTGTTATGCAAAAGATAATAATGAAGAAGTGCTGCACAAGCATTAAGGTCATATAGCAAAAGCATATTAAGGCCTAGATTCTGATATTCTTACTCTGGTTTATTAGAACTTTACCTCAGAAGTCATCCAATTAACTTCAATGGGACAACACATGGAGAAGATACCCTCACTCATGCTGCTCAGTATCAGAATCAAGCTCTTAGAATCTCATTTTCAAAAATTCTACCATAATGCTGGTTTAGGCTAAAAAATAAATCTGACTGGAAGAAATTCTGAAGAAGGCAAACAGAAAAATTGCTTTTGAAAAGCACTCAGACCTGCTACTTGTCATTATTTAAGTGTAAATTAATAGCATTTTGCTTTCCTTTTGTACACAGTTTTATTATGCTATGTTCAACTGCAGTCCACAGAAGATTTGATATAGTAATATAGAAAAACATCTAGAACTATATACTTATTAAACAAAAAATAGTTATATTAATATGACAGTACAGGTAAGTTAGCAGGGATGAAAACAGTATTTATTTGATTTTTCCTGACCCCTTGCAGTTTAGTATGTAGTTGAGGACAGAACAATTACGATAGAACTTATTATCCACAATAAGCACAATGTGGGAAGGGAAAATAAGTAAAGAAGGGAAGGATGAGAGAGAAATTTTCTAACTAAGACAACAAGGAGTTGGAAAGGTCAAAAACTGATCACATACTTGGCTACTTAAAAACAAATTGATTCATGCACGGGAACCATCATTTCCACAATGTAATAAAAAGTGAGGACAGGCAAAAGAATGCTACAGTAGTTTTGCTACCTTATGTACAAATTAAGAGGTCAGTGAATAATCTGAACCATAATACATATTAAAAATCACAAACAAGCCATATGCTGAAGTAACAAATTAAAAGCACAAAATAAATACATTTCAGTGATCTTTCAATGCCATGATAATATGCAATGTATCTGTAACAAGTTCCAGGGTTTAGGATGGAATGAATTCATGTCAACATTCTAACATTTAACGTTAATTTAAAAATCTATGTTTTATCATGTGCAACTGCTGTGCTCATACTATACTTGATCACTGTTTCTAAAGTTCAGTGAATAAATCACAGAGAATAATTTATTTGACATATTTCATCTCTTCTTCTGTTTCCAGAATGGCTGGAAGCACATCACAATTTCCTCACATGTACTTGTTATTCAAAATGTACATAACATTATTTACATTTTTTTTATTGTGTAGCTTGACTGGAAACAGTTTGTTATGAGTATTCGTTACCAAGCATTTGAAATCTGAGCAACATTGGCTAATTGCAATTGGTCAAAGTTGTAAGGCATTGATTCTGTTCCCTGAGTGGATACGCATAATTCTTATAGTCAGAAGAATGATTTGAATAACCCAATAGGGTATCTTGCAGGGAAAATAGCAGTTTTAAGGAGATGTAGCACATATTTTCAGAAATTTTAGACCTAAATGTGAATATGTGCAGTCCTAGCTGTGAAGGATCAAGTCAGGTTGTTGTCAAGCTCATCATGGGCCAGATTCTCCCACCTTCAATCATAGTGTATAGTACAGCATTTCTCAAACTGGGGTCTGCGGACCCTGCGGGTCCCCAAGGGTACTCCAGGTGGTCCACAGGCACTGCTGATCAACTCCTCCCCCTCCCTCTATCACCCGGAGGCTACTGAAGCCAAACTGGGAGATTTTAGGAGCTAAAAGCCCAGCAGCACAGTGGGGCTAAGGCAGGACTCCCTGCCTGCCCTGGCTCTGCACCACTCCCAAAAGTGGCCGGCATGTCCCTGCAGCCCCTGGGGCGAACAGGGGGTCTCTGTGTGCTGTCCCCACCCCGAGCGTCAACTACGCAGCTCCCATTGACCAGGAACAGTGACCAATGGGAGCTGCGGGCGGGCAGGGGCAGTGCGCAGAGACCGCCTCCCCCCTGCCTAGGAGATGCTGCCAGAGAGATGTGCCGGTCACTTTTGGGAGCCACCTGAGTTAAGTGCCGCCTGTCTGGAGCTCACACCCCTCACCCCCTCCCACACCCCAACCCCCCGCCCCAGCCCAGAGCCCACACCCCGCACCCAAATCCCCTCCCAGAGCCTACACTCTGCACCCCCTCCTGCACCCAAACTCCCTCCCAGAGCCCACACCCCTCGCCCCCTCCTTCACCCCAACCCCCTACCGCAGCCTGATGAAAGTGAGTGAGGGTGGGAGAGAGTGAGCGATGGAGGAAGGGGGGATGGAGTGAGCCAGGGGTGGGAAGAGGTGGGGTGGGGCCTTGGGGGAAGGGGTGGAGCCTGGGCCTGAGCAGAGGTGCTTGGGGGTCCCCAAAAAATGTAAAATCAAAATGGGAGTCCTCAGGTTGCTGAAGTTTGAGAACAGCTGATATAGTACTTTACTCCACAAATGAGTCATAGAGCAAAATCCTGGCCCCATTTAAGTCAAAGGGAGTTTTACTATCAGCTTCAATGGGGCCAAGATTTTACCCACATGGATTAACAAGTGATTAAGGGTAGCAGAATTTAAGGCCTGTGAGCAAGAGAGTTTTCAGAATTCTGTGTTAATAAACAGTGCCTAATCATTATATAAAAGGCACCTTTTGCAGTGTGTATATATTTCAGATTGCAAGCTTAAATTTCTCTTTTCAGAGCATTCCAGTAAGCAATACTCAAATTGTTGTAATATTTGTTGAAAGTATAGACAACAGTGGCACTAGCTCAGCCAAGGCTAACTGATGTGACTATTCACAGAAAATCTGTCACAGTATTCTTCCATCTCTAATAAGTTAGCTGAGATCTCCAGTTTTTATTTTCTCACCATGGACATGGCAGTCTTGGCTGTTAGGAGTATGTTGGGATCCAATTAAAATAGATCTGGTATGTCCAGACAATCTAGTCAAACACCAGTTTCAGTTTAAGAAGACTGATCAGCTACAAAAGTGATCTCAGAGTCACTTCACTTCTGTGCCCGATAGTACTGTTTTCATTCTCCAGTTGTATCATGATGTACCATCCATATAAAGCTGACAGAACAAAATTGACAAATCAAGTTTTGCTCAATTAGACCATTTTGGTGGCTTATATGTAATGCCTTTATTGCTTTCTCATGTAATCAGAACCTCAATCAACAGTAAACTAATATCATTGTAAAAGGATAAGTACTTTATTTAAACATGGCAGATTTTCTGTGGGCTTGTCTACAGGGTGCGCTAGCCAGTTTGTTTACCTGCTGCATCGGCAGGTTCGGCGGACTGCGGCTCTTACTGGCCGCGGTTCGCAGTCCCAGGCCAATAGGGGTGGTGGGAAGTGGCACGGGCAAACCATGGGAGCCACGGTCCCCCGAACCTGCAGATGCGGCAGGTAAACAAACTGGCCCAGCCCGCCAGGGTGCTTACCCTGGCGAGCTACGTGCCAGAGGTTGCCGACCCCTGCGCTAGGCCCTTCCCTTCAGGGCCTGCAGCCTGGCAGGCTACGGGATAGAGCTCCCTTCTGCTCCCCGAGCCTGGCCAGCACTGCGCTGTCCGCAGTGCTAGTCTCCCAGCTCTGGAGACTGACCTTTCCCTGCCAAAGGCCTGGGAAAGACGCATTGCTCCCTTCCTGGGCAGCCTTTACAGAGGCCCAAGCTGAGCCCTGATTGGCTGTCTCCAATCTTGGCTCCAATTGGCTCCCAACAAGCCCTTTTCTAATTGGTGGCCCATCTGCGCAGGTGCACTGGCCTGATGCAGCCTACACTCTCTGGGAGTGGGGCAGCCACCCCACTACACACACTAGTGCACAGTAGAATTTATACCCTTCTAGTACAGATTAACACACTATATAGACAAGCCCTAAGTGTAAGTTTAGAAATGGAGGCAATAAATAAGTGGAGCAAGAGTACATGACTGGTGAGAATAGAAAGTAAAGAAATACCACCAGACAAATCCAATAGATCCTAAAGTGATATGGAATCTGTGATGAGATGTACAAGAGCCCAGAGACAATACTGAAGACCCTAGTAAAGGCATACCATGTATTGAACTTTTGTTACCCTAGAAGGAGTTCACTCATCAATTTTGATGGTGTGACTTAGCCAGAGGGCTGAGCCACAGAAGACCTGACCAGCTAAGGCAACAACCTCTAGGGGGCACCAGCACCAAGAAAGATTGCAGCACCACACCTAGGTGACAGGAGGCATTCAGGAGGTGAGTGTTCCCCATCACAGGATTCAAATGATTTTATATTATTGAAGGGACCCAATTTTGGCACTCATACTCATTGAGTAGTACCTTACTCTGCCAACAGTCCATTTAACTTCCAGTTATTATTGCAGGTTCTGATCCTACAAACATTTAAGTGTGCATGTAACTTCATAATTTTAGCCCTTTAACTCCTATGGGACTACACGTGTTCTTAAAGTTAAGCCTGGGCATAAATGTTACCAGAATCAGGGACTAGAACTGTATTTTTGTTAAAAACTTTTCACTGAGTGGCAAAAAACTGTTGTCACTTCAAAACAAAATTATATCACTGTTACCAGTGAAAAGTTATTTTGACATCCAGTACATTAACAAAGCTACTGTGAGTATGTTTTATATACGCAGGACAAACTTTTCAAAAAGAGAAGCCTAAAGTTAAAGTACTAAGACCATATTTAGATGGGATTTTCAAAAGCACCAAGAGTGACATAGAGAGACCCAAGTCCCATTGATTTCAAACTACAAGTCTTGATGAAGGAATATAATCTGGTCAAAGCTGATCAAAGTCAAAATTAATCTTCCTTGATTTATGGAAATTTAATATATTGGAAGGTAGTGTTGGTTGTAACTACAGCACAGTCTACTTGCTTATCAATTTTGTGTTTGAGTTTGTGTTGCTTTCACAGTAAGAATGTTAGTATGGCCCTGCACTTGTCTTTTTCAGGTTGATGAGTATTTTAAGTGTGAAAATTCTTAGTAGAAAAAAATCCACAGTTTAAGAATCTGTATAGAATAGAATCGAATAGATAGAGATTGGCATATTTCAGATGTGCGTGAAGAATTCCCATAAGTATTTTATAACTACATGTAGTCTTTAAAGTGCTATGCAATAAAAGTGCTATAGGCATCATTATGTAGTAAGTTAACATATATCTTGAGTTTTAGCCCCAGCTCTGCCAATGATTCAATGTGTAACCTTCGGCAAGTCATTTAAGCCAAAATTTTCCAAACTTAGGTATCTAAAGTTAGGCACTTAAATACATATGTAGGCATCTAAATAAGTGGTCTGATTTTCAGAGGTGCTTATCATTAGAGCTGGTTGGGGGGTGCAAGAAGGAGAGAACCAGATTTTCCATTTTATGGGAAACTCCACCACTTCAAATATTTCTTCTCTTCTAAAACAGAATTAAAACAAAATGTTTCAAATTTTTCTGCAAAAGGAAGTTCCAAAGTAAACAATAAATAAATAAAAATTCTGTTTTTGGTCGATCAAAACTTCTTGTTTCAATTCCAACCTTTAAAAAATGTATATTAAAGCCAAATGCATTTCATTCCAAATCAAAAAGTTCCATTTTGTTTTTTCAAGATGAAATTGTCAAAATAGACATGTTTTTCTAAACACTTTGATTTTGAAAGAAATGGCATTTTTTTGTTAAAAACTGTTCTGATGAAAAATATGGCCAACTCTACTTATCACCCACAACATATTGATGTCAACAAAAGCTGTATGTATGAACTAAACTCTAATGGGTCAAAATAAAATGAAGTCCTAATACAATAGTAAAAATCTTCTTTGAAGGAAAGGATAGATAGCACAAAATATTCAGAAGTGACACATTGCAAGAGTACTATGAATAGCAGTTTCAAGTTATGTTCATCTGTGATAATTCCAAACACAGGGTGGCTCAAGCTGAACATTTAAGAAGGTGATCATTCCAAACCTAATTATATTTTATGAGGATACTAGTGATGAGACCATATTGTAGCATTAATAGAAAGACTACCAGAATGCTTATCTATTGATTCATCCTTCCATTCAAAAACATTCAATTCCTGTTTTACAGTGCTCTCACATGAAGACAAGGAGCCAACAGTACGTAGTTTCATCTTGACAAATCGGGATGTAATCCATTTGAGCCAAATTTAATCCAGGCATAAGCAGATGCATCCCTTACACCAGGGCTGAATTTTACCTTCTCTTTTAGTTTCAATAATAAAAGCTCCTAACAAGGTCTGAGGAAGAGAGAAGAAGGTGCACTGGCTAAGCAGTTGTGCATGGAGGTATTGGGTGAAATCTTGACCCCACTGGAGTTGATTCCATTATACCTGCAGAGGCGAGGAGCAGGAATTCAAGATACATGCAAGGAGTAAGCTCCACAGCAGTAGTTACTACAGCTATGAGCACCTCTACCTGCAACCATTTGCCAATATGTGGTCCATGGCCTGTATCATTCAGACCCATCCTTTCCGGGGTCACTATAAGTATCCTTGCACACTCAGCACAGATAGACACCATTGAACCTGATTCTTACCAAACCAGTTACTGGAGTAACTTCATTGAAGTTCAGTGGAGTTACACTTGTGTCAAACTGGTGTAGAGGGAATGATAAAGCAACCCATTAATGGCTGCATTCTGCATACACATTCTTCCTACCTCTCCCAGCACACCTGTTCTTGGGCAGTGATAATATGGCCACAAATTGGAAGGAGATATATTTTTTTCTGAATATTTTTATCGGGGAGGTAGGGAGAAAACACAAGGAGATACCATTATACACTAAGCAATATTTTAAATCATTTAAAGCTGCTCAGTTGCAACAATATACAATTTTTGTTGCCCTATTAGCATTATCTTGTTGTTGTTACACCATGCTCCACCCACACAAATGCCAGACTAAAACATAGGTCCAGGTTCTGGTCTCTGCTATGAGTGCTTTACGCTGATCCAGTGACAAACTAGGGCTGTAAAGCAGGGGTGGAGCAACACTATGTTGTCTTACCTATGCCCTGCATAATCCCTGGATCAGGGGCATACCAGGGCAGAGGAGTGGCCAGACTGCTCTGCACTCTGGTAATTTTGGGTGGTACAACAATCTATTGGCAGTTGTAGCAAAGATGCCTTAAGTTAGAGCATCCGTAGAGATTGAAGGAAAAAAACAGAAGTCAGTAACAGGGTCAACATCATATTTGTTATAAAACCACACATAGAGAAGCTTGTGATAAAGGTCAAGAATGGGATATCCAGAAAAGTTTTTAAACTTTACCGGCATAATTGAAGTCTCCCCAGGTCTGTTTTTTCTTAAAATCACGGGTATGTGGCAGATACCACGATCAAAGAGACTTGAGTCCAAAATAAAGAGGCTAATATTTTTATCACTATTAACTGTTCTTGAGCAGTGTAGCATCAGGATGCTTTCTTGTTCTTTTTTAAATCTTTAAAACATTTACTGTAGCCAATACAAAGAAAAAATCTCTATTTACAGTATATTCGAATTCAAGCATTGTTCCCCATATGTTCTTTTTCTAGTATTTCCCCGTCAAGATGCTGGAGTTGTATATCTGTTAGTCTTTAGTGATCTTGCACACCAGCAATTCATTTTGATATAACTTTAAATGGATTTTATTCATTTCAGCATGTGAAAATCTGAAATGGGATTTCTGACCCATTGCCTGTGAGTGTAGGGTGGCACTAACAGGAGCAGTAAATGCAGAGTGGGTTTCTTCAATCAGAAGTATCAGTAACAAATGTATCAGCATTAGAAGATTGTGGTCAGGCATTCTTGCCCTAAACTACCAAAACAATCTTGGTTCCATGTTCTATCTGTTGAGATAAAACAGCATTTTTAGTATTCAGCCTATTGCACAGTGCTTGATTTGGTTAAAAATTAACCCCTAATATTTCTGGTAATCTACATCTCCAGGAAGTTATCCAATATACAATTAATAACCTTAATCTTAATGATATCCCCCACTCTCTCAGCTGTGAGTTTGAAATCTAAATTGTTAACAATCCATATAATTTCAGACACTTACAAACACGTAGCTCAAGGTTTTCCAGTTAGTGATTTTCAATTTTTGGGTGCCCAATTTGAGGTACCTTGAAAGGGCCTGAATTTTAGAAAGTGCTGATAACACCCATCCTCTGAAAATCAGGCCCCTTCAAGATGCCTTAAATTGGTCACTCAGAAATTGAGGCACCCAAAATCACTAGCCATTTCTGGATTGTTAGGCCGGCATGCCTAACTAAAACACTTAAATCCATAATTAGACCCCCTAAATACAAAGTATCCTGAATTTCTGAGGTGCTGCTTCTAGAGTGGAGTGCCTATAGGCGTGAGGCAAACCCACAGCTGGACCAAGGCTACTCACTCAGCCAGTGTTTTACCAGGACCTCCTCAGGACCTGGAAACTAGTCTCAGTGACCAAGTCCATGGCGGCCACTGAGGAGGAGGACCTCCTCACAGAGCCCCTCACAACCTCCATCCCGGTGTGCAGGATGTCTCCATTGGTGACACCGGAGGTTGGTCCTGGGTGGTACCACCAGGATAAGAGACCTCCTGGACTACAACTACACGGACTAGTTGGATCCCCTAGTGGTCAGCTGGTGCATTGAACTATCCACCTCTCGAGTCCCCCGGCATATACTCCAGGAGGCAAGGGCAGCCTTACCGCCTTCCTCTATCACTTTTCTTGAGCACCACTTCCGGCGCGCCCCTCACCCCTGGCCCTTCAGACCTCACCAGCCTATTCATGGGCAAGGCCCAGGTCACATGACCCCCAGTCACAAGTATTTCACTCTGCTGCCAGAGCCACAAGTTAGTCTGTGCAAAACAGTACCACTCGGCTGGGAACCTTCCTTCTGCCTTGCAGTGTTAGACTCCCTTAGGCTTCCAGCCTCCCTCAATCCTAGTCCTGTCCCAGCCTTGCCTGAACCTTGTTCCAGCCCTGTTCAGCCTTGTCTGTATCCTATTCCAAACTTGCTTCAGACCTGGACCTGCCTTCTGACCCCAGGCCATACCCTTGGACTGACTCCAACTCAGCTTCAACCTTTGGCTAGCATTGGGTCAGACTCCAACTCTGATCCTGATTTGGCTTGTCTACAGACTCTGACACTGGATCTCACACACAGCCTGTCCCCAGGCCCCAGTTTCAATGCTGCCTTAGGCCTGGCTTCAACCCTTAATACCTGTGCTTGACCATTGCTCCCACCAGGCCTGACCACCTGGAACCCAGAGTCTGACAATGGGGGCCACACATCTCAAAGAACTTACCTTACAGTCACTGTCTTTTCTTCTCTAATGATGGTTCCTATGGGAATTCACTGTGGATGACTCAGAAGCAGAACTCAGAAAGGAGGAGAGTGTGAGGATCTATGCTGCACCACAAACCACAGGCTTTTTAACTAACTACACACTAAAACTAGCTAACTATAAGAAGAAGATAAATTATTTACAAAAAAACCTGATCAGGAAGACAGGAATGCTGGCAAAGCTGTGAATGCTGAGAAGTTCCGTTTCGGACCTCAAGTGGTAGAAAAGAACTGGAGAGGTAGTTGGTCCACACTGCCCCTTATGTCCGCAGTTCAGAGCATGAGGAGGTGCAGTGCACAGCATGCACTGACAGATATGGCTGTTGAAGAATCTTTTAGTCTGGGGAGCATGGAGCACATGCACACACCCATGGTGAATACTGAAAGGGATCATCACTTGAAGAGTTATAACACCACTAGTACTGTATTTTTGGTGAATAGTACACCAGGAAAAACCTCAAAAAATCACTACATGTAAGATAAACAAGGGTAGAAATCTAACTGGTTTATTTCACCAATGTGGGAGCAGAGGTTACAATTTTCTCCCCCTTTGCATATGCAAAGATTCACTCCTGGGGGAGAGCAGACAGATGTACTGCTACTACTTTCCACCAAGTGAGAGTAGCTTTAAACTCTGACAAGATCCCAGCAGTGCCTGGCCAGTGAAGCCTCACTGGGTGGTGCACTGAATCACCACATCTCCCAGGTACCTTGGGCCCAGCCTCTCCCAAGCTACCCTATCCACTTGGAGGGTTGTGAAAATTTGCCCCAGACCCCCTGTCAGATTTGTGAGTTTATTATTAATGTAGTCAAATGTCAAAGAGCTAGATATTATTGAAATGCGACTATAAGTGCCTTATCTGATAAATTAAAAATTGCAAAGCAAAGGACTGCCCATATATAGATCCACATCAGTCCATCCCTCCTCAACAATATTAGAAAAGAAAAAGGTGAGTGCTGAAGAGTGTCCAGGAGGTTAATAATGGGCTTCATTGCTTGCTTGGTTTGGTCACTTTTGACTAAGACATTCATGCCAATAAAGGCTTTTCAACTGACTTCACTGGGTTATGCCGCACTGGTTGAGAATGCAAAGAAAAAAAAATCCATCAATATTCACTGGTCACTAAGACCCCATGAGAGTGCCCGAAGGGGAGGTAAGGAGCAACTTGCTCTCTCACCCATCCTTCAGCTACTCCAACCCCATTCCAGCTATTACAGCTCACACCCTAACCAAGCCCAATGCAGCTCTCACTCCTCACCCACTACCTACTCATACAGAAATCTACTCCAGGAGTGGAGAAGTATCATTCCAAGAAGACCAAAGGCAGTGGCTTGGAAAGTTGCTCCATGCAAGACAAAACCAGTGTTGCCAATTCTGGCAATTTTGTAGTGAGTCTTGCAAAATTTGTTCTTTTTTTTAAAGAGCCTCAGCTTCTGGAGTCAGATTCTTATGTGAGAACTTAGACTTTAATTTAAAAAAGAAGCTTCTGAACCTCACGGTTGAAAATAAAAGTTCAAAAAATTAAACCCTAAATGCTCAAAACCCAGAAGGCAAATAAAGACCCATAATTACAGATTTTTTAAAAAATGGTGAGAAGCATTCCCAGCAGGAACCCGTATATGTTGATGAACTTCCCCCACCCAGCAGCCAGCATTAGACTCCTCACCCTGCCTATAGCCTACATCATGCACCAGTCCCCCAATCAAGCACCATCCCCGTAGCCAGAACAGCCATATACCCAACCCCAAACACCTACATTATTCTATATTGACTTAAGTGTTTATATACTGCACCAAAATCTGTGCTGTGATCTTGAAGTGAATGGGCTTTGGATCAGGCCTTTAATAAGGACAAGAACCTGAACTTTAAAATTCAACCCATATCACACATAAAAAGTTTTGCAATTTTATGGCTTACAGAGATGATACAATTATTTTACCAAAATTAAATATTTAAGGCAAAAATAAAATTTATATATTTTAAATCTTTAAAGAAATACATTCCTTCCCCAATCCCCCCAAATCTTACTGATTTTAGAAGAAATTGCCTATATCCTTTAGAGACAAGCATGCTCAAAACTACTAAGTGAAGTATTTCCCTCAGAGATGCCATTGACCCAAGGTCTCCGGTCCTGACATTTGAAAAACTGCTCAGTATTGATCACCTTATAGATCCGGATCTCTTCAGATGTTGCTTTACTTTCCAGATACCTATCACTTTTCACTTAATTGAGTTCTGTGTTTTAATGCACAAGTGAAATTTACTAATATCTCAGCCTCAATAGAAAAGTCTGCCTGTAGCTGTGTATTCTGTGTCTTATTTGCATGTTTACAAGATGTATTTTTTCTCAATCTAACTGTGGCCCTGATTTTTCCATCCCTATCTCAAATATATTAGTGTTCTCCAAATTAGGCAGGCTTCTCTAACTGGTTTTGAAATCTTTACATAAGAGTAGAACTGTACTTAAAGAAAAAAATGTATCTGTTTCAACATTGCTCTACATTTGGCTTATCTTTATTTTATTTATTAGGGAAAATGAATTTTCAGCAATGGTGGGAGGAGAGAGAAAGAAGGAAAACTATATCAAAATAAGACAATTTGTCACCCTAGAATAATATGGAAGAGAGGACTAATGGAAAAAATTTCACGATAGGAGAGTAATCTATAGCTAGATTCACTAACACTAAAGGTCCTAAAGAAGGAATCTCACTTAAAACCATTAAATTTTAAATGTATATGAACAAAAATAATACTGCTGTGTGGAACAATAATGTAGCATTGTAGTTTTGATACCTTTGTCTTATTCATTCCACTTTAGAAATGCAGAACATGGTTTACCTTTCCAAAATGTTAATTGGATCGGCAGAAGATTGAGTGCAATACAGGACTATACCCTAGAGGCAAAAGTCTACCACATGAGTCGAAGCAGTTCAGACATTACAAAAATGCCTATGAACTCTTCAAGCAGAAACACAGTTTGAACAAAAGGCAAGATGTCATTTTGAGGAATTCACTGACAGTGGGTATTTACAAGAGGCCAGGAAACATTTACTTGAAACTTTCAAAGTATTTTTGTAAACCAACAGTTTACAAAAAAACAATCAATCCAACAGCCAACAAAACCTTTCAGATGTATAGTGCTCTTTTACCCAATCAATAAGTTACAAATAATTGAGCCTAATCTTGTGAGCTGCTGAGCACCATTATGTGCATAATTATTTAAGAATTCATTTTAGATGAATATATGTACTATACTGATATTGTAGTATAACCCAAGTTCTAACAAATGATTTTCATTCCCTTCATCACTGTGTTTTCATTAGTCATTACAGACAAATTCGTATGGCTGAGATCTTTGCCAGTAGAACTCAGTGGAACTTTTTATTGTATCCCCATGTGAACTAATCACATGATTAACTTATTTATGTAGCACTGATCCTGAGAGGTGCTAAGCATTTTTAATTCTAGTAAACTTAAATAGGATCTGGTCTACAAGTACACTACCAGTACTGCCTGAAAATTTCAGAGATTCATGCACAAAGGAAGAAAATACAGCATCTGTCAAACAAAGCAGCCAAAACAGAAATCTTGGCTCTGTAGAGATGAGTGGCTGATGCTCTAACTCACTATACAAACAAATGCCCTATTTTTAATATTTAAGTTATTTGGCACAAATTTTGCTTTGTTACACTGGTGTGAATCTGGAATAACAGATTTCTACCAATATAGCATAGCAGAATGTAGTCCAGTATTTTCAAAACTCTCATGTGTTCCTCAATGTGAAGGTCTCCAAGGCTTCTTACTACTTAGAATACTAAACAGTTCCTAATACATAGCATAGGGAAACTGGGATATGAGGGCCAGATTCTGAGCTGATATAAAGCATCATAGTATCATAGACTTCAAAGCAGAAATGCTGATTTATACCACCTGAGGATAGGTCTCTGCATAGTCTCCAGAAGATGTGGAGATGCACATTCAGGGGTTATGGGAGGATTTCATGCACTTGTGAAGTTAAAGGACTCCAGTTGCATGAAAAAGAGGGATGTAAACCTGGAGAGATGTCCCATGAAAGCCTTTTCCAGCAAGAGGAAACTTGGCAGCTGAAATATAAAGAGGCTTGAAGTGCTCTTGCAGGAAAGTTAGATGTCTCATTGTTGGGCTATTGCTTCATTTGTTAGGAGTGGCAAGAGAAAATCAGCATTTGGATGGTGAGCGTACTTGTCTGGGTAGGGGGCTTGCAGGTGCAATTAGGATATATAGACAAGTATTTTCATCCTCACTACAATTTACTTAGATAAAATTAATTATCTGCAGTGTTCTAAGTGTAAAAAAAGTGTTTAAAGAACTTTTATAACAAACATAATTTGACAGAATATAATTTAAACAGATGCTTCACTATATTTTAGAATAATTATTGAATCCTGCTTGCCTCTATAGTAGCAGCCTTTCTAATAAGAGGATAGCATTTTTTCACAATTTTCCATGCATGGATATTCTTGGAGTCAATGTTCCTGTGCACAGACTGTAACCATGACAGCAGGATATTTGAAAAATGAGGAATTATTACATTATGTATAGGGATGGAGGGGTATAGTAAGTCTGTCATGAGAGTCCATGGGTCCTGTGACTTTCTGGCACCCAAGGGCCTTGTCAAGCAATTAAAAGATGTGATGTTAGAAACATTTTTGAAAAGTCTAATGTAGGCAAAGCACATTGTAGACTTCCCCAGACTTTAACTCAACCAGTTTAGCACATGTTAAAATACACATTGATTTATGTACAGTAGAGTTTTGCCAAGTGTTACTCAATCTCTGCTAACACCACACCTTTTTTCCTAGACTACACAAGTGATTTTCAGTCTGTTCTTGTAAAGAAACGGCACAATCCTTCCCCACTCTGCAGCTGGTCTCCACTCTAGGCAGTAAAAGATATCACCATACCTACTGCTGCTGCCCTTGTTCAGGGGGGCTACATAGGTTTTCTAAACACAGGTTTTCTACTAATTGAACTAAATTAGTAGAAAAAATGATTTAGTTAAATTGGTACAATATAGTACAATTGGTACTAACAGAGTTAAACCAATATATAGGCGTCTGTATTGATTTAGCTTTTTTAGCCCCAACTTTGGGGAGTATGCTGAGCTGTAAGCTGTTGCTTCTACATATCTTCAGAGAGCAAGCATTATAGACAAGTAATGTTTCATTCTCTAAAATTTGCTGGTACAATAGTCCCACAGACAGATTAAAATGTTCCAGGGAGGGCCCTTGAAAACATAAAGATATATGTAATAAATTGATTTCAAACAGGAATCTGCCAGAGCATGATTCACAAAGCATGCCTACAAGGACAAAGTATTATAAGCCAGATCATAGCTAGTCCTATGTGAGCATGCAGGGGGTAACAGGAGCCACAAGACACCTTCCCCTGCCTTACAATCTGGCTGGGGAATAGAGTCATTGTGCCCTGTTGGTAGTTTGGTGATGCGAACCTCTCCAAAAGGGGCAATGGCATGTAGGATAAAGGCAAGGCTACAGCCTTGCCACCTATTAGCAGAACTGGCTGGACCTAGCAACACCCCTTCAGAGTTGTGGTGCTGCCACTGACACATACTCTCTGATGCGCGAGTCATTCATAAATTCCTCTTGTGGCATCTACTGCAACAAAGCTATCCTGCTGTATCCTGAAGGTACCAGTCTGACTTACATGTAAATTGATAACAAGAAAAACAATTGATGTCCAAAATGCCTGAACCCAAAACAAGAGACTTACCCAAAAATAGAATGTGGATGGAGAAATTTGGCTGCTTCTAATGCAAAATGTAAGTGTCACCTGTATTTGTGAGACAAAGCTGAATGCAACCAGTAGTCCTGGGTACAAGCCGAGAGAGAGCCACGTGGATGGACTGTAAAGCTCCTGAATGGGAATGGATCTGAGACTAGCACCTACTGCACACTTGCTTCTGACTGAATGTGTTTCAAAGTAACCTCAGAGTTTTAGGTCTGCTCAGGACTATTCATGAGAGATACAATCAGAAAGCCATTTATACATGGTCTCTGACATAGATTTACTTATCTTTCTAAAGAATTTATAGGACACCAATCACTAATATCTAGATTCCAAAAATAATTGTACTAATCAATTATACCTGACATATAGATATATTATTTCTATTTCTATTTGGACATATATATTACAAATCATATATTCAGTTTAAAAAAAAAAACAAGCTAATAGATGGTTAAAGATTCCCTGCTAAACACTCCAGTATCAGGAAATGATTATCTACCAGACTCAGCAAGGCTGTTAAGCATGTGAGTAATTCCATTCTGATTCCGCAGAGCGCTTAAGTATGTACTTAAAATGAAGCACCTACTTAAATGCTTACCTGAATCAAGGCTAAAAAAAAATCGTCCATTACTTTATAGTAACTGTGGTTCTTTGAGATGTGTTCTCTATATGGATTCCACTATTGATATGAGTGCAACCCATGCTCATGAGATTGCATTCTTTTGCCCAGATTTATCCTTTGGGGCTGCACCTACACCCTAGATGTCCTAATCCCCTCCTGCCCCATCTGAGGGTATAAAGGGTAGAGTGGGCCTACCCATCCCTCAGTTTACACAACCTGGCTGGGGAAAAGAGAACCTCAAAAGGAGGAGTACTTGGTAGTAGTGGGGAAGGATAACAGGTCACAGAATCCATGTGGACAATACATACCGAAGAACTACAATAAGTAGGGTAAGTAACTGTTCTTTCTGCTTCGAATGATGGTCCACATGGATTCCACTCTTAGTGACTGATGAGCAGTTATCAGTTTGCTTAGTTAGCATGGGGACCACATACCCTGAGTTTGAAGGTGATCTAGATGGGCTTTCCACCCGCATTGGAGGTATCTGTCGCTGGAGTATTGATTGATAGAGGTACAGAGAAGGGGACACTGTTGAGAGCCGAGACCCACTCTTGAGGATCTAATTGTAAGGATGGGTGGGACTAGAATCTGGGTCTGCAGAGCCTGGGATGGCTGACAGTCCCACATTGCCACTGGGAGGGCATGCAGAGCCATATCCAAAGAGCATTGTGGTGAAATTAGGTGTCACCGCAAGTACTGCCCAAAGGGTCTAGAGTGACAGCACCTTGCAGCCTTCTGATTGGCCACGCACACTTTTTAACCCCGGTGGGCAACCACATAGACTTCTGGCCTACTGTGACTCCAGACCGCACCTTGCTTCTGACCTCCAGCCTCCAACCCTAGCCTGACTCTTGCCTCCTGATCCCAGCCTGGTTCTACCTCTTATCTCCGGTCTCTGAACTCAGCCTGCCTCTGACTCTTGCTTATTTATCCTGATACTAGTGATAACTCTAATCCCTGCTGCCTCGGTGTCCATGCTTGAGTTGTGGACACCAGCCCAGCTGTGACTGTTAGGCCAGACTACCTACACCCTAGTCTCTTGCACTAATAAGGGAATTAGGGAGGCCAGAGTGACCACCTTGAACTTGAAATGATAGATGAATTTGAGACACCTGAGGTCCAGAATGAGACACCAACCCCCTTTCTTCTTTGGGATGATGGAGCAGTGGAAATAACCCCATCCCCCAAGCTGTAGGTGCATCTCCTGCACTGTTCCCAGTTGTGGAAGGGAGTCCTTTTCTTGCTTGACCAGTATGTTGTGGAAAGGATCTCTGAAATGGGAGGGGGGAAGGAGGGTGTGGGGTACAAAGGGACTGAAATTGGGCATGAGAACAGTCAGGAGACCCTCTTGTGCATGGTGATCTGAGTCCAGACTTTCCAAAGGTAAAAAGAGGTGGTTGCCAAAGTGGAGGAAAGAGTCCTTGAAAGATGCCGTGGTACTCTGAGGTCAACATCTAAGGCTGATAGCAGGACTAGCGGAGGAGTGCTGCCTGAAGGAGCTCTGGGGTCTTGCTTGCTTTCTCTTGTGGCTGGGATGTACAGACCCAGGGAATGCTGTGTAGCCCTTATGCTCTTTAATGAATTAAAGACCTCATCATTCTTTGAATTACAAAGTTCATTGCTCTTGAAAGGCAGGTCCTTGATTGTGACATGGATCCCCCTGGGAATCCCTGATACTTGGAGCAAGGAGACTCTCCTCATCACCACAGAATTTTACATGTTGTATGTCACTGTATCCGGTGCATCGAGTGCTGCCTATAGGGAAGTACAGGCTATCAGCTGCTTCTCATACCTTATAGATTTTAATTTCTCCCTATGGTCAGGAGGAATTCTGCCCATAAATTCAGACAGTTTGTCCCAGCAGGCCACTGTAGGGAGTCCTGGAACCTCCACCTGTTCTGGGTGGGGGCCAGCAGGCCGGAGAGCAGCCACTATCCTGTGTCTCTGCTCCCCTGTATGCGCCACCCATGGCAGGTGGAGGGTCCAGGGCTCCCCACAGTGACCCAGGCTCCCTGGGCGGCTCTTACCATGGCCCAGCTCTGGCTTCTGGCCTGACCAGTGGGCAAGGCCTCGGGAGGAAGAGGAGGGTCAGGGGATGGAACCCCATAGTGGGGCGGGGGGTGAGGCGCAAAGGACCACCTAACACCAGGAAGAGGTTGGCACCACTAGCAGGGGCTTATCACCTTATCATCTCCCCAGCCATGAAGCACAGCCCCTGCCACTCCACACCTGCTTGAGGCTACTACACCCATGTTAAAAAGTGGGTGTGCACGGCCCTCTCACTTTTAATAGTGCGGGGAGGGGCATGGCCCCTTTGGCCCCCCTGATTCCGGCGCCCTTGTGTCCCAGTATAAATAACTAAATTTCCGAAACGTACTTGTTAATTAGTAAAGCTGACTGAATTTTAAAAGGGAACATTTTTTTTCTTTCTGCGGGAGCATATTGATTTCAATGAAATTATATTTAGAAAAAAATCAACTCCGTGTTTCAATAACACTGAAGTGTTCCATATTGGCATTTTTGGAATGAAATGTTTCAATTTTTTTTTCAGGACTTTGGCCTAACAGTCCAGACTCAAGATGTTTTCAAAAAAGGAAAAAGTACACCAAGAGAAGCTCTTTGCAGTGTTGTAGCCATGGTGGTCCCAGGATATTAGAGAGACAAGGTGGGTGAGTGAATATTTTATTGGACCAACTTCATTACAGATAATAAAAGATATCACCTCACACACTTTGTCTCTCTAGTATCCTGGGACCAACCCAGCTACAACAATACGGCAAACAACAATGAAAGATATCTAATTTTGCCATCTGAAATGGAAACTCCAGAACATGAAGAAAAAGGAAGCAAAACTTATCCGTGACAGCTACTTCCTGAAAAACTGAAAGAAACAAATCATCATCCCCAGAGGACTCACCGTCTATAACCCTCTGACCACTGCTTACAACTCCAAATGTGCTGATCAGCTCTGCAGAAGGACTTCAGAAAAAAATGAAGAACTGTCCCCTGCACCACTCATACTCTGGAAGGCACTACCTCAAACAAGATATCATCACATACTCCCATACACCAGAAGGACAAAAAAATCAAGAATCCTACCTGGAGATCATGTGAGAAACCCAAAACGACTATCAAAGAAGTTGGCCAAATCAAAGATATTACCTCACTCATCTTGTCGCTCCCAGAGAAGCTGACATTAAAATTCTGAGGCCCACAATGGTTTGGACAGAAAGCCTATGGGGCATTTTAATGACATCTAACCTCACTCAACTAATTAAAAAAAAAATTGGAGATCTACCTATCTCCTAGAACTGGAAGGGACCTCAAAAGGTCATTGAGTCCAGCCCCCTGCCTTCACTAGCAGGACCAAGTACTGATTTTGCCCTAGATCCCTAAGTGGCCTCCTCAAGCATTGAACTCACAGCCCTGGGTTTAGCAGGCCAATGCTCAAACCACTGAGCTATTCCTCCCCCTGGGCTATGTTACTGGGGACATTGAGTACAAATGAATGTTATACCAAACTTATGCTTTAAAAAGGTTAATATTTGACTTACTAGTCTAAAACTTTGATGTATCCATGCCAGAAAAAAACAGATTTTTCTAATGACCATTTCTAATTCTGCACATGTACATGCACACGCTGTATCAGGTGAGAATGTAGGTAACACTACACAGAAAATATGCACACAAAAATGGAAGCCTCATTAAAAGTCAGTTTCTATGGATGTTGTCCCACAGCCACCCACTCACACACACACCTCCTGGCAGTAACTTCTTTGAATTGTAAAGTATTTAATAATTTCTTTGGGATATACCCTAACACTGAATGACACTAAAACTCTAGAGATTAGTTAATAATAAATAAATCAGTCTTTTTTTCTCCTTTGTCAGTGACTCATGTCCCAGTTTATTTATTCCTGTGATATAAAGCCAAGGAAAAATTGTGTTGGCCCTGTTGGTACAACAGAAATTGAACTAACCAATATATTTGTTAGAGTCTACATTTGTTTTAATAATATAAAGTTTTGAAATTGTATTCACTGGATCAATCCTCAGGTGCACAGCATTTACATTCAGCACAGCTAAGGGGGACAGTGGCTCTAAGCCAATTATAAGGTCCTTTGATCCTGGGCTGGCCAGGGATTTAAATGACTCTAGGAATAACTTGGAGCAGCCTATGGGCTGCCTGCAAGTAGGACTGCTGTGACAGGTGAGGGTCAGGCAGATCACCATGCACTCTGGCCCTGTCCCAACATAGACCTGACATGCTCCTCCCTACATAAGGTATGTCCATACTGGAGATAGGAGTGAGGCTTCCAGCCCAAGTACATAGGCTCATGCTAGAGGGGCTCAAGCTAGCCCACTATAAATAGCTGTGTGGATGTTGCAGTGATGGCTGAAGCTTAGCTGTCAAGCATGCCCAATCACCTACACGTTAGAGCCCGAACTCCAGCCCAAGGCATATGGCTATTTTAGTGGCTATTTTTAGTGCTAGCTCAAGCCTATTTTAGAATTTTGCTGATGTCAGAAACCATAAAAATGGAGTCTACCAGTAGCCTTCAAATGGATAGTTTTAGTTCATTTCAGCTCAGGTAACATCTGAAAAAACAAGACTTTTTAAAAATAAATGAGTTTCTAAAAATATGTTTTTAAAATTTAATCTTGTAATTAAATAATCTTGTAATAGTACTTGGGATGCTGCACAACATATATATATACAGGATTGTGCACCAAATTCTGTTCTCATGACTTCAGTATAAGTGATAGCAGGAATTTGCATACAGAGTTAACTTCTCTTCAGATTTTTCCCCTCCAAAAAGGAAGCAAAAATATTCCTCAAAAGTAGTTTCCTTCAGTTTTCAGTAAATCATGCAAATAGGTATTTGTGAGGGGATTTTTATTGAATACTCTTGATCTTATAGGGGCAATGGTCCCTTCTGAATAATTGCCTTCCTAACAATATATTTTTGAAGAAGGGAGAGCACATTCAGTTAAGCAATCACAACCAAACAAAAACCTCCACACAACTTAATCACTTAACACTCCTGTAAAAATTGCAAATAAGAAAAAACTGCTTTATTCTGTAATTCAATATTAGAAAATATTCAACATTTATTGGTGCCAACCAAACAGAAGCACATGGAAATATAAACTAAATATATATATTGTGCAGCATCCCAAGTGCTATAAATGTAATGTGGCTCTGGGTGGTAAAGCATATTTGTCTCAACAATATTTATCCTTGATTGTAATTTTTAGTATTTGTACAAGTGCCTGGGATTTAACCACCAAGGTGCTTTTTTATGTCACAATAAATAAATAAAAAAGCTGCAGCTTGACACGATCATTAAAAAATAAGCACTTTTTGCTTTATGAAAAATTAGCGAGTTAGTCCTGACAGCCATGAGACATTGATATGAAAAGGAGACATAGACAATGAATAGGAACCAAAGGCTGAGCACTGAGCCATGGAAGCCAACCATAGGGAAGGACATCTTGAAGATGATGAAAAAAAGACCAAGTGTCAATGGGTTGGTCATGTTGCAAGAAGTGATGAAAAGCAAAGTTCTCTTTGGATGAGAAGGAGAGTAATCAACAATAGGCAGAAAGGGACACCAGAACAAATCTTAGCAGAAGCTAGGACAAAATATTGTAATGATAGATTCAATTCAATGTCAGACTGAAAGTAACCCAGATGCATTTCTCCTTTGATTGCCTTCATCAGCATCACATCTCATCCATTGTTCACACCTGTTATTTCATTATGTATAAAGATTTCACTCATCTTTGAAAGATAAACAATTTCATTTTGTGTTCTCTAGAAGCAATTAGCTATATCCATCTTCTAAATTTTCAACACTGTTACTGTATTATTGCTATGTTTTAATTAATTCCCCAGATGTGATTGTCCCTTAACTATATTATTTACCATATCATTTTATTTCAGGTCCTGTTTGGTTATATTATTGCAAAGGGGGTCACAATAACCCAACAGTGCTTGTTCAGACACATGGAATTCAGTGACACATAATACAGTACACTAGATGTTTTGTAAATGCTCTCTGTGATCAACTAGTAGTTTCTATTAATACAGTATTGCAAAAAAAATAGGACTTTTCTATTAACACTCTATGCATGAAAAAGTTGTAGATCTCAGAATAACTAGCTAATTCGGTGTCCGTAAAAAGGAGCCTGCGTTTCTGCTTAGTTTAAGTCATCAATGCTTTTTTCTGTCTTCTCCACAACTACCATAAGAAGAGTAAAATTAATTAATTTATTTCTTTCAGATGGCCCTGTCACAGGGTACACTCCGTCATCCTGGATTTCTCTTTGAAAGCAGTCCTTGCCCACTCTTACCTAGGTTCACCACAGTGTATTTTATTTACACCTTATTTTGCAGTTTCATGTCCTAGCTCCATAAGGCTTTTCCCAAGCTTCATCTTGCAACTTAGGAACAAGGGGATGTGAGATGTCCCATCTCTCTGAGATCCTGAGCTTCTTTTGCCCATCCTTCCAACCCACCTCTTTCTCTCTTTTGTTTTTGTATTGTTTTGTTTTTTAGTGGTGAAGCAGATCTGAGTGAATAGTCTATAGCTGCCACCAACTATAACTCCTAAATACTTAACAGTTTATATTGTCTCACTCTGCCCTGTGTCTTTAATGTAATCGAACATTTCTAATAACACCTGATTTCCCTGATATTTTACTAAGTAACAATTAAAGTGTTGTTACCCTAAGACATTTGAATTCCTCAGAAAGCTTTTCCCTTTCTTTATCAAAGTCCTTACATACCAATAAAAGGTAATCAATTGTTTCTTACACTTTACAGAGTGCACAGTCCATCTTTGTGTCTATTTAGTCTAAAAAGATTTTTGTTTAAGCCATAGTAGCCAGTTAGCACTCTAAACAAAATCTCTTCATTTATTTCCTATTTAGGCCCTGACGTATGTTGCTATCCCTCAACTCTAGGGCACAATTAAAAAAAATCTTTTTCTTCTTTTTTTCATTAATCCAAAGTTTTTGCCTTTCCTCTTTTAGCTTTCTGTACTAGGCTTTTAAATTCCTGTTTATTCAAGGGTGAATTTCTATGTCAATCCTTTCTTTTCTTACAGCATTTTTACCTGCTTTGTTCACCATTTCATTCCATTATCCCAATATGCACTGAGATCCAAGTTAATGCTACATGTATCTCCACCTGTTCTAATTATTAGAAATATAATTTCATTGATTAAATCACTTCCACATACTGAGATACCCTTTTACATTGCCATAAAAAGTGAGACTGAGTCCAAAAAAATAGAAAAAAAAATGACCACTGCTGTTGGACATACAACCGAGATCCCATTTAATACTAGCATTATGCTACTATTTTGGCTGTCATGACAGCTACAAAATCACATTGTTAGATGTACTAATTCTAAGTTTTGGTATATAATATGCTGCCCCTGTTCTTCCTGATCTATTTTTTTTCAACTGTATATATTTGACAAAACTGTCTCCATTTTTCATCTATATACTGGTACACTTCATTTTTCATACCTACTATCTCTTTTTATGCTTCAGTTTATAAAATAAATCTAAATCCACAGTGGGAAACTGCAAACTGGACAAATTGCAGCAAGGCTGGTTTAGGTTGGCAATTAGGAAAAACTTCCTGTCAGAGTGGTTAAGCACTGCAATAAATTGCCTAGGGAAGTGGTGGAATCTCCATCTTTGGGGATTTTTATGAGCAGGTTAGACAAACACCTGTCAGGAATGGTCTAGAGATAATATTTAGTCCTGCCTTGAGTGCAGGGGAGTGGACTAGATGACCTCTCAAGGTCCCTTCCAGTTCTATCATTCTATGATTCTATGAGACTTTCCATCCATAACTAATTTTCCACATCAAAGTTTTGTCTTTGTTTAGGTGTTCCTAGTCTTTCAACTTCTGCATCCACACTTTAACTCAAATGGCCTGTGGAGTGCTAACATCATGTGCTATATAGTTTGCTTATCAAATTCCTAAGACTTCTCATATATTTGTCTGGTACTTTCATCATTCCAATTCCCATTAACTTTGGCCTATAAAGTTAGGTACAATAGTTTCATTCATAATGTAACTGGCATTTCACTAGAACAGGGGTCGGCAACCTTTGGCACGCGGCTCGCCAGGGTAAGCACCCTGGAGGGCCGGGCCAGTTTGTTTACCTGCCGTGTCAGCAGGTTCAGCCGATCGCGGCTCCCTCTGGCCGCAGTTCACCATCCCAGGCCAATGGGGGTGGCAGGAAGCCACGGCCAGCACATCCCTTGCCCACGCTGCTTCCCGCCATCCCCATTGGCCTGAGACAGCGAACCGCGGCCAGTGGGAGCCGTGGTTGGCCAAACCCGCTGACGTGGCAGGTAAACAAACTGGCCCGGCCTGCCAGGATGCTTACCCTGGCGAGCTGCGTGCCAGAGGTTGCCGACCCCTGCACTAGAAGTGATCTGTAGTGCATATAGGTGTTGTAATATATATATCACACACACTTCATAGTGCCTGGGCTTCTATGAAATCTAATATTTTATGTTCTGATTCTGATGCTGTCCCAAAAGCTTGTAGCCATAGTCAATAACTAATCTGATTAAGGTTTTGTATACCATCAGCAATGTTTTCTTATCTTCCCCCACTCTCAGCAGTCCTAGCAAGATTTTTATGCAGGTTAATCCTTCCCGTACATTATCTTTGCCATAGTCTATATGATCTTTCCAAAGCAATTTAGCATCAAATATTTTATTCTGGTGGAAAACTGCACCTTGAGTTTCACCATAAACTCATCAATCAGAAAGTTTCTGCTAAAACTTCTGTTCTATAATTATCAGAACTTCTAACTATTTTGTCAGTTCCTATAAGACCTGGAATGTGATTAGTCCTGGTCTGAATTCCAGTCATTCTTCTAATTTGCCTGTACAGTAACTCCTCGCTTAATGTTGCAGTTATGTTCCTGAAAAATGCAACTTTAAGCGAAACCATGTTAAGCGAATCCAATTTCCCCATAAGAATTAATGTAAATGGGGGCAGGGGTTAGGTTTCAGGGAATTTTTTTTTCACCAGACAAAAGACTATATATATACACACACACACATACTCAGTAGAAGTTTTAAACAAACAATTTAATACTGTATACAGCAATGATGATTGTGCAGCTTGGTTGAGATGGTGAAGTCAGAGGGTGGAAGAGGATGGGATATTTCCCAGGGAATGCCTTACTGCTAAATGATGAACAAGCACTCGCCTGAGCCCTCAAGGCTTAACCCATTGTTGTTAATGTAGCCTCACACTCTACAAGACAGCATGGCAGACAGAGACAGAGACACACACCATGTGTGTGTGAGAGAGATACGCATTGCCCCTTTAAGTACACTGACCGCACTCTAAATACATTGCCTTTTTAAGCAAGTTGAGACAGCAGCTGCTGCTAGCAAGCTCCCTCCATCCTGAGCCCTGTTGTGTCCCCCCACTTCTCTATGGAGATGGGGTAAGTGAGTGGCAGGAGCAGGGGGGCAGAAGCAGGGGGGAAGAAGGAACCCTGATATTAGCCCCCCTCTCCTCCTCCACCCCCACCCCTCACAGCAAGCAGGAGACTCCCGGGAGCACTCCAAGGCAGAGGGCAGAAGCAGCATATGACAGTGGGGGGAAGGACAGCTGAACTGCCGGCTATTGATAGCCTGCTGGGCGACCGCTGCACAGGGAACTTAGGGGAGCAGGGAGCTAATAGGGGGGCTGCCGGTCCACCCTGGTTACAAGCCCCCACCAGCTAGATGCAACGGGCTGCTCTTTCTGCAAACAGTGGACAAAGCAGGTGGCTGCCACACAACATTATAAGGAAGCATTGTGCAACTTTAAATGAGCATGTTCTCTAATTGATCAGCAACGTAACAATGAAACAATGTTAACCGTGACGACTTTAAGTGAGAAGTTACTGTATATTTCAGATGTCTTGGTATCTTTGTTTATCCACCCACAGTTCTCCCTCCAACTCTTTCTTTTATTTTTTTTTTATTATTTGGATTATTGCCTTATTTTTTTGTACTTCATTAGATCTTCATTATTATTGTATTTTTTGCTTTTGTATAGACTTTGTTCCTTTCTTTAACTGTTATTTTGCACTCCTCATTCCACCATGAAAATGAGTTTTTAGTTTTGAGATACTTCAATATCTTAGATATGGCTATAGTTGCTGATGCAATTAATCCCTTTATTACATTGTCATTGGAATTATCTATGTCATCACTCACACAAGGATCATTCATAAATTCAGTACACTTATTTGTAGGAGTACATATCCCAGTTAGCTTTCTTAAAATTCCACGTGGGTAATTTTCATAAGAACGGCCATAGTTGGTTAGACTAAATGTCCATCTAGCTCAGTATCCTGTCTTCCGATAGTGGCCAATGCCAGGTGCCCCAGAGGGAATGAACAGAACAGTTAATCATGAATCATTTCAACCTTATTTTTCAGGGCAATGTAATAAATATAAGAAATGATCATTCCCCATTCCTGCTGCTTTATATATTTCCCATCTGTATCTACATACAATATCTGCCATTATAATTCCCAGGACTACGCTAAAGAAACTACCATCTGCTGCATTAAATCTAGTTGGGATTCCATCATTTAAAACTACTAGATGTTTTTGAATGAACTTTTCTAAGCATGCACCATTTTTATCAGTTGTCTTACTTCCCCACAATTTATTATAACTATTTAAGTCACCACATGTAATATATGGTCTTTTACCATTCTGCATTATTTCTTGTAATTCTGAGTTTTGTAACTTCCCACACAGCTTATAGATATTATAAATCCTTAAAGGAATATTTCTCTTCTGCACTGGGATCTCAGAAGTGTTATACTCCTGACTTACTTCTTCATTCTCAACTGCTATGTAGTTTAATTTTTCCCTAATGAAAGTACAAATGCCTCCTCTTCTTGCTAGTTTTTGGATTTGCCTAGAGGCAATATACCCTTGAATTTTAAAATCAAGCTTTTTAACCAAACATGTTTCCTGGATACATATGATATCTGGTTTAGTTTTCATTTCCAGGATACTTTCTTTTAGCTCTTGACCATCTTCTATTAAACTATGCACATTCCAACAAAAGATTGTGATCCCCATACTAGTTATGTTTCACTATTAGCCTCATTCAAAAATCACATGAATACAGTCCATTGACAGATTGATAACATGCAAGTATTTTTCTGCTGCCCTTGCTATAACTTTCATTTTTTTCTGATTTTTCCCTGTTTGTTATTTGCAATTTATCACTTCTACCATAAATGCAATAAACTCTTCTTTTTTCACTACCAGTATATCATCGTCTATTCATTCTGTGTTTTGCAGTGCCCCTTTTCCTGTGCTGATTTTCTTTTCCTTCTCTGCCTGATATTTTGAGTCTTCTTATAGCTGTTGCATAAGATGTCTTAGCAATTTAGTCTTTTGTATCTCTGTAGCTTGTCTTGCCGTAATACACCCTCTATATGTTGGATTGTGATTACCACCACACTTACTACACTTGATCACCACCCCTACTATATAATTTTCATAGGCCACATGCTCTTCCCCACATTTACTGCATCTCATTTTCCCTTTACAAACATTTGCTACATGTGTATACCACTGGCACTTTTAACACCTTAGGGAGGGACAGCCCTCCTTTCCCTCCCTATCTCCCATTTAACAGCCCTCAGCTGATGTGACGTTATTGATATAAATGGGGACCATATAGAACATGGGTTGCAACCAAGGTCCTGTAGTGGCACCAAATCCTAAGTAAAGGGGGTCATATAAGGTGTCTAAGATCAGGTTCTGGGTTGCTGGTTATGATTATGCTGTCTGTATGTCTGTGTATTATTTTGTAGTTGAAGTTATAAGTATTGGCTCTGTAATGTCTGTAATTTTGTATTATGCTCTGCCTCTGGGAAGTGTCCCAGACAAAGCTGATGTTAGCCCGGCATAGCTGGCTTGATGGCCCATTAAAGGGCCATCAGCTACACAATGGACCCATGGAGAGAAGGCAGACACGCCTTGTGACTCAGCAAAGTATGCAGGGACTGGCCCATGTGACTCCAGACTCCATTTTATTTTTGCTGTAAATTTCCACAGTGAAGACAAAGGGATTCTTACACCTGGAAAAGTCTATATAAGGCTAATGCCTCATCTCCATCTTGTCTTCAATCCTGCTTCTGACCTCTGGAAGGACTTTGCTACAAACTGAAGCTTTACACAAGGGACTGAGGACCCATCCCAGTGGGGGATGCATTCCAGAGACTCAATTTGAACCTGCAGTTTACTCCAGCACTGCTGCAAGCCTGAACTAAGAACTTTGCCATTACTGTATGGAATTGATTCCATTTAACCAATTCTACCTCTCGTTTCCACCTTTTTCCCTTTGTAAATAAACCTTTAGATTTTAGATTCTAAAGGATTGGCAACAGCGTGATTTGTGGGTAAGATCTGATGTGTATATTGACCTGGGTCTGGGGCTTGGTCCTTTGGGATCGAGGGAACCGTTTTCTTTTATTGGGGTGTTGGTTTTCATAACCATTCATCCCCAGGACGAGTGCACTGGTGGTGATGCTGGGAGACTGGAGTGTCTAAGGAAATTGCTTGTGTGACTTGTGGTTAGCCAGTGGGGTGAGACCAAAGTCCTTTTTGTCTGGCTGGTTTGGTTGGCCTTAGAGGTGGAAAAACCCCAGCCTAGGGCTGTGACTGCCCTGTTTGAGCAATTGGTCCTGATTTGGCACTCTCAGTTGGGTCCCGCCAGAATCGCTCCGTCACAGCTGAGGAGCTGAATCTCTTGTTAACTGGTTAATCACCCAGTCCTAATCAATTATCTCCCATTTTGGCCCATGCAGGAACACTTACAAAGTACACAGAGTGGTGAGCCAGCCCTAGGCTACTCCAACTCTGTCACTGGCCCACCTGAGGAAAATGACTAGAGAAATAAATACAATGAGAAATTCAGTCTCCTACTTCAAAGCCCAGTAAAGGTGGATAGGAGAAAGGGAATAGAGGGTAAAATTACAACTGTCCACTTCATTTAACACAGGAGATTCAATCACTTTCTTGAGCTATTAAAAAAAAATCCATTCAGGAACTTTTGGAGAGAGACAGTTATAAATGGTTAATCATTTAGACAACTACTTTCTGTCTTAAAAGAGAACTACTCAGCTAGCATCAATGGTCAAATTAAAAGGAACAGTTCTCTGAGTGGAGCAACAATTTTTCAGTGAAAACATTTTGAAGACACAGCAGACTGTATGAAGCACGTTACTAAAACGACAATTTTTTATCTTAAATTGAAGTTAGAAAAAAACAAAGCAGGATTATAAATGAGCCTTTTAGATGTGACTAATGGAAGTAAAGGGACATCATCATCAGGGTTTTGGCTAAGTTATTTATAGGAAGACTAAATGCAAGAGATCTTCTCATTAGAGGTTGAAAGTGATTTTTTTAATGTAAAGATAAGGAAAACATCTTGCTAATGGATAAGGAGATTGCATCAAGTAATCTCTTGATTTCCAATTCCAGCATGCAAATCAAAAGGCAAATACTAATACCACACAAATGGGTATGCCAGGAAAAATGTTAAAGTGTTTGTTTTATAGCCAGCTCCACTGTCTATTCTCCAGAAACTTTAACTTTTGACACAAAGCTTTATTGTCAGGTTAATAATACATGAGGTTCCACTGTAAAGGTCAGTTGATCAACTCTCAACTGCATTTTTTAATTGATTGACCATCCCTTTATTATGATATTTTCCTGTTCTTCATTTTAAATGAGCTCATAAAAATCTTGAAGATAGATACTCAGCATTTTTAAGTAGCTATCCTGTATCAGGTTGGTCCAACCAATTTTTTTTTTGACAAAGTACAAGGAATGCCATTTCTTTGGTAAAGAGGATAGAGCCAGTAACTGAAGTGTGTCCTCACAATTCATTTCCTGACCCTAACACATTTCCTTTATTTACCCATATACTTCCACAAATACACCGTCCCCCCTTCCTCCTCCCACATACACTTTACTGGCATGTCCATGCATGACCTCTGAAATCCCATACACGCATACAGCCCCTAGTGCCCAAGGACAGACACCTTCAGCTTCCATTCAGATTCAGCTACTCCTCCTCTCCTCTGCAACTCATTGTTCTCTTATGATTTTTCCAGCTCCTGGTTTTTGATTCATCTCTACTTATACTGAGTTCCAAGCTACCGGTACTCTGAAAGAAGAGAGGAATGAAAGATTGCAGGTTTGGAGCATGGGAGTTATGAAGAGGAGAAAGTTAACTCTGTGGTATGATTCCCCTTCCCCTCCACCATTTAGAAGGCCTCCATGAGTGGGAAAGAAACAGGGGAAGACTATGGGTCTGAATTTGCCTCTCCACCAAAGAACAAGTTAATCTAAGTAGTGTGCAGTAAATTACGTAGGATCCCCATAATACTGTGAAATACTGTTGTTCTGAACAGGACTAGACAACATAGTGGTAAAAATCTCCTGTGCCTGACCCACAAGAGTGTTTCCACTACTGGAGCTTCACTGGTGCTAGAGGAACAGTAGACAAAATGCAAGAATTGCAAAGGCCAGAAGTGAACCTGAGCTAGCTATAGCCCAAATGTGTTACATGTAACTTGTTTAAATTCATAATGATATATGCAAAATGTCCCATATCCTAGGCCTTGTGTTCTTTTGCATCTTTAATTTATTTTCTTACAATGTAAATGAATTAAGTGATAATGCAATAAAAAAGACAATTTAGTACTCCACTAAAGACTTTGCACTTATACTAATGAAAATTCAACATTCAGATGAATATAAAGAAAAAAAAGTCATTAACTGCTAAGGAACTGCCAATTACCCAGCATAAATGCAGAGCCCCCAGCACAGCTGTTTCAGCTTCCTTCTCCCCTTCACACAATAGTACATTTGTATTGCAGGTTACATTAACAAAGCAACCTGCAACTAGTTCCTAACTGCTGAGAGAACAAATTACTTTGCTAAAATTATTGGTTCAATCACATTTATAATAATGAGTTATACATGCTTACACTTACTTTTTTTCCCCTGCAGTCTAAGTATACAGAAGTGTGAAATTCAATTACAAATATTAAATGAACTCTCCTTTTGAATTGATTCCTCTCCTAGCTATATATATATATATATAGGGTTTTTTTGGACCAGCTGTCATATTTGGATAAAAGAAAGGTTTTTTCTGGATAGACTAAAACCATCTTCTGTCTACCAAATATTACTAAATGCTTCTCCCCCACACACCCTCAAACACCCTTCTATTATACTAATATAAACGCTAAGGGATTACATGTGACACAGCTGAAATTTAATTTCTTTAGATAATCAAATCCTGATTAAAAATAAAATTAGTTGGGAAAAGGAGTATTCTTACTAACTGATCCCATCCTTTGGTGCTACTATTTTCCAAAATTCCTTGGACTCAACTGTGCTATTCTTCTTGCTAGAACAAGGCCTCATCCTCCCTAATTGATCTAACCTCGTTATCTCTAGCTTGCTTCTTGCTTGCTTATATATACCTATCCCTGGAAATTTCCACTACTTGCATCCGAAGAAGTGGGTATTCACCCACGAAAGCTCATGTTGCAAAACGTCTGTTAGTCTATAAGGTGCCACAGGATTCTTTGCTGCTTCTACAGAACCAGACTAACACGGCTACCCCTCTGATACTTGACACCATGCAAGGCACTGCATTTAGCCGTATGGAGTGGAAATCCATCAACCTCATGAAGAAACTTGCACAAATACAGACGGATATCATCTTCCTTTCCAAATGTAAACAGATGGACATCATACCTAATGGACTAAAGGTAAAAAATCCACTGCTATCTACATACTACACAGACCACAGTGAGAGATTATGCCATACTCTATCAAGGAAACTGAGGAACCACCTGATCAGCATCCTATACAGCAAACAGGAAAACATCAAAAAAGAGCTCTCCAACCTGGAGATTCTCATCAATAACCAAACTTCCATACAAACAGACTTCACTAAAATAAGACAGGAGATCTACATTACTCACTTCACCTCTCTACAAAGGAAAAAGGACTGTAAGCTGTCTAAACTCCTACCTGCCACATGGGGCCACAACCGTGGTACCCCTAACCCACCCAGCAATATCGTCAATCTATCCAACCACACACTCAGCCCAGAAGAACAGTCTGTCCTATCTCGGGGACCCTCTTTCTGCCCTGCCACCCCCACCAACATGATACAGTTCTGCGGCGATCTGGAAGCCTACTTTCGCCGTCTCCGACTCAAAGAATACTTTCAGGACAACACTGAACAGCGCACTGATACACAGTTACCCTCCCACCAACAGCACAAGAAGAAGAACTCCACACGGACTCCTCCTGAGGGTCGAAATGACAGTCTGGACCTATACATTGAATGCTTCCGCTGACGTGCACAGGCAGAAATTGTGGAAAAACAACATCACTTGCCTCACAACCTAAGTCGTGCAGAACGCAATGCCATCCACAGCCTCAGAAACCATCCTGACATTATAATCAAAGAGGCTGATAAAGGAGGAGCTGTTGTCATCATGAACAGGTCTGACTACCAAAAGGAGGCCGCCAGACAACTCTCCAATACCAAATTTTACAGGCTACTTCCCTCAGATCCCACTGAGGAATACACTAAGAAACTGCACCATCTACTCAGGACACTCCCTACACTAACACCGGAACAAATCAACATACCCTTAGAGCCTCGACCAGGGTTATTCTATCTACTACCCAAGATCCACAAACCCGGAAATCCTGGACGCCCCATCATCTCGGGCATTGGCACTCTCACTGAAGGACTGTCTGGATATGTAGACTCTCTACTCAGACCCTATGTTACCAGCACTCCCAGCTATCTCCGTGACACCACTGATTTCCTGAGGAAACTACAATGCATTAGTGACCTTCCAGAAAACACCATCCTAGCCACCATGGATGTAGAGGCTCTCTACACAAACATCCCACACACTGATGGAATACAAGCTGTCAGGAACAGTATCCCTGATGATGCCACAGCACAACTGGTTGCTGAGCTCTGTGCCTTTATCCTCACACACAACTATTTCAAATTTAATGACAATATATATCTCCAGATCAGTGGCACCGCTATGGGAACACACATGGCCCCACAATATGCCAATATTTTTATGGCCGACCTGGAACAACGCTTCCTCAGCTCCCGTCCACTCACGCCCCTTCTCTACCTACGCTACATTGATGACATCTTCATCATCTGGACCCATGGGAAGGAGACTCTGGAAAAATTCCACCACGATTTCAACAGCTTCCACCCTTCCATCAACCTCAGCCTGGACCAATCTACACGGGAGGTCCACTTCCTAGACACCACGGTGCAAATAAGTGATGGTCACATTAACACCACCCTATACCGAAAACCTACCGACCGCTATGCCTACCTTCATGCCTCCAGCTTCCATCCCGGACACACCACAAGATCCATTGTCTACAGCCAAGCACTGAGGTACAACCGTATCTGCTCTAACCCTGCAGACAGAGACCAACACCTAGAAAATCTCCAGCAAGCATTCTCAAGACTACAGTACCCACACGAGGAAATAAGGAAACAGATCAGCAGAGCCAGACATGTACCCAGAAGTCTCCTACTGCAAGACAAACCCAAGAAAGAAACCAACAGGACTCCACTGGCCATCACATACAGTCCCCAGCTCAAACCCCTCCAACGCATCATCAGGGATCTACAACCCATCTTGAACAATGATCCCACACTTTCACAGGCCTTGGGTGGCAGGCCAGTCCTCGCCCACAGACAACCTGCCAACCTGAAGCATATTCTCACCAGCAACTGCACACCGCACCATAGTAACTCTAGCTCAGGAACCAATCCATGCAACAAACCTCAATGCCAACTCTGCCCACATATCTACACCAGCGACACCATCACAGGACCTAACCAGATCAGCCATACCATCACCGGTTCATTCACCTGCACATCCACCAATGTAATATATGCCATCATATGCCAGCAATGCCCCTCTGCTATGTACATCGGCCAAACTGGACAGTCTCTAAGGAAAAGGATAAATGGACACAAATCAGACATTAGGAATGGCAATATACAAAACCTGTAGGAGAACACTTCAACCTCCCTGGCCACACAATAGCAGATCTTAAGGTGGCCATCCTGCAGCAAAAAAACTTTAGGACCAGACTTCAAAGAGAAACTGCTGAGCTCCAGTTCATCTGCAAATTTGACACCATCAGCTCAGGATTAAATAAAGACTGTGAATGGCTTGCCAATTACAGAACCAGTTTCTCCTCCCTTGGTTTTCACACCTCAACTGCTAGAACAGGGCCTCATCCTCCCTGATTGATCTAACCTCGTTATCTCTAGCTTGCTTCTTGCTTGCTTATATATATCTGTCCCTGGAAATTTCCACTACTTGCATCCGAAGAAGTGGGTATTCACCCAAGAAAGCTCATGCTGCAAAATGTCTGTTAGTCTATAAGGTGCCACAGGATTCTTTGCTGCTTCTATTCTTCTCAAACTACTAAGTACTTGTATAACTAGACACATTTACTTCACTGGAACTACTTATTGAAATAACTTCTCACCATCATGAGTAAGGCTCTACATAGTACAAATATCACTCATTCCTGGATATCCCTACTCCTATCATCTAAGGATTAGGAAAAACTGCAAGATGTAAAGAGTTTGCAACTCTTTATGAATCTTCACCATTTATAGCATTTTACAGACAATTTATCTATCCGAGTGCTAGCATTTTCAAAGATTGTCAGCTGAAGGAGAGAGAAGTTTAGGGTCCAACACACAGAAGTACTGCCTTCCCATATCCTAAGAGGCCAAAGTCCAATACCCACTGAAGTCAATGCAGAGACTCCCATTGACTTCAGTGGGAGCTGAATCAGATCTAAGGAATGTTTCTGAACATAACTGGGCTCACACTGGCAATACTTACTTACACACATAGTTCCAATGAAACCAATCACACTATTCCTGTGAGTTTTGAACAACATGAGCAAAGGTTCCATAACTGGGTCCCTACTGTTCAGATAATTGACATAATAATGAAAAACTATATTTTAACTCCTTTTCTCCTTATACCTGCAATATACATATTTTTCAGTTACCACTTGCCTGATAGCAATGGCTCTGAGTCTACCTTTGAAAAGTCATAGCCAAATCACTTGAAAACATAACCAGGAATACAGCCAGTCCACCTGAGAAATATGGACAGAATTCTACAATCACTGCTAGGCAGCACAATATTTTTGTTGCTTAATCTACTAATCTTTTAAATTAGTGAGAAAGTTGTGAATTCCAATCATGTAGATTTTCTCTCTAGCTAAAAGACTTTATTTCTTTTATATTAAATAATATTTATCCAATTGTATCATTTACTCCAGACAATCCAATTTTTCCAGCTGAATCTTATTACAAGATACACATTAAGCTAGTAATAATTTAATGGCGATATAAATATTAAATGGTAAAGAAAGACAATATTTACAAGGGAGCTGTTTATTATGACACAGAGCATGAGGAAATAGTAGTTCATTTAAAAAACATTGTTTAGTCACCACCCCCTCATGCAATGTAGACAATACTTCTCCTTAGAAAATAATAAAGTTAGATGACTTTATAATAGCAACTGAAACTGTAGTTTGTCAGGAGAATTTAAAACTGCTATGAAAGTCAGTAGGAATCCAGTGAAGTCTGTTTGCTGACTTGCAGTTTTACAATTGAACAAATATAAAAATAATGATTACAGCATTAACAAAGAAGAGATTACATCCTTTTTGGAAACAACAAAGTTTTATGGTCTGACTTTATGTAAGACTAATTTCATGAGTACAGTAGTCTCATAAGCAGCAGAATGACTGTATAGCTAACTATGCCTATTGGGTTATGTTAATTTTGGTTTAATTTTACTGACATGAGAGCTTGTAAATAGTATCAGATCAACAGCCCAGAAGACTGAAGTCTTCTGTATACATTCACAGGAAGGATGTAGTATACGCAGCACTAGTACAAGGTTCCTTACACAACATCACACCATCACCACAAGCTTACTCTACAAACACTATCTTAAGGTTAGTTCATCTAATTCTTAGCATTTCAGCTAAGACTGACAATCTGACTCCAAACTGTGATGGTGGTTTGGTTATGTGGTTCCCTATTTATTAAGAACAAGACTGTGATTAAAAATTTATCTCACACAATTCAACAGCCATCAGATGGCAACAACTTTCATTCACTCCAGCTGGTTATACCATAACCTATTCCCTGAGCCACATCTTAAAACTATACTAAAGTGAAAGTGCACTGTCTTAATCCTCCAAATATTTTGTCTTTTTAAATTGTGTTTTGCTAATAAAACAAACAAATAAATAAACAAAAAACCTGGGAAACTGTATATTCAATATGTTAAAAATAAATAGGGTAAATATTTGTGTGCTTGAAAATTATATATCTGTGTCTAAGTAATTTTATTCAGAGACCATACACAGTACAAGAATCATGATGTAAGGTTTCAAACGTTGTTGATACTGTCAGGCCAGGATGGAGTCTAGCACTCTGATAAAAAATGTAAGAGTTGGTTAATTTTCTATGCTAGCCACATCCAAACAAAAAAAAATCATGCATATGGCAAAAAAAGTACAGAGTCCAAGATGCAGCAAAGCAAAATACTGTAAAAAGAGAGATAAAAAGCTAAGCTATTCAAATCAGAGGAAAAGTATCTCTAAATCTTCTGTTCCTAAAAGGGAGATATCTATGTATTATCTCCAATACTGTTGGACAAAGTTTCAGTGGGCAGAGGCTCACTGGTGCACATTTACCCATTTTTATCTGAATGTGTATTTCAGGGATCGGCACCCTTTGGCATGTGGCTCGCCAGCGTAAGCACCCTGGTGGGCGGGCTGGTTTGTTTACCTTCTGCGTAATATAAAAAAAAAGATAAAAAGGTAATAATTGGAGATATACCAATCTCCTAGAGCTGGAAGGGACCTTGAAAGGTCATTGAGTCCAGCCCCCTGCCTTCACTAGCAGGGCCAATTTTTGCCCCAGATCCCTAAGCGGCCTCCTCAAGGATTGAACTCACAACCCTGGGTTTAGCAGGCCAATGCTCAAACCACTGAGCTATCCCTCCCCCCTCTGTCTACAGGTATGGCCAATTGTGGCTCCCACTGGCTGCAGTTCACCGTTCAAGGGCAATGAGGGTGGCAGGAAGCTGCAGCAAACACATTCCTTGGCCCGCGCCACTTCCCACAGCCCCCATTGGCCTGGGACGGGGAACCGTGGCCAGTGGGAGCCGTGATCAGCTGAACCTGCGACGCAGCAGGTAAACAAACCAGCCCGGCCTCCCAAGGGGCTTACCCTGGCGAGCCGCATGCCAAAGATTGCCGATCCCTGATGTATTTATTGTAATTGCAAATACAGCTACTACAAACATGCACACAAATGGCTAGATATCTAAATATCCATTTGTAGGCATAACTGTGGGAAGCTGTACACATAGTAATAGAAAAGCATGCATAAATGCAGGTGGGCACAGACAAGAAAATATTAATGGAGTTCTGCACAGATTGTGAGCCTTCTTTGAAAATATTGCTTCATCTATGCAGATTAATTGCACAAATTGCAGTTACTATACATGTGCGCACAAAGTATTAAATTAAAAATTTGTTATGGATTATAATTTATATACCAGATACTTATTTATCAATAGGATGTGGACAGTACACCATAACTGCCCAGATCATTTCTATAATACTAAATACAGAATACATTATTATTATTATTAGAAGCCCCAGTCATGGGCCACGTCCCCTTTGTGCTAGATGTTGTACAAACATGGTCCCTGCCCCAAACAGTTTATAATCCAACTATAAAACAAGACACAACTGATGGATATAGACAGATGGTGGAGTAAACAATGAGATAAATATTAATCAGTATGATAGTCAGTGGTCTCTGTACAGTAGCAGCCTAATCACAGGCAAGCTTTTCATAGGCATCATGGCAAAAATCAGACTCTGAAGAGTGATTAGAAAGTGGATAATGAGGTAGGTTTCTGGATGTTTACAAGGAGCCCTCTCAAGTATTCAGGCCAGCATGGAAGAACGAAGGTGTTTGTTTGAAAATTTAACAAGTGGGAGGTAGAGGCTGGCCTCATGGGGAGATCAAAGGGAGCACTGATGGTTTGGTTATCAACAACAGAAGATAAGTAGGGTGGGGACTGACCATGAAGAGCCTTGAAGTGAATATAGGCAGCTTATATTTGATACAACAGAGAAAGGGAAGCTGGAAGGAATTCAGAGAAAGGGTGTGAAATCATCAAAGCGACAGGCTAGGAAAATGATCTTTGTAGCAGCATCCCGAATGTATAAGAGAAGGGCAAGATTGCATTTGTCAAGGCCAGAGAGAAGGATGTTTCAAAAACTGAAGCATAAAATGATGAGAGCGCTAAATGACAATTTTAGCTGCGTGGATGTATCGGAAAGGCCATATTTTAGAAATGTTATGCAGAAAGGATCAGCAAGATTTAGACATGGACCTCTCTCTAAATCCTCACATCCAGGCTAAGACAAAGATGGTAATCTGATTACAGGCTCGAGTGACAGGCAAAATGGTGGTGTTGTCCACAGGGATAGAAAAAGGAAGTAGTATGAAGAGCTTGGGGGACAAGTTTAGGAGTTCTGTGTTAGCCACATTTAGCTTGAGCTGACAGCTGATGTCAGAGAGACTGGCTGAGATTTTAGTATGGAAGAAGGAGACAAGTCAGGAATACCAAGGTAGATCTGTGAGACATCAGCATAGAGATGGTCATTGAATTTGGGTTTGCAATGACATTCCCCAGAGATAAGGTGTAGCAGAAGAGGGTCAAGGACAAAGCCCTGTTGATCCCCCACACAAAGTTGGAGAGGGATGAGGATGATCCTCCAAAGCAGTGGTTCTCAACCTGTGGTCCGTGGATCCCTGGGGGTTCACAGACTATGTCTAAGGGGTCCACAAATTACTTAGACTGAAAACTGACTCAAATATATATACAGACAATAGATTTCCAATAGATTTCCATCATTATAAATGGAGTCTCCATTTGAAATTTCCAAAGGGGTCAGCACCTATATTTTAAATTTTTTAGGAGTTAAAAAAGAAAGAAGGTTGAGAACAGCTGCTCCAAAGGACACGCTGAAGGAGCAAATAAAGAATTCAGAAGAGAATCAGGAAACAGAGTCATGGAAGCCAAGGAAAGACAATATTTTAAGAAGAAAAGCATGGTTAACTGTGTAAAAGGTAGCTGACAGTCAAGGAGGTTGAGGATGCAGTTCTGAGAGATTTGGTAAGAAAGGGGTCACTGGAAACTTAGGTTAGAGCAGTTTCAGAGGAGTGCAAGGGAAAGAATACAGACGGAGAGCATTTAGAATTGGAGGAGAGGAACTCCAGACAATGATTGCAAACAGCACGTTCAATTAATTTACAGATGAAAGAAAAATGGGGTAGTAGTTTGAGAGGCAAGTGGGATCAAGAGTGAGATTTTTCAAGATTGGAAGGACTAAAGTATGTTTGTCTTGGGTGGAATTAGAAGAGAGTTGAGAGGTTAAGGAAAAGAGTAAGGTAGGAGATAAGAGTGGGTGCAAGTGAGATCAGGTGATGGGATAAGGTCACTGGGACAAGTGGAAGGTTTAAAGGAGGAGAGCAGAAAAAAAAATCTGTGTCTGTAATGAGGGGAACGAAGAGAGAGTTGTAGATGGGGGGAAAGGGAAGGCAAACCCAGGGCAGGGGGGAGGTCACATCATATTTGATCAATTTTCTCATGAAAGAAATTGGCAAGATCCTGCACAGAGTTAGAAGTGGGCGCAGGAGGAAGGGAGGGTTTGAAGAGTGAGTCAAAGGTGAGAAAATGTGGCTAGGATTGCAGGCATGAGATCTGATTAAGATAGAGAAGTACAGCTGATTAGCTAGGAAGATGGCAGACCTGAAAGAGGATAGAATGGATTTATAATGACAGAAGTTCAGCCTGATCATGGGACTTTTGCCAGAGACACTCCACAACAGGACAGCAAGAATGTAGGAAGTGGATATTGGGGTAAGCCAGGGCTGAGGACTGGCAGAGCAGACCTTGCAATGAGACGGGAGTGGTCAGAAAAGTCAAGGGTGAAGGAGAGTGAGGACTGGAGTGAATCAACAACCATATCAATGGAAGAAAGGTGAGAGTGGTGGGAGCAGACAAGAAGTCATTGACAGTTATGGCCTGGAAATCATAAAAAGGACAAGTGACGGGGTAAGAGAAGGGGCTGATGAGCAATGCTGAAGGAGACTAGGTGATGGTCAGAGGGGGAACTTAGCAACTGAGTGATCAGAGACCAATCCAAGTGAACGGCCTTTTGGTGAGTGGGAGAATTAAAGTAGGGCTCCAGGTCACATGAAGAGGTGAGGATGGAGAAACATGCAGCTAAGGGGTCTGATGTATCATCTACATGGAAGCTGAAGTCACAGAGGATGAGTATGGGAGACTGTGAGGAGAGAAAGAGCCATAAGTCTAAATCAGAGAGGAAGGCTGATGGGGAGGACTTGAGTGGATGGTAGAAAACTGCTATATGGAGGAGGAGAGGAGAGAAGAGTCAGATGCAAAGCTGTTCAAAAGGTCAGAAAGAGTGGGAAGGGGAATGAGGGACGGTTTGGAAGTGGCCAGAATGGGAAAGGAGAAGCCCAACACCCCCACCATGGTCTGAACCAGGGTGGAAGGTGTGTCAGATGGAGCAGCCTCTGGAAGAGAGAGAACAGCTGCAGAGGCAGTATCAGACAAATAGATCCAGGTCTCTGTGAGAGCCAGGAGCTGGAGGGAATGAGATAAGAGGAGGTCATGGACTACTGAGACCTTCTTAGATGAAATAGGTGTTCCAAACACAGCAAGAGAAGGGGTGGAGCGGGATAGATAGATTACAAATGGTGACATCAGAGGGCAGAGGTGGTGGTAAGGATGGGGGTGCAGGATAGCAATATTAAGAGAGAATTAAATATAAACTGCTGTTTATTTAAAGCTTTCTTCAGGAAAATATTTTGGTTCTATGCAAGCCTAAAGTAATTTTAAATGTCACTCCCCCACATCTGACTTTGTATATCAGCATAAAAAACAGGGTGGATGTTTACCTTTTTCCATTAGTTAAGGAAGATGCAGACCAATTTTCAATAGTTCCACAAGTAGCTATAGCTTAAAGGTCAGATCATGCCAACCTTATTCATGATTAATGTCGCCATGTTCTTCAAATATTCCCATCAGTTTCAACTTCTTATTCCACTAGTAGTCCCACAGAATTCAATCTCCTGCAGAGAGCACTTATCTTCAGTTCAGGAAGAGGAGACAGAAACAATGGGGGCTCAATGCCATTTCCCTCCATTTTTCATGTTAAAAAACCAGGCAGTTAAGTCATGTAGGGCTAAAGGATTTTTAAGAGTTGTCAGCAGAATTGCCCTTGAAAGAAGTTCCAAACCCCAATATGTTACAAAGTTAATTAAAACTTAATATTTGTAATTTACAGTAACTAAAGATTTATATGGGATGATTTTTATGTTGGAATCTGCAGTTTGCTAAAGATTCAGGAAAGAATACAATACAAACTATCATTTTAGTTTCAAAGAGTTCCCATTATATCACCGAAAGCCCCATTATGTGTTGCCTACAAGGCAGTATAATAATATCACTGTAGTAATTTTTTATTTATATGCAGAAAATCAAAGAACTTTAATCCTTTGGTTATTTTATCTTTAATGTACAGATGAATTTTAACAGGCTAACTATATAAAAGGTGATAGCAAAAATTTAAATTAAAGAAATTCATGTCAATGTTATCACATTTTATAAAGAGTAATGCCTGCAAGATTTTTTTAATAGTTAATGAGGTTAAAGGTTAAAACTAGTAGTAGCTGTCTGGAATTAAATGAAGCAGTATTTGTCGAAGATTAAAATTTGAAAGCCAGCATGAAGGTTCAAGAGATTGGCTCAGTTCTTCAAACAAAATGTGTCTTATATTTTTGCAAATTACTATCTCAAAAATTATAATTTAGTGAATAAAAGAACCTCTCTTTTCTGTCTCTACCCTCTCAATATAGGTCTAAGGGTTTATTCCAAACAAGTCCAGAGTCACCTGAAACAGGTAGAGAAAAAATACCTATCTCCACTCTTTGAACCTAGCTGTAAATGAAGACTGTGGTTGTATTTTTTCCCTCCAAAATTCAAGTTGCAATAAATTATCCACCAACCAGATCCAGAAGGGTTTTCTGCCCATTTTTTCAAAACGAAATTAATACTGTGCTTGTAGCAAAATATTATTTTCAGCAGTTCCCTTTAGAATCACTATGTATTGCTGTTATGAGAATCTTAGCCTGTTAGTATTTTATTATGAAGTTCTGAATAAATATCACCTGTTAACCATGGATGAATATCGAATAAGTGCTAGGTTGGAGCTTTGCCATATGCCCTATAAACAAAACAGTGAAGAAATCAATTCTTTGCCTGTTTCCTCTGACTTCTGGAGACTGGGGGAGAGTGGGTAGTAACTTGCTGACAAGCAGATAATTACAATACTTATCATCCCAGCTCACCTATGCAGGCTAGTGTGTCAGAAGGGTTGAACACTCCCACCATCAATAACCTGTCTTGAGGATTAAGGGTAGAAGTAAGTACCTGTACCTCAACCCAAGGTCTGATTAGCCTGTGCAGCGGCATAAGGTGAGGGTGGTTGCTCCCTTACAACTCTGTGCAGGTGGGTAGGCTAAGTCAGAATTTAGCACCAAGAGTCTTTCATGCCTAAAGAAATACACACTGCATTCTCTATCTATCTGTGATACTTATATCTTATGTATCATTTTGCATATACAAAATGCTGTACTAATATTAATTTAATCCATAATGCAGTTTCCAAATCATGAAGTGCAACCAACAGACTAGCTAGATGGGTGCAGACAGAAATCTCAATTATTCTCACAAGATTCATCTTCCATATTATTAAAAAAAAAGTCTCTAGCTGTTCTTGTTGTGGAGAAAACCTTGAAAATATGGCATGTAACTGACACAGAGCCATTTACCAGAGTTTGTAGAAAGCCTGAAATAACAGCTCTGAGGTATTAACTGCCCCACTCATCTCAATGGGTGCAAACTCAGATGCCAATTACACTTTAAATATGAACATTATTAAGTATAACACTGTTCATGTAAGAAGCATGAAAGAAAGGAGAGGAACTATACTAAGAAGATCCACACTGGCATTTCTCAAAGTGCAAGGGGATAGGGAGAGGCACAAAGGATTACCCATGAAAGTGTGAAAAATGTATAAATCAAGATGTGTAAACCTTTAACAACACATGGTTAGGTTTCAGAGGGTCAGTGATTGATTTCAGTTTCCTGAAAGGGGGAAGGGAAAGAGGTTCAGCTTTCAAAAGTTTGGAAAACCAAAAATGCAACGAAAAGACCTGTGGAATCAGTTAATATTGCTATCCTGATTTTGTAGATGGGAGAAACTGAGATAGCAGGAGGATGATTGACTTGCTCAAGACTGTACTATAAGTGTCAGATTTGGAATTAGAACTCAAAGATTCCTGCCCTCTAGTCTCATGATCAGTCCAGTAGACCATACTGCCTCTTTAAAGGAGCTATGAAATACTTTGCACATTCTTTTGCTTTAATGAATCAGATAGACACCCTCCCCCCCCCAAAAAGATAGTTGAGAGGCTGAAATATAGTACATATAGTATAGTGCTGTTTTAGATATTTAAGAATAACATGTCCTGGCACATTTTAGCTCTTCATTCACCAAGCACAGAGTTGATTCTTCTAGAAAGAACAGAAATTGGGGAGAACGTTTGAAAGCTTTGCAAAAAAAACCAAACACTCTAAGATGTGAGTACTCATTACTTTCTCTAATCCTGGTTTACCACCTGAGATCTGGTTAAAGAATATTATTTTTTCTCCTGTTCAACAAAACAAAATGTTTTAAAAGGTAAAGCATATAAAAATCTCCATTAATTATTTCTTCCAACTGTAAAATATTTTTGTGTGTTATGTGATCAACTGTTTCCTTTGATTTTTCTATTTTTTTACTACTTTTTTTGTCTGAATATCAGACAGATTGCTCCTGAATTGCAATTGAGCAACCTAAACCTGTGTGCTTAATAATGGCAGAGAACATTTTTATGAGGGAAAAAGTTAATTTTATATTAACTAGTAAAATTAGTATTGGTATTTAACATTTATGAGACAAATTTAAATTTAAATAATGTTTTGTATCTTCCAAATGCTTTGGATATATGTTGTCACTTCATTTGAAATATTTTAAAAGTTGCCCCTTGATAAATGTAGCATTTTTGGCATATAATAAATATTTCAACACTGTCTTTCCTATAGTTAGAGTTGATAACCCTGATAAAAATGGCTTTTACATTTATATTTTCATCTGCAATTCAGTGTCTAATCTGCATTTTCCTTTGCTTCCAGCAGCCTCTAAAGCTTTCACATTAAGTAAACAAATTAAAATCAAATGCATCTTTTAAAGCAAGAGACTGACTTAGGCCCCATTAACAAAAAAGTTTATCATGATGTTAACAGACAGATTAAATGAAATTACAGGAAGTAAAATGCAGTTGGTTGACGAGCTATGGACTGACATTTCAGCAAACAAATGCTATCTTTGTTCCATACTGTTTTCAGTCCATCTGAGCAATTCACTAAACACTCTGCAGTAGTGACAGACAACCCGAGATGTATACGTACCATTTTTAGCACAGTCAGCAACAGAAGGGTTTGGGGAACAGAGGGTCACTTACAGCACCTAGGACAGCTCCTTAGCATGGAGCTGTATTCGTTTCAAGGCGGGTCAGTACGCAACTGCCCCCGCTACCACGAACCAAAATCAATCCCTTATATCAGAGAATGAATTGCCCTTTGGCATGATAGACTGCGCTGGCCAACGTGTTATAGCTTCCCAAACCAACAAGAAGCACGTTCCAGCGGCAAAGATAACGTTCTCCAGGGACATCAAGTTTCCAGCTCGATCCTGCTGTACCTCACGTTCACCTGTAACATATTCCCGCCTACAAAAATGCCCCCGGCAGCATCCAGCTCCTAAATGAGTCCTAGAAGCGCTGGCAAACGCTTCCGCCAGGTGGATTGATTTAAGGGCAGCTTCTGGTTACAAGTGCTCAGCTATTCAGTCAGCCTTAGTCCACTGGACTGGTCCCTCCCAACAGCCAGAGCAAGGAGCTCCTACCACACCACCAATTAATACACTTCAGTCCCTTGTCTTTGGGGACCAACCACACCCCAAGCAGCTGCAAAGCCAGGAGAAACAAACACAACAACACAACCACCAGCCCCAAGCTATTTGCATACAGAAGACACCAGCTGGGGACTTACCATGTTGACTTCAGAAACCATGTCGATACTGGCAATGTCTATGTTCATCCCAACGCACACAGGAGGTCCTGGGGAGGAGGAGGAGGAGAAGCGATCAGCCCCTACCCATCACTTCTTACCCACAGAGTTGTTGGCAACACATTTTCCCTTAACACGAAACACTTTCCCGTCCAGAGACTAGCTGAACACAGACTCACACACACACACACACAGGAAAGAAACAAACACCGCAGCTCACCTCCAAAATCCGGCCGGAGGCGAATGTCGTAGCCTTTCAACAATTTATCCACAGTTTCTTTCACGAAGGACATGTTCCCCGGGTCGTTCACGCTGTGGGATAGATGGGAAGTGGGGGCGGGAGACGAGCAATGGGGGTAAAGAAGAGAAAGAGAAAAAGGAGGCATAAGATAGGGAGAGAGAGTGGGAGGTAGGAGAGGGGAGATGGGGAGAGCAGAGGAGGGATGGGGGGGATCGGAGAGGGGAGAGCAGAGGAGGGATGGGGGATAGGGGAGATGGGGAGAGCAGAGGAGGGATGGGGGGATAGGGGAGATGGGGAGAGCAGAGGAGGGATGGGGGGATAGGGGAGATGGGGAGAGCAGAGGAGGGATGGGGGATAGGGGAGATGGGGAGAGCAGAGGAGGGATGGGGGATAGGGGAGATGGGGAGAGCAGAGGAGGGATGGGGGATAGGGGAGATGGGGAGAGCAGAGGAGGGATGGGGGATAGGGGAGATGGGGAGAGCAGAGGAGGGATGGGGGATAGGATCGGAGAGGGGAGATGGGGAGAGCAGAGGAGGGATGGGGGATAGGATCGGAGAGGGGAGATGGGGAGAGCAGAGGAGGGGGAGCGCAGAGAGGCGAGCAGGGGGGAAGCCGAGGGGAGAGGGGCAGAGAAGAGAGGATCAGCTTGTTTTCCTGCCGAAACGCAGCCCTTTAACCCAGCCGCGGCCGCCGGGCGCGCTGGCTCGGAGCAGCCCCTACCTCTGGGCGCAGCAGACCACGGCCACCAGGACGGGAGCGGAGAAGATCCCGAAGATCCTGCCTCCCCCAAAGCCCCACATCCCTCCGCTCCGGGCTCCCTCCCCGCAGCAGCCGCCGCCGCCGCGACCCGAGAGCCGCCCGCTGAGGAAGAGGCGGAGGCGCCAGTCCCCCACCCCGGCCCCGGCAGCCGCCCGCACGCCGGGCTGCAGAGACCCCGGCGCCGGGCTGTGCCGAGCCCCGGAGGAACCCCCCGCTCCCCGCCGCCGGAGCCCGGCTGCCTGGCTCCTCCCGCCCGCCCCTGCTCCCTCCGCCCGGGCAGGGGAGGGGAGGGGAGGGCTCCTCGGTCTGGGCGGGCGGGGGGAGCGGGCTGTGCCGGGGCCGGGGTCTCAGGCACTGGGCGAGCGGCGGCTTCCCCGGCTCCTCCCGGCGGGGAGCGAAGCTCTGCGGGGCTGGCTGCTGTGCCACGGGGGGAGCCCGAGAGCCGGCGCCCGGCTGGGACCCCGCCAGCTGCAGCCGCCCCGGCCCCGCGCTCCCAGGAAACAGCCGGGGCAGCCCCCCTCAGCCCGGCCCGGCAGCGGAGCAGGCGCCACAGGTGCCCCGGCGCCGCTCCCGCCCCGGCCGGCGCGCACTAGGGCCCCACAGGCCGGCGGCGGCGGCGGGCTGAGCCGCGGGGGCAAAATGCTCAGTGCGTCCGTGACAGGCTGAGCCTGAGGCGGCCCGTGCGCGGCGCCCTTCGCCCGCGCCGCCGGGAGCAGCGCTGGGTGCGAGCCGCTTCCGCGCGGGCTGCGATGCACCTACGGCCAGGGGCTGAGAAGTGAGCGCGGCTTCCGCCGCGCAGCGCCCCCCGCTAGCGCACCCCTGGGCCGGGCCCGGTGAGTGCGGCTCATGGCCCCAGTCTCGCCTAGCGCACCCCTGGGCCGGGCCCGGTGAGTGCGGCTCATGGCCCCAGTCTCCGCTAGCGCACCCCTGGGCCGGGCCCGGTGAGTGCGGCTCATGGCCCCAGTCTCCGCTAGCGCACCCCTGGGCCGGGCCCGGTGAGTGCGGCTCATGGCCCCAGTCTCGCCTAGCGCACCCCTGGGCCGGGCTCAGTGAGAGCCCCACATGGTTACAATGCCCTCCACTAGCACCCCCCTACCCTCCCCCCCCACACCCCGACCAAGCTCAGCCAGTGCCTCAGCTCGTGGCCACAGCTCCCTCCATTAGTCCACCCCTGACCTGGGCCAAGCGGGTGATGCACTTTCCTGGGTACAAACACACATGCACCCACCAACAGGACTGAGCAATGAGTGCAGCCCATGCGACCAGTTTCTTCCCGCTCACTGGTACCCATAAGCGGGACTGGGTGTGGAATGCAGCTTTGCCCCCAACTCCCACTGCACTACCGCCTCTGTAGCCTGGGTGCGGAAGGATTGGCAGAGGGGTGAGGAGGCAGTTAACCTACCAAGGGGGTTAGGCGAGATTTGGGAGTTTAGTACAAGTGCCTGAGAATGGCGGTCCCTGAGTGGACAGGGAACCTTTGTGGAAGTGGCTACAGTTCCAGTTTTCAGGAGGGTCCAGTAATTTTGAATACCCAATTTGAGATACTTGGGCCTGTTTTTCACAGGTTCTGAGCAATTGTAGCTCCCACTGATTTAAAGTTGTGAGTGCTCAGCATCTCTAGGGGGAAAAAATCAAGCCTCTAGCTGTCTCAACCCTTAAGCATATCCCCTGGGCTCAGAAAACAAAACACAAATAGAAAAATCCTCATGATTTTAAGGCCTGATGTGATTTTTGAATGCTTGCGGTTGGCCATAGTGAGCCTATGACTGCAAAGGGAACCTGCAAGTTGGGGAGAGGTACCAAGAAACCTAAAAGGAGGAAGAAAAGATTAGAGAATGCTGAAAGAATACACCTTGTATATAATAGAATATTGCATAATACATTTAAAACACTGATAACTTTTCTTAAATAGTCTATTTTATAATTGAAATAATATTCTTTTACAGGATTCAGTACATCTGATTAATGTCCTATTCAGGTGCATTGGAAATGCATCTGAGATGTGACTGAATCAACACTCCTGTAGAGTCTGTCATGTTTTATTACTTAAATTAAAATACTCTTTCTCTTATCTGACCTCTCAGATTAACCCCGTCCATTTATTTGTTGCTATCTTAAAAGATAGTCCAACTGGGAGTCCTGGGGCCAGGGAATTGGAAATGGGATATGAAGCATTTTGCCCTCCTGGACCTTGTTTTCAATCTAAGTAATAACTGAAAGTCATTATGACATGAAAGATGTTCAATGGAAAAAAGAAAATGGTCTCCCATTCTTAGTGGACTGTTGTCCACAATACAAAGAGGCACTATGACAACAGTCACTAATTGGCAGACTCAGCAGAAGGACCACAATGGAATATGGGTAGAGTAGTGGTTCTCAACCAGGGGTACGCGTACCCCTGCAGGTACACACAGGTCTTCTAGGGGATATATCAACTCATCTAGATCAGTTTTTCTCAACCTGGGGGGAGGATGGTTGGGGGCGGTCACAAGTGCAGGGCCCATGTTAGGGAGTGGCAAGCAGGGCAATTGTCCCTGGCCATACGACATAGGGGCCCTGCAAAGCTGAGTTACATGCTTCAGCCTCCTGAAAGGGGTATAGCAGTCTGGAAAGGTTGAGAACCACTGGTGTAGAGAATGAACTCCATTCTCATCCATACAGGTAGTCCCTCATGCTCAGGATCAAGTCATATAACTGGAACCATTTAAAATGAAAATTTGTGGTGCACCTGCTCATTCTGATGAAAAACTTTAGCTTCCCGGACTCTTGGGTCACTCTCTGTGCAGCTGATCTGCCTCTGATTAAAAAATTGTCCAAGACCAGAAAAACTTGTATTCCTCTCTTTCAGAGGTCTGCCTCAGTTATGCCTAGGGAAAATGGATAGGCCGAATGTGAGCAGTTGGACCTCTTATATGGAAGATCTGGTATGAAAAGTTAAGGTGGTATCTGTGCAGCTGATGATTAGGTATATAGAAGCATGTGCCTGGCAAGCCTATAGATGTGAAGTAGTACTCTGGAAATACTAATACTATGGTGGAAACCATTGTCTGAAGAGGGGGGTGGGGCTTCAGATGCTAAGAATCTTTTTTGGGTGATGGGACTTGTTGAAAGAAGTGGAAGTGGGATGAGGAGGCATCCAACATCTTGAGGAGAATTCCAGCTTTCCTCCCTGTAGCCAAGAACATCCACCTTAACATTTCTGGGGAGACAGAAGAGGAGGCACCGACAGGAAGATCACTGTTCTAGGAGCCAATCAATGCATTAAGGAGGTCTGCTTGCAAGCAACTCAAGCATTCTCTGCAATGTATAAATCACCAAGGCTGCAGCAAAAATGCTGGCTTGAAAATCAGGGAAGAGGGACTCAACCACTCCTTGTAAGACAGCACTGGCAGTCGCTGGACTCTTGGGCAGACAAGTTGGATCTGGTTGGCAAAATGGATATGGCTCAGTCTCCGTATTGTGCTCAGAACTACCTGACAGAGCATCTTCTCTTAATTTTCCCCTTTTTGGCTTCTTGTGGCTGACTTTGGTGAAGATACAATCTGCCTAAGGAGAAGAATGTAAACTCAAAGGGTTCAGAAACCCAAATTAAAGGCAGACAAGATCCGAAAGGGGAAAGGGAGAATCACTGCTAGAACTGAAGCAGTATCTTTTGAGAAATTAGGGATATTAATTGTACTAAACTGGGAAATATGCTACTGCCTGTCTACTCTGCCTTGAAGCATTTTTAATATCCTGCTGGTTTAACCTGCTGAGAAAATGTAATTAATACAGCTCATTGGAAAACTTTTTTTTTCCCTCATGGAAAATCTTGACTTTGTCCAAAAACTGAAAAAAATTGGCCAAATTTTTTTTGATGAACATCTTGAAATTGCATGCAGAAAGAAGACACTGTTCACTTCCCCTCTCTCCCTCCCTCTCCCCTAGTGTAGGCAGAGCTTTAGAGTGAAGACAAAAGTCTATAGAATATGCAGCTGGGGTCAGGGCTTAAGGAATGCTCTGAACCTTGTCTGACAACCGTACACACTGCCTTCACATCTATTCAAACAATGAATCATGATTGCTGGGCGAACTACTTTAGGAGCACATTTTGTCACCCTTGCAAGTGTTGAGTGATACCTCCCCCTGCATATAGTGCTACAGATTTCAAAATAGCAGGTAGTGAATGGTGTTGTATGAATCTATTTGTTTTAGTTGCATAACTTGTTTTTCATCTAATTTTTCTAAAACAGTTATGTTGAAGGTTTTTACATACTATGGATGTTATGGGGGATTTTATGGGGCTACATGTGGGTGAAGTTTTAATCAATGTGAGTAATGGGGACACACTGTTTGACCCAAACTGTTCTGATAGTTTTGTAACTAAACAATAAATGAAGACCATTATTTCCTCAACTTCAAGAAAATTTGACTGAAATTTGCTTTACTCGAATAGACTTAAAATAGTATTCTTGTAGCTTGACCACAATTTCTTCTTTGGCAAAAGTTCTGAATTATGCAGAATATGAGTCAGACCCATCAAAATAAAAATATATTGACAATTTGGCACAGGTGAAAATGGTCAGGGCTCTTTATAACCCTGATTTTTCATAATAAAGATTAATATTTATGCACTCAAGTAACATATATACATTAGAGAAGCCTGAAGTGCCTTAGAAATAATATTCTTAATGACTCTCCTGGGGAAAGCACAATTCAGGTCTGGAACAAACAAACAAAGTGGAGTTTCTGAGTTGGCAGTTGATGAAAGATCTATTTAACATGGAGACTGTCAAGAGTTCCTATCTAAATTCCTTCACCAATAACCCTAATATTTTTAACAAAACATTATAAAAATAAATTTAAATGTTAGTAGTTACATTCTGTTCCAGAATCTATATCAGAACAAAGTATAAGGCTACATCAGACGTATCTGTATTTTCATATTTATCCAATAGTATATTAGTACTATTTGTTCATATGATTTGTAAGTTAGTCTTTATGTTATTATTTATACTGTAACAATCAGAGGTCCTGGTCAAGACTGCAGCTCCATTGTGCAATACATTGCACAAGCCAGAGTAAAATAGAAAAGGGCTTGTTATCTGATTTGTTGATATTTAATGTAATATATATCTGAAGAAAAGGTCAAGTCGACTACTAGTAACTCTAACTTTAATACAGTAGTAGCCTCTGGATAAGGACTAGCTGAAACAAACAAACAAAGAGACTTAAGCTTGTGCTGATTTTTTTTGGCCAAATGTCCTTTTCAGTTTTGTCCTGAGCAATGACAAAGTGTTATGACTCAAAACAAAACAAAACAACCAAAAACCTGCAATGAGTTGGCATCAATCCTGACTTGCTAAGACTAAGAAGAGTTCTGAAGGTGGTAATGCAGAGTAACAGAAAAATAAAATGGCAGATGGCTTTAAACCTTTTTGCTCTTCTGTACACAGTTTCTTACTTATGCAAAAGTATGGCTTTAACAGACAGTGGAACACAAGGAACGAAGTGGTAAGCAATACCTTCAGTGTCTGAAGAATGTGAAAAGATGTCTAGGAGGAGACTGTGTCCACACTCTCACCCTGCCCAGACACACTCCCTGTTGGTGCCTATCGAAGTGCTAATGAGCCCTTCTCTTGAGCTTCAGGAATAAAAACACACTCTCACCCCCACTCTCACCTGACTCAGATATATCCCCCTGGCAGTGCTGGACAGCTCTTCCCTTTCATACTGAGAATGCTGACAGTGTTTTTGGTGCATTCTGTGCAAGAGTAACAGGGGAAAGAGCCTGGCTGCCAAATATCAGGATAGTGTGCCAAATTCTTCCTTGATGTAATTGAAATTAGTATATGTACACCTAGGATACATACCTCCACTGCATATAATCAATATACACTTACAATGAGTTTGGCCACATAAACATATACTTATATTTTAAAACTGAAAGTATTGTTAGTGGTGTGTGTGTATATATATATATATTTACGAGGATCTGAAATATTTGTTACCTTAATTTAAAGATCATGATGTGGCTCAGAGTAAGTGGCTTTCTAAGTATGTGTTCATAAAGATTATTAACATTTTAAAAGGGTCAATGTTCCATTTAAAGAACATAATGTCAATTAGAAGTTATTGTTCATTACTTACCTTGTGTCATAAATTGCATACAATTTTTTGTTCTCTTCAACTGCATTCCTAGAGAAAGAGAAAGTAAATGTGATTTATTTATATATTATATATTCATAATCTAAATAAAACAGAGTTTTAGACCTACAGGATCTTTACACCTTCATCATAGAATCTAGATATGGATAAAATCTGTTAGTTGTCTTGTCCAATCTTTGCCATGACAAGATTGTTACAATTTGCAGGAAATAGTCTAAACATGTTTTTAATTATGTATCTATAACTCTGTTGCCAAGAAATTAAAAACAAAACGATAGTCACTGATCTTGTGGCACATTCAAAACAAAGCCATCTTCTCTAAGGTTCTTTCTACTGGCATGACAGGAGGAACTAACTAAGAACCAAATCTTGAAGTCAGTTACAAACTACCATTGATTTCAATGGGAGGAAGAGCAAGCCCAGACTGTTTCCAGAGCATTGTTGACATTGCTGATATTACTAGTATAAAAACAGAAGTTTAAGCAAAATAGTTTTTGAGAATGGTGTGATAAATGTTGGAGGTGCTCTGCAATAGTTATTGATTTGTATCCCAAAATGGGATTTATGTGCTATGTGTTTAAGTCTAACAGAAGGGATCACACAGTTTTCACACCCACAGGTAATCACGGGTGATTATGTGCTATTAAGGCTGAATTGGGTCTAACTACACAAACAGTGCAGGAACCACTAGCATTCTCCTAGATCAGTGTTTCTCAAACAGGGGTCACCGCTTGTGTAGGGAAAGCCCCGTCTGCAGGCAGGGCCACCCGGGGGGGGGGGGGGGGGACAAGGGGAAATTTGCCCCAGGCCCCACAGGGGTCCCATGAGCTCTGGCCGAGAATCCCTTCCCTGGCTAGAGGTGCCTTTTTAATTTTTACTCACCCAGCGGTGACCTGGGTCTTTGACGGCACTTCGGCGGTGGGCCTTTCACTCGCTCTGGGTCTTCGTCGACACTTTGGCGGTGGGTCCTTCAGTGCTGCCGAAGATGCGGAGCGAGTGAAGGACCCACCACCGCCAAAGACTCGGAGCGCCACCCGGTGAGTACAAGTGCCGCAGCAGGTGGTGCCTTTTTTTATTTCCGCTACCCCGCTTTGCCCCAGGCCCCCTGAATCCTCTGGGTGGCCCTGTCCGCAGGTCCGGCTGATCACAGCTCCCACTGGCCGCGGTTTGCTGACCCAGGCCAATGGGAGCTGCTGGAAGCAGCGCGGGCTGAGGGACTTCCTGGCCATCGCTTCCAGCAGCCCCCATTGGCCTGCAGCGGCGAACCACGGACAGTGGGAGCCGCGATCGGCCGGACCTATGGATGGGGCAGGTAAACAAACCAGCCAGACCCGCCAGGGGCTTTCCTTATACAAGCGGTGACCTCAGTTTGAGAAACACTGTCCTAGATGGCTTGGCTGGATGCTCTGTCCCAGTGGTTCTCAACCAAGGATACATGTAACCTGGGGGTATGCAGAGGTCTTCAAAGGGGTAGATCAACTTGTTTAGATATTTGCTTAGTTTTACAACAGGCTACATAAAAAACACTAACAAAGTCAGTACAAACTAAAATGTCATATAGACAGTGACTTGTTTATACTGCTCTGTATACTATACACTGAAATGTAAGCACAATATTTATTTCCAATTGATTTATTTTATAATTAGAAGGTAAAAATGAGAAAGTAAGCAATTTTTCAGTAATAGTGTGATGGGACACTTTTGTATTTTTATGTCTGATTTTCTAAGTAAGTAGTAGTTTTTAAGTGAGGAGAAACTTGAGGGTACGCAAGACAAATCAGACTCCCTAAAGGGGTACAGTAGTCTGGAAAGGCTGAGAGCCCTGCTCTGGCCAACTGGGAAAAAAATAGCCAGAGGTAGAAGGAAGAGGTCACATCTGGGAGCCCAGACTAGCACAGGGAGGGTGACGGCTCAAAAACAAAAACAAAACCAAACAAACACATTAGTTTTCTCAGGGAAAGAGGAGACAGGCTCTCAGGTTACCCAGGTACATCTAGAATGGAGCTGGATATTACAGGTAAAATACCCAAGAGATCTCTGATCAAGCTAGCATGCTAAAAATAAAAGTGTAGTTGAAGCAACTCAAATGGTAGGAGGGGCTAGCCAACTTGAGTAGGATCCATCCAAGATCCTAGGAACATAGTCTAGGCAAATACCCTCTCCTGCTGCTCACACTACTGCAGCTATACGTCTATTTTTACTGTGTTAGCTTGATCAGTTAGTGTGGGTATGTTTACTTGTGACATTATTGATATAATCTGGGACCATATAGAACATGGTTGCAACCAAGGTCCTGTAGTGGCACCAAATGTTATGTAAAGGGGGTCATATGAGGTGTCTAAGACCAGGTTATGGGTTGCTGGTTATGATTATGCTGTCTGTATGCATGTGTCATTTTTTAGTTGAAGTTATGAATATTGGCTCTATACTGTCTGTAGTTCAAACTTATGCTGTGCTTCTGGGTGACATTCCAGACAAGTTGGTGTTAGCTCTGCTTAGCCTGCTTGATGGCCCATTAAGGACCATCAGCTACACAACTGACCCCTTGAGAGAAGGCAGATAAACTTGTGACTCATCAAAGTATGCAGGAACTTGCCCATGTGACTCCAGACTCCATTTTGCTGTAATTTTCCACAGTAAGAACAAAGAGGTGTTCTTACACCTGGAAAAGACTATTAAAGGCTGATGCTTCATCTCCATCTTGTCTTCAATCCTGCTTCTTACCTCTGGAGGGACTTTGCTACAAGGAAGCTCTACACAAAGGACTGAATGACCCATCGCAGCGGGGGATGTACTCCAGAGACTTGATTTGAACCTGCAGTTTACTCCATCACTGCTACAAGCCTGAACTAAGAACTTTGCCATTACTGTATGTAATTGATTCCATTTAACCAATTCTAGCTCTCATCTATATCTTTTTCCTTTTATGAATAAACCTTTAGATTCTAAAGGATTGGCAACAGCGTGATTTGTAGGTAAGATCTGATTTGTATATTGACCTGGGTCTGGGGCTTGATTCTTTGGAATCAAAAGAACCTTTTTCATTTATTGGGGTGTTGGTTTTCATAACCATCCACCCCCAGGACGAGTGGCACTGGTGGTGATACTGGGAAACTGGAGTGTCTAAGGGAATTGCTTGTGTGACTTGTGGTTAGCAAGTGGGGTGAGACCAAAGTCCTCTTTGGTTGGCTGGTTTGGTTTGCCTTAGAGGTGGAAAAACCACAGCCTTGGGCTGTAACTGTCCTGTTTTAAGCGATTTGTCCTGAATTGGCACTCTCAGTTGGGTCCCGCCAGAACAGCAACGTCACACTACTCAAGCTAGAAATTATACCTTCCAGCTCTAGTGCAAGACATACCCCATGTCTACATTGCACCATTAAACCAGATGGACACCTGAGTCTGGGAACCTAGGTTAGCCTAGCCAGGGTGCGAGTATCCCCCACAGCAAAGTCATACCTGAGTTACTGTGTCCTCACTGTTTCTGCACGCATCCATGTGTGTCAGGGGATGTATCCCATGGTTCTTTGTGCTGAGATGCTCCAATCAATTGTGTCAATTGTGGGAGAACCTGTCTGCCCTTCAAGGGGAATTGTGGGAAGGCACTGAACGGCTATCAGCACTCAAGTAACCTCACTGTTGAGTGGGCAGGATCCAGCCTGAGTGAGCCTGGAGCTTGGGCTCTAACCAACAACCCTAGCTTAGGAAGCTACCTAGATTTAAATGCATCTCCAAACCCTGTTCAGAGGGTTTTATATGTGGATGGAGGGTGGGTGAGTAGGGGAGGACAGTGGTAAGAGCCTAGTTTAACTGTGCAGTGCAGATATACCCTCAGAGACCAGGCTGGGTCCCAGGAGATACCTGGCTGTCTGAAAGTATGTTTGTTGGTACACAGCTTAACCTGTAACTCAGAAGGAAAGCCCATCAAACTTAGATAGGAATGAAGCATATGTTTTGATGAGACTAAATATGCATTTGTTGTTTTTAAATCATGTTTGCTAATGCTTTGTTCCAACTGCTAAATAAAATACTTTATGAAGGCTGTTAGTCAATTTCACAGGTTGTCAGAGGGAGGAAATGCAGGTACCTGAAATCCAGTTAAACCTGCAGTGTGATAAAAGTTGGTAACACAAGACAGTATACCCTAGTCCTGGTCTAAGAGTAGAAGAATCACAAGAGTCCACCCCAATACAATTTAGGGCAAGAGGCCCAAAAACTGAGGGGGAGGAGGGACTCAGAGAGACCAGAAAGAGGCCATAGGTAACTGTGACAAATGTCATTTACACTTGATGGAAAATAGTCTTTTAACTAGGCATGTTTAGAAAAAGTAACTGACAAATAAAGGTATAGTAGTCGTAATAAATATACATTATGTGCCAAATTCACTATTGGCAGAAGAGGGCACAAGTGCGTTTGCTTCAAAGTTAGTATTCAAACTATAAATGGCCAAAGTCTCTATTTGAAATCTCAATTAAATATAAACATACTCCTTAGGCATAAATGACTTGGATATTCTGATGACAGTTCCTGTAATATCTCATAAGAGAATGCAAAACTGTAAGCCACATGACCACATATCCTTTTAGCATACATCAGCACAAAGAACTGACTCAGGCTTTTTTTTGAGTAGAAAGGTAACAACATCAAAGGTGTATCAGAAGAACAATTTAAGCAAATGATGTCACTATGATTGCCACTGGAAAATGGAAGGAATAAAATGCAGTCTTTTAAATGTTAAGTTTCAGAATGGGGCTTTTATTCAGACTAATAATACACCTTTTCTTTTTCTTTTACAGAAATGTAGATACTCCTTGATGTTGAAACTCTCCTATTCTACACAGGAGTAAACTTGCAAAACCCTATTAGTCTCTGCAAAGAAGGATGCCTCAGTATGAATGATGAGTAAATTAACTTCATTTCCTATTGATGCTTTCTACTGAGTACCAGTGGAAGCTATACTTCTGAAAGGATCACATGTGATTCTCCCCTCACAAAACACCACAGTAATGAACTACTTACATTAAAAGCACTCTGTGGTATAGGAATATCATTATATATAAGGTATCCTTATCACAAGATTTAATAAAGGAACAAAAATGCTTTGAATATTATGCATGCACTTGCCTACAGCCATTATTAAGCAAAGAAACACTGTGTGCAGCCAGGCAGTCATTGATGGTAAATCAAATGGAGGGCATATGGTATTGCTGCTGCTGGTGGTGGTTTTGTTGCTAGAAAAGGCTAGCGTTTTGCAATTGTGCTTATTATTAACTCAACTGTTTTTCCCCATAAATCACACTTGGTAGGACACAGGAAAACACACTGTGAACAACCTGTACTGAACTGCTAGCTAGGACTTGCCCTGTGAACTGCTAAATGTAAAAGTCATAGTGTTTCTCCAAGATGGAGAATTTCTGGGACAATATCATAAGAGACATTCAGAATATCTTTCAGAAAACATATGGTGGCTTGGTGAGGACCAAGGCCAGGACTGCTTGTACTTGACCTTTGTATTATGAGTTTGGACATTGGATCTGCTCTCTATGTAAAGGACAATGCCTTGCTGTATGCATACAGCGTTTTTGATTATTTGTAGAAGATGACTGTGTCTGAGAGCGGGGAAGAAATACATAGTATTGTTAAGTGACTGACAGCCCCGTACACTGAGGTCCTTAAATCACAGAAGTAGTACAGAATACATATGCAGAGAGCTTTTAGGATTCTAGAAAGAGGATCATCTGCATTTGCTTAGCAGGATTGTGTTCCCTGAATATTGTCTCTGTTAAAGAAGAGTGGGCTGCAGAGGAATATGAATGTTGTCCCTCTTTATGTTAGCTCCAAACTCAAAGAATGCACCTACTGTGTGTTTGTGCTTTATGACCTAACATTACGTAACTCACATAACTTGTATGACATTACAAGCTATGTTTAGCACCTTCCAATAGTGCAAGATAGTTTAAGACAAGGACTAAAGAAAAACACCATATTCACTTGGATATTCAGGAATATTTAGGGAGGAGGAATGTAATTATCTTTGCTAGAATATAGCCAGGACACAAAACATCACAAATGTGCCATGAGAACACTACTAATTCTCTCTATTTATATTTAATGGAATAACTCAGCAGAAAAATACAGTTGCAAGGGATAATGTTTATAACTCAAGAGAGAATGCTTAAAACAAGAAAACAAAGTAAATTAACAGAAAACTTTCTGTCTTGGAGTTCAAAACAGTCATGTGACCCTGGACATAGAGCGTTATCACGCATAGTAATGATTTCCTCTTTGCCTCTAAAGAAAGCAGATTTGTAGTTCTCATCCAAGTACCTGTGCAGAAGGAGAAAACTGAGATGAGGTTCATCTCTTTTTCTGTGGGACCAGGTAGTTCTCCTGCATCCTGACACATTATATTTAACCCCTTTAAAGGCTAGTGTGAGCAGGGGTTTTCCCCAACTTCCAAAGCACACACTCTGTGTAGAGTCCAAATTTACCCTCTTACTTGAATTTGACTTAATTATCACTGAAATTAGCAATAAGATATAAAAATTCATCTCAAAACTTGTCCCCAGGCTTAGCTGTTGCTAGGGTTTCTACTTCAAGACTAGTCAGTCTACACTCTAGATACTCCCATCTCTCTTACATCCAGTAGGGGGAATGAGGTACCTGGACTGTGAAACTATTTAAGCTTTTCCTAGAAGGTTCAACACCTGGTAACGGGGGTGGGTGTTTCAGGCAAACACTGCTCATTTTGTGTGTCCAGTTCTGGTGTCCACAATTCAGAATGGATGTTGATAAATAGGAGAAGCTTCAGAGAAGAGTCAAAAGAATGATTAAAGGATTGAGGAGTGCAGGGAGCTCAATCTAGTTAGCTTAACAAACAGAAGGTTATGGACTGGGTCACAATCTATAAATATCTACATGGAGAACAAAAATTGGTTAATGGGCTCTGCAGTCTAGGAGACAAAGGTATAACAAGATCCAGTGCCTGGAAGTTGGTGACACACAAATTCAGACTGAAAATAAGGCACAAATGTTTTACAGTGAGCATAATTAACCAACACAACAATTTACTCAGGGCTATGGTGGATTCTCAATCTCTGGCAATTTTCAAATCAAGAATGGATGTTTTTTCTAAAAGTTATGCTCTAATTCAATTAAGAATTAATTCAGGGAAGTCCTATGGCCTGTGTTATACAGAAGGCCAGACTAGATGATCACAATGGTTCCTCCTGGCCTTATAATATATGAATTTGTGGTTGGTAATAATAAATGCTGATAAATTATTTTAATAAGTAAAAACCTATAAAAAAATAAGAATGCACACTCTACATATCAAATGCAAAAACTGCAAATTGTGTGTAGGAATTCCTTGATATTAAAGACACAATTATTGAATTATCACTGTAGTCTGTTGAAATCATAGTAGGCAGCAGACTGGAGGATTCTTCTATAAATATAAAATTCACTTATCTATCTCTTATTTTTAATGCATAAATAAAGCATGTGTGAGACAAGTTTTCATAAATAAATGCCAAAAAATGTTTATGTATGAGGAGCTTACAGTATGCGGTTCTAGCTGAAATAAATGTTTCAGTGAGCATGATGATTTATTCAAATGTTATGTTAAGTAAGCATTCAATATGCTTTTACGTAATTCTGATGCCCAAGTTACATGTGACTATGATAGTTTTATTACTTCCTTGACGTTTCATTGCAACCCTGGATATTCCCTTTTTCTATTATCAAGTCCCATAAACAGTGCAAAAAGCATAGTTTCCTACAGAACAAAAATTGTCAGTACAATACATTTGAGGTCCAATTCTATGACGTGCCAAACACCCTCAATTTCCTTTGAAGTCAAGAGGACCTGTGGATGTTTAGCATCACTCAGGATCATGCTCATGAATCAGAAGTCTACATATTCCTTTACATTTTCGGGATCAGGTACAAAGGATATTAATGAAAAAGTATAAAAGCGAGACTGTGTTAAAAAGTATTGATTCTTACTTACTCTCAGTTTAATCTACTAGTGTTCTCAATATATATAGGATCAAGTAATGTCTGGTGTGACTTCAACAGACTTTTCACTATGAACTTGATCCACAGAGTTCATTTAATGCACTTTATTTTATGTTGTTATACTTTCAAAAACATATGCCCCTGAATTTATTGTGACCATGCCACTAAAGCAGTTATCAACCCTTCAGAGATCCTATAGATTTCATCAGCATGTGCTGCATATATATATATTATAGATTCTGATTTGCTTTTCTTAAATCAGTGAGTATGTCTACACTTAAAACAATACAGTGGCACAACTGCAGCTGCACCACTGTAGCACTCCAGTGTAGACACAACCTATGCCAATAGCAGGAGTCCTCCCATCAGTGTAGGTACTTCACCACCCCACAAGGCAGTAACTAGATTCATGGAAGAATTCTTTTATCCACCTAACACTGTCTACACTGGAGGTTAGATCAGCACAGCTACCTCTAGAGGAGTGTATATTTTTCACACCCCTGAGAGATGTAGCTATGCAGATGTAAGTTTCCAGTGTAGACAAGCCCTGTGGTACTTCACCTGAGAAAGAACCTTCTTGTATACTTTTTAAATTTCTACTCCTATTCCCTATGGCACTATCTGCACTGTTAGGCTGATCAAAAGTTTGATAATGTGTCCTTCTTAACTTTTGTGAGTTACAAAATTATTTTGCAAAGTATGTTTACTTTTAGAAATGGAGACTTTCAAATGCATCTAGGCCAAGATTTTCAAAAGCAACTAGTGATTTTGTCTGTCTCGGTGTTTGGATGCTGAATCTAATACTTCAAAGGAGCCTGTTTTTCAGAAGGCAGGGCTCAGCACTGTCTGAAAATCAGGCCTATTTAAGGTGTCTCAGATTGGGGACCCAAAACTGAGCAACCCAAAATAGTGAATGACTTTTGAAACTCTTGGCCTTAGTGCTTGTGTAAGCCCTGGAGAGTTTCCCATAGGATAGGAAAAATGGTGTATGTATTATTATTATGTGGGCCAGTGGTGGACATGATATCCAGCTGTCTGAGGCCCTGATCCTGTACCACTGAAGTAAATGGGAATTTTAACATGGAGCTGGACTGGATCTTGAACCCAGACTCTCAGCAGTCCAAAACCAGTACCAGGCCCTTAATGCCCTCATCTGGCAAGTAAATACACATAAAAAATCCTAACCTACTCCTTAAGCCTCTTTTTAGTCTCATAAATAGTTTCCTCCACCTTAAGGAGGAATATGAGTAATGTGGGTAACATAAAAATGCCTTTTTGATAATATCTTGTCTATCACTGTAACATCTAAAGCCTTCACTACAAAGTGGCATGCAGGAAAGTTAAGGGAAATCAACTAAAAGTCTGAAATCAATGCACATAAATTAAAGCATATTTAATTTGGGAGTAAAGTGACCTTAATTTGCTGTAACATAATCCTGAGGATTAAGACAAGCCCTAAATGCTAAGAAGAGCTATTTCTTATGAACAAGTTGTCAGATATAGCCCCCTTTTTTGTTCTCAAACATGATTTTCCGAGTATGTTCACTGTTGGTAATTGTTCTTTGAGCTGACTGGGTTCTTGCAAACTGTAGTGTGTATTAATTAGAATCTTCAGAATTTACTATTCAAGCTGTTTGATTGGCCACCTAAATTCACATGTAATATTTTCTGTTTCCTGGCTGTATGGCATATCATATATATACAGGAGCTGTACTAGACAAAACATCACTGGGATGTTGAAATCTCTCACAGAATGAGAGTTGGAAACACTTTAGAAAGCAGGAAATAAAAAGAAGGCCTAGGACTTTAAAATCTTTTCCTGTCCTTTTAGAACAATAAAGCATTATAATTGCCTATGTATGGGCAGTTTAGATTTTAAAATATCTGTGTGAAAGCAAGAAACATATAAGCTACATTTATTGGCCATCTAGAAAATGTCATATTTGGTTACAGTATCTCCTGGAAGATCCCCACCAAGTTACTGAAAACTCTTTCTTAGGTCAGTGCAATCCAGCAGTATGGATCCCAGTATCCATGACATCCAAGGGTTCTGGAGTCCACATACTAATTTGATTTTCAAGATAACAGCCTTAAATTTTAAACTCTTTAGGACAGGGATTTTTCTTTCTATGGTTGTACAAGGCCTAGCACAAAGGGGCCCACAATCATGGCTGAGGCCTTTGTGTGCCATCATAGTATAAATTAAATTACAATATGTAGAAGGACCAGGCAGTCATTTTAATAATGAGTAATAGAGCCAGTAGACCTTTTTTTCCCAATTAAACAATTTTTTGCTGAAAAAAATGGGTTTTCATCAAAAACAAAATTTGTCATGATTTTTTTAAAGTGAAAATATTCAGGTTTTTTATCAACAAAACTGAAAAATGATGAACAATTGAAAAACAAAAATGTTTTAAAGGTTTAGTTATTGGTTTAAATCTATTGGTTAAATAGTTTTTGCTTGCCAAAAACTGAAGATTTTTTGGCTTTTCAGGAAAAAAACAAAAATTTTCACAGACATTTTTTGACAATTTTTTTTAAATGTTCATTTTCATCAACATTTTCAAGGGGAAAAAATCATTTCCTGACCAGCTTTAATGATCATGTTCATTTATATGTGCATATATTCATTTTTGCACAAATATCTATATTTGCATGAATGTAAGCTCCCATCCCACAAACATTTTCACAAACAAAATCCCATTCCCAAAATGCATATGGGAAAGCTAATAAAAAAGCGTGCAAAATATACATGACCAGATTGAATCATGAGTTGAATTAAGCAAATACGTTCAAGAAAGCATTTTTTTCTCGTACTTGCTAACTTTAGACTCAACCAATATTATCAACCTGATAAACAACTTATACTATCCCATTTTGTAAGAAAAGATCAAAGCAGTCATTTAAAATAATATTTAACTTTATATTTTTTGTTAGAGGTGGAGTCCTCATAAAATAAAATGAAATTGGCCCAGAATGTGTTAGGAAAGTTGAATGTAAAATCACAACTCTCATCCTTACGTTATTCTTCAGAACTGGGTTGAATAGTTAAGAAGGTATTTCTTTGGGGACATCTAATAGCATCATATCATCCCCTCAAGAGGTTTTTTCTTATATCCACAATCCTCCCTTACACATAAGAAAGTTCTGATGCGAAGGATCATTCACTCAAAATTGTGTCAATAACAAAGTGTATGTATCTTCTCATTCCCTCTACTTAACATCAAGTCGTAAAGCGAGAGAACTGTAGAGTGAAGCTAAGTGTTTCTGGCACTCTATGGAAGAGCAAGGAGACACTCTTTGTCCGGAAAAGTAACCCAGAAGAACTAACACCATTTATATTTTACAGGTTTTTATAAAACATGAATATATATAAATTATTTAGTAAAAAGCATTTAAATTGTTCTGAATATCATGGGACACCTCACCCTACTCCCTGTCATTGCATGAGCCTTATTTTCTAATTTAGAGTGGTTTTAATATTTGGTCAAGATCTCACTGTATTCATTCATCCACTAGAATCAGTATGCTGCATGGCTTTGTTTATAATTAGCTTTAAAAAGCTGTATTGTCTATTGGAAGCACAAGAAAAGTATCATACACAGTAAGGATGTTTGCTGATTGGCCTAGAGGCTATAATAATACTAATAGAAAAATGCTGAACACTAACTATATATAGAACCTTTCATCCAAAGGCATCAAGGGCTATACAAATATTCATTAATGAAGTCTCCTAACTCTTTGTTTATACCCCATTTAAAAGATGGGGAAACTGAACACAGAGGGATTAAATGATTTACCAAGTTCTAAGGTGAACCAGTAGCAGAGATGGGAATAGAATCCAGCTGTTTTGACAACCTGCTAGCTTTATCTTAAATCTTAAATAATCTTAAAAGTGGCTCTAGTTTCATTATGGTAATGAATGTGTTTTCTAGAACATCTCATGTGTTTTCTAGAACATGTCCAAAGATGTTAAGGGAAAAAACCCTATTTACTCAAATAACTGTTCTGTAGCACTTCTAAGATTCTAATACTCTTGCAGTTACATGTATATCTCTTATTATAGACTGCTTAGTTTGCTAATATTTAAAAAGAGATGTGTATTATTATTAGTAGTAGATATCTTAAATCTTAGTGAAGCATTTCAGTAGAAATATCCATGATGGGAATAAAATTTACTCAGCTGAATGTGATCTAGTTTATTTTTTGCCTGAGATTTAAGCTTTTAATATAGCATTTCCCAGGCAAAGTTCTGTCTTATCATTCAGTTTCTGAGACACCATTCCTTTTTGAAGGTTTAAATGAAAAGTCTTTAAAACAGTAACAAGCTAAGAAAACACCCCAAACTTATTGTTTTCATCAACGTTTAACTGTAGTCTTCTTCTTGATAGGAGCCCTTCATTACTAAATGACATTGCTACAAGTCCATTGTAATTAATCCTGCAGAGAAGGAACCAGAGTTGACAGCTTGCATATTCCATTGTGACATGTACTGGTGTCTTTTCCAGTTTCCCTTCTGAAAAGACTAAGCCATTGGCTTCCATAACAAATCTTTTTTAAACTTACTTTTTTATCTATGCCTTTATCAATATCTTTCAAAGACCCTTGTACAGATGATTCAGTCAGAACAATTTTTAAATGATAATCTTTGAAAACATTACTGTGCTGACAAGCTATATTTTGGAGTTAGATAACAGGTGGATACTACAGGCCAGATTGTACCTGGCAGACACAAGCCTGCCCTGGAGGCTGTGCAAAGCTGCACTGTCCATTGGGAATCCCGGGAAGCATTTTGCCTCCTAGAGCTGCATGGTGCAAAGAGGGCATGCACCTGATGCTACACCTTTTCAAGGCACCATGTGCTCCCCTCTGTGGCTGGCCATCTCTGAAGGCCAGCATGGAAAGAGGGCAAGGTCATGGCTTCCTGCCTCTGAGACTGGCTTGTGGATCTGAGTGTTACTGAGGAGCAGGCCCAGCACTCAGCAAAGCTCAGACACTGCACCTGTGGTTAGACTGTCCACTGGAAGATCGTGTGTGTGTTTGTAGGGGCATTTCTTGCACAATCTGGTCTTATACTGGTATATATCATACTGATATATTATCCTAAAGAGAGACTGTTAGGGTGAAAAAGAAGAAGAGTCCTTGAGATTCCCTTTAACTTTGTAATCTGCTAATACAGTAACAGTGATTAGTCCTGACATCCACATTAGTATGAAGTTGTTTGTAACGTTGATGGTGATTTAATATGTTGAAAGCCAAGAGGTGCCCTAGTTAAAACTGAAAAGCGTTCTTAAGTTAGTCCAATTTCTCATCCAAAAAGCCCTGAAGAACATGTAAATTTGAGTGATTTCATGCTATTTAAACTGAGGGCACACTGGGCCAGATGGTCTTCTCTTGTTTTGTTCGTTTAATTCCATGTTTTCCTTTTAATGAATGCTAAACACTAAGGGGCAGAGTCTGCAGTATCCAGCTTCTGAATTGTCAGGGAGCCCCGATTCTCTGCCCTAGCCAAAGAGCAGCTTGAAGGCTGCTCAATCAAAAGCAGCTTGGAGACTGCTCTAAGCTGCACTAGTTGGAGCTCTTGACACTCTGGCTACTCCTGCACTGGGGTGCTGTGGAGAAGAAGGTGTAGGAGCTCATGGCATCCCCAGCAGGGAATTTAGGGCATGTTTTGGCTTTCTTTGTGCCATCTGATCAGTTCAAATTGACTAGAACAATCCAGAGAATCTGTCCCACAGGGATTCATGAAAGACAGGTATAGGGAAGGGCGTGTTACTGGTTGGGTGTCTGATACAAGAGCTATTTTGCTAACACACACATCCCTCAGGGTGGGCAGCTGCAATGCACGGATAAGCATACTCTGCTCCTCCTTTGGAAAGTATCACCAGGCATATGCCTCTGGATAGTGCTTACTCTTGACCATCATTGCTGACCAGTTAGTCAACTGGGGATGTGGGCAACCTGGCAGAATACACGTCTTGGGATGCACCATCTGGTGTGGTAGCTGGGCCTAGAGGCTCTCTTTAACACTAGATAACAGGCCATGCCTGCTGCTTGTGCTGGAGGTTTCACTATGCTCTTCCCCACACCAGCATACTCACTTAGCACAAGTCAAGATGAGCTTTTGGTTAAGGCATTCACCAGGAAGCTGGATTCTACTCCAGCCTCTACCAGACTTATGCAACCTATGCAAACCTATGTAAATGTGATCATTTCCCCATGGTTCAGTTTCACTATCTGTAAAATGGTGACGTATTTCTCTCCAACTCACAGGGCCTTGTATGGATAAACCCAGTCACGTTTGTGACATGTTGAGCTACTACAGTGATGTGGGGGCATATATTAATCTATATATTTGTAGTTCTTGTCCAAAGTGCATTACACTCCCACTTGTACCATTGTACTTATTTCATTAGCACTCACATTTTAAACAAAGCTTTACATTAAGACACGTTATAGCTTAATATTCATGAGAAATGGCTGGAATGAAAATAGGGTACTCTCCATCAACAAGAGGAAACAACAGTCGGCAATCTCTGGTATCTTCTTCTTTGCCCTCTTTTAACCAATGTGGAAATTGGTTTGGGGGAGGATAAGGAGAAAGAAAAATTAAACAGAATTGTATACATAAAGATCTGCACAAACCAAAGAAAAACAAGCCCAGTTATTGATGTTAGAAAGGCTTCTCAAGCAATAGAGATAACTGATCAGTTGGTATTCCCTATCTAAGCAGTTAGCTTAATGTCTAAGGTCTGGTCTACACTGGGGGGGGTGGGTTCGAACTAAGGTACGCAAGTTCAGCTACACAAATAGCGTAGCTGAACTCGAACTACCTTAGTTCGAACTACTCACCCGTCCAGACGCCACGGGATCGAAGTCCACGGCTCCTCCGTCGACTCCGCCACCGCCGTTCGCGGTGGTGGAATTCCGGAGTCGACGGGAGCGCGTTCGGAGTTCGATATATTGCGTCTAGATGAGACGCGATATATCGAACTCCAAGAAGTCGAACGCTACCCGCCGACCCGGGCGGGTAGTATAGACATAGCCTAAGAGTAATCCAGTAACAGCATTGCTTTTGTTTTGTTTATTTATAAAGATAAATACTCTGAAGTGGTGAGACCCATTTAACCATTCTAGCATATAGCTCAGGAATCCCATGCCCCCTATCAGAGCTACATATAAAAACCAAGATAACACAGCTAATGTAGTTCAGATCCTGCAGCTATAAGCAGGGCTGGCTCCAGGCACCAGCTTAGCAAGCAGGTGCTTGGGGCGGCCACTCCGGAGAGGGGTGGCAGGTCCAGCTATTTGGCGGCAATTCGGCAGAGGGTCCCTCACTCCCAGTCGGAGCGAAGGACCTCCCGCTGAATTGTCACAGATCGTGATCGTGGCTATTTTTTTTTTTTTTGGCTGCTTGGGGTGGCAAAACCCCTGGAGCCGGCCCTGGCTATAAGACTTGAACTAATTTCTCATATTTAAAGGTTAAACCCTTTTAGAGTCAGACTGATTGAATCTAAAAAGGTAGCAATTGTATAGTTGCTCTTAGCTACCATAGATTGTGTTATGTTGGGCCCACAGATCTATCTTCAGATGGTATTGGAGATGTAGTATTTAGTAATGTAAAGTTTCTTCTAGCTATCTAACCATCTGGGTACTATATAGTCCACACCTTCACAGTAATTAGAGCACCTCCTACAATTTAAAAGAGGACAATTCTCTCTCTTTGTCTTTCCAATCACCCAGATGCAAGCTTAGGAGTTTTAACTTTTTTCCCAGTGACTGAGATGAAGGGTGCTGCTATATGAAAGCCTGGATGAAGAGGTGAGTTTTGCACTTAGCTCCAAGTGCAGTGAAGTTTGTGTCCATTCTAATTTATTCTGGCAGTGAATTTCTGTGACAATTATGTTTCCTGTGGTTATGAGCCTTCCTCTATTGTCCAACAGTAGTATTGTTCCACTGGAACACAGCTCTCGTGGGAGGTCGTGGTCATGGCAAGAGACTTAGAGTATTAGGTAGCCAACACCAATGCCATCCAGAGCTTTGGAAATAAATATGGGACTTGAACTGGACTCCTCGTTCAATGGAGACACAATGCAGAGAGCAGCATAACAGGGGGGCATGTGCCTGTTTTGTTGAGCAGCTGGGGTGCTGCATTCAGAACAAGCTGAAGATTTCGTCACTGAAATATCACTTATGATGATCCTTTTCATGCTTGCTTTCCTGCAGAACATAGTGGGCATGTACAAACTACTTCAAAATGCTTTTTTTCAGTGTAAGGTGGCAGAGGTTTGATTCACAAATTAGTACTGGTCACAGCCCCATCTATGACAACTGTTGTGTGCCTACTGTTTGCACCCTGGACTTGATGTCAATAGCCTATAACCCTAATGATTTATATTCAAAAGTGGTAAATCGGGACTTGAAGACTAAGGAGACAATCTTACATACCCTTAGTAACTTTGTCATGGGAATAATTTTACACGCGTGATGTCAGGCAACCAGGATGAGGGTGGTCTAGCCTAGCAGTCAGAGCAGGTATCAGGAACCAAATGTCAGAGCCACGGTCAGTAGTCAGAAACTGGAGCCATGGCTCAAGCCAGAAGGCAGGAACTGGATACCAGAGCCAAGTGTCAAGCTGGAGGCAGCAGTCAGAAGCCAGAGCCCCAGGTCAAGCTGGAAGTTAGGAGCTAGAGCAAGGAAGGTAGCAGGCAAGAAGGGGTTCAAGGCAGGTGCAGGACCAGGAGAAAAACAAGGCTGGGTAAACAAAGCAGCTGCAGTCACAGTGGTGGGCACGAGCACTGAGCAGCCAGCCAACTGGCTGCTGCTGCTGGCTTAAGAGCCTGCCTGCTGGACCCCCCCAGCCAATCAAGTGAGGTAGCCAATTAGGCAGCCTGGCTCTGCTGCAAGCTCTGATTCCTGAAATATGAGCAGTTGGACTGAACTCACATGAGTGGAGTTACTTATGGGCATAATTGGTTGCAAGATCATCTCACAATAAAATAACATTTGCAGAAGTGATCCATTGTGATGGATATCAGTTTGATGTTTCTAAATAAAACTAGAGAGCACAAATGCTTTGAAATATTCTGCATTAAATTCCACTTTCCATATTCCTTTTGGGACATATTCTGCCTTGATTTACACTACTGCAACCTTTTTGTCTTTAAGAACATAAGAATGGCCATACTGGGTCAGACCAAAGGTCCATCTAGCTCAATATCCTGTCTTCCGACAGTAGCCAATGCCAGTTGCCACAGAGGGAATGACCAGAACAGGTAATCATCAAGTGATCCATCCCCCATCGCCTATTCCCAGCTTCTGGCAAACAGAGGCTAGGAACATCATTCCTGTCCATCCTGGCTAATAGCCATTGATGGAGCTATCCTCCATGAACTTATCTAGTTCTTTTTTGAACCCTGTTACAGTCTTGGCCTTCACAACATCCTCTGGCAAGGAGTTCCACAGGTTGACTGTGTGTTGTGTGAATAAATACTTCCTTTTGTTTGTTTTAAACCTGCTGCCTGTTAATTTCATTTGCGTTATGAGAAGGAATAAATAACACTTCCTTATTTACTTTCTGCACACCAGTTATGATTTTATAGACCTCGATCACATTCCTCCTTAGTCATCTCTTTTCCAAGTTGAAAAGTCCCAGTCTTATTAATCACTCCTCATATGAAAGCTGTTCCATACCCCTAATTTTGTTGCCCTTTTCTGAATCTTGTCCAATTCCAATATATCTTTTTTGAGACAGGGCAACCACATCTGGAGGCAGTATTCAAGATGTGGGCACATCATGGGTTTATATAGGCAATATCATATTTTCTTTCTTATTATCTATCCCTTTCTTAATGATTCCCAACATTCTGTTTGCTTTTTTGACTGCCACTGCACATTGAGTGGATGTTTTCAGAGAACTATCCACAATGACTCCAAGATCTTTCTTGAGTGGTAACAGGTCATTTAGACCCCATCATTTTATGTGTATAGTTGGGATTATGTTTTCCAATGTGCACTATTTTACATTTATCAACACTGAATTTCATCTGCCTTTTTGTTGCCCAGTCACCCAGATTTGTGAAATCCTTTGGTAGTTCTTCACAGTCTGCTTGGGATTTAACTATCTTTACTAGGGTTCAGCTACCACAAAGAGGATTGTGATATAAATGCCTATAAAGTTGAAGACATAGATAAGGATAAAATGTGTTCCTTTATAAGGTAACTATACCCATTCCCCCATTTTATGTGCCCATGCACATGCCCTGTGCAGTTGATGATTCCTTGTCATGTCAAGAGTTCTCAGAATATCATGATCCTAATTTGGTACATCATGATTTCACATCCACTATGCACCTGGCTGTGGGAGAAACCAACAACAGATTTGCACAACTTGCATCTTGGAAAGGACACTCATCTTCTTATACAAATGAAAGGAACTGTGGCTTTGAGTATCTTCATTCACATTCCATTATAGGACCACTACACTGACATATCCTATATACAAAATGAGAATAACAATAAAGATCTCTAAATGGTGTAATTGCAAAGAGATGTTTAACAGCTTGGTTTGGGTATTGCACACACTTTTCACAGTTGTGACAGAAATGGTCTAATGAAGAATAGAATCAGAGATTAAATATGTTTGAATTACTGTAATAAAGTCTGACTAGAGTGTTAGCCTACCACTCTGTAGAGTGGTCTTCACTGTGTTCCTTGTTATTTTCAATAATTCAGGCCGTTTAAGTCACTTTGACAGTTGTACTGATCTATTAATTTAGCTGTGAAATGAAGCACATTTTTGTGGCTAACATGAAAGTTAATTTGTGCAAAGGAAGCATTTTGGGAGCGGAGGCGTTATTTATACTCACTGACAAGACTGCTATGTGAAGAGAGCAAATAGGTCAGCTGCCCTGGGAGTAATCTGAGAGTCAAGAAGAGTGCAACATGAGAACAGGGAACTGATGGTGTCATCAGAACAAAGAGGGAATACCACATTTTTTTCCTCCTATTTTTATGATAGAAATTACAGATAAAGTATAGGACACTTGTACCCTCTCAAAATGTTAATCTGGGGAGCTGAGGATTTATGGCAAGTTCCTAGTTATAGACCTAATTATATACAAACAAAGAAAGTTATTTAGCTTTCAAAGTCAAACACTCAAAAGCTAGGAAATGCCAGAATTCAGATGGTCTGTGCAACCTTAATTTGGCTCCCTTATGCATATGCATTATGATAGTCTAATTATGTGATCACCTACATTTTTTTTTTTGCAGGATCCCTATGTCAGAATCCTAACAAGAGCAGTCAGGACCAAGGGTCAGAGCAGGGTCAAATATGAGACTGGGAGTAGTGAAGGAGTTCATAGTCAGGTTCCAGGCCAGGGTCGATACCAAAGGTCAGAGTCCAAGTCAGGATTCAGGGTCTAGGTCAGGAGGTGAAGTCCAAATCAAACCAAGGTCAAAGCCACGAGTTCAGGAGCAGAAATGATCATGGGAGCTACAGAAGAGCCACACTGATGCCTGGATGCTTCCTGGACCACTCCTTGTGTTTATGTAGGACGGGGAACCAATCAGAAGCCATGAGGCTGCTGCTGCCTTGCGGTGGGACTTCTCACAATCTGTGTGCACAATAGGTTGTGGATAACGGAGTATAAATGAGTTGCAGCTTCTGCTGGGGGCAGCATGGAGCTGTCTGCTGCCTGACAGCTCTACAGGTCTGGGCCTTGTACCCTGCTTCACTCAATACACAAGGTGGATTCTGCTCACTAATGAGCAGCTGTTCCATAATTGTATCCTCATCATTCAGCCAGTAGCCCCTGCCTTATTTACTGCACACCATCCAAAGCCTGTAAAAAATTACTAATTTCTTCATGGTCTTTTCTAAGCCACTCATCACTGTAGTATATGTCAACAGTAAGGCTCTCAGCTGCACCTGCTTGGTACTCCTAACAAGCCAGCCAGGTTTCCTGATGGACTGCCCTGCCTGATTGGCTAAGGAAGCCAGCAGACTGGTTCTTAAACCTAGCAGCAGCAGTAGCTCACTGGTTGATCAATGCACACGCCCATGGATTCTGCCTCCCTGTGGTTGTCTCTCCAAGTCCTGTTCCTGCTCTTCTCTTCCACAGCTCCAGGCCAGACCTTGTCCTGCACCCAGCCTTGTTCCCATCCTGTTCCAGCCTCTTTTCTGTCTCAGAACCAGCCCTTCTACTGACTTCTCTGGGTGCTGGTAATCCAGTTCTGACTCTGCCTCAACCCTTGGCTCTGGCATTCAGGCTCTGACTTCAGTCTTGAGCCTCCACTCTGATTCTTGACTTTGACTCTGTCTCAACGCTTGGCTCTGGCATTTGGACTCTGACCATTAGGCCTTACTCATACTCTGATCACTAGGCATGACAGCCTATGACCCGGTCCATTGACAGTATCCAAATGATTCATGAATATTAATGAATTTATCTGCACTGCAAGATCACAGAACATTATTGTCCTTATTTTACAGATGAGAAAACTGAGTCAGAGACTGACCTAAGGGCATACAGTGAATCAGTGGCAGAGCCTGCATCATAATTCCTGACTTCTAACTCTCTGTTCACTCCTGCAGACCATGCTTCCTTACTGTCAGCAGTGCTGAGCATCCACAGTTCCCATTGATTTCAGTTGCTGGTCTGAGTGCTCAGCACTTCTGCAAATGAAACCCCAGGTGCCTCAGGTTGGGTATAATTGAAATAAGAAACATATATTCAGTAGCCGCCTGCCAGAATTTTGGCTTCAGGGACACACTCAGCATCACATGGAGAGTCTATGGCAGAGGCAGAGACACAACTGAATTTTTGTGCCTGCCTTAAGTGCAAGGCCATCATTTTTCTTTCCTGCGGTACTCTGCCCTGTTCTGTTCACACCTTCTAACTCCTGGAGTTGTCTTTCTGTTCTACAGACAACAGTCTCATTCCCTACACAACCCTGATAGATTCATGAAGAACCCCTGCACTTCCAGCCCTAGATTATGTGGTGCACATTCCAGCTAATTCTACATGACAATCAGGAAGACATTAACATATTTTTTGCAAATAATTCACAGCAGTGTATAACAAACCTCACCAGAGAAGATTATATTTCAATAACAAATTAAGTTGTAGATGTACTCTGGAATATGTAATGATTATATCTAACTAAAACAAAGACAAATAATACTGTTGACTAAGAATGCTTCCGTCGATGTAGCTACTGTCATTTGGGGAGGTGCCGAGGAAGAATGCTTCTGTTGGTATATGTTACATTTACACTATGAGTTATACCAGCATAGCTACAGAGACCTAGCTATGTCAGTGTATTCTTTGTAGTGCAAACATGCCATGAGAAAGAGATGGTTCTTCTAGCCATGCATGTCCTAATATTTTGCTTACATATGAACTGCTTGAACTGTTAAGATCTTGTCCAATCATTCAGCTGAACTGCCTACCATGGAATCCTGTATATACTGAGTCTCATTTATATCAATAGCTATGGGTCCTGGGTCCCACACTAGCAGATTCTAATGTGGGTGTAGAGCCTAAGATTTTTTGTTTTGTTTTGTTGATGAACTTCTGCCAGTTTACAATAGCTTTAAGAAAATGTATCCATTAAAGGGTCTTCTCTGGGATGCATAAAGTCCAGATTTGCCATGAAATATATTCCTGTGAGCACAGAGGACTACACTAACCCAACATTAAGGTGCACATCTTTAAACCTTCAGCAAGACTTCAAGTAGCACTAGATTCTAACTCTGGGATCTCTTTCTTCTCTCACCATATTTGATATTTGTTCCTAATTTATTGTCTTCTACTTTTCAAAACAAATCAGGTTTCCATTCAGGTTTCCATGCCTTACTTGTGATTTAACAGTTTAAAATTGACACATATTCAGTAAGTCACCCTTTCTTCTTTTCAGTAAAAAAGGAAATCAACATCGGGTTCAAATAGAATAAAACTAACAATCATCCTAGGCTATTATTTAAAGGTAACTTTAAGTATTTGAGGCCAACTTTTCCAAGTATGGCCTTCATTTGTGCATGTGCAACTTTGTTTTCACAGATTCTTCTGCCCAGGACAACAAAAATGAGGGCTGTAACCAGGGCAGGGCAAGGAGCAGCCACACATGGTGCAAAGCTCGTAGGGCAAAAAAATGGGGCAGAGAAATGACCAAAAACCCAACTCCCAGCAGGGACATCCCACAGGGCTGAAGCTCGGAGACCCCTCTCCCTGCTGGGCAGAAGCCAGAGGTGACATGTTGGAGGGGGCACATGGGGTCATGTGTTGCCCCAGATTTTTGTCAGAGTTTGCTGGCCCTGCTTGGTCACATGGTGCTGCCAGACCCCCTCCTTGCGTGGCAGCAGCTGGAGTCCTGGGAGCTGCAGCTGTTGGGAGGGAAGAGCCACTGCTTTTGCTGCTGCCTCTCTTCCTAGAGCTAAAGCAGCAGCACCTCCCTGCAGTTCCAGGTGTTTGCTGCTTCCTCTCCAGGTGGAACTAACATCTGGAAGCTGCAGGGAGGGGCTGCTGAGGGTAAGGGGACGGGTATAACTCAAGCTGTTGGTGGGGGAGCCTTTAAACTGTGCCTCCCCACTCTCAGCAGGCAACAGTCATCTCTTGCAGAAGCTCCTACCCCACCCCCCACCCCGCCGCAGGGCAGAAGCCCCAAGCTCTGCTCCCCAAGTCTGGTAGGCAGAGAATGGGGGAACATGGGAGGCTCTGCAAGCCACACTTTATCTGTAAAAGAGCCACGTGATATAGAAGAAGGATCTGCTCAGAGCAGGTAGTAGAGACCAGCATCTTAGAAGAAGGACATTAAACTCTATACTTTATAAAAGGCAATAATGAATATGTAGCTTAGTTGGATTAGAATAAAAATATACATTTATGACTGAGTAGTGGTGAGAAAAGCATTTCAACCTTTTCTGGTGTTTTGTACTTGATAGTATATTTAGGTCAGATCATGCACTTCTGACTCAAGCAAAATTCCCACCGACTTCCGTGACAGTTTTATCTGAATATGGCTTCTGGATCAAGCTCATTTTGCCACAGCGTCAGCTAATGTAAATCAGCCTAGGCCCATTGACTTCCATTTATGCCTATTTGCACCAGCTGAGGCTTTGGCCCATGGACTGTAGTATATACATACACATGTCCACTTGGTACTGACCAAATTATTCTGACATTTGTCTGTGGAATCTCATTCCCCTCATTAGAATGGATGCTGTATAAATGTTTGATATTATCCAGTTCTTATTTTTATTTTGTGGTATAATATATATATCACTGTCTGTCATGATTTAAGTCCCCATCAATTTCTATTTTAAAATAACCATTATAAAAGTGTCCTACTTGGTGTTTTGATGAACATTCAGTTAAAAAAAATCCACTTTCTAATTTGAATGCATATAATTCTAGGTTGATCAGTTTAAAAAACTCCTTTCCCTTGAAATTACATTAATTATAGCACTTAAATCTGTAGAGCAGCATCAGCTTCAATGGGATTTGGAACTGCAGAGTACCTTTATTTCCACATAACACTTGTGACACAGCACCTGTGTATTCACTCCCTACATACCATTGTAATAATCGTTGCACAAAATATGCCTTGTGAAACATCATTTGAAATCTAATAACTCATTGATCATTAATATTCTTGGGTGATATATGTGTGTGATGTGTATTAAGAGTTATGACATATGCTGGAATGGTTACTAAAGTGTGTTTAAACGAGACATTCCAGGGAGTTGGTAAACAAGTCTGCCCTGGACAAAGGAATGTGTTCTCCCCACCTGCTGGGAGTTACCTCCAGGGCCAGCTCCAGGCACCAGCTTATCAAGCAGGTGCTTGGGTTGGCCACTCCGGAGCGGGGCAGCACTTTCAAGTATTTGGCGGCAATTCGGCGGAGGGTCCCTCACTCCCGCTCGGAGCGAAGGACCTCCCGCTGAATTGCCACAGATCGCGATCGCGGCTTTTTTTTTTTTTTGGCTGCTTGGGGCGGCAAAACCCATGGAGCCGGCCCTGGTTACCTCCAAAGTACTTTGAAAGATCATGAGAATGTATTTACATATTGTGTAAACAGAGCCATTAAGCTAACAAGGGGTGATGGTGGAGGCAAACCTGACACTAACAAGTTGGGAGAAGACAGCATGGCATCTACACCCAGTAGGAATGAGAAGCTTGGTCTGGGTTTTACTTTTCAGAAGAATCCATTTCAAAGATTTATTGGTCTATAAAGACAGGTGCTAAATCTCAAGTGATAAGTAACTGAATTGACTGATTGTATATAATATTACTGTCTTATAGAAGTGTATAGAGTGAGGTCTTTTCTGAAAGCTAATGACACTCTCGTGATTATATCATTGTGAAATGTTTGTATTAACCCCATATAAGGAATTAGGGGTACTCATCGATATTAGGCTGTACAGTTTGCCCAGGAAGGAGGGAATGTGACAAATATGTATCTGTGCTCTATGTAAGTTAAGCACGGTGCAATCAGAAACAATGCAATTTTCATTTACACTGAAATCATATAGGGGGATGGGAAGCCCACAGGAAGGGAAGAACAGCATGAGGTCATCCTGCTTCTTGAAACAAAGTAATTGAACTTTGGAAGACATAAACAAGGACAAAAGCCACCTTTGGCACCCATCACTAGACAGACACAAGGGAACAGAGCTCTCACAGCTGAGAAAGATGGGCACCTCACTTTATTTTCATTTACTTGCTATTACTTATAGGAGGAGGATGAAGAAAAAAAGAATGAAAAACAAGGGTGGGGGGAGATAAGAGAGAATATTCTTTTTCTTGGCTGGGTCCCAAGGAGGGGCCCCAAAAATGAAGCTGAGCACAGGACCCCGCTAACTCTAAATCCATCACTGGGGCTGACCCTTCGCCCACAGCTCCCCACGATGCAACCCCCCACTCTCTGAGCTCTGCATGCCGCTGCCAGGACGGGGGCTGACTCCTCCCTCGCCACAGCTCCCCGCACCATGACAAGGAGCTGGGGCTGACACCCTCCCCACACCGCTGCCAGGGGCTGGGACTGGCCTCTACCCCCCCCCCCACACAAGCTCCATTCTACCTGGGGCTGGGGCTGATCCCCCAAGCCCTGCTGCCTGACACCTCGCGTTGCAAGTACTTGGTCCTGCTAGTGAAGGCCGGGGGCTGGACTTGATGACCTTTCAGGGTCCCTTCCAGTTCCATGAGATAGGTATATCTCCATGTTTTTTTTTGCCACCCCCCCGCCCACACACACACATTCCTCCATGCCCCACTACGGGGGCGCATCAGACTTTTTTGGTAAACTGTGCATTTGTTCATTTGCTCTTGCCAATTGATCAGTTGTTAAAAGCAAACAGGATAAATGTCCATTTTTGTCAAAAAAGTTAGGATGGCCAGGACAGAGCTTAAAAAGGGAACTGTCCTGGCCAAACAGGGATGTATGGTCATCCTATCTCCAGGCAAGTGAGTCCTGAGGAGTCCGTCCAGGGCGGGGGCAGACCCTGGGCTGGCTAATCACACCACTCCCGACAGGCTGGAATGATTCCCCACCCTGGTACTGGACCGGCCCGGACGTGCTGCCAGCTCAGCCTGGCAGACGCCGTCACCTTCCAGCAGGGCCGGTGAGTGTGGCCAGGGAACAGGATGTGAGGGAGTGGGTCTCTGTAAGTGTGTGTGGGGCTGCTGGGCAGTGGGGAGTCTCTTCGGGGGATGGTGGTGGAGGTCTGTGTGTTGGGATGCTGGGCAGTGGGGGGTCTGACTGGGGTGCTATGTAGTTTTGGTGGTTGGCTGTGGGGAAGTGCATTGGGCAGTAGTGGTGCAGCTGTGTGTGGGGGGGTGCTGGGCAGGGGTAGTGATGTGCAGGCCACTGTGCATGTGTGGTGGAAGGTCTGGGGGGTGGGGCTGCTGGGCATAGCAGTTCTGGGGGACACTGGGAATAGGGAGTCGGGGGCTGTATGGCACGGCATGGGCCCACCCCCAAGGGGAAGGGGCATGCTGGCAGCACAGGGCTGGGCAGGCCAGTGTGCGTCTGGGAACTGCCAGTTTGTATAGTGCCCTTGCACTGGGCTGGATGGAGCGGGGCCGGCCCCACCATGCCATGTCCCATTGCCCCTGGCTCTGTGGACCAACCTCCCCACGCAATGCTCCTTTGCCCTCATGAGGGCCCACAAATATGTTTGGTGCTGGGCCCACAAAAGGTTAATCTGGCCCTTCCCTTGGAAACACTTGGAGTCCCCTGCAGAACCACTGTCAGTGCTGGACATGCCCTGCAGCCTTGCCATCAGCGCTGCCCTAATCCGAACCCTAACCTCAACCCTACCCCTCCCCGTAATTGCCCACAACTGTAAAAATTAAAATTGTTAAAATTTGAGAAAAATATTAAAATTAAAATGTATATAAATTATCAAAATTGCAAACAAATAAAATTGAATTATGCCAAGTCTATTGTATACTTCACAATGGATACTTATTTGCATACTAAACCCGCAGCTAATCAAGATTAAGAAATAACAAGAGATTGCAAAATGTTTATGAGGAAGGGTGTCTAATTTGTGAATAAAGATCAAAGGATTGTTTTGAGATATCTTGGGTTGCAAAGAGACACTCTGGTATCTTTCATATGGGAAGTAAGCTGACAGTGGGCTTGCTTCGTGAACACAGGATCACAGCCAAATGTGGCTGTAATACAGTGGATGGATTTTGGGTAAGCTTTTGTTATTATGACATATTAATGCCCTATTAGTTAAGTTTAGTCACTAGAAGGTGTGTTATGACTTTATATTATATATAAGCCTTTGTTTCCAGTGTTTCTTCTTGCCATCCCTTAAACCTCTGTTCTTCATTAAATTATCTTATACTTGGTTTCTTTATAAAGAAATCTAACTGATATATGTTAATCAGATCTGTGTTCTAAAGTGTAACTGGAAAGCTGTGGGGCAGTGTTCCTTTGGGGACTGTGGGTCTGGTAATTCTCTGATTGTCCAGCGATCAGGTGCTGGATGCTGTAGGGGGATGCTCAGAGAACTTGGAGGTGGGAGTGGGCCTATCACTATCCCACACAGACAGAGCGGGCTGCAGAGGCCTGGAAGGTAGTGCTTGTGTTGCCAGAGGCTGGAGGTAATAAGTAACTGACCTATAGTAGACACAGACCAGGCTTCCTCATGCTGAGGGCAGGTGATAGCGAGATTCCTCACAACCCTGGGTACTCTAGAGAAGTGTCACAAAAATTGCTTCATTCTGCATCAGTAATTTAATTCCTATTGTGTTCACACCAGCACAGTGGCAAAATAATTTGGTAAAAGTAATACAATCATCAATATAATATGTCTGTCATAGAGGATGACACTATATTTATAGCTCAACATCATTCATTCATTGATTTCTGTCAACATTCTCAAGAAATGAGGGAATGAACACAGAAAATTTCACCTTTTGGTTCAAATCCAGCCTAGGTTTCAATAGTAACCATCAATCATTACCATCTGATGACTGGTGACATAGATGTAATGCCTGGCAAAATTGGTCCAGTTTCTATTGAACAAGTGTTCACATCACCAAAACCATCATCACAACTGGCAACTACATGGGCAGTTTTAGGGTACGTCTACACAACCTGCCAGATTGGCGGGTAGCAATCGATCTATCGGCGATTGATTTATCACGTATAGTGTAGATGCGATAAATCAATCCCCGATGGCTCTCCCGTTGACTGCTGAACTCCATCTCGGCGAGAGGCAGAAGCAAAGTTGACGGGGGAGCCGTGGCATGCCGCGAGGACACGAAGTAAGTAATTTTAATTCAATCTAAGATATATCAACTTCAGCTACACTATTCTCGTAGCTGAAGTTGCATATCTTAGATCGATTCCCCCCCCCACCCCCCTCCCCCAGTGTAGACCAGGTCTTAGTGACAAGGCCAAACAATGAAAATACATGGGGAATTAACTACTCTCCTACCCCAGAGCTCGGGTCTGAAATACATTGGCTGGGCAAATGGGGAAGTATTTACTGCCTGCATGGTTCCTATTTTGTGAATCTCCCACCCATCTTCCCTCAGTCCCAGGGGGTTTGTGCATGTCTCCTCGGGGAAGAAGGGGTGACATGCTAAATTGAACAGAAACTCTGGGCCACTGAAGAGAGATGCTCCTGGTCTACCCAGGTCTTAGAACAGTAACTACCCTATTAATTGTATTTCCTGCCAATTTCCCAGAGGCAGAGGGTATGTGTGTAAAACTTGTTGGCCCACACCAGAATAGGAGTTTCCTGCCTCCATAAGAACATAAGAACAGTCAAACTGGTTCAGACCAAAGGCCCATCTAGCTCAATATTCTGTCTTCCAACAGTGGCAAATGCCAGGTGCCCCAGAGGGCATGAACAGAACAGGTAATCATCAAGTGATCCATCCCCTGTCACCTACTCCCACCTTCTGGCAAACAGAGGCTAAGGACACCATCCCTGTTCATCCTGGTTAATAGTCATTGATGAACCTATTCTCCACTGTGATTTTTGTCAGTGCAGTGGATAAATCTAGCCTAATATATTTATCTTTGCAAATGATCCGTGTTACATCTCAAAATGCAAAAAATGGAGGTGGACAGTGTATGACTCTCTCTCAAACTAATAAAAAAACCAAAACCACATCATGAAGTGGTTATTGTCATGCTGGGTTGGACGTTGGCATGGAACGTGGGTTGGTAACAAAAGGAATACCTTCTTGAGCATTGTAAAGATCAGTTAAGTTTTTCACTTACTGAAGAGTGTGAGTCCTTTTAAATTGAACAGGAAGGCTGAGTATACAGATAGAGTGAGCGTAAACCACAAAGCAACTATTGAAAAAATCATACTGAAACTCACATACAATATATTGTTCTTTGAAGACAAAGCAAATCTCAATGTCAGTGGGAATTCTAAGGTTACAATTCTCATTGGGTGAAATTCTCCCCTGTGCAGAGGCCCAACATAAAGGCCTATTCACCACTTAATGTCTGACTTAATTTATCAAAATAGGACTTTGCCAAGGGTGAATATCACTCATTATGAATAATATACTGTGTCGTGATGGATAAATTAACTGGCACACAGAGTCAATTCTATTTTACAATAGTACTGTATGGAAAATGCTATAGGGAAAATCAGCAATGCAGCTTAGAACCAAAGGACCAAATACATCTTTGATGTAATTCCACAAGTCTCTCATTTGGCCCATTATATTTTATATGTTTTCTACCAAACCAATTTATTTTTCCTTTATCATATCTATGGTATTGCACAGTAATTGGTTGATATCCAATGAAATTTACTTTGCACTCTCTCTTTGATTAATTATATTTTGTGTTTTACTTGCAATTGCCACAATTATATATACATGCACATGCATACGCAGGTCCTGAACTCTGCAGCATGGACAGAGAATGTTATAGTGTAAGTGCTCCATCATCTGACCAAGTATTCTAACCTCACATGCAGACCTCATTCTCTGAGCATGGCTCTTTTCAAGTGCTATCAGTTCTATTTAAGACTATGGTTATATGGAACTAGGGTACCCTCTAATGGTCCAATAACAAACTACAGATATTACTGAGAATACTCAACTAAATAACAAAAAATGCTGATGGAACAGATGGGATTTAGCATGGTATGCTGTAAACTGACATTTTTCATGGCAAGCACAATATCCTAAAATTAAATTGATATTTATCAAATGTTCTGTTTTAAAGAGAAATGCACTTTTTCATTTTTCTTCAAGAAGTTACGAGTGGTCTAACATTTTACCAGCATCCAATTTCCAGAGGTTTTTTTTTTAATGATTTCTCTCTTTGATTTAGTTAAATAAATATTCATTCAAAGCATATGGCTCTGAGAAAAAGATCTAACAAGTTAAAGAAAGTAATGTTAGACTACATTAACATGAAAAGTGGAACAAGGAGCTAAAAAATGTGTAACTCTTACTAGTTAAAATGAAGAATTTAGGCCAGCACCTTTAATTATGATTTGTATTTAATTATGAGAAATTTTGCTTTATCACCTTTACATATAATTAATTCAGATCAATAAAAATAATCTCAAAGCAAAATTAAGGGTCTGATTGAAAGCCACAAAAGCAAGGAAAGTGTCATTAAAGAGTATCAGAGGGGTAGCCGTGTTAGTCTGGTTCTGTAAAAGCAGCAAAGAATCCTGTGGCACCTTATAGACTAACAGACATTTTGCAGCATGAGCTTTCGGTGTCTTGCATCCGAAGAAGTGGGTATTCACCCATGAAAGCTCATGCTGCAAAATGTCTGTTAGTCTATAAGGTGCCACAGGATTCTTTGCTGCTTTTGTCATTAAAGATTCTATTCTTATTCTGCATAGGTATTTTAGAACACATAGAAGAATAATCTGTTGTTAATATTCATTCATAACTTCATGCCAGTTTAAGTTATTAATGTACAACAAGGAAAATATAAGGCATTAGCTCTGCATTTAAGATCCCTATGGGTGCAATGTTTAACAATCTGGAAAATGCATAAGCACCACAGATGAGTAAAAAATAAAGTTAAAGCCCAATCTTCAACATGAGTTTTGCTTAAGTGAGGCTACAGGATTTGGCAGTGAACTTTAAATTTGCTTGCTTTTGGGGTTTTCAGTCAGACACTAGCTATATTCATATATGCACCAGCATGATCTTGAGCTACAAAACCAATGAGATTTTTGCCATTGACTCCAATGGAGGCAGGATAAATCCTATATCTTCCGTATTTAATTTCCTTGATCTTTATGGATATCTAAAAAAAAAAGTTCTATTGCTCCATTATGGTGTCTGAAGGCCACACATCTTATCACTAGAACTATAATGATGTGCTATTAGAGTCTTGGTGTACTTTTTGTAAGGTTCACTCGCACTATTATATCACAATTCTTTTGAACTCTTAGAGATTTATTGTATGGTTTCAACGCATAGTGAAAAAAGTACACCAAATATTCTGCCTGACAGAGGTTTATTCACTGTTGAATGTTATCTTTAGTATGCATTCACAATAAAATATTGAAGTTATCACAGTGTCTTCTGAAATGTGTAATACAAGTAATGTATTACCAAGGACCCTTATTACAACTATTAACTATACAACTATATTAACTGTACAAACTGCCACTTAAATATTTAAAAGTTTACAGCAGTACAGACCATGGATCAATCACCTACAAATTTCATTTTAAAGAGGAGTGTCTATAACAAAAACCTTAACAGGCCTTTAAATACAGTTATGCTACATAGTACAATTACATCAGCACAAACTTTATCTTTACATTTCTGAACAAGGAAAAATGGCAACTGAATTAAATATCTGTAAGGAATGTAGGCCAAAAAATAAAGCCCAAGTACTCACAGTGAAGTGATTTGTTTGACCTGCATCCTGCAGTTAGCACAGGAGGTATGTTCATCATCAGTCAGTTGCCCTTGGAGAGAATGGGGAGCTTGTTTCATGCAGGACTGACCTTTTTATGTTTTGCTGTCTTAGGGGACATCATTATGGAGAGGTGGCAGCAGCGTGTGTGTGTGTGTGTTTGAGGGGAGATGGAAAAAGATGCCTTCCTTCTTTATTTCAGCTTACTGTGAAGTCTCTAGTTACACCACATACCTATTAAATACTAAATGAATACCTGTCATTAAAAATATACTAGTGTTTGGTGCAGGAAGGACTTGCAGGAGCAGCCGTATATATTTTATTAAGTGCTTTATAAAGTTTCAAGCCTACTGTCAATACTCAGCAAACAATAAACCATAATAGGGAAATGTATGCAGTATAGTTGTAGTGGTGTGGGTGATAAGGCGTACATAGCAATACATGGCTTCTCCTTTTCATAGAATCATAGAACTATGAGGTTGGAAGGGACAACAAGGCTCATCTAGTCTAACCTCCTGCCATGATGCAGGATTTGTTATATCTAAACCATCCAAGTATCGACCCTGTCTTGGGCATTAAAATTGTTCTTGAGCATAGCATGCAAGCCCCAAACTTTGGAAGGGCTCAAACATTTCAAACAGCAAGCAAATCCGCTGCCCAGTGCAAATTCTTCTGCAGCCTCCCTGTGCCCAGGCTCACACTCCCAAGACACTCACATCCCAGTCCCATCCTGCTGATTGCCTCAGGAAGGGACATAGTTGTGACTACTGGCCTGCCTGCCTATTTCTGCCATGTGTGTGGCAGTCTCTGTTGGTGCCCGGCTGCCTGTCTTTTTGCTTGGAGGACATGTGGCTGTGTTGCCAAGTTTGCCATTTTCCTGTGGAACTAGGCAATTTTAAAATGCCAGTTGCAAGGGTTTTTTTGTTTGTTTGTTTAGGTTTTTATGAGGAGTCCTGGGTTGCGCTATTTTGGGCTACTTTGCTGATAGTCCGCTACATTTTGGGCTGGGGGGGGGGCAAAAGGGAGGAGGGTGTGCTGTGTGTGTCCCTGAGGGAGAGGGCAGCACCTGTATCCTGCGGGGGAGGGGGGAAGGGACTCAAGGAGGGGACAGTAGTGCTAGTGCTGTGTGTCGGGGCAGGGGGAGGAGGGCAGTGCCTACGCTGTGTGTCTGTTTGGGGGGGGGGGTGGCAGTGCCTGCACTGTGTGTCCAGGGGGAAGAGGAGGGGGCAGTGCCTGTGGTGTGTGTCCCGGGGGGAGAGGAGGGGACAGCACTTGTGGTGGGTAGGTGGGTGTCTGGGGGGGGGGGGAGAGGAAGGGGAGGAGGGCAGTGCCTGTGCTGTGTGTGTCCCTGGGGGTGGGAGGCTGTGGCCAGCTGGAAGTGTCAGGCGCCACAAGCCATACACCTGCGCTACCCTTGCTCCGCTGCCCCTGCGCCATGGAGCGTCCCCCGGCCGCGCTGCTCGGGAACCTCCTGCTCTGCTGCGCAGGTGAGAGCCCGGCCCGGGACAGAGCCGGGCGAGGGCTGATGTCGGGGTGCCCCCCTCCCCCCAGCCCACCGTGTGCCCGGCGGCCCCGCTGAGCAGGTCGGGATCGGAACAAGGCTCCCGGGCTGCGGGGGCGGGGGCTGCTCTCCCGGGTACTTCCCCCCGGTGCACTTTGCAGCACGAGGAAGATGCTGCCCCACCCCGCTCGTGGCTCCAGCGAGGAGCCGGGACGCTGGAGCCGCCCCCACCCCGAGCAGTGCCGTGCCTGCCACGAGCCGCAGCTAAGGTAAGCGGGCAGGGCTGCCCCCCCCCCCCCGCCCCGCCCCGCCCCGCCTGGCCCCCGACCCGACCCGGGCTAGGCTCTGCCTCCGACCGCAGCCTCCCACACTGCCCGCCTCCCGGCTCACGCGGCGGCAGCCTGTCCGGCGGGAGCGCCTGCTGCAGAGCCCGGGCTGAAGCCTGGCAGCCTCCTGCGGGCTCTGGGGCTGGGCGAGGAGGAGACCTCCGGCCTGGGAGGTAGCAGCAGCCAGGCTGGACCTAAGGCAGTGGGCGGGGGAGGATCCGCAGCTGCCCCTCTGGGGCTGCACATGGAAGGGCGCCGCGGGGGGTGTTCTGAACTGCAGGGTGTTTGTTGGGGTGACTGACAGGGTGATTACTGGGGGCAGGGGGCTCTGGATGGCAGGGTGTTTGTTGGGGTAACTGACAGGGTGATTACAGGGGGCTCTGGATTGCAGGGTTTTTATTTGGGTTACAGGGTGATTAACGAAGGGCAGGGGGTTCTGGATGGCAGGATGTATATTGGGGTGACAGGTTCATTACTGGGGGGCAGTGGGCTCTGGATGGAAGGGTGTTTATTGAGGTGACAGAGAGGCCAGGGGGCTCTGGGTTGCAGGATGTTTATTTGAGGGGAGAGAGAGGGGAAGTCTGGGTGACAGCTTATATTGGTACTCTGGGTTTTTCTAGGGTGTAGGGGACTCTGGGAGGAAGGATTTTTAGTGGGGGGGTCATTGGCTGTCAGAGTTTTTTTTTAGGGTGTCTCATCTGGGCTGGGTGTGTGGATGTCTGTCTGTAAAGGTGACTTTAATATGGTTGAGGTAGGGGGCGGTTAGTGGAGTGACCTTCCTGTCAAAATTCCCCTTGGGGTTTGGATTTTGAATTTGATTGTCATCTCATAGATTTGTTGCTAATGTGGAGAACTCCTGCTGGGACTTGTAGCTTTTTAAAATTTATTTATTTATTTAATCAAATCTGTACTAGGTAGCTACGAAAATATTTCATATGTTATTTATGTATAGACTAATGTGTTAATTAAAAAAAAACTTGCTTTCAATAAATAGATTGGGCTACTTAGTTTGGGGCTAGTTTTTAAGTGACTTTGGGTTATTAATACAGTAGAAATCTGGCAATCCTCACGAGGCAGGTGAGAAAGCAGGAAACAGAGTTCTGCAGGCAAGGAGAGCAAGCACAGCCCGTCAGGAGGGAGCTGCCTGGGTCTCTTGCCCAGCCCCAGCACCGTCCCTGGGCGCCTTGGGAAACTTTCAGCATCCAGAGTTCATCACCTGGCCTTGGGCTGCAGCAGCCCCAAGAGGAAGGATGCCCCGAGCAGCCCCTTCCTGATCCAGGGCAGCTGGTAAGGGGTGTTGGGGGGAGTAGGAAGAGGGATTATTCCTGCCTTGCAAAGCAATGACGGATACCTGAATCCTGGGGGTAGGGGGCTGGAGTCCCACAGGAGCTGTGGGAAGGTGAGGGTCCCCATGGGGCACCTTTGCAGCCAGTGCACCTGATGTTCTGTGAGCGACTGGGCCCTGCAGTGCCCTATATGTGCTCGTGCAAACTTTGCCTGGCATGGTGGGTGCTTGTGGTGGGACTGGGACTGACCATGCACACTGTGGTCTTGCTGCCCATGGTAGTGTCATGGGGTTCACTTGGAGGCTTTTGGCCTTTCCTGAGAAGTTGGCAGAGTTGGGCAGCTCAGAGGCAGCTGGGCACAGCGCCCCAGAGAGCACCGGGGGCATTAGTGGGCAGAGTCAGAGGCTCTGGGACTGTGTTCCACTGTGGGCTGGTACTGTGCCTCTGGGGAGGCTGCATGGAGCATCAAGAGATGGGTGAGCAAGTAAATGAGGGAGAGGCTACAGTGACTGCAGGGTCGATGACAGGGCTGAGGTTGCGTGTGCAAGGCAGTGGATTGGAGGGGATGATGGCTTTGTGGGTCTCTGCGATGCCCTGGCTGCAAGGGGAGAGAAAGAGAAGGAACCAACCCACCGACCGATTCCTGTTCCAGCCAAGGGCTGGGCCACTGGGGAAGGCTTGAGGGAAGTTATTGCCTGTCGGTAAGATCCCAGGAGAAATGGCTCCCTGGCTCTTCATAGACAAGTTTAACCCACTGTTCAAAGGAGAGCTCCCTAGCCTCACTGAATGGTGCCTAGTATTGTCAATTGAATATTTCTAGGAATTGGGAGGTGGGGTCGTAGATTGTAACAGAGTAAACCATTTTGGGTTTTTTGGACTGTGAAAGAGAAAGTGAGTAGGCTCTGTTCATTTGCCTGAGCAGATCCAAAATCAAGAAAGAGTGAGAAGGGCTGGTGTGTGTGTGTGTGTGTGTGTGTGTAAAACACTTTAATTAGGATGCAGCGTTAAGCAGTGAGAGACAGCTCTCCCAAATACTGTAATTATTAGGTTACTTAATCATTGAGGCAGGCATCCAAAAAGTGACAATCAATCCCACAGGCAGGTATTATATTATTGTAAATCATTTTGCTAGCATGAGGTTTATGTGCATTTAAAATAAAGATCATGTTTTTATCTTCTTTTAATGCACAATGTATCAGCATCTGAATTCCAAGTAGTAGAGGGTTTCTAACAGGAGATTTGGGAAAGGCAAATTTGTAATTGAATTGGGAATAAGAAAAGAATATAACTAAGAAAAGCACACAGAAACAGCACTTAATTATTCAGCATATAGCTGTTATTTAAAGTAGGTAAGGGTTAAAATCAGTATTTGGAAACTAGTAAACATCTCTATAATTCTACGTTATTTGCTTAATGAGCAAATCAACAAAAATAAATTTTTGTTTTGTAATTTACTACTAGTACAAGATACAGAGGGCCTTGAATAAATGCATTTGTATAATGTACAATATGAGATGCTTATAGGAAAATATAGGTAAATAGTTAAAACAGACACTTCTTTGTTATCTGAATGCTGTTATCCTGTCACCTCTGTATCTGGTTTTTTATTTATATATTTATTTTTGTCTCTTACAGCTTAAGAACAAAGGAGGGAAAGGAATACCTTTCCCAAATCAACTGCTTATATTATTAAACTCATTTGGAATGGACAATGGAATGTTCCCTACTTTTATCATGATCAAAAACTTCTTCCTTCTCTGCATTTCCATAAATTTAGCCAGTCACTTTGGGTAAGTTGTCACATATTTGACTTTTTTTAACTGAAGACAGTATTTTCACAGATATGACTTTAAGAACATCTAAAGTTCTGTTTCCTCCCAGTGTGCAGCAGGAAGAAAAATAGACTTGCTTTTGATCCACTACTAATGTCAGAGGGAAAGGGAGCAATTATTTTTTCCCAATGAAATGTTGTGTTCCTCACCAGTTTATGGACCAGTCCTATATCCCTTGCACTGCTGCTGACTGTGGTGGATACTGAAGTCAAAGGGAGTTTTGTAGGTACAAGAAATTCAGGATTACAACCCTAGAGGTCAAGCCTACCAGGTGCTGAATGTGCTGACCCCTCTAGCAAAGCACTGAATTACATATTAAACTTGAAGTAGATGAAGGTCACATGACCTCAGTGGGAAAAAGTGCTTAACTTTAAGCACATGCTTTAGTGCTTTTCTTGAACAGGGCCAGAGTGCTCAACACATTGCAGGGATTAGACCCCTAGTGAGTTCTGAAACAAGAATTGCTGACACTTTTCTTCTTCTTCTGGGTCATTGTACACAGGGTATAGTTGGTGAAGCAAGTCATTGCAGGTTGTATTAGGACAGAGAGAATTAAGCATGAGCTCCCAGTTATTAAAATCAATTATTTAAAAGTGAGCTTGATCCTACTCAAAATGAAAATAAAGGTTTGAAAGTTGAAAAAATATTTCTACAGAACTTGTTACAAACAATTCTATTTAATTAACCTTTTAAAGTGCCTACCTGAATCATTGTTTTCTGAATGTTAAATATAGCAAATATCACTGCTGTATTTCACCTCTCAAAAACCCCCAAACTTAGCTGTTTTCACTAATGTACCAGAAACAGTCTATGAAAGTGATTTTAAACAAAGCATTTAGCAAAGTTTATAGAAATGTAAAGTGACTATATTTTGGGGAAAGATATGTATACGATTTTGTTGAAAAATAAATTTTCCTAATTGAATCCCATCCTGGGACATATATTAACAGCTGCCCACTTTGGAAAAATACATAATAGATTCAAATAAACTCCCCATCTCAACAAGATTACATTTTTGAAGAGTTTGGAACTAGCACAGGAGCCAAACTTTGTGACTGGTGACTCTTTACAACGCACAAAACTAACACCTTGGATGTGAACTCCCCCAGACTTTGGATCTGAACTTGATGGCTCAGACCCATCTCCAATATAAGCCTAGTAAGACACTCAGAACTCTGTTACCAGTCAGTTGAGAAAACGCAGGCAGTTCTACAATGCATACTACAAGGAAGCCAAGCAGCTGAAAAATTAAAATACTAATCTATGGTACACCTGCTCCTGCTATCATGCAGCCTATGTCAAAACATCCATTGGACCTTACTGGGAGTAGAATCAAGCTCTTAGGTCTAGGTTCACAAAAATACCTAGGTGTAGTGATGCTCAAGCCACCATGCCTAACTCTTAGGCCTGAGTTTGGTGTGTGGACTCTCTGTGCAATGAATGGGGAGAGAAAGGTGCCTTAGATTGAGCAAAAAACCCAGCATCCTAGGTTGCTCCTCGTCTAAGCTAGCCAGTAGGAGATGCCACATTGATAGGTGTGTCCTAACCACTGCCCATCTCTCAGAGATAGACACCTAAATGCAGACTGCCAGGGGCACCTACCTCTACTTGGGATTCTCAACTGATAACCCTCTCCTGGTGTTAGGCAGGAGGAGAATGACTACCTTGCATTTTACCAAAGGTGGGAAGGAGGACAAGGACAACCTCTCTCATAGCTTTTAGTTCAATGGTTATGGCACTCACATAGGATGTGGGGGAGACCCCAATTCAAGTCCCGCCTCAAGTTGATAGGGAGAAGAGATCTGAACAGGAGTCTCCCACTCTCAAGTGAGTGCTCTAACTACCAGCTTACAGAGTCATCCTCATGCTTGTAGTCTCTTTGGCCCAATGATTTGTTCATTAAGTAATCCACAGGGGAACAGAGTATGAGGCCAGAGTATGAGAGAGAGCCTGATGCTTAGAGCCCTTGGCTGAGAGGTGGGAAACCCAAGATCCACACGCCCTGCTCCAACGGAGGGAACTTCACAGCAGAATGTACCATAACTCAGGGGTGAGAGCACTCACGTAAGAAATGACAGAATCCCTGTTCAAATCCCTGCTCCCCCTCAGGCAGAGGGGAGAGAACTGTGGGTCACCCATATTCCAAGTGACTCTCCTACCCACTGAGCTAAAAGTTAGGAGGGAGGTTCCCCCTGGGGAGGTTGTGTAAACTTCTTTATCCACAGCATTCTGTGTAAGCTTCTGTATAGGGCCTGATCCAGTAGACAGGGCCGGCTCCAGGCACCAGCGAAGGAAGCGGGTGCCTGGGGCAGCCAATGGAAAGGGGCGGCGCATCTGGGTCTTTGGCAGCAATTCGGTGGCAGGTCCATCAGTCCCTCTCAGAGTGAAGGACTCGCCGCCGAATTGCCGTCGATCGCGGCTTTATCTTTTTTTTTTTTTTTTTTCCCCGCTTCGCCGCTTGGGGCAGCAAAAAAGCTGGAGCCAGCCCTGTGCAGTAGGCAAGGTCTGAGCATGCTAACTGGATCAGGCCCTGCAAGTGAGCAATGCCTAGCTTCCCCTGTTTCTGCATTGATCTGAGCCTTAGGTGTCTGGATATCTAGCATAAGGGTACAGTGCACGTGCTCAGCAGCAGAAACATTGATGCCAAGAGACCTTTTACAGCAAAAATTTTGGCACTGAGTGAGCTAGGCACCTATGGGGTTCAGAGGTAGCTGAGCAGAGTGTTTGTGAATCTCAGAGGGGCCTGGTTGTGGGATTTAGGTACCTAAAGTGATAGTTAGGTGCCTACATTCTTTTGTGAAGATGTAGCTTAGTTTATTATAGAAATGGAAAGGAATTAGACAGTGATAGTTTGGCTCTACAAACATGATGGTAATTTGTTAAAATTTTACCATTTTGAGAAACATTCTAGGATTGCAACTTTGAGGTCTCAGCCTTTTCACTTCAGTGGTACAGTAAGCAAGAAAGCATGCAATAACTTAGCATTAGCCATGTTTTCTTGGATAATATTCAGTCTTTTAACTTCTGTATGCTATTCCCTTTAACTAAGAAGTGTGGATTTGTTGCTCTTTGAAGACAGGGTCTAAGTGCAGTGGCTAAAAACAGGAAGAAAATAGTGGATAGAAATAAGCCCCAGGCAGGATTCATCAAAAAGTTTTGCCAGTGCATTTCAATTGTGACCTGCAACTCACCTGAGTTTTAAGGCCTGTACCATATAAACAGAGAGAGACAGTTCTGCCAAATTGAGACATTTGATTCCATGAGTTAATCAAATAGCTATTAAGTACCAAAATGTGACTCTACAATACCGTTTTTTCCTTTTGTGATCCAATAATTTACCCTAGGCCTGTAGAGGTAAATAGCTCTAATCCACTCCACTGTTAGCCCTAGAGAATTCAAGTGCTGCCATAAGGTCAAATTGTCACTCCGCTCATGCAGCAGCGTGGGGGCAAAAGGTGGAGCAGTGTATCTAAGTGGTTCTGCCTTAGAAGCAGCTGCAATGTTAGTGTATAGTTTAGGTGCTTTGGGATGCTTCAGGACAAAAAGGTACTATATTCAGATAAAATATTAGGCTGGCATAGAAACAGCAGTAGCCCTTTGGTTGCCACAGTTAACGCTTATTATTGCCAATAGACTGTACTGTAATGATTTAGGGTCGTTTAGGTTTGGTACGCAGTGCTACATTTTAGTGTGTTTAATTGTAATACATTAAGGAAAAGTGGCTATCATTTTGGTATAATGGACAAAGATTAAAAACCAAAACACAAAAAAGAAGTTGTAGATGAAGGCTGTGATTTTCAAATCTTCCTAGGAGACTAAGACACATAATACCCAATGAAATAAATGGGAATTATGTATCTAAATCCCCCAGATGGTTTTTAAAATCTCAGCAAAAGCAAAATCTCAGCTGTAATTCTGGGCTATCATAAATATGGAATGACTGCTGAGAATTATATACAACATTAAGCCATGGGGGAAAAGAGAGGTGTAGAACTGTAAACATAGTTACATGGTGTTATTAAAAAAAGTCACAAAATTAAAATTCAGAGGTATAGATCAAAGAAGACCAGAATACAAAAAACCCCAACCCAACATTGTTCATATAACAGCGATTTATGAGCCTTGTTCTGCATAAATAGTCTAATGTGAGTCAAGCAGACTTCAAGCTTGCTAAAATTAGACCATAAGTTTTTATAATACCTTACTGTACTGAGGTATCTTAAGATGCTTTACAATTTTGCTGAAATTAAAAATTAATCTGACTATGATGTTAATGAATAGTAAAAAATCTATTACAGTAAAAGCAAACAGATACGGATTAGACAAAGGGTCTGATTTTTCATTCCTTGTGCACCCAAAACTTCCACTGAACTCAATAAGTGTTTTGAGTGTGCAGGAAATACAGTATCAGTTTGTCACAGAACAAACAAAAAGTGGGCATGTTTGATGTCATCGGGGGGTTGAGAACAGCGGAAAGATTCTCCAGAGCAGCACATTTCAGGAGTGAAGCCTAAGATGAACTGTGTCAGTTGACCATAGCTGGCATCCCATAGAAGGAGAAGTCACTTATTCAGTGTCTTATCTTGTGAGGTATCTGTTGCTTCTTGGGTGCAGCTGAGCATCTTGCAGTATCATGCCCTCAAAAGATTAATTTAGCTGTTATTTGGAAAAGGCTCACTTTATGAGTAACCAAAAATATCTTTTAGCTAATGAGAAATCTGACTGGGAACCAGTACTATTGGTGCAAGATGAGAAGTGAGGTGATCCTAACTGCAATCAGCCCAGCTTGCTGTTGACTCTTTCTGCATTTAGAAAACTGTTAATTGGAGCTGGTCAAACATTTTCATCAAAAAGTCAACTTTTTTTTCTGCATTTTTCAACCAGTTCTACTATTAATCAAGCAATTTGGAATGCCAGTAATTAAGGCCCTGCTTTTCCAATAAATTCAGGCAGTGGAGAGAGATGGATGCATTGCAGCTCCCTGATCCTCAGCCAGGGTAAAAGTTAGACCCAGCAAGGGGCCTACTCTAACCTTGTATCAGTAGAGGATAAGTCATAGTCTGATGCCCTCTCCTGATCACACTCCTCCTGATACACCCCTTCTCTTCCCTTGCGCTGGGATTAGGAGGGGGTGATTAGCAGAGGATGTAGCAGAGCTGCTGCTGCCAGCTTCCCACCAGTGAAGGGAGTTTCCCTACACAAAGCGGGTAATTCTCCACCAGCTATCTCCAGCCTTAAAACTTGACAATGATTTATCCCAGAGGCAGAAAGGCACAGTCTCTACCTCAGAAGAGAAAAGGAAAGAATTTGGAAATCTCTCAAGTAGTAGAAGGCTGACTTCATCACTGCATTATGCCCTTCACACATAAGGCCTCAAGTCAATCAGAATGCCCCTCCACTTGAGCAAAGGGGATATCTTTGGTTTTCTGAAATACAGCTGAGAGGAAATAAATTGGTGTTATTAACCATCAACTAACAGTTTTAATCAGCGTAAGTGAGAAAAATATGAGCTCTACTAACTCTAGCCCCCTACCAAAGCAAGGATTTTTTCTCTACAATATATTTTCTCTACAATATATATTTTTTCTCTACAATATATATGGGTGTTTTGTCCAGTCTGCTTTTACATATCTTAATCAAAGGGATTTCCTTTGTTCTCCATGAGATACTACTCCACAATCTAGTAGCTCTCATCATTCAGTTGATTTTCATGAAATTCAGTCTCATTTTACCTCCCCTTCACATTATTCCTGGTTATGCTCTACAACTCTAAACAAAATTTCCTCCCTGGGGTCATCATGCTTCTAGCACTTATAGACAATTGTCAGTTCTCCCTCATGTTCTCACAGGGACTGATCCAAAGCCCATTGAAGAGACTCCCATGGACTCCCTGGGCTTTACCTTGAAAGACCATCTGAAAAAAAAAATGCAATGCTTGCGTACCTGTAGAACTACCAGTAAAAATGTTGAGCTGTGGAATGAATGCAATAGGGATTAGGGACTTGGTAAAAATCTTTTGGTGAAAGGGACTAATCTTAAATCATCTTCTTAAAAATCTGTGCTGCTTCTGTGCAGCAGCATTCTAATCCATGTTTTTGGGATCACTTCATCCAAAGAAGGCATGGAATGCTGAATTAAAGGAAGACTGTGGTAATACGCATTTGATATTGATCAGCATTTGTCACTGAGGTATACTGTCACAGTTTCAGAGTTAGCTGCACCTGTAGTCCTCCTCTGTAGTCCTTTAAGGGCACCCATTTAAGTTTCAGGCTCCCAGTCAAGGGCGGCTCCAGGCCCCAGCACACCAAGTGCGTGCTTGGGGCGGCATGCCGCGGGGGGCGTTCTGCCGGGGCGTTCTACCGGGTCCACTGGTCCTGCGGCTTCGGTGGAGCATCCGAAGGCGTGCCTGTGGGAGGTCCACCAGAGCCGTGGGACCAGCGGACCCTCCGCAGGCACATCTGCAGGAGGTCCACCGGAGCCGCGCGTGCTGCCTTGCTTGGGGTGGCGAAATTGCTAGAGCTGCCCCTGCTCCCAGTCATTACCTCTCCTTGGTGGGGAGACCCATGTTTCTTTCCCTCCTAACCAGAGGGAACACATTCCCCTGGCATATACTGTACTGTGATATCCCCAGCAAGCCAATGCCTGTGCTTAGCTTGCTCTATGAGGATATGACCAGTGTGTGTCAGCTGTTACAAGGTACCACCCAACTCTTTCTCTGCTAAGTACATTTATTCTTTGGATAAAAACATCACAGAGAAAATATCTAAAAAAGTTCCCACATACTTACTAACATACCAGAAAACTACCCATCTTCTGCATGGGGAGTCTGATAGGCCAGCATTCCTTCTACCCCTTCAGCAAGGGCTGAGGTCCCCTTAGGACCAAAGGTCCTGTCCATTTGCTGAAGCAAAAGGAAGATCCTGAGTCTGTTTAAACTCAGCCTTTATATATCCCAAGTTCTTTCTTCAGCTCTTGGTCTCTGGAAAACGCAATTGGAAGCAGTGTATGCAAGCCATAGTGGTGGTACCTCACCGGAGCTGTTTAGGGTCTCAGTGACTTGCCTTAACCAAACCCCACTGTTTTTAGTTCTTGGTGGAGCTGTGGTGGCCCATACCCCCATCTCTATAGAGTAGAGGACATTCATACATAAACCATTACTAAATTTAATACAATGCTCCCCAAAGATACTATATGGGGTTGCAATATCTGCCACGTATACATGTAGAGAGACAAGGTGGGTGAGGTTATATCTTTTATTGGGCCATCTTCTGTTGGTGAAAGAGAAATAAAAGATTACTCTCCCCCTTCTCTGTGATACCCTGGGACCAACACAGCTACCACAACACTGCAAATATAGACATGCAAACAGTTTTATATTTTGCAGAAGGGTCTGGCATGCAGTTTATATTTTGAGATTGCTAATGAAAAAATCATTTACTTTCGATCAGAGTTAAGATTGTAATTTTACAATGAAATATGCATTTCTTTATATTTGGTGAGAATGTGTTTCTTTATGGGTACTGTGAAAACTGCTATGTCCTTAAGTACTGTCTTCAGCCTTTATTTCCATACTTTTAAGTGCTTGAGTTTTATAAATGATGTAATAGCTAAGCATGTTATTATCACTGAGCAACTTTAGTTGTTGGTAAAGAAAGATTTTTGGTTTTGGAATAACAGTGGACCCAGGAAAGACCCCTAAGAGACCGTAAAATAATTACCAATAACAGAAAAGAAACAAACTGCTCAAGATCAAATAAATATTAGCAAAACCAAGCAAGTATACTTCTTGTCAAACCAATTTAATATTGCAATCAGTTCAGCATAATTGAGGCCATCAAAAGCAGCAGAAATGTCCAGCAATGCAAAACCTTGTAACTCCCTAAAGATGCTCAGTCTTCCACATTGAAAAGGTAAATCATTCACAGTTTTAAGCATCACTGTCTCTGTTGCAATTTGGTCCAAAGCCTGACAGTTAACACTGACAGATTGTTTGTGATAAGGTGATGATATACTGGTATTTACTTGACAACAATCCTTTCAAGCACTTTCACAAGAAAGGGTAAATTAGACACTGAAAAATATTTTAGATTTCAAAGCTGCTTTTCTTTCTTGCTTTCTTTTTTAAGAATGGGGTTTCCAGTAGGATTGGAATTACACCAGACCACAGAGACAAATTAATAGTTTGTGTAATAAATAGCGGGGCGTTTATTGGCACTCTCCTGGAGAAATTCAGTTGGCCGGGTACCAAAACAAGTCTTACTTTTATGAACTAGCATCTTGACTTCCCTTTTTTGAGATAGCTTTAAAACCTAACAATTCTGATCATATATGAAACTGTTTAATGTGTAATTTAATTCCTACACCAGAGACCAGGGTAAGGGCTGGGGATCCAAGTGAGTTGGACAATAATGAACCTTAATGGTCTTAGGGTCTCCTTTAAAAAAAAGGCAATTTCATCTTTCCATCTATCAGGAGAAATAATTTAATATGTCCTTCAGCTGCTGTTGGGGAAAATAAACTGATTCAATGTTTTAAACAGGCTTCTGGGAATTTCCTTCTGTGTCTGCAATGCCAGCTGAATAGTTAGTACCTCTGTCACTTCTGTTACCTGCCTCCATTCACTAGGATGTTTTTTTCAACTAAACTGAAGGTGCAGCTGCCGTATTATTTTAGTTGATCATTTGCAGTGCACTATCCACCTCAGGGAGTTACTGGCCAATGGAGCAGATGTGGTCATAAGAGACAGAACTGGGAGTTAAATTAACCTGGAGAGCATAGAGTGGTTGGATGGTCTTGTGGCTTGGGCAAGGGATGAGATTCAGTGTGGTGCCCAGGGCCGGCTCCAGGCGCCAGCTTATCAAGCAGGTGCTTGGGGCGGCCACTCCGGAGCGGGGCAGCACTTTCAAGTATTTGGCGGCAATTCGGCAGAGGGTCCCTCACTCCTGCTCGGAGCGAAGGACCTCCCGCTGAATTGCCGCAGATCGCAATCGCGGCTTTTTTTTTTTTTCTGCTTGGGGTGGCAAAAACCCTGGAGCCGGCCCTGGTGGTGCCTCTAAGATTCCAGGGGGAAGGGTGTAAAGGGGACTTCAAGGCTTTGCACTCTCCTGATCCTGGGCTGCTCAAGGGGCTGCAGAGACCTCTAGCGTAACTTAGCCCTCAGGGCCCAAGTTACAGCAGCCTCCCAGGGCTGCCCTGTGGGCTCTAGCATTTCTGGGAATCTCCATAGCACTACTATGGTCCCCACACTGAACTGCCCCTCTGGCTCCCAGCTGCCCTCCCACTGTGAATGCTCCCCTATCTCATGGCTTGCAAGAAGGTTCGTCAACTGCCTGAACTGGGGAATCCTCTGGCATAGCCCTTTTTACCCAACTCAGGCCTACAAAAAGAAAATGTCTTTTCAGTTTTCAAAAAAAGTCTCGGGTAAAAATTCTTACTGAAAAATATTTGAGTTCTGACTTTTTGATTAAAAAAACGCAAACATTTGACCAGAAATGAAGATTTTTTAGGCAAAACATTTTGGTGAACAATATTTTTTTGTGTTTCAGTGAAAATATTCCAGCCATTTCTCCTTGTGACCCCATATTTTCATTGTCTTTAATAACGTATTCTTCATTCTAAAAATCCTGAAAAGAAGTTAACATAGCTTCCTTCTTTATGCCCGGGACACAGGGTTAGGTTTGCTTTGTCTGTAAACTGACATAGAGCACCCGGGGCCTGATCCCGCAGTACTTGAGCAGATAGTTAAAGAAAGGGGGAAAGGGGTTTTGCTTGTTTAAAGGGCCACCATGCCTGAAGTATTTAGACATGTCTACTGAAGTCTATGAGAGTTTATAGTGAACAAGGAATTCATGATTCGACCTAATGGCTGTGGAATCAGGTCCACAATGTATAACTGTTGTTTGCTCAATGCAAGGGAAGACCAACTGATGAAAACAAGGAGGAGAGTAGAAGAATTGTTTATTCTGTGCTGTGCTTTTGAGAAACCAAGGAGATTTGGGGTGAAATTCTGGCTCCACTGAAGTAAATGGGAGTTTTTGCCATCAAGGGGGGCAGATAGCTCAGAGGTTTGAGCATTGGCCTGCTAAATCCAGGGTTATGAGCTCAATCCATGAGGGGGCCATTTAGGGAATTGGGGTAAAAATCTGTCTGGGGATTGGTCCTCCTTTAAGCAGCAGGTTGGACTAGATGACCTCTTGAGGTCCCTTCCAACCCTATGATTCTATGACTTAATAGCAGCCACTTGTTCATCCTTGATGTTCTGAGATTTCTCATAGCGAAAGATATGTCACTGCCAGAAGCAGAGGAGGGGCAGGAGGAATAGAAGAAAACCACACAGTTAACATTTCATCTGAATACTTCAGACTACAGGAGAGGGTGGAAAATCAGAGGGAAGAGGGATTTGGTCTCCAATTCCCATGGATCCCTCTGAGACTGGCACAGCTTTTAATCTGTTCCCTTTGTTTGTTTGTTTATTTATTTAAAACAGCTTCTCACTAATGCCAACAGCTTCAGGGAAAGATGACACCAATGATAATATTACCATATTCACCAGGATTTTGGATGGTCTACTGGATGGCTATGATAATAGATTGCGCCCAGGACTGGGAGGTACAGTAGAATTTCTGTTGCTATTGCATCAGTTAGTGACACTCTTGTGTAATTACTACAGTGAAGCCTACGTAAAATGAATATATGTCAGTGTAACAAACCTGTTACATGTACATGCTCTGTCTACCTAACCAAATGGAAATAGAACAAAGCCTTTGTAAACAAATGGCTGATTGTGAGGGGGAATAAGATACCATCCAGAAGTTGGTGAGAGGACTCTCCTTCTTGCTAGAAGGACCCCTGCTGCTTGCCTTGACTGTGGGGATTCATAGCATCGCAGACTGAGCCAACTGTGGGCAATTAATAAATCCCCACTTAACAGACTATATAAGAGGAATGTACTGTCAGCTGAAGATGGATGGGTCAGTGAATTTCTAGAAGGCTGTATTTGGGAGGAGAAATGGGGGGTCCTTTTCCTGTGGAACATGGCTGCAATGAGCTATTGGGACTTCATACCTTTGCGTTGGCTTTAGCTGAAGCAAGCCACAAAGACTGTGCTTTAAACTGTGCTTTGAGTGAGGGCAGCCTTACTCAGTTATTTGCATTTGGCTCTTAAAGCGGTATGGTATACTTTACATGTATTGTTATACGTTACAATAAAGCAAACCGCAGAGGTGTTTCACCTTAATATAGATGAGCAGAATCCTCTGCTGCTTGGAGTGGTCTGCCACACTGATAACATTTCCAGTGTGGTAAAATGGTTATTTGTCTCTGGTAGACCTCACTGAAAAAATATGTCAAGTGAATATATACTATGTGTACTGTACAAAATTATATCTGTCAAACAGCAGTCTCCTTACACAATAGATTATTTTTAATACTAATTTAAAATAACCCCGTTGAAAGAATTATATTTTGCAGCAATAAGGCACTTCATTGCAGAGTGTATCGGTATTTAGAAATCTTCAGTTGGGGCCCAATCCTGACATAATGAGCCTGATCCTCACTCAGGCAACTCTCTCTTTCAAATCAATGAGAGTCTTACTTGGGCTGCATGGGCAGCTCCACTGTGAGACCATCACATTACTTCTAGTAAAATGTGAAAGCCCCTGCACCAGTAACACTGTGGATCTTATCTGATGCCCTTAAAAAAAATGTATTTAATTAGCTGTGTGCAGCCTAAGACAATCCAGTTTCCCTGAACAGAGGGCCCTCTCTAAAGCCCATTGAAGTCTTTCCAGTCAGTCTCATTGGATTCAAATCGGGTTTGGATCAGGCTGGTCCATGACAGATATTCTTCTAATCACCGTTAAGGGTTTCTATAGTTGAATAGGTTTTTGTTTTTTCCTTTTGATAATACTTCCTTGCAGTGTGATGCCCGACTTCACCTTTCCAAATATTTTAAGTTCCACAATTGGGAAATAATATGTACAAGTCGTGCAGAATAAATCAAACATATTTTATAGTGTGAGTGACAAAAATCTGTAGAAAAGGTAAAAATAAAAAAATACCCTTTTCTATGACCAGCTAGATGTGATGAAACTGTATTTGTATACCTGCTTTGTAGCACCTATAGCTGCTATTTTAAAATGTGAGTATTTAAAATTACATCCATCATCCCTGCTACTCTGACTTTGTCCAGGCCCTCTATACATTTCTTCTCTGGCTTCTCCTCACCTTCTGCACAGGTTTAATCTCCCTGTTCTACTTTCCAAGACCTTTTACAGCCTGGCTTCCACTCACTTCTCTGCTCTTCTATCCTTTTGCTCCCCCTCACTCTGATCAAGGTGTTCTACTAGCTGCTTTTCTCTTGCTCTCTCAGACATTCACCCACACAGCTCCTATTCCTGGAACCCCCTTTCCTGGACTTGGCCCACCATCTGTCCAAGTCCCTTCTTAAAAAGCAATACTTCCAAAATGTCTTTGAACCATAATCCTCTCTGCAGAGAAGTATTAATAATCCCATGGCTGAACGTCATAACCACAAAACAAGTTTAAAAAGATAAATCCAAATGAAACTCATGGAACTAACACACCGCATCGTGTATTTCACCATTCTTACACGCTGCTTAATGTTTCAACTGTCTCTTCCCTTGTTTGTTCAGTGAGTTGTCTATGTAGATTTTATACTCTTTAGGATAAGCATTTAGGGCCTGATTCACTATTGCTCTGTTTCTGGTTTAGTCAGTTACATCAGTGTGATGTAAGTATGATGTTGTATGTACAGTGCTACCATTCTGATTTTGCATTGGTGTAATTGACTTCCAAAGGGGTATAGCAATGCCTTTCAGGAATCGGGCCTTTCATACATGTCTGTAGGGCAGAGTTACAGTCAATTAATATTTATTAATGTTCATGTATTTTGTATTTTAGAAGACTTTCTAAGTCTACTGTCACCACTATGACACCAATGAAAAAAAATCGGACTTGAGCTCCTAACTCAGTTAAAATCTTCTGAAAATCCCATGCTTAAAAAACCATTAAGGCTGGGATTGTCAAAGGGGCCAAAGAGTTAGACACCCAAATCCCACTGAATTTCAATTTTTTGGTTTCTTAGAAAATCCTGGCTTAAGATAGCAAATGTGGTTATTACTAGAAAAAGAAAAACATCCAGAGTGTATATTTGTTTGTTATAGCAATTACTGATTCAGGGTCTGTGTCTCTTTGTTACAGAGAGAATAACTCAGGTGAAAACAGACATCTACGTTACCAGTTTTGGTCCAGTGTCAGACACAGAAATGGTAGGTTATAGCATATGAATCCTAAATCAGTATTATTTCTGTTGTTAAAATAACTGTAAAAATGATTATTTATTTCGAGACACATTATTAATGACTGGTTCTTTGTCAGGAATACACGATTGATGTTTTTTTCCGACAAAGCTGGAAAGATGAAAGACTTCGATTCAAAGGACCGATGCAACGCCTCCCTCTTAACAATCTGCTTGCCAGCAAGATCTGGACCCCAGACACTTTCTTCCATAATGGTAAAAAATCTATAGCTCACAACATGACAACACCGAACAAACTTCTACGCCTTGAAGATGATGGCACCCTACTCTATACCATGAGGTAAAGACTTCTCTGATTTCTTTTTATTCTGACTCCCTAGTAGCTTTACAATTACTTGTTTGGCATGTCAGATTTTTCTCACAATAGAATAAATAAAGTAGACTTTTTGCACATTTTTATGAGAATATCAAGAGAAAATGGAAAGCATAATCACTGCCTACAACTACTAATTAATTTGCAGCCTCTGAACAATGCTAATGCTGAAATATTTTCTTTGGTGAAATGGAATGCATATTCTCTGTGGAGTAGATGATTCAGTCCTACTGTTTTATGTAAGTCTGTACTCTCCTATTATTTTTTATTTTAACTGCTCTGCTGATGTGACGTGAGAGAGCTGTCTTTAAGACCAGAAAGATAAATCTGTCTCTGGTATAGTACATCTTGAACTCTTAAAGCTTCTGTTTGTTTCTAGTTCTAATTTAGCTAAATGACAAGCCATCACTGGAATAAAGCCTTGCAGGCAGCAGATAGGGCATTACAAAGCTATTTAACAAGTGCACTTTTAAGACAAAGCTGGTACATTTTTTAGTCTTTGAGAATCAGATCTGTGTCTGAACTTTTCAAGGCCCTGCTTCTGATCTGATCTGATGATATTATGAAGCCTCATCAATTCTTAACCTAGATATTATATCAATGATGTTAAAGCATGACCTGCTTTTTTTCAAATTCTCCTAGAACAACTCCTACATTACTGGAGCCTGCTTTGTTCATTATAAGTAATTCATCTGCAGTAATTAAGACTGCTTTGTATCTGTAACAGGGCTTTCATTGAGAGTGTAGTCATATGGACAGCACTTAAAAAGAGATTTAAAAAAATAGAGAAGAAAGTGTTTATCCTAAGCTTATCACATGAGTATCTGCCAAATCTAAGCATCGCCTAAATCCCTGCTTCATAACTCCTTCTTTGAAAAGAACGGAAAGATCTAGAAATGACTAGGACTTTAAAAAGAAAAAGAAAAAATACTTTGTACTGAAAAAAAGGTATTTTAAACAAAACAGCACAACTAAATAACCAATCCCATAGAGACACTGTGGTTCGGTAACTCCCCTGACTTTCGCTGTTCCTCATTGCTGTTCTTTTTCACATGGATTGTCATTGTAGTGATCTCAATGGGACGTCCTGAAACAAACTGGAGAGACATTAAAAACAACAAACAGTGTGTGTATGTGTGTTTACAATAGTTGCAAAAGAAATCCAAGTTTCCAAACTGTATTAAAGGGGCAGGACGTAATTCTGGTCTCACTGACACTGGGATTACCCTGGTGGAACTGCACTGATTGCTGTGCACTTGCTCCCAATAGACACTGGTGTATATAAAGTCAGAGTCAAGCCTACAGTCTACATGGAGCCAAGCCAGGTACTTCCTGTTGCGTGGCAGAAAATCACAAATTTACAGCTAGCATGTGGTGCTTGAGAGAGCATTTGTTTTACAACATTTAGGACATTGAGTTAACTCTTTCTGACTGCTTCAGTTCAGACAGCAAGTTAAGGCTACCCAGATTGCCAGTCACATGGTTTTCTTCCAGGCTTACAGAAAAGCCCACAAAGTCCACGTAGCTCAACAATGTAAAATAATTTCTGATGTTATGGAGGAAGAGGGAAGGAAGGAGCAGAAATAATTTTACCATATATATCATAATAGGGAATGGAATCCATCTCTTTTTAAACAGCCTACTTTCAACTTGATGACAATTTTAAAATGTCAAATAAAACAGTCGTGTCATCCTATTGTATGTGGCATCCTACTGAATCCTAGGCCAGGAGAGTGTCTGTGTAATACATAATCAGATCAAGATGTCTCTAAGGCGCTGTGCTACATTAAGAGCGTCAGCTCTTTCATAATTGGCCATTTCTGAGGTAGATTTCAATGGTAGAAATAATATGTAGTAGCTAATCCCCAAAGAAATGACAAATAGCTATAAAATGTCAAATTTCAAAAGTATGACAAGGAGAAGACACACATTGTGCTAATAGGTAAAGTTACACCCAACCCAGAGCTCTTAACTCATTGTGGGCATTGGCAGAGAACTCTGCTTGCAGGTGGAGTAGAGAAATTTCCATTTTTAAACAACAAAGGGTCTGAACTTCTCATGGGAAATTTGCCCGGAACTTATTGACAAAATGCTAAAGATACACCTGTTTCCATGATATCATGGAAAGGGCCACCTGCTTCAATACAGGAGGGGAAAAAACCCCCCCACTGACTGCACACTCCTAGCTGTCACTTACTACCCCACACTGGAACCCATCTGAGGTATCGTCAAACCATTAAAACCCACAGTCGATGGGGATCACATGCTGAAATAAATCTTTCCTGAACCCCCTCTTCTGGCCTTCAAACAAACCCTCCAATGTCACCAAGCTCATTATCAAAAGCGAGCTCCCTACAGACCAAGACACACCAACTCAAAGCGGCACCAGACCCTGCCAGAACAACAGATGCAGAATCTGCAAGCATATCTCCACTGCTACAATGATCAATACCCCCACAACACACCTGTCAAGATTCATGGGTCATACACATGCCTATCACAACATATGGTGTACCTCATCTAGTGCACTAAATACCCCAATAACAACTATGTTGGCGAAACAAGACAATTACTTCACTCTCGAATGAACTCACACAGCAAAATGATAAATGACAAAAACACCCTATCAAATGTGGGTGAACACTTTTCACAAAGTGATCACTCTATATCTGACCGCTGAGTCCTCATCCTCAAAGGACACCTGCAGAATAACTACAAAAGGTGACCCTGGAAACTTAAATTCATAACTCTGGTAGACACCAAAAACTATGGACTCAACAGGGACACTGATTTTATGGTTCATTATAACAGTTTGTAACACACCACACTGCTTGCTACTCCTAATTATCTACTTCAGCCACCTTATGCATAACAATCTAATCCTCAATTGCCCACTTCCTTTAAAGTGACCGCCTACCATATGTGTTACCCCATGTCATACGCTTAACATCCTGTCCCTAGCTCGGACACTCTGATTTCCTTCCCCAGACCTGAAGAAGAGCTCTCTGTAGTCAAAAGCTTGGACCTTCCACCAGCAGAAGTTGGTCCAATAAAACATATTACCTCACCTACCTTGTCTCTATGGCTAGGTCTACCCAACAACTAGACACCTGTGGCTGGCCTGTGCCAGCTGACTTGGGCTCCTGGGGTTCAGACTGCAGAATTGCTTCATTGCTGTGTAGACTTCGGGACTTGAGCTGGAGCCTGGGCCCCACATAACAGGGTTCCAGAGCTGGGTTCCAACCTGAGCCAAGACATCTATCCAGCAAAGAAAGAAGCTCTGCAGCCCAAGCCCCCAAAGCCAGAGTCAGCTGGCATGGGCCAGCCGCAGGTTTTTCTTTGCTGTGTAGACATAGCTACAGTCAGTTAAAACAAACTGAGGACAAATTGCACCCCAGTGTAACTCCACCACCATTACATCAGGGCTAGATTTAGCCCATAAAGTTCAGAATCAAAGTGCAAGCTGGGAAGCTTCTTACTGGCATAACCACATGAAAGACCTGGAGTCCATTCTAAAGGGATCATCAAAAAGAAACCTGAAGCCAGATGCATCCCTCTGCTTCTATAGTCGGGGGAGCATGAATCTGTGGATCCAGACTAAGGACTGAGTTCTTGCTCTGTGGCTTCTCTTCAGGGTCCTGGGTCTGGGAATCCAGAAAGAAGGGAGGAATGCAGGGCTGAAGTGATGGCTTCATCCCCCCCAAAAACCTCAGGTGGGAAAGTAAAATAGAGTCAGGGTGGTGGAGGGGAAGGACACAGCTCCTTTCTCACTGCTAAAAGCAGAGGGAAGCTTCCCCTCCCTACCCTGGCTTTGCTAAGCATCAGTCCCTTGCCTCCATCTGGCCTGGTGAGGACTCCCCTTCCTGTTTTAAAGTCCGCTGTAACCACTGCAGAACCTTTTGTGAATACCAGCACAAGATAAATGGTGAGTCAGCGTTAACTAGCATAGGTTTCCTCCTAGACACAGTAAATCCCTCTCCCCACCACTCTCACGGTCTAGGGGTGTCACAGTGGCCAATCAGGGGCCTATCAGCAGTGTGGAGATGCAGGGCCTCAGCATGAGGATAAGCCTTGCTTCTTGTGGCCTCCACCAGATCTTCTTGGTTCTTGGTGGTCTGTGAATTTTCGGGCCAACCCCCTGCCAACATGGGGGGCTTTTCCCATCCATCTTTGAGGAAGAATTAGGAGGAAATGTATGGAGTTTCCCAGCCTGCATGCAACAATAATCTGTATATGGGGAGAATCGGGACCTGTGCCATGGCTGGAGATATCTGAATTACTTTCATAGCCTTCTACTTGGGCTGTCTGAATGATTACCCAAGAGGAGGAGGAGGAAGAGAGCAGTGTGAGCGGTGCCCTGCAATCTCTTTTGAATTCCAAATGTATAGTATTTAATCAGGTTAGCAAGAGACTATGGAAAAGTCTTACTGGCTAGGATTTTCACAGAATAGTTATTTGAAAGATGGAACAAAGCAAGTGATAAAGACCTACCTGTTGAGAAAAAGAGACCCACACACATTATGGACTAGCTTGTAAAAAAAAAACAACAACACCCTAATCAGAACACAACAAGGAATATCGTAAATGTGAGCAAAAGAGGTAAACACTGAAAGTGTGAGAACTTTAGAATGTGAATCAAAATACGAGAAAAAACTCCACTAGATTATAACCTAAAGTTGTGCCTCTGTACAAACAGATATGATGCTTTATTTTAATAGCCTATACACAGTAAAAGGATCACATGCAAAATAGTACTCACCCAGTCACTTCTATTTAAATGAAAAGCAGTTTTATGATAATTTTGGTTTCAAACTTCCTGCTTTAGAATATTTGAAGAAATATATTTTCATTATGATGAAAATACATTGTTTGAATTTTGCATTTTATATTGCATTTTATATTGTCTAGGACAGAAATAAAGGAACTATTTTAAGTCTTTTTGCCTGTGAGGTATTAAAAATATGCTTCTATGCATGAATGTTATCAAAGTCCCTCTACATCACAATAAAACAAAAATATACCATATAGACTGATTTCACAGAACAATTACTTTACAGCAGTGTTCTATGAGGTAAAAACCAGAAAGTTAATTTTCATTTGGTTAGTCTTATTTGCTTATTTTGCTAATAAGGTTTATACTGTACAAGCCCAGGTCATGTAATTAATTTGCAAATTCTATTCCTACCCCTAGAGGGGAGTGTTGTCTTTATCTGCATTTCTGAAGTGTCCATTTTTAATATGAGCAATGGACTTACATATGCTAACAAAGGAATCTCTTCTTCTGTTGGTCTACATAGTTATTTCATAACTTTGTGAAAGCAGGAAAAAAGTTCGTTTTTTTTTTACTGTTAATTTAAAAAAATCTAGTACATCTCGTTATACCAGAAATAAAAGCACAAGGCAGTTATGTGAAAATACATTTGTGAAGCTCACTCGTTACATAAAGCTTTTGAAAAATGAGGATAGCAGATAAAAAATCTTTGTTCCTGCTAAAGAGAATCAAAACAGCTAAGTGAACTGGTTATTTTATATTTATTTTTATTTTTTGCAATTGGAATGGAGTATAAAGGAAGAGGAGCACTGGTAAACTTTCAGTGTTAAACGTCTATAATGAAATTGTGGGAGCATTAGTCTGCATTTTTAGCCACAATGTGTGCAAAAGTAATGTGTGTACCAGAACTGTGTTTTTAACCACAATTTAATTTCTGACCAGCTGTTCTTAGGAAATTATAATCATTTCAAAAACTGCATATCTATCCTTGTACAAATATGAAAATATACAAATATCGGTATTGTTCATGGAGGTCACATAAAATTCAGTAATATGGAACATATATAACTTAAATATCCACTTGATGGCAGCATAACCACATTTGTTGTTACCATTTACAGAATGGATACAGTTATCAATGCTCAAAACATGATATGTAACATTAAGATCAAATATATTGGTTGCAAATATAATGCTCAGGTACATTTTAGTTTATAATCTACTCTTTCATGAAATATTTTAATGCAAAGTAAGCATTTGTATATTGTATAGATGTTAGATATTACAATTAATTAATGGGGACTTATGGGGTTCTTTTTAAGAATCCTCCAGTAAAGGCCAACTTTCTCTTTTGGGAAAAAAAAAAAGCTCTTTCAGTCAAAAATCTTGGTTGTTTTTCTTTACATGTTCATCACAGCAGGACCCATGCCAGATATTGTCAATTCACAGCTGTGGATTTCATTATATGGACCTGACTGTGGGAGTAATTAGCAGACCTGTACTTTAGAAAGACAGGGCCAGTGTTCAGTCAATAACTGGCTAGATTGAATCCCTCTTGTTCAATCAGTGTAGTTTGTTCTCATTTCAGTACAAGAGACTATATTTACATATTTGTTTATATTTATAAGAATGCCTGGCCAGTGCTTTGAAAGCTGTGCAGATATTAAAAGAAATAAATAAGCAAACAAAACAAAACCAAAAAAAAAAATTCAATAAGTCTGAAAATAATTTAATCACATGGATTTCTTCTCTCCCTCCCACTCCCATTGCTTCCCTTTCATTCACTCTCAAGGTTCAGTCAACTGCCTCCTCACTGCAGGACAAAACTGATTTTCCTAGGGACCCAATCCTGCAGAGTGCTGAAAAACTCCTGAGATTCTAAGTCTCAGAGGGGTAGCCATGTTAGTCTGGATCTGTAAAAGCAGCAAAGAGTCTTGTGGCACACATCCAACGAAGTGGGTATTCACCCACCAAAGTTCATGCTCCAATACGTCTGTTAGTCTATAAGGTGCCACAGGACTCTTTGTTGCTTTTTGAGATTCTACGCACTCTCAGCTCCCACTGATCCAATTCAGGGTCTGGCAGACCAAGGGGGAACCAGAGTCAAGAGCCCTTTGTCACCAGGGTCCTCCTGTTTAAACTAGGGAGCTATCAGCTCAAGCTCCTCAGTTACTCTCTCTCTTCTCATGTGGTACCATCTCAGTTCTGGAACAAGGTTGTGAACCAGGATCCATTAGTCAAAAACAAACAGCTTGGCTTACACTCGGAAGGCAAATCAGAGCGAAGTGTGGTATATAAAGTTTTTACTACAAGACATATCACCTAATAAACAGGCAATTGCATTCTGTACTAGCTGCAATTTCCAAGTGGTTTTTAAATGTAGCTCAAAATAGAGTACAATCTATCCTGTAGATAGTAAAAGCATGGAAGACTGTGTGGAGATCTGCATCATAAATTAAGGGTCTTTCACAGCAACCTTCTGGTTGAAGAAAGTGATTTTAAAAAAAGCATTTCCTGGATATTCAGGAGAGACACCAATAGCCTCAGGTTGCCAGTCAGGTAGAAAATAGCAAGCATAGACCTTCATGAAGGGCGGTTGATATAATCTATCATTCCATCTGGTTGTTTTCCCCCATCCTGTAAGTCTTATCTGGATTCAGTGTCTATCAGTTAGCTCTCATCCATCAAATCATAGAATTGTAGGATGGAAGGGACCTCGAGAGGTCTTCTAGTCAAGTCCCCTGCACTCAAGGCAGGACTAAATATTATCTAGACCTGGGGTCGGCAATCTCTGGTACACGGCTCGCCAGGGTAAGCACCTGGCAGGCTGGGCCAGTTTGTTTACCTGCCGCGTCAGCAGGTTCGGTCGATTGCGGCTCCCACTGGCCGCGGTTTGCCATCTCAGGCCAATGGGGGCTGTGGAAGCGGCGCGGGTGAGGGTTGGGCAGCTTGGGACACCAGACAGTGTACATGTGATAAGCCATTGGCATTGCCATGGCGACTCCCTGCTCTGTGCTGTATGCGTAACTGGAAAGGTTGGATGGATAAGAACCACCTGGTTACCCTTGTGTTCTTTTCCTTGTTCCGTTGCATCCATTGAAGAGGGGCATGGTCGGTCACAAGGACAAATCTGCACCCCAGTCAGCGGTGTATTATCGCCTAGGCCGACAAGGCCTAGCCCTAAGGTGGCAAATTTGCAGGGCGGCAAATTTGAGCACCCATGGAGAAGCTCCCCTCTCCGCCCCCCCACTCCAGCTCGCTTCTGCCTCCTCCGCGAGCGCTGCCGCATCTGTTTCTCTCCCCTCCCTTCCAGCGCTTGCGCCGCAAAAACAGCTGTTTCGCAGGGCAGGGAGGGAGGGGGGAGGAGGGGGAACATGGGGCGCTGGGGGAAGAGGCGGGGCCAGAGCGGGGATTTGGGGAAGGGATCCAATAGGGGCAGGGAGGGAGCAGAATTGGGGCGGGGACTTTGGGGAGGGGTTGGAATGGGGGTGGGGAACGGGTGGAGTCGGGGCAGGGCTAGGGGCCGGCTGGGCGGCAATTATTTCAGGGCCTAGGGGTGGCAAAATCATTAATCTGCCACTGACCCCAGCAGGTAGTAATGCAACGTTTTCATGGCCCATTTTACGGCGAGGCACTCTCTCTCTCTATCACTGCATATTTTTGTGCTTACCCTGGCGAGACGCATGCCAGAGGTTGCCGACTCCTGATCTAGACCATCCCTGACAGGTGTTTGCCTAATCTATTCCTAAAAATCCCCAGTGACAGAGATTCCACAACTTCCCTAGTCTATTTATTCCAATGCTTAACCACCCTGAGTTAGGAGGTTTTTTCGTAATGTCAAACCTAAATCATCCTTGCTGCAATTTAAGCCCATTGCTTCTTGTCCTATCCTCAGAGGTTAAAGAGAAGAATTTACCTCCCTCCTTCTTTTAAGAACCTTTTATGTACGTTTCTCATAGGCCATGTTTTCTAGATCTTTAATCATTTTTGTTGCTCTTCTTTGGACTTTCTCCAATTTGTCCACATCTTTCCTGAAATGTGGTGCCCAGAACTGGACACAGTACTACATTTGAGGCCTAATCAGTGCAGAGTAGAGCAGAAGAATTACTTCTCATGTCTTGCTTACAACACTCCCACGGGTGTTCTCAAACTGGGATTTGTGACCCCTCAGGGGGCCATGAGGTTGTTACATGGGGGGGTCGTGAGCTGTCAGCCTCCATCCCAGACCCCATTTCACCTCCAGCATTTATAATAGTGCTAAATATAAAAAATGTGTTTTTAATTTATTTGGGGGGGGTTGCACTCAGAGGCTTGCTATGTGAAAGGGGTCGCTGGTACAAAACTTTGAGAATTACAGTTCTAATACATCCCAGAATGGTTTGCTTTTTTTGCAAGTGTTACACTGTTGACTCATATTTACCTTGTGATTCACTATCACCCCCTGAGCCCTTTCCGCAGTACTCCTTCCTAGGCAGTCATTTCTCATTTTGTATGTGTGCAACTGATTGTTCTTTCCTAAGTGGAGTACTTTGCATTTGTCCTTTATTGAATTTCATCCTATTTACTTGAGATCATTTCTCCAACTTGTCCAGATCATTTCGAATTTTAATCCTGTCCTCTAAAGCACTTGCAACCCCTCCGAGCTTGGTATCATCTGCAAACTTTATAAGTGTACTCTCTATGCCATTATCTAAATGATTGATGAAGATATTGAACAGAACTGAACCCAGAACTGATCCCTGCAGAACCCCACTCGATATGCCCTTCCAGCTTGACTATGAATCACTGATAACTACTCTCTGGGAACGGTTTTCCAACCAGTTTTGCACCCAGCTAGTAGCACCATCTAGGTTGTATTTCCCTAGTTTGTTTATGAGGTCATGCGAGACAGTATCAAAAGCCTTAGTAAAGTCAAGATATATCACACATACTGCGTCCCCCCACCCACAAGGCTTGTTACCCTGTCAAAGAAAGCTATTAGGTTGGTTTGATATGATTTGTTCTTGACAAATCCATGCTGACTGTTACTTATCACCTTACTATCTTCTAGATGTTTACAAATTGATTGCTTAATTATTTGCTCCATTATCTTTCTGGGTGCAAAAATTAAGCTGACTGGTCTGTAATTCCCCAGGTTGTCCTTATTTCCCTTTTTATAGATTGGCACTATATTTGCCCTTTTCTAGTCTTCTGGAATTTGTCCCGTCTTCCATGACTTTTCAAAGATAATTGCTAATGGCTCAGATATCTCCTCAGTCAGCTCCTTGAGTATTCTAGGATGCATTTCATCAGGCCCTGGTGACTTGAAGACATCTAACTTCTCTAAGTAATTTTTAATTTATTCTTTTCCTTTTTTTGCCTCTGATTCATTCTCACTGGCATTTATTAAGTTAGATGTCCAATTGCTACTAAATATTTTGGTGAAAACTGAAACTGTACCCAATCCATTAGACACTGGGCAAGCCATACTGGACAGGTCAGGTGAGATGGAGACAAAAAGGAGAGATGTCATGTGGCTAATAAAGACACCACAACCTAATTTACCATATACAAATTGAAGAGATGGGATGACAGAACAAAAACCCCTGGGAAACAGCCCTCAGGTAGATGAGCAGCTGCCCAGTACTACCTTCTGCAATCCGAAAGAAAGAAATAGAACCATTGTGGGGGATTCCATCATCCTGCTAGGGTCCACAGGCAAGTAAATAGCTTCTCATGGGCAACGGTACTAGAGGCATCTGACAGATCTAAAAGAATCTGCCAGGCTACCTGGTTTTCTCCATTGCTGGGAGGAGACCAATCATGACAAAGGGTACCCTAGTCATTTCATTACCTGAAGTTATAATCATGTTCCTAACTGGCAGTAACATTATCTGAAGCACATTTATGTTTGTGCTGAAAGATCAGTGAATTATCTAAAAGGTTGTTTTATGGTGGATTATCGAAAACAGTATATGCCATAAATCTCACATATTTATCTAGTCCAACAACATATAATGGTAAATCTGCCTTAAACTCTGGGAAATTGGGGGCAGCATCTTGTTTTGGAGATGTATTCTGTGAAAGACTTGCACAGATTTTTCCCATACAGCACCACAATGTCCTTTAAATTCTTCTAATGACAGATTATCAGAATACTTTAAAGCAGTGACATAAATATAGACCAGGAATGTAGGATATCTGATCAAGATATGTTACAGCATTAAGCCATAAGGTTTAGAGCACTTTGCAGCATATTACACATGTCTGAAATGAGGCACATGTCACACACTTGTCTTCTTGCTATGGCATATCACTTAGCCTTTCCTCTTCATTTGCTAGCCTGGGTTGGCTGGCTCTGCCATAAAGGAAGAACAAGCCATCACTTGGAAAAGGAAATGATTAGGGAAAGCAGAATGTCAGCTGAGAGGGATGGGCATTTTCTTGTTTGCCTAGAGCCAGCCCTCTAGCTGCTGGTATGACATATAGACTGGATTGGCATGTTACAGATGAAAGGCAGGTATGCAACATGCCTTGCACTTTTCTGACATGCCCCAAAATGTTGCATTCCAATGTCAAATTGCACAAGCAATTTCATTCTATTCACACGTGATACACTACAAAACTTAGCTGAAAATTTTATCCATTTTGCTTATCCTGCAAATCTGAAATTTCAGAGATGATGCTAAATTAATTCCGATATCTCAGTTAATTCATACCCAAGTGATTACCTTTTAAAATTTCAAGAGTGCTTAGGTGAAGATTTGCTTTCTAGTATGATGGGGGAAACTAGTGTCTGGAATTGAAGGGAGCAATTCTCTGTAGGTGAGAAGTTCAAGGTCTCAAACTGATGAGGAAGGATGCTTTTTGTACAAGGTTTGAAGTCTTTAAAAATAATGCTACTCTCCATGGGGGAAGCTTTGTTGGTTCACAGGGGAGTCTTTGTTGTCTTAAGGCCGTTCTTTTTGGGAAAGAGTAGTCCCCCCAGTGTCTTTCCCTCCCCAACAGTTCTTCTGACTCATGTGTAATGAGTGCTGGTTTCCATCAGCCTTCTTTGTCTTTGACAGGAGAGCTCAATCACTAGAATGAGCTCCCTAGTCTTTTCATTACCTGAAATTATAACCATCTTCCTAACTGCCAATAACTTTATCCAAAGGACATTTATGTTTGTGCTGAAAGCCCAGACTCCCAGTGAATTATCTAAGAGGTTGCTATAGCAGAGTCTTTTGCTAGCACCCAATATAATTAGAGATGGAAAAGTCCACATGAATTGTCTAATTCACAGCCTTTTCCTGTGACCAGCTGTTTCCTTCAGTATGTTAACTAGTAACTTGTCTACTCTACTCTAGCAAAGTTTCAAGTGATGGGTCTCAAAACATTTTCCTTGGAGATCTCACTTTAAGGAATTTTTTTTCTTAATATTCAGCCCAACTTTCTTTTTCTTAATTTCATCCCATTACTTCAAATTTATACTCCCAACAACCAAGCAAAATAATTCACATCTCTCTTAGATGTTTACACTTCAAAAACGTCTAGGTTTTCACTATAGTATCCCTACTTATTCTGTGCTTCTTAAATCATAGTACTAAGATTTGTTAGACAGACATACAACTACAAGTTCTATTGCACTGCACTCATTAAACTCTCACATATTCACTAGGTTCAATGTAAAACCTAGGGAGGATTTCTTGGGGGTGCTCTCTTCCTCGGTTATTCAGGTCAGGAATCTGGAGCAGAGGCCCCTGGGAATATAAGAACATATGAATGGCATACTGAGTGAGACCAGTGGTCCACCTAGTCAAGTATCCTGTCTTCCAACAGTGGCTAGTGCCACATGCATCAGAGAGAATGAACAGAACATGACAATTAATGAGCGATCCATCTCCTTGTGTCCAGTCCCAGCTTCTGGTAGTTAGAAGTTTAGGGACACCCAGAGCATAGGCTTTGCATCTTTGACCATCTTGACTAATAGCCATTGATGGACCATGAAATTATCTAATTCGGTTTTTAAATTATCTAATTCTTTTACAACATCCACTGGCAATGAGTTCCACAGGTAAAATGGGCATTGTGTGAAGAAATACTTCTTTATATTTGTTTTAAACCTGTCACCTATTAATTTTATTGGGTGACCTTTGGTTCTTGTGCTATATGAAGGGGTAAATAGCACTCCCTATTCACTTTCTTCATGCCATTCTTGACTTCACAGGCTTCTATCATCTTTTGAATCTCTCTCTTTATATGCAGTTCCATACCTGTAATCATTTTTGTTGCTCTTCTCTGTACCTTTTCCAATTCTAATATATCTTTTTTGAGATGGGGTGACCAGAACTGTACAGATATTCAAGGTGTGGGCATATCATGGATTTATATAGTGACATTATGATATTTTTCTGTCTTATTATCTCTCTCTTTCCTAATGGTTCCTAACATACCATTAGCCTTTTTGACTGCCACTGCACATGGAGCAGATGTTTTCAAAGAACTACCCACCATGACTCCGAGATCTCTTCTTGTGTGGTAACTGTTAATTTAGACCCCCATCATTTTGTATGTAGAGTTGGGATTATTTTTTTTCCAATGTGCATTCCAATTTGCATTTATCAAAAATGAATTTCATGTGCCATTTTCTTGCCCAGTCACCCACTTCGGTGGGAACTCTTTGTAACTCTTCGCATTCTGCTTTGGACTTAACTATCTTGAGTAATTTTGTATTATCTGCAAATTTTGCCATCTCACTGTTCACCCTGTTTTCCAGATCATGTATTAATATGTTGAACTGTACAGGTCCCAGTACAGATCCTTGGGGAATCCTGCTATTTATCGCTCCATTGTGCAAACTCACCATTTATTCCTACCCCTTGTTTCCTATCTTTTAACCAATTACTGTTCCATGAGAGGACTTCCCCTCTTATTCCATTACTGCTTAGTTTGTTTGAGAGCCTTTGGTGAGGGACCTTGTGAAAGGCTTTCTGAAAGTCCAAGTACACAATATCTGCTGGATCCCCCTTGTCCAGATGCTTGTTGACTCCCTCAAAAAGAATAGATTGGTGAGTCAAGGTTTGCCTTTACAAAAGCTGTTAATTGATGTGTCTGATAATTCTGTTCTTTACTATAGTTTAATCCAATTTGCCTGGTACTGAAGTTAGGCTTATCAACTTGTAATTGCCCTGATCATCTCTGGAGGCTGCTTTTTTTTTTTTTAAAAATCACCCTTTTTAATAATTGGAGATAGGTGTATATCTCCTAGAGCTGGAAGGTCATTGAGTCCAGCCCGCTGCCTTCACTAGCAGGACAAAGTAATTTTTGCCCCAGATCCCTAGGTGGCCCCCCTCAAGAATTGAACTCACAACCCTGGGTTTAGTAAACCAATGCTCAAACCACTGAGCTATCCTTCCCCTTCCATTAGCTCTCCTTTAGTCATGTGGTAGAGGCTGATATAAGTGATGGTTTATGGCTATTAATGTTAAATTGTTCAGCCAAAGTTTATACAGGTGTCTTATTTCTACATATAATCTGTTCACTGGTTTATGTGCTCTAGTCACCCTTCCTCATCATATTTCCAGGTGCTAGATTTTGGGTCTATGATCTAGCTAGAAGAGGTGGAACTATACATCTTAAAAATCATCATTTGTTCCGGCTGAGGTCAGCATTAATTAAACTCAGAATAATCTTTCTGCATCCACCTATTTCATATATAACATAAATAAAGGTATTTCTGTCTAATTTTACTTGCTTTTGTTCAAACACCATTTCTTAGGGTTCTCTGACAATGGAAACATAGAAGACATTTGAATCTGGAATTTCGCTCTTAAAAAAGCAGAAGCATGTCAGTAGATCTTTCATTAAGTGTGAAGGCTGCCATTAACCTGTTTAAATAAAACCAAATTCTAGAGGTCTACAGAGCTAATGGGAAGGTAGAGTCTGGATTTGAATAATTAACTCATTATACAAATTAATACACTTTAAGTGAAGTCATTATTTGACCCTTACATCCTTCTTAAATCATGTTAATTGCACACACATAGATAGATAGATAATGTATTATAAACTGATTGTCAGAATTTCAGCACTGAAGTCATCAGAAGTTGATAGGAGTTCTGCCAGGGATGCATTTAGCTGTGTATGCTTCTGCCACCTTGGAAGCTCTGACTGTACTAGGAATAGGAGGTAAAATGATGCAGCAAATTGTTTAATGACTGTTCATTGTGCGAGTAACAATCTGAGAGCTATTTAACTGCAGCAGCAAACCCCACCCACTGTGGCACTTCAAGTATCACTCCCAGAGTTGTGCTGGTCAGAAGCTTTCTGTAGTTTCAGAAACTAAAAAGCAAGCATCCACAAAATAACGCTCCTGCTTCAAGAAGTTGATCACAAGTCTTTAAAATATCAATAGGTAAACAAATACTCTTTCCAAATGAGAGTATATTTCAAATTCCCCCCTGCTGCCTGCCTTGAAATAGTTATTCAGTTCAATTCCTTCAAGACATTCAGAAGAGTGGTGGATTTCATAACTGGTAGCCAAGGAGGGGGGAACATAAGTGTGAGGTAGATAAGAAAAGTTTGGTGTAAATAGTTGTTGGTGTAAGGAAGCTAAACTGTAATAGTTTATGTTCTAGAATAGAATAGAAACAAATTCAAGGCTGTATCTATTGGAAACCAGCTAGCCTGATTTTATCAATAATTGTTACATGCTTTTCAGAAGAGGCATAGAAGAACCCGCAGGTCAACCTTATGCAAGAGTATAAGGTTACTATAATTTCCATACTGATAATTATTCTTTTTAACATTTATATTAGCATGCTACCAATAGACCTCATTGTGTTCAATGATATTTGAAGAAATTTGCTGCCCTGGAGATTACAGTCTAAGTCTAGTGACACATAAAGGTTTGGGGGGATGACGGGTTGATGAAGTCGTCATATATCTATCTATCTATCTATCTGAGATGTATTTATTCACACCACCTATCCCAACTGCTCCTCAACCCAGACATAATTAATTGGCTATTTTCTTAAACAAGTCCTGGCAGAGGAGAGATCTGAATGATAGGAGAGTTTAATGGTCTTCAGAGCAGGAGAGGTCCAGGGCTGCCCAGACGATTCAGGGGGCCTGGGGCAGGGCTGGGTCTTTGGCAGCAATTTGGTGGCGGGTCCTTCCCTCCAAGAGGGACCCGCCACTGAATTGCCACCGAAGAATGAAGCGGCGATGGTAGAGCAGCCTAAGTGCCGCCGATCACGGCTTTTTTTTCCCCCCACTGGTTGCGGTGCTTGTACTCACCGGGCGGCGCTCCAAGGCTTCGGCAGCACTTCAGTGGCGGGTCCTTCACTTGCTTCGAGTCTTCCACTGCACTGAAGGACCCGCTGCTGAAGACCCAGGGCGAGTGAAGGGCCCGCCACCGAAGTGCCGCTGAAAACCCGGAGCAGCTCGCAGGGCCCCTGCGGGGCCTGGGGAAAATTGCCTCACTTGCCCCGCCCCCCTCCTGGGTGGCCCTGGAGAGGGCAGCAAAGAGAAAAAGCACTGAGATGTTTGTATGAGAAGCTCACAAACAGACCAGCTATTGTTTTATTAGACACTTACCGGTATATATTGTATTAGACACTTTCCATATAAAGACTAAACAGACATAATAGCACTTGAAGATAGTTTAATTTATGCATACAGAAAAGTAATGTAATAAAGGCTGCAGAATGAAGGGAATCAGCTGAAAATGGTGCTCTCAGCCTTGACTAGGAACCTGAAATGGGGCCCCGCCAGATAAAGAATCCCACCACCAGCCCAGCAGCTGGGCAATGGAAGAGAGATGCCCACAAAAACTCAAGGTTGGTTGTTTAGGAACATTTAAGGGACCTGTCACTTGTCCCTTCCCTCCTCCTGGTTTCTCACAAACTTTACTCTTGTCCTAGAGCCCCAGTAACTCTCTCCAGACCAGCAGGAGGAGAGCAGTGTTCAGCATATACAAAGGCATTGCATGGTTGGGGAGATTACTTGCTTGAGGTCCCCACCACAGGGTAGCTATTGCCAAAGCATGGATATGGATTCCCTTTCCCATCCTTTCCACACCAGGCCAACTCAAGTCAGTATTGTGCATAGCTGGTTTAGGAAGCCTAAAGGGAGTATGCATCCATAACTTCAGCATAAACTGGGTTAAGTATTTGGCTCAGTTATGATAAAAAAATCTCCTTTAATCTGTTCTACAGGTCTGAATTGCCTAGTGTAATTAGAATACTTTTCACTTGTATAGCTCTTTCCATCTGAGGTTTTCAAAGCACTCTATGTAGCCATACAACTATTAATGAATTAGAGCCTCAACACTGCCGTGAGGTAGGACAGCAGTAGTATTCTGCACAGAATAGTTAAATGCCAGAAATGAACCAGAAGTTAGGGGCAGAGATATAAATTTGTCCAGAACTCCTGGCTCTCAACCCTGAATTTTAACCACTAGACTATGTTCACTTCCAGTGGGAGTCCAACACATAAAATGAATGCAGATAAGAAACATAATGGGTGAAATTCCCTATGAACACAGGGCCAGAACAAAGATTATGCACCACTTAAGCCTGTCAGGATAGACCTTGCCTTCCCGCTCTTGTCACACACCCAAGACAGAGGTGAATGCCACCCAGTGTGATTCAGGCTGAATAGCTGGGGCATCATGAGTGATGCAGCATCAGAACTACCAGTAATGTTTACATTTCCTCTCCCTCGCCATGATCCATGTTGCAGACAACTCACTCAGCCTCTCAGGCAAGTTTCTGGACTTCATCTCCTTAGCATAACCCTTTCAGCCATCTGTATAGTGACTAAGTGTTTATCCATGCCTTAAGACATCCTTACAGTGTTAAATCACCCATCATCCCCTCTGTGCACAGATTACAGTAACTCCTCACTTAACATTGTCCTGGTTAACATTGTTACATTGCTGATCAATTCGAGAACATGCTCATTTAAAGTTGCGCAATGCTCCCTTATAACGTTGTTTGGCAGCTGCTTGCTTTGTCCACTGCTTGCAGGAAGAGCAGCCTGTTGTAGCTAGCTGGTGGGGCCTTGGAACCAGGGTGGACTGGCAGCCCCCCTATCAGCTCCCCGCTCCCCTAAGTTCCCTGTGCTGCAGCCACCCAGCAGGCTATCAATTGCCGGCAGTTCAGGTGTTCCTGCCCTCACTGCCATGTGCTGCTCCTGCCCTCTGCCTTGGAGCTGCTTCCGGGAGTCTCCTGCTTGCTGTGCAGGGGTGGGCGGGGGAAGAAGGGAGCTAATGTCAGGGTGTCACCCTCTCCCCCGCTCCTGCCCCCCTGCTTCTTTACCCCACCTGCACAGAGCAGGGGGAGGGACACGACAGGGCTCAGGATGGAGGACGCTTGCTGGCAGCAGCTGCTGTCTCAAGTTGCTGATCTACTTAAAAAGGCATTGTACTTAGAGTGAGGTCAGTGTACTTAAAGGGGAAATGTGTGTCTCTCTCTCACACACACACGGTGTGTGTCTCTGTCTCTCTCTGCCATGCTATCTCTCTTCCCTCCATTCCTCCTGCCTTGTAGAGTGTGAGGCTACATTAACAATGTGTTAACCCTTGAGGGCTCAGCCGAGTGCTAGTTCATCATTTATCAGTAAGGCATTCCCTGGGAAATATCCCATCCTCTTCCACCTTCTGACTCCACCACTTCAACCAAGCTTCACAATCATCATTACTGTGTACAGTATTAATTGTTTGTTTAAAACTTATACTTTTTGTCTGGCGAAAAAAATTCCCTCGAACCTAACTCCCCCTATTTACCTTAATTCTTATGGGGAAATTGGATCCGCTTAACATTGTTTCACTTAAAGTAGCATTTTTCAGGAACATAACTGCAACGTTAAGTGAGGAGTTACTGTATATTAAGATTATAAGTAAATGCCTAGGAATAAGCAGAGATCTTTAAATATGTTCCAAGAGTTATGCTTGTTTCAAGAACAGTGACTGACATCAGTTAACTTTTGTTGTCCAGCACGTAATGTGGCTTAATAAACCAAATAGTTACTCTAATTGAATTGAAGCTGTATTTTATTGTGAAAGTCTCAGAAAGAAACTTTGTTTCTTCATCATTTGTTATAAAAGTTTCCCAAGACATAACAGATACTCATCTTTTTCATCAGATATATTTTTAGATCAAGGTTAAGTGGGTACTGCAGTGAATGTAGCAATTTATACATGTTTATCCACAAAAGTATCTAATGAGAGCATATTGCAGATTACTAAATCATATGGATCATTGTACTTATTTGGTGAAAGAAGAGCAGTAGCAGAATCAGGTATCTGTCATGACTATAATGAAACAGTGTTACTCTGTTTTCTTTATTACATCTCTAATCTTTAGTATTCCCTAGCAGGATTTCCCCCCTCCCTGTGGTTGTGAGGAAACAATTTTCCCAGCTGTCCCTTAAAAACAAAATGAAACCCAGTACACATGCTACAGAGTCCAAACTCACCATTTTCCTAGGGTTTGGCTTCACTGGGTGAGGGGAGATGAGGAAATCAGTTCTAAGGTTAATTTTAAAAGTTTAACTCAAACCTGTTCCCTGACTTTCCTCCTCAAGTTCCTTTCACAGACTGCTCTACCAATACCTAAAATCTGTCCCCTCAGAGAGAACATAAGAACATAAGAACATAAGAAAGGCCGTACCGGGTCAGACCAGAGGTCCATTTAGCCCAGTATCTGTCTACCGACAGTGGCCAATGCCAGGTGCCCCTGAGGAAGTGAACCTAACAGGCAATGATCAAGTGATCTCTCTCCTGCCATCCATCTCCATCCTCTGACGAACAGAGGCTAGGGACACCATTCTTACCCATCCTGGCTAATAGCCATTTATGGACTTAGCCACCATGAATTTATCCAGTCCCCTTTTAAACATTGTTATAGTCCTAGCCTTCACAACCTCCTCAGGTAAGGAGTTCCACAAGTTGACTGTGCGCTGCGTGAAGAAGAACTTCCTTTTATTTGTTTTAAACCTGCTGCCTATTAATTTCATTTGGTGACCCCTAGTTCTTGTATTATGGGAATAAGTAAATAACTTTTCCTTATCCACTTTCTCAACATCACTCATGATTTTATATACCTCTATCATGTCCCCCCTTAGTCTTCTCTTTTCCAAACTGAAGAGTCCTAGCCTCTTTAATCTTTCCTCATATGGGACCCTCTCTAAACCCCTAATCATTTTAGTTGCTCTTTTCTGAACCTTTTCTAGTGCTAGAATATCTTTTTTGAGGTGAGGAGACCACATCTGTACACAGTATTCGAGATGTGGGCGTACCATGGATTTATATAAGGGCAATAATATATTCTCAGTCTTATTTTCTATCCCCTTTTTAATGATTCCTAACACCCATGGCTTTTTTACCTATGTGGTGTAATGAGTGAGCCAGCAAAGTCCACTTGACCCTTTCCAAGCAGGATCAATAGCTGCAAAAATGGGGGTGAGATGAGTTTCAAGCAAACACTGCCAGCCTAGTTTAACAAAGAATGGCAACTGGCCTTAAAGAGTGACGAGGCAGTTTTGAAACCTTGTGCCTGCTACTTTCCAGTTTGGAGGCTGCTGACTGGTAGAAGAGGATCCTGCCACCATCTGCACCTCCTTGGTGCAGGTGGCTGCCTTCCCATACTTGCATCTCTCATGGCTGGCAGCTGCAGGTGCCATTCTGGAAGGTGTTTTCGAAAGGGCAAGGCAGCAGGCACATTCTTTCCAAGGAACCTTCAATTGTTTTTCCCACTCCTTAGCAGCAACGTTAGCTCCCTGCAGAGAGGGTAGCTATTTGACAGTTTTCCTCAACTTCTGGTTGTCTTCTTTTCTCTCTAGCATACTCTGTGGTTCCTCCTCTCCCTTCTCAGTCAACCAGAGATAGGAAGTTGGGAACCTCTTGTAGCCTGACTGCTCCCTATGGCAGTGATGGCTCTCTCATGGCTTCCTGAACTCCTGGGTCCCAAGCACCTTCTGGAGCCCACTCTGAATGTAGGATGTGGATCTATAGGTCCCAAAGATCTGCCCTTAATTGCTCACTGCATCTGTGACTTGAAAATAGTTCACTCCCAATACAGTGAAAACTGTAGCTACACAAAAGAATCTGCCGAATTTTAGCAAAGGATTAATGCTTAATTCTCAATGCTCCAAATGTGAATTTTTCTCTCATGACTTTTCCTGACTTTGTGAAATCTTGTGGTTTGAATCACCATGTATGTATTTGTTTTGCTGGAATTTAACATCAATATTACTTCCCCCCCCCCCACCGAAACTAAGATGGGTTACAGCCTCTATTTAGTTAGTTAATGTTTGTGCAGCACTTTGAACATGTAAAACAATAAAACTACTAAGGATTACTGGTGGTAATACAACAGCAGCTATTGCTCTTACACACACTGGGTGAAATCTTTGCTCCATTGAAGGCATCCTTCCATTCTAAAGGGTTTGGGTTTTTTCAGTTGCTTACAATTTTGTCAAATTTTCACTTTTTGGACAGAAATGTTCCATGTCTGGTCACGGCCCAAGAGTTATTTTTATTTATCAGAAGTTTGAGTAAAAATAATTCAGTGGGCTTTTGAGTACAAAGGCAGTAAAAAAACACCCACCCACCGCTCAACGCCACACGCTTGCTCTCATAATATTTTTTAAAATTTTATTTTTAATAATTCCTGTGCCTCAGCACAACCAGGGAGAAGTTTGAGTTGGGGACAGTCCCTACGTCAGACGTGTTTTTTTGGACCCATTAAAATCCAATTTGAATGGACTGTGTTCTAAAGGTTTAACAAAACCCTGTTCCATTTGTGCACACAAAAGTCCTATTTTTCCTCTCCCTTACACAACTGTAAACAAGGAGTAACTCCATTGTAGTGAACTGTGTAAAACTGCTGTGTGTAAAAGGATATTCAAGCCCTAACTTTTTACTAAAGATAAGAGTTCTTTAATAATGACCAACCAGTGTTCTACTAGCACTGTGCATGCATGCATATGTGAGCTGAGTGGAATTTTTGCTAGCTGAAGGCGTGTGTCTGGAAGGAGACAGGACTTCAGATGCATCCTGCTTCTTTCCAGGTGATGTTTGAAGGTGAAGATAAAGTATAAATTTGTCCATCACTTCTGGGTGTGGAACATTGGTGCATTCTACACGTTCCTGTCATCTTCTGTCCCTGCCCTATTTGCAACGCGTTTCCAGAAGCAAGTGTGGGTTTATCCCCACCAACTTCTCTACAGAATTGACAAAGATGGCTGCCATGCTGCTTTCTGTAGAAACAAATTGTTTTGACTTACAAGTGCATTTTGTGAGCCAATCTTTTTTGGACCCTCATATTTTAGTGAAGAGCTAATATTTGAGGGCACCAGGACAATTCAAAACAATATGGTGAAAATGTATGATACAGTTGAACCCGGTTATGTTGCCGGCCTAGGGGTTTGCCAAAAAGCGTCGAGATAACCGATGATCGAGATAAACGAAAACCAATATGGCGGCAATATATTAACATGTGCTTGAAATTTCTTTATGTACATGATGTGCGTTAATAAATGAGAATGTACATGCACGTGTTTTTGGAGGTTTTTTTACACAACAGCGTTGCCGCGATTTGTTTGATGAAGCGATCGGCATGCTATAAAAATGTACATACATGTTTGCTAACAACAAAAGGCATATGTGCACCAACTAACAGCAGAGATTTACCAGTATACAATACAAACCACCGTCGATTCTCGATACAAACCTTTATTATATTCTCCAACATTGCAAACACAAAGATCGCTCACAAAATCACAAAAAACGTGCGGGGTGTAGTTCGTTTTTACAAAAAGCTAACCAGTGTCAAAATTAAATTCGCGAGTCATTTCACTCTGACACAGCTCTGAAAAGTATCGTACACGCGGTTACTATGGTTTCTTTACAAAGTCTAAAATGCTTTGTTGCTTTTTGCCTTTAACAGTCTGCTTGAAAACAAATGCTTCAATATTATTTATGCTGTCAAACAGTTTCATCTCCTACAAAAGAACCATACCGTCGAATTTTCTGTAGCATTTCTACCACCTCACCAGCTGAAAGGAATTGGTTCCAAATCTTCGTCGCATCTTCTTCATTTCTTTGTCATTGCCGCATGCAGATGTGCTTGCCTGTGCTGACTGCACACTTGATACAATGTCTTCATCAGTGATCACGCCATCAGTAACGACGTCTTTGTCGATTTCTATGTAATCTCGGAATTCCTGGACAGTGATGGCTAACTCCTGTGCCTCCTCTTCCAAGATAGCATCTGTAAGGCTTGATTTTCCCCGCCACTTCCGCGAGTTCTTCTGCGGCTGCACGGCACTGTGCCTGAAACTCATCATCGGAAATATCCTGAATGACGCAGTGCATCCAGCAGTTTGAGATTGTTTCCTTCTTCACGTCATTCCAGGCTGATCTCAGGAAGTTCATTGCATCTAGAAGGGAAGGGGTGTACTGTGCCTTCTTTTCATCATGGAGCAGGTATTGGCGCATCAACATTTTCCTGTAGTAGTACACCTTAAGCACTTGGATTATCCCCTGGTCCATTGGTTGGAGCTTACTCGTTGTGTTAGGTGGGAGGTAAAAGATCTTAATGGCCTTGAGACCAGGAACATCCGGATGAGCTCTACAGTTGTCCACGATCAGTGCCACCTTCCTTTTCTCTGCTTGGAACTTCCTGTCCCACTTTTTCAACCCATACACTGAATAGATCTCCTGTGATCCAGGCGCTTGGCTGGCCATCGTAATCACATTGGAAGAACTTTGGTCTGCTTAAAGCATCTGGGATTCTTGGACTTTCCTATAACGTAGAGCGGGAGTTTTTGGCTTCCATCCATGTTAGCAGCAACTAGCACTGTAAGTCGGTCCTTCGACTTTTTTTCCACCATGACAAGCCTCCCCACGAAACGCCATAGTCTTGTCTGGAAGGCATTTCCAAAACACCCCAGTTTCATCAGCATTAAAAATGTTCCGAGTCTCATAGGTATCCAAAATTGTGCGCATTTGAGTCTTCAGCCATGAATCCACTTGTTCCTGTTGAACCGCAGCGCTCTCTCCACAAATTGCTTTGAAGACAATGTTGTGCCTCTTTTTGAAACGATCCAGCCACCCCTGACTTGCTTTAAAGTCAGGGTGTCCTAGCTTTTGCAGCAAGGATGTCCGCCTTCTCCATCAGCAAGGGACCATTGACGGGAAGGTTTGTTGCTCGCGTATTTGTGAACCATTGAAACAGTGCATCGTCGACATCTTTGTGCTCAGCCACTCTAAGTTTTTTTCTTGCTGGATCAAAGACAGACTTCTCGTACATTTGCTTTATCATGTCGGCCTTCTTTTTCCATCCTGAAATGGTGTTTGCTGGAATGCCATGCTGACGACTAAGGTCTGCCGGTTTTGTTCCTTTTTCTAGCTGCAGTATGATTTCATACTTTTTCCTCTATTGATGATTGTCCAGTTTTCTCTTAACACCTCCAGACATTTTTAGAAGGGAAAAAATAAAACAGAATAGCTACAGCATGTTATCCTTCAGACAAGATCAACAAGAGTGAATGAACTGGCATGGGAGTGAACGACCATACGGACCATGATCACGTGCTACGTGAAAAACTCAGCACCTGCGCAGTGAACCAAGTACGATCATTTTTATTTATATACTAATATATAAGACGCACGATTGGTCATGGGGATCGAGATAACGGACGTTAAGTGGCAAATTTGGCCCTCTTTTGTGCTCGAGATATTAGGGTACGACGACATAAAAGAACCGACATAACCGATGAGAAAATGCTAAGACAAAGAGAGAATTTGGCGGTTCCACTTCTAAAACGTCGACTTAATACGATTGGCAAGTTAACCGAGGTCGAGATAAATGGGTTCGACTGTATTTCAAAGCCATTGCTCATCCATATTGCCCAGCCCTATTATGCACCAATAATATGTTGTAATGAATGGTATAAAATACCCAGTAAAGGATAAGGATTTTGTAACAGGTTGTTATGACATCATGTATTAAGCATTTTAAAATTTAAAATGTACTAGCTATGCAATGTTATGAATAACACATCTGAGAATAAATTATTGGGATATTTCAATGTTTAGGGACAGTCTGGCACAGAACTTTTGTACAAATGCACAGGAGAAGGTGCACAGCACCTCACACTGCATGTGAGGATCAGGGATGGTTACAGTCCCTGGGCACAGGGGTTTCTTCCTTCCTTGAACCCTTAGAGGTGCACATAGCCCCCAAGAGAGGAGATGAGACTATGGCACTAATGGTGCCTTCCACCACTCAAACATTAGGGATAGCAGATTGCACCATGCACTACCCTAAAAGACAGAGCAGTTTGCGCACTGCCTGCTAGGATAAGGAAGCTTGGTGAGGGATTATGTCTGGCCCTGGGGCCATGCAGCTCCACATAGCCCCAATGTAAGGCTGTGCCCTAAAGGCACAATCAAACCCTTCAAAATTAAATTACATATAAATGTCACCTTTTCATTTAAAGAGATTTGGAGGATTTTAATTCCAATCAACTTCATTGAGTGACTGGTGTTTTCTTCTGAAACTGAAGGAAAGTACACATCCAGCAGCACTGATTTGACACAGAAACCATTAGTAGGAGGAACTGGAGAAGTTCTATGCACTGGGCATTCAGGGCTCTACCCTGCAAGCTGCTGAGTGCTCTGGCCCTAATAGTGCTTTGCGGGTTCAGGGAGAGCGTGCTCAACACCTTATAGGATCCAGGCCTCAAGCAGTTATTTTAAGGCCAGCATAAGAAGTCAGTTTCTAATACGAAATTCTCTTGCAGTTTCACTAAGTGGTGCCCAAGTTCTAATACCATACATGGATCAGAGTCCAGTGTGTCCTTCCTTAAAAATATAGACATGTAGGGGTCTTGTCATCTCTTTTTTTATTTAATGTAAATATTATTTTAGAGGAGAGGTAGCATGTGCCACTGGATATGGCATTGTGCTTGAAGTGCAGGGAGCTGAGGTCTATTCCCAGCTCTGCCACTGATCCCTGTTGTTTGATAATGGATGAGCCATTGGCACCCTGTGCCTCAATTTCCCTATCTGTAGACTTGGCAGAATTTGATTTTTTTTAAATACATTTGACAGAGATCAGTTTATTTTGAAGCATTTATTTCCCAATATTTAATTGATTTAAAATTTCACAGTTGTGAGAAATTATGGTAGGGTGTCACAAAACGTGTGGGCGGGTGGAGGGAAGAAAAGAATTAATGACCATAGATGTTGTGATTCAAAAAGTTGAAGTTTGATAACTGTTAAAAACACAAATTGTCAACAACATATCAAAATGTACAAAGTAAATATCCTTAAATCAACCTCTAATAAGTTCTCAAGCAACATTTTTCTTACTATCTGGAAATTTCCATGGAAATATTTGTCAGTTTGTGTGTGTAAAGTGAAATCAACATCTATTAATACAAATCTAATCCTTCCAAGCCTAGCTAGCTCTAAAAAGGAAATAATGATACCCACCATCCTTTGAGCTCTATAGATGAAAAGTGTTCTAAATAAAAAGACAGATGGGGAACTGAAATAAGTAGATCAGGTATATTACAACATATGGAGTAAGGTGCTGTTTTATGAACACATCAAAGACATTTCATTTGTGGAAGTACTTGCTTGGCATAGAGAACAAAACATGTGGAAGGGAGGCCACTTATATTGTTATCCCTCCTTGTTGCATGTTATTTTGAATGACTTTTAAAAAGGAAGAGAGAGAAAGAGAGAAGTACTGGACTGGAGCCTGGATACAGCTACTGCCAAGACTGATGTCCTAGCAGCCAACCTCTGCATACATTAATTTCTCCTCTTTTATAGCTATTTGGCTAGATCCACTCCTGCTGGTGCAGCAGATTGAAGTTGTAATCAAGTGGGATTTACCCTTGGAGAAAGGCAGTGTTTGCATCTCTCTCCTTCTCTGAGGTAGCCACTGGGCTCAGGAGAGATCTAGTTCTAGACTGCGTGGAAGGTGAGGCAAGACAAAGGTTAGGTGAGTCAGCAAGTCTGGACTGTGCCAGACAGCTCTGGGTCCCTTGTAAGTTGGGAGTGTGGCAGGCAACTTTCCCAACTTTTCCCACTACAACTTTCCCGCCCTGTAGACTTTAGGTCACTGAGACCAACACATTTGGGTTAAATGTATGGAATTTGCCAAAACACAGGACTGACTACAGCTCACTCTGTAGATAATTACAGTTACAATTACAGACCCAGACAGAGAGGTTTATTAGAAACAGAGTGAAGATATGGGTCTGACCACTTATCAGGAGAACACATTTTATTGCCCATGGGGATGTGGTGTGTTCTGTTGCTGTGGGTGCATGATTCTCCTTGGAGATAATAATGGTTCTGTGTGTGATGGTTATAGAATTACAATTGCAGAACAGGTGGGAAGAAAATGCTTTTGTTGAAACTCACTCAGTACAACATCTAGCTTGACCCAGAGCCTGCAGAGCCTATAGGGCTTCTGGAGCCTTGCATAGAAGCTATCTGGGATCTAACTGTAAAGAGATGAAAGAGAAAGAGGAAGGAGAGTTACCAAGAGAAGAAAGTCAATTTGTTGGAGGTTTGAGTCTAAAACTTGTAAGTATGGGAAAACTGGGGTCCTTCTTATACAGGCCCCACTCCCACAAAGTACATCCATGCTTAGTGTTCAAAATGTGCTTAAACATTTTGCTGGATTGGGTTGATAGCTGTTGAAAGTAGATGTACCCTCAAAGCCATGTTACCTTCCCCTCTATTTTATTTTCTGGGTTTTGAGGGTTTTTTTTAACTTCCTTGCCTCAGGGCAGGTGACACAAACCTCACCTATTGCTCTTTCTACATCTTAGAAGCAGCATTTCCTGTCTGTGATTGGGAAATGGTGTATCATTTCTATCAAGCTGGATTTTCTCTCTCACTTTACTGCTGTTGTTACCTTTCCATCTCTATTATGTATAGGGCCCGACCAAATTTATGGTCCATTTTGGTCAATTTCATGGTCATAGGATTTTAAAAATCATAAATTTCATGATTTCAACTATTTAAATTTGAAATTTCACAGTGTTGTAATTGTAGGGGTCCTGAGCCAAAAAGGAGTTGTGAGGGAGTCACAAGGTCATTGTAGGCAGGGTTGTGGTACTGCTACCCTTACTCCTGTGGTGATTCTGGCGGCGATGCTGCCTTCAGAGTATCTGGGAATGGTGGCTGCTGGCTGGGAACCCAGCTCTGAAGGCAGAGCCGCTGCCAGCAACAGCGCAGAAGTAAGGATGACATGGCATGGTATTGTCACCCTTATTTCTGTGCTGCTGCCTGCAGAGCTGGGCCCTCAGTCAGCAGCCACCACTCTTTGGCCATCCAGCTCTGCGGGCAACAGTACAGAAGTAAGGGTGGCATGGTGTGGTATTGCCACCCTTATATCTGCGCTGCTGCTGGCAGGGGGCTGCCATCAGAGCTGGGTGCCCTGCTAACAGCTGGTGCTCTCCAGCTACCCAGATCTGAAGGTAGCACTGAAGTAAGGTTGGCAATACCACAACCCCCATTAAATAACCTTGCGAGCCCCTGCAACTTCCATTTGAGTCCCAACCCCCAATTTGAGAAACTCTGGTCTCCCCCGTGAAATCTGTATAGTATAGGGTAAAAGCACACAAAAGACCAAATTTCATGGGGGAGACCAGAGATCATGGTCTGTGACATGTTTTTTGTGGCCATGAATTTGGTAGGGCCCTAATTATGTGTCCCCACTGTTTTCCATCTTCTTTTCTTCCCCTTGCACACCTGTTCCTCTTCTCCCCCACATTACCATTCTCCACATCCTGCACTGTCTCAGTCCTCTCACAGTATCAATGCAATGGATGGGTCAGAGAGTGTTAATCTTCTTTTATCCTAATCCCCTTGACCTCTCCACCTCCAAAAATCTGTTGCAGGAACTACAGCTCTAGAACCTTCAGGCAGTAGTACATAAGCTGGTAGTGTGATTGTTTTCCCCAAAACTATTGTCAAACAGTCAGATATATGGACCACTCTGGTAATGCACTAGTGCCAGGGCCGGCTCCAGACCCCAGCGCGCCAAGCGCATGCTTGGGGCGGCGTGCCGCGGGAGGGCGGTAGGCGGCTCTGGTGGACTTCCCACAGACATGCCTGCGGAGGGTCCGCTGGTCCCGTGGCTCCGGTGGACCTCCCGCAGGCGTGCCTGCGGAGGGTCCGCTGGTCCCGCAGCTCCGGTGGACCTCCCGCAGGCGTGCCTGCGGAGGGTCCGCTGGTCCCGCAGCTCCGGTGGACCTCCGGTCCACCGGAGCCACAGGACCAGCGGACCCTCCGCAGGCACGTCTGCAGGAGGTCCACCAGAGCCGCAGGACCGGTGACTGCCAGAGCGCCCCCCGCGGCGTGCCACCCAGCTTGGGGTGGCGCAATTCCTAGAGCCACCCCTGACTAGTGCAGGGGTAGGCAATCTATGGCACGTGTGTTGAAGGCAACAGGTGAGCTGATTTTCAGTGGCATTCACACTGCCCGGATCCTGGCCACGTCTGAGGGGGTTCTGCATTTTAATTTAATTTTAAATTAAGCTTCTTAAACATTTTAAAAACCTTATTTACTTTACATACAACAATAGTTTAGTTATATATTATAAACTTATAGAAAGAGACCTTCAAAAAACATTAAAATGTATTACTGGCACGTGAAACCTTAAATTAGAGTAAATGAAGACTCGGCACACCACTTCTGAAAGGTTGCTGACCCCTGCACTAGTGTATTGTTTTAAAGGGGGCTGGCTGAACAAAAGGCCATGTGTATGACTTTGTGAAGGCTAAAACTATAACAAGGTTAAAAAAAGAACTAGATAAATTCATGGAGGATAGGTCCATCAATGGCTATTATCCAAGATGTTCACAGATACAACCAGATGCTCTGAGTGTTGCTAGCCTCTGTTTGCCAGAAGCTGGGACTGGATGACACAGAATGGATCACTTGATGATCCCCTGTTCTGCTCAATCTCTCTGAAGCATCTGGCATCTGCCACTGTGAGAAGACAGGATATGGGGCAAGATGGACCATTGGTCTGACCCAGTATGGGCATTCTTATTACTGCAGTACTTTATTCTCCCTGTGGAGAGAAGGCTATGTATCCAGAATATGCACTTCGGCATGATAATATGAAGCATTTAGTGTATAGTCAGGCAGTGTGGCTGCATGAACATGTTCTCATGACAGGAAAGTGTACTTTTGTATTTCAGGGAGCTATTTGTGCAGCAACAGATTTGTTCTAAGGAAAGAGGTTTCTCACTGAGCTACCAGAGCTGTGCTCCACAGGCTTCAGCATGGTACAGAGATAAAAACATTGTGCCTCTGACCTACAGAATCTGAAAATGGAATGTCTGCATCACAGTCTTGAGTTTTATTCCAACGAAGGAGAGCATGTGGACATTCCTAATATGAAGCAAAGAGCTGAATCCTGCTACTCTTACCCATATTATTAAATACTTCGGTTCTGGTAGCTTCTAAAGGTCCCAGTCAGGGTTGGGTGCTGTACAGCACAGATTGGGTGCTGTACAAACATCATTAAGAGACAATTCTTACTTTGAAGGATTTAGAATGGGGGTTGGCCATAAATTTAATATCAAAACTGGTTTTCAGTGGAATTCTAGGTTTTTGCTTTAACTTGGTGAAAAATTGAAATTTTCCTCAGAAACCAAATATCCAAAACCCGAGATATTTTGATTTGGCTATGCTGCTGCAGTGCCTCCTGGGAGTTGTCTTTTAGTTGCAATTTAAAGACACAAACAGACCAAGGACATGGGCTACAACATACTAGTTCTCTCACCTGCAAAGAGTACCCGTGATTTCATTGGGATTACTTACATAGATAAAGACTGCTCATCTGAATAAAAGTTAAAAGATCAAGCCCATGTCACAAGCACTTATCCATATTGTATTTCACATCCCATGTAACCAGAGAATTGCTCTGATTTCACAGAAGTCCCTAGGTAAAGTATGTTTATGTCAGCACTCAGATACCATAGTGAAGGGCCTGCATAAGGCTGAGTAAAATGAAGATTTTGTTTCTTTTTTCTTCTCACAGATTGACCATTTCTGCCGAATGCCCCATGCAGCTCGAAGACTTCCCCATGGACGCACATGCTTGCCCGCTAAAATTTGGAAGCTGTAAGTTCTTGTCACAATTAAGAATGTTGACTATAGTTTTGATTTGGCTTGTCATTTTCAGCCAGTACAGTTTATGTGCATCTTTCACTAGATATGACTGATCTGATCCCACTCAGTCTTCCCCCTGAGCTCTTAATTTCCAATAGATGGGAAACTACGTGTAGCACTACTACTTTCCAGATCGTGTATCCCTCTTGGCAGCCTGTGTCTCACAAGGATGACAGGTAGTGGGGGTATTTAACAATGCCTATTCAGTACTAGATGCCACCAAATCCCTTTTTTAATAATTGAGGTTTTTACATGTATGGAAAAAGTGGAACTTTCCCTAGTGTCGACTGTGCTCTTACGGTATTTACAAATGTACTATTTGGTCGTGTTCTATTGACTACAAATATACAGTACAGATATCTAGAGGTTAGCAAAACAGGAAAATCTGCCCATCTTGTCTTTGATAAATCTACTCCTATATCTTATTACATGAACCTGCGTACATACACATACAAACATTATATATACATGCACACTACTGTTTGTATATACAGACACACACATTATCCTCTAAATTGTATGTTGAAGTGCTGATTTTTCTTGATACCCTGAATCTGTAATCCACCATAATGCTGTCCTGCCAGCAGCTTACTTTAAAAATAACCTTAAGGGATTGTATGGCTATATTTAAATACAAAGCCCTTAATTAAAGTACAGACTAGGCTACTAGAGTAGACATCTTTTATTTCAGTAATCAAAACGCAAATTCCAGGTGCAACGAAAGTCTCCCAAGGCTTTTGAAGTTACCCGTCAGGGTTTTTAACGAGTCTCTGGAACAAGTTAACTCTCCTCCCATAACACTCCCTCCCCCATATCTTTTTTTTCTAAACATCCTATCGATGTAAATTCTCTAATCCTACCAAGATTAATCTTTGCTTTTATCTGCTGTATGTGTGCTGGTTTAATATTGGTTATGCATTGTCTTCTTGTGATCATGTTGATAATAAGTAAAAACACTATATACAGTAATGATTACCAAACTCAGTCACTTGATTTCCCTTCCTTTGAAGTGCAAAAAAGACTCAGCTTCATCTGTGTAGACCCAAATATTTCTTACAGGGTCACTATAGGTTCAAGTGCATCAGTTAAGTGCAATGATGTTAACCTATGACAATATAATTTGAAGTCCTGTCACTCACTTGCATTACAAGATCCTAACTTAAAGGTTTAAGAGCAGACTATCGATTTCACTCCAAACTCATAAAATGTGATATGTGCATTCACAAGAAAATATGATTTGTGTGAGAGAAGCTAATTACATGCTGCAATACAAATTTGGAAGAAAATTCCACCCTCTAGGTTATTCCCAACATCATGGTATCTGAGCACCCCACAATCTTTCATGTATTTATCCTCACAATGTTCCTGTGAGGTAGGGAAGTGCTATTATCCCCATTGTACAGATGGGGAACTGAGGCATAGAATGTCAAAGTGGCTTACCCAAGATAACGGAGGAAATTTGTGATAAAGCAGGGAATTGAACCTACATTTCTCAACTCTTAAACTAGTACCCCAACCATTCTTCCACTCCCATTAAAGGTTTTAGATGTTTGCTAATGTTCTTTGATATAGTGACAGCTATGGCTTTTAAAGTGAAACCTGGTTAGCTATTAGTTCATAATGTAGAAGTAGCCATTGGGTAGATTTAAGGGCCTTACTGAATTTACAGTAAAGAATCTCTATGTGCATGCTGCAGAGTGCGAGAAGTACCTTTATACTGTAACAAGTATTTAGTTTAGCAGAGGCTCCAATTCAGCAAAGCATTTAAGCATATACTTAAAGATAAGCATGTGCTTAAGTGCTTTGCCAAAGCAGGTCCAATATGGTTCAATTTACTTCCCCTCTTTCCCCACTCCTCCACCCTGACAGAGGTTCAAAAATGTAAATAAACCCATAAGAAGGCAGGACAAAAAAATTATGCCACTGGTTTGAGTAAAGCCCACAAAACATTTAGAAATAAGTTTTTAAAAATGCACTTGGAGGTTGCACTTATCTAAATGTAAAGTTATATGTCAGATGTGCCAAGAAGTGCAGGGGGTAGGGGGCAAGGGCTTTTGGCGCACAAATAATTTTAAGCTTACAAAGAAAAATAAAGGTGGCATTATTTATTACTTTTGTGCCAAAGGCCCCTCTAACTCTTACCACTTGACACATTTAATTTGTTCTCTGCAAGTCATCTTCAACATGTCCCACTGGGTCCAGGCATTGAACCGTTTGGTGTGTGACACAGCTCACTGTTTGGACACCCCTGCAATTCCTAGATATATAGGGACACGTTATGGCAAGTCTTTTAGCATTCTGAATATCTTTATTGTAGATGAAATACCACCCAGGAGCTTGTGAGAGCGGTATTGTGATTTAATATGCAAGTGCTTGGAGAAGGGGCAGCCAACTGATCAGGCTTTACTGGGTTAGTGTAGTTGTGTTTTCAAGAAACAAAATATTGTTACCAGTGATAAGACGACAGGTTTGTATTAAGTTATCCTCTTCAAGACTGCTTTACACTTCCACAGGTTCCACAAGGATTTCTTGCTGAGCCTGCTATAAGCAATATACACCTGGTCTGTTTTCCTCTCCATCTTTCTCTTAAAGACATTTTTAAATGGCCCTCCAGGAGAAGAGGAGCTGGGAATAGAATGGAAGCAAATTTTAAACACCTGAACAGTAGCGTAGGTTGAGGAGCTGGGGAAAGAAAGAGTGAATGCTTACTAGTCAGAGGGCAGACAGAGTAGCAGGAAAGCAAAATGAAAGAGTAATCAGGTGGGCAGATGAGCAGGAGAGTCGATTCTGAGAAGCAATCCATAGGTAATCAGGGCGAGCAGGAGATTATTGCTTTCCTGGTTGCATGTATGTACATTGCACTGTTGAAATTCTGCAAGGAAAAGTGTGAAATGTGGCATGACATTTCCTTCAATATTAAAAAAACCCTCTGTTACTGACAAAAAGAAATCTTGCTGTTTTATTCCCCATGTAGTTGGTTTATAGTTAGGTTTGAATCATGGAATGATAGAACCATAGGGTTAGAAGGGACCACAGTCCCTAGTGTAGTCTAACCCCCTGACAAGATGCAGGATTTGTTTACCTAAGACAGATGCCTAAAGTTAGATTCTACAAGACCCTAGGATCAGAAGTTAAAGAGGAAGGATAGTGCAGTAGTTACTGTATCACCTGGAGTCCAGTCCCTGCTCTGCTACAGACTTCCTGTGGGACAAAGTCACTTAGCCTTTCTGTGCCTGAGTCCACATCTGCAGAACAAGGATGAATGTACTTCCCTACCTGAGAGGTGTGTTGTGAGGACAACCATAGATTGTTAGGCTCTGAGAGGCTACAGTTATGGAGTTATATAAGTACCCTAAGTGGATGGAAGCTCGCTCTGTAGCAACAAAATATTTTGCAGGAATAATTCAAAGTAAGGGATGGTTGGAGAGTATGGGGGAAAGGAGTAATGTTACATAATGAGCACCACAAGTGTTAGGAACCTAGTACCTTCCTGGATAAGTCCCATTTTTAGGTACTTCTGCAACCCACAAAATTCCTGCTCAGCTGCCACCAAACCCTGTAGGCACCTAAACTAACTCGGCACCTAAGTTTTTGCCTCTGGGCATGTATGCTGCAGCCTCACTGTAGGTGCCCAGATACCTATAATTTGCTGCCTAAGCCCCAGCACAATTGAAACCAGGAAAGATAAACTTTCATCCACCTAACTCACTTGTGGGGCCTGACCTGGTAGGCATTCTCAGTCTGGCTACTGGACCAAGCTCCTCAGGTGAGTTCACACAAAATGGCTTGGAAAGGAGACCCGCCTTGTAACCTTTAGCCTAGTGGTTAGAGCACTCACCTGGGCTGTGGGAACCCCCCACTTCAATTCCCCATCTGCCTGAGGGGAGAAGGGATTTCAACAGGGATCAGCCACCTCTCAGATGAGTGCCCTAAACAGTGGGCTGCAGAGTCACTCCCACTGCCCCCTCTTTATATTTAATACTGAAGTCATACCACTTTAATTATTCGGGCCAGTGAAAGAGTTAGAATGATTCTATAGCCTAGTGGTTAGGGTACTCACCTAGGAGGGAGCTGATACTTGTTCCCCTCGCAGGCAGAGAAGGGATTTGAAGAACCAAGGGCCTCCACATCTTGAGCAAGTACTTTCTCCACCAGGGTATAAGGAAGGTCCTGCTCCTCTTCCCCCCAGGTTTTATTTCAGGCCCCCCCACCCAAGACCATGGAACCCTTATTTTCCCCTAGTTTGCAAATGGCATGCGGAGATAGCCACCTAACTCCAAGCTGCAGGAATGTGCCTATCTCTGTGAGAAGGGCAGGGCTTAGCATATTCCCCACCTCATTGGCCTCTCTCATTGCTTGCTTAGTTGGCTATCCACCTAGCATGCTGGTGCTGGCTTTTGTAGATCACCTTCTAAGGTACCTATCTACTCCCATTCATTGTACAGGGAGTCAAGGTGCCTATCTCAAGCTCTGTGGACCAGAGCGTTGTTCCTGTGATTTTCTAGGTACTTTTAAATTGGGTGCAGCAATGCTCAGCATGACAGTGCTTAAGCCCCTTCATAGGTGAGGGCTCACCAACTTAGTTAACTGCAAGAGAGTCAAAAATACCAGCATTCAAGTAATACCCTTTAGTATGTGAATACTCATCACCTCCTTGGGCCACATCTCCATATTAAAAGTAAGGATGTTTATGAACCACATGGTAGCAATCTCATTAAAAAAAGAAAAAGGAGACTGAGGATAAACCTGGGCATGCAGTCTCTAGAGGCCAAGTACTGGGCTGGTGTAAACAGACTCAGCTCCATTTAAGTCAGTGAAACCACACCAGTTGATACTAGCAAGGAATTTGGCCCTAGCTGTGCACTCTTGTATTAAAACTGTTATATTATGGGAAAGAGCTAATCCCTTCCATGGGTAAGTTCAAAGTACAACTTCCATTACAGGCCGGGTACTGACCCCTCACTCCCTAAATTTGCCAAAGCAAAACTGATCCACACTGAAGTTTCACAGGCCTGAGTATAAAAAAAAAAAATGTAGGTAAATCAAGCAAGGCCCCAAAGCTGGAAGCTGTATTTATACCTTGTTTGCTGACTGGCCTTGGTAGTACTTTGCAAGAGGAGTTCTGTTGGGGCTCCCAACACCCATATGGAGACAGGTAAATAGCTGAGGCAGAGAGAAGTTAATTGACTTTCCTCAAGGTCACACAGCAAATGAATGTCAGAATGCAGATTAGAACCCACTGCTTTGGTCAGACAGACAGATGTCTAATCCACAGACCGCAGGACCCCCTGCCCAGACAACTGACTTAACTCCTACAATCTCATTTTAATCATGGTGTTAATTATATCCTTTTAATTTTGGTCACAAGATTGCCCTGAAGATGAAGTAGTTAATGTTTGTGAGTTAATGTTTGCCAGTGTTTTGACAGTATGAAATGCTGCATTATGGAGTGATAGGAGTCTAGTTAATGTTGTGTGATTATCTGGTTAAACCAGTTTTCTGTTTGTACTATCTCCATAGTTTTGCATGCATTTGCACACCCATACCAATTAACTTCCCCCACCAAGCTACTCCAAGCAACTTGAACTTTTGCCTGGTGTTGTCTAATGGTGTGAATCTAGTCACTTGCCCTTGGCACCATTCTAATACTAGTAACACTTAATAAAGATTCTCTTTTAGCTCATGGTTTGTGCCTTGGGAACTAAAGAGTCAAGATTCTATCACTTCTGGGTATTCATTGGCCATAGAGGTGCAGCTGATGGGCTCACTGTAGAGATGCTCTTGCAGAAGGGGGTTATATGTTTTTACTTTTTCCTAAGTCTTTTAATTTATTGGTACCTGCCCATGATTTATTGCAGAGGGGTGAAGTCTCTCTAATACTCTTGATCCTGTTCTAAGTTCCATGCTCCTAGGCTCTTTGCCTACCCATCATATTCTCAAGTCCTGTTCCAAGGATTTTTAGGCATCTCTTGCGGTCTCTCCTTGACACTGCTGTTCCATCTCCCTGAGTTATGTAACTTAGGAGGTACGGCATTGACTTGTTTATTTCTTGGACTGTTACAAATATCAGGCATTCTATTCAACAAGCTAGTGCCTTTTTTTGCCTTTTTTTTTAAGTCTCTATGATGCTTTCAATTTGGTATTGTGCACATTTTATTGAGGTGCAGAAAAGCAAACCTTAGATCATTTCTATGAAGGCCAGAATTGCTTTTTGTAATATGATGCCCATTACACTGCTAAAGGGCAAGTATTGCTGACTGCCATTTGCAAAGGCTGTTGAGCCCAATCAGCACTGAAAAAGCTTTGAGAAGGAGGCCTCTTCCCTCAGTATTTAATGATCTAGGTAATATACTGTCAATTTCATTGTCACAGTAATCAGTCTTTGTTGTAGGGAAGGAATGTTAATAGAGTTAGTCTGGATTTTTTTGATGGAAAAATGCAGATTATCTGAAACTAGAGCTTTTTGCAAGAAAAAAAGTATTAAAACAGACCCTACTTACCAAAATTGATAAAAGTTTTGAAGTTGTCAAGAATGTTACACTGACATTTTCTAAACAAAAAAAAAATCTAATTTCAAGTTCTGAACAGTTTTGCTTAGAAATTTAAGCTATTTATAGTAAAAATTTAAAAATATAATGGAAACAGTTATCAAAACAATGTTTCCATGGGTCTGGACTTTTTACTTTCTTTTTATCTTTTTAGATTTTGGGGCTATCATAATCTGAGCTTTTCACTTTTCAACTCAGTCTGGGAAAGGGAAAATTACCAAAAAAATCTTCAAGTTTTTTGAGGGACAGGAAAACCCTTTCCCAACTAGCTCGAGTTATTAACCTTTCACCCCTGCACAAAAAGGCACCACAAATCCTATGGCCCATATAAAGTCTCAGAGAGGGGCTTACATGAGACTTACATGCTCCATAGGCTTGTGGTGGTCCACTTCCAATAGGTGAATTTTATCCTCATTGCTTCCTAGCTCTGGTTAAATGTATTGAAATCCTGCTCCCTTTTTTAATGGACATGCCCGTCCTGAAATCTGAATATTAAGAACTTCTCTGTAAATAAGTTATATATAGACCAGGGGTCGGCAACCTTTCAGAAGCGGTGTGCCGAGTCTTAATTTATTCACTCTAATTTAAGGTTTTGCATGCCAGTAATACATGTTAACGTTTTTAGAAGGGCTCTTTCTATAGATCTTTAATATATAACTAAACTATTGTGGTATGTAAAGTAAATAAGGTTTTTAAAATGTTTAAGAAGCTTCATTTAAAATTAAATTAAAATGCACAGCCCCCTGGACCAGTGGCCAGGACCCAGGCAGTGTGAGTGCCACTGAAAATCAGCTCCCGTGCCGCCTTCGGCACCCATGCCATAGGTTGCCTACCCCTGATATAGACTCTGTAGCCACCAAACTTTCTAAATCATTTGGAATTACCTCTGATCTCCAAAGTCTGATGCAGATACTACTATCTATTCTGGAGTATGGAAACTTTCTGCTCCAAAATGATCAGAACACTGAGCAGTGAGCATCTACTTGTACCAATGATAATGAAGTGTTTAAATTATATATATAAATATGCAGATTCCTATGCACAAAGACCTCTAGGATCCATAAGAAAAACACTAAAGACATAATTAATATAGGTAGGCAGCTAGTTCAAATGGGCCAGAGCACACACAGACCAATCCATCCCCTCTCCCCACCACCACCAACATAGCAGAGCGAGAGAATACAGCATCCACAGTGTAAAACAACATCACAACAAGCTAGAAAGGGGAGAAAAATGTTTGGACTCTTGTGCTGAAGGATGCTGCAGTTGTATTCTGGTGATTAAATAACTGTGTCTTCTGCAAGTTTTGCTTCCTCACCGCTCACCTCACTTTCTAGGTCATTCAACAACACGGGTCCTAGTACAAAACCTTGATTAAAACTGATCATCTAATCCTACTCTTTGCTTCCTGTCTCCTGGTCAATATTTGATCCATGACAATATTCTGCCTCTCATCATATGACCACTTACCATCTTCAGTAGCCTTTTGTGCAGGTACTTGTTAAAGGCCCTTTGGAAGCCTAAATTAATTATGCCAGCCAGTTCTCTTTTATCCACTATTTTATTTACATGTTCAGAGAATCCAAAGAGATTCAATTAAACAATTTTTCTTTGAAGAAACTGCTGATCTGACCCTATCAGATCACAATCTTCCAGGTGTTTTGTTATTCTGTTTCTAATTATGTTTTCAACCAGTTTGCCAGGTTCAGTTGCTTATTAGTCTATTATTCCCTGGATCACACCTAGAGTCATAGACTCTGACTTTTTAATGTACCAGGGGGTGCTTCCCCTGGCTCTGTCCCAGGCCTCGCCCCCACTCCACCCCTTCTCTCAAGGACCCACCTCCACCCTGCCTCTTGCTGTCCCTGCCCCACCTCTTCCCCCCATTCCCTCTCCCAAGTGCGCCCCACCCTCCCTTCTCCTCCCTCCCCCCCATCTGATCCATGGTGGGTGAGAGGTGCTGGGAAGGAGGGGGAGACACTGATAGGGGGGCTACTGGTGGGCACTCAGAACCCACCATTTGTTTTCCTTAGGTACTCCAGCCCTGGAGCACCCATGGAGCCAGGGTCTATGCCTAGAGTCATTTATAAATAAGCACATTTGCTCCCCTCCACTCCTCAGAAGAGTGGTTCTTTTTAATGAGAGATTGCTTGTTTGTTAGTTCAGCTAATTCATAACTTTAGATGTTTTTGGAAGCCAATACATTTACTTCAGCTAGATTTATAGCAGAGATAAGGAGGGGGAGAGAGGGAGCTCAGAAGAAACTATTGCTAGCACAGGCTTTGTACCACATGAGCCCTGAATGGCACTCTTTTCCATCACTTAAATTTGAACTTGTATGTGCAGTTCATAATCATAAGTAATTCCAGGTTACAGACATGTTTGGGGTAAACTCTAGGTCAGCCATTATAAATCGGTATAACTCCACTGAAGTACACTAGCTGAGCATCTGGTGCACCATCAGTAGCTAAGGCAACCACCAAACAGATAAGATCACATATAATGAAAATGTTTTGATGGTTATTTTAAAAAGTGCCTTCCAGGGACACAGTCGGCATCTTTTGAAAGAGCTGCAAAGAACCCGCTGTTACAAACAAGTTTATAAAGGTTGCAAGCCCCATACTGTCTGCTTAGTAAGCAGTTTCTTCACTGGGACATGAACTGTGTCTCTGAGGCTTGTCATGCAGAACGAGTTAAAAAAAAAGAGTTGGAAAACATTTTTTAAGGCAAAGGGAACAAAGGTGAAATTGGGGATTGGTTTGAGAAGGGTTGGGTGGAGACTTCCTTTGAAACCTCTCTCAATTTTCCACATGTGACAGGTCAGGGCAGTCAGGTCTGAAAGAGACAGAACCTTGGAGGTTTAACTCACTGATGCAAAATTAACACATATTGGCTTCAGATATGTTTTTGACCTGAGTTCAAAAGCCTCATAATAAGAACATACAGAAAAAGAATGGCCCAGTTTGAGTTTCCAGCACAAAACGAAGTGCAAACTTTTGTGCCTAAATAGTTTTATCCCTAGTACCCAAGGCAGTTCTAGCTCTCAGCTAGCTCTGCCTACTACTCACAGCACCTCCCATTTACAGCATGCTGAGGGGAAGTTACTGCACATTCACAGCTGCCCAAAGCAGAACGCTGGATTAGAGCTAAAGGCCAGGGATCATTGTTTTATCCATTGACAATATTACATCATTGCTTTCCAATCCTTGCTTTATTTATTGTAAGGCCCTCATCACCATAATATCTAAGCACCTCACAAACAGTAATTACGTTTAATCTCCCCCTTCCCTCTCCTCCCCCGGTGAGGTAGGGGAGTATTCGCTCCATTGTGCAGATGGGGAACAGAGGCACAGAGATTGTAATCTCTGCTGGATCAGGATTGTGGTTTTTTTTAAGTGTTTGTATCGCAACTATTACCACAGGATCCCAGTCTTAATTAGGACCTCTTGATGTTACTGGAATACAGTAATAATAAAGGGATTTGTCCAAGTTCACATGGGAAAGTCTGAAGCAGAACTGGGAACAGATCCTGTTCTCAGCTCCCCGATCAGTATCTCAGAAACAGCACCTCTTCCTCTTGTTAGCATGGGAATTCTCCACCTAAATCCCCAGATACCCAGTTTGCTTTAACTCCTATACAACTGCCATTTTGTATTCAGGGATTGTTTCTTTTGAAGAAACCTGCACCCTGTATTTTGGGCATGTAATCCTTTGGCTATTGGAAGGTGCTTCCTTCCCACCTCCCCCCCATTGGTCGGGAAGAATGGATTGGACACATGAAGGGCTTTTGAATGGGGTGTTAATCCTCCCTCTGCCAGTCCCCAAATCAGGTCCACTTAAAAGTTCCTCATCCGTTCAACCCATTCTACCAGCTAGAGATCACTGAGAATGTCTCCTTGTCAGCACTGCACCTACAGGAGGGGACCATCACAAAGGGTTTAGTATGCTGTCTCTACATTGCTCCTTGTCTCTGTTAACAAGGGTCCAAGATCAACCCCAATTTCCAATCCCCTCTACAGTATCACACTGCATTAAAACACTGAGCCAGCCAAGGAAGTTACAAAGTTTTTAAGTGTACAAGATGAAACGTATCATAACATTTTGACACCCACACCCCAAATGTCTGATGCGACTCCAGTGAAGCCACAGCAATTTATGCCTGACAGAAAAACAGTGGTCTGTTGGTCCACAGAAAAGATCAATCATAGGCACTAGCAGTTTAGTATCTCAAGGCCAATATATCTATATCCTGAAGGGACTTGCTTCCATTGGTGCGACGTTAGTTTAGTTTCTATGACCAGTGCCATATGAAATTGCAGTTTTTCTGATAAGAAACTGGACTGGAGCCACCAACTTATTTCACATATGCATCAACATAGAAATAGCTTTTAACCATTGCTGACCCAGGCAAAATATGAACAGGTGGCCTTAGCAATGGAAGGTGGTTGTATCCCTTTGGCAAAACAGTTCCTTTATGCTTTTATGAGAGGAACGGTGGAAAAGAGTCTCAGTGAAACAGGAGAGAGCAGAGAGTGAGGAAGGGGAAAGAGAATGAAATTGTATCCTTAGCAACCCTCCCATTTCAGACAAGGCTCACAATTTCCCTGAGTAACTCCAATCAGTTTACAGGGCCCAACCGAGATTGGTACACACACTTATGTCCAAAAACATGAGACCGTCCCTGCTCCAGTAATTTTACAGTCTACGCAGACAGTGGGTGGGAGAGGAAAATGGAGGCACAGAGGCTTCCATAGGGTCACACGGCATGTTAGTAGCAGAGACAGGATTAGAAACCAGATCTCTTGCCTCCTGGGCTATACTTCCTCTGAAGACTAACTTGAAACACCAACTAGCACCCAAAAAAGGGAGGCAATCCAAACTAGTAGACATTGCTGCACAGTAAGGCTTGAGTGACTTGTGCAAGGTCAGTGAATGGTAGAACTAGGAAAATAGCTCAGATCTCCTGACTCCCACTCCCATGCTTTAATCTTGAAACTCTGCTTGCTCTATGCTTTAGCTTAACTGTGAGAATCTTCCCAAATGTGGAGTCACTATCACTAAGGCATGATGCTGTGACATATGATCACATCATGCAGGATGTGCCACGATGTTTCCATGTACTGAATCATGATTGGAAAACAGACAAGCCACTGAAACAGAATAACGGACATTTTATAAACCAGTGTTCTACCCTGTGGGTCTCCGAGTGGTAGATGTGGCAAAGCAGAGCAATGGTGTCAGGATCTCACTCTATTGTATTATATTTGGCTGAACAACAACATGTTTGCAGAAGAACCCCACACAACCAGGATAAACTTAATATTTGCTGTAATTTCCTAAGAACTTATTAATACTCACTTAGGGCCAGATTCTGACAGCGTTGCTGATTTTCAGTGGTAACTTACTACATGAGTAGATCTATTGAAATCAATGACTACTCATAAAGTAAGATACTATTTACTGTGAATAAAGGCAGCAGAATCAGGCCCTGAATATATAAGTGCCTGGTGTTTGTATTTTAGAAGATTTTTACCTATTTTATAGAAAATAAAAGAAACCTGACATTTTCTGCATATACGTACTGTACTCAGCTAACACTAACAATGCAGTTCACATAGCAGCCCAATACGGTGATTTCCAATTCACAGCTTGACTAAACACTCACAGCAGCCTTTGAGTCAGCAGCTCATTGAAATTACTGAGCATCTTGCCTTCAAAGATACTAATCTACCTGGGAACCCCCAAGATATTTTACATTTTTAAAATGCCATCTCAAAATAGCCCTACCGTCCAGTCTTTTTACCAACAACACTTATATTGACGTTAACATTACAGGTATAGCAGAACCACAGAAGCTGAAGTAATAGATTCTGGTCCCTTCCACATGAGAGACAATTGAAAAAAATGGTCACCATCAAACATGGTGTAAAATCAATTCTCAAATTCATTCCACATAAATCAGGCAACACTACATCCAAAAATAAAAGTTATACTATAAATACTAACTGCAGTGAGCAAAAAACAGGAGACACAGAAAAGAAGATGTGAAGGGAGGAAGGTGTTAAGATGTCGCTGCTCAGGGTTGCACACATTACACAGCATCAGCATGTTTGAAGGCTTTCGGAGGGAGTCACCCCTGATACACCACTGTAGTGACATACAGGAGCCATGAATGCCCTGCAATTCCCTGGGGCAGAATTCCCCCAGCGTAGGCATTATGTTCGGCTGCCATAAGAGACGCTGTGCTGCCCCCTGCTGGAAGAGCTGGCAGAGGCTCAGGAGGAACCATGTCCGGTTAGCACTGAGTGGTAACAAGATTATGTGCAGCAGCCCTTGGGGGGGGTGGGCACAGAATCAGAAGAGCACAAGAGTGGCTTAAAGCCACCTTTGCACCTCTTCCCTGGGTTGCAACTTCTGTTCTGCATTTCCTGGAGGCGCAGCAGAGATGCTCAGACTTCACATAGTCCAAGAAAGGCTTCCAGGGGCCATGATATTGATCCATATCATCTTGTGTCCTGATGACAACTCACTCCTACATGGCTGCTTCTGAAAAAACTGCAAGGCTTTCCCTTCATACTGGAGGCAGTGATATTCCCTGATCAGAGAATTATGTTATTGGCTAGCAAGAAGTTTCTTTTTCCCATTTTATTTTTCCCTTTTCCTGTAGTTTGATCAGATAGATCCCTCAATACACAACTCAACAATATGGCTCAGTATGCCACTTGTTTTTCTTAGCACATTGTTCCTGATGGTGTGGGTTTCACTACAGGTCAAGACCATGACCGAGACTCAGGTTACCCATTATATGGAGGAGCTGAGGGTGGGGAGTAAGGAGCCCCCATCCCTTGCATTGTTCCACAAGGGCCAGACAGCAGAGCAGGCCCTGTGCTAGAAAGGGGCTACTGTCTAATTACTCCCCCATGGACTCAGTACTGCAAGAGAGGCAGAGAGTAGGTGGAGTTATTATGGTTCCACATTCCCTCCCCCTCTTTACCTAGAGCTATCCAGTTGTATGGTAGTTAGTATGCTGCAGCTCAGAAGGGTGTCTCCAAGTGCACACTACCTTGCTTTAGACAAACTCACTAGTGCCACCCCCCCTCATGGCTGGGCATGACATAGCAGGGTCCCCTCATCTAATGCCCCCTGCTGACAGACACTGCAGTGCTCTGCTTCTTCTTATGACTCAGCCCTCCAGCCAGGTCACTTAGGGGATGTCTACCCAGAAACTAGACACCTGTGGCTGGCCCGTGCCAGCCAGCTCAGGCACATGGGGCTGTTTCATTGCTCTGTAGACATCTGGGGTTGGGCTGGAGCCCAGGCTCTAGGATCCTGTGAGGTGGGAGGGTCCCAGAACTCAGGCCCCAGCCTGAGCCCAGAAGTCAGCACAGCAATGAAACAATCCTGCAGCCCAAGCCACGTGAGCCTGAGTCAGCTGGCATGGGCCAGCTGCGGGTTTTTCTTTGCTGTGCAGATATACCCCTGTAGTTCCACCCTACCCCCCAGACCAAGAGTCTGAAAAAACAGAGTCCAACAAATAACATCAAGACCTTGCATCAGGTCTCTGGCCCCTGACTCTGGGCCCAGTGGTCCTTACCTGCTTGCTTCAGTGTACCACAACCAGGCAGGATTCACCCTTCTTTTAGGCCAGAGGCTCACAGGGTTCCCCCAGAGTCCTCCAACAAATGCCAAATTAAAAATATAAGCTTAAAACACTTCTGCCATGCACAGGCTCAAACTTTTATCCCTTGGTTCTGTTCCTCACTGGAACAGTTCCCTGGAGCTCTGGGTCCTGCTCTTTTGTCAGGGCTCATTGCCAGGGCTTGTTGCACCCCAGTGGCTTCCCAATCTTTCTCCTGCTCTTAATGCCAGAGTTCTTTATTCAGAAGACAATCCCAGGGCAAATTCTGCCTTTTAGCTTCCTCTTCAACCCTGCCCATCTCGCTATTACCAAGAGAAGGACTGCAGACTTCTCTTCCTACATGCTCTTCCACTTTGGGCTTCCTCTCTTTATAGAAACCACCCAGCTCCTCCCCCATCTGGAACTCATTTTTTAATTGGGCCCCAGCTAACTTTCCATTTGCAATCAGGTGCCTTGACTGAGCTCTCCCTCTATTTCCAAACCACTGTAGGGTATATACTCCATCACACGTACATACTGGGATCTTTCAGGAGGAATGCAGCCTGGTTTTACACAGCCTTCAGTGCAGAGCTGTACCTAAATGGCCCAGTCCCTTTCTGTGACAGCAGATGTTCCTGAGCGACTTATGAGTACATGTGTTCATTAGTATTTGTACATTAGCAGTACCAATTGGCACGTGTATATTTTAGTTTACATACTAGCTCGGGATTCCAATATAGTCAATTGCTTGTTTTTAAGTAGCCAACAATATAGTCAACTAAGCATTCAAAAAGCATGTTAGGCCTCAAAAATCATGAGATTTTACAAAATTAAAAGCACCCAATATATATTATTTGCCTTCTGGTTTCTGAGCCCTTAGGATGCACTCAGGTCACATTTTAAAGCTTTTCTCCACAACCGTGAGGGCTAGATTCCTATTTATTTTTTTTGAATGGAAACTGAGTTTCTCTCCTAACCATTTCCCTCCAGAAGCTGAAGGAGCTTTAAGAAAAACACCAAATATAGCAAGACTCACCAAAAAATCGTGTGTAGGCAACACAGAATCAATGTTAGGCTTGCATATCTAAATTTCTTATAATTTGAGTGCAGTAAATAGCTCAGTTTCTTTTCAGAGTAAGAAACATTTACTTCATATTCCCATTCCAACCTTGACTGTGATGGCTTGCACATTGCAATCTGATATTCAGCCATTTCTAGCTGTCTATTTTAGGGTTTTTTTATAGTTCCAATCACTGTAGTATCTTACTGTTGCTTAGTAATGAAGCCTCATGAGGTCTGTCTGACACATTTTAAAATGTCCTGTTCTGTCTCCTGTGGAAAGGGAAGGCTAGAATCTAAGAAAATTCTTTTAGCTGGAAAATATTGCCTTTAATATAGAGCCATATTTTTCTTTTAATTTTGGGAAGGACAAAAATTACGATCCTTTTAATAAGCTTGGAATTAGAAAATGCCCATTTTGTAACCATATGCTGCCCTCATTCTTGTTTCTCATGGACCAACACATGGCTAAGAATTTGCTCGCAAGATTGGCTTCAGCCAGGGCCAGCTCCAGGCAGCAGCATTCCAAACAGGTGCTTGGGGCGGCAATCTGCAAGGGGCGGCAATCCCTGTGTTTTTGCCCCCAAGCAGTGCGCCGAATTGCCACAGCGGACGGCGGGGGCAGTCCATGTGCAGTTAGGGTGGCACGCATGTTTCCGTGGCGGCGCAATTCGGCAGCAGCTTCTATGTTCACCTGTCCTGTTCAGCTGGCTGAAGACAGAAGCTGCCGCTGAATTGCCGCCGCCGCAGAAATGCGCGAGCTGCCCTAACGGCACACAGACTGCCCCCGCCCTCTGCGGCAGCAATTCAGCAAGCTGCTTGGGGCGGCGAAAACAGTAGAGCTGGCTCTGGCTTTAACATCCTACACCGCTTACATCACACCATCCAGAAATGTCTCACGATGGGCTTTTTCCACTTTTTAGTCCCTAGTCTTTCCCCTGCATGTCACTTCGCTATGCAAATCACCATGCTCAATTTAAATTATTTATCCAAACCCTATGCTAGTTTAAAGGCCAAATGATCAATCTGAATTTAAATAATTTCAAACCCCTAAAATCTCCTTGTGAATCTATAATTCCCACTAGAGTTAATGTGAAGATCCTGTTTTGTAAATCAGCATACTGTTTAAAAATATTCATTTTAGGCTATCATTCCATAGATAGGTGGATACAATTTTTTTTCACACTAGTTAAATTACAGTTCTACTTTGAAAACTGACTGTATGAAACAATGCAGCTTCTCCCCAACAGACCTGCTCTGTCCATATTCAGTACACATTGCTTTAGTTTTTATACAAAACTACATTGTTACTACTTTTCTTTCTCCTTTTAGCACTTAGTGATGTGTGAGCTGGATTGTATTCTGCTCACATATGATCAACAACATTTTTAAGTAAAAGTTCCAATTGCAGAGCTAAATTTTGCCCTCGGTTGCACAGGCACTACCAAGTACAGATTCCTTATTTATAACTAATGTTAATGCACAAACCAGAAAGAGCATGGTTTCATTCCTGGAGACTAGGCTGAGTTTTCATCAGTTAGTAACAGCATCTTTTTATGCAAACAAAAATATTTGGTACAGAAGTCTTCAAAAGACAATAAACCTGGAACTCAGCAATTCTATTTTAACAATCTCTTGTAAATAAGTCAGGAGACCTGCATAAGCAACATAAAAAACAGATCAATTAACCGGAGTGTCATTATCCTGTTTAAAGCACAAATTGACCAAGAAGAGTAAGGTTCAGAAGCTATCTCGTGGCTCTCTGATTAATAGATTGGCCTTAACAAAATTCCTTAACTCCATGTTTAATTTATGTCAAGTGAAACATATTTTTGGTTTGTACAGTTCAAATTCCATATTTTAAAATAAAATGAAGCCCAATTCCGTAAAGCAAATATTTCAACCTTTAAAATTATATCCCCAAATCTTACCAGAAAAAGACATCAACATTCAAATATTTTGGATTGCATGACAGATAAAATCTTTATAATTAAAATAATCCCATCTGTGTAATCTGATAATTTATGGTCATCTTTACCAGTTAATGGCCCTGGGATCTCTACAGTAGACTACTTCTGATAGGGATTAGCAGCACTTCCAAGATTAAATACTCTAATGGTACCATGGTGTGATCAATATACCATAGTGATAAACAGAGTATGAGAATGTAGCCTGAACAGACAAAACAAACAAAATGGAAGAGTGAAGGTAGTTTCTATGGAACATCTTTCTTTATTTCTTCTACCAGTTATTAGTGGTTTGAGAGTAATTTTTTTACTAAATTTAAAGCCAAATTTGGTCCAGTTTTGTGGGATATTTTACACCACACATTAGAATTTGGTAGCATCTAGCAATGCAGCAGCTACTGGAGCCAATAGATCTTTAGCTTTCTATAAATCAGGGGTCAGCAACCTCTGGCACCCGGCTCACCCGGGTAAGCACCCTGGCAGGCCGGACTGGTTTGTTTACCTGCCGTGTCGGAAGGTTCGGTCGATCGTGGCTCCCGCAGGCCGAGGGTGTGCTGGCCACAGCTTCCCGCCACCCACATTGGCCTGGGACGGTGAACCGCGGCCAGTGGGAGCCGCAATTGGCCGAACCTGCTGACACGGCATGTAAACAAACTGGCCCAGCCCGCGAGGGTGCTTACCCTGGCGAGCCACGTTCCAGAGGTTGCTGACTCCTGCTATAAATTATGCAAAATTCTTCTTAAATTGTTTTTATCTTATCACTTGGGTATAAAATATAACTGTCATAGATGAGCCATACAGGTAATTTTTATTTTTAATTGGGTGGTGATTTAAGGTCAGATCCTGGAAATAATCCACACACACAAAACTCCCACTGACTTGCAGGTTTGGCCTAAATCATCCTCATCTGGGTATTTTAAGTGCAGGGGCCATGGAACTCTAAAAGTATGAACTTGAGTGCTGTATTTTCCAAGTGACTGCACTGTTGAGAATACCTATCCACAGCCAACAAACATGGGTGGTTCAGCCCATTGACTTAGGAGAGCCACTGTAGGCCAGGGATACCCTGTGTCTTTGCACTGCTGCCTGTTTTCTCTTTCCCACCTTCTGTAACAGCATGGCTGTAGCAGGAGTCATGCTCCCATGGACTTCCTTTCCAGCAATTTCCCCTCAGTCAGATGAGGTTGGGAGTAGGTGGTAGGGAGAAGTGGATAGATAAGGCTGACTGGATTAGAATAACACTCAATCATTAACAGTTGAGTAGGAGGGACAATACTCTGGCAAGCAGACAACCCCACCAGCAGATCCCAATCCTGAGAGCACATAGAGAGTGGCTCCAAGGAACATGCTGGGGAGCTGGCATTGTAAACTGCTGAGCTGTTTCACCAGCATGGGAGAGGAAGCAAATGCCACACCCATGTCCTTTTAAGGCCTCGCCTCAGGACACAATTTAGTTGTTTGACCACGAAAGACATAAATAAAATAAAGCATCTCCACTAACTAACACTGGCTCCCTGTGCCAAAGGCTTTTCTCTTGCCTGCACCAGCCAGGAAAAACAGGACACATTTGAGCTTCGGGGCTGAGCTTCCACTTCCTTATATACATATTCCATATGTGACAGGCAAGGATCCTTTAAGCTTTTTCAGGCTAGTGCTTTGCCTTGTTACAGACACTTTCTTATAGCAGTATTCATAAACCCCAGAGGTCCAAATATCATGAGTCAGACCCCCCAAATCATGAGATTGACCCTCCCCCCCGCAAAATCATTAGACTTTTAAAAAAGATTATTGTGGGTTTTTGGGTCTGTTTGATTTTTGAACTTCCTCCTGCCCCTCCCCAGTGTGTGTTTGTGACCATTAGTGTTGCCATCACACACAAATGCACTGGGGAAGGTGAATTTGGTCCACCCTGAAGGCGCTTCCACCTTCACATCTGTCCACCCCTTGCCCAGCAAATAATTCTCCCTCCCCCCCACACCTCCAAATCAAACCTGTCCCCCCCAGCCCCTTCATCAGTTCTGCCCCCACATCAGTTCTGCCCATCCTCCCACACCTACATCTGCCCAGCACCCGATCAATTCTGCCCCCACATCAGTTCTGCCCCTGTCTCACCTCTGCTCCCCCTGGGCTCTTCAACCCCCCTCCCAGGCTGGAGGGAAATGCTCCAGCAAGGTCCCCTCTCCCTCTTCTAGGCTGGAGGGGGGGCAGCTCTCAGTGCTCTTCATTCCCACTCTCCACACCCTGTCCCAGGCCAAGTGTTGCAGGGGGGAGTGGAGTCATCCTAAGCTGCTGGGCTTTTTAGCTCCCTCCTCCTCCATCACCTCTGGTGAAAATGGTGTGGGGATGGGGAGAGAGCTCTGCCTGCTTCCTGGAGCAGCTCTGATTGGCTGCTCTATCCCAGGAAGCGGGCAAGTGGGGCAGGCAGCCCACCAAAGGAGGTGGGGGGGATGAACTGAAATTCACAAGAATTCTTGTGTCATTGCCAGACAGGCTCCAGCCCCAGCCAACCTCCTGTCACACACAGAAAAACCCATGAGAGTTAGAAACACTGTCCTCCCTTCCCAAGGCTGTGGGTGCTCCCGTCCACTCATAGAAATGAATGTGTTTGGCCTTGTATAAGACTCTTGCCATCCACATTAAGAAACAAAAAAAGAGAGAGGGCCAGGAGTTACCAGCAGAAATTATTTCATTTCATTGTTTTGGTAGATAATAAGTCACAGTACTCTCTAGCCTTTTATAAAATGCTCATTGGAAGCATCCGTCAGTTAGCACACACTCATTTTTGAAGCTTTTAATAGTTTCAAACACTTCTATATTTTTATATTATTGTCCCAAACTCTACCTTATTTCTTTTTTGTTGGTAGTGTATGCTTAGAGGAGGAGGGAGGAGGATTCAAACCGGCTTTCCTCCTTTAGGAAATCAGAAATATTCTGCTAAAGAATAGCAAATTAATCATTTGAGTTCTGAGAGAAAGAAAATTTCCCAAATGGTTTATTGGCCTTGAATCTGAATCTGCTTTGAATGAAATGAGATACGTTTTGGACCATCATACGTGCCACATTTTGTCTGCAGATACACACGCACATCCCTCAAGTTTCCCAGTCTCTCTTTCACTTCACTTCACCAGACAGTAGTTTAACAAAATTTGTCCACCTTACTGAGGGGGGATTTGATAGCTGCTTTCAACTACCTGAAAGAGGTTTTAAGGAGGATGGATCTAGACTGTTCTCAGTGGCAGCAGATGACAGAACAAGGAGTAATGGTCTCAAGTTGCAGTGGGGGAGGTTTAGGTTGGATATTAGGAAAAACTTTTTCACTGGGAGGGTGGTGAAGCACTGGAATGGGTTACCTAGGAAGGTGGTGGAATCTCCTTCCTTAGAGGTTTTTAAGGTCAGGCTTGACACTGCCCTGGCTGGGATGAGTTAGTTGGGTTTGGTCCTGCTTTGAGCAGGGGGTTGGACTAGATGATCTCCTGAGGTCCCTTCCAACCCTGAAATTCTATGATTCTGTGATACTCAACTCTGCCCCATTTTCCTGGGGAGGGCGGAGGAGGAAGCATGGAAGAGGCTGGACCAAGATAGATCATTTATCTCTCAAATAGGAAGGCTTTCTCATAACCACACACAAGATGGGTTTAAATTCTGTGGCACTCTGGCAGGGCAGATTGGAAACCTTATGGAACCTTATTTTAAATAGAAAAAACAGATTGTTGTGGAATTCATTATGATAATCAGTATGTTATCACCTGCCTTATCTTGATATTCCATTGATTTTATTCTAGGCTATCCCCACACCAGCAATTTTCAATCTGACACCGCATAATTGCATTGCATAAATTGTTAAGGAGGAGGCCAGAGGTTATGCCAGTTGGGTGGGGGGGGTAATTGGATTTTTTGGCACCTACGAAAGAGTGGGAGGCAATCTGTGGTTGTGGGACAAGCATATATTAACTGGATGTGTCTGCTAAAATTATCAGAAGTGATATCATCAACAGTGTTGAGGCCCCATTGGGATGCATGGGGCATTTCACACATCTCAGATCTATTTCTTATAGACTGCTCACAGATTCAAGCAGTCACTTCATCTACATAAGAACAAAAGAACGGCATACTGGGTCTGACCAAATGTCCATCCAGCCCAGTATCCTGTCTTCTGACAGTAGCCAGTGCCAGGTGCCCCAGAGGGAATGAACAGAACAGGTAATCATCAAGTGATCCATCCCCTGTTGCCCATTCTCAGCTTCTGGCAAACAAAGGCTGGGGACACCATCCCTGCCCATCCTGGCTAATAGCCATTGATGGACCGATGCTCCATGAATTTATCTAATTCTTTTTTGAACCCTATGATAGTCTTGGCCTTCACAACATCCTCTGGCAAAGAGTTCCACAGGTAGACTGTGCATTTTGTGAAGAAATACTTCCTTTTGTGTGTTTTAATTCTGCTGCCTATTAATTTCTTTTGGTGACACCTAATTCTTGTGTTGTGAGAAGGAGTAAATGACTCTTCCTTATTTACTTTCTCCATACCAGTAATGATTTTATAGACCTCTATCATATCCCCCCTTAGTTGTCTCTTTTCCAAGCTGAAAAATTCCAATTTTATTAATCTCTTCTCATATGAAAGCCGTTCCATACCCCTAATAATTTTTGTTGCCCTTTCCTGTACCTTTTCCAATTCCAATATATCTTTTCTGAGATGGAGCAACCACATTTGCACACAGTATTCAAGATGTGGGTGTATCATGGATTTATATAGAGGCAATATGATATTTTCTGTCTTATTATCTATCCCTTTCTTAATGATTCCCAACATTCCATTTGCTTTTTTGACTGCTGCTGCACGTTGAGTGGATGTTGTCAGAGAATAATCCACAATGACTCCAAGATCTCTCTTGAGTGGTAACAGCTAATTTAGACTCCAACATTTTGTATGTATAGTTGGGATTATGTTATTCAATGTCCATTACTTTGCATTTATCAACATTGAATTTCATCTGCCATTTTGTTGCCCAGTCACTCAGTTTTGTGAGATCCCTTTGTAGCTCTTCACAGTCTGCTTTGGACTTAACTATCTTGAGTAGCTTTGTATCATCTGCAAATTTTGCCACCTCACCATTTACCCCTTTTTCCAGATTGTTAATGAATATGTTGAATAGTATTGGTCCTAGTACAGACCCCTGGGGGACACCACTATTTACCTCTCTCCATTCTGAAAACTGACCATTTATTCCTACCCTTAGTTTCCTATCTTTTAACTAGTTACCAATCCAGGAGAGGACCTTCCCTCTTATCCCATGACAACTTACTTTGCTTAAGAGCCTTTGGTGAGGAACCTTGTCATAGGCTTTCAGAAAATCTAAGTATACTATATCCACTGGATCACCCTTATCCAAAGGCTTGTAGACCTCTCAAAGAATTCTAGTAGATTGATGAGGCATGATTTCCCTTTACAAAAAACATGTTGACTCTTCCCCAACAAATTATGCTAATCTATATGTCTGACAATTCTGTTCTTTACTATAGTTTCAACCAGTTTGCCTGGTACTGAAGTCAGGCTTACTTGCCTGTAATTGCCGGGATCACCACTGGAGCCCTTTTTTAAAAATTGGCATCACATTAGTTATCCTCCAGTCATCTGGTACAGAAGCTGATTTAAATGGTAGGTTACAAACTACACTTAGTAGTTCTGCAATTTCACATTTTAGTTCCTTCAGAACTCTTGGGTGAATACCATCTGGTCCTGGTGTCTTATTGCTGTTTCATTTATCAATTTGTTCTAAAACCTCCTCTAATGATACCTCAACCTGGGACAGTTCCTCAGATATGTCATGTAAAAATAATAGCTCAGGTTTGGGAATTTTCTTCACATTCTCAGCTTTGAAGACGGATGTAAAGAATTCATGTAGTTTCTCCACAATGGCCTTATTTTCCTTGAGTGCTCCTTTAGCATCTCAGTTGTCCAGTGGCCCCACTGGCTGTTTAGCAGGCTTCCTGCTTCTGATGTACTAAAAAAAAATGTTTGCTGTTACTTTTTGAGTCTTTTGCTAGCTGTTCTTCAAATACTTTTTTGGCCTTCCTAATTATATTTTTACACTTCACTTGCCAGAGTTTATGCTCATTTCTATTTTTGTCACTAAGATTTAACTTCTGCTTTTTAAAGGATACCTTTTTTGCCTCTCACTGCTTCTTTTACTTTGTTTACTTTGGTGGCACTTCTTTGGTTCTCTCTGTTTTTTTAATTAGGGCTATCCATTTAAGTTGAGCCTCTATTATGGCATCTTTAAAAAGTTTCCATGCAGCTTGCAAGGTTTGTATTTGTTTTTCCTGAAAACTAATATGGAGTGTGTTGATAGCATAGAACACAGTGGGTAAACTGAAGTGGAGGAAGAGAATAGAAATCTTGTAGGGAGGAGGTAGTAAGATAAATTACCCTAGGCCTTTATACTAAAAAAAAAAAAAGCAAGCCCTGATGCTTCAATTAGTTTGGGGCATTGCAAAAGTAAAAAAGAAAAGAAAAGATTGATCTTCATATACTTTTTGTAAGCTCCCAGGTGAAATCATCCATAATAGGGATGATTTAGCAGTATTTATAGAGGGAGTGATTTCTCTGGAGGTCAGGAAATCACCCAAACCTTTATTCAGTTTGGTGGCAATATCTTAACAAAGCTGTTAAGAGCCTGGAAAGCCTCCAGCACACTGCAGCTTCCTCTTTGCTGCTTTGCACTGAAGAGCAGCCATCTGTATTTAAGAACACAAGACTTCTGCATATAATTTTTGCTGATCTGCTATCACAGTGCCCTGACTAACAGCACCTCTGGGCTCATCAAGTGCACCCTGTATTCCTGGAGGCTTCATCACATGACACAATCTTTAATTAAAGAGCAATCTTTATTTCCTGGAGACTCCAGGACAATCCTGGAGGGTTAGCAACCTTACCCCTGCCCCACTCAGGTCCCAGGCCTGGAGGCATCACTTCTGTCAGGATGGGGACATTTGATTCCTCCACTCTCAGAGTTGGCCCAAGCTGCAGTCTGATGTACATCCACTGTGATTACCTCAGCAGGCCTGACAATCCTGTTCCTTCCAGGAGCAATGACTGTGGTAACCAGTGATCAGACAGCCATCTTAAAGCAAAGTATTATTTATTGAAACAAAAAGCATTTCAGAGAAAATAGATTTTAAAATAATACTAAAGTAGTCTGTAGCAGGCCTGCCTTTCTCTAAGAGTTGCCAGCTCCTTCAGACTCCCTCCGTTTAGAATGCGAGAGGAGACTCCAGGCTGGGGCATGGGTTGGGGTCCAGGAGGATGTGAGGACTCTGGCTGGGGGGGTGGGCTCTCGGGTGGGGCTGGGGATGAGGGGTTCAGAGTGTGGGAGGGGGCTGCGGGTTGAGGCAGGGAGTTGGGGTGTAGGGGGGATGAGGGCTCCATCTGGAGGTGCAGGCTCAGGTTGGTTTGGGGTGTAGGGGGGGGCTCTGGGTTTGGGGGGGGCTCAGGGCTGGGGCAGGGGGTTGGGGCTCAGGGTTTGGGCGCAAGCTTACCTCCAGTGTCCTGGTCAGTGGTGCAGCAGGGGGGCTAAGGCAGCTTCCTTCCTGTCCTGGCACCATGGACCATGCTGCGGCCCGGAAGCGGCCAGCAGCTGGTCCAGCTCCTAAGCGGGAGTATGGCAGGCAGCTCTGCGTGAATCGCTATTCTCACCCACAGGCACTGCCCCCGCAGCTCCCATTGGCCATGGTTCCCGGCCTAGGAGCCGGAGCTGCTGGCCACTTCCAGGGTGCAGCATGGAGCCAGGACAGGTAGGGACTAGCCTGCTTTAGCCCTGCAGCACTGCCAAGTGGACTTTTAACGGCCTGGTCGGCGGTGCTGACCGGAGCCGCCAGGATCCCTTTTTGACCAGGTGTTCCAGTTGAAAACTGGACACCTGGTCACCCTAACCTGAGTCAGTTGAGAAGCTTTTAACAACTGACCCCCTTTCTTCTCCTGAGAATGTTTTTTTAACTCTTCAGTGTCCTTTTTGATTTCATAGTTTAATAGAGTTTAAGGCCACCACTAGATCACCTAGTATGACTTGTTTTATATCATTCCATTTCACCCAGATACCCTATATTGAGTTCAGAATTTAGACTAAACTGTTGTGTGCCAGATACAGAGAACAGGAGTGACCGAGATGTCACCAATGCCCAAGGCCCCTGCAATGGCAGAGAATTGATTAGGTGAGAGATGTCTAGATTATCCCAGCAGGTGAACCATGCCCCATGCTGCAGAGGAAGGCAAAATGCCCCAAGGTCCCTGCCAATTTGACCTGTGGGAAAATTTCTTTCTGACCCAAATCTGATGATGAGTTTGATCCTGAGCATGTGAGCAAGTTATGTGAGCCAGGCATCTAGGAAGGAGGATTCTCACCTCAGAGCACTCATCTGCCTTGTCTGGTTTCCTATCTCCAGCTGTGGCCAATCTCTGATGCTTCAGAGGAAGGTGGAAAATAAAACCCAAACAAACCCAGAACACATCTGGCCAATTGTGCACTGGGGAAAAAAAATTCCTTCCTGGCCCTTGAAGCCCTGAAACGTGAGATTTGGTTATAGGCATTGCCTTAGTGCAAAGCTGAAAGTGTTCTGAGCATATCAAGGGCTATATTGGCATTCCTGTTCTCCTCATGCTCCATGAAGAAAGGGGGAATTTATAGAACCACAGCTTCCAAGGCCACAAAGGAACACCATGATCCCCCACCCTGATCTCCCCCACTGCCTCCCGCTGACAGAGGCTGCAGAACTTCATCCAGAAGCCAGATGAAAGTATGTGTTATGAAATATGTCATGTCTTAAAGACTCCAAGTGATGGTGAGTCCCGTCCCTCCCCTGGTAAGCTGTTGCAATATTTAATTACCCTCACCATTGGGAAATCGTGTGTTATTTCAAGGTTGAATTTGTCTAACTTTAACTTCCAGCTGTAATCTTGTTAGGCCTTCTCAGCAAAGTTGAAAATCGACCACTCTCAGATCATTTTCCATGTGTGAATACCTGTGCATACAGCGATCAAGACACGTTTCTACTTTCTCTTCAGTAAGTTGAGCTCCTTAAGCCTCACATCAGAAGCCTTATTTTCTAGGCCCTGGACCATTCTTGGGGCCCTTCTTTGAACTCTCTTTAGTGTTTCCACAACCTTAATAATAATAATAAGAAAACCAGCTAACTCTTATATAGCACTATTTCCACCACTGAATCTCCAGGCACTTCACAAAGGAGGCCACTATCTTTATCCCCATTTTGCAGATGGGGAAACTGAGTGAGGTGAAGTGACTTGCATAAGGTCACCCCACAGGCCAGTGACAGATCTGGAAATAGAACCAAGATCTCAGTCCCAGTTCAGTGCTCTGTCTACTAGGCTACACTGCTTCCCTCTAAAGGGGAGTAGGGTGAACCATTCCTGGAAGCACTGCCATACCAGTGAGATGTGTGGAGTGGATGGAGCAAGCTCCTAGCCCATATTCTTGAAGTGTGGACCCCGGAACGGGATACAGTATTCCAGTAGCAGTCTCACCAATGCTGTGTACGAGTCAAGATCCCTTCCCTCCTTCTATTTGATGTTCCCCTTTTTGCCACACTATTGCTCTGAGAGCTCATGCTCAGGTGATTGTGAACAATGATCCTTAAGTCCTTCTCTGAGTCCCTGCTTTCAAGGACAGGCTACCAGCTTTAGAAAAACAAGGCTTACAACTTGATGAAGACGGGATACAGGATCCTTGAAGCTAACACCACCAGTTTCCTCTGTTATCTTTCAAGTGTGTGCTTGGATGTTCTTAAATCTGAGAAGTTATTGTGCTGCAACCCTGCACGGACCCCAGGGAATGTGAGAATATAATAAACATTCCACTACCCCCAGTATAAATGTATGTTAAGAATTAGTTTACATATAAATATTCTTACATTATTACAAAGCATTTCCATGTCTGTCACACCTGCATTTTGCACTCTCTTTGCAAGGAAATTGATGTATTAGTTTTTCCAGAGGATTTGGTAAAATAGTCTCTGGTTCCTTGCAACCCCATTGTCGCCCTTAAACATTCAAAAATCATAAGACAGGCAACCCCAAAATAATGAGATTTTCTTAAAAAACACAGCTTTTTCTTTTAATTTGCCTCCTGCTTTATAAGACTATAGGGCTGTTGTTTTCAAGCTTTCCTTTGCAGCCACAAGGGCTTGAAACTTTTTTTTTTAACTGTGAAAGCTGAAGTTCTCATACAGTAACATGATCCAGGTGCTGGGCCTTGAATTAAAAAATGCTAAATATTGTGAGACTCACAATAAAGTCATATGAGCTGGCAACTTTGCCACTGCCTTTGATTCCTAGGACCTCCAGATAAAAAAATATTAGGTAGAGAGAACTCATATCAAACACACACGTGCACACACACAATTCAACCCTCTTCACACACGCAGACACATCAGCCTCCCTCCCCTGACCCCCATGTGCACACACTCTCACCAACTCCAGCCAGGCATATACACCAGCCAGCACACCCCCACACCACTCCGTGCGCATTTCACTTTTCAAGTCAAAAGCTCTCCCAAATCAAATGGCCCTAAAGGATTATATTTGTAACTCCACTGTTCCAGCCTTTTACAAACCATCCCACACATCTGTTATGTCAGAAGGCTTTGACCTAATACTTTGTGAGCCGGACATATGGGAACATAGTTATATCATATCTATTTGTTTCTCTTAACCACTGTCACTCCTCTCTTCTTCCCCCTCCTCTTTCCAAAACTATATGATTTAAGAGTCCACTAGGAAATTAATCTCTGTTTTAACCTGTCATCTTTATTTCCATTAACAGATGCTTACCCCAATTCTGAAGTGGTCTACGTCTGGACTAATAGCACCGCTACATCTGTGGTGGTTGCAGAAGATGGTTCACGACTTAACCAGTATCATCTGATGGGACAGACTGTAGGAACTGAAAACATCAGTACCAGTACAGGTGTGGTAGAATGCATCTTTCCACCACACAGTTGCTAACAGGAAAAGGAGGTGCAGTGGGGAGATGTATACAGACTTCTGGCTATTTGGTGGGGGCACTAGGGAAATGCATATCAAGTCTTGGCAACTGTACAGTAGCACCTCAGAGTTACGAACAGCAGAGCAACAAACTGACCAGTCAACCACACACCTCATTGGAACCGGAAGTATGCCATCAGGCAGTAGTAGAGGCCAAAAACAAAAAAAGCAAATACAGTACAGTACTGTGTTAAACATAAACTACTAAAAATATTAAGAAAGCAACCTTTTTCTTCTGCAGAGTAAAGTTTCAAAGCTGTATTAGGTCAGTGTTCAGCTGCAAACTTTTGTAAACTTTTGAAAGAACAACTATAAGGTTTTATTCAGTTACGAACAGCACATATTTCAGAGCTATGAACAACCTCTGTTCCCAGAGTGTTCATCACTCTGAGGTCCTGCTGTATTTGCTGAAATCGCAGCACTATTGCTGGCTTATTTCCCTGCTGGAGGAGCAGCTCCAGGAGGCAAACACTGGCCACTCATTAGATCTGTACCAATCCTAGGTTTATAGTGATTTGCTTGATGAAACCATTTGGGGGAGGGGGGAAGAGGGAAGGTGGCAGCTGTTGCTGGGCTTTGCAGCGTGTCCTGGGTACCACGTGGCCAGAGAGGAGGTGCTAACCCCAAGGATTCCCATTTCCTCCGTAACTGGAAGTGGAGGCGCCAGATGTGGCAGCATTAGAGAGGCAAAGAAGCTTTAATCCCAGCCCAGCCACCCACGCGAGGCCCCCCTTCCCCGCCTCCTTCTGCTTAAGGCTTCCATGTCAGGGCAGCCCTATGCTCTGATGGGGGTGGGGGTGGGGAAGACCTGGGAGGGTGAAGCCAGACCAACCCTGACAGTTACATGGGTTCCGCAGCACAGAGGCTTTAACAAGTTATATAATATACTTGTCTTGAGAGAATTAATGAAGTAGAGTCTAAGGGCTCCTATGATTGCAACCAAAAATATCCTGTCTTTAAACAAAGCCATCCCCTCTCCCTGTGGCTTCATTCACAGGGGGCTTTTAGTATGCAGATTTGAACAATGCTCTGGCAGAAATTAACACTAGTAAAGCACTGAGACATATTTATTGTGAGGACCTGGCACCTCCTATCACTGGCTAAAAATGACAGGCTCTGAGGTCTAATTTGAGACCCTGAGGAGAAGGTGTAAACCAGATTGGTAACCTGGGCTATCCTTGGAAGGGATATTTAGGACACTTTATCATGTGCACAATCTGCTCCCCCGCACACACACACAATCACAAAGGTTGGTAGGATTAAGGAATGAAGGTTCTTAAAGCTCTCTGTTCAAAATTAAACAAACAAACAGTTCTGTGGAAGGTGGGACCCACTCTGAGCCCAGCTGGGCTTACTGTTTACTCTTCAAACAATCCCAAAGCAAAGACAACCTTGTTCTGCATAGTACAAGGCAACCACAAAGCAAAGTTATGCTCCACTTCCCTGCAAAAGTTCTAATCATTCCCAACCCCTTCAATATCCATAAAACAGTTGCTAAATAAGCCAAAAGAATCAGCATCCAGGATACGCATGTAGAAATAATCACAGTCGTTACCCTAATAGCAAAGAGCCCCCTGGGGAAAGCAAGCTGCCTCCCACTAAAGAACAAAAACATGTTTCCTTACCAGTTCACCATCATAGCTGCATTGTTTTCTGCAATGAATGGCAGTTCCCCTCTTGCTTTCAAAACTGCCAAGAAAAAGATCCAGAGGATGTATGGGAGCATCTCCTAGAAACTCGCCCTGATCTCGGGAGAAAGAAAACAATCCAAAGCAGGCAGTGAGTGCTCCAGGGTGTCAGTTCTGGGCCACTTTCAAGTCTCCGCTTTCCCGTGGAAGGCACCTTGCACTCCTCAACCTAAGGAAACAGCAGAATCCTAGGAGGGATCAAAAAGTTCGTGCACAGAAATCACGTCCCTTCCCTAAGATTGAGGCTAATAAATTACGGTTTTCCAACGTCAAGAATTTTTTTAATGTCCCAGGTTGCATCTGGGCAGGCTGGATTCTGATTGCAGGGTGGATCACAAAGAGCAAGACACAGATTGTAACCAGGGATTAGCAAAATACAAAAATCCGATTTTACACAGGGAAAGCATCAGTCAGTGATGGATTTTCTGGACTTCATCAAGCTCGCAGTAGGCTTGTAATCAGGGTTACTTGTGATCGGATGTTTAAGACATTTCTCCTTTGTACAGAATTGTTGAACGCCAGGGTAGGGTGTGGGGGGGGGGAGGGGAAATACTTCACAAATCCAACAGTTTGTATCTTCTGGATATATTTTGGCCACATGTCAAACTACACAACCCCTCCAATTGCACGGGGGAAAATGTTTGGGTATATACAAATTTTACACACCTTTTATGCTGTTGCTTCAAGCAGATGCTTTTTAGAAAGAGGTAAAATCTGCATCTCCACCAGTCTTACTGGATCCTACTGATTTTTGCACCCAGCTCCCCAAGTTCTGCCTGAAGAAAGAAGATACTCGGCTAGTTAGATTGCACCAAAAAAATCTTGGAATCTGGCACATTTTAACACTGGCATGCTGCAAAAACCCTGATCCTGCTAATCTTGGCACTCGAGCCCCCAAATTCTACTAGCTACATAGAGAATACGGCTGCCACAAAAAAATTCCCCATATAACAGTGTTGCAAAAAACCAGTACCAAGCCCCAATACTTCCACTTCCTACATAAAGAACACATCAAACCACTTATATGTATCAAAATATTCCTGTACTGCCTACACAGAGAAGATATTCAGAACAAATAAAGAGAGAACAAGTCCAGCCACTTGTGTTGCACCAAAGATCTTGCATTTTTGCACATTGCAGCACCACAGCACTACAAAAACCCAGACCCCAAACACAGATCCTGCTGGATCTTGCCAATTTTTGCAGTCAAGCCCCAAATTCCAATATCTAAATACAGAACACAGCCAGCTGCTCCACCTATACCAAAAAATTAACAGACCCTGGTGTATCCTGAGCCAAGTATGGTCTGGTGCAACAATGATACAATAACACAGATCTGACATACCTGAATTCTGCCAGAACCTGCCATTTTTTTTCACCCCAGGCCTCAGCCTACAAGTGTAGCCACCATTCCACCACTGGTAAAACGGACCTTGATGTATCCAGCCTAATAGCATATGAAAAACACATATCTGGTGTCTGGATTCTACTGGAGCCTGCCGTTTTTTAGCCATATTCTTTCTCCAAAATTCTATTGTCTAAATTATTTTTTTTTAATGTAGCAACTTCTAATCCATCAAAAAATCTAAGCCAATGTTTCCTAAAGGATGGGCTGCGTCGTGGAAAGGATGTGAATGGATCATGGGATCGGTGTGGAGAAGAGGCCCGGGGGAGGGGGGGGCGGTTGGAGAGTTAGCCTGCCCAGCACTTACGCGACACAAGTGGCTTCTGTCCCACAGGACTGAGCCCAGCAACCCTCCTTTGGGTGTTGTGACCTGGTACACGGGTCACAGTGCCACTCAAGTTTGGCCTGGCTGCTCCTCCGTCATGACAGAGGAGCGGTCAGGCCATACTGAATGGTGCTGCAAGGGATGGCATAGGTCAAACCTGAGTATCACTGACACCAAATGGGCAGGTTGCAATGCCACTCATTCAAATATGTCCCAGCCGCCCCTCCATCATGACAGAGAGATGCTGTGACCTCGTGTGCCAGGTTGCAACTCCCAGAGCAAGGAGTTAGGCCCAGCCCTGCAAGAAAGGAGTCATCACTGTGGGGTGAGTGCAGGGAAAACTCTTCAAATACCAGCCCCCGACACCTGAGGGCATTCACTCTGCACCTCTCCGGGAGTAGGGTTGTGGTGCCAGGGTAGAGGATGCTGCTGAGGATGGTTAGTAGCCCCTCGGCAGGGTGAGGAGGTGATGGTGGAGGAGACACTGGCCTATTATTTCCCCCCCAAAAAAATTTGGATCCTGGATGGGTCATAAAAAAAAGACAAAATGCAATTGTTTGGATGCCTTACTAAAACATTTGGGAACCACTGATGTAGACCCTCTGCAACTTGGCACAGCTGCAGCACAAAGTCCCATAGCCAGCACTTGGATCCAGCTATATCAGCTCAGTTTTCACTCTAAGGCCAAAAATTCTACCAGCTAAGTACAGAAGAAATGCAGCAGCTCCGTTTCTTCTTCTTTATTAATTATTTCTCTTGATTATTGATGTTGAGAATGGCATCTGTACAAACATGCAACAAAAATTAATTCCTGTCCCTCAGAGCTTGAGTCTAAGAGGGAAATCCTGGCCCTACTGAAGTCACGGAGAGTTTTGCCATTGACTTCAGTGTGGCCAGAATTTCACTCTGAGGGTATGTCTACACTACGAAATTAGGTTGAATTTATAGAAGTCGGTTTTTTATAAAATTGTTTTTATACAGTCGATTGTGCATGTCCCCCCACAAAATGCTCTAAGTGCATTAAGTCGGCGGACTGCATCCACAGTATCAAGGCTAGTGTCAACTTCCAGAGCATTGCACTGTGGGTAGCTATCCCACAGTTCCCGCAGTCTCCACAGCCCACTGGAATTCTGGGTTGAGATCCCAATGCCTGATGGGGCAAAAACAGTGTTGCGAGTGGTTCTGGGTACATGTCGTCAGCCCCCCCCCCCCCCCCCCCCGTGAAAGCAACGGCAGACAATCGTTTCGTGCCTTTTTTCCCGGGTTACCTGAGCAGATGCCATACCGCGGCAAGCATGGAGCCCGCTCAGCTCACCGTCACCGTACGTCTCCTGGGTGCTGGCAGACGTGGGACTGCATTGCTACACAGCAGCAGCTCATTGCCTTTTGGCAGCAGATGGTGCATTACAATTGGTAGCCATCCTCGTCATACTCCTGGGTGCGCTTTTAACTGACCTCGGTGAGATCGGTCAGGGGCGCCTGGGCAGACATGGGAGTGACTCAACCAGGTCATTCCCATCTTCTGCCAAGCATCCAGGAGATGATGATGGCTAGCAGTTGTACTGCACCGTCTTCTGGCTAGCAGCCAGGAGATGATGATGGCAAGCAATTGTAATGCAGCATCTTCTGCCGAGCACGCAGGAGATGATGATGGCTTGCAGTCGTACTGCACTGTCTGCTGCCAGCCTAAGATGTAAAAGATAGTTGGAATGGATCAAAACAAGAAATTGACCCGATTTGTTTTGTGAAATCAATGGCTTGCTAAACCCAGGGTTTTGAGTTCAGTCCTTGAGGGGGGCATTCTGTGTGACAGTTGTTTGTGTTTCTCCTTGATGCAAAGCCACTCCTTTTGTTGATTTTAATTCCCTGTAAGCCATGTCATCAGTCGCCCCTCCCTCCGTCAGAGCAATGGCAGACAATTGTTTCACGCCTTTTTTCAGCGCAGAACCAGAAGCTGCAAAAGCAAAACCAGGCGAGGAGGCGACGGCAGAACAGTGACGAGAGTGATGAGGACATAGACATGGACATAGACTTCTCACAAAGTACGGGTCGGGCAATGTGCCCCGGCAATGTGCACATCATGCTGATGAGCTCTACATGAGCTCTGCATGGTCACCTGTGCTGATCAGCTCGCCATGCTGGCCAAACAGGAAATGAAATTCAAAAGTTTGTGGGCCTTTTCCTGTCTATCTGGCCAGTGCATCTGAGTTGAGAGTGCTGTCCAGAGCAGTCACAATGGAGCACTCTGGGATAGCTCCTGGAGGCCAATACCGTCAAATTGCGTCCACACTACTCCAAATTCGACCCGGCAAGGCCTATTTCAGCGCTAATCCACTCCTCAGAGGTGGAGTAAAGAAATCGATTTAAAGAGCCCTTTAATTAAAAAAAAAAGGGGGCTTCGTCGTGTGGACAGGTCCAGGCTTAAATCGAGGTAACACTGCTAAATTCGACCTAAAATCGTAGTGTAGACCAGACCTAAGTATAATGCTAGAGGCAACAGGTGGATACAATAAATGGCTACAAGGTAACAATGAGACAATACCAGTCAGCATAATAAGTAGTGGTCACAGAGCACCAGCTTCCCCCCGCCCCAAGTTGAGTTTTTTGCAGGCATTGTGGCTGGAGAGAAAATGCAAATTTCATGGGGAGCTTCCGCCATGTGTAAGAGCAGTGTGAAAGAGTGTACTCTCCCTTTAAGAGACAAGCTGGAGCCAGCAGCTGCCCCCTACCCCACCCCAATCCCCTTAAGCTGGTAATGTGAACCTACTGCTACCCCAACCTGGGGAAATGAAGGTGGGGCATACTTGCAGTGCCACACTGAACCACAAGGGGAAATGGGGGGATAACCCACACCTTTACAGGCAGCATGGGGGAAAGTGCAGAGGTATTTATTGGAAAACTGAACAATGGGAAAAGCTGGAATCATTGGTGGAATGGACATGGGGAGACCAAAGTCTCAATACTGTGTACAAAATGGCAGGTAGGATGTAAATCAGTCATGACTGGCCTTACAAATGAAAACAAGTACTTTGGGTTTTGTAATTTGTAATTAAAAAAAAAGAGCAGACTTCTGTGCATCCTTGCTGAATAGCACTGTAAACACAATTATCCAGCCTGCTGCTTCCTACCAGTGTTTGTCTCCCCTTTCCCTCTTCCTCAAGCCATACTGTCAAAATAGACAACTCTATTTGACTGCTCTTAGTTGACCCAGGAAAATCCAGGCTCCAATACATCCCAGTGCAGTAGCAGCTTAAAAACCATGTAGCTGGTATGCAGACACCTGCTGGATCCAGCCCATCTGTGGCCCCATCCACAAACTAATCCTGCTAAATAGAGAGCACATACAGCCAGGTGTAGAGCACATACCAGGTGTGGGATTATCACAAACCAATGTGTACAGGAAATTTTCCAGTTATAGGGATATGCTACCTGATTTTACAGCAGACCTTCTCCCAGCCCCTTTCCCCAGTACCCTTCCAGGATCCTTTTCACATGAAGATGAGAAGCCAGAAGAGAGCCCTTCTCTGGGCACAAGGATTGAGGCACTCTTTCAGGTGGATGGGTTCTGAGCTTTTAGGGGTTTATAGGTCAAAGTCAAGACCTTAAACTTATCTGGAAAGCCATAAGCAGCCAGTGCAGATCAGGGAGCACTGATTGTATGTGCTCAAAGAGAGCTGCTCTGCTTACCAGGCAAGTCACCACATTCAGCATCGGTTTCAATTACTGGGTGGCTTTAAAGGGTTGCCACATGTAGAGTACATCACAGGAGTCTTAGAGAGAGTGTATAGGAGCAGAAAACAGCACTAGATGGGCAGCTGCATGAAGAGAAGCCAGGCAGGCGTCTTAAATTGGACCGCTCTTCTCCTGCCCCCACAAGGGGGAGAGTCTTTCTACACCAGGGGCAGCAGTGTGACAGTTTCCCCACTGCTCTTTCCCTCCAGACTCCGCTGGCCTCTTCCAGTTACTATAACCACTTCCTCACAGGGCCCATTAGAGACAGAGGCAGCCTTTACACTTCAGAGCCTTTACACCTCAGAGCCTTTACACCTCAGAGTAGTATCAGCAGTCACAGAGAGCCGGAACTATTGTGCCCCCACAGCCTCATACCCCACTGAGAGCTTACACAAACTGGGGTTAGATCCCAGATCCGTGATATGGCAGGTCCACATCTCAGGCTTGGTCTACACTACACAGCTTTGCCAGCGTTGTTCTGTTGGTCAGGTGTGTGAAGAGGTGTGAGCCCTGACTTACATAGCTGTGCTGGCAGAAGTCCCTTGGGTAGATGCAGTTGTATCAGCAAAACTGTCCTTTTGCTGATACAGCTTATTTTGCACAGAGGGGCTGGAATAAATTATACTGGTGCAAAGCACAGTTTTGCTGATATAAGCTGTATCCACACTAAGAGCATTTTGGCAGCACAGCATACCAGTATAGCTATACTAGCAAAGCCATAGCCAATTAACCACACTCTCTCACAAATAATCTGCCAAATCTAACAACTCAGCTGTGCTGTCTGTAAAATATGGCCATACATGTACATGTAACCTAGCTTTACTGTCTTACACATCCTCCTTTAGAGGCTGGTCTGCAGAGGATAGCAATCATTGCATGCTACCAAATATTCTATTCGTAGTTAGTCCTTTAGCTCAAGTGGTAAAGGTCTATGCTGCACCTGTCTCTGAAGAAAATACGTTTTGGAGTTGTGGCCAAAAATGCCAGGATCTGGCAGAATTCAGCAATTTTATCACATGATTATACCAATCTGTATCAGAATAAGAGTGGCTATACTTGTTCTCTATTTAGAGGGTAAAATTGTAAGTGTGGAGCAAATATTAGCTGGATCAAATTGTAGGATGTGTGTGTGTGCAAATTACACACCAGAGTGTGTCAGGATCTTGCTTTTTCTGATGGAGTAGGAGGTCAACAATGTTCTATATTTCAATAGAGGGATTTGTGCTTTGGGAGGCCAAAAATTGCCTGGATCCAGTATGATCCAGGTGCCATATACAGGATTTTGCAGCAGTCTTGTGCCAGGACTGGTCAGGTTCTAGATTTGTCTGGCATATTAGGAGAGAAGCTATGGACTGTCTGTTTTTGCAGTGCATTTTGGAGGCTTGAGTCCAAACATCAGCAGGATCTGATAGGTCCCAGGGATGGCACAGGGTTGGATGCAAAGACTTCTGGAATGTATCGGTGCAGTCAGAGCAGCTGGATGTGTTCTCTGTGTAGACGATGGAATTTGGAGTCTTGTGAGACAAAATGAGAAGGATCCAGCTTGATCTGTCTCAGGATTGTCACACAGAGGCAAAATAGACACCAGTAACAACTTCACTGGTAAAATAAAAAAATATATAAAATATAAAAGTGGCTCCAACACTTAGTAAAGACATGTAGCTATAGTCTTCGCACAGGGCCACCTAGTGACTAAACATTGTAACACAGTTTAAACTTTCCATCATCTCTCCCTCTTTATTTTTTTCTTTTCTGCATTTTAACAATTTCTAAAACTTTTTTTTTCAAACTTAATTTTCTCAACATACATATGTCTGTTACTCATCTCCACATCAGACTGTTTTTTCAACTCTATGGCCAGAATGGGTAACACTTGGTGACTAGGCTGACCTGTCTCCTAGTTCTGCACGTGCACTTTGTAGCATTTTCTCAGTGGATTGTTCAATCTTTGGAACAAACTGAAGACGTTACGGTGTCCGTTGAACTCTCCATGGTCTGTCTCAATAGTGTATAATCAGGGCGAGGTATTCTTTTCCTTTACAACAGCTGGAGTTCTCCATCCTTCTCCTCTATCCACTTTGACACAAACAGGCAATTCTCTGACTGACATCAGTTATAAAAGCGTTCATAAGCTCTTTTTGCTCGTTGATCTGACTTGATCTACTTTTTTTCAGGTCTGGCCATGCTGGGGCTAGATTGTTTTCCAGGGTTGGAACAGTCCTGAGTTGCCTCCGCATCAGGAGCTGGGTAGGACTATAGCCAGTAGCTACTAATAGTAGTGACTTGTTGCTCAGCAGAGCAAGGAATGAATCTTCCTGCTTCAATATTTTCTTGGATGTCTGTACAGCCCTCTCAGACTCTCCATTTGCTTCTGGGTAATGTGGGCTGCTAGCGATCATTCAAAACCACATTTGGTTTGGAATGACTGAAGTTCAGTTGTGGTGAATTGTGGTGTGTGGTCTGTCACTAGTTGTTCTGGAATACCAAAATTGGTGAATGTGCTTTTTAATTTCTCGATAACACTACAACTTGTATCTTTTGAATATATTATTTCAATATATCTAGAAAAATAATCCGCTACAACTAGGTAATGATGTCCTACATTTGCACAAATCTGGTGTTAGCATTTTCCAGGGTCTGTCTGGTAGAGGTGTTGTTATTTGAGTCTCTTTGCACACATGTATCTGTAAAAGTTCTCACATGCACATTCACTTGCCAGGAATTCCTTTTCAATTTCTGCATATCATTTTTCTTCTTCTGTAAGTGTATGAGGGCAGAATGCAATTGGTTTCCATTCAGATCCATGTAGATGCAATAATGCACCACCAAGGCCATAGCTACTGATATCTGCACTGACCATTGTAGAATTTAACTACCCCAGTTCTAAAGATAAATTCTTTGCTCTTTTGAAGGCAGTCTCCTGATTTGGGCTCCATAGTCAGGAAGTATTGGACCTTAGTTGTTCATTCAGTGGTTTTGTCACTGTAGAAAAGTCTTGCAGCTATCAACCACGATAGTTTACCATCTCCAGTATGTGTCTCAGTTTTGGTACATTTGTTGGTGCATTCAGTTCTCTAATTACTTTTACTTTCTCGGGGATAGGACTAATTCCATCTTTGTTTATTAACTGCTCTAAAAATTCACATTGGAAAAGACACTTTTCTTTATTTAGCTTGAATCAGGACTCACTGGTTTAGATCAGGACTTCACTGAAGATTTTGTTATGTTCTTCCACTGATGTGTTGCACCTAAAAAGGACTACTCCATTTATGTTCTCTCATAGCTCTGCCATCTTTCTTGGGAAATTTTCAGGAACGTTGGTAATCCTGAAATGGAATCTTTGAAAGCAAAATGTCTCAAATGGTGAAATGAATGGAGTCAGTTTAGCTCTTTCTCTCTGGCTAAATGAAATTGCCAGTTTTTGTGCATTTACAGCATTTGCCTCCTTTATTTAAACAATCACCTCTGGTATTGTGATCTTTCCCACATTTTGTGCATCTAGTCTGAGAAGTGTTTATATTTTGCCTAGGGCTTACCCCACGTTGCCTTTGAGGATTGATTACAATTGCTTTTTGCAGCTGTGCTATATCTCCTATTGTGATTCTATTTGTAAGTCACTTCCTCTAGGTTTCTTTCTGGTGGTCACTGGCCTCTATTTGGATTTTTAATACTCTCCAATTGTCTTGCTATTTCTACTGCTGTGTGAAGGTTTAAATCTTCCCTCATTTGCAGTTTCTCTGTCAGTCCCTCTGTCTCTGATGTGCTCTTCCATTTTGTCTTCAATATCAGTTTTCTACCATGTCATACAAGCCTCTTATAAACGATTCCACAGACTCCCCAGGTTTTTGGACATGCTGGTAGAAACGAGCTCACTCATCAGTCACATTACACGGAGGTGTAAACTGATCATCAAGAACAGCTAGCACCACAATGGGGCTCTCCTCTCCAAAGGCAAAGGATTTAAAGATGGGTTCAGCTTCCCTGCCCATAGCATAGACTCATAGGAACACAACTGTACCAGGCCCTTCTCCTCCTGGAGTTTAGTTGAGATGCAAAACCCGTAAATCGATCCTTCCAGTCAGTCCAGTCTGCTCCATCAAAGCTGAAGCTCTCTGGAGCATGAAATTTAAGCACTTTGACAAAATTCTGCCATTTATATTGTTTTTCTTCAGAAACCATGTCAGATTAGTCAGCCAGAGATAGAGGGAAAATGGATACTAGCAACAGCTACAACTTTATTGTAAAAAAAGAATGTATACTGTCTTCAGTGCTAGGTAAAGGTAGGCTGCAGTAGTCTTCACACACCACCGCCTACTGACAAACTGTTATAATGCAGCTCAAACTTTCCATCATAATCTATGTCTGAGATCTAGGATTTTGCAGTGCTCTGGTGCTAGAGCATGCCAAATTATGTGGTGCTCTAGGAGTGGTGGAAAGTATTCTGTGATAGTGGGGTGGAGTGTCAGTGGGATCCATATTCTAGATCCAGGTTTTTGCAGTGCTGCATCACTGGAACATGCCATAGTTTAGACATGTTCAGTGCAGTAGGAGGGTCTGGTCATATTTCCTTAGTAGAAATCTGGAGGTTTGGCTGCAAAAATGGTCAGGATCAGGTTGGATCCTAGTACCAGATCTTGTTTTTTTGCAGCATTGTACTGCTGGAATGTGCTGGTTCTGTACCTATTTGATGCACTAGGACCAGTAGGGTTTATTCTTTATTTTGGTGGTGGAATTTGGGGCCCAGGACTCAAAGTTTGGCTGGATCTAACAGAATTCATGTCACCTATCCACATTTCTGCATCCTTGTGGCATTGGAACATGCCAGGTTCTGGACCTTTTTAATGCAGTAGGAGCAGTTCATTGTGTTGTATAATTATGCAGTCACATTCTGGAGATGTGGGTGCAAACATCAGCAGGATGTATGTTCCGGATCCTGTTTCTTCCAGCCTTGCAGAGCTAGGCTGCATGGAAGACAAGACATTTCTGGTGCAGTGGAAATGGCTGAGTGTATTCTTTCAGTTGGTGATGGAATTTGAGGATTTGGGCACAGAAATAAGCAGTATCCAACAGTTTCAGGCATGGTCTGACTTTTTCCCACCACTGCATTTTTCTCCTTCTAGGTGAATACACTATTATGACAGCACATTTTCACTTGAAAAGAAAGATTGGTTATTTTGTCATCCAGACGTACCTTCCATGCGTTATGACCGTGATCTTATCACAAGTGTCCTTTTGGCTAAACAGAGAGTCTGTTCCTGCTAGAACTGTCTTCGGTGAGTATTTCACTCCTTTGTGGTGGTTATGAAAGGATTGTCTTACTCAAAGGGGTGACTTTGTGTAAGGAAATAATAGTTTACTACTATGACTTATTTCTAGTCCAGGTGATTTCTGTTTACGGTGACCAGACAGCAAGTGTGAAAAATCGGGACTGGGGGTAGGGGTAATAGGAGCCCATATTAAAAAAGCCCCAAATATTGGGACTGTCCCTATAAAATCAGGACATCTGGTCACCTTATTTCTGTTCCCCCCACTTCTGAACCAGTTTAAACCATAGGCTCTCTTCCTACCATGTTTCCAAGTCCTTTGGCTCAGTTCTGATGAAAATTACACAAGAATTAAATGAGGATAGGTGCGGAAAGAGGGAAGAAGAAATTAAATCTGTGTGTTTTTATTGTAATGCAGGAGGGGTTAATACATACCCGAGAAACAGCAATGAAAACACTGTTTTCTCTTCAAATGTTTTAGTGTGTCTGTTGTGACGGGTTGGATCACAGAAACCCCTGGGAGCTGCCACCTGATGTGCCAAGACTACTTCTATCATAGATTCATAGAGTCTAGGACTGGAAGGACCTCGAGAGGTTATCAAGTCCAGTCCCCTGCCCTCATTACAGGACCAAATACCGTCCCGGATAGACATTTATCTAACCTACTCTTAAATATCTCCAGAGATGGAGATTCCACAGCCTCCCTAGGCAATTTATTCCAGTGTGTTCCAAGAGTGCAAAAATCAGTTTTGTACAAAAGACAGTTTTCCCACTAGTAGCAGGGAGCCAAATCTTGCTATTGATTTTTATTCAGAACTCTCCACTGACATCAGTCAGGCATTTTGCTTTAAAATCAGTGGTATGAGACACCACAGAGACTACCTCTCATGATGCCAAAGGAGTGGGGACCTAATTCCACTCTGTTACACCTGTTTAAATCCAGTGATATCAGTGGAATTTTTGGATTGACAGAGGTGTAACTGACAGTAGAATTTACTCCTTTGAGTGGAATCAGTAACAATTTTGTTATTAATTTCAGTGGCAGCAGGATCAGATACCTACAATGGCTGGAAATGAATTATTGAAAATAATTTATGTTGGTTGGTTTTTTTATCTCCAAATACTGAAATCTTGCCTTATTACTGCAGTTACTGCTAATTAATTTAGTTATTCAGATCCTAATGAAGTGATTTCCAAGTTTCTTTTTACTACTTCTGATAATCTGCATTGTTAGGTTGTTCTACAAAGTTCATGCTCTATATTGGCTGAAATCCAGAAGGAAAAAGATTATAGGATTTACATAGATCTTTTTACAAACATACCCCTGCAAGTATTAGAAAGTCCGAAGATTACATTAATTCCTCAGTACATGGATAGCAGATTTTGTAACGTACTTCTTTATAAATGAGGGCTGCTATAAACGTACCACACATCACCGTGAATGAATAAAATAAGTAAGATTCTGGTTTACACCACTAATCTTTATGCATACAATTTTTAAAATGTTCTTTCAATATGTACAAATTAAAGATGAGCTGGGTGTCCCAGAAGTCAGAAATAAGCTCCTCAAGGCAGGGACCTTGTTTTAATATTGGTCACCAAAGTACCATGCACTTCTAAAATGCTATACAAACAGTTATGTCCTTGGGGTTGCTTAGGCGTCAGGGCCTAAATCACAAAACATTCCAAGTCTCATGCAGAATCCTAAACTTAACATTTTTTTCTTTTTAAAGGAGTAACTACAGTCCTTACCATGACCACCTTAAGTATCAGTGCCCGCAACTCCTTGCCAAAAGTGGCCTATGCGACTGCAATGGACTGGTTTATAGCTGTGTGTTACGCCTTTGTATTTTCTGCACTGATTGAATTTGCAACAGTCAACTATTTTACAAAGAGAAGCTGGGCATGGGATGGCAAAAAAGCTTTGGAAGCTGCAAAAATCAAGGTTCTTAATTTACACTTTTTGAATCACTAGAATAAGATTCAGTTACCTGGCACAGCACAAATAACTGAATGTACAATTTGCAACTGCTCCATGAAAATGTATTTAATTCACTCATGTCACACTGTCACTGACCTTCAGATGATAACTTGCAGGGCATGCTGATTTTTTTAATTTTTTTTTAAATACATATGCTGTCGGATAGAATAGGAAACATTTGTCTCTACCATGAATATGAACTGATCTGAGTTTGGACGTATGACTGCGAGAGAGTTAAATATATGTTAAGCTAGAGCTGGGTAAAACTTTTGGGACAAATATTTTATTCACTGAAAATGCAATTTCAAAAAACTGTTCACAAATTTATCATGAATTTGGCAAATAGTGTCATCTGAAAAAAAATCAAAATACTTTGTTTCAGTGACTTCAAAACAAGCATGTTGATTTTTCATTTCAAAACCATGTTTCATTTCAAAATGTGCTTATTTATTTTAAAAAAGGTTAAAAAGAACCCCAAACTTTTTTTCATTTCACTAATAGCATCTCACATTTTTAACAGGAAACTGAAACCATTTTTTTCCTTCACTACCGACCCCAGAACTAAAAATCAATTATAGTTTTAATAGCTCTAATTACTATGGATTTTGTTCACTGAAATTAAGAATTTAAACAAACGTAGCATAAAATTAATATAGACAGTCCATTCCTGCTGTTATTGAATCAGTGGGAAAGCTCGCATTAAGTTCAGTGAATCAGGATCCCACAACAATTGCCATAAATGCAATATAAACAAAAATACAATATGAAGCCTTGAACATTTCAACTGCAATATATCCAGAGGTATTACAAATGTAGGCCCTGTGTGCAAATACTTAGACTATTTAATGCTTACAAGCATAACTTTATTCACAGCAGTAACCCTGTCAACTTCATTGAAACTACTCCCATGTGAAAGTTACATGTATAAGTATTTTCGGCATCAGGACTTTACTGGGCACTTTGGGTAACTATTGTCAATAATAAGGGCTATTCTAATGAGTTTTATCAAATGATCCCATAAAGAAAAATCATATTTGCAGGCAATATACTTTACATCAATCCCCTGTGAAATAACTAAATACCTAGACAAAAGCTACAAGGAACCCCAGGCCATTTCACATATTGTTTCCTTTTGTCAGTGATGTGATGTTAGTGACTTGGCAGCCATCCTGGAACTCTGGGATATCACCAGTAGCTAAACTTTTCTTGTTCTCGGTTTTTAAATTCACTTGTGCAAACCCAGGGCAGTGTTTAATTTGTAATGAAAGAGGTGCCTCTGGGTTCAAGCAATTGTGTGCCAGGGCTCAACCAATTTTTTTTACTTTCATGACTGATGCAGCAAGCACAGAGGTGCCGGGGCTCAGCCCTGGCAAGCCTGGCACAAATTAAGCACTGACCCAGGGCGAGGATCACATCGATAAAGGATTCTGCTAATTTACATGCTAATCTGAGACCCAGTCCTGCAGGCCTTGTTCAGCGTTCACTGATGTCAGTGAAAGTTTTGCCTAAGTAAGGGCGGCATGATCAGGACATAAATAGTTTGTTGGGATTTGAAATGAGAATAACTAGTGAACAGTTTGTTGACTACTAAACTGACATTTTTGTTTAAACCTTGAGAACATGTTTTCACCTGCCTTCTACACTAAATGGTATTTCCTTATTTGTATTACAGAGAAAAGAGCGTCAATTACTAGGAAACAAAGCAATTAATGCTTACAGTGCTGGAAGGGCAGCCCCCACACCAAATGTACCAAAGGTCTCAGCCCCATCAGTCATCTCAAGCGCTGCAACTGTTGCCGTGAAATCTGGAGAAGAAAAGCCTGCTGAAAGCAAAAAGACTTATAACAGCATCAGTAAAATTGACAAAATGTCCCGAATAGTTTTTCCAGTATTGTTTGGAACTTTTAATTTAGTCTATTGGGCCACATATTTGAATAGGGAACCCGTTATTAAAGATGCTACTTCTCCAGAATAAACTGAAGGACTCCAAAACCACACGTGAGCCATATTAATAAGAAGCAAATGCTACCATGGAGAATATGAAGGCCAGAAAACTTTCTATACTTGAGCAATATTTTTCAGGAAGTTTTTGCATGTTTAATAATATGTACAAATAATATTGCCTTGATTGTTTCTACATGTAACAGCAGATGTTTCAGAGACAGTGACATTAATAATTACAGCCACAGATCTTTTTAGAAGAACACAAGAGAAGACATAGAACATGGCTTCTATGCTGCACAGTATCTTACATTGATCGTTTATAAATAAAATAAGTTATATTTTTAACTGTTCGAGTGTATTACATATCTGAAGTTTTTATATGTCCAATGTACGTCATACATACATAGGTGTAATCTATATTTTACAGAAATGCTCCATTATTGCCATCTGATAGCGCACCATGAATAATGCAGATTGTAAATGTAATAATTCTCATGTAGGGTCACATTCCACCACCCTTACTGTCTCCAAGTAGCACCTTATTCCACAAATAATCCCATCAATCCAGATTCTCAGCCACTGGACATGGACATAGTACTTAGTGCTGAATGGAACTATGCTAATTTATACCACCTGAGAATCTGGGTCACAGATTTTTGTGGGACTGTGGAGGAGCAAGGTGCTACTCAATGTAATAAAGGTTGTAGAATCTTATCCTTAGCGGGGAAAGTCAGTTTTTTCACACTCCAACTACATTTTTCTCTGGTAATTCTCATTGTTTATTGCAAAAATTAGGCATGCGTTGCACAAAATTATCTTTAAAAATAGACTAAGAACATACTGTGCAGATAAAACATTAATGTTCTTAATATAGACTTTCATTAGGGGAACATAACCAAGTTTGGCCAACATCTTCTATTGAAGAAGATGATGTTGTATGAACAGAGATGCCTCTGAACTAATGATTATTTCTTATTCCCAGTAACAAGAAAACAATCACCCAACACAAAAAAGGATGTCAGAGAAAGAAAGCTACTCTTCATGACAGCCAGGTCTTTCAGAGACAATACGGGCATTTTGGTCTTTGTCTAAAACTTTTCTATAACCTTCTTGCTGCTGCCCGTGTGTTTTGCTTCAACCATGAATAAGAAAGTGTAATTTGAGTTTTCAACTTTTTTTTAGAAGCTTGGCATGACTGCTCCATTGCTCCAGTAGCTTTTGTAATTTAATCTTAATGTTTAAATAAAAAAAAATGCATTCAATACTTGGTTGCAAAATGTCCTCCATTTCTAGCTTATTGTTTTAGGAAAACTTAGTCATACTGAATTTTTATCTTTAAGCCAGCTAAGGACCTAATCCAGCAAATACACACAAGTAATGGTGTGCATATGAGTACTCTCACTGATGCCAGTAGAGCTACTGAATATGTAAATACAGTTATTCATAACGTGTCAATGTTTGCAGAATCAGGCCCTGAGTCCATTCTGAACGTGTGTGTTGGGGAGGCTGTGCCCAACCTGTACTGCAGGCTTCTCCTTTCCCTACCAATTTTTGGCAAGTCCTTTTTAAGGCCTCTACTCCATAGAGAGGTAATGAACAGGCCAGGGGTTGGAGAAGTGTCTGGAGTTCTCTGGCTTCTTCCTTGCCTTTCCTCCATTTCACCACCCTGAAACTCCTGAAGGGAAACAGCAGATTAGAAATGAAAGGTGTAGTAAGTTTTGCTGCTCTACATCCGTGTTATAGGATCGCATCTTTAGGGAGGCTCCAGGGGGAGCTACAGGAACTGTGGTCTCTCAGAACCAGCAAGAGCCAACAGGGCCAAAGAGCAGAGTGGAAGCTATCAGAAAAACAGTAGAGAGGAAGATGGTCCAGTGACTAGGGTGGTAGCCTGGAACACAGGAGACCAGGATTCAATATCCTGCTCTGCTGTGTACTCTGCAGTGTTTTAACTGGAAAGATAGGATGGTTTTAGTGGCTGGTCCTTGGCTCCTGCAAACTTCAGGCATTTAATGGATCCCCGACATAAGGAGTACCCTGTTTCTTTCAGCATATAGCTGAAACCACTGGGGAGGAGGAAGGCGGAATGAAAGGGACTGTGCCCTCAATTCTTACTCTTCTGTGTTCCTTTCAGTGTGGTCTCATGCATTCTCTCTCCTGGTGCTCAACATTTTTATGAGGTTGCTCGACTACATCTGGGATCAAAGGAAATGGAAGAACGAGTAGGATATTCAGTGAGTGGCAACTCCAATGTTTCTTCTCCCTTATGTGAGTTATTCCTATGCAGGAGTGAGTGGGATCCAAAGATTTTTTTGCTGTGTTAATTCTTACATTATAAAAAGGGGCCCAGTTTGATACTTTGGTGAAAGATGATTATTTTTAAATTATCCTCTCTCAGGCTGCTTACAATTACTCTTCAATGATCACTTACACTTTTTGGTTCTCATGCCTAAACTCAGCGCAAATACCTACCTCTCAGAGTACATTCCCTCAGATTAATAGTCACCTTTACTTAGATGGAACTAGTCACATGCGTATAGTTGCTCAAGTGATTAAGTGTTTGCAGGACTGAGCCTTTTGTCTGGTTTCTTTTTAGTATAAAGTGTCTAGGAGTTTGGTTGATGTGTAAAAGCTATGGGTGGGTGGGTGTGAACTGCATTCCCCTACCCCCTCTATGCTTTAGAGAGGATTTACCTCCAGAGAAAGGTAAGAAGTGTTTAATATTAGAATATTGGTGGGAGTGAGGGAGGAAATATCTTGGGGTCTGAGGACAAAATCTTGTGCATTAAAAAGAGAATATGTACAAGGACAAAACCAATTAATTTATCTTTCCCCTAAGGTGTGGTTATTAACAGGGACTGCCCATAGTGGTGTTTAATCTATTAGTGTCTGAAAGAAAATTAGGAAAGTTTATGGGTGCTGCTAAGTCATTTGCGTCAGTCAGGTGGAAGTTTGAAGAATTGCAAGAACCTCCACATGGATTTGTGCATATTGGACAGAACGATGACAGATGAAATTTTCACTTGGAAAACATTAAAATCATAACCCCTTGGAAAAAATAGCTCAAACTTTTCATATATACTGATGGGCTGTAGTGGAAGGATGGTCCGGTGGTTAGAACACTAGCCTGGGGCTCAGGAGAGCAAGGTTCTGTTACTTCATCTTCTCCAGACTTTCTCTATGACAGAGATCCTCAAACTGAGGGGTGCACCCCCCTAGGGGGGGACGCAGGGAATGTTGGGGGGGGTGGCAGGACCTGGACCACCCCCACGGGGGTTGGGCAGGAGCACCACCCAGCCCTGCTCTGCCCCCAGCTCTGCTTTGGCCCCACTGCCAGTTGCGGCCCCTGAGCGCAGCACGGCTGCAGCTCCACCCCAGCCTGGCCCTGGTCCCAGCCCTAGCCCCACCCCAAGTCTGGACCCACCCCCTGGCCATGGCTCCATTCCCAGCTCTGTCCCCAGACTTGCCCCCAGCCTCAGGCCCTGGTCATGGCTCCATTCCCGGCCCTGACTCCAGATCTGCCCCCAGCTGCAGCCCTAGCCTCATCCCTTTACCCCTGTCCACTTCCCCCCCCCCCCCCCCGGGACTCCCAGCCCCGGCTCCGGTGAGAGAACAGGAGTAAGGGTGGAAGTGACCCTGAAAAGTTATGATCTCTGGACAAGTCTTTTTGTGTCTCAAGTTCCCGCCTATGAAATGGGGATAACACCACATCCTTCCCTTGCAGGGGTGCTCTGAGACTAAAGACATTAAAAGATTGTGAGGTGCTGAGATGCTACAGCCGGGGTAGGAAACCTTTGGCATGCGGCTTGCCAGGGTAAGCCCCCTGGCGGGCCAGGCGGGTTTGTTTACCTGCTGTGTCCACAGGTTTGGCCAATCATGGCTCCCACTGGCCGCAGTTCGCCGGTCCAGGCCAATGGGGGCTGCAGGAAGCGGCGAGGGATGAGCTTTGGCCTCATTAGCTGACATAAAAGATTTGTCATCTCTGTTGGTAGCTCAGTAAAAGATATCTGCACTGTGCGAAACAGCAGTTAAAGATAAATTACAAAATAGGTATAATTTATTATATAGAACTGTCAAGGCTAATTCCCCACTCTGGCACTTAGAGTGCAGAAGGTGGGGGCCCGCAAGGATTCTAAAAATTAATACTGGATGCTCCAGACTTCTATTAAACTCCCAAGATTATAGCTTTTCTAGATGCTTCCACCACCCAAGTGCACAACCCCTTTGAGAGCCCAGGAAGGCGCACTTGGGAATTCCTTCCTGTGGGGTGCCCTCAAGCCCTTTCACCCCCTCCGGGGAAGAGCTGAGAAAGGAAAACAAAAAGGAATTCAGCTGTTGCCACCAGCTAATTAAACAACATGTGCACAAATCTCTTAAGACAAAAAAGTCCAATTCTGTTCTTAAAAAAGGCAAATTTTATTAATAAAAAAAAGAAAAAAATACATCTGGGAACTCAGGCTACTGCTAGATTTTAAAAGAGCAATTACAAGAATTAAGCACCAAGAATAGTTTTCTTGAGATCCAGCTTAAAGGTTACAAGCAAAACAAAAACACCTGGAGTTAGCACAGAGGAGTCCACAGGCCATAGTGAAATAAAAGCCATAAACCTAATCATGTCTTCCTAGACATTTCCTGATCTACTTACATATCTGGGGTTTTAAATGAGTAGTTTCTAGGTATGATACTGATGATTTTTTCATCACTGGCCCAAGCTCTTACAGCATAGCAGCTGTCCTCTTTGCATCTCTCCGGGGAGAGCAGACAGACAGACAATAGGGGAGTCTTTTTTCAATTTTAAAAAGTTCCATTGGCTCTTTAGGCCAGGTGCCCACTCACTTCCTTTTACCTATGCATCGCAGTGAGACTTTTTAACCCTTTACAGATAGATCAATTAGAGAACAGCTACTAAGAGGGATTTTATAGCTACTGGCTGGCTGGGTATCCATAACAGGAAGCTACCTCCCGCCCTTCATTTATCAAAAGAACATATAAATACTATGTCATTAAATAAAACAATAGTATGTCCTTTTTTGGGGGGTGTTGTTTTTAATAATGGTCACTTCACTTTAATACAGCAAAACTGGAATAGGTCCAGAGAAGGCAAATGGTATAGTTAAATGCATGAGGAAGAGCCTATCAGTACAAAAGAACAAAAGTTAACAAGAACTAGACTGAGATACTTAATGTTATAAATCAGGCCTGCACAACATACGGCCCGCGGGCTGCATGAGGCCCACAGAGCCTCACTGTGCGGCCCATGGGGGGATTCTGAATCCCCTGCACACGGCGCTCTGCGGGCAGCCCAGAGCCCTTTGAATCCCAGCCATGGCAGGGAATCAAAGGGCTCTGCGCTGCCCACAGCGCGGTGGGCAATCAAAGGGCTCTGGGTTGCCCGCAGCCACGGGGAGCCCAGAGCCCTTTAAATCTCAGCTGCGGCCGGAAGTCAGAGAGCTCTGGGCTGCTCGCAGCCGCGGGGAGCCCAGAGCCCTTTAAATCTCAGCCATGGCCGGGAGTCAAAGGGCTCTGGGCTGCCCACAACCGCTGGGAGTGCAGAGCCCTTTAAATCCCAGCCGCAGCAGGGAATCAGAGGGCTCTGCGCTGCCCGCAGTGGAGGGCAGCCCAGAGCCCTTTGAATCCTGGCCCGCGGCTGCTGATTGCCCCCTCCATGGACTCCTGTCCTAACTGCCCCCCAGCACCCCACCCCCTATCTAAATGCCGCTGCTCCTTGTCCCCCGATTTCCCCCTCCCGAGACCCCTGCCCCTAACTGCCCCTTGGGACCCCAGCCCCTATCTAAGCCTCCCTTCTCCTTGTCCCCAACTGCCCCCTCCTGAGATCCCCCCAACTTCCCCTCAGGACCTCACCCCCACCTGTCCCCTGATGAACCCCTGAGACTCCCATGCCTATCCAACTGCTGCCTGTCCCCTGACTGCCCGCCCCCGAACCTCCACCCCATCCAACCCCCCCTGCTCTCTGTCCCTTGACTGCCCCCCGGAACCTCCTACCCCTTCTCCAACCCCCAGCCCCCTTACCATGCCACTCAGACCAGCATGTCTGGCTCCATGCAGCTCCAGACACGTTGTTGCCATGGTCCCCCGCAGAGCACACAACCCCCCCACCTCCCCCCAGCACCTGCCTTCCAGATTTGAACACCTCAAAATTCAGGAACTCTCAAGCTCAGTTTGGGCAGCTGTTACTTCATTTCTCCCAAATCAAATATACTGATCCACTGTAACTTGCTGTAGAAAAAGTAGGATAAAATTGAGCAAGAAATGCTTATTAGGACTGGAATTGCTATTTTCAACAGCCATTGCCTTTTTGTTTGTTTAAAAGGAAGACAGTGATATTGCATTGGCAAATTCCCCATAGAAACAAAGAGTGGAACAAAAGAATAATAAAGGCACCTCAACTTTTCCTCATTTATGGAGGACAGTCTTATAATATGCATCCAGATATCCTCCAATCACACAAGCTGAAAATTGTTCCACTTTAGTGCAGCTCTGTAACCATATGGGAACCAATCCTGTCTGTGTTTTGTGCACATCCAAAATTCCTGCTGAATGACCCACCCTGGGAGCGAGTTACCAGTGACCCAGGGCTGGGGTGGCAGGAGGTGTGGGGGGGCACTGGTGGGGGAGAGCCCAGGGGTGGGGCAGCAGCAGGGTGGGGGGAGGGCACTGGTGGGGAGGAAAGGGCGAAGCCCAGCGCTGGGGCGGCAGGGTGTGTGTGTGGGTTGGGGGAGAGCCCAGGACTGGGGCAGCAGGGGGATACAGGGGGGAGCCCAGGGCTGGGACGGGAGGCAGCCAAATTTTTTTTTCCTTGGTGCAGCAAAAAACCTAGAGCCGGCCCTGCCGGGTTCCCCCAGCCGCTGGAGACCCGGGCCCTTTAATTTGACCATGAGGGCTCCCAGCCACCTCTTCAGCTGGGAGCCCCTGGCTGATTTAAAATAAAGTATCACCTCCCCACCCCCAACCTTCCTTTTTGGCCCACAGCTGTTTTGGTGGGGCGGCGCTGGGGAAGAAGGGTTTGTTTCCGCAGGGCTGGGCGGCCCTGGGGCGGGGTGTTTCCGTGGGGCCAGGAGGTTTCGGCCCTCAGCTGTTTTCTTTGGAGGAATGTGGCCCTCACCGCTTTACGAGTTGTGCAGGCCTGTTATAAATGGTGGAGTAAAATGCTCATTTCCTTCTTTTGGTCCTGATCCAAAATCCACTGATAGCCAGGGCTGCCTAGAGGATTCAGGGGGCCTGGGGTCTTCCCGCCGCCGAATTGCTGAAGATGCTCTGGGGGCCCGGGCTCTGCGAGAGTTTTCCGGGGCCCCCAGAGCGAGTGAAGGACCCCACTCTAGGGGCCCCAAAAAACTCTCATGGGGGCCCCTGTGGGGCCCGAGGCCTGGGGCAAATTGCCCCACTTGCCCTCCCGCCCCCCCGGGCGGCTCTGCTGACAGCAACAGAGAGACTCCCTTAAACTTTGGTTGGTGTTGGTGTGATGGGTTCCCTCCGGGGTGCCACCTGGAACTGGCGTACCACTGAGCACCCCTGGCCCACTAGCCTGGGCTCCCTTTTACACTGTATTGCTGTGACAAGCTGCAAAGCCCTCTCTAGCCTGCATTTTCACCAACATTTATACAGTTAGGGACGCACCCAGCTGCAGTTCCATTCAGGAACTTTGACCAGCCGCTGCATAGGAAGGCAACAGCAAGGGCAACAACCAAATGATGGCACTCCCGATCTTATATAGCTTTTGCAGATATGGTGGGAACCCTTTGTTTCAGAGCATGGTCCCCAGACCGGTCTATGGAAAAACACTGACATCTCAAGATGGAGTCTAGAGACATGTGGTCACATCACATGTCTTTGTAGAGTCATAACAGCCATTACTCAGAGGCTGTCTGTAGCATTCTCAGGAAGGCTCCCCAGGTGGGAGAGAAGGTTCTCCTAAGGCCTATTGTTTTCCTAATGGCCCATTTCCAAACCACTGTCTAGAGTGAAAGCATCTTGTCTAGTGGCATTCCCAGGTGTAACTGCATTAGAAATGCAGAGACATAGTCAATATTCATGACTTCAGATACAAAAATGATACATGCATACAAACAGGACAATCATATTCAGCAAATCATAACCTTTCCAATGACACCTCACATGACTTATCTTGCATTAAATACATCAATCAATCATATTCATATCACTGAGAAGAATATTGGGTGCAGGATCACAGTTGGATCAGGTCTATTTTTTCTATATTACAGAAATAAGGAGACTCTTGCTTACAATATATTTAGAAATACAGCACTATGAAGTTATAGTTGAGTTCTGTAATTCATTACCACAGGAGGCCATTCAGTTAAACAGCACAAGAGAAGTTTTGTAAGGGCTGGCTGATTTGATGATAACTTATAACACTTGTAGCATTATATGCTTGCCTAACAACAGCAATCAGTTCTCTTGCTTCAGGTTGCAAGGTAATCATTTGTGAATACCAGGAAGGGATTTTTCTTCAATGTAGACCCCCACTGTACAGTTGGATAGGTGTGCTAGAAGGGTTTCTGCTTTCTTTCATAGCATCCATTGAGGCTGCTACAATGGAACAGTAAGTGATCCACAAGCATGTGTATTTCAGTGCAACAGAAGAAATGTGCTAGGATTTGCAGCACTTATTATTTGTATTACAGTAACAATGCCCAGAGGCCACAATCAGGCCCTGGGTTCCATTGTGCTGTATGGTGAAGGCCTTGTCTGCACTAGAAGGGTTTTGCCAGTATAAACCAGTAAAACACTCCTAGAGTAGACATATTATACTAGCATAAAAGTGTGTTTGCCTGGATATCTTATTCTAGTTCAGAGAACAAAACAAATTATACAGGCAAAAGTGCTTTTATGCTTTTACACTAGGGCTTTGGCTGGCATAGCTATGTTGATAAAAATCACACCCATAACCACCATAGCTATGCCCAGAAAACTTTTAAGGGTACTTATGTTGAAGATAGGGTCTCTGCATCAAAGAGTTTAGAATCTCGTTTGGGACAACATGAGAAGTGGATGGAAGAGACAATAGGATGGGAATGAGGAGGGTGGACAAGGCTAGCTGGCTTGTATGCTGTAAAGGGTATGGGGGAAGTAAGGGACTGATTCCTCACTACTTAACTCCAGCTTTAGGTGAGAGTACATGGATTGATTTTGATGGAGTTATGGGAATGAAGCAAGGCAGTGGTGAATCAGGCCTTGAGTTAGTTACAGGAACAGGCTTCACCCAGAAACAGGCACTGAAGCCTTTTCTATAGAAGATATATTACACCAGTGCTTTTGTATAAGATTAAACTTGCTGCCTCTGCTGTACTGGAAAGAAAACAGAGGAGCCAGTTTCATCATTGTTTGGTGGTGTCGCCCAGCGATTTAAATCTGCTTGGGATATTAGAGAGACAACGTGGGTGAGGTAATATCTTTTATTGGACCAACTTCTTCTGGTGAAAGAGAGGAGCTTCCCAGCTACACAGAGCTCTTCTCCAGGTCTGGGAAAGGGTCACAGTGAAGTACAAGGTGGAACAAATAAAAGATGTGCTAACGACTTCCACTAAAGGAAGGGGCCACTCAAGATGAAGTGGGCCATTGACATACTTGTGCATTATGGACCAAGCAACCACCTTTTGTTTGATGGCAGGTTTTTCTAGAGGGATCCCCTGAGGACAAGATGATCGGCACTTCAGCTTTAAGAGCTAAACAGCTTTCAGTCTGTGGCGGCTGGCAAGGCGGGCTTCCTTACCAAAACTCCCCATCTACCGCTCATTTAAAAAACTGTCTCCCCACACTTTTTTCCTGGTGAGCACTTGCCTCCTGCTATTAAACCGCAGCCTTTCAGATAGCTGCTGGAGGATCCGGCTTTACCCTGGGATTGCTTGCAAATCGCCTATAACCGGTGCTTCACCTGGCTTGCCCCTAGCAGAATCTACTGGTGAGCTCAGCTGGAAAAGGAAAGCAAAGCCCCTCTCCAAGTGTTTGCTAAGAAGTATTTCTCAGAGCAGCCGCAAGAGGCTCCTGCAGCCAAAGAAGAATCGTGCAAGTAGCGGCTCTTCTTTGTCACCAGAAGAAGGAGAAGCAGCGGGATGTTACACTCCTGCCTGTGAGCAGGAGAGAGCCATTCAGCTCTGGGACTCATTTCCCTCGCCCCTGGGGTAGAGTGAAATCAGTCTGGGTTTCAGTATCCGCTGCTCCCAAAGACGAACTCTTCAGCACGCGTTGGAAGTGGGACCCTGGAGCTCTGTGTGTCTTGCGAGTATCGACCGTCTCCTATTGTTCCGGGCATCTTTGTAGCTGTAGCGTTAACCATCCGCCCACCCGCAGACCGGGACAAACCTACAGGAAGGCAGCCCAGGAAATGCCGCGCCCACTAACCGGCTGCGGCTCCCCAGGAGCTGTCCACGCCGCAGGTGCTGAATTTGGGGGTAGACGCCGGGACTCGATAACAGCGAGCGGAGGCTGCTCATGCGCATACAAACAACACTTGCGAAACTCCCCAACACAAATGGAAATCCCCGGACAAACAGCCACATATGATATAACATCCGCCGTCCTATTCCGGCTGAGACACCAGTCTAGCAAGGTCTCGCGCCCACTTTTCCCGATTTCACTGCTGTGAATAATTGCACACAATGTTGTATCCAGCTCCGGTGCAGGTTTTTCTGAGCAATGAGTCCGCTTTAGCAGGCGTCCTCGGACAGTCTGCTACGATGCAATTTCCTTATGACCTTAGAGCTGGCAAAAGTGTGGCTGGTATTTGTAAAACCGTTGTTTATATAACGCTCGCCTCTCTTCCCAAATCGCCAGGAACGTTAAGGTGGGAGTTTAAGATGAACTTTAAATTTAGATAACATACTTTCCATTAGAGAAGACAAATACATGTATATTATATACCATATGCAACATTGTTGAAGGAAGAGCCACCTTTCACTGAGACCTAAGATATAACAATAGTTCCGTTTAGGAACAATGAGTTATGCAAAGGTACTAAATCAATTCCTTCAATAACATGCCTTTATAAATCTACCTTAAACTGTTTTAGACACCTGAAATATGGTCATTTATCCGAAAAAAAATTGTGGATAATTGCAGATAACCTTTCAAATGAGCATATCAAAACATCGCAAAAGAGGCTCTTCATTGAAATAAACATTTCAAAGCCCTGCACTATGAGATAGGCAGTATGGTGAATTTTAGAGCACTGAAAATGGAAATAAAGCTTTCCTTTGAACTTCTGATCCCTCTTCTTACAAAGAACGGGAGGTTCCATAGTTAGCCTGGATTCCCCTGCTGGCAATATGAGAGAGATACAGATTTGATAACAGGTGATTAATAATAAGTTGCATTCAATGCAATTAGATAAAGTCAACACATAACAACTAATGTATAATAGGACAAATGAAACTATAGGTTCCAATAAATGTGCATCATTGGAAGTTAAGTGCCCGGATCACGGTGGATTTCCTTTAAGTTGTATCATTCCAATAATAAATAACATCGGGAACATAAATCCTTCTAGTTATCTCTGTAACTATTTTTAGACTTCACATTACAAGTTATTCTGAGCACAAGATTACAATTTAATGTATCACTCCTTTTTCATTTAGTGTCGTTTATGATCATTTAGAAGCCTTGGAGGAGGGAAAGGAAGAAATTATGCCTGATTTACTTTCACAACAAAATGAATATATAATGTATTTTTATCAGGCTTTCTTGTTTCTATATTTGTGTAATGTAAATCAAATCTTTTGACTGCTTTTGTTCTGTTTCCAAAGTAACGTGGATATTATTCGTCTGATACCTCAGACGTGAAGTAGTAAATCAAAAATCATGCCCACGATATTTTTTGAATCGCAGTGTGTTCAGGTCCAAGCTTCAGGTTCAGGTTCAGATGCTGTTCAGGTCCAAGCTATTATGTCTGTTGGCTTGAAAACACTTTGGGTCAAACTTGCTTCTCAACACTTACTTCCTATGGTGGCGAATACATTATTTAGACGTACCCACTGCCAACATAGCAGAGACTTGGGTTGTTTGTTGTACACCTGTTGTAATATGCACCACCACCATCGAAATCAACGATCTCCGTTCTAAACAGAAACCCACCCGGGGCCACAGTTACCAAGAGCGGGTTGGACTGGGGGTGGGTGCGAGAGTCCGCATTACTATGCGGAGCAAAGGGTTCCTGTTTTGGCCCGTCGCCCGGGATTGTCTCCAAGAGGAGGGCAGATGCAGGCTGTACTGCGCGCACACACACACACACACACACACCCTCCACCTCAAGTTGTGCCTGTGGGGCTCTGAACCTTCCCGCCTCACGCTCGTTTGTGTCCTTATCACTGGTAGGGACCTCCCCGCGCGTCCAAGGAAACCCACAGCAACGGCTCGCCCGGCTGGGCTCGGATCCCGCCTCGCCCGCTGTCAAAACTCGGCTCCTCCTCGCCAGGAGCGGAGCGGAGCGGAGCGGAGCGAACCGCCTGGAATGGGCCCCTGGCGGCGGGGACGCTGCCAGCCCAGCCCCGGGGCTGTGCGGGAGAGCCCGAGCCGGCGGCTGGCCGGCATTTAAGCGCCCCAGGGCCAGGCGGGAGTTCCCGCTCGCTTCTCCCCGCGTCTAGCGCTGCGGGAGCGGGAGCGCGCGGGAAGGGCTCTCGGCCAGACCCCGCTCCTTTCGGACAGCCCCGCTGGGACCTGTTGGACAGGGACAGGGACCCAGGGGCTCAGTGCTGCAGGGCCGGGCCGGGCCGGGCTGAGGGGGGCTGGTGCGCTACCCCCCCCCCGTCCCCCCCGCGCCTGCTGTCCTGGCGGTGCCTGGTCTCGCCCGCCGCTCCCCACCGAAGGTGCCCGGCTAACACACCTCTGAGGAGCAGGAGGGGCCGCTCCCTTAGTCCAGCCCAGTGAGGGGAAGCGCCGGAGCGCCCGCGGAGCCGGCTGTCCACTGGGAGCGTCTCCTCGGGGGGCTGGAGCAGTGCAAGGGGCTATTCCCGCCCCCCTCCCCGGAACACACCGAGAGCGAGCGGAGCCAAGCGGCAGCCCCTCGCCTCGCTCTTTACCGGGTGAGCGTCCGGCCGCATTCCCTGCATCCCGCTGCTCCTGGTACCTGCTCGGATCATGTCCGCTAAGCTGCTGGTGCTGCTCTTCCTCCTGGCAGTGTTTCAAGCCTGGTAAGTCTGCGCGGCGCGGCCCCTTCCCGTGTGTCCTCCCAGGTGCTCCCGTGTAACGTTTGCTGCTCAGGCCGGAGCATCGCCCGCGGAGTTGGGAACAGACTGAGTCCGAGGGACACCGGAGGCTATTCCGCCCCTTGCTCTTGCCCCCGTTATCGTCTGCAATATTTGTATTCTGCGGGCTCTGTAGTGTAGCTACCCCCCCCCCCCGCGCCCTCCATTCACTGTCATTAGCCGTTATCTCGGACGGGTTTTGTACTACGCCCGAGCTCAGGGCTGTAATTTAAGGCTCGAGAAACTGAGCCCCTCAGGCTTCTGCCCTGGAGTTAGGGCAGAAAATCTCCCCGCTTCACCTGGCTCTGCAGAAAGTTTCCCCATTACTTCGCGTGTCGTGGAATGAACCGGGCCCCGAGGGTTGCCCCCTGGGATCTCTCTGCAGCTGCACCCACTTGCTAGACATGGCGCGGTTCTTTTACGGACTATGCAGCGTGTGGCTAGGTCAGGGGTATCATTCAGACAGGGGTTTAGTCTTCAAAGTACCTGCCTCGGGGATTCAAGGAAGCCAAGGAAAGCAGGGAAGGACGGGACACTCTGGCTGGAAGCAGGTAAGGTCTGCCTAGGAAAAGGTAACTCAGACAGAGACCAAGTCAGTAACCAAAAGGCTAGTGCAAGCTTCACTAGTTCTATCACTGCAACGGATGCAAACAGGTCCTCTCAATTTCTTGCGATGGTGATTTCTTCGGCAAGATCAAAGCGATTTTTTTTGCCTAATTTTTTCCTCTGAGGTTATCCACGGGAAGGTTTTCCGTTGATAATAGTATGAAGGGGTTATGATAATACCTTAATAATCACACAACTGTCCCCCCGTGGAAACATCACTATGGAAATGTCATCCTGGCAAGCTTAGCCTGGTGGGAGCTGATCTCTAGCAAACCCTTCCTCATAGGAACACCCCTTGTTCACCTGAGCTCCATTCAAATGAATGGGAGAACTGCAGGAGTAAGAGTTACTCAGGTGAGCAAGTGTTGCAGAATCGGGCTTTTCAAGGAAAGTTCAGGGCACTTCACCACTTCCAGGATCAAGCCCTTAGTGACAGAAACTCCCTCTTGGTTGATTATTATTAATTTATAATATTTAATGGAACACTTGAAAACGTAGGCGATTGGCCAGTTCTTACAACAGAAACCAAAGGCTGAGACCTTAAGAGGAGAAAAACTGACGAACTCTTCAGGAAACTCTAATGAGGAGAGCTGTGGTAAACACCCTGTCATTTACACGGCAAGTCTGGAGTACAATCTGCACAGCGAATACTCTTAGTTTAAACTCCAAAGTCCAGCCCAGTATTTCTCACTGGGTAACTTTCCGTAAGACCATTAAGTCTCCTATGGAACAGTTGCTGGGAATGCTGCCAGCGGCATCTCCCCTGAACACAGCACACTGAAGTGAAAAGGCGCAGACACATTGAGAGTTAACTTGCTCGCTTTCTCTCCCACGCACACACAATCTAGTTCATAGTCATTTTCAAACTGAAATGCTGAATTCCTGATTACGTGGACATTCAGACTTTTTCTTTGTAAACCAAACCCTGGGGAGAGAGTGCGTCTCAGACCCCTTCTCAGCTCACCTCACTATCTGGTACTCATTCCGGGCAGACACAATTTTTCCTCCACTCCCCACAAGCCCATGGTTACCTCATTGTTTATTAATGTCAGCTCTTCAGAGCAGATGGCAAGATCTAGAAACTGAGGCTGCAGACAACTTTTCCCCGTTAAAGAAAACGACTTCCTACAGCATTTCAAGCTTCCTTCTCTGCTGTGTTTTTTGGGGGTGCACCACAGTTTTGTTTTCCTCTCATAATAATAATAATAAAAAAGCTAGTGTTACATAATAAGGATTTGGAGGGGTGACAGCCCTGTTTACCATTTTATAACATACCTAGAAAACAGCCCCTCTTTCTCTGTGACTGTTGAAAAGTCTTGGAATATGGTTGTAGGCTCCTGGGAGTGGGGACTAAGCAGTTTAGCAATGACAGTGCATCCTAAATGCTTAGTAGGAACCTACTGGGTTAGAAGCACATAAATAAAGGTAATAAAAGTGCCTGTGATTGTATATAAATAAATAAATAAAATGCATATCACTGTAGTTAGCATGAATTACTCTGAATATTTTAGGTACATCTCCCAACCCCCAGTTGCAATCAAGCATCTAGATGCAACACAAACCTCCAGGATGTAGCTTTCTGGGAAACAATTTACTGGAGGAAGATTTAAAAAAATCTGGCAAGTGTTATATTATTGTTGATTATGAGTTTAAAGAAGCTAATATCTAAATTGTGAACCACTATACAAAATCAATGTGCTAGAATGAACATGGCCCTCATTTACACCCATGCAACCTGATTCCTCCAGTGGAGTTGCGAGGATACAGCGGTCAGAATTTGTCCAAATGCCTAGTTTTCATTCATAGTCTGTACAATAATGCAGATAATTAATTGTTGTACACAAGAAATGTGTATCTAAAAAATAGTGTATGATTGAGTGATTCTGAAAATGTTGCATTACAAATATTTGGCTTATCAAGAGTCTCAGAGAAAAAAAATCTTAGATTGAGTGACACCAATGAACAAGAAGAGCTGAAAGTTATAGCTCATGCCCCAGAAAATAAAGTTTCATTATTTAAAATGCTTCCTTCCCCCCGTTTAGTTATATATCTTTCAGGCTTCATCCTACAAGTCTTCCACACATAGAACTCCCAGTGGCTCCATTTAGAAATAATTCTATATAGGCTTAATGTGAACAGGGAAAAAACTGCTCCCCCCCACCTCAAACAACAACCCTTTACATATATGGTATATTCTTTGAAGGATTCAGAGAATGGCACCCTGAATAAAATCTTTATTCACTATGATAATTGTGGATGATTTTCTATTTATACATGGTGCCCATCACAGACAATCTAGACATTTAAAAGCATTATAAAAATAATAATCCAATGTCATTATACACACCCCTCCCAAAGTACTCCTGAACCCATCAAAGAAGAAATACAAATAAATTCTAGGCTTAGCTCAACTCATCCTTTCATAAAAAGCCTGAGCAAAGAGTTACGACTTTCAATGTGCCCCAGAAGATCAACAAATTGGTACTGAAGGAAGGAGAGAAAGCAAGTTTAAGAGTTTATGGCCTTGTCTATATTTGGGGCTTGCACTGATGCAGCTTTGCAGATAGCTCTAATTTGGGGAAATCTCTAGTGTAGATATGGCCAATGCATCTGATTCTCCACTGCTTTGCACCCTGTGTTGTCCTTCACACTTTGCAAAATGGGTGTAAAATTACACCAAATCAGAATGGCATAGGCAATGTAGAAGGCTATGGAGAATCAGGCCCAAGGTTCCACAACTGAGATCATCTTCTTACAGCTGCATATATGCAACTCTCATGACAGTCTGTGTCCAGATGTTCTCAAGTGTGATGGATAAAGTACATGTGGTCTCTAACATATTGAAATTCAAACCATAAAAGACTTTGGAGATTAAAGTCAATATTTTGCATTGCACTCAGAAAGCAACTGGTAGGACAGATGAAAATGGATTCTCATGTGTGAAAACAGCACTGTATGTTCAGCCACATTCTATGCTAGCCAGGTGTGCTGGAATAATTTTTATAGCAGGGGTGCTGAGAGCCATTAAACCAAACTGTAAACTCTGTATATAATGGAAACCACTTAAAGCCAGGGGGTTCAGCTGCACCCCCCAAACTCTTAGTTCCAGCACCTATGGCACTAGCTAAAGTTTCTGGACAATTATTAGTTGTCAACTTATTTTAATGCTTTATTCACATAACAAAGATAATCTACCTCTTGTAGAAAGAAGAATCTTAGCTCCTGAAATGCCCCAAATACAGAACTATAAAAACAGAATGGCTCAGACTCTGAGATTCAAACAGACTTATGCAACATATTTATGTACTTGTGATAATTCATATTACATTCAAGAAGCATGTACTTAATTCTAACCCTTGTACTGCATTAAGTTCTGAAATTCAAAAAACATTGAGTGTGTAATAATTTATTAATAGGATGAAATGATCAGGAAGTATTAAAAGAGCTGAATTTTTAATATTCCTATTACCCTGCTGTGCAAGAGATGAATCAGTTGTGTTGAAGGAGTCAGTATAATACTGCAGAATGTTCACCCACCATAGAATTCTGTTACCAGTTACCCGGTCACCAGTGAGTTATTCGTTACCTATCAGTTAATCTGTTGATTTTTCAAAAAAGTGATCTAGTCTGCTCCCTGCATTAATCCACAGATTGAAGTTCCAGTGAGAAATCAGTGGTGTGAGATGGATTATATAATTATTTTCAGTTAGTGCCCCTACACAGACTTTTACTTCTGGTAATAAATACCTCCTTTAATAAAATAGTTCTAAAACTAGATAGCTGTGAGAGAATAAAGAACTCAAACTTATTGAAGTGCCTGTTGAGATTTAGTCAATGTAAATTCAGATTTTAGTTATATAATATAACATTTGATTTTTTTTATTGCAGCTCCAGAAAGGTTGAAGAGGATGAATATGAAGATGTAACAGGCAACCAGAAATGGGTATTAGCTCCAAAAACGCAAGACACAGATGCGACTCTCATATTAAACAAGTTGCTGAGGGAATATGACAAAAAGCTACGGCCAGACATTGGAAGTGAGTCCTCTTTTTCTTTCTGTAGAAAAGATACAAAATATTTCTAGCTAGACAATGGTGTGTTTGTATTAATGATGGGCTTGATTTGCAAAGTTAAGATCTGGATCCAAACTTTGACAAAGATCAGGAATGTTCAGGTCCAGGCTTTTGGTTCAGGCTCAGTTCTAATGTAGTGTGGCAGAGCTCCAACCTTGTCTCCATGGGTCCCGCACTTCTAGGTGGTTTACGCTAGCCTCAGTGGCTCACTGTGACCGTCCACATAGCCCTTCTCTCTCTAGGGCCAGGGTTACAGTTTACTGAGCCCTTTTCATCATAAGCCAGCAAGGAGGTTGGTGAAAGAACTCCCACAGTCTCTGTTGTCCCTAGGGGCTTATTTCAGAACAGTTTAGCCTCCTTTCCTGATGGGCCTGTCTTCCCCTCCCAGGAGGTGTTTCTGTAGTGGCAGGTTGGGGGGAACCCGGGCCCGCCCTCTACCCTGGGTTCTGGCCCAGGGACCCTAATGGTAGCAGCTGTTGGCAGCCAACCTTTCACTTCCAGAGTTGCTACATTTCCCTGAGCCACTTCCCCACAGCTCTCCTGCTTCTCTCTTCTTCACCCTTACCTTAGGGCTCCCTTACTGATGGTTTGAGGGTGTTTTCATTAACCAGCCCTTCAGCCACACTTCCTCTCCTTGGCTCTCTTCAACCTGACTGGAGTGAGCCCTTTTATAGTATCAAAAGGGCCTTAATTAGAGTCAGGTGTTCACATTACCTTAATGGCCTCACCTGACTCTTTGCAGGTTAATTAGAGTCAGGTGTTCTCATTAGCCTGGAGCAGCCCCTGCTCTGGTCACTCAGGGAACTGAAAACTGCTTATCCAGTGGCCAGTATATCTCTCTTCTACTACTCTGCTGTTCCCAACTGGCCTGGGTCTATCACAGTAGGTATTCAATCCTAGCATTTTATAGCAATTTACAAATACTAATTCTTACACCACCCTTAGGAGGATGCTCAACATGATTAGAGCTGTTTTACAGAGGGGCAGTTTGGTGCACAGAAATATTAAATGGCTTGTCCAGGTTTATATGATTGGTCATTGGCAGAATCAGGAATATATTTATTTCCATTTGAGTACACAAGACAAAAAAAAGCTCTCTGTGCATCCTGACAAATGATTAAAACAACAGTTCACAAAACCAACAAAAACAGCAACAGAAGCCCAGCGGACTCATATCCGGTCCCCTTCTAACAGTGCTGTATAACTACATAAGTTCCCTTGCCAAAGGGCCTCCTGCAGCTCAGAAGGAGGGGGCTGGATTTGTCTCTCTGAAGATGAAGGGCAACTTGTAGAGAGTTTCCTAAATCTTCCAATCAGAAACCAGGGGAAATGCCTCCCGGGTGATCAGATGGAATGTGGGAGTCTAGTGGCAATATGGATATATGATAGGAATTGGATTAGATAAGAACAAAACAGATATCTTTCTATAATCAATTCTTTTGACTCATTTGCTCATACAGCAAGATTTTTCTCTTCTGTGACAATATATATGAAGTTCTATCTTTCATTTTACCATCCCTTGTGGTTATGCACACTTTGGTCATAACCTTTGAGAGAGAGAAATAAAGAGTCAATATAGCTTTTTCATTTCCCTCACTTCATGTATAGGTAGGGGAACAAAAAAAAAGGTAAGGGAATTAACCTAAAATGCCCAATGTGCATGCTCTGCTATTGATTGATTTTTACAGAGAGATCAGGGAGATAATCCCTAGCCCTGAGTACAAACAGAACAGAAATGCGGTGACAGCAAGTGTATTTAATGTACCCTCTAGAAGTTCTCTGTTCTGGTCAGTCCTTATTGTTATAACAAGTGCCAACCAGCTAGGCATTAGTACGATTCTAATAAATCTGTCCTATACTAATAGAACATCCCTACATCAGGTTCTTTAATTAGTAATTACAGTGGTATTTCCATCATGCTGGAAAAAAGCATAACTGATAGAAGTTTGTGCTTTTACTGTACAGCAACAGTTAATCTTTCCATCTCCCTAATTTGCTAGACTGGTTTCAGCAAATCTTTAATACCCGACGGAATCATGTTCTTCTGAGTTGCAGCAGGAACAAGGTTCCCAGCCATCAGTAACATCTGCAAGAAATGTTGGGACTGATATTTCAGTTTGCTCGGTACAACCTGTCCTAAGATCACTAACTTTGGAGATAAATCATCGCTCTGACACAGACCTGAATGAACAGGATAAATTGGGTATGCTTCTGGGGGGCGAGATAATAATTTAGAATCGGGAAGTGAGCTTCCACAAGATTAGTAGTGGTCATATATTTTCTCCAGCATTGAAAAGGTCATTTACTGCCCAAATAATTCCCATTATCTTCCCCCCAAACAGTCACAAATCTTGTTTTCGATAAAGTAGTTGCATTACACAGCACGGGATAAAGCATTTACAGTTCTGGATTCTGTCAATAAAGTTTATGTATAGGGGTCCCATAATTTCAGTCCTGCAACGAAGCACTCCCCGACCATTAATTAACTTACCCCCACAACAGCCCTGTGATGAAGGGAACTAATATTGCTATTTTACAAATGAGGCACTTACCCAAGGTCAAACAAGAAGCCTGAGGGAAGATCAGATATTGAACGCAAGCCTCCTGCATCCCAAGCCCGTACTGCAATATCGCCCCTTCCTCTCCCACAGAGCACAGCCATAGGTGGCTTTACTAAGCCAGAGCATACAAAGCTCCTAATGTCAAAGTATGTGAACTAAGGAAAAGAGCTAAGCTAAATTTTCTCTTAAGAGCGTCCAGAGATATAAACATATTGCTTGAGATAGATGAATGTAGTATATTAATCCTCCTACCTTAACTGTGGTATCTGTCTCATAAAAGGATCAGGGTGGAAAATGCATTAGACATCCTGGGGCATAAAAGAGAAAGCACACAGTTTGGAACATTAAGAAAAAATTGGAGTTACATAAGATACTAATATACCACTGGGTCAAATACAATGTTTAGTATCCAAGCAGAAGTTAAACTGATGATAGACACAGAGTTAAATCTGTCCTGGGGTACAACAGACTACTCATCAGGGGCTTTTCATTTGTTCAACATTTCCTATATTTAATGGAGCAGTGGCTATTCACCATTCTATGCAACTTTGCTATGCACTTGGTTATTCCAGTTCTTTACACTGAAGCCAAGATTTTTGATAATGGAAGCCTAAAACTAGGCTTTTAAATAGGTGGCCTGATTGTCAAAAGTGCTAAGCACCCAGCAGCTCCCAGGGAAGTTAATGTGAGCTGCTGGTTGTTTGGCACTTTTGAAATTCAGACCATGTCTTTAGGGGCCTATGTAGGCACCTAAACGTGGGCACCCATATTTGAAATTCTCATTCCAAAAGCAGAGGGAGAAGGGGATTGTGAGAGGAAAAAGGGGTATGTGTGTGTGATTGGCACAGCATAAAGCTCATGCAGTGAAATGATCTATGGTCTTATACTCTGCCCATGAGATCTGAGTGCCCACATGATATATTTCAGTCACATCTCATCCCAGCCAGGAATAACACCCTGCAGGGGATCTAAATGCATAGGAGGCTCATGCTGCTGGAAAATATGGCAAAGTCACATTCTTTCCAAACCCACCCTCAGAGCTGTGAGACATGACAACAAACCTGCAGGCACTGGGCCTGGGTGAGGGGAATTGTCTGACCCAACCAATAGGCAGAGGTGCTACAGGGCATTACCTCCCTTATGCCTTTACAGGAGGCATCTAAGTCAAAGGTACCCCTTGGGACTTTATAATCAAAGCAGTACTGTACTAGAGGTACATCTGATCCTAGTCTCCTATGGCTGCACACTTGGGAGAGGTTTTCCCTCCCTAAGCATCACAGCTTCCAAAGATTTGGGTTTTAACTGTTGTATTTGGCAGTTTTCCCATTATGTCACAGAGCAATAATTATTTTCTGAATAGAAAAAAAGAACACATCCTATATTAACAGTTTATAGCAGAAGACTGATACAAGTGTCTAGTATCTGGGCCACACACTTACTACTAGCCATAGTCCTGGGACTAACAATACCTGCTCTGGGGCAAGTTATTGGTGCAAACGGTACCAAGCTCAAGGAGCAGGATGCATTGGCTCTTACCTGGAGAGCGCCTTCACTGTGCTCTGAAGCCTCTCCCAGGGCCAGATACTCAAGGACCTGCTCCAAATCCCACCGAAGTCAAAGGAAAACCTCTCATTTACTGCAGTGGGCTTTGCATCAAGCCCTAATGGCTAGAGTCACAAAGGGACCTAGGCACTGCAGTACTTCACCCCTCGGTGCCCTGCTGCCTAATGGAATTCCCAGTCCCAAGCTGGGCAGCCAGGTTCCCCAGGCATTGTGTGGGGAGAGCTGGGCCTCTAAAAAAGAAATTCACTGAAGCCAGCAAGCTGATTTCTGCCATCAGGCATGCACAAAACCAACGAAATCCTGAGGCTGCTGAGTTGCTTGGCACCCCAGTTCATGCCTAAGCCCTGGTAGGATTCTCAAACTAGGCATTTCCGCATCTACCTTGCTTGCAGGGCTTGAGCCAGTAGGCAGACTGTGAGCATGCCTAATCCACACAAAGGATGATGGGGGATGAGAAGTTTGGGGGCTGGCTGGCATGTGTGTCCCCCATTATACCCAGTAGTCAGGGCACTTACCTGGGATGTGAGAGATCAAGTTCAAACTGCCTCATGTGGACCCTCCATCTCCCAGGCAGGTGCCCTAACCATCAGTCTATGGTATAGTCAGAGGGCTCCCAGCCCCTCCTCTTGAAGCTGTTCCACTCTCTCTGTTCATTAATGCAGGGAGGTGATGCTGACTCACACACTCCCAGTGCCCTCATCACGGTGCTATTGGTTATAATGGGGAGTGGCTCTCTTCCCAAGAAAAGGCTGATTTTGCTCAGGTGCCTAACTCCAGGAGAGGGTTCACATCTGTGAATCCTGATCAGAGACAGGTATCTCCTTCTGATCTGTTGGTTAGTTCCCTAAGTCCCTTAGGGAATCTGGGTCTTAAGCCCCACCCCTTCCTTAGCGTTTAACTCCTGGCTAGCTTAGGTGGCTCCCTTCTGAGCATTGTGACATCCCTTTCTTAGCATCTAACTCTCCCCAAACAATGCATAGGGAGCCTATGTCTAACTCAGGCCTGTCAATTCCATGCATCAGGACACCTAGGAGTTAGGCATTGTCACACTGAGCATTGCAACACCTAAATCCCCTTTGTGACTCTAGCCCAAGCACATATCTGGCTATAGAGTAAGGTCAGACCTCACCAGAGGAACAGGATTTTCCTAACACACAGGATTAAGCTCTGACATTTATTTCGAATACAAATATTGGCCCTAAGACCTAACTTCATATTTATGTATCTAACGACAAGTGAAATAACTGACAAAGCAATAGGCAACGGAGTGATTTACAATAATGCAGCCTGAAATCCAGACAGCCCAAACCTTACTTATCCCCCTTAATTGGTCACATTTTGTCATTCCCATATAGGTTTTTAATCAAACAATACTAACTTGCCTACTAATATAGCTCACATTTTTTAAAAACCAAAAAAACAGTAGCACATGACAAAATATATACCCTTTTAAATTAGTTTATTTTAATGTCTCTTTATTTCCCAATCATCTTGTGTCCAGTTTAGTCCATGACTGGTTTTAAATTTTTAGAAGTGTCTGGAAAAATGAAGCTAGTTTTATTATATTGTTTAGATCTCATTTTTACATGTAAGATAGTTCATCTTGGACACACATGCAGAGATCAGAGGAGGCTTCATTGCTTCAGAAGTACAATTTGTGACACCTTCCAGGGAGAGTCATTGTGTTCTCTGAAGAAATTTTATATCTAGAAGATAACAAGTTGGCTGTTTCTTTTATGGTTGGTGAAAGTCATATAAGGGAGAAACTTCACATGTATAGTAGGACTTGCTCAGTATGCAGTGGGGCACATAGTGCTCCTTCCCCACCACAGGAAATCTATGTGGGCAGGAGGAGAGAGTGAGGGGCAATGGAAGGATGAGAATAAGAGATAAGAGGGGTCATCAAAGAGAGGAAAGGGATGTGACAGGACAAAAAAGAGAAGGTAAGGACAAAAAAAAGAGAACCTGTGGATGTAGCAAGAAAGAGAGGCGATGGAGAATGGTGTGATGGGGACAGGGGCAGGGGGAAGTGAAGATAGTAGAGAGAGCACCTAGAAATGAGAAAGGAGGGTAGAGGAGGAGCATCGCATCACCTTTCCAAATTTACAACAAGAAGTAAGACAAAGAGTTGTTCCATAACATTTGACAGTAACATGCCCTCAAACTATGTATGGCCCACAGGAAGCACCCCAATTCACCCCAATGCACCCAGACTTGTGGCTTACAAAGGCAAATTGAGCCTCTTGCTATGAGATCTCTCTGTCCTCTCTCCAGAGCCCTTAGCCTCCCATCCATTTCTAACACTGCAGTAATGACTATCTAGTGCTACCTGCTAGGGCTATGCAGCTGGACCCTCATGAGGGCCTATGCACCTTCCATTCTTCCTCCTCACGTGAGGCCACTGTACATTTATAAGAGTTGTGTGTGATTCTTTTCACATCTACTACTTCACTTTTGCTGATGAGACCACAGGTTTCTCATGATTACTTTTATGTCATCTCGAGAACCTGATGTTTCTATAGCTTGAAAAATAATATTACCTCTCTTGACTCAAGCAGTTAACCAATATATGGGGTCCTACAGATTGTTTCTCTTCGGAGGAGAAGTTGATGCTGTAGTCAGGTATTTCTTTGATACAACCCTGTTTATTTACAAAGAATGTACATTGAACAAAGCAGGAATCAAACATCAGGAAATAGTCTCTTTGCTCATAATTCCAAGCCTCTTTCAGACCGGCACTCTACCCTAAAGGTCTCCCTTGGTAGGGTTTTTCTCAGGCCCTACACTCCCAGTGGTTGTCCTGCTGTCTCCTTGGCTTTCTGCTGCTTCTCTGTTAACTTCTCTGGTGCTTCTCTTCTCACACACAGCTCCGCCAAAGCCAATACCTATTCTCCCCACAGTGAAATCCCTCTCCCCACATAGCTCATATGTGGCCTGTAGTTTGAGTAGTAGCTCTTATTGTTTCAGTTCTCTCATTCCATAAATTAACTTAATGGTTTTGTATATTTTGCATAGATGAAGGGTGGCTGTTTCATCCACCAGCTTTAAGGAGATTTCACTCAACTCCCGGGAGAGCAATAACATTGGTAGGAGTGTTAAGTGTGCTGCTACTGTGTGCAGCAAATCTTTGAATTCATAGATGGAACAGAAACCATGGAGGACCGATGATATCATACCCACAAATTATGAGAATGTTCAATTTTTTTGTGGTCTGTTTGAATCTTCTTTGGGGCAGAGGGGAACCCTGTCTGGGAAACAGCTTGCAGAGAGATGGGGAAATGGTCAATAGGAATGGAGTGAGAGGAGATCTATGATAAAGCCTCCAAGCATTTACACCTGTGAAGAGCAAGTCTATAACACCATTCTGGGTTTCTATGACACCACACAAGCTCCCTGAACTCAGGTCAGAAATTTTTTTTCAACACCATTATTAGCTCTTTAATGCTCATACACTCAATTTATTCTACATATGGGCCAATCATTTCTATCAACAAAGCTTCTTACAAATGTAGGTCCCACCCCTATAACTAGTAGCCTACAACCTTCATAAAATCCAGTAGACTTCAATGGGCCACTGTGCAGGTACAATGTCTGTGCACATGACATCATTTGCAGGATGAGAGTCTTATGTCCTAAGCCAGCAAACACTTGTGCTCATACTTAACTTTCCTAAAGTCAGTTGAGCTGCCCACGTGAGTAAAGGTAACCACATGCAAAATAAATACATAAATAATAAGACCTAGCTCTTATGTAAGCATTTCCAGGACTGGAGCCTTATTCATGGCTTCTGTCCAGGTATAAACCCTTCTTAGAAGAACTAAAGGGCTTGAATCCCTCCACTCTGAAGTGGAGATGAGAACATATCCACTCATCACATTAATGAGCAAGATTGCCCATTCCAGACTCAGTCTGGGCTGTAAACCGGGTATGTAATGTTTCTGTTATGTTGAAGTGTGAAGGAAGATCCTGAATGGATTTCCCCCCCTCAGTGTTTCCCTCTCTTTAAAAAAATGTAATTCAAGGAAAATGAATGACATATTTTACACACTATCAAATGACAATTACTGCTATAAAACATAACAGGAATCAGATCTGCCCAAATGGGGGGAAATAGAAGACTTAACAGTCACAGACTGTCTGTAAGAGTCTCTCTGATTGGTGACAATGGGCAGGCACTTCAATATGAGCCTAGTGCTTTCATCAGAGGAAAAACAAATCTGAGCAGAAAAAGGGGCTTGCGAGATGGGAGTTGTTTCCAGGCATGTATTGAATCACTGTTGTTGTTTTTTTAAAAAAATACTATATTATTTATATGTTAATTTGAGGGACTTTTTATGGACCCTTCCTTCTTCTGTAGAGAAGGCACTAGCAGGGAGGAAAGCCCTGATCCTGCAGTCAGGTGTAAGCCCTGTGGCCAATAGGATACAGTACTCTGTGGGCACTAGGGTCTATATATGTGGGTTCACATGCAGGATTTAGTAGACATTTATGTACATGCTTACCTTCTATTCACCTGCTTAAAGTTAAGCATGTGCATGCATGTTTGCAAGATCATTCTGTGAGTAGCCAGGAAGAAGAATATAAACATTCTTTGTTTAAAACTTTAAAGCTGACAGGAGATTTATACAAAATAAGGGATTATCATTAGCCTGTTGAGGGAATTACCTAACAGATAATCAGGATAAATAGCAGCCTGATGTTTACTACTAGACCCAGGGTTCTCACTACTCGCATCGCTCTCAGCATTGCCTATGCAAGACAAGACATGCTTGTTTTTTCAAATCAGCCATCTTTACAGACAACCCATTATCCACCACCCACCCAAGAGTAGTAAAGCTTTCTTCTTCATTCATTCATTTAGAAGCAAGCTACATGTGATTCAAGAACTAGAAATGTTCACATTTTTCATGCAAACCTATTTTTGGGAAAATGGGAGAATGGCTTTTTCATTAAAATGGAAATTTCCATGGGAAATATTTATAGTTTAAAAAAAATCAGGTTTTTGTAAAAAAAGAAATTTTAATCAAGACAATTCCAGCAAAAATGAAATCTTATTGTCATCATTTCTTTTTTTTGTGGGAACAAAAACCATTTCCTGACCAACTCTACCAACTCTCACCATATTTCAATACAAAGAATATTTCTTAAAACCACATTCATCAATTTTCTCAGTCACATACTAGTGTTTCTGCAACAAAATGTCTTACCCCAGCCCCCCTAGGGAACTACATTTTACAGAACACCATGGCCTCAATTCACAAAGGAACTTAGGCATGCAACACTAAGCATCACTACGCTGAATGTTTAGGCACCTATAAAATCAGTGGAATTCACAAAGCCTACGAGAGGTGCCTACACTCCCTACACAATGAATGGGGAGAGAGAGGGGCCTAAAAATGGGATTCACAAAAGCCAGCACACGAGGTGGCTCTTCACCTTGGGTATCCAATAGGCGATGCCAAAGCAAGCAGGGTGCCCTAAGCTCAGAGAGTTTGGCACCTAAGTCAAGGCTGGAGGGAGGCACCTCCCTCTTCTTGGGAGTCTCAGCTGCAAACACTCTCTTGGCCTGTGCCTGTTGCTGTTAGCCCTCCCACATAACTTTTAGCCTAGTGCTTAGGGTACTCATTTGGGATGTGAGAGATCCCCAATTCAACTCCCCCCTCCACCTCAGGAAGAGAAAAGATTTGAACAGGGATCTAATACCTCTCACTTGAGTACCCTAACCATTGGGATATAGAATGGGGCAAGGGGCACCCTCCATCTCTCCTGATGAAACCATTCTACTGTGGAAGAACCCTTAAGCTAGCCAATGGGAAATGTTGAGGGGTATGTGCTAGCCCCAGCCCACTCTGAGTCCAGCACCTCAGTCCAGGCTGCAAAGAGGCGCCTATTTCTGCTAGTGAGTCATGAATTGGGGGGAACATGAGTATTTGGTTCCCTCCCATAAATTATGTTTGGGGCTCAAAACAATACAGATGGGGGAAGACTCCCCCTTCTAGCCTGTTACCTAGTGCAGGGGTTCTCAAACGTCATTGTACCATGATCCCCTTGTGACAACAAAAATTACTACACGACCCCAAGAGCGGGGACCGAAGCCTGAGCCCGTCTGAGCCATGCAGCCCCTGGTGGAGGGGAGCAAAAACCAAAGCCCAAGGGCTTCAGCTGCAGGTGGGGGGCTTTGGCTGCAGCCTTGGGTGGTGGGGCTTGGGCTTAGGCTTCGGCCCTGGGAGGAGAGGCTCAGACTTCGGCCCTGGGCCCCAGCAAGTCTATCGCCAGACCTGGCAACTTCATTAAAATGGGGTTGCAATCCACTTTGGGGTCCCAATGTACAATTTGAGAACCCCTGGCCTAGTGGATAGGGTACTCACCTAAGATGTAGGAGATGCCTAGCTCAATTCCCGACTCCTCCTCCTGTGGAGGAAAAGGGATTTGAATGAGGATGAATCAACTAACTCTGGACTACAGAGTCATTCTAACTCTAGCCCACTTAATAGTTTGAAGAACGGCTAGCCAAAAACTCCAAAGGTAATAACAAAATGTTTTTTAAGTACATCAGAAGCAGGAAGCCTGCTAAACAACCAGTGGGGCCCCTGGACGATTGAAATACAAAAGGAGCGCTTAAAGACGATAAAGTCATTGTGGAGAAACTAAATGGATTCTTTGCTTCAGTCTTCACGGCTGAGGATGTTAGGGAGATTCCCAAACCTGAGCTGGCTTTTGTAGGTGACAAATCTGAGGAACTGTCACAGATTGAAGTGTCACTAGAGGAGGTTTTGGAATTAATTGATAAACTCAACATTAACAAGTCACCGGGACCCGATGGCATTCACCCAAGAGTTCTGAAAGAACTCAAATGTGAAGTTGCGGAACTATTAACTAAGGTTTGTAACCTGTTCTTTAAATCAGCTTTGTACCCAATGACTGGAAGTTAGCTAGTGTAACGCCAATATTTAAAAAGGGCTCTAGAGGTGATCCTAGCAATTACAGACCGGTAAGTCTAACGTCGGTACCGGGCAAATTAGTCGAAACAATAGTTAAGAATAAATTTGTCAGACACATAGAAAAACATAAACTGTTGAGCAATAGTCAACATGGTTTCTGTAAAGGGAAATCGTGTCTTACTAATCTATTAGAGTTCTTTGAAGGGGTCAACAAACATGTGGACAAGGGGGATCCAGTGGACATAGTGTACTTAGATTTCCAGAAAGCCTTTGACAAAGTCCCTCACCAAAGGCTGTCAGACACATAGAAAAACATAAACTGTTGAGCAATAGTCAACATGGTTTCTGTAAAGGGAAATCGTGTCTTACTAATCTATTAGAGTTCTTTGAAGGGGTCAACAAACATGTGGACAAGGGGGATCCAGTGGACATAGTGTACTTAGATTTCCAGAAAGCCTTTGACAAAGTCCCTCACCAAAGGCTGTTACGTAAATTAAGCTGTCATGGGATAAAAGGGAAGATCCTTTCATGGACTGAGAACTGGTTAAAAGACAGGGAACAAAGGGTAGGAATTAATGGTAAATTCTCAGAATGGAGAGGAGTACTTAGTGGTGTTCCCCAAGGGTCAGTCCTAGGACCAATCCTATTCAATTTATTCATAAATGATCTGGAGCAAGGGGTAAACAGTGAGGTGGCAAAGTTTGCAGATGATACTAAACTACTCAAGATAGTTAAGACCAAAGCAGATTGTGAAGAACTTCAAAAAGATCTCACAAAACTAAGTGATTGGGCAACAAAATGGCAAATGAAATTTAATGTGGATAAATGTAAAGTAATGCACATTGGAAAAAATAACCCCAACTATACATACAACATGATGGGGGCTAATTTAGCTACAACGAGTCAGGAAGAAGATCTTGGAGTCATCGTGGATAGTTCTCTGAAGATGTCCATGCAGTGTGCAGAGGCGGTCAAAAAAGCAAATAGGATGTTAGGAATCATTAAAAAGGGGATAGAAAATAAGACTGAGAATATATTATTGCCCTTATATAAATCCATGGTACGCCCACATCTTGAATACTATGTACAGATGTGGTCTCCTCACCTCAAAAAATATATTCTAGCACTAGAAAAGGTTCAGAAAAGGGCAACTAAAATGATTAGGGGTTTGGAGAGGGTCCCATATGAGGAAAGATTAAAGAGGCTAGGTCTCTTCAGCTTGGAAAAGAGGAGACTAAGGGGGGATATGATAGAGGTATATAAAATCATGAGTGATGTTGAGAAAGTGGATAAGGAAAAGTTATTTACTTATTCCCATAATACAAGAACTAGGGGTCACCAAATGAAATTAATAGGCAGCAGGTTTAAAACAAATAAAAGGAAGTTCTTCTTCACGCAGTGCACAGTCAACTTGTGGAACTCTTTACCTGAGGAGGTTGTGAAGGCTAGGACTATAACAGTGTTTAAAAGAGAACTGGATAAATTAATGGTGGTGAAGTCCATAAATGCCTATTAGCCAGAATGGGTAAAGAATGGTGTCCCTAGCCTCTGTTCGTCAGAGGATGGAGATGGATGGCAGGAGAGAGATCACTTGATCATTGCCTGTTAGGTTCACTCCCTCTGGGGCACCTGGCATTGGCCACTGTCGGTAGACAGATACTGGGCTAGATGGGCCTTTGGTCTGACCCGGTACAGCTGTTCTTATGTTCTTAAACAATTATTTAATTAAAAATGGAACATCTTCAACAAGAAAAATGGCCAATGGGAGCTGCTGGAAGTGGCACGGACCGAGGGACATACTGGCTGCCGCTTCCAGCAGCCCCCATTGGCCTGCATCAGCGAACCGCGGCCACTGGGAGCCGCGATTGGCCGGACCTGTGGACGGGGCAGGTAAACAAACTGGCCCAGCTTGCCAGGGGCTTTCCCTACACAAGCAGCGACCTCAGTTTGAGAAACACTGCTTTAGGTGCCTACAAGGTTAGGCGGCAGCTAAACGGGAGTTTTGTGAATCTCAGTGATGTCTAAAAATGGAACCTAAGTGCCTTTGTGGATTGCCCCTACAGCTACTAGTTAGAAATTCCCATGGCTCACAGCCACCATGCACGGGGGTGGGGGTTTCATGTTTTCTAGCACTTGGCCAAGGATTTAAAAGGGATCAGTTCTTGCCACATGCAAAGGTGGCCTTGTCTACATGAGATAGTTTATCACCTTGGTTTATTATTTCTCTCCTTCACAAGAGCTGGCTTTTTAAGTTGTCTGAAGCTGTAATTAAAAAATGACAAGTGGGCAAGAAATTGACTTCAGGACAACTCATTCATGAATCCATTTTAGCTGAGACAAAACAAGAATGGCTTATACTGATTTTACAAATCTAGTTCATGAGGGCTGGTTAAAATATGGGGACCATGCTATTTTTAATTAGCAAATTTGAGTCTTGCCTCGCTTATGTTAGCATTGGTATTGATGGAGCTAGGTAGACAGTCCAATGAGAGCAGACTCTCGATTTTTCAAGGCCATATATATATTTATATATTTAAAAAAAGACTCACTACCTCATGCCACCAATGTCTGGGTCCCCATCTCCTTTGCATAGGCACTGGCACTCTGGCTGCCTCCTCCATTCCCTTTGTATATTTGAGCCTTCACAGCTTCTGGTAACCATCCCTTGGATACCCATGAGTCCAAACCAATGTGCTCCATTTAAAAGTAAAAATGTTGGCTTCTTCTGTCAGCCCCACAGACTCAACCTGGATTAATAGTCAAGCTTGGTTCTTTCCTCCCCGCTTGCCTTTTCATGACTAATAGGAAAGGTTCTGCAGGCAGAATTAGCCCCTTAGACAGCTGTGCAACTCCTATTTGCCTTTAGTGGGTTTTCACAAGTCTAGCTAATGGAAACTGGTAAGATGTTCTGTTGATGAGGTGCAAGGATGAATCAGATCCATCTCTGTCACTCTTTGCTGTGCTGACTTCACAAAGGTTTACAGGAGAAAAAAGCATTTAAAAACTTCTGATTGTAACTAAAGTAAGCAGTTTCTGAAGACACACAGAGAGCAGATCTGTTAATGGAGAAGACGGCACTTTGACTCAGTCACTTTTTAGACTAGAACTGCATTTTAAGCACTATACAAATTATAATCTTTACTGCTCAAGCTATACTGGAGTCTTTCCTCAGCCTGTTCAGCCTTCCTGGAGTGACACCCTGAAGTGCACTACAGAATACTGCTTCTGTATGGTTTGCCTCTATTTCTGTCAGCTGCTGATTGCCACACCTGATTCTTTAAATCAGCTCCAGCTATGCTGTCCCAGACATAATGGTAGGGAGCTGCTGACTGCATCACAGATCAAAATATTTTCTAAATCATATTGGAGAGACAGCTTTTCCATATCTCTGTCTGAGCAGATAAAGTTATTACTCACCAGTGTTAGTCTTCTCTTGGGGCCTCCTATGACAAAGACAGACAGCATTGAGGCATCCCCTTACCAGGAAGCAAGGAGACATGAGTTGTCAATCCAGGATCGCGTATACACATATAGAGCAAGCAAGTGTGTAAGTACTAGAAATGCTATTGTGACACTATCTGGAGTGACTCAGGAGCAAGAGTGTCAACCCCAGGGCAGACTGTTAAGATGCAGAGCAATGACCTTAAACTGTTGGTATGTTCTATAATGAGATTTCACCAACCCAGTCATAAGTGTGAACTCCCAAAGCACGATAACAGTCTTACCATGGAGCCACAGACAGTCCCCCTTGGGCATTCTTGTCTATCTTGACACACGGGCAAACTTGCCTATGATATATGGTCCCTTACACCAAAAATCACAACAATATTCAGGTCACTCCCAGTCCCAAAGGACCGCCACTTACCTGTGGTCAATTGTATTTCAGATCTCAAACCAAAGACAACACCTATAGCTAGTCCTGTAATAAACGAAATATTTTATTAACTAAGAAAATTAATTAATTATTTACAAGATTAAAGAAGATAATACACACACACAAATAAGTATCACTCCTAACTTTCAACAGATAATAGAAACTTCTATCGTAAACAGACTCCAAATCAGTGTTTCTCAAACTGGGGTCGCCGCTTGTGTAGGGAAAGCCCCTGGGGGGTTGGGTCGGTTTGTTTACCTGCCCCGTCCACAGGTCCGGCTGATCACGGCTCCCACTGGCCGAAGTTCACCGCTGCAGGCCAATGGGGGCTGCTGGAAGCAGCGGCCAGTAAGTCCCTTGGCCCGCGCTGCTTCCAGCAGCTCCCATTGGCCTGGTGCAGTGAACCGCGGCCAGTGGAAGCCGCAATCTGCCGGACCTGAGGACGGGGCAGGCAAATAAACCGCTAGGGGCTTTCCCTACACAAGCAGTGACCCCAGTTTGAGAAATGCTGCTCTGTATGTCCTTTGGGGCTAACCCAGCCAAAACAGCTGGGGGTCTTTTGTTTACGCTTGGCGATTCTTGCCCCCTTTACAGTCCAAGCAGCAAAGAGAACCAAGTTTCTGTTTGTCAGGGATTTTTATTCCCTTCATCTTAGAGCCCAAACTGATGGGATGAGTTCATATGCAGATCTCCCCTTCTTAGAGAGAGTGAGGAATGCAATCAACAAGGCCTCTGTCCTTTAATGCTACACAATGGCTCCTTTGTTTTCAATGGGCTTTTTTTTTTTTTTTGTGCAGGACGAGTACTTTACTTTAATTAATGCTTTTTTTCCTGTTTGGTGAGTCATACAATTAGAGGTTTACAATGCAAACGTTTGCTATTGCTCTATAACATGGTATACAGATAAGTGAGACTAATGCATGAAGCATCTTGCAAGCCATTCATAAGGTCTAAACACACTAAACACATTCTTATCAATTTAACATCTATTTTAACACAGCTATGCATTTGTCAGTGTTCAGTGAGGCCTGGGGCCTTGGCATGAGCTGGCATCTGGTCTGCCAGCATCACAGATATCAAGAGGAATCTTCACGTGGGAAGAAGAGATGGATTTAAGATTTTTTTTTAATATAACGATTACAGTAGCATTTAGGACCCTGAGCTCCCATTGTGTTAGGCACTGCAGAAACACAGAACAAAGATGGTTTATTTCCCAAAAAGCTTGCAATCTATGCAAAGTAGCATTTAGGGTGCAGGAATGAGTGAATGGAAAGAACACTCAAGTGTCATTTGTGCTCCATGGATAATTCACATGCAGAGACACTCCTGGAAAGGTTGCTAGAGTGTGGGATAGAATGACATTTAAATAGAAACAACCTGAGAATCTTGGAGGGAAGAAAAATGGATTTCCCAGCCACCCCTTGCAGAAGATTTACTGCCTGGGATCCCTAACCAATAATGGTAAAAACAACCCCAACATGCATAACAGCAGCAGCTATATTTTGCAATGGAAGGGCTAAACTGGGAAATAAACAATTACCCTGGGCAAAGCACCTGTGTGTTCCTCATGTTTGACGTAGCACTCATGTGCTGGTAAAAATCAGTATAAGCTATTCTTGGTTTGTCTCAGCTACAATGGATTAATTAATATGTTGCTTCAAAACCAATTTGATGTAAGAAAGTCCAATTTTGTAAATCTAAAGGCAATAATTAAGCCCAATAAATTGAGCATTGCATAAATAACTGCCGATGGATACACATTGGATATTGGTATTGTTAGAGAAGTTATTGAGAACTGGAAAAGGTTCCTGTGAGTCAGGAAAATGTGCTGACATCATCATTTTATATAAATGTGTATGACCCATTTGACCCTAGATTAACACAAAACACATTTTGTAAAATCTCAATCTGGTGTAAATCATAATAGCTTCATTAGAGCCTGCAAAATAAACAAAAAGCTTTTGTCCTTTAGTAGAAATATGGGATATGTGAAAGGTAAAACTCATGCAGTTGGTGGAGCTATGCTGATTTACACCAGATGAGGACCTGGTTCTAAATGGTACTGCATATTACAACATGTGCCAGCCAGCCCTTTTGAGAGTGTGCCTGACACAGGGTGTGTTACCAGTTAGGACAATGTGCTAGATTGCGGCTGTTTGGTGAAGGAATGATGGGTTTACCAGGCATGAGGTGCTTGCTGTACAATAGAATGAATAAGAATGTTGAGTTCATATGTAATTCATCTGGTTGATGGGGTTTTATTAGTTTGTAAGCTACGGAGGAGCGCAGTGACCTGTGCTCCTAATCAGAGGTGATTCCTACAACCAGAGCTTCTTAAAACAAAAATAAACAAAAGAAAAATCAGAAAAGGTCTTGCTATGTGAACATGAATGTAAATAATACTTAATCCTACATCAGATTGGGTTACTCGGAGCTCTCTGTTTCTAGGTGATGACTATCTCGGGAAAAGTACTGTATAAGTTCAAATTTAAATATTCATTATCCTTATTTTCTTAAATAGCATTCTGGCTATGGAAGTATGGTAGGCACTTAACGTCAGCCAAATTCATAGACTCAGTAGTTGTAGCCATTCTATGGTTAAGGCTGAACATGACAGCTTCCCATTATATATAGGATTTTTACTACCATTCCATTGCTTCCTAAAAATAAATCAACCCCCTAAAAGTTTATATGCTGCATCTTAATCTCAGTGTAGAGTGTTTCTTGGGACATTTGGTTAAAATCAGAAAATGTGTGGTATGGTGGTGACATGCACCACACTGAAGTAAGCTTTTTCCCCAAAAGCATTTTCCTTTGTGACTGCCTGGTCCAGGCTAATTCTTCCTAGTGCAAAGATGCATTCTTATAGGAACATAAGAACATAAGAACGGCCGTACTGGGTCAAACCAAAGGTCCATCTAGCCCAGTATCCTGTCTACTGACAGTGGCCAATGCCAGGTGCCCCAGAGGGAGTGAACCTAACAGGTAATGATCAAGTGATCTCTCTCCTGCCATCCATCTCCACCACCTGACAAACAGAGTCTAGGGACACCACTCCTTACCCATCCTGGCTAACAGCCATTAATGGACTTAACCTCCATGAATTTATCCAGTTCTCTTTTAAACACTGTTATAGTTCTAGCCTTCACAACCTCCTCAGGCAAGGAGTTCCACAAGTTGACTGTGCGCTGTGTGAAGAAGAACTTCCTTTTATTGGTTTTAAACCTGCTCCCCATTAATTTCATTTGGTGACCCCTAGTTCTTATATTATGGGAGTAAGTAAATAACTTTTTCTTATCTAATTTCTCCACACCACTCTTGATTTTATATACCTCTATCATATCCCCCCTTAGTCTCCTATTTTCCAAGCTGAAAAGTCCTAGCCTCTTTAATCTCTCCTCATATGGGATCCATTCCAAACCCCTAATAATTTTAGTTGCCTTTCTCTGAACCTTTTCTAGTGCCAGACATTTTTCCCTCTTAGGCAGGCCTTTCTTGGAAAAAAACTAATAGTTGCTGCCCTAGAGTAGCCATTGTGCAATTCGGCCAGAAAAAGGTGGAACACTTTATATTAATTTTAAACAGTGAGAATTACTTAGATATAATATTTTAAATACTTGAAAATGTTTCTATTGGTCGACTTCCTTTCCCCTCTTTCATTCCTGCCCACTGTGTGTTGTCCCCATATTCCACCCAGGTATAACTCCATCCACACCACACGACCACCTGTGGACTTGCTAAAGTCTGCAGGAGGGAATCCCCATCTTGTTGGACCTCGTACGAACTCAGAGGAGGGAGCCCTTCTTATGGATATTGTAGCAGGGCAAGCACCCTGCTCTGGAGAGAAAGGGGTTAAAACCAGCTCTGGGAAAGGGCTGCCCCGAGGAGCCAATCAGGCGAAGGCAGGTAGAAGCCAATCCAGGCCCGGTGGGGCTGGTATAAAAAGGGCTGTGAGCTAGGAGACAGGCAGTCTCACTCCAGCCTTGGGGTTGGAAGGACTGGGTTGCCTGGGAGCACAGGGTACCTTCAACAAAGTAGTGCCAGGGAAGGGGCAGGCTGAGCTGGGGAGCTCAGGCCTGGTGACCTCCCAGGCTGAGGCCTGACAAGAAGGCCTAAGGAGGTACTGGGGCTGCAGGGAAAGGCAGCAGGTCCAACCCCCTAGCCAGTGATGAGTGGCCACTTCAGACTGCATCTAGCCCCAGGGGACAGGGCTAGATGAAGACTGGCAGTGGATCACTGAGGTGAGGTGGGCTCAAGGGAGTGGGGTCCCTGGGTGAGGGGCAGCATCCCAAGGTAAGGGGTACTGTATTCCAGGAGGGATGTGAGGCCCACACGTGGTGGAGATAAAGGGACTGCAGAGGGGCAGGTAAGGGCAGGGAGAAACCAGCCAGAGGAGGGCACTCCTGAGCTGGATAAGCTAATTCCTGGACTGATCAGCAGGAGGCGATGTGGCAGTGAGTCAGCAGCCTTGCTACAGATATATATTCCCCAATACATGTAAACTTCTAAGGCTGATTCAAAAACTAGTAAATCTCATGCCCACGCACAAATAATTCATTAAAAATATTGTTAAGGCTGAAAGTGGATTTCAATGGATTCCTGTTTTTTTTTCCCCTGAAAAAAAATTACTTTCTGTACAAAAATTCTTCAACTCTAAAAATCTCAAAGGTTAGAAAGTCTAGAAGGAACTTGACCCACCTAGTTCTTCATTCCCATTTAATCCTTCACCATCATCTCACTTGATTTATGTTACACAGCCCCTTTTGCAACCTACAATTAAAAAAAATGCAAGTAATGGTCAAAGTAACAAATTACTTTGTTGGGTCAGGCATCCTTTGGCAGTGTAACAAAACTGCACACAGTGGGTACTCACTGTAAGAACATTACTGCAGCACTTAATGTTCCAATAACCCCCATTTATCAAGCTATGTTTACTAGGCTGGGATAATAATGACCACATAAAGTATGTAATATCTATGGCCCTGATCCACAAAGGTACTGAGGTGCCTAAACCCAGATTTAGGCACCTAAATCCAAGTTTGGGCTTCACTGTAATCCATGAAACTCCTGTTGATCTTGGCAGACACTTATACTCACTTGGTGTCTACAGTGGCAGATTAGACACTGGGCCAACAGGGCCTGTGCCTGGGGGCCCCTGGAGAAATGGGCACCCTGACCTCGCTCCTCAGCAGGAGAGCTGAGCGGGTGGGGGAATGCCCACGCGCCCTGACCCCACTCCCTGGCAGGAGGGCCAGGTGAGGACTGCAGGCAGAAGGTGTGAGGAGGGGCCCCCACTTGCTCTGCCCCAGGGCCCCACAAACCCGTAATCCACCTATGGGTGCCTATGTAAAAGTTCCTTTACCACCTAAGGTCTTGTCTACATGGTGCAGCAATGTGCACTAGAAGGATGTGAATTATAATGTGCACCAATATGAAATGCACTATCAAACCTGAGTAGACCCTGCTAAACTAAAAGCTCCCTAGTATGTGTTAATATCAATACATTGGTGTGCATTAGAATTCACATCCCTCTTGTGCACCATGTAGGTAAGTCCCAAGTTTCTGCTTTGGTGCCTGCCTGCCCACCCCCAGGAACTCAATAAGTGCATGCTCAGGTGTTTAGATGCCTATATCCTTCCAAAGCTCAGCGCAATCTGTGAACCGGGGGATGAATGAGTTTGAGGCCCAATCTGGTAGGCTTGCTCAGAGGCTGCTGATCAGATCAGGTCCCATTCAAAATATAGCTGAAGGAGGAGCTGATGTTGCCCATCTTATAACTTTTAGCTCAGTGATTAGAGCATTTACCAGGGATGTGGGAGACCCAGGTTGAATTCTCCCATCTCTACCAGATGGGGAGAAAGGATTTGAGCAGGAAGTCTCTCTGAGGGTGTGTTCATCCCACACCAATCCTGAAAGGGTTAATGAAGCTCAGAGAGGACCAATTAGTGTGATAGGTCCCACATGAGAGGATAAGTCAGGGAGAGCAACCCCTGATTAGAGGATGAAGCTCACCTGAGCAGGTATGGGTTGGGCTAGTATAAAGCCAGGAAGCTGCCACAAGAAAGAACTGAAGTGAGCATGTTTGCAGCCCCTTTCTCTGTGTGTTAGAGAGGGAAAGAGGGAACACAGGAAAAGAGTAGGACCCTGAGAGCCTGGTCCTGAGGGAGGGGTGTACCCTGAAGAGAGAAGGATGGAGAAGAGAGCCTGTGAGTAGGAAGCAGGCTGGGGAGTGAGCGGAGAGAGAGAGCAGGTGTGTGCTGTAACATTGGGTTAAAAGTTACAAGGTGGGTGGCACTACCTCCTCCACTGACCATTTTGTGTGAGGTGACCTGGGCATCTAACTCATTCCTGCAAGAAACTACCTAGGTGCCTAAGCTGCCTGATTCCAGGAGACAGGTTTCCACTTGTGGATGGATCAGTAGAGATAGGTACCTCCCTGCAGCTGGGACTTAAGTGCTGATCTCTGAGGGAGGGGTGGGGCTGAGCACACACCCCCTCCCCACCGGTTCGTATCTCCCATGGGCTAGTTTAGGCAGCTCCCCACCTAGCATGCTGGCTTTTGTGGATCCCATTCTAAGATGCTTATTTCTCCTCATCCGGTGCATAGGGACCCTAGGTGCCTAAGTCAGCCTGTGTGGATTGCAGTGTTACTTCTGTGATTTTTCTAGGTACCTAAAGGTTAGTCTCTGACATTCCCTGTTGCAATGCCTTAGTCTTTTTTGTGGGTGTGGGCCTACAGCTGTAACATTAATGACCATTTCCCCTCAAAAGTCCTGTGTCATCAGAAAGACTCCAACACTTCAATTACTGAGTGGAAAAAATAAATTATGGTCATGTTGATAATGGGGAAAAATCACAAACACCCTGAGACAAGATGGATTGTCTCTACAGATCATGGGAGCTGGGCTGTAAGGCATCATTCAGTCGGCATGATGACTTTGCAAGAAATATTAGCATCTGAGTTCACTATTAAATACACTCATGCAGAATGATCTGCACTCAGCTAGTTCTCATCCAAATGACACCCCTGGCCCATTTTTCTCTCTCAATCTGACCCCATTTTTCTATTTCTCTTTTTATCTTCATTACTGCTCCCTTTTCTCATGGAAATTCACTGTTCCACTCAGAATGCCCCTGCATCATTGTTGTGGATTTTACTGTAATAAAAACTACAGCAACATATCTCCAGTAAGCAGTACTTTAGGAGTAACCTGGAAGGGGGTTTCCACTACACAACACTGTCTCAGAGTCTTTCAGATCGAGGTCTTCAGTCCATGAAGGCAGAGTTCCATCCTTGGACTGTAGGCAATGAAAGGCTATGCCCCCTACTCCTTGTCCAAAACCACAAACTCCTCCTACAAATGAAAAGCAAGTCAAGAATTCTGAGTTAAAATCATAGTTTTTCTCACTAGCATTCCCACTGATATCGTCAAGCTGTCTAGAATGGCTCAAACTGTGAGTGCCAATTTCAGGGGCAACTGTTAGAAATCAGGACACAGACGCCAAACTGGCTGTGAGTTCTGTACTTAAATTTCTTCAACCAAGTAACAAGTACGATCTCCTCAGGCACTACTACAGCCTTAACATGGAGTCACAGACAGGCCCCTTGTGCACTCCAGTCTATCTTGCCACCAAGGCAAGTTCACCTTTGTGACAAATGGTTCTTTACATCAAAAATTGTAAGAATATTCAGTTTACTCCCAGTCCCAAAAGGACCAGGCAATTGCATCCTAGATGTCTCACCAAAGACAATCCTAAAGATTTATTAACTCAGAAAAGAAATAAGTGTTGTTTACAAAGTTAAGGCAGGTAAGCATATGTGCATAAATGAGTCAGTCTTAGGTTTCAAAGATGATAGAAGCTGCTGTAATATGCAGGCTTAATATCTCCTTTAGGGCTAACCCAAGCTACAAAGCTGGGGATCTCTTGCTTATGCTTAGAAGTCTGACCCTCTCCCTGAAGTCCAAGGAACATAGGCATAATTTCTTCTTAACAAGGTGTAAGCTGTTGGTCGGGGCTCAACTCTCCGGCTGGCGGGAGGGGAGCCACACCGACTCGCTTCTTTTCTTCTGCGGGTCCTTTAGGAGTCACAGGGAACAACGTTAGACCGCCAGGCCCTCTGGTGCAGGGGCTGGCCAACAGCAGTTCAAATAGGCCCAGGCCCTCAGGAGCAGGGGCTGGGCAACAGTAGCACAGATAAGCCCTGGCCCCCTGGAGCAGGGCAGGGCAACAGCAGTTCGAATAAGCCCTGGCCCTCTGGAGCAGGGCAGGGCAACAGCAGTTCGAATAAGCCCTGGCCCTCTGGAGCAGGGCAGGGCAACAGCAGTTCGAATAAGCCCTGGCCCTCTGGAGCAGGGCAGGGCAACAACAGTTCAGCTAAGCCCTGGCCCTCTGGAGCAGGGCAGGGCAACAACAGTTCAGCTAAGCCCTGGCCCTCTGGAGCAGGGCAGGGCAACAACAGTTCAGCTAAGCCCTAGCCCTCTGGGGCAGAGGCTTGGGTAACAGCAATCAGTCCTAATAAACCCAGGCCCTCTGGAACAGGGGCTTGGGTAACAGCAACCAATCTCAATAGACCCAGGCCCTCTGGAGCAGGGGCTTGGGTAACAGCAATCAGTCTCAATAGACCCAGGCCCTCGGGAGCAGGGGCTTGGGTAACAGCAATCAGTCTCAATAGACCCAGGCCCTCTGGAGCAGGGGCTTGGGTAACAGCAATCAGTCTCAATAGACCCAGGCCCTCTGGAGCAGGGGCTTGGGTAACAGCAATCAGTCCCAATATCTGAAGGTTCACAGGTTCAGACCCTCTGGCAGGGGCTGAACACAAGGCACCCAGTCAGTTAGTGGAAGCCCAGGCCCTCAGTCAGGGCGGGGCAACAGCAGTTCAAGTCTATGAGCCCAAGCCCTAGCTCAGGGCGGGGCAGCAACACCCAGAGGGCTCAGACCCTTAGGCAGGGCTGAGCAGTAGTTCAGTTTATAAGCCCAGGCCCTAGCTCAGGGCGGGCAACAACACACACAGAGGGCTCAGTCCCTTAGGCAGGGCTGAGCAGTAGTTCAGTTAAGCCTAAGTCTGAGCGCTGGGGAGAGGGGGAGACTGCCACCCGTGAGTGGGGTGGCAGGGGGGACACAGGCCCACCCACTCCACTGTGTCCCAGCCCGGGGCCCTATTAGCGGCTAGCACGGCCGCTGGTCAGTGGGGTCCTGACCGAAACACACCGACATGGGCACCTCGGTGCCTATAGCCTGACAGGGGTCGGCTATCCCCGGGCTACAGTCCATCTCCCCCTCCGTGGGTACCTGCTCCTCGGTCGCCGGGAGATCGGGCCAGTCCATCTGCATGGGCTCCTCGGGACCAGGGCTTGGGGGCAGGTCCGGCAACTCCTGCGGGAAGTCCGGCCCGGCTGCCTCCGACGGCTCCTCTGGGTAACAGCAGGGCGGAAACGGCGGCGGCGGCTCCTCCTCGTACCGGGCGGGAGGAAGTCCTGGCGGCTGCTCCGGGTTCCAATCCCGGGGAAGTTCCGCAGGTTCCTCTTCGTACCGGGCGCGGGGCAGTGGAGGCCAGTCCGGGTCGCCGCCTCGGGTCCTGGAGGGTTCCCAGTCCGGAGCTCCCGCCGGCACGTCTGCTCGCGGCGGTGGCTGGCTCCTGACTGAGCTCTGGCGTTCTCCTTTTCTACTTCCTGTCCCGCCCCTTGACTTCCGGGGGGCGGGGACAGGAAGTGGTGGCTCAGCCCAGCTTGGCTTCTGGGAGGGAGCGCCCTCTGCTGGGCAGGAGGGGAGCCACACCGACTCGCTACACAAGGATTTTTATTCCCTTCCCCCAGAGTTCAAGCTGTGATGCCACAAGTATTTGTGCATGTCTTCTCTTCGTGGGTGTTGTGGGGGGGGGAAGCAATCAACCAAATATTTTGTCCACTAATGTTTTACAGCAGTTAGTCTGGTGTCTATGGGCTTCCTTTTGTTGGGCAGGAGATGACACCTCTTGTTGTAAACTAGTATTTCACACTTGGTATAATGCTCCTCGCCTGACTCTGAGGGTTTAGAGTTTAACCAAACATTTTTATAGTTACAGAACAAACATTTAAATATTACCTTAGAACATGTGACACAGATATTATAAGTAAGATCAATACATGCAGCAACTTAGAAGTCTCATTTCATAAAGTCTAAATACTAAACACACTTTTATAAGCCTAATACCTATTTTAACAGTACTAACACACAGGCAAGCCAGACTGGTTTCCAGCTTTGCATTTGTCCATGTTCAGTGAGGCCTAGGGACTTTGGCATGAGCTGGCACCAGGTCTGCCAGCATCACAGATGTTTTTGCTGGAATGGGATAACTTGGTGCAAAAATATAGAGGTGAAGTCTTGAGCTGTATGAGTGAGTAGGTATCCCACATTGCCCAACACCATTTAAAAATTAGTTATACTTACTAGACATATTCTTATAAAGACATTTTGGTAGGGGTAGCAACTTATTTTAAAGGGACAAACATATAACTATATGAGAATACAGCACCACTAGAGACAGACAACATTTTTCAGATGAATAATTTATTTGCCAAAACCTGCAGTTTTGGACTGACTGAAACAATCCAGTGATTTGACTCAAATCTGCTAAATAATTGTGGAAAAACATATTTTCAGGCTAGATTCACAAAAGGACTTACACCCATTCACAAAACAGGAGGAGGCGATGGTATAGGTGATTTGCCAAAATTTAAAAAAAAAATGAATTCAGGTTGAATTGTTTTTTATTTTTTTGGGGAACTGCCAGTGAACCAAAAGTCAGTCTTCCAGCTCTAATCATTACTCAATCATAGGGTAATTATTTAAACTACAACTTTAGCACAGTCTAAAAGTGGCAATGTATGTGGTAATTAGTTACTCTTTGAATGATCAGATAATTTGGAATATTATTACAGAATAATTTTCAAGAGCATCTAATTACTGTGGGTCTAATCCTGCTAGCATTTTGCATGCAAAACTCCTGTAAAAGTTTGACACCTTGGAATACAGATTGATTTCTGGAACTGGGATCATATAATGTTTATACATTGGTTACATGATTATATGCACGCTTTAGGAATAAAAACATAGCACTTTATTTTAAACAAAAATGATTTAATTACTGATCCATAATATTTGCATCAATGTTCCGAAGAAAGTGTAGGATAACTTAAGATTTGGACTGTTTGACTAGTAGCAAAAATAAAAGGTGGACATTTAATTATATTAAAAGCTTTTTTTTGCATGGAAATTTTAAAGTTTTGAAATATTTCACCTCGCTCTATTCATGTTAAATAAACTTCCAGTGGGGGAGATTTCTAAATATTAAATATTCATGAGCCCTGTGCAGCAGCATACATTTTGTCTCCATAGATTTCAAATATGGAGATTTTTGTGGTCTTTCTGCAGCTTTCTGTAGAAAATACCCAATTATGGTCTCATGTTCATGGAATTAATGACATGGGCACAACGGCTGAGCGGCAGCCACAAAAGAGTCTTGAGATCTTCAAGTAGCAACATTCTCTAAAATATTAAATTAGAAAAATAAGTGATCAGAATCTTATACCTCTCAGTTTTCCTGTGTGCGACAAAGTGTGAAGATACTTAGGGAAAAGAATAGGCTGTAAAATAGAGATTTAAATTTGCCATCTAATTAGCCATCATGACATAGGTGTCTGTCAACAGTACAACATAAGCCCAGGTTAATAGAACTTGAGTTAGCAGACCCTGGGTTTGATCACCTACACATTTGTAACCCTAGATTAGGAATTGTTGAACCCTTGGGTCCCAGCCTGGGGCTCCAGCATCTACACTGCATTAGGTGGGCCCCAGTCCAACCCCCCATATCCCAGACTTCCTAGGATCCTCACAAAATGTGGCTGCTCTACGTTTGTTCGTGTTGCAGTGTAGGAAAACTTGACTGTCCACTAAACCTTACTGTCCAGAGGACAAAACATTGGTCCATGGGATTGGGGGATACTTCTAGGCAGACTTCCAGAGTACAAGTCCAATGGGGCTGCATCTACACTGCAAAGGACTATAGTTTGAACCCTGGGTCCTGGCTTGGATCCTCCACCCCTGTGGGGTCCTGGGACCAAAGGTCTTAACCCTGGGTTAGCATGATTTGTGAATAGAGAGGAGGGGGGGTAGTCTTGAGCCTGAATTCAAACCCTGGTCTTACACTGCAGTGTAGACTTACCCAGGGATTGATCCAGAGCCCAGTGAAGTGAGTAGGAAGTTTTTCCATTGACTTCAATGGGCAATCAGGTCCATGCAGTATAGCTATGTCAAATTATGCTGGTTTTATACCAGTGTAATTCTAAAGTACAACTTCACTGAAACCAGTGGATGTATGTCTCTCTTACACTGGTATGAATGAGAACTGAATTTCCCTCTGCAGTGATATTTGAAGGGAATGGGAATTGCATGATATATACCAGAGATCAGCAACCTTCAGCACGCGGTCTGCCAGGGTAAGCCCCCTGGCGGGCTGGGCCAGTTTGTTTACTGCCGCGTCCGCAGGTTCGGCTGATTGCGGCTCCCACTGGCCGCAGTTCACTGCTCCAGGCCAATGGGAGCTGTGGGAAGTGGTGCAGGATGAGGGATGTGCTGGCCGCCGCTTCCTGGAGCCGCAATCGGCCAGACCTGTGGACGTGGCAGGTAAACAAACCTGCCCGGCCTGCCAGGAGGCTTACCCTGGAGAGCCACATGCCAAAGGTTGCCGATCCCTGATATATACATTTGGTACTTTCCTGACATAACCTTAATTTTACAGATATTTCCATCAGCTTTATAAATTCCCTTTAACACCAAGATGTTTGAAAATTAAAAATACATATGGTAAGCAATTAAATGACCCTAAATACTATAGTATGGCAGTACTTTGTCATCATTACACTGCTGTAATTTGGACTCATTTGTGTTGTCTTTTAGCAAAAGTAACTGCCATAGAATAAACAATGTGTCAAAAAACTTCATTTGAGAATGCTGATATATCTCTTGACAACCTTTAATCACACGTCTGCATATGATATACACATGATTCTGTCAGGAATTTCCCTAGGTTTTTGACAGCTCTTTAGAACTATTTCTGACAAAACTGTTCTGAGGAGTGGGGTATCATCTGTAATCTTACAGTCCGTTTTTAGTGTGGTATGAAAATGTTGGTTGCCTGCTCAAGGTCTGCGAGGTCTGATTATTTTTTAGTACAAGAAAGAAGGCTCCGTCAGCAGCTCAAGAGTTCCAGATAAGGCTAAATCAATCCATTAAGATGTGCATTTGTGAACACACAATTATACAGCCAGAATGGAATAGGGTTACTGAAATAATTGCTACTGTAACTCTTTCCTTCTTTCCATTAAACTCAGTTTAGTTTTGAAAATTAGTGTAAGGAGAGTTTTTGTATGCGTTGTGTATAGAAACAGTTGAGACCCAGCTGGCTTTTTCCTAACACAATATACTTTTTTCAGTGCAATAATCCTAGAACCTTCAATTTCAGAAGGCATTGGGTATCGCTGAGTTAAAGTCCTACCATAACAAATCTAAAAATCTGCACCTGTGAGGGTTTTGTCTATGACCATTTCTAACCATGAGTCATCCAGGCTCCACAGAAGCTATGCTTTTTAACAGAAGAGCCAATTACATTTCTATTAACATTTATAGAAACAATATGTGGCACTTGTATCTTCTGCCACTACCAAGCAAAACAATCTAGTTCCAGGGAGCATCCTATCTTCTCCTATACTAGGAGATGTAATAGTGTAGCAGGCTCCTTTAATTTTGTAATTAGGGGGGTTTATGGGGAAATCTGAGTCTGGACCCTGACTTTCACTGACATGACATCAGCAGTCTTCTTCTTAATTCTCTTCTGTTTATAAACCACCTGGATCATTCACAAAACATAGAAGGCCACATTCTCCACTGGTTTAAATGGGCCTTTTATGCCAGCAGATTATTTGACTCAGTTTATTTAGTAAATTAATTACTTATAGCATATTTATATAAATACAGTTTAACTAAAATGTGGATTCAAAACAATGCATGATCATTTAGTCCCCAGTCATACAGAGATTGATATGCCTAGCCTGATACACTTTGGCTAGTTCCACTGACTTCAATGGAACTACTCAGTTTGTAATGTTGAGTATGTGCATACGTCTTTGTAGTGTCGGGGTCTTGTTGCCCACATGTAATATCTAAATAAAACTGCTTGTGCTTCCCTGCTACTTTCAATCTTTACCTAAATTATGTCAATTGTAGCTTTCTACAGTTCTACCTATTATTGCATTTTGAAGCCAGTCTCCTTGCTAGGAGCAGTTAGACTCCTATTTTGTTATCAGCTGGGTACAATTAGAGTTACATTAATCAGTTGTGTTTGTTCAGCTGAGTTCAGATTTCCTTTTGATAGCTGTAGGCAGGATTTGAATTTTATCACCATAAGTCAATTCTTTAGACAAAATTTCTGACCTTAAATAACCCAAACTGTCACATACCACACTTTTCTAACAGTATAGAACCACTTTATGAATTATAGACAGGGATTATTGTCTTTGGGTTTCTATTTCTGCTCATTTTAATGTTTATCTTTTGTATTTTCATAGAAACTTCTGTTTTTACAAGTTTATTGTAATAGTGATTGACAGGAATCGGTTGTTTCATAAGTACTGAAATAAGCACAACTTTAAAAAAATAGCTAAGCACTTTTAAAGCCTCATTTATTGTTTGCATTCTACATGCAAGATAATACTACATATTATCTACATTCTAGACAATACTTAGTCCTGCCATGAGTGCAGGGACTGGATTCTATGCCTACAATGGGCTAAATTCAGAAAGGTGGTGTAAGGTAGGATCCCTTAGGGACAGTAATTATCATACAATTGGTATGTGAATTGGTGTAACTTGCATGCTGAGGACATAGAAGGTGTAAGTTAAAGTAGGATGGGAACAACCCACTTAAAGTATCCCTACCTTATTTAAAGCTTGGCTTCTAGCCATGTAACCTATATCAGCACTGATGCTCTTAGTCATCAGTATAGTGTGGTAAGTAGTGGCTTTAAGATGGCCTGTTAATGAACCGAATCACATCTCAATTTAGCCCCCTGAGTCTGAGTGGCCTAAGACCTTGTTTACATGAGAGAGTTGCACCAGCTTACCTAAATGTGATTTTAAACCAATTTAGTTAAACCAGTGCAAAAGGCTATCTTATATGGGTTTAAATCAGGCTTATTTTGGGTTAGTTTTAGTCAATTATGAATTAGTTAAATCTAAACAAAAAGAGGTGGGAGGGATTGGTCTGGCTGAACAAAATAACTGATTTATTTAGTTAAACTAGTGCAACTTTCTTGTGTAGACAAGACCTAAGTCTAGAAAGAGTTTCCTGGGGTAGCCAAGCACATGGGGGAAGACGGTGTAGTTTATATGAAGAGCGGACTGGAAGAAATTATAAGCTGAATCAGTTTGGACAGCTTATAGCCTAGTTTCTGAATCTGGGCCACTGTGTAACCACAAAAAATCTGTTTTCCATGCTGGTACTGAGATAAACAGAGATCATAAAGAGAAACTGATCCAGGCTATAATTTACAGCAGGGAACACATATGCAGCAAGCATAATAGAAAGAAACCTTGCCAGTTCTTCAAAATGTATGAGCTGTTTTGTTTGTTAGTTTTTTGGTTTTAATCAAAGATAGGTATCTGTAATTATGAAATATGAAAAAGTTTAACATGATGAGCTGTGTCCTCCACAGGGTAGTATTAAATGCTGCCTTTTCTTTTCTTCCACAGTAAAACCAACAGTTATTGATGTTGACATTTATGTTAACAGCATTGGCCCAGTGTCATCAATAAATATGGTAAGTGTCTTGCTAACAATGATTTTATCTGGACTGCTTGTCTTGGCATCAATATTTGCTGTTGAAGGGGAGGGGAGAATAGAAATGTCACTAGGATATGATGTTTTGATTGAAAGCAGTGAGAAATAAGTCAGCAGACATAGTTCTACTTTTCAGACATAGTTCTACTTTTGTGCCTTTCCTAGGAGAAATAAACCAACTCAGCAGTATCATGCTGAGTGCTGCCTGTCATAAAATGCTGTTATATCTTGAAATTATGATGTTCAGAAAGACACGTATGAAACAAGCCTGTTTCCAGGAAAATTTTGCAAGTGATGCTTAAATAATATCATTTAGGAATACAGGAAATTAAAATTAAATAGAAACATTTCTATGTACAGTTAATTAATGTTCATCTTAAAAATAAGCCAGGTATTCGCAATATGTCCCTGTATAGAAATATATATATATGTAAGGTTTGGCTTTAAGTGTTGAGTTAACTCTGGTCAAAATCAGTATTAACTATATCAGTGCATTTATTTACATGAGTTTATCAGATCTCCAGTGTTGTACTATAAATCAATGAGAGAATAGTGTCCTTCATTTTTCCTCTTGAGCTTTCGGAAAAAAGGGTCATCTTTAGTTGTACTGTGTGCAGAACTGTCAGAAGGCATGTGAGACATTGCTCATGTGTCTGATACCACTGGTTTATGCTGGACCTAATCAAAGAAGTAAAACTCTCTTCTAGCTCACTGTTAACAGATGGTTTAACATACAGGAAAGGGCTCAATTTTTGCAGTGACAAATACTATAAATTGTGCTTCTTTATCTTGATGTTGACATAGTTACATAGGCTTGGATTGTTTTTGTGGCACAACTTTTGGCTTCAATTCACGGATTCCAAACACTGTGTTGTGTGGAAGGATGAATTTTGTCCTAATGTGGTTCAGCAATGGGGGCAGGAATTGGGGAAAGGAGGTTTGCTAATATTTTGATCTGCTCATGTCTAAAATCTCCTACTTAAATTCTTCAGGGCAGACACTTGGAATTCCATTGTGTGTGTTCAGAACCTAGCCGACGACCCAAATTTGATTGCGCTCTGTGCGTTGCAACTGTAATATAAATATTAAACAATAAGTGTAATTGACACCAAGTTGGGAGGTATTGCCAATTTGGAAAAGGATCAGGATATCCTCCAGGGAGATTTGGATGACCTTGTAAACTGGAGTATTAGTAACAGGATGAAATTCAATACTGAGAAGTGTAAGGTTATGCATTTAGGGATGACTAACAAGAATTTTAGTTATAAGCTGGGGACGCACCAGTTGGAAGTAACAGAGGAGGAGAAGGACCTAGGAGTCCTGGTTGATCGTAGGATGACTATGAGTAGGCAATGTGATGTGGCCGTTAAAAAAGCTAATGCGGTCTTGGGATGCATTAGGCGAGGTATTTCTAGTAGAGATAAGGAGGTGCTAGTCCCGTTATATAAGGCATTGGTGAGACCTCATTTGGAGTATTGTGTGCAGTTTTGGTCTCCCATGTTTAAGAAGGATGAATTCAAACTGGAACGGGTACAAAGAAGGGCCACTAGAATGATCCGAGGAATGGAAAGCCTGTCGTATGAAAGGAGACTTGAGGAGCTCGGTTTGTTTTCCTTAACCAAAAGAAGGATAAGAGGAGATATGATTGCACTCTTTAAATATATCAGAGGGATAAATACCAGGGAAGGAGAGGAATTATTTCAGCTCAGTGCTAATGTGGACACGAGGACAAACGGATATAAATTGTCAGTCAGGAAATTTAGGCTTGAAATTAGACGAAGGTTTCTAACCATCAGAGGAGTGCAATTCTGGAACAGCCTACCGAGGGAAACAGTGGGGGCGAAGGACCTCCATGACTTTAAGATTAAGCTGGATAAGTTTATGGAGGGGATGGTATGATAGGATAACGGGTTTAGTCAATAGGTCAATAACGTGCCACACTGGTAATTAGTACAAAAGGTCAATGTTGGAATATTGTTAGCCTTTTCCAGAGGGTCTGGCTGGAGAGTCTTGCCCACATGCTCGGGTTTCAGCTGATCGCCATATTTGGGGCCGGGAAGGAATTTTCCTCCAGGGTAGATTGGCAGTGGCCCTGGAGGTTTTTCGCCTTCCTCCGAAGCATGGGGCAGGGGTCGCTTGCTGGTGGATTATCTTCTACTTGAAGTCTTTAAATCATGATTTGGAGCATCCAACAGCAGAGTCAAGGGAGAGAATTAGTTCAGGAGTGGGTGGATCGGCTTATGTGGCCTGCATCTTGCAGGAGGTCAGACTAGATGATCATAATGGTCCCTTCTGATCTTGGATTCTATGATTCTATGATTCTTCTAGCTTACTGGAGAGGGGGGCTGAGTTTTGAAACCATTGTTCTGAGTTTGAATGCCAATGCCTTTTTTCAACTCTTGTTAATGTATATTTTTAAAAAGATCTAAACACGGGACTCTCAGTGCAAATGGGAGATTTGGCAAGTGAAGATGGAACAAATAATCGGTACTGGGAACATCTCAGAGTGTCACACTCTGCGAGAGAGTGAAACATTTGGTTATATTTCTTCAGTTGAAGCACAGAATGTGAAACAATGGAGGCATCTGTGTTGTTCTTAAATTGGTAATTATCTTCCCTCCAACTACAATTCAGAGGAATGTGTCTACAGGAAGATCTCTTCTGCATGCATTCCTCTGGCTCACATTACTGCAGTATGTATCTTGTGTGTGCCCTGCACAAGGGGAATGAGAAAAGTGAACAACTGACTTATTAGGTTGGAAAGGTTTATTTAGTTCCTCTTCCTTGCTCTGAGCTGCTGGAGATACAGCTGTATCTTCTGTCACTAAATTTTATAGGACCTGCCCAAACTAAGGGGATGAAGTACCTGGAAGTCAATTTATGCTATGGTATAACCACGCCTGGCTTACTTATGCTTTAAGCCCAAGTTCAGAGTACCTCATGAAATTCTGGTGAGGAAATATATTATGAAGTCAGTTATTTTAAAAAAATCTCCAAATGTGGCTGTGTAATATTTGGAGTGTGGCTGGCATGTTGATATGTATAAAGTAGGTTGTTTTCATGTAACTATACAGAGGTACAGACAACATAGCCTTGCTACGTGTGGTAAGCATTCCATCTATATAAAATACAGTAGAGCAATAAGGGAAAACACTGAAAGCTATGTTCAGTAGAGCAAGAAGATGACTGAGCTTGTACTGTGGGGTAAATAGATAAGGTTTGAGGAGAAGACCAACTCAGGAAAAGCACCATTCTTGTCGTCATGAGCACACACCTCCAGCTCTTTCCTTAGTTCTCAGCATGACAGTGGCTTCCAGCCCTCCATCACACAGCTGTCAAGTTAGTAAATACTGAGCTACTCTGTAAAGATAACTGCCAAACAGCTTCTTACTGGGCAAAGAAAATCAGGTTAAATTAGATTCCATCTGCCTCAGTATCTCAAGCATGAGCTCACCAACAGGTGGTGGAAAGGAGCTCACCAACAGGTGGTGCTTTTGTCTTCCAACCACAGCTCTTTATTGCTTTTTATTTAACCTGCACCACTCTGAGGTTAAACTGTATATTGCTCTCCTAGAGCTCAAATGCCACTCATGTGTATATCAAGTTTCATCTGTGATTTAATCCTGTAGATAAAATCTAGGGGGGTAAAACCCTCTTCCTTAAATTACAAAGCAATCTGAGCAATGGGTGTTCAATTGAATATTTGAGCAAATTTTGTAGATCAAGTTTTGTTAGAAGTACATACCTTTATCCTGCTTATGATCAAACCTTAATATAAATGCAAATTCACTTTTCAGTCACATGGAGAAATAATGAGGAAACAGCTGATGAAACATGACTACTACAGAGACAGTATGAAATGAATTGAGTGTGAATACCTGTGTCCATGATAGGAAAGTGAATCCACTCAACCCAGGGCTGGAGTCCTATTAGATATGTGAAGGGGAGGAAATATCACTGGGGATCCCCTTAAGGAATCTTCCCTGGGGGCAGAGTTTGTCCTCTGACTCTGGAGGATACCCAGAGACACACCTGGATTTGTCAGGAGGTCAGTGCCACCTGCTTGGAGGCTTTGTGCCCCCAGCAGCCCAACCCCAACCCTTCATTCACTGCATTACCAGTGCTTCCCCTGCTGGCCCCAGGATCTCCATTAAAGGATCGGAGGATCCCCACAAAAGAATGGGGCCATGGTGAAAAGGTAATACAGCTCCAGGCTGTACTCCTTTCTTAAATCTCCATGAGAGGTAATCATCCCTGGCTCTAACGCCATTAAAATGGGGCTGGTCCTCCTCTGCCCACAGAGTATGGATTAGAGGTTGGGGACTAAGCAAAAGAACTAATCTAAATTTCCTGCCCATAACATGAACTAATAAAGCTGAAGCTTTAGAAAATATCTGATTGCAATCCTACATTTTTGGAACTACTTAACTCAGTGTAGGCCTGAAACCAACCAGCAAGATCCATTTTTATATATTACCCCTTTGATGTGAGTTATAAACCATCTAGGTAAGCTTGAAATGGGTAGGGGTTAACTATGTAATTAGTGGTCTGATGCGTGCCCCTCAAACAGTTGAGTAGTCTACTGTATGTATTGCATCTGCATGTAATACAGCCAAAAAGCAGTTCCCACAACAGTCATTTAAATAGTCTGCAAGGTTGATGTATTTTGGCTGAAAACAGGCATAGTTAGGAGCCAGATACTGATTTGCCCTGAGAGTGCAATGGTGGGAAGGTGGCCTTCCCTTTCTTTGTGCCCTTGCCCAGGAGGAAAGCAGTATTGCACACTACTGCAGTCCTTGTGCTCTCCTGACTATAAGGTTGCTCAAGGCTAGTGCCAAGAGCAGCAGTACCCTCCCTAAAAGAAAGTTTTTGAGGGTCAGCTACAGGCAAAGTCCTTCTGTTTGTCTACTAATCCCCAACTATTCTCCCATGGGTCTGTCAATGTGACTTCTATTTTATAGATACAGATGTGTGTGTAATATATAAAATATGGACCATATAAAAAGAGTGCCTCTGTTGGCGCCTGATCTTGGACCTCTGTCTCCTGCTCTTAAAACTACAAAGGAAGAGGTTCCACTCAGGGGTTACTACAACTTCAAGCTGTAGTGAGTGGAGTCCTCACAGAATTGAGGGGACAATGAACCCCTTCTTACTTGCAGATCATTGGCCCTACAGAGGGTCCTGTCAGATCTGGGTCAGTGCCATAGAGGTGACTTCCCCCATTCTATGAAGGCAGTGGGATCTGTGTCCAGGGCCCCTCAGTAAGAGGGATCTTTGGGGTGCAATCTGGACAGAGCTAATATTAAATAGCAGATGAATTATTGAGCACAGTCAAAACAGAAAGGAGAAGCTGAGGATAGGTGGAAAAGCAATCCAATGGAGTGATGCAGAAAGTTTGTCCCAGGTGGCATTAGCTTCAAAAAAGAATTTTTCCAGCAGTAGAAGGCTTATGTAAAGTGACAGTAGTAACCAGTGCTATACAAAAGTACTTTGAAATGTAGAATCTCCACACCCATCTAAAATCTTCAGGGCAGCATTTTTTTTAAAAAGTCAATTTTATAAACAAGTCATACTGGGAAAAAAGGAACACGAACTGTGATTGTTAAAAGATATATCAGCTGGCTACCTAAGGAATTGCCACAAGGCATTTAAAATATAAAACCACATTAGAACTTTCCATGTGATTATTATATCCCTTTAACTTTATTATCCTATCTTTTTATACAGATAGGTTACAGAAACCCATCACTTCATGATGAAATGTCATTAGAGATTCTGACTTGTGAGATGTGGTGTTGATGTCTCACGGGAACTTATTCAAGTTTTACAGTTATTTAAGAGCATTACTATGTCTTAATAAAAAGAATGAGTTTAGAAGATCCCCCTCCTAGTGAAGCATGCTAACTTTCATTAACATTAGGACCATTCCTGTTGTTTTTTTTTTTAAATGTTTCCTTTATGTTTGATGTTTCAAAGTATAGTTTTCAAATTCCACATCACATATTTTAAAACCTTAAAATATGTAATCAATTTTAGGGCTACATTTTCAAAATGATGGTCAGGAAATTGATGTATCTGCATCAAGTCCCATTCTTTTCAGTAACAGCATAGGGCAGGTATAGTCAATAGGCAGACCATAGGGCAAAATCCGGACCGCTAGAAGCTTTTGAATGGACCCGGAAATCTTTTTATTTACTTATTATTTTTTATATTCTCTGAAGTCTGGACCTTGACTGTAGTTTGACCAAGAAATTTGGACCTTGACACAAAATAGCCTACCCCTAGCATAGGGTCATAAGCTGCTTTATACATGTTAAAGCTTAAAGCGGCACCACACAGTGCATTTTCTTCAGGTATGATTTAGGCTTGTGCCTGAATGAATTAGAAATGGAGAAAGTTGAAGTTGAGACATAATTCAGGAAACATACATGAATGTATTTGTTATTCTCCAACATCATCTTCTTCAAGAAGCTCAGTAAGGCAGAAAGAAACACAGTACTACCCTATAGGCAATTCAGTCCCTATAAAACCAGATCAGGTCTGTATACACACAGTGGGCACCCCTAACTTTGTTTAGCATCTGAGATTGGATGAGGTCACAGCCCGAGATGAAAAAAGGCTGCAGCTCTATGTCTCTGTGGCTGTAGCACCCAAAATCTTATTTCAGTGCAGCTGCATGTAAAAAATGTTTGAGAATGTGAGGAACCTATACTTATCTATTCATAAAGTTATCGCTTATCCATTGGATAAATGCTCACTCATTTATTCTCATACAATTTGAAAATATAATTTATGTAGTGTTCTTTTGTGCTTTTTATCACCTTCTTTTTGTCCACTGTCTAGTCTGCTTCCCCGTATCTTTATGTATGCTCTATTTCCTCTTTGTTCACAGTTCAGTGTTAGAGAATAAAGCCAATCCTTTACACGTGTATGCCCTTTAATGTATTGATAGACTCCTTTGAACTGCAATTTCAAAGTCCCCACATGTTCACTTTTCTTCTCCACAGACACCCTAGGTATTTTTGTAAAGATGTTTGAAAATAGACACTTGCCTCTCAAATACTATCTGTGGCTTGTAATGAAGTCTGAACTTCTAATTGCATGTTTAGTCTCTACACCTGTTTACTCAAAGTAAATATACCATTGAAGCATTTGCAACTATGGAAACATCATCTGCCCAATTTAATGTACTAAAGCAAACCTCTTTTCAAATAAAATTGCAATTACAGCTGTGTTCCACCCCACACCTCTACTGAGTTTTTTTTTTAAAAATACATAACATAATTTCTTTATAGGCATCTGTCATAGTTCAGAGCAACTGCGCCTGTATTTTCCCCACAGTGGTCCAGACAGGGCAACTGTTCTCAGGCTTCCAGCTGCTGCCTTTCTGTATGGAGACCTATGTCTCTCCCCCTTCAGACTGGTGTATTTCCAGGCTTCACAGTTCCCTGACTTCACTGTTATTCCCTGCACAGACAGGTTACCCGTGGACGCCTGCTTGTTTTTTCTTCAGAAATGATTAACAGGTCTAAATGCTACAGTTATATGGCACCACACAGCACTTTCTGTACAACCCTCTTTTATTCTTAAGTAAAAAGTATTGCAGAGAAAACATATTAAAGGAACTTAAACATTTTAATAAGCTTAACAGAATTCACCTCGACCCTAACATGGATTCTGGCAGGTGCAGTTTTTTCCAAACCTGCTCTAAGAAATGGGACCCTCCGGGGACTACAGGTATTGTCCGTTTGCAGGATCAGGAAGAAGGTCCTGATCCAGTTTAAAACCAGGCTATTTATCCAAAAATCCTTTTTGTTTGTTGGTCCCTGGTGAATCCACTTTGAACTAGTATACGCAAACCTCACCAGGAGGATGGCTTCAAAATATGTAAGTATTCTCCTCCTACTAGAAAGAGTGCTTACAATTATGCTTGTGTCATTGTATTTTAATGCAATGTACCCCAAAGCTATTAACCTTAATTCAGTAACATTCATTTTAATTCCATAAGATTGGTTCAGGATGTTACAGGAATCTGTCACAGCTTCTTTTAGATACAACTTCTACAGCAGAACTACTCTGTGTCAGTCATTATCCTGCAGCTTGGAGTTTCATTTTCTCTGCAGAGGTCTCCCTCCATTTCCTCCTCGCACAGTAACTACTTGTGGGAAAACTGGTGGTTGGTTGGTTTGTTTTACTTAATGAGTTCAGCTCATGAAAAATGCTGGAGGGCTTGTTCTCAAATAAACTTGATGTATAGTTCATCAAATTTTCAAGCTCCTGTTCTGGACCCCAGTCCAGCAAAACATTTTAAGTCTGTGTTTAACTTTAAATGAGTAGTCTCACTGAGTTTAATGGGATGAAGATGCTTAGCATATCCCTAAGCATTTTGCTGGATCATGGTCTAGTGCAGTGTTTCTCAAACTGGGGTTACTGCTTGTGTAGGGAAAGCCCCTGGTGGGCCGGGCCGGTTTGTTTACCTGCCCGGTCCGCTGGTCCGGCCGATCGTGGCTCCCACTGGCTGCGGTTTGCTGCTCCAGGCCAATGGGAGCTGCTGGAAACGGCATGGGCCAAGGGACTTACTGGTCGCCGCTTCCAGCAGCCCCCATTGGCCTGCAGCGGCGAACTGCAGCCAGTGGGAGCCGCAATCGGCCAGACCTGCGGACGGGGCAGGTAAACAAACCAGCCCGGCCCACCAGGGGCTTTCCCTACACAAGCGGCAACCCTAGTTTGAGAAACACTGATCTAGTGCTATTAATCTAGGGCTTAATCCAGAGCTCATGGACTGGACCCATCTCCTGTCTGTCAAACCTTCTTTATCTGATTCTTTTGTTAAATGCAGAAAGTCAAATATGTATTTTCAATTTATCTTAGTTTTGTATAAATGACTTTTAATGACACAATTAAAAGAACCCCAGACTGCACAATCTCAACAGAAATGGGCACTACAGAAATAGCTGAGGCAGAATCAGGATGGCATGTTAATTTCTTCATACTTGAGCAATGCCTGTGTAAGAACAAGACAGGGTTTGTGTCCTTCTCATCTAGTGAATGCCAATTAAATCCACACTCACCTACAGCTTGTGGATCATTTCCTTAATTCAGAAAACTATGACAAAATTGCTGCATGGAGTGTTATGCTGCTATGCTTTTTCCACTGGGTAAATTCTGAGTTTCCTTGCCTAGATCACCTTGATTCCTGGCTGTCCACAAACTCCAAGTTTGTTTTACATCTTGTATCAAGCTTTCCCAATGTCTTCAAAAAAACTAACCTTGATTATTGGGTGCACTGCACATTCTAGGTGTTTGTATCCAAGGTTTTTGGGTATAGGACCATTCGGTAGTGGACTTGCATTACATTACAATGGAAATAAGTAGTTTGGTAACTGTCTTCCTTAATGATATTTGGTAATTAATGTTAAACTATTAACAACATTGTCTAGTGTTGGTCATACCAGCTTAAATCTAAAGTAACTCTAATGGAGTCAATAGAGTCCCTCTGGGTTTACAACAGTGCAATTGATGGAGCACTTGAGTAGAATATGGTCCCAAATCTTCAAATGAATCGCAGAATATTCTGGTTTTTACAGTATATTCTGTTGCTAGGGGAGTCAGTTCCATTTACCAACTAGTCAAAAAAATCAAAAGAATATCCTTCATTTTTCTTATGGACCTCAAATTAAATCAAACCCAGAGGATATGGATGCCCTTTGTACTTTCTGTATGACAGAATGTCACCCACCTAATCAGGCAACTTTTCATTTAGTCTCTCATGGCTCCATATCAAAACTGGAAGAACTATATTTCATTCACATTTCAAACTTTTAGTTAACACAGTGTCCCTTGAGTCACAAGTGCTCAGTCAGTGTTATTCCGGCACAAATCAACTAGTTCTCCTGGGTGGTTCTATTGAATTAAGGAATATAATGAATGCTTTGTCCCTGCAAGCTTAAAAATCTACAGAATATCAGGGATTCCCATTTCTGCAAAGGCATTGACCTATCCAGACTCCACCATGCTAAGTCAGACGTGTATCATTACAAATGAGCATTACAGTGATTTATTACTTTCTCGGATTTGGAGAGACGTCTCCCAGGCTATGAAAGTTGCTGATAATTTCCAGGTTCTTTGTATGTTTTCAAAGGGCCATTTTCCTCTTGCTGCTGCCAATTCTGGAGCTGCTAGACCTTCCCATCCCCATCTCTTTCTTCTGATTAGGCTTTGAAGGCAGAAGCAGTTCTGCTGCATATAATACTAGTGCATCCTGGATCCACTGGCCTCCCCAAAACACCTAGGTCTCTGCTGGATCCCTCTGTCTCCTTTCCTTGTTGTAACATTATAAACCCTTTCTACTTGACTTGAGACTAGAGGGTAGCTGGTGAGGGTAGACCTTTGTGGAGTTTCCATTAGATTTCCATGGTATTTCTGTGGGAGTAGGCAATTTGTCCCAGCAGGTTTGGGGTGAATCTAAATGATTTTGGATAAACCATCCTCACGTTATAATGGAGCAGAATTTAGAGGCTTCCTCCAAAAAAAAAAAATCTTGCAAACTATAAGCATCTATGGTGAAATGTTCACATCTCTGAAAAGCAAAATCTAGCAGAGGTAAAGAGAGGGCTCCTGATATGAACTCTTTGATGGACAACCTGCTGGAAATCTTAATGACCTGCCCTTCCACTGATGAGGAGGAAACTACTCCCATGGCAGCCTGAAAAAGCAGCCTTGATTTTTTTTTCCAGTGACCATTGCACAGCATGCTTCTAACAGGCTAAGCTAAAAGTGCAATCATTCTGAGACACTTCAGTTCAGGTGCATCCCAACATTGAGACTGCTGTTCACCTTTGACTCTGGATCTGAAAAGGGGGAAGTCTTGACTCAATTGTTGCTAAGTACTGAGCCTATTTATAACTTTTCTCCTTCCTATACAACTGCTATATGCCTTTGAGCTACACCTCCTCATCTTTTCCCTTATCACAAAATGCTCTTAAAATTCAACTGGGGTGGCTGTTAGTTTTCAGAGCTTTACAAAGCAAGTTTCAGAGTAGCAGCCATGTTAGTCTGTATCCGCAAAAGGAACAGGAGTACTTGAGGCACCTTAGAGACTAACAAATTTATTTCAGCATATTTATAAGCTGAAATAAATTTGTTAGTCTCTAAGGTGCCACAAGTACTCCTGTTCTTTTTACAAGAGCAGGGATCTTTGTAACTTTAAAATCCTATGTTTATAAGTTAAAATAGTTAGATACATTATAATGATGCAAAGTCATACTGTTGTTAATCATTCTCACATTTCTATTTGAACATTCACATAGTCGACGTGCTGGGCTGGGCAAGGTCTAATATGCAGTATTCAAAAACTGCTGTCTCTACCTTCAATCTCTGTCAGTAACTATGATCTATTGAAACTTAAGATGTGATCACCACTTACAATCCACCTGGGCTATTTTACAGACACTTGGGGTTTACCTTTCCCATTGTGTAGCTGTTAAACATTTGCTACTGGATGTTGGTCTCCAAATAGAGGCCATACCCTCACTCATGTAATTAACTAGTGGCAGGATTCATGGTATGCCTGTGTGACTTTCCTCATTGTCATGTTCGAGACTCAGACTTCAGACTAAAGCGCTCATTGTCTGAAAGAAGCCTGTTTAGCCAGGGACGTCTCCCTCAGGCGAATGCAGTGAGATTGCATCTTCTGAGTAACTCTGCATATTTTGCAAAGAGGGTGGGATTTTTCACTAAATGTTTGAAGGACTAGGCAGCCAACTCCCTTAGAGTAGCTCTTTTTACCTACAAAACCTTGTCTCCAACTGTGGTTTCCAGTGTAGCTCTTTTACAGAGGATTGAGGCACAAGAAGACCAAGTGACTTTTCCCCCTTTGGCTAGGTGGTGAGTAACTGGGACTACAAACAAAGGGTGAACTTTTAGGTTTCCAGACTCCTGCTGTAACCCTCAGAGCCACTCTTAAATGAATCCATCATTCCTGTAACAGTAGCTAGTAGTCAAAGGATACTGACCTCTGTCATGTAATGAAGTATTAATCTTTTGCGATTCCAGTCTAAGGAGGGTGACTGAGGCCAATAAATTCGCTAGCTTGCTTCTTATCCAGCAGACTCAAAGGGTAATCAAACATCTCTCTGTCTAACAATGTCAGTCATTTAATTTTATTGCTTTTGATTACTGGAACGGAGAGCACTGAGCTATCAGCAGGTCTTCTGCACTGCAAATGGAAATGAAAGTTTTCCTCCTGCATTACTAATTGGCTTCAGTCTTGGTCTTCATTTCTCTGGGTGAAATTGTCATTTGATCACGTGCTTGCTAAACATCTGGCCATCTTTAAGGCAAAGTAGTTTCAATTTCCCTAAATTGGGCTTCATGCATTATGCAAACATTAGTTCATTAGAAACTGAGATGAGCCATCAAGCTATATTGTTTGGTCAGAATACTGTAGGCTTATGTCTTTCCTTTCAGTGTTAGTTTGAAATCAGGCCCGACAATGTAGAATAAATTCAGTCCACTCAATCATTTTTATTTGTGACTCAGCTAGGGCTTTACACAGAGGTCCAAGTAGGGTGCAGTAGGTGAGTTTGCCTTTGCTCAGAACTTATGCATATACCTATATGCAATGTTTAAAACAGAACATTATCCATAAATGGCCACATGAATTTCTGAGGAAGTTAATAGACTTATGCCATGGATAAATTTGAGACATTTTCCTAAAACATTCCATACTGAAAGATAAGGAATTAAAAACAAAAATCACAAAGTTTGTCTCAGTCTAGATTATACTCTGTCATATTCCCCATTGTCTTCACCTTGTGTATTCATTTATACCACTGCCAGGAGAGGGGAGGAGATATAAAATGCTACTAAACTGGAAAGGAATGATCAGCATTCATGCTGATGTAAACGACTGCACGAAGTGCATAGCAACAATGAGTCTGACCGCTGTCTGAGATACTTACAGTATCGGCCATACTCATATTACCGTTCATTCCACTGTGAAGGTAAACTTTGGATCCAGATGTTTAGCAGGTGAAAATTGACTTAGCTCTACTCTATTGGCTTCAATGGAACCATGCTGATTTACACCAGCTGAGAATCTGGCTCTGTCCTAAAGATTTGTCCTAAATTTTCCTTTGTAATTGTTCCTAAATTGAAGCATCATCACTTGTCTTCCTCTTTCGTACAATGTTCATGACTTTTTTGGCCGACCTCTATATTGAGTGAAGGAATGGATAAGAACTTTCTGGTTGAACAAACCTGAAAGTTGCTAAGTCTATCTTCATTATTTTCTCTGCAATATGTTCTCTAATCCTCTGGTGTATGACACTGTATTTATGTAAATATGGCTGATTATTTCTTTGCCATCTGGACAGTTCTGTTAAACGATAAGAAGAGAGGGAGAGCCAAAACAAATATAGAAACCTTCTGAGGTCTCACTAAAGACACTAGACATATCTTGGGAGCAGCCTAACCAAAACAGAAAAGTAAAACAATAAGCATTTGACAGCTGTAGCAAGACTAAATGGGTAAACTGGTGAGGTAATGAAACATTTCAGGAAAATAATCTTCAGAATTTTCACTGTGCTCACATGGTCTGTAGGATTTCTAAAAAGTCTAAGGAAAAAAATCTATTGTAATTTAACAGGACTATCATGCACTGGATAAATATTCAAATTAAGGAGGCTGTTCTTCAATTTAGGCCAGATTTACATGAGGAATTTTTGCAAGTATAGTACATCAGTTGGGGAGTGGCTTTTGTTTGTTTGTTTTTGTTTTTTTGTTTTTTGCAAAAGCCCTAATAGAGGCAGTTATACTGGCAAAACTCTACTTTTTGCAGGTTTAGCTTATTTTGCTCAGGGACCCTGGAATAAGCTATACCACTCCAAAGCTAGGTTTTGCTGGAATAAACTGTGTCCATGCTTAGGGGCACTGTGCCAGTATAAATATAACATCAAAACTTTCCAAGTGTAGACCTGGCCTCAGGGAAGTGTTATTAGCAATGTAGTAGGAAGAGAGCCTGAGACTTAAGCCTTTGTATTAGAGGCCCGAGGTCTGGGCTAAAGTAGTAGTTAGAACATAAGAACGGCCGTACCGGGTCAGACCAAAGGTCCATCTAGCCCAGTATCTGTCTACCAACAGTGGCCAATGCCAGGTGCCCCAGAGGGAGTGAACCTAACAGGCAATGATCAAGTGATCTCTCTCCTGCCATCCATCTCCATCCTCTGACGAACAGAGGCTAGGGACACCATTCTTTACCCATCCTGGCTAAAACCCATTTATGGACTTAGCCACCATGAATTTATCCAGTTCCCTTTTAAACATTGTTATAGTCCTAGCCTTCACAACCTCCTCAGGTAAAGAGTTCCACAAGTTGACTGTGCACTGCGTGAAGAAGAACTTTTTATTTGTTTTAAACCTGCTGCCTATTAATTTCATTTGGTGACCCCTAGTTCTTGTATTATGGGAATAAGTAAATAACTTTTCCTTATCCACTTTCTCAGCATCACTCATGATTTTATATACCTCTATCATATCCCCCCTTAGTCTCCTCTTTTCCAAGTTAAAGCTTTACAGATATAATCAAAGACAAACTGTGAGGACCTGCTTATAGAATCTGGCAAGAACAGGGCTAATATTGCAGAAATACACATTCCTAAGAGTACTCATGCAAACACATTCCGATATCAAGTGGTACTGTCATGGTTCCTTCCCCACTCTGAACTTTAGGGTACAGATGTGGGGGACCTGCATGAGAAGCTCTAAGCTCAAAACAGCTTAGATCTGGTCTGGCTGCCACCACTCCCAAGCACTAATTCCCTTCCCTGGGTAGCCTTGAGAGACTCTTCTCCAATTCCCTGGTGAACACAGATCCAAACCCCTTGGATCTTAAAACAAGAAGAAATTAACCATCCCCCCTCCTTTCTCCCACCAACTCCTGGTGGATCCAGATCCAACTCCCTTGGATCTTAAAACAAGGAAAAAATCAATCAGGTATTAAGAAAAAGGCTTTTAATTAAAGAAAAGAAAGGTAAAAGAAAACCCTCTGGGAGAGATTAGCATACCAGCTACTCTCACAGACAACAGATTCCAAACACAGAGGATGTTCCCCTGGGCAAAAACTTAGTTACACAAAAAGAAAATACCCAAATACCCAATTTGATTCTTCCTCTAATTGCACAAGACAGGTTACAAAGAAATAAACATAAACCTATGTATTCCTTTCTAAAACTTACTACTCTGATAAGAGGCTGGTTCCTTGATCTTTTTTCCTCCGGCTGAAACTGAAACTGACTAAACAAAGGAAACTTCCCTCCTTCCTTTTGAAATATCTTGTTCTCCCATTGGTTCCTCTGGTCAGGTGTCAGCTAGGCTAGGTGAACTTCTTAACCCTTTACAGTTAAAAGAGGCATTAACCCTTAACTATCTGTTTATGACAGGTACCAAAACATTTCAATATTAAGGATGGTACAAAAACATTCCCCAAGGATAACAGGAACACACTGACCCTTCCTAAAAGATAAGGTCAGGATGACAGTAAATAATAAACAAATATTTAAAGATCACTGACAATACAACGTTGGGGCAGGGATCAACTTTTTGTTCTGTGTTTGTACCGTGCCTAACACAATAGGGTCCATGACTCAGGCTCTGACACACCATGATAATACAAATAAGATTATTTTTAATATTTAGCTCTGCACGTGTATATTGAAGAATATTTTAGCACCTCTTACTAAGACTCCATAGTGCTAGAACTTTAGCAATCCACTTGGAATCCTATATAACACAACTTTTCTTTAAAAAAAAATGCTCATTAGGGTTTTTATTCAACATAATAAAAAATATTTCAAACTCTGGTAACACCTGTGTAAAAGTGGCCTGATGCTGTATGTTCAAAATCAGAATGCTGCCATTGACTTCATTGTGATCTGATAGTGCTCATCTCCTCTGAAAACCAGGCTCCTTTTATTGGGGTATTTTCAAATAAAAATTCAGGTCCCTAATATTAGGCTTTGTCAATTTTGTTCACTGCTTCTGTCCTTGAAGCTGCAGACTTTATACGGGCTAAACTCCAAGTTGTATAATAGGAAATTTTTCAGTAGGCAGACTGCAGGACTTGTATTTTATATAGAAAGCTTGGCATACAAAGCATAGGTAATAATGGCCTTGCCTAATAAACATTTGATTCAATGGAAATGTTCCTGGATTATAAATTCCTGGAGAAGGATGTAAAACAATATTTATACAGTAGCTTTTCTTTTGCCAGACAAGCATACTGTGCCTTTTTTAATCCATTAGTCATGATACATCTTGACTATTAATAAAACCTCATTTTTTTGTAATGTTCATCTATAAATACCTAGATATTAACAAAATTTAAGAGCAAAGCACTGAAGGAAACATTGTGTTCTCTGGATAAGAAACAAGCTAGGGAGTTAATGCAGTGAATCCACATGTGACTATTGCATGGCCTTTAGCAAGGCACTTAACTTCTCTGTGCATTAGTTACCTCATCAGTAAAGGGAGAGTGATACTTAGTTAGCTACGTTTGTAAGGTAGATTGAGAGCTACAGATAAAAATGCACTATGTAATATATAGAGTGCTGAGCACACTCCCTGTGTGTAGCACATAGTATGAGTAAAATAGTAAAGAGTTACACAGTAGGTTCTAGTCTATTCCTGTTCAAATATAGGGGGAAGGATAGCTCAGTGGTTTGAGCATTGGTCTGCTAAACCCAGGGTTGTGAATTCAATCATTGAGGGGGGCCACTTATGGATCTGGGGCAAAAATCAGTACTTGGTCCTGCTAGTGAAAGCAGGGGAGTGGACTCAATGACCTTTCGAGGACCCTTCCAGTTCTAGGAGATAGGTATATCTCCTATTATTATATATCACTTGTTTTGGTACTCTGATATACAAGTCTGAAAGAAGACAGTGGAGCTATGCTCATTTTATACCAGCTGAGGATCTGGCCCTAACAACATGATATGCATTTTACTAATGGGCCTGAAACCCATGCTCACCCAAGGCATCCCAATGAAGTCTAATAGAGAGGTCTTTTGTGAACTGACAGATCTTGGATGTGGTGAAGGGTATTGCGTTTCTGCACCAATTTAAACCATAAGGAAGAGTTAGGTTGGCTTTAGTCGGTGTTCCTGCCATCCACATTTAATGGTGCTCTCAACACTCAAATGTAGCCCAACTTCCTTCCAGCACTTCTCATTCATGAGATCACATAAAATGTGTACAGAATCTATCCATTGCATAACATGTTTGTTTACTCTATTGGAAAAAATGCAATAATAATGCCAGTTTAGGTATAAAGGGATCTCTGTATTTTGAGACAAGTAAGATAAGAATTAAAAACAAACATTAAAAAAAAAACCTCATTTGTCTCACCGCTGATATTCAAACAATTCACTGGGGAATTCCCTCCCATTGGTTTTGACTATTACAATGCACCCTGATAGAACACTACACTTTATATGTCCCTTTTTGTGAAAAAAGCTATAAACCTCCTCTCTTTTATACCTGTGACCCTAAGAGCCCCTTGGTGCCAACTGGCAAAGGGTTCAATGTTCTAAAACAGCAACTCCTCTGAGAATTGACTAACTCATTACACCTAGCACACTGCTTTCATATTTATCTACAAAGAGTGTCATGTGACAACTTAAATGAAAGCCAGATCATTAATAGCATTGTGAAGTGTTTGTACTGACACTATGTAAGGAGTTTTAATTACACATAGGGAGATACGTTTTAAAGTCCTGAATCAAAGCAGGGTTGACAGACAGGGCTTTCTGCCAGGCAAAGAATGTATATTCCCCTGTCTGCCTCAGTTCACATGTAAATTCAAGCATTGTAAACCAGCACAAAGGAAGCTTTATTTGCAGGCAAAGTCCATATGAGCATGTGAAGGCAACATGAAGTCAGCACACCAGGGAATATCCTGACTCTGGGGCAAAGTGGATTTTGGCAGTGTGGGTTGTGATGGTGTCATAAACAGATAGTTAAGGGTTAATGTCTCTTTTTACCTGTAAAGGGTTAAGAAGCTCAGTAAACCTGGCTGACACCTGACCAGAGGACCAATAAGGGGACAAGATACTTTCAAATCTGTGTGGAGGGAGTTCTTTGTTTGTGTTCTTTGTTTTGGGTTCATTCGTTCTCAGGACTGAGAGGGACGGGACATCAATCCAGGCTCTCCAAATCTTTCTGAATCAGTCTCTCATGTTTCAAACTTGTAAGTAACTAGCCAGGCAAGGCGTGTTAGTCTTATCTTTGTTTTCTCAACTTGTAAATGTTTCTTTTTGCTTGAAGGATTTTTACCTCTGTTTGCTGTAACTTTGAACCTAAGGCTAGAGGGGGTTTCCTCTGGGCTATACGAATCTAAGTACCCTGTAAAGCATTTTCCATCCTGATTTTACAGAAATAATTTTTACCTTTTCTTCCTTTAATTAAAAGCTTTCTTTTTTAAGAACCTGATTGATTTTTCCTTGTTTTAAGATCCAAGGGGATTGGGTCTGAACTCACCAGGGATTGGTGCGGGGGGGATGGTTAATTTCTCCTTGTTTTAAGATCCAAGGGGTTTGGATCTGTGTTCCCCAGGGAAGGTTTTGGGGGGGACAGAAAGTGTGCCAGACACTGATTTCTGGCTGGTGGCAGCATTACCAGATCTAAGCTAGTAATTAAGCTTAGAAGTGTTCATGCAGGTCCCCACATTTGTACTCTAAAGTTCAGAGTGGGGGAGGAACCTTGACAGATGGGGTGCACTTTGAATTTGTGGGGTCCTACAGGAGGCCCTGCGTCCTACTATACTGTGCCGGCAGGAACCAGTGAAGTGACAGGAGAGAAACAGTGAAGGTGGGAGTGGTTTCTTCCATGAGGCCTAGCAGAGCCCAGCAGGCTCAGATAAAAGGAGCAGTAGAGCATTAGCAGATCAGTTCCTGGCTGGAATCAGAGGGGTAGGGCAGGGAGCGCCTCTCTGGCCACAGGTGGTTGAGGCACAGCCAGAGTTTGGTCCTGGCTGCATTTGGTTATGCTCGGTTTGCAGAGAGAGAGAGAGAGAGGACCTAAGAAACTTAACCCTGAGGTAAGGGGTGGAACTAAAAGTTGCCCATTAGAAAGGGTGCAAGGAAGCAGCAGCAATGAACTGAAATTGAGCAGTGTGTAGCAGCTGTTTATAGGGTCTTTGGGTTGGACCAGAGTAGTGGGTGGGCCCACCAGCCACAGCAGCATAAACCCCAAGAAGGGGACAGGGCTTATTTGAAAGCCTGAACAAAGGGCTGAATTTTAGGGGCCTAGAGGTGATGCTGAAAACCCTAACAAGAGCTATGGGACTGACTTATTGGACTTATTACTACCCTGGAAGGTGTTCGTTTAGACTTTGTGACTTGGCCAGAGGGCCAACTCATGGAAGACCCACCAGGGTCAGTTGGCAGACTGCAAAGGGTGCCAGAGTGTGAGGAAGAGGACTGCAGTACCACATCCAGCCCATAGTAGATGCTCAGGAGGTGAGTGGCCCCATTACCAGGGGATATAAAGAGAAGGCTAAAGACTGTCATTCACCAAGGAGTAAAATAGGACAGCATTTTTTGCATTCATGAAAGAGGGATCCCAGCCAGGTTGGCTGGAGATGCTGGGAGGTTGCTTTAGGTGAGAAACTACTTTAGAGAAGTTGTTTAGATTCTAGGAAGCGTGTTACACTTTTTGTTTTGTCACCATTTCTGTTTCCATCATTGTCCTTACTCACTAGCTCTTAAAACTTAACTTTTGATAAGAAACTTGTGATCAGTTTCATTCTAACCATATCTTAGTGATATGGTATCCAGGACCTGAACTTGAGCTGTAGCATTCAAGCTGTGTGTAGCATTCCCTTGGCCAGCAAACCTGGTAATTTCACTGTGCAGTGGTTAAGAGCTGGGCACTGCAGGGAGCATTCTGAGGCCTGGAGGGATGGTGTGTGCCTATCACTAACCTGCACAGAGAAAGCAAAGTCCATGGGGGCTTGGAGAGCTTGTGATGCCAGAGGCTGTTTGTTTCAGGGAGCTGAGCTACAATAGACACAGACAATACTGCGTCACGCTAAGGGCAGGTGGCGGTGAGATGCCTCACAACCCTGGGTATCCCAGAGGGAGCATCACAGTAGCCTCCTCCCAAAAAACCCACCTTAGACATCTTGTCAGCTCTTTCTACTGCTTAGAATCCTCAGAGGGATATTTTTCTTTTGTTTTCATGCAGAAAATCTTGGTTACTTTAAAGGTGTCAGCATCTATGGTCAGGAGGTAGTTCCCCTGTCAGAGGGAAAACCATATATATCTAAAGGAAAACTTTTTGAAAAAATCGCTTTCAATTAATTTTCTAGCCCCTGTGAAAATGTAGTTTAGCGTGATTAGATGTTCATGAAACTGCCTGTCGCAGGCAAACAAATAGCTAGATGATTGTGTTAGTCTACTTGACATACTTCTTTTGCATGGTTTGAAAAATAATTGATTGGAAAAGCCCTTTTGTTGTTTATATTCATGACATTCTGGGCTTTCCCTCATTTTCCTGTATCTTTATGTGCACATCTTCTTACAAGCAAATTGGCATTAGCAAGCAACTTTCATTCTGCTCTCCAGGGGCTAGAAAATAGAGGCTTCCAGTTGGCACAGCATACGCTTGCAAACCCATAGAACTGAAGACTGTTCTGTCTGCCCTCATTTCAGCACCTTCCACCTCCCACAGCTGAAAAGATTAAGCTCGTCCTCCATGAAGCTCAATTTAGATAAGGGTTAGAATCCTGTCTTTGCTGAGATGAAATGCTCTGCCTTCAATAATGCAATTATTCATCCCCAGGCTGGCCAATGAAGTGTTGCTTTACATGAATGGTTTTTTTTTTAAAATAAAAAAATGACCCTTAGTGCACGTTGTTGCGGTGATGGTGGGAGTCACCAGGTGGCACTGTGACACATAGCCTTACAGGGTCTCTTTCTTCATGTGTAAGCAGTGTTCAGTCTTTGCAAAAATACTTGTGTTTGTCTTAGTTTTGTGATGTTGTTTCTTCTTGGGGGAGTGGATAGGTGACTCATTAGCAGTGTTGCCTACTGGTTAGAGCCCCCAGTAGGTCTCTACTCACCCAAATGTGTCTCACTGGCCGTTGTCATCCAGTGGCACTCTGCCTTTTTGTGGGTGTCAGCCTGACCCTCTGGTTATGTTACCAATTCGCCGTATCCCTCTCTGGGGTAATAGAGTCCCAAGAGGGAATGGGGGCGGGGGGAAGAGGAGGACCTTCAGTGTGTTTATGACCCCTGTGGGTGTTCAGTACCAGCCATGGAGCTTGCAAATTCTTTACCCTCTCCAGGTTTCCCCAAGGGGGAGTCTGGCGGAGGGCTTTTGTGCCCTCTGCAAGAGGGTGGTTGATAGGGGAAGCCAGGCCCTCCTACTCCACCAGGCTCCAGCCCAGGGCCCTGTGAAAAGCAACAGTGTCCAGCACCTGGGAGTGCTTTAAGGCTGCCACCCTGGGCTACTTCATACCACTTGCTACCCTGCCAAAGTCTTACACAGTAGCAAAGGAAAGGAGAATAACTAAACCTACAGCCCCTCTGGGCTTCTTCACAGGGAGACTTTCTCTAGCACCCTTCTCCAGGAGCTCTCAGGATAGATCCCTCTCCCTGCCCTATCAGGCCCCTTCCGAGCTGGATCCCTTTTAAGCTCTGCAACCAGCTCAGTGGGTGGGGCTGGCCAGGATCACCTAGGCCCATAGTTGTTCTTTAACCCCTTCAGTTCCGGAGTGGAGTTTATACTCATCACAGGGAGGTGTTGCAAACTCCTTGAGAGTTTGCTCTCTGCCTTTATTTCTCTAACTATAATAAATTCTTGGGGGGCAGAGTTGCTGCCTGGGAACCAGGCATGGGTGTTTTGGCTTAGACTTCTGCAAGAGAGGAATGGCTGCATTCTGTTTGACTAGCTCTGTTCCAGGTCTGGTGTAAAATAAACAAGTTGCATTACAAATACACCCAGAATCTGCACCACTGACTTCTCCAATGGGAAGCCAACCTGCAGGGGCCCAAAATATCCTACTGCTCAGCAGGGGGGCAACATTATGAGTGATTCTTGTTGACAAGATAATTAAAAATTCATGTGCTTTTATTGCATTAAAGGGGTTCCAAACAAAACTACTCAATGAATGAAGGGGAAAGGTTTGTGTATGTTGGCAGGTATCAATATGAGCTGGATTCAGAAAGCATTTTGAACTTATACTAAATTTTATGGTTTAGATTCCATAGTTCCTTTACAACGAGCATTACAGCTTCTCAGATAAAAGCAGCAAAGATCCAGACTAACACGGCTACCCCTCTGACAGCTTCTCAAATATAACTGAATGCAATCTAGAGTCAAGAAAAAGACATACTATCAATAATGCATGCTAATCAGTGAGCAGAGTGAGAGAAACACCCTGGCCCACTCTTACCTAGAATGACTCCCTCTATGTGTCTACACTGCAATAAAAATTCCATGGCACCAAGTCTCAGCCTGACTCAACTGACAGACTCACAGGGCTAAAAATTGCTGTGTAGGCATTCAGGCTCAGGCTGGACCCTGGCTCTGAGACCCTGCCCACCTCGGGCTCCAAGACCCCAGTGTAAGACCAAACATCTACATTGCAATTTTTAGCCCAGCAGCCCAAGCCCATGAACCTGAGTCAGACCTCTTATAGCAATATACACCTCCAAATAAAATCTCAGTATCCAGATCTCCTGCTGGTAGAGATGGGGCCCTAAACTAGGTCACACTTGGCTAGTGCAGAGTTAGCAGTGCATCTCTAACTAGTCTTCTTGCTGCTTTTTTTTTTCCTGGTTTGTTGGCAGATCATGGAGAACAGAACATTTTAGGTGGCTAAATGTACAAATTCAGTTTATTCTAAAAGCAGGAAATAGTCTTCAGAGATGGCAAACTTTGTATTAATTTCACAGAAAATAACCACCAGAGCCAAGCTCTTACTGCTTCTGGACAAAGGTTTTAGTGTCAGCAAGTATATCAACCTGCCCACCCTTGCCGGCTCAAACCTGCTCATTATATTGTTAACCTACAATTTTTCATGTCACTTCTGTGACTATTCAAACTTTGTCAATCTCAAGAGGCAGTTTAACTTATCTTATTCCAATGGCAGACATCCTGCAGTGGTTGATTTATAAAATCTGCTGCTTGTTTGTTAAAGCACAAAAGCTGCAAGTTACAAACCAAAATCCTCCATCTGCCAGAGGCTGCTTTAGCTGAAGGCTTTGCATGGGATAACCATAAATGACAGGCCTCCCTCAGCTTGGAAGTAGGGGCTGAAGAGCCATGTGAAAGGTGCATCTTGTTTGTAGTTGTGGGACAAAGGACTGATGGCTCAGGCTGAATTCCAGCAGGTTTTGTTCTATTCTTTTTTCCCCTAGATATTTTTTTCTCTCCAAAAGAAGTTGTGCTTTTAGATCATCTTTGATTTTGTTTGAAAGATTGTGTTGGTATTTCTCACTATGGTCATTCTTATCTAGTGGTCCATTTAGTCCAGTATCCTGTCTTCCAACAGTGGCCAATGCCAAATGCTTCAGAGGGAATGAACAAAACAGGGCAATTATCGAGTGATCCATCCTGTCATCCAGTCCCAGCAACTGGCAGTAAGAGGCTTAAGGGCATCTTAATCATGGGATAACATCCCTGATCATCTTGGCTAACCATTGATGGACCTATCCTCCATGAACTTACCTAATTCTTTCTTGAACCTAGTTATACTTTTGGGCTTTCCAGTATCCCCTGGAAATAAGTTCCACAGGTTGATTTCCCTTTGTTTATTTTAAACTTGCTGCCTAGTAATTTCCAGTTTTTGTGTTATATGAAAGTGTAAATAATACTTCCTTATTCACTTTTTCCACCCCAGTCATGATTTTATACACCTATCATCACCCCTTAGACTTCTTTTCCAAGCTGAACAGTCCCAGTCTTTTTAATCTCTCCTCATATGGAAGTGGTTCCATTTTCTAATAATTTATTACCTTTCTCTGTACATTTTCCAATTCTAATATCTTTTTTTGAATAGGGATGACCAGAATTGCACACAGTATTCGAGTGTGGGCATAGCATGGATTCATATAGTGGCACTGTGATATTTACTCGTTTGTTTGTTTATCTCTTTCCGAATGGTTCCTAACGTTGTTAGCTGCTTTTTTTAACTGCCACTGCATATTGAGCAGATATTTTCAGAGATCTATTCACTATGGCTCAAAGATCTTTCTTGAGTCATAACAGCTAATTTAAATCCCATCACTGTGTATATATAGTTGGGATTATGTTTTCCAATGTGCATTACTTTGCATTTCTTCTCAGTCGTTTTAGTACATGTAAAGTGATTTTCTGAGTGTGGGCATTGATGAGCATTTCCGTCTTCCTCTCTGGGTTACATTTTTGAGTGTGTGCAATTAGATATACATGAATGTAGACAAATTTTTTCCACTCTGACAGCTTTTGTTACTTGTTGGTTTGGAAGAAAAATGGCTTCATACGAGGAGCTTGTGGAACAGATTAATTATTTGGATGAGAGTACTGATCTCAGAAAAATTCCCAAATTTATCAGTAATGACTATCTTACCTAAAAACCTCTAACCCTAACTATTTTCTGATATTTGGTAACTATAAACATACCAGGTATAAAAACAAATTGTAAAAGTTTTTATTTTATATACATATATGTAGGGGAAAAAAGCCAACTGTACTAAATTTTAAATATAATTACAATTTAATGAGATGGATGAACCTATCTTGCTGTCCGGGGATGGAGTTTGAAACAAGCGGGAAAAACTTCAAAGTTTGCTCTTTATACTAGGAAAGACCAGTTTCCATGTTGGAAAACATTTATATTCTACTCCTTGAGAGAAGAGTTCAACTCCTTCAGGTGTCCAAAGTTCTCAGAAAGGTAGGTTAAACATGCCACTCAAGATGAATTATTGAAAGCAGCAGCAAGGGAAGACTGCTGATCTTTCAGGAAAACCTGCAGTTTTGCTCTTACTTTGAAGAGTTGAGACAATTTCTGGCATTCACAAGCTTTCCTAATCCCCTTCAATGTGTTTTCTGGCCTGGGTAGATTGCATTTGTGTCAGTGAGTTCGTTTGTAATGGATTAAAGGTAACAGATCCATACTACGTCTGTTAATCTAACAGCCTCTAATATCTCTTTTGTTGACTTGCCTCTAGATCCTAAAAAGGATTAACTAGATCACTTCTGAGTGACTTCAGTTTTTCCCTCTCTTGTATCTAAGGACACGGTTTTGGATAGTATCAGAGGGGTAGCCGTGTTAGTCTGGATCTGTAAAAGCATCAAAGAATCCTGTGGCACCTTATAGACTAGCTAGAGTAGCTTGCTTCTTGCTTGCATATATAAACCTGCCCCTGGAAATTTCCACCACTTGCATCCGAAGAAGTGGGTATTCACCCACGAAAGCTCATGCTGCAAAACGTCTGTTAGTCTATAAGGTGCCACAGGATTCTTTGCTGGTTTTGGATAGCTGATTGTGAAGGGATCATATGTCATCTAATTTGTTTGTAAAAAATATTAACTTTTGATTTTTGTATGTTGAATTCTCAATTCTATTATGCCTTTTTATTTTGTGTATATATTCAAACTAAAAAGTTCTTTGAGCTGCTGTTGAACCTAATGGGTAAAGGGAAAGTGTGTAGTCTCTTGCCCCTGATTCTCACTCTGACTCTGCTAATGTAGTCCAGGTGTTCAGGGAAGAGACACCCCCACCCCGTCCCCCCAAAATTCAGTGTCTCCAGATGTGTAAACAAAACTGGGCGATTGTCACATTCTGGGGTGCAATGCAGACCAGTGAGGGGTTGTGTCACCACCTGCCCTGCAACCTTGAGTGCCTCACAATGCTTTGCTGCTGTAGCTCCCAACCTGGTCCACTCACAAACAGCCAAACCACATGCAGGTCACACCCCGAGTGTCTGTGTTTAGCTGCAGCCCTTGTCCAGCAACTCTGACCCCAGCAGCTGGTCAGCAACACACCAGCCAGGCTCTGGCTTCCAGCAGATTCAGTTACTACTTGCAGGGTGACCCCAACACACCCCCAGTCCCAAATTTCCCCTGAAGTATGTGTTTTGCACTCTCCAGCCCTCTCGTGGACAGTTCACATATTAGAGGTCTGTTGCCTCTGTAAGCAGTCAATATCCAACAGTTTGCTACTTTGTTGGAGTTATGAAACAATTCAGTTTAAACACAGCACTGGATTACTTTTAATTAAAAAAAGAAAACAAGTGTATTTAACTACAAATAGATTAAATCAATAAAAGTATAAAGCATTAAAGTCAGAAATGGTTATAAGAGAAATAAAGATAAAATGCTTTCTAGTAGCAAAAACTGGTTCAAGGACTTACCACATGCTCCCAGCAATGGGGCTGACCAAATTCTCAGGTCAGAACCTCTCCCAAAATCCAAAGGCTGATTCCTTTTTCTTAGGTGAAAGAGGGAGAGAAAGAAAGATCATGGGTTTTTGCCCCTCCCTTTTATAGTCAGTCACCCTTTGGAATGAAGATTACCCCTAGATAAAGTAACTTTCTGCTGTGAGAATGGAGACATGGAGTCTCATGGTGAAAGAGGTTCCATGTTGTTGTTTGCTAAAATGCAGATCGAACAGTTCCTGCCCTCCCTTCATTGCCAAAGAATGGCCCCTTGACAGGTGATTGCCAATCAACTTTGACACCTGGCTACAGGTATTAGCCTGTCTTTTGTCTTTGAGAAACAGGTTTACCCCTCTCCCAAGACTTGTCAGGGTAAATACATTCCAGTCACAATTTCAGCTTTGTTCATAACTTTACATATAATATTGCTACACACATTTTGCCATGATATCACTGACCAGTGAACTATTAGTTTTAAAAGATACCTCAAACCATACTTTCTCTAAAGATTATTAGAATAGTGTGTAAGGTGTGAATACAGGGGTGCATTCAGTCATAGCGATTGATAAGGAATGGTTGTTTTGGCTGATGTTTTCTGTAATGGACTATGTGGTCAATAAGGGATCTATTGGTAGTACAGATGGGTTCTGTAAGGAATGAAACACTAACAGTGATTGATTATAATTCCCTTTAGCTTATTGATCATGTAACTTAAAGATACCGTCAAAGAAAATCCATAAATGAACAGAGAAAATGTCAAGAGGACACAGTGAAATTAATTGTGGGAAAGTATTTTTCCTTCCAAAAAGGGGATTCTTTGTCTCATACTCTATAAAAAGACAGGTTTGGGGAATTAGGTGGGCAATGCAAAATGCCGGCGTCCCACTAGTTAGGCTAGTTTGATACCTTACCCCAAGTGTGGTAATGTGTCTAGCCTTTCTGTGTTCTGTATAGTGCTGTACTAATTTTTGATTAAATAATTCCATTGAGCCTGTTATTTGACAATCTTAATCATTATTAAAATCAAACACAAGCGGTTCCACAGATTTTGTCAGCCCTCCTGCACAGCATGGCAATGAGAATACAGTGAGACAGCTTGGGCTGCACTGCTAACAGGTATTTTGATGACATTGTTTTATGGGACACAGTAATACCGGGGTACAAAATATATCGGAAGGACAGAACATGCTGGTGGGGGAGTGGCACTACATGTGGAAGAAAGTGTAGAATCAAATGAGGTTAAAATCTTAAATGAACCAAACTCTACTGTAGAATCTCTATGGATTGTAATCCCATGCTCTAATAAGAATATAACAGTAGGGATATACCACTGACCACCTGACCAGGATGGTGATAGTGACTGTGAAATGCTCAGGGAGATTAGACAAACTATAAAAATAAACTCAATAATAATGGGGGATTTCAACTATCCCCATATTGACTGGGTACGTGTCACCTCAGGACAGGATGCAGATAAAGTTTTGTGATACCTTAAATGACTGCTTCTTGGAGCAGCTAGTCCTGGAACCCACAAGAGGAAAGACAATTCTTGATTTGGTCCTAAGTGGAGCACAGGATCTAGTCCCAGAGGTGACTATAGCTGGACTGCTTGGTAGTAGTGACCATAATATAATTAAATTTAACATCCCTGTGGTGGGGAAAACACGACAGAAGCCCAACACTAGCATTTAATTTCAGAAAGGGCAACTAACCAAAAATGAGGAAGTTAGTTAAACAGAAATGAAAAGGCGCAGTGGAAAAAGTGAAATCCCTGCAAGCTTCATGGGAACTTTTTAAAGGCACCATAATAGAGGCTCAACTTAAATGTATTCCCCAAATTAAAAAACCTAGTAAGAGGACCAAAAAAGTGCCACCATGGCTAAACAACAAAGTAGAAGAAGCAATGAGACACAAAAAAGCATCCTTTAAAAAGTGGAAGTTAAATCCTAGTGAGGAAAATAGAAAGGAGCATATATTTCATGTGCTAGAATTTAAAAATACAATTAGGAAGGCCAAAAAAGAATTTGAAGAACAGCTAGCCAAAGACTCAAAGTAATAGCAAAAAAAAAAAATTGTGAGTACATCAGAAGCAGGAAGCCTGCTAAACAGCCAGTGGGGCCACTGGACGATCAAGACACTAAAGGAGCACTCAAGGACGATAAGGCCATGTGGAGAAACTAAATGAATTCTTTGCATCAGTCTTCACAGCTGAGGATACAAGAGATTCCAAAACCTGAGCCATTCTTTTTAGGTGGCAAATCTGAGGAACTGTCCCACATTGAGGTTTCATTAGAGGAGGTTTTGGAACAAATTGATAAATTAAACAGTAATAAGTCATCAGGACCAGATCATGTTCACCCAAGAGTTTTGAAGGAACTAAAATGTGAAATTGCAGAACTACTAACTAGTTTGTAACTTATCATTTAAATCAGCTTCTATACCAAAGGACTGGGGGATAGCTAATGTGATGCCAATTTTTGAAATGGGCTCCAAAGGTGACCCTGGCAATTACAGGCCAGTAAGCCTGATTTCAGTACCAGGCCAACTGGTTGAAACTATAGTAAAGAACAAAATTGTCAGATGCATAGATGAACATAACTTATTGTAGAAGAGTCAACGTGGTTTTTGTAAGGGGAAATCATGCCTCACCAATCTACTAGAATTCTCTGGGGGTCAACAAGCATGTGGACAAGGGGATCCAGTGGATATTGTGTACTTAGATTTTCAGAAAGCCTTTGACAAGGTACCTCACCAAAGGCTCTTAAGTAAAGTAAGCGGTCATGGGATAAGAGGAAAGGTGTCTCGTGGATTGGTAACTGGTTAAAAGATAGGAAACAAATGGTAGGAATAAATAGTCAGTTTGTGCAGCGGCAGTCAAAAACCAAACAATGTTGGGAATAATTAAAAAAAGGATAGATAATACGACAGAAAATATCATATTGCCTCTATATAAATCCATGGTACACCCACATCTTGAATACTGCATGCAGATGTGGTTTTCCCATCTCAAAAAAGGGTCAACAAAAATGATTAGGGTATGGAATGGATTCCATATGAGGAGAGATTAATAAAACTGGGACTTTTCAGCTTGGAGAAGAGACAACTAAGGGGGAGGGGAGAATATTATAGAGGTCTATAAAATCATTACTGGTTTGGAGAAAGTAAATAAGGAAGTGTTATTTACTCATAATACAAGAACTAGAGGTCACCAAATGAAATTAATAGGCAGCAGGTTTACAACAAACACAATGATTTTCCCCCCACACAATGCACAGTCAACCTGTGGAACTCCTTGCCAAAGATGTTGTGAAGGCCAAGACTATAACAGGGTTCAAAAAAGAACTAGATAAGCTCATGGAGGATAGGTCCATCAGGATGAGCAGGAATGGTGTCACTAGCCTGTTTGCCAGAAGCTGGGAATGGCAACAAGGGATGGATCACTTGATTGCCTGTTCTGTTCATTCCTTCTGGGGCACCTGGTATTGGCCACTATAGGAAGACAGGATACTGGGCTAGATGGACCTTTGGTCTGACCCAGAATGGCCGTCCTTATGTTCATGTTCTTGTATATCTGATCTAGATGGGGACATGTCCTTGCATTCTTGGTTGCCTGGTTGAGCTAGGAACTTGGATGCTGAACTATCTGATGCCTAATCCAGATAAAGTGCAGGTAATTCTTGTTGGTTGAGGGAATAAGTTTGACAGGATAGCAAGGATAGTGCTTGTCCCCATTATGTCGGTGTGTTTAATGTGATTTGCCATTGAGGGTACTTCTGGTCACCACAGCCACCTGAGACTTCAAGAGCATTTAGGGGTCTAGAACTCATTTTTTCATCTGTGCTTCATGTGAGGATTACAAACTTTTCTCTCAAATTCACATTTTGCTATATTTGTCCATAACTTTGTGATCTCCAGAGTGCATTATTGTCATACACCACAGAAACCTGTTAGCTTTTTCATGGCCCCATTGACTTTACGTTGATGTGACAGGGTAAACAGGCCCGACATCTTCAATAGCAAGGACATTGATTTCCTGTTTGGACCCGATACACCTGCTGCCTAAAAGGAACACTTCTAAGTTAAGACACCTATCTCCTTGTCTGGCAATTTCTGTATTGTAGGCCTTACGCTGTAGGTCTACAATTTGTATACTGAGCCAGGTGCAAAGTGAGAGATGAGGAAATTTACAGGGTGTAACAAGCAGCAGAGTGGTGCCCTGTTGAGGGATAAAGACAAAGGGTTGTTCTAGGATATTGTGAAGTACAAAGAGACACACACTGAACTGAGGCAAACTGGCAGCATGCTTGTCTGATGAAAGAAGGATTACGGCCAGGCTGGCTGTAAAGTGCTGCAAGGATTTGGGATGAGCAAGACTTTATTAGATGGAAAAATATCTTGTTAATTAATTCATGTTATGATTTTATTTTGTGTGCAACGGTTTCCGGTGCTTGTATCTGTGTTTTTAAATTAGCTTGATTTCACAATAAACAATTTAAGTCCTGTGAGTTAAGTGGAGCAGTGATCTGAGGTGTAACTGTTAAGATGGGATGTATTGTTTCTTTGTAAGCAGCAAATCAGTAAACACCGAGTATCTAGTGGACCACTCTAGGGATCAAGTATCAGAGGGGTAGCCGTGTTAGTCTGGTTCTGTAAAAGCAGCAAAGAATCCTGTGGCACCTTATAGACTAACAGACGTTTTGCAGCATGAGCTTTCGTGGGTGAATGCCCACTTCGTCGGATGCAAGAGGGAGACGCTCAGAAGGCCAGGGGCAGAGTGACAACAGAGCCTGCGAGGCCTAGAGGATTGGGTTTGTGTTGCCTGGGGCTGGTGGAGTTCAGGAGCTGACCCATGTAGGTACAGACAAGGCTTCCTCACACTTAAGCCTGGTCTACACTGGGGGGGAGGAGGGAGGGATTGATCTAAGATACGCAACTTCAGCTATAGAATAGCGTAGCTGAAGTAGATGTATCTTAGATTGACTTACCTCCTGTCCTCATCGTGCAGGATCGACGACCACAGTTCCCCCATCAACTCCGCTTCCACCTCTCGCCCTGGTGGAGTTCCGGAGTCGACGGCAGAGCGTTCGGGGATCAATTTATCGCATCTAGTCAAGAGGCGATAAATCGATCCCTGATACATCAATTGCTACCCGCCAATCCGGTGGGTAGTGTGGACATACTCTAAGGGCAGATGGTAGTGAGGTGCCTCAGAACTCTGCATACCCCCGGGAAGTGTCCCAGGAAAGTACTTGATTCCAGGTAAGTCAACATCTTGAGTTACATATTTAAAGCCTTATGTAGATTAGGTCCTAGCTAACAAAGTCTTTGCTCATGCCTAGCTCTTTGCTCATGCCTAACTACAGCAGGTCAGATTACTTGAATGCTCTTGTCTGCAGTGCCTAGATCTACATCTTTGGGTCTAAAGGCAGAATTTTCTTGGTGAAGGGATCTCAAACTAGAACTCATTTCTCCTATAGGTCCAACAAAGCCTAATTTTAATGGTCAGGCTAGGGAGCAAAACCTAACTGATCATTGAGGCTCTTGTCTGAAGTAAATTAGCTATAACTGGTTTTGGTTTTTAGTATTCAGATAATGGGTTGTGATATTACCCAAACGTTTGTTTACAATAGGGGGATAGTGGAAAATTCAGGACTGTTCTTGTTGCAGCCAGCTGTTGGCAGCAAGGTGTTAAATTTTATTTAACTTATTTATATGTCATGTACTGAGGCTAGGCAGAAGGGGACCATATTTATAAATCCCAGTTCTAATAAAGACAAAACAAAAAAAAGTGTGACTCTGGTTTGAAACAAAAATCATCACCAGTAATTGCAACATTTTGACACGCAATCTCTTGCTCTCTGTAATGGGTAGTGGAAGAAGCAGGTGAGGCAGGAAATTGGCAGATTTTAATAACACAATCTATTCAGCAACAAGTGCAGTTGCTGTCATCAACAATTAGGTCTCCCCTTACAGTTAAAGGCTCCATCATAATTTTTCAAGGTAACAAATGCAATAGTAATTGAAATTCATCCTTCAGTTACAAAGACGCGTATGGTCACAGTAATATAATTCTCTGATCTAGTGAGAAGAACTGAGATATAAAAGTGACCAAACTAGTACATATTCAACAGGGAAATTCCTAAGGTATCTAAGATAATAAACAGTTAATTAAAACTCAAGTTTGCATGTTCTGTCTGTTTGATTCAAGTGGTTGACAAGGATACATTTTGATGTGTCATCTAACATAAGTATTGTGATCCAGTAAATCCCTTGCTCCTGAATGGAAAGATTCTCCTGCCAGAGTCTCAGAGTTTTATTTTATTTAACTATTTCATGTAGTAATGTTTAATGGAGTTGTACCATGATATTAATTGATTTGTTATCCACCCTCATCAGGGGCGGCTCTACGAATTCCGCTGCCCCAAGCAGGGCCTCCCGCAGACGTGCCGCTGGTCCCGCGCCTACGGTGGAGCTTCCGCAGGCATGCCTGCGGGAGGTTCACACAAGCCACGGGACCAGCGCACCCGCCGCAGTCATGCCTGCGGGAGGTCCGGTTGTCCCGCGGCTCCATTGGACCTCCCGCAGGCATGACTGCGGAAGGTCCGCCGGACCCGCCTGCCGCCCTCCCATTAAAATGCCGCCCCACGCGCGCGCTTGGCGCGCTGGGGTCTGGAGCCGGCTCTGACCCTCATTGTTCTACTTGTTTACGTTGCTAAGATTAGTCAAGAGGAGCATACAACATTTTTCTATATGTATATACAATGCCAAATTGAATAGCTTAGGGACCAGATGCATTAAGACAGTTAGTGCCTAAGACCATCCTTATTCAGCAAAACACTTAAGCATATGCTTCTGTTTTGCTGATCTGTGTCCTAGGTTCGCAGCAGCATGCAACTGCTAGAGAAGAAAGATGGTCAGGTGGTTAAGGGCACAAGCTTGTTGCTCAAATAATGCAGTGATGGGGAGCATATAATTATGAAATGGTGTGTAATACATGTTTTATCTTCAATCTGCTGTTAGTCTCTTCTAAAGAGACATCTAAACATTTTGCTCAATGTGTAACCTGTGTTTGAAAGTAAAAATAAGTCAATGATACTCTTAGAAATGTTAGCTCATACAGGCCTAATATTTAAGGTGGCAAGTGACAGTATATGTATATAAGATTTTGTTTGTGTGGGAGAAACGCATTTTATAAATACCGATGGATAAATCTTAAGTTTTCCAAAGTTGTTAGGTTATGGATCCAAAAATGTAGATGCTTATGCAAAGCTTTCCTAAACTAACATTTTTCTCTGCACAAGTGGACTGGAAGGGTCATGCTAAAGCAAAACAGACAGACATTCAAAGCTAATTAGAAAAAACCAAAGCCCAACAAAAACCTTTTGGGCCCTCTAAGCATTGGTTTGGGTATGTGGTTGAAGGTTCTACTCAGGCTTACTTTATCTGAACTAGTTTCTCCATCCCTAATTGTCACAATTTTACTAGCGAAAAGACTCCATAGGCCTATTTATGAAGCAGCATTTCACTTCTTGTGAAAAAGGCATGTGAATGGGAAGAAGGAGGATGCTTTGAGCTAATCAGTGAGCCAATCCAAAATACAGCTGCGAAAGTCTACCTCATCTCACTTTGTAAGTTACTCAATTTCCTTGCTACAATAGATGCCTTTAGACTGTGATTACAACAGCAGTGAGGGTTCCTTTCACTTGGTATTTTTCATTATTTAGTCTGCGGGATATTTTAAAGGGACAATTCCAGTCTAAAGACCGTACTTAAAATCAATGTCCTTAGCTCTGTTACTAATAATACTTTAGATCTTAATACTGACATAATTCTAATAATTTAAGACCTTCTTACTGCAATCAGATCTAGGTAGAGTCTGGCACCTGTGTGGCACCCCATTTGAATCCACAGGGCTCCTCAACACAGGGCTTCCCTCATGTTGGTCCAGTTTCAGGATCAAGGCCTTATTTACTCTTGGTTATCTTTTTTTGTTCATTTTCACTCTGCCTTGACAATGCATACTAACTGATCAGTTTTGTTAGTCTCTTTACACTCAAGCATGTGAATCAGACAGTCATGTGTTAAGCTTTCACTTCTAGCATTCCAGGGAATCCTACTAAAAGCAGGACTCACTTGTGAAAGTTCAGTGAAATGTTTTGTGGTGCTTTTTATAAAAACCCTCAATACCTTAGCATGCACAAAACAGCTGTTTGTTGGGAAGAATGTAATTCTACTGTATGTTCAAATGAGACTCTATGCTGAAATTTTTTGGGCAATGCAAACTTTAAAACGAAATGGATTAAATACATATTGTAGAAGTGAGAGAGCATGTCCGTAGTGGTCTGATCCTGACTTCAGTGGAAACCGTGGATGCTTCGTATCTTTCAGGATCAGACCTGCTTTTAATAGATTCCACGTCACAGAATGAGATTAGCAACTTGTCACTATAACCCTATGTGTAATACTTATGCAGCTCATTCTGGGACATGTGGAGGTATCTTTACCTCTATGCAATTTTTTTGGCATCAATGGCTGGTTGCAGGTGTATAGGGGGCACAAAAGAGTGCATCACTATCTCAATCTGTAGCCTCAGTGGCAGCTGTTGAGGCACTGCAGGGCTGAATGTTGCTCTGGCAGTGATCATTCAACAAATTTATTTTTGTAAATGGTGCATGATGGATTAAACCTTTTCACATTATGTGGCTTAGAAAAGTGAAATTAATGGGGAGACAGCTTTGTTGTTAGAACAGTGATGTGACATCACTTGCCTGTTGGAGAAATACCGTAGCTTCCCACAGATAGATTCAATTTGTCAGCAGCCCAGAGCTATGAAGGAGCTCCTACCCAGCCCTCACATTTTGATTTACCTTCATTTAGTTAATTTGGAAGATGCTGCCTCTAATCCTGCATGCAGCCTTTGCTCTATTTTTAAATGTCTGGGTCACTTTGTGTCCTAGCAACCATCTGAAGCTAAGGATATCCTAAAAGTCTCAGAACCCACGCATGTGGGAGCCCAACTGCAGCATATTATCTCTGGGGGTCTGCCAGTTTATCACCAGAAATGTATAGCAATATGGATATCATCAATTTGTCCCTGTGGGACTAAAGCTGGCAACAGCTGCTGGATGTTTAAATGCTATACAGTGCTATTAAACATAAAGGGAGAGCTGTTCTTTCATGTCCTTTTCACATTTCCTTTAAAACAGTTCTCCCCCCCACACTAGCTGAGTGTTTGGTTTTTTTGGCTGTATGATTATACATATTAATCATACAGTTGTTGAAGCTTTCACAAGTCCACATCTTTGTCATTATAGTTGAGCAAACTAATAACATGTATGCATGCTTTTCCTAATGAGGCAATTCAGTTTTTCATTCCTGATGCTATCTGCAGTTTGACGAACATCAAGATGAGTTGTCAGCCCAGCATCCCAAAGGCTGATTTAATATCAATAAACTAAGGCAGTACGCATTATGTGAATTCCAGGGCAAACTCATTAAAAGCATATTGTCTATGGCTGCTTTAATAGTGATGTGAGATTTTTACATCTCCTAAGTGATGAGCCAATAGACTCAGGTAAAAAGGTAGACTGGTCTGAATACTACCTCACAAGATATCAGTTGTGCAACGGTGGGAAAAGACTGGTGACAATATATTTTGCACTTCCATTCCACCTTTATCAAAGGATTTCAAAGCTATTGATGAATTAAGGCTCACAATAACCCTGCCAGGTACCAATTACTTTCATTTTACAGCTGTGTAAACAGAAGCATTGAGAAATTAAAAATATATATAGTTATATCAGGACCACTTTGAACAAATGCAAATTGTAAGTCAAGGGGAAAGTCTCCAGCAATCCTTGCCATATTCACATTGCATTTAAGGCAGCTGATAACATGCCAAAAGGCTTTCACATCTATTTCCTACACATACCGGGGTAGATATTGCTTTCTAACTTAATCTAAGTCCTTCTATTGCATAAAACCTTGAGGTCACACTCTTGTATCAATAGATTGACACAACTGACTGTCACATAGTCCATTTATCTGGAAAATTACTCTGCTTTAACATTGAGGTCCCATTGTTAGAGTGGGTTTCACACACTCACCTTGGCCAGGGACCCTCCTCCTGAGCAGAAGTAGTTACAGGTAGCCTATGGGTGGCTACTTGTAACAATGCCCCTTGTTGGGCTGTCTGCACTGATGGAAGCCAGGGCATCTGTACCTAAAAACATAAACCTCTCCTACTTGAACTGAAAGGCCAGTTTCCTAGCTCAAAAAAGCAGTAGCAGATTCTAAAACACATGTTTCAAGTGGAGTAGCCATTATAATGTAACAGACGCACTGTGGCATGGGTTACATGCTTCCCTTAGTTGGGGATGCTTAGCCCAATTCCATAAGAATTCTAATCCCCCCCCCCCACACACACACATCTGTGGGGATTGAATTTGGGACCTCTGGATCTAAAAACACAAGCCTCTAGTGCCAGTTCAAAAGCAGGAGCAGACGCAAACCATTATTTGTGGGCAGCCACTACACCAAGAAGTCAGAGCCCCTTAGTTCTAGAGCGGGTTACAACTGCATCCTCTGAAGTCTTATCTTGTAATAGTAATCTGTATGTCTGACACATTGACTAAAGGATTAGGGTGACACATTGAATACAAGATATGATAGCACTGGGTGACATAGATTCATAAACTTTAAGGCCATTACATCATCTAGTCTGACCTCATATCATGGCTCACTACATTTCACCCACTTACCCTTTGCTGAGCCCAATAGTTTGTGTTTGGCTAAAGCATGTCTTCCTGAGAGGTGTCCAATCTCAACCTGAAGCCATCAAGAGATAATCTGCAGCCTCCCTTGGTAGTTTGTTCTTACGGTTGATCTCCCTCACTGTTAAATTTGTGCCTGATTTCTAATTTGAATTTGCCTGACTTCCAGCCGTTGGTTCTTGTTATGTCATTCTCTGCTAGATACAGGACACTTTAGTGCTTGGTATATTCTCCCCAAGGCGGAATTTATATGCTGTAATCAACTCCTCCCAATCTTTTTGATAAACTAAACAGATTGAGTTCCTAAGTCTCACTGTCAGACATTTTTCCAGCCCTCAGATCATGTTTGTGGCTCATCTCTGCACATGCCCCTATTTTTCAACCTCCTTTTCAAAAATCGGGCAATTGTATTCCAGTATCAGTCTCACCAGTGCCACACAGAGGTAAAATCACCTACTACTACTACTCACAATGTCCCTATTTATGCATCCAAGGTCAGGTTGGCACTTTTCCACAGCATCCCACTGGGAGCTCACATAGAGTTGCTTGTCCGCTAACACTCTGTCAACATAATTATAATTAGAAGACTCACCCAGGATCACACAGCAACATAGTAGCTCTTCTACTTCTGTTCTTCGAGGCTTTGTGTTTACTATTTCTCAGTCAGTTGATTTTTACCATTTTAAAACCCCAGTCTCAATGATATTTTGGCTCCCAAGGAAACTTAGAACACTCGATTGTCCCCCAATTTCTGTTTAGTTGGTGGTTTTTGTTTGTGTTTACAAGTAGCTGTTCTTTTCTCATCACATTAGTTTACTCTGACACAGGCGATAATTACATTAAGAATACTCATCTGGAATGCTGAAAAATAGTCTTCACGCTATACTGGATCCATAGTACAAAGCTCATTTCTTGATACTTGCTCAATGTTACCAATGTTCTTATTCATAAAGTTTTATTTGTGTGGACTAATGCTGTTGAATATGTATTGTAAATAATGCACCATGAAAGATTCTCTCCCAGTAGGATGTTTTTCCTATTCAGTTGAGCAGTGTAAAGCAATTTAGTGGGTAGGACATTATACTAAATTTAAACATTGAAAATGGCTTTAAAAATCTGTTTCCTCTTAAGATCTCTGAATCGAATCCTCAAGTAGTATAAATGGGCATATTGAAGTCAATGGACATGTACCTATTTACGTCATATACTTTAAGGTAAGAAGGGAACACTGATCATCTAGTCTGCCCTCCTGCACATTGCAAGCCATAGAACCTCGCCCACCCACTCCTGTAATAGACACCTAACCTCTGGCTGAGTTACTGAAGTCCTCACATCATAGTTTAAAGACTTCAAGTTACAGTAAATCTACCGTTTTCACTAGTTTAAACCTGCAAGTGATCCATGCCGCATGCTACAGAGGAAGGTGAAACCCCTTCCCGCCCAGGGTCTCTGTCAATCTGACCTGGGTGAAAATTCCTTCTGGCGCCACATATGGAAGTCAGTTAGACTCTGAGCATGTGGGCAAGGCCCAGCAGGCAGATACCTGGGAAAGAATTCTCTGTAGTAACTCAGTCCTCCCCATCTAGTGTCCCGTCTCCAGCCACAGGGATTTTTGCTACTGGCAGTCACCAATGGGCCACATGCCATCATAGGCAGTCTATCAAACCATCCTCTCCATAAAGTTATCAAGCTCAGTCTTTAAGTCATTTTTTTTTGCCCCCACTGCTTCCCTTGGAATGCTGTTCCAGAACTTCACTCCTCTGATGGTTAGAAACCTTTGTCTAATTTCGAGTCTAAACTTGTTGATGAACAGTTTTTATATCCGTTTGTTCTTGAGTCCACTTTGACACTTAACTTGAATAACTCTTCTCCCTCTCTGGTATTTATCTCTCTGATACATTTGTAGAGAGCAATCATATCCCCTCTCAGCCTTCTTCAGCCTAACCAAAACTTTTTGAGTCTCCTCTCATAAGGTACGTTTTCCATTCCTCGGATCATCCTAGTAGCCCTTACTCTGCACCTGTTCCAGTTTGAATTCATCCTTCTTAAACATGGAAGACCAGAATTGCGCACAGTATTCCAGATGAGGCTCATAGTCATCCTGTTATCAACCAGTTTACCCAGGTCTTTCTCCTCCTTTGTCGCTTCCAACTCATAAATCCCCAGCTTATAGGAAAAAAATCTTATTGTTAGTCTCTACATGCATGACTCTACATGCACTTCACACTATTAAATTTCATCCCATTTCTATTACTCTGGTTTACAAGGTCACCCAGATCTTCTTGTATGATATTATGGTCCTCCTTCATATTGGCAATACCTCCCACCTTTGTGTCATCTCTAAATGTTATTAGAACACTCACACTTTTTGTGCTAAGGTCAGTTGTAAAAACATTTAAATAAGATTGGTCCCAAGACCAATCCCTGAGGAACTGTGCTAGTAACCTCCTCCAGCCTCACAGTTCACCTCTCAGAATCATCCATTGTAGTCTCCCCTTTAACCAGTTCCTCAACCACCTTTCAATTCTCTTCTTAATCCCCATCTTTTCCAATTTAATTAAATTTCCATGTGGAACTGTATCAAATGCCTTACTGAAATCCAGGTATATTGGATCGCCTGCATTTCTTTTGTCTAAAAAATCAGTTTCCTTCTTAAAGGAGATCAGGTTAGTCTGGCACAGTCTACCTTTTGTAAAACCATGTTGTATTTTATCCCCATTACTATTTACCAGTATGTCCTTAATTACTTTCTCTTTCAAAATTTGTTCCAAGACATTGCATACTATTGAGGTCAAACTAACAGGCCTGTAGTTTCCCGGATCACTTTTTTCCCCTTCCTTAAAAATAGAAACTATATTAGTAATTATCCATTCATATGGTAGGACCCCCCCGAGTTTACAGGTTCACTAAAAATCATTGCTATTGGGCTTGCAATTTCATGTGCCAGTTCCTTTAATATTTTTGGATGGAGATTATCCGGGCTTCCTGATTTATTCCCATTAAGCTGTCTGAGTTTGACTTCCACCTCAGATGTGGTAATTTCTACCTCCATATCTTAATTGTCATTAGCCACCCTGCCACTACCCTTAAGATCTTCATAAGCCTCATTAAAAACTGAGGCAAGGTATTTGTGTAGGCATTGGGCCATGCCTACATAATCCTTAATCTCCACCCAATCCTCAGTGTTTAGCAGTCCCACTTCTTCTTTCCTTGTTTTCTTCTTTATATGGCTGTAGAACCTTTTTACTATTGGTTTTAATTCCCTTTTCAAGGTCCAACTCCGTTTGGCTTTTGGCAGTTCTCAATTTATCCATACACTTTCTGACTTCCAAGAGTTAGCTTTCCTTGCTGATCCTTCCCATCTTCCATTCCTTGTAGGCTTTCTGCTTTCTCGTAATCACCTGTTTGATATGTTTGCTCATCCAGTTTGGTCTTCAGCCCTTCCCTATGAATTTTTCCTCCTTGCTTGTTATGCAGGCTTCAGATAGCTTCTGCAACTTTGAATTAAAGTAATTTCAAGCCTCTTCCACATTCAGATCCTTGAGTTCTTTGGTCCAGTCCACTAATTCCACTAACTAATTCTCTTCTTTTCTTAAAGTTAGTTCTTCTGAAATCAAGAACCCTTTTGCAGATCTATTTTTGTTTATCATTCCATTTAGTTTAAACTGAATTAGCTCATGATCACTCAAACCAAGGTTCTCCTCTGCTCTTCCAGCAGCTCCCATTGGCCTGGAGCAGTGATCCACGGCTAGTGGGAGCTGTGATCGGCCGGACCTGCAGACAGAGTAGGTAAACACACTGACCCAGCCCACCAGGGGCTTTCCCTACACAAGCGACGACCCCTGTTTGAGGAACCCTGATCTATGAGGTCCTCACTTCTAACCAGTAGCAAATCTAAAATGGCATCACCCTTTGTTGGTTCAGCAGCTATTTGGTGAAGAATTCTGTCATTTATCACATGCAGGAAAATCTGGGCCCTACTGTTGTTAGTAGCACTTATCCTCCAGTCTATATCTGGTAATTCAGTATCCCATAATCACACAATTCCTAGTAGTATTTATTTCATTAAAAACATTAAAGATGTCTCTATTCATAACCAAATCAGATTCTGGTGGTCTGTAACACACCCCAAGCACTATACCAGGAGAACCTCTAGTACCTTCCTTCCTCTAAAGTGATTTTGGCCCAAACAGACTCTGTCTTATCCATTCCATCACTTCTAATTTCTTTACAGTCTATTACATCATTAATATACACTGCTACTCCACCACCTGTGCCTTTAGTTCTGTCTTTCTTGAACAGCACTTACCCTTCAATACCCGTACTCCAGTCATGACTACAATTCCACCATGTTTCTGTTATCCCTATAATATCTGGTTACATTTCCTGTATCAGTAGTTCTAGCTCTTCCATTTTAACCAGTTAACCAGGCTCCTTGCATTGGTGTACAAACATCTTAACTGTTGCTGCTTGGCTTTGGCCACATTGACTGCACCCAATTGGGTGAGGATTCTACTGCTAGTATCACTCCTCTGACTGGTATCAGCACTATCCTTCCTCCTAATGTCCATTCTCCTACCCTTCTTGTGGAAACACCAAAATCCATCTGCAGAGATATACTTATCTTAGTAAATGATGAGAAACACTACAGTGTAGGGAAAATACTGCAATATATTTTGTGTATATATTAGTATATTTTGAATTCTTGATGTACTCCTAAGAATATATTGGGCTTGATGCTCCTCTGCCCTGCATCTTATATGGTCACTTACACCTGTACAAAACTCATGGGAAACGCAAGTATTCTGTTTGGTACTCTGGCTACACTCATCTGGTGTATTTCCTTTGTACAACTATACATGGCTACACGATAACAAAAGCTATGATTTTTCAGAAATGCATGCCTAAAACCCAGGCTCTCAAATAAATGGCCAGAATTTCAAAATTGCTGATTAGGCAGCAGTCTTGCAAATCTAATTACATGGAATTAGGAGCTTAGTTTAGGGAGGTGTAGGGGCTAGCACACCTGACTTTCAGCCCTTTGCTTCCCTGACAGAGGTACCAGGTTCCTCATCTTAGGCTGGGTACCTTCTGGCCTCCACTTGCATCTGGATCTCAACCCTTAAGGGGGTGTGGTAAGAGAGCCAGGGTACTCCTTCTTCACCATGTCCGAAGCCAGAGCCCTATGTGAAGCAATGCCAGCAGGGTCCTTCTGGCAAAGAGTCTAAGTCCACTTCCCTGGGATACTTCCTACCTCAGCCCCTTCAGTTTGGGTCTTGGTTCCCTACAGTGCAAACAGTCCATAGTGGCTCGCTTGCAGTAGCACCCCTTTGTGGACCTTTGGCAGTGTCCTGCCACAGCCTCATGTCCCTGTGGGCAGAGTGGATGTGAGATTGGAGAGGCCTACCTCAGCATGTTTTGCTGCAGAGTGGCATAAAACTCTCCCTACTCTCCAATATAAAGGAATACCACCTTTGAAATGTATTCAGCTCCCATCAGTCAGAGTAATGGGGAGCTAGGTAGAGTCCTTCATTAAGCAACCCACCAGACTACTGAACTGGTCTTCAGGGGAGCTCTTTAAAAAATGGCTCTTACATATGATGCCAGAATACTGACTGACTATTTTTAATCATAGAAATGTAAAATAAAAGCGTGTTTCTGCAATGCTTGCAGTAATTGATTCAAACCCTGTTCTGTGCTCCAAACCTTTCCTGTGCAGCTCCATAGACTTCTGGATTTACAGTACAATAGTCATGTTGTGAAGGATGCAAAAGAGACCTTTTGACTTCCGCTTCAGTTAGTTGCTGGATCAGATATGTGACATTCATTCATAGACACTGAGCCTGTTTTAATTTAGTTTACTGAAGTGAACCTGCATTCATCAGCCCATGGAAGTGACTTCAGTATAATCTGTTTCCAGGAAAACCTAATCCTTATTAGATACTCAACAAATCATTATAATAGTGCACATAGACTTTCAATAAAAGGTTTTAACACCTGATACGCCTTTATATCCAAGGCTACTCCTTTAATACTTAATTCTGGATTTTGACCATATCAGGATTTCAGTTTTATGTTATAGGGATTTTAAAATGAATATATTACAATTAGTGTCAAAATAAATGCTATTGTTTCTGTGCAAGCATATGTAAATCCAGGCTTTATTTTCAAACTTCTGTGACAGATTTTGCAGTGCTCAGCAGCAAGTAGCTCCTTTTGACCTCAAATGACAGTTGCTCTGTGAGCAGAATTTTGAATTTCCTTTTTAGTTTTAAATAGAAGCTTACTAACGAGACCTAGTACATGCATACAGATATACCAAGCCGGGGCACATCCACTACTTTTAGGATCTTGTTGCAGTGGGGCAGGGTCTCGTACATGTGCAAAGGAGTGACTGGCTATAGAGAGTCAATACAGGGGGATGCCATACCTCCTGTTTGTCATGGAGCATTGTTTAGCAGCACCACAGATGATACAGTTTGGATCTGGGTACATGGATCTTGTCTTGGGCTAAGCTACCTACATGACCAAAATACCAGCACATGAATGGGTACATAGAAATTCACCAATGCTAAACCAAATGCATCAGCTGAAAGATTGCTACTAATATCTACTACTATGACAAGCACAGTTGCTCCAAGGTTGAACTCCAGACCAACGGATTTACATACATTTTCCTAGATTTTTAAGGCCAGAAGGGACCCTTGTGATTATTTAGTGACCACCTGCATAATACAGGGCAGACAACCTCACCCAGTAACTTCTGCATCGATTTCATAACATCTGTTTGAGCTATCGCATATCTTCTAGAAAGATTTCCAATATTGATTTAAAGAATTCAAGTGATAGAGAATACACCACATCCCATGGTAAATGTTTTTTTTGTTTGTTTTTTGTAATGGTTAATTACCCTCACTGTTAAAAATGTGTGCTCAGTTTCTAAGTCCTCTTATTTGCACTTATTACATACTGGCCCAAAGTTAGCTTTATTTCTAGTCATCTGGATTTTCCCTGGAGTTTCTAGAATTATTAAAAATCAATATTAATGGTTCACAGAGTTCCTTGGCCATTTCTTGTAACACTCTTTGGTGCACGTTATTTAGTCCTGATCTAAAAATGTGCAACTTTAATAGTTACTGTTTAACAACCCTCTGCCTTTAGTTATGGATGGAATAGAAAGTATTCCTTTTCACTATAAGAGATGAATAAATCATCCTGCACTTTTCCAAATATTTATTGAATACTTCTGCCTTTTCTGCAACACAATCAACAATTTTACCCTTCTGCTCTAGTATCATTGTTAAGATTTCATTTGTTCATTTTACATGTTGGGTTCTGAAATTTTCTGCAATATGAAAAGGCCAAGTTATCTGCTATAACACAAAGAACATGGGTAACTTTGCTACAAAGATCTGTGCTTGTGTCTATCTTTTTTAAATAGCTTTTAGAACTTCAATTATTTAGTCCCTAATGAGGCAAAAGTAATGAATGGCCTCGAAGTCTGGTAATTCTTTATCTGTTCTCTTTTGAATGATGAAACAACTTCCTGTGGAAACCTCAGAGTTAAAAACATGCAGGCCATGATGAGCTAAGCGTGTAATTGCTGCAGTGTTCCCTTTACAATATGCCATACTTTGGGCATTGTACCCTCACCCTGCATCAATTAAAATAGGAGTATTGTGTCCGACTGTAGGTTTGTACCACACAACATTGCTATTGTCTATTTAAAGCCTCTAGTGTTGCAGTAGTGGTAGTTGGTTATTATCTGCATTTTGTTTCACTCTGAACTTTTGAGAAGACCACATAAAACACAATGAATTATGATGGTGCAGGATTATCCATCTCATTGAGTTCTTCAAGGGGAAAAAAGTGCAACATGTAGTAGCTCTGCACTGATATTCTTGAAGTCCACTTGACGTGGAAAGTATATTAGGCACAGTGAAAGAGGATTTGTATATACAGATGCAACTTGACTGTTTTTAGGTAGGATTTTTCAAAAGCACTCAGTATTGGCTTATTTCTGCTCCCACTGAAGTCCATCATGTGACAGAAGCTGTCTGAATATCATGGAAAATGTCACGATGCTCCACTGTTTTATACCTTCTTCAATCATTTTCAACTGTGCAAATGGTGTAAAACACTATCAACTCAGAATGGTAGTGCTGTACACTCACTTTGCACAGGTGGAAATGATTTTACAAGGAACAAGGCAATAGACAATTGGGCACAGAGAATCTAAAGCAAAAAGGTCAAGTGATTAGACCAAATCCTAAGGAGGAATTGGTGTCAGGGACTGAAACAGAGGAGCCCCTTGTTCTCTGTTCAGTACTTTATAGATTCCCTAGCCAGAAGGGACCCTTGTGATCATTTGGTCTAACCTCCTGTATGACACAGACCGTATAACTGAACTGACTCCTTTTTTTTTTTTTTTTTACTTAAACCACTGGCCCTTGTTGTCTTTTATGTTAATGAGCTGCCCCTCTTTGTGGCCAAGGGTTGCATTAACTGTTCAGAAGAGAAAATGGCTTCGCTGCAGGATCCTGCTGCGAGGGAGTTACCACCAGTAAAAGCTTGGGTGGCACTGCCCTCTCCGCTGCGAAGTGATAGATAGGAACCTGTGGCCATAAATTGCGCAGACCCCAAAGGCTGGCCTGGAATCACTGTAGAAGAGGGGAGACCATAAATAATCCATAACCTTTAGGGGTCCACAGTCTAGAGCTAGAAAACTGAGGTCAGCCCTGATATTCCTGACTCGCAAATTAAGGGACTCTAGCCAAGAGCCAGTTCTAGGAGTCAGAACTTAGAAAATCCCAATTACATTCTGTAGGTGACCAATCTGAGTCACCACTCCAAGACCAAGCAGAAGATATTGCTTTCCATTTTAATCTCTTTAGAAAGAAAAGAGCAGAACAACTTATCATGCGTCACCCAGTGCTTAAGATTGACAATTATGTTTTTAAGTTTCAGGCCGCTCAGTTCCACTTGTAGCATTATATGGTCTTAGTAGAACAGTTAGGAATTACTCTAATTATGCAACTGTCTGCAGGCTGCATTATGGATTTCATAATGTCCTTTTAGAGCCCAAATTAGAGCCCCTGGTTAGCCAGCAGATCTAGCTCAAAACCAGCTGTAAGGAAACATGTAAGAAGTGCACTCCCAGTGGAGGGTATTCAGATCTTAATGAGTAGGATTCTTTATGATCTTTGCTAATACAAGTGAGATTGGAAGAGAATACTGTTTTGCTAGGGATATTTTCTTTTCTCCTTGCTGAAATTTGCAGGCTATACATAAGAATGCTGTACTATAATTCAAATCCTATCCTGTCACACTATTATGTATTATTCTGTTTACTATTACAATATGATCATATAACTACTAGTAATAGTATGCATAGACATGGGGAAACCCCCATCGTTTACAATAGTACCACTGACAGAGCAGAACGTTAATATTTTTTTAAAAATCAATGAAAAGTGCTAACTTCTCTGCTCAATAGCTTTTTTCAGACATAAACATCTAATCTGTTTCTAAATCTTTCTCCCCAAATACCCAAAGGGATAGCTTATTTTAAAAACTAACTGCCTACAGTGTGTGGGCTTGTAAAATAACATTTAAATTATTTTTCTGATAAAAGCATCAAAAGCTACTTTAAAGCATTTACTTTGTTATATAAATAGAAGTAGTCTGAACAAGTAATACTTTTTTAAAACATGCATCTGCATGGCAGCCTACATTATATGCTAATATGCAATTCATATTGCTGTTGAAAATAATATCAAGATATTGAATTAGAAAAATAGGGGTTGGAATAGAAATATGCTTGTTTCAATGATGGGGGAATTTTTTCCCCACACAACTCTAGGTCTTGAGCTGTATTCAGAAAGAAGCTTGGGATAAGAACTGGAGTCCAGTTTTCACACTACTGGATGAACTGGAGCTGTTTGGTCTATGCTTCTTCAATGTTCCTTTGAACAAGCCACTTCACGCAGGAGGCAGTGTGGCTTATTTATAGAGCAGTAGACTGACTCTGACATGGGTTCCATTTCTGGCTCTGCCTTATGAGACACATCCCCTCTCTGTGCCTCAGCTTGCACATCTGTGAAATGAGGTAATGATACTGACCTTCTTTGGAAAGCTCTTTGAGATCAGCTGATTGAAGAGTGCTAAATAAGAGCTATGTATTACTACTACTACTACTATTAATACCTAACAGTGTTTCTTACTGTACCATGTCCCTGCCAAGCTTTTCATCATAAAGTATTTTAAGGCCATCCCAAATTACATGTTCGGTCTCAAGCTATCTTCTATTTTAGTTCTTAAACTCACTCATCTCCCTGAAAGTTCAGGTATTAATATGTAACCCTTCTGCCCCTCTGAGTTGGCAGCAACAAGGGCCGGGTTCAGTATCCAGGGGTTCCGTTTCAATAACACAATGCAAAATAGGCTTGAGCCCCCACCCAGTGACCTGGGACAATTAAATACCACCCACCGGGCGCCTCTAGGAGGCAATACTTCCCCACTCACAAGCACGGAATCTGAGTGTAGCAAAATTCTTTTAATAAAGGAGGGAAACAATGTGGCATCATGTTGGAGAAACACCACAAACAGAATTATAACACAAACCATAAGCAAAAAACCCACCTCCAAGTACGTTTGGCAATGTCCTTTCCCCCTTAGGGTCTTAAGTCCAATCACCCCAAAGTCCAACAACCCAAAAGTCTCTGTTTCTGGTCAGTGCCACCCCAGAGTTCAAAAGTTTATCTGCAGAGTTTCTTCCCCCACTACCCAGCCTGGGTGGAAATGGGGGGGGGGGGCACACAGGGTGTTAAGGGCACCTTACGTGGGCCGGGGCCAACTGCTCCGCCTCTCCGTGGAGTTCTGCTGCAGCCTTCACCACGACTGGCTCCACTCCACCTGCTGTGCCGCTCCTCCAGCCGACCCGTGAGCTGCTCCAGCCGCCCCTGCAAACCGCTCCACTCCACTCACTGTTCCATGGGCTGCTCCAACGTGCTGCAAACTGCTCCGCCTCTCCATGGAGTTCTGCTGCAGCCTTCACCATGACCAGTTCCACTCCACTCCACCAGCTGTGCCGCTCCTCCAGCCGACCCGTGAGCCGCTCCCGCAAACTGCTCTGCTCACTGTTCCATGGGCTGCTCCAACATGCTGCAAACTGCTCCGCTCTGCCAGCTGCTTAGCGATAGAGCTTCAGGCTCCCCCACTAGTTAACATAGCACTCAGTGATCTCAGCTCAGTAAGCTTAGCTCTTTTAGTGATTTCAGCTTGTAGTAGGGGAGCCCAGGTGCTGGTGCACCATTGGCCCAACATGAATTCAGCTCAGCAGCCTCTAGATGGACTACTAATGGATTCAAAATTAGCTCTGCTCTTCAACAATGGAGAGAGGAGGATGTGCAATTGGTGTGCCAGGCCCCCAAAGGGGGCCCATACCATCAGGTACACACATCAGTTCCCAACCTATCTCAATTCACTGGGTTTTGGCACCGATGTCCCTTGTCTAGCAAGCGCCACCCACCTAATGGTGAGACATCTCTGTCACAAAGCAGTCCCACAGTTCCTCATCCACACAACCAGGGCGACAACACTCCACTCCTCCCGCCCCAACAACAACAGAAACTGGGGATCCCAGAGCTGTCAAAACAACTATCCCAGGCTGCTGTGGGTCACGCCAGGCGGGGTGGGTATGCCAATGCAAATACCTGAAATTCCCTTCCACACTCCCCACAATTCACCACCAGATGTCAGGGCAGAACCCATCCTGACTCTGCTTACAAATAAGGCATTTGTCACAAGGAGAGTGGCCTGTTGGATGGGTGCAATTTCTGGGAGACCTGCTGACCCAGGTCAGATCATGGTGGATATGCAGGGTGAGGTGGGTGTATGTGCTATGGATAATGGGAGGTCAGAGGCAACTGGGAGGTAGGTTGGATTGGGAAGATTTACAATGTTAGAATGAAATCTACCCAATCCATCTAGATTCTTATATAGGCACCCATCACCACAGTATATAAGTGCCACTCACAGGTAAAAAAAAAAATACAACAAAGATATTTCTTCCATGCCTGCATGAAGCTTAGATTTTTTTTTTAAATCAGTATAAAGTTTTGCAATATCTGCCTACGTGTACTACTGTGGAAAGGCTGCAGCAGCTGGGAAACGGATTGATTTATCTGGCATGGGAGGGCATAGTGGGACCTGTATCCCAGTTCAGGCTGGATAGGGGGCACATTGAATCAGACAGTTTGTAGGACTCAAGGGATAGCAGGGGTTTCAACCTGAGAACATGACCAATGTAACATATTGGCTTGAATAAGTTAATGACCCAAATTGTTTTCTTAGTTTTATATGAGTACAGCAGCAGTGTATGAGCCGTCCTACTCAATGAAAGGTAATGGTGATAGGCTTAGTTCTGCCACTGGACTTAAATTTTAGGTTAGATTTTATTTCTTGTGATGCTGCAAGAGTTTAATTGAAGCCATTGCAAAAAACTCAATGTTGGCTTTATTTTTTTTATTGAAGACAAATAATATGATGTACTGAGGTCACAGGAAAGGAAACCTCCATTTCCATCTGCAACTGTGCAGAGAATAAACACGACCTAATGAAATGTAATGGCTTGGGGAAAGCTGAGCAATAAGGTGATTCTCAGTATCAAAGCTTCCTCAGAACCACCTCTAGTGATTTACTCTGTCTCAGCACATTGGCTCCAGTGACTTCATTTCTTTCTGATGATTTATTTTGTTGTATCTTTGCTATGGAATTCTGCATTGAATCAAATGGTTTATCGAGGTAGTTTCTATATTCAGTCAAAATTGTAATCAAAATTGGACTCTGTATCAAATCAGATTTTGTAATCAAAACTGGGACAGGGCTGCTGTGAGGAGGGGCTCCTCTGAATCAGGAAGAATGGGTGAATGCTACAAAGAAGGGTTTGAGTTAGTGCAGTGTTGTGTTTGGCTCAAGTAGCAGAGCACATTCTCCTGTTGACTTAGGGGTCAAGTTCCAATCTGGACCTTTTGTTCTAAATGATATTATGGCAAAGATTTCAAAAGTGATTAGTGAATGTTTTTGTTGTTGGTTGCCTCAGTTCTGGTGCCTGACTTGAGGCGCCCTTTTAAAAGGGCTGGGTTTTTCAGATGGTGGGTGTTCAGCATTCTGAAAACCAATCCCATTTCTGGTGTCTCACATTAGTACCTAAAATAACTAATTGCTTTGGAAAATCATGGCCTACATTCCCAAGGCTTCCATTTGTTGAACAGATTGCTCAACAGTCAGAGATTTGGTTGTAAGAAAAGCTATTGGAGACCTCTTCTTATCCCAACAGATTGATATTAGAGATCTGAATGGCTGAGAATAAAATGTCTTAGATGAAAAGGTTTCTCTTTTGGTGGTTAACATCTTCTTGGTCTCTTTATTTTTACTTTATTTCTCGGTAGGGAAAAACCCTCTGTTTTTTCTCTCTACAATCATTCTCTTTTGTACATATTGACAAAGGGGATCCAAGGTGTATATCAACTGGAGAATAATTGGCACAGAGTTGACATCAGGTAAGTTACCATTTTATTCAAGAATTTGAATTTTCTGCCTTTCCTTCATTACCTCCCCTTCTGAAAGGGATTTATCTAAACCAAACCCTTCTAAATTCTTTTGTCTGAACACCTGGCTGCATACAGAGGTCATTGCCGGCAGATGCTAGGTGATTTACTGATCCCTCCAGGAAAGAGGGTCATTTTACAAGTCATGGAATCCAGATTGTTTGGCCAATTTGCAGAAACATAGATGTTTGGAAGTTATTTTCTATTACAGTAACTAGAATCCTGCTAGTTATGCTAAAGGGTGCATAACTAGCAGGATTATGCTAACTATGCTAAAGGGTGCACAATTCAGATACATGCCTGCTGCCTCAGACATCATGACTCAGCATGTCAACCAACAGCCAGCTCTTGGGGGTTAGGAAGAAAACTTCAGCTCTGGGCAAGATATTCTAGAATTGTCCAGTTTAGGGTAACTTACCTTTCTCTGGAGCATCTGGTAGTGGCCACTGTCAGAGATACTGGCCACACTGTGCCACTGGCTTGGTCCAGTATGCCATTTTCTATCTTCCTAACAAATATGAGGGACTGACTTGGGAACCTGTCAGAGAATATAGGTTGCATTTACCTTGTAGGGTAAGTTCTGGATACCTGCTTATTCTGTTTCGCCACTGTCATTAATATTGTGAAGCTCACCATGAGATTTTAGCAATACAGTATGTTTGGTGTAACTTTACATTGGGTAAAAGTTCTGATAAAACGTGATAAACTGGATATTTCTTTTCAATGATCTCTGTAATTTACTTTACTGCTCTCGTTTTCTGTCTTCTAGCACTGAAAGACTTAAGAACTCAAATTGTATTATATTCTAATCTACAGCAATCACAGTCAGTTTGAACTCTGTTCCAGGAGCTCCCAGTCTGATCTCCACCCATCACCTGTCTTTTGGCAAACCCCTTTGTTCCATTCCCTTCTGACTGAGGATTTTAAGGCTGCACAGCTCCATGCCTTACACTGTGATATTCCCAGTAAGCCAGTCTGCCAAAGGTCCCGCACCTCTGAGGGCTGTGAACAGTGTGTTGCCAGAAGTTAAGTTACCACCCAGCTCTTTCTAAGCAAGAAATTTATTCTTAAGGTAAAAGCAGTACAGAGAAAAATATAAAAAGATTAAGCAGTTTTACACACATACTAAACATACCAGGAATCACCATAGAAGTGGGTGGCAACCCGGGCAGCAGCAACCATGAGATGGTCGAGGTCAGGATTCTGACAAAAGGAAGAAAGGAGAGCAGCAGAATATGGACCCTGGACTTCAGAAAAGCAGACTTTGACTCCACCAGGATCCCTTGGGAGGCTAATTTGATTGGGGGAAAGGAGTCCAGGAAAGCTGGCTGTATTTTAAAGAAGCTTTATTGAGGGTGCAAACTATCCCAATGTGCAGAAAGAATAGCAAATATTGCAGGCGACCAGCTTGGCTTAACAGAGAAATCTTCAGTGAGCTTAAACACAAAAAGTGAGCTTACAAGAAGTGGAAACTTGGACAGATGACTAGGGAGGAGTATAAAATATTGCTCAAGCATACAGGGGTGTAATCAGGAAGACCAAAGCACAATTGGAGTTGCAGCTAGCAAGGGATGTGAAGGTAACAAAAAGAGTTTCTAAAGGTATGTTAGCAACAAGAAGGTGGTCAGGGAAAGTGTGGGCCCCTTATGAATGGAGGAGGCAACCTAGTGACAGATGATGTAGAAAAAGCTGAAGTACTCAATGCTTTTTTTGCCTCAGTCTTTACAGACACGGTCAGCTCCCAGACTGCTGCATTGGGCAGCATAGTATGTGGAAGAGGTGAGCAGCCCTCAGCGGTGAAAGAACAGGTTAAGGACACTTTAGAAAAGCTGGACATGCACAAGTCCATAGGGCCGGATGCAATGCATCTGAGGGTGCTGAGGGAATTGGCGGATGTGATTGCAGAGGCATTGGCCATTATCTTTGAAAACTTGTGGTGATCATGGGAGGTCCTGGACAAGTGGAAGAAGGCAAATATAGTACCCATCTTTTAAAAAGGGAAGAAGTAGAATCTGGGGAACCAAAGACCAGTCAGCCTCACCTCAGTCCCTGGAAAAATCATGAAGCAGGTCCTCAAGGAATCCATTTTGAAGCACTTGGGGGAGAGGAAGGTGATCAGGAACAGTCAACATGGATCCACCAAGGGCAAGTCATACCTGATCAACCTGCTTGCCTTCTATGATGAAATAACTGGCTCTGTAGATATGGGGAAAGCGGTGGACATGATATACCTTGACTTTAGCAAAGCTTTTGATACAGTCTCCTACAGTATTCTTGCCAGCAAGTTAAAGAAGTGTGGATTGGCTGAATGGACTATAAGGTGGATAGAAAGCTGGCTAGATCATTGGGTTCAGCGGGTTGTGATCAACAACTCAATGTCTAATTGGCAACTGGTATCAAGTGGAGTGCTCCAGGGGTCGGTCCTGGGGCTGGTTTTGTCCAATATCTTTATTAATGATCTGGATGATGGGATGGCTTGTACCCTCAGCAAGTTTGTGGATGACACTAAGCTGGGGGGAGAGGTAGATATGCTGGAGGGTAGGGATAGGGCCAGAGTGACCTAGACAAATTGGAGGATTGGGCTAAAAGAAATCTGATGAGGTTCAACAAGGACATAAAGGTATATAAAATCATGAGTGATGTGGAGAAAGTAAATAAGGAAAAGTTATTTACTTGTTCCCATAATACAAGAACTAAGGGCCACCAAATGAAATTAATGGGTAGCAGGTTTAAAACAAATACAAGGAAGTTCTTCACACAGCGCACAGTCAACTTGTGGAACTCCTTGCCTGAGGAGGTTGTGAAGGCTAGGACTATAACAGTGTTTAAAAGAGAACTGGATAAACTCATGGAGGTTAAGTCCATTAATGGCTATTAGCCAGGATGGGTAAGGAATGGTGTCCCTAGCCTCTGTTTGTCAGACGGTGGAGATGGATGGCAGAGAGATCACTTGATCATTACCTGTTAGGTTCACTCCCTCTGGGGCACCTGTCAGTGGCCACTGTCGGTAGACAGGATACTGGGCTAGATGGACCTTTGGTCTGACCCAGTATGGCTGTTCTTATGTTAAGGACAAGTTCAGAGTCCTTCACTTAGGATGACTGCTACAGGCTGGGGACCGACTGGCTAAGCAGCAGTTCTGCACAAAAGGACCTGGGATTACAGTGGATGAGAAGCTGGATGAAAGTTAACAGTGTGCCCTTGTTGCCAAGGCTAGCGGCATATTTGGCTGCATTAGTAGGAGTATTGCAAGCAGATTGAGGGAAGCGTTTATTCCCCTTTATTTGGCACTGGTGAGGCTGCATCTGGAGTATTGCGTCCAGTTTTGGGGCCCCCACTACACAAAGGATGCAGACAATTGGAAAGAGTCCAGCAGATGGCAAGGAAAATTATTACTAGGCTGGGGCACATGACTTATGAGGAAAGGCTGAGGGAACTGGCCTTATTTAGTCTGCAGAAGAGAAGGGTGAGGTGGGATTTGTTAGCAGCCTTCAACTGAAGGGGAGTTCCAAAGAGGATGGAGCTCGGCTGTTCTCAGTGGTGACAGATGACAGAACAAGAAGCAATGGTCTCAAGATGCAGTGGGGGAGGTTTAGGTTGGATATTAGGAAAAACTTTTTCACTAGGAGGGTGGTGAAGCACTGGAATGGGTTACCTAGTGGAATCTCCATCCTTAGAAGTTTTTAAGGCCTGGCTTGACAAAGCCTTGGTTGGGATGATTTAGTCAGGGTTGGTCCTGCTTTGAGCAGGGGGTTGGACTAGATGACCTCCTGCGGTCTCTTCCAGCCCTAATCTTCTATGATTGTAGAAAGTCTGGAGCCCCTCCTCACTGGAAAGAAGGTCCCATTTGCTTGTTGGATTAGAAAGGCGGCATTGTGTCAGTTCAAGCCCTTGTCTCCTAGTCTCTGGAAAACCCAGCGTGAATTGGTATATGCAAACCACTCAAGGGTTTAGTCTCAGTCTTTCCTTAATCACCCTACCAGTGTTTTTATTTCCTGTAGAAGCTGTGGTAAACCTTGTTCATGGAGTAGAGAACAATCCTAGATAAACCATTCATAGATTTAATACAGTATGGTCCCTAAAGATATTGCATGTGATTGCAATGTCTGTCACACAAACAATTTTTACAAATAAACCTCACTGTCCCTAAGGGTCATATACGTTACTGATGCTGGCCAAATCCCACAGAATTGATACGTCATCAGAAAACTTTTGATTAACTGAGTAAAAAGTCCCACTGAGCTAAATGATTGTCTTACCTTAATAACTGAGTAGAGATGTCAAGATTTGGATAATAAGAGGGGAAGGCCACAAAATAGTCTGAGGTAGTTTCCAAATACATATTTAAAGGAATAATGAAATAGAACCATTCTAGCTTTTTGACTAAAATCAATCTTTGGTCACCAGGGAGCAATGCTTTGGGAGGGAAAAAGATGTTGTATGCATGTATCTGCTGCACGTGGACAAACCTAGTGTAATTATAAATATATGATATTTGCAATGCAGCTCTCTTTAATAAGGACACATAGATTGGGTTGACACGATCACTTTACATATCTTCCATGTTTTCAAAGGTTAGTAATTTTGTGGTATTCAGTTAAAGTCAATGGGGTGTCAGGACAAACTATACTTGGTATGCTTATTGCAGTAGGTGCATCATACCTACAAGTAGGGAGGCACTGTTGCCCAATGGATAGAGCACAATGCTCTATTCTCAACACTGGAGCTGACCTGCTTTGTGATCTTGGATGAGTCACTTAATGTCTGTATGCTCCTGTCTCCCTGTCTATTAACCAGAGAGACTGGTACTAATACTCATTTGCAAAGTGCTTTGAGATCCAGAATGGACGTCGTTATTGGCCTCTGGAATGCTCCGTGACAGTTAAGTACTAAGTAACATCTTTAAATCTGGCACTAAGGGCTAACCACTCAGATCATTTTAAGTGAGTAATGTATGGAAGCATGAGATGGCAAAAGAAGGGAGTAAATCTGTATTGGTTCCAAGTCAGCTGGAATCACTTGTGGGTTCACTGCTAACCAAATTTATTTTAAAAGTGATTGGTACCATGCATCTGATTTGCTAGTGATGTGAAGCAGGACAAAATAGCCAAGCATCAATCTTAAATATTATTCTCTGCTTCCTCTTTTTTCCTCCCATAATTGTTTTCTTGACTATATCTACCCTTTCCAGAGACATTAGCCTTTAGCCTGGCCTTGTGGTTTTTCCCCCCTCTAAAAAAGCTATCACCCATCTCACTAGTCCCTTACCTACAGAGCCATCTGTACACTGTAGTTTATCCTAGTGAATTTCACTTAAGTTGCTGAATTCCTTATCTGGCTGTGTATATAATTACTGTCTGAAGGAGCAGTAGATCATTCTAGAGCTCCACCTAAACCCCTTCTTCTCTTCCTGCTGACAGATTCCAATCTTCTGTGTGTCTGTGTGGTTGTTCTCTTAGGTAGTAATATGACAGCACTTTCTGTTTAGTAGCAATGCTGATCTAACAGACAAATTAAAAACCCCACACAGTCAGAAAGCCCCTTACAATTTCAGGACATTCCTCTTGTTATCACAGTAATAGCATCAATATACCAAAGGCTACTGCTCTGGAGACATACATCCAACAGTAGAAAGTCTGTTGCAGGAGCCTACGCTGCAGATCAAATATGCTTCCAGGAATAATTTTAAGACACCTGGGGTTAAGATAACAACCTAGCTTTGTACCCACCAACTTGAAGGAATAATGAGTCTAAAAGACTGAGAGTGACTCCTTGATGGTTGGCATTGATACTGCTCCTGGTTGTATATTTGGGCATCTCTCTAATGTAGGAATTAAACAGCTAGCCCTTAACAGGCTCCTTAAACCAACAGCTGTATCAGACTGTTGATCTATAGGATAATAAGGATAGTAAGGTTCAGGCCTTGTCTACACTACAAGACTATTTCGAATCAACTTAGTTCGAATTTGTGGATTCGACCTTATGAAGTCGAATTTGTGTATCCATACTAAATACACTAATTCGAATTTCTGAGTCCACATTCACGGGGCCAGCGTCGACTTTGGAAGCGGTGCACTGTGGGAAGCTATCCCATAGTTCCCGCAGTCCCCGCTGCCCATTGGAATGCTGGGTAGAGCCCCCAATGCCTGCTGGGGGGAGAAATGTGTCGACGGTGGTTTTGGGTAAGTGTCGTCATTGAACCGTCAATCACAACCTCCCTCCCTCCCTCTTTGAAAGCGCCTGCGGGCAATCTGTTCGTGCACTTTTCTGGTCAGTGACAGCGCGGACGCCACAGCACTGCAAGCATGGACCCCGCTGCGATCATCGCCGTTTTCTCCTCCTTGCACTTTATCGTCCACCTCTTCCACAGTCAGCTGATGAGAAATTGGGCTACTTTTCAATGGTTCTGCAAGCACTGGGGGACCATAGGGGACGTTTTACAAACATCAACGTCGGGTGGCCGGGCAAGGTTCATGATGCGTGTGTTTTCAGGAACTGTGGGCTGCTCAGACGCCTGCAGGAAGGTAGTTTCTTCCCGGACCACGAAATAACTGTTGTGGATGTGCAGATGCCTATAGTCATCCTCGGGGACCCAGCCTGCCCGCTAATGCACTTGCTCATGAAGCCCTATACAGGCGCCTGGGACAGCGACAAGGAACTCTTCAAATACCAGCGAGCAGCGTGACCTGTGACTGTTCAGTTTCTTTACAGAGAAGCTGAACCTGCCCCTGTTTCTTTACCCAGTTACTGTTGACTCTCCTCTTCGGTTACATACCCCGTTCACCCCGTTACCCCCACTTCCAGCACACGTGTAAAAATAAAATACATGTCCCATTATTACTTAACAAAGGTTTCTTTATTCATGACTTTTCGTGAAAGGGTTGAAACTGGGACGCAGACTGTGCTGGGTAGGGTGTGTGGTGATGTAAAGACCGCCTCTAAACTCAAGGAATGACAGGCTCCTGCTCCTAGAGCGGTCCGCAGTGCCGGAATGCTTCTTTCAACGGAGCCTGCCATCCCTTTTTATGGAATTCTGTGTGCGGGCGGATATGTGACCTTGTGGTGGAGGAGGACGGATACAGATTCCTCAGCTGCGTGACTCAGCGGTCCAGGACAAGGACCGCTGTATAAGATCTGTAACCGCCCTCCCCCGCTGCAAAGTCACATCTCCCCCGCCCACACAGATCCTGGAAAACACCTCCCATACCGACCAGGGTGCCTACTGACTGCACCGTGTGTGTGACCCGCTGCTGATCCTGCCCCCGTGTCTGTACCCTGGGAAAGGTGACTGTCCTATGCAATTAACCACCCCCTTCCCCACGCCCTCCATTCCAACACAGTCTTCTTTGAAAAAACATAACGGAAACAGTAATTAACAGCAAAGCATTTTTATTAATTAAGTAGACAGTTAGGGGATGGGACTGGGATTGGGACTACTGTGAGTCTGGAAGTGAAGGACTTCGGCAAATGTACGGTATGAGAGCTTTTGGGTACTTGAGCACTGTGCTGTGGTGCAGTGACAGTATTCACGTCCCCGGCCGCCCCTCCTCCTGATTATTTTCGGGGAGGGGGGTATGGGACTTTGTGGCGGGGGAGTGCAGTTGCAGATACACTGCAGGGTGTCTCTGTCCTCCTGCGGTCCTGCAGAACATCCACAAGGTGCCTGAGCGTGTCCGTTTGCTCCCTCACTAGTCCAAGCAGCGTTTCAGTCGCCTGCTTCTCTTCCTCACGCCACCTCTCCTCCCGTTCGCTGTGTGAGCGCTGCCACAGAGAGACGGTCTCCCTCCACTGGCTCTGCTGGTCCGCCTCTGCTAGGTAGCAGCCCATAGGTTCCTCGAACATCTTGTCCCTTGTCTTTTTCTTTCGCCGCCTAATCTTTGCCAGCCTCTGCGAGGGGGATGCTGTGTCAGGTCTGGAGATAGTGGAAGCTGTGAGATGGGAAACAGGGAGTGAATTCCTTGCAAAGATACATTTTTGCGAACAATTAACTGAGTCTAGCCTGTGTCTGTGAATTCTGGGTTGAGACCCCTGTGCCTGCTGGGGCACAAATCATTTTCGCGGTGGATTCTGGGTAAATGTCGCCAGTCATTCCTTCCTCCGGGAAAGCAACGGCAGACAATCATTTCAAGCCCGTTTTCCCAGAATTGCCCTGGCATACGCCATAGCGTGGCAACCATGGACACTGTTTTGCCTTTTGTGTATGTCACCATATGTGTACTAGATGCCGCTGACAGAGGCGGGCCAGCAGCGCTACACAGCAGCATGCTTTTGCTTTTGCATGACAGCTGAGATGGTTACCAGCCATATTGTACCATCTACCATACCATAAATTGGTAATAAGATGGTAATAAGATGGGCATGGTTACCTGTCCTTTTGCACTGCACCATTTGGTGCTGTCATAAGTGCCCCTGGCCGAGCAGCCAGGGGCGCAAAAGCAAAAATTGGGAATGACTCCCTGAGTCAATCCCTCCTTTTTGGTATCTAAAAATAGAATCAGTCCTGCCTAGATTATGGGTAAGTGTACTAGAGAACCACTGTATCATAGAACCAGAGAGCACAGCTGCTCTGTGTCCGATCCTGCATAAATTTGGAGCTGTATGCTATTCACAAGGGGGTGCTCCTGCAACAACACCACCTGTTCATTCCGGCCTTCCCACAGCCTTCCTGGGCTACCATACCATTGTCCCACCACTTGTGTGATGAAGTAATAAAGAATGCAGGAATAAGACACAGTGACTTGTTTGTGAGAAATGAGTGGAAGGAAGCCTCCAGCTGCAATGATAGTCCAGGCAGGACATTAATTACTGTGGATGAAGGAGCCCATCATCCCTCTGCTAGTCCAGGGGCAATTCAATCTTTTCTTTACACAGGAAGGGTGGGGGCTGATGGAACTCAGCCCCCTGTTGCAATGATGAGGACGGTTAACAGCCATACTGCACCATCTACCATGAAAAATTAGGGCCAGGCGCCCTTGATCGACCTCACAGATGCTAGTACGCATGGTTACCAGTCCTTTTGCACTGCCCCATGTGCCAATAGGCTGATGTTGAGGACGGATACCCATCTTTTTGTACCATCAGCCATCCATAGCGTGGGGGGAGCAAGGATGTTGGTGTTGAGTGCTGCACCATCGCGTCTATCTGCAGCATTCAGTAAAGATAGGGTGACATGTAAAAGAGTCAACAGAGGATTGTTTTCACTTCTGGTGGTGGGTGGGGTGTGTGCGCAAATTGCCGAACTATGCCCTGACCACCGCAGACACTGTGTTTGACCCTAGAAGCATTTGGAGCTCATCCAAGAATGCAAATACTTTTCGGAGACAGCAGGAACTGTGGGATACCTTGCGTCCTCATTCCCCCTCCCTCCATGAGCGTCCATTATATTCTTTGGCTTTCCGTTACGCTCGTCACGCAGCTGCGTGCTGAGTCTGTGCTATGCCGTCTCTCCGTAGATTTTTTAAAAATACTTTGGACCAGGCGTAACATTACAGTAATTACCCTAATTAGATGCAGGAGTCTCCGAGCGAGATCACCCTGAGGAGGGTCACTGAAGGAGATAGAGAGCGCATGCTGCGTGAAAGCTAGCACGAACCAGGGCCCGATGCAGCCGTGCTCGGGGAGGCAGTGCTCCCTGAGTACCTCATGAAAGCTGTGCTACCACGGAGCACCCAATAAGGCAGCTCTCCCCAGGAACCTCCTGCTGATGCTTTTCGATTAACGCAAGGAGAGCTTCGTGGAGATCTCCAAGGATGATTTCTGTTCTATCCCCATATCTAGACAGACCTCCTTTTCACACAGTTAAGATTCCTGTTATATTAAGAATAAAAGTTAACATGGTTAAAGCACTTACCGACTGCTCCTTCCCCTGATTCAGGGTCCGGGTTAATGGCCGGGGAGGGTTGTTGGGGGATCTCCGTGACGGTGATGAATAGATCCTGGCTGTCGGGGAAACCAGCGTTGTAAGCGCTCTCGCCTGCCTCGTCCTCCACAAACCCTTCCTCATCTTCCCCGTCCGCGAACATCACCAAGGAACTGGCCGTCGACACTGTCCCATCATCAGAGTCCACGGTCACTGGTGGGGCAGTGGTGGCAGGCTCCGTAGGGTCCGTTTGCCGCTTTGATTTTTTGGTAGCCTTGTCTGGGGTCCTTGATTTTCACGCGGCGCTGCGTTGCATCCCGCCTGTATCCTCTGTCTCTCATGGCTTTGGAGACCTTCTCGTAGGTCTTCGCATTCCGTGTTTTGGAGTGCAGCTCCGAAAGCACAGACTCCTCGCCCCACACACCGATCAGATCGAAGAGTTCCCAGTCAGTCTATTCTGGGTCCCTCTTTCTATTCACAGATAACATGAACTCCTCTGCTGGAGAGCTCTGCATCGTTGCAGGTGCTGCGGAGCTCGCCCCGATGTCTAGCCAGGACGTCAGATTCAAAGTGCCCAGACAGGAAAATGAATTCAAATTTTCCCGGGTCATTTCCTGTGTGGCTGGTCAGAGAATCCAAGCCCCGACTGCTGCCCAGAGCATCAACAGAGTGGTGCACTGTGGGATAGCTCCCGGAGCTACTAAGTTCGATTTGCATCCACACCTAGCCTAATTCGAGCTAGCCATGTCGAATTTAGCGTTACTCCACCTGTCGGGGTGGAGTACCGAATTCGAACTAAAGAGCCCTCTAGTTCGAATTAAATGGCTTCCTGGTGTGGACGGTTGAGCGGTTAGTTCGAATTACCACTGCTAAATTCGAATTAAAGTCCTAGTGTAGACCAGGCCTTAGAAGGCAAGGTGTGCTGTGCATACAGGGCCAGCTAATTCCAGGATAAAGGTAACAGGTTAGGCATCTGTTAGACATGTGCCATTATTAATTAACATCTGTTCTGCCACATGAGATGGGAGAGAACAGGCTAATTTCCTAGCAATGTTGTGCAAAGACCATTTGTGCTTCAGTGAATTGGGCATCAAGGACTCAGCTGCAGATAGGCTAAAACTTGTCATTTCACCTGCTATGCGTATTCTTAATTATCATTTTCAGTGCCATGGGCTGCAAGGTACTTTACTTGCAAACAAAAGAGACAAGTCCCTTCCTGCCCCAATTTACTAGAATGTTAAGGTGGGATGACAATGAGAGCGAGTAGGACAGGTTGAAAATCTGGGAGATAAATTTGTGATTTATAAAAGCCTCCTTTTACTTCCTTTTTAAGCAGCTTTAAAGAAATAGAATCTTATTATAGTCAAATTTTGAGACAGTGTTGGGATGCCAGGTGCAGTTATTTTAAAGTTGCTTCCTGCTCTTTGACAGTAACTCAGGATGGTTGTGGCTAAACTCTAAAATACTTTATTGTGGCATAATTACATTTGAATTAAAACTTTAACTATTGTTCAGCGGAAATGCAATTAATTCTAAGATGGCTGTTAATTCATGTCTGAGTCCATCTGAATCAGTTTCCTTGAAATATTCACCTATTGTGTGATCTTTAGTGCTGGAAATAGCCCTCCATTGTGTATTCCTCTTACTGCAATCCTGAGTGTCATAGCACTCCTTACTCCAGTAGCCCCCCCATGTAGATGTGGCTTGTAGCACCAAGCTGCCACTTAACACTGTACATGTATAAAGCACCTCTTTGATCCTGAAGAGATTTCCCAAGTGCTTTAAAGTGTAAAACATTAACTGCCTTGGTATGTCTTTGGGTTGAAAGGTGCTTTATAGTCGCTTGATATTAAATCAATTTCCGCCTCTAAAAACCCTTGGCTGCAGAGTATTTGAAAGAAACTTTAACTCATGTAGATTTGCTGGTATAGGTTAGAAGCAATTGTGCTAGAATTTGAATTGAGCAATAATGTAGTGAAGTTAGAATTAAAGTGTAGTTATGGGACAATACAATTGTTTAGTTTGATCACAACCATTCTGAGGTACAGTGAAAGGAAGGAATATTAAGAAACAATTCTCAGAGTAGACAGAAAGTAGATATCTGAGAGGAATTTAAAATATCCACCAGCAGATGCATAATACAGGAAAACTACAAATGTTAAAGGGGGTTACCCGTAGCAAGAAATGTCCCTAAAATTGAAGGATAATTACCTCAGAATTCAAAAGACAAATGTCAGTTACACATATAAATAGCTTTCTCTTTAAAACCTCATGGAATTCCTGACTTTGCAAAGCTCACCATCTCACATCATGGAAAGCCAGAGCAATAATATTACTTTTCATAAAATAAATATCCTAGTAATAAAAGCTTAATGTGATGCTTTCAAATTAAGAAATGCTTGTGGCTTGGCATTCAGGTGTATAATTCGTTTTATAACTTTTAGAAATGTTACCATGAGTTTGAGAGGTATGTATTTCAAACCTGTCCTGCAGCAGAGTTTTTTTTCACTGTGACGCTCCTGATGTATTTTCTGCACTTGTTACCTGGGAACCCAGGCAACAGAATATTATGAATAATAAATGAAGCTTTGCAGACTAAAGTGTCTGCATTGTTTTCTTTCAAATGTGCATACAAGAATGTATTGTAATACAGCAGACTCCTATTGAAGCCTATATTTAAGGAATTAATTTTGTAAAATTACCTAATACTGTTTATATTCAGAGGAATACAAATATGGATTTGTGTATAAACACACAACTGTCTGGGTCTCTTCGTGTATGTCTACCCTTTGATGAAAATCCACATCTCTGTTAATCTTTCATCACAGTGTAGACATACTCAATGATAATGTTACCATAAAACATTGCTGTGTAACTGATTGATGGTTATTAAGACCCCCCAGTTTAAGTTTCCAGTTTTCCCTCTACGTAGGTAAAAACTAAGGGTCCTATTTCCATTTACTCTGATCTCTCACCACTTGGTACTTGAATTTATGAGACTCAGTTTTGATAGGCTCTGACATAATTCCAGTGCTTCCCATCACCTTAAGGGGATGTTATATATAACACTGTTCTTTGTCAAATGTCAACTAAACTGTCAAGTACTTTTTTTTTCACATTGGTCTTTTCCATTATTTTTTTTTGTTACCAGGATACCTGTGTATATGAGGGGCCCTTCTCCTTTAGAAGGGCCACTCATTTCCTTCAGGGGTATCACAAGCTAATATTTCACTACCTTTTTTTTTAATGATGTTACCAGTCCTTGCACCAAACCCAAACTTTGGGTCCATGCAATTGTGTTACTATCCGATGTGTGCCCCTGGCCCCAGCTGAACCTCAGAATTCTATGTTAGGAACTCCTTCCACACAGTTCAAAACTCCAGATAGGTAGTGTACCCCATCACAGGACATTTTGTTAAATAAGGACTGAATAAAGTCCATATAATTAGAAATTATATGAAATATGTGATGTGGGCATAGATCTTCTTGGGCATGAGTAAAGTTGCATATACCCTGATTTGAGTGCAAGCTTAAACTGTAAACAAGGGTGTGACAGGCTGTGTGCTGGAGCTGGATTCTTGGGCTAGTTGAGATAAGTGGGAACATCCTGAACTGATAAGCTTGAAATGTAGATAAGATGAGGACATGAATGATTGGCCCTTACATGATCTGTAAAATATCCAGACCAATTAGATTTAATAAATATAGATGTTAGCAGCTAGGAATAATGTATAGAAACTATGTAGTGTGCAAAATCATTTGGAATTGTTTCATCTTGTACCTGGGCCTGGCCAGTGTGGGCACAGAGCTGTTACATGCCTAACAAAGTAACCTGAGTGACGAGCTGAAGTCTAACTGAATTTTTGGATCCCTGAGAACTGAATGCAATGTTCTCTCAGAAATGGACAAGGTATTCTGGATAAGCCAAGTAGAAAAGGTCTCAGAGGAATCCCAACACAAGACACTTAATTTCATTTTTAAAAGTGCGTGTTTAGAGGGAGGCTGTTTAAAAGGTGCATACAGTAGGGGCCCAATAAACTTTTCCTTTGCCCCCTATGTAGTCACTGACACTTGTGCAAGGAGGGTGCAGAAGGTTACCAGATCAGAAGGGTAGCCTTTGGTATCCACTTTGCACTGGTGTATGTGCCTTCATAAGGTGCTCAGAAATGAGGAACTGAGCTCTAGATGTGATCAGTTGTTCCTGGATCAGCAAGGGGGCACATGGAGCAATCTAGCTGCCACCTTTGAGGCTTTTTAAATGAAATGACATAGGGCAAGCCAGTTGGAGGTAATCAGTGGAATAAAGCTGTAGGGAGGTTGAACATGCAAGCTGGAGGCCTTTATGGCAGTTATGGCTTGTTTTTGTTATAAAAAACCTGTTGCAGCTCTTACACTCCCAGTAGATGAGCTTGTGAAAACTGTTTCCTATAAGAGGACAAGCCCTAAGCCCTGCATTTCTTCAGCCTAAGTCAAAATTAAGTGATAAAAATCTCTGGGACAGATCATTCCTCCCCTCCCACCATGTGTTCTCTTCAACAAATGGGTCTGCTGCTTTCCTTATGGAAGGGGGCTCAGTAGCTTCCCAAAACCATTGCTCTACCCTGGATCTGGCAGAGATTACTCTGAGCATCCAGGGTCTGTGCTGCATCCGGGCAAAAACCTGGGTGGACCAGACAGGAAAGGTTATGGAGGAAGGGGACAGAATCAAGGGGATATGTGCTGTCTCCAGTCTGAGACCCTGTAGAACATACTGCAAAAATGAAATGGATCTCCAGTCTGTGTTACTTTTTTCATGTCATCCACTGATGGTCCTGCCAGGAAACTTTGGGAGAGGCCTTACTAAGGGCCAGAGCCAGTGTGGGGGGACAGGTCCTCTCCTGGATGCCTGTGGTCTTCCACAGAAGCTCTCCATGATCCAGAAGGTTTGAAGATGTCCTTCCCTTAGTCTGAGGGGAGACAAAGCTGGCATTTCTCAGTAGTAGAACAATGCGGGGAATTCTCTGCAATGGATTCCTTGCATAGATTTCATCCCCAGCGGCCCCTACTTTTAACATGGGAGAGGATGATCAGACCCATTTTCTGGTATCAGTACACCAGTCTAATTAAAAAAAAATCAGTTGGATGTCTGTACATAACCCTAGACACCCAATAAGGAGAGGTGGAACCAAGCGACGGGGGGGAAAAAGTGTTATTTGGGGTTTGGAACTGAGTCTATAATTAGAGAAAAATAAAAGCATAAGAATCACCATACTTAGCATCAAAGAATCCTGTGGCACCTTATAGACTAACAGACGTTTTGCAGCATGAGCTTTTGTGGGTGAATACCCACTTCATCGGATGCAAGCATCTCATGACTGGAGGTATGACAGAAATCATGGAAGGAGTGGTGGGGGCTGAGGATAGAGAATTTCTTCCAGATCCCAGATGATGATCAGATTGTGCTATGAACCAGGAAAACTGAACACCCTCTTTTTTTTTTCCTATTTTACTACAACTGCAGGTACTATTCTAATAAAAATATCATCAACAACAGAATAGAAATCAAGGGTTTTTAAAATTTAAAATGTTATCCTTTTTAAGAGCTACTAAGGAACGTCTGGAAGACTTTACTTTTTATGTCATTGATTCATTTTGCAGATTCCTTTAGGGAGTGGTGGTAATGAATTTGATATTGAACTTGAAAATGGTGGTTGTCCCATGTGTGGAAATCATGTCTAAGAGCTTTGTAACAGAATGATTTTAATTGAAAATGCCCACTTAGTGCTATTAATTCTGCTGAATTGTACTCTTACTGCATTTTGTGGGCCAGTGCTTTTTCAGTTGAACTATGTGATAAAGTGCTGATTATTAGCTTAGGAGGAAGATTTTGCAGCATGGCTTCTGAAATCATTTTGTTTCTCCCATACAGGCTTTGTTCTAGAACCCCTCTGCTGCTTTGATAGAGCAAGAATGGTAGAATTAATGCATGTAAACATCAAAGGATGGCATCATATACATGTTTCTAATATGAGCTCTTGCTCCTTTGGTTTTATAATTTTAACATTTTATTAATGAATCACCAAAACCTAAGAAGTTCAAAGGCCAGCTGCAGGTAAATAAATGCTGCTGTATTATGGCCACTTGAAACTACTGGAATTTACACCCATTCAGTATAACAATATAGGGACAAATGATATACAGTGCACTATAATATTGCTTATCTTCAAAATGTTGTGAGAATTAAAGATGTACATAGGGTTGCCAACTTTCTAACTGCATAAAACCAAACACCCTTGCTCCTGCCCCTTCCCCGAGGCCCTGCCCCGCCCCTTCTGAGGCCCCACCCCCACTCACTCCAGCCCCCCTCCCTCAGTCCCTCACTCTCCCCCACCCTCACTCACTTTCACTGAGCTGGGGCAGGAGGTTGGGATGAGGGAGGGGGTGTGGGCTCTGGGATGGGCCAGAAATGAGGGGTTCAGGGTCCAGAAGGGGGCTCCAGTCAGCAGCCACCACTCTCCCGCTGCCAAGCTCTGAAGACAGCACAGAAGGGTGGCAATACCACAACCCCCTTATAATAACCTTGCGACCCCCCTCCACGCAACTCCTTTTTGGGTCAAGACTCACAATTTGAGAAACACTCATCTCCCCCATGAAATCTGTACAGTATAGGGTAAAAGGACACACAAGACCAGTTTTCATGGGGGGAGACCAGATTTCACAGTCCATGACATGTTTTTCATAGCCGTGAATTTGGTAGGGCCCCAGTAATACATAGTTAAAGCTGATAGTAGGTCTTCTGTCCGATCAGTGCCTGGGAAGTTTTAGACCATATGTTCTGAAGTGTGAGAGAGAATGAATGCACATTTTCATGCTCCTGATTGGGATGTGCAATATATGATGTGAGTAGGTCAGAGATATGTATGCACTTTCCAAACTGTGGGCTCTGTTTAATAGCCTAATACCATCAATAATAATAATCTCTAACAGAACAGAGATAGGGCTAATCCGAAGTGCTTTGGAAATAATTCGACTGACTTCACTAGGCTTGGAATCAGGTCCATACTGAATGCTGAACAAATACCGGTATTTACATAGTATATCAAGTCAAAGTTACATGCCTTCTCTCTAGGCACTGTAATAAGAAATGTCAATTACAGTGAAAATCAATTAAGCCTAGTTTAGATTTGATAGGAAGAATATGTTGCTTTCTTTTGTTCTTTAATTACCTGAGCTACCACACTTTCACAGTGCTCACACTAAATTGCATCCTTATTTTTCCTTCTAAACCTGGGTCATTAGGACTGAAGACCCTATTTATTTGACACTCTTCTTTCACGGATAGCAGCACTCTGTCCAGAAAATCACCTAAAATTATAACCCAAAGGTTTTTCTATTGATTTCCAGGGTAAATTGGATTGTTCTGCTCTTGTTTTGTCAAAAGTATTTTTCATTTTTCATTCTTTCCGATTTAATCTTCATTCTTCCCACTTTCTGTTTTCTCCAGCTTTAATTCATTCTCTTTTGAAATCTTCTCACTGGAAGGCACTAATGAAGCACTCCTGAAGTTTTACTTTCACCTGTTGATCACTCATTTTGTCTTAAATTATATAATTTAGTTTCCTTAGAAAAATCCCAGAAACATATCTAGGGGTCAGTCATTCTTATAATTATCTGGTTACTTACTATTCCAAGTAATCATTCCACCTCTTCCAAATCTGCTGGGAAAACGAGGCCTAGCAGAAAAAGTGGTCGGCACAAGTGTTTTTGGAAGACTGATAGGCGCCTCGTGCTGCATAATAAAACACTTTGTCAATTGTCTGCAGGGTTTAAATTCATTTTACTCACAGGAGGCCTAATCCTGATAGCTGCTGGACACCCTCAACTTGGACAGAAGCTGGTGAGAATGGAGGATACTCAACACTTTGGAATATCAGGGAAAGAATTACTGTTTGACCTATACACCTTTCCTAGCAAAATGTAATCTAAATGTAAATATTCTGTTTCCCAATTAAAAAAAAGAAGCTACCTAGGATGTCAGCAATGAGTTCATTAATTGTTTTCACTTAAACTTGGGTACTGGACAGCATTCATGATTATGCTTTAACTTCAGAAGGGTTCTCTTGCTGAAAAATACCAGAGACTCAGTGTGGCTATGGAGCCTATAGTATATAGGCCCAAAACCAAAGAATTTAAACTCCACTGTTAGAGCCAGAGGAGCTTAAAAGCCCTCTGAGGCCAATAGCTCTTTATTTCTTTCTTTTCAAGGACCTCTCCCTGCCACTGATTTATTGCAAATAAATGAATATTCACACAGTTTATATTGAACTACCCTAGCGGTCTGTAACCAGGATATTTCAAAAGGTTGCACCAACAATATTAAATTGGATGTATTGCATATGTATAATGCTTTTTTTTTTCTTGTTAAAATGTAATATCTAGCACTGTTTGAGAATTTTCAAAATTTTAACTTTTTTCCATGAAAAAAAGGTTGTGATTAAAATTTATGGCAATTACTAAATTTGATTTTTTGGCAATTTTTTCCCCACCCTTTTGGGCAGACTTTAGTAGAGTTTCTTAAAAAATGCTATTCCAGCAAATGTAAAAGGTTTGTAATGTGGCTAAGTGAATGTTATAGGAGCAAGTTTGATTTTTGGGAATTCCATAAGCTTTCTGTACTTTATCTTTCAACATATAAGCTCTGCATTAACTCCAGCCCTTCATGCCGAATTATCAAGGGCTATCTTCTGCCTAAGACTAGGCACCCACATAAGGAAGTAAGAGAGTGAGAGCCCAACCTTATGCCCTTACATCATCTACCTGCATCTTGGCTCCTCCAAGCTGCATGCCTATCAGCAGCCAGAGCAGAAATAAAACTATCAAAAGCAGAAAAAAATACTACAGTTAGACAATGGAAGCATGACCTAGGTGGCATATTCTAGCTCCAATTCTGTCTTATCTGAATATATGTCTTTTACCTTGAAAACTGTATGTAAGCAGCTGTGATGCACTTCTTTCTGGAAGCCAAGTATATCAGCACCAAAAAAAGCTACTGTACATGAATGTCTCCCTGACTGTTTTATTTCTTTGGGGGTAGCTGCTGCCTACAGTTTATATCTACATTAGCAAACAAACAAAACTACTGTGGCAAGGCACCTTCTTAGTCTCCCGAGTCTCTGCTGCTTTTAGCCCTGGTGAGACAGGCTTGGGTAATGCAGTCCCCCTTGGGACACAGGGGAAGTCTGCTCCCCATATCTCCACCAGTCCTGTTTAGAGTATTTTTACTCCCTTATGGGAGAGAGTACTGCCTCTCCTCCCAGTGAGGCTCAGTCTTGCTGCTCCTGGCAGCAAAGCTCCTTCTCTTCTCATCCTGCCCTGCCCATACTTCCTCCCAGGGAAGGGTTTAAAAAGTTCTCAGGCAGCCCTAAGTTGGAATCAGCTGATTCTAATTAACCTCAGGTAGCTCCCCCTCAGCTGATTCTAATTGCTACCTTGGTAACCCTTTCTCAGCTGAACCTGATTGACCTGTAGTTGCCTCCCAATTGATAAGGAGGAGGGCCTTTTAACCCTCTGGGACTGATTCCTACCCCTCCCTTGCAGCTGTCTGTCCTGAGTTTATCAAACTACATAATGTCAAAATATAACAATGGGGGAAATGCAGACTCAGATATGGAGGGGAAATTAGGAACAAGGAAATATTGCTGAAAAATTCACATTCAAAGATTTTACAATTTGCCCTTGGGAAGCTAGGAAGGTTTGACCAATTTGCTTTTCCCTCCTCTAAGACTGATCTCAGTGTCACAATACTGTCCATCAGAAACACATTTAGAAGTGAACACAATTTTGGCAAATGTCTATATTCATTAGAAATAACTTGTTTTTCATAGTTAAACCACCAAAGAATGAACAGTTTCTCATTGGTACCAGGATACAGTTAAAGGCTTGCTAGCTGTAAAAACATTATTTTAGAGGGAGTTAACTCAATCTTAATAATTGATTATCTGCATCCTTTCTATGGACCCAATACTGCCTAGGATAGTTTATGGCCACATGTATTGGCTAGTAAATAGCAAATATCTAAATAGCATGGGAGAACAAACAGTCTGTCACCAGGTAATATTCCTTGTAGAAGCCACTTACAAAGGAAAGATAATCCTGTTTGCACAAAGTAACTAAGGTTGGGGCAGGGTATGAAATAGATTTGGGGAGGGCAGATTTTATTCCAGTCTGCAGGCTGGTCGTGGGATGTCTGTGCAGCCACACTGTAGCTGTCACACCAGCCCCTATCCCAGATAAACCCTGAGCTCTGCTTAACACTCTTGATGGGGTGTGAAGGTCACTGGATCCAATGGCCCTAGCCTGAGTTTTTGGGCAACACTCTCTTCATTTTGCAACCTTGCCCTTCCAAGTCCTCCTATATATTTTGCCCATCCAATACACCCTGTCTGACACCTAGATTGTAAGATCCCTGTGTCAGGGATTGCCTCCTCTTGTCTGTATAGTGCCTAACCCAATGGGCTCCTGATCCTTCAATGACATTTTTAGGCATTGCCATAATAGGTATAATACTAATAAACATCCACTAGCACTGACTTGTTTGAGTCTGGCCTGGATTTCCCCTTCCAGGAGGCACAGGACATGTACAGTGTCTCCTCTCTTCTTAACCCCCCACACATTTGGCTTGTCTCTGCCATGCCTGGCACCAGGGGCGGCTCTATAAATTACGGCGCCCCAAGCAGGGCGGCGCGCTGCGCCGCCCTTCCCCGGTCCTGCGGCCGGGGCAGAAGTGTCTGCGGCGGGTGCGCTGGTTCACGGCTCCGGTGGAGCATCCGCAGGCATGCCTGCGGGAGCTCCGTCCGAGCCGCGGGACCAGCGCGCCCGCCGCAGTCATGCCTGCGGGAGCTCAAGCTGAGCCGCGGGAAGAGGGGACCCTCCGCAGTCATGCCTGCGGCAGATCCGCTCGTCCCGGGCTCCGGTGGACCTCCCGCAGGCATGACTGCGGAAGGTCCGCCGGAGCCAAATGCCGCCCTGCCCCGACAATGCCGCCCCACGCGCCTGCTTGGCGCGCTGGGGTCTGGAGCCGGCCCTGCCTGGCACACTCCCCTGGCATTGACTTTGTTAGTAAATATTAACCTTTTTTTGTCCTCTTCTCCTTGTTTGTTAAATTCATTTGCATATTAACTGTTCTCCCAGAATCTTTATGATATTAGCAAAGAGTGTGTTTGAATTTTAAGGCCTAAAGTGTTGATTCTTGACCTGAATTCAGGAACTTCATGTGATCAACTATTGAGCTATACATCATTATTGCTGGTGCCTCCATGTTTGTGGCAATATGGATGTCTAGGGAAAACTAATAAAAAGTGTCTACAGAAATATGGTCTAAACAAGAGTGGTTGATTGATAAGAGGTGCCTCTGATCTAATTATGTTCTGTGATTGATATGAGGAATTTGTTATTGCAGATGTTATCTGTAATGGATGAAATAAGGATCCATTGGAAAAAATGACTTAACTAATTAAGAACTGCCAGTTTCACATCTGTCCATGATAATGACTGTATTAGAATTCCTTTAGTTTATTGACCAGGTAATCTAAAGATACCATAAAAGAATTTCCATATGTAACACAGTGAAATTAGTCATGGGAAAGCAATTTTCCCTCCAAAAAAGGAATTTATTTGTCTCACACCCTAGGAAAGACAGAGGGCTTGAGAGTTAGTTTGGGGATAGGGTTGCCAACTTTCTAATCGCACAAAGTCAAACACCCATGCTTCTACCCCTCCCTTGCCCCTTCCACGAGGCCCTGCCCCTTCCCCAAGCTCCTGCCCTCACTCGACCCATCCCCACTCCCTCCATCACTCAGTCTCCCTGACCCTCACTCACTTTTACCAAGTTGGGGTGCATCTGTGGGGGTGGGCTCTGGGGTGGGGCCAGAAATGAAGGGTTTGGGGTGCAGGAGAGGATTCTGGCCTGGGGAAGGAAGTTGGGGTGTGTGGGGGTATGGGCTCTGAGCTGCGGGGTGTGCTCTGGGTGGGGCTAGAAATGAGGAGTTTGGGGTGCAGGTGTGGGCTCTGGGCAGGGGAAGGGTGTTGGGGGATGGGGGTTCCAGGCTGGGGCAGGGGGTTGGAGTGTGGGAGGGGTGCGGGATCCAGGCAGTGCTTACCGTGACTCCCAGGAAGCAGCCGCCAGGTCCTTGCAGCCCCTAGGTGCATGGGTGGCTGGGGAGGCTCTGGATGTTACCCTTGCGGCCACAGGCACCACCCCCCTCTCCCACACACAGCTCCCATTGGTCATGGTCCCCAGCGAATGAGAGCTGCAGAGCTGGCACTCAGGGCAGGGGCAGCGCACAGAGCCTCCCTGGCTGCCCATGTGCCTAGGGGTCATAAAGACCTGGAGGCCACTTCCAGGAGCCGCACGGAGCCAGGGCAGGCAGGCAGCCTGCCTAAGCCCCAGGCCCCCACTGCACCTCCAACTGGAATTTAACGGCCTGGTTGAAAAATGGATGCCTGGCAACCCTAGTTGGGGAGTGCAGACTGACAGCATCCCACTAGTTACAGAGGAGAGAGACACAGAGGCCAGCTCTATACCTTACTGTTGGGGTGGTAATGTATCTGTTATTTCTGTATTCTGTATAGTGTTATATTGAACTCTGATCATCTTTGATTAAATAATTCCATTTGAACATGTTATTTGACAATCTTGAATTGTTAATAAATTCAGACATGCAACAACTTACCCATCTTGCCTGTCTTCCCTGTGGCATATGTGCGGAGGCAGGAGGCAGGGAAAATTTGTGAGTTAGCAGATGGTATGGGGGACACTGTCCATTCTCAAGCAAAGTCTGACTTTCACCTCCCCAAGAAGGCCACTCTTGGGTACCAGAACAAAAATGGCAGCAGTCATGTTTGATTACTGATAGGCATTGGTTCACCAAGTCCCTTTAGTTCACACAGACTTCAAGAAGTGTATATATCATCATTTAGGCTCGTGTAAAAGTCTTGGAAAACATTGCTTCAACAATTAGATAATTTGACAAGCATCATATATGGGAAAGGTTGGCACTCTGTTGCCTATGCCACTTTAATTATATATTTTGCAATGGGGTGTGGTGGTCTAATCAAATACATCCTATTCATTTTAATGAGAGTTGCATGGTAACTCCAAAGTGCTGCTTCAAAAATCCCTCAGTTCATATGAGTCTTACTCCTCCCCCCCGCCTTGTGCTTGGACACTTGTTATGGTTAAACTTCTAGGCATACTTGAAAGTCTATCCTCATCCTCTCATAATGCCTACAGTACAAAGTGACGTTTTTGCACATCCATATCTGCCCAATGCAACAAAAGTTCTTGAACAATGTCCCAGCAGGCTTAATGTATTTGCAATTTCCTAAAATTTCTCTGTATACAATCTGGTAGGCTGTTCTCACCAGTTTGAGAATGAATTGCTATTTCATGCCTGATAATTTGTACAGCTGCATGATAGTAATCAAGCATTAGGCTAAGACTTTCGAATCCAAAGCTTGAGCTTGTGAAGAGATTGCTATAAAATTTCACCCTCTGATGCTGTGAGTAAGAGATAAAAGGAGAAAGGAAATGCTAGGGAATAAATGCATGTTACCATAGTAATAACTGAATCCTGGAGCCTTCTTGAAGAAAGTGCCTTTAGTTTTCTGGAATCTCTTTTATCATTTCATCCTACAATAATTATGGGTCATTGAGATGAATAACCTCTATAGTAAGTTAGGAGTAACAGAATAATATCCCACTTAGGAAACCATCCAGCAATGTTAAAGATAACCTACAAAGTCAAAAATAAATATGGGGCCTGTGTCCTTTTTATTTTTTTCTTCTTTATGATTTATAAAGGAGGCCCAGTGTGATGTTGTTTTTCACATTAGAAATTCAGGTTTTATCTGCTCCGAAAGACTCTATGGTAACTGAAAAACTAACACAAAAATTACATTGAAAGAACCAGGAGTTTGAAAGTTAAGTAACTGAGTGAGGAGGGGATTTCTAGTCAATTATTCAGAATTCTCTGGATCAGATCATCAGCTGGTTTAAACTGGTATATGTTCATGGAAGATGATGAGTGATGCTACATTGATTTATACTGTACCTGCTGAGGAGCTGGGCCATTATTTTTGTTTTGTTCTGTTCTGTTCACACTTACTTAATGTTAATAGCTAGCTAACATTATGGGTGAAGGAAGTTTTTGCTAAAGATTCAAGCAGCTGTGTCCCTTCAGTTAAGGTTTTGGAGTAAATGTGCGTGGAAGCCCTCACATTTTTTTCCACCAAACTTCGGGAACCCAAGCTTGACGTTACTGATAAAAGTAACATAGTAAGCAAGTAGAATTTATTTAAAAAGAAAACAACAAAGCTTAATTATACCTCACAGAAAAACAAAAAAACAGACACAAGCACATTTAAAAAAATATCCCTTGCTGGTCACTCAGTCTAAATATATAAATATAAATTGGCCTCTGCAATTGGAGAGAAGGGAGAAATTGGAGAAAAGTCAGGCTTAGGCAACAGTCCTGCAAACAATCAGGCACATATTTGACTTCAAGCAAATGAGTGGTCCTAGTGGCTTCATGCCTTTATAAGCATTTGCAGGACTGAGGCCTTAGCAATACAGATATGCTATTCGTTTGGTTTAAGGCCCATGCGACTGACATTTTGTATTCCTTTTTTCTACCATGGGGTATTGCTCAACATTACTAATAATTTGGGCAGAGAGTTTGAGTATATTGCTAAATAGTACCCAAGTACGACAAAAAAATCTGAAACAAGGCTTTAGCTAGTTACAGATGAAAAGGTTTCTGTTTACATTGGAAAATGTAATCAGTGTGTTTTTTCAATGGATATCATGTCCCAGTGCATTGGAAAACAAGATTTATTCAGGTAATGCTAAACTATTTGAGTGGATCTATATAGACCTGGAAAACCTGTGGAGCTTAATGTTACTTTTGGTTTAAAATATTTATTAATCGATCTCAATGTTGACAATTTTAAATTAACAATAATAAAATATTTTGCCCTTCTTTAATATTTTCTATCTGAGAATCTCAGTGCTTTACAAACATTAATAAAGTCAGCCCTGCCTCACAGGAGCCACAGAAAGTACTATTATCCACGTTGGAGTTCTTGTGGCAACCTAGAGACTAACAAATTTATTTGGGCATAAGCTTTCAAGGGCAATAACCCACTTCATCAGATGCATGGAGTAAAAATACAGTAAACAGGTATAAATATACAGCACATGAAAAGATGAGAGTTGCCTTACGAAGTGGGGGGTGGGGGTGGGGTCAGGGCTAATGAGGCCAATTAAATCAGGGTGAATGTGGCCCATTCCCAACAGTTGACAAGAATGTGTGAGTATCAACAGAGGGAAAATTATTTTTTGTAGTGACCCAGCCACTCCCAGTCTTTATTCAGGCTTAATTTGGTGGTGTCAAGTTTGCAAATTAATTCCATCTCTGCTGTTACTCATTGAAGTCTGTTTCTGAAGTTTTTTTGTTGAAGAATGGCCACTTTTATGTCTGTTATTGAGTGTCCAGGGAGATTGAAGTGCTCTCCTACAGGTTTTTGAATGTTACAATTCTTGATGTCTGATTTGTATCCATTTATTCTTTTGCATAGAGATTGTCCAGTTTGGCCAATGTACATGGCAGAGGGGCATTTCTGGTACATGATGGTATATATCACATTGGTAGATGTGCAGGTGAATGAGCCCCTGATGGTGTGGCTGATGTGGTTAGGTCCTATGATGATGTGCCTTGAATAGATATGCAGACAGAGTTGGCAAGGGGTTTGTTTCAGGGGTTGGTTCCTGGGTTAGTTTTTCTGTTGTGTGGTTGATAGTTTAGTGTCCTTTTTCCTCTGTAGAGAAGCAAAATGTGTGTTGTAAATGGCTTGTCTAGTTTTTGTAAAATACATCAACGAGGAAGTTTGTGTGGAAGGTTGTTTTTTTATGAGTCTCCAGTTTTGAGCTCTTCTTGATCTTCTCCTGTTTGTTGTATAGGATGTTGATCAGGTTGTTCAACAGTTTCTTTGGAACTGTGTGGCATAATCTCTCACCATAGTCTGTGTGATATGTTGATTATGATGGATTTTTTACCTTCAGTACTTTTGGTATGATGCCCATCTGTTTGCATTTGGAAAGGAACATGATGTCTGTCTGTATCTGCATGAGTTTTTTCATGAAGTTGATGGATTTCCACTTCATACGGCTAAATTCAGTGCCTTGAATGGTGACAGTTTCAGAGGGGTAGCCGTGTTAGTCTGTATCAGTAAAAACAATGAGGAATCCTTGTGGCATCTTAGAGACTAACAACTGTTGGGAATGGGCCACATCCACCCTAAGTGAATTGGCCTCATTAGCACTTGGTAAGGCAACTCCCATCTTTTCATGTGTTGTATATTTATACCTGCTTACTGTATTTTTCACTCCATGCATCTGATGAAGTGGGTTAAAGCCAAAAAAAGTTTGTGCCCAAATAAATTTGTTAGTCTCCAAGGTGCCACAAGGACTATTTGTTGTTTTTGCTGATACAGACTAACACGGCTACCACTCTGAAACCTATTATCCATGTTATTATATAGCAAGGGAAACAGATTCTGCTAAATTACTAGAGATGATCAAAAATTTCTGTCAACATGCTTTTTCAATGGGAAATGGCTATTTACTTAAATGATTTGTGTGGAAAAACATGTTTTTTATCAACTGAAAAGCGGAACCTGAAAACTTTGTTTCTTGCTAATATTTTGCTCAGCCTATTAGAGATTTAAATCTCAAACACTTACATTTCAGTTTCCAAACCCTGAATAAAATTCTAATTCTTGAAAATTATACACACAAATTTCCATCCAGCTCCATAAGTTAGTTTACTCAGGATCACACAGAAAATCTATGGCTTTGCAAGGAATAATTTCCTGGTGCTGTACCCTAACCACCAAATCAACATGCCTCTCCGTTTACAAATACTATTGTCCAATTATCTATCTAACAATAGAATCTCACCCTGATTTTTAACAGATAAAAACAGATTTGAAAATTTTATTAAAGCTAATGTTAAAAAATGTATATAATACGTAGGTTGGGAAAAGAATGTCTGTACATCTGAGCATGGTGCTTAGATTATCCACAAATACAAAGTTCGTTTTTAAAAGGCATATGGTACATAGAGTACATAATCAGCAATAACCCAAATCCAGGTGAATAGATTTAACAATACAGTTTAGATATTAGAATCCAATTCTCGGCTGTGACGTAATTGACATAAACTGGGACCGTATAGCTCATTGTTGCAACCAAAGTCCTGTAGTGGCACCAAATCTTGTATAAAGGGGGTCAAATAAGGGGGACAAGGTTATGGTTTGCTGGTTATTATTATGCTATCTGTATGCATGTATCATTTTTTGTATTTAAAGTTATAAGTATTGGCTCTATACTGTCTGTATTTCAAACTTGGGCTATGCTTCCAGGTGACACCCCAGACAAGTTGGTGTCAGCTTTGCCTAGCCTGCTTGATGGCCCATTAGGGACCATAAGCTATACAATTGACCCCTTGAGAGAAGGCAGATACACCTTGTGACCAGCAAAGTATGCAGGGGCATGTCTATGGACAGAATTCTGAGGTTTTTCCATGCCATGTGATGTACAGCTTGTCTTTGGGACAAAGAAAGCAGTGACCACTTGGCAAAAGACTATAAAATCTACTGCAGCTCCTCCATCTTGTCTTCAGTCCTGCTTCTTACCTCTGGAGGTACTTTGCTACAAACAGAAGCTCTACACAAAGAACTGGATGACCCATCCCTGCTGTGGATGTACTTCAGAAACTTGATTTGAACCTGCAGCTTATTCCATCATTGCTACAAGCCTGAACCAAGAACTTTGCCATTATTGTATGTAATTGATTCCATTTAACCAATTCTAGCTCTCATCTATATTTTTTTCCTTTTATGAATAAACTTTTAGATTTTAGATTCTAAAGAATTGGCAACAACATGATTTGTGGGTAAGATCTGATTTGTATATTAAGCTGGGTCTGGGGCTTGGTCCTTTGGGATCAAGAGAACCTTTTTTTTTCTTTTTTTTTTTTTACTGGATATTGGTTTTCATAACCATTTGTCCCCATAATGAATGGCACTGATGATGATACTGGGAAACTGGAGTGTCTAAGGAAATTGCTTGTGTGACTTGTAGTTAGCCAGTTGGGTAAAATCAAAGTCTTCTCTTGGGCTGTAACTGCTCTATTTTAAGCAATTTGTCCTGAATTGACACTCTCAGTTGGGTTCCACCAGAACCAGAATCTTTATATCAGGTAAATCACTCATGAAAAGTTGTAAGGAGATTTGGTTGTGGAAAACAAAATATATCAATGAGTGGAGATTGTCCCTCAGTAATTAAGAATTAGGTTGATTGTCCATTTAGAAAATACAATTGATGAGGAAAGTATTTGTTACCGTACTTCCTGACTGCACTTCTCATCAGCACTCCAACTCATCCCTCCTGATATTGCCGATGTCCAATGATGTGTTCTATGTAGATGTCCCTCGATCACCTGATGGTGTCTGACACCATACGTTGCCACATCAGTCAAGCATAACGTTGACCAATTCCGCATTCTTTCAGCACTCACTCATTATTGGGGTCCCATGTGCCAAGGGCTCCAACAATCAATGCATGTGTCTGGACCTGGTAACCCTTAGCTCTCAAGGTTTCAGCCAGAGGAGCATATCTCTCTTCCTTTCAAGATCAGGCATCGTGGAAGGCCAAGGTCCTGATCTCAAATGGCACTGTGAAGTCCACCATGATGATCTTCTTCTGGTCCTCGTTGGTGATGATGGTGTCCAGTCGCAGTTGGCTGTCGGTTTTGGGGATGGAGGAGTTTACGGCAACCTTCCACATGGGTGGAAGGATGGCTCTGGCCAGGCGATCTTGGATGGCATTGTGTCGCAGCTGTCAAGGTCTTAAATGGGGCTTGCAGCTACACAGGACGTGGGGTAGCGTCTTGTTAGTGTAGTTGCACTTCCTGCATTGCTTGTTCTGATTCCCATGGTGGATGAACCTCCAGCTGGCAAATTGTATGAAGCTGCCTCCTGGGAGGAAGTGGTTGCTGGTGTCCCACTTGCACATCACCTTGAACGCCTTGCTCTGGTCCGGCTTCCATTTCAGGTTTTCCACGTATTGGCAGGGTCCTCTCCAGCATGTTTCTAGCTCTCGGAGTGATGATAGTGTGATCTGTATTCATCTGTGGCACCAGGACTCCCAGCCCCTGGCGTTCCTCACACCATGTCCAGTGGCAGCCGATACGCTTTTCCAGTCATCACATAGCATTGTGGGCACGAGTCCAGAATGAAGCAGTCTCCCCTGTCTCTTCCAAATTCACCTTCCAGTGAGCCGCTCAGATAGGTGGCAACATCTTGGTGATTCGCTTCTTGACAGCATCCTTCAGAGCACTCTCCACGATGTTCCTCACCGTGGCATCTGGGCACATCAGAAGGCATGAGTGATCACAGCAACATCGCACAGATCACTCTTTCAAGGGATGTTGGCGCCGCCCTGCCTGTGCAATATGTACACCAGTTCATTGCTGGCCCTCTGGGGAAGAAACATCCATTTCTTCACCAGCTGCCGGATGGTGTCTGCTTGCCTTGTTCAGAGGTACCTTCGCCACGGCAGATCCCCTCAGGACGAATGAGATATGGGGAATCAGGAAGGTATTCTTCTCCATAGGATCGTTCTGTGTCATTTCCTTTCCAGCTGAGGAATCTGCCTAGGATTTCTGGTAAATGTCTCTATCTAAAACAAAAGTAATGCTTTTTGCCTTTGTTTATCTTATTTTCATCATGCACTCCAGAAAAAGGGATTTAAAAGAAAGTGTGTGTGTGTGTTTTTCATCCACTGTAAAGGTTTGCACCCAGACTCCTGCTTTTTGCCCCTCTTCTCAGAAATATATCTTTATAAATCTGTGAAGGTCAGTCTTCCGGTGCTGCTTCAAGGCTGCCTGCACTGCCTCCGGTAGTTTCAAGTCCTGTTGCTTCATCGGAAGATTAAGCTAAAGCTCTCTGTGACAAATGTCAGGAGCAGCAACAATCGCACTGCCAGATGTGAACTTATAACAGGCAGGATGATATGAGATTTGAGAACTAGAGATTGGTCTGCAGTACAACACTCCAATCTAGATTTCAAACACATAGAAGGATGAGGGCTTTCAGAGTCACAGTTTTTGCTCAGCTTATTATAGAGAAAAGCCAACGGCAGTAGTCAGCTTTGGATCCCAGTTCAGTTTTGGAATATGTCTCCCCACTATGTTTTGTTATGTTTGTATCAGGATTTTGGTTAAGGACCATTTCTAATTCCTTGTTTAGAAAAAGGTTGCTGATTGCCCCCCAAAATGTGCATGTCCAGTAGGGTGGGGTTAGGGAGGTTCACACTGGATGGGAAACTCTTCTCCAGTCCTGCCCTGTGATCCTTGCTGGGGAGTGCAGCAGCTGCATGGATCATGGTGAGGGACCAGAGTGTAATCCATTTCTCATTTAGGAGACAAAAAGGGATTGTGGGAGTTTTTATAGGCTGTAGTTGAAGCTAGCAGTTGGGGGAAGGGGGCGAGGGGGGAGAGAATTACCTTTTGGGTAGAGATTAGATCTGAAATGGTTCAGCTCAAAAGGAATATTTTGGAAAGAAGAACTTGTGAAAACACAGTGTTTCAAAATTATTTATAGTGCTTGCTATTGGCATATATGAATTATGTATGAGTATACTGATTAGCTGAACCCTGGTTATCTGAAATTTGGAAATTTCCTCTGAAATGAGTATTCCATTTACTTTTGGATGTGTCCTCTGGGCCATTAGTATAACTGGGGTTTACTCTGTGTGTGTGTGTGTGTGTGTGTGTGTGTACACATAAGAATAACTCCTCCATTTTGAAGGTAGGGCTCACATTTTCCATCCATCCTTTACTCATATGTTTCTCCTCTTTCATCCCATCTCTCAGCTCCTTCTTCATCTCCCTGCCCTGCTTCTCAGAACAGTGGCTAAGCAGTTGCTGCTTTTCTTCCTCCCCTTACCAGAAGGTATGAGACTTCCGGAACAGGAGGTTGCACATGTGGGTGTGTCACCAAGTGGATGTATTTGAGGGGTGCTCAAATGCCTAACTGAGGAATGGAAGGGATGGGGGAGATGGTGAGAGGAGTGGGTGGGTCTCATTCCGTTGGTTTGGTTCTGTCATTGGAATGGCTAAACACTACGACAATTTACCAAATCCAAGGCATGGCTGGTGCAGCCCATCTCTGATCTGTGTATGTGTATATAATCTGAAGATATGCAAGGCTCAATTCTAATGGACAGAGCACTGGCAAAAGTATGTGCTACCTATTTAAAAGTACCTGCATCCTTCAGTGCAGTCATGAGATTTTAACTTTCAAGTAATTCAGTGTTGCCAACCCCACTGTCTCATAAATCAAGAGACAAACTCTAAAAATCAAGAGATTTGGTATATAAATCATGAGTTGCTATTTTTTCAAATATAAATCAATCTAGATTTATTGACAGGTGGTTTATAAACTTCATTAGTGATGTATTTAATTTCTAACAGGCCAGAGCTCTTTTTAAAAATGATATTACTACATCTGAAAATGCTTTACAAAAACTTTTTCAAAACCCTACCTGTTCTCACCGCGTCGCTCTGCATCTCATTTTAAGGTTACGATGACAGATTTTATCAGTGGTTTTAATTTGGCAGAGCCCAAGCTCTGGATGACATGGGGCACCTTAACTAAAGGCAATATAGTGAAATTTTGTGTAAGCAAACCTCGGTTACATGGTGTGTGTACGGGGGGAATAGGCTGGAGGAGAGGGGGTTAGGTAGGCCCTGGGGGAGGAAGTGGGGTTAGGCCCCTGAGTGTTTTTGTGGAGGGGTAGGCCTGGCCCTAGGGAGGTTAGGCCCCAGCATGGAGTAGGATTGAGGTGGAGGGGGTAAGCCCTGGGGAGGGGGGTGTAGGAGGAAAGCCTGGTCTGGGTTGAGGGGGTAGGGGCTAGGGCTCGGGACAGGGTGGCTGGGGCCAGGTCCGGTCTGGGGTGTGGTCAGAGGCAGGCCCAGCCTGCACAGGGGTCAGGGGGACATGGCTTAGCTGACTAGGCACAGGAGTGCCTCCTGCCCAGCAGGGGCAGTGGCAGGGCCTGGAGTCTGCTCCCTTGGCCGGGCCAGGGGAGGAAGCACAGACCCACCCAGAGCAAGCCAAGTGGCGATGGTGGGCAGGATGCTGGTGCTGTTCACCCCGCTGCTGTACTGGTTCCGGGCACTGTTCTGGAAGGAGATGATGAAGCTCACCCTGGTGGAGCTGAATTACTTGGGCAAAATGAGAAACTTCATGAGAATCAGACGAATAGAAAAAAAAATCCTGAGATTTGAGAGTTCTATCGCGAGATCATGAGTGAGGCTTAACTTCCATTACAAATTGCATCTCTCATGATAAATTTGTGAGAGTTTGGTATGTTTGAGTAATTAGACCTGTATTCAGTACACCTGCAGCAGTGTAGCAGCACCATGGCACAAATATACTTGAGTCTCAGTATGTCCTTTTTAGAGGCTCACTGATATGTATTAGAATCTGTGAAAAGTCTAGGAAATTTGAACAGTTTTCATTCTGCATTCCTGGATTATGTTTTTTTTTTAAGTTTAATTTAGCAGCAGTAATCATTATGGGGAAGTGGTAGTTGGTTAGCAAACTACCATTGCTGATAAGACCAATGCAACATTTTTTTTTGAGAGGCTGCATACCTCAAGTCAAGTTCTGTGGTCTGCAAGTTTCCAGAGAGGAGGAATGAGGGATGGTTGTGTTGTTCATACTGTGAATCATGCTTTAGGTGGTGCTGCTGCTTAAGATGATATGGGCAATTGCCCTACATGACCCAAGAGCAAGTCTTTCAGTGTGCAATGTGCAGAAAGGCCTCAGAATGCACAGTATAGTACATAATGAACTGCTGTGATTTGCAGTGGGATCTGAGAGATGAAAAATATAAGTGGAGGATTCTCCTTTTCTTCACATGAAACCCTCAAATATTCAGAATGCATCTAGCCCAGGGGTGGGCAAACTTTTTTGGCCCGAGTGCCATATTGGGGTTGCAAAACTGTTGGAGGGCTGGGTAGGGAAGGCTGTGTCTCCCTAAACAGCCTGGCCCCTGCCCCCTATCCGCCCCCTCTCACTTCCCGCCACCTGACTACCTCCCTCAGAACCCCTGACCCATCCATTCCCCCTGCTTCTTGTCCCCTAACTGCCCCGTCCCGGGACTCCCGCCCCTAACCACCCCCTATCCAAATCCCCTACTCCCAGTTTGACTGCCCCAACCCCTATCCACACCCCCACCCCCGACAGGCCCCACCAGGACCCCACGCCTATCCAACCCCCCCGTTCCCCATCTCCTGACCCCTATCCATACCCCCATCCCCGACAGGCCCCCTGGGACTCCCATGCTTATCCAGTCCCCCCATTCCCCAGACCACCACCCCCGAACCTCCACCTCATCCAACCGCTCCCTGTCCCCTGACTGCCCTCTGGGACTCCCTGCCCCTTATTCAACCCCCCGGCCCCCTTACCATGCCGCTCAGAGCAGCATAGCTGGCAGCCACGCCTCCCAGCTGGAGCCAAACACACTGCCACGCTGCCCTGCAGCAGTGCGCACCCCCACTGCCCAGAGCGCTGCCCGCATGGTGGCGTGGTTACAGGGGAGGGGGGACAGTAAGGTCAGGGCCGGGGAGCTCAAGGGTCGGGCAGGATGGTCCCGTGGGACAGATGTGGCCCTCAGGCCGTAGTTTGCCCACCTCTGATCTAGCTGATGAATACCTACTGATGTCAGTTGCAGTGACTGTTAACAAGATATTCAGATCACATTTCAAGGAGCAGTAGAAGATTTATAAGAGAACTGGAATTTTTCAATTTGCTGTGCTCTCCAAATTGTCTACCCATTTAGTTGTGAGTTGTACTATGTTATTGTTGATTTGCCAGTACAGAGAGTCAAATAAAGTCTTGTGTCTCCTTAAGAACTGAAAGTCTCATCATCTTCATGTTCATTATTTTTTATTGCAGTCTTCAACACTACAAAGAGTAGAGGACAAAGTGACAGTAACACAGTAAGGAAATAATAAAATCTGTCATTAAAGAAATAAGAAAAATTTATGAAATTGTTACAGATAAAGTAAAAATGGGGATTGCACATGAGGGAGACAAATAAAAATACATCCTAGAACACTGCATCCTTAAACACAATAGATATGGAAAAATGTTATAACAAGGAATTTGGTATTTCTTTCTGTTTTTATATTATTCTGATAAGACTTTTATTTTGTCCATAATTCTTTCATCTTGCCCTAGCAAATTCTTCAGAGATCCATAGTGAAAGTTCTGCGGTTCTTTTGTAAGTGGTAGATGTGTGTACAACATTCTCAGGTATGAATTCTTACCATTCTAATCATCCACACAAAATCAAGAGTGTATTACAACAAAGAGTGATTGCAATATTGTTACAATCAGGGGCTTTTAATTTCAATCATTAAGGTTTGCCTACAATCACTTGTAAGAGAGGCTGACAGTATGGTCAATTAAATTCAGACTTCTGTAAATTATTTTTATGGTTCATCATTCACGCAATAACATCCTGATGTACACAGGCAATATGCTGCTAGGCTCTGTTGGTGCATTTCATCACTACAACTTGCTGAGAAATTGAAAGCCTTTGTGACAAGTCCATTCACTTTAATGGGAATTGTGGGATAATAAATTAACATGAGTACAATAGTCAGATTATTTATTTATTTTACTAACACTCATAACAAGACTACATCCCCTTCTATCACCTCAGACCTTTTGCAGTATGTCTGTTGTTGTCTTTCTTCTAAGCTCTTTGGAGCAGGACTGTCTCTTCTCTGTGTTAGTGCAGTACTATTCCTTGGACAATTTGGGTTTTACCACAGTATAAATCGTAGTGATTAGAGCAGGTAACTTGAAAACAGGTCAGCTGGATTTTATTTTCAACTCTTTCACTAATCAGCTGTTTGACTTTTGACAAGTCACTCTGCCTTATTTTATTCATCACTACTATAATAGAAGGGAGCTGTGAGACCTAATTGTTTGTAAAGTATTTTGAGATCATCATAAAATGTACTATATAAATGCAACATATTAATATCATGAGTGTCACTATTTTACTTATATGCAGTTGTGGTATCAACCAGGCAAGGTACTAACAAACTTCAACAGGGCTTTATTTTTAAAGTGGAAACCTCTTTACCAAGCTGCTGCTGCACCTTCTGTAACTCTCACTCTGCCTCCTCAACTCCTCCCCCCTCCTTCCTGTTTCCTGTCCTTTCAGACTCCCAACAGCCAGTGCTCCCAGTTCTAATAATTACAAGCAACATCTAAACACCACATTCCCTCCTCTCTTAAGAAACTCTCCCAATTAAAATAAACATTGTTGTTCTAACCACAGGAACAAATAAGAAACAAGACACTATACTATTGGCAGAAATATTACACTGAAAACACTGTAGATACTACATAACATAGTCTCTAGTCCAGACAGGTGGGTCTGACAGGCCGTCTCTCAAGCCTCGGTTCCAATGAAATGTCTTCTTGTATTGATACTATGGTGAAGTCATCCAGTGCAGACTGGGTGTTGGCATAATCTTCTCTTGGTGCATAGGCAGGTGCAAGATAAGAAGCATTCCATACCCGCCCATCAGAAAGCCGATAGGTGTAAGGTCCCTTCTTCTCTATGATTTTAAGAGGAGCTGTGAATTTATGGTCCCTTTTGCGTAAAATTCCAGGTTTTCATATTCTAATGAAGGAACCACACTCAGACTTTGGTTCCTTAGCACCCCGCCACTTGTCTGTGAAAGCCTTATACTTTGCTTGGTTCTGTTCAACTGTTTTTCTCATATCATCCTCGGTTGGGGCCTCAGGTCGTGCCTTTAACAATCCAGCAATGTTCAGTTAAGTATTCGTGTAGCCCGGTATGCTTGCAAGAAATCAGTAGTGAAGGATATCCACAATCGCCCTTCCAGTTTAGCCATCTGCAAACTCTATTTCAAACTTCTGTTAAACCGTTCGATTTCCCCACTGGCTTGAGGGTAATATAGGGATGACTGTCTGTGTAAAATGTTCCTCTCTGCTAGAAAAGTTTCAAACTCCAGGGAAGTAAGTTGACTACATTATCTGAAACCAGTTCTTTGGGGTTACCTTCCCTGCTAAAAACTGAAGAGAGGAACTTAATTACTCTAGCAGAAGAGATTTGCGATGTAAATGCTACCTCAGGCCACTTACTGAAATAGTCTATTAAAGTGTTGGCATAATGACAGTCAATCGCCACTTTTTCCCATGAAGATTCAGGAAGAGGAACAGGCTGTAATGGAGGGGGACATGTCACTGCTGTCTTATCATGCATTTGGCAAGTGACACAGGATTTTATGAGTGCTCCAGTTTGAGAGTCCATCCCTGGCCACCAATACAGATCCCATAGTCATTGTTTGGTTCTAACAATTCCTTGATGAGTATCATGTGCCAGGTATATGAGTTTTGACTGTAATTCTTCTGGCACAAATAGCCAGTGTGTACCTCGTAGCACACAGCCATTGAGCAAAGAAAGTTCATCCCGAACTCTAAACTAAGGCATCAAAACTGGGTCAAGGTTTTTAGGGTTACTGGACCATCTCTTTGTCAGAAATTCCCATAGTTTTTGTTGAATTGGACACGCTGAACAAACAGCTTGAAGTTGTTCTCTTGTAACTGCAGTAAGAGTGCTTGTAATAAGCGCAAGTACTACATCCTCATCCTCCAGTGGACCATCTGGTGAAGGCAAAGGCAGGCGAGAAAGGCAATCAGCTACCACATTTTTGTTTCCAGGCTTATATTCCAGTTCATAATTGAAAGAGAGTAGTCTTGCAGACCATCTAGCAATACGATATCCTGTTCTTCCCAGTCCTTTCATGGTGAGGAACATCATCAAAGGGCTGTGGTCTGTGTGCAACTTGAACGTGTGGCCCCACAGGTAAGTTTTCCATTTTTCAGTAGCCCAGACACAAGCAAGTGCTTCTTTTTCGACTGTAGAATATTTTCTCTCAGCATTACTTAGTGTCCATGAAGCAAATGCAACAGTCGTCTCTGTGTTGTCCTCATGAAGTTGTCCTCATGAAGTTGTGTGCGGACAGTCCCCAGTCCATAATCAGAAGCATCAGTAGTTACAATTGTGGACAATGCAGGACTGAATAGTGCACGTACTGGACTATGTACAATCAAGTCTTTCACCATTTTGAAACTAGCTTGTGCATCCGTTGTCCACACTAAGGTTGAACTTCTCTATAGTAATTCTCATAACGGTTCAATGACAGAAGCATAATTGGAAATGAATTTTGCATACCAGGAAGTAAGACTCAAGAAGGAACATAAGATTTGCAAATCTGTTGGAGGAGGAGCATTTGAAATTGCCAGGATATGATCTGGATCCAGTTTTAGTCCAGCCTTTGAAATTGTATGCCCCAGAAAGGAGAGTTCAGTTTGTCTAAATTTGCATTTGGACCTATTGAGCTTGAGGCCTGCTTTGCTGATGCAGTTTAGTACAGACTGCAGGTTATTGTCATGCTCCTCAGTAGTATTTCCAAACACGATAATATCATCCAAATAGCACTGAACTCCATGTTGATTCTTCAGAATCAATGACATCATTTTTTGGAAGGCACTTGGGGCTGATGCGAGACTGTATGGAACATGTTTAAAACGAAATAGTCCCTCATGTGTAATAAATGCTGGGAGGTCTCTGCTATCTTCATGCAACATAACCTGGTGATATGGCTCTGCAAATCAAGAGTAGAAAACATCTTTGCTCCACAGAGTTCTGCAAATACTTCTGTCAATCACAACAGCTTTATTTGGATCCCTTAAGTCCACACAAAGGCAAATGCCTTCACCCTTCTTCTGCGTCACTACTATAGATGAAACCCATTCCAAGGAGTTAATCTCTTCAATAATGTCCTTTTGAACAAGTTTTCTAAGTTCCCCTGAAACAGCTTCCCTGACTGAAAATGGTAAGCACCGTAATTTCTGTCGTACAGGCATCACATTATTCCGCATTTTAACTTTATGCAGAAACCCATAATAAGCCGAGTTTCTCCTCAACCTGGTGTTGGGTCCCAGCTGAAACTGGTGTGTGTACCTCAAGAGTGCTTTGCTGAGGAAGATCAATTCATCCATTAACTACCCTGAGATTTAAAGCAGCCAATAAATCTCTGCCAAGGATAGGAGTGCCTATGTGGACAATGTAGAACTCTGCAGTTACACAGCAATCACCAAAAGTAACTATTGCTGGCAGGCAGCCATGTACTGGAATATGGTTTTTCAAATTGCACACCAACTGAAGTTTGGGTTCAGTAAGAGGCATATCGTTAAAGTAATGCAAACAGAAGGAATCAAGTAGTATAGATACTGCTGAGCCAGTGTCCAGCATTAACTGAACAGAGTGTGATTTGCCTGAGGGTATGGTGGAAACACAGGGCACCTTATCTGTTCTGGAATATGTGCAGTAGTGGTTTTGTCCACGCTCAGCACAGTAACATCTGGTATTGTAACTGCATGCACCTGTTGATTGAACTGGCTACTGCGACATACTTTAGCAAAATGCCCAATCTTTTTGCAGTGATTGCACTGAGCTACTTTTGCTGGCCATCCTGTGTAGCTTGCAAGGTGTTGTGGGGATCCACAGTGAAAGCATGCTTTTACTGTATTTTAAATTTGCGGAGTCAGTGGCTTTTCATTAGTTTTTCTCCTGCAATTGTTTGTCTGCAGTGATAGTGAACTTTTCTGCAAAGGAGTCATAGCTTGGACTGTGCCTCCTGTATCCCTGCTCGTTATTTTGGCTTCAGCTGTAGCTGACTCAATCTGAGTAGCAATGGTTATTGCTTTTTCTAGTGTAAGTTGTGGTTCTAGAAGTAAGCATACTCTTACACAAAGCATGGTTGTTTTCTCAATGAGCTGGTCTCTAATCTCATCTGCCATATTCCCAAAGTCACAAGTTATAATCAGACTCCTCAGGGAAGCAATATACTGCATTATAGTCTCCCCTAGTTTCTGCTCATGCTGGCAAAATCTGTAGCAATTAGCTACTACATTCACTTTTGGCACAAAAAAGTTCTTTAATGCAGTGAGTGCAGTCTCACATTATCATCTGCAAGGGGAAAGGTGTAAAATATACACTGCCCTTCTGCTCCAAGGCAGTGGATTAGTAGAGCAAGCTTTCTTACTTCAGAAATCTCTGTAGCACTGATTGCAAGCAGATAAGTCTCAAACATATGGATCAGGCAGTAAAAGCAATTGGAGGCTCACCTGGTCTTTGCAGAAAGGGTGCAGGTGGGTTCAGAGGCAGAAGATCCCATCCTCGTCACCAAAATATTGTATCAATCAGGCAAGGTACTAACAAACTTCAACAGGACTTTATTTTTAAAGTGGAAACCTCTTTACCAAGCTGCTGCAGCACTCTCTGTAACTCTCACTCTGCCTCTTCAACTCCTCCCCTCTCCTTCCTGTTTCCTGTCCTTTCAGACTTCCAACCGCCAGTGCTCCCAGTTCTAATAATAACAAGCAACATCTAAACACCACAGCAGTGTAGTTGTAGCGACGTTGGTCCCATAATATTAGGGACACAAAGTGGACAAGGTAATATCTTTTATTGGACCAACTTCTGTTGGTGAGACAAGCTTTTGAGCTTACACCAAACTCTTCCTTCAGGTCTTGGAAATATACTCAGAGTGTCAAAGCTAAATACAAGGTGGAACAAATTGTTTAGAATAAGCAGTTAACACATATTTCAAGGGATCATTCTAGGTGAAGTGACCTGTTAACACCTCTCCAATCATAGTGGGGAAAAGGGGGTGGGGGAGTCTGGGGATGGATGTAGTGGTTTATAGATGTTTGTAATAAACCATAAATCCAGTGTCTCTATTCAGTCCATGGTCTTTAGAATCTAGCAAAGTTATGAATTTAAGATCCCATGCTCACCTTTTGAAGGCATTGTGCAGATTTTGTTTGAGGATGAGGACTGAGAGTTCAGGGATTGAGAGATCACTTTGTGAAAAGTGTTCACAGACAGGTAATATGGTGTTTTTGTCATTTATCATTTTCTGTGTGAGTTCATTTGAGAGTGTAGCGATTGTCTTGTTTCACCTACATTTTTGTTATTGGAGCATTTAGGGCATTGGATGAGGAACACCACATGCTGTGATACGCATGTGTAGGGTCTCTGGATCTTGAAAGGTGTGTTGTGGGGGTTGTTGATCATTTAGCAGTGGAGACATGTCTACGGGTTTTGCATCTGGTGTTCTGGCAAGGTCTGGTGCCACTTTGAGTTGGTGTGTCCTGGTCTGTGGGGAACTTTCTTCTGTTAATGAACTTGGAGAGGTTAGGGGGTTGTTTGAAGATCTAGAAGAGGGGGTTCAGGAACAATTTATTTCAGGGTGTGGTCCCCATTTGAATATGGGTTGTAATTATTTGGTGATACCCCGTATGGGTTCCAGTGTAGGGTGGTAGGTGACAACTAGTGGTGTGTAGTTGGAAGGGGGGGTTATTTCTGTATCAAAGCAGGTTCTCTTCGGGTATTTGAGTGGCCCATACCATTATGAAATCTACTTTTCTGGTGGAGTGTCCTTGTTTGGTGAAGGCAGTTTAAAGTGTTTTAAGGTGTATATCCCAGATTTTCTCCTCAGAGCGTATTCTGTGGTATCTGAGTGCCTGGCTGTAGATAACAGATTTCTTGTTGTGTGTGTGGAGTGGTTACTGTATCTGTAAAGGTAAATGTGGCAATCCATGGGTTTCTTGTATATAGCTGTCTGTTGGGTTCCATTGCTGAAACTGATCATGGTGTTCAAGAAGTTGATGTTGGTGTGGGAGTGTTCTAGAGAGAGGTTAATGGATGGGTGGTGGTTATTGAAGTTGTGTGGGAAATCTATGAGGGAGTTTAGGTCTTCAGTCCAGAGAGGAAAATACCATCGATGTAGCTCAGGTATATCATTGTTTTAACTTATTATACATTTATTTGTTTTAACTCTGTAAAGTTTAAGAAAAACAGCTTAAATTTTTCAAAAGCATCTCAGCGATTAAGGAGCCTAAGTCATATACAGAGTAACTACACAATTACTAACATTTTTTGAACAAAATTTCAGGTCATAAATAAGTACAAGAGAAAGATCTTGTTGCATACTTAGTTTTATGGAATTATTCACTATCAAACATTTTCACCTGTGATTGCCTCCAGCAAATCTCTGAAGCCTGGCTCTTTAGTGGTGATTGATGGACATTGACTTCCAGTTACATCTGGTTTAAAAAGCTGGGGGATTGTAGGATTCTAGTCCCAGAATCAGGCACAACAGAATCAAGGGTATGAACTTCAATATCTGGTTGGGAACCCTGGTGTCCACAATGGAGATACTCACACTGAGGACAAAGCAAAGCTTTAACCACTTTTATTTGCACAATTAGTCAAGACAGAAAAGCTCCAAACCACATACAAAGATAGCAAAAATACAGTTACGCTGATATCTTGTATCATGTCATTCCTAACACATATGGTCAAGTACTCACACCCTTTCTAGGGGATCTGGTGTTAACAGAGAAAGGTCCAGCTCTTTCCCTGGCATGCCAAATGAGTCTGATGGTCCAGATCTAGATCAATCGATGGCAACCCATCCATGGTGGTCTGACAGATTAGAGGGCCTATGGCTTGTCATGAATATTCATTGGAATGCCAAGCCTATCTTGTCCGTATCTAACTTCCTCACCCTAATAATATTGGTCTGCCTTTTATCCTATAGGTTAGTATATTAATGAATTTAACCTATTAACATATATGTTGATTCGTTGCCAAAACAAGTTCATAGTTAAGCATCTCCCAATGGTTTATCCTAAAATATCCAAGCTTAGTTTCAGTTCAGTATTCCTGCAGTTGCTGGGTATTGTTATGTAAAAACTCCCCTCTTAAGTAAGTGTTTTCAGTTCCCCAAAACTCTGGGTAACTTTTGGGCCATTTATCTATGCTGAAGGTCACAGGACTCAAAAATCCTTATACTAACTTACTTATGTCATATGCTAACTGCTTAAGCTAATATCTTACAGGATAAAGGCTTGTAGGTTCCTTGCATTACTGCTAAGTGAAATAAAATGCTAAGCTAGTTCTCTGGGCTACATCTCAGAATAGAGTTCCTTGGCTTGGCTAAGTGAGCTGTTATTTCTTCTCTGTAGGTTTGAGCAAAGGACTTTTACCAATTTACGTCTCTGTTTACTGATCTGTAAATAATACTTATCCATCTCATAAGGGTAGCAATTTGAGGTCACTGCCCAGATGCCACAGACTTCAATAGGAGTAGGCCCTAACAGTTGTAAAACATGTTGGGATCCTCAGATGAAATGTGCTGTAAGTGCAAATGACAAATACTGATAGGCTCTTGCAACAAGGAGACAGAGAAATTCTGTTCTATATTACTTAAGTGAACAGTAGTAGTGATCCTGTTCCTACTGAAGACAATAGCAAAATTCCAAGTTACTTCTGTGGGATTAAAATGGGGAATTAATAGCGCCAGCATTATTATGATTAGAATTTTAGCAAATAGCAAAAAAAACATTAAACAAAACAACCCCCCCCCATTCACTAACATTATTGTGCCTGGCTAATTGTTCCTTGAACTGACCTGTCCCCACCCCATTTTTATTAGCTTTGTGTACATGAGCATTTGTTTGCATGAATTCTGGGAAATGACTCTTTCTCTGAATTACTGTACTAACATGCAAACATAGGTATTCACTATTCATGCTAATGTTGATAATAAAGTCCCTCATCCAATCATGAAAAAGAAACAATACCATGTGACTAAAGTGGTATGTTCCCACCCCTATGACTATTGAAAGGCAGGTAAGGCAATCCAAGAAACCACTGGCTGAAATGTATATGCATAAAGTGTTCATTGCACATTAACAATTATCAAATCTATTTATAAAAATCAGTCTGTACATGGATAATTCAGAACAGGAAAAGGTGTCAAATTCATTCAACTATTTGCTGTGCATAGTTTTCCAGCTGTAATTATGTCTGAACATTTTTCTGAAAGGGGGAGAGGATAAGGGAAGGTGCCATTGATAGAAGACTCTCTGTAATAAATTATTATGAAATTTAATAACAGTATCAGTTGAAACCATCCAAAGCAGCGAATGTGGTAATGTGCTTTCCATAAACTCACAAACAGTTTTTAATTTGTTTGTACCGTCAACTGAGACAATGATCACCCCATTCCATAATGTATATTAAAAAAGAACTCCAATCAATCTTGGAGCAAACCCGTCTGCTATGAGTTTAGAAGTCCAAAAGGCTCTATTAGTTTTCTCATTAATTGGAAATTGTTAACAGGGGACAAGAAATACAACTGTAGTCAGCACTGAGTTTCCTTCAAATGTTTTCACTGCTGGGAGAAACATGATAGAGAACTTATAGTGTGATAATTTAGAAAATCAATTCTTAGACATTATGATACACACACAGTCTCTTTCACTTTTTTATTTCTAATTATATTTGCATTCAAACACTAGCTATCACAGGGGTCATCTTTTTTTTTTTATTCTTTATCCAATTTTTTAATCCTTCATTTGTTCCATCACAGTTAATGGATTATTGCGATATCACAAAAAGGATTATTATTTCAGGTGAGGAATAAGCAACAAGCAGATGAGTAACACGTCATCTGAGTAACACGTCATCTGCTTTTATGAAATCCTCTTAATTCTAAACAAGAGAGAGCAAAACACTTGAGAAATACAGGGCATATTATATGTGTAGAATTGTTTTGAAATACTGTATATTTTCTCTATTGTTCTTGACAGATAACTAAGTGTTCTTTAAAACAGTATTTATCCTGACTGTTGTTCTCACTTATGCTCTTTTACATAGAGTAATGGCCACTTAAGCATTTAAAGTTTAGGATTGAGAGGTAATAATGTATAGTTTTTACCATTTTATTTATTTAAAAATCATCTGCTTGCTTTGAAGTAATCAAACATAGATATGTTTGAATGCACATGGAAATGGAGAAATAATATATTAGTGCAATAAAGAGCTGAAGCTAAGAGGGTGTTGTCCAGTGATTTAGGCTTAGATTTGGAATTGGAGTTCTTGACCTCTATTCCTGGCTCTGACACTGGCTCCCTGTCCTTGGGCAAGTCACTTCCTCAGTTTTCCAATCGGTACAATGGAGATAATACTTACTGTCACATTTTGTGGTGTAATCCAGACCAGTAAGGAGTTGTGTCACCACCTGCCCAGTAACTGAAGGTCCTTAAATGTTCTGCTGTTGTGGCTTACTGCCAGGACACCAAAAGCCAGCAGAGAAGCATGCAGTATTCTGAATATCTCTGTGTTGTGCAGCCCTGGTTCAGAGCTTCTGATCCCAGCAGGCTGCCATAACAACAACCCCACGCTGGTTTCCATCACCTTTGGTTACACCTGACCCCAACACACTTTCCATCCTGAATTTCCCCAGGACTGTCTCTTTTTGAAGTGTCCAGCCCTCTCCTGGACTACTCAGAGAAATAATAAGGTTTGTTTGCTCCTTTAAAGAGACATATACCCAGCAGCTTGTCACATTAACTGGAGTTATTTTTTTTTATTATATGGAGCTATACCTATCTCACAGAGCTGGAAGGGACCTTAAAAGATCTAAGTCCAGTCCCCAACCTTCACAGTAGGACCAGGTACTGTCACATTTTTGCCCAATTTCTCCAAATGGCCCCCTCAAGGGTTGAACTTACAGCCCTGGGTTTAGCAGGCCAATGCTCAAACCACTGAGCTAGCCCTCAGTACTGGGTTGGTTTAGATTAAAATTGTCATGTTCCTTAGAGTGGCTCACAACTGTGAGTGCCTACCTTAGGGCAACAAAGAGTCCTGTGGCACCTTATAGATTAACAGACGTATTGGAGCATAAGCTTTCGTGGGTGAATACCCACTTCGTCAGACTATCTACAGGTTTATTAACTAGGAAAAAGAAATAGAGTTATTTGTAGGTTAAGGCAAGCAAGTATGTACACACAAAGGTGTTACCATCTAAATCCTCAGAGTGATAGAGTTGTAGTGATCTTTCAGTAAAAAGTGTCTTTCTGGGCAGACCCATGAGACAGCCCTGGATATCTCTGGCTTCAATGTAGAGTCTTGGGCCCTTCAGAGTTCAAACAGCCCAAAAAGTGGAATTTTTTTCCATGACTGTGTTTTATTTCCTTCATTCAGCTTCCAAGTCCACAGGACAAGCTTTCTTGAGCATAGCATTTTCCAGGTGTGATAGGGCCATTAACTAATAATTTATATTGCAATGTTCCTTGATGGCCCATCTGATTTTGATAGTCCTTCAGAATGGACAGGATGGGTGGGGAAGACAATTCCCATGCCTTGGTTCATAAATTCACAGCAACCATTTTCAAACGTACATAGTTTCTGATAGTATGGAATACAGACATTACAAGTGAGATTAATACACACAGCAACTTACAAGCATTTCATATAATCTAAACACTAAATACACTGCTGCCTCAATATAATGCCACCCGATACAACATGAATTCAGATATAATGCGGTAAAGCAGTGCTCTCGGGGGCGGGGCTGCACACTCCGGTGGATCAAAGCAAGTTCAATATATCATGGTTTCACCTATAACGCAGTAAGATTCTTTGGCTCCCAAGGACAGCATTATATTGAAGTAGAGGCGTACATTCTTATAAGACTAATATCTATTTTGAGCAAAACATACAGGTGAAGTGGCTTGAGCTCCAGCTATGAGGTTATAAATTCTTAGCTACTGAATGCAGCCTGGGCAGGAGTTGGCATCTGACTTGCCAGCATCACAAAAATAACAACAGGACATAGGTTCAGTGATGCCAGAGTACAAAGAAATAAAAGCAGAGATGGTTACAATCAAATAAAAATGAAAACACGCAACTAAAAGTCTAAAATTTAATCTAGCAAAGCACAGTCTTTGTGTAAGTTGGTTTTGCGCTAACGCTGCCCCAGGTGCAAAGCTGAGAGATCTATTCTGGAGGCAGCTTCTGTCTCTAGGTATTTCACTTCTTCATTGTGGATGCAAAAAATCTGACAGAAAAGGAGAATATCCTTCTTCGTAGCCCAAAGGGCATATATAGGGTGGGGAGGATACTGATCTGGAAGCATTCAATGGGGCTGGTCTTCATGGATGTGCATGGACAATGTGGGGCTGTAGGGGGCAGGGGAGAAGGGTGTTTCAATCCAAGGAAGGTCTCTGCTAGGGACCATGGATCTCCTCATAAGTTCTCCCACATCTGTATTGCCCAGAAGGGCCCCCTAGTCAAGTGGCTTGACAAGCCACCATCATCAACACATGCCTATGCAGCACGGAGGCTTATGTTAAAGACGGCCTTAAGATAAACCAGCAGACAGCTATACAGAGATGTGCCTGTCCATTACAGCCACCTGCTCATTCTTTATCTTTCCATACTGTAAGAGACTGTCCTTGACCACACTTTCTCTTTCTCCACTTCATTAAAAAACGAAGCACACAGGAAACTTATACCAAAAACAAGCAAGCAAACAAACAAAAAATTACTTAATTAGAAACCCATCTCTCATAAACCCATAAAACCCAAGAAATGCTGAGTCAAAGAAAACGTAACAGACTCCACACTTCCACAGGGACTTCCTGCTAATCATAAAGAAAGGCATGACACATTAATGCCACTTGCAAACTAACTTGGTGTATTTCTAATCTATTCCCATTGTTATACAATGGCCATCACCATATTATCTGAGAACCTTCCAGCAACACATTAAGTAACATGAAGAGGATCTACCATGTGTGGTTCATTTTCTCTCTCTCAATCTCACTCTTTTTTTTTTCTTTTCTCAAGGAGAAGTTTGTATTTGGATTAAAAAAAAAAAAAGATTGAGTGCCACCTGGACTGATCACTGGCTAGGTCCTTAAGGTGATCTGGCTTGACATTCAGTTTATGTCCATGACTGGCAATCTTATCATGCAGGGCCGCCCAGAGGATTCCAGGGGCCCGGGGTCTTCGGCGGCGGGGGGCCCTTCCGTTCCGGGACCCGCCGCCTAAGTGCCCCGAAGACCCGCGGCGGGAGCCCCCCGCCGCCGAATTACCGCCGAAGCGGGACTCGCCGCCGAAGTGCAGCCCGGTGTTCGGGGCACTTCGGCGGCGGGTCCCGGAATGGAAGGGCCCCCCGCCGCCGAATTGCCGCTGAAGACCGGGCTGCGCTTTGGCGGCGGGTCCCGCTTCGGCGGGTAATTCGCCCGGAGTGGAAGGACCCCCCGCTGGCGAAGACCGGGAGCGAAGAAGCTCCTGCGCCCTCTTGCCCCCTCTGGGCGGCCCTGACCCTATCCACCCCCCCAGAACACCCATAATCCAACCCCCCCATTCCCTGCCCCCTGACCGCTCTCCCAACCTCTGCCCCCTCCCTGTGCCCTGACTGTCCCCAGGACTCCCTGCCCCTTAGCCAACCCCCCGGCCCCAGCCTCTTACCCCCAGCTCCCTCCTCACCCGGAGTCTCAGCGCCTCGCCCGACAGCCGCAGCGTGTCCCCGGCGGGGCCTGAGCTCCGTCCCACTCAGAGCCGCGTGGGGAGGGGGCGGGGCTGGGAGCTCCAAGCCGAGCGGAGGGAGCTGAGCTCAGCCCGGAGCTCCCAGCCCCACCCCCTCACCACGCGGCTCTGAGCATGGCGGGGCTCAGGGGCCCCGTCGGAGACACGCTGCGGCGCTGTCTGAGGACGCCGCTTGATGCGCTAGGGCTCCAGGAGAGGGGCGGAGGCGGGAGCCTCAGCTGTTCTCTTGGGGGCCTCTGCGGAGCCCGGGGCCTGGGGCAAATTGCCCCCTTTGCCCCCCCCCTCTGGGCGGCCCTGTTATCATGCCACTGAAGCTTTTGATGCTGTCATAGGTTCCACCCCCACTCTGAACTTTAGGATACAAATATGGGGACCTGCATGAGAACCCCTAAACTTAATTACCAGCTTAGATCAGTATGCTGCCACCACCCAAATATTTGAGTCATTTGGGAAACTCTGTCTTCTCCCCCAAAATCTTTCCCTCCCAAGTACTGTAACCCTTCCCTGGGTAGCCTGGAGAGACTCCTTCACCAATTCCCTGGTGAACACCGATCCAAACCCTTGGATTTTAAAACAAGGAGAAATTAACCATCCCCCCTCCTTTCCCCCACCAATTCCTGGTGAGTCCAGATCCAACCCCCATTGGATCTTAAAACAATGAAAAACCAATCAGGTTCTTAAAAAGAAGGCTTTTAATTAAAGAAAAGAAAGGTAAAAGAAAAACCTCTGAGAGATTAGCATACAAGCTACTCTCACAGACAACAGATTCAAAACACAGAGGATGTTCCCCTGGGCAAAACTTTGGATACACAAAAGAAATCCCAATTTGATTATTCCTCTAATTGCACAAGACAAGTTACAAAAGAAAATAAACATAAACCTATTTACTCCTTTTCTAATACTCACTACTCTGATAACAGGCTGGTTCCTTGATCTTTTTCACTCCGGCCAAAACTGAAACTGACCTAGACAAAGGGAACTTCCCTCTTTCCTTGTGACACATCTTGTTTCCCCATTCGTTCCTCTGGTCAGGTGTCAGCTAGGCTAGGCGATCTTCTTAACCCTTTACAGCTAAAAGAGGCATTAACCCGTAACTATATGTTCATGACAGATGCCCGTGGCCATGTGGTGTCATTCCTTGGAAAAGAGGGTTTGGAAGCTGTAAGTCTTCCATTCTAATAATGTGTCCACACCAAAAAAAGCAGCGAAAACTGAACCACTGGTTGCTGAGTTTGGCTTCAAATATCCTCATTTCTGATCTTGTCCTGTCCCTTAATAATGAGCAGTTGGCAAAGACGACAAAAATAAAAAAAGTCAGTCCAGTGTTGTTTCTTAGCACCCACGTTTCACTTCCATACTATAAAATTGGTAAACCAAATTTATAAATGGTTTTATAAATTCCCAACTGATGGCAAGCTTGGTGTCATGATATCCCCACAGAAGCTGCTGAAGGGCCTGAAATATAGCAGCAGGTGCTGCTTGGACCAGTCACTAGAGATGAACAAACACCTACACTAATGCCAGCTCTTCTAGAGGTAGTGAAATAGTGCAAAATTTCCGAACAGTCGCCTACATGGACAAGGCCCTAGTCTGCCTAGATCTATCCATTCTCAGTGGCAACTGATGATCTGAGGTGCAACAGCGCTCGCTTCAGAAGGGTAGCCCTTAACTTCCAAGACTGAAATTTCTTTTAGCTGTACTACATCTGTCTTCTGCAGTTATGCAAGCTGTTCAGTTGATCTGGCAACATATTTCTTTTATTGCATTTTTAATGACCTATTTATGCAAAACTTTCACTGTGGGCTGCTGTGTATTGATGCAGCGAAGTCATGCATGCGATGTGTCCCATTAACAGTTCACAAGAGACAAGCTGCATTTTAATAGCACTGCCTGATAAACCAATTAAGCCAAATCTAGCAAATAGAGATAGAACAAATATTTCTGTCTGATGCTTTTGTCAGCAGTTTTTACCCATGCTCACTTTTGTGACCTGCCATTTGCTGGGAGATGCAGTAATCTGTAAACTAGCAATGACAAATTTGAAATTCTCAGCAGACACAAATACTTTTTAAAAGGTAGGTGTAATCTAGTGAGGGAAACACAAGATTGGGAGTTCTTGTGAGGTGATGAGTCATCCCTGAACTAGAGCCTGATTAAGTCACATGCAGTAATGACAACGAGGAGTCCTTGTGGCACCTTAGAGACTAAAACCAAGCCCACAGAATCTTATAGCCAAATAAATGTATTAGTCTCTAAGGTGCCACAAGGACTCCTCATTGTTTTTGCTGATACAGACTAACACGGCTACCCCTCTGAAACCTGTCACCATGCAGTAATGAGTCACTCCCATGCTAGGTTCCAGCCAATCCTGGCTCCAGCCAGAAGCTAATCTGGTGACTCTCAGGGCAGGTTCATAAACCTCACAGGGGCTGCAGCAGTTCAGTTTGCCTGATGTCATATAATGGCTTAAACAAGAGGAGTCTTTGTGGCACCTTAGAGACTAACAAATTTATTAGGCCATAAGCTTTCGTGGGCTAAAACCCTCTTCATCAGATGCATAGTTTTCACTTTATGCATCTGATGAAGTGGGTTCTAGCCTAGGAAAGCTTATGCCCGAATAAATTTGTTAGTCTCTAAGGTGTCACAAGGACTCCTCGTTATTTTTGCTGATACAGACTAACATGGCTACCAGTCTGAAACATATAATGCTTGGAACTCTCCAAGTGGTGACAGGTTCAGCCTCCAGCCCTGCTGTTGCTCCAACCCAGCTCCCAGCAGCCCTATGCTTGCCTTGATGCAAGCCCACTTTTGACTTCTGATTCCAGCTCTGACTTCTGACTCCACTTCCCAGACTCATGCCCACCTAATGCTTGTTTTCTGACACTTTGAGCCTTGGTTCTGCCACATATTTCCTACATATCTTTAGTCAAGCTATGTAACCCCCTCTTGTCTCCCTTTTGCCACTTATATAATGGAATAATATGTTCCTTACAGTATGTGTGAAATGTGATTCACCAATGTTCATGAGCCACTCTAGGATTTTTGGATGGAAGGCTCTGTAAAAGTGTGAAGTCCCTGAAGGAGGCAGCAGACTGAGGAATAGGAATTCTTGTTGTTTTCACCATAGTCTGGAAGTGAAACTATATGCAGGATATGCAAGATTTGTTGGTTATTAATAAATAATTCTTTTGTAATTAAATGTATTGCTAGAATATTCTGGAACACTGTCCATGGCGTATGCTGTTGGAATTCTAAGGCTAAGTGAATACAGATTTCCTATTCATTAGTACAGCATGTGGTGCTGTGCTTTCTAATATGACAATTTGGAGTGATGGCCAATGATTAACAAATTGTCTCTTCCATTACAATGAGGGCTGGTCTACACTATGGGGTTGAGGGGATTGATCTAAGTTATGCAACTTCAGCTATGTGAATAACGTAGCTGAAGTTGATGTACTTAGATCTACTTACTGCGGTGTCTTCACTGCAGTGTGTCCCCTTGCACTTCTCATTGAGGTGGAGTACCAGAGTCGATGCTACTGCGATTGGTGGTTGATTTACTGCGTCTATAATAGACACGATAAATCGACCCCTGCTGGATCGATCGCTGACCTGTCGATCCAGCCAGTAGTGTAGACAACCCTGAGATTCAGGGCTTGTCTATAGAGTGCGGAATCTGGTGAAGACACAATGGGTGGATGGGAGAGTATCTCCTGTCAACTTCAATACTCCACCTAATAGAATAGAATAGAAGAATATCAGGGTTGGAAGGCACCTCAGGAGGTCATCTAGTCCAACCCCCTGCTCAAAGCCTCCCTGAGAGGTGGAAGGTGGAAGGTAAGTCAGCAGGATAGCATCTCTCATCGACATAGCATGGTGTAGATGCTGCGTTAGGTTGATGTAAGCTATGTTGCTCAGCGGGGTGGGTATTTTCACTGCCCTGAGCAACATAACTTACGTTGACTTAAATGGCAGTGTAAATCCGTCATCAACTGAAATGTACACTAGTCCCATAAGAGAAACAAAATGCAGAAAATCACCTCCATCCATGGGCTGCAGTGACCACGTAGAATTTCCCAAATGGTACATGCTATTTGGTCTTTTCTTTTCTTTTCTTTTCTTTTCTTTTCAAATCAGTATATCTCTAGTTGTGTGCAAAATCTCAAGTTTGACAGTTTCCTTCCTGCTTTTGTCTTTATAAATACATTTATAGGATGCAACTGCTTTTGACACTGTAATTATAAGAAAAAAATACAACTGTTTTGTTTCTCAAGCTTTTAAATTGCCCGATTTATTATGAGAGTCAGTAGAAAACACTTCTTAAAAGTTCTCCAGTTTGCAGCCCTATTAATTAATATATTAGAGAGAGAGAAAGAGAGAGAGAGAGAAAGCTAATAGTCTTTTTTAGTTCCCTGAGACTGTAAACTAGTAGAAGACAGATGGAATGCTCTAATTCCTATGGTTTTACCTAATGGCTGCAATGTAAACTGTCACTGAGGGCTTGTCTACCTGAGAAAATCACATAGGTAGAACATGAATAGGATTCGAATCAGGTATAGTTAAACCAGGGCAACTGGCTGTGTGGACACTTTTGTTTCAGTGGAAGAATGGATTATTTTGGTTTATTCCCAAACGCCTCCAAATGAATTGAAGCCATTCCTAAATCAAAATAAGTATCCACACAATAACTCTAATTTACAACAAACTTACCCAGATTGCCCTTGGGCTGCTTCTGTGTCAAGGGAATTCTCCACTGGCCAATTGCAGTGCCCCTATAGACCCTAAAGACAACTTGATCGGTGTGTAGGGGTTGGGGTCAGAATAAGCCCTTTTATTTGGGCAGTGGAAGATTAATATCTGTAGCTGGGTTAAAGGTAGGTGGGGATAACTTGCATTATATTAATAAAATAAAACCTTTACAATGAGCTGGAACAGTCGAGCTGTACACATACCTAGTCCTCCCTCCCTACTGTTTGTTATATTCATTTGTTGCATCTTGTCTGAAATTAGATTGTGGCAGGGACCATGTCTCCCTATGTTTGAACAATGATGCTGACTTGGCCCTTTGGACCAGTCTACAGTACAAGTAAGTAAGTAATCCAGGTACACTGCTCTCCAATAATGTGATACAGAGTCAAGATGTTGACAGTGGATCTTTCTTTAAAACTCAAAATCTGGCTTTGGAACTTGATGCATCCAGAGGAAGCCATCATGGTCTTTTTCTAACTAGGGAAAGGGATTGCATTCCGAGGCAAAAGATGTACAAATACTTTCAATTCTAACTGTAGCTGATTATTCTTGCGCTCAACTGTTATGGTTCCAGCTTAAAGTGCTGCCTCTGCTGTGTGAACACTTGCTGCTAGGTAATAAAGAATCCATGCACACTAACAGGAGTTAAATGTGAATGCTGGAAGAAATGGGTCACAAATTAGTGGCAACAAGTAGGGTCTCTATAGCCATAATAAAAGCAGTTAAAAGATTCGAAGCACTGAAATGGCTGTTGAGTCTGTTCCAGCTTCTGGGGCTCTGGGTAGGAGGCTTGAGTATCCTGTTTTTCTGACAGAGTTGTTCAGAGGAATGGATTGTAAATGACTTCTGTAGGCAGAATGATTTGAATTAACTGGCCAAATAAATCCATATAATGATGGAGACAGAACAAGCTGCCTAATTTTATTATGAAAAGCCAGGCAAGAGATGTACAGTGGTTTACCACCTGAGAGGAAACTAAGCTATGACAAATTCCAAGCTGAGTTAAAGTAACAATTTAAACTTGGAAGTACATGTATACTGGAAATGACCAGACTGAGACAAAAGCAACTGACAAACTAGGGGACAATTACCTCACACAACATGAACCTGTGGAGAACATCAGGAAGAATGATATGAAAATTTAAAATTTGCTGGAATGCTGCACCTCAGAAATCTTTTTTAAAAACTACCTCATTTAGGAAATGGAAGTGCTCCTAGAGAAAAGCTTCAAGAATCCATCTCTGCAGATGATGTCTTGATTATGTTGCTTGACAATTGCTTTCAATTCCAGTGGGAAGAGATTCATCTGTCTGTAAAAGTCAAATATTTTTGAGATAGATGTTACAAGACTTGCTTTATGGAGGCCACTATGGGTCTACTCTTTTGCGTTCTAATCCTAGCTCTAACATAGTATGCTGAGCAAGTGATTTAGCTTCTGCAAGCCTGTTTTCCATTCTAGAATATGGGTGATATGTATGTTCTGATATAACTATATGGTTGGACAGTACTATATAAATTCATAGTACAGGAAGTGGTAGAAAAAAGAGTTAAGAGTTTCTGGCTCCCAGACCAGTCTTTAGTCCACTAGCCCATTTTGCCTCTGAAGGATGGACACATATTCACTCTCTATTTCTGCAAATGTACAAAAAATCAAAGTTATTTGTGAAACTGAAAATGGTTAAATTTTGTCAATAATTCTTTGTAATCAATTTTTCACCAAATTTACTTTTAATCCCATATTAGGGGACTGCAAAAAGTGGTGAACGCAGTGCCTGAGTACACGGCTTGTGGCTTCATTAGCCCTTGGACTAAAGCTATGCAATGGTGCTTGCAAACAGAATCAGGCAGCTTGGTTCATAAAGAATGGGTGCAAACTGAGTCCTTCATATTCACTTGGATCTTCAGGTTGCAAAACTCAACTCCAATGGATTATTCTTTCAGCTATCAAATTTTGAATTTAAAAAATTGTATTCTCTGGGTGGACATTGTTTTTTTAACAAACCTAGGATACATGTGTGTGCTTCCAGAAATGGCTGCTGCTGTGGTTTGTAAATGCTGATAATGTTAAGTTAAATCTTAAACCTAGCAGAAATGAGTTATATTTTCACCTTATCACAGACTTTTTAAAAAGAAAATCTTGCACTTTTGGTTGATGATTTTGAAAATATCCCTTTTGCATTTTAATGACACTTTCAGTCCCTGTAAAGATTAACAATCAGTCAATCAGAACACTGCCATGTCAACAAGAGCAAACGAGACATTCGCTGATGTGTCTGTTGGTGAAATGGAAGGGGGAGAGAATATCAGAGCAGTTGTTAAGGCAGTAGCTCATGGCAGCATAAGCAACTGGTCCCAGCTTCTGCTAAGTATTACAGTTACTCTTAAAGGAACATTTTTGACTACATCTTAGCACATCTTAGCATAAAAATTGCTGTGATAGTCTTTTAGAAACTCTTTTTTTTTCCTTTTCCTTCCAATGGAAATATTCATACATGCTTGTGATAGGATTTATATACTCCATGCTATAGAACAAGGGATTAAGCAGCAGTTCTGGGCACAAGCAGCCCCATCTGCAAAGCCTGCACAAGCTGGAGGTGGATTTAAAAGGGGAAGCAGAGCTGTTCAGAAGAGGAAAGGCAGTGGAAGGGAGCAGACCTTTGCTCTGGGGAAGTATTGCTCAGGAGCTGTCGTGGCCTGAGACCAAAGAGAATTTATTTGTGATTATGTATTTTACTCTGTGGGGAGAAGGGAAACTTGGATAGGAAGTGGTCTGGGGAGCAGCTGTGTAGTGCCCCAGGGTACAGGACATAGCTGCCCACCATCAGGCCCAGGACTGGAGACTGGTAGAGGGAATGGGCCTTGGCTCCCCTATCCACTCCCAACGGATAGGGACGTCAACAGAAGCCATTATCTTGGTAAAGAGTTCAGCTGGGGAAGACCCTGACTGTTTAAGGGCCCAGACCTGCAAAGTCCCCATCCAGAAGTGAAGCCCTGATGCCCTGGGGTAAGCTGAAGGACAAGACTATAACTGAAAAGGGGTGACCATCTGATGCCCCCTGCCTGACCTGTAGGCAGCATTGGTGGTGAGTGTTCCCCTTTTGAAATGCCCTTTTGCAAAGTAATGTTTTCTACCATGTAGTAGCTGAATGGGCAATCATCGGCTTCCATATGCATCTGTTTTCACAAAAACAAATAAGGGAGCAAGAAGTGAGCCCAGTACAAAGCAAAAACAATTTAGTGTTTGCATCTACTGAGGATGTAGACTCACATCTACACTAGAGGGAAGAGCAGAATCAAGAGGCAATGTGTCAGGGCTAAAGAGGAACATCACTGAGAGAGGGGCCAGTTCACACTAGATCTTTTGCTGGTGTAATAATGGAAGTTAGGATGTGATTTGTATACTGGTGAAAAGATACAGTTATACTGGTCAAAAAATGCTTCAACCTGTATAGTTCATTTCGTTGTGGAAACTGGTATAAACTGTAGCGGCAAAGGCACGCTTTTGCTGGTGTAAGCTTCATCTCCCTTAGCGGGTTTTGCTGGCGTAGCTACACTGGCAAACCTTTTCTAAATGTCATCTAGGCTTTAGTTTGTAATAACTGTGTGGCCTATGTGACAAAAACAAACAACAACAACACAACCAAAAGGATCCTAACTTTTAATTAAAAATGAGCAATTATATTTGGCTGAAATAAGAAATGACTCAAATATTCACCCCTAAATTCAAATAAAAATCAAACCATTTTTAGGTCCTAAAGAGTTTTGCCATAACTTTAACTGGCTGAGGGCGGGGAGGGGGAGAGAGAAATAAGAGCTTTACTGTGCTTCTTGGTTTCATCCCAATACAGAAATACTGTAACAAACGCCATGAAACCAGAAAGTAGTGGAGACTTCATAAAAAAGTGTGAGATTTCTAGTGCAATTTCCAAACCAAAATGATGATTTTTTATAAACTATTGGATAAACAATAAAGCTTCATGTGTTTAAGTCAAATGAAACTCAAATTTGCTGAGTCTCTCCACTGAAAGGTTCTAACCAAGATTGTGACTCACTGGTTTGGTGCTGGCATGGCAAATCACTGGACTTCCATGTGCCTTAGTCAGCAGGAAAATTAGAAGAAAAGCAGTATCTTGAACTTTTCTGAGTAATGACTTTTTTTGCATGTTGCTATCCTGTGGTGGTCAATACATTCTTTTGGAGATATAAATAAACACCAAAGGTCAGAGTAAAAATCAGAGTTACTTTCCCTGTCTCTGGCTTTACTGTGTACTTAAGTTAGGGTTAAGTACCTTGTTGAACTGAGCCCTAAAGAAACTAGTCCACTGTGCAAGTAAACATGCCTGCCTTAAATAATTTCATTCCTTTTTTTTTAAATGCTTTCCGGGCAGCTCTATATGAGTATCTGCCCCATTATCTTGGAGAGTGAAAGTCACAGAAAGCACTTTTTAAAGAGCTGATGTAAATTACAGTAGGTATTTATAATGCACTCATCACTGTAGAATTTGTGCTGATTAGAAATGCGTAGCACTACTCTGTACTAGGTTAATCTACAAATGTTGCTGAGCTAAATTCAGCTTGAACTAAGCAAGTATTACCTGGTTAGTGCTGGCATTGTCACTCTCCACAGTACAGATGGGGCAAAGATGGGGAGTTCAGATCCAGATAAGAAATTGCTCATACTTTGAGAGTGGTGAGATCCAGGAAGGGGAGGGGAGGCTTTTGTAGGGACCTATATATTCCATATGTCTGTTGTATGCAGTATTACTGAATATGCAGAGGCACATATGCAGATCATCTCTTGTACTAGTCATGCACATGGGAGGAGATGAAATAAGGTTCACAAACCAGGCTTGCAGCTGTGTATGGGAGGTGGCTGTTTGCAGAGTTCATTGAAGTATGAAAATTTGATGCTGTTAGTAATTTTGGCCTGTTGTGTTGGGAAAGGGATCATTATATCCTGATGGGTTTTATCATCCGATTCCTAAATTATGTCACAGTTTGGAAAATATTCAAGTCAATCAATTGCAGGTTGCCATAAGAGCACTAAATCTTGTGGTTACTTGCCATGGGTTAACAGTACACCTAGGCATCTAAGCCAATCATGCAGTAACAAAGTTTTGGAGCAGCACATGCCACCAGCTGGCAAATGAAGGCACGCACTTTAAAGCACAAAATGCACCTATGTTTGCAATATGTTGGATTACTCTAGACATGATTCAATATAATAGGCAAATATTATAGAGGTTCCTGTATTTGTATTGCAACCCACACTCAATATTTTACATTAAAGCAAAAATTATCTGATGTGTGGTATCCACACACTATTCCAAAACCACGTACATTTCAGAATAGATGATCAGAATAGCCCCTTCTGGCTTTAACATCTATGAAAGTATTAGTTTGTTAAGGGGGACTCTACTCTAGCATGAGTTTGGAGAGGTAGATGTTTGGGATAGGACCCACATTGCAAAAGCTCCTCTCCCACACCACTTTTCTCCTTTACAGGTTTCACCTGCTGTTTGCTTTGAATTTATTGTAGGTGTTTCCTTCTACTCTGCTCTCTTTGCAAAAAGAGAGTGTGTGTGATGGGTTGGATCACAGAAACCCCCTTGGGGCTGCCAACTGATGTGTCAAGACTACTTCTGCCTCTGCTTTCCCTGCCAGCTTGGGACTCCAGCGCCCTGTCTTGTTGAGCCAGACATGCCAGTCTGCTCCAGCACAGACCCAGGGTCTGAACCATGAGCCCCAAAGCTGCAGGCTTAACTGAAAGCAGCTTAAGAAGTGTTCCTGTCTTTAACACTCAGATGCCCAACTCCCAATGGGGTCCAAACCCCAAATAAATCAGTTTTACCTTGTATAAAGCTTATACAGGGTAAACTCATAAATTGTTCGCCCTCTATAACACTGATAGAGAGAGATGCACAGCTGTTTGCTCCTCCAGATATTAATACATATTCTGGGTTAATTAATAAGTAAAAGGTGATTTTATTAAATGAAGAAAGTAGGATTTACGTGGTTCCAAGTAGTAGCGGACAGAACAAAGTGAATTACCAAGTAAAATAACACAAAACACGCAAGTCTAAACCTAATACAGTAATAAAACTGAATACAGATAAAATCTCACCCTCAGAGATGTTTCAATAAGTTTCTTTCACAGACTGGACGCCTTCCTAGTCTGGGCACAATTCTTTCTCTGGAGCAGCCCTTGTTCCAGCTCAGGTGGTAGCTAGGGGATTTCTCATGACTGCAGCACCCTTTGTTCTGTTCCACCCACTTATATAGCTTTGGCACAAGGCGGGAATCTTTTGTCTCTCTTGGTCCCCATAACCCCCTTCTAAATGGAAAAGCAACAGGTTAAAGATGGATTCCAGTTCAGGTGACATGATCACATGTCACAGTAAGACTTCATTACCCACTTGCCAGCACACAGGTATACAGGAAGACTTACAGATAAAACAGAGCCATCCACAGTCAATTGTCCTGGTTAATGGAAGCCATCAAGATTCCAAACCACCATTAATGGCCCACACTTTGCATAATTACAATAGGACCTCAGAGTTATATTTCATATTTCTAGTTTCAGATACAAGAGTGATACATTTATACAAATAGGATGACCATACTCAGTAGATTATAAGCTTTGTAATACCTTACAAGAGACCTTTTGCATGAAGCATATTCCAGTTACATTATATTTACACTCATTATCATATTTTCATGAAATCATATAGAGCAGTGGGTCTCATACTTTTTTTACTCATGACCCCTTTCACCGCGCAAGCCTCTGAGTGTGACCCCCCCTAATAAATTAAACACGCTGTTGAATATATTTAACACCATTATAAATTCTGGAAGCAAGCGGAGTTTGGGGTGGAGGTTGACAGCTCGCAACCCCCCATGTAATAACCTTGTGACCTCCTGAGGGGTCCCGACCCCCAGTTTGAGAACCCCTGATATAGAGTGTATCATCACAGTCTGATGCTGGGATTGGTGAGGGCCATGCAGATGAGAGTCATTCACAACACTGTATTGCATTTAAGCAACTGCAATGCAAAGACACCAAAAACAGGGAAACTGAATTTCCCATCAGTGGTCCAGCAAGGGCACCTACTCTCAGACTTCCAGCTCTCCAGCCTGTTGCCTCTCTTGGGTGAAGACCCACATCTCTCTCCTTCCTGGCTGAACAGTTCCTTGCCTTCACTATGTAAGTTCCAGCAGAGACAGGCTGCCCAAGCAGGCCTGCTTGCTTTCTCTTCAGAGGAGTTTCCTTGTGGTTTCAAGTTCATCATAGCTTCAGCTCAGAACAAGAACCCAGTCTTACACAGCCTCAGTAGGCAAGTCCTTCTAACCCTTCCTTAAAGATTGGGCCCTCTGAGGACCAGAGGTCTGTCCATTTGCTGGATCAGGAAGAAGGCCCTGAGCCTGTTTTAAAACCAGGCTATTTATCCCCAAATCCTTTTTGTCTGTCTGGTCCCTGGAGAATCCAGTTTGAAACGGTATATGTGAACCTCTCCAGGCGATGGCTTCAAAGGGGTTGATAACTGGAGGAATTATATTAGCATCCCCCTTTCTCTTTCATAGCTTCAGCTCAGAACAAGAACCCAGTCTTACACAGCCTCAGTAGGCAAGTCCTTCTAACCCTTCCTTAAAGATTGGGCCCTCTGAGGACCAGAGGTCTGTCCATTTGCTGGATCAGGAAGAAGGCCCTGAGCCTGTTTTAAAACCAGGCTATTTATCCCCAAATCCTTTTTGTCTGTCTGGTCCCTGGAGAATCCAGTTTGAAACGGTATATGTGAACCTCTCCAGGCGATGGCTTCAAAGGGGTTGATAACTGGAGGAATTATATTAGCATCCCCCTCTCCTGGGGGAATTACATACAATTCCACAATAACACATACACAACTGCTTTATTATTACAACAGACCCCCAAGTTATTAAACCTAATTCAATAAGGTTTAACTTAATTCATTAAAACTTATCATGATTCCAGAAGGTTTGTCCTGGATGTTGCAAGATATCATCAGTCTGTCACAGCTATGTGTTAACTTTGGTCTGTAGTGTGGCACACAGCTCCACACAGAGTGAAGGTAAAGCCACGGCTTATGTATTTATTGCAGGGGCCATCACCTGCAACAAGTAGATAATGTCAGCTATATCAAAGTTATTACCCAGCAGTGCTTCTTGTTTCAGATCTAACAGGTTTTCGAGCCATAACCTAGTGAAGGTGAGATCAACCCATCTGGGAGACTTGGGGCATCTTGATTATACACAAAGGCACATTCATTTTCCTTCTCAACAAGAAGTTAGAATCCAACATCTCATAAAGCTAACCCTAGGCTTCAGCTCTGAATTTTAACAGTGGATATCAGTTGCAGACTTATAGGAAACAGTATTGTCAGCGCATATGAACCTTCACACAGTCTTCTGAATGAAACTGCAGTGGTAGTCCATTCCCTCTCGCCATCATCGGCTACTCTAACTTTTATTACATTTGTGCACCTTTGAAGAAAGCCAGTGGGTGATGGGAAGCCTGTGTTCCCAGTCGTGAATGTATGCAAAGGGCAAAGTTTTGTTTGTAAACTGTTTGACATTTTTCAATATTCTTTTGCCTGATCAGACTTGAAACACATGCTGACTTTGATTATGCCTCCAGAATGCAATTCAGATGCCTGGTGGTGCTGCTTCTGCCCTTACGCCAATTTTCAGTAGGAGTGGGGTGGTCTTTTAGTATAGGAAATACTCAGACTGTTTATAAAGCAGAATACATGGTGATTGCCCTCTGTAGCAAAAAACAGATTGATCTGAAGTGTGTGTAATTAGAAGAGCTCTCCTCTTGGTCTAACTATCAGGAAAATAGATGTTCAGGCCAAAATTACTCACAAATCATCATGCAAGGGTTGTTTACATATCTTGCCTAGCGAGCAGCTCAGTTGAACGAGCACCATAGGCAGAACCAACTATGCAAATCACACATCATTTTGTATACCTCTAAAAATATGTGTGCACCCCCGCAACTGTTACACCAGAATTTATTTGTTAGGAACTAGAATGTTCGTGAGGGTCTGGCACTGCCCCAGGCCACAGCTTACTGTGTTTTCAGTTTGCAGTTAAAAAACAAAGTGTAGAATCTGCCTTCCACCACATCAAGTACTTTGACATTAAAACAATCTATATTTCACCCTTTTATGAACCCAAAGGACACCTGATTGGTTCCCACCACCAGAGATGCTGGTTTGTGTAGTAAGTGCAGGCCCTGATAAAGGCCCAGTATGAGGCCTGAGGCCTGAACTAAAGTAATGGTCAAGACTTTGCTAACATAAAGCAAAGTTAAGCTGTGAGCCAGAGGCAGGCCCTGCTCACAGAAGCAAGGAAAGGGCTGATGCTGCAAAAAGATACATACCTAAAAGGTACTGAACACTAGATATCAGAACATTCACATACTTGCACATTCCACACAGATAACAAAGAACAGGCTGGCCCATCCCAATGACAGGGGCAAAAGGGTAATATGATGGATAGAGTTGTTTTGATCGAACCAACATGTACAAGGTGAGAGGCGGCACCTTAATACGTAGAGGGGTTGTACCTTGCTACGTAGAGGGGTTGCACCTCAATACGTCAGCTGTGATGTGTAACTTGTTTCTATCTGTGTATAAGAATGCATTCTTGGGGCAGTGTCTTTGTCCGGCCGAGGGGGCAGTGGAAATTCCCGCCACTGACTGAGCCGGGTCCATTGCCAAGAGGCACTTTCTCATAGTATGCCCTGAATTAGGCTAAGAAACCTACAGGGAACTGCCATTGTGTCCGAGGTCGCAATAAACCTAGTCGACGTGACTTTGCATCTTACTGGACTCTGTGGTTATTGGGGGTTCTCGTCGGGTCTGCTGTGTCAGCTATCTGCGCGGAGCTGGGGCAGCACACAGAGGGAACTCACGCACGCAGCCAAGTGATATCAACATTGGAGAGAGCAGAGCACCACACCGGTACAACTCTGACAAAAAGTTTGAACCTCTTTGCACAGGTCCATGCATTGACATTCCCACTAGCAATAGTGTATGGAGATATACCTATCTCATAGAACTGGAAGGGACCCCAAAAAGGTCATTGAATCCAGCCCTCTGCCTTCACTAACAGGACCGAGTACTGACTTTTGCCCTAGATCCCTAAGTAGCCCCCTCAAGGATTGAGCTCATAACCCTGGGTTTAGCAGACCAATGCTCAAACCACTGAGCTATCCTGTCTCTGCAAACATTTACTGAGGTAATTTCAGAAAGTAGCATATTTCTACAGCTATAAAGTTCTAATAATAAAGATGAATAATTCTTGAAAATACAACAACACTAAGCTCCACAAATGGGGTTTCGTGTAACCTAAGTTTTAATTTTGTGTTTTCAAATGTAATAAGAGAAGTGATCATTAAAATCATGACAGTTTTACTGGGAATTAATCTCCCTTTGTTTTTGTGGATTTAGAGAACTGCTGTTACCATGGAACTTTGCCAGCACAAGGATTTAATAAGCCCTTTATTTAGAGACAATCAATAAACTGAGGAGACCATGGAATGGAGTTGCAGCCTCTATCCCCATATCATCAACATTTTTGTTGTATAGAGGGTATTTGTAGCTTTCTCCATTATACTTTTGAAAATTATGCTTTTAAGTGGTCCATTTTGATATGGCCTTGTGGTATGAAGACAAATTCTCCCTCAGTTAGACTAGTTCCTTTCACTGAAATGCAGCTGCACAGGAGAATTTGACCCAAGGAATCAAATAATTAGTTTAAAAGCCATTGCTCTATTTCTGATCTAGAACACTAGGTTAACAAATATGCTTGAAAGTAAGCCTTTCCAAGTGTCTGTGTTGTAGCGTACAAGACATGGCTGAGGGAATACTTGCAAATACCACAAAGAAGAATTTGGGAACCAGGTTTGGCCCTCGACAAAATGGTGCCCCAGGCCAAGAACGTCTTTGGTGCCCCCCATTCATTTGTTAACCTTTTGAATACCTTATTTTCATTGTATTTCTAGCCCATTTAATGACTTTCATGCACGATTTGCATGCACGATTTCTCCCTGTCATATAAGCTGATGAATTTGCACACTAGTATCTGTAAATCTGTACTTATTCATGCCATATATAAGCAAATAAAAAAAATCATTTCTTCTAAGCTTAGAAATTTGAAGTCAGTGATCTGGTTTGCCAGGCTTTGTGCCTCATGTCAGATTCAAGCCTCGGCTTTACTCGACTATACCAGCTCCATCAAGGCGTCAAAACCTTGGTCACTTGGTACCTCACTGGGCTTACGCTGTCAATGCGCCCTCTCAGCGAGTGTCACTTAGCGGCTTCACAGTCAGATTTGTAACCTTGTCCGCCAGGATGGTCCACCTGATAGTTGATGCTGAAAACAGGATGTATTTCCTTTGCAGAGAGAGATACTGAATCTAAAGAAGATGATGCTGGATGTGACACAACCAGGTGGAGGGAATGGCAGCCATAAAGCATGAAGAAAGCTCATGGATTCAGCACAAAGATCCTTACCTGGACTCCACTGTTTCTGCCCTTCATGTTTGTGCCATTGTTATAGCCTTGGCCACAGCAGTCCTGAAGCTTTATTTTATTCTCATTCAAAATGTTCATAAACTGTTCTATTAGGCCTTTTCCAGTAAAGTCATCCACAGACCAGAAACAGATAGAGTGTTCTTTTACTTGGATACAGCCATCCTCATCAACAAATCTTACTGTAAATAACATCTTTTCACTGACTAATATCAGGAGTGCAGTCAATTATTATGGCATAGTACTTCACTTTGCCAAGCCACATTAATATATTATCAAGCACCTTCCTTGCCATAAGGTCAATCAATTCATTTTGAATTGGTTTTGCTGCAGTAATGGGCCATAGCTTCTTTATGAACTACTCAATGTAAGTGCTCATCCACAATATCATATTTCCCAAGGAGCTCTACCAAACTAAGGAAATTACAGTTATGTTCACTGAACAATTTATCCGACAAGCTCCTGAAAGCCATATTGTTATTTTCAAGGAAGAGGGTAATTGAGATCAGATGCTCAAGCATGTTCCTCCAATGCTGGGTTTCTACATTAGTAATGTACTGGTTTTCTGCGTCTGTGCATTTATTCGGCTTGGTCCTGGATTGACCTCCATCCATTTGGAGTAGGCTGCAAAATGGCCGGGTGACTTTTTCATGTTGCTTCAGAGCATCTGCTAAGTTATGCCAGTAACTGTACCCAGAAAGCACAAGCAATGATTTGGCATTCTTGTCAAATGTTTTCCAACAAAAACAGAACACTTTGTCAGTTGATTTAAAGTAAACTAGCTAACACTGATTCAGTTTGTCACCATTCTCTAGCAATCTTTTGCAGTGTGACTTTGAAAAGTGTTGCTTTTGCTTATTTACTGGAAATGTGATATCCTCAAGTTCTGCCAGGCCCGTTCAAAACTGTACAATCAATATCGGCAGTTTAGGATTGCTGGCCATAAAGCAAGATCTGATGTATCGATTTTTGGTGTACATTTTTTCTCACTGCTGTTTCTGTCATCATTTGAGGCTGATTCTTCTTTATAATTTCTCTCCTTTTAGTGTAAACCAGATTTTTCTTTGTCATTATTCTCTTTTTCATGTGAGACACATTTTTCTTTATCATTACTATACTGTTTGCCACCAGGAAAACTGGACGACTCTCCATCCCTTTCCTCACATTTCTATCCCTTATCTTCAGGTAAATCTGCTAATTCCTTAGTAATAGGATTCCATCATTTATGCTTCACTCCTCAATTTCTTCTGCACTGGAATTATCGCTACTGCCTAAAGCTGGGGTCGGCAACCGGTGGCTCGCGGCTCGCCAGGGTAAGCACCCTGGCGGGCCGGCCCGGTTTGTTTATCTGCCGCGTCGGCAAGTTCGGCCGATCGCGGCTCCCACTGGCCGCGGTTCGCGGTCCCAGGCCAATGCGGGAGGCAGGAAGCCGCGGCCAGAACATCCCTCGGCTCGCGCCGCTTCCTGCCTCCCGCATTGGCCTGGGACCGCGAACCGCGGCCAGTGGGAGCCGCGATCGGCCGAACTTGCCGACGCGGCAGATAAACAAACCGGGCCGGCCCGCCAGGGTGCTTACCCTGGCGACCCGCGAGCCACCAGTTGCCGACCCCTGGCCTAAAGCCTGGTCTATGTTGTTCTGGTTCAGATATTTTCCCATCAAATTTGTCGCTTGCTGCAAACTAGTTTGCAGTTGAGCTTTTCACTTCCTATGCTGAGCTTCTGAAGGCTTCTTTGGGGCCATCTTTTATTTTCTACGGGGTAAATAGACAGCATTGAGGAGAACAAAAGTCTACATTGCTTATGTGGTAGGCATGGCAAAAATTAATAGTATTTCTTTTATATTGCTGTGTAGATAGGGGTTTGATAGATGTCTCCATTTATTAGTCACTACTTAAACTCTTCAAGTCTTAAAACATAAGTCCACTTTCACAATTAAACAATAAAATAAGGTTCACAGTATCATAGCTGGGCTCTCACTTCACTTTGTTCATATATCTCACTGACTGCCTGGTGACACCCTACTCCTTATATACCCGCAAGGGCCTGGCTGACAACATTCTAGGAGGTTCAAGGAAAATGTAGTTCTCAGAAAGTCTGGAAGGTTCCATGAGGTTCTAAGAGGTCCTGAACATTCTAGGATGTTAGTGAAAAATGAATCCACATACGGAATACCTGAAACATGTTACTTCAAAAATTCTATTTTCCCATTTGTCATTCACACCAAAAACAGCACACAGAGCCTGGCACCCTAGGGTCACCTGACCTTAAATCTGGCCCTGTTGGGAACATTCCTTTAATAAAACCCCTGACTTTGTGTTAATGCTATTCACAGTTCCTTTGTGAATAGGAATGATATTTGTTTGTAAGAATGTTTATTGAAAGTGAAGTTCTCATGAATATGTTAATCTGTTCATGTAAAGGCTAATACTGGAAGTGTTTGTACAACCAGCTTCATAAACCTTTTTGGTTTTCCTCCTTTTTTATAAAAGTTCAGCTTTCCAATTAGGGAGCAAAAATAATACTATGTGACTTAGCTGATTATGCCCCGCAAATAGCCAAAGGGTATGATCCTACTCCCACTAAAACTAAGTGATAAAACTCCCATTGACCTATATGAGAGCAGAACCATGGCTAACGTGAATATTTTATGAACCCCGTATGCTGAAAGATGTTTGCACAAAGTGCTTGTCAACAAATTTTAAGCAGTGAACAAATCTGTATAAATCAAAATCTGTCCTCAGAAAATTCACAAAGAAAAGAGCGAAATTAATTGGCGACATTACAATTGTACATAGCTAATGCTGTAGGGGAAAGGTAATTTTCTAATCAGACATACATTTTGTAATTACTAATGGAGTCTGTCTGGAAAGGATACATAAATAGTCATAGAGCTTAAGGCCATCTAACATGACCTCTTGTATATTACACCTCACCCACTCTCACACGAAACCCAACTCACCGAAATTAGAACAAAGTAGTACAGCCCACAGGAGACTAGACTATTATGTGCCACATGCAGAGAATAGGTGGGACTGAGATGCACCAGTGTAAGAGACCCCCACAATGGCAGAGAAATAATTGAGAGCCAGCTAATTCTGGCAAGTGACCTGTACCAACATGCTGCAGAGGAAGGCGAATCTAGGAGTCATGTCTAATTCTATACAAAGACACTTGAAATCTAGCAATACAATTAAATTTCATAGGAAAAATGGCATTGGAGTCAAAGAACTGGACTTTGCAAGAAAAGAGACACTTTAGAAAGGTCATAAACAATTCAAAATATTTATCTTTTTCACATCTAAGGTAAATTATTAAAATTACCCCAAAGGAGGTTTTGTCAAGTACTTTTTAGTTTTTAAATTAGCTTTTGTTCTCTAGCTAATCAGACAATCCACCCCAGTTTTACTTGGACAGTGTTTTTCCACAGGACATCCTAGTATCCTGAGACTATCATTTTGGACACATGAAAAGTCCAGTTTTTCATTTCATCAGCCAAAAATGTGAGGGTTTATTGCTACCATTTGTTTAAGCTGCATTGTGTTAAGTGCTTATGTGTTAAGTACACCTGCATTTGATGCTACTCACCCACTGGGTGTGTTCTTCACTCTAACCCAGGGGTGACCAAACTACAGCCTGCAGGCTGGATCTGGCCCGTGAACTGTTTTAAGCTGGCCTGCAAGCTCCTGCTAGGGAGTGGGGTCTGGGATTTGTCCCGCTCCAGAGTTACATCCGGGGTTCAGGGTCGGGGGCCGCACCATTCGGCTCCCAGAAGCCATGGCATGGCCCCGCTCTGGCGCTCCAACCGGGGCGCAGGGTCAGGGGCGCCTCCATGCAGCTCCCGGAAGCAGTGGCATGGCCCCACTCTGGCTCCTACGCACTCCAATGGCTCCCTCCATCGCTCCAATGGGAGCTGCAGGGGAGGTGCCTGCAGATGGGGCAGTGTGTAGAGCTGCCTGGCCGTGCCTCCGTGTAGGAGCCAGAGAAGGGACATGCCACTGCTTCCAGGAGCTGCTTGAGGTAAGCACCATTCGGAGTCTGCACCCATAAGCTTCTCCCAATGCCCCAACCCCCTAACTGAGCCCTGATCCCCCTCCCACCCTCCAAACCCCTCAATCTCAGCCCAGAGCACCCTCCTGCATCCCAGACGTCTCATCCCCAGCTCCACCCCATAGCCCACACTCCCAACCAGAGCCTACACCCCTTCCCGCACCCCAACCCCTTGCCCTAGCCTGGAGCCCCCTCCTGCACTCTGAATGCCTCATTTCTGGCCCCACCCCAGAGCCCACACCCCCAGCCAGAGGCCTCACCCCCTCCTGCACCCCAACCCCAATTTTGTGAGCATTCATGGCCCGCCACACAATTTCAATTCCCAGATGTGGCCCTTGGGCCAAAAAGTTTGCCCACCCCTGCTCTAACCATTGTTCAAGGCCAAATCTTGTTTTACAATACAGGCCCAATGAGAGTCATTGGGAATATCTGTACTGCAGTCAAGGGTGTGATTGCAGTTTGTGTAGGCACATGTGAGCTAGATTTAGTCCAGGTAACTCAGGTAGTGGGTACCAGAGCACTGAAGCCGCAGCAGCATAGACTTCAGCACAGGCTGAACAAGCTACCACAGCTTCACTGAGAGATCCAAGCTAGCTAGATAAAAGCTAGCCCATGTATGTCTACATAAGCTGCAGTCACACCCTGTGATTGCAGTATAGACACATTCAGTGATAGTTGAGTGAATGCGAAGTTTCGATCTCAGCCTGGGAGGACAAGCTGGGATGGTGGCCCTTCTGACCTTTGCTTCCCTTCTCTCTGTGTGTTTCCAGAAGGAAGCAAGGAAAAGAATCAGAGTGTAGACTTTCCTCCATCTGCTCAAGACAGAACTTTTCCAATGCAGGTGAAGCAGATCAAAGAAAGAAACCAGGATTTAGTACATTTGAGTATTTCATAACCCGAAAAAAACAGACATTTTGGATTTTTATTTTGAAAATATGGTCATTTTACTAGTACATTTTTTGAGTCTCTGGGTGAATGGGTTTTTGTTTGTGTGGGGTTTTTTGCGGGGGAGGGTGTGTGTATAACAAAGCGGCCTTTGGCAGGACACTACTGAGAGTATCAATTCAGGACAAATTGCTTAGAGCAGGGCAGCCACAGCCCAAGGCTGGGGTTCCTTTACTACTATGGCAAACCAAACCAGCCAAACAGAGAGGACTTTGGTTTTACCCCACTGGCTAACCAGAAGCCGTACAAGCAATTCCCTCAGACACTTCAGTTCCCCAGTATCACCACCAGTGCCACTCTTTATGGGGATGAATGGTTATGAAAACCAATACCCCAGTAAAAGAAAAAAGGTTCTCCCAATCCCAAAGGACCAAGCCCCAGACCCAGGTCGATATACAAGCCAGATCTTACCCACAAATCACACTGTTGCCAATCCTTTAGAATCTAAAGGTTTATTCATAAAAAGAAAGAAATATAGATGAGAGTTAAAATTGATCAAAGTAATCAATTACATACAGCAACGGCAAAGTTCTTGGTTCAGGCTTGTAGCAGTGATGGAATAAACTGCGGGCTCAAATCAAGTCTCGAGTACATCCACAGCTTGAATGGATCATCCAGTCATTTGTTCAGAGCTTCAGTATAGCAAAGTTCCTCCAGAGGTAAGAAGCAGGATTGAAGACAAAATGGAGACGATGCAGCTGCCCTTTATAGTCTCTTCCCATGCGCCCTATGCTTCCTTTGTTCCAAACACAAGCTGCCAAGCACATGGCTTGAAAGCCTTAGAGTCCTCTCCGTAGGCATGCCCCTGCATGCCTTGCTGAGTCCCTGTCTGCCTTCTCTCAATGGGTCATTTGTATAGCTGATGGTCCTTAATGGGCCATCAGGCAGGCCAGGAAGTGCTGATGCCAAACTGTTTGGGGTGTCACCCAGAAGCATAGCACAAGTTTAAAATACAGACAGTATAGAGCCAATACTTATAATTTTAAATACAAAACTGATACATGCATAATCATAACCAGCAAATCATAACCTTTTCATAGATACCTTACTTGACCTCCTTTGAACAAGATTTGGTGCCATTACAGGACCTTGGGTGCAACAATGATCTCTGCGGTCACAGTTCACGTCAATAATGTCACGGGGTAAAAGGGGGAGAAGAGATGTCTGGCAGACATTGAGGGCTTTTTTTTTTAGTTTCAGTTGGAACACAAACTCTTAATGTCAGTCATTACCTTTCTGTTTGCATCGGTATAACTGATGGTGTCAACATGTACATGCACAGTTCTGGGAAATTATAATAGTGTGTGTGTATCTAGCACTGCAGAAACAGGAAAGGGCAAAAGCAGCAGAAAAGATTGTTTTGTTCAGCTGTTACCGAATACATTTTCCTTTCAGTATCTTGAAGGCAAGAATCTGGATTAATGTAAAGTTACCTTGGATTCCTTGGACATTCTAGTCAGATACTGTTTCACTGATTTCACAAGAGATGGAGAAGACCATTTGCCGTTGAATTTCTTTTACTCTCCAAGTACATTTTTTAATGTTTGTTAATGACAGAACTGCTATATTTAAATATTTATACAGTGATGTGAGGATGTAAAGCATTATAAAAGTGCTAAATATCACTACTCGGATGTTTCAGCATTTAGATCTCATTAGGGCTGATCTCAAGAAACTAGAATGGATAAGAGGGAAAGGATGAGTGACATTCTTTTATACAGTAATGGAGTAAGTATAGCCTTTCTAAACCTTTCTAAGCCTTTCTAGAGTGCTAGAAACACGTCATTTTGGCAACACAGGCCACAATCTTCTACACCTAAAGTCCACCCTCTGACAAGGAGTCCTGGAACAATTTCTATATTGGGATGTGTGTGCTGATGATGGAAACCATGTGTTTGGTGTTTGTTACTTCAAGCAAGGGAGTGCAGCAGCACCCCTAGTTCCAGGACCACTTTCTCTGACACAACATAGCATAGGCCAGTCAGAAGTTCAGATGCTTAACAGTACCAGGGCCACCCAGGGGGTGGGGGGCAAGTGGGGCAATTTGCTCCGGGCCCCGCAGGGGCCCCCACGAGAGTTTCTTGGGGCCCCTGGAACGGGGTCCTTCACTCGCTCCAGGGACCCCGGAAAACTCTCGCAGGGCCCGGGCCCCCGGAGCTTCTTCCGCTCCGGGTCTTTGGCGGCAATTCGGCGGCAGGGGCCCCCAGCGGCCGAAGACCCCAGGTCCCCTGAATCCTCTGGGCGGCCCTGAACAGTACAGCCCAGTATATGTCATGGGAGGATTTCATAAGCAATGCAGCTAGTTAAAAATATTTTACTAAAAAAAATCATTGAAAAATGGCATTGATGAAATCGAAATGTTTCCTAAAAGTATTTGTTTTGTCAAAATTTCCAGTCTTTTGATAAAAATTCAAAAAAGAAGTTTGGTATAATTTCAAAAATTTTTAAACACTTTTTTCACTTGTTTTTGTCAAAACAAAGGGTGTAGTCCTGGCTTTGTTGAAATCAATGGTAAAACTTCTACTGTTGTCAGTGGGGCCAGGATTTCACCAAGAATTATTGTGAACATTTTCTAATAATTAGGGCTGTTAAGCGATTAAAAAAATTAATCACGATGAATCGTGTGATTTAAAGAAATTAATCATGATTAATTGCACTGTTAAACAATAATAGAATATGATTTATTTAAATATTTTTGGATGTTTTCTACATTTTCAAATATATTTATTTCAATCATAACACAGAATACAAAGTGTACAGTGCTCACTATATATTTATTTTTATTATAAATATTTGCACTGTAAAAAACAAAAGAAATAGTATATTTTCATTAATCTATTACAAGTACTGTAGTGCAATCTCTTTATCATGAAAGTTGAACTTACAAATGTAGAAGTATGTACAAAAAATGCATTAAAAGTAAAAAATGTAAAACTTTAGAGCCTACAAGTCCACTCAGTCCTACTTCTTCTTCAGCCAATCAAGTTTGTTTACATTTGCAGGAGCTAATGCTGCCCACTTCTTCACAATGTCACCTAAAAATGAGAACAGGTATTCTCATGGCACTGTTGTAGCCGGTGTTGCAAGATATTTATATGCCAGCTGCACTAACGATTCATATGCCCCTTCATGCTTCAGCCACCATTCCAGAGGACATGCGGCCATGCTGATCATGGGTTCTATTCAATAACAGTGCAAAGCAGTACAGACTGACGCATGTTTATTTTCATCAACTGAGTCAGATGCCACCAGCAGAAGGTTGATTTTCTTTTTTGGTGGTTTGGGTTCTGTAGTTTCCGCATCGGAGTGTTGCTCCTTTAAGACTTCTGAAAGCATGCTCCATACCTCGTCCCTCTCAGATTTTGGACGGCACTTCAGATTCTTAAACGTTGGGTCGAGTGCTGTAGCTATCTTTAGAAATCTCACATTGGTACATTCTTTGCGTTTTGTCAAATCTGCAGTGAAAGTGTTCTTAAAATGAACAACATGTGCTGGGTCATCATCAGAGACTGAATGTGCCGTGGGTAAAATAGAGTCAGAGACATACAATTTTCCCTCAAGGAGTTCAGTCACAAATTTATTTAATGCATTCTTTTTTTAATGAGTGTCATCAGCATGGAAGCATGTCCTCTGGAATAGTGGCCAAAGCATGAAGGGGCATAGGAATGTTTAGCATATCTGGCACGTAAATACCTTGCAGTGCCAACTACAAAAGTCCCATGAGAATGCCTGCTCTCACTTTCTGGTGACATTGTAAATAAGAAGCAGGCAGCATTATCTCTTGTACATGTAAAAAAACGTGTTTGTCTTAGTGATTGACTGAACAAGAAGTGGGATTGAGTGGACATGTAGGCTCTAAAGTTTTGCATTGTTTTGGTTTTGAGTGCAGTTATGTAATAAAAAAATCTACATGTGTAAGTTGCACTTTCACAATAAAGAGATTGTACTACAGTACCTGTATGAGGTGAGTTGAAAAATACTGTCTCTTTTGTCTATCATTATTACAGTGCAAATATTTGTAATAAAAAATAATATAAAGTGAGCTGTGTAAACTTGTATTCTGTGCTGTAATTGAAATCAATATATTTGAAAATGTAGAAAAACATCCAAAAATATTAAATACATTTCAATTGGTATGCCATTGTTTAGCAATGCATTTAAAACTGCAGTTAATTGCTATTAATTTTTTTAGTTAATCACGTGAGTTAACTGTGATTAATCGACAGATGTACTAATAAAATAAGTTTCATTTCTTTCACATTTTTTCAAAATATTTCCCTTACAGTGAACTCTAAATAAATAATAACAAACAACAACAACAACAACAACAAAATCCAGGATCTGACAGCTCTAGACAATACTAGAATTGCTAATGTCAAAGATGTCTCCAAGACTGAAGATGTGAAAAACATTGGTGCATCCTTGCTTGGAGATAGGTTGGTAGATAAAATAACTGGTTTATACTCAATGATGAGACTGTTTCTTGAACCAAAGATACCAGGTCCAGTTTGACTTATCTGGAGCATACAGATAATATCCATGAATTCAGATGAAGTTTCAAAAGTGGGTGAGGGAGAGAATCAGGAGAATATTGACAGAGTATATTTGCCACTTAAGTATATTGGTATCTCAGAATTTTTTAGGGAGGACTGGACTTCTGTTCAAATGAACAACATTCAAGTGCCACACTTTGCATAAATGTCCATTTTCACACAAATCCTATTTGTGTAAATATGTACATTTGCATGTATAAATATGCTAATTTGCATCTAAGTACAAATATAGACTTCTGGAGCACCCATGCAAATTTATGGGACTTATTTAGAAGACCGTTTTTGAAAATGTGGTCTCTAAACTGCAGATTCCTTAAGTTTATTTATATACTACAGTGCTGTGTCTAAAAATCAATTTACCAGAATGTCTGAGATGGTATTTCAGTTCCTATGGAACGTTGATATTGCAGGATGATTCAAACAAAAGCCTTTGAAATACTCTGCTAGAGAAAAGAAATCCTTGAAAGTTGATTTGAAGTCAAACATGCTTTTGTCTGTGTTTTCTAAAGTGCTAGAATGGTACGCGCAGTATGAGAATCTAAACCTGTTGCAGACAATATAAAATGCATTGATGTGGAAAGCTGGAAAGGCAGAAAATTGAATATGTCATAGAATATAACAGAGTGAAGTTCAAGCAGTCACTTTGGATAATGGGCTTCAGTAAATATACCTAAAACATGGAAAGTATAAATTTTCTTATTTTGAGAAATATACATTCAAAAGATCATTTCTGGTCTAATGCTTTCTATACTGGACATTCACAGGTGGTTAGTTCAAGGTATATTTGCAGTTTCATAGTAACTTTGATATGGAACACTTAATGTGGAATGTTCAGATGCTTTTGTCCCCACTCTTCCTCCCTCTTTTTATTATTTTTGGTTCTGAATTAGAGATGGGCAAAAGCCTCCCAATGTACACTCACATCTGGATATTCAACATCCTTAAATGTTGAGACATTCAGATTGGGGGTGGGGGTTAGTTCAGGATTATCTTCATTATTTTATTTGATCACACACACACACACGAGAGCAATGAGTCTGATCCAAAGTCAATGAAAAGACTCCCATTGACTTGAAGGGATTTGGGATCAGTTGCTGGCCACATACATAACAAGTAATCCTTGCAGTAATTAGATGAATCAAAATAAAACTATGAAATTGAATACTGCAGGATATCTGTCATATAAGGCCAGAAGGGACCATTGGATCATGTAGTCTGACTTCCTGTATATCACTAATGCTGGTCAGGCAGCCCAGCTGGCCTAGATATCTGGAATCCTGGATTCCCTAGTCCAGGGCAGTCACATGGCAAGGCTGCCCTGGAGCTGCAGACCTTGGGAACCCTGGCAACTGCTGAGTGCAACTGATATTCTTGTCAGTTTTGCAGCTGCTAATAGCAATGCACAGGTGCTAGCAGATTTTTTTTTTCAACAGAATGTCTGGTTCAAGGAAAATTTTGAAGTAATGAACCAGTTACCCCTGCTGAGCCCAATAACTTGTTTATCTAAAGAGCATCTTCAAGAATGGTATCCAGTCCTGACTTTAAGACATCCTGAAATGTAGAATCCACTAGTTCCCTTGGTAGTTTGTTGTCATGATTAACTACTGACTGTTAAAAATGTGCCTTCTTTCTAATCTGAATTTATCTGGCTTTAACTTCCAGCCATTGGTTCTTGTTACGCCTTTCTCTGCTAGATTCAAGAGCCATTTGGCACTCCATATTTTCTCCTCCAATGGCCTTATAAAATGTAATCAAGTCATTTCAATCTTTTGATGAACAGATTGAGCTCTTTAAGTGTCTCACTGTGAGGCACTTTCTCCAGTCCTCAAACCACTTTTGTAGCTCTTTTCTGTGCCCTCTCTAATTTTTCCACATCCTTCTTAAAATGTGGACACCAGAACTGTATGCAGTCTTCCAATATCAGTCTCAATAATGTTGTACACAGGAGGTAAAATCACCTCTCACTTCTATTCCCTACTTTCATGTTTATATATCTAAGGATCACATTAGCCACAGCATCCTGCTGGCAGTTCTAGTTGAGTAGCTTGTATACTATGAGCCCTACATTCTTTTCAATCACTGCTTTCCAGGATATAGTCCCCCATTCTTTAGGTATCGCCTGAGTTCTTTGTTCCTAAATACACGACATTGCATTTGGTTGTATTAAAACACATTTTACATGTGAGTTACCTTTCTTTCTTGCAGTCATAACTCATCCATTTAACCTTGATCTCTCAGTGAAAAGAGGTTTGGTGGATCACTATCATTCACGGGGACTGATGGGAGAATATAACTGGCTGCCCTGGTAATTTAATAAACCATTTCATTTAGCACCGTGGTAGTGTTTTATTTTTAACATGTCGACTTGTTCCATCAGAGTAATAAGCTCAGAAGGGAAATAGTGTGCTGCTGTAACTGGCTGTATTATATGACACCATTTTCAGCCACAATGAAGTTCACACTCAGTGTGCTCCACTTACAGTCACCTGGGGAAACAACAATAAAATGTGTCATGTACAGCCTCTCAAAAGAAATATTTTTGTTTTCTAGTGGTAAAAGTCTTTGCAAATAAATGAATAACATAGCAATCAGTTGTATTTCCATTTCATCCTATATGTTTAAAGTGACAGCTATTAAATTAGCTGTTTGCTCCTTTAGATCGCGCACTTTCTTTTATTTTAAACTTAATTTGCCTCTTTAATACAATGAAATCAATTTTTCCAAGACAGATTTCAATGCCAAGATTAATTTGATTCCTAGTCTAATTGTGCCTGTGGGAAGTACAATACTTTACTTTGTTCATCATTACTGTTTCAGAGACAGAATGATAGATCATCTTCATGAACTTTTTGCCCCAAGTTAGTCTTATTTCACCAACATATTCCTCAGAGTTCCCAAACAATAATAGAACGAAAGCACTTAAGCTCTGATGTTCTACTGTCTCATAGCCATTACTGTCTTTTCATTTTCACTTAGTTCTGAAGAGTCACCTCTTCAGTTTTGACTAATGCAAATTAAGGAGATTATTGAAGTGAAAAGCAACTAATTTCACATAAGATACCACTTGGCCATCAGATGGTAATGAGTTTGTCACTAATAACTTACAGATAACTTCCATTTATAATATCTTTCATCCAGAGGGTTCCCAAAGTGCTTTACAAACTGATTTACAGATTATATAGGAATTGCTTCCCCACCACTGAAGTGCAGCCACCTTTTGGATGGAATATGTCCACTGCGAATAATTCTCAGCAGTTGAGAATGGAAATTGAAGAATAATTTTGTAGGGTGAAAGGAGCACTATCTGCACCGTGGTATTCAAGAAGTTAGCTACAGGTTGGCTTGTGCTTTATCCTACACAGGTGTTTACAGAAAGGCCTATAAGAGTGGCTTCTTGGGATGTTGAGGGAGGAGACTTCCTTTGGGAAAGTGGGTCTCACTGGATGGGGGGAAACCACAAGCAGATGAGATTCATGCTTGCTTTCTTATAGCAAGAAAGAAAAATAAGTTGGCTAAGCTGTTCTAAACACTAAACCTTGAAGAAAAGACTTTGCTGACTTCACCTGGTTTCTCTGAGGTCATTCAGCCTGCTGACACATTTAATTAAAACTATAGAGGAAACTTTAATATGGACAGATTTCAACTACCCAAATTAGAAATTGGCCAGGACACCAGAGCACCTGAGGTGATCTTGTAAAAAATATCTTGAGGTTTTTAAAGACTGCTACTATTTGGGATCTTGGATTTAAGTTTCTCATGCAATAGCATACCTTCAGCAGCACAATGTTCTGTAACCGTGTCTGACTCAGCTGGAATGATAGTCTCAGAGACGCATGGAATGGTTTCAAACCTTTTGTGGGCTTTAAAACAGTTTTCTGTTTCCTGCCTATCCATCAGCTCTCTTCTCTTTCCACTGCCCTTGTTACATTCCCTCCACCTAACCTTCTTGCTTAACTGCTTTTTCTATCATATCCCTAAATGTGCTGAGATTCTCCTCCTTGACCTGCTTTCTAAAGCCTTCAGACCCCCTTTAGAACGCATTGCTCCAAACTGGCCAGTAAATGCAAACTCACCCCTACCTATTAGAAAGGTAACTTAAGTTATTGGAAAAAGGTGTATGTTTAAAAAAATAGTCCTATGGTAGTGTATAGGAATTGGGTACTATCCCTTTAAATAATTTGTGAGCCCTCTAGTGGCACTGTATTCTATATTTAGCATCAGAGGGGTAGCCATGTTAGTCTGTATACACAAAAACAACGAGGAGTCCGGTGACACCTTAAAGACTAACAGATTTATTTGGGTGTAAGATTTTGTGGGTAAAAAATCTGCATCTGAAGAAGTGGGTTTTTTACCCACGAAAGCTATGCCCAAATAAATGTGTTAGTCTTTAAGGCACCACCGGACTCCTCGTTTTTTATTCTATGTTTGGAAATCTTCCAGTGCAGTAATATATATACATAACTTAACTGGCCTTGCATGTTACATATGCTTAATAAACATCCCATTATTTAGATTCTGTTGCACCTATGTGATTCCTTCCTATCGTTGTTTAAAGAACAGAAGACAAACACATTTTTTTTAAAAAGAACTCAAATACACTGCATTTTTTTTGCTTTTGGCTCCCTTCTTCTGTCCTTTGTTCTGTACATTGCTGTGACAGAGTGCTGGACAACAGCAGCAGGACTCTGACCACTGCATTACCAATTAAATCACTCTCGATGAACCTGAGGGGCAAAGTTGTGCTTAAGTGACAGATTAGAATGGGCGGGGGAGAGTTAAAGTGCTAATTAGCCCACTAGCTTAGGGTATAGAAAATGACATAGGTAGGAAGTGGAAAGGGAGGAGAGACAGACAGGGAGGGAGAGGCAGCCTTTGAGAGCTAGAGGCAGGAGAGACCTCCTCATTCTCCTAATTTTGGTCAAAGAGGCTGAGGAATTATGTATTGTAAGTTATGTAGCTAAGGCACTGCACAGTGCTGTAAAGGTAATGGGAGAACACGGGAAATAAACCACACATGGTGTTTACAAGCAGAGACTCTCCAAGCAGTCTGAGTGCAGAGAGGAAGATAGGAGTGGAGGGGGTGCCCTGTTACACATGGGGGCTTGTCCAGGATCTGTGAAGATGGAGAACCTTCCGAGGTTGCTGCTGTGATGCTTTGGCAGCTTGAATGATGGAGGAGACCTTGCAGTGGCTTGTGAAAAAGCAATAGGAAATGTAGAGGACTCTGCAAAGCTTCCAGCAGTGTCACAAGCTGCAGAGGCGGATTTTCCTTGTCTGGCAGGCAGAGCAGCAAAAGAGTCTGCAGGACTTTAGAGGAGAGCAAGTGAATGTTCAGTAGCAGCACCTACAAAGGATGGTGGTCTTGTGGTGGGGAATGGTGACTGGGCCTCTGTAAGACAGGCCCCACAGGTGACCCCAGTGCATGTCTGGGCAACTTTGAGAGGTTGGCTAAGGGTGCAGACTGGGACAGGGGAACCTGTTCTCCGCAGCTGCCCCCTATTTGACTGGGGAAACCCATGCAGCTGACATGGTTCTAAAAGACAAGCATGCCCAAGACTATGAGGTGGTTAAGTGGCCATCCTAGATCGGGTGGGCCTGTCCACTGAAAAGTACTGACAATTTCCAAGCTGCAGAATGGATTTGGGTCTGTGGTCTGGGCATTCACCCAGCAGTTAATGGATTGGGCCACCCATTGGCTGAAACTGGACACCAAAACTGTGGGGGAAATTATGGATGCTCTGTTTTTGGAACAGTTCCTCCAGAGCCTCCCTGAGAACATATGGGTATGGGTCAGGGAGCATCAGCCAGGTACCATAGATGCAAGAGTTAAACTGATGCAGGAATTTGTGGAGGCAGAACTCCCCAGGAAAGAGGGCTGACAATTTGGGTGGGGGGATCAAGTCAGGGAACAAATCCAGGGAACCCACCACCAGGAAGGGCATGGAGAAGAAGGGGTTTGTTAGGCAGACTCTGCTTGCTCTCTGGTCTGGCAGGAGTTGTTAAAATCCCACTGGATGATTCCCAAAGTAAGTGTGAAATTAGAGTGTGCCCGTAGGAATAAAAAGCACTGTGCTATGGCAGAAGTACCCCTGGAGCTCTGGGGGGAGGCTCACTTGGAAACAGGAGGGGTAGTGGATAGTTTATCCTGTCCTGTTATGTTGGGCACCAACTGGAGGCCCTTCCCATTGGGAAGACAAGTAGATGTTAAGGGGACCAAGTAAGGAAAAAAAACACCCCATGAGAAGGCAATGATACCGAAGGGAAAGGAAGAAAGAGAGAAGTCAGAGCTAGATGTCTCTTGACAGGAAGATGAAAGCCAGAGAGTTCCCCAAGAGACTAAGGGGGGAGAGGAAGGAAAATAAGATAACCCAAGCTTGTTAATGGAGCTTCGGTGGTCCTTGGAAATCCTTTCTCCCCTACTGCCACAGGGAGAAAGCTCAGGTGCAGTACAGAGCGTTAGGAGAACCAGGAACCCTGAGTATGGGGGAAACCACTGGCCCCCACCACAAGGTGTGAGAGTAGGGAAAGGTAGACTCTAGAGTGCCCATGTGTTGTGATAACCTGTGGACCAATACAATTGTGGGCATAACATCCACCCAGTGAGTGTGATTTCAGCAGGTGGAGAATCATAGAATACCAGGGTTGAAGGGACCTCAGGAGGTCATCTAGTCCAACTTCCTGCTCAAAGCAGGATGAATCCCCAGACACATTTTTGTCTCAGATCCCCCCTCAAGGGATTGAACTCACAACTTTGGGTTTAGCAAGCCACTACTCAAACCACTGAGCTATCCCTTCCTCCCCAGGGGATCCTATAAGGTGGGCCTGGATAATCAGCCTGGAGACAGGGAGACTCTCACAAGGAAGCACAGGGAGGGAGAGAACAGGGTAAGAACAATCATTTGTCAGGTAAGTGGGGGAGGTGTATTTCAGAGTGCTGGGCAACAGCTGTACCAGGATTCTGATCACCGGGTCACCAATTAAATCCCCTGAGTAAAGCTGAGGGGCAAAGCTGTGCCTAACTGACAAATAAGAATGGGATGGAGAGAGTGAAGTGCCAATTAGCTCATTAGCTCACGGTTAGAAAATTCCACAGGAAGGAAGTGGAAGGGTGAAGAGGAGGAAGGGAGGCATAGGTATGCATGTGGGGGTAGGCAGGGCTGAGGCAGACTTTGAGAGCCATAACCAAGGGAAATCTCAGCAGCAGAGATCTCCTGCCCTGGGTCAAAGGGCTGAGGAATTATATGTTGTAATGATGGTCCTGCACAGTGCTGTAAAGGTGATTGGGGAGGAGGGGCACTGTAAATAAACCACACATGGTGTTTACATGCAGAGAGTCTCCAAGTGGTCTGTCAGTGCAGAGGAAGACAGGAGTGGAGGGGGTACCCTGTTACAGTTGTTGATCTAGATTATAAATCCTTTGGGGGCAGGGCCATTGTCCTTTGTACCCCTTAGTACACTGTGCCCTACACACTTGGTGTATGCATTTGACTACAACCCAATGAAAGGTCATACATCTAGGATGCATGAATGTATAGCATACCTAGAAGAGAGAGACAGAATCATGGGATGCAGGGACACTGAAGAAGACTTGGAGGTAATGGTAGACAACCAACTGAACATGAGTTCCCCATGTGATGCTGGAGCTAAATAGAGCAATGTGATTTTTGGATGCATAATCATAAATAGGAGTAGAGAGATGGTACTATCTCTATATATGCCATTAGTAAGACCATTACTTGAATATTGTGCCTAGTTGTGGTGCCTGTTTCAAAAAAGATGTTGACAAAATGGAGAGGGTTCAGAAAAGAGCTAGAATAATTCAAGGCTTGGGAAAACATAATTTATAGTGAAAGACATAAACTAATAGATTTAACTTCTTATCTAAGAAGGTTAAGAGGTAACTTGAAGTTACCTGTACTGTCTGTAACTGTCTTAAATACCTGCATCAGGAGAAGACTTCTGATAATACATGGCTCTTTAATCTAGCACACAAGGGCATAATGAGCTCCTCCATTAGAACAATGTGCCTAGGTATGTGGTAGATTCTTCATCACCTGAAGTCCTTAATCAAGACTGGTTATTTTTCAGAAGGATACTCCCACTCATACATATGTTATGGTCTTGATACAGAAATTACTGGGTGTTGTTTTATGGCCTGTGTTATGTAGGCAGTCTGACTAGATGACCATAGTGGTTCTTTCTGACCTTAAAAGGTATGAATGTATAAAAATCTCATAATGCTATCAGTGGGCTGTTAAAAATTCAATGCCAGTTCAGACCATTGACATCTTCAGGCTGTTTGGGCTCACTATATACTCTTGATTAAAAAGCTTTTGTTAAATACTGTACCATCTTGTGTCCTTCTGTGAATAATTTTAGACCTGCACATAATCTCAAAATACTTTAAATTAGCACAACTTAATATATCAGCTACAAGTTATGAATTGATATTAATATAGCTAGCTGAAATGGAACAATGGGAGACCTTTCCCTTGGAAGCTAATAATTAGTACTGCCCTTTCACAAAGGAGGAAGTGTATACACCACTCAGTAAATGTTGAAGCAACCTGAATGGAACTTGGAGGGAGGGGCAGAGGTTGCAAGAGGGAAGAGTTTGGAGAAGGCACCGGGCAGGCAGGCAGACAGTCTGTACATGAAATGAATGCTAGCTGCAGCACATCTGCAAATAGTTCTCTCAATAAAGAGCCAATTTAATTTTGACACACTGATCCCTCATATTATTACCCAGCACATGGCACGTGAAACAACTGTGAAAACAAGCATTCTTCATTAATAGAATAATTAATACTGGGACTTTCAAAACTATCTGTAGAGATAAGAAATCCAGAACACCATGGTCAGGGTGAATGCAAGACTGTCTTTATCACCTATTTACACAGACACTTACCTCTTTGGTATATGCCCCATGGTGGCTACCCTGAATGGCTCTAAATGTTCACAGCTAACAGCATAACCTCCTTTCTGAAAAGGGAAGGGTGATAAAATCTTTATTCAAACTTTTCATTAAAAACTTGTCACAGGAATGAAATATCAACACAAAACAAGAATAATCAGGCCGATGAAGGACAGGGTAGATTGCTCAAACCTTCAGACTTGTGTCAGGGATTTATTCCACCCTTTAAAGATATTTGACTACCAGCCCTCTGACTTTCTTGAATTCTCAAGATCTTTTGTAATCCTCCAGGAATGCAGAAGGCAGCATATCTCCTGGCAGGAAGAAGGTCTGGAGGATACACTGATGGTTCTGTGTGGGCAGGTGGGATATTCACAGGTTCCATCTCGGGTTAGTGATCAGGGTGTGTTGCAGGTCCACCTGGTGATGCATCCAGATGTACCCAGTTCAGACAGAAATTTCCCATTGGCACTCTAAAAGTAGAAGTGAGGGGTTCTGGCGCATCCCTGCATAATTTGATGTTATGGTGCCTGTCAAAGTTCCTCTTCTGATGGGGTTTATATTGATATTCCTTCAGTCTTGAGAAGCCGTGCCAACAGGGATCTAGTTGGGAAAGGGTGGCTGGAACAATGGACCTCAATTTCTTTCCTACCAAGAAGTTCTGCAGGGCTGAATCCATTTGTCAGAGCTGTGTTGATGTGTATGGCAACAGGGCAAGATGAGGCACTGAGGCTTTAGAAAGAAGTTATTTCATTGTCTTTATTGCATGTTCTGCTTTACCACCATTCTAGGGAGCCAGAGGCCTGGATGTGACTTGAGTGAAACTGTCGGTATCTATAAACCTCCTGAAGGTCGTGAGGCCATTCTCAGAGATGACTTGCTTTGAAATCCCAAAATGGGTAAAGCTGGGTTGTATCCTCTCTACAACTGCACATGATATGAGCAAACTGTCAGTTGAACAAATTGGCAACTTCAATGAATCCTGAGAAATAAGCAGTCAAAAGATAGAGCTAATCTTTTCTATATAACCTGACTTTCTGCCACTGCCTGTCTGGTACAGCAGATGGCAGTAATGGTTCTGGTGGGTTGGCTCTTATGAGAGGATAAATATCACATTTCTCACTGCCTCTTGTAGTTGCGTGCTCAGCTCAGGCCACCAACAAGACTGTTCAGTTCTCTCCCTGCATTTTGTAGTACCTTGGTCTCATACAGTCTGTCAAGGATTTCCTGTTGCACTGATGTAGGGATAGTCAGTCTGGAGCACTTCAACAGCAAATCAGTAAGATTCCCAGAAACCGCCCAATATATGGTTTCATAGAAGTTTCTGATGCTCTGTTTTGTACAGTCCTTCTTGGCTTAATTCATCTACTTGCTGCTAGTTCTGTGTGGCTTTTAGGTGCTTTCCTTTTCCATTTTTGCAAGAATGTTCTGTTATCTGTTGGGTCTTTGTTTGATCCTGTTCTGATACCATGTAGAGATTAGAGACTCAGGACACTGTCATCTGGGTGAATGCAAGACTGTCCTTATTTTCTGTGTGTACAGACCCCTTCTTCCTAATAGCCACCCTAAATAGTGGTTCTAAACATTCATAGCTAGTACCACAATACATATGGAAGTTTAGCACCCAACTCCCATGGACGTAGTAACCTTTGAAAAGCCCATCCTAAATGTAAAAGGTGGAGATCTTACTGTTCTATATAATCAACTATAAAAACAGAAGAGAGCCCCAGAAAGAGATGCTGTTGCATCCAAACAGAAATGAAGTGTTCACAGCTGAATACTCATGCTGTAGCCTTATGGGCGCATTAATATTACAAAGGTTATATCTGGAGGCAGACCAGCAAATAAAGTGACATATTCATCAATTTGTTAGGTGTCAGAGCCATATATCCGAACTGAGCAAGTGTCCTCGATCTGAGATACTCTATCCTATACTACAGATGAGCAAGTGCTGCAATATTTCCCCCCCAGAAATAATCTTTAAAATGTTTTAAATGAATCCACTTAAGTTGTGACTGTTCTCTTTTTATGTCCACTTTCTGAATTGGGCCCCTATCCAAAGCCCATTGAGATCGATAGAAATCTTTCCACTCGTCTCAATGGCCTTTGGATCACGCTCTCTAGTTAATGAATTTTACTGTCAGTAATGTTCATTGAAAGTGAAAAGGGCAGCATATGCATTGAAAACCATTTTAAACATTGTAATCATGAGCATTTGCACTGGAAACCTGACTGTAAGTGTTACGCTTATGTAAGCAGGGAATAGGCCACTTGGTATGTTTCTATCTGTTGAATCAAAACAGTTTAGATTTGGAATGTTGAATGCTTGCAATGAGCTGCTTATGAACAAACTACAGCCCAAGAAGACATAGCATTTTTTTCGTGGGGTAGTTTCTGATAATGAATAGATTAGAGAAACTTTTCATCTATTTGTCTACAATCCCATCCCAAACAGTGGCAAAATTCACCAAATAAATTCATCAGACTCTTGGTCCCATTGGTCCTGCAATGTACACTGATGATCATTTACATATTTGTTTCATCTGCTGATTGAAAGATAAGCTGAAAAATCAAACCCTTTTGCTTTTAACCCTCTTGTGTAATACAGAAAAATCCTTTGTGAAGCATTGTGGAATAGGCACTCCTATACCATTAGGAATAAGTCACTGAAAGATCTTGATGCATTGCTCATAAAAAATACCGAGGACTCTAATATAGAGAATAGGGCTTTAGCCTAAATGCAAGAAACAGTTGTTAGCCTTTTAAAAAGGTATCTCCCTTAGGATGACCTGACAGTAAAGCTGCATCGCTCTGCACAAATATGGAGAAAGCAGTCCCATGACCTGGGAAAACCAAGTTTCTTGAAACTCTTGCGAAGAGGTTTGTCTAGATGCAGAATTAGCGCATGGCAAGCTGGGGTGCAGAGCTAGCCTGTCGCACACTAACTGGCCATGGGGACCCTGCTATGATGCACTAATGTGCTTTGACCTACTGTTGTCTGAAATATGAGGGAACTTTTAGTGTGCCCTCACAGGATCCACACAGCCAGTTAATGCAAAGCATGCTAGTGTGCTGTAGATTTACACCTCAGCTTGCTGCACACTCACTTTCCGTCTAGATAAGCCCTAGGATGCTACTGAGAGGCTGATCCAAAGAGGATCAGCAAGCACTGAAAACTCACAATATCCAGGGGCGGGTGGCATCTTCTGTTCCTTCAAGGTTATGGTAGGTGTAGGGGAGAGGGATAGCTCAGTGGTTTGAGCATTGGCCTGATAAACCCAGGGTTGTGAGTTCAGCCCTTGAGGGGTCCGTCTGGGGCAAAAATCTGTCTGGGGGTTGGTCCCCCTTTGAGCAGGGGGTTGGATTAGATGACCTCCTGAGATCCCTTTCAACCATGATATTCTATGTTCTCTATCTCCTCTAAAACAAGATGGCCCAAGAACATAGTGACTTGACTTGCTTCCCCCTTAGGGATAGGCTTGGAAAGGTATTAAGCACCACTTTAGAGAATGTATAGTAGAAGTCACAAATCTAGTGGTGCAAAGGTAATAGATGGGGGGAAGAGGAAATTAAAATCAAACATATTGGTCTGAATATTCTATACATTCATTGACTCACTGTTAAAGCACAATAATGAAATGTTTCATGCATACAAAAGGAACAACCATTCTTACAGTACTACATTATGTGCAAAAAAGAGACAACAGAAGCAAATGCCTTATGCTGGTCCTCTGCATGGAGTGATTTCTTACCTTGTAAAAGCAGCCCTTGTAAGGTGAGCTTAAAAGTAAATAAGATAAACATAAAATATTGTTAAAAGGTATTTTAATACATCCTTTCTAAACCATGGCTCTATAGCTTATTTTACAAACTACATCATCAATATAGGCTTCAGGTGGGAGTGATTTGTGTATAAGTTACAATGGCTCAGGATGGTTTAGGATACTTTAACTTTCTTTTTAATTTTCTTTTCCTTTGTTGTTAGCTTTTGAATGAGCAGCTACTGAACCACTGGTGCATCCAAGTTCTTTTAAAGAAGACACTTTATTTAAAGTTAACTATAATAGAGAAGGTGAAGTCTTTTTTTTTTTTTTTTTAATTTCCCCTTTCCACATGGTTCTCCAGTTCTCATGGATTTTCATGTTGCCCAGACAATGGGAAACACCTTGGTATTTGGATCACATGAAATCTCAGTGACATGATTGAGGACTGATTCTCTGCTAATAAAACCTTTACAAAGTGATTTTGAAAGATGGCAACTATTACTTCTTCCATTATAGAGAAAGGTCAATTCTATTAAAAAGGTTTTTGCGCCAAACCTTAATGATTTCTCTGCCCATGGAACCAGAAATTAGATCAAACATTCCAAACCATTCTGAGGGGTAGGTTGGAAGCTAGAATGTCAATAAAAATCCATTATAAATGAATCTCCATAACTTACATCTTTATAGAATATAATTGTAGGTGATCCTGTGATATGTTGAGTGGTCAAGATGGAATGATGAAAGGGGTGTTTTAACTGTGTCCAGGAAGGGAGAGAATTCTCCAACAGAGACATGGTTCCAGCTCTCTTCTCAATTTGGTTATGGCAAAAATGTCAGAAGGGGCTATATGAGCTCTGGAAAATCCCATCCTTTGGAAAGTCCTGGGAGTTTTTTTTGCCACTGGGCTCAACACTTCTTAAAAAACAACATTTATTTAACTGTCTAAAAATGAATTTAGAGGTCTAACTTTAGACACCCATTATTGAAAATATTGGACTTAAAGACCATTATGCGTTCTATATTTCAGCTTGTATTCTAGTATGAGAATAATATTTCCATAATTTATTCCCTCTTCAGGGCCAGCTGCATATGCCAGTGAAGTCAATAGCAAAACTCCAACTGACTTCAATGGGTCCCAAGTTTAGCCCTCTGATTAACCAAATGTATATGTGGACATAATACATACAACATAAAAACACATATTACTTGAGGCAAAAGGTGACAGAGAGAGAGGAAATAGCACATAATAGATCTGTCAAGGAACCGGAAGGTAGGCAATGTTAGAGACCCTAAATGCACTGAGAATTTAGGTTGTCAGAATACTTCAGCTTTGATGTCCTGTGTGATTAGGTCAAAAGTTTTAAACTTGGTTGCCAGTGGTTCATAGACTCATAGACTTTAACGTCAGAAGGAACCATTATGATCTTCTGGTCTGACCTCCTGCACAACGCAGGCCACAGAATCTCATCCACCCACTCCTGTAACAAACCCCTGACCTATGTCTGAGCGATTGAAGTCCTTAACTTGTGGTTTAAAGACTTCAAGGTGCAGAGAATCCTCCAGCAAGTGACCCATGCCCCACGCTGCAGAGGAAGGTGAAAAAACCCCAGGGCCTCTGCCAATCTGCCATGGAGGAAAATTCTTTCCCAATCCCAAATATGGCGATCAGCTAAACCTGAGCATGTGGGCAAGACTCACCAGCCAGACACATAGGAAAGAATTCTCTGTAGTAACTCAGATCCCATCCTATCTAGTGTCTAGTGGTTAGGCCTATTTATACAGTTATAGAAAATGTGACTTGATTTTTTTATAGGCTTTTGAGCCCCCACAGTTGTTATCCGCTAAATGCTTTGTTTCCTCTTCAGCATCATCAGTTCTGTGAACCATTTCTAGACCTTTTTATGCTAAACATTTACACAAGGCCACAGACTGATGGATTTTAGTTTTTATATGATCTTTCAAGGCATGGAGTAGAAGATGAATTTACTTTTTTTTCCTATTGAGTCTAGATGGTGGTAATTTGTCAGATTATTTTCTGAAGATTTATTATTTTCACTGTGGTTGAGTTTAAAAATTGCTTTAAAGAAAGCTCGGCATTTCAAAAATGCTTTATGTTTATACAAAAGAGAGCCGATTTTAAAGGCTTTAAGATATTGCTCTGATATAAACGAACATTTCTGAAATGCTGACTAGTCTGTAAAAATCAGCTGAGCCATGATAACTTGAAAGCTCAGCACAGAGTCAGTGCAGCTGAGTCTAAAGTAGATAATATGTTATGCTGATTTGTTTTATCATCATATTGCATAGGGGGTTAAATCTTAGAATCCTAGAACCATAGGGCTCAAAGGGACCGCAAGGATCATCAAGCCTAACCCCCTGCCAAGATGCAGTATTTGTTGTCTAAATTATCCAAGACTGGTGGCTATCCAGCCTTTTTGAAAAACTCCAGCGAAGCAGATTCCACAACTTTGGGGTTTTTTTTCAATTCAAAATGAAATGAAAACAAAATTACAGGGTTTTACAAAATAGACTGAAAAAGCTTTTTGTTTGTATTTAGAGTTTCACGTCTTACCACCTTTTTTCTTTGATTAAGCAAACGCACATCCGTCTGGACTGTTATATAATGTAAAAGCTGCATTGCTTAGAAGACCAATTGGATTACACTTTTCTAGCATTTTATGGTGACACTTAAAAATGAGCTCTTTGATGTTCTTGATTGCGTCAGGTGGGAACTCAGACTGCGTCTTCTAGTACATTTATTTTAATAGCTCTGCAAAGTTTTTAAATTATATATTCAGTTCACTTTGCTTTTAAGAGACAGACTAGCTGTTTTCCCCTGTGCTCCAAGGAAGCTGTTAGTTTGATGGGTACTTAATCAGGAGTTTCTAGAAGAAATATTGCATGCCCAGGAGGAAAATAAGTTTTCTAAATAGCTGTAAGAAGGACCCTTCCTGATCTTAGTTGAATTTTGTCTTCCAAAAGTCTCATATTAACCACTGTCAAAGTATATTTCTTAAACCTGAAAATCAGTATAATCTAACCCATTCTACTGCATGCCAGTGAAATCTGGGGTCCAATTTAACAATCCAGCCAGGGTAATAGGATAACCCTCCACAAAATAACCCTACATTTGCAGTTCCAAAACAATCACCTCTTCCCCTACCCCAAAAAAACTCCATGTGCACAGAATCTCCAACATCAGTGGCTGCAGAATAGAACTGAGCCAATTCATATGTGGGGATGGAAAGGGTGGAGTTTTTTCAAAGCATTGGGTGCCAGTTAATTATTAAAATTTAAATCACCAAAAATGGTTAAATTTGACAACTGGGAGAAATAATAATTGAGAAGATAAAACTATTGGTTACTCATACGACTATTTCAGGGAAAATTAAAATCAGCAGAGTTACTGATAATTGCTGTGGTTTGGGACAGCAGGAATGTGATTTCCCATTATGTCCCCATGGGCAAAGAAATTAAACTTTGTTTGTTTAAAAAAAAAATCTTAAATCAACTAGAAACAAAAGATATGCAAATTAGTTACACAGTATATAAGGTAAGTAATTCTATTTTGTATAGGTTCTTATACCATACTAATCACCATAGTGTTTGAGCATGTTCTGGTAGTGCATCAAGCAATATGACTTATGTCCATCATGTATGTGTTCTCTTTCTTTCCCCAGGAGGAGAAAATTGTGGGCAGTAGATTGTTTTGTTTTGGAATTTATGAAATAATGTATGTATTTATATACACTTGTTGCAACATATTATGTAAGAGGAGGCAAGGTCAAGGTAATGTGCCTTTGTCTTGGAGTGGCAGGTGGTGAGGTTCATGATGGTCCTTAGTTCTTAGGGGAGTTCATTCTATAGACTTGTATTAGTCTCCAAGAAAGCTCTGTCTCCAGAACAAACTAGCTTTAGCCCAGTGGTTCCCAAACTGGGGTTCGTGAACCTCAGGGGGGCTGTGAAATGTTACAGGGGGTTCTTGGGAAAAAATCCCTAATGGCAGACAGAGCTGTCCCTAGGAACCCCGGGCAGCATGGGGCCAGCAGCCGGGAGCGCCTGAACTTCCAAGAACTAAGCAGATCAAAGCAAGCCTATCTATCACACCGAGGAGATTTAAACTTCAAGACTCCTCATAAGAAAGAGGTGTATATTTTTTTGCTGATTTTAAAATTAAATAGGCAGCTAGTATTGTTTTTAAAATTATTATGAAGAACAAGTTTAAGCTTTGTTGTAACGTGCGTTGTTTGCCTGGACTGCTCAAGACATGAATGCTTGTGGAAGGAGGAACTCTTTGAGTTGGATTCTTAAATACCTTCATGCTGTTTCACATCTGATATTCCTTGATGAAACATAGGAGCCTTGTCTTATGACAGGCTTATTCAGAGTGATACAAGCTATGAAAGTGAGATCTTGGAAGAGTGTTGCTATTTTCATAATGTAATAAAAATACTGTAATTATAAATAATAATTAATAATAGTGTGTAATAAGCATGTCATAAAAACAAATGTTATATTTCCAAGATAACTGATTTTACAATTTATACTCAGGTAAAGGAGAGAGTCCCTGGAAATATTCATTTTTAGAAGGGGTTTCACGAGACTTGCCATTTTAGTGAAAGGGGTTCACAGGTTGTTAAAGTTTGGGAACCACTGCTTTAGCCTTATGGTAGAAAGTTCCAATGAATGATACAAAGTAATTATGTGCAAGGAAAAAAGATTACGACCTTCAGTTAAACAACTGATAGTCAAGTATCACTAACGATATTCAACAACCAGGATTAAAAATCAATACCACATAAAGGAATACAAATTCAATTAAGATGTACTTAAATCTAAACCCTAATAGAATCATAGAACTGGAAGGGACCTCTATGTTATAGTTAACATAGAACTGGAAGGGACCTCATCCTATTTACATTAGACCATTTCTCCAGTTTGTCCAGATTGTCCAGTTTCTCCAGTTTGTCCAGATTATTTTGAATTTTCATCCTATCCTCCAAAGCACTTGCAACCCCTCCCAGCTTGATATTGTCCGCAAACTTTATACGTGTACTCTGTACGCTATTATCTAAATAATTGATTTAGTGAAAGGGGTTCACAGGTTGTTAAAGTTTGGGAGCCACTGCTTTAGCCTTATGGTAGAAAGTTCCAATGAATGATACAAAGTAATTATGTGCAAGGAAAAAAGATTACGACCTTCAGTTAAACAACTGATAGTCAAGTATCACTAACGATATTCAACAACCAGGATTAAAAATCAATACCACATAAAGGAATACAAATTCAATTAAGATGTACTTAAATCTAAACCCTAATAGAATCATAGAACTGGAAGGGACCTCTATGTTATAGTTAACATAGAACTGGAAGGGACCTCATCCTATTTACATTAGACCATTTCTCCAGTTTGTCCAGATTGTCCAGTTTCTCCAGTTTGTCCAGATTATTTTGAATTTTCATCCTATCCTCCAAAGCACTTGCAACCCCTCCCAGCTTGATATTGTCCGCAAACTTTATACGTGTACTCTGTACGCTATTATCTAAATAATTGATTTAGTGAAAGGGGTTCACAGGTTGTTAAAGTTTGGGAGCCACTGCTTTAGCCTTATGGTAGAAAGTTCCAATGAATGATACAAAGTAATTATGTGCAAGGAAAAAAGATTACGACCTTCAGTTAAACAACTGATAGTCAAGTATCACTAACGATATTCAACAACCAGGATTAAAAATCAATACCACATAAAGGAATACAAATTCAATTAAGATGTACTTAAATCTAAACCCTAACAGAATCATAGAACTGGAAGGGACCTCTATGTTATAGTTAACATAGAACTGGAAGGGACCTCATCCTATTTACATTAGACCATTTCTCCAGTTTGTTCAGATTGTCCAGTTTCTCCAGTTTGTCCAGATTATTTTGAATTTTCATCCTATCCTCCAAAGCACTTGCAACCCCTCCCAGCTTGATATTGTCCGCAAACTTTATACGTGTACTCTGTACGCTATTATCTAAATAATTGATGAAGATATAAAACAGAACCAGACCAAGAACTGAACCCTGCAGGACCCTACTCGTTATGCCCTTCCAGCATGACTGTGAACCACTGATAACTACTCTCTGGGAACGGTTTTCCAACCAGTTATGCACCCACCTTATAGTAGCTCCACCTAGGTTGCATTTCCTTAGTTTGTTTATGAGAAGGTCATGTGAGACAGTATCAAAAGCTTTACTAAAGTCAAGATATACCATGTCTACCACTTCCTCTCATCCACAAGGCTTGTTACCCTATCAAAGAAAGCTATCAGATTGGTTTGACATGATTTGGTTTTGACAAATCCATGTTGACTGTTACTTATCACCTTATTATCTTCTAGATGTTTGCAAATTGATTGCTTAATTATTTGCTCAATTAATGTAGGTTACATTATATCAGTTATCCTAAAAACAGACAGAAAGTAGTAATAAAATGAGCAAAACAGACTTAATACCACAAAGAGAGTATTCAATTATAAAAAGGCTTCAATATAATAACTAATAATTTTTTCAATAACATTTAAAAGTGTTTTTTAAGCAGAACAAGTATTCAAAAGAAACAACTTTAAATCCTCTTACAGTCATAGTTCAATGTAAATGTTCAGTTCACACATACCTAATTAAAAACAATTACAAACCCAATACTAGCAAATTTGGGTACAAAACAATAACTCCTAAGATATATTGTATTAATAAGATGCATTATAAAGGGTAAACATCTTAATATTCAACTATATCGGTATATTAAAATCTGATACCTGGCAAAGGATTTGGCCTAAAAACTTAACAGAAATACCTACGTGAAATTATACAGTGCAAGTTAATTCACATGAAAAAGGAAAGTGTTTCCATGAATAAACTACAGCAGAACCTCAGAGTTATCAACCCCAAAGTTACAAACTGACCGGTCAACCACATACCTCATTTTTAACTGGAAGTACGCAATCAGGCAGCAGCAGAGAAAAAAAATAAAAATAAAAAATAAAAAAACAAATATAGTACAGTGTTAAATATAAACTACTAAAAATAAAGGGAAAGTTTAAAAAAAGATTTGACAAGATAAGAAAACTATTTCTGTGCTTGTTTCATTTTAATTAAGATGGTTAAAAGCAGCATTTTTCTTCTGTATAGTAAAGTTTCAAAGGTGTATTAAGTCAGTGTTCAGTTCTTTCTTTTGAAAGAACAACCATGATGTTTTATTCAGAGTTTGTTCAGACTATTCCTGAGGTGTTCAGAACTCTGAAGTTCTACTGTATTGATGAAGATTCCAGACATGCCAACCCCATGAAAAAAACACATAAATTGGGCTTGTTTTTGGCTTAATTGGCTAGTGAGTTACCTGTTGGCTAGTTTTTGGCTTGTAGCTTGTTGCTTGTTGTAGCTTGTTGCTTCTTTTTTTTGATCGGCTCCCGGGAAGCAGGAGCAAGGAGGGAGAGAGTCAGGGGTGCACAGCAGGCCCACCACAGTCCCAGACTGCACGCCATGGTGAATCTAGTCACATAGAGTGTTGAGGTTCTTAGGGATTGGCTTGTTTTGCCATTGTTTTGAAATGGGATTAACTTGATTTTGGGCTTATTCTGAAAGTCGGGGTGCTTATTTACTGTGTGAAAGTTGTCAACTGTGGAAGATGCATGTAAAACAACAGAGTGTAAACACCGAGAAAGTGGATTTTCAAAAGAAAATAGTACAGCAGCACAATTTCTCTCAAGATCACATTAAACAATTGTTAGGTCAATCAGAAATATCTTAACACATATGAGCAAGAATGAAAATCTCTGAAAACTTGTATAAGATATTTACACATTCCAAGGTAAGAAATACTGTACCAGTGGTGGTAATCTATATACACACCATCAAGATTGTAAGAAGGTTTGAGATTAAAAGGAATTTCAATCTCGTCAAACAGCTCACTGCACAGGAGGCTGGGGGTGTGGGAGTAGTTGGGGAGAAGAGAAAAGCTGAAAGTATTTCTGTCTTTCATACAGGCATGCAATCGAAGTGCTGGTCAGGGGTTGAGAGAGAGAGAAGTGAATAGGCTGAACAGCAGACAGAGCAGTAGCAGTCTGTGATGATAACACTCTCACTGCAGTTTCAAACTGATCTAAATTAAGAAGATACAAAAAGCCAATATCACTGAACAACAAAGCTGTCTCTTACCAAAATATAACACCTCAAGTGACAACTTAAAAGTATGTTGCTTTTGTGTAGTGTCCATCGTGTTATTTATAACAGAATATTCTGGCAGTATCTATGGAAGTTGTTTAGCTTATTACGTCTATTTTCTCTACAATTTAGATCTCACCAGCGCAAGTGTCTAGTTTTAGGGAACAAAGATTCTAACTCCAGTTGTCCTGATCATTTAGGAAAGTAGTACTTTCCTCTCTCTCAGGTCAAAATCCTACCCTCCCTTCAGAGTACGAAGGGTTTATATATGGAACATGAGTGACAAATATGGCTTTGCTCAACCTCTCTACATTTAAACAAGATAAGACAACCTCACCCTCAGCATTGCAGTTTTCTGGAGTTTCTTGCACAGAGGTTTGTGATTTTCTTGGTTTCCTCAACCTTCAGGGAAGTTTCTCATTCCCACAGAAACTTTGATTAGGATTTGGGCCCAATACTCACATCTTCCAAAGATTTTGTCCATGAAGGACTCAGTTAAAGAAATTCTTCTCTCTTGAGGAGATGAAGATCCATTTTCAGGATTACTTTTACAGAAATAAGGTGCTTTCTGAATCAAGATCAAGATGACTCTTCACTCAGGATCTTTTCATCTTCAGGTGAGGCTGCTACTCTACTATCCTGTGGCAGTGAGTCATCTTATGCACAGATTTTTCATTCAGTCAGATTGTTGGATTTGGACCATCCCCTTCTTAGTGTATGCACAACTTTTTACTATTGGACAACTCAGATTTTGGAATTCCTTCTCCAAGCCACTGGTGTTAAGTCTATCACTCAGGCCAGTCATATGTCATGGAGTTCATTCCACCCATCCAGTAGGTGTCATCCAAAGCTCTCAAGGATTTGTCTTTTGATGCATTCATTTTTAGTTCTTTCTAGAGTCTTATAACTCTGTGTTAATTGAAAACATAATGCCAACAGCTTTATTCCAAGACCTTTCAGTTCTGTTGTTAATTCTTCCTGTAACTTTCAATAATAGCCATAACAGTCTCTTTGTATTCTGTTGTATATGTACAGTACTCTTAACATTTCCTTTAAGCTTGAAGCTTAAAGTTCATTCATTTCTTTACAGCTAACTTTAATTCAAGGTGAGTTTACCTAGTTCATCCTCAAGCATAGAAAACTTGCTCTCCAATTTTGTTCTACATAAGCTTCCAAGATTTATTATCAAATTAACATTGCAGTTCCAAATACCAAAATACTTCTTTACCATTTCAACTTTAAATACTTTTACATTAACAAAAATTAGTGCAATAAACAATGTTATAATAATTAACATTTTCTAATATTAAATCATTAGTTCAATTTAATTGTTAAAGTACATTTCTGTTTTTTTTTCTCACTTGAACTCACAACTATACTCAGAACTTTAGCTATCATACAAAAGAAATATCTTAATGTGATTTGTCTGAACCCCCATCATATGTCTTTGGTCTATTGTGTTATTGTTTTGAGAAAAGGGGCACATAGGCTGGTGATGCGTAACTCAAAACCATGAGAACTTCACCAAAACCCCCGTTATATTGATTTACTTCCTAGAGGGTGTCTTTTTTTAATGAAAACTTACCATACCTAGGTGATAGTGAGAGGTTCATCTTGTTTGGAGACAAGCAAATGTTGCTTCAAAATCCCAAGGGCCTGTTTTCATTTCAGCACTAACTGGTACCTAGTTTCTCCAATATTCTTGACTAAGTGTTTGTTACAACTGCTTCAAGTGTGACTCTAGCAGTCCTACCAGAAATAATTACTTGTCTGCTTGGTGGACATGCCAAGAGTATGGAATTCTTTTAACATCTCTATATAGTATATTAGAGGTCTAAAACAGGTATTTGCTTACTGGTTGATACATATCACATTGTAGCAATTTACCAATACAATATTGTGATCTTGAGAAGGTATCGATCTCTTTAAAGTCTAAATTGATAGACTCTACAAAATGGGGGGTTGGGGGAAGGGTGAAATACAAGGTCAGTCTTTTCCCTCACATACCTTGAGGGTGAGAAGTCTTTAAGGATGAGAGAAGGCTAGTTTTCTGTCCTCCTTTAATGCAATTTCATTTAAAAAAATCAAAATTAACCCCTTACATGCTTCCACCCTACAAGCAACATACATAAAAGAATATTCAACTCCTCTGCCAAAGGAACAAACACTGCCTCCACTACAAAATACAAGAGGATCAAAAATTAAATCCAGTCACTACAGTATATCAGCAATCCCCAGGCAGAACAACTCTACCTGACCACTGGAGCAAACAAAAGAAATCAAAAGATGCTTAAGTTGCCAGACCAGCAAATGGAACACAATAGGTGTGTAACATGATGCTAGCTAAACTAGCATCTTGTATTTTTGTGGAAGGTCCTGACTGTGAGAAAAGTCAGACATGGTTGGAAAGGAGAAAGATTGGGAATCCACCTTGAACAAACACTGTATTTTATTAGATTAAGTTTTAGACTTTTAGACTTTTAGATGTGTTTTTCATTCTTGTTTGCTTGTAACCATCTCAATTTTTGTTTCTTACATGGACTCACTTTAAATATCTCTCTTTTTGATTAAATAAATGTGTTTTGCCTTTAATCTAAACCAAGCCAGTGCTGTGTTTGAATTGAAGTGATTGTTAATTCCAGTTAAAGTAATAAGCTGTGCTTTTTTATCTCTTTCTAAAGGAGTGGAACCTTGTGACTGCTCAGTGATCCATAAAAGGGTTGGATACGTCAGGGCAGAAGGCTTTAGGGAAATTCAGGACTGGGAATGTGTTTGGGTCTGTGGGGCTGTTGTGTTGCGGCAGGTGGATAGGGTCACAGACACTCAAGGAACTGCATGCTTTTCTGCTGGCTGTTTGGTGGCTGGCCTGTGAGCCACAGGAGCAGAGCATTTAAGGAACCCAAGGGGTAGAGGGCAGGCAGTGACACAACTTCTTATTGGTCTGGTTTGAACCCTCAAACCATTACAAGATATTCGTGGTAAAGAACAAATAAAAAAAGCAACACAGCAGACTACCGATCCTTGCACACAGCTGTCACATTAACGAACCATCTCACCACAGTGAAATGTACAAAGGTCAGGCAGACTGTCACCAAATACAGAATCAGTGACCATGAACTAGAGGTGGGAACTGGGCACAAAGCATAGCTGAAACCCAGAGCGGAGTGATTATGCCACCAAAGTGAAAGAGGACAGATTGAAAGAAGCACTTTCTACTGAAATGTCAAAAATCTGAGAAAGTGCAAGAAATATTTCCTCAGACTAGCAGGAATCATAAAATGCTTCTCACCCAAAAGAGATGAGGAACAGCTGTGCTTAACCCTGAGTGAAAGAAGAGAGAGAGAGAGAGAGAGTAGATGACATCACACTGTATCGCAACCTGCAACAGGCTCAGGAACTGAGCGGAATGACAGCTGGATACAGGGGATCAAACCCCAAATGTAGGGTGCAACCTGATCCCAAAAGAGTCATTTCCTCCTCTAGCAGAGACCTGAGGGCTCTGTCTTTTTCTCACACTTCGTTGGCATGATGAGCTGAACAAGTGTTGCCAAAGTCACACTGAACTGAAATTGAAAGGCAGCTCTTGGTCCTCTGCTCCAAGGACAGGTTCTGTAACTCCCATAGTGGGAAAGTGGCATAGAGACTGCTAAAATCCTACTGTTTCTTTTATGAGTAACCTGGCAGTTGATCAGCAACACTGACTGCATCAGTGACAGGCCCTCACGCACCTCGGTACATGTAGTGATCCATTGTGTTTGCCGGGTTCAGTTCTCTGAGAAATGAAGCAGATTTTAAGTGCATACTTAACCATGACTTCTGGTCTCATGAAAAGCTCAGTCTCCCTTGATGGTGTCTAGGAACTACACAGTATATGAGGAAAAAAACTTCATCTTTAAATAAAATTTTTAACAAAAGAAAGGGAAAGGGAGGTTAGGTGAAGTTCAGAGTCAGTTTTCAGCAGTACCTGAGTTTGATGTTCATACTGGCTTTCTTCACTGCTACACTGCTGGTGGTGGGGATGGCAGAAAAGAATGAGGAATGCTTTTGAATGAAAACTGTACAAAGTAAAGATCAATAAGATCTTTTTGAGGTCAATAAGAGCTTTTCCATTTACTTCAATGGTCACAGTTTATCTGGCAAACAGTGCTTGAACATATTATGTCAATTAGAAATAAATACATTAGTCTTAGACAAAAAAATAACATAACTAGAACAACGAGGAATCCCGTGGCACCTTAAAGACTAACAGATTTATTTGGCATCTGAAGAAGTGGGGTTTTTTTACCCAGAAAAGCTTATGCCCGAATAAATGTTAGTCTTTAAGGTGCTACTAGACTCCTCATTATTTTGGTAGATACAGACTAACACGGCTACCCCTCTGATACTTAACTAGAACAGTCTGTATCACAGATGTTTGAGGACTATATATTCTCAGTCATAAGTGTTAAATGTTGAAACTCTCATTTTAGGTTCCAGTACCAACCTTACTCCTTCCCTCATACCTTCACTCACCTTTAAACTACAGGCATAGTGACACAAACATAGAAATATAGGTTTGGAAGGGACCTTAAGAGGTCATCTAGTTCATCCCCCTGCTGTGAGCAGGATTAAATACCCCTAGACCAACCCTGATAACTGTTTATCTGAACTGTTCTTTAAAATTTATAATGATGGGAAGTCCACAACCTTCCTTGGAAGTCTGTTCTAATATATAACTATCATTACATTTAAACAATTTTCCTTTTATCTAACTAAATCTCCCATGCTGCAGATTAAACTGTTTACTTTTTATGCTACCCTTGGTGGACATGGAGAACAATTGATCCCCATCTTCATAACAACGTGTTTGAAGACTATCATGTCTTCCCCCCGAGCCTTCTCTTCTTTCTATTAAACATGCCCAATTATTTCAATCTTTCCTCATGGGTCATGTTTTCTAAACCTCTTATCACTTTTGTTCTCCTTTGGACTCTCCAGTTTGTTCACATTGTAAAGTGTGCCACCCAAAACTAGACACTGTATTGCAATTGAGGCATCACCAGTGCTATGTAGAGCAGAACAATTACATACAATCACGTGTCTTACATACAACACTCCTGTTAATACAGCCCAGAGTAACATTTACTTTTTTTACCACACCAGTATCACCCTGTTGTCTTATATTCAATTTGTAATCCACTATAATCCCCAGATCCTTTTCTGCAATATAACTGCCTAGGCAGTTATTCCCCATTTTGTATCTGTGCATTTGATTTTTCCTTCCCAAGTGTAGTACTTTGCACTTGTCTTTATTGGGTCTTTGACTTTAGTGAAAGCGTGTCAGGGTAAATTAATTACAAGTTCATGTATCTTTGAGATCTAGAACCCTACATTTGTCAGCAGGCAGTCCATTGTCAATACATATTAGGAGTGCTGGAAAGGAGATGCTCTTTGTTCAGCTTGGCTGTTTGCCATGGGTGTGTTCCCACTCCTTGAGATTACTGGCTTCTAGACAGAAAGTTCTGCTCAAGTTTAACTATGGAACTCACTCCCTGACAGAGATTGGGACATGGGTTGTCATGTGTAGTGGTTAGATCAGGAGTCTGTAGCCACAAATAGGAGCCCATAGTCAGAGACCAGATGATAGAGCCAAGGATCAGAGCTGAAGTCTGAACCAGGTTACCTGAAGCAATGCAAGCACAGCCTTGGGAACAAGCAGACACAGCAGCTATCACAGCCATGGAGAAATGCTTTGAGGAGCCACCAGACTGCTGCTGCTGGACTTAATAGCTGGTGTGCAGAATTTTCCCACCAATTGGGTGGTATAGCCAATCAGGCAGCCTCCTACAGGCCCGCTATGCTCATTAGTTTCCCATAGACTGGCTCTGCGCTTCAGGCCCTAATTCCTGGCACTCCTGCTCCTCCATAAATATCACATTGCATAGTGACTGTGTGGAAAAAAGGTGGTATGTAGTATCCAGCCACACTGTGCTGTTTGAGGTGAAAGGAGATAGACAAGCGGGGCCAACAGAACATGCACAGCAGCTCACCTGTCCCATCGATGAGGAAAAGGGCAGAAATATAAACTCCATTTGGTGGTCTGATATACTCTGGTGTCAGAGGCCAGTGTGTATAAAGTGGACAGGGAGGAGTTGTGCACGATCTCTGGATTGTATCTGAACGGTGGGATCTCTGGCCCATATCAGAAAGAATCAAAATCGAAGTAGTATGTCAGGTTGTATACCTTCTTGTACACTGTGTAAACATCTACACCAGCACAAAGTGAATGTAATTTTTGACCAAATCAGAGGTAGTATTTTACACCTCTTTGCAGAAGTGTAGATGACACACAAGGTGCAAGAGAGTAGAGAATTGGGCCCACTCTAGTTATCTGCCTGTGTAAGGATGAGATCAACTGAAATCATAACTAGCCAAGTTCCAAACCCTGCTATGGTCAAATTCCTCACTAAGTTGAAATATCGATATTATTGGGCTGGTTTAATGGGAATGAAGTTAAAAGGATTTCATGAATATTTAAGCCAGCCCTGAAATTGTCCCAAAGTTACAAAATATTGGTTAAGTAAGAAGATACCCTACATCTTTGTCTTTGTGTTAAATTCAACTTCATAACCTCAGTGCAATGCTATTTGCTTCACTGGGATTCAACAGGGACTTGAGGGCAGAATTTGGCTCCATCTTATCCTCTCCCAAGATCATGCAGCGTCCACACCAGTAATTGGAAGACTATATATCTCTAGGGAAATGTCAGATCCCAGCAAAATGTCTTGTCTTAAGTAATCTCCCTTTGGTAACTAGAAATCTCCTTCTTTTATAGTCCTTAGGGTCTCTGTAGAAGGTACATCTGCATTGCAATAAAAGACCTATGGCATGGTCATGGCGGGTGCAGGTCAGCTGGCTTGGGTTTATGGGACTTGGGCTAAAGGGATGAAAATTGCAGTTTTAGACGTTCAGGCTTGGGTTGGAGCCCGGACTGTGAAACCCCACTAGGCGAGTGGGTCTCAGAACCCAGCCTCCAGCCTGAGTCCGAATGTCTGCACTGCTATTTTTAGCTCCACAGCCTGAATAATTTGACCTGGGCTCTGAGACTCGGTGCCATGGCTATTTTTATTGCTTTATAGACATATTCTAAGTGTCCAGGTGTCCTGTCCTTATTTGCTTTGTGTACGTTACCTCCCCCTTTATTGCACACATCAATACACGACTCGGCTGCAACTGTATTTCAAAGTTTCAACCTATCTAGTTACATTAATTGTGCCTTTTTCTCAAAATACAAAACCTGTTTCATTTCCTCCTTCGTTTGTCTGGTTACATATATGTCAACTTCAAAGAATATTTCCCCCCTTTCAAAGGGCACTTTTGAACCTGTATCAAAGGTGATCTTTTTAATTTGAATACGTAGACCTTGCACATAAAAAGCTACGTAAAAGTCCATAATATTTACCTGTTATTACCGGGGCAACTTTTGGAGGTTCTTTACCCATCATGTTTGTGATTTGAACAAACATGCTCTGTGGAAGAAGTGTTTCAGTATGTTAAGAACCTCTGCTCCACAGGGTTTTCTGTGATTCTTAGCTGATTGTCACATAGTATAGTATATAGAGAACAGTATGAAACTCCCAAAATTGTACGTAAAAATACACTGAATGTTACAGAAAAACAACCCTAGTTAACCTTCAAAACATAACCATTAGGCCTTTCTTCAGGAAGGAAAGACCTAATGACTTAACTGCAAATGTAGATTAGATGAAGCTTGTAAAGGTCACTATCTCATGGACAAAATTGCCATGGGAGACCTCTCGGTGCTCCTATCACTTAGGAATTTTACACTGTATAACAGTTTTAATGCAATATTAATAACTGCATGTGGTTTTCATCAAAACCTATCTCATTGAGACTAATTTGAAATGTATAGATCAGTGTTTTTGAATTAGCAAGGGACAAAATGGCAAGGGAACTTTGAGTAGTGAAAACAAAAAAAAGAACCCTGTTTCCCCCCAAGTCCTACAACTGAATAATGGTTTGATTTACTTCAACCTTTCTTAAAAAACAAAAACAAACAAAAACTCAAGCAAATGAAACAAACTCATCTGCCATCAGACCAACTACTAGACATGTCAGACTAAATGGAAGTTGTGAGTGAGGGGTACAAAATAAAGCCCAAATCAGGCTCATAGGAGGGCCTGGGAGCAAGGGCCAGAGAGCAGATAGTAAGTGGCTGCCCTGCAGAGAGGAGAAGTGGCAGAGCTCCCAGCTCAGCACGGCGAGGAGACGATGATCCCCAATACCCCAGCTGCTCTTTACATGCATGGCAGCTGCTTGGTCCCTGCTCCACTCTCTGGTCCCCCTACACTCCCTGGGGCTGCGTATGCAGAGGCACCCAGGCAGTGTGCACTGTGAGGGTGGTGGGCAGGGCGGGTGCAAGGATGTTTTGTGCCCTAGGCAAAACTTCCACCTTCCATCCCTCCCCCCCAAGCCCTGTGGCAGCTCTCCGCCACCCCATCCACCCTAAGGCGTGCCCCCCCCCCACGGCAGCTCCCCCCGGCCCGGGGAGCCATGCGGCAGCTCCTCACCCCAGCTCACCTCTGCTCTGCCTCCTCCCCGAGCATGCCGTCGCCACTCCACTTCTCCCGCCTCCCAGGCTCGCGGAGCCAATCAGCTGTTTGGCGCCGCAAGCCTGGGAGGGAGAGAAGCAGATCGGGGTGGCGTGCTCAGGAGAGGAGGTGGAGCAGAGGTGAGCTGGGGCGGGGAGTTCCCCTGCATGCCGCCCCACTCCCCTTACTTGCTGCAGGTGGCCCTCCCCGCAACCCGCTGCCCCAGCTCCCTCCACCTAAATGCCGATGACAACTGGGGTGGCCGAAGATCCAGCCACCGCAGTCGCCGCCGAAGGACCCGAAATGCCGCCCCCCAAATGCTAGCATCCTAGGCTACCGCCTAGGTCACCTAGTGGGTTGCACCGGCCCTGGCAGTGGGTGGGAGCCAGCCCCAAAACTTCTCCACAGCTTCCTGGGAATCCCTTAGTCCTGCCTTCCAGGGTGCGATGGAGGCAGAGATAAGGGGTCCCTTGGGGGCTGCTGGAGCACACTGCACCCCAAGTCCTGGGGATGCACTTCACTGCCCAGTAGAAGCTGGGGGGGGGTGTTTTTCCACTGAAATCTTCATTTTATGTCATATTTCAGAGCAGACAACAATAAGTAAACAACCAAACACAAACCCCTTCATTGTACAGCCCAGTTTAAAAATTAAGAATCACAATATTTCATGTTAACAGTTGAACAGCCCTGGAGACTGACATCCTAATTATCCTCAGAACAGGGGCACATGGGCATTTTCCTGCCAGCGTGACTCAGCCTAGAGGTGGAGAGTCAATTCTCAGATTAGATGGCAGATCAGTATAAAGCCTTCTCAAACTGAAGCCATTCCACTGAGACAGCCAGCAAAGGAGCTAACTGTGCGGTTTATGCACTCATTTGCACCCATCCATCACACTGTCACAGTTAGGAAACCAGGGTGGGCAGTAGAGTTTTCCTCACAGTGCATCACATTAATAGAGCCAGAGTGTCAACACTGAGGGGGGGAGGTGTGCTAGGCACTCCGGGACAGGGTTACTTTGACTTGGGTCTGTGCACTGCAGTGCGAACACCAGCACCCTACGTTCGAGCATACAAGTCAGAAAATCTTTAACCTAGGGTCAAAATGCAGTGTAGACGCTTAAGCCCAGGGATCCTTGACACGGGTTGCTAACTCAAATCCCACTATCTCTAGGGTTACATTTCTGTGTAGACCTTCCCTATGTCAGTCCAAGTCTTGCCATTGAATCTGTATGCATTGGAAGTATCCAAACATTCACTTGGAGGAAGCAGACCAACATGTTGGCTGTTTTGTTAAAGGGTGTCCACACAGGACCTCAGTGATAGCATATTTAGACTTTTGCCCTCTAACACTTATTATTGCCTGTGTGGTAGGACAATAGATCATTTCAAGTTGTAGTCAACCACTATGTAGAGCTAGATTGTTGATTCTATTCTGTATAGTAGGGCTGGTCAGAAATCTTCCTTCAGAAAAAGCCCATTTGTCAAAATCAAAACACATTGCAGGAACATGTCAATAACAATGAAACTTTGGCAGGAAATTGCCTCTCTGACCCCTCGGCAGCCCCAGCTCTGCAGCTCCTCGGCAGGCAAATGGAGGACACGTTTGATGTGTTCACAGTAGCTAGTGATGCTGAAGAAATGTGTTGCAGTGATCTATACCAGTTGGAGTTCTCTAGGTGCTGAAGGCTTCATGCTCAGATATATTGTATTGCTGAAGCCCAGATAAGAAGTGACAAAGGCATGTGTTACCCATGCTAGATAATTGTTTGCCAGTATGGGATGGAGTTTCATAGCCAACTGGAGATGGTAGAAAGCATTAGTCTCAGATGCTGCTCTCTGAGAATTTAGCATCAGTGAGGAACCCAGGAGTATTCCTAGATTATGGACTGAATTGGTCCTGTCATATCCTAAATGTGAGATACTTACTCACTATACATTATGGCTGCATCTACACTCAGGGTGAGGGCTGTGCTTCCCAGCTCATGCGGCAGAGGTGAAAGGAAGCCGTTACAGTCCTGTCAGCATACTGGCAAGAGCTGGTATGCCGTGCCGGACCAGACTCGCTTCCCCAGGCTGACAATTTAAAGGGCCCAGGGCTCCCTGAAGCGGCTGGAGCGCAGGGCCCTTTAAATTGCCGCCCGAGCCTGGCTTTCGGAGCCCCACGGTAGCGGCGACAGGGCTCCATCGGTGATTTAAAGGGCCCAGAGCTCTGCTGTGGTAGCAGTGGCCAGAGCCCTGGGCCCTTTAAATCGCGCCAGAGCCCCAGGGCTCCCAGCCACCTCTGCAGCTGGCAGCTCCGGGGGTGATTTAAAGGCCCCGCCTCTTCCAGTTGAGGCCACGCTCTTGCTCAGGACTCCGGCATACTGGAAAGTCCTTTATCTTACTTTCACTCCTGTCATGCAGACATACTAATGCTAGTGCTCATTGAGCTAACATGCTAAAACAGTAGTGTAGCTGGGGTAACATAGGCAGTGGTGAACACAAGAGAGCACCAGAGAGTTGGGAAGTACAACCCTAGTTCCCAGTGTAGACCTAGCCTCTGGGTAATCCCTACAATAGCGCTACTTGTAGAATGCTGTAAGGGCCTACAATACTTCTATAATTCCATCCCAATTACTCCACTCTTGTCTTTCACATGCATGTGTGCACACACACAGAATCCCAAATTACTCATATTAAGGGTATACAATTATCCAGGAAATGCAAAAATTAAGATTCCTACAATAATGTTAATGCAATTTTACTGTTATCTATCAGAGAGGTAGCCGTGTTAGTCTGGTTCTGTAAAAGCAGCAAAGAATCCTGTGGCACCTTATAGACTAACAGACGTTTTGCAGCATGAGCTTTCGTGGGTGAATGCCCACTTCGTCGGATGCAAGAGTGGAAATTTCCAGGGGCAGGTAAATATAAGCAAGCAAGAAGCAAGCTAGAGATAATGAGGTTAGATCAATCAGGGAGGATGAGGCCCTGTTCTAGCAGTTGAGGTGTGAAAACCAAGGGAGGAGAAACTGGTTCTGTAGTTGGCAAGCCATTCACAGTCTTTGTTTAATCCTAAACTGATGGTGTCAAATTTGCAAATGAACTGAAGCTCAGCAGTTTCTCTTAGAAGTCTGGTCCTAAAGTTTTTTTGCTGGAGGATGGCCACCTTAAGATCTGCTATTGTGTGGCCAGGGAGGTTGAAGTGTTCTCCTACAGGTTTTTGTATATTGCCATTCCTAATATCTGATTTGTGTCCATTTATCCTTTTCCTTAGAGACTGTCCAGTTTGGCCGATGTACATAGCAGAAGGGCATTGCTGGCATATGATGGCATATATTACATTGCTGGATGTGCAGGTGAATGAACCAGTGATGGTGTGGCTGATCTGGTTAGGTCCTGTGATGGTGTTGCTGGTGTAGATATGTGGGCAGAGTTGGCATCGAGGTTTGTTGCATGGATTGGTTCCTGAGCTAGAGTTACTATGGTGCGGTGTACAGTTACTGGTGAGAATATGCTTCAGGTTGGCAGGTTGTCTGTGGGCGAGGACTGGCCGGCCACCCAAGGCCAGTGAAAGTGTGGGATCATTGTCCAGGATGGTAATGATCCCTGATGATGCATTGGAGGGGCTTTAGCTGGGGACTGTATGTGATGGCCAGTGGAGTCCTGTTGGTTTCTTTCTTGGGTTTGTCTTGCAGTAGGAGGCTTCTGGGTACACGTCTGGCTCTGTTGATCTGTTTCCTTATTTCCTCGTGTGGGTACTGTAGTTTACTGTTATCTGTTAGTCATTCAGTAAACATAAATGATATATGAAGCTATATATATATATATATTCAACAATGAAAAGACAAATAGAAATTACTATGTGCATATACCATGGCAGAATTTACATTAATTTAAACAACCAGTAAACCCGTACTTTATCACTGGTCTACACAGTGCTGCCTGAGTGTGAATACAAATTCATTCAGAACCTTTTTTATACTCTCTACCTCAGTGTTCCACTGGCAGACATGGTGTGCATGGGGGAGAGGGGCTGGGTGTATTTTATAAAATCACAGAAATCCATTACTAAAAAAGAAGTATTGTCAGAGACATTTAAAGGAAGAAGGAAGAAGTGAATTTAAAGAGTTATCCTTGAAAACGGTACTCTGCTGGAATGAAAATTTAATGATGGATGAACACACTTTGCACATAAAGGCCTTTATAAATAGATCAGTGATACAGGAGGGAAAGAAGGGGAATGATGATAGCACACGGGAATAAGTACTGTGTTTTGACATTTAGCTCAGCAAGTTAGGGAGTCATAAATAAGTCGGCCAGGCCTACGCTTTACACCCTATAACAGGCATTCTAACCCAGGAGTAATATACTGTATTCCTTTTGAAAGGTGCAGCAGCATAGAGGCTGCAGAGTGAGGCAAAGACAATTGGGGAAGAGAGATGCCAAGAACTTGTGAGAATAACCCAGCTGTAAACTTTACTGTAAACTCCTGCCACCAATTTTTTTAACCCCTTTTTTTTCTCTCCGTTTAGAGTTTTCAGTTAGGGCACATATGTTTAGTAATAAATGAAAATGTTTGCAAGAAATGCCATGCCTTATACTTGAACTTGAATAACTGGGGAAAAGTTTGAAGTAAAAACAATCAGTTTAAAGTTAGAGTCCCAAATCAAGCCTTGAACGTGCAATGCGACCTGTATAGGCTGACACCTATACCTTCACGGAGCCCTAAAGATGTCAGCATGCATCAATGTAGGTAAAAGGATCTTCCCACTCAGAGGTCGGTGCGGGCTCAGAGCCTACATTATTTCTCTTAGTCAAGAACTATTTTATTTTAGTCATCAATGCAAATCAAAATGGGGGGAAATTAACACTATGGTGTAAAATAATAAAACATCATACCTTTATTTTTAAAGAGGAGAGAAGTCTTATGTAACTGTAACAAAGAACACAACCCATTATAAAATATTTGTTAGCAATTTCTGACCCCCTCAACAATTATATGCTCCCATATATTTATTTATTCTGGGCAGCAGACATAGAGGAGACTGGCACACAGGGAGAGAAATGTTAATTTGCTTTAAGAAAGTCCAACTTTCATCATAAAAATCACAAATCATTTTATACTAAATAGGACGAAAATTAGTTGAACCAAATGCTCCCAGCCATAGATATTACTGTCACTTCACATCAGTTAAGAAACTATCTTTACAAAGATTTTAGAAAGGAAGGTGCTTTTATAGTAGGTACAGTGTGAAATAAATAAATCAGTCTTGATAGAGCTTTTCACTTTTATCACACTATCTAGTAATCCATGAATCATAATGATGCTAAATTGTCTGAAATTGTTTTTAGAAGTAGGCTGTAATTTAATGAGAACAAAGCTGCCAAACTTGCTGATATTTTTAATACTAAATATTTACTCCAGATGTCTATTTATGTTCAAAGGTATCCTTAAGGTCTTCTAAAAGAGCATGGGCAGGGGGAAAGAAATATATGGCCTACCTTAATTAATGTAATATAAACCACTATAAAAACAGCAGATGGGGATGACTTGAGACCTGATCCTCCATGGATTGAGTATGCACATGCTTAATTTAACTACAAGTAGTTCTTTGACTTCAGTTTAAAGTTAAGCATGTGCTTAAGTGCTTTGATGAACCAGCCCCTGTAACTGGTTTCCCAATGTCATGCTTCTAAAACAGGCATTGTATCGTAGGCCATTAAGGGAGATCATTCATCTCCATCATAGAATTGTAGGACTGAAGGGAATCTTGAGAGGTCATCTAGTTCAGTCCCCTGCACTCACGGCAGGACTAAAAGTATTATCTAGACAGGTGTTAGTCTAACCTGCTCTTAAAAATCTCCAATGACAGTGTCATGAATATAAAGGGAAGGGTGACCACCTTTCTGTATACAGTGCTATGGGGTCCCTCCTGGCCAAAGGCACAAAATCCTCTTACCTGTAAAGGGTTAAGAAGCTCAAGTAACCTGGTTGGCACCTGACCAAAAGGACCAATAAGGGGACAAGATACTTTCAAATCTGGGGGAGAGGGGGAAGGCTTTGTCTATCTGTTCTGTGTGCTTGTCAGAGTCAGATCAAGGAAGCGAGCAATCCAACTCCTACAGAGTTAGTAAGTATTTAGCAAGGAAATGCGTTAGTTTACTTTTATTTTGGCTTGTGTTTTCCTCTGTGTAAGAGGGAGGTTTATGCCTGGTTTTGTAACTTTAAGGTTTTGCCTAGAGGGGAGATCCTCTATGTTCTTGAGTCTTTTGTTATTTTGTAAAGTACTTACCATCCGGATTATACAGAGGTAATTCTTTTACCTTTTCTTTAATTAAAATTCTTCTTTTAAGAACCTGATTGATTTTTCATTGTTTTAAGATCCAGGGGTTTGGGTCTGTGTTCACCTGTACCAATTGGTGAGGATATTATTCTCAAGCCTCCCCAGGAAAGGGGGTGTAGAGATTCCACAACCTCCCTAGGCAATTTATTCCAGTGCCTAACTACCCTGACAGTTAGGAAGTTCTTCCTAATGTCCAACCTAAACCACCCTTGCTGCAATTCTTGTCCTATCTTCAGTGGTTAAGGAGAACAATTTACCTCCCTCCTCCTGGACCTTGTAACAACTTCTTATGTACTTGAAAACAGTTATCATGTCCCCCCTCAGTCTTCTCTTCTCCAGACTAAACAAACCAATTTTTTCAATCTTCCCTCATAGGTCATGTTTTCTAGACTTTTAATCATTTTTGTTGCTCTTCTCTGGATATTCTCCAATTTGTCCAGATTTTTACTGAAATGTGGTGTCCAGAGCCGGACACAATACTCCTGTAGAGTAATCACTGCATAGTAGAGAGGAAGAATTACTTCTTGGGCCTTGCTTACAACACTCCTGCTAAAACATCCCAGAACGATGTTTGCTTATTTTTCCCCTCTTCTTTTCAATAGTGTTACACTGTTGACTCCTATTTAGCTTGTGATCCAATATGACCCCCAGATCCCTTTCCACAGTATTCTTTCCTAGGCAGTCATTTCCCATATTCTATGATTGTTCCTTCCTAAGTGGAATACTTTGCATTTGTCCTTATTAAATTTCATACTATTTACTTCAAACTATTTCTTCAGTTTGTCCAGATCATTTTGAATTTCAATCCTATCCTCCAAAACACTTGCAACCCCTCCCAGCTTGGTAACATCCGCAAACTTTATAAGTGTACTCGCTATGTCATTATCTAAATCACTGATGAAGATATTGAACAGAACCAGACCCAGAACTGATCCCACTTGATATGCCCTTCTATCTTGACTGTGAACCACTGATAACTACTCTATGGTAATGGTTTTCCAACTAGTTATGCACCCACATTATAGTAGCTCCATCTCAGTTGTATTTCCCTAGTTTGTTTATGAGAAGGTCATGTAAGACAGTATCAAAAGCCTAACCAAAGTCAAGATATATCACACATACTGCTTCTCCCCATCCACAAGGCTTGTTACTCTATCAAAGAAATCTGTTAGGTTGGTTTGACATGATTTGTTTTTGACAAATCCCTGCTGTCTGTTGCTTATCACCTTATTATCTTCTAGGTGTCTGCAAATTGATTACTTAATTATTTGCTCCATTATCTTTTCGTGTACTAAAGTTAAGGTGACTGGTCTGTAATTCCCCAGGTTGTCCTTATTCCCCTTTTTATAGATTGGCACTATATTTGCCCTTTTCCAGTCCTCTGGAATCTCACCCATCTTCCATGACTTTTTGAAGATAGTTTTTTAATGGCTCAGATATCTCCTCAGTCAGCTCCTTGAGTATTCTATGGTGTATTTCATCAGGCCCTGATGACCTGAAGACATCTAACTTGTCAAAGTAATTTTTAACTTGGGCTTTCCCTATTTTAGCCTGATCAGGTCTGCTGAAAAAACTCGCTCCAATAGAATGGTCTAATGATGGTATTGCTGCTGGATGACTAGTATTTTGTCTTTCTCAGCAATTTCTTAAATGCAGTTTTTAAATAGTTTTGTATATGTATGAAGGGAGACTATTTGTTTCATTTGTCAAGGCTTTTTTGTAGAAGGTTGCTCAGTTCAGCTGATGGCGGCTCATTTACAATGAGGCCCTGGATGCATTTAGAAAGCTGTAGGACGAAACATACTGTACAATAACACTAGCAAACACCATAGTTTGAATAAAAGATAGAGTAGTTGGTAAAGTCAAATGATTCTTAGGTACAGCAGCATATACAGTACATTTGATAGTTAAAGAAAAAAGGGGTAACAAATAGTACTTGGTTAAAAACAAGTGTAGATAAATTCCTGAGAGCTTGTCAAAAGAAGCTGTGGTTGGAATGCTGAACTGCCAACTCTGAAAAGAAACTGTCTCAATAAAAGGTGTCTGATTGCTTTGGTTGTATGGAGAAATGATCAAAAACCCATTTTGATTAAAAAAACCCAGCTCTTCAGTTGCTAAAAGTGCTAATTAAATTAAACCAAAAAATAACATTTGCTGCCTGTAATTACCCCATCCTCTGTTAAATTTGACTGGACTGTCTGTCTGTATGGTGGGATTCTGTAAAGGTTATAGAGTAAGGAGAGCTGATTGAAGTATCTGTCTGCAATTACCTTTTGTTGTTCTCCAGCTAACATGCTCACACTCTGGTTTAAGTGAAAAAATGGGCAGGGGAGGTAATGTTAATTTAGCCCTGTTTTTCCTAGCAATAGATTTATGAATCTGAAATCATGCACAGGCATTTTACATCTAATGTACTCTGCATACTCTGTGGTATTTCAAAGTCTTTTGACAGTCCTCTAATGATCAACCAGGTTTACTCTCCTCCTTTGTCCCTTTAAGTAGCAGAGGAAAATAAATAACCAACTCTTGTTCTGAAGAACACCCTCCAGAAAATTTGTCTTTTATCCATTATGGTTCTTATTTCTTTTTCCTTTCCTTTTTTTTTTCATAGCCATCAAAGCTGCAGTTCTCCAAAAACCATCCCTAAAAATAAACTCTACAAATTATAGGCCTTAATTTACCACAGTGTCCCAATGTGTCATTAACAACAGTCTTCAAAAGCCTTTCTCTCTGCAAGCCAGGAGGCAGCCGAAGTTCATGGAACTTTAACATTCTGTTCAAGTGCTCCTAATCCCAGTACATTTTGACTAACTGTTACTTAACACACAGCTAAAGGCAGGGAGGTATTTTAGAAAGTCTCTGGGCCACATTCACTGCTGGCACAAACAGGAGGGACTCCATTGATTTCAATACTTATGCGAAGGGTGAACTTGGCCTCTGTCTTTTGCCATCATTTTCCCGTAGATGACAGCACAAAGATCTGTGATCTGGTGAATGAATATATTGAGGCTGAATGAGGAGTTTTATGAGACATGGATAAACCTCATGGACCAGATCCTCAGCTGGTTAAATTGTCTTAGCTCCTTTGACTTCACTAGAACTATGGCTTACAGTGAGGATTTAGTCCCAGGGCTTTATATATTGAGATATCAGGGGTTACCTGGGAGTTGTGATCCTCTTGCTCTGTGAGAATTGTGAAAGTCAGGAGAGAGCAGGGCTTAGGCATGCAGGGAGCAGAAATGGGAGATCTACAATGGTCTGGGTCCCAGTCCTGTGGGTAATCTGTGTAAAAACTGCTTATAGGTTTACTTGTCATGACTTTTGTATAAGGCGGTTCTATTCATCTGATGCTGCAGATGTACAATAAGCTCTGGGTGTATTTAGAAAGCTGTTACAAGAAACCTAGGCTAAATCAGCCATTGGACTAAAAAACGTCTGCAATGCGGCTCTGCAGCCTGGGAAAAGGCTCCGCTGCATCTGTCCAATGCACAGCCTGACAATTTGGGCTAGAGGTTTTGGATAGGATTTTGGCCTTAATAAGTACAGGTTGAATGGCGAGATTTGGTTCAGCATCAAAAATATAAATTATGGAACCATTGTTCTCTAACTGTAATAAATCTTTTAACTTTGCTAGCTAACATCTTAGTACATAATTTATGTATACCTTCATCTTTTAAATTGAGGCTTATTGTCCTTTCACTTAAGATGTATGTTGGTACAACTCCATTGATTCCAGTGGAGTTTTACCTGATTTACATTGGTGCAAGTGAGAGGAGCATTTTTGACCCTTAAGCACAAAATAACCTCCAGTAAAGGTTCCATATAATCTAAACCAGGGATCGGCAACCGTTGGCATGCGGCTCGCCAGGGTAAGCATCCTGGCGGGCCGGGCTGGTTTGTTTACCTGCTGCATCTGCAGGTTCGGCCAATCGCAGCTCCCACTGGCCTGTGTTGCTTCCCGCAGCCCCCATTGACCTGGGATGGCGAACTGCGGCAAGTGGGAACCGTGATCGGCCAAACTTGCAGATGTAGTAGATAAACAAACTGGCCCGAACTGCCAGGGTGTTTACCCTGGTGAGCCGCATGCCAAAGGTTGCCAATCCCTGATCTAAACCTTTAATTTATTAGAGGCTATGTTAGATTAAATGCAAATACTGATAAAAAATACTTATGGAAAAATTAAGTGCAGATTTACCTAGTTAATGTTTAGAAACATGTTTTTATTAAAATGCAACATGATTATGTAACAAACATTCATTCATCCTCACATTTAATAAAAGAGTTCCTAAAAAATCTGATGTAGCCAAAATGCTAAATAGACATATTATTTTCTGTGCATCACATCTCACAAAAATAAAGCAAGGTAGTATACAAATGTCTGTTTATAACATATATGCATTGTCACACAGCGTTCTCTGAAATAATACTTTTACATAATACTAAAACCTGGGGAGAACCAATGAACCCAGTGGAAATTCCTCTTGAATTGTTTAGAGATTTTTGTCCCATATCTAAAAAGATGTATGTGCTTTACACATGTAAATGCTCCCATTGAACTCAGTGGAGCATCTAAGAGTGCACAAAATTAAGCATGGCATAAGTCTTTGCAGGATCAAGGCCTAATTGTAAAACTCACACTTGTCTGAAAAGAAATATAATATCAGCATGCAGAGGTTTGGTTTGGTTTTTTAAAGTAACCATCCCTGAGTATGCTGAAATAAACACAAAATTATAGTTAGAACTAGCATTTTAAAGCATATACCCTTCCAATTAATGAAGATGATGTGATTCAATTCGCTAATTTTCTAATAGGGTTATCAAGAAGAGGTTGATCATTTAACACAAACTCTCTCATTTTATCCACTTGCACACCAAGATATTTAGGATAAAATACGAATTCTGGTGAAGGATGAGGCTCAAATTGTATTCAAATATCCTAAATGATATGACATTTTACTTCAATTAACCAATAAATTGGAATGCTCAGTAAATTCCTTCATAATAGCCATCATTTTTTGTAAAATAAAGAAAAACTGGGATCTATCAGGACAGATTTTCTGCATAAAGTGTAAAAATGATTAGAAATAGTCAAAAACTACATTTCAGAGTAGCAGCCGTGTTAGTCTGTATCCGCAAAAAGAACAGGAGTACTTGTGAGTCTCCAAGGTGCCACAAGTACTCCTGTTGTAAAAGCTACATTGTAATGGGAAGGCTGCGGGGGGCAGTAAAAGGGTGTTACTGATTAGATTAAATCAGTAGTCCTCAACCTTTTTCGTCTGGTGCCCACCAGACGATGAGCCACGGAGGACCCTGGCGGCAGACGAGCATCCGCCAAAATGCTGCTGACAAGCGGCAACGTCAATAGGCGTCGCTGCTGAAATACCACCGACAAGCAGCGTCATCCAGAGGCGTCACCTCCAAAAATGCCACCAAAACTTGGCGGCATTTCGGCGGCGACACCTCTGGTTGATGCTGCTTGTCGGCAGCATTTCAGCAGATGCTTGTCCACCGGCCAGTACTTACACGCCCCGGCTGATGCCATGGCACCCGCAGCACTGTGTTGCGGACCCCTGGATTAAATAGATATCTGAATGCTGATAATTTAGTTTTATAGTGACCATGATGATGAACAAAGTAATTTTACCTATCTAATATATTAAGGGCCACTTACAGTCTTCAAAATTAAAACTTAAAATAAGCAAGGTCACTGAAGGGAATCAATAAGCATAAAAAGATAATTGCCAGAATCAATTAATCATGATACAATTTGGAGAATGTAAAAAGTATTAAAACAGATGCCTTAATAGCTATTTACTGAATAGTCTGGAACAAACCAGTAATCTGCTTTTAATTCTATGTAAAACATAGAATTTGGTCTTAACTATCTTGAGTAGTTTAGTATCATCTGCAAACATTGCCACGTCACTGTTTACCCCTTTCTCCAGATTATTTATGAATAAATTGAATAGGATTGGTCCTAGGACTGACCCTTGGGGAACACCACTAGTTACTCCTCTCAATTTTGAAAGTTTACCATTTATTCCTACCCTTTGTTCCCTGTCTTTTAACCAGTTCTCAATCCATGAAAGAATCTTCCCTCTTATCCCATGACAATTTAATTTACATAAGAGCCTTTAGTGAGGGACCTTGTCAAAGGCTTTCTGGAAATCTAAGTACACCATGTCCACTGGATCCCCTTTGTCCACGTGTCCCTTCAAAGAACTCTAATAGATTAGTAAGACATGATTTCTCTTTACCGAAACCATGTTGACTTTTGCCCAACAAGTTATGTTCTTTTATGTGTCTGACAATTTTATTCTTTACTATTGTTTCAATTAATTTGCCTGGTACTGATGTTAGACTTACCGATCTGTAATTGCCAGGATCACCTCTAGAGCCCTTTTTAAATATTGGCGTTACATTAGCTATCTTCCAGTCATTGGGTACAGAAGCTGATTTAAAGGACAGGTTACAAACCATAGTTAATAGTTCCTCAATTTCACATTTGAGTTCTTTCAGAACTCTTGGGTGAATTCCATCTGGTCCCAGTGACTTGTTACAGTTAAGTTTATCAATTAATTCCAAAACCTCCTCTAGTGACACTTCAATCTGTGACAATTCCTCAGATTTGTCACCTACAAAGGACAGCTCAGGTTTGGGAATCTCCCTAACATCCTCAGCCATGAAGGCTGAAGCAAAGAATTCATTTAGTTTCTCCGCAATGACTTTATCGTCTTTAAGTGCTTCTTTTGTATCTTGATCGTCCAGGGGCGCCACTGGTTGTTTAGTGGGCTTCCTGCTTCTGATGTATTTTAAAAACATTTTGTTATTACCTTTGGAGTTTTTGGCTAGCTGTTCTTCAAAATCCTTTTTAGCATTTCTTATTACATTTTTACATTTAATTTGGCAGTGTTTATGCTCCTTTCTATTTACCTCACTAGGATTTGACTTCCACTTTTTAAACAACATCTTTTTATCTCTCACCGCTTCTTTTACATGGTTGTTAAGCCACAGTAGCTCTTTTTTAGTTCTTTTACTGTGTTTTTTAATTTGGGGTATACATTTAAGTTGGGCCTCCATTATGGTGTCTTTGAAAAGTGTCCATGCAGCTTGCCGGGATTTCACTCTAGTCACTGTACCTTTTAATTTCTGTTTAACTAATCTTCTCATTTTTGCATAGTTCCCCTTTCTGAAATTAAATGCCACAGTGTTGGGCTGTTGAGGTGTTCTTCCCACCACAGGAATGTTAAATGTTATTATATTATGGTCACTATTTCATAGAATCATAGAATCATAGAAGGGACCTCAGGAGGTCATCTAGTCCAAGCCCCTGCTCAAAGCAGGACCAAACCCAACTAAATCATCCTAGCCAGGGCTTTGTCAAGCCTGACCTTAAAAACCTCTAAGGAAGGAGATTCCACCACCTCCCTAGGTAACCCATTCCAGTTCTTCACCACCCTACTAGTGAAAAAGTTTTTCCTAATGTCCAACCTAACCCCCCCCCCTCTGCAACTTGAGACCATTACTCCTTGTTCTGTCATCTGGTACCACTGAGAACAGTCTAGATCCATCCTCTTTGGAACCCCCTTTCAGGTAGTTGAAAGCAGCTATCAAATCCCCCCTCATTCTTCTCTTCTGCAGACTAAACAATCCCAGTTCCCTCAGCCTCTCCTCATAAGTCATGTGCTCCAGCCCCCTAATCATTTTTGTTGCCCTCCACTGGACTCTCTCCAATTTGTCCACATCCTTCTTGTAGTGTGGGGCCCAAAACTGGACACAGTACTCCAAATGAGGCCTCACCAGTGCTGAGTAGAGGGGAATGATCACATCCCTCGATCTGCTGGAAATGCCCCTACTTATACAACCCAAAATGCCATTAGCCTTCCAAGCAGTCCTGTTATAGTTACCTCTTGGACCAGCTCCTGCGCTCCACTCAGGACTAAATCGAGAATTGCCTCTCCCCTTGTTGGTTCCTGTACCAGCTGCTCCAAGACGTAGTCATTTAAAGTATTGACAAATTTTGTCTCTGCATTTCATCCTGAGGTGACATGTACCCAGTCAATATGGGGATAATTGAAATCCCCCATTATTATTGAGTTCTTTATTTTGATAATCTCTCTAATCTCCCTTAGCATTTCATCGTCACTATCACTGTCCTGGTCAGGTGGTCGATAATAGATCCCTACTGTTATATTCTTATTAGAGCATGAAATTACTATCCATAGAGATTCTATGGAACATGTGGATTCATTTAAGATTTTTACCTCATTTGATTTTACATTTTCTTTCACATATAGTGCCACTCCCCACCCCCCAAGCTGTTCTGTCCTTCCAATATATTTTGTACCCCAGAATGATTGTGTCCCATTGATTGTCCCCACTCCACCAGGTTTCTGTGATGCCTATTATATCAATACCCTCCTTTAACACGAGGCACTCTAGTTCACCCATCTTATTAGTTAGACTTCTAGAATTTGTGTACAAGCACTTTAAAAACTTGTCACTGTTTGTTTGTCTGCCCCTTTCTGATGTGTCAGATTATTTTTTATATAAATGTTTCTCATCTGATCTGGTCCATACTTTATCCTCTTCCATCCTCTCCTCCTGACTAGAACCTAGAGAATCTCTATCAATAGACGCTCCTCTAAGAGAAGTCTCTGTCTGATCTATGTGCTCCACTGCAGCAATCAGCTTTCCCCCATCTCTTAGTTTAAAAACTGCTCTGCAACCTTTTTAATGTTAAGTGCCATCAGTCTGGATCCATTTTGGTTTAGGTGGAGCCCATCCTTCCTGTATAGGCTCCCTATTTCCCAAAAGTTTCCCCAGTTTCTAATAATCTAAAATCCTCCTCTCTACACCATTGTCTCATCCACACATTGAGACTCTGAAGCGCTGCCTGCCTACCAGGCCCTGTGCGTGGAACTGGAATCATTTCTGAGAATGCTACCATAGAGGTCCTGAATATCAGTCTCTTTCCTAGCAGCCTAAATTTGGCCTTACTGACACCACCTTTTCCTAATGACTGGAGTTCCCCCTTCCCCGGAGAGGTAACCTCAGTGCGAGAGGATACCCCAACATCATCTGAAAGGAGGGTCCCAACTATGGGAAGGTTTCCCTCTGCTCCCGTTGACTGCTCTCATCCCTGAGCCTTTCATCTTCCTCAACAGCACAGGGGCTGTCTGACCGGAGGTGGGACAAATCTACAGTATTCCGGAAAGCATCATCAACATACCTCTCTGCCTCCCTTAGCTCCTCCAGTTCCACCACCTTGGCCTCCAAAGCCTATACTCCGTCTCTGAAGGCCAGGAGCTCCTTGTACCAAATGCAAACATATGCCACCTGCCCACAGGGCCTGTAATCATACATGCTGCACTTGGCACAATAAACTGGATAGCCCCCAATCTGCTGCTGGGCTTCTGCCTGCATTCTCTCCTACAGCTACCTAGGTTAATGATAGGGTTTTTGTTTAAATCAAGAAGATTTGAGTATAGTTTAGGTTAAAGGTTTTAAAGAGTGGCAAGTGTACCTCGCCCCCTTCCCACTCCCCTTCCCAACTCCCTCTCAAAACTCCCTGTTAGCGGCCCCTGTTCGAAAAGCTCCCTGGTCACTTGCTTACTGCTTTATAAAGCCCTTGCCTTCCTGATAGCCCTGCCCTCTGACTAAGGCTCAGCCAATGATCAGAGGCTTCTAGATGTCAAACCTTGATTAGAAGCTCACAGCTTCCAACTGCTGTCCACAGCACATGGTCCATCAAACAAATAAACAAACAGACAGACAAACACAAGCTCAGCACACAAAAAGTAACCCCCAAACACACACTACAGACAGCCACTTACCCCAAGGGTCCCGTATTTGCCCCTCCTTCACCTGGAAAACTCCCTCTTGAAACTCCCTGTTAGTGGCCCTGGTTTGCAAAGCCATATGAGGAGAGATTAAAAAGACTGGGACTGTTCATCTTAGAAAAGTGAGAACTAAGGGGGGTTATGACAGAGGTCTATACAATCATGAGTGGTATGGAGAAAGTGAATAGGGAAGTGTTATTTACCCCTTCACATAACACAAGAACTAGGGGTCACCCAATAAAATTAATAGGCAGTACGGTTAAAACTAACATAAGGAAGCACTTCTTCATACAATGCTCAGTCAATCTGTGGAACTCTTTGCCAGGGGATGTTGTGAAGGCCAAAAATATAACTGAGTTCAAAACCAGAATTAGATAATTAGATGCTTCCATGGTGATGATGCTCATAAAAAAATAATATGTTAATTAAATTTGTGACTGAACTCATTGAGGGTGAATTGTATGTCTCCTGCGCCATGGTTTTATCTGCACTCTGCCATATGTTTTGTGTTATGGCAGTCTTGGATGTCGACCCACATGTTCATTTTAAGAACACTTTCACTGCAAATTTGACAAAACACAAAGAAGGTACCAATGTGAGATTTCTAAAGATAGCTACAGCACTCGACCCAAGGTTTAAGAGTCCGAAGTGCCTTGCAAAATCTGAGAAGGACGAAGTGTGGAAAATGCTGTCAGAAGTCTTAAAAGAACAGTATGATGCGGAAACTACAGAACCTGAACCATCAGAAAAGAAAATCAACCTTCTGTTGATGGCATCTGACTCAGATGGTGACAATGAATGTGCGTTGGTCTGCACTGCTTTGGATCGTTATCAAACAGAACCCATCATCAGCATGGAAGCATGTCCTCTGGAATGGTGATCAAAGCATGAAGGGGCACACTAATATTTAGCATATCGGGAACATAAATACCTTGCAGTGCCAGCTTCAACAGTGCCATGCAAACGCCTGTTCTCACTTTCAGGTGACATTGTAAATAAGAAGCGGGCAGCATTATTGCCCGTAAATGTAAACAAACTTGTTTGTCTTAGCGATTGGCTGAACAAGAAGTAGGACTGAGTGGACTTATGGGCTCTGAAGTTTTACATTGTTTTGTTTTTGAGTGCAGTTATGTTAAAAATAATTCTACATTTGTAAGTTGCACTTTCATGATAAAGAGATTTCACTACAGTACTTGTATGAGATGAATTGACAGATACTGTTTCTTTTCTTTATCTTTTTTACAGTTCAAATATTTATAATCAAAAATATAAAGTGAGCATTGTTCACTTTTTCTGTGTTGTAACTGAAATCAATATATTTGAAAATGTAGAAAACATAAAAAAATATTTAAATATATGGTATTCTATTATTGTTTAACAGTGTGATTATAACTGCAATTAATTGGGATCATTTTTTAATCTCATGATTAATCACAATTCATTTTTTTAATCCTTGACAGACCTAATTTTGAAACCTAACAGTTTTTAATCCATTTAATATGTACCATGTTAATTGTATATCGTTCTAGTTTTTAAATCAAAATGCCATGCAGAGACAAGTCAAATGTCTTACAGAAGTTTGTGTTTCTTAGTGTCACTATTACCTTTATCAACCAATCTCATAATCTTGTCAAAAAAGATATCAAGTTAGTATAACAGGATCTATTTTCCATAAACCCATACCGAATGAGTTCCTGCACTGGACACCTGCCAAGTTGTGACAGAAATTAATTTTACAACTAACCTAACCTCCAGTTTCCTGGTGCTGAACGGAAGGTGGAAAACCCCACCCAGCCCAGGCCAGTCGGGTAGCAAGTGAAAAATTTCTCCTCCACGCCCAAAAAGTGGTTAGCATGATGCCCACCACAAAGCCTGTAAACCTTATCTTTCCCTAATCCCAAAAGGCTTGGGGGAAGTTTGAGTGCATGAAAGCCAATACACTTATGTTGCACCTTTCTGTCCAACCAGTCATCCACAGTGCCCCACCTCCTCAAATCCAGTGGGGAGGGGGAGTGTAACCCTTAAAGGGGCCAAGGATTTTCTTTCCCCTGTGGGCCCAGACAAAGGCTCCTCACCTTGGTTGGTTTGGCATGTGTTTGAAGTTACATGGTAGAGGGTCTGTTTCTTTGCTTCGCTAAGCCATCTACCTGTGCTTTTCTGGGTCCGTGGAAATCATTTTGAGTGTTTCTGTGAGTGAGGGGGTGATGTGTGAGCTAGTCCAGAATAAACACAATGTCTGTGCTAGTTTCCAGTTTTTATATTTAAAACAATAATCCTACAGCCTGGGAACTCCTGTGACTTTACTTGGACACTGATTTATTTTTTCAGTTTTTAAGTCTCTTCAAGCTTCCATGGTATATATGCTTTGCAAATGCACAGGTAGATTAATGCTTAGGGACACACATCTCTCTGAGAGAGATATTTGAAAAGCCCCTGTAGTCCTTCTGACTACTGGATTGCTTTTTTTCCCCTTTGCCATTCAACCAGGAAACTGTGGCATTTCCCCTTATTTAACATTGTCTCCTCACATTACCAGGATGCTGTTTCTCCAGGACAGCTGCCTTCCAAGAATCTGTTCTATTGTGCCTAGTGTCTTTATTGCTTAATTCTGTGTTCCCCTATCTTATTATCATTGATTTATGCAGCTAGGGTACTGATAGCATTTTCATGTACTGTGTTTGACTTTCTAACTAAGCCTTACATTTAATACACCATTTTATAAAAGGAACATAGAGGCACTGACTATGAAACTAGAGTTCTGCTCAGTTGTGACCTCTGATGCATTCTTCACAAAAGGAAATGATAAAGGATAAACTACAGCAGCTTCTACGTGCAGAAAAGAGAGGCATTTCTCCAGCAGAGGAACTATCCTCAAGGGACCACATGCAAATGCTGGGTCAAGTGCTGGGCCTGGTGGTCATTTCAAAGCTTTCTCAGTCTTGCCAAGAGACCTCAGAGACTCACTGCCAAAACATGTGTGTCTAACTTACTGAACTTAAGTCTGAGATCAAATAAGAGTGAGGGCAGGGAAGCACAGCCAAAAAGTAGGGTGCCTGGAGTCCACATATGGAACTCTGTTCCTGTTGCTCAGGGCAAATCTGAAGAGGAAGATTCTTCTGCTCTGTCAATTCATCTGGGATAGATGAGCATGTAAGCAAGGTAGTCCCTGTGTGGTAATGCTGGGAAGGAGGATCAGGATGGTACTGATGTACAGGAGAAGCCACCAAAAGTTAGTGGCCAAGAGGACACAGGTAGCAATTGGAATCAGCAGCACTGATTACATGTGGATAACTTCTCCGAGGACTACAAGATGAATGTGATGCTTTTTTCAGATGATCCCAGGGTTGCACTATATGGATGTAACTCTCGCACCCTCCTGGCCAAGATGGAATCTGCTCTGCAAGCAGCTCCAGCCAAGAAAAGATGCACATGGGAATGCAGCAGGGAAAGTCCCTTCCTCCCAGTGGCACCTGTTCCAACTGTGTCGTCCCCCCCCCCCCCCGCCCGAGTAAACACATACACGCACACCAGAATAGCACAACAAATATAGGAAAGAGAAACATTTATTTACAGAGGGATGAAAAACAACAGAGGAAGAAATTAGGGAGAACGGTAAAACTGGGTTACATCCAACATGAGGCCCCACAGACCCAGTGGTACCACAATATAAAAGGATAGACTCAGAGATCAGGAATCCTGGGCAGAGTTCCAGTCCGGCAGTGAGTCTTTGGTGCTCCTAGTTGTCTTCAGTGCCTTTCCTCAGCAAACCCCGCCAGTGCACTCTTCTGCCGCTCTCAGCAGACCCCTGTGCTGAACTAGCTACAACCTCCCTCCTTAATTCCAATGAAAAGTCACAAGCCCCAGTACTCATGGCCCAGTATGGTTCTGGGAGACTGTGATACCAGGTCCAGTTCTGGTTTGCCCTTATCAGGTGATTCCTTCCTGGCATGGTGCTCCTCCTGGCTCCCGTCCTGGGATATCCCCAGTCAGATTTTTTGTCCTTCCCAGGCTTCAGTCTGGTTCTCAGCTGCTTTGCTACGGGAGGGCCTGCTCGCTGTAGGCTCTTTTGTGTGGCGCTACAGACACACTCGCCCCGATGCGCTCCCTCTGAAACAACCTGCCCTCTGTCCCTGGAACCACTGGCATTTTGGCTGTCTCAGGACGAGGGTTTAAAGGGGCCCTGCTCTCTAAATCCCCAGGGGTTACATGGGATTTACCCAATATGTCAAATACAGGAAGAAGAAAATGTGTGATTTATCTCAGCCTTAGAAAAATCATGACAGGAATGAGCAGCAGGCCTCAGCTGGTTGGGAACCCATTGTGCATCGTCAAGAAAAGTACCTTGCCTGCTTAGAAAGCACAGCAACTGCTCTGGCAGTGCCACCATCCTGAAATCATTGGCTCCTATTTGCAGGCTCAGGAGCAGTCTCCTGTCCAAGCCTGACCGTGAGTACACTCTTGAAATGAGTAGCAAGGATTAAACAGTGAGAAGTGTGTTAAAAGCAGGAGGTCTGCACTGTTTATTTGTGAGGGAAGAGAGGAACTGCATGTGCAATGTTGTTGTAGTTGTGTCGGTCCCAGGATAATATCCAAAGGACCTGTATATGACATTTTTATCATTTTCTTAGGCTACCTCAAAGATGCCTGAGGTACAGAGAGGCGTGAATGATGTAGTTGCAAAATTTACAACATTTTTGCAGCATAGGCAGTTAGAGCTTGCAATTAACCATGGCAGAGATGGGGTTAAATACTAAAAACCACCTAAAAGGTGAGGAAAAACAAGAAAATTTCATGTACTAAATCCCCAGTTTTTCTTATGAAAATTGATCTTTCATTAATTTACCAAGTCAATAACCCTCTCTCCTTGATACTGAATCATACAAATCCCAATTTGATACAAAGAGAACTGAATGATTTTCTAAATGACTGGTATTTACAATTGTTTTTTTTTAGTGTCTATTTTCAAGAGTTAGTCTTAAGCATATAATTGAGCTTCGTTGGAGACAAGATATACTCTTATCCTTTGTTTTCCCTTCTGAAGGGAAGCTAGCTGAAAGGAAAGTAGGATAGAAAGATGAACTGATCTTTCAACAAATCCTAATTGTCTTGTGCTGTAGATTCTGGTTCTCTCTCTAGAAAAAGAAATGGCCGTGAGATCAGTAAATGTGGGAGGCAGTCTGAGGATATCAACAGTGGTATCTAGAAATGCCTGCTTAAAAATAATGTATAACACCACAATATTAGAAGTGTCTTACTTTTAAGCCAAAGCAGTGAAATGCATACAAACAGCATTGCATTATAATTAGCATTTACCTTGAACAGCTCTCTCTCAGGAAACTTTAAAGGTTACACATACAATAATTGAAAAAAGAGAGAATTATTATCAATAGGTCTGAGAGGACTAACAGATTGTCATTGATAAATCTATTTTATCCACTGCAGTAACCAGCCTTTTGTTAAGCTGAATAGATAACCTTTTGTATAAAACCATCGATATTAGATAGCAACATTAATGACTTCAGAAAAATTGCAGAAGTTTTATGCTGTATGTGATAGCATTGATGGTTAGCGCTGTGTGAAAAGAAAAACATTTTTCATTTTATTCCGGGGACATTTCAGTTTTCTATGTAATTATGACTATGATACCTTCACCTACTGAAAGAAGAAGTGGTTAAGTGAGCATCTAGAAATGTGGAATAAGATGTGGTGGTGGTTGCGGTAAGTTTGAGAGAGAAATATGGACTATATTTTCAGAAACACATCATTGCACTCTTTATTGTTTACACAATCGCCTGATTAGTTGGGCATTTTTATGTGCACGTCAAAAATTGTAAATTATATACATTTGTATGTGCAAATGGCCAAACAGGCATTTAGGCCTGAACCAAAGCCCTTTGAAGTCAATGGAAATATTGTTGTTGATTCAGTTCAGACCCTGAACTGGAATTTGCATAGACAAATATCTGGCTTGTACTTGTGCAGCTTTGAAAAGCTGACACTACATAAAAAGGAAGGTGTTATGATGAAAGAGGAGAGGAGGTGCAAGAAAAAGAAGGTTAAAAGGAGGAGGATAGAGTTACTGATGGAAGAGAGAGAGAGGCAGAGCACACTCCTGCAGGGGTTGGGTGCATTTTAAAATGGCACTGAGTAGGCAACCAGCTTCTGAAAAGGCACATAAGAAGTAATCAGCCACTAACGTACATGTGGTGGTTTGCCTGCTGTTCCAAGTGTCCATAACAAAGTGGACCATCCTCACTTTAATAGATTAGAGAAGCTAGCTCAACTTCTGGTGGTACTGCTTTGAAAAATTTGAGGACAACCGTCATTTAAAAGGGAGAAAAAAAATTAGCTGCAACTGCCTTTCAATCCTGGAAATCCTGTGCATGAGAAATGCAAACAAGAAATTTGTTGATCTGTGTTACGATGTCATTAATGGTAAATACGTTTTTGTGTTTACTAGATTACATGATCAGGAAACTACACAAAATACACTCAACAGGTGTTTTAACGCTGTCATTTACAATACTTTGCTGCAAAATCAAGGATTATGGCCTATAATATTGTGTGGTAGGAAGACAAATTTTGTCCTTTCATTTCATGGGGATGGATCACTTATTACCTGTTCTGTTCATTCCCTTTAGGGCACCTGGCATTGGCCACTGTCCAAAGACAGGAAACTGGGCTAGATGGACCTTTGGTCTGACCCATTATGGCCGTTCTTATGTTCATGTAGTTTCAAAACACAAATATACAGTGGGCTCACTTAAAGTTAATTCTGGGTTTATAGAGATTACAGTATTTGGAGATGTTCCCCCTACTTAAAACAGAGCATACAGAGGATTTTTATGTCTGGAAGGATCTTTTTTTAATACAACCACTGTACATACAACACGCAATAGATTATCTTATTGCTGGGGTACTTTTTTGGACTGATAAAGTGGTGTGAGTGCATTTCAAAACTGTGTACAAAGGTCAGATACTAGATGTTATGAGGATGGACACCCTAAGAATACCAAAAAGAGGGGGCTAGAAAAGAGGATGTTGTGCTTGCGGCGAAAGCCGATAATGATGGACTTATTGTGGAGATATTATAGAGGAAAAATTGTCAGGACTGTTAGCAACAGCACCAGTGTGTGTAGAGAAGTGAGAGGAGTGAAAGATGACACAGAAGTGATGGCTTTATGTGGCCAGAGAGAATAGTGGAGTTGCCACTGGTAACAGAGGGGGAAAGATTTGGGAGGGAATGTGAGGAGGTCAGATGCAACATGTTGAAAACTGAACTCAGTGGGGCATGCTTCCAGTGATGTAAATATAAGGGAAAGGAAATGGTTAGAGAACACTTGTCTCAACTGGGCTTACATAGTTCCCTATTATTCTGAAAAACTACTTTTTCAAAACAAAAACAAACATTCACAGGCAGAGCTGTTCTTCTGGTTGCATGTCACTACATGCATTTCTTTGTGTACTGTACAGAGCGATTATAGTGATATCAGCAAACTTTCCGAGGAATTATCGACTACAAAGAAGATATGATATAATTTATGTGTTGTAGCTCATAACAACCATCAGTCTGTTCATTTATGTTTTATCTGAAAGACAAATGTCAAAGAACCTGCATGAACAACTCAGCTCTTTGTACCAGCAACTCATTATCCACCCCAATCAACTTGACTGTGTCACAAGTTGTTTCTCACAGGAACTTGTTTGATTGAAAGCTATAAAGGTTATAGCAGATGATTCCCTCACCATTCCAGTGTATATTGTATTGAGTGCACATGTCAGTGTTCTGTTCAGGAGAAGTAAATTTCCAAGAGTATTTGAAACCAATTAGTCACTGGCTACTGTTCATATGTTCCTTCAATTCAAGGGGCACAGTTTGGATGGTAATTTCCAACTGAGAGAATAACACTTTTTATTATGGGTACATGGGTGTTGTATTGTGATTCTTGAAGCACTGGGTCTATAGCTTTCTGATGGCTAGCCTCTCAGCCTTGCCTGTTGGCAGGCAGGAAAGCCTGTCAGATCACAATTAGCCAGATATGCTTGTGGAGGAACCCTCCACTGTGCACAAGGTGGGTGAGGAGGGTCAGGTTTTGGGATTGTCTCTCCATGTGTTATGAGAGATAGAGGAGGAGGTAGGATGGAGGTAGGTCTGATAGGCTGTGGGATGAGGGGAACAGGGAACAAATAATTCCCTTTTCACCCCCATCTAGTTTGCCCAGAAAGATTAATTCAGTCCAGCTCCATTAACTTTTCTGTAAAGCATCCTTGAGTATTCTCAAAAGCCAGGGCTGCTGAAGGGATTTCTGATCAAATGGCTTAAATCAAGCTCTGCTATAAGGGAACTGGGGGGAAGCATCAGGAGTCACAGAAAGAGCAGGAACACAGGGTCTGCATGCAGATGGACCTGATCCCTCCCCCCACAGATCATGTTGTGATCTGCCTGGCTTATAAGTAGCTTTTCTGTAGGGGGCAATCCTCTGATAGAATGAAATGGGATAGTCTCCACAGGGGAATCTCTGTGGTGATTTTCTTGTTTAACAAACAAACAAATACCAACAAACTGCACCTACCTGCATCCTGAGGCTTTTAACATGCAAAGGGAAAAACTGGTCCAGTTGCTATTGTATCTGCCATTCTAAAAGCCACTCCGACTTGAGGCTTAAGGGACAGCTACTTTAAAAGAAGGCCACTCACAGATCCCCATACACACCAATGGAATCCTGCAGATATCTATGAACATCTGTGTGGCATTAGTTTCAGGAACTCTTCCTGTATCTGTGGATGGCAAGGCCAATATCCTCTAGCCTGTCCTATAGGGACCACTCCCTTCCCTGAACTAGCAGCTTCACCCTGCTGTCCTTTTCTCCAAGCAGAGTGCTGCTGCCTAGCTCTTGGATCAGGGTCCTGTTGAATGCACTTAACCACTGTGTCAACTCTCCTTTGCTTCCAGTGGGGGGTCCCCTTGCCACCACACACACACACACACACACACACACACACCTGTCCCATAGCATTTGGCTATTCAGAAGTCATGTATGTAGCCAAATACCATGCTCCTTGTGCAAAAGAGGACAGGAAAATATTTTAAAATGTCCTCTGTCTATCTTCTGCTATATTGCTTTCCCAGAAGTGCTTGTAGATTTAGCACCAGATTAAATTTTAACATGCTTTACCCCAGGGGTACCTCCACTCTTGGAATTTTGTTCTGTTTTGGGATATGAGTGACCCCATTCCTGGTATTCAATCCCCTTAACTTGCCTCTCTCAATGGAACTTCTTGGCCTTCCATGTTGGGAATATTGAAGAACCTAGACATGGTTGTGCCCTGCCATTTCTGGGGCATGCCCAGCATCGCAGCTATCTCGCCTGTCTATGTCTATTGTCATCTACATTCTGTCCAAATCTTACACACTGCTCCATTTGAAATGAGCCAAAATAATGTGTGATATTATGGCTTCTCTGAGCTATCTCACCAGTTACTGTAGGATGACTCTTCTTCCTCAAATACAGGCAAGACCAAATTATTGACTTTTACCTTCAATGGATGTTGAGGGTGTTTAGCAACTTGCTGTATCAAAACTGACTATACATGGGAAACAGTTAAATGAAATGTACACCAAGCACTGTCAAATGTGCTAAGTAAGCTCACTGAAAAATAAAAAAACATTTCCCTCTACTAACTTGTTTTAGTAAATGCAAGTGTTGTTTGTAACAATAGTAACTGAACAATTTTCAGACTGAAGTGTGATTTTTAAATTTCATGGTATCCCTTTAAATATTGTGTTTAGTACTAGATTGCATGTGAAAATGACAGCATATTGGAAAATCAGAGCTTATCCAGAAGGACAAGACTGGAGATGTGGAAAGGTTACACCAGCTTTCTAGAGACAATTATACAGTATCTGGTATAAAAAATGAGCCATTCCTTTAAAAGGAAAACACCTAACTTAAGACACGATAAAGCAAAATGTTCCAAAAGTTACGAAGAAATTTGTTCATCAGTTCAAGAGAATGTGGGACCAATATGACTTTGAGCTGCTGAAAAGTGTATGCTTCTTCAGAGAAAACAGAAAAGTGAATCTCTGGTACAAATTTTAGTAGAGATAAGAAATATGTCAGCATAATGCTCACTGATAAAACTTTATGAGAAGGCTTTATGGAACACATCAGAGTGTGGGTTATGAAACACAAAAGCAGCTATTTGTACAAACAGACCTTACCATAAAAAATGGATAACATTACAGTACAGAGAACTGCAGATAAGCAGGCAACTAGTTACAAGGCATGCTGCCCAGAAACACTCAAAAGTTCCTGTGATGAAATCCTGGCCCCATTAAAGTCAATGGTAGTTGTGTCATTGACATCAATAGAGTGAAGATTTTACACTTCTTTTTTTAAATGACAGGCACCATGCAACATGTGATAACTTTCTAGCTTAATATCTGTTTCTTAAAGTGAAGAATTATAACTGATTAGTTTTTCAGGAAGAAAGGAAGCTGATACAAGCTGTGGAATTCCATCAATGTGGAATGGTTCTCTATTTCAGTTTCAGCCATCATTTCTGGATGTTTAGGTTTTACTGTGCTTATGATGCTAATGGACACTTATTTGTTCTGATTTGTTCAAAATCACTATCCTCAGAAGTGTGGGTATTTTGGACACATCTCTCTTGCCTGCCAAATGATAATGCCTTTATTTTCTATGCAATAGGGTGGGTTGTTTTTTTTTAATTTTGGGGGAGGGAGATTGTTTGCATGTCCAGATAACACTGGTCTACAGTTTTTGAGAAGTCGTCTGCTTCAGAGATAAAATGTGCTATTTATTATGTATTTTGATGTGCTGAATTCAAATATGACAATTAAAACAACTGATTGGCTACTGTTTCTAAGTTATTTAAGTTTTTACATTTTATGTCTATGTATATTGTGTAGATAGTAGAGTTTTAATCATAAATTGTAAACCTAGGTCTTTTCATGTGTTTATGGTTGCTTTACATGATAATATTTCACCTGTCCTGTATATGTAACACTTTAAAAATCAGCAAAAGGGTTATATAACTACAATTTATTATGAAACAAAAGGCAAAAAACTATTATGTACATAGTTTAGTCCTATTCAGTGTCTACTTGGTGCTTCTTGGCTTGTCTCTTGTATTCATTAAATGGAGCATCTCTTGTCATTGTCCAGCAATAGTCTGCAAGCATTGATGGGCTCCATTTGCCCTGATAGCGTTTCTCCATTGTTGCAATGTCCTGGTGAAATCGCTCGCCGTGCTCATCGCTCACTGCTCCGCAGTTCGGTGGAAAAAAATCTAGATGAGAGTGCAAAAAATGTATCTTTAGTGACATGTTGCAACCAAGGCTTTTGTATGCCTTGAGGAGGTTTTCCACCAACAACCTGTAGTTGTCTGCCTTGTTGTTTCCGAGAAAATTTATTGCCACTAACTGGAAGGCTTTCCATGCCGTCTTTTCCTTGCCACGCAGTGCATGGTCAAATGCATCATCTCAAAAAAGTTCACGAATCTGAGGACCAACAAAGACACCTTCCTTTATCTTAGCTTCACTTAACCTTGGAAATTTTCCATGGAGGTACTTGAAAGCTGCTTGTGTTTTGTCAGTGGCCTTGACAAAGTTCTTCATCAGACCCAGCTTGATGTGTAAGGGTGGTAACAAAATCTTCCTTGATTCAACAAGTGGTGGATGCCGAACACTTTTCCTCCCAGGCTCCAATGACTGTCGGAGTGGCCAATCTTTCTTGATGTAGTGGGAATCTCTTGCACGACTATCCCATTCGCAGAGAAAACAGCAGTACTTTGTGTATCCAGTCTGCAGACCAAGCAAGAGAGCAACAACCTTCAAATCACCACAAAGCTGCCACTGATGTTGGTCATAGTTTATGCACCTCAAAAGTTGTTTCATGTTGTCATAGGTTTCCTTCATATGGACTGCATGACCAACTGGAATTGATGGCAAAACATTGCCATTATGCAGTAAAACAGCTTTAAGACTCGTCTTCGATGAATCAATGAACAGTCTCCACTCATCTGGATCGTGAACGATGTTGAGGGCTGCCATCACACCATCGATGTTGTTGCAGGCTACAAGATCACCTTCCATGAAGAAAAATGGGACAAGATCCTTTTGACGGTCATGGAACATGGAAACCCTAACATCACCTGCCAGGAGATTCTACTGCTGTAGTCTGGAGCCCAACAGCTCTGCCTTACTCTTGGGTAGTTCCAAATCCCTGACAAGGTCATTCAGTTCACCTTGTGTTATGAGGTGTGGTTCAGAGGAGGAGGATGGGAGAAAATGTGGGTCCTGTGACATTGATGGTTCAGGACCAGAAGTTTCATCCTCTTCCTCGTCTGACTCAAGTGAGAATGATTCTGGTGCATCAGGAACTGGCAGTCCTTCTCCGTGGGGTACTGGGCGTATAGCTGATGGAATGTTTGGATAATGCACAGTCCACTTTTTCTTCTTTGACACACCTTTCCCAACTGGAGGCACCATGCAGAAGTAACAATTGCTGGTGTGATCTGTTGGCTCTCTCCAAATCATTGGCACTGCAAAAGGCATAGATTTCCTTTTCCTGTTCAACCACTGGCGAAGATTTGTTGCACAAGTGTTGCAGCATATGTGTGGGGCCCACCTCTTGTCCTGATCTCCAATTTTGCAGCCAAAATAAAGGTGATAGGCTTTCTTAACCATAGTGGTTATACTGCGCTTTTGTGATCCAAAAGTCACTTCACCACAAACATAGCAGAAGTTATCTGCACTGTTCACACAAGTACGAGGCATCTCTGCTCACTTTGGCTAAACAGAAATGTGTCCCCTTGCAAAATCAAACACTGACAAATAAGAGAGCACGACACTGTATGATTTCTAGAGCTGATATAGGGCAATTTGTTCAGCAGAGTGATGTAAGCTTCGTTATGATTGCATCAGCCATGACTTCTAGGAATAACATGATGCAATTCATATCATGTATGATGCAATACCAGCTTCAGATTACATCATTCATTGTTTTGCCTAAAAAGCAAGTACTGTCCAAACCCAGTCATAGATTTATGCATAGATCCAGTCAAAGATGTATTTTAGTCATTTCTGGTTTAAATTGAGATCCCTTCCCTTTATAACTCACTTATCCTCCGCCATTCCCAAGTCAAGGGTCGTATATACTGACCCAATAGCATACCTTGAAAACTAGAGCCAATCAACAATTTTAAGCATCATTTTCGTTCTCAGTGACCCAGAATTAGTAAAGTTTGACTACATTTATTTCAGAAGCATTTTGCCTGTAGAGCAGTGTAATGTGTCCGGTCTCCTGACATCTGCAGAATTTTGCACCTTTCAGCTACTTGAATTGAATGGCTTTCTTTGTCACGTCCCAGGGATAGAGTCTGCGCCACTGAAGTCAATTGCAAAACTACCACTGATTTCAATGGGACACTAATTCATCCTAGGGGTAGCAGTAAAATGAGGAACTCAGAAGGTCCCATTTACCATTGTACATAATGCAGGGGACAGGACTGGTATTGTTGGCAGAAGTTGGCTCTCTTTCCACTTGTTAAACTGGTAGAAGATTAAAGCTGTGTGTGTATATACAGAATGACCTTGAAAGCTACTGTCCATATATCAAGTGTTTGACAATCAGTTGGCTACTGCAGTTAGCATGAAGGCTGCCTTAAAAGTGGAGGAAAAAGCTATTCCTTACATGTTCTGCTACATTTTCTGAAGGATAAAATTGCAGAAGAGCTGAGAAGACTGGAAAGTCAAGATCGTTTAACAGGGCAGATTTACCTCCAAATTCAAATGGTGCTCTATGCTAAGCTTCCAAGGGGGCACTGCCCACCCTCTGCTCCAGCATTGCAGCCTTAATCCTGGCCCCATGCAAAAAAAGACCCTGGGGATTGGCCTGGCGTGGGAACACCTCCTGCTCTCACGCCCCAGCTGCAGAGGGCAGGGGTGTAACAATATTCGGATAGACTCCAAGCCCAAATTCAAAGTGGATTTTTCTGTATAACACTGCAGTGCCTCCTAATGGTGCCCTGTTAATTTGCCACCCACTTAAAAAATATCTATCCTAAAACATGCTGCTCTCTTCTTACTCTTCCCTCTGCCCAAAATCTGTCAATCTATCCCTCTCCTCACCTCCCCAAGTCTTTGAAACATCTTCTCTCGTTATTTTCACTAACCTTGGTTTCTCTGTCCTTTTCCTTCCCCACCCCACCTTCGTCACATAGCGCTAGCTACAGAACCCATTCTCGACGGGCTAGAAATAAAAGATCACAAATGCAGCCTTCTGTTGTCCAGGGTAGACAAGTGGCTACTTCCTGAGGTGTTGTCCTCATGGCTCACTGCCCAGTGGCTACCACAGGAACTGGAGGGCAGCAGGAAAACAGATAAGGAGGCAGGTGGCATCACAACCCTGCCTTTGCAAATCATGAAGGGATCTATTCAACACTATCATCAATGGAAGGGGTTTTTTAGAAGCCCCTTCACCCAAAAGGTAAAACTACTCTAACTGTTCTTTGGCCCTGTATGTTTTCTGAAATATACCCTGATAGCTAAAACAACTCAATTAGGCAATTATCAGTGAATGTTATCTGGGAGCAGGGTTCGGTATGCCAAGCAGATTTCAAATCACTAAAAACAGGTTTTGATACATGGGAATGTAGTAGAATGACATGATCCTGATCAACCACTAATTCTTGTGGCTAAGGCTTCTCTTTCTGGGCTGGGCTCTCTCCTTCCTGGCCAATTTGGGAAATATTCCATCGCTTATTCATACACAGAGGTTCTTAACGCGAGTGAGCATGCTTACCCAGTGATTGAAGCTTTTAGCTGTCATTTTCAGAGTGAAGCAATTTCTCAACTACCTGTGAGGTCAAAAAATGTGCATTAATCACCAATCACAAAACCCGGCTTCAATTTTTAGAATTGAAAAGACAGAAATGATCCTTTTATTGAATCACATCTCTGGAGAGATAGGACACAACTAGATTGCCCATTAGTGTGGCATCAAATATGCTGCTTCATGACATAATGCTGTGCTGAGGGGAATTACAGGTTGCCTTTGGAATGCACAAAGACCTTGAAGAGGCACCCCTGTATATGAGGTGTTGCCCTCACATATCACTTTTCTGGACAGTTGATCCAAATCAACCAATTAGCTGGGTTAGTCATAGATGGTAGAGATAGCAAGGAGTTTTGGGGTCATCCAACTAATCTCCCTGCTAGTGCAGAATGGTTACCAGACATACCTGTCTGAGTGTTTTTGTTGTTGTTTTTTTGTCCAGCCATGTCCTAAAAGACCCAAGGGATGGGGCTTCTGTCACTTCTATCTGGAAATTTTTCCAAATACATCTCACTGTAAAGAAGTTCTTGATATTCAGTGTCATGTTTTCCTTTTCCGGATTTCATCCCATTATTCCTTGTTGCACATAATAAATAATTCCTTTCCCTCCTTGGTCTTTATATCTTTTAAAATATTTGCAGATTATTGTGTCTGTCTTTAGTTATCATGGACACCCTTGATTGTTTTTGTTGTTCCTTCTGTCTTTCCACCAATTTGTCACTGTCCTTCTCATACTATGGTATTGTAACCCTCTGGACTCACCCCTGCGGCACCTCCTGCTGGTCTATTCCAGGAATTAGCTCATTCCAGCTCCAGAGAGCCCTCTGCAGGCCCATGATCTGCCTTACCTGTGGCCCCATGTCTCTCCCAGGACCCTGGTGCCCCATTTACTTGGGGTGCTGCCCCCTGGCAGTAACCCCTTTTAGCCTCAGGGTCTCCCCCTCCCAGGGGAACCCCCACCCCCACCTCACCTCAGTATATGGCTACTGCCAGTCATTATGGCTACTGCCAGTCACTGCCCCCACACCCTGGGGCAGACTGCAGTATCAGCCTACTCATCATTGGCAAAGTTGGGTTTGGATCTGCTGCCTTTACCTACCCCTGGGCTGTCCTCTGCAACTCCCAGTACTTGCTGCCTGCTGCTAGGCCGCAGCCTGGGGCTTTCCAGGCTGGAGCTCCCCAGATCCTCTGCCTTTCCCCAGCCCTGCTCCACTCAGGTACCCTGTCTCTAGCTCCCTGCAGCCAGGCCCTTCTCTCTCACAGTCTTTTTATACAGGCCAGCTGTGGCCTGATTGGGACATGGCCCAGCTGCAGCTGCTTCCCCAATTGGCCTAGCTTTTAGAGCTGCAGCCCTCTCTAGGGATGCTTTTTAAACCCCTCTGGGCAGGAGTGGATAACCACCCTGCTACAGGTATCCAGAACATCATTCCTCTTGTGACTGCACCAGACCTGTATAGAGAGGAACTATTATCTCCTTGTCCTGTGATATGCTGTTTTTATATGTCTATGTATCCCGAGACCTACTAGATCGTAGAGATTTAATTTTCATGATGTTTCAATGGGTGAGGTTGTTTTATGCCAGTGGCATCCATCTCCTCCATAGGCTGTTTCTGTATATGTAGCTCAAAATCATGATGGTGCCATATGGCAAATGTTGCTCTACATCACCTCTGTTTCTTTCAACAATTGAGGATGTGTGTTTCCAATTATTTTTAGCAGATCTGATCTTGTTCAGGCCACATGAACAGAAAAGTTGTATATGACTAAATATGAAATTATTTAGTAGTTTAGATATTTACTTTCAGTAGAGAGAGGATATCTCCTGCTGAGAGGATTAACTATTTCCAGAAAGTATCCTCATCTTGCATAAGATTTTTATGAAAACCATCCACGTATGGTTTATGTGAAAGCCTTAGCTAGATAGCATACCTGGTGGTCAGATATAAAGAAGGATATTGAAGAATCAGTATAAAACTGTGAAACTTGCCATTTTGTACAGCCAGAGTTTTTTCTTTTATCACCAGACCTGTGAATATGACCATTATCCCTATGGAGGAAAGCTGACAGATCTTGCAGGCCCTCCACGATTGAATTTTCCAATTATTTTTTCCAATCAAAATGTTCAAAAATCAACAGCATGTCCTCATTTATTACTAACAATATCCTTAAGATGTCATTCTTGCAATTTTTGGCATACTCAAAGAAGATCTGTAATGGAACTTCTTGAGGTCTAAGAACTCTTAGCAGTTTAATAAAATAGGATTCATTTAGTCAGCACTCTAACATACAGATTTTAATGGGGAAGCCAACAATTGTGGTGGTAGTTTTTAAACCATCACCAAAAACTGTTAAGGAAGAAAGTGTTTTTAAATTAGAAATCATTCTTTTTTGCAATTATATCAAACGCTCTAGTGTGATGGTACAATTTCCTTCAATATACTTTTTTGAATGAAGCTTAAGTATCTTTGGAGTCCATTGTGTTAAATGCAAAGTTATGTATTATCATGGACTAAGGACAATACAGAAAAATATGTCAGACAAGAGCATTTTTTTTGGAACAATAGGTGTGAAATATCAAGGGGAGGGTGAATGCAAATTCCCCATCCCTAGTTATGCAAAGAAAACAACCCAGCCTTCTGGAGTGCTGCCTTGGGGACTGGTCTTTGTCTGCTGATCCCCTGTTACACGAAGCCAAGATCAAAGGGCCAGGCTGTATAAAGGACAGCCGGAACTAGCCATTGGTTGTTCTGATTCTGAGCTAAGTCTGTTATGAATTTGTAATCACAGAAAAGCCCCTTTGTGTGGTTTGAAGGACTGACTTCTACCCCTTATTGTAGCTGGGAGGGGTGTGATCTCTGGTTAGGTTATTAGCATGTGTGTAAGTTATTTCATTGTTTTTAATGTGTTTTCTCAGTAATACTTTCCCCTTTTACCTTAAGAATAATGGTGCTTGTTTATAAACAGGTGTGTGGTAACATATATCACTGCTGGCAACTACACTGTTCATAAGCTTTCAGAAAGTGAGCAAAGTGGCCTGTTTAGTCAGTCTGGCTTGCTGGGAATATTATAGTGCAGGCAGGGAACTGTGCAGCCTGGAAAAAACCCAGGAGGGAGAGAGATCTGGGTCTCTACCCAAGAGCGGTGATGGCTAGGGTGCTGGGAGTTGAGAAGGGGTGCCCTCGAGGGACCACAGTTGGGGAATACAGGCGCAGTTGCTGTGAACTGTGACATATAGGCCCACTCTTTGATTTATCTCCGTTATCAGATATCACATTTGGATGCTCAATTTGGCATTTACAGTGTAGGTGGTTAAAGCAATTAAGGCACCCACATATGAAAATTGGTCTCTTTGTTTGGGATGACTAAAACCTTCTGCTTCTGAACAAACAATATGTACATATTTGTGATTCACCACACACTCTTCATTCTCCTTTTCAGTCGGGCCTAATAAAAATATGAACTTTTTGCATAACTAACTGTCCGTATGGACCCTGCTGACATGCACTAACTGTTCTTTAACGCACCTTATTAGTCCTCTTTGAAAGAGGACTAAGCAAAGCGCATTAAGGAATTGTTAATGCATGTCAGCAGGGTCCACATGGATAGTTACTCCACAGGAGGCTAGTGTGGGGTCGATTTATATTCCAGCTTGCCCTGAACAAATTGTTGCTGTAATTAAACTGTGTGTGTGTGTGTGTGTGTACAGTGTATTTATACACATACATACACACACACAGAGGTTAGCATGTGTGTGACATTTTTCAGAGATCTGAAACAAAATCAGCTTGATGTGTGTTTTATACACTATTATATAGACTTTAATGAAAACCTTCACACAAATAATGAATTTGGCAGATAATGGAATAAGGGGCTCTAACAAGGCAGGGCTTCTCCCCAGTTTGCACAGGATCTACTGCCACATCCACAGTCTCCTTTAGGAAGCATTATTTTCTAAACTTAAAACAAACAAAAACAGCTTCTCGGCTCACCCTGGGCTACAAACTCCAAGCTTTATCTTTCAGGCTTTCTCTGCCTCTCCTCCCAGTGGACTTGGGCAATCCTGCTGCTCCTGCTTCCCAACTGAATGACTAAGTCTCTCACAGGGTTTTTAATGGTCTTTTCTTTCCTCTGCCTCCCTGGCCCAGATGCCCACTTTTTAAAGAAAGCCTAATCTGAGTCAGCTGATGTAGCACAGATACATTGGCCCAGCTCCCTCTTAAAGGACAGTGTCACCTTGTGTCAGCAGGCTTTCTTTCTAAGTCTCTTGTCCTATTCTCTTGTAGTTCAGAAGTGACCAGAACTCGCAACCCTCTGATGCATGATCAGTGGCCTGTTGAAGAAAGCTTGGTCTCAGTTCAGTTCTGGGAGTCCACATCACAAAAAGAAACCACATAATTGATTCAGCAGAGGAGCCAAGTTTGAATAGAGAAGCCAGTTTCATTACCCTTTCACCAAGAGCACTGCTCCTTCCAGAAAAAGAGTGAGCAACAGTGGGGAAGTTTGCACCACTTCTGCCTTTTTTTAATCTATATTTACTTTTGGCATGCAAAACAAAAGGTCACAGGTAGCCATGAGGATTGGTCGTCTTTAATAGATGTGGGTGGGAAATACGTTTCCTGTCCAGGGAAACATTTTGAGATTTCAAACATTTCTCCTGTCCTGAATCAGGCCAAAAAGGCAAAAAAAATGATTTTTTTTTCATGGAAACAATATCCTACAATATTTGTTTCAGAACCACCAAAATGTGGCATGTCCTAAATGAAATATGCTCTCCCAGATCTTGCATCAGGGCTGCAATGGTGCGGGGGACTGTGGAAGCCCAGGAAGCTGCTGACTGAAACCGACAATTTTTGTCAGTTCCAGTGCTGCCAACCACTCAGTAGCAGCAGGGAAATTGACCAGACTCTTGTTGTCAAGTTAACTGCCTGGGGTTCATCCAGATTGAAAAGTTTCACAACAATGGTTTGATTTTGACCCATCAGCAAATTCTAATAAAAAATTGTTTTGTTGGAATTTTTCCAACTAGCTCAAGTCTCTAGTATCTGTGGATGATAGTGTAACATTGAATGCTTTGTATAAATTGTATATAAAGTATTGAATATGAAAATACATTGAGAGAGATTGAGCATTTTGATAGTCCTATAAATAACAACTTACATCAAGAAAAGATCAAAAAATGGGTTACTTTGCTATTTTAAAACACTTGAAATTTGGTCTAATCTCTTGTGCAATATTCAGGTCTCAAATATTTCATATTCACCATAAAATTAATTGTATGGAATACAATTTAATGAAAATCTTTACAGGTGAATTGGCAGCTGTTGAAATATATTGTCTTATACTGAGTACTGAAAATTGTTGTCCTTTCATAGCCTGATTATGTATTTCTTGCACACTCAGAGCTCCCTTTAACTTTAGTGAGAGATTTGGGTACATAAGGAATGTTGGATTAGGAGCTTCAAAGATTTTTCTTGTCCACATTATCTTCCAAACAAAGAGTTAGATAGTCAGCAGATGTTACTTGTGAATTGTAGTTACAAAAGAATTTACAATGCTTAAAAAAAAGAAAAAAAAACTCAGCAGGAATTCAGGCTTTCTTAGCATCTGAAAGTGGGACTAATTTATATGCATGACTTTTCAGCTAATTGTATTGTGATAAATTACCATGTCTTTAATATAATAATAGTGTTTTGGTTGTACAGTAAATGTTAAATGCAAATCACCCAGTGCTAATGTTTCGAAACTTCGTTACATCACAAGTTTTAATAAATTAGAGCTATCAACAAAGTCATAATAGTTAATGAAGTTAGTATTAGAGGGAGCATGTTCAAATATATAAACCCTCTTGTGTGACCTTGTGCGAGTTACTTCTCCTTTCTGTGCCTCAGTTTCTCCACCTGTACAAGGCAAATGATGATACCGATTTTCCTTTGTAAAGTGCTTTGAGATTGATGGGTCAAAAGTGTTGCATAATGGCTAAGTAGTAAACTTTTTTAAAGGTTCCATGAATATTATATTTTGTCTAACCCTGGTCTATTTTCTATTTAATGCTTGTTTTCACTATGTGTGTGTGCGCGCACACACACACACACACACACCCTCCTTCTATTTCAATGCCCTAATTCAGGACATTAGAAACAGGTTTGTGTAAATCCTGTTAGTTTCAGTTTGTATGAGACTGCATAAATAATGTACTCAAAGCACAGATCCTCCTTCCATTACTAGCTTCTCAAGCCAACCCACCTTGAATATTGTTGGTATGGAAAGGCACATCTGAATCCCCAAAGAGTGAGTTGGACTTGGTAAGAAGAGTAGAAATTCATAAATTATTAAACCAGAACATGAAAAAATGCATAAAATATTAGTGCCCGGGGTACTGTCACTGCATCATCTTACTACATCTCAATCTGTATATACTGTACATTCGTTTTCAGAACAGCTAGTTGTAAGAAACCATTCTGAGCCATTTGCAGTACTAAGAGCACTCAGATAACATAAGAGACTGCTCACTCAAAATACACACTATTCACTTTTAAATATTAATGAACTGACACTACAAGTTGCCAAAAATTCTCGGCCACCACTAATTGTTCGCGGAACAACAACACGTTCTATTTCCTTTCCATTGGAGCATTACACACATAAAATGGAGAACAACAACACATTTTACATAAATATTTATATTGACTTACATTCGTATTAATGTTTTGACATTTGGATGAACCTTTGCTAAATTTAATTTCAACTTTTCTAAACAGCAGGGCAATTATGTGATTATTTTTAATAAGCCTGTATTTAGCTTTTTACCTTCAAAACACTACATAAGCATGATTGAATCCTCCATATCATACATAAGGTAGGCAGCTATTAACCCTATTTTATTTGTGGGAAAATTTTGGCATAACAGTTAAGTGATTGACTCCTGCTCCCAGAGGCAATCAGTGTTGGAGAAGGGTTGCCAACTCTGCCTGAAGCTATTCTGGAAAAAAAAAAATTTCCAACATGACGTACCATCATTTTCTTAAAATATCCTATTAAAATCTCCCAGATTGCTTTCAATAATCACCTGGAGATTGATGCTGATTCCAGGAGACTCCAGGCCAATCATGGAGGGTTGGCAACCGTATATCAGAGCCAGCCTGAGAACTGAATTCCTGTGTTGTAGTTCTGTGTTCAAACCAGCCTCTTGAAAATGGCCAGTTTTAAGAGTTGTACGATTCTAATAGTTTACATATGGTGATTCTGAGAGAGATTTTTGTCTTACCTATTGATAAGCAGCATAACGTCCGCATCACTTCAGTGATTCCCAGCTGTGTATTAGGCCCTAGAAGTTTGTTACCCACTGGCATAGGTTGGAAGAGCCAATAGCTATTTCCAAGATTGGGGCAGTGTAAAAAAGTGGCTTTAAGCCACCTTTGCATCCCACCATTCCCTGCAAGTCCTGCACTTGGGTCCAACTGAGCTGGACCCAAGAATGTGGGCCATGGATTTCGTTATATCTCAAATTCAATCCAGTCTCCTTGGTAGCCTCTGTTGGAAAACATAGGCCCAAATATCATAAGCCATTTAAAAAATTGCCCAAGATAAATGCATAGAAAAGAGATGCTCTTCTTCTTTGCAAGATTTTATTAATTCCAATTACTCTTCAGCTGTGTATGTGGTTTATGGAGTAAGCCTTCGATCTTATGGTCCCTCCTCTCCTCTTCTGCTCAAACACCTTTTGTTTGTTGGTTTGTGGCTTACGTGTGTTGTGTCAATTCTGATTTTGGACTCCAAGTTCTTCCCAGAAGGTATTGTCTCTTTTTACTTATTTTTCCGAAGCATCTAGGGCACCTCAGGTTGCTGCAAAAGTAATGAGTAAGGCATAGAGATTTACAAGAGTCCATTGGTGACCAAAATCCATCTCAACTACTATATTTCATAAGAAGCTTCCACCTGGAGTTAAGGGATCAGGCAGAAAGAGGGAAGGGAAATTACTGTCCACTCCCACTCTATCTGTGTAAAAGAAAATATTTCTCTAAGTTTAAAAACCTACTGACTTTTGGCATTTTTACTGATATTCATGGATAGAAACATACGGTTAGTAGCTATGAATAAATAAATAAAAGCATATATAATAATAAATAAAATAAAATAATATATAAATTTGCTGTGCAGCACAATGAAAATCCCTTTCTTGGTTTAGTGTGTGTGTTTGCACACACACTAAACCAAGAAAGGGATTTTCATTGTGCTGCACAGCAAATTGATATAAATGAAAATTAGCTGATTGTAAGAGATAATTAAACATGATTGTATCAGATAATTAAAAACTATGGAGAAAACATTAATTTCCACTGTATTGTAGTCAGGGCTTCCCCAGTGATACTACAATGGTTCATTTTCTTTTTAAAGTTTTATTAGATTGGTCGTTAGGATACCTATACAGTGTATAATGCTCTCTGTTTTAAATCTGATCTTTTCCCTCTAGTTTGTTCTGAATATTATGCAAGATTTAATGAATGTTAACTTTATGGATTGGTCAAAAAGCTTGTGAAAATGCAGCCATCTCTAAATCCTTAAGTGGGTCAAGATGAGCAGTGTCTGGGTAGTCTGATCATGGGTAGTGATGGGTGAACCCTTAAAGTTTGTGAGGTTTGACTGAAGTTAAACCACTGCAAAGATCTACTCACCTTACCACCTCTATTTTTTGGGAAAGGGGGCATGCAAATTACTGCAGTCTATGGGTTGCACTACACAGAGCAGCTGTGCAGCTGTTCTACACCAAACCAGATAGTGAGAGAGGTCAAACTATTCACAATAAACCAATTATTGAATGAATGTAGCCCTATATTCTGTTTGTGAATTGTCTGCTTTTTTTCTGACCTGTTGGTTATTTGAAATTATTCAATAAAGAGGTTTATGTAAACATATTTCAGCCTCAAGATTACTTGCAAACTATTTGCTGTGACTATTTGTAATTCATTATTCATGCTTTGGGATTGTTCATGCTGTGTGATTGTTCAGCTAAATCAGCTGGTAATATTTTGTGTTTCCTAACTGGATGACTCCAAAATCTACCAAGAGTTTGTAAATTGGCAGCATATATACTTCTGAATTTTGCACAAATATTCACAGCCCTTGCTCTTTCCATCACATTCTTTGCTCATCTGACAACAAGTAAAAGTGGTTGCAAACCACACTGAAGTGAATCAGAGGTTTTTATGTAAAGGAATGATTAAGGATACTTATTTATTATCATTTCCCCTGTTTCTAGAGAGGATTCCTTCACTCTTATCTCCCTGAAATCCCTTAAACCTGGGTTGTAAACTCAGGTACTCGGGGGGGAGGAGGGGAGAGAAGAGGCGTTACAATAGTCAGTCCATAATAATTACATCATTGTTTTTTTTATAATTCTATCTGTGTTCCCATATGGCTTCAGTAGATTGAAGTAACCTTTTGGTCATCTTTTTTTACTACATCTTCATCTGTCATATTAGCTTTTTCTATAGTACCCATCACCATAATATGCAAATTCTATTTATACTGTATTGTAATTTACAGACAGTATTACTAAAGTAGACAAGGGAAATACATTTAGTAAAATCAATTTTTGCATCAGGTGAATTATCTATATCAACCAATATCCTTTTCAAGTATTGTCTTTTTGAAGACCATAAAAGCCCATGTGTTAATAAGGCTCATCATCTCAGCTGCATATGAACTTTGTCTCTCCTTCAGATATGAAATCATCTTCTCACTATCTGAACCAATTTAAATCATTTTGCAAATATATTCAGTTACAGCTAGTAGACTGAAATATTAATTCTTCACTGTTAATATATAATTGCCTGTTCATAAAAGTAGAAACCTTTAAAACAAATGTATGCTTGCTTCAAAAATCAGCTAAGGTAAGCAGGCTATATGACAAGTCCTTTGTCTATTTGTCTCTCTTGAATTATTTCAATTTGCTGGAAGTAAAATTGAATTTTGGCAACTGTTATAATTCTGAGATCATTCTGGCTCACAAAACTATAAGGCAAAAAGAAATAGTTACTTACTGTAACTGTGGTTCTTCAAGATGCCAGTACTTAGAAAATCTTCAGAGTTTCTAAATAATATAGATGACAATTTTCTAACTCCCAAAGTGCTGCATCCAACATGGGGGAATTCTATATTAGCCCTCATCTTGACATATAAACAGGAAATGATCATTGAACTAAAAATTTGTGGTATCTTAGGTACAAGTTATCATAACTTGATCACATTTATTATGCGCAATCAGAATAAAGTACAAACCAGTATAGATAGGTAGATAGATAGCTAGATATCTCAGATCTCTTAGCAAAACATCCAATCTTGATTTAAAAATTGCCAGTGATGGAAAATCCAGCACAACACTTGGTAACTTTTTGCAATGGCTAATTACTCTCATTTTTTATACTGGTTTGTACTTTATTCTGTGTCACACACACACACAGTGCTTCAAAAAGGGCCAGTTTCACAAATCTGAAAACAATTATGGGCCAAATCTGCTGGGAGAAGAAATTAAACAGCCAAGCGTGAATGATCATTGGGAATTCTTTAAGATAATTTTACTAGATGCCCCAAAAGCCACAATTAGAAAAGAAGGCCACTTTGCTTAAAAACCAGCCTGGCTTAGCTGCTTTCATTTCCTGTCAATAAATATCTAGATCTAGCTCTATATATAAAAAGCAAATGGACAAAGAGGAAGCTGGGAGCAATGGATATAAATCAGAAGCTGGAATTGTAGAAAATTGACAAGGGAAACAAAAGGACTCATGGGAAAATCCATGTCCAGCAGAGTTAAGGACAATAAGAAGTTTAAGTATATTAGGAACAAAAGGAATCTTTATGGTATTAGTCTATTACTTGATGGCAATGGAAGAATTATCCATAATAATGCAGAAAAGGCAGAAGTGTTCAATAAACATTTCTGTTCTGTGTCTGGGAACAGGTCAGATGATGCAGTTATATTAGATGATGGTGACTGATGATGAAACACTTTTATATTCCAGCAGTAACTAAGAAGAATGTTAAGCAGCAGCAACTATAGTTAGACAGTTTTAAATCAGCAAGTCTAGATAACTTGCATCCAGGAGTTTTAAAAAGCTGTCTGAGGAGCTCTTTGGATACTTAATGCTGATTTCAATAACTCTGGCAACATTGGAAGAAGACTGGATGAAAACTAATGTACCAATATTTGAAAAGGTTAACAGCTGAACAGAACTTGATTAATAAAGAATTAAAGGAAAGTAATATAATTAATACCAATCAAGCGGGCTTTATGAAAAATAGATCCTGTCAAACTAACTTGACATCTTTTTGATAAGATTACAGGTTTTGTTGATAAATGTAATCATAAAATATCAGGGTTGGAAGGGACCTCAGGAAGTCATCTAGCCCAATCCCCTGCTCAAAGCAGGACCAATCCCCAATTAAATCATCCCAGACAGGGCTTTGTCAAGCCTGACCTTAAAAACCTCTAAGGAAGGAGATTCCACCACCTCCCTAGGTAACCCATTACAGTACTTCACCACTCTCTGAGTGAAAAAGTTTTTCCTACTATCCAACCTAAACCTCTCCCATTGCAACTTGAGACCATTACTCCTTGTTCTGTCATCTGGTACCACTGAGAACAGTCTAGATCCATCCTCTTTGGAACCCCCTTTCAGGTAGTTGAAAACAGCTATCAAATCCCCCCTCATTCTTCTCTTCTGCAGACTAAACAATCCCAGTTCCCTCAGCCTCTCCTCATAAGTCATGTGCTCCGGCCCCCTAATCATTTTTGTTGCTCTCCGCTGGACTCGTTCCAATTTTTCCACATCCTTCTTGTAGCGTGGGGCCCAAAACTGGACACAGTACTCCAGATGAGGCCTCACCAATGTTGAATAGAGGGGAATGATCATGTCCCTTGATCTGCTGGCAATGCCCCTACTTATACAGCCCAAAATGCCATTAGCCTTCTTGGCAACAAGGGCAAACTGTTGACTCATATCCAGCTTCTCATCCACTTTAACCCCTAGGTCCTTGGGAGGGATTTGAGCATTGGCCTGCTAAATCCAGGGTTGCAAGTTCAATCCTTGAGGGTGCCATTTAGGGATCTGGGGCAAAAATCTATCTGGGGATTTGGTCCTGCTTTGAACAGGGGATTGGACTAGATGACCTCCTGAGGTCCCTTCCAATGCTGATAGTCTATATCTACTTTTCTGCAGAACTGCTGGCTAGCCATTCGGTCCCTAGTCTGTAGCAGTGCATGGGATTCTTCCATCCTAAGTGGACTCTGCACTGTCCTTGCTGAACCTGGTCAGATTTCTTTTGGCCCAATCCTCTAATTTGTCTAGGTTCCTCTGTATCCTATCCCTACCCTCCAGCATATCTACCGCTCCTCCCAGTTTAGTGTCATCTGCAAACTTGCTGTGGGTGCAGTCCACACCATCCTCCACCATTAATGAAGATATTGAACAAAACCAACCCTTGGGGCACTCAGTTTGATACTGGCTGCCAACTAGACGTGTTGATATAATATACTTTGACTTCTATAAGGTGTTTCACTTAGTACCATGAGACATTTTGGAACCGGAATAATAAAAAATCAACATGGTACATGTTAAGTGGATTAAAACCGGCTAAATGACAGGTCTCAATGTAATTATAAACTGGGAATCAGCACCAAAAATGGACATTTATGGGGGAAGAGGGGTCCAGAAGGATTAGTTCATGGAACTGTGCTATTTAACATTTTCATCAATACTGTGGAAGAAAACAGAAAAACGTCACTGACAAAGTTTGTGGATGATACAAAAATTGAAGGCGTCGTAAATAATGTTGAGGCCAGGACAGGCATGCAGAGCAATCAGGATCACTGTATAAGGTGAGCCCTTTCAAACAGTAAGTATTTTAATATTGCCAAATGTAACATATACATCTAGGAACAACTTCTCAGCTTCTCAAATGCTGCAAATGGACCATTTTGATTACCACTACAAGTTTTTTTTTCTCTCCTGCTGGTAATAGCTCACCTGAGCTGATCACTCTCATTAGAGTGTGTATGGTAACATCCATTGTTTCATGGTCTCTCTATGTGTGTGTGTGTGTGTGTGTGTATATATATATATATATATATCTTCCTACTGTATTTTCCACTGCATGCATCCGATGAAATGGGCTGTAGCCCATGAAAGCTTATGCTCAAATAAATTTGTTAATCTCTAAGATGCCACAAGTACTCCTGTTCTTTTTGCGGATACAGACTAACACGGCTGCTACTCTGAAACCTGTCATTATGCTGGAATACTGTCTCCAGTTCTGCTGTCCACAATTCAAGACGTATGTTGATAAATTGGAGAAGGTACAGAGAAAAGCCATAAGAATGATTAAAGTATTGGAAAACATGCCATATAGTGAAAGACTCCAGAAGTTCAATCTGTTTAGTTTAACAAAGAGAAGGGATAGAGGTGACTTGATTGCAGTCTATAAGTACCTATCTGGGGAACCAGCATTCAGTCTAACAGACAAAGGTATAACATGATCCAATGGCTGGAAGTTGAAGTTTGACCAAATTCGCACTAGAAATAAGACACAACTGTTTAAAAAATGAGAGTAATTAGCCATTGGAAAAAGTACCAAGGGTTGTGCTGGATTTCCATCACTGGCAATTGTTAAATCAAGATCAGATGTTTTGCTAAGAGATCTGCTCTCGTTCATGTAGGAATTAATTCAGGGGAGCCTTTTGGCTTGTGATATACAGGGCTATAGCTACACTGCAGTTGGGAGGTGTGATTCCCAACCCAAGCAGACAGATTCACGCTAGCTCTGCTCCAGCTAGTGCACTAAAAATAGCATGGTGGGTATTGCAGCACGAGTGGGGATTCAGGTTAGCTACCTGTGTTTGGACCCAGGAGCCATGTGGGCTTGGATTTGGGTGGCTAGCCTGAGCAGCTGCCCATGCCCCCCATGCTATTTTTAGCATGCTAGATCACATGGAACTAGCACGAGACTGTCTCCTTGTCCATTCTGTGCATCCGAAGAAGTGAGCTGTAGCCCACGAAAGCTTATGCTGAAATAAATTTGTTAATCTCTAAGGTGCCACAAGTACTCCTGTTCTCCCTGTGCTGGGACTCACACTCCCCTGCTGCAGTGTAGCCATGTCCTCCCCTAAGAGGTCAGACTAGATATTCACAATGGCCCTTTCTGGCCCCAAATGGTGAATTTGTTCATCAAAAGTTGACAAATGTGTTCTTTCAGCAAATTGACCAAGAAGGCTCAGCCTGTGTTCTCTTTGCTTTGTACAGAAAAAGCCTGTTTCAGTCCTTCTCGCTGCAGCTTCTATAGTATATTGCTATCTCTGACTTCTTTTGTCACAGCATGTCACCGTGAACACTACAGCAAACAGTCAAATCCTGGTTTTGCCCCCACCTTCTCCTGTGGTACATTTATATTTGTCTTACAATGCTTTTTTTCTTATTCCTCCTTGACTACTTCTATGTGGTGATAAAAGCAGTGTTCTCCGCATTGTATTGAGGTTCATTTTCATCCCTAGATAAAAGCATACAAAGACTCTTACCAAAAGGCAAAGTGAGTAGAAATGTAATGATGCCTACAGCAGTAAAACAAAGAGGCTTTGAAAAGTTTAAAACTTCAGCAGCTTTGAAGTGACAAATAATGATAACCAGAAAAAAAGTCAGTTTCTTAAGTCCAGGTAACCTATGTGATCCAGTGGTTCAAGCACAGGACGAGAAGTCTGGACTTCTGGCTTTTAATTTTGGCTCTGCTACAGACTCTCTGGGATTTGGGCCAGTTACTTAGCCTCTTTGTGCCTCAGTATACTTATCTGGTAACAGGGAAAGTCATGTTGTATTAACTAATATTCTAAGAGTTCTGAATTTCTTGGATGATTATTGCAGTAGTAATAATAATCATAATGTACAACAGATCTTCAGTAAAAACAGTCCTATATCCAACAGGCCTACTTAGTACCATTGCTGTGCACCAGGCATCTACTGGAGCAACCAGATAAGCTAGGGAGAGACTGAATATCAGCCATAGCAAGTCATCTCCCCCAGTACTTTTATTTTAGCTTTTTTATTTGAATGCTTCCTCCCCACTGCCTTGGACCATTTGAGTCTTTTGAACCTTGAGGGGAAAAGTGGGGGTCAGTTTGGGATTGTGTGATAAGCATATTAGCTGGGTTTTCTTGCTTAAATGATCATTGGTTAAATAGTTAACTTTGCAACTGAACGATGAAAATTGTTAACACCCAGTGTGTTGAACTGGGCAGTTCACAACATTGAGTTTGTTTTGGGCTGCCTGCAGGCTCAAGCAGACAGCATTTTATCAGCTGATTGGATTCAGTTCACACTTGGAAGATTTTTCTTTATAACCATAAAGATCAGACACTTATTTTTTTTTTTAAATAATCAAAGTATAGATTCAGGAGCACATTCCTACTACAACTGATGGAGCTGGTGGCAATTTCCCTAGCTGTGGAATCAAAGTACTTGTACTCTGCATATGAATCAGTGGCAGAATCAGGCTGTGTTTTGATTTGTGGCTATCTTTTGAAATGGGAAGAGAGTAGGGCTAAGCTAATAATTGACTTTTTGATTCTGTGGCTGAACCAAATTTTTAAAAAATGGTTCATTTCAAACTAAAGTGGATTTGTATTTTCTTACCAAAACACACCAAAAAATGAAAAAAATCATTTGGGGTGAATAAAACATTTTGATTGTTGTTTTCAAAATAACATGTCAGTTCAAATAGACATTTGAGAAACATGATTTTCCCCTTGGTATGGACAAGGACGGTTCTGTTTTAAAAGTTTGTTAGCTGGCCATGGTTAAACCTAGCTGGGGAATCCAGATGTAGTCAGACTATCTAACACATCTAAATCCAAATGTCCTTTCTACATTAAGAGCAAAATGTTGTTCAATAATCTGTTAGTTAAATAGTATTAGGTATCATAATGCATTTTCACAGTATAGACAAGCCCTGAGTCAGTATCCCTTCCCTCCTATTGGGGTATTGTTTATTCAAGTTATCATTTAATTTTATAGGATACTGGATTACCCTACCCAAAATCCATAACTGGAAATAGGCAGTTGCTGTCTTGGGAAAAGGAGAAAACAAACATGTTGAGTTGTAAGCAGCAAATCTCTAGGTCTCTGTCTTTTCTTAAATAACAAATAATAAACCCCAAATGAGTACCATATATCACAGCTGGCTGGGTTCTGTTTATTTGTTTGTATCCTGTTTTCAGTGAAGCACCAACATTTCTACCAAGTCTCTGGTGAAAAGCTAATTAGAAAGAGACTGCTGCTGCTGAAGCAAAATGTACCTGTTTATCAGTGGCAAATGACAGAGACTACAGACCTGTCACCTGTCTTGTGTTTTGAAAGAAAGTGTTGGACTCCGTTCTGCTCTTTAGATCTGGGCCATTATTTGGGACTGAGAAAGTCAGCACAGGGTCAGGCTTTAAAAACAAAGCTATATGCAGAATACATTATCCTTAAATTGAACCTTAACAGGGGCGGCTCTAGCCATTTTGCCGCCTCAAGCATGGCAGCACGCCGTGGGGGGCGCTCTGCCGGTCGCCGGTCCCGCGGCTCCGGTGGACCTCCCGCAGATGTGCCTGCGGAGGGTCCGCTGGTCCCGCGGCTCCGGTGGACCTCCCGCAGGCGTGCCTGCAGATGCTCCACCAAAGCTGCAGGACCAGGGGACCCTCAGCAGGGACGCTTGCGGGAGGTCCACCGGAGCCGCCTGCCACCCTCCCGGCGACCGGCAGAACGTCCCCCGCGGCATGCCGCCCCAAGCACACGCTTGGCGTGCTGGGGCCTGGAGCCGCCCCTGAACCTTAATATTCTAGTTTACCTCTCTGACTAATTTGAGTTGCTTTATTCTACTAGCCACCGGCATAAATAACTATCCAAGTTACAGACTTGTAAGGTAGATTTTTTACTTTTTTTCAAAAAAGAAAAAGTTTCTGGAAGATGCTAGTCTGACAGCCCTGGAAACCAAAGTGCTCTACTACGGAGCAGATATAATTGCCTTACTAAAGTGTCTCAACTCAGTTTTGGAGAGATCTCCTCTATCCGTAGGAGAGTATTTCAGTTTGTATGTCCATTCTGTTAGATATGTGTACAGTGCACAGATCTCAGTGCATTAATGCATTAACACAGGGGCGGGCAACCTTTTTGGCCTGAAGCCTACATCGGGTTTTGGAAATTGTATGGAGGGCCAGTTAGGGAAGGCTGTGCCTCCCCAAACAGCCAGGTGTGGCCCAGCCCCCACCTCCTATCCCCCCCGCTTCTTGCCCTCTGATGCCCCCCCCCCCCACAGGACTCCTGCCCCATCCAACCCCACCATTCCCTGACAGCCTCTGCCGCCCGGGACCCCTGCCCCATCCACTCTCCCGCTCCCTGTCCCTGACTGCCGCCGATCACCCCATCCAACCCCTCCTCTCATTCCTGACTACCCCCCCGGGACCACTGCCCCATCCAACCACCCCTTCTCCCTGTCCCCTGAACTCCCCTGGAACTCCTGCCCCTGACTGCCCCCCGCTGCCCCATCAAACCCCCCTCTCATTCCTGACTGCCCCCCCGGGACCCCTGCCCCCATTCAACCCCCCTGTTCCCCATCCTCTGACCACCCCAACCCCTATCCACACCCCCACCCCTTGATCCCACCCCAAACTCCCCTGCCCTCTATCCACCTCCCCGCCCCCTTACCATGCTGCCTGGAGCACCGGTGGCTGGCAGCGTTACAGCCTCGCTGCCCAGAGCACCAGGACAGGCACCTGGCTGGAGCCATCCATGCCACCGTGCAGCACAGAGCACTGGGTCAGGCCGGGCTTTGCAGCTGTGCTGCCCCAGGAGCTTGCAGCCCCGCCGCCCAGAGCATTGCGCTGTCAGCCGGGCAAGCTGAGGCTGTGGGGGAGGGGGATCAGCATAGGAGGGGCCGGGGGCTAGCCTAACTCAGGCTAAGCTGTGTTCCTATTCGCTATTTGTTCCTGGGGACCAGATAAAAGGTGACGTATTGTTGAAACTAAAAAGTCTGCATTTCTTTAATTAATTAGTCTGAAGTTAAAGCTGTGTAGAAGAGCAGCTTGAGAGTTGCTGCTAAGCTGATAAGAGAACTGCCTGGGAGTTGGTTAGTCTGCTTTGTTTATCTAACTCTTCGGAGGAGAGTTAATGAAAAATCAAGTCTCTTGCTAAGAGAATGGCAAGTGTGTGCTTTTTCAATTCATAAGATATTCAATTCTTAGCATGTCCGATGGGACTGGCAACAAGAATATTGATTGGTGGTAAATACAGTGGTGATAGTGGGGCGGGGGGGTTGCTTGTTTTTTGGTAATAAGAACTGCTGTCTTCTAGGAATAGGAGTGAAATCATCAAGTCATTGCATATGGACCACAGAACAGTCTTTAGGTGTAAATAACTTGGTTGCTTGCCCTTCATTTGGTTCAGAGACATAGGGTCCAATTTCCAAATGCTCAGCCCTCACAACTGCTGACAGACTTTTGAAGTGCTCAGCACTCAGAAGCTGTCATTGTGATACTTATGAACAGATTTTCAAGTGTTCCACACCCATTCTGCTGAGTGCTTTTGAAAATTTGGTTCAAAGGTAGAATCATAGGACTGGAAGGGACCTTGAGAGGTCATTTAGTCCAGTCCCCTGCACACATGGCAGGACTAAGAATTATCGAGACCAGGGATTGGCAACCTTTGGCACACAGATCGCTAGGGTAAACTCTCTGGCGGGCCGGGCTGGTTTGTTTACCTGCCGCGTCCACGGGTTCGGCCGATCATGACTCCCACTGGCCGCAGTTCGCCACTCCAGGCCAATGGGTGCTGCAGGAAGCAGCGCGGGCCGAGGGATGTGCTGGCCGCCGCTTCTGGGCCTTACCCTGGTGAGCCATATGCCAAAGGTTGCCAATCCCTGATCTAGACCATCCCTGACAGATGTTTGTCTAACCAGCTCTTTAAAATCTCCAGTGATGGAGACCCCACAACCTCCCTAGGCAATTTATTCCAGTGCTTAACTACCCTGACAGGAAGTTTTTCCTAATGTTCAACCTAAACCACCCATTCTGCAATTTAAGCCCACTGTTTCTTGTCCTATCCTCAAGAGGTTAAGGAGAACAAATTTTCTCCCTCCTTCTTGTAACAATCTTTCACATACTTGAAAACTGTTATGTCCCCCCTCAGTCATCTCTTCTCCAGACTAAACAAATCCATTTTTTTTTCAATCTTCCTTCATAGGTCATGTTTTCTAGACCTTTAATCATTTTTGTTGCTCTTCTCTGGACTTTCTCGAATTTGTCTACACCTTTCCTGAAATGTGGCGCCTAGAACTGAAAACAATACTCCAGTTGAGGCATAATCAGCAAGGAGTGAAGGAAGAATTACTTCTTGTGTCTTGCTTCTGCTAATCTATGCCAGAATTATATCTGATATTTTTTGGAACAGTGTTCACTCATATGTAGGTTGTAATCTACTATTACCTCCAGATCCTTTTCTGCAGTACTCCTTCCTAGGCAGTCATTTCCCATTTTGTATGACTGTTCCTTCCAAGGTAGAATTCTTTGTATTTGTCCTTACTGAATTTCATCCTATTTACTTCAGACCATTTCTCCAGTTTGTCTAGATCATTTTGAATTTTAATCCTATCCTCCAAAGCACTTGCAACATGTACTATCTATGCCATTATCTAAATCACTGATGAAGATATTGAACAGAACTGGACCCAGAGCTGATCCCTGTGGGACCCCACTTGATATGCCTTTCCAGCTTGACTGTGAACCACTGATAAATATTCTCTGGGAATGGTTTTCCAACCACTTATGCACCCACCTTATAGTAGCTCCATCTAGTTTGTATTTCCCTAGTTTGATTATGAGAAGGTCATGTGAGACAGTATCAAAAGCCTGACTAAACTCAAGATATATCACATCTGCCACTTCCCCTCATTCACAAGGTTTGTTACTCTGTCAGAGAAAGCTATTAGGTTGGTTTAACATGGTTTGTTCTTGACAAATCCATGATCACTGATATTATATCTTCATCTATCTAGTGTCCACCTGAACATAATTTGTTGGGGAAGAGTCAACATAGTTTTTGTAAAGGGAAATCATGCCTCACCAATCTACTAGAATTCTTTGAGAGGGGTCAACAAGCATGTGGACAAGGGGGATCTACTGGATATAGTGTCCTTAGATTTTCAGAAAGCCTTTGACAAGGTCCCTCACCAAAGGTTCTTAAGCAAAGTAAGCTGTCAGGGGATAAGAGGGAAGGTCCTCTCCTGGATTGGTAACTGGTTAAAAGATAGGAAACAAAGGGTAGGAATAAATGGTCAGTTTTCAGAATGGAGAGAGGTAAATAAAGGTGTTCCCAATGGGTCTGTATTGGGCCCAGTCCTGTTTAACATATTCATAAATGATCTGGAAAAAGGGGTAAACAGTGAGGTGGCAAAATTTTCAGATGATACAAAATTGCTCAAGAGAGTTAAGTCCCAGGCAAGCTGTGAAGAGCTACAAAATGATCTCTCAAAACTGGGTGACTGGGCAACAAAATGGCAGATTAAATTCAATGTTGATAAATGCAAAGTAATGGACATTGGAAAACATAATCCCAACTATATATATAAAATGATGGGTCTAAATTAGCTGTTACCACTCAGGAAAGAGATCTTGGAGTCATTGCGGATAGTTCTCTGAAAACATTCACTGAATGTGCAGGGACAGCCAAAAAAGTGAACAGAATGTTGGGAATCATTAAAAAAGGGATAGATAATAAGCAGAATATATCATATTGCCTCTATATAAATTTATGGTACACCCACATCTTGAATACTGCATGCAGATGTAGTTGCCCCATGTCAAAAAAAGATATATTGGAATTGGAAAAGGTATAGAAAAGGCAACAAAAAATATTAGGGATTTGAAATGGCTGCCATATGAGGAGAGATTAATAAGACTGGGACTTTTCAGCCTGGAAAAGAGACAACTAAGGGGGACTATGGTAGAGGTCTGTAAAATCATGACTGGTGTGGAGAAAGTAAAGAAGGAAGCATTATTTACTCCTCATAACACAAGAACTAGGGGTCACCAAATGAAATTAATAGGCAGCAGGTTTAAAACAAACAAAAGGCAGTATTTTTTCACACAACACACAGTCAACCTGTGGAACTCCTTGCCAGAGGATGTTGTGAAGGCCAAGCCTATAACAGGGTTCAAGAAAGAACTAGATAACTTCATGGAGGATAGGTTCACCAATGGCTATTAGCCAAGATGGACAGGGATGGTGTCCCTAGCCTCTGTTTGCCAGAAGCTGGGAATGGGCAACAGGGGATGTTCTGTTCATTCCCTCTGGGGCACCTGGCATTGGCCACTGTCAGAAGACAGGATACTAGGCTAGATGGACAATTGGTCTCACCCAGTATGGCCTTTCTTATGTTCTTACGTCCCATTATGTATGTTTCTCATGTATATTTTATTTACAAAGAGTGTATAAAGGTCTGTCTTCCTCTCTACATAATGTGTGTATGAGAATATACTATCTTCTCTGGGACTCATTCCAAAAATCCTGAACTTCTTCAAACAGCACCATTTTGTTTCAGAGGTTTCCTCCTCTCTCCCGCAGTTTGGAATTTCCTGTCCTTCCACCCACCAGCAAATTACCACTCACCTAGACCTAGGATGGGAAAGATGCAGCCCTACATCAGTAACAGCTTTATCACAAGACTGTCAAGATTTTAAAGTCTGTTTTATGGCTCTACAGGGCTAGAAATGGAAACTTTACCTCAGAGGAAGGAGTGTGCTAGTTTCACAATGGGATGCCCTGCCTTCACTCCTCATCCCATAGACCCTAAAGTATGGAGTTGATAATCATTACAGAGTTTGGAAAGGATATTTTAGGACATTTTAGATGCTTTTATAGCTCCATCTGAAATCTGTGAAGTTGGACTCCTGGTATCTAAGGATACCTGGATTTATAGGCAAAGGAATAATAATAATTAATAAAAACCCTCAATATTTTCTTTTAAATAAAGAATTTTATAAATAGTTTGCAACAACTTTGTTCTCCCTTTGGTCAGTCAAGCTCAACCATCCCTAATTTTAAAAGCTTCACTACTGTTGGAATATGTCTGAGTTACATCCACAGTTAATAGCCGTGGTTAAGTTGACGTCAGGATGTACCAATTTTCTGTGGATAGACCAGTGTAATCAATAAATATCCTAGATTCACCTGTTATACTATTTATCAATGAGGAGGTTAAACTCTTATCTTTTTAACCTCACATTCCATTATTCAGTTATGGTTTCTCTTGTTGTTCTTAGGCGTCCATAAATGGTCTTTAGTGTTCTGTGATATGTAATAATTACAAAAGGGGTAGTATAGAAATAGAAATGAAAATGGTCAAAGGCCCAAACTACATCTCAATGCTTCTCTCGCCAGCTGTGAGTTTTTATTCTGTCAAATGTCTGTCAAATTCCTGATGGCTGGTAAGATAGAAAGCTGCAGGTTAGAAGTTGCAGGGGACTGATTATTTGTTTGCTCAGGGGGCTTTGTAAGAGAGTGGCACAAAAAAGAGCACATTTTTCATTCTGATAAAAAAGAGGGAGCAAGGAAAAGAACTATTCACCAGAAGCTAAGCAGCTGATTATTTTTATATCTGAAAAGCTTTGCATGAGAGCACAACATAAGAACAACAATAAAATAGCCACTGACAAGAAAGTTGTCCCCCACAATCCATGGGAAGCTGTTTAAAACACTTACAAAGAAGGCAAATTGAACACCTGAAGGTGTAGGCTCTTTAAAGAAAACCAAACAAGTCAGTCAGAATTTCTGCAGCCACTTTGAAATAATCAAAGTATTTGGGAATTTTTATTATGAGTTCAGTATGTATTTTAATAAAATGGAGCAAAATAAATAAGCGACATTGTGCTGTCAAGAAACTGGAGTGCAAGAAAAGGAAGAAGTTAGTAAACAGCAGAGTTAATTGAAAATACTGTATGTAGCCAATTGCAGAATTAGAAGGATTGACTGATGAGGAGGAAATTCATGGGAAAAGGCAATGAACCAATGAAGAGGTTGCATTCAGTAAAAGAAACATAATGAGCCGAAAGGTAACTGAAGGTTAGGTAACTGACACCAGAACAGCTATCCTTCAGGTCAACGAGGTGATGTGCACATTTAGTAAGATTATTGTCTGGTATCCATTGCTGTCCTCCTCCTACAAGGGAACTCCCTGCAGGCCTGATTTCCTACTCTTTCATTAACATTGCCTACATGTTTCCTTTCCTAATAATCCTGCATCCTTCCCACCTCAGTGAAATTCTTTGAATGCTCCAGATTGCCTATGCTGGAGTAATAAGGCGGAAAGGGTTTGTCCTACCACATAATTGTTGCTAAATAGGATGAAGATTCCAGCATTATGGAGTTAGAAATTAATTCAGAGAATGGAGATATACACTGATGCAATAACTGGGCCTTCAAATTTACCCTAATTGTGAGCTCGACTGTAAAAAGTGAGTGAAAGCTAATAAAATGTCACAAGAACCTCTAACAATAAATGTTGATGGGGGTAAAAGTGCAAAAGAGAGTCAAAGTCTGAATTAATCCACATAGAGGCCTACTGGTGTAATTCAATGACTGTTTAAAGATCACATCTGGTAAACAAGAGAAGTTTGGGACTGAAAATCAGTGAACCAAAGTTGGTGTGTTAGAATTTATACCTGACTGGTGGACAAAATAATGAGGATATAAGTTATCCCATCCATCACTCTATTTTGGGGTCCTTAGAAAGAGACTTTAGGAGGGAAAGCTTGCTATCATAACACTAGCTGACTGAAAAACCAGAGCAGGGGAAGGAACAAACTCCGCCATGTACCCTACTGTCTCCTGGGAGACCACAGCTTCTTCATCTTAATCCTGAGAGATGTCCTTACCAGATGAATCAGAGAGAGGGAGCCAGATGATACCTGCGTCGGCTAAAACATAAACACCACCTGGGATGTGAGTCTGTCACCGTTCCGTTTTCGTTCCATATCTTATTCGTTTGCTTTCCTATATCTCTCCTTTTGCCTTTGGTCTAATAATAGCCTGGCTTAGCCTTTAAGTGGTCTTGGGGGAGACAGAGGACAGAGAAGCAAATGCGAGGAAAGATGTCTGCCTAGAAAAAAGACTGGGATTTTCTGCTCAGCAGATTTGGAGTGACCAAAATAATATTTGATTATAGGCAGTATGCTATGTAAAAATTCTTATATAGACTTCTAACTCACATAACATATATATAATACATTGTATTTTTATATTATGGCCAAAGAAAAATCCCAACAATTCATTGTTTTGTAGAGAAAATTAAATCAGAATAAACATTTGTAAATATATTTTATATATAGTCTGGATAAACTTTGTATTTCCCTAACAAAATTAATCAAACTTTTTTCTTTTATTCATATGAAAAGAAGGAGAATTTTCCTTATTCATGCTATAAAAGATATTATATATCCTCTCTTGTTTTCCTGTGAGAACATAGACAAATTAGCACTAACTTTCACAGAAATATCCTGGTAAAATAACACAGGTTTTCAGCATATATATATAATATTATATGTTGTTCTACACATATATCAATCTGAATATTTATAATATAAAATATTTTTACTAGTTTCAATAAAAACTTTGTTACTATTTTTAGTACCAATATTAGGTAATTCAGCAAAACTTTCTATAAAAACAAAATAAATCAATTTATTGGAAAAATACAATCCACATACAATTTTCTGATGGTCTGCTTATTACCTGGGTGTAATTCATATCAATATAACTAATAGTTGAGCTTTAAGCTTGTGGGTTATCCGGATCCTATATCTTCTATTGCCATCTTATATCCTCTAAGAGTCTCGTGGCATATTCAGACAAGGAATTCCACAATTTAGATGCCCCAACAGAGACAAAAAATGTCCTGAGAACTCTTCTAGTAAATTATATTATTTACTGTTTATTTTATTTTGTATGTTTTACATTGTATTGTTTACTTCTACTGTACTTACATGTGCAATTAGTTCAAAGAATTTCTCTAACATTTATTCCTGTCATGATGTCATCGTTACAGAGAGGGCTGCTGAAAATGAAGATTATTATTTTATTTTTACAGCTTTGCCTTTGTATATATGCAGTGGTGCAAGTACAGCAGTCCGGTCCGTCATACCAGTAAGATATTTATAGCTGGTACGCCATATAGGAAAGATACAGGAGGAGAAGAATGTGGGACCACTGGTAGTTCCTCCAGCCCAGATGTACCGCCCCAGGCCTTCCATGCAGCTGCATCTCCTATATGGGGTCTGTACAGCAGCCCCGCCGGAGTAGAGGGCTGGGGGCAGGGCAGGAGGCGGTACAGCCACGCCAGAGGAGGCCAGCAGCCCCACGTTCTGCTCCTTTTGCTGCTGCAGTTCCAGAGAGCCCTGCAGTTCAGAAGTCTCCGGCACAGCAGGAGGAGGACAGAGTCACGCCCCCTCCCCCGGTAACATGGGATGGATCATGGGGAGGGGAACAGAAAAGCATGGGGGGGCCTGGTTTGGGGGCAGGGAAGAGTCACAGGGGGGGTCATATGGGGAGGTCACATGCTCCTCCTTTAGCTAATGTCCCCTCTTTGTGTCCCTCCCAAGAGTGCAGCGTACCAGTAAGAAATGAATTCTACTTGCACCACTGTATATATGCAAATATACAACTTTTGTGTTTATATAGTCAATGTCCTTTCTGTGAAAATAATAAATTCATTTTTGTATGGTATGGGGCCTTTTACTTTTTTCATAGCTTAGGGCCTCAGAATATCATAATCCGTCCCTGCTGACAAGGGGAGTTCCTTCTTAAAAACTCTCTCCAGCTAAAGGCAAAGAGAACAAAAGTTATGGTTAAAATGAAAACCTTAGTTACACTTCAAATGTTTTAACTGTTTTAACCTTTTATTTAAGATACAGAAAAGAATTAAAAAATGGATTTTGAATCATATGTTTGCCAGGGTACTAAGCAGACTGCAGTCTCTGTAAACCATACCAAACTTTGGAGTTTTGGGGCCCATATATTCCATCTAAATTAATACAAAACCACCTCAGGAAAATGGAAACAATGTTAGAGAAGTATTATAAAAGGTTCAATGAAGTGCCTTATTGGCAGCTGTCCTGTGAAAGTACACTGGTAGTAATTAGTAAAGCCATGTTCTCCGGGATGAAACAAGTAGCTGCTAAAAGTAAATTCATAAACACAGCCTTGAAGACCAGAATGGGTTAATAAATAATTGAGAAACTGATGCATGGTTTCTTGTTTTTAGTCACCTGGGATATTTTGGCAGGGAGGAGAAAGCAGGGTGATATAAGAGTAATTGAGTGAATCTCGCTTGCATTGGAGTAAATTGATTGCCTGGCAGATAATTAGGGAAATTATCTTGTCATTTTCTGTTAAGTAACTAATGTTCAGAGAAGAAAAGATATTAATGGGGAATATCTGGAACCCAGAGTACTGTAATGTTACTGGTTAGCTGCCTGGGACCAGCTGTTTTTGTGTATTATTGCCAGTAATAGGACTTTGTCCTAGAAAAACCATCTACAAGTGCAAAAGAATTGTTAGTGAAGAACTCTAAGGAATAGAAGCAAAGCGAGAGAAGCTTCAAAACAAATACCAGAAGTACAAGACAGATGAAAAGGAGTTATATTTTTTTAAGAAGTAGGATGTTTTCTGAATCACAGAGCCATGGCTGAACTAATAGAAATAGCTGGGGATTTATTTGACTAGTCTATATCATTTATTGAAGACATCACCCAAATAAAGCAAAGCCCATATTGGAGAAAGGAGAAAGGAATGATATGTTTTCGTTACATGGTAGAAACAGGTGGTAAAAGTTGTTGTTGGGTGATTTTGGGGGGGATATTGCTATTGACCTCCAGGTCAGTGTAGTTCGATCCAGTGTTGTTGATCAGCTCTTGTTTTTCCAAATGAGAGGTTTGAAAGAGAGCGTGCACTTTGATGAGAGAGGAGTGAGTTAATTAGATGCTAAAGATATTGTTGATGTTTCTTCCTACCCCAGTGTTCCATGATGAGATCGATGTTGCCCGCTCTGCTGAGTGGTAACAGATATATCCAGGCCTTTGTGTGTTGCCTTTTCAGTGGAGAAGTCAGTGGTGTGGTGTCTGGACATATTCAAAGTGTAACTTGTTTTACGTACACAGATACACCACTCTTGAAATTAGATGGTCAAACAGTATGCAGGGCTGTTTCTTTTTCCTTGCTCTTCTCTTGTTGCCAATTGTATTTTTAGAGAGACTAGTTGAGATATGCTTTCATGAACGTAGAATGACAACTTTCATTTTAAAAAATGTGAATACAAACCCTATACAACTACACAAGCTACCATTTGTCCGTGGAGCCTTGCTTCTGTACAAGCTCTCTTCTTTCTCACAGGATTTTTCCTATTTCCTTTTTTTATGTTGTTGTTTGTCTGCATTTTTAATGCAGTGCCACCACTGAACACATCAATTGCTGTCCTTTGTAACGATGCCAACAATATAGCTCAAACAAGGCATCCGGCCAATTATCTGTGGTGGTGAGTTATCCTTGCATGACTGAAATTAGCCTCCTTTTGAGGGCATTTCAACTACCAAAAGTGGATAATTGCCTTGGATATTACATTGCACATAAGGAGATTTTGTGTGCTATCCTGCATATTGTAGGCACTGTGTCTTGTTACATTGCTTCATTATGGCCTAGGGATATAAAATGATTTGATGAACTAAGTCATGATGACACGGAAAGGAGGTCAGTTTTATAAGCCAGGTCCTGTCCCCTCTTCCTCTTTGTTCCTGATTCCTAAAAAAAGACCAGGGATGGGATATGTATTCCAAACTAACCTCCATTTAGCAGAGAGAATTGCTTGTCAGCTTTATCAATAATTTTTGGCCAGGTGAGTACATCTTTAATTTTATTGAGAGACACAATCCACTTGTCCTTCAGTTATAGGCAACTTGGTTCTTGCTCCAGTTTTTTTCAAGTTGCTAACTCACTATGTTCTTTCATCTATATATCAGGTATTTGCCTGCTAATCAGTCTAAATCTTCCTTTTCTTTAGTGTATTCCAATTAATATTAGTTTATACGGCTGTTTCACCTTAAGTAATTCCTTTACATTAAACATAACTGGGACCCCCCTTCATTGAAACCAGCAGGCAAGGCCTCATTCTCAGGGGACTGTCTTCCATCCAGGGCAGCAAGCCTTATGGGTATGTCTACGCTGCAATGAAACACTTGCAGGGGCCCAGACTCCAGCCCAAGCTCCAAACATCTACACTGCAACTTTATAGCTCCACAGCTTGAGCCCTGCAAGCCCTAGTCAGCTAACACGTGCCAGCTGTGCATGTTTTATTGCAGTGTAGACATGACCTGGGGAAGGGGTGGAACCAGCCCTAGGAGCAAAGGCTGTCTCCCCAGCAGGAGCTAGGAGGTGGCAGATGCATGCTATCAGAACCTCCTGCAAGTGTTATCATTTGTCACACATCTGCCTATAAACTCTTCGGGGCCAGAGACCTATTTTCTTATGTGTTTGTAAGTGCCTCACACACAGGCCCCTTGCTTTTGACTGTGGCTTCTGGGTACAGCTGCAATATAAATGATAAATCCATAATCACAATTTGGAGGCTGTTATTGTTTAACCAAGATGTTGCTTCATCAAAACGCACAAAACTAATTTCTAATTTTCCCCATAAACCACCTGATGATTTTACTGCTCTTCTCTGATCTCCCTTCAATCACTGTTTGTTTCTGATAATGTGGTGATCAGAACTGAATGCAATATTCCAGGTGTTGTTACACTTGGGATGCAGTAATCTGGATGATGTCATTGAAAAATCAGCGTGGGAGTCTGAGACAGCTCATACTGCATCTGTAGCTGATTTATGGATAAGAGGCAGCAATTTTTGATGCTTTTAAGTCTTTCCCTATTGCAAGCAGACACAGTCACTCAACAGGGAAAAATCAATTGAAAAAATACTTTGTAAAAGATACAAGGTTTAGGGTATGGCTACACTTGAGAGTTGCAGCGCTGGTGGAGGCTTTCCAGCGCTGCAATTAGTAAGTGTCCACACCTGCAGGGCACATCCAGCGCTGCAACTCTCTGGCTGTAGCGCTGGCCGTACACCTGGCTCAGCATGGGGAATAAAGATTGCAGCACTGGTGCTGCAGCGCTGGTCATCAAGTGTGGCCACACACCAGCGCTGTTATTGGCCTCCAGGGTATTAGCAGATATCCCAGAATGCTTTTAACTAAATTACTCTCTTTGTTTTGTTATGCAGCCTCTCTTTGTTTTGTTGTGAACTCGGAGCTCCGTAGCTCTGTTGATCCCGGAGCTGCTTATCTACAAACACAGCTCCTGTTTGCTGTGATCAATCTGTGAACAATCAAATGAGATAATGAGGCAGGCAGGGAGTGAGTGTTTGCTTCACAGAAACGGGGCAGAGGGGAGAGAGGGAGTCCGTTGGCTGCAGGCTGTTTGCAGTTAAGAGTTAAGGGTAAGGGATCGGGAACATGTTCTGATTTTTCAAGGCAGGAAGGTAACACACAGTGTTGGCTCCAAAAATCCACTCTCTCTCTCTCGCCCGCTCCCTGTCACACTACGCCCCACCCCACCCCCCTCTTTTGAAAAGCACGTTGCTGCCACTTGAATGCTGGGATAGCTGCCCATAATGCATCACTCCCAACAGCGCTGCAAATGCTGCAAATGTGGCCACACACCAGCGCTGATAGCTGTGAGTGTGGCCACACACCAGCACTGGCCCTGCACAGCTGGACGACCAGCGCTGCAACTACCAGCACTGCAGATTTGTAAGTGTAGCCATACCCTTAATCTGTTTAGAGACCAGGTTAAAGAGAACTGCAAATGTGTTTAGATTTTGGTAACTTGCTTTGCTTCACTCATAATAAATAATTACAAGTAGCATCAGAAGCTTCCTTGCCATGATAGAACCTGATAACTTCTTTTAAGTCAATTTGTTTAAAGGACACAATTCTACATTCCTGTTATGGAAATGCTTTATAAATATCTTATATTTGGTCTTGCTCTAAATCATTATTAATCCCTTTTGTTTGCATTCAGGCATTTGTCACTGTATCCAAGGACTTTTCAAAGGTGGCAACTATCCTGATTCAAGCCATATCAGTCCTTACCGCAGCTAGTAGTTGGTAAAGTTCAGTCAGTAGAAAGAACCACACTTCTGCTATACTGTCCAGAGCTTACTTTTGAACAAAAAGAGGAGAATACTGATCTCAGCTCAGTAGTCTGGGTGGGATATTTGATACACAGTTTGAGTGAGTTCTTTAGTTACACAATGTCCAAGTTACCTCAGAAATGTGGTTTGCCCATCAGGTTGGCAAGTTCTTTAGATGCTTGAGAACACGTCTTCCTTGCAAGAGCTATTTTCATGTGATCATTATTGCTTCTGGATCATTATTGCTTCTGGATCATTATTGTTTCTGGATTATTGCTTCTGGAACATTATTGCTTCTTGCATCCGAAGAAGTGGGTATTCACCCACGAAAGCTCATGCTGCAAAACGTCTGTTAGTCTATAAGGTGCCACAGGATTCTTTGCTGCTTTTACAGATCCAGACTAACATGGCTACCCCTCTGATTCTGGATCTGAGGCACTGCTAGTAAAAAGAGATCTAAAAGGATCTTAAAAAAATGGATCTCAGATCACAGACTTCCCTGTTGGACAGTATCCATCTGTCCCTGCAACATTGGCAGAGCCCTACACTCGGTCACCAAGATTTTCCACTGTTGGATCCACAGGAGAAAATAATTGCCATAAACGTCAGCCAGAGACACTGGGTTGTCAACATGCATGTTTGGACTTAGACCAAGCAAGGCAGGAAATGACATATCAATATCCTCGAGTTCAATGGAGTCTGGAGGGCACTTTTTCAATTTCAAAAGCCAAAGTATCACTTCCCGTGTCCTCATCCAGATGGATGATATGGTAGTAAGTATCAGAGGGGTAGCCGTGTTAGTCTGGATCTGTAAAAGCAACAAAGAATCCTGTGGCACCTTATAGACTAACAGACGTTTTGCAGCATGAGCTTTCGTGGGTGAATACCCACTTCTTCAGATGCAAGTCTTGCATCTGAAGAAGTGGGTATTCACCCACGAAAGCTCATGCTGCAAAACGTCTGTTAGTCTATAAGGTGCCACAGGATTCTTTGTTGATATGGTAGTAGTTATTTGTATCAACAAAATATACTCAAAGCAGGAATCTTGCTAGGGAGGCATATGAGATCATGCTACAGGTAGACACACCTTCATCCCATGAAAACATCTCAACCTGGCTGGAAATTGAAATAATCAAGTGGATAAACTCAGTCAGCAAGACCCCGTAACTTGGAAAGGGACCTTCAGTGTTCCATCCCATCTAGGTGGCCATCTAAGGTTGCTAAATGCAAACATTGCCATAAGCCAGCCCCATACTCAATTGAAAAGGTTCTATTGCAGATTTAAGACTGACATTTTGGTGACCTCTCATGCAAAGCTCAAAGTTAGAACTGTATGTTCTGTACTCGGCATCCCGAAAGAATGGGGGCGGGGGACACAAAATTCAGGATTCTATCTTGAAGAGAGCATGGAGATTAATTGTATCAATCAGACAGGACTGCAATAAGAATTTCTGTTACATTAGAAGCACCTATATATATAGTTGGACCTCTGTCTCCTTTCTGTTCTCTAAATGCACTCCCACCAGGTGTGAGGACTCCTGCCCTTCCTGTCTTTGAATAAAATCTTATGGTTTCATGAGATTGGGTACACTATCCTGCATGTGCCAATCACTTAGCATCTAGCTGGGTTCAGACACCTGCAATTCCTCCCTGTAAGGACAAAAATGACAAGTGATTGAATATTCCCAGACAACCATATTATTGACAGCAAGCAGGTATATTTAAATGTAGACACACAACACTAGAGAAAAAAGGATAGAAACAACAGGTATGCATGTCTGCCTCACAAAAGAACTACCATTCCATCACCTGCTCATAGCTTTCATCCCGTCTGGAAGCTCACTAGCCATTTGCAGCTTTTGGAGTACTGTAGTTAAGTGTTCCAGATCTAAGCTCCATTTAATAAACAGACTGCACATTGTCTTCCAAACGGTTTGAAATTGAAGCCCCAGTAGAATGCATTGTAATGGGCTAGTCTTCAGATGATAAAAGCATGGACAAGCAGATGTGTCAGAACTGAGGAAGTGAGGCTAGTGCTCCAACAATGGAAATATTGTGGGTCTTGGATTCTACATGAACTCACCTATGCCAGGGGAAGGGAGGGCAAAAGCAAGGGTGGGAACCAAAGGGGCTGGAGTGGCCGCTGTGGTGCCTGGGATTGGGCCGGGGAGCAGAGACTAGGACCCAGAGGGGCGGGAATGGGCCTGAAACAGGTAATACACCATGGCCCCTCCTTCCCAGCCTTCCCCCTGCTGAGTCTCAGTAGCTTTCCTCTCTCCATCTCTTATCTCCATTTGCAGGAAGCTTCCCTTCCTCCCCCTCCCCCACCATGGACAAGTAATCTGTTAAACCCACATGATGACTCACTGGGTTGTATTGTTTATGAAACATCTTTCCTGTTAACCTTGGGATTTTCTAGAATGTTCTGACTTTCTTTAGGGAGGTGGATGTCCCTGTGACACATATGCAAATATTTGTGAGGAGAAACTGACATGAATGCATTCATTGTGTTTCTTGTGTGCTTAAGTCTGCAGAGACTCATGTACAGGGCAGGCATCTGTCTTTTAATGAACGGGACATTTAGTTCCATATTTCTAAAACATATATTTTTCCTAGGCTTCTGCAAGAGACAAAAAAATACATTAATTCAAAACCTACTGATGACTCACTTGTATACTCTCCCATTTCTTCCTCCTACCACTCCACTACTTTGAATGATCTTGTACACTGTGGAAAAATGCCTTGGCACCAACCAGGACCCAGAGAAAACTCATCTATATACATAATAATAATCTGAATGCTTGGAATCTGTGACTTATTTGTACAGTGCATAAAAAGAAAGAGTGATTGAATTTTAAGCCAGTCATTTACAAGGGTAGACCTTTTTCCCACTGCAAACTACTTTAGTTTAATAACAAAGCAGAGAAATTTATAGTGAAGAGGGAAAGACTTTTTCTATCTTTCTATAGGATCTTTAGCCTAGATTATTTAAAAATGACTAGTGAATTTGGGTGTCTCAGATGTTGGGTGCCCAAACCAGACACAGCTTATAAGGGCCTGAGTTTCAAAGGATGGGTGTTCTAAGCACTTCTTAATAATCAGGCCTCATTAACGGATCCCAAACTGGAAACCACAAAACAGAGATATCCAAAATCACTAGTCACTTTGGAAAACCATTGCCTTTCAGTAAAAGTGTTTGGACTCCCTAATGCAGTGGTTCTCAAACTAGGGCCGCCACTTGTTCAGGGAAAGCCGGGCCAGTTTGAAAAAGATTTCTTTATATGGTTTATGTTAGAGTATGGAACACTAAGTAATGAATGAAAGAAAAACCTTCAACTTTTTGAACAGAGGGTACCCATCTATGTTTTGGAAAGGAAGGTAATAAGTTACATGTGTTTTGCTGCAAAAAATGTCTAAGTTAAAATATCTTATTGTTAATGGTAATAATTTTTAAAAATCCTGAACATCTGTACTGTAAATATACATAAAATCTTCAATCTTTAGAATATAAGAAAGTTTGCTCTCAGGAAACAATCCTGCATTGCAAGTTACTATAAGGCTGTTTACATTTTATCAAAATGATGAGTGAACTCAGATGTTAGAGTTTTAAATATTAGTTTTCATCATCTCAGGCCTGATCCAGATAAGTTTTGTGCAATTGCAGCTCTTTTTGAAGTTTACAAGCCAAATTCCGAGACAATACAAGATGTTACTGGTGCTCATGGCCTCTCAGGATTGGGTCCTTACTTATTAGAAATGACACTGCTTTTCAGGTCTTAATTTAATAGCCATTCTTATCTCTGTGTAATCTCTGGCAGTAAACTGTGCATCATTTTCCTTTCCACATGGTTTATGATCACTGGTTTCAGAGTAGCAGCTGTGTTAGTCTGTATCCACAAAAAGAACAGGAGTACTTGTGGCACCTTAGAGACTAACAAATTTATCTGAGCATAAGCTTTCATGGGCTACAGCCCACTTCATCGGATGCGTGCAGTGGAAAATACAGTAGAAAGATAGATATATACACACAGAGAACATGAAACAATGGGTGTTACCATACACACTATAAGGAGAGTGATCAGTTAAGGTGAGCTATTATCAGCAGGAGAGAAAAAGAACTGTTTGTAGTGGTAATGAAAATGGCCCATTTCCAGCAATTGACAAGGAGATGTAAGGAACTGTGTGTGTGTGTGGGGGGGGGTAATAAGCATGGGGAAATAGTTTTACTTTGTGTAATGGCCCATCCACTCCCAGTCTTTATTCAAGCCTAGTTTGATGGTGTCCAATTTTCAAATTAATTCCAATTTAGCTCACCTTAACTGATCACTCTCCTTATAGTATCCGATGAAGTGGGCTGTAGCCCACGAAAGCTTATGCTCAAATAAATTTGTTAGTCTCTAAGGTGCCACAAGTACTCCTGTTCTTTTCATGATCACTGTAATTCTGCCCTCATACTGCTGCACCACAGTTTGCTTTGGTAGTTACAATCCTAGATTATGATGGAAGTGGGTTTCAAGCCACGTCACCAGCATTCCTCTTGCAGGTGAATTCAGTGTCCTCTTTGATGAGGTGGAGAGCCCACTTCCTGACAATACTATTGTCTTCCTTCAGAGAACTCAACTTGTTGATGTCCTGATTGCCAAAGGCATAAGTGCGTCTTTTCCTGTGAAAAGCCCACTTTGGTGAACTCCTTGGTATTTTTGCAATTCTATTTAGATTTTGTATTATAGCTTTTAAATTGCTACTTTGGTCTCCCTTGAAACAGCTTTTGAAAGAAAAACATGAGGATGCTACACAGAGCTCACTGAAAATATCACTGATTAAAGAATGAAAAAAATAGTTGCAAATAATTTTCCAGTTGACTTAATAATAGGAGATATGCCTATCTCCTAGAACTGGAAGGGACCTTGAAAGGTCATGGAGTCTACCCCCCTGCCTTCACTAGCAGGATGAAGTATTGATTTTTGTTCTAGATTGCCCTGCTCAAGGATTGAACTCACAATTCTGGGTTTAGCAGGCCAATGCGCAAACCACTAAGCTATCCCTCCCCTCTCCTTGGCTTTTGTTTAAAAGAATTGATTATTTTAGCAATTATTTTGGCTGTAGCTAACTGTTAATCCTTATAAAGTATAATTTATTCTTGATGCATGTATGATGATAGTTAACACATCGACTCATGCAATAACAAATGACCTGCGGAGGCTTTTTGATTCATGCAGTCAAGGGCTCCCAGATGGCTTTAAGTTTACTTTAGGTGTGTAGATTTCATCAAAGTATTAATGCTCCTTATTACCATGTTGTACAAACACTTTTTCCATTATTCACATTTTCTGGTGATAGTAAAAATAGCTTTCAGGGAGGGAAAGTTAACACACTGAATGTTCAGCATTCTAAAAATGTAAGTAGGTTTTATTCTTAATCACTACAACAAAAGGTTGAATCCCAGTCAGCTATAAACAACGACTATGGTATAGTTTGCCCATATTCATTGTCCTGCATCTTGCAGAGTCATTTACATTAGTGCAAATCAGAATGCTAGCATTGAATGTCCACTTGGCACTCATTTTGCACAGGTGTAAACAACTACACAATGTGCAGGATGTCTGTGAATTGAGCTCAATGGGACATTTGCCATAGCTTCAGTGGAAAAAGCATTGGCCAGAAGGTGCTGAGATTTTACCATTGTTCTGAAATAATTTCAACAACACTATAGCTTAAGATCTCTTTAACAGATGCCTTATTTCAACAAATAATAAATAGAGCAACAGTACATTATTTAACTACCAATTAATGTACAAAAATCTTCATTGTGAAGCATTTAAATTTGCTGTATGCAGAACATACCTGACACGGACCTGTAAAAGCAAAGAACTGAAAAGCCAAGTAATCCAATACCCATCCTCTTCTCCACCCACTGACACACACCTTCCCAATACTACATTTACAATACACACAGACAACACACCTCCACCTTAACTCTGTCTCTTTCAGCTGTTCCTTCTGCATACTCCTCTTTACCAGGTTATTTTCTTTATATACTAGTAGCTGTGGATGTTTCATGTAGTAACTGGTTGTGTTGGTACCAGATCATTTGGTAGAGGCAAATTTGCAGAAGGACAGTTAAATGGATGGAACGCTGGTGTTGCTAGGGAAAAGAACGGAAGTCATAGTTCACAGTCTGAGTTTCCATGGTAGAGCAGAAACATAACTATGGAGTTGCTACACAATGCCTCCATTCAAATAAAGCTTTTAGTTACTATAGAACTTGTTCACATGGTATATGCGTGGATTCTTGCTTATTGTAAATGAATCCTACCATTCTGATATTCATAAAGGGTCATGTAAAATAATGTTTATATATGATAAAGAATTGTCTTTTTCTCCAGAGACTGCAATAGGAAAACTTGAAGCAATTCTATGTGTTAGTCGTTCAAGTGGGTACACAAAGAACACAATTATATATATTAAACAAACACACAGTCAGACCTCAGGCAATTTTGAAAAGATGTGGTCTGATTTTTTTAGAAAACTTTGACTAATTCCTAGCGGACAGAAGCTGAGATGTGTCTCTCTTTTCTCCCTTTCATAGATTTACAGATTCCAAGGCCAGAAGGGACCTTGTGAACATTTAGTTTGCCCTCCAGTAAAATAGGCACAGAATTTCCCCAAAATAATTCCTAGAGCATATCTTTTAGAAAAAAACATCCAATCTTGATTTTAAAATTGTCAATGATGGAGAATCCACCACGATTAAAATATGGTTAAAATAGTTAACATCCAATCTTGATTTTAAAATTGTCAGTGATGGAGAATCCACCACGATTAAAAAATGGTTAAAATAGTTAACCATTCACACATTTTACCAAGGGATTTTGGTAAAATGTGTGAATGGTTAACTATTTTCACTGTTAAACATTTATACTTTATTTCCAGGCTGAATTTGTCTAGCTTCAGATTCCAGCCATTGGATGGTATTATACCTTTTTCTGCTAGATTGAAGACCATATTATTAGATATTTGTTTCCCATGTAGGTACTTATAGACCAGGGGTAGGCAACCTCTGGCACGCGGTTTCCCAGGGTAACCACTCTGGTAGGCCGGACTAGTTTCTTTACCTGCCGCCTCTGCTGGTTTGGCCGATCGCAGCTCCCACTGGCCACGGTTTTCTGCTCCGGGCCAATGGGGGCTGCAGGAAGCCACAAGTACGTGCCAAAGGATGTGCTGGCTGCGGCTTCCCGCCGCCCCCATTGGCCCGGAGCGGCGAACCACGGTCAGTGGAAGTCACGATCGGCCGAATCTGCGGAGGTGGCAGGTAAACAAACTGGTCCGGCCTGCCAGGGTGCTTACCCTGGTGAGCTACATGCCAGAGGATGCCGACTCCTGTTATAGACTCTAATCAACATTCTCTTTGCCAAGTTAAATAGATTGAGCTCCTTGAGTCTATCACTACAAGGCATGATTTCTAATCCTTTAATCATTCTCGTGGCTCTTCTCTGTACCCTCTCAAATTTATCAACATCCCTCTTGAACTGTGGACACCAGAACTGGACTCAGTATTCCAACAGTTGTCACAGCTGTGCCAAATACAGAGGTAAAACAACCCCTACTCCCACTCAAGATTTCCCTGTTTAGTCATCCCAGGATCACATTAGCCCTTTTGACCACAGTGTCGTCTTGGAACTCCTATTCGGATGATTACCCATCACAACCCCCAAATCTTTTTCAGAGTCACTGCTTCCAAGGATAGAGTCCTGACCATCCTGTAAGTATGACCTACCTTATTTGATCATAAATGTATACATTTACATTAGCCATACTAAAATGCATACTGCAAACTTTATCAGAGATGATTTTATGTTTTCTTCCAGGTCATTGATAAAAATGTTAAATAGTCTAGGCCAGGATCAAGAACTGAGCCCAGTGGGACCCCACTAAAAACATACCCAATCGATGATGATTCCCCATTTAATATTACATTTTGTGACTGTTAACCAGTTTTTAATCCATTTAATATGTGCCATGTCGGTTTTATATTGTTCTAGTTATTTTAATCAAAATGTTGTGCGGTACTAAAGTATAAGCACATTACATCAACACTATTAACTTTAACAACAAAACTCATAATCACATCAAAAAAGATATCAAGTCAGTTTGGTAGGATGTATTTTCCATAAACCCATGTTGACTGGCATTACTTTTATTACCCTTCTTTAGTTTCCTTTTCTTTCTCTCCCTTTCTGATCATTTACAGTTTTGTTCTTTTGGGGTTTTTTTCCTCCCCTTATTTTTTTGGAGGGGAAAATCAAAATATAAATTAAAAAAAGCAAAGCTTTTTAAAACCTTTCCATTAAAAATGGACAAGCCTTAAGTCCCACGTTTTTGAAGGGTAACCTGCCCCACTGCACTTTTAACCTTTATATTTGGGACCTAATTTAGTACGAAGCATAATTCCTACTGAAAAGGAAAGAGAAAAAAACATTAAAAACCCTATTCCATCTCCTGTGGAACCTTGTTCTCCTGCAATTCTTGTTGCAGATAGTACCACTTTTCATCCCTCACCCTCTCCACACAAACTTTTTATTTTGTGGGAGGAGGATATGTTATCAATGGATCCACTGATTTTCTCCTGTTCATTCCTAACTCAGAATATTTATAGATCCAGGAAGCAGTTACTAACATAACTTAGCAGTTACTGACATAAGTGTGTCTGTAATTCTCATGCAAGCTTTCTCAGAGTCCCAAACATCTTTTTTTTCAATGCAGTACTATGGCAGTGGAGATACGATGCAGCAGACAGGCAGACATGAGTTTCAGCAAGTCTTTTAATACCTGGTACAGCACAGAAACACCCAAAGAAGCCAAAATAGATGCTGGGGAGGGCAGTATATGACATTGTCTTATGTAGCCAATTACTTGGTCCTATAGGAAAAGGAGATGGAAGTGTTAAAATAGCATAAAAATCACAAAATGCAGTACCTGTAGGTATTTTAAATCCTGGAGATGGGAGACAAGCTTTCCAGAAGATTAGTTTTTAACAGATAGTTTTTGAATGATTAACTGTCCCATACAGCTGACATTGACCTACTCCAGACTATTAGAAATGTCTCTACAGTGCTACAATACAAGGATCTTTAGGGAACTGATGGACTGATATTGGTCTAATTTTATTGACCTAAGTATTTTAAAAATGAGCCAATCTGATTAAATCACGCTGTGGTACTAAATGAGATGACTCTGAACTATCTTGTTAATACCACAGCAACAGCCTGTTGGAAGGAGGTGAGCACTTTTCCTGTTGCTCATCAGTCCTATCTTATTGGTTTGGACATCAGCTAATGCTCAAGGTGCTATATTTGTTGAATTTCTTACTCTTGCAGCATTTAACAGAAGTAAAAGAGGAATGTATGTTGTTTATGAAAAGTCAATGTAGCTTGAATTATTGAAATTGAATTCACTTTCAATCAGCCTCCATTCACTCACAAAAGTCTCCTAAAGAAGATTAATGCACCACATGTCTGGGTATCACTCTTAGAATAAAATCCAGCATGCTTCATATTTTGCCCCAATATTAATTAAACCAGTCATATTAGAACTGTAAGTTCTCTTACACATTCCATTCTGGGCCTGGTCTGAGCACAGATCGGTCACAACATAATTTCTTCTTGTTGAGCATCTTATTAAGAATACCTAGCAAAACTACAAGAATGATACTTTGCAATATTGTCTTATGATCAAATTCACACAGATCTGAACACACCAAGATTACTACTCAGATTTAAACTGCAAAGTCTGCTACTAAAAGTTAGCTGCCTGCCACTTTGGCCTCGCATTACCACAGTGACCCACCACACTGTTCAGTTGATTTTAAAATATACACAAAGAAACATATTGAAAATAAACTTTAATGTGGCCATCAATCTGTTACCATAACAGTATTTAAAGTATAGCCCAGGGGTAGGCAACCTATGGCACGCGTGCCGAAGGCAGCACACGAGCTGATTTTCAGTGGCACTCACACTGCCCGGGTCCTGGCCTCCAGTCCACGGGGCTCTGCATTTTAATTTAATTTTAAATGAAGCTTCTTAAAAATTTTAAAAACTTTATTTACTTTACATACAACAATAGTTTAGTTATATATTATAGACTTATAGAAAGAGACCTTCTAAAAATGTTAAAATGTATTACTGGCACATGAAACCTTAAATTTGAGTGAATAAATGAAGACTCGGCACATCACTTCTGAAAGGTTGCCGACCCCTGGTATAGCCTATGGGTTATTTCCCCCCTCTGATCCACTGAGCAGATCTGTTCAAAACTAGTTTGCTCTGTCTGCTTCTGATCAAAAGCTCATTTAGGTAAATGGGAGTCTCACCATTGACTTCAAAGGGATTTCAGTCATGCCATCTATGAATTCATTTGTGACTGCCCCATGCATAAGTGCATAAACTGTGCATACAAGCCCTCCACACTTGCCGCCCCTGCAAAAGGATTAGTGAAAATTACAGTCCCTGGTGAGGCTTGATGCACAAGGACTACTCTTTTATAGTGCCCTGATGGATTCTATGTATCCCCACAGATGGGATAAAAAGCAGCAAAGAGTCCCGTGGCACCTTATAGACTACCAGACATATTGGAGCATGAGCTTTCGTGGGTGAATACCCGCTTCGTCAGATGCATGCGATGGGATAAAGGAGGTAATGAAGCCAATCAGCAGAGCTTCCAGGCTAGTGGTAGACAGCAAAGCAAGCAACGTGATATCGTGCATAAGCATTGGGACAAGCTTATTCTGATCTGGGCTCTGCCACGACCCACTCTGTGACATTGAGCAAGCCACTTCATAGCTCTGTGCCTCAGTTTCCCTTACCACCTATTTATTTAAAGAATACATTCTGAAGGGCAAAGATTGTCTATTCATATTTGTATGTAGTGTGCTTACCACAACAGGGCCCTGAGTTTGGTTGGAGGCTCTGGCTGCTATCATACAAATAATGTATAGTAATACTACCCTGAAGCATGATTTCTTATTCATCATCACACGTGAGTACATTAGCTATTGTGTATGAAAGAGAATGTGATTACTAAACTTTGAGAAAAGATATTAACTAAGAGGAATGGAAGCAGCGCTGGGAATCTACAATCCCATTTTAAATAAAAAACAAACAAATAACCTCCCTGCATGCACGCGTGCACACACACACACACACGCACACACCCTTTCTGCATTCATAATTCCCTTCCCACACAACTGCCGGGTATTGTATATGGGCTGTGTTGGCTGTACTGTGCGTGAGAAAATCTCACCTTGAAAGCCATTTCCCACTATAAAATGGGTTGCAGTCATTGGTCCTTGTAAAAATATAATTGACGCATGCCTTGTATCACACTTCTATTTTGAAGTATTTTTTTTAAATGAAGGCAGCCTTCTGTTTTATTTATGAAAACAATGCCTCTTTCTTAATTTTATTTCACCTGTTCCAAAGAGCTAGCCAAGCGCTGGTCTTCTGAGACTTGTCCTACCTATCTACTGAAATCCAGTATAGCCTCAGGTCAGACACCCACAAACTGTAAGCCGATCCACCCCATTGTCAGCTGGCTCATGATGCCTATGGAGTTGTATGTGGTCAGCGTCATGTGGAATGCAACTTAAAGAGAGGGTCAAATGCTCGCATAAGTTCACTTGCCGTAACCCCCAAATTGTCATTAAGTTTGACTGTTTAGATTCAACCTCCACACGTTACTGCATCTGTGACATCCATTTGCTCCTCTGCTTACATTTGTTATTTATTAACTCAAGATTTCAGTTCACCACTGGAGGGGTGGCTGGGGCAGTCTGAGTTTCTCTTGTGGCTCAAATAGTTTCCTGTTACATTTGGTGAATGTAATTATGTTTGAAACATGCTGAACTTGAAAACATATAACTGTTTCTATATGGTGCAATAGCGGCATATTATAAACTGAAAGGTAAAAAATTGGATACAAATAAGCAAACTTTTTTTCCCATTATCCTGTACTTTACAGAGCCTGAATTATCTGTTTCAGAGTAGCAGCCGTGTTAGTCTGTATCCGCAAAAAAAACAGGAGTACTTGTGGCACCTTAAAGACTAACAAATTTATTGTAGCATGAGCTTTCGTGAGCTAAAGCTCACTTCTTCGGATGTGGAGTTCATTTGACCTGTCACAGGGCAATATTCCCCACTCTGGATTCCTCAATGCAAACAGTCCTCATGCATGGTGGTAGCAAGTTCAACACTAAGTGCTTTATTTACAATTTACTCTATACAAGTGCTTGGGCCCCCACAACATAAGGTTTTTATCTGTGGCTCAGATCCACTGGGAGAGATTTCACCTCCCTGAGATCCTGGACTTCTCTGGCCTTCTTCCTTCTTGTCTTCCCCTCTCTCCTCTGTCTTCTTTGGGTAGGTCTATACTCACCGTCCGGGTCAACGCAGTGAGTTCGACTTCTCGGAGTTCAAACTATCGCGTCTAATCAAGACGTGATAGTTCGAACTCCCCGCGCGCTCCGGTCGACTCCGGAACTCCACAACCGCGAACGGCGGTGGCGGAGTCAACCTTGGAGCCGCGGAGTTCGACCCCGCCACGTCTGGACGGGTAAGTCAGTTGAACTAGGGTACTTCGAGTTCAGCTACGCTATTCGCGTAGCTGAACTTGCGTACCCTAGTTCAACACCCCCCCACTTACTGTAGACCAGGCCTTTGTCTCTCTTTTTAACAGTTATCAGCTGACAAACCGAATCACCTTGTTAATTGGTTAACCATCCAGGCCTTAACCAGTTATCTCCACAATTTGTCCCTCATGGAGACACTTGCCCATTGCAGAAAGGCGAGTCAGCCTTGGGCTACTCACACTCTGTCACATGGCCCAACAGCTTTTCCTTTAAAATAATAGGTTTTACCTTTTGATTCCTCTGTTTGATTAGTTGTAGGGCCAGTATTGACTGTAGAGTTAAAACTCTTATTTTAATATTTTCATTTAGGCACAATAATAAGAGTTTTAACTCTACAGTCAATACTGGCCCTATATTTATCTGTCTGTCATGTATTAGGCTAAAATATGCATATAGGGTTAGTGTATGATTACTTTGCTGTTGAAATTAATCAAGAAGATTTCAATTTTTAGTTCCACTGCAATCTAACATGTTTTCTCAAATTGCAAATTATCCTAATTTGATAATAGGCCCCAGACCACTCAAGTTGGTTTATAAAGTCATAGCTCAGATATGTGGGTGTTAAATATCGTTAATATGTTAAATATTAAATAATATGTTAAATATGTTAACTTTTCTATAGCATCAATAACTAGATCATCTACGTGCAGCCATGTGTTCCTGCTTTCTATACCTGGTATGTCAGTATTGTGTTCTACAGAACTCGGAGGTGCATTTTGATTTTGTAATTTTGAATAACTGAACAGTCAGCAAAAGTCTATGTATGGGAATTTTATTGTTAAAATTAAATAAATGTATAATGAACTGCATATTTGTAATTATGTAAAAAGCATCAAAGAGTCTTGTGGCACCTTATAGACTAACAGAAGTACTGGAGCATAAACTTTCGTGGGTGAATACCCACTTCGTCAGATGCATGGTATGTCAGGTAGTCCCTGACCCTGAGGAGCCTTTGAAAGAGGGTAACAATATATGATCATGGAGCAGCTGGGCAGAGTCCAGATATCTATACACAAACTCTTACTCTATCAAAAGAGAGAGGGCCTGATTCTCATTCATACATATTAAGCCCCTTTTGCATGGCACTAGCAGTGTAGAGAGCTTTGAACTGGTTTTAAATATAATTTAAGGCCAATGTAAGGCTCCTTTACACTGCTAGAGAATTGTACAGGGGCCTTAGTGTAAATGGAAGCCTGGACCTGAGGGTTTGAATCTTCACTGTCTTGCTACACATCTGCAATGGGCGTGTGAAACACTAGCATTCTGATCTCCAAATGAGTACACAAGATGCACAGCAGTGCACTTGGCAGAAACAGAATGCATAGTGGTCACTGTGTGGGGATGGTATCTGCCAAAAATAGGTGCAATGGTTAATGCTGGTTTTACAATGTGTATGTGTATGATGTAATGCAGCAATGTAACATGTTTTAGAGCCCAGGGAGTTAAATTCTGGGTACTGTGGGAAAAGGCTTTACCTTAACCCCCAAATTAACACTATAGATAGATAGATAGATATAGATATATATAGATACTATATGTATAGTTTAAGGCTTTGTTCTTAATTAACGGATAAAGCCTCAGCTACAACAAGGACTGAATGACAATCTAAGAACAACTATGACAGCTGTGCTCTTCTGGGACAAAGCAGATCACAAAGCCAAGAATGAAGCATTTGAGAGCTGGAGACAAAGCATTCTCTGTTCCTGGCATCCGCAGAACTATCTTTCAGAGGCGATCAGGTGAATCCAGAGTCTGACTATCTTTAGGAAATGTAGCAAAACCTTTCCACCAGAAGTGAAGCTTACAATACAAACACCCACTTCTCTGTACAAACCCCTACCATCCGCCAAAGCCCTTGCAAACCACCCAAAAAAGGCACAAACATTCTACCCCAGCAGTTTTCACCCCAAAAAGGAAAAAGTGACTCCATGAAGTCCATTTGGGACTTCACAATTGCTATTGATTTTATATGGAAGGTGCTCAGATATTATGGTGATGGGTGTCAGTATAAAATCCTAGAACAGACAGATATTTGTATATTATGCCACTAATTTGTATATTATGTCAAATGTGTTAAATTGCTTCATTGTGTCACACACACACTACGCAAAACCAGCATTAATGTACACCTGCCTTCTGGTAGATACCAGCCCCACCCATTGATCCTTTATGAACTATGTTCATATTAACCGGAGAAATAAAAAACCTGATTTCCCCCATTGGCCTGAACCTCTACAGCAGTGCAAAGTGGGTGAAAAATGCTACCAGATCAGAATTTTTTTGTAAGTAGTGCCCATTCAAGGGGAGAGATAAATTCACTTTAGATAAATCTAACTCCTAGTGCAACGGTCTCCAAACTGTGGGATGTACCCACATAGGGCATGTAGGAATGTTCAGAGACATATGACAGGGTTTGGGCCAGCCTCCATCGGGGCGGGAAGGGAGCACCAGGCTTCCAGCCCCACTCCACTTCCAGACCTGCTCAGCCCCCAATCCTGTTCCGCCTCCAGCCCAACTCTGCCCTCATTCTCTCTCCATCCCCAACCCTGCTCCACCGCCAGCCCCAGGTCTACTCTATCTCCAGCCCAACTCTTCCCTCACTCCTCCTCTGCTCCCAGACCAGCTCCACTTCTAGCCCCAGCTCCTCCTCCATCCTCAGTTCTGCTCCCAGTTCCGCCTGCAGCTCAAGCTCTGCAGCAGAGAAAGCCTAGTCGGGGAGGGTGTGGACAGATTCCATTAATGGTAACGGGAGGTGCGGGGGGGTGTTTTACAGGAAAAGTTTGTACACCACTGTCCTAATGCATCAGGTCTGGTATGCTGAATTACTGCACAGTATTTTGCTATATAAAAAATGTGTGAAGTTATTTTTATCTATTAGTTTATCTTCGAAATGACTTTCTCGCTGAAATGGCATGTCAGATCATTGCCAAGCACAGTGCCCACAAAATCTAGACTCCTGACAAACCAAACATCCCCTTTCCAGCTGATACTTTTTATAAACATTGTGTTGATTCTACTATGGAACTCACAGAGAGAACTTACTGTGTATAGTGTCCATGGTAATACATACATTGTAGCCACCATGATCTGCAAATGACTTTAAAGTAATTGATAGGGTAGCTGATTGCTATATCTTTATTGATATTATTCAAGGTATTATGATGTACCTATATTTTGTAAAACCTGTTTTAAAGGATGTTTTCTCAATGTGAGAATTAAACCAGATTTCATAAAAGAAAACTGGAAAAACAGAAATTCTGTTCTGTTCGACCATAAGGACTCCTCATATGGGTTGTCATAAGTAGGTTTTGAACCCTGGCTCCAGGGCCGCCCAGAGGGGGGGGCAAAGGGGGCAATTTGCCCCAGGCCCCAGGCTCCGCAGGGGCCCCCAAGAGAAGAGCGGAGGCTCCCGCCACCGCCACTCTCCTGGAGCCTCGGTGCATCAAGCGCCGAGACTCCGGCCGAGCCCCTGAGCCCCGCCCCGATCCGAGCCGCGTGGTGAGGGGGCGGGGCTGGGAGCTCCAACGGGGCCTGAGCCCCGCCCCGCTCAGAGCGCCGTGGGGAGGGGGCGGAGCAGCTGCCTCCGCTCGGCGTGGAGCTCACAGCCCCGCCCCCTCACCACGCGGCTCTGAGCGGGACGGAGCTCAGGCCCTGCCGGCGACGCGCTCAGTAAGAGGCCGAGGCCGGGGGGGAGAAGCGGCGGCCGGGGCCGGGGGGGAGAAGCGGCGGCCGGGGCCAGGGGAGAAGCGGGGGCCGGGGCCGGGCGGGGGGGGGAGAAGCGGGACCCGCCGCCATCGAAGCACAGCCCGGTCTTCGGCGGTGGGGGGCCCCTTCTGTTCCGGGACCCGCCGCCGAAGTGCCCCGAAGGCCCGCGGCAGGGACCCCCCCCCGCCACCGAATTACCGCCGAAGACCGGGCGGCGGGTCCTGCTTCGGCGGTAATTCGGCGGCGGGGGGCTCCCGCCGCGGGTCTTCGGGGCACTTTGGCGGCGGGTCCCGGAATGGAAGGGCCCCCCGCCGCCGAAGACCCCGGGCCCCCGGAATCCTCTGGGCGGCCCTGCCTGGCTCTTCAGCACCACAGCACAAACCTCTACCATCCGAGCCAAAGAAGAACCTTATCCTCACGTGGATCCAAAAGGGACGTGAAACACATTAGAAAGAGGTTACTAAAGGAGGATATGATAGAGGTCTATAAAATCATGAATGGTGTGGAGAAAGTGAATAGGGAAGTGCTATTTACCTCTTCATATTACACAAGAACCAGAAGTCACCTGAAGAAATTAATAGGCAGCAGGTTTAAAACAAACAGAAGGAAGTACTTCTTCACACAGTGCAATCTATGGAATCTGTTGCCCGGGGATGTTGTAAAGGCCAAAAGTATAACTGGGTTCATTAAAGAACTAGATAAGTTCATGAAGCATAGGTCCATCATTGGCTATTAGCCAAGATGGTTAGGGATGCATCCCTATGCTCCAGGTCAGGTGCAGGAGGAGTTTAAAGGAACTCCCTAAACCTCTGTCTGCCACAAGCTGGGACTAGGCAATATGAGATGCCCTGTTCTGTTCATTCCCTCTCAGGCATCTGGTACTGCCATTATCAGACAGGATACTAGGCTAGATGGACCATTAGTTTGACCCAGTATGTCCATTATTACATTCTTATTAAAAAACTATTTATTGGACAGCGCTAAAATTGCTGGGATATCTTCCAGGATCTAGGTGAGGATTGTTGTCTAGTGGTTAGTGATTGCAGACAGGCTATACAAACCCATGGATTTGGCACATTAAGTGTAAAAGGCAATGTGGATGCATAGAGGGGTGGCTGCCGCACTCCATGAGAAAAAGGGCTGGAATAGAACAGAGAGGCTGTGCAGACCAGCAGCCAATCAGCAAAGCCCTGTGGAGAGCCAATCAGGGCAAAGAAAGAGGCAACCAATCAGGGCTAGGCCGGGCCCTATATAAAGGCTGCTTAGCAAAGGAGAGGGCAGTCTCTCCCTGACTAGCAAGGAAGGAGGACTGGCTCCTGAGATAAGGAGGTAGCAGCTTGGACAGAGCAGTGCTGGGCAGGCTCAAGGGAACAGAGGAGAGCTCTGGCCCAGTTACCTGCCAGGCTGCAGCCCCTGCTAAAAAGAGTTGAGAAGGTGCATGGGACTAAAGGGGAAGTGGCCCAGGGAAGATAGGTGGACAAGAGGGGAGAGAAGGAGGGCAGAGAGAGGCTGCCACTAGAGGGTCCCTGGGTCAGAACCCAGAGTAGTGGGTGGGCTTGGGTTCCCCCCTTCCCTGCTTGCACTACACCTGGCCACAGAGAAGCGTGGCTGAGACAGACTGCAACTTGCCCTGAGGTGAGGGGCTAGACCTTGGGGTTGTGGTTGGCCACTGAGGCAGGTGCAAGCTGAAGGACTGTTGTTACCCACCCCACCCCCCAGAAGGTTGTTAAAAACAACTGTGAAGATGTAGTGGCATGGGCAGTTCAAGACATCCAAGGGGCCCTGGCTATATACTCACATTGCTAGTCTGTGGTCAAGGCTGTGCTGCTGCATCTTCATTGCCTTTTTAGTCATGCTAGCTAGATGATGGGTAATGTTGCAGTTATACCTGCATAAACCATGAGCATGCCTTTGATTGCACTTGGATTGCATTATAGACACAGTCAAGATTTCTCAGACATTCAGAGTTTTGTTCTGTTTTGTTTTATGATCTTAGATGTATTTGTAGCATTTTATACTCCTGCTCTGTGTATATCAGTCAGAATCCACAAAGTCATACCTACTCAAAATATACTACAGATTAATAGTAACAAAGCAGTCATGAAAATGTACAGGCCTATTTTGGCCACCTAACTGTGAACTGATTATAACTCTTATTTTTTAGATGATTTTTTGGAGTAAACCCATCAAATATCAGGTAGCAATAATCAAGAGAAAACATACCTGAAACATGAAAAAGTAAGTCAGAGGTAACAGTCAATGCCTTTGCAATTCCAGAGATAGGCACGGTTACAAGTATATATGGAATTGTTTATTGAATGAATGAATCTGTGATCAAAACTGAGCTCAGGATCAAAGAAATTGACTTCTTTTCGGAGCTACTATGTATTCTAAGGAGCTGCTTAATGGCTACTGGTGCCATCCATAGTGACCAAATGTCTTAAATACATCAATATATAATTGAGATTTAATTTTAGAGACACTTCTACATCACTAACTATTTGAAAATTCTTAAAGGAATAACTAGTTGTTTAAAAAATATGTGCATATTGCCAAGTTAAAAAAACCAACTACTGTGGTTTACTACTGTGGTGCCAGTGCTGGTGTCCCAGTGAGGTTTTGCTCAAGTAAACACTTCATGATTGGGGCCCATCATTTTGAATCTGTTTTTATTGGCTGTATACAGACTACATGACATGAGCAGTGATATAAAAGGTTGCACCAGATTGGAATGGCCATGTTACCCATAAGTAGTAAAGCAAACATAGGATGAGGTTAATGCTCACTATTGTGCTCCAAGCCCAGAGTCTGAAGTGTTTAGGATTTCCTGCAGAATTCCAACTACAAATCATCTAAGTGACTGTTTAAATATATTTCATAGGCTCTTTTAACTCTCAAGTCTCTTATCCTGCTCTTCTAAATATAAATGAGTAGTTGCTCATTGAATTCTTGGTTGCTGATTTAAAGAAATTAAACCATTTTCAGAGATGGAAAAATCGCTACTATATATCAACGTGGAGACAGAATCAGAGCTAGCCAGATGTAGAGACAATAAAACTCAAGATGTCATTAATTGACTAGAGAAATTGAAATGAAATTGTCCTGTTAGTCCTCACATACAGTGTGTGGGAGAAATACCAATTGTGATGTGCTCTGTGATCCTCAGGGGTCTAAGACACTAATAAATGAAAGACGTGAGTGATAACGAAATCCATGTTATGGCTCCAACCACTCATGTTAACTGATTAACCACGGGAGTCAGCAGTGATGGAAAACATATGATCAAAAAGCCAAATGAAGCGATAAATATAGAAATGTAACTGTGAATTGGGAAGCAGTGAACAGAGGGTAGCCGACTACACTGTCTTCTTACATGCTATGAGTGCTTTTCAGCTTTAAACAAACACCAAAAAACATATCACCAAGCCTAAGGCAAACACCACATTTTAGGTCCGATCCTGTGTGACATTGTACATCAATATGAAGCACTACTGCATGTTATGTTTGCTACATGGAATTTTTAATGTCTTTCCATATTAGTAACTGAACATAGAGCTCATGAAATTGAAGTGTTGACACTAGTGAGAGACAGGCATAGTAGAGGCAGATATTGTGTAACTTCCTATTACAGCTTTGTCAATGCACTGAAGTCTCCTTTTGTATTATAAAGGACATGCGACTGGAAGGAACCTCCTGGGTCATCAAGTTCCAGTCTCCTGTAATTACAGGACATTAATACATTTATCAAGCTCCATATTAAAACTAGTTTGTCTCTCCTGCCCCTCAACTCCTATTGGAAGGCTGATCTAGAACATCACTCGTCTAGTAGTAGAAACCTTCTAATTTGTTCATGACCAATTTATACACATTTGTTTTTGTGTCTGTCACGGAGTCCCCGGGCGATGCGCTGGAACTGCTCCCCACAAAGCCAGTCAGGACTTTGGGGAGCCTCCTCTCCCTCAGAGCAGACTGTTTTCAGGGCAAGAAGCTCACATGGCTTTACCTCCTGGGTCTCTCCTAGGAGCATTCAGCATATGCCTCTCCGTGCGCTTCCCACAGTGAGTTCGCCCAGGCGGGGTCCTGGGGAAGCCACCGGGTCCTGCACCCCCACTTCACAGTCAGACATGACTCTTAGCCAGTAAAACAGAGGTTTATTTAGATGACAGGAACACAGTCCAAAACAGGTCTTGCCGGTACAGACAACAGGACCCCCTTTAGTTAGGTCCATCTGGGGCCTCAGGGAGGCCATAGCCCCGTCGGGAGGCCCGAGCCCCATCGGGGCTCCCCTCCATTTTCCAGTCATCTTTCAAAACTGCCAAAACCCCTCCGGCCCCTCTCTGGGCTTTGTCTCTTTCCCGGGCCAGGAGGTCACCTGATCTCTTTGTTCTCCCACACCTTTAGCATCCCCTTGCATAGGGGAAGGGCCCAGGCCATTAGTTGCCAGGCGACAGAGGGTCGGCCATAACTGAGGCACCCACACAGTATTCAGAGGAAACATTAAAAACAGTTCCACTTCATCACAGTGTCAATGTTGTCTTTTTAGCTTAAATAGCTCTTCTCCCTCCCTGGGTTTTATCTCTTGATGTATTTATAGAGAGCAATTGTGACACCAACAGACCTGGTCATCAGCAGGCCAGATTGAACTTGGGGCCTCTGGAGCTTAGTGCATGAGCCTCTACTGCATGAGCTAAAAGCCATATTGCTGTTAGCTAAGCCTGTAGAGAAGACTCATTAATCTCTTTCTATGTAGTCTTGGTGCCACTAGATGGGACAGAACACCACACCAAGGAGGTGTGGTTTACACAATCATATTCCCTCTCAGCCTTTGTTTTGTCAGGCTAAACAAGTGAAGCTCCTTTAGTCTCCTCTCGTAAGATAGGCCCTCCATTCCCCTGATCATCCTAATAGTCCTTGTCTGAACATGTTCCAGTTTGAATTCAAGTTTCTTAAACATAGGTGACAAGAACTACATAGAGTAGTGTAGATGAGGCCTTGCCACTGCCTTGTACAATGGCATCAGTGCTTCCCTATCTCTACAGGAAATACTTTGCCTGATACTCCCTAGGACTGCATTTGCATTTTTCATGGCTGTATCACATTGGTGGCTCATAGATCAGCTAATACATCCAGGTCATGGTCCTCCTGTTTCCAAATGATGAGCCCCACTTTATAGCAGAAATTTTTGTTATTAGTTTAGTGCATGACCTTGCACTTTGTACAACTTGACTCTAACAATGACTCCCAACTTTGTGTCATCAGCATACTCCTATTTTTCTGCCAAGATCATTAATACAAAAAATATGATCAGTCCCCAAACCAGTCCTTGCAGAACTCCATTAGTAACCTCCCTCCAGCCCAACAGTTCTCTTATGCACAACTCATTGTAGATTCCCCTTAAGCCGACTATTTACCCATCTTACAATTCTTGCACTGATCCCCGTATTTTTCTGTTCAACAGATAATTTCCTATATGGGATGCTGTCAAATGCTTTACCGAACTCCAGATAGAAAAGACCTACCACATTTCCCTTTTCTAAAATATTGGTTATTTTAGCAACAAAAAGGTATCATGTTAGTCTTATATAAGATACCCTTGATAAATCTATGTTGAGTTGTATCCCATTTTACATTTGCCTCCTGTCGTCAGTTATTTCCTGGAAAATTTCCATATTAGTGAGGTCTAACTAAGTAGTTGTCCAGTTAACTTTTTCCCCTGTCTTAAATATAGGTACTGTACTACGTTTGCTGTTTTCCAGTCATACAGTTTTACTCCTGATTTGATAAAACTATTATAAATCCTGGCTACCGCACTTGCAATTTCATGTGCCAGTTCTTTCAGTGTTCTGGGATGGAAATTATCCAGTCCCCTTAATTTGAGCACATTAAACTCTTTGAGTTTTGCTTCTACCTCAGATGTGGTAATTTCCATTCTTCTTTGAGTGTCCTCTACATAGTCCCACTCCTGGGATACACAAACCAGTGCTGCTGGGATGGTGGAAACTTCTGGTTGCAATGACTGTTAGGGTGCTCACTCATTCCTCCCACACTCCCCCCCCCAGCATTTGAGTGTGTTTTTAGGGCATGGAGAGTGTGGTGCCCATTGCCACTTCAATTCCTTCCAACCACAGAAGTGAAAGGACTTGAACCTCTCCAGATCGCTCAGGTCCATTGCTAGATAAGTGCCCTTTTACCTTTTAGTTTTTATAGTTAGTTTTAGGCTCGTTTAGATTAGGACTTTAGCTTTAAGTAGAATATTCATGAGTTCCAGCATGGCATAGCCCGGTGCTAAGAAGTATGGGTTTAAGAGGTGCACATCATGCCCAGCTGTCTTCCCAGTGTTGGACACACACATTTGGTGCCTGTGATGCATAGGTAAGAATCACCCTCAGCACACTGGGCTATCTGTAGCCTGTTTGCTCCTTAAGCTCAGAGGGAGAGACAGAACAGACTTCAAGCCCTTCCAGAACAAGGGGCCCCTGTCAGTCAAGCCACTGGGATCCAATAATTCTAATGGATCTAAAAGCAACGGTAGGAAACCTAAATTGGCTCTGAGCATATCCCAATCCAAAAAAAGCATGAATAATGAAATCTTCCACCTCAGCACCACCCTCCAGTTTCAAATCAATGGAGTTTCCAGTGATCCAGCTCCAAAACTGTTAGTCTCCATTATAACCAAAACTGGAGAAAGACCCTGAGGATCCAGATAACTTACCAGAACCAAGTACGTTGGTTCAAAAGGAAAGAAAGGCTAAATTAAAATAGACCTCGGGTAGTTTTTCAAACTATTTGCATCATGCAGATGCAAGACCTAAAGACATAAGACCTCTGGATCACTGCAAGGTATGGATCTGAGGAAAAGGCCATTGGATCCAAGCATGACAGGTCATCTGCATGTTATAATGGTTCCAGTCCAGGTTTCTTCAGACCCACATCTCAATCATATCTAGCCACATCCCTTTGCTCTCATAAGAGACAGGACACTGAGGTGGGAAAGATCTCCAGAGTCCATATCCACACCACCTCAGACTCCAACTAGCTCACTAAGAAAGGCCAAATCACCTCTCTCCATGTTTCAGATTCCTACTTCAGTTATCTTCCCTACTGCTTCAGTATCCGGGTTTGGATCCACAATCAGATGTTGAGCCAATTGCAACATTTATATCTAAGACCCAACCATTTCCTAAACAGAGTCTTCCTCCTCTCTGTCCTTCCACTCATGGATCTCTTGTGCAGGGATTGCTAATCACACTGTCTTGGTTTTGTAATAGCATCAAGGGTCTGATTTTTGCACAGACCTCAGTGGGGGAGTGCTGAACTCCCTCAAATCCCTTGGAATTAAATGGGACTTGTGGGAAAAAATACATTTTACAAGATCAGGCCTCAAAATGTTAAATGTATTCTCATTTGATTCAGAATGTCTTCCTGGGCTTTCAGAAGACAGAGGCCAGTGAATTACCCTATTGAACTGTCTCATCCTCTAAGCACTACAAACTGGATAAGCTCCCACTTTGTGTTAAACTACATAACCATCTTTTTGTGCTCAACTAAACTGGGGTTCTCTCCCCTGGGTGCCCCATGTACCCAGAACTGTATAGGGGAGAGACACCCATCCGAGGGAACTAGGAGCCATACAGTGGCGCCCCTCCCACCATCTGTGTGGGCTTTGGTAAAGAAACTGCAGAAGAAGCCAGACAGAAGCTGACACAAGAGCTGCAGAAAGCAGTTCAAGCAGAGACCAAAGGACACAGATGTCATCAGACTGCTTTATGTAGTTCTCACTCTGAACATTCTATCCATGTACTGACTGGGGACTTATTTCAATATTTCCCTTGCTTTGTCTTTCTGTCTGGCTAATTCACTTCAAACATAATCCTACTGAAATGCTTTTAGTAACAAAACAAAAACAAAAGACTGCAGAACTAACATGACATTTGCCATCATTGCATTGTTCTCTTGTCTTGTATAAACCATCCCCATCCCCTTCCCTTTGTCTGTCATATCTACTTAGACTGTAAACTCTTTGGGGCAGACACTGTCTCTTGTTCTATGTCTGTACACTGCCATGGTACCAACCAAGCAAACGACAAAGTCAGCACTGCAATTAGTGCCATGAAGAACTGCAGAGCCCCTGGATCTGATGGCATTGCTGGTCAAATATTTCAGTATGGAAGTAAGACCTTGCTGAGGCAACCACATGGACTCTCTATATATGTAGTACTGAAGCTATACCTCAAGACTTCAAAGATACCACCATTGTCATCATATACAAAATGAAAGGTGAAAAGTCATACTGTGTCAATTACACCATCTCGCATTACTCTCCATCACTGGAAAGGTTCTGGCCAGAGTACTCTTTTATTGTCTGCTGTGCAACATCACTAATCACATGCTATCAGAGTCACAATGTGGTTTCAGGCTCATGCAAGGAATGACAGACATTTGTAGCTAGTCACATGCAGGAGAAATGCAGAGAACAGCAACAGGATATTTACATTGTCTTCACCAACCTGACTAAAGCATTTAACACCATTAGTAGACCTGGACTTTGGCAGCTATTATGAAATGTTGGTTACCCAGAAAAATTCACCAACATTCTGACACTATTTCATGATGGAATGCTTGGATGAGTCTTCACAATTGGTGTTCTGTCTCACCCATTTCCTATCACTAATGGTATTAAGCATGGCTACATACTTGGTCCAATCCTGTTCAATCTCTTCTATACAGCAATACTTGATGATGCTACAAGAGATCTGAATGCTAGTATCAGGATATGTTTCCAGTCCTCTGGAAAATTATTCAACCCAAACAAGGTGTTATCTTCCATAAAGGTCTTTGAGGCAATTATTCACGAGCTGCTGATGCCGATGACTGTGCTCTAGAGGCATATGCTCAACAAGAAATACAATTGATTTTGGACAGTTTCACAGAGTCTGCAAAAAGATATGGGCTCACAATCAATCTGAAAAAGGCAGAAGTCATATATCAACCTGAGCAAGGGAAACCACAAACAAAATCAAAAGTCACCATCAGCAACACACAGCTGAATGCTGTTCAGACTTCTGCTATCCTGGCAGCACATTGTTGAATGATGCTACTGTAGACAAGGAGATGACAAGTCACATCAACAAAGCCAGTTCATCATTTGGCAGACTACCAGGCAGAGTCTAGCAGTAACATGGTATTAAGCATCAAACCAAGCTAAAAATTTATAAAGTGGTTGTACTGTCCAATTTGTTGTATGGCTGCTAGACCTGGTCCTACTACAGGCATCACATCAAGCTCCTAGAAAAGTACCATTTATGACATCCATATGCCATAATCCACATCAAATGTCAGGATAGAGTTACCCATAATGAGGTTCTGGAACACAGCCATTCCACAGGGATTGAAGCCATACTTACTATATCACTGTTACACTGGGTTGGTCATGTGTTGGGGATGGATGACAGCAGAATGCCAAAGCAGTTGCCGTATGGCGAATTGAAAGTGGATAACCACACATGTAGCAGCCAGAAGAAATGCTTTGAGGATACACAGAAGCATAACTTGAAGCAGTGCAGACATTGCCAACAACTGGGAGTCATCGGCAACAGACAGATAGTGCTGGCAAGCAGCAGTCAATGATAGGGTCACTCAGTTTGAGACTGATCACCATATGGATCTTGAGGCACAGAGGCTGAGTCAAAAATAGTGGCAGATTCAGAGGGCACAGAATATAATTCCTTCCTTGATATCGAGCTACATATGCACTCGATGTGGAAAGGACTGCCACTCACACATTGACCTTTTTAGCCATAATTGTACTCATTGTCAGCATCATCTTCAGTCATGAAGGACAACAGTATTGCCTAGCACAATAGTACTTTGTCATTACATAAGAGTGTAAATAGTTTAGCAGTTTTTTTATGGCCTACATATTTCTAAAATCAAGTTCACATCTGCAGTAGGAAAGAGAGAAAGAAATCTTTTTTTCCCTATCAAGTCTTATCACAGAATTGATTGCCATTGGATGAGACTCTTAGAGAAGGTATATGCAATAGACAGACAGTGGTTGCCTGAAACACCCCCACCTCTGAGTGGGTGTGGAGCCCACTGGACATTATAATATGGTTTACGCTGACTCACTGATGCAGGTGGCTAATTACTAAAGTTTATTGTTTTATTCAAATGCAAAATAAAACAAAAAACAACCTATAAAGTGAAATAAAACAAACAAAAAACCCCCTCACCTTCAGAGGTGGCTCGTGCAGCTTTTTTCCCATGGGGTTGGACCCAGCTCTCATCTCCAGGCATTAAGAGCTGGCACATGGGGTCATATCACTGCTCAGATTTGGTCCATCCACCTCTCCATCATGCATTTTTGAGTGAGTGGCACTATGACCCAGTGCACCAGGTTGCAATGCAGCTCACTTAAATTTGGCCCATCTGCCCTCCCATCCTGAAAGAGGGCTGGAGGGGCCATACCTGAGTGGCTTTGTCACAGGAGCATGGAGTTGAGCCCAGTCCCACAGAACAAGAACTGTCACTTGGGGGTGAGTGCATAGTGGGTTTGCTCTATAACTCCACTGGGGATAGTACCCAGCCCTCCCAGGGCCCCCCAACACCTCAGGATTTCCCACAATCAAACAAAATAAAATTAAAAAAAAATATGGAAAAATCTAAACAAAAAAAATTTCACGGGGCTCCACTCATTACCACACACAGATTTAAAGGAAGTGGGGGTAGTTGTCTGTGGGAAATAGGATCTAGGATGTGGGCTGAGAAGGTCAGAAGGAGGAACCCTAGGAGCAACAAGCCTGAGATGAAGGTTTGAGTTAAACTTTGTAATTTTATTATTGTTATCTGTATTTAAAACTAAACAGTTGGGAACAGGGTGAGTTTAGACTCTACATAATGTGTAGACTGTGTTTCCCAGCAGGTTGGGAGAGAGAGAGAGTAGGTCGGCTCATTATCCAGAAGCCAATAAGAAATATAAATGAAGGGGGTTGGAGATTCATGCTATGAGGGCTTAAGAAAATCACTAGGATTATATGAGAAAAAGAAAACTAAAATGTTACATGGCAAACTTGTGTATAATTCTGAGGGCAAGAAATAGGAGAGTGCAATGAATAGGCTGAAAAACAAGCAAACAATAAAGAATAAAAATATAAAAGGATCAGTGATGAGGTGTACCAACCCCACACTGGCTAGACAGGGTTAATGAGAGCTTGTTGGCTCAATCAGCCCTGTCCTGCTACGTCTACACTAGGTACCGAGCCTGAAGGGAATGGTTAAAAGGGCTGAACCCAGCTCAGCTTGGAGGTTTTCTGGAAGGGCAGCAGATTACTGACTCTCACTCAGTGAGAGAAAATTGGCTGGACCCAGAGAGCTGACTTGGACTTCTAACAAACAGAGCTTCCCTGCTGGAAGCAGGGAGTCCAGAGCAGTGGTGAAGGTAAGCTGGAGGAGAGGAGTCCACCCAGGGTTCTCTGCACTTGCAGAGAGGCCTGCAGGGAAAAGGAAGATTTCTGCAGGGTCAGAGGGGAGCGGACAAAACTTTCCTTAAGCAAAAGCAGCTGGATGTCTGCAAGTGCTAAGAGGCTCTGCACTAAGGCTGGAGAAGAGATCTAGAGAGTCTGCTGGCAATACACAGTCAGTCTGGGAAGAGGCTTTAGGAAAAGCCCAAGATGGGTTGCAGCTGGCAGCAGCCCAGAGAGGCAGCAAACGATCTAGATAGACAGGCCTTGACTGTTCATTAGAGTGTCCCTGGACTGGAACCCAGAGGAAAGGGAGGGTCAGAGTTCTCCTACTAGCTCACCAAGGAAGGTGGTGTGGAAACCTCTGGACATAATGGGTAAGGAGGACTACTGAACTCCCTGAACACCAGAGGTAAGAACTAGGGAGTCTGGAGTCAGACTTAAAGGCCCAACAGGCGATTGATGGACTATTTGGATTACTGGCTTACCCTGAAAGGGGTGGGCTATGTGTAATGTGGCTGGAGGACCAAGTCATTAGAAGCTGATTGGTCATAGCAGCAGCAGCAGATTCACTTGGCTATGATGTAGCTTGCAAGTCTTCTTCAGCAAGAGTCAGTATGAGAGGATTTAGATTGCTTAAATGCCTCAAAATTACATCTTCCAGACTCATTTGTGGTTGGCCTTGTGCTCTGTTTCCTTCAACCTCTGTAAAAGCATACCTTCTTCTGTATGTTGGAAATGACCCTATCATTACAGTCATCTTATTCTCAACTGGCGCGTGTCTGCAATTTGCTGGGATTATCTACCTACCTTTTTATTTGTGACAAAATCAAACCAGTGGATGTTAGGAATACACTGTAATTTTTGACACTGAAAACTGTTTCCTCTTCTCAGCTGTTTTTAACAGACATGTTTAGTCTTCATCTAACAAAGCTGTCATCGCTATTGTATTGAACACTTGTATCTTAGTTGTCGCACAGACGTCTCACTACCCAAACAGAGGGTTTTAAAGATGCCAAAATGCCACTGTCGCAAGATCAATCTGATGCATGAATTATTTGAATCTAGAACCTCCTGATATCAACTGACTACCCAGACAGATACAACTATTCACCCATTCAGTGTCATTGCAATCTGCATACAGTGTTGGCCATTCATTTTTATTGTATAGGAACCAGGCATATCTTTGATTTTTATCACCACTGATGTTAAGTCCCATAGATTCCGCAGTTTTTTGCAGCTTTATCAGCATTAGTTGTAGTTGGTCAGTAGTCTCTCCAAGTAAGGCAATATTATCCTCATTCTTGAGATCCTCTAAAGATGAATCTTTAAATTTCACACCTTCTACATTGGCCTCAATCAGCTTTGTCATCACATAGTTTATTAGAACATTAAATAATGTAGGTGAAAGATTGCATCCCTGAAGTACTCCTGTTTCTACTGAAAACCAGACTGTAATGCAAGCATTGACTCTCACACAGCTAAATGTTCTGCGGTACAGTTCCTCCACTAGGCACACTGAGTCCTCAGGCACCCCATGCTGGCTTAGCAGTATCCACAAGGCTGATCAATGCACTGAGTCAAAAAAGTCTGCAAAGTCTATAAACATGATGTTAACTTCCTTTTGTCACTCTAGTCTTTTCAATAACATCCTGCAGAGCGTATATAGCATGGATTGTAGATTGACCTATGTGGAAACCATACTGGTTGTCTCATTTTTGGGCTGAGACAGTATTTCAATTGGTTCAGCTTTGTGATTGTAAACACCTTCCCTGGGACTGACAGCAGTATTATTCCCCTATAATTTTAGCAAGCTGATTGCTCTCCTGTTCGGGGAAAAAAAGGGACGGTGCCGCCCCTTTTCCAATCTTCTGGAAAGTGACGCATTTCCCAAGCTTTCGAGACAACTTTGTGAAGCCAATGAACTAATCTGGGCATCCACTCTTTAGCAGTTATGATGATGTCAAGACCAGGAGCTTTATCACTTCATAACTGTTTGACCACAAGCATCACTTCCTCTAATGTCATTGCCCTGTTTTCTGCTGGGTTCATTTTTGGATTTCGTTGTAATTTACATCTTGGTGCGAATCACTAATTCATAAAAATGTTCATGCCAATTCTTATGTTGTGCATCAATATCCTGGTAGTATTCTCCATTTTTGTCCTCATCTGGAAGAAGCTGCAAAAATAGATGCCCAACTGGGGCTTTCAAAGTGTCAAATACACATTTCTGGTCATAGGTTTCCGAGACTTCTAAATGCATTGTGCCATACTATTCCACCATTGATTACAATCCTCTCTTTGCTGACTTGACTGACCTTTTAGTGCATCCCTTCTGCAATGTGCCTCTTTTTTTTTCTTTCCCATCATTTGATGGCATCTGTTATTTAACGTTGATTAATTCCAGTTGCTTTCCAGCAATCTCTGTGACGGAATCTCAAATTAAAGTCCACTCCTCCTTCATAGTAGACAATACAGAATATTTGTTGGAAATCGCTACTGCATAACTATTACTGATTGCTTCATCATGAAGCTTATCAACATTGAAGTGTTTCAGAAAGAGGCACAAAAGGAGGAGTGCCTGCCATGCCTAACAACTAGGGGGGACACTGGTCACTTGTACAGAATCTGAGATGTTTCTTTATGTACTGAATGAAGATTGTGTGATATGGTCAGGGCTGGCTCCAGGCACCAGCGGAGGAGGCATGTGCCTGGGGTGGCGCATGCTAAGGGGTGGCATTCCCTCCATTTTTGGGGCGGCACAGGGTTTTTTTTGTTTGTTTTATTTTGCTTCGGCAGTTCGGGCGGTAGTCCGAGCGGCTTTTTTGTTTGTTTGTTTGTTTGTTTGTTTGTTTGTTTGTTTGTTTGAGGTGGCAAAAATGGTAGAGCCGGTCCTGGATATGGTCAACAAAGGGAGCAATAGAAGCTGAAACTTTGAGTGTATTTAAAAAGTTAAATAGCTATCGCAAGGAATGCAAATGACTGCTTGTGAACAACAGCTAGGGAAGTGACAAATAATGTTCTCTATCCAAGCAGAAAGGAACAATGGAGTGTATCTGGAGACAGACCATCAGGCTGGGAAAAGGTCTGCAATGACTAGCTTCGTGAGGATAGTGAAAAATACTATACCTGAGGCTTTTAGATATTCAGCCTACAAAGAAAGGGAAAAGAAATTTATTCACATTAGTTGAAAAGGTTTGGGATCCATTGAAAAGCATTTCTGCCAAAGTTTGCACTTAACATGAAAACAGGTCAGAAGAAGTGAAGTCAATATAGCTATAGAAAGAAAGTATCTATTTGCAAAAACGAGGAAAACAGTCTACAGTCTGCAGACATGGTAAATAAAAAGGCTGTATTAGTTTGGTTCTGGTATTATGAATAATGATACTACTCAGCCAGCTCATCCTTCAGCAAGTGTGAGGACTTCCAAAGGTACCTGTAGAGGAAAGGCAATGCTAAAGTATCCCTGAGCTACTGTTGACATGTTGGACAGTTTGGACAGTTTAATCTCTCTGATTCTACAGGAAATGCTAGCTTTTAAAAAAACACAAAACTAAAACTACTTCTACTTTTTTCAGAAAGCACCTCCTGTTTTATTCCTCCCACCCCAAAATTTTCCTGCAATTATAGGACTTTAATCCATGTCAAACACACATTTATCAAGAGTATTAATATACACTATATTTAAAAAACTAAAAAACAAACAAACCATATTTTACAAAGTTATTGCTATTATAAGTCACAATTCACCAGTAACCACATTGCAGTATTTGAGGTATCACATCTATTTCTGTATACACAGAATAGGAAATAACAGTAGTATCTCATATCCCACTGTGGTTAAACATGAGTTTTAATGTCAATCTGTGTAAATATACTATGTGAACTTAATTTTTTCCCAATGAAAAGTGTTAGTATCTTAGCCACTCAACAGTTTTGCACATTAAAGGAAGTTTCTTTATTCTAGTTCTCTATCTCATTCTCTGTTTTATGCAGGTGAGAAAGTTAACCTGGAATCTCACTTCAGTCAGCTGGGAGCGGCCAGATTTATTTTCCTAGAAAGACTTACCAGTCTACTTTACTCCTAATTCTTTTCTGGGAACTTGGATCTCTTTTTTGACAAAAACAAAGGAGGACTAGATTCACAAAACACCAGGGATGGCCTAGCCCAATTACTATGCATTTTTGTTATGAATCACTGGGCCAAGGAATGCGAATGAGAATGATTTTGTAGCCCGGGGGTGTGAGCGTTCAGCTAGAATATTAGAGACCAAGTACAAATCCCTGCTCCAATGACTAATCCATTTATAAAGAGTGGGTAGCTTCAAGAGGACAGACCAAGACAGGCACATAACAGAATAGCTCAGTAGTTAGGGCAGTTTCCTGCAATGTAGGAAACCCAAGTGCAAATCCTTTCTTCATATTAGGAACAGGGAATTGAACTGGGGTCTTCCACATCCCTAATCACTGGGCTGAAGGTTATAAGGGAGTCCTACTACTCACCCCCAGGTGTTCTGTGAATCTAGTCTAATCTTTGGAGTACTCAGCATTGTGATCTTAATAATGCTTTTTTCATGTAGATTTATTGTGTATAATTTCCTATGGATTTACAAGAGCACTGATAAAATTCAGTCATGTGGCCTAATGTAGACAGAATTTCACAGGGTCAGCAAAAGGCATATCCCTGACAAAAAAAGCCATCTATATGCCAAACTGCAAATCCCTGCTCAAAAGCATAGAATCATAACATAGTAGGACTGGAAGGGACCTCAAGAGGTCATCTAATCCAGTCCTCTGAACTCAAGGCAGGACTAAGTATTCTCTAGACCATCCCTGACAGATGTTTGTCTAACCTGCTCTTAAAAATCTTCAATGCTGGAGATTTCACAACCTCCTAGGCAATTTATTCCACTCGTTAACCACCCTGAAAGTTAGAAAGTTTTTCCTAATGTCCAACCTAAACTGCCCTTGCTGCAATTTAAGCCCTTTGCTTCTTGTCCTATCCTAAGAGATAAAGGAGAACAATTTTTCTCCCTCCTCTTGTAACAACCTTTTATGTACTTGAAAACTGTTATCATGTCCCCTCTCAGTCTTCTCTTCTTAAGACTAAACAACTCATTTTTCCCCCAATCTTACCTCATAAGTCATGTTTTCTATACCTTTAATCATTTTTTTTGCTCTTCTCTGGACTTTCCCCAATTTGTCCACATCTTTCCTGAAATGTGGTGCCCAGATCTGGAAACAGTGGAGACCTAATCAGCGCAGAGTAGAGTGGAAGAATTACTTCTTGTGTCTTGCTTACAACACTCCTGCTAATACATCCCAGAATGATATTTGCTTTTTTTGCAACAGCATTACACTGTTGACACATATTTAGCTAGTGATTCACTATGGCCCTCAGACCCCTTTCCACAGTACTCCTTCCTAGGCAGTCATTTCCCATTTTGTGTGTGTGCAACTGATTGTTCTTTCCTAAGTGGAGTACTTTGCATTTGTCCTCATTGAATTTCATCCTATTTACTTCAGACTATTTCTCCAGTTTGTCCAGATCATTGTAAATTTCAGTCCTGTCCTCCAAAGCACTTTGAACCCCTTCTGGCTTGGTATCATCCACAAACTTTATCAGTATACTCTCTATGCTATTATCTAAAGCAGGGGTCAACAACCTCTGGCACGCGGCTCACCAGGGTAAGCTCTCTGGTGGGCCGAGCCAGTTTGTTTACCTGCCACATTGGCCGGTTTGGCTGATCGTGGCTCTCACTGGCCACGCTTCGCCGCTTCAGGCCAATGGGGGCGGTGGGAAGCCGCGGCCAGCACATCCCTCGGCCCCCGTGCCGCTTCCTGCAGCTCCCATTGGCCTGGAGTGGCGAACCACGGCCAGTGGGAACTGCGATCGGCCGAGGCTGCTGACGCGGCAGGTATACAAACTGGCCCAGCCCGCCAGGGTGCTTACCCTGGCGAGCCGTGTGCCACAGGATGCCAACCCCTGATCTAAAGCATTGATGAAGATATTGAACAGAACTGATTCCCATGGGACCCACTCATTATGCCCTTCCAGCATGACTGTGAACCACTGATAACTACTCTCCGGGAATGATTTTCCAACCGGTTATGCACCCACCTTATAGTTAAGGCTGCGAGTCTGTAATGGAGGTCACAGAAGTCACGGATTCTGTGACCTTCTGGGACCTCTGTGAATTCTGCTTCTGCAGTGGTTGGTGTAACTGACCGAGAGCCGCCTGAGCAGCTGGGGCAGCCCCGGGGCCGGGTGCACCAGCAGCTGCTGAAGCTGGTCGCGGAGCCTGGGTCAGCTGCATCAGGAGATGCTCGGGGGGCCTGTGGCAAGCTGCACCAGCAGCTACTGCAGCAGCCCCAGGGCCAGCCTCACCGGCTACTGCTGGAGTGGCCCCAGGCAGCTTCCAGAGCAGCAGCAGCACCGTGGGCTTCCCCCCCGCAAAGCAGCAGCAGTACCCTGGGTCATCCTTCCCCCCCCCCCCAGCACCAGTACCCCAGGTTGCACCCCCCCCAGCTGCCCCCCCCCTGAGCAAAAGCAGATCCCTGGAGCTCCCCAGAGCAGCTGTGTCCTGTGGCCTCAGAATTAACTAAGATTTAGTCAGGGGTATTTATAATAAAAGTCATGGACAGGTCATGAGCCGTGAATTTTTGTTTTTTGCCCATGACTTGTCCATGACTTTTACTAAAAATGCCCATGACTAAATCTTAGCCTTATAGTAATTCCAGCTAGGTTGTATTTCCCTAATTTGTTTATGAGACAGTCATGTGAGACAGTATCAAAATCCTTACTAACGTCGAGATATATCACATTCACTGCTTCCCCCTATCCAGAAGGCTTGTTAGCCCGTCAGTGAAAACTATTAGGTCGGATTGACACAATTTGTTCTTGACAAATCCATGCTGGCTGTTAGTTATCATTTTATTATCTTCTAGGGCTTTGCAAGTTGATTGCTTAATTATTTGCCCCATTATCTTTCTGGGTACTGACATTAAGATGACTGGTTTGGGATTCCCTATGTTGTCCTTATTCCCCTTTTTATAGATTGGCACTATATTTGCTCTTTTCCAGTCCTCTGGAATTTCTCCTGTCTTCCATGACTTTTCAAAGATAATCACTAATGGCTCACATATCTCCTCAGTCAGCTCCATGAGTATTCTAGGGCCTATTTAATCAGGTCCTGGTGACTTGAAGACATCTACCTTCTCTAAGTAATTTTTAACTTGTTCTTTCCCTCTTTTTGCTTCTGATCCTACCTCATTTCCAATGACATTCACCATGTTAGACACCCAATCACTGTTAACCTTTTTGGTGAAAAACAAAACAAGAGAATCATTTAGCACTTCTGCCATTGCCACATTTTTTATTATCGTTCCCACCCCACACCCCATTGAGTAATGGGCCTACCCTGTCCTTGGTCTTCCTCTTGCTTCTAATGTATTTGTAGAATGTTTTCTTGTCATCCTTTGTCTCTAGCCAGCTTCATCACGCCTTGTGACTTGGCCTTTCTAATTTTTTTCCCTACATTATTGTGTTATTTGTTTATATTCATCCTTTGTAATTTAACCTAGTTTCCCCATTTTTATAGGACTCTTTGAGCATGGGGCAGTAGACAGTCTTAAAAAAAATCACCAGAATATTTTAATGTGGGCAAAATAACTTATTTTCCCTAGCCTCATTCTCAGAAATGGCTGAACCATTATGCTTGACATTTTCAAAAATATTTTAGCCTCACGCAGATCTCTGACATGGAAAATTTCTATGCAAGTGGTTAAAGTTTGGCAAAGATACATCCAACTGAAAACAGGGTTTTATAATGGGAAGCATTGGGCATTCTGAATAGGTAGTGGTACCAGCCTAGACTATAATGAAAGTTGAGGATTCTGAGGCAGAGCTGTTTTAATCTTTTCTATATTTTAATAGATTGATCTAAACTGAATTTGGATCTTGTTTATCCAGCATTTGTAGGCGTTGTTAATTTCACAATTCTAGGAATAAAGTTTAGTCACACATTACCCTCTGTTTTTATGAGATTCTGATTGTTCTCTTTCCTTATCAGCTGGTGCGCAGATTACAAACACCTGAACATATTTGTTAAAAGGCTACTGTCAGGAAGGGGAGCTTGTTTGTGATTAGTTGCTTTAATATTCACATCCCTAGTAGGAGTTGGTTGCTGTTCCAGGATATTAACATATTTCCAGCATATATGTCATTTGTGGCAGCAGGTGTTACATTTTGATCATTGGCTTCCATTTGTGTGTTATTCATCTGGATCATTTCAGTCTGTTTTCCATTTATCTAAGTGATCTTTTGATCTACTTAGTAGTTTTTAAACACATATAATTAATTTCCTCAGCTTGTTATCCTGTTTTCAGTTTCATTACTTGTGGCTATCAGGATTATTTCCAGATTTAACAGTATTACATTTCAGTTCTTACTAATTTGTTTTAAATGTCTCTTTGTTCCTGTCTTTGTTATTCTAAGTTATTGATTTAAGATTTTTTTTTAATGCTAGGCTAGGAAAAAATTACTATGGTGATTAGGTGATCTATCGACAATTGTGCGGCTTGCCCTCTTTTTACTAAACTTTCTGACTTATTTGAAATTCTTTTTGTTGACTTGTTGAAACAAAAGTTCTCACAATGTGGAAAAACCTGCCCTTGCCTACTTCAGCTGCCAAGCTACTGCAGTTTTATGTTTCGTGTTCGTTTATTAAAATGCGACCACTCAGCAAACCATCTTCAATTTTAGCTGCATTCAGCTGTATTGCACTCACTCCTATCCAAATTCTTTCTCCTAGAAGCCTTTTGAAGGACATGAAATCTCTTTCAGTGAGTAAGAATAACTAATGTTGGCTTACTATCAAGGACTACAAAATCACAATAAAAAACAGCTTTAAAAGTCCCCATTTTTTTCAGTGTGTTCCCCCAAACGATTCATCAGTCCAGTGCCCCTCTGAAGTACTCTGAAGCTGCATGTTGTTAGAGAAACAAGGGAAAATGAATCTGAAACAAAAAATTAAGTGTTAGACATTCTCTTGCTTTAGTGTCTTTTCATTGGTTTTTCCTCAGTCTGGTAATGTAACTTTCCATTATGAAAGTCACCTCTGAAGACTGTTCTCCTTTCTGTGAAGACACAGAGAGGAACTTTATTAAAGCAACTATTCAACCAGCTGACCTTCTTCATTCTAATTGCAACTGGCTTATATGTATTTATCAGGAGGGAAGAGCTTCTCTTACCAAGACAGATAATTAAAACCTCGTTCAGTGGCCTATGTCAGATACTACTTCAAACCTAATTTCGTTTTTCAGGGAAAGATCACCAAGTCCAAAAAGTCTAAGAGCAACTCACAAGCCCAGTTTCAACCATCATTTTCTTGGATTTCTAGCTGATTTTGGGGTGGGAGTGACAGATATTGCAACCATATACAGTATCTTTATGGACCACGTTGTATTTTAATGTTTAAAACATGAAAACCTCAAAAAGCAAATATACTGATATGGGCCAGACAGAACGAGCTGTAATGTATTCATAGCCCTTTGAATCGATACGGGTGATGTGCATTTGTCTGTTTCTTGGGGCGGGTGATAGGTGAGGGACATAATCTGGAATCGCTCTGACTGATTAAGGTAAAATCCCAAGGCTAGCTGTGTAGTAGATCCCCACCCTCAGAAGCTTAACCTCCTGGTGAACAGGAGGGATATAAAGCAAGACGTTAGGTATGAAAGGTTGAGTTTAAACAGACTAAGGGTGTTTCTTTCGATTCAGCAAATGGATGAGACATTTGGTCCTAGGGCAGCCCCCACCCTTGTGGAAAGGCTTTTGGACTACAAGACTCCCCAATATACCAGGAAGATGGGCGATTCCTGGTATATTTAGTGAGCATCTAAATCCTTTTATTGCTTTGTATATGTTTTCTCTGGGATGCTTTTGCTTTACTGTCCTTTGCTTTCGAAGAAAGCAGTCACTGGTAAAAACCCTTTTCTTTGTCCTCTTAGAGAAAGCATTATATGAGTGCTGGCCATTAGGCAGACTGGCTTGCTGGGGAGAGCACAATGAGGTGCACAGGGACTGCAAGGCTAAGCACCCGATCTGGAGGGAGAGAAATGTGGGTCTCCACCTGAGAGGGGTGATGCCTACAAAGCCTGAAACCTTAAGTGGGTTCCCTTGAGGCACCACAGTGGGGGGACACAGGTGGAGTCACTCTGAAACTGTGACAGTGGTGATGGGGAGGAAAGGTACGTGTAATTCAAAATAAGCTAATTGATGATAAAACTGTGATGGTATTTTTTCTGCTCTTGTGGGCAACTGAATTGTATGTTATGAACTGGTTCATGCCCCACTTTTGAAACAAACATTCACCATGGTGTGTTATGAAATATATTTTAGAGACATTGGTGAGATAAAACATTATTATAAAACAAAGATCTCCTGTTATTGTATTGAAATATGGACTAGAGCAACAAAAATAGGGCCAAACTCTATTTCTATCCAACTGGTGTAAATCCAGGGTTGTGCCAGTGAGGAAAATAGAGTGCTGGTGCAAAATTTGGCCTTTAGATTTCAATTTGTCTTCTCTTATGCTTACAGAGGTCAGCAATTAATCAGATTGACCATGATCTCTATAGTTTAAGCAGCTTAAGTCAGTTGAAGATGGCTCCATCAAGGCTAGCCATGTTGAAAACTGCCCTTTTTAAAAGAGACTGGGGTTGGGACCCTGTGGACTTTATATACTTTGCAGTGGAGAAAGCCTATGGTTGGAGAGCATTTAGCATTCAACCCTGGGTGGAAAGGCCAGCATAGGCCTATGCATCACTGATATCATGATATGGGGTTTAAGTTGTGCATATGCGTTATTTTGGCCCTTTGCTTACAGGTGAATTTCACCTGTAGTATATAATATGTCATAATTAAAAATAGTATCTGTATCCTGCCCCGTGTCACATATAACGAGTGCTCTTGGCTTCCCTCTCTGAGCTGTTTTCAGCAGTACTGAGATACATATAGCTAAGAACAGCCGAAGAACCTGGGTAGTAGGTTCTAGTTAGACAACTCTGGTGGATTCCAGCATAATAACCGCAATTAACAGCTGTGAGGACCAAAGCTGCAATGCAGAGAGGAAGAGCAGCTGTTGTGTGAAGAGGAACCTGTTGCAAACTGTTACTATAGCAACTGGGAGGGGAACTATTGCTTCAGTATAGAGGAATAGAGGTGGGAGTGTTTCCATAGCAACAAACAGAGCTTTCCAGATCTGGGTAAATTGAAAAAAACCTGCAACAATTACTTCTAATATCAGGCAGGTAATTAGTCGGGTAGATAGGCATATCAGGAGTACCTGTGTAATCACCTACATATATTACCTATTACATTTCTAGTATATAGGAAAATTGCATTAAAGTTGCAGGATTCCCCTCCCTCCACACAGAAGCTGCATTTGTTTCAATCCCTTCCTATGATTTTGTATTTATATCAATGTAATCAGTTCACAGGAGGAATTGCAGAACTTCTTTTTGTTCTTTGGCATATAGTCTTGTTAGCCAAATAGGCTCGTTCTCCCTGGAGCTTTCCCAATTACCCCAAGGAGGCACGGAAGGACAGGAGGACGGTTACCAGATTCTTTATTCAGTCAGCTGAGCGGGTGTCTTTCTCGGCTCGTGCCTGAGAAGGAGCACGTCATACAGGCAAAAAGCATGTCCTTTTATACCTACGACCAAACAATGTAGCGTGTCGAATTCTGCTGACCTATGCGTTCTTTAATTCTGCTAACCTATGCATTCTTTAAGTTTGTGTCTGGTAGAAATTAGGGGCCATCTACTCGCCTTCCCCCCCCCCTTTCCCCCGCATTCCTTCTATTATGGTTCCCCTCTCTTCACATCCTCTCCCATGGGCAGGCACATCTGTTTAACTCATTCCCTTTATAGGTATACATTATACATATTCTGTGTCCATGTAACTTTAGACATGGATAGCTACTAGAAAAACAGGCAGGGAAAATGATAAATATACGAGCACATGCTAACCTAAGCATATATTTGGCCCTTTTGTCTAACAATTCCCCCCTAAAAAGCAATTTGAGAGCCTTATGGTCCCCAATCCTCAGCCTTTATTGGCCGATACATAGCCACCATTTGTTGATGTATCATTCGATTTACCACTCGTCGGACCAAGGTAACTACACAGGGAGCGAAGCAAGCTAGGGTTAATAGGGTTGTAATGAAAAGCACAAAGAGAAGAAAACCTTCTCGCAGCCATCCTAGTTGCGGCAACCAGGACGTAAACCAATCCGTATTCCACCCACCCCAGGTTTGGACCGGGACGTGGGCTAACTTCCTCAATTCCTTTGTTATTTGCTTTACTGCTTTTCCATTATCATCTATTTGTAAGCAGCAATTAGACTCGTTTAACTTTGCACAGATTCCCCCTTCCTCTGCCAACAAATAATCAAGAGCTAGATGGTGCTGATAGATCACATTTCTCATCTGAGTGGACTGATCGGCTAAGAGATCAAGAGCCTCAGCCGTCTGATTAGTTATTATTTCCAGAATGGCTTGCAGCCTAATTATCCGATTTAAGTTGTAAATGGGCTCCCTTGCCCCTGCGATCCACTCATTTGGATTCCATGTAGCTGGTCCATAATGTTTTATAATTCTCTCAGGGGGCCATTCCTGAGCTCCCCACGTTTGGGAGCTTCCAGCGGTCAATGAAGAATCCACAGACCGCCTTTCCCTAATCAGATCATCATATACCTTAATTCCCAATTTGCCTCCCTGCACCTGGGGTAGTAGAAAGAACAAGGGCCTAATGTACCCGACATAACATATTCCTGACCAATTTGGAGGCAATCTTCGATAAGCGTATTGCCCACATATCCAGTAATGGCCTTTTAGGGCCCATTTTCCTTTTGCAAAGGGGCCCTCCCAGGTTTCGGGGTCGTCTTCGGGGCCCGGCTCTTCATAGTATAAAGAGTTACCCATTTCTAGGGGACCCCCTAGGACGATGGACGTGCCGTCGGGATTACAATAGTCACATTTCCACGCCCCAGCCCCTTCCCTCCAAGCACAATTACAGCCGAATTTAGGGCTATTGGTCGTAGACCAGAAATGGTTAAAATGGGTTACCCGAGTTCCGTTAAGGTGCTGCCATGCCCACTGATACCAGCGTACCACATGGTCCTTACTGACAGTATTATCGCGCTGGCAGCTTATAAAGAGGGAATCAAAGAAATGATCCCCTGCTACTGCCTTACAACCCTCGCTGCGATGATGTTGGAAAGAACACTGTACCCAGCTATGATTAGTGAGTTTCACGTGGGTGTGATTCCATCGTCCTTGATATTTAGAACAATCGTACGTATGGCAACTAGGGTGATCGTAGCAGTCATATCCTAGGGATAGGGTCCAGTCACATCGGCTTTCTCCCACATGCACCCCCTCTTGTCGCGTCCGATTGAGACAAAGGATCCCTACTCCAGAAGAATAGAGGCGCCAAGGACTGCTATCCTCAGTCCAATGTCCCGTTCCATCATGGATTATACTCAAATTACTAATCCACCATTTAGCTTGCACTGGCTGGGCTACCCAAGGCCACTCATTCCAATCCCTTGGACCCCCACAAACCCAGCAGCTGCTAAGATTAAAGGAATTAGCTATTGTCTCCCCTAGTTGCACAAACCTATTCTCCCAATCAGAATAACAGTGTGAATATACAAACAATAGTATTAATAGTAAATGCATCATCGTTTTCTCTTAAACAATCCTTTTAGTCCGTCTAGTCCTTGATATTCCCAGACGGTGTCTTCGCCCGTGCCACCCCGGGCCTCCGGAGCCGGGGCGGACAGAGGGCTGATGTCCTCTTCTGTTGAGTCGGCTTCCAGGTTCGGGTTCAGGAACCGCTTAACCCGTGTGTGGTGTGTCCATTTGTCGCTCCCGAGGACTTTAACCGCGGCTTGGCTGATGAGCGAAACAGTGTGTGGACCGTCCCACCTCGGCGTGAGAGGGTCACGCTTCCACTTTTTGATAAGGACCTGGTCACCGATCCGGAATGGATGCACGGTCTGGTCCAAGGGAAGGGCCTGGAAGGGCGCCGCGTACCGATGCAGCTGTAACAAAACAGATTGCAACCCGGAAACCTGTTTCCATAGTAAGTCATTTCCCACTTCCCAGGTTACGTCCTCCCGGAACCCTGGGATGAGTACTCGGGGAGGAAACCCAAAGACCAGCTCAAAGGGTGAAAGTTTAAGACCCTTTCGCGGGGCCCTCCGAATGCGGGTGAGGGCGAGTGGCAAAGCATCGAGCCACTTTAAATTAGATTCTGTGCATATTTTAGTGAGAGTATCTTTGAGAGTTCTATTCATCCTTTCCACTTGACCCGAGCTCTGCGGCCTCCAGGGTGTATGTAGTTTCCACTGTATGCCGAGAGCCTGGGATACCTGCTGGACCACTTGTGAAACAAAGTGGCTTCCCCTATCAGACTCAATTACTTCGGGGAGATGGAAACGAGGAAGTATTTCTTGTACCAGGGCCTTAGTGACAGCCCGGGCCTGACAATGCCGGGTGGGGTAACATTCCACCCATCCGGTAAGTTGATCAACAAATACAAGCAGGTATTTATAGCCCCTGCAAGGGGGCACTTCAGCGAAGTCAACCTGCCACCTTTGAAAAGGGAACATAGCCCATGGTCGGCCTCCCATCGGGGCAGGAGGGCCACATCCCTTCTGGTTAGTTTGTTGGCAGACGGTACAGTTATTAACAATTCTCTGGGCCTCCATGTGCATACCTAGCCCCTTAAGGGATCTGGCGGCCAAATCAACCATTGCCCCAGACCCCAAATGTCCCTCTTTATGTACGAGCCGGAAGATTTCCTGGAGTACTGGCCTGGGGACAAAAATCTCTCCCCCAGGCAGTCTCCACCATCCAGAGGAAACCTGCCGGCCTCCCGCAGCCTGGGCTTGACCTATCTCCTCGGCCGTGTATTGGGGAGGAGGGGTTTTAGCCTCCGTGTCCTGAACCATAAGAAGCCATAGGGCCCCATCTCGGGCGGCCTCCTTCGCGGCCTGGTCAGCCAGCTGATTATACCTCCGCTGTTCGGCCTCTGGGGCTTTCCCATGGGCACGCACATGTATCACGGCAACCCGGAGAGGGAGCATTAGGGCCTCGAGTAACATTTTAATGAGGCTCCCATGTGCAATCTTTTGGCCTGAGGCCGTAATGAACCCTCTTTCTCTCCACAGAGTCCCATGTGCATGCACTACCATGTAGGCATACCGACTGTCAGTATACAAATTAAGGGTTTTCCCGGCTCCCAAGCGGAGAGCCTCAATGAGAGCCACTAGTTCCGCTGCTTGAGCAGATAAGTTGGGGCTGAGTTTAAATTTGTGTATCCCTTTATCCTTAATCACCACCGCCGCCCCAGTAAATCGCTTGCCATTTACCACATAGCTAGACCCATCGACATATCCCTCAACATCGGGGTTAGGCCAGGGCAGGTCTGAAAGATCAGATCGGGGTTTGGTCTCTTGTTGTAATACTTCAATACAGTCATGAATAGGACCGGCCTCAGAGGAGGCCTGGGGATCGGGCAGTAGGGTGGCTGGGTTAAGGGAACTGACTGTCTTAAAGGTCAGATTGGGAGCTAACAGGAGCCCCACTTCATATCTAGTATGTCGACTGGGGTTTAGATGCTTTTCCCCCGCACCAGTTCCCAGTATCTGAGGCACCCCGTGGGGGACCACAACTTCAGTATCTCCACCCAAGGTTAATTTTTCGGCTTCCTGAACGAGGAGGGCGGTCGCTGCTACGGCCCGTAAACAGGCAGGCCATCCCTTGGCGACGGGGTCCAAAACTTTTGAATAGTATCCAATGGGTCGCCAGGTTGGTCCTGACCTCTGGCACAGGACTCCAGCTGCCACCCCTCCCCTTTCATGTACGTATAGGGTGAATGGCTTTCGGGAATCTGGGAGGGCTAGAGCAGGAGGCTGAACCAAGGCTTCTTTAAGCTCTCGAAATGCTTTTTCCATTTCCTTGGTCCATACCCAATGAAGCAAACCTTCCTTAGTCAGGGACTCATATAGTGGTCTGGCTTTTCCCCCATAGTCAGGGATCCAAAGCCGACAAAAGCCAGTCAGTCCCAGAAATGCCCTCAATTCTCGTGGATTCCGGGGCTGAGGGCTATCAAGTATAACCTGGATCCGTTCTTTACCCAAACTACGGCTCCCTTGGCAGAGGTGGTACCCAAGGAAGGTGACCTGCTGCTTAACTAATTGAGCTTTCTCCTTTGAAACTTTATATCCTTGTTCCCCAAGGTAATTAAGGAGCTCTATAGTGTGCTCCTTGCAGGCTGCCTCTGTCTCAGCACTTAAGAGTAGATCATCACAATACTGCACTATGTTACATGCAGGGTGGTTAGCTAGAAATGGGGCCAGATCCCTTTTTAGCTGGCTGCCAAAAATCTCAGGCGCACAGGTAAGCCCCTGTGGGACAACGGTCCAGAGATATTGGGCCTTGTAGTGGGTGTCCGGATCCTCCCATTCAAAGGCAAACAACTTTTGAGATTCTAAATCAAGGGGAATGGAAAAGAAGGCGTCTTTTAAATCTATGACCGAGAACCAGCCGTGGTTTTTAGGTACTTGGCCTAAAATCGTATGGGGATTTGGAACAACTGGGTAGGGGGCTTCTATTAGCTTGTTAATCTGTCTCAGGTCCTGGACCAATCGATACTGTCCATTAGGCTTAGGCACTCCCATTATCGGAGTATTGTACGGGGATGTGCCTTCTCTTAGCCACCCACACTGCAGGAACTTTTGAATCAGAGGTTTCAGCCCGATCCGAATGGTTAACTTAAGGGGGTACTGTCGAATTCGGGCCGGGCTGCTTCCCTCCTTAAGCGAAATGTGTACCGGTACAGCATTCTTAGCTCGGGCAGCCCCTCCCCCCTCCGCCCAAACTTCAGAGTTAACCCCCGGCAGCTGGTTCTCGGCACACTCCTGACATTCCGAGGAGTGATTTCTAGCACTTATGAGAGCCATCTGGTAGTTAGAGGTTTGCCGCTTCGGGAGTCTAACTTCTATGGTTCCGTTCTCGAACGAGATTTCCGCCTGTAATTTAGTAAGGATGTCTCGTCCGAGCAGCGCTATGGGACAGGAGGGGCTGCAGACAAACTGGTGAGAGATCTGTTGGTCCCCGACTTTTACTAGGAGAGGGAGAGTTTTCTCCAAAGCTGTAGTCTGTCCCTCAATCCCTTGAACAACAGCACGTCCCTGAGCTCTACCCCGGGGAGCCTTATTGAGGGGGAGTAAACTAAGGGTAGCCCCAGTATCGATTAGGGCTTCAATTGGGCGGCCCCCCACTTTAATTTTTACCGTGGGATCCAAGCTGGCAGCTTGTGCTGCCAGGAGGGGCCGCTGGGTCCCCCGGCCCCCCTATGGGGAAGATCCCTCTCCCGAAAGTCCTGTACCGTTGTAGTAAACGGGGGAGGGAAAAACCCTGTCCGTGTACTCTTTTCCTTTGGCATGTCGCCGGGGGCATTCGTTTTTCCAATGTCCCTCCTCCTTACAGATAGCACATTGATTTCGCCCTAAACGGGGACCCTTTCCCCTACTCTTACCCGGTGGCCCCGGTCGTCCTTTAGCCTTGTCCCTCTTCTCCTCATTTCCCTCCCTTAGGGCCAGTGCCAAAACGCGGGCCCCTTTCTTTCGTTCCTCATCGTCTCTGCGATCATAAACCTTCATTGCAATCTCTAAAAGCTCCCCTATATTTTTACCCGATGCCCCCTCCAATTTTTGCAACTTTTTCCTGATGTCCTCATAAGATTGTCCAATGAAGAGGGGAATCAACACCTGCTTTCCATTGGCACTGTCCGGATCAAGGTCTGTGTATTTCTTACAAGTGTTACACAGACGTTCATAAAAGGCAGCTGGATTCTCACCCTTTTCCTGTCGAACATTATACAGCTTAGCCCAATTTGGCGTTTTTCTAATACAGCGCTTCATGCCCTGTACTACAGCGGCGGCATAGTTGCGGTGCTTATCTAAGTCATCGCTACCATGCCCCCAATCAGGAGGGCTTTCTGGCAATAGTTCTGCCAGCTTGGCTGCGTTTTTTTCTGTCTCTTCTAGCTGTTCACGGGCTTTTAAGAAGACTAAACGCCTTTCCTCGGCAGTGAGTAGGGTATTTAAAGCTACTCTCATATCGCCCCAGGTAGGATTATGGGCCGAGATTAAGGTCTCGAATACTGCCGTTAGCGGGGCTGGATCCTCCGAAAACGGGGGATTCTGGTGCTTCCAATTATATAAATCACTGCTAGTGAAGGGGACATAAAGCATAGTGAGTTGACCGTTTGAGGTTAAAGCCTCTCTCAAAGGCATCGTGTATGCCGTGTTACCCTCACTGTTTGAGCGAGTAGGGGCTAATTGAGTGTCCCCAGGCGTGTAATTGGGTGCCATTTTCCACACCCTCTTTTTGGGGGTCATTGTGGGACCAGGGTAAACCGTCACCTTGTTTTCAGGGTTACAATCGGGATCTGGGCTCCCGTCCCTCTTCACCTGGATTTCTCCAGAGTCAGCTCCACTCTTAGGCTTGTTCCTAAGGCGGCTGGCAATTGGGGAGGGCTCCTGATCAGAAAAGTCCTGACCAGAGTTGGTACCCTCTCCTGTGTCTAGGGAATTACTCGCAGGGGGTGGGCTGTCTGCTATGACCGGGAGGCCAGGATACAAAGGGGGAGGAGGCATATAATCAGGGGCAGAAGGAATTATAGTTGGCGGACAAGATTTCTTAACGGGGGGACCGGGCTTTTTAACGGGGGCACGGGCCATCAGAGTTTTAAGAGTCCGTGTTTTACATTTTTGTAACCATGGGGGAGGGTTGGCCACGAGGTCCTGCCAAATATCTATATAAGGATACTGATCCCAATTGCCATTCCGGGTCACAGTACTATGTACAGCCTGTACGATTTCTGGTTTAAGTGTTCCCCCCTCGGGCCATTCCACCCCAAGTGTTGCCCATTCCAGAGTACAGAACTTTATAAGACTGTCCTTACATAATACAATGCCATAATCAGCCTGGCGTCTAAACTCTTTCCAATTATTTAACATACACCCTAGGGGTGTCCCAGGAAAGGTGCTTTGAGAGGACCCCATTATATTTTGACCTAATCTATTGGGGAGATGGAAAGAAAAGAAAGAGTATCATTCATTCAGATTTCCACTGGGTCATGAGGTTCGGCTGACCCCCCTTGCGTTCAAGATTTTCCGGTCATCAGGTTTCCCTTCGCAGAAATCTTGGTGCGGCTAGGATCAGCTTAAGTCCCAGACCTCAGTGGCATTCACTCCTTTCATACGCAGGTTTCCTAACAGTCTGCTCGAGCGATTATAACTTCGGTCTCCAATATAACATTAATAGAAAAAACAAGAATACTATAGTTAAAAACAGGATCAACCCCTGGGGTTGTTCTAAGTCCCAGTAATTGTCCAGAACAGCCCACGGGCTGGTGGAGTTAGTCATTGGCAAGTAATTACTTAACAAGGAACATTACACATTTGACATAACACATAGCATACTGCAGTCGACTATCCCATGCACGTGCTGCCTAGAGGGTTCCCGTGTCCAACCTACACTGCAGGGGCGCTCCTGTTAGGCATCATACATCAAACCCGACAGGCAAACGCACTTACCGCCTGGAGTGGCCGCGTCCGGCCGTTGGACTCCCCTCTGCTTCGTCCACCCTGCTTCCGTGGCCTGTGGAGTTCTCTATAGAGGGGGCGCAGCCGTCCCGGCCGATTGAGGCGACCTGGAGCTCGAGCAAACCACAGCCCGAGGTGGCCACTCTCCTGGGTCGTCCTCGGCCGCCGGTCGAGCGCCCCCTACAGGGAGAGAAGTCCCGGCGGAGTCGCCATTTGTTAGCCAAATAGGCTCGTTCTCCCTGGAGCTTTCCCAATTACCCCAAGGAGGCACGGAAGGACAGGAGGACGGTTACCAGATTCTTTATTCAGTCAGCTGAGCGGGTGTCTTTCTCGGCTCGTGCCTGAGAAGGAGCACGTCATACAGGCAAAAAGCATGTCCTTTTATACCTACGACCAAACAATGTAGCGTGTCGAATTCTGCTGACCTATGCGTTCTTTAATTCTGCTAACCTATGCATTCTTTAAGTTTGTGTCTGGTAGAAATTAGGGGCCATCTACTCGCCTTCCCCCCCCCCTTTCCCCCGCATTCCTTCTATTATGGTTCCCCTCTCTTCACATCCTCTCCCATGGGCAGGCACATCTGTTTAACTCATTCCCTTTATAGGTATACATTATACATATTCTGTGTCCATGTAACTTTAGACATGGATAGCTACTAGAAAAACAGGCAGGGAAAATGATAAATATACGAGCACATGCTAACCTAAGCATATATTTGGCCCTTTTGTCTAACAGTCTCCAAAATGTAGCTCATAGCATTATAGCTGTGGAATCATGTAATACTAGAGTAGATACTTCAGAAGCTGAAACGGAGAGTGAATAATTTTATCTATTTATCACTATCTCTGAGTTACAGTTGAGATCAAATGTCCCACATTCATGATCGAAAAATTCCTGTTTTATTATCTGTGTGTTGTATAGAAATTACATTTCTTTTGGTTTTAAACATGATAATTTTGGACTGTAACTTAAGAATTGTGTTTGTGTATTTAATTGCTATACATATATGTGTGTGTATGTGTATATATATATAATGACTTTCTGAAATTTGTCTAAAGGAAACAAAGGTCTTGAGAAAGAGGCTTTGGTTGAATCCCTGACACTTTGAGCTGTATCTTCAAAATATCTTTAGCTATGGGTGTGCATGGGAAATTAGTTTGTTTGTGCAATCAGATGACAGAAATTCTGTACACAAATCCTCCTTGAATGTATACATTGTGCATAAAAGTGGTTTGCATGTATAGATTCTAACAGGTGAATGCACGAGATTACAATTTTGCCTAAGCAAATTTTGTGCATATGCACAGTTGAAGGGCAGACTAAAAACTTTTTGGAAAACTGGCCTTTTGTCTGTCTCACGCAAAACAGCAGGGATCCTTAAAAACTTGTCTTAGATAGCTAATATTACCTCAGTCTTTCCTAAGTATACCCTACAATAAATATAGAGAATACTACAAATGCTGAGTTAAGTGTTTATCTAAGGCAAAATGTCCATGTCTGAAAGGGAAGCAATTGTAAATATACTTTTCTGTTACCTTGAATGAAACAGCTTGTTTGGAATGTATCAAAACTTGAGATTTTCTCTGTTAGAAATACAGCATTGTAGTAATTGATATGGTTAATGGCGTATTTTCAGTTATGATATTGGGATATTTTGGTTTGTTGGACATTTTTAGTGTTTTGCCTAAAACTGTTACACTTTTTTCCTACATGTTTGGCAAGATAGATTTCATATTGTCTTTCTAGATGCTCTCATGCAGTTTATGGGTGAAACCAAGCATTGCAAATGGAAGATTGGTGGTTTTGAATTTGCCCAAGTGGCGAGCAAGGTCATTCAATAACGTGCAATATTTTTAAGAGTTTCTCTCCATGTCTCCTTGGAGAATGAGAAAACAAACAGATGTTTGGTCTGATTTTTAAACATGTGCAATTCCCTCAAACACAAGTCTAGAAAGTGCACTTACAGTTGACCAATTTTAGCAATTTGCCCAGAATTGTCTGAATCATGTATATTGTCTTATAGTCACAAGCCTAACTTGGTTAAAAACAATATCAAGACCCATAGTGAGAAGTGTATTTTAAATCACAATAAAAACTTTGATAACTGTAGACCTCACAAGTAACTCTGTATTATTTTCACCTATGAATTTGCTTTTCTTATGCCCCCCATGTTTATTTATGGGTCTGATTTGTGTCATATTACATTTAGATTGCATGCTCTTTGAACAGAGACTGTATCTTTGCTTCTTGTGGGGGTTTTCTAGCATGTTTTTTGGACATTCAGTAATTTTGTTTACTTGAAAGTGGCCACTGAAGGACTGCAGAGGCAGGATTGTCCAGTAGTTAAAGGTACTACACTAGGAACTAGGAGACCTGGATTAAATTCCTTGCTCCACTATAGATTTCCGGTGTGACCTTGGGAAAATCACTTAACCTCTCTGCGTCTCAGTTCCAGTTTGTAAAATGGGGATGTAAGCATATGATTCACAAGCAATTGCACCCCCAGGTGGCTGGGCATAGCACAGCAGGCTCTTCTCCTTTAGAGCTTCCTGCTGACTGCTGTTCTAGCCCTGTGGTAGTCGGCTACTTCTTGCAACTCGGCCTTCTGGCCAGGTCACATAGACTCCCACCACTTCTGGGGTACCATTAGTCCAACAAATAAGAGTCCATCAATGTCATATAGGACCCTCGGCACATACCATTGTATCAGGGGATTCAGTAGTCCTTACCATTTGTTGGGGAGGGGCGTTCCACGCCACCTTTCTTGGTGGGATGATGGGGCATCCTAGGCTCTCTCTCTCTAGTGGGTTCCAGTTCTTGACCAGATAATCAAGGCCTGACTACACAGACCTCTGACTACCTCTCTAGACCACTTCCTATCTTGCCTTTCTTGGGATTTTGCCTCAGCCTCTTCCTGCACTCCTAGTGTATCAGCCCCATTCTTTCTCTTCCCCTCACTCATTGCAGAGCTGCAGTTCCTGCTATCCAGTTGTTTCCACCTGGAGAGAGTTTTTGCCACTCCCCTTGCAGGGCAGACCCTGACTCAGCAGGAGATTCCATGCTCCCTGAAGGCCCCTCTTCGCAGAGTCCTGGTCAAACTCACTTCCTACTGCTCCTTCTCAACTGCCTGGGGCTCCCTGTTGTAGACCTACCTTCCTTCAGGGAGCCTCTACTTGCCAGTAGCCCACTCAGCTCCCTGACTCTCACTGAGTGCCAGAGATCTGCTCTCCTTCCTAGTTAGGCCTGGACTGCCAGGTTCAGCCCTTTTAACTCCTCTCACCAGGTTTGACTCCTAGTGCATGTGTAGCGGTGCAATGCTGATTATGCCCACTAGCTCTCATTAACCCCTTTCAGGCCCATTCACATAGCACTTCCCAACCTCACAGGGATGTTGTTAGTATAAATACACTAAAGCTTGTGAGGCACTCAGATACTACAGTGATGGGGGCCATATAAGTACCTCAGACAGACAGCTGCTGCACTGGATACTCAAAAAGGGACCCTCAGGAATGACTAGCTGTAACAGCTGCCTTGTTGGACATTTTTAGTGTTTTGCATAAAACTGTTACACTTTTTTTTTTCTATATGTTTGGCAAGATAGATCGCATATTGTCTTTCTAGATGCTTCCATGCAATTTATGAGTGAAACCAAGCATTGCAAATGGATGATTGGTGGTCTTGGATTTGCCCAAGTGAGGAGTAAGGGCATTCAATAACGTGCAATATTTTTCAGAGTTCCTCTCTATGTCTCCTTTGAGAATGAGAAAATAAACAGATGTTTGGTCTGATTTGTAAATAAGTTAAACATGTGCAATTCCTTTTCCCAATCCACCTACCCACAAAATACTTCACAATAATTCCCTGTCTCACACATTAGAGCATCTAATATCCTATGGTCTCAATCCCTCACTCTCCCTCCCCACACCAGACATATATCTACTCTTTCTACAACCACCATATCTCCACTCCCTTTATCGTCATGGTCCTATTGCAGCTAGGTGGAAAGGCACATTAATCAACCTACTACAGTGATATCTATGATGATTGTCAAAGATATTTAGGCTCCTAACTTCCCTTGATTTCAATGTGAGTTAGAAGCATAAATACCATTGAGGATCTGGGCCTGCATCTCTACCCTATCAATGCCAGAGAGAAGAATTCAAGACCCTCCTCCCGTTCTCTAGCCCCATAGGCCTCTAACACCCAGGAATATAAACTACTTCTGTAATTCATAAATAAGTAATCAGGAGCAGGCCTACTGTATATAATGTCTAAGTTTATATATAACTGTGAACAGGCAAGAAGATTTTTTTTTTTTTTGCATAGGTAACATCTCAGAAATGTGTTTAGAAATTGATGTGGCTCTAGCCATAACTGGTGAGACTGGTTTCTTGTGTTAGCGAAGAAACCTATTCCCATTAAGATTTTCTAGGCAGAAGATTTTACGTAGAATTTAAGATAAAGATTATTTCGTGCCTAAATACCATAAATGCCAGTATTACCTCTATAAAACAATTGGCCTACATATTCCTCTAAAAGGTAAAACCAGTTAATTGAAAGTGATCCTTGTCTTTTCATACATTATGGCCCAAATACTTACTCCTACGTGAAGCTAGCATGGAGACCCTTCCTGTGGCATGGAATGGATAGACAAATATCACTTGTGAGTGCACACTCAGCAGATTCCTTGCACAGTCTGTATGTGGGGTTTAAATGGTTCACAGGCCATTGCACCCTTCCTCCACACTGCAATCAATGTTGTCTATTGAGTGCTGGGAGAGACACACTCAGCATCTATGAAAACCAAGCCACTTACGTGTAAGTGCCTATATATTAAAATTTAGGGCCCAGCTTGTCAAAGGCACTTAGGTGCCTGACTCCCATTGAAATCAACAAGAATTAGGCAAGTAAATACCTTTTGAGGATCTGGGCAAAGGAGCCTAATTTTATACACCCAGCTTTCAAAGTTGACCTCTCTGTCTCTAGCTCAAAAATGGAATGCCTAAATAGGAACCCCATTCACCATTTGGATGAAGGCTGAGGTAATTACAATGATTAATGTGAAGGCTGTACCGATCTAGCATCCTTTTTAAAGAGATTAGTGGATGAAGAAAAAGGGGAAATTACAGTTCAGATATCAAATGTAAATATCTGTTTATCCCTTATTATTATTTAATATAGTACATTGCATCTGTAATGAGTTACTTTTAAGCAGAGCTAAATTGTTAGGAAAGATGTTGGGGGAGGGGGAATGCTGTTTACTGAGTTGTTGTGTGATACTGCTTAAATAAATCCTTTCAAGCTGAGCATAGGCCAGAGAGACACATTTAAAACAATAGGCCATGTTTTATTACTAGAGGCTCCAATGCAGTTATATATGCACACAGGCTTAAATTCAGCCCTGGTTTAAACAACCCACTCAAGTAAATGGGGTTGCATCTGCCCATCTCGGGCTTGCGCTTTACCAGTTGTATTTTGAATAACCTCTAGGGGCAGTTCTAAATGTAGGTCTTAGCAGGAAATGTCAGCTGGACTACCTTACCTCCTGGAGTACTTAAAAAGAAGGACTGTGGGTGTTGTGGAGAGTATGGGGAAGAAAAGTATGGTGGACATTAATTAAACAGTTCAGGGCTGTCTTTCCTTTTGAATAAGCAAAATCCTAAGTGTGTACAATATCCCAAAAGAGAATTACAGCTGCTCCTAAATTTAGAAATAATTTGGCAATCAAAATCAGCATTCTTTTCCTATCAAATAATTTCAGATATGAACATCTTGCATCAATCCATTGTTGTTTATAAATACACCACGCTCATTAGCCAGCTGTATATATGTGGCATCATAGCCTTTGGCTCCATAAATACTGGTCTCTGCTTGCAAGCTAAAGGAACAGTTCCACTAGCTCAGCAGTTAGAGAAAACGGCTATACATGTAGCCATGTCTAGCAGATTCCATTCTGTATCAGGTAAATACACACACGCCTCTCTTCTCCAGGGTGTTGCAATGAGGAGCTGGCAGAGATGGGGCAAAAAGTAGAACATAATGTGAATAACCCACTCTCTGCAATAATGGCCAAGTGAGGAAATAATACTTTTTGAACATTTATAAATATAGATAGGTGGGTAGTTTTATGACCATTTCCTCACCCCTGTAATTTCTGAGCACTTCCCATGTTTTTAAAAATAGAAATAACAATCAGTATGAGCTAGATACTTTGATATACTTCCTTGTCTCAATGTACAGAGATGTGCAATTCCCTGCACACCAAGATGAAAATAAGTCCCCTTCAGTGTCAAATCTCTTGTCCTACCCCTGAAAATAAAGCTAATTAAAAAGAAAAATCACAACTAGAAAGGCTAAAGGGAAAGGTTCTAGGGATTGTTAGTAGCTATGCTGCAAGTCATAAGGTGATATATTACCTGCTATTCCTATACATGCTAAGAATTCTTACATATCCATCGATCATTCATCATGGAAAGCTGAGAGTCCCAGAGCGTGTTTCTCGGCTAATAGTGTCAATGAATAACAATAAATAGTGTTATAACATCAATTCTGGAAGGATGGCCTGCAAAAGATGGTAATTATAGGAATAATGCAGGGTAAGCAGATGGCTCCTAGAATACAGTTAGAATACTAGGATAAATTCATGGCACAAACCCTGCTAATAATACATGATAAGTTGTTACAGTGGTGCATAATAGAATTGGTTTGTACTTTTTTCCTTAAAAAAAAAAATCACCAGGGAACCTTCATGCAAAAAACCTACATTAAATGAAAATTAGGCTGGACAAAAGCTCAAGCAAGGAACTTCCATATTGATCAGGAACCTTTAATTCTGCCCCTTTATACTTATGCATTATGATAAAGTCTTTATATAAACACATTTTTCCCACAAGATCCTCCCATCATTCAGTGCATAGGTGGGATGCACCAAGGTGCAGAATGAAGGTTGTACTGGCAGATGTGGAATTGCTATTTTAAGTACTGGATTTTGAAACTTAAATATCTATCTGTTAACAAAGTTTTTGTATGTAATAATATATACACATGGTCACACTTGTGTGTGTGTGTGTGTGTGTGTGTGTGTGTAACTTCTATTTTATCACCCTTATTATGACTACTTAGTAACAGAAACATGGCAATAAAATGTAACTATCAAAAAGATAAGATTGTAGCATCTGGATTAGCATATTAATGGCAGTTTAAGAGAGTTCTGGCCCTTGGCATTTGAAATACATGAGGTATCTGTAAAGAAAAATAAATTAGAATCTATGATCCTGGCATCTTTCTGCTGCAGGCTATACATGCAACAGTTTAGAAACAGAACAATTAATGAGTGTGTGGCTGCCATGTTCCACACAATTTGTCATTCATCAGCTGACTTATTTAATCACTAGCCATATTTGTCTAATGCTACTTGAATCTCAAACACCTGTTGCATCATACAGCAGCTCCTTAAACCCTCTGTTTTTACACTGTGGCAGGGAAGCCACTGCAGATATATTGTCCAGTTGTGACTTCCCCGACTTCACACAGAGAAGGATGGTCAAGACTGTGTGGTGGGGCAGAGCATGCTAAGCCAAAAGGCCAATGCAGGAGATCATGTTGTTCTATTTTTTTCCCCTAAAGTAAACTAATTCTGAGAATGAAAACAAACAAACAAAAAAACTTCAAAAGACCAGCTCTTTGGCTGGTGTAAATCAACATAGATCCATTGATTTTAACAGAGCTATGTCGAGTTACACTGACTGAGGCTACAGCCCTTTAACTATATCCTATAAAAGACCAAATATAAGTGGAATGAGTGGAACCAACTTCAGTTTTTATGTTGTGTTTTTATTACAGGAATACCAAATTGATATATTTTTTGCTCAGACATGGACAGACAGCCGCCTTCGTTTCAACAGCACCATGAAAATACTGACTCTAAACAGCAATATGGTTGGATTGATATGGATACCAGACACTATCTTCCGAAATTCTAAAACAGCAGAAGCTCATTGGATCACTACACCCAATCAGCTTCTGAGAATATGGAATGATGGGAAAATCTTGTATACTTTAAGGTAGGAAGTAGGAGTGTGTGGCTGAAAGTATTTGGTCTCTTTTTCTGCAGAGTATTTTTAGATGTTTTGGTTTGATTTTTTTAACTGTTTCCTAATTTATATTCAAATCTGTTTTAGGGACAGGCAAATTGATGCTGTTTAAAACAAATGACATGAATATTTGTCCAAAATTCAAACTAAGCCCCAAGCTAAACCATTTTTTAGGTTAAAAAAGCTTGCTTATTTTTTTAAAAAACTTTATTTTGTGCTTTTCTTCATTTCCATATTCAGGAACCAAAAGCAGAAGTGTCAAAATTCTACAAGAAAGGTTCCTCTCTCAGTGTTTGCAATCCAGCCAGAAGCATGTAGTCCCAGAAATCTTGCAAGAGAAGTAGTTTCTATAAAACTTCCTGACTTGGCTTACAGTAGAGCTGGGAAAAAAATCAAAATATTTTTGATGAAAAATGGCTTTTTGACAAAATAGAAGTTTGCGTGAAATGTCATTTTTTTGGTCAATTTTTTGTGTTTTCATAAAAAAAACCCACACTTACGTCTTTTGGGTTGCTGTTCCAAGTAAACCAAACATTTTCAGTTTTAGATTTTTAGATTCCCTATCTTATAAAAAAAAATCAAAGAAAAACTTCTGCAAATAAGAAGAAAACAATTTTGTTGACATTTTTCAGAGGGAAGGGAAAAAAACATTTCCCAGCCAGCTTTACTTTCGAGGGCAGATTAGCTCAGATTAGATTCAGGTATACACCTGGGTGTGTATTTGAACCAAACAGAGCCTCTGGAGACAGATTGATCCACTGTTTAGAGCATTGAATTGGACATTGGAACAGGGCCGGCTCCAGAGCCCAGCGGGGCAAGCACCTGCCTGGGGCGGCCCTTTCCCGGGGGGGCGGCAGGCTGGGCCGGCGGACCTGCCGCAGTCATGCCTGCGGGAGGTCCACCGGAGCCCCGGGAGCAGCGGACCCCCCGCCGGCATGACTGCGGACGGTTCGCTGGTCCCGCGGCTCGGCTGGACCTCCCGCAGGCATGACTGCGGCAGCTCAACCGGAGCCGACGGACCTGCGAACCGCCCGCATCTGCGGGAGGTCCAGCCGAGCCGCGCGACCAGTGGACCCTCTGCAGTCATGCCCGCGGGAGGTCCGCTGCTCCCGCGGCTCGGGGGCACCTCCCGGGCATGACTGCTTGGGGCGGCCAAAAACCTAGAGCCGCCCCTGCATTGGAAGACCTGGATTTTATTCCTGTCTGTGTCATTTTCTTATTATGTGATCTGGGCAAGTCAATTAATTATTCTGTGCCTCATTCTACCAATCTGTGAAAATGCTTTGAGTTCTGCAGAGGAAAAAAGATGCAAAATATATATTTAGAGATTCTTCCTCTGCTAGTATGCTCATGTTTAGGTGCATACTAGGATCTGCAGCATGGGGCATGGGTCACTTGCTGGAGGATTCACTGCACCTTGAGGTCTTTAAACCATGATTTGAGGACTTCAATAACTCAGACATAGGTTAGGGGTTTGTTACAGGAGTGGGTGGGTGAGATTCTGTGGCCTGCATTGTGCAGGAGGTCAGACTAGATGACCATAATGGTCCCTTCTGACCTTAAGTCTATGAGTCAATACCAGTTTCTATATACAAGTCACACTGGAAGATAGCACATCATATGTTTTGTCAAAAAGGGGAACTATTGGAAGAAATATGTTAGAGTTTATCTAAGCAAGACAATACCATAAAGTATACATTTGCATTAAAAGGGTGCATTCAAATAAAGAAAAATTGCTTTTATTCAGTGGAGGAGCTGAACTGTTCAAAAGTGGAATTCCACAATAAACAAGATTCCCTATACTGCAAGCAATCTATCTGTAAAATATATCTTCCATGCTACACAGTCGCTGCACTGATTGTATTCGACCTCCTCAGTGCATCGTAACGCTGATGATACTTGCATATGGAAGCTGAGCTTCAATGACAAGTGTCCCTGTTTACAGACTGTCAAACAAGAAAGGAATACAACAGCTGGAAACTACCACTCTGGGTATGTCTGCACTGGAATAAAAGACCGGTGGTACTGCTGTGGCTGGGTCAGCTGACTTGGGATCTGGCTGCGGAGCTAAAAATTGCTATATAGATGTTCGGGCTCGGGCTAGAGCCCAGGCTCTGGGACCCCCCCCCCCACACACGGTATCCCAGAGGTCAGACTCTAGCTCAAGCCCAAATGTCCACACAGCAATTTTACAGCTTGAGCCCCACAAGTTCAAGTCAGCTGACCCAGGCCAGCTGCAGGTGTTTAATTGCTGTGTAGATGTATCCTACATGTTCTTTCAGTATCCTCCTCTTTTGAGGCTTTATCCAAAGCTCACTGAAGTACATGGAAAGTCTCTCAGTCACTTCAGTGGGCTTTCAAACAGGACCTGGATGAATGTGAGAAGATGCTCATTTGGTTAGGTATTGTATGCATCCCCCTTTTATCTACCAATTTTTTGTGCCAAATTGCGCACTGTTACTTACACCTGTGAAACCTCACTGAAGTAATGGAGTTTTATACGTGTCTCTGAGAATACCTTCTGTCCCATGGACTGCAAAAATATCTTACCATACACTGTTAATCAGAAAAACATTTGGCCCATGTCAAAGGGTGGACTGGACTCTTTAAGAGAGAGCTGGTCCAGGCCACCTGAGTCTCATTAACTGCCTTTCAATGGGGCCTGATAGAGGGCAACTGTTGTCTATAAAGAGGAGAGCAGAGGACAGGAAGAGGAACCTATGGTAGAGAAGAGCTACAGTAAGCAAAAGGCTCCTGTAGGAGAACCTGACTGAGAGAGGGTTTAGGGCCTAGAAGCCAGAGCCAGAAGGCTGAGCTCCAGCTAGGGGAGATGACAGAGTAGCAGGAACTGCAGAGAAGGAGGAACTTCATGGATTGCCAGAGACAGGAAAAGATACCCTGAGGGCAGAGACAAAGGCTAGCAGGGTAATTCCCTAATTTTATTGTAATTTTGATTCACTGTTTTTGGAAAATAAATAAATCCCTGCCAGAATGGCCTGTGGAGTTTCACTGGGGAGCCCTGAAGAGAGAGAAGACTGATGGGAGGATGCTGCCAAGCCACCCTAGGTCACAGGTTGCTCAGTACCCAGCTGACCCTGTTATAGCCCTCCATTGCTTAACTGAGCATTTTAAATGCATGCAAGGAGTTCTGTTTCCAGTTTTATCACTCCACCTTTCCTCTGTGAACAAGGAACTCTATAAACCTTAATGTTCACAAAGGACATAAAACTCAGCAACAAGTAGGCAGTCTTTATTGTCGCAGACTATTGACTCTACAGAACTGTAGGTAAGAGACAGCTGTAGTATCTCCAATTTCTTCACTGTGGATGCCTCAGAAAGAACAGCCTTGAGTTGACTACATTTCTAAATTCAAGAATCAGTGTACAAGTTTGTGTCAGGACCTCCTCTTCTCTGGCCACTTTCGGGCATGCAGCCTTGGAATCCTGTCTTGTTGTACGATTAAAACTACTGGGCAGAGAGAACTAATTTACTTACAACTGAGCTTAAACAAGGTAGACATTCCTCTGGCTGTCAGCCCAAATTTAAGGCTTCTAGACCTTCTCAGATCTAGTTTGTTTACCTTTTAATTAATTTTCCTAAAATTTGTCATTTGCTGGGCAAACTCAGCCAGTGAAGTTAATATAGTATCCATTACCTGAAAATAGCTTTCAAATAAAACTAATGTAGGATATGATCTAGTCAAATATACACACCGACTTTGTAGTTTCATGGACTGAAACCCCTAACTTAATGATAATTTAATAACTGGCCTTATTTGTAGTGTGCCCTGTGTTAGTAAACCATTTTAAACATCATTTTAAAATGTGGTAGATATTTTTGCAAACATTTGTGCTGGCCTATGTTAATTGGGCCTATCTTTGTTAAATTTATTTTAAAAGTTCTTTGATAAGAAGTGTAGATAGTAACTAGTTTAAAAATGGTCACCTAACATGGGAGAAAGAATATCACAGATCGGGCTATTAAGTTTACAATGTAATACCAAGCAAAACCCATACAACACTGCTTAAAGCTCTGTTTCCATGCATGCATGCATGAACAGTCATATCACCCATTTCCTAGCATTTAATTCTGTAGCAATGCTTCAACATTTCCCAATTGTGTCTTGGACAATTATCAACGATTACCCTACCATGTTCCTTTAACTTTTCATTGTGCTGATTTATAGTGACAATTACCTGTTTTTTACACAGGCTCACCATCAATGCAGAATGCCAGCTGCAGCTACATAATTTCCCAATGGATGAACATTCTTGCCCATTGATATTCTCTAGTTGTAAGTACTGCTTCAGTGCATATCTATTATACTTGAACCTTGTGGAGAGGCACCAGTTTGTCTCTAATTTCTATCAGGTTGTTCAGGGTTTCCTGAACAGGTACTGAGGTTTGCTTTTGATATTATCATATATATGTGTTTTCGCTTCAGCATTCATGGCAGAAGTTTTTGTCATGAAATGCCCCATGTAGAGTTATACCGCTAGAGCTGCAAGCACCAGCATCTCTATTTGCAGTCATAATTACAGTTTAACAAGGAGCAGATATTCACATCAGTCTGTGCTATGATGAGATGGTTATAAAAATAATGTAACATATTTTTGAGAAAAGAACCTACTGTATTATGAGATGTGCAGTTCAGATATAGGCTATATCATAACTACCCCTGTTTATTTTCCAAGCCAAAGATTAAAATTTCCTTTTAGAGAGATCAGTGTGTAAATGGTGCTGCTGATGGCAGTAGTGAACTGGATGGAGAACCCATCTCCATCATCTCTGATTTTATGAGTTTATGAGAAATAGCATGGTAGCAACTTTGCCTCATAATTCAGAAATAGACTGTATCATTAGACTAAGGCTATTTTTTTCTTGTATTATTCAGCTGCATGGTAGTTCCAACTGGATTGTATTGTGTGTAATTTTGTCTATAAATGCTGTCATCATTGTGGGAGGTTGGCAGGAATCCTGTTGTTAACATGAACACCCCAGAGATGGGAGATGGCACATCTCAATTAACATTATGCTGCTGCAGAAATGTAATTACAACCATGATCCAAATGTGGTAAGTGATGTTTAAAAGGACAAGCCATGGCATTTGGTTTACTGTATCTGACTGTCATCACAGGCTTTTCTCCTTAATATGGCAAAAGTCAAGTTTTAGTGAGATTTTTTTAGAAAAGAAAATCAGGAATGTGAAAGCTAACCCATAATAGCATCATGCTGGGTATTGTGTGTGTGTGTATGCAAATACCACAGGTACCTACAAACATGGTTTATGACTTTCTAAATTGTTTTTAAAATTTGCTAAAGGCACATTCCTGATTGCTTCTGTATCCAAAAATAAAAGCTGAATGGTTTAACAACAAAAACAATGAAAAAAACCCAGTTGTTTATCCCCTGAGGTGGGATTTGCCTTCTAAAGGAAGGGAATGTTCAGCACATTGAACATTCTGACTGCGTGACTCATGAGTGCTTCGTAATGAATCCAATTTCAGTTCTACTCTAACTGGTGTTCCCTTCCAAAAGGACAATTTTCTTCTGGCCAGGCTCACATAGTTACTTAATTTGTCCTTAAAAAAAAAAATACAATCCGTAGTAAGGAGTGTGTTTATTCTCTCCTATTCATTCACCCCCACTCATATGCATGAAAAGTCTTGGGGAAAAGATTCTTTTTAGGATGATCAGGCGGAAAAGGCATTAAAAATGTATTTTTCACAGAGTACTCCCTCTTCCTGAAACAGATCATACATCAGCAGTGATGTGCTGTCAATATTTTTAAAAAAGGTCTCTAACAAAAAGTGTACACTTTGATAAATCCTGTATCTCAGGGAATGTACTCTGTAAATAGGAGTGAAGGACTGGGAAAGCTATCATTTTCTCTTTCCTTTTAAATAATATCATTTCCCCATCATATCTATAAAATAAGTAGAGAGGTAACACCATTTGGTAAACACATTTATGTGATACACACTACTTTTTTTTCCCTGGGAAGTATATTGGTAGTGTAGAAGAGTATTCATCTTGTCCAGTTTGAAACAGGATTTGGAACCCAGTATGGTGAGCATGGAGGTATTTTCCTCCCACAAGGCAAATGTTTTTTGGGAAAAAGACAGTGCAATCGATTCCATTCCATTTTAAAAAAAATGAACTTTCGAATATTTTTATGAGCTCGATGGATATGTAAATCCTGGGTAAAAATGCTTTAGGACATACAGCTTGTGAGCCAGATTTAGCCCATTTGATGTATTCAGATTGTGTAGAATCTAACTTGTCATTAAAAATAAAAAGTAACCTTCCAAATGTTACTAGTGATGAAATGTCTTTGAGTCTGTAGACAGCCTGTAACAATTACTTAGATTTGTTAACTCCCCTGTCTCTATTAATCTCACTGGAGTGTCAACTTTAAAGTCCAATGATAATGCTATATTGTCAACATGAACTGCTTTATTGATGATCATTTTAGTGAATGGAATGGGAGAGGAGGTGGGACTTAAGCCCACAGAGAGGTGGAAATAGGGAGAGAACAGAAAAATAGGATGGGAAAGAAAGAGAAATAATGGACAAAATTGTAGCAGTTCTACAAGGGAACAGATTTTCCTAATGAAATTGAATGTGCTAGTTCAATGGAGAGGGGTAGCTCAGTGGTTTGAGTATTGGTCTGCTGAACCCAGCGTTGTGAGTTCAATCCTTAACGGGGGCCATTTAGGGAACTGGGATAAAAATCTGGGGAATGGCCCTGCTTTGAGCAGGTGATTGGGCTAGATGACCTCCTGAGGTCCCTTCCAACCTTGATATTCAAATAAGAGTTTATATAGTACAAAAAGTCCATATTTTACTCTGGATCTTTGTGGAAACCTCCCATTTTTATCTTGCTGAAGGTAGTGTGTAGTTTTAAATGTATGCCCCTGCCCATAGACCATAATAAAAAATGGAGTTTGGTTCTCGCTGCCAAATGAGTTTGACACCCCAGCTTTATCAATATCCAGAGAAGATGGCGAACTCTTGACAGGCAGAGAAATCATCCCAGACCTTTCTTCAGTTTGGAGGCATAATAACTGTTGGGAGCAGCTCCAGAAAGCGATTAAGCTGTGTTCTGTGCCACTATCTTATTTAGAGTAACAACTCTTCACTTTGCACTGACTAGGATTTGAACATCAGAAAGTTCAGGCCCATAGCTAAATTTCAAACTTGATGTTGGCCTGACTTGTTTTATCATAACTTAAATCTTTTAGACAAAAAAAATCTTTCTAACTTTGGATGTGTGCATGCAACACCATCTGAGGAAATGGCAGTTATATGGGCATAGTCAAGAGCTTTGTTTGTCTCAGTTTTACAGTTTTCTTGATGTATGCAAATAACACATGAAAAACTATAACAAGATGATTCTACAACTTTCTCACTTGCTCTAATAATGCCGTTCACTAAAGGTTATTTTTAAGTTATCAAATGACATTCCTTTTCTTGAAGGCTATTTTAGTGCTACCTTTAGCACTATCTTAGCACTTCTTTTGTAAATTTTCATGTAGAACATCTCCTCAGGGATTTGTTTGTGTTATAGCTTTATTATATTTTCAGTGTTATGTACACACATTCCAATTTGAAGATACATGACGCTCCAGAGGACTTATGAGGTGAATGGCTGAATGATTTATTACTGTCAGCTCTGCCAAATTTCCAAGGGGAGGAGCTTATTACAAATTTAGATTCCACAATGTGTTGTCTTGTGAATAAAACAAAAACCTAAATGGTTGTAGAATTTACAGCAGAATGCCCATGCACGCACACACCATTGAAAGTTAAATTGCAGGAAACCACAAAAAACCCACTCAGACATCATATACTATAAGTTATCCTGCTGCACAGACACTTGAACATTAACTATGTTAATATCTAAAACTTAGCACCTTTCCTAAACATTTCCTTTAATTTTTACCAAATACATTTTAGACTGAGCTAGGTCCTTGCAAGACCTCCTGATTCCTAGCCTTTCTCTTTGCTCTTTGTATGTTGGAGTGAAATGGTCTGGTTGCCAGGAAGAGTCAGAAGAATACAGTGGGCTGGATGGGGCCATTTTACTGTGCTAATTTAACTTATTTTGATTACTAGCTCCTAATCATTCCCTCTTGTTGGAAAACCCATGGGAGGAGGAAACATTAGGAAGAAATGCTGCATCGTGCACTTCATGGTATTCCCTTCTCTCTCACGTCTGAAGTGGTTTCTGAACTCATTTGTGGATAGTGATGCAGCAGAACCTAGAGCACTGCAGAAAACAGGCTATAGCCGCCTGAACTAGAAGGATAATAGTTCAGGGAGCCAATTCCCTGGGTACAAGCCTGTGGCATTTCCAAGGCAACTCCTGGTCCCTGGGAATCATGCTGCCTTCCTTTAATGTATAGGAATTGGACAGCATTCCTTTAATTAGCTTTGACCCTCACTGTGACCCTCTAGTGACCCTCACTGTCTTCTATGTTTCAGATGCCACCAAACCTTGCCTGAGAAGCCAAAGTATATATGTAGCCAGGCCTTGCATGTTGTATATAATTAGTAAATATGGTTATTTGTGCCTGTGTGGTTCTTTCATAATAAGGTTTTGTTTGCGCATGTAAGACTCAAAATGCACAAAAAAACCCCCAAACCACTGCATGCATCTCTACTTCCTGGGATGGGGCTAACGGTATTGAAGGGGAGTTAAAACTGCTTGGAAAAGCGTTAACTTCTGTGTGGATTTCCTGTTGGAAATCTACCCGGTTAGAAAGAGGAACAACCTTTTACCCATCAACATCTTCCTGCCCTACCTGAATAAGATGCCTGTAATGCCTTTCACAGGTTCTGGAGAGATTAGAAACATGTATTGGAGCCATATACCTTCTCTCCTCTTCGATCTTCCACCTCCCAAAGCCTGAGCTTTTGCTCTTCTCAGCCAATGTAAGCAGAAGGAGCATTTAGCCTCTTGCATTTTTTTAAACAGTAACAAATACAATAGTAGCCAAAGGAAAAATGGCATAGGTTATCTCTGGCTACTCCCTGTTCCTCAGGACCTACCTGGGGCCATGTATCAAGGAGGCTTCTTGAGCCTACCTCTCATCTGTAGGCTCAGCATGAGCTTGCGCTTGCTCCACCCTGTTAGGCAGAAGCACATGACTGCCAGCAGCCATACCATATGGCAGCTGACTGTTCAAGAACCAACTGTGGTATATAGAGTGTCAGAATCTGCAGGACTGTGTGTTTACTGCGTCATTAATGTCTGGAACAATCTGTGTGGCAGAGTTTGAAGATTTACCACTTTTAGAGAGATCTGAGCTGGAGACTGAGCCAAGAATAATGTGAGATGATACAAATAAAGAGGTATCTCACTGGGCTGATATGATTAATGTTGTTATTAATATATTGTTTCCTGTTGTTTTTGATCCACATAAAGCCATGGTAGTTAATTAAAAAAATGAATATTCGAGTTTGTGGAACAAAAACACCAACCAAATTGCTTGTTGCCAGTTATCGAGCAGGTGTGGGCTTTTCTCTAGCTATCCTCTGCTTAGAATCATAGACTATCAGGGTTGGAAGGGACCTCAGCAGGTCATCTAGTCCAACCCCCTGCTCAAAGCAGGACCAATCCCCAGCTAAATCATCCTAGCCAGGGCTTTGTCAGACCTGACCTTAAAAACCTCTAAGGAAGGAGATTCCACCACCTCCCTAGGTAACCCATTCCAGTGCTTCACCACCCTCCTAGTGAAAAAGTTTTTCCTGATATTCAACCTAAACCTCCCCCACTGCAACTTGAGACCATTACTCCTTGTTCTGTCATCTGGTACCACTGAGAACAGTCTAGATCCATCCTCTGTGGAACCCCCTTTCAGGCTGAAAGCAGCTATCAAATCACCCCTCATTCTTCTCTTCTGCAGACAAAACAATCTCAGTTCCCTCAGCCTCTCCTCATAAGTCATGTGCTCCGGCCCCCTAATCATTTTTGTTGCCCTCTGCTGGACTCTTTCCAATTTTTCCACATCCTTCTTGTAGTGTGGGGCCCAAAACTGGACACAGTACTCTAGATGAGGCCTCACCATGCCGAATAGAGGGGAATGATCATGTCCCTCAGTCTGTTGGCAATGCCCCTACTTTATACAGCCCAAAATGCCTTTAGCGTTCTTGGCAACAAGGGCACACAGTTGACTCATATCCAGCTTCTCATCTACTGTAACCCCTAGGTCCTTTTCTGCAGAACTGCTGCCTAGCCATTCGGTCCCTAGTCTGTAGCAGTGCATGGAATTCTTCCATCCTAAGTGCAAGACTCTGCACTTGTCCTTGTTGAACCTCATCATATTTCTTTTGGCCCAATCCTCTAATTTGTCTAGGTCCCTCTGTATCTTATCCCTACCCTCCAGTGTATCTACCACTCCTCCCAGTTTAGTGTCATCTGCAAACTTGATGAGGGTGCAATCCACACCATCCTCTAGATCATTAATTTAGATATTGAACAAAAACGGCCCCACGACCGACCCTTGGGGCACTTCACTTGATGCCGGCTGCCAACTAGACATGGAGCCATTGATCACTACCCGTTGAGTCCGAAGTTGAGCCAGCTTTCTATCCACCTTATAGTCCATTCATCTAGCCCATGTTTCTTTAACTTGCTGGCAAGAATACTCTGGGAGATCATATCAAAAGCTTTGCTAAAGTCAAGGAATAACATGTCCAATGCTTTCCCCTTGTCCCCTTATCCTTAAAGTGGCATTCCCATCATCCAGTATAGGGACGACTGTCAGCAGGAAATAAGGGATGGGCTTTCCAGCTGTGGGTGTCTGTAACTACTCAAGGTTCCAGCTCCTCTTCCCCTGTTCAGCTCCTCCCTCTCACAGACCTTTATCCAATTACTGCACAGGGAAGAATTCAATATAGTGTTTGTCATCCTGCTAACATGTCCAGTGAGGTCTCCTCAGAACCACTAGATTTTTTTTTAATTAACCTTTTACTGTTGACTAACAAATATTTAACTCTAAAATACAAGTCACTCACTGGATATATTTGTAATTACAGAAATTAATTCATTTCCTAGGATTTTGCTGTTTTCCCCAATGGTAGCACCTACTCTCCAAAGTCATTTTGCACTTACTTAATTTACTAATTTAAGTTAATATATTTAGCAGCTCCAGTTATTTTAAGGTAAAGATACACAGCCAAGCTATTTAGATGAATTACATGTGCTTTATGAAACTCCAAATCAATTTAGAGAATTAGAACACTACACATGTACTTTTAACAGAACAAAGTTCAAAGTGTCAAACTACTGTGCTGCAATGCAACCAATCTTTAGGTGAGATGAGAATGGAACTCAGATGCTGGATCTCAGCCCTTTGCTCAGTCCAATCACAATAACGATACAGCCTACAGGCCATACACACACATATATGCATGAGCAAACTAGACTGCTTTCATGTCAGGTTAACCATATGCGAATGTGAAGTTTCAACCAAAAGTGGCTTAATTTACTCAATTTTAGGCATGCTTCAATGTGAAAAACGACCAGTCTCCTGAAATTTCAAGAACAATTTTTTAAAAAAATTGATATGCAAAATCATGAAACACAGAATGGTTAAAAAATTGCAAGAAATGTTGTGAAAAAGTTTTCACTAATTTCATTCAAATCTATTATTGTCCTAGTGTGTAGGAAAAACAGATCCTCTCTTTCTACATAAAAATTCCATTTCACCAAATATATCCCTTGGAATAGAGAAACTCCTTTTATGAATATACAGTTTAGCTATTTGGTATTAAGACTCATCAATTTAGTTTTCTGACAAAACTAATGATTTCAACTATTTTATTTTATTTTTCCTCCGATTAGCCTGAAAAAAACAAATTGTGGTCTGGCAGATAGAGTTGTATTCTTTTCTGTCTCATGTATCATAACAGAATTATTAATGAAGTTCTGATTGCAGAATCTTATTACTGGTGAGGCAGGAGCCAGAAAGAACCCAGCTTGATTTTATATCCCATGCTGAGTTTTCATTATTGACATTTTGGTAGGCGAGAGCAGACTTCTTGTAAACTGAATGCCACAGATGTGCATACAGGAAGAATCTGGATCTTAATCTGCACTTTTTAGCTGAGAAGTTCTCTACAATGAGTTGAACCATATTGCTTATTCTGGATACCACACAGCTACATTTCTTGATTCAGTCTTTGTGACTGAGGGCCTAGCTGTTTCATCTCTTCTTACAGGAAGATAGGAATTGCTATACTGAGGGTCAAAGATGACCTGTCATAGAATCATAGAACATTAGGGTTGGAAGAGACCTCAGGAGGTCATCCAGTCCAACTCCCTGCTCAAAGCAGGACCAACCCCAACTAAATCATCCCAGCCAGGGCTTTGACAAGCCGGGCCTTAAAAACCTCTAAGGATGGAGATTCCACCACCTCCCTAGGTAACCCATTCCAGTGCTTCACCACCCTCCTAGTGAAATAGTTTTTCCTAATATCCGACCTCCCCCACTGCAACTTGAGACCATTTGCACCTTGTTCTGTCATCTGCCACCACTGAGAACAGCCTAGCTCCATCCTCTTTGGAACCCCACTTCAGGAAGTTAAAGGCTGCTATCAAATCCCCCCTCACTCTTCTCTTCTTCAGACTAAATAAGCCCAGTTCCCTCAGCCTCTCCTCATAAATCATGATCATTTTCGAGACTGGTTTCCTATATCTGAGAGCAGCCAGTACAGTATGCTTCAGAAAGAGGAGAAAAATGGGGAAAAAAAATAATGGAAAAATGCAAAATCCCTTTCCATTAGAGAAGTTTCTTCATATTCCCCAGTAGTTAGCAAATGGCTTATGAATTGAACTATGAAGGTTTACATTTTTATATACTGTATGATGTAACTGAAGATGATGATCTTAGTCATATTAATGTCAAATCTGTTTTTATTATTTTACTAAACTCTTGGCCTCAATGTCTCATGGCAATGAGTTCATTTTGCATTTTGTAAAGTTTTTTTTCCCTTTTAGCAGTTTTAAATTTGTTGTTTTTAAAGTAGAATTGTATTTTATTTCTTGTCTGTAGAAAATCATAAATATTCTAAACCTCTGCTGTGGTTTTGTTTTCTCTCTAAACTAAATGATTCTCTTCTAATCTTTTGCATATGGAAGTTTTTATACCTCATTATTTTTATTGCCCTTCTCTGGACTTTTCTATTTCTGCCATACACTTTTTCAGACAGGTCGACCAACACTCAACACCATATTCACGGTGACACTAATTTGTGGTATTATATTTTCATTATTATCCTTTCTTAATGCAGCAAATCTTCCTTGTTTTTTTGAATGTGTACCGAGCAGATGTTTTCCTGAGGTGTCCCCAGTGAGACCTAGATCTTTCCCTGAATAAATATAGTAAATTTAGAAAATATTAACGTGTGAGTAGTTTAAATTGTTCCTTTAAATGGGCATTACCTTGCACTTGTCAACAATGCATTTAATCTACCATCATGTTGCCCAGATGCCAACCTTATTTAGGTCTTTCTGAAGTTCCCCACAATTCTTTCTATTCTTGACTAACCTTAATAATTTATTTCTCAGAAAGTTTGGTTAGCCAAACATTTATTCTGTTCGCTTTCTGGTTTGTCGATACTCTTTAATATGACTCAATATGTAACTGTATTAAGTGTCTCTAAAATGTTTATGCTCTTTCACTTCTATAGCCAAGGCTCATAAAATTCTGCAGATGCATTCAGAATCTTTGGATCCAAAAGTTTCTTCTAACTTTGTCAAACACTCCAACAGCATACAGCATACTATAGCTATAAATTGGCCAAATTTATCCCCGGTTTGGTGTACATGGATTCACTCCAGACAAATAACAGCATGAATGGATTTGTATCTTTATTTTTAATCAAACTGTAATGGTAATAGATAATTATTATAATTTATGGGGAATTCATGTCAGAGTTATGTATGCAGTTGTAAATATCATATTGATACTAACTTCCCCCTATTCCTCTGCAGGAAATTACTGTATGTGAAAATAGAGACAGCTGCCTCTCTCAACATTTATTACTGTATAGCTCAGTACGCTGATTCTGAGATTCTTATACAATATGATTAGGGCCCTACCAAATTCACGGTCAATTTCATGGTCATAGGATTTTTAAAATGGTAAATTTCATTATTTCAGTTATTTAAATCTGAATTTTCATGGTGTTGTAATTGTAGGGGTCCTGCTGCCAGGGCCAACCCTGTGGGGTGGGGGGCCTGGGACATTAGACACTCAGCCCCTATCTGCCGGAGGGGTGCTGCCCTGGCTCCGCCCAGGCCCCACCCCCACTCCACCCCTTTCCCCAAGGCCCCACCCCTGCCCCACCTCTTCCCCGCCCAGTTCCGCCCCCTCCCCTGAGCACACTGCGCCCTCGCTCCTCCCCCCGCAGTGCCTCCCAATGCCACAAAGCTGATCTGATCCATGGCAGGCGGTAGGCACTGGGAGGGATCGGGAGAGGCGCTAATTGGTGGTGCTCACCGGCAAGCAGGAGGCACTGGAGGAAGGGGGAGGTTCTGGTAGTGCGGGCTCCTCCTCACCCCCTCCCACCTGCTGCTCACCTCCCCGTTTGTCTCCTCACCCCGCTCGCCCACCTGCCTCCCCAACCATGGGGACCCCCAAAGCGCAGTGCCCGGGGCAGTTGACCCGATTCGCTGCACCCTAGGAATGGCCCTGCCTGAGCCAAAAAGGAGTTGTGGAGTGGTCTCAAGGTTATTGTAGGAGGGGTTGTGGTACTGCTACCCTTACTTCTGTGCTGCTGCTGGTGTTGGTGCTCCCTTCAGAGCTGGACAGCTGGAGAGCAGCGGCTGCTGGCTGGGAGCCCAGCTCTGAACGCAGAGCTGCTGCCAGCATCAGCACAGAAGTAAGGATGGCATGTTATGGTATTGCCACCCTTACTTCTGCGCTGCTGCCTGCAGAGCTGGGCCCTCCGTCAGCAGCCACCATTCTCTGGTCATCCAGCTTTGAGGGCAGCAGTGCAGAAGTAAGGAAAGACTGGTATGGTATTGCCACCCTTCTGCACTTCTGCTGGCAGGGCGCTGCCTTCAGAGCTGGGCACCCGGCCAACAGCCATCACCCTCTGGTTGCCCAGCTCTGAAGGCAGTGCAGACGTAAGGATGGCAATACCGTGACCCCCTTAAAATAACCTTGTGACCTCCTTGCAACTCCCTTTTGGGTCACCCCCGTGAATTTGAGAAACACTGGTCTCCCCAATGAAATCTGTACAGTTTAGAGTAAAAGCACACAAAAGACCAGATTTCACCAGAGAGAGACCACATTTCACAGTCTGTGACACATTTTTCATGGCTGTGAATTTGGTAGAGCCATAAATATAATGTGACTGAATACAGCAAAAGAGGGATAGACATAAAAAGTCTAAGGGTATGTCTACACTACAAGAGTAGTTCGATTCAACTTAATTCGAATTTGTGGAATCGACCTTATGAAGTCGAATTTGTGTATCCACACTAAGGACACTAATTCGACTTTGTGATTCCACACTAACGGGGCCAGCGTCGACTTTGGAAGCGGTGCACTGTGGGAAGCTATCCCCCAGTTCCCGCACTCCCCGCTGCCCATTGGAATTCTGGGATTTCCCCCCAATGCATGCTGGGGAGGAAACTGTGTCGAGGGTGGTCTTGGGTAACTGTCAGCATTCAACCGTCACTCCCGCCGGCGGGAAATCAGTTTGCGCACTTTTCCTGTTAGTGACAGTGCGGACGCCACTGCACTCCACTGCGATCCTGGAGCCTGCTGCGATCATTGCTGCACTTATGGCCGTTGTCAACTCCTCGCACCTTATTGTACACCTCTTCAACAGTCAGATGCTGAATAATCGGTCGAGGAGGCTCCGGCAGCGCGGTGAGGACATGAAGACTCAGAGTGGCACAGACCTCTCAGAAAGCACGGTACGCAGCGCCGTGGAGATCATGGTGGCAATGGGTCATGTTCATGCTATGGGACGGCGATTCTGGGCCCGGGAAACAAGCACGGACTGGTGGGACCGCATAGTGCTGCAGGTCTGGGATGAATCACAGTGGCTGCGAAACTTCAGGATGCGTACGGGCACTTTATTTGAACTCTGTGACTTGCTGTCCCCTGCCCTGAAGCGCAAGGACACCCGGATGCGAGCAGCCCTGAGTGTGCAGAAGCGAGTGGCCATAGCCCTCTGGAAAATTTCAACGCCAGACAGCTACCGGTCAGTAGCGAACCACTTTGGCGTGGGCAAATCTACCGTGGGGGTTGCTGTGATGCAAGTAGCCAACGCAATCGTTGAGCTACTTCTCTCAAAGGTAGTGACCCTGGGAAACGTCCAGGTCGTCATAGATGGCTTCGCCACGATGGGATTCCCAAACTGCGGTGGGGCTATAGATGGGACTCACATCCCTATCCTGGGACCGGCCCACCAGGCCAGCCAGTATATTAACCGAAAGGGCTACTTTTCAATGGTGCTGCAAGCAGTGGTGGACCATAGGGGACGTTTTACTAACATCAACAGCAAGGTTCATGACGCACATGTTTTCAGGAACTCTGGTCTGTTTAGATGCCTGCAGGAAGGTAGTTTCTTCCCGGACCACAAAATAAGTGTTGGGGATGTGCAGATGCCTATAGTGATCCTCGGGGACCCAGCCTACCCACTAATGCCCTGGCTCATGAAGCCCTATACAGGCGCCTTGGACAGTGACAAGGAGCTCTTCAACTACCGGCTGAGCAAGTGCAGAATGGTGGTGGAGTGTGCTTTCGGACGTCTCAAGGGGAGATGGCGAAGCTTACTGACTCGCTCGGATCTCAGCGAAAGCAATATCCCCATTGTTATTGCAGCTTGCTGTGTGCTCCACAATCTCTTTGAGAGCAAGGGGGAGACCTTTATGGTGGGATGGGAGGTTGAGGCAAATCGCCTGGCTGCTGATTACGCTCAGCCAGACACCCGTGCAATTAGAAGAGCCCAGCGGGAAGCGCTGTGCATCCGGGAGGCTTTGAAAGCTAGGTTCCTCAGCGAGCGGGGTAACCTGTGACTGTTCAGTTTCTTTACAGAGAAGCTGAACCTGCCCCTGCTTCAGTTACTGTTGACTTTCTTCTGCGGTGACATACCCCGTTCACCACGTTTCCCCCCTTCCAACACACGTTTAAAAATAAAGTTAATGGAATATTTTAAATTAGCAACGTTTTCTTTACTAATGAATTCGCGTTAAAGGGTTGAAACAGGGACGCAGACTGTGGTGGGTAGGGTGTGCAGTGATGTACAGACCGCTTCTACACTCTAGGAATGACAGGATCCTGCCCCTAGAGCGGTCTGCACTGCTGGACTGGTTGTTTCAATGGAGACTGCCATCCCTCCTTTTCGGGACTCTGTGTGCGGGGACTATGTGGCCTTGTGGTGGGGGAGGACTGTGGGCAGGACATTTACAGGTGGGTGTGAAGGAAGGGGTGAGGGGTGCAGGCTCTTGGCTGGGGGTGGGGGCGTAGGAAGGGGTGAGGGGTGTGTGGGAAGGGGGAGGAGGTGTAGGGGGATGAGGGCTCTGGCTGGGGCTGAGGGTTTGGGGCATTGGAGAGGCTCAGGGCTATGGTGGAAGGGCAGGGTAAGGGCAGCCTGCCTTGCCATTTGTGGATGGCAGGCGCTAGGACCCTGGGGCACCAGACAGCATTTCTGCGGGGAGCCGCTCTACTGTCAGGCAGGTACGGAGCGCGGCGGAGCGGGGGGGAGACCCGTGGGGGCCAGGGCCCGATCCAGGCAGGAGCGGGGGAGAGACCCAGCTCCAAATATAGCTGGAGCAGGGCACATTCCGCCTATGCACAGAACATGAAAAACACCTCCCAGACTGACCAGGGTGCCTAGTGACTGCACTATGTGTGTGTGACCTGCTGTAGATCCTGCCCCCGTGTCTGTACCCAGGTAATGGTGACCGTCCTATGCAATTACCAAACCCCTCCCCCCCTTCACACAAAGTCTTCTGTAAAGAAACATGACGGAAACAGTAATGAACAGCAAACTATTTTTAATAATCAACTACACAGTGAGGGAACGAAACTGGGATTTGGGCTTGGGTGATCCAGGAAGGGAAGGACTTCTCAAAATTTAGCGAATGAGAGCTTTTTGGTACTTGAGCACTCTGCTGGGGTGGAGTGACAGTTTTCACGGCCCCTGGCGCCCCTCCTTCTTGTTATTTTGGGTGAGGGGGGTATGGGACTTTGTGGCGGGGGAGGGCGGTTGCAGATACACTGCAGGGGGGCTCTGTCCTCCTGCCTGCGGTACTGCAGAACATCCACAAGGCGCCTGAGCGTGTCCGTTTGCTCCCTCATTAGTCCAAGCAGCGTTTGAGTCACCTGCTGGTCCTCCAGACGCCATCTGTCCTCCCATTCGCTGTGTGAGCGCTGCTGCTGAGAGAGGTTCTCCCTCCACTGGCTCTGCTGGGCCGCCTCGGCTCGGGAGCAGCCCATAAGTTCTGCGAACATCTCGTCCCGTGTCTTTTTCTTGCGCCGCCTAATCTGCGCCAGCCTCTCTGAGGGGCATGCTGGAGCAGGTCGGGATACAGGTGCAGCTGTGTGATGGGAAAAAGGGATTGACTTCCTTATAAAGATACATTTCCGCAAAGAGGAAACATAGTCTAGTCAGTCTCTGTGAACAAGACCATGCACAGCACTCACTCAGGGAAAGTTCGAATTTTCGGAATTCGCTTTCATTGCCTGGGGGATTGCACTGCAGACCAGACAAGCGGGGCGGGACAGCAGAATCCGTGGAGCAGCCAGGCATGGTAAGCCAAAAACTTTTGGCTGCTTAAAAGTCAATGTATACCACTCTCCTCTTGCTACAGGCAATCCTGAAAGCATAAACTCTGCCCCTGTTGCACCCCCTCGCGTCTGTTCCCTGGGAAAGATCCCTGTATAATGCCACTCTGCAGCCTCCACCATGTGGCTGTAAAGTGACGCTCATTGTTATGCAAAGGAACAGTGAAGCACTCCCAATACTAATAGTACACAAATTACTGTAATTAAATGCAGGAGTCTCCGAGCGAGATCACCCTGAGGAGGGTCACTGAGGCAGATAGAGAGCACATGCTGCGTGAAAGCCAGCACAAACCAGGGGCCTATGCGGCCATGCTCGTGGAGGCAATGCTCCCAGAGTACCTGATGATAGCCTGGCGCGGAAAAGTGTGCTACCACGGAGCACCCAATAAGGCAGCTCTCCCCAGGAACCTCATGCGGAGGCTTTTCGATTACCTGCAGGAGAGCTTCTCGGAAATCTCCCAAGAGGATTTCTGTTCCATCCCCATATATATTGACCTTCTTTTCACATAGTTAATATTCCTGTTCTGTTAGAAAAAATGTTTGCATGTTTAAAGCACTTACTGACTGATCCTTCCCCTGATTCAGGGTCCGGGATAACGGCTGGGGAGGGTTGGTAGGGGATCTCAGTGAGGGTGATGAAGAGATCCTGGCTGTCGGGGAAATCAGCGTTGTAAGCGCTGTCGACTGCCTCGTCCTCCTCATCTTCCCCGTCCGCGAACATCTCCGAGGAACAGTCCGTCGACAGTATCCCATCCTCAGAGTCCACGCACACTGGTGGGGCAGTGGTGGCAGACCCACCTAGAATGGCATGCAGTGCCTCGTAGAACCGGCATGTCTGGGGCTGGGCTCCGGAGCGTCCGTTTGCCTCTCTGATTTTTTGGTAGCCTTGTCTCAGCTCCTTGACTTTCACGCGGCACTGCGTTGTATCCTGGCTGTATCCTCTGAGTGCCATGGCTTTGGAGACCTTCTCGTAGGTCTTTGCATTCTGTTTGTTTGAGCGCAGCTCCGAAAGCACAGACTCCTCGCCCCACACAGCGATCAGATCCAAGACTTCCTGGTCAGTCCATGCTGGGGCCCTCTTTCTAGTCTGAGATTGCATGGACACCTCTGCTGGAGAGCTCTGCATCGCTGCCAGTGCTGCTGAGCTCGCCACGACGTCCACACAGGAAATGAGATTCAAACTGGCCAGACAGGAAAAGGAATTCAAATTTCCACGGGGCTTTTCCTGTGTGGCTGGTCAGAGCATCCAAGCTCGGACTGCTGTCCAGAGCGTCAACAGAGTGGTGCACTGTGGGATAGCTCCCGGAGCTACTAAGGTCGATTTGCATCCACACCTAGCCTAATTCGACATGGCCATGTCGAATTTAGCGCTACTCCCCTCGTCGGGGAGGAGTACAGAATTCGAACTAAAGAGCCCTCTATGTCGAATTAAATGGCTTCCTGGTGTGGACGGGTGCATGGTTAATTCGAATTAACGCTGCTAAATTAGAATTAAAGTCCTAGTGTGGACCAGGCCTAAGACCAATCTGTATAAGCTCACACAATTTCTGTTTAGTGAAGGACAATGTAATTAGCCTGCTGCTTGGGCCCAATTTGAACATTTGGAAGGGCTTGAGAACTGATTAACATAGGCTTGTTCAGGTAGCAGCCCCCCCCTGTCCTTTCCAGAATTTCTGTTCCACCAGAAAGGTATTTGTTATGTGAGACCAAAGATTTCAGTGTGACCCTCCTAAAGTTTTCTGAATAATGGCAAGTGCCTTAGCAGCTACTTCCAACTAAAGCTGGTCAAACCTTCCCCAAAATTTAGTGTGATCTTATTATTAGTTGTCAAAAATTGAATTTTTGATGAAAATATTAATCAAGAACTTGAAATTTGCAAAATTCCAGACAGCTTTCCTTCCAGCAAAGCAGGAAAGCACCTAGGACAGCCTGCTTGCATGGTGCAAGGAGGAGGGAGTGGGAGTAAAAATCCTGACTCTAGGTAGGCTAGACAGACAAATGTAATGGCATGCACTGGGTATTGATCCCTGCCATGTGACAGAGTGATTGCCAACTCCTGTGATTTTTATCATGAGTCTCACAATATTTGGTGTTTTTTGCTTAAAGCCCAAGTTCCTTCTGGGACGTGATCACAAGAATTTCAGCTTTTTTTTTTAAGTATGTTTCTAAGCTACACGGTTACAGAGGAAAACCTGCAAATGTGGCCCAAGTGCACCCTAAAGGCATAAAATCAGAAGGCAAACACTCACCCCCTCCTCCTTCTTTGCAAATTCACTTATTTTAAATATCAGTATTTTAATCAGTGGGATGATTTGGGAAAGCCTGACTCATGACTTCTAGGTGGTTAGGATTGGCAACACTGGGGCAGGGGGGAGAGGGAGGGAGAGGAATAAGAGCAGTTTCTTCCTGGCCCTTCTGTGTGTCATGCTTATATTACAGGATTGAGTCATCCATTCATGCATAGTGATAAGAATTACGTCAGAGAAAAACACTAGCAAAATTTCTGCAATGTGTTTTTGGATTAAGTAGCATATAAACACTTTTGATCCTGAACTTTCACAATTATCAGAAAAGCTGTTCTTCTCAATTCTATTTTACAAAGAAAAGAGTTACTCTAAGCAAAAGTTGCAGGGCAGGGGGATTGAAAATAAGTTTATAATAGAAATCTGTTAGCCTTAGCTATGGAGTCAAGGCAAGCAACTCTATAATATATAAAGGATCAAATGTGATTAAAATGAAAACGCGTATTTATTGACAGCAGTCCATTCTTTTTTATTAGAAAATGCAAATATTAGTGCTACAGCATTTAAATGTCTGTGCTTTCAGAAGGTGACCCACTGTGCCACAGGTGTCCTTGTCAATAACCATGTCTGCCTAAACTGTCATCCAGTATTTACTGTGGTTTACTCCAGTTTGGGTTCTGAGCTGATTTTGTTGTTTTGTGAGTAAGTTGCCAGAAGAACTAACTTTTTTTGTTCTTGAAACCACCACTGGGAACTCCTCCCTGGACTATCTAATGTGCAAAAAGCTATATCCCCAACTTAATTGTATTTTGCTTCTTATGTTTCTTTAGATTTTTTACATATGCTAAAAAAATTCATCTCTTCATACCCTCTAGGCACCACTGATATAACTTTAAAGTACATCACACACAATACCCTAAAATTACAGCAATACAATTCAGTATATAACGCACCATCAAAAAGCCAGGCAATTTAAAGCTCAAATCACCTTCTCCTTCAAGAATTCCCTTCCCTTCACCTCATTTTCAAATGCCTGTGGAAAATTGATGAGCTTTGTAGCATACCAGGAAGGTTCAGACTATTTTGAACTATGCAGGGAGCAAATGTATAGCACATATTGTATAGAAAATGTAAAATGTTTTCATAGCAACAAAGAACATTATTCTCTAGGGGCTATAACAATGTTAATGGAGGATTTTTAAAAATAAATACTCCTTTTATTAGTATACTTCAGGGGAATACCTAGCATTCAAATGATGCGACTCCACTTAATGGAAATTATGCAGTTTAATTCAGACATTTTGTGGAAACTTCCATGCTTGCTGAACTGTCAAGCTGGAGAAAGAAGCCATTTGTGCATTTTATTCAGTGTTAGATGCCATGTAAAGGGTCAGGAGCAGAACAAATAGAAGGAAAGAATTTTGGAGTGTGGAGAGGGAAGAAATGGGAAGAGGTAAACATTGACCAAGTCAGTCAGATAATATAGAATTTCCCCCAAAAGATGCTAGGGACTAACATGGACATAGGGGATAAATGCAATAAGCAGCACTTCTGCCAGCTGGACCATTAACAAAGCTAAAATAATATCAGAGAAGCTTCATCTGTACCCCTTGCTATTAAGGCAGTGCTATCAAGGTCTAGGCTTCTTGAGCATGCTGCCTGTATCCTAGCATATGAAAGGCAGTTTGGCCTCCTTACAAGATAATTAATTTGGAAGAAATGGTATACTGTATGGCAGTTAATAAATCTTATCTCCTTCTTCTTTTTATGTTAGGCACCATATCTCTGCCAAATCAGAAAATACTGTACTTTTGTCTTTTATTATCAAATAACCTGCCCAATGTGAGTATCAAATTCAGTTTTAGCTTTTATATAAAAAAGTTACAGTTCCATATTCCTCCATATGATGTGGAATTGCATAAGAAACAAGAGAGTATTCTTTAAATATTTGACTGCAGAGATTATTTCCATGTATGGAGCAAAATGCGTGTTTCAGTTTGATGCACAATACCAATTAGTTTTTCTTCCTAAATTTCTAATTCATTCCCCACTCCAAATCCCCTGAGATACCCAACCCCTCTGTCTTTGAACTTTGCCCAGGGTTTTTGTTTGTTTTGACTTTTTGTTTTAAATTCCCCATATAAAAAGTACTCAGTTGTGGTCTGAAACATCTTGATAATGCTATAATTGTGGGTCATCCCTTTATCGAGAGTAAAGTATTTGATTTTTGGATGCAAATTCCCCAGTGCTGCATTTCAAAAATGTACAGTTAGTAGTGGTTGACTTGGTGCACTGCTAAAGTGTGCTTGGATCATGCTACTTTGGGTCAGCGGAGACTGAGGCTAAGTCTAGAATTGCAGATATAGAGTGCTGCTGTGTGTTCACACTGTGACTATGGAGCATGTCCACATTAGTAGCTCTTGCAACGCCACGGAGTGCAATGCATTGTGGTAGCTATCCCAGTGTGCAATTGGCTGCAGCTTTCTTTGGAAAGGGTTTGCAATACCTAATGGGGCATGATGCAGGTTTCCCAGTTCCATTGTTCCATGAGTATGCTACTAGATTGCCAGCTGCTTTTCAAGTGAGGGGATGGAGAGCGTGACAGGGAGTATGTTGTGTGTATGTGGGGGGAGAGACAGTGTGTTTTGCGGGGCAGAATGTGTCAGCATGCTATCTTGTAAGTTCAGACAGCGGCAGGGGGAAAGGGGAAACCAGACATCTGCTTCCACCCCTCTCTCTCTCTCTCTCTCTCTCTCACACACATACACACACACACATACACACACACACACACACGCCTCTGCAAAAGGAGCATTCCTACAGTAATGGTTTGCTTTGCGGGCTGGAGCAGATAAGCATGTGGGCTGTCAGAAATGGAGCTTTGAAAGGGAATAGCCACATGCCTGCAGCCGAGTTCAAAACAATGACCAGAGTGGCCATTTGACTTCAGGGGATTATGAGACATTTCTGGAGGCCAATCACAGAGCAGTAATGCAACACATCGTCCACACTGACACCCGGGTGCTCCAGCCCGGGTGCAGCAAGATCTATGTTTCTCATGGAGGTGGATTACCAGGAGTGCTCCAACTGCAGAGTCCAGGCACTCTAAGTGCCTTGCCAGCTTGGACACCTCAGGAGTTATGGTGCCCAGGGCTAATTTAATGTGCTCTAACTTGCAAGAGTAGACAAGGCCTGAATGTTTGAAAGCTAGTTCTCAGGGAGGGAATGTTTACACTGCAACCAAGGTGTGAGATTGCAGCATGTGGAGACTTATCTGAGCTAGCTTTAATACTGATAGGAGTGAAGCTGCAGCAGGACCGGCTTCAGTGCCAGCTGTACAAGACTGCCCAGAAGCCTGGTTACTTACTCGGATAGCCTGCCCCTGCTGAGTTTAGCATGCTAAACAAAGTTTAGAGTATTTCCTATAAACTTGTTCAAAAAGAAACATTTACTTAGTATTTTTTCAACTCTCTCCAAAAAAGTTACAATCTCACATGAAGGATAAAAATGATAACCCCTTAGAACAAATAGTCAATGAAGCTAGTTAGTAGCCCATATTCTAATGCTGGAAGGTCTGCTGCCCTTTTTCAGTACAAAAAGACAGAGAAAGGTACAACTGGTAATTTACAGTGTGTGTTCTTTTGTTCATTATCATCAGATGAGCTACACTGAGGTGATAAGTCTAGACAAGTTTACTAGTATCAGTAATGATTTTCAACCAAAGGGAACTATATAATTTTAAAGATGCATTTGTTCACAATGGTTGTTAAAAATCAGCATTTTGATGAGACAACATAGCTTGCCTCTAGTAGTCAGAAAGCAACCATGTTATAATACATCACCAGTGATATTTACTGAAGTAAGGGAAACACAGCTGTTCAGAACTTTAATAATATATGCTTTGTGCAAGGTAATTCCATTTTTTCCCTGCAAGTCAAGGCTTTACTCAAATTCTCTACAGCTTTTTCTTGTCTGACCTAAAAGAGATGCCACTAGAAGATATAGGGTTCTTCCCAATAGCTTGGGAACAGATTTAGTTTGGGGATTGGTACTTTAGGTTTTTATTGATTTATATAGAAAATACAGCAATATTTTCTGCCAAGATTTAACAGAATTTGCTACCAGATGATGCTGGTCATTGCACCTATCAGCTATAATAAGATAAACAACATAAGGCTTAATTGGTACTTGTATGGGAGACTTCCAAGGAAAAGCATAGTGCTACAGTGACCACAAAGTGGTGGTGGTGGCATATATATGTAGGTATAAAAGCCTCGTTTATAACATGAAAAATGCCTATAGTTACTGTGTTATATGAATACATCAAGAACAATAAAACATGTTAATGCTCTATCCCACAATAGTCTTTTAGGTCTCAAATTGCTGTCTCTCTGGTAGACAAAATGGTTCTTATGCAGAGCTTGTTGAACAGTTTTGATCAAATTATTTCTGTTCAAAATGTCTGTTTTTCTTCAAAAACAAGTATCTTTTGAAAATTAAAAGTGAACATTTTTTGTGTGTGTGTGGAAAAAGTTCAATATGACTTTTAAAAACTTTGAAACAAACTGTAAAAAAATCTACATTTTTTGCAATTTCTTTTTTGTCTTTTTCTTTTTACCGGCCCTGTTCATCTCCTATTCAAAATAGTGGTCATATCACTTCAGTAACATTCAGTTACAGTGGTTGTTTTTACATAATTACTGGTTCATTCAGTGGATCCTAACTCCACTATGCAAACAAGGCAAACCCGCATTTGACTGAAAACTTGAGTTCTCCTGACAACAGTAATGTGAACGCTGAACATGTTAGGAATCAAGCAGTAGCCAGAACTTCTCATCCTCAGGTCAATAGAGCTTCTTTGCACTTGAAATGTCTGACTCTGTGTGGTCCCCAAGTAGAGAGTGACAGGAAACAGTTTCCCTGTCCCATTACAGTGTTTGAGATTTCAGTGGTTTTTCCATGGTGTACCAGGACAAACTGAACACCTTTTGAATCTTTTCGCAAAAGGAGAGAGATAGAAATCCAACAATATCCAATAGCCTGGTGGTCAGGACACTCACCTGTGAGGCAGAACAGGGACTCAAACCTCAGTCTCACTCATTCTCATTTTGATCAGAAATTATATCCTAGACCGGAGAAATCTTTCCCACAAAAGTTTCGTTCAAATGGATATGTTTTTGTCAAAAGTTTATGTTGGAAAATACTGATTTGTCAAACCGGAATCATTTTGTTGAAAAATTCTTGACCAGATCTATCCTCAAGATTGACTTTCTGATTACACATGTATTGGCATGACAGCTCATCTTCCTATCCTCTAGCCCCCAACACTACCTCTGACTCTAGCAGACCTTTCACTTCCCTCACACTGGCTGTGAGCTTCTCTTCCTGCCACAGAGCCTGCCACAGACCTGTCCGCCTCCCTTCCTCTTCTCCCCCTCTTTAATCCCTGCAGAGCCTTCTCTTGCCCTCTGCTCCTTTCTTCTCACCTCTCCTGTGGTGTTCTAGTCTTCCTCAGCTCCTGTTCTTTCTCCCAGAATTCCCACTCCCTCCCCCTACAGCCTTTCATATCCTATTGTTCCTCTCCTCCCCAATGTCTACCCAATACCTTCCTCCTACTCCTGTATCTTCCATGTCCTCACTGGGCCAGATCCACAGAGGGATTTAGGTACCTAAACCACAGTTTTAGGCATCACAAAACCTCCACATGCTCCACAAAACCTGTGTTTAGCTGCAGCCTATCCCTGCAGGCACCTAATCTTACTCTGTAAATTTTCACTGTAGAAGTTCCTTTGGAGCCTCAGTTTCTGTCTCTGAGTATGTGCACTGCTGTTGCCACAGGCAGCCGCCAGCTGCCTAAGCCCCAGTACAAGCCACAAGCCAGAGGAAGCAAGAAGGTAACAACCTCTCTTGTAGCCTTTAGCTTCATGGATGAGGTACTCCCCTGGGATATGGGAGACCTTAGTTCAATTCCCTCCTTTGGCTAATGTGGAAAAGGGATTTGCCCAGGGATCTCTCGCTTTCCAGATGAGTGTCCTAATCCGTGGGCTATAGCGTGATTCTCACTCAGTTTCTGGCCCAATTAATAATTAAATGTTACAGTTTAACATCCTCAATAAGACAGACTCAGAGACACCCCCCTGCATCAGAATATTCCACAGTCCAGTGGTTTGGATATTTAATTTAAGAGGTGGGAAACCCCTGGGCAAATCCCTTCTCCTCACTAAGCAATGAGAAGAATTGAACCAGAGTTTCCTACATGCTAGGAGTGTACCTTAACCACTTGACTAAATATTATAAGGGAGACTGCCTTATTGCCCTTCACCCCTCACCAAACCATTTAGTGTGCATTAGCCAGGTGCTTAACTCATTCTCGCAAACACCGGCTTAGGCACGGGCGCTGCCTGACTCTAGGAGTTGTGTGCCCAGCTGTGGATCACAAGCAGAGAGAGGCACCTCCCTGCAGCCCAGACTTAGGCATCGAACTCCGTGAGACGGGTGGGGCTTAGGATACACCCCTCTGATCATCATCTCCCATTGGCTAACTCAGGTGGGGAGCTGCCCGGTGTGCTGGCTTTTGTGGATCCCATTCTTAGGCACCTCTCTCTCCCCATTCATTGTATAGGGAGCCTGGGTGCTTAACTCATTGTATGTGGATCCTATTGTTGTTCCAGTGATTTTTCCACGCACCTAAAAGTTAGGTATTGAAATGCCTATATCCCTTTGTAGATCTGGGCCAGGGTGCCCCAGAAGTCACCTCCCAGTCACTGTTCCTTCCTTCACTCCACTGTCCCCCTCCCATTACTGTCTCCCCCAGCCTCCAGTGTCCTTTTTCTCCCACTGCTGAGAAGGCTGGAGCTGCACCAGAGTGTTCTCCATACTGCCTTGCAGGGGGTGTTTTGCATCACAGCTCCTCATCTCAAGGGAGAGACAGAAAAGGAGATGTGAGGCTGAATGACCCAGGTGAGGCTAGAAGGGCAGCAGCAGTAGACATCATAGCCCAGGAGGGCAAGGCAGACTGAAGAAGACCCACCTGGTCCAGGAGACTCAGCTGGTAGCAATAAAGCTGTGAGAAATAGGAGAATTGAAAGACTTGTGAAATGGGCTGACGAATGAGCGGAAAATGGTTTGTGAGGACTAGAAAGTCATCTTTTGCTGTGTATTTGGACTGATCAGAGAATGGATTTTTCTGTATGCATTTGGTGCGGGGTGGGCAGGAACAGAAAATGGATTATAGGAGGCAAAATATGGGGAAGGAAACAGAGAATGTGTTGGCTTCAGAGTGGTGTTGGCAAAAGTAGTGAGTGAATTTGAGGGGAATGTGGAAGGAAACATGGAGGTGAGGAAGGGAAGAAGAAATTTAGAATCAGGAAGATGAGAGAGAGATGACACAAAAACACATTTGTTAACATAAAATTACATTAGAAGCTATTTTAAAAGTTATAAAATTGCAATATATACACAAAGATATTAATAAAATAAAGCAAAACATGTCTAAACAAATATTAAACATGGATCTCTGAAGCCTCATCCTCACCAACTTCACTCAAAATGTTATTAACACACCAAGTCAGCCAAGAAGTGTCCAGGTTACAAATCAATTTATAAAAGGTGTAATCAATCTGCAGCTGCTTCACAGTCAGGGTGCAGAACAATCCTAGCATGTTACACTGCTCTATCCCAGTTATTCTGTTCTGGTGAGATTTCAAAACAGCTAGTTTTGCCTGACCCAGCAAAAAGTTAGCCAGGCAGGAAACTGACTGAATGTGTGCATTGTATCTCATTGTGAGAGCAAACAGAAGCTTGGAGAAAACCAGTCCCAAACAGCAAAAAAAACTTTTGCGCAGAAAAAAAAAAAGAGGGATAAAACAGGGGCAATGTACGAAAAAGTAAAATATCATTTCTGAAACCCAATAGAAGGGGGACTGTGTAGACACCTCAGGGTAATACGGTGCACAAAACTATTGGCTGATACAATGCTACTCAGGAATCTCCACCGCAAGTTACTGGAGCTCTCAGAAAGAGGAAGTTTGTACAACCTTCTCCAAGCCAGAGACATAGTCACCCAAGGACAGGGGCATCTTCTAGGCTGCATCAGGGAGATCAGAGAGGGTGGCATAATACCACACCTTAACACCCATGCCATAGAGCTGCTTCTTGGTCATGGGTGCAAAAGGAACATTCACCAAGCCCATGCAGGACAACAGTCGGCCTGGCTGTACAAGGATCTTTTCCACAGATGGGAAGGCAACTAATGAGTGCAACATAGGATTCCTCTCTGGAAGAACATCTGCTGCAAAAACTTTCTGCAAATACTGAGCAGCCTACTGAAGGAGCACTACCTGGAATTCAGTGAGGATCTTAGCCAAAAAAGGCACAGACTGGATTCTGGTCTGAACAGCAGGGACTTTTTCTGACTTTCAGCTTGACCAGCTAGGAACAATCCAGTGGAACAGCTTGGTGAACCCAGCCTGAATAAAGGCAGAAAACAGGCTCCTAGAGGAGAAAGTTTCAGTGGGGAAAAGGGGGTTAAAAACCAGCGTCTTTTCTAAGAGCCATAAACTGGAAAATGCCTTGTCCAGCGACACACTTTGCAGAAACTGCCAGGCATTAAAGACATCATTATAGAATGGAGTCATATCTGGACTCTGATCGACCAGGTACCGACCGAAATAGGTGAGAGTCAAATCCCATCCCTCCAACATGGCAGAGGAGAGAAAACACAAGGGATTTCTAGACCAGTGGGGAGTCAGAGTACAGCAACCACTGAACAGACTGGAGGCAGAAGCCACCGCATTACTGACTAAATCGATGAGCCGCTGGCCCCCTTCATCTAATGGGAGGAATAGCAAAGCAGGGCACAAACAGTGGCAGTTATTTAAAGAATGGTTAATATGCCTCTGTATCTAGTCCAAAAGGCCTCGGGAAGGGTCCAGACACACTAGCCGGTGCCACAACATTGAGGCCACAAGATTGTTGCCAATCCAAACCCACCCCCCAAAGAGTTCAGCAATGAGCCAGCACCATCTCCTCATTCCCCTCCCAGTTCCTTAGCATATATTGTTCAGGTCCAAAAATGATCCCCAGCACCTCATTCCCAGAGGTGCCCCATTGCAAGTGTTGTGGCAATGTTACACTGCCAAGAGGCTAGTAAGATGGAATTGCTCTTAACCCAGTTAATGTGGGCAGAAGATGCTTGTTCATCCACTTGTAAACAAGCGAGAGGTGCCTGCACACCACCATCAGATGTGATAAAAACTGAGATATCACCACAGGCTGACACACTAACCAGAAAAGCATCTGGCACTCCTGGAAAAGAAAGGCCAGTCAGACAGCTTCTGAGGACATGCAGGAATGGCTCCAAATTAAGAGCAAACAGCACCCCAGACAGAGGACACACCTGATGAATGCCTTGGTGAACTGGGAAGCAGTGGCTAAGACCCCCATTAATCTTTAGGAAACTAAAAAGGTTATGGTGCAATAAAGAAATATACAAAGAGAACACTGGCCCCATGCTGAAAGCTTCTAATGGATTTAAAAGAGAACTATGGTTAACTCTATCAAAGGCCTTCTCCTGGTCCATTGAAATAAATCCTGTATCCAGATTACAAAGTTTCCTAATAGTAAAAACATAATCAATTAAAAACAAATGATCAAAAACACAGCAGTTAGGAATCAATAGGTTTGATCTGGGGGTATCAGAGTCCAGCCAGTTAGCTAAATCCTGTGATAAAGTTTTAGAATCAGAAGAGAGAAGATAAATTGAGCTCCAGTTCTATCAATCAGAGAGATTACCCCCCTCCCCCTGGCTTTTTTTTTCTTTTTTCAGCAGGTGATCGCTGCTCTGTGACAACTGAGGGGCAGCTCTTTCTCCTGGAAACACTGCAGCCCCACGAGAAAAAAGTCAGGACCAATAAGATGTCAGAAATGCTTGTAAAATTTCAGATGGCAGCCTATCAATACCTGGAGCCTTGCCTGTAGAAAGCTGTTGGACTGCAACAGAGAGCTCCTGTGATGATAGTGGGGCATGCAGGCACTGCTGCTCTTCACCAGTAAGATGGGATAACCTGTGGTGCAGCTCCTCCATTGCCAGCATGTCACAGGCTTCAGGCGAGTACAGAGTGCTGTAAAAAGAAACAGCTGCTTTACAGATCTCAGCAGGGTCAGCCATTCAGATGACTATCCAGCAGCCATAGGGAAAAAAATCTGCTGACAATCTGACTTTTTCTCCAACCCTAAGAAAAACCTTGTGGTACCATCAATGTCATGGAGCTGAGTAAAACAGGCCCAAACTAGTGCTGTTTGCACCTTTTTGTCCAAAAAGCACCTCAGGAGTCAGTACTTTTCAACTAAGATTTACTGAATCTGCTTTGGGTTTCCCACATCAAGGTTACCATGGCATGAAAGATGTCTCGTTCCAGGCCACTCATGGTCTGATGCAAGAACTGCATGGTAGCCTGGATCTGGGTCTGGATCTTTCCGACATCCCACCACTGTCTCAGAGCCTCATGCACGGGCTTCTTGCTGCCGCCAATGCTTCCAAAACCCAGCAAACGTCTGGATGAAATTCAAGTCCTGTAAGAATTTGCTATTAAAGCACCGGTGGGAAGCACAGGCAGGAAGATAGAGAGACATAATAATGATCAGACAAGCGAGTACATGGAAGACTGAACATACATATTCATGTTGGTCTTCATGATATAAAAGTGATTCAGACTAGCCCCTGAGATCTGGTTGGGACTAGCCTTCAGCCAAGAGTATTGCTAACAGTAGACTGAGAGAACCTCCAAACATCTACTAGCCTCAAATGTTTGTCCTTAACTCAAACTATATCGAAAGTAACCAGTTTTGGAATAATCAAGTTTGTTCCCGATTGCTTTATTCTTCATACATATCTGAATTTTCCAATTCTGCTTAGGACCAGGAGCAGAAGTGCTGAAATTCTATAAGGATTTGGCATTTCTAGAATAAACAAAGGCAGAACATACCAGAAATTTCACACCAGAGCCTTTTTTTCACAGGGTTTCCTGACCACTTTTGTTACCTCAATATGAAGTTCAGATACTACAGTATTTGGATAGGTACCTAAACTTTTGGGTGCTTTTTGGAATTGAACCTTTTGAAGTTCACCCATCTCTAGTTATAACCGGGAACTAGCCAGTAATACCAGTAGATGACAGCAGATTGTACCTCAAATCTGCTTCATCACTTGATCTTAATTTCAATTTATAAATGAATGTCTATTCCAGGTTCTAGGCACCCTTGAAACAGGCGACACAAACAGCAGTAGCATATCAATAGCCTCTGTCTCCTGTAACAGTTTCAGAAAAACTCTTTTAGAAACTTTTTAGAGTTGTACAAATGTTACTGGCACTATATTTTCTCTCTCTTGTGTAAGGCTTAGGGGTATTGAGAAGAAGCCCTAAAAATTACCTAAAACAGAAATAAGTCAAGCCTAACGTGTATCTTAAAAAAAAACCCAATAAATAAATACAAAAAAATTAAACCCCATTCAAACAGATCAGATTTTATTACATAAAATCAGTTATGAACGTTTTTGGACACCTTCATTCTGATAGTTATTACCCCTTCCAAAAAACCAAAGACTAGCCAAACCTAAATTCTGGCCTAAGCTAATTTATGAATTAATTTTATTAATTTAGAAGTGCAGAATGTACTGTCACCAATAACAGATCCTTTAATCATCAGCTATATTAAATTTGTTATATGAAGTGAGATTGGCGCAAATAGAGACATGAGGACTTTATTTAAAACCCAAGCATAAACATAATTATACCCAAACGGATACATATAACAAAGCACTCCCTAGATTGTGCGTACTTACAATCTTAGGCTGGTACAAGATAAATCATTCCGCCATGTTGACTTACAACCTTATGAAAACTGGCAGGAATGATAGAAAAAAAAGTAAGAGGGGTTGTTCTTACTCAGGCTTCTGCCATTCAGTCATACCTGGTGTCCCAACCAGGAGATGGTCTGACCATTTTTTTATACCCATTTGCCTTACATTCCCCACACATTCGGGATCATATTTGATTTAGGTCTCACCCCTCTGCCCATATTTGTCACTCTCAGGACCATAATTAAGGGTTCTGACTGTTACATTTCAGAATGGTTACAATATGTAAATACGGTTTCACTTCCAGCAGAATTTCAGTATAAGTAACCAGGAATCTGTTAAAGTGCCCTTTGTGCTTTTCTGTCACAGGATGCATATTGCTAAATCTTACAAACCAAGGTCAGGCATATTAGGCTAACATATAGGCATGGTGCTAACTAATCAGGCCTTATACTAACTGTTTAGTTCCCATATTTATTGCAAAGCCTGTTTTGTTACATTTATTTCCCCTACTTGCATCATTACAGCTTTAATTACGTTATCACTTTCTAAAGCATTTTAGCATGCCTTAGCCCATGATGTATAGTTTAATCTTGCATAACAACCTTCCCCAAGATCAGCTCAGGTAGTTGTTGGAGACTAGCATCTGCACTACTTCCCTTTCATTTTACCTCTGTTCTTTTGTTTTCATGTCACTGTGGTGCTGTGTGAGGGTATAAATTACTCCTAGGCCCACTCAAATGAATCAGGATCTAAATCCAACAAAGTACATAAGCACATGTTGAAGCATGTGCATAAGCTATTCCCCTGCCAGGAACTGGGATGTGGGCAATCATGCCTAGTGGTTGGAGTGGGAGCCACGCCTAGCGGTCAGAGCAGGAGTCAGGAACCAAAGCCAGGTATCAGAGCCAGAGTCAGGAAGCCAATAGAGAGTGAGGCTGGGAACAAGACAGGCAAGAAGCCACTGTAGCTACAGACGTAAGCCTGGAGCAGCCATAGATCAGTTGCTGCTGTTGAGCTTCAGAGTGATTTGCTGACTTCGTTGGCCAGTCAGGTAGCCCTGCTGTGGCTCAATTGTGCTCATAGGTTGCCCAGTCTCTAGGCAGGTGCCGTCTCATTCCTGACATGCCCATTTCAAAGAATTAAGGTTGTTTCTTACCTATGTATTTCTATATTTTTCTAAAAGTGTTTGGGGTGTTTTTTGAGAAAATGGCAACATTTTCCTGGGATTTTCCCCATGAAAACAGTGGCACAGTGATGAGTTTAGATGTATGCAGCTGTAGCTCTTGTTTAAGCAAGATTTTTTGCACAGAAATTTCCTTAAGGTTTTGAATGCAGTTTCTGGGAATATCTGTGACACCTTGGCTATGTTTCTAAATTGATGTGTGTATTGATTTGGGCACGTAGGCAGTATGGATGTGATACTAACCATTTGAGTCAAGAGACCACACAGATTATGGCTTCATTTGGAGGAAATGTATTGTGAGACTTTGTTCGGACATGCTGCAGACATCCCATGGTAATGTGGCAGGGCTGCCTAGGTGCCACTCTAAATAAGCCTGGAGCTATGGACATCTTAGTATACACATGGCACGGAAACTCCAATTCAGGCCTTGTACTGCCATGCTGGCTGATCTAGGGTCTTGGCAGCTCACTTGGAGGCTACTTGGATACTACAATCAACACCTGGTTCCATGCCTCTTGCTGTCGCGTGTAATGGCTGACCAAGTTGTTGCAAAATTGCCAACACCAAACTTTCAAAAACCATAAATCAGCTCTCTCCCCGCTCCCTGCAAATCATCAGATTGTCTTAAAAACCATGAGTATTTTTGTTACATATTTTGGATTCCATTTATTTGCCTTCTGGTTTTCGAGCCTTGAGGATGCATCCAAGACACATTTTCAAACTTTTCTCGGCTACCATAAGGGCTAGAAACTCAGTCTAAAAATATGAAAGCTGAGATTCTCATGTGATCACTTGTCTCCATGAGTCGGGGCTTTAAGTAAAATAGACAAATGTGATAAGAGTTGGTGACAGTGCTTAGCTGTGCTTGTGGGAATGGGCACTGTCACCAACTCTTATCACATTTGTCTATTTTACTGGTGGTCAAGGAAAAGCATAGTACTTAGTACTCCCCTGGCGACGCTACCTTTTCTTCTGTTGGGTGTATCAGCTATATTGGTCATTAACAGGGGATATCTGATAGTTATGTGAAGAAGTAGTATCTCACATAACCATCTTTTCCCGTCTATGCTGTTTCTACCAATTTTGCTCCTTTCCACACCACTTGTGGTAGATCAATAATACCTAAATAAGCTTTTGGGATAATTTAATTTATATAGGCTATCTTAAATAAATACCAACAAAAATTACTTAAGGTGTAAACATATCACCAGTGCTGCTAGAATCCAGCCTGGCTCAATTTGCCATCTCAGTGTTTGCAAATGGTTCCTGTCTCTTTGTGTGAGGGTCAAGAGCAAATGGGTTAATTTATACATCGTGTCCTGCAGGATGCACAGCAATGTCAAACTTCCTGCTGATGCACAGCCCTTTGTAACTCCCACATCAGTGGGATCATGGGGACTAAAATACTTTTTGAAATGCAGCACTGCTAATACCAACTGGCAAATTTATTATTCCAAGAGTTAAAAAAAATTAAAACATTTATTGACACTATAAAATCAAACACAATAGTCTGACTGTCAACATGTGAGTGAAGCATTTTGTGAGGGATCATGATAAGATAGAGGATGGGCAATGGGATGCTATTAGAAAGAGAGAAAAAATAAGCGTGGGGACGGGGAATCGGGTATATAGCTGTGCCTTCATTCGCAAATAAAATTCTTTCCATGCATCCACATTATGTTCAACCGAGGGTTTAAAAATTGGAAATAGCTTTTTATTTTCTTCCCTGCTAGCTTGAGTAACGCATCTCAATTTTACATCAAGTATTTTTTATGGACTGTATTGAGATTAGACTCCACATAGCTGTTCTGCAGATTCATTCAGCTGTTTTATCTCCATCAGTAGCATCATCCTCCACCTCATTAATCAAGCAGGAAAGTCAAGGAATCAGGAAAGAAAGTCTTTAAAATTCATTTTTAAAAGCAACAACCCCCCTAAAACATTCAATTCCTATAATGCTCTACAGCCAAAATGCTTCTGAAATAAATGTAGTCAAACTTTACTAATTCTGGGTCACTGAGAATGAAAATGATGCTTAAATTGTTGATTGGCTCTAGTTTTCAAGATATGCTATTGGGTCAGTATATACGACCCTTGATTTGGGAATAGCGGAGGATAAGTGAGTTATAAAGGGAAGGGATCTCAATTTAAACTAGAAATGACTAAAATACATCTTTGACTGGATCTATGAATAAATCTATGACTGGGTTTGGACAGTACTTGCTTTTTAGGCAAAACAATGAATGATGCAATCTGAAGCTGGTATTGCGTCATACATGATATGAATTGCATCATGTTATTCCTAGAAGTCATGGATGATGCAATCATAATGAAGCTTACATCACTCTGCTGAACAAATTGCCCTATATCAGCTCTAGAAATCATACAGTGTTGTGCTCTCTTATTTGTCAGTGTTTGATTTTGCAAAGGGACACATTTCTGTTTAGCCAAAGTGAGCAGAGATGCCTCGTACTTGTGTGAACAGTGCAGATAACTTCTGCTATGTTTGTGGTGAAGTGACTTTTGCATCACAAAAGCGCAGTATAACCACTATGGTTAAGAAAGCCTATCACCTTTATTTTGGCTGCCAAATTGGAGATCAGGACAAGAGGTGGGCCCCACACATATGCTGCAACACTTGTGCAACAAATCTTCGCCAGTGGTTGAACAGGAAAAGGAAATCTATGCCTTTTGCAGTGCCAATGATTTGGAGTGAGCCAACAGATCATACCAGCAATTGTTACTTCTGCATGGTGCCTCCAGTTGGGAAAGGTGTGTCAAAGAAGAAAAAGTGGACTGTGCATTATCCAAACATTCCATCAGCTATACACCCAGTATTTTATTTATTTATTTTATTTATTTTACCCCATGGAGAAGGACTGGCGGTTCCTGATGTGCCAGAATCATTCTCACTTGAGTCAGACGAGGAAGAGGAAGAGGATGAAACTTCTGGTCCTGAACCATCAATGTCACAGGACCCACATTTTCTCCCATCCTCCTCCTCTGAACCACACCTCATAACACAAGGTGAACAGAATGACCTTGTCAGGGATTTGGAACTACCCAAGAGTAAGGCAGAGCTGTTGGGCACCAGACTACAGCAGTGGAATCTCCTGGCAGGTGATGTTAGGGTTTCCATGTTCCATGACCGTCAAAAGGATTTTGTCCCATTCTTCTTCATGGAAGGTGATCTTGTAGCCTGCAACAACATCGATGGTGTGATGGCAGCCCTCAACATCGTTCACGATCCAGATGAGTGGAGACTGTTCATTGATTCATCGAAGACGAGTCTTAAAGTGTTTTACTGCATAATGGCAATGTTTTGCCATCAATTCCAGTTGGTCATGCAGTCCATATGAAGGAAACCTATGACAACATGAAACAACTTTTGAGGTGCATAATCAGTGGCAGCTTTGTGGCGATTTGAAGGTTGTTGCTCTCTTGCTTGGTCTGCAGACTGGATACACAAAGTACTGCTGTTTTCTCTGCGAATGGGATAGTTGTGCAAGAGATTCCCACTACATCAAGAAAGATTGGCCACTCCGACAGTCATTGGAGCCTGGGAGGAAAAGTGTTCAGCATCCACCACTTGTTGAATCAAGGAAGATTTTGTTACCACCCTTACACATCAAGCTGGGTCTGATGAAGAACTTTGTCAAGGCCATTGACAAAACACAAGCAGCTTTCAAGTACCTCCGTGGAAAATTTCCAAGGTTAGGTGAAGCTAAGATAAAGGAAGGTGTCTTTGTTGGTCCTCAGATTCATGAACTTATTCGAGATGATGCATTTGACCATACACTGCGTGGCAAGGAAAAGACGGCATGGAAAGCCTTCCAGTTAGTGGCAATAAATTTTCTCGGAAACAAGGCAGACAACTTGTTGTTGGTGGAAAACCTCCTCAAGGCATACAAAAGCCTTGGTTGCAACATGTCACTAAAGATACATTTTTTGCACTCTCATCTAGATTTTTTTCCACTGAACTGCGGAGCAGTGAGCGACGAGCACGGCGAGCGATTTCACCAGGACATTGCAACAATGGAGAAACGCTATCAGGGTAAATGGTGCCCATCAATGCTTGCAGACTATTGCTGGACAGTGACAAGAGATGCTCCATTTAATGAATGCAAGAGACAAGCCAAGAAGCACCGAGTAGACACTGAATAGGACTAAACTATGTACATAATAGTTTTTTGCCTTTTGTTTCATAATAAATTTTAGTTATATAACCCTTTTGCTGATTTTTAAAGTGTTACATATACAGGACAGGTGAAATATTATAATGTAAAGCAACCATAAACACATGAAAAGACCTAGGTTTACAATTTATGATTAAAACTCTACTATCTACACAATATACATAGACATAAAACGTAAAAACTTAAATAACTTAGAAACAGTAGCCAATCAGTTGTTTTAATTGTCATATTTGAATTCAGCACATCAAAATACATAATAAATAGCACATTTTATCTCTGAAGCAAACCACTTCTCAAAAATTGTAGACCAGTGTAACCAATAATGATGCTATTGAAGATGGCACTGAAAGAATACTTAATAGGGAGCAAATCAAATAGAGAACATCAAGATTCGCAAAAGTCCTTGTTTCAAGTTTGAAGTGATTCGCCCTGATAAAATACTTTCTCATTTCTGGGGTGGGGGTGGCAGGGAGGGTATTCCAGATACAATCCAGATAACTGTCAAAAAAGAAAGATGACAGAAGCTTCAGGCATGAGAAACCATTTTACATATTTTATTTGTGTAATGTTATTGCTTTCAGAAATTCATGGTTATACTGAAAGGAAAAAATAAGTTGCTTTATTGCAGTTGAAATTCCTATTCATTAGACGTTGTTTTGCTACCTTTTTCAGAGCATCAGATTTCTGAAGGAATTTACAGTGTTGACTTTATCTTTTGTTGCCACAGTGATGGATGGGCACAGAGTAATATCCTCAATACAGCAAAATAGAATTTGAACTAGAAACATAGGAATTACCACACTGAATCAGACCACTAGTCCTTCTAGAGCAGTATCCTATCTCCAATAGGGATTTCGGAGGAAGAGGTAAGAAACCTGTAATTATCAGTTATGGAATAACCTCTTCATATGGGAGATTTCCTCTTAACCCACTCAGTTAGTGGTTTAGTTTATGCCCTGAATCATGAAGGATTGTATCATTATTTTTATTCTGTCTCATTCAACTGTGGTATTCCTAAATTTCTATCTGATGATCTACCTAAAACATGTAGAACAAAGACAGGAGCTTACTCAGTAAAAACTGCTGCCTTGTTTTCCAAATGTCATTTGTTCATGGCACTATTCCAACATATCAGAATATCCTAATTTGGCTTCCTTTGAGTGGATTTGCTTTTCAGTGGGAGACCCGTCTGATCTTTCTTCGCACTTCATCAATTGGTTGCCCCTGCAACCAGGATTTTTGCCAGAAGTACCATGTTATAATAAGGGTGGCATGTATGCACGTAGTGATTGTGAGGACACACAAAGGATCACAAGTTACCCTGTTATAAAGATGACACATATTCTAAATGTTGCAGAAGCAAATGCACCTGTGCAGCTTGGGAGCTCCTCAGGGCAGCTAGCTCTTCTTTGTGTGAAGCTCATAAGCCACATCTCCTCTCTTGTGGGGCTTTGGAACTCTGCATGACAGCCACCTTTTGTTCCTGAACAACTTCTCAGGAGGGGACCCCTGCTTCAGCACAGTTCAAGAACTGCCCAGGAGGGGGAAGGCTGCTATCATGCAGAGCTCCTAAACTGCACAATGGCATAGTGTGCCCCATGTGGGACAATGGAGCTTCACATAGCACCTTCCAGGTTCAACCTACCTGCCTCCTTCTGGAGCACAGCAGCAACCACTCTCCTCTTGTCATTCTAAGATTGCGCTATTCCATGTTTGCCTCCACTGCTCCCTACTGATTATTTGTTCTTCCTCTTATCTCTTTTTCTGATGTGCCCTTGTGGCCACGCTGAAATCATTCAGCCCCTTAAGATTGCTGCTGGATGTATCTGTCTGTGCTACCTCTGCTTTGTTCTCCCTTTGGACTCTATGCCTGTCATGCGTGAAACACTGCACAGGAAATCAAACGCAGTACAGCAAGGATAGTTGGAAGTGCTGGACTGTTACTCCCAATAGTAATTACCATCTATTACCACTGTGGGAAGCACCTTCTGGCTTCCTTTCTATATATGGGTCAGGTTCTTCTGGGCATGCCAGAGAGTGATCCAAAAAGCTACAACTGTAGGTGTGTGTACAGCCTTATTGTGCATTGCAGCTGCTACTTGTTGCTTGTGCAGTGAAATACCTGAGTGCCTAACAGAGGATATCGCCTTGAGCTATTATCATTTTCCACGCCACTTTCTTCTTTCCTTCTGGGACAGCTGCTCCCTCTTTTTCAACATCCGGTGTACCTGGAACTCTTGTTAATATAAGAGTGCTGTGAGGAACAGCTGATGCTAACTTGTTTGTTAAGGGGTCTAATCACAAGATGTGTAGGGATCAGAGACAGCTGAGACTGTCTGGGTCTTTGTTTTTTCACTGATAATTGTTAACTTTTAAACAGAGAATTTGCAGAGTCCTTACTTGGTGTTTGTGATCCCATCAGTGTTACTTTTGTTAGGACCTGCAAAAATCAGAGAGTGTAAAGGAAAGAGCATAATCTAAAGCATAATCTAAATCAATGGTCTACACATCAAGAAGGAGCTGGGCAGGCAGTACAGAATAGCAAGGAAGCATATTGCCAGATGTGCACATGTGGTATCACATTCATCCTGGGATTCCCCATGTCTAATGGTGCAATACATGATTTTTGTATTTATTTGTGGCTCATCTTTTACTTGGGGACAGAGGCAGAACTGGTGGCAGGCATTCAGCTTGATGTACAGATTGTATCCCAAACCTTTGCAATGCAATATGGTACAGGGGGAGGGATAGCTCAGTGGTTTGAGCATTGGCCTACTAAACCCAGTGTTGTGAGCTCAATCCTTGAGGGGGGGCCATTTGGGGCAAAAATCTGTCTGGGGATTGGCCATGCTTTGAGCAGAGGGTTGGATGAGATGACCTGGTCCCTTCCAACCCTGATATTCTATGATTTGCTGTTGGGATTTATTTACAGGTATGTTGATAATGTTCATCATAATAGGGCCAAAATCCTCTCTCCAACCCACAGAAGAAAGAGGGCATGCTTTGCAGACATATATGAAGATTTAGAGGGAGGGGATCCTTCCCAGGCCACAGATTGACAGAAGGGTCACTTAGCAGGCATTACCTCAGCCTGACTCCCCACTCTCTTCCATCCAGAGGAGAAGTTTGACCATAGGAGCCACAGTCACAGATCCACCAACCACATTTCACCTCCAAATCACTCTTGCCCTGCTTTTAAAATATCGCTCTGTGTTAAGCAGCTGGGAGCCCCAAAGGATCTATATTCCACATTGCATAGGGGAATGAGATACCTACTTGGACTCCAGGTATCATACACACAGCACACTTATTCCACTACATTCGCAGCCTGTCATAGAATCATAGAATATCAGGGTTGGAAGGGACCTCAGGAGTCATCTAATCCAAGCCCCTGCTCAAAGCAGGACCAATTCCCAACTAAATCATCCCAGCCAGGGCTTTGTCGAGCCTGACCTTAAAAACCTCTAAGGAAGGAGATTCCACCACCTCGCTAGGTAACCCATTCCAGTGCTTCACCACCCTCCATGTGAAAAAGTTTTTCCTAATATCCAACCTGTCTTACCTGATCTGCAGGATTTGGCCTATAAAAACAACTGAAACATCCTCATTTCAGTTCCATATGTCTAAGATTTCCAAAGGGGTCTTCACCTCTATTCAAAATTTTTTAAGGGTCCACGAATGAAAAAAGGTTGAAAACCACTGAACTGTCCTATACAAATGGCATAAAAATAGTGCTGCTGACTTGTACCATTCTTATCAGCCTTATTAAAAGTCACTAAGGTGACTAAAGCTGGCAAAAAAATAAGATAAAAATGTAATGTACTCTTCACCATTAATGCTGATGGTCTAATTTTTGCATTTCCATCTCTTTGGACAAAGAAAATAGCCAAGTTGTTTTTCACTTTTGTTTATAGTCAGTTTCTGTTTTCATCTGTCGTGCACTGTCACAATGCTGTTACATTTGACAAACACTGCAGGGGATGTCTAGATCCAGACAATAAAGTGTGTGTGTGTGTGTGTGTGTGTGTGTGTGTGTGTGTGTGTGTTTCACTGGGATTTTTAAAAGATCCTAGCTTACTGATATTGATCTTAAGTTCTAGTAAAATCTTGATTTTTCTATAATCCACACTTTGGACATAAATTGACCTGACCATTTCCTTTTCAACATAGGATATGGCTGGTTTTTTGCTAAATATTGTTGGATAAAGTATTGCAGTGCTCAAATAATTCTTTATGCATATTGATTGTTTGGTGTCTACCATATGCCATGAATTAGTTTAGCCTTTAGGAATACTGTGTTCTGTTTTGATGCGAAGGAAGAGAACAGATGTGTTGCTATCAAAAGTGGCTTTTTTTCCCCCAGAGGGGAGGCATAAAGGGAGAAGCTGTAATTCTTTGGGGAGGTATGAGTAGGAGTAGAAAACAATTACTAGTAGCAGTTGCAGGCTGCCTGTAGGTGTATGCTGTCCTCAGCTGTGACAAGTATGTATGACCATCCTGGCCAACCTATGTGTTACAAAAATGAGTTTGTAGTGGATTTAGAAACTAAAGTAGAGCAATTTTTGATCAAACAATGTGAATGACAGGAAACCTGAATGTCAGTTTGTACAGCATTTTTAGGTTAAATTTACTGCCCCCTATATATCTCTTATATTTTTCCTTCCATTTAGAATTCATAGGAAGTAGTCTACCAGCAGGCCGAATGTAAATTAAATTACATTATAAGTATTCAGGCAGGTTTGTTGTTTTTATCAGATTCTTACTTTTAAAAACCTTCACAATGACTTTACTATCACTATTAATAATTAGGTAATCATAGCCTTAAATTCTATAATTGCAGCTGGACTGCCTCATGACTGAAGTATAAGCTTATCATATTAATTAAAACAAACTCTACTAAGGAAGGATATACTTGCTATATCTTCTGGTACGAAGAGAAATTTCCAAAAGCCAAATTGTTCTCTCCATTGAGACCTGTTGGAACTTCAGGATTAAAAAATGTGCAGCAAATCTGTCTGTAGACTGTTATTTTTTTTTAAATTAGTCTGAATTTCAGACAAGAAGAATGACTTTAATGCTCAAGGCCATGTTTATTAAAATTTGTGTGATTCCTCTGCAATGACATATACTTCAGGGTATTTTAGGGATGAAAAATAGTTCTCTTAATTTAAAAAGTAATTTTTATTAATTTAAACTACACCAAAATTATTAAATGTATTGACTATAGCTTTCTGGTATGAAAAGTCATCCACAGTGGAAATATAAGAGAAACTAATGTAGTTGCCAACATTTTATCCTGTTAACTTTCCACATTTTTGAACGCTTAACACTTTTTATAAAATTTAGAGATTAAATGATCCTAAAAACTTTTTTTTTTTGGGTCTCTGGCTGCAAACTCTTAACTTCCCATCATCCAGGCAGCAGATTTCTATAACCCTTATTCACAGGTAGCACAGAAGAAGGGAAGATCTTCTTGAGCAAGAGGCAGGAAATCCAGAAGAGAGAGCAGGTTTGTTAAACTCCCTTTCTGGTTGTTTGACCGCTGAATTTTATATGGATTTGTTTTCCCTCTTTTCATCAGTGCCTGCAGGTGGGTGTTCCAAAACAGACACATAGGGTATGGCTACACTTGAGAGTTGCAGTGCTGGGAGTTACAGCGCTGGTCGTACAGCTGTGTAGGGAAAGCGCTGGTGTGTGGCCACACTCACAGCTACCAGCGCTGCAGTGTGGCCACATTTTCAGCATTTGCAGCGCTGTTGGGAGTGATGCATTATGGGCAGCTATCCCAGCGTTCAAGTGGCAGCAACGTGCTTTTCAAAAGAGCGGGGTGGGGTGCAGTGTGACAGGGACCGGGGGAGAGAGAGAGAGTGGATTTTTGGAGCCGACACTGTGTATCAGCTCCCTGCCTTGCAAAATCAGAAAATTTTCCCGAGCCCTTACTCTTAACTGCAAACAGCCTGCAGACCAGATAAGCAGCTGCTCCAACGGACTCCCTTTCTCCCCCCTACCCCCGCTGTTTCTATCCTCAAGCAAACACTCATCCCCCTGCCTGCCTCATTCACAGCAAGGTAGTGGGTTTATCTCATTTGATTGTTCAGTCAGTTACAGATTGATCACGGCAAACAGGAGCTGTGTTTGTTTTTTAGATAAGCAGCTCCCGGAGCCCCGAGTTCACAACAAAACAAAGAGAGGCAGCATAACAAAACAAAGAGAGTAATTTAGTTAAAAGCATTCTGGGATATCTCCTAATACCCTGGAGGCCAATAACAGCGCTGGTGTGTGGCCACACTTTACGAGCTGCGCTGTAGCACCAGCGCTGCAATCGTTATATTCCAAGCAGACCCAGGTGTACAGCCAGCGCTGCAGCCAGGGAGTTGCAGCGCTGGATGTGCCCTGCCGGTGTGGACAGCGCTGCAACTCTCAAGTGTAGCCATACCCTTAGCTAGAAGTTTAAATTTGTGTAGAACTCTAAAGCAAGAAGTGAAGTCTTAAGTGACGTAGGCTGTGTTTGTTACTTTGTTCAGGTTTAAAATTCATGTAGATTCTTGAGATCAGTGAATTAAAAAGGGTTTGATGCTATGTTCTGTCCTTCACATCTCTCTGCCATCTGGGATTTTGTGTCAGGCTAGTGAGACTACTGTGTGAATAAGGTCAAAACACTTCAGACCACTTAGTGTCCATTTTTTTCTTTAAAAGTCTATGCCAATACATCTTTATTCTTATTTAAGTTTTTAGTAACCTACTGTGTACTAGGGAGAAATTCCCAGTCAACTTTTTACCAGTGTTTGCCTGCCTGTAGCTTTCAATGGGACTTTATCTGTGGATTGTTCACTGTTACCTTGCTCTTTCTTAAATAAAGCAGTTAAACCTGAGAAATTACAAAGTGTGAAAGCTGTAAAGTGCCACCATATTTTGCTCCAAGTATTGGTTCGTATCAAACCTATCTACTGAAGCTGTTTTCAGATCACTGATACAACTAGGCCACAATTCAGTATTAAGAATTGGTCAGGTCACCTGAGAGTGAACTTGTGTTAAATGACATACCTCTTTGCAGGATTTAATGGTGTTTAATGCTCAGTGCAGGCAGGGAGATAATTAAATTGTATTTTCTTTGTATTGTTCTCATTTAAGGAACCTGGACTGGCCATAAATCCAGGCACAATACTCAATTAAACTTAATTCCTTATGGTGAAAATTCTGAAAACGCACTTCCATGAGGGATTTCTGCATTAGAAAGTAATATAAACTATATACAGCTGGATTTTAACTTTACCAGATTGGTTGATGAAGAAAGCATTTCACAAAGATTGCAATAATCCTTAAAGTGTGAAATTTCAAACGATAACCTAAATTTACCAATATTTTGCTAATCTGGGGCCAAAGTTTCCAAAGCTGAGAACCAAAGTCTGTGAGATGAAATGTGTGAGCATTTGCATATGTTATTGTGCAAATTGTCCTTCACATGTGCAAATGGAAACTTCAAGAACTTTACACAATTTTGCAAGTGCTCTTCAATCCTCTTTCTGAAAAGTTGAGCCTTAGGTGATCATTTTTATTAAATATGATTTACTTTCTTTTGTTTTTTCTGGCAATGGCCTTTATTTGATCACAAATATTTCTGTAACTTCAGTGAACAACCAGAGTGGTGATGGTTTTTCTGCTATTTCTAAAAACAGACTGCCAGTATTTGTCAGTTTCACATTAGTTTCACCCACTAAAATCTAGGAAAGTTCTGTTGTCAAAAAATTTAAGAGGTAGTTATCTTAATATTTTTAAACCTAATTGTTCAGGGAGGCAGACAGAAGACTCTCATTCTAAAGTTGGATATATTGAGTTTGGATTGACAGGTTCGTATTTATACACATGCAGTGTGAGCATACACATGCATATTTCAGTTATGTCTGGTCTGTGCTTGTGACCAGGTGGGATATTCAAATATTTCAGAATCCTGCTATCACAGGATAACATTCCACCATTGGCAGAGGACTCACTCAAGGCCGTCCATGTTGCAAGAATCCTGTAAATACCCCATTGATGAAGCAATGCAGGGGGATCAGCTGTATAAGTAGCCCTCTGTGCCTTTAAAAATAAACTTTAGAACAGCTCAGACTACCCTGGCATGGAGAGAAATTTGAGGATGGGTTGGGAGAAGGGCTACTGGATCTATACTTCTGAAGAGAGAAGCTACCCTTTGTGGTCAGCCCCTAATTTGGTGTGTATATTCATTTCCCTAATTCCTGCTTGCGTCCCAGCACAAAACCTGGCCACTGTCACCTAGAGAGCGCATTCAGTATCTCGTGGCCTAAACTTTTGGTGAGAAACTAAGTTTTTAATCCATTGCAAGAAGCAATTACTGATATTTTTCTCTTCAGGACCACGGGCAAAAAAAAAGTGCTATTTTTAGAGTAATTTTAATTTTGGGCCTGTCTTTTAAGACTTAGTAAGTAATGCTGCAGTCCTGCATGATGATCACTCTTACAATTACCTTTATACTTATTTTAAAACTGGCTATAATAATATGTGTATCTTATTAATAACTTTTCTTCTTTTAGCTAGGCCATCAGCAGACAAACTGTGAATAGACTAATTGTTTCAAATTACAGGTTTGAGGAGACAATTTTCTGACTATAAAAATTCTCTCTATAATGATCCCATAACCAAATTATATTTATCCTCCCTGTGCTTTGGTGCTACATTGAATATTTTAAGATTGTCTGTACTTGGAGGGTGGTGTTGGGGTATTTCTATGTATTTTAATTTCATAGCTAATTATATTTTTTTCTGTGCATAACTAACATGACATATTAGTGTTTTCAGAGTAACCCAATGAGTGCTAAATCAGAAGTGCAGCAAACTTTGCTGTGATTTTTTTTTAACGGTGCAGGATTAAATAAATCTGTAGAGAACTTGGCTTTTTATGTTTCTAGTAAAACATAAATCAATACAGAATACAATTAGTTGCTATTTATTGTTAATTATATAATTTTGGGGAAACATATGGGTCAATTCCATTTGTTGAAGAATGAAGAAAATCCCAACTGACTACACATTAAAGCCTTTTAGTATCCCCAAAATGGGATATGCTGTTGGTAATAGAAGAGACGTATGTACCTGAGGTACATAGGAACAATCAGCTATGTTCAGCAGTGCCCTGAGGATAATCTCGTTAGCATTTACATCAACAGTATTAAATCACCAACAAAAAGTGTACTGCCACCACCCCAGCAACCATCCTCCCACTGAACCTCTAATAAGTATGCATCTCTGCCTAAGCAACTACTACACGAACTTATTTTTGCAACCCATATTCTCCCATTCATCCACAATACGCACCAATATGCTCATTGTTACCAGTTATTTTATGTCTACATTCAGGGATTAATCATGTGTACTATAAACCTGGGCAGCAGGTGTACTGGCATGTGGTAATAGCAGGGGCAATACTTCCTGACAGCTGTGTGGACCATGCTGGAAAGTGCACCTTGCTTTAATCCAGGCTTTCTCACACAGGGGTCGCCACTAGTGTAGGGAAAGCACCTGGCGGGCCGGGCCGGTGTGTTTACCTGCCACGTCCGCTGGTCTGGCTGATCGTGGCTCCCACTGGCTGCGGATTGCTGCTCCGGACCAATGGGAGCTGCTGGAAGCGGTGGCCAGTAAGTCCCTTGGCCCACGCCGCTTCCAGCAGCTCCAATTGGCCCAGAGCAGCAATCCGCGGCCAGTGGGAGCCGCGATCGGCCAGATCTGCGGACGCGGCAGGTAAACACACCGGCCCGGCCCACCAGGGGCTTTCCCTACACAAGTGGCGACCCCTGTGTGAGAAATCCTGATTTAATCGGTGCTTCCCCACCACCGCAGCTCTGCTCTCCTTTGCCCAGACATGGTCACCTGGGACCACTGGTGCTGCCAGCAGCATTAGCGTGACCCCTGTCTTGGGGTTTTGATTACCTGTTGCCATAATGAGTTCCTTCCCTAAGTGCACTAAGCAGTAGATATCCCTGCACCCTTTTTCTACCCCATGCAGTAGGAGACATGTATTAGTCCTTGGACTATAAAGTTTCCTGTAAAGCACCTAGCACAATTATGTAGCTATACAAACAATAAAATTAGCATTTACCAAATGCTATTGAACAAAGAGGAGATAGATGCTTTCTACTAGCCTCTCCTCCCAGTTTATCTGGTGTCTGACAATTCCCATGCAGTATACAAATGAATCAAAACTCTCTTCATATCTAGCATACATGCTCAGCTTGTATTTTGTAGCTGTGGGGGTGCTTGTGGCAAGAGATTGTCAAACATCTGTTGGCAGAAAATGAGGGCAAAAATAAATTAATTGTGAACATATTTAGTCAACTTGTTTGGTTTCCTGGACAACCTCATCCTCTAGGTTAGAAGAGCAGATATATAATGGGGTCAGTTTTCTGGATTCCAAATGGAGAGGCATTTCACACTGTCTGAAGAAGCCAGCAAGTATGCCATCAGTAACAATAAAGATGTACTTTGAATGCATGCTTTGAATGGAGAACAAGTCTCATAGAAAACAAAAAAGTAAATAGCATCGGTCTCTATCCTGTAAACACTTTGGGGGACACCTTGACTTCACAGAAGTTATTGGCAGAACTTCCAGTGACTCTAATGGGGCCAGGATATTACCCTGGAGTCCTTGTTATGGAAATGTATACAACTGATCTGGATGTGGAACAAACATTTTTTCTTTAGTCTTGACCTGATCTGGAGTGACTATAAAAATGTAGGGTATCTGTGTGCATGTAGTATTCAGAAAAGGTATTTCAAGTACACTGACAGTTCTCAAATAATTTTGAAAAGATAAAATAATTACAGTATTTCTTAATATTGCATTAAGGAGATGGGTTTTACTGCTGTGCAATCGTCTCCTAAATTCAAATTCATGCAGTATAGGAGCCGGTCCCTCACAGGTATTTACTATTGTGGCAGGGCGATGACTCACTGCTGCAGCATCCCCTGCTGGTATCCAGGGAATTAGCTCTCCAGCCTCCGGAGCGCCCTCTGCAGGCCGCTATCTCGCCTTGCCACTGGCTCCCATGTCCCTCCCGGACTCCGGTGCCCCTTTGCCTTGGAGTGCTGCCCCCTGGCAGTGTCCCCACACTTTGGGTATCCCCTGCCAGGGAAACCCCCACTCCCCTACCCCCACCTCGCCTCAATGGCTACTGCCAGTCACCATCTAGTCCCCACTCCCTGGGGAAGACTTCAGTCTGTAATCCACTCATCACTGGCAAGGGGGGTTTGGACCTGCTGCCTTTGCCTGCCCTGGGCTGCACCTCTGCAACCCTAGTACCGTTCCTGGCCTTTAGCAAGGCCTGCAGCCTGGGGTTTTTCCAGGCTGGAGCTCCCCAGCTCCTCTGGCCTTCCCCCAGCCCTGTGCCACTCTAGGTACCCTGTCTAGCTCCCAGGCAGCCAGGCCCATCTCTCTCTCTACAGCTAGAGAGAGACTGCCTGAGCTCCTGGCCCACAGCCTGTTATAGGACCAGCTGTGGCCTGATTGGGGCGTGGCCCCAGCTGTGACTGCTTCCCCAATCAGCCTTGTCTTTGGCTTGCAGCCCCAGCTCTCTCCCAAGGCTGACTGTAACCCTTTCAGGGACAGAGAGGGTTACTACCCCGCTACACCCCTCCCCCAAAATCCCCACCCCTGGGGGTAGGGAGGACTCTTGGCCTAGGCTCCCCAGAGCTACTCCTCCAGGGCTGCCCCTCCAGGCCCGCACACTTCCTCTCTGACGCTTCCCAGCCTTGGGCCATCTCCCGGGAGTGTGTCTCTGCTTTCCGGCAGGCCAGCTCCGCAGCCTCCAGCCACACCCATAGGTCTGCATCCCCCTGACCCTCCACTTGCAGGGTCTAGGTCCCGGCCTCTTGTTGGGCCCACTCGGTCTCTGTCCCTTGGCTGAAGACCTGCAGGTGACTACCCCACTACGACTACATATAGAGATTATCATTAGAGATCAAGGAAAACTTCACTTTAACCTAAGTCAAAACGGTCATTTAAACCTACACACATTTGTCCCATCATGTCCCACTCCAGTCTTTGAGTAACCAAATAATCTTACTTATGTTACCCCATCTTTCCTCTATCCCCTCCCTGCGGTGTGTTACCACATTCTTTGTAATGTCTGAAATTAGATTGCAAGCTCCTGAAGGTAACGACCAGGCACCTTATGTGTTGAGTTGCAAATAAGCACAATTTGGGATATTGTAAAATTACTAGAAAATGCTTTAGTGTGGAAGCTTCCTATCCAAGCATTGATCCTCCCTTTTTGTGCCTGATCCTAGCCAAAAGTAGGTCCAAGGTGTATGTGAATTTCCTCCAACAATCTTCCCAGGCAGTTTTATACAGCACATGTTAGGAAATCACTGATCACAACTGTGAATAAATGAGTATCCTGTACTCTGAAGTTCACTAAAGTAGGCCTATCTTTATTTAAATAAATTAAAAAAACCTACCAAGACACATTATTCTGCAAAATAGGAAATGTCTAATGATTAGTTACACAGCAAGAACTAACAACTGGAACTGCCTTACATAAAACACAGAACTGTGAATCCTTCTTCCTGCCTGGCTGTTTTCATGATATCTGTAAAGTAGTGGTGATGGTTGATGTTTTTTGAATTGCTGGTTTCATTTGAACACTCGCATTCAAAGGGTTTCCGTCAAGTATGTGAAGATATGACAGTGTGCATTTTACATCACTGACTTGTGTTCTAGAAGTAAAATGAAGCCATTACATATTTCTAAAGTGTTTGAAATGCTACTTGTCAGCCACAACTGGAGGTGCTTTCATTTAACACAGCAATCTATACATTAGAAAGGGAGAAAATATGTGCATTCAGATGAGATGAGGGAGCTACCCGCTAATCAGGAAGCCTTATTCAGGCTTTCTTAGGTGGGCGCCTTTGGCAGTTCCTGATGAGGGTGGAAGGAACAGCTGAAATGATACTTGCTAAAGAAAAAATTGAGGACACAGACAATTTAGTTTTCAGAATTGTAGTATAAAACTCTTTTCCCTGATGGCAAGAACTGCTTATAGACACCTCTCTCCAGTACCAGTATTTTGAAACAAATCCCACCCTCCTGACTCTCAGCAAAAGGAACTACTTGCCTGAGCAAAGTGAGCAGGTGTTGGCCCATTATCTGTAGGTTTCTTTGGAGTTATTAGTGACACCATTTCTCTCCCCTCCCTCCAAACATAAAAACATTTTACAAAAAACTTCTTCTAACTTCCATTTATTTTTTTAAGATAGTGGTGTCACATTTCAGGGCAACTGCACCTGTATTCCTCCTGCGTGGCTCACCAAGGGCACCCACTCTAAGCTCCCTGCTCCTCAGCTGTCACCTCTTTTGGGCAGAGACCCACCTCTCTCCATCCCTCCTGACCAGAGGTTTTCTAGGCTGCACCGTTCCCTGCCTACACTGTGATAGTCCCAGCAAGCCAGGCTGCCTAAATAAGCCCGCATCTGCACTTAGCTTTCTCTTTAGAGACTATGAACAATCTAATAGCCAGCAGTTATGAGATGCCACACAGCTTTTGAGAAGCAAGCACACTTATACTTAAGGTGAGAGCTTTACAGAAAAAACATTCAAAACAATAAAAGAACCTACATACCTGCTAAAAAGCTTACCAGAGGTCATCCCGATTCCAGCCTCAGGCTCTGATAGGTGTCAGTTCTTCAGAACCCACAACGAGTTTTTTCCCATGATTACTAGTTCCTAACTGTCTCCGATTCAGAACCAGAACAACCAATGAATAATTCAGTCTTTCCTTTATACTGCTTGGGCCTTTGATCTTGGCCTCATGTAACAGGGGATCAGCTAACAAAAGCCTACTCCTCAGGGCGTAGCTTGAAAAGGCTGTTTTTTTGCATAACCAGGGCTTAATTTATGCAGGGGCTTGCCAGGGCTCAGCCCCAGCACCTCTTTTGTCAGTGCTGTGCCAGGTGTGACTTTTCACATATGGTGCGTGAAAATTCATGCTGTGCAGAGGATACCATTTTGTAGAACAAAATGGCATCCTCCATGCAGTGTGACCTTGCATGTATTGTGTGTGCAATGTAATGCTTTATGCTTTATGCCATTGTTATTGCTTGAGCCCTGGCACCTTTTTGTTGCTAATTTGAGAACTATACAAAACCGGGGGTGGTGAATTTGCATTCACCTCCCCCTAGCTATTTCCCAGAAAATCCACTTTACACATATTGTCTCAAAAATCCATTCTTATGTGGTGCATTGTTCAATACAGTCCTTTGCTCACCGAAGCCTTCCATCGCATCTCCCCCTAGGATCACATACAGTTCCAGCCCACAATAATGCATGAACTTAAACATAAGCCAATAAGGTTTTTCAAGGATATTGCAGGAAATAGCCATATCTGTCACAAGTGGGTGCTGCAGATCCCTCTCCTAGACACCATGATTCTGTGCTGGCTCATAAGATGCAATCTGAAACTGTTATATCCTTGGGGCAGCCGGTGTAGGAAGCAATCACTTGAGGCCAGAGAGCAGGCAGATAACCAAAACCTCCATTTTATTTACAGATATACAGAGAGCTCACTCAGCTGGTTGAAACCGGCTGAGCTAACCCATAATAATCTAACTCAGTTGCCATAGCAACAAAAACCATGACAACCAAATACACAACATATTCCTCCCCCCCAATAAGATCATCCCCTAAATAAAACACACACTAGACTAGAGAAGGAGGGTAGACTGCCTCCATTCCCGGCTAAACCCTGGGGATTATTTTGCCCCATAACCGTGGGTTCGCCCTAGCTAAAGATCCAGCCGATGAGGAGGCCTTCTGTCTCTAGGTGGATTACGGCGAACTTCTGGTGTTATTGCACCCGAAAGCACTAGGGGCTCAGGGTCCGCAGCACGAACAGGTGAGGAGGTGGTATCAGCTCGTGCTGGGCAAAGGGGTATCTCAGCCGCCGGCAGTAATGGAGGAGAACAGTCAGAAACAGGTGACTCGTGATTCGGTCCCTCACCAGAAGAGGTGAAGTCAGACCCCTCAACTGCAGATGGGTCCTGAGGACTGGCATGACCTGGCAACAGCTGATCTACATGTCGCCGCCAGGTAAGATTCTCTGCAGTCCGGACTGTGTAGGAAACAGGTCCTGTTTGAGTGATGACTGTGGCCGGAACCCATTTAGCTCTGGAAGTATAATTCCGAGCCAAAACTGGCTGTCCCGGGCTAAAGGTTCGATCTTTTGCTCTGGGTGCCCGTCTGATGACTTGATATTGCTGCTGATGTTGCACAATTTGTCGGGGTTCAGAAGGTTTCAGCAGATCAAAGCAAGTGCGCAGCTGTCGTCCCATCATTAGAAAGGCCGGAGATGCGTGGGTCGTAGCATGAGGTGTGTTTCTGTAGGAAAGTAAAAAGGTATCCAGACACTTTTGAATGGAGTGTTGTCCCCTTGCTGATTTCAAAGCGTTTTTCATTGTCTGCACAAATCTTTCAGCTAATCCGTTGGTGGACGGATGATATGGTGCTGACGTGATGTGGTGTATCCCATTTGCCTTCATAAAATTTTGAAACTCCTGAGAAACGAACTGCGGTCCGTTGTCGCTCACAAGTTGTTCTGGCAGACCAAAACGACTAAAGAGTCCTCGTAGTTTTTGGATAGTACTTTCTGCAGAAGTGGACTGCATTATAGAGACTTCTGGCCATTTAGAATGGGCATCTATTGCCACCAAGAACATGCTTCCTTCAATGGGGCCAGCAAAGTCAATGTGAATACGTTGCCACAGGTTTTCAGGCCAGTCCCATGGGTGTAGGGGTGCCCACTGGGGTGCATTCCTCACACCCTGACATGACATACAAGCTTTTGCCTTCTCTTCAATAGCGCTGTCCAGTCCAGGCCACCAAAAATAGCTTCGTGCAATTTCCTTCATGCGCACTATTCCACAGTGACCGGAATGTAGCTGTTCTAACATCTGTGATCTCAGTGGTGGTGGAATAATGACACGTCTCCCCCACAACAAACAACCAGATTGGACCGATAACTCCGTCCGCTTGGACATGTAGGGAACAAGGTCGGATGAGACCGGAGAGGTTTGTCGAGATTTTCCATGCATCACCAGGTCCATAACGTAGGACAATACTGGGTCAACGCGAGTTGCCTTCTTTATCTGAGTAGCAGCACCGAGTCTCACCCTCGTTGCCAGTGTTATATCCTTGGGGCAGCCGGTGTAGGAAGCAATCACTTGAGGCCAGAGAGCAGGCAGCTAACCAAAACCTCCATTTTATTTACAGATATACAGAGAGCTCACTCAGCTGGTTGAAACCGGCTGAGCTAACCCATAATAATCTAACTCAGTTGCCATAGCAACAAAAACCATGACAACCAAATACACAACAGAAACCATTAGGGATACCAGACTATACCTTATAAGCAGTACCTTGGCTTGTTTCAGCTCAGTTTTAAACCAGTGGTTCAACTCTGTGTCTAAGCATTATTCTGTTGGAGGCCAGGAAGATATCATATCAGAGAGCTTCATTACAACACAGACAGGAGGCATTTAGATCTAGAAATGGTAAGATGGTTTTACCAGAACTAAGTAGCAGTTGCATTTAATGTCTGTTAAAATAAAATGAAAATAGAATATTTCAACTATTATATTGCCATACGTCAGTAATAGTGCACACTATTATTGACATATTGTGACATAATGTAAAAACAATACAAAATATATAAAAATAGTATTCTACATTAAAATTTTAAATTCTAGAAATCTTCAGAATTTCATTTTGGAACATTCTTTTTTTAAATTTTGAAATATCTTGTATATCTTTTTCATGGGAATTTTTGTTTAGATTAACATATACTTTGAGACATTTCTATTAATTTTTTTCAAATAAACTTTTGAAGATAAATTTCTGACAAGCTCTAGTTATAGATATATAGATATGTAATATGTATTATACACAATGTAATATAATATAGGCTTGCTAGAATTCAAATTTTTTTAATATAATTTTGGGGTTTAAGCGTTTTGTTTGATTTTCATAAATTAAATGTTTACAGTTGTAGGAAATTATGGAAGGATCAGATAATGGAGGGGAGGACAAACAATACTTATTTAATGACAGTAGACATTGAAGTTCAAAGAGTTAGCTTTATTGCCTTTAAAACACAAACCGTCAACATCACATTTCAAAATACTCAAAGTAAATATTCTTAAATTAAACTCTAAGTTCTCAAGAAGCATTTTTCCTTCCCTGCCTATCTGTAAATTTTGCTCATTATTGATGGAAATATTTTTTTATCGCTTTGGGTGTGGATGGTGAAATCGAAGTTTATTGACATTTATCACTAAAAAATCGAATATAGTGTGTGTCTTGAGATAAAAAACAGAAAAAAGTCCCTTTGAAGTTGAGAATTAACATTGCTGTACTAGGGCTCTCCTATTGACATGACAATAGAATATATACAGTCTCAGAATGAAAGCCTGGTTGACTGAATTAATGCAAAAAATCCTATCAACTTCACTGGGGCCAGGACTTAACATTCAAGTAGGAGCATATATGACACTAATGCTACATCAGCCAAATCCTTATTTACTAAAGGCCCAATCCTGCACAGACTTATAGTACGTACTTAACTTTTCACGGTGCCTTTGCTGGATCAGTGCTTTAAGTTGCTCTTTCTCATACAAAAATCTTACTGGCTTGAATAGCAGTTTGAGCTGAATGAAGACTAGAATTGTGCAAAGAATTCCTTGTGATTATGACGGTAGCTACCCTACATGTCACTGCGGCATTCAATAAATATTGACAGATCTATTCAGATAAAAGTGTCTATTTGTTAAATAGATTTATAATGAAAAATTATGAAAAGTAAATCCTATAGTGTATCATTGATAATAGAATGGTTCCATCTATAAAATAATGCCATGGAGCATATAACATAAGTATTGTGTTCCATGGGGCAATATTGTATTCAGATAGGCATGGGATTAGTTGCTGGGAGAGTGGGGGGGGGACAGATGGCACAACAAATATGATATAATTCTAAAGACTCAAATACTATCCAGATGGCCATACATATTTGGCTTGTTTGAACAAAAGCCTCAAGTCAAAGTTTGGATTATCAGGTTTTTTGTTTTTATTTCAGTGCAGATTGGAAAATCTGAAACCACTGTTTCCCTGACTGTTTGGGTATTCACTACATGGTTTGACAATCTATTTCTCAAGCTCTGTTCCATAGCGTAATAGTGTGAGACACTCCATTACATTGTTACAGATGTTAGTGTAACCATATGAGAATTTTGGACATGCTATAATTCTTCCATTGAGAAATCTCAGTGGAGTATATTGTATGTGATCTCAAGAATGACACACTTCATTATGTGACATTATGAGTTTCCTTCAAGCTATAGCATAAATAGAACCCTTTTCATGTACAGGAATGTCAATGGAACTTTACTCTTGATATGCTGCAACATTTTGAAAAATATTTATTGAAAATTTGAAGTAGCCACTTTTCAACACTTATATGTCATATTATTTTCAAAATAACAAAGTGAAGCTGTCTTCTTGACAAGAACTGTTCATGCATAATTTGTAATTTCAAAAGTCAGCAGTGCTGTCCTGGATGTTGAGGGAAAGTATAAATCAATACTATGCATTTTTAAATTTGGAATGAAAAGAAAATCAAAAGTAGGTGAAAGATTGCTCAGTAACTGAAGAACGTGTATGTCCTATTTTAGCTGGAAAGTATTTTTCTTTGAGATACCATCTCTTTGAAAGTAAGGGTTTATAACAAACTCTGACAGCTCTTTAGCTATAGTATTACAAATGCAATGATATAAAATACTGTAAATAGTAAGGAATGTCTGTCTCAGAATCCTTGTCACTGTGAAAGTGTAAAATAGTCACATGTCAAAACACAAGATGGAAAAATGTTAATAAGAAGTTCTTATCATGCCTTTGTTAGGCTGACACGAAAATTATATTTTGAACTGAAAATATCAATTTTTCATAACATTATTAGATGGGAAAAGAAATATTTAAACTACCCACTAGCATACATTTTAAAGGATTGTTGGAATTACTTTTTCATTTATTGAGTATTAAAGGGAGCATTTTTATTTATTATTTATAATATACACACACATCCATATCCTTTATTTACTGGATAATACTGTACAGTAGCTTAAAAATATAATTTTCGTGTAAGGCCAGCCCTTTTTTATTTACATTTTTATAAAGACCTAAAAGAATGATTATATAATGCAACTAATCCACTTTTATTTACACTTTATCATCAACAGGAAGTTGATATAGTTGATGGGATAATGATATTATATAGTTAATACTAGTAGTTGAAAGCCCATGATCTCATATGGGTATCATTCAGACCGTCAGATGAGTAAAATAGCCCCAAATAGCTCAGAACTTTAAAACCTGGATGGTAACAGACCACAGAATCTTAAGTCTGGCGATGATCCAAACAAAAAGAGCTCTCAACCATGCTTGCAGCAGTTTCCATCTCTTCACAATCACGCAACGCATTCTAGGCTTCAAAGTAATATTTGGAGTTATTGTGTGTGCTGGTTGCATTGATTTGTTTGTGGGTTGTGTTGTGCTGGGACAGTTGAGTGGATTTGCACATGTGGCGAAAGAGGGTTGTGTGCTGCTGTGGGGGACTGTAGTTTAGGGTTATTGTATATGCATATTGCAAGAGTGTGGCAGTAGGGCCATGCAACCAATGAGCTGTTACATGCAAACTAACTGTAGAGTTAGAGTGGTGATTGGTTGAGTTACCTCTGAGATCACAATGGTCTAAAATTCTTGGCATGGCATAGATATATGCCTTACTGTAGCTCTTGTGACAAAGTTCCTCCTCTATCTTGGTGGGTCCTGCACTTATTGGCGGATTTGCTCGCCTCACAGATTCACCCGGTGGGTCGGGAAACAGCCCAGAGACCTTCCCCTCTGGTAGAAGCCACAGTCCAGGTCAATTCCTCCTGTGTTTGATCAGGAGTTGGGAGGTTTGGGGGGAACCCAGGCCTGCCCTCTACTCCAGGTTCCAGCCCAGGGACCTGTGGACTGCAGCTGTCTAGAGTGCCTTCTGGTACAGTTGTGTGACAGCTACAACTCCCTGGGCTACTTCCCCATGGCCTCCTCCCAACACCTTCTTTATCCTCACCACCGGACCTTCCTCCTGAGGTCTGATAACGCTTGTACTTTTCAGTCCTCCAGCAGTATGTCTACTCACTCTCAGGTTCTTGCATGTCTCTTGCTCCCAGTTCCTTGCACACACTTCCTCTCCTCTGGCTCCCTCTTGGCCTGACTGGAGAGAGCCCTTTTATAGCATAAGGGGGCCTTAATTAGAGTCAGGTGCTTAACAGCCTCACCTGACTCTTAGCAGGTTAATTGGAGTCGGGTGTTCTCATTAGCCTGGAGCAGCCCCTGCTCTGGTCACTCAGGGAACAGAAAACTGCTTATCCAATGGCCAGTATATCTCCCTTCTACTACTCTGCTGTTTCCACTGCTCAGGCCTATCTCGACCGGGTCCTGTGAGAGGGCACACCCCGCCCACCCTCCACCTCTGGCCCTCCGGACCTTTTCATCGGGCCTCTGCCCCGTGAACCCAACCGGCCCCCCTGCCCTTTCACCGTGAGCCAACTGCACGATTTGCAGCCAGTTCGGTTCCAGACCGCGGCAAGGAAACATCTGTACATGCCCTAACCCTAATCCTAACCCTTCACTTCCTCACCCTCGCGTCCTGCCTCGACACAAAGTGGCGGGACCTCTTGCCACCTCTCGAGGGTGAGGAGCCCCAGTGGGCCAGCCTATACTTCACCCTGGTTCCAAGGCCCACCGGGGATATCAGTTGGTGGCTCCTTCACAGGGCCATGAGCATGGGCGTGTACTTGGCACGGTTTACCCCCGTCCCAGACACCTGCCACTTCTGCGGCGTGAGGGAGACCATGGCAAACATTTACCTAGAGTGTGCCAGGTTGCAGCCCCTATTCCGGCTCCTCTTAGATATATTATTACATTTTTGGTTGCACTTTTCCCCTTATTTGTTCATCTATGCACTCCCCATCCATGGCCCCACAAAGTCGCGGGACCTCCTTGTCAACCTCCTCCTAGTTCTGGCCAAACTGGCCATCAACAAAACCAGGGAGAGGAGGTTGGCCGACGGGATTTCCTGCGACTGTGGGGCCTATTTACGCTCCTCCATCCGTTCATGCATCTGGGCAGAGTTCCTCTGGGCAGTGTCCGCTGGCTCCCTTGACGCCTTCGAGGAGCAGTGGGCGCTGTCCAGGGTTCTCTGCTCGGTGTCCCCGTCAGGTTCCCTTTGTTTAGCCCTGTGAACTCACTCCCGTTCTGTTATTTCATTAGTTGTCCCCCAGAATTATTTGGTATCACGGACCTGTGGATCCTCCCCTTAGGCTGGGGAGAGGTCCTTTAGCAGTGGGCATGCAAAGCTCCCTGGATACCAACAGGACTACTCTCCTGTTCCCTACTGGCCTGGGTCTATCACACTGTACACCACACAAGTGCAATTTGTAAAGTGAAAATGGCTGAGAATGTAAAAATTGGATGGTAACAGACCATAAAACCCAGAGATGACATTTATGAACAAAAAGTGCTCTCAACCATGCATGTAGTTGTTTCCGTTGCTTCACACTGACTCAAACATTTTAGGCTTCAGAGTGATATTCCTGGAATTGTATAATATAGATATGCATTAGTAAACTCCCAAACATAAGTCAGTAATCTAAACCAGTAAGGAAAATTCATTTAATCTTACATTTCCACTAAGAAGTTTCTTTTGGCACAGTCAAAAATAGTACAGCTATATCTGAAGAATGAGATCATTCTAATATTAAGTACATCACTCTGCTAGTATCTCTAATGTGTTCCCCACTAATTGCTTTTTTCTATATCCTTTTTCTTTGTTTGTTTTCCAAGTAATTTAACATATTTTCCTCAGAAGCAATTTTTTTTTAATCATAAATCAACAGTACTGTACATTCTAATGAATTCTGACTGACATTATATGGAAATCTCACATTTTAATTTGATTTATTTCTGTGTTATTTAGTACATAACTCTTGGCATTATAAGAACAAGTGTGTTATCTCTCAAAAAAATTAAAAGTGAAAACCAGCGGTGAATACTTTTCGTATTACCCTAGATAATATTGGTGCCAGTGAAGTCAATGGTGCTTAGTTGTAATATATTTATTTATTTTCCTGTCTTTTCATTATATTCCTAGATTTTTATTTTATGTTATTTTATCTTTCTGGAGTACAAAGAGATTTATATGTTGTTTATATTCCTTGACAGATACACTCTTTCCTTAATCACCTTCTCTGGTAATTTATTCCCTGATTCAAAACCTGATCATGGGTTCTGTAATCCAATCCATCCGAGTGGAACATGGGCAGTCGCAGCTGTTGTGTAGGTGCTGAGGGCACTGAATTAGCCCAAATGCAGCCATTCCACTTGTGTTTTTCCCACAAACCCCTTATGTGAGGCTTAAGTGATGTAGACGACTATGCATTGGCCTAATTTTTACTGTTAATACTCAGTGTACTTTAGTTTCCTGATTTCTAGATTACATTCCCTAGTGTCCAGTCACCTACTATTTTGTAAAATGTATCAACTTTTTTTCTCACTTTTAAATAATTTTTGATATTCAGTAAAGTACCTAAATTGTTTTCTTCATGAGTATAAATGATTTCATTTTCTTTATTAAGAATTATTCTTAATGAAATTTGGAAATTACAGTGTTATCACTCACAAACATAAAAATAATTTTAACATTAAGCAGGGAATCATGTGAAGAGGTTCTCTTGTAAAGTATATGATTCTAATCACATAATTACTCTTAATTTGACATTTGTGTCAGAATTTTCTATATGTATTTTTGTTTTAAGAATGGGTATGAAATCTTTAGAAAACAAGGCTAAGAGAAAGAAAATTGGCCAGTAATCTTTATATAGTAATCATAAAGTTAATTACAAGAAGTCTACTTACAAAACATATTTCATGGGATTGAAAATTATTTTGAGCTGTATCTAATAAAATTCAGGATGTACAGCTCAAATGGCATTACAAACTCACAAGCATTTATCAGTCTTGCAAGAGCAGATAATAAGAAAAAGGAAGACCATTCCCATTATAATCTTCAGTTCTTTCTTCAGTGTAATGAGTATCATATGAAGTAGTTTTTGCAATGTATGACAAACATTTTTTTCAGTTTCTGTGTCTCTGCAGATTTTTTAGCATCTTGGAATTAGACAGTTTGCCTATTCATATACATTGATGAAATTTTGGAGTGGTTAGTTGCATGCATAAAATACAGTATTTTAATGATGTTTTATAATCTATGATGAAGACCTGGCATCCATTTTGAAACGATTTACACAAAACCTGGTCATTTGTGAGAAATTTAAAACATCCTTCTTGGAATAGCTTCTCATAGTTCAAATAGGAGTTTCCCAGTGATTATTAGATATATTTTCAGTGAAACATATGCTAACTCCTAAAAGAACATTGTAAACTATAGAGGGAAGGCCTATGAACTGTCCTGCAGGATACTGAACAACAAAGAATAACACTAATTAGCTTACAAGTTCCACAAGTACAGTATATGGAAGAATACAATTTACATAACTTGGAGCTGTACATGTCTGTGTGTGTATTAGACTTATGTAAAATCTATTACCTTTGTTAACCATCTTGGATGCTCTATAAAAAGGAATTGGCAAAAACATGGTCCTAATTCAGCTATGAAATACAAATAAGACACTTGGATAAAAGTTCAAAACTGATTTAAAGCAAACTCAGAAAAATCATCTAATTCACCTTTATGGTACAATTTTAAAGTTGCGATGGAAGGTCACTGCATTATTAATCCTCCTTGCAAGTAGTGGTTTTAAGAGTATAAGTTTCAGTCAAATTATTTTTAGGTAACTCTCAATGGTATTTATCTTTTGTAAACCCAAAACATCTGTTGTTCTGGATGTGACTGGCTCTAGACCATATGGCTCCTCAGATGAGGAACATCTTTGGTACACTCCCCCCAATTTGTTAAACTTTTGAATACCTTATTTTATTATTATTATTATTTGCATTTGTAACCCATTTCATGACTTTGATGCACAATTTGGATGAATGATTTATCTCTGTCATATAAGACAATAAATTTGTATGCTAGGATCTGTAAATCTGTATTTATTCATGCCATATATAAGCAAATAAAAAAATTACTTTGAACTTATAGAAACTTTTTTAAATTTTAAGAATAACAGAAATGTGCCAACATTGGGTGGACCAGTATTAAATAGTGTTACAGTAGGTGACCGCCTTAGAATGTTAACCCTAGTCCTTTAATTCAAAAGGTTGTTTTTCTTGCCTTTGCCCTCACTAACAGAAGAGAGATCCAAAGACTGGCCAATGGCATTTTCAAGTGATAAAATAGCAAGCAATGTCAGTCTCTCATCACCCATCATCGATCAAAGATATATTTTAACGAGCTTGTGCTTTGAAGAGCGGTGCTCACCACTCGCAATTGTGACTGTCAGCATGAGCAGAATCCTCAAAGGTATCCACACATTAGGAAAAGGTCCTTCAGCTCTGCAGCATGAATTAATTGGAGAACTTGGAGTTGAGAGTGCTTCCCATGTTGCAGAATGTGACAGATGTTGTCCAATTTGACATATTTATCATAGACATCCGGACATTCCCAATATGTCAGCATCCGGTGATAGTCCATACAGTTGTTCCAGAGTGTTTTCCTGTCTGCTGTCAGCTTACTAAGGTCATACAAAATAAGGTCTTTTTGTGGTGCTTCATTTGTCCAAATCTTTCTTTTACTTGAAACAGGATATTGTGCCAAACCACATGTGAGACCAGAAATTTGAAGTTAGTGATCTGGTTTGCCAGGCCCTGCACCTCGTGTTGGATTCTGGCCTTGGCTTTACTCGACTGTGCCCGTTCCATCAGCTTCAGTCACTTGGTACCTCACGGGCCCTACACTGTCTATGCAGCTCTCCCAGTGAGTGTCACTCAGCAGCTTCACGGTCAGATTTGTAAGATTGTCCGTGAGGATCTTCCACCTGATAGTTGATACTGAAAAAGGACATATATCCTTTGCAGTACTCCAAAGAGAGATACTGAATCTAAAGATGGTGACACTGATTCTGAGACAACCAGGTTGAGGGAATGGAAGCCAGAAGGCATGAAAAAAGCTCTTGGATTCAGCACAAGGATCCTTACCTGGACACCACTGTTTCTTCCCTTCATGTTTGCTCCATTGTCATAGCCTTGGTCACAGCAGTCCTGAAGCTTTATTTTATTCTTATTCAAAACATTCGTAAACAGTTCTGTTAGACCTTTTCCGGTAGAACTGTCTACAGACTGAAAACAATAAAGTGTTCATTTACTTGGATACAGCCATCCTAGGCATCAACAAATCATACTCAAAATGACATCTTTTCACTGTGACTAATGTTGGGAGTGTACTCCATTATTACAGTGTAGTAGTTCACTTTGCTGAACCGTATCAATATGTTATCCAGCATCTTCCTTGCCATAAGGTCCATCAATTCATTTTGAATTGTTTTGCTGTAGTAGTGGTCCATAGCTTCTTTATGAATTACTTGACATAGGTACTCATACGACATCATCGTATTTCCCATGGAGCTCTACCAAACTGAAGAAATTGCCATTGTGTTCAGTGGACAACTTATCCGACAAGCCCTGGAAAACCAAACTATTCCTTTCAAGGAAGAGGGTAATTGAGATTAGATGCTCAAGCACATTCCTCCAATGCTGGATTTCTACATTAATAATGCACTGGTTTTCTGGGTCTGTGCATTTATTCAGATTGAGCCTGGACTCAACCTCCATCCATTTGGAGTAGGCTGTAAAATTGCTGGGTGACTTTTTCATGTTGCTTCAGAGCATCAGCTAAATTATGCCAGTAATTGTACCCAGAAAGCACAAGCAATGATTTGGCATTCTTGTCAAATGTTTTCCAACAAAAACAGAACACTTTGTCAGTTGATTTAAAGTAAACTAGCCAACGCCGATTCGGTTTCTCACCATTCTCGAGCACTCTTTCGCAGTATGACTTTGAGAAGTATCACTTGTGCTCATTTACTGTTAATGTCATATCCTTGATTTTGCCTAGCCCATTCAAAATTGTACGATCAATATCGGCAGAGTTTAGGATCGCTAGCCGTAAAGCAGGACCTGATGTATTGATTTGTGGTGTGCAATTTTTCTCACTGCTGATTCTTCTTTATTGTTTCTCACCTTTTCCTGTAAACCAGATTTTTCTTTGTCTTTACTCTCCTTTTCATGTGAGCCACATTCTTCTTTATCATCACTCTCCTTTACGCCACCAGGAAAACTGGATGACTCTCCCTCACTTTCCTCACATTTCCATTCCTTATCTTCAGGTAAATCTGTTAATTCCTTAGTAATAGAACTTCCATCATTTATGCTTCACTCCTCAATTTCTTTTGCACTGGGACGATCGCTACTGACTGACTATGTTGTTCTGTTTCAGATATTTTCCCATCAGATTTGTCCCTTGCAGCAAACTAGATTGCAATTGTGCTTTTTTCTTCCTATACTGAGCTTCTCAAGGCTTCTTTGTATGGGGGAAAACATACAGTATTAGAGAGAGCAAAAGTGTATGTTCCACAGTCTTAAAAAGTCATCAAACATTATGTGTTAAACATGGCAAAAGAAGTAACAGTATTTCTTTTATATTATTGCATAGATTGGGGTTTGATAGGTATCTCTGGTGTCACATTAAATATGTACTTTATTAGTCTCTACTTACGCTCTTCACGTCTTAAAACACAAGTACACTTTCACAATTGCACAATAAAACAAGGTTCACAATATAGTAGCTGGGCTCTCACTTCATTCTTATATCTCACTGACCGACTGGCAATGCCTCTCCCCTTATATACCGAGGAGGGCATGGCTGACAACCTTGTAGGACATTCAAGGAAAATGTAGTCCTCAGAAAGTCTGGAACATTCCACAAGATTCTACCAAGTTCCAAAACATTCTAGGAGGTTAGTGAAAAATGAATCCATATACGAAATGCCTGAAACATTTCACTTCAAACATTCTATTTTCCCTTTTGTCACTAACAACAAAAGCAGCACCCTGAGCCCGGTGCCCCCCAAGGCCAGCACCCCAGACAGTCACCTGGGTTGCGTGCCCCTAAATCTAGCTCTGGTTCTGGAATAATAGCACCATCATTGCTTTCAACAGGAAAGTGACAGGCTGACATTGTAGAACTGATGAGGCCATGATTGGACCATGCAGTGGGACTGGTATGAGCATATGTATTCTTGGAAAGCAGAAAAAATGAATTGTGTGATATGTGTATCTTTAGGTGTGGAGTAGAATACTGTATATAGCCAAGCATACCATGCTTTAGAGTTTTGTTCTTCTAATATCACTTCAGCCTAGTTCACCTTTCATTTTTAATGAGATTAGAAGAAGAAGAATGAGTCCAATTAGGTACATCTGTCTTAAAATTAAAGCCTTCTCCTATGATGGGATTTTCTTGCATAGTTTCAGCTATGCAACAAGTAGATGCCAGATGATAACTTATTTTGTGCTTATTTGGAATAAATATATTTATAATAGATATAAGGAAGCATTTCAGTTCTATATGCCTTGGATATTTATCTCCCACATTTATCTTTGTTTCTGATTTATGTAATTAAAGGTCTTTTGGAGAAGAGTGTCTAATAATGACACCATTTGGTTTTCCTTGCGAATATAATGCTTATGCAATACAAGTGTTCTTCAGTATTTTATCATGAAAGTCAGAGAAGGTTCTCCTTGTAGATGTCTAATGTTAACCACACTCTGGATTTTTGAAAATACTTCAGGGAGGAGGGATTCTAACAGTTTTGCATTGATAGATAATATTTAAAGTTCCATCATAGACACCAAACGTACGGTCAATGGAGAAAAATATACTATGGCACTTATAGTAGCCAACTGAGTACTATTTACTAATGTAGTCATTAAGCTTAACATAAAAAATATGTAGAAAGATAGTACAACTAACTTCAGTTCCTATGCAGAAGGATAAACTGGTACAACTGAAATTTGATCTCTATTATTTGGCAAAGACCAAAATTTGCAAAATCTGGAGCTTCAAGAAACTCAGTTAAAGAGTTCTGGTTGAACTCATACCAGCAACCAAATTTGTGCATTGTAATTCTCCAATAGTGAGCCTGTACTTTGTTATGTAGAGATGGCAGGGATATGTATCAAGTTTTTTTTCTCTCTCTCTTCTGCTGCCTGGCTTTATCATCTATCATAAAACTTTAATAGTTCCCATATTACAGATGGGGAAGACATTCATGGATGCAAATAATTATTTCAATATGTACTTTTTTATGCATTGGTGTTGTGACGTGTTGGACCCCCTTGTCCGGGATGCCACCTGATGTGCTCGGGTCCCACTGGTTCTACCTGTTCCACCAGCTTGGGCTTCCTTACCCTGTCTTTGGTGTGACAGGCCCTCATGCCTTCTTTAGCACACACACACAGGTAAGGCCATACCCAGCTGCAGACACAGACTGAAATCAGCTCTATGTGGGAAGAATCAGCAAAGGGATTTACTGCACACTGACGTGCACACCCCCTTTTGGGAATAAACCCAAAATAATATTGCCTTGCATTATATAGAAAAATGTGCACAGCATGAGTTCATAAAAATCACCCTCTCCCTCAATGTGGAGAGAGATGTGCACAGCTTCTTGCCCCCTCCCCTGCCCCAGATATGAATTGTTTATAACATAACCCAGATAGGAGTTATGTTATAAACAAGAAATAAGTTTATTAACTACAAAAGGTAAATTTTAAGTGATTATATAGGATAGCAAACAGAACAAAGCAGATTACTGAGCAAATAAAACAATACACATAAACTAGGCTTAATACACTCAAGAAACAGGTTTAAAAATGTAATTTCTTACCCTCAATGTTGTTTTAGGCAAGTTGCAGAGTTTCTGTAGCTTAGAGTCCCAGTTGTTCTCTTTATAGACTGGACCCCTGTCTCAGCCTGGACTCAACCCTGCCTTTCCCTCCAGGTGCTTTTATCAGTCTTCCTTCCTGGGCAGGCAATGGAGGAGAGTCTAGATTAACCCTCTCCCCAGCCTTAAAAAGGATTTACCTAAGGTTCATCCTTATCTCCCTACAGTGGAAAAGTACCAGCAAATTAAGACATGACCCTGCTGTGTCAATGCGGCATCCCAGTAAACTTCTCAGGAAGGAGTGAGATTAGCATTTTCAAAGTTCTATTGTTCTCTTTAATGGTTCATCCAGGCTCTTGGCCTACTGTCTGGTGGGCGTTTCCCAGGTGAAATCATAGTTGTAATTGTTACAGAATTAATATTCCTAACTCCAGCTACAGAAATTACACAGGCATACAAACTGGATAAACACATTCAGTAAATCATAACCTTTCCAAAGATATCTCACATGACTCATCTTGCATAAAACATATCTTAGTTGTGCCATATTCATATCATAACAATATTTCTATGAAGAATATGGAGTGTAATGTCACAGGTATATCTAGACACAGAGCAAGCCCTGGAATCCTTAATAACTTAGTTCTGTTGTGCCTAAGCCCTGTAGCAGTACTGTACGGTACATTACCAGGATGCCTTAGAATACTGGCCATTACATTTACTGTATATTTTTAAATGTTCAAATATAATCCAACTAAATAATGATTGAGCAACTATAACCCAGAATTCCCTTGTTTATTTTTTTTATTTGATGTATAAGATCAAGATTTGTTGACTGTTTACATGAACATACTCATTATATACAGGACCAAAATATTGTACATATCAAGCTGAACAAAACTAAGAAGGAGCTCTGGAGGGGGTGGGGGGAAACAAAGAACTAGCAAAAGAATATTGTGTGTGTGTAAGGAAAACATAGCAATCACAAAAGCAAATATTATGGAATAACTCCATTGTGTCTGTCAGTTTTTGATTAACTGTAATTCAACCACAGCTGCTAACAGTTCATGGGAGAACACGAGACCTTAGGATGGGATTGCATATAATGAATTTTGGAGATTACATTAACCAAAAAGTTTCTGGATTTAGCTATCAAAACACCTTCCTACTAGTTAAGGAAGAGTGAAAGGTGGTATCTCAGGAGAAGGGGCTCCTAATCCATTGAAGATAAGTAAGATGCATACAAATGACTTTCACCTTAACCCTCTAGCCACCACACATGTGGCTCTAGATTTTCCCCTGCTTCATTCATTTAGCAGGCAAGGCAGGGAAGATGTTCAACTGGAAATGCTCTTGTGATTACATCCGCCCCCGCAATAATGTGTAAAGTGAAATGTTCTTATAATGCTTGATAAATGAAGAGGAAATTGTTTGGTAAGGACAGAGGAAAAATTACAAAAAGGCTGAATTAAACCTCAAACCAAACTGTCAACTACTGAAAAATACAAGACTCAATTCATAAAAAATATACCCCAAAATTACAGTAGTTACCCACAGGGACCTGAATATTTTGGTCCTGAGCTTTTAAACATTGTGCTTTTTTAGAGCTGTTGCACTAAGCTGTGTAGTATTTTTCTGTTTTGTTTAGATTTTGTGATACCATTTCTGATCTCATTTCCCCAGGAATGTAAAGTCTTTAGGGACAAATTCTACCCTCAGATGCTTGTATGGCTGAGCTGTGTGTTCGTCTAATGGCAAGATTGAGCCCTAAGATTCAAGGGACAAGTCATCCACTCTGCCCCACAAGCCAGAGTGAGTGCAAATCCTGTAAAGCACCAGCCTGAAGGCTTGGAATCCAGATTGGTGCGAGGGCAGGGGCTCATCATTAATATTATTTTTACTGCAATAAAGACAAAGCACTCTAAGGGATCAGGGCCCTATTGTACTAGCCACTGTATGGACATGTAACAAAAAAGACACTCCTTGCACTAGAAAGCTCACAATCTATGTGACAGACAGGAGACAAAAAGTGGGCAAAGCACACCAGCAAGGCAGTGGATTAGAAGAAGCAGGAGGACCATAAAACAATGTTTATCAGGAAAAGATGACCCACCACCACAGGGAATTTTTGGCTAAATTAATAATCATAATAATATTGTGGAGACATCCTCCCATCCAAATCTAAGGGGATTCTGGGGAAAATATAAATTGGAGAATTTGAGAGAGTACAGTGAGCATCGCTGCTAGAAAGACGGGCCTCTAAAGCTCATGTTGAGACATAAATTTCTCAGGGTGTATGTCCCTGTGGTCAAAACATCTAAATTTGTAGATGTGTAGTTAAAGCACCTGGTTTCTTCTAGGGTTATTATGTAGTAAACTCTCTGAGGGAAACCTCAGAGATCTAATCCATTCTGTGTGTGGTCCTCTGTCCCCCACTCCACATGTCCCTTGCAGAAGGCTACCAGGTTCCAAATTATGAAATACAGAACAGGTCTGAATTTGATAGTTTGGAATTTTAGGAATTGCCAAAGAACTGATCTTGGACTGATCTTAAATTTGGTTTTACCACTCTGTCTGCTTTTACAACATATATCTATCAAGTGTGTTTCCAAATTCTGAAGCAAGTTTTCACTGACATCGCAAATACTTGGAAAGATTCACAAATTTTCTGCAGTTTGAAGTAGGTCTGTTGATAAAAATAAAGAACAACATATTTTAGAACAAGAAAATGTAGTAGTAGTAGTAGGTAATATTTTCAAATAATGCTAAGTGAATAATTTATAGAGAATAATATATTTGATGAATTAAGCCTCATTTTTTCTTGGTGAATTGTCTGAGCTGCTTCTGATTTGCTCTAATATATTCATCGTTCAAAACCTTTTGCCAGATAACTTCACAAACAATTATTAATCTCCTAAGTGTTTGTGAGCATTTTGTTTACAAATATTCAGTATGTGGTTTAGCTTTGTGGAAGTATGTGGCATTGCTTCTGCTCCCTGGATATTTTAGAGCTATTAGAATCAGGTTACCAATGCAAATGCCTGAGTTCACCGTTTGCTTTCAGTACATATTTTCTAATATGTGCTTCAAATTTGTTGTTCCTGGAAACATTCCTGCCAGAACACACTTTCATTAAAATATTCATGTAATGCAAGCACAAAAGGGTGAATGTATATGAAGTATTTTTTTATATTATTATTATTATTATTATTACTATTTTTGGTGAGCATTTGAATTTTGAGTTATTCACTTGGTTCTATTTACAAAGCACAGAGACTTAAAACCTAGGATTTATGAACTTTTAAAGTGGAATATATGACTATAGGGAGCTTGGTTACACGATGAGAAGAGAACTAAATTCAGGTTCTCCCACAGAGAACTAAAAGCAAATAACTACTGTAATTCTGCGGGATAGGTCTGAGGTGATGTGGTAAAGAAGGTGTAAGTTCCGCCATGTAGAGATATTTTATTCCCTAAACTTTCATTCCTTCAAATTTGTATCAATTTTTTCTATCTCAAATGGAAAATTGAAAATGATTTTTGTTGTTTAAAAGTGATGATACTCAATACCTAATGGAAAATATATGCTGGAGTTAAACTGCAATACATCTAAACTCTAACTACATTTTAATGGAAAAAGCCAAATCACTGAGACTAATTAAATTTATAATAGAGAAAAGGCAAAACAAAAAAAATGGATAGTGCAAAAAGCTGTAAAATAAGTGAATTAGTCAGCGATCAAAATGAAAGACCAAAAAAGCAATGAGTCAAGCACAGTTTTCTAAAGGACAAAATGTTACTGACATAATAAGCACACAGAGAATCTGTGCAGTGTGCACAAAGATCTATTAGTAAACATAGAAGAAAATAAAAAGGATAAAGTTCAATGTTAGTAGCAGAAATTACAAGGCATATTACTCATGTTAAGATGCTATTTAATGTCTGGGATTTTTTAAAAAATAAATTTATTATTCAGCGTTGTGATGACAGCAAATAGTGTTAACATTCTTGGGGGTTTTATTGTCTTCAATGGAGCTATGCTGATTTACACCAGTTGGGGATATTGCCCTTAAAAACATATTCTCCTGTATTCTTAATACTTCAGATAGTTTACTATAGGAATGTTATTGTCTGCCAAGGACATGGTGAAAAAAACTCATCCCTGCCAACCTTGTATTGGGTGAAAAGAGAGTCTGACACTTTGTTCAGAAACTCATTGGTGGCCCGCTCAGATCATGTACAGTGTGCAGGAGAGAATCTGAATAAAATCTAGATCAAAATGCTGAAAACAAGATCAACAATAGAAATTTTAAGTTTCCTTACGCCATACATGTACAAGTTTGATAAATAGGAAACCTTGCCTCTAATTTATCAATAACTGTAGGGATATAATCAACTGGTGAATGCTGTAAAGATTTACAATGTCTGCTGATTTGCTAAGGGAGATTTTGCATCTCCATGCAAATTTACAACTGAATCAGATGTGTGTGTAACCCATTAGAAAAATATGTTGCCTGTTAAAATGTATCTCAGCTAAGAAAATAAGGCAAATTGATGGGAAAGATAAGAAAATGATAGACATGTAAATCAAGGAAAAGAAATGGAAAAAGATGTACTAATCAACTCGTGCCTCAAAGAATCTATATATGATCGATTTTGCTTATGTTAAGTTGGCTTATATATTTCATGTATCAGAGGGGTAGCCGTGTTAGTCTGGTTCTGTAGAAGCAGCAAAGAATCCTGTGGCACCTTATAGACTAACAGATGTTTTGCAGCATGAGCTTTCGTGGGTGAATACCCACTTCTTCGGATGCAACCTATCTAAATATATAAGAAGATAAGAGCGGCCATACAGGGTCAATCAATGGTCCATCTAGCCCGGTATCCTGTCTTCCAACAGTGGCTGGTGCCAGATGCTTCAGAGGGAGTGAAGATAACAGGGCGATCTATTGATTGATCCATTCCCTGTTGTCCACTCCCAGCTTCTATCAGTCAGAGCTTTAGGGACATCCAGAGCATGGGGTTGCATCCCCTGACCATCTTGGCTAATAACCATTGATGGACCTATCCTCCATGAATTGATCTAGTTCTTTTTTTAACCCTGTTATAGTTTTGGCCTTCACAACATCCTCTGGCAATGAGTTCCACAGGATGACTGTACATTGTGTGAAGAAGTACTTCCTTATGTTTGTTTTAAACCTAATGCCTATTAATTTCATTGGGTGACCTGTGGTTCGTGTGCTATGTAAGTGGTAAATAACATGTCTGTATTCACTTTTTCCATGCTATTGATGAACAAGAACATAAGAACATACTGGGTCAGACCAAAGGTCCATCTAGTCCAGTATCCTGTCTTCTGATAGTGATCAATGCCAGATGCCACAGAAAGAATGAACAGAACAGGTAATCATCAAGTGATCCATCCCTTGTTGTCCATTCCCAGCTTCTGGCAAACAGAGGCTAGGGACACCATCCCTGCCCATCCTGGCTAATCGGCATAGATGGACCTATCCTCCATGAATTTATCTAGTTCTTTCTTAAACCCTGTTATAGTCTTGGCCTTCACAACATCCTCTGGCAAAGAGTTCCACAGGTTGACTGTGCATTGTGTGAAAAAATACTTCCTTTTGTTTGTTTTAAACCTTCTGCTTATTAATTTCATTTGGTGACCCCTGGTTCTTGTGTTATGAGAAGGAGTAAATAACACTTCCTTATTTACTTTCTCCACACCTGTCATGATTTTATAGACCTCAATCATATACCCCCTTAGTCAGCTCTTTTCTTAGCTGAAAAGACCAAATCTTCTTAATCTCTCCTCATACGGAAGGCGTTCCATACCCCTAATAATTTTTGTTGCCCTTTTCTGAACCTTTTCCAATTCCAATATATCTTTTTTGAGACCCAGTGACCACATGCAGTATTCAATATGTGGATGTGCCATGCATTAATATAGAGGCAATATGATATTTTCTGTCTTATTATCTATCCTTTTCGTAATGATTCCCAACATTCTGTTTGCTTTTTTGACTTCCACTGCACATTGAGTGGATGTTTTCAGAGAACTATCCACAATGACTCGAAGATCTCTTGGTAACAGCCAGTTTAGACCCTATCATTTTATATGTATAGTTGGGATTATGTTTTCCAATGTGCATTACTTTGCATTTATTAACATTCAGTTTCATCTGCCATTTTGTTGCCCAGTCACACAGTTTTGAGAGATCCTTTTGTAGCTCTTCCCAGTCTGCCTGTGACTTAACTATCTTTTGTACCATCTGCAAATTTTGCCATCTCACTGTTTACCCCTTTTCCAGATTGTTTATGAATATGTTGAATAGAACTTGGCCCAGTATAGACCCTGAGGGACACCACTATTTACCTCTCTCCATTCTGAAAACTGACCATTTATTCCTACTCTTTGGTTCCTATCTTTTAACCAGTTACCTATATATAAAAGGACCTTCCCTGTTACCCCATGACAAGTTTCCTTGCTTAAGAGCCCTTGGTGAGGGACCTTGTCAAAGGCTTTCTGAAAATCTAAGTACACTATATCCACTGGATCCTCCTTGTCCACATGCTTGTTTACCGCCCCCCCCACCCCCCAAATAATTCTAGTAGATTGGTGAAGCATGATTTCCCTTTACAAAAAACATGTTGACTCTTCCACAGCAAACTATGTTAATCTATGTGTCTGACAATTTTGTTCTTTACTATAGTTTCAACCAGTTTGCCCAGTACTGAAGTCAGGTTTACCAGCCTGTAATTGCCGTGTTACCTCTGGAGCCTTTTTAAAATTGGTGTCACATTAGTTATCCTCCAGTCATCAGGTACAGAAGCTGATTTAAATGATAGTTACAGACTACAGTTAGTAGTTCTGCCATTTCACATTTGAGTTCCTTCAGAACTTTTGGGTGAATACCATCTGGCTCGGGTGACTTACTACTGTTTAGTTTATCATTTTTTTTCCAAAACCACATCTAATGACACTTCAATCTGGGACAGTTCCTCAGATTTGTCACCTAAAAAGAATAGCTCAGGTTTGGAAATCTCCCTCACATCCTCAGCCATGAAGACTGATGTAAATAATTCAATTAGTTTCTCTGCAATGGCCTTATCATCCTTGAGTGCTCCTTTAGCATCTCAATCATCCAGTGGCCCCACTGGCTGTTTAGCAGGCTTTCTGCTTCTAATGTACATACATTTTTTTTTGCTCTTACTTATTTCCTGCTTCTGATGTATTAAAAAAAATCTATTACTTTTTGAGTCTTTTGCTAGTCTTTTTTGGCCTTCCTAATTATATTCTTACACTTCATTTGCCAGAGTTTATGCTCCTTTCTATTTTCCTCACTAGGATTTAACTTTCACGTTTTGAAGAATGATTTTATAGACCGTTGTCATACCCCCCTCAGTCATCTCTTTTCTGAGCTGAACAGTCCTAGTCTTTTACCATCTTAGTCTTATTAATCTCTCCTCATGCGGAAGCTGTTCCATACCCTTAATCATTTTGTTTCCCTTTTCTGTATCTTTTCCAATTCTAATATATCTTTTCTGAGATGGGGAGACCAGAATTGCATGCAGTACTCAAGCTGTGGGTGTACCATGGATTTCTATAGTTATATAGTCTCTTTCCTAATGGTTCCTAACATTCTGTTAGCTTTTTTGACTATTGCTGCACATGGAACAGATGCTTTCGGAGAACTATCCACAATTGCTCCAAGATCTCTTTCTTGAATGATAGCACCTAATTTAGATCCCATCATTTTGATGTATAGTTGGGATTATGTTTACCAATATACATTACTTTACATTTATTAACGTTGAAAGTATGGGATTTGCTATTCACTGTGGCTGATATATTCCTGTTCTGCACAAAAGCATGTGGTGGGGAACAAACTGACCAAAAAACCAAAAACCAAATTAATAATACTGACAGGGAGTTGGCAAATTGTTCTATAGTTCGGTGATCAGAACAGGCTGGAATTTTAGGTCTCCCACCTTACATATGGAACAAAATACATAGAACCCCAGTTTTGTCTCTCCTATCTGTAAGGAAGGCCTCTCTCTTCAGCTAATTTCCAGTCCTTTCTTTCCTCATTATCTCTAGTAGCAAATTTGAGCCAGTAACCATGCTACCATTGACTGCCAGGTCCCAGCTGTGCTTTGTGATCTCTTTGAGTGGGGGAATTCTAGGGCATGAAATGGAGGGTAAAGCTGTTTTAAAACAGCATTAATTTTCTGCGTGTTTTGTTTGGAGTGTTCAACAGCTCTGGGGCAGGCCAGAGTGGTTTTTTAGTGTCTCTCCTCCCCAGGCACTGCCTAGTGATCCAAACTTTCCACTTTTTTGGACCCTCTCTCATACAACTGTTTTGTAGAGAGAGACAAGATAACTGCATTTGAAAGGGAATAGCATCCTACATAACAGCTTTTCCTCTGCTGAGGAAACTCACTATTGTTCTCTTTGATTTTGCTTCACTGTGCAAGACACAACAAAGGGAAGTAGAAGCTCTAAGTTCCTTCTGCTACGCTAACAATATAAACCTCAGGAATTCAACTTTGAGGAGCAGGATATTATTTGAGTTTTGACGGTGCAGCATACCACTCTGCTGTCACATTGCTGCCATTACACTAATAGCTCTACATTGGCAAACATGGTGTACGGAACAAGAATAGCTACCACCATGTTTATAATGTGCTAGATGTATTCTTAGTAAGTAATACTATGAAGCAAATGGAAAGGACAAGTCATGGCAATACCATATATTGATGCAGAAAAGAGGCACATAGGACCTGATCTAAAGCTGATTGAATGGGAGTCTTTCCATCAACCTCAATGTGCATGGAATCAGGCCACTTAGAAAGGAACACCATGGACGTGATTTTCAATCACTGTTCTGGCCAGAAAGCTGTACTCACGGGGCTGTGGCAAACTCCCGGCTGTAACTGAATCCCCAGGTTGCATAAAGCTGGTGTAGCTAGTACTATCCCATGCTCTCTCTATGCCATACTCTGAGAAGGGTGGATAGAACTAATGAGGAAGGGGCTGGGAGAGGGTAGCTCATGCTCAGCAGAGTTGAGGATTCATCCCCCATGTTAACAGAAAGAGCAAATTATAAAGTACACTCAGTGTCGGTAAATAGAAATGCCATTAGACCGTGACATGATTTTAGCATTCATAAAGAGGGTTATAAATTAATGAAATTAATTAATGAATTTTTAAAGAAAACCGGTCTCGGTGAAGGGAAAGGTTATTCCAGTTGTATGCCTCATCTTGGTAAAAGGCCACTAGATGATAATCCAGTGTGTGTGTATATATATGTATTTGAAGAGAGACACTGAGACCACTGAAAGGTAATGTTTGTTCCAGGGCTTAATACTATAGAGGCACTGAGTTCATTTTCTCAAAGCCTTGTAACTAATAGTCAGTATCAGGGTAATTCAATTTAATGGAACCAGCTGTAACAAGGATGAACCCTAAGACATGATGCAGTAGAGACTAAAATCCAAGCCATCATTTGAGCTGTAATTCTATTTAATCCCAGTACTTGCTTGCCTGCCTGTACTTTATCTGTCTTGAAGGAGAGCAGCTGGCTCTGAGGCGGTGTTGTGCTTGGGGCCTGTTATATTGTGACAGTGGACAGTTTAAAGCTCAGGAAATATACCCAAATAAACAGTGATACAGGAGGTGGCAAAATAAAGATTTGGACCAGGTGGAAAAACTGGTAAATCCCAGTGTAACTCATTCTTATCTAATATGATAGAAAGCACATCTACAAAAATGTCAAAGTACAAGAAGAACAATTCAGCCATACAGTGATTTGATGTGTTCAAAAGAGGGGAAACAATGGAAAAGAGTTATTTAAGTAGTCCAGTTAAATGAGGAACCATTAGTGGTAGCTGGCTATTACAGTTACCTGGAACAGTTTTGTTGAAAGTTTTCCATTTTAAAATGTTGCTTAGCCAAAACTGAATTTTTCCACAAAATTGCATTGATTTTGATAACACTTCCTGTGAACCATTTTTTTAGAAACATAAACATTGTTTTCAAAAAATTTTGCAACTTTAATTTCATAATGAAATGTGTTTCATTTTTATATTACTTACTTTACAGTATTTCATTACATGTCACTAGAAGTGTATATTTCATGTTGACATGCATAATATGTCATATCATATGATAGCATTACTATAATAGTCAAAATATTCTATTTCATTTTTGTTTAAAATCATTAAGGGCAGCTGCTAATGACTATTGATTGAAAATTCTTCACTTTTTTTTTTTACTGTTGAAAGTGTGTCTTGTTTGTGTTGGCGTGTAACACTTTGACACTGACATTTTCCACAAGAAAAGGAGATAAGAACTAGAGTAGACGGTGTTTTCAACATCCTAGAAAAATAATTCCAAGTTAACACAAGGACGTGTCATGTGTAATTCTGAAAATTCTGAAAAAAAAATTTTTTAATTCCAATAAGGAGAATAAAGAATTTTAGAAATATCTTGCAAAACAGAAATTCCAACTTTTACCAGTTCTATTGGCTATGTTCTTGTATATAGTTTTAACAGAATATTATCCATATTACTAGCAGTGCCTATACATGTTGATTTTTTTCCCCAGGGAAATCATGAAGCAAGAGGACTGTGCAGTGGAGAAAAGTCACTATCCATTGGCAACATTTACTTATGGTGTTTAAAATGCTATAATATTCAATTGCAGAGCATGTTTCCTACCTGTAGGTTTCATGGAAGAACTGTTTCCTGCAGATCTTTTAAAAAGTATAACACAGGGGTTCCCCACTATGGATTTCTATGGACTAGAGACATGGTGTTCTTAGGGTGTCTATCGAAATATATCCAGATTGTAGCATTTACAGCCTCTGACCAATTTTTTTCAGGACATCATTGTATCAGAGTACTAAAAAATTAAATGACTTTTAAACTTTTTTCTTCCAACTTTTCCTTTAAATAAAATCCATCCTAAAAATTGTAGCTAGAGAATGGTAGGTTTATGTGATTAAACACGCAAAGTTGAATGCAGTTCCCTTCCAAATTCTGCACATTTGGGCATATACATTTCAATGTCGTTTCAGTTACATTATCAGAGACTATTCCTTAAGTCAGGGATCGGTAACCTTTGGCACGTGGCCCGTCAGCGAAATCCGCCAGGATGGTTTGTTTACCTGCAGCATCCGCAGGTTTGGCCAATCACAGCTCTCACTGGCGGTGGTTCACTGTTCCTGGTTAATGGGAGCTGCGGGAAGTGGCATGGGCTGCAGGGACGATGAACTGTGGCCACTGGAAACTGTGGGCAGCCCTGCAAATGTAAATAAACTGTCTTGTGGCCTGCAATCAGATTACCCTGATGGGCTATGTGTGGACCACAGGTTGCCCACCACTGGCCTATATGTACAGTGAAGGCATGTGGCACAAGGAGCTTTTAATTCCCTATCCCTTGTATAGCCAGCTGAAGAGTGGGCAGAATTGGAGTCCGTGCACTTGGGAGAGTGCCTGGACTGTTCCATTCCTACTCCTCTGAAGCAGCAATTGTTGTAATCAGCAACCCACCAATAACTGTAGCTGCAGGGGTGCAGCATCGGCATACACAAGAAGTCCAGGAGGCTTTCAATCCTTAGGGTAGAAATGGCATGGCACAGTTGAGCTCTGTCAGTTACATAGGTACTGATCCAAAGTCCATTCCAGTAAATGAGAGCATTTTCATTGTCTTCAGTGTAGATCTGTTGGAAAAACTTTGACAGAACCACTTTCTGTCTGAACATACAGTTTCAGAAATGTTGAAATAATCACAAAATCATGTTGATTTCAGAGACATTTTAGATGTGGAAAAATGGGGGGGAAAGTTAAACATTGTCAGAATTAAATGTTTCAGTTTCTCATTTTAAAATGACTTCTGTTTAGATTTGCTAATTTTTTATTAAAGTATATAATAGAATTCTTTAAAATAGGTTAAATCAAACAAAAATGGTGGGGTGTTTTTTTAGACTGGTCTTTCGGAGAGAATTTTGAAATGTGCAGCTTTCACAATGACAAATATCGAAATCTCAAAAATCCTTTGCAAAATGGTATTATTCCATCTTCCACACAGGTCTCCTTCAATGGGCTTTGGATAAAGCCCAAATGTAATGACCTCCATTCATGAACTGCACCTAAGAAAGTTTGTGCTGCTTTTTGAAAAACAAATGTGTAGTACATGGATAACTACAGATTTATTCAAATACATCTCAGACTGAATAGTGCTTGTCATTTAAAAAGTCTAACAATAAAGAGGTGGGATCATTATGGCTTGAAATTAGGGTGAGTATAAATGAATGGAAAATATATTGAAAATGTTACACATGCATAACTAAGATGAGATAAAAAGTATGCTTTTATTATTTCAGAAATAATGTGAGCCTGTTGTTAAGGATCATGTCATAATGCTTACATGCAAGGGTAGAGTTAAGTGTGTTATGCAGTCTTATGTTTGACATTCTCTATGTTTAGTCAGGAAACCTTAGCATTCTCTTCATTACATATAGTACTTATGTGAGCTGAGGGATGGAAACTGTATTATGGGGATGTTAAGGAAAGTTTCTTTTAAATGTATCCCTTAATATGATTGCACAATCCATCTGTGAAATACACCATACACATGAGAGTGAGAAGCATTAAACCAGAATGTATTTGACCACTCCAAGCTTTACTGAAAGATGCATGTTCTAAAGCATTTATACCTTTGATCACAGCCTCTTGGTCTCCTAACAACACCTTAATTCAAGGTAGCATAGGTCACTTTACAAATTAAGTTAGTGTGGAAAAGATTTTCATCTTTACCTTTTACTGTAAACATTGTCATGAGTATGCAAAAAAAGTAAAAGGTTACACACTCAGGCCTCCGTTTTTAATGTGGCATGTAGCAGTCTGTTTCTGCTTTAACACTCTGAGGGTATGTCTACACTTACCGCGCGGGTCGACGCGGTGAGTTCGACTTCTCGGAGTTCAAACTATCGCGTCTAATCTAGACGCGATAGTTCGAACTCCCCACGCGCTCCGGTCGACTCCGGAACTCCACCACTGCAAACGGCGGTGGCGGAGTCGACCTTGGAGCCGCGGACTTCGATCCTGCGGCGTCTGGACGGGTAAGTAGTTCGAACTAGGGTACTTCGAATTCAGCTACGCTATTCACGTAGCTGAATTTGCGTACCCTAGTTCGACCCCCCTTCTTAGTGTAGACCAGGCCTGAGAGTAATGTTCAGTCCTCTTCTGAATGGAATATTAGTCCAAAAGTTGATGTTAATATCATTGTATCACTGATGCATGGACTCTTCTGTGTACCAGAAAGAAGATTGATAAAAAAGTAGTATGTCCCTACTGCGAGTGTACTTTTCACCATTACACAGGGGTTTGTCCTATTTCAGGCTGTCTAATGTACAGAAAAGTTGAGACTACTGATACCATGGAGTTAACATTGCAATTCAAAAGGATAGTTTGTTGTGCATTGAAAGGTCCAATCTTGCAGTTATCGAGACAGAGTTCCAATGTGAGCTCTAAGTAAGAATAAACCCACACACTGGTTCTATAGTGGAAGAGATCATCTGTTTCTAAACACAATTTATAAATGGGACATAATGCTATTTGAAGAAAAATAATTGCATTCTGGAGGCTTCACAACATAGTAGAGTGAAAGGTGCTGATTCATTTTTCTGTTACTCTGTTTTAAACTTACACCTACTAAGAAGGAAATATGAAGTGTGGTCCAACTGATTTGTTGCTCCTTTTTACTTTTTTATTTTTTTTAACAACTTTGGGTTTTGTTCAAAATTTTAACTGCTTTCTTAATTTTTTTTGTGAAATTTCTTTCCTGGAGGTGGATGAAATTCCACAATATTTAAGAAAGAATTGAACCAGACCTCTTGAGCCCCTGTGCAGAACCTTAACTTTAAGATTTTCATGCCTCCCTTGTGTGTTAAATCCACAACTAATTGAAAAACTAGAGTTGGAAGCTTAGGCTTCAATCCTGCAAACTGCCCTGAATAGACAGAACTACCCTCACTTGGATCCCCACTGAAGTCAATAGATTATGTCCACACCAGAGATCATAAAGTGGTTTAGCTGTACCAAAGTAGCTGCACTGCTGTAAGAGCTCTCATGTAGCTGCTCTATGCCAACGGGAGAAAGCTCTCTTGTCAACATAATTAAACCACCCTCAACAAGCGGCAGTAGCTGTTTTGGTGGGAGAAGCTCTCCCACCGACATAGTGCTATGCACTTCACCACTTATGCCGGCAAAGCTAATGTCGCTCAGAGGGTGTTTTTTCACACCCCTGAGTGACATAAGTTTTGCTTAGTATCAGAGGGGTAGCCGTGTTAGTCTGGATCTGTAAAAGCAGCAAAGAGTCCTTTGGCACCTTATAGACTAACAGACGTTTTGGAGCATGAGCTTTCGTGGGTGAATACCCACTTCGTCGGATGCATGTAGTGGAAATTTCCAGAGGCAGGTATATATATGCAAGCAAGAAGCAGGCTAGAGATAATGAGGTTAGTTCAATCAGGGAGGATGAGGCCCTCTTCTAGCAGTTGAGGTGTGAAAACCAAGGGAGAAGAAAATGGTTTTGTAGTTGGCAAGCCATTCACAGTCTTTGTTTAATCCTGAGCTGATGGTGTCAAATTTGCAGATGAACTGAAGCTCAGTTTTGCTGACACAAGTGGTAATGTAGACATGGCCTAAATGACCAAGTCAGCTCATATTCCCTATTCTTTAAGCAAATAGTTTCACATCAGTGTGGCGTTTTGTTTGTTATTGACCACAGCAGCTTCATTAAAAAAAACAAAAACAAAAAAAAAGGGAAGGACTGATTGTTGCAAAAAAAATTGTAAATAAAAATAGATCAGACATTTAAATAGAACACAAAGTTATTTTGCAAAACAGTTTGAAGATGAAAAGTGCTGTGTTTAGTTGTAAATAAAATAAAACATTGCATTGATTTGTTCTGTAGATGACAAAATGCACAAACTACAACCCAAAGTAATGTGATTAAGCTGCTTTCCATGTCATTAGATATTTTGAATCTATTGCACCATTTTGCCATCCTATTAGCTTTATTTAAACATGAATGAATTTTTCAAAATTTCAGCTCACATATGCATAGCTCATGGCAGTCAACAAATTGCATAATATTGTATTACCTGGATTATTTGTGTGGCCTGAAGTGAGTGATACTATTGGTGCTTTTTTTTTGTACTATTTACATTTTTCTCTTGGATTCTTTGGAATCCTGATGGAAGATCTAATTGCTTCTACTTTTCTTGCCCAGATGAGGATGATGACAACCAAGATCTTGTTTCAGAGTTGCCATCCTACTTACCAAAGAGGATGAGATATTATAGAGAACCTTTCCAGTTTTGTCAGTGTCCCTCCTTTACTGGCTTGTGGAATTGTTGCTGAATAACGTGAGACTTGAGTTGCTTCCAGCGCCAGTTGGCCTGGAGAGCATTAGACAAGAAGTGAGAAATCAGCCAAATTATCTTATGTGCAGAAAAGCCTCAGAGATGTTCAAGCTGGAGCCTCCTTGGTTTATAGGAGAGTGGGTGTGACTGGCAGGTTATTACTCATGATTTTGGAATGCACTCCTCTGCCTTTGGAATGCCCTCTGACCATATTTCTCCCATACTAACCAAGCAGACTTCTCTCCTCTGCAAGGTGCCTGAGGAGGGTTAAGGCACATGGTATGCTGGAGAGAGGAGGGGAAGTGGGAGCTGAGCTGAGCTGTTGAGGGTATTTTGGTTTGTGTCCTTTTGTTGTCTTGCTATTATTTTTGCTGGTTGGAACCTGTCACTGTTTTGCTATTGCTTTGTTGTTCTATTGCTCAGGATTATGTTCCTAATAATTAGCAAGGGTGATTCAAATCTGGCATAGGCAGTTTTAATGTGTCTACAGGAACGATCTCATTTTTGGAATATGTTACAGGGACTGTAGGAAGTGGTGGCACATCTTACTGAAGGATGGGTGAAATACAGTAATGATAAGAGATAAGTTATGAACAGGTCTCCTAAATGGTAAAGTTCTGGTTTAGTTTTCTGTGTAAAGTGGGAAATACCCTTTAGAGGCGAGAGGTCTGCTTGGTTAGTCTGGGAGAAATATGGCCAGAGGGATGATTTAGAGCTAGAGAGTCAATTGAGCTATAAAGGGAGAATAATACTTTCCACCTTTTGTTCCTATCCTGCTTATGGAATATATGTTTTAATGGATTATGGCTCTTCCACTCTGCCCTGGAGATGCTTTATTCAGCTGTTAGAGCTGCATTGCTTCATTCACCCCTTCCCTTCTGGATTACAAAGATGGTTGTATAACTCTGCCAGGAGCTGGGAATCTGGAGGATTAGGTGGATGGGAGAGACATATTGCGTTCGCAGTTGCAGACTTTGGTGCCATCAATGATAAAAACACCTTTTTCAATTGTGCCTGGTTAGACTGTTGTAGTCATTCATTATTTGTGTTATATTAGTGTTTGGGGCAGTAAGGATCAGGGACCCATTGTGCTAGGCCCTATACAAACGTAGAACAAAAAGTCTTTGTTTTGGAGACTTTGAGGCATGTTGCCCAGATCCTCAAGCCTAAATACATTTGATAATCATGTCCTGTGTATCCACAGGAGAATACTCACTGATTGATGGTTGTAGGTACCAGGAATATATTACACAAATACTGCAACTTCTAGCTATTCCTAGAATATCACAGGGTTGGAAAGGACCTCAGGAGATCATCTAGTCTAACTTGATGCAGGACCAATCCCCAGACAGATTTTTGCCCCAAATGGCCCCCTCAAGGATAGAGTTCACAACCTTGGGTTTAACAGGCCAATACTCAAACCACTGAGCTATCCCTAGTATTAATAGTAATATTGATGTTTAAAGCCCTACATGGTTTTGGTCCTGTTTACCTATCTGAGAGATGATCTCTTGAATTATAATTTCATAACAGGTCAGAGCAGCATCCCTACTAACAGTCCCTAACCTTCAAGGTCTGGACACTCTCCTTGTAGGAACCTTAATTTTTAAGCTTGCTTCTCTCACTTGTTTGACATAGCCGTTGGTTTACAACATGCTTTACAATCCATCCTTTTACTCTAGCTTTTGCTTATGGGGATGATGTAGTTTAGATTATTTCAAGGAATCTTTGTCTTCTTACACTGAATGTACCAATGTTGTTATTCTGATTTATACAAATATTAAAGAGTGCCTATCCATAAGCTCTAGGCACCCTTGGCATAAATTAAAAATACATCCACAGAAACACAATTTAAGATAACCCAGAAAGCAACTTAAAAACTCAAATCCCCTTCCTGCTCAAATAGTTCACCACCTTTACAATCACAACAATTGTCTCCCACTTTCAGATGATTGAGGTGAGCGCGGGAGAAGAACTACTCTTGTAACATTTCCTGAAAATCATCAAAATGATGACAAGGGATACGATGATATATTCTTTAAATGTTGCATATGCACCTATGGACTATTGTGAATAAACACATTTTTGCAAGTTTTAAAATGAATACATCTGAATTTTACTCATTTTTCTTGCCAATTTCAAGTATAAATCTGCAAGTATGAATCATGAATGCTTTGGCTAATAGACTGTAAGAAACAAATATCAGCTTTCTGTTACTGAAAACAAATGTTGTGTTGAATGGGGAGCACTAACATAAGTGTTTTTAAATAACTTTCTGCAGATATTGGTATAAAGCATTATCTGGTATTTCACAAAAACTAAGAGAGGGGTTCTTTGGGAGAAGTTTGACAGATAGTTAACCCCTGAATGGAAAATCAGTTGAGTGTCTGAAGATAGCAGTTGTTACGTGATTATGTTCTTTAGCACTTTTTCCTCCATAAGTTATGCTAGTCAATTGTTTGACCATAAAGTTCAAGATAGACCCGAACATAAGAAGTAATGTGGAGAAACTGAATGATTAAAATCTGAATACCAGGCCTCTCAAAATCTCCCTGGGAAATTGGATGCTTTAACTAGACTGAATGTAAATAATGCTAAAAAAGACTCTGGGTCTTTTGTTCTGTGCTCTTAAAATTGGCCTGTAACTTATTTGTTATTATTACACACACTTTTCACTTGCAAGTCTATAGTCATTTCACTTTATAGTATCATTATCATTTACAGTATTTATTTTTGAGAATAAAAGTGTCTGTTTAAAAGTACTTTCCATACTGTATGCCCAAGGAAATAAAATGAACAATTCTGGTGGTGTTATAATCTCTCTTAGCTTCTGTGGGCAGCTCTGCTTCCCAAACAAAAGCAAAGACCTCTCACTGAAAACAGTTTGCATAGATGCAGAGAACATGTGACGTGAGCCAAATTAGAACAAGAATATTATTATACACACCCTGACTTGATGGAGAGTTTGGAGTATTGCCCTCACAATAACCAGCATTGGAAATTTATTTTCTGTGGTTTAACAGTCATTCTAACTCTGCATTCAAAAACCTTTAAATGGATACCCTGTTGGTAGAGAAGAGTGTAGTTAAAACATAAGATCAATATTCACCTGCTCACATTTTTACTGAAGAAAAAAAGCACACCCAGGAATCTAATAAGCATAAAAAGTTGTGCAAACACTAATTTTGGTGTGACTCAGCCTTTACAGTCCATTATTTTTAAAAGTTGACCACTACCATCACTTATCCCACCACAGTATCAGAGATATAATCACAGTTATTTATTCTTCTGATTAGAGAGGGGTCATTCTAATAGCTTCCATGGCACAATCATCAGCTGATGGGGGAGGAAATGGCATGCCCATCCCTGATTGCTTCCTGAATCCAGCTCCCTGGATGCAAGCAGTCCTAAACCAATGTTAGTACAGATACACAAATAGCACCTTTAGGATTTTTAACTGGGTCTGAAAAATGATCTGTTTTGGGCTAGAACCACTCACTTGCTTCTTGGTAGCTTCTGACCTTTCTGGAACTAACTTCACGTTTTCCTCAAGGAGCTCTGATTGCTCCCTGAGTCGCACAAACACTTAACAGTCAACACCAAAGGAAAGGTATAAGAAACTATTTTTAAGGATAAAGTGGTGCACAGGTTGTATGGTGGCCCTCTGCACAGGGGTGAATTTTCTTCTGTATTTTTACCTTCCATCGTCCTTAGGACTCAGAGATGCACCTTCTTTCACAGTTAACTAATTTTTTTTACTACGTTTTTTAAAAAAGGATCCTTCAGAACTGAGAGTTAGGGCAAAGGCTAAAGATCAATTGTCCCAACAGTAACATCAAGGAGAGTTTTGCTGCTGGAAGTCAAGTAGCTCCCTGTAAGCCAGGGAGCTAACTCACTAGCTCAGGCACAGAGCTCACGCTCGAGGCACAGACTCTCAGTCTCTTTTCTTCAGGGACTCAGGTTTCTTTTGAAAAAATAGGCCTGTTGAACAGAAGTTAACATATCAATCATACCCTTTCCCCAGATCTCCCCAGGGCTGCTCCCTACACAGTTGTAATGATCTTGGGGTTCATTAAATAGCAAACCAGTGAAGGAGAAAGGAATAAAACTTTAATACAACAAGCTGGAGAGTGCCTCTCTGGTGAACTGCTGCACACAGCTATGCAGTGCTTCCCACCCTGCCTTCAGGGCACCTCTCTAAATTCTTATGTTCATTACACTGGCCCTTATGAGGGAGCATCTCTAAATTATAATCTTCTACAAACATGTCTACAGTGGTTACACTCCACAGCCCATCAGCTGGGCCGCCAAGGCAAGTGTCCTTGCTCCCTGCTGGATTACACTCTGCAGGCCACCTCAGAGGACCCAACTCCCCTTAAAGGGCCAGCCACTCTGTGATACTTCCCTAGGCCCATTTGAAAATCCCACCTGACAACATCAATGGATGTAGGATCTGTGTCTTCAGCACAGTTACTTAAATGATAGAAAAATGTGTATCGTTGCTATTGCAATTTGACTCCATGTATTCACCCTTACTACATCAGACTGAGAGTTCGTCAATGGCTTGTTTGTTTGTTTTTCACAGCCTGTTCTGTCACTTTTACACCAACTAAGAATAATAGTTTAATTTTGCTTTAACAAGATATGTTCTAGTTTCATTTGTTTTCTCTTGCCTCCTGAAAGACTGTTCTTTGTATATTTAGTTTTCAGCTGGAGATGACTCTTACTGGCCTTGCAGCATTTATTAGCTACATATGGTTCTGGCTGACTTGATAAGGAGTTTGCTATGGAAAAATAATACACCATCCTTCCTAGGACATGAAGGATTTGGAGTTGCTTTTCACAGTGGGAGAGAAGGGGGAGAGTTTTTTCCCCACAGTTTAAAATCAAGATCAAGGATCACTGAAAGTCACCTGTAAAAGAAAGCAACATCTCTTAAGGAGAGAACCTAGGTAGGAAGACTACTGGAATAGGTTTGCAGTTCTGATTCTAAAATTGGAGGGATAAAGTCTAATCTTATCTTCCTTGATGTAGGTGTTACCTGAAATTATCTCAATGGATCTCACAACAAATATTTTAGCTGTTAATATTCCCTTCTTTTGAGCCATAGAGAGGTATTTATTTTACTCGGAAAGCCTAACAAATAAGTAATTTCTTCTAGCTGTAATTAAAAATGTCAGTCCACTAAATAGATTACTTATCATGTGTTAATAAATGATTGTATTATGTAGCCCAGGGATCGGCAACCTTTGGCACGTGGCTCACCAGGATAAGCACCTTGATGGGCCGGGCCTGTTTGTTTACCTGCCGCATCCACAGGTTCGGCCGATCGCGGCTCCCACTGGCCGTGATTCGCCGCTCCAGGTCAAAGGGGGCTGCGGGAAGCAGTGCGTGCCGAGGGATGTGCTGGCCACTGCTTCCTGCCACCCCCATTGGCCTGGACTGGTGAACTTGTTCCTCTTCCTCAAGACTGGAGACTTATTTTGTGTTTAGTTCAGCACCTGCCAACTTCTTGCCTTTCAGGGGTAATAACAGGGATAACCATTGACCAACCAGTCTTTATAAAGCAAAATATTTTTGTAGAGTAAAAGCAACACAGAAAAAATATATCTTGAAAACAGCAAGCAGCTTAATTGTAGGCCTATCATATCTGATATCACCCATCTTCAACATGGAAACCTTGATAGGTTTCATAGCCCTTCAAACCCTTTCTGCGGGATGGGACCGGCTTGGTCACAGTGCCATATCAGTTCTTGGTAGGGCCGTCATTAGGCCGATTCCCTCGATTCCCCGGAATCAGGCCCCACGCCTAAGAGGGTCCTGTGCCTTAGGAACCTTTTTAATTTTTTAATTTTTTTTACTCACCCGGCGGCGGTCTGGGTCTTCAGTGGCACTTCGGCGGTGGCGGTGTCCTTCCCTCACTCTGGGTCTTCAGCGGCATTTTGGCGGCGGAGGGGCCACTGAAGACCCGGAGCGAGGGAAGGACCCTCCACCGCCGAAGTGCCTCCAAAGACCGGGACCACCGCCGGGTATTCGAATCGGGCCCCGCAGTTCCTAAAGCTGGCCCTGGTTCTTGGACTGAGTGAAAGTAACCCTGCTCTATATCAGACTGGTCACTGAATACAACCCTGCAGGCCTGCACAACTCGTAAAGCGGTGAGGGCCACATTACTCCAAAGAAAACAGCTGAGGGCTGAAACCCCTCGGCCCCGCGGAAACTCCCCCCCCCCCAGCACCGCCCGGCCCTGCAGAAACAAACCCTCCTTCCCCAGAGCCACCCCACCAAAACAGCTGTGGGCCAAAAAGGAAGGTTGAGAGTGGGGAAGTGATACTTGATTTTAAATCAACCAGGGGCTCCCAGCTGAAGAGGTGGCTGGGAGCCCTCAGGGGCAAATTAAAGGGCCCGGGGCTCCGGTGGCTGGGGGAACCCCGAGCTTTGCGGGGCTGGGGCAGGGATTTAAAGGGCCCAGAGCTCCTGCCACTGAGGGGAGCCCGAGCCCTTTAAATCCCAGCCCCAGCCCATCCACTAGGGAGCCCTGAGCCCTTTAAATCTCAGCCGCCACCAGGGTTCAAAGGGCTCTGGGCTGCCCTCAGAGCGCCGTGTGAGCGGGATTTAGAATCCCCCCACGGGCCGCACAGTAAGCCTCTGCGGGCTGGCCATAAGTTGTGCAGGCCTGCCTTAGTTCTTTGTTTGCTGGTCCTCTTGAACTAAGTCAAAACTAATACATGCAGTTCCCTCCTCCCCCAGGAGGTACTTCTGCAGCCTTGTTTAAGTGCCTAGAGATTGGCATTAATTACCTTCCAGTGATTTTAGTTCCTCTTAGTTCATACATGCTTTTGGTGCTTTTGCCCCACATCCACTGTACTGCTTGTCCTGTTCCAAGAAAGGGATTAACACCTTCATGCCCGGTGAGTAACAATATAAGATGAGGAGGAAACTGACATATACTTTATTTCATTAAAAAAAAAAATCAGATGTTTCCCAGTTCTCCACAAGCTAACAAATGCTTGCAGGAATGCTAGGATAAGTTTAAAATGTTAAACAGTGTGTTTTTCACTATATTATGAAGATATGTTAGGGATTCCCTTATCTGTCCAGAGCACTATTTTTATTGTTCTCAGACAGCCCTTTATTCAAAACTTTGGAGCACGCTCTGCCTCATAGATGCAAAATGAGAGAACCACACCACACTCCTCCACTATTTCCCTCCAAAATTAGTATGAATGATTCAGTCTATATGTATGATTTGGATTTGGTTTCAGTAAGCAACTTAAGGTTTTTAAGTACTTATTTCAGCTGTGTGACTCCCATCTTTCAGCCATCTGTACCTATTTTATTTTATTTTATCTAATCTAGTCTATGTTCTTATGCCACACCTGATATTGCAATATATGAGCACTAGAGCTGGTCAAAACTTTTCCATCAAAACTGGTTTTCAATAGAAAATTGTTTTGTTTTTTTTAGCCAATCAGTTTTTTCCTAGCAAAGTATCAGCTTTCCATGGAAAATTTTAGTTTCTCTTTGAAAAAATAACTCCCAAGAACCAGCATATTTTGGTCAAAAACTGAAATACTTCAATTTGGAAATGAAGCCTCAGTACCACATGGGAGTTGTAGTTTAGTTGCCACATGTCTCCATTCTCCTGTTTGGGCTGGGCTCCCCCAGTCAGAATACATCTGTCATAATGAACAGGGCCTGACTTAGAGTATCAGGACAGCCCTGGGTAGGACAATTTGTTTGTAGATGGAAGGGGATTAGGCTTGATCCTCAGTTTGAACCCTGGGCTTATATTGCAGTGTAGAGATACCCTTGGAGAACACCCTTAAATGTGAACTGCAAGTAAGCACTTTCTGCTAACTGCCCCATCTAGCCAGGTGGCCAGAGAATTCAGTGTATAATTATCCAAAACCTGACATTTTTCTTTAACATTTGATGACATCTGTCACTCCCAATTGGAACTAGGAGATGGCCTATTTTGTTGCTGCTTTAAAAATGAAAGAATAAAACAAACTATCAGGAAATACGGTTATACAGTAGAATAAGGGGTCTCAAGAGGAGTCACTCTATTACACTATCATAGTTCCTCAGGATGGGGCTTCTTTAATTAACTCTTTCAGTTTCTCAAACTGTTTAAGGGTATGTCTCCACTGCACACTTCTTTTGGCAGCATGTAGCATACGTACCCATGTAGACCCCCGAATATGGGTATAAATAGCAGTGTAGCTGGCGAGGCACAGCTTAGGCAAAGACATGCCTTAAGGGTGTGGGCATGTGCGCAAATGCATACTCTACACAGTTCTCTACTCACCCAACCGGGGCCTCCCCACTGCTGGAGCTCTTTCTTGGTGTAGGGAAAGATTCCTCAGTGGGGAAAGGCTCTGGCGGCCAGGGGCAGCTTCCCTGTTACCTCCTCGCTGTCAGAATCTTTCCTCCCCACAGTGACAAGCTCTGACACTGGGGAGCTGCTGAAGCCTATCACCACTGCCAGAGTCTTTTGCTGAAACGTGTAGTTACGTGCCGCAGGGTGGACGCACCTTGCTTGTCATTGTGGTCTGTAGCTATTCTGAGACTACACATAGCCATCACTGATGTGCAGTGTAGGTGTCACCTAAGATTTGCATCCCATGTCCATTGCACATGTTTTGCACAGTAGTGCTCTCAGACTGCTGGAGTGGGCAGCTAAATTAGGCACTAATTTTCATGCATAGTTCACCATTTCAAGGAAACTTTGTACCCCTTTCCTTGTCTCTTGGGGCAGGCATGCTGATGATGACCTCAACCTTACTGTCATCTACCTGTAGACCTTTCAGTGTTAAATTTTCTCCCAGGTATGTTATTTCCATTACATGGAATTTACATTTTGGTTTGGGTATTCATTTTTCAGCTCAAGATTACTTTTACTGTCCTTGCATTGTTTATTAGTTTAAGATGGTTCTTGCTGATTCAGCAAGGCATTTGCCATGGGAAACTAATATGTCATCCTTCCTTGGACATTAAGGATTTGGAGTTGCTTTTAATGGTGCTGGTAGGGAGAACTTTATATGTAAATTTAAAAAAATAGGCAACTGTCAATGATTTTTCACTTTGATTTATTTTATATATATATAATATAAGGTCTTATATATATATAAGGTCTTTGATAGTCCCTTAATTTTTTTTTTATTTAGCTTTAGCCCAGCACAACTTCAGTTCTTTCCAGAGCTTCTTGGAGCCTCTGGTTATGTTCTTCATCTGTCTTTCCCAAGATCAGCATGTCACCCATATGAACCATAGTGCCCTCTGTGCCCTCAGAAATCTCTTGAACTTTCTGGTGAAACACCTCAAGAACCAAACACAACCCACTGGCAATCTGTGGAAGCAGAGTCTCCAAAAATGTGCTCTGTTTTTCTAAGGACACTTGCCAGAACCCTCCTGATGCATCAAAGGTAGAAAAATATTTGACATAATTCATCTCTCCCAAAATTTCTCCTCTTGTAGACAGTGAAAAATGTTCCCTTTTTACTCCTGGTACCATATGGTGCTCAGGGATCACTCAGTGCTCAAGGGACTTGCAAGAACTCTGTTTTTACTGATTTACAGCGGCAAAATCTAGTTAGAAGACAATATGAAGTGAGGGGTTAATAGATGGAAAGTTGAAATCACCTTAAATGTGTCTACCCTCCAGTAAATGACAACTTTGATCCAGGCTAAAAAAATAAATACCCTCCAAAAGGGGAAAATTGAAAGTAATTTCTAATTGAAAGTAATAAATACAAACTTTATTATAATTTGAGGAAAATAATTAGGAAAAGATAATACTTTGTTATTCTTAATGGGGTCTCTGACAAGTCACATTACTCATTTTCTCCCTTAGATTTCTGTTCAGTACATAAATGAAGGAATGTGTGGGGTTCTAAAATAACTAGGTTCTCTTTCTTACATACAGCAGGTACTCTGGGGTTCTCAACCAGTTGCGAATTTTCTTGTATCCTGTAGATTTCTCTAAATGGTCCTATAATGGATAGTAGCTATTAGAAAGCCAGGTTTGTAGAATTGCTATAAAATGCAGCAGCTTTTCTAAATTCACTTGACACACATGTTATGGATTCTCTCTTGGGCTCACGAATGTGTGAGGTCAAAGACATGGCATCTGCAGTAAATGCCAGAAAGTATAAATTGAGAGAAGAGGCTAGAAGGGATTTTATTACTCCTATACACCAAAAACTAAGGCCCTTAACAGTTTTAGTGGGGCTGAGATATGCAGCTTCAGACTTTGACAATGACAGAAACCACAATACCATGTAAATAGAGAAGACTTGTTTATTCTAAAAAGCTGTAGGTGGTAAATTGTGTCTCATAACCAGATGATTACCTAATAAAAAATAATATATCCTTATTTCTTGATGTATAAAAATAATAGGTAATTTGGTGGACACATAGTTATTTTGATTTTCAAAAGGCTTTTGATAAGGCTGCAAAAAAGTTTATTAAGGAAAATAAGCATAGGGTAAGGGACAGTGATTTGCTGTGGATTAAAAACAGGTTAAGTGGTGGGAATCAAAGTGTCCTGATGAATAGCTGCACCGGGTGGAGAGAGATTAGTAAAGGCTAATGGAACCAAAGATCAGTAATGAGGCCAGTGTTTAATATATGATTGTTTGGAGTGGGGGGATTGGCAGTGAACAGATGTAGTTTACAGATAAATAACTTAAAATTAACTTAAATGGTCTGAGATGCTCATCAATACAATGGCACATGAAATTTCAAGTGTGAGGTAATGAGCACTGGCAAAACATGTCTATATTTGTACTCCAATATGCTTTGAACTTATGGGATCCTCTGTGGAAGAAAAACTAAAGCCATGGTAGAAAAAGCCTGCAGCAGTATAAAAAGCAAATAGGAAGCAAATATTATACAACAAAAATTGTGAATCTTATCGGATATACTCGGATCAGTTTTGGTCATCACCTTTAAGAAATATAAGCTGTAGCTGTGATATGCTGCCAGAGAACAGAAGGGCAATAAAGAATGTTAGAGGAAGCTGGTATTTACAGAGGAAGGGAAATAATAAAAGACCATGATTATGTAATCTGGAAAAGAGAAGTTAGAGGGGGATTCACTGGAATTAGTCATAATTATGAGGAGTAAGTAGTGGCCTTCCTTTATTCACTGTCTTATGCTAAGAGAACAATGGATCATTTAATGAAATCAAGGGCCTGTAAATTTAGAATAAATGAAAGAAATTCTAGTTCACACACAGTCAGTGTGTGGTACTCACATTTATAGGAGAACATCAAGTCAAATACTATCAAGGCTGAATTTTAAAAGGATGAAAGCGGACTTTGACTCCCTCAGAGAAATGATGGGCAGGATCCTCTGGGAGGCTAATATGAGGGAGAAAGGAGTCCAGGAGAGCTGGCTGTATTTTAAAAAAGCCTTATTGAGGGTGCAGGAACAAACCATCCTGATGTGCAGAAAGGATAGCAGATATGGCAGGCGACCAGCTTGGCTTAACAGAGAAATCTTCGGTGAGCTTAAACACAAAAAGGAAGCTTACAAGAAGTGGAAACTTGGACAGATGACTAGGGAGAAGTATAAAAATATTGCTCGAGCATGCAGGGGTGTAATCAAGAAGACCAAAGCACAATTGGAGTTGCAGCTAGCAAGGGATGTGACGGGTAACAAGAAGGGTTTCTACAGGTATGTTAGCAACAAGAAGGTGGTCAGGGAAAGTGTGGGGCCCTTACTGAATGGGGGAGGCAACCTAGTGACAGATGATGTGGAAAAAAACTGAAGTACTGAATGCTGGTTTTGCCTCAGTCTTCACAGACAAGGTCAGCTCCCAGACCGCTGCACTGGGCAGCACAGGATGTGGAGGAGGCGAGCAGCCCTCAGTGGTAAAAGAACAGGTTAAGAACTATTTAGAAAAGCTGGACATGCACAAGTCCATGCAGCCGGATCTAATGCATCTGAGGATACTGAGAGAGTTGGCTGATGTGATTGCATAGCCATTGGTCATTATCTTTGAAAACTCGTGGTGATGGATTGGAAAAAGGCAAATATAGTGCCTATCTTTAAAAAACGGAAGGAGAATCTGAGGAAATACAGCCTCACCTCAGTCCCTGGAAAAATCATGGAGCAAGTCCTCCAGAGATCCATTTTGAAACTCTTGAAGGAGAGGAAGGTGATCAGGAACAATCAACATGGATTCACCAAGGGCAAGTCATGCCTGACCAACCTGATTGCCTTCTGTGATGAGATAACTGGCTCTCTGGATATGGGGAAAGTGGTGGACATGATATATCTTGATTTTAGCAAAGCTTTTGATATGGTCTCCCACAGTATTCTTTCCAGCAAGTTAAAAAACTATGGATTGGATGAATGGACTATAAGGTGGATAGAAAGCTGGCTAGATCATCAAGCTCAATGGGTAGCTAGTGATCAATGGCTCGATGTCTAGTTGGCGGACAGTATCAAGTGAAGTGCCCCAGGGGTCTGTCCTGGGGCCGGTTTTGCTCAATATCTTCATTAATGATCTGGATGATGGGATGAATTGCACCCTCAGCAAGTTTGTAGATGACACTAAGTTGGGGGGAGAGGTAGATACACTGGACGGGGTAGGGTCCAGAGTGAACTAGACAAATTGGAGGATTGGGTTAAAAGAAATCTGATGAGGTTCAACAAGGACAAGTGCAGAGTCCTCCTCTTAGGACAGAAGAAACCCATGCAGCACTAGAGACTGGGGACTGACTGGCTAAGCAGCAGTTCTGCATAAAAGGACCTCGGGATTACAGTGGACGAGAAGTTGGATATGAGTCAACAGTGTGCCATTGTTGCCAAGAAGGCTAACGCATATTGGGCTGCATTAGTAGGAACATTGCCAGCAGATCAAACAAAGTGATTATTCCCCTCTGTTCAGCTCTGGTGAGGCCACATCGGGAATATTGCATTCAGTTTGGGCCTCCCACTACAGAAACATGTGGACAAACTGGAGCGAGTCCAGCATAGGACAAGTTTTGAAAAGCACTTATGCACTAATGATCTTGTTCTAAAAGTCATGAGGTTTAGTGAGATTTCCCATTAAGTGGACATGAGAGCTGGATGAATAATTAATAACAAATGCTTATATGAATTTCACCTTTTAATTCTATTCACAAATTCTTTGAGCAGATCACCATTTTCTGAAACTAATTTGCTGATAAAAAAAATTATTTTCCATTTTTCCCCTAGATTCATAGAATCATAGATTAGCGTTGGAAGGGACCTAAGGAGGTCATCTAGTCCCAACCCCTGCTCAAGGCAGGACCAACCCCAACTAAATCATCATCCCAGCCAGGGCTTTGTCAAGCTGGGCCTTAAAAACCTCTAAGGATGGAGATTCCATCACCTCCCTAGGTAACCCATTCCAGTGCTTCACCACTGCCTTAGTGAAATAGTTTTTCCTAATATCCAACCTAGACCTCCCCCACTGCAAATTGAGACCATTGCACCTTGTTCTGTCATCTGCCATCACTGAGAACAGCCTAGCTCCATCCTCTTTGGAACCCCCCTTCAGGTAATTGAAGGCTGCTATCAAATCCCGCCTCACTCGTCTCTTCTGCAGACTAAATAAGCACAGTTCCCTCCGCCTCTCCTCGTAAGCCATGTTCCCAAGCCCCCTAATCATTTTCATTGCCCTACACTGGCCTCAGACTCAATATTCTCTATAAGTCAGGCTACATCTGTACTTAGAGCTAGGGCTGTGATTCCCAGCTTGCATAGACATACTAGTGCTAGCTTCCATTGATCTTGCATGGTAAAAAGAGTAGTGTAGCCACAGTAGCACAGGCAGTGGTGGCATATACTAGGCACCCCAAATACAAACCTGACTAGACCTGTGGGTACATACCATGCCACTGTTCGGTGCTGCCCATGTTACCATGACTACACAGGCATGGTAACACGGGCAGTGGTGGGATATACTAGGCACCCCAAATACAAACCTGCCTAGACCTGTGGGTACATACCATGCCACTGTTCGGTGCTGCCCATGTTACCATGACTACACTACTATTTTTAGTGTGCTAGATCCATGTGAATTAGCACTAGTATGTTTGTGCGATCTGAGAATCACACCCCTAACTCCAGAGTGTAGACGAGCCTTAGAGTTCTTCCTCTTTGCAGTCACACTTCTGGGATTATGGTGCTTCTGACATCGAGGTGCCAGAACTGCCCTGAAAAGCCATATTGTTGCGGGGGTGCATGAGAGGTCTCATGCAAAGGTGGCATCATGACACTGCTCTGTATGAGGGAGTGCAACCACCGTCTGCCTTAGTTCCTTCCCCACTGCCACAGAAAGCTAAAGGAACTCACGATTGTGTCCTCAGGCTAGATCTTCCCTTAGTCTTGTGAATATTTTTGTAGCTAGTTAGTGTAGAGTAACCTAGGCAATTTATTCCAGTGCTTAACCACACTGACAGTTAGGACATTTTTCCTAATGTCCAACCTAAACTGCCTAGACTGCAATTTAAGCCCATCGCTTCTTAGCCTATCTTCAGAGCCTAAGGAGAACAATTTTTCTCTCTTCTCCTTGTAATAACCTTTTTATGAACTTGAAAACTGTTATCGTGTCCCCTCTTAGTCTTCTCTTCTCCAGACTAAACAAACCCAATTATTTCATTATTTTTGTGCTCTTCTCTGGAAATTTTCCAATTTCTCCACATCTTTCCTGAAATGTGGCACCCAGCACTCATACTCCAGTTCTAGCCTAATCAGTGTGGAGTAGAGTGGAAAGAATTACGTCTCGTGTCTTGCTTACAGCACTCCTGCTAATACATCCCAGAATTATGTTTGCTTTTTTTGCAACAGTGTTACAGTCTTGACTCATATTTAGCTTGTGATCCACTATGACCCCCAGATCTCTTTTCATAGTACTTCTTCCTAGGCAGTCTTTCCCATTTTGTATTTGTGCAACTAATTGTTCCTTCCTAAGAGGAGTACTTCACATTTCTCCTTATTTAATTTTATCCTATTTACTTCAGACCATTTCTCCAGTTTGTCTATATCGTTTTGAATTTTAATCCTATCCTCCAAAGCACTTGCAATCGCTCCCAGCTTGGTATTGTGCGCAAACTTTATAAGTGTACTCTCTGTGCCATTATCTAAGTCATTGATGAAGATATTAAACAATACCGGACTCAGGACAGATCCCTGCAGAATTCCATTCAATATGCCATTCCAGCTTGACTGTGAACTGCTGATAACTACTCTGGGAATGGTTTTCCAACCAGTTGTGCGCTCACCTTACCGTAGCTCTGTCTAGGTTGTATTTCCTTAGTTTACTTATGAGAAGGTCATGTGACTGTATCAAAAGTCTGGCTAAAGTCAACATATATCACGTCTATAGCTTCTCCCCCCATCCACAAACTATTAAGTTGTTTTGACACAATTTGACTGTTACTTATCACCTTTGTTATCTTCTATCGCCTTCTTCCCTTGCCTCAGACCCAGACAATGTGGAAAGATCTCATGCGGAACATTCTTGAGCTCTTTGTGTGGCCCTACATGCAGGACTTTACAAAAGCCCTGTTGGAGGCGCAGAGACCTATTCTTGCATAGACCTTATCATCAGCCCTTTCCGCTTTGTGCTCTCCCTCAGCAACAATTCCTGCACAGGCAACCATTCCTCACCCGACAGAGATGTAACTTTCCTTTCCAGCACTGACACTACAACCAGACCCCTCAAATCTGAGAAACAGCATGAGACTCCTTGAGAGGAACCATACAGTTTCCGTCTGCAGGGGCATGCAGATAGCACCTCATCAGATCAGATTGTCGCTGTTCATCAGGTGGGGAAATGAATTAAGCCTCAGTTTCAGGGCTACTGGGGGAAAAGAGTGAATACTCTCCAGCTGCAAACAGGGTTTATGGTACTGGAGACATCCGATCCCCTCTTTGACATATTATGGATTCAGACTAGGGAGAAGCTGGCTCTGCCTAGCAGTTCCAACTTTCTCAGCCCAGCCAAAGATATCTTGTCTGTCTCCATTCTCTTCCCTACCTGTATCCAAGAGAACAGACGGGATGTTAAACCAGTAGCCCTAGTCTAAAGGCCCACTCTATTACTTCATTGGTGGCATGCATTAGGCAGGTTCCCCGGGTGGAAGTATACAACATAGCAACTTGGAGGTCGGTGCACACTGGCACCAGACACTACTTCTTGGGAAAGTCATGCTACACTCCATATCTAAGAACTGCTCTCCCAACATCCTCCTGGTGGAACACGGCTTGCTAATCTCCCATGAGGGGGAATGCAGAGAGGCCCATGTCATACGTTTCACCCCCACTCTGAACCTGAGAGTATAGATGTGGGGACCTGCATGTGAACCTCCTAAACTTAATTACCAGCTTAAATCAATAGGCTGCCACCACTCCCAAGGACTAAGTCCCTTCCCTGGGTAGTCTTGAGAGACTCCTTCACCAATTTCCTGGTGAACACCGATCCAACCCCTTGGATCTTAAAACAAGGAGAATTTAACCATCCCTCCTCCTTTCCCCCACCAATTCCTGGTGAGTCCAGATCCAATCCCCTTGGATCTTAACAACAGGGAAAAATCAATCAGGTTCTTAAAAAGAAGGCTTTTAATTAAAGAAAAGAAAGGTAAAAGAAAAACACCTTGTGGAGATAGCATACAAGCTGATCTCACAGACGACAGATTTAAAACACAGGATGTTCCCCTGGGCAAAAACCTTAGTACCCACAAGAATACCCAATTTGATTATTCCCCTAATACCAAGACAAGTTACAAAAAGAAAATAACATAAACCTAGTTATTCTTTTCTAAAACTTACTACTCTGATAAGAGGCTGGTTCCTTGATCTTTTCCACTCCGGCTGAAACTGAAACTGACTTAAACAAAGGAAACTTCCCTTCTTCCTTTTGAAACATCTTGTTCCCCCATTGGTTCCTCTGGTCAGGTGTCAGCTAGGCTAGGTGAACTTCTTAACCCTTTACAGGTAAAAGAGGCATTAACCCTTAACTATCTGTTTATGACAGGCCCCGGCAAGAAAGGTTACTTACTAGCTATCGTTGTTCTTTAAGAGTATCTTCGCTGCATTCACCCACCCACCTTCCACTATGCTTCAGAGTTCCATATAACATCAAGTTTAGTGGTTTGGGAGAAAAGGCTGAGGCAGTTGGTGGTGCACTGATTCATTTGCAGAGCAGGGTGATGATGTCACTACTGTACAAGATCTCATTCACAACTCCTTCATCCCATCAGACACTTGCTTTTTCAAGGCAGTTCCACACTTTGCTGCCAGGAGTGCCATATCCCACAAATGTGAACGTGCAGAGGAATTTCTCAAAGAACATCACTTACTAGAAAGTAACCTTTCTATTTTTCATAAATGCTATTCAAAGACAAATCTTTTTATTTTTTGTATATCTGCCTGTTCAAAAGCCACTTCAAGCAGTAAAATAGCTGAAAAACAATCACCTTTAATATTTTATATACATTAGCTAGCTACAAATCAATGCAGTCACTCCAGCTCGTTTTCCCATAAGCATAATATGATAAGGTTCCATTGTTAAACATTACAATGAGTCTTCAAAAGCTTTACTTCTACCATTCACCTTTCACTGGATGTATAATTCCTTTCAAAGAAAACACGGTTTTCCTCTAGCATGTTTGCCTGTTTAAGGACTCAAGGTACTTACTGAGCTCTTTAAACTCTCTTCATTTTTTTTAGTAACATACATTTGCATTAGTATTCTGAATCTTAAAAATAAACAAGTTTCAGGTATATTATTTATCCAGCATCATCAGTGTGTATGTTACTTTTTAAAAAGATTAGAAAGGTCCTATTTCATAGAATTTGCAGTCTAAATTGGAACAATACCAAACAAAGAATTAGAGGATGAAGTGTGAGAATGGAAGCCAGTAGTCATAGTTGATTAGCGATGGAGCAGTAGGTGAAAGGAAGTGGGCTGGTTATTGTTGTTGGTGTTTCAAGAAGAAATCTGGAGAGAGATAGTCAGTGTTGCAAAGGAAGAGAAAGTGGGCAGGATGGGTAGGGGCAGCAGGGCTCCAGCAGTGATTTAAAGGGTCCTGGGCTCCCCGCAGCGGCTGGAGCCCCAGACCCTTTAAATCGCCGGCGAACCCCACTGCCGCAGCCCCGGGGTAGCAGCAGCAGGGCTCCAGCAGTGATTTAAAGAGCTCCGGGCTCCCCGCAGCAGCCGGAGCCCCAGACCCTTTAAAGAGCCGCCGAAGCTCCGCTGCTACCACACTATACGCGAAACCATGTTATATCGGGTCGCGTTATAGCAGGGTAGAGGTGTATATTGATTTCAGTTACAACACAGAATGCAAAGTGTACAGTGCTCACTTTATATTTATTTTTGATTATAAGTATTTGCACTATATAAAAACAAAATAAATAATATTTTTCAATTCACCTAATACAAGTATTGTAGTGCAATATCTTTATCATGAAAGTTGAACTTACAAATGTAGAATTATGTGCAAAAAAACCTGCATTCAAAAATAAAACAATGTAAAATTTTAGAGAACATAAGAACATAAGAACATAAGAAAGGCCGTACTGGGTCAGACCAAAGGTCCATCTAGCCCAGTATCTGTCTACCGACAGTGGCCAGTGCCAGGTGCCCCACAGGGAGTGAACCTAACAGGCAATGATCAAGTGATCTCTCTCCTGCCATCCATCTCCATCCTCTGACGAACGGAGGCTAGGGACACCATTCTTACCCATCCTGGCTAATAGCCATTTATGGACTTAGCCACCATGAATTTATCCAGTCCCCTTTTAAACATTGTTATAGTCCTAGCCTTCACAACCTCCTCAGGTAAGGAGTTCCACAAGTTGACTGTGCGCTGCGTGAAGAAGAACTTCCTTTTATTTATTTTAAACCTGCTGCCTATTAATTTCATTTGGTGACCCCTAGTTCTTGTATTATGGGAATAAGTAAATAACTTTTCCTTATCCACTTTCTCAACATCACTCATGATTTTATATACCTCTATCATGTCCCCCCTTAGTCTTCTCTTTTCCAAACTGAAGAGTCCTAGCCTCTTTAATCTTTCCTCATATGGGACCCTCTCTAAACCCCTAATCATTTTAGTTGCTCTTTTCTGAACCTTTTCTAGTGCTAGAATATCTTTTTTGAGGTGAGGAGACCACATCTGTACACAGTATTCGAGATGTGGGCGTACCATGGATTTATATAAGGGCAATAATATATTCTCAGTCTTATTCTCTATCCCCTTTTTAATGATTCCTAACATCCTGTTTGCTTTTTTGACCGCCTCTGCACACTGTGTGGACATCTTCAGAGAACTATCCATGATAACTCCAAGATCTTTTTCCTGACTCGTTGTAGCTAAATTAGCCCCCATCATGTTGTATGTATAGTTGGGGTTATTTTTTCCAATGTGCATTACTTTACATTTATCCACATTAAATTTCATTTGCCATTTTGTTGCCCAATCGCTTAGTTTTGTGAGATCTTTTTGAAGTTCTTCACAATCTGCTTTGGTCTTAACTATCTTGAGTAGTTAAGTAGTTTAGTAGAGCCTGCAAGTCCACTCAGTCCTACTTCTTGTTCAGTCAATCGCTCAGACAAACAAGTTTGTTTACATTTGCAGGAAATAATGCTGACGACAAGTTTTGCTCGATAATGATCCAAAGCAGTGCACACCGATGCATGCTCATTTTCATTATCTAAGTCAGATACCATCATCAGAAGGTTGATTTTTTTGGTGGATTCTGTAGTTTCCACATCAGAGTGTTGTTCTTTTTAAGACTTCTGAAAGCATGCTCCACACCTCATCCCTCTCAGATTTTGGAAGGCACTTCAGATTTTTAAATTTTGGGTCAAGTGCTGTAGCTATCTTTAGAAATCTCACATTGGTACCTTCTTTGCCTTTTGTCAAATCTGCAGTGAAAGTGTTCTTAAAATGGACAACATTTGCTGGGTCATCATCCGAGACAGCTATAACATGAAATATATGGCAGAATGCAGGTAAAACAGAGCAAGGGATATATAATTCTCCCTCAAGGAGTTCACTCACAAATTTAATTAACACATTATTTTTTAAACAAGTGTCATCAGCATGGAAGCATGTCCTCTGGAATGGTGGCCGAAGCATGAAGGGGCATATGAATGTTTAGCATATCTGGCATGTGAATACCTTGCAAAGCCAGCTACAAAAGTCCCATGCAAATGCCTGTTCTCACTTTCTGGTGACACTGTAAATAAGAAGTGGGCAGCATTATCTCTCGTAAAAGTAAACAAACTTGTTTGTCTTAGCGATTCGCTGAACAAGAAGTAGGACTGAGTGGACCTGTAGGCTCTGAAGTTATGCAACAACAAATACCTACGTTTATAAGTTGCACTTTCACGACAGAGATTGCACTAGAGTACTTGTATGCAGTGAACTGAAAAATACTATTTCTTTTGTTTATCATTTTTACAGTGCAAATATTTGTAATAAAAATAATATACACTTTGATTTCAATTACAACACAGAATACAATATATATGAAAATGTAGAAAAACATCCAAAATATTTCATACATTTCAATTGGTATTCTGTTGTTTAACAGTGTGATTAAAACTGCGATTAATTGCGATTAATTTTTTTGTGTTAATTGCATGAGTTAACTGCGATTAATTGACAGCCCTAGTTATAAGGCTTAAATTAGGATTTACTGTTTCATTATAAAGTTAAAGATAATCCTTTCTGAAAAATGCCTGAGCCCGATCCTGGGAGGGCGATGAGACAGGACAGAGCTGAGCACTTTGCGGGAGACTCTCATTGCTGCTTCTTAAGATCGAGCCATTTAAGTACAAGGGAAAAGGAGTCTCTTATTTCTTAGCACAGCAGAAATGCCAGTGATATATAGTTATCCTGTAACCTCATACCCATTCCTTAACTTATTATCTGTAAGGATAGTTTGAAGGGAAGACCCTAAAATAGTCTAACGGAAATGGGTAAGAACAAATATGCTTTTGAAATTTTTGCCCAAATGCCCATTTTCAAAAGTGACTTGGGCCCGGATGCACAAAAGGAGTTAGGTGACTAAAACAGGGAGTTAGTTGCCTAAGTCCTAGGCTCTACTGTGAGGCACAAAACACCCGCTGAATGCCATGGGTACCTAAAGTTGCTTAGCACCTGACTTTCGGCCATAAAAGATTCCTAAATGGCTATATTTCTGCCTCTGAACATGTTCATGGCTACCTCACTGTCCTTCACTCAGCCAGAGTGACTCACAAACCAGGGGAAGATAGTCCTTTGGACACCCAAGAGTTGGCTGTGGGGCCCAGTCCAGTAGGCAGCCTCTAAACTTGAGGTGCGAGGGCAGAGGAAGAGACTCTTTGACAGAGACAGAGCAAGTGCCCAAGCCTGAACATGGCTTTAGCCTAGTGTTTCTCAAACTGGGGTTGCCGCTTGTGTAGGGAAAGCCCCTGGCGGGCCGGGCCAGTTTGTTTACCTGCCCCACTGGCCGCGGTTCGCCGCTGCAGGCCAAAGGGGGCTGCTGGAAGCGGCGTCCAGTATGTCCCTCGGCCCACGCCACTTCCAGCAGCTCCCATTGGCCTGGAGCAGCGAACCGTGGCCAGTGGGAGCCACGATTGGCCGGACCTGCAGACGGGGCAGGCAAACAAACCGGCCCGGCCTGCCAGGGGCTTTCCCTACACAAGCGGCGATCCCAGTTTGAGAAACACTGCTCTAGCCTGGTGTTAGAGCACTCAGCCAAGATGAAGGAGTCCCACAATCCATTCCCCTTGCTCTAATGACCCTATTTATCTGGAGTGCAACAGTTTCAACAGGAAAGATTGAAGGAGCCCCACATCAGAATATCCCATAGTCCAGTGACTTCAGCACTCACCTGAGAGGTGGCAGATTGCTGTTCAAATTGCTTCTCCTCCTCTGATGGAGGGTGGACTTGAATTGGGGATCTCCCATATCCCATCTGAGTACCCTAAACACTGGCTAAAAGTCATGAGGGAGGCGTCATATTCCTTCTCCTCCCTGGCTTTGTGCAAAAAACACGTCAGGTGCCTAACTCCAAAGAGGGTCCTCAGTTGTTGTGGGTGGCTAACAGAGATAGATGCTTCCATGAAGAATGGATTTAGCACACACCCATCCAGACCTTAGTCTACATTTAATTTGTAGAAAATTGAGCTACACAATCACAAGAGCAACGTAAGTTAGACTGACAAGAATTTTGTATTTTCTTACAGTTAAGATATTATTTACAAAATCCAGGAATTAAAGATAGTTTAATCTAGATGTATCCCCAGTAGGGGGCTTACAAGCTAATCAGATGTGATAAAAAAATTGTATTGTATGCACTTTATTACAGAACTACAGGGCAATATTGACAATGTGAGTTGAGATGTTTAGCATTTTGCAGGAGGCTTGCAGCTGTGTTGGGAAAAGGAAATGAACCAAAAGATCTCTCCAGGGGACTGGAAAGATAAAATGTACTGCTCATAATGGCCAGCAAGTTCCCCCTCACTGATATAATACTAGAAGAAAAGTATGAATAGATATTCTCATTAGTCTTGCAAAATAAAATAGATACAACATACATGACAATATATTGGAGGGGATGCTGTAAGGATTCTTCTTCTTATCTTCTGGGTTTTTCCAAATTGAAAAACTTCTGGTCTGATGTCAGAAAATTGATTCAAGAGTTATTTCAGAGGTGTGCCCTCCCAATTTGTATTACTGTGCTATTAGGAAAGCATCCTGCTTTTATGAACTTAAACAAAGATGTATAGCTGTTCAGAGTCTTTGAGTGCAGCCTGGGTGCATTCAACATGATGTGTCAGATCCAAAGCTCTTTGACATCAGTGAGTATATATCCATTTATTTTAAAGGGCTTTGGAGTGGACCCCGTGCATGCAAAACCAATTCGTAGCTAGAAAATGTGGTTCACAAGAATAACAAAATTATGAGAAATGGAATGACTTCCTTCGTATATTACATTAACAACTTAACTACTGAGGAAAGATGGACAAACATGATGAATTGAATAAAAATAAATCACGGATGTAACTTTTATGATAATAGGTATACTGATGGCAACTCTGTTTTATTACCTTTTTTATATATATGTGTATATTTGTCACCTTCTCCCATAATACTTATGGAGGAAAATAACCTCTATTGTCAACAGTTCTACTTGCCTTGGAGAAAGTGTAAGTAAATAAAAACACAATATATCGGAAAAATTACATATTTTTCAGCAATAATAAAAGATGTTTTGTAACATAGTCCATCAAGCAGTGTTTTGCTGTTAGCTATAGAAGCTTGTTTGAGTTCAATTTAAGCAAAGCTAACAATTGTTTAGAAAAATGGCTTTACATTTCCTCTTTGTGATAGTTCTGATTGTTTAGAATAGGTCTTCAGTATCTTCTTAGCACTCAAACTATTATGGATTAATAACCTTTCTTAATAACAGTCACATTCTTCCACATTACCACTACAGGCAAGTCATTTGGTACATTTTTCACCTTGTCTTTGGACTGGCCTTTTCAGTCTGATGAATCACTATCAGAAAAATGATTTATCAGAAATCACATTAATTAACCTTTAAATATAGACATTGTAATAAAGATCTTTTCATCCGAACAACACTGTTGTACTCTAAACTTGGATTCTACAAGATAAAGAACCACAACTGTAAAAGAGGGGCTGATGGGAAGTAGGAGAAACTGAACCACCTAAATCCCACAAATACTTTTCAAATACCCAGCTTACTTGCGAACAGCAGCAAGCTAAGCTGAAATAGGACTTAGAGCCAAGCCCAAACCACAGCACATCTGTAATAGGATTGTAGAATCTATGACACCACCTAGGAAGAGAAAGAGAGAAATTTTCTGCTAACTCACCCTGTTGGCTGGCGTTAGAATCCCGCGTAAAGCTGCTGAGTAAATTATGTTGGCTCTTTATGATAGGTATGATTTATTCTTATGAAACTAAAGGCAGAGACAGGTAGATATTTCAGGAATCCCTAAAAATAGCAAGGCTTAAGCTGAAAGCTTAGGTTGAAGTTTCTGTTCTGTTATTATTTGAGTTCCCAGTAAAGCCAGACCCCCAAAAGGAGGTGGATTTGGTCATATAACAGCATATGTACACTTCATTTTTAGTACTGGGGAAATGCCATCTGATCAAAGCCTTCTCAGAACCGAAAACTTCATGATCATAAATCAGAGTGTTCTTGGCACTCCTGACTTGGTGTTCTGCCAGACCTTCCTCTTCCAGTGGTACATCCCAACCTTTTCTAGCAGTTTCTCCCCCCCACCCCTGCATTGATTCTTGGATCCAAATTTTGTGCATCCACAGGCTCTGTCCAGCCCAAGTCTCAGATCCATGGATTCTGCGTTAGGGACTGAGTAACTTTTGCATTTATTCTGGCTTTTATGCTGGTGTAACTCCATTAAAACCAACGGAGCAAAACTGCTATAAAACTGGCGTAACACAGTGGTGAAACAGGCCCTTAATGTGCTGTTAGGAGCAGTAGGTGAGATGGGGGCCCTCCTAATCTGTAGGAGCAGCAGGTGAAATTCTTGAGGCTACGTATACACTACAAAAAAAAGACCCCAGCAGCAAGTCTCAGAGCCTGGGTCAACTGACTTGGGCTCACGCTACAGGGGTAAAAATAACAGTGTAGATGTTCAGGCTTGGGGCGGAGGCTGGGCTCTGAGACCCACCCCTGTTGCCAGGTTTCAGAGCCTGGGCTCCAGCCCAACCCCAAACATCTACACTGCTATTTTTAGCTCCGAGTGTGTGCCCCTGGAACCCAAGTCAGTCGATCTGGGCTCTGAAACTTGCTGCCAGGGGGGGGGGGTCTTTTTTGTAGTGTCAACATATGGAGAGTTGCATATTATATATATAAACTTCCCCTGCAAGTGGTGCATCAGTATAACAGCGATTCTGACCAGTGACACTGTTACTTAGCCAGAGAGCCAAGAACAACTAAGCCTGAAAATTAGCAACAGGTTCATAGGAGCTGAAGTACTTCAAAAATGGGGATTGCAAAGTGGCCCTGGAAACAGAAGATAAGAAAGGTAAATCATTACCTAATTATTTTAATAGCGTTTCTTTATGTGTCTGAAAATCTCAACATCACCTCTTTTCTGTTGCCATAGTAACACTTCAAACCCAGCTGCGAGAGCCATATAATTCATTGTTACTCAGTCCAATCTGATGCTGCTCTGCACATGGATTGGCATGCAATGGGTACTCAGTGAATGGCATAGTCCGAGCAGCCATCTAGAGATCACAATTAATGTTTTTATTATCAAGAAAGGTCACTGTGAAATTTACTTTGTTTCCTCCTTTACATTTCAGAAACCTTTGAAAGCTCTGCACAGCACATCAGATGCAGCACGTTAGTGAAAAGACATTAGACACAGCATCAGTGTGGAACGAATGTTGTTTCTTCACTGAACACACTCAGTCAGGCAGCATGGTTCAAGCTGCAGGATGTACTTACAGTGAAGTTTGCACCACCACTACGCAGCAAGGAATTCATTGCTACATAGTGACATTGAACTCCACAGTGTCTTCTGAAGGAGTTTGACACCTCCAAGCACAGCTGTTGCTGGCATAAAGGAAATTTGGAGATTGCCACTGAAGGTGAAATCCTGGTCCCATGCAGCACCTATGTGTTTGTCTGTGGACAAACACTGGAACTGGAAGGATGAAATTATCCCAGCCTTCCCCCCATGGCCGGTGCAAGGATGTTTTGCGCCCTAGGCGAAACTTCCACCTTGTGCCTTCCCCCATCCCTCACCCTCCGCCCTGAGGCACACCCCTCCCCCCGCTCACCCCTGTTCCATGCACGAGCACCCTGAGCACGCCATTGCTGCTTCACTTCTCCCGCCTCCCAGGCTTGCGGCGCCTAAGCTGATTGGCGCCGCAAGCCTGGGAGGCGGAAGAAGTGAAGCGGCCATGGTGTACTCAGGGCAGGAGGCGGGGCAGGGGTGAACTGGGGCGGGGAGTTCTCCTGCGTGCCCCCCCTTACTTGCTGCAGGCGGCCCCCCCCCCACGCTCCCCTGCCCCAGCTCCCTCCGCCAAATGCCAGCGGCGACTGGGGCAGCTGAAGATCCGACTGCCGCAGTCACTGCTGAAGAAAATGGTGCCCCCCAAATCCTAGTGCCCTAGGCCACCGCCTAGGTCGCCTAATTGGTTGCACCGGCCCTGCTTCCCCCAGTTCAAAATGTGTGTGAAGATCACAGGCATAGCCAGTCAAAAAGCAGTTGAGCATAGGCAGGCCAGGCTGTTTGTGGACTCACTGACTTTTATCCTTGCCCTTCCACAAAGCCACTCCCATCATGTGCTCTACTGCAGGATATGGCTCTATGGGGTACAGGTGGCTGTGACCTCTTTGTGGCCTGGCTCTCTTTGTGCAGCAGGTACAGTGGCAGCTGCACTGCATTTGGTGCCCTCTGCGTCAGAAGGATTTCAGTTGAAAATTCCTCTCGAAACAAACTACCAATTGTCAGAGCACGTGCATTATTTTACAGATTCAGAAATAAGGAACAAGTGCTTTTTGGCAGGGGATGAAAAATCCTCTTTTCAGAATTTACTGTCATAAGAAGGATCAGATTATATAAGAAATCCCTAAATTGCATTTAGTCGAGGCATCCTGTTGTCACAGAAGGGGTGCAGAGAGCCGTTAAATCCCAGACGGCGTGCAGAGCTCAAAAATACTTCATTTGGCTGTTATTGAATCCTTTGAATTGATAGTGTTGATCCCACATAGCTTGGGTATTGTATATCATTGATCTAATGATTTTGTGTGTGTGTCTGAACAGGTTTTTTTTATTTTGCACAAGTATGTATGAAGACTAAAGAAATGCAGTCACTGTACAGAGCGTATTCTTACACACTTAGCTATGCCAATGGAATGGTTAGGTGGGAATATAGCAAGGATTTGGGTATCGCTGGTTGGGAACTTTTTAACTTTCTGAGGGGTGGAGTGGGAATGCTGCTTCATCAAAACCAAAAGATTTTGCAGGAATATACCAGTTTGACATGACTTTCATCATGAAAGTTTTCTCCGGTCCAGGATGGAATTTCTGGTCAAAACCACACACCCACCTCTTCTCCCCTCCCAAATACCCCTGGAGTCTCACCTGGGATGTGAGAGAATCAAGGTTCTAGTTGCTGCCATACTTCAGACCACAGACTGGAAATCTGGCTTTCCCTCATCCCAGGTGAGTGCCCTAAAATCCAGGGTGTGGGCTATTCTTTCTGTGTCTCCTGTTGGAGCTGTGTAAAAATAGCTAGCTCGAGACACTGTCTATATAGTCCAGTGGTTATGGCACTAACCTGGCTTGAGAGAGCTAGGTTCTAGTCCCTCTTCCAAAGAATATTTATGCAAAGTAGAACAGCTCCAACAGAAGACATTGAGAGGGATGTACCCCAGAATACCCCAGAGCCTGCTGGGGAGGGCCCTGATGTGGGAGAACTAGGCAGAGTAGGGACTTGAGCCTTTGTCTCTCACATCACATGTGAGTGCCCTTAGCACTGCACTATTGGCTATTCAGGATGCTCTCTTTGTTTTTCCATGGAAAAACTTCATCGGGCTCAGTTTCCTCCTGAAGTGGAACAGGAAACATTTTGAAATCCAAAGTTTGGTTGGACGGGACACGTTTCCCATCCAGTTCTAGACTTCGGTAATAGGTTCATGAGTAGATGAGGTATCAGCAGTTAGATATTCAATAAAGGGTGTATTAATACTACACAAACCTTCTGAAAGACATGTGATGGGATAAACAGCACTAAGAAGAAAAGAAGCAAAACAAAGAGAGCCTGAAGCAGTGCTACCTGTGTAGAATTCAAAGATAGGGTAAATGGGGAACATTATTTACCCACTGATGTGCAACTGGAGCATAAAAGCTTTGTTAGAGACATAAAATAAGATTGGTTTGAAGTGAAAGGTTAAGTAAGATGGTGGGAAATTTAGCTTGTGTCTCCTTAATAAGTGTAATTCCAACAACAATTGCCATATCAGATTGCAAGCACTAAGCTGGTTCATGCTTGCAAAAGTTATTCACTAAAGCCTTGCTGTCCCACAAAGGGAATCGATTCATTGGTCCCAGCTGGGTGTTGGCTTTGTTTTACACTTTTGTTATAATGAACATTTTTTTATATCAGTATTGCTCTTAAAAATCATTTCCACTAAAAGCTAGAACAAGTATACAGTGTAATCCGAGATGCACATGGAAATACAAGTGAATAGAATGGCAAAATCCATTCACTTAAGGACATTGCTGAAGAATAGGGGTGCTCCCTTGGCATGTGTGTTATGGCCGAACAAGCTAAATAGCTGAGTTTAAGTAACAAATCCTATGGAGCTGTGTCAGTACAATCTGTGAATCTTTGGGCCATAAGTCATTTACAGTTTTGGGAGAATTCTTCCAAATTGTTTAAGATCTAGAAATTTGGGATTCCTATTTCCATACTATTTTCAATGCTGTATTCAATGCAGTTCATATTTGTAGGATCTCTATATGAACTATTAGCAAACTGAACTAGAAGTTATCACTTGGGCTGTTCTGAGAGGATGCTTTGAATTTCTGTTATTATACTGATGTGTGTTTTGAACTGAAGATAATTGCTGACCGGCCAGTTGAGACTCACTACTCAGTACTAGTACCCTTTGCCCGTGGGGGTGCTTATGGGGTCAGAGTGTCGCATAACTCTTTGAATATAGGAGACAAAACCAAATCATTGTCCTTTCCATTCCAAATTCAAATTAGATAGTTGTGGTCTGTACAGATACTGAGTAGACTAGGACAGTTTGACAGAATACTGTGCTTTAAATGTCATTAGTCATAAAGGATATGAAGTGTGGTGCTACTCTGAAAAATGTCTGTGCAAAAACGGTGTCATGTAGTTCCAGGTCTATTGTAGCTCAGTGATCCCATATAAAATACACTTAATTTCACAAGAAAGACATATTTTTATTTGAATGTAAAACCTGGTTAATTCAACTTAGGAGACAGTTCAGCTTCTGGATCCCTTCTTATTTTCACATTATCACCAGTAATAGAGGTTTTGTCCTCAGATGTAACTGATGGGAAGAATTCAGCTCTGAAGTTGAAAGTTGGTAAATAATTTTAGTGATAATGCAGAAGGTAGAAAATCCAGCTCCTTTCATATTTGTGCTGGGTCTACAGAGCAATCAGGAATATAAAGTAGTAAAAATATATGTGTTGGTAAAGTCAGCAGATAAGACTGAACGCACGAGGAGCAGATCTGATAACAGTAAAGAGCTGTCTTTATCTATTCTGTTTCCAGTGTGGCACCACACTTCAATAATAATGGAGAGTGCTATTCTCTCTTCTGTAAAGTACAGTTGCATTGTCTACCAGAAAAGACTATGCACTTCATGCAAGCAAAGGCTCTGATTCACCCACTACTGAAGATAATTCATGAATATGGCTTTGGAAACCCTACCACATCAACCTTGGATATTTCAAAAGAGTCTTGCTTTTAGATTTCAGTGGACTGACCCACTTCCAAATCTCATCAGTCGTTGGAATAGCTGCTTGTGGTTCCATTTGCTATTTGAATTCACCTCCTACCTGAAGAAGTTGAGTACATACCAAACAGCAAGCATTCCTTTGAATTCACACGTTTAGCTTTCAAAAAACAGCTGTAGAGGCACAAGTTTTGCCAGTTATCAATTGTGGCAACCCTATCATAATGTCATCCCACACCTAAAACAGACATGCATTTCAGTGGATATTTGAATGAAGGGTGGTCTTAGAGGTTGGCGTCATTTCCCTGAAACTCCCTATTCTGTTAGCAGATGTTGATCTTGATAGGAAATATTAAGTGGATTCTGGTGAGTCATTGATGCAGGTGGCTTGTTACCCAACCTGTATCTAAAGGAGAGTGACTGCCTAGAGAAGAATAATTTAAGTTAATATGTGGGGGGGTGCTAAGGCCAAAGGGAGGGGCTATAGGATTAGCATAGTCTCAGGGAATTTGTGCTGTATTTAACCTATAATTCAAAGGCAGCTATTCACAAGACAAATATTTTATTTTTATTTGTTTTTAGCTTTAGAGAATGGAATTAGAGATAATGAAAATGCTAGATGTAGACAGCAGCACTAATAGATTCAATTTGGTTAATATTCCATAAATTGGTTTATTTGATTTTTAAAAATTCTTTTAACCAGTGCATGTCTTTAAAAAGCTATATACATTTTAAACAATTCACTGTGTTTTTGCTTGCACTCTGGCGGGGGAAGGGCATCAATATCTATGTATTCATGTACTCTGCTGTATAATATAGTAATTTGCAGATGTATAAAAAACTTCAGTTTGGATTATTGTATTTATCATTAATTGCTAAATGATTGAGCAATTCTGAGCATAAATTCAATTTGAGCTTCAACTTCAATTCCGCTTTTCTTGACTTGCTTAATTTGTCATTGTGAACATGGTATTAACACTTTTTCTTTTTGCTATGAATTCTCTTGGGTTTTGTCTCTGTGTTTTGTATTATTATTTTCTTGCTTTAAAAAAAAAGAGAGAAAAAGTGCCTATGAAGTTTGTATATTTCATGTTCTGGAATTACTTTGCTTCATGCTTCCTCAACCCTGACACCATTTGCTCAGACACTCTGAGTAGCCACACTTAAAAAAAAACAACAACAACAACAAAAAACACCTTGATCTTTCTTTGGCAACTTGTGTATCAAAAAAACAGACCTTAGAATTTTACACCTGACTACTTGGCACTAGCTAAACACATCTCCAATAAGCAAAATTTATGCTAATGTTATTCCCATCAAACAGCAACCATTACTGTTGAGTATAAGGCTCAATTTCCATCTTGGAAGAGGTCCATTCAGTATGTCCCTATAATAATACACCTGAATAATTTTATCTTTATATATCTTTTTGCATCCTGAGTGCAGTTTAAAATGAAATGTATTTACACATAGCATTACTAAGCTACAGTTGCCAAGTGGTCCACAGAGTCAATGCTGCAGAGAAGGAAAACTTTGGAGCAACGCCTAACTCTTATAAATTGGTCCATAGGCCCTTTAATGTCCACAAAGAGCAGATAGAGCTTAAAGTTTTAAAGTCTTGTTGGAAATCATCTGCTGTTAACAGCAAGGAATGGATACATCTACAGTGAGGGCTAGAGGGGCCAATGATCCCATAGCTACAAGGAAGCTAATTATTGATGTTCAACCATCAAGCCATCCCCTCCATCAAAGTGGTGCCTGTGGTTACTTATTATTTAAAATCTGCTTCTCTTTCAGTAGAAAAGGCTTCTGCCAAACATTCTTCATTCCCTAACCCTTCCTCTTCTGTCTCCTTTTGTGTAGCTTGAGAATCTCACATCCCTCTTTGTGGAAGTAATTGAAGCTAAAGTACATGGGGAGTAGGCAGAATGGTTGGTCTCCATTTTGCAGTGCTGCATTCTGCTCCTCCTGGCTTGAGTGGGCAACTAAATTACATTTGGAAACCACAGTGCAAACATTGGCTAATTAGCTATGGGAGAAGATACTACAGACATTCCTGACTGGAACACATATGCAGAACTCAAAACTGAAACTTAAAGGGAAAAAAAAATCTCTGATGCAAATCCAAACCCAAAAGGAATTCATTGCTTCTGCTTCTAATCATAGACTCATAGAAAACTAGGGCTGTAAGAGACCTTAGGAGGTCATCTAGTCCAACCCCCTGCTCAAAGCAGGACCAACCCCAACTAAATCATCCCAGCCAGGGCTTTGTCAAGCCGGCCTTAAAAACCTCTAAGGATGGAGATTCCACCACCTTCCTAGGTAACCCATTCCAGTGCTTCATCACCCTCATAGTGAGATAGTTTTTCCTAATATCCAACCTAGACCTCCCCTACTACAACTTGAGACCATTGCTCCTTGTTTTGTCATCTGCTACCACTGAGAACAGCCTAGTTTCATTGTCTTTGGAACCCCCCTTCAGGTAATTGAAGGCTGCTATCAAATCCCCCCTCACTCTTCTCTTCTGCAGCCTAAATAAGTCGAGTCCCTCAGCCTCTCCTCATAAGTCTTGTGCCCCAGCCCCCTAATCATTTTCATTGCCCTCTGCTGGACTCTCTCCAGTTTGTTCACATCCTTTCTGTAGTGGGGGGCCCAAAACTGGACGCAGTACTCCAGGTGTGACCTCATCAGTGCCGAATAGAGGGGAATAATCACTTCCCTTGACCTGCTTGCAATGCTCCTACTAATGCAATGAAAGTGGCATTTCAGCATTAGCTATTGTACTATAACACTACTGTTCCCACTGTAACAATATATATCCACAAAGACAAATAGTTTTGAGCAGTTTAGAGCCAGCAGCCTGGCTTTCTCCTGCTTGGTTTTCTGCCAGAGCTGACCTTGGCAGTACAAACACTATATAGGATGCTAACCAATATAGGATAGTCCGAGCATGGAAGTGGACTAGTTCTGTGCATGAATTATCCTCTGTTATGGATCTTCTATCGAAATCAGACACTGCACTAAATAAGAAAGCAGCCAGAGGCAGATACTTGTTAAACAAAATAAATAGAAACAAGGGTAAAGAGAGACAAGGGTAAAGATACAGCAGAAGGTACGGCAGAATGTGCATCACCTCTCCATCTTGTTCTCTCTAAGTAAGAGGGGGAAACAAAAGCGACACAACAAAGAAATGAAAAGTTACATAGTCTCTATTACTTGAAGTTCTCTGAGATCAGATATTTTATATTTCTCTGTAACAAAAAAACCCCACCCCAACAACATATGTATAGGTGGCATTTTGATGGGCTATTAGGCTTTCCTGGATTCCATTGTTACCAACTCTTGTTATTTTATCATGAACCTCATAATGTTCAGTGTTTTTCTTAAAGCCCCAGCTCCCAGAGTCTAGTGATTACATGAGAATCTTAGCTTTCATTTTAACAAGTTTCTAGCCTTCATAGTTACTGAGAAAAGCTGGAACATTGAACTGTAGAGGCTAAAAAATACAAAGCAAATTAGAACCACCCCAACACTTATTATTTTTTAAATCTCATGATTTTTAAGCCTATCTGATTTTTGGACCCTGACTCATGATTTTTGAATGTTTAGAGTTGACAATACTGGATTATATGTTCAAAATTGAAGACCTGGGTCTACTTCTAAGGCTTGTAGTAAATGTACAGGAGCTTCATAGGAATGATATTTGGAATATTTAATCCCCACTGCTAGAGAGCAGCAGTGGAATTAGAAACTGACTATTTAGAGCAATATTATATTGGGAGACTCTAGATGCCATTCTTTTCTACATTGATTCTTTTTATCAACATGGCAGAAAAGTTTGGTTGAACATGTGTTGGTTCCTTTCAGCCGAGCACATTCTGAAAGCAGATATGTGGATGAATATTAATCTTGCTGTGTCATATTTGTAATATGTACATGGGTAATGGGTATGAAATGAGGAAAGTCAAAGTGAGCTGTGGTTGATTTGCATTATGTTTTGTGCAAATTTGGTACCTACCTAGGTCAACTGGGCATGTTAATATAAAGCTGAGTTTATAGGGAAGGGTTAGCTGCAAAATGTATGTGTCCAAAGGTTTTATAACATTATATGTACTATAGGTAGGGAAGCAATTTTCCAGGGATTTATTTTTTTCTACAATTTAGGTGAAATAGTACAACAGTTTGGTGTTTCCCCTAGTTAATTTTTTGTTTTAATTTTAGAGTTACATTTGGGAGTCTTATTAAAAAGTTGATCACTTTACATAATTTCTCCACAAAATTGCAAAAAAAAAGAAGAAAACAAAATGCATTCTTGTCCTAAGTTACTATGAAGGGTACCATCTTGGGTAACACACTGGGGACCTCCAAAGCTAAAAAGAATGAGCCGCTTCAGTTTAAGCTAAAGAACACAAGTCTATCTTAACAGGATTTGTAACAGACTCATATTCTCAGTGGACTGGGCCCAAAGGAGGACCTGTAACATGCACACTTACCAATGGGTTATTTTAACATGCATCATTAGACTTCCCATGGGAAGCAAGTCTAAGGGGAAAGACAATCGAAAACAGTTGGCAGTTTTTCAAAGAGACATTATTAAGGGCACAAGAGCAAATTACCCCACTGCATAGGAAAGATAGGAAGTATGTATGGCAACAGACCACCCTGGCTTAACCAGGAGACCTTCAATGATCTAAAACTCAAAAAAGATTCCTACAAAAAGTGGAAACTTGGACAAATTACAAAGGATGAATATAAACAAATAACACAAGTATGTAGGGACAAAATTAGAAAAGCCAAGACACAAAATGAGATCAAACTAGATAGGAACATAAAAGGAAACAAGAAAACATTCTACAAATACATTAGAAGCAAGAGGAAGACCAAGGACAGAGTAGACTCATTAGTCAATGAGTGTGGAAAGACAATAACAGAAAATGTGCAAATGGCAGAGGTGCTTAATGACTTCTTTGTTTCAGTTTTCACCAAGAAGGTTGGTGGCGATTGGACATCTAACATAGTGAATGCCAGTGAAAATGAGGTAGGATCAGAGGCTAAAACAGGGAAAGAACAAGTCAAAAATGACTTAGACGAGTTAGATGTCTTCAGATCACCAGGGCCTGATGAAATGCATCCTAGAATACTCAAAGAGCTGACTGAGGAGATATGTGAGCCATTAGCAATTATCTTTGAAAAGTTACGGAAGACTGGAGACATTGCAGAAGACTGGAAAAGGGCAAATTTAGTGCCCATCTATAAAAGGGGAAATAAGGACAACCCGAGGAATTACAGACCAGTCAGCTTAATTTCTGTAGCTGGAAAGATAATGGAGCAAATAATTAAGCAATCAGTTTGCAAACACCTAGAAGATAATAAGGTGATAAATAACAGTCAGCATGGATTTGTCAAGAACAAATCATGTCAAACCAACTTGATAGCTTTCTTTGACAGGGTAACAAGCCTTGTGGATGGGGGGAAGCGGTAGATGTGGTATATCTTGACCTTAGTAAGGCTTTTGATGCTGTCTTGCATGACCTTCTAATAAACAAACTAGGGAAATACAACCTAGATGGAGCTATGATAAGGTAGGGGCATAACTGGTTGGAAAATCATTCCCAGAGAATAGTATCAGAGGGGTAGCCGTGTTAGTCTGGATCTGTAAAAGCAACAAAGAATCCTGTGGCACCTTATAGACTAACAGACGTTTTGCAGCATGAGCTTTCGTGGGTGAATACCCACTTCTTCAGATGCAAGACTTGCATCTGAAGAAGTGGGTATTCACCCACGAAAGCTCATGCTGCAAAACGTCTGTTAGTCTATAAGGTGCCACAGGATTCTTTGTCCCAGAGAATAGTTATCAGTGGTTCATAGTCATGCTGGAAGAGCATAATGAGTGGGGTCCCACAGGGATTGGTTTGGGGTCCAGTTCTGTTCAATGTCTTCATCAGTGATTTAGATAATAGCATAGAGAGTACACTTATAAAGTTTGCAGAAAATACCAAACTGGGAGGGGTTGCAATTCCTTTGGAGGATAAGATTAAAATTGAAAATTATCTGGACAAACTGGAGAAATGGTCTGAGGTAAATAGGATGAAATTCACTAAGGAGAAATGCAAAGTACTCCACTTAGGAAGGAACAATCAGTTGCACACATATAAAATGGGAAATAACTGCCTACGAAGGAGTACTGCAGAAAGGGATCTGGGGGTCATAGTGCATCACAAGCTAAATATGAGTCAACAGTGTAATACTGTTGCAAAAAAAAAGCAAACATCATTCTGGGATGTATTAGCAGGAGTATTGTAAGCATAACATGAGAAATAATTCTTCCCTTCTACTCCGCGCTGATTAGGCCTCAGCTGGAGCATTGTGTCCACATTTCAGGAAAGCTGTGGACAAATTGGAGAAAATCCAGAGAAGAGCAACAAAAATGATTAAAGGTCTAGAAAACATGACCTATGAGAAACCATGGAAAAGACTGGGTTTGTTTAATCTCGAGAAGAGAAAACTGATGTGGGACATAACAGTTTTCAAGTACATAAAAGGTTGTTACAAGGAGGAGGGAGAAAAATTGATCTTCTTAACCTCTGAGGATCGGACGAGAAGCAATGGGCTTAAATTGCAGCAAGGGCGGTTTAGGTTGGACATTAGGAAAAACTTCCTAACTGTCAGTGTGGTTAAGCACTGAAATAAATTGCCTAAGGAGGTGGAATCTCCATCACTGGGGATTTTTAAGAGCAAGTTGGACAAACATCTGTCAGAGATGGTCTAGATAATACTTAGTCCTGCCTTGAGTGCAGGGGACTGGACTAGATGACCTCTCGAGGTCCCTTCCAGTTCTATGATTCTACGATTAATTGTATAATCAGTGCACTTGCCATCATATGGCTTTGTTCAGGGTCCATATTAAACATTATTTGCATGCAACAGGGGGAGATCAACCTTTGAGGCCTCTGAAACTTCATCATTCCCCACCATACGGATAGCAGTCCTCCAGGTGGTCAAGGCCATTCTGTGCTTTTTATTTAAAAAAAAATCTCCTTATGATGATAGCCTTGAATTTGTCTGAGTGAAATTTTTATTCTGATTTTTCCCTTAAAGAACATGAATTAATACCTTTTCCCATACCACATCCTCCCAAAGCTGCTTGTAGGTCCACATGTTTTGAGGGAATGCCAAACCAATCTACAGTTCAGTGTCATTTGGGCATTTGCTGATGGCACTTAGTCCACTGCAAGCTTCCTTCTTCCTATCCAGTTGCCTGCAACTCACTCTGCTCCTCTGCTAAATAGGTTAGCTCAGTAGCATGAGTCTAAGTCTTCTCTATTGGTTTAAGCAAATAAATCCTGCATTCTAATCCTGACTGACATTGAACTCTCTCTATGGCATTAGTCATGTCATTTTGGGTATGTCTACAGAAGTCCCGAAACTGAGGGGCATGCACGTTTTGGGTGGAGCCATAGCTCCTGGTCCTCACCTGGCCCAGTCCCCAGCCTCAGCGCAAATCCACACCAGGCCTGGCTACTGACCCCCACTGCAGCCTGAATGCAGCTCCATTCCTGCACCTGCCTCTAGCCTCAGCCCCTGCCTATGGCTCTGGCCCCACTCCCAGCCTTTGCCCCATCCTCAGTTGCAGCCCCAGCTTAGGCCCCCTTACCCTGTCCGCGTCCCCTCCCGCCCTGGAGCCATGGCCCCGCTCCTGGCCATAGCTCTGGGAGAGCTGGGGGGGTGCGGCCCTCAAAAGTTTTGGGACTACTGATCTACACTGTGGTAAAAAACCCTCATCACTGAGCCTCAGAGCCTGCAGGCTTGGGCTGTGGGGCTACACAATTGAACTGTAGCCTGAGCCCTAATGTCTACACGGCAATTTTATAGCCCCATGGCCTCGGTCCCATGAGCCCAAGTCAGCTGACTAAACACCTTAGTTTCCCCATCCCTGAAATGGAAATAAAATATTCCTGCAGTGTTGGTAAGCATTGGTTGTGATGATTAAATTCCTAATGTTCGTAAAATGCTCTGCACATGCTGCATTTTATACGCATGTATAAAAAAACAATTGTGGAGTGAAAGATATTTTTGAAACGTGTGCAGCAAGGCACAGACCCAAGCACATACAGCTGGCCTCAATTTCTACAACAGGAAGCTGAGGAACACAAAGAGTCTCCCCCATTTTAAAGCTAAGTCTGTCTGTTTAGTTGCCCAGGAAGACCTTGAAGAATCAACTCATTGATCTCCCTCAAAATCCTCATGCCATCTTTGTGCATAGTGATGTGATTGCAGTAAAAAGGGTAAGATAAAGATTTTAAAAAATCACAGGCTCACCCAACAGTACTAAGGCTGGCTCTGGTGATGGCAGGGAGAACTCACATAATTCCTTTGTTACCAAATTTTGGCTAACTGCTGCAACCTGTATGAACATAACCGAAGACTGGTGTTATATATTATCTCTATGGTCCTATTTGTATGCATGGTAATGTACAGAGCTGCAACAGAGCCTAGCTAATATTGTTAAAGTTGGTTATTTTGCATGTAGACAGGGCCTAAGCAAGATACAACTGTGATCTAAAACAGGGGTTAAACATTGTTCTGCCAGAACTATCCATACCTGGGATATCAGGGCAAATTAGGATTTACATTCCTCTTCCTGCATTTGCCTTAACTCTTTGCTGAAGCCCAGGTTAGCATTTTGTCATCTTCAGTCTTTTTAGAAAGCATTACGCAGGGCTAAATCCATGGCTGACTTTTAAATCTTATTAATAGCTCCCAGTCATCTTCAAGGAGAAGATGGCACACAAATTGCATAGTACACAGATATTGCAAACAAATAAGTATCTTAAGCAGCTATTAATATACTCCCAAACTTTTAAAGCTACTGGGGTGAGACAAATGGTGTATAGTTTGTAACTCCGGGTATGTCTACACTTTGAATTAGAAGGTGTAATTTCCAGCTTGAAGAGACATACCTATGCCAGCTCTGACTGAGCTAGTGCACTAAAAAGAGTCTGTAGCTGCAGTGATGTAAGGGGCTTGCTGCCCTGAATACATACCTAACATCTTGGATGGCATAATACTCAGGGTGGCTAGCTCCTCATTCCACTGTAGTTACCCACTTATTTTAGCTCGATAGCTTGATCAGAGCTAATGCAGATATGTCTCCTTGAGGTGCAATTGATACCTCCAGCTCAAAGTGTAGAGCAGGGGTAGGTAACCTATGGCACGTGTGCCAAAGGTGGCACGTGAGCTGATTTTCAGTGGCACTCATGCTGCCTGGGTCCTGGCCTCTGGTCCGGTGGATTCTGCATTTTAATTTCATTTTAAATGAAGCTTCTTAAACATTTTAAAAACCTTATTTACTTTACATACAACAATAGCTTAGTTATATATTAGAGACATAGAAAGAGACCTTCTAAAAACATTACAATGTATTACTGACAGGCGAAACTCGGCACACCACTTCTGAAAGGTTGCTGACCCCTGCTCTACATAGACCCTTACTACAGCTTCTGTGTTTAAAGCACATTTGAGCGCTGAGTGAAAACTGTGGTTAAGACCCTCAGGATTTGGCCTTTCAGTTTTACAGATTTTAAACATCTCCATATGGAGCATGTTACTCCATTTCATGAAAAAGAGAACATTTGCTCTGACTTTGTAACTGTTCCTCCAAACTGCTAGTAAAAATAAAATACACAAAGTCTTTTTATCCAAATGCCAATTATCATGAAGATCTTGCCATCTAACGTTGTGTCAGTCTCCCAAGGTCAAGGATCAGTTGAGGTCAAGTAAATGAACAGTTTTCAGATTGTCTATGGCCATTATAAAAAAGTCACTGCTGTTTGACAGAATGTGTGTCCACACTGTTTGAGACCTAAAAGAAGAGGATCATGCTAAGTGTACTTGGAGACCTCAGATAACAGATTGTTAAATCAGTCAAGAAAAATATTGTGCTGGCTTTGCAGCTTCCAAGTCAATAATGACCAAAACCTGTGAATTAAAATACTTAGGAGAGAGAGAGAGAAAATGGTTTTATCTCATCAAGACATATAATCTCTGTACTTTCCAGGAAACACTATAATGTTGACTGCATTGATTACAAAATTCAAAAACATGGAAAAAGAAAAGTTGTATGCTATGTTGGTAGAAAAGAAGGGAACCTGACCTTCAGTATAACCACTGTTATCCACAAACTCTGGGACAGATCCAAACCGTTGTTCATTCTATAAAGCATGTTAAAAAAAAATGTGTGCATGGGCATGGCATAAATATTGAGCAACTGCCACCAACCTTGGTTTAAAAGTGTCGTGCAAAGGAGATGATGATACATGTAGGAATTTGAGGTGTTTCATTTTGTACACCTGACCCTCCAGTCTGAGAATGTGCAGTGAGACTACTTCTATTTTCTTTTGGAGTTCTATTTTCATTAAGCTCTTTGGAATGTTCTTGGGCATCAGAGATATTTATGGAACACTTCCCCACAACTGTTTGGTACTGTAAAATATTTTCATAACCTTTACAGTATTTATGCTACTAAATAATTAAGACCAGTGGTACAATGGATGACGCACTAGATTTTCCCCTTTGATACAGTCTAGGTTCAAAACCCAATTTAGGGCAGAAGTGAAAACAGACTTTCAGTGGGCTCCAGCCTAGTCCCTATAGACAGTCCTTTTATCAAAACCATTGAACAGTTGTCAGTGACAAAAATAATCTTGCAGGAATACTAGGAATAGAGACTGAGGTGTATCTTCAGGCCAGTGTTCTAGAAGTTTACATAAATCCTGCCAGCACTAAACTTGACTCTATTAATTGTTCTGAGAACTTCTCTTTCATGTTCACTGTTCACCCATTAGTACTTTTGAGGGGAGAAGGAAAACAATATCCATCAATAAGCTCTCTATTTGCTATTTGGTTGGCAGTCATTCTGTAACATCTCTGAGTCTAGTGACTATGGCCAGTTCACATCAAGAACGTGAACAAAAATATCTTCTACACAAGATCTCTTCTAGTCAAGATAGCAAAGAGTATTTCAAACATAAATTAGATCATACTCTCTCTAGTACAAAGGGAGGTAGAGTGGTTGGAAGGGCTGTAAATAGACTATGACCTTCAAATCCACTTCCTAGGCCATTGTTATCCAAGTCATGTAAAGCTTGAAGGAATAAATTATTGAATCTGCTATAGTAGCATCCCACTTTCTAGTTATGCCAGTCAAACATTAGCCCCTGTTTTCATGGAAAATGATCTGATGGTGTCCCACTCCTTTCAATGCTAAAAGGAGCACTGAAAAAATGGTTTTTGTGATGTACTATCCATCTTGTTGATTTGTTTTTCCTGTGTGAAAATCCTCTGTATTTCAGTTTCCCATGCTGCCTAAACTTAACCCAATATGGACTCCAGACTGTACATTTGTAAATTGTAAAGAAAAGTTTTCTAGTTTTTTCCCTAATAATTCATGATTGCCCAAATTTTCTCCTGTAACAGGTATCATCTTTAAAAAGTCTCTGCAGCAGTATGTGAAAGAGTGGAATATTCTGGGAGTTGTAGTCTTTCAAACAGAGCTCTGCAAGTATATACCTGTATTGGAACACTACAGCTCCCCGAACTTCCTAGTGTCACTGCCTATGAAACGTCCTGCAACATGACTAGCGTAGGGGGGAATTCAAGGATTTCCAGCACTGCAAATCACATACCTTATTTCATCGGTGTATTGAGGTAATTGAGAACTGAAATGCAAGTCTATGGGCCAATTGTGTGTGGAATTGGGGAGAGAATGAGGAAGGAAAGCTTGGTATAAGAGATAATATTATCACCTGGAATCTGTCTTCATCACTTGGAATCTTTAAATCTAGAAAGATATTCAGTCTAAAAGTTATGGTACAGTTCTATCACAAGTCATTGGACTCTTCAGTGTTTGCTTACATAATATTTGAGAATAATTCTTCCCATTGCAAGAATGAATAACTCGGTGAAATGGCTGGTGTTATGCTGAAGGCCCGGCTAAATTATTATCACTGTCTATTCTGGCCTTAAAAAAATATGGAATTTCAGATAGTAGTGATAGATCAACTCAATTTGTATATTTTTAGGAGCTCATCATCTGTATTATCTTGACTGGCAAAAGAATACCAGAAATTTCACAGGCACAGGCTTGCTGGTGAGCATTGTTATTTCTGCAGCTGGTCAGTCAGTAGAAACGCCTTTTCTACTGTATTTTAATACTTCTGCTTCTGGCCTCAGTTGGTATCTAAAAGCGTTGTGGGGAGCAAAAATGAAAAATTATGAGAAAGGTAATGACAGTTTCTAGATCCTCAAAGATTTCAGTTGAGTGCAACTTGTGGGCGAAATTTAGGGAGGTTCCTCATTTTATCTGAATGAGTTTGTTTTTCCTGTCAGCTGCGGCACTGAGATCTGTGTTGACATGCAAACCCTTTGTGGCCCAACTCTAGAAAGAAGCTGGACATTTGAGCTGACAGCTATTTGTAGTATAAGGTGAATTACAAGTGATAGTACTAATACACTATACATCTATAATTTAGATTTAATGGAATAACTCACATGCATACATTTATTCATGCACATAAGTGTTTCACAGAACTGAAGCCTTAATATACAATATAAGGACATCAGTCTGGGGAATAGTGAGGGGGGGTGGAGAAAGGAGGGCCACAGACAGCTGAGTACTCAACTCCCACTGAAATCATTCATCTCACAGAAGGGAGCTCTAATTGATTGTGCCTTTCTGGCACATCTACTAATATTTTCAATCTATTTGAGGTATTTGACTAGCTTTGTGTTTTACAGTCTGTGTCCTACATACACAAATAAGTTCCATAAACACCCAGCACATAGATATGTGAGAAGCTGTATGTATAATTAATGTTCTCCTGGACTGGGAGATGTCTATTTATAGGTTTATCTAATAAATAGCACAGTTATGACAACAACAGAGAATGCCAAGAATTTCATAGAAACTATAAATTTAACTGTGTCCTAAGCACACTTAGGTTGTTTAGGGCAGCTCCAAATATGAAGACATATTGGAGATACCTGCCTACCTTGGTAAATAGGCTGCCTGCTTTCGAAGATATGTTGCTACCTTCTCAACCAGCCCCAATGTTGGGAAAAAAGCATGTCTTCTGAGATACAGTACAACAAGGAAAATAGGGAACAGGGAAAGGATAGTGGTAAGGAGATGTGTTTTTATTAGATGACAAGTCCCTGCAAGAAAAGCTGAAGTTCTATTATTGTTAGTTTTAAATCATTTTCTGATGCAATGTGGAGAAAGCCTGATCTTTCTCCATAAAACCATAGTCTCTTTTACAAGAAAACAGTAGATTTATTTCAGCTTTAGTCAGACCTTTTCTTTTCTTTTCTTTTCTTTTCTTTTCTTTTCTAAAGGTCATGCAATCAGCAAGCATATGTATGCTTATATGAATACCGGTGCTTTTGAAGGTGAATGTGCATATTCAACACTATAGTGATTTCATTAATTTTATTTAGTACTCAGGACACAGCTTTCAGCAAGTCACTGACTAATAGGACAAAATAATTAGTCACATACAGGAATACATTTAAAAAAAAACCACACTGGAAAATCAACTTCTATTTATCCCTGGTAGGGTAATAGTTATTTGAAGGTGAAGGAAAATAAATATGGCCATTGTACAATGTAGTTAATAAGTTAATTCGTAATGGTGATGAGCTCCTCCATTGTAAGGAAGGAGTGAAACATTTGTTTCCTTTTCCACAAATGATCTGTCAAACAAATCCCACTTGTGAAGCAGGTAGAACATTATAGGTCAGAGCTTGTCACCCTCACTTATTGGTTGAAATCAATAGAAGTACTTGCAAGGTGAAGTACTACTCAACATGAGTTGGGTAAGAAGATCTGGCACTGTGTTTTGAAGTATTAGTGTTCTCACTAGTTTAAGGCCAAAATTTGCCTTCACCTACATCCCATGGGACTCCATTGATTCAGGAATGGAAAAGGAATTGTGTAAGGTGTAGTTCAGGATTGAATTTGGTCATCTAAGTCTATTGAATGAATGTATTTGTCCCCCAGAATGTGATGTTATTCCATAAAAAGACAATAGATTGTTTATCAGTCTTTTCCTTGTCATTAGGGATGGGCCATATTCGAATCCCAATTATGACAGTGTAAATTGTATAACTCTGTTTATGTCAAGTTACTCTGGATTTATGCCAGTGTAATAGATCTCGCTATGACAGAGCAACTGTTGATACTCATGTATATTGTGGGAAGCATACATGAAGAAAGCCACAGATCTGCAAGCACCATTAGTTGATAATGTTCCCTAACCAAATTCATTTAAAGTATTTGTCAGAAAATGTAAAGTCAAGAACATAGGTCTAAATACATATTTTGGTCCCTTGAACTCTGTAAGAGGATAGTTTTCGTTTTATAATGTATTACTGTCATATAGCATGAAGCGAGTTGGTCAAACTATGGCTCATGTATAATTTATTCCATTCATTTAGCCCTTTTCTCCAGTCACAAATGATTCGTGAATATAATATATTTTGATTTTCATAATTGTGTTGTATGAAATAGTTTGAACTCTTTAGCCTATTAATTATTCAGGAACTACTGACTTGGCATATCATCAGCTATCCACAGTCACCTAAGTTATTTGGCATTGCTTCTGCATTCCCAGTTGGATAACTGAAACTTTTTATAAAAAGGAGGGAAACTGGAAGTTTCAAGTTAGCTGAGCAAACCCTTCCTGCACTAGACTTTTGTTTCACATTCTTTTAACTGGAAATCATTCAGATTAATATTTATTGGATGCAGATAAGAACTTGGTTTGGAATACCACTGAAGCAAATTAATTGAGGCAAATATTTTTTTGGCAGTATTCAATGCAGTTCTAAAATTTGAGGCCTTCTGTTACAATAAACTGCTGTTTTTTTAAATGTGCATCAAATGTAGCTGATCATACTGATGAGACTGTGCTTAAATTTGGTTGACGTTGATTTATGTGAAGAATAATCCATTTAATCACAATAAGTGAGAAGCATTAGCAGGTATCTTAAGTAGATCTGTATGTTGACTTATCCATCATTAATTAATGTACAAGTCTTTTTACAACTGTTTATATGAAGGAAATTGTGCTACAGTGATCATGTTTTTCAATAACCACACCGTAGTAATACAACCATCCCATTGCATTGTATGTGGTGGAAAGGAAGAACCAAGTCCCTTCCAAACTTGTCTTTACATTTTTAAAGAAAGGATCCTGCTTCACTTGTGGTGAGCTCTCTCCACTTTGGATTTTCCATTGTGACTCAAGCCAATGTGTCCCAAAATCTTTGACATCAGTTTAGCCAGAGAATATTCCATGGCCCTGCAAAAAGTTATGCGTATATTTAACTTTTACTCTCAATGTGACTATTCAAAGTTAAGCTTGTATATAAATATGTACAGGACTGGGGCTTTTTAAAAAAATACAATCTGGGATATAGAGTTACAATTAGAGCTGGTCAAAATTGTTAAGTTGAAAAGTAGCTTTGATTACAAATGGCTTTTTATCTAAAGCAATTTTTGTTAATTGTCAATTAAATTTTCCATTTTTCAAGAGAAAACTAAACCTTTTATACAGATTTTTTTTTCAATTTTTGTTTTTCGTTGAAAACACTAAATGTTTTGCACAGGAAATACTGATGTAAACAATTAAAAAAAAATCTATGAAAAAAGGCATTTTTCTCCCAGCTCCAGTTAGAATCCATATATTCACCATTGATTGAGACCTTTTTCCTGAACTGACATAGACATCTGGTCACCTAATTAATATGATGTTACTGACAGCTGTTATTAAGAATCATTACAATACATTTTTCCATACTAAAGAATGCTTGCTATTGTGAAGTAGGAAACACCTTCAACTTCCCTCTGAAATTTTTGCATTGAGCAGAGTGGAAGTTTTATACTCGTATCCAGCAGAAAACTTAACGCTGTATAATCTTGTTTCCTTCTGGATTTCTTGTGCTGATGGAGATCTGATTCTAATACCGTCTTAACGTACTTGATGAATTTGATAAAGGGAGCAGCACAAGCAGATTGAAGATATTAGTATGGGGGTAAAGGAGGCCTCCTGCAAAGCACTCATTTAATTAGTATTATTGACAACTGGGAACTAAGTCATACTGGTCTAATTTCAATTTCATTTTTTCTGTTACAATTCCACAGAACAATAGAGCCCAGTTATCTCAGAAGTATCATAGAGGGAATATGCAAGATGGGAAAGGTATCCCACATGAAGTTAGTTTCATGTCTTTTATTCATGCAAATCTAGTGGGATAGACCCAAAGGTGGCAGGCAGTGTACAATAGCAGATTCAGATTGCAATGAATAGAGTTTAAAGCCAAAAAGGACTGTAGGATCATCTAGTTTGATCTCCGTTATATCACACACCATTAAGTTGCAGCCAGTTACCCCTGTAGTAAGCCTGATGGCAGGGAAGACTGGCTGAAAAGAGGAAGCTTAACATCGTCTTCCACTTTGTTTCTTTCTGCCTTTCCCATCACTAGCCAATCTCAATCTGTCACAGGGATCCTCACTCCTATATCTGTTTTGGCCTTTGTTGTCATTCTGTCCCATTACATAAGGAGATTTCCAAGAAAACAAACCAAGAGAGCTCTGGAAGAAACAGATAAGGAATAATTGATTTGTTGTATCTTTTAAATATCATGTTCTATATCATATCTATATCATATAGAGAAGTTCCTGTCTCTATACACAAACATGGGTTTTCTGTGAGGCCATCAGTGAAGCAGGCTTTTTTCCTGCTTCAGAAAAGTAATGTGTATAATTACTTCCCTTCTGCAGTTGTTAGTCTGCATTAATGTTCAACCGACGCATCCGCACTGCTCTGCTGAACATATCACCCCCATCTGTCAATCACTAAGAGGAAGCACTGCATGAACCCGAAGTAGTGATTCTGTTCTGAGCAAAGCTTCTTCAGCATGCACATTAGCAGGAGGGGCAGGTGGATTAATAGCCTCTGAAGAAGAGCTGTCATCAGGCATAATTCAATTTCTGGCAAGTGTAGGCAATCAGTGTCTCCTCATCTTCCATCACACACCCTATATATATATCAGCAGCACCAAGTATCTTTTATTTTTCAATGCTCCATACAAAGAAAATACTTATTTTCCCCCTCCCCCATGCCAAGCATTGCACATATTGTCAGTGTTTACCATTAGAGAGATACTTTTAAGTATCCAGCTGTTGCATTTCAGTGCTTCTCATGCGGGCATGGACAGAGCCCAACAATCAATGTGATTGGTAGCAAAGTTATTTATTTCTCTCCAGCATACTCTTATATACAATTATGGCAAGCAATCAAGCAATTGCTAATTGGTTAATAAGGTACACACAGGCACAGCTATAACTTCATTGGATAACTGTCATCCTGTACAACTTTCTGATTTATTATCCTGTTTACTGCCTACTGGCAGATGAGAACCAGCCCAAGGCCAGCATCTCACTACACAGCTCACAGCCTAATTAGCCCGTCCTTGAAGCCTAAACACCTCAGCTTCTCACACTACCATCTGCCAAGTTAGCAAGATATTCCCACATCCAGCTCTTTACTGGAGGGACTCAGTGACTCAAAAGAGAGCAGCTATATTTTGTTGTGAATATAAAACATTGCTTGGTTTTGGGGGAGATTTTTTGGGTTTTCTTTTTAAAAGTTAAATGTTAGTTCTTGTGAAAGCTGCAGGCCTGTCAGCCCTGAAGAAGGAGTCCCCTGTTAACCATATAACAATTGTAGCATGGGCATCAGCAGTGCAAGCTTCCTTCTGCTGCCTCAGCCATCTACCTCAGCCCATTGGGTGTCCCAAGGTGTCCCATTTCCATCCTCATTTAGTTCTTGGCCTCTCTCTTGAGAGTGCCAGCATCAGCACTAAAGTGATTGGCAGAAGAAGGGTACTGGTTAGTGCCAAGTGTAATGACGGCCTTGTGATGTGGACACCTGATGAGGTACCAATGGGTGATTTTGCTCATTTTGGAGGGCACCAAACAGCCTTCAAATGGTAACAACATTCAGTCACAATTTGACCTTGAAATAATGTCCTAGATGTGAAAGGCTCTGTATACCATTATTAATTCCTGGAGTGTCAACCACCTCTCCCCACCCTCAAAAAACAGCTGCACAGTCTGCTCAGTATGACCTTTCTAAATCCTATTCAACTATCTCACACCGAGAGAGAGGGGAGGGGGCAAGAGACTGCTTGAAGGCTTATGTTTATATTTATCAGCTGGAGCCTGCAAGTGCACATTTATCATTGGGGTCTGCCACTCCAGTTCTAAAGGAGGAGTGGAATCAAATATTGCTTCCCAGCTGCTGTTTTTCTATTTATGAAATATGTTATTGAAAAATAATTTAATACCTTTGTAATGTCCATGTTTCTCAAGCAAGTGAACAGTTCCACTCCAGAGTCCCCACTGTGTTCTGTAAACTCTGAATTTATTACATACTGAACACTATCAATACTCTCCTACATTTTTAGAGTATCCATTTGCCCAGAAGTTATAATAGGGAGCAGCATTTGATGGAAGTGGCACATCATCCTTTTTATTGTTGTCCTACATTTTCAAAAGGCTCCAGGGTGGTAGCTGTTGCAACATCCTATGGCAGTCTCAGACCTTCTGTGGTTACACTTCTTAATAAATGGGGGAATTCAAATGTCTAAAGCAGGTGCAGAGTTTTCAGTATAACAAGAAAGCTGCAGGATGTCTGTTCTCAGAGTGGAAACTACAAGGTGTATTCCATAAACAAAGTAATGATAATTGAAGTCTCTATCACCATAGCAAGTTAAAGCACACTATAAACAACATCTGCCAACATGCTACAAAATCATACCAGGCTCTATTATTTGAAATCTATAAGAACTTCATCTTTTATACTGGGCTCTGCCCTGAAGTCTTTAGTCATTCTGGGCTAGACTGTGGCATTTAGCCACAATCTGATATAGGGAATGGTGCATAATTACATCGCCCCAAAAGGAGCACTGGGGGAGATGGTGGCTGCCTAACTCTCAATCCCCCTGGCACTGCTGCCAGGACATGAGGCATGTATATTTTGCACCAGTCATTATGGAGAATGCTCTCCTTCATGCAACAGCCCCACTCTTTGGTCTGGTATGGGAGCGTGACCCCACCTTTTTTTGTCTGCTTTGATCCCCATAGGATTGGGGGATGAGGAACAGGAGGGAGAAGTCCCTGTGCTCTTCAGAAGGTATTTTGTACTGTCCTTGAGCAGCTGCCAAGGGTAGAGAGGAGGTTTCTTGTGTGCCCCTCTGCTACCTGAGCTCGCAAACAGACCCCCTGTGCTAATGCAAAACTTCCACTGACCTCTCTGGGAGTTTTTCCTGAACACAATGGGGCTTCATCCTGCAAGGTTCCAAGCGCTCTGACCCTGATTCATCAAAGCGCTTAAGCACAAGCTTATCTTTCAGTACATGACTAATCCCATTCAAGTCAGTGGGGCTACTCACGTGCGAAGTGCTCTGTTGGATCAGGGCCAGATTGCTCAGTACCCAGCAGGATAGAGCCCAGAGTGAGCAAAAACGTCAGGATTATTCTCTTGGTGAGATATTTATAAAACATGATGAAAAATTGGCTCATATTGTTTGAATAATGTTGTACCTTAAGGCAGAAAAGATATGGGATCAGGAAATGAAGAGTTATGGAAGATGTTAACCTACGCATTCAGCTCAAACAGATATATTAGATTTGCTATGTTTTGTGAGAAAAGATGGATAATAACATCACTTAAATTTTTATTACTTTGTACAGAGTATGTGATGCGCTTAACTTTTCATTTTTTATGAGTGAAATTTAATTAACTATGTTACCACCATAGAAATAGCTCAAAATTAATACTCATGATGGAAGTCAAATACTGTATTGAAATTGAAATACCCATTAAATCTGGAGACATCCTAGGCACCCAAAGTGCTGTTCTGTCAACAACAGAAGAGAAAAGCTATCAAGTAGATACCTTCATAGATTCCAAGGCCAGAATGTATGAATCCTGCAGTAACAATTGCAACCTGGATATTACAAACTGTTATGTAGTAAGCAAAGGGACAAGTTTATGCAAGCAGAATTTTAGAATATGAGAATATCAGTGGATGCCATAAACTCTTTGTCTCTCGCCATCACCACCTTTTCCCAACCCTCTACCCAACCATGCTCCATCTGCATTTCCAGAAACTGCTCTGCATGTAACAGGATTTACTATGTTTGAAATGTCACTTCAGCCCAGGCTTGGTGGGTCTGATATTTTTTCCTCTCACTACATCTCATTTCTTGGATATCCTCACTTTTACAGGTTTTGATTTTGTATTATTTAGGCATTGTCATAACCATATTATAGCTTCCATTCCAAGGAATATTGGGATTCTGGAGCTTCTATAGGTAAGATTTTCAAAGGCACAAGTTGGATTCAGATGTCCAACTTCCATTGACTTTCATGAGATGAGCACTTAACTGCCCTTTGTAAATCTCTCTTCTGCATCTGTTATATGATAGTGAGAGGTCATAAGGTGATAATTTAAGCTTGTGTCCAGTGAGTTGGCTCACATGGCATGGACAAAGAGAATTGTCAGGTAGCACAATAATAACCTGGTGCCTCAAAGCCAAAGTTTTGACACCTGTGAGTTTGAATGGTCACTTAGAATGGGCATTTTTATAGGCCCCTATGTCATGTTTACCCAAGGAAAGTATGTTAATAAGACATTTGAACATGCCAAGCACCACTTAGTATTGAGTGTAGGTGGGAAATTTATGTTTAAAAATGAATTAATTGATTGGAGAGACAGAGTAATGCATAGAGCTGGGTGAAGAACTGATTTTCAGTTTGGTGACTGAACCAAAAAATGAAACACACACATTTTTCAAATTTCTTGGCAAAATGAAACATTTGTGGGGGTTTTTTGTTTTTTTGTTTTGAGTCAAATGAAACATTTTGTTCAAAGTGAAATGTTTCATTTTATTCTGGTGGTTTAAAAAAAAATAATGTAAAATTTAAGGAAGTACCTAAATGAAAAATCTGTCCTAAACTTGAAATCAAAATGTTTGGTTTCAGAAATGCAGAAATAAACAGTTTTGACATTCCCAAATTGGTGGTGGTGGTGGGGATAGAGTTGTTTGGTTGGGTTTTTGTGTGTGTGTTTTTAACTGAAACATTAGCCGAAGTTGATCCGAATTCACTAACAGTTTCAGTCACCAAAATCTGCATTTTTTGGTGAAAACTATTCACACCAAAAAAATTCTCCCAGTTCTAATAGAGTAGTTGTTCAGACTCTGGACTTGGACTTCAAAGCCCCAGGTTCTACTCCTTGCTCTATCACTAAGCTGCTGTATGACCCTGGGCATGTCTCTTCTTCTCTGTGCTTGTTTTGCCTCCCAGCCTTTGTCTGTTTTGTCTATTTGGATTTGTAAGCATTTCAGAGCAGGAACTGCCTCTTACTATGTGTATGTACAGGGCCTATCACAGTGGGGCTCTGACCTTAGCTGAGGCCCCCATGTGCTACTTTCATATTAACCACTTTCATATTATTAGTATTCTACCTTTAGCCTTCTCTACAGAGTTAATCATCACCAGCTAATTCATTTTTAAACATGACTCTCCTTGTTCACACTAAGGGAAAAAATTATGTTATCATCATAGAGTTAAAAGTGTACCAGTTAACATGTTTTCTTACATGATACACGTTCCCAGTGTTGACATGAGTTATGAGTAACTCTATAATCCAGGATAGATGCCAGGGTGGCTTTCCATCTGAAATGTGAGGAACTGTAATTGCATCTGTTGCACCACTACGTCCTGGAGCTATATGCTGTACAGTACAATATGGTAACAAGAATTACGTGAATAGTTGAAGCCAGTGCTTTGGACAGGATATGATCACAGAGACTGTGCAAACTTTTTAAATCCTGGTGATTTCACTTTATGAAGGCCATTCATTCCTAACAGTTAAAGTTGAAGAATTAAGAACTTGGTTCCAACTAGAGAACTAGTACGAAAATGTGTATTAAGAGGATACTGGTTAAAATGACCTGAGAAGAGTCAAAATTACAGCTCAGGATCAGCCATAAGCTAGTGAATGTTTCTGGATTTTAATTAAGGAGTTCATTCTAAATAAACTTTTTTCATTTAATATTAATATAATTGGTGACCTTGTTGGAGACTGTTGTTCTCAACCGTTTCCTATTATCGACCATACTACATTGTGGGAAGTGCCTATTACTCTACTTAGGTAGACTCTTCTCTGGTGTAGACAATGGGATGGTACCCACAATGTAAACTCAGCACACAAGGACTTTGTTGTTGTCTTGCTACATAGGAGCTTTGCAATAATCATAGTTTTCAATATCTATTGATCTTGCAAATTTAAGGAGATGGGTTACAGGACTAGATGAATCATCATCTGGTCTGATCTGATATAGCTATTATTATGCAGTAGATAAATAATTTACAGTGTAGCAGTCTGGGTAGCATCAAAGATGGGGAGCTCAGCAGAAATATAGCAGGATGACATCCTGATGGAAAAAGAAGATATGTTTGTTTCTCTGGACAAAAACAAGAAATGCGTTAGCAGCAAAGTTTGAAGAATGCTGAAAGAATTCTGACTCCAAGCTATTTTGGAAAAGGACATAGGGCTGAATGCTCAAAAGGAGCTAGTCTCTTCACTTCTATTTCAAGTGCTAACTTCCATTGAGTTCACTCAGCCATCTAACTCTACTTATTAAATTAAGGAAGGAAATTAGTTTGGCTCATTCCTAATGATAGGATAAAGTATAGGACTTAAATAAAACAAATTCTATGCAGGAAAAGAACATGATTCATCTAGCCCAGTATCCCATCTCCAGCAGCAGGCATTACCAGATGCTTCAGAGGAACATGCAAGAAAATCTGCAATAGACAATGATGGAGTAACCGACCCATAAGGAAATTTTCTCCCTAAATGCCATCAGTGAGAGATCTGTCTATATATTGAAGCATGATGGTTTCTCCCTCTTCCATAACTTTTGTTTAATTCCTACAATGTACCTCTGGATGTCCCTGTTACCCATATACATGTCAAATCCTCTTTTGAATCCCACTATGCTTTTTGCTTTTATAATTATGGCAATGAATTCCACAGACTGATTGTGTGTTACACAACAAATATTTTTATCATTTTTTGATTGATGTTTTTGATTGTCATCAGATGGCCCCTGATTCTTGTATTTCGACAGAGGGTGAATAGAAGTACTCTTCTTTATATCATTTATTATTCCATGTGTCTTTATCAGGTCCATTTTATTCATCTCCTCTCTAAAGTAAATACTGCCAAACCTTTCAATTTCTCTTCACATAGAGAGTTTCTGTGCATCCAATCATCCTTGTCACTCATCTCTGAACTCCTATTTCTAATTTTTTTTGGTAGGATGATCAGATATGAATATAGTATTCCAGCTAAAGGTTTACCATTGATTTATATAATAGCATTATAAGATTTTCAGTACAATTCTCATTCTTTTAAACATTTTGTTTGATTTTTTGACTGCTGCTGCACTGTGGACAGAGATCTGAGCTGTCCACAGCTTTCACCAGATTGCCCGGTGTGAACTGCCTGTATTGTGGTAATCTGCATGTGGAGGAGAGCAACTATGGGGCCACTGTTGGTCCCACACATGTGGGTGGGGATTGGATTAAGTCTTCCCTCCACCTTCCAACATGCCAGCAGCATAGTTGAGCCAACATTCCACAGGGAGTTATAAAGCCACAGTTAGAGCTGAGTGAATTTTTTTGGACTAATGGTTTATTCAGCAAAAATGCAGTTTTTGATCCACCAAAACTTGTTCTCAATTTGGATCGAATCTTGTGAATAGTTTTAGCCAAAAAAGTTGGGAGGAAATTCCAAAAAACCCCACCCCCAAAATGTCTTGTTTCAAACTTTTCAAAACAACATTTCAACTTTTTGTTTCAAAACAGTGTTTTGCTTAGAAATGTAGTTAGATTTAATTTTTAAAAGGGTACAAACCATCCCCAAACTAACTAAAACATTTCACGTTTCAGGTCAAACAAAACATTTCCTTTGACCAGAAATGGAGGTTTTGTTTTTTCATATCAGTGAGAAAACCAAAACATTTCCATTTTGGGCTGACCCCAAATGATAGGGTATTTTTCCTGATTTTTTCAGCTTAGCCACCAAATTGAAACACTAACTATTCACTCTGCTCTAGCCACAACTGTACCCTTAGAAATTTGACGGGGAAGTGGTTGCTTCATCACTGCCAGATTCTTAGCTCTGCCATTAGAAACATCATAAAATACTTGGATTCAATCATATGTCCAGCTTACCTTTGCAGCTGCACTCCCCTGAAGGTGCTCTCATTATATTAATAAGTTTGGGAAAGAATGCAAAATGTGCAATGACAGCCACATTTTTGGAGATATTAAAAGAAACCTCTTCAGTCGGGTCAATCACAGTTTTTAATGTGTTGAGCATTTTTACAGATTGTATATTGAGAATCTGGCTGTATTTAGCTAATTGACATGATAGAGTTTCTCCCTCCAATCCCCATCATCATATTCGATATGCAGGCTTAATTACTGGCTCTGTACAATTAAAGGCCATACTCCGATACCCTTAATAATGTTGAATAGTACATAGTCTGGAGATAGTGAATGGAACACCTTGTTGTGCAGTAAATACTACCTAACATGGGTAAAACAACAGAATCTGGCCCCTAATAATTTGTAGAAATCCAAACTCATGTCTAAAATTTAGCCAAATATTAAAGTGCATTCCTTGGCTTCATTATGATCTGAAGCAGCAGCAGATTCTGTCTTTTTATCAAATACCAAGTCTCAGAAACAATCAATGACTTCTGACTCCTAAAATTCTCTAGATCATGAATTAGATAGCAGTGAAATATGGCTAATGAAATGGTCTCTTTGAAGCACCCATAACCACCAGTACTTTAAAAAAATATCTCCAGTCCATTTTAGTCTTGTGAGCAAATAAAGAAGGAGAAATGTAGACCCAAAATCATTCCCATTAAAGACATTTTCTAAAGGAAGAGCAACAAAGAAGTCTAGTCTCAAGGGACAGCAAAAAAGTTCTGGGCTGCTATGAAAAGAATAGCTAATTTGTCAGTGTTAACTTTTACATGATGTAATTCTCTAGGAGGAATTTTAATGTGGTGTCCTCTGTTAAATGCTGAAATGATTTCCTGAGGTGAAACTGACTGGCATGCTAACAGGGGCGGCTCCAGACCCCAGCACGCCAAGCGCGTGCTTGGGGTGGCACGCCGCGGGGGGTGCTCAGCGGCTTCAGTGGAGCATCCGCAGGAGTCCCTGCAGGAGGTCCACCGGAGTCGCGGACCAGCGACCGGCAGAGTGCCCCCCGCGGCGTGCCGCTGTGCTTGGGGCGGCGAAACGGCTAGAGCCGCCCCTGCATGCTAATCAAGGTGCAGCATGTGCACCACTAGAAAAGTAATACTGCTAAAGGTGGCATTCACAAGTACCCAGGAGATTTATAAGGGGTAAAATCCCTCTAAAGTGCACCAAAATATAAATATATATCTAATGGAATGTCAGTGTAGTAAGATAACAGGAAACAAAAGGACAAAAATCAGAAAATAAACCAAAGCTGGTGGTCAGCTAGAGAGATAAACATCTATAGTGAATCTGAATGTCTGCACAGCACTAGTGGAGGGCCCTGTGCCTAAGAGGTATCACAGTGGTTCTTGGTACTTTACAGATATGTGAAAGGAGCCCCCTGCCCTAAAGATCTTACACTCTAACTCAGGAGTTCTCAACCTGGGGGTCATGACCCCAGAAGAAGCTGTGACCAGGTTCATATCCGTTAACATCACCCTCCCATTGTGGCTAGATGGGAGGAGGGTCTTTTATGTTTTTGTTATAAAATGGGGTCACAGTGTGGAAAAGATTGAGAACCACTGATCTAAAAAGACCAAAAAAATGGTGGATGAGTGGGAGAGATGCACTATAAAAAAAAGCAAATGAGCAGTTAAGTCATTCTGTCTATCACTTTGTCCCTCCACCTCTTATTTTAGCCTTTTTTACCACAGCCCCTTCTTCTCACTGGCAATTTGCCAAAATGTATGGTATTTTTATGTTGTGGCTTAATGCTCAGTAAAGGACTAGTGCATACCAAGAATTTCTACCTGTGTCTTAAACAAGGACAGTTGCCCAATGAGAAAGGGTACTGCCAATTCTACACTCTTAAAATAGCTTAAAATGGTTAATCAGTTCTCTGTTTTCTCACAGCATCCCGTTTGCTATCAAGTTTGGCTTTCAATGTTTAATTATTTAAATGAAAATTATGTCAGAACTTTTATTCCAGATTAATAAGCACATGCTGTACAGACAAGACACAGACATGATATACCCTAAAGGATTTATTGGCACTATTTTCGGATGACATGTACTACTCCTAGAGGACAAAGCTAACATGTAGCATGAGATAAAATGGGCTTTGGATCTGGCCCTGTAATGGGGTATTCACCCCCACACAAACCCTGAGCAGATTACTGTGGGCCAGAAAGGGCCAATTAACCTTATATGCTGCACCTGGAGGAAAGACAGGGATTGATAGGCCCTAACAGCAGATGAGGCTGAGATAAGATTATAAAACAGGATGTGAGAGCAGGAAGAAGCTCAGGTAAGGGGCCTGCAGTCACTCTCTAGAAGGAAAGAGAGCTGGGCAGGGATAAGGAGGAAGTCCAGGGAGAGAGTAAGCCCTGGGATCCAGTCCCCAACTAGGGTGTCTGGCACGAGGCCAAGAAGGGTGAAGTAGTTACAGAGCAAAGAAATCTCGGGTGGTAAACCCAGAGATAGGCAAGGAGATAGAGAGGTGGGGTGGGAAGGAGCTCAGGGAAACAGTAACAGAGTCTGTAACTGAGTAGACCTAGACTGCTGGCTCATAGGGTCCCAGGGCTGGAACCTGGAATAGCAGGCAGGCCCAGTTCCCCTGTCAGCCTCTGGGAAAGTGGCACTGGACCTAAACTTGTAACAGAAGACTGTCAGAGACTGTGCCTAGACAGCTTGTCTGGTGGCACTTTGTTACCCCAGAAGATGTGTCTGAGATGCCAGTTGTCCTAGAAGCCACTAAATGTTTGCGTGGCCTGACCAGGAAAAAAAGCTTAGACCTGGACTTTTCATTCCTTACACAATACACACATGTCCAAGGAATTACTTTTACCTTTTTTTCCTCATTATTTTGGGTGACACGGTGTTCAGTCTGATAACAAAATGATTGTTTCAGTGTTTATGCTACTGACTAGAGCAGGGGTTAGCAACCTCTGGCACGTAGCTCGCCAGGGTAAGAACTCTGGCAGGCCGGGCTGGGATGGTTTGTTTACCTGCCGTGTCCGCAGGTTCGGCTGATCGCAGCTCCCACTGGCTGCGGTTCGCCGCTCCAGGCCAACGGGGGCTGCGGGAAACGGCAGCCAGCACATCCCTCGGCCCGCGCTGCTTCCCACATTCAGCCACGTGCCAGAGGTTGCTGACCCCTGGACTAGAGTGTTATATTTACTATTATTCATTTACTTTATGAGGTTATTTTTATATAAGACTGACAAGCCAATATACTTACTCTCTGCGTGTACTTATTCAACTGTGACCAAAATAGCCTCTTCTGCAATGGACTTGTGTAAGGGTATTTGAGAAGCCCCAAGAGTGAAGTGCTGGTGATATTGCTGGCTCCCCCAGAAAAAACACATCAATTACTAGAAATTAGCCTGAATCACAACCTCAGATCCAAACTAGCCATAATTCAAGATGGGGGAAATGTCATGGGAGGGTTACTTCACAAATTTTTAGCCATTTTGCTCTTAAACCTCATAACAGCTGGTCACAACATTCAAATCTGCCTGTGGATGGTCAATGTAAACACTGTCTCGTGGCCCACCAGCAGATTACCCTGATGGGCTGTGTGTGGCCCGTGGGCCACAGGTTGCCCACCACTGGATTACACAGTTACTTTTTTAAACCCTATTTACACCCCTAATTATCTTCTCGGTGTTTACAAACTAATTGTTTAATAATTTTGTCCATTATTTTTTCAGGCATCAAAGTTAGGCTGACTTGTCTATACTTATGTAGATAGGTACTTTAAAGATAAGGTACTATGTTTGTCCTTCTCCAGTCCTCTGGAACCTTGACTATCCTCTATGAGTTCTTAAACATAATTGCTAACCGTTCCAAGAGTGCTTCAGCTAGCTCCTTAAGTATCCTAGGGTGAATTTCATCAGCCCCTGACGACTTGAATACATCTAACTTATTTAAATATTCTTTAACCTGTTCTTTCCCTATTTTGGCTTGTGTTCCTCCCTTGCTGTTAATATTGTGTTGAGTACCCAGTCACCATAACCTTTTTAGTGAAGACTGAAGCAAAATAGTCATTAAACACCTCAGCCTTCTTGATGTCATCAAGTATTAGCTCTTCTTCCCCACTAAGTAGAAGACCTATACTTTCCTTCATCTTTCTCTTGCTCCTAATATAAAGAACCTCTTATTGCCTTTTATGTCCCCTGATAGGTTAACTCATTTTATGCCTTGGCATTTCTGATATTGTCCCTACATGTTTGTGCTATTCTTTGTACCCCTGCCACCTCTCATGCCACCAAAGCTACACTTCTATTTTTAGCACACTAGCTCAATCAGATCTAGTGCAGGTATGTCTCCTCAAGCTGAAATGTACATCTGCCAGCTTTAGTGTAGACATACCTCATGGCACTATAAAATACAATCCCTGCCAACTGAGTTGGTGTGAGGATAGCTTATGCAAGTGAAAGGTGTGCTGGAAGGCATGCTGGGGGAAGTAGCACCACTAGAAAAGGGTGTGCTAAAGGAAGCACCAAGAAAAAGGTATACTAAGTGGTCACAAGGGTGGGAAGCAAACTTGGGGCATATTGAATCCAGAAATGGGACTGAAAACTGGGTGAGTTTGCCATGTAATTTTATGAATTGCTCCACTGTTTTCCTTTTTTCCCACCACATCTGTGGTCGACAGTTCATCCCAGCCCACCAGTGAATACCTTGTAACACTGTTTACAATATTCATAATGTAAGCAGCACATTCAGAGAGGTTCTTGATCATTATGCGAGGGGCAAGCCTTTCTAAGATCTGTGTATCATACTTGACACAAATATATTTCAAACAAGTACTGTCAAAGAGGACACTGAATCTTCCAAGTTTTTCTTTAATATGGGGTCTGGCATAGGGACAGAGCCTTGCATGTTTTTAAAGAGCAGCAGAGACAACTGGTCAGTCAGTCTTCAGAAAATTTGTTCCAGGATCTGAAGGTTAACAAGAGTGTAGAATAAAAGGAAACTTATGAGGAAATTTTGACTAGGTATTTACCTCTGCATATTTAATGCTGGTTTTTTCTGGTGCTTTACAAAAAATCCCCACATTTTACCATTACCTTCTGTTGCTTAGCCTTGTGTGCTATGTTGATGAGGGATATCCAAGTCCTAGACAGATATAACTGAAAGCTAACCAAATATCAAATTAAAATAAAATTCATTTGGCTATCCTGTTGTGCCCAATTTTAAAGGTTTGTTTATCATTTTGCCAACCTCACATTAGCAAGCTAATATAAATCTGCTTACAGAACAGCAATAACCAATGCCAATGAGCATTATGGACTAGATCCTTCCACAATTGTGCCTACAGAACTCCCATTTACTTCACTGTAAGTTGTGCACTTACTGCAAGGAGACACTGTACTATTATTTGTTATCACTAACTATCATTAGATTCTCCCATTATTTCCATTCTGCTCTCTGAGTCACACTGTGTTTGAAATTGAAAGGCAAGTCTGATAATAGAAACTAAATTTTTGACCCACTTTTAATTTTCTTTATCAACAACACAATTTTTAGGGGTGAAAAAAAAGCTATTTAGTCTCAAGCCAAAGGGAAATTTTGGGGATAGTTCAGTATTTATTATATGAGTTGGGTTTTTGAGCGATGGAATTCAGAAAAAAAGGTGCTGTTATAATCAGTTTTGTCAAACTTTGTCATTAGTTATCCACTTGTACTGTACATCACAAACGGTTTGCCTACTGATCTTATGTATTAATCCTCAATTTGTGTCTTCAGCTGAATTTAAGAAAGTTGCTATATCCTCTATTAGTACTAAGTCAGTTGAGTATGGTACATTTTAGAAGGGATTCTGTGAGCCCTTCAGGCTACGCTGAAGGAGCTTCTGTGGAGTTTGAAATGTATTTCACAATGATTTGAAGATATGTTATAGATTTCTACCTTCTGCCAGGCATGAAAAGTAGAGGTCATGCTGGTTATGAGCTCTGTGGGCTATATCAGTTAAATGTGTAACTTCATTTGAAATTGGGACATCACTTTAGATACAATATCCACTAAAACCCAGTATTGGAAAACAATTGTAGAAGAGGAAAGACTGGCAGGTTTTAAGAGGATTTCTGGACTGTAGGTGGAGAGAGGGCAGGAATACAGGGGCAATATTAAGACTACAGCTAAAAGGTTCACTGCACATTTCCTGATTATTATTTTTTTTTGGCGATTTTCTTTCAAACCAAATAATATTTGTTCTTTACAGTATAATATGATATTTAATTGTGCCTTAATCAAGATTTTGTATGAGAATATATCAGTTTCTGTTATCTTTATGTACTGGACACAAAATAAGTATTTTAAAATCCCTGGAACTAAGATCACTCATATGGGGAGGATAAACTAGCTCCTTTGCAGATGTACTATCCATTTGCTGGCATGGAGTAGAGGGACTTCCCAGGAAGATTTTCCTCACCTCCCAAACTATTTGCTTTTTAGTTGCTTATGTTCCTGGAGCTCTGAGTTTCCACCAGAATCTTTTCCCATTGATTATGTGATTTCAGGCAAGCAAGAACACATTTCCTTTGCCTTATGTCTAACTGAGTAATGGATCGATTGAGCAGTGTTGGCTGTGCCTGTCTCTTTGTTTGTCTCTTTGGGATTTTGTCTGAGGGACATAGATTGAAGATACAGTTAAGTTCTTGCCATTAAAGTGGCTAAAAATAGAATTATATTGTTTCTTTGCAAAAAAAATGTTTCCATTGCATTTGAACTCAGTGAGAGGTATTTTTAATACATGTTAAATGTTAGGAATTTTTTATTAACATGTACAGAATATGACCAGGCCAAAGAACTGTAAGTCTGAAATTTATACATATAATAGGTTCTATTTTTTGAGTTCTGCTTTTACCTTTTCATAGCTTTGTTTACCTAATACTACTTTGTCTAAACACCAGTTATTTTGAAACTCTGATGATGTGAGTGCTGATAAGCTCTAATTCACCCAAGATTTTATTTTGTCTGTTCTGGTTTTATTATATTTGCAGTGTTGCTGTCCTGGTGTTGGTCCCAGGACATGAGAAAAACAAGATAGGTGAGGCAATATATTTTATTGGACCAACTTCTATTAGTAGAAGGTCCAAGCTTTCGAGCTACTCAGAGCTCTTCTTCAGGTCTGGGGAAGGAAATCAGAGTATCTGAGCTAAACACAAGTTGGGACAGATTGTTAAACATAAGGGATAATGCAAGTTGTAGGAGGCCCCCTTGAAATGGAATGGACGATAAGGGTTAGATTGTTATACATAAGTGGGCTACCAAGTGGGCTACCAAGGCTTAGCAGGCAGGTGTGTGTTACAAATTGTTGTAATGAGCTCTTGAATGAACTGACCCAGAATAATTATAAAAGACAAAAACACCATATCACCCATGGGCGAACACTTTTTACAAAGTGATCACTCTCTATTTGATCTTTCAGTTCTTCTCCTCAAAGGAAACCTCCACATCACCTTCAAAAGGCAAGCCTGAGAACTTAAATTCATGGTCTGAATAGGGATGCTCCTTTCATGTAACACACCCTTTCCTGTTAACCATTAATTGCCCATTTCAAACTCCATTTGCATAACAGTCTAACCTTTATTGCCCATTCCATTTCAAGTGGCCTCATACAACATGTATTACCCTTATACTTAACAATCTGTCCCAACTTATATTTAGCTCAGGGTATGTCTACATTAAAAACATCACAGCTGCACAGCTAATGTAGACATACCATGACTACAGCATCAGGCATATCCTGACTAAACATGTACTGACAGGGGAAGGAGATCTTCCATCACTGTAGTCATTCTGCCTCTTCGAGAGGTAGTAGCTAAGACGATGGAAATATTATTCTGCCGACTCCACCCTGTCTACGCTTGGGTTTAGGTTGGCTTAACTACCTCTTGGGACAAAAGAGACCTGGGATCAAGTCCCTGCTCTAGCATGGGGATTCAGACCTGGGTGTCCCACATTCCAGATGAGTGCCGAAGAGCTCGATTATTAGGTATAAGGGGGGGCACCTTGTCCAGTGGCATTGTGAATGGTGTCTGATTCTAGCCTGGAAAATTGAAGTGTTTTGGATATGTGAAAATGAACCATTTCGACATTTCCAAGTGTTTCTTTGTTTTTTGTTTTGTTTTTGTCAGACAGAAACAAGGCACCAAAATTTACACAAATTTATGAAATGTTTTGGTTGACCTGAATCAGCCTTATCTGAGGAAAGAAAATCACCCAGCTCTAATTAGCCAGCTGAGTGCCTCCACTGCACTTCGGAGTACAGGGCAGCAGGCCCTCAACTGAGTCTTCTCCATGCCTCCAGTGACACAGAGCTAGAATTTCACTGATCACCAACCAGGGGTGGTCCTTAAGACCTCTTCTCCCCACTGGGCAGAAGGACAGAGCAGCAAGGAGAGTGTGTCCCAGCAGGCCCCCAAAGTCCTGCTTCATACCATGTGTCCTCCTTCCCCAACCCCTCCGTCCACAGCCTCATAGCCAGTGAGACCCCCACCTTGGCCTGTATGATTGAAACATGGGAAGATAACTCAATGGACATGCCTATATTGCATGTAGGAGTGAGCCTTCCAGTCTGGGTCCACAGACTTATGCTAGCAAGGCTCATGCTAGCACTCTAAAAATATCTGTGTTCCAGTGGGAGCTTGGGCTCTGAAGCCAGGCGGGTTTGAGAGCAAAAGCTCCAGTCCAAGTCACAACATCAACACAGCTATTTTTAGAGTGCTAGCATGATTCTGTTGGCCCAGGCTGGGAGGTTTACTCCCAGATGCAGTGTACACATGCCCTATAAAATCACTGCTGGCCTATTCATTCTACTAGGCTACTCTGTATGCCACACCTCCCAAAACATACAGAAATAAGCTTGAGTATCCATACTATTCCCACACAGCAGATGATGCTTTAACAATAATTTTTTGCATTAGAGGAAACTGACCTCTGCTATGAGACAGGGGGTGAATTGTCATGTTTTTTGCATTTTAGTTGCATCGAACAAAGATGAACTATGAAATAATTATGTTTAGTATAACAAGTAACCATGACTTGGGCCAGGAGATAAAATTCAGCCTCTTACCTTGCTGATGAAAGGAAAAAAGTAAATATCTGATAAAATGGAGGGGAGAAATGCCTGAATGCACTAGTCTGGAAAGAAATCAGATCTGGAAGAAGTAGTTGCAACACTTCCACATTTTTTTCTGACGTGGTATTTCCCAGAAACTGGACAGGGTAAAAGCTTCTCGCTGCTACATGTATGTGGCAGAACCAGAGGCTTTCATCTACAATACATGCCAGGGAGAGCATGAAGGGGACTAACATCTGCTAGATAAGTCATTCAAACATGTCGTAAGTACTGTGATCCAAACAAGATTGCCATTTCGGAAAAGCACATTTGATTTACAAAAAGCCAGATGCAAGGTGATACCATATATTATTATGTTAAAGACTTAAGAAAGAAATCTAAGTCATGGGACTTTGAACAGTAAATAGATGGACTAAAGGAGAGAGAATTATTTGTGGTATTTCTGGTAACCTGCAAGGTTATGGGCAAAAACAGTTGGTATATGCAGGGCTACTAAAAATTGCTTCCCAAACAACAGACAACTTCTACAGTTAAGAAGCTGTAAAACAAACCAACAACAACAAAAAAAGCCTTTAATTAAAAAATAAAAATATCAAAACAAAGGCAGAATACAGGATAAATAAATGAGACTAGATTTGTTTTTAATAAATGTGGAGACATTTACAAACCAATACAAAAGTGTCTAACATAATAGATATAATTCCAAGTTTGAAAAAAAGCAAACATTTGGCAAAAATGTGTCACTCATGACAATAAAGTAATCCAAAAGCAAAATAGTTTTGTGAACATAAAGCAGGAGGACAAAGCTGTGATGGTGAAGCAGGAACAGTTCTCTGTTGGGTCTCTTATGAAATTTATAGTACATGGTTCCACAATAAGGTTAGTTTATCATATTGGAAATAGTGACTTTACAAAATAGATATGGGGCTATGTGTAACGATCAGTGCAAGCATCTACAATAAGAGTAGTGACTGCCTAATGTCAAATTGAAAACTAAACTTATTTCATCAAGTGGGCACAAATGAGCCAAATTCCAGAGCATCCCTAATGGAAAACTTACTAAAGAATGGGCAATTTGGCTATCACCTTCAACCTGATTGTTTAAATGCGCCCTTCATCTCTTTACCATTGCTAATTTCCATAGTTCTCTGATCTTTTCAGGCAAAGCAGAAAGGAAGGAACACAAAGTGTATGTACCTGGTAGAGAACACAGTTGGATATAAATAAACTCCAACAGAGACATTTCCTTATCCTGTAGCACAGTCATGATAGAGGCTAAAAGAACCTTCTCCCCTTCTTCCTAAATTATCATTGCAGCCAAATTGTGCCCTGAAGACTGCAGAAAAAGGAAGAGGAAAATAGGATAAAAACAAGAAGGGAAAAGGGAGTGTGAGTGTAGGAAAGAAATAATAGGAGCAGAGGGAAGGGAATGAGAGGAAATAATTAAAAACAACTAAACATTCTCAACTTTCTTGAGGAAAGAAGGGTGGGAACTTCATAATCTCCACTTATTTTGGGGGTGGGGGGAGGGATTTACTATCATGATGGGCTCCATTAGAAGAAGAACCTAATTAAACAGCTGGATAGATAGGAGAGACAGAACATCAGTGCGGAGCACAATCTCAAAGCCTCAGGCCCAGATTCTCAAAGGGATCGATTTCAATGGGAGTTAGGTCCCTAAATACCGGAGTCATTGCTCAAAGCCTTCTATCCTCAGCAGAATCACCTTCAGTGAGCTGTTAATGGGACTGAGAGCTCTTTGGAGGGTTGTGGTGAGTTGTATCTGGTAAGAAAACTGAAACTATGGGGGTGACAAATTGCAGTGAGAAGTGGTCAGTACTTCTACTGGGGAATGACAGGAAAGGGACCAAATGGCCAGGTCTTGCATGTATATACTTCAAATATGACCCTGGGTAAACAAAAACTAGGCAAGGTGGCTAAACAGAAAGTGGAAAAAGAGGAAGGATGGGAAAATGTGTTCTTTTCCTTTCGCTGTACCTTATCTGTTTAGAATGGATTGACAACTCTCTGGGGCAAGGTACTGCATTTATAATATATCTGTGATGTGACCAGCATATTTTGGGCATTTTTATAATAATTTTATAATAATACTATCAACTTCAGTGGGAGGTGCTCCTACTTATCTCAGGTCTGTACTTGATCCTCTCCCCATTACACTAAAAAAAAAACGAGGAGTACTTGTGGCACCGTAGAGACTAGCAAATTTATTTTGGCATAAGCTTTTGTGGGCTAAAACCCACTTCATCGGATGCATGCAGAGGAAAATACAGTAGGAAGATATATATACAAAGAGAACATGAAAAAATGGGTGTTGCCATACCAACTCTAACGAGACTAATCAATTAAGGTGGGACCTTGTTAGAGTTGGTATGGCAACACCTATTTTTTTCATGTTTTCTGCATATATATATCTTCCTACTCTATTTTCCACTGCGTGCATCCAGTGAAGTGGGTTTTAGCCCATGAAAGCTTATGCCCAAATAAATTTGTTAGTCTCTAAGGTGCCACAAGTACCCATTCTTTTTGCTGATACAGACTAACACGGCTACCCCTCTGAAACCTGTCACCATTACACTGAGTTTTTTTCCCCATGCTTTTCAGTGTTGCTAATGTGCTGTTTAATTAACTGTCAATTGTCAGTGAAACCTAGAAGGAGCAACTGGCATAATTGCTGTAGTTATTGTTTAAGTACAGTTGTCTCCAACTGCTGACAGAAATAATTTCAAGTTTTTAAAAATGTCCTTACATTTTTCATGTCTGTGTCTTTAATTGTAGCTGCCTTATAAAATGCCTCACAGTTAAACATTTTAAAAATAGTGATTGGGTGAATAGAGACTAATCAGCCTCTTTATTTGTAGATATGGATGCCACCAATCTAATTTTATTTGTGGTCTAATTCAGTTTTCTGCATAGGTTTCTAGTAATTCACTAAAACACAGTGACACCATTTTTTCATCACTCAGAACTGGCCTATTCTGATAGTTTCTTTTAGTGACATACTTGTATTCAAACCTTTCTGGTCATGCATCTGTTGGTAGAATTGCAACATCTCCTGAAATTTTTATTTCAAACTATTGAAAGGGGATCTAATCTATCTGTCATCTAACTGATTTTTCTCAAAGAGCTTATGATCATGGTGTCAAAGATACCATAATTTTAAGCATGCTAACTAGAAGCTGCCATGTCTTGCATACCTAAGACATGCAACTTTTCTAAGAACAGACCCTGGAGAGATTTGGAAATGGATGCTCCTCCCTGCAAGATGTTTAGTAATTTGGATAAAGAAATGTTCATTTTGCAGCTGCTGCTGCAGGCAAGGAAAGAAGCATTTATAAACCACCCATCTCCTCCCCCTAACAAGAAAAAAAGACAATGCCAACAACCTGCTTGATTGCCAGTGGCATGGCCATATCAGAGTCTTACAAATCTATTTCTGGATTTCATCAGCCTCTCTATCTAATGCCTGTGACAGCGGTGACAGACATAGCCACTGTCTGGGCTCAGAGGTGGGGGCTTTCTGTCACTGAGTGACATCAGAGCCAAGTTGAATGCCAGAAGAAAGAGTGTTTTGAAAGACAAACAGCATGTTACTGCCACAATCAGTAAGTGGCAAGAGTAAGGCTTGTTCATTACCCCTCTGAAAAGTAAGTTTCTCCTTGCATAACAGGGGTATCCTCCCTCAGTAAAACACACACACACCAGCAGCAAGCATTTCTGGAACATCCCAGAACAAATCTAGAATATTTACCATGTAAATTTTGACTGATTGTGACACTGATATGCTGCTTGTCTTTCGGAACATTCCTTCTGCTGACATTTAACTTGGCTCTCCTGCCACTCAATGACAGAGTTCCCCCTGACCCCACCCTGTCTTCTACACAGTTACCACTGTCACAGGCGTTAGCTCTCCTACTCATATTTAGGAAGGTCTTTAGGACAGACCTGAGCATGACATCACCAAACGTACCTGGGCTGACTCTTCTTCCCTTTCCTCTCTGGGGAGGCAACGGACAGGTTTGTGGACAGTTTCAGCTTTGCTGCTGCTGTTACTAAGAAACACCCTTTTTCATGGGCTGGAGAAGAACATGCAGTTGAGTCCTCCCCAGAGGACCGCTGAAGAAGTATGGTTTGTGAGCTTTCCTGTTGCAGTATATATGTGTGATGTTATCCTGTCTTATGCAAGAGCATAAAGTAGAACTGACCATCAATAAAAAAGAAATAAAAGAACTTGTCTACACACACAATTCTGTCAAAATTACAAAGCTAAAAAATTCCAAAAAAGGGATTCTCCCCCACTCTTTCAGTTACGATTTGATTTGGTGTTACTTGTAATAGTTTTTCAAGCAAAATATTCAGCTTGTAATAAGATTTTCAAGTTGACTGTGTCCTTTAGCATAACCCTTGTCACATTTATTATCTTCCTTTCATCTCTAATCACTTCACACAACAGGCCCATATGTGCAGCAAAGAGGGATAGAAAAATGAAGTGAGCATTGACTTGAGAGGCTGAGACAAACAGTAATAGTTTTGGGAAATCAGAGCAGGTAGGAAATTTGATGCAAACTTGGAGCCCAGTTCTCCCAACAGTTGTATCATGATCATGTCAGCGGAAGGAACGTTCCAAAAGGCAAGCAGCATGTCAGTGCCACAATCAGTCAAACTTTACGTGGTAAACAGTCTAGATTTCTCCTGGGGTGTTCCAGGAATGATTGCTGCCGGTGTATCTGTCCTGATGAAGTTAACGGAGTTGTGCCCATGTAAGTGATGAGCAAATTGTGCTCTAATAGATCTGAACATGCATGAGGAAGTGTGTAAACCTGTGCTAAGAAAAATATGAGTATCTAATCTGAATTTAATCACCCCTGCATGATTTCCATTCTTGATACTTTCCAGTGTCACAATGCTTCTAGCCCTTCACTATCAAAAGTAAAATGTACTGGATTTATATTAAATAAATATTACATTTTCCCCTGATAATTATTACAGAAGGCTAAAACTACTGCAAAGTGGGGCATTCACATGTTGCAAAACATTGTGCCCAACACATGAAAGGCCATATTCCATCCTCATGCTTTTCACACAACTCCTATTGACTTCAGATCAGTGGCAATATTTGGCTTTAAGTGGACAATACACCACATTTTCCACAGGAAGCTAGAGCTTTTAATCGGTGTTAATCTTCCCCAGGGAATCCAGACAGGAAAAGGGAAAGATTAATCTCTGTTTGGAGACATTTGTAATAACCATTGAACTTTTCACCTATTGTTTTGCTGATTTTTCTGTTTTCTGCAGTGCAAAATGAAGCGAGTCAACTACGGTTTCACAAAGTTATTTTCAAAGCTAGACCTCTGCTTCTGCACAAATGATCTGGTTTCCATGGAAAGCATTGCAGTGTAAATGCAAAGAATAACTATAAAACATTCTAAATACATTTATTAAAAATACAGTGGAGGCAATTTAGGAAGATAGAGTGAGAATATGATCTTAATTTTTACAATAATAAAAGAGAAGTACAGTAAAAAAAACCCAAAAAAATCCATATATCGTCCCTTGGAAAACTCTCCTCCTTTCAGTTGGTTCATCTTCAAATATAACAAAGGTGTATTCAGTACTTGGTAATGCTTACTTTACTATTAGAAGTAAAGATGACTGTACACACTCTAAAATATTTTTTGCAATCACATGCACAAAATAAAGCATTTACAAGGCATTTGTATGAATTAGATTAGCAGACAGTTGTGTGTTTGGAAAAAGTAATCATGAAGGCATGTAACGTGTATTTGGGCTCTTAAATAAATATCTGCTCTTACCATTAGGACATGACTGGACTTTGAAGAAAACTTTTATCAACTGCACATAATTCTAAATTTATACAAAGCCTGGCAATCAAGATGTCATAATATGACTTTAAAGCATTTAAATCTCATTCCTTCTGGGGCAAGGTTTTATCACAAAGTAGTAAACCATCCCAAATAAAAAAGAAAGATTCTAAATCATAAGTGGTGTGGAGAAAGTGAATAAGAAAAAGTTATTTACTTGTTCTCATAATATAAGAACTAGGGAGAGGAGGAGGTTGTGAAGGCTAGGACTATAACAGAATTTAAAAGAGAACTAGATAAATTCATGGAGGTTAAGTCCATAAATGGCTATTAACCAGGATAGGTAAGGAATGGTGTCCCTAGCCTCTGTTTGTCAGAGGGTGAAGATGAATGGCAGGAGAGAGATCACTTGATCATGACCTGTTAGGTTCACTCCCTCTGGGGCACCTGGCATTGGCCACTATTGGTAGACAGGATACTGGGCTGAGTGGTCCTTTGGTCTGACCCAGTATGGCCATTCTTATGTTCTTAAGTTCTTAAATACACATGCCACTGATTGCTCAGCATGGATGGCTGAATGCCACAAAGGCTAATTCATTGCCATCTGTTGCACTAGAGAAGTGGAAGGAGTTGCAAGGTCACAAGAAAATGAGACTGATCTTTCTTATATCCTTCGCCCAGATAATTCTAGGAAGTCATGGGTGGTGCCTTAGACAAAGAACAAGTGGAATTTCAATTCCAGTGCTCCATTAAGTGAAAGAGCATTTAGGCCAAATCCTTATATGGAGGGCTATTGAAATTGCAGAGCCCAATTAGTGGTGTATGCTTTTGATTCCAATGCTTAATCAAATTGGAAAATTCTGCCTATTTGATGACCTGAATTTCAATGAAAGATCAGGCTAGAGAGAGAAATGTGTCCTATCCCACAATGGATGACATCTTCCCAAGTAGGTGCCCAAATATTTACTCTTTTAGATGCCACAGGTGTTTTGGGGCAAATTCCACTACAGCTAAACAATGTCAAGTTAACCACAATTTTCACTCCATTTATACAGTAGTCTCACCACAGACTTCTTTCTGGCATTACTAGTGAATCTGAGATCTTTCACAGGAAAATGACAGAGCTGTTGATGCACCTAGAAAGGCTAGACATTTATACAGATAAACTAATACTTTGTGTACATGGCTGTACTGAAGAGGAACATGATTTAAAAAACCTGTGTAGTGTCTTTTGAAAACATAAAGTCTACAAGTCACTGCACAAAGTGAGAGCTTGTTGGGCTGGAAACAACTAGATATTTTTGGGATCTCATATAATGAATAATGTAAAGTCCCAGATTCTGAGAAAGTAAGAAACCTTTAAGTATTTGCAACCTCCTGAATCCATTCTGAAATGGAAAGAAAGCCTGTCAGAAAATGATACCCTCTGAGTGAAGTGAAAAGTGAAAGCACCTAGCATTGGTGCAGAACATAAGAGCAGTCATTCAATAGAGTGAAACAACTTCTGTCTGAGTCATAAGGGTTTATCTTCTTTGACGTAAGTAAGCCAACCATTTTAAGAGAAGAAGCCTGCGACTCTGGATTAAGGTACGTTTTATTGCAAGGGCATGATGGTCAACTGAATTCTGGTGCATATGGTTCCAGGACAATGACTGATGCTGAGACTTGTTATGTTCAGATTGACATTCCTTCACTGCAGTAAAAGCATCTGGAAATTCACAAAATACCGGAGGATTAGATCCTCTTAAACTACTGACTGACCACAGACTGCTCAGGCCACTGACAAATAACTATGAACTGAATCATGTTTGAAGTAGTCATTTTTTGAATGTGGCTGAAGGAATAATGAAGAATTCTCCCATAGACTTCTCAGAACTCATACATGAGCTATTTTCAGAGTACAAAATCTGAGTATTTTATGTGAAGCTTGTTTCGGGGTAGCACTTTGCCCTCAGTATTTGTGCTGACTGGTGCTGAACTATGGATGTAGCAAGGATTCTGATGGGATGAGTGTTATTCTCATTTCCCCCACATCTCCTCTCCTAAAGGGCAAGATCAGGACCAAGAAGGGGTGGCAGACTTCAGTAAGGTATTGCTCTTACTCTCAAGTGAAGCAGTGATCCTATCATCACAAATCAGTGAGAGAGCATATCAGCCTTTAGAGTATCTAGGATGCTATTTGATACTTCCTTTATGAATTGTGAGGACATGAGGAAGAATCCCTCCAAATAATGTCAGTCTGAGAAGTTATTTAAGGCAAAAAGGGGAGCAACTTTAGAGCAAATTCCAGACATGCACTTAGTCAGTTAGGAGGGGGTATTTAAAGCTTCCCAGGATCTCTATGCTTAAATATGTTGCATGGATCCAATGCCATAATCTGCCTGGCAACAAATTACCTCTAAATCCCCCACAGATCATTGCAGTAGGAATTATCATCTTTTCATTAGAATTCTTCTGCTAAAATTGAATGGGGAATTCAGTTGTGCAAACATTGATAGAGAATACAGGAACATTGCATTCTAAATTAACGTACAGTAACTCCTCACTTAACGTTGCAATCGTGTTCCTGAAAAATGCGACTGTAAGTGAAACAATGTTAAGCGAATCCAATTTCCCCATAAGAATTAATGTAAATAGAGGGAGGTTAGGTTCCAGGGAATTTTTTTTTTTGCCAGACAAAAGGCATTATATACATTTTAAACAAGCAATTTAATACAGGTATACATTTTAAACAATTTTAAAGAAGCAATTTAATACTACAATCATCACTGCTCAGTATGAAGCTTGGTTGAGGTGGTGGAGTCAGAGAGTGGAAAAGGATGGATTGTCCGGTTGCTCCTCTTGCTGTTCTTGCAAGCACAGGCACTGACTTTGCCGAGGGCAGAGGGCTCAACCCTCGGCCCATCCACTCCACCCCTTCCCCCAAGTCCCCACCCTTGATCTGCCTCTTCTCCCCCACACCTCCTCCCCCTTTACTTTGCATGCTGCGTCCTTGCTCCTCCTCTCCCTTCTGAACACTGCAAGCCAGCTGATTGCTGCTGGTAGGAGGGAGGGGAGGGAGGGGGGAGGCGTGCCGAGTCTTCGCTCCTCCCCCCTCCCTCCTGCCCAATGTAATCACCTGGGCTTGTGGCGTTTAGGAGGCGGGGGGGAGGGGAGAGGAACGAGGACTTGGTACGCAGGCTCCTCCTCTGTCCTCCCCCCCCACCTCCTGCCCGGGGCAATCATCTGGCTTGCGGTGTTCAGGAGGCAGGGAAGGGAGGGAGAGCCTGCTCCCTGAGTCCTTGTTCCTCCCCCGTCCCTCCTGCCTCCTAAACGCCGAAAGCCAGCTGATTGCTGGGGGCAGGAGGCGGGGGGAGGAGGGGGAAGGTGCTGATCCGTGGGGTCTGCCGGCGGGCGGGAGGTGCTGGGGTGGGGGCGTAGGGAGGCTGCCAGCTGTGGAGAAAGCAGGCAGCCAAACAACGTAATAATGGAGCATTGCACAACTTTAAATGAGCATGTTCCCTAATTGATCAGCAACCTAACAACGAAACAACGTTAACCAGGACAACTTTAAGTGAGGAGTTACTGTAGTCATTTAGGAAAGATCAGAAGCGAAGGACTTTGGGGTATCTTTCTTTGCTGTATTCGGATGGAGGATAAATAAGGGAGTTTTTATAATAATGAATAAACTTTAAGCAAGATCAAGAGAGGGATTATGTGAGAGCATGTTCTTTTCAACACATATATCAGGGTTTAACAATGTTCATCAGAGAAAAGAAAAAATATATTGAAAAAAACCAAGTGGATTGTATTTTAATACAAGTGGGTTTTTTCATTTTTCCCATTGTAAAAGTTTCTCTTTTGATGTACATCTACTTTAATAATTACCAGATGACTAACAGTTTATTAGGATATACATTAGAAAGCACGATATACTGGAGTCATGGATTTCAAGGCCAGAACAGACCATTGTGGTAATCAAGACAGGAGTTAGACACTAGAAAATCACTGCGATCTACAAAGCCCATGTTAGGCACCTAGGCTCCCATACAATGAATGGGGAGAGACAGGCACCTTAGACTGCGATTCACAAAAAAACAGTATGCTAGGCTGGCAGCTGCTAAGCTAGCCAATGGGAGATGCCAACTGACCAGAGGAGTGTGTGCTTAATCCTCTCTTGGTTAGGTGCCTATGATGTTCTGTCAGGAAGTCAAGAGGAAGACGACAATCTCCCTCATAATTTTAGCTCAGTGGTTAGAGTACTCACCTGGGATATGGGGGACTTCCAGTTCAATTGCCCCCTCCACCTGAAGGGGAGAAAGGATTTGAACTTGACTCTGCCACCGCTCAGGTGAGTGCCCTAACCACTGGGCTTTGGGGTATTCTGATATGAAGGCTCCTTCAGTCTCTCCTGTTGAAGCTGTTGCACTCTGGATAAATAATTAAAGAGCAACTGGAGCAGGTGGACTGGACCCTGGGTCTCCCAAATCCCAGGCGGGTTCCCTAACTACCAACCTATAGAGAAATTTTCATGCTTGAGCTCTCTCTCTCACTCGCTCATTCTCCAGCCCAAATGATGCTTCAAGTAGTTATCCAGAGTGCAACAACTTCAACCGGAGAGATTACAAAGTATCCCATATCAGAATATCTCAGAGCCCCATGGTGAGGACAGTCACCTGAGAAGTGACAGATCCTAATTCAAATCTCTTCTTTCCCCTCAAGCAGAGGTGGGACTTGAACTGGGGGGGTCTTCCCACATCCCAGGTGAGTACCCTAACCTGTGGGCTGAAAGTTATGAGGAAAGTTCTCGCCCACTCCAAATGTTTTGTTTTACTTTATTTCTTTTATTTGCACATAGATGCGGAGTGAGTTTAGCTTCCTACAGGGTCCAGGGGATCAGAGGTTGTGCATTACAGTAGTTCCAAAACTGGAACTTTGATGCCTAAAATAGGAATTTAGGTGCCTGACCCCTTTTGTGTACCTAGGCCTATAGACTTAACTAGTGAAGGCGTATTGTTCTTTTCTAGACATTCTTATTGGTATGGTTTATATGAATGAATTTCTGGAAGGTCTTTGCTCATTCAGATATAGAATTAAATATTCTGTAAATATAGAAGGAAATGTAAATATTGGGCAGCTGAATTAATAATTATTAATTATTAGAGTAGTGGTAAAAGAAGGCTTAATCCTTTCAGCTGCATGGATCATGTGATGCATTACTGCATTCCCTGGCCTTTAGAACTAATATGGTTGAAATCACATTCTGACAAAAGCTTTGCTTGGTTGCATTGTGCTTAATTCATTTTTGAAATATCATGGTATACACTGTTAATTTTTTAAAAAAATAATCTTTCTTGTTCAATGATGTATCTTCCTTTTTGTTGTGAAACTTCTCACATTCTGAAAGGTTATTTGTAAAATAAACTACTACAGAGACCCTTTCATACTAAACTAATGTCATAAATGACCAGGCTTCATTTAGTATAAACATCTGCATCACTGAAAGATCTGTTTGTTCTAGAGTTAATCAATTTTTTTTTCCTCTGTGGAAAATCTCAGTTTTTTTGTTTTAACTCACAAATATTTTTTTGGCCAGAAACCTGCTGAAACCTGAAAAATGTTTGGCCAAATAATAGCATTTCTTAGTTTTCAGGCAAAACATTTCAGTCTTGGTGTTTTTCAATTAAAAATAATTAAAAAAAAAACTAGGAAAGCAGATATTTACCACAAAAGAATATTTATTAGAAAACCCAATTTTCATTTAAAAATTTTCAAGAGAAAGTTTTTGACCAGCCCTAATTTGTCCTTTCCCAACAACTTCCTCTGAACTTTTATCTCTATAGAAATATATAGCCGGGTATGTGACTGAATTAATAAAGTCATCATTTTCAATAAGCATATTGTTGCCACGGCTATTGGCTCTTCTTGTCTATGCCATAAAACTCTCCTCTGCTGAATCGTGTCAATAAAGTAACTGGAACAGACCGCCCAAGAGTTTTAACATTCTCAAATTGTCAAAAATCATAAATATATTTTTCCAACATCTCTTTAAGAAAGGTAACACTTTTTTAACAATTTACAGATGGCTATCCTAAAGAAGAAATGATTTACAGATGGAGGAAAAACTCAGTAGAGGCTGCAGACCAGAAATCTTGGAGACTCTATCAGTTTGACTTCATGGGTCTCAGAAATACTTCAGAAATTGTGAAAACCTCTGCAGGTAGGAATTGAATGAATGCTCAGTTTTCAAGGTTAAGAAGTTCAATATATAGTTTTCTATACTCTGTGTATGACATGATCTCATCTGTGTTTTGAATCTGACAGGTTTCAGCAGTTAATCTACTACACTGCAATCTATTGTACATTTGACTTTAATTGTGTTTATGTTTTAACCAGTCAGGTTATTCTCATGGCAAAATAAGGTCTAATGCTTTCCACAAATATTAATTTCAGTGGGAACTTCAGATGTTCAGGACTCTAACTCTGTAGGTGTCTAACTTTAGAGACCCTACTTTGCCTTTAAACTGCTAGAAATTTTTGATTTTTAAAATCACTTTTTTCAATTACAATTGATATTTATGAACTCAGAATAAAATGATGAAGAATATACTATGTGCAGTGAGGAATGGACTGTGAATTCAGGGAATTACAGGGAATTCACACTTTGAATTCAGGGAATTACAGTATTTACAAGTGTTCATTTGAAAAGTGCCAAAATCCAGACTTCAATCTAATTGACTGTTTGGATTTCTAACAAAACCCTTCTTTCTTCCTCTCCTCTCTTCATAGTATTACCAACCTAGGAATAATATTAACTTGCAGCTGCTGTTTACACTACATTTTTAAGTTGCCACAATATGCTCATTCTGCAATTAGGTGTTATTAAATTAGCCCTGCATTGAGACATATGTTTTGATCATTGATTTTTTTTAAATAGCAAGCATCAAGAACATTGACTGTTTATTATTTTAGCCCAGAGCATAGCAGTAGAGCTAATGAAATTAAACGTTTTCATGACAAGTTAATCTTTCATCCACTGTTTGAGTATTTTTTTTAATGTTTCAAAGACATGGTACACCTCCAGCTGATGAATACCTTTTGCCATTGACCTTATCAATTGATTTTAATTAAAACTTAATGGCCATATTATTTCCACAGGAACCTTTTTCTGTCTAATAATAATAATAATTAATAATAATGAACTATGCATTAAATGACATAGATTGCTAAAATTGTAAAGTTAAACATAACACAACATAAACAATAGATGCGGCACTTGGTAGATTAAAAAACTCATAAAAGTCGATCGCCATCCAGAGGTTATAGATGACACTGAAGTAAGCTACACATCAATAAATGTGGCGAGTGGTGTTAGTAGCAGTCTGCTGCTTTAATATTAACCAATTATGAATTTTTAAAAAGCAGAATTTAAGTGCATCTATATTATTTATTGGGGAACACTGTGGATAAAGAGTAAAACACACGGATCTGTGGGCTTAACGTGGAAAATTTATGGCCCATCCTCTTGCATCAATAATGCATTCTCATGGCTGACAGACAGTTTTGTCACTGAAATGCAATTAACGTATTAGTAAATCTTTGGTGTATATGGCCTGGCTAAGGAGAGTGTTAACAAATGGAGCAAATGTAAAAGTTTGTTCTGCTTCTGAATAATGAATATGGATGTGTAAGTTCTTCAGGCAAGTTAACTGTGATCTGGATGTTGGTAGATCAAGGTCAAGCCCAGGATACATTTTGGTTCTAATATCTGTGACAGGAGGCATGAAACTAATTAGGAGAGATGGTGAAAAAGCTAGAGATAGTGTGAGTGACCTGCCATTTCTATTCTGTGCTCACCAGGAGTCATGCCAGCTTGAAAGTTTTCATCAAGAAATCTCGTTAAATGCACAGAACAGCCCCCTCTGAAATATGAAGCTGCTGGTGGTATGCTAATAAATACACGTACCCGCTCTATTTAAACAAGTCAGAAGCCAGCTTCACATAGTCATTTAAGATCCCAAATAATAAATGAGGTAACAGGGCAAATTCCATTTTTATACTCCTCTTCATAGACTCCAAGTTATAATTTAAAGAAGTGGGCAAGCTGGCGTTACTTTTTTACCCTCATTACCTTTGCTACTTCTCAGTCATGCTTCTGAGCAAAAACCAACCTCTGGAGTCAATTTCTTTTCTGCCATTAGATATGTACTGTAGGCCAAATTTTCATGCACCAGCACTCTCATAGGATACACTGATCTAACATTTGGATGTTCAGATGGGCACTTAAAATGAGCAGTGATGCACTAAATACTGATTTGAGCTTCCAAATGTGGGATTTGCATGCTGATCAAACCTGTCTATCCAGATTCTTATATGGCCTTCGTGGGCATGATAGCTGAAAACCTGGTGTTTATGTGAAATTTTTAAAATGCCAATCTGAAGTAGAGGGTGTTCCTTATAAAACACTGAGGAGTGCCTGGAAGAGCGGTTTTCTCTATTCAGATATTCATTGAATGGATCAGTATTACTGGCTTTTCACTATTTGAAAATAAGAATATAAGAATGGTCCATGTAGCTCGGTATCCTGTTTTCCAACAGTGGCCAATGCCAGGTGCTTCAAACGGAATGAACAGAACAGGGCAATTATCAAGTGGTCCATCCCCCATCGTCCAGTCCCAGCATCTGGCAGTCAGGGGCTAGGGACACCCAGAGCATGGGGTTGCATCCCTGACCATCTTGGCTAATAGCCATTGATGGACCTATCCTCCATGAACTTACCTAAATCTTTTCTGAACACAGTTATAGTTTTGGCCTTCACAGCATCCCTTAGCAATGAGTTATTGGGTTATTGGGTGATTTGTATCACTAGATGATCCAACGTTTCAGTATGATGTAGTCCACACATTCGTCAAAATTTCCTACAAATTCCCAAAGGCCCTAATGATTGCAAGATATTGTTGTCATCAAAATTAAACAAATCACCATTCAGGCTGTAGTTGGGCCCAAAGGAAATAAATATAATTATTACCAACTAAATAATAAAATATAAAGCAAATTATTAAATTAAGATACAGAAAAGTTACAATATGCTAGAGATTTGGGGCAATTATACCAGGGAAGAGGGAGATGATAGTTCCTCAGCTGTAAGCTCTTTGGGGCAGGGACCATCTTTTTGTTCTGTGTTTGTCCAGCACCTAGCACAATTAGGCCCTGGCCCATGACTTGGGCTTCTAGGTGCTATAGTAAATATACATAAACAATAATAATCATGATAGCAGAAACTATTGCCAAACCGGAGATATTCTTTTTTAAAAAAGAGCACCAAAAATTGTAAGGGGGCTATAGAAATGAATTTACAAGTAACAAAATGAAATGTATATAGGCCAGCGAAATAGCTGGTGTTATTAGGCAGAGAGACGAGCTGAAGATCTCACTCATTTATTTTGGCTCACAGATGGATGAGATGGGGAGGTGTGGGAGTCTACAGATATATGAAGCATGTGAAAACCAAATCTCTGAACTTGCCTGAGGTGAACTCTCTCTGTGGAGGCCCAACGAAGTCTGCTGGACACTGTAAGGGTCCCACCAGCCCTGATCTTTTTGCAAGATCAGGACCCATGGAAAGAACAGAATTATGGAGGGTGCTACACAGGGTAAAATTAAGAGCAATGGGATGAAATTCAGAAAAGAAAATCAGTCTGAATATCAGGGAAAAATGATATTCTGTTCCTCCCCAGGAAAATTGTGAAAACCTCTAACACATGGGACATGTAAAACTAAACTAGACAAAGTATTAGAAAATGTACTGTCGGAAACAGTCCTGAATTCCAAGGAGGTGGACTCACTATCCTAATGTCTTTTTCACTTCTAATGTTTATGTTTCTGACATTTTTGGACACAGTTACCTCCTTCCAGAATTGTGTGTGTAATGTGAGACCTTTGTCAGTATCACTGGTATACCTGTCTGTCTCTTTCTATATTGTCTTCTGCAAACTTGCAGCATGAGTGCTGATAGTCTGTACAGGAACATACTGCCATGGTGGCCCGAATATGTGTAACCTGTTCCCTGTAATATAATTTAGCCCATCAAGTGACCACTTCATGAGCTTAGCAGAGCCCAGAGACAACATTCCATTAAACCTTTCTCTTTTAGGGATTTACATACATTTTGTGTAATCGTAGACATGGTCGGGGTTTTACAAGTAACAAGATGGTTGCTACAAGGACTTCACAATTCCTAGAATCTAAACAAGATAACAAATAAATAAATAATAATAATAATGAATAAAAAATCAATGCCCCAAATCATCAAAGGCTTAAAGCACAGCCAAGGTGGTGTGCACTCAGAGGGAAGAGTAATCTGGGGTTTAATGACCTTTGCCAGCCAAAGAAGATTTGTATCTCTATAAATAGAGGTGGTCCTAGGCTTTTTGCCTGCCAAGTGAAAAACGTTTTCAGTACTTCCCACCCCTGCACCAGCTGAGCAAAAAACAAACATGAATCCTGGACAATCAGCAGAGCAAAAAAAGGGCAGCCAATTAGAAGGGATCAAAAAAACAACAACCCCAAAACCATGAAAAGTACGGTACTCTCTGGAAGTTGGTATGTAGGGCAAGCACTCCACCCAGCCATGCCTAGAACCGGCCCTGAGTATAAGGCCATCAGGGGAGAGATTAGGCTGGTTAAAAACAGCATGAATACTATTTAGCCCTCTAGGACTGGGCTGTGGGAAAGGGACACTACAATGAGAAAAAAAAACTTCTGTACTTTCATACCAGGGTAACCTTGTTGCAGTGCGGTTTGTGTAATCCTTAAACCCAGGCTCAGTGTGCTGGCTGTGAATTGTTCACTTAAGTGTTAGCTTTTAGAGTATCATCATTTAAAAGCACAGTGGGGCAAAAGGAAAGCAGAGGTCTGAAGGGGAAGAGGAAGCTGTGGGGGGAGCTGTTGCTGAGGGATCCTGGGTGCCGCTGTAGTGTTGTTCTTCATTGCTCCCTAGTCTCCTCTTCTTCACTTCAAGGTCTACATCAGTGTTTCTCAAACTGGGGTCACCGCTTGTGTAGGGAAAGCCCCTGCTGGGCCGGGCCGGTTTGTTTACCTGCCGCGTCCGCAGGTCCTGACGATAGTGGCTCCCACTGGCTGCAGTTCACTGCTCCAGGCCAGTGGGAGCTGCTGGAAGCAGCGTGGGCGGAGGGACGTACTGGCTGACGCTTCCTGGCCTGCCAGGGGCTTTCCCTAAACAAGCGGCGACCCCAGTTTGAGAAACAGTGGTCTACATCCTTTTTCTCCACTCAGGGTTTTATAACATTAATTCAACCGAAATATAGAGAGAGATTGGCCCCTTGACACCACATAAATCATATTTGCACTCACTTAAGGCCCTTTTAATCAGCCAAACTTGTGCAGTGTGACGGGGCCTTAGTGTAAATTAGAACTGGGCTCATTAACTAGCAATACAAAGAGCATAGTAATGCTCTGAACCAAAACTTTGTTAACTAATCATTAAAACCAAGTGGTGCTGCTCAAAGCACCATGTACTTTTGCACACATTATAAAAGAATCCCCAAACATCACAAAGCATTGCACTCACCAGCTAAGGTTATAAGTACACAAATTCATGTCTTTTAAAATAATGTGTGGTATTTGTATGCATTTGGGGGGGCAACTCTTAACCTTAGCTGTTATTTTTATTTGGTAATATAGACACACACAAAGACACTTTTTGTAGTTCTGTGCTAATCGCTGTCAGTAAAATGTTATTCTGTTTTAGGGAACAAAGATATTAATAACTATGAAAAGGCACATTTTCTAAAATAGCCCCGAAATGCATTTGTGCTTATTTATGACTATTGTATTCAAATATTTGCATGGCGGAGAAATTGGCTGGCAATATAAATATTAAAATAGCTTAAATTATACAAGCATGGAAATTCAATAAGTAAAACTGTTCTGTTAAATTTCTACATTTTCTTAGCTGCCTTATTCAAGCTGCACTACAGGGTGTGCTGTCTCTTTAGAACTCCAGGAAAGGGAATTTTTTGTGTTAAGAAGATTAATGTCTGCTTGGGATTTGGAAACAACATAGCCCTAGATGTTGTCTGCAAACAGATTGCCAACCCAGACCTGAGGGAGTGGGCCATTGTGATCATGTGGAATCTGTAGCGAGCTTACTCCACAGAAGTGAAGGCATTTTAGAGCCAGTTAAATCACATGTGTAAGGCATGACTGTGTTCAGGTTCGCATGCAGTGTTGTTGTAGCAGTGTTGTCCCCAGGATTTGCAGGTATATGTGTGGCAGCCTGTATGCTAGGTACTTCCCGTCCACAACTACAAAGTCTTGCATTGCAGAAAAGAGCTTGTATTATTAGTGAAAGAAAAACATGGTCCAAGATCCTACAGTTTGTCACTATAGCCCAGGGGTTCTCAAACTAGGGGTCGGGAGGTTATTACATGGGGGTCATGAGTTGTCAGCCTCCAACCCAAACCCAGCTTTGCCTCCAGTATTAATAATGGTGTTAAATATATAAAAAAGTGATTTTTATTTTATAAGGGGGGTCGCACTCAGAGGCTTGCTATGTGAATGGGGTCACCAGAAGAAAAGTTTGAGAACCACTGCATAGCCATTTTTAATTGTCTTTTTTTGCCATGCCCACTCCAAAGCTAGGTGTAAGCTCTAAAGACATTTACTTAATGACTATTCATGAAGCTCAATTGTTTATTAAATGTCAGTGACATTTTCAAAGTACTGGTGGCTCCCAACTGCGTCCTGATGGTACATCAAAGAGTGCTTGTCACATGAATGCTCTTTACAGGACAAACGCTGTGGGGTGTGTTCTCTCTTTTAAATGCCTGACTTGAAAAGATCCAGCACAGGGGTACATCAGCAAGACATTCCATGGGGCTAACCTCTAATAACACAATCATTTGAGGCAGAAAAATGGGGTCTCAAAAATGTTTCATATCATCCAAAAACAGCACCTGTTTCTATCATTTTGCACTCTGCAGGAGCCCAGTCTATTTCAGCCAGGGCGTATTGAAACCCCAAACCCTTTAGCATTAAAATGAAATTGCTGGGGAAACTTTGGTTTCAGGACATCAGAGCCAGATTCTGGTCCCTGGGATTACATACACAGAGAGTGCCTTCCCCTCACAGATCTCATGTTCCTACATGGAAGGTATTCTGTGACCTCATACTTCTCAATACCTGGTCTCTGCAGAGGGCCTTCCATTTGCTCAGGCATCCGTAGGAGGGGAAGGGAAGTCAGTGGGAGTTGGAGGGTACAACAGCATTATATTGACTTCCTTATATCCAAGTGTGGCATCCAATGAGCTGTATCTCCTCCAGCGAGTCTAGCGTAATTGACCTTCAGTTTCCTCTGATGTCTAGCACCTGCTAATAGGGTGGGGTGCACCGGGAGAATCTAGCCCTCCTATTAAACCCACTAAGAATGATTTTGATTATAGAGAAACTTTACTTATTTCACTCTAAGCTGGTTGCTATGATTTTTATCCTGACAGTGTTTCTTTACTGAGTTTGTATATCACTTTAGAAAATATGCTATTTAAGTCTCCATAAATGTAAGGGAGATGTTTGTTTATTATTATTATGTATTTATGTACCAGATTCAGCCCAACCCCTAACTTGGGGTCACAGTGGGCTTGAAAGGGGCAAAGAGCTTCTCCTTCTGTGACTTATGTAAAGCATGGGCAAAATTAAACCCCCAACAGAGAGACTGTTCCCTCCCGATGTCTGTGGGAACCATGATTGCACCTCCTCACACACAGGCCTGAACACAGGAGGACTAAGCATCACACATCCCACAAAGGGATATAACAGGGACAACTCTCTGAGGCAAAAAGTTTCCAGCTGCTGACCTCTGTGGTAGCACACTCTTTTATGCCCTTCCTTCAGATTCAGCGAATTCTCAGGTCTGTGAGGCTGAAGATAACATTTGGAAGCAAAGGTATGCTTTGGGGTTATTGGAATTAGGGATTGAATTTTAGGCTTGGCAAACCTATAAACTATTTTTTAGGTTTGCAGAATTCATGTGATCCATTTAAATTTACACACTTCTATTCCGGTCATTGAAACTCATAGCTTTGTTTTGTTTTCCTCCCAAGAGAAATTCAATCTTAGACCAGCATTGGCCCTCTAGACTCATAGACTTTAATGTCAGACGGGATCATCGGGATCATCTAGTCTGACCTCCTGCATATTGCAGGCCACAGAACTTCACCCACTCCTGAAATAGACCTAATCTCTTGCTGCATTCCTGAAGTCCTCAAATCATGGTTTAAAGGCTTCAAGTTACAGAGAATTCATCATTTACACTAGTTTAAACCTGCAAGTGACCCATGCCCCGTTCTGAAGAGGAAGGCGAAAAACCCGCAGGATTTCTGCCAAACTATCATGGTGGAATATTCCTTCCTGACCCAAATATGGTCATCAGTTAGATCCTGAGCATGTGGGCAAGACCCACCAGGCAGATACATGGGAAAGAATTCTCCGTAGTAACTCAGAGACCTCCCCATCTAGTGTCCCATCTCCAGCAGTTGGGGATTTTTGCTACTGGCAGTCGCTGAAGGGTCACATGACATTGTAGACAGTCCTGTCATACCATCCCCTCCATGAACTTATCAACCTCAGTCTTGAAGCCAGTTAGATTTTTGCCCTCACCGCTCCTCTTGGAAGGCTGTTCCAGAACTTCACTCCTCCACATTGGCGCTTAACTTAAATAACTCTTCAAATTCCCTGGTATTTATCCCTGTGATGTATTTATGAAGGGCAATCATATCTCTCCTCAGCCTTCTTTAGGTTAGGTTAAACAAGCCAAGCTCTTTGAGTCTCCTCTCAGAAGGTAATTTTTCCATTCTTTGGATTCTCCTAGCAGCCCTTCTCTGCACCTGTTCCAGTTTGAAATCATCTTACTTAAACATGGGAGACAAGAATTGCACACAGTATTCCAGATGAGGTCACACCAGTGGCTTGTATAATGGTACTAACTTCCCCGTCTCTACTGGAAATATCTCACCTGGTGCATCCTAGGAATGCCTTAGCCTTTTTCACGGTCACATCACATTGAAGGCGCATAGTCATCCTGTGATCAACCAATACACCCACCGTCCTTTGTCTCTTCCAACTGATAAATTCCCAGTTTATAGAAAAAAATCTTGTTGTTAGTCTCTAAATGCATGACCTTGCACTTTGCACTATTGAATTTTATCTCATTACTATTACTCCAGTTTACAAGGTCATCCAGATCTTCTTGTATGATATTCCAATCCTACTCTGTATTGGCAATACTTCCCACCTTTGTGTCATTTTATTAGCACACTCCCACTTTTTGTGCCAAGGCCAGTAATAAAAATGTTAAATAAGATTAATCCCAAGACACATCCTTGAGGAACTCCACTAGTAACCTTCCTCCAGCCTCACAGTTCACCTTTCAGAATGACCCTTTGTAGTCGCCCCATTAACCAGTTTCTTATCCACCTTTCAATTCTCATATTAATCCCCATCTTCTCCAATTTAACTAATAAATTCCCATTTGGAACTGTATCAAATGCTTGACTGAAATCCAGGTAGATTAGATCTACTGCATTTCCTTTGTCTTGAAAATTAGTTATCTTCCCAAAGAAGGAGATCAAGTTGGTTTGGCATGATCTACTTTTTGTAAAACCATGTTGTATTTTATCCCAATTACTGTTCACCTGTATGTCCTCAACTACTTTCTCTTTCAAAACATTTTCCAAGACCTTGCATAAAATTGAGGTCAAACTAACAGGCCTGCAGTTTCCTGGATCACCTTTTTCCCTTTCTTAAAAATCGGAGCTATATTAGCAATTCTCCAGTCACAGGGTGTAACCCCCAGAGTTTACAGATTCATTAAAATCCTTGCTATTGGGCTTTCAATTTCATATGCCAATTCTTTTAATATTCTTGGATGGAGATTACCTGACCCTTCCGAATTAGTCCCATTAAGCTCTACCTCCATATCCTCATTCCCATAGTCACTCTGCCACTATCTCTACTCCCCACTATACACATTGCCCCACTGACTGCAGTGTGAACAGAATAAGGCCCATGAACACTTGACTGCAAATCCTTTCCCATGTAATTAACAAATATAACTCTTTTAATAATCATCTCTGGAGTAAGGGAATATTCTGAGCTTTCTTTCTTGGTGGTAAACAGTAATTTATCCTACCAGTGGAGAAATAGCCTGGTGTTTATGAGGTCTGACAATAAACTTTGCTGTCAGAATATTACCCTACAGTACAATATTTGCAATAAATCAAGACCCTATTTAACAGTCATAATTAACAAATCAGTGTCTGTATCACCTTTTAAAAGAAATCCACACATCAAATGATAATCAGTCTGGTGTCATACCTGCAATAAGTCATGGCTCTCCTGGGGGAACATCGATTTCTCTTTTAACAACCTCCCAATTCTGCGATCCTCTTGTGACCTTCTCATGCAAGATGTTGAGATTTCTGCTCCTTATTCATTTAACTTGTGAATTTACATTTTGATTAAACAGGAAATTATGGATAATATCTTCTCTCTATTGTAGAGAGATATTTTCCTATCCTGAATGTGTGTTTTAAATAATAAGGATCTGTTTAATAAAAATGTAAACATGGAGACATATTAATATATCAGGAAAATCTTGCACAAACTTGACAAGGGTTAAGCTGCTCAAGTTTTGTTGAATTTAGGTAGCTTTGCATTAGGCTTTGCTAAAATATCACAGATGTTGCTTATAGTGGCTCTTATGTTTTATTCCATTCCTCTGTTTGCTAAGGATAAAGTAGGCAATAGGAGGAAAGAGTGTAGCACTCATCCTTGAGGGTGAACATATAGTATATTTGTCTCCTCTAAAGCAGAGAATCAAGTGGATAAGCTATGAACCTTCGGAAAGCACACATAGTATTGTGCAATATGTGTCAAAGCTATACTTGCAGATGACCTCTTGTTAATGAAACTTGTTGAAATTCTCTCCTCTCCTATTTCTCACTATGACCCGGACAGCTCTATTCAAAATTAGATGCTAAGACTTAGGCACAAAGTTCCTATCTGCACACTCAAATAAGGAACCTAGGTATCTAAAACAGTTGCAGTACACAAGTAGTTGAGTGAGTATCCAGAGAAGGACATGGCACTCAGTTTAAGTGACCTAGTTTGAAAATTTGTGCAAAAATGTTTTGCTGAATTAAACTCAGTGAAAATGGCCTGTTACTGAGAGTGAAATACAGAAGAATGCCATTGATGAATAGTGGCCGCTTTGTACCTTTTGATGGAAACCAGGGAAAAGTTAAATCTCATTGATTTCACTTTATGTTCAAAATGGCTTTTACAGCTTGACTCGACGGTTTTTTAAAGAAAACAATAACAAGTTGATAGGCCAACATTTGATACAACGCCAACTACAAATGATTGTATTCTAGTGTGTAGATTTTATATTGCTCAGCAAATGTACTTCAGGAAAAGTTATTTGTCTGACTATAAGAAGACAAGCAAAGGTCATAGAAGGCTAACTTCTAAATACAATGACTTACGGACTGATAAAAAGCCTGTTGCAGCTAATGGAAGCTTTCCAAAGACCTGGGCTTTGGATCAGGTGGTTAGTCCTAGAATACCATTACACCCTACAATTGGTTACTTAAATTACAGCACTAAGTAACTGGCAACTAAGAAAAATAGTTCATCTTATTGTAAATAGTTCATCAAATTAAAATCACACTTCTGTCTGAAAATGTTTTACCTTCTGTTCTTGCAAAGAACACAGAAGATTGCTATAACTGGAAGAGATTCTCCATGAATAACCACCTTAAGAAAAGTATCAGAGGGGTAGCCGTGTTAGTCTGGTTCTGTAAAAGCAGCAAAGAATCCTGTGGCACCTTATAGACTAACAGACGTTTTGCAGCATGAGCTTTCGTGGGTGAATACCCACTTCTTCGGATGCAAGAAGAATCCTTGCATCCGAAGAAGTGGGTATTCACCCACGAAAGCTCATGCTGCAAAACGTCTGTTAGTCTATAAGGTGCCACAGGATTCTTTGCCACCTTAAGAAAAGAGTTTGATGTGTCCATGTTTTGAAAGACACATGTGTATCTAGCTTAATGAGGCTCATTAATTCATTTATTAATTCGCTGCACCAGTTAGAATTCAGATAACTATTGTTGCTTCTCTTTGTATTGGCCCTCCAGTGCTTTGTTCATTTAAAATAGACTTTTGTATAGATTCATTCACAGGGGCAACATCACTGTTGAAGTCTGATAATTGAAAAGTATAAAATAGCTCTGCGTAGAAAAATAGCTGTTCCTACATGAAAAATGTACCTTGCGTTTTTGATGAATGTACGGTGTGGTTTGCAAAGCTTGATTCAATGTCCTTCCAAATTAATAAATATTCACTATTTGTGTGGGAATACTGTCTAAGCTACTTAAAGTCAGTTCTTCGGTGAAGTTACTACTCTGGTATAAATATTGTAGCATTGACTTTAGCATTTTGGAGACATTCATCACATTATTGCAATTTATCTACATTTTATTGCAGGCTGCCTGACTTAAGCCAAACAATTTAACAAGAGGTAGGACAACTTCCTCTTGCATATGTACAAACCTTCATGTGCTAAAACTTTCTGGTGGGTGAACAATTAAGTAGCCATACCAATTTCTCCCTAATTCATGTGATTCTGTTTGTTTAACCAAAGAAGAATCTTGAGGTTACTTTTGACATTCTAACTTTTTACTACTAGCCTGCCACTCACTAAGTGTCTGTGTGGACCCTGCTGCCATGCACTAATGGTTCTCTATGTGGCTAGGATACAGTTAAGTATTTAAGGCTCAGTGGTGCCCTAGTCTTAATTAGGTGAGCAGGTGTGTAAGACCCATCCAGTTTTGCATCTAGTGTGTTGCACAAGAACACCTGCTCTATGGATACTCCACCTAATGAGCAAAGTGGATGGCGAGGGGTCACTGAGTGGGTGGAGCCTTGGATCTGCCCGAATGCTCAATGGGCAGTGTAAGGATACATCTACACTGCAGTCCGAGGCTCAAGTCTAACCTCCCTTCTGTCTAACCACAAATCACGGTAAGCTAGGGCTCAGACCCAGGGTTCCAGGACCCCATGGTGGGGGGGAGGTTCAAGCCTGAGATAAATAGGCACCCAGGGTTCAAGCCCTATTGCTTTGCAGTGTAGACACAGCCCTACTGGACTCATGCTCAGGGACTCTGCCAAAAGTATCCCACAATCCCACAGTCTGATTGTCTTTGTCTTCTGGTTAGTCAAGTTTGGGGCACAGTCAAGTTTTCCCACACTGCACCCAAAACCCAGGACACTAGGAAGTCTGGGATATGTGTGGTTGGACTCAGGCCCACATAATGCAGTATAGATACTGGAGCCCCGGGTTGGGACCCAGAGTTCAACAATTCCTAACATGGGATTGCAAATGAGTGTAGATGCTCAACCCCTAACTTAACAAACCCAGGATCTGCTCATTCAAGTTCTGCTAACCCTGGGCATACCCTAAGTGGCCAAGCATGAAGGTGGGAGGTAAGCTGCTCTGTTTCAAAGGCTGAAGTAACTTATTCTCCTCTCCGCCTCCCCTGAACAAAACAAGATCCAGAAAGGAATTGTATCTCAGAGGCATAATGCCTCTCTGGGCATCTTAGAATATCAGGGTTGGAAGGGACCTCAGGAGGTCATCTAATCCAACCCCCAGCTCAAAGCAGGGCCAATCCCCAGACAGATCCCTAAATGGCCCCCTCAAGGATTGAGCTCACAACCCTGAGGTTTAGTAGGCCAATGCACAAACCACTAAGCATCTCTTGGGATCATGGAGCTTACACACCACCCCTTGCTCAGCACTATGCCCAAAGGTACTTTGTAGCTCTTGGAGTTCAATTCTGCTACCCTGTGAAATAGTACTTTACTCTGCAAGATGGAAAATTGGGCCCTTTAATAGTGAGCTTTGCAAAGATTTTTAAAAACAGGAGTCCAAAGTTAGACTCCTAATTCCATATTTAGGCTCCTAAACTAATGGCATGACTTGGAGAAGTGGTGAGCACTCAGCTACTGCCATTGTTTTCAATGGGAGCTGCTGGATACTCAATACTCTTGTTGAAAATGTGGCCACTTGTTTAGGACCCTAAACATGGGTTTAAGAGCTTAACTTTAGGCTCCTATTTTTCTTTTTAAATATTGGACTATAGTTATAAAGGTCAGAATGTGCTTGGCCCAGCGGCGGCTCCAGGCACTAGCACTCCAAGTGCGTGCCTGGGGTGGCAAGCTGCGGGGGGGCTTCCTGCTGGTCCCTGTGAGGGAGGCAGTCAGGCAGCCTTTGGCAGCTTGCCTGTGGGAGGTCCGCCAGTCCCGCGGATTCAGTGGCAATTCGGTGGCAGGTACACTGAAGCCGTGGGACCGGCGGACCTCCCGCAGGCGTGCCGCCAAATCCATGGGACCGGGGACCTCCTGCAGGCGCTCCGCCAAAGGCAGCCTGACTGCTGTGCTTGGGACAGCAAAAATGCTAAAGTCGCCCCTGGCTTGGCCTATATGCAGGAGCCCAGGGGTAGGTTGAAACTTTTTCCCCTCAAAGGGAGAGCCATAACTGCAGTCAGAATGGTATCGTTTTACACCTGTGTTGCACTCACATTGCACAGCTGTAAATAACTGCACAAGATGTGAGCAGAATGGGGCCCATTCATTTCTAAGAGGGTACCCAAGAGACATGAACCCTTTCATCAGTCATCTAGAGTTTTTCTTGTATATGTTTAAATATGGATTGACAATACTATTCATGGTCCTGCTATTAATACCGCTGTAACCAGGAACTGAGATTGTAAGCCAGTATAAAAGCTTGTGGAACTGCTTTAATTTAATCAGTTGGGAGCTATTTTCTATTCAGTTGCTGCCCAATCTGTTTCTGATTTTTGTACTAAATCCTGTGTCATCCAGCCATTGTACTGATAATTTATGGTCAGCTCTATCAAAAGCCTTTGTTATATTAATAAATAAAGCTCTGTAGGCTTGGCCTTGACCCAAGGTTGTTATGTCATCTGCAGCCCTTTCAGTAGCAGTAATTATGCTAAATTTAGAGCTGAAACTATTTCAAAGGATGCTTTATATTTTCATTCAGTAGTGCATCTACAATCTTAACGAGACTTTAAAGATTCAAACCCGGGTGATTATTCATATGTGGCAGAATGGTCTTGAATACCTTGTAGTTAGTTTGCAATAACATTAAAAAGAGAAATGCAGGTTAAAGGAAAGTTATGGGTGGGCAAGGTTACTCTAAATTTAGGGCTAGATCCACAAAGGGCACTTAGGTTCAGTGTTGCAATGCCTAGTGTTCAGCACCTTGCTGCCTTGTGGAAGCCACAGCCCCTGATTAGATGCCCAGGTTCCCTACACATGGGGAGAGTTAGGCACCTAAGAACAGGATACCCTAAAGCCAGCATGCTGAGCAGGGAGCCACCTAAGCTAACCAATAGGAAATTCTGAGGCGAGGGGAGTTAGGCACTTACCTACACTACACAGCTGGGAAGCCACTCCTTGAATTAGGCACCTAAGTCAGGTCAGCCCTTTCTCTCAATAACAACAACAAAAAAGGGAGAAGGAGGCAACCCCAGTCCTCTTGAACCCAGTAGCCCAGTGGTTTGAGCGTTCACATCAGATATGGGAGATGCAGGTACAAATACCAACTTTGCCTGAGAGGAGTCATCGTCATCATCATCATCATCATGTTCCCATTACGCATCTGGTGCCTAGGGCAGTGATGACGTTCCTTCACTCCTGTCTATAGGGAGTAGGGGAGTAACGACTTGAAACTGGATCTCCCAGGTGAATGCCTAGCCACTGGACTATAAGGTATTCTGGTATGGGTCCACTTTGTATAAATTATTCAGTATTCATTGGAACAGGGACCTGAACCTCATACTCCAGGTGAGTGGCTTAACCAGTGGACTATAAAGTTATTCTCGCTATCTTTGGCCCAGTGACTATTCAAATATTTTATACAAAGGGGAACAGCTTCAGCAGGATAAACTGAGAAAATCCCACCCAAGAATACCCTGTTGCCCAGGGCATTCACTAATGACATCAAATACTTAGGTTCAAGTTCCTGCTTGTCTTGGGTAGAGTGAGGATTCAAACCCAGGGCTTCTGTGTCTTTACATGAACTATCTAATTCCTGGGCTATGAGGCAAACAGGGGATAGTTCCTTCTCCTGGATCTTGTGCAGGGTCTGGTCCAGTAGGTGTGCTCTAAGGTGGCCTCTGAACATGCCTAACAGATCAGGGCCCACAGGAGAGAGTGGTGGGAAGTGCCTCGTTTGTGAATTCTGCTGGGACTTACCCATGAGCTAGGTTTCAGGCATCAGGATTTAGGTGGTGATGTGCATGCCTGCTGGCAAAATTGTAGGGGACTTTATTATCAGAGACTTAGGCACCTGTGGAATTTAGGTAGCTCCTGGGAGGGACAGCAGCTGAGCAGGGGTTTTGAGGATCCACATTTTGGATTTAGGTGACTAACTGCCACTTTAGACCCCTAAATCCCTTTATGGATATAACCCTTAGTGTTTCCTGCTGTCCCCAAATTCAGCCTTTGATCTGGAGAGAGCTTGAAGAGGTGCAGAGACAGTGTTGCTGTGCTGATGGAGGACCCATGTCTGCAGTCTTTATTGACAACATGTAGCTTTTATTCACAAATAATCCCACTGCAATCAATCCCCTTGCTTTCTGGTTGCAGTGGTACTAATATCTGAACTCAGTGAGACTACTTGCATGAGTAAGGGCTTGATCCAAAGCCAATTTAATTAAATAGGAGTCTTTCCATTGATTTCATTGGGCTTTGGATCAGGCCTTGAGTGTTATGATGGGCTATGATATCAGAGGTAGGGGAACCCCTGTAAGCTGTAAGCAAGCATCTAGTAAGTTTCTGACTCCTCCTCACAAGAGAGAGCTCCATACAAGCTTCATGAGGTGGAAGTAAGTATGCCGTGACATGGGATCCTATGAAGGAAAAGTACTCTGTGATAAAATTGAGGCATACTCAGGGCACAATTAGGCATGCACTGGATTTCCATTGCTTCAGAAAAGGAAAATTTATAACATCAGAAGCACTAAGAGCAAGTTTTTAAAAAAACATTCAAGTGACCTAGGAGTACTAGTTCTATTGACGTTCAGTGGAACTTGTGTTCCTAAATCACTTAGGTGCTTTTGAAAATCCCACCTTCCTGCTTGCAGGAGCAATATCTTTGCTTGGTCTGTGTAAGATTAAGCCCAGATATTAGTCAAACTCTAGTACAAGTAAGCTATAAATAATTATATATAATACATTCCCAGGTGTACTGTTATGTGCATGGCATACACACACAGAAGTAAATGAAAAACATAAATATTCAGTCTTTCTGGAAAGCTGAACCATAACACTCCTTTGTTTGTTTGTTTGTTTTTTAAATCCAGAACCCTAACACACAACAACAAAAGCAGCAGGGCCGCCCAGAGAATTCAGGGGGCTTGGGGCAAAGAAATTTTGGGGGCCCCTTCTATAAAAAAATTGCAATACTATATTCTCCTGGGGGCCCTTGTGGGGCCCACGGCAAATTGCCCCACTTGCTCCCCCCCCCCCACAGGCGTCCCTGGGAAAAATAAACCTTCTGCATTTCGGCACAAACCCAGTTTTGAGAAAACTTCTTTACACGGTATCACCGGTTCTCAGCATCAGCTAGTGCTAAAAGGCATAAAGCTCATTAAAAGGGTTGGACAAATATTTTCCATCAAAACTTTTTCTGGATCGAAAACTAGGGGTTTTTAAAAAGCAGAAAATAATCACGGACAATGTCTGCTTTCCTTCAAAATTTGTTGTGGTTTTTTTAAATTGAAAAGCTGAAATTAGTCTGCCAAAACCTGAACATGGTTTGAGGTTTCAGAAGTGTGTGGCCAAATATTTGCTGCTTGCTGTGTTTGATTGTTTAAAGAAACAATAAAAAAATTCTGCTTAAAAAAAAAATCCAAAACTTTTGAACCACCTCAGCTTGTAACCAAACACCTGAGCCCATCCAGGCAGAGATTTTTCCAGGTTTCTGATACTCTGCTGGCTTCCTTGACTCATATCTGTCTCCATAACTTTGGGTTCATTTAGATTAGAACATAAGAACAGCCATACTGGGTCAAACCAAAGGCCATCCTGCCCAGTATCCTGTCTACTGACAATGGCCAATACCAAGTGCCCCAGAGGGAGTGAACCTATCAGGTAATGGTCAAGTGATCTCGCTCCTGCCATCCATCTCCACTCTCTGAGAAACAGAGGCTAGGGACACCATTCTTTACCCATCCTGGCTAATAGCCATTAATGGACTTAATCTCCATGCATTTATCTGTTTCCTAGAGACTGGCTCCATGTGGTCCCTCACAAACTGGAGACGGTTACTGTGGGTTTTTCTTTACTATAGCTTATGTACATACTCCACAAACTGAGCATTTGAGCTTGTTCCAGAATCTGGGATGAGCCTATGTTGTCAAAACTGAAATGCTCAAAATAGCACATGCATGTGAATGGACACAGGGTGCTAAAATTAAATTAATCCAGGGGTTCTCAAACTGGAGGTCAGGATCCCTCAGGAGGTCACGAGGTTATTACTGGGGGTCGCGAGCTGTCAGCCTCCACCTCAAACCCAGCTTTGCCTCCAGCATTTATAATAGTGTTAAATATATTAAAAAAGTGTTTTCCATTTATAAAGGGGGGGGTCACATCAGAGGTTTGCTATCTGAAAGGGTCACCAGGACAAAAGTTTGAGAACCACTGAATTAAACCCTCTGAAGCCTCAGGGAATGCAGGGGAGGGGCATCTCCCTTGGTAGGGTTGGGAAGGATATTGCTCTTCTCATGTGATCCGTCCCCCCAGTGGCTAATTTTAAATGAAGCTACTACCCTCCCCTGACATGAATCTCCCTGTGGCACTGAAATTACATATACACTATAATTTGGCATTTGAGAAGTGAAAGGGATGGTAGCTGTAGACGGGTTGGACTCACCCCTGCGGCGCCTCCTGCTGTTGACTCTGGGAATTAGCTCTGTTCCAGCACAGTGCGCCCTCTGCAGGCTGGTGTTCCGCCTGTCCTGAGGCCCCTGTGTCCCTCCCTGGACCCGGTGCCCTTTTACATGGGGGTGCTGCCCCCTGGCAGTAACCCCTCTCTCTCTGGGTTTCCCCTCCTCAGGGAATCCCCACCCTCTATCCCCACCTTGCCTCAGTGTATGGCTGCTGCTAGTCATTGTCTAGCCCCATGTCCTGGGGCAGACTGCAGTATCAGCCTACTCATCACTGGCAAGGAGGGTTTGGACCTGCTGCCTTGGCCTACCCCTGGGCTGCCCTCTGCAACCCCCAGTACCTGTTGGCCCTTCGCTAGGCCACAGCCTGGGGCTTTCTAGGCTGGAGCTCCCCAGCTCCTCAGCCTGTCCCCAGCCCAGCCCTGCTCCACTCCAGGTACCTTCTCTAGCTCCCTACAGCCAGGCCCTTCTCCTTCTATAAGCACAGGGAGACTTTCAGGCTTCTTGCTCCCCTGGTCTTCTTATAAGGCCCTGTTGCTCAGTTTGGGGCATGGCCCCAGCTGCAGCCACTTCCCCAATCAGCCCAGCCTAAAGGCTGCTTTCTCCAGCCTCGGCCCCTTCCCAGGGCTGTTTTTAACCCCTTCAGGGCCGGAGCAGGGGTCCACCCTGCTACATAGCCCTAATGGAAAAGCTAACAGCTTGGCTCTTCTGCAAGCCTGAAACTGCCGAATGAGCTTTAGGGTAGGGCAGGCTGTGCCTCCCAAACAGCCTGGCCCTGCCCCCTATCTGACCCCCATCCACTTCCTGCCCCCGACTGCCCCCCTCAGAATCCCTGACCCATCCTGCTCCTTGTCCCCTCACCGTCCCCTAGAGACCCCACCCCACCAACCACCACCCTGGGACCCCACCCCTGCTCCCTGTCCCCTGACTGCCCCGACCCCCAGCCGCCCCCCCCGAGAACGCCCATAATCCACCCCCCCCATTCCCTGCCCCCTGACCAGTCCCCCAACCTCTGCCTCCTCCCTGTGCCCTGACTGTCCCCAGGACTCCCTGCCCCTTAGCCAACCCCCCTGGCCCCAGCCTCTTACCCCCGGCTCCCTCCTCACCCGGAGACTCAGCGCCTCGGCTGAACAGCTGCAGCGTGTCCCCGGCAGGGCCTGAGCCCCGCCCCGCTCAGAGCCGCGTGGGGAGGGGGCGGGGCTGGGAGCTCCACGCCGAGCGGAGGGAGCTGAGCTCAGCCCGGAGCTCCCAGCCCCGCCCCCTCCCCACGCGGCTCTGAGCGGGGCGGGGCTCAGGGGCCCCGGCGGAGACACCCCGCTTGATGCGCTAAGGCTCCAGGAGAGGGGCGGAGGCGGGAGCCTCCGCTGTTCTCTTGGGGGCCCCTGCGGAGCCCGGGGCCCAGGGCAAATTGCCCCCTTTGCCCCCGCCTCTGGGCGGCCCTGAAAAGCAGACACACAAAGCAGGCTGCTACCAAAGGCAGAGAAGTACAACTCAACCTACCTTGCTCCAGGTTGCCTTTTTTCAAACTATCCAAGATGTTCCATATCACACAGCTTCCCTGAGCACCCTCTAGCCTGCAAGCAGGGCCAGGAAACCCTTTATGAGGCTGTTCACTTGTATTTTAACGCAGTTTTCAGTACACCACATCTATGTATATAGCATGGCTTTGAGTTAGAAGCTAGTTATGGGCAAGCTGACCATTTTGCTTCTTTCAAAGGCAGAATACCACCATTGGACTGATATCTTTTGACATTTGGTCTCTGTGCAGAAGGAAATTAAAATTGCCATCCCCAAACATAATCCCTGAATGTGGGCAGCAGCAGAAATACTGCCTGCTCTGTCAGTAGCTGAGTCCCCCGCATAGTGCAAAGAGCCTCTCTGAAACAAAGATGTGTGCTATCCTATCATCTGTCTCGTTTTTCTTCAGCAGAATGGTCATTCAACAAAAATAATCCACAATAGCTCTGTGTTATGATTGTCTATGAGTCATGCAGCTGTAGTAAAATCACCTACAAATGTTTTAAGTTAAATACTGCAAATCTGTCCTGGACGTGATTCCTGAAAAAGAAACCCTATATTTGTACATAAGCAGAATGGCATCTATTGAGTAAAATAAAATATAGATTAAATAGTTTCTTATAATAACTGCCAAAACATAACTCCACATTTGAATTAATGATAAGATAATGGCAGAATTCCCTTGGTAAGAACCCTTGGAGTTTATTTTTCTGTTTCACAGACCATATACCTTTAGGCATATCTTTCTAAACAGTGGACCACATTCCGTCTTTGTTAGATTCTAGTAATACTATTGGTTGAGGGTAGAATTTGGCTAAGAGTAATGAAATACAGCAGTTAATGCATGGCCTAGAGCTTATAGATACTTCCCAGAGTTCTCTATATAAGGAAATAGTGTGAAGTGCATAAAGATTTAAAAAATATCTTTTGAAACTGCTCTCCGTCTTGCTGTAGGCATGCACATTTGTCAAGATAGTGTAAAGCCATAGATGAACCTGAATCCAAACTTGTGGCTAATGGCTTGAGTCTAATTATAGAGCAGCTACATTTTGAGTTTTATTTATTTTTTTCAACTTAGCTAACATCTTTCCATAGCTCTAGCCACCTCCCAGGAAATAAACACATTGTTGACAATTTATACAAATATTAATATTTTAAAAAATATTGATACAACTGGTTGATTCAAATTTCCAGCTTCACAAATACCGCTTTATAGATTCCCACAGAAGAAAAACCAAGACTTTCCAACCAATAATCAGAGCATTCTTTATTGTCCACACATAGATAAGCTTGGAAGGATTGGAATTTTAGTGGACTTTCAATATTTTGACATGTGAGGTTGACAGTTTGTGTTTTAATTGTTATAATAGTTATAAAGCATTAAGTTTTGGAATCCCAACATCTGTCATTAAATAATTATTGTCTGACCCCCTTTGGTGCCTGACCCCACCATAATTTAACACATCTGTGAAATTTCAATCAAGAAAAACTGAACAAAAAATGCTTAAACATAAACTTCAATATTATTTGTCAAAATGAAAAAAAAAATTCTGCCCACTCTATACATAGACCATCCAACTTTCCTAAATGCTTCCTAGAGAAGATGGTCATTTGTAGCATGCCTGCCAGGTTAACATCTGGCAGAGCACAGAGGGAAGTGAATTCCAAAGTTAAGAAAACTTTGCTAGTAGCTCCCACTCATCAGGGGCGGCTCCAGACCCCAGCACGCCAAGCGCGTGCTTGGGGCGGCATGCTGCGGGGAGCGCTCTGCCGGTCCCCGGGAGGGCGGCAGGCGGCTCCGGTGGACCTCCCGCAAGCGTGCCTGCGGAGGGTCCGCTGGTCCCGCGCGGCTTTATTGGAGCCGCGGGACCAGCGGACCGTCTGCAGGCACGCCTGCGGGAGGTCCACTGGAGCCGCGGGACCGGCAACCAGCAGAGCGCCCCCGCGGCATGCCGCCCTGCTTGGGGCGGTGAAATGTCTAGAGCCGCCCCTGCCACTCATTTATATGAAGAGAACTCCTCTAAGGGATAGTTTGTGTCTTTTAGGCACTGTTCTGACCAAGGGCTGGGTGTAAGCAGCACCACCCCTGAAGAGTCATTGTGCTTTGTGTTTCGTTATGCGCTCTGAAACACATCTCTCTCCCTGCTTCCTTTTGCTCAGTGGTAGGGTAGTAACTTACTTCAGTGCTATTCCACCAGCAATTTTTTATATTCTCCATGCCAGCTGAGCAGGCAGAGCCATTTCCCCACCCCTCCTATACCATGTACTCTCTGCAGAGTTTTGTACTCCAGCATGGAAACTAGCCCTAAACACGTAGATCTCTGCATTCTGCGTTAGTCAGAGTTTCTGAATAGCCCCATTGTACAGCCCCACACAGAATGCATTGCAAGAGTGGAGTCTTAAGGTGACAAAGGCATGGGTGATGATGATAGCCACATCCACATCAGAATGGCCACACTCCTCTAGTTAGACGGGGATAGTTTTAAAATGCCTTTTTGGCCTACTGTTGCTAATTGACATTCTAAAGTTGTCCCTTTTCTGTGCACATACACTTTCAGCTCTTCTGATTCTACTGCTGCTAGTGTTTGTTCTAAAATGATGCAGAGTCTGCCTACCCCGGCCTCCATACCTAATCTATCTAATGCCAGACTGACAGAACGGTTGGCGCTCAATTCACTGGCATCCCCTCTGCCTCGAGGGTGTCTAGGAAACACAGCAGGTCACCTCACAATAAATATGTGGATCAAGTAGTTGCATTGCAGTAGTGTCTAGCAGCACCAATCAAGGAACAGGGCCCCGTTGTCCTAGACACTGCACAGTATTTAACGTACATTCCTAACTCCTAAGAGCTCAAAGTCTAGGACAAGACACAAAAGGTGGGTAAGACAAACAGACAGGAGGAGCGAGAGGGTATGGGGGGGGTGGGCAAAGTGAGCCGTTTTATACAATAAGCAGGAGATGTCAACTCACCAGCTGCCGAGTGAGGGCCACGTGCCATATATGGGATTAGATCACTTTTGGGGGAGGATAGTTGAGTAGTATTACAGTAGCAATCAGCAGGATGTCACGTGGCAGTTTAAAAAAAATCATATACTGCACGTACTTTTGTGTACAAGCTGCGGGGATCAGTAGATAAGTGACTGACTATCTAATCTCTCCTTAAGGATCATAGCTTCTGAAAAGAGGGCAACTATGAAATGTGTAGCATGCACGATGACACGGGCTTCTCCACAGCCTCTGCTCTGAACATGTCATTCAATGTAATTGTGCAGGAATTCCTTAAAGAAAATCAGAATAAAAGGTGTTGCCTACTTAAACAGTGCTGGCTTTTTACATGTTTTAATCCCTCCATGCAAAAAATAGCCAATTTCACGGAAAAGCAGACTTTTGGGGCATTGGGGACATGCAAACCACCTCTGCCCCAAACCCACCAAAACATCAAAGATTTTACAGTCATTTCTCACTATTTTTGATCATCTCTAATAATAGGCCACATAGATAACCCCTCTCCACCCATTCCTTGATGCTTCTAAAAGATGAGCATTGTGAGCCACTGCATCCAGCGCTCAGTCCGTCAAAAGAAATAAAAAATTATCTCATCATTTTAGCCTAACAGCTTGAATGGTACAGGAGATCCAAACACTTCCAGGCATGCTAATGCCCTTTTAAATGATGTCTTGTAAGTACAGCTGTGGCTGAAGAAAAGCTGACAGCTGAGCACTGGTATCCATGTTATATAGTAGCTGATTGCTGGTCCCCATATTCATGGCTAAATGCGTAGTACCCACTAGTGCTTTCCCAAGTATCTGACTGATTCATAAAAAACATGTTGGGATGCAGATACTGTTGCTTAAGAAGAATAAATTTCTAGATGAATACTGTATAATGACATTGCATAGTTAAGGACCGTCTATAAACCAAAATGTTTCCAATGCTTTTCGAATTATTATTATTTATGCAGGGTTTTACTATGACATCAATTTAACCGTAAATTCCTTTATTAAATCCAAAGGCTGAGTAGGATTTATGCAATTGCTCTAAATATGCCAAAATAATAATAATAAACTTAAATAATAAGCAACTTACTACCTCCAAACAGTAACAAAACATTTATAAGCATTTGATCAAGATATTTACAAATGGGCTAAACCCAGGGGTCTTAGACCCCTGTTGGTCGGCTCCAATGTGATCAGGCGGGTATTAGCAATGAACCCTTTGAGGGCTTAATTTTGTATGAAACAAGTGATGCCATTGCCAATTATTGGACCTTAGCTGACACCAGATGAAGCAGTTTCTTATACAGCCAATTATTTACTGCAGCTGGTACCCAATTAACTGTGTTTTATTTCTGTTATTCAGCCCAAACCTTAAATAATGTAACACTGATATTTTGAAGGGTCGCTACAAGTTTAAAACAACAACTCTTCTCATGATTTTATTCTGTTTTGGTCAAATACTTTGGGCCGGTTGCTCATTCTAATAGCCCCCACTTAAATTAAAACTATAGTTCACCCAAATCTAATAGGTGCTTATATTTCTACAAATGCTGAAAAAGCAATGTTTCTAATACCATATGCTACCTTTATTCCATAAGGAGAACTCCAAAAGGAGTTCAATAGGAGGGTTGCATAACATGTTTTCTAGTAGGGATGGTAGCTCAGAAATAAAGTGAGCCACATTAATTTGGTCTTTCTGGTATTTATTTATGTATTTGTGGCTTCTTTCTAGACAATCAACTGGTTTGAAGTTGACCCCTTTCTATGTGTGTTAGAATGTTGCTATTGCTTTCAGTATCTGCTCCAGAAGCTTTAGTTGTACTGAAAGGTGACAGGCAGGTGACTGTGGCATAAGAATTTCATAAATGCATCGATCTTAGAATCATAGGACTAGAAGGGACCTTGAGAGGTCATATATAATTTCATTTGAATTTCTATCTGTATAAAAAATGGCAGGTCATTCCAGAGAGGAACTGGTTCAAGTTAAAAAAAACAACAGAATTATGAATATTTTAAGCAATAAAGGCACTATGTTAACTTTGCTATGATTCATGAGATCATCAAAGTTAATCAATTTTAATATCAATATTTATTTGCCCAGAGCTTGTTGCTGGATGTTCATTGGTCATTCATTATTCTTCTGCTTAAAAGGCCTTTCATTTAGTCAGCAGAAACAGCACCATGTGAATTAGATAACCAACTGTACAATGCAAATAATGAAACCATATATTTCAATGACAAGTTCCAAAACATCACAGAGGTTGAAAAGTATTAATTGATGCTATTCAGCAAATGCTAACCTTACAAATAACAAATTCATTGGCAGCATTCAGGATGAGTTTGTGTATGATTCACTAAATGAAAAAGTGACTAATATCTTTATCCATCACAGCACTTAAGCATGCTTAATTTTAACCCTGGAAGTATTCCCATCAAAGTTTAAGCAATTTAGGAAAAGGACTGGCCAGAACACAAGAAATCAGTTTTGCAAAACATTTTAAGGTTTTTGTTTCTGTTCTGCTGTGGAATAAAACCAAGCCCTTTTGAATTTTTTGTGAAGAAAGCAGAACCATTATCTCAGGGCTTAGGGTACTCATCTAGAACGCAGGAGATTCACATCCAAGTCCTTAGTCTGCCTGATCCAACATAGGGACATCAACCTGAGTCTCCCACGAGCATGCCTGAACCACCAGGTTATTGACTATTCTGCATGGGCCTGCCTCATATTTTGACCAGAAATCTAATCATGATGGAGGCATTTGATATTTTAATCATGATGGAGGCATTGGTATTTTAAAAATACAACTATTGAAATGTTCTTGACCAGCTCTACTTAGGAGCTTTTGAAAATCCCACCCTTAATTTATAATGAACTATATTCTAAACAAACAGCTCAGTGAGCTTTACTGTAGAGGCAATACTGAATTACAAGATTCTGTATGCATTAAAAGGACTAATGTGCCTGAATAAACTTGTGGTTAAGTGGCACATGTTCCTCCTACTTTTGGGGAAGAGTCTGCTCTTAGAGCCACACTCCCAATATGAGCCTTCTAGGGCAAACAAAATATCAGACTTTAGATCTGCTGAAGTGAATAGAGAGAAGAATCTGACCTATTTTGGAGTTTCTCAAGTATTATTTATACTATGATAGGGCCTTAGAGTCACCAACAGAGATCAAAGTCTCATGGTTCTCAGTACTGTACACATAAAACACACTGTCTGTCCCAAAGAGTTTATAATCTAAATAGACAAGACAGATTAAAGGCAGGAGAAAGTAAATATCAATAACCCAATTATGGAACCACGGCCCAGAGATGAAGTGACTTGCCCAAATTCATATAGATGTCTGTGGTAGAATCAGGGACAGAACCCAGATCTAATCCCCAGCCATGTGCTTTACACTTACTATTATTGTTCTTAATTTGATTTGTGGTAGCACCTAGTGATCCCAATCAGGGATCAGCACCACATGATGCCAGGCATTGTACACACACATAATGAAAAGGTATGCCCCAATCTAATAACCACACAACCATCTCTGATGGCTTTTGCTCTCCCGCCTCAACCCCAATTTTCCTTGTCAGCTAGCTGTACAGTTCTAATTATAAAAGCAACGAGGAGTCCTTGTGGCATCGTAGAGACTAACAAATTTATTTGGGTATAAACTTTCATGGGCTAGAACCCACTTCATCGGATGCATGGAGTGGAGAATACAGGAGCAGGGTCATTACAAAACCTAAACCTAATTTCCCCAGTACTAATTTCCCCCTACTGCTACTCACACCTTCTTGTCAACTGTCTGAAATGGGCCACTCTCATTAGCACTTCAAAAGTTATTTTTCCTCCCTTGGTATCCTGCTGTCAATTGAATTGGCTCTGACTGACCTCACACTTGGTAAGGCAACTCACATCTGTTCATGTATTTATACCTGCTCCTGTATTTTCCATTCCATGCATCTGATGAAATGGGTTCTAGCCCACGAAAGCTTATGCCCAAATAAATTTGTTAGTCTCTAAGGTGCCACAAGAACTCCTCGTTGTTTTTGCTGATACAGACTAATACGGCTACCACTCTCAAACCAGTTCTAATTATGGAGTTCTCAAAAACTATTTCTCTCTTGAATCAGCCTTGATTCAAGTAATGCACCAATTTAAGAACAAAATACATTGACCTGATTGGCCTTTCTCAGGGTACCCTGCTAGTAGGTTCTCTCTTCATTTTATTTAACACTTCCAAATCTCAGTGTTTGATTATTTAAATCACTTTTCATCCCAGAGTGCAGTGGAAAGCAGTTTTTGTGGAGTTTGCATTAATTTTTTTAAAGAGTCCCATTCTTTTTCTGTTAGCGCCATTTTTTGTACTGACAGCATGTTACTCAATGTGACTATATACAATAAAGTGCATTGGACATAATTATGTTTTATGTTTGTCTCTTTAGCCTGCCTTCCAGAGACTTATAAGAACTTCACAATGGCTATGTATTACAGGCAGGCCACTGAATTAGGGATATAAAGACAAACATAGAAGACAATGTGTCTGATTCTTCACTGCCTTGCATCTTGTGTAGTCATTTATGCCAGTGCAAAATGGGTGTAAAACTATGTCAGATCAGAATGGTAGCTCTTTGAATCCACTTTGCCTAGGTTTAAATGACCTCAGAAGGATGTAGGGCAGTCGAAGCTCAGTCTCAATATTTTGGCTGATTCGATATATCTATCTAATCATCTGCAATCATAAGTGTATTTATACTGTGCTCATCACCACTGGAGCTGAGTGCATTGTGCTTTACAGAAGGGAACAGCAAGAGTAGGATATCTTAGAACTAAGAAAAAGGAAAAAGATGGTTTACTCTTTGGGCTACAGTTTATAAATCTTTAGATCAGCATCTATCAGAGGGGTAGCTGTGTTAGTCTGTATTCACAGAAACAACAAGGAGTACGGTGGCACCTTAAAGACTAACAGATTTATTTGGGAATAAGCTTTCATGGCTAAAAAACCCCACTTCTTTGGGGTTTTTACCCACAAAAGTTTAAGCCCAAATAAATCTATTAGTCTTTAAGGTGCCACCGGACTCCTCATTGTTTAGATCAGCATCTGACTCCAGGGAAATAAACCCTGAAACCAGGAATACATTTTTATAACAGTGCCTGGGGAGTTCACTGTGCACCAGTACCATTAATGAAAGAGAGCACAGTACACTCCCTGTGCACCTCAGTGTGAATGCAGCCTCAAGCATTAGGATTTTCTGGGTCTTTGTTGATTTCCAGCTTTGATTTGCCATCTCAATATTTTTAGCAGGTTCACATCCTTAGTATTAATAACAAATAGCAGCAGTTTTATAAATCAAACACTTTCAACCATCCAAACCTCAGTAAAAGCCATTACAATTTTATTAACGATACCAGTGCTTGGGTAAGCTGCTGGAAAAAGCAATCATTTGTGATTTATTGATAAGTGAGATTTACAAAAAAGAGATCCTGCTCCCCCAGAAACATAGCAGCCAATTAGATAAGACATAGCATGCTACACACCTGCATTTTTAAGGGCATGGCCCACACTTATGTCTGTCCATTTGTATAGCTAAACTCCAAAGGAGGTAGTACATGAAAAGTATATGGCAGAAAAAGATTTCACTTTATAAAGCAAACTAGAAGAAGCTCAACTGACAGCATAAAACATGTACCAATGTAAATCAGTATATATTTTTAAAGTACTGGCTAAATTTCAACTCCATTGTTTTATCCATTCACTTAATTGACTTAGGTCCCTCTAAAGTTCCTCATAGTAGTGTTTAATATTGAAGAACCTAATTTTTTTTGTCTCATCTGGCGATTTTGCCACCACTCTAGATCTCTTTTCACCAACCATTAATAAATGTGTTAAACTGCACCAGTCCTATTATGGTACCTTGAGGATTATATTCCTGCCTCTGCTACAGAGTTCTTATGCGATGCTGAGGAAATCACTCAAACCAAACTTTTCACAGGTGGTCACTACTTGCATGTTCCTCATTTCTAGATGCCTGACTTGATATCCTGGTGATAGAGCTGGTCAAAAATTTTCAAACAGAACAGTTGTTTCTCAGAACATGCTGATTTGCGGGAATCAAAACATTCCATGGGAAGATGTTGATTCAGTTAAAACAGAAATCAGACAGGCAGGCTGTGCTGTCAGAAATTTTTCAGCCACCTTTACTTTTGTCAATCACTACTATCTGGGGGCAATTGCAATAAAGCTAATATTCCCTGCAGGGAGGGCTTCAAACTTTTGTTAAACTTGATAGGCTCCAGGAGGGAAATGCAGATTCCCTTGATTTAACTATACATTGTTCCATGCAGAAAAAGACCTCACAAAATGCACAGAATATTAAAGAATGAAAGGAAGCATCTGAGAAATCAGCACTGTACCCCAGTGGGTTTGAGAGAAAGGAGTTCTTAAAAAAAAAAAAGCATACAATCCCTTGTGAGGAGAATTTGAAGAACCTCATTTAGCTGGTCAGTCTACAATATGAGAAAGGCTAAGGAGGGAAAGATTGCAGGAGAGAAAATGTTACACAACTGGCAAAATGAAACAGCATATGTGTGCGGGGGGTAGAGAGTGTTTTTTAAGCACTTAAATAATGATAAAGACTAAAGAGGGAGTTAGTCTGAATACCGTCATTACATAGTTCCCCCTCAAATGTCTTCTTAAGCTCCACAGAGGCTTTTCTTCTACATCAACCACTCTATCAGGGGCACAAATTTCTTCACATTAAGAAAGCTCAAAGTCCTCAAACAAAGTCCATTGATTTTACTTTCTTGTCAGGTCACTCCCTGGGTTTTCCTGCCTGCAGACTCAATAGGGAAGCCCCATTCCCAGGTGTTTCTGCTGGGGCCTGCTCACTCCCAGCAGTCTCCATTTTGCCCTCATCCCAGGCCTTCCTTCCTGGAGCTTTTTCTGCTTTGGCAGGCCACTCCGGGTATGTCTACACTGCAATTAGACACCTGTGGCTGGCCTGTGCCAGCTGATTCAGACTTGTGGGGCTCAGACTAAGGGGCTCTTTAATTGCAGTATAGACCGGAGCCAGGGCTCTAGGACCCTGCAAGGTGGGTGGGTCCCCGAGCTCAGGTTGTAGCCCAAGCCTGGAAGTCTACACTACAATGAAACAGACCTACAGCCTGAGCCTCAGGAGCCCAAGTCAGCTGGCATGGGTCAGTCACAGGTTTTTATTTGCAAATATAGACATACCCTCCTAGGCCCTACCTGGCTGTGTAACCCAGTGGGCTAGCTCGCCTTTAGTATATTCACTGCTTTGCAGTATATTCAGCAGTCATGCAAAGAACCTACAGGCCTGTGTCCTATAAGACATTAGCTTCAGCAAGTTAGCATAAGGCTTGAGGCCTATGACATTTGAATAGATATACTTTAAACAGATAAACAGCCAATGGAAACCCTAAGTATTGGGGAGCTGAAAATAGAGTGTTTAAAGGGAAGTTCTGACCATGTACATGATCCAACCACAAGAGTATCATGGCAATGAATTGATGTATATAACAGGTACATGAGCTACATCTGCAGATACCTAACTACAAAAGGGCCATGGTAAGGAATGGATAATAAGTTGAGATCATTGATATACTAACCTATAGAAGAAAGACACTCCAACATTAGTAAGGCGAGGAAATACAAATAAGGAAAAGGGGCAAATCCCCTACTGAATATGCATCAAACATAGTGGCATCAGTGTAACATGTTATAAAAGTTGCATCCCAGCCTACGGGCGGTGGGAGAAGGAGATATAGTCCTTGGAAGGTGCCAGACTGATGGTCACTGGTGATGAGGGGGACAGTGATTGTGATGAAAAAGATATGGCTAACAGTTCAGGTTGTTCTACAAGGGATGGTGAGAGTATCTGAATGTTCAGATGTACATTATGTAATATCTTTATCTACCTTACTGAGTTGAGGTGCTTGTGACTGTGCATTAAAATGCATTAATAAACTATTTGTAAATGTAGCAGAGTTCCTGTAGTGTGAGTGTTGCAGCTGTGCTCATCAGGGTTCCTAACTATATAATAATTTAAATAATACTGGGCCTGATATTGGGACAAGAACCTGTCAACCCTCAAAGTGATAACTGAGGATTCTTAAGTCACCTTGATCACTTTGATTGATTGGCCCTTCAGCCCTCATATGGATTGCACCGATCACAACACATTTTCCATTCTTCTCTTATCCTACCCTTCCTTCTCCATGTGCGGCCATGCCTTTTCATGATAAAATCTTCCCATCTCTTTGGATGTCAGCCGAGTGGTCACTTCAGTTCCCGTGGGTACCACTCAGTGACAGCTGTAGTCTATCAACTGTCAATGAGCCTAGCTATATACCTGGCCCATCACATTTTACTGAACCTGCTTTCAACAACGTCCTGCACTCCACTCTGCTCTCTGATCACTTCATTGGAGACTTAGTCGTGGATTGAAATCCCCAAAATTCTTCTTTCCATCGCTCTCTCCATGACAGATAGTTGTTGCTTCTTTATCTTTGTCAGCACCCATGTTTCATACAACATTTCTGGCAGTACTGTTGAGTTGGAGAAGTTGGTGCATGTTGCCTTGTTGATTTTTCCTGGGAGGACATCCTTGATAGAATTCAATGCGTGCCAAACAGTTTTCTTTCTTCGCAAGAGTTCACCTTCATGATCATGGCAAATGTTAATTTCTTGGCCCAAATAGCTGTATTATTCAACTTTTTCTATTTGTTCTCCCTTGACTATTATTTGGGCTTTTGGCAAGGCATCAGACCTCATAAATTTCATTTTAGAGTGGTTCATTTTCAGTCCAGCTTGGCTGCTGTTTGTGTTGAGTTCTCACAGCATTTTCTGTAGTTTGATAGTGGTTTTGGCAATCAACACGATATCGTCCGCGAATCTGAGGTGACTTAACTGCTCTGCATTGACGCTGGTTCCACCCTTCCAGTTCATCGGCCTCACTATCATTTCAAGGTGAAGAGTTTGGGGGAAACCATGTCTTCTGGCTTCACACCTTTTTTGCCTGGATGTGAAGGGGTGTATTGAACAGAGTTATATCTGTAGTGCAGTCAGAATTTGCTTCCTTTAGTAGTTTGATGTAGTTTATGTTGATGCCCTATTCTGCGAGAGCTTTCAGCACTGCATTGATCTCTATGCTGAACACTTTTTCATAGTGAATGAAAGCAATGAATAAAGGGAATTTGTATTCCCTTGAGTGCTTCAATAGCTGGTTTATAGTGAAGATACGGTCCAACGTACTGAAATTCCTTCGAAAACCTGCCTGTTTTCTCGGCTGCTGCTCGTCCAGATTTTGTGGGAGTCAGTTTGTTATTATTTTGGTAAATAGCTTGTAGACATGTGAGAGCAGGCATACTGGATGATAGTTTTTTAAATCTTCATGAACACCTTTCTTGCACAGCAAAATACCAGCTGGATGGTATCTTCTGTATTTCCAAGAAACGGCTAAAGGTCTGAGCAAGAGTTTTCCAGAGGTCATGGCCTCCAGCTCTTATCATTTTGTCTGTCAGTCCGTCTTTTCCTGGAGCTTTTCCTTCCTTCATTTGGTAAATTGCATGTTGAACTTCACTGATGAGGACTGCTCACTGGTCTGTTGAGCTGTTGGTAATGGGACATTTATTTGAGATGCAAACAGTTCAGTGTAGAAATCTTGGCAGACCACTTCCATCCTTGTTCTTAAGTGCCATTATTGTTGACCTGTACAGCATCAATTCCTGTTTGCATTTTTTGAGGCTTCTGTGCTCTTCAGCAGTCTTTAAGAGCCTTTAATTTCAGTACTTCTCAAAGTCCTCTTTTAGTCTTCTTATCAGCTTGCAGAGATAGGAGTACTCAAGTTTGTTGCCATCATTTTGCTTCATATTCCTCCACTTCTCTAGCAAATTCCTCATTTCCTTGTATTGATGGAATACAAGCTGTCAGGAACAGTATCCCTGATGATGCCACAGCACAACTGGTTGCTGAGCTCTGTGCCTTTATCCTCACACACAACTATTTTAAATGTGATGACAATATATATCTCCAGATCAGTGGCACCGCTATGGGCACCCGCATGGCCCCACAATATGCCAATATTTTTATGGCCGACCTGGAACAACGCTTCCTCAGCTCCCGTCCACTCACACCCCTTCTCTACCTACGCTACATTGATGACATCATCATCTGGACCCATGGGAAGGAGCCTCTGGAAAGATTCCACCACGATTTCAACAGCTTCCACCCCATCATCAACCTCAGCCTGGACCAATCTACATGGGAGGTCCACTTCCTAGACACCACGGTGCTAATAAGTGATGGTCACATTAACACCACCCTATACCGAAAACCTACCGACCGCTATGCCTACCTTCATGCCTCCAGCTTCCATCCCGGACATACCACAAGATCCATTGTCTACAGCCAAGCACTGAGGTACAACCGTATCTGCTCTAACCCCGCAGACAGAGACCAACACCTAGAAAATCTCCACCAAGCATTCTCAAAACTACAGTACCCGCACAAGGAAATAAGGAAACAGATCAACAGAGCCAGACGTGTACCCAGAAGCCTCCTACTGCAAGACAAACCCAAGAAAGAAACCAACAGGACTCCACTGGCCATCACATACAGTCCCCAGCTAAAGCCCCTCCAACGCATCATCAGGGATCTACAACCCATCCTGGACAATGATCCCACACTTTCACAGGCCTTGGGTGGCAGGCCAGTCCTCGCCCACAGACAACCTACCAACCTGAAGCATATTCTCACCAGTAACTGCACACCTCACCATAGTAACTCTAGCTCAGGAACCAATCCATGCAACAAACCTCGATGCCAACTCTGCCCACATATCTACACCAGCAACACCATCACAGGACCTAACCAGATCAGCCACACCATCACCGGTTCATTCACCTGCACATCCACCAATGTAATATATGTCATCATATGCCAGCAATGCCCTTCTGCTATGTACATCGGCTAAACTGGACAGTCTCTAAGGAAAAGGATAAATGGACACAAATCAGATATTAGGAATGGCAATATACAAAAACCTGTAGGAGAACACTTCAACCTCCCTGGCCACACAATAGCAGATCTTAAGGTGGCCATCCTCCAGCAAAAAAACTTTAGGACCAGAGTTCTAAGAGAAACTGCTGAGCTTCAGTTCATTTGCAAATTTGACACCATCAGTTTAGGATTAAACAAAGACTGTGAATGGCTTGCCAACTACAGAACCAGTTTCTCCTCCCTTGGTTTTCACACCTCAACTGCTAGAACAGGGCCTCATCCTCCCTGATTGATCTAACCTCGTTATCTCTAGCTTGCTTCTTGCTTGCTTATATTTACCTGCCCCTGGAAATTTCCACTCTTGCATCCGACGAAGTGGGCATTCACCCACGAAAGCTCATGCTGCAAAACGTCTGTTAGTCTATAAGGTGCCACAGGATTCTTTGCTGCTCATTTCCTCTGAGATTCTTCCCTTTGCTCTTTTCAGCCTTTCTTTCTTGGCTAATTTCACGCATTGTCTCACCTTATCCATGAAGTTTTTATAATGCTCATCACAGTTATCTGTGAGACTCCACTCTTCCTTGGAAATGTTGGCTTTCAGGATTGCTCATCAAATATTTTCGGCACTGTCTCTGATTTGCCATCGGTAGCACATTCTTCTCCACCTTTATGTTGACATTAAGCCTCACTCTGAGCAAGTGATGGTCACTACCAGTGTTGAATGATGGCACTATTGAGATGTCTTGTATGATGCACTGCTTATTGATTAGAATATAGTCAATCTCGTTCTTGTTCTTCGCATTGGGCACGATTGGACTTTTTTTTTAACCAGGTGTTACCAATGAACATTTCTTTTGTCTCTGCCAGAATTACCAGTTGCTCTCCTCATGATTTCTGTTCACTGATAGCATACCATACCTTCCAATGAACTTTTTGCCTTCTTTCCCTCTTCTGACCTTGGCACTGAAGTCTCCCATCACAATCATATATGTGGATTTTAGAGCGAGGGTTTCCTCAAGCTCTTAATAGAATTCTTCCACATCATCATATTCACTTGTGCTTGTGGAAGCATAGATCTGGATAATCTTGAGGGTGTTATTCTGGTTCAGTTGGAGGTACAGCACTCTGATGCATAATGACTTGAACTTGCAGGAGATGATTTTTGAAGTAATCAATATATATAATCTATAGATCTGGCTACAGCTGGAGCCTCAGGGTTCCGGTTCTGGTTCTGGTTTCCAAACCCCCTGGTATCAGGGTTTCTCCTGGTGAAGCTTTTCTAGTGTCCTACAGTTTCCCAAGCTTCCCCCTTCACTGCAGCTATGCTGCCTTTATAGGGAATTCCCTGATCCAACCCAGGTGTGCCTCTTCAGTAATCAGGATTGGCTAGCCCCAGGCCTTGCAGCCCTTGAAGGGCAAGCCACCCTGTTACACTGCCCTTGTGGAGGAATACATCCAGCTGAAATAGCCCTTACTTCATATTTTTGAAACATCTTATTGTTTATTATTATTCATTATAATGATTGATTATTTGTATTATGCTAGTGCCTAGAGACCCCAATCAATTATCCAGGTCCCATTGTGCATCATAAATACATGTAACAAAGAAACCAGTTACTGCCTCGGAGAGCTCACAATCCCCATGACAGACAGGACTTGGCAGATGGACAAAACAAATTGAGTCAGTGGGTTTCAGAGGATGAGAGAACCATAAAATTCAGGAGAATTCATTGTGTCTTGAACTACTAACCTCAAATGTCACTCTAGCCCTAAGAGTAAGCTCTTATGTTCAGTTTTTTTACACAACTATCTATATGAAATCCATCTGGAATGTTTTTGTGTAACTACAGGGTTTTCTGTGTGGACTCCTCCAGACTTTGATTAACTCATCCACTCTCTTGTAAGATGGTATAGTGCCACCCATGAAAAACAGTAGGGACAAATGTCTGCGTATTCATAAGAACTCATTAACTGAATTTCCACTCATTATCAATGAGATACTCATATGTTGCTTAAATGAGTGCAGATTTTCCTGTAGGTCATTAAATGTATTATTCATTACATTATTCATATATTCAGTTGCATTCATCAAAGGGCTAATGAGATTTTTTTTAAATATTATTTTAATCAATTAAAATCCAAAAATCAATACAGAACAAACAGTTCAAGTGATGATTCCCAGTGCAGAATGGGGTGTACCTGGTTCTGCTATACAAATAACTAGTGTAGAAAGCTCTTGTGTCCAGCTCAGAGGTAGCTAGCTCTCGCATATTTCTTTAAAGGTATTTGCATAGGGGTAGGGCAGAAGTCATGAGGAGGGAGCAGCGGGTAGAAGAGGAAGTTATATGAGCCCGGATTGCTTCAGATGAGGTTAGCCACCTGGGGAATTCAGCAGGAATTTGGGAGAAGTGAGTGGGAAGGTAATCAGAGAGTGGTTAGGGAAATTTCTTAGTCAGACTGATCCCAAACTCTAGATTCAAGAAAAGCAACTACTGCAGCATAGACATTTTTTGAGGATAAATAACTTGGCCACTTAAATGTGTCATAGTAGATTCTGCTTAATGGCAACCTTGACATTAGCAACTTCTGGAGAATGGCAACATTTTACTGGGAACCGATCCCATCCCATTAGCATGAGTGTTAGTGGGATTTGGATATTGGCAATGGAATGCCACTTATTAGCAATTTTTTTTAAAGAAAAGCCTCAGCAGAAGGCAGATTTCCAAGGCTGCAGCCAGGGAAGGAAGTTCTGGGACTTCCTGGCTGCAGCCCCACAAACCTGCCTGAGGTACTGAGCTGAGCCCGTCCCAGCACTTCCTTCTGGGGCTGCAGCCCAGCAAACTTGACTGAATACAGGAGCCACACAGGACATAAGGGGCTGTGGGCCGGGACAAGAGCCTGCGGACAGAGCAGTAGTGGGGATGGGGACTGCAGCCTGGATGCTGGAGCTGCACAGTACCTCTCCCTGCACTCTCCGGGCTGTGCCCTGTCAGGGTACACAGGGAAGAAGTGATGGGATATGCTGAGCCCCAAATCCTGGAGAGCACAGGAAGAGGTAAGGTGCAGCCCCCTGGAATCCCAGTGCCTCTGCTCCCAAAAGAAAGCCCTGGCATCCAGGCTGAAGCCCCGTTTTGTTGTTGCTCTGCCCGCAGGCAGGTTTGCAGGAAAGGCATGTCCCAGAATTTCCTTCCCTGGCTGCTGCCTCACAAACCTACCTTCTACTTGTTAGCAACTGCTGGGTAATGGCAACTTTTTGCTGGCAACTGAGAACATAACATAAGAATGGCCATACTAGGTCAGACCAATGGTCCATCTAGCCCAATATCCTGTCTTCCAATGCCAGGTGTTTCAGAAGGAATGACCAGAACAATTAATCATAAAGTGATCCATTCCCTCTCCACTCTCAGCTTCTGGCGAACAGAGGCTAGGGACACTCAGAGTACCGGGTTGCATCCCTGCCCATCTTGGTTAATAGTCATTGATAGACCTATCCTCCATGAACCTATCTAGTTCTTTTTTAACCCAGTTTCAGTTTTGGCCTACACAACATTCCCTGGCAAAGAGTTCCACAGGTTGAGTGTGCCTTGTGTGAAGAAATACTTCCTTTTGTTTATTTTAAACCTGCTCCCTATTAATTCCATCAGGGGACCCCTAATTCTTGTGTTATGTGATGGGGTAAATAACACTTCCTTATTCACTTTCTTCCCCTCAGTTAAGATTTTATAGACCTCTATCATATTCCCCATTACACATTGCTTTTCCAAGCTGAAAAGTCCCAGTCATTCTAAATTCTCCTCATATGGAAGCTGTTCCATGCCCCTAATAATTTTTGTTGCCCTTCTCTGAACCTTTTCCAATTCCAATATATCTTTTTTGAGATGGGTTGACCAGATTTGCACGCGGCATTCAAGATGGGGGCATACCAGGGATTTATATAGGGGCATTATGATATTTTCTGCTTTATTCTCTATTCCTTTTCTAATGACTCCTAACAGAATGTTCACTTTTTTGACTGTCGCTGCACATTGAGCAGATGTTTTCTGAGGGATTCCTAATAAGTGAATCTATTTGTATTTCCAAAATACCCAAAGCAATTAGATCATGTCACTGATTAATTATTGTACTTGCTCAATGTAATATTTAAATCAAAGCCCTTTTTAAGCTGCACTAAAAATAGCCTCTCACACAAATTAAACTATTTCCTTAGCACTTGTAAATCAGAAATGGCTAGGACAATTTTTTCTGAAAGTTCATAGGAAAAGTCTCCCAGGCTGATGCCTCGTTAGGCAAATTTCAGCTCAGAATGAATTTACACAGCTGACTGGTACACTCTTGAAAAATACAGAAATGCTGACATAACCTGAACTTTAGAGGCACTATAAAATATATATATAAATAATAAACATGGTTACAAATAAAAAATATGTGGCAGTGTTTATATAAAAGCTGTCACTTTGCATTTAGAATGCATCAATATTGTTGTCCCTGTCTTAAAAATATGCTTAAATATTGATGGGAAAGAAACCTATTTGCATCACAAATGATTCTTCATGCTCCGAGTCTGGATCTCCCAAGCACTTCAAGAGCTTCTGCAGTTCCTATTCATTTCCTATTGGCTCTAACATTAGAATTCATGAATGTATACAGTGCAGGGCCAAGTGTGAGAAACCTAGTTCCAGGGCTAAGTGGCACTGTGGATTAGCTCAAGAGCCTTTCACCTGAAGTCTATATATTTAATTAGGCAACAACTGTGTTTGTTCCCATTTAGCCACATCACAAAACTACTACGCAATACGGTACCAATGGGAGTCTCTACTCCATGAAGGTCCAGGAGTGCTAGTCAGGAATAAGGTGCATTGTCAAAGGGCTGGAGCATGTGCAGGAAAAACCAGCTGAATCCCCAAATGCTTAACTAGTTATTTAACAAAGTGTTAAGCATAATATGGATGCTTTGGAGGTAGCCAAGCCCATGAATAAATACATGAGAGTAAGATATCAAGCATAACTTTGTTTCACAGCACTCATGTGGTAATAGAAAAGAACTCTAGCCACAAAGAGAATATTCTTTCATTATCAAGAATAATCGCATAAGAAAAAAGAAGAAAGGGGAGATGGTGCTTTGGTCCTTTCTGTGCCTTTTAAAGGATAATTTTTACTAGAACAGACATGCACTGGGGACCTGGATTTCTTGTTGATAGAAGCACCCGCCTATACTATGCCTGGCTCAGAACATGGCTATTAGAACTTAACACTCAGAAAGACTAAATTCACTCATAAATTAAGAAAAAATGATCAAGTAGTCTGAGTCTGGTACTTGATAGACATCACCAAACCAGCCATCACACTTGACTATTTCTTTTTACCAGTCTCAACAGAGAAGCCAAGGATTGGACATGGAGACTGAACTGCACTCTCAGGTCAGGTTGTGACACATCACAAGGCAGTGTAGGGGAAATTGCATTGCTGAGTCCTGCGACTTACCTGTTCATTTGCTAAATAAGGTACTTCATTCTCCAGTCTGGCAGATTTTATTGTGGAGGAGATCATGAAAAATTTACTTGCATTCCTTTCCCAGAATTGATGGTTATTCAGGGAGCTCTTGAATGGACAAATTGGCTGTACTTAGTATTTAGGTTGTAAATGTCCAGATTGCTTTTAAACTGAACCTTAATTACCCGCGTTTATAACTTTTACATTGTCATCATTATTTTTCCTTAGGAGCAAAACACATTTCCTAATCAGCTCTAATCATTCTTATGGTCTAGCTTTTTACACCCATCTGGTGGAAGCGACATTCAGGGCAAAGGAGAATCAAGCCCTTTGTATCTATAAAAATAATTAGAGGATCAAAATAGAGTTTACAATGAAACTCTGATTTCAGCTTTGGCACTCATATTATATGTTTTATCTGCAAACCCTTTGGAAATGGGTGTAGACATTATTATCCTCAGTTTACAGATGGGATAACTGAAGCATAAAGTAAGGAGACATATCAAATATTTGTGAGGACCAGACAAGCTATTCAGAAACCCAGACCTGTTCTCATTCCCCTGGGCTACGGCTACCCACAGATTAAGTCTTACAGTTCATAAAATAGAGATATTTGGGATGAATGATTTAGCAATCTATGTCCCTTTGTCTTTTAATGGGATTTAGGTGTTTTTGAAAATTTTACCCTTTATATTTAAGGATGACATCTTGGTTTGCTTGAAGTCAATGGTAAAAACTCCATAGACTTCACCAGAATTTCACCCCCAGTTCTTCACTGTGAATAGGACACAGCAATAGTAACTGATATCAGGCCTGTAATGGTCAATTAGGATAGCTGTTCTTGCTGAAAACCATGTCTGGTGTTAAAGGTGCTACTACACTGGAATAGTTGCTGCAATCCTTTCCTTAGCTATTTTGTTCCATCCGGTGTAGCACTTTGATTCTTAACTGAGCCCTTCCACATGAATGAAACAGGCATGGCAGTTGCCGCTTCAGTAAAAGAAAGCTATGCTTGTAATTAATGTTCCACAAACCTTCAGTCAGAAATAACTTTAAATCCGTTTAAATCACACTCCGTTCTATACTTGTTTTTTGTTCCGCAGAAGATTCAGTTACCATGGCAACATAATAGCAACACACTCTTTTAAATAAAAATCATACTAAACACAATCATACACAATTGCCAGTCAGCCTAGTTTGGTGGCATATACTGATTCCTCAACCCTGAATGCTAAGCTCAAAATTTACTGAAGTAGTAAAAATATTGTGGTTTTGCCATTGAAAATTCAGACTCCTTTTCTGACCCCCATACTCCCTCAAAGTTTTCACAGAGGCCCGCTGGAATAGATCAGAAGTGTGGATTACAGCAATAAAGAATATAAGGCTAAGATTTACAAACTTGTTCCAAAATAAGACCTAATTTTGGTAATTACATAGCTATTTATGCTTTACCAATTAAATAAGGAAAACTGAAATGTTCAAAGTAATTACCAAAAATAATACCTTCACATGCTCTTTAGAAGGATACAATATACAAAATGTATCATATTTTCAGATCTGGATTAAAGAATGTGGGGGCTCTGCACATTACAGAAATTGGGACCTCTGTAAGCATGACATAGGAGCGGCCAGGCCAAATCTGAGTAAGTGGATCAAATTTGAGCAAGTGGCTTTCCAATTCGGTACACGGGGTCACAGCACCTTTCAGTTTTTTGAGAGTCATTTTGGTTGTTTTTTTCCCTAGTTGTTGGGGGCGGAGAGAGGTTCCTGAGATGCTGGCCCCGTGCAAGTGCACAGTGTACACATTAGTTAAGGCAGGTCGGCATATTTTCATCCTGGTTGATTACTAGCAATTTGCATTTTCGTTTGTGAAAGGTCAAATTCCTCTGGTATAAGTGGGTGCAAATCTGTCGACTTCACTAGTGTTACACCTTTTCATAATCAGCTGTGAATTCGGTATGAATTGTCATATTCTATTGGAGCATTCTCCCTTGTTTTTCCCCACAAACTCTGATAGGGATTCCTCATCCTCTTCCTCTGTATAATCTATAATGGTCCCTCTTCCAACATGGGGAGAAGGTGAATAAGTTTGAGGGACCACAGAGAAGAAGAGAATAGTGGACGTTTGGATGGTGAGAGACCTTTTGGAAAGATGCCTGTACTTTTTTTCTCACACTAGCGCTGGCTCTGAAGGTTATTTTGGAGTGACATGACAATTGATCTGAGAAACTTAGTGGAAACACAGTGCATGTTTCTATTTTGTGTTTTAGATAGTTTATATTGTTACATGTCAGAAGATTTAGAGAATCCATCAGTAAACAAAGGAAAGCCCTGGAGACAATGAGGAGACAGATATTGACAAACTCAATCTAAATTTGTGACTTTGTTTCTTTAACAGTTTTAGGCCAACATTACTCTTCTGCAGACACAGTCAATGGAGTCTACAGTCTAAAATGTACAGATGATACAAATCATCTGAATATACCGAATGGCCAGGGACTGCAAAGTCAATTATCTGAAGGGGAGGAGAGTTTGTTGGGTTTTTAATAATTGGTGTATTATTGTTGAAAGACTTCTCAGAATTGTATCTTGACAAAGGATTTGAGGATGATTCTTTGGCCAGGTAAAGGAAACTATTTTAAGGATAGTGAGGAGTTATACATGTGAATTCAGGGAATTTATGCAGATATTGTACATGACTAAGACAATCACAGGTCAAAGAAGAGTGAATTGTTACTGTGAACCAGATAAGAAAATAGTTATAGTTGTGATTTTAAAAAATGTAAAAAATGGTGTGTGGTCTGAGAATTCAGAAGTACAAATACAACTTTCAAGAAGAGAAGAGCAGAACAGGCAGGTTTAGGCAGGGGCTAAAGATAAGTTCAAGGCTCAATAGAAGGGGAATCAATCTTCTAGGGCACAGACTGTTTAGACTATGAGGAGGGCATAGAACTGACCACAAAAGGGGAGGGTGAAAAGCGGGGACAAATGAGCACTCATTTACCACAGACTTATGCTGTTGAGAGCAAAATTAATCAAGGTACCAAGGCACATGAAGAGAAGACATTTTTTTATTGCCTGTACACCAATGCTAGGAGCCTGGGTAATAAACAAAAGGAATTTGAATTACTCCTTTATGATCATAAATTCAACCTAGTTGGCATTTCTGAAACCTGGTGGAAGATTTGCATGATAAGAATGTTAAACTCACTGATTATAACTTATTTTGGAAGGATCGAGTGGGTAAGGGGAGGGGGAGTAACACTCTGTCAAAAATGGCATTACCTGTTTCCGAGTCACTGACAACTCAAAAGAAAATGATCTAGAACAATTATGGATCAGCAGATAGAGCAAGAGGATGCACTAGTTGATGGCTGCAACTAATTACAGACCACCAAATTACACTAAAAACAGTATGACCAACTCCATAAGCACTTACCTGTAATGTGTAGAGAAAAAAAATACCTGTGCTGCCATGGTGGACTTCAATCTGAGTGACATATGAGGGAGGTCTCATGCTGCCAGTACTAAATCAAGAGACATTATTTGCTATGCTCCATTATGTCTTCCCCTTTCTTCTCTGACCCCCATCTCCAACTTTGCGGGATATAATATAATCATATATAATGTTCTATATGCTGGCACAACTTTTTCCCCTTTCCACAGAATATTTCTGAAATTATGCCCCTGAGTGAAACATCATTGGAATTTCTAAATATTATATATGACAATTTCAAAAAGTGTTGCATCCAACACAGGGGAATTATATCTTAGACCTCATATTGACATATAAAAATGAATTGATCACAGAACTAAAAATTAGTGATTGCTTAGTGACAAGTGATTGTGACTTGATTACATTTCTTATGTGCAAACAGAATAAAATCCCAACTAGTAACATATATATTTAGTGCTTTAAAGGGGCCAATTTTCACAAAACTGAAAATAATTATGAGCCAAATCAACTGGGAGAACTATTTTTAATAGAAAAGTGTGAATGACAATTGATGAATGTTTAACATTTTACTAGATGCCCAAAAGCTACATCCAACAATAGATAAAGAAGTCTCCACTTGTTAAAAACAACAACCTGAGTTAGAGGACAAGTAAAAGATCCATGACAGCTCATAATAACATAACTCATGAACTCAGAATAACATGAGATCTGTTGTGCAGTTGGGCCTACAAATGTATCTGCATTGTGTTAACCAGTATGTAAATGTTCATAAGATATTACAAAAGCCTATACTATGTTTATGGAAAAAAGGTATAAAAGGGACACAGAATAATTGTATTAGTCTAAACAAAAATGGCCAAGTCGATATGATTCCAGCTGAAATTATGCTGGTTAAAAACAGGAGATGTAGAGCAGGAAATTAATGAGCCAAAACTGGTATGCTGGACATTAGACCTAATTGGTGGACAAAATAATCAGGGGTTGGGCTATTCCACCCATCACTCCCTTTGTGGGGGTCCTTAAAAGAAAGAGATTTTTTAGGGAAAGTACCAAAAGGAACAAAAGGGAGACCAGACGGAAAGACCAGACCGAGGTTACTGGAATGAATGTCACCATCATGGCTGCCACCCCTGCCATTTCCTGGAACCACAGGCCTTCATCCATCCTGATCCTGAGAGGTGTCCTGCTCAGAATGGACTAGAGAGAGAGAGGGATCCAGATGGCATCACCACCACTACCAGCTCCAGGTGAATCCCAAACATGACCTGCAATGGCAATTATTGCCATCTTGGATACCATCTAAGAGACTGTCAGACAAGACGGCTTTTCCTTCTAAGATTGGGCTTGAACAACAACAGCAGCAGTGAGGACATCTCCAGCCCACCTCAACTAACTTCTTCTCTTTCCCCACAAAAGGACGTTTATTGCCCTCTTAGATACCCTCTAAAAGACTGTCAAAGAACAGGGAGTTTTTCCTCCTAAAAACTGTCTACAGCTAAAGGGAACAAGAGATGTTGTTAAAATGAAAATCTTGTTTAGTTCTTCGCATTTAAACACTTCAGCTATTTTTTCCCCTTCTTTTCTATGTCTTTAATAAAAAGTTAAAAGGATTTCTAATGGTGTGTTTTCCATGGTCCTAAGCAGGCTGAGGTCTTTGTATACCAAAGCTGAGACCTTGTTTAACACAGTTTATTGTTGGTCAATGACAGAATTATGTTAACACCTTTGGCCCACGTATTCCCGCTAAAGTAAAACCCCAGTTCCCAGTACAATGCTGTGACTGAAAGGGCTATTGTGATCCTTGGATGTATAAACAAGGGAATATTGAGTAGGAGTAGGAGGTAACTTTACCTCTGTATTTGGCACTGGTACGACTGCTGCTGGAATACTGTGTCCAGCTGTTGATAAATTGGAGAGGGCTCAGAGGAGAGCTGGGAGAATGTTTAAAGGATTGGAAAACATGCCTTGTAGTGGCAAATTCAAGGAGCGCAATCTGTTTATTCTAACAAACAGGAGGTAAAGAGGTGTCTTGATCACCAACTGCAAGAACCTACCTGGAGAACAGACATTTGATAACAGAGCTGTAACAGGGCAGTCTGCCTTTTTAAGGGCTGGGGGTGGGGAGGAGGGGGAGGGAGCCACCAGCCTTGTTTTAGGGAGAAGCCCAGCAGGTAGGTGCTGGGAATCACCAAACTCAGCTGGACAGCATCAAGTGACTGTTTTGGATGATTCCCAACTAAGGGATGTAAGTAAAGACCCCAAGTTCCTGAGAGCACCTGGGACCAGGAGAGGGCTGGGAGCACATTCTCCTGTGGCTGCAGAAGTTGACTATAAGGAGGCAGGTAGGCCTTGTAGGCTCTGTTAGATTGGAAAAGATCTAGACCATTAAGCTGAAGGAGTACAGAGAGCCCCCCCAAACTAGGCTGGGAACAGGGCTGTTACTTAGTGGTGGTGTTCCACATTTCATTTGGGAGTTGTGGTGAATAAACAGGGCTCTGAGATAAGGGTTACAAACTGAACTGGGCATGGCCAATTATTTTTCCCAAACTGGTGATCATGTTCACCAGTCTACAAGAAGGCCCTTTGATTTAATAGACAAAGGTAGAACAAGATGCAGTTGCTGGAAGTTGAAGGTAGACAAATTCAAATGTGAAATAAGGTGCTTTTTTTTTTAAACAGAGAAGGTAATTAACAATTGGAACAATTTACCAAGGATTGTGGTGGATTCTCTACAACCAAAATTCTTTAAGTCAAGATTTGATGTTTTGCTAAAAGATATGCTCTAGTTCAACCACATCTATTTTACCTGAAGCAGTGATTAATTCAGGGAAGCCCTAAGGCCTGTGTTATGCTGATCAGACTCAGGTATCACAATGGTCCAGTCTGGTCTTAAAATCAATGAAAGCTGCTTTAGGGCTTGAGGCTGGGATTCAGATTTGACAGTACCAGAACTTCGTAATATGTTCTCATGAGATTTCTGCCACAGATGGTGGTCAACTGATTTTTGTAAAATGCGCAGTAATCTCCCAAGAACGGCTATTCTCATGAAGTTTCTGCCATTTGGGGGAAGAAGTTTTGCACAAACAACAGAGATTTCATCTGCATCTGAACCTGGAAATAGTAGAGCCAGCTGGGAAACTGTTTTCCTGTCCCATGAAAGTTGTCAAGATTTCAAAAAATTTTCCTTCCCAGATCAGGACAAAAAGTCCAAATCTCAAAACATTTAGATAACTGAAAATCTGGGGAGGCAGGGGGGACAGGTTGTTGGGAATGCTTGGGATCAATTAAAACATTTCATTTAGATTTTGACCTCTTTTTTATGATTTAACTTAAATTTTGAAATGAAAAGTAATTTTGAACTGGAAAATGTACCATTTCATATAGAAAATGTCAAAATGGGATGTTTTGGCAATTTTGAAACTTTTTAAAAACAGTTTCTAAATGGGACATTTGTTGAAAGTGACCTTTTCCTATGAAAAATTATAATTTCAATGACTTGGTATTTTGTCAAAAAAAATCCCATTTCTAAAACAGTTCTAGAAAATAGGTCTCCTGGCTTTCAGTCAGACCCAATACTTTCAAGGCAGTTTTAGGTCCAATTATTGAAATCTGAACTGCTCTAAAATTCAAAGTAATTTAGATTCCATTTCCAGTCTTAATTGTATCAGTCTAAATGAAATTCTGAATAATAAAAGTGTTGACATTAAAGCCTGCGCGACTTCATGCCAAACATCATTAAAAACAAAGAGACCAAGTCCCCTTCCCCAAGCAATATTGTCAATGGATCGTGTCATTAAAAGTGTTAGTACTATACATAAGTGGGACGTTATCAGCACTGCCTAACAGGTGACATTAAACTGTGCTCTCCAGGACAATTATTAACAGCAAAATGAGTTTGAGAAGCATTAGCTTAGTGTCTGCTCATTACTCCTGCTGCATTCTGTACTTCATGGAGTGTGGAGAATGTTAAGTTCTAAAAGCATCACTGTGCTCCCAGACAATAACCCTTGCAATGCTATATAACCCTATAAAAATAATTCCTATTTTAGGATCTTGTAGTACCACCTTCACAGACGGCATATGGTAATTTATTATTATTCAAACTACACTGGATATTGTTAATCTTTCCTTAGGCAAAAGAGGAACCTAATTGTGATACTTAGTGATATTTTCTCTATGAATAAAGAGTAATAGCTAATTCATGATCTATGATATTTGGACATTGATTTACTCTCTGCTTGATACACTAAATGCATTCTAGGTGATAGAGGTTATACATGTAGCTTTTCTATTGTTCAGTCAGAAATTGAACTAGACTTGTAATCATGGCCTGAATTTCTGCTTGTGGTATTCATATGGTTTTATTCATATTGCTTGGCTTGATGGACCTGGATTTTTTGTGAGGACTGCTCAATATTATTTGTACCTTGCAATAGTAAAATGAAAAATCAATCATTTTCATTAGTTCCGTATTTGAAAGAGCATACAAAATGCTATTTTCTGCTCTGAAATGAAAATGTCATTATGGCTAGACATGGTCTAAAAGCAATTCTGATGCTGGCAGCAGTGCTTGGATGAGTAGGATGCTATAACTTCACATGGCCTATTTTGAGGGGAAGCATTATGCTCTGTAGTAGTGCTGCAAACAAAGAACACTTAGGTTTTCAGAATAAAGCTATCATTATAAGGGTCAAACTCTTTTTAATCACTCGAACAAATCACTGTAGTAACTCAGGCTTTATTGTTTGGGAGTTTATATCTTTGGGGTTGCCTTCTTGCATGCAGCTGTATACACAGATGTTGGTCTATCTCCCCCGTACTCTCAAAGAGCTAAAGGGGACTTAACAGAAGTTGTGTAGTGTAGCTGAAGACTGTAGAATATGTGCAACCAAATTTCAAATCGACTACTTTAAAATGTAGGGGTACAGTACATAACAAGCTCTTTAGGACACAATCATTACTGTCTTTTCAGTTTCACACAGTTATTTAAACTATTGAAAAAGATTCATTTCTAAACATTTTATTTCATACATGTGTGTCAATAATTCGAAAAAATTGCCAGTATGGATAATTTAGACCTCTAACACATTTCATGAATGTTTCCAAGCTTAACGCTACCATTCAAAATCATAGGATGAAAGAAATTTAAACACATACTAGTCATCAGATTTTCAAAACAGACACAATGTCATTCAACAAAACTTTGACATTCTATTGGGCTCTTGAAAATGCTAGTTCCGTCAAAGAAAATGAAAGGTTATTGCCTACGGAAGAACAAATAACATCAAATGTAAATTACCTGATGCTGACTCAGTAAATAATCAAGAAATAGCTTCAATGTTATACTTCCTAATGTTGTTACACGAGAAAAAAAATCTTTACAATGGCAAACATTTAAATAAGAGGCAGTTCAGTTATGAGTTATAATTTAGGGCCAAATCCTGGTCCTACTTGAGTCAAAGACAAGTCTCCCATTGGCATTAATGAGACCTTAAATCCACTCATTACATTAATCTCTTTTATTTACGCATGTGTCTTTTTTTTATATATATATTCTTTAAAACAACCCTCAAAGTTCCTATTATGAAAACATGTTTTTGGAATTTGCTTGTCTCCCTCACCCCCATATTATTATACATGGCTCTGTGATATAAAAAAAAAGATCTATAACTTATGTAACAACAACACAATTACTACTACTGCTAGCCATTTGCAATTAATGAGCTCACTGTATTTCATAAGAAAAAATGCATGCTCGATATTATTTAAAACAGCAGTCTCTGGACTGTGTACAACACACACACACACACACACGCACACACACACAATTGTCCATGCCTAGAGCAATTATTAATCTAGATTGTATGTTCCTAAGGGCTGGCATCATCTTTTTGTTGTGTTTGCATAGCACCTGCTACAATGGAATCCTGCTCTAAGATACAGGCTCTTAGGCTACAATGCTATGATAATACAAATAATACTCAAAGCCACCCCTGGAGACCCATAGAGTCTTTTATTTAACATATCATGCTCACAAGTTACCTGTAATATAACACTTCAGAATTAGTAAATTTACATGCTGGAATGTGTGCAAATGTGCCTGTCTGCTCTTGTGTGTGTGCACCTGTGTGAACACGTGCATCATTACTCACACTGGAGAAACGCTGTCATCAGAGCAATGTATAGCCATCTGAGAAAAACACCTAAGTAGCAGGGTGACCTCAGTCATTTTATATTTCTCTAGGCCTTAGGAGCATTCATTCTAGAGTGCTTGAGATCAAAGATTGTTCCATGGCGATGCACACTAGAGATACACAAAGAAAAACATGTTTTGGAGGGGTCAGAATAAAAGACCGCATAAGCCCTAGCACATTTTCTTTGGTTATCAAGATTTTAAGGGAGACAGGGACATTTATTCCCCTGCCTTTCATCTTCTCTGCATCTCCAAGATGCATTTACAATATCCTATTTTTATCATTTTTTTTTAAAATAAGAGAACGTCTTTCTAGAGTCACGGCTGCCAGGCTATCTCATCCACGATTGCGCTCAATTGTTGGATCTTCCAAAGGCAGGTCTTTCTCTCCCTGACGGAGTAAGATCTGGGAAAATCATTTCGGCACAACATAGCAATTGGATAAACAAGTCAACTGCAGAAGTCACATCAATAACAGGCAAATGATACTTAAAGAAATCCTAACTTGTTTAGTGTCCTGTGAGCTGGGCTGGTTGTTTTCAGATCAGAGATATGCATTGCAATCTGAGGTGCTACTGACTCAGGGGTGCTCCAGACTATGGAAGGTAGAGAGTAATCAGCCCAGTAAGAGTTGTTCAATTTACTAGGCCAACACAGCAGACTTGGTGGGAGAGCCATAAAGGAATGACAGGGGAAGGCTTTGGGAGCAAAAGGTGTCAGACAAAGTTGGGTGGAAGGGAAAAAAGAGGAGTGGGGTGGGGGGGAAAGATGGTGTTGGGTTCAGACATGGAAAAGAGATTGAAACTTGGAGGATGGGGAAATTTACTCACCCAGTATTAAGTAGATTTCATGAAATATTATAAAAGCAAACATGGTAAATGAGTTACCCCTATGAGCTCTCTTTGAGTCCCACAGGTCTATAGTAATATATTCATAGCATGCTGTTAGTCATCTTTCTAGTGAGTGGATTTTATTCTCACAATCACATTCACTAATGTCACAGGTGAACTCTGACACTCTTTATTATTCTCCATTTCAGGTGAAGAGGAACAAAAGTCTTGTCTTCTTTCACATATTAAAAATACAGTAAACCAGAAAATTGTCAAGTTGGTCCATGGTAGTTTCATATTACACATCACTAAAATCAGTCTTCATTTAACTTTTAGTAAGACAAATGGGATCACCATCCATTTTAGCCATAGAGTATAACAGTAGAATGAGTGAAGATGAGGGGTAAGATGGTGAAACAACTGTAGTAGATTGAACATATGGTCTAATTTGAAGATAAGAATTACTATGCAATGCACATTAGTGTGGTTATACTGTAAAAAGATCTATTTAAAAATACACCTTCCAGTTATATGCTACTCAAAGATTTCATCTTTAAAGGAGTTGAGTTTTTATGTGATATAGGAAAACTTTTGGCAGTTCACTCAAGCCTTCCTCAGTCTTTAGCAGAAAAAGACAATATGCTGCTGCTTAGCACCATTCATTAAAACTCCAGGTTCTGAATCCATAGAAAATCATTATTTTTCCACCCATGGTCCTATTTTCAAATTATAAACTAAAATTAATAAGAGTATTTTAGGTCACAGACAACAATCATCTGGGTTTCATGAGAAATTTTGCCTCGCTATTTTGATTACTTTAAAAGATTTGTTGCCTTAAGATACATTTTTTTTCTTGTTAGATAAAACCTGTAGTGGATTATTTTGCCTACAGGCAATTTTAATAATTTCAATAACTTGGCTGATTGATTAGTAAAAATTTTAAGTAAGTTTCCTGAGAAATTATTTAAGTTGTTGATAACGAAAACTATTTTCTTAGTTGCAAATTGGAGATTTCTTTGGTTTCCATGTGGCCTCCAATTTTGCAATTAGATTACTTATGTTTTTTTAAAGTCCGTTATATCCATTAATTTTACCTTAAAGCAGGGTTTTCCTCTGAAATCTGCTTTGCAGATCTGTATTGCATGTTCTGTATTTGTTCCTTATCTGGAAATCACATTAATGTCAGTTGGATTTCTATAAAACGAATGTACCATATACAGTTGTCCCACAATGCAGAATGAAGAAAATATTTTAATTTTATATTTTGGATTGTTAATGCCTATAAAACTCATACCTCTTCCTTTGACATTTCTGTAATCTTTTAGAATAGAAACTGCGTGATTTTCATTATTGATGGTCCATGTACTTTAAATAAGTAGCTGTAAAACTGTACTGTGTGCAGCTTGGCATGTACATGCTACTGCTGTACACACTAACAAAAGCTACTAGCAAGAAATTTTAGATAACTAGGGACTGATGCAGCTATTCAGTAGACTGAGTGACAAATTGAGGTCACTCAAAAGGAGTTGATCTGATCAAGGTTAAAAGAAAATCTAAAATGCAATTTAGATGCATACTGCAATCTACAGTAGTTCTTAAAAGCCTTGGCCAGCACACAGCTTTTACTTACCACGACAGTGCTAACCTGAGGGACATAAGTGCTTCCAGTTTTTTTAATGCTGAGATGATTTCCTCCCCACACCAAGACCATCAGCGGCTTTAATAGTATCCAAACAGTGCACTGCCTAGCCTTACTTTAGACTCTCAGGGGCTAGGTCTCTTCTCACATCAGTTTCACACTTGCGTAACTCCACCGAATTCAGCAAAGCTACGGTAATCCCGATTCTCACTTGTACGGGGGAGATTCAGACCCTTGATGCACCATTTGTTTGTCAAATGTTTCTGTAATTAAACAAATGGGGGAGAATGTGTCCTGGACACAAATTTACATACAATGAAGGCTTCAAAGGCTCCCCACTGCAATTGCCTGCATGGCTTGATCTCCATTCCTCACTGTGAGAAATGTTGTGTGGTATGAGGAAGATATGAAAATTGACCCGCTGCTAATGTTGTGGTAATAAATCTGGTACCTACATTAGGGTTTTCTTTTGCTATGTCTATAGCATCATATTCTGACATTCCCCAGGGTACAGTCTGGACTGTTGAACAGCGGTGTCCCCTGAACTCTCTAGCCTGGGGTGCCTTTTACACTGCTTTGCTGCCAAAGCAGCCACACCTGGCTTGCCCACATACAGCCACTAGCACATAAAATTACTCACAGCTATGTTACATGAATGCTCTCCCAGCCATTCATGAATTTCATACTGGGCAACACTCAAATATTCTTTAGATCTTTAGGCACCTTTAAATACCTTTAAAAATCTGGCTGCTGATCTGCAAAATGCAATTACGATACTTACCATCCTTTAGAAGAGGCTTTGAGATCTATGAATTAAAATAGGTATATGAGAGCTATGAAAAGTTATTATGTAGCAGTATCTGAAATCACTATCGTTTTTTTCTCTGTATCTAGAAGACATAATTGTATGATCACTCTGTGGAATCCGGTGGCAAGGGGTAACTACTTAATGGCAATCACTGTTGACTATAAGCCCTTTGGGGATAAAGATTTTCTCCCCTACATGGTTCGTGTGCAGCACTAAGAATGCTGACAGCACCCAACCAATAATGATCCATTTTAAAGAGGAACTGCAGCGTTCAATGTTCTTTTTTCTGTATGTGACAGGGATTTTGTGAGCAATTTTGGGGGAGCCCTTAAAAATGGCAGCTGTTTAAATGCTTGGAGATTCTTCTAACCCGAAAGTAGAAATACAGTTCTTTCTACTGGAAAGGCAGGGTGCTGATTACTGTACATATCGTCTGCCATGTGATTGGAGAAGGGGTCCAAGCAAGTTTATGCCCTGTCTGTTATTGTAACCCACACATCTCCCGGGTGAGGGGTTCTGTCCCATCTAGTGGCCCCAAGATCACTTAGAGGGAAAGCTTAATGGGTCTACTTTACAGCCTTAGCTAAGAGCCATATGGTTTGAGACTCATGCATTTAGCACTAGAGGTCCCAGGTTCTATACCACCTGCTGACAACCAAGGTCTGTCAGTGTTACATAATAACCTTATCAGACCACATCTGTAGCAATGATAATCACAAAAGGACATTTAAAGAACACAGAAATAAAAGCTGAGGTGCTGTATACTAAAAGTACAGCAGTAGATATAACATTATACTCTTCTCATGTCAGTTATTGAGAATTATTCTGTTCTCATACCTCACAGATCCCCAGCTCAGTAACAAATAAGATAATACAATCATTATTGCTTTCACATATAACCTCTTAGGGCCTGATAACCACAGAGAATTGTATCTTCTATAGGGTAGGAGCAAAAGGACTCTCCACAGGTTAGGGTGGTTTACATACATAAATCAGAAAACTCACACAATTTTATACCTTCTCAAAGACAGGACACATAGGCACCATAGGGACAGCACTTTGCAAAATGGTATGCTATTTTTTTTTCACTTCTTGCGTACAGAGCTGTATTTCTGATACAATTTGGACACCACTGTGCTGATGGGTATAACATAAAAACCTAGATAGAAAACAAAATGTACAAATGGTGGTATTATGTACTTTACTAACACAAGGGAACCTTTTATGCCAACTATTCAATAATACATTTGGTACTAAGGAATACTGAAATGTTACCAATCACAAAGAACGTAGAAAATATTGTTAAGGGGCCCCGAGAGAGGATGCTGTACTTTGTCATGTTTACTGTGTGGTAGCAAACCTGATCTGAGGCTAATTAAGGCTTTCCCACATTGAGCTTTCAATCTCTGTGAACAAGATCTCATTTTATGGAGAATGTTTGTGTGCTTCATCGTGGATAAGGAACCCTAGCAGCTTGTGTAGAGCAGCATTGTGATCTGAGGGGGAAACGGTGAAACCAGTCAAATCCGAAATCAGGTGTTTGGCAGGGAAGGTGCACCCATAGGAGAGAAAGTGAAATGGCCACTGCGAGTTGTGGGACAATGGTAACCCGGGGGGGAGGAATAGCTCAGTGGTTTAGCTGACCTGCTAAACCTAGGGTTGTGAGTTTAATCCTTGAGGGGGCCATTTGGGGCAAAAATCTGGGGATTCATCCCCCTTTAAGCAGGGGGTTGGACTAGATAACTTCCTGAGGTCCCTTCCAACCCTGACATTCTATGATAGTGGTACTTGCCATGGAATCATTCTGAAGTTCCAGCCACAGGAAGCCAAGAGGCCTTAGGAAAACCCATTAGTCAAGGTCAGGTGAGAGGAAGGATCTTGTCTCCACTTCACACCAGCTGTCCAGACACATTGAAATTTCTATCAAAGGGATAAAACAAAGGAAATTCTGAGTGAGAAAGCTTTAATTCAGCTGCATTGTGCCTGGGCTTTTTTGCACAGATGGTCTCAGAACAGAAGGAGATATTTCATACACTTTACATATTTGAAACAATACTTGCTCTAAAGATTACCAGTGAGGCAATTGAGTAACTGAACTTCATCACAATATCCTTTTTGGCTTCTTTCCTGTTGTTGCAGGTGATTACATAGTCATGACTATATACTTTGATTTAAGTAGAAGAATGGGATACTTCACTATTCAAACATACATACCCTGCATCTTAACAGTTGTGTTATCCTGGGTATCGTTCTGGATTAAAAAAGATGCCACACCAGCAAGAACAGCACTAGGTAAGGTCTTAATTCTTTCTGGTCTATCCCTGTGTTGAATATTAACAAATATCCTGCTTTACCATTTGAAAATTTCATCTCCTTTCCAATTAGGAAACCAACATCTCTGGGCACTAGATATGTACCATACATCATCACAGCCAGCTCCTACAGGCCCAAAAGCCAGTTGTGACAGGGGAATTTGGTATTTGAGTTTTAAAGGGACAATTACAAAATAAATGACTCTGCCACCTGTTTTGTTTGCATAATAGCTCAGAATAAATGATTGCCTCGCTAATCCTTCTGTGGTTTCTCTAGTAGGATTTTTGAATGATAGGCACAGTAGACTGCTTCCTTCCTTCCATCCTTAAGCTGCTGTTCCTTATGTTATATTTATAGACAGACAAATATTGATGGAATAAGAAGAAATTTGTCCAAAATGATGATGCTTGAGTGCCTAGAGCTAGGTACATAAATAAGAGTCCTGTTTTTCAGAGGTGCTGGCAGCTCTCCAACACCTCTGAAAATCAGGTCACTTATATAAGTGCCAAAGTGTGGATTTAGGTGCTTAAATTTAGGCTGTGTTAAAAATAATTGGGCAGAATTTTCAAAGTCTAACACAAAAACTGCAGGCTGTGCAAGTATCAGGAACACAGGGGCGGGGTTGTAACAGGAGATTAACTATATACACATTAAAACAGAAGGAAAGACATTGGGGCTCCATTGCGGCTGGTATGCCAGAGCCCTGGTCAGTGCACCCATCCCAGGAATAGCACATGGGAGATTTTGCCTCAAGGAAACATAATCCTTCCAAGAGCTGCTCTGCACCCACTGGGATACTCACTTTGCACAACTTTTATGCTGACACAAATAGCCTCTCCCTTGAGAGAAAATACCGGGGGTGGGGGATGGCAGATGGAGGGGGATCAAGGCTGTAGTCTCACTACCTCCTTTTGGCTGAGGAGTTCCCTAGGAATGAACAGGGACTGCTGTTGGGTGGGGGGCTCTTATAACAGGGGGAGGCCTTTTTCACAAAGCTTTCTGACCCTTCTAGCAGCTATGCACAGGTCATCACCATCTGCCCCTTTTCTATATAGGAAAAATTCTTTTAAAATGACTTATTGAACTGAAAATGATCACGAGTCCTTATCTAAGCCTGTTTCAGCAAGCTATCTTACTAAGATCACACTGGGTAGCTAGACTCTTAGAGGAATTCCTCATTCCCACCAGTTTGTTCTCTCACAAAGTCGCAAGAGGAAGCCATGTAGTTCAAGACTGCAACATTTATTGGCTGTTCAGAGTGCCTCAGTCCAGCATTATCATTTCTTCCAGCAAATGAGTGAATCAGGGCAGCCACCCACCTCCTGAGTGATGTAGCTTCCAGCTCAGAACACAGAGCTCTGGAGGCAATCAAGATGAACATTTCAAATGTGCTTAAGGGATTTAGGAGCTTAAAACTCACCAGAAGGCTTTGGACTCCTAAACCCCTTAAGCACATTTGAAAATTTTAGCAGAGTCCGTAACTCAGTGAGGCATGTTGCTGTGCAGCCATTTATTAAGGTTTGTCAGCACCTGGCTTGAAACATTCTGCATCACATAAATGAGCAAAACTAACATCTTAAAATGATGGTCCAGCTCATCACAATGAATGACAGCAGAAATATGTTACTAAAAATATGTTTTAAGTATAGGCTTTCCACTAGCTACCACTTTGTTTCAGCAATGAATCCAACCGTCAGCTGTTCCTGCTGTAAGTACACAGCCCATCTTGCTACAGGGTTAAATGAGCCTTTATTCTTAGTGAATGACCGGGGACATCTCTTCAAGTTCATTATGATGGAGGTATGCAACAGGAGCAGTAACGGGAAGAGACTTGGGAGAACTTGCAATAAGACTGCTGACAGCATACATTAGTTAATTAAAAACAAATAATGCATTACTAAAAAAATCATTTCCCATGAAGTCAACACAAAATCATAAACGTCCCAACTCCACTCCAGAAATTTATAAACCTTAGCAAACCTTTTGACAAATGTGTTCTGATTTTCTGCTTGGGTGTAACACTCCAAATCCTGCTGAGTTTGCATTGGTAAGCTTTGAATTGAACAGCTATATACTGTAAATGTCCTTCAGAATTCCAGATATGCATAATTTGAACACCATTTTCCAGAAACAAAAGACTGGAGGCCTGATTCTTATTTACAGTATTGTGTCTCTCCATTGCCACTCTAGCAGTAGAAAGGGGCTTTCAAATTTACACCCATTTTAAGGCCATTTTCAACGGCCAATGGGGTATAAGGAGTCCTTAGTGTAAATGAGAATCAGGCCTTATGGTACTAATGCAATTCTCTTAAATTAGCTGCATCAATAGAGACAAGGAAGGATTAACCACAGTGTGTCAATAAACGTGTGAGACAATATTGTGTACTGAAGAATCACAAATCACCCATCTGGATTCTGTTTCACAATGCCTGATTTTCATTAAAAACAACAAACCAGGAGAAAAAAAAGTGTCAAGTGCTTTCTCTTACTAGAAACAGCTTGCTTGTGTGCTATCTCTCAGAAAGTTCCTGTACTTATACTGCATAGGTCCATTTCCAAACTAATTAGACAAGCGTGAAGGTTAGAATTTTAGTCACACCAATGTATTGTCTTGAATGTTCCTGAAGACCTCTAGCCAATAGGAACGAGACATTCTGATAGCAATTGGTGAGGGTCAAATTAGAAACTAAACTGAAGTTTTCCAAGCAGTCTAGATGAATTAGGTGCCCAACTCTCTTTGGTTAGATAGAGTCCACAGAAGTCCATGTGGATACACTCTGAGAAATAATTAAACCTTAATTACTGGTCTAAAAATATAAATTACATCAAGCGACTAGAAAGTAATGCATAGGTGGGACATATGTCCTTGTGCACCATCAGAGCCCAAATGTCTCCCAATGGTCAGATTACTGTAAATCTTCAGAATAGCCACATTAGTGCTGTTTATTTGCTTTAGTGCACTTACACAATTTGAACAGGAAATCTGTCTGAATTGAAAAGCAGCATACATTGTACCCGCTTCTAAAAATAGTACAGTGTGCATTTGTGTGTAACACAGCTAACGGCTACTCACTGAAATCATCCCGGGTTTTCTAGATCATTAATGCTAATCAGTCAAAATGATTTATAGACTCGGGGAAGGGGTCAAATTTGCTCCTGATGTAACTTCATTGACTTAAATGGCGTTACATCAGGGGAAAAAATTCACTCCCTGAAATTAATGAGTAATGTGCTGAGCTATTGGCAACTGCTCTGGGTTGTATGAAATAAAGGCTTTACCCCCTTCTGCACAGCTATCAGTAATGAGCTGCTTATATACTGAAATAATGAAACACGGGATATTTAGTTCTGAGAGGACAATAGAACTGTAGTAATAATCCCTATTACAGCACATACACAAACACTAGCACCTGAATATGAAGATCTCAAAGCGTTTTATTTTTGTTTGTTTGTTTTGTTTTTGGTTTATTTGGTTTTTTAGAAAGATGGGTGTCATTTTTCCTGCTTTACAAACCAAGGGATGAGGAACAGAGAGATGAAGTTACCCTCAGATCACACTGAGTCAGTGTCAGAGATAGGCAGATAACGCAGGAGTCCTGACTGCCAGTTATGTATTCTAACCACTAGACTATGCTGCCTCCTTGTGTAAATGCCTCCATCTACAGGGCTGGAATTGCTTTCTAATATTTATACTTCTCATTAACTATGAAAATTACCTTTTTCCAAAGCTACCAATCTAGATATGTTGGCAGGCGTTTAAAGAGAAGAAAAATTATACTGGGTAAACTATGGGGGTGTTTTTTATTGAAAATCAGAGGATTTAATTTAACTGAAGTTTTCAGCAAACTGCCTTCTTTATATATATATATAGGTAGGGTGTTAGCACATTCCATTATCTGATACTATTATGGTTATGTTACCATGTAGTATCTGAAATTGCAAGTGTCAAATATACAGCAGTCGTCAAGCCCGATGATGGCACTTAATAAAAACTCACATCACTTTCCTTTCACTTCCATCCTTCAGTCACTTACATTTTGAAAATGAATTTAGTGCTCATGAAAGGTGCCAAGACTGGAAGACGAAGAAAATGAAATCCTTACCTACAAAATTAGCTACAGCTTGGGCACCAGTACAATCTTCCCCATGCTGCCCCCTCAACATGCCATTATTCTTGCCTGGCAGAAGATACCCTTCGATGTAAGAGGATAATTGAGCCTCTCTAACCGTGTAATTCATGAGTCCTCTGAGATGGCCAGATTCAGACCACTAATTTTCTTTGCATAGTAAAGTCTTGTAAGCAGCTATCAGATGGTAAAATATTAATATAAGTATTGATCACAATTAAATTCATACCAGTGACCTAAAGGTAAAACATTGTTCACCCATTATGAATCCCCTGAGCTATCTTAGTTTGCTGGAAAGTCTTATTTGATTTATAAAATAGTAAATTTAGTATTAATGTCATTGACAGAAAATAAATTTAAACACATACACTTCTCTGACTGAAGGCATTAACGCCAGCTGTGACATGAAGCTGTGGAAATGAGATCAGGATGATTCTGATAGTAATTTCAGACCTTTGGTAGGTCTTAAAAAACTGACAGACAGTTCTGGAGCATTGCAAATTTTAGAACAGGGTGGAAGGCTCTTCCCACAATAAGAAATCTATCATAGAACCTCCTGGACATCAGCCACCAAAGTGTTCTCACACAGAATAACAGTGAGGCCAGGGTAAAGAATCTAGATACTATTTTGGGGAAAAAATAGGTGTTGATTCTTACTGATGTATATGGCCTCTAGATATACGCTGTTGGTGTATAGTGTTTTATGCCTTTTTTCCATTTCTGCTCACTATGTGATACTATAAAACAGATTTTAATGTTTAAAAACAGTGTTTCTATTGCTTATACACAATGGACTAAATTTTTATTACTTCAAAAAATAGCTTTCAGTGCTTGTTTATTGTATTTGTTCTCAGGGTAGCCCCTCCCACCATTCACATCACCCTGGTTACACTCTATTTTTAGTGCGCTAGCTCAGTCAGAGCTCACTCAGGTATGTCTCTGAAAGCTGGAATTTACACCTGCCAGCTCCAGTGCAGACATACCCTAAGCAATGGCATCTTATTTGCCTAAAGCCTGAATTTTTGAGCTCTTTAAATATGGTTGGGGAGATGAAATCCAGCCCCAACCCAGGCTGAAGAGATGCTACACAGTTTCCCCTGTGGCTGCCCTTTCAAATGCCACTGCTGCTGCAACTCTGTCCCAGCTCCTGCCCATTCCTACTGTGGTCTTCTATCTAACTAGGTTCTGATCCTAGCACTCATCACTGTAGTAGCCACACGCGATACTGCATGGAGTTGCAACATCTATCTTTGGTTTTAAATGAATGATTTATGTATAATTGTGTTTGACTCCATGGGGGACAGCTACCACAACTCCTCCAGGAACTTAAAACAGTGGGCGGTAATTAAGGCAAATCAGACAGCTTATAAACCTCCCTCCCAGAGAAGTCCCCCTCCCGGGGGAGGGGGATGGCGGCTCACATATACTGGTTCAAACTGGATTCTCCAGAGAACAACAAAGAAAAGAAGGACTTTTCGATAAATATCCTGAGATTAAACTGACTCCGGGCCTTCTTTCTGGGTGACCTCTGGTAGGCTTTTATCATACATATAGAAAAGTTTGTTGTTTTTCTATATTTTCTCTGTAATGCTTTTACCTTAAGAATAATTGTGCTTGCTTAGAAAAAGCTGTGTGGTGATGTGTATCTGATGGCAATACACTAGTCATAGCCCTTATAGAGAAAGCAAAGACAGACTGGTTTGCTAGGGATATTGCAGTGTAATTCAGGGAGCAGTGCAGACTTAAAACCTGTTGTCAGGAGGGAGTGAGACACAAGTCTCCGCCCTGGAGAGGTGATGTCTGAGAGCCCTTGAGGGACCATGGACAGGGAATACAGGTGCAGTTACCCTGAATCTATGACAAAGTACCCTCCAAGACTAAGAACAAAAATCTCTGTCTTCTTTTTCAGGAAGTAGAGATTAGGGTTTTTTTTCTTTTTATTTTTATAAAATAAAAGATTGAGTGAGCAGTGGGAGTGTAAAAGTGTTGTTGCCAGAATGCTCGGACAAAGAGATGGGTTTTACATGGAGGTTCTGAAGGTGGCCAGGATCTCAGTCATTTTCAGTTCATTTAGCTGAGGAGTTCCATAGTCTGGGTGAAGCTCCCATGGTCACAAGTTGCCCCTTTGGTCTGTAATTTCATTGTGCCGAAGAATAGGTTTAGGGTTCCTAAGCGTAGGGCACTTGGAGCTAGCATTAGGGTTACTATGCTTAGAGCACTTGCAGCTAGGGTTAGGGTTCCTATGGGTAGGGCTTCCTGCCCTAGGGTTAGGTTTCCTATGGGTAGGGCTTCCCGCCCTAGGTTTAGGGTTCCTAAGGATAGGGCACTTGGAGCTAGGGTTAGGGTTCCTATGGGTAGGGCTTCCCTCCCTATTGTTAGGGTTCCTAAGGGTATGGCACTTGGAGCTAGGGTGAGGGTTCCTATGGGTAGGGCTTCCCACTTTAGAGTTAGGGTTTCTAAGGTTAGGGCACTTGGAGCTAGGGTTAGGGTTCCTATGGGTAGGACTTTCCACCCTAGGGTTAGGGTTCCTATGGGTAGAGCACTTGGAGCTAGGGTTAGGGTTCCTATGGGTAGGACTTTCCACCCTAGGGTTAGGGTTCCTATGGGTAGGGCACTTGGAGCTAGGGTTAGGGTTCCTATGGGTAGGACTTTCCACCCTAGGGTTAGGGTTCCTATGGGTAGGGCACTTGGAGCTAGGGTTAGGGTTCCTATGTGTAGGGCTTCCCGACCTAGGGTTAGGATTCCAAAGGGTAGGGCACTTGGAGCTAGGGTAAGGATTCCTATGGCTAGGGCACTTCAAGCCAGTGTTAGGGTTCCTATGAGTAGGGCACCCCGCCCTAGGGTTAGGGTTCCTATCGGAGGTCACTTGGAGCTAGGGTTAGGGTTCCTATGGGTAGGGCACTTGGAGCTAGGATTAGGGTTCCTATGGGTAGGGGTGCCCGCCCTAGGGTTAGGATTCCTAAGGGTAGGTCACTTGCAGCTAGGGTTAAGGTTCATATAAGTAGGGCTTCCCACGCTAGGGTTAGGGTTCCTATGGGTAGGACTTCCTGATCTAGAGATGGAGTTCCTAAGGGTAGTTCACTTGGAGCTAGGGTTAGGGTTCCTATAGGTAGGTCTTTCCACCCTAAGGTTAGGGTTCCTAAGGGTAGGGCACTTGGAGCTAGGGTTAGGGTTGCTATGGGTAGGGATTCCTGACCTAGTGTTAGGAATCCTACTGGTAGAGCACCCCGCCCTACGGATAGGGTTCCTATAGGTAGTGCACTTGGAGCTAGGTTTAGGATTCCTAAGGGTAGGGCACTTGGAGCTAGGATTAGGGTTCCTATGGGTATGGTACTTGGAGCTAGGATTAGGGGTCCTATGGGTAGGGCTTCCCACTTTAGAGTTAGGGTTTCTAAGGCTAGGTCACTTGGAGCTAGTGTTAGGGTTGCTATGGGTAGGCACCCCACCCTAGGGGTAGGGTTCCTATGGGTATGGCACTTGGAGTTAGGGTTAGGGTTCCTTAGGGTAGGGCTTCTCGCTGTAGGTTTAGGGTTCCTTAGGGTAGGGCTTCCCGCCCTAGGGTTAGGGTTCCTATGGGTAGGGCACTTGGAGCTAGGGTTAGGGTTCCTATGTGTAGGGCACTTCAAGCCAGTGTTAGGGTTCCTATGAGTAGGGCACCCCGCCCTAGGGTTAGGGTTCCTATCGGAGGTCACTTGGAGCTAGGGTTAGGGTTCCTATGGGTAGGGCACTTGGAGCTAGGATTAGGGTTCCTATGGGTAGGGGTGCCCGCCCTAGGGTTAGGATTCCTAAGGGTAGGTCACTTGCAGCTAGGGTTAAGGTTCGTATAAGTAGGGCTTCCCACGCTAGGGTTAGGGTTCCTATGGGTAGGACTTCCTGACCTAGAGATGGAGTTCCTAAGGGTAGTTCACTTGGAGCTAGGGTTAGGGTTCCTATAGGTAGGTCTTTCCACCCTAAGGTTAGGGTTCCTAAGGGTAGGGCACTTGGAGCTAGGGTTAGGGTTGCTATGGGTAGGGATTCCTGACCTAGTGTTAGGAATCCTACTGGTAGAGCACCCCGCCCTACGGATAGGGTTCCTATAGGTAGTGCACTTGGAGCTAGGTTTAGGATTCCTAAGGGTAGGGCACTTGGAGCTAGGATTAGGGTTCCTATGGGTATGGTACTTGGAGCTAGGATTAGGGGTCCTATGGGTAGGGCTTCCCACTTTAGAGTTAGGGTTTCTAAGGCTAGGTCACTTGGAGCTAGTGTTAGGGTTGCTATGGGTAGGCACCCCACCCTAGGGGTAGGGTTCCTATGGGTATGGCACTTGGAGTTAGGGTTAGGGTTCCTTAGGGTAGGGCTTCTCGCTGTAGGTTTAGGGTTCCTTAGGGTAGGGCTTCCCGCCCTAGGGTTAGGGTTCCTAAGGGTAGGGCACTTGGATCTAGAGTTAGGGTTTCTCTGGGTAGGGCATCCCACCCTAGGGTTAGAGTTCCTAAGGCTATGGCACTTGGAGCTAGGGTTAGGGTTCCTATGGGTAGGGCACTTGAAGCTAGGGGTAGAGTTCGTATGGGTAGGATTTCCCGCCCTAGGGTTAGGGTTCCTAAAGATAGGGCACTTGGAGTTGGGTTAGGGTTCCTATGGTTAGGACTTCCCGCCCTAGGGTTAGGGTTCTTATGGGTAAGGCATTTGGAGCTAGGGTTAGGGTTTCTAAGAGTAGGGCACCCCGCCGTAGAGTTAGGGTTTGTAAGCGTCTGGCACTTTAAGCTACGGTTTGGGTTCCTAAGAGTAGGGCCTTTGCGGCTGGGGTTAGGGATCCTGTGGGTACTGTACTTTGAACTAGAGTTAGGGTTCCTAGCTTAGGGTTTCTTAGGGTAGGGCATTTGGAGCAAGGGTTAGGGTTCCTGTCGGTAGGGCCTCCCACCCTGTGCTTAGGTTTTGTAAGCGTAGGGCACTTGAAGCTAGGGTTAGGGTAGTGCACGTGGAGTTGGGTTAGGGTTCCTATGGTTAAGACTTCCCGCCCTAGGGTTAGGGTTCTTATGGGTAAGGCAGTTGGAGCTAGGGTTAGGGTTTCTAAGAGTAGGGCACCCCGCCCTAGGGTTAGCGTTTGTAAGGGTCCGGCACTTTGAGCTACGGTTAGGGTTCCTATAGGTAGGGTACTTTGAGCTAGAGTTAGGGTTCCTATAGGCAGGGCGTCCAGCCCAAGGGTTAGGGTACCTATTGGTAGGAAACTTGTTGCTAGGGTTACGGTTCCTATGGGTAGGGCTTCCCGCCCTAGGGTTAGGGTTTCTAAGGGTAGGGCACTTGGAGCTAGCATTAGGGTTACTATGCTTAGAGCACTTGGAGCTAGGGTTAGGGTTCCTATGGGTAGGGCTTCCCCCCCCTAGGGTTAGGGCTTCTAAGGGTAGGGCACTTTGAGCTAGGGTTAGGGTTCCTATGGGTAGGGTACTTGAAGCTAGGGTTAGGGTTCCTATATGTAGAGCTTCCCGCCCTAGGGTTAGGGTTCTTAAGGGTAGGACACTTGGGACTTGGGGTAAGGATTCCTAAAGGTATGGCACCCCGCCCTAGTCTTAGGGTTCCTACGGGTAGGGCACTTGAAGCTAGGGTTAGGGTTTCTAAGGGTAGGGCACTAGGAGCTTGGCTAAGGGTTCATATGTGTAGGGCGCTCCACCTTAGGGTCAGGGTGTCTATGGGTAGAGCACTTGAAGCTAGGGTTAGGGTTCCTATGGGTAGGGCTTCCCGCCCTAGGATTAGAGTTCCTAAGGGTAGGGCGCTTGGAGATAGGGTTAGGGTTGCTATGGGTACGGCACCCCGTCCTAGGGTTAGGTTTCCTATGGATAGGGCACGTGGAACTAGGGTTAGGGTTCCTAAGGGTAGGGCACTTGAAGCTAGGGTTAGGGTTCCTTAGGATAGGGCTTCCCGCCCTAGGATTAGGATTCTTAAGGGTAGGGCACTTGGAGCTAGGATTAGAGTTCGTATGGGTAGGACTTCCAGCCCTATGATTAGGGTACTTAAGGGTTGTTCACTTGGAGCTAGGGTTGGGGTTCCTATGGGTAGGGCTTTCCGCCTTAGGGTTAGGGTTCCTATGGGTAGGGCATTTGGAGCTAGGGTTAGCGTTCCTATGGGTAGGGCTTCCCGCCCTAGGGTTAGGGTTCCTATGGGTAGGGCACTAGGAGCTAGGGTTAGGGTTCCTAAGGGTAGGGCACTTGGAGCTAGGGTTAGAGATTGTATGGGTAGGACTTCCCGCCTAGGGTTAGGGTTCCTAAAGGTAGGGCACTTGCAGCTAGAGTTTGGGTTCCTATGGGTAAGGCACTTGGAGCTAGGGTTAGGGTTCCTATGGGTAGGGATTCCCGCCCTAGGGTTAGAGTTCCTTAGGGTAGGGCACTTGGAGCTAGTATTAGAGTTTCTATAGGTAGAGCACCCCGCAATAGGTTTAGGGTTCCTATGGGTAGGGCACTTGGAGCTAGGGTTAGGTTCCTATGAGTAGAGCACTTGGAGCTAGGGTTAGGGTTCGTATTGGTAGGGCACTTGAAGCTAAGGTTAGGGTTTCTATGGGTAGGGATTCCTGCCCTAGGGTTAGGGTTCCTAAGGGTAAGGCACTTGGAGCTAGGATTAGGGTTCCTATCAATAGGGCACCCAGCTCTAGGGTAAGGTTTCCTATGGGTAGGGCACTTGGCACTAGATTAACGTTCCTATGGGTAGGACTTCCCACCCTAGGTTTAGGATTCCTATGGGTAGGGCACTTGGAGCTAGGGTTGGGGTTCCTATGGGTACGGCTTCCCTCCCTAGGGTTATGGTTTCTAATGGTAGGGCACTTGGAGCTAGGGTTAGAGTTCCTATGGGTATGGCACTTCGAGCCAGGGTTAGGGTTTCTATGGGTAGGGATTCTCGCCCTAGTTTTAGGATTCCTCTGGGTAGGGCACTTGGAGCTAGGGTTAGGGTTCCTATGAGTGGGACTTACCGCCCTAGGGTTAGGATTCCTATGGGTAGGGCACTTGGAGCTAGGGTTAGGGTTCCTATGGGTAAGGCACTTGGAGCTAGGGTTAGGGTTCCTATGGGTAGGGATTCCCGCCCTAGGGTTAGGGTTCCTTAGGGTAGGGCACTTGGAGCTAGTATTAGAGTTTCTATAGGTAGGGCTTCCCACCCGAGGGTTCCTAAGGGTCGGGCACTTGAAGCTAGGGTTAGCGTTCGTATGGGTAGGATTTCCCGCCCTAGAGTTAGGGTTCCTAAAGGTAGTGCACATTGAGTTGGGTAAGGGTTCCTATGGTTAGGACTTCCCGCCCTAGGGTTAGGGTTCTTATGAGTAAGGCAGTTGGAGCTAGGATTAGGGTTCCTATCGGTAGGACACCCAGCTCTAGGGTAAGGTTTCCTATGGGTAGGGCACTTGGCACTAGATTAACGTTCCTATGGGTAGGACTTCCCACCCTAGGGTTAGGATTCCTATGGGTAGGGCACTTGTAGCTAGGGTTAGGGTTCCTATAGGTAGGGTAATTTGAGCTAGAGTTAGGGTTCCTATAGGCAGGGTGTCCAGCCCAAGGGTTAGGGTACCTATTGGTAGGAAACTTGTTGCTAGGGTTACGGTTCCTATGGGTAGGGCTTCCCGCCCTAGGGTTAGGGTTCCTAAGGGTAGGGCACTTGGAGCTAGCATTAGGGTTCCTATGGGTAGGGCACTTGGAGCTAGGGTTAGGTTTCCTATGGATAGGGCACGTGGAACTAGGGTTAGGGTTCCTAAGGGTAGGGCACTTGAAGCTAGGGTTAGGGTTCCTTAGGATAGGGCTTCCCGCCCTAGGGTTAGGATTCTTAAGGGTAGGGCACTTGGAGCTAGGATTAGAATTCGTATGGGTAGGACTTCCAGCCCTATGATTAGGGTACTTAAGGGTTGTTCACTTGGAGCTAGGGTTGGGGTTCCTATGGGTAGGGCTTTCCGCCCTAAGGTTAGGGTTCCTATGGGTAGGGCATTTGGAGCTAGGGTTAGGGTTCCTATGGGTAGGGCTTCCCGCCCTAGGGTTAGGGTTCCTATGGGTAGGGCACTAGGAGCTAGGGTTAGGGTTCCTATGGGTAGGGCACTTGGAGCTAGGATTAGGGTTACTATGGGTAGGGCACTTCGAGCCAGCGATAGGGTTCCTTTGGGTAGGGCTTCCCGCCCTAGGGTTTGGGTTCCTAAGGGTAGGGCACTTGAAGCTAGGGTTAGGGTTCCTAAGGGTAGGGCACTTGGAGGTAGGGTTAGAGTTTGTATGGGTAGGACTTCCCACCCTAGGTTTAGGATTCCTATGGGTAGGGCACTTGGAGCTAGGGTTGGGGTTCCTATGGGTACGGCTTCCCTCCCTAGGTTTATGGTTTCTAATGGTAGGGCACTTGCAGCTAGGGTTAGGGTTCCTTTGGGTATTGCACTTTGAGCCAGGGTTAGGGTTCCTATGGGTAGGGATTCTCACCCTAGTTTTAGGATTCCTCTGGGTAGGGCACTTGGAGCTAGGGTTAGGGTTCCTATGAGTAGGACTTACCGCCCTAGGGTTAGGGTTCCTATGGGTAGGGCACTTGTAGCTATAGTTAGGGTTCCTATGGGTAAGGCACTTGGAGCTAGGGTTAGGGTTTCAAAGGGTAGTGCACTTTGAGCTAGGGTTAGGGTTTCTATCGGTAGGGCACTTGGAACTAGTGTTAATGTTCCTATGGGTAGTACACCCCTACCTAGGGTTATGGTTTATAAGTGCGGGGTAATTGGATCCAGGGTTAGGGTTCCTATGGGTAGGGCGTCCCGCCCTATTGTTAGGGTTCCTATGGGTAGGGCACGTGGAGCTAGTGTTAGGGTTCCTATCGGTAGGGCTTTCTGCCCTAGGTTTAGGGTTCCTAAGGGTAAGGCTCTTTGAGCTAGGGTTAGGGTTTCTATAGGTAGGACTTCCCTCCCTAGGGTTTTGGTACCTAAGTGTAGGGCACATAGAGCTAGGGTTATGGTTTCTATGGGCACGGCTTCGCTCCCTGGCTTAGGGTTTCTTAGGGTAGGGCATTTGGAGCAAGGGTTAGGGTTCCTGTCGGTAGGGCCTCCCACCCTGTGCTTAGGTTTTGTAAGCGTAGGGCACTTGAAGCTAGGGTTAGGGTTCCTATTTGTACGTCATCCCGCCCTAGGGTTAGTGTTCCTAAGGTTAGGGAACATGGAGCTAGGGTTAGGGTTCCTATGGGTAGGGCTTCCCGCCCTAGGGTTAGGGGTCGTATGTGTAGGGCACTTGGAACTATGGTTATGTTTCCTATGGGTAGGGCACTTGGAGCTAGGGTTAGTGTTCCTATGTTTAGGGCACCCTGCCCTACGTTTAGGGTTCCTATGTGTAGGTCATTTGGAGCTAGGGTTAGGGTTTCTATGGGTAGGGCTTCCCGCCCTAGGGTTAGGTTTCCTAAGGGTAGGGCGCCCTGTCCTAAGGTTAGGGTACCTATGGGTAGGGCACTTGGAGCTAGGTTTAGGGTTTCTAAGGGGGAGGGCTTCCCGCCCTAGGGTTAGGGTTCCTAAGGGCATAGGCGGCAGGTTTTTATAATTTTTGTTAGTACCCAAAATGGTGGTGCTCCACCCCCCCCGGCTCCCGCCCTGTAAACCGATATAAAATGAAGCTACAGTGCGTCAGCACCACAATATTACAACGGTCAATTAAAAGTGGAAAGTCAGAAGCAACTGTTGCGTGCTTCAATATACAGTATTATATTTTGTTGCACCTGTTGTGAGAAAATGGGAATGTTCTTAATGTTTTCTCTGAATACTGTGTGGGTGCCTTAGTTTCCCCTGCAGGGTGCCAACTGAAAGTGTTGTGAACAAGGAGATCAGGTGGCCCCAGAACTTGGGTCTAGGCTCCCCACCCTCCAAGATGGACCTGGCTGAGGGGTCCTGTTTTCTGTACCTACAAGCTCTGTTTTAGACTGTGATCCTGTCGTCTAATAAACCTTCTGTTTTACCGGCTGGCTGAGAGTCACGTCTGACTGCAGAATTGGGGTGCAGGGACCTCTGCTTGTCCCAGGACCTGCCTGGGTACACTCGCTGCGGAAAGCGCACAGTGTGGAAGGGCATGCTGAATGCTCTGAGGTCAGACCCAGGAAGGTGTAAGCTTCTTGCCCTGGAGACAGTATGCTCAGAGAGAGGAGGGTCCCCCAGAGTCCTGACTGGCTTTGTATGGAATAGTTCCAAAGCATCCCAGCATCCCCTTCCACACCATGCACTTCCCAGAAGTCCACACAGGCACTGACACTCTCTCCTCTGGCCTTTGTCTCTTTTCCAGGCATTAGGAGGCCACCTGATCTCTTTGTTCTCCAACACCTTCAGTTAGCACCTTGCAGGACAGCGGCCCAGGCCATCAGTTGGCCGGAGACAAGGTTTCGGCCATTCTCTGTGCAGACAGCATCACACTGGCACTCTAGGGCTCTACAACAATCACACATCCTTATCCCAACATCTAGATCCTTGAGAAATGCATAGGGGAAACTGAGGCACCCACACAGTATTCAGAGAAAACCTTAAGAACATTCCCACTTTGTAACACCCGTATACTTTAAAGGGTGTAAAATAATCAAGTATTGTGCTAAACACAATGATACTCCAAACTGACCACCAAATTTAAGATGCACATTTTTCCCCTCAAGTGAGGGCTCTGGGGTGGGGCTGGGGATGAGGGGTTCACAGTGCAGGAGGGTGCTCAGAGTTGGGGTGATGGAGATGCAGGCTCTGGGGTGGGGCAGGGCTGGGGATAAGGAACTTGGGATGCAGACAGGCTGCCCCAGGGCTAGGGCCATAGAGGACTCCCCCTGCTTACTGGCAGCAGCAAGCTCCAGGGGAGGGACCCCTCCTCTCCCCCCTCTCCTCCCCCCCACCCCCCGCAGCACACTCATTCTGCACCACAGTCACTGCACATGCTCCTAGGGACTCTCTCAGGTCCAGAAAGCCCACTCACCTCCCCTATGATAGGTACTGGGGAGGGGCGGGGAGTTGCCATCACGTGTGGCCTCCCCTGCTGCTGCCCCTCACCATAGCCTCATTGGGGATAGGGGATGGGACTGCCCCTTGCCCAGCATGGGGCAGGAGTGGGGACTGCAGGGTGGTGGCTGGGGGGGGTAGGGTGTCACAAAATTCACCCAAGCCCCAGTTGCTCAGGTCTAGGAAGCTCCCCTCCTCCATCTCCCCTGTGGTGGGTGGGTGCTGGAGAGCGGGCGGGGGGAACTGCCAGCACATGTGGCTTCCTTCCTCCCCTGCTGCAGCCTGCTGCCCCTCACCCTTGTCTCACTGGGCACTTGGAACTATGTGGGGGTTGTCTCATTGGGCAGGAGTGGGGGCTGTGGGGGGATCACAGGGTCAAACCTCACCGAAGCCCCAGCAGCTGCTCAGGTGAGTGAGGTCCACCCCAGATGTCCATCTCCTGGCCGGAAGTCCCCTTGGCATCTCCTCCATGTGGTGCCGGGGGGCGGGGGAGAGAGCTCCCAAGCATGTGTGTGCCTCCCCCGCCGCCTCCTCTCTCCCTCTTCCCCTCCCCCGGTGCTCCAAGAGGCTGCCAGCGGCTGATCTCTATAGCCTTAGGCAGAAGCAGCACAAGCAAGGGAGAGAGGCACTGACTGTTTTCTTTCAGGCAGGGAAGCTCTGAGGCGGGGGAGGACCCGCTCCAGGCAGGGCCAAGGGAGAAACCCAGCTCCAAATATTGGTGGAGCACAGCCCTCAACCTTGAATATTCCTGGTGCTTGAGCACCTTGAACCCATATAACTTGCCGCCCCTGCCTGTGGAACATACTGATCATTGGAGGCTGTGGTAAGAGAGAGAGAGAGAGAGAGAGAGAGACACACACACACACAGTGTCCCTGTTAGCAAAGAACAACTTTGTGAGTCAAGACAGAGACTATGGACTTGCTGTAGGTTCATGGGGGAATCAGTGCAAAGCTCTGCTGTGACGTGTTGCTGAGCAGGGACGCGGTTGTGTTCTGAACTAGCAGAAGCTTTTTCAGGATGTTGGACTTCCTACCTTGATACAGAGAATCATAGTAGTTGAGCCACAGTAGCAGGGCCGCCTGGGGGCAGCAAGTGGGGCAATTTGCCCCAGGCCCCACAGGGGCCCCCATGAGAATATAGTATTCTATAGTATTGCAACTTTTTTTTTAATGGAAGGGGCCCCTGAAATTGCTTTGCCCTAGGCCCCCTGAATCCTCTGGGCGGCCCTACATAGTAGTTGAGTTACAGGTGCATGGATTACTGTGGCCACATCTGTCTCTGCTAGGATCAGGCATGACCTTTGAGAAGTGGAAGCTTTTTGCCTCCATGATTATTTGGGTATCTAGGTATCTCCAAGGCCTAAGAGCCAGTGCCTTCAGTGGCTGTTATGGAAGATAAAAATTCTTCAGAGCACTCCCTTCTTTCCATCAGCATCACCTCAGGCTTGTCTGGGTTCAGCTTCAGCAAAGTATTCTTTATCCTGATGCTGATCTCAGAGGCACATTTTAGACCCCTGACAGATAGCATTATTTACCCTTTGACATAAAGGAGATGTAGAGCTGTGTGGTGTAAACACTCTGCTAGCACTTCAGCTTGCTAGCTCTCCCGGTGGTTTTATAGCTATTCAATATGATGTGAGAGAGGATTGGATCCTTGTGAATCATTTTAGTCCATTACAAACACTACAAATCAAGTGCCGTCAGTCTTTTATGAAGAAAAGAGTAAAGTTAGGTAAACGTAATCCATAGACATTGCTGTATCGGTATCAAAAAGAGTACTATATGTGGGCAGTAGTTTTACTGTGAGGCATAGGTTTTGTCACCCCACTAATATTTCAAATGTGCATGCTGCTGCAAAACATTACTCTTCTTTTTGTAGTTAATGTTACCTGAAGTTGGACCAGCTAGTAAGCTTAGGGAAGACTAATGACCCACCAGAGTTTGGCAGAAAGCAGCATGTCTATTATACTGCCAGTTAAGCTCAAAATAAGGGAGGAGAGTGTCACACTCACACTCTCATACTCACACTCCCAGGACAGGCATGGCACTGGAGATGTCAGGATCCTTTAAGGTAAATATCCCACAGTGCAGCGATGGACAGTTCGATGAAGTTAAGTCTTCTTGAGGCACGATGAAATGCAATGTGGCGAATCACTGGCCAGGAGGTCCTGGTGAAGGGCCTTCACGGGAGGTACAATCTTGTGAGTGCACTCCTGAGCACATGGCCCCTTCCCCTTTTAAGGACCCACTCCTCATGGCCTGCAACTAGAGATGAGTTGGCCGCATCTGGTTGGTCACACGCCACCTCGGACAGTGTCCATGCATTGGGTGTGTGAGCACTGCCTAATTAGAGTCCCAGACACCTTGTCAACCTGGGAGCTCTTCTAATCTTCCAGCTGTTCAAGCAGCCCATTTATCCCACAAGCATTCCAAGAGGGAGGGGGAGGGGAAAAACCACTTCACAGGTGGTTCAAAGAGGGAGAGGAGACAAAAGAAGGGGGAAAGTGTAACAGACCTTTTGAGCATACAGGTTATACACAGCATAGACATACAGATCACTGCTGCTCCTACAACACTCCACCCCTGGATCTATGATCAATACAGTAGTTGTTGTCGTTGTAGGGCACAGGTGATCTGTTGCAAACAAACCAAACAATCATAACCAGGTGAATATAACTAAAACCATTACAACTGACTAAACACCAGATATAATATCAACACAAATGCAAACAATCACAATTATAATAATTGGGAATACAATAAAACCATCAGCATTACAATAATTGGGTACACTGACAAACAAAATGAGGCCCAAGTTTGATGCTGCAATAGCCATCAAACAATAAAAGTTAACCCTAACCTTTAAATACACACAACAAATAAGATTTGTAGGAGTACCAGAATTGTCATGCAAGGTAAAACTGATTTGGAAGATACACAGTAACAGAGAACCTGGTGAAATTGCTGATACTTAAACTAACATTTAGTTGTACAGGTTATGGGGGCCCATGAGCTACCCTTCAGGGCTTGGGGAAGTAGAACCAGGGTGCATAGAGGAAAGTGGAATTAACAATACAAGAAAATGTAACTAACAATACAAATGTATCAAAAAAAACCCCAACAACAAAATTATTATTAGAGAACCTAACAAAAAATAAACCTGATGCATTGGGGACCAAAGTCTTTTGGAGAGAGGTGGATGTGATTGATAATTTGATTGGAGATGGGGGAAGTAGAGAGAGGAAAAAGCATTTACCCTGTCTAGTGTAGTATCCCCTCTCTCTCTGGACCCAGTGTTAGCACAGGACACCAACCAGAGACAGACACAGAACATGCAACACAGAACACTGAACACAGACTTTATCATGACACTATAACCATGGTATTTCTATAACTCTTCAGCTGGTACCAGCTCTCCTGATGTTCCAGTTCAAAGGCTGAAAGATAGAAGCTTAGAAACAAATTAGCACAGTGCTCCCGCTGCGGCAGACCCTGCTCCTTTGAGTTGTCCGCGGTGTATCCATTTTCCCTCCGGGGTCCCATGGCCGCTCAGAGGGGGTCTAGGGTGCTAGTCACAGCTTGGTGGGCTAGCATGGGAAACTGTGGAATCCTTGGGGAACCTGGGTGAATGTATACTGGGTATTGCGAAAGATAAACACAAATCGGTCTTGGCTCTCTGGAGCAAGGGGCAGGGCGAAGAAGGAATTTGCTAAATCAATTACTGAAAACCACTGTGCCTCGGGCAGAATACTTTCCAACAATGCGGTTGTGTCTGCCACCACTGGAGCCCGCTGTGGGGTGCAATCATTTATCTGACCATAATATATAGTTAGTCGCCAGGTCTTCCCATCTGCCTTGCGGACCGGCTAGATGGGGGAGTTGAAAGGAGAGGTATTTAAATGAACCACTCCCTGGTCTATCATGGCATCCAATATCTCACCCACAGCTTGCTCTGCCTCAGGAGGATACTTGTATTGTTTCTGGGGCGGCACTGGGGACCCTGAATGAAAATGGGCTCCCCGTTCCAGAGACCACAATTGTATTTGTCCATAGCCCAGACCCTAGGAATCTGATTTTTCCATTCATCTGTCTCTAGAACCTCCACAGCTGCCACCCCCAACATAGAGCAGGTTAGCACTCCAGAGACCCCTCCTTGTAGATCTTCCCCACAATCCACTGCGGGGACCTGCCACATGCAGCGATTGGCACAATCTACCACCAAACGGAGCTCTCCGAGCTGATCAATCCCCAGAATAACTTTGTCTGCCATCCACGAATGAACCCAGGGGAGGTTAGCCACCAAATCTGCCAACTCCCACCTAGTTGCTGACAACAATGTTCCTCTCTCCTCCTGACCCCCATAAGCAGCCAGCACAACTGACCAGAACTTGCACACAAAAAAGGGTAAAAGCGAAACTGCTGCACCAGTATCCACCAGTGCCACACAGGGGGTACCTATCATTCCTACCCTGATTTGGACTACTAGATGCCCCCCGGATCAGGGGACAGGGTGGCTATGCATCATCACCTGTCCTCCGGGCATCTGTCCTCCTGAGGGCTCTCCTAGGGGACTTGAGCTGGCCAATCCAAGCCAGCTGGTGCTGCTCCTGACGGGGCCGGGATGCCCCTCTGCTCCCCTGCAGGACGAGGTATCCCCAACTGCACACATCACGGCATCAGCTCTCCGGTGGGTTTCCCAGGCCAATTGTCCATGTCCTCCCCGTGTTCCAGCAAAACCCACCAGAGGTTATTCCGCAGGCAGGACTGCCCCCTGCAGTTTCCAGACAGAGGGTCTGATTTCCCAGGGTTTCTGCGGTCTCCTGCCACTGGTGGTTGTGGCACAGGCGGGGGGATGAGAGCAGCCTGCCGGACTGTGTCCAGTCAGACTTCCACATCCGCGGGTTCCCTGGGTCTCCACCTCCAAATCGCCTGCTATACATGGACTGGGAGACCCTGGGCCATCAGCCTCAATTCCTCCAGAGGCAGGGCTATTTGAGCTATGGTCAGGGGTACCTGCCCTCCCACTGTGGCAGCCACACCCCGGCCACACAAACATGCCAGGAGAATCATTCTCTCTATGAACTGGACGGGTTCTTCCCCAGGCACAGCAGCTGCCGAGACAAACTCGGCCAACAACGCAGGCAACCCCACAGAAGGCGCCATCCCCACCAACATATCAAAGATACTATTGTGTGTGGCATGACCGGCTTGCTGCCAAGCTGCCCCTGCTAAAACTCCTCCCAACCCGGACGCAGCTTTTAACACCCGTCGGATCTCAGCTAGGTTCAGTCCCTGATCCCAACACAGGGTCACCATATCCCAGACCCACCCACTGAACCCGCAGTGCAAGGGGCCACCCAGGGTTTTTGTAAAAGCAGCAAAGAGTCCTGTGGCACCTTATAGACTAACAGACGTATTGGAGCATGAGCTTTCATGGGTGAATACCCACTTCATCAGATTCATGTAGTGGAAATCTCCAGGGGCAGGTATATATAAGCAAGCAAGAGGCAGGCTGGAGATAACAAGGTTAGTTCAATCAGGGAGGATGAGGCCCTCTTCTAGCAGTTGAGGTGTGAAAACCAAGGGAGGAGAAACTGGTTTTGTAGTTGGTTAGCTATTCACAGTCTTTGTTTAATCCTGAGCTGATGTTGTCAAATTTGCAGATTTTTGCTAACTCTATTGCTTGCGCAGGAGTCAACTCCGTCTCTGCCACAATGTGCCCAGTACTTGAGGTTGCCCCGCCCCCTGCGGGCGCAGGCCCATAGTTTCAGACCACCCTCCGGACTGCCGGTCTGGGCCATCCTGGGTCTGGATCTGGGGGATCCGGATCACACCAGATATCCCCATCCCAATCATCATATGGTCCCTCATCCTGCTGGGCTTTCATCCCAACGGCAGCGACCCCGGGCCGAATAAGCCCCCCAGACCCTGTTCTCCCGGGCGGACCCCTCCAGGACTGGCTCAGAGCGGCATTCTCTATTTCCACCTGCTCCTGCTCCTCCTCTGCTGCCACCACCTGTACTGCAGCTACAGAGAGGGAAGACACCTGGGCACTAGCAGTCAGAGCCTGTACCTTCCACATATCCCATTCCTTCTCCAACTCATTAATTCGGTCCTTGAGTGGCAAGCTGACTCTTTGCTGTCTGCCATTGCTAGCCTGCGTGCCACAGCAGCCAGGCGACTGCACAATCCAGTCCTGCCTTATTGGGACCATATACAAGCACATATTTATCCAACATGATCTCTAGTTCAGGAATTGTACTCCCAGGTGGAACCGCCCCTGGCATCCAGGGGTCTGCCCCTTTCTTTTGGAGCCATTCTAACAACACCTCAGGCGGCGGCGGCACTCCCCAAGTGGGCTGTATTCTTGCTCGGGCTGCTTCGCCTTTTTCTTCCCCTTGCCCCACAGTGGCATACATAACTTTTCTCCCTGCAGTGGGTTGCTAGCCTTCCACTTTTTCATGCAGGCTTGAGCTGGACCCACTCAAGAGACTACGGGGGACACCAGGGGACCCCTAGTCTTGGGTCAAATCCTCCACTAAGCTGCCCACATTCTCCACCAGTAAAGTTAAGTTTAAGGAGGACTAATGACCCACCAGAGTTTGGCAGAATGCAGCATGTCTATTATACTGATATCTAAGCTCAAAAGAGGAGGTGGGAGTGTCACACTCACACTCTCATACTCACACTCTCAGGACAGGCATGGCACTGGAGATGTCAGGATCCTTCAAGGTAAGTGTCCCACAGCGCAGCAATGGACGGTGTGATGAAGGTAATTTTTCCTGAGGCACGATGAAATGCAATGCAGCGAACCACTGGCCAGGAGGTCCGGGTGAAGGGCCTTCACGGGAGGTACAAGCTTGTGAGTGCACTCCTGAGCACATGGCCCCTTCTCCTTTTAAGGACCCGCTCCTCATGGCCTGCGACTAGAGATGACTTGGCCACCTCGGACAGTGTCCATGCAGTGTCCATGCATTAGGTGTGTGAGCGCTGCCTAATTAGAGTCCCAGACACCTTGTCAACCTGGGAGCTCTTCTGATCTTCCAGCTGTTCAAGCAGCCCATTCATCCCACAAGTATTCCAGGAGGAAGGGGGAGGGGGAAAGACACTTCACAGGTATTCAAAGCGGGAGAGGAGACAAAAGGGGGTGGGGAGAAGTGTAACAGACCTTTTGCGCAGACGGGTTATACATAGCATAGTCATACATAGCATACAGATCACTGCTGCTCCTACAACAGTTAACATTATTTATACCTATGCTGTTTTAAAGTATGTCTTTTGGGGTGTAGTTCAAATGGTACTTTAAATTCTTCCAAGCCATCCAAGAGTTTATATTTTTAATTTTTCTGTAAAAGCCTAGTGATTCCCCCAAAAAAGTATTGCCAGTACTAGTCCAAAAATGGAAACCTTGTCTTTATTTCTCAGGCAGAGCCACTTCCAAATATGAACACCACACACAAACAGCTTTCACTTCCAGTACAAACCAGTTTGTGTGGTTTCAGTATATTTTACATCAAGATAATTCATATTAGATTAAATATTAGTCTGTCCATCCAAGATACCATATTTGAAAGAATGGATTCTGAACTAAACTGGCATAGGTGAAAGTAAGCTGGTATACCTTGGTGTGCCGTACCAGACCAGCTTCCCCAGATGGTAATTTAAAGGGCCTGAGGTTCCCAGCAGTGGCTGGAGCACTGAGCCCTTTAAATTGCTGCCTTGATCCTTTAAACTGATAACATCTGGGCAGACTGCTGCTGCTGCTGATTGATATTGACTTCAGCAAGTGAGGATGTGCATGGAAGCAACAGTTGGCCAGCAAGCTGCCAATTGCAGGACTGGGACCTAAATCCTTATTGACAATTACAGCTGGTCAAAAGAAATCAAAACTTCCTTTGACAAATAATGGCTTTTTTACTTTGTGTGAGAAATTTTTTCATCAACATTTTTCAGTTTTTAACTGAAAAACTCAAACCCCAATTTTTCCAGGTTTAGGTATTCCCCCCTTTTCGGTCTCCCTTTAGCCCGCACCTGCCACTGAAACAGGAGAAAGAAAAGGGGAATGGGGAGGGAAAGGCAGGGGAGGGGCACTGAAAAAAGAAAAATGTAAGAATTTCGGGGGGGGGGGAGTATTAAAAATACCAGAGGCAAATGTTTCGTTGGTTTTGAAATGTTTTGTGCAAAATATTTACCATCTGGCTACCCACTCTACTGAGGATTTAATTTTTCACTCAATGTTTTATGTTAACCACTATTCAGTGATCCATTGATATTATATGGGGATGATCAGTTTCCTGTAACTGCTTGGTTCGATGTTAGTCCCCTATCATGTGTGTTTCCAAAGTTTCCGCTTTTCTATTAAGAAATGATATATATACATTTAAATGCAATTTCTGTGTGCAGGTATTACCACTGTATTGACCATGACAACATTGAGTACCATTGCAAGAAAGTCTTTACCCCGTGTCTCCTACGTCACGGCCATGGATCTGTTTGTGACTGTATGCTTTTTATTTGTCTTTGCTGCTCTGATGGAGTATGCAACCCTCAACTACTACTCAAGCTGCAAGAAGCCAAACTGTACCAAGAAGAAAAAGTCGGTAAGATGTGGTCACCTAAGATTACTAATGAAGGGCATAGAGTGTAGTACTGAGAGGGAATCTGTCACACAGCCAGTCAAGGCAATGGTCCCTCCATATGCTTTTGCAAAATAACACCCCAACCCACCCTGCCTAGACCCTCCCCAATTCTAGATCAACTCCAGCAACTAGGTGGGAAAGTAGTTGCCGTAGGCGTCAATCGTGTTGCTGCCAAATGCAATACATTCCATAGCAGCAGTCCTTCCTTCTATTCTTTTCCCTGCCTTTCAGCTATGCAGGTGAATGGAAAGGAAAATGTTCCCCCACTGAAAAAAAAAATCTAGAGGTACTTAAGTAGCACAGATTCCTTGTCCAGCCCCAGTTGCAAGGATTTTTGAATAAGGCCTTAAGGAGTGAAAGTGAGGAAAGAGGGAGATAGCCCCCCCCCAAGCTGAGGGAATGAGGAACTGAGGGGGTGCAGCAGAGGTGTCTAGAACAGAAGGTGAGGGGTGAATGGGGGGGGGTTGGGGCACATCGCAGGAAGATCAGAGAATGACAAGTTGCAGTAGGGATGAATGATGGGTGAGTACATATGTATGGGAGTGCAGAAAGTGAAGAGTGGGGCTTCAGAAAATGAATAGGGTATTTGTCTGAATGTGCAGAGGCTGGAGAGAGTGAAAGGTGGATGTGTGCCTGGTTGGGGGGCATGACAGAGAAAGAGTAAGTGGTGGGTATGAAGAATGTGAGCATCCGTGTTGCATGGAGATGGTGCTGAAGTGAACATGAGTGGAGGCAGAAGTGATATCCCTGTGTATTGTGACAAAGTTCCTCCTCTACCTTGGTGGGTCCTGCACTTATTGGCAGATTTGCTCACCTCAGTGATCTTCCCCTCTGGTGGAACCCACAGTCTGGGTCAACTCCTCCTGTGTCTGATCAGGAGTTGGGAGGTTTGGGGGGAGCCCAGGCCCACCCTCTACTCCGGGTTCCAGCCCAGGGGCCTGTGGACTGCAGCTGTCTATAGTGCTTCCTGTAACAGCTGCATGACAGCTACAACTCCCTGGGCTACTTCTCCATGGCTTCCTCCAAACACCTTCTTTATCCTCACCACAGGCCCTTCCTCCTGGTGTCCGATAATGCTTGTATTCCTCAATCCTCCAGCAGTACACTCCCAGCTCCTCACACCCAAATCTCACTGACTAACTGGGAGGCTTTTAACTAATTCCAGCCAGCCCTTGATTGGCTTCAGGTGTCCCAATCAATGTAGCTATCTCCATTGCCTTCTAGAAAGATCTTAATTGGCCCCAGGTGTCTTGATTAACCTGGAGCAACTGCCATTTGGTTACCATGGTACTAGGGATTTGGTTAGCCTGGGGCTAACATACCTGTTCCTTACTACTTTACTGTAGCCATCTGGCCTTGCCCCATCACAGTATGGATTGCAGAATCTATTAACAAACAAATTTATCATGCACTTTTCATTGCATCACCTGCCCCCTCAAAAGAAATCATCTCCCCTGGATTTATTTAACCCCAACCTGCCACATAAATGATTCCTTCTTCCTCTTCTCTCCCCCCAGTCTGAAATTATACCTGTACATGGCCCAGGACAGACAAAGTTCAGTCCTGCATCTTTAACAGCTTTTCCATATACATAAAAACACCAGCTATGAAGTCTGTTATCTGATGGCTCTTCATGTCTAGAAACATGAGCTTTATACTACTCAGAAAAGTTGATTCCAGGGTCCCTACCATTCCAGTTGGAACCCACACTTGTTCCTAACTCTATAAGCAAATGAGATAGTAAACTTTAAAACAGTAATTTTTAGGTTCAGAAAACATTTTTAGAGTGTATGTTTCCCTCTGAGTCCAGTACAATTGGACTCATGGCAGCAAAGGGACCTGCCAGAGGGACATAAAAATAGTCCCCTCCAAAAAGTCTAAAATAAACTCTTCTTAAATATTTTCCCAGGAGAATGTTGTTGTTCACTTTATGAGACATTACGGTGAAGTGAAGTGCAAATTCAGAAGGCAAGAGATAAAAGAGAGAACTAGAGAAGAGGAAACTGAGGGAGTAGAAGCGGCTCACCCACTCAAAATGTTTAGTGGAAGATAAGAGTCAGAGAGGTTGAGGGAAATTCTGTTTTTCCAGGCTGGAAAAAGGAAACATGTTCATTTGAAATAAAAGAGGTGAAGCATTAGAGGAGAGAGGTTGAGAAGAATGGAATTAAAGAGAGCTCAAGGGAAAAGAGAAAGAAAGAAAGAGAAGACAGGATTCAGCAAATAAGTCATGAAGTGGAAAGAGAATAAAAGAAAGGAATAATGGGGGAAGATGAGTACAAGCTAGACTAATACATGGCATTAGTTTCTAAAACAGTCCTTATAAATGTATGGTGTATATGAAAGGCAACATGAGAAGTGTGCTACTGAAAGGAATTCTATAGCATGCTAGAAGTGAGCTGGCTTTGAGAAAATGGAAAAGATAATGGTGTGGAAAGGCTGAAAATATGGCAGTTATGACACGGACACGTTAAAGGAGTATATGTCAAGATGAGGAAATAATGCTAATGCTAGGGAGATGTCTTGACTGAAAATATGGCAGTTTGCTAAGTGACATGAGAGTGAAGGCCGGTTTTGCTATTATTTACTAAATAAATGAAGTCAATGGGTGAAAAAGAATTCTGGGTGGATGAAAGGTTCTGTGGGAGTTTCATGCCTTTGTTAAGGGATATTTTAAGAAACATTAAAAACCAGATGAATATAAAGCAGTAAAGATTTTTTTTCTTCTGAATGATTCTCTTATCTTTATTTGAGCTACCTGATGTCAGTTTTGGTCACATGATGGTGAGTACACTATTTTATTCAACAGCAACAAATGGATGCATGCACATATTGTTGACATCAGTTTGAAATTATTCATGAAAGATGCTGCAATGTAAGGTCATGCTTGAGCCTGACTGTGAAAGTTCTTCTTTTTTGGTAAAAGGTCAGTTTATTTTCTGGCTTTGGGAGAGGAACATAAATGCCTCTGGCTATAAGCTCTTTCCAAATGACCTAGGATGGCCAAATGTGCCATCTCCTGCTGCCCTATTCTTACCCATGCAACTTTGCATATCTGCTTTATAAAGTAATATATGGAAACTGTGAATACAAATTATATCATGAAGTTAAACTAACAAAAATGAAAAAACAAAGAATGTACAGTTCTCATAGAAACTACCATGGGACATATATTAATGACTATCAAACTGTTAAATAGAGTTTGCTTTCAAATTTCCCCCTCCTTTTTTGATCTTTTGTTTTTGTTCTGTTTTTGGAAAGTTACTCTTCCTCCTAGAGAACTTTGTACATCCCATGCCTGAAATTATTTTGTTCAGCCATTTTTGAATGATCGAGTCTGAATAATTAAGGAGTGCTTGGAGCAGGAGACTGGACTCTGGGTCTCTCACTGGAATAGAGTCATTCTCACTATTGTGCATGTTCTCACTTTCTCTGTCTGGCCCAATGATGCTAAGTATTTATCCACAGTAGAACAGCTTCAGCCGGAGAATTCGTGGCACACCCTCTCCCCCATCAGCATATCTCATAGCTCAGTGGTTTGGCATATTCCTGAGAAGTAGGAGACCCCTCTTCAAATCCTTCCCACCTCTGGCAGAGGAGGGAATTGAATGTGGGTCTCCCAGATGCGTGGTTTAATCACTGTGCTAAGAGTTATAAGGTGGGCATCACCTCTTATCCTTCCTTTGCCCTGTTTTGTGTAGAGTGAGGTAAACACCTACCCTAGTCTCACAAGAAATGACTCAAGTGCCTAAGCTGCCTGACTCCAGGAGAGGGGTTGCTGTTCATGGATCCCTAGCAAAGATAGGTGCCTCCCTGCAGCCTAAACTTAAGCATCTATCACCATGAGAGAGCTGGGGTTTAGAACACACCCCTTTCATCCACATCTCTCATTGGCTAGCTCCGGGAGCTCCTCACCTCATGTGCTGGCATTTGTGGATCACATTGTCAGGTGCATAGCTATCCCTTTTCATTGTATACAGAGCCTGAGCACTTAACTCAGTCTTTGTGGATCACAGTTTGTTCTTGTGATTTTCTAGGCACCTACAAGCTAGGCATTGTGATACTAGGTGTTGTAATGCATAACTTCCTTTGGATCCAGGCCAAAGTGGTAGTTTTCAAGCTGATAAAGCTGCAGTCAAATGTTATGATAGTGTTTTAGTAGCACGGTATTTAATGCAGAGCTAAAATGGATTTCCGTGAGACCATGCTGTATCATATTATTATTGTTATAGACATTGATATGCATGGTGGTGTGAAGACAACAAGGTCCTATGCCAAGGAACTTTCATACTTAATGAGATGGGTTAATATTAAAAATTAATAAATCCAAAGAGGTTGTGGGGAGGGAAAAAGGGGAGTTGAAAGAAAAAGGAAGGAGAAACGACAATTTACTTATTTCAAGTATACCTTGGGAATTTTGGCATGTGCTTCTGGGGCCTGATCCAAAGATCAAAGAGGTCAATGAGAGTGTTTCCACTGATTTCAGTAGAAGAGGTGAGATTTGCAGAGATTTGATGCTTAGGGAAAAGGAGGTTGTTACAGGAGAGGGCTGCATGACAATAAAATGACATGATAGTGGAGAAGTTAAAGTGTTAAGAAGAGAATGGGTAGAAGGCAAGATAGAAGAAAGATGAGCCCTACCATGTAGGTAGAGGTAGAGAGATAGAGCCTTGAAAATTTTTGATATTATTATTATAAAGAGAGTTAAAATATGTTTGCATCCTGTGATGTTAATTTGAAAGTCTGTGCCGATAACACTTTTCTTCTCTAGTCACTCTCAGCTGACTTTTTTCATTTTGGGGGATTAGTCTCACTCGTGATAAGCATAGGTGGCATTAATGCAGCTGTATTTGCTGATAGGGATGAGGTTGCCCCATAAAATAACTGATGTGCCCATATGCCTACTCTAATTATAGTTTTGACACCATTCTTAATTGTAACTTTAGAAAGAGGTGATTTTGATGATCATGTTGTGATATACTGGTAGTTTAAACAAACACTTTAAATATGAAAATTAGGTATCTAATGGATAATAGGCCTTGAAACATCTGTGAAAAATACACACCCAGAATTAACTTAACTGCTGACTGTATATCCAAATTATTCTATGGAAACCTATTTGCAAAGGCAGTGACATTGATCCTAAATCCAAAAGTGTCAGTTGCGCATGCTCAGCACATCTCTAGAATCTATGGGCTAGTTCGTCAGCTGTTTACAGATTGCTATCTTCACAATCCAAGGCAGCTTTTCAAATGTTTTCTCTTTTTTTTCCTTCTCCCCAGAACTATTCTGTACTTGATATAAGACCGCCGCCTACAGTCATCACATTGAACAATGCCATGTATTGGCAAGAATTTGAAGACACTTGTGTCTATGAGTGTCTGGATGGGAAAGACTGCCAGAGCTTTTTCTGCTGTTATGAAGAATGTAAATCTGGCTCATGGAGGAGAGGACGGATTCACATAGACATCTTAGAACTGGACTCCTATTCCAGGGTCTTTTTTCCAACATCGTTCCTGCTGTTTAACCTGGTCTACTGGGTTGGATACCTCTATCTTTAAGTGTTGCCGTTAGTGGTGAAGACTACTGTGTTTTCACACTTCTTGGGATAGTGAACATGAAAAAGTGAAGGAGGACATGGTCAGTTTCATCTCAAATTATAGAGGCCACGTTACCTTTTATCATCACAGAAATCAATGAAGGATTTTAATATGTAGTTGCCTGAAAAAGAAAAACCTTGAAGAATTCCCCTGACTGCTATTCATTTTAAATACAAGATTCTTACTAAATTCAGCTGAATTTGTAGTGTAAACAATGTTTATTAATAATTCTAATATAATGGAACATTTACTGTTCTCCCTTGGCACTGAAAGCTAGACAGCATTCAAGCAAGAAACAGAGGTCAAACATTTGATATGGGTTCTTCATTCTTATGTCCCTTTCAAAGTTTCTCCCATTCCCTGGGGCTCAAGGCAACACCCACTGGTGCTGGTTAGCCATGATGCAACTGGAGATGTCTAAATCCAGACCAACCCAAGCCACCTTCTTTTATTGAGACCTATTCCACAGTTGCTGGGAGATCTTGTCTTGGTTGTCTCTGCATGGGAGAATCACCATAAAATAAAGACAGTTGCTCTGGTCCCATCAAGCCATGTAAGGTGTCTTCTGCTGCAAAGCTATGGGATTCATAGGCTTAGCCCCCTTCTTGCACACGTTAATTTTAATTTGAGGTGAAAAAGCTGATTTACAAGAATGCTCAGAATTTGATAAAGTCAGAGACACTGCCTATATCTGAAGTAGCTGCAAGTATTACTTGTAGAGCATTTCAGAGCTTTTTTAAAAAAAATAACTGATCAAACATAGCAAGATGGTACATGATTTCTGGAATAGATTTACTTGCAACTGGACAAGACTTCTGCTTGTTTGTGATATTGTAGCAGACTATAGTTGATAGGACATATGTAAGATTCACTACTTAATAGCACTAGGGGTATGTGATTTTTGCAGGTTACAATTTAATGCAAAGTTCACCCATGCATTTTTCTTCCCCTCCCTTCCCCCTTTAAGTGTTTTTACAGAGTGGAGAAAAATAAAGGTATTCTGTTCCTATAGAGCTAAATCTTGAAGTCCTTAATTACAGAAGATTCCTGTTGAAGTCAATGGGAGTCTTGTCTGAGTTAAGGACTGAAAAATTTTGACCTATATAGTTCAGTATAGGAGTTTGAGTGCATCAACACTGGATTTAAATCAAAACAGATATTGGATACAGAAAAGACTAGGGGATTTTTTTTTAAAACAAACAAATAGATTTTAACTTGGAAAAGCATTTTGTATTTTTGGAACATGTTTCACAAATTAAATTATTGAGAATTGTCCATTTTGCAACATTTTAAATATTTCTAGAGTGTTAAGAAACTCTTCCTTTTCCAGCAAACTCTCGGTAGATGTGATTAAGCCAACAGAACTCACATTCTCTACCAAATAGCAATGAGTTTTCAGTGCTCTTTGGTTAAAAACTAGCCACATAAAGTAATAAGAGTGTGTTAGATTGTTAGATTAAAATGTGGGTCTCACCCATGTATATTTGAAAATAATGTACAGTACTTATAACTGAAGAGCAATTCCTCCTGTCCTCAAATGGAAACAAAGGTAAAATCCCACAAATATACAAGGACTAATACCATGGTAACTACAAGGAACAGTAATTTAGTCATGTTCTTGGAAACACCAATGAATCTCAGTGCTGCTTCTCTCTCTTTTCAGAGTGTTTTTAATTAAACAAATAGCTCACAAGAAACCTAAAAGTAGCTTTTCAAAATATTATTTCTGGTATCATAAAAATATGGCCAAGTCAAATGATAACAGAGAAAGGAAGCTGGATCTAGAAAAATCCTTGCCTGTTTGGCTCCTGTGAAGCAGAAGTACTGAAAAAGCATTCCTCTCCTTTGGAGAGAAAACAAAATGTTTTTTGGCCAGATCGGGACCTCATTTTAGTGAAGTCTATCCTACCCATCTTCTGCAATAAACTAAAACAAACACTCATCTGCCCCAAAATAGCAACACATATTTGTAATGATATCACATTGCCTTTGTAGCTCACTATTACTCTGTAAACCTTCTGTGTTTATGTTTAATTGTGGGTTCCCTGCATTGGATTGGAGTTATTGTATAAGCAATATGGGTGGTAGACTTATGAAGTGAGGTAAAGCTAAATATTCAGGACTAAAAACAAGTGAGTTGATGCTCTGATAAGAGCCACCCATTATAAGTCTAAATAAGAGAACAGATCCATTTATCTTGGGGCGCTGATCCTGGAAACCCTCTGCACACGGAACACCAATTGACTTCAGGGGGAGTGTTCTAGACAAAGAGGGCTGCTTGCATCATTAGACCATTGATTGATAAAGTGTTGTTTATTAAGTAATTATACGTGTAGATGAGCTCCCTTAGCGTGTCTGTGGAAATGGAATATTCCATTTTTAGACTATATGCACGTACTGTGGTTGCGCTTCTACTCATTATCTCGATAATACTTAGTCCTGCCTTGAGTGCAGGGGACTGAACTAGAAGACCTCTTGAGGTCCCTTCCCATCCCATGATTCTATGATTGCTCCCCAACTCAGCAAAAAGCACACAGTACCCTCAGGTCCTTCCTTGGAAGATGAAGTCTACTAGAAGTCTGATTATATTGCCTCTGTTTTATGAGTATCGACACAAACAGATGTTGAGAACATTAAAAACCCTGGTCTTCACCATCCTGTGCAACAGCAAAGCACCAGACCAAAATTCAACTTCTGTATAACTAAAGGTGCACTTCTGTTGCTATACTTGGACAACTGCAAACCCCACCCCATGTATGTACCCACACATCCATCTCTCTCCCAGTTCAGTGTGACTGCAGCAAAATAACTCCTGCCACAAATTTATGTTTATCTTCCTTAGCTTTATAGAACTGCAGTTTCACAGCAAGAGCTCCAGTACTGATTTATGGAGATGAGTCACATAATTTCAATATACACTGATCAGAAGCTTGCAGTTGCAACCTTCACTTGCTACTGCTCTTATCTATTGACGGCTGTGTGAAATATGTTCCTCTTTAACTGGGCTATGCTGCTGTCTCTAATTTTGGTCATTTGAGCTTCGGTGCAGTAAACGGTATATAAGGTAGGCAGCTGTGAGACACTAGGTTCTGGAGTGTGGTTTTATAGTCATTGCCCCTGGAACTGTTGCTAGCTTCCATGGCTTATTCTGTCTGCTTCAGTGCTTAATATTCTGGTGGCAGTTAAGCCACTGTTGGACTGAGGCAAGATCGGTCTACTGGGCTTGGCGTAATTCAAAATACAATTATTTGCATCATCTCTTTGTCCTAGCTATATCCCCAGAGAAAATGGTCCTGCATATGAAATCTGTGTGCTAAACCCTTTTGTTGTACTAAGGAATATCCATACCCATGTTAATGTGATATGAAAATCATATATCACCCATGGTTTGTTTGGCTCTTTTATGAGCAAGGAAGTAGCTCAACACTTTTCTGGAGTGTCACAACCCAAATTTAACAATCTACTTTTTAATACTTGAGAACACTCTATTCCTAATGAGCTTTGTTGCAGGCATTAAGACAAAAAGATTTATCCATGACTTGGTTGTGCAAAAATCTGAAAAGCAAGAGAGTTAATGGTATCGATTCACACTTACCCAGTTTCAGTCTTAGTGATAATATTTATGTTACCATACTGAGTAAAAAGGTTTTAAATATGACTGGCCAGTAAAAGCAATCTATATACATTTCTATGAAAATGAAAATCAATAGACAACCTTTGTTGTTTTAACTTGAGAGAGCTTGTTGAAGTAACAGCCAAGGTCCCTTGTCCTTTTGCTTCATTACCCAGTGAGATAATACATTTAACACACCAAGAAGAATAATGTGCAATAATAAAAACCTTTCATTTACTGTAGATTTACTTCAATCAGGAGTTGAGAAGTGTTTTATTGCATTAAGGAGAACATTTTAGTGCACTTGGAACTTTATAAAAACACTCTGCTTGATACAAAAGCTATCACTTCTCAGTTATTCCAACCTTGAATCCTAATGTACAGCGAGCTCCTTGGTTTTGGTTTCCTCTTAAAAAAAAGAGATACATTCTATAAATTCTTCCAGACAAGTTTATTTTACCCTAGGAACATATAGCAGTAATGTGCAGCTGATGCCTTAGATTACAAAGCTACCTTAATACATCAATATAAATATGGCAGTAGGTTAATAGCGACTGAAATACCTAAAGCACATTAAAGAGGATAGGACTTTTCAGCTTGGAAAGGGGGGATATGATAGAGGTATATAAAATCATGAGTGGTGTGGAGAAAGTGAATAAGGAAAAGTTATTTACTTGTTCCCATAATATAAGAACTAGGGGCCACCAAATGAATTTAATGGGCAGCAGGTTTAAAACAAATAAAAGGAAGTTCTTTTTCACACAGCACACAGTCAACCTGTGGAACTCCTTGCCTGAGGAGGTTGTGAAGGCCAAGACTATAACAGGGTTTGAAAGAGAACTAGATAAATTCATGGAGGTTAAATCCATTAATGGCTATTAGCCAGGATGGGTAAAGATTGGTGTCCCTGGCCTCTGTTTGTCAGAGGGTGGAGATGGATGGCAGGCGAGAGATCACTTGATCATGACCTGTTAGGTTCACTCCCTCTGGGGCACCTAGCATTGGCCACTGTCAGTAGACAGGATACTGGGCTGGATGGACCTTTGGTCTGACCCAATATGGCCATTCTTATGTTCTTAACCCTTTCTCCCCATCCCCCCACAGGAAGTAGGTTGGATCAATAAAAATTACACTAGGAAGCATCCAACAGTACAAAGGTGGTGAGATACGGAGGTAAAAGAAAAATAGACAAATGTATTCTTGACTGCTGTACATTTCTTGACTCTGTCTCACTTTACTTCATACTCTCTTTCCTCCACCTCAGAACAAAACAAAAAAATCCCACCTCACAGCAAGTCAGATAATTGGACCATTTTGTGTTCTTCAAAAGTAGCAGCAGCAGGAAATGCATGCAACTAGCTAGCATAAAGATGTATTTTGGGGAGAGGAAGTATCCGTGCAAATATTATACCAAATAACACATCTATCTTAATTATTTATTTGTACCCCTGCTCCAATCACAGTAGTAGCTGAGCATCTCACAGTCTTTAATGTGTGAGTTAGGGGAATACTATTATTTGCATTTTATAGATGAGGAACTGAAAGACTAAGTGACTTGCCCAAGGTTACATAAGAAGTATGTGGTAGAGCAGGGAATTGAAACCCAGGTCTCCCGAGTCCCATGCTCTATCCCTAGCTATTGGCCTATTCATCCTCTTGAGGGACTTTGTCTTTATATCTTGAAGTACATTTCATCAAACTCATTGTCCCTCCTCATCCTCTGCATTGTCAAATGACTCTGTCTGTACCACTAATATCAAAGTCTTCTGAGTTACTGTCACCAGGCCTCAGTGGGTTACAGCTGAGAATACCAGATTCACAACAAACAGTTGAGAAATGGGGTAGGCACACGCCACACTTTTGGTTATTCTACCATAGATATACCAAGCCAGTAACAAAAGTTAACTTCTGTCTCACCACACTGGTTAGCAAGAAGTCAAAAAATACAGTCTTCTTAGGCATCCAAATTCTTATTTCACCACCCAGACACTAGACTTTGTGATGAGTGGTTAGTGAAAATCAATTTAATCAAACAAAGGGTTCTTCTGAGCTCAAGAAACCAGCTACATAGCCAGGTCAAGATATAACTCAGATCTTACTCAATAATCATGCTGTTGCCAATCTTTTAATAGCTGAAATCTAAAAGTTTATTTTAAGAGAAAAGAAATAGAGTTAAATCCATCAGTTTCAAACATGATACAAGAACTTTGCAATGATTATATGTATATGATTTTCTTAACCATTTTAATGGCTAGTTTAGAAAAAGACTCTCTAGATATTAGCTTGGGGATCATCTATCCTTGTTTGAGCTTCCTTATTTGAAATGTCCAGAGAAATGAAGCAGGAAATGAAGACAAAATGGAACTTTTTCCAGGCTCTTCTATACCCTCTCCCATGCAGATGGAATTTTGCTGTCCCAAACAAAGGCCCCAGAACAGTTTGTGGAAAAGTACAGGCACAAGATGGCGTCCAGGGTCACCTGAGCAAGTCACATGCCCTTACATGCTTTGATGATTCACAGGAGCAGCCATTACCCATATTTTGGCTAATGCATCCAGCAGAAGACTCACAGGGCAGGGAAAAGCTTCTTCAATGGCCCATTGTGAGCATTAAAGGAATACAGAACATATATAGAATGCCAGTACCTAGTTAATATTTATAACTTCAGATACAAAAATGATACATGCATATAAACAAGATATTAATATTCAGCAAATCATAACTTTTCTGTTGACACCTTACATGCTATACTTTGTACAATATTTGTTGCAATTGTCTAACAGTGGCAATTGTAACTCATATCTCAATCATACAACATCACAATTACTACACACCTTACAGTGGGATCCGGTGGAGAGCACAAAAAAAGATCAAGTCATAGCTAGCTTCTTCACTCTGCATACATTAAAGGGTCCCCCCAACAACTAGCATTACAGAAATATTTTTCTTCTGCCAACAAAGTAGAATTCTGGGGTTTGCCTGGACAATCCTGTCATAGTGAGAAAAGGCTGCAGTATTCATAATGTTATATTACTTTCAGAAACTGTGCAAGCACAAAGCCAGTTTTCATTTAATTTGTTGCCTATGGCAAAGTCTACGTGCCTGTTACAGTGTCTTTTGCGTTTCTTGATATTTCAGGATATATGGACATCCTTGCAGCTGGGAAGATGGAGAATAACATGGCCTTCAGCATTCCATCCGTGAGAAATATTTCCGGAGCTTTATAATATAAGTTGTGTATTTTAACATGCTTTGACATGTGTCTCAAGAAGTTTTGCTAACTCGTCATCTTTCTTTTTCAAGTATTACACAGATTCCTGAATCTTTAAACAGTGTCGAAACTTCAGTAGTGTTTCAACCAATCAAACAGCCGCCTTTCTTCATAATTTCAGATTCATTTAGCATTCTTTCCTCCTCTAGGAGGTGCAGTTAAGAAATAAGAGCTACACTGCCTCAGAACTCATGTTTATCTCATCACTGCTGACTTCCCAAATGGCCAGTTCAAATGGGCAGAGGATGAACAGTAAATTAGGAATACGTTTCCAAAGGAGGAAGGGTGAGGATCTCTTCCCTTTATGGTTTTGTTTCCTCCAACTGAGACAAATCTCTGTTATTCCAAAAACTCTCCCTGGGGTGTTCTGACAGAGAGGGACAACTGTAAATCACAGTCTGGGCTGCAAAGGCACCTTGAAAATTGAGGCTGCACAGAGGTTATTGTGAATTAGCTGTCATGAGTGTGGAATTCTGGCAAAGTAGGTCTGGAAGGGACCTTGAAAGGTCATCTAATCCAGCTCTCTGCACAGAGGCAGGACTAAGTATACCTAGACCATACTTGACATATGTTTGTCTAGCCACTTCTTGAAAACCTCCAATGACAGAGAGATTGCACAACCTCTCTTGGATGCTTGTTCCAGTGCCTAACTATCCTTATAGTTGGAAAATTTTCCTAATATCTAACCTAAACCTCCCCTGCTCCAGATTACTTCTTGTCCTACGGTTGGTGGACATGGAGAACAATTGATCCCCATTTTCTTTTTAACACCACTTAACATATTTGAAGATTTATCAGGTCCCACCCCTCAGTTTGCTTTTCTCATGATTGAACATGCCCAGTTTTTTTAAACCTTTCCTTATAGGTCAGTTTTTTAAACTTTTTGTTGCTCTCCGCTGGATCCTCCTCAGTTTGTCCACATCTTTCTTAAAGTGTGGCACCCAGAACTGGACACAGTACTCCAGCTGAGGCCTCACGAGTGCCAAGTACAGTGGGACAATTACCTCCTGTCTTTTACAGATGATAGATCTATTAATACACCCCAGATTGATATTAGACTTTTTCAAAACTGCATCACATTGATGACTCATATTCAATCTGTGATCCACTATAAATCCCACATCCTTTTCAGTAGTTCTACAAACTCACCACTTATCCCCAATTTTGCAGTTGTGCATTTGACTTTTCCTTCCTGAGAGTAGTACTTTGCACTTGTCTTTATTGAATTTCCTTTGGTTGATTTCAGACCAATTCTCCAGTTTGTCAAGGTTGTTTTGAATGCTAATCCTGGCCTCCAAAGTGCTAACAACACTTCTCAGCTTGGTGTCATCCACAGATTTTATAAGCATACTATCCTCTCTAGTATTCAAGTCATTAATGAAAATATTGAATAGTACAAGACTCAGGACAGACCTCTGTGTGACCCCACTAGATACATCCCACCAGTTTGATGGTGAACCATTGATAACTACTCTTTGACTATGGTCTTTTAACCTGTTTTGCCTCTACCTTACAGTAATTTCATCTAGACAACATTTCCCAAATTTTCTTATGAGAATGTCATGTGGGACTGTGTCAAAAGCCTTCCTAAAATCAAGATATATCACATCCACTGCTTCCCCCCATCCACTAGGCCAAAAACTCTGTCAAAGAAGTATGCATATGGATCTGTACCCCCAGTGAAGTATATTCTTGGGTTGTTTCCTCTTCTAAGACAACCAGTATGTTACTTTTGGAAAAGCTTTGCTACCCAATAGTGCATGTTCAGGGAGGGCGGGGAGCAGGAGAGTGGTTGGGAAGACTTGATAAATGGGAACATTGATCCATGGACAGTGTCCATCCTGTAATTCACCCTTTGCCAATGACCCACAGAGCTGGAGCAACCTTCCACAGCTTGCTTCAACTCACACATTACAATGCTGCCAGTTTTTATTCTTAAGAAATAAAGAACACAAAAGAAAGAAGATGGTTTTTGAGCAGCTGTCATTAATTTTATAAATGGCTCGCTGGAAACCATGCTAAATAGCAACATCAGTCTAAGAACAGTATCTGACATCTGCTATATTATTATTTCAAGCCTAGTCACGTGGACATTTTGACTTCCGCTTGCTTATTACAGACAACAAAGTATCACTTATCTGGGCCTACATCCACTTGCATACAGGCTGCTAAAGATTCAAAACATTTTTCTCTTTTAAGAGTACCAGTACTTCTGTGGGGGGGGAAATGGAGCTCATCCTCCAGAACTCAATCAGCATATCACTTGTGCCTGTACCCACGGAAGTGACCCCTTCTCTTTTTTAACTAGTGCCCTCATTTCTTCGACAATCTAGCTTCTTGGCTTTTTACTCTTGGCATCTGAAGTGTTTCCTCTGTCACAAAGGTGTTTTAACACTGAGATTACATACCCTCTCTTGAGCTACACTACTGTGACAAGTGAAACAACTACCTCCCCTACACAGTATGTTTGGTGGAAAAAAGCATACTAGTCCACCCCCACCTTTGGCATCGTGCCCAGGGGTTGGCTACCAGTATAGTTACATCATCTGAAGATAATTTAGATTTAACTTTTCTAACTGTTTTTCTAATTACTTTAGAACATGGCTACTCCCTAGCATGATTTGCCTTTCAGCATCCGGCTACTAACCCCTGACATTTCTCATCATAGGTATCCCAGATCTGCAATTATATCTTTCCTTTCTGCTACTAAATTTATTTTCTTTTTCCTCTTTCACTGTGAGCCTCAGTTGGTGGTGTGGTTTTGTACACGAGGGATATCTGTAATTAGACATGGACATTCATCATAATGTTAAGTGCCTCAATATTTGACACCCAGGAGTTCTTTAATGATACCTAAACGGTGCATCTTGGTCTTCTAATCATTTGCTTAGCTACATAGGATGAAAGAAAACGGAGATCCGATGGCATTTGTGTTGTTCATTAGTCTGACTCGTGGGCTCTCTCAGGTTTAGACCCAGACACTGATATAGTCAATTATTTGTGAGGTATTCTTTTGTCTCGATAATAACCAGAGACACTCAACAGAGGAGCAACAGCAACAAATGAGGTGAATAAATGGAGAGTTTTTTGGTTCACTGACAATGCAAAGAAATTGGAGAAAAAAAATCATTTTGGGTTGAACAAAATGTTTTCTTCTATCAGAAACAAAATGTTTCACTGAGCTTTTTTTAATGTTTTTTTAAAAAAAATAAGTTGAAGGAAATTTCAGAACAAAAAGTAATTTTAAATAGAAACATCAAAATGTTTAATTTGCAAAAAATGCCCAAACAAAACGTTTTATTTTTAATTTTTAAAAGTTTTCTTTCTTTCTTTCTTTCTAATCAAAGCAATCTGGCAAAATCAATACAAATTCACGAAATTGTTTAGTCATGCCAAATCTGCTGTTTTCACCCACCTCGCATGGTCTCAGGATTAGCTGAAGGACCAAACTAACTGCAGAGCCTATTACAAGGGAACCTATAGGAGTGACAGGGACCATCTCTCTTTTGTGATTACTCCTGGGTTTTTTCATGTGGTTTAACATTTGTGCTAGTGGGCCTTCATACAAACTACTAGCCTATGGCAATGATCTGCTGAGAAGATTCTTCCCTGACATATATGCTATAGAACACCAGGAAGGAACCGTTACCATTGAAAGCACACTGTTCTGCTGACTTATTACTGAGCCTGTGCTATGGTTAAAAGTTCTGAGGAGAAGTCTTTCAGGCCTCTGTGACTGAGTTAAAAACATTGGAATCTTGATCAAAAAGTCTCTTTCTTTTTCTTTCAATATAATTATCTAAAAATATATGTAAAACATCAAACACAATTGCAAAAGAATAAAGTAAAATCAGCCATGCTACCAGAAAGAGAAAAATCTGCTGCTCTCTTTTTATCTGCATTGGATGCAGTGTTTGAAAGTCTTAACATTTTGAATTTGTCCTATAACAAACACAAAAAATAGCATGATCTATCTTAATGATATATTAAAAGAAAATAACAGTTGAAGATGCCCTCCACACAGTATCCTGATAAAAGCACATTTGGGAATTACTAATGACAAAGCATCTCAAACTGAATGTGCTGTAGAATTCATGGGACCCTACTGCGGGATTTAAATATTAAATGCCCCTGAATTCATGGGGGTTTGGTTACTGTGTTGAAAATGAAGAATGTACATAACATGTCTGGCGGGAACTTTCCACAGGAAAAATCAAATTTCACCATTGGCTCAAGCATACAACACTCCTATTGACTTTAAGGGTTGAGAGCTTGCAGGATCAATCCCTCAGTTTTGTATTTACTTGTGTTAGGGAGACGTGAGACTTCATTGTCATTCAGTGGACCACGTGATACTAGCCAGACGTTAGTATCCAACATGTAATGATCATAGGTAACTAAAAAAAAAGTAGTCCAACATAAGCAAATGCATCTCTTTTTTTTTTTTAGATTAGTCAGTGCAGTGTTGGGAGTTAAGTGAAATCCACACAAACGGTGCCAAAATACACCTTTCTTACTCAAGAACAAACATAGATTTCTTACTATCCTTACTTCCTAGGTTTTTCTTACGGACGTGTGATTTCTTTGCTAGCAGTGCAGCTTGTGATGTCATAGTGAAATGAAAGTAAACTTCTGTGCCCAATGTGCCTTGAATAATACAGGTAGCACTAGTACCAGTCATTCTAGTCGAGATAGCCATCCTAGGAAACCCCACAGGCCGAACCATCAAAAAAAGCCAAACATCTCTGTGCTTCATACCCTCAAGTTCTCAAACAACTTTCTCCTAAAGGCACACACATTCCACTGTACTTTGTGTTAAGGTGTAGGGCTGTGCGTCTAGACCAATATTTATATTTGTATTTTGATTGCAACATTTGTATTTCTGAATACAAATAAATGCACATATTGCCAGAAAATGCCAAGGATTGAGTGGATATATTGGTGACTGTACTTTCTTCTCAAAGTAAACATCTTTTAAAAAAAAACCTGAAATACCATCTGAAGCAAAGTTGATGCTGGAGGTACCATGATAACTGCGTCGTTGTGATAGGAAGCTGTATGAGGAATTTATGGCGATTCCAAACACTTATTCCTTAAAAAATGGATTTCAACATTAGGATTTAACAACCACTGATTTATAGGCTGAAAAGAAATAGAGATCAGTTTGTCATGGATCCAACATGGATCCTGCTGCTGTTACATCCTTTACAAACAGCAGCAGGGTAATGTGGCACCAGCTATGAAGCAATCTCTTTGATGTACAAACAGAATTGAATGTAATGGTACAATAGTTTTTTTAAAATATAGTGTTGGTTTTATAGAGACGTCCAAATCCAAAATTCCAAAGAATTTGTTTTCTTAATTTAATTTAACTCTTAAGGCTTTGTGTACATTGGGAAGTTTAGCAGCAGAAATATGTCAGTAGTTACGTGTTGTCATGCTGGTACAGTTATACTGCTACAAGTCTCCATTCAGACACTCTTATTCCAGACCAGGGGTAGGCAACCTATGGCACGCATGCCGCCGCTGATTTTCAGGGGCACTCACACTGCCCTGGTCCTGGCTACCGGTCCGGGGGGGCTCTGCATTTTAATTTAATTTTAAATGAAGCTTCTTAAACATTTTAAAAACCTTATTTACTTTACATACAACAATAGTTTAGTTATATGTTATAGACTTATAGAAAGAGACCTTCTAAAAACGTTAAAATGTATTATTGGCACGCGAAACCTTAAATCAGAGTGAATAAATGAAAACTCAGCACAGCACTTCTGAAAGGTTGCCGACCCCTGTTCCAGACTATTCAACTATACTGGTATAATTATACCATTATAATTATGCTAGTAACTTTCCCTAAAGCTCTAAACAGGTTTACTGAATTTCCTGGGAAAAATTAGATCCTATTCTGGTACCTAAAACTTAATTCCAGACTCCCTCTGTCTCTACATCGACAACCACAGAATCCACAGATATCAACCAATTGCTGCTGTAAAATCCCTGCTTCATTTCAACAGTAATGCTTTGGTCTTACAACTGATCAGGAGCAAGTGGAGAAAACCTCTAGAATTGCTCTTGGTCCCTTAGTATGAGAAAGACATTTTCTTTTGTGGTTTGTCAAATTATTTATTGTTTTTTCCTTTATTTTTCTGCCTTTAATCCCATTATTTTAGAAGAGATTTTCCTCTTCTTTTTTAACTTCCAGCTCTGGTTTAGTCTTTTATCACTAGCTCATGCAAAGCTGTCTGTCTCCCCTCCAAAAACTGCTCTGCTTTCACATTTTCAATTTCAAATGCTGTTTTTTTCCCCAATCCATCCCCCTTGTGAATGCTTTAACACTGTTCAAACATGCCTAGCCTCCACCTGTTGGTATCCGTTGTGCCTCAGGCCAGGCCTCAGCTGCTGTCCAGTGGTCAGATCACTGATGATAACTGAGTCCAGGAAACTCCCTGAATATTTTCCCAGTCCACAGGTGTTTCCTGAGTGAGCATCATCCTTTGTATTTCTCGGTAGGAAGTAAAATCATTTAAGTGTTGCTTATGACTTTTCCATTTGCAACCCATTCAGCTACTCCTGAAAATTCTGCCCAGACCTCTGGTGTAAAAACCAAAAAGTGGACCTGCAAAGTTAATTGAATTCACAAGTTAAAATCTGTTTCAAGGACACGGGACAGCTTTTTGCATGGAATGTCTCATGGAATGTCTCTAATGTCTCATGGAATGTACTGCTTTGCTCCTCAAGTTAGCCTGCTGTGGACAGCCAGCAGCATTGGCAAGAGCCAGATCTAATGCGATTAAGCACTATGCAAGCCAAGTAAGCTGCCACAGGATAAGAGGGAAGGTGCTCTCATGGATTGGTAACTGGTTAAAAGATAGGAAACAAAGAGTAGGTATAAATGGTCAGTTTTCAGAATGGAGAGAGGTAAATAGTGGTGTCCCCCAGGGGTCTGTTCTGGGACCAGTCCTATTCAACATATTCATATATGATCTGGAAAAAGAGGTAAGCAGTGAGGTGGCAAAATTTGCAGATGATACAAAATTACTAAAGATAGTTAAGACCCAGGCAGACTGCCAAGAGCGACAAAAGGATCTCTCAAAACTGGGTGAATGGGCAACAAAATGGCAGATGAAATTTAATGTTGATAAATGCAAAGTAATGCACATTGGAAAGCATAATCCCAACTATACATATAAAATGATGGGGTCTAAATTAGCTGTTACCACTCAAAAAAGAGATCTTGGAGTCATTGTGGATAGTTCTCTGAAAACATCTACTCAATGTGCAGCAGCAGTCAAAAAAGTGAACAGAATGCTGGGAATAATTAGGAAAGGGATAGAAAATGGGACAGAAAATATCATGTTGCCTCTATATAAATCCATGGTACACCCACATCTTGAATACTGTGTGCAGATGTGGTCGCCCCATCTCAGAAAAATATATTGGAATTGGAAAAGGTTCAGAAAAGGGCAATAAAAATTATTAGGGGTATGGAACGGCTTCCGTATGAGGAGAGATTAATCAGACTGGGACTTTTCAGCTTTGAAAAGAGACGGCTAAGGGGAGATATGATTGAGGTCTATAAAATCATGACTGGTGTAGAGAGAATAGATAAGGAAGGGTATGCCTACACTACGGGATTATTCCGATTTTACAGAAACCGGTATTTGGAAACAGATTGTATAAAGTCGAGTGCACGCAGCCACACTAAGCACATTAATTTGGTGGTATGCGTCCATGTACTGAGGCTAGCGTCGATTTCCAGAGCGTTGCATTGTGGGTAGCTATCCCAGAGCTATCCCATAGTTCCTGCAGTCTCCCCCACCCATTGGCATTCTGGGTTGAGATCACAATGCATGATGGGGCAAAAACAGTGTCACGGGTGATTCTGGGTAAATGTCATCAGTCAATCCTCCCTCCGTGAAAGCAACAGCAGACAATCATTTCACGCCCTTTTCCCTGGATTGCCCTGGCAGACGCCATAGCACGGCAACCATGGAGCCTGTTTAGCCTTTTTTCACAGTCACCGTATGTCTACTGGATGCTGCTGACAAACATGGTACTGCAGTGCTACACAGCAGTATCCCCTTGCCTTTGCAAGTTAGCAGAGACGGTTACCAGTCATATTGTACAGTCTGCTGCTGTCATGGGTGCTCCTGGCTGGCCTCGGTGAGGTCGGCCGGAGGCACAGGGACAAAAATGGGAATGACCCCCAGGTCATTCCCTTCTTTAAGTTTTGTCTAAAGGGAGAGTCAGTCCTGCCTAGAATATCAGGCAAGTCTACTAAAGAACCAGAGAGGCAAATGGCCGCTTTGGGTCAGAGCCACAGACATCCCGCAGGAATGATGAGCTGCATGCAATTCTAGGGGGTGCCCCTGCAACAACACCACCCGTTACTTCCCTCCTCCTCCACCCCTCCTGGGCTACCATGGCAGTTATCCCCCCATTCATGCGATGAAGTAATAAAGAATGCATGAAGAAACAAAATTGACTTTATTGCGTCTGCAAGCAGAAATAAAAGGGGGGTGAGGCAGCTACCAGCTGCTATGATATTCCAGGCAGGACTGAATCTCCAGGAGACAAAGCTTAAAGAAGGAAATGACCGGGAGTCATTCCCATTTTTGCCCAGGTGCTCCCGGCCGACCTCACCGAGGCCAGCCAGGAGCACTCATGGGATGATGATGACGAATACCAGTCATATTGTACCGTCTACCATCGGGAAGGGAATGCTGCTGTGTAGCGCTGCAGCACCGCATCTGCCAGCAGCATCCAGTAGACATACAGTGACATTGAAAAAAGGCGAGAAAGGATTTTTTTCCCTTTGCTTTCACGGAGGGAGGTGGGGGCAATGACATATACCCTGAACCACCCGCGACAATGTTTTTGACCCTTCAGGCTTTGGGAACTCAGCGAAGAATTCAAATGGTTTTTGGAGAGTGCGGGGACTGTGGGATAGCTACAGTCGTGAGTCGCGCCTCCTTCCGTGAGAGTCCATTTCATTCTTTGGCTTTCTGGTACACTTGTCTCAACTCCTTAAGTTTCATGCAGCACTGTGTTGAGTCCCTGCTGTGGCCTCTGTCTATCATAGCCTTGGAGATTTTTCCAAATGCTTTGGCATTTTGTCTTTTGGAACGGAGTTCTGATAGAACAGATTCATCTCCCCATACAGAGATCAGCTTCAGTATCTCCCGTACGGTCCATGCTGGAGCTTTTTTTTGATTCTGGGACTGCATGGTTACCTCTGCTGATCGGCGCTCCATGCTGGACAAACAGGAAATAAAATTCAAAAGTTCACTGGGCTTTTCCTGTCTACCTGGCCAGTGCATCCGAGTTCAGATTGCTGTCCAGAGTGGTCACAATGATGTACTGTGGGATAGTGCCCGGAGGACAATACCGTCGAATTGCAGCCACACTAATCCTAATCCGAAATGGCAATACCGATTTCAGCGCTACTCCCCTCGTCGGAGAGGAGTACAGATATCGGTATTAAGAGCCCTTTATATCGATATAAAGGGCTTCATTGTGTGGACGGGTGCAGGGTTAATGCAATTTAATGCTGCTAAATTCGATATAAACTCGTAGTGTAGACCAGGCCGAAGTGTTGTTTATTACTTCTCATAACATAAGAACTAGGGGTCACCAAATGAAATTAATAGGCAGCAGGTTTAAAACAAATAAAAGGAAGTATTTCTTCACACAAAGCACAGTCAACCCGTGGAACTCTTTGCAAGAAGATGATATGAAGGCCAGGACCATAACTGGGCTCAAAAAAAAACTAGATAAATTCATGGAGGATAGGTCCATCAATGGCTATTAGCCAGGATAGTCAGGAATGGTGTCCCTAGCCTCTGTTTGCCAGAACCTGGGAATGAGAGACAAGGGATGGATCACTTGATGATTACCTGTTCTGTTCATTCCCTCTGGGGCACCTGGCACTGGCCACTGGCGAAAGACAGGATACTGAGCTAGATGGACCTTTGGTCTGACCCAGTAGGGCCTTCTTATGTTCTTACGTCAGGTGGGACTTCTGTTGACCTGTCTACTCAGAATAAAAAGTTGTGCTCAACTTCCATGTTGAGAGTGAGTTAGCTGACCCAACTTATAACACAATTGGACCCTATACAGTGGCCAGAAAATGTTACAATACCCCTGTTCAGCCAGATCGATGGTTAAGAATTGTTAAACATAATCATTTGTCCTGTATAAATGGGTCATTCGTCTGTCTCGTCTAAGTGTAAACAATAAAGTGGCTATTCTCTCTAGCTACCAGAATGTAAACTGGAATGCTCCTTCTACTCCTGTCGACATTCTGGAGGACTGAAACCCTGCTGACCGATCAGGACACTGCTCACCATTTAAAAGTAGGGATGTAATTCTCCTTCTGATATCGTAGCATTCTTTGCCCACTTTATGTAGGTGTAAAACACTGCACAAGGGGTTGGAGAATTGGGCCCATGCGATCTTACTTTCTCTTTCGCCCTCCCTCATCACTCCAATTCGTATTTGTGACTGAATTCCTACTAGACAGTGACAAATGAATATGCAGTTAAAGTAAAATCACTCTGTGGAATGGGCAGTGGATAATGCTACAAGCAAGGAGCATATTCAGAAGGTATTAAAACACACACTCAAAAACCCACTGACACTGACAGATATTAAAATAAAAATTAGTGAGGGTTAATAACCATACTTAAGTAAATTAATACTTCATAGTTAAAAAGATATATTAGAAATTGGCATACACCTCGACCTCTGCCTCTTTCTCCTCCTACATTGGCTGAAGTTTCCTGTGTGTTTTTATTTTAATTTTTATTCCCATTTTTAATATGTATTTTAAGAGCCTCTACGGGCATTTTTGACAGAACTTAAAAATGCAGCCACATATAGGGTGGCTAGGTGCCCAGTTTTTGACCAGAAATCCAGAAGGGGAAGGGGAAGGGCAGGGGCAGGTCCTCAGGAGGAAGAGGTGGGGAAGGGGGGCGGTTCCGGCACTCCTGCTAGCATGGCTGGTTTATAAATATTACAAAGTTGGCAATCCTAGTCATATAAGAAATACAGCCAGCAGCTTCCTCTTCCTCTAAATCCAAAGCAGAATCAACCAGAAATAAATACAAATATTGATAATGCTCTGCCTCACTCCATAATCTCAGCTCTCTCCTCAAAGCCTGGACAAATGCATGGTCCTTGGAGCATGGCCTGAAGGTCAACCGATTCAGGATACTATCCACCAAGGTGAAGAGTAAGTCCCAAATTCTCAAGTCCCACAGGGAGAAACCCATGCCAGCAGATCCCTGTCTTTTTAATGAAGAGGTCCCAGCTGATGTGCATCCAAAGTTGTGGCAGTATGGCACAGTGACAGAAACATCTCTCAAGTAAGCAGGACTCATGCCACTTAGAGTTTGATTTGTCTTAGGGTGACCAGATAGCAAGTGAGAAAAAAAGTGACAGGGGTCGGAAAGTAATAGGCACCTTTATAAGATCAGGTCTCTATAAAATAAGGGACATCTGGTCACCCTAACTCAGGGGTCGGCAACCTTTCAGAAGTGGTGTGCCAAGTCTTCATTTATTCACTCTAATTTAAGATTTCACGTGCCAGTAATACATTTTAATGTTTTTAGAAGGTCTCTTTCTATAAGTCTATAATATACAACTAAACTATTGTTGTATGTAAAGTAAATAAGGTTTTTAAACTGTTTAAGAAGCTTAATTTAAAATTAAATTAAAATGCAGAGCCCTCGGACCGGTGGCCAGGACCGAGGCAGTGTGAGTGCCACTGAAAATCAGCTCACGTGCCGCCTTCGGCACGCATGCCATAGGTTGCCTACCCCTGCCCTAACTGGTCAAAACCAGCACTCTGAACTCCACCATGAAACCATTAAGCAGATAGTGCAGATCACACAGTGCCAGTGTCCTGTGCTTATGGAGAGATACACCACTTAATAAATGGGAAGCCAAATTCTGCACCAGCTGCAGTTTCCAGGTTGATTGCCGGTGTACCTTCATGCAATGTACAATACACTAATCTAATCTTGAGGTGACAAAGGCATGGATTATGGTAGCATCTGAAACAAACTATTGCATTTGCTTTGCCAAAGATTAAAATAATTTCCTGGACACTGTTGCTATGTGATCATCTAGCAGCCACTAAGGATCCAATAATATCTCTGAGGTGAACCCTGGTTAGAAAAGATGCACATCCATGTTCAAGATACCATCCACACCATAATGTGTGGTTACTCACCCCACTTTAACAGCACCACCTCAGTCTTATTCAGACTGAGCTTTAACCAGCTGGCTCTCAATCAGATTCTGACATTCAACAGTACTGGCTGGTTCAGATAAAACAAAGGTATACAGCTGGGTATCTTCAGACTAGTGAAGGCCCCACAGCCCATACCTCCCTGCTAGCCCTCCAAGCAGTCCTGAATACACATTGCATGGAAAGGGAAATGAGATGGAACTTTCTAGAGACTGGCGGGTTCATTAGCAACTGTCCAGCACCAGCTGCCGTGAATCATAGCAAGATAGCCAATGGTAGAAAGAGACAGATGCAAATATTGAGGTAGCAGTATGGCAGTTTCTAATAGCGCTTTTCAACTAGGAAGCTTTAATTTACCTACGTATGGAATTAAGCCTCACTAAACCCCTCAATTTACCCTCCCAAGAGCTCTCACTACAGTCTGTCACTCCCAAATTATTTAATCCTCAAACCAATTTGTTTGTTTGTTTGCTTTTAAAAACTGACTTTTGTTTTCTGAGTAGTGATCAGATCACTACAAAATCTAGACTGGATAGTAGGACTGGACCAAAGCCACAAAGAGCAGATTGGGTTCAGAGCCAAATTTGCGCAAAGTTTTGAAGGTGTTTGGCTTTGAGGACTAGCTTCAAGCTCGTCTGGCTATGACATAATGCTGCATAAAGGAGATGCATGAATTTTCTACTAGAGGCACTTCATAAGGTTGAAGTTAAATAGAATTTTGTCCAAAGTCCTTAGACAGGACTTTCCAACCAAAATAATAAACAAACAAAATACCTGTTGTTTTCAATTGGACCATAGTATTCTTACCAGTGAAAGTCTGAATGACACCGGTGGTGCAATATTTTCCCCATACATTGTGCTGGGGCTCTGGGCCAGAATCTTGAAAGGATCACTAATGACTCATTATTCTTTTGATACTACAACAGAGATTATCCTGAATTTACAACACTGGCTCTGAACCCTCTCCATCTTTATAGCCAAACATGCTATTTATCACTAATTATCCTCATCTACTTTGGGAAAGTTTAGTTCCAGTTCAGAACCCACTTCAGAGGAGAATTTTCAGGAAACCCCCCATCCTATGTCTCATGGAATTCCCTCCTTCCATGACCTAGCTTTGCATAGCTGAAATTCAAGAGTAGGTAAGAAATAAAAACACTAAACAAACGTTGTTTAACACCAGAGCTGGCACTAGGCAAAAGAAGATAAAGCAGTTGCTTAGGACCCCAAGCAGCTCAAGGGGGCCTCCTATTAATTATTAGTATGTGTGGGGGGGGGAATATTCCTGCGTAGGGCCCCCAGTGGACTAGTACCGGCACTGTTTAACACCAATTATTCCTTCCATTTCATTAGTAAAATAATAATCATACACAATATACAAAATGTATTGCCTGGCACTATTGTTCAAATCATTCCCAGGACAGTAGCCCTGACTAAACACGAGATAGGGCATAGCATTAATCACACTAAGCAGGACCTTTCAGCACCGAATTAAGGGATGTAAACTTTTATGACTTACTAAAAGTCCCAGTTCTAATGTCTAATTTATTTCAGTAACATTTTGTTTAATGAACAAATAAATTGTTCCAAATAAAACATTTATTCATAAGGCTACTTTAAAAAAAAATCTCTGCTTCTCCGACAGTTTTGTTATTTACTGCTCACTAACTGATATGTTACTAAATTCATGCATTTTATTATATGAACAAAATAAAACACCTAAATGTGTGTTCAGTTGGTAACTTATATGCCAAGTTTCCAGACAAATGCTGTCTGAAATGGCAAAGTATTAAGCCCCCCAAAATGAGATTGGTGGTGGATATTTTAATAGCTACTTAACTACAAAACAGCTACTGTGTGTTGTGATTGTGCGTGTATGTGTGCATAGAGAAATATATTTTGGATACACCTGGGAAGACTTAGGTACTTCCAAAATAGAGATACCAACCATCAGAGGGCAAGGATGAGGCCCTTCCATTCATTGTAATACCATTTATAAATCACTGTGGATAAGAATAATTTTTTTCCTAGATATCTCAAGTATAGGTAACCCCTAAAATTGTATGTTTTCCAAATGGTGTGGAGCGAGCAGATTCCTACTACAGGGGACAAAGCTACAGAACTCTTTTTGAATGTACGTTTCTCTCACCTGTAGCCATGTATAATGCCAACAATTCACAGTTGGTTACTACCATAAGCAGGTGAAGAGTCAAAACGTGATTGTAAGGGGTTTGGTGACTAATGCATTTGCCCCAAGATTCACATCTACGTCTGTTATATGTGTAGGTATTTATTTATTTTACTAGAAATTTTACAGGTACATTAGTAAATGAACACCTGAAACTTCATAAGGCGCAAATCCAGAAGGACGCTGATGGTGATACAGGGGTCCTTTAAAGTTTAGGGGCTCAATTCAGTACTTCTGTGAAAGGAAAGGAATAGCTCTGCTGTGTGCAGTGAAGTTTAAGTCCTATTACACATTCACTAACAAGAGGCTCATTTATGCAGCCTGTAGCTCATCTTGGAGGAGGAGGAGTTTGGGATATCAGAGTGAGGTGACCTTGCTGGTGGGCATGGCCAATTCCTCTAGGACGATGAGCAATCACAAGTGATACTGCAGAGGATGGCATCTAGCCAAACAAGCTCTGAGACAACCCCATCCCTAGGAAAGCTGGATGAATAGTGTATGCTAAGATGTATCAGCACAGGCAGCTATATGAAATACGGAGGCAAATACTGACAGGTGTGAGACTAACTAAGAGCCAGAGAGCAGACTTTATGCACTGTAAACATGCAGCTACCTCCCATAAATGGTCCAATGTACTGAAGGGTGAACAGCTGACTGCAAGGGCCAAGAAGAGCATGAACTGCTTCTCCACAGCAGGGCAAGCAGGAGCCCCGGAGGCACTGCATGAGCTGCTTTCAGTCTATATACTTTCACTGGCAAAAGTCATCACACAGAATATCATAGTGTTATAGTCCCACATATACAGCAAGGAGCACTGAGTGGCATTCTCCTAACACCAATGTGTTGCAGGCAAGGGAGGATAGTGACTCAAAGGCAGGCTAAAAGTGGCAGCACCTGCATACCCACAATGGGTAGAATATCATAGAGATATGAGCAAACCCAGTTAACAACTTGCTGATCATTGCTGTGCTGTGAGCAGCTGCATCTGCAGGCACTGCTATCCATTAGACACACATCTCTGGGCAGCACTGCCCCATCAGGAGCTGTGCTGACAGGAGTATAGCCACTGCATCTGGGTTGAGTCCCTGATATGCCCCACATGGTGTGAAGTTGAAGGTGCATATGGGAGGAAATTACCCTCCGGATCTCCCCACCACTGGGCCCCAAGCAATAAGTCATAGCTGTAGGACAAGGAAAACTAGAGTGTGTATTGCAACCTTCACCCAAGGGCCTGGCCAGCTGAAATCACTACTGTAGGTATTAAACAATATCAGCAGGGAAAGTTACTATACACACCAGCATCATCCACAGAGCAAAAGCAGAGGCTGACTCTGCTACATTCAGGAGTCCAAAACAAAAAAGCACTGCAGAAAAGGCCTGTATTAACATGGGGCGGCAGGGGCAGGGGGGAGGAGGGAAGAGAAAGGGGGTTTTACAAATTGCTGCAGGACTGAGGGAAAGTGCTGAAAGAGCATGTTAATGTGATACAGACATTAACAGAAACAGCATACAGCCCGACCATCTCAGACATATATGGCTGGCTCTCTGCCACATAGTAATCAGGTGTCATGACCACCCCTCCAGCTGTGCCTGGACAGTTCTCACAGGCATTGTCACCAAGGGGAAGATCGGGTGATGCCAACTGGCTGGAAGAGTCACAGGATATTGCACCTGGTCCAGCTATGCCCTGGTGAGACAAGCTGCACTGCCTGTTGCTACTAATGCTGGCGTCCGTACCAGGTTTGGAAAGGCCCCTTCCACCCTCGCAAGCGCTCAGGCTGAGAGGAGCTAAATGTCATTCAGCAGATTCAGATGGATGTGAACACCAGCTGGGCTGTGCCCTGTTGGCTTCCCACAGTTTGCTCACGTTATCCAAAGGCCATTGGTCAGAGATTGTGCTCCATCTGCAGCTCGCCTCTGGAGTTCAATGCTAACATCAGCATAATGGGAATGGTGCCTGCAGTTCTCTAGGAAAGCTCTCTGTGTGCCTTCTATCCAAGTGCTGCTCCATTACATACCACAGACAATGGCCCTTGCTCCTAGGGCATTGGTTTAGTCTGGCTAACCGCTGTCTGGCTGCTCTTTTATCTCATCCCCTCCAAAGTGACCATGTTGTGCCTGGTATTCCAGCTTGTGGCTTTGCTGCCACTGCAGCATATGCCCGAACCCTGGCCTTCAGTCTTTGTTAGGCCTACTTTGCACTTCGGGACCTCTCACTTTTCATCATGTGCTGACACTAAGGTGCTCGTCAGCACACAGGACCTGGATGAGTGGGTTCAGAGCCCTTTTGTGGAAGCACAGTTACTTCACTCTTTGTTGGAAAGCAGTACCCAATGTCAGTGCATATTTCAACTCCCGCAGGCCTTACACAGACACTTTGCCTGCATATCTCTGCACTGAATGGAAGTCCACGGTTCCCCATTTCAGGTGCTGTCACCTATATGCAATCAGATGGACAGGGGGGAGGGAGGGAACGGGACTTTTTGCAGTTAGCTGATGAGTAGTTGACCAGTTTCCATCACTCAAAAACAAAACAGTCACTACAGGCATCCTTATTAGCAATTTCAGTAGAGACACAGAAGATTTAATGGTTAAGGAGGCTGAACCTCTTACACTTAGGAGTGAGCTCCCCAAGTCAAGGGTGAGACACCTGGATGGGGCAATGTGGGGAAATTCCATTGTAATTGTGTATTCTGTACCTGCTCTGTAGGCAAGTAGAAGACCTCAGATTTCCAGTCACTCCAGCTATTTTCATGATCTCTAAAAATTCATTTAAAAAGAAGTCCCCAAAAATGCGGGTGGGTCCCAGCATAGAGAAGAATGCTCAACACAAGTACCATAAAAGTTTCAAGTTTTGCAAGGCTTGAACTTTTCTTAAAAGGTGGGAAGCCTCTTTGTGCTACAGACACACATTCTCATGTGCGGATTTTCCTGAATGTTATGTTCAGAAAGCAAACGGAACTGCTCTGTCAGTGATCACCTCTCCCTTGTGTCTAATGGCTTCCCACTGGTCCAGTCCATCGCTAGTTTTATTGCTCAATGTGAAATGTTTTAACTAATTTGTTTGTAAAGTGTTGTGCTGAAACATGTTTCTCACTCTCAGTGTAGCATCTTGTTCTTGATAACAAGGGGCTTTAAAATCAGTGCATTAAGAATAGAGAGGTTACTCTGAACCCTGCCTTTAACAATTCAAGTTTTTAGAATGATGGAAGCATTTTGTACATTGGTAGCTTTTTAAGTTGTTTCTTTGTGCCATTTACATAATTATAGTTTTAGTCGTGTATTTTATAATCATTCTAATTTCATGTATTTACAGTAAATAAACACTATTTTGTGAGTAATTCAGACTCCAATTGTGCATCACAGCTAGTTTTATATAAACTAATACTGGGCAAACAATTTGCTACTATGGACCAAACAGGTTTTGTACAGGTTAGAAATTTTTGACAATTCTGACAACTGAATCTGATTTATAAACATGCATGTGTGACAAGAGTTAAAATCCTCCTCACAGGAAGCACTTGCAGAATGGAGTATATGAATGGGATATTCAGAAATGCTCATTGTTGGCCTAACTCAGCTCCCATTGAAGCCACTGCTAAAATTCCCACTTACTTCAGTTGAGCTCTTTTGAAAAGCCCATCCTTAGGGCACTGCTGATGCTCCCAAACTCACCTATGCTTTCTGAAGCGGTAGAATGGACAGACACATGGAATCTCATTCTCAAAAGGGCTCAGAAAAATTCTCAGAAAAATAACTGCATGTTACAAGGAACATAAATTAGGAAAATGTCAATCATATGCTCCAGATGTTAGCACATTTCAGCATTTGATACATTCCAATTTTTGATTCAAAACTCAAACGCACTTATAATACAAAATATATCTCAGTCTACTATATATTTAGGTTGTGTTATGCACACCTAGCTTAAACTCAAGGTATAATCCAATGTCCTTTGAGGCCAATGTGGTATGGGAAAGGTATAACAAAACTATGTGTATATTTCAAAGTATTTTATTCTTCCACATTAAATGAGAGGTCACTGTATTATGGGGTTTTACCAAGAAATATTTCTCTGTATCAGGCTTTTTTCCTGCAAGGTGTCATATTAGCAGCAAGTTAATACCATTCTGTCAGCACGTTATATTGACTATTATAAGAAAGTGAGAGAGCACATCAAGGTAGGCACAAAGATCTTGAAAACCCGCACAAAGGATCAGAAAGCAATTTCCTTAGTGTCATCACTATCTTGCTATGTTGTTGTTGAAATACAGACATCATGGAATTGCTGAAGGCTCAAGTCACGTTGCTATGTTCATGCTGTGTCTCTTCTTTTTTATTCTCAGATGTATGGGATGACCTAAGAAAGATAGGAAATACTATGCTATCCTTCTAGTCAATGGGCTGTGGACTTTGGTAGTTCCAAAACCGTATGCTTGCTTGTCTGTAGAGACTGTAGTTCAAATGGGAAGTTTTCTCTATGTGCTGGAACCAATTGGAAATAATCATGCAGCCGACATAGGGCAGCACTGCTGATGGGATATGCATCTCGGTCTTTATTGGTTCGATAGAAACATTTCTCCTTCCCATGTTTATTTTGGTGGTGACCTAAAACAAAGAAAAAACCCTTTCCACCCAGAATTGCAGAACCATGTTCCCTCTTTATGCAGTTAGGGACCCCTTACCAGTAAAATGGACACTGTAGGACAAACGGTGCCATTCCAATCACGTCTCCCTGTAGGTTTTCTTTTCCCCATCTCTTCTGCTTTCTGTGATGAGACCAGCTATTCACATACCCCGAGGTGTCAGTTCATAGGCTGATAAAGTCCTCCTGTCCTGATTAACTAAACCAGAAGCCCAGCACTATCCATGAGCCACACTGAGGAGACTGGAACACAGTAATTCCTCTCAGAAACCCAAGGACACAGCTAGCTCTGCACTGGCAGTTACATCCATTCCACCTGGATCCCTGGAAGCAATCATCGGTTTCCTTGCTTTCTCTGGTACTCTGAAAACATCACTGCAATGATTACAGGGCCTTGTGAAAGGAAGCCTGGTGAAGGGAATGTTTCTCCTGTGATTGGCGCACTAGCTTGGGTTTGGTTCAATTCCCTGTTCTGCCATAGACTTCCTGGATAAGCTTGGGGAAGTCACTTGGGTTTTTCTGCTTCTGTTCCATATCTGTAGCACTTCCCCCCTTCACAGGGCTGTTGTGAAGATAAACACATTAAGACTGTGAGGCACTCGGGTACCATGACAATAGGGATCATATAAGTACCATCGATTTTATTAGGTTTTACCCTTATTGAGTCCTGAAGGGTCTGTACACCATGACAATGCATTTGTATTATCACATCAATCACTGATTGCAAAAAAGAAACAGGGCACCTTAAATAAGAAATTATATGGCATGGTTTCCAAGCAAGGGCTCATCTCAGCTTTATATTATCTTTACATTTAATATGGTTTAATTTATAAAATCTCTTTGCACTGAGAAATGGTAGAAAGTTATTTGAAGGCAAACGATGCTCAGATTGAAACTGTGCAACTCTGTGCCATCATTAATTTAAACAAAAAATATTCTATGCTGAATAGTGTGGAAAGGAATAAATGCACTGTAAGTAGCTTGGGCCACACTTCAAAATGATCCTACAGCACAAAGAATTCTGCATCTGAAGTGCTTGGACACCATGGAAATTAATGCCACAGAAATACCTATAAATAAATCAGTCCAGTTTCTTAAGCAAAATGAACTCTGAACACTTTTTATCATGCACATTTGAGGAAAATGGTGAGTGGTTAAGCAAAAAAAAGTCAACCTTAGTCTAAAAGCTGTGAATTAATGAACCCATAATAGTTTGTCTGTCCTCTTTTTTATATGGTTTTTCAAATTGTAGTTAGTGCTGGTGCAAGGTCCCCAACTGACAGGTGTAGAGACTGAAGCCATCTATTTATCTACAGAAGAGGTACAGCACAAGTAAATGAAGTGCATCATATACAGCTCTTCAATCCCAGCCTTATCCCAGACCTGGGGATTTAGTTGTGATTGGGTACAAGCATAGGCAGAGTTAAGGGGGCATTGCACCCCCCCCCCCAAAAAAAAACCTGCAAGCCTCAAGGGCAGGCAGCCTGAGTGTGCAATGCAATGAGTTCTGCAGAGGAGACAGGAGACTTGCTGCTCCCAATTTGCACCCCTGAGGCAGGGAGTCAGAATGTTGTTTCAGAGTAGCAGCCGTGTTAGTCTGTATCCACAAAAAGAACAGGAGGTCTCTATGGCCTGGTCTACACTGGAGGGGGTGTCGATGTATGATACGCAACTTCAGTTATGGGAATACCGTACTGAAGTCGAAGTATCTTATTCTGACTTACCTCCCATCCTCACCGTGCGGGATCGACGTCCGTGGTTCCCCTTGTCGACTCCGCTACCGCCGCTCGCTCCGGTGGAGTTCCGGAGTCGACGGGAGCGTGTTCGGGGATCGATATATCGCAGCTAGATGAGACACGATATATTGATCCCCGAAAAATCGATCGCTACCCGCCGATACGGCGGGTAGTCTGGACGTACCCTAAGGTGCCACAAGTACGCCTGTTCTTTTTGAGAATGTTGTTTATAAAGAGTAATTAACAGGTGATTAAGATAAGAAAGGGCTGTTAGGATGTTTCCTAAAGTTAAATGATCTGTTCCAAGCTTCTTGAACTGCAAAAAGTAAGTAGCCTAAATGATAGAACGTAATTGTAGATTTTTCTACAATTGTTTCAACTGTTTTATTCAAGAGGTGGTAACAAAGTTACTAATATCTTTCTTTGAGAAGATAAATGTTTTGTTAGACAAAGGAAATGCAGATGATCTAATCTACCTGGATGTCAGCAAGGCATTTGATCCAGTTCCACCTGGGAAATTATTAGTTAACTTGCAGAAGATGGGGATTAATATGAAAACTGAAAGGTGGATAAAGAACTGGTTAAAGGGGAGACTACAACAGGTCATACTGAAAGGTGAACTCTCAGGCTAGAGGGAAGTTACTAATGGAATTCCTCAGGAATCAGTCTTGGGACCAACTTTATTTAACATTTTTATTTTACTGACTGTGGCACAAAAAGTGGGAGTGTGCTAATAGAATTTGTGATGACACAAAGTTGGGAGGTATTGCCAATACAGAGGAGGACTGGAATACCATACAAGAAGATCTTGATGACCTTGTATACTGGAGTAATAGAAATGGGATGATAATTAATAGTGCGAAGTGCAAGCTCATGCATGTAGGGACTAACAAGAATTTTTTGCTATAAACTGGGGATTTATCAGTTGAAACTGACAGTGGAGGAGCAAGAGCTGGGGATATTGGTTGATCACAGGATGACTATAAGCCATCAATGTGATGCGGCTGTGCAATGGCTAATGTGGTCCTGGGCTGCATCAGGTGAGGTATTTCCAATAGAGACAGGGAAGTGTTAGTACCATTGTACAAGGCACTGGTGAGACCTCATCTGGAGTATTGTGTGCAATTCAGATCTCCTATGTTTAAGAAAGATGAATTCAAACGGGATCAGGTGCAGAGAAGGGCTACTAGGATGATCTGAGGAATGGAAAACCTATATTATCAGAAGAGACTCAAAGAGCTTGGCTTGTTTAGGCTAACCAATAGAAGGCTGAGGGGAGATATGATTACTTTGTATTAATACATCAGAGGGATAAATACCAGGAAGGGAGAGGAATTATTTAAGTTAAGCATAAATGTGGACACCAGAACAAATACATATAAACTGGCTATCAACAAATTTAGGCTTGAAATTAGGCAAAGGTTTCTAACCATCAGAGGAGTCAGGTTCCGGAGCAGCCTCACAAGGGAAGCAGCGGGGGGCAAAACACCTACATGGCTTCAAGACTGAGCTTGGTAAGTTTATGGAGATAATAGTATGACAGGACTGCTTACAATGGTGTGTGGCCCATCGGTGACTGTCTGTAGCAAAAATCCCCAATGGCTGGAGATGGGGAGGGCTCTGAGTTACTATAGATAATTCTTTCCGGTATCTGCCTGGTGGGTCTTGCCCCATGCTTAGGGTCTAACTGATCACCATATTTGGAGTCAGGAAGTAATTTCCCCCTAGGTCAGATTGGCAAAATTTGTGGGGGGGTTTCACCTTCTTCTGCAGCATGGGGTCATTTAAACTAGTGTAAATGGTCAATTCTCTGTACCTTTAAGTCTTTACACCATGATTTGAGAAATTCAATAACTCAGCCAGAGGTTAGGGGTCTATTACAGGAGTGAGTGGATGAAGTTCTGTGGCCGGCAATGTGCAGGAGGTCAGACCAAATCAGGGATCGGCAACCTTTGGCACGCGGTCTGCTAGGGAAATCCGCTGGCAGGCTGGGATGGTTTGTTTACCTGCAGCATCTGCAGATTCGGCCAATTGCAGCTCCCACTGGCCGCGGTTCACCACTCCAGGACAATGGGGGCTGCGGGAAGCAGTGTGGGCTGAGAAATGTGCTGGCCTCCACTTCCCACAGCCGAACTTGCGGACACTGCAGGTAAACAAACTGTCTCGGCCCGCCAGTGGATTTCTGATGGGCCGTGTGCCAAAAATTGCCAATCCCTGGGCTAGATTATCACAATGGTACCTTCTGACATCAGTAAGCGTATCTGAGTAAGAATACACGTTACAATTGTAAACCTAACCAGTGTTCCATAAGCGACTTGCCACAAGATGTCAGAACATGTTAGTATTAGCTCTAAGTGGGTCTAATATTTATTTAATTTTCTTTCTTGATATAGGAATTAGATACAATGCTCCTGTCAGATATTTCTATGTTATTATCTGCAAAAACACTAGAGTGTTCATTTGCCTAAGTAGCGCCTAGAATCAGTTAAAGTTGCGCCCTCCCCCCCGCAAATCTGAAAAGGGCCCCTGTGGGCAGGCACAGAATTCCCCCCCCGCCCCGCCGGCACAGGCAACCCAGTTGGCCTGACTGGATCTGTCCCTCCTCCCCCCCCCCCAAAATATAGAAGTCAAAGGACACCTACAGGCACAAGTCACATGTTACTGATCTGATTATAGAAGCATAACTCAGTTATCACAAGGAACGAGAGCCATTTAGGGAAAGGTAAGAGGTGGGGAATTTTAAACCTCCTTTCCAAAGGCCAAGCGGGTTTTGATTTATTCCTAGAAAAAAAACATCAGCTACTGTCAGATATTTTGGCTGGGTACAGTGTTAATGTAATTTTCTCCCCACTACTCTTACAATGGTCTGTAGCATGTTCACAAGCATCTTCTTTTCAGTATTTGATATTATAAATCTGAAATTTGAGCTGTTTTGATGGGAAACATATGTAGCGTTTTATGTTTTGGTTCCCCGCTTGGCTGACCGTACCAAATACCGTAGATTCACACATCTGGTATAAATCATTGAAATTATTAATTTGAAATTTGCTTTCTGTCAGTGTTCACTGTTTGCAGCTAGCTTTCATGTTGGCAAACTTATTTTTCTAGAAAATTTGCAGAAAAGAAACCCGAGAGGGATGTGAACTTAGCAAAACCTTATGCATTTAAATATCCAAACCAATTCTATCAGGAAGGTTTCTGTAGTATTCACCTGCTTCTCCTACTGATTCAGAAGGAAGAGCACCATATAGTAAATCACTTTTGCTTACAGTAACACATAGATTTCCCGTGCACTCTGCCATAAAAATATGTTTCCAATGCAATACACCAGAGGTTGTCAACCTCTGGCACGCGGCTCGCCAGGGTAAGCACCCTGGCGGGCCGGGCCGGTTTGTTTACCTGCCACATCAGCGGGTTTGGCCGATCGCGGCTCCCACTGGCCACGGTTCGCCGCTCCAGGCCAATGGGGGCTGTGGGCAGGAGTTTTTGCCGCCCCAAGCAGCGTGCCGAATTGCTGCCGCAGACAGCGGGGGCAGTCCGTGCGCCCTTAGGGCGGCAGGCACGTTTCTGCGGCGGCAGCAATTCGGTGGCAGCTTCTGTCTTCAGCTGGAAGACAGAAGCTGCGCCGCTGCGCACAGCTGAACATAGAAACTGCTGCTGAATTGCCACCGCCGCAGAAACACGTGTGCTGCCCTAACAGCACACGGACTGCCCCCGCTGTCCACGGTCGCAATTTGGCACGCTGCTTGGGGGAAAAAACACCCAGACTGCCACCCCTTGCAGGTTGCCGCCCCAAGCACCTGCTTGGAATGCTGGTGCCTGGAGCCGGCCCTGGCTGTGGGAAGCGGTGGCCAGCAAATCGCTCGGGAGCCAGTGGGAGCCGCGATTGGCCGAACCTGTGGACACGGCAGGTAAACAAACTGGCCAGGCCCGCCAGGGTGCTTACCCTAGCGAGCCACGTGCCAGAGGCTGATGACCCCTGCAATACACTTTCATTTGTGCACTAGTGACCAAGTCAGAGCTTACTGTGACATATATGCAAGACGTATAAACACCCTATGTCCATACAATCATCTTCACAGAGAAGTTATACAATAAATGGAAGAAAATACAAGCTCAACCAGTGCATCAGCAGGAATATTATCTTTTCAGTCAGCTCAGTCTTAGTGTCATATCTGCAGTAGATTATTAGAAAACAAAAAATCCTTACTGAAAGCTCAGAGCCCAATTTAGACCTGCTCCTGAGTGACCTTAACCTGGTCACTCTCATTATTGAAACATCAGATTGCTTTCAGATAGCCATAGTTTATTCATTTTAACAGGTTCTTATTCCTGTTATTCTTGAGAGTCAGCCCCTAGTTAGAACACCTTCGGGGAACAGTGAAGTGTTGGTCCTGCAGAAGGCAGAGGGTGATTAACTTGTAATGTATATTTCTCTTCTGTAGAGCAGGTTGAAAAACTTTTTGTGAGAAAATACCAGTTTGTTGAACTCAAAGTGTTTGGCAAACACAGTCTGAGTTTGATGAATTGTCATCAGATCACGGAAAGGGTTCCATCAGAAACCTACCTGGTTCCTCCTGCCAGCTGCTGGGCAGCCTGGGCTTCCAGGGTCCGCAGCTCTTGGGCAATGTGAACTATCCTGGGGCTGGGAAACCCTGTTTTCCAGGGTGCACAGCTTTCTGGTAGCCCAGTATGAAAACCACCTGGGCCTTGGATGCCAGGGCATCCAGGGTCTGTGGCTCCAGCACAACCCCTACCATGCAGATTCCTGAGCCAGCAGCCCTGGGAATCAGCTGGCCAAAGAGTCGGGAAGGCCTGGGATCCCTGCCCTGGGGAAATCCATACCAGAGGGCTGCCCTGGAGCCACAGACCTTGGGAGTCCCACCTGAGTAGCTGCTGAATGAAATTGACATTCTTGTCACTTTTCATTGCTGCTATTAGCAAGGATGAAAGTAACAAGAATGTCAGTTTCAATCAGCAGCTGGGAGCATATTTCATTCTGGAAACACCATGTGTCAGTGTGTCAGGAACAAAATATTTGGGGGATTTCTGGTTCACAAATGTATTTGAAATATCAAAATTTTGCAGGAATCAGAAATCCCAAAGTTTCAGCCAGCTCTACTCTTGGGAATTTTTCCAAAGGCTTCCTTTCCTCTGACCAGCACCTGTCCACCACAGTGAAAGCTAAATAAAGAGTTGATTATTCACTTTTTGCCTCGGATGCTAGGTTTGCTCAGTGGTCTGTGTGAAATACAGCTAAGACTCTAGGGTAGCATTTTCTAAAGCACCTAAGTGAGTTAGGCACCAAGGAACATTTGACAACCCCACTAGGTGCCCATCTACATATTTAGGCACCTAAATACCTTTAAAAATCTAGCCCTTATGCACTGTCTGAAAATCCCCCCACAGTTGGAACTTAAATGGTGGCTAGAACTGGTGGTGTCATTCTGCATAAAGGTGCACTGAGTGCTTACAAAACTTATCCACAACACTGAATGGTGCATTGCGGTTTTCTAAACAGACTTTCAGTAAAAATATTTACTTTTCTGATACACAGAAAAAGCCACCTTTAGAAATTTCAAAAAGCTTTCAAAATATTAAAATAATAAATTGCCAGCTGAGTGCCTTTTCTAACACTAGAGTCATTTAGAACAGGAGCAAAAAAACAAAAGCGATCCAGTGAGTTGGAAAAGCTGTATTTGGGTTAAATGGTTTTTAATTACAGGCACAATGGTAGAACATAACAAACTGCTTGGTTTCTAAGGGATCTTATTATATTGACATTTGTTAAGTGCATTCTTCATCAGCACAAATTCTCCGAGGAAGCTATCTTTAATCAGAGAAGAATGGTTTTGTGAACAAGGCAGCCAAGTGGGACATGGGACAGCTGGACTCAATTCCTGGCTTTGCCGCAGACTTCCCAGGTGACCTGGGGCAAGACATTGCACTTCTCTGCAGCTCAGTTCTCACTCAGTAAAATGAAGATCAAGATACTTCCCTTTCTCCTGGCCCTTTTCTGTCTTGTCTAGTTAGATAGCAAGCTCTTTACTCTGTGCATATGCTGTGCCTAGCACAATGGAAGCCGGATCTCATTTGGGTCTCTAGATGCTTCTGTAATAATAATTAAATAAAAATACACTCAAAGAAAGTTACGGTTGCAAAGTCAAGCCCTCAAAAGTTAAGAAATGCCAGAAATAAGGTTGCCATGGTGGCATTCAACTCTCTAAACCATCAGAACATCCTTTCTTTTCCTGCAGTCCCCTGATTCTTTCACTAGACATCTTCCAACTTCTGGACTAAATAAAACAGGGTTCCTACAGCATCCTGCACTCTGATTCATCCTGTGCACTGTCTGAGGCAGGGATTCAGTAGCATGTGATCAGTTAGAGACTGTATCCCAGCGTATACATACAAGTGGTCCAAATTAAAATTGCACAGACTACCTTCATTCTGGTCTTTCCTAATTTTTGAGTGCTTGACTTCTGAGTTCTTCTAATGTATTTTTTTTATAATTTGCTAACTTTTTAAAATACCAAACTGGGGGTGGGGCAGAAATTCCATCATGTGGAATCATATGGATGCCCATATGGTTCATCAGTATGGTTAGCATGTTAAGATCCACAGCACAGACCTCAGCCACCTCAACTAATGATAGCAGTAGTTGGTTGTTAAACAGTATGTGGCCTAGCCACCAGAGAGAGATGAGGAACACATTTTGCTAGTGGGCTTTGTGGCTTTTTGTTGACTGCAGAAGTGTGTGGAGACTGTGGAATACGGGGTTCTATTGCACGTTTTGAGGGAACTGTTCTTTAGTGGTCACTCACAGGGGTGCTGGAACAATTTTTATAGCATGGGTGCTGAAAAACATTTAACCAAACTGTAAATCCTGTATATAATGGAAACCACTTTAAGCCAGGTGGTGCGGCAGCACCCCTAGTTCCAGCACCTACGGTCACACACTCTTCTGCCCCTTTCCTCCTAGTCTGATTTCATCTATCCCAGCCTGCTTCAGCCTGTCTTCATCCAAATCCAAGTTTCCCATCAGCCTCCTTGTACCAGTCTCCATCACAACCTTCTCTCAGCTACATATCCCTGCACCACCTGCCTAGCTCCCTGTCCCAGCCACCCATCCCAAGAGCCTCAACCCAGTCCCCCATCTTCAGATCCTATGCCAAAAATCACAGCAGCTATTGGATGCCAGGAGGAGTAATTACAAGGAGAATCCTTCTCAGCCCATGGAGCCTTTGGCTTGAGTGTGCTTAGTGCAGATGGAATCAGAGAATTTATCAAACTAAGTCTATGGCTCATGTGCAAGCTGTGATTTTTCAGAAACGCATAACTTGACCAAATTTGGGCAGATTTTCACAGGGACGGCTGTGACTGTTCCCTAATTTAAAGTGCCTGCTCCCAAACACAATCAGAGCTTCTCGATAAAAAGGTTGTAAGACATTTTTTTAACATGGGCAATCACTAACCTCATTCTGAGAGCTGGCCAAACCATTTTTGCTGAAATTGTCCAATAACTAAACATTTAAATAAGCCTGAGGCTGATATTCAGCCTGGAAAATTTCCCATCCAAATGGTTAAAATGTAGCAAAGTTTTCAGCAACTGAAAAGAGGGGCTTATAATGGAAAGTATGGGTGGCGGGTGAACCACTGGCTCAGGGACGCTAGCCCCCAGCCGCGCCCTTTCCTCCCAAGGCCCTGCCCCTTCCACATCCCCCCCACCGGAGCCCAGAGCCCCTCCACTGTGGCCGCCGGCCCCCTCCCCGGGCTAGAGCCCCAGCCTCCCCATCCCCAGAGCGCTGGCAGGCCAGGCAGCGCAGCCCAACCCCCACAACCCTGGAGCACCGGAAGGGTAGGTGAAAGTATTGGGTAACCTTCCCTGTAGGCACTGCTACCTGCACTGCCAATAATAAGACCATTGTTGCTACACATGGCAGAGACAATCTCTTGTAGGAAAACAGAGAGCCCGTCATTTTTTACCTGGCATGAGATGACTTATAAAACATGTCATCCTTTTCCTTCCTGAATATATTAGTTTAACTCAAGGAATCCCCTTGAGCTGACTTTAAAAGCCCCAAAGAGACAGGTTGAAATTAACCATAGTTACATATAAATGTCAGTTATTAATAAAGCCTATAATGCTCTCTGACACTTTGCTAGAGAACCCATTATCCAAGACTTGGGGCTCACTGCTCTGCTTGATTCTTCCAGTATTTGGAGGGATCCAAATTTCCTGGGATCCAACTGTCATTCAATTTATAGTAAGATCAGTAATAATATCAAAAATGATGGTGTTTCCCTGTAGTTGGGGCACAGTTGTATAATAAAGCTAAACCAGGGAGCAGTGTGAAGAAGGTTTGCAATATACTTTAAATGCCCTCTTTGAGCACTGAGCTCAAGGCATGCTCTCTGAGGTCTGTGGTGACTGAGGTGATTTTATTTTACCCAGGACTAATAGGCTGATTAAAATGTCAGTGTTCATTTGAAGCGGGGGACGGGAGGGTGATAGATTGGGGAGTGACCCAGTTCTTTTCACTTCAGGGTTAATACAGATCAAATCATTCCCCTGTTAAACTTTTCAATCTTTAACTATGTGCTAACAAAACATTAGCAGAGTCACGTACATGAAATCTGACCAGGTGGGCAAGGAAGTGCTGATGAAATTTTAATGAAAAGACATTTGTTTTCTTTCTTCCTCAGAATGCTAGAGGATTGATCAACTTTCTTTAGGCCACAGAGACCTATATGGAAGAATGATGGAGAACTGTTGCTGAGACCTTTATAGAGGTACAACACTTTTGCAGGTTACCTCAGGTGAATCGCTACCACCTGCTTGCAGCATGAGAGAGCCTTGTCTGGGCCCACCAGAGGAAAATCTTCTCAACTCTTCTGGCCCCTGACAGCACAAACACTCCACTCTGGGCTTCCTAAGCCCTATTTTTTCCCTCTCTGAAGGCTAGCAATTTACACACTCACTTTGCTACACTTAAGTGCCCAGTCCCTTGTCTTCTAGACACCTGCAATGGTCACTGATGCACTGCCTCCCTGGAACAATGCACCCCATTTTACCAGCTTTATCTCAGTTCAACAGTCTCCTCAGAGCAAAGCATGTAGACATGTCTATAATAAAACCAAACTACAGTTTATGTAACAAAGTTTGAGTTAGAGATTCAACTCAAAACAAGTAAAAGAATTTGAAAACATAATGTTACAGGTAAAATAACCCCCAACAATCTATAGCTTACACTTATTAACAAGTTACTTTCTTGTCTAATAAGGCATTTCTCCCCTCACGGTCAGTCTTTACGGCATTGCACATTCCAGAGAGCTGGGGCCTACTTTTCATGAGAAACTGCTGATGGAAGAATGTCACCTCTGTAATGGATAATATTGGAACCTCTTTCTTTCCCATATACAGTGTGAGACCCTTGTCTTTGTCAGTGCTCAAGCCTACATGTTCCCCAGACTGTAAATACAGCACTGGTCAGGCTGACAGAGGTTGATTGTTCTTAGTGTTGAGTCAGCTTTGTGACCCACCTCAGATCACAAGTTTTGCCTCCACCAGTTTTGGGGACCAATATTTTACATGTTACATAACTCTAAAAATGTTTCCTGTACACACATCCCACAATAACCAGCTAGTTTTTGGTAGAAACCACATATAACCCCTTTGGTGAAATATCAGGAAGATGATCGGACACAGATGTAATATCTACTATGGCACGCTCACGTCACAACAGGCACTTATGACATGAAACTAAATGACTTTATTTCAAGTAAGTTGAGAAGTCAAAATAGCTAAAATGATTACTTGTTTGATGGGTTTTTTGCTTTTGACCTTTCACAGTTCAGGCCAGGTCACCCTGACACTCTCTCCCCCCAGAAAAGAAAGGAAAAAAGGAGAAGGATTAGGGTAAAGAAACATAAACATCTGGAAGTTACACACACCCTGTAACTGTAGCTTAGTTAAGTAGGAAAATGGTAGTGATGATGAGGATGGTCTTGCATAAGTGCTAAACGTTACAAATACAGTTAAGCCAGTATTTTCAGATTGACTCATGACTGTGGAGGTCTCAAGTTTTGAGTGCCCAGCATGAGACACATTTACAGAGGTTGCTTTTCAGAGGAAGGGTGTTTGGCGCTTTTTAGATAATCCCCTTTATGATGGGCACCCAAAAACTGAGATAATCACATTCACTAGTCACCTTTATAAATCTTGGCCACACTGCTGGTTTATCAAGGCTGGGTTATCAAGACATAACAGGTGGAATGGAGGTGGGGTCAGGTGAGGTGATGAATAAGAAACAGAGCATCAGATTCCAGGCTTTTCAACAACCTCTTTGTGACATTCCAGTGACATACAATGGCCACAAGGGAGCCAAGGAGGTCCCTGGGGGATTCCTCCAGTGCAGGAGCATGCAACAGAACAGATGTGGCCAGAGCACTTTTCACTCCAGCAATTTTGGGCTTCAAGGCATATAGAAAGCAGGTCAGACTGCCAGAAGTTAGAGCAGACCCAGAGCACAGATCTCTACCTCTTGACCTCATGAAATAACTTACATCAAAGGCTGCAGCAGCCTCCTCTTCCTCAGCTCAGAGTCTGGGAAGCATGAAGGTGGGCTAAAGCCATTCTCCCACCTACACATCAGTCCCAGTTCAGGTATTTTGCTTTCTGTGTTGCCCCTCAGTACAGAAACTTGCCCTACATCCAATAAAGAGGAAGGTATGGAGTGATACAGGATATCCATTAGCAGTTTTCCACCGATCCACTCCTAAGCTCTTCTTAAGCAGAGACAATGTTGTCTGGTGAGTTCATAAGAACTATGTAAAGGGAAGGAGGATGAGGTCAAAGTATATTTTCATTTTTGAACATGGGTTTGAATCAGCTCAACAAATGTGAAAACTAGGGCTGTCAATTACTCAGAGTTAACTCACACGATTAACTCAAAAAAAGTAATTGTGATTAATCACCGTTAAACAATAGAATATAAATTGAAATTTATTAAATATATTTGGATGTTTTTCTACATTTTCAAATATATCGATTTCAATTACAACACAGAATACAAAGTATACAGTGCTCACTTTATATTATGTTTATTACAAATATTTACACTGTAAAAATGATAAACAAAAGACATAGTAGTTTTTCAATTCACCTCATACATTGTAGTGCAATCTCTTTATCATGAAAGTGCAACTTACAAATGTAGATTTTTTTGTTACATAGCTGCACTCAAAAACAAAACAATGTAAAATTTTAGGGTCTACAAGTCCACTTAGTCCTACTTCTTGTTCAGCCAATACCTAAGAGAAACAAATTTGTTTACATTTATGGGAGATAATGCTGCCCACTTCTTATTTACGTCACCTAAAAGTGAGAACAGGTTTTCACATGGCACTGTTGTAGCTGATGTCGCAAGATATTTACATCCCAGATGTGCTAAATATTCATATTCCTCTTTGTGCTTTGGCCATCGTTCCAGAGGACATGCTTCCATGATGATGATGCTCATTAAAAAAAAAAAGTGATAATTAAATTTTTGACTGAACACCTTGAAGGAGAATTGTATGTCTCCTGCTCTGTTTTACCTGCATTCTGCCATATATTTCATGTTATAGCAGTCTCAGATGATGACCCAACACTTGTTGTTCGTTTTAAGAACACTGTAACTGCAAATTAGACAAAATGCAAAGAAGATACCAATGTGAAATTTCTAAAGATAGTTACAGTACTCGACCCAAGATGTAAGAATCTGAAGTGCCTTCCAAAACATGAGAGGGGTGAGGTGTGGAGCATGCTTTCAGAAGTCTTAAAAGAGCAACACTCCGATGCAGAAACTACAGAACCAAAACCACTGAAAAAGAAAATCAACCTTCTGCTGGTGGCATCTGACTCAGATGATGAAAATGAACATGCATGGGTACACACTGATTTGGATCATTATCGATCAGAACCTGTCATCAGCATGGACGCATGTCCCCTGGAATGGTGGTTGAAGCATCAAGCAACATATGACTCTTTAGTGCATCTGACGTAAATATCTTGCAACACCAGCTACAACAATGGCCTGAGAACACCTGTTCTGAGTTTCAGGTGACATTGTAAACAAGAAGCAGGCAGCATTAGCAGGAGCTATACGGAAAAAGCAAGTATTTGAGAAAATTAGGTAGGAGAGAAGCTAAGAGCAAGAACTTAAAAACAAAAAACAGTGCAACATTTACATAATGTATGGCAGCCAGTTTTTCTTTATTAAAAAATGCTTTCCAGATAAATAACGGGCACTCAAGGCAGCCATTATTTTCCTCTGTAATCATCCTATCATGTAATCTATACAAGTATTCTTACAGGAATAATTACAAAGTATTCTGATGACTACTATTAACAATCAGATGAATGGCTTTTCAGAATAGCTCCTCTCAGATTGTGACCATTTTAAAAGTACTGTCAACACATGCCCAGAGGTCTAGAGAAAGAATAAACCAAGTCTGCGAGGGAGGCAGAGAAAAGGAAAACTGAGTCAGATAATTAAAGACACAGATGCAGAAGCTACATGTATGAAAGGAGGAGGTATATAATTGCAGCATTCAGGTTCATGAGAATGAAATTCATTTTCTATAAATCACAACTAACTAGTCCCTATGTCATCTTGCTGATTAAAAGCGTGTAGTCTTTGTGTTATTTAACATGACTGAAGTTCAAAGGAAACCAGTGCCTAGACAAAGTCCTGGTGCCAAGAAAATTACCCCAATTCCCATTTACTTATTGGCCAATATACAGATCTCCTATTCAGTTTGAAGAGGTAGCTAATTCTCAGTGTATCAGAAAATAAATGTATATAGGGGTGAAAAGTTCCTGGTTAGGAAAAGTTTTCTTGTAAGTGGTTGGTTTCACCAAAGTTGCCATAGAATTTATGGCTACTATAATCCTCTAGTCTGACCTCCTGCATAACACGGGACATAGTATAGGTTTATAAACAACATAAAAAGGTAGAGTGTATTTGGAGACTAGCTATTCATCATGTAGGAATGACAGATAGGGATTATTGTGACTATGTCCAGACAGAAGGACAGGATACCCCACAAAATTCCTCTTGAAGAATTTCCTACATGTTCTTTCATGGGTGATTTGGTCTACAAAATTAGTGAACCTCACAAACTCTATGCAGATCTAATATTGCCAAGCCCAAGTGTTAAAAAATCATATTACCCTCCCTCCCCCTGCAGATCATGAGGGTTTTTTTAAAAAAATACATTTTAGGATCTTTTTATACGCTGTCTGGGTTTTGAGCCTTTTGGGCTTTCCTCCACAAACATGACAGCTAAAAACTTCTTTTAAAAAAGTAATCAAAGCTGAGATTCTCGTGTAATCACATGACTCCAGAAGCTGAGACTTTAAGGAGAGTATCAAATATCATGAGACTTGCAATGAAATTATGACAGCTGGCAACACAGCAGATCTCAGGGACTCTGGCCATCTGTGAGGAAGCCCCATGCCTCTGCAATGACTCTAAGCCATGTTCTGCCCCTCTGTCAGGGTCCATGCTAAATGGACTCCCCGATTGGCCACGGGACCTACATTCTTTTAACTAGATTGTCCTGGACCATGGAGATGAAGAAGGATAAGTCAATATTGATCCAGCCTGCATTAACTTACCCACCAAATTCAACAGAACTGAGGAGTGGATGGACAATATTCACGATGCCCCATGCCGTTTTGAAGCTAGCTGCAGCACTTCTGTAACTAGTTCTCTAAATGAAGAGATAGTTTAAGTTTTACAAGCATGTCCTCTCATGTTATTATCCAGCACATGATATATTCTCTCATTCTATACCCTAGGTTTTTCCTACGCAAGGTAAGGTAGAATTTTCAGTGGGGGTCAGCAATCTCTAGCAGTACAGTGTATGTATTCCTTTTGGGCTCGTCAGCAGATTGCAATTATGAAATAGAACTAGGTCTAGTTACATCTGTCCATAGCCCTGCACAGGCGGCGGCACAAAGCTACCCCACCGCAGGTACAGCATTATGGAGATTGTGCCTTAGGCAGACACAATCATTCTTGGGTGCCAGCATAGCTCTGCAGGTTAGAATAGAGGGAGGGAAGGACACAACTCCTGCCCCTTTTCAGTATCTTGTTCCCCAGTGGCAGTGGTGGGGCAAGGTCCACTTCAGAGGAGGCCCTTGCACAGCCACACAAGAGGAAATCAAGGATTTTTGTGAATCTTCCTGCTCCATGCAACCAAGTAAAGGCCATAGTCTGGAATCTCAGACCTCGTCAGGACCAACCAGCACACTGTGGAAATATTTACATTCAGTCGCCCCCTTGGGCAGCAGTACACAAACACACCCGCAAGCCCACAGTACGTTATACTGAGTCAGCGTGTTTGTTTACCAAGTAACACGACTTTCGGTTGTTTGCAGAGGCAGTCACTTATGACGAAGAAGATGGTTTTACCCCGGGGATCTTGTGAACAAGCCAACAGAGCTCAGAGGCGCTGGGTAAGAGCTGCTTTGCTAATTTTAATTTCACTACATTTATTTCTCATTTCTCTTCCCTGCTCAGTCTCAACATGCTAATAACCAGGTAGGTCACATTGGCTTTTAGATTGCAGTCCAAAGATCCAGAACAAGGCAATTATTGAGTTCTTCAACATTTATAATTTTTTCTATACCTGCAGTTTAATGATTTGACATTTCAGATGTAGATTGTTTAATGTAATGAATAGTGAAAACAATGAGAAGGAGATAAATTTGCACATAAAATAATTGTGTTTAGTTATTGGTGTGTAACCATTCTGTCAGGTTGTTGCCAGCTCCACGAGGGCTGGGGTTCAATATCCAGGGGTTCCTCTCAAGAAACAGAATCAATTTGAGCCCCCACCCAGTAATCGGGGAAAACCGACCACCACCCTGGCTGCCTCTCTTCACCCCCTCATGAGTACTGAGTCTGTATTTAACAAAAGAAAAAAAAGAAACTTATCAAAAAGGGAAAGGCCACTGCTTTCCGCTCACTGCCACTTCTGCAATGCTGCATTCAAAGGGTCCGTCACTGGGTAGTGGGCAACCTCTTAATTCAAGGTTTCTCAAACTGGGGTCACCGCTTTACCTGCCGGCCAGTAGGATTTTTTTAGATGGAGTTTACACCATCAGGTAGGAACACCTGTTTCAACCCCCTCTCATTTGCACTGGGATTTGGCATCCCTACCCCATGCTTACATAGCACCAACAGACCCCAGTTGTCGGTGGGCGGGAACAAACCTGGGACCTCTGGAGCTACATACATGAGCTAAAAGCCATATGGCCCTTAGCTAAGCCTGTAGAGCAGATTCATTAATCTCCCTCTAAGTGGTCACAGTGCCACTAGATGGGACAGAACACCACACCTAGGAGGTGTGTGGGTTATACTTAGCAAGTGAGGTTCAGTTTAGGGTGACCCCCAATCAGGGCAGGCTAAGTTCAGTTATTTTGCCTTTTACACATACAATAAGCATAACATTTCATTACCCCTGCATTCAATAGTGAAGTGAAGTGTAGCCCAGTTTTGATTCAGTTCTGCAACCTGAACTATGAACACTTATCTCAGCTAGCCTGTATCTTGAAAATTGGCTATACGAAGAATTCATGAGATCTCTGATAATTCCTGCTTCTTCTCAGTCCAAAGATACCCCATGAAACAGCCTTTTCCCATGTACTTCAGCTCTTCCAATCCCATCCAGAATCATGAAGTGAAGATGTCCAAGAAAATGAAAAATAAAGGGGAAAACTTCTGATTTATTTTGAGCCTCAAACAAATTAGGTTTGTGTTATGGATGAAGACTTGGTTCTGTCTTTATTTTATTTCTATCAATTCACCAAATCTACCTGTAGTAAGAAAAGATGTGCAAAGCAAAACCCCAGTTCTGATCATCACTTCTACAGTCTGGGAGGCTTAAGATCTAAATCCAAATTTTGCATCTTAAGTCCCTTCTAGATGAAATCAAGTACATTCAAGCAAGATACAATGCTGGTCAATGTCAAGCTCTGCAGTGAAGACCAGGCAATATCAAATCAAGGCCAACTCACATCAAGTTTAATCCCCTTCTGGAATAACAAAACAATCCAATTAGAAAGTCCATAAAATATCCCAACACCAAAGAGCCTTCTACCCCCTCTTAGGCTATTCCTTATTATATAGGGACTCTGTATTAAGGAGATAGGCCTGCTTCTTCAAACATACTGCTATTTCCCTGGCCTGCTTACTACCGGCAAACCCCCTTGTGCTGCTTTCCTACAAGCTCTGCTTAATGGGAAAGGGATAGCTTGGTGGTTTGAGCATTTGTCAGGTTAAATCCAGGGTTGTAAATTCAATCCTTAAGGGGGTCACCTAGGAATCTGGGGCAAAAATCAGTACTTGGTCCTGCTAGTGAAGGCAGGGGGCTGGACTCAATGACTTTTCACAGTCCCTTCTAGTTTTTTGAGATAAGTATATCTCCAGTGCAACCACCCTTTGATTCATAGGCCTCTAATTTCTTCTTAGATCCTCCCAGCTTCTTTCCTCTGCTGAATTGACTTCTCTTGGGCTGAGCTACTCTCTTTAAATTTCCTTTCCCTATGTCCCTCAGCTTCCTCATAAGGCCAAAGTGCCTAATGATACTTACCTAACTCTGCCCGCTCCAAGCCAGGAGACAATCAATCAATCTTACATGAACTAACTGGCTCTTAACCCCTTATCTAAATGGAGTAATCACCATCACATAGTGATTGTATCATTTGCATATGGTTATGAGGAGGGTTTGTAATCCAGGTAGTTTGTGAATAGGGATGAGCAGGTGAAGAAAGGATACAGGAGACTGGAGCAAGGAGTTTGTCTGAAGGTGAGGGATGTGAGCTGCTAGGAAATACCAGAAAGGATAGATCAACATAGCAATCTAGCAAACTAAGAGAGAGATGGACAAAAATAAATGAGATTTAAAACAGATACATGTAAAGCAATGAATCTAGGGAGGAAAAAATAATGGGCAGAGATTCAAAATTGGAGATTATTAGAAAGTAATAATGCAGAAAATAAAATCTGGAGTTATACTGGATAGTATACTGGAGAAGAACTCACAATGAAGCAATATAGATAAATGCCATCCTAGGTAGAGCTGAGAAAAACATTTTGACTGTAACTTTTTAAGTGAAAATGCAGATATAGCAACACTGAAACATTTGACAAATTAATGTCTTTTGCCAAATTGTCCATTTAAAAAAAATCCATAAAACTGAAGCATTTAATTCCAAATTTTCTAAATTATACATTTTGATTTTTAAAACAAATTTTTGTTTTGCAATTTCCTTTAATTTTATTTTTAAAATGTCACAACCATTGTTAATGCTTAACAATGCTCAGAATCTAAATGAAATGCTTGGTGACCCCAAAATGTAATTTTTTTCAACTTTTTGATTTGCCAAAAATATTTTTTAAAATTGTTTTTGATCTGACCTGAAACAATTTCCCTGCCCCTCAACTCTTCAAAATTGCCAGTGAACTGAAAATCCATTTACCCAGCAGTAATCCTGGGGTGTGTATTAACCAAAGGATCTCTTGAAAGACCAAAAGGAGTAATATTAATTCTGCTTTTTTCAGCCTTGGTAAGAAACCCATCCTCACCCCCACTTAAAATATGCTTTGATTGGCACCTCTCCTTTGTCTAACTGGCACTGAAAAAGTATATAAAATAAAGCAATTAAAATGACATAGTCTACAGATATAATAAAATGAAGGAAGTTGAAGGGACTGGTGAAAGTATCCCAACAGTATAACAATGTGTTCTTCATCACCCAGCGACAGAATTTACAGCTGTATCTGGCAAATGCTGCATGTGGTGGATAGTGGTCTATTCGGCTTCACAAAGCCATTTGCCAACCAGTGTTCTAAAATATTTGATTTAATTACAAACAAATAATTGATAACCTAAGCAGCATTCATAGAAATACCCGATGTTGGCACTTGAGCTTTGAAGCTAGTCACCACATCACATAGTTTTGTTTCAATTCCTTCGTTAGATTAAAAGAAGCTGTATAAAAGGCATTATTCGGTCAATAATGTGTGTTCGGTAGAGAATCTTTGTATTTCCAAATACATAGGTGCAATGTTGGATCCATGTATTCAAAGTAGGATACACATTTTACTGAATCACCCAGACCAACACTGAAGCATCTCATATTTCACAAATAGCGATGAGGAGGCTGGTCAAAAAAAGGAATGAAAAAGTCACAGAAATATATGTAACAACTTTAACAAAAGTACATTTAAGTGCAGATGCATACCTGTATGTGTGTACATGCGCGCACACACAGGTTCATACTCCTGATGAATACCTTGATGTCACAGTTATCAATCTAACAGCACATCTGACCTCTCTTTGGAGGGCACCATCTTCTCAGGTCCAAGGCCTTGAGCTGTCACCTTTTTCAGTCTGGAATCATATATTTCTCTCAGATCAGGTCTTGAGCTTCAGTCCATAGGTGCTAACAATGATAACCATCTAGAAGATAATAAGGTGATAAGTAACAGTCAGCATGGATTTGTCAAGAACAAATCATGTCAAACCAACCTGATAACTTTCTTTGACAGAGTAGCCAGCTTTGTAGATAGGGAGGAAGTGGTAGACATGGTATATGTTGACAATTAGTAAGGCTTTTGATACTGTCTCACATGACCTTCTCATAAACAAACTAGGGAAATGCAACCTAGATGGAACTACTAGAAGGTGGGTACAAAACTGGTTGGAAAACCATTCCCAGAGAGTAGTCATCAGTGGTTCACAGTTATGCTGGAAGGGCATAATGAGTGGGGTCTGGTTCTGTTCAATATCTTTGTGGAAGCAGGGAAATAATTAACAAGGATTTGAAGGGATCTTAATGCATGTCAGTTAGTTAGCATGAGTTAGGCTAGCTGTGACCCTAATGACGTGAGATTTGTAGAAGCAAGATAGTGTGAGACAGACGAACGAACTGTGTAAAAAGTTATTACGACCTTGCAATGATAACCAAATATGCAGGCTTGCTTTTTCTAGTAGTGAGACAAATAAGATAGCAGAAAGGCTTATGTATAAACAAATGCAATTGTTTCTCTTTACTGTCTCCATTATTGCTAGCTATTGTCTGTAACAAAGGTATAAATGCTTGTTGTAATTGTTTACCAGTTGAGAGACCTGTCCAGGACTGGGGCGACCCTGTGTCCTATGGCACTCTCTCCCTCCATTGTAATTACTGGAGAAATAATAAAGTATTTGATTTTGCTGCACCCAAACAAAAAGCGAGAACTGAGTTTTTCTCCGACATCTTCATAAATGATTTAGATAATGGTATAGAGAGTACACTTATAAAGTTTGCAGATGATACCAAGCTGAGAGAGGTTGCAATTGCTTTGGAGGATAAGATTAAAATTCAAAATGATCTGGACAAACTGGAGAAATGGTCTGAAGTAAATTGGATGAAATTCAATAAGGACAAACGCAAAGTACTCCACTTAGGAAGGAACAATCAGTTGCACACATAAAAATGGGAAATGACTGCCTAGGAAAGGGATCTGAGGGTCATAGTGGACCACAAGCTAACTATGAATCAACAGTATAACACTGTTACAAAAAAGGGAACATTATTCTGGGATGTATTAGCAGAAGTGTTGTAACCAAGACACGAGAAGTAATTCTTCCACTCTTCTCCGCACTGATTAGGCCTCAACTGGAGTATTATGTCCAGTTCTGGGCGCCTTGTCAGGAAAGATGTGGACAAACTGGAGAAAGTCCAGAGAAGTGCAACAAAAATGATTAAAGGTCTAGAAAATATGACCTATGAGGGAAGATTGAAAAAAATGGGTTTGTTTACTCTTGAAAAGAGAAGACTCAGAGGGGACATGATAACAGTTTTCAAGTACATAAAAGATTGTTACAAGGAGGAGGGAGAAAAATTGTTCTTCTTAATCTCTGAAGATAGGACAAGAAGCAATGGGCTTAAATTGCAGCAAGGGTGATTTAGGTTGGACATGAGAAAAACTTCCTGTCAGGGTGATTAAGCACTTGAATAAATTGCCTAGGGAGGTTGTAGATTGGAGATTTTTAAGAGCAGGTTAGACAAACCTTAGTCCTCCCATGAGTACAGGGACTGGACTAGATGTCCTCTCAAGATCCCTTCCAATTCTATGATTCTATAGCCTGGTGATTAAGGCACTCACCTGGGAGGTAGCAGATGTAGATTCAAACCCCACCTATGAATCAGGCAGAGAAAAGAACAGCTTGGGTAGGCTAGATGACAGCCACCCACCCCAGAATAGCCTATAGCATGATGGTTAGGCTGGTCATTGAGGAGAGCAGAAAAATCTGGGTTTGAGTTCTTGCTCCTTTCTCCCAGGAAAGTCCGCTAACCTCGGAGCTAAAGGTTATAACAGGAGACCCAGCACACATTTTCTGAAGCTGACTGGAATGCAATGCACTTCTTCGATTTGCTGACCAATTTTGAACATTTTCAGAACCAGACCAAATATTTCTCTGATTTTTTGTTTTTCTGGCCAAATAAATAAAAATCTCCTATTTGCCAATTTCTTCTGGTTGCCCTCTAGTCATCACCACAATGTATATGTTAAATCATCACCATAGGATCAATCACTGTTCTGTAACTTTTGTCTGTGCAAACTCAGGCCCTGCCCCACAGTGAGTTCCATAAAGGTAGTTCGTTGTTGCCAAACGGAGTCTCACTGACTTCAGTGGAGTTCTGCACAGGCAGTGGAGCTTCACTGGAGCTCATTGCCAGACCAGGGTGTTGAATTGATGATACCCTAAAAGCAAACCTAGTGAGCATTTTTGATATGATAATATGTCACCTTCTAGGTTCCTTATTATGACCCAGGATGTGGCCCAAGACCATGTAGATTCCTCTACAAGTGCATCTTTTCAATACTTTGGTTCTCTGCTATACAGGTTTTGTGTAGGAGGTGGATCTGCATTAAACTGCTTACCTTAAACAATAGGCTCAAACCTCAATCTATTGTGAGTCTGAACTTCAGAATTCCTTACAATATCTTTTACTTAAAAAAACCTCTAAATTTGAACAAAGTTCTTGTATCTAACACTGAAATTATTATTTCAGATCAGGGCCGGTTCCAGGCACCAGCATTCCAAGCAGGTGCTTGGGGCAGCAGTCTGCAAGGGGCAGCAGTCTGTATGTTTTTGCTGCCCTAAGCAGCGTGCCGAATTGCCGCCGCAGACAGTGGGGGCAGTCCATGTGCCCTTAGGGCGGCGTGCGCGTTTCCGTGGCGGTGGGAATTCGGCAGCAGCTTCTATGTTCAGCTGCCCGCAGCGGCAATTCGGTGGCTTCTGTCTTCCAGCTGAAGACGGAAGTTGCCGCCACGAAAATGCGCGTACTGCCCTAAAAGCACACGGATTGCCTCTGCCGTCCACGGTGGCAATTCGGCACGATGCTTAGGGCAGCAAAAACAGTAGAGCCGGCCCTATTTCAGATAGATCAATTCCTAAGTCAGAAAAATATTTCTGATGTGCTTCTGTGCAGGATCAACGCTGTTGACACTAATGTTTAATTTGCTGTAATAGTTGTGGTCCATTTTGCTGCTTCAGAGAGGCCTGGAAAGCTTCAACATTTTATCTCACCTCCTGAAGAGATTCCAGACTGCAATCTCTTGGCAGACAGATTATCTGTAAATGAACAACAACACAAGCTGTCCAAATCTCTGCCTGAGTTTTCTCAGTCTCTTGTAGTGGAAGGTCTGGATCCTTGGCAGTAGCATGCTGAGTACTAGTTATCAGACCCTTAGCTATCATTTTGTCAAGCGGATATATTTCTACTGGGGTCTTCCAGAGACTGGTTGTTAGCTCCACACTATTTAACATTTTTATCAATGATCTGGAAGAAAACACACAAAACTGATTAAGTTTGCAGATGACACAAAGATTGGGGGAATGGTAAATAATGAAGATAACAGGTCACTGATTCCATAGATGACTGGTGCCTCCCCATACTGGGGGAGGGGGGACATAATCTAAAGAGGAGGACATCTGGCTGCCCTACATGTCTCCTCCCCTACCCTGCCCCCAGCCCAGGGCTGCTGCATTCTCCCTGCCCTCTCCTCATCTCACCTTGCCTGCAGGGAGGGAGTGGCTCTGTCCTTCTCCTACCATCGGTTCTCCCCAGCACATTCAGCCACTCTCCCTGGCAGCCAGGCTCAGGTGGGAAGCGGGGCGGAGTTGCTCTTGGTCACCACTCTGTGCAGCGTAGCAGCTGCCTGTGAGAGAGCTTGGCTGGGGAGGGGCGGCGGCAGCCCACTCCCTGCCTGGGCTCGGCTTCCAGGGACAGGGGCTGAGCATGTCAGGAGGGAGGAAGGACTTTGGCTCGCTCGGCCTCTGTCCCCAGAAGCTGAACCTGGATGGGGGGGCAGCCCATTGCAGCTAGGCTGTCTTGCAGGCAGTTGCTGCACTGTAGCGGCTCCACTGAGCAGCGTCCCAGTGGCAGGCATAAGAAGAGGTTCTGCCCTGCCCCTTGCGCTCCCCACCTGGGTCAGCTGCTGGGGGGGAGGGGGACTTGACCTTGCATGCCCCTCTCTCCCCCACTCATCACCTCTGACTGATACAGAGCTGAGGACAAACAAACAATTATGTGTTTTGATATTAAAAACTACCAAATGGAAAGTCTAGGAACAAAAAATATAGACCACAATTTCAGGAAGGGGGATTCTAGTCTGGGAAGCAATGACTCTGAAAAGGACTTGGGGACCATGGAGAATAGTCATCGTAACATGAGCTCCAAGTGCAATGCTGTGGCCAAGAGGGATAATACAATCTTTGGATGTATGAACAGTGGAATATCAATTAGGAGTAGAAGGTAATATGCTGCCTCTGTATTTGGCATTGGTGTGGCCATTACTGGAATTCTGTGTCCAGTTCAGGTGTCCACAGTTCAAGATGGACGTTGATAAACTGGACTGGGTTCAGAGAAGAGCCACAAGAATGATTCAAGAATTGGAAAATCATGCCTTATAAAAATAAACTCGAGGAGCTCAATTTGTTTGGCTTACTGTAGGATAAGCATAGAATTAAAGTTACCTTATTGGTTAAAAAAAATATATGTGTTACAAAGAAAGGCCTTGACTAGCAAGTAGAGGGAAGGCCTTGAAAATAATGAGTTATAAGGCCAAAAGGAACAAAGTAGGGAGGATGTCTGGTGCAAAGAATACCTAATGAAAGGGGAAGTTTCTAAGAAGGCCTCTGACTGATAGGAGTGACTGCAGATGGTTTTCAATAAGACAAAAATAATCTCTCTTAAAGAAGCCACCATGGACCTTCCCATCCCACAAACTAGTGTTATCTCCAATGTGAATCCAGGTGCAACAAAAAGGCTGTTGGTCAGTAGGAGGGGAAGAGACAAGGAGGAAAGGGCTTGAGAAGAAAGAAGGTTGTAAAAGTGTATGCTGTATTCAGCCCTCCAAGTCACAGAATCAGCTACATTCCTCCTCAAACTTTCATACCAGTAGGTCTCCAGTTGAAGTCTGAATCACAGCTTAGTTATTTGCAATTTGATTCCTTCCAACACAGGATGGACAGTTAGGTGGGACAAAGTTTGGATCCTGAATTAAGAAGCACTTATGCATTTTGGTTATTTACATATGCCTTAACTATAATTAAATGTACCTCACTTATTCTGCTAAACCAATGTGATGATGGCTGGCAGCTGACACTAGCCCTGCCTAACTTTTCCAGACTGTCATTCTCCAATCTTCAGTGCCCCTTTGCTATCATATGCCCTGCAAATATCTGTGAAGTAGAGGACACATTGCTGTTTGCAGTTTCTTCAACTCACTTGCCACACTACTTTCCTTGGACTGGCTACATCTGCACATCATCTAATTGGCTAGCATCCACTTTTAATAGCTACACTTCCAAACTCATTATGGACAGTGCATCTGGCTATTTTTTTCTGCTCTCCCATTATCTGGCTTTGCTTCAGTAGTTGCAATAAGTGACACTCTCTGCTGCAGTGGTTTTAACATGACCTCATCATCTTGGATTAAAATATCTTGTGCTTCTGGCAACAGACCATCTAAAAACCAGCCAAGAAGAAGACCATCTCTCACAGCAGCCTACAGTTCATCATTTCTGGCTTGCTGTACATCACTGTTTGTATTAGTTGCATAACTACCAGTTGCTGGTCTTTGCCACTGAGAGTCTATCACCTTAAAATCCCGAGTGCCAACTGGCAAGGGGGTTACAAGAAAGTCCTTGTTCTGGTATGTACCAAAGAATCGTTGGTATGGTTCATCAAAGAATGTCATGTGAGAGCTTCAGTAAAAGCTGGGGTTACACTCGTCATGAATATCAGTGTGAGGTGTATGTACAGATACCATATTAGGAGTTATGTGTATACAATGAACATATGTTAGCATCTGTATTCAGGTATGTCAGCTGCAGAGGTTAAAAAACAGGTTTTCTGTCAGAGAGTTGTTTATTCACTTGTCTCTTTGTCAGATGTAAATTAAGCACTGTAAGCTAGCGCAAAGAATACCCATTTACATACCAAGTCGACAAAGAGATGTGAAGTCAGCAGGGAAGCAGCACACAGAAAAAACAAGCCACGGGTGGTTATACTGTCTCTGAGTGCAGACAATGAACTTTAGGGACTATCTCAGTACAAGGCAAAGAAGAACATCCCTTTCTCCTGCACCTAGGAAGTAAATGGGATCTCAGCTAACTTTGACTGAAAATGCCACAAAGAACTTGGCCGGGGGGGGGGGGGGGTGAGGAGGAAGGGAGAGAAACTTCTTTAGACAGGAGCTTAACCTGGAAGCTCAGTCTCTAGAGAGCATATTATAATTTTGTTTTACATGTAACCATTTATTTCTAATAAATTACAATCACTTGACTCTCTGATAAAGATATTATAGTTCTCACTTTTAATGTATGTAAGTGACGTGTTATTAAGCCAAATGCTGATCCTGAGATGAATCATACAAGCTGATGTGAACACTCTTCCCTTGGGGAGGGCAGTCCTGGCATTTCTGTGAGAGTGTAGTAGATATGGGGCTGAGCACAACACGGGAATGCTACAAGGGGACTCCAGGACTGAGGTGCAAGGCAAAGTAAGGGCTGGCATAGCCCAGTGCCAAGTGCTTGGGTGGTAATAGGCTGGTGGTGTCAGGGAGCTGACCCACCAGTGAAGCACAAACAAGACTCTCTCATGCCGGAGGCAGGGGGGGTAACAAGGTTACTCACAGTCTTGGGCACCCCAAGAACTGGCTCAGAGGACTCTTAATGGGGATTGTAGTGCTGAGAACTCTAACACAAGCATCTGTCAAAAAGCTGGTACATTTATGATCTTGAAGAATGCTCTCAGGCATTACTGCCTCCACTTGTAATCCAAAGCCAGGAGTATGTTGTAAGGTTATTTTATGAATATAGAGAAGCCTTTGCAACAAGTTAGCTCATGTTTAGCATTGTGCAACACAAGTACAGAAAATTAACCTGTTAATTTATGCATTCAGCTTAAAGGGACAGTTGCATAATTTTATTGCCTTTATTAAAAAAAAAACCCCAAACCTTTTCTCCCCATTATATTGCTAGCTCCAGACCTCCCTCTCATTTACCCTTTTTGTCAAATGTACACTTCAGTCCTAGCCGCTGCTTAGAAAGAATGTGTGCTGATAAAACCAGGTTTAGAACCCACTATGGAAGTGGCTTTGATTAGAGCCTGCAGGGGTCTTTTTAGTGCCCATGACTGCCATCTATCATGCTGGGTTTTTTTAAAGGCGAGTCCATCATTCACTGCTATAGGAGGAAGCTTTTACAATGACTTCATTGGGAGTTGAATCCAGTCCTTAGACTTCTGATACTGTTGAATGGAAAATTACAGTATGTGGGAATCACATTACAGTGAGAAGCCAAACTGCTCTTTGATTTGTTTAAATCTCGCTATTATGGCCCTATTCAATTTATATCTTTTGAAGACAAGACGTCTGACAGAACAGGAACCAGCACAGATGTTCCTCCAAGTTCCGGGGCAATTAGAATGCACATGTTTGGCTATGTTGACTTTTTTCCCCTAAGGTTTATCATGTTACTATGGTGTAGCCCAGTGAAATCGACATTTTCTTTTCTCTATAGTACACCTGCAATGACAGAGAATGTCATGTGGTGTCTTTTGACTGTCATTATGAAGAACACTTCAAAGTTGAACGGAATAACTCTCCTGGAGCCTATACTATTATCACATTTTGTACCTTCTTACCTTAACTTTTGATGACTATGGCAGTATTATGCCTGTCCCCACAGCTAGGAATTTGAAGATGTTATTACACTATGGGCTGAATATGCAGGAATTCATTAAGGATCTCTCTAAATGTTAAATTTACCATTTCAGGGATGTTGCTAAAGTGCACCCTCTTCTATGAAGTGTCATTTGGTGCTTCTGAGTCACATGTTCATAACATTTATGTTTCATTATTATAACTCCCAGTTTATTGGATTTCCTACTAACTCACTCTGTGGATTACAGTTTATTTATAAATAAGCAGCTAAACTTCTTGCTAGTCCACACTAAAAGGAAATATATATTCCTATGGAGGAACAGTGCTTTTGCTTGAGAAAATCACTGCTACTTGTTATAAGTAACTGATTCTCTTACAGCTTTTAAGACCAAATTGGAGACTTTTACAAGGGGAGGGGGAAGTATTTTATTACAGATTATAGCAAGATCCTTGCAAACACATATTTGATAAATGGAGAAACAGGTTAAATTAAATTAGCTTTATTATGTAAATTACAGAAGTGAGATTATTAAATCCACAAAAGCATTCCCACCATCCCTTTGCAAACGCATGACAGTGTCTTTTACATGATATTAGATATGAAATGGAGAATACACCTAATTTTTGTACAGCTGTCAGGGACATCAATGTTACATGCCATGATAAATCAGTGGAGTTGCTTCCAGTTTATATCGGTGTAACCAATAGTAGACTTTGGCCCCCTTGCATTATTCTGTCTGGTTTGTATGACCTGGGGAATATACCATTATTGTTCTGAGGTCTCAGATACTCACAGGCAACACAGGGCTGTGTTCCTCCATGACTGTGCACACAAACTGGGGAACTGCATGCATAACATACAGTTACACTCTAAATGACCATTTGCATGCATGTAATTTTTAAAATGATATCTTATGTTAACCCTATTATTCCAAAACCTACTTAACATCGCAAGATTCCTTACTTCCTAGCTCACTCACCACTAGAGCATCCCCTCATGCCAGGACACTGTGCTCGAAAGGTTCTTCCACTCCCGTGGATCCTTGTCCATCCTCCTGGTTCCAGAACAGTCTGCTGCTTCTATGGCCTCTCAGTCCAGTCCCCTTCCAGGGTTATCAGAAAAGTCCAAAATAGGAAAACTCAAAGCCTAGTGGCCTCTATGCCAGGCCCTCATTTCCTATATGGGACTCATCACTCTTGGCCTCTGAGGCCTGTAATTTGTCTCTTGCTCAGGGAGAGGTAGGGGAACCCAAGCCCACCCTCTCCTCTGGATTCCAGCCCAGGAACCCTAGGTTAGGAAGCTAAGGACTGTTCCTGCAATTCCACACCACTTCCCCGAGCTGCCCCTACCTTTTCCTGCTGCAGGGCCATAGCCAGTTTCTCTTTCAGCTGGTCCCTTTTCCCCAATTAGTCCTCACATTTGGTGGGTTCAGCAAGAAGGCCTTTTACTGCTGGTGTCTCCCTTTTCATGAGGAAGAAGAGAGCATATAGGTTGGTCTGCTTCCTAAAGCTCATCACATTTGGCTGGGAAAGGGGACCATGGTCCCGTGCACTCAGCAAGGCTCTTGGGGTGGGATCCACAAAGGTATTTAGGCACCTAAGTCCCATTGTTAGGCCCCACTGCAATCCACAAAAATCCCACTCAGTTGCTGCCTATCCCTGTAGGTGGCTAAAGTCACAAGACACCTATGTTTTGCAGTAAAAGTTCCTAGGTACCTATGTTTTTGCCTCTGAGCATGCACACTGCTGCCTCACTCTAGATGGCTGAGTGCTGATCTCCCATTTAAGCCCCAGACCAATTTGAAAACCAGGGAAGACAGACATTTGGCCACCTAAGTTGCATGTGGAGCTCAATCTCATAGGCACGATCAGATGCCACCTACCAGATCGGGCCCCTCCGGTGAGTCTCACAACCAGCTGGGGGAAGGGGAAGGGCTGCCTTTAACCTAGTGGTTACGGTACCCAAGATGTGAGAAAGCCCCAGTTCAAGTTTGCCTTCTAGTTCCCGCTGTGCCTAATGTGAAGTGGTTTGAAGAGGGACCTTCTACCTCTCTGGTGTGTGTCCTAACCACTAGGCTATGGAACAGTCTGATGTGGGTCTTCCTTAATCTCTCCTATTCAAGTTCTAACACTTTAATTGAATACTTAAATATTAATTGGGCCAGTGAAAGTATTAGAAAGGTTTTATATCCCAGTTCTTAGGGTGTTCACTTGCTAGATGGTAGGTCCCTGTTTGTAGCTCTTCTCTTCATCAGGCAGAGAGCAGGACTTGAACTGGTGATCTTGCACATCCTGGGTGAGGACTCCAACCACGGGGCTAAAGGCTATGAGGGAGTACCACCTCCTCTCCCCACCTCAACTGCTTTGGGTGAACTCACCTGAGGGGTCTGATCCAGTAGGTGGCCTCTGAACACCCCTAGAGGATTGGGCCCAGCATGTGACTTAAGCAGCCGAACACCTAACCCTGAATCACAAAAGTGGTAGGTGTCAAACTCTGAGAATGGGGTGGGACTTGAGACATATGCCGCTGGTTGGTATCTCTGTGATGCTTCCCAGGGCTACCAGGGGTGTGAGGGACCTCGATAACACCTGCCCTTAGCATGAAGAAGTCTTGGGTGTATCTGTCAGGGGTCAGCTCCCTGACTCTCCCAGCAACAGGCAACACAAAACACTCCCCTCTCAGCCCATGTGGACTCTGCTGTGCCTCATACAGGCTAGAGATAGGCATGCTCCAACCCACAAGTCCTCCAAGCAACCCCTGCAGCATCCAGCCCCATAGCCACTGGACACCCACAGACGTGCCAGGCTCTGGTCTCAAAAGGAACAGTACACCAGAGCTTACTAGTTACACCTTTGACCCCCATCTCTGCATAACACACAGCACCTAGATTTATTTATAGAAAAAGCAAATATACGTTTATTTAACAAAGAACAGAGATTCAAATGATGGCAAGCAGAAATATTGGAACAAAGGTTTACATATCAAATAAAATCATAACACGCCTTCTGGAGCCTAAACTCATCTAACAAGATGCCCTCTTGTGTAATAAAATCCTGCTTACTTCAAAGTCCTTCTCTCAGCATTTTTCCAACCAGGATGGATGCGACCCTCCTTTCATGAGGTCAAACCCACTAGCAACTTATGGTCTCAGATGAAGGATGCCCTAGTGTCTCTGCACCCCTACATATATTAGACCAGCCCTTTATTCCTCACTAGTAAAACAGAGCCCCACATCCCCCGTTTTCCTCTTCCTGTTAATTTTTCCTTCTGAAGTCCCTACACTCTCTCTTCATTAGCATTTGACTCAGTGCTCTAATAGACTTCACACAATAGACAATGGCCAGCTAAGGAGCTAAGTGTCTCCCACCTCTCCTGGAATCTGTCTCAGATCTGTTTTTAGTAGAAACGTTATGACACTCTTTGGTGTACTAGAGTGTAACTACCACTCCCAGGGGATCCCTGTATCCCTTATGCACCCTGAACCTTTTGCCAGTTGACATGAAGAAATCCTTGGGTCACAATCTCTCATTGGCTTGCTTAGGCAGCTCCATGTCAAGCATGCTGGCTTTGTGGAGTGCACTCTAAGGTGCCTGTCTCTCCCCATGTATTGCATAGGGATCCTGGGTGCCTAACTCAGGCTTTGTGGATCACAGGGTTGTTCTTGTGAGTTTCTAGGTACTTCAAAGTCACGGGACCTAAGTCCCTTTTATGGATCTGGAGTTCCAAGTGCTTAAAGAAACAGTAATGGGATTTCCTCCCAAATACTACTTAACCTGGGACCATTTCTTCTTTGCCAATATGTCCTATGCCATTGTTTATATATCAGATTGCCCAAAAAAGCTTAAAGGGCCACAGCATGTGATGGGGTGGGCCGACTGTTAGGCACTGCTACTCATAAAGGGACAGACTATCTCATGTAATAAAAGCTTTTGGATGTTCCCAAAATCCTGCAAAGAAATAGATGTTAACTGGGTTAGCAGGAATATGCATTATTTCCATCTAATAGTGTATTATGATTAATTTATATGACTGCTGTGCTATATGACCATCCCCTGCTATAGTATATGACCATCCATTTTGCACACTAATCAAAACAGTCTCCTTGACGACATACTGTGTGACTGATATCATCTTTGGTGCCCTTGAAAATCTGTGGTTGTCCACAAAGACAAAATAACTATTGACTGAGCTCTTAACCAGTTGTATCAACATGGAGGAAAGAAGAATTTCTGACTCCATGACTTTATATTCCAAGTGATGAATGCTGGGACAGTATTTTGCACATGAATTGAAGTTACTATGTAAAGTTTCACTCTGCCAACTGCCCATTTGAGATTGTTCATTGGGAAACAAAGCTGGTTTGTTTTTAAGGTAAATTCAGAGGGTTTCAAAAAAAGCAAAGTTTTTTGGGTTTTTTATATGCTTTCATCTCAGACCTTGATTTTATTTATTAAAGTGCCTTTATTTATCTATGTATTTATTGGACAAACAAGGTTTTTGGACAAAATGCAAGGAAGGGGGTTTGCCATGGAATCAGATTTTCTAAGATGAAAAACTCCCACCACTTTTCCCCTTTTCTGGACTTGGGCAAACTTCTGTTGCAAACCTTTGCTGGTGACATTTTGGTCTGCACCAGTTAGCAAAATGGTAATTGCACAATTTCAGAATGGCTCAAAATTGCACAATTTCAGAATGGCTTGGGACAATCTTATTGAGCCATGCCATGTTCCATAGCCCCTAAGCGTTAGTTAAAGCCTGGGCTATGTGATCTGCGGCTGCAAGGCTGCTTCACAGATACTCAGCCCCATACCCAGAGGCAGGGTTTATAGCCCTGGGGGGTGGAGGCGTGTCAGCAGGAAAGGAGGCCGTGGCTGACATCTGCCCTACTGACTGAAAGCTGGGGAGATAGCAAAGGTGCCAAGCAGTCCCCACTTTCAGCTTCTGCCCCAAAGCCTTCTGATCACTCTGAATTTTCAGTCACTACATAATATTCAAAAGATACAGTAAACAGGCACCAGTTTATCAAGCAGGTGCTTGGGGCGGCCACTCCGGAGTGGGGCGGCACTTTCAGGTATACGGCGGCAATTCGGTGGAAGGTCCCTCACACCCGCTTGGAGCGAAGGACCTCCCGCTGAATTACCACAGATCGCGAACACGGCTTTTTTTTTTTTGCTTCTTGGGGCTGCAAAACCCCTGGAGCCGGCCCTGACAGTAAAGGAGCCTTCCTGAGCCCTTACCCAGAAACCCTGGCTTGGAGGTCCATGGTGAATTCCCAAACACTTGGCCAGTCTCCACTCCATCCCATCCTCCCTCATGCAGGTGGATCCAGAAGGGCTAGTTGTAGCCCATGGTACTAGTTGCTTCCAGGCCCTTGCACAGTGGGAAGAGGGAGTGGTCAGTGACCCTGCCAGCAGGTAGGGGATCTTGGGGGACAACTACTGCACTGGTGGGGTGCAAAATAAACTTTATTAAGAAAATGCAAAAACAGGGAAAATTCAATAGTGAGGGGTATGGGGGGTGTTAAGGTAGACAGTTGGGGAGGGGTTTCTTTTAGTAAATAGTATAGGGGGTTTCAGTAGTGGGGTACAATACCGTGGGGTACAATACAGTTGGTAACCAATTAACACTGAAGTATAAATGTAACAGGTAGCTAACAATTTCTATGTAAAGGGTGTGTCACAGCAGCATATAAACAACTAATAGTTATGGGTAAAATGTGTTAAATAACCAACAACTCTAGGTAAAAATGTGTTACAGTGGTGTAAATGTAAAATGTGAGGTGTGTCAGAGAGAAAGAGGGTAACCAATGGGGTTTTATGCTAGATTTCAGCAATACAATTGAGGTTTGGCAGCAGTAGGAGCGGGGTGAACACGTGGGGGAAGGGATTAAAAGAGAGAGAAAGAGAGAAAGGCAGTGGTAGAGGAATGAGGTTGGGGGATGGGGGAAGAGGAGCTCGTGGTGGAGCAGAGACCAAAGGGAGAGGCGCTGCGGAGGGAGGTTTAAACTCAGGGAGACACAGAGAGCAGACAGGCTGCAAGTTTAAACAGCAGAGAGACTGCAACGAGTGACTGGGGAGCTCGGGGGGGGGACACGGGCAAGCTCGGGGGCGGGGTTAGGGCAGCGGGAAGACAGACTTAACCACAATTATACAGAACACAGCAAAATCTTATCTATGATCTAACTTAACCAAGACTACACAAATTAGCAAGCAACAGAACACAATGCAACAATTTTTTTAAACTTAACTTACAGAGCACAATACAAACAATTCTTTAAACCTAACTTAACCACAGCTATGCAAAATGAAATTACAACTTATCTAGACTAAGAACCTGATTTTAATAGGTGCACCTTACACTATGCCGATTCTTTGATCGGGAGGAGGAGCAGTTCCAGAGGGCAGAGTGGTGTGTGCCCAGGGTACAGCCCCGGGTGGGGGGGTTAACTAGTGGTGGCTGCAGCAATGGGGCGGCTGCAAGCCGGCAGCCCAGGATACAGTCCAGGAAGGCACAGCTTAGCAGCGGCACAGGCTTATTTTTAGCAGCAAAGGCACTGCGGAGCAAGAAACTGATTACAGATACAGACCAAGGAGTTAGCTTGGGTCTGTCTGCTGGGGAAACAAGGCCAGCAGCTAGGACAGGGGGAGTTTGCAAGAGGGAGTTCTTACCAATCCCCAGGACAGCAGCAAGCACAGAGACAGGAACAGCAGTAGCATCGGAGGATGGAGAGAGGACTCGATTCGCTTACAATAATCAGGAGATCTTCAGGCACAAATTCGTTGTTCGTGGGAGGGGAGTTTAAAAACGGGGGTATGCTCAAAAAGAAATGAGAGTGGGGAGAGGGCCCCCTAAAAACCCCTAGCTGATCAGACCAGGTGGCAAAGCAAGGACCTTCTCCGAGGTCTGATCAGAAAATGTCCAGCTTTAAAGGCAAACTTAGGCAGTTTCCCACCAGTACTTTTGATTGGCTCCTCTTGATACAGGGGATGAGAGAAGGCAGGGAAAGGCTGCAGGTAAGCATAGGCATGCCTGGGCATGTTCTGAGCCACAGGTATGACTCATATGCTTAATAAGTTGGCCACTTCAGGTCTTGCATTTCTGGGCAGCGCCCCCCACACCGAGCCCGGGTCTGAACAAAGGAGCCAAACAAAGAAGCAAGAAGCCCCCTCCCTAGGCAGAGCAATGGCTCCAGTTAGTCTGTACAGGCCAGTCCTCTGAATAGGGCTGTGACTTTAGTTAGCACAATGGCCGGGAGGGGCGGCCACACAGGACAAACAGAAAGGAGAGGGGAAAAAAGGAATGCAGCGGGGGACAGCTGTAACAGACAGTCAGAATCCAGGAGCTCAGTGAAATGGGCAGGAAACTTCACAAGCATGCACTGTTTTAGATTAGAAACAAGAGATGTATTTTTAACAGGGAAGGTGATTAACCATTAGCACAAATTAAGGAAGTGGTGCATTCTCCATCTCTTGATGTCTTCAAATCAAGAGTGGATGCCTTTCTGGGAGATAGGCTTTAGTTAAGCACTAGTTATCAGGCTCAAAACAGGGGTAGCTGAGTGAAATTTAAGGGCCTGTGTTCTATAGCAAGTCATACTAGATGATATTATGGTCCCCCTGGCTTTAAAAATCTATGAATCTGCGTTCTAGCCACTTTAGGACCATAATTCCTATCAGAAACCCAAGGGTCTTTTAAACTATAAAGAATATCACCCACTTCCCTCTCTTATTCCTCCTCTTCCACATACAGGAGAAAATGTTCCAACAGATTTCTTGGCAGTCTCTGAAAGAAAATGTTACTTAGAGCAATGGGACTGACCAAATGTCAAGAATAACAACACAAAGTAATGCATGTTTGTCTGTGGAGAGCAACAGATTTGACTAATAATGGAATCTTTAACGTGAAAAAAGAGAAATTCAACACAGTCCTAACCCGTTTCAATATGGGAACGCATAAGAACACAAAACAGTAGAAAACTCCAAATTAGAGGGAAAGACATTCATAAAGAAGGAAATGAGAAATATTTGTTGTCACATTTCCCCAGGATTTTTGGTCTTACATACAGTTAAGGCCCATGGACCAATCTCTGCTCTTTTACACTACAATAAACACTGATTAAATTCAGTCATTGGAGTTACTTCTGATTTACACCAATGCAAAACAAAATGCTTCATGAAAGCAAAAACATGATTTGTGCTCAACAGACATAACATACATCTTATAAAAACTTCAACGTGGCCCAAAGTGAATTCCTATCATTTCTCCTAATACACCTCTTGTACTCCATAATTCTAATCTTCAGATGTTTAGGCAAGATATAAGCCATCCTGTAATGGCATTTCATCAAATACATCACAACAATTCGGCAACACAAATGATCCTTTGCCAACAGCAGTATGATTAACAGCCTGCTGTTTTAGCATCCACAGAAATTAACAAGTGTTTTGTTCTGCAATGAGTATAATTATGAGATGAAGGTTTTTTTGCGGTGGTTTTGAAAGAAACTGTAGATTTGAGTAATTCCAACTTTGAACAGACAAGATGCTGCCTGTCTTTTCGTCATAACAAATGAGCAGCGGTGTAGCAACTGTGTCATTTAAAGCTGTTGCATAGCAGAACATCCCCCACTATCTAGCTGCTAATTCCTAAAATGGAAGTGTTAAAAGAGGTCACAATGCCTTGAAAATTCCAGGGCTGCGCCGTGGGGGGAGGGGGGGAGAAAGGGCAAGTGGGCCAATTTGCCCCAGGCCCCATAGGGGCCCCCATGAGAATATAGTATTGCAACTTTTTTTTTATGGAAGGGGCCCCTGAAATTGCTTTGCCCCAGCCCCCCTGAATCCTCTGGGCAGCCCTGGAAAATTCAGCTTCCCTATTCAGTGGTGGAGAGAAAGATAGAGATTATTACGGTAAACAGTTTTCAGTATTAATCAAAAAAGCTCCCTTTCCAAGTTTGCTTTATAATGTATGCGTCCCTTAGCTAGAACATACATCAGAACTCTGCTACTTGCGAGCATTTTCTACTCAGGTATGTAACCCTGAGATGTTGCAAAAGATTAATGCATGCCATATGCTCAGCTTCTGAAATTTTCCATAATCAGAAGAGTAATTCAGCACATTTGCAACACAGTCATCTTCAGTGATAACACTCTAGTCTTTGCCCAAACTCTTACAGAGCACAATCAAGCTTTCACAGCAGCCTTTGTCTGGCAGCTGATAATTTAACACTTAATCCAGCCAAACCTGCATTCTGCACAGCAGTGCTTGAATTCTACAGACAATTTATTTATTATTTTGTTCCAGAAAGGGGATGAAGCCAGGTCTTCCAAAAAAAGAGGTAATAAAAAAGGCCACAGTAGCCAGTGATGATAACAAATTAATAATGCTACAGTGCATGCTACAATGTACAACTATTTCATTGTGACTATGTACCACCACAAGAATTCAACACGAAATCAAGAACTTGCTAAGGTCAGGCTTAACAACAGTGACTTGGGTTTCCACCTAACAAGAGTTGAGATGTCAGTTCAGTGATGGACTTGAAACAATATTAGTGTTCTAGTACACTGAGGAGGACAGGAATTCAAGTTGCAAAGTTTCTTGGGAAAAGCCTGAAAGCTGAAATGTTGGTTACAATGCTTTATGCTTCTTCAGTTAAAATAGACACTAAAGCCTAGGTACAATCCTTCTCTTAATTATTTAGTATAATTATGTAGTGGGAGACCCTGTGAAGGGATGTTTTTCTTTGACTTTTTCATGTTCTTGGAGATGGTAAATGCCACTGAAGATGACTGTGTTGCAAATGTGCTGAATTGCTCTTCTGATTATGGAAAATTTCAGAAGCTGAGTATATGCTTTCAGAGAAGGTTTTGCAAAATGAATGGGGGCAATGAAAGATGGCTAGGTTATTCCAGAGTTGGATCTTGTATAAGAGGGTGAAAACCTTTTTTTCATAGCTGGAAATAATACCTTGGCAGCAAAAAACTAAGGGATTCACTAAGGTTCTACCATTGGCGAGTTTTCTTCTCTTCCATTTAAGTTCAGATTTAAAAATGTTATTAAAGTAAATGTTTGAAATGAAATATACACAGGTTGAGAGGGAAGGTACTGTACATCTGGGGTCAGGCTTGGGTTATGGGGGGTTACAGATATCATTTGTAAGGATGAAAAGATACATAGATATCGCATAACCGGCATAGACCCAGATTGGGGTGCAAGGGTTTTTAAAGTGTCAGTGGATAAGTGGGCTTGGGTACGCCACCCATGGAATGAATAAGGAGTCCAAGTCAGTATCGGTGGAGTGGATAAGTACATGAGTGGGGTGCGTCCCTGGGTCCATTAGGGAAGAGAGTGGGTTATTTCCCTGGTCGGCGATCTCAGTTACTCGGTGTGGTATTGGCGGTGTCCGGTGATGTGTTCGGTATAAATGTCTCTGGACCACCTGATGGTGTCGGACACCATGAGCTGTCTCATGAGCCGGGCATAGTGTCGACTGACCCCGCACGCTCTCAGAACCGGCTCATTGTGGGGGTCCCACGAGCCCAGAGCTCCCACCATCAGGGCATGTACCTGGACTTCGTAGCCCTGGGCTCTCAGGGTCTTGGCCAGTGGGGCGTACTTTAACTCCTTCCGTTCTCGGGCCTTGTGGAAGGCTGGTGACTGGTTTTTGAAAGGCACCGTGATGTCTACCAGCAGGACCTTCTTCTTTTCTGCGTCTGTCACAACGATGTCGGGTCGCAGTCGGCTGTCTGTCCCGGGGATGGCGGAGTACAGGATGATCTTCCCCAGGGACGGCAGGATGGCTTTCTCCAGCGGGTTCTGGATGGCATTGTGGCGGTGCCACCAGGCTCCGGAGTGCTGCTTACAACCACACAGGACGTGCGGCAGGGTCTCATTCGCATAGCCGCACTTCCTGCAGCACTTGTCCCGGTTGCTGTGGCGGATGGCTCCGTTGAGGGGAACGCAGTTGAGTCAGGCCCTATGGACGAAGTGCCAGTCGGCAAACCTGGTGAAGCTGCCCCCGGGGAGGAAGAGGTTGCTGGCGTCTATTACATCCCATCTCAACAGTATATGAGCAGCCACTGGAGTCAAGGTGAAACAAAGGAGAAGAGGGCTTGAATCCAGTTTCTTTAACACATTGTTCTTAATGGGGAATAATAATAATCATAAACAATCACAGAAAGTCACTTTCTTCTAACACTGAACAATGAACATTATTAGAATAAGAAAAATCATCATCCCTTAAACCTTACCCCCTGTCTGCTTCACCTTACAGCCTCTGCCTAGAACCTTCCCATTTCCTCATTACCTAGCTTCCAACTACAGTTTTAAAGAAACAGTACACATTTCCTCCCTTTGCCCCCACTGGCATGAATAATCTTTAACAAACACTAACATTTAACAACCAATTATAGATTCAGTCAAGTCACCAACATCAATATTCATGAAGAGAGGCAGAAGAGTTTGTCCAGCTGATTCACTTGGATTATTAAATCCCCAAATGTGGAAAGTGACATTCAATAGATGTAGGACTCTTCTCTACAGGACTATCGCTCTTCACAAAGATTGTGATGTGAGTAGCATTGTTACTGGAATCACGTTAACATAACCCCTGCATTATTAAACACCTGTGGACACTAAAAGGAGGCTAAATCAAAGATCCAGAGCTCTCCCAGGAATTAGAAGGAACTGGATGAGGAAAACCACAGGCAGAGAAGTTAAAAATAGTATAGCCAGGATTGATATTATTTTCAGGAAGCTTTTGCAGGCAAATAACTCTTATATTAGAGTAATATGATTTTGCTGTTTTGCTGGCATATTGCTTGAAGCTAGTAAAACCATTTGAGTGGATGTCACTCATGTATGATTTTTTCCTTTCCCCATCCCTTTTTGTTTTGTTTTTGTTTTGTTGTTGAACAATACAATTCACAGGGATTTTTGCAATTGCTTTTAGCAAGGGAAGAAAGAAACATTTTTAAGACCGCTCAATATTGTCCAGCCTGGCTTACGTAAGACACAGAGAGGCATATTTTATGAAGTGTTGCTGACAGCTTTGTGCATCTTAGAAGGGACATGATTATCATAAATAGCATAGACAGTGATAGATTTATACATTTTGAACACTTTTCAATCTGCCCTCCCTATGTTCTCCTGGGTAAATGACTAAGTGCCACTTCTCAACCCCACAGGCTCCAAATGATGTTTGTCATTGTACAGTTAATGCTCTTATCAGTTCAGTTACTTTAGCCTTAGGGTTTGCTTGCACCATTAACACTTTTCATGCCACACCAGACCAGACATAACTGGCAAGGCTCTGCACAAATGCAGTTTCTTCTGTCCAGCACTCAGCAAAATAAATACAAATACCCGTTCCATGAAGATGCACTGCCACCTCAACTTTCAAAAGTAACTAGTGGATTTTGGGATGTCCAACCTGAGACACTTTAAAGGGGCCTGATTTTCAGAGGCATAGTGCTCAGCACTTTCTAAAAATCAGACCCCTTAAGGTCTCAGAGTTCAGCACTTAAAATCTCTGCTCATTTCGGAAATTTAGGCTTGCTTGTCTATGTTAACATTAATTCATTAATTCTTGTAAAGCCCTTTGAAAATATAAGATAACTGCTATAGCTATGCTGATTTAAACTGAGGATCCAGCCCTCAGTTTCACAAATCTACAATTACCAGTCAGGGGCGGCTCTAGACATTTCGCCGCCCCAAGCAGGGCAGCATGCCACGGGAGGCGCTCTGCCGGTCGCCGGTCCCGCGGCTCCGGTGGACCTCCCAAAGCCGCGCAGGACCAGCATACCCTCCGCAGGCACGCCTGCGGGAGGTCCACCGGAGCCGCCTGCCGCCCTCCCGGTGACCGGCAGAGCGCCCCCCGTGGCATGCCGCCCCAAGCACGTGCTTGGCATGCTGGGGTCTGGAGCCGCCCCTGTTACCAGTGGGAGCTTTCTATATTTACAACAGTAGTACCACAATCACTATGAAAAGGCAAAGACTGAGTTTTTAAATGGTGCTGACCTTAATGCTACACATCTAACTTCCCAAAACTTTCCAAGATATAGAGGATTTTCAGCCATTTGAGCTAAATCTCATTAGAAGCACAGAAAGGGTTAGAGTCCAAGACAGCTGGCAATGAATCTGAAAGGCAATCTAATAGATAACAGTAACAGCATGCATCATTATATCGGTATAATTCTGTGTCAGAATGACAGCAATAATACAAGATTAACCTTTTTCATTTAATATTACTGCCTCTGTAAACCTCCAAGAAACATTTTCTCATTGGCTGCTTCAAGGATACTAAAAGAAAGAGTCAAGGCAAAAATCAAAATCAGTGTTCACTTGAAAGTCACCAGTAGTCTGCATGACTGCATATCCCTCCTGGCATATCCATCACACTTCAAGCATATTGTATTGGCATAAAATGATTTATGTGACTAGAGCAAGGGAAAAAGGCATTCAAATTAGTTTTTACAAAATTCAGGCCAGAGCACTGTGGAACCGATGGCTAAACAGATTGGTGCTTTGTCTTGTGCTGTCATCACAATGTATGCAACCGATTTACTTGCAAACTGTCCATATTTCATTAGCATTTTAAGTGCAACAGGAAAATAATTAGCTTCTAATACAGTGAATAACTAAATTGCTGGAACACAAGAGATCAATAAAACAGTCATTAGCAAACCACTCACTCCCACTTTATTATTGCTGCTTGAATAAACTGGGCTAAATTCAAGCACATTCTGTCCAGTGGTTTACCTGGGCCTTAAGTCATCCTGCAAGTTGCATTGGAGCGACACAAGTTCAAATGTCCGTGAAGGTTGGTTGGCAAAAGTCACGTGCTATCTTCTAAACCATTAGGAATTAGGGAGTTTGTATACACTTGTAGATCTAAAATCTAGTCATAATTTACTGGAATCTCTGGAACAGTAACAGGCCTGGCCAGGCAGAAGAGGAAAAAATCAAAACCAGGTACCAGACGACTTATCAGGAACAACAAAATAAATGTCATATCTTAAAATGAATATGAAGCATGAAGGCTATGAAATCAGCTGCCTTGCTGCACTGGAATTACTACCTTCACATTTCATATCCAGTAGCACCAGAGAGGTCAGTTGAGATGGCTACCCTTTTTTTGACAAGAGTAATGATCCCCTGTTCACAATTTTGAGCAAGAGAATCGCATTGACTGGAGTTACATCTAAAAGGCTTGAACGTGAACATTTCCACACAACCACAGACTGAATAAAAAAGCTCAGATTCCTCTCTTAAGTTTGCATTTGGAGAGACCACACCCATATTGTTCTTTTCACACTGCAGCTGACATGCCTTCAGAGTCTAGAGAAAGTGGTTAAACGTCAGTCATTCAATGTCCTCAGTCCTTGCAACAGACCTTTTTACATCTTTTAAAATACTAAGGTGCTGATTAGTAGACCAGAGTTATATTTAATTTAATTTCTTATACTTACTTTCCTTTTTGTTCAACTGTCATTCTGTTTTAAGGTTACTTATATTTGTTGATTCCCAGAAAAAGCACAGATTTAGGAAGAAAGATTTTTGAAAACTAAATATTGCTTGGCCAAAAAGATGATAGATGAACAAGGGGGGAGGGTGTGAATAATAAACATGCACAGCTATTTGCAGATGGTTCAAAGAGGTAGGGGAATGGAGGACACAGGAATGTACCATCTCTTCGGCAATAAGAAAGGGAAAGTTGGGGGAACAAATCAGGTGCTTATTAGCTGGAAGATAGGAAGCCACCCCAGGCAGAAGACAGCTTCAAAACGGCCACTGTGGGGTTGCAGTTGCTTGACTCTGACAAATTTAAAGGGCCAGGCCCAGAAGAGTATGCTGGGAAAAGATTAATTTTACAGAGATGACTGTTAGCATGGAGCAGACAGTCAGAAAAAGAATGTGCTATGGCTTTTACACCACCACTCTATCACAAGGGCATAGCAATAGGAGTAATGGAAGGAATCAAAGGAACATTCACTCTAATTCAGGGGTCGGCAACCTTCCGCATGTGGCCCATCAGGGTAATCCACTGGCAGGCCACAAGACATTTTGTTTACGTTGGCTGTCCACAAGCATAGCTCTCCGCAGCTCCCAGTGGTTGGGAACAGCAAACCGTGGCCACTGGGAGCTGCGGGGGACCGTACTTGTGGACAGTCAACGTAAACAAATTGTCTCGCAGCCCATCAGCGGATTACCCCGATGGGCTGTGTGCCGAAGGTTGCTGACCTCTGTTATAGAACTATCAGGTGACATGGAACCCAGCCAGGTATGTTGAACTTGCTATTGAATCAAATGAAAGATTCAACAAAATGCAAAACATTGTCTTGTTATAGTAGCATGGACTGTGGTCACCCATCTGGGTTTAGTACTCCTCAGTCACATCTACTAAGGTCTGTCAAATTAACCATGTAGAGGATACTGTTAAAATATAGAAATATAGAGACAATAGTTTCAGAAATGTTATAAACCTAATATAACTGTCAAGTGAATTAACCTTGTTGTAATGGGGTCTCACAACATGGTAAATTTTATAATTTTGTATAAACACAAAACCCCAGAAATGCCCCCAAAATTCCCACATCTTGCCAGGTTAGCCTGTCCTTGGAAAGTCAGATTTGTAGCACTGAGGTCAGTGAAATAAAGTGGGCACCATTAAAAACTCCAACTTTGTCTCCCCATAGTGATTGTGATACCTACAATTCTAAGTATAGCAAGATATCATCAATTACTACAGCTACATGAAGCAGTGACTATTTAGGTCCAGATCCTCAGATAATGCAAATCAGTGTAGCTCTGTTGGCTACTTTCAGCCTCTACTTCCTGTTCTTGGCCTCAACAGAGCTAAACTGATGTATATCAACTCAGGATCTGACCCTAGATTTTAAATACTACCCCCTGTAGTACAAACATAACTGCCAGTACAATTGTCATTTGTCTAGTGCTCCAGCACCAATTCAGGAATTTGCAGCATAGCTTTGGCATAACACTACATGAAACTTGAATGAAGACGAATTAAGGTCCATATTATGTTAGTTACACCAATATAACAGAGAGGAATATAGTCTTAAAAAGGTCACTGGGTTAAAAAGACTGGTCAATATTAAATGAACTTCCCTCCACTGAACCATTCAGTACGAAACTGACTGCATGGCATTAGAATTTTGAATAAAGTTCTATTATTAGCTTGCAGTGCCTGTCAATTAATTTGAATACTAACATCTTGTCTTGTGGCAGTAACACATTTGCAACCATCTCAACTGCAGCCCTTTTTGTTGTTCCTGCTGCTTAATAATTATGATTCCTCTTCTTTACAGCTAATCAGGCCCCTTCCAGTAATAATGTTGTTCCTGTATTTAGTTTGATTTATACTTCTAAATATTATGACTCAGTATGGCACAGCACATGACTCTCAGCAATTATACTGTTTACAGGCATCAGTAATAATAACCAGGCAATTAGTATATACTGCTGCTAATTGAGTTCCTTAATTAATAACATTTTAGATCCTATGCCAGATCTGTTCAGTGAACATTTCTATAAAATTATTCAGAATTTCTCCTCTGTGGTCAGATTATTTCTGGAATTATTGCCACTGCTAATAGCTAGCACCATCCACCAAATGACATCTGGCAAACATAAAATGGTTTGGTATACAGGATACTAAGGCAATTTATGGTGTTTAACACAACAACAGGAGTTTGGATATTGAATCTAAAGGTATATAACAACATGTCCTTGTTCCTCTTGTAGCTGAATCACTAATTAACTTCTCTATTCCACAAGTGAAAAGAGTGGGAGGTTGCATCAGGACTGACCTCCGGTTCCTTTCCATCACTCCAGTCATCAAAAGCCACCATAAATTGGGTTTACCACATTTTAATATTATTAGAGCACACTTCTGGTTGTGGCCCAGGCCCCAGAAAACCTAAGAATATTGAACAGGAACTGGTTATAAGCTTCATTCGTGGGATCTGATAAGCGGATAGTGGGAATTCTGTGGGCTAGTTCTTTGCTTTACTGATAGACAACAAAATTCTGAACAAGTTGAAAGAGACCAGCAATGTGCTCTCCATTAGTCTAGTTCAAGGGTTAGCAACCTTTGGCATGTGGCCCATCAGGGTAATCCACTGACGGGCTGCAAGACATTTTGTTTACATTGACTGTCCGCAGGCACACCCCTCCACATCTCCCAGCCGTGGTGGTTTGCCATTCCCAACCACTGGGAGCTGCGGAGGGCCGTGGCTGGGACGGTCAACGTAAACAAAATGTCTTGTGGCCCGTCAGCGTGCCAAAGGTTGCTGACCCCTGGTCTAGCTAGAATCTGAATGAGTGGTAGCAGCAGCTACAGCTTGGGTTTGTGCTGGAAACAAGCATAGCAGCATTTCAGCAAACAAACCAAGGGCCAGATTCTACTCTCAACACTTTATAGTGCTTCAAGTATTGTAACCCTCTGGCATTGTTTAATGGGTTGCTAGTGGTATGGTGGTCATTGTAGTGGGGATGGAGATTATAAAAATAAAGACTGAACTAAAAGTCCAACTTGATTAATAAATTGTTAAGGCCAGAAGGGGCCATTATAACAATCTAGTCTGACCTCTTGCATAGCAAGAGCCACACTGCCTCACCCACTAATTTCTGCATTAAGCCAATAACTTCTGTTTGAGCAACAGAATATATTTTAGAAAAACATCCAATCTTGATTTTAAGACTTCAGGTGATAAAGACACTACCATGTTCCTCTGTAAGTTGTTCTCATGGTTAATTACCTTCAGTATTAAAAACTTGCATCTGATTTCCAATATGAATTTATCAAAATTCAGCTTCCAACCATTGGCTCTCATTGTGGGGTTTTTTTTCAGCTAAACTGAAAAACCATCTACTGTCAGAAATCTCTTCCTCATGTAGGTACTTGTAGACTATGATCAAGTCACGTCAACTGTTTGTATAAATTTGTGATTTCCTTTGTGCTGTAATTTCTGGTATTTTTTTCAAGATTCAAACACACCCAAAGAAATGCATTTAAATGAATATCTGGGCCATGCAATTTAAACTCCAGACAGCAACCTTGGTTGATATGACAGGAGTCAGGTGTTCCTGTTTATCCATATAAGTGTGAATGAGTGGAGCCAGGTGACACAGTACTGTCACATTGTTCTGGATTGAGAACATTGGCCAGTCTTGACAACATCAAAAATGAACAAACAAGCTAATCCTAATCATTCACTCTTGATTTAGGTAGTTTCCACTGTGTAATGTATGTCCTGACAATTTCAGATGGAATCTGTATCAGGGGAAAATGTAATTCAATTGCCATTGGTAGAAAAATTTACCTTTTAATTCTGGTTTAGTTTTGAAATTACTTTTAGCCTACAATCTATGATCACAGAAGGGATACCACATATACCAAAAGGTGTGAGAAAAATGGCCTGTATGAATGCAGACCTCATAGAAAGTTTAATATAAACTCCATCTAAAGTAGGAGTAATTGAAGTGGTAACATAGTTTTGTGCTTCTGGAAGGGAAAAGACACAGTGACCTTTGATACAATTAAGGCCTTGTGAATCTTCACCTAGATTACCAACCAGTTTCTTAATTCTTATTTGTAATGAATTTTATTTGACAACTGTTGTAAAACATATTTAGATTTACTCTGACAACTAGAACGGATGTGTGTGAGAAATAGGGTGAATTGATCGATTGACTGGGCAATCAGTTATCAGTAGGGATTTCCTGGATGCCCTCATCTATCCCAGAGGTAGAGACTAAGGCTATTTCCACAAGACTTGCCTCATGTTTTCCCTCTTTTTGAGGCCCACCTTTCTGCCATTGAAGTATGGACATTTGAAGGAACTGGACGGTTAAACAGGAACTTTCCTAAATAACAACAGGCTGAAATTTGTTCACTGGGTGGGATTGGTTTATATTCCAAGGCATACTGGACCCTGATTTGCCCAAGCCAAAAGAAGCGCTACAAAGAGGAGTAAGAAAGACTCATCCATGATAAAAATCAAGGTCCATGGAGAGCACCATGTGCTGTTCAGGTTTTCAACCATCACAAGAAGAATGACCTTTCAAAGCCCCTGGAATTGGATGATCCCAGGGCGAAAGGAAATCAGGAGAAACCCCAGACACACACCTGCTACCGAGCTTGGAACTATTTTTCTTGTAGTTGAAGACAACCACTGTCACAAAAAGTGCTAAATGTCAGAAGCCACCACCTGGTCCATGACTGCAGTTACAGCTCCTTACACCATGTGAAACTGAAAACTACAAGAACTAAAGAGTTTGAAACTCTTTTTATTTTAAGTATTTTACTTTTTTTGCACGATACCCCAATTATTTGTTTGCGGGTATGAGTGTGTGCTTGGATGCTTGTAGACATGTATGAGGTCCTATTAAGTCCACACAGGAAGGTGCCAGCAACTATTCCCTAACTAACCCTAGAAGTCTTTCCTTAAGATCACAGTATTGAGTCTGTGCTAGTTTTCTGTTAGTTCGCTACAGAACCGAAGCTGTCATTCAGTGAAAAAGCTGCTAAAACTTGCTCTTATGAAACTACCTCAGAGCTTTATTCTTTGTGTGTTTGGGGGGGAGGAGGCCAGAGGGGGAAGAAGGGGGAATAAACTAGCCACTGTATTTTAAGGTGAAATTCCAGGAGGAAAATATTAGTTGGCTTCTGAGACTACAGTATAAATTTAAGCCAACTTTTACCCAGCTAAAGATTTCTGTCATGGCTGTGAGTAAAACATCCTGAATTACGATTTATAACTAAATTGGCAGCTACATCCTTGACCTTCCAGTATGGGGAATAAGTGACTATTTGCATGTTCATTTGATGGTTTAGCTAAACTGATTATTTAACACCAATGCTGCTGATAGTTTGTTGAATTGATGTTATCATGACCTTACTTTGAAAAGTGCATTGTTTAGTCCTTAATTGGTTTGATGCACTTTGTACCTTCCACCTCCTGACGTGCCCAGACACAACAGTGAGGAGCATCGCGCAGGAAGCCATACGGGATGTGGTCCAGAAATGCAACGCCAGGGCCCCCTCTGAGCAGGACATTGCCACTTACCTCAGCGGCTCCCTGGAAGCTGAGTTCAGGAGAGATGGGGGAGACCTGTCCTCTCCCTGGTCCCACGCCGCAACACCTTGAGATGCCTGGGAAAGAGGATCGGCTGCTGCCGGAAGTGGTGCGAGGAGCGCCGGGAGCTGGGAATACTGGTGCCACACGTAAAGACCCCAAACCATACCATCATCACCACGACTGCCAGAGCTATGCTGGAAAGGTCTCTGAAAGATGCCATCTGCTGCCACTATGCCGAAAACCTCAAGTGGAAGCCAGACCAGGGCAAGATGTTTGAGGTGTCCAGCTAGTATTTGAGGTGTCCACTTCCTCCCCGGGGGCAGCTTCACCAGGTTCGCTGACTGGCGGTTTGTCCACAGGGCCTGACTCAACTGCGTTCCCTTCAACGGAGCCATCCGCCATGGCAACCAGGACAAGCGCTGCAGGAAGTGCGGCTACGCAAACGAGACCCTGCCGCACGTCCTGTGTGGATGCAAGCAGCACTCCAGAGCCTGGCAGCACCGCCACAATGCCATCCAGAACCGGCTGATGAAAGCCATCCCACTGTCCCTAGGGAAGATCACCCTCGACTCCGCCATCCCTGGGACAGACAGCTGACTGTGACCCAACATCGTCGTGACAGACGCAGAAAAGAAGAAGGTCCTCTTGGTAGACATCACGGTGCCTTTCAAAAACAGGTCACCAGCCTTCCACGAGGCCTGAGCACGGAAGGAGTAGAAGTACACCCTGCTGGCCGAGACCCTGAGAGCCCAGGGTTAGGAGGTCCAGATGCACACCCTGATCGTGGGAGCCCTGGGCTCGTGGGACCCCCACAACGAGCCAGTTCTGAGAACGTGCAGAGTCAGTCGACGCTACACCTGGCTCATGAGACAGCTCATGGTGTCCGACACCATCAGGCGGTCCAGAGACATTTATATGGAACACATCACAGGACACCACCAATACCACACTGAGTAACTGAGACCGCTGACAGGGAAATAACCCACTTCCTTCCCTGACGAACCAAGGGACACACCCAACCCATGTACTTATCCGCCACACCGATACTGATTTGGACTCCTTATTCATTCCATAGGTGGTGTACCCGAGCCCATTAATCCACTGACACTTTAAAAACCTTTGCACCCCAATCTGGGTCTATATTGGTTATGCAATATGTATGTATCTCTTCATCCTTGCAACCGATACCGGTAACCCATCATAACCCAAGCCTGACCCCAGATGTACAGTACCTTCCCTCTTAACTTGTGTCTATTTCATTTTAAACACTAACTTCAATAAAATTTTTAAATCTAGCCTTAGTGACATGCTCTTTATTTTACTTTTGCTCATTTATTACTTTTAATGAAACTCATAAAGCACATATTAAGGCATTTTCCTTTACTATGCAATTTGAGTTAAAAACCACTGAGAACATGAGTGGATCAGCTGATCCCCCTCTGAGCCCAGAGAAGTCTCCTTAAAAATTAACTTGCTGGTTCTTACAAGGATGACAGGGCAGGGCCCTATTGGTGGTACCACAGGATGCCTCATACCGTGGTGTGCCTAGAGTCCTGGACTGACTTAATCCAGCTCTGGTAGCAGTAACAGAGGACAGGGGTAAAGGGCTATCAACAACAAGTGGTAATGCAGCAAAAGAGAATAAATCAAAGTTTCAGGGTTGAGAAAAGGTTATCTGGGGGGAAGATATTTTTTTCCCCATGGAAAGTTTCAATGAAAATAAAAATGATTTGGTTTCCATTGAAATTTTTCAAAATGTCTTTGGTTTTCACTGAAAATCCAAACCCCAAAAATTCTGAAGTTAAATTGATGAAAGACTGACTTTGTGCGTGTGTATGCGTGTGTATGAAAAGGGACATTTTCTACAAAACAAAAATGAATTTCTTTAAACAAAAATGAAATAAAACACACACAGATACCAACAATGCCCCATGCTCCCACACAGTCTCTTGTAAATGACAAATTTTCAACCAGTTCTAGTCAGAAGCCTCTTTCCCACAGCTGGCTCTGGTCAGCTGACTCAGGCTCATAGGGCTTAGAGCTAAAAACTGCAGTGTAGACAGTCTGGTTCAGGCTGGAGCCTGGGCTCTGAAACCCCATGCATCTACACTTCAATTTTTAGCCCTGCAAGCACAAATCAATTGGCCCAGTCTCTGAGACTCAGTGTCATTGGTTATTTATTGCAGTGTAGATGTACTCTATATCCCAGTGGTTAGGGCATCCATCTGGGAGGTGGGAGACAGTGGTTCCACTCCCTCTGTACCAATCACTCTTCACCACTCATCCACAGAGGAACAGCTTCACAAGAGAGACTCCCAGATTAGAATTTCCCATAGCTCAGTGGCTGGAGCCCACTCCTGAGTGGAGGCAAACACCTGTTCAAATCCATTCTCTTGCCTTCCTCCCTGGAAGAGAGGGAAGAATTGAATATGGGTCTCCCACACCCCAGCTGAATGCTGTAACCACTGGGCTAAAAGTTATAAGGTGGGCAGCACCACCAGCTCTACGATTTTGAATGGGACCCAATCCAGTAAGTGGCTGCTGAGAATGCCAGCTAGATTGTGCTCTGCACACCCCTTACATGGCTGAATGCCTATCTTCCTCTGGTCTATGAATCACCCTGGGACTTCAGCTGGAGATAGGCATCCAAGACACCTAGAGCAAGACAGTAGCGTGTCTGATCATAGGCAGAATATAGGCACCAAGGATACTTTTGCTTTGAAAACATAGGCTCCAAGCAAGTTTAGGTACCTACAGGGTTCAGGGGGAGATTTGTGGATCACAGTGGAGCTGAAACTGGGACTTTGGTGCCTAAGTCCCTTTGTGGATCTGGGCTCAGGTGCCTGCCACGAGTCTCCTCAGTTCCCCCTAAAGTCAATGTGAGTTCGGAGCTCTTATGATCAGACTAATGGAGGATAATACATTTTTTTAAAAGTCATCAGTATGAATTTGTCATGTAAAGTTAGTTGGAAGTTAGGTTCCTAATCTACTTATGTGCTTTTGCAAGGTGCCTAGGTACCTATTTGCATCTTTTGGTGCCTAAATATCTTTGAAAATCTGGTCCCTTGTCCCCAAAGCTGCAGGCATTTGAAAAGAATAAACAAGAGACAAAAGACATGATCCATCTTCACTTAAATCATTTGAGCTGAATATGCTTATACTTACCACAAAGTGTCAATACTGAGGTTAGTTTCATGTGAAACCTAATAGCAAAGTTTCAGAGTAGCAGCCGTGTTAGTCTGTATCTGCAAAAAGAACAGGAGTACTTGTGGCACCTTAGGCTGTGGCTACACTTAGCACTTCAAAGCGCTGCCGCGGCAGCGCTTTGAAGTGCTAAGTGTAGTCAAAGCACCAGCGCTGGGAGAGAGCTCTCCCAGCGCTGTCCGTACTCCACCTCCCTGTGGGGAATAACGTACAGCGCTGGGAGCCGCGCTCCCAGCGCTGGGGCTTTGACCACACTGGCGCTTTGCAGCGCCGCAATTTGCAGCGCTGGAGAGGGTGTGTTTTCACACCCTGCTGCAACGCTGCAAATTTGTAAGTGTAGCCAAGCCCTTAGAGACTAACAAATTTATCTGAGCATAAGCTTTCATGGGCTAAAACCCACTTCATCGGATGCATGCAGTGGAAAATACAGTAGGAAGATATATATACACAGGGAATATGAAACAATGGGTGTTACTATACACACTATAATGAGAGTGATCAGTTAAGGTGAGCTATTACCAGCAGGAGAGAAAAAAAACTTTTTGTAGTGGTAATCAAAATGACCCATTTCCAGCAGTTGACAAGAAGGTGTGAGGAACAGAGTGGGTGGGGGAATAAACATTGGGAAATAGTTTTACTTTGTGTAATGACCCATCCACTCCCAGTCTTTATTCAAGCCTAACTTAATGGTGTCCAGTTTACAAATTAATTCCAATTCAGCAGGCTACCATGAACACTGATTTTTTAGAAAGTAAAGAAGTTCATCACTGGCCAAAGAGACTTCACATTGTCCCCTGAAAAAGGAGAGAATTGAAATTTTTCAGCAAAACTTCAGTATTTGAGATATGGCAATAATTATCAAATTTCACCATCAAGCTAATAACCTGTATCTCAATTCTGATGTAAATATATACACTCTGAGCTATTCTGAGATGCAAATAAATGGCTGGTTGCTAACTGAATACTGAAGCCTTACATGGTCACACTGCAGCTACTATTTTATTAGAAGAAATCACAAGAGACAGAAGGGAATTTTGTTTTTTGTAAGCCTAACTTCAGTACTGAGAAAACTGGTTGAAACTATAGTAAAGAACAAAATTGTCAAACACACGGATTAACATAATTTGTTGGCGAAAAGTCAATGTGGTTTTTGTAAAGGGAAATCATGCCTCACCAATCTACGAGAATTCTTTGTAGAGGTCAATAAACATGTAGACAAGGGGGACCCAGTGGATATAGTTTACTTTGATTTTCAGAAAGCCTTTGACAAGGTTCCTCACCAAAGCCTCTTAAGCTGTCATGCAATAAGAGGGAAGGTCCTCTCGTGGATTGGTAACTGATTAAAAGATAAGAAACAAAGGGTACGAATAAATGGTCAGATTTCAGAATGGAGAGTGGTAAATAGTGGTGTCCCCCAGGGGTCTGTACTGGGACCAGTCCTGTTCAATACATGCATAAGTGATCTGGAAAAAGGGATAAACAGGGAGGTGGCAAAATTTGCAGATGATACAAAACTCCTCTAGATAGTTAAGTCCCAAGCAGACTTCTAAGAACTACAAAAGGATCTCACAAAACTGTGTGACTGGGCAACAAAATGGCAGATGAGATTCAATGTGGATAAATAAAAAGTAATGTACATTGGAAAACATAATCCCAACTATATATATAAAACGATAAGGTCTAAATTAGCTGTTACCACTCACGAAACAGATCTTGGAGTCATTGTGGATAGTTTTCTAAAAACATCCACTCAATGTGCAGCACCAGTCAAAAATGCGAACAGAATGTTGGGAATAATTAAGAAAGTGATAGATAATAAGACAGAAAATATCACATTGCCTCTATATAAATCCATGGTATGCTCACATCATGAATACTGTGTGCAGATGTGGTCGCCCCATCTCAAAAAAGATATATTGGAGTTGGAAAAGTTTCAGAAAAGGGAAACAAAAATGATTAAGGGTATGGAACAGCTTCCATATGAGGAGCGATTAATAAGACTGGAACTTTTCAGCTTGGAAAAGAGACAGCTAAGGGGGGATATGATAGAAGTCTATAAAATCATGACTGGTGTGGCGAAAGTAAATAAGGAAGTGTCATTTACTCCTCATAACACAAGAACTAGGGCTCACCAAATGAAATTAATAGGCAGCAGGTTTAAAACAAACAAAAGGAAGTATTTTTTCACACAACACACAGTCAACCTGTGGAGGTCCTTGTCAGAGGATGTTGTAAAGGCTAAGACTCTATCAGGGTTCAAAAAAGAACTAGATAAGTTCATGGAGGATCGGTCCATCAATGGCTATTAGCCAGGATGGGCAGGGATGGTGTCCGTAGCCTCTGTTTGCTAGAAGCTGGGAATGGGCGACTGGGAATGGATCACTTGATGATTACCTGTTCTGTTCATTCCCTCTGGGGCACTTGGCATTGGTCGCTGTCGGAAGACAGGATACCAGGCTAGATGGATCTTTGGTCTGAACAAGTTTGATATTCTTATGTTTTTATGTTCTTTTATGTACAGAACATTTAAAGGGGAAAAGGTTGCTCTTGCTATTAACATCTCATTATAATTATTTTAGGATTTCTGGAAACACACATTTGACAAAAGCAACTATTCATTCTCAAAGACAGTGCAGTTGGGGACATAGCATTTGACTGACAAGAGATGTAACTTGTCCTTACCTCTGCCAGTGACCTGCTGGGAGACCTTGAGAAAGTCACTTCACCTGTCTGTGCCACAGAATCCCCATCTGGGGACAGGGATACTTGTCTTCCATTCTAAAATACTTTGAGATCTATAGATAAATGGTGCTGTGTGGGCTCAGTCCTGTGAGGTGCAGAACAGAGCTGTGCAAATAACAGATTTTTGTATTCATTTTCCATTCGGGAAAAAAAAGTAATTCCAGGTCAACTGAAATGTGTCCTTCAGCCTGAAATGCAATGTCGAAAAAGCTTTTAAAAATGAAACTGAAGTAAATTTATAAAGAAAAAGTTCTTACAAATTTTTAAAAAAACGTGTTTTGTTTCAGCTGCAGAATTTGTTTGGTTTTGGCCAAAGTAATTTGGTGAATGTGACACAAATTCGAGAGGTGTCAAAGTCGACCCAAAGCCACATTTTGCAGCAAAAAAATTTTGGAGGAAAAATGTTGCCTAGGTCTAGTGCTGAATACTTTCAACTCCCACTGACTTCAATGGGAGCTGAGGGTGCTCAGCACTTCAGAGGAGCAAGCACCTTTCAGAATCAAGCCCTTTTCACACATGTACTCCCCACCCCCTTCTCATCCTCACCCAAAATACAGTTCAACAAACTTTTAGGTTATATTTTCCCACACTGAAGCTTCTTTCACACAATTTTAGCATTTCCCTCATGGGATCCTGATTTGTGTTTGTCTGGATTGCTAGACAGAACGTCACTCCTTTATTAGCCATAACTTCATTTCTAGTACATTTCCATATAATTATAGGTTAACAAATATGATTAATCTGGGATGCTACTTAGTCTATCACACAGAACTACCCACCCATTACTTCAGAATGGTGTGAAACTTTGGAGGCCCCTAAGTTAGAAATTCCATATAAAAGAATAGCAAAACAGGAAAGAAGCTACATAAGGGCCTTGAAGCTATAAACTATGGTTAAAAAAAAAAGGTGCCATATAATATATTTTCCTAATGTTAGCACACAACACCGAAAAAAATGTATCAGGGAAGGATATATTTTCTCTAACTCAGAAGTTATTGAATGTATAGAACCAGGAAACACATAGTGGAAAATATCCATTGGCTTCTCCCACACACAAATCCCCAGTGAGACAAGGCGATGCAGATACAATACCATCAGTAACAATACAAAGAGAGTGGACATTAAGGTCCCAATCCTGCAGTTGGGTCCATACGGGTGTGTAGCAGGGTGAAACCCTGCTCCTGCTGTGAAGGGGTTAAAAACAGCCCTGGGAAGGGGCCGGGGCTTGAGAAGACAGCCTTTCGGCTGGGCCGATTGGGGAAGTGGCTGCAGCTGGGGCCACGCCCCAAACTGAGCCAAGGGCCTTATAAGAAGGCCAGGGAAGCTAGAAGCCAAGACAGTCTCTCTCTGCCTTCAGAGAGAAGGGCCTAGCTGCAGGGAACTAGACCGGATACCTGAGTGAAGCAGGGCTGGGGAAAGGCTGAGGAGCTGGGGAGCTCCAGCCTAGAAAGCCCCAGGCTGCAGCCTAGCTATAGGCCAACAGGTACTGGGGGTTGCAGAGGGCAGCCCAGCGGTAGGCCAAAGCAGCAGGTCCAAACCCTCCTTTGCCGATGATGAGTTGGCCGATACTGCAGTCTGCCCCAGGACATGGGGCTAGACAATGACTGGCAGTAGCCATACACTGAGGCAAGGTGGGGATAGAGGGTGGGGATTCTCTTGGAGGGGAAACCCTGAGAGAAAGGGGTTACTGCCAGGGGGCAGCACCCCCATGTAAAAGGGCACCGGGTCCAGGGAGGGGCATGGGGGCCAGAGAACAGGTGGATCACCGGCCTGCAGAGGGCGCTCCAGCGCTGGAATAGAGCTAATTCCTGGAGTCACCAGCAGGAGGCGCCGCAGGGGTGAGTCCAACCCGTCTACAGGGTGGGCCTTTGTACCCATGTAGAGCCCATTGATTTCGATAGGGCTCTACGCTTATGTCAGGGTCTACCCTCAGCGATCTGTTTCCAGGACCGGGGAGGGGGGCCTATGTTCCTCCAATGTTGCTAACACAGCTTCATATTGTTAATAATTTCATCAGAAAATTGGTGTGGAACTCAGTTCTACTTGGGCAGATTTCTAACTAAACTTCATGCTGACCACGTGCACCTGATAGTAAAGCCAAAAGGTTCTCTTTAAAAAATGGACCATACATCATAGCTGTAGTTACACCCAGACCATTACTAGTGCTATTAGCCACTGTGTACTTGTGACAACTTAAAAAAAAAAGGCAAAATAATTGAGGCCATTCTAAAGATCTGATTACGGTTTTTTTCATTGGTTCTGCTCATGTCTAGCTGAGATCAAATGAAGGAATGAACAATGTCTTACCTATTTGATACAGTTTTTCCTGACAGCTTTACAAAATGATGTGCATGGCAGATTACTTTTTCTAAAAATCCTGCTTTTAGAGTCATATCAGCCATAATAATGTGACAGGTTATCTTGTCTAATATGCTTCTCTAATATGCTTTCTTTGTATGTACTGAACTGTAACACGTCATTCTTACTTATTAGTTATATTGTGGGAGGGTCTAGGCTCCTGATCTCTGATTGGGGCCCCTATTCTCATAGGCACTGTCCATGCACATAACAAAGAGATGAATCCAACTTAGATTTTAAGACGAGAGGGATGCAACAAACAGACAGGGGGAGCACGAGGAAACAATTAGACAATACACTTGTCACCACAGCTGATTGAAATCTGCTAATAAGGCATTTTGATGGGCAGCGCACTAATAAATGTGCCCTTTTACATTCTAATACAACATGATTTACTTCATGGATTCAGCTGCAGGGTTTAGGCTTAAGTCTCCTTCCTCACATGAGCTAATACAAATGGTATGGCTCCTTCACAAAATATTCCAGCTAAACTTTTGCGGTTTCCTATGCCCATGTAGCAACCTCCCTTAAACAAACAGGCAAACAGATGGACTGAGAGCTCCCACTATGATGCCTCTTCTTGTATCTTTGTTTTCACATTCATTATTGCCACAAAATAGTTGGCAGATTAAACAATTGTTGCTTCCATTTGTTCGTTTGAGCATAAAAACACAATTCTGTAGCCTCATACAGCTATTTAATTATTTTGTACAAACACAATCAGACTGAAAATACCTTAAAAATGGATTATGGATTACAACATATCATTTTCAAACTCTTCATTGTATCATTAATATTGGATTGAAGCAGCTTCAGGCACATCTTGATCTCACGGGCATCCTCCCCACCAGTCTGGTTTTAGGCATGGGATTGGCATACAGGTTGGGGGGGGTTTATCTGTAGTTATCTGGTGATGGACACAGATATATCCACAGCTGATTACAGAGTAGAATAACAGTTTGCATATGAACTCCAAGCAACAACTTGAAATGGGTCTTCCAATCTTCCAACCTCACAATTTCTTTTCTCTGTATTGCTTGTTTTGACAGCACCACTACCACAATATCCATTCTCCCTCTTCTCTACCTCAGTAATGCTCACACCAGCACATTTGTGCACATCTGTGAAAAGGCACCTGCTACGAAGCTCCTCAGTCCATTCTGACCCACAGACACCTGCTCACACATAGATTCTACACGGTTGTCATACAGTCGTCACACACATACCTGCACTCACATATGACAGGCTCACACCAGCCAGAGTTTAGTGATCTATTGGGCATTGTGTGCGATTAATTTCGTAGGATGGTCTTTAATACCAGGAAATAGGGAAATCCCCCTGTGATGGGTTGGGTTACAGAACCCCCTTGGGACTGTCACCTGAAGTGCTGAGACTACCTCTGAGCCCATTTTCCCTGCCAGCTTGGGACTTTAGTACCCTGTCTTGTTGAGTCAGACACACTAGCCTGCTGCAAACACAGATCCAGGTCTGAACCATGTCCCCTCAAAGCTACAGACTTGGCAGAAAACAGCTAAAGAAGTGCTCCTGTCTCTAGCACCCAGACAGCCAGCTCCCAGTGGGATCCAAACCCCAAATAAATCCATTTTTACTCTGTAAAAAGCTTATACAGGCAGGGCTGGCTCCAGCTTTTCTGCCGTCCCAAGCGGCAAAAAAAAAAAAAAAAAAAAAAAAAAAAAAGAGTGGCAGCACTTCGGCGGCAGCTCAATCACACCGCTTCTTCGGCAGCGGGTCCTCCCTCTCTTCCTCTTCAGCGGCAATTCAGCGGCAGCTCAAAGAGGAAGAGAGGGAATGAGGGACCTGCTGCCAATTTCCCACCAAAAACCTGGACGTGCCACCCCTTTGAATTAGCTGCCCCAAGCACCGGTTCCTACACTGGTGTCTGGAGCCGGCCCTGTATACAGGGTAAACTCATAAATTGTCTGCCCTCTATAACACTGATAGAGGGATATGCACAGCTGTTTGCTCCCCCAGGAATCAATCACTTACTCTAGGTTAATTAATAAGCAAAAGTGATTTTATTAAATATAAAAAGTAGGATTTAAGTTGTTCCAAGCAATAACAGACAGAACAAAGTAAGTTACCAAGCAAAATTAAATAAAACATGCTAGTCTAAGACTAATACATTAAGAAACTGATTACAAATAAAAATCTCATCCTCAGAGATGTTCCAATAAGCTTCTTTCACAAACTAGACACCTTTCTAGTGTGGGCCTAATCCTTTCCCCTGACACAGTCCTTGTTCCAGCTCAGGTGGTAGCTAGAGGATTTCCCATGACTGCAGCCCCCTTCGTTCTATTTCACCCTCTTTTATAGCTTTGGCACAAGGTGGGAATCTTTTGTCTCTCTGGGTCCTCACCCCTCCTGAAAAAGCACCAGGTTTAAGATGGATTCCAGTACCAGGTGACATGGTCACATGTCCTGGGAGACCCCAAGCCTTCATTCTTCCCAGCTTGACTCACAGGAAGGCTTGCAAGTAAAACAGAGCCATCTACAGTCAATTGTCCTGGTTAATGGGAGCCATAAAGATTCCAAACCACCATTAATGGCCCACACTTTGCATAATTACAATAGGACCTCAGAGTTATATTTCATATTTCTAGTTTCAGATACAAGAATGATACATTTATACAAATAGGATGACCACACTCAGTAGATTATAAACTTTGTAATGATACCTTACAAGAGATTTTTTGCATGAAGCATATTCCAGTTACATTGTATTCACGCTCATTAGCATATTTTCATAAAATCATCTGGAGTGCAACATCACAGCCCCTCCCCCGCAACCCCCTTCCCCCAAAATCAGTGAGCTCTGCTGTACACCAGTGATGTTGTGAATGATCCTGCAAGGTTCTGTGAGCACTGTCAGCTCCCAGGGGCGCACAGGCCCCTGTGCTGGCACTCTGTACTGCAGTGAATTTCATCTACAATTCTCATTACTGTTTTGGGTGGAGTGGTTATTAAACAGCAAAGCATGAAACTTACAGAACTCCAGACAGTCTCTGTGTTCAAACATCCCATCAGCTAATTCTCATCCCAAAATGTGTCCCATAGGCCACATGACTGTCTCAGCTGCTCAAGCATGTGCTAGCGATGACCTAGACTTCAATTCAAATCTAATTGAGACAGTGGGGACTACAACTGAAACTATATTTGTGTCAGGAAAGGAAATCTATTTGACTTCAAAAATCCTTCTTCTTGATTAGAAAGGCTGTTGCACACAATAGATCCATTTGTTTAATGGCTTGGATAAAGTTTCTTTCTTTATGGACTGATGGCTTTGTAGGAGAACTTGTTTAGCATGTTTGGCTGTTACCCTTTACTTAAACCTGAAGAAAAGGGAGTTCTTTTTAAAAGGGTAATTTTCTTTTTATGGTATCTGAAAACGAACCCATGGGGATTTTGGACTGATTGAGAAAGTGTATCCCTGTAATCATTTTTTATTCAGTGGAAGAAAATGATGATGAGAAGGAGAGCTAAAAAAAATGCTTATTATAAACTAACTTTTTTTTCCATTCTCTTAGTTTAGGTAAACTTTTTTTTTCAAAAATAAAAGTATAAGAGTACAATTTTCAAAAGTGACTTATGATTTTGGTTGCTCACCTTGAGACACCTTAAAAGGGACCTGATATTTAGAAAGTGTTTCATTCCCACCATCTGTCACATTGGGTCCCTTTAAGATAGCTCAAGGCAGACACCTGAAAATATATTTATTTCCATGAAGAGAAGAATAAATTCTGGAGTTCAAGGAAAGGCATGAGCTTAGCATCCTGCAAACACTTATGTACATGTTTAGTTTTAAGCACAATTTCCCCCTTTCTAATACAGTAATAATGTTACTGTGGAATATGCCATAGTATAGAGGGTAGTGACTCATCTGGCACTTTCAGCAATCATGCCTGTGCACTTGACCTGCACAGAGTCATATAATTCAAACTAGCCATGTTCAAGTAAAGTTCAAGCATAATTTTCCTGAGTATTTGATTTGAAAATGCCTGTCAATTAGAGAGTGACTCATCCCACAGAAAGAATTACAGCAGAAATATTGATAATTAACTATGACGTGTTTTACCTGGGAGTATAGGCTGCTGTGGTGTTTAGATGCTGCTTGTTATTAGAACTGGGAGCCCTGGCTGTTGGAAGTCTGAAAAGACAGGAAACAGGAAAGAGGGGGAGGAGTTGAGGAGGCAGAGTGAGAGTTACAGAGGGTGCAGCAGCTTGGTAAAGGGGTTTCCACTGTAAATAAAGTCCTGTTGAAGTTTGTTAATACCTTGACTGGTTGATACAACATTTTGGTGACGATGATGGACCTTCTGCCTTTGAACCCAACTGCACCCATTCTGCAAAGCCCAGGTGAGCCTCCAATTGCTTTTACTGCCTGGATGCATATTTTTGAGACTTATCTGCTTGCAATCAGTGCTACAGAGAATTCTGAAGTAAGAAAGCTTGCTCTGCTAATCCACTGCCTTGGAGCAGAAGGGCAGTGAATATTTTACACTTTTCCCCTTGCAGATGATAAATATGAGACTGCACTCGCTGCATTAAAGAATTTTTTTGTGCCAAAAATGAATGTAGTAGCTAATCGCTACAGATTTTGCCAGCGTGAGCAGAAACCAGGGGAGACTATAATGCAGTATATTGCTTCCCTGAGGAGTCTGATTGTAACTTGTGACTTTGAGAATATGGCAGAGGAGATTATGCCAACACCCAGTCTGCATTGGATGACTTCACCATAGAACCAACACAAGACATTGCATTGGAACCAGGGCTTGAGAGACGGCCTGTCAGACCCAGACGACCACTTGCCTGGACTAGAGATTATGTTATGTAGTATCTACAGTGATTCCAATGTAATATTTTTGCCAATAGTATAGTGTCTTATTTCCTATTTGTTCCTGTGGTTAGAACAACAATGTTTATTTTATTTGGAAATGTTTCTTAAGAGAGGAGGGAATGTGGTGTTTAGATGCTGCTTGTATTATTAGAACTGGGAGCACTGGCTCTTGGGAGTCTGAAAGGACAGGAGACAGGAAGGAGGGGAGAGGAGTTGAGAAGGCTGAGTGAGAGTTACAGAGGGTGCAGCAGCAGCTTGATAAAGGGGCTTCCACTGTAAATAAAGTCCTGTTGAAGTTTGTTAGTACCATGACTGGTTGATACAACAGCTGCCCAGTCATACAAGGGAGAGTTGTGGAAAGACAGCGAGCCATTGGCTTAATGTAGCATATTAATTCCAAGGGTTAGATTTTCAAATTTGTTTAGGTCGGATCAGCCACAGAAAGAACCATAGATAGAATGGATCGGCTTGTTGGGGTGGAGGGAGTTCTGAGCTCTGCGGGATCAGGGCCTAATGTACGGTCTTATAATTTGTTCTATTCATTTAAATAATGTTCTTCTAAACTTGACAGCTTTACAAGATACATTTTTGTACAGCATCTGCCACAAAATGTCCCAGGAGTATTTGCAATACATATGTATATAAGCCCTAATCCTGCAAAGATTTATGCACATGCTTAATATTCACACTGGGACTAATCCCATTGAATTCTGAAGTGCAGAAATTCTGAACTTCTCGTTCAATTAACTAGACACAGTAGGATTTATTTTAGTAGTGTTGGTGGCATCAGGCATCTGTATTAGGCCTGAATGAACCAAAGTTATTCTATGCCTACCTAAAGGGCCCCATGTTAAACTGTAATCGACCTCACAAGCCAGTAACCGAGAATGGAATGTGTAGTAGCTAGTTATCTGTGCAACACTGATATCAGGAGGCAATAATTAGGCCTGCTTGCACCTGGCTAGAAGGGGGGGGGGGGAAAAGGGCAGGATAACAGAGGGAGTAAAACAAAATAACCAGTCAAGAAAAAGTCACTAACGAGATGATTTGTTTGTTGCCAAGTATGATTTAACCTGCTTAGTGTAATTGCTAGCCGTATAATGTATCCGCTATATGGGAACTAGGAGAGGGGGGAGTGAAGGGGGATGAGGAGTGGGGGTAATAGAGATGCTTAGCTGAAATCATGTATAAAGAGAGAGAGCTGCTTTTATCTGTGCTGCTTGATTTGAGACGTGTGTGTCTCCGAGCAACCAGCGCTTTGAGATCTCAAATAAACTTTGTCTGCTTCTCCACCTTGGTGTGTTTATTGGAGTGAAGCACACCGGGCAACGAACCACTGTTGCTGCTGCCTTGAGCATTCTGTGCCGGCAACAGTAGAGACTAGTAAATTAACAACAATGGGACCATGTGAAGGGATTCACTCACTACAGAAGCACCTCCTCATGGCCAGGCATGGCATAATGTCTGTGTCCCTGTATGGTGCTCCCTGTTGACAGTTGGTCCATTGCTGCAATGATCTCTCTTCCTTTAACTAAGCCCTCTGGCCGGGTCACAATTTAATCCACCATTTCCAGGGTTCTCTCTCCCCCTGGCATTCCAAATCCTCCCCTTCTTCCAGGGGGCACCACCAGAGCCTGCTGCAGCCCAGTTGACTGCTTTAGGCCTCCCAGCTGCCTAAAAAACAAGGCCGGCCAGGCATGCTAGTGAAGGCTAGAGTCCAGTTCCTCTTTCTATAAGCTAGCAGTTCCTCTTTCTATAGGCTGGCAGTGCTAGGAAACCTAGCATATTTTGACAGAGCCATACTTCCCTGAGGTTAGGAACCCTTGTTGTGGAAGCTCCAGAATCCACAGAGTTAGAAGCACAATTCCCCACAGATCCCCACGCTCCACAGATGTAGATTTCTATGATCCATGCCTCTGTCAGCTCTCCCCTTAACTCCCAATTGAAGCACTAGAACTAGACTCAGTGATATGACCCTTGTGGAGTTTCCTGGCACCTTCTGTCTACCTTCTATAGGGAGTTCTACCAGAGCAGACAGGATGGTCTCTGTGAGGGAAATTTGAGCAAATCATGGAATAGCAATGAGGGATTATGTACTTTGTCCTTTGTCTGTGTCTACACTAGCTTTGTCTTCAAATTTCCCATTGTTTCACTACCAGTGTTACAGATAGCACCAGTAGGAGCACCAGCCACTGTTTTTTTAACTTCTATGTTATCTCAGAGATGGTCTAGATGGCACAAGGGCTAAAATGTTGGTAGCTGGTATATACTGGTGCTAACATCATTGCTACAATTACTGGAGCTACCCTTCTGGTAGCACAACAGTGGGAAATCTGAAGAAAACTGGAAGACCACAAGGCCTGAGGGAAGCAAAAGTTTTAACAAAGTCAACATCTGTTATTGTGAAATAAATTGATTATATGTCATTCTGTTCTGTGAAGGACAAGGATTTAAACAACAAATACACAAGTTGTCTTTTGTGTAGTGAGCTTTTTATTAATCTTGAGAAATTGTATTTTTCACAGCAGCTATTGGCAGGAAACTTTATTGCAGTCATTACATGAGTTTCCACTGTATTCGTGATCCATGCACCATTGGCTGTTAGCTGTTTATAAATGTGTGACACTGAGCATTTGTCTTTGTTGCAAAGTAATTAATGTGTGATAATGAATGCTATTAGAAGTGCAAAGAAGATGCTATCAGAGTAAATCAGTTCTAGAGAGGTCCACAGGATTGAAGTATAACCTTGTGCTGTGTGTACAGGAACACATGAAGCTTTCCCATAGCAGAGAGTAGAAAAACAAAACTAATGAAATGATGGATGAGTGGGGGATTCCAAAGTAAGCTGGAAACAAAGTTTGTCAAATAAATAGCAACAAAATAGCAGCTGGTTAGAGAGTGAAGAAAGAGGTAAAAAAGCAAAGACAAATGGAATTCTCTCTTACAGTCTATTTCCCAAGTCAAGCTTTTATAGAAGTCTCTTGGAGAGTGAAATGTCCACTGCCAACATTAAAACTGTAGTTTGAAACTAGTGGACACATTGGGGCAGATTCTTAGACTTACTTGAGCTTCTTTGTGTTGACCTAGTGGAATCCAGGGTCCAGGTTAGATCTTTCCAGCTAGGAATTCCCTTGGCACGGAGGAATTCCCAGTGAGCAAGAGCCATCACCGGTTCCTACATTGCTTTCTCTGATGCTTCCGGTGAAGGGGGTATTTTAAGAGCATAGTCATGGCTGAAGTGTGTTCCACTGCTATCACTGGATGGATGGTCACTTATCACAATAGCCAGCTGATATAAATTAGAATAGCCCGCTGGGTTGCTTTAATCTACTGGGGTAATGGGAAATGAATGGTTTTAACTAAACTGCCACAAAATTTGTCAAGTCATACTCTGCAGCCACGCCTGGGACCAAGTTCTGCAGACTTCAGTACAGTTTTAATGATGTTGTCATGAAATGTGTATTCCATTTCAAACATCACTGGATTTCAAATGTAAGTTATAAAATGAGGAAAGGAACGCAAATTATGAATAATTACATAGGGCACTTTTCAGATAAATAGGCGCCTCCCACAGGCATCTAAAAATTTGGAAGGGCTCCATGAGCAGCTCAAGATTTTCATGTCACATTCATTTTTTATTCCTCTCTCATCACAGGCGTGTTGGTCAGAGAAACATGTTGGCATGAAAATTCTCTCTGCACTTTTTGTAGTGCTTTTCATCTGAGGATCTCAAAGCACTTTCTAATATTAACAAATTAACGGTCAACATCCATGAGAGGAAGGTAAGTCCATATAGGGTTCATCTTCACTACCACTGAAATGCAGCAGAACAGGAAAGGAAGAAATCTGTTTCAATTTGAAGTTGGTAGGCAGATAGTAATTATTTGGGGCTTGTATCTGCTACCAGTGCAAGTGATAGAAAAATTCTAGTTGACTTCAGTGAGGTAAGATTGGGTGTCTGATCTGAAATATCCCCGGAGCATTGGTGTTAACACCTTTGTTGTACCACAATATTCGTACACTGATATGCAGAATATCAAGCTTCATAAATGATCTTTTCATAAAAAATGGGTAATACTGAGAACATATCAACAAGGTGAACTTGTGCACCTTCACCAGTATTATGTGGATTTATCCATTCCCTTTTTTGATCTTTTTGCACCTGATTCTTTTTTCGAGAAGCTTTTTCTTGGCATCTAAACTGAAAATATATTAGCAATTCTTCCAACGTTCTATGCAAGAAGAGAATATCCATGTTTCTCCAGCAACATCTATCACAGAAGGCCATGAAACAAATTTCCCCAAGAGAAGTGGTGGAAGCCCTGTTACTTGATACGTTGAATACTAGCCCAGAAAAATCACTAGTAGATGTGCACAGGGAACAATGTTGCCCTGACAGTGAGATGAAATAGATAACAGAACAAACATTTTCCATCTCTAGGTTTTAAGAGTGTATGTTCAGAAAACTAATCACAACTGACTTACTGTTCAAATTCAAAATAAAATAAAATCACATCTACTTGACTGATAGCTTGGTGAGATCTAAAATTCTTCTAGACAAAATTCCAATATGCAGTATTGCAAAAACTGCAAGCACAAAAATCATGAGGTTTTTTTTATAAACTAATAATTATAAATTGTGTTATATTTAGTTTGCGCTCCTGCTTTTTTAATCTTTAGAGGGAAGGCCCCACCCTAGTGCTGCCAACATTCATACAAAGTCCCAGGACACCTATTCATGATTTCAGGTTGATTTTGAAAGCTCTTTGTGCAGATGAGTGCTTGAATCACTAAAAGTTATGGGATGGGCAGCACCACCATCACCTCCACTTCCAGACAGACTTTGAATGGGCCTCTGAGCACACTTACTGGATTGGACGCCACCCACAAGTTAGGAACCTCTACTTTCCACCAGTTCATGGATCACTCTGGGATTTAGGCAGAAGATAGACATCTGTGTAACTAGATGGAGGCAACAGTGTGTATGCCCAGATGCTAGGTGCTATGGAACTTTTACTTGAACATTTAGATGCCAAGTGAGCTTGGGCACTTACAGCATTGGTGGGAGTTTTGTGGATTGCAGTGGAGCCTAAAACTTTGATTTAGGAATTTAACACCTAGATTTAGGCACCTAAGTTTGGGGTTTGCACACCTAAGTACCTTTGTAAATCTCAGCCAAAGTGTAGAAGACACTGCCTAGTATAACTTAGTTTGATAGACATATATCATACATTCCTAATCTACGTGGTTTAAAAACTGTTTAAAAATCCAGGTCACTGTCCCATAATTCACTACACAGGGCAGAGCCACATTTATAAAAACTAATGAAGCCCTGCTCAGATGCTCGCTAACCTGGTGGCAAATATAATAAATTTATATGGAAAAATCTTCCTAAAAGTAATTTTTTTGTCATTGGCCTCATGTCTGTGACAAACGTACAGACAAAGCACCTGATTCTGTGAAGATTTATGCCCAGGAGTAACTTTCCTCATATGCATCCGACATGCATCCGATGAAGTGGGTATTCACTCACGAAAGCTCATGCTCCAATACGTCTGTTAGTCTATAAGGTGCCACAGGACTCTTTTCTGCTTTCCTCATGTGAGTAACCCTGTTGTTCCAAATTCTGCTCTATGGGACTGACCCAACAATCATTACAAGAGCACAGACTAGTTTTCAAATAATCCAATATGTTATGATTGTCATGGTTATGGGACTAGCTACACTCAGTCCCCTTCCTCGTCTCTTTGAGTACAGCCCTCAGGTATCAGGTGGTGTGCATTTACCTCTCCTGGGATGGAATCCCACAGTTCTCTTGCTCTGAGATTGGGTGCTGGGTTACAGTACTGTGTATTAACTGTGCTTACCTAGCAGGTCCAATTGGGTTTGCCATGTGTGGTTCTTCCCTTCAGGAACCTGCAACCAATAGTAAATACAATGACCAGACAGCCTTCTTAAACCAAAGTATTGATTAAACTTAACAGCAGAAGCAAAGCAGAGTATAAGAGATTTAGGACATGGCTTTATAGCAATAAACAGTCTATATATAGATCTACCTTACCTAAAGTCTTGGCAGTACCCTAAGAAAGCCTCCATTTAATACATTTTCCAATAAAATACCCCCTCTGAACAGAAAGCATTCTCTTAGAGTCACTATAACAATTTATAGTCTTTTTAATTTGTTAGTTCATGGTGTGACGGGTCCCCTCGCTGGGGGTGCACCTGGAACTGGGGTAGCACTGAGCCTTCTGACCCACTAGCCTGGGCTCCCTCTCACACTGTGCTCCTGGGACAAGCTGCAAAGCCCTCCAAACTTGCACTTTCACCAGCATTCACACAGGCAAGGACACACCCAGCTGCAGTTACATACAAGCTTTCTAACCACCAGCCTCCCAGTCTAGGACCCCAGAGGAGTCATGCCCTGGTCAAATCTGGCCAGTATATGGGTTTAACACCCGGTCCGCCTCTCCCTGAATGTGGTAGACAAGCAAAGATTTTCCCCCAAGCACTCCATTCAAAGCTCCCTGGTTTAGATTAAAACAAAAACAAGTATATTAACTACAAACGATAGATTTTAAATGATTATAAGTGATGCCAAACAGATCAAAGCAGATTGCCTAGCAAATAAACAAAAAAAGACAAACTAATCTTACTATATTAGATAGACTGGATATGAATTAGCAGATTCTCACCCTAAGAGATGATACAAGCAGGCTGCAGATTCTGAAAGGGCAAGCTGCACTGGCTTTATAGTTTGGAATCACCAAATGTTTCATACAAATTCTAGAAATCCCTTTAGCCTGGATCCAGCACTTCCCTAAGTTCAGTCTTCGTTCCTCAAGTGTTTCCAGGAGTCTTCTTGTGTGGGGAGTGGAGAACACCAGATGATGTCTCTCCTTGCCTTATATAGCTTTAGCATATGGTGGGAACCCTTTGTTCCAAAGCTTGGTTCCCAGACCAGTCTGTGGAAAAATACTGACATCCCAAGATGGAGTCCAGCATCATGTGGCCTGGTCACATGTCCTTGTAGAGTCATAGCAGCCATTACTCCCAGGCTTTGTGGAGTGTTCTGAAGAAGGCTCACCGGGTGGGAGATAAGATTCTCCTAACGCCTATTGTTTTCCCTAATGGTTCATTGCCCTGAATAGGCCCTTCCCAGCCAGCTATCTAGACTGAAAGCATCTTGTCTAGTGGCTGTTACTTAGGTGTAACTATATTTGAAATACAGATACATAGTCAACAGTCATAACTTCAGATACAAAAATGATACATGCATACAAAGAGGATAATCATGTTAAGCAAATCACAACTTTTCCAATGACACCTCACATGACTTATCTTGTACAAAATGCATCATAATTATGCCATAATCATATCATAATAATATCACTGTGAAGAATATGGGGTGTAGTGTCACACCTGGCATTGACAAAACAAGTTGTGTAACTTGGCTGGAGTCTGAAAGGTAAGCTCTTTATAGTTACTAACACAGGCGTTGTCTATTAGCCATCCCAGGAAGTACCTAATCTTGAGTTACTGTTCTGCCTTCCTGTTTGTTTCCCAACAGCCTTTTTGATTTAATCCAGTATAAGTATATGGTAAACCTCCCAATATGTAACCCAATGTAGTCATTCAGTAACTAGTCCAATAACCATGGCACATACAATATTCATAAATTATTACAGAGCATCCCATATCCTTCACAAACATGCATTTTTTTCCAAATGAGCCCTTGACTCAATCATTTGCTCATTTTTATATTACACACAGTGAACTAAGCAGGGCTACAGAGGACCCCTTCCTACTGTCATTGTGCATCGTATATGTAATGTACTCTTATTGTCTCATAGGCCACGTCTATACTTACCCGCCGGGTCGACGCGGCGAGTTCGCCTTCTCGGAGTTCGAACTATCGCGTCTGATCTAGACGCGATAGTTCGAACTCCGAAAGCGCCGCGGTCGACTCCGGTACTCCACCGCGGCAGGAGGAGTTGCCGGAGTCGACCTTGGAGCCGCAGAGTTCGCTTCCGCGGCGTCTGGACGGTAAGTCATTCGAACTAGGGTAGTTCGAATTCAGCTACGTTATTCACGTAGCTGAATTCGCGTACCCTAGTTCGAACCAGGGGCTGTGTGTAGACCAGGGCATAGACACAATACAACAAGATGGTGCATGTATATAGGACTAGAGAATAAAAGTTATTATGCTGTATTTAAATGCTCAATCAACATGAAATGTTGATCTTTTAAAAAATGTGTAATAAGTAATATCAGGTATTATTACTCTCTGCAACTGTTGCGGTGTTATAATCACATATGCCTATTTTAAAAGTGTTCTTGTGTTCCTTTTTGCTATGTGGAAAACACAGTCAACACAGAAAAATTGATTAAAGCCCCATTCTTGCAAACACAAAAGGAAAACTTATACTAACTCTTACCAAATTCAGAAAAAAATGTAAAAATATATTTTTCTTTTGATCTCTTTCAATTATAGTAAATCTGGCTTTACTTGTTACAATAATAGGTTAAAAAATCAGAAAGAAGCATGGTTTTTAAATTGATGATGTCCCTTTAAGAAATACTATGTTAGAGGCAGTTAAACATTACATCTTAATGCAAATGTACAAGGGGACAAGTTAAGTTTGCACATGCAAATTTAATTTCGGCACATCCACACTTATGAGTACTTACCTGTGCAACCCTAATGTTCTTTTCAGATATGGGTTTTTGTTTGGTTGGTTTTTGTGTCTATAAAGTCATATCAGTTTAGTTACTTTAAAGATGCACATGGCAAGAAGTGCTGCCATCTTCTTCAGAGTGGGTACCCTTTGCTCCACACTTTGTTTCACAGTTGTTTCATCCTTTATTTGTTAACGAACTAGTAGATTGAAAGGACAAGTGTTCAAACTTGTTTTTCACCATGTTGAAAGCTAAAGGACCAGGGCCGGCTCCAGACCCCAGCGTGCCAAGCAGGCGCGTGGGGCAGCATTGTCGTGGCAGGGCGGCATTTGGCTCCGGCGGACCTTCTGCAGTCATGGCTGCGGGAGGTCCACCGGAGCCCCAGGACGAGCAGACCTGCCGCAGGCATGACTGCGGAGGGTCCCCTCTTCCCGCGGCTCCGCTTGAGCTCCCGCAGGCATGACTGCGGCGGGTGCACTGGTCCCGCGGCTCGAACGGACCCGCGGGACCACGGGACTGTCCGCAGCCACTTCTGCCCCGGCCGCGGGACCGGGGAAGGGCGGCGCGAGCGGCACGGTGTGCTGCCCTGCTTGGGGTGGCGGAATTTCTAGAGCCGGCCCTGTAAAGGACCTACGGGTTGTTCTGGTTTCTGTTATCTTTCCACTTTGATTTTTAAGCATCGTAGTTTTAGTTGCTAAGACATAAACTAGGAAGATGGAGTTAGCTTGCAGAAAATGCATTATTTAAAAAACAAATGGAACTGAACTGAAATATTGATAGAGCTGCCTCTGCTCTTAGCCTACATCTGCACTTGGAGCTAGGGGAGTGAGCCCCTGTTTGTGTAGACATACTCGAGCTAGCTCTCATCGAGCTAGTGTGCTAAAAATATCAGTGTAGCCGGGCTAGCCTAGGCAGCAGTGAGAGGCAGTATGTGCTCACCTTCCTGAGTACAAACCTGCCTGGACCCCGGGGGTACATACTCAGGTGGCTAGCCTATGCCTCTGCTCACCACTGCCCATGCTACTGTGGCTACACTACTATTTTTAGTGTACTCTCTTGATGAGAGCTAGTGTGAGTATGTCCATGTGAACTGTGAATCACACCCCTCGCTCCAAGCACAGATGTAGCCCTAATTTCTTAGGTAAAAACAATGTTTTCTGTTTACTTGAGGGAAGCTATAAAATAGTGTTATCTCCTCATGATTACAAACCCTAATGCACATAACCTAAAAATTAAAAACTTGAAAAAAGTCAAGGAGTCACTAATCTCCATTATTTTACTTAATTCTTTTTCAATTTGTAATGTGCCTAATAAATAAAATACTCCAGACTCATAAAAAATATTTTAAAAATTCTTAAAATTGCATCATCTTAGATTTATCTTTAATTAAAAAAATCCCCAAGTCAATAAGTCTAGATTTCTACCCTCTCAAACACAATTTTCTGCCTGATTAATTGAGCTATGAGTCTCCCATTGACTGGACTGGCACAGGATTAAGCCTTGAAAGCCTGGTGAAGAGACAGGCATTGCAACTTATCCTAAAGGTCAGTTAATATGGGCTGTTGAACTGAACAAGGAAGTAAATTCCAGAGACTAGGGCTATCCACCTACAATAAATACCCTGCTGTCAACTCCCAGACATACAAACAAAAATGGACTGTCATCCTATATGTCTCATCTCTTTCTCAATTGTGGTAGTATAACATAGGAAGAGGCAGTATTCTCGATTCACAGGACACTAAAGAGATTTATAGTTTTAAACTAACAACTCAGATTGCATTTTAAGAAGAAAATGGAGGTTAGTGCACTTTATGGAGCATTCAAATCTGGAGATTTCCTACAGTTCTTCTAAGGTAAGTTATCTTCTCACACACAAAAATCAGGTTTCTTATCACTTCTTCTTCTTCTTATACAACCATAATCCCTTCTCATTCACTTCCTATATCAAGCACAAATGTACTTTAGGGTTTGGCTACACTTGCGAGTTACAGCGCAATAAAGGAGCCCTGGGCGCACTAGCTCACTACCCTTCCACACTGGCAAGACACGTAGAGCGCTCTGACTCCACGGCTACAGCGCTGCTGGTACTCCACCTCTGTGAGTGGAATAACATTTGCTGTACCCCTGCAGGAGCGCCGCGGAGCCAGTGTGAACGAGGTGTTGCATTACTGCTCTCTGATCAGCCTCCAGAAACATCCCATAATCCCCTTAAGTCAAGCGGCCACTCTTGTCATCCTTTTGAACTCCTGTAGGAATGCGGAAATGCCCTTTCAAAGCTCCATTTCTGACAGCCGGCATGCAATCCATTACTGTGGAATGCTGTGTGTGAGGGAGAGAAGCAGAGGAGGACAGGGGGGTCTGAACTTACAAGACAGCATGCTGACATGCTCTCAGCCCCCCAAAAACCCACTCTCTCTCCTCCCACATACACACAACGCACTCCCTGTCACACTCCACCCCACCCCTCCCATTTTAAAAGCACGTTGCAGTCACTTGCATGCTGGGATAGCTGCCCATAATGCACCGCTCCCACTGCCGCTGCAAGTGCCGCAAACGTGGCCACGCCAGTGCACTTGAAGCTGTCTGTGTGGACAGACTGCAGTGCTTTTCCTACTGCACTCTACAAAGCGCTCTACATCTGCAAGTGTAGCCATGCCCCTAGTCTTCTTCCAAAGAGGCTTCTCTTGATCTCTCTCCATTAAGCAGTGCACCCCAACAGACTTTCCCCCAATCTTTTTTCCATTCTCTGCATCCCTTAGTCGAGGTATAAAGTCTTCCCTGTTGTAAATTACTTTGTGGTTGCTCCCTTATGCTTCACACTGGGGCCAGGGGAGCTGGAGCCACACCGCCAGGCAGACTGGGGGGGGCTGTGGCTGTGACACCCAGCTGCCTGGTGCTAGGGCCAGGGGCCATGGAGGGGTACACTTGGATAGTGTGTGGTGGGGGAGAAGGTGAGAGGAAAGAAAGGGGCCTCGGGCAGAAGGGGTGGGGGCGAGGGCTAGCCTCCCCCAACAGCTGGTTCACCGGCTGCCCATTTGCCTACCTCTTCTTCACAAGGGTTAGGGAAGTCTTTTTTTTTCTCACTCATGTCATTATTTCAGCTAATGCTCATAACTTTACACATAACATTGCTACAGGCACTTTACCATATTACTGATCAGCAAGTTATGAGTTTTCAAATGATATCTCAGAGGACATACCTTGTATAAAGATTATTACAATAGTGTGTAGGGTGTGAACACAGGTGTGCGGTCCATCACACATTTGAAAAAAATTGTCTTTCAAACTGGCTTGTGACATTTTTCAGATTTAAAAAGAATCTTCATTTTTGTGTGCAAAATAAAAAAACCTTAAAATGAATATTTTGGTCACTCTAGTCACTTGGTAAGATTTTTAAAGTATTTTTCAAATATTTCATATTTTTTATTTGGGAAATGAATAAACCATAAATAAAAATGATTAAAAAATTGTAAAACCAACATTTTTTGAAAAAAATATATATCAATTTCTTAAGATCACAGCAACAAGCTTGATGTGGCCAGACACATAGAGGAAACAAAGAAAACTAGAGCTTTCAGGGGAAATTAAAAAGTATAGATGAACAAAAAAAGTTAGCTGGAGATGATAGCAGTGGTGTAGGGAGATAACAAGGATCAGAGTAACCCAGGGCTAGTGAGCAGGAGGTTTCATGGTATTAGTTATGCTTAAAAAGTCATAGAATCATAGAATATTGGGGTTGGAAGGGACCTCAGGAGGTCATCTAGTCCAACCCCCTGCTCAAAGCAGGACCAAGTCACCATTTTTCAACAGATATTTACAAAGTTATCACAGCCATTTCCATACAGAAGGAAAAACGATGGTACATCAGATACCTCTGTATGGTAAAGACTGACTTTTTAATGGTGACCACTGTAGAAGTTTCTGGTATACAGTTCTGATTTATTAGCAACACCAAGGAGAACATAGAAGACAAAATACAGAACATTGCTTGCAGACTGTCACTACAGAACCTTGTAAAGACTCAGACCCCATAAAGAATCCTGGCATGCTGCTGTATCCTAACAGAATGATATCATTGTCTCTTCTTGTGATGTTCTTAAATCCACATATTGATGTGAATTCAGAAAGAAGATCAAAGGCATCTCATCCCTATCTTTTCTTGCTCCCTCTCAGAATTTCACCTCAGCTTTACTTTGCAGAAGTGCAAAGGCAGCTTCAGTGGTTAATTTTAGTGTAGCAATTTTCTTTTTTAAGAATGTCAAACCTGCTTTTTGAATGCTGCTTGTGGGATTGCTGATAAAAGACCAGGAAAAACATGAGTGCACTCTGGGACTAGCTTTCTGAAGAAGCTCTTGAGTTCTGAGTACCATGGTTACCAGGGACACTGTGTCCTAGGAGACTTTTTTTCAGGTAGGACAATGGTCATTTAAGTGCATCACTAATTAAGGCCCTTTACTTTCCAGCTTCTGTGATATGGGGATTTGTCTAAAAGCAATTTTGATTCCTCTTACCCACCAGCACAGGTAGCAGTCAGCGTGTGCAAGCAGTGTTTGAAAGTGTCCACAGCTTCCAGTTATGCAGCACAATGAGTATTCCCCTTGTAGTGGGGTTGACACTGCTAGAACATCCATCATTCACTCATGTGGAATGGGCTTTGTAAATTAGATTGAACACATGTCAGTCTTGGATGGATGAGCTCAAACCCCCATTGCCAAATACCACAGATGGATGGTGTCACTCGGACCTTCAGTACCACCGATCTTTTCTCTATTACTAAGAAAGGTCTTGAGCATTATGGGATAAATTGGTCAAAAGACAATGGAGAGATTTTTTAAAAAATAACAAACCAATGGGTTATCTAGTCTTATAAATCTCATTTTCACTTAAAGTAAATAGTTCTTAGAATTACCAGATTTCTCTGTTCACATCTAGTAGAGCATAGACATGATCACACTATGTTATCTATTAAATACCTATTTTCTGTTAAAACAGTAACATAATTATCACTAGAAAAAAGGAATATGAATAACATTTATTAATTATCATTTACCCCACCTCTCATCAATACATATATATCTACCCCTTTCTCTACTCCTCCAGACATTGCTGCAGGTTTTGGCAGAATCAAGGATTTTGGATTTATTTCCACAAAGAATAATCATGGAGAAATGGTATCTGTTTAAGTGCTCTTCAAACTTAAGATATGTTCGTGCCTGTAAGGCAAACTCTTGAAATGGGGTGGTGCAGAGATACATCTTCTGTGGCCCCCAGAGAACACAAGAGAAGTATAGTCATTGCACCAATCCATAATAGGATGCAGCCTGGGCTTCCCTTCCCCAGCACCCAGCCAGTTCCATTCATTGGTTCAGAATTGGGGAGGGAAGCAATCTCCCTACTCCACTGTGACAGGTATACTCACAAGTTCTTGCCTTCACTCAATGCAAGGATTTTATCCGTGCTTCACCCCTGCATGGGAGTGCCAGGAGTGGGAAATTTGCTTGTGTCCTCTACTCCCCACCACTCTTCCATACTCATGAAGCGCTTGACACAGTGTGTCCCTAGCTACAAGGCTGAATTATTCCTCTGAGATCAATCAGAGCAGGTATGAGAGATTAGGTCAGGGATCGGCAATCTTTGGCACGTGGTCCGTCAGGGAAATCTGCTGGCAGGCTGGGAGAGTTTGTTTATCTGCAGCATCCGCAAGTTCGGCCGATCGCAGCTCCCACTGGCTGGAACAGTGAACTACAGCCAGTGGGAGCTGCGATCGGCCGAACCTGCGGACGCTGCAGGTTAACAAACCATCCCGACCCACCAGCGGATTTCTCTGACGGGCCATGTGCCAAAGGTTGCCGATCCCTGCTCTATGTTGATGTATTTACATCCTCTAAAACTAGGCAATCTCACCCTTTTCCTTCCTTCATACTTTTAAACCATCTTATTCATGTCTGTGTTTTTCAGTACTTGAATTTAATTTCTGAAGCAGCTGGACAGTATATTTTCAGTCTAAATGGACGCACTGTGTGTATCTGTAAGAAAAGTCAGTGTAATCACAAAGACAATACTTTATTTTTATATTTTGTAATGCGCTCCATGGATTGAAAGAGAAGCACAACACACTGACAATATTTTACGTCTTGCTTTCAGACCGTTCCAAAAAGAAATTATAATTCTATTGCCTTTATCACTCCCTTTCACCATGTTCCACAAGTTTGTCTCTCTCATAGGAACTGTCAAGTCCAGCTATGATCAGGTGCCAGAATTTTGATTTCATGGGTCAGAATTTCAAAGCGACCTCAATCCAGCCTCCATCATTTGCACACACAACTAATGGAATTCATAACTCCCAAACCCATTGCTTGTACACACAGCTGATTGCACTTGGGAAGTTGTATGTGGCACACTTTGAGCCCTTGGGTGAAATCTTGCCTTCATTGTAATCAATGGCAAACAGCCCATTGGCTTCCCAGGACATCACCCCACATTTTTATTATGTGCACACACAATTGTTTTGTGCAAGGTCACAAGAAAAAATTAAATGTAAACTCTACACATAGCCAATAAATCCATATTAGCCTATTTTTTGTCCATATGGTGCCTTGGATGAAGCCCAGAAAGGAAATAAGCTTTCAAGTCCTCAAACTCCTAAACTGCCACATTTCTGGGACAGATTCTATCTTACCTTCAATGGCTTCTTAAAGCAACTCTTCTTCCATCTGCCAATCATAGTAGCTACACTACGCTCATTCCAGAAGGAACGAGTAAGATCATGTGACTAGGCACAACTGACCACTGTAGCTCAGATTTCAAACATCAAGTTTTGAATACTTGCAGGGAACTGCTCACAATCACAGAGTGAACAAAATATTTAGAACATTATTGTAAAGTCAAGAAAGTCACCACCTACATGCTGGTATTTCATCAGCATAATGGGCAAAAATGGTGATTTTGCCATTGGCTTAATGGGAGCAGGACTGGGACAAGAAGGAGTACATAAACTATTAGCTCTGGTTTACTGGGTTGGCTGTGGACATGAGGTACCTCTATATAGAAATGGAACTTATATGTTTTCCAGCAAAGTAGAAAATGAGGGTTTTTTCCTAAGCCACTGTTACTTAGGCAGTAAATTAACAAAGTCCTATAATTTTAAAGCTGAGGCTTCTGCTGCAATATGGCTCTACATAACTGATGTCAGCTACCTAAAGTTGATCAAATTTATATGCTGGTGGTTTGAGATATGGAAGGTCTCTGCACACTAATCACTTGAGCTGTCAGTTGGAGATAGTATGATTAATTTTCCATGTACTACGTCTCCTGCAGCCCTGTGTTCATCTCCACGCATAAGAGATTTAAAAGCTCATTTTTGCAGCAGGCTTCTGGTGTATGTTTGTTTGTTTGGGGATTTTTTTCCTCTTCTTGGCACTTTGTAATTATTGTCAGTTTCCCTGAAACTTAATTCCTTTACAACTCTAAAGAAGTTGGAGAAACTGTTTTCAAAATGAATAAATAAAAATGTGAAGATGGCGCAGCTAACAGTTGCTGATCCTCCTGTGAGCAGAAGCAGGGATTTGGGATTACCACGCAATAGGGAGGATTAAGGTGCACAATTTCAATACCAGTTTCCTGATGGGTCTTTTATTCAGCAACATCAGACCTTGAAAAATGAGGTGTCACCTGCTGAATATAAAATGGGGGAAAGAGAGATGAATCTCTCTGCCTGGCTCATGCTATTATATAAAAAAAAATTACGTGATTTGGAATAGCTAGATCGAAATGTGCCTGAAACTCTCTCAGACATTTAAGGTTATTCAGAAATGAACAAGACCAGTCTGAGCCATAGGCAGTCACTTAGGCCGCTTCTGGATTTTCCCCCAAAGCACTTTACATACACACCACCTGAAAAGGGAAACTCACTTAAATACTAGTAAATTTCTCTTTGCGGCCCAGACATCAGTGTGGAGAGACTGATGGAGAAGGAAACTAAGTAATCCTAGTCACTTCCCTTCTGCTGTGAGGGAAGAAACTGTAATATATTGCAGATGCAGAAGAGACACACTATGCAGAGCCCAAGTCATTTTCTCTTTGTATGGGCATGGAAGGGCTGCAGCCTGGAAAAGTGTGGGGGAAATACAAGGTGCAAAAATGAAGCTAAAGGAAGGGGAGACCTGGAAGCAGACTGTCCTTTCCCATTGTGGGGCGAGTGTTTAATTGGACTGATAAGGAATGGCCACCCCTTGGGGTCCTGTTTGGATTGAGAGGAGATAAGGAGTGCTCTGGCTCCAGGCTGTTTTCCTTTGCTCTCCCCAAAAGAATGTGGGGTTTGTGTGGGGACTGAGCTTGGGAAAGTGGAGCAGAGCTCCTGCTACCCAGTGGTCAATCTGAGAGGAGAGAGCAGACTGGCTCCAGAACATCCTCCCTCTCCAGGGGGTTCAGCGTTCTTGCTGCTCAAAGCTGCCCTGCCCATTCCGCTCTCCATGTGGGGTAGCTGTCAGGTATGAGTTTCCTGCCTTGTGGGGAGACCTAATCCTTTTGGAGTGAGCAAAGAGTTTTTCCCTCTTGGCAAGACTGGCAAGGTGTTCAGTGGTGTTCATCTTCTTCACAACATCCGGGAGGTCTGGCAGGTGGGATAATAACGATAAAAGATTTTTTTTTTAAAAAAGGGAGGGGAAGTAGTAAACTATTGATAAATATTGCCACAACTTGCAGCCAGAGCAGGCCAGAGACCCAAGTGGGAATGGTGAATTCTATTCACGGGGGGGGGGGGGGGGGAAGGGTGTGGTGGGGGAGGCGAGGAGAGGTCTTTAGCTTTCACAGATTGAACTCTTCATCCCCTCTCATCACAGAACAGTGGTACGATTCAGCATTTGGCTGAATCAAGGAGTGAGTAGCAGGGGTCTGGTAACAGAGCCAGCCCTCACACCTGCTTTGCATTATGTGAGGCCTTCCACCTCACTTTGGACCTAATAAATTCCCGGTAGTTTTCTGGAGGGGAGGATAGCTGCCCCCATTCCTCTGCTCCCTTTAATATTAAAGATCATAGAGTTGTGGCTTGATACTTATAATCCATTTGTGGGCCTATGGCTTCATTTGGGGAATGGGGGTCCTGATCAAACAAGGACTATGGAAGATTACTGGAATCATTTCCTCTGGCTGCCACTGCACCTGCTTTTGAATCACCAATGCAACTAGAGTTGTTAGTAACCATGGTGGAGATCCAAACTCCATCTGCACTTAAGGCACCAGTGCATCCCAAGGCCAATCTAAAGCCTATTGAAGTCAATGGAAAGACTTCTCTGGAACTCAGTGGGCCTGGGGTTAGGTACCCTCCAGTTGGCTTTGGATAGATAGACGGTGATCATCATTGGCAGATTCCATCACCAAGCAGCGCAACTACCATGTGAAGCAGAAAAGAATGGGGGAAGGAAGCAATAGACATGAGAAAGGGGAAAACTAGACAGTGAAACAGCAGAATGAAAAACTTAACTGAAGCTGTTTGATGAAACAAGAACAAAAAATAAATACAGTAAAAGCTGTGTTATCTGGCAAGTTATCAACCGGAAAGCTCTATTAACTGGCATTTCTGGTATCTCTCAATACAAATCTTCAAACTAGTAACCAGGACTAGCATACTGCCCCGGAGGTTATGCACATTCTGCACTCTACTTTTATGCAAAAGAGGCAGAAGACAAATAAGCAAGCTGATATCAGGGATTTATTCAAAAAAGCAGCTTCCAGGCTTTGTCATAGGGTCATTACAGATTCAGCCCAATCTCCTACACCATCTACATCTAGAATGATAACTGATGTTGATAATGATGACCCTGAAGCACAGCAAGATCCTGAAGTACCTTCTGAATCATCGAAGAAAGATTACATTATGTTCAGTATAGTTTTAGTATTAAGTGTACTTTTAGTGATCTGGGGGTATGCCATGCACTGCCCATAGTGATATGCAGTGTCATAAGATAACCTACTCTACAGAAAACTTTACCTGTATACACCTAAGTGCTTCAAGAAACCAACCACCCTGCAGTGCAGTACTACTAATGGATTGGTGAGTACCTGTATACTATTTTATACTTTGTTCATGTTATTGTATTCTAATTCTTTGAAAATTGGTATGCCATTGGCAAGTATAACTCTTCGTTAACCAGAATTTTTGACTAACTGGACCCCCCATTCCCCGAACATGCTAGATAACAATGCTTTAACTGTATTTTCTTTTCTTCTACTAATACCCAAAGCCATCACCATCTGAGGTGCTCCTAACTCTAAACAACTGCTGGAATCCATCCCAGGCTCCCCAAGACAATCAGACAGCTTCACACAGCCTAGCAAAACACTGACAGAAACAGAAACAGACACACACACACACACACACAGACACGCACACAATAAGGAAATGATAATTAGAGGTCTAATCCAAGCCCATTGAAGTCAATAGGAGTTTTTCCATTTACTTAGTGGAACCTGGGATCAGGCCAGAGGGGCACTTATTTGGAAGAAAAGCAGAAAAATATATTATTCTTGTTAGAGCTAGTTGAAATGTTTGAATTTTTTCCATCACAAACAAAAGATGAAAAAAATGATAGATTTGCAAAAGATTTTTTTTTTCAATTTTCTGTTTTTTTCCCCTGCTGAAGATTGAAAAATTTGGCAGGGAAGTTGTTTCTTAAGTTTTCAGTTTCTTTTCCCATTCTTTCATCTCTTTTTCCCCCTTCCATTCCCCTTTATTCTCTATTTCAGTCACAAAATGGAAAAAAGACTTGTGTAAAAAAAATCACATTTTCAAAATCTGTGTTCCAAATGAACACATGTTCAATTTTCTAAAAATTGTCATGATTTATTTTTCATTTTCCCTCCAGCTCTAGTTCTTATCTATTAATTGGATCTTGTGATCCTATCATTCATTCCCCTCTCTCTCTCCTACACATATTTACTCTCAGAAGAGTATGTTGAACAACTCACTATTCATAAACAGGTTGTTTTCTGTACCTAGAAGCCACTCTGACGTGAAGGAGATGAAGGACAGATTGGAGAGAAGATTGCTAGGGGAGTTTCCTGGGGTTCTGCTATACACAAATATACACATCACAAGATGCAATGCAGCTGAACATTCTTGGGAGGTGCAGAGTCTGATTAACTCAGAATGGTTCACCCTGCTACAGTTCCTTCAACTGAAGACTGACTAGTAAGGATGAGTGAACTCAGACAATGTCAGGTTTTGTTGGTTGCAGAAACTATTGAAGACATCTGGCAAACTCATGATTTTGTGAATCCATCCCTCCCCCCCCCCCCCAATAAATGAATCCCACCTTTTCAGGTGAGTTCATTTAGGAAAAGAACGTAAGGAGGAGTCACAGGAGGACAATTATCTAATTTGCTGGAAGGTTATTTTTATACCCTGTAATATTTTCCCACTTTTAATTTCTCAATTAACTTCAATTAAGCTCTCTTTAGGCCTAAGAGCTTAAAGAGCCCTTTGGAAAAAAAAAACCCAACAACTTGTCAAGTGGGTTTTCCTGAGCTATCACACAGCTTATTGCATTATTTCATAATCCTTATGTTACAGTGCTTCAGAAGAAAAAAAGTTGATTTTTTTACAGCATATGGCTGTCTTAAGTCAAACTTGTTGTGGACACAATTATTTAGACATCAAAAATAGCTGCTAAGAAGCAATATTGTTCCTCTTTGTACGGTGTCATGCCCGATACTATTTTCATCAAGGGTTCTTTCTAATATAAAAGAGAGCATCTAGTTTATGGCATATTTTCTATCATGTTACACACTTTTTCCTGTGAACAGAACATTTAACTTTGTAATAATGCTGAAAGTTTCCTTCAATCGCTCAGAAAAAGGAATGAGCTTCATATTAGATTTACCACAGATTTGATTTACAAGGTCAAAAATAGACATTTTTACAGCGGCAGTTCAGAGATAATGTTCCATATCACCACACTATAATACAAAACGAAGAAAAAAAAATGAGAAACAAAAATGCCAGCACTGGCATAATCGGTTATCTGTTATATATAAAGGACTGGACAGGATATTTGGGTTTGTTCTCTATTGGTAACATGTATGTTGTACAGTTTGTAGCACTAAAGACATTAAAAAACCCTGACGGTCATCAAACTTCTGTTCTGCCTGCAGTTGATGCTCCATTGTTCTCTCAGGGCTAGTCTGCACTAAAAGCACTACATTGGCGGAGCTGCACCAATGCAGCTGTGCTGCTGCAGCACACCCAGTGAAGACGCTCTATGCTGATGGGAGAGAGCTCTTCCGTCGGCATAATTACTCCACCTCTGCAAGAGGCAGTAGCTGTGTCGGCACAATAGTGTCTCCTGCTGACATCAGCGCTTAGGTCTGCGTAACTTGGGTCGCACGGGTGTGTGTGGCTTTTTCACACCCCTAAGTGCCGTAAGTTATATCAATATAAGGAGTAGTGTAGATCTACCCCTCAGAGAGGAATGCATTACCTCTTTATGGGAGAAAGAACAGCAGTTGTTTTCACATGGAAGTCTAGTAATGTCCGAGTTACTCCCCTGCTGGAGTTTAGAAGGGGTTAATAATCTAAAGAGTATGCGCAGCTGTTATCTTTACAGTAATTACCATAACATTTCTTGATTGACTACACTATGCATTTTTTAAAAATTGAAACTGCAATCAAAGCAATCTATTTATTCATTTTCTTGGATTTTTTCCAATTTATAGACTGAAAAAGTGCATCAAATGAATGCACAAATCAGAAAATAGACATAATGACTCATAGGGTTGCATTCTCTTTCCTAACTTTCTGTTTATTAGTTTCAATACTTACAAAACATGAACATTAGAATATACAATCCTAATGAAGGATTTTGCACTTATTGTCACTAATAGGAGTTATTCACAATAGTTTCTATTGTAAGAGTTTTTGCAATTTAAATAGATACAGTTGAAATTGTTTTGCTGATTTTCAATTACTTGTTCTTTGGCACATCTACACCAATGTCTCATAACTTCATACATTAAACTTATAGCATTAGTAAAAGGGACAAATAATTGAAATGCATAAAAGTAAAGAAAAACATATGGAAATAACCTTTATCTTGATGTTTCATGTGCTGCTAGCCAATACACATGAACTATACCGTCTCAATGGAGATTTTCAGTTTTTTCATTTTTAAACTGAAAAATCTAAAATAATAAAGAGTTAACAAGTTTAATTGTCTTTAATTATCACTGTTCCTTAAATGTTGTTACTTTGAAGTACTGTAGCAGCCATTCTTTTGGAATGAAGTTATGCTACATTAAGGAGCTGTCTCTGTTTTAACTGCCGATTAAAGGTTGGAAAGCCAAACTAGACTGCTGTTTCCTTTTACCAATTCAAAACTTGGTTGCTTATTTTACCATCTTATGACTATAAATAAAAATACAGCTTTTAACAGAAGACAAGGACCAATTCTTCAATCCTTCCTCATCGTGAGGAGTACTTACTTTTTCGGAGAGTAGTCCTATTAGAACAAATGGAACTACTTGAATAAATAAGAGATAGAAAATTGGGCCCAAGAAAGTGCCACATTTTATTTTGATTTATATAACTCCTAAATTCAAGGTGGCAATCCACTGACAAACTGCAATCAGTGGTTACTGAGATCATATTACACTGCTTCTTTTGTCCTCCGCCTACCCCTGGATAAAGTCATCCAAAAATCAGATATTTATTCAATGAGCCAGACCACCAGCAGCAAGGGGCTAGAAGAGCAGGGCATTCCCATGAGTTTCCCCTTGCATTGTTTCCTACCAAGTAGCATTCTAATGGGACTGAGCCACTGTACAGTTACAGAGGGAAAACCCTCCCAGCACTGCGAATTGTAGATAGACTTGGCAGGATTACATCTGTATTGAGAAATGTCGGTAAACATCAATTTCACCGTACACACAAAAATTGAAGACAAACATTTCCATGGATGATAATCAAAATTTAAAGATAGGTGAAGTAAGACAAATGCTACTTGAGAAGTAATTAGAGTTTGATTTGAGGCTATTTTCTTTGTATATTTTGACATGTGACATTGACAATTTGTGTTTTAATAGTTATAAAGCTTTAAGTTTTTGAATCTCAACATCTACTGCCATTAAATAATTATTGTCTGAACACGCACACCCATTGTCTGACCACAACTGTGACAAATGTAACTCAATACAAACAAAAAATGCTTAAAAATAAGCATCAATATTCTCCATTGAAATGATACAAAAATAGAAATTGAGTTCTGCCTTGGCTGATCATAGAGGAGAGACCCCTCCAGATCCATGGAGACAGAGCCATCCATGCTGTTCTACTCTGCTAGCAGCTCTCCATAGGCTGCATGGCTCTGGAGCAGGGAACCTGAACCAGTTCAGTATTGGCCATGGAGCTGACCCTGTGGTATTACATTCTGCTTTAAACAGCCTCTTATTTGTAGGGTTATCAGGGAATGGTGCAATGGGGAACAGCCAGTTTTCTCTCTCCCCAACCTCACCAATTCAACACTGAGTGGGACCTAGAGGTATTCAGGCAGGGAGATTATGCTATGAAAGCAGTACTTCTCCCTTTTTATGAAGGCAGGAGAGAACCACATATGGGAGGTCCCCTTCACATGAGGAAGACAACTTGATGATCCAGGCTGGTATTTCCGTTGTTTATTAGAGTCTCATTATTAAAAAGCATCACCACAATTTATTCATCTCCTTTCATATTTTAATTATAATGATCAGATTTCCATATTCTTTACAAAAGTATTATTGTGTGTATTTTACACGTCAGATTGCACTATAGCACATCTGGTTATTTTTTGAATATGAAAATGTGGTCAAACTACCCATCAGTACATGGATGCCTTTCCACATGTGAGTAGTTCTTCTGAAGCCAAAGGGACTGCACAGGTACTTAACGTTTTGCATGTGCATAAAGTGGAGCCTGTGATTACAGCAAACTGTTAAATATTAAAGTAGATTAAACAGGGAGAGAAATTTAATGTATTCATTCCAATTGGGAAAATGGACAAAGGTGATCCAACAAGTGATACACAATCAATCCCCATCTCCATGCTGAAACGTTTTGTTTAAATGTACCTTTATTGAAAAGAAATATATTTTCAAGACCAATGCCAAACATTGAAACAAATGCAGAATGCTCGGTTCTCCTCTTACTCATATTGTTTTTTTCCCCACTGGTAAAATCCTTCTGACTTCAGTAGAGATGATCCTGAATTACACCAGTGTAAGAGAGAGAAAAATCACTCCCATAATCTTGTACCTGTAACCTTGTCTCCCTACCAATTCCCTTCTGTCTTATCATTGCCATGAGAAGTGAAGACATCATTTAGAATGTATGCAGTTTGCAGCCCTTCACTTTTTCATCTCTGTAAAGCACTTAATACACTTTGGCTATTATGACTGGGAGTTTCAAAGGATCCTGTGGGAGTCAGGTGCCCAGTTTTAACTGAATTTCAGTGGGAGTTGGGCACCTTTGAAAGTTCCAGCCTATAATAATAAATAATAATAATAATAATGATGATGTGTTAACTGAAGGTCTTATCTTGCGCCTACTGTCCATGAATAGAAGTTGCCTTTGTAACATGTCCTCCTTGTGCAGAAAGGGAGGGGTTAGTATTTCCCCCCTCCTCCAAAAATACACTTTCCCCAGAATCTGTATGTATATGTGTCTGTGTGAAGGAAGTAACTAAACCTCATTTTATTACAGTAACTGTCATACTGGAGTTGATAGTGTAATACAGAAATAAAATGCATAAGGAAAATGCACTGAGTTAGTGTATTTTCTGCTCTACTTATTTCAATGAATCAACATTCAGAGATATATTATTACAACTTATCTGCTGAATAAAAGAAAACAATGGCATGATCTCTGCTCCTTCCCAGCAAAGATTTCATATTCTGTGATCCTTAATCTAAATATCAGACTTCAGATGGTAATTTACAATTTTAAGTTTCTTTTGTCTTCCCCTTATCTTATTCCCCTTTAGAACTTTACCTGGTTAGGCTCTGACTGAGTAAAACCACTTAAACACATTAACTTTAAGCAAATGAATAGCTCCATTGACTCTGATTCCTATTCAGCCTTACACATTTAAGCACACGCTTAATTTAAAAGATATGCTTAGTCTCAACTGGAGGGTTCCTCTGCTTAAAGTTGAGCATGTGCCTAAATGCTTTGAGGAATTGGAGCCTTAATTTCTAACAGTAGGCTTCTTCATAGTCCCACACCACCTGTCTTTTTTAATTTCCCAAACTAAGCTTTGCACTTACCCTCCCCCCCAGGTCACTGTCCCTCCTGCCTCCAGTTCTTGATCCCTGATCATGACTCACTTTAAGAAACACAATAAATCTGACCCTATTCTTAGTTTTCCCATTTGGCCTGTCACGCGTTGCACCAATTTCACTGGATGTGTTCAGCTCGGAATGATTCCTACTTTTGTGACATTTCTGAGCTGCAGATCACTGAGGCTGACAGCAGAACTCGGCACTTGGGAGTAGTCAGGCTCAAAAGAAACACAAGCAAAAGGGGAGATGTATTCCATTTCCCAGATTCACTCCTTTTATAACACCTGATTCAGCCCCTACTGAAGTCAATGGGAGTCTTTCCACTGACTTCATTAGGAGTTGGATCAGTCCCAGAGTAGAGACAATAGCTAGAGAGCCCTCTATTTCCTCAGCAATAATCCTCCTTCCCTTGTAGGGATAAACTACTCAGCTTTCCGTCTCATTAGGGTGACCAGATAGCAAGTGTGAAAAATTGGGATGGGGGAGGGGGCAATAGGTTCCTATATAAGATGAAGCCCCTAATTTTGGGATGGTCCTGATAATATCAGGACACATAGTCACCCTAAGTCTCCTAGCAGATCTTTACAGGAACTGGAATACTGACTTGCAGAAAAAGCACCTAATCTTCCTTCAATGTTGCCCATAGGCCAAGAGCCATTTTATTTTTATATGCACAGTAATATCAATAATAGAATTATCTTTTTAAAAGAATTCAATAGGTATTTGCATGCAATCTAAGCAGGGGAAAAAGCACTGATGCAATACAGTTGGAAAGTGATGGTAGCCTCAATAAAATGTATTGAATTAAAGAATGGTGCCTTTACCTCTTTGGAACCAGTTTAAAAAAACGAATACATTAAAGTCTTAACTGCTCAGGCTATATTTTAGTAAAGGCATGTGTCTCACCTAATCAGATCATATATTCTATATTCAATATTAAATCTAATCCTAGAATTAAATTTACAATGGTGTGTGCTTTAGTGCTTTATGACTTCTTTGAGAATCATATATTTAGCTCAGTACTAACATACATGCTTCTATTGTAGCTTTCGGATATATTTGCATGACAGGAAGTGCATTATCAAATCAGGTTTTTTTTAATAACGGGATTAGTATCTAAAGCTCCTCTCTCTGAGCTGACTGTACAATGCTTCACAATTCAGGGAAAGACAAGGATAGAATTTTCAGAGCACAAACTGCCATACTCCTTTGACCGACCCTAATGAAAAGATGTGCAAATCCACATTAAAAGGGAGCATTAGCTGTTCTTCAGAGAACAAGTCATCTGGCAGAAAAATGGCACAAAATTAGACTAATGTTTCCAGCAACAAAAATTATTTTCTTCCTTTCATTATTAGTCATTTTAACATCTCAGCTGAACATGAGAGTCACATTACAGGAAAAACATGAGATAATTGGTTCTTTTAGATTCATCATATTCTCTTTGACCTCATACCTAGCATGCGGCTTTACCCTCCGGCCATCTATTTTCAAAAAGGGACTAAATGATTGATTTTAACAATCACAACCACCTGATAGGTCAAATACATTGGCATCAGTTCAACCTATATGATCTTCCAGCCATATGGAAAAAGGCCTATAGCAAATTAGAAAAAGCACCACGTTTGTGATCGTCTTCATTGACAAAGACAATTGGCAACAGAATATCAGAAACCTTGCTGAGGTGATGTTTTAACATGAGTATAATGTTAACATGATATTTAAAAAAAACAACACAAAGTATAGGTTAATGAGGAAAACCTTGTAGAAAAAGGAATACAAAGAGAGCATTGAAAAAATACCAGTAACAACTTCTTTTGAATGATAGAATCATTAGAACAAATGAGGCATACATTTAAGCCCAAGTACACACAAAAATCCACACTCATTTCAGTAAATGATTGTCATTAAATGTCCTTTCCATTTTAAGGAACTCGTGTGTGTGTATGTTATCATATAATTCTGACTAGAGAATTTTCCATGCTAACACTATGTCAATCCAATCAAACTACAGGAAGGCTACATTTTCAAACAATATCACCCATGGATTATTAATGGATTTTAAATCCAAAGATATCCTGATTTAGCAAAGCACTTAAGCATGTGCTTAACTTTATGCATGGGAGTAGTCTGGTTCCAGATTACCATCGCTTGTCCAAATGAAGGATTTTCAAGCAAATCCACGTTTTCCCACTGACCCCAGCTCCAAAAAGCACTTGAGCTCAGCTCCAAAAAAGGTACTTAGGCAACTAACCCCTAAGGTACGTAAGTCCCAATATTAGGCACCACTGAGATCCACAAAATTCCTGCTCAGCAGCCCCCTCACCCTGTAAGCCCCTAAACTTTCTCAGTGCATAAGTATTTGTTGTAAAAATTGCCTTAGCAGCTATCTTTGTACCACTGACTTATGGGATATTCTGATGTGTCGCTGCCTCTACCTCTCCAATTGAAATTATTACACTTTAAATAATTAAACATCAACTAGGTCACAGATTGACTCTATAGCCCAGAGGTTAGGGGACTCACCTGAGAAGTGTCTGATGCCTATTCGAGTCCTTTCTTCCTCTCAGGCAGAAGCAGGTCTTGAGACAATGTTCTCCCAAATGCCAGATGAGCATGCTAAACAATAGATTAAAGGTTATAATGGAACAACTCTTCCTCTTCTGTGCAGAGTGAGATGGCCTCTCAGCACACCTCTCAGCCCCCATGTACAAGTTAGGCCCTGTTTATACTACAAAGCTATGTCAACTTAAGTTACATCAGCACACAGCCAATGCAATTAGTACATTGCTTGTGCATGTGAATACTTGGCTCCTTGTGTCAGTGGAGAACATACTCACTAGGAGTGCTTGTATCAATGCAAAATGAGGTATACCCATGTGCAACTCACCACTGTCCAGTGCACTGTCTTTTGGGCAGATTTGGCAATGCATGTTGGGGTCAAAACAAGTTGCACAGGGATGACTGGGAGCATAGGGTCAACTTCCCAGACTGCAACTGTTTCCATCCCATAATGTTACCTGTATCCCATACTTTCTCATCCTTGTTTTCAAAATCTCACAAACCTGCACAGCCCCCCTTGCTGTCCACCATCTCTGACAGAAGCATGGAGCCGGTAGAGCAGGGTTTCTCAAACAGGGGTCACCGCTTGTGTAGGGAAAGCCCCTGGTGGGCCGGGCCGAAATGTTTACCTGCCCCATCCGCAGGTCCAGCCGATCGGGGCTCCCACTGGCCACGGATCACTGCTCCGGGCCAATGGGAGCTGCTGGAAGCATGTGGGCCAAGGGACATATTGGCCTCCGCTTCCAGCAGCTACCATTGGCCCGGAGCAGTGATCCACAGCCAGCGGGAGCCGCGATTGGCTGGACCTGCAGACGGGGCAGGTAAACACACTGGCCTGGCCCACCAGGGGCTTTTCCTACACAAGCGGTGACCCCTGTTTGAGAAACCCTGCTGTAGAGTTGTGCACTATTGTCATGAGCATTGCAAAACAGGATCTTGGAGTATTTGCAGAGCCACAAAAAAGAACCCAATGGGAACATGACAATTCCTTAGAAGACAGGTTGCTATGGGACATAAGAACCAGTTCAAGGTTGGTGGTGGTATTCACAGAGCAGATGCTTCTGGGCCCGGGAAACAAGCGGTGACCAGTGGGAATCACATCATAATGCAGGTTTGGGATGATAAGCAATGGCTGCAGAACTTTCAGATGCACAGGCCACATTCCTGGATCTGTAAACTGAGCTCGCCCAAGCCCTCCAATGCAGGGACACTAAAATGGGAGCTGCACTGTGAGCACAGAAGTGAGTGGTGATCGCACTGTGGAAACTTCCAATGCCAGATTGCTGCTGGTCATTCAGGAATCACTTTAAGGTCAGGAAATCCACCCCCAGGTCAATGTGATGCTTCCTGCTATGCAAGACTGTGACAATTGGCAATGTGCAGGACCTAGTCGATAGGTTTGCAGCAATGGCATTCCAAAGCAGCCCAGGCCCACATGCTGCTAACCTCTGGACTGAAATGGTGCCTGCTGAAGTTACCACTGAGTGGCATGGGAAAGTGTCCTACTGCAGAGGAACAAATAAGGCAGTCATCCCCAGAAACCTTCAGCAGAGGATTGCAGAGAACCTCCAGGAATATTTCCTTGAGATCTCTCGGGAGGATTCATGGGACATCCCTGTGTATAAAAACAAACTGATCTGCATCTCCTCCTCCCTCCACCTAACTCTAGAGGGGAATGAAAAGCAGATACAACTCTGCCTCTCTTGGTTGTGCCACTACCTCTTCTAGCCTGAGTAAATTAATGAAAAGTCAAAAGATGAATCCTGCTACTTGGAGTGGGGGAGGAGGGAAATCCCTGTAATTGAAAATTTATCAACACACTTGCCCAAGGCTCCTTCCCCCATATCAGGCCCGAGTCAACTGGCTGTATTGGCTGGGCTGCTGTGGAGTCAAAAACAGATCTTGGTTCACTGTGCAGCTGGTTCCCCCGGTCTCCTATCCCCCGTACTTCTCCTTCTCCTCTTCCTCATCCACCACCTCCTCCTCCTCCCTGTTTATGGCTGGGGCCTGTGACTTGGGCTCCTTGGACACATTCAGGTGCTGTGGGCGATGGGGGTGGGGTCTCTGCTGAGTATGGCACGCAGATCTTTGTAAAAGCAGCCAGAAAGCCTCTCGGCACTGGATCGATTGTTGGCATTCCTGGGCTTCTGGCTCCTGCCAAAGCTCCCTGGCCTTCACATGGAACTGCTGCTGGTCCCTCTCCTACACCTCCTCCTGCAGCCCCTGAGCAATCTGCTCATAGACATCAACGTTTCTACTGCTGAGGCAGAGCTGTGTCTGCACAGCCTCTTCTCCCCACAGGTCCAGGAGATCCAATATCTCCCTTCTACTCCAGAAAGGAGTGTGTCTGCAGCGTGGACAGCTGGGCAGTTGCACTCAACAATGGAGAGGTGTTAGGTGTGCTCACCAAACCAGGAAATCAAGAAAAAGAATTTAAAAAAATTCACAGGGCTTTAAAGCCAGATTCTTCCAGTCTCTGTAACCCTTGGGCAGTGGAGTTCACAATGGTGTGGGGTATCATGGAACAGCAGCTGGAGGACAGTTTGGGTCAACATAAGTAACGTAGTGTCTACACATGCACTGTGTTAACCTAAGTATATCAACTGTGGCTCTACACCACTTGGGGAGGTGGTCTTACTATGTCAGAGTAATGGGGCACTTCCAGTGGTGGGAGACCAATTTAAGTGTAGACATATGCACAACTAAGTTGACAGATGCTACCTTGCATCAATCTAATTGTGTAGTGTAGACAAGGCCTTAGGTGGAGGAATGCCTATCTTCCCTCAGTTCATAGATTACTAGCAGATATAGTCACCTAAATCCAGGCTGCAAGGAGGTGCCTGCCTATCTCTTGAGAGGAGCCAGGCTTAGGACACACATCTCTTGTTGGCATCTCCCATTGGTTATCTTAGACGTCGCACTGACTAGCATGCTGGCTTTGTGGATCTCATTCTAAGTCACCTCTCTCTTCTCATTCACTTTGTAGGAAACCTACGCAACCAACTCAGGATTTGTGGATTTCAGTGTGATTCCTGTGATTTTCTAGGGGCCTGAAAGTTAGGTGTTGCGATGTTCAGCATCACCCCCACTGTAACACTCTGTACCTCAAAATAGCACCTGGGCACTGCTGTATTCACAACTGTGATATTATTATGATATGTTTTGTACAAAGTATGCCTTGTGAGGTATTTTTTGTAAGTCTTGATCTGCTGAACAATAACAACCTGTTGGATTGTATGTGCTATCCTTGTATGTGAAGTTATGAAGTATTACTGTATGTGTTACTGAAATAGGGAACACCCACAACCAGCCTTTCAGTTACAACAAAGGAGTAGCCATCAATAGCCAGATGGCATTCATGGCTCATCAACATGCAGTCCACTATGCTAGAGACTTCTCAGAGGAGGCACCTATGCCATGGGGGCAGACTAACCCATGTCACAGCAAAGATCTTTCCAGCAAGCTGAAAGTATAAAAGAGAGATAGTGACATCATCACTTGGCCTCTCCTCCCCGTGAGCACCCTTCCTCTTCCCTCCCCCCAATATCTGAACACCTGGAAGAATTTCTGGAAGACAAAGACGTTTGACTGGGAATGGGTGGTCCTATACAGGAAGGTAGTCCCAGCCTGTGCACTGAGGAATTATAACCTGCTTATAACATCTGTCAGGGTGAGAAAAGCTCTATGATTCAATTCTTGCTTAGACTAAAAGTTTAGGATTTAGAATACATCTTTATTTTCTTAAGGTAACTATCTCTGACCTTTATACCTACCACTTATAATCACTTAAACTCTAGCGCTCTGTAGTTAATAAATCTGTTTTATATTTTACCTAAAATAGTGTTCTGTGCCTGAAGTGTTTGGGAAATCTCAACTCGTGTTAACAAGGACTGTTGCCCGGCCACGGCAAACTAGGTAAGGAGCTTACACTGGTCAGGTTTCTGACCAATGGAAGACAATATAGCTCTGGGGTGCAAGACTAGGGGGAATTGGCTGGAGTCTCTCTATTGCTGATTCATGAGTGACTTGGAAATCATTCATGTAACTGCTGGGTGTGTCCCTATTTGTGGATGTCTATGTAAGTACAGTGCTGGTCAGAGGTTTGCAGCTTGACATCAGCATCACAGTGTGAGAGATAACACAGGTTAGTGAGACAGAGGGCTCAGAAGTCTCAATTCAAGTTGCACGCCAGGGACCCCGTCACTACCATCCAAGTTCCTAAGGGCTTAGGTCTGTATATATGAGAAAGGTGGAGCAAAAGAAGAAAGCAGAGATTTCTGCCACTCATGGTGTTGCTAACTGTCATGATTTTATCATGCACATGGCAGTATTTGGTGTTTTTCTTGAAACCTCTCAATTGTCATTTATTTTAAAAGTCCATCTGTCACTAACCCTCATGGTTGCAGGGAAAAGGTTGGAAACATTATGCAAGTGCCTCCTAAAGGGTTAAAACCAGAAGGCAAATAAAAAGCACCCAATATTTATCACCTAACACTGTGTGATTTTTAAATCAATCTCATGATTTTGGTTCGGGTGGGGCGGAGGCTGGTTTATGATTTTGAAATGCTCAGGATTAGCAATATTGCACACTCAATTGAAGATCCATAGATGCCTGGCTCCCACCACTTAGAAATTCATCCAGTTCAGAGGGCCAGCACAAAGTCCAGGAATAATTTACATGCCACTTAAGCTCTATTTTAAAGGGTTAAGTGGGACTTAAGTAGTACAAAGACTTTGGGTGAATTAGGGAAGAATTTCACTCAGCACACATTGATGCACGAACATTTTTGCAGAATTCTGTATATCTAAAAAAATTGGACCTATGCCTGCAGCCAAAATCAGATAGATCTATCACGAGTATTTGCCATTGTATTTTCAGGATAATAATAATACAAATATATTGCTACTTGGCAAATACTGAGTACGGCTGAAGTTTTGCTAAGAGTGGCTCATATCTACTTCATGGGAACAAAGTATTGCAAGTGATGCCTACAGTGGTAAATGAGTCTTATTTATCTTCATTTAGTTAACCCTCAGCAGATAGAGAATATAATGAAGCAGAAACATAGAGGCTATAGATAAGAGAAGTCGTGCTGTTCATTTTATTTAGGAGCTGATTAGAGGTGAAAAGAGTCATTCTCGGCAGCACTGAAGAAAAGAAAATGAATTAGGGTTCTTTTAGTACTGTTTAAAAACCGAGTAATAGAAACAGATAAGGAGACCAGACAAAATCCTGGTCTTTTTGTCCTGTGTTTGTACAGTGCCTAGCACAATGGGGTCCTGGTCCATGATTAGGGATCCTAGCTCCTATGGTAATAGCAACAGCTAATTAAGAACAGCAGCAATGGCTCTATTTTGATCTCTGTGAGATAAATGACAATAATAGGGGGAAAACTGGTCTCTTTTTTCATGCACTTAGGGCAACAACGTTACACTTTGTGACACCCTTTTTTTGGCAGGTCTCTGGGGGAAACAGGGAGGGAGGGAAGGAGGGGCAGGTTTCCATTAGAGCTGAGTAAACTATTCATGCTGGGGGAAAAATTGAAACCTGGTTCTTTGGTTTGAAAATTTTGTTCATGACGTTGGAGCAATCCTACAAAATTAAATCAGAGAACCTTTCCTGTGCAGAGTTGGTTTGTTAAAAAGGATAACTTGTAAATTTCAAAGTGGAGAAAACAGCAGTAGCTTTGAAAACTCCCACGGCCTGAAGTGAATTAATTACAAGGCTGGAAACCAGAAATTCTTGGGATCTATTCTCACCTCTGATAGGCCTTCGTAACACTCTGAACTTTACACACATCACTTAGTTAGGCCCCATGATGTGGACAAATTTCATTATTTTATCTTTTTTCAGATGGGTAAACTGGGGCTCTGATAACTGAAGCGATATACCCATTTTAAATTCATTACCATTGTGAACCATGATTTTAAACCAGATCCTTGTTTTCTAGACCTAGGCCCAATCCATTAGATCTGAAGTGTCTCCCAGGCAAGGCATTTCCCCTTTCTTAGCCTCTGTCTTTTAGGATGAAATCCTGGCCCCATTGAAGTCAATAGCAAAACTCCCATTGACTTTCTTGGGGCCAGCATTTCACTCTTAATCTGCAAAATGGGGATAATAGTATCTAATGATCTATATATTTATATGGCCCTCTGTACCATAGTATCTGACAGCCTCCCCATCATTAGCTTTATCCTTACAATACCCAAGTGAGGTAGTGAACTGTTACCCCCATTTGAGAGGAAAGGAACTGAGGAACAGTGAAAATTAAATGACTTTCCCAAGGTAACACAAGTTTGTCACTAAGAATTAAACCCAAGTCACTGGAGTCCTAGTCCAGAGCCCTCTCCACTAGACCAGCCTTTCACACATGCTTCTGAATATCTTAAATGCTGCATATTTTTCTTACTGCTGGGCATTTTCTTTTGATTAGGTATAACAGTAATTTGACAACCCAGCATGGCTTTGAGGTCCTCTATAGCAGCCCTATTAACTGTGTTCATTTATATTTATCCTTTTGCTTTCTTTTTTGAGTGAAGAAGTAGTGTTGGACTCACTTGGGCAGTAATGTATTTTTTTTTCCTTTTTGAAAAAAAGTTATAAAAAAGAAGGTTGTGCTACGAAATTCAGGATTTCCCTATAGCTAGATCCAAGCCAACCTCCTAGTTTTGAAGCAGAAAAAGCAGTGATCCAAAGCCTCAAATGAGCTCCATTGAAGTCAATGAAACTGGGCTGATTTACAACAGCTGAGGATCTGGTTCTAAAACTGCAGTAGGAACTTGCTCCTGAGTTTGGACATTTGGGGGTTTGACATAAACAAATGCATTCTTCCGTGACAGAGGCATGATTAGGTGGTATGCACATTCATTCGGCATGGTCTAGTGACTGAGAATGATGCTAGAATCAAAGACACAGCTTTCATCTCTGCACTCGCATTGAATTGTTCTATGGACTTTGGCAATTTATATGACCACTCTATATCTGTTTCTTCTACAGCAAAACTGGCATAATAATTCTTACTTACCTACGTCACAGGGGTGTTGGAAAATCTAATTAGTGAGTAAAGCAGTAAAGAAGTGCTAAGAATAATTATTAGTCTCTGGTGTAGAGTTTACAAATTGCCTCCCAATTGTGTATGAAATGGTTAAAACCTAAATTCATCTGTAGCAGAAATGCTTTTCTATTTGCCTATTTGTTCATAAAGATAGCTTTAATTAGTACTTCCATAGAAACAATGTTCTTGTATATGAACTAAAAATTGTAATCAGTGTGAAGTGAAGCTGATGAATAATTCCAAAAATAGAGCTCAAACATCAAAGTCCCTTTCACAGAGGAAAAAATCATTCTTAATCTTTCTATGCAGCAACCACAAAAGTGTTGCCATGTCAATAGGAAATGAGCTACTTTTATGTCCAATTGACAAGGCAGCATGAGAAGTGGTCACTACATATTCAGGAGGTATTTTCAAGATGCTCACAGTTCACTCAGGGATTAGGTAAATTTCACAATGGTAAAAGTAGTTTTAATAGTACATTTCTGAAATACTGTATTTTCTTCCAAGCAAACATCTTTGCTAATGAGCAGTTTTGGTTATTCAAGTGCTTATACAATATTGCCAGCACTCACAATTTCATGGCAAATCTCACTGTATTTTTTTCTTAAAGCTCCAGTTCCTAGAGTTCTGTGATTACACGAGATCTCATCTATTTTTTTTAAATATTTCTAGCCCTCATAGCTAGAAAAAAAATTCAAAACCAGAAGGCAAATAAAAAGGAAGCAAAACTTCATTATTATTAAATTTCATAAATCAATCTCAATTAAAAAACCTAGGACTGTCAAGTGATTAAAAAAATTATTCACAATTAATCATCCGATTAAAAAAATTAATAGTGATTAATCATGCAATTAATATCACTGTTAAACAATAATAGAAGACCATGTATTTAAATATTTTGGGATGTTTTATACATTTTCAAATATATTGATTACAATTAAAACATGGAGTACGAAGTGTACAGTACTCACTTTATATTTATTTTTATTTCAAATATTTGCACTGTAAAAAGCAAAAGAAATAGTATTTTTAATTCACTTAATATAAGTACTGTAGAGCAATCTCTTTATCATGAAAGTTGAACGTACAAATATAGAATTATGTACAAAAAAACCCCTGCATTCAAAGATAAAATAATGTAAAACTTTAGAGCCTACAAATCCACTAAGTCCTACTTCTTATTCAGACAATCACTCAGACAAGTTTGTTTACATTTTCAGGAGATAATGTTGCCTGCTTCTTGTTTACAATATCACCTGAAAGCGAGAATAGGCATTTGCATGGCATTGTTGTAGCCGGCATCGCAAGATATTTATGTGACAGATGCAATAAAGATTCACATGTCCCTTCATGCTTCAACCACCATTCCAGGGGACATGCGTCCATGCTGATGACAGGGTCTGCTCGATAACTATCCAAAGAAGTTTGGACTGATGCATGTTCATTTTCATCATCTGCGTCAGATGCCCCTAGCAGAAGGTTAATTTTCCTTTTTGGTGGTTTGGGTTCTGTAGTTTCCACATCAGAGTGTTGCTCTTTTAAAACTTCTGGAAGCATGTGCCACACCTCATCCCTCTCATATTTTGGAAGGCACTTCAGATTCTTACATCTTGGGTCGAGTGCAGTAACTATCTTTAGAAATTTCACATTGGTGTCTTCTTTGCATTTTGTCTCATTTGCAGTGAAAGCATTCTTAAAACGAACATCATGTGCTGGGTCATCATTTGAGACTGCTATAACATGAAATATATGGCAGAGTGCGGCTAAAACAGAGCAGGAGACATACAATTCTCTTCCAAGCAGTTCAGTCACAAATGTAATTAATGCATTATTTTTAATGAGCATTTTTTTAGTGCATCTGGCGCGTAAATATCTTGTGACACCAGCTACCACAGTGCCATGTGAACACCTGTTCTCACTTTCAGGTGACATTGTAATTAAGAAGTGGGCAGCATTATCTCTCATAAATGTAAATACACTTGTTTGTCTTGGCAATTCGCTGAACAAGAAGTAGGACTAAATGGACTTGTAGCCTCTAAAGTTTTACATTGTTTTGTTTTTGCATGCAGATATGTAACCAAAAAAATCTACATTTGTAAGTAGCACTTTCATGATAAAAACATTGCACTACAGCACTTGTATGAGGTGAATTAAAAATACTATTTCTTTTGTTTATCAATTTTACAGTGCAAATATTTGTAATAAAAATAATATAAAGTGAGCACTGTACACTTCGTATTCTGTGTTGTAATTGAAATCGATATATTTGAAAATGTAGAAAAACATCCAAAAATATTTAATAAATTTCAATTGGTATTCTATTGTTTAACCGTGCGATTAATTGTGATAATTTTTTTGAGTTAATGACGTGAGTTAACCACGATTAATTGACAGCCCTAAAAAAACCTCTGCAGTAAGGCAAAATTACAATAAATGTTAATATACAACATTGTACACTGAATATTATCTTTGTCCTAAATAAGTAAAGAACCTAGCTAAATATTCTGGTTTGGGGCCTGACTCGTGATTTTTCAATGGCTGGGGTTTGCAATACAACTTAGACTTCCAACACAAAGCTAGAAATATCAGGAGATCACTACTTAAGGCCTCACCTAAGCCTGATATAAAATAAATCATGATTTTAGACTATTTAAATTTAAATCATTTATATCATAAATTTAAATCATTTATTTATTTTATAGCCTAAAATCATTTCATTCACCTCCAGCAGTGGGGGGACAGAGACGAGAGAACGAATGGGAAGCTGGGAGTGACTTGAGATGTAGGGGAGCAGATGGATTGAGCAAGAATAGGAATGCAGGAAGACTGAGCACTTCTATGGAGAAGCAGAGGGAGGGGTGAATAGGGATGTGGTGGAGCCCAGAGGAAGCTAAAAAATACTGGGTTGGCTCTGTGTCATTCTCTCAGGAGATGGGGGAAGAGTATTTTCAACAGAAGGCCCTCCTACCATGAGAGGGAAGTTTGTTGTGTCCACATCTCTCAATGCATGTTGCACATCTTCGAAAAGTCCAACCCAATAAGCACACAGGCTGCTCATTCCCACCCCCAAAAATCAATAGCTTATGCATTACATAAGATTCTCTTCCACTCGTGGAAGGAGTGGAGTTATTGGTCTGTTTGTGCACAACCCAGAAGCAATTCTTTGTAATTATAGCATCAGGTGCCTACATACAGATTAGACACTCTATCGCAGCTTAGTTAGATCATATTTTTAAAAAACACCACAGGAAAACAAATCTGAGAGTGGTAATTGGAACTGATTTTAAATGGAAACCTAGTTCTGATGCTAAAAATTGTTATGGGGGTGGCACCAGGTGGCAATTTTACATGGTCTTTCTGTTAGTATGCAAGCACTGTTCAGTCTTCGAACAAAAAAATCTGCATTGTTGATTAATTTTGTGATATTTCTTTTAAGGGCAGTGTGACACTTCCTGGGGGTGCTCAGGATTGCCTCACTACAACCTGCCCTTAGTGTGAGGAAGCCTTGCCTATGCCTGCCGTGGGTCAGCTCCTGAACCCCACCCCACCATGGGGGCAACACAAACACTCCCCTGTAGACCTCGCAGCCCTGCTGTTACTCCACAGGTTTGTGATAGGCATGCCCCAGCTCTGAAGCCCTCCAAGCATCTCCCTGGAGTGTCCACTGGGCATTTTCACTATTCACAGATTCACTGCTTAATAGTATATCTCCACTTACCAGTTCCACCTCAGATCACCACTCTGCTTCACATGCAGCTCTTATATATGTTTATAATGAAATCAGATATACATTTATTTAATAAGACACCAACATTAAAATAGTGGCAAATAGAAGTATTAGAAACAAATGGTTATATTTAAAACAAAATCATAACATTCATTTTAGAACCTCGCCTTAACAAGATACTCTCATGTCTTGTAGAATATTGTTCATCCAAAATCCCTGCAGCATTTTGCAGCCAAGCTGGCTGTGACCCTCCCCTCATGAGACAAGTACACAATCAGATTGCCACCCAGGCAAAGGATTCAGTGTTTTCTCCCCCCCTCCCAAAGATATACAAATAGGGTTGCCAATTTTGGTTTGACATATTCCTGGAGGAATCATCACATGACATAATATTTAATTAAAGATTAATATTTAATTCCTGGAGACTCCAGGGCAATTCTGAAGGGTTGGCAACCCTATATACCAGTCCCATTATTTGTCTCCATTCATAAACAGGACACCCTCTGCTGTTTGTTTCATTCTGTAGGTTTTGTTTCTTGTAGATTTTGCAATCTTTCATTTCACAGCTTGCTTAATCTTCCATTTCACAAATAGGCCTCCAATACACAATACCCAAATGACTAGACAGGGAGATAGGTGTCAGTTACCTCTTGCCTGACAGGAACATATCAGAGTTATGTCACCTCCTGGTGATCTGCCTTAACTCCAAGACCTTAAGAACATAATATATAAGAACATAATATTTCAGTGTAGATACATAACTCCTTAAATAGTATCCATACATATATTCCATAATGATTATGATAACCAATGGGCTATTGGCTGTTGGTAGAGATCTCACATGCCACCTTTTGGTGAACTATTATGCATATATCTGACCCAGGGGATCCCTGTAAACCTCTATGTACCCCATATACACCATACAGTCCCTGAACAACAGGGAGCTGTGGCAAGAAGCAAAGAAGGTTGCTCGCTGCCTTAATTTATCTCACTAGAGTCATTTTGGGGGACAAAATTGATCTCTGGAAACTAGGCATTTATATGCTGGCTGAGATTGCTGAATGAGAGGATTGCCTGCATGCTGTTCTTCATCTCTATTCCACAACTGGAGCATATAGTGTCAAATAAACAAGCTGAACTAAGAAAACATCCAAACTCCATGTCACTGATTTCTTCTCAAATGGAAAACACAGCTGCAAGGCCCTGAAATCTGCTATCACAATGTAATGTAATTTATCACTATCTATTAACCAAAATTTGTCTTGGGCTGGCAAAAATCCAATCAACTGGCTGGATTTTTCTATTTATGTCAAGTATAATGGACATCTTCTAATTGATTCCAATGCAGAATATTACCTTCAGCTGGAGAACAGTGTACAATATCCACAGGGAATACACCAGTAACTACCATAACCAGGCACCACTGGTTCACCCACACATATGTAGTGGACGGATTATTTATTTGACAGCAAAACACTTTACAAATATAAATTGAGCAGTGCATATAGAGCCAAATTCAACAATAAATAGAGTCATCAAGCAGAAAGGGAAGACAAAGGATGTTCAAACATGAAAAAAAAAAACAGCAGGGACTATCCTTCCACATAGACAACTTGGTCCTCGTTCTCATCTGGAAATGTTTTTTCGAGTGGGGGACTGAAACTATAAAAAGGAGGGCCAAGCACTGCAATGACCCCCTTCCCATCACATTCACTGCACCTGACAAAACAAAGGAAGTAGTGGTTGGACTCTGGAGGAGAGGTCCTGACCTGAAAGTTTGGTCAGTAATCTGCTGGAACAAGTGATAAGAGAGTTTGCTTTGCAACAAAGATAGTTTCTTAAGGAGATACTAGTAAGCATTTTATCTTTATTTTTCTTGTAACCCTTTCTGACTTGTGTGCCTCATAACTTGTACCCATTTAAAATCTACCTCTCTGTAGTGAATAAACTTGTTTTATTGTTTTATCTAATCCAGTGTGTTCAAGTTGAAGTGTCTGGGTAACGAGTTGTGTGGATATTATTCCCTTAAAGGAATAACGAACTTAATATATTTGTGCTGTCCAGGAGAGAACTGGGCAGTACAGGACATCCATTTCTGGGGGGAAATAAGAGGACTGGGAGTGTGTTGGGTTTCTCTCTGTGGTAATTTTTAAGGCTGGTAAGAGTCAAGGTGTGGCTGGCTGACTGAAGCTCACACACAGACAGATCTGGGAGTGACATACATGCTGGAGGCTTTGTGAGCAGCAGGGCAACGTAAAGGGCACCCCAGATTAGAGGCCAGGGGTGACAGCTACTCATTCATCTGGATGGCCTCCTGAGCATCTCATCCTATTAAGACAGAGCTGGCATGAAATGCCTGTGGTAGTGGGACTTTGGATAGGAGTTGGGCACCTAATTTCCATTAGCATTTTGAAAATTTTACACCTACATTCTTACTTCTCTTGATCTAAACTGTCCTTTTTTACAAGCATTTGAAGTAGATCAGATACTAAACTTGGAATCATATAGTGTAGGGGTTCTCAGCCTTTTAGAATTGTGACCCATATTAATATTTACTTGGGTGGGCCCTCCTCCCCCCCCAAAAAAACCCACACAATAGCCAGAAGATAACAAATACTACTATAAAGACACCCCTTACCTGTTTAGATGGTCCAACCAGGACCAGTCCCAGAAGGACTGAAGAAGTTGGAGGGGTCCAAGCACCAAGTTGCAACGCAACTCACTCAAATTTGGCCCAGCCACCCCTGTGTCATGACCCTGTGACCAGGTATGGCATATACTCCTAGAAAGTTTGAAGCACACCCCGCCCAGGGGAGTGTATGGCCCTGCCCCAGTTGAAAGCCTCTGGGATAGTTTAAACTGAACTGACTCTACTTTTTCACTCTATCCCATTAGAGAAGATCAAGGTGTCACTTGAGATTAATGACTGCTAACTCTAGAACACAAAGATATGCTACTTCACGCAATGCATTGTTAACCTGTGGAACTCACTGCAAGAGGAGAAACTTGAGTTAACCAGTGGCTGTATTTTTAAAAAAGAGGTTGACAATCTGACAATTAATATCTATAAATATTCAAGCTATATTTCATACTACATCATGCATCAGGATTGAAAGTGATCAGGAGCCCAGTTCAAAAAAAGTGTTCCACCAGCTACAGCATTAAACAATTGGAATTTAGGGGAAGATTCATGTTCCTTTGAAGGGTCAGGTATTGGGCATTCCCACACACTGCACACTGATGGGCCAGTTGTCTGATCTGATACTGCAAAATTTTATGGGCCAAAGTCTCTGCTGGCATAACTGCAATTACACCTCTACCCCAATATAACGCTGTCCTCGGGAGCCAAAAAATCTTACCGCGTTATAGGTGAACCCACGTTATATCGAACTTGCTTTGATCCACCAGAGTGTGCAGCCCCGCCCCCCCCCCCCCCCCGGAGCACTGCTTTACTGCGTTATAGCTGAATTCGTGTTATATTGGATCGCGTTATATCGGGGTAGAGGTGTACTTCAATGGAGTTGCTCCAGCAGAAAATATGACCACATGTCTCTTTCTAGAAGTAGCCACTGGGAGCCATTATGAAGTAGCAGAAACTTATGGGAAATTGTGTGAATTTCATGGTTCCTACAAGTGTCCCACTGGTAAAGTCACAAGTCCCTTTAAACTATTCCATAAATTCTCTCTAATTGCAATTGGAACTCACCTTGCAGCTGATTTTCATTGGTGGTGCATAACAATTTTAAAACAGAGTTCACATTTCAAGAAAATGATTTAACATTCAACTCTGGAAATGAGCTGGAACCTGACCTCCAAATCCAAACAGATCCAATTTGGGGAAAGTTTGAACCCAGAATCCAAGCTTGGGCTCATCTCCATTTAGCACAGTGATTTTTTCCTGCAGGTGACCATAAAATCTCTCGTTGCACATAAACATAATATTTTCAATTCTTTGTGAATAAATGAAGCATGAACAATGATCAGCAAAAAAACACTGCATAATTACTGTTCATTTTGTGAAAAAAAAATCAATGTGTAGCACAGACTGTAATTTGCTAGGCCCAGAGAATACTAAGTAGGCTTCAATCAAAACCAAAATAAGTCCTATATCCTCCACTGTCAATATACTCAGTGCTGCAAGGTTTCTAGGAATTCTGGTTGAGATTTTTTCCCATCAGCTTTCTGTACCCATTTGATATTAATCATTCACAAAACATTTGTGCTGCCATGTTCCAAGTGAGTGGTACACTATTAAAAAAAAATAGTGACTGATAGACACTCAGGTACCTGAAGATATAGAGCCAAATTCAGCTCTTGCATAAGCAACTGCAACTCCTTTGAGGTCAATGATGTGCAACCTCTTATGTCATGAGTGAATCTGGCCCGATTTTACTGTTGGTTTTAATTCCCTTTGCAAGGTCCAACTCTACATGGCTTTTGGCCTCTCTCACTTTATCCCTACATGATCTGACCTCAATAAGGTAGCTCTCCTTGCTAATTCCTCCCATCTTCCACTCCTTGTAGGCTTTCTGCTTTTCTTAATCACTTCTCTGAGATGCTTGCTCATCCAGCTTGGTCTACAACTTCTACTTATGATTTTTTTTCCCTTTCTTGGGATGCAGGCTTCTGATAGTTTCTGCAACTTTGACTTGAAGTAATTCTAGGCCTCCTCTGCCTGTAGATCCACAAGTTCTTCAGTCCAATTCACTTCCCTAACTAATTTCCTTAATTCTTGAAAGTTAGCCCTTTTCAAATAAAAAACCCTATTCCCAGATCTGTTTTTGTTTATCCTTCCATCTAGTTTGAACTGAATTAGCTCATGATCACTCGAACCAAGGTTGTCCCCTACAACCATTTCTTCTATGAGGTCCTCACTACTCACCAAAACCAAATCTAAAATGGCATCCCCTCTTGTTGGTTCTTCAACTACTCGGTGAAGAAATCCATCAGCTATCACATCCAAGAAAATCTGAGCCCTATTATTATTACTAACACTTGTCCTCCAGTCTATATCTGGAAAGTTAAAGTCTCACATGATCACACAATTCCAATTAGTGTTTACTTCATTAAAAACATTAAAGAGGTCTCTATCCATATCCAAATTGGATCCCGGCGGTCTGTAGCACACCCCAAGCACTATCTCAAGGGAGGCTCTAGTAGCTTTCTTTCCCAATGTGATTTTTGCCCAGACATACTCTGTCTTATCCTAGGGACTGCAAGGACCTGGTGGCTGCTTCCGGGAGCCGTGTGCAGCTAGGGCAGGCAGGGAGCCTGCCTTTGCCTCGGGCCCCCACTGCGCCCCCAACTTTCACTCACATTGACTCTTGTATCTTTAGTAGCTGGTAACGTCCTCAGCACAAGCTCTGCCTCCCCTCCCAAGCTTATTCCAGCCTAATTTTGCTACAGGGTTACACATATAACACCAAATGAGAAGAAAAAGTGTTTAAAAAGGCTGCAAGGTTTTTTCTAAGGCTAATGTCTACACTACAGCAGCTACAGTGGCACAGCTGCACCACTATATCACGTCTGGTGAAAACGCACTAGCTGACAGGAGAGAGCTCCCCTGTCGGTTTAATAACTCCTGCCTCTCTGACGACTTCTCCCCCCAACATAGTGCTGCTCACACCGAAACTTATATCAGTGTGATTTACGGTGCTCCACACCCCTGAGCTACGTAGTTTATACCAAAGTAATTTGTAGCATAGACATAGCCTAAATAAAAACAACTGCAAACCAGAAAATATCCCTGAGTGTAAGAGGAAGAGTCAGGACAGACAGAATAGCCTAGAGAACTTGGAAGCAGCCATAGAAGACAAATGAACTTTATTGTGTGTTCTTCTGTAAGATTAATCACCACGAATTATGGAGAATATCTAGGTACTCACTGTGAAGATGATGTGTTTGTTGACAATCAATAATGTACTGTACCTGTGTTCATAAGTTACAACTTCATTCACTAGAAAGAGCCTGTTGTTTTTCATTCTTCAAATGCTCCATCAAGCAGATGACAATACAAAGGGTCTCCAGAATTTCTTATTAAACTGACATTTGCAAATGTCAGTATGTGTAATGGATATGAGCACCTGAGTGCTGAGTTCAGCCATGAAAACAGGTCCAGAGAGAGACTGCAGATAAATAAAACACCATGGGGGTCTATCCTCTCCAGGATGTTTGAAAGAAAAGCATGAATTAAGACTGAGGGTCCCATTATGATCCACAACACTTACACTAATGTACTGAAGTTATGCATCCCACAGACCAGATTCAGTGGTGAGTTTAAAGAAGTCTTAAGGGAGTCTATATGGGTATGACTTATTCTTTCTTCTATCTCCCTTTCCTGTAATGTGTATGTTATACCAATTTAGACTTTGGACTCTTAAATTTACTAAGGGCTTGTCTACACAGCGAATTACTGCACAGCAAGGCATAATGTGAATCTACAGTGCACCAGCTTGCCGTGCAGTAATTCGCTATGGGGATACTGCCGCAGGACAGTGGACCATTGTATCCTCTGAGATGAGGTCAGAGGCCATAGTTTTGGGTAAAATATAATCAGTTTACTAAGTATGCCTTTAGAAATAATAATGGATGTTATTGAAGCTGTAACAGCAAGTAAAAGGGCTGGAGCATCCATGGAAAAAATTTGCAGGTGTTTAGCACCCAAGCTTTCCTCCCTTCCTTCTCCCCACAGTGCCTCTTGCCTGCCGGTCGTCCCGCTGATCAACTCCTTCTCCCTTCCAGGGCCTCCAGCCCTCCGCAGTCAGCTGTTCTGCGGCACGCAGGAGGCACTGGGAGGGAGGGGCAGGAGCAGGGATGGGGCACATTCAGGGAAGGGGAGTGGAAAGAGGCGGGGTGGAGTGGGGCCTGGGGGAAAAGGCGGGGTAGGGTGGGGACTTGGGGGAAAGGGGTGGAGTGAAGCGGGGCCTGGGGCAGAGTGGGAGCAGGAAGAGGCGGGGCGGGGGTGGGGGTTGGAGGAAGGGGTGAAGTGGGAGCCGGGTAGAAAGGAAGTTGGTGCCTATGATATAGATAAACCACAAACAAACATATCATAGCATCTTAGGGTATTTTTGCAACAAGGTAACCATGGAGCTAATTGCACTGATGTATCAAAACTATTAGGATATCAATTGACGTAAGTGAGGCATTAATGGTCAGAAGTTTAACTGTGCTTAGCTGGAATACAGTACTTGGTTAGCTGGACTACCACACATGGACAAGGACCAAATCTTTATCAGATATGGTGCTGGACATGTGTGAGTAGAATGCAAAATGGTGTATAAAAGACAGCAACAGCTCCAGGTACCAGTGCACTAAGCATGTGCATGGGGCGGCGAGCCGCGCGGGGCGGCCTGCTGGTCCCTGTGAGGGCAGCAGTCAGGGAGCCTTCAGCTGCATGCCTGCGGGAGGTCCGCCAGTCCCACGGTTTTGGCGGCAATTCGGCGGCGGGTATGCCGAAGGCGTGGGACCAGCGGACCTCCTGCAGGCATGCCGCTGAATCCGCGTTACCAGCATACCTCCCTCAGGCGCACTGCCGAAAGCCACCTGACTGCCGTGCTTGGGGCAGCAAAATACATAGAGCCGCCCCAATAAAAGATATGGTTATCCAGCCTGTTGACAACATGGGACAACCAGGTAGGAAGCCCCTGGACCAGCATCTCTCTCTTGGGGTGATCTCCACTTACTTTTTCTTCCATCTTTTTTTCTAATGGTCTCCATAAAGATTGTGAGTATACACAATGTAAGACTGTAATTATGAATAATGCAAGAAACCACTTTACCATACTTATCCTTATACTTATGTATATTGAATTTTCCTATATTTCTCTGCATTAACTAAAGTTCAAAGTTTTTCTGTGCTTCACCCATTTCATCTTCTTAATTAACTCCAAGTAGCCATCTGAAAAAGAACCTGTTTTTCTGACAGGTACACTTTGCACCCTAGATGAATTCCAGGCTGCGAGTGTCTTCATGGACAGGATTGGTGTAGCACATCACAGAGACCCTGTGGTTTCAAAAGTCAAAGGGGGTAAGTTTTTTAAGCTTTCCAAACATAGAAGCTATTTTTCTGTTTTCCTGACTGTGTTCTTTACAAAGCAGTCTCTTTCCACAGCGGTTACTTCTCTTATCTTGCCTGATGGAAAGACACTGCTTCCTTTTTATCTTTATTTATTTATTTATTAGCCTCGCTAAGGTGAGATGGTGAGAGGTAACAGTCAGCTGGGATCCTCACATGCTAAAGGTAACAATCATTTTGGACACTCTCCCCTTTCTGACTGATGCCCCACAGCTAAGATGGAAAGGCGTCTCTCACACAGATGGTAACAGTCATTTCAGACTCTCCAATATGTTTCTTATAGAATTCCCATCATGAATGACCAAAGACCTGGGTATAAAGAGACTAGTATATTCACATGTTGTATGAATTAAGGAGGGATACCTACTACTATTATGAATAACAAAATTTAAAGCTCTTAAAGGCTCTGCACACAATTCAATGGTTATACGAACTTTGAGTTGGGGTGGTAATAAGGTAGGATTCTTTGAGTTGGATAGTAATCATACATATTTATTACATAGCTCAATAATAATTATTAATATGTATTAATTATGATAAATATTAACCATTAACCACAATACTAAATTATTCATTATATAAAAGAAGGAAGCTCTATTTATCAAAAGATAATGAAAACTTACACGTTCCCAAGTCTTAGGGGCTTTGTAGCCATACATTTTGTAATCCATGGGAGAGGGCTGCCAGCTGTAATGGAGACAGAAAGGTTTGCGTAAAACATAAATTACATGGCTTCTAAAATATCCCACTATAAATCTGTTTATCTTTAATAATTAAAAGTTAAATAATTGCAAAAGTATTATGCAAGTCATTTATCAAGGAAGTTTAAAATTAAAGATATTAATTGTTGCTGGGCCTTTAATTTGTAATTCTTGTGTAATCTTCAGCCAAAAGCTGGCAGGGAACAGTGAAAAGTTTCTTAAAACTCTTGGGGCAGCAGCCAACATGTTTCTGTATACAAAAGGGAAGTGCCTTTCTATGAAAAAAGAGAAGCGACTTCCCTGGCAGTTCTGTCTGTGGAAAAGGGAAAACAACAAAGCAAACTGCTTTTAAGTTAAATTTGGCTTCATAAATTTAAAAATTGTTGCCCACAAACCCTAATTTATAAAGTTCAGCATCTCTTCAAACAAAGCTATGCCTGATGTAAATGCAACGGTAAATCAGTAAGTAAAGGTAGGGTAAAAGCAAACCCCGCTCACTCTTCCACTGACCTGCAAAATACGGCAGGGGAAGGAAATAAGAAAAGAAGCAAAAGCAGAGCCCTTGGGTAAAATTGTAGCATTAAGTATATATATTGTTCTGTTGCTCACACATCAGTATTGGCCAGATTGCCAGTCACCCAACTAGTTGGGTTCAAATTTCTTACTATTCATGGAGGCAGGGGCGGCTCCAGACCCCAGCACGCCAAGCGCATGTTTGGGGCGGCATGCCGCGGGGGGTGCTCTGCTGGTCCCGGGAGGGCGGCAGGCGGCTCCGGTGGATCTCCCGCAGACGTGTCTGCAGAGGGTCCGCTGGTCCCGCGGCTCCGGTGGTGCATCAGCAGGCACGTCTGCGGGACCGGAGACCGACAGAGTGTGCCCCCACGGTGTGCCACTGTGCTTGGGGCGGCGAAATGGCTAGAGCCGCCCCTGCATGGAGGTATTCTTAATTTGACTAATCACTTGTCTGTTATTATCGCACCAGCTTGCTGCACAGTAATTTGCCGTATGAACACTGCTGCTGCAGCCCAGAGAAAGTCCCAGCGTGTGGCTTTCTGTAATTCTGCTTGGAAGTGGCAACCTCGTGTGCAGTAGACTCCCACCCTGGCTTGCTGCACAGTAACTTACTGTGCAGACAAGTCCGAAGACTCCCATTCTTAAAGATTCACTTTGACTTTCTGGGAGCCAAATTCAGAAGACATTACATGACGTGTGCTTCTGATTTCAAATATTAACATCAGGACTCACCCTATTTTACATCTTTAGTTGCTGAAAATAGGATTCCTAATGCAAAAAACCTAAGAACAGTTGCTACCCAAGATCCATAAACCTGGAAATCCTGGACGCCCCATCATCTCAAGCATTGGCACTTTAACAGCAGGATTGTCTGGCTATGTGGATTCTCTCCTCAGGCCCTATGCTACCAGCACTCCCAGCTATCTTTGAGACACCACTGACTTCCTGAGAAAACTACAATCCATCGGTGATCTTCCAGAAAACACCATTCTGGCCACTATGGATGTGGAAGCCCTCTACACTAACATTCCACACAAAGATGGACTACAAGCCATCAGGAACAGTATCCCTGATAATATCACGGCTAACCTGGTGGCTGAACTTTGTGACTTTGTCCTCACCCACAACTATTTCACATTTGGGGACAATATATATCTTCAAGTCAGTGGCACTGCTATGGGTACCCGCATGGCCCCTCAGTATGCCAACATCTTTATGGCTGACTTAGAACAATGCTTCCTTAGCTCTCGTTCCCTAACGCCCCTACTCTACTTGTGCTACATTGATGACATCTTCATCGTCTGGACTCATGGAAAAGAAGCCCTCGAGGAATTCCACTGTGATTTTAACAATTTCCATCCCACCATCAACCTCAGCCTAGACCAATCCACACAAGCGGTCCATTTCCTAGACACTACTGTGCTAATAAACGATGGTCACATATTACCACCCTATACAGGAAACCCACTGACCGCTATACTTACTTACATGCCTCCAGCTTCCATCCCGGTCACACCACATGATCCATTGTCTACAGCCAAGCTCTAAGATACAACCGTATTTGCTCCAATCCCTCAGACAGAGATAAACACCTACAAGATCTCTATCAAGCATTCTTAAAACTACAATCCCCACCTGCTGAAGTGAAAAAACAGATTGACAGAGCCAGAAGAGTACCCAGAAGCCACCTACTACAGGACAGGCCTAAAAAAGAAAATAACAGAACGCCACTAGCCATCACCTACAGCCCCCAACTAAAACCTCTCCAGCGCATCATCAAAGATTTACAACCTATCCTTAAAGATGATCCCTCACTCTCACAGATCTTGGGAGACAGGCCAGTCCTCGCTTATAGACAGCCTCCCAACCTGAAGCAAATACTCACCAGCAACCGCACACCATACAACATAAACACTAACCCAGGAACCTATCCTTGCAACAAAGCCCGATGCCAGCTCTGTCCACATATCCATTCAAGTGACACCATCATAGGACCTAATCACATCAGACATGCCATCAGGGGCTCGTACACCTGCACATCTACCAACGTGATATATGCCATCATGTGCCAGCAATGCCCCTCTGCCATGTACATTGGCCAAACTGGACAGTCTCTACGCAAAAGAATAAATGGACACAAATCTGACATCAGGAGTCATAACATTCAAAAGCCAGTGGGAGAACACTTCAACCTCTCTAACCACTCAGTGACAGTCTTGAAGGTGGCAATTTTGCAACAAAAAAACTTCAAAAACAGACTCCAAAGAGAAACTGCTGAACTTGAATTAATATGCAAACTAGACACAATTAACTGTGGCCTAAACAGAGACTGGGAATGGTTGGGTCATTACACTAATTGAATCTATTTCCCTATGTTAAGTTCTCCTCACACCTTCTATGGGCCATCTTAATTATCACTTCAAAAAGTTTTTTTCCTCCTGCTGACGATAGCTCATCTCAATTGATTAGAGTCCTTCTGTTGGTATGCATACTTCCACCTTTTCATGTTCTCTGTATGTATAAATTTCTCCTGTCTGTGTGTTCCATTCTATGCATCCGAAGAAGTGAGCTGCAGCTCACGAAAGCTCATGCTAAAATAAATTTGTTAGTCTTTAAGGTGCCACAAATACTCCTGTTCTTTTTGCGGACACAGACTAACACGGCTGCTACTCTGAATCCTCTGGAACAGATTTTTGCATTGGAAATCAGTCAAGAGTAATGGTTAGAGATCTTCTCTGGTTATTCGGAAGTCCTCTAAAGAGATTTTTCTTTTATTATTTTGTAGAATTGATCAGTAAAATATTATTATTTACATTATCTATTACAGTAGTTCTCAACATTTTCCATCCAAGACTCCTCTCCCATTAATTTTTGCACGTCAGGCCCCTCCTTATAACCGGGATCACCTCTCCCTTAGCAATACGGGGAGACGGGGTAACTGTGATCCTCTGACTCTTGTTCACAATCCCTAGGGTTCACAAGAACCCCTGATCTAACATAGTCATTTAAAACATTTCAAAATATGTCAAGGTTGAAAGGCAGTAGCTCTGGATTCCCTTCTCTTTGCTTAGGGGAAGGCTTATAGGAATGGCTGTTGGCCAGGCAAAGGGGTAGGCTATCTATAGAAAGGTAGGGTTCCATACCCATGTGCTCAGGTCTGGGTGTCCCCTGGCTGGGGAATCTTTTTGTCACTGTTGTATTTATAGTAACTTGTTTTGATTTATGCTCAAAAGATTTGCTGCTGCTGAAGAATCCTACTGAGCATTGCTGGATGTTATTCAGCTAAGTGACACCCTCCCCTACCTCAGTTTACAATGACATGACTCTTATTTTGAGGTAGGAAATATGTGAAGTAAATTATAATGCTCCAACTGAGGCAAGGTGAAGGTGGAGCATGGGAGCATCATGCTCAGTTATCAGGGAATCTGACATCTGTTAAGTAAATGCATGACACTTTCAGTAATTTACACCTCATTAGTAAGGTCCTGTAAAGAAATGCAGCATATTTAGACTCTAGTACTGGGAATGATTTTAGGTTAATGGGGTCAGTAATAATTTTCACCTTCCTCAAGAGTGTACGCAATACTGTGGATCAAGGGTCAAAAGATGATATGTACTGTCAGCATAAGAAATGACTCTTTTTGGTTATAAGGATTTATCAGCTCACTTGGCATGCCTCTTTGAGTGAGGGGTATAGGTCAATGCAAGGTTACTTGTCTATGGACATGAAAATGGTAGGTGACCCTTAGAGTGTTATCTTTTAAATATTTGTTATTCTGTTTATTAAAGTAAACTGATCCAGTTCTTTGCAATTTTTTTTTAAATAACTACATAGTGATTTGGGCCATACCTTACATGAGTGTAAATGAGGGCACAATTTTTCCCATCATCGTCATTAAGTTCTGTACTCATTTTAAACAAAGTGCATATACTTTAATGATGTACAGTAGAACCTCAGAGTTATGAAATGACCAGTCAACCACACACCTCATTTGGAACTGGAAGTACGCCATCAGGCAGCACAGATACACGCACTAAATACAGCACAGTACTGTGTTAAACGTAAACCACAAAAAAAATAAAGGGGAAGTTTAAAAAAAGTTTTGACAAGGTAAGGAAACTGTTTCTGTGCTTGTTTCATTTAAATTAAGATGGCTAAAAGCAGCATTTTTCTTCTGCATAGTCAAGTTTCAAAGCTGTATTCAGTCAATGTTCAGTTGTAAACTTTTGAAAGAACCACCATAACATTTTTTTCAGAGTTACGAACAACATCCATTCCCAAGGTGTTTGTAACTCTAAGGTTCTACTGAAATTGTTAAAATAAATCATACATTCTAAATAATTTTTTCTTAAGCACAGTGGGCTAGATCCTCAAAGAGACTTAGGCATTGCAACGCCTAACATTTAGATGCCCTGCCGCCCAGTGGAATTTGCAGCCTCGAAATAGGTTCCCTATTCAATGTATGGGGAGAATTGGGCATCTAAGGAACCAAGAAGGCAAGCAAGGAGCCACATAAACTAGCCACTAGGAAATACCAGGGTCTGCCCCTTTCATGTAGTTAGCTGTCTAACTCTGAGCCAGGCCAGTCCTTTCTCATGAAAAAGGAGAGAGAGAGATTCTCAACTCATTACAGCCAATACCACAATGGTCAGGGCAGTCACGTGGGAGATGGGAAACCTGTCTTCAAATCCCGTCTCTGCCTGATTTGGAGCAGAAACTGGAGCTCTAGTCTCACACCTCCCTGATGAGTGCCCTAACAACTGCGCTGTAGAGCCATTCGCCCTGGTCCAGTTGACTATTTATACAGTTTGAGAGCCCCCGCCTGAGCATACCCAAGAGTCTGGTGGTTAGGGCACACATGGGAGACCTGGGTTGGAGTCCCTACTCCAAATCAGGCAGAGTGGGTGATTTAAACCTGGGTCTCCCACATCCCAGATGAGTGTCCCAACTACTTGATTGGTAACTATAATGGGACACACACAACACTTCCTGAGCTGCTTGCCTTGGCCGTCTTTGGTGCAAGTTATGTGTGCTCTGGGCTTGTCCTTCCGTGTCAGGCTCTGCAGGTGAGATAAGCAGGGAAACACCTCATCTGAGAATCCTGCCAGGGCTTCAGTGTGAGCTAAGGAGCTGAGCAACTTGGCAGCATCAAGATTTGGGGTGGGGGGGTTTGCATACCCACTCACAGAAAATTAGGCACCTACAGGGTTAGGTAGCAGCTGAGCAGAGATTTTGAGGAGCTCAGTGGTGCCTAAATGTTGGATTTAGGCAACTAAATGGCTTTGTGGATCAAGTCCAGAGTTTACTCCAGAAAGTGGAATTCAGATGCAACTTCCAGTTTCCAGTGGGATCTTTGCTTTTTACAGTTTTAGAATAGGATTTACTGAGACACTTAGTATTACTCTAGGCCAAAAGCCTAATGGGGAGAAATTGTCTCTAGTAAATTGTACTCCCATTTTGCTTATTTTGTTAACTTTGAATTAGTAAGAAGAAATTGTTTTGTTTTATTCTTTGCTTTATGTATTAATGATTGTTTTTTAGAAGAATTGAAGTGTTATGGCTGTAATTCTTGCTTTTGAAATTATTTACTATTTTGTGTGTGAGTGAAGAATATATGGCATGCTAACAGAGAAGAGACAGGAAGCGCCAGTACTCATGGGCAGGATGGTCGAGAGGGGAGTGGAGTAGTTGAGAGGCACCAACCTTATTAGCAGAATCACCCAGATGGCAGATTGATGACCCTAAAGCAAAGGCATACACCCCAAGGACAAGATAAAGAGTGAAGCCAGAGGGACGAGATATGAAACAGCTGAGGATACTCCCAGTAACAACCCAAAATAATGCTGATTGGGAGCAACCTGGACTACCTTGTGATTAACAGCTCCGCTGTGACACAGCAAGGTCCATAGATTTGTATGGGAATTTATTAGTATAAAAGAAGGGTGTATTGCCTTTGGGACTTTGGGTTCATTCTGCATCAACACGAGAGCTTTGGATGCGTTCAACAGAGATCCAGCTCAGCTCCTCCCTGCCCTCATGTGCAGTTTCAGCTGGCCACTGGAACTGACCGAGAAACACTAATGACTGGTAACTATAAGATCCAGCTGCAGAACCTTTTTTTTGGGGTGGGGGGGGGGTGAGTGTGTGTGTGAGAGAGAGAGAGAATGGAAGCATATACTGATTTTAATGCTTAAATTGTACTCTCAATAAATGTGGTGTATTGCCTTATCCCCTTGAAAAAGATTCAGTGTGCTTCTTATAAACATAACATTTTAAACCTGCATGAGCTCATCCTGGTGGCCACTCATCAGCTTGTTATACTTGGATTCAACCACTGGATCCCATGTGCTCTTAGATTGGCAGAGACTCAATGGAGTCTAGGCCCTGTCTCTGACTCTGGGTCTTTAGGCACACCATCAGGTCCCAAGACACCTACCTGAGAGATGGGCACTCTGCAGTCCAACTGCCTACACCCCAAAACTAGTGCCATCTCTCCCAAGCCTCCCGAGTAGTTATTGCATATTCCCAAATGCTGGGGAATCTCTGAGTTACTGTTTCCTCTTTCAGGACTATGGGACACAAACAGACTTTTCAAAGGAATTTCTAAACCAAACACATTTTATTAACCAAAGCACAAGAGCTACATAGATTTATGGAAAATTTAAAAAATTCATGCAACCTCCTGCAGCCCCTCCACAGTGGTCTGCCCACTGCAAGTGCCCTCTGCATATTTTTTCACTCCTTTCAGGTTCCCAGGACCCTACTTTCTTCCTGGTTTTGGTCTCCTCTTAAATGGCCAGTGAGGAAACCTTTATTTTATAATGTGCCAGTCCAATCTGTCAGGTGACATTCCTGAGTGGTTTCAAGCCCCCTGTCTGGTGATAAGGGGAATAACTGGTTAGGCAATAGTACTGCTGAAAAGGATCCAGGGATTATAGTGGACCAAAGACTCAACATGAGTCATCAATGTGATGCAGCTGCAAAAAAAACGCTAATATGATCCTGTAGTGTGTTAACAGGAGTGTTGTATGTAAGAAACAGGAGGCAATTGCCCCACTCTACTCAGCACTTGTGAGGTCCCCGCTGGAATACTGGGCACCACAATTTAGGAAAGATGTGGACAAATTGAAAAGGGTGTAGAGGAAAGCCACAAAAATGATAGACGTTTTAGAAAACTTGACCTATAAGGAAAGGTTAAAAAAATTGGGCATGTTTAGTCTTGAGAAAAGAAGATGGAGGGCGGATCCGATAACAGTCTTCCAATACGTTAAGGGTTGTTATAAAGAGGAGGGTGATCAATTGTTCTCCATATCCACTGAAGGTAGGACAAGAAGTTATGGGCTTAATCTGCAGGGAGGGAAATTTAGGTTAGATATTAGGAAAATATTTCTAACTATAAAGATAGTTAAGCTCTGGCACAGGCTTCCAAGGAAGGTTGTGGAGTCTCCATCATAGGAAGCTTTTAAAAACAAGTAGGACAAACACCTGTCAGGGTTTACTTGACCCTGCCACAGTGCAAGTGGCTGGACTTGATGACTTCTCAAGGTCCCTTCCAGCCCTACATTTCTGTGATTCACTGATTGGTGACAAGCTCACCTGAGAGAACTGGTGCCTCAGGACTGCAGCCAGCTCATTGTCCTAGGGTGTTCCATTTGACCAGGAGACTCTGCAGGTTAACCACTCTTGATTGCTCTACATTGCTAGGCCTTTGATAGCACCTCTTGCTGGACATCTTCACTGCTGATGGGAGCATGCTTCCCCATGTGAGTAGACAGACACATGCTAGCTCTGCTTGAGCTAGCACACTATAAATAGCAGTGTAACCAGGGTAGCATGGCCAGCGACTCAGGCTAGCTGCCTGAGTACAAACCCATCCTGACCCCCTCACTACATGCTTGAGCAGCTAGCTCAAGCCACTACCTGAGCTACCCCCAGCTACACTGCTATTTTTAGCATGCTAGCTTGAGCAGAGCTAGTGCTTGTCTGTCTACTCACACTGGGAAGCATGCTCCCAGCTGCAGTGCAGATGTACCCTTAGAATCCCAGTCCAAGATGGAGGTAAAAATGCATCAGTGAAGGCACAGAGGCGTTTGCAATCAAGATGGCATTCACAAAACAAAAACGGGAGTTTGTAGTTTGATACAACTGTATCCAGGCAGAGCAATCCATCATTCACATCTAGTATAGTAGATGCTCAGACACCACAATGATGGACAAGAAGCTGCAAGCTACAGAACAGGAATATCAGTGATGTGTTCAATCATACAGAGACTGACCGACTCAGCAAATTCTCTTGGTTCCCCAGCTTTTTCTTGCATTAACTAGGCTATACTTTCTCCACAACTTTTAATGGTGTTGTGTTCCTCAGTGACTGCTAATTTTCATTTTCATTTTAAGTATGTGAGATGGTGTTGCTTGGCAACACCAGTTATGATTTGGTAGCTGTTTGGCCTACAGCATGCCTCTTCAAAGACACTTTGCATAGAAATATCCTTTCATTACTGTGGAGTGCTATTCAGATTTTCTCCCTAGCCATTTAATTTTGTAAGTGTTCTTTTAAAAGAAACACAATTAAAAGAGATCTGTTTAATTTTAGGCAGTGGGGCTTCCTTACATAACATGGAGTGAAAAGGTCCTAATAACTCTCCAAAGCATTCCGTTTAGCAGAAAGATCAAAGCATATAAAACACCCTCAACTGAGAACCATTTGTGCCTGACTTCTACTATTGCTATAATTTATCTTTCAACTCCACCACTAATGCTATAATTTCCAAAAAGAATGGAGGATTCTCTTTGGGCTTGTGTATATATACACTTAGTGTGTGGCAAGATGGAGTGTATATCCAACATGCACTAGTCTGCCATGCACTAAGTGGCTGTGTGGACTCTGATGCTGCTCACTCAAAGTCCCACAATGATTTTCCCCATTTAGAAACCAGAGAAGACTGGTGGTAAACTCCGTCTAAGGCTAAATACTGGCACGAGACCAATAGTTCACTAGGCAATTTTTATTGCCTGGCATCAGGGTCCATACTTAGTGAGCAGCAGTCTTGTGCGGCATAGATTTCAGACCACAGCTTGCCGCAAACTAAGTGTCCTTTTAGACAAGCCTTTAGTCTTCTATCAGCTGATGACAATAAGACCCACTCACTGACTCTTTCTCAACTTGTTGGAAATATCTTTCTGATATTCATGGTTTCAAATGTCAATTCAGTACTTTTTTCCCCGCCCACTTTAAGGCATTGCCATAAGTGCATATGAATTCTAGGTATTTTGTGAGGTGGAGATATCTTAATTAATAGACCTGCAAAATGATTCGTTGAAAGTGACACTAAAAGAAGGTTGCTCTTGAGGCTTAAGGATCAGTCTTGAAGCCCTGGATTCTAACCTCAGTTCCACCACCAATATCCTGTGTGACTTACGACAAGTCACTTGGAAAGCAATTTCAAATGCTATAGGATCCAGGCTTTGGGAAGGCAAGGAAGTACAGAGTATAGAGAAGGATGAAGCTGGAGCTGGGGCATATGCACCTCTGAATTAATTATTAAGCTGATACTCAGTGCCTGCTGATAGTGCAAGGACACATCCCTGGAATATCTCGAGTCACACACCCCCAGCAGCCACCCCATCCCAGACAACAGTGGCCCCACCTGCAGCTCCCAGCTATTCCTCCTGTCTCTGCCACTCCCTGCCCAGCGCAGCTCACCAGCTCAGCTGTCCCGCAGGCAGGGGGCCCACCCACACCATGTGACTGAGCAATCTGGGAGGTAGCATGTGACCCTGCATGCTGCCCCACGCATTACCTCTGCTAAGACCTTCTGCTGTCTGCAGGGGATGCCATATCTATGTGTCTCTATCAAAGCAACATTGACAGAAAGCTGGAGAGAGCCTCAGAGGACCTAGGGTTGCCAAATGTTGGGTTTTGACTGGAATGTCCAGTCAAAAAGGGCCCCTAGCAGCTCCAGTCAGCACCACTGACTGGGTCATTAAAAGTCCAGTTGGCAGCGCAGGCAGGTTCCCTAACCAGCTCCGTATGACTCCAGGGAAGCTGCTGGCATCTCCCTCTGGATCCTAGGTGGAGGGACGGCCACGGGGGTTCTGTCCTCTGCTCCTGCCTCCAGTGCCAGCTCACCAGCTTCCATTGGCTAGGAACTGTGGCCAATGGGAGCTGAGGGGGCGGCGCCTGCACAAAGAGCCACGTAGTCACGCCTCCACCTAGGAGCTGGAGAGAGATGTCGCTGCTTTCCAAGAGCCTCCTGTGGTAAGTGCTGCCTGGAGCCAGCACCCTCTCCCATGCTCCAAGCCCCTGCCCATCCCTGAGCCCCCTCCTGTACCCCAAACTGCACCCCAGAGCCTGCATCCCCAGCCAGAGCCCTCACACCCCTACACACCCCAACCCCCTGCCCAGATCCCCCTCCGGCACCCCTCATTACTGGCCCCACCCCTGAGCCCGTACCCCCAGCCCACAGCCCTCACCCCCCCTCCCACACCCTGAGCCCCTGCCTCAGCCCAGAGCCCCATTCCCACACCCCAACCTCCTGCCCCAGCCCGGAGTCCCCTCCTACACCTCAAACCCCTTATCCCTGGCCCCACCCCAGAGCCGCATCCCAGCTGGAGCCCTCACACCCTCCTGCATCCCAAACCCCTGCCCCAGCCTGGAGCCCTCTCCTGCACCCCATAAGCCCACATCTCCGGCCCCACCCCAGAGCCCAGAGCTCCAGCCAGAGCCCTCACCCTCTCTCACACCCCAATCCCCTTCCCCACCCCGATGAAAATGAGAGAGTGAGTGAGGGTGCGGGAGAACAGGCGACAGAGGGAGTGGGGATGGAATGAGTGGGGGGCAGGGCCTCAGAGAAGGGGCAGGGTGGGGCAAGCACGTTCGATTTTCTGCAAATAGAAAGTTGGCAACCCTGAGAGAACCAGCAGTCAGCACAGAGCCTGCACATGAGATCCTCTCCCTGGATCTCAGAAAATGTGAAGGCTTTATTGGCCAAACCCCCTGCTTAGTCCTTGTTCAGGGAGAAAGGAGCATACCCATCCCTTACAGACTAATGCAGGGGAGGCTCTATAAGAGATCTCCTCCCCAGTCCACTCCCATGGCTTTTCCAGCAGGAAAGGGTGGCCTAGGTTTAGGATAACTTCAAACCATGTGGTCTCCTCTTCCTTCTCAATAAAGCTTTGCTAAAACTATTCACTCAGACAAAACAAAAAGGAGAGAGAAAGAAAAATTGATTGTTCCCAACTTACAGTTTTATCGAACAAATTCACAGTTTTCAAGAGACATAATTTTCATTGGACCTTGATCATTGTTTACTGAATATTTAGAGTATTTTTAAATTAATTTACATATCCCCTTTTTACTGCATATGCCTGCAAACTATTTTTTCATTCCCTGAACTATGACTAATTCACAGTAACATTGTAAGGACATTGATTTGAATGTCATACTTCCACAACCATCTTTTAAATACTCTTAGTGGCAGCTGTAACACCACTACTCAGAGAAACTAAGACCGTTAGCAATATTACTTTTCTCGAATGGAGAAACTGGACTATGAACATTCATTTTGGGGAAAAAAAATGGGACAAAAATCCTCTATAAAGCAATATTTCCTACTAGTTAGCACAGAGACAAATAGCTATGCAGCAAAACCTACTAAAATTAGCAATCAAAGGGATTTCTGGTGGTCTTAGCATTATAAGACACAATACATGGTGATTAATGCATGGGAACGTACATAGGGTCAATTAGCTAGTACAAGTAATCAAAATTAGCAAATCATCATTATACCATTTTCACTGCATTCTATTTTCTTCCTTCCCCTTCTGTCCCCCGCTATCCCTGCCACTTATTCTTCAAAGTGTAAGTTTTTGGAAACTATTAGAATTATTTGTTCTATTATAGATTAACACTTCTCCTCTAGAGGCATAGATGCCAAGATCATTTTCAAATCATATGTCTCCTTCACCATTTATCCTCTCCTGATTAGTCAATAAAAAATAAATAGAAACTTTTAGGGCACTTTCACTTCCTCATCTTTTATGAACCTCTCTCTCGTGTGGGCAGCACTGTTCATAGTCTGATACTGATTCTGAAGCCCCATTCCCTGATAAAGTACCTAACTATCTGGGGGTGACATCCCTGTGCAGAAGGGACACACAAGGCTTATTGTACCACTTAAGTCTCACTTAAGATCAATTTGGCAGACTGAAATGGTTCAAAGGCCTCATGCTGAGTTTCTGTATGAAAGGGTAAATTGAGACAGCTGGCCTTAAGTGATCAAATAAGAAAACAGGACTTCAAGCTCAGCATTCCATCAGGGAAGAAAAGAAAAAAAGAAAAGATGGTAAATCGGAAGCGTCTTTTCACTGACATCATCAGGAATGGGAAAATATTGCTGTTGAATACACTAGCATCTCTAGAAGTGCTACTGCTGTTTAGCCCACCTCAGTTGGAGGGTAAATTCAGGCATTAAGAATGAAAAAAGTGATCTTTGTTATAACTTTAAAAGGCTTTTTAAAAATGATAAATGTAAAAAGATGAAATATGTACTAAAAATTGAATGTCCTAATAGATAATACTGTAGACTGTTGTCACTGATTTTGCTTTCAGGGGCCTGGTGCTATCAAAAACCATTCAAAATACCAATTTCATGGTTTGTGTCATTAGACAAATGACGGTCTTGTATTAGCTGTGGGTCTCTATCTAATCCTGTACACTATATATTTAATTTAAATCAACTCTGGGTACATCTCTCATTTGGATACAGGTACTTTGGGTATGACCTACTTTTAAATCCAATTTGGGGCTAAACAAATCTGAACTATTCATCCTTAATTAAAATAATTGGAGATATATCAATCTCCTAGAACTGGAAGCGACCCTGAAAGGTCATTGAGTCCAGCCCCCTGCCTTCACTAGCAGGACCAATTTTTGCCCCTGATCCCTAAGTGGCCCCCTCAAGGATTAAACTCACAACCCTAGGTTTAGCAGGCCAATGCTCAAACCACTGGGCTATCCCTCCCTTAGGCCTGGTCTACACTAGGACTTTAATTCGAATTTAGCAGCGTTAATTCGAACTAACCGCTCAACCGTCCACACCAGGAAGCCATTTAATTCGAACTAGAGGGCTCTTTAGTTCGAATTCGGTACTCTACCCCGACAGGTAGAGTAACGCTAAATTCGACATGGCTAGCTCGAATTAGGCTAGGTGTGGATGCAAATCGAACTTAGTAGCTCCGGGAGCTATCCCACACTGCACCACTCTGTTGACGCTCTGGACAGCAGTCGGAGCTTGGATTCTCTGACCAGCCACACAGGAAATGACCCGGGAAAATTTGAATTCATTTTCCTGTCTGGGCACTTTGAATCTGACATCCTGGCTGGACATCGGGGTGAGCTCCGCAGCACCTGCCAAGATGCAGAGCTCTCCAGCAGAGGAGTTCATGTTATCTGTGAATAGAAAGAGGGACCCAGCATAGACTGACTGGGAACTCTTTGATCTGATCGGTGTGTGGGGCGAGGAGTCTGTGCTTTCGGAGCTGCGCTCCAAAACACGGAATGCAAAGACCTACGAGAAGGTCTCCAAAGTCATGATACAGACAGAGGATACAGCCGGGATGCAACGCAGTGCCGCATGAAAATAAAGGACCCCAGACAAGGCTACCAAAAAATCAAAGCGGCAAACGGACACTACAGAGCCTGCCACCACTGCCCCACCAGTGAGCATGGACTCTGATGATGGGACAGTGTCGACGGACAGTTCCTCGGCGATGTTCGCGGACGGGGAAGATGAGGAAGGGTTTGTGGAGGACGAGGCAGGTGAGAGCGCTTACAACGCTGGTTTCCCCGACAGCCAGGATCTATTCATCACCGTCACGGAGATCCCCTACCAACCCTCCCCGGCCATGAACCCGGATCCTGAATCAGGGGAAGGAGCAGTCGGTAAGTGCTTTAACCATGTTAACTTTTATTCTTAATATAACAGGAATCTTAAGTGTGTGAAAAGGAGGGCTCTCTATATATGGGGATAGAACAGAAATCATCCTTGGAGATCTCCACGAAGCTCTCCTTGCGTTAATCGAAAAGCATCAGCAGGAGGTTCCTGGGGAGAGCTGCCTTATTGGGTGCTCCGTGGTAGCACAGTTTTCCGCGCAAGGCTTTCATGAGGTACTCAGGGAGCACTGCCTCCCCGAGCACGGCTGCATCGGGCCCTGGTTCGTGCTAGCTTTCACGCAGCATGCGCTCTCTATCTCCTTCAGTGACCCTCCTCAGGGTGATCTCGCTCGGAGACTCTGCATCTAATTAGGGTAATTACTGTAATTTTACGCCTGGTCCAAAGTATTTTTAAAAAATCTACGGACAGACGGCATAGCACAGACTCAGCACGCAGCTGCGTGACGAGCGTAACGGAAAGCCAAAGAATATAATGGACGCTCATGGAGGGAGGGGGGAATGAGGACGCAAGGTATCCCACAGTTCCTGCTGTCTCCGAAAAGTATTTGCATTCTTGGATGAGCTCCAAATGCTTCTAGGGTCAAACACAGTGTCTGCGGTGGGTCAGGGCATAGTTCGGCAATTTGCGCACACACCCCACCCACCACCAGAAGTGAAAACAATCCTCTGTTGACTCTTTTACATGTCACCCTATCTTTACTGAATGCTGCAGATAGACGCGATGGTGCAGCACTCAACACCAACATCCTTGCTCCCCCCACGCTATGGATGGCTGATGGTACAAAACGACTGGTATCCGTCCTCATCATCAGCCTATTGGCACATGGGGCAGTGCAAAAGGACTGGTAACCATGCATACTAGCATCTGTGAGGTCGATCAAGGGCGCCTGGCCCTAATTTTTCATGGTAGATGGTGCAGTATGGCTGGTAACCGTCCTCATCATTGCAACAGGGGGCTGAGCTCCTTCAGCCCCCACCCTTCCTGTGTAAAGAAAAGATTGAATTGCCCCTGGACTAGCAGAGGGATGATGGGCTCCTTCATCCACAGTAATTAATGTCCTGCCTGGACTATCATTGCAGCTGGAGGCTTCCTTCCACTCATTTCTCACAAACAAGTCACTGTGTCTTATTCCTGCATTCTTTATTACTTCATCACACAAGTGGTGGGACAATGGTATGGTAGCCCAGGAAGGCTGTGGGAAGGCCGGAATGAACAGGTGGTGTTATTGCAGGAGCACCCCCTGTGAATAGCATACAGCTCCAAATTTATGCAGGATCCGACACAGAGCAGCTGTGCTCTCTGGTTCTATGATACAGTGGTTCTCTAGTACACTTGCCCATAATCTAGGCAGGACTGATTCTATTTTTAGATACCAAAAAGGAGGGATTGACTCAGGGAGTCATTCCCAATTTTTGCTTTTGCGCCCCTGGCTGCTCGGCCAGGGGCACTTATGACAGCACCAAATGGTGCAGTGCAAAAGGACAGGTAACCATGCCCATCTTATTACCATCTTATTACCAATTTATGGTATGGTAGATGGTACAATATAGCTGGTAACCATCTCTGCTGTCATGCAAAAGCAAAAGCATGCTGCTGTGTAGCGCTGCTGGACCGCCTCTGTCAGTGGCATCTAGTACACATACGGTGACATACACAAAAGGCAAAACAGTGTCCATGATTGCCACGCTATGGCGTATGCCAGGGCAATTCTGGGAAAATGGGCTTGAAATGATTGTCTGCCGTTGCTTTCCCGGAGGAAGGAATGACTGGCGACATTTACCCAGAATCCACCGCGAAAATTATTTGTGCCCCAGTAGGCACAGGGGTCTCAACCCAGAATTCACAGAGACAGCCTACACTCAGTTAATTGTTTGCAAAAATGTATCTTTGCAAGGAATTCACTCCCTGTTTCCCATCTCACAGCTTCCACTGTCTCCAGACCTGCCACAGCATCCCCCTCGCAGAGGCTGGCAAAGATTAGGCGGCGAAAGAAAAAGACAAGGGACAAGATGTTCGAGGAACGTATGGGCTGCTACCTAGCAGAGGCGGACCAGCAGAGCCAGTGGAGGGAGACTGTCTCTCTGTGCCAGCGCTCACACAGCGAACGGGAGGAGAGGTGGCGTGAGGAAGACAAGCAGGCGACTGAAACGCTGCTTGGACTAGTGAGGGAGCAAACGGACATGCTCAGGCGCCTTGTGGATGTTCTGCAGGACCGCAGGAGGACAGAGACACCCTGCAGTGTATCTGCAACCGCACTTCCCGTGCCACAAAGTCCCATACCCCCCTCACCGAAAATAATCAGGAGGAGGGGCGGCCGGGGACGTGAATACTGTCACTGCACCACAGCACAGTGCTCAAGTACCCAAAAGCTCTCATACCCTACATTTGCCGAAGTCCTTCACTTCCAGACTCACAGTAGTCCCAATCCCAGTCCCATCCCCTGTCTACTTAATTAATAAAAATGCTTTGCTGTTAATTACTGTTTCCGTTATGTTTTTTCAAAGAAGACTGTGTTTGAATGGGGGGCGTGGGGAAGGGGGTGGTTAATTGCATAGGACAGTCACCTTTCCCAGGGTACAGACACGGGGGCAGGATCAGCAGCGGGTCACACACACGGTGCAGTCAGTAGGCACCCTGGTCGGTATGGGAGGTGGTTTCCAGGATCTGTGTGGGCGGGGGAGATGTGACTTTGCAGCGGGGGAGGGCGGTTACAGATCTTATACAGCGGTCCTTGTCCTGGACCGCTGAGTCACGCAGCTGAGGAATCTGTATCCGTCCTCCTCCACCACAAGGTCACATATCCGCCCGCACACAGAATTCCATAAAGAGGGATGGCAGGCTCCGTTGAAAGAAGCATTCCGGCACTGCGGACCGCTCTAGGAGCAGGAGCCTGTCATTCCTTGAGTTTAGAGAAGGTCTTTACATCACCGCACACCCTACCCAGCACAGTCTGTGTCCCAGTTTCAACCCTTTAACGCAAAGTCATGAATAAAGAAACCTTTGTTAAGTAATAATGGGACATGTATTTTATTTTTACACGTGTGCTGGAAGTGGGGGTAACGGGGTGAACGGGGTATGTAACCGAAGAGGAGAGTCAACAGTAACTGGGTAAAGAAACAGGGGCAGGTTCAGCTTCTCTGTAAAGAAACTGAACAGTCACAAGTCACGCTGCTCGCTGCTATTTGAAGAGTTCCTTGTCGCTGTCCCAGGCGCCTGTATAGGGCTTCATGAGCAAGTGCATTAGCGGGCAGGCTGGGTCCCCGAGGATGACTATAGGCATCTGCACATCCACAACAGTTATTTCGTGGTCCGGGAAGAAACTACCTTCCTGCAGGCGTCTGAGCAGCCCACAGTTCCTGAAAACACACGCATCATGAACCTTGCCCGGCCACCCGACATTGATGTTTGTAAAACGTCCCCTATGGTCCCCCAGTGCTTGCAGCACCATTGAAAAGTAGCCCAATTTCTCAGCAGCTGACTGTGGAAGACGTGGACGATAAAGTGCGAGGAGGAGAAAACGGCGATGATCGCAGCGGGCTCCATGCTTGCAGTGCTGTGGCGTCCGCGCTGTCACTGACCAGAAAAGTGCATGAACAGATTGCCCGCAGGCACTTTCAAGGAGAGAGGGAGGGAGGTTGTGATTGACGGTTCAATGACGACACTTACCCAAAACCACCCTCGACACATTTCTCCCCCCAGCAGGCATTGGGGGCTCTACCCAGCATTCCAATGGGCAGCGGGGACTGTGGGAACTGTGGGATAGCTTCCCACAGTGCACCGCTTCCAAAGTCGACGCTGGCCCCGTGAATGTGGACTCAGAAATTCGAATTAGTGTATTTAGTATGGATACACAAATTCGACTTCATAAGGTCGAATCCACAAATTCGAACTAAGTTGATTCGAAATAGTCTTGTAGTGTAGACAAGGCCTTAGTGAATCCTTAGTTCACTGCATTATAGTTGATATGCCTGGATGAGTATAATCTGCCTCTTCTTGATGACAAACAAATGCATCTCCTAAGCCAATGCAAATGGGAGAGGTTCTGATTCATCTGAAGTAAACTCTTACTGAACACCCAAAAGGAATGCATTTTTTCCTGAGAGGTGCCAGGAAGAAATAAGGTCTTTTCTTAGGAGAATACTAGAAGGAAAGAGATTGAAAACTTAAGTAAGCATAATATTTTGCACTAAATGGCTAAATTAAAATGTGCATTCAGTCTTAGCCACCATTATTATTCTTACCTCTGAGCCTCAAACTTCCACTCAAATTCTGTTATCAAAGGAACTAAACTTCTTTGGTCATATACGAAGTCACTGGACAGCCAACATGAACAGACAACAGTAAACTTTCATCTTTGGTCCTTAGACAAAGTGACATTCTCTCATGGCAAAACATCCCATGAAGAAAGCCAGCACAAGGCCCTTGCATCACTTAAGATCCTCCAAAATAGGCCTTAAGTTTGACTTAAATGGTGCATGGGCCTCATGGTGGACTCTGTGCTGAGATGAATTTCACCCCCAGATAGTGTGGTACCTCACAGTGAAGAAAGTTATTTCAGTAAGCTTCATTAATAATTATTAACAGTCTTGTGTCGTGTAGGTGTCATCCTCTTCTACCTCCCTACAGACTGATCTGGGAAGTGGAGGAGTTGAAATATTTCTTCTGTGATTTTTATAGTGCCATTCTACTCTGAAAAGTAACTGTAAAAATGGCATCATGAGGTTCTCTGTTTCAGAGACTCCATGTTGAAGTTGCTGACTTTGCAACTTAAAAAAAATAGTTACATTAGCTGCCATCTATGGGTTCAGGGGGGAAAAAAAGCTGTGTTATTTGTCAGGATTGTGAAGCATCCTGCTTCATTCTATTCCCATAAAGAAAATTTCATCTAGGTGAAGTCAAGATGCAGTCTCATACCAGTGGTCTGAGTGCATGTTACCATTCAAGAACAACAGATGTAAAACAAAACAAGTTAGAAAGAAATCCAGGGAGTGCAGTTAAGATTGCACTCTTCAAACAAGGCCCTAGAGTACCTTAACTCTGCCCCATAAAGCAGCCACTCTACCATCTTCCTTTGTGCCGCTTTGGCAACACAGAACAGCTATAAACTCAGTTAAGCCAGGTTTGTTCCTATTTTGCATTATCAGATGCACACAAAGAAGCAAGAGCAAACTAGTGAATTTAGTCCATGAAGTTTGTAGGTGGAGACCTACATATACCACTTGGATAATTCTCTACCACATGGAATTATAGTAGTCAATCCTGTAAGGTACTCAGCGCCTCATAGGAGGAGATGAGTGTCCTCAGCACCCAGCAGGTCTAAACCATCAATGAGGAGTAGGAAGATGACAGCCTTAAGAATGCTATTTCTCTAATCAGGAATATATCATACATTATCATACTGAAAGCCATAAAGCAGCACAGCCATTGTGTGATTAAGATTAAAACACTGGGGTTTGTGGTTACTGATAAAAAACGAACTATGTGCAATGATGGAAAAGTTTCTGATTTTCTTCAGGCAACTGTATGGGACAGAGTTAAGGTAGCTTGGGAGGAAGAGAAATTTTATTTGAGAAGTGCATCATTAGATCTGTATTTCCTGAGTTTTTAACTTTTTTTTAAGCTCTTTCTTGAAAGATCCAGTGGATGCAAACTACCATCACTGCCACCGAGTTTCATTATGAACTTCATGTACTGTTTCAATGTGTAATTTTCACTTTATGACATCCAAAACAGTACATCATCAAAAACAGTATCCAAAGAACTACTGAACGTTCCCAGCTCCCCCAAGCAAGCCGTCACAGTACATTTAATCCCACTGAGGATTAGAACATACTAAAGACTTTGTGATATTAATGTGATACTCCACAATTTGACCAGCATGCTAATTCCAAGGTTGACAGCACCATTACTCTCACCCCAAAATGCAGCATGTTCATACTGATATTCATCTGATTACTACCAGCCCAACATTCTCTGCCCATTGGCTCCCAAAGCAAATCCCACTCAATAAATAGCAAGGGGAAAAGATGTTTCTTGCCAGAACTTCTGCATGACTCAGCAGAAACAGACTCCTGGTAAAAGTTTTCCATACTGTTATTGGGTTTATGGGCCCAGGCACCAGAAATCTTCAAATATAATCCAAGTAAAATATCATTTGAAAGTGCTGAAAGTAGAGCTGGCTGAAATGTTTTGATGGAACAGAGCCAGGCAGTCAGAGGGCCAGCTAGCCAGGGATCTAGGCAACCTGGGAAGCTGCTGTAGCCCAAAGAGCCTAGCAGCTCAAACAGCAGGTTGCTGAGTAGCCTGGCAACCCAGGTGTCCAGCTTCCTGTGTAGACATTTTTTAAGATTCTATTTCTGTTCTCTCAAAACTATTGTTTGAAAATCCATTCTGTGGGAAATTTTTAATTTCTGACTTTTTGTTCTGATGCAGAATGGAAACATTTCAGAAACGTGCAATTTTCTATTTTGATTTCTTTAGAGTTTGTAAAATACTAAATATTTATTATATATTTAAAACATGGATGTAATATAAAATATAACATTTCATATAAATTAAAAGCTGGAATGAAACATTCAAACATTATCAACATGAAAAATGTTGATGGTTTCAAATAAAAAAAATTGTTCTCAGGGAATTTTTTGGCTTTTCCAATTTGGAACGATTTTTATCTTAGTTATATTATTGAAATTTCAGAATTTCCTGGGGAACAGAAATTCTGACTTCCAGCCAGTTCTCATTAAAAGCTCTTTCAGGCTGGAAACCAGGGGCACTATCATTGCCCACCTTCCATCAAACTGTGTACACTAAAATCCAACGTGGAGTTTGGGCTGCTGGGTAAGCTTCAAAGTCATGGGAAGGAGATGGGCAGCACTGATTCTGGTAAACTGGTATATTTGAGGAATAGCTTAAAAAAACCCTTCTTTACCCCATAGAGAAGAAAAAAAAAGATGCAATTTTTTTCTTTCCACTTCCAGGTCACCTTTAAGTAGCTAGAGCTTTTCAAGAAAGATGTCTAAAATGCCTACCAGATAAAACAATGGTTCCACGCCTTCTTCTTCTGCTTGTTTTTACCTTAGAAATATACAAATTCATAGATTACAAGGCCAGAAGGGATCATTGAGATCATCTATGCTGACCTCTTGTATAACACGGGCCATAGACCTTCCCCAAAATAATTCCTTTTGAACTAGAGCATATTTTTTAAAAATGCCAATGATGGAGAATCCACCACAATCCTTGGTAAATTGTTCAAATGGTGAATTACCTTCACTGTTAAAAATATGCACCTTATTTCCAGTCTGAATTTGTCTAGATTCAGCTTCCATTATTAGGAGCATCAAGTCTGATCCTTGCTGGGGGACTTATTGGAGGTCTCAGCAACATGGACTGTGAATTTCTTAGACCTTAATTGAAGGGCCAGGTATATTGAATATTAGACATCTTTTTTCCCAAATGTTTCTTGGTCATGTAAATTACTGCATTAAGAAAACACAAAGATTTAAGCAGTCTAAATAAAAAAACACTTTGCTTCTCATTTATTCTAGTTTCACTCCCTTGTTACTTGTAATGTCATAATCCTACTAGTTCTCAAGTCACCAGTGAGTCTTCCAATGTAGAAAACACCAGAATTTCTAAAACAAAAATAAACACCACTATCACCACCAACAATAATAAAAATGAAAAACACGAAAAAAACAAACACAAAATAAAACTTAAAAAATACTTTTTAAAAAAAAACACAAGCTTTCTGGCTGTTCAACCCCTTTTTCAAAACAAGATTGACCAAAATCTCATTGAGGAGCTTAGAACCTTCTCCCAACTAGTGTCCCCATAGACTAACTAGATAACCAAGTTACTAGTGAAGGAAGGATGGGTCTATACTAGCCTCCCATGTCCCAACCTGATCCAGAGCAGGGACCTGAATGAGCTTAAGTCTTCTGCATCCCAAGTGGGTACTGTAACAACTGGGCTATAGAGTCTCTCCTGCCCATACCCTCCAGAGCTGTTCCTCTTCATATAAATAATTAAATATTCATTAGGCCCAAGAGAGAGAAGCACACATCAGGGTACCCCTCGGCAAAATTTTGCTATAAACTAAACATCATATTGCAATTATTAATGGTTTCTGTGACATCCTTTTGCACAAGATAAACTAGGGAAATTCTGCAGTCTCTCTTCTAATTGTTTAATTCATAAGAACAAGATTCCATGACTACACATGTTTAGAAAATTCTGATGCATCACAAAACTCCCCCCCCCCCAACACACACACACTTTCTGTCATTCCTATGGAATAACAACACAATGAAAATGTGTCAAGATGATGTATTGTGGCTTCCAGAACTTCATGAGACAAATAGATTTATCAACCCAATAACGGCCGTTCTATCCCCCATGTCATCCTCTGAAATGATCTAGTAACAGGCAAAAATAACCTTGTTTTATGGATAAAGCATGACTTTGCTCAATAGGAGTTTACCATTCCCCTTGTGAATTCTTCACATACAGCTGTCTTCTCTAAACAATGGGATTGAAAGATTTGTTCTTCTCTAATACCCAAAATACCACAGTCCTGACTCTCCACTGCCTGGTGTCTTGTGTAGTCATTTACAACGGTACAAAATGAACTCAAAACACTGCATTCTGATTGGGTAGCATTTTTCACTCACTTTGCACACGTGTAAACCACTACAAAAAGCAATGGAGAATCAAGATTTGCAATGCATTATGTAGTGATGCCCTATGCTTCCGTTCTTCCTACTCCCAAAAGGAACAGGCTGACCAAGCATTAACCCTTGCCTTGCTTTAAGTATTAGAAACTGTCTTCATGCCTGAGCCAAGAGTTCATTTAACAGTCCCTAGCAGCACCTGAACTCCCCACCTTCCAGAAACATCACTGCATCCCACCCCACTCTATAGGCACTCTATGACCTGGCCTATACTGGGCAGGGCAAGGCAAGACAGCTAACATCAACCTAGTTGTGCACGTCTCTACACTTAAATTATCTCCCACTGATATAAGAGCCTCGTTACAATAACATAGTAACGAGACCTCCCCGAAGGGCATAGAGCTATGGTCAATGTACTTAGGTCGACGCAGTGTGAGTGCAGACACTGCTATACTTATGTCAACTCTAACAATCCTCCAGCAGCTGTCTCACAATGCCCCACACTGACTTTTCTGGTCACCATGGTGAACTCCACTGCCCAGAAGTAAAGCTCCCTATCCCCTTTAAAGCCCTGTGAATTTTTGAAATTCCTTTTCCTGAATACCTGGTTTGGCGAGCACACCTAGCAGCTCTCTATTGTTGAGTGCAACTGCCCAGCTGACCATGCCAGCTACATGCTTCAGATCCACTCCTGCCTGGAATAGACAAGAGATGTTGGATCTTCTGGGCCTGTGGGGAGGAGAGGCTGTGAAGGAACAGCTCCAAACTAGCCATAGAAACAGATATCTATGAGCAGATTGCTCAGGGGATGAAGGAGAAGGGGTATGACAGGGACCAGCAGTAGTGCCACTTGAAAGCCAAGAAGCTGCTGCAGGCATATCAGTAAGCCAGAGACTTCAACAATCAATCCAGTGCAGAGCTGCACACCTGCAGCTTTTACAAAGGGCTATATGCCATACTTGGCAGAGACCACCCCCACTCCCCCGGCCCCACAGCACTGTGGATACCTGTGAGGATCCCGAGTCACAGGCCCCTGCCAGAAACAGTGAGGAGGAGGTGGTGGTGGATGAGGAAGAGTATGGGGGAAAGGTGACTGGGGGATCCAGATGTGAAGCGAGCCAGAACCTGTTTTTGACTCCACTGCAGTCCAGCCAGTGCTGACAACTGAGCATGGGCAAAGCCGATGCAGGGGAAAGAACTTTGGGTAAGAGTGTAGATATATTTTCAATTATAGTGATTTCCCTCCCCTCCTCCCCCAAAGTAGCAGGACACATCTTTGACTTTTTATTAATTTGCTCAGGCTTGAAGAAGTAGCGGTACAACCAATAGAGGGAGAGTTATCTACTTTTCATTCCCCTCTAGAGTTAAGCAGTGGGGGCATGCAGAGCCATTTGTTTATCTACGTAGGGATGTCCCTTGAATCCTCCTGAGAGATATTGATGAAACTTTCCAGGAGGTTCTCTGCAATCCTCTGCTGAAGGTTTCTAAGGAGGGCTGCCTTATTCATTCCTCTGTGGTAGAACATTTTCCATGACACTCAGCAGGCATCATTGCAGTACACAGGCTAGCAGCATATGGACCCAGGAAGTTTTGGGATGGCAGCAGCAGCTGTTCCTTCTCTGGCTTTGTTACCCCCTCAGGAGTGTGATATCAGCTAAAATCACCACTGCCTGTGGAAAATGGTGCCAGTATTTAGTGACACTGACCCATCCTATACTACTAGCAATTCTCTCCTCATTTTCCCAACCATCAGCAAGCCATATTCACCATAGTTGGTGCTGTGGGTAGCGCCGTGTATAGGCAATCCTAAGCAGAAGTGACAAAGTAATCTTTAAAACTTTAGGAGAGCAAGTTCAGCATCTTAATTTTTACTTTCTATAGTGAATATGCTGACAATGGTACCTCTGTGTGTTTTATCTTCCGCTGCTGCCATTGCAGTCTTCAAGGTCTTCCCGCCACACCCATGGAATGCCTGAACAAGATGATGAGGAGAAAGACGACTTGGGATGACATATTCAATGAGCCCCTGCAAGCCAGTGCTGCATCAGACTATGAGCACAGGGTCTGGAGGATGAATGTTGCGAACAGCCTGGAGAAGAAACGATTGGAGAGGAGAAAGGTCCAGGAGTCCCAGGAGGAAAAGGAGAGGGAGATGCACCAGGACACAATGGGGGTTTTCCAGCAGTCTCTGGTGAACCTGAAGGTTCAACAATCCCAGGATCACCTCCCTCACCAGCCCATTGAGACCTCCATATTGGGACCCCACCCCCGCAACAGTCCGTGTGACATCAAGGGTTACTGCACTACCCCTACCACTCTACCCCAGGGACATTAAAGACAATCACGGCTTCACATACACCAACTTTTGCTTTTATACGTCAGTGTATGTGTAGCTGAAATGGACATGAACATTCTTTCCACTTCATGAGTTCTTTTTTCTTAATTTATTAAGTTTTATTAAGTTCTTAATATCTTTTAAAAAAATTCGCAGGGTTTTTTTGCAATGATTTTGTTGCAGATTAAAATTTTATTATTTTGAACAGAATTCATCTTTATTAGTTCACAACACACGCTGCCACTTTGTTTCACATCTATTATGCAGGACATGGCAGGAAGCTATAACAATTGGGATATTTTTCTCACTGAGGACCAATCTTGTGAGTAAACACCAGCATCCCTTCCAATGACCAAAGCATATTCAAGTATCATTCTGCACCCGCTGAACTAGTAGTTAAATCTCTCTCCTTGGTGCTGTCAAGGTGGCTGGTGTACAGCTTCATGGGTCAAGGGAGCCAGGGGCGGTTCTGGGCGTTTCACCGCCCCAAGCAGGGCGGCGCGCTGCAGGGGGCGCTCTGCCGGTCGCTGGTCCCGTGGCTCCGGTGGACCTCCCGCAGACGTGCCTGCGGCTGCTCCACCTAAGCCGCGGGACCAGCGGACCCTCTGCAGGCACGCCTGCGGGAGGTCCACCGGAGCCGCCTGCCGCCTTCCCGGCGACCGGCAGAGCGCCCCCCGCGGCATGCCGCCCCAAGCACGTGCTTGGCATGCTGGGGCCTGGAGCCACCCCTGAAGGGAGCTAGGGGTAGGCTGGGTTGCCCAGGATCGCTACTGACATTACAATATTCCCAATGGTAATCTGCAAGTCAGGAAAGAAAATCCCTGCTTGCAGCTTTCTGAAGAGTCCTGTTCTTTACAACACAAGCGTGATGCACCTTCCCTGACCAGCCCTCACTGATGTTGGTGAAGCATCCTCAGCAATCCACCAATGCTTGTGTAACCATAGAAAAGTTGCCCTTTGTGTAAATGTACTCAGTGACAGGGTTGTCTGGTATCAAAATAGGGATACGCGTGCTGTCTATCGCTCCACCGCAGTTCCAGAACCCATAGCTGCAAATCCATCGAGTATGTCCTGCATGTTGCCAAGAGTCACAGTCCTGCCTAGCAGGATGTGATTAATGGCCCTGCACACTTGCATCACAAGGGCCCCTGCAGTGGATTTCCTGACTCAAAATTGATTCCCGACTTACCGGCATTGCAAGTTTCGATAGTGCAATTACAACTCACTTCTCCACTGTCAGTGCAGCTCCCATTTTAGTTTCCCTGCACTGGAGAGCTTGGGCGAGCTCAGCGCACAGATCTAGGAATGTGGCCTTGCGTATCTGAAAGTTCTGCAGCCTCTGCTCATCATCCCAAACCTGCATTATGATGTGATGCCACCGGTCAGTGCTTGTTTCTGAGACGCAGAAGTGGTGCTCCACCATCTTCTCTGATTACTACCAACAACCTTGAACTAGTTCCTGCTGTGTCCCACAGCAACTTGTACCCAAAGGAATTGTCATGTTCCCCACTCATTTGGTTCTATCTGTGGCTCTGCAATTACTCCAGGATTGTGTGCTTTGCACTTGCAATGCTCCACGCTTCTCTCATAGATGATGGACAGCAAGGAGGGATTTTGAAAAAAGGTTGTGAAATTATTGGATACAGAAAACATTGCAGACTGGGAATTTGACCCCATGCTCCCAGTCATTCCTCGTTTTGGCCCCATCATGCTTTGCCAAAACTTCCCAAAAGACAGCATGCTGGACCTTGGTGAGTTGCACATAGGATACCTACCCATAGTGTACTGCACTCTGCATCAGTACAAGCACTCCTAGTGAGTATCTGCACTGCTGTGACAAGGAGCCAAGTATACACATGCACAACCAATGCTCTAACTGTGGCAGCTGTATTATGATGTAATTTAAGTTGACATAAGTTTGTGGTGTAGACATGGCCTACGGCTTTCCAGAGGCTAAACTCCATGAGCTTAAACCAGCTTTGCACAGTCCACCAGAACCAAGGCCATATTGGTTTAATACCTGGGAACTGCTCATATACTATGATGATGAGGGCCATATAAATAGATAGATGGTCTAAGTGCTACTAGGCTTAAACATATATGGCAATATTTAGTTTCAGTATTTCACAGTATTTCAAATGGTTTCAGACATTTTCTGTATTCAGCTGCAATATCTCTGGTAAGGACTATTAGCTTCCTCTCTTTCTCTTCTGTCTTCTTTCCGCAACAGGGAGAAAAATGAAAAGCATAGCTCAGCAGTGACAGGAAAATTGAAGCAACGAGATGTGCTTGCTAGAGCATGCAAAGCCAGGGCTCAGAAACAGCCAGTACACACCTAGAAGCTGTATTGTTACTTCTCTGAGCCTACAATCTTGATCTGTAACTTTCTTTCTTTTTTTTTTTTTTTGAAAGTCAATTTCTAGCTATTATGTTTGCAAAGAAAAACTCAGAAATGTGAACCAAGTATAACCTATGTGCGTGTGAGAGAGTCTGCAAAGAGCCTGGAACCATAGCGATGTGTGATGCAAACTGCCTCATCCATCATCAGATGCCCAAAGATAATTTGAATGTCAGTACTGATTCCTGTTTCATTCCACATACAAGAAAGGAGAGGGAGGTTCACGGAGCTGCACAGTTTATGAGTGTGACATCTCATTTTTGGTGTCACCAGTGGGTGCTATATTAGAGATGCCGCCATTTATTTTCCCCTACTAAGGAAGTAGCCAAGCCGAAGAAGCCTAGCAGAGCCCACTGGCATGTTCAAGCCCTGCCAAGGCCCAAGAAGCCCCACGAGCTGCACAATCATTTTTACATCTGGACAATCTATTGGGTGGACCTTATTTTGTGGGTGGAGGTTGGAAGATCACCCAATCTTTTTTCCCCACCAGTCTGATCTACTGTGCAAAAACTATTTTGCTGTTATAAGCCTGAAAGGAAGTAGTCTTACATATAGTACTCTATTGTCCTCTGTCTTGATATAGCTCAAATATGTTAGTTCCTTAAAACACCACTTCATGCTCATAAAAAGTGTTTGACAGCCTGAGAAAACAAGTGTGTCCTTTTTGTCCACACAAAAGTAACAACCCCTCCCCCTAAAACCCAAGAAGGGGTAATACAAAAGATTCACAGCCAGCCAATCAAAGTTTATTCTATTATTTATTTTACAACATTCACAAGTGTACAAGGCACTTCACAGGAAACACAGAGAATGAGTGTATTCTAAAATATAGGCTTGGCAACCAGTTAAAGATAAAACACACATCAGTAAGAAGATGAATGATGAAAGACAGGGGGTCCAGCAATCAACTTCCATGGTTACTAGACTTAGCCACACCTCTAATTTCAAATGTTTCTGTTGTGGTTGCTGTTTTTAAGTGTAAGTGCACTTGTTTATTTATGATGCCGGAATGATGGTTTAGGAGTGAACTGGGTGAACCAAGAGATATTGAAAAGGCATTCCAAACATAAGTGACAGCATGGAAGAAGGCACAGGGGCATTAGTGAGAGGAGAATGTGAGGAGGATGTTGAAAGTAGCATCATCAGTAGAGTGGAGGAGACAAGGGGAGGACAGAAAAGAAGACCAGAGGTGTAGACGGAAGCTGAGTGATGCAGGGCCTTGAAAGAAAGAACAAAAAGTTGAAACCTGATGTGCACAAAGTGGGGAGTCACAGAAGTAACTCAAAGAAGGGGGTGCTCTGATAAAAATGTGGTATTGGGTGAGAAAGATGAATCTGGCAGCAGCATTTTGGATAGACTAGAAGGGAGAGATATTAGTAATAAAAAGACAGGAAAGGAGGAAATTACAGTAGTCAAGAAAGGATGAGATTAGATCTTGGGTGACTGAATTGGCCATCGGGATGGAACAGAAGGTAAGGACTTTTGAAATGAAGTGAGGAAAAAGCTGAAAAATGTGACCACAGCATGGATATAGGACATGGAAGAAGCAGTGGTTGATGAGCTGCAGTTTGTGACCTAACAATTCTGCTTATTTTAATAGAGACTTTGCAAAACACACACACACACACACACACACACACACACCCCTTTATAAATATGCTATTAAAGACCTGATTTTCAGAGGACGGGTGGTTGGCACTTTCTGAAAAATCAAGCACCTTTAAAACGGATACTCAAAATCAGCAGCCTTTTGAAAATCTTGACCTCAATCTATCAAATCAAGGGCCAGTATATCAACATATACAATGTATCAACATTAGTCAGAATTCTACCAGGAAGAAAGGGGACAACTTTTGAAAGACGAAATATTTGATAGCTCGAATCTATCAATGTGCTATCATTAGTCAAATCACTCTCATTAATGCTATTTACAGTTAACCTTTAAGCTGTCAAGCTGTCAGCTTTAAGGAATGTAGCAGAATGATGTCATGAGTAGCCTATAGAAACCTGAGGGTTAAAATAGTCACTTGCAATAAGCTGAAAAATGTGATTTATTGGAGTACCACAAATATACCCAAAAGGAAGAGCAATCTGACTGAAAAGAATGAAGAGAATAAAAGGCAGCCAGTTGGTCTGTGGTTACACAGACCACTAACAGGAGTTCACAGCGTTTCCAGAGAAGACAACTCATTCCTTTATCAGCGTTTGACACAATACAGGCCAGCTCACTCACTTGTTCAAAAAAAATTGAGTACCAAGTTCTTTGAACCATGCAGTAAATAACATTTCTGCTCTCAGATACTAGAAGACAACAATACACAGACACTATAATTATAGAGGTTAACTAGGTCCTATTTTATTTTGGATCATAATAGAAAAAAGTGGCATGCTTTGTTAATTTCAGCGGTATGACTATCACCACAACTTTACATGCTTGTCTAGAATGGTGTTTATGTCTACATAGCCATTAGATAGCCTGATTTTTTTTAATGGGTTTTATACTTGCACTTAAATATTCCCACCCAACTAAGAGCCTGATCGACTTCTTTGGACTTTGGATCAGGCCCTAAAATTGCACTTAAGTGGTCTCCACTTGTAGCAAAGTTTTGTTTATTTTTGTTTTAAAATATGTCTCAGACACGTTTTTACTGGAGGGAAGATGGGTATTTATGGGTTTTGCACACATCTATACACCATTAAACAATATCTCTATTTAAAAAATGCAAGTTTGTAGAGAGATTAGTTCACAGGACGGTGCTTTAAAAAACAAACGAACTAGCCAAGATATTTATATTTAAAATGGAGCTACTGATAGTGACAGGACTCTTCCTTCTGACTCATACACTAGCATGTTGCCAGCGGCATTGCAGATGGAAGGTAAAGGCATAATGACTGTAGCTGAGATCTCTGACCATTGTGGTTATTAGAGACCCCCTGTAACTTCCTGTAAGAGTAGGAGTGTTAACCTCATTGTCTTCTACACATAATTACATTCTGCCTATTTCAATTTCCCTGTGCGGTTTTAACTGCATATAGTATTCTTTACCTCCTGAGTGGAACTTGTGTGTGACTAGCAGAGAACAACATTATACAATTAGTCCTCTCATGACAAAGTACAGATACATTACATAGATAGCCAGATTCTTCCTGTCCTTTCCATGAATGGCCAGAGTGGGAGTATGCTTGGTTCACATCAGGGTCTGGGGCATTCTACGCTCCAAAAAGGGTAGGGAGAAGGCAAAATGAGATCAGCATGCTGTATGTGGGGGAATAAACTGCACCTCAAACAGATTTACTAGCACGTGTACTCCCCACACTCACCAAGCTTCCCTCAGGCCTGGTCTACACTACGGGGAGGGGGGGGGGTCGAACTAAGGTACGCAACTTCAGCTACGCGAATAGCTTAGTTCGAACTACCTTAGTTCGAATTTCCTACCTGGCCAGACGCCGCGGGATCGAACTCCGCGGCTCCCCCGTCGACTCCGCCACCGCCGTTCGTGGTGGTGGAGTTCCGGAGTCGACGGGAGCGCGTTCGGAGTTCGAACTATCGCGTCTAGATTAGACGCGATAGTTCGAACTCCGAGAAGTCGAACTCTCCGCGTCGACCCGGCGGGTAAGTATGGACCTACCCTCAGAGACATTCTCCCCCAAGGCAGAATGCCTCCTTCATGCTCCCTCTGGACATGGTCCTTGTCATGGGCTGAGCCTTAAGGGCATAGGGTAAAATTTTCAAAAGCTCCCAAAGGCTAGATCTAACCCCCAGCGTACACAGTGCTAGGTCAACTGAAGAATTCTTCCATCAGTCTAGCCACTGCTTCTCAAGGAAGTGGATTGACTGCACCTCCCGTCACTTGCAGTGAGCATCTACACTGAAGCACCGCAGTGGTGCAGCTGCAGTGCTATGCTGCTGTAGCGCTGTGCTTCTGTAGCATTTCAAGTATAGACAAGCCCCAAGTTCTGTTGACTTCCAATGAGATTTAGGCTGCTAAGTGCTTAAGTCACTTTTGAAAATGGATTAATTAGTAAATCACTTAGACACTTTTGAAAAGTTTACCTCTGATCTAGCTTAGTGTCTACATAGCCTTTTCAGACACTTCTCTTGCCTTTTGGTTACCACTATCAGTCTCTAGACTGGAGTGGTGCTGACCCTCCTTCCTCTGTCTCAGCAACTCAGTAGCTTAACTGCCTCCAGATGGGAAGACAGGTCGGTATGTAATACAGCCTTCCAGCCTGCCACGGGCAGTATTTCCCACAATGGGAAAGTCAGATTAAATCCAGATGCAATGGAATCAAAGGGGAAGAGCAATATGTCTGTGTTGGTTAAAACAGCATTTGGTAAACTGCATGAAAACATTCCAGGTTTTAATAATTTCTGAGGTAAGTGAAACTCCAACATATCGGTCAACCTAAAGCTCAAAAGGATCATGAAAACAAATTGTCCCAGCTGCAGATGTCAGAAATATCTCCCCATATTTCGTATTAGTATGGGGGCATAGAAAATGGAAATGACCCCCTGAGGACACATCCTGGAAAGAAAAACTTGTGGCTCCCAGTGACATACAGGAGGAGACATTCAGTGTGCTGCAGGGGTTTTAGCTGAAGCATTCCCTTTAATGCTAATAGAAGCACATGGATGAATCCCCACTCGTTGAACTGAACATTTGCCCCCTTGTGTCAAATGTTCTACTAAAAACAAGCAGCTTGGTTCTGAACATGCCGGAGGCAGGGATGAGAACTGTTAATTGCAGAATTAGATTCTAGTTGACACAAATTAAGCATTGAGGTAAAAATCTCCTTTTAAGAATACTGGGAGTCTGAAAGATGTGGGCCTACTTTATTGCACGGAAGCTCCCTCTCCTAATGTCTAATGTGAACCTAGTTTAAATCAACCTGTAACTTCATTATCAATGCAAATGAGACCCCTTAAGGGCACAAACATGTGTGATAAACCTTTCTGTCAGAACATAAATACTCCTGTCTGTAGAGCTTTTAAACAAATTACCAGCCAACCTGAATACAAAGCATAAACTAAGCCATTGTACTGTAAAGACCTTGTGGTTTTCTGCTACTCTTGAAGCTTTTTTGTGTTCTGACATGTTAAACAAAATGTAAAGTAACAAATGACCCAGCCTCCCCACCCCCATTCATTCAGCTGGAGTTTACCTTTGTCTAGTCTGAGTGTAGGAATACTAGATTAAATCTTGTCCCCGTTGAAGTTAAGAGGCCAGGGTGTCACCCAACTGGCATAGCTCAATGGAAGCCAATGGATCTATGCTGATTTACACCATCCAGGGACCTGGCCCTATACCTGAGCCAGGGATAATGTTAATACATTGTTTAAAATAATTGTTGGATGCTACAGCCTGATTCTTCCACCCCTGTCTCTGGTGAGTAATGCCTTACTCCATAAGTAATCCCACTGATATCACTCCAGGCAGGGTGGCAGAAACAATGCCCTAAATATGTAGCTATGAGTATTGCCCATCTCCTCAAGCAAGAGTGTAAACCAAGACACATTACCTAATTTGTAGATACATAATAGGATTTTTCCCTATCAATTGTAACTAACTTACATTTGGTTGCTACATCATTACATAGAATTGCTGAGATAAATAGTTGATAGTTTAAAAGATCCTAATGGAAAAACTACTTACTTTTTAAAGAGTAAGTAGATCACTGAATATTTTGTCAAAAGGACATTCAAGCATACAGCCTTGGCACCACAAAATCCTCTCCAAAGCAATTATCACCAGAGTTTATTTTGTGGATTAACTCCACAGAAGGACATGAGAACTTGGATCACAGTCCCCGCAGTTAATGCCTCAATGTCTTTTGCCTCTTCCAAGCAGAAAACTGTTTAAGGCCATTTGTTCTCCAAAAGAGATATCAGCATACATGTGTAGTCCTACCTTGCCCAGCTATCCTGGATAATCTGGTTCACAGAGAATTCCATTTCAATGAAAAACAGCAGCAGAAGGCTTGAAAGTGGCTGGCCAGTTTCTGGCTAGCTGCAACCATCTCTCATACAGGGGCTTGTTTTAGGGCTACTAGGTGGAACAGTAATATAAATAAATAATAATTTTAAAAAATCATTAATATTAGAGCTTGCCAGAAAAATGGGATTTCTCACACAAAAATCTGTGTGTGAAAAAGCTATAGGGGAAATTCAGCTTTTCCCAAAAATGTGGGAATGTAGGAAAGTATTTTCCCCCCATAAAGAATTTCCACTCACCACAGGTGCACCTTTTTGTGGGAGGGTCTGGGAATTAGCTCTTGCCCTTTCTGGTGCCCCCTTCTGTCAGTTGCTCACTCTGTGCCCCCCCCCTCCCCACAACTCAGGGTGTTCCCTCTTCATGACTCAGCCTCAGGTCATTATGCAGTCCCTCCCTTCTGAGGTAACAGAGCTCCACCTGGGCAAGCTGTCCATATGCCATCTCAGGTAGCCTTCTGTTCCAACTCTAGGTCCAGTGCCACTTTCCCACTGGCTGGTAGGGAAACACAGGCGTGCCCCTATTCTGGGCTCCAGCCCAGGGACCTTGTGTCAAGCAATCCAGGTCTGCTCAGTCTCACACCATGTTGCTGTTTTCCTGGATTTCTTCCTACCTCAGTTCTCCATCTCCTTGCCTATCTCTGCTTTGCCACCGGATATTCCTCTGCTCCCCCCCCCCTCCCCCCCCAGCTACTTCACCCTTCTGGGCTTCTTGCCGAACCACCTAGTTCAGGACAGGATCCCAGGGCCTACTCTCTCGCTGGACTTCCTCCTTGTCCCTACCCAACTCTTTTTTTCCAGAGAGTGACTGTAGCCCCCTTCCTGGCTTTTATACTCCTATCCCAGCTTCTCCCCATGCTGGCTTTCTTTTCTTGTCATTTTATGGCCAGCAGCTTCAGCATGTGAGGCTATGACCACCACCTACCACAGTTTTCACATAGGCAAAAATCTACATCCTCTCACCCAATTCTGTATCCTTAAAAAAAAGCTAAGTAAAAAGTAATTCTTTTTTTATTGCTACCACACTTTCATGGTACTCCCTCTAATCCTTTCAGACTATTCTTACCCCTTGAGGCATCTCAGGTCTTTATAAAAAAAATCTATGTAATTCTCCCTGCATCGCCATAGCACAGTGGGTTTTCAGACTTTTTGGGCTGCGTACCCCTTTCCAAATAATGCAATCTACTGTGTACTCCCATCTGAGAGAGGGTCATAATATACCTATGAAAACAGGGAGAAAAAGGTCTGTAAGGGATAACAATGCATTTCCGCCATTACAGGATTTTTCTCATGTATCTCCTGACAAGAGCTCATGTACCCCTAAGGGGACACATACACCAGTCTGAAAACCATAGCAGATGTTCAACTGTTTCTTGGACTTTGTATGTGTCGTACAACCCGTATTTGTTTAGTGAAGATAAATTACCATTCAGGTCACAGTGAGCTGTTAGTACTCTATATATACTTACTTCACTTCTTCTGTCATAGCTACTAAGTGTACCATTATCCTCAAGTTTAGGACATATTTCATAGAACCTTGATCCCTTTTTATCTTTGGGCCATAGTTATTGCCATTCCTTGTTAAGTGCCTTTGTAACCCACACACCTCCTGGTGTGGTGTTCTGTCCCCTCTAGTGGGACAGAGACCACGTAGAGATTAATGAGTCTGCTACAGCCTTAGCTAAGGACCATGTGGCTGTTAGCTCATGCAGTAGAGGCTCATGCATTTAGCTACAGAGAGTCCATGTTCAAGAACAATACTTCATTGATTAAGTTATTCCTGTTTTCTGAAGCTCCCTTTCTAATTGTCATTATACTCAATAAAGAGTCAGATAGGATAGCAGTCATAGTCAAGAGTACATCCCTTATCCAGGTCGTTATCCAGTATGCCCATCAATTCAGCTGTCACAATGGCCACAAAATGGGATAGTCTCATAGATCTCTTAATTCCAGGCTCAGGGATACAAAAAGCCATTCCCACTTTATCTGTGTTGTTATCTCTAGAGTCATCAGTATAGATTAGGTAATGCTGACCCCATTTTCCATGTATAAACTCATAAATCTTAGTCATCATATTGGTAGTCCTGCTCTTCCCTTTGTTTTATTGTATAATTCCAAAACCACAAGGGGAGAGACAACCGTCCAGCTATGGTTTGCTTTCACATGACTAAAGATTTTTATTTCTTCAGACCTTCCTTTTCACACAGGTCTTTTACCCACCTTTTGACCTTTGTAGCATGTGGGAGTTTGTGGCGCCAAGCTACTTCTTGTCTACTTAATTCCCAACAATTCCTGTGTATTCATTTAATACCTTATCTTCACTATTTCCATTAGCCTGAGCCCAAAAGGTTAAATCTAACAATTTGATCCTTAAATTTATAGGCATTTCCCTGGTTGCTACCTGCAGAATAAACAATGGAGTTGTAATACCCGCATCACATGAAATTTGCAGAGTTTTGGGTTAGAAAGGCTTTAATTTTTTTAGTGTTGATTTAGAAGCTGAATTAAAGGCTTCCATAATCTATAACTGGTCTTATTAACGTCCTATACAGAATCAACAACGTGTTCTTATCTGCACCCCAATCGTTCTCATCAATCCTTTTAAGCACATTTATCCTATCTCTACATTTAGTCTTGATATTATCTGTATGACCTTTTCAAATTAGTTTGTTATGAAACATAACTCCTAAGAATGTAAAATTTTGAACTACCTGTATTTTTTCTATATAGAGATATAGGGTCTGTTCTTCCCCAATCTCCCTTTCTGTGAAGATCATTCTCTTTGTTTTAGCAAGTGAGAACCTAAATCTCCAAGTATCACCCCATTCTGAAATACCCGTGAGTGCCGCATAGGTTCTCTCCACAGCTATCTTAAGTCTTCTATGCGTGGCCCATATAGCACAGTCATCCGCAAATGGACTAATTACCTATCCCTGCCCACTTGCTGTCCAGAAGATCATTAATCATGTTAAACAGGATTGGTCTGATACCACTACCCTCTGGAGTGCCAGTAGTAAGTTTATACAGTAAAAGCTTTTTTAACCGGCGTGCTGGAGGTACGGGGGGTGCTGGTAAATTAAAAATGCCAGTTAACTCAGAGAGAGGGGATTGGCGTGTGGGGTGGGGTGCGGAGCATGGTCTTTGGGAGGGAGTTTGGGTCTGGGAGGGGGCTTGCAGTAGGGGGTTGGGGCATGGGAGGGGGTTCGGGATGGGGAGGTGCTCAACTCCATCAGCTCCCCGCAAGTGGTTCCCTGTCTCTGCTGCTCCTGGTGGAGGCACAGCCAGGTAGTGCTGCAACTAGGCACGCTGCCTCCATCTGCAGGTGCTGTCCCCCACAGCTCCCATTGGCCATGGTTCCTGGCCAATGGGCTGGGAGCTGCGGAGTCAGGACTCGGGGAGGGGGGACAGAGGCAGCGTGCCTGCAGAAAGCCACCTAACCACACCTCTGCCAGCAACAGCAGGGACGGGAGATGATTGTGGGGAGCCACCGGAGGTGAGTGCGCCCCCCATCAGCCCCCTGAGCTCGTCCCACCCCCAACCCTCTGCCCCAAACCCTCTCCCAGAGCGTGCCCCACAGCCCCTCCCATGCCCCAGCCCTCTGCCAGCCCCCACCAACCACACTATAAACCGACTTTCAGTGCAGATTAGAAATGCTGGTTTATAGAGCTTGCCGGTTGGTGAAGTGCTGGATAAAAGAGCCTTTACTGTAAATATTCAACACAGCCACCCCCACTCTGATTTGTATGGTTCTATCACTTAAGAAATCTCTTATCCACCAGAATATTTTTCCTCTTGTTCCAATTGTGGATAGTTTATACTGCAAGTCTTTTTTCCATATCATGTCATATGCTTTTTCACTGTCAAAAACTCCGTTTCTCATGGGTTTATTGTATTTTGGTTTCTCTTTAACTTACAGTATGATCCATTGTGCATTTTCCTTTCCTGAAACCACTTTGTGCAGAGTTTATCATTTCATTTTTCCAGGTATGTTACTAATTGCTCATTTAGCATTCTTTCCATAATTTTGCCCACACACACTGTGGGAGGGCAATAGATCTATATGCATCAGGTTTTGTGTGCAACTTGCCACGTTTTCCCTATCAGTATAACCACCACTTGATTCCATTCTGCCAGTAGTATTCCCTTCCCCCAAATATTATGATGTAATTTCAATAAAACTCTCAAACTCCCTTCCGGTAGGTGCTCAAGCATTGCTTTGCAGATGTCATTGTTACCTGGGGCCGTATTTTTATTTTTGTCTATAGCTTTATTGAGTTTTTGTCTGCTGAAATTTTCATTCCGTACGTCATCTTTGTATTCTAGCAGCTATGTAAGAACTCACAATTTTTTTCAGCAAACATTCTTTTTTGTTCACAAAACTCTTTACTTTGATTTGTATCACTACTAACTTCTTGGAATTCTTTTGCTAAAATATCTGCGTTTCCGAAGTTAAAACTTTCAACTTTGTCATTTACTATAAGACCGAGTATAAATTTGTTTTTACCCTATATCCGATTCATTATTTATATATCTCTGAAACCTTGGGATCTTTGTTCATTTTCCCTCAATACTGTCTCCAACTCTTTCTCTGCTTTTTAAAGAATCCTTTGTACCACTGCTTTACATTTTATAGTTCATTAAGTCCTTTCTATTGATTATACTTTTGCTTGTTTGTATGCCTTATTTCTTTCTTTACTTGCTGCTTTACAATCTTCATTCCACCAGGGCATTGGATTTCTGAGTTTGTGGCAATTCAATGTTTTACGTATAGCTAGACTGGCTACTGCTACAACTCCCTTTATAATATTATCATGAAATTCCTCTAGATTATGACTTATACAATTGGTACTTAGAAACTCTCTACCCTTATTAAAAAATCCTGAGTTTGCTTTTCCAAGGCTCCAGGTAGGCATTCCTTCAGCGTTTTCAACATTATCTTGGCTTTGATAAATATTTAGCATAAGGAAGTGATAACTTCCCATTCCATCTTCTTTATAGATTTCCCAGCTGCATGTACTTGCTATATTGCTTGTTGCAATTCCCAGATCTAAACATGAAAAGGTTCCATCCATCAAATTAAACCTAGTAGGTAATCCAGTATTGAGCAATACCAGGTTGTGCATATTAGTGAACTGTTCCACACATTTGCCATTATAATCAATTTTCCTGCTTCCCCCCAATTCATTATGGCTATTAAGGTCTCCACAAATGATATACAAGCCTTTGACACACTTAACTAACTCTTCCAATTTCTGATTGTCTGGTTTTTTACATGAGTTGTAAGCATTACAAGGATTTATTTAAAAAAGGAGCGAGCGAGAGTTTGTTAAAAACTCATTATACATAAAGAGATGAGTAAAGTTTTTAGGTCAGTTTCATAGTAGAGATGGTGAGCTGCTGAGTTGCAAAATGTTATTTCAGAATCAATTCCAGAGGTTCTAATCCAACAGGCCATCCACGTGCAGGGTCTGTATAAATTCTTCCATGAGAAATAACAGAGTGATCCAGACTAGCACTGGACACCTCAGTCTTGCAACTCAAGCTTCCCCTGGCCAACTTTAAGCAGATCTGAGATAACAGGATTGGGACCCTAGAGTTCTTGTATAGATCTCTGAAAGGCTGCATTAGCCTCTTGATGGTAATCAACACAGCAGGCATTCATTGGATGAAGAATAGGTAATATATATATCGTGGCTTTAAAGTCAATTCTATTTCCTATGTATACACAGATAATTCGTTGCATTGCTTAGCATAAGGCAATTATTCATTCGAGCAGTCCACAGGTAGTTTAGTACAAACTTCAAAGAGAAATAAAGACAATGATATTATTACACCACATTTCATGTACTTGTCAATATTCCCTTTTGATCTCTGAATCAATAGAATATAGTAACAGACAGGAACAGAAGTTTAGTATCTCAAAGCTAATCTGGTTAACATCTAACAAGATATAGGTAAACAGAGAAATACAATCAGTATCTTCTTCCAATTCTCTAACCAGGCAAGTTTACATTTCAAAGCTCTAGTCCACATTTTTTTTCACAGACCACTTGAAAATTGCTGAGGGTCTCGGTTTACCACTTAATGATCTTTCCTAATGTTGTTTGTACCATTAGCTAACTATTGTAAAGTGCTTTGGATAAAAGCGCTATATAAAAAAATTGTTAATAATAATTAATGGGTTTTTTCCTCTACAGATAAAAGCACACAATTCATATTTTAATATCAGTAGTCTTACCTTTCTAATGTGATGTGCCCTCTCTCCCCCACCATGGCAGACCCCCAGCTGAGGCTGGGAAGGAGGGGGGGGAGTCTCTCCCCTGCCACGGCAGCCCCCAAGCTGGGGCTGGGAAGGAGGGGGATCTCTCCCAAGCTAGTGAACGTCGCCTCTTTCCCTGGCCGCCGCAGGCCTGCACATCCCAAATTCCTCCCACCCCCTCTTCTAACCCCACTGCCCCCTCCCACTTACTTCCTATTCCCCCAAGGCCACCACCTCACCTTACATGTGCATCTTCTCAGGGGTCAGGCACCTAATTAGTGGATCTACGCCTGCGTGGCTCCGCTAATTAGGTGGGTGGCCCTTCATTCTCTCATGTGCAGACACCCAGGTGCGCACCTTAGAGGGAACTATCCAAGGAGCTCCTGAATGGAGCTCAGGGACCACAGTTTGAGAACCTCTGCTCTAGTCTATTTAACATGCTTTTGTTGGCTATTGATAGGGAATGGCCCTAATTACCATTTATATACTTTTCTAATATGTCTTTAAAGGTTGAATTTGAGTCATTTAGCCTGCTAGTTGCTTTATCTTCCCTGGCTCAGTGTCACACCCTTATATTATCTTTCCTGACTGAACTGCATGTTGTTGTACCAGTAGCTCTTTTCTCTCCCTGGCATTTTCCTCTTTTTCTACATCGAGCTGTGAATATCTTTTGGTAGCTTCTATATAGGATAATTAACAGGTAGTTTTAACTTTTTGCATCTCTCTAGCTCATTCTGCTGCCACACATCCTTAGTATGCTGCACTATGCTTATCCCTACAACTGCTGCATTTTAATTCTGTTCCTTCCATACAGTTCTCATACAAGTGGTGTTCTTCCCATTTACCACACCTCATTTCCCCTTCAGACAGCTGCCACATGCACAAAACTTTGACATGTATAATGTCTCAAAGGAGCTGGGATATATCATTTAAACTAGAAGAGTTGATATCCTATGAACCCTATCAGGCAGAGTTGCATTTTTAAATGTTATTCAGATAGCTTGTGTTCTCCGCATCTCCTGCTAATCAATCGCTTAACAAACAGCACTTGGTCCTCACCTATACCCCTTTTAATTTCATCCTCAGTCATGCCTAGTAGTACCCTATACATTACCCCTCTTGTTCCAGTCATAAATGTAGGTAGCTAGCAAAGTATTTTTATTTTCTCTAAAATCGTAGTTTTAAGAAGTTTCTCAGACTGTTCCTTATGTGTACATTCTACTAACAAATCTCCAGCCTGCATTCCTTAAGATTTAATACATCTCCAATACTTCACCTAATTGTTGAAATCAACTATTTTCAAGGGATTAACATCTCTTATCTTCAGTTAGTGATTTGATAATTATAAGATGTCAATCCTTTTCCTCATGCTTTTTCCCACCCCTGTCTGCTCCCTTTTCTTCAGATCCAGACACTTTTCTTTTTTTTCTTCTTCCTAATCTGAAGTCATTCCCCACTTCTTCTCCCTCATTTTCCAACATAACTTCCAGCCTTTCCCTCTTAGGGCTTGGCTACACTTACAAGTTGCAGCGCTGGGAGTTACAGCGCTGGTCATGCAGCTGTGTAGGGCCAGCGCTGGAGTGTGGCCACACTGACAGCTACCAGCGCTGCAGTGTGGCCACACTTGCAGCACTTTCCAGCGCTGTATTGAGAGGTGCATTGTGGGCAGCTATCCCACAGAGCACCTCGTCCCGTTTTGGCGCCGTTTTGGCGCTGAGTATTGTGGGACGGGGAAGGAAGTGTGCGGGTCATTCCGCTTCCTGTGTGCCAACGCCCCGTGGTGCATCGCTTCACATCCCAGCATTCACTCTTTCCGGCAACGTTTGGTGCCATTGTGAGTGTTTTACTCTCTGTGTGAATCGCGATTTCTGTGGCAAATGGAGCCCGATCTGCTGAGGACTGTGCTGATGAGTGTCGCCAGCACAACACGTTTGGCAGTCGAGCTATTCCTTCAGCTCCAAAGTGACAGTGAGGAGTCTCACGATGATATCGATATCGATTCTCCTGCCGCGTGTGACACCAAAGTGCTTGTGGCATTCACGGAAATGCTCAGCACCGTTGAACGCCGCTTTTGGGCTCGGGAAACAAGCACTGAGTGGTGGGATCACATCGTCATGGAAGTCTGGGATGACGAGCAGTGGCTGCAGAACTTTCGTATGAGAAAAGCCACTTTCATGGGACTCAAGTATCAGAGGGGTAGCCGTGTTAGTCTGGTTCTGTAGAAGCAGCAAAGAATCCTGTGGCACCTTATAGACTAACAGACGTTTTGCAGCATGAGCTTTCGTGGGTGAATACCCACTTCTTCAGATGCAAGTGGTGGAAATTTCCTGGGGCAGGTATATATAAGCAAGCAAGAAGCAAGCTAGAGATAACGAGGTTAGATCAATCAGGGTGGATGAGGCCCTGTTCTAGCAGTTGAGGTGTGAAAACCAAGGGAGGAGAAACTGGTTCTGTAATTGGCAAGCCATTCACAGTCTTTGTTTAGTCCTGAGCTGATGGTGTCAAATTTGCAGATGAACTGGAGCTCAGCAGTTTCTCTTTGAAGTCTGGTCCTAAAGTTTTTTTGCTGTAGGATGGCCACCTTAAGATCTGCTATTGTGTGGCCAGGGAGGTTGAAGTGTTCTCCTACAGGTTTTTGTATATTGCCATTCCTAATGTCTGATTTGTGTCCATTTATCCTTTTCCTTAGAGACTGTCCAGTTTGGCCGATGTACATAGCAGAGGGGCATTGCTGGCATATGATGGCATATATTACATTGGTGGAAGTGCAGGTGAATGAACCGGTGATGTTGTGGCTGATCTGGTTTGGTCTGGTTTCATGGGACTGTGTGCTGAGCTCGCCCCCACTCTGCGGCGCAAGGACACAAGATTGAGAGCTGCCCTGACGGTGGAAAAGCGGGTGGCTATTGCAATCTGGAAGCTGGCAACTCCAGACAGCTACCGGTCGGTCGGGAACCAGTTTGGAGTGGGAAAGTCGACCGTTGGAATCGTTTTGATGCAAGTTTGCAAGGCAATTAATCACATCCTGCTAAGAAAGACCGTGACTCTGGGGAGCGTGCAGGACATTGTGGATGGCTTTGCACAAATGGGTTTCCCTAACTGTGGAGGGGCGATAGATGGGACGCATATTCCTATTCTGCCCCCCCCCCCACCTGGCATCAGAGTACGTTAATCGTAAGGGGTATTTCTCTATGGTTCTCCAGGCGCTTGTGGATCACCGCGGGCGTTTCATTGACATTTACACAGGCTGGCCTGGAAAGGTGCATGATGCACGCATCTTTCGGAACAGTGGCCTGTTCAGGAAGATGCAGGCAGGGTCTTTTTTCCCAGACAGGAAGATCACAGTAGGGGACGTCGAAATGCCCATTGTGATCCTTGGAGACCCCGCGTACCCGTTACTGCCTTGGCTCATTAAACCCTATACAGGGAAGCTTGACAGGAGCAAGGACCAGTTCAACTACAGGCTGAGCCGGTGCAGAATGACTGTGGAGTGTGCTTTTGGCCGTTTAAAAGCTCACTGGAGATGTCTCTATGGGAAGCTAGACTTGGGGGAAAGCAGCATCCCCGCGGTTATATGCGCTTGCTGTACCCTCCATAATATTTGTGAAGGGAAGGGTGAAACATTCAGTGAGGCATGGACCACCGAGGTTCAAGTCCTGGAGGCTGAATATGCACAGCCAGAGAGCAGGGCTAATAGAGAGGCCCAGCACAGGGCTACAAGGATTAGGGATGCCTTGAGGGAAGAATTTGAGGCTGAAAGCCAACAGTAATGTTTGCTGCCTTGCATGGGAGTGAATTGCACTGTTTACACTGTTATTCTATTATCCCTAATAATAATATGATTTGCAGTGCCTCTTTCTTTACTGGGCTAAGGTATCTTTAACTATCTGCTATAATAAAGACTGTTTTCAAAGCCAAGAATTGTTTTATTGAAAAGAAAAAAACTTCCTTGACAGACAGACAGACAGACACACAACATTTCATGAAAACAAGAGGGCAGGGGTGTGGGTTGGTGAACTGTACAGTCACAAGTTTGCATATGTCCTGTCTGGAGTGCTGTTTAACGAATCCTGCACTTCAGGGTGCATATACTGCATGGTGATGGGTGTTGAGTGCAGAGGGTAAGGGTGGTGGTAGGTATCAGGGCTGGTTGGTGAACGTACAGGTGTTGGAGGCAGCTGGTGGTGGTAAGAACCTGAATGCTGGGGAAAGGCGGTTTGAGCTGACATTGGGGCACAAGGCAAAAAGCTTTGGGACGGGGGGGGGCTGTGGGGCAGCACGGGACTGCTCTGCCTGCATGGCTACGATAGCCTGGAGAGAGTCCGCTTGGCGCGACAGGATGTCTAGCAGCTGGTTTGTGCTTTTCCTCTTTGCCACAGCGTTTCTACGCCAATGTCTCTGGCGGATCATGCTTTCCTTCTCTCTCCACTCCTTCAATTCCTTTCTCTCTGTAGCAGAGTGATGAAGAACAGTTTTCAACATGTCCTCTTTGCTCTTTCGGGGATTTTTTCACAAATTTTGAAGCCTCTGTGCAGTGGAACATCTGCTCAGTCCAGTAGTCAAGGTCACTGTAGAAACCCAGAAATGACAACATTTAACAGGGGCAGCATTGTATCCACTATCTCCAGACATGAATTGTTACACTGAGGGAGTTCTCACTTTAGCATTCTTTTACCACACGCATAACACGACAGAAGCCACGAAATGGTGAGTGAGGGGTGCTTATAGAGGGAGAAGTGGGGCTTGATTGATAGAGGGGAGCTGGTTGCTTCGGGTAATCTGGAGTGATAGAGGGGTTGAGTGAAGATGCAGCTGCAGGGGTCATCTTCACTATCTCCCTATCTCTTCACTAAAGAGTCTCCCAACATTTTTCACAGGAGTTAATCCTGGAAGATGTCTCCCTGCTGCGAGTCACTAGGGAACAGCGGGAGGCTCTTTTACAGCAATGTGGATTCCGCCCGGGACCCTATGCGGCTTGCCTGTGTTCAGAAATGGTCCCCCCCCCCACTCGCAGCACAGTGGCGCGGACGCGTCAGCGTGACTGGGACAAGGAACACAGTGGCTCTGCCTATAAACCTGCGCAGGCATATTGCCCACGCTCTGGCTGAAACTTTTGCTGAGATAACTGAAGCAGATTACCGCGACGTGATAGACCACATCAACGGGCTATTCTAGTCTGGCATGCATGCAGCCATAACCCCGCTTCCTCTCCAGAAACATTTCCCCCCAGAAAATAAAAGCCGCTTACCGGTAACCCGCTCCTCTGCTTGTCCTTCTGCAACTGCTGGCTGCTGCGATTGGGTACTTTCCTCCTGGCTTGAGAAGAGCTCCTGGTTGCATGCCTCAAGGGACTCTGGGGTGTCTTCCCCCATCCCAGGAGCTTCACTCGTGGTTTCCTCCCCCCCCCCCGCCGCCTCCGCCTCCGCCTCCTCCTGTCCCCCAGCCAGCTCAGAAGTGTCCATCATTGTCCTGGGATTGGCAGTGGGGTCACCCCCAAGTATCGCGTCCATCTCCCTGTAAAAACGGCAGGTCGTGGGGGCAGCTCCGGATCGGCGATTGCCCTCGCGGGCTTTGTAATAGGCACTCCGCAGCTCTTTAATTTTCATCCTGCATTGCAGCGCGTCCCGATCATGGCCCCTATCCAGCAAGGACCTTGATACCTGCTCAAAGATATCGTAATTCCTACGGCTGGAGCGCAGCTGTGCCTGCACAGATTCCTCCCCCCAAACACTGATGAGGTCCATCAGCTCGCCATTGCTCCATGCTGGGGCTCGTTTGCCGCGTGGAGGCATGGTCGCCTGGAAAGATTAACTGATTCCACTCCACACACACCTGGCTGCAGCAAACAGGAAGGAGATTTTTAAAATTCCCGGGGCATTTAAATGGCGGGTCACCTGAGGCAAGAGCAGTAGAGTGCAAACTGATGAGCAGAGTGGCTGAACAGGAATTCTGGGATAACTCCTTATTCCCTGGAGGACACTTAAAGCGCTGGTGAGTGTCCACACCTGCTGAGCAGCGCTGGATCACCAGCGCTGCACTCCTTATACCCCTGCCGGGATGGGTTTTCAGCCAGCGCTGCAGCCAGGGAGTTGCAGCGCTGGTTGTGCCCTGCAAGTGTGGACGGGGTGTAATTGCAGCGCTGGAAAGCCTCCACCAGCGCTGCAACTTGTAAGTGTAGCCAAGCCCTTAGCCTGTATTTACAGCTCTGGTCAGCCAGCCACCAGCCCAAGCTGCCCCTGAGTTCCAAGTCCCAGCTCTCAGCCTCTCCCGGACTACACAGCTGGCTTAAAGCCTACCCAGCGGAGCGGAGCGGGCCGGGCAGGGCCGTCCTTAGGATTTCTGGTGCCCTAGGCGAGATTATTAAACTGGTGCCCCTGTGCCTGATCTGCTCTTAGCAACACAAATATAAGCATACAGTATTGGAAAACTTGCCACATTCACGTTATTAAAACCAGTTTAACTTAATTAAGCACACTGTAATGCTGATGCACTAGCACTAAAGAAGTAGCACTATAGAAAAAATTCTGATTTGACAGAATGATGCAAATAATATAATTTTTTTAATTTGTCAAAATTTTATTGGAAATTTATATGAAGAGGTATTGAAACAAAGATTTGTTTTTAATTAAAAGCAATCTTTCTGGCTTTTTTGGCTGCAAAATCAGTTTAATAAGCTGGGTTTCCAAACAGTGGGAAAATATAACCCTAGTTTTACTGCTAGGTAAAGCACAAAGTGACCAAAATGAAGTCAGCACAGAATCATCTCATCTAGATTAAGGTAGCACAGAAATGTTACAGAAGTCCTATTGTACCTTATTTTTGTTTGGAAAGACATTAGCAATAGCAGCACATTCACATGATAAAATACATGATAAATCACTGCCTCTAAAGTTCCATCAAAAACTGACATTTTCACAGCTCTAGCATGATCTGCTGTACAGATTCTTCACAAGGAAGTGTCCCTGGCCTTTTTAACTCATATTAACTATGTATTTACTTTATGAAAGGTGGAGAAAACATTGTGAAAACGTAAAACATTAGCTGCCCAACTTCTGGGCTGGCAAAAGCTATACTGACTCACAGGAAAAAAAAAAAGGCAGGAGAATCTTAGTACAACATATGGTCAGTCTATACCAGGGGTCGGCAACCTTTCAGAAGTGGCATGCCAAGTTCACTGTAATTTAAGGTTTCTCGTGCCAGTAATACATTTTAACGTTTGTAGAAGGTCTCTCTCTATGTCTATATTATATAAATAAACTATTGTTATTATCTGAGGTCCTGGCCACCTGTCCTGCTCAGGCCAGTGCCAGCTGAGTAAATGAAACCCCAGACCGGCAGCGAGCTAAGCGGGACTGGTGGCTGGAACCCTAGACAAGGATCCCAGGTTCTGCTCAGCCCGCTGCTGGTCTGGGGTTCTGACCACCAACTCCTGCCAGCCAGGATCCCAGCTGCCAACCCCCCTCAGCCCGCTACCAGCCTGGGATTCTGCTCACCCAGGCTGGCAGGAGGCAGAGTGGGGCTGGTGGCTGGGCTCCTGACTGGCAAGGGGCTGGCAGCTGGAACCCCGGAGTAGCAGTAGGCTGAGTGCTGCCAGCACCCCAGACTGGCAGCAGACTGAGCCACTCAACCCTCCACCGGCCCTGCTCAGCCCGCCACCAGCCCATTCAGACCGCTGCCGGCTGAATGAATGGAACCCCAGGCTGACAGCAGGTTGAGTGGTTCAGCCGGCCTGCTCAGCCCGCTGCCAGCCTGGGGTTCCTTGGGGGTCCCCAGGGCAGCAGCAGGTGCTGAGTGGGGCCGGCATCCGGTATCCCAGCTGGCAATAGGGCAGCAGCCGGAACCCCAGAGCAGTGATGGGCTGAGCCGCTCAGCCTGCCGCTGTGTACCATAAAAAATCAGCTCACCTGCCACCTTTGGCACGTGTGCTGTAGGTTGCCGACCCCTGCTCTATACACTAGTAAGGAGATGAGCATATTACAGTTGTTGGAGGGCTCTTATCTGGAGTAACAGGCTATAGGAAAGTCAGTCGACATTTTTTGTTTCTCTGATGAAAACTGGCCCACTCCCTGCCTCAAACCAAACCTGTCACTAATAATTGTCAACAACTTAATTTTCTGTTTTTGGCTAAGATATTGATTTTTTTTAAAAAAAATATTGAAATTGGATTCAGGATTGTTAAGAATTTTTGGCAAACAAAGTTGTTAAATGACAATCTAAATGGCAACACAGTACTGCTTTCATGCTTGGCTCACCCCCCAGCCTGCTGGTCCAACATCTGCAGTAGACCCCAAAATCCACCTCTTGGGGTGCAGAGTGGCAACAGCAGCAGCAAACCCTCAGGTCCAATCACACGCCAATGGGCACCACCACCAGCCTTACGGACCATGGTGAAGTTAGCACAGCATCTGATCTCAGAGACAGGTCACCCATGGAGCCACAGCAGCTCATCCTGCCCTGTGTAGCTCCCCCCGGATGAAGTGGATCGCTGGCAGCTGCCAGCCCGGGGGAGAGGCTCTCCCCAGCTAGGGTGCCCAGATCCAGATGTCCTGATTTTATAGGGCCAGTCCCGATATTTGGGGCTTTGTCTTATATAGGCACCAATTACCCCCACCTAGAGTGACCAGACAGCAAGTGTGAAAAATCAGGACCGGGGGGGGGGGGGGGGAAGGAGCCTATATAAGAAAAAGACCCCAAAATTGGGACTGGCCCTATAAAATAGGGACATCTGCTCACCCTACCCCAAACCCCGTCCTGATTTTTCACACATCTGGCTAACCCCAGCCCAGCGTGACATTCCAATCCTGGACGAGGAAGTGAGTTACTTTCACTTTCATTCCTCAGCAGCCAGTCAGCCTCCTCCCCCCAGCACCTCACCCAACCCAGCCCTGACGGAGGGGAGGGAGGAGAGAGAGGGATGCTCCTGGGGGGGAGGGAGAAAGGAGGGGGTGCTCCATGGGGCAGGGGGGGAGAAGAATGGATATTATGGGGGACAACAAAGGATTCTGGTTCCAGAGCCGCAGAGCCTGCCTCACCTCACCTCAGCCGGGGGGGAAAGAGTCACACTCACAGGTGAGCTCCTTCCCCAACCCCTCCCCCCTCCCCTTCCCAGAGACCCCAGCAGCCAATCCCCTCCCTCAGACTGTGCTGCATTCAGCTCTCTCTAGGACCCAGCAGCCCTGCTCTTACGTGCTCCACTGCTTCCCGTCTGTCCGGGCTCCCGGCAGAGCGGTGCCCCCAGACCTAGTGGTGCCCTAGGCGGCTGCCTATTCTGCCTATGCCTAAGGACGGCCCTGGGGCCGGGCCTTGCCCCCCAGCTAGGCTTCATCTGCAGTTAGTGCTTATAAACCCTGGCTTCCCTTCAGGTGCACCTTATAAGGTGGTTGTCTGGATTGACACCCCTTCACATCTCCACCAATTTTTACTTATCCCTAACTTTTTCTAAAGGGAAAATGAAAGTGGGAGGAACCCCAAACTTTTCACTTTTAAAAGTAGCATTTTCGTATGGGAAAAACTTTCATCAGGACTTTTTTTGACCGGCTTTTATTAATACAAAACCATGCAGGCTGTAGGCAAAGCACTGTGAAGTGTTCACATTACAGCCACTGAGGGCTGTCAACATGTTTGTGGTATTGTTAAAGGGAACCACACGGCTACTACGTCTGGGAATTTGGCAGTTAACAGACATTCCCAGAAAGCACCCGATAGTGGTGCTCATAAGACAGAACCACTGAACTACTTTTTTTTTTTTTTAAACTGTGAGCCATGGACCCTAAAACCAAGAGGAAGAGGACTGGTTTTATGCTGAAGGCATATTATTCTTGTACATGAATAGCTGATTTTTGTCTCTAACATCATCAGTTTTAGGCATATTTGCCCAGACTCTGTATACAATATGAGGGATCCCAGCATTTGAAAATACTCACAGGAGGGGAAATTGTCACATTATCATGGAAAGATGAAATTTTACCCAATAGAAATTGACTGATTATCAGTTGCCCTCATAATCCATGTAGCTGTGAGGGCAACATCAGCCTTCAGAGAATCCACTCTCTTTAGCCTCCCCTGGGCTCCAATTCCTTCATAATTCCCTGTTTCTTAATGAACCAACACTGTAAACACAGTGTTCTTTATTCAGGGGCACCACCCCAAGCACAGCGGCACGCCGTGGGGGGCGCTCTGCCGGTCGCCGGTCCCGCGGCTCCAGTGGACCTCCCACAGGTGTGCCTGCAGATGCTCCACCGAAGCCGCGCGGGACCAGTGGACCATCCGTGACCCTCTGCAGGCACACCTGCGGGAGGTCCACCAGAGCCGCCTGCTGCCCTCCTGGCGACCGGCAGAGCGCCCCCTGCGGCATGCTGCCTCAAGCACGTGCTTGGCATGCTGGGGCCTGGAGCCGCCCCTGTCTTTATTAACCCTTTAAATTGCATGTAAGTAAGCTTTCAGGTGCTTTTGCACTGTTAATGTAAAGCAACTAGACATAGTGTTCCCTTGAGAAATCTCCACTTTGCAAAACTCAGTCAGCTTAAGTAGGGTTAGTCTGACTCACTGAGAAATTCGCACAGCAATGTTTCCCTTCTTCCTCCCTCAGCTCCAGAGATTCAAAATGGAGGCCTTATTGGAAATTGGCTACTTTTAAACGTAGACTGACTCTTTTGGGAACACAGCTAGCAGAGGCAGATTGCTTTGCTTGTCAACAGATAATAGTCAGGTGATCATCCTTGATTCAGGAATCACTGAAAATCTCAGTATTATCATACTGTTTCTGAACAGGATCACAGAGGCTGAATTTACACACATATCAATGCCAGCTTTGCTATCATGGAATATCAGGGTTAGAAGAGACCTCAGGAGATCATCTAGTTCAACCTCCTGCTCAAAGCAAAGCCAATCCCCAGACAGATTTTTGTCTCAGATCCCTAAATGGCCCCCTCAAGGATTGAGCTCACAACCCTGGGTTTAGGAGGCCAATAGCTCAAACCACTGAGCTATCCCTCCCGCATAGCCTTAGTATTTTCCCACTTGTGTCCATACAAAGTATTCTAATGTAGAATCTCACACAGAGAGTAGCTAAGTTTAAGCCTAAATGCTTTGGGTGAAATCCTGGCTTTACCGAATGAAATCCTGGCTCTACTGAAATCATTTGGAGTTCTGCCATTGGCTTCAATGGAGCCAGAATTTCACTCTTGATCTTGTAGAGCCTGGCAGCACTGAGGAGACAGAGAACTAGCTTCAGGGAGTATATGAAACCCTCTTAATAGGGGCATAGCTACAGTCAGCCTGCATGGATGGTGGCCCACTCTCTTATCATGCAGGCCCACCCCCCAGCCACGGCTCTGCTCCGGCCCCAGGCTAGCCCCATCCAGACCTGGAAGATGCCACACACTGGGTGCACACACACATGTCCCAACCAGAGGGGAAGGGACAGCAGCAGCATAGCAGCGGAGCACCTGATGAGCATGTCACACACACATGTACGCATGCCACAAGAGGAGGAGGGCAGCCGGCAGGCCAACCCAGCAGCAGCCATCATAAAAAAATGTAGGGGCAGTGTGACAGGAACAGGTTGTGGGAGCTGTGTGCACTGGAGAATGGCCTCTCCTCCCAGAGCTGGGTGTGCACAGAGGGCCCCAGGGGGCCCCCGGCCAGAGCATCTTCATTGCCCCCTAGAAGGCTGGGTGGACAGAGGCAAGCCCCTGATCCCTCCTGCCCCCATTCTGTCTGCTGCCCCTCCCAGTCATTGCCTGTCCATCTGAAATCAAGGTCCACCGAAATGCCCCATGCTACCTACACCATTGCCTTGTAAATGGCTGAACAGTCCATTTCTTAGATCATAGAACATCAGGGTTAGAAGGGACCTCAGGAGATCATCTAGTGCAACCCCCTACTCAAAGCAGGACTAATCCCCCAACAGATTTTTGCCCCAGATCCCTAAGTGGCGCCTTCAAGGATTGAACTCACAACCTTGAATTTAGCAGGCCAATGATCAAACCACTGAGCTATCCCGCCCCAAATGCATAATAGTGCCATTATTGGCACGGTCCATCAGTTCTGCATTCACACAGCCCTCATCTCGCCTTAAACAATGACACCCCTCCCACACTCCTAATGTTTCCAGTGGATCACAAGCCAACTTGGCTCTGTTTCTTTTATTTGATTGTTCACATAGCAGCCTCTTCAAGGGTATCAGCACAAATTTGGGAAAAGGGGTTTGTAGTTAACATACGCTCTTTTTACATGCTGTCAGAAGAACACACACAAAAATTGTCCTGGCCCTATCTAAGCTATGGCTATTATTATTTGGAAACAGAGAACTGCATTTATACAAAAAAACATTATCTTTGGTACCCTGAGGACACTTCCTCGACAGATCATTTATGATAGGTCAAATGTGGATCAAAGATGGTTGCCCGTGGTCCTTTAAGTAATGTTCAAAAGCCATGTATCAAAGGAAACATGGTGAGTGTGGACCAACACAGCACTGCAACCCACAATCAAAGCACAGTTGTCACAGCAGCTCTAACCGGCTGCTCTGAAGAGAAGCCTCCTGCTGGCCAAATCTGCAAGTTCCATGCCAAGCATTTCAGAGCTGGAAATCGCTCTCATTCACACATCTCTGGAGGAAAAGCTTTAATATTTCAGCTTTCAGAACTACTTATAAAAATTAAAAAAGGAGAGAGTTCCATCACAACAGGAAGAGAGAGAGAGAGACCTGGAGGCAGATAGGGAAACCAGGTTAACTGTAAATCACTTCTTTTCATTATAAAATGCTAGCTTCATTAGATAGACCTGGCTAGCAGTATTTAAGTGACTTGAAGCTGTTGCTAATGGGCTAGAGAACAAAACCTCCAAAATTAAAAAAGTAGAAGTTCAAAATATAAATTGGCTTTTTTTTCATACCAAGTACAGCAGTGTTCGTGATGCCAAATAATTTCTTTTTGAAAAAGGAAGCCAGCCTGTCATTTGTCATCGCAAAGATCAGCCTAGGTCAAAAAATGATAAATCCCTACTCTCTGAAACTCTCTCTCATCAGCATATTTTAAAAAAATCTTTAGAGGCTTTATTCCCTGTTGCCTTGCACCATGTGTAATTATGCACACCTGGGCAAAATGGTCCAGATTCTCTGGGCTGATGTAGCCACTTTTCATCATACTGCTGACATAATCAGGTCCTCAAGTCCTCTTAGCTGGCCCAAGGAGTATCATCCTCTGTAAAGATAATCCTCTGGTGATATAGAGCCAACATAAGGACTTTTATGTGACTTGATTTTGTGCTGCTGGCATAACAGGGGAAAGAGACATGGATGGAGGACAGGAGTATGGCTGGAACACCCTGCATCTTTATAGTCCTCTTTAATGTGTTCAAGCCATTTTGGCTGTTTGTAACAGCATAAATTAGAGCAGTCCTCTGTGGTAAGCAGGCTTTGCAGGAGTTGCTGTGACATCTGCTTGAGCTTGGGGTCCTGCTGCTGCTTCTGAATGGGAAGGGGGAGTCTGTCAGGCAGCCTGATTCATACGTACTGGAAGTAAGGGTAATGGGGGTGCTGCCGCAAGTGGTCTCCATCATATACAGGGTTTACAGTTTGGTTCAATGGCTCTCAGCACCTCCACTATACAAATTGTTCCAGCACCGCTGGCCTAATTCCCTGAAAATCTCTTCTAGCTAAAAGGAAAAAGACTCCTCTCTTCATTAAAGATGGAAGAGGAGGGGACTAGGCCAATTTACTGCTTCTAGAAGGTCTACCTAAAAGCCAGTGGAGGGGAAGAGATTACAGGTCACTGCCCTCCCTTACACACTCTTCCTACCCAAGAGGATGGTACCAGGCCCTTTGGAAGAAGAGAGGAGCCCAAGAGCTGAAAGGAGTAACCTGAATCTGAAACTTGGAGTTAAGCTTACTGAAAGGTTTGCAAACCTCGGTGAGCTTTCTTTTTAGCAAAGGATGGTCTTGTGATTAAGGATAGCCCCTTAACGATCTGGGTTGAGTGCCTGACTGCCACAGCCTCGCTGTGTGACCTTGGCAAAGTCACTTAATCTCTCTGTCACTCAGTTCCCCATCTGTAAAATGAAGCTAATGCTACTTTGTTTCTCTCCTCCTCCCCTTCATATATCTTCCATGTATTTACATTGTAAATTCTTTGGAGCAGGAACTGCCTCCTGATATATAAATGGACAGTGCTTAGCACAAGGAGCCCCATATCACCTATAAATACTCTAATACAACTAATAAAAAAAACAGCAACAACTTTCTGGAAACCTGGGGAGGGGATTATTCAGGTTGGTAAGAAAACCCCACTTTAATCTGTTTCTGCTATAATTATGAAAGGCTACCACTCCATAAGCAGACATGTCAATTCTCTCTACTACCTAGGAAGGACATAACCCAAAATTATCCTCCAAGAACTTATTCTAGGTGAAGGATTTCAGTGGGATTTAAAATCCTTTTAGTGTCTCTATTAATAGTAGCTTTCAGATGCTGGCACATATGCCTCTGGCCACCAAGAACATGCAGCTGCCACAAGAAAATATATGTCTTCCTACTGCATGTGAATTCTCTGCCAGGACTTATTATTATATTACCTATTGATTTATAGAGCAACTCAAACAGCTTTGCAGAATTATACTCTCCAAATATAACTGACACATAGATGTTCAAAGGGCCTTAACTCGGCTTCCACTGATGTTCATGCAAAGTTGTGGGTACCTATGCACCTTAGAGCACTAAAATCTATTTTGTGCACACAGTTATGAGTGTCAATCAGCTAGCTGCAGAGTTGTTCAAATCTATGAGCTGTGTTCACATAAAGGTGACAGTGCTTGCTGTTTGGCTTACAGCATGTGTGCGCACAAATGGATGCCACTTAGTGCCATCACCTCTGGTGTGAAACAGCAAACCCCTGCTTGTTGAGGCACTAACAGAAGAAGGTCAGACTATTTCCACTGAGGGTGGTGCTTAATTTGAACCAGGGCTGAGCCCCGGCACCTCTAGGCTTGGCCGTTCATAGCCCCACAACCTCTGGGCTTGCTCCAACAGTTATGAATGTAAAAAAATTGCTTGAGCCCTGGCACCTCTTTCATTACAAATTAAGCTAACAGTAGGTCTACACAGCAACGGGACACCTGTGGCTGGCCCATGCCAGCCAACTCAGACGCACAGGGCCCAGGCTGTGGGGCTGTTCCATTGCTGGGTGGACTTCCAGCCTCGGGCTGGAGCCCAGGCCCCAGAACCTCGCAAGGCAGGAGGGTCCTAGAGCCAACAAGTCTATACAGCAGTGGAGGAGCCCAGCAGCCTGAGCCCCCAAATCAGCCAGCACAAGCCAGAAGTGGGTTTTTCTTTGCAGTGTAGATAGGTCTTAAGGCTGCCTCTACACCACGAGCTGTGGGGTGTGATTCCCAGATCCTGCACATGCTCTCATACTAATCTGATGAGCGTTAGCCCAAGTATAAATAGCACAAGTAGCCACAAGAGCACAAGCAGCAACAGAACAGCTTAGCCATGCCCAGAACAAACCCGCCTAAACATTATGGGTACGTACTCAGTATGGCTAAGCTACTAGTTATACCTGCGCTAGCTGTCGGTGAGCTAGCACAAGTATTTGTATGTGAGTTGGGACTCACACTCTTAGCTTGTAATATAGACACAGCCTAAGGTCCCTTGACTCCACTCCAGAATTGTAAAGAGACCTTAATGTGGGTGTACACTGTGGTGTAAATGGGCCTTGATGTAAATGCAACTCGAGCCCAGCATGTGTCCATGTAGCAGGTAATCTTTAAAGTTGTTGACAGTCATCAAGATCTTTGTCTAACTGAAGTCGAAAAGTAGCTCCCTAGCTAACATTCTCACGTTGGCCCGACCCAGGATGTTCGAGCATATGCTGCGGCTCAGACAACAGGCTGAGCTGGAAAACCTGAAGGTTTATTATATGAAACCCATACAGCACATAATCCATCTGGGCAGACAAAATCCGGCCACCTTTTGAAATATGGCTTTATGTCAACATGAGATGCATGTTTAGAAAAGCTCCATGCAGTATACAGTGAAAAACCTTTGATAGGACTGGATCACTTTTTGTTGCCAAGGCAATGTCTTTTCCAGTTAAATGAGGAGCTTGCCATCTAACGCAACCTGCTAATGTTTTCCAGCAGCTTATAGTTTCATAAGGGCTGAGCACCTGTGCCAATTGAAGGATGACAGCAAGTTATCTGTGTGTTTTCCCAACAAAAAACATATGAATGAAATGTTTGTACCTTGAATCCCTTTTGCTCTTTACCGCAACTGACACTGGCAATCTAGACAATGCTTCTACCTTTGCAATTCTCCTGTAATTTAGTCTTCTGGATCATATGAGCTAGTACATAGTAGCAACCTCTTTGCATTATCCTGTCTCCTACAAAGAGAAGACACTGATTATGAAGAAGCATCTCACACAGTAAGACTGTGTATTCACCAATTATAGAGCACCTTGCTGCAGGAGATGTGCCCACCTCCCCCAGAAAAACTTTGTGAGATAGCTTCTGTGAAATGTTTTAAGATGGAAATATTTTTCTGGTTCCTAAATATTTACCCAGTTTTTAGCACTCTGCAGCAAAAGGGGAGTCAACAAACCCTTCTTCTCTTGTCAATGTCCTTTTCTGAATGAGAATTTTAATTTTTTTGGCACTGGTGGTCTTAGTGTATCCATTGCCAGTAAGGGGCTGTAATAATGCTTTAACAAGCACAAGATATAGGGACTAGGCAAGTGAGCCAGACTCGTTAAACCTGAGTTCCATTCCCTTCTCTCCCACAGACTTTCTGTAAGACCTGAGTTTCTTTGTGCCTCACCTGTCAAATGGAGATACTAGCACTTATCTACCTCAAAGGGTTATTATGAAGATAAATATAATACAGATTGTGATATTATAGTATGGAGGAAGCACAGAATCATAAAACCATAGGGTTAGAAGTGACAACAGGGTCATCTAGTCTAAACCCCTGCCAAGATGCCGGATTTGTTGTGTTTAAACCAGTGGTGGGCAACCTGCAGCCCATCAGGGTAATCCACTGGTGGGCTGCCAGACAGTTTGTTTACGTCCCTGCAGCCACTGGGAGCTGCGGGCAGCCATGCAAATGTAAACAAACTGTCTGGCAGCCCGCCAGTGGATTACCCTGATGGGCCGCATGCAACCCACAGGCTGCAAGTTGCCCACCACTGGTTTAAACCATCCAAGACAGATGGCCATCCAACCTCCTTTTGAAAACCTCCAGTGAAGGAGTTTCCATGACTTTTCTAGGCAGTCAGTTCCATTGTCCTACTGTTCTTGCAGTTGGGAACTTTTTTCCTGAGATTTAATCTAAATCTGCTATGCTGTAGTTTGACCCCATTGCGTCTTGTCCTACCCTCTGTGGCAAGAAAGAACAACTTTTCTCCATCTTTCTTATGGCAGCCTTTTAAGTATTTGAAGACCTCTGTCATGTCCCCCTTTAATCTCCTCTTTTCCAAACTAAACATACCCAGTTCCTTCATCTTTTGCTTACATGCCTTGCACTCCATCCCTTTGATCATCTTTGTTGCCCGCTTTTTGAGCCTTTCCAGTTTCTCCACATCCTTTCTATACATTGGTGACCAAAATTGTCCTCAGTACTCCAGCTGAGGCCTAACCAGCACTGAGTAGAGCAGTACTATAACCTTCTGTGACCATGCTGTCTGTTAATGCAACCTAAAACTGCATCTCATTGTTTACTCATGTTGAGCTTGTGATCTACCACAAGTCCCAGGTCCTTCTCAGCAGTGCTGCTGCCAAGCCAGTTATTCCCCATTCTATATGTGCATTTAGTTTTTCTTCTCTACATGCCTTACATTTGTCTTTGTTAAATTTTAGTTTGTTCTCTATAGCTTAGTTCTCCAATTTATCAAGATCCCTCTGACTCTCAGCTCCATCCTTCAAAGTGTTAGCAACCCCTCCTAGCTTTGTGTCATCTGCAAATTTGATCACTATGCCCTCTGTTTCTACATCCAGGTCATGAATAAAGATGTTAAACAACACCGGACCCAATACAGATTCCTGTGAAACCCCACTTGAGACATCCCTCCAATCTGACATTATTCCATTAATAGTTACTCTTTGTTTGTGGTTGTTTAACCAATTATGCATCCACTTAATGGTAGTTCCACCAAACTTGCATTTCTTCAACTTACTTATCAGAATATCATGTCAGACTGTGTCAAAAGCCTTGCTGAAGTCCAGGTATAGTATGTCCACCACATTCCCCCTATCCATCAAACCAGTTACTGTCTCAAAGAATGAAATCAAGCTAGTTTGGCATGATTTGTTCTCGGTAAATCCATGTTCCCTGCTAGTGATTACCCCTTTATCCTCCAGGTATTTGCAGTTGAATATTTTTATACATTGCTTCAATAGCTTCCCAGGTATCGAAGTCACACTGACTGATCTATAGTTCCCTGGCTCCTCCTTTGCCCCCTTTCTAAAGATGAGCACTATGTTAGCCCTTATCCAATCTCCCAGGACCTCTCCTGTCATCCATGAATTTGCAAATATTATTGCCAATGGCTCCAAGATTTCTTCAGCTAATTCCTCCAGTACCCTCGGGTGCAGAGCATCCAGCCCTGCTTATTTGAATTCATTCAAATTGATAAGAAGAATAATAACATATACTTTAATTATCCTGATCTGCATCCCTTCCCCTTTATTGTCTATGGTAACTTTGCTAGTCATCTGGTCACATGTTATTTTTGTGAGAAGACTGAGGCTATGTCTACACTACCGTAGTAAGTCGACCTACGCTACACAACTCCAGCTACCTAAATAACGTAGCTGGAGTTGACGTACCTTAGGTCAAGTTACTGTGGGGTCTACACCACAGGGGGTCGACGGGAGAAAATCTCCCGTCGACTTACCTTACTCTTCTCATCGAGGGTAGAGTACAGGGGTCAACTGGAGAGCGCTCTGCAGTCGATTTGGTGGGTCTTTACTAGACTCGCTAAATCAACCACCGGTGGATTGATCTCAGAGCAGCAATCCCAGCTGTAGTGTAGACCTGCCCTGAAGCAAAGTAGGCTTTGAGCAGCTGTGCCCTCCTATCATCTTCCATTACCAGCTCACCTTCTCCATTAAGCAGGCGACCTACACTGTCCTTGATCTTTCTTTTTTGTCTAATATGTTTGAAGAATATTATATTATTTGAATAATATCTTCTTCTTGTCTCTAACATTCCTTGCCAGCTGTGACTTTCCTGATTTTGTTCCTACACATTCACGCTATTCCCATGTATACTTCCCTGGTGACATGCCCCCCTTCCATTTCCTGTATGTATCCCTTTTTGGTTTTAGATAACTAAACAGCTCCTTGTGCCACACATTGGCCTCCTCTGTGTCAGAATAGCTTGATGTTGAGCCTCTACTTTTACATCTTTTAGGAACTGCAAACCACCTTCAACTCCTTTTCATCCTAATTGGTCTTTTTTACGGGACCTTGCCTACTATTTCTCTGAGTTGATTAAATTCCACCTGAGGTCCAGCATCCTTGTTTTGCTGTTCTCATGTCCTCCTTTCCATAGGATCTTGAATTCTATCAGATCATGATCACTTCCTTCCTTATAAGTACCTAAGATAGATATGTGGGGAACAGTCCTGCAAAATAAAACATTTCTGACCCAATAATCTACAATGATTCTATGATTCAAATGTCCAATATACAGTGGCTAACACATTTTTCATATATACTACAGTATTATACTCAGCTTGAGAGTCTCAGCCAAGACCATACAATTCTGTATACCTGTTGAGCCCTAGTCACAGTTTGCACATAGTGTGAAACAGCATTTAAGTTGCTCTAAACTGTACTAGAGGTCAAAATATCTCCGACACACCATCATAATCATTCTCCTCTACTTCTGCTGCACCATGTAGGGGCTGAGTAGCAAAGGACTTAGCCCATAGTATTTAGAACAAACATCCTCCTGGAATACTGCCATTCCCACCATTGCTATTACTGCCCAAAATGAAACAGCAGCAGCAGATCTCAATGGGCTTGAAAGGCCTGTAGCAGAGCATGGTCCATTCCTGCCTTCTTGAACTACAGAAACCTGCTCAGACTCCTCTGGTTAGATACCCACACTATACTGTTTATTTATGTTCTCTCCACCACCACCTTTATGGTTTTATGCAGCAATGCTATTTACAGCATCTCTTGTAGCCTCAGCCCTTTTCCCAGGGCCCAAGAGAAGATGAGGTCTCCATTCCTGAAGAGTGCTCTAACTCTGGGCTCAGCTAGCCTGATTCCTCACTCCCTTCCTGTGCTCTTCTTATCAGTCTTGAGCTGATGGGCTAATTAATCCTTTAGCTCACCCAGCCTGCTATCATGATTAGCTCATTCCATTTCATGCCCCAATCAGACCTCTCTGGGGGAGCCAATTACTGCCAGAGTGATCAGAGTGCAGGTTCATCTGTTAATTCCCTGGACTGGTCACAATGCCTCATATGTTTTGTTGTTCCCAATTCTTTCTTCCTCCTCTCTGGTCCTTTCTCCCTCAGTTTTGCAGAACAGCATAAATAATTTTCCCCTCTGCATTCCGCCTACTCCTGCTGCTTCATGAGCTTTGGGGCTTTCATCTCCCTTCTACACTGTGTAAGCAAAGAGAACCATATAGCACTTAGGTAACAAATATTTTGTAAACCTTTCAGGACTGACTCCATTATTCTCTAAAACACAGCAGGTGCAGGCCACAGCATAAGGAACTGGCTATAACAATGCAACCTCTTATGAGTATTAATAGACAAATGTGTCTTTGAGCTGTCAGATAGCATAATTTGCTAAATCTGTGATAAATCAAGGTTAGTAAATTTGACACACCTGTCAACTTTCCAAATACATAATTTATGGAAATCAGGCATCCAGCCACAGGTATACCAGTATTTCAAAGACATTGGTGTCACACTTGTTTGCCATTTTCAGTTTTTATTCTTATGTTCTGAATTCTGTTTACTTCTGCACAGTGTTATTTTCTACAGCAAATTAACTATAGCTATAGCCAAGGAAGAGCAAAAAAGCCCTCCATACACAGCTAACAGTTTAGTTTAGCAGCTCTGATAACTTAATCTGGTCTCTTAATGCACTTAGTTCAGGAAGACTTAAAGAGGAGGGCCCACCCACTTCCTTTTTGTATAAAAATATAGTGCAAAATATGTTTACTTCCATTAAGAATGGTCCTCTAAATATAATAACCATGACTAACCACTTGTACTATGATCCTAGTTAGCCATGGTCTTCCCTGAGCATAGTTAGGTACAACCTTGTTCCAACCAAACTTTTACTCCAGAATCAGATAAAGGCCTGAACCTGTAATAAGATATGTGCACATCTGTTCAGAAAGCTATTGGTTTGAATGAGTAAAACAATGTTTTAAAAGGGAAAATCTGTTCTCTGTTGTCAATATATTTGTGTTAAATTGAATTGGGAGGTAGAATTTATATAATTTTCCTTTGATTCACTGCCTTTTTTTTGAGAGAGAGAGAGAGAGAGAGAAAGAAGACGCAAAATATTGACATATGCAAAGGACTACTAAAGCTAAACTGGGTTTCTTCTTTGTTTCTCTGTAGTTGCCACTGGAGACAGCAGTATAAATATAACTACTCTGTGTTTATTAAGGAAAGGTAAGTACATAATTTAACATATAGTATATGTCAGCTCTGAACGAATCTCCTCATATTTGCAGCTGATAGAACAGGAAACATCTGTTTTTATGTGTTTATCAAGATCCTTCCTATTAGCTGAAAGAAGTATCCCCCATACAACACTTAATTTGTTCACCGTCATGCGCTACATTCCCCATAGTAGCTGTCAGCTGATGTGATCAATTTAAGTATATGAAAAGCCACAAAGGAGGAAGATAACAGATGAATAGATACACAAATATTCAAGCAAAAAAATCTTCAGAAATGGTTTTCACCCAGTGATAGTAATTATCCTCAGGAATTCAAGAGATTGAGAAATGTGTCCTATAAGCAAAAAGTGTACTGTGCAGCTTCTCATACCAACTAAAGAAGAGAACTATTGTAGGAAGTCTGTTTTTATTTGCAGAGTTGTATTTAATCTTATTATTATACTGATAAAGCAAATTATGGTGAGCACCTGCAGAAAGTGCTTCGAAAGATGTTTATCCTGCTTGCAGTTAATTTCCATTAAAATGGGAAATTTACAGTAATCTTTGTTATGGGGACTAATTTTAAAGCATACATAAATTAATCAATCAAAAAAACAAAAGCATGGAATTAAGCAGCAGAAATTATTAGTTGTTTCTAATCAATCTCTCTACTCTATGGTACCAATTATGAAGTATTAGCTGCAATCTGCCACTGACAGATGTATTCATGTTTGGAAGCTGTTACTTAACCTACAGGCAGTGACAGTGGTTGGATAATTCTGATGTTATCCTGAGAAGATTAGGAGACAAACAAAAATTTAAACTCTCTTCTCCAATGCATATTTGAAGTTGATGTACATGTGATGGGGACAGGCTGTCATAAAACTAATTTGGCCTATGTTTTTGTTTGAACATATGCGCTTTCTCAAAGGAAATGGCTTGTTGGCAGAAATTAAAGCAATTCAGTGCCTCTGTGATCTCTTGGATGTCATTTCCAAAGAAGATCACCTTTACAACAATCTCTTATTTTTCAGTAGCACCTCAAACACCGATCTCAAGCACACACTGTTTTATTTTTGTAGCCTTATAAAGATAAGGCTTGGTATTCATTCATTTCTATTTCTACATCATATAATGCATGCCATACAAACAACCTGGTGCCTTGATAATTTCCTCAGTGATGGAATAAGCAATATTCTTTGAACGAGAGACATGTAAGAACACTATTCTGTTTCCTTCTCTGTTCCTCAAGAATGAGAAATTATAGAGAAAGCTTGAGAATTGGACGAGAAGTGACTTCACTGCCCCCATTGAAAAGCAACAATGCTAAGAGATTCAGAGTACTGGACATTAGATAGTAGCAGCACCACTTTTCAGAGGCTAAATTCAAAAGGCAGATTATGTTCCCATACATAGAATATTCATTTTTATACTATATACTGGGGGTGATGGGAAATAGCATTAATGAAATCAGCTGCTCAAAAATCAGGACATTCTAAAAACCTGATGTTGTTCCCTTTAAAATCAATGGTAATATTGCCATTTAATTTTGGCCACGTTCAACATCTTTTATGTTCTGTAGCATATGTTAATAAGCAACAATAACACATCGAGATTTCCAGTTAACAAGGTAAACTGAAATAGAAAATATGTTTGTGTGCAACATGAATGATTTAGTATTGCCTTAATTTTTGAGTGCTTGATTTCTTAAACCTAAAATTGTATTAACACTAGAGTTTTTTGCAGCTAATTTCCCTGGTTCTCTAAAAAGAAAAAAAAGTATTTTAAAGTGGGAGAAAATTAAAAAAAATGTGTTATTAAGCTTCAACTGAAGAACTTTTAAATTTCCTAAATCCTTAGCTAGTTGGCTTGCAAAAATAACAAGCAGTGCTTATCATCTTTCTCTTAATACATTTCACTGGCTCCTCTCTCTGTAATTGATGTCCACCCAACTATCTTTCCAAACTCCCAGGCCTTACAACTTCAGTGTCATCTTAAAATACTTGCATTCCTGTTTCCCCATCCCAGTCCCCTCCATCGGCAAGATCCCCAATACCACCATTGACTTCCCTTGTTTTTCTTTTCTTCTTTTTTCTGTTGTTTTCTAAAGTTTTTCTTACTGTTATTCCTGTAGATTTATTTTTTCTGGATCTTTGGACACCTCATCTGAATTAGTCAATTTTATTAAACTTTCATACTGCTTGCTGAGGTATAAGTACTTTCTATCTAGACATTGTCTATTACTTGTTTTTTCTTGGAGAAGGCTGGGCTGGTAAAGTGACAAATACAGCCCTGGCATAATGGGCACAATGCCAATGAATGAGCACTGTGTCTGCTTGCACAGGCACTGTATTAGGTCCAATTAATTTTTGTGAATTTTGTTCCTTAGGATAGCATATATGTGCAACCAAATGGTCCCTTCTAGCCTTAATATCTATGAATCAAAGGAATCCACATTTACTCTAAATGGAGCATTTAAATAATGACCTACCAGTCCATTATGAGGCAAGGTACTAGAAGAAATCATGTCATCATGCTCTGTGAACTCAGGAGAGGAACTTCCATCAAATAAATGTTAAAATAATAGATTTTGTTCAATAAAAGGTCTTTTGGATGAAGTAAATATTGCAAATAATTCAGTAATTTACCCATTTATAACAAAAATAACAGCAAACAGGTGTGGTAAAGCAGTAGAGCTTAAAAATAAAAGACCACTGTCAATCAGAATTACTAACCCAAACTACATTCCCCAAATAAATCTATAGCCATTGAATCAAAATATTATTAGTCACAACAGCTAGGATGCAAATGCCAATATTTCTTGGGCATTATCTGCAAATGAACTGTTGTAATTTCATCTCCCATCCTATAACAATACATTGAATATACATTTCTTTTGAAATTTAGGCAGTAATACAAACTATAATAATCATTCTTAATGAAAAGAAGTTAGGTTACTCTTGCAACACCGCACTGGGACCCAGGAGATATGGGATCAAGTCCCGGCTCTGTCACAGCCCTTGGGTGAAATTGTGTCCCCCATTGAAGTGAATGGCAAAATTCTCATTTACCTAAATGGGACCAGGATTTGACCATTCCTGTGACCTTGAGCAAGTAATTTAATCTCTCCATGCCTCCAAACCCACAACTCCTTTCTCTTCCTGTTCTATTTAGATTGCAAACTCTTCAGGGCAAGGACTGCTTCTTACTATGTCTGTGTACAGCACTCACCACAATGGTTACATCTACACAGCAATAAAAAGACCCGTGACAGTGAGTCTCAGAGCCTGGATTAACTAAATCAGGCTTGCGGGGCTTGCACTGCAAGGTGAAAAATAGCAGTGTAGATGTTTGGGCTCAGGCTGGAGCCTGGCCTCTGAGGGGGATGGTCTCAGACTTCTACTTGAGTCCAGCAGTTGACTCTGACTCTGAAATTCACTGCTGCTGGGGGGCAAGGGGGAGAGGCTGGGTGTTGCAGTGTAGATGTATTCAATGGGGCCCCAGTTTGAGTAGGAATATCTAGGCGCTACTGTGACACAAATAAGAAATAATGATTCATTATTATTACTCCTCCCAGAGCTCCCTCTGGAATGGTGAGGCTCTGCCCTGTTCATCCTGCAAGGCTGGTAGAAAATCGTAGCACAGAAGGCAGAGGACAGGTCTGTGACCTACAGTGTGGCATGTGACAGCATTTTTTATTCTAGTGGGCAGGGCCAGCTCCAGCTTTTTTGCCGCCACAAGTGGCAAAGCAGGGGGCGGGGAAAAGATAAAGCCGCTATCAGCAGCACTTCAGCGGCAGCGTTACCGCGCCGCTTCATTCTTTGGCGGCAATTCGGCGGCAGGTCCTTCGCTCCAAGAGGCACTGAGGGACATGCTGCCGAATTGCCACTGAAGACCCGGATGTGCCGCCCCTCACAGTTGGCCGCCCCAAGCACCTGTTTCCTTTGCTGGTGCCTGGAGCCGGCCCTGCTGGTGGGTTAATATTGGCAAACTCCAGGAATGAAGGGAGTTTTTAAGGTGAAACTTGAATGGAGAGTAGGTAGTCACCTTACTTAGGAAAGGCATGAAACTGAGAGGAGCCAAGCACTCAAAACCCCCATTCAAGTCAACAGCAGTTGTAGGAATGCAGAAACTCTCAAGCTCAGGCCCCAAGGAGAGGAGGGAGTTGAAGGAATAGGCGGCAGAAGGGAAGAAAGCATGCAGATGAGAGTGGGAGAAGGAATCAAAGGGAGCAAGGAGGTGGAAGGTTTTGGTCAAAAGATGGTGAGCAGAAGCCAATGGAACCCAGGCTGAGAGTCCTGCATTTTTAAAGAGACAGTAACCTAGCACAAACACAAAAGGGAGTATCACATTGCCATTCTGAAATATATTCCATTCTGTATGTGAGTGATTGTAGGGTACTCTGTCAGTTGTTTGCAAGCAATTGGTAATGAATAAATTTGTGATATGGTTCCCTCTGTAATACTGTGCACATGAGGAAAGCTTAAAGGAAACTCCTCCTTGTTCAGCTGCATGTCTTTCATCTACTGTGTTGGAGCTATATTATGGGCCTGATTTTGTCCACTCCCACGCATGCTGAATAGTTCTTATTCATTTGAGTAGTCCCATTGAGTTCTCCCATGAGTAAGTACTACCTAACAGCTGGGATATTCAAAACTACCGGAATGATTTGGATGCCCAATTACCATCAGAATTAATGGGAACTGTGTATCCAAATTCCATAGGCTATTTAAATAAAATCTCAGCCCAGATGCATGGCGAGGCCTGAGAACTAGGTCCATAATTTTTTGTATACCTTTGAGATGTCAGAATACAGTACTCAACATCCACCTCTATTACCATTGTCCCTTCTCTTCAGGGTATCTGTGCTACAGCTCAACTTGTCACTGAATTTTTTCAGTCAAGTGCAAAGCTAATATTAAATTGCCAAAAGAGCACCATTTATGTTGCTAGGAGACAGACTTTTATGCATAGTACATAAGACATCTACCATACAGCCCTGCATTGCTTCACCTCAATGCTTCTTACAACACTGTTAGAGAATAAAAAGTTTAGCCTTGCCATTAGAACTGGGTGGGAGATAGTTTTTCTGTCCCATGAGAATTTTTGAGATTCCGAAAAATGTTCCAGTCTGAATTGGGATGTAAAACTGAAACCTCAATTTTTTCCCAAACCAAAACTCGGGAAAAATAGAGCAGGTCAATCAACAAGTTTTATTTGGATAATTTCAGAATATTTTGTTTCAGTTTCAACCATTTTTATTTTTACAATTTTTACCGTAAATTTACTTACATTTCTAAACAGTCATTTTGATCCCAAAAAGCAGAACTTTTACATTTAAAAAATGTCAAAACATGCCATTTAGGAAGGAACAATCAGTTGCACACATACAAAATGGGAAATGACTGCCTAGGAAGGAGTACTGTGGAAAGGAATCTGGGGGCCATGGCGGATCATAAGCTAAATATGAGTCAACAATGTAACACTGTTGCAGAGAAAAAGCAAACATTATTCTGGGATGTATTAGCAGGAGTATTGTAAGCAAAACATGAGAAGTAATTCCGCTCTACTCCACGCTGATTAGGACTCAACTGGAGTATTGTGTCTAGTTCTGGGCGCCACATTTCGGGAAAGATGTGGACAAATTGGAGAAAGTCCAGCGAAGAGCAACAAAAATGATTAAAGGTCTAGAAAACATGACCTATGAGGGAAGATTGAAAAAAATTGGGTTTGTTTATTCTGGAGAAGAGAAGACTGAGTGGGGACATAACAGTTTTCAAGTACATAAAAGGTTGTTACGAGGAGGAGGGAGAAAAATTGTTCTTCTTAACCTCTGAGGATAGGACAAGAAGCGATGGGTTTAAATTGCAGCAAGGGAGGTTTAGGATGAACATTAGGAAAAACTTCCTAACTTTCAGGGTGGTTAAACACTGGAATAAATTGCCCAGGGAAGTTGTGAAATCTCCATCATTGAGGATTTTTAAGAGCAGGTTGGACAAACACCTGTCAAGGATGGTCTAGATACTACTTAGTCCTACCTTGAGTGCAAGGGACTGGACTAGATGACCTCTCGAGATCCCTTCCAGTTCTATGATTTTGACAGCTTCAATATTATTTTCCCAAAAAAAACGGAAATGGGAAATTTGTCAAAACCAACCCTTTCCTGCAACAAGTTTTGATGTTGATGAACTGGCATTTTCTGATGAAAAAAGTGCATTGGAAAATTCCTGACCAGCTCTGCTAGACATACTGTATTTATCCTATCAGTTATACTTAAATGCTGTGCTCACAGACCGTGTATTGTATTTAATGTTAGTGTACTGCTTTGTTTATTTTTCAGAATAAAAGCAAAAAGAAAAGGTCAGAAGCAGACAATCTTCTGCATCAAAGACACTTGCTATAAAACACAGATTTAGTAGGCTGCAAACGCAGTTCCTTTGCAGACAGAAAGTGTCTAAAATATATACTTTACTGACATGGTAAATCCTGATAACTCACCAGTTACAATGAAAAGGCTAAATGAGGTTCCCAAAGGTTCACTGTGTCACACAGAGCAACAGGACCCATAAAATAAAATATCCTGAGTGTCAGATCAGGGCAACTGCACCTGCATTCCCCTCTGTACCTACATTCTTCCATGGGCCAGTAAGGGCACTCAGTCTCAGGCTTCTGGCTTCCCAGCAGTCACCTCTCTTGGGCAGAAACCCACATCTCTCTCACTCCTGACTGGGGGGGGGGGTGATTTTCCCGGCTGCACAGTTCCCTGCCTAATGAACATCCCTGCATGACAGACAGTCTAAGCAGGCCCGAGTTGCCTTCACCTGAGAGGCTATAAACTTTGTAATTGCCTATAGGTATAGGTTACCACACAGCTTTTCCTAAGCAAGCTCACTTATTCTTAAGATACAAGCATTACAGAGAAAAGATATTAAAAACAACCTAAATGCATGCTAATAAATTTACCAGAGCTCATCACAACTCCAGCAAGGGCCCTGGCAGGTGAACAGTCCTTCAAACCCCACACAGAAGTTCATAACACCTTTTGCTTAGAAAAACGAATCCCCATGAATCTGTGCAGGGCCACCCAGAGGATTCAGGGGGCCTGAGGCAAAGCAATTTCAGGGGCCCCTTCCATTAAAAAATTGCAATATTATACAATACTATATTCTCGTGGGGGCCCCTGCGGGGCCCTGAGCAAATTTTCCCACTTGACCGTCCCCCCCACGGGCAGCCCTGGGAAAAATAAACCTTCTGCATCTCAGCACAAACCCGGTTTTGAGAAAACTTCTTTACAAGATATCATTGGTTCTCAGCATCAGTTAGTGCTAAGAGGCACTAAAGCTCATTAAAAGGGTTGGACAAATATTTTCCATCAAAACTTTTTCTGGATCAAAAACTAGGGTTTTTTTAAAAAGCAGAAAAAAATCACGGACAATGTCTGCTTTCCTTCAAAATTTGTTGTGTTTTTTTTAATTGAAAAGCTGAAATTAGTCTGCCAAAACCTGAATATGGTTTGGGGTTTCAGAAGTGTGTGACCAAATATTTCCTGCTTGCTGTGTTTGATTGTTTAAAGAAACAATAAAAACATTCTGCTTAAAAAAAATCCAAAACTTTTGAACCACCTCAGCTTGTGACCAAACGCCTGAGCCCATCCAGTCAGAGATTTTTTCCAGGTTTCTGATACTCTGCTGGCTTCCTTGGCTCATATCTGTCTACATAACTTTGGGTTCATTTAGGTTAGAACATAAGAACAGCCATACTGGGTCAAACTAAAGGTCCATCCTGCCCAGTATCCTGTCTACCGACAATGGCCAATGCCAAGTGCCCCAGAGGGAGTGAACCTAAAAGGTAATGATCAAGTGATCTCTCTCCTGCCATCCATCTCCACCCTCTGACAAACAGAGGCTAGGGACACCATTCCTTACCCATCCTGGCTAATAGCCATTAATGGACTTAACCTCCATGCATTCATCTGTTTCCTAGAGACTGGCTCCATGGGGGTCCCTGAAACTGGAGACGGTTACTGTGGATTTGTCTTTAGTATAGCTTATACTCCACAAACTGAGCATTTGAGCTTGTTCTGGAATCTGGGATGAGCCTATGTTGTGAAAACTGAAGTGCTCAAAATAGCACATGCATGTGAATGGACACAGGGTGCTAAAATTAAATTAACCCAGGGGTTCTCAAACTGGAGGTCGGGACACCTCAGGGGATCACGAGGTTATTACTGGGGGTCGCGAGCTGTCAGCCTCCACCTCAAACCTCGCTTTGCCTCCAGCATTTATAATAGTGTTAAATATATAAAAAAGTGTTTTTAATTTATAAGCGGGGGGTCACACTCAGAGGTTTGCTATGTGAAAGGGGTCACCAGTATAAAAGTTTGAGACCCACTGAATTAACCCCTCTGGAGCCTCAGGGAATGCAGGGTCTCCCTTGGTAGGGTTGGGAAGGAGGTAGGTGGTGTAGGATATTGCTCTTCTCATGTGATCCCTCCCCCAGTGGCTAATTTTAAATGAAGCTACCCTCTCCTGACACGAATCTCCCTTTGGCACTGAAATTAAATACAGACTATAATTTTGGCATTTGAGAAGTGAAAGGGATGGTAGCCCTAATGGAAAAGCTAACAGCTTGGCTCTTCTGCAAGCCTCAAACTGCTGAATGAGCTTTAGGGTAGGGAAGGCTGTGCCTCCCAAACAGCCTGGCCCTGCCCCCATCCGACCCCCACCTACTTTCTGCCCCCCCCTCAGAATCTCTGACCCATCCTGCTCCTTGTCCCCTCACCATCCCCCAGAGACTCCATCCCCAACCACCACCCCGGGACCCCACCCCTGCTCCATGTCCCCTGACTGCCCCGACCCCATCCACCCCCTCGCTGAGTCCTGACAGACCCCCGGAACGCCCACGATCCAACCCCCCTATTCCCTGTCCCCCGACTGTCCCTGGGACTTCCTGCCCCTTAGCCAACCCCCCCTGGCCCTGGCCCCTTACCCCCGGCTCCCCCATCACCCGGAGCCTCAGCCCATACAGCAGCGCCCCTGGACAGCTGCAGCGTGGATCCAGCGGGGCCCCTGAGCTCCGCCCCGCTCAGAGCCGCATGATGAGGGGGCGGGGCTGCGAGCTCCGGGCTGAGTTCAGCTCCCTGGAGCTCGGCTTGGAGCTCACAGTCCCGCCCCCTCACCACGCGGCTCTGTGTGGGACGGAGCTTAGGGGCCCCGCTGGAGCCACTCTGCAGGTGTCCAGGGATGCTCGTGGATGGGCTGAGGCTCCAGGAGAGGGGCAGAGATGGGGGTCGGGTCGGGCTGGGGCCAGGAAGGGAGCCTCAGCCATTCTCATGGGGGCCCCTGCGGAGCCCGGGGCAAATTGCCCCATTTGCCCCCCCCCCCGGGCGGCCCTGAATCTGTGAGCTACTCTTGTATAAAGTCTGTGTCTTTGATCTGCAGACTGTGAACAGGCAATCAGCCAGGAAATGGTTTTCTCCCTAAGTCTTAGCTTCAAAAGGTTGTGTCTGGACGTGGGGGAAAACGGTTACCTACCTTTCTGTAACTACTGTTCTTTGAGATTTGTTGCACATGTCCACTGCACAGTGACTGTGTGTATGCCCCAGGCATAGTTGCTAGAGATACTTTTCTGCAGCGGTACCCATCAGGGTGACTTGCGTGCCCAATGTCTCCATGCACCGCTACATGCTGGTATAAGAGGATGGGGCCATCCCTCACCCGCCTCAGTTCCTTCACACCAGACAGACTTTGAAAGAGAGGGGAAGGTGGGAGGGCCATGGAATGGATATGTGCAACATGTCTCAAAGAACAATAGCTACAGGTTTTTTCTTCTTCTTGCACATGTCCATTCCACTGTACATGACTCAAAAACACACATGGCAGCAGGCCCGGAGTCTACCTGAACAGTGATTGTAAGACATCCCATCTGAAACTGGCATTGTCTCTGGACTTGTGGGGAATGGCATGAGAGGCAAAAGTGTGGACTGATGACCAAGTTGCCACTTGGCTAATGTCTGCAATAGGCACTTGTGCCAAGAAAGCTGCCAAAGTTGCCTGTACCCTAGTAGAATGCACCAATACTCTAGCTGGTGTGGGTATATTAGCCAGCTGGTAGCATAAACGAATGCAAGAAGAGATCCAAGATGCAACTGTGACTAGCTCCAGGAAGGAGTTCTGGCCACTCCCTACTTAAGGAAGGTAGAGACACTGAACTGGGTTTGGGGCCTGGAGGGCCAGTGTCTACTCAGAGGACTGAATAAACTGGCCCTTCAGAAGGGAAGTGTTTAACATTACCTTTGGACTGAGGTATGGAGTTTGTTTGAGAAACCCCATTAGGAGGGAAAACAGAGGCAGGGTGCCACAGAGTGACCTCTGGCCATGGGGCACTCGGGTGGCAGCCGAATCTGTTACAGGGAACAATCATTCTTGTTTTGGGACTTCTGTTATTGGGGCTTTAGATTGAAAGGCTTATATTTTGAATTTGTGTTGATGATGCATTTTATGACAATATGATGTCCAATGCCTGGTGATGGGAACAAATATACATTTCTAAATGTATAAGCTAAGACTGATGGGAGCTCTGCATTTGTCTTTGTACAATTTATCTCTCTAAAGTGCTGATTTAACTCAACACAAGGTAAAACTTTGACATTAAATTTAAATGTGGCCACTACTGCAGTGGGAAACTGTATTATATAACATACAAAAACTACATTGCTGCAAATCCAACACTGAGACATTAACTGCGTAATCTTAACACAAACCTAGTGTAAATATAGACCACTCTAGGAACTTTCATTAACATGATTTCACAACATACATGCATTAAAGTAAATGCTATGTTTGGGCTTACAACTTTATAGAAAATACTTTGCTGTTTCAGTATGTGCACTTAAAAAGTTCCACTGAGGACCTACCATCATTAGACGTTTTTTTAACAGATAGAACTGTTAAGAAGTCCCTCTAAACAGCAACTTCCATCTGAGGCTCTCAAAGAGCTTTACAGACATTTAGCCTCAACTTCCCTCTGGGGTAGATATTATTTTTCCTTTTTACACCATATCTAGGTTATCCTTTGTTTACACTAATGCTACACACATAGTGAGTCCAAGGCCATAGTGGTTTTGAGAGACACACAGTCCAAGTGACAACCAAGCATATTTTCATAAAAAGGGATTGTCACTTCAGTGCTCTGTCAGTGAATTTCAACACACAGGTTTTGCACAGAAAGCGGAGACAGGTTTGTGTACTGGAGATGTCTGGTTAGAACTTGCAGACAAAGCTCCTTTGTCCTATTGCTTTTGTGTAAGTTTTGCTGCTGCTTTGCCTGTTTCATCCATCCTTGATCAACGAACTATATTTATGCACATATTGTTAGTGAACACAGATTAGGAAAGATTAGCCTGAGTTTATCTCCACTCATCTTTCTTCCAAGGAAAGAATAATCCACTCCACAATGCAACACCCTTGTTGACCAATCTGCAGCCAGGGCAGCATATGAGAAATTATTGCAGCAGAGGAGCAACTTCAGGATTGTCTCCAGGGGAACATTTACAAGCATAGCTGTGATCAAGGAATCTCTTCGTGCCAACTGGAAAGGGGCATGAAGGGGATACATGAGGGTTACAGGAATCTCCTGAGTTTTGTATTCTAACTCAGCAAAAGAGTGTCACGTGAGGTCTCTAATAAAAGCCTGTGTCACTCCAGTCATCAATAGCATTGTAAAATGTATGTACTGATACTATGTAAAGAGTTACGTATATATATCCTGAAAATATGTTGTTGAAGTCTGTGTCTACAGCCTGGGCTCTAGCAACAGTGAAAGCAGAGATTTCTATCAGCCAAGAAATGTTTATCTATGTGACTCTTTACATGTGAATTAAGTATTGTAAAGGTCACAACAAGGCGCCACTCACCAGGCTGAACCAAACGCAGATGAAGTATTGTGAGAATTTCAAAGACAGAAACTAATAGGAAGTGAAAAAGAAGTCCGGGGTTGAGGGGAGAGTGCACATCAAAGGTTTGAGTATATTTGGCGGGGACAGAGACAAAGGAGGCTTCACTCACCAAGGAAGTAAATGGACAGTGAATTTGCTTCATGAAAGTGGGCTCTCAATCAGGCTTGGCTGAAAATGCTGGAGAGACTTTTGGCTGGGATATACTTCTTTAGACAGGCGGGTAAGCTGTTAGTTAAGCTTAGTCTCTAGAAAGCACATTATGATTTTGGTTTATATGCAACCATTTGTTTCCCGTGTTCTTACTCATTGTTACTTGAATCTCTATTCTTGGATTGACAAATTTATTCTTGTTTTCACTATAAACATATGTAAGTGCTGCGGTGTTAAGCAAAGTGATGATCCTGAGTTGAATCTTAACAGCTGGTGTGTACTGTTCCTCTGGGAACAGCAGGCCTGGTAATTCTGTGCATGTTCAGTGGATCAGGAGCTGGACACTGCAGGGAACACCCCAGGGATTTGGGGGCTGGTGTGTGCCTGTTGCTACCTGCACAGACAGAGTGATGTCTGGGAGGGGAGATATTGATGACCTGGAAGATAGGGCTTGTGCTGCCAGAGGCTGGTGGTTTCAGGGAGCTGATCCAGAGGAGGCACAGAAAAGACTCCCTCACGCTAAGCGTAGGTGTTGGTGAGGTGCTTCACAACCCTGGGTATTATCACAATAACTATATTGTACCACTATAGTTATACCGGTATAACGCCCTGTGTTGATACTCTTATTCTGGAGGAAGAGTGTCTTTTTTGGTTTAGCTTATGTCACTGTGAAAGTCATATAAGTTAAAGCACAGTATGTCTACCTGAGCTGCAATCCCATCTCTGATTACCCTCAGCCACCAAAATGAAGTGGGCAGATTTCCAAATGGTCTGTGCACCCAGTAGCTGCCATTGGAAATAATGGGAACTGTTGGGTGACCAGTCACCTATTTAGGTACCTACATGGGATCTGCTGACTGCTGAGCTCTTTTAACATATAGCCATAAGTGAATTGTATGAGTTAAACACTCATTTGTTTGAATGGATCTTTGCAGAGAAGCTAGTTCCAGTGGATAATAGTTACAGCTGAATCAGTCTGAGGCAGATTCCTTTTGTTGCATAGCATCTTGACCAAAGGTAGGTTAACAGCCAGGCCCAGCTGGACTACCCCAAGTTCAGTATAGAGAATGTTAGTACCTGTTAGTAAATATTACCCCTTTTAGTCCTTTACTTCCTGTACATTTCATTTATATATTTACTGTTCTTTAGAATATTAACAGAGTATGTTGAATTTTAAGGCCCAAAACACTGGTTCTTTACTGATAAGTAACCCTATTCAGGAATTCTATGTGTTGGACTGTATTTAACAATCTTGGGCACCTCTGTGTCCATAAAGCTCCAGATAGTCTGAGAAACCATTCTCTTAATAAGTATATTGTTTACATTAGCAAATATAAACCTGGGGAACAGATACAGGATAACTGTCACAGCAGATAAGAAAGAATATTTATGGGGGTAGGACCCACTGAAATATATTATCTTGTTAGTCCTCTCTGCTGTAAATAATCATGCCTTCACATATAAATGGGGAACTAGGGTTATTTGGTCTGCAGAAGAGAAGAGTGAGGGGGCATTTGATAGCAGCCTTTAACTACCTGAAGGAGGGTTCCAGGATGGAGCTAGGTTGGTCTCAGTGGTGGCAGATGACAGAACAAGAAGCAATGGTCTCAAGCTGCAGTGGGGGAGGTCTAGGTTGGATATTAGGAAACGCTATTTCACTAGGAGGGTGGTGAAGCACTGGAATGGGTTATCTAGGGAGGTGGTAGAATCTCCATCCTTAGAAGTTTTTTAAGGTCAGGCTTGACAAAGCCCTGGCTGGGATGATTTAGTTGGGGTTGGTCCTGCTTTGAGCAGCGGGTTGGACTAGATGACCTCCTGTGGTCTCTTCCAACCCTAATATTCTATGATTCTATGAAATCAGGTAAACTGAGAATGTACAGAAATAACATCAAAACATGTTTATTTTGTCAAAAGAGGTTTTCTTTGTTTGGAAACCCTCTATAATGGCACTGGTCTGGGAACTTAGTTGGGGAATTAAATCTGCCACGTCCCTCCAGCCAAAGTGAAGGACAGAGACAAATCCAGCTCTTAGGCTGACAACAAAGGGTGGTAATGTATCTATTCTTTCTGCGTATTGCTGTACAAATCTCTGATTGATAATCTTTGATTAAACCTTTCCAAATAAACCTGTTATTCAACAATCTTGAGTCATAATTAATTCAGACATGTGACAAAAATGCATCTGAAAAAGTGAGGTTTTTACCCACGAAAGCTTATGCCCAAATAAATCTGTTAGTCTTTAAGGTGTCACTGGACTCCTCATTGTTTTTGACAAAAACGATGACAGCTATATGGCTTTGAGCTGAGTGGAGTTTCCATATGAGGGTACAGGGAAGGCAGGCATGACAGAGGCAGCATGCTAAGTGCAGAACAGAGAACAAAGATCATAGAGGGAGTTTCTTTTTACAGAGTGGGACACAGCGCTGGCTCTGTTGGTGTATCTGGAACTGGGATACCCCATATACAGTTTTGCTGCTTTTGCCATCTCTGAGCAAGGTAAACATGGCTTGTGTGCATTTTGTGAATAAATGTAAAGTACCCTGAGTCTTTGAGATCAATTTTTTTCCTACTGTAAACTTCTATCATTCAAAGAAACAACACCATGGAAAGAAATAAAAATGAAAGCAAAATCTACACATAATATTAATCATAATTGCACAAAGTCTAGGACTTGTTTACTATGCACAATGTCATTTTTAATTATTTAATTCAGGGGTGAAAATAGACTAGTTGGTTATATTTTTGGTTTCAGTATTTTAAATCTTCAGCAGTAGTTTGTGTATTTTGATACTTCTGAATGGAAATTAACACACTTAATAATGAAGGGGTTTCACCACAGTGCCTTTGAAGAACACTTTTAATTAACATGGGATCATTTTGTTAAGAGCTATCATGCAACATGCTGGTAATATATACTAGGCTATATGCCAAGGTATGGAAAAGACAGCAGGGAAAGAATAACAGTCCCAATTTAATGCATAATTAAATTAACCTTCTAAATATAATCATTTCACTTCTGAGAATTTAAAATCCAAGATCTTTTAATAATGATAATCAAATGGCATTTCTGTATGATTCTGGCAAACAACATATTCCCTTGTGCAACTTAGGAAAGATCTTGAGTTTCAAGAAGAATGCAAAAGACCTTTCTATCAACAACCACTGTTCATACTACGCACAGTCAATACATGTCGTATTTAAATTCAGTCAGAGTTCTCGCTCAGGCTGTGGTTGTTATTTTCTGTGTTACAAAGTCAGTGATGCAGTGGGTGTAAATCAAACCAAACTCATTTCTCCTGTAGAATGTCCATCCTTGAAATGAAAGCTTTGCAGAGCACTGGTTATCTAGTGAGCTGAGCCAGCTGATCTGGGGGAAAAATTCCATTTTGAAATGACAGCATCATCTTAAAAGGATTCACTGCTCACAGACATAGTGGTATTCAGCACCCTTAGTCAGGCACTCAAACGCCCTATACAAGGTATGGGGAGAGTTCTGTCCATAGGAATGGGATTCATAAAAGCCAGCATGCAGAGCAGGGAGACACATAGGCTAGCCAATAGGAAATGCTGAGCAGAGGGGTGAAACTTAAGCCCTACCCCTCAAAGGGAATTAGGTACCTAAATCTCAGCTGGAGGGAGGTGCATGCCTCCACTTGGAATTCACAGCTGAGAACCCTCTCCCGGAGCTGGGTACTTAAGTCAGTGTAGTACTTTTTTGGAGGAGAAAAAGGAAGTGCCTCTGTTTATAACCTTAGCTCAGTGGTTAAAATAGCCACCCAACATATAGGAGACCTAAGTTTGAATCCCCATGCTTACCTGTGAGTTCCTCAGTACAGACTACTATGGATTTAGCCCCCCACCTGCACCAGGAGCTCAAGGAACACTTACAGGAAGCCTATAAACATCATGTGAACCAAGACCATTGGGATGTCCCCAGCCTGGCCATAAGGGTTAAAGCTACCCAAGTCACTGAAGATCCTCCCTGTCTTTCACATCATTCTTTGAAAGCCCTACACTGAGAACCTATACCCAAAATTTCCCACCAGCCACTCGTAACAGTCTGTGGACAACAGGAGTACTTGGTCCTCCAAATCCTTGAGTCTTAGCAAGTTATGGGAAGGCTCCAGTACATGGTGGACTTAGGAAGGCTACAGTCCAGAAGAGTATCAGAGGGGTAGCCGTGTTAGTCTGGTTCTGTAGAAGCAGCAAAGAATCCTGTGGCACCTTATAGACTAACAGAAGTTTTGCAGCATGAACTTTCGTGGGTGAATACCCACTTCTTCGGATGCAAGCAGTCCAGAAGAGCAGTCTTGGGAACTGATAGAGAACCTCCATGTCCCAGACTTATTGCAAGAATTCCATTGGAAGGACCCTGATAAACCAGGCCTGGAAGCCTCTGAGAGGAGCCCTCAAGGAGGGAGGTATTGTCAGGAATCAGAGCTTGCAGGAGAGCCAGTCTCCCGGCAACCTGAGGGCAGCTGGCCTGAATTAGGCTGCCTGATTGGCTATACTACCTGATTAGTTGGAAAAGTCAGCATACCATCTCTTAAGCCCAGCAGCAGCAGTTCAGTGTCTGCTCAAAGCATTCACCCACAGCAGTGATAATTCCCGTGCCTGCTTGTTCCTAGCCATGCTCCTGCTCTGGACCCAACCTTGCTCTTGCCTTGCCTCACTCCAGGTAACCCAATCCTAACCCTCAACTCCAATTCCTGACTTCAACTCTGACTCTTTGCTCTGGATCCTGGCTTCTGACTCCAGCTCTGGCCCTGGGCTCCAATTCCTGACTACTGACTCCTGCTCTAGCCTCTAGGAACAATTGCCACATCCCAGTCACTGACCAGGACTGAAGTGAATGAAGAAGTGTTTTTCATAAGAAATTGGCCTTCTGTTGCTGAAATGTCCAACCCTTGCAGAATTTTGGGCAGATCGCCTACCATGTTTAGGAGTTTTCAACTTCATTCAGTACCAAAGGACAAGTTGAATTTTTCCAACTCAGTTGCTACACCGCCAATTCAAGGTCTCATTTCAAGATCTTTCATTGTATCTTTCACAAGTTTCCAAGCTACACACATTACAAGGTCATTTTCAAACATGAAAGCCAATGCTTCTGTACAGGTACCCAATCTTGGGGGGCACATAGATTCCTGGTTATATACTTAATGTTTCATATTTTATGTCTAGAAATACAGCATCTCATTGGAAGATTTTAAAATTAATCTTGTGATTTTGTAAACAGTTTCAGGAATATCTCTTTGGATCTCTTTATTTTTAATAATATCCTCACATGCCAAATTCTCTACTTTTTTTTAGAGAACACTGTTATTTCTTCTACCATAATTGTATACCAGTTTCCAGATATTTTTTATTTTAAGATCCATAATTTCTATTATCTCATTCTGAATAATTGGACTTGTGAATTTGTCTTGATTCTTTTTCAACTACAGTAACATATCATGATCATATTCTGCCTGCATACAAAGCAGATGAATAAAGCTGCAGGCAACATCTCCAGTTTAGGGTATATCTTCAGTTCGTTCAGTATTAGAAGTCTTTGTGTGGCAAGATAGTATCCTACTTAATATTTTCACTAGGATCTTCCTGTATTCTTTTTTCTTCTGGAGAGTACAGAAAAGATAGCATGTTGCCAACATTCCTTGTGGACTTTTGAAGAATATCAACTGCTTCATAACACAAAGAAGCTTGGTGCCTCTCAAATTTGTTTGAAACCTTTTTCCAATTAGAGTGTGTGAAAGCTTCAGCTGAGAACTTGGACAAAAGTAGATTGCACCTAAAAGCTGTATAACAGTAAAAATAAAGTATGCTGTCATTAGCTTCAGAATAATGGAGCCATTGAAAATCATCAAACCAGGATGAGCAGAAATAATGGTATTTTCTGCCAAAGTTACGTGCAGGGAAAGACTTAAAATGCTGGTCCATGAGGAATCTCAGAAATGCTAGCCATGTCAGGCAACTGGCATTTGGTTCCTGTTGCAGGTGATGGTGGACATAGCTCTCTATTACAATCTGCAGAAGTTGATCCATGTGTTGCTGGAAGTGTCGTTTCCTCCTTTTTTAAAACCAGCTGTGTTTAAGGTATTTCATTTTAGCCTCTTGAAAACATACACTTTGTTTTTGTGCTTCACTCAGTTACTGCTTACTTACTAGGAATGGCAGAGGATTTCAGAGTTAAATACTCTTTGGCAAACTGAAACATTTTACCAGCCTTTCAGGTTTTTGTGATCAGTCCATTCTAGAATGTGGCACAACGAAGAATGGGAGCAGCCTACTCTTGATCTGTTAATTACATTGGAGAAGGACTGTTTTGATCTTATGCAACCTTCTAGCTTTCTCTCTCACCCAGAGACTATGTCATGGAAAATACTACAAATAAGATGACTGCTGGAGGCCCTTTGATCCCCAGGCATGATTCGACAGAGCTCAGAGGCTGCAAAAGTCCATAAAGGAGAAGTAAAGGAATAAGCAATTATTTTTGCAGTTCACCTTTAAAGTAGTTTAACTACCACTGATTTTGACCTCCACATGTTTCTGTGAGACGTAATGTAATAGTTAAGTATAATTCAACTTTCCTTATCAGGAAATCATGATTTTCCTCTTATAATGTAGGCCTCTCACATGCACAGGGTGTCTGCATAGATTTATGTACCATCTGACAGGCCTGTAATTATCATTCTTGCAAACTATTATTTAAAAAGCTCCAGCTTGTTCCCTAAGCCGTTAACGAGTATGAATTATAGGACCTGCAGCAAGAACATGCAGAAAAATATTTCTGACAATTTGCAGACAATTATGAATCTTACTTCCTTTCCAAGGAAATGTTTATACATTCCACTTCATTCCAAAGATTTGTTTGCTTTTAATTTTTATTTATTTTTTTTGCATTATTTATAAAAAAAACTAGACTTTGCTTTTCCAGAAGACTTTACTTTTTAATTATGCATAGGTACTGTGGGAACTTTTGGCTGTAGAATAGGAAGAAATATATTTTACTTCCTTTTTGGGTGAAAAATGTTTTGTAACAGGTGGGAAAGAGAGAGACAAAGGAGAATGGATCTACCTGATGGGAACTTTGTTCAAGAAAGCTGCAAAAGAAGGAGGAGGGATTTCCTTTGGAAGAAAAGAGGTTAGACTAATTTTCATGTACTGAATGCCTCTAGAAAATATATAGGAGGTCACAATCCTGTACTGGTAGAGCAAGAGCCTTGCTGACCTGCTAATATCCACATTTCTCCTATGACATTTCTTGTGCTGCAAAAACAAACAGAAAAAGAAAAGGTAAACAGCATATTATTTGGCATGAGGAAGAAAACTGAACAGGAAGGAGAATATTGGAGAATGGCAATGTCAAGAGTGGCTAGTGACAACAATCAAAAAAGGGAGGAAAATCCTGAACAAACATTAGAAAAGTCAGGCTGAATAATCAGATTGCAAACAGCACACAAGGATAGCCTTTAAAGTTCAAAGAACCCAAATCACTTCATTTACTATCTTTCTATTGTTCTTCTTCCCCTTCCCCAGGTTTACAACCACGTAACTCCCTCACACATCATAATCCATCGACCTAAGCGATGGCCCATATTGTAGTATCTAGCTTCCCTCTCGCAAAACTGCAGCTACTGCATAATCATAGATTCATAGAGTTTCATTAAGGACACAAACACTCAGAGTGAGAAGCCTCCAGGGTTACTCCTCTGCCCTCTAAAGAGCACCTAGAATTACCACATACAAGTAGCAACAAATATTACAGGTTAGTTCCCAGTGCGTAACCCCTTACAACAGCTCACTTTTCCACTATTACAATAGATTGATTTTGTAACAAAGCCTTAAGGAAGGTTGGAACAATGTGACTGAAGTAAACAGAGATGTGGCATATCCTCCTTAAAATGCCCAGTGACATGAAACATATGCATAAATAAAGAGCACACATGGCTATAAACTAGAAGCCACTTTGAAAATGTTATGTTATCAAAAGACATGAGTTCGGCTGAGCAGAAAGGTGTCATTCTAGGGACGCTGGCGAGAGGTATTTCAGAGTCCTGACAACACTGTTACTCGGAGTTTAAAAAGTGATTACAGGAAAATAATTAATACCACTGAGCAAGCAGAGAAGATACACAGCTCCAAACACTGATTTCGTTTTATTTCTTTCTCGTGACAAAAGCTGTTCTTTTATTCAGAGCAAGGCATCGTGCTCTCGTTCCCAAGAGTTGCTATAAGTTGTAAAGCTCTTCTTATTACATTCCACTCCAAATGATCAACTGTGCACAGCTTGAACTAATAAAGCTTGGCTTCAACATTTTTTTTGGCTTGATGTAAATTGCTGTAGGCTTTAAAGTATTCCGGATGTCTCAGGGGTAGGTATTAACCATTTTTAAAATGGCTTCGATACAAAGACTGTTTGAGAAGTCAGGATATTTGGAGTAATGTGATTCCAAAGCACACATGGCAGGTCTTTCTTGAAAGGAGTGCAAGTGCACAAATGACAACCTACGGGGTATGCCAGTCTTCCCCCTGCATCCCCCAACACACACACAAATTTATCACAATAGAGGCATACTATACACAAAGTGGCTAAGTAATAAGAATTAAATGTACCATACAAGCAATGATAGAATTTTAAGCTCATATTGGCTGAACTGTAAGTAGAACTAGTTGGAAAATGGGCCATGGGGGAGAGAAGGGTGGGGGAGAGAAGGGTTTCCTGTGGAAGATAAAACTAACATTTGTTAAAAATTTTCTCTGCAAATTTCAACTTTTCACAAAATATATCAATAACCAAATTCTTTTGTTCAAAAACTAAGGCGCCTGAATGACAATTTCCATGAGCCACTTCAGCTGAACAGCTAAATCGAAATATGTCAGTTTTGAAAAAATATATTTTGTTGTGTCAAAAACCCAATAGCAAAAGTCCCATTGACTTCAATCAGGCCAGATTTCACTGTCCTTAAAAAGCACAAAGTTGAAAGTACTTCCCATTGAGTCACTAGCCCAGCATGTTAGAGAGGGATGCACAGCCATGGGGATACACCAAACCTATACGCTCCCTCTCCAGTTCCACCTTAACTAGAATGTATGTACGTTTCAAGAATTTACCGTTGCTGCTAATGAATTTGCCTCTGAGAGTCCATCCTTCCTTCCACTAATTGGTACTTGCAACTACATTCTATAAAGACAAAGTCTGACAATATCTAATCCCACTTGCTGAGCTACTGCTGCCCATAGGAAAAAAAGAACCACAAAAAGAAGTCAAGAAGCTAATAATAAAACAACACCAGTCAAATAGCTCAGTGGTTTGAGCATTGGCCTGCTAAACCCAGGGGGTTGTGAGCTCAGTCCTTGAGGGGGCCATTTAGGGATCTGGGGCAAAAGTCTGTCTGGAGATTGGTCCTACTCTGAGCAGCAGGTTGGACTAGATGACCTCCTGAGGTCTCTTCCCACCTTGATATTCTATGATTTCCCCTTTAAGAACATTTTCAAGTATGTTTCAGGTCCTTTGAGCCACACCTGTGACATAAAGTGACCATCAACTGGATTTAAGTGACTGGTTAAAGTGGTTTTATGGCTCCTTTGCATGAAAGAAGCAATACAAAGTAGCCGGAATATACTGGTGAATATGGCTCCCTGTGCACGAAATGGCATGAAAACATTTCTAAAGGGAGAAATAGCAGAGTTCCAGCAGCAGAAGCAGCTAAAAGTTCCTCTTTTAGAGGGAATAGAGGACTGGTTATAGTGTCATGGCAGCAGCATGCATTGTGGGTTTTCTTTTATAGATAAAAGAGTTGATGAAGAATCTAATCTCAACTGAGTAGCGAGGTGACTATTCAGAAATTTTTTGACTAAATGACTTTTCATCAGAAAATGCCAAGTCATTGAAACCAAAACTTTTCACAAGGACATCCCAGTTTTGATTAAACTTTTGTCAGAAAACCTTTCTAGCATCCATTTGGAAAATCTAGTCACAATTGGAGAATGAGCCTCTTACTTCACAATGGCCAATAGCCTGCTGGATAAGGTACTCACTCAAGATGGTGAACAGCCACTTTTCCACATCCAAAGTGAGTGCCCTAATCACAAGCCTATTGGCTGTCCTGGGGTGTCTCTCTCCCTTTCTGTTTTTTCCTGAAAGATTTTGATGAAGGTGTTGATTTGATGCAGAACAGGAGAAAAGTTTTGCAGAACAGGAAAACAGGGTCCCTCCTAGTTCTAGTGCCTATGAGAGTGGGTGGTAAAATGAAGACATATCCCTGTAGGAGAGATTTTCAAGGTGGCAAAAATCTTAAAGCAAAATTTGTATTAATAATTATCTGAAACCAATGAGACGAGAAAGCAAGACAAATGCACAAATGCTCTCAAGAAAGAATGAAATGTAAATTTAGATCCCCAGCTGCAATAAGTGAGACACATGAGTGACAAATATCATCATGAAGCACAGATCGTCAGATGGATAGCACTGACATGATACTGCTCCAGTAGAAATACAGTTCTCTCAAAAACCATTAATAGGAAGAATATTCATAAATTACTAGTTAATCTAACCTTACTTTTCAAATTGTTCTAGATTTCCACTTCAAACACAATGGAGGAAGATGAATATGTAAAATAGACTTAGGCTGGAATTAATTTTATTTCATCATATTGCTAAATATCTATATACAAATATGGTACTGAAGATATGCATTTTACACTTGAATCTGACTCTCTAATTTCATGAGAATTATCTAATGAATCCCATGATTAGAGTGAAATGTCAAGAAAAATTAAACTTTACACATTATGTTTTATTTCTCAACAAAGAAAAGTTTTTGTACTTAGAAGAGCTGCATAAACCTTTTAAATATTTCCGTGCTAGCATTAAGAGCCAGATCTAATCCAGAGAAAGTACAAGGATCGCTAAAGGGGTGGAGTTACCAATTCCCCACATATACCAGCTCACCAAGTGTAATTAAACCTTTCCCTCAAACATGATCCTCCTTGATCTCAAACCTGTCACTCATTTCTTAAGACCTGCCCAGCACACCTTTCCATCACTCTACTAGTGTGAATGAATGGCGACTCTGAAGCAAAACAGGTACAGGAAAGAATAAGGGCTTGTCCACACACAAAAGTTGTACTGCTTCATCTATATTGGTATAGCTACAGCAGTACTACCATCTAATATGGACACAATTATAAGAAAATAAGAATGGCCCTACTGGGTCAGACCAAAGGTCCATCTAGCCCAGTAGCCTGTCTTCTGACAGTGGCCAATGCCAGGTACCCCAGAGGGAATGAACAGAACAGGTAATCATCACGTGATCCATCCCCTGTTGCCCATTCCCAGCTTCTGGCAAATTATATTGGAATAATGTGCTTATACAAGTATAGCTTATTCTTTTGTGGGAAGGGGTATAAGCTATAAGGTAACTTTATATCAGCATCCACACTAAGACGTGCCTGTATAATTACATCAATAAAAAATCTCACCCCTATACAAAGTAGTTATATCAGTACAAAAACTGTGTGTAGCCCAGGTCTAAGAGAAACAGAGAATTTGAGAGGTGGCAATACAGATATTGATTTCAAAAAGTGGAGAATAAGTGAAGGCCAGGCTTGTGAATGGGCTAGAGAAGTGTTCATTCTGTTTAGAAATAATAAGTGAGTTGTATTTTAAAAGGCACGATTTATATTTCCTTGTCATAAATAAACAGATCAGGGTTAAGGTCTCTTTTCCCTGGAAAGGGTTAACAAGCTCAGTAACCTGAGAAACACCTGACCAGAGGACCAATCAAGGAACAGATTATTTTCAAATTTCTGTGGAGGGAAGCCTTTGTCTGTGTTCCTTGTTTTGCTGAGAGCTCTCTTTGGATCTAAGAGAGGACAGTCATGTCTTCAAGTTCTCCTGGAGTAGTTTCTACTATTCAATAGTGAGTATTAACTAGAAAGGCGAATTAGTCTTATAATTTGATTTCTATATTTGCAATTGGGTGTTTGCTAAAGGAAATTCTTTATTCCTGTTTGCTGATGTTGCTTTTACTGAGAAAGGGGGAGGGGGGATTCTCTCCAGAGATTGATAAGTTTAGACCCTGTATTGTTCCAATTTGGTTACAGAGACAGTGACTTTTCTTTTTATTCTTTAATAAATTCTTTTCTTTGGACTTCGTTAATTTCTTCTCTTGTGGAAATTCAGGGGAAGGGGAGGAGGGAAGAGAGAGTTCCTCCTGGGTTTGATTCAAGCAGTTTGAATTAGGTATCTCTTTCCAGGACTAGGGAAGGGGAGGGGGAGGTAAGTCCCTCTGTGTTGAGTCAAGGATTTGACTCTGTGTATATCTCTCCAGAGTGGCTAGGAGAGAGGGAGGGGGGAAGTGGGCTGCTTCCCTGTGTGTAGAGATTCAGGGACATTGAATCCGTGTTCCCCAGGGAAAGTTGGGGGAACAGGCAGTGTGTCAGACACTTAAATCGGACATGGTGGCAGCGGACTTCTGGACCCAGAGAGAGAGGCACGGCTTTTCTACCAAAGGCACTCTGAGGCAGTTTTTTTTTTCAGCTGGGCTAAGCTGAAAAGAGCTATTCTCTTCTTCTAGAGCAGGAAAGCAACCTGAGAGAGGAGGGAGGGTTACAAGGATTCATTTTCTAACTGGTATTGTTAGAGGCAGTTTTTTTTTCAGCTTGGCTAAGCTAAAAAGAGCTATTTTTTTCAGGGTTAGAAGGAATCTTCAGCAAGTTTGGCTGGAGGGAATTCGTTTTCTAACCAGGCTTTTGTTACAAGGAACATCCTGCTGAGAGGGTACTTAGCATTTGCAAGACACAGTTGCAAAACCGGGTTTTCTACCTTCTTGGAAGCCAGGAGGGGGAGATTGGGTTGTTTTTTTTTTGGAAACAGATTTTCAGCTGGGTTTAGCTGAGGGAAATAAGGTTTTCTAACGGGCTGTGTTAGAAAAGGACTTTTTCTTTCCTTCTTCTTTTCTTTTTTTTTCCTTTTTTCTTTCTGTCTGCTTAAAAACAGCTAGGAAAGAGGTGTAAGTTTTTCTAACAGGCTTTGTTAGAAGGACCCCTACTGTGAGGTACTTAGCAAGTGCTAGAAACAGGACAAACCAGTTTTTTTCTTTGGTCTTCTCAGTATATCAGCAAACAGCAGCTACACAAATGCAAATACAAAGTTTGTTTCTTTTCTATTCAGTCTCTTCGTGAATAACAACTACAGCAGCCATAGTACATCCAGCCCCAGGACCGGAACTGGAAAAGCAACCAGCGGCAGAACCAGCACCAGCACTGACGCCAGCGCTTGCAACTCCACCGCCAGGGGGCGCCAACGGGCCTGAACTGGCAGAAGCAGCAGACAACTCTACCCAAGAGGCTCCGCCAGAGCCTAAAATATCACCTTGTGCACCAGCGGAGAGCGGTTCACAGTCAACGGCAACAACCTCATCACCTACATCGCTTCCAGAGGGACCAAGTCCAAGTCCACAGTCTAAGGAGGAACTAGTGTCTCCAGCTTCAAGGAAACAGTTCCAGACTGAGCAGGAAGCCGATGACAGCCTTAAGAAAGCTTGGGCGGCGGCACGAAGCAACCCACCGCCTCTCAGCTCTTCTAATCAATCCCAGTTTGTTGTAAAACAAGGACTTTTATATAACAAGATTCTTTCTGGTGGACACCAGAAAGGCCAGAATCCTCAAAAACAGTTGGTAGTTCCAACTAAGTACCGGTACAAGCTCTTAAGCTTGGGCCATAACATCCCAGTGGTCATTCTGGGGTAAACAGAACCAAGGACAAGTTGGGAAAGTCCTTCCACTGGGAGGGAATGGGCAAGGACGTTGCCAAGTATGTCCGGTCAAATGCATAAAAAGTGTTGTTCAATGTCAAATACCTTGTTGTTTACATACTTAGTAGTATATGTACTAGTGCATGTGTTTTAGTAATCTGTTTATTTTACAGTTCTAGAAGGAAATCACCACCAGTAGTTCCCACTGTTGGCGATTTGTGGGGCGTGTCATAAATAAACAGATCAGGGTTAAGGTCTCTATTCCCTGGAAAGGGTTAACAAGCTCAGTAACCTGAGAAACACCTGACCAGAGGACCAATCAAGGAACAGATTATTTTCAAATCTCTGTGGAGGGAAGCCTTTGTCTGTGTTCCTTGTTTTGCTGAGAGCTCTCTTTGGATCTAAGAGAGGACAGTCATGTCTCCAAGTTCTCCTGGAGTAGTTTCTACTATTCAATAGTGAGTATTAACTAGAAAGGCGAATTAGTCTTATAATTTGATTTCTATATTTGCAATTGGGTGTTTGCTAAAGGAAATTCTTTATTCCTGTTTGCTGATATTGCTTTTACTGAGAAAGGGGGAGGGGGGATTCTCTCCAGAGATTGATAAGTTTAGACCCTGTATTGTTCCAATTTGGTTAGGAGACAGTGACTTTTCTTTTTATTCTTTAATAAATTCTTTTCTTTTCTTTGGACTTCATTAATTCCTTCTCTTGTGGAAATTCAGGGGAAGGGGAGGGGGGAAGAGAGAGTTCCTCCTGGGTTTGATTCAAGCAGTTTGAATCAGGTATCTCTTTCCAGGACTAGGGAAGGGGAGGGGGAGGTAAGTCCCTCTTTGTGTTGAGACAAGGATTTGACTCGGTGTATGTCTCTCCAGAGTGGCTGGGAGAGAGGGAGGGGGGAAGTGCGCTGCTTCCCTGTGTGTAGAGATTCAGGGACATTGAATCTGTGTTCCCCAGGGAAAGTTGGGGGAACAGGCAGTGTGTCAGACACTTAAATCTGACTGGTGGCAGCGTAGTAGATCTAAACTAGGATTTTAGTTTAGAGGGAAACTAAGGCAGGTCCCCACATTGGAACCCAACAGCTCCAAGTGGGGGTGAGACCTATGACATTCCTGTATCAAGGTTCCACTTCCAATGGTATAACACACAAGTCCATCCTTCAAAAGAAGAGTCAGAACCCCTCAAGATCCTTGCTAGTCCCATGCCAGTATGTTTCATAGATGGAATGAGAGCATGCATAGCATATATGTTATATGTGATTTGCTCTACATTTACCTCTCTGTCCCCTTCTGCTTTTCAGTCATTTATTCAGAGTATCAGTCAAAACAGCTATATGGGCCAGATCCTGAGTTGGTGTAATATACATAGCTCCATTGAAGTTGATAACACTACACCAATTTACACCATCTGAGACTCTAGCCCAGTGTTTGTAGACTATGAACAGATTTTCAAATGCAGATATTTATCAGGTAAAAGAGCCAGACAGAGCAAGGTGGCTTTACAAACTAATTCACTCTTCTCCTGGGTTTCACAGTGATGATGCTGGATTTCAAACCACATGGCTTACAACTGACTTTGAAACAATTCATAGCTTCCAAGGCCAGAAGGGACCACTGTAATCATCTAGTCTGGCCTCCTGTATGATACAGGCCATAAAACTTCCCCTAAATAATTCCTACAGCAGATGTTTTAGAAAAACATCCAATTTTGATTTAAAATTGCCAGAGATGGGAATCTACCACAACCCTTGGTAAATTCTTCCAATGGTTAATTGCCCTCACTGTCAAAAATGTATGCCTTTTTTCTAAGCTGAATTTGTTTAGCTTCAGCATCCAGCCAATGGATCATGTTATATCTTTCTCTGCTAGATTGAAGGGCTCTGTGTTAAATATTTGTTCCCCATGTAGATAATTATAGACTGTAATCAAGTCACCCCTTAACCTTCCCTTTGTTGAGCTAAATGGATTGAGTTTTTGAGTCTATCAATATAAAGCAGATTTTCTAATCCCTTAATCATTCTCATGGCTGTTCTCTGAATCCTCTCCAATTCATCACCATCCTTCATGAATTGTGGCCACAAGAATTGAATACAGTAGCCCAGCAGCAGTCGCACCAGTGCCAAGTACAGAGGTAAAATAACCTCCTACTCCTACTCAAGATTTCCCTGTTTATGCATCCCAGGATCGGATTAGCTTTTTTGGCCACAGCATCATAGAGGGGCTCCTGTTCAGCTGATTATCCACCCCCAAATCTTTTTCAGAGTCACTGATTCCCAGGATAGAGTCCCACATCCTGTATATGTGGTCTACATTTTTCACTCCTTGATGCATACATTTATATTTAGCCATATTAAAACACACATAGTTTGGTTGCACCAAGTTTACCATGATCACTCTGAATCAGTGACCCGTCCTCTTCATTATTTATCACTCCCCCAATTTGTGTGTCTTCTGCAAACTGTATCAGGGATGATTTTATGTTTTCTCCCAGGTCATTGATAAAAATGTTTAATGGCATAGGGCAAAGAGCCAATCCCTGTGGGACCCCACTGGAAGTGCACCTGCTTGATGATGATTCCCCATTGACAAGTAGAATTTGAGACCTATCAATTAGCTAGTTTTTAATTCATTTAATGTTTGCCATGTTAATTTTATATTGTTCTAATCTTTTAATCAAAATGTTGTGTGGCACCAACAACTGCACTCAGGGGGTGGATACAATGAGCCGGATAAGTCATGCACAGATGAACACCAGCTGCTGCTATGCTGGTCGTGTTCTTTCATTAACACTACTGTAGTTATACTGCTCTTTTTAGATTAGGAAAATAGAGATCCAGATCCACGTAGTACTGGATAACTTCTTTACTATCAGAATGAAAAGCAACCCTTTTGAATGTTTGTTTCATTCATTTAAATACCAAATGGATATGGTAGACCAAATTCAGATCGCGTGTAAGCAAGCTACAACTCTATTTGCTATTCATATACCCTGTCCACAAATAGTCACAGCCATAACGATAACATACTTGATTATAACAACAAACAAATTACAAGTAAAGGTAATTAACCACTGAAATAATTTATGGTGGGGGAGGGGGAGTGTAGTAAATTCTTCAGCACTTGAAATCTTTAAATCAGGAATGGATCTTTCTAAAAGATATGCTCTAGTTCAGCCACGAATTACTAGAAAGTGTTAGGTGAAACTTCCTGGAGGTCAGACAGTGGTTCCTCCTAGATTCATCATCTATTAATCCAACTGTTAGTAGCCAAACAGGTTTCTTTGGCATTCTACTATTAGAGAAGTTGGCCAAAATGAAATGTAACCAGCAGCATTACATTCATGTACACTAGGCATAAAATTGGTTACCAATACACAGTAGATTTGCCAGCCAGGCCTTCTCTTGGTATAAAGGATTGGCTATGCCTTTGTTTTGAGTCAGAAAGGAGTGCAATCATTACCAGCTACAGTAAATTGCCTCTCAGCAGACCTTTATGTATCAGTTTTCTCAGCTTTCACAAGCCTCCACAGAAATCATTTATTTAATATCAAATGGTTACAATTGACCAAATTCAGTTCTCACATAAACAAGGTGCAACTCTATTTGATTTTAACATTGAGAGGGAGGGAAATCAAGTAAGGAAGGATACAGCAATGGAGAAAGGAAGAGCAGTGCATAGGAGAATGGACATTAAGAGGAAAGATAGTGTCTATACAAATGAATCTAACAGTCAGGCAGGTGATACTGGCAGTAGAATGACTGTACCCAATCAGGCGAGGAATTTGGGCGAAGCCAAGCAGCAATCGTTAAGATATTTGTACATCACTGCAAGGATGGGTAACAAAAAGGAACTAGACCTATTAGTGCAGAAAGTGAAACCAGATATTAGAAGGATAACAGAAACATGGTAGAATTGTAGTCATGACTGGATAAAGGCATTGAAGGGTAAGTGGTGTTCAGGAAAAACAGAAATAAAGGCAAAGGTGGTGGAGTAGTATTGTATATTAATTATGGTAACCATATTTCCCAAAGAGAAAAGGGGACACCCCAGCCGCTCACCTGTCCCCCCCCCACATACAAGGCTGTTGCCCATCGCTAGAATCCTTCCGGCCCCCGCACATGCTGAAACGCTGCCTCCCCCGCAGCCCTGCTGGATGCTGGCATCTCTACTTACCTCCCCACACATTCCTCCACACTGCACCACATTTTTTTTTGACAACAGTGGGCATTTGTCCTGCTTGCTCTTGCCAACTGATCAAGTAAATGAGCAAATGGGACAAGTGCCTCCTTTTGAAAAAAAGGTTGGGACGGCTGGGACAGGGCTTAAAAAAGGGACTGTCCCAGCCAAAATGAGACATATGGTCACCCTAATATTAATGATGAGGTAGACTATAAAGAAATTAGAAGTGATGGAATGGATACGACAGAGTCTGTTTGGGCCAAAATCACTTTGGGGAAGAAAGCTACTAGAGGTTCCCCAGGCTAGTGCTTTGGGTGTGCTACAGACACCCTGGATCTGATTTGGATATCAAGAGATATCTCTTTAATGTTTAAACTAAATAAATACTACTGGGAATTGCATGATTATGGGAGACTTTTTCTTCCCAGATATAGATTGTAGGACAAGTGCCTCTAATAATAGTAGGACCCAGATTTTCCTGGATGTGATATCTGACAGATTTAGTCACCAGATAGTCACTGGACCAACAAGAGGGGATGCCATTTTAGTTTTGGTATTGATGAGTAGTGAGGACCTCATAGAAGAGCTGATTGTAGAGAATAACCTGGTTTGAGTGATCATGAATTAATTCAGTTTAAATCTGCAACTAGCATCCTTGATTTCAAAAGGGCTATGTAGCATGGCGGGCACTCACTGCCATGGCACCTTCTGCTGGTCAGTCTGGGAATTAGCTCAGTCCAGTCTCATAGCGCCTCCTGCTGGCCAGTATCTCCCTACTGGTACCTGCTGCCTCATCAGTCTCTCCCACTGTACTTCAGGCACTTCAGGTCCTGTGTCCCTCCCGGACCCCAGTGCCCCTTATCTTGGGGTGCTGCCCCACAGCAGCAGTCCCACACTCTGGGTCTCCCCTCCTAGGGGAACCCCCTCCCCGTAAGCCCACCTTGCCTTAGTGGCTACTGCCAGTCATCATCTAGCCCCCTTTCCCTGGGGCAAACTGTAATGGCCACTCATCATTGGCAAGGTGGTTGGACCTGCTGCCTTTCTAGCTCCAGTTGTCTCCCTGCTGCCCCCAAACCTCCTTAGGCCTTCCTGCCAGGCCTCAGCCTACCCCTTCCCCAGCAGTGCTCTGTCGAAGGTACTCTGTCTCTCCCAGGCAGATAAGTCCTTCTCACTCCAGCCCTGGAGTGAGACTCTCACTGCTCCTGACTCACAGTCCCCTTATCAGGGCCAGCTGTGCCCTGATTGAGCTGGCCACAGGTGTGGCCAGCTACCCAGCCAGCCTCCCTCAGCTGCTCTCACTCCTTTTATCCCAGGAGCAGGATAACCGCCCCGCTACAGGCTAACTTTAAAAAATGAAGGGAATTAGTTAGGGAAGTGAACTGGACTGAAGAACTCAGGGATCTGAATGTGGAGGAAGCTAGAAATTTAAGTCAAAGTTGCAGAAACTATCTGAAGCCTGCATCCCCAGCAAGGGGATAAATGTGTAGGAATGGGTTGCAGACTAAGCTGGATGAGCAAGCATCTCAAACAGGTAATTAAGAGAAAGCAGAAAGTCTACAAGGAATGGAAAATGGGATGGATCAGCAAGGAACACTACCTCTTGAGGTCAGGAATTGTAGGGATAAAGTGAGAACTGCCAAAAGCCAAGCAGAGTTGCACCTTGCAAAGGGAATTAAAATCAATAGAAAAAGGTTCTATAGCCATATAATTAAAAGAAAACAAGGAAAGAAGAAGTGGGACCTCTAAGCACTAGGGATGGAGTGAAAATTAAAGATTATCTAGGCATGGCCCAACACCTAAATAAATACTTTGCTTCAGTTTTTAATAAGATTAGTGAAGATCTTAGAGGTAGTGGCAGAGTGACTATGGGAATGAGGATATGGAGGTAGAGGTGGAAGTCAAACTCAAACAGCTTAATGGGACTAAATTGGAAGGGCTGGGTTAATCTCCATACAAGAATATTAAAGGAACTGGCACATGGAATTGCAAGTCTAAAAGCAAGGATTTTTAATGAATCTGTAAACTTGGGGGTTGTACCCTGTGACTGGAGAACTGTTAATATAGTTCCTATTTTTTTGAAAGGGAAAAAAGGTGTTAGTGGGAAGAAATGTGTGAGTTCCTTTATGTTTTATCACTGTGATGCCTGTATCATTCCACAATCAAATGGAATGCAAGTTGGCATCAGTTTTACTAGGAATAATAAGACAAAACTATAATGTGAATACATAAAAAAAAGGATGTTGACAACTCTAACTGGAAGGGGGGAAGGAGAAAGCCAACATAATGCTGAGCATCCTGTTAAACAGTGTTGAACCTGCAAACTGAAAACATGTTTGTATCACCTGCATCACCCCCTGCGTTATCATTCTTCTCCAAGGTCCTGTAATTACAGAGGCTCTACAGTTCACCAAACCTCTGCATATCGCATGTACTGCAATTCAGAGGCAACCACTGTAGATGTTACAGCCTCTAGGCCTGGTGTATGCTAGCCCTGGTGGGTCCCAATAACCATTCAGACACCTGGCTAAGGGAAAGAGTGTTTTATCAGGGCTGTTAGGAAATGGGGGAGGGATAGCTCCATGGTTTGAGCCTGCTAAACCCAGGGTTGTAAGTTTAATCCTTGAAGGGGCCACTTAGGGAGCTGGGGCAAAAATCAGTACTTGGTCCTGCTAGTGAAGGCAGGGGGCTGGACTCAATGACCTTTCAAGGTCTCTTCCAGCTCTAAGAGATAGGTATATCGTCAATAATTATTTATTTTATTATAAGATACCATCAGAGGTGAAAGTAAGCTGGTACAGTCCAGTACAGCGTAGCGGCAAGAGCCAGTATGCCGTGTCGGACCGCATCGGCTTCTGTGGCGGGGATTTAAAGGGCTCTGCAGGGAGCCCCGAGCCCTTTAAATCCCAGCCCGCAGCTCCAGTGGCCGGGTTGGGGCCGGCATTTAAGGTGCTCCTCCGAGCTTCCCGCCGCAGCAGGGAGCCCAGAGGAGCCCTTTAAATCCTGCCCGCAGCTTTGGCAGCCGGGCTGGGGCCGGCATTTAAAGCTCCCAGAGCTCCACGGTGGCTGGAGCCTCGGGCCCTTTAGTTTGCCCCGGGGACTACCAGCCACTTCTGCAGCTGGGAGCCCCCTAGGTGATTTAAAGGCCCTGGTGCCCCCAGTCACAGCTGGTGCCCCAGGGCCTTTAAATCTTGAGGCCCCACCTCTTCCAGATGAGCCCCCCCCCACCCCCCAGCACTCCGGCTGTACCGGTAAGTCACTTTCACCCCTGGATACCATATGTACAAAGGCTAAACCTTTACAGTTGAAAGTAGTAGTTCTTAGGTTGCCAACCCTCCAAGATTGTTCTGAAGTCTCCAGGAATTAAAGATTATGTCATTTGATAAAACCTCCAGGAATATGTCCAACCAAAACTGGCAACACTCTCTGTTCTTGTTTGGGCCCCTGGGGCAGTGCAGTCAAGAGTCAGGGCTCTTCAGGCCTAGTTCCTGGCCTCTCCTCTCCAGTCCAGTCTCTATTCAAGCAAATAGGAGCTTACAGTTTTCCAAGCCAGGCTCAGGTAGGGTCTCTCATTGGGGCCCCTCTGCATTGGCTTCCTGACCATCTGCTGCTGCTCCCCCAGAAGTCTCACCCAGCCCTGCACCCAGCTGTGATGTCCGGCAGTCAGATTCTGTTCTACATGCTGCTCTGTAGACAGTTCCTGGGTCTTCTCTCCAGCTCCCTATTCATTATGTAGCTCCTGCTTCACCTTCCCTGCAGCTTCTCCTTGCCATGTGGCCACAGATCCCAAATAAAACCCAGCCACTTCCCGGCTCAGGACCTTTCCCCTTAAGTCAGGAGGAAGGGGGAGTGGGCTGATGGGAATTGTAATCCCTGACTTTTCAGATGTGTCCTGTAGACTGTTTAAGAACAGGCTACATTCACTGCTGCTCATCTGCTGCAAACGTAAGTTGTTTTCCTCTTAAACACACTGAAGAGTCAAATGTGTTTAAGTTACACAAGACTTTTGCTTAGTGTTAGCGGGAAGAAATGTGTGAGTTCCTTTATGTTTTATCATGGTGATGCCTGTATCATTCCACAATCAAATGGAATGCAAGTTGGCATCAATTTTACTAGGAATAATAAGCCAAAACTGTAATGTGAATACATAAAAAAGGATGTTGACAACTTGTTTACAAAATCCAACACTTTAGTGCAGATTTTGTTTTAGCAGAAAACCTATTAACATAATAAGAGCACTGTCTGTTTCAAAAAACCTGTTATCCTCAGCTGCACTCTTTTGCTTTGAGACAGTCAGACTTTCTCAGACAGTTAAAAGCTCTATCTACAACACAATTCCCATCTTCCCTATTTTTAGGGAAAGGGAGACTTAAAGGGCTTGTCTACATGGGGACATTCAGGAAAGTGAATCAGAATGAACTGAAAATGTGAATTTAAAGTGGCTTAGTTAAACTGCATTAAACCCCTGTGTGGAGACTCTCATTCAGCATTAAAGTTACCTCAATTTGATTTTAGCTTAATTAATTTCCATATGCTTACTATAAACACACTTATTACATGCAAAAATATTAAAAGGGCATTAAGGTTGCAAAGTGAAACAGGTAGAAGTTAGGAAATGCCACCATTAAGGTTGCTCCTGTCCCCTCTGTATTCCAGTCAGGGTGTTCCTCCCCCAAGCTGCCTGGTCAGTAGCAAGGGCAGCACTGAAAGCACAAGAGAGTCTGCCTGTTCTCAGTTCCAGGGCCACAGCACCTAGGACCAGAGATTGCAGGGAAATTTCTGTTCATTCCATGCAGCCCTAGGATAGAGCATGCTCAAGACAGGCAGAATCGTATGAGAATTTAGCTGTCAAATTCTAAGCAGCCTCTACTAAGCAGGTGTGAACTGAGATTTTTCAAAGTGTTTTAACATGGCCAAATTTGTGCAGTTTTTCATGGGCCAGAAAAAAAACATATCCCTGACACCATAGTGACTTCCTGCCAGTTTTCAAGTCCCTGCTTCAAAGCCCAGGGGGCACTAGAGCTTCTCAATAAAAAGGTAGCATGTTTGTTTGTTTTTTAAATATGGGCTTAAAAATGTATTTCCTCCTAATCTTGTTCTCAGAAACAGCTGAACCATTTTTGCTAAAACTTTTGTCAAAAATTTAGCATGAGGAAAACACTCAGCAGTGAAATTTTTAACCCAAATTGTTAAAGTTTGGGAAAGTTGTAAGCAACTGGCTCTGGACCCAGGAGTTGTGTAATAGGAAATATAAGGAAACTTAGCTATAGAATCATAGAATATCAAGGTTGGAAGGGACCTCAGGAGGTCATCTAGTCCAACCCCCTGCTCAAAGCAGGACCAATCCCCAACTAAATCGTCCCAGCCAGGGCTTTGTCAAGCCTGACCTTAAAAACCTCTAGGTGGTGCTGCCTATACTGCCAAGTATGTAGTAATATTCATTACTTTCAAACAGTAATTGTCAGGATTTTAATGGCAACTACTATCAATTATGTATGTGAACGCAGTACAGGATTTATTGTGGTTTATCAGAGGTGTTTCATCAGCTGGATCTAGCTACTTTTCCATTCCTTTCTTACCTCAAGTTTTAGGGTCAGAAACCCCGGAGTTTTGTAATCTTAGAGGAGTATTTTTTTTCTCACTCTCACAAGGAATACCATTCAGGTCTGTCATTTTTACCACTTATGTTACAGTGCTTAGACATGTACTGACCAGACTCAATGAAAGTGCATGAACCTTCAAGGCAAACTTGAAATGCATTGCCTCATTCCCAACACCCATCTACCAATAAATTTCTTGTTCCAGAGAAAATAACCAGCAGCCCAAAGCTTTAAATACTTCCACCGCACAGGAAGAAATCAAATAACTTGTTCTTCTTATATAAAACAAAGAAAGAAAAATTGCAGTTTGCGGATCTCCCACTCTCAGACTTGTTGAGAGGCTAAAAATTCAATTTTGGTGGCTGTAGCTGTTAGCTCTCTGAGCTCAAGAGTAAATGCAAGAGGGACGGTGAGGAGGAAAACAAAACAAACAAACAAAAGCACCCTGAGCCTTAAGCATTCCAGAGTCAATTCCAGAAAAACTTTCGCTTTCAATTTACCCTCACAAGCCAAAGCAGTCTCCGACTTGCTGAGGGTTTAAACCTTCAACTCCATGGATATAGCATTTTGCTCTCCCAATACACTATTAAATATGTGAGATGGTAGCTGGCTAGCTAGATCAACTATTAACTGAACACATACCTCTGGCATTGGCAAATTTAGGAATAAAATATTTCCTTTATTTCCATTTATTGATTTATTAGTGTTTTGAATGGTTGCTGGATTAACAGCCCTGAAGTCTGTATTTAGTCACAAAGGAGATAGAACATAAGCAGCAGCATTTCAACCTTCTCCACACTTCCACAGTAATGTCTCTCTACCTTGACAGGGAAGCACCACACAGAGGGCCTGATCCAATTCCCAGGGAAGTTAATGGGAACATTTCCATTGACTTGGGAGATGGATTGAATGAGGAGGGTGAAGACACCCAGACATGCCCACTAACATTTCCCTTGCCTCCCTACAGAACTGCACAGTCCCCTTCATGCTTTTTTCCCCCCCACCTACCTAGGTCCAGGTCTGCACTCTCCTAATCAACAAACATCAATCCATTTTCTTGAAGAATTAGTAGCAGGTCTACTGCTCCAGCCATGATGCCTAGACAGCTCTTTGGTCATTTTTCTCAAGCTATCCATTAGCCATGTATTATGTGGCACATGTTCACCGGGCAAGACCACTAAACTCATTTCACAGAAGATATAGAACAGACATCAAATAGAAATGATTTACAGTAAATACTTACCTTAGTTAGGGTTGAGCAGTGTCCTTGAGGTGAAAGGCTCAATAGCCTATTACTAATTCCTTGAACCAACGATCCCCCTGCTTCTCTGTATTCTTTTTCTAATTTCAGGCTTCAGCGTTAATGCCAGATGACATGTAGAAAGGGCAAGATGTTCATATAAATAAGGTTATAGGCTTGCATGAATTGCGCAGAATGCGTGGCTCCTTTTTCATACGATCTATGTTTTAAAAGGCTGTCACATGTCTGTAATGGAGAAACTATAGTGGAAAAAAATTGGATTTGAAGGAGGTTGGGTGGAATATAGAATCAGGGAATTTGTGAGCAATGTGGCCCTTGTCCAATTCACACCCTATCTAATCATCTGAAGGAAGGCAGAGAATTAATTTTGCTAGAAGGCAGAGGCGCAAGGTGCAGGGCTGGGAAGCTAATGGGTGAATTTTGGTAATGAGGCTGTGGTGAGGCAGAGGATTGAGTTGCTAGAGGGGAGACAGAGAACTGATTTGTGGCCAGAAGGGAGTTTGAAGTAACTGCAGTCACAGGATGGACTGATAGAGCTGCTAAGGCAAGCAGAGGAGAGACTGGATGAATCAACAAGGGCGCTTCCACATTTTCTCCACACCTGGGTCTTTAAAATAATAGATGGTGTTTGCAGCTAATCCTAATTCTATGTTATTTATAAAAATAGTACTTAGTAGCTATATAGCATATGTAGATTTCTAAGTGTTTACAAAAGTAGATGTCATTACCCCAATATATAGATTGAAATTGAATCAGGCACAGCAGGGACCTGAAACTGGGTCTTTCACATCCCACGAGTGCTCTAACTACCATGGTATGGGCTACTCTGCAGTGGGTCTCTGTCTCCACAAAAAAAATGGAAAGGTCTCAGTTTTGTTTCAAGGTGAAATGAAAAATTCCAAAACCTCGAAATTTTACACAAACTCAGTATTCTTCCAAAGAAAACCCAATTTTTGTCAGAGAATTCCCTACCAACTCTAGAAATAATCTACCCATCGAGGAAAGTTTCTTCCTATGCCCATGAGTTAGAATTTGACTTACACCCTGAAGCATGAGGTATTATATCTCTTTCAAAATCCTTCGAGGTTTACTAATCCTTATTATAACAACTCTGGATGCTCACATATACATGACAATTATTTCTGTTTAATTTTGCCTTAGTGATATCCTATTGCAGTGAGTTCCAAAGACAGATTGTGCATGATGTGAAAAATATTTCCTTTAATCAGTTTGAAATTCGCTGCCTAATATTTTCATTGACTGTCCCCTTGTATTGTATTTTGAGAAAGGCTCAATAAACATGCCAACTCTACCTGTTCTATCCCCATCATTATTTTGTATTGTCCCCTTTCTTTAATTGTTCCCCTTATCCAGTGGCAGTCCAATGCACCCAGGGTCTTCCTAATTTTGATATACTTGATATATTTGATATAGTTATTTGTTTTTAGCTCTTTGACTACTTGGTCTTCAAAATCCATCTTAACCTTCCTTCTTACACAATACTTGCCATAGTTTATATTCCTTTCTATTGGCTTCCCTTCTGTTGGATTTCCATTTTCTGAAGTTAGTATCACAAATATCATACTGTAGTACATTTCATTCTCATAGTGGTTGTGAATCAAGGGTGAAATCCTTGCTTTATTGAAAATGGGGGCAAAATTCCCCATTGGGGCTAGGATTTCATATGAGATGCTTACAATCAAGAGTTAAATGCATTTCTGCTTTTAAATGTTAAAATTGCCAACAATGAGCAGAAAGGAAAAGAAAGTCCTGATTTATTGTTACATTTCAATTACATACAAAGCTATTCAATTGGGTAAAAAATGAACAACAAATTCACAAAAGATAATCTTCCTTTAAATGTGCATAATATTATCCTTGATGTTTACAATTCTAGAGGAATTTACAGGTCAAGAGAAGTGATATTTCTGTTGAAGCCTCCCATGCTTTAATATTTTCTGTCTGGCATAAAAAGTCAAAGTAAATTATACAGTACTTGTCCTTACAGGAAGAACATTGGAATCTTCTCTGAAACAACTATGATAGATTTTAAACATTATTTTGGTTGAATTGAAGTGATGCATTCAGAGACACTTGGTTACCATGGTGATCAATGTATTAAAATATTATTTGATTAATAATAATGAATCAGATCAGTAGGCAGGTCTTCTGGACTAACAATAAGATATCTTTTCTTTTGGGGCTAGTTATTGCTGAATTCTCTTGCAATGTAGGATCTAAAAGTTTTCTGTGTTCCACATTGATTTCAATAGAGTAATGTAGCAGTGACTTGATCTATGGTACTAATATAATCCTCATTGCTATCTGAGCCGCTCACAATCTGTGACGTAGGCAAGTGATATCATCTCCATTTTACAGATGGGGAACTGAGACACAGAGAGGCTAAGTGACTTCCCCAAAGCCAGGAATTTAATCCATGTCTCTTAAATATTAGGCTAGAACATACTTCCTGTCAGACCAAAGGGGTGGAAATTGTACATACAAGGCCTGTTTTTTACATTACACCATTCTGATAAAAGGTCCTCAAACTAGGCATAAATTTACATTCACTCTAAAACCCATTTCCTTGCCAGAGTGATGTAAAGGGGCCTTTGTGAAAATGATAATCAGGCTCACAGATACCAGCCCTAAGCATACAATAGATGATCTAATTATATAATGTATTACTAAACTTCTGTTTTTCAAACTTTTAAATTCGTTTTCATTGTAAACCAACCAATCCTGTGCACTAGTCATGTTGAGCATGTAGCCATTCTGCTGTGCAGATTACTCTGATAATCATGAAGGAAGTCAATTAAAATTCCTGCATTATCTTGAAATGCTCTGAAGTACGTGTGCAATTCTCATTTAAGCACATTGTCTGCTGAAGTGAAAAACAAGAGTAATACGGCATAAAAACATATTGATGTATCACCATTCTTCCTTTGGTTGCTGAGCACTCGATTACAATCACATAAAACCCTGTGCAAACAAACAACATTATTTTATGTTCCTCATTTGTTTTGTCCTCTGCGCTCTCAGTAAGCCTGGTCTCACAATACAAATGAAGCAGCAAGGATACTCCAGGAAATAAATCAGTTTTATTTCAAGGAAATTATCAGAAAAATATTACAGCATAGCAAACTTCTTCTAGAAATAGACTGAATTTATTCCAAAACTTTTGGTTGCCTCAGAATATGGGATAACTGTTTAAACATAATATTTTATTCCCTATGTACTATACACCCACCACTGGCAGATCGAGTAGTTTAGGACAAAGAAAATCTCAAAACAGTCCTGCTGGCAGAGCTTCCTAAATAGAAACCAAAGAGACCCACACCAGTACTTTGGATGAGTCGATGTGATGGGTAGGTGGTAATGTGACCCAATGCCCCCCCTCAGCCCCATCCCTTTCCAGGAAGTTGCAAATGGGGCCATGTATTTTCATGTGTGGTAGTGCAACCACATTATTGGCTTGACTACTTTCGGTGTTGCAGGAACTCAGACAAGGGTTTATTTTTCTTACAATTTTGTTGTTGTTTTTTAAAGTTATATAGAAGGCTTGGCCCTCAAAAGGTAAGATTGATTCTTATAGATAAGAAAAAGAAACATTATATACATTGGTGAGTAAAAGGCAATATGTAAGAACAAAGGCATTTATGGGGGTTTGAATCAGCTTTCTCACTTGTTTTATTCAGCATGTACAGGACAACCCCTTGACCTCGCTATCATAAGCATGACATGAGAAATGTGGAGGGCAATTGAAATTACCATGATTTTTTAAAACTATGGATCAACTCAAATTAGCACACACGTTTCTTGAATGGTAACAGAATTTCATTCATTACGGAGTAAAGCACTCCTCTAAAGAAAAACTTTGCAGTTTTCCTATGGATTTGAATGGGACTTAGGCCCAGCTCAGTCCCATAAGTATGTGTTTCAGGCTGGGTTTATTTGTTCTGTTTGTTTATACAGCAACATATTGAAAAGGGGGTCTGGGGTTTGCGCTCATTATTGGGATGAAGCAACATGGAGGAGGGATAATCATTCTTTGAAGGAACATTGTAGCTAATTTGAATTATGCTTATTAAATTATATTTTGAATTCAAAGGCATTTAGTCAAGGAATACAACCTGCAAATGATCAGCTACTCCAGCTACTTAGGTGGGTCAAGCTATATGATTTATTATTAATATTAAATCCTCCAAGGGAAAGATACTATTACCGGTTTCCTTTCTCACTTACCAGATCACTTTTCTAGAAACAGGGGCAAGTGACAGCATTTGTTCTTCTGCATTCGTTCACTGAAATTCATTCCTATTCACATGAGTTTCACTCTTCAGCATGTCAGTTCTAGCATTACACAGGATGAGACAGACCTTTGGGTAATTTTGGCCAATCCCAGGAAAGGCTTAGAAAATGAGGATTGAAATCGCTTTCACAATAAATAATGTGACCTGGTCCAATAGCCAAATAGAAGAATCAATATATATGATTTAACACAGTATTATCAAAGAAAACAAAAGCACAGACAAAGTATGATTTCATTTTACAAGTAGATTCTGAACCTATTAAAAGATTTAGGGTAATCCACTAATGTACTGAATTAATAATTGAAAGAAAAATGTTCATTGCTCTGCCACATTCTATGGCCAACAAGATTAGAAAGAACAAGAAATTTTAAAATGAAAAAACATTATGGCGTATGACTTATTAGTCAATTTCAAAAGAATAATTTCTTACATATCAAATTATTGGGATGTTTTTATTTTTGAACACAGACAACAGTACATCCCTTATAGTGTACAGATTGTCTGCTTATATGTCTATTGTTACAGCTTGTACAGACTGAATGTTAGTTACTTTAATACAAATAGCTAAATATATTGACAAAGACAAATGAACCCCTAGGAAGAAACTGCTGAACATCTTCCATTGTGAATGAAGTTTTTCCATCTGTGACTGTACTCAGATTGTGACAAGACAAAGTTTCAGGACACAAGATATTCCCTTGTGATGGTATCTCTTTATGTGCTTATTAATATTGACCATGACAAAAAATTTGAATCCTTTAAACTTCAGTACTCAGCTCTGCAAATTGTTCACAGAGCATAAGGTTATGAATGACAAAAACTAAGACTGCCAATCATTTTAATCAATATGTCGCTTTTTAAAGTGGGGTTTTTTCTTCTTCTTTTCAATGGTGTCTTCTTAGTGCTCTGATGTATAGATTGAACAAGACAGAAAGCTTCTTTTGGTCTTGAAAGTATAAATTACTAAGAGTTCCAACCCAGTACGACATGAGCAACAAGGAGATAACACATCCCAATAGTACAGGACACAATCATCATGGGGAAACCCAACCTGAAACAACAAAAAAATAAGGAAAGATCAATAAGAATGCAACACTTTGTTTGCCAAGCAATAACATGGCAGTCAGCTAAGACTTTTGCTTTCAAAAAGTCTGTCGAACAAGTTCTTAGGTTTTAATACCTTTACAACATTTCAAAAAAATGAAAGAACATTAAGGTACTGCAGGCTTAAACAGTGATCCCTGGTGGGCTAAAGTTCAAGTTGAGACTTTCTACTGCCAGATATGGCATTTAGAAAAGTGTGGGTCAGACGCTCACACGGTGTAAATCAGCAAAGCTCCATTGACTGCAATGGATTTCCACCAATTTATGCCAACAGAGAATCTAGAACTGAATGTCTTGGTCATGTGCCAGTCAATACGCATGAATTATATCAGTTCTCACAAGTTAAGCAAGCAGTAGGATAGCTCGTTCACTACTTATGTCTTCATACTGTGTGTACACTCTAACCTTAATAAGGTTCTTTATAACTCTGGTTTATGGCTGATATTCCTTTAGCTGGCTTCCAATGGCATTTAAGTAATAAACCTCATCATGCTGGTACTGTATTTATCCCCATAATGCTGAACGGTCAGTTGAAAAGTATTGTAGTCCTACAAGACGCACCAACTTCTGTGAGTGTCTGAGGAAATCTCTTTGGCCTGTGTGGAAAGTGTTAAAAGCTTTGTTTTCATGTCAAAACACTTCTTTCAGCAGGAGTAAATCCCACAGTGTGATTTTTCAGAATAAACTTAAGCTTTTAAAGCTTCTATTGACAGAAAATTCAAAATGACAGAAACTGAAGATTGGGCAGGACTTTGTGTGTCCTGCAGTGTCATATCATATTTCATACCTTTTTACTCATATTCTCATTCATATTTCATGACCTTTTTACTCATTCTCCATGTTCATATTCATCCACCTGTTTTACTAACCATCATCAAAGTGTGATATTCTTTGAAGTGCCAATATTTCTTTCATTGTCTTCACTGGCACCTAGTGTATGTGAATGTATTAGTGGTGCTTTTTGCCTCACTTATCATATTAGGCAGCATCTAGAGGATTCAAGACTTCACCCTTCATCCACCATTAATTACTCAGACAGAAAAGGAATGCATGTGTAGCTGCTGACAAGGAGAGAAAACTCTCAGGTCCCGTGTGCCTTAAAATCTCCTTATCTTCCTTTTCTCCATATACAAATATACACATTTAAAAGGAAAATTAAATTTGTGATGAGTGTGGTGCAATCTGCTCTTCCTCCTGCACCTGCAACACTAGTCTGACCAGGGTTTATGTAACGCTTTTCCAATGCTGTTTATTACCATGCAGAGTGATCTGAGTAGAACAGGTCCAATGGCATTAGAGGAGCTTTGGTATTAGTAACAGTTGTATTACGGTAACATTTAGAGGCCTCAGTCAGGATCGGAAGTCCATTGCATTAAATACTGTATAAACACACAATAATAGCCAGTCCCTGCCTAAGAAGCTTAGACAAGGTAGAGAAGCAATAACAGGCAGATAGCATAAAGAAAAATGTTTGTTTGAACTACCATTGTTAAAAATAAATTGCTTCATCTCCCCTCATTGATATGTCCCCACCAGCCTGCTTCACCACTCTGGACCCAATGTCCCAGTGAGCCTTTCATCCACATTGACCACTCCACAGAAACTGAGACAACCCAAGAAAAAAAAGTTATCCACAAAACTAAGTGTATGTAAAAGTAAAGACTTTCATGGCAGGCACATTATCCCACATCTGCCTACTGTGGGATTTCTGGCACGTTCCCTGAAGCACATGGTGTTGATCCTGTCAGAGACAGAATGTTAGACAATAGAGCAGGGGTAGCCAATCTATGGCACGCGTGCCGAAGGCGGCATGGGAGCTGATTTTAAGTGGCACTCACACTGCCCACCTCCTGGCCACCGGTCCAGGGAGCTCTGCATTTTAATTTAATTTTAAATTAAGTTTCTTAAACATTTAAAAAACCTTATTTACTTTACATACAACAATAGTTTAGTTATATATTATAGACTTATAGAAAAAGACCTTCTAAAAATGTTAAAATGTATTATTGGCACACGAAACCTTAAATTAGAGTGAATAAATGAAGATTCGGCACACCACTGCTGAAAGTTTGCTGACCCCTGCAACAGAGTCTGATCCATTATGGCAACTCCTACATATGATGCCAGCCACTCTCCCCTCTATGGGAGAAGTTTGGGAGGGCCCATGTCACTAGTAAGCAGTAGGGGCCATGCATCATCAGAGCTCTCAAAACGTTGGTTAGCAACAGCAGAGTTAAGTTTTTGCTTGTTTGGGGCTAGAAAGGGGTGTTTGGAAGAACAGAAGGGGAATGAGGGATTGTTAAACACGGCAACCAGGCTGACAAGAATGCCAAATATTCCCTGAGGAAGGTGTATGGTAACTCTCATTTATGCATGTGAACAAAACGGAGACCGAATCCTAGTGATTTGTGGTAAGACAGGAATTCACTAGCCTGTCACAAAGTTACCCAGAAGGCATGGCTTCCTTTTTATGTCCAAATTTGATTTTGAACACCTATGAATATATCGTAGAATATTTTCTCCCCCAGCTAGACTGGTCTTGTCCTAGCGTTTGAATGGTTACTTATTCTAAAAAGCTACACAATTATCCTTTCACAAAATTACTGTATTATTAAATTCATGGCCTTGCCAAACAGCTTTCTGAGTTTTAGAGCTGCCTTTGAAATTAAAAAAAAAAATTAATTATGTCACCTAACTGCTTTTCAGACAATATCAACCCTTCTTTTTCTTTCTGAGCTCATTTGATCTTCCTAAGATTTGCCACCTCACTGTTAAAAGTGCTCAGATCTGTCAAATGCACTTTAAAAATAAAATGGTGCTGTAAAAATATCCTCCTCCAAATGTAAATACATCCAATGGATTTCCATGAACGTCTCATTTCCACACAACAGCTGGTGAAGGTGAGATCGCTAAGGAGTTCATAAGAAAAGAAACTGCAGACTTGCATTAGACCTTGCACTTACTGAACAATAAATTCAGTTCTGCTGGGTAAGCTCCAGTGACTTAGCAAAGCCCAGGTCCTGTCCTTACTAATATAACTTAGTGGGTCTCACAAGTGAATACACAAGAGCTCAGAGATGAAGAGCACTTAATAGCTGGGTGCATAAGGACAAGAAGAGAGGGATTTAAAAAAACAATAATTGCTATCCCTTCTGTAAAAAAAAATTGATTCCAGCTTTGTGCAATTCTGTACAGGAAGTACATGAATTATGCAGAACAACATGCAAGGTTCTTAATCATACCTTTGCTTTAACAGTAAGAGTCAAAGGTCCGGTTCCACCACCCATACTCATGTTGCGTAATACCTTACTTCATTGATTTATTTGGGGTATTTGCGGTGGGGCAGATTGTGCAGATGAGAGAAGTGTTAGCGTTCTGAACAAAAACATTATTAATATTATATATTAGTTGTAGTGCTGGAAAACTCCAGTTAGGATCAGGATCCACAATGCTAAGTGCTGTACTGGCACACAGGAAGACACGGTACCTGCCCCAAATGTTTACAATGTAACTTATAGGTACTTTCATTTAAAAAAACAAATCTAAGAACATATTTCACAGAACATAAAAACTACCCCATTACTGTTGCTGTGCAGTATACAGAATGAACATTGGCCTCACGGCAACTGCTGGAATAGAGGGTGAAATCCTTGGCCCCATGGAAATCAATAGCAAAACTCCCTTTGACATCAGTGGGACTAGAATTTCATCCAGTGTATTTAGGAGAAGGAGAATATAAAAACAAGAGAGAATTGAACCACAGTTTGTTAGGGACAGGAATAAAGAGGGGACCAAATCAGAAACTATATTGCAGTCATGGTATGCTCCTCCAAAGCAAAACTAGGGTTGTGCCTGGTAGTGTGCTAATCTGATGCTACTCCAAATCATAACGCCACAGATTAACAGAGCTCAGAAGTCAAAACAACCCTTCCTTACACCAACACCAACACTTCAAATGGGTGTGAGCACACCAACACTTGGGAGGAGTATGAACGGGTGCAACATCTCTCTCGTTTTTCCTCTAAGTAATTAAAAAGGAAATGTATATTAAATGTAAGGCTAGTTATATAGGGAGTCATTTTCCTGTTATAACAATACACCTAGGGCCTGGTCTACACTGGTGGGGGGTCGAACTAAGGTACGCAACTTCAGCTACGCGAATAGCGTAGCTGAAGTCGAACTACCTTAGTTCGAGTTACTTACCCGTCCTCACGGCGCGGGATCGAAGTCCGCGGCTCCCCCGTCGACTCCGCCACCGCCATTCGCGGTGGTGGAGTTCCGGAGTCGACGGGAGCGCGTTCGGAGTTCGATATATCACGTCTAGATGAGACGCGATATATCGAACTCCGAGAATTCGATTGCTACCCGCCGATCCGGCGGGTAGTGAAGACGTACCCCTATAGTTAATCAGCTGATTGTGTACCATGCCACCTAAATGAAACATTTTTTGCAAAAGTCATAGCATAATGCAGCTCTCTCTAAAACGAGACAGAGACATCAGAATCATTCAGAGAAATTGGCCGGGGGGGGGTTGGCTTATTGTGGGATTTACTGGAAAAGTGATTTACCCTGGAGGAAAGACAGACCCAACAGTCACTGCCTTCTAGATTGTTCTGCGCTCATAGCACCAAGGGGTAGTGAATCATTAGGGGATCTGCAGAGACAGCTCTCAAAATGGAAGATGGAATTCTCTAATCAGTTCTGGAGTTGCAAGATGATAGCAGCAATCCTCCAAGATCAAACCATTGGCAGTGGTGGTTCAAGCTGTTACAGAGCTGGAGCATGGTGGTAGTATATATGAATATTGAGTGCCAAATTCTGCTCTCACTTCTATGTCACCCAACTGACTGCTGTGGGGTTGCACACTGGTTTAAAATGGGGCTTGAATTTGGTCCCTAATCTATACCTGAATATCCGTTTAAGAATATAATTTATAGAGCACTCCAGTTCACTTCTTGCAGATTCTTCTCTCTCACTTACTGGCCTCTGCATTATCAACACCTGCACACACGGTAAGGAAATATGTTGCATGCCTGGCAAGTGCCATGTTATACAACAGCAGAAGATACAATATGAGTGCTTGTCATTTCAGGCCACTCCTTGAACATGTGCCACACTTTGGTTTGGAAGTCCTACAGTGACAAGCTCATTTTCAAAAATTCACATCTTGAAATTACAAAAGCTGCCTCGAAAATTGGATTTGGGTGTTGAAGCTCCTAGAGGCAATTCAAGGCTGCTTCTGAGTGGAAGGCAAGTCACTCCTGTTAATGAAGTTTCTATCATTTGGTTTACAAGGTGGCTCTTTTACATTTCCTTTCAAAAGGAATGTATAACGATAGCAATATCCATGGTTCTTAATCAAAAGGATGTTTGTAATCCTCTTTATTTAAACATTAACACACACATACTTTTTGTGGGGAGGAAGGAAGAACAGTTATCATTGATGAAGAATGGCAGCTGTTAACTAGTTTTCTTAACAAAAGAGCTGTGGGTCTATATTTATTTAAATATAAAGAAAACAACTCATTTTCAAGGAGCAAGCCCCAGTCCTACATCTCATCTAGAACTGAGACAAGATTTATTTGTACAAATTTCACTTTTTTGCATTTATGAATAATCCGTGAACACTGCAATTTTTGCAGATTTAGTCTTCATCCAAAATTACTTGCTAAATAACTTTTGTAAATAATCTTTGGTATGCAGCTCATTTTCAAGGAACTCATTCTGAGTATTGCTGCCAAATTTGCTGCCGGAGTAAACCAGTATAGTTTTAGTACTGTTCTTTTAATTGTGTCACAAACAGAAAATTTCACTTTTGATATTTAAAATCTGAGCATGTGATTGGTCACCAAAAGTACATGGTATATTTTCTGTTCTCCGACTGGATAAACATAACCCTTAGAAGAAAGTTTTATGTAAATATTGAAGTCTTCTGAAAACTATCTGCTTCTGCAACCATTCCGACGAGTATATTGATTCACTAGAAAACATCAAAGAGTCCTGTGGCACCTTATAGACTAACAGACGTATTGGAGCATGAGCTTTTGTGGATGAATACCCACTTCATCAGACATGCATCCGACGAAGTGGGTATTCATCCACAAAATCTCATACTCCAATACATCTGTTAGTCTGTAAGGTGCCACAGGACTCTTTGCTGCTTTTACAGATCCAGACTAACACGGCTACCCCTCTGATACTAGAAAACATGTAAAGCTAAGACCAAAAAAATGTGCACACACAGTTGAAGTAAATTCATTTAAAAATCTGAATGAATGCTGGTGGGAAATTTTTTTACAATATTCACTCAGCCCTAATTGGGGATATAGTTTTAATGTGTGGTCCCCTGGTCGTCAAGGTCCTGGGAATTCATCTCCCCCTTTTCTTTCTCTGTTCTTATTATCTCTTCTATTTCTCTTAGTTTCCTCATATCCCCTTATCCCCTCCTTCTCTTCTGTCTTCCACTGCATGCTGACCTCTGTGTCTCCTGCCTTCTTGTTTGTCTCAACTTTCCATCATCCCAAGTCCGCAAAATACTATTATTTCCATTATTTAAAAGGACAGGCTGGTATTGTCTCTAGTGCCCATTTAAAGAAAAGGTCTACAAAAGAGGTGCTACTGCTTATCCACATGACTATGACACCTTTACAATTGAACACCTGTTTCTAAAATAGCAGGTGGCTAACACTGCCAATGATCATTCATGAAACACTAAAATTACTGTGAATTGCACATAGCCTGGAATTACATAAAAATTACAGTGTGGTTACCTTCTAGTTACCATACATAGTAGTTAATATGTAATTGAAAACGCTGAACGTAACCTATAACCACATTTTCTTCTGATTGCTAAAATTACAATAATTTCTCCCAGTTTTCTGTCTGTGCCAAGATTTTCCATACAGTCCCTCCAAGCAATGAACCTCAGATCAGGAAAAAGAAATTTTAAGTGAGAAAAATAAATGGTGTTAAATTGTGCATTCTACATTCTGGAAAAAACCCTTCTGAATTCTTTTTGACAATAAACTTTATGCTTTTCATACATAACCTGTAGTAAGCATTTTGCTGGCCTTCCAAAATCTGCTCATCTGAAGGAAAAAAAGTACAGTAAGTATAGTCCTTCACTGTAAAGAAAATGGTTAATTTACCAGTTCCAACTTGAATGTACAAATCAATAGTCCCAGAAATGTGTTTGCAGTATTTTCCCAGCTACTATCTCTGTGGTGCAGTTCATATGAAATATAGAGGTCTCAGAAAAACAAATGCCTTTATAATAACGATTCAAAAGCTATTCAAGCCTGAGAAGGCAGGGATGGCGATGGTAGACACTTGTATGAAACACCATGAAGAAATACTAAAATCTATGAACGCCCCATTGAAATATGAAGAAAAGCAGTGTAGTTATGACTTCAAAAGACTGCAACAAATTGATGATGAGATAGCAACAGCAACACGAATATAGTGACCTTCCTGTTGGCATTAATTGTCTGCCTCCCACAGGAAATGATTAAGTCCAGCTGACCCCTGGGTAGAATGTTAAAAATTAAAGCCAACAGATTGTAATGAAAAAGAGAGAGAATGTCAGTAGTTTGATGATGGGAATGAACATACCATGGATGCATTTGTGTCACTTTTCTTCCTTTCCTGATGCATCTGAAGACAATTGTATTTGAAGTTATCGTATCAGTATAAAGAAGTCAGAAAAATGCATCAGAAGCTGAACCTCACCATATCTGGATGAGAGTCCATAAAATGCAATGGGCCACGGTTCAGTTCTCCATGTATAAACTGTGGCTAAATTAAACTACCAGGTTTAAACTTTTAGAGATGTGTTCACTGATGTGGGAAGAGGGCGCAGATCTGGTGTATGTCATGATGGGCAGTGCCAAATTTGTATATCACACCAATTCAACATTTCTTCCTCTATGGACTAGTCCTTAGTGATTTGACACTGTGGAAAGATAGGTAGCCAAAGACTAGCTATGGGATAGTAAAGAGTAGCTATGGGCATAGATTTCAAGATTCAAGGCTGCGATTCAGCAAAGCGTTTAAACATATGTTTAGCTTTCAGTATGTGATTAACCCACCCTTACTCAGCAAAGCACTTAAGCACACATAGGTGATCAAGAGTCATTATATTTCATTTGTACAGTCTCCTTTAGCAAGCAAGCAAAAACAGAAAAAAACAACGAAGCATTCTTTAGACTTATTTGTTTTTTTCTAATGGGTTCATTTTCTTTGGCTAAAACACAAACTAACCCCCTTCCCCCCCAAAAAACCCAACAATATCCTGCAATACAAGGCTCATCAGTCTAGTCTTCAGTAATTTAGTGAAAATCCTTGCAGCGTCACAGTGCATTCCCACTCATTTCTGGTAGGACTTTTGATACTTCTCTCGAGGTGTACACTGCTGCCTTGAAACACCTGACAGCAACTCCAAAACTCAAGTCAGCTAGTTGGTACTGGAACAAACAACAGGACAGACTTGAAGAGTAGGACAATTCTGTTTGTTCAGCCAACAGCAACGTAGAAGTTGCTCCTCAAAGGAAAACAACAATTGATACAGACGTTCTTACATATTCCCATAAAACCAAAAAGATAGCTAACCTTAATACTTTACTGTCCAAAGCCACTTCACAAGATAGCCCATTATTATCAGCAATCACCAGTTAATCCACTACCATACCCCTCAACCAACCATCTTAAATCCCTCAGAGTCACTCCTCCCTGAAAAGCCTGAGATAATGGATGAGCCTTGCAGTGAAACCTGAACAAATCTGGGATTGGCCAGGCCAACAGAAAAAAAAAGTGAGCTGTAGTGCTGAGGACAGCTCACTGAGGCCTGGTCTACACTACGAGTTTAGGTCGAATTTAGCAGCGCTAAATCGAATTAACCCTGCACCCATCCACGCAACGAAGCCATTTACTTTGACATAAAGGGCTCTTAAAATCGATTTCTGTACTCCTCCCTGACAAGGGGAGTAGCACTGAAATTGACATTGCCGATTCAAATTAGGGTTAGCGTGGATGCAATTTGACGGTATTGGCCTCTGGGAGCTATCCCACAGTGCACCATTGTGACTGCTCTGGACAGCAATCTGAACTCGGATGCATTGGCCAGGTAGACAGGAAAAGCCCCGCGAACTTTTGAATTTCATTTCCTGTTTGCCCAGCCTGGAGAGCTGATCAGCACAGGTGACCACGCAGAGCTCATCAGCACAGGTAACCATGCAGTCCGAGAATTGAAAAAGAGCTCCAGCATGGACCGTACGGGAGATACTGGATCTAATCGCTGTATGGGGAGAGGATTCCGTGCTAGCAGAACTACGTTCCAAAAAACGGAATGCCAAATCATTTGAAAAAGTCTCCCAGGGCATGATGGAGAGAGGACACAATAGGGACTCACTACAGTGCAGCGTGAAAGTTAAGGAGCTCAGACAAGCATACCAGAAAACCAAAGAAGCAAACGAACGGTCTGGTACAGAGCCGCATACATGCCGCTTCTTCGCTGAGCTGTATGCAATTCTAGGGGGCGCCACCACCACTACCCCACCCCTGACCGTGGATTCCGAGAAGGGGGTACTCTCAGCCATGCCCGAGGATTTTGCGGACGGGGAAGATGAGGAGGAGGAGGATGACAACGAGCTTGCAGAGAGTACACAGCACACCGTTCTCCCCAACAGCCAGGACCTTTTTCTCAGCCTAACTGAAATAGCCTCCCAACCCTCTCAAGGCGGTATCCTGGACCATGAAGCCATAGAAGGGACCTCTGGTGAGTGTACCTTTGTAAATATAAAACATGGTTTAAAAGCAAGCGTTTTTTAATGATTAATTTGCCCTGAGGACTTGGGATGCATTCGCGGCCAGTACAGCTACTGGAAAAGTCTGTTAATGTGTCTGGGGATGGAACGGAAATCCTCCAGGGACATCTCCATGAAGCTCTCCTGGAGGTACTCCAAAAGCCTTTGCAGAAGGTTTCTGGGCACGGCAGCCTTATTCTGTCCTCCAGGGTAGGACACTTTACCACACTATGCTAGTAGCAAGTAATCTGGTATCACTGCATGCCAAAGCCTGGCAGCGTATGGTCCCGGTGTTTGCTGGCATTCAAGCAATATCTGTTCTTTATCTCACTGTGTTACCTCAGGAGAGTGATATCGTTCATGGTAACCTGGTTGAAATACGGGAATTTAATTAAGGGGACAGAGGTGGCTGTTCCTACAGGGCTGTTTGCCTGTGGCTGAAAAGAAATCCTTCCCTGCAGTTAGCCAAGCAGCGGGATGGAGGGGCATTGGTGCAGAGCTGTTCGTGTTTGGCTAGCAGGGATCTTCCCTGATACCAGCCACGCGGTGTGGGGAGGGGTAAAGTGATCATTCCAGAGAACTGGATTGGGGAGGGGGGTTAGTTTGGTTTCTGCTGCTGCACATTAACACAAAAACCGCAGCACTCAACGGGCTTTGCTTGGTATGGGAAAGGAGGGTGCTGCATTTATGAAGGTTGCAGAAGCTGGCAGACAATGGCTTACCATGGCCGCATGCAAGCCAAATTCTGTTGCCCGGCCCTACGTCTGTGATCTCTGTGATCTCTAACACCAAAGCCCTAGGCACTCAATATTAAGATGCAAAATGCGACCTTGTACCGAAATCACATGTGAAAGAGTACACACATTGTTCTGTAAAATGTATCTTTTTAAATACTTCTCTCCCTTTTTTCCCTCCTGCAGTTACAAATTTTTCAAGCCTCCCTCCTCTGTCCCAAAGGCTATCTCAGATAAGGCAGCAAAAACAACGCATGCAAGATGAAATGTTCTCTGAGATCATGCAGTCGACCCACAGTGAAAGAGCTCATTAGAATGAGTGGAAGGACACAGTATCACAGTATAGGAAAGCGGCCAATGAACGTGAGGACAGAAGCGATGCTCAAGATGAGAGGTGGCGGCGGGAAGATCAGAGGAGGCAGGATGCAACGCTGCAGCTACTGCGGGATCAAACAGACATTCTCCGGCATCTGGTGGAGCTTAAGGAATGGCAGCAGGATCACAGAGTGCTGCTGCAGCCCCTGTATAACCGCCTTCCCCCTCCCCATGTTCCATAGCATCCTCACCCAGATGCCCAAGAACGGGGGGAGGCTCCGTGAACCCTGCCACTCCACCCCAGTGGACAGCCCAAGCAAAAGGCTGTCATTCAACAAGTTCTAAAGTGGCCTTTTCCTTCCTTCCCTCCGCCCCTCCTTCCACACCCTACCTGGGCTACCTTGTCAGTTTTCTCCCTATTTTTATAATCAATTAATAAAGAATACATGGTTTTTAAATGATAGTGACTTTATTTCCTTTGAAAGCAAGCTGTGATAGAAGGGGGGAAGGTGGGAGGCTTACAGGGAATGAGTCAATCAAGGGGGCAAGTTTTCATCAAGGAGAAACAAACAGAACTCTCACACCGTAGCCTGGCCAGTCATGAAACTGGTTTTCAAAGCTTCTCTGATGCACAGCGCTTCCTGGTGTGCTCTTCCTGGTGTCTGGCTGCGCATAATCAGCGGCCAGGTGATTTGCCTCGACCTCCCACCCTGCCATAAATGTCTCCCCCTTACTCTCACAGAGATTGTGGAGCACACAGCAAGCAGCAATAACAATGGGAATACTGGTTTGGCTGAGGTCTGAGCGAGTCAGTAAAGTGCGCCAGCATCCCTTTAAACATCCAAGGAGCTGCTATCTCAAGTATCTTTACTAACTGCATTAGCCAAAATATCACACTGAAAGAACAGCGTAAAATACCTACTTTCCACTATGATAACCAGTTACTACCTTTTATACCACTAATGCAAATGACCCAGCGTCCCTTTAAACATCCAAGGAGCTGCTATCTCAAGTATCTTTACTAACTGCATTAGCCAAAATATCACACTGAAAGAACAGCGTAAAATACCTACTTTCCACTATGATAACCAGTTACTACCTTTTATACCACTAATGCAAATGACCCAATGTCCCTTTCTTGACTGGTTCCAACTTAACATGATCTTTCCTTAGTTTCCCCATAGAAAGAACACTAATGTCCATCAACACAGCACATTTTAGCTCCTCGAGAGCCAATGGGAACAAATATATATTTAAACATGAAGACGGCACCCTTTACAAAGTCAAGATTCTGGTTATTTGCTCTTGCTCCAGTGGTGAACTATATATTCAGACTTTCAGACATTATACCGTTAGGCAGATAATGAGAGCAATTCAGTTTCTAGTCTTGCTATGTCTTAATATTTTTTAAACGTGTGTGTGTGTGTGTGTGTGTGTGTGTGTGTGTGTGAGTGTGAGTGTGAGTGTGTGTGAGAGAGAGAGAGTTTAAAAGAGAAAACAGACTTTGGCTTTTACCACCAGAGGATTATTTATAATGGACTTTGAACACTTAACACCTGCATTATATTACATTACTGAGAAGTAAGTGATAGCCTGAAAGAATAAGTGATTTTTTTTAATAAAGAGCACAATTATTAACTACTTACCTAATGGAATTTAGGTTACATTTGTCATTCTCCAAATTCTAGTAATTTAGCTGGGGGGTAGGTTGGTTTAATTATTTCAGAGAACCTTTGGTGTCTGTCATTCAGATTTTTTCCTTCAAATATCAACTACGTTAAAAAACAACTAGAGGAAACAACACACAACCCACTAACAGTACTCCAATATTGCATCCATTGTTTATATTTTCCATCATGCATATGGTCTTTTTCAGTGGCTTTGGAGATACAAAGGTGCTTCAAGCAATTTTACTAGACAGCTTTGTACCATAAGCAGCTTTCCCTGAGTTTTAATACTGCTAAAATCTACAGAGTCCTTTAAAATCTAAATTGCTTTATATCTACTTGTTTGCAGCATTTTATTCAGCTGACTCCACTTAAAAATACATTTTCCCTGATCTACATCAACATATATTCCCAAGGAAAAATACAGTACTACTGAAAAATGTTAAGGCTCCAAAATGAGCTGTCAGAAGCAAGCAAATTTATAGTCAGAGCAGAAACTCCATTCTTTACCAGCCAATTGAGCATGCCTCAGTATTACGGGTATCTAAATATGAGCAATCTTATATGCCATATGTTAGCATATTGAGGTAGGTCAAGTATTGAATTTTAGCCTTAGCTCTGGATTTTCTGGGTTTTGTAGTTTAAACCAGATTCTCAAACCTATTCTAATGGTTTGTGTGTGAACTTCCTTTTGTTTCTTATGTTTGTATGCTAAACACAGAAAAAAAAGTAACACACAAGTGTATATTATATAGTCAATTGAAACAACATCTATAATGGCTCCATATATTTAGACAAAAGTATCTCGGTAGCAGGACTGAGCCAAGTGGCTCAATTTCAGTTTTCACCTGTCTTGGCAAACTTTACGGGTAAATTCACTTTGGGTGGTTTCTGTTCATATGCGTTTCAGGCCCGTTAATTGAAACCTAAACATTCAAATCAAACTACTCCCATGCCCCATAAGCACTGTTACCAGCAGGACTGACAAGAGTGGGGAGAGCGGGGGATAATTGTGCTAGGGACTCGAGCTCAGGGGGCCCCTAAAACATCAGTAACTGGGGTAAAACTGGGGTGAAATGGGAGGGGGTGGGGCCCCAGAAAATATGATGTATCGAGGTACCAACGGGTCTGCTCTGTGGTGCCATAGAATACCCTCAGCTCATTATGCCTTCCAGGAACAGCTGACTAGTGCCCTACCTGGCTACCAGCAAAAGAGCTGACACACAGAATATGTTGTAGTATGGGAGATTTGAGATGGTTTTCATAGCTTCACTGCTTGTGCATTATACTGGTTATACTCAGCCTCATGCCACTGCTAAACCACACTGTCATGTATTAGCTTTCTTTGTAGTGTGCAGGTCTGTACACACACACACACACACACACACACACTCTATCTCTAAGGGTTGCTTGAAAAATATTGCATGGCCCAATGTTTGAGGCCGGCAATGTGACCACCCCTTAAGCACACCCCACAACAGACTTGGCATATGTTCTTCCAGTCTTTCAGTTTCCTCTGGTTTCATTATCAAAGCTTCACACAGTTCTAATAGTTAGAAAATGTAAATATAATAAAATGACTCCAGCACCTTTAGAAAGCTACAGTGTAGTTATGTGTTTACCAGCATCCATTGGCTAGATGAACATCATCATGGGAGATTTACTAGATAACACATACAGAACTTCTTCTCTGCAACTCAACACTATTGCCAGTGGCATCGTTACAGTGATGTGGGAGGAAAGAGATCAGAATGAAATGCCATTGAAGAAGCAGCAGCAGTAATGGGGCCTGCTGGAGCTTTCAATTCCTACTGAAAATGAGAGAAGGTCAGCTAGAACAGCCTCTTGCTAGGGATATGGGAATACGAGCAGGTGCATATGTTGGTGCCCTAAAAGCAAAGATAGGGAGGAAGAACCAACTGAATCCCTCTTGCAGAGCCAGGAGGAGGACACCACCACCTGAACATTCCTGGAGGTTTGAAGAGTAGCAGGCCACTCCGCATTCCCCAAAACAATGGCACCAGATAAACTGGATAGTCAGGGTCAATTGGAGTGAAGAAGCACCTCTATGGAGGGTAGATCCATGTGAGGCTGGTTAGTTTTGACAAATAATTGAGCTTTTCCTGATTTCACTTTGGATATGTCTACACTGCAACTGGGAGGTCTGATTTCAGCAAAGGTACACATACCCAAGTCCGCTTTGATCTAGCTACAATCAGTCTACAAGTGCTGTGATCACACCTCCCAACAGTAGTGTAGACGTATCCTTTGAGTTTTCTGTTTTGAATGTATTAAAAACTCAAACACAACTCAGAAGCTAAGTAATCACCAAACGGTCACCAAAACTCACAGGGACCAAAATTGGCATCTTTTGCTTTTGCATCATTCATTTCCCTAAGATCCCTGCAGTATCAAAGAATAATAGATTGTCATTATTATTATTTATGTATGTTGCTGTAATGCTTAGGGGCCTCAGCTAAGTGAATGGCTCATTATGCAAGGTGCTGTACAAACATACCATAAGTGCCCCCAAAGATCTTACAGTCTAAAAGACAAGACAGGTAAGTGAGGCAAACAAATGGGCAATGGGGAAGGAGGAAGCGGTAAGAACAATAACAAGAAGTTTTAGCTTAGAGTAGCTGTGTGCACAATTCACAGGTGTGTAAAGTCAACCAGTAGCAGCCATCACAGCTGGATACCTGCCAGTCTATTACAGTTTGCAGATTTCTGATGGCATCATGGAACAGGTAAGCCTTGAGGAGGAACTTGCAAGAGGAAAACATGGTGGCTTTACAGATCTTGACAGGGAGTCAAAAGTCTATTTTTCCACATGTATTAGGCAGCATAGATGCAAGTGTTACAGTACTTGAAGGTGATTAAAGCTGGCACCACTGACAGAACAAAGGCAGGAGTCAATGTCACAGTAAGACATTAGTATGAACAGGTAGGGAAGGGCTAGATTATAAAGGGTCCTGAAGATGAGGACAGAAGTTTGTGTTTGCTGCAGTGGAGAATGGGACGCCAACAGAGTGACTTGAAACAGGAGATGGCCAAATCAGGGATGTGCCAGGAAAATAATGTTGGTGGCAGCAGGTTGAAACCAGGATGCATGCCCATTGCCCACTTAATCAAAACTTGAGTCTTATTTCACTCTATTTTTAATTACATTTACTATAGAAAAAAATGGTTCAATGTTTCAAAGTTTACTTTTCAAGCTCCAGATTTATCACAAACTGAAAACAGCTGAGCACATCAGCTCAGGAGTTAAGCAACTTTTTCCTTTGGGCAAGACAGAGAATGGCAGCAGGGGCTGTGAACTGCACTTCTCTCACACCAGTAGCCCATGTGAGGAGACTCTTTCCATCCTCTTTGTTCATGTGTTTGTACTTTACATCACTAAAATGCTCCTATGTTGTGAATGCTACTGCTGCAGGCTCTGCTTAAATCCTCTCTTGGTTGGGTCTCTGCTTAGATGGGGCAGCTGTCATGGATGTTACACAGTAGAGCCACTTTAAAAGTTTAGCAAACTTGTACAGCATACTGAAATCATGTTGTTTGGCAATGCCATCTCCAACTGAATAAGGGGTCGTGTTGACTGGCTTTGAAAGGCATCTCATCTAGCTATGCTTAGCTGACAGATATGCTGTAGAGCCTCAAGGATGCCAGTGGGGTTTAAGGCATGAGCTGTCTTCTGTATGGCATCAGGGAACTTCCCTCCCCTATTAAAATAACATTTCTTGAATTATTGTTTTCCTGAGAAAAGTTGAAGGCCAAATTGTGCCAGATAGATCAAAGAGTGGCATGGAGCTGTGCTTCCCCAGAGGGACCTCCAGGAATGATTGTGCTTCAAAAGACACGTTTCTTCCTCTCCTTCCACACACACACACACACACACACAACTCCCCAGCATGCAAGGGACTGTGACAGCTGCACCTTCCCTAGAAGATGTAGCTCACTCCTCCAAGCCTACTTGGCCAGTTTTGTAACCAGAGCTCTGCTGCCTCCCCTGCCAGCCCCCTTTAGAGTGACTTACAGCCCCAGATGGGGGCGGTGGGTTAGGAAACAATAGTCCTGTGTAGAAGCAACAGCTGTGATTATACCCTGTGTCTGCATGGAAGTCACAAGGAAGGTAGGCCCCATGTACTTGCAGACTCTGGCCCTGAATGTGAGGTGTACATTATGCTTTGAGTACTTCACGGTCAATTTCTATAACAAAGATAAGTAATAATGCGGCACTTTTTCAGCTCTGACAGTTTTTCTGTATCACCTTGCAATTCACTGTCAGATGCAAAATTCAGTAGCTCTCTTTATTCCTCAGATTAAAATGGACAGATTTACAATGCCATCCACTGGGACAATAGATCACCGATGTTCTCAGGAAAGAGCCAACAAACTTCTTGCCTTCCCATTGGCACACTGAACTAATCTCTCTGTCTAATGCATAAGATCTAAACTTCAGAGCAGAGTTTCAGAATTAAGTGCAGACAATAGAAAATTGTTACATCATCATAACAGATCAAAAACAAACATTTTAATCTCACCCTCCTTTGGCACCTTCCACAAACAAAAGATGCATCATTGCTTTTGCATAGAAGTGTACTGTCATTTCATCAGAATTACTTTTTGTCTGAACTTGTCAAAAGTGATCAGTTATTTGGGGTGCCACGGCTGAGGCACCATAAAGGAGCCTGATTTTGAGAAGAGGGGTGCTCAGCACATTCTGAAAATCAAGCCCCTTTAAGGTGTCTCAATCTGAGCATCTTAAATCACCAGTAACTCTTAAAAATGCAAGGCTTTATGTTTTCAAGTGTCTTTTTGAGAAAGAAAATCATAAATATTACTCGAGCCTCCAGCTATAATGAGTACAGAGGGATTAAGATAAAGAGATTATTGGAATAGTCTTGTTATGCTTTAGAGCTTTACAAAGCATTACACTTTCCTTATCATTTTTCAGAATAAGGTAAAATGGCACTTTTCCATTACTCTCTTACCTGTCAAGTTACTCTTATGTACAACTGGGAAAACCAACTGTGTGGTTAGTGATTCCAAATAGGCCCTAAATTCCTCCATCACAAGATCTTTTTTTTTAAATACCAGGTTTGAGTCTGTCCATTGTTTCCAGTGCATTTACATCATTTTGCACTTTAGGGTCTTATTTCTCTGAATTTGGCCTCCTCAGCTAAGGAAAATGCAGGCAGAAAATGCAATATTTTTACTCTGATAAATGTGAACTGCAGCATTATGAAACAAGATTTTTCACTGACGCTTGCACCAACATCCTTCATGCACTGAAGGGCAAGAACATGAACATTTGTCCTATTGGCTGGAATTATTTAGACTTACTAAAGTTAAAAAATTGCTTTAGATAACTTCCATATTACCCAAAATGGTTTTTACTTGTGTGGGCACCACCGAACTTAGGGGCTTTACAATCTGTCCTTCAGGCTTTATTATCTTCAAATATAAATTAAAAGGAACGATGATGAACAATACTCCTTTGGGATAGAGCTCCCATCTCAGGAAGAAATAAATCATTTGCAAGCAATGTTTTCAACTGTTACATTTTACCAGTCTATGTGAAATAAAAACTCATTTTTAAACTTCCCTAGGGCAATTTCTTTCACCTTTGTCTTCATTTGATTTTTCATAACAACTACAAAGCAAATGAGTCCCACCTCCTGAAGATACATGCCCATAAATTGCAAAACCACTTCTATTTATTAGCGACTGTTTTATGTTCTCCTAATAACCAATTCTTAGACACTGTCAGTTTAGGATTAATGTGATTATGTAAAGGCTGTAGAGCACCCTGTGTCCATCTCAAAGAAACCAGTATCCAAATGTGAACTGCTGCAAAATGCTTGAGCAGCAAGCTATTACACAAGTGTTTTATACCTGTAAAACAGGGTTTCTCAAACACGGGTGACAGCTTGTGTAGGGAAACCCCCTGGCAGGCCAGGCCGATGTGTTTACCTGCCCCGTCCGCAGGTGCGGCCAATCATGGCTCCCACTGGCCCCGGTTCGCTGCTCCGGGCCAATGGGAGCTACTGGAAGCAGCAAGTGCTGAGGGACGTACTGGACGCCGCTTCCAGCAGCTCCCATTGGCCCGGAGCAGCGATCCGCAGCCAGTGGGAGCCACGATCGGCCAGACCTGCGGACGGGGCAGATAAACATACTGGCCCAGCCCATCAGGGGCTTTCCCTACACAAGCCGCGACCCCTGTTTGAGAAACCCTGCTTTAAAATAAATGTAACACTGCATGAGTACAAGCATAGCTGGAAAAGTATTTGTAACCTCATCTAACAATTACCAAAACAATTGCTAAATTCATGTAATAACAAAGTTATAAATACTGGGGGGTGGGTTGTGGGTTTTCTTTATGTGAATAAGATTTTCTAGTTCACACAAAATAATAACAAATATATGTCTACAAGTCTATATAAAGAACACTTTGGTACAAGTCATTCTCCTTTCAAATGTATTTTTTTTTACTAAGGAAATAACAATGAACTTGCAATTCTTCTTCTCTCTGGGATGTATAGTGCAAAGCTTGTAATTTCTTTGTTTGGCATTTTGTGCCATATTTTGGTGACTAGAAAAATCAGATTGCAAGTTTTAGATGAATATAATTTTTAAAACTTAACTACATTGAGAATGTTAAATCTCATTAAAAATTAAGTTGAAAATAGATGACTGGACCTGATTCTGATGTAAATCAGTTGAGTCAATAGTGTTACAATGGCAAATGGCCCATTTTTATTCAGTTTCTTGAGTTCCTGAAGCAATAATGCCCTGATCTGGCAACAATTCATGCACATATTTTAACTTCAATGGGACTACTGTGATAGGGAGTATACACCCCCCACTGGAACTGAAGGGGTTAAGGAGCAGCTGCAGACCCAGGCAACCCCACCCAGCCCCAACTGCAGAGCATGCTTCAGCTGGTGGCGAAGCTTAAAAAGGAGCCAGGCAGCTCAAAATGGACCTGATAGGGGGGAGAGAGAGAGAGAGAGAGAGAGAGATCTGTCCTGAGAGATCCTGAGGAAGAATGCTAGAGAAACCTTTTCCTGGAGAGAAAGAGCTTCCCTACTGAGCCCAGAGGGGCTGAAGGTTCAGTTATTTTACTTCTTTGAAGCAAACTGTAAGACTTTGGTGAGAGTGGATGAAGGAAGTGGCCCAGGGAAACGGTGTTAAGGCATTCCTGGGTGCTGGACATTGGTGCCTCTTACTGGGTCCTGGGCTGGAGCCTAGTGGAGTAGGAGGGCCCAGGCTCCCCACCAACCTCCTCCTTACAAAGGGCATGAAAACCCTTACTTCCAGACTCTCCCTTGGGGCAGGAAGGAGAGGTTAAAGACCTTTAGAACCACACGGCTGGTATTGGACACCTATGGGCATCAACAGGGGTTGAAGTTCTCCCCAATCATGAGGCCGGGGGATCCCATATCTTCCTTAAGACTCCATCATCTCAGGAAGAAAGAAGATGGATTTGGGACCTGACCGAAGGGTCGAGTCAACACCCACCAAAAGGCAGACCACTGAATGGCATGACAGTGGCCCAAGAGAAAAATCGGAGCTGGCAGGAACAGAGGCCTAACCCACCTACCACTAGGTGATGCATAACTACTCATGGTCTTAAAGTTAAGCACATGCAGGATCAGGACTTAAACAGTAGTTTTGTCTTGTCTTGGTTTAGGTCAGGCAAGGTCAGATTTTACTCTTAATGGAAAGGGGCCTTTCTGCTGGCTGGCTGACTGACTATTCAGAACCCAGTGTGTTCTGCAGTTACAGATATGCTATAGCCCTTATCAGAGGTTTACGTGACAGGATCTAACCTTTTATTTGAAAATCCTGGTTGTGAAGAAAACTTTTAAAAATGTGAACTGAGTGTAATATCTGCCTAAACTGTGCTGTAAATGGTATGGACTGTCCCATTTATCTCAATAGGGTGTTAACTCTAAAAACTAGAGATAGCAATTGCAACATTATCAACTATTTCACTTCTGACCATTTTAACAGAAACAAATGCAAGATGGCTATCCCCAACTGCCAAAGGCTCCAGCTGTGCTTTACTCAACTGCCAAACCTGCCAGGTGTGCCCTGATTATCTCTTTCGTTGCAGTTATAAATTGTCAGTATGAAAATGTCTGGCACAGTGAAATCTGTGGGGACAGCATAACATGAACTGAATTTAATATCAAACAAATAACAGAGGGGCTTCTGTAATGACCGAGTTATTCATACATTACATTTATTTAATCCAAACCCTCCATTTTTTTAAATACAAATGACACTGCCACAGAATCCAGAGGCCTTTCTGCAGAACTGAGATCCAACTTGCCACAGAGTATACAAAGCATCGATTTCACAATAAGAAGGAATGGGCAGATGTCTTCCCCTCCCCTTTCTATACACTAATTTTATGCCTTTTTCAAACTTCAGAAGGATTTCTGAACAAAGTAAAGGCTTTCTCAACTTAACCATGAATTGCTAACAATACATTTCCAGGAATACATACACACACTCTATCCAATCTAATGATAAGCTGTAGGAATGCAGCTTTATTATTTAATAGTTGTATTATAGTAGTACCGAGATGCTCTAATAAGGATTGGGGATCAGGGCACTGTACATATACACAATACTTTTTGCTATGTCTTGTTACCTTGGGTGGCTGTCTCCAAGTCTCATCCATCTTCCATTTAAATTGTCTCCCAATTTTTTTCTAATTTTGATATTGTTCAAATAAGAAAGTCCTTAGGCAACTTCACTGACTGCCTAATCAGACTAAGTACACTGTACTTAATTCAAGTCTTGGCAGCTAAATTAAACCAATAGCAGAGGTCTCAAAGAAAGTACTGATTTGTTGGATAGTTTACTGCGCCTCCCTCTCCCCATCTCTGTTGATCCCATTACAAAGTCCATCTCATGCCCAGTCTGCCTTTCTGGTTCACCGACACTACGTGCACAGCACAGCTGGTGATTCAGGGACAGAGATGGTAGGAAAACTTTAATTAAAAGTACATTTTGATGAAGAAAATTAAAAATTTTGAAATTCTGAAATTTTTGTTGAAAAGGAAAGTAGTTGACTGATTTGAGCAGTTCCAAGAGTTAATCTTGGCATAACTCAAGTAAGGTATGATAAGTAAGGGAGATAACAGTTCTGCTTAATTTTGTAAAGTGCCAATATCTCAGATGTTACCAAAATGTGTATGGAAAGTGGTGGAGAGAGAATGGAATTTGTGGGTGTTGGTGTCACCAGGCATGGCCCAGTGTTGACAGAGGGGTGGAAAACAACAGTGCCAACGAAGGCTCCCTGTATCAGGCCTCTGCTTGCCCGAACTGCTTCCATGTTTAGACTTTAATTAACCCCACAGGCCAGATGGAAAGAATGGAATGTGTGGCAACTAGTTATCAGTACCAGGAGGCAATTATACAGCCTGCTTGCACCTGGCTGAAGGGAGTGAAACAGAATGACCAGTCAAGAAAAGTTACTAACGAGATAATATGTTTGCTGCCAAGTCTTTATAATGTGCTTGCTGTATGGGAACGCGAGGGGGAGGAGGGGGGGTGAGTAGAGGGAGGGGTAGGTAGTGGGGGGTAATAGAGATGCTTAGCTAAAATCATGTATAAAGAGAGAGAGCTGTTTGTATCTGTGTGCAGGATTTGAGATTGCTATGTCTCCCTTGCACCACCTTATTTGGGCTCAAATAAACCTTGGTTTTGCTTCTCCACCTTGGTGTGTTTATTGGAAGCGAAGCACACCGGGCAACGAACCACTGTTGCTGTCGCCTCGGGCCTCTGTGCCGGCAACAGTTTTGGCGTCCTTGGGTGGGCTCGAGGCAAAATTGTGCCTTGCCCGGACTCCTCCAATGGCGGCGGACGATGGTCACAGCCGACGCCCAGCGCGCACCAGTGCCTTTACCGGGGGCCTCGGCAGAGACGCGTCAGGCTGACCTTGGAGGACACAACGGTGCAACGCGCTCAGATAGTGGAGAAGCAGCTGCGGGCGACAGTGAGGAACCGGTCCTGTGGATAAGGTAGGAACAGTCCAGTGCTGTTAACCTTTTGTTTGCCTGTTAAGACCTGGGGACGCCCAGTGTCTTCCCATAGGTATGGGGCAGGAACAGAGTACAGGCAGGGTATGGTGTACACCCTTAGAATGCATTCTGATGAATTGGAGAGTGTTTGAATCAGATCCATTGACTAAAAGCAAACTGAAAAGGTTTTGTATAGTAGACTGGCCTCAGTATCAGCTAGAGAGCCAGGAAAGGTGGTCACCGGAAGGATCACTTAATTACAACACGATCCTTCAATTACTCCTGTTTTGTCAGCGAACAGGTAGCTTCTGAAGCTGTTTGTATGTAGAGCTCTTGTAAAAATCCCTCATTATATGCCCCAGAGCTGCACTGGGAGGAGGACTGTCCGTGGGAATGTCTGTCTCTGTTGGGCTCATGCCATCTGAACTTATTGACTGTGCAGCAAGATAAGATGCATCGTGGTAACAGGAAATAATGGCCTTGGTGTGTGTGTGTGTGTGTGTGTGTGTGTGTGTGTGTGTGTATACCAGTGTGAATGTCCGTTACCGGAAGATGCCCAGACTACCCTGTGAAGCGATTGCTAATGATCAGGAGTATTCTAACGCAAGCCCGGTAACTAGTGGATCTTTAGGAGATCCAACCCACGGTGGGCTGACTCAGCCTGGCATCGTCCGGCGAGGAAGCTGCCTGGGTCTAGGAGTGTGTGAACCCATCTTCCCTCCCCCGCCTTCCTTTCCGTGTGGGCTACTGACAGTCTGATCATCTCACTGGATGCAATCAGAGTACGCGGCGCCATGTCTCCCAGAGACTAGCCGACGCTCTTTGCTGAAGGGAGGTGTAGGAGAGTCATGGTCATCCCCGTTAGTCTCTCCTGTGTGAGTGTCTTGTAGGGAGAGATCCTTAGTTTATGAGCCGCTAGCGCGGACAGGGCACCCTCTCTGTGTATGTAAGTGGAAAATGGGTAAGGGACAGTCTAAACATTTTACCTCACCGCCTAAGGGTACCCCAGCATATTATATGTACGTACATTATGGTCCTAAAACCTGCAGAGAATTGGAATTTTTATATCTAAACAATGTCCATTAGAAGGTACATTCAATCTAAATAAGATCATACATCTCAGAGGAGCTTTTAATCACAAAGAAAAGCCTCTGACACCGTGTGAGCAATTTGTCTAGGAACGGGTTAATTTGAAACTCGGCTAACCCCAGAGATAAAGAGAAAGCTGCTCTGCGTACAAGGTCAAGAATCAGTACAGACTATGTTAAGTACAAAAAAAAACTGCTTTCAGCCCCAGCTGGTTGTGGAAAATAGAGACAGAGGCAAACCAAAGGCAATACAAGTTACAGAACTGAGATTGCATTCGCAAAGCTTAACGGTTCAGTGAGATCCAACAGTTTTTGCAACCCCGAAGCCGGACAGGCAGCTGACCTGAACTGGAATCTCTGAAAGAGATGCCGCAGGAAAGTCCAGGGTGTAAAAGAACAGCCCTCCCAAGAGCGGAAGCATGTTGGAAATTCTGGGAAAAGCTGTATACAGGATAATCTTCTGTCCACCTATTCCCCTTCTCTGAATGTTATATACAGACATGAACAGTCTGGACATGTGTGAGTATTAAAGTGGCTTAAGGCTTGGGGCATTCATGTTCTTCCTGAGTGATGTGGGAGTGTTCCCAACACTCTCCATTGTTGTTTTATTATTTTTAATGAAGCTTTAAAATTTGGTTATATGGTGTGCTTTCTCTATCCACCCCCACCCCCACCGTCCTGCAGTGTCAGTTTGATCACCTGACATGAGGAATTGATTGGTAACAGAAATTTGTCACAGTTTGGTGAGCAATAGAGAATGGGGGAGCCCTGCAGAATTTACACCATCTATCTGTTTTGCCCTTGTTATTTTATGTTTGCTTTGTTTGGTATTGTTGGTGTTATATGTTGAGGATTGTATGATTAAAGGTGTGCCCACTCTCAGCTGCAGTAAGTCTGAGAACTGGAGGGGGGTTTAGCATTCCTCTCTCGACCCTGGTTGACCGGGAAGGGTGGCAGGTGGATCTACCCCCAGTTGTAGCAGGACTGGGCAATAAAGTGGTTGGAAAAAAGGAAGGACCCGGGTAGTCTTGTAAGTAAAAATGTTTTAGGGAAAACACCAGAAGGGTGGGGGCAAGTTGAAAAGCCCAGCCTCCTAGCTAAACTGGTTGTGGAATAAGTTGGTACCCATGGAAGCGACGGTTCAGCGAGAAAAGCAGGATCGGGCCCAGGCGGGCAGGCAACAGACAGAGACATTGAAAAACAGGTTGGAACAAGTAAGTGATTTAAGGCAAAGTGCAAAGTTAACTCTATAGTTGCTAAAGGGAACAGCAGTTGAACTTTGTAAGAACACATACAAGAAAATATGGGGTAATTCCCCTGTGTTGTCTGAAATCAATAAAGGTATTTGTGTATTTTAAGTAATAATTGACTGCCCAGAAGGGGCAGACCTCTGTTTTTGTCTTTCAGATAATCAAAGAAAATTAATGCCAGCTGAACAGCATTCAATATACCATGCATTTACTAATGGAGTAAAGAATTAAGTTTTGTGTTCTATGTTCTGTCTTGTGGTGTTTGTCTTGTGGCCAGAATTGTTGTGTTTAATATTTTCATGGGATGGTCTGGTTTAAAATCAAGTGAAAGGGTTGGATTGAAATGCAGATACTTGTTATGTTCAACTTAGAATACAAAGTGTTTGGATACATCAGGAAAAATGTGATATACTAAAGTCTAGTACATTTCCTTAAGAGAAAGAAAAACTTTATTGGCCAAATCTGTTAATTGAAAGTTTTTAAATTGATTGTTTAATTGAAGTTATTAAAATTTGCATATTAACAGTCTTTGGAAGCAAGGACATGAAGAGTTAACCCACTCCCCATATTGTGCAAGGGATCCTTCTGGCTACCTCAGACTTCTAGCCAGCGGGCTGGGGATGGTGGGAAGCTATTGGACTAGAGTTTGTATTGAATGAACTCCTCAAAGTGGGTGTGCTTGTCCTGACTTGTTGTTCCAAAGCTCTGTAATAAGGTTAATTTAGTAAAAGGGTATATGTGGCATACATTAAATAATAAGTGTATGTGTTCATTGTTAACAAAAGGTGTATAAATAAAAAGTAAAAGTTTCCTTTGTAGGTTAAAAGAAGCCAAAAAGGGGAAAAAGGAAAAAGAACGAGTTAACTGAGAAAGTAAATAGTTAACATACTCAGTTTCAAGATAAGACACTGACTCCGTTCAAGGACACAGCCAAGTTTTAGCTGTGAGCAAACAACCAAGAAAAGGGGGGGGGCTTGAATATACCCAAGCAGATGTAAAATCTGCAAAGACACTAATGCAATGTGTTAGGTTTCTTTTTTCACAGGTAAAGAAGCACTATCCGAAGACCCCTAGCAGCCCCGCTACTCCTTGGAACCAGAAGACCGGATCAATGTAAAAGTCCACCAGCGAAAGACTGCTTTGGCTCCATGCTGGAACGGCCCTTATTAAGTCCTGCTGACTACCAACACCGCTGTGATGTGCCAAAGACTGACTGCCTGGACCCATGATTCTTACTGCAAAAAGACCCCTCCACCTCAGAAGAAATTTCCTACTGATGATTAGCCTATTCCTTTTTCTAGTTCTATTGTGCTTCTGGACAGCAGGGAAAAAGGACAAGGTGACGTGCTGGTTAAACCTCTCCCTTGTCCACGGACAAATTTACTGTGCCTTTGAATTTTTCTAAAAGAAGCAAAACCATTACAGGGTGATGTACTCGTAATTCCTCCCCTGTAGAATGCTGAACTACAACTGTTTGGGGAAAGGAGAAGAAACACTCACTCCACTGACATTGCCAAAGTCCAGGAATTCCTGACCAGAAAGGACATTGAGGACTGACCCTGGTGAAGAAACCCAAGGAATTATATACTGGCAGGAAGAAACTTGTGGGACCCATGTTTGGGAATGTGGTATTAATTGGATTTTGGGGTTTATTCTACAGGCTGCGCCCTGTGTTTTGGATAAATCCTTCAGTATGTATTGCCCTCCCTAATTGGATTTTAAATGACATTGCCTTTATCCAGTTTTCAGATCACTTTTACATACCCAGATTGCTCACAAGGGGCTGCCATTAGATTAGCACAACAAAGAGCCTGGGTTATTTCCTCTGGAAAAAGAGGAAATTGGGCAGATCCCTGTGGGCTGGGGCTAACAGTGTAACAGCCATTTGGAATATTCTTAAAGGCCAAGAACATGATATGAAATTGGGCCAACCAGAAAGGGCCACTAGCCTTATTTCTGAAGTTCAGCTAACCCAAGTATAGGCTGGAGTTGTTGAGTTACATGTCATTTCCACCATTAGTCCTATGACCCAGAAGTTACTGACAGAGATGGTATTGAATATCACACTGAGGCTGGGAAGGCATTGCAGTGGGATCTAGTATGTTTAGAAATTCAGGATTTCCTGAATGACCAGCTGATGTCCATTCAGAGTGATCTTGAGCACCAGACTTGACCCACTGCCCTTACAGACATATCAGGAGTACCATCCGATCTGTGGTCATGAAGACATACTTGGACACTTTCTGGATGGAAGTGTGTACATTTACAGTGCTCCTTCCAAGCATTTGGACCGGTTAGGGTGGGTGTGGGCTCCCACATACCGAATCCTGCTGGGTCCATGGGGAGCATGCATATGGGACTGAATTATTCACCGAGACATCTGGGAAATTAAACCACTTGGTATACCTACCTGATTTATAGTCAGTGCCCCAATCCCTTAGTTGTTAAATGAACATTCCACTCTTTTGTCCATGCGTTCATTCTTGGGTTGGGGTGACTAAGCTCAAAAGAGCAGTTGTACATATTTCTGCAAAGCTTCATTGTTTTTTGTCTTTAAAGTTTGAGAAAACTCAGCCAAAAGTTTGTTGAGTATTCTCAAAGGGGGGAGTTGTTGGTGTCACCAGGCATGGCCCAGTGTTGACAGAGGGGTGGAAAACAACAGTGCCAACGAAGGCTCCCTGTATCAGGCCTCTGCTTGCCCGAACTGCTTCCATGTTTAGACTTTAATTAACCCCACAGGCCAGATGGAAAGAATGGAATGTGTGGCAACTAGTTATCAGTACCAGGAGGCAATTATACAGCCTGCTTGCACCTGGCTGAAGGGAGTGAAACAGAATGACCGGTCAAGAAAAGTTACTAACGAGATAATATGTTTGCTGCCAAGTCTTTATAATGTGCTTGCTGTATGGGAACGTGAGGGGGAGGAGGGGGGGTGAGTAGAGGGAGGGGTAGGTAGTGGGGGGTAATAGAGATGCTTAGCTAAAATCATGTATAAAGAGAGAGAGCTGTTTGTATCTGTGTGCAGGATTTGAGATTGCTATGTCTCCCTTGCACCACCTTATTTGGGCTCAAATAAACCTTGGTTTTGCTTCTCCACCTTGGTGTGTTTATTGGAAGCGAAGCACACCGGGCAACGAACCACTGTTGCTGTCGCCTTGGGCCTCTGTGCCGGCAACAGTTTTGGAAATGGCAAGGAAATGTGAGGAAAACTGAGCAAAAATAAAACATTTTAAATGTTTTCTTCTGCAATGGTTAGCATAAATTTCACTTAAAAATCACAAATAAATTTCAAGTGCTCTCTGAAGAGTTATTGTACTAATTGGGAGACTAAACTCAATCATTAAAGTTTGAATTAAGAGGATTTGTGATTTCAGTTGAAACCTCAAGACAAGCTTAACTATGGAATTGCTATTGACACCTCCATAACTTATACCTGAGGCTTTGGTAAGTAATGCACATGAGATGTGTCATTTACCAAAAGATTTGTAAGCAATTTCATGACTTAGAAATTCTCTTTAAATATCACTGAAGTGAGGAATTATGCATCATTATTGCTCAAGGTAATAATACCTTTGCATTCAATTTATCTTCCAAATAGTTACATATTCTGAATGCTCTGTCCAGAGTGGTGACAAAAATAAAACTTAGTATTCTATCAGTATACTATATGAAGAATCAATGTATTCTGACTACTAAACACACTGCAAATGTGTGATACATTTATTGTATTTCTATGCATAAACCTGTGTTAGTCTATACCAAATGTACTTTGCCTTGGATAGTTATACATTAGCTTGGAAGTAAACAACTTTGCACAAGTGTAGTTGAAGGACATGGTATTTCATATTTCAAATTCTGCTATACACTGAAATATGAACTGCTGATAGCATTCAGAATATTTAGAAGCACATCCTCACTTAATTATTCTGCATAGTATTCAAAATTCAGGGTAACCTAAATAAACAGCTAAAGTGTGTGGAACACTTACTCTGAGTAGCAGAATGACAGAATATTAAACTCCATGAAAACATACTAAGTGGATGCAAACTTAGCAGATGGCTTTCTGAACTGCAGTGTATCAGATTTAAAAGCATTTATCTTAGGTATGCATATATATGTGAGAAAAACATATAAGCCAAAGAGCTCTCCAGTGGAGATGAGAAAGGTCTACATTATTTCCAACCTGTTTCTCCTTGTGACAAGCACAAAATTATACACTATTCACAGCACCTGCTGGGGGCCAAAGTCTGCCCTCAGATGCAGAGCACATGGCTCCTTTTGACTTCCAGTAGGAGCCATGTACATACATCCAAAAGCAGGATTTGGTCTCTTCTGAACTGAATTGTAAACAATTAAGACCCAGTTCAGATCTAAATTCAGGGCCATACTTGACCATTAACCTGTTTTTCCCCCTTGAATAATAAGAATTTAAAACTGACTTTTTAAAACATTTAATTTGTGCTCCTTGCACTCCACTGAAACCACTCTCACTAAAATCTCTAAGGACCTCTTCCTAGCCAAAGGTCAGAACCAGCACTTCATCCTCATCCTCCTTGACCTGTCAGCCATGTTTGGTACCATCAATCATGCTCCTCTTCTTGAAATCTTTGCTCTCACCTTGGCTTTTATGACATGGTTCTCCTCCTACTCTCTAGTCACTCCTTCAGCATATCCTTTAGAGGATTCTCTTCATCTGCCTCCAACTTTTGGTGACATTTTCACAGGGCTCTGTCCTTGGTCCCTTTTCTTCTCCCCCTACCCACTTTATCTCTGGGTGATCCCATCTGCAAACACAAATTCAACTACCATCTCGGTGCTGATGACTCTCTCTACTCCAGGCCTGTCTCCTCTGTCCAAACTAAAATCTGGTCTGTCTCTCTGACATCTCCTTGAAGATGTCTAGCCATCAGCTCAAGCTCAACATGGCTAAAACAGAGCTCTTAATCTTTCCATCTAGCTCGTCCCACACACCACCTTCCTCAATCACTGTGGACAACACCACCATCCTGCCTGTCACTCAGGCCCACAACCTGGATGTCATCCTTGATTCAAACCTCTATTAAGGTTCTCACATTCAGACTAGGTCTAAATGTTGTAGATTCTTTCTACATAACATCACTAAAATACAGCCTTCCTATCCATTCATAGAGCTAAAATTCTTATCCAAATTCTCATCATATCACATCTCAGTTTCTGCCATATCTTGCTCTCTGGCATTGACAAATGCAATCTTGTCCCACTGATATCCATTCAGAATGCTGCCGCAAAGACATTTTCCTAGCCCATCATTTTGACTATATCACCTCTTTCTTGGAATTCCTCCAGTGGCTCCCTCTTCTCTATTGCATCAAGCAAAAACTGCTTCTCTTCACTTTCAAGGCCCTTTTCAACCTAACCCTTACCTAATATCTCTCATTCATTACTGAAATGTTGACTCCTACTTCCAGTCAGCCCATGATACTAGCCACCATTGCTCAGTTGTTAAATTTTCAAACAAGCACCATTGTTCTTTCTCCCATGCTGCCCCTCATGCTTGGGAGAAGCTCCTTGTAAACATCTGCAAACTCACTCATTATTCTCCTTCAAATCCCTCCTCAAAACTCCTTTGACATGATGCCTATAAAAACTCGACAATGGTAAGGCCTCTTGTGTGCTGAGATAGCAGCCTACCATGCTTACTAAAAATGTCTCATTGTTTCCTTGTACTTCCCTGTCTGTCCATATCCAGCTCTGTGTTCTTGGGGAACCAGGGCACAGTATGCAGCCTGTCTGACTCATGAAAGGACACCCCCCACCCCCAGCCTCTGCTTGAACCAAAAGAGATCAGAGAAAAGACTTGCAGAGAGCAGTGAAGAATGGTGGGAGACACACCTAGAACCCTCCTGACAAGGGTGACAAGATTAAGGAAACTCCCCTAGCCTCATCTGCATCAAAGATGGGACAGGGAGGCACCTCCATTAGCACACAGAATGGAGAGCAGAGATTCCAAGGCAAGAACCGCACTGAACTCTGGGAGCAGGGAAGCACTGCATCCTGGGGGATCTTGGCTCCAGTTGTTAATGAACCTACACCTGCACACACCCAGCTCAGCAGTTATCACACCAATTCTAGTAAAGAATCCTTGATTGATATCCAAAATACTGAACCGGCCTAATTGCATTGTGAGCTCCCTGTAAGGAACACCACCCATAGCCAAGAGTGATCAGCCCCTATTGTCTAGCCTAAATAAAACCCTTGAGTCATGGATCCAAACTCTGGATCAGTTCCACTGGGATTTCATCTTCTCCTGGCTGATCGTGCTGGGGGCTTTGCCTGTCTCCAGCACTTAGGACCCTGAGCTACCATCATCACTTGGGAACCCCGACCAGTTCAAGCTTCATGGATTGGTGAGATCCCAGCTCTCTCTCTCTCTGTTTTCTTTTCTACCTCAGGCTTTCTATATATGACTTTTGTAAACTTTAATAATGTATCTGTTATGGTTGTTTAGGCTCTCCTTGTGTAGTTATCACTCTTATTCAATACATAACTTTTATGGTTAAGCTGGTTGCTTCCCTCTCTCTCTCTCTGAACTTTACTCTTTTGTGTTTTTAGCTTTCCCATTCACTCTGCAACAACACTTCTGTTACCTAAGCTAAAGATCCCTGTAGCACCCCAAAATCCTGTGGGGTTTGTTTATAAAGCGGGTTACTACCAGTACAATTGTAACATGAAAGTGGGGATAGGGACGTGCTGAACCTGTGACATATGAGAGTGGCAGCTTGGAAGTGCTGCTCAACCCAGACTACTGAGGCAGGGGCATATAAGGGTGGCAGCTTGAAAGTGCTGATTGACCCAGGCCACTCAGACTGTGTGTGTGTGTGTGTGTGTGTGTGTGTTCGTTCGTTCGTTCTTCTGAGGCTGGAGGAACCCAGCCCTGGGGAACCCAGCCCCTGCAGGATAGCTCCATTGGAAGGGGACTTGCAGAAGGGAGAAGTATGCAATCTAATACAATCAACGTATGATGTGCTCCTCAGGGCAAGAAAAGAAACAGCTATCTAAAAGTCTCAATAAACTGAAAGGTTATGGAGAGAAGATCTCTAAAGTATTTAGTAATATGCAAAGAATCAAGCCAGATCATCATTGTTGACAGTTCTTTTTACTTTTAACTGGAAATCAGATCAATTTAGTTACAAAATAACATTCTAGCCTAAGGGATCAACAGGTAACTTCCGTGGACAGAGCAATTGAATTTCTGTTTCAATGAATTACAATGAATTAATATCCAAAGATCATCTTCAATAATGCATGTTTCTGTGGACTATATTACAATTTAAAAAACAGTGTAAAGACGAGGATATATAAGACAGCAACAAATGCAAATTAAAGTAAAAACGCTGACAGACTACAGATAGTGGTAAATTAACCAATACATTTTGGGTGGCTGCCCAAAGAACCACTTGCTGCTTTGTAAGCAGCCCTGGTAATTTCCTACCAGCAAGGTACTGCTTCCTCTGGCAAAAGACAATTTATTTTATTAGAGTTGTCATAGCACCTCCTGGGTTATGTCACATTACCGAAGCAACAGAGAGGCACTGGATGTAATCCTACAGCGTATAAAGTGACAGAACACAACCTGAATGCCTGCATTAAGAAAAAGTGTTTCTTTCCACAGGAAGAGGTGAATCAAATGCTCCTAAGTACCAGGACTTTGGAAATATCATTGAACCTTGGCACAGTTGCATTTTTTCCAGCTCAATTTTATCACTATCAGGCCTTCATTTGTTTATTCTTGTAAACTGCCTAAACCTTTCAGAGCGATACATGCTGGTTGGGATTTTCAAAAAGACTCAGAACTAGCCTAATTCTGTTGCCACTAAAGTCACTAGGAAAACTTCTGTTGACATCAGTGGGAGCAGAGTTGAGCCAATGCTGAGTGCTTTTGAAAATCCAGCCTGTTTTGTTTTGTTTTTAAAATAGGCAGAATCAGTCTTAGTAAAAATAAAATCATTTCATTAAATTGAGCTAACAGTAAATTAGTTTCCACTCATCTATCTTTCTGCAGATACATTTTCAGTTCAAGTTGGAGGTGTAATATCTAGCTTGGGTAGACAAACATCGCTAGCTTTGATTGAGTGAATGCAGCAAAAACATAAGTGTAGCCACAGTGGCACAAGCACCTACCTGCCCCGAATGTGATCCCACATAGGTACTTACTCAGGCAGCTAGTCTGTCCTGCTGTTTGCACCTCCAAAGAAAATATTGTAAAAACATAAAGCTGCATATTGGCTTTTCCACTGGAGTAGTACTGGGTAGTATAAATCAGGATAGGAGCCTGTGGAGCTGTAGTGATTGTGTAGACATAGCCTGAGGTATTATGCCTACGTTGAGCTGACGAAGGCAGAATGGCTTAAAGGAGTGCTAAGAGAGCATGCTCAGAAGCAGCACTTACTGCTGTCATGAATAAAGTACAGCGTACATTCTATCATGTCTAGGGCCTCTGAAAACTGGGAAAATTGCTATTTTCAGGATTTGTTCCATTGCCTTTACAATGTTTTGTTCCAGTTTTTGTAGAGTTACTACACAATAAGCCCCGGGTTGGTCACCAGAAGGATTTGTCTGCCAGTTGAGCAAGTGAAATTGCTCGCAGTTTTGGCTGAGTGTGTATGCACCTAAAAAGCACTTGGCCTGTCACATCTTGACACTTTATCCTGTTTCTCAAAAGGTCTGCATTGGGCTAATGCATAAAGTCAAATCTGCATAAATCCTGACAGGCATTGATTGGCAAAGTAAGGGATGCAAGAAGGAACAATCTTTTCCCTTCCAGCCGATGACCCAGCTGCCAAAACTCTCCTATGCACAGCTGTTGCATCTTTTCCTCTTTCCTTGACAACAAGAACACACAGAAACCACATAGGCACAGCTGGGTTTACTAACTACACACAAATATGCAAGGCCTATCTATATACATAGTGCTGTTTTGACTGATTTCTGGCAAATGTGAAAACAGAGCTGGTCAAGGGCTGGAATTTCTGTTCTGCAGGAAATTCTGAAACTACAGAAAAAAAAAATAGTTCCAAATCAGAACAAAAAGCTGAAATTTTTAAATTTCCCTCAAAACAAAAACTGAAAAAACATTCATTTAGAAGAGAGGCGTCAAATGTATGGCCTGTGGGCTGGATCCAGCCTATAGAACAGTTCCATTCAGCCTTTGGACATCCCATGAATCTTCGAACTTGTCTATATGACCCTGGAGTCTGCATTACAACTCTCCCATGTAGACCCTGCTAGTATGCACTGATGTAGTCCTGTTACAAACCGTAACACATCAGTGCAAGCCAAGGAACATTTAGCGTGCACCATCAAGCTTTACTCGGGGGCAGTTAGCGTGCAACACACTGGTGCACACTACAAATCACACTGCTGTCATCCAGACTCCAGCACAGCAATCCAGCAAACCTCGCACACAGGTGTAGGACCACTTGATCACGTTTAAGAGGCTTTGGCGAGACTTACGTCTGACAGAAGCTGGTATGTGTCCAAGTGAAGGGAAATGGCATTTGCTTAGGAGCACTAAGAGATACCAGGTATCGGGGAGCAGCAGGAGCAGTCACTAAAATCTAAATCAATGTAAGTAATTACCAATGTGGTTTATCTTTATCCATTTCTATTTTAATAACTTTTGATTAAGGTGACCCACACCAAGTGGCAGGGTCAGGCCCACCATATTAAGGAGTTTGATACCCCCTGAAGATAGTATTGAAATATTTTGTTTTAAGTGTGGTTTCAACTTATTTTGACTTATATTATATTGTATTTAATATGTTAATATTTATATACACAGTATTAAATACACCACATATAAGTATAATATTAAATTAATACTTTAATGTAATATAAAAGTCCAAACAAAATGACTCAAAATCACACTATTGAAACAATTTACAGCAAAATATCACACCAGATTGACACTGTCCCACAAAACATTTCACTTGAATTAAATACGGTGCATTTTTCAACTGTTCCAAAGAAAATTTTTCAACCAGCTTTACATAAACCAGTGTGCGCACCATAAGAGGGCTTCAAGTGTTCAAACAGATAATACCCTATTCCTGTAAATAACATCATCTTGTGGACCTCCCCCACAAGTGTCCCCTTACATCATTATTGCTTCCAGCATTGGCGGCAAAGAAAAAATATAATGTAAGAAAATACTAAAAAAATTCTAGCAGCAAAATAGATAGTTATACAGACATCTCATCCTAGTTCTCGACTAATAGTAAAAAACAAACAATGTGTGCACCAAAGCACTGGTGAATAAGACCAAGATTAGGAAACTGCTTATAGGAAGTAGTAGGAATATATCTAATAAGGAAACCACAGCATAGCAAGATCTGCCAGCAGCAGCAGAAAGAACCCCCTGTCCCGCCCTCAAAAGTCAAACCAGATTGATTAATCAGTTAGCAACAACAACCCCTGTCCTGCCGTGAAGTCCATGTGGTTCCCTGTGAGTGTAGTCTTCTGTCTGTGTGGTGCTCATTATATGTTCAAGGCCAATGTGTGTAGCAAATATTTGCAGACTGAGAACTAGGGATTGAACTCAAACCAGTCATAGGATAAATAAATAGCAAACCAGTGCATAATCAAATAATCCGCTCTGACAGCAGCATCCGCAGATAAGCTGTCCTTTTCCACTAGTGTGCAGTTAGTTACTATTTTTGTTGTTATGGATTGTGTTCCTAATGACTTCCAGGGCACCTAGAGCCTGGGATAGGTGCCTTGTAATACATTAATTAAAATTAAATAGAAAATACTTTTTCAGAGAATAAAGGGATTTTGTGTGACAGATCACACATGTAATATGTAAAGTGATGGAAAAACAGGGCCATCCTCAGCCTATAATGATCTTTATTTATGAAGTAACAGAATACATGCATGGTTTGGCTATCAAAATATATGATATTTGCAATGTTGTTGTAGCCCTTTTGGTCCCAGGATATTAAAGAGACAAGGTGGGTGGGTAACATCTTTTACTGAATCAAACTTCTGTTGGTGACAGACATACATTTTCGAGTCGCACAGATCTCTTCTTTGGGGACACATGATATGCAGTTTCAGAGACACAGACAAACCTGGTATATTCACTGGCACTCTGGCAAGTAAATCAAGAGAATCAGCTGTGCACTAAAGCTACTCTCTATCCTTGTGCATGCCCCCACTCACTAACAAACACATAACTAAATTAAAGTCAATGAGAAGTCTCCCTGCCCTCACTTGCCATGAGCCTCTCTCTCAATTCCTTCAACTCCCTCCTTCAAGCTTTTCTTTTCAAGCCCTCTCTCTCTCTTTCTCTCTTTCCTTTTCAAGCCCTCTCTCTCTCTCTTTCTCTCTTTCCTTTCTCTTATGAACTGTTGTCCTACACCCTCCGTTTGTCTTGCCTTGTTTAGCCTGTAAGCTCTCTGGAGCAGGGAACTTATCTCTCTTTCTCTCTCAGTGCATAAAGTGCTGTATAAAGCTAAAGTGATAAATAAATATTTGTTATACATTTTTATATTTAAAAGTAGAAGCCCACAAAAAAGCAATGCGTGTTCTGGTAAGACACCATTACTGGCTGGTTTTCAGCATAGAGCATGTTACGGACATGGAGGAGAGAATGGAAGCTCTTTGAGGACCCTGTTGGGGACAGACCACCATAGTAGTCTCTTGTACTTCTAGAAATTGTAAGGGTCTATTTAATCTAATACAGTCAAACTGAACTACTGCCATGCTAAGCTCATCTCTCCTACTGGATACTTGGGCTTTTCCTATACTTCACAGGTGTTGTATACTTTAATTCTATTTCCTAATTTCCAGGGGGCTAAATTTGTTTTATATTAACTTATTATTTCCTGGAATTTTTTGAGGTTTAAATATAGGTTCACTCAACATTCCGGAAGAGGACAAGGCATTACAGACAACCTTCACTGGACCTCTAACCCTACTGTAGATCTCAATGAGGCATAGCAGTTTTCAAGACAATTTGAGTAACCATGTGCACTTTATCAAACTTAGAAAAAATCAGGTGTTAAACAGTAAGCTAGTCACAACCTTAACTCTAGTGGTGCTACTGCTCCATTACAATATAATTTTCTGCAGTAAGGAACTCAGATTGTGAAAAGTACATAAGAAAATAATAGACAAAAATCTTACTCATAAAAACAGCAATTCATTGTATTTCACAAAACTACTGCAAAAATACATTAATAATATGCTACCAAATTATTCCCTTTTTTTCCTGTAGACAAAGCAGCTGTATAATATATGCAGTAATCTTCCAATTCATTTGGATAAAATATATTAAGAAACAGATGCCAAGTTAGTGCAGCAAAGTAAAGTTGATCTACAGATATATTAATCACTCCATTAGACCCTCTAGAATACCCTTTTTTTCAAAGCTGGCCAAGTAAATAAGATGAATTATTGCTGTCACAAGTTATAGAAATAATACTTAGTTCCATTCTGGACTACCAGTTTCATAACAAATAGGATCACCTGACACCTTGATATCAAAACATTCATTTCCTACGCCAATATTATCACGAAAATTTCCAGCTGGAGTACACTTTAAGGTGCCATTCTTAAAAAGTTGGACTAACTGGCTAGACAAACTCTGGAAATCATCAGTAATAAAATGCAAAATTGCTTCACCACATGATGTTCACCAGTAAACATCAGTGTTAGCACACACAAAAATAGGAGAGAGGCAAACTATTAAATGAGGATAAGAATGAAGAGCTCTTCTTATTGGTTGATGATTTCATTGTTCTGTTGGAACATAGCTCGGTCATAAAATTAAAATGCTATTTTAACCCTTTAACACTGGCAGTGCAAAAACATATTTTCTAATATTACTAATATACTCTATATTATTAAAACATAAAATATTTTTAAAATTCAATTCATTCATCACTGATTAGGCTATCTGGTCCCAATCCAGCAAAGTGTGTATTGACTTCATTGGGACTCTTCTCATGCTTAAAATTAAGTAAGTGTATAAGCAATAGAAGCAACTGAACTTTTGTTTCCTTTTTTCTGGCCTCTCTCTCTCAGTTTGGATAATGAAAACCAATGAATTCAGCATCTCTTTTGTTTAAGACAGTTTCATATACGAGAGTGAAATTGTGAAAGACACAATGGGGAGTCAGGCCTAAAACTTCCACTGACTTTGACTTTCAACGTGGGTTGGGTGCCTACTTCCTCCCTCTTGTGTCTTTGAAAATCCACTGTAGGTCTTAGTGCTGCATTGTTTGGGTTTCAGATTTTCCAGGGGGCTGTTTATTTGCATAAAGGCTTTTGTTTTAAGTGGATGTTAAAATTATGTGGAAATACTTTTACTGGTTGTAGGTTTTATAAACCTTAGCATCTGGGAGGTCCAGGGAGGTGTCCCAATTTAAGTCCACAGCAGTATGTGTCTCTTGAAATATTTGCAACAAGCCCAAGAAATGAGAAAGGAAAAGGGAAAGGGGAAAAATAGAGTTCACAGCAGGAGAGCCATGAGCAATAACTAGACTGCATTTAATTTATTATTCTTGCACTAAGAAGGTTCTTGACAGTTCTAATGTGAAATGACCATGTGATTAATCACACTAAAGACTCTACCATAAGAATACTCAGCTGGATGAATGTAAAGACATAATTTATTCTCCTCTGAACAAATGTCATGCTTCTGTGTGTCATGGAGCTTGTGACAAGTATTGGCATGTTCACAGTACTAATATTAACAAGAATACTCTCCATATGAAAGTTTCTAATTATCTTCAACAGTAACTGATTGCTGCCAACAAAAATCTTTCAACTACTTTTAACAAAACACGCAATTCTACATAGATTCATTAATATTTAAGGCCAAGATTTGCCTATTGGGTGCCTAAAATTAGGCTCCTAAACTGAGCTGGGTGAAATATTTTGGACAAATTTTTTGGTGGCGCTTAGACACTATTCACAAAATATCTGGAGGAGGTTGTACCCATTTCCTTTTATGCCAGTGGTTAGGGCATTCACTCAGGATGTAGGACATGCAGATTCAGCTCCCTCCTCTATCTGCTGTGGAGCAGATATTTGAACTACTTTGCAGGAGAGTGCCATAACCACTGGGCTAGAGGATATTCTAAAGTAGGTCTCTCTCAATCTCTCCAACTGATGCTGTTCCACTGTGTAGAAATAGTCAAAGCAGGGACTTAAACTTGCAGCTCCCATCTTCCTGGTAAATGCCCTACCCACCAGACTATGGAATCATTCTCACACCCTTTCTCCGGCCCAATGAGTATTCAAGTATTTTATATGTTCAGATCCCTTTTCTACATCAGTCTAAGGGGAGAACTGAAGCTGGGTCTCCCATGCCACAAGTGAGAGTCCTATCCATTGGGCTGAAAGTTACAAGGCAAGCACCACCATCACCTCCTCCTTGGATGAACAAAACCTATTGTTTGATTCCCCCAATAAAAAAAACACAAAACATTTTTGTTGATTGTTTTGATTTGCTAAATTTTTTCAGAATTTTCAGATTTGGTTTGACCTGAGCCAAATTTATTTTATTTTATTTTATTTTATTTTAGGAACTGCCAAGGTCTACTCCTAAGTCCATATCTGAGTGCTTAAACACATGACCTAATTTTCATAAGTACAGTCAGTGGCCCAACATTTTTGAAAATTAAGACTCTTAGCTAGGAATTTAAATGTGGGCTTAAGAGCCAAACTAGACACTCCTTTTTTAAAGTCTATGCTTAAAGCTTTAGGACTATTATGGGAATGAGGGAAGAAAATTTTATAAGGGGAGGAATTGTCTATGAAAGCTATAAATATAACTTAAGGACACCCAAATTTGCATTCATTGTGCACCCAAAATTCCCATTGACATCAATATAATTTTGGGTTGCATAAGGTATGCATGATCAAGGTCAGAGGGATGTACTTTAATTAAGAATGTAAGAATGGCTATACTGGGTCAGACCAATGGTCCGTCTAGCCCAGTATCCTGTCTTCCAACAGTGGTCAATGCCAGGTGCATCAGAGGGAATGAACAGAACAGGTAATTATCAAGTGATCCATCCCGTCGCCCATTCCCAGCTTCTGGCAAACAGAGGCTAGGGACACTTTAGAGCATGGTTTTGCATCCCTACCCATCCTGGCTAATAGCCATTGATGGACCTATCCTCCTTGAAATTCTGGGTAGCTTGAGTAGAATTAATTCTTATTTAGCTTGATATTTACAACAATTACTTTTTTTTTAAAGTATTGTATTGGAAGTCAAAAAAATAATGTGCAGAAAAGAAGAAAAGAGAAAGTATTTTTAGTATCTCCAGCTGGACAAGAGATTTGATGTGGAAACATGCTGAGTGATAAAATATATCCAGATGTGCAACCAGTGAAGGTCAGTAGCTCCTGTTAGAGAATGCTGTCAATAATTTCCAATGGGAAATGCAGAAGCAAATCAGATTCTTCCTCTTCATCCTCTAAATACCACTGGACACATTTTCAAAAGTGCAATTTTTCCACATGCAAATAGCATTCCCCTAGTCAGCCATCTAACTACCCAATTTGTTTGCTCAAATTCATTTTTCTGAGGTGTTCAAAGTTAGGTATTCAAAAAATTACTCATACAAATCTAGAGGTCAGGTTAAAGTCACTAAAACTTTGGTTCCAGGATACAGTTAATACTAACTTAACTAAAAAACATTGGTTCCTTAGACTAAGTTCTAGAGCTGGTCAGAATTTTTTCATCAAAACATTTTTTTAAAAAACAAATGCTGTTGTCATAAAAATAAAAGCCTTTTGAAAAAAAAATCCTGCCAAGAAAAAACAGTTATTTTGAAATTAAACAATCACGTAAGAACATTTTCATTTCAGTGAATTTTGAAATTTCATTTTGGAATGAAAATTTGTTTCGGAATGTCAATTTCATTTAGGAATTTTGAAATTTCAAATTTTATTTTGTTTTGTGGATTTTTCATTGTTACTGTATTTTTATTATTTTTACATTATTTCATGACATGTCAGTAGTAGCACTAGTGCATAACTTGACATAATATGACAATAGTTGAAATTGTATTTTATTTTAGAAATCATTAAGGGCAGCTGATATTTCATAATGATTGAAATATCTTATCTTCTTTTCTACACCAAAGTGTCTCCTGTTTGAGTGTCAACTGTCATTTCATTACAACATAAAGAAGACACTGATGTCAGCTACAATGTGTTACATTATGACAGTGCATAATATGCACTACTACTGACAAGTCATGAAATAATATAAAAATAATACAAATATGAAAATGGGGGGGAGAGGAAACAAAAATAAAATTACATCCAAAACAATTAAAAAAACCCTGCATCATGGGAAATTTCTAAAATATTTGTTTTGTTCCAATTTTCAACATGGAAATTCCAAGTTTTGACTAGCTCTACTAAATACATCCTGCAAGAAGGGAAGACTTAGCAGTAGAATGAGGGGCAATAGGAAAGAGCTTGTAAAATCTACAGGAACCAGATCTTGGTGAACATGTTGCCACAGCAGTCCCCCAGTTCACCATGGATGTTTCCAAGGGAAATTTTCCTTTCAGAAGGCCCAAGTATTCTCTAAGAAGGATAGTTTAGAAGCGGCAGCCCCAGGATGCAGGGAGCTAGTTGAGCTTTCCTGCCCCTTCATCCACCACAAAGGCAGGACTTTTAGGGATCATGGCTCCACTACACCTTTCTCTCTCAACAGACCAGAGACAGCTCCTTTACATGCTCACTTGTGTTTGGTCTTTCATTAGACTATGAACCTTCAGGGCAGGGACCTATATGTTTAAACAGTGCCTACACAATGGGAACCCAATCTTAACTGGGTATTATGATAATATAAATAATACATAAAATAAAAGAACAGCAATTATGTCACGTTTTTCCTGACAATTGAGTTAACAAAATTATAATTGACAAAAAGAACAGAAGTTCTTGTGGCACCTTAGAGACTAACTCCTGTTCTTTTTGCAGATACAGACTAACACAGCTGCTACTCTGAAAAAAAATTACTGACAGTTGCTATAATATACTGGACTACACATATGTGAATTGGGCTACACAAAGATAATGTGATTGTTGTCCCATCAATCTTGCAGTCCACGGGCCAGATCCTGATCGTATTGACTTTACAAGACTCCTTATATGTACTGTATAGTAGAAATTGTCTCCCAATCAGCTACAGATAACATAGTCCAGACATCTGAGGCACACTGGTGGCATAGAGGGTCTTGTCTCTAAGCAGTCAATTTCAATTTCCTTAAACCAGGGGTCAGATTGTGGTGGGGATAAGTTAGTTGTATTTTTCAAAGCTCTAGCCACAAAATAAGTTCCCCCCACTTATCACCCAAATGAGACACTGCTCACAGATTGTGCAGATGTTCACAACACAATTGTGCAGCTCTTTGAGCTGCACTAGGCTCCTGGAACCTGGTTCCCTTGATGCAGCTTGCTCAACATGCACATAGGCTCCGCTAGGCTCCCTGGGCTTGGCTTCCTGTTGATTGTGAAAAATAAGTGGTGGCATCTCCCACCCACTTGTGGCACCAAAATCAGACCTCCCTCACAGTAATTCACACAGATCTGTGACCCTCCATCTTCTCTCTTACATGAGGAATGGAACAATTAACAATGCTGACATTAAAATTAGCATCACTGGCCATCTGAGTTAACCCCTCACTGAGATGATGAATGTTGTTACAGGTTCTCTACAGGCTCATACGTACAAGCATACATACAATTTTTAGGTTTTCTATCTATTGCAACCATAACAGATAGAGACTGACTTTTTTATTTTTAAATGATAGTTGAGATTCTGGAGCACAGGGCCATGGCTTCAGAGAAGTGATAGTACAGAGTGCAGCTGTGTACCAGCTGTTTCTGAGTCCTGCCTTAAATATTGTATTACATCGTCTATTTTGTGGATTGTCACAAAGGCTTTATGGAAGGTATAAGTTTTCAAGGAGAGATACAAATGAAGAAAGGAAAGGGTATTTTAAGGGAATGGAGTGACACAATTAGATGTGAAGACGAGAAAAGGAGAAGACTATACAGGGGCAGAGAGGAGAGGAGATTTAGAGGAACAGGTGTGGGGGGAAGAGTAGGAGGAAAATACAGCAGAGATGAACAACTTTAAACTGAGTTGATAGGGTTCTTCATATATTTATTATAAGTTTATACGTTAACATTTTTTCATCTGGTTTATTGCTTATTTATCACTGTTCTATTTTAATCTGATAAACCTTTTAACCAAGTCAATGGCCACATGATGGGAAGCTTATATTCACTATTAGGTTAAGATTCAAAATCAATAATTATTTGAAGATACTATTGGTGCAAAAAGTTTAGTCTAGAACATAAACTGTATTTAAATAACACATTCAATCTCTTTTGTTTCTACACTATCCAAACATAAAAACAACCCAATCCATTTAATCCTACTTATTTAATACAATCTGCATTTGTCAATTATCTGAACATTTCATTAAACTGGTTTCACATCCAAATTATCTTAAAATAGATGTGGGTTTGATTTACTTGCCTCTCAATCAAAATGTTAATTTAAAAATTCAGAAGCATTCATTTTAATTAACTATGACATAATTATTTACAATAAATTACTCTAAGTTACTGTCTGTCTCTCTTTCTCACACACACACACGAACAGTATTCCATTAAAAAAATTCAGTCCAGCGGTGGTCAGTACCAGATGTTTCAGGGAAAGGTGCAAGAAACTACTGCAGGCGGTAATGTTAAATCTACCCACAGGAAAAGTTTCTAACTTCCATTAAATAGAAGTTGTCTTATGGCCTGAAGCTCAATTATATATATCCCTTCCAAAACTTTTTGATAACTACTTCTCAAATAAAAGCATATAATGCAATTTTTCACAACTTCTGATATACCTAAGTTTTGCTACTGTGGTTTGCTGCTCTCTGTATGCCAGACAAAACAGAATCTGTAAATATTGTTTATACATACAAGATTCATTAGGACTAATTAACATTTACACTAAGGTCCCTTACATCTAGGTGTATGTCTACACTGAAATACAAAGTCAGCTGACTCAGGCTCACGGGGCCATAAAACTGCACCGTAGATGCTCAGGCTCAAGCTCAGGCTCGGAGACTCTGAAACAGAGGGAGTTTAAGACATCAATTAAAGTGCCACCATTAAAAAGAAGTTATGAACATGATGTGAAGAGATATACAATCAATCTGTCAAAACCGTTACTCCTGAAAAAACTGTAAAAAGAAAGCCGCCTTTATCAAACAAGCACAATTTTGTGGGTGGCAGATATTTAAGTTTTAAAGTTAAAGTTAAAGTTAAAAAAAAGAAACATAGCTCTATCCTGTGTGTGTCTCTCTCTTTGGCAGACAGGAGTGGAATGCTACTACTAATAATAAATGTAAGCAATAGGACATGACAGGCTGTGTATCATACTGGAATACTGCTACACTTCTGGTGTGTTGGACATGAGGTCAAAGGCAGTGGCGATATCCCATCCCAACACACACAGAGCCTGGAATGTCTGTATTGTGATTATACAATGTTTTTAAAATATAATGGCTACTCCCATCCATGTATTGTTCATGGACATAGAACCTAGGACTAGGGTTGCCAACTTTCTACTCACACAAAACTGAACACCCTTGCCCCACCCCTTCTTCAAGGCCTCACCCCTCACTCACTCCATCCCCCCTCCCTCCATTGCTCGTTCTCCCGCACCCCCATTCATTTTCACTGGGCTTGGGGAGGAGGTTGGGGTGTGGAAGGGGGTGAAGGCTCCAGCTGGGGATGTGGGCTCTGGGATGGGACCAGGGATGAGGGGGTTGGGGTATGGGAGGGGGTTTGGGGTGCCGACTCCGGCTGGGCGGCACTTATTCCAGGTGGCTCCCAGAAGCATGTCCGACTCTTAGGCGGAGGGGCCAGGGGGGTCTGTGAGTCTCCCCCCCCCCCAGCTCCCATTGGCTGCAGTTCCCGGCCATTGGGAGCTGCGGAGACGGTGCTCAGGGCAGGGTCAGCACACAGAGCCCCAGTGGCCACCTCTGCAGCTAGGAACAGGACATGACAGTCGCTTCTGGGAGACGCAGGGAGCTTGCCTTAGCCCTGCTCCACCACTGACCGGAGTTTTAGTGGTGCTAACTGGAGCTGCCACGGTCCCTTTTCGACAAGACCTTCCGGTCGGAAACCAGACACCTGGCAACCCTACCTAGGACCTTCACTGTTAGAAACCAGATCCATGGGCCCACAGAAGTTAATGAAAGGACTCACACTAACGTCAGTGAGGTTTGGTTCAGGCCCCCAAAGCACAGGCCTGTACAACTTGAGTAAAGGAAGCCTTCTACTAGCAGGCTTTTATCCTGTGTATAGACCAGCCACTAAAAGAGGACATCACACTCTTAGCCAACAGGCTACATTTAAAAAAAATGAATAAAACCTATCATTATGTCACTAAAGGAGATTTATAATTAAAATAACCAAAAATAAACTGAAAATGAAAACAAAATATAAACCCTACTCCTTTAAGCAGCCTGAATTTAACTTTTTCCCCCAAGTTTCCTTGCTTCTCTGGAAGATAATGGCCTTATCTATATCCTCCACCTCCCTGCAGTGTCATCTGCACTCATTCTGCTCTTCCTTCCCTCTCCTCCACTTCATCTCCTTCATCACCACCAGATGATGAGTTTCCCTTGTAGATGAAAGTGGACTTTTTAAAAAAGAACTTGCCTTTAATATTTAAAAAGCTGAATCAAAAGTTGCATAGTACTTCTCATTAAAAATAGACTCTTAATAGGAGAATCCAGATTATCCAAGAGCGAAGTGCCCCGTGGAGGCATTTGAAATGGTGGGCAGCTTCTAATCACAATTCTGGGAAATGATGCAAACATGGTTTCCCTGGATAGCACAGATAACGCTTTAGCAGAGAGCAAGATCATTTAGAAAATAGCTTGGCAGCACTGCAACTCCGGTGTGGCCCCATTCTGTATGTTACACACAAAGTTAAATTGCAACATGGCAGAGTAACTTCTAACTCATCTTTTTAAAATGGCAAATAACACTTAGCTCTAGGCCTCTCAGCTGTGAAGAGCAGCAGGGATAGCCACAGGAGGAGTGGATGTGGTGGAAATGCTTACTGTCTTCTTGGAAAGCAAGTTGGGAAGGAAGAGAACTTCATTGCTCTTATAAAAACTATTAACTAGAGATGACTGAGGCATCTGCACAAAGTAGAAAAAAAGAAGCTTCCAGCCAATTCTGTACTTTACACATATTACAGAACTCAGGATCTTTAGCAAAATAAATTACAGCCAATTTTTTTCCTCCTTTGTGTGCGTTGGTCCCTCTGATCAGATTGGAAGTTGTACATGGGTATCATAGGGCAGAGTCTGGGCTGATTGAATAAAAGCAAGAAAGTACAGCCAGGGTATTCTAGAATTAACCTGAATACCTGAGCAAAATGTACCCTTACACTGTATATTTCCTATCTTTTATAACTCTATTTGGTTTCATATTGTGTGTTTCATGATGTTTTAACATTCTATATTTAAGGTATGGCACTGGCATAGCCATCTGGCGTATGGTTAGGCACATCTTTTGTTTGCTTGGTTGTTTAGAATTTGTACATATCTAAAGTAATAAGCAATTGCCCCTGCTTATCATCAATTTTCTATTTTCCCTGTTGGTGTAATACCTGGCTTTGCTGGCCATAGCATGGCACATTGGCTAGCTGGACACATCCTTGAAAAACACAGACCGTTTCGTCTAGGGTGTGCTGGGTTGGTTGAGGTACTAACTGGTTCCCATTCCCAGCACTGGGGAGAGATTCAGCCACGCTGTTCAGTTCAGGGGAGAAAGGGCAGTAGGGATTCTGTAAGTTTTCTTCCCCAGACCCACAGCTGTGCAACACCAGGCACAAGTTTTCCCCTAAATGTTTCTCCAACTCTAGCTCGGCAATGAAAAGACAGTAAGAGTGTTGACAATCAGTGAGTTATATAATTCAAGGGCCATGGAAGATTCCAACCAATGCTTATGTGATAACAGTAAGTCTTTCATTCAGTGTTAGGCAATGAAACAAAAATGCTGGACCACAATGACAGCACAGAAACACACACACACACACTCTTGATACCTGCTCATACCACTGAACCATTAACATTACAGATTCTGGAAACTCACTTACCCTGGCATTGATGGATTATCTGGAAAAATAATGTACTGATCTCTTTTAGCTGTAAAAAATAGCATCTCTGATTTAACAGACTAGGTTTTTTTCTTTTTTTAATTTCTCAACTACAAGCATGACAAGCACATCAGCATAATGATAAACATGACCTTTACTTCTTGCTTTTCAGCATTTAACAAAAGCATATTTACTTCAACTCTAAAGCAGACAGCACCACAGAGACTAGGATAACACCTGCCTTCATGCAGCAGTTTAATCAAATATAAAATATTCCTTTTCTCAGTCAATGTATCCCCTAACAATGGATAACTAGCCATGCTCTAGTTGTAGGGTATGGCAGTGCACTATAAAATTATGCAAATTCATATGCAATACTGTCCCAAATAGCTTTACTTGATCATGTGGAAGTGACACTCAGTGTAGTCTTCATATATATTGTGAAAAATGAAGGAAACCACTTGAATTTTGCAGACTTGAAGAAGTTACTGGAAAGGTGAATATTGTTTCTCAACCAGTTACAAATGAGCTATGCGGTCAAGGCTTAAATCTGAAACATCATAGTCAGATACATTGGTGATGGAAAAGACTTATATTAGATTCCATCCCTCTGCCAATGAAGAGCTGTTCCCTGTAGAATATTTTCTAGTGCTTCATCCAGTCTAGTTCTTTGATGACTCGAGTGACTACTGTGTTTAGAGAGAGACTGACGATTTTGAAGAAGCGCTGCCTTGAGAACTTTGAAAAACATTTGTGTGGAGCAACCATTCTGCTTTACAAATACTTTATTTTGTCACAATTCATCCCCACCTGCTATTCAAATCCTAGTCTTGGGAGATCGTTCAAAAATCTCTCCATGGAAAGATGACTTTATTCATTTCAAAACATTTCCCAAAAGTCTGACATTAATGTTTTATAAAGCTGGGAACTAACTTCTAAAATAACACTAGAGATTTCACATTGGCACAGAAAGAATCTCCTGAGAATCACCTAATACCATCAGTGTTCAGGTACTTAAAGAAAATCTCTCTCGCTCTGGATGGTTTTAGATAGAACAAAAATATGCATAAATAATCTACTGAGGATAACAATAATTTAAGAACTATTTGGACACCTGCACAAAAGCATTCAGTCTATGAAAAATAATCTCCCTTCAGTACTGCAACATTCATTTATATGAAATCAACAGCATCAGACCAGGATTTACAGTACATAGTAAAGCTGAGAAAAGAGTGGTTTCTCCTTCAGAGGTGTTGATTTTACCCCCATCTTTAGGGTTGGAGAATGTAAGTGAGATTATTTATATTAGTAGCTGAAAAGCCATGTCCAGGGCCATCCCTAGGAGGGTGTGGGGCCTGGGACAAATCAGCCTCTTCACTAGTCTCCTCACCATCTGCCTGCCCGGCCGCCACTCGCCTCCTCAAACCCCCGCCAACCGCCGCTCTCCTCCTCACTGTCCACCCACCCACCTGCCACTCACCTCCTCACCCGCCTGCCACTAATCTCCCCGTTCACCTCCTCACCCCACTCACCCACCCACTCCCGCCTCACCTGAATATCAAGACAAATGGCATCTCGATCATACATCAGTCGGGACACAGGACAAAGGGCTAATATCAGGACAGTCCCGATTTTATGGAAAAGTGGGGGCTCCCCCAAAGCACAGGGCCCGGGGTGGTTGCCCCAATTCGCCCTACCCAAGGGACAGCTCTGCCCATGTCACACAGGTGTGGCAGCTGGGCCAAGTAAATCCACCATCTGTGCAGTGTCCATTCTACAACCAATAAAATTGTTTCATTAAATTAGCTGAAGAGTGTGGGTGGTGATTGGTTGAGTTACCTCTGATATCACAATGTTCTAGGTCTCTTGGCATAAAGTCACAATGGAGGAGAATTTAAAAATTGGACAGTAACAAACCACAAATCTCAGTGATGATTGCAGCTGGTGATATTACAAACAAAAAGAGTTCTCAGCTGTGCTTGTAGCTGTTTCTATTGCTTCACACTGACTCAACAGACATTCTAGGCTTCAGAGGGACACAGTGATAATCCTGGAATCTTATTATATAGAGTGTGCGGCTCCTCTGATAAAAGGACAATAATTGCAATACCTATATCAACAAGTGGCAAACTAGCACAGAAATCATCCCATTATGAGATGCATTTGATTTAGTACACATGTGCAGTAAGAGTTGTGTTTTGACATTTGTCTGTATGACAAAACTCTCAAGATATTTCACAGTTCAACATAGAGAAACCACAGTACCAGAGAGGGCCAATGCTGTAATAGCTGAAGAACAGCAAGTTAGGAATTAGGTGCATGAGAAACTTTATATAACTTTGAGTAAGAGTTTGAATAGTGCTTGCCCACACTGCTCAGAATCTCACTGGCTACCACTATCACTGTCTCCTATTGGAATAACGTGAAGATGGAAAAATACTTATTAGGTCATCATGTCCTATTTCGCACCTTCTTGATTGCCCTGGCCTCTCTAAATTTAAATAACTCAATCAAGAGGACTTCTACACATCCCATTGGACACTACCTTACACTCCTAAGCCAAGATTCACCCCAGGGACTGCATCTACTTGTACGGCATAGATCCTGACAGTGGATCCTGCTGGCAAGAACTCCGTGGTGTAGGGTAGAAGGCCACAGCACAACCTCATAACCTCAGTTGGGAGCTACAGAAGGCTTGTACATCCCAAAAAGTGAGTAGTGCTGGCCAGGAAAGGGATAAGGCTGGGATAGCCAAGGAATGCAGGGATTCAATTCATCCCCTCAGTGGCTTCCTTCAGCATGTCACCTGTGAACCCTCACCCCCAATAATTTTTAAAGTTACTCTCTTAAGAGAAAACCAAGAGAGAGGTCCTATAGACATAACACTGCCTGGCATCTCTCAGGATGAACTCCCCACCTCCAGGATACATGGGAACATGGAGGTCTAATGTATCTATGCCAGACTGCATGAAACTAGCCCCTTAATGGTGTTGAAAGATCCCCCGATATTCACCCCCAATTCTCCTGTGCTTTCAAATTGTCTTTGCTATTCTCCAGCTCAAATTCTCCTTTTGCCACTTCCTTTCCAACATGTGAAATAAACCAGAAATTATTGGCATGTATACAATGATAAATACATCACTTTTCAAGTATTATGCTAATGATAAGATTGCTACAGAAACTTTGACCAAATGTTTTATGTGACTTTGCTTTATGAGGAAAAGTATAGTTCAAGATACCTTGAAAACCTATAAAAGAACAGGCAGTGTGCATAAGAGCATGATGGCACAAACAACAATATAGTGACCAGTACCTGTCACTGACAAAAAGTTTATCTGGAAATCATTAGTGTTCAAAATGATGCTGTCAAGATCTTATTAGATATTGACTTTGCTGGAAGATAATATTTAGGAAGGATGACTGAGAATGTGTTATGGTCAACGTGACAAAAATCTTATTTTGCTGTACTGCACTTCTTGCTATTCACTGATTGATTTTGTAAGTCATATTAAATTACTTTAAATTGGTCATGATTTATCTCATGGAAAGCTTTGAATCTGATTCTTAACAACAGTGGTCACTCACATAATCTCTACATTTAGTATAGACATTTATAACTAAGCTAATCTTTCTGATACTTGATGCTTGGAATGACACACTTCCACCCATATTTGACACAACTAACATGCTTAAAAATAAGTTACCTAAAGTATTTATCTTCTTATATTCCTACTAATAATAAAAAGGAAGTACTGAACAATTATGGTTACTAATGATCCCTTGGCATTTTTAAAGAGTAAAGTGAGTTAACCCAGGTTTTCATGCTAAATTCCAATGAAGGGTAATTGCATCCTGTCTACTCCTTTTATTTTAACAACAATGTACTTTTAACTTCTATGGCTTATTGTTATTCATCATTGTGACTGTTTTGTTAAATAGTTTTCATATTTTATACAGAAGTGGCTGCATTTCATGGATAGGCGAAAACATACACACATATCCTAAATATGGAGATCATACCTAACCCATAAATTAGAAAGACGTTATAAAATACATTTATCATTCCCTGGTGCAATTTATCACATACTTATGACCTTTGTCTTATGACCCACTAATTTGTCTCCCAGAGACTGAATCTCACATTCCAAACCTCTGAGTATCTCCAAAGAGCCACTGTTTTTCAAAAAAACAGCCTTCCACAGACACATTTCTCCACACTATCAAATGCATAATATGCCCCCAAAATACATTGGATTAAGACCCAGGACAGGCAAGATCCAGGCCCCAGAGACATGGACATCTCTTCTGCATATAAAATGTCACTTTTGGGGGGCAAATTCCTGGCTAGTGTAAGAGATTTTTGCTCACTTACACAAGCAGACAATTTGGTCCTAATGTCTATTTTGCAAATCTACAAGACTACAAATGGGAACTTCATACTACTGAAAAGGGGAGAATTCCTGGGTTCCCAGTGGAGTCTAGCACTCACTCTGGCCCTTCTGGGGGCAGCCAAGATAGCCAACTGTAAATTGATGGCATTTTTGTGTGAGAAAAAGCCATTTGAGGTCCTACTGGGAGATGGTTTGCATGTATTCATTTTATTTTTTCTCTCTCTCTGCATCCTGCGCATTTACACTAATGGTAAATGGAAACATCTAAACATGTAGAGGGATACAAGAAATGGTCCCAACTTTCTTTCAATTCTCTAAAAAAATTCCTAAAATAGATTTCTGTATCATACTATAAAGTGTACATGATGGTGTGGTGGGGCATAAAATTTTACTGGCATCAGAGTCCTGTATTCATGGTTTTGCTACTCATGAGTAATCCAAACCTTCCAAATTCATGTCAACAAAGCCTTTATACAACTCCACCGTGTATTCCATATATACAGATTATATTATTTACAATCACTTTTTAAAATAATGTAAAGAATCCTCAGAAACTTCTACATAATCACCAGTAACATCTCAGCTTTATTAATTATTCAGAATTATCTTTGAATTTCTTCAGAAAATATTTTTACCTGTAGGTAGCACTCTGCAATCCATACTACATTAATTAGTTGCATATGCCACATGATATTATTATTTCTGGTTTTTTTATCATTAGATAAACTTACCTAATGAAGTAAAACCGTACAAAATGTGAATTAAATATTTTACAAGCAAATATGTACCTTGAAAAGTGCTTTTGGTGATTTTTTGGCAAATATTCAGACACATACAAGTTTAAATGTGTAGAGAGGGATGATCACAAGACAATCAGAAATATGATCAAATCAAAATTAATTTTCAATTTGAACAAATATTTATAGTAAATTTTTCTTTGCTATTCACCCAGATACATAATCTATTGTTTTATGCCTTAATCCTCCATTTCAGTATATTCGGGCATACCAATGTACTTGTGCAGAATTCCACTGGGAAGTATTTAGGCCCCAATCCTGCAAATACTCATGCACATTCTTAGCTTTAGTACCACTATTTATTGACTTCACTGAAGGCTGGCCTGGGTCAATCCAGGTACATCACACGCATGAGAGAAGAAGTTAAGCCAAACCAAGCCCAAGTGTAGGCACCACTAGGACAACAGAAGAATTCATTGATCAACCTATTGCTTCCTGGGGAGGTGGATTTACTACAGTGATGGAAGAACTCCTTCAGTTGCTGTAGTTAAGCATCTACACTGAATCACAATAGCGGCACGGCTTCAGCTGATACATTTTTAGTGTAGACATACCCTGGGACTACTCATAGTAATAAAATTAAGCACATTTGTAATGGTTGCAGGATCTGAGGCTTTGTGTGGATTTTATCACAACTTTGAATTATTTTGTAATGTGCTTTTAAATGTATTTGTTCATGTACTAAACTACATGAATTATATACAGCATGAAAGGTAAAACAAAAACTATTTTTAACAACTGACTCACAGCAATTAATCCTATTTATTCTTTTAAAGCAGAATATGACCCAAAGCTCGCTCTTTCATTTTCACATAATTTAATTGGCAAATGAATTTGCTAATCCAATCAAGGACATTTCACAATTTTAAAAAAAAGCAATTAGTTCAGTTTCCACAAACCCAACAATGTTTTTCAAAAGTATTGGTCATAATTAGAAGACAAGAAAAGCTTTACACATGCTAAACTCCATGAAAAATTACACCTAATGTAGACAAATCCTATTTCAAGTTGGAAAAGGAAAAATTCTTCAGACTCAAATGCTCAAAAATACTAAATTGTTCTGCATTTTTTGTGCTTAAAAACAAAGCAACAAATGTCATTAATTTGCTTTTTCCTCCTTGTTGTTGCTGCACCTTACAAAAATGAAACCAAAACAGCACACTGAAAAGAAAATAAACCACTCCCTATTGCAAGAATTTTCATTGTTTTTGGTGGAGAGGACATTTAGGGTGGGGTTTTCAAAAGTGATGCTGCCACTGAGGTCAGTGGTAAAACTGCCACCAACATCAACGGCAGCAGAATTAGGCAACTGTTGAGTGCTTTTGAAAATCTCTCATTTATTTTTCCAATAGTCACCAGTAACAACCGACACCCTTCCCAGCAATCTCAGCAGAGAACATAATACTTCAAGAAGCACAAAGGCTGAACTACCTTCTCATCTCAGTGAGCTGAAAGTTTCTATGCTTGGTCTCATCCTAAAAGTGAATGCGACTGGAAAAGCCAAATGAAGTTAGCTGAATAATTGAATTCCTTAAACATGGTAATAATGGAAAAATTCTTAAGCACCAAATTCCTTTCTGCTCGCAGCATCTCTCATAATTCTGTTATGTATGGGCTGATCCCCCGCAGTCTGAAGCGTCCTGAGAACAGGATTACCAATTTTGGTTGGACATATTCCTGGAGGTTTCATCGCATGACATCTTTAATTAAAGATTAATCTTTAATTCCTGGAGACTCCAGGACAATCCTGGAGGCATGGTAAATCCGCCTGGGAACCAGTACAGTTCTAGATTTTTCCTTCTGGAGCTGCATAGCTGCACAAAACTATCAAAAGCCTCAAGTGAAATGATTGTTTCACTTAGGGTGACCAGGTGTCTGGTTTTCGACTGGAACACCTGGTCAGAAAGGGACTCTGGTGGGTCCGGTCAGCACTGCTGACCAGGCCATTAAAAGTCTGGTTGGTGGTGCTAAGGCAGGCTAGTCCCTACCAGACCTGGGGCACTGTGCTGCGCCCCAGAAGTGGCCAGCAGGTCCAGCTCCTAGGCGGGGGGGCCACGGGGCTCCGTGCTCTGCCCCCACCCTGAGCACTGGCTCCGCACTCCTATTGGCCAGGAACTCCTGGCCCCACCTTGCCTAGGACCCAGACCTGCTGGCTGCTTCCAGGGTACGCACAGCATGGTACCAGGAGAGGCAGGCAGGTCTCCCTTAGCCCCGCTGTGCTGCTGACTGGGAGCCACCCAAGCTAAGCCCACAACCCCGAACCCCAACCCCCTCCCAAAACCCAGAGCCCTCCCCCCGCCGCACCACAACCCCCCTCAACCCGCAGCCCCCTCCCACTCCGAATCCCTCAGTCCCACCCCCCAGCCTGAAGCCCCCTCTTGCAACCCAAATCCCTCATCCCCATCCCCACCCCAGAGCCTGCACCCCTAGTTAGAGCCCTCACCCCTCCCACACACCAGCTCCCTGCCCCAGCCCAGAGCCCCAGCCCACACCCTGAACCCCTCATTTCTGGCCCCACCCCAGAGCCCACACCCCTAGCTAGAGCCCTCACCCCTCCCACACCCCGTGAAAGTGAGTGAGGGTGGGGGAGAGTGAGCCACCAAGGGAGGGGGAATGTAGTAAGTAGGGGGTGGGGCCTCTGGGAAGAGGCGGGGCAGAGGCAGGGCCTCGGGGAAGGTGCAGGGATAGGGAGTTTGGTTTTGTGTGACTAGAGAGTTGGCAACTTTAGTTTCACTGTAAGATTCCTCGGTGAATGTCTCCATCACCAAAACCAGTACAACTGGGTAGTCTGCACTCTTGATAGGCCCAACACTAGAACAGCACTGGTGTGGCATGACAGACTAGTGTGACAGATGTCCCGATTTTATAGGGACAGTCCCAATTTTGCGGTCTTTTTCTTATATAGGCTCCTATTACCCCCCACCCCCGTCCCAATTTTCACATTTGCTGTCTGATCACCCTATGACAGACTGAGTTTGAGGAGCAAGGAACTATTTTGGCAGACAGCACTTTTACAAAGTATTAGTAATAAAAGAGTCTGGGAACGGAGGCTAAATGAACTGGAAAGAACAGGGCTACTGTTCTCTTACACATAATCAAGTAAGGAGATTTATGTGGCTTTGAAGAGCTCAATATTTTACACAAACAATTTTAATGTGTTGTGGAAACAGGATGCACAGGGAGTAGCATTAAGACATCACATTTGTCCTCCTGCATGTGAATGACAATCATCACTGAAGGCATCACAGTCTGTATGGGTCACTGCTCTTCAGCAAGGATAAATGGGATATCCTACTGTAACCACTTTTGTTATAAAGTATACCCCTCAGGGATAAATCCTACTAATAAAACAATTTGTTTCTGAAATGATTAGTATAAACTAATATTTTTCAAATATCTTCAAAATTATTGTTACTCCCAGTGAAGCTAAAGAATATTAATTTAGCATTCTAGATGCCATAATGAGGGATAACAATAATAGAGGAATAGGAAAACATGCCAAAAATATAGTGAGTACTTCTATGTTTTTACCCACTTAATTTTACCATGAATTCTAAATTAGGCCCCAGGAGCTCACGCCAGTCCCTCCCTACAGGATCTCTTCTTCAAATGCCAAATCATTGTTATCCATATAATTACTTAATTGTAGAAAGTTATTCTATTTATTCTTCTCACCCAATCTATTCTCTACTAGACCAAATTCCCAGTCACCAACTATCTGACTGAAATAAAATTAGTACATTTTGCCACTTTCTTTTTCTCTGAAACAGCTTGATCACTCATCTGTGATTTCTTGATTACATCTTTCAGCACAGACAATGGTAGTGTTTTGCTACAGGGCCAAACAAAATTGCTCTTAGCTTCAGAAATACTATGCTCATTAGGTTTTCAGATTTTTACCATTCACCTTGTACAGAGGACACCCTCTGTATCCTGATCTATCTGCTTTCCATCCCATCACATCTGTATGTATATTAACTGTTGTAATGTTTATCCTTGTGGCCATCCACACACCACTCATATAATACTTTGCACAAAACTTTAATATTTTTTTCTGTCTTCGTCCTATGGTGACATGTTTATGGGAAAATGCAAGCAATTACATCTGGGGCAAATGCATACTAAGATGAGGGTTAAAAGTGTATAGGAAATTAGGCATGAGTTTGAAATAGTAAAGGCTTGCAGAAAAAGCCAGAGTAATTTAGATATTTGTAAGCAAAGATATCATGTCATGAACAAAGAAAAAATATAGACACTATCTTTACATGGCTGTAGTGAGACTGCACCTGGAATATTATATTAATTCCTGGGCTCCATATTACCCAAATGATACTACCAAATTGGAGGAAGTTCAAAGAGAAAAACTGAAATGAGAGATTTGCTCAGGAAGAAACATTAAAAAGCAAATAAGTATTGCTTGGCTAAACAATTTCTAAGTGTTCGGTATAATGCAGATGAGCTGAGTTCCCTTCCCATCTTCAGCAGAGTACAACATCCTGAGTCAGTGTCCAAACTCATTCCCCTATTAATCCCCTTCAGCTAATTAGCCTCATTAATAACTTAAAACAATAATACAACTAAACCTCAGCCAAAGCTTCCTTCCTGAACTTGGCTGTTCTGAGCTTTTCCTCCAAAATCTTAGCTCCTTCTCTCAAGAGAGATTCTCCCATGCTCATACATCCAAGTTGGATTTAATGAGCCACAGTGACTCAGCAGGAATCATTCAGTATTTACCTGCAGATTTTAGATACCTGTTAACAAGGATGTTTAACAGCAAAGTCCTGCCACCCTGTTAAACAGGCCACAATAACAGTCTACACATCTAGGAAGTGTGTTAGCTCCATAGAGAAGTAGAATTATTTAGTATTCTATTCCTAGATTTTTAAGGTCAGATGAGACCACTCTGATATACTGATGTAACTAGGAGTAATGGAATATAATGAAGAATTACCAGGAAAAGCTTCCTACTAGCACTCTAAAATGTCTTCCAAGGAATTGGTGAAGTTTGTTCACTAGAGACTATAAATTTAGACTGGATAAAACACTAGAAAATATATCACAGTGCCCAGTTCTGTATTTGCAGGAAAATAAACTATATCTCTAATGGTATGAAAGGTATTGGAATAGGTTAACATTGAGTCTTACAGATGTGAAGTGTATCATACAGAAAAATCAATCTTCAGCATCAGAGCAGTAGATGGTGTAAATCAACTTAGTTCCAACTGAAGTCAATTAAGGTATGGCAATTTAGACTAGTTGATGATCTGGCCCACAAACTTGAGCAACCAAACAAAATTCATGGTTAATAGCTTCTGAAAGTATTTATTTTACTTCTATCTGACAAGCTTCCATCTGAATAGCATGTGTAGGTATTCATGCATTCCTCCTTTGTGCCACTAACCTGCACTTAAACATTGGGAAGGGGGGAGGGGTTACCAGAGTCTATGATCCTACAGAAATACAAAAAGTGGAGAGCAGAAGCCAGAATCTTAGCTGTGAATTAATTCCTCATCTGTAACAGTCTTGCCATTCCTTCTGTAAATACAGTTCCAGTAAAATACTCCGAGCCAAATTCCATTCTCAGTTACACCAATATAACTCTGGAGTAACTCCACTGATGTGAATCTGTGTTTACACTGGTGTAAGTGAGAGTAGCATATTTCCCTCTGAGGACTTGTCTAGATGAACATTTAGTGCACATGTAAATCTACCACGTAGTAGCCTGCTACACACACTAGTCCGGGCGGACTATGCTGCCACACACTAAAAGTTTCCTAGTGCACTTTGTCCTAGTCCTGTTTCAAAGCCAGGTAGATCAAAGCACACTAGGGAATTTTTAGTGTGTGGCAGCAGGGTCCACACAGACAATTAGTGTGCAGCATGCTAGTGCGAGGTAGACTTGTACCCCGGCTTGCAGTGCACTAACAATTCATCTAGACAAGCTCTGAGGCACAGCAGCGGCAGCAAGGCTCTGGGTGGATCCTGACAACACCAGTATCCTACCATTCAGGGGAAGAGTGATTCAACCTCGCCTTGAGTGTTTCTCTTTGAGTTTGAAATGTTATAATTAGTAGGGCTGGTCAAAAAAGTTGCATCAAAACTGTTTTTCAATGGAAAATTTAGTGTTTGGGTAAATTAAATTTCCCATGACATATGTACACTTTCCATGGAAAATTTTGACTTTTTGTTGAAAAATGGAACACCTGAAAACTTTTGTTTTCAGCTACAAAATTGTCACTTGGAAAAGGTGCCTCATAGAGACTGTAGTTCAGGAGCTTCAAGCCCCCATTTTGCTCTATGGGCCAGTATCCCCAGCTGGACTACTCCTCGTCTGGATGGACTCTCATGAAGTGCCATGGTGGCACAGCAAGTAGGAGGAATGTGGTCACCATGGAGATGAAATCCAGCCAGGGAAATTTGTCTGTTTCTCATTTTTAATCAAAAAGTCAAAATTCTTGATGGAAAAGCTAAATCCTAGAAGGACAATCTGAATGTCTGCAAATGTGCACAGAGCAATCCAAAATAAGCCCATCATTTCTACATCACCCTATTTTGTACAAGTGCCCATTTATAAATTTCTTAAAAGTGTACCAGCAATCACCCTAGTTGCGTAAGACAGTATATAGTCTAAAAAGGTCCTGAAACTGAAAATTTGTGACTGATTTGCATTATGTCCTTCTGAAATTCATGATCAGAAAATGTGGATGTTAGGGTCTAAAGGGATAGTTTGGGTCAAATTCTCCTAACAGCAGCATGTTTGGGGATTTGTCAGAAATTTACAGCTCTCTTATCAGCATTACCAATGTCTCAACTCTGGTTTCTGCCACATCCAGGCTTGGTAGCTTTCACAGAACCAGCATGAGGGAAAGCAGCAGGAATGGGGAGGTAGAGAAAAAAACAAAAAAGAATAAAGGCCAGAAATTATGAGAAGAAGTTTACTGTATTCTCTGCTCCAAATATGCAAGTTAAGTGGTAAAAAATAAACCCAGTATGGTATTCTGGCTAAATCAACTGTGATTTAATCTTTAATTGGGCTTGATTTTTAGTCCTTCATCTCCCAATTCCCATCAATCCCTTCCCAGCAGCACCTTAAAGACTGGAGGAACTTGAAAACATATCAAATGACAAAATGAAATAAGTGCCAGTTTTAGTCCCTTGAACTCCTTCTGACCACGTTAAATTAAGTGCAGAGTAGCTCAAATTGTTAAATACTTCTTTTACTGGTAACTCTTTACATTTTTAGTCACAACAGCCAGACTATGATACTCTTGCTTAGAGTGAGGAGAACCTTGCTCCACAAGTAATCCTACTCACTTAAGTGGGATCAATTTATGGAGCAAATTGCTAGTCGGTATGAGCAAGGGTATCAGACTATGACCCAGTGATACCAGGGATGTTGATTACAATATACAAATGAATTCATAGAATATCAGGGTTGGAAGGGACCTCAGGAGATCATCTAGTCCTACCCCCTGCCCAAAGCAGAACTAATCCCCAGACAGATTTTTGCCCCAGATCCCTAAATGGCCCTCTCAATGATTGAACTCGCAACCCTAGGTTTAGCAGGCCAATGCTCAAACCACTGAGCTACGATAATTCTAAAGTATGTTTAACAAACTACTGAAAAATTCATTTTAATATCAGTAGAGGGTTTCAGACAAAATACTAGGGGCAGTCCACTAGGAAATGCCAAGTCTTTGCTTCAACCATGGCCTCTACTGTCCTCCTTCGTCTTGCTCCATTTCTAATGTGCCTTTCTACTTTCTGTATCATCAAAGTAAAAAAACTTTCAACTCCCAGTTTGTGTACTATTCATTGTAATTGAAATAAGAAAGTAGATCTATTTTATTCCCCCTTCCCCAGATTTTCTTTTCAGAGGTACTCTGTGGCCACCAGTTCCAATGGACCTTCACCAAAAATAAGTAGACTAGTACATTTTCCCCTTAACTTTCCTTAGACAACCTCTAACTTGTCATTACACTCTTTAACTCAAACTTTTTCATTCTCTGGACTATATTTTAATACAGATTGTCTCAATGACCTCCTTCCGTTCACCATTACCTCCCTCCCTCATTCAAGATGGCATAATATTGTTAGTGTAGCTACAGCGATTGGTTACCTAGAAAAGTAAATTAAAAGTATTTGAGCCAGACATCCTCTGCTGATGTAAATCAGTGTTGCTCCAATGACTTCAGAGTTTCTCATTTTTCTCTACACCAACCCCGACTGACACCAGCTTAACGTCTGGCCCTGTATGTATCTTAACTTTATTAATGTAACACGAAGCTAGAAATGAATAAAAGAAACCACCATCATGTGACCAGCAAATGGTCCACTGACCACAATTTAAGAACCCCTGATCTAACTTCTCAGTCATTTGTGTTTCTCGTAATGAAATGCTTAGAAGTGAATGCAGTGGGACTGATGCTTCATTACACAAGTTTTACATTAGTGTAACTTCACTGAATTCAGTGGAGTTACACTGGCTTTATGCCAAATTTTCCAGGCAGTGCCCAACTACCAAGCTTCCTGTTAGAATTAACAAGCCAAAGTCTTGTATCCAACTGAAGTCAGGTGCACTTTCTGAAATCTTATCTTCAGATTCTCTTTTCCTTGAGGAGCTCCACTTCCACCTGAATTGTATAGATCTGACAACTCTGCAGGCCCATGTTTGTGATGCTTGACTAATCCCAGCAATAAAGACATAATTTGTTTTACTGCAGTAGGTCCATGTACTGCTTATCAACTCTCGTCTAACATCTTTAAATGTTAACTGAGACTATTACTTAACAGATTTTATATCAGGCTTCCGGATACATTTATTGAAGGGAAAATTAAACAGAAATTTAAAGTAACAAGTCTAAAAAGGTACCTGAAAAACTCCATGAAAGAGAAGCCATAGCCATGCTGTTCTGCAATTCCTGCACAAACCACATTTGCAGATGCTCCGATCAATGTCCCATTACCTGTAATTCAAAAAAAATTTAACGCCAGTTTATATTTGTCCTTTGCTTCTTACTCTTCCTTTGCTTTTCCATTCAGTTAGTCTAGGTTGAAGACTTTAGATCTGCTGGTTAGAAAAGAAAAATCAATTCTCTTGCATATACCTGAAAGGAAGCCATCTCAACAATAACTCTCAGCCTCTAAATAGCTTAATGCTTTCATAGCTAAGCCTCACATCATCCTCAGATTCCCAGCAAGCAAAGAGAATGGGAATGAAACATAACACCATGTAGTCAAAATGACACCAATGACCTGTATTCAGAGAAACTTTCTGATTATTGGTTTTATAAACAGAGAGGTGCCCTCAGGATAAAATGAAGAGGAGGAAGTACAGGAAAGGAAGCACATTTCTGCAACAATATGTTGAACTATTGATTGAAGGTACTAAGAAAACGGATGCATTTCTTCTGTGTGTACATGAGATTGGCAAATTAATCTCTTACATTTTCATCTCTTTTTTAAACATACATAAAATTCGTGATTTAAAAAAAAACTGAAATAGGGTGCAGACTGGTCAGAACAGATGTTGTTCATAGTGTCTCTACTAAGGTGGAATTTCAGTACCAAGGAGGTGCAGTTTATAAATAGTTAACTGCAAATGTCCTGTCTCTTTAAAACCCCTGGATCAGATCATCAGCTCGCGTAAACCAGTATAACTTCAATAGTCAAGGTGGTATACCAATTTATACCTCTCCCTCAAGAGATACCAAAGTATTGTGCTGTATTTTTAAAATGTGTGTACCTTTGAGGGGGAAGTACACACTAGATCTTGTTCCTCTCCAATTCTTTCAAGTAGTTGACCTTCTCCCATTCCATTTCTAATCCCTCCATTTCACATAAAGAAATAAATTATTCAGGTATCCAAACAGTCCAATTCATTATCCAAAGCTTTAAGTTGGGAAGGCCTGCTTGAACTCCATAAAAGTTTTGTAGCTGACTCTACCAGTCATAACTGGTGTCCTTTGCCAATAAATCTGGCCTGGAGCATTGCTGGGAAAATTACAGTACTTTCAGCATTCTCTTCTCTAAATTATATTTTGAGCAAAAGGGGCAGCCTTCTAATATAGGGCTTTTTCCAAGTATAGTAGCGCAACTCATCTGTTGTGTCCAATGGCACTATGTTTGGAATCCAGTGTTCTAAGCATGTATTTTCCCTGTGCTCCCTCTGGCATAAGATCATTCTTACATTTTGATCCAGTTACCCATTGCTGTACTGATATTTTACTGGTCTGACTTTGAGAAAACTAGATCAGAAGGTAATTAATGCTGAGGTTAATTGTTTTGACTCAGTAAGTATTCTGGGTCCTCCAGAGCTCAGCTTATGAAAGAACAGAGCTGGGGAAAGACAGTCACATGATTTTCCAAATATTAATATGCTGTGTCTGGAGATTGCAGTGACTAAGCCTGCAAACTTTCTATCATGAAGAATTATTTTGTTCACGTAGCTTTCCACATCCCAGATTACCCAGGAACAACATTACATATAGTCTAAAACACAATACAATAAAATACCCTCTTCACATTCAAGTAAAACAAAACTGTGGGGTTCAGGTATGGGAAAATAATGGAGGGGTATGAGTGTGTGAAGGTAAAAAATATGGGGCCAAGAGGGATTCTATTAAAAATAACCTTGGGGGAAGATTTATGCTTTTTCTTTTAAAGAAGATAAGAAACGGATTGGAACAGGTAATAAATAAAGTACAATTAATAAAATATTAAGAGATTTAGCAACCAAATGACCAAATTATTCAATATGCCACCTTGGCCTGATTGCCTGCTACGCTACTCCACTCCAGTGTTACATCAACAGTGGAGTTATAGCAGAATAAGACAAGAATAAAACAGTGGTGACCCAGGCCTTCATTGACAGGCAATGAGGAACACAGGGTGAGCATAATAAGATCACACTCAAGCCACCAAGCTAGCATGCTGCTGCTGCATTCTGAAGACGCTACAAGTGATGGGGATTCACTGCTAAGAGCCTCAGGATCACTAGCTAAGTAGTTATATAGTCTTAATCATGATACTATCTAAGTACCTCACAAATATTAATGGATTTTATCGTCTCAACAACTGTGGAAGGTAGGAAATTTTATAGATGGGGAACTGAGGCACAAACTAGATTAAATGTCTCATCCAAAATCCTATAGCATGTCTGTGGTTAAGCCAGGAACTGAAACCAGGTCTTCTTATTCCAGTCCAGCTTCCTTCTATATTAGAACCATTCTTCCTACTCTGGGCCCTGCATTGCTGTTGTACATTCATCATGGGGTTATAACAAGGACCCAACCTGTGCAAAATAGTGCAATTAGAAAAAACACTTTCAAACCTAGCCCAGTGCATGGCTTTAAACAGAAAGAGGATAATCCCAAATCACAATTTGGTGATTCTGCAAAAAAGCAAACTAACTTTCCTTGCACCTAGAAAGTTAAATTTTTTCACAAGTCTGTATATGCTTCTTCAGCTCCACCATCTTTCATCTCTTTTCATTTAAATTGAATTATTTCCTTGCTACTGCCCCCCTGGATTGTGTTTTTCTGTGTTTTAATTATCACATTTTTCCTATGAGTATGTTTCCCTCTTTCACTTGGGATTGCTTTTCTTTTATATTAAATTTTATAGTTCCATACTGGTTTTCTTTTCTCTGCTTCTGCACCATGAAGGAATAGCTTTGAAAAACAGTAAGTAAACATACCTTTTTTTGTTATACCTCCTTTACAATCCCTTAACTTCTCTCCATTTCCCACATTTGCTGCTCTCAGTGACAAAAGATATGCTCTAGTTCAAAAGGAATTATTTCAGGGAAGTCCTGCAGTCTGTGTTACACAAGAGTCAGACTAGATGATCACAATGGTCCTTTCTGGTCTTAGAATTTCCAAATCTCTAATAGTTTCATGGAGGAAAATAAGGTAAGCTGTTCACCCCACTGTTAAGGCCTTGATTCTGCAAAGGAATCCATATGGGGAGGGTCATTTATGCCCACCAGGAATTCCACTGATGTCACTGGGACTGCCTGGAGGGGCAAGCATGCACCCACATGGATTCTTTCATTGTATCAGGGCCTAAAGTTATAACACCATGGAGTATTCTACTAGTGGCACCAAGACTGATTTGCTGCATTGCCTCTCTCCTCCACAAAGTGACACACATACTACTTCAGAGTAGAGAGAAAAGCTAAATGACAGTGCAGCACGACAAAAAAATTGGTACCGAACCGTCAGAAGTGTATCCCCAAACTAAATAGTATCTGTCATTTGAGGGCATCCATCAACTTCTCAGTTAGTTTTCTCATTCCATCTCTGACTCTAAATGCATTAAGAAATATTTATTTAGAGATATGAAATCAAACTTGTGTCTTACATGTATACTGGTAGAAGATGTTACAAGAAGGGCAAGACACAAGAAATAGATCCAAAAGCAAATAGAGAGGAAAGAAATCAGGTGGGTAAGCTTAAAGAATTTTTAATTCCATAACAATTTGAACTAATCACTAGTTTTTTGTCCCCAAACATTTTCACAAGAGATTTCTGCTTTGATTGCAGCATATTTCTTTGCCAAATACCACCACCAAAAGAAGACAACAAAAACAATGCTACTGTAACATGATGAATCTTCATCTTCCTTCAGATTAAAGAAACGGTTAACAATATCCTCATGTCTCACTGTTGTATTTAAGTACTGTAGGGATCACCAAATAGTGGGAGATTTTACATACTGCATAGGAGCTGCAATAATGCCTAAGCATTATGAGGCATTATAAAAAGAGTTTCTGCCTTTACAATGAATTTATTTCCAAAAGTGGGGTTAAGTTGGGGGAAATCATCTTAAATATTATCTGAAAGTAGGAAGGTTATTTTCATTTGTTTGGCTTTGGGTTAGTTTGGTTTTTTGTTGTTGTTGTTCTCTGTGTTCGTGTGGTTTAATTAGAATTAGGCACTAGAGTACTTCAAATAATAATTAATAAACATTACATTTAAAAGGCCCTCTTAACTTTTATGCTAAAAATATTGCCCTAAATTTCCTCCCAAACATTCACAGGAGGTACAGTTCAAAACATACAAAACCTAAAATAAATAGGCCAGAAATTTAGATTTCTGTAAATTCAAGTTACTGTAAAAACATTCAACCTGGGCTTTATCCATAACTCTAAGAGACAAAGGAAATTTATGAAATAACTGACCTGGAAAAACTCAGACTTCAGTAAAGCAAATACATCTATCATTCTATTGCTCAAAAACCTTTTAGAGATTCTAGCCAAAGGCCAACCATAAACTCATATAATTGAAGTGAATATTGAAGCTAATAGACCCAGCACAATCTGGATTAAGGCTAGGACATGAAATTGAAAAAGCTTTAGTGGCACTGATGGATGATCTCCTGCTGTCAATGGATGGTGTGTGGAAATTCGTTCTTATCCTCTTGGACCTACCTACAGTATTTGACATTGTCAAACATGGGATACTAATGTACACCTTGAAAGCAGTGGCAGAGAGAATGTGTTAAAATGGCTTAAGACCTTCCTGGAGGGTCACAGCCAAAGAATAGTGATGGGAAACTGTACCTCCACTACTAGACCTCTCACTTGTGGAGTCCCACAAAGATCAATTCTCTCACTGGCCCTATTCAACATCTATATGCAACCACTAGTTGATCTGGTTACATGGCATGGACTTAAGTGCCAACAATATGCAGATGACCCACAGGTCTCCCTCTCCCTCACCACATATGACTATACCACTAGCACCAAGATAGCTAAGTGACTGGATGAGGTCAGCTCACAGACTGATGCTGAATTTAAGCAAGACAGAGGTTATGCTGGGGGAGAGAGGAAAGAACTTTGATGTGTTTGCAGCTACAGTGCAGTCTCCTCTGGTTGAAGGTGAAGACTCAAAATTAGTTGATTTGGTCTGTAGTTTAGGAACACTCCTGAATTCCTCACTGATACTAAGCTCTCACACAGCAGCATCTGCAAGTAATGCTTTTTACCATATCCAGTTGGCTAGGAGATTCCATCTCATCCTGCTGGATCTGGCCTCAGTTATAAATGTCTTTGTCATCTCTCAGCTGGACTACAGCATTGTTATAGATCTGGTCATGAAGCTGTCAACCCTGTAGGAAATTCCAACTAATACAGAATGCAGCAGTACATCAGAACTGTCCTCCACTATTGACACTGGCTTTCCATAGAATATTGAGTCAAGTTCAAAGTCTCAGTCATTATCTTCAAGGCACCTCATGGACCAGGCCCAGAATATGTAAAATGTTGCGTAAAGCTCTGGGATGAAGATCGTGATTGACAACTCCACTCCTCAGTCACAATGGAACTTTCTACCACAAAGATAAAGCTCATCTGTGCATGAGACAGAGCTATTTCATGAGCTAGTTTGAGATTGTGGAATGAACTCCCACAGAAACTAAGGGCCATTATAAACCCAAACAACTTCCTCTCCAAGTGCAAGGTGTGCTACAACCTGGCAGCATGTACATTAAAACAGAAACAAAATCCTACCAAATCAAAACACTATATTGCATGCATTCTTCTTCCCCTTGGAAGAGGATGAGAGAATTAACCACGCATAACAGATGTTAGTCACAATGCACTGCAGGAAGGAGTAAGGGCCGTATAAGAACCTACAAAAATAAAATAGAATAGACTCATTTTAGAACTGCTTTAGTTTTGTGCAGTCATTATGCAGAAACAAGATAAAAGTTCTTTGCAGGATATTTGGTGATAAATATGATATTTCTGATCTACTTTTCAAGGCATTTAAGGTCCTCAAATGTCAGTTCTGTTTGTGTGCTCAGATAAATATTCCTACATGGAATGTAAAAGCCTGGATTAGCCCCAAGTACAAGAAAATAAATTGACAGTTTTGGCCAAGGATAACACAATTAAGAATGATTCAGAAACAAAAGCCACATATTTAAATGAATTCTAAGTATGCCCAGCCTTTGCTTTCTTCTTCCCAGCTGACTAAGAATTAGTACCTCTGTGAGGGTGACCAGACATGTGGTTTGGTACGCCAGATTGGGTAGTTCCATTGAGTGGATGTCGGTTCAATTCACGTGACAAGAGGGTAGGAGTATTTGCTTATATTATCTAAACAAAATTCTCATTTAATAAATTCTGGTTCAGGCTTCCCACTCACTTTTGAAGCAAAATATTCTCGGTGTACCTCAAAATAGGCAAAGTGATGTGTAAGGTTAAACAGCCATAATGCATTCAGTTTCCTACATACAATAAACTGGTCTCACAAATCTGGCTACAGAAGTTAACATTAAATGAAGGTTCTTATTAGCCCTAGAATAGACAGCCATCACATAGGTTAGCTAACTTTCTATGTTTCACAAAAGACCCATTCAAATTTGCCACTTTAAGCAGAATCAGTTGACATGCATTTATGAAACTGCATTCCTGATCTTGTATACTTTTATTTGTATAGTTTGTGTGCACTAAAAAATTAAAAATCACCAGCAACATTTTTTTTTTTTTTTTTTTTTACAATAAAGAGCTGGAGGGGCATGAAAAATTAAATCATCGACTTGAAAGATTTTTATCCTTACTAATTGTTCTGAAAACAACCAGCAGTCGGGAGGGGGAGGGAAATAATCACAATTTGTTTCATGATTATATCTGACTTCAACTAAGCCTGGCTCTGGAATCTTAGAAGAGCTTTACTTAAATTAGTTAGGTCTCTTTCTGTGCTCTTACCCCAACTTGCTACTTCGGTGTACAAACCCAAGATGAGCATTACAGGTTACAGCACATGGATATGAATTACTATAAGAGATTTCAGTCATGAAAACGAAATATTTTTTCTAACAATATCTTTTGGGTACCATGTTTCTGCATCAAGGTCCTGAGTGGATTACATTTTTATCTGTGCATGGAGTCTACAGGAAAACATGCAGATAAATTAAATGTTTTAGCTAACGTTCCCAGACTGAATTACATGCACACTAGGGGCCTGATTCTGAAACACTTATGCACTTAGCAGCAGTCTCACTACTTCCATGAGGCCACCTTGTGTAAGTAAGTAAGTATTGCAGGACTCAACCTTAATTGTTGGGGTTGTGGGAAAATCAGCAATCAAAATTTCTGCTATGCAAGAAAAAGTGTAGTTCTGTTGTTTCACAAGCTTGAGCTTGAGGGACACAAGGCAGGCTGCGGCAGATCCTTTGTGCATTACTTTACTATCTCCCGCTGTGAACAAACCAGTAAGCGTCTCTCTCTAATGTAAACATCTATAACATCAAGATATGAAATCTGAGACAACAACAGACACATCTCTCAGAAAAGGCAGCTTACATAGCACTGAAATAGAAATGCAGCACTATCAATGGGGATAATATCAATAGTCTACTCCAGGGGTGGGCAAACTTTTTTGCCCGGGGCCACATCTGGAAATTGTATGGTGGGCCATGAATGCTCACGAAATTGGGGCTGGGGTGCAGGAGGGGGCTCTGGCTCTGGCTGGGAGTGCGGTCTCTGGGGTGGGGCCAGAAATGAGTTCAGGGTGCAGGAGGGGTCTCCTGGCTGGCGCAGGGTGTTGGGGTGCGGGAGGGGGTCAGGGGTGCAGGCTCCAGACAGTGCTTACCTCAAGCAGCTCCTGGAAGCAGCGGCATGTCCCCTGTCCAGCTCCAATGTGGATGTGCAGCCAGACAGCTCTGCCCATTGCCCCATCTGCAGGTGCCGCCCCTGCAGCTCCCGGCCAATGGGAGCTGCGGGTGTGGTGATTGGGGCAGGGGCAGCACGTAGAGCCCCCTGGCTGCCCCTAAATGTAGGAGCCAGAGGGGGGACATGCTGCTGCTTCTGTGAGCCTCAGCCCAGGCGCACAGAGTGGCCTCCAACCCCACTCCCTGGCTGGAGTGTGGGAGCAGGGCATGCCCCCCAGACTCCGCTCCCCAGCAAGAGCTCAAGGCCTGGATTAAACTGGCTGGAGGGCCGCATGTGGCCAGCGGGCTGTAGTTTACCCATCCCTGGTCTACTCCCTGGTATTTTATCCATTTATGCACCTGAAATGAAGGCTCATTCCACTGAAAGCCTTTAATATTGTAGACCACCAACATTTTACACATTTTTTGTTGTTCATAATTCTATGACTCAGAAGCTGGGACTTCAGCCAACTGAACTCAGAAAGCAGGACTTTCAACTTGATCCTCGAATCAGCCATGTTTCAGGTTCTTTGTTTAAAATGCTTCTATAACTCCTGTTGTTATGACCAACATGCTGGCCATGACCCCTCTACTATTGAAACCTTGTGGTATGTTACATATTATGCATGAATACTCTCAATAGCATAGTAGTAAAATGGTTATAAAAAGAATGCCTTTCTATACTGGTCAGCAAAACTATGCTTGAATCCTGATAGCACTGTCGCTATGACCATGATTCAATCACTGCCTGGATAAGGTTTTTCCTGTTTCCTCTCCCTCCACTGATTTTTCAATATTCCTACCAGCAGCACCAGCTGTTGTCAGTGACTTTCCAAAACAGGGGCCAGATCTAGGAAAAGGCTACCTCAGCAGAGTGAGGGATCTGGAAAGATTAAGTGTTTTCTGCTGCAATAGAATTTAAAAGCATGATACTACTTCCCCCTCTGCTCGGGCTAGAAGTCCCCAGGACATTCAAGCTGAATGTAGTTGCCAGTTTTATATTGTAGATCAGTTCACTCTCTTATTTCAGTGTGTCACCAATACAAGACAATGTGTTTAAATGCTCACAATAATCTGAAATATAGACAGTACAAGCTTCAAGCAAAGGACATGCTGAGATTCATGACAAGTAAATATATTAAGAAAATAAATACAATTAAATAAACCTACATTTGTGTTTTAGGAATCCAAAATGCCAGCTGTGCTGTCCTCCAATCATTAGTCTATTACTAATTTGCAAAGCTTGCATAGCAAATAATTGCTTTCCACAAAGAGAAAAATCATTAGTACAAGTAAAGGTACTGCAGTACTTTAATTTCATCCACAGTGTAAATAGCATCAAATTAGTGTTACATTTTCTGTAGATTCTTTACTAAATCAGTTCAGAGCTGAACCATTAAACTATTCTTCCTTTCTTTATATCATGACATAGGACCCTTTTAAAAACACAAGATGCACAATGCAGTAAATATGAAACCCCATGGATACAGAACAAGTAGATTACCCTTCATCCTATCCACAAACTATTGATTCTGCCTCTATGTATAGTTGACAGGGCAATTTTTAAAAAAATTTCAAATATTTGTCCCTCAACCCAAAATATACATATATAGAATCATGTTAAAACTATGGTGTTTGTATTTGGGATTGGTGAAGAGTATTTTAAAAGTTGTTTGTTGCAACTGTCTTTAAATAAAATGCTGTGCAGTTCAAGGTCTCAATTCCGATTTTGAAACCCCTTATGGATTGATTGTAGCCACCTGACACAACACCTCACTCTTAGTGGCCCCAGCTTCCAATGACAGCAACATTCTACCGTTGCCATGACACTGACATTAATAATAGGATGCTTCTGAGTGCAGAAGAAGCGACTTTCATAGTAGATGCACCAAGATTGTGGAATTCACACTCTTAAGTGACAAGACTCTTCAAAAACACATACACAAAGGCACCAAGCACCCATGCTCCCTCACACACCAACCTGTAAACAAAGCAACCTATTTCTCCTACAAGCTGGGAAGGGCGAAAGAGAAATGGTTGTTATTTCTATTGTTAAATGTTTTGGAGACTCTCAGATACTAAAGTAGGGGACAATATAAAAATCTACATAAGTCTGGAAGAAAAAGCTTTCATCTGTATGTTATTCTTTTAAAACAGAATATTATCATTCCTTTGGGGGAATATTTTCATGTTATTTTCTCTCTCTGCTTTATTTTTATTTGTGGAGTAATCAAAGATTCTGATGTGTGGGATTTAATTTATGGGAAATGTCTTGTGTTTTTGATTTTTCCTTTCATCCTTAATTAATAGATCAATTTTAATAGGGTGTTTAACTGAAAAAAATAATTTCTGCATTTAAAATGACAATGTAATTGCCATTAAATACCATAGATTTTATCATTGGTTACTCAACATTTTATTTATTAAAATCTTTTCAATTTATCTTCAAGTAATCCAATCTTCAGCTATGACCATGTGAAAGATTTAGTAATATTACCCAAGCAGTTAGTCAAAACTCTGGACCTTGCAGGTGCTCCAGCTGGAAGTAGAAATTGACACAGAGTCTGGTATTTTCTTTAATGTAATCTCGTGTATTTACAAGGAATGTACAAAGTCATGTTTCTCAGAACATAGGAGGAATAAAATTGCAGGAGACAATTCCTTTATTTGCTGTTCCAACCTTGCCTTTCCAGCCAGCACTGTGCATTCAAAAAGCATTTTCTCTTAGCTTTATCTTGGGGCCACATTATTGTACTTCCAGGCTGCCTCGGCTTGACTTTCTCTCTCTCTGCTTCTTTCTTGCTCCTGTCCCTGTGTTGTCACTGCTGTGCTGTGCCTCTCTCTCTCACACACACTTACCTCCAAAACAATCCCCTGTTGAAACCTCTCAGCCTGAATCATTTTAGAATTCCTGATTGGTCTTGGGTGTGCCTTTGACTTAGAGGCCACTATTGTTTCTTACAATTAACCTGAAATAAGGGCAACTGTTAAACTCATCAGTCTGGGGAGGAGTTGGGTGACCAGATGTCTCAGTTTTATAGGGACAGTCCTGATATTCGGGGCTTTTTCTTATATAGGAGCCTATTGTCCCCCACCCCGTCCTGATTTTTCATACTTGCTATCTGGTTATCCTAGGTGGGAGTTACGTGACCTGTAGAGAAGATGGCTCCCCTACGCACTAAACCTAATCAATTAAGGGCTCCTGGGTACCTAAACTACAACCTTCTGTCAGAAATTTACTAATTAGAAGAGAGGGACCATTTTTGTTGTGTTATTAGGGATCCTGCTAGGAAAAATAGAAACACTGAGGGTATGTCTACACTGTAATTAAAAACTCGTGGCTAACCTGTGCCAGCTGACTCAGGGTCAGGGGCTCAGGCTAAAGGGCTGTTTAATTGCTGTGTAGATGTTTGGGCTCAGGCTGGAGCCTGGACTCTAGGACCCTGGAGGCGGGAGGGTCCCAGGGCTTAGGCTGCAGCCTGAGCCCAAATGTCTACACTGCAATTAAACAGTCCCTTAGCCCAAGCCCCGCAAGCCTAAGTCAGCTGACATGGGCCAGCTGTGAGTGTATAATTGCAGTGTAGAAATACCCTAAATGACCCAAGCTTGAGTCTCCAAAGAAAGCTAATGTCAAGGAAACTCAATAGTCTCTCAGACAGGACTTTGCAGCTATGAAGGACTTTCTAACTACTATATTTGATCTTTTATCTTAAGATATACATGAGCTCTCTAAAGATGTGGGAGAAGTCAAAGCACGTTTGACCTATTTAGAGAATAAATTACAGAAAACTGCCATAGAACTGAAGAAGGTTAAAAGGGAGAATGCTTTCTTAAGGCAAAGACTAAGCAGTCTTGAGGAGACACAGGAAATCTTGAAAACAGATCACACAGGAATAATTTGTGGTTAGTAGGCATCCCTGAAGGGCTGGAAGGAAAAATCATGATTAGCTTTCTCCAGAACACACTCTCTGAGGTACTGGGATTGGATCCAGTTTGCCTCCCCTGGAGATTGAAAGGGTTTATTGAGTGGCAGGGGCCAGAAGGAGAGAGTACAATAGCCCCAGACCTGTCATTTTTCAATTGCTAAGATGTAATAACAAAGTTATGTCTACTACTAGGTAAAAAGGGACACTTATGAATGATGATTTTATATTTTCTTTGTTTCCAGACTTCTCTGTAAATTTAAGCAAGAAGAGAGCATCATTTAATGGCATCAAAGCAGCTCTCAGAGCATCAGCTATTAAATACAGCCTCAGATATCCAGCCATTTTCATAATGAAGATGACAGATTCTGTGAAATACTTCAATACTCCTTTGGCTGCTTGGCAAGCAGTATTAGATTTGAGACCAGATCTCACTAAGGGTAACTGCATGATCCTCTCATAAAGGAAAAGTAAATGGAGAGTATAGCCCTGAAGAAAAGGAACCTGTGATTGGGAAAACCAGGCAGTATTTGACATATTTGATATTTTAGTAGTGTTTAGAGTATAGTTAGTAGTGACATGCAAGATATTTAGTATAGCTTGAGAATCAATATTTTCAATATATTGATAAGCCAATATAAAAATATCTATACATTCACAGTAATTATATTACTCTTATCTCCTTTCCTTATATGCACTTATATTTATAACTATATGCATGTTGATTTATATATTTATAATATATACATGAAGCTAATATATTCATAATTATTTATTTGAGTATTATTTGTGACTACCTGTATCACTTTGTACGGACACTTGTAATTTTACATTTCTATCCATACTTAAAAGTTTATGTATTTATCATATGTATATAGTAATAATATATTCATATTTGTTTGCACACATTATCATTTGTCACTTTTTTCCATTAATCTAGTGAGGTAACTATTTATATACCATGTGCATATTAACATTTATATACTATATGCTACTACTTATGCATTCATATCTCTGAAGCAATAAGTTTCATTCATTTATATACTTGGCATACATTCATATTTTGGTAAATATAGGTATATTTCTGGGAGATTCCTAATTAATTCATATGGGGGGGTGCAAGGGTGGGTTTAGGCATATGCCATCTGGGATCTGAACATGATTGTATTAGCAGTCTGCGATGTTAAAGATAAGGTGGGTGGTGTATGATTTTTGTTTGTTTTTCTTAATAGAAAAAGACATGCAAAGGCTTTCAATCTACTGGGCATCAATGAGCAGCTGAACAATCACTAATTTTTCATGAACGCTATTAAGTTTTGTTCCTGGTAAGTAGGGGTGCTTAATGAATCCTACAAAAAAATCAAAAGTTTGGGGCACTTAAAATCAAACTAATGTCAGATAGTTTTCCTTCAGGAGACCAATTAAAGGAATGAAGATGTAGACAGAATTAAAAAACTGTGGGTAGGACATGACTATCACTCCTCTTTCAACTCCAGAAGCAGGGGGGTAGTGATACTAATCCACAAGAGCCTAACTTTTCAATTTATTCAGTCATGGTAAAAGCCGGAGGGCGGATTCGTAATAATTGGAGACATTTTCAATACTATGAGATTAATTCTGGAGCGTGTATATAATCCTAATGATGGAAATACACCCTTTCTTGCCAAAATATCTGATTTTCTTTCCAGCAGAGCTGATGTCCCAGTGTTATTAGGATGAAATTGGAATGCTGTCATGGATGATATCATAGACAAAGCGCAGTGCTTTAGATGAAAATCTCAGAACTTGTTGGCACACCATCCATTATCCCTACTGAAGGATATTGGACTACTGGATACTTGGAGACTGAAGCATCCTATGAAGCATGACTACGCATATTTCTCCACCTCATGCATCCTATTCCAGATTAGATTTATTTATGATATCTAAGCAGGGGTGAAAGTAATTTAAAGGATTTACTGGTATGCCAGAGTCCTGAGCAGGGAGTCGGGGCCTCAACCGGAATAGGTGGGACCTCAACCGGAAAAGGCATGGCCTTTGAATCCCTGGGCCCTTTAAATCGAGACTTAAAGGGCCCAAGGCCCCGTCTGTGGTAGCGGCGGCTGGGAGCCCTGGGCCCTTTAAATCACCAGGGCTCTGATGGCGATTTAAAGAGCCAGGGACAGTAGTGGGAGCCCTGCGCCCTTTAAATCACTGCCAGAGCCCTGGGCTACCGCCGCTACCCCAGGGCTCCGGCAGCTGGGCTCTGGTGGCAATTTAAAGGGCCCGGGGCTCCCACTACTGCATTGGAGCCCCTGGCCCTTTAAATCACCACCAGAGCCCCCCTGCCGGAGCCCCGGGGTAGCGGCGGTGGCCCAGGGCTCTGGTAGTGATTTAAAGGGCCCAAGCCTCCCAGCCGCCACTACCACAGCAGAGCCCCGGGTCCTTTAAATTGCCGCTGGAGCCCCGGGCCACCACCGCTACCCCAGGGCTCTGGCAACGGGGCTCTGGTAGCGATTTAAAGAGCCCAGGGCTCCGGCTGCTGTGGGGAGCCCCAGGCCCTTTAAATTGCCGCTGGAGCTCCAGGGCTCCGGCAGCGGGGCTCTGGCAGCAATTTAAAGGGCCAGGGGTTCTGCTGTGGATGCGGCAGCGTGGCGCCCCAGGCCCTTTAAACCACCACCAAAGCCATGGGGCTCCCGGCTACCGCTCCTACCTGGGGGCTTCAGCAGCAGGGCTCTGGCGGCAATTTAATGGGCCTGGGGCTCAAGCCACTGCCAGGAGCCCCAGGCCCTTTAAATCGCCAGCTTGGGGAAGCTGCCCCCTGCTGGTATGGTCGGCGGTATACCAGCTCTTGCCGGTACACCGTACCAGACCATACTGACTTACTTTCACCTCTGTATATAAGGTGCTATCTCCTGCATGTCTGGAGATGTAAGCTGGTAGCATCATCATCTATGATCATGCTCTAATCCACTGGTGGGCAACCTGCGGCCCATCAGGGTAATCTGCTGGCATGCCAACAGACTGTGTTTTTACATTTGCATGGTCACCAGCAGCTCCCAGTGGCTGGGGTTCACCGTTCCTGGACAATGGAAGCTGCGGGAAGCGGTGTGGGCCACAGGGACGTGCTAGCCGCCACCTCCCACAGCTCCCATTGGCTGGGATGGAGAGCCACGGACCACTGTCTGGCAACCTGCCAGTGGATTACCCTGATAGGACACATATGGCCCATGGGCCGCAGGTTGCCCACCACTTCTCTAATTTCTCTTCACATAGATTCTACAAGAATTGCACAATTCTACTTGTGCCATAGTGCTACAAGAGCCTCAAGTCAGAAGTTAAACACACATTTACTTAGAGACTCTAAATTTCTTCAAATGATTGCAACATCAATTATCAACTTATTGAAGGAAAATACAAATACAATCTCCTCTACTATAATGTTATGGGAAGCACTGAAGGCAACCTTAAGGGGAGAATGCATAAAATTCACATCTGAAAAGAAGAAAGGCATAAATTACTTAATTCTTGGCAGAGAAAGTTGTTAAATTTGAAAGAAAAAAAACTAAAGTAGACACCCAAAATAACGAGCTCCTGCACCTCTCTCACTACCCCAAAATACAAATACAATGAATATATGTCTTCCTGGAACAAATTCATGCTTAATAGAGTTAAAAAGATGCATTCTGAATGGGGGGGATAAAGCAGGCAAACTAGAGAGGAAAGATAAAATGGCTTCATCCAATAATTCTATATCCTCTTTGCTATAGGACAATGGTCTTTCTGTTCAGAATGTAATAAAAGTAACAGACAATTTAAATATCTTTATGCTAACCTTTAAACATCATGTTGAGTTCAGCGGCAAACTATATGACCAATACATTCCTACTACATCAAACTTGTGTATTTGGTTGTCATGGTTTTTGTTCCTATGGCAACTGAGTTAGATTATTAGGGGATAGCCCAGCCAGTTTCGGCCGGTTGGGTGAGCTCTGTGTCTGTAAATAAAATGGTAGTTTTGTTAGCTGTCTGGCCTCAAGGGATTTCTTCCTAAACCGGCTGCCACTTGTTATATCCTTGGGGGCAACGAGGGTGGGATTCCGGTGCTGCTCCAGTAACAGAAGGAAGTAGAAGTCAAGGTAAAGAACAAACAAACAAAAAAGCTGCTTGTTTGCACTGACTGTGAAAGTGAAACTAAAAATCATAGCTACTCTGACCAGGCCACTGGAACCTTTTGATGAGAATATAGAGTAGTGGCATGTGTATACTGAGCGTTTTGAGCTTTTTGTTATTGCAAATGACATTAAAGAAGCGAAGAAGGTGCCAATATTCTTAAGTGTTGTAGGGGCTAAAACCTACTCCCTGCTACGCAGCTTACTAGACCCTGTTAAGCCAGCGACTAAATCTTACAGTGACATTGTGGAAATCCTGGGGTCCCATTTTTCCCCAAAACCACTGGTAATTGCCGAAAGATATAGGTTCCACAAAAGAGACCAAAAGGAAGATGAAACAGTTGTACAATTTGTAGCAATTTTTAAAAAGCTAGCAGAACACTGTGAATTTAAGGAGATGTTAAATGATGCCCTGCGTGACAGGTTAGTGTGTGGCCTCTACAGTGAAGCTATACAGAAGCGCCTACTGACAGAGGCTCAGCTTACCTTACAGAAGGCTGTTAATATTGCTGTCTCCATGGAACTGGCTACAAGGGAGGTGCAATACATCGGTGCATCCCCTAGGGTGCAAAAAGTGTCACAAGAACCGACCCACAAAACTGTGCAGAGTCAAGAATGTTACCGCTGTGGTAAGCCGGGTCACCAGGCATCAGAATGCTGGTGTAAGGACCTGGTGTGTCGACACTGTGGCAAAAGGGGACACATTGAGTGTGCCTGTAAACAAAAGAAAAAGAGGCCTGTGATCTGGCCGACAAAAAGAGGAACCCTGCATACCCTAGAGCAGACCCAGGATGATCAAGGTGACACCTCATCGCAAGAGGAAGTGCCACTGCATGTTTTGTCTTTGGCAATGGGCTCACATGAATACTGGGTAACCCTGTTGTTGGATGGCAAACCTATACGCATGAAACTGGACACCGGTGCAGCCATCTCACTGGTCTCCGAGACTGTGTATAAAGAAAAGCTACAGCATCTTCCGCTTAAGGCAACAAAAACTGTTCTGAAGACGTATACGGGAGAAGCTGTGCCCATGTTGGGCACTATTGATGTTAAGGTGGAGCTCAATGGACAGGCTGCTAAATTGCCACTGTTTGTGGTGAGAGGTAACTACCCAGCCTTAATGGGTAGGTCTTGGCTTGGGAAGATTCAACTGAACTGGGCAGAAGTGCACCGGATGACTAAAGAAGAAACCAGTCTAACCCCTATACTAAGGAAACATGCTGCTGTTTTTGGAGATGATTTGGGAAGTATGAAGGGAATCACTGTGACATTGAACATTAAACCTGACAGTCCACCAAAATATCTGAAAGCCCGAACTGTGCCATATGCCATCAGGCCGAAAGTCGAAGCGGACCTAGAGCACCTGGTCACCAATGGAGTCCTAATACCAGTTACCCATAGCTCATGGGCCACTCCTATCGTTCCAATAGTGAAGAAAGATGGCTCTCTCCGGATTTGCGGTGTTTTTAAAGTCACTGTCAACCCAGTTTTGTGTGCAGAGCAATACCCGCTTCCCCGCATCGATGACCTCTTCGCAGGCCTGGCTGGGGGACAAAAGTTCAGTAAGATTGATCTGAGTCAAGCATATTTACAGATGCACGTTGATGAAAAGTCCCAAGAGCTGTTGACTATTGTGACTCATAAGGGGCTTTATCGATACTGTTGCCTACCCTTCGGAATAACGTCTGCTCCCGCCCTGTTCCAGAGGGCTATGGACCAGATCTTGTGTGGCTTGTCAGGAGTTCAGTGCTATCTGGATGATATCCTGGTCACTGGAAGAAATGAAGAGGATCACTTAAAGAATTTAGAGGCTACCCTACAAAGACTGGAAGAGTATGGCCTACGAGTTCGCAAAGACAAGTGTGAATTCTTCAAGCCCTCTGTTGAATATTTGGGACACATCATTGATTCTGCAGGTCTTCATAAGGCCCCTGCAAAAGTTAAAGCTATTGTGGAGGCTCCCCCACCTCGAAATGTAAGCCAGCTGCGCTCGTTTCTAGGACTCCTGAACTATTATGGAAAGTTCATCTCACAGTTAGCCACACTGCTAAAACCACTTCATGAGCTCCTTGGGCAGAACAAGGCCTGGAAGTGGTCTGAAGCCTGTGATGTTGCATTTAACAAAGCTAAGGATGCATTGCTAAATTCTGAAGTTCTAACGCACTTTGATCCATCCTTACCCCTACAATTGGCCTGCGATGCCTCCCGTTATGGAGTGGGAGCAGTCGTGTCACACATTATGCCTTCAGGAGAAGAGAGACCTATTGCTTTTGCTTCACGCACTCTAAGCAAAGCAGAAACTAACTACGCCCAAATCGAACGTGAGACATTAGGAATTGTTTTTGGAATTCGGAAGTTTCATCAGTACCTGTTTGGGCGAAAGTTTACTCTTCTCACAGACCATCGACCTCTGACGTCAATTTTTGGACCCTACACAGGCATTCCCCCATTAGCTGCTAGTCGTATGCAACATTGGGCATTGTTACTTTCAGCACACACATATGAAATCAAATATCGGAAATCCACTCTGCACGGCAATGCAGATGGCCTCTCAAGGTTGCCTTTGCCGGTCAAACATCAAGATAGTGCCCAAAAGGAAATCTTCTACTTTGAACAGGTAGAGAATACACCCATCACTGCTACTCAGATAAAGAAGGCAACTCGCGTTGACCCAGTATTGTCCAAAGTTATGGACCTGGTGATGCATGGAAAATCTCAACAAACCTCTCCGTTCTCACCCGACCTTGTTACCTACATGTCCAGGAGGACGGAGTTATCGGTGCAATCTGGTTGTTTGTTGTGGGGGAGGCGTGTCATTATTCCACCACCACTGAGATCACAGATGTTAGAACAGCTACATTCCGGTCACTGTGGAATAGCGCGCATGAAGGAAATTGCACGAAGCTATTTTTGGTGGCCTGGATTGGACAGTGCTATTGAAGAGAAGGCAAAAGCTTGTATGTCATGTCAGGGTGTGAGGAATGCACCCCAGTGGGCACCCCTACATCCATGAGACTGGCCTGAAAACCCGTGGCAACGTATTCACATTGACTTTGCTGGCCCCCTTGAAGGAAGCATGTTCTTGGTGGCAGTAGATGCCCATTCTAAATGGCCAGAAGTCTCTATAATGCAGTCCACTACTGCAGAGAGTACTATCCAAAAACTACGAGGACTCTTTAGTCGTTTTGGTCTGCCAGAACAACTTGTGAGCGACAACGGACCGCAGTTCGTCTCTCAGGAGTTTCAAAATTTTATGAAGGCAAATGGGATACAAATGACCCATTTTATGAAGGCAAATGGGATACAAAATTTTATGAAGGCAAATGACCACATCACGTCAGCACCATATCATCCATCCACCAACGGATTAGCTGAAAGATTTCTGCAGACAATGAAACACGCTTTGAAATCAGCAAGGGGACAACACTCCATTCAAAAGCGTCTGGATACCTTCTTACTTTTCTACAGAAACAAACCTCATGCTACAACCAAGGCATCTCCGGCCTTTCTAATGATGGGACGACAGCTGCGCACTTGCTTTGATCTGCTGAAACCTTCTGAACCCCGACAAATTGTGCAACATCTGCAGCAAAATCAAGTTATCAGACGGGCACCCAGAGCAAAAGAGCGAACCTTTAGCCCGGGACAGCCAGTTTTGGCTCGGAATTATACTTCCAGAGCTAAATGGGTCCCTGCCACAATCATCACTCAAACAGGACCTGTTTCCTACACAGTCCGGACTGCAGAGAATCTTACCTGGCGGCGACATGTAGATCAGCTGTTGCCAGGTCATGCCAGTCCTCAGGACACATCTGCAGTTGAGTGGTCTGACTTCACCACTTCTGGTGAGACACTGAATCACAAATCACCTGTTTCTGACTGTTCTCCTCCATTACTGCCGGCAGCTGAGATACCCCTTTGCCCAGCACAAGCTGATACCACCTTCTCACCTGTTCGTGCTGCGGACCCAGAGCCCATGGTACTTTCGGGTGCAACAACACCAGAAGTTCGCCGTAATCCACCTAGAGACAGAAGGCCTCCTCATCGGCTGGATCTTTAGCTAGGGCGAACCCACGGTTATGGGGCAAAATAATCCCCAGGGTTTAGCCGGGAATGGAGGCAGTCTACCCTCCTTCTCTAGTCTAGTGTGTGTTTTATTTAGGGGATGTCCTTATTAGGGGGGGAGGAATATGTTGTGTATTTGGTTGTCATGGTTTTTGTTCCTATGGCAACTGAGTTAGATTATTAGGGGATAGCCCAGCCGGTTTCGGTCGGTTGGGTGAGCTCTGTGTCTGTAAATAAAATGATAGTTTTGTTAGCTGTCTGGCCTCAAGTGATTTCTTCCTAAACCGGCTGCCCCCAAGGATATAACAAAACTGATTATATGGAGGCAGATATCTCTCTACTAGAAGATATGCAGGCAATTGGCTCGCTCAACTTGGGCAAAGTGCCTGGTGCTATGGCTTTCCAGCAGAATTCTACAAGACCTTAATCAATTAGCACTGATACTGTCAGCAGCCTTTAATGAAATATTTAGCAGAGGAATAATGTCACGGGACATGAAAACAATGACGATTACCCTAATTGAAAAAAAATAGGACAGTGGTCACTCTGGCGATTACCGCCCCATCTCTCTGTTGAACACAGATTATAAAATTCTGACAAAGATTCACATTTCACTGCTCCATCAATCATTCATGCAGACCAGGTGGGTTTTAGTCATGGCAAATTAGCAGCAGACAATAATTGGAAGATATTCCACTTAATCCAGCAGGCACAAACAATTGATGTTCCAGCTGCTATCCTACCGTTAGATATTGGAAAGGTCTTTGATCAAGAGGAATGGCCATGCCTACAAGTGATCCTGAGAAAATTTGGATTTGGAGCTTAATTTCTGATCTGGATTGATATTATTTACAAATCACCCATTGTATCTGTTCTGACAAATGATGTGACTGCCTTCCTTTTTCAGTTAAAATGAGGAACACATCAGGGATGTCATCTATCACCTCTACTATTTGATATACCTATGGAACTGCTAGCAGCGTATATCAGACAGACACCTTCCACTGAAGGAATTACCATCTGGGATAAAGAGTAAAGATTAGTCTATATGCGGATGACATTCTGCTTACTCTCAAAAATCCCTTCTCTTCAATTCCATCACTACTATCTGCAATAAACTACTTCAGTGAGATATCATGATTTCAGATAAACTGGAACAAGTCTCAAGTGATGGCTATTTCTCATAGACCAAATCCATCTCAAATACTATCATTCCCCTTTCATTCATACATAGAGATAACCTACTTATGCCTCAGGATATGCTCTGATTTATCAAAGATAGTATCTGCAAACATGGATGTCATACTTAGAGAAATGACAAAAGACAGAGAAATAGTGTTCACTACCAATATCTTTATTGGGAAAGGTAGAAGCTATTAAAATGAATGTAGGGCCAAGACTGATATATATGTTTAGCTTAATTAAACTTAAATGTCCTGCTTCAACTTTCACAAGCATAAATAGAGTTGTCCAACAATTCTTATGGAATTTGAAGACACCCCGGATATCCACAAGATACTTAAGAAATCATGGCTAAATGTGGGGAGATTTCCTAATTTGTATTTATATCACCTGACTTTTCAACTAAGATTTTTAATAAGATGATTCTGTCCCACCAACTCTTTCCAAGCCCCATTGTGGCTTGAGAATGAAGAAAAATTAGTTAACCCCTTTGGCTTTCTCTCTGCACATCCATTTTTTAAATGGTTGCCTGCACCTTTAAGGAAAAATACAATATTTATCTCCTCCTGACGCATTCTTCAGAAAATCCAGCCCTCCTTTCATGCCAATCTGGAATAATACCCAATTTAACTTTGCTAATAGCTCAAAACTCAAATCCACTTGGCTAACCAATGGCATATTAACCATAAAAGATATTACTGAATGGACTACTTTAGCCTCCATTACATATCTTTGTGGCAAATACCAGCTATTAATAAATCAAGGTCCTTTCTACAATAAGCTTCAACTCAAAATTATAAAGGACCTGGGGAATTGTTGGCAGGCCACAAATAACATTCCACTTGAAGTGCACCTGAAAAAGAATATTAGCCAAAAACATTTTGTGGGTAACACAAACAAATGGCTGAACTCCTTGATTTATCCTACTAACTATACCATAAAAAAATGGGAGAAGACACTAAACATGTCCATTTCTTCTCTTAGGGGGAATAATATCTGGCACAATATATGCAAAACATCCAGTTCTCTGTTTTTGCATTTCTTTCAGAACAAAATTCTAAATAGATATTATTGGACTCCTGAGTGATTGCATAAAACTGGACTCGCCCCACATAGTAAACATTGGAGATGTGATAGCTCCAGTGCAAACTGCTCTCATGCAGTCTTTGAATGTCAAAGTATATCCACTTTTTTGAAGGAAGTGTATGGTGCTCTTCCTTAGTATGGTAGGTATTTTTCCTACATCAAGCCTCTGTGTTTTAGACATTCTAGAAGATCCACCCTGTCTGAGTAATACCAGGAAATGGATTGCGGCAGCACTTATAGTAGCTAAAAGAATAATTTTACAAAAATGGAAATCTGTTGTTCCCTATGCATTATTTGCTTGGCTAACTGACCTAACTAACAGCAGCCTCATGGAAAAACTGACATTAATCTATAGAGGCACAAGATTCAACTATGAAGACACTTGGTCTTTCGTGAGAGCATTACAACTAAATCCAGGTACATTGGACATCTGATGTTGGGATCGGGGAGAGGAGCTTGTTTGTTTGTTTGAGGAGGTGGAGTTAGGGAATAAAAGTTTGTCTTATTTATCTATGAATATTTCATATTGTGTTATTGTTAAATCCATACTTCGGATCTGTGTTTTCTTTGTCATTGTGTATGAATGTGTCTGTATGGATATGTTAAAACTTCTGAACAATACAATTAAAAAAACCTCATCCATGTAAGAAGTTTTAACCCAATCTATAACAATCACAATTAAATATATTATTCACACATTTTTTTCAGTTGCACAATTTGCTCTAACAATCCACCTTATTTATCTTGTGACAACCTTATATCAGCAACAAAAACCACAGAGCTGTTAATCACAAGGTTAAGCTCCTATCTAACAGGGCTTCCAACATCGCTTGTCAAACATTAGCAGCTCATTCAGAAAGCCATTTGTTCATTGTTTTGAGCAACTGTGATCATTTTATAGTGGTTGCCCGTACAATGGCAGATTGATTTTAAGTTGGCCCACTTGGGGTTTTTTTAAGGCTTTTAACTTGCTCCTAATTATTATCAAGATCTATTTCAGGAGACTCACCCTGATGGGCTTTCAGACTTTGGCATCACTCACTCTTTAGACATTCCACCACCTTCTCATGGGTCAGCTGGTGATCACGCTTTTGCTGCATTTGCTCAACCATTTGGAATTGCTCCCTCCTTGACATCCACCCTCAGTTCTTCACTCCCTGCTTATAAAAAACAGCTGCTCACTCTTTCACAAAGCTGTTCTTAATGATCACTAATGTTGGTCTGTTACTTAGGCTTGGTCTATGTTCTAAAATCAGATCGACCTAGCAGTGCTGCATCTGTACCACTGCATAGCCTTAAGATTCTTTTCCTTTTTTCTTCTTCCCATCTATTTTTTTTGTAGCTTTTACAAGTGGGTTTGTTTCATTACATTTCTCTTATTTATTTTTTCCAAATGGGTCAACAATTTATTCGGAATTACTGTACAACAACCACAGCTCCTTAGTTTTGGATGGGAAATACTTTATGAATATAATTGTAATATTTGTATCCGCTCCGTTTGTTGATTAGTGTAGTTAATCATCATGCCAGCTAGTTTGGGACAAATCCACTTGCTAACTGTAGTCATGCCTCATAACTTTGTTCATTGATGGTCGCATACTGCCTAGTTTTTCCATCAGAAAGAGGCAACATGTGCATCTGATTTTCCAAACATTCATTATAAGGAGCAAAGTATTTGCTGAAATCATAGATTCCAAAGAGATTGTTCAAGCAATGAGAGAGAGAGATTTCTGTCAAATCAAACCAGGAAAATCCATTAGCTTTAATTCATGTTTGATTGAACTAACCTGGTATCCGTATTATGACATAAGGCTCAGAAGTGATCTAAACTATGAAGTTGGTCAATTACATGGATTTTCTAGAGACTCTGTAGCAATAGCATTATCCTTGGAGATCAAGGATTTCCTCCTCCTTGACGCTGCATATGAAAGTATACTAGAGACAGCTGCTGTCAGACCTGTATGTCAAAGCATCCTTGATAAACTGAGGAAAGGACTTGAAGCATCCTGACTTTGGTCTCTAGGCTAGCTCAAAGTCCGAAGACTAACCAGGCCTGAGATGCTACCTGTTTACAGATGATAAACACTGTTTTGAATTTTGGCTGGAATCATCTAAAATTCTGATTCTTCTGCTTTACATTTTCCAGAGAGGTTTCTCTTTAGCAATCTTAAAGATTACAGCATCTTTTTTGGCTGTGAGGTCCTTGTAATAAGCCTAACTCTCACACTGATGCATCCGATGAAGTGGGCTGCAGCACACGAAAGCTTATGCTCAAATAAATTTGTTAGTCTCTATGGTGCCACAAGTACTCCTGTTCTTCTCACACTGAGGGCATTATTGCACCACCATTATTTAAGCAGGAGTCCCTACTGAAAATAGATGAAGTGATATGACCCAGAGTTTGGATGTCATCAAAGGTGAATATCTCTTAAGGGCTTACCAGGTGCAGCAACATTAATCTAGAATTTAAGAGAGGAGAGAAATATACAGATTCTTGGGGGGTGATAGGAAAAATCAACAACAGGGCATTTTGGAAAACACTGATGGTGAATATGAAGAACTGATCACAGAAGATAGCAATTTTATTGGTGCTAGCTCTGGATATGACATAGTTCCTGCTAGAATGACAAATAGAGAGACTGAGGATGTAAAATTTCAATCTGAAATGAGCGCTTCTTAAAGGAGGACAGGTAAACAGTGCTGTTGTGTACTTGACAACAACCACAGCTTAAGAATACTCAGGAATGGAAATGATTAGGTGCCAACATACGAAAGGATGAAGGTACATTATATTTTTGCTTTAGATTTGTAGCATTCTAAGGCACAGAATTGTTAGAAACACGTTTATTATAGTCTTGAAAAATAGGGAACAGTCCCTAAGTCTATTTATTTCAGCTATTTGTAAAGGTCAAGATGCAACATACTGTCCTTTTCCTTTTAAAAGGTCCCAATCAGTCTCAGTTTGATTCTACCCTTTTATTTGTATTATGAGTTGACATACCTTCACAGGCAGGAAACTTATCTAAAATATAGCTGTCTTCTAGGTGAGACATAAGACTAAGCCCCCATTTTCTATCTTAAATGTTGTGAAGTGTTACTGTGTACTCTTCAACAGCTACTATATTTTCACCCCAAACATTCTTAGTTTTTTTAAATTATATAGAGCTTTGGTATCCTTCAAGATGAAAGGTGCTAAATAAATGTGAGCTGTTATTACTATAAAAAAATTTAATTTAGCTATATTTATGTTGTTTTCCTAGTACCAATTTAGCATGGTTTTTGAAAAATATTTTTAAAGCCTAATTATTAGAGACTATAACTTTTCTCTCATATTATCTCTCACAAAGAAGCACTTTTGTCTGGCAATATTAAACAGGTTTCTACCTTCATTAAGTCTTGCAGGCTCGTAGATAGTTTAACATTTTATTGGATAGAACCAAGGGGTATAATAAATTATACTCTCCACTGTGCAGAGCACACATCACCTTCAACCACATAAAGGGAGTAAACCAAAGAGACAAGACAAGAGACAGTAAAGCTGTAGTGCTGCGTCACTGAGACATACCTGACTGCCCATTTATGTAGTCAACTGCTTCTTTAAATATCTATAATCTAGTACAGAGGTCCTATAGATGATGAATTTGATTCACCCATGGGTTTTGCTAGCTACTACCAGTGTAACCTAAGCTGGAAAGGTGCCCAGTAGCAGAAAATTGCCTACAACCCCGTCCCGTCCCCCCCAACCCCACATTCCAAAGTGGTACAAGCAACCAGAGAGAAAGCATGGCCAGAATACTTCTGGGATGCGCCAGTTCAGCCAAATTTTACAGCCAGCATCTCCCAGCAGAACTGTTATGGGTTACAGTTTAAAGCTTCTCTCCCACAGCAGAACCCAACATGGAAGGAGAGTAGCAGAAATACCATATGCCAGGGGTAAATTCCACATAGGCCTCAGCAGTCTCCGCTAGTGCAGGTGAATACAATTTGCACCTGCCCACATCAGCAGGTGAGAACCAATAAATTTTTAATATAAGTTGTTCACTCAGTTTTTCACCTACATTTTTACAGACTAAGACTAGGTGATGGGGACAGTGATAAAGGGACAAATAAAGTCTCCAGATGCCAAAAGGTAAAAGAACTTACAGTAGCATTTTTAGCAACAGCCTGTTCAGCTCAATAAAGGGTCTGGTTGCAATCAACTGAGCATTCATAAACAACAGACACTTCACCAATTGTGTATTTAATCTTATTAAGATACAAAATATAAATGTATGTTATTATTTGACTCTTCTAAATCTTACCAGTCAATAGAAATGCTGTGATTACATCCTCACTTGCTCTGAAAATGTAGGGTTTAGCAATCTTCCCTGGCTTTGCTCCCCTGGGACTTGGGCTAGTACTCCTAGTCACATGTGCAAGAAAACCATGTGATGACCTTTTTGAAATTCATTACAAAGGAATAATTTGTGTGTGTTGAAATGTGCAAATCAAGGAGACAATAGACTGTGCCACCATTTAGCCTCCAAACATTAGCTTTGGATATGAGCTGTTAGATTTTCCTTATAATCTCCTACAGGAGAATTATGGAATGGGTAATGGTCTTCAAGACACCTCAGGAAACAAACCACCAAGTTTTTGTTTGCTTATACTTTCTGGTTTATTGCAGTTTTACAGATTCCATCAGGCTCAATCAATTATTAAAAAGTAATCAATATTGTCAGATATTAAAGCTGTAAAAAATTAGCATTGAAAAGACTATAAGCAATACATTCCCAATGCTTAACTAGTCTGACCATTATTGTACAGGCATATGTGAGTGAAGAGGATCATTCAATACACAGATAGAAGAAATCATAAGCCCAGGCAAGCTTTAAATCTCCAGTCTACCATGTTCACTTTTGACTATAGAAGTTTAACTTACACTAGTCAGAGATTTCCCCTGAAGAATCCACCCTGTGTAAAGGGAATCTCTGCTGGCATAAAGTTGGCAAATACTCAGGGACATCCCTGAGAATTAGGGAGCTGTGACTGGTTTCTGAGAGCCTATCCTCTCCAGTGTACCTAGGCAGAGCTGTTGCTGCCTCTCCTGTGCTGCATGAGGCATTGAGCCAGTCATGACCACCACTGCCTCTGGACTGAGAAGTAAGTTTGGTGTTCAAGGTCCACCCCTACCTGCTTTTCAAAAAAAGGGAAACAGCAAGCAGAACTGGAATTTTAATCTCTCCCCACATGTGACCATAAGAGCATCCCAATGTCAGATGGCCAGGAGCTCCCTGGCATGTTGCAGTGAGTTCCAGCTGTCCTGACCAATCCAGTGGACTCTAGTTCACTATTGTCATAATCTGTATGTAAAAGGGATCATGTAAAATAACTCATTGAAATGATACTTCTTAAAATGTTTGAAAAGCCATGCATAAACCCAGTCTGACCTAGAGAAAGCATTTGGATTAGTTTGCTTGACCAGCCTTCTTGTCAGGCAGAGAGAGTGAAGGTACATTTATATAAAAGATAAACAAATCCATCAAGCTAACAAAGGGAGGAGGTCATGACTCGAGTATCACCAGCAGATAAGGAACCAGCATGAAGTCTTCATCAGATTTCATGGCATCTCTTCCCAGAAGGAGGAAAAAACTTTATTTGAGAACACATTTCAGTGGCATACTGGACTATAAAGACAGGGTGTCTGAACCTCAAATGATAAGTAATTGAATCAATTGATTGTGTACTGTATAACTGTATTACAATAGGGTATCAAGTAAGGTCATTTATAAAAGCTAATGACACACTAGTGGTAATGTCATTGTGAAATGTATGTATTAACACTATATGAGTAATTATGGATACTCATTGATATTATGCTTTAAAGTCTGTGACCAATCCAAGGGAGAAAAATGTTTTCTCCCAGAGTGGAGGGAAGGCAGTTAGCTATCTGTCTCCAATTAAATTAAGCCAGGTGTGATCAAAATAATGGAATTCCCATTTATATACGAATGGCAGAGGAGTGGGAAGTCCACAGGAAAGGAAGAACAACTTGAGGTCATCTTGAGTCTGGGGAAAAAAACTGAGTTTGGGAAGATATAAGAAGAAAGAAGATGCCATCCTGGCATCCATCACTGGACGGACACAAGGCACTGGAGCTGAGAAAGATGGGCCCTTCAATCAAGGGGGTTGAAGTTTCTGGGAACTGAATATAAGTGGGAAACATACTTAGGCAAAGATATTTCACCTAGGAAGATAAAAGAAACTGGCACCTTGTACTTCTGTGGAAGTTCCTGACAGAGAAAGTCAGCCATGGCTGGAAAGGAGAAAGTTCGGTAAGAAATCTACTTTGAACCAAGGCTGCAGCTTGTTAAATCTTGGCCACTAGAAAGCATACTTTACATTTATTTGCTTGTAACCATCTTGCACTTGAACTCACTTAAAACCTCTCTTCTTGATAAACTTGTTTTACTTTTAAATCTATACTAAGCCAGTGCTGTGTTTGAATATAAGTGCTGTTAACTCCAATTAAGGCAATGAGTCGCTGTGCTTTCGTCCCTTTAAAGGAGCAACGGACGTGATTACTCCTCTGAATATTTCAGAAAGCGGCTGGGCATTTCAGGGCAGATGGTTTTGGGGAAATTCAGGGTTGGGGGTGTTTTGGGGTCACATGGCTAGTAGTAACCACCACTGGTGAAGACCAGAGTGTGGCTGTAGAGTTGCTGAAACAGAGCTGCTTAACCATAGACACTCCTTGAATTCTTGTATGCTGGCTGGGAGCATCCATACAGACAGCTACAGTAGCAGAGCACTTTAAGACACTCTAGGACAAGCAGTGACACAACCTCTCACTGGTCTGGATTGTACCCCAAAACCCCACTTCCATGGCGGCCACTGCAGAGTTGAGAGAGTAGTGAGAGTATTTCCTCATCCCTACCTTCCCTCAAGAGTACCCATAACTGCATGAGGAGCAACCAGGGGCAGAAAAGAAGAAGCAGCATAAATTGAAATGTCCCAGTACTAGTGTTCAAGGGCATTATCCAGTGTCAGGGAAAGGGCCTAGTGGTGAACAGACCCTCCTACACTAACCTTTACCCTAGGCCCTGCTAATGAATGCAGCATTTGCCCTAAGCCCTGCTAACAATGTATCAACAGAGTCTTGCTGCTGTGTACTGCAAACAAACAAATTGTAAATCCATGTTTGGTGAGTCAAATTGCACTGGTTAGTCAAATTCCCCTACATAATGGCTTGTGTACTTAATTTCCTTGATTGCATGGGTGGCTGGTAGGATCCAGTCTCTGCTCAATGCAGCAGAGAATCACATTATAATTGTATTGTATAGTTACAATACAATAGGATTAGTTGCCCTCGTGGGATTTCTTTACACCATTTCAACACACATAAATTCTTCCATTGTAATGAATTTCAAAAAGGTCATCACTGGTTTTTTCATACGAGAAGATTGGTCTAGTGTTTTTTGGCCGCTAAAGCACTTTAAACAAGTGTATTCTGCGCATTTTTCATTCTTAAGTTCCAGTCACTGCTCTGTCACCAAGTTCCCCTTCACTGGCTTCCAAGATATAGCAGATAGTTTTGCAATGTGAGCACCAAGAGTCTGTACCTTGGCCTGCAGGCCATCCATCCACTGACTGACATGTTTCATTCAGCCTTCCACAGTAGCTACTTCATTTGAAATACCTTCAACTTTATTTTCAAATAATGACAAAGGGCTGTAGAGTGTTCATTTCTGAGTTTACTAACTAATAATGATAATGCTCTATCAAGCTATTCATCTAGGTACTTAGTATCAAAGCACTTCGTGTGTTCACATAGTGCCTTTCATTTAAATAAATCCCAAAGCACTGTTTACACCTTTACCAATTTTGCATACTTCATACATACATGAATCATTCTCTCTCTTTAAGAGCACATGATGATACAACAACAAATATGGGCAAGAAGGTAAGTGAAACTTTTGAAATGACAGCTGAGTTCGACTAAAAAGCCCAAAGGGGTTAGGTACCTGAGTCCCGTTTAAATCCAATGGGATTTGGCCACCTAACTCCCACTTTTGAAAATTCCAGCCAACCACTTTAATGAAACCAGAGTAGTATCTTAGAGATGCACGGAGGCAAGCATGAGCAAATTCTGGAAATAAGAGGATATTCTGACACTTCTTAGGTTTGTCTAGACAATCAGTTGATGCGCAGCAAGCTGGGGAGTAAACCTACAGCACACTAGCATGACACATGCTAATTGTCCCTGTGGACCCTGCTATCATGCACTAAAACAGGGGTCTCAAACACATGGCCCGCGAGCTCCTCGCGCCCCCCCCCCCCAGCATTTACCTAGATCGGCTCTGGCCCGACACCCAGGGGCAGGGCAGGCTCCCTGCCCTACCACCGCGCCGCTCCGGGAAGCAGACAGAACCTGGGGGAGGAGAGGCGCAGGGGTGTGTGTTGATGTTGCTTCAGGCACCGCCCCCAGCAGTTCCCATTGGCCACGGTTTCCCATTCCCAGCCAATGGGAGATGTTGGGGGCGGTGCCTGAAGCAACAGCAACACACACACCCCTGTGCCCTTGCTCCCCCATGTTCCAGCCATTACCCAGAGTGGCCCCCAGTGTGCACCGGGCCATAGCCCGCCTCCTGAACCCCTCCCGCAGCTGAACCGCCTGCCCTGATCCCGTTGCTGCACCCTGCACCCCGACCCCCTGCCACATGCCTCCTGTACCCCAACCCACTGCCCTGAGCCCCCTGCCACACCCCAACCCCTGCCGTACCCTGAACCCTGACCCCCTGCCCTGAGCCCCCTGCTGCACCCTGCACCCCTCTTGCACCCCAACCCCCTTCCCTGAGCTGCCTGCCACACCCTGCACCTGACCCCCTGCCCTGAACCCCCTGCCGCACCTCTCCTGCACCCCGATCCCCTGCCCTGACCGCCTGCTGCACCCTTCATCCCTCCTGCTCCCCACACCCCAACTCCCTGCCCTGAGTCCCTGCCACACCCCACACCCCTCCTGCACCCCCTGGGGGCAGGGAGGGGGTGGAGTTGGGATGGGGATTTTGGGGAAGGAGTTGGAATGGGGGCAGGGAAGGGATGGGAAGAGGCAGGGCAGGGGTGGGGCCTCATGGAAGGGATGGAGTGGGGGCGGGGCTAAGGGCAGTGTGGGGGAGGTGTCAGTAATGCGGCCCTCGTGGTCATTTGTGTTTGAGACCCCTGCACTAAAAGTTCCCTAGTGCACACTGACCTGTTGCTGTTTGAAGTGAAAGTAGATTAAAATGTACTAGGGAACTTTTAGTGCATGGTGGAACGGTCCGCACAGACAGCGCACGGCAGGCTAGTGCACTATAAATTTACATCCCAGCTCATTGCAAACTAACTCTTTGTCTAGCTAAGCGCTTACTTTAACAAATGCTGATGCTTCATACCCCTGTGATGAAGAGGGATAGATCAGCTGACTAAGTCACAATGATGACTATGAAAAGATGTAACAAATGATTGTTGATTGATATAGTGTCCAACCTCTGCAATGCACCCTTAAAAGTCAATCTGTCAATTACATCATTATAATCCTTGCTGAGTATTAAGGTCATTTGAACTAGCAATCACTTAGCTGAATAAATGAGAGAAGGCCTGTATAGCACAGGAAGCTCAGTTTGGGTTTAAGTTTCTATTGTGGAAAATCAACATGAGTTTTAGCAGCATCTAAATAAGTATCCAAATATTTATAAAATGAAACATAGCACAGTACCATAAATTAAATTCTTACATTTGATTAAATAATTAATTAAATATTAAATTCTCAGGTACTGTCAGCAATTAAAATCAACATAGATTTATTATTCTACTAAAATCACACACTATTTTAATTGCACTTAAAAACAGACTAGTCAGTACTTTGGTAAGATCCTGTTGTAACTCATTCATAACCAATGACAGTGAAGTATTTGTAGAATATAAAAAAGAATAACCAGCATAAAGGTGAATTAAAGTGCTACCAGATGGCTATCCTATATAGCTATTAAAAATTAGAATGCCGACTGGGCCTGCAACAGATCCTTGTGGGACTTCTTTAATCATAAAGTTTGGCAGAGAAATAAATCCATCTAATTTATCACATTGTTTTATGTTGAGGAAGATTAATTACAGCAGCAACACAAGGAACCCAAGTTAGCACCAAGATGATATTTTATTTTTAGCTAAATACCACCAGGTTCTATTCAGCTCTCCTTACTAAGGCACAACTCCCACTGACTTCAATTCAGGTTGACTTCAATGGGTGTTTTGTCTGAGTAAGGAGTGCTAAATAAGGTAGTGAATAGATCTGGGCTTGAGCCAAAGCCCACTGACGTCAATGGAAAATCTCCCAATGTCTTCAATGGCCTTTGGATCAGTAACTGCATGTCCTTTTAAATAAGCCACTATGGCATCTATGAATCTGAAAGCTAAATTTGTCTTTTTCTTTTTCCTCACAAAGGATCTGAACCCTTTAAGCACCATCTGGACTGCTTCTCTGTGCGTTTAGACTATGTTATGCATATCTGGCCTTCAAACACAGATTGCAAACAAATCAGAAAAACTCTATTATAGCGTATGCCGCAGACACTCATTAAGGGCCTGATCCAATGCCCTCCAAAGTCAATATGAACTGAGTGTGCTTTCTATAATAAAATTATGGAGCCTTATTGCACTTGAGCTATTCTGTGGAATGTTTATACATACAGTAATTTTGAAATTATTACAGTCCCTTACCTCCAAGACACGCACCCATGGCCAATGAAAAGATTAGTGGTTTCACAGGCAGGTTAACATCAGGATCTTGACTCAGGTTGAGAAGCACAGGAATCTGTTATTGAAAAAAATATAAACAAAAACACACGCATATATATTACTGGTAACACTAACCATGAACTGAGCATCAACAAAATCCATTTAATTAAACAATTGAAAATGCTACCAAGAGCCAAGATATAACATTGGTCTGTTTACAAGCATAGAATTCTCTTCTTGCCTTTCGGGGACCCCCAGTAGGAAGACCTTCCCTGCTAGAGCCTTCTTCACCAACTGAGCCTATGCCACAATTCAGACATAAGACCCCAGCAATGCTTGACTGAACTAAGGCCTAGCAGCTCAGACATTTCCTGGACATGATCTGAGACCGGGAGAAGAGCTGACTCCTTAAGGGCTCCTTAAGTGTCCCCTGGGGAGGGAAAGCAGAGGAACAGATGCAGATCCAGCACAATAACACCCAGAAAATAGTTCTCTGCTAGGCATTCATGGCCAGATCACAGACTCTTTATGACACTCCCACTAGAGAATCCGGTCCTATATTTATAGTGTGCCAGTTGAGGCATTATTGATGGGCTTTAGCCCCATTTGGTCCTAATGACCTGTTGCCACTGCTGGTTGAGGCCACTGAAATCTACTAGAAACAACAAGTCACACCAGGAAAGTATATGATTCTTTTTATCTTTTCTAGAGACAAACATACATTGCAATGATTTAAAGTAAGAACAAAAATCTTGTAATTTTCTTAAATGAAAAGGGGGCATCCACATTTTAAAATCTTGTATAAACTATATTTAATATCTTGTTAGAAACCCGAACATATATTTTACCCCACCAGTTTTATTGTTATCTACTTGTTTGACAAATTGATTTTTCTTTCAGTTAGAAATGCTGTGACTTATTCTTCTTATTAAAAGTCTACTTAGTCTGTTTGTCAAAAACATCAATAGTGTCATCCTTCTGAGAACAATAGAGACAGCAGGATTGGATTGTTTACCTTTAATTCCCTCAGATGGCTGCTTTTGTAGCAAGAGAAGAAAAATATTGCAAAGTCATGCATTATCAATAGATATGTTTGTCTCAGTGATGGAGTGCTGTGTCACTTATATATTTTTTTCTTTTAAAGGAACTTGGAATCCAATCTAATCATAATCATCACCAAACAATAACTGTTATAAGTCAAATTTTGTGTCTGACGTACTATAACCTTCTTCCACATATTTGAAAAGTATTTCTCCTGGATTTAGGATTTTAATGTAGTTCACACGTATCCTTTGATAATAACAGCAACTCTCCACAATCAATGCTGCATCTTGAACTTGAACTTTCAAGAACTGGACTGGAGTTGAAAGAAAAAATAGTCAAAGTTCCAGAATTCCAGTTCAAAATATTTTACTGAGCCAAGGAATGCCCCAAATTTTGTGAACTACCCCGGCTGACACACAGAGTACAGAGTTTCATGAAAAGACTAATTCTTAATGCCCCCAAATTAATATTGGATACAACACAACCACATTGTTTCAGTTCCATCCAAGCGTTTCCTCATTCGAATGACTCTGAGTAGTGTATGTAGAAATCAAACATCTTGCACTTCAGCAGTAACTCTTGGAGGGTGTTGCAGGGCCCCTCTCTCTCATGCCTCTTCTCAAAGCCACAAACAACTGAGAGACCTTTTTCTGGTAAAACACCCCGTGCAGTTTATTTACAATATTGTTTTCCACCACCCTCGTACGCTATATGGCCTTACATCTATAGGCCTAGGGAGCCCTCAGCTCCTGAGACAAGGAGGGAAAAGTAATCTCCGTCTCTCTTTCTGCTACCTCCCTCCCTTCCACTTCCTTCCTTTTACATCATCTGCCTAATGGTCAGAGTAGCCTCTTAGTTCTCCTCAGCACACCCATTAGGCACAGCTCTGATAATCGGGTCTGCTCTGGAGTCATTATTAAAGCTGCAGTGACCAGAGTACTGGCTCAACTGCTGTTGCCCAGCACTCTGTCACATAGGGCCTGATCCAAAGACCACTGAAGTCAATGAGAATCTTTCCATTTTCTTCATTGGCTTTTGGATCAGGCCTTTCATCATGGGATGTCTCCTCTTTTAACAATGATATTTTACACAAGAGAAATCAGTGTATGAACTTGAGTTTAAGAGCAGTGCTTCTCCATTTCTCCCATTAAATAACATTTAATGTCCTTTGTCATGTTAATCTATACAATTATATGTGCTATGCACCACTTTTAAACTCACTCGGAATGCTTAAAACCTCAGTCTCATTTACAGATGCAATTAACCCAGTGCTGCAAAGAGAAACATAAAATATTAAATGGCTGGAAGGAAATGCGTCATTCTAGGCTTCAATATATATTTTTTTCAGATGAGGATTACTTATGAAACTGCCTTTGAACCAAGCTGTATATATTTACAGGGATCTGCAGCAAACCGATTTGGTTATTACAAAGCAGGATGCATTTGACTAAAACAAACACAGTACTGCTACCTTTCCCATATTTATTTCATGTTCTTTGGAATTCAATAATGTTTTGAAATTTTTTAGCTAAAACATAGTGCCCTTCAATAGAGGCAAAAGCCAATCTCTATTTGTGTGTCAACCATATGCCAAAGCTTATGCTCCTTTTTCCTACCCTCTAGAGGGACTATAAATAGAACGAACAAAGTAGTTATATGAGAGCAACAACTTTATATCAGGAGATTAATGTTTCTTTCTTACACCCTGTGACATTATTGATATAAATTGGGACCATATAGAACATGGGTTGCAACCAAGGTCCTGCAGTGGCACCAAGTCTTAGATAAAGGGGGTCATCTAAGGTGTCTAAGACCAGATTATGGGTTGCTGGTTATAATTATGCTGTCTGTATGTCTGTATCATTTTTAGTTGAAGTTATGAATGTTGGCTCTATGCTGTCTGTATTTCAAGTTGGTGCTGTACTTCTGGGGGAAGCCTCCCAGACAAGCTGGTGTTAGCTCTGCTTAGCCTGCTTGATGGCCCATTAAGGACCATCAGCTACACAATTGACCCATGGAGAGAAGGCAGACACGCCTTGTGACTCAGCAAGGTATGCAGAGACTTGTCCATGTGACTGCAGACTCCATTTTGCTGTGATTTTCCACAGTGAGAACAAAGAGATTCTTACACCTGGAAAAGCCTATATAAGGCTGATGCTTCATCTCCATCTGGTCTTCAATCCTGCTTCTTACCTCTGGAGGGACTTTGCTACAAACTGAAGCTCTGCACAAAGGACTGAATGACCCATCCCAGCGGGGGATGTTCCAGAGACTTGATTTGAACCTGCAGTTTACTCCATCACTGCTGCAAGCCTGAACTAAGAACTTTGCCATTACTGTATGTAATTGATTCCATTTAACCAATTCTACCTCTCATCTCTACCTTTTTCCCTTTGTAAATAAACCTTTAGATTTTAGATTCTTAATGATTGGCAACAGCATGATTTGTGGGTAAGATCTGATGTGTATATTGACCTGGGTCTGGGGCTTGGTCCTTTGGGATCGAGAGAACCGTTTTCTTTTATTGGGGTGTTGGTTTTCATAACCATTCATCCCCAGTACGAGTGCACTGGTGGTGATACTGGGAGACTGGAGTGTCTAAGGAAATTGCTCATGTGACTTGTGGTTAGCCAGTGGGGTGAGACCAAAGTCCTTTTTGTCTGGCTGGTTTGGTTTGCCTTAGAGGTGGAAAAACCCCAGCCTAGGGCTGTGACTGCCCTGTTTGAGCAATTGGTCCTAATTTGGCACTCTCAGTTGGGTCCCGCCAGAAACGCATCGTCACACACCCCTTTCCTTGTTTTTATTGAGGAGAAATCTCTCCTTCACTAATTTCTAGAGAGCTTGCTAGCTTTTCTGGAAAGTTTAATGTGCTGTTGGAAGGATTTAGGGACGGTGAAGGATGGGGTTCAGCAGAGCAAAGCCAACTTCTCTTTGCCCTTTCGCTACAGGGCTAAGTGTCTGCCTGCAGATATTGAGACAGACGGCATGTCTGTGGAAAATAATTATTGCACCTGAAAGTAAGAAGAGCCCTCAAACACGTTATATTAAGGCAATCCCCTCACTAACTGATGTGCACAGAACAATCCAGGCATCTAACAGCTTTATATAAATGACACCTTTAATTAAAATAGTGTCATTTAAGAGTGTATTTATTTATACTGTATTATATGCCATGGTTAGTGAACGGGATGTGTCACAAACAAAAATAAAGCAAATATAAAAATTCTTCACTGCTTTTATAACATATGATTATATTGGTATTCATTTATGTGGAGTCAATTTTATAAATGTGTGAAACACATATTGGGGTTGTTACATTGGTGTAAATAAACAAAAAAAAAACCCTGTAGGAAATACCAACAAGTGGGAATCTGCCTCAGGAAATAAATTCAGATCCAAGAAGTCTGAATGATTCTACAAGATTCAGTATGTCTTCATATTCCTCTCAGCTCTGTGACACAAAAGAAACCTGGGATGATGTCCCCAAAACTAAAAGAAGACTGTAAAGGAGTGACTCTGAAGAAGATTTGGGGAACATAGTGGATAATCAGCTGAACATGAGCTCCCAGTGTGATGCTGTGGTCAAAAGAGCTAATGTATCCTGTGATGCATAAACAGGGGAATCTCAAGTAGAAGTAGAAAGGTCATTTTACCTCCGTATTTGGCACTAGTGCAACCATTGCTGGAATACAGTAGTCCAGTTCCACAATTCAAGAAGAATGTTGACAAATTAGAGAGGGCTGAGAGAAGAGCCACAGGAATGAATAAAAGATTAGAAAACATGCCTTATAATGACAGACTCAAAGTGCTCAATCTATTTAGCATAACAAAGGGAAGGTTAAGGAGTGTCTTGATTACAGTCTGTAAGTCCCTACATGGGGAACAAATATTTGATAATGGGCTCTTCAATCTAGCAGAGACTGGTATAACCCATGGCTGCAAGTTGAAGCTAGACAAATTCAGACTGGAAATAAGGCATAGATTTTTAGCGGTGAGAGTAATTCACCAATGGAACAATTTACCATGAGTTGTGGTGGTCTCCAGCACTGACAACTTTTTAATTCAAGATGGGATATTTTTCTAAAAGATATATTCTAGGAATTATTTGGAGGGGAAGTTGTATGGTCTGTGTTAGACAGAAGGTCTGACTAAATTATCACAATAGTCCCTTCTGGTCTTGGAATATCTGAAAATACTTAGAAAAGAACCTGACTAAACAGGTTTTGTGGGTTGCTTCAAACCCCCTTGCTGTAATTGGAATGGAGGGCACTCAGCAAATTATATGAAAATTGATTTTGGTATGTGACTCAAACATAGGATTGAAAGGGATCTCCCAGGTCATTGAGTCCAGTCCATGCTGTTGCAGGCAACTCCATCATATAATCCCATTCATAAACTTATCAAAGCTCCATTTTACAACTAGTTAGGTTATTCATCTCCACTATTCTTATTAGGAGGTTGTTCCAGAACCACACTCCATTGATGGTTAGAAACCTTCTTCTAATTTCTACCCTGAATTTGTTCATGGCCAGTTCATTCCCATTTGTTCTTGTGCCAACATTGTCCTTTAACTTAAATAGCTTTTCATACCCCCTTGATGTATTTATAGAAAGCAATCATGCCCCCACTCAGCCTTTGTTTTGCTAGGCTAAACAAACCAACCTCTCTTAGTCTCCTTGAGCAAAATAGGCCCTCCATTTCCTTGATCGTCCTTCGTTTTACATCATTTGTAAACAAAAATATCACAAAGTGGGCATACTCAAAACAGGGCATATTTTAAAAATTTGGCAACATTTTTTCATACAATTTTCTTATCAAGTTTCCTCATTACCAAAGATAATTTAAGCAGGAGCTTGATCTGTCCTTAACAGATACAATCTTCAATTTGATCTCACAGTGAAAAACAGAATGATGATTGGTACATAATTCATTTTTATGAAAAAAACCAGTCACATGTAGGATGTTGATCACACTGCGAGATCAAGCAAAAAGGAAAAGCTAGGGTGTGATGGGGAAAGCCCTCCTTGAAACACAAATATAGAGAATGCATTACATTATGGCTGTTAAGCCATGGAGAATATTGGGGGGAAGGCAGTGAGGAAGAATTGTGCGGCAGCTCACTCAGAATTCCTTTTTCTACTCAAGGTAGCTCATGTTGCTGCAGCAACAGCAGTTCAATCACCCTTTGAAAGGAAGTGATGGGCATTCCTCTCTCAGCTGGCCCAGTTCTGATAGGTAGTGATAGAGTCCCTCTCTCTCTTCCCACTGCTGACGCTAGAAACACTTCCAGCACTATCCAGGAAGAGTGGCTTCAGCTACCCCACAGGTCTGTGCCCAATGCCAGCATAGGGACAGAAGGGAGGGTGGAAGGTACCATGTCACATCTTTCCTGTGCACTTGCATAAGGCTACACACAAGCTGGCCGGCACATACTTGATAATGGTATCTTCTTTATTCAAGGGTTTTTATAAAACCTTAATTTTATACCATTGTAATTCTTGGTACATATTTTTCTAAGAATTACACACTAGGAAAGTGTTTGTTTGGAATGAAAACTGCACACACTGTTCAGAATGTGTATTCATGGGAAAATATATCTGTAGTTCTCAAAACTGTTGATGTCTCATTAAGGACAGTCTGTCTTTGTAGATTGCTAGGGTCCAGTCTTACACTTTTACCAGTGGACCGTACTACTGAAGATTGTACAGAACACTCTGGTAAAGTAGAAGACAAAGGGAGATCCAAAAATAAAAGTGACATTGAGGATATTAGATACCTGTGAAAAATACAGCATTGAAAAGGAAGAGCGCCTGTCAGTTTTAGAGATAAAAAGTGGCAGGTCAAAATCAGTCTGGTTTCTAACAATGAATTGTCAAATTTCAGTCACCTTGCCAGGAACGTGGTTAATAGAAATTATTTATTACAGTATATTGAGAAAATAGTAGTAAAAGTCAACTAAAACTAGGATTTATTATGGCTACATTTTTAGTCCCTGTTAATAAAAGAAAAATATATAAACAGATGGCTCAACATATGCAGCTTATAAAACAAATCAATTAAAATAAGGAACATGATTTTTATTACCATTATATCACCTAACATTTTTAGGAGAAAACTCCCTGGCTATTGAATTAACAGTGCTAAGACAGCAGGCATTTAAAATGAAAAAATAAAGCATTTAAGCAGGGTTGTTGTTGGTATATCCAGCATGCACACGCTAAGAGAACGCGGCACTGAAAAATCAAGAATATTTTTGTGGAATGAAACAAAACAATACTTTGTGATTCACCACATACATTCTGCAAGCATAAACAGCCAGACATATTGCCCAGCATGAAGAGATTACAGTTCTGTACATAAAACACAAGAGATACAATAATTGAGTATCCACTCTCTGAACTAGTAGGCCTTACTCTTTTGTATCTGCCCTTAGATACAGATACAGTGGTTTTCAATTTTTTTAGGCCACATAACCCTTTCCAAATAATGTAGTTTACTGTGTACTGCCATCTGAGATAGGGTCATAATATACCTATGATTAGATTGCTAAATTTCACTAAATAAAATATCCCATTACAGGATTTTTCTTATATACCCCCTTGTTGAGAGCTCATGTACTCCAGTTTGAAAACCACTGAACCAACTTTTTGTGGAGTTTTCTTGTTGTTGCTCTTTTTCTTATAACACAATTATTACAAAATTTAGACCAAACTTATTGAAGTGTGTTGAAAACACACTTTATTGCTGAGCTGGATGGACAGAAATGTATGTTTCTAAAACATTGACAAAATGCTGACTTCAACTGTCCGATTTTACTTCCACCATTTTGATTAAATGAACTCTGACATCATCTTCTTTTAAATGTTGATTTGGGGTAGAAATCTGGATCTTCAATTTTAAACTTGAAGTGAACAAAAGAGTTTTAGGATTACAATCTGTCAGCCAAATTCCAGCCTCCTCCTCTTGTTTTCAGCTCGACCACCGACCTTTGTATTTAGAATTAATCATATTTGTTAAGCAATGGAGAGATTCCCTAGATTCTCTTAATCCATTTTTTGTCTTGTTCTTGTGTGGCTCCAGTTCTTTGTTCCTATTTAGCTCAAACTAGATTAACCCCAATGGTTAGAGCACTCAACTGGCACGTGGGAGACCCAACTTCAATTCCCCTCTCTGCCTATTACAGAGATGGGATATGAACTTCAGTTTCCCACATTGCAGGAGAATGCCCTTACTACAGAGCTAAAGGTTTCAAATGCAGACTGCCTCCTCCAGTGGGTTGGGCCTCTCTGATTCTTTCCTGTTGAAGCTGTTCCCTTTTTATATAAATGAGTAAATAGGCATTGGAGCAGGGACTTGATCTTGGGTCTCCCAAATTCTAGGTTAGTGCCCTAAGCACCGGTTTTTATAGAGTAGTTCTCACTCTTTCCTTGACCCAATGACTATTCGTTGTCATTATGAATTACTATGAAGTGCCACTATGGATTTAATGCAAAAATAATAAGATTTGAGTGCCGGATGCTTAAAAGGCCAGAAGCCCAGGGCCAGTGCAAAAATGCAAGTACAATGATGCACTTAATTTCATACTTCATCATCATCATGGCATTTGTAAATCTGATATTTGCATGTGCAAATTGCCACTGAGATGCCTAAATGGGATGAATAAGCCCAGTAATAATATTCACTGCCTCTAAGAGGTGGGGGCAATTGTAACACAGTTAAGGTCTCACAAAGCAAACTTGTTATCAAATAGTTGGGCTCACTGCACATAATGGAAAGAAGAAATGTAACTGCTGAAGAGAGACATACCATTGTAGCTGTGAATGGAATGTTGTCAATTAGGGAGGATGCCAGAGCAGAGACCCAGAGTACTAAAATGATAGCAACTGCTAGGCGTTGATCCTCGGGAACCACCTGGTATTAAAAAAAATGAAGTTACAACTCCATTTAAACTGAAAGCTAACTGACATTTTTTTTCAGCTCTAGCAATAACTTGATATTTCTGCATGCTACTAATGGCATAATTGTACAGATTCTTCACTAAATCATCAACACACTCATTTTTTAAAAGGTGACATGAATATAAAATAATTTTTAAAAGAAATAACCGAAGGATTTATTCACACAATAAGTCTACTGAGTCAACAGAAACGTGGGAAAGGAGGCATGCAGCAAGTGATATTTCTAACAATCATGTTTATGTTTCATACAAGAAATGTCCTGTGCAGCTACAATTATACAGCTTTTTTCCCTTTGTACATTATCTCCCCCACCTTTTTTATTAGTGAATTAAAACTACAGAAAATACATACTATTCAGATAAGATCATATATTCTGGCTTTGGAGAGGGATACATGATCATAGAATCATAGAATCTCAGGGTTGGAAGGGACCTCAGGAGGTCATCTAGTCCAACCCCCTGCTCAAAGCAGGACCAAACCCAACTAAATCATCCCAGCCAGGGCTTTGTCAAGCCTGACCTTAAAAACCTCTAAGGAAGGAGATTCCACCACCTCCCTAGGTAACCCATTCCAGTTCTTCACCACCCTACTAGTGAAAAAGTTTTTCCTAATATCCAACCTAAACCTCCCCCTCTGCAACTTGAGACCATTACTCCTTGTTCTGTCATCTTCTACCACTGAGAACAGTCTAGATCCATCCTCTTTGGAACCCCCTTTCAGGTAGTTGAAAGCAGCTATCAAATCCCCCCTCATTCTTCTCTTCTGCAGACTAAACAATCCCAGTTCCCTCAGCCTCTCCTCGTAAGTCATGTGCTCCAGCCCCCTAATCATTTTTGTTGCCCTCCGCTGGACTCTCTCCAATTTATCCACATCCTTCTTGTAGTGTGGGGCCCAAAACTGGACACAGTACTCCAAATGAGGCCTTACCAGTGCTGAGTAGAGGGGAATGATCACATCCCTCGATCTGCTGGAAATGCCCCTACTTATACAACCCAAAATGCCATTAGCCTTCTTGGCAACAAGGGCACACTGTTGACTCATATTCAGCTTTTCATCCACCATAACCCCTAGGTCCTTTTCTGCAGAACTGCTGCCCAGCCATTCGGTCCCTAGTCTGTAGCAGTGCATGAGATTCTTCGGTCCTAAGTGCAGGACTCTGCACTTGTCCTTGTTGAACGTCATCATATTTCTTTTGGCCCAATCCTCTAATTTGTCTAGGTCCCTCTGTATCCTATCCCTTCCCTCCAGCGTATCAACCACTCCTCCCAGTTTAGTGTCATCTGCAAACTTGCTAAGGGTGCAGTCCACACCATCCTCTAGATCGTTAATGAAGATATTGAATAAAACTGGCCCCAGCACCAACCCTTGGGGCACTCCACTTGATACCGGCTGCCAATTAGACATGGAACCATTGATCACTACCTGTTGAGCCCGACCATCTAGCCAGTTTTCTATCCACCTTACTTACTGTCCATTCATCCAGCCCATACTTATTTAACTTGCTGGCAAGAATACTGTGGGAGACTGTATCAAAAGCTTTGCTAAAATCCAGAAATAGCACATCCACTGCTTTCCCCTCATCCACAGAGCCGGTTATCTCATCATAGAAGGCAATTAGATTAGTCAGGCATGACTTGCCCTTGGTGAATCCATGCTGACTGTTCCTGATCACTTTCCCCTCCTTTAAGTGGTTCAGAATTGATTCCTTGAGGACCTGTTCCATGATTTTTCCAGGGACTGAGGTGAGACTGACTGGCCTGTAGTTCCCTGGATCTTCCTTCTTCCCTTTTTTAAAGATGGGCACTACATTAGCCTTTTTCCAGTCATCCGGGACCTCCCCCGATCGGCATGATTTTTCAAAGATAATGGCCAATGGGCTCTGCAATCTCATCGGCCAACTCCTTTAGCACCCTCGGATGCAGCGCATCCGGCCCCATGGACTTGTGCTCGTCCAGCTTTTCTAAATAGTCCCGAACTACTTCTTTCCCCACAGAGAGCTGGTCACCTCCTCCCCATACCGTGCTGCCGAGTGCAGCTGTCTGGGAGCTGACCTTGTCTGTGAAGACAGAGGCAAAAAAAGCATTGAGTATGCTAGCTTTCTCCACATCCTCTGTCACTAGGTTCCCTCCCTCATTCAGCAAGGGGCCCACAGTTTCCTTGACTTTCTTCTTGTTGCTAACATACCTGAAGAAAACCTTCTTGTTACTCCTAACATCTCCGGCTAGCTGCAACTCCAAGTGTGATTTGGCCTTCCTAATTTCACTCCTGCATGCCTGAGCAATACTTTTATACTCCTCCCTGGTTATTTGTCCAGTCTTCTACTTCTTATAAGCTGGTTTTTTTGTGTTTAAGACGAGCAAGGATTTCACTGTTGAGCCAAGCTGGTCGCCTGCCATATTTACTTTTCTTCCTACACATCGGGATGGTTTGTTCCTGCAACCTCAATACGGTTTCTTTAAAATACAGCCAGCTTTCCTCGACTCCTTTCCCCGTCATGTTATTCTCCCAGGGGACCTTGCCCATCAGTTCCCTGAGGGAGTCAAAGTCTGCTTTTCTGAAGTCCAGGGTCTCTGTTCTACTGCTCTCCTTTCTATATGATGTATGTTGAAGATCATTCACACTGAAGGGTGAAATGCACCCATTGCACATCTGATGCAGGAATACAACCCTTCACATATCATTCAATCTGCAATGATTAGTCAGTATATTTATTAAAGCAATACAAATATTTCTCTATCTTGGGAATGAAATAACTGTAAACATTGAAATGTACCTTTATTAACAAAGCTGTCTGTTCTCCTATATAATCTATTAAATGAAGATGAGCCAAAGCCTAAAAGAGAGAAATTTAGATCAACCAATAGTATGTGAGCAAATATGCAGCAGAAACAAATATTTTTAAGTTAATTAAAACAAAGCCAACACAGGTATTTTCTCTCAAAAATGTGTCAATATTCACCCTATGTAAGGTACACATTACAGCTGGGCAAGCTACCAAGAACAGTAGAAATGTCAACAGAGCCACATTATTTGTGGAATTTTGTTGCATTTGAAATGTCAGCCAGATTCTCTAAAGGGAATGTACGGCACAGACATCTCATCTCCATTAACAGCACCACTCTGGGTTTAAAGTTTCCCTTCTTCTGTAGTGGATGCATTTTGTTTGAATACTTGAGTGCAAATTATTTTAAACCTAAAGAAACCCTAGATAGATATGAACCAAGAACCTAGAACAAATATTTCAAACTTTGGACAGTTCAGGTCAGGGGCTGAAGTTTGTGGCTTATTTCCAGCAAAGAAAGAAAAGAGGGGAAAGAAAGAAAAAAAAGAAAAAGAAAAATGAAAAAGAAAGAATTTCTGTAAAATAGCTGGACTCAGAACCCAAAAACCAATCACATTCTCAGCTACTGCCAAGAAACACATAGTGCAAGTCAGGGAGGTAGCATATGGAGATGCAAAGTTACATGAAGTTCACCTTTGCATTTTTCCAGTCCAAGGACTGTTGCATGAAGGGCTGCTCTAATTTACACTGGCTGCTAACAGTTTCAAGAGATGAAACCACATCCAAGTATTGATGCAGTCAAGGTTGATTTCCCACTCTAGCACTTCGAGTGCAGAAGGTGGGGGCCCATAAGGATTCTAAAAATTAATACTGCCCACTCCAGGCTTGTATTAAACTCCCAAGGTTACAGCTTTTTTCTGACCTTGGATGGGTAGATGCTGCCACCACCAAAGTGCAAAAACTGCTTTGATAACCCAGGAAGGCGCACTTGGGAATTCCTTTCTGTGGGGTACCCTCAAGCCCTTTCACTCCCCTCCCCTCCCCGGGGAAGAGCTAAGAAAGAAAACAAAGGAAATCAGCTGCTGCCACCAGCAAAACAAACAACATATGCACAAACTTCTTAGGACACAAAAACTCAATCCTGTTCTTAAAAAAAGGTAAATTTTATTTAAAAAAAAAAGAAAGAAAATATATTTGGAACTTAGCCTTTTTGCTAGATTTTAAAAAAACAATTACATCAAGATAGCTCTCTTGAGGTCCAGCTTAAAGGTTACAAGCAAAACAAAAACACCTGAGGTTAGACCAGAGGAGTCCATAAGCCATAAAGAAGTAAACAGAGATAAACCTAATTGTGCCTTCCTAGACATTTCCTGATCTACTTACATATCTGGGGTTTTAAATGAGTAGTTTCTAGGTATGATTTTTTCATACCTGGCCCAAAGGTTTTTATAGCATCGCTGCTCTGTCCCCCTCTCTCCATAGAACAACACAGTCAAACAAAGGGGAAGGGGTTCCCCCCCCCATTTTAATAAGTTCTAACCTTCCCATTGGCCCTTTTGGTCAGGTGCCCATTCCCTTCCTTTTACCTATGCAGGGAGACTTTTTAACCCTATTACAGGTAAAGCAAGTAGAGATCAATACCAAAAGGGATTTATAGCTAACTGGCTGGCTGGGTGTCCATAAAAGAGAGCTATCCTCCTCCTTTCATTTATCACAGATGCAGCATAGGGATGCCCTGCCCATACCACTATATTGGTGTAGGGAGGGTGGTGTGGGAACTTCTACACTGGTTCTATGGCAGCAGAGGAATCCCATCTCTCTTGCATTATAGTTATCCTCTGACTATTTATCCACCAGCTCTGGATCAAGATTCTGCTGGCATCACAGCACAAAGTGGTCACATTATACCCTAGATCTGAATGTAAATGTTAAAGAAAAAAATTGTTCTTTATTTACTCCATCAGTCCAGACCAGACTATTGAACCACATATTCTATGGCAGAGGTGCAGAAATTTGGACCCCACCAAGTAAGAATACTAATAACTAAAAACAAATAAAATCAGTGTTCTAAACTTCATTCTCTACTGCCTAGATCTCAGTTAGGGATGCTCAGGTCATCACACTGAATGTTTCATTTCCAGTTTTTTATTAGGGGCCAACTCCTATCTTCAACTTTCCCCAAACTCTTCCCTTTTTCCCAGACCCTAAGCTCAGTTCTCACCTCTTAGCTCTGCTCAGCACAGAAGAGGAGGGCGAGCATTGAAGAGTAAGTTATGGGCCCCTGATTCTGCACTGGCCTGGTCCCAGCATGCTTTAGAACAGTCATGGGGCTGCTCTAACTTATGCCACTGTGAGCAGTCAGCATAATGAAGCAGACCCCTGACTTGTCACCTCCCTCTCCAGAATGTCCATAATGGGATTGGGGTGCACTTTTGAGGATCCCATCTCAAGGTTTAGCTGCTCTATTAATACAATTTTTGTTACCTAATGTTGATGGCCTGTCTGTTACAGATACAAATTTCCTACTTTTTCATAGCTTCTGAGAATTGCTGGCAGCTCCAAAGAGCCTAGCCTCTTATAATTGTTTTCCTGTGTTAAACTAAGCAACAACAGAGCAGTGATCTGAAGCTTCTTCAGGTACATTTCTTACTACACCCTCAAACTCCAGCTGCTCAGGTGGGTTATTGAACAAAAAGAGTACATGAAGGTCACAGGGAAAAGAGAGCAGGCACCACATGCCAGTGATATGAGAGGCACAGTACACATACAATTGAGATGACCCTGAGAGAACAACCAATTCTCTCAAAGTAAACAGAACCCTCAGCCTGAGTATCTCTACTCTTTTATTTTACTCTCTCCAGTCCCCTATTGAATGAGCATGGAGAATATTCATCATAGCTTTGAATATGAGCAACTGGGAGTCAAACACAGCGCTGTCAGAGCGGAAGGCTACAAAAAGGTGCTGCACCTACTGTAACACAGCTGAGCCAGAGATATTAGTGTGGTTCAGCTGGCAGCAGTGTTTCCTTCTGAGCCAGGAGGTTTAACATTCAAATTCCAAATAGGAAGTTAGGCTCAAACCTAATGTCCATGTTTTTGTGTGGTACGAGGGAGAATGACACTGCAATGACAGGGGAATTGTCTTTCAGTTTTTAAGTCTATCTCTGGTGTCATCCCTGGTGGAAGGTCACAATATCATGGCACTCTTGAAAAAGAATTGAGGATAATTGTAGTGTCCTACCTAGTAAGTCCCTTGCGTTAAAGATGAGTTAGAATATCTAGAGCAATACTGTGCTGTACATTAATTACACGTGTACAGAGAGAAAAATTGTACTTTTAGTCTAGATTACGTTTACTTTAGAAAAAGAGAGAATAAATACAGAGGGAGAGAGGGGAAGGGAGAGGATGCACAGTGATTCCTATATAATGTTCTGCATTTGAAATGAAAAACAAAATGGCTGCTACCTCACTGCTGACCCTGGAAGAGGGAAGAATCGCTTCTGCATTTAATGTTGCAGTACCCAGAAAACAGATTACTACGTCTTTCAGTTAAATTCCTCCATACACTATACAAACACCAGAAAGGAATCTTTAATCTAAAGAAAAGCGACAAAGAATCCTGTGGCACCTTATAGACTAACAGATATATTGGAGCATAAGCTTTTGTGGGTGAAAGCTTATGCTCCAATACGTCTGTTAGACTATAAGGTGCCACAGGACTCTGTCACTTTTTACAGATCCAGACTAACACGGCTACCCCTCTGATACTTAATCTAAAGAAAAATCTCTTTTACTGGAAAATTCAAAACTATTAAACATTTGTATTAATTTTTTAAACATATCTAAATATGGTTTCTACTTGAGTGTCCCTTTAAAAGTTTCATATTTTTAACAAAATGTACAGGGTAGCAATAACATTAATGATATTTGAGCTTTTCCTCCATGTAGCGAAGAGGCGTGGCCGCCCTCATAGATTGACAGTTAGGGGCAACCAGCCGCCCCCTGCTGGGCAGAACCAGGAAGGCGACTCTCTCCACACCGGAAGCAGAGGGGCAGGACAGGAACAGAAAGTATAAAAGGCGGGCCCTGTAGCTCAATTGGGAGGTAGCTAAGAAAGGAGACGGACACGTTCTCCCCACTGTGGGTGCAGGAGCCTGCGGAAGACTTCTGATGTCCCGAGGAGGGCCCCAAGCTACCCATACGTCCAGACACGCTGGATGGTGAGGAGTTGCTGGGACTGCCGCTTGCAGTGTACCCTGGGGAGATGGACGATGACCCTTGGAAGGTACACCCTAGGGGGAGTATAGGAAGTGCCCCAGGGGCAGCCAACCCAAGTCTGTTTGCAGCGCTGCCAGAGATTAGGTCAGCGTGTTATGGTCAGGATCCGCGCTGACCCAGGGGCAGACCACTCTGCCACTATTAGGGCCCTAGGCTGGGAGTTGGGCAGGCCTACAACATCCCCCCTGCTACTCCTCCCCTGGATTGGCAGTACTCCACGCTCCTTAGGTCAGGAGACCTGCGCTTGCTGGGGCACTCACCCCTTGCCAGAGCCCCCTAGATTGTACTTGGTGCCATGTCCTGCCCCAGAGCCTGGGCCCCTGAACAGTTCACTGCTCTACCCTGTGTGAGGGTTTGAGTCCTATAGACGGCTAATTTCCCCTTATACAGACTGCCTTGCAGGTGCATGACAACGAAGAGGCGTGGCCCCCCTCTGAGATTGACAGTGAGGGGCGGCCACGCAAGCCTACACACCTACACTCCAATAACACCCATTTCAAAAATAAACTTCTCAGCATTTAGCTATCAGCAACAGAGCTGTCTCCCCAGTTTTTGTAAGTGGAAGAGTTTAAATGTGGTTGCCACTTTTCCAAGGAGCATTTCATCTGTCCCAGTTTGTTTCATGAATTAATGACAGTATAGCTCCAGAGAGCTTGAAGAAATGTTGTTTTGTTAACCATTCTTTCAATACCCACCAGTGACTAGAGAAACTATAAAAAAAAAAGTTCAGGGAATTATATCAATAGGAACTGCAAAATTTCAGTAAATGGCAAAACTGCTTTCAACATGGTTTACTACATTATATTATAGCCACACTGTGCTCAAATAAAAACATCTAAACTCAAGCTAAAACAGTAAATCAGAGAATGTGACTTACATAAAATGCTAGCACCATAAAACTATGGTGACTTCAGTAGGGATTCCCAGTCCTGCCTAACACATTTCAGGATAGCAAACTGCATGTGTGAGAGTGTATGTGAATGGGTGCACTAGGTCACAATAGATGAACGAGTGGTGTGCTGAACTCCATTAAGCTGATTGCAACCTTTCCAATGATCAGAGCCTCCAATAATCTTTCAGGAGTTTACTAGGTTCTGAACTCCTTATTTGGTGTATTAAACAGAACTAGCTGACTTATTCATGACAAATATCTGCTGCAAATTTAGCCCATTTTTCTGTTAATGAATTGTTCATAAATAAATTCAGATATACACATCTATTTGCTATTTATAATTAATTGCTTATGCAGACAAATTTCAAATTATGAGTTGTTTATAAACTGCTCTTTTTGACTATTCATGGTGTGAGACTGTTCACCTAAGTCAGATCCTGGCCTTATTTGTGCACCATGATTGGAAGATTGAAACTTTTAAAACAGAATAATGACTAGTGAATAACGAGCATTCTTGTTCATGCACAAATACCCTTGTTTGCATGTGAATGCGGGTATTCATACAAAGATCACCCATTCTCCAAACATTTGTGCCAAACCAAAACAAAAATTTCACATCAACATTCTGAAGTAGTGAATCAAATGGGACTCAGATGTGATTGAATCAATCAGCCATTCAGAAATTGAATGCACAAACAACGTATTAAACTATTCAAGCCTCACTTGCACTCAATGTTTTAACGATGATTTTCAGTATTTGAAATTTGTCTTGTGTGCTAGATCGCACAAACAGCTTTCAAACAAATCTCATTTGAAACCTCTCAGATGAGCCATTTTGTAGCCAGGATGTGGGGAAAAGTGAGATATCTTCAAACTACAACTAACTCCTGTTTTTTCTATGGCTTGTCTAAATAACTTTAAACTTGGTTAAAAAATAATTGTCTGCTCACATGGAACGCACATGCCAAGTTTGAAACTAAACCTCTCCTTATTGGAAATTATGGAAGGGGAAGAGGAAGAGGACAAAATCCAGGATATAATGAAAAGTGAGACTTCACTCTAGAGCAGCTCTCCCCATTCCATAATTCCGTTCTCTGTTATTATAACTAAACTATTAAGAGAAATATTACAGAGCTTTCACCCCCTTCTTGTGTGAGCCCTCTATTCAGGATAATGCTTGTGCCCATTATTCAAGTCCTTCTTGCAATTCTAACTGTCCACATTATAGAAATCTCTGGTTAAAAATAAAGAGGACTAAGTGCATTTTTGTCTTAATTCTTCTTACCTCCATTAGAACAAACAGTGCGGCAAAGAAAAGAAGTGTTGCCCATTCCACTCTGTTTAGTATCATCTCAAAATCATGGATGTCAGCTAACACTAGTAGCCAAATAGCTCCCAACATTGCAATCCACCCTGCATTAAAATAGGAGAACAGAGAGTATTTGTTACATGTTCTAGATTTGTCTAAGATGCACATTTATTTTTCTAAGGATATAAAATATACAGTAACATTTTTCATGTAAACATTTTCTGGCCTATTTTTTTGTGCTGACTGTGTAGCAAGGAAATTTCACAAATCTCTTTTACAAGAATATGTTCTAGTTTTATGTAGAAATAGAAACCTTGTATAAATGTAAGAGGAGATCCACGTTTGATTAACAACCTTATGCTGTTGGGGCCAGCATTTTCTGGGAGTGCTGAGGAATCAGCAAGTACGTTCAGGCTTTAGTGAGAGGAAGTATCTTGTGCTGCTGAAAAATCCACTGAGTTTGCTTCACAAATAAAATTCCATCTGATTAGGATAGGCACTGAAAGGTATTCTCTGTCCAGTCCTCCTCACACAGTACGCTGGTGGCTGCTATATAGGACCTCCAGGGTATTTTGGCTAGAGGATAAACTGAGGAAAGGAAGGCTATTCCAGGATATGAGGGTTCTCTCTTAAAAACAGTGATAAACTATGTATACATGGAGTATTCATGTACTGACATTTACATCTATACTGTATGTAAATGTTATTAATACAGTTAGACAGACAAAGTGGGTGAGGTAATCTCTTTTACTGGACCAACTTCTGTTTGTGAGAGAGACAAACTTTCAAGCTTTCTCGCCAACAGAAGTTAGTCCCGTAAAAGAGATTACCTCACCTTGTAGGTCTAATATCTTGGGACTGTCCTGACTAAAATAACACAGCATACATTAATACACTTATACACTTCTTTCCATCCACAGACATCTCAAAGCTCAATATTCAACCAGGGAAAACAATCACAGTATTTCCTGACTCATGCTCTTGGGTTATTGTCAATATTATTTAAATGTATTCTGGAATTGTCTGTGCATGAAATGGCAATTTTTGCCAAGGGACTATGCCAAATTTCAAGCTAAGAAACTTCAGATTTCAAAGAGAATTTTCACTAGGCATGTGCCCATTTTTGCTCAGAAGGAAACTCGACTGGATAAGGGGCCAATATTTGGATGAAAAACTATTGATATACAACATTTTTTAATTGTTAATGATATGCACAAAGCTCCTCACCATTTCAAGTTATTTCTCTTTTTCTTGTGACTATTTCCTACATCTCTATCAAAGTGTTATGGTTGGAACATTATGCCACTGGAAAAAAAAATCCTTCCTGGTAGAAATCTTAAAGTCAAAACTAATAATCAAGTACTGAAGATGATTTAGAGATACTAAGATCCTGCCACAGGGCAGGTAGATACATAAAATGGTCTTCTAAGTGGCCACTTCTAGCTCATTCTGTGAAATAGCAAAATACAGCAGATTGATTCCATGCACTTAAGATCCGGGGCCATTCATCTGGCACACATGTGCTTCTGCTTCCCTTGTCCCCAAGGAACATAGAACATAAGGACGGCCATACTGGATCAGACCAATGGTCCGTCTAGCCCAGTATACTGTCTTCCAACAGTGGCCAATGCCAGGTGTTTTAGAAGGAATGAACAGAACAGGTAATCATCAAGTAATCCATCCCCTGAAGCCCATTCCCAGCATCTGGCAAACAAAGCCTAGTTTTTAAGAAAATCCAAAGGTTTAAAATTAACACTCAATGGCATTCCATCTAAATTTGATTAAAAATAAAAGTAGAAACATACAGATCAATGTATACAGACCATTAATGAAGTGAGTGAATGTTGACTGATGCCCTTCAATTCCTAAAGAAAGAGATCCACAGTAGTTCTACACAAAGATTCCCTTACACCGGAGATGCAATTTTTATTCTTCCAATACATATGTACTTTTGAAACTTTAAATAACATATTGCATGCTTTCAAGGGAATTTTAGATTAATTGTGATCCCTGGAGCACAGCACAATTGTTGAAAATACTGCATGCATAAAATTATAGAGAAAATTTGTTTTAGTTATGTAGCACTCATTAGAATGTCAAGAAAGGCCTTTATAAACCCACATAATATTGGATCCTGATTAGGAATTTTCATTTCCTTTTAATGGATTTGTAAAATAGTCATGTATGTGTTATGTTATGTTCTACTATATAAACACTTTCCCCCTTGACTTTAACTGCTAGCGCTTCCCTCCCTGGATCCATTTTCTACCTATGCAGACACTATTGGAACAGCTTTGAAAAATAAAATAAAGTTCCCTCACTACCACCTGCTTTTCTAACTACTGCCCTTTCTCCTCCCTCCAAAAGTCACAGCATTCCCTGGCTTCTGATGTCTCTACACTACTAAAACCACTCTCACAAGAATTTCCCCTTTAGCATGAGGCAAACCTGATCTATCAAGGTTGCATGTGCCTGCAGAGAGGAGGATGAAGGGGCTGTAGCTAGGCCAGCTGGGTCCCACCAGCGATGTGTCTCTGACAAAGCCCTAGCTGCAAAATGAAGCTGCCCTCCCAGGACAGAATCCCTAAGGGAAGGGGGCACCCTCCCCTGGGGATGAATGCCTTTCAGCCCTGCTGAGAGTGAATCTGGACTAATGAGGGCCAAATCCATCTCTCATCTCCATGAGTGGAGAAATTTGCCAGGCAGGGGAATTGGTGCAGTTCAGCAGCTTATGGAGGAAGGCTAGATGTGGGGTGGTGGGTCAGGCTGTATACAGATGTAGTGCCCTCCTCTACACAGTTCACTTTTATGGCATCACAAAGGAAGTGGGATTGATGTGGACTAAAGATAATGTCAGCTGTTGTCAAGATGGATGCGGGATTTTGGCATAATTGCATGAGCTGAAAATCTATCTATTGTGCTCCTAAAAAGTATTCCTGACCATAGAATAGCACAACACTCACCTGGAGTAATCTGAAATGTTGAGATGTGAAAATGAGGGAAATGTTGAGATGTGAGATGTAGAGGGAAATGCTTCCAGGAAAATGCTTTGAAAATGCCTGACAGTAGAAAGAATCTTGAGCATTCCAAAGGCAAGAAGTTAAGCTCTTTAGAAGTATTTATAAGCCACAGGAAGAAAAGTTGTCCATGGTCAGGAATGCTTTAGCAGTATCCACAGAAGGGGTGAACTCCTAATCTCTGTCCATCACATCCTTGGCTATCGCCATTGACAACTCTATTATATCCTTCCTGCCTTCCAAACTAAAAACAAAGTGTAATCTATTAATGCAAATTAAATGATTAATTAACCCCGACTTGCTTGGTGTGATCTTCACCATAGCTAAAGATCTGGCCTTAGTGTCTTTCAGTATAAATAAGGACTATGATGAATTAATGGTTCACATGAATTAACTGATTTCTCTCTCAACTGTCTAGTCTCAGCCACCACTGCACCACAGCAAAACCAAACAGAGAGCCGATGTTCTGTCCTCACATAGGCCTGTGCAGTTCCCATTAAAGTCAATACGAGTTTTGGATTCAAGTCTAAAGGTAAAATTAGGTCCCAAAGCCCTGATTCCCCACCACCTTTGCCCCTATTGTACCCTCAGCATTTATACCTATACAAACCAAGTGCTAAATGGCAGCATTTTAGACCCATATTGCACAAGTGTAAAGTTTAGCAAACCTGGAACATTTAAGAACTAACAGTTCTTAATATTTCTGGAGAAATCTGTATAAATATCTTGGCATTTTTTGTTTCTTCCTGCCTGTCATGAAAACAAATCACCTTAAATGTGCTATACAGGGGGAATTATTTGCTAATGTTTATGTAAAGTAACTGAATTGCATAGAGAAGTATATTGTAACTCATTTGTTAACATGGTGCCAATGTTTTATTAGAATGTTTTTCTACAAGTTACTGCCAGTCTTTATAAACTGTATTAGGTTTACACACACATGTTTACTACAAGACAGCCTCCAGTGTGGCTTTCTTCATTCCTCTCTAGCAGATCCCAGAGAGTAGTGATGGGTAGCAGCTCCTAGCCCTCAAAAGTTCTCACATGTGCAGCTGTACAGGGAGAAATCTTATCACCTCTCTCTTTTTTAAACATATGTAGTATAGGAGACAATAGGAAATAAATTATTATACCATCATGCCCCCCCCACTATAATTACACACAACTTTCCAGCTCTTTCTCAGAAGGCGCGATCTATGTCATCACATACTGTGTCCCAGGCAAAACATAAGTGAGAAACAGGGAAACACTTCAAGGAGTTTAATCAAGACTTTGGCCATAGTCTTAAATCATCTGCCTTAAGAGGCCTCCAAGTATCACTAGACTCGGCCCTAGTCCATGGAAACCAGACTGAAATGGTGCCTTCTTCCAAATCCAGCTAACCAAGGGACCTCGTCTACTGATACAGACCTAATCACTCCATGGGTTTATTGTGTTATGACTGGACTAGTGTAACTTCCTCTCCCCAGGACTGTGTGTGTCTATCAAAGTTAACTAGAAACTCCACTCTGTGCAAGGCGTGGCAGACAGTCTCTGGGGATGGACTAGCTATGGAGAACATATCACGTCAGGGCTTTGTGCACTCAGTTGGCTTCCCGCTTGTCCTTGCTCCAGTTTAGGGTTCATTCCCTAATCTTGAACTATTTTAAGGAACCAGGGTACTGTGGAGACTGGCTTCTCTCTTCAAGACTCTCAGAGCCCATTGTACCCTACAGGGACACAGAAACTATCTGTGTCCATGGGGAAACTATCAAGAGGGTGGAGGTACAGCCTTTTTGGTAACCGGTTGAGGTTCATCCTACTGGCAAGTATCAGAATGATCTTTAGTCATCACATGACATCTAGTCTTCCTATTACAATGCAAAACCCACCTTTCCACAGAAGCCCACTCACAACAGAAGCTAAAAACAAAGTGCAAGAAGAAGCAGCAGCAAGAAAAGGTAGCAGACAGGAACAGAGAGAGAAGGAAAGGAAAGAGAAGAAGAAGAGTGGAAAATCCTCCAAGAAACAGCAGCTAAGACTAAAAGAATGAGAGCAGAGTGTCCTAATTTACTGTATTTCATTGCCTACATGGACTTTAAGGTCAGAAGGGAGCATCATGACCATCGTGATCTAGTCTGACCTCCTGCACATTGCAGGCCACAGAACAACATCCCCACTCCTGTAACAGATTCCTAACCTCTGGCTGAGTTACTGAAGTCCTCAAATCACAGTTTAAAGACTTCAAGTTACAGAAGAGTCATAATTTATACTAGTTTAAACCTGCAAGTGACTCGTGCCCCAAGCTGCAGGGGAAGGAAAAAAACCACCAGGGTCTATGCCAATCTGACCCAGGGTGAAATTCCTTCTCAACATCAAATATGGGGAGCAGTTAGACCCTAAGCCTGTGGGCAATACCCACCAGGCAGATACCTGGGAAAGAATTCTCTGTAGTAACTCAGAACCCTTCCCATCTAGTGTCCTGTCTCTGGCCGCTGGGGATTTTTGCCACTAGCAGTTGATCATGGGTCACACACCATTGTAGGCAGTCCCATCATACCATCCATTCCCTTCATACACTTATCAAGCTCAGTCTTGAAGCCAGTTAGGTTCCCACCCCCCACTGCTCCCCTTGGAAGGCTGTTCCCGAACTTCACTCCTCTGATAGTTAGAAATCTTTTTCTAATGTCAAGCCTAAACTTGTTGATGGAGAGTTTATATCCATTTGTTTTTGTGTCTACATTGGTGTTTAACTTAAATAACTCCTCTGCCTTCCTGGTATTTATCCCTCTGGTGTATTTATAGAGTGCAAGCGTATCTCTCCTCAGCCTTCTTTTGGTTAGGTTAAACAAAGCCAAGTTCTTTGAGTCTCCTCTCATATGGTAGGTTTTCCATTCCTCTTATCATCCTCATAGCCCTTCTCTGCACCTGTTCCAGTTTGAATTAATCTTTCTTGAACATTGGAGAATAGAACTGCACACAGTATTCCAGATGAGGTCTCACCAGTACCTTGTATAGTGGTACTAACACTTACCTGTCTCTACTGGAAATACCTCACCTGATGCGTCCTAGGACTGCATTAGCATTTTTGACAGCTGCATCACATTGACAGCTCATAGTCATCCTGTGATCAAACAATATACCCAAGTCTCTCCCCTCCTCAGTTACTTCCAACTGATAAGTCCCCAGCTTCCAGCAAAAATTCTTGTTGTTAGTCCCTAAATGCATGACTTTGCACTTTGCACTATTAAATTTCATCCCATTTCTATTACATCCTACATGGTTTGTGTTTTAGATATATAATAGATCAGCAAGAGAGAGAAAAATCAGTGCGTCTTTTGTTTGATGGACTGATCTTAAACTCCTGTTCCGCACAGTTATGGTTTCTACGGGATACAGTTACTGTTTCTATTGATTTTAAGAGAAATAGGACTGTCATGAAACTTTAATGTACCATACACACTGAAAATTCTGTGATGCCTCCTACACAGGAAGGCTGTGCACATATTCTGCACTGCCCCAGGAAAAGAAAACCAGAAATAGTTTTGTGCTTTGGTTTATTTCACATTAAACTCTACCGAGAAAGAAAATCTTCAGAACAGAAATCTCTCATTGCAAACAGATTATTGCAGTCCAAAAGAGAGCTGACTTTTTATTTTGAAAACAAACAAGCACTTGAATTAGTGTCTAGAATATGAGGAAGGAGAGGGGAAAGATAACCATGGCAGCTGCAGACTTTGCAAATGACTAATTAAGAAAAAGCTGTCACTTTTAATAATTGGGATATTATTTGGCTTACATCTAAATTGAAAAGGTTGATAAAATGGGCATCCTTCTAAAAATCTGAAATCCTTAGAAACCATATATGCATGTTAATTGTTGTAATCTGAAATAGTTTCCTTTGCATGAAAATCTTAAAGGCACATCCAGAGTTTCCATTTGTGCAAGTCATCAGACACATTTGCAGTGAAGACAACTTTTTTTATATCATATAGGTACACACACAGAGAACACAAAGTTATATTAGCATGAGTTTGGTATGACTGCACTGGCAAAGTCACTAGTAAATTAAGTAGATCATCCCAAACAAGTGGTGATAAAAACCAAACTACACAATACTACTATTTATTCTGAACATGTTACATTTGGTATGTTACAGAAAAAGTTTGAGATACGTTTTACTGAGCTTCAAAAAAATGTTAGTACTATGAGTTGCAGCCCTGTTCTTGCCTTCAAAGGGACTACTCACATGCTTAAAATTAAGCATGTGCTTAAGTACTTTACCAGATTGAGGCCTCATTGAATATTAGCATAGCAGTATAGAGCCCAGAGGGAGATATGAAAATCTCTATAAATAACCAAAAGTATTTTTCTCTACTGAAAAATGTTATGATTTGAAAGCCTAATGTCAAGGTGCAAAACAGATGCTGGGTTCCATTGGCAAGTTTGGAAGTTTCCCTATCCAGTTGTATACAGATTTCCATTGCTAGCCCTGTGCAGCGACAAGATATTGACATTTAAACCCATCACTGGTGAAGTTTGCCCCATTCTAGAACTAGGGCCAGAGTAATTTTGAATGGCAATTCCCCCATGTGAGGGAAACAAAAAAACATTTCTCTGGCAGGTTGCCTTTTTCTTTTTAGGTAGTTTGTTGAAGGCTCAAGGTGTGAAATTTTAGAAGTAGTCCCAGAGTAGATGAATTCTTTGCCATTGCAGGCCCATGTAGTAAATTTTATTTATCCCATGGTTCTCCAATTAGTTATATTGGTATCATCACCACAGGCAGTGGGAATATGTATGTACACAGCCATTTGTGCACATAACATGTGTGTATTATACAGGTAAAATAGTGCCTCTATATTAAGTCTGGAGTCTATTTTACAGTTAAAGAAGATATTCAGCCTCTTTGTTTTGCAAGATGAATGGTGCATCTTTCCCAAATTTACAGCACATAATTTGTGGGCAAAGATTGAATTTTCTGGAATTTGTAAGTAAATCTGTTACTTGGTTTATGAATTGAAATTAATTAAAAATTAGCCCTTTAAGGAAACTCTTTCCCCCTGTCTCTCACTTTTTGCCTGTTCCTTTCTGCTGATAAATGGCTGGCCTGCTATAATTTTCATTTTCCCTACAGTTAAAACTCCCAACCAGCTAGTGATGAGTGTGCAGTTAAGAAAATCAGTTTGCAATTAAACACCATTATTAATGATTTTTCTCCTATCTTTTCCAGTGTATTCAAAATTTTCCTTCAGTCAAAATGACCACTCATAACTTTGTGTGTGTGTGTGTGTGTGTGTGTGTGTGTGTGTGTTTGGTTTTGGGACCCACCAGGTACGTTCAGGGCTAGAAACTAACATGTCTTCAGTGCTTTCCTTCAAGTCATAGTACACTTTGCATGCTATTAAGTATATTAAGAAGGTTTGGGGCACCACAGCACTCCAGCAACCCCAGCAAGAGGGGACAACTATACATCTTATATGCGTTTTATCAAAAACCCAGGATGTTTCCCCAAATGAAAAATTTGTTTACAAGGGATGAAACGTCGCTAGGGATGTCATATCTAAAAATAAGGGAATGCCAAGTTATGGGACATCTCTTAACCACTCACTAATGCCCACACACATCATCTCCATGGATGCTGATAGACCCACATCTTCACAAGGAACTTCCATCGGCCTCCAACACACAAGAAAAACACACAACACATTAGTCGCCCTCACAGTATAATACAAAACTTTAATTACAGCTTCATATTTCCTCTACATGCACTCCACACATGCAACCTGAGCACACATCAACACTGAGTATTTGCTAATGTTGCGCGTGCTAGAGGAGAGAGAGAGAGATCAGACAAATACACACAAAATGTGGAACTACTTGGATCCACTAATGAAATTAAAGACATAGAATCACTGAAATGTAGAACTGGAAGGGAACCTCGATACGTCGTCTAGTCCAGTCCCCTGCACTCATGGCAGGACTAAGTATTATCTAGACTATCCCTGACAGGTGTTTGTCTAACCTGCTCTTAAAAACCTCCAAGGACAGAGATTCCACAACCTACCTAGGTAGTTTGGTCCAATGCTTAACTACCCTAACAGGTAGGAAGTTTTTCTTAATGTCTAACCTAACTCTCCTTTGCTGCAATTTAAACCCATTATGTTTTATCGTGTCTTCAGTGGATAAGGAGAACAATTTATCACCCTTCGTTTTATAACAACCTTTTATATATTTGAAGACTTTTGTCCCCATTCAGTCTTCTCATCTCTAGACTAAACAAACCCAGTTTTTCAATTTTTCCATAACAGGTTTTCTAGATCTTAAATCATTTTTGTTACTCTTCTCTGGACTTCTTCCAATTTGTCCACATCTTCCCCACAGTGTGATGCACAGAATTGAACATGGTACTCCAGTTGAGGCCTTATTAGTGCTAAGTAGCATGGAAGAATTACTTCTCATGTCTTGCTTACAACACTCCTGCTAATACATCCCAGAATGATGTTTGCTTTTTTCTGCAGCAGTGTTACACTGTTGACTCATTTAGTTTGTGATCCACTATAACCCTAGATCCTTTTCTGCATTACTCCTTCCTAGGCAGTCATTTCTATTTTGTATTTGTGTAATTGATTATGCCTTCCTAAGTGGAGTGCTTTGCATTTGTCCTTGTTGAATTAAATCCTATTTATTTCAGACCATTACTCCAGTTTGTCAAGATCATTTGGAATTCTAATCCTGTCCTCCAAAGCACTTACAACCCCTCCCAGCTTGGTATCATCCACAACTTTATAAATGTACTCTCTATGCTATTTGAAAATCATTTATGTTGACTAAAATGCTGAAAAATTCCACTCAGAAAGAAAAAAAGAGTCCAGGAGAAGGGGTTCTAACAGTTCTGAATGTAAAATAAAATTGTACTGCACTGAAGTATTTTAAAACATCTTAATTTTAGTGCTGTTACGTTACCATATGTACCTGAATACACAAATTGTATGAACGTGTGTTAAGTTTTCAGAAATAATACATGTTGGCACCAGCTAAGTATTTTAATCTCTAATAGACTTTTTCTAATGTTGCCTGAACACAATCTTGTTCCATCTTTATTAGATCTCTTCTGTTAAGTAAGTGATATTTGTTGGCCTCCTAAAACAGGTCTCACTGTATATAAATGATTTCTAAGCTGTTATGCCACTTGCAGTAACACATTTTAAGACTGCCTCAGGGATGGAATTGTGACGGTGATTGTGTAGGGCAGTTCGCAATGTGACAGTGGTAGCTTCATCCAGCATGAGTGAATGGAAAGAATCTGATTGAGCTGAAAAGAAACCACAACCCATGGGAGAGGGAAGAGATCAAATGAAAAAGCAAAGACCATAGCACAGAATGAGGAGAAGAGGAGACACAACAAGACCAGCTGCTTTTCAGCCACAGAGCAGCACATCCACAGTATGAGTGACACCAGATTAAAATTCCAAGGTCAGCTGGGCTTTATTCAGGTAACCTTTTGCTAAAACAATAGCAATTGGTCACTGTGGGGTCAGAGTGGGGAAATCACACCCACCATTGCATTACAAAGTCCACACTCACTATTCTTGTTGATAGTCCTGTTTAATCCAAGTGATAGAAGATGTGATGATATTTAAGGCAGAATTCTGTGAAAAATACAATTAAACATTGACATTTGAGATGTCCAAATGCCTCAGGTCACTACCATTGCACTAGCTACAGGAGATTTGTATGGACAGATGTAACAGCTACATGACTTCCTATGGTACACAAGTATATAGGCCTGCATCATTTTACATGGTCTTCCCTCAGTAAAAGCTGCCAGATTTTAAAAAAGATAAATATTAAAATATATATCCTACATCATCCTTGTGAGTCAAAAATAAAATGAAGGGGGTGTGAATATTTAGATTGAAAGGGTACATTTCACAAAACAAAAGTTGTACTGAAAATATGGGCATTTGTACACGCAATTATAAGTCACGCTTTGTGCAACTGTCTGGACAATGTCTGTTTTCCAAGGATGAATGCACATTTTGAAGGCATAATTTGGGCACCTATTTTGGGAAATTTGCCTCAAAGGAGATGAATATCAGGAGTGTCCTTGAAAGCAGACACCTTTCTCTCACACATTCCAAGTAGAAGTGTTGCAAAGTTAACTTGTCAAGAAGGCATGGATTGGACATGACATTCTGTGTTCAAGCCAATATTGACTGCAAGAATCTGGCTCCATTCCAAAATGCTAACTCTCATTATTGCAAAAAGATAGTTCACTTTATCTAATTATTCTTGCTATGCAGAAGGGTGTCATTCATATATATATATATATATATATATATATATTTTATATATAAAACAGTCAGATAAGGATAAGCCAAATACTTTAAAAACCATTATGTTCACCATCTTTTTAACACCTACACACTTAAATCAAAACAGAAAGCTAGTATTTATTCCACATGGCAGTCAAATCTCTACATGATGTACATCAGAGAGCAGCAAAATAAAATGTGCAAGTCACTCATGTGCCTTTTTGTTCTTGAATCCAAGACATGGCTTCCAGCCAGCTTAACTCAGCACTGCTACATGCCATAAGAGATTAAATAATAGAAGGCAGTTCATGGGAGGAAATCCTTAAAAGTCAGAATGCCTCAACGTGCCACTCTGCTGTCCATCATTTTCAGGCCAGGAGTTAAGGAGACAGCCTCACTTGTAGAAACTGGCAGCTTAATTTTGGCAGGAGAAACACTTGTGAAAAATTAGCAAGAGGAATTACTACAGACAAGAGAGATCGGGATGGTGTGATGGGGTATACAAACCCCACCCAGGACCACAGGGGGTTAAAGAGCTGCACTGGGCTCAACCAGTTCCATCCCATCATATCTGCAAGGCTTGCACAAAGCTGAAGGAAGAATTTAAAAGGAGAGCAAAACAGCTCACCTGCAGGCAGACCAGGGAAGAGAACAGACATTCAAACATCAGCTCCCGAGGAAAGGGCTGACTGAAGGCAGGAGCTTCCCAGCCAATTCAGTTGGTATTCACTGGAAGTCAGGAAAAAGGGGAAAAGGATATATCCAGTGTCTGGCAAGAGAGGTTTCAGGCAATAAGAGCTGGAACTGCATTAATCAACTCCTGTGAAGACCTGCTTAGCAGACTGTGCTCAGAAAGGAACTGGCAAGAATGTTCTGGGAACAGTGAGGGGCCTTTGGTTGAGGCACGGTAGAGTTCAGAACTAACCAAAAGGCATTACATAGAGTTAAACAGTGGAACGGCTAGAGGTGTTCCTTCATGACTGTTGATGGATACATAATTGAGATAATCCTCTGCACATTATCATAAACATATGGAGAACTCTATAGCTTTCAATAGTCCTCATTTCATCGGTACACTGTGTATGCAATAGACTAAGGATCAGATCCAAAGCCCAGTGAAGTCAACATAAAGACTTGCACTGATTTCAGTGGGCCTTGGATAAGAGCCTAAATCCAGACAGGCAGAGCCTAGTAAAATTAAAGTTCTTCTAATTCACCATCACCCTCATAAATAGTATCAGCTATGCAATTTATAGTGAAGGTCTCCCTCACACAAATGTATTAGGGCCAAAAAATCAGAAGCATTAACACATATGAAGTATTTTTCATGCAATTAGTTTGTTCAACCTTTTATTTAAAGCTTTATGAAAGAAGGTTGGTTCCTGGAGTTTCTGTCCTACCCTCTAATTTACTAAACCATATGGGAATGCTTTAGAAGTAAAATGATGGAAGAAGAAATATTAGCTGTTAAGAACTTAAATGCAGGTGAGATTCAAATATCACTGTGAATAGTTACTTTGCAGTCAATACCTATAAGCTCATTTGTATTGGAAATTATTAATATTTCACCCCTAGGTACTTTGGAAGAAAACGCTAAATTCTGCAAATGATTAAAGAGAATAAATCACTTTTTACACAAAAGGCACATTGAAATAGGCTATGAATACTGAATGAACCTTGAGAATTTTTATTTTGGCACAAAGCCTTAGCCTCCCTTAAAATGCGTGATACACAATCTTTTTTTGTTTAATATACTAGATGCCTTCCCAGTACAATTGATATTCTTGATTCCTAAGCTAACATATGCTACTCTAAATTATTTATTTAAAATGTGCTTCCAAACATTTTTGGAAGAAGGAAACCCAAGATAGCAGCAAACTTTTAAATTATTGACCTTTCACCCTAAGTATCCCTAAAACTCATCTGAGACAACATTTAATTTCTAAACTGAAATGTCAAAACATTCCCTCCACCACCACCCGCAGTCTTTTTTTACCTAGCATCAATCTAGTTTTACACATTTCTATTTACATTAATTTAGTTCACATGAAAGATGATAGGCCTGTGTAACCATGCAGTATGGCAGTATCAGAAGATTTACCCTATTTACTACTAGTGCTGGGCAGGGGTGGCTCCAGGCACCAGCACACCAAGCTCATGCCTGGGGCGGCAAGCCACAGGGGGCGCTCTGCCGGTTACAGCAAGGGCGGCAGGCAGGTTGCCTTCGGCAGCATGCCTGCGGAGGGTCCGCTGGTCTCGCGGCTTCGGTGGACCTCCTGCAGGTGTGCCGCCGAATCCGCGGGACCGGAGACCTCCCGCAGGCAAGCCGCCGAAGGCAGCCTGCCTGCCGTGCTTGGGGCGGCAAAATACCTAGAGCCGCCCCTGGTGCTGGGTGGTGGCTATAGCCTCCCAGAATCCTAGAACAGCAATCTGAGGCATAAAACTAAGAAAAACAAAGATTATTCAGAGTTGACACTCCTTTCAAGATGAATGGAGGCTGTTTGCACCTCTCTCTCTGGCATAAATCCTCCTCTTTTCTCTCTGGCAGCTCTGGAGGTCCCTAACAGCCCTGCCTCAGTGGGGTGGCCTGTGGGGAAAAATCTGTTCACACCCACCCCAAAGGAACTCCCTAATACACAGGTCAGTTGCTCAGGCTGTGTCCTGGTAACAAGATTGGGGCAATAACCCATAGACACCACATTTTTTTCAGGCTCTCTACACTCTCAGAAAGACACCCCCCAGTTAACATTCATTTCACATTTTGAATATTCTCTTTGCATAAGGACTTGACTTTTTCACAAAGTTTAAATTGTGTAGAACTTAACTGGTTATGAAAAGCTTCCTATTTGTCACTGATAGGTGGGTTTGTCTAGTCCTGGACCTGTAGATTTAAGTCATCTGAATTAGGTGCAGCACTGTCAGCATCTGTGCAAGCTTCTGTACACATTGCTCCCTGCTTATTTGCCTCAACTGTATTGAGGAAGAACCACTTCTGCTATGAACTAGTGAACTCTGAGATCCACTTTTTGAAACATGATAAACAAGAACTCATAAGTAGGGGATGGAAGATGCTTAGGTTTCATAGGGTACCGTGATTGGAGAATCAGGCTCAGTGTTTCTAAACAGAACAAACATTGGTGCAGTGCAGATTTAAAAAAATTTATTAAAGTGAATGTTTGAAATGAAAGATACACAAGTTGAGAGGGAAGGTACTGTACATCTGGGGTCAGGCTCGGGTTATGGGGGATTACAGATATCGTTTGCAAGGATGAAAAGATACACACATATTGCATAACCGGCATAGACTCAGATTGGGGTGCAAGGGTTTTTAAAAGTGTCAGTGGATAAGCGGGCTTGGGTACGCCACCCATGGGATGAATAAGGAATCCAAGTCAGTATCGGTGTAGCAGATAAGTACATGGATGGGGTACGTCCCTTGGTCCGTCAGGGAAGGAAGTGGGTTACATTCAAATTTTTAGTTTTGAATGTAACTTTGGTACAACTGTACAATGTAACAACTAACTTCTAATCCAGTTTATGTGAGACTCCAGAGCAACACAGAGCTTTCTTCATCACAAGGCAATTTTCCAAGCAAGCGCTATACTTGGCTACTCAACCACTAGTCTGTTATGATCACTAGCTCAATCATAGAAACTACTGTAAAAGCTGGCAATCTGCATGTCTGTTTAAACAACAGCCGACTGAAAATCAAGAGAAATTACATGGGCAAAACTCACCGAGCTGAATTTGAGGTGTCACTCATTTTTGTATAAAGACAAAACTTCCACTCTAATTTGCATAATACACTCTGTGGACGTCATTTGGTTTTTATTCTACTGGTGCCCTTTTGAATTATAGTCTTTAATTTCTCTTGTCAATTTCTTCAAAACTTCCTGAGCATTATGTAAATGAGTCAGTAAATATAACATGTGGTTTCCAAAGAAAGGACAACACAACAAGGGCCTTTTGTAATCACAATAATTCAACACATTTCTAAATGTAATGCACTGGCAATAAAATAAAGAGGAAGCCTGTAAAATCTGGTTTACTGAATAAAGCAGAAGTCAGATTAAATGAAATGAAAACAATGAATGCATTCTTTTTACTGTGCTCAGGTCACAGGATTTAAATGTTAAAACAATATAAGATCCCATTGATCATGAGAGGAACACTCAAAGGGCCAATGTTAGGGTGCAGCCGAGCAGCACTCAACACAGGTTTCAAGGACAAAATTTTACAGAATTACTGGAAGTCAAGAACAGTGCTATGTATGGCACAGTCAAAGGGTTGAACTGCAGTGAATCTAAAATACAAATGAGAATTAATTCTCAAGGAGGAACCTGAGTGTAAGCACAGAGGAGTTTACCAATTCAATCTTATAATTTTTAGAGACAGTTAAGAGGTAACTTGATCACTATCTATAATTGAGTATGTGGGGAGCCGAAATGTGATACTAGAAGGCCCCCTTCAATCTAGCAAAGTATAACAAGGTTCAGTGGCTGGAAGTTGTAACCAGATAAATTCAGACAAGAAATAATGTGCACATTTTTCACAGTCAGGGTAATTAACCACTGGAACAACTTGCCACAGCCCCTGAGTAGGCTACTCCTGCTGAAACCCTCTTGCAGTCCCCGAAGTGCATCCCTATTATGTGGCAGGCCTGCGCCTCCACTTTGCCTTGGGGTGGGATCTCATGATCCAACTGGGTCTCCAGTTTATACTCTCAGTTGCCAGCTGTGTTATTTAGCTAGCACAATGGGCCTGGCACCTGCAGGAGCTATCCTCCCGGAGCCTGTGACAGCATGTGTTTGCAGTGAAACGGAAACAGCTACTTCAAAACAAAGCATGATTTATTCTGCCCATAAGGTACACAGCACTTAGAGAAGTGGATTTAAAATAACAAACACACATTCCCTTATGTACGCTTAACCTCTTTATCCATAGCCCAGGCAAGTCTGGTTTATTCCCTGTCTACAAGTTGAAAGAAACAGCCTAGACTGCTTGCAGCCTGCTCCCTCTCCAAAAAGAAACACTAGAAAGGGAAAAGGTACAGAGAAGGGCAACAAAAATTATTAGGGGTATGGAATAGCTTCCATATGAGGAGAGATTAAAAAGACAGACTGTTCAGCTTGGAAAAGAAATGACTAGGGGGGGGATCTGATAGACATCTATAAATTCATGAATGGTTTGGAGAAAGGATAAACAACACTCCCTTATTCCCTTTCACATAACACATGAACCGGGGGTCACCCAATGAAATTAATAGGCAGCAAGTTTAAAACAAACAAAAGGAAGTACTTCTTCACACAACATACAGTCAACCTGTGGAACTTTTTCCCAGGGCATGGTGTGGAGGCCAAATGTATAACTGGGTTCAAAAACCATTCTACTGGGGAGGGAGTTGGAAAGGAAGTTCTGCAGAGAAACTGTGTGGCCTATGAATAGCACATAGCCAAGTTATGGGAGCTTCACTTTAGAGCAGTGGCTCTCAAACTTGTTCTGCTGCTTGTGCAGGGAAAGTCCCTGGTGGCCCGGGCTGGTTTGTTTACCTGCCGTGTCCACAGGTTCGGCTGATCGCGGCTCCCACTGGCCGCGGTTCACTGCTCCAGGCCAATGGGAGCTGCTGGAAGTGGCGGCCAGTACATCCCTCAACCCGCGCCACTTCCAAAACAGCTCCCATTGGCCTGGAGCAGTGAACCGTGGCCACTGGGAGGCCTGATTGGCCAAACCTGTGGACGTGGCAGGTAAACAAACCGTCCCAGTCCGTCAGGGGTTTTCCCTGCACAAGTGGCGGAACAAGTTTGGGAACCAGTGCTTTAGAGTAATACAGAGGAGCAAATTGTGGACAGGTGCCACTGTTACATATAAAGTGTAAACATATCAATAAATAATAATTGATGTATGATGCTAGCACATATGAGCCACAGTCAAAAATCATTGTGCTTACACGTCTATAGTGAAATGAGTATCTTCCCTGGAGGGCTTAACCAACAGAATCAAACAAAAATTACTTTAAAAAATCAAATACAGAAGAGGTAGAATGAAGGCTGTTGTGGGAACCTTCACTCTCAATTATCTATTTCTGTTTGTTTAAAGTCTCAGCCTTAACACTGCATTAACATATGTATTTGCATATAAATAGAAGTAAATTAATGAAGGGATACAAGAAAACTGAACAGGAAGGCTGCTAGCATTTAATAAGGCTGTTAAATATGCTGATTTTATTGTTTAGATTAAAACATCAGCCTTTGCAAATTATCTTAGTGATTCCTAATTCATAATGAAAAAATTATATCAATGCTGGGGTTTGATAAAGAATTCTATAATCTTTCTGATTCACTCTACCAAATGCAGTTAAAAGTTATTAGATTGCTAACACTCTAACTTTTGTATAACATATTATTCTGCAGGAAAATTAAACACCCATCTAAGATCCACTTTCCTTTGTATGAGGAAAAATGTTGCACAACTTTAACAGAAGCATTCCAGTATATGATATGCTGTATTATAAGAAAATTATTTCCATACACTGGAGAACTGAAAATCCATGGAGAATCACACCAGCGAAAGTTCAGTAACAATAATATGTAATTGATAGTTAAAATTAAGTTCAGGAGTTATCAATAAGCCCTCATGGTGTGAACTTGCAGCCCCCATTAACACTAATTACAGTGGCACAGCAGCACCATTGTACTTGTACCATTGTGTCATTACTTCTGTTTAAAGGTCGATATTTCTAAGTCCTCTAAAATCAACATGGTCACTTGGATTCCTTGGACATTTGGTGTGCCTCAGAAGAGTCACTTGAGACAGGGACAGTGAAGATGTAAGCCCTGAAAATAACCAGTGTCAGTTTTAACAAAGGGAGTGCAAGGCACCACTAAATCCTCACAGGACCCAAACCGAGACCGGTATTTACAAAAATGTACATTTGTATAGTGTCCATGCGCCAATACAAAACAACAGCTACAGGGTTTCCATTCCTGCCATCTTATATGCTTTAAAGCTCAGCACCTATAAGTGTTCCAAAATCCAAATAGTTACTCAGATCACTTAGAAATTTGGTGCACCACATGGGGACATGGGTAGTGTTAGTGATCCAAATTTGGGGTCATTTGAGGTCCGAGTTACTTGCCTCCTCCCTCCACAAAATGTTTTCCTTCTGCTGCCTTGTTCTGTTAAACAGAGAAGTACTAATGAGTGAATGAATGTGTAAACAGGTTGACTCACCCCTGCGGCGCCTCCTGCTGGTTGCTCTCCAAAGTTAGCTCAGTCCAGCCCTGGAGCTCCCTCTGCAGGCTGGTGATCCACCTGTTCATAGGCCCCCGTGTCCCTCCCTGGACCCGGTGCCCTTCTACATGGGGCGCTGCCCCCTAGCAGCAACCCCTTTCTCTCTGGGTCTCCCTTTCTCTCTCAGGGAACCCCCACCCTCTATCCCTACCTTGCCTCAGTATTTGGCTACTGCCAGTCATTATCTAGCCCCACACTCTGGGACAGACTGCAGTATCAGCCTACTCATCATAGGCAAAGTTGGGTTTGGACCTGCTGCCTTGCCTACCCCTAGGTTGCCCCCTGCAACCCCCAGTACCTATTGGCCTATTGCTAGGCCGCAGCCTGGGGCTTTCTAGGCTGGAGCTTCCCAGCTCCTCAGCCTTCCCCAGCCCTGCTTCACTCAGGTACCTATCCTCAAGCTAAGCAGCCAGGCCCATCCCTCTCTGAAGTCAGAGAGAGACTGTCTGGCCTCTGGCTTCCCTGGCCTTTTATAAGGCCTGTGGCTCAGTTTGGGGCGTGGCCCCAGCTGCAGCCACTTCCCCAATCAGCCTAGCCTGAAGGCTGTCTTCTCAAGCCCTGCCAGGCCACTTTTTAAACCCCTTCGGGCAGGAGCAGGGTCCACCCTGCTACAGAATGACAGACCTCATTGAGATTGTTAGCTGTGAACTTACCCTGACATTCCCCTCTGGTGTTATCTGGATCGGTGATCTGCTAGGTCACTCCAATCCTTGACTCTGGGAGCCAGTCTTACCCTGCTCTGCTATGAGAACCCCCACCCCTGGGCTGTTCACGCACAGCCTCTAGCATGCAAGCTGCTCCTTGGATTGTGCAACCAAATGACATTAGCCAATATCTCCGGTCCCAGACACAACCCTAGGAACCTCCGTTTTGCAGTGTCTAGTTATGCCCACTGGATGCTGCAAGCTTATACGAGTTCATCAATTTAACAAAGAAATTGATATGTACCAAGCTTGTTGTCCCAAGGGGAGTCTCTGACATGTTTCAAACTAAACACACTGCTTCAGGTAGAATAAACAAACAGATTCTTTAACTACAAAGATAAATTTTAAGTGATTATAAGTCAAAGCATAAGTCAGATTTGGTCAAATGAAATAAAAGCAAAATTCATTCTGTGCTTCAGTGCCCTTACAAACTTAGATGCTCCACACCACAGGCTGGCTGACTGCTCTTCAGCCAGGCTCTCCCCTTTGATCAGCACTTCAGTCGCTTGGTGGTGGTGTCTGTAGATGGAGGTGGAAGAGAGAGAAAGAGCATGGCAAAAGTCTCTCCCTTTTATCATGTTCCTTCTTCCCTCTTGGCTTTGCCCCCACCTTCAGAGTCAGGTGAGCATTACCTCATCGCAGTCCCAAACTGACCAAAGGAAGGGGGTGACTCACTTGAGAGTACAACAGATCCTTTTGTTGCTGCCCAGGCCAGCGTCATTTGTTCCCATGAGGCTGGGCTGGGTTTGTCCCATGTATACCCTGATGAGGTGTGAACTGCCTCTCTGCTCTTGAAGAGTTTTTGCCTGGGCTTATTTTAAGCCATGAGGATACATTTTCAGCCTCATAACTATACATTTGAAATTATAACCTATAACATTACTGTAACAACAATTACTATAACATCACTATAACGACAACGTTCAGTGCATCGTGAGCCTTCCGAAGACACCCAACATGACAAACTTTACATTGTATACCACACAATCATTTTACAAGGCTGAACATGGGGGTCCTGTGTGTTCCCCCAAGGTACAGAGCATCACACTTACCCTTCAATTAACATAACTAAGGCCTGGTGCACACTACACAGTTAGGCTGACGTAAACTACCTTCTGTCGACCTAGCTGTAGAAGTACCTTCACTTAAATTGACTCCTGACAATATGAGTGACTCTCTACACACATTTAGTAACATCACCTCCCCTAATGGCAGGTCAATGCAGAGTCAGTGTAGACACTGCATTGCTTCCATCAACTGTTACTGGCTTTCAGGAGCCACCCCACAATGCCCCACACCGACAATTCAATCAATTCAAATGCTCCTGGGGAGGACATGCACTGCCAACACAAGGAGCCAAGCGTGCACACACACACACAAGTGATTTAATAACTACGGTGGCTGTATGCTGACGTAAGGCAACATAATTTTGTAGTGTAGATATGGCCTAAATATAAGTTAATTACAAGCCCTCACCTAACACAAAAGACATTTTGAACTGAGGGTATGTCTATACTAAAACTGCTACAGAGGCATATCTACAGTGCTTCAATGTAGACATTACTGATGAGAGGGTTTCTCCCATCCCTGCAGGTAACACACCTCCTCAAGAGGCAGTAGCTAAGTCAATGGAAGCATTATATTTTGATGGGAATGTAATCAAAATATTTTGCAGAAAAAAATTAGACATGTGAATGCTTCCTGGAAGGGGCACTAAGGGGCAGAAGAGTGGGGAAAGAGGAGGAGAAGGGTTGGGGGCTGAAGTAAAAAGAGGAGGTTAGGGGGGAGGATAAAGCAGGATGGGTGGTATGGGAGGGGAGAGAGGTTAGGAACTCAAGTGAGGAAGCTGTGGGAGCTAGGGGGACTGGAGGGGTGGGACACTGGGATGGTGGACGTGGGAGTGAGTGTCGGGGAATGAGGGAGAATAGAGGCCGAGATATCAGTGAAACCCACATTCTTCCCTCCAATGTGCCCATATCTGGGGAGCCCTTGCCCCTTTAGGGGGATCTGAGCAGCCCTCCCTCCCTCCATGTGATGTAGGGTATGGGGGGGTTCCCCCTCACTGGTTTCTGAGCCCCTCTCACTGCCTTCTATGTGTGTATGCCAGGGTCTAGTGGGTCCCATGCCCATCTACAGGGGTTGGACACCACCTCCCTATCTCTCCTCATGTGAGCCAGTTCAGGGATGGCGGGTTGCCTATTGGGATGGTTTGAGGCCCCCTCCCTGCTGCAGGATCTGGGGAAGTACTGCCTGTTTGAGTGGGGATCTAGCACTGGTATGTCTCCTCAAACTCAGAATTACCTCCTCCCCCAGCTTATGTGACCTCTCAGTGGGGTATGATGCTGTATCATGAGTCCCTTTGGGGAAGTACAACAGTTCCAGCTCCACAGGACTGCTGAGACCACTCACTCTGCAGCACAGGTGCTGAAAAATCAAAGAGAGGCTCTGAGCTGTAAAGGCTGTCCCTTTCCCTGCCTCTGTCCCTGACTGACCTTATGAGGCTCTGGAGAAGAGGTGGTTAGAGTATCTGAGAGTCGCCAGCAGAGACTGGAACAGAGAAGCAATGTGGAAACTGCCAAATTCCTGCCTCCAATTTGGAAAGACTCCCTAGCTTGTGGGAATAGAGAAAGGTTCTTTTTAAGAAGTCAGTCTGACTTCACTTCATGTTCTCTTCATTCAGCTTCCCACCCTGAGTGCCTGTTTTCTGCCACACTAAGACTACTGTCAGGTACTCTGCATGGGACTATACCTTAACTACAGCTTTGTAAGAGTATCTGGACAGGAGTATATGCCACACCGCCTGCCTGTTGGTTTCCAGGTGAAGTTTAAAATGTTGACTGTACTTCTCTCCGTGCACCATACTTCCACAGGTGAAGTCAGCAGAGGCGCTTGAGCTAAAGCTCCACAGGTATACATGAGAAACGGCTTCTGAGCAAGTGTTCTTTGTGGAGGCCTCACAACTTCAGAATTCACACTCCCACAGCCTCCATTGCCTTAGTCTATGTCTACACTCCTCACCTTACAATGGCACAGCTGGGCTGCTACAGCCGCACCGTTGTAACGTACGCAGCATAGCCGCTCTTTGTGCCAGGAAGAGAGCTCTCCAGGCAACAAAATAAAACCACCCCCAATGGGGGGGATGGGTGGGGGGTAGCTTCATCATTGGGAGAGCATCTCCTGCCAACAAAGCACTGTCCACACCAGTGATTTTCGTCATTTCAACTTTTTTCGTTCGGGAGTGTTTTTTCACACTCCTGAGCAACAAAAGTTTTAACAATGAAACATAGCCTTAAGTCTGAAATAGGCCAAATCTGAAAATCTTCAAGTCATGCTGTAAACCATATCTTGCCACCCGGGCAGATAAAAATGGGGAGCTTTGGAATAGAAAAATTTAAGAAGGGGAAATAATGGAGAGGGAGGGGGATTTAATCTTCTGAGTTATCTGGTTTGCTGGTGGTGGGTAATTATAAGGGGAGCTGGTAGCAAACTCTATATGTAGGTTGCCTAACACTTTCCAGTACAAAGGATTCTTGTGACCTTTTCTATGAGAACCTCTCATATCTCCATTGTTTGCAGCAGGCCTTTGAAAATTGGACCAGGAAAATACCTTTTCTTTGAACCATGAAATTCCATTTAGCTTTTGCTTAATTATAAACTGTTAAATACATAGGTACCTCTCAGTATTTCAAGGGACATTGCTCATTTTAGTCCCCACGTTCCATACAAATCTGATGTCTCCTCAATGAAAAATCATTGACATCGATAATACAGAATCAGAGAACTGAAGTTATACAAAGAGTTATTTATACTGAAGGAATGGCTCCCAGAACATTTTAATTTTCCTGCAGGAATGATTTTTTCTGCCCCTCATGTTTGGTTTTTGTCATACATAGTACCTCAGCTCTTGGCAGGTTGAGAAGCATGTACACAGGCACCCAGGGAACCCTACCCCCCTTTGACTCCTCTGATATGGCTCTCCTCTCTGGTAAATGGAAGGAGGGTCAGAGAATGGAAATCACCGGCATACCTGTCACTACTGATTTAATTGGGACATGCCCGGGTTTTGAGAACCTACTCTGGGAAGTTTCTGGTCTGATCAGTGTCATAGGACTGTGTAGCAGAGATATGTATAGTATAGAAGAAAAGGACTTTGTGAAGAGATCCAAGCTCAAATGTCACATTTTGGTTACTAAGTCTATCCGTATGATAAAGCAGAGAAATCAGACTCACCAAGATCTAGATGAATGCCTGGAACAAATGAATTGAGAAAGAACATCAGGATAACAAATCCCAACACAGTCAGGCATTTGATGAGAAGTATTTTGTCTGTTATTCTGTGCTGTAGGTAGGAAAAACATTCACAACTATGTTACAGAAGAATTTATTATACTGTACACACTTTCAATCCCACATGCATTTGTAAGGAATAAATCTCTTACTGTAAAGGAAAGGTGATACAGGAAGAGAAAAGTAAAAATCTTAAGTTAGGAAAAAGATTCTTTTGGGTGGAAAAAAAGAAAATTCTGTAGAAACAATTCCATTTTAGACAACAAAAATCTTTTGACATTAGTTACAACTTCTAAATTTGTTTCGTATGTAATTGATAATAAAGGAAGCCTATTTTTAAACATTTTTATTATCGTACTGAATGTTAGGTAAGTGATTACAATTTAGCAGAGGCAACAGTAGATTTAAGACCCTTAATACAAATGTGAATAGCAGGAATCTGCAGGTCATGACTGCTCAAAATGTTCCTATTTGTTCAGCTACCCCAGTTTTAACTTTATTGTAATGGGAACAGTAACACTGAAATGCAATTTCCATTATAATCATGGCTCAGTGTTGTCTGTGATTCCATGGCACAGAAATAAATGAACCCCTTGCTATTGAATTCGGCTCCAAAATCTTAGAACCTAATCCACAGGTTCTACTCTTTCCCTTTATTCATCATTCTAGTCTCCATTTTCTACCTAATTCCAGCACTCTCCTTTCCTGACCCCTGTTTTTCCCCAAGATCCATATTCTTATCACCAGTCCCCATCTTCTCCCCCATTTCTCTCTAGTTTCCTTTTTTAGTCCCAGTCTTCTCTATTGTCTTCTGGTTCCTCTCTCTAGTCTCACTTGCTCCACCGAGATTCCTCCCTCACCTCATCCTAATTCCTCTGTATAGTCCCCACCTTCTCCCACTCTCTGTCCTGGCATTCCCCTCTCTAGTCGCCATTTTCTTTATACACACCCATACCCACACCCACACACACAAACACACACGGTTAAGACTATTTAAAAATCTGATCCCACTTTACACTAATGTTCTTTTAATAAGAGGTTGATTAGATTGTAGCTTTTTGAAACAGGGACTGTGTTTGTTCTGTGTCTATGCTGCACATAGTATTGCTAGCCCTGGTCCATGACTGGTGTTCTTAGGTGCTATCACACCACAAAAAATATATTAATATTTATGTCATCAACATATTTATATTATGTTATAGATGGTAATAAGGATATCAGTAGAAGATGCTCTCTATAGCTACAAGCCATGATATAAGCAACCTGTTGATCTTTTGCAATCTATAACAATGGATTAGCAATTTATTAAACCATCAATTAATCATGTATTAACAGTTTATTAAAAGTATTTATAAATGGAAACTCAGTATAAAGTGTGACCAAAAAATATCATTAAGTAAATTTAAGGTTGCAGGTACATATCGGACAGGTGTGTGTGTGTGTACATACCTAAAGTACATTATAGTTAAAACAAAAAAAAATAAGAAACACGGGGAATTCAAACTTAAGGTTAAACTTAAAAGAAACTTTAACATCTGAATGTGCTACCTTAACTCTGTCCCATTCAGAAGTCAGCACACCAGCTTTTCTTCCCTGCATGGAGAGTATTTGATAGGTGCACTGAATTGGTTCCTGCTTTTTCTGCTAGGATATACTTCAAAATATCATCTGTGTACCAAATCAGAGGCCCAGTTCTTCTGAAACTTAGTATAATTGCCATTTACCTACCTTTTTTTGGAGCTCCTGAATATTTGTTTCCCAGTTTTTATCTTCTTGTGAAATTTGTCTGAAAGAAAAGGACACATGCCCTTTAGTTATGAAATTAGAGTTCTGCCACAATCTTTACACAGTATTGGAATGCGTCCTCTTTATTACAACTAACTCCTCTCACACAGGGCTGTCCCTAGCTGTTCTGGGGTCCTACACCCACCCACTCCCCGCGTGTGGGGTGTGTGTGGGGCCCCAGGCCTATGAGGGGGGTGGGCACCAGGCCTCTGCAGGAGAGGAGCAGGGAGGCTGGCCCCAGGCCTCTGTGGGGGGAGGGATGGCTTGGGGGGTAGGAGGGAACCACCCCCCAGTACTCACCGGCAGCGCGGCTGGAGCTGAGTTGCTGCACTCCCGTCGCCAGTGAGTGCAGTCCCAGCCCTGCTGCACTCCTCAGGCAGGGGAGTGGGGGCGGGGCTGGGCAGGGGCAAGAAGAGGCAGGGGCCCTGGGGAAGGGCTGGAGCAGGGGCTGGAGCAGCACGCAGCTGCTCAGTGCACCAGGAAATTTCGTGCCCCAAATTTCCTGGTGCCCTACGCAGCTGCGTGCTTTGCGTATGGGTAAGGACGGCCTTGCTCTCACATTTAGACCATCCTCTTACTTATAAAGCAATTCATTCTAAGGATGAAACCGTGGCCTTATTACACCAATAGCAAAACTCCCATTAACTTCAATGGGACAAGGATTTCACCTTAAAAACCCAATCCTGCAATGCAATCCATTAGCACATAGACCCTATGCTTATGAAAAGTCCCACTGACTTCAAAGGAACTCTGCACCATTTTAGGCCTGAACTAACAAACTTCATTGCAGGACTGAGGCCAAAGACTGTAGTTAGCTCCTGCACCAGTTCTGGAAGTTGACATGTGCCATTTTGAGATAAAACAATGGTCATGTGCCAGCAAATTAAAGAAGTATGGATTGGATGAATGGACTATAGGGTGGATAGAAAGCTGGCTAAATTATTGGGCTCAACAGGTAGTGATCAACAGCTCGATGTCTAGTTGGCATTAGTATCAAGCAGAGTTCCCCAGGGGTCGGTCCTGGGGCCAGTTTTGTTCAACATCTTAATTAATGACCTGGATGATAGGATGAATTGCACCATCAGCAAGTTTGCAAAAAGGACACTAAGCTGTGGGGAGAGATAGATACACTGGAGGGTAGAGATAGGGTCCAGAGTGACCTAGACAAATTGGAGGATTGGGCCAAAATAAATCTGATGAGGTTCAACAGGGACAAGTGCAGAGTCCTGCACTTAGAAAGGAAGAGTCCCATGCACCGCTACAGGCTGGGGGACCAACTGGCTAAGCAGCAGTTCTGCAGAAAAGGACCTGGAGATTACAGTGGACGAGAAGCTGGATATGAGTCAGCAGTGTGCCCTTGTTTGCCAAGAAGGCCAATGGCATATTGGGCTGTATTAGTAGGAGCATTGCCAGCAGATTGAGGGAAGTGATTATTCCCCTCAATTCGGCAATGGTGTGGCCACACCTGGAGTATTGCATCCAGTTTCTCCTCCACCCTCCCCCCAACTACAGAAGGGATGTGGACAAATTGGAGAGAGTCCAGCAGAGGGCAACGAAAATGATTAGGGGGCTGGGTCACATGACTTACGAGGCTGAGGGAACTGGGTTTATTTAGTCTGCAGAAGAGAAGAGTGAGGTGGGATTTGATAGCAGCTTTCAACTATCATTTGCATTTTATAATGAAATTTTTAAAATCTCGATTACTTTATTTAGTTATCAGTATAGTCAGCTCTTCCAGCATACCCTGGGGTTCAGGAGTTGTGCTGTTAACAGTAATGGATTACATATCGCTGCATTATGCTGAAGGAATCCTGACTTCCAGCATCAATGAGGTAGTTTATATGCACACTTCAGAAGTTCTCTCTTTGGTAAATCATGATTTCTTATAATATTTTATTTCCTTTTTCTTAAATTGCCTGATTTTGATCATGATTTGATGATTCATAAAATAAACCTGCCAGACTATTCAATATGTACAATGTCAATGTAAACATCATATAATGTAAACAAAAACACTTTAGGTTACTGAAAGAATTTTTAAAATCCAATTTACATTTTCCTTTTTATGCCTTTTATTTAATTATCTACATTTCACTCAGCTTGGACAATGAAAATTAATAAAGTCAGTTTCACTTTTGTTTAGAGTCAATTTCACTACCAGGTTGTTTGTACTGTACTAGGTAGGTTTCAAATTCTAAAGAGCAACTTTTAAATGACATGCAGTGATTTTCATTGGAATTTTAAAAAAAATTGGATTAACATTTTGTTAGACTTCGGTTTTATTAAAGCTTTTCCCATCCTCAGTACAACATTTAAATTGTGGGCCATATTTAAACTGATAGCGCTTTCTTAAAATGTTAATAATAAATAATTTTATACATGAGTGGGATGTCTTCCAAAGTCTGATCCTCATTGAAGAGCACTTTAATATTTTATTTTTCAAAATTTAGCAGCATGCCACACTGTAAGTTCTGAAGGACACTGTTGAATGGAAAAGGATCACAAACTTACTTTTTATGCCTTCAAATGAAAACTACAGTACCTGATGTTTCTAGACCCTGAAGTCCAGGGGCATATTACCATATATTTTGCAGCCTCAAAAAGCCAATTCTGTCTCCTTACATTTATCAAACATCTTGTAGCTACTTACTCAGTCTTTAATCATCATTAGGAAGGGTGCTGGGTAGAAGGGGCAGCACCTCTTCTCCAATTCCCATGTGATGCTCAAAAGCACGCCCTGGAATCCAGGTCTGGTCCCAATGGAGAACACACTGATCTTCACTCTGCTAGCTGTGCGTAGGATTACTAATGTAAAATCCAGGCCTCAGTATCATTGACTTCAGTGGGGCTAGATTTCACTCCTAATCTTATGAACAGCTAGTAAAGCATTGATACAGAAAACCCTGCAGTCCCAGCTAAAAACAGCAAAGTTCCATAAATTGCCATCCCCAATTAATTGTTCTCCATTCCGCCAAACTGTAGATTTCACAAGTCTCCAAAAAATCTGTGCCTCTACAAAATTAAAGTGATGTGAATTTGTGCAGGCTATACCTATGGAACGTTTTGAGTTTTTTCCTCAGCAAGATCTCCAGAGTCAGAACTTTCTGCATTAAGAGGCATTTCACAGCAGTTTCTTCTCTGCTGGCAGGGTTGATGCGTTGTGCTGTCAGTCTCCAAACATGGATCTCGTGTTTCAGTTCTAAGAAGAAATAGGATTGTTTAGCTTAAAGTGATTTAGAATACATATTATATCAGATCCCCCCCAAAAAAACAAAAAATGCAAATACACACGTCTTGCACTCCAAAGTTAAAAACCACTCAAATGGAAGCAGCATAGAGCTAGTGACCTTCAAAACTATTACTGAAAGTTTGCTTTGGTGTGGAGGAAAAAATAATGGTAAATAAAGAGGAAAAACATTATTAAAACTTTAAATGAAACAAACCCCAGATTCAGTTTTCGAAGAAAAAATTGTTCCCTCCAATGCTAGTGAGTGGTTCCTATTGACTGACGAAAGAACAGGGCACACATATCCAAGGACAAACTCTGGGTCTAAAATCAAGGAATCGGTTTTTAACCTATACAAAATAAACTGTGCTCTATTGTACTGCTAACAGAGTGCTAGCCATTTTGTAGAACTATATGAAGGTAAATGCCCCTGTACAAGGAAAATGGACAAATATAAATTAAGGAAGGTGAATGGAATGGAATGAAAAGCATGAAATTGTTCAAGAAGAATTAGCATGAACAATGCTAGCTCCATGATTTGCTGGGATTCTTTTCACTTATTTTATTTTCATATTAAAACATTGTTAATTATATAAAATAAATGTTTTAATTATCCAGTGTGGTGGAATTTTAGCATTGCGTTTGAGAACATGGTGTAATGACATTAAACCATTTTGCAAGTTCTGGAGACTTCTGAGATGCTTGTTCCATAGGCACTGAGACCATTGGGAATCCGAGGGTTAACAAAAAGAACAGGAGTACTTGTGGCACCTTAGAGACTAAGGGTACGTCTACACTACGGGACTATTCCGAATTTGCATAAACCGGTTTTGTAAAACAGATTTTATAAAATCGAGTGCGCGCGACCACACTAAGCACATTAATTCGGTGGTGTGCGTCCGCGGTCCGAGGCTAGCGTCGATTTCTGGAGCGTTGCACTGTGGGTAGCTATCCCGTAGCTATCCCATAGTTCCCGCAGCTTCCCCCGCCCCTTGGCATTTCCGGGTTTAGATCCCAGTGCCTGATGGGGCAAAAATCATTGTCGCGGGTGGTTCTGGGCACAGCCTCACCCCTCCCTCCCTGAAAGCAGCAAACAAGCGTTTCGCACCTTTTTTGCTTGGTGAACTGTGCAGACGCCATAGCATCCACGTGGGATGGCCAGGGAGGGTTCATGACGCTCGCGTATTCAGAAGCACTACTCTGTTTAAACGGCTGCAGCAAGGGAATTACTTCCCAGACCAGAAAATAACAGTTGGGGATGTTGAAATGCCTGTCGTTATCCTGGGGGACCCAGCCTACCCCTTGATGAAGCCATACACAGGCAGCCTGGACAGTGGTCAGGATCTGTTCAATTACAGGCTGAGCAAGTGCAGAATGGTGGTGGAATGTGCATTTGGCCGTTTAAAGGCGCGCTGGCGCCCATTACTGACTCGCTCAGACCTCAGCCAAACCAATGTCCCCTATGTTATTGCTGCTTGCTGTATTCTCCACAATCTCTGTGAGAGTAAGGGGGAGACCTTTATGGCGGGGTGGGAGGCTGAGGCAAATCACCTGGCCGCTGATTACGCGCAGCCAGACACCAGGGAGATTAGAAGAGCACACCAGGAAGCGGTGCTCATCAGAGAAGCTTTGAAAACGAGCTTCATCAATGGCCAGGGTACAGTGTGACTGCTGTGTTTGTTGATGAACACCCAACCCCCTTGATTGACTCATTCCCTGTAAGCAACTCACCCTCCCCCTTCGAGTACAGCTTACTTATTCAAATAAAGTCACTCTCGTTTAAAAATCATGAATTCTTTATTAATTCATTATAAAAAGAGGGAGAGAAGTAAGGGTGTGGTTTGGGAGGAGGATAGGAAGGATGGAGAAGGCCATTAAAAAAATTTCACATTAACGACAGCCTTCTTGTTGGGCTGTCCACGGGGGTGGAGTGGGCGGGTGCACGGAGCCTCCCCCCACGCGTTCTTACACGTCTGGGTGAGGAGGATATGGAACATGGTGAGGGTTGAGGGTGGTTACACAGGGGCTGCAGCGGCACTCTGTGATCCTGCTGCCGTTCCTGAAGCTCCACCAGACGCCGGAGCACGTCAGTTTGATCACGCAGCAGCCCCAGAGTTGCATCCCGCCACCGCTGATCTTCCTGCCGCCACTTCTCATCTCGGTTGTCCCTCCTGTCCTCACGTTCATCCCTCCTGTCCTCTTGTTCATCCCTCCTGTCCTCACGTTCACTGGCCTCTTTCCTGTAATTTGATACCACGTCCTTCCACTCATTCAGATGAGCTCTTTCATTGCGTGTAACTTCCATAATATCCGAGAACATCTCATCTCGCGTCTTCTTTTTCCTCCGCCTTATCTGTGCTAGCCTTTGGGATGGAGGAGGGATGGTTGAAAAATTTGCAGCTGCATGAGGAAGATAAATATTTAGAAAGATACATTTTACAGAACAATGGTTATACTCTCTCACAGTGAACAGCACTATTCACCTAGCACATGTGATTTCCCTACAAGGTCACATTTTTCATCTTAATAGTGAGTGCTTGCAGCTCTGGAGTTACAGATCTCACAGACACAGGTCAGGCATCAGAATTCAGCTTGCATGCGGCCATGGTAAGCCACTGTCTTTCGGCTTCTGTAGTGATTTACCCCTCCCCCCCAACGCATGGCTAATACCACGCTAGCTCCCTGCTAATCAACAACCTTCCCACCCCCCCACCCACTGCATGGCTGGTAGCTTGGGGAAGATCGCCGGTGACCAAACACAAAAAAGATCCTCGGCATTTCACTCCTCCCCTCCCCCCGCTTCGCTACGTGCAGGAAAGGGGTTTTTTTAAGCTGCTGCAGTCCACGAACCCATTAGAAAAATGGCCACCCCCCTTACTTAAATTCCTGATTTTTAACCAGGTTATCCTGAACGATATCACTTTGCTGAGGATAACACAACAAGATAAAGAACGGATGCTTCTTGAATGCCAGCAGTCACCGGGACCATACGCTGCTATGCTTTGCCACTCAATGATACCTGATTACTTGCTACATGCATGGCGTGGTAAAGTGTCCTACCATGGTGGGCGGAACAAGGCTGCCTTGCCCAGAAACCTTCTGCAAAGGCTTCTGGAGTACCTACAGGAGCGCTTCATCGAGATGTCCCTGGAGGATTTCCTCTCAATCCCAGGACATGTTAACAAACTTTTCTAAGTAACTATACTGTCTGCGAATGCATCCCAAGTCCTCAGGGCAAATCAATCATTAAAAAACGCTTGCTTAAAAACCAATGTTTGCTATTTGCAAAGGTACACTCACCAGAGCTCCCTTCCATGGCGTCATTGTCTGGGATAGTTGCTTGTGAGGGCTGGGAGGAGGTGATTCCGTCAGGGTGATAAAAAGCTCCTGGCTGTTGGGGCTCACGGAGTGCTGTGTGCTCTCTGCTAGGTCATCCTCCTCTTCTTCATCTTCATCTTCCCCGTCTGCATAATCCTCAGCCATGGCAGAGATTACAACCCCCACCTCGGAATCCACGGTCAGGGGTGGGGTACTTGTGGCGCAGCCCCCTAAAATTGCATGCACTAACACATTTACTTGAGCATAAGCTTTTGTGGGCTACAGCCCACTTCTTCGGATGCATAGAATGGAGCATATAGTAAGGAGATATATATACACATACAGAAAACATGAAAAGGTGGGAGTTGTCCTACCAACTCTAAGAGGCTAATTAATTAAGAGAAAAAACTTTTGTAGTGATAATCAAGATAGCCCATTACAGACAATTTGACAAGAGGTGTGAGAATACTTAACATGGGGAAATAGATTCAATGTGTGTAATGGCTCAGCCATTCCCAGTCTATATTCAAACATAAGTTGATGGTGTCTAATTTGAATATTAATTCAAGTTCAGCAGTTTCTCCTTGGAGTCTGTTTTTTAAGCATTTCTGTTGCAAAATTGCCAGCTTTAAGTCTGTTACTGGGTAGCCAGAGAGGTTGAAGTGTTCTCCTACTGGTTTTTTAATGTTATGATTCCTGATGCCAGATTTGTGTCCATTTATTCTTTTGCATAGAGACTGTCCAGTTTGGCCAATGTACATGGCAGAGGGGCATTGCTGGCACATGCTGGCATATATCACATTGGTAGATGTGCAGGTGAACAAGCCCCTGATGGTGTGGCTGATGTGATTAGGTCCTATGATGATGTCACTTGAATAGACGTGGACAGAGTTGGCATTGGGCTTTGTTGCAAGGATAGGTTCGTGGGTTAGTGTTTTTGTTCTGTGCTGTGTGGTTGGTGGTGAATATTTGCTTCAGATTGGGGGGCTGTCTGTAAGCGAGGACAGGTCTGTCTCCCAAGATCTGTGAGAGTGAGGGTTAACAGTAAGCCACCTAACAAATTTCTAAACACAACATCCTTGTCCACACTCAGGCCAAAATAATATTTAATCTGGTGTTAGTCAAAAAGTGGCCTTGTCATGTTTTCTAACACAATGTGGTTTTTTTTCCCCCAGTAGAGATAAGGCCTTGGAGCCTGACATCAAGGGGGGAAACTGTATGCTTCAGCTCAGCTAGAGTGATAGAATGTGTGCATTATGAAAGAGCCTTGGATTTCCTAGAAGAATCCTAAGAAAGTACAAGCAGAATCCTTAGTTACACAGATAATATCAAATACCACCTAGAAGGAACTTTTTCCCCAAGTTGCAACCCATTTGAGCAAATTGCCAAGGGTTAATTGCTGCCCAATTCCAGATCACTCATATAGCCAGAGAACTTTAGTGTGGGAAGAGAGGCATGTGAATCTCTTCGTGCTGCTTATTCATAATTTAGCAATAAATAATTATAAATAAGCATTTATTTCATTTACTAAGAGTTATCCTTCAGAATGTCATGAAAACAAATATTTCCTTATATACTGAAAGAGGTAACATTAGTTCTATTTGTTGTTGTTGCGATTACTTTGCTCATATTATTTAGTAACTGTAACATATCTATTGAAGCCCCCTACCTTTGTGACCAATTATTCTCAGTTATGAAATTATAAATCATGCAGAGATAGGCTTAACAAGGATTCACCCTTGATGAAACATTATAATTTTACATAACTGTTGCAAACAAAGAGCCATATATAGCAATTGACTTACATTTTGAATGGCTTCAAATGGTTTTGTAGGTGTATAAATGATGGTCTTTGCCCAGAGTTTACAATCTAAGGGCTTGCCTATATGAACAGTTAGTAAATGGCAGCCTGGGTTGTAAATCTACCCCACACTCACCTGCTGTGCTCCATCTGTATGAACCCTGCTACCGTGCACTAAAAGCTCCCATTTCAATGCAAAAATCTAAAAAAAAAGGTGGAGTCTGATTTCCTTTTAGGCTTCTTCATTTTCTTTCAACACTCTGATTTTGTCTCTAAAAATGTTGCTTTGTGATCCCTGTATGGTAAAGGGAAAACTTTAAGTGATCCTATATGCTGTTTCAATCTAAATGAGATAATTTTTTAAACTGAATTTAAGTACATGAGGTATGAGAGATGCCAAGAAGATTCTATCACATTGGGATTTCTCTTGAGACCTCAATCTACTGGTTCCCCAGAACTCATCACTCAGGTTTCTTGATTGTCATACACTAAGACTAGACAGCACTGATCAGACTCACGGGTAGGGGCTAGGTACAGGGCATATGAGTCCAAGTGTTAATTACTTTATGTACAAATTTGACCCTATACTGATGCATGCATCTTCCATCCTACATTATATCATGCACTTTGTGAGTGGTCAGGTTATTTTCTGGAGCAATCACTGTACATAGCATGCTTTGTTCTCATGCCACATACACAGCATATTTTGTTAATTTCCACCGAGTCTGCTTATCCTCCTTCCACATATTCTTAGCCATTGCTGCTGACATTATTATTTCTTGCACTTGTTTTTATACAGCTTATCTCTTTCCTTGTCCTTCACTATTGGGGACCACTAACAGTTATATTTACCGCTTATCTTTTCCCTTCTCCTTGATTACTGGATCCCACTCACACCAAGGTAGACCTATGTCTCACTCTTCTTATTCATGTATCCTCAAACCCAATTATCATGGCTTTGTGCCTGGTCTTCCAGCACCTCTCTTCAGTGAGAGAGTATTTTATTGTCCTTTGCAGGGGCAGACACTTGTGGAGCATGATAATGCTGTTTACCGTTTTGCTTTTTGATAGTCTCAGTTGCAACACCCTGTTCAATCACATCTATTCAGCCCCCTAGGGGCCAGTCCTCCTACTATGGTTATTTGTTACTGGAAGATGGTTAAATCTTTTATCAAATTTCCTTCAGCCAAAGTAAAAAGTTGTTCCCTAGTAGCTTTTTCATTGAGTGAAACTCTGTGTTTGCTTTTTATAAAAAGACACCTATCACCATTGTATTGAGGTACCAAACAGAACTGAAGAGCAGAAAGCTTAAGTCAAAAACACGTTTTCCTTTCTCGTCTTTCCTCGGCAAAATAATGTGACTTGTACTATATGTTATGTTATATGTTCGGTGTGTGAAGTGCTCTGTGCAACATGCCCATTGTAATGTGCAACAAAGTTTCAAAATAAGAGACATAAAATTCACTTATGCAGGAAAATGAAAATCTTGTAGAATTTATTTCTTTAATGTAATTAAGTCTGTAGATAACCTCAGTTCCGTGAGTCTTTATTTTCAACAATAAACATATGTGTGGATTTTAGTTAGTTAATTTGGGGATTTAAATTAGTGTGGTCATTTAGAATGAGGGACAGTTGAGTAGTCTGGGTTTCTCTTTCTTCTCACCATCTACAGAATCCTCTAGATCAGGGGTCGGCAACCTGTGGCACGCAGCTCGCCAGGGTAAGCATCCGGGCAGAATGGACCAGTTTGTTTACCTGCCGCCTCTGCAGGTTCAGCTGATCGTGGCTCCTACTGGCCGCGGTTCACCGCTCCGGGCCAATGGGGGCGGCTGGAAGCCACGGCCAGCACATCCCTCAGCTCATGCCACTTCCTGCAGCCCCCATTGGCCTGGAGCAGCGAACTGCAGCCAGTGGGAGCCACGATGGGCCGAACCTGCGGAGGCAGCAGGTAAACAAATTGGTCCGGCCTGCCAGAGTGCTTACACTGGCAAGCCGCATGCCAGAGGTTGCCAACCCCTGCACTAGCTCACTATTACTTGCCCCAAGTAGGAAAGGTTGAATATTTTCCATCAAATACAGTTTGATTCATTTAACCCTTTTTTCCCCCCAAAACTGCTTTTAAGTTGAAAAAACAAATACCCCAAAACTAAAAAAAATTCAGTTCAGAAATGCCAGTGTCATGCCTTGCGGGAGTTGCTACATTGTGCATTGTGGGCAGGGACTCCCATGATGCATTGCAGTGGTTCAATACAAGAGGAGACTGTGGTGCATCAGATGAGATGTAGCACAGTCAGAAAGCCCAACCCATAGAGGAGAATGAGAGGCATGCAACTCCCATGAGGCACTGCAGTAGCATTTCTAATTGGGTGGGGAGGGTTGAGGAAGGAGATTGGCCAAACATTTTTCATTTTTAGAAAATTTCCACTGAAAAATGTATTTTCTATCCAGTTCTAGTTTCAAGTAAATGTTTCATCAAACTTATGGGGTTCATAGGGCCAATCTGTGCTAGCGCCTTCATTCACTTTCAGTCCTCCCTTCATTCAACATATTGAACACTGAAAAAACAAGACAAATTTACGAGTGAAATCCTGGTCCCACTGAGGTTTATCATTGACTTCAGGGGGGACAGGATTTCACCCCACCTTTTAAAAAAGTTGTATTTAGTTTTAAAAAAAAACCCAAATGTGTGTTCTCTTCCTGCGATCCTGTTACTCACATTCAGAATGATTCCCTCTTTCAGAATATCATTCACTCATAGAATCATAGAATCTCAGGGTTGGAAGGGACCTCAGGAGGTCATCTAGTCCAACCCCCTGCTCAAAGCAGGACCAAACCAACTAAATCATCCCAGCCAGGGCTTTGTCAAGCCTGACCTTAAAAACCTCTAAGGAAGGAGATTCCACCACCTCCCTAGGTAACCCAATCCAGTTCTTCACCACTCTAGTGAAAAAGTTTTTCCTAATATCCAACCTAAACCTCCCCCTCTGCAACTTGAGACCATTACTCCATTACTAACACTCCTCCACTAACACTAGCAATATCAAAGAACAGTCTTGCAAACTCAATATAATTAATTCTCAAAATCCTTAGCAATCAGCCTTGTTAATTGAATACACTCAGGAATGCATGACCATCCAAGATGAGATGATAATTGTCATTTTATGATAATTTGAACATGCAAGTGCACTACACTTCTAGAAGCCTAGGTGGATGAGGTGATATCTTTCATTGGACCAACTTCTCTTGGTGAAAGACAGTCAAGACAGTTAGCAGTGATGGGCTGTGGATAATAAAGTGCAAATCATAATCCTAGGAGTACAATTTTCTCTTCATAGTATTGCAGTCTAACTTTTTTCACTAAAATATGTTTTTCCTAGTTAAGATTTTAGAGCAAAGATAATTTTATCAATATATTCATTGAACAAGGAAAAAAACCCAGCACCATTGATTTTATAGCTTCATGTAACAATAATATCACTTTTATAGGGTTTAGTTCTTAGATGTGCTTTACAATTATTAACTAATTTGTCCTTGTGAAGTAGATAAATAAGCATTATCCCCATTTTACAGATGAGGAAACAGAGGCAAAGAAGTGCTGCTCAAGGTCTCAGAGGGAATCAGTGTCAGTTGAGATTAAAATTCAGTAGTCCCTGGCTCCCACCAAGGTATTCTAAGTACCAGACCAAATTCCCAACAATACCAAATAAGTTTAAGGTCCTGATCTTGCAATCATTTATGATTATGCTTATCTTTATTCACATGGCTAGCCCCTACTGAACTCCTGCAACCTCGAGCATCCTGATATTTACATCCTACACATTATTGTAATAATCTTTGTACAAAACATGCCTTGCGAGGTATCATTTGAAACTAATCATTTGCTGATCTAATTAACATTCTTGCACGATGTATGTCCATGGTGGGTATTAAGAGTTATGGATATATGCTAGAATTCTGACTAAAGTGTGTTTAAACCAGGAATGTCAAGAGAAGTTCATAAACAAGTCTTCCTTAGACAAAGAAATGCATATTTGATTCTTTGACCAGCCCAATCTTCAGGCAAAGACAATGAAGGTCCATTTTTACATATTAGATAAACAAAGCTATTAAGGTTTCAGAGTAGCAGCCGTGTTAGTCTGTATCCACAAAAAGAACAGGAGTACCTGTGGCACCTTAGGGTACGTCCATACTTACGGCCGGGTCGACGGGTAGCGTTCGACTTCTCGGAGTTTGAACTATCGCGTCTAATCTAGACGCGATAGTTCGAACTCCGAACGCGCTCCCGTCGACTCCGGAACTCCACCACCGCGAACGGCGGAGGCAGAGTCGACGGGGGAACCGCGGACTTCGATCCCGCGGCATCTGGACAGGTAAGAAGTTCGAACTAAGGTAGTTCGACTTCAGCTACGCTATTCGCGTAGCTGAAGTCGCATACCTTAGTTCGACCCCCCACCCTAGTGTAGACCAGGCCTTAGAGACTAACAAATTTATTTCAGCATAAGCTTTCGTGGGCTACAGCTCACTTCTTCGGATGCATAGAATGGAACACACAGAAAGGAGATATTTAAACATACAGAGAACATGAAAAGGTGGAAGTACGCATACCAACTGGAAGAGTCCAATCAATTGAGATGAGCTATCATCAGCAGGAGGAAAAAAACTTTTTGAAGTGATAATTGAGATGACCCATAGAAGGTGTGAGGAGAACTTAACATAGGGAAATAGATTCAATTAGTGTAATGAACCAACCATTCCCAGTCTCTGTTTAAACCTTAGTTAATTGTATCTAATTTGCATATTAATTTGAGTTCAGCAGTCTCTCTTTGGAATCTGTTTTTGAAGTTTTTTTGTTGCAAAATTGCCACCTTCAAGTCTGTCACTGAGTGGTTAGAGAGGTTGAAGTGTTCTCCCACTTGTTTTTGAAGGTTATGATTCCTGATGTCAGATTTGTGTCCATTTATTCTTTTGCGTAGAGACTGTCCGGTTTGGCCAATGTACATGGCAGAGGGGTATTGCTGGCACATGATGGCATATACCACGTTGGTAGATGTGCAGGTGAACGAGCCCCTGATGGCGTGGCTGATGTGATTAGGTCCTATGATGGTGTCACTTGAATAGATATGTGGACAGAGCTGGCATCGGGCTTTGTTGCAAGGATAGGTTCCTGGGTTAGTGTTTATGTTGTATGGTTGCTGGTGAGTATTTGCTTCAGGTTGGGAGGCTGTCTGTAAGCGAGGACTGGCCTGTCTCCCTGTGAGAGTGAGGGATCATAGAATCATAGATTATTAGGATTGGAAGGGACTTCAAGAGATCATCTAGTCCAACCCCCTGCTCAAAGCAGGACCAATCCCCAAATGGCCCCCTCAAGGATTGAACTCACAACCCTGGGTTTAGCAGGCCAATGCTCAAATCACTGAGCTATCCCTCCCCCATCTTTCAGGGTAGGCTGTAGATCTTTGATGATGCACTGGAGAGGTTTTAGTTGGGGGCTGAATGTGACGGCTAGTGGCGTTCTGTTATTTTCTTTGTTGGGCCTGTCCTGTAGTAGGTGGCTTCTGGGTACTCTTCTGGCTCTGTCAATCTGTTTTTTCACTTCAGCAGGTGGGTATTGTAGTTTTAAGAATGCTCGATAGAGACCTTGTAGGTGTTTATCTCTGTCTGAGGGATTGGAGCAAATACGGTTATATCTTAGAGCTTGGCTGTAGACAATGGATCGTGTGGTGTGTCCTGGATGGAAACTGGAGGCATGTAGGTAAGTATAGTGGTCAGTGGGTTTCGGGTATAGGGTGGTGTTTATGTGACCATCACTTATTAGCACAGTAGTGTCTAGGAAATGGACCGCTTGTGTGGATTGGTCTAGACTGAGGTTGATGGTGGGATGGAAATTGTTAAAATCACGGTGGAATTCCTCGAGGGCTTCTTTTCCATGGGTCCAGATGATGAAGATGTCATCAATGTAGTGCAAGTAGAGTAGGGGCGTTAGAACAACACTTCCTTAGCTCTCGTCCCCTAAGTCAGCCATAATGATGTTGGCATACTGTGGGGCCATGTGGGTACCCATAGCCGTGCCACTGACTTGAAGGTATATATTGTCCCCAAATGTGAAATAGTTGTAGGTGAAGACAAAGTCACAAAGTTCAGCCACCAGGTTAGCCATGATATTATCAGGGATACTATTCCTGATGGCTTGTAGTCCATCTTTGTGTGGAATGTTGTTAGCTATTAAGCTAACAAGTGGGGGAAGAAAGAGCATGGAGCTTTCTTCACCATCAGATTCCCTGTTGCCTTCTTCACAAATTGAATAAACTTTACTTTGAGGAGTAATCCACAGAACACTCCATATCAAAGGTCTACCAGGCTATAAAGATGGGGGCTGAACCTCAAGTGTTAAGCAATTGAATCAACTGGTTCTATACAATATTACTGTATTATAAAAGTGTAGCATGAAGTTTTTTCTGAAAGCTAATGACATCAGTGATTAATACTGTGAAATGTGTGTATTGACAATATATGAGGAAATCTGGATACTTAATATGCTTTAAAGTCTGTGGCCAAACCGGGAGAAAGAGGTTCCCATCCAGACAGGAGAGAATGCAACTATTGACCTGTCTCCTATGTAAATTCAGCATGGTGGAATCAGAACAATGGAAGATTCATTTACACACAGGGGGAAGCCCACAGGAAGGGAAGAACAGCATGAGGTAATCCTGCCTCTTGAAACAAAGTCATTGAATTGTGGAAGATATAAGCAAGGAGATAAGTCATCTTTGGCATCCATCACTAGACGGACACAAGGGAACAGAGCTCTTGCAAGCTAAGAAAGATGGGTCCTTCAATCAAGACAGAGCTGAAGTCCTTGGGAACAACTTCTTAGCATATACACAACGTGCCTCAAGTGGCACATGACCAGGATTCACCACCAAATTTGGTCCACTGGTTGGATCATTAGCTTCCCCGGCCCAGGACGAGTACTGATGGGGAGTATGATGTGAACGCTGATACATGCTTCCATCTGGGAACTGAACATAGGTGAGAAACCTGCTTAGGCAGAGATCTTTCACTTAGGAAGACAAGGGAAAACATCACTTTGTGCTTCTGTGGAAGGTTCTGATTGAAAGTCATTCATGGCTAGGAAGAAAATTGGTGAGAGAAACTATCAAGAACAAAGCCTGTATCTTGCTAGATTATGTTTTCAACTTTTAGACGGGGTTTCACTTTTCTTTGCTTGTAAACCTCTCTCTCTCTCATACATGAATTCACTGAAAAGCCTATCTTCTTTTGTTAATAGACTTGTTTAACTATTAATATAAACCAACTCAGTGCTATGTTTAAATGGAAGGGTGTATCTACCCCAATTAAGTTAACAAGCTATGATGTGCTTTTGTCTCTTTAGAGAAACATCAAAACCTTACTATTTCTCTGAACTATCCAGGAGAGGGGTGGATATGACAGAGCACATAGGTTTGGGAAAATTTGGGACTGGGAGTTTGTTGGGGATCACCCTGCAAATAGTAACCCAGGCTGGTGGAAGAGAGTTGGGCAGTAGACGGGCTGCTGGGGTCAGCTGCTGAACAAGGGCAGTCTACCACACCCACTCAGGTGTGATCTGCATGTTTGGCATGTTTGTAGATTGATTGTGAGCATCCCAGGTTGGGAGCTACAGCAGCAAAGCATCTGAGGAATCCAGGGTTTCAGGGCAGGTGAGAACCCCTCGTTGGTCTGGATTGCACCCCAAACCTCCTCACATCTCCATGAGACTATTCATGCGGGTAAAGATAAGCATAGGTGGAAGTGCTTTGAGGATCAGTTTTTCTCAAACACTGTGATAACAAAAAATTATCCACAGCACATGTTTTGCTTTATTTAATTATTTGTAAAAAAAAAAAAAATCACAAAACACAGACACACAAGAAGCCTGCACAATATTGTTGAAAGAAATACATAAGAGTTCGGGCTAAAAATACCAATCACCTGCTGAATAGAAATGGTATGGAATTAGAAATGTCAGTTTTATTTATTATGTATTGTTTATATAATCATTTGTACCAAGGTCATTGGCAGCCTTCAATATATAAATGTGAATCCAAGAGTTTATACCCAAGTGATAACATTTTCTTCTAAACAGTTCTACTATTTGAGCCTCAACATTTATCAAAATAAAAAAATCTTGTAATCTAAACGGGAGATTTACTCAACATTGACAACCTCCCAGAGCTGAATAGACAGAGAATCACTTTTATAGAGATTTGCAGCCTGCATAGCAGAGTCTGGGGCTTGACGGACCAAAGCAGAGTGTAGCACCCAGCAGTACAGATGGTGAGGATTTTTTTCCCCTATCACGAACAATATCATTAGAATTTGGGGGTTTTCCCCAGCAAGATCCACAATTGCTAGCTGGGTGAGGGGTTTCAGTAAAACATTGCCAACCTCCTATGGCATTTTACATGTAAGAATAAAGTTTAAGACGCCTATAACAGACAACAACGTTTGCTAAATTTATGGCAGCAAAAATGGAGGAAATTAAACACAATTCTGTATTTTAAATAACATTCAAACATAGCTGAAAGATATACAGTGAACTAACATGGACTAATTATCCTCAAATCACAAGGCAAGATGTTAATGCCTCTGAAACAGGAATTCAGTATAATGACAACAATGACGAATTCAGTGACCCATTAAAAAAAATCTCAGTCAAGATTGGTTATTAATTAGCATACAGTTATCCTAACTATACATTTTGTTAGAGAGAAAGAGAAGTCTTGTGGTTAAGACACTGAATGTCAAGTCGGAAGATGTTGGTTCAGTTTCCAGTTCTGCCACAAACTTTCTCTATGACCTCGGGCAAGTGATTTCGATGGCTAACTCCCACTGAAGTCAATAGGAGAAGGATGCCTAAATCCCTCTGAAAAGCTGGGCCATAATCTTCTATGCCTCATTTTTCCATTGTTTACAGGTGGGAATAATAATTGCTTCTTTATCCCTTGCTTATTTAGATTTTATGTTATTTGGAAAAGTGACATAGGATATTTATATACAGCACCTAGCATAGTAGGGCTCCCACTTCTAGTAGAGATTCTAGACACTACCCTAAGAGAAGCTTTATAATTACTTATACATTTCTTTTGCTAATTATCACTTTCCTAACAGTATTAATATTACTTTATCAACTTCAGAATCAGAGAAAGTTCCAAAATAAAGTTGCCACCATTCACTCAACTAAACTCCCAATGATCTATTTTGGTTTTCAGAGAAAATTATCTCTGCTTTGAAATCTATCAAAATTATTCCAGTATACTCACAATCAAGAGATTTTTAACTCAGACTATCAGATTTATAAATCGCAGTATCTTCAAAATCAAGTTAATTATTTTTTATTACAGTACAAATGGGTATTTTTGACAACTGTCTGAAGAAAAAGAAATTGCTGTGCAATTCATTATCCTCTTTTCAGCCATGGATATATAATTTCTTGCAGTAAAATGTTTTAACCTAATAAATAACTACTAAGGTCTGTGATGGGTGTCCATGACACAGGACTGGAAGGGTTGAAGGTGGCCAGGTAGGCCTATCAACTCCATAGACTGCACCTGGAGGGAAAGCCAGGGAGCAGGGAATGGATTGCAAGAAGGTTCAGGTGGGCAGGAACAGGTGGGGCCTATAAAGCCAGGAAGATGGCAACAGACAGAGGCTGCCACTGGGAAAGGGCAGTCACTCCCTGGGAAAAGGAAGGAGGGTTTGGAGCTGGTACACCCAGAGCAAGGAGGGAAACAAGGAGTTATAGGAAGCATTCCAAGGAAGGAGCAGTGATGGCTGGGAGAGGATAGCCAAGAACTTGTGTAGGGTTCCTGGACTGGAACCCAGAGAAGTTGGCAGGCCCAGGTTCCCCTACCAGCCACCAAGGGCATGGCATAGACGGGTGGGGCAGTGAACAGGAAGGCTGCCTGCCCAACAGAGAATTGAAGGACTGTATCCTGGAAGAGGAGGAGGAATGCTGAGTGACCTGGCTGGAAGGCTGAGTCATGAAGGGGACACTGGGATTCCAGAGAGTGAGAGGGGGGCTACAGACCACAGTGAGAGATGAGGGGACAACATACAACGACAGGAAGGGACATCACCTTGAGAACTAATCCCCACAGTGACCAAGGGGAGGCACCAGACAAGTGCTAAGTGGTGTGTCTCGTCAAAAGGTCATATTAATACAATCAAAAAATGCAACCAACTATCTGACAGATGCAAAGTTTTATTAAGAAATGAAGAATCATGAAAAAATGCAGCTTCAAAATGTCTTCAGCTATAACCCAACAGATAAGTATTTCATCCAATGCTTTTAATCTAGCAACATAAAGACCTAATAATGAAGACACTGAAGATACAGAGTATGTTATAGCAATCAATTTAAGATATAATAGTAAATCATTACATTCAGCCATATTTTGTTAAATAAACTAGGGAAAGATAAATCAAAATCAGAAGAGATATTTGTTAAATAGAAGAATTGCCAGAGTGAAAACTCTCATTATAGCAATGGTATATAGTGTAGTTTTAAAATCTAGATAACTATTCAATCTGAACTGCTGTCTAAAAACTGAGAGACCGGGTGAGTGAGGTAATATCTTTTATTGGACCAACTTCACAGTCAGAAGTTCTCAGAATGACTGCAAACCTCAGAGCAATCAAAATAAAATGAAAACTCTGATTCTTTGACCTAGCCTTCTGTAATGTTCTGCTAGGGTTCCCAGAATTGTGAGTTACTGTGTCATCCCTCTCAGTCAGCAAGTGAGAGTTTTGCTCCTGTTAAATTGTGTGATAACTCCCTGACACACCAGCTTGACTGCCTTGCCAGCAAACTCTTCAGGACTCTGCCAGTCCAAACCTTGCCTTGCAGGTAACAAACAGTGAACACCCAACTCCCAAGATGACTCCCTGCAGTGTCCAGTCCTCTCACTGAACATTTACAGAAATTAAGTTTGTTGCTCCTTTAAAGAGACAATCCACTGCAGCCCATTAATTTAACTGGGGTTTGACAAACACTTATTTCAATCACAGCACCTAATAGGTTTATAATAAAAGTAAAACAAGTATAACAAAAAGGCATAGTATTAAGTGATACCAAGTATAAGGAATAAAGATAGAAAAGGTTACAAGCAAACGAAAGTAAAAACACACTTCTAAAACTTAATTTCCGTAAGTTACAATCTTTGCTGAAGCAGGTTTCTCATCTAAATGCAGTTCCCAGAGACTTCAACCCCCTTTGTCGAAGGATCCAACGTTCTGTGATTTCAAGAGCTCTGGCCCCTTAATCCCCCCAAGTGATGGATACCAAAATGGCTCTCTGTTTCTGTTTGTATCTCCCAAATTTCAGTGACCCTGTTACAAGAAGCAGGTGGGCTTCCTGCTGTTCCTCCCTTCTTGTTGACTTCCCATTTCCCTGCTGATTCATATGTAAATGAGGCTTACATTGTTTTGATTTTATAATCCTTAATTTACATTGTAGACCCCTAGGTAGAGCTACCATCCCTACTTTCTGGGGGAAAAGCTCTTTCTCCCTGTGTTTGGTCACAGATTTTAAAGCATAATATCAGTCAGTATCTATAATTCTTCATGTAGTGTTAATACATACATTTCACAATGATATTAATCAACAATATGTCACAGGCTTTCATAAAAGACCTTACTCAATACACTTTTATAATGCAGTAATATTGTATATAAGCAGTTGATTCAATTGCTTATCATTTGAGGTTCAGCCCCCCATTTTTATAGACAGTAACCCTTTGACATGCCTCTTAGCTTTGTTTACCTAATATGTACATATACATTCATTGTTTCTGCCTTACAACCAGGCTAGGGAGACAAGCAAATACACATTGCTTAGTCTAAGGCAGACTGGGTTTATGCATTGCTTGTCATACACATTTTAAGAACATAATTCTAACCTAAATCCATAACTTTATACACACCCCATACCCACATCATGCAAAAATATTAATGATCAATTAGCTATTTATTTCTCAATGAGATATACCCAAAAGGTGGCATGTAATATATCATGAAAACAGTGTATTAGATGTAGTAAGTATGTCAGATTTGACAAGAGTTGTTGACACAAAGTAATGAACCACCAATGGGCTTCTGTGTCACACCTTCCCACAATATCACCACAGAAAGTTTAATCAAGTCCAGGCCCTGCTGACTGACATAAGTGTCTCTTCATTCATTTTGGGATGCACTCAGGGTTATGAATGTCATAAGAACAAGAGATAGGTATATAAAAGCAATCACCCTTGATGTTTTCATCTCTCAACTAGGATTTTGTTTTTGTAGGTTCCCCCTTTGGGAAAGGAATATGATAAAAGTGTGGACTATTGCTCTATAGCTACATAAAGATATTGCGGTATACTTCTGCATCTGCATAAAGTAATTTAGGTGATTCCTGATCACAGTGCACCACTAGTTCTCCTAACTAGAAACCTTTCAATTTAAATAAAATCATCATAAATAAGAGAAAAATTACATATTTCCCTTTTTACACAATATTAGTATACAATTTTGTTATCAGAGAACTGGAGAATACTTGATCTTCATTTTTCTCTCCCCAAGGGATTCTCATAACTTTAAAGCAGCAGTAAGAAAGCATTCGAGAAGTTCAAACATAGAACAAACAATCTCAAGTCTAAAGGAACCAAAATATTATCTGTTTCCTAAAAAAGTTAAAAAGACCACAACTGGTTAAAAGACACATTGCAGTATGTGCCAAAAATATATGAACTTCTCATATCTCAGGATATTCTCAATGCTACTACAAGTATTGACAACAACCTTTAGTATAATAAACTAAGTAATTCACTTGGAAAATTAAAATGGTTTAGCAATGCTAATACATGTTTGGAGCAGAATGTTTTAATATCCCTAGTAATATTCCTTTCATTAAACATTATTCTTTGCATAATCTTTCGTGCTAAATGATTACACAGGGCATTTTGGATTTCTTAGCAAACTACTTGTCTTTTGGATCCCTCACCCACACCACTATCCAGCTAAGGACATTCAACAACAGGGGTGGGCAAACTTTTTGGCCCGAGGGCCACATCTGGGTATGGAAATTGTATGGTGGGCCATGAATGCTCACGAAATTGGGAGCTGCAGTGTGGGAGGGGATGAGGGCTCCGTCTGGGGGTGCAGGCTCTGGGTTGGGGCCAGAAATGAGGAGTTCAGGGTGCGGGAGGGTACTCTGGGCTGGGACTGAGGGGTCTGGAGGGCAGGAAGGGGATCAGGGCTGGGGCACGGGGTTGGGGCACAGGCAGGCTCCAGACGGCACTTACCTCAAGCAGCTCCCAGAAGCAGTGGCATGTCCCCCCTCTGGCTCCTACACAAAGGTGTGGCCAGGCGGCTTTGCGCACTGCCCTGTCCTCCCAGCCAATGGGAGCTCTGGGGGCAGCGCTTAGGACGGGGGAAGCATGCAGGACCCCCTGGCTGCCCCTACGCATAGGAGCTGGAGGGGGGATATGCCGCTGCTTCCAAAAGCCTCATGGAGCAGGACAAGCCCCGGACCCCGCTCCCCGGCGGGAGCTCGAGGGCTGAATTCAGACGTCCAGAAGGCCGGATGTGGCCCCCGGGCCGTAGTTTGCCCACCCCTGACATTCAACAACTTAGGGATAAATTTACAAAGGTATTTAAGTGCCTCAACATGCAGAGAGCTGCCGAGCGGGATTTTCAAAAGCACCTAAGCAGGTTAGTTGTCTAACTATTATTGGGCTCCTACTTGACTAAGGCACTTTTGAAAATTTCACTAGGCATCTATCTGCATCTTTCAGTGCCTAAATGCCTTTGTACATCTGGACTTAAGTACTTGTTCCCGAGCGATACAAAGGGAACCCTTCTGCTCTCTGGAACCTAGTTAAGGAAGAAGTCTCAGAGTCTGCAAGACAGGGGGAGTTCATGGAGCTTGACTCCATTACAGCCACACTTCAAAGCAGATGGAAGTGAGATAGGGTAGTGGTTCTCAGCCAGGGGTCCGGGGCCCCCTAAAGGTCTTGAGCAGGTTTCAGGGGGGCCTCCAAGCAGGGCCAGCATTAGAATCACTTGGGCCCAAGGCTGAAAGCGAAAGTCCCACTGCATGGGGCTGAAGCCCAGGTCCCTGAGCCCCACCACACGGGACTGAAACTGAAGCCTGAGCAATGTAGCTTTGTGGGGGCTCCTGTGGCATGGGGCCCCCAAGCAATTGCTCTGCTTTTTACCCCCTAACACCAGCCCTGGCTTTTATATGCAGAAAACCAGTTATTGTGGCACAGGTGGGGTGTGGAGTTTTTATAGCATGTTGGGTGTGGGGGGAGGGGGCTGAGAAAGAAAAAGGTTGAGAACCTTTGAGATAGGGGTTCCCAGAGCTGGTGGGGAGTCACAGGAACAAATAGGTCCCAGGGCCAAAACACCCTGCCTTTTAAAAGGAGGGAGGTAACCCCCTCTCCATTATGGGGAAAACTCCACGAATTTAACATTGCAGCACTGTCTCCCCTACCACAACCTGGTAATGAACAAATGTGGTCAGATTAACACGAGCAAGGATGAGGAACTGAATCCTCAGACATCATCAGTAACAGCATCCATCCTGCTCAGGGTGTTTGGCCAATGAATCCTTATAGGTGGTACGCCCACAGAGCATGCCGCCACCTTGGCCATGGAGAAAGGATACAGAAGCTTGGTCCTTACCTTACCTTACCTGCCTATGGAAGCTAATCAAGGACTTCACCCTTCATTTGTATATTTTATTTTCCCATACAACATTCTAGCCCATGTGTGTGGTTAATGTATGAAAAATTCAGCATTTGTTAACAATTTAACATTAAATAAAATTACTGGTTTATCCAGGGATTGAAGGAAATGTTGATAAGTGGCATTTATTCAGAATCAGTAAAACAGATAGTAAAATGCTTACCTACTTCATGGGAGTGTTGTGGGAATGAGTTATCTTTTGGAAAGCACTTTGAAGATGAAAAGTCCTACATAAGTACTAAATACTATTATTGTTGTCAAAATTATCATAATCTTTAAATATGCCTCTGTCAAAACAAGATCTATTTCTAAAGAACCCCAGTAGACCCAATTATGATTCAAGATGAACAGAAGCAGCCAACCACTAAAGCAGATGACATTTGGGAATTGTACAGAAAGTCAGGCATTTTAGAGGAATTCACTGCCACCATAAAAAGCTAGACTTTTTTTGCCAGGCCTGTAGAGCACTGCCACCAGTCCACTCTCAACCACATTAAAAAAAAAAACACATTTGGCCTGTTCTCCCAAAAAGTACTTCTAACTCTTGTCCCCTGTGATAACACCCCACTGTGCTTTAGCATGAGTAAGCATTAATACAATCTCAACTTTTATAAATAAATCAGATAACTAAGTGTCACTGAAAACAGGGAATCTCAGTTTTCTGGGGGCTCTGAGGAAGCATGAATAACCTGTGAGCTTTAGCAAAAAATCACTATCGAGGTTACAACCCTAGTGATCGGTTTACAGACATTTACTCTGGTTTATATTTTTATGGGTACCTTTGCAAGTGAAAGAGATAGCAACTTGATATTTTTACCATTAGAAATGTAATGTTCAAGGTAAATCTGCTATTGTAGCTATCCAAATATTCTCTTTAGAGAGAGTAAAATGATAGGCAGAAATGCTGGGACAAGTTGAAAACAAAAAATGTCTTTTGTGACTGTCTGTTATCTAATGATAGATCCCTAACATTTCTCTTTGACATCTAACACCACATGTCCAATTTCCTAAAGACTTGACCCAAAATCCATTGAAGTCAATTAAAAGACTTCCATTGCCTTCAATGGACTGTGCATCAGACCCTAAGAGTCTAAACCATTGACCCCTTACTCAGGAGAATGGAACACAGAATTAAACAGAGATGCTGTATTTCTACTATACAGAAGACCCAGGCAACAGACAGCTACCACTGACCATGCCTCCTCCCTGGCCCACAATTCTCTCTAAGCCTTCCTGCAGAGAAAGGATGAAGAAGCTTGTCCCCTGTGGCACTCAGGAAGGTGTGAACTTTGAAACCTCTAAACCCCCTCAATTTTAATTAGTATGGAATTCCTATACAACGTACTAGAAGGAATGGAATGCAAGAGGATAGTTAGATTGTTTAGTAGTAAGAAAAAATAAAATACGAGTTCAAGGAAAAAAGTATTAAAACAACATTTTAATTTGACCATAGAAAGACTGCATTGTATTCTTCTAAAATTACAGTACAAACTTGACAACATTCTATATTCTACAAATGATGTGCAGTACAATGATATTATTTTTGCTATAACAACACTACTCAGATAATGGGAAGCTCTATACTTAACACACAGGTGTCAAATGTATTGCTCAGTGAGGACTAAATAAGATTTTCAATTTGTCTTTTCTTGTCTCCTCCTTTTTTGGCAGCTGTATTGTGTCCCTCTCTCTCTCTCTCTCTTTTCTGTCTCCCTCATTACTTTCTCTCCTTTTGTTTTCTACATTTTGATACTCTTCCATCTCCAGGCTTTGTGCCTTTTTTCTCCTCTCCCATTTCATCCTTCTTCTGATGTCTGCAGAGACAGCAGTAGCACTTCTCATAGGAGAGGGAGACAGAGTAGCACACCAGTCTATTTCTATGCCTCTGCACTTCATGCTGAGGCAGATTACATCACTTTCTCTTTATACCAAATTCTTTACACATGACTACAATCACACAATCCTAGACAATTCCCCTCTGCTCTCCTGGCTCCGTGTGCAAAGCGATATGCCACTGCAGCACTGTTTCCTCTGTTGCTAGGGGGCTAGACTACAGTATATTGTTAAATTGACATGTGTGCTGGATAAATACATCAATTGGACAGCACGTGGCCCCACAACTGGCATCTGACACTCTTGATTTAATAGTTATTTTCTTGAGTGAGTGATACAGTCAGAACTTGGATCAAACAACACAGAAAAATTGGAGGGCTATATCTCCCCAAATTATGGGCTCTCTTAGAGGAAAGCCTGCCTCTGCAGCAGTCATTAAGGGGAGTGACAGCTCCACAATATTGTATATAACCCACCACCTTGGTGATAAAGAACTTCATAAATCCTGAGATCTGAACACTAGCTGCTAAGTAGCTGTAAGCCTCTGGTAGAAGGCAGTACTTCTCAATGGGGAAAAATATGTGTCATTAATCCTCAAGGGAATAACAATGATTTTAAGACAGGCCTTTGATTTTACAACTGAAAATTCTGTCTATTTGAGAGGAACAACAATATTATTTTCTCCTTCAGGCATATACCATTGTTTCCCCCATTCATTTTCTTTTAGGGAACATCTTCTTTCCCACCCTCTGACCACACCACCTAATCTTATTTCTTTCTTTGGTGAGTGTGAAATTCCTTTGATTCTTCTCCACTAAAGAAAGATAGATTAAAGAAGCCAGGTCCCAGGTGACAAACTGAAACAGGATAAAGATCTCTCTTATTCATCCTGAGCTATTCAAATGCCTTTTTTGTAGACTGTTTCTGAACTTTTGCCCTGAACTTTTTGTACTTGGTCCTTTGTTCTTAGAATACCCAAGTTTCTGGGAAATGCATAGGCACTTCATTTAGGTTTTATATATTTTCATCTTTTTCTTCAGTACCTTATTAGGTTATAGAAGGTGTTTCTTCAACATTTTTCCCTCATGGTAATGGGGAATTCAACATTCTTTTCACGTATTTCTACAAGACACTTTGCCTCCCGTCTCCCCCCACACGTACTAGGGATCGTAACAAACTGGGAAATATCTGTGATATTTGTGATTAATTTGCCTCTGTATGTTTGTTTGACAGGTTACTAGCAATGGAGTTATATAAAAAGGGATGGTTAAAGTAACCAAGCAGGAAAGGCAAAACAATGACACCGCAATAGTCCTGGAGAAAACCATGGGGAATATGTTTATTGGGCAATATCCTCTACCGGGCTCTGGACAAGCTGAGAATGGTTTAATCTTCCCAAGGCTAAGGCTAGGATAAAGAGGATTCTAAACATTAGAGAACACCAGGCCTAGAAAAGGGTGGGGGTTGACTGAGGGTATGTCTACACTGCAATGAGACACCCATGGCTGGCCCATGCCAGCTAATAAGACTCACAGGGCTTGGGCTAAGGGGCTGTTCAATTGCTGTGTAGATGTTCAGACTCAGGCTGCAGCCAAGCTCTGGGGCCACCCCACTTTGCAGGGTCCTTGAGCCCAGACTCCAGCCCAAGCATTTATACCACAGTTCAACAGCTCCTTAGCCCGAACTTAAGTCAGCTGGCATGGGCCAGCCACAGGTTTTTAATTGCAGTGTAGACATACCCTGAGTGACCAGAGTGTCAGTGAAAGCTGACTGGCTGGCAAGGAGACAGAGATAGAGGCAGAGAGAGGCAGAAACCAGCAGGGGCAGTTTGGTGGAGGTAACTGGACTGATTGAAATGCACGAAAGCTTTTAAGGAATGATTAAAGGTTAAGTAAAAGGAAACGTGCATATAAACCTTTACTGTTTTTACCCTTTGCTCTATGTGCTTAGTACCTTTGGGGGATCAATAAATAATGCTTTGTTTTGAAGAAGCCATTTTTGAGTCACTTTAACCACCATGCTGGCCACAGGTCCCTGGAGGGAATGGACTGACAGATACAACACTTAGTTGGGCCTGTCACGTTAACACAACTGGTAAACAGGGGGATTGCAGCCCAGAGACCCAGTCTAAGCGTGGTTGGACCGCATGGTTCTGCCCACAGTGAGGTGCAGGAAGCCAAGCATATCACCCCAGGGGTGCACTCAAGAAGTGATAACAGGGATCTAAGCAACAGAGATATTAAGTGTGTGTGTGTGTGTGTGTGTGTGTGTGTGTGTGTGTGTGTGTGTGTGTGTGTGTGTGTGTGTGTGTGTGTGAGAGAGAGAGAGAGAGAGAGAGAGAGAGAGAGAGAGAGAGAGAGAGAGAGAGAGAGTATGTCTGTTTCATGATTAGCAAGCCACAAGAGGTAAGCCGTATTATGGGAAGAGCACAAGCTTGCTTGGGTTTTACAGCCCTCAACTGATGCCAGGATTTAAAGTGACAGGTAATGCACAAAGCTGAAAATAAATCGTCAATATTCTCCTCAAATAAACAGAATTACCTCTTCTTAAAATCAAAGTCAATCTGCTTTTAGTACCCCACTCAGAGCTGACTAATCTAAGCAGCCAAAAACAACAGAAGATACTTAACCTACATAACAAACAATAAAAATCAGTGGAAAACAGCATATCAGTGCCATTTCCTATAACTTCAAAGACTGTTTGATTGCTAATCAGAGAGTAAAATGGCAGATATTTAGTTGATTAAAAGAGCTGCTTCAAACAATACATTTCAAGTTATCACAGAATCATGGCAATTAGAGAAGGAAAGGACTCATTAAGACATCTTGAGCATATTCTGTTGCTTTTCCAAAGCCAAATTACTGCAGCTACCTTTTAATGAAATCTGTGTTTATCACCTTCTCTTCCCATTTCACAGAAAATTTCAGTAGAAATAGTGCTTTAGCATTTGATTTAATTGAGCAGCTACTGATTAGCTTCTCAGAGATGGAGTAGCTGCTGATTATGGGGAAAGCACACAGTACACTGATTATAATTTCTGAATATACTAGGCTGAGAGTAACAGGGATTATAAATAAGAAGGCTAATTTGAGGCAAAATATGCCAGTTTCTTAAAGCTTTACAACACTTTATTGGCTAAATATAATATTCATGAATGAATGTATTATTCACGTTAATCAGTAATGTGACTATACACAACAGATTTCTTTAAGTATCAGAGGGGTAGCCATGTTAGTCTGGATCTGTAAAAGCAGCAAAGAGTCCTGTGGCACCTTATAGACTAACAGATGTATTGGAGCATGAGCTTTCATGGGTGAATACCCACTTCGTCGGATGCATGTATTTCTTTAAAATACTCAAACACAATGTAAAGGTTAAAACCATAAAAAGACAATTTTCTATTCAAGAAAGTATTACAAAAATAACTTCACAATTTTAGGGGTAAATATGATCTAAATATGGCTAAGTCACACAAAGTCTAAAATGGATGAACCCCTTCCAGGGTAAAAGGTCCAACAGGGCCTATCCCTGTGCCTTTGTTCAAGTCTTTAGCCCTGTCTCTGGGCTCAGACCTCACCTCCTTCTGGGCTAGCTTTAAGTCTGTGCCTGCCCTGATATGGAGCAGTGTCCCCAGGGCTTTTTCCCTGGAGATTCTTCACATTCTTATTGCCCCAACGCTCCAGCAGGTCACTCCTTCACTTCAGTCCCCTTCCACTGGTAAAGTTCAACAAATGGCTGGCCCTCTGCAGGGTCTTCAGCCCTCTGCTTGGGCTTCTACATACATAAAACGTGTCCCTTTCTCAGGGCTTTGGCTTCTTCACCAGTGGGGGAACCCGGGCCCACCCACTACTCCAGGTCCCAACCTAGGGACCCTGCAAATATCATCCACATGCTGCTTTCCTTAATAGTTGCTGCTACTGCATTCCCTGGGCTGCTTCCCACTCTGTCCCATCACCTTCACCCAAGTTACCTTACAGTTACAGCCCTCGGGTTTTCTGTCTGTTCCTACTTGAGCAGGGTCTCTCCCCGGCCTCCTTGCCTGGAGAATTTCACAACATTGCAGTCCTTCCTCACTCTTCTGGTCCCAGCCAGCAACTTACCTGCTCAGACTTTGCAGCTTCTTTTAACTGAGCCTGCTGGGCTCTGATTGGCTTCTTCCCTGCAGCCTTTCTAGGCAGGCCTGGCGGACCCACCTTTACTGCTCTTTTTCTAGGGCAGGATGTCGTAGGACCACAATGGGCCCAGCAGGGGACCTCAATGGGCCCAGTACACCCTGTTACAGGGACTCCTTGCAGAATGGCATTTTAAACAAAATATTACTGAATAGCAACTCCAATTATACAAGAAAATATCCATGAAAGCTATCACTTTAATTAGAAAAGAAATTCATTAAAGTGAACTAATTTCATTTCAAATAACAAACAGGTAGGTTATGAAAAAATTGCTGGATACCAAAGATTATAATAATATACTCCCAGTAGGCAAAGAAAGGTAATAATCTTTTATAATTATACAAAATTACAATGGATTTTAAAGTTATGGGGCTTCACTCTCCCCTCCATAAAAAGAGATAATTACTCACCTTGTAATTATTTTTCTCTGAAGAGCTCATCCATGCAGGATTCTTATTCTTGGGCCTTGTACAAGACAGACGGGAACTTCCTACACTCTTAGAGTTCTGGACCCTCCCTAACAGCAGTAATAATGGAGGTCTCAGCCCACCTATCCTGTATACTTCAATTGTCTACTCAGAACAAGTTGGGAATTGGGTAAATTATTATTTAAACTTAGTGACTCTGTCACCCCACCGGTATCTTTGATCAGCCAAGTAAGCTGACCCTTCCACTCCCATGAGGAGTAGGGTAAGCTATGCCTATCACCAACCATTTCATTAAAAGATGCAGCACTGAGGCCTGCCCAAAAGGCAAGACTCAAAATTAGTAGTGTAGTTCCCCTATGGCAGGGTTTCTCAAACAGGGGTCACCACTTGTGTAGGGAAAGCCCCTGGCAGGCCTGGCCGGTGTCTTTACCTGCCCCATCTGCAGGTCCAGCCGATCGCAGCTCCCACTGGCCACAGTTCACCACTGCAGGCCAATGGGAGCTGCTGGAAGTGGCGGCCAGTAAGTCCCTCGGCCCGCACCACTTCCAGCAGCTCCCATTGGCCCGGACTTGCGGATGGGGCAGGTAAAGACACCGGCCAGGCCCGCCAGGGGCTTTCCCTACACAAGTGGCGACCCCTGTTTGAGAAACCCTGCCCAATGGCAAACCTTCCTTTATTTTTGAATACCCTTAATCAGGCAGCTGCAGAGCACCTAGCCAGAAAATTTCTCTTAAAAGATCACTGAAGGCTCCCATGGTAACCAGTACCTATTTGAGGGGTAAATATTGATTCAGTTCCCTGCGACCTAAGGTGTTGCCAGATGCGTCTTTCTTTTTTTTTTACTATCAGGATATAACATCCTTTCCTTTCTTGCCTAGAAGCACAAGCTTAATAGCTTCTTTGGACGTTAGGAATAGATTTCCTGCAACATCTCTTCCTGATACCCAGAGGTGGAGAAAAATCTTGATAATTTTTGAAAACTTGATTTTTGCAGTCCCACAGAGCAATTCCTAGGACTCTCATGTACAGGGGGATGAGGGCACACATCAGGGTAAAAGGATCTTAAATCTGCTCTGACAGGGATGTCCTGGCAAGCTACAGAAAGTGGTTGGCTGCCTATTTGCCCTAGTTGTATGCAGTGTTTTTGTAGCAATGCTGGTCCCAGGATATTACAGAGACAAGATGAGTGAGAGAATATATTTTATTGGACTAACTTCCGTTGGTGAGAGAAACAAGCTGTGTAAGCTTGAAAGTGTATCTCTCCCACTAATAAAAGATATTCTCTCACCTTCTCTCTCCTATATCCCTTAGAATACTTCAAAAACCTTTTGGTTTTTGGTACATACTGAAAAGCCATTGGCTTCTGCTGCTGTGAATGAGTATCCTGGGCAAAGTGGGTATTGGCCTCCCTTGAAATCAAGTGTCAAGGCACAAGCCACCTTTCTAAGCGGTAGCACCTTTCCCTTCCCTCCCTTGAGGAGAGGGCCTAAGGGACAGGATACAAGCCCAAGAGAATAGGGTGTCACGTTATCTCTTTAGATTTCTATAAAAGCCTGCAGCTCAAAACAAGCTCTCTCATTGATAAGGCAAGTCATCAGGTTTTTCTCTCGATCTCCAAGGAGGAGACTACAGCCACCCACCCCTGGTGGGAGTCACTACCAAGACAGCAGATCTCATTATTGTATCAACTACATCAAACGCTGCCCACATCTGATGACAGGACAAATCAACACCCTTATGCACTTACCTTTTAAGTTACTGCAGAAAGGATCTGACCAGGACAGACACCTATTCCTAAAGCTCAACCTGTACTTTGGCTATGACTCAAAAGATTGCCTCCAACCTTTGTCCAACCTTTGAATCCCAGCACTGAAGCACAGGGTTCTGGGGGGTGGTGCCATATGCTCAGCCTTCCTTTGCTTTGACATGGCTGTCCAGACTACTAAATTCTTGCAGGGGAAGGTGAGCAATCACCATCATTACAGAGGAGCGCTTATTACTCAACCTTGTTCAAACAGGGCTAGCTGAGACAGGGGTATGTAACACCTTCTTCACCAGCTGGTGCCAGGGCACAGCAACTCTACTGGAGAGGGGATTCCAGTAGTCAAATTAAAGCCTCAGAGCAACGACTAAGGCTTCGAAAACACTGAAACAAAAGTCAGTAAGGTCAGCAAACTAAAAGGCAAATTGAAGGGACTGGACCTGATTGGCAGATAGGAATGGCCACACCAGAAGAAGAGAGCCCTTCCAATTCCTGTCTGTTTTGGGATGAAGAGCCACAACAGAAAGCTGGAGACAAAGCTCCTACAGTAAACTCTTTCTCTAACTGCAGACAAGAAAGAACTATTTGGAAGCTTCCAAAAGCAGCATTTAGACCGCTATATGGTGGAACTACCAGTGGGAGGATGGCAAATGTAGCTCATGCCCCAACCCATGAGAGCTGCTCTAGGGACCAAAAACCTTTAGACCTTGGGAAGTTCCAAGAAACTTACAGAACAAAAGGCCATGAGTGAGAATTCTGCACAAATGTTATCTTGAGTAGTTTAGATTATTTTAGAATTCTTCCCATGGTCACACCTCCTACAACCATAATGACCCAAATGAAAAAACAAAACACACAACAATGATTTTTAAATTGCTGACAAGTCTATTTCAATTACGCCTCTCAGCACAATGAAAAACGCTTCATTAGGTTCAGGTGATGTAATTAGCATAATGTTTATTTACTGTGGTTGTATATTTCATATAGTTTGCTGCACACTTTCAGTATGTACATAAATCTTAACGCATAACTAAAAGCAGTAGTGTCAGGAAAATCATTACTTGCAAAATAAAAAACAACCAAAACCAAACTATTAGTAAAATACTAACATTCAGAGATAGAATGAGGCTGTGTGGACCAATCTGTTTTCATACACACAACATTATGGTACACGGAATTCATTTAATTTTAAACATTATCCAACTCAATGGCTATAAAAATATGATTTCATGCTCTAACTCACCAACAATCTCACTTGGCTCCTTGTTGTAAAGCTTTTTGTTCCAGTAAAGGAGTCTGAGGAAAGGAAAGGAGACCAGAAGAACAAGACAAATTCCAACAAACATATGTCCTGTAAATGCTGCAAAATCCAAACCCTAGGAATAAAAATGCAATAATAAATTACAGATCAGTTATTTTCCTACATTACCTGAAAAAGTATTTGTCATTGTGTACTTTACAATTCAGTGCTTATATACATGTCACAAACCAGGCAATAGGTAATTTCCAAGCATAGCATATTTTGTGCTTCCCCAGTCTCAGGGAAATTATTATTAAATAAATTTCATGCCAACCAAACCAACTCAAAAATATTCCATTAAATTTCACTATCAAAATAGTTCTTATATATTTACACACTAATTACCAGTTCCTGGCTCCACTGATGACAATATGAGTTTTTGCATCCATTTTACTCAAACCAAGACTTGTCTCAAATTCTATAATATGCTATTACAGCAAAAGCATTATCTAGCAATTAGAACACATTTTGCAATATTTTTTCTTCAATTTAGTATTTGTTCAAGTTCCTTTATACTTCCTGTACGACAGAGGCTTGGAATGGGGTCAAACGCAGAATTCAAATATATATATATGTAATGTTCAATATTTGGGGTGGGCTGTTCCAAAGTTCTTAGTGCTGATCTAGCTCTGCTCCCATTAAAGTCAAAGGTAAAACTCCATTGCCTTAAATGGAAGGAGAGTTGAGCCAATTCAGTGAGCTTTTGAAAACCTCACCCATTATTTCTTACCAAAAAAAATTCAAGATTTGTCCCCTATTTAAATTATATTGCTTTAATGTTAATAAAGGTCCTAATGACAAAGAGTTTCAACTCTAGATATTAGAGATATATTGATATCAAGGTTCCCTCCGGTATCCACTACAAGAGTTCTCTCAACAGGGAATCCCCACAGAGCCAGATTTGGGAGGAAGTTTTTTTTATTATTATTTATTAAGGCACAGGACTACCACGCAAGAGATCTGGGTTCAATTCCCATCTCTCCCACAGACTCGCTGTGTGAAGTCATTTAAGTTTTCTGTGCCTCAGCCTCAGTTAAAGCATCTTGCTGCTGCTGTAATGCAAATACATAATAATAACATTTCTGTTCAGAATCAGGGGCTGTTTACATCCTGAATTTTAAGACAGCTTGGACTTGCTACCTGAAATACACATTGTTAGGCTGTGTATAAGTCAATCCTGTAAATGCTCATAAAGGATGGTCTGGATACTTAGCAGGCATTGGCTCTACACAGTCTAATCTAAAAGGTTTGCAGGTTTCCTACATAATCTGAAGCGATTCAGGGGTATGAAGGTGTTTACATCCTGAATTTTAAGACAGCTTGGACTTGCTACCTGAAATACACATTGTTAGGCTGCACCATACTCCCTATTGAAAGCATCTATGTGGAAAGCTCTCAGTTCAAGTATATATGATGTGGAAACATCCAGAGCAAACAAGATAGAGGGCCTCCCACCCAACTCCTTCCATCTTTTCAGAACAGATTGTATAATTCAATCCTGTAAATGCTCATAAAGGATGGTCTGGATACTTAGCAGGCATCAAATTAAGTTTCAGAGCTGAAGGAAAGAACGTTATGAAGGAATCAATCTACAAACTTTTAAGAGCTCTACCAAGCATCATGTGAGCAAACAAAGACTTACAGGGCCAGATTTTTCAACATCCACTCACAAAAACAGACATATTGTCCTGCATATATTTACATAATTACAGACATTTTGCATGAAAACGGGCCTAACTACCCAAATGTTTGCACAAGGGCCTCTTTCTTTAAAGATATGGATCACAAAAGAAGACAGAAAATGCTGCCATGTGAACCATGATTCAAGAGATATGAAGCAGCAGTAATTGGCTCTACACAGTCTAATCTAAAAGGTTTGCAGGTTTCCTACATAATCTGAAGCGATTCAGGGGTATGAAGGTGATTGATTTGTATTAACTTTGATGCTGCACAAACCAATAATCCTCATTCCAGGATAATACAACGACTGGGACACAGTTGGATGAGGAGTAAAACAGGAGAGATTTTCAGAATATACCTAACCAAGAGCTACTGAAATAAGTCCAATTCTTTCAGTTTTCAACTGACTCTCAGAATGTAATGCACTTGAGACTTTTCATAGCACTGACAGCAATTTATTTATCTCAGTGCAAAGAAAGACAGCACTAAGGTGGATCCTGTTGATAGGAGTTCTTGAAAGAGATAGAGTTAAAGGCATTTAGATTATTTGCTACTTTTAAGGAGAAAGGGGGACATAAAATGCAGAGAAAACACCTTTATTTCTGATTATTGGATTAGACCAGAGTCATGTGTTATGGGAACTTGGCAAAGTTAAAGAATATGGTACCTCAGAGACCAGGCCTTAGACTTCAATTTACAAAGTTTCTTACATCTCTAGGTCTTCGATGTCTGCACCAGTGCTGAAAAGTTTTTGTTCTCAATTGTAACAATGCAGAAACTTCTCAACAGAAAAACACAGTACAAGAAATACCTTTATCTGAAACCCTCAAAATTAAATTCCTATGTGAAAAAGAAAAGCATAGCAATCAGGAAAAAAAATAAAATGCTGAAGTTGATAAGCAGCTCTCAAGTTTGATTGACAGCTGAAAGAAATTGAACTGAGATGGGGTGCTGCATACAGATACTTATTTTGAAGGGACAGTGTCAATTTATACTCTTTGAAATTCAAGACTAGGCACAAGGGCACAAGAGTTGACACACAAAAGTCTCAGAAGTAAGGATTTGTGCACAACATCAGCAGAGGAAAATTATTTGGATCTTCTTGGTATTCCATCACAGCTGCTACTCAAGCTGCGCAGTGTTTTCGTAATTGGGCTGAATTTTGGGGGTTTGTTCAGCTCCAAAACTTTCTCCCATCAACCCTGCTTATTCTTTAAATCTTTTGAGAAGAGGACAGGCAATTCAACACTCAGCCCCACTGGCTAGTTTCCTTTGCTATCTTCTTCATACTTTGCATAAAGTCTGATGCTCCAAGCTCCCTTTGACACTGTGGACACTTTTCAGGACTGGGTGTGCAGCAGCCATACCAAGTAATATCAGAAATAACAAGCAAGATTAAATTTAGCAAGATTTGCCCAGCAGTCAACTGACATTCTTTGAATTTCTTAGGAAGACGACTACTACCTCCTCCCTGGAGATATAGGCAGAAGGAAGATGGGTGTGGAGGAATTGCAGGCAACAAAACTCTATGTTAGGGTGTAATCTAAGAACATCCCAATGCCAGAGAAAAAGGGACTCCCTGAGATCTAGTAGAGATTTTCAGCTGGCCTGATCAGTTCAGTGGATTCATTAATGTCATAAACTTGATCTGATGTGTGTCAGGTAAGGCCGTGGTCCAGGGCCCGCTGTGGGGCCACAAGCTGGTTTCAGGTGGTATGCCAAGCAGGGCTGGTATTAGACTTGCTAAGGCCCAGGGTAGAAAGACAAAGTCCCACCGCATGAGGCTGAAGCCCATCACCCTGAGCCCTGCCACCTAGGGTGGTTGTGAAGTCTGAGCAACTTAGCTTTGCAGGACCCAATAGGGTGAGGGTCCCCGGGAAACTGCCCTGATCACTACTCCCCAACACTGGCCCTGGCTTTTATATGCAGAAAAACAGTTGTTGTGGCACAGGTGGGCCATGTAGTTTTTAAATAGCATGTTGGGGGGGGGTGCCTCAGAAAGAAAAAGGTTGAGAACCCCTGAGGTAAGGTATCATTGAAAAAGTAACAACACACTGATTATTAATATTCTTGTGTGTTGTATGTACGGTAAAAGCCCATGAGATCGTACAAATGTGAAGCATGTGTGGGACTAAAATGTGTTTACCAGATAAGTCTGTGGAGTGAGTAAACAGGTTTCTCCCAGACAAAGGATGAGTTGACACTTCCAGATAGGTGTAATTGGAGTCTATTGGCACTCACATGTCAAGTGGCCATTCATTTGCATTGGAGGGGACAGGAACAGATCAATTTGCATTATAGCAAATACCCGTGGAGGAAGAAAGCAGCATGGGGCATCCTTCACCACCAGACTCCCAGTCTCCTTCCTCACAGCTTGAATGAACTTCATTTTGTGGGGTAACCTCCAGAAGAAACCATTTTAAAAGTTCACTGGACTATGAAAGAGAGAGGCAATGAACCCCAAGTTATCTTTCACCTAAGATGACAAAGGAAACTTGCGAAGAGATCCTGGCCAAAGAGAGGGGTGGTCAGTCATATTGCTGGAAGAAGTGTGTGGTAAGAATCTTACCTGATACCTAGACAATAGCTTGTTGAAGTTGTAGCATTAGAAAACATTTTTTAGTTATTTGTTTGTAACCATTTCAGTCTTTATCCCTTCTACTTGATTTCACTTAAAACCTATGTCATTGTAATTAAATAAACTTGTTTTACTTTTAATCTAAAGCAACCCACTGCTGTGTTTGAATTGAAGTGGCTGTTTACTTCAGTTACACTGATAAGCTGTGCATTTTGCCTCTTTAGAGGAGCAAACCAAGTTTAGTATTCCTCTGAATGTTCCAGGAAAGGGCTAGACATTTCAGGCACACGGTTTGGGGAAAAATTGGGACTGGGGGTATATTGAGGTCATTTCACCAGGTACAATCAAAGCTAATTGAAATCAGGGAGTGACTGTGTTGCTACGGGAGGCAAACTGCTAATGTCAGAGTGCTAGATGAGGGTTGCGCACAGCATACAGACAGAGAGTGCATGCTTGTTGCTGACTGCGAGCAGTCCAGGCTCCCACAGAGGAGCTGCAGCAACAGAGCACTTAAAGCACTTGGGACTACAGGACAAGTGATAACAACCCTTCATTGGTCTGGATTTCACCTCAGAACACAACATAGGGATAATGCATTGTTGCACTGCCCCTGGAGCAACCCAAGGAGGGGATTGTGATATAGGGAGTCACAATCTCCCACTAAATCCCTCTGCTGCTCTGTGGAGGGAATATGTTGCACTAGGGGTTTACTCGCTGCAACCCAGGATGGTGGCATAGCTGCACCTATGGGTGCAAAAGTGGGTAGGTTTCAAGGCTCCACCCACTCCCCATCACCTCCCCATCCCTCTGCATGGGAAGGGGATGTAGCATCCCTACGGAGCCTGTATCCTCTACCAGTCACATACCTTGCACATCACATCCCCTTACTCCCCTGCACTTCTATATAGCCAGGGCCATCATTCAGCCCTATATAGACCACTTACTCATTTAAATAATTATATTGGGCATACAAGTCGGTGAAAAATTATCTTCTAACTTTTTTATTATTTATATCTCTGAACACAATTTAAATGGTTAATGTATCTACTGCACACTGCAAAGTTTCCATGAATTTTCATAAAGATTATTCTCACACAATTGGCTCAAATAGCTTTGACTTGAACAATAGAGATTAGAAATAATTTTCATCTAGGAGGTTTCAGTGTGTCAGACAAATGCTATGTGGTGCTGAAAATATCCTTTACTTGGGGCCTTACTGATTCTGTGAAATAGCCCAACCTTTCCAGATGGCAAAGGCATCCTTAAGGCTTTGTTTTAGGGTGATTACAGCCTACAGGTTCTATTGTCTGCGACTCCAAAACTGAAAGCAGATGGGCATCTGTTCTTGTATTTAAGTACAAATTTCTACAAATGTTTCTATTTCATACTGAGATACAGAAACACACTATTTTCCTGAAAAAATATATCACTATCTTCGTGTTATCTGGCATGTTTTCTTCTCACTGCTTATGGAGGTGTGAAATTTACTTCTTTGCACATAAAACTTTCTGAGAACAAGTCTTCAGTTTTAAGGCAGAGAGAGAAAATTACACTTAAATACGACAATCCAGGACTTAAGCCTTGGACCAGTGCCAAAATAGCACTGCTGGCCTGGGTATTGTTTTATGGTCTAATATCTTCTGAATGACCAAGAGCAGAAATAATTGCAAGATATCACTGAAAATATATAGTTTTTTCCTTACATAAGGAGCAACCAAATACTGTGCTTTTACTGAGAATGGCCTTTATTTTATATTTCAAGAGTGACAAGAAACAACCAAAATAAAGTTTCCATGGCCATGCCTAAGAGGCCGTGATTAAACAAGTGTCATTTAACACATTTTAACCACTAATGCGACCCTGTTTAATACCTTTAATGGACCTAAGATTGACTACAACCAGCTAGTACATTTTCAAGGTTATTAACCATGTACACGCATTTAACCCTGTCTACAAATACATTAGCTATACGGATTGCAGAAGGTAACATTCATTTTCTGTTGCTAGTGATTCACATGATATTGGACCTAAAACACACAGTTCTGAATACCATCTTACCTTTCTCTACTTCCCTCTCTGTAACTGGTACTTCCATCTTGGTCTACTTTTAACAGTCACTAACTCAATAACTGCTAGTGTTCGAAGAACCAGTGCCGCCTGCCATACGACAGCATGGAATCCCCTCTTTCTTATAGAGTTAACAATTAATCTCTACATGACCGTAAATTCTGGAAAAAATATTGACTACTAAAACAGGCTTGACTTGAACTGCAAAATGTAAGTTAATAACCAGAATAATCTGATTTTTTTGCTGTGTCATTGAATATTAACATAAAATTACTTCAAAACCTAAAAAAAGGCAGTTGCTTGTAGCTCTGCTTTGGATCTCTCCCCCATCTAACTCAGAGAGACTGAATTCTACACTGTTCTTGGCATGAGAAGAAGTTCCTGTTCCCATGTGCAAGAGGAGCGACAATGACTGAACAAATTTAAGTGAAGAAAATATTTAAATTAGACAACAATGAAGATCCATAGCTTCTCCTGAATGTGAGAGAAGAAATAGCTTATGAAATCATGTAGCACAGCAGGCACTCCCTGCCGCCGCACCTCCTGCTGGTTGTCCAGGAAATAGCTCAGTTCCAGCCTCGGCGCGCCTCTTGCTGGCCGGTGTTTTCCTACCGGTGCCTGCTTTCTCCTGATCTCCACCACTTATAGCACTTCAGGCCCCACATCCCTCCCAGACCCTGGTGTCCCTTACCTTAGGGTGCTTCCCCACAGCACTGCCTCAACACTCTGAGTCTCCCCTCCCTAGGGAATCCCAAGCCCCTAAGCCCACCTCGCTTCAGTGACCCACTGCCAGTCCTCATCTAGTCCCTTCCCTCAGGGGCAAACTGCAGTCTGAAGTGGCCACTCATCATCGGCAAGGGGGTTTGGACCTGCTGCCTTTCCAGCCCCAGCTGCCTCCCTGCAGCCTTAGTACCTTCCCTGGCCTTTACCAAGGCCTCAGCCTGGGGACTCACCAGGCCAGAGCTCCTCAGCTCTCCCTGCCCTTCCCCAGCCCTACTCTGCTTCAGGTACTCTGCTTGCTCTGCTGGGCAGCCTAATCCTCTCAAATAGAGCTAGAGTGTTCTATCACTCCCTCAGCCTGCCCTTTTATCAGGGTCAGCTGGACCCTAATTGTTTGTGGCCACACCTGTGGCTGTTTACCCAATCAGCCTCCCTTGGATGCTTTTAATCCCTTCCTAAGGGGTGCACGGTGACCACCCCACTACACATCAGCACTAAACAGCATGGAGTTCACACAATCACTCAGATTTTTTTAGAAGAAACCACTGCAAAGGTGCAAATAAGGGAAAGATCCTAAGTTTTATAAAGCTATTGGAAGTTTCATAGAACTATTATACAATAACTCAGCAAAAACATTCCTCTGAATTAGGTGGCCACCTTAATTTATGGTCCATTATTTTACAATCTGTATTGCTTGAAATACTTTTACAGTCTAATGCGAAGTATTTTCTTTTGAGCTTCAGTCATAAATACTGCAGGTTTACAAGTAAGTTTTATTCATAGACCACAGATGCTAACTTTATCGTAACCTATAACCAATGAATAATGCATCACAGGAAGTGATATCTTTTGAATCCAAAGAATGACAGTTTTGTGATGACCCTACACCTGTACATTTTGTATAATAAAGTTATGCATCGTTATGAAAGTTCTATAGTCTCAAATACTACTACAGTGATGAGTACACCATTCAAACTGAGACAGACAAACTAGATAAAAATGAACTGAGTTTTTTTAAAGTATTAAAATGTTCTGTTTTCTAGAACTAATTTAATAATTTTATCTTGTTTTTGGTCACAAAACAAGAAAGATTTGCTATATGGCCATAACAAGAGATCTCGGCATATATTTAATACATTGATAAACTCATTAGGAGATGCTGAGCATTTTTGTTGCCCAACCTTTCCTTAAGGCTCCTCTCTGTTTACTGTTTGTGTCCTCCACTCCCACATATACATAGGATCAGACCCTCTATTCCCTTGCTCCTTGTGTAATCATTCACACCTGTGCAGAGTGAGTTCAAAAGGCTACCAAATCAGAATTCTAGTGTTTTATGCCCACTTTGCACAAGGCAATGGATTCAGCCCTAGGCAAGGGGAAATTTTTTGTGCTGGATCCGCTCCCTTCCATCCTTTTTCACTTTAATTCTCTCTCTTGTTAACATCATGCATCAAAGAAGCAAGTTAGTGTGCAGCAAGCCGGCGTGTAAATCTACATCACTGCAGCATGCCACTCACTAACGCTCTGTGTGAACCCCGCTGCTGAGCACTAACAGTTCCCTAGTGCACACTGACCTACAGCAGTATGGAAAACACCTGAGGGAACAATTAGGGCCCAGCAGCAGGGTCCTCATGGACAGTTAGTGCAAGGCATGCTGGAGTACCTTGCACTTCACCCTGCTGTGCACTAACTCTTTGTACAGATATGCCCTTACTGGCATAGCCAGGAATCCAACTCACAAGTTTCTGGCCCTATGCTTAATCTATTAAACTGCTCTTCTTCCTGCTACATCCACAAACTTTAAGCTACAAACACACGTGGTCCTTGTGCAGCAAATCACTTAGGCCTTGTCTGCACTACAAAATTAGGTCAAATTTATAGAAGTCGCTTTTTCAGGAATCGTTTTTATACAGTTGATTGTGTGTGTCCCCACAAAAAATGCTCTAAGTGCATTAAGTCGGCGGACTGCGCCCACAGTACTGAGGCTAACGTCAACTTCTGGAGCGTTACACTGTGAGTAGCTGTGGGTAGCTATCCCACAGTTCCCGCAGTCTCCGCCGCCCATTGGAATTCTGGGTTGAGATCCCAATGCATGATGGGGCAAAAACAGTGTCGCGGGTGACTCCCTCGTCAGGCCCCCCCCTCCCTCCGTGAAAACAACGGCAGACAATCGTTTCACACCTTTTTTCCTGGGTTACCTGTGCAGACGCCATACCATGGCAAGCATGGCGCCCGCTCAGCTCACTGTCACCATACGTCTCCTGGGTGCTGGCAGACGTGGGACTGCATTGCTACACTGCAGCAGCTCATTGCCTTTTGGCAGCAGACGGTGCGTTATGACTGGTAGCCATTATCGTCATATTCCTGGGTGCTCTTTTAACCGACCTCGGTGAGGTCAGTCAGGGACACCTGGGCAGACGTGGGAGTGACTCAGCCACGTCATTCCCATCTTCTGCCGAGCACCTAGGAGATGACAATGGCTAGCAGTCGAACTGCACCATCTGCTGCCACCCTAAAGATGTAAAAGATAGATGGAGTGGATCAAAACAAGAAATAGACCCAATTTGTTTTGTATTCATTTGCTCCCTCCCTCCCTCCGTAAAATCAACGGCCTGCTAAACCCAGGGTTTTGAATTCAATCCTTGAGGGGTCCATTCTGTGTGACAGTTGTTTGTGTTTCTCCTTGATGCAAAGCCTCTGCCTTTGTGGACTTTAATTCCCTGTAAGCCACGTCATCAGTCACCTCTCCCTCTGTCAGAGCAGACAATCATTTTGTGCCCTTTTTCAGCCCAGACGCACTGGGATCATGGAGCCCGCTCAGATCACCATGGCAATTATGAGCACTGTAAACACTACACGCATTATCCTGGAGTATATGCAGAACCAGAACCTGCCAAAGCAAAACCAGGCGAGGAGGCGACGGCGGCGCTGTGATGAGAGTGATGAGGACATAGACATGGACACAGACTTCTCACAAAGTACAGGGCCCAGCAATGTGCACATCATGGTATTAATGGGGCAGGTTCATGCTGTGGAATGCCAATTCTGGGCCCGGGAAACAAGCACAGACTGGTGAGACCACATAGCGTTGCAGGTCTAGGACAATTTCCAGTGGCTGCAAAACTTTCGTATGCATAAGGGCACTTTCATGGAACTTTGTGACTTGCCTTCCCCTGCCCTGAAGCGCCAGAATACCAAGATGAGGACAGCCCTCACAGTTGAGAAGACAGTGGTGATAGCCCTGTGGAAGCTTGCAATGCCAGACAGCTACCGGTCAGTCAGGCATCAGTTTGGAGCGGGCAAATCTACTGTGGGGGCTGCTGTGATCCGAGTAGCCATAGAACTACTCTATACACTCAAAGAGCTGCTGATATCAAGGGTAGTGACTCTGGGAAATGTGCAGGTCATAGTGGATGGCTTTGCTGCAATGGGATTCCCTAACTGTGGTGGGGCGATAGACGGAACCCATATCCCTATCTTGGCACTGGAGAACCAAGCCAGCGAGTACATAAAACAAAAGGGGTACTTTTCAATGTTGCTGCAAGCACTGGTAGATCACAAGGGACATTTCACCAACATCAGTGTGGAATGGCTGGGAAAGGTACATGATGCTCGCATCTTCAGGAAGTCTGGTCTGTTTCAAAAGCTGCAGGAAGGGACTTTCTTCCCAGACCAGAAAATAACCGTTGGGGATGTTGAAATGCCTATAGTTATCCTTGGGGACCCAGCTACCTCTTAATGCCATGGCTCATGAAGCCATACACAGGCAGCCTGGACAGTAGTCAGGAGCTGTTCAGCTATAGGCTGAGCAAGTGCAGAATGGTGGTAGAATGTGCATTTTGATGTTTAAAAGCTGGCGCAGTTTACTGACTCGGATAGACCTCAGGTAAACCAATATTCCCATTGTTATTACTACTTTCTGTGCACTCCACAAGATCTGTGAGAGTAAGGGGGAGACATTTATGGCGGGGTGTGAGGTTGAGGCAAATCACCTGGCTGCTGATTACATGCAGCCAGACACCAGGGCGGTTAGAAGAGTACAGGAGGGTGCGGTGCGCATCAGAGAAGCTTTGAAAACCAGTTTAATGACTGGCCAGCCTATGGTGTGAAAGTTCTGTTTGTTTCTCCTTGATGAACCACCCCCCCCTTGGTTCACTCTACTTCCCTGTAAGCTAACCCCTCCCCCCTTTGATCACCACTTGCAGAGGCAATAAAGTCATTGTTGCTTCACATTCATGCATTCTTTATTAATTCATCACACAAATAGGGGGATAACTGCCAACGTAGCCCAGGAGGGGTGGGGAAGGAGGGAAGGACAAGGCCACACTCCACTTTAGAACTTATTGAAGGCCAGCCTTCTGTTGCTTGGGCAATCCTCTGGGGTGGAGTGGCTGGGTAGCCAGAGGCCTCCCCACTGCGTTCTTGGGCATCTGGGTGAGGAGGCTATGGAACTTGGGGAGGAGGGCTGTTGGTTACACAGAGGCTGTAGCGGCGATCTGTGCTTCTGCTGCCATTCCTGCAGCTCAACCGTACACTGGAACATATGAGTTTGATCTTCCAGCAGCCTGAGCATCGACTCTCGCCTTCTGTCAGCAAGCTGACACCACCTATCATCTTCAGCCCGCCACTTACTCTCTTCAGCCCGCCACCTCTCCTCACATTCCTATTGTGCTTTCCTGCACTCTGATATTGTCTGCCTCCACACATTCTGCTGTGCTCTGTTAGCATGGGAGGACAGCAGGAGCCCAGAGAACATTTCATCCCGAGTGTGTTTTTTTCGCCTATTAATCTTCGCTAGCCTCTGCGAAGGAGAAACATTTGTAGCTAGTGGAGAAAAAGGGAGAGTGGTAGTTAAAAAGACACATTTTAGAGAACAATGGGTAGACTCTTTCACGTTAAACCTTGCTGTTCACATTACACAGCACATGTGCTTTCGTTACAAGGTCACATTTTGTCTCTTGTATTGAGAGCCTGCCGGTTTGGTGTGAGAGATCACTCACGCTTAACCCCTCCCCTCACCGCGTGGCTAACAGTGGGGAACGGCCACAGCCAAACAGCCGAGCAGGAATGGGCACCTCTGAATGTCCCCTTAATAAAATCACCCTATTTCAACCAGGTGACCATGAATGATCTCACTCTCCTGAGGATAACACAGCGAGATAAAGAACGGATGTTGTTTGAATGCCAGCAAACACCGAGACCATACGCTGCCATGCTTTGTTATGCAATGATTCCTGACTATGTGCTACTGGCCTGGTGTGGTAAAGTGTCCTACCATAGTGTATGGAGTAAGGCTGCCCTCCCCAGAAACCTTTTGCAAAGGCTTTGGGAGTACATCCAGGAGAGCTTTATGGAGATGTCCCTGGGGGATTTCCGCTCCATCCCCATACTGTACTGGCCACAAATGCCAGGGTAAATTAATCAATGAACACGCTTGCTTTTAAACCATGTGTAATATTTACAAAGGTACACTCACCAGCGGTCCCTTCTCCACCTTCAGGGTCCGGGAGCACGCCTTGGGTGGGTTCGGGGGTTACTGGCTCCAGGTCGAAAAACATATCTTGGCTGTTGTGGAAACTGGTTTCTCCGCTTCCTTGCTGTGAGCTATTTTCAATCTCATCATCATCATCATCATCTTCTTCGTCCCCAGAACCCGCTTCTGCGTTGTGTGATTCTCCATTGACGAGTCAAAGCACAGGGTTGGGGTAGTGGTGTTTGCACCCCCTAGCATGGCATGCAGCTCATCATACAAGCGACATGTTTGGGGCTCTGATCCGGAGCAGCCATTTGCCTCTGTTTTTTTAGTAGGCTTGCCTTAGCTCCTTAATTTTCACGCAGCACTGCTGTCCGTCTGTCAGAGTCTACCCTCACTTGAAACTGGGGGGTTTCAAAGTGAGGACCCACATGTCTTCCCCCACCCCAAAATCCTAGGGTAGGTCTCCCCTTTTGCTGCCACCACCTCGGTCAATTACGTGGGCCAGGACACCCCTGTTTCCCCCCGTCTCCCTTTAAAGACACTCCCTGGGAACACAGATCAACTCACAGAGGAGGAACCTTCCCCCTCCCCTCTCTTCCCTGCTCCGGAGAGAGAGATACCTTGATTCAAACTCCTTGAATCTTTACACACAGGGAAGCAGCCCACTTCCCCCCTCCCTCTCTCCTAGCCCCTGGGGAGAGATACACACCGATTCAACTCTGTGAATCACCGAGAGAGAATGTCTTAGCCCCTTCCCCTATATCCACAGTAGAAGGGATTTAATCAAATCTTTATAGAAAGAATTTATTAAAAGAAAAACAAGAAAATACAGAATCTCTATGAGTCCAAGCTGGATACTCATAGGGTATAACCTTGCTAAGTTCTGGAGAGAATTCTCTCTCTTCTCAGTACAACCAGTACAGGCAGAATTAAGAATAATCAATAACAAACACACAGAATTGCAAACATAGGATTATTAGATAATGACACAAAGTATCTTTCTAATACTCACTATCTTGACTAGAAGAAATTAGTTCAGAAAGGTAGAAACTTGTAGACTTGATTAAAACATCTGGACTCTTGTAACTCCAGACGGCTAAAGACAAAACACACAGGATCAGAGGGAAAAAGTTCCCTCCTAGAAATTTCAAATTCTCTTCCCTGATTGGTCCTCAGGTCAGGTGCCTACCAGGTACTATTTTTAACCCTTTACTAACTATTCATGACAGCGTCCCTGTTATGGCCTCTGTCCTTCATGCCCTTTAAGACTTTTTCTAACGTTTTGGCATTTTGTTTACTGGAACGGAGTTCATCTAGCATGGATTCGTCTCTCCACATATGGCGAGCAGATCCTGTACCTCCCATTTGGTCCATGCTGGAGCTCTTTTGCAATCCTGGGACTCCATCATGGTCACCTCTACTGATGAGATCTGCACTCACCTGTACCTTGCCACGCTGGCCAAATGGGAAATAAGAGTCAAAAGTTTGCGGGCCTTTTCCTATCTACCTGGCCAGTGCATCTGAGTTGAGAGCACTGTCCAGAGCGGTCACAATAGAGCACTCTGGGATAGCTCCTGGAGGCTAATACCATCAAATTGCGTCCACACTACCCCAAATTCGACCCAGCAAGGCCGATTTCAGCGCTAATCCCCTCATCGGAGGTGGAGTAAAGAAATTGATTTAAAAAGCCCTTTAAGTCAAAAGAAAGGGCTTCATCATATGGACAGGTCCAGGCTTAAATCGAGGTAAGGCTGCTAAATTCGACCTAAAATCATAGTGTAGACCAGGCCTTAGACATGTAATTTTAAGAATGTGAACAGCTCCATTGAAATCAACCCCAGTTCAGAACGAGCCTGTATTTTTACAGCCAAAGTGGCAAGGAGGATTCTGAGAGTTTCTCACTTTCATGCACCATTTGCACAAATATAAAATAAAAGCTTAGCTATAAACATCTCAGAGGTTTCCTAACCAATCTCCACATGAGAGAAAAAAGTGATGATTGCAAAGCTGTAATATTGTTACTGTTTAGACAGTATCAAGAATATGCTGGGGGCACTTGTGTAAGCTCTCTATGGATTGGACAATAGAGGCATTAATCATTCCCTCAGAAGTGACTCAAAGGGAAATGCAAAACTGGTAGAGGAATTTGATTGAAAATATCAAGGAGAAAAATTCAGAAGTCTCTACAGTGACAACACTCAGTCCATGCTACTGATAACAGAGGAAGGAGGGGCTGTTTGGAAAATATAGAAATAAAATATTAATTTTAAAAGTTTCAGTAACCTTACATGAAAGTATTACTATTAAGTTTCAGGAACATTACATGAAAGTATTACTATTTTGGGGGATTGTTTATATTAAAATACTTATTAAAAGGTAACACATTTACTTGGTACAAATATAGTATGCAAGTTCTAAACTTTTTAGGCAGATTCTTGGGCTTGATCCTATACACCTGACTCACATAAGTAATTATGACTGCTGAGTGCAGTTTTAGTAAAGACAACTAGACTAAAAAATGGATAAGGATTACTCCCATAAGGCTTTGAAGGATTGCCCTCATTAAATTTACTCTGTCTTAATTTCATTAATATGATATAGATTTAAAAACAATCCAAAACGTGAAAGTATTTGAATGGTTTTTCAATATTTTTGTTTAAGCTGGAGTCATAAATGCAGAATTTGTTAAGATATCACATACAGAAGGCATTTAGAAACCTGGGTCTTTCTAAATTTATCAAAATACTATCCAAAAAAGAATACAACATTATTGTCCTTGATTTTGGTTGCTTAAATGTTTTCCTCAGTTATAATGATAAACTTTTATAGACTCTCTGAATATAAGAGAAAATGCAGTTTATGAAAGATACAAATTACTTTCATCTACAGTAGACGGCCTGAATAATTGCACATGTGTAGTTTAATGACCACAGTCACCACCCAATGAATACCATGAACATTACAGGCTCTCTGAAGTTGTTATCTGACTAGACTGTGATTTTCTACTAATACATTTCAGATGTTTTTGAAGGTAAACTTCATCTATTAAATACTATGGCTTTGAAAGACGCTTCTCAAAATGTAAATTGTTATTCCCTTTAAGAACAATCCAGTTAATTAGAACAGACCTTATTGGTATAGCAACAGACATAATTGATAATTAAGAGCTATACACAACCAATTTAAAATTAGAGCTTTATTAACAATTCCCTCTCTACTCTGCAATGTTTATTTTGACACTGTAAGCAGTATACTATGTGGTATTTCTTTATTTATGTTTGCAAAGTTATTTTGGATTTATAAGGCTTGGCCACAGTAAAGAGTTTCATGTACACATTTTAGAGGTTTTTTTTACCAAATAAACTATGGGCTAGAGAGTGCAGGTTACTGTAGGCAGAACTACTCCATCCCAGAGGGAGCTCTGGAAGGGATAGTTCCTTTCATATTGTTTAGAATCCCTATCTGAGCTCCCTATTGCTCTGGTCCTGTGATGATGCATGGGTGGGGTTGGATGGTTGTTAATGATATTCATAGTGTCTGCATCCAGGGCTAGCCTAGAGCCATATCCCCTGGATGCAGACACTATGAATGTCATTAACAACCAATCCACCCACGCAGACGCCTACTTCATCGCAGAACTAGAGTCAATGGGAGCCTCAGCCACTGAAGAGACGACCCTCATCCTATTGTTTCAAAACACCAGGGTCCTGGGGGGTGGGGGGAGAGGGAGAGGGAGAGAGAGTGAGCGTGCTGAGAATACAGCTGTCTCCCCACCTCCCAAAAGACTGTAGTAATCAGAGTGAGCAGAGACGTAATCTTTCCCCATCCAAAGAGGAAGGCGAGAGAGTTAGAAAAGAGCATCATGAAGTGGGGCTAAGGAGCTGTGACTCCCCACTTACAAAACAAATGAGGTAGTCAGAGGGACTTCTCCTTCTCAACAAAGGGAGCTATAATGGGAGGTGTAGAAGAATCACATGATTCTCCGCTCTTCCCAAAATCTAAAAGCCTGAGAGCAGGGGCTCTACACACCCTCAAAGGAAGGAAACGGCATCTGCGTTCCAGGGGAGGCTGTGAACAAAGAAGTTCCAAGAGCAGATGCCTGGAGCTCCTACTGTGCAGTACACCATAGATCATATTACTTTTCTCATTGACCTCATTTAGCCAGCAAAATGAAACATATATTCTTAATACTGGAGCTTCGGGTAGGAAGTTAAAACCTCTCAAGTCATTGCACTCTGGGTAGGGGCTAGCAGCAAGCTGAGGCCTATGCTGGTGGGGGTCGCCTGTTCTCTGGGTCTTCAATAAAACTATACAATAATTGACAACACCTGAGGTTTGCAATTCTGTGCCAGATCCCACACTTGACAAAGCAGTCTCAGTTTGCATTATCCAACAGCGGAGCTGACTGAAATATAGTAAAGCTTCTTTTACTGAATAAACCCACATCTGCACCTATTTTTAGGTAATACAATGGATTACAATACATACCGCCTTCCTCACTTCCTGTTTTGAAACAATAATCACATTTGGTGGATCCCCGACAGCTGTGGCAGCCCCTCCAATGTTTGTGAAGATAACTTCTGCAATCAGCACATGTCTAGGATCAAGATTAAGTACCTCACATAACCTGCGGTATACATAAGAAAATTAAATCAGCTCCTTAACCTTTGATTAAATTGCCTCAAACCTTAAGTGATTTATAAAAAACTTAGCACTTGTGTCAGAAATTCCAAACTGTTGAACAAAGGTTAAAACTTGGCCTTTCATAATTAATACTTAAATTTTTACAATATACTGCAATGGCTACGGCATTCAAAATACATATTTTAAAAACAATGTTAAAAGTAGCAAATCATTACAACAGTTGAATTATAGTTAAAGTTACATGAGCCTTTCCATTTTAACAACGCTTCACCGTGGTATATAACTTTCTAACACATTTACCTTTCCGGCTAGAATTTACTAAGTTTGGTCTCTGCCCATTCTTTTTTTTTTTTTCTCCTCCCCTTTTAAGTATGAGCTGGAGCATTCAACATTTTTTTAGGACAAGGAGAGTAGAAAATACACTTGCCACATTATTAAAAAAATTTATATATTTTTTAACTTCACTACCAGCAGAATAGCTGTTTATAGGTATTAATCAATTTGTAAAGAAATAGCCCTCAGTGAGCAGTAGTATCTCAGAACACTAGAATGAGTTTATCAAGTTATGGTCCATTAAAAATCATGCTGTGCATACACAGTACATTTTGCATAGTCTGTTCACTAAAGTACTTATTCAGGAAAGCCCTTAAACATGTGCTTGACTTTAAGCATATGCTAAGCCATTTCGTGCTTAAAGTTAAGCATACATCTAAGTGCATAACTGAAAAGAGATGGACTTGCATGTACTTAAATGCTTTCCTGAATCAAAGTCTTGGGCCCCAATTCAGCAAAGCACTTAAGTACAGCAACACTGCAACTGGGAGGTGTGATTCCCCGCACAGGTGGGCAGACTCATGCCAGCTCAGCTTGAGGTAGTACTCTTAAAAATAACAGTGTGGACATGGTGGCACTGGTGCCATCTTAGGCTAGCCACCTATGGGTGGAAGCTTGGGCAGCAAGCCTGAGCCACCACCCGTACTCCAACACCCATGCTGTTATTTTTAGCATTGTAGCTCAAGCTGAGCTACCACAGATCTGTTCACCTGAGCTCATAATAACACCTCCCAGATTCATTGTAGACATGCCTTTGAAATCAAAGGCATTTAAGCACACGCTTACGTGATTTGTTGAATAGGGACGGACTTAAGCATGTGTTCAAAGCTGTTTGTGTTTAAGTGAATCACACTCAGCAGGCTTTCCAGTACCCTCTCAGGTGGAGATCTGCACTGCCAGCCCAGTCTCACTTCCCTGCTCTGGGCACCACCTCTGTCCAGTGGGAGCACTCACTGCTGGTGCCTTTCCCAGGCACGTCCCTTCAGCCGTGCTCAGCCCGGCAGAAATCTGGGGGGCATGTGACCCAGTGTGCCCCCACACACACACACATCGCCTGTGCTTTAAAGCCTTCATCAGAGGCTGTATCATCTCTCATGCCATCTTTAAAACAAAATGGAGAGAACACAGTTTATACTCTGGTGAAGGAAATTAAGGCCTTGGCTATACACTATGCTTCCTGCCTCCTCCACAGAGAAACTCAGAATCTTCATCAATCTGAGATATGAAATCAACAAGCTTCTGTCCCAACAGGCTGAGTTTGCCTTAGTCTGTCTGAAGCAAAGCTACTGGGAATCTGTTGAAAGATGGCAAGCTGCTGCATGCAGACTTAAGCAAAAGACTAACAGAAATAAGATTGCTGCTGTTCACAATAGTAGTAATAAATTATATACAGTACATTCCGATATTAATAAACAATGTAAACAGTTTTATTCAAAACTATTTTTAGCTGAAGAGCAAATCAGTAAAGATGCCTGTTTTATTGGATTGCCTCTGCCACTGCTCTCTGACTCACAGAAGGGACTATTAGATGCTCCCCTAGAAATCATGGAACTGACTCAAGCTATAAAAGAAATAAAGGTTGGAAAGACTCCTGGTGCAGATCAGATCTCGACTGAGTTTCACAAAAAGTGCTCTGAAACTTTAATACCTATATTTTTGAATATGTTCAATGAGGCCAAGAAAGAGCAAACTCTCCTGCCTACTCTAAGAGAAGCTGCAATTTCAGTTATTCCTAAACCTGGGAAAGACCTTGAACTATGTAGTAATTACAGGCCAATTTCTTTAATCAATTGTGACACTCAGCTCTTGCTATGCTATTGGACCAAGTTCCCTCACACACAAATCAGGTGGGCTTCCTTCTTAATAGACATAGCTCAGATAATTTGCACCGATTGATATTATTGCCACTTTGAGAGATTCTGAGGAACCCTTAGCTGTCATTTCTTCAAATGCCAAAAAGGCTTTTGACCGCATAGCCTGTGATTAACTTTTGCATGTGTTAGCAAAATTTGGGTTTGATAAAGAATGTATTGCTTGGATTAAGGTTTTATACACTAACCCAACTTCGAGGGTAGTTACCAGTGGTATTATTTCCACCCCATTTCCATTTCAGAGAGGTATGAGGCAAGGCTGCCCCCTTTCACTTCTTCTGTTTGATTTAGCTCTAGAAGCTTTGACTGCTGCCATCAGAGTAAAACATATTCATGATATCAGGGTGGTCCAAACCGAGCACAAAATTATTCTCTATGCAGATGATGTATTTATATTTAAGCCCAAGGTTACCATTCCTAACCTACTAATCACTATTAATAAAGTTGGACTCCTCTCAGGATATACAATTAATAGGGGGTAAATCAGAAATTTTAGGAATTAACAAATATGCCCACAAAGGCCTTTTCTCAAATTGGGACTGTCATAAACAGATAGTTAAGGGTTAAAGTCTGTTTTACCTGTAAAGGGTTAACATGCAGTACCTGGTGACCACCTGACCAGAGGACCAATCAAAGACGAGATTTTTTCAAATCTCTGTGGAGGGAAGCTTTTGTCTGTGTTTTCTTTGTTTGTCTGGGTAACTTTTTTTGGATCTAAGAGAGAACAGTCATGTCTCCAAGTTCTCCTGGAGTAGTTTCTACTAATTAATAGTGAGTATTAATTAGAAAGGCGAATTAGTCTTATGATGTGATTTCTATATTTGCAATTGTGTGTTTGCTAAAGGAAATACTTTATTCCTGTTTGCTGATATTGCTTTTACTGAGAAAGGGGAAGGGGGATTCTCTCCAGAGATTGATAAGCTTAGACCCTATGAGTGTCCAGCTTGGGCTCATAGAGATTCTGTATTTTCTTTTTATTCTTTAATAAATTCTTTTCTTTTCTTTGGACTTGGTTAATTCCTTCTCTTGTGGAAATTCAGGGGAAGGGGAGGGGGGAAGAGACAGTTCCTCCTGGGTTTGATTCAAGCAGTTTGAATCAGGTATCTCTCTCCTAGGAAAAGGGAGGGGGGAGGAAGCAGGGGGAATGGTTTGTTTCTCCTGGGTGTAAGAACTCCATGGATTTGGGGCTCTTGGAATCCCCTAGGATTTTGGGGAAGGACTGTGTCTCAATCCACATTTCCTGATTGAGTGGTGGCAGCTTACTAGATCTAAACTAGGATTTTAGTTTAGAGGGAAACCAAGTCAGGTCCCCACATTGGAGCCCAACAGTTCCAAGTGGGGGTGAGACCTTTGACATGGTGGCAGCGGAGTTTCGAACCCATTGTTACAAGGAGTTTTTTTCAGCTGGGCTACACTGAAGGGAGCTATTCTCTTCTTCTAGAGCAGGAAAGCAACCTGAGAGAAGAGGGAGTTTACAAGTATTCCTTTTCTAACTGGTATTGTTAGAAGCAGTTTCAGCCAGGTTGGCTGGAGGGAATTAAGTTTTCCAGCAGGCTTTGTTGAAAGCAGTTTTTCTTTCGGGTGGCATAGAAAAGCACCTTGGAGGAAAAGGAGGTGTGTGCATTCCTTAGGTGGGGGGAAGTGCCCCTCACAGGTTTGCTGGGGAGATAACGATTCTCAAGCCAGAGGTTTTTAACAGGTCAGAGCTAGAAACACTTTTAGCTCTGGTTGCAAGGAGGTGTGTCCCTCCTTTGTGTGATCAGGATTCCTTGGGTGGGGGGAGGTGCTCCTCGGAGCTCATCCCGTCCAACAGGGAAAACAGGTTTGGTGAGGAGAGACAGATCCTGAAGCCAGATTTTTTTTTCCCTGTGTCTTTTAAAATCCTCTGGAGCCAGGGAATACAAATCCCTGAGAGAATTCACTAGACTTTTCTCGCAGGTACTAAGTAGCACCAGCCGGTCAGCTGGGCTTATTAGTACCACAGCTCAAAAGGAGAGGGAGATTGTTTTTTGTTTTTTTTTTAAAACAGATTTTCAGCTGGGTTTAGCTGAGGGAAATAAGGTTTTCTAACAGGCTGTGTTAGAAAGGGATTTTTTTTCTTCTTTTCTTTTTTCTTTCTGTCCGCTTAAAAACAGCTAGGAAAGAGGTGTAAGTTTTTCTAACAGGCTGTTAGAAGGACCCCTACTGTGAGGTACTTAGAATTGCTAAATACAAGTTACCAAACCAGATTTTCTAGTTTCTTGTAAGCCAGCAAACACCATTTGCAAATCAAAAGCTTTTGTTTCTTTCTATTCAATCGCGAGTAGACAGGGTAGGAATTGGGAAGCAAGCAACCCAATTCCTGGACTGCAGAGGGGTGTGGCCAGCACCAAAAAGCACAAAGACATGAAAAAGCAACAAGCCACACAGGCTAACCACAAGTGGGAGCTGAAGAAACAAAAAGCTACCCACAGAGCCAAAGAGGCAGCCAAACAGGCTGAGCACAGAAGACAAATGAAGTTAAGGGACAAAGACCTGGAATTAGCAAGAGCTAACCCACATGTTCCAGCCAACCCTAACAGTCCTTCTCCAGGCACTGTTCTCCATCCCAAGAAATTTCCCACCTACATGGCAGGTGAGGACACTCAGGCCTTCTTAAAAAATTTTAAAAGGACCTGCCATGGGTACAGCATCCCTGAAGACCAGTACAAGGACTGGTCAGGAAAGTGGACTTTTGCTGTCTATAACAATTATTCCATCCCCATGCTACTGGGGGAAGACTTGGCCAACCATGTGCAGCTGGCCAAGAGGGGGGGAGTGGTCACCCGCAGCCAGGCCGAACAAGCAGGCACTCCCATCCCTGTTCCTGAGCCATCCACCAAGACCCGGTCTGTGTTACCAAACACCCAGACAGAGGTGGTGGAACCGGATCCCATGGCAACAACTACAGCAGCCATAGTACATCCAGTCCCAGGACCGGAACTGGAAAAGCAACCAGCGGCAGAACCAGCGCCAGCACTGATGCCAGCGCTTGCAACTCCACCGCCAGAGGGCGCCAACGGGCCTAAACTGGCAGAAGCAGCAGACAACTCTACCCAAGAGGCTCAGCCAGAGCCTGAAATATCACCTTGTGCACCAGCAGAGAGCGGTTCACAGTCAACGGAAACAACCTCATCACCTACATCGCTCCCAGAGGAACTGGTGTCTCCCGCCTCAAGGGAACAGTTCCAGACAGAGCAGGAAGCCGAGGACAGCCTTAAAAAAGCTTGGGCGGCGGCACGCAGCAACCCACCGCCTCTCAGCTCTTCTACCCAATTCCAGTTTGTTCTAAAACAAGGACTTTTATATAAGGACATTCTTTCTGGTGGACACCAGGAAGGCCAGCATCCTCAAAGACAGTTGGTAGTTCCAACTAAGTACTGGGACAAGCTCTTAAGCTTGGGCCCTGACATCCCAGTGGGCATTCTGGGGTCAACAAACCAAAGACAGGTTGGGGAAGTCCTTCCACTGGGAGGATGGGCAAGGACGTTGCCAAGTATGTCCGGTCAAATGCATACAAAGTGTTCTTCAATGTCAAATATCTTGTTGTTTACATACTTAGTAGTATATGTAATAGTGCATGTGTTTTGTTTATCTGTTTATTTTACAGTTCTAGGAGGAAATCACCACCAAATTATTCTCTATGCAGATGATGTATTTATATTTAAGCCCAAGGTTACCATTCCTAACCTACTAATCACTATTAATAAAGTTGGACTCCTCTCAGGATATACAATTAATAGGGGGTAAATCAGAAATTTTAGGAATTAACAAATATGCCCACAAAGGCCTTTTCTCAAATTGGGACTTTCAATGGCAATCCTTTTACATGAAATATTTAGGAATACTGATTCCCAAAGACATTCAGGACATCCAATAATTAAGCAATAAATTTGCAGACACCTAGAAGATAAGGCGATAAGTAACAGGCAGCATGAACAAGAACAAATCATGTCAAACCAACCTATTAGCTTTCTTTGACAGGGTAACAAGCCTTGTGGAGAGGGGTGAAGCAGTAGATGTGGTATATCTTGACTTTAGTAAGGCTTTTGATACTGAACAAACTTGGGAAATACAACCTAGATGTAGCTACTATAAGGTGGGTGCATAACTTGTTGGAAAACCATTCCCAGTGGTTCACAGTCAAGCTGGAAGGGCAGATTGAGTGGAGTTCCCCAGGGATCGGTTCTGGGTCCGGTTCTGTTCAATATTTTCATCAATTACTTAATGACATAAAGAGTACACTTATAAAGTTTGTGCATGATACCAAGCTGAGAGGGGTTGCAAGAGAATGCAGTAATGACTGCCTAGGAATGAGTACTGCAGAAAAGGATCTAGGTGGTAATAGTGGATCACAAGCTAAATATGAGTGAACAGTGTAACATTGTTGCAAAAAAAAATCAAACATCATTCTGTGACATATTAGCAGGAGTGTTGTAAGCAAGACACGAGAAGTAATTCTTACACTGTACTCCGTGCTGATTAGGCCTCAACTGGAGCATTGTGTCCAGTTCTGGGTGCCACACTTCAAGAAAGATCTGGACAAATTGGAGAAAGTCCAGAGGAGAGCAAAAAAAATGATTAATGGTCTAGAAACCATGACCTATGAGGGGAAGATTGAAAAAATTGGGTTTATTTAGTCTGGAGAAGAGAAGACAGAGGGGACATAATTTTCAAGCACATAAAACATTGTTACAAGGAGGGGGAAGAAAAAATGTTTTCCTTAACCTCTAAGGATAGGACAAGAAGCAATGGGCTTAAATTGCAGCAAGGGAGGTTTAGGTTGGATATTAGGAAAAAATTCCTAGCAGTCAGGGTGGTTAAGCACTGGAATAAATTGCCTAGGGAGGTTATGCAATCTCAATCATTGGAGACTGTTAAAGAGCAGGTTAGATAAACACCTGTCCAGGATGGTTTAGACCAATGTTTCCCAAACTTGGGACGCCACTTGTGTAGGGAAAGCCCCTGTCGGGCTGGGCTGGTTTGTTTACCTGCTGCGTCCACAGGTCCGGCCAATCGCGGCTCCCACTGGCTGTGGTTCACTGCCCCAGGCCAATGGGAGCTGCTGGAAGTGGCGCGGGCTGAGGGACGTACTGGCCGCCACTTCCAGCAGCTCCCATTGGCCTGGAGCAGCGAACCGTGGCCAGTGGGAGCCGTGATCAGCCAGAACTGTGGATGCGGCAGGTAAACAAACCAGCCCGGCCCACCAGGGGCTTTCCCTACACAAGCGGCATCCCAAGTTTGGGAAACACTGATTTAGACAATACTTACTCCTGCCAGGAGTGCAGGGGACTGGACTAGATGATCTCTCAAGGTCCCTTCCAGTTCTACGATTCTATGATTCTATCCCTAAGATAAATATAGAACCAATTATTGCCCAAATGGCTAACATTTTGCAGAGGTGGAGTTTGTTAACCCTCAGTTTGTGGGGTAAAACTAATATATGGAAAATGAATGTCCTTCCCAGAATTTTGTATGTCCTGAGGGGTCTATTCCATAAACTTATTTTAAGATATTCAATAATGTTTTCAGAACACTTCTTTGGGGTGTTAGCATATAGGCTTGTTTGTCAGCCTGAGACAGAATTTTGGGTTTGACTTTTTGATACTCTTATATCCTATACTAATATGTGTGAAGAACAAAGGACAAAGATGCTGTGTTTTGCATTTCCCACAACCAGACGGGGCTTTTAGTACAATGGGAAGAGATAAGGGATGAAGCTAAAAGTGTTACAGGGTATGGTGGGAGTGTAATATATGAGCGCACACTTAAAGACTGCCTCAACTCCTTATCTCAAAGCAAGGTCAGGCAATCAGTCAGGAGGGGCAAGGGGGGCTTGTGGGGGAGGTAAAACACTAAAGGACCAGAGAAATGCCTGCCCCTGACCAGAGCACAACCTCATTCCTTACCCCTCCCATGGGGGTACAAAAGGGGTGAGATGAAGACCCCGACTCACGACCCTCCAGAACGGAACATGACCATAAGTTATAAGGGGTGTGACTAGGGACGTGCATTGCAGGTATATTTGGGCCTGCTAAGAGGAAGGAGTGGGAGTGGGAATGGGAGTGGGAATGGTAAAGGGAGAATGGGGGACTGGGAATGGGGGAATGAGGAACAGGGACACAGGCAAGGTTCTGCAGTGTCAGAACTGGGAAGGGGGAAACAGGGTAAATGCTGTGCAGTGTGAGAGCTGGAAACAGAGCAGTGGGAAGAAGACGCTCCATCGCTGTGTGGAGCTAGAGGATTCTACTGGCGTATAAAACTGTAGTTTGGGGAGGGGAAGGGGAAGGGGAAAACTCTATCAGAGTATAGAGATAAGCCTGACTGGTTTGACGGGCTTTGGAATATGCTTGCTTGGAACTAAAGCGCAATAAACATTGCATTGCCTGCACTTCAGAGTTCCGGTCTTCTGCTTTCTGTCTGCGTGACAAGAACCAGGGAAGGGGGTGAAGGGAAAGCTCTCTAACATGGGGCACAGGCAAGAAACCTACACAGGCTGTGAACAAATTACAATTTCTCCTATCTCTGGGAGGATTTCATTTTACCAATTTGTTATTTATTATTTAGATTACAATAGAGCCCACAGACTCCAACAATATGGACTGCAGCCTCATTTTATCTATCTAAGGTACTTCTATGAGCCTGCATTACTCTAGTATCTGTGTACTTCATAATCTTTAAAGAATTTATCCTCGACATCTGTGACGTAGGGAAGTGCTATTATCCCCATTTTACAGATGGGAAACTGAGGGACAGCGAGACTAAGTGATTTCCGTAAGGCAACAGAGGAAGACTCTGGTAGAGTACAGAATTTACCCAAGGTCTCCTGTCTCACCTTAGTCCTAACCACTGGATCATCCTTCCTCTCTAGGTCCTGTACAGACACACAGAATGTCATAGTCTCTGTCCCAAAGAGAGTTTACAAACTAAAGAGACAAAGACTAACTACAGGTAAAGGAAAGATATGCAATACTTCCTTACCATCTGCATTGCACCCAAATGTGGCTGTGGTGCTGGTTGCAAAGAAAATATACAGCACATGGCTGCCAACTAACAACACAACATGACACAGCTTAATGCAGCCAGGAAGGAGGACAACGGGGAGAAAGCCTCCCTGCACCCTTATGTTAACACTCTCTGCACCACTCTGCCTCTGCCACAGGGTCTGAGTAACCAATACCCACTCCTAAACCCATCAGGTCAAGGAGGCAATTAAGTGGGTGGAACCTTGGCTCCTTCTCTCCCTTACCCCTCCACCAAACAAAAACCATGCTGACCAGTGGAGATGAGTCAGCGTGAAGTGGGGAAATAAGCTGTATTCTATAAATGGCTACAATAAATTCATCCCCCTGTAAGCAAGATGGGAGCAGAGGAGAAATTGAGCTTCAGTCAAAATTCCTTCCTAGGGCTTCTCCTGGGATAGGGTGGCAGTACAGCTACACACTGCCCTTAGACAAAACTGGGTTTACGACTCAATCTAACCCTATGTTATTAAAATTTACATTTCAGAGAAAGAAAAGAACTTCTCATGTAAAAACCTAAGTTAAAATAGATGTTATCACAATGAAAATAGTGTCCATTTAAAAGCATAAAAATATTTCAAGATATTACTCATTTACACTGTACCTGACTCCACAGAAAAAAATGTATGGTAAAAAGTTACGATGTTTTATTTGAGCAATAGTGTGAGATTATGTAATTAAAGACTGCATTGAAATGCAGTTGCACAAGTCATTCCTTGACTTCTGAGTGCATAACTGTACAACTTTAATGGTCCTTTACTATTTTTTCTTGATGGGGCATAGATAAACTTTGCAAAAAGAATGCTTACTGTCGTCTATAAAATCAAAGCTGTGAAGGATAGTTAAAATGTGTTAACCTGAACTGTAGGATTAAACTGTTATAGTTCACTTATCCAAGATTTTCAATTTCCCATATAAACAGGTAGAACACTGCAAATCATAAAGTGTCTTGACATTCAAAATATGTTTTAAAATAAGTTATAGCTACAGAAGGTTTATTGAATTATTTCTAAAAACAATTTACCACAAAATATGACAAGAACAGAACACCATATTTTATGCCTCACTGATAAAAGTCTGAATCCTCATTGTCATGGAATCAGTAGACTTTTCTGTTAGCTTCATCTCCATGGTAATAACAGTGTAAAATAGCACTGGGAAATTATAGGTAAGGTCTAAGGAGAACAACAACAGGATAAAAAGAATGACCTCTAGCATGACATTTTCAGAAATATACCCATACATAATAACCTTATATTTTTAGAATAACCATTAGAGTGGAAATTATTGTGATTTTGCTAGTTTAGAAGTAAACCTGATAGCAATTGAAATAAAAGATTCTTTCATATGCTGATGTTACCTTACTTCCAGTGTTACAGAATTGTTAGTATAAAACAGAATAAATACTACAGTAGTATTGCATGTAAACAGTGTTTCAAAATATGTAGACTTTTAGGATTTCAATCCATTACCAATTAAAATTTAATTCCAATTATTCTGCAATATAATTGGAGAAGCTTGTTTAACCATCTCATTTTTACCTACTGTTAGTGATAAAAATATTGTTTGAGCAAAAGTGATGTGATTTGTTTAAAACAATCATACAGCAAACAAATGGAGCTTTCATTCACCAGCTGTTTCCCAGCCTATAATAAATTCCACTTGCAAAATAGACCTTTCCTGCTGTAAATTACATTTTAATGGGCCACATATCTTCATACAATTCTATACATGTAAATATGATACGAACTGCAAGTGTTACATCACCCGATGCCCTATTTAAAACCATCTTCCCCCACCCAAGTTAATATTTTTAACTAAACTGGGTTAGCTGGATTTACCAAGTTGAATGTAGGTTAAATTCAGGACAAAGAGTGATTTATAATCACATGAACTAAATGTAATTACATATCACATGCAGTTTCCAGAAAGCTACTGTAACTAAAGTCACTGTTTTAATAAAAAAATTATGATTAATCTAGAAATATGAAATTAATCTGGGATTGTATCTACTTCATGGAGATCAATAAGGATAGAATTCAGAGTCTTCTATTCCAAAAAGAGTTCTTCAGTACAGAATAATTGCCAGTAGTATTAGCAGGGATTATAATTTCTTTAAATCACCCATTATACATGAATATTAGTTTATACATGAAGGAATAGGGTTTGGGGGCTGGGTGTTTTTCAAAAATTCCAGCAGGAGGGATAGCTCAGTGGTTTGAGCATTGGCCTGCTAAACTGAGGGTTGTGAGTTCAATCCTTGAGAGGGTCATCTGGGGCAAAATCAGCACTTGATCCTGCTTGTGAAGACAAGGGGCTGGACTTGATGACCTTCCAAGGTCCCTTCCAGCTCTATGAGACAGGTCTATCTCAAATTATAATAATTTGCAACCAGAATGAAATGGGTTGCACAATTTGCAATTACAATTCAAATGTGGGCACAACTCAGAGTATTTGCATCTGTACCTACTTTATTGCAGAGACAGTTAAATCTGTACTTGGATTTGTGCTCATAACTGATGCATGAAAATAAGGAAGCAGAACTCTTTAAAAGTTGTAGCTCTAGGTAGTAATTACAGTCAGAGCATTTGGGGTTGTAAGGTCCATTCACACTGCTGAACAAACATCTCAAATATGATTTTGACACACACCAACTAGCAATGGTTAGCTATAACCAACTAACGCCAAAGGCATAACATAAAATACCTTATGGTTACTGGAGTAAAGAGAAGCATTGTGGTAACGTTGTCCAAAAATGCAGAAAGAATTGCAGCAATAAGACACAGAATGATAATCATGGCCCACACTCTGCCTCTAGACAGTTGGTAAGCCTAATAAAACCAAACAAATAGCAATGGCATAAAACATATCAGCTTCATTTTCAGAAATGACCAGTGAACAACTTTATAAAAGATGGTGCAACAATGACTGGGGAAATTTTGTTATACTAGTCACTTCTTTAGGGCCTGCCATCCAAGGATCTCAGTATGATTTTCAAACATTAATTAATTTAGCTACAAACTACCCTAGGGAAGTAGGAAAATATTTCAGTTTTACAGCTAAGGAAATAGGTACAGAAAGAGTAAGTGATTTGCTAAAGGTAACACAGGGAATCTGTGGCAGAACCAAGAAGAGAATCCAGGTTTCCTGTTTTCTCTTGCTTTAACTTCAAATCCTGCATTCCTCCTTTTATAGTCATATGGAAATCTACTGCCTTGAATACAATCTAAGTAAACAAGCTTTACAGAGGAAACTATGAATGGGACGACTGAGTACTGAATTTATTCTCCCAACCCATGGGCTGTGCAGCCTAAGCCATCCCATGCTACCATCTGTTCAGATAGATGAACAGCTGAGTCTTTGGTTCAAGCCCTACACAAAGGTCTGTGGCCGTTAATCATATATAAACATAAACCCAGTGGTCTGACCCACACCTCCTCTCTACTCTCCTCTGGACTGGACACAGACGAGTATGCATGGAGCCCAGCTCTGTTGCACACAGTGAATAGGAAGTCAATGGGACTTAGGGTGACCTGACAGCAAATGTGAAAAATTGGGACAAGGGACTGGGGGTAACAGGTGCCTATATAAGACAAAGCCCCAAATATAGTGACTGTCCCTATAAAATCGGGACATCTGGTCACCCTAATGGGACTACTCACATGCTTAAAATTATTCATGTGGTTAAGTACCCTACTGAATCAGGGTCTGTGGCCTTAACTTATAAAAATATCATTTCTTGAAATGCTTCCTCAACACTTAGCTCCTTAAAGAATTATAAATTGACCACTATACTTTGTAGTATGACAAATGTAAATTGTCCTTACATAAATGTTTTTAAATGTATGATTTAGTCTAATAGGTTTGACTAAACAGCAGTTGTACTAATTCAATAAATATGTAAGAGTGCTGCAGTAATATAAATACAGCACTATAAAGAATTTAAATGCAAGATGTCACAATAAACCTACCTTTACTGCACAGTAATCAAAAAATCCAGTTTCTGAAAATATGGCCACTAAAAGCATCTACAGAAAAGAAATAAGGATGGAATTATTCACATAAAAAAGTGAATGGTTTGGTTTGTTGCTATAACAAGGAGTCCTGCATCTCTGCCACAATTTTGTTCCTGTTTTTGGAGAGGACATCAGAGTAAATCAGGATGCTAGGTATCAGAAGTCAGATTTCTATTACTTGTATTTATGGTAAAATTTACAACTGCACAGTAGGGCCGTGGTCTTATTTCAGGATGCAAGAGGTGCATAGACTTTGTGCAGGCCTCTCTACAGGTGTGAACTTCATTCCTAATTACTTTGTAGGCACCACACATTACAAATATCTTTGACCTTCTCACTAATCAAAAGTGGCTATTAGTTTACAATTATTTTCTTCAGCAGTGCTCTGTAGAGTCCAGAAGACATCAACTCCCTAAGATTTAAATTTTTCCATATTTCAGGGAGATTGCCTGGATGCAGGAAGTCATTAAAATTCATAAATGGCAATGGATGTAGATGGCAGTGGATTTTGTCTATTTATGATACCATAGCATACTTCAGTCACAAAAGGACAACATAGATTAATAGGAGTAAAGCTGGGCAAATAACTGATATATTATTATAGTCTAGCCAGGTATATGCTTTTGTCCAATTGCTCATTCAGACTCACAACAGAACACTAATTAGGACAAAGGAAATCACTTTCTCTAGTCGAATATGTTTGAGGAAGGCTTAGTGTAAATAAAATTAACACGTGGAATGAGAGTGATAACGTTCTCCAAAGCTAGTCTCTTTCACCAACAGAAGTTGGTCCAATTAAAGGTATTACCCATCTTGTCTTGGTGATAACAGTTGGCATGTATGCAGGCTTTTTCATTTATAGATCTCAAAGATCCTTTCAATGGGAAGTGTATTATCACTGGAGATCAGCAAAAAAAAAATTCATTAATAGTTTATTTGCCCCAAAAAGCAGTTTTGGTTGACCCAAAACTATTTGTGACTTTCTCACAAATTTACAAATGTTTTTCAGGGGCAGAAGTGATGGCTCCTTCTGCTCTCCTTCTAACTTTTAGCCCAATGGTTATGGCTCTGAGATCAAGGTTCAAATCCTCCCAAGCTATAGGGCCATTCTCACTCTCTTCCCCTGGTCCCAATGACTATTCATTGTCATTAATAATACAGAGAATAGTCACCGGGCCAGGGAAAGTGAGTGAGAATGATTCTATAGACTGGTGGTTAAAACACTTACCTATAATGATGGAGACAAGTTTAAATCCTATGTATATTTAATTATTTATACAAAGTAGAACAGCAGAAATAAGAGATTGAGAGAGCCCCACATCTGAATATCCCAAAGCCTAGTGGCTAAGGTGTTTTCCTGCAATGTGGAACACCCAATTTTCAAAACCCTATTCACATCAGGCAGAAAGGGGAATTGAACCTGTCTCTCCAACACCCAAGGTGAGTGCCCTAAACTCTGGGCTAAAGTATATTAGGAGAACTCCTCCTCCAGCTCTTGTCCTTTAAAATGCTTATTTTGGGGACAAATTCACCAATATTTTTGTGCAATTTTCCTATTCATTTTGGATCAAATCTTTTTTTTTTTTCTTCAATTTTTCAGAGCTGCCAGCAAACCAAAAAATGCCATGAAAAAGAGCTCTGACCTTCTTCTGACCTGAAGAAGAGTTCTGTGCAAGCTCAAAAGTTTCTCTCACACCAACAGAAGCTGGTCCAATAAAAGAAAAGTTATTCCACCTTGACTCAGCAAACCAAAAACTCCGTCATTTATACAGTTTTAGTTATCATCCCTGTTTTATGAGGGGAAGAAACCGAGACCAACATTTTCCAAAGTGCCTCATTTTCTCTACGTTTTTGACTGCCTCCAGTTTTTAAACACTCTAAAGAAGCCAAATTTTCAACATAGCATCTCTCAGTTAAAAGGATGTTAACAAAGAAAAAGAAAAAGCTTAGACATTGACTACAATTATTCCAGCACTTTTAGAGCAAAAGTTACATTTTATTTACCATTCCAAACAACAGCGCCAGGGTTTCATAATCAATCCACTCCACCACTTTGACCATGCTTGGTCTCTGCAAATCAAACAATACAATTATCTGTTAATCCTGTGGATCACCTAACTAGTGATTAGCTATGGAACTGCAAATTCCACTTAATTGGTGAACTATTTAAATAAGCTGTGATAGAAATTAATTAGTGTTTCTGCAATGTACCCAAAGGGGGCTCTTTTCTATTATCTCTGAAAAATGCTGACAGTCTGAACGGCTCATTATCTAGCACAAACATTTGGTTTTTAGTTTGTTTGTTTCTCTTGTACAGAAATAAATAAAAACTGGTTTATAGACTTCACTTTCTGCTAACAGAATAGGACAATTCACCTTCACCTGTGGACAAATTGAAGGGAATTCAGAGAAGAGTAGTCACAAGGATATGTGCAAAGATTGAAAGAACAAGTACATATAGTTTTGCTAATTGTCAATTAAGGAGCATGGGGGAAGATAAAAATATTTGAAAGGAGTAAACACCACTGAGGGAGTGTTATCATCTATGGTGGCCCCAAGGCAGTATAACCAGTAGATATGTTTGTTTAGGCTCCATGGGAAACCTAATATAGCTGAACATGACAAAAATGTGAGGGATAAAGCTATCAGTTTTCAGACAGAGCCAAGGAGCTCTGGTGTACCTTACGACATTATTTTTTTTTCCCAGGTGAGGGTATTGTGATCTCTTCTTGCTATTTTGGAAAAAAAAACAGCTTTATGATTGTAAGGGATTTATTACAAATTAATAAAAGCAAACCTGAAATTAAGTAAACATCTAACTAAAACTATTACATCTTTCACTAGACTATTTAAGAATTGAACAGCACAATTGTCAAATCAAAATTTCAATTGGAATTGAACTAATAAATCAACAACTTGACAATAATGGAATGGAATCATCAACTGACCAGATCATAGGATGAAAACAGTTAAGACTTGAATCATGGAGTTAATATAACACGTGATCTATTTTTGTACAAACTTAAGGTGTCTTAGGGCTAGTCTACACTTACCGCGCGGGTCGACGTGGTGAGTTCGACTTTCCGGAGTTCGAACTATCGCGTCTGATCTAGACGCGATAGTTCGAACTCCGGAAGCGCTAGTTCGAACTCCGGTACTCCACCTCGGCAGCTGGAGTTAGCAGAGTCGACCTTGGAGCCGCGGAGTTCGGTTCCGCGGCGTCTGGACGGGTACGTAGTTCGAACTAGGGTAGTTCGAATTCAGCTACGCTATTCACGTAGCTGAATTTGCGTACCCTAGTTCGACCCCCATTCTTAGTGTAGACCAGGCCATAGTCTGCTTTTAAGCTCTTGAACCAGTTACCGGACTTCCTTAAAGTTGCCACTTACTGAATGACTTCTACCTTGTCTTTCTACAGTTAACTCTTTCCTTACCTAATCTCCCTCTCTCTGATACAAAGTGATCAACAACCCATAATTTCCCTTTTGGGAGCAGATACTCTTTTATAACCCAATGGGACATGAAGCAATTAAGTTCGGATTTACTGCAGATTTAGAATAAGCACGCGCTATTTCTTTGACATACACACTCTCTTGTTCATACTTTTGAAATGTTTGGAGAAAAATCAATACAGGTACCAAGCATCCTTGCCAGACAGATTAAAAAGGGGAACAAAACTGAAAAAGGTTACTTAGGCCATGTCTACACTACAGACCTTAGAGAGGCACAGCTGTACCACTGCAACTGGACCACTGTAAGGTCTCCCGTGTGGCCGTTCTATGCCAATGAGCGGTTGTAGCTACGTTGGTGGAAGACCGTCTCTAGCTGACATAGCGTTCGTTATCCACACCAGCGCTTTTGTCGGTGACACTTATGTCAGTCAGGGGGGTGTTTTTTCCACACCCCGTCCAGCAAAAGTTTTACTGACAAAACTGCTAGTGTAGACAGAGCCTTAGAGAAAAAAATTGATTCTTTAGCTTGCTGATCTTTGGAGCATCAGCATCAAGACTGCAGAACAGGGACCAGGTGGTGTAATTTCTGGTCTCAGTATCTTTCATTGGCTGGTGGGCTTCCTTGAGCAGTTGGCTGGTCAGATGTTGTTGTCGTGGTTGTGATGTTGCAGTCTATATGATTTTATAAAAATTTGATAATGAGTGAATATAATGTAACTGGAATATGCTTCATGCAAAAGGTCTCTTGTAAGGTATCATTACAAAGATTATTATCTACTGAGTGTGATCATCCTATTTGTAAAAATGTACCACTCTTGTATCTGAAACTAGAAATATGAAATATAACTCTGAGGGTCTATTGTAATTATACAAAGTGTGGGCCATTAATGGTGGTTTGGAATCTTGATGACTCCCATTAACCAGGACAATTGTCTGCAGATGGATGTGTTTTACCTGTAAGTCTTCCTGTATGTGTGTGTGCTGGCAAGTGGGCAATGAAGTCTTGCAATGACATGTGATCATGTCACCTGAACTGGAATCCATCTTTAACCTGGTGTCTTTCCATTGAGAAGGAGGGGGTGGAAACCCAGAGAGGGACAAAGGATTCCCGGCTTATGCAAAAGATATATAAAGGGGTAGAACAGAACAAAGACGAGGAAGAGAACCATCATGAAGAATCCCCTAGCTACCACCTGAGCAGGGCCGCCCAGAGGGGGGGGCAAGAGGGGCAATTTGCCCCAGGCCCCCGGCCCCAAAGGGGCCCCCACCAGAGTTTTTTGGGGCCCCTGGAGCGGGGTCCTTCACTCGCTTCGGGGGGCCCGGAAAACTCTTGCGGGGCCGGGCGCAGGAGCTTCTTCCGCTCCCGGTCTTCCCCGGCGGGGGGTCCTTCCGCTCCGGGGTGGAAGGACCCCCCGCTGGTGAATTACCGCCGAAGACGGAGCGGGACCCGCCGCCGAAGTTCAGCTCAGTCTTTGGCGGTAATTCGGCGGTGAGGGGCCCTTCCATTCCGGGACCCGCCGGGACCCCCCACCGCCAAATTACCGCCGAAGACCGGGCTGCACTTCGGCAGCGGGTCCCGCTTCGGCGGTAATTCGGCGGCAGGGGGGGGGCCCCACCGCGGGTCTTCGGGGCACTTTGGCGGCGGGTCCCGGAACGGAAGGGCCCCCCGCCGCCGAAGACCCCGGGCCCCCAGAATCCTCTGGGCGGCCCTGCACCTGAGCTGGAGCAAGAGCTGTACCAGGAGAAAGAATTGCACCCAGGCCTGGAAGGTGTCCAATCTGAGAAAAAACTTACTGAAGCATCTCTGAGGGTGAGATTATCTGTATTCAGTTTGATTAGACATAGATTTGCGCATTTTATTTTATTTTGCATGGTGACTTACTTTGTTCTGTCTGTTACTACTTGGAACCACTTAAATCCTACTTTCTGTGTTTAATAAAAATCACCTTTTACTTATTAATTAACTCAGAGCAAACAACTCTGCATCTCTCTATCAATGTTATAGAGGGCGAACAATTTATGAGTTTACCCTGCATAAGCTTTATACGCGGTAAAATGGATTTATTTGGGTTTAGACCCCATTGGGAGTTGGGCGTCTGAGTGTTAAAGACAAGCACACTTCTGTGAGCTGCTTCCAGGTAAACCTGCAGCTTTGGGGCAAGGAATTCAGACCCTGGGTCTTTGTTGGAGCAGACAGGAGTGTCTGGCTCAGCAAGACAGGGTGCTGGAGTCCTGAGCTGGCAGGGAAAACAGGAGCAGAGGTAGTCTTGGCACAGCAGTTGGCAGCTCCCAGGGGGATTTCTGTGATCCAGCCCATCACAGTGGTCTCCTCCTTCCTGGAAGAAGGAGGAGCAGCAGCCCTTCTTGGTGTTGTGATGGCCCAGAAAGGATCACACCTTATTTTGGGCACCTAGACCTTTAAGGTTGTGATTCTAGTTTGTTCCATTGAACATCACCGCCTTGGAGAGCTTCCAAGAAAATCAGATGTTACAAGCTTCATAGCCCAATAATATGGTCCAATCAGAGTTGAGAGATAGGCAGGCTGACCTTTCTTTATCTGGGAAGCACTAACTCTTACTGGCAATATACGTCACTGAACCACAGGAACAGATCCTTCCAAGAATATGAAAAACATGGGATCAGGAGGAGATGACTGTTGGAAATGCAGTTACAGGACCCCCTTCCTCTGGGGGGATACAAATGGCCAAACTCCTCTAATCTTCTGTATATTCTGGATGCATTCCATAACCTAATGGCCTAGATGGTCTCTTACGTCACTCATACTTCCAGTCAGACCTTCATTCTCTCAGTACTTTTGAAGATATAAGAGATTATTACCAGTAAAAATTGGGGAACTATGGGATTTGCATAGCCTGATGGAGTAAAAGATTATCCATTAGCAAAAGTGCTAGCTCCAGCACTATTAATATAGACCTTACATAAGCTAGAAAAATTAAGAGTTTGCAGAACCTAAGAAAATTGAAGGTTAGACTAGGCCTCACCTAGGCCCATTTACATCACACAGTAAATTAGATTAAACTAGAGTAAATCTGAATTAAGATGAAAATGGTTGTATTCAAGTTCCTGCAAAATCAGAATATCATATCACTAAGTTGGCATTGCTCTCTTTTTTCCCCACCTGGAGCCAAGACTGCATCTCTCTTTCATGGCTCCAGGAACAGGAATTCACAGAGTATACAAATACTGTTCTTGCAGCATTTTAAGTCCCATAGAGACTGCTGCACCATGGGACCATTTTCACAGGAATAAGTATGTGTGGATTTATGATACAATGCACAGAAATAAACTGAATACTTGAAAGGTTGCAACTTACCTCACCAACCACAGCTAATGCAGCTAAAGCTGCCAAGGAGCCCAACATTGCTGCTAGGGTTCTGTGAACAATCTGTAACAAAAGGCAAGACATTATTGAAGACTATTTTTAATCTGTTTAGGCCTCCTCTACACCTAAAAAATAGGTCGACCCAGCTACGTCATGCTGGAATGAGTTACCTAGGGAGGTGATGGAATCTCCATCTTTAGAGGTTTTTAAGGCCTGGCTTGACAAAGCCCTGGCTGGGATGATTTAGCTGGGGTTGGTCCTGCTTCGAGCAGGGGGTTGGACTAGATGACCTCCTGAGGTCTCTTCCAACCCTATTCTTCTATGATTCATGGGTGTGAAAAATTCACAGCCCTGATAGACAGGGTTAAGCCAACATAAGCTCTAGTATAGACATAACTAGGTCAACGGAATAATTATTTCATCAACCGTAGCCTCTCAAGGGGACGGGTTTATTATAGCAACAGAAAATCCCTTCTGTCATTGTAGCAAGGGTCTACACTACAGCAGAACAGCTGTGGCGCCACCACTGTGCCGCTGTCACACTTGTAGTGTAGACATAGCCTTATTCTGAAAGCAAATAAAACACCCTTGACTTCTTTCTGCTTTTGCAACTTACTATCCCATCCCCATCCCATTCTTTACTATAACTGACAGGAGGAGGAAAATTCCATTTCACTGCAATGTTTGACATTTGTTTTGCAGTGGAACAAAAACATAGCCGACTGTGGATGGGTGGTATTGTCCCGGGATGGGAGAGATCCAGGTTAAAGTCTCTGTTCTGCCTGATTCAGAGCAGAGTTTTTCATGCCAAATCAGAAACCTCAAACCTAGGTTTCCTACCTCTGAGGCTAGGACCCCAACCACCCAGCTATAAACACAGACATGCAGATTCACTCTCATCCAAAATCTTTCCCCAACAGAAGTTTCATGAAAATATCTGCATCTCTACAAACTATTCCAGCTTCAGCAAAACAGCATATTTCAGTGAAAACATTCCAATCAACTCTATTCTACACTCCTTAGGTCTTTGAATGAGCCATATATAACAGCTGGCCTGATATCTTCCCCTCTAATCAGGGCTGGCCTTACCATGAGGTGAACTGAGGTGGCCGCCTCAGGTGCCAGACTGTGGTGGGACCCCACTAGGACCCAGAGTGTAGAAAATTGTGTCTGCTGCTAGTGCATATGTATTCTCTCTGCTCTAGATGCACAGAGATTGTGGAGTGCTGTGCTGGAGGAAGGAGGGTACAAGAGACATAACAGGCAGGTAGGAATCATTTGGGCCCTTAAGAGGCTGATATCTTCCCTCACTCACTTTCTTGCTACCAGCCTACTTATTTGTCCCCTTCAATTGAGTGTTGAGAGCCACTATAGCTGGCACAGAACAGCAGTCATGAGTGAAAGAAGAAAACGCTCTGCTGGAACACTATTCAGAAAAAGAAAGAAAGCAAAAGAAGCTTTTCTATCTATCTAAGCAGGAAGGAGCTCTCCTGAGATACATAGACACAAATGTTCACGGTGAGCCTTCCGGCCCCAGTGAGGATGAAAGTGATGAGGAGATGCCTGATCTTTTAGTTAGTCAGAGTGCAGGTGACCTGGCAGCTACTGCAGCATCCATATCTCCATCTGAAATAGATGTAACCATGCACATTCCTGAAGAAAAGTGTAAATCAGAGAAGAGTGTGGTGAAGGCACAAGAAACGGCTGCTGCTGAGTTTAGTTCCTTAAATCTAGATGATCCAGGACTGTGGACCCACTTGAGCAGTAGCCTGAGGGACTTCCTTGTACTGCATGGGCCACAGCAAGTTAAAAAACTTCACGTTCCCCAAAGACAATGAAAATAGAAGTTTCCATCCAACACATTACTGTAGTGACAAAGTGGAGAGGCCATAGCTTATGTACTCAAAAACCCAGAATGCTGCATACTGTTTTTGTTGCAAACTCTTCCAGTCTAATGTTCCAGCCACATTGGGTTCTACAGGAACAAAGGACTGGAAAAATCTGGTTAGAAATCTGGCATGTCATGAGAAGGCAGCAAATCACCAGAGAGCATTCCATAGGTGGAAAGAGCTTGAGATGAGACTAAGGCTAAAGGCCACCATAGAAGATTAGCATTAAGAGAAGATTGCATCAGAGTCTTTTTACTGGCAAAATGTTCTGAAAAGGTTCATTGCCATTGTGAGAATGCTTGCTACCCAAAACCTAGCACTGCGAGGCAGTTCAGATCAGCTGTATGTGCCAAACAATGGAAACTTCCTTAAAATTGTGGAGATGATGGCTGAGTTTGATGCTGTACTCCAGGAGCATCTAAGAAGAGTCACCATCCAAGAAATGTACACATACCACTACCTCAGAGAAACAATTCAAAATGAGAACATACAGTTATTGGCAACAAAAGTCAAACAGAAGATTGTGGCAGATCTGAAGTCAGCAAGATATTACTCTGTTATTCTGGACTGCACACCTGACATCAGCCATATGGAACAAATTACTTTAATGGTGCGTTTTGTAACAACAACAGAACCTAGTGAAAATGTTCCTGCAATGGTGTCTGTCAGAGAGCATTTTCTAGAATTTATTGACATCGATGATACTACAGGAGCTGGTATGACAAATGTGCTTCTTAAAAATCTGGAAGATACGGGAATTGTGATAGCTGACATGAGAAGTCAGGGCTATGATAATGGTGCCAACATGAGAGGAAAGAACAGAGGAGTGCAGACATGGATCTGAGTGTTAAATCCTAGAGCTTTTTTTGTCCCATGCAGTTCTCATTCATTGAACTTGGTGGTCAGCGATGCAGCATTAGCTTCTAGTGAGGCTGCTGAATTTTTTAATGCAATTCAAAGCATCTTTGTATTTTTCACTGCATCAACTCATTGATGGCAAATTTTGAAGCAACATCTGGGAACATCCTCTCTGACACTGAAACCACTGAGTGCCACACAATGGGAAAGTTGAGTGGAGGCGATAAAACCTATCAAACACCAAATTGGGAAGATAGATGATGCCATAGTTGCCATTATGGAGGATAATGCTATGACAGGAACTGTTTGTGGAAGAACAGTGTCAGAGGGAAATAGAATCACCAGAAACATACATAACTTCAAATTTCTGAGTGGCTTAGTGTTGTGGCATGACATACTGTTTGAAATAAATGTTGTAAGCAAGAGACTCCAAGGTGTTGACCTTGATATATCTGGAGAAATGGAACAACTAGACAAAGCAAAGTCAGACCTACAGTTTTACTGGTCAGATGAGGGATTTCAAAACATTCTGCAGAGTGCACAGAAGTTGGCAAAGGAACGTCACATTGAAGCTATTTTCCCACCCATTCAACAATACAAGAGTCACCGAAGAAGACATTTTGATGATGAGGCACGTGATAATCCCATAAGAGACCCCAAACAACAATTCAAAGTTGAATTCTTTAACCAGGTGCTAGATTCTGCAACACAGTCAGTTAAAGAATGTTTCATGTAGCTCAAGGAACACAGCAGTATATTTGGGATGTTGTACGATATTCCAAAACTCCTCACTATACCTGAAGAAAACCTACACCAGCAATGCAGGGCACTAGAGACACATGATGACATGTGTGATATTGATGCAAGTGATTTAGGTGATGAACTGAAAGCCCTTTCAAGATACATTTCAGCAGGATCAACCCCAAAGGCTGTTCTGGAATATATGTGCACAAATAAGATGACCACCCTCTTTCCAACTGCTTTTGTTGCTCTGTGCATACTTCTAACATTTCCTGTAACAGTTGCCAGTGGAGAATGCAGCTTCTCCAAGCTGAAGTTAATAAAAACACACAACAATGACACAGGAGAGGATGGTCGGCCTTGCAACCATTTCAATAGAGCATGAGCTGGCCCAGACTGTGGACCTTCAGGAAGCAGTTCAAATCTTTGCAACCAAGAAAGCACGGAAAGCACCACTTTTATTATTCAAACAGAAAAAAATGCCAGTGTTTACTATGCAGACAAGAAAAGTTACATTTGCTGTTCAGGCGTTTGAAAGTTAAGTGTTACTTAAAATTTTTGAACAATGCAGTTTAAGTTGTTAGTTCTCCTTTATTGGGATAGGTAGCAGAGCAGTACCATGAGAGGAGTAGAACAGGAAGAAGGCAGAATTGAGACCTTTCAAAGTTTTGGCCCAAGAAAGGGGCCATGGGGGTGTCATTTGCGCTGCCCACCTCAGGTGCCAAAATGTTGTGGGCTGGCTCTGCCTCTAATTGCCCACTGGATCTCCTCCAAATCATTTTGCTATCTTCACTCTTTTGAATCTACTCTCAGCAGTGCATATATAGATCTCTGCCTGGCACATCTTCAGGGGCTCTTCTCCATCCTCATTATCTTTGAATTTTCTGTAAATCCCTGTTCTAGGACCCTCTCTCTCTCTCCTCCTCTCGCTTCTGAAGCTTTGCACCTTGCTGGTGTTCTTTTTACCTCTCAGGTCACTCTTTCAGCATCTCTTCTGGTAGGTACTTCTCCTTCCCTCTCTGGCAATGTCCTACAAGGCTCTGTCCTAAATCCTCTCTTTCTTCTACTCCTGATCCCTTTGTGACAGATTTTTGTTACCAATCTGCTTGAGGCGATTAGGCTGAAGCCGCAGGATTGTTAGGGGAGGAGATGAAGGAGCACACCAAGTGATTAAGTTTTAAAGCTTTATTAATAAAATAACAGAGGTGAGTGCTGGGTGCTTTTTACGTTACTTTCAGTTATCATATCCTCCTTTCAGTTCCTATGGCAAAGGGCATGTTCCTGCATTGGTTATCTCCTGTCTTAGTTACTGCAATCTCTTTTTTTCTGATCTTCCAGTTTCATTGCCCTGGGAGAGCAGAACTGGGGGAGGAAGGTGGTGCGCATAGCATGCCCAAAATAGAAGTATTGTGGGTGCAGAGCTATGTCTCCATCCCTGCGGGTTATTCTTCAGCAAGTTCAAGCTCAAGCCAAGCAGGGCTCCATTGCTGCTGGGGGAGGAGGTGAGAGAAGGACCCAGAGGGGCTGGAGTAGCTGCTGTGGCACCCAGGAGCAAGCCAGCAAATAGAGTGATCAGGCCAAGCCTCACTAGCTTCCCTTGCTCCACATGTAGATAACCTACCCCTAGTGCCCCTGTTGTCCCTGATACCCAACTGCCCCGAGGGGCTGAATGGGAGTGGGGGTTCAGGGTCACAAAGGGATGGGGAAGCTGAGTGGTAGTGCAGTGACACATGGGGACGGGGGCAAGGGGATGCATGGACACATGGGGGTGGGAGGAGATGGCTGAGTGGGGATGCAGGACCACATGGAGACAGGGCAGATGCACTTGACTGAATGGGAGAGGCTAGGAGTCATCCAGGGTCTGCATGGAGCAGGTTCCCCAACTCCCTAACAATCTCTGTCCCCTACCCCCCTCCCAAAACAAACTGATCCATCCTTCTCCCACCCCTAGCCAACAATCCTCCAAGTTCACACCCAGGCTCCTTCCTAGCAATTACTTCCCTCTTCTTCAGCTCCTCCATTACTCCTGGTAACCCCCAAGCCTTTGCACTGCTTCTGAGGGGTGCGGGAAATACGGTTATGTAATGTAGTTTAATTGAATTATTATTCAAAGTTCTGTATTAATATGCCTAGTAAGAAATCTATTTGTCAAAAAAATCTGCGGAATTTTCATCTACTCCTTATTGTGTAAATTATGCGACTGATTTCTCCATCTCACATCATACACATACTCAAAGTACAGGTTATGAGGACCTCGCCATCACCTGGTGGTGATGTTCAGAGGTGAAAATAAGCCGGTATGTCCTGGTACGGCATTCTGGCAAGAGCCAGTGTGCCATACCAGGTCAGCCCGGCTTCCCCTGGCGGCAATTTAAAGGGCCTGGGGCTTGGCCACTGCTACCTCCCCAGGCCCTTTAACTTGCCGCTGGAGCACCACCGCTGCTACCCCAGGGCTCTGGCAGCAGGGCTCTGGGGATGATTTAAAGGGTCCGGGGTGGTAGCGACAGCCGGAGCCCTGGGACCTTTAAATCACCACCCGAGCCCCCGGCTGCCACTGCTACCCCGGGGCTCCAGCAGCACGGCTTGGGTGGCGATTTAAAGGGCTTGGGGCTCCCACTGCCGCTACCCTCCAGGGCCCTTTAAATCACCACCCGGCAGCCGGGAGCCCCTGGCCCTTTAAAGCTCTGCCAGAGGCCGAGGTCCCCTCCGATGGTGATTTATAGGGCCCGAGGCTCCACTGCTGTAGCGGCAGCTGGAGCCCCGGGCCCTTTAAATCACCCCTTATGCTCCCAGCTGCCTCTGCAGCTGGTAGCTCTGGGGGTGATTTAAAGGGCCCAGGGCTCCCAGATGCTGCTACCGCAGCCCCAGCCCCGGGCCCTTTAAATCCTGATTTAAAGTGCCCAGGGATTTAAAGGCCCCGCCTCTTCCAGTTGAGGCCCCGCCCCCTCCTAAGGACTCCAGAGTACCAGTAAGTCCTTTAAGTTACTTTCACCCCTGGCAATGTGATCTCAAGTTCTGCAGGAAGGCTAGACAGCTTTCCTGTAAAAATGGAGTCATCACTCAGCTTCTTCATCCTGATGGGTTTCCAAGAGATATAAGTAATAGTATTTCCTAGAGACTGAACAATGACTATTCAGGTACAAAACACATTGTAAATAGCTTGTCCACTGTGCAGCCCTTCATTCCAACAAACTATGAAGCAGAAGCTATACAATAATAATAAAATGTGGAAAATACATTTGTATGCTGTCTAAAATAAGATGCAATTATTCAGTGGGTGGATTTTGAGAGAGGGATAGGAAAGAGTAGATTTCTATTTAGATTTTTTTTATGCTACACTACTGGTAAAACCCTTATGAGCTGTAGTTAGGTCATACTGCTCTGATCTTTCAGAGCAGATATACTTTATACTCCCCATCTAAAAATACATTTGAGAGAATTTAGTGCTTATGAAAGATGATAGTGACCTACAATGAAGGGTTTTTTTCTATTGTTCTCAATCCCATTACTCATCCCATCCCCAGTGTGGAACTCTGGCAGAGGGCAGGGGAAGAGTTTAGGCAGAAGCTCTGCAGTGAGGCATATGGGGAGAGGATCAAATCCTCATCCCATTGAAATCAAAGGGAGTTTTGCCATCACCGATGGGCACTTTTTGCAAAAATTCTGGGTCAGTCAAAAACCCAATTTTCCATCACAAGAAGTTTCAGTGGAATATTTTCAAACAGCCCTAATAGGGACATAATACAACTAACAAGGAATTACAATGACATTTTTAAAAAATATAAATTTGAGAGACCTTCAAAGCTGCAAATAATAGTTAGACCATTCACTCACTCTGAGTTAGACACCAGTCATTTGTGCCTGTGGCAAGGTAGATGAGGTCTGGAGGCAGGCCACAGAATAAAGCAAAGAGAAGTCCTGCAGGCAGCCTAGAGTGGCTACAGAGGAACAACTGATCAGAGGGCCTGATGGAGCAGCCAGTCTGGGGTCAGAAGGGCCCTATATAAAGACAAGCAGCAGAGCAGAGAAGGCAATTGCTGTGTGGAGCTTGAGGAGTGAAGCCTGGGTATGTATAGTTATCTCAATGTTAAATCATATTGGAGAAAAGGTATGATAGTTTTTACCTCAAGTTTCCTCACAGAGTTCTCCAACTGTCCCAGGAATATGATCCTTGTTTGGGATTCAGTGCTCAGAAGGGTTCAGAGAAGAGCCATGAGAATGATAAAAGGATTTGAAAACCTGCCTCATAGTGGTAGAATCATGGGGCTCAATCTATGTAGCTTCACAAAAACAAGGTTAAGGAGTGACTTGATTACAATCCATAGTACTTACATGGGGAGCAAATATTTGATAATGGGCTCTTCAGTCTAGCAGACAAATATATAACAAGATACATTAGTGGAAGTTGAAACTGGACAAATTCAGACTGGAAATAAGGCATACATTTTTAACAGTGAAGGTAATTAACCATTAGAACAATTTACCAAGGGTTGAGGTAGATGCTCCATCACTGACAATTTTTAAATCAAAACATGATGTTTTTCTAAAAGATCTGCTTAAGGCAATTATTTTGGGGCTGTGTTGTACAGAAGGTCAGACTAGATGATCACAATGGTCCCTTCTGATCTACAATCTATAAATGTAGGTGGTCAAGGTCAACCCTATCTCCATACCCCTCAGGGTAGACTTAGCTACCCAGCTAGCTACACTGAAGTTAAAAACTACCGTGCCTTGTCTCTCTTAGGATTTCATACTGAGTTAGGTATCTCAATGGAAAAACACTTTTTTCTCAATGAAGACATACCCACAAAAGCAGAAACTTCAAACCTACTACAGTATATTCCCCAGTCACCCAAATTTCCCTTTATCTGAAAATCCTAATAATCTGAATCCACAGTGTGTACCCCAGGTAATCCTGCAGCTGACCCTCACATGGCACACTCCACAGCACCCCATGCAAAGCACCCCCAGCACAGCCTTCCCCTGAGGATGGCAACACTCACCCCTTCCCTGTAGGCACAGAGGTGAACACAGTCTCTCAGAAAGCCACACCCTGTGCCAACTCTCACCCCAGCCAGTGGGTCACCTGTCCCTTGGAGTCCCCATGCCTAGCCCCCCACAGGTGGCTACTGGAGAAAGGGCTGATCCTGGCGCCCCTTAAGCTGGATCTCCCAGCGCTCATCAATGTGCATGGCTGTACCACCATCCAGGAGCCTGCAAAGTTGCCAAACTGGTGCCTGCAGTAGCAGTGTGTGGCCAGCTCTGAGCCAGGCAGCAGCCAATTCCCAGGGCCAGGTGGGGCTTCAGGCCTAGAAGCACCAAAGTAGGCAGACACATGGCCAGCCTGCACACCCCACAGCTGACACTGTCTGGGATCCAACACCAATGGGCTCTGGGCTGTCTGGCCAGGCAGTGAGAGGGAAGTCAGCAGGGGATTCTGCATGGCAACACTGGAGCACTTGAGGCAGCCAGAAGAGCACAGGAAATGTGGGACTAGGATGGGGTTGGAAGAAGCAACACTTCCAAAACTTGCAGATAACCAAGTGTTGGGATCAATGGGTGTCCCCCAGACCATACAGATTAATGGGATATAGTGTACAGGCAAATGCTTTTTAAAACAATGCACAATATGCCTGCAGAACTCACTGCCACAAGATATCAATGAGACCAAGAACTTCGCACAATTTGCACAGCTGATACTGGTCACTGTCACAGGCAGCATTCTGACCACTGGCCTAATCCTGTATGCCAATTTCTATTACTGTATGTATTTTACCATAAGAAATCAATTGCCCCAACTCACCCATTCTACAACTCTTTCTGAACACATTTATGGTACTTGACATTAATTAAAAATACTGTAAATTTCCAAAACCATTGATGGCAGAATGATTTCAGAACATCTGAAAATACTTCAGATCAAAATTCCACTAGCTATTCAAAGGAACTTTACAATCAGTGGCAGATGTAGCCTCCTGATTCAATGGGTGCATTCAGTGGGCCAGTCCTTGTTACTCACAGCAGTAACAGACAACCACCCATAACATGGTGGGGGAGATGGCCCTGCCAGGAGCCCAACACCCCATCCCTGCAGCCTAGAGACTGGGACACGTGGAGGCATTGCTCCACCCGGCCTGGCCACAGCACTCCCTCTGGCAGATTTTGCCCTTCAGGCCTCCAAAATGGTGTGTGATTCTGACATCATTGTGCAGCGACGTGCCACTATGACACGTGGCCCAGGCTATGGAGCTGCACGCACCTCCATAACACAAAGGAAAGACTGCAGCTCTCCAATCCCACCCCACATCACCCCAGAAGGTTGTTTTGGCACCTTTAGTTTTGTGATTTCTGTGGGTGCAAATGTTCCCAATCAAGCCCTGCTAAAGCCACCCCTGTGTACAACTCATGCACAGTTTATCAAGTGTTTTTGGTAGACTGTAATGCTGCCTTTATGAAAATGAACAATTCTTCCAAAATTCAGGAGGCATGTAAGTGCCTTATCTTTTAAGCAGGTCAAATGAGATGATTTAGAAGCCAGACTACATTATTCTAAAGCACTGTTTTCCCAGTTGAAATCTAGGGCATCCTGGCTTCTAAAATTTGCCTTTGAAGACATTTGATAAATGATATACCATATCCAACATTTCATTTCTCTTTATAATGGTGATGAATGGCAGCTGAAAGATGATTGTCAATGACTTTAGTGTAAAGCTTCAAATGCAGCTCAATTCATCTCCTTTCCACTTTTTGTCCAGTGATGTATGTGTGCCTGTTGCATTAAAATATTTCTCTTAGTGAGGACTTCATTTGCATCTAATAAAAATGGCAGTGCTTCAACATTTGGATAGGAAACAGCTCTAGCAAACATCAATTTTGCTAAAGGTTTTATACTGCCACCCACCACTGTAGTATTAGAGCACCTTCCATATAAAATTAATACCACAATCCCTATTGAATCTCATGGAGTGTCGGGGGGGAAAAAGCTCTGCAAGGAATAGAGGTTTTGGTTTTGAGTTTTAAAATGTTTGTTTGCTTTTTTTGTTGTCAGTATGGGCTTAATGGGTAGAATGGGATGTCAGTGTTGTAAATAAAAAGGTCAAAGGCTTTTTCAAAGAGGAAGAAAAAGATGGTTAAGACTCTGCATTTGCCTGATCTCCTCTGAAGGTTTGTTCCATAGCCAGATCCCCATGACCAAGAATGTGTCATCCCCTGCTCTTATAGGCTTCATCCTGTGTTTGTGACCTGCATTGTCGCAGAAGACCATAGCTGTCACGTGGGTTCACAGATAGAATTTCAGTGTATAATGCAACAGGGGCTTGATCCATTAATTAATCTGAAAAGTACGACTAAAGCTTTAATCTGGCATCAGAACCTGACATTTGTAGAAACACAGGCAACCTGGCTTAATTATTTTCAACTGAACACTGTCAAGTACTATAGATGAAAATTTGGGTTTTGTTTAGAAAAGGTACAAAATGTATGACATTTTGAATAGAAATGTTGAGCTACGTTCTGCTCTGCAAGGGATTTACTTCAAAGATGCACTTGGCATCCTGGCTTCAGTGGAGTGGTATGGAAATTTGTTTTACTTCAGCATGGGGTGTTAATCAATGCAGAATGTGAGCCAATTGGACAGAAATACAGGGGGTAGATCGGGGTGGGCAAACTTTTTGGCCCAAGGACCACATCTGGGAATAGAAATTGAATGGCGGGCCTTGAATACTCACAAAATTGGGGTTGGGGTGCAGGAGGGGGTGTGGGCTCTGGGGTGGGGCTGGGGATGAGGAGTTTGGGGTGTAGGAAGGTGCTTCGGGCTGGAACTGAGGGGTTCAGAGGGTGGGATGGGGATCAAGGCTGAGGCAGGAGGTTGGGTGCAGGAAGGGGAGCAGGCTCCAGCTGGGGGTGTGGGCTCTGGGGAGGGGATGAGGGGCTTGGGGTGCAGGAGGGTGTTCTGGGCTGGGACCAAGGGGTTTGGTGGATGGAATGGGGATCAGGGCTGGGACATGGATCTGGGGCATGGGGACATGGATCTGGGGCATGGGGGCATGAGGGCTCGGTTGGGGGTGCAGGCTGGTGCTTTGGGTTGAGATCAAGGGGTTTGGAGGGCTGGGGGAAGAGGTTGAGGCACGAGGGGAGACTTAGGGGTGCAGACTTCATGCAGCACTTACCTCAAGCGGCTCTGTAGCAGGGTGGACCCCTGCTCCTGCCCTGAAGGGCTTAAAAACAGCCCTGGGAGGGGGCTGTGGCTGGAGAAAGCAGCTTTAGGCTGGGACAAGAAGCCTGGGCTGATTGGGGAAAGCAGGCCCAGCTGGCCCCTATAAGAGGCTGTGAGCCAGAAGCCCAAACAGTCTCTCTCTCTGTGTAGAGGGAGAAGGGCCTGGCTGCAGGGAGCTAGACACAAGGTACCTGAGTAAAGCAGGGCTGGGGAAAGGCAGAGGAGCTGGGGAGCTCCAGCCTGGAAAGCCCCAGGCTGTGGCTTAGCATTGGGCTAATAGGTATTGGGGGGTTGCAGAGGGCAGCCCGGGGGTAGGCCAAGGCAGCAGGTCCAAACCCTCCTTGCCAGTGATGAGGAGGCTGATACTGCAGTCTGTCCCAGGGTGTGGGGCTAGACAATGACTGGCAGTTGCCATATACTGAGGCAAGGTGGGGATAGAGGGTGGGAGTTCCCCAGGGAGGGGAGACCCTGAGAGAAAGGGGTTACTGCCAGGGGGCAGCACCCCATGTAAAAGGGCACCGGGTCCAGGGAGGGACACAGGGGCCAGAGGACAGGCAGATCACCAGCCTGCAGAGGGTGCTCCGGAGCTGGAACCGAGCTAATTCCCAGGAGTCACCAGCAGGAGGCGCCACAGAGGTGTATCTGCCCATCTACAGAAGCAGTGGCATGTCCCTTCTCTGGCTCCTACGCGGAGGTGTGGCCAGGCAGCTCTGCACACTGCCCCATCCACAGGCATCGCCTCTGCAGCTCCCAGCCAATGGGAGATGCGATGTCAGTGCTTGGGGTGGGGGCAGCATGCAGAGCAGAGCCCCCTGGCTGCCCCTATGCCTAGGAGCCAGAGGAGGGCCATGCTGCTGCTTCCAGGAGCCATGTGGAGCGGCCCCCAACTCTGCTCCCCAGCAGGAGCTCAAGGGCTGGATTAAAATGACTGGCGGGTCATATCGAGCCCGCGTGCCGTAGTTTGCCCACCCCTGGTATAGATTCTCTGCTGCAGCTGAGGTCTCCTGAATTCAGCAGAAAGGAGAGCATGGGGAACCTCAGGGACCCAATTACAACTACCTGATTGTCTGCTTGGCTCTGTCCCAGCCTGGAAGGCCATTATAACCAACACCAGCTGGTAATGGCTCTTCCAGGGCACTGGTCACAGCTGGGGATGGCATAACATAGTCAGGTCATAATACCCTCCTCATTCCTGATATTCTTCTTACACCAGATCTTCAGAGGAGAAGTAGTGTAAGAACAACTTCTTCTGGGTTCTATGCCTGCTGGGGACTCATCTTCACTGCTGGGGATTCCAAGGTGTGGGAATTCAATCATGTCCACTTCCTTTGTGCAAAATGGAGTGGGGAAAATTCACTGCCCCTGAATTATTTATTTATGCAGCGACTTCCACCAAAGTAAGATAGTTATTGGGAGTAGGTTAGCCAAAAAAAAAGTGACAAAGTGTAACTTGCAGTGGTGTGGCATTCAGTGGGTGTTGTGACAAAGTTCCTCCTCTACCTTGGTGGGTCCTGAGCTTATTGTCAGTTTTGCTCGCCTCACAGATTCACCTTGTGGGTTGGGAAACAGTCCAGAGACCTTCCCTTCTGGTAGAAGCCACAATCCAGGTCAATTCCTCCTGTGTTTGATCAGGAGTTGGGAGGTTTGGGGGGAACCCAGGCCCACTCTCTACTCTGGTTCCAGCCCAGGGCCCTGTGGACTGCAGCTGTCTATAGTGCCTTCTGGTACAGTTGCGCGACAGCTACAACTCCCTGGACTACTTCCCCATGGCTGCTTCCCAACACCTTCTTTGTCCTCACCACCCGACCTTCCTCCTGTTGTCTGATAACACTTGTACCTCTCAGTCCTCCAGCAGTATGCCTACTCACTCTCTGCTTCTTGCATGCCTCATGCTCCCAGTTCCTCGCACGCACTTCCTCTCCTCTGGCTCCCTTTGGCCTGACTGGAGTGAGCCCTTTTATAGCATCAGAGGGGCCTTAATTAGAGTCAGGTGCTTAACAGCCTCACCTGACTCTTAGCAGGTTAATTAGAATCAGGTGTTCTCATTAGCCTGGAGCAGCCCCTGCTCTGGTCACTCAGGGAACAGAAAACTGCTTCTCCAGTGGCCAGTATATCTCCCTTCTGCTACTCTGCTGTTCCCAACTGGCCTGGGTCTATCACAGTGTGCACAACCAACATAATTCCACTTCACATGTTGAAGAAGAGAGAAGAATGTGGATGTAGCAGGAATATGAGATGTAGCTGGCCAGAGGAAGGGTGTGTCAGGGCTCACAAAGCCTGTCCGGCAGGAGCCACAAAGCAACTAACAGGAAAAGTAATATCAACACTGATAATATATTTTCTATACTTAGTAATATGAATGTAATGCTGCCTATAGTTACTTGGACACATCTGTACAAACAGTAAACTAAAATATTACATATGTTTAAATGTCAATGAAAAAATTTATAAAAGGTAAAAATGCAGACGGATGTGTAAAAGTCAAAATATATAAGTGAGGGAAAGTATTGCATGCTTTTTTTTAAAAAAGATTGACCAATAATTTCCTATTTTTCAAAGAATTACATGGTAACTATTTTCCAGTACTGTCATATGCACAAAAGGTATTTCATAGGACTACTTGAGTGAGTAAAGATTGCATGTACAAGTAAGGGTTTTCAGGATCAGGGCTATGATCTACATATTTTAGTATTCATATAAATTATGAAATGGTCTTATAAATATGGATCATCCGTACAGGTCTGTGCAAATTACATACTGCTTCATACATTCTGTAAACCTAATTATTGCAACACGTATGGAAGGTTATCTCTGTAAACCGCAAGGAATATTTTTAAATGAAAACTTAGATTCTTTAGAAAATTGTGCGACTCCCAGAGAATAGCTGGTACAACCCCATGGTAAAAAAATCCACTGATCTATGACATCCAGCCTTATATTCATTTCTATTCAAAGTATGCCAAATTATTTGCTCTGATTTGATGTCAGTGGGGAAAGCTGTGGTATAGAAATCTCTGCCTGAAGGAAAATGACCTAAAGACAGCAGTTTTGTCACTTCCCAATGCACTGATTTAAAACACAAGATAGTACTAGACAAGTTGTTTAACATAAATAGAAGGTGAATATAAGTAATGTAATATGATGACAAGAAGAGTTTCATATATATATAGGTTCATGTTTACTGAGCTGAGATGTTCACTCATAAGCCTAAAAAATTAAAGTTACTAAACTTCTTTATTTCATAGGAAAGATAACCCAAAAAAAATGAAGTTTAAATAAATCAATTACACCAATTGATGATATTTTTTCACATTGCAAACAACTTCTTAATATACATTTTGAATCAGGTTGAATTATTTATTTTGAATATATTATCTAATGAATTTAGCCCTTTTTTCTGTTCACAAATCTTCTGCAAATCATTTGTGACCCAAACATGATTTCTGAAAGTGTATTCATTATTCTTAAATTATAAACAAGTATCTTGAATTAACTATTTTCAACCTTTGGCTTTAACCTTCTCAATTTATATTCCTATCATTAGACATTTTAATAATCCTCACAGCTGCAGGAAACAAAAACCACCAACATTTCAAGCACTGAAAGTTACCATTAGCTAGTGAAACGATATGAAAGTATGCACAGATTTCAAAACCGCCACACTCCTGGACTTTAACAGAAATCAAGTCATGTAGATGTGAGCGTTTAGTCACACCTTCTGCTAAATTAGCTGTTATCATCTATGCTGAAGGGGAATGAAAAATGAAAATGTAGTTTCATTCAACTGAACATGTTAAATGCTTTTTTTTTTGCCCTCCCTGATATGTTGTTCCTCTCTTGAAAGAATAACATATTATGCACATAAGATTTGTGAGGAAAAAAAATCAACTTTGTAAAAAGTTTACAATAAAACGACAAAATAATGGTAAAATAATGTGTGGTCAGCGGTGGTGTATTTTATGGACCCACAAGGAGAACTGGGAAGGGAGCTTTGGTCACAACTAGAGGCTATGGAGCCTATGAAAGTCACATTTAACAAGTAGCTAGTTGCTGTAAATTGGGACTCTTGTCTTAATTAATGAGAAAACGAACAGAGGCAGACAAAGCTCAATGAGCTGAGCTTCAGTAAATCCCTCATCTGACGCAGCTGGGGTTATCAGGTTCTCTATAGAAAAGAGAGCCTTATGTAAATTCAGAACGTTGATTATTTTTTGGTGCTGATGTTATACCTGTGATATTTTAGCTACAGGCAAAATTTCCTGTATGACTAGACAGACTAAGTCAAGCATGTCTCAGTGTTGCTAAGAGTTGTTAGCTTGAAGGATATAGATCAGACTATTTCTGTGTGCTGATAAGGCCAACGCGGTTGGCTACGGAGTTGAAAGACACTGCAGTTTTCATAACAGTCCTGCTTAGATAACTGAAGAAATCAGGTCAGTACACACAGTAAACTAAGGATCAGATTTTCTAAAGAGCTCAGCATTAGTTTAACTGCTCCCTCTGAGATCCATGGAAGTTGACTTCAATGGGAGCAGAATTAGGCCAATGCTAAGTAGTTTGGAAATTTCCATCCCTCAGGGCTATAAATACAATAGCCAGGGATAGGACCTGAAAAATACTAGGCAAAAGGTCTTGAGAACACAAGACTGGAAGGGACTTCCTGTGTTTCGTCAAAGGAAAAACAGTTTAGTGTAATAGTCGTACATAATTTGCCCTGATTTCCTAGTTGCCCCTGGAGAAGTAAACTAGTACTGCACTAAAATTTGGCTCTGAGTAGTGTACATAGCCAAATGTTAGTTGAAAATACGGTAGCCAGCTTCCTTTGGAAGAGGGGAAAGAGGAGTTGCCATGCAGAAAGTGTGTTCAGGATAACTGGGGAACACAACCTATCTCTGATGTAACCTCCAGCCATGGGGAGCTCCTAAAGCTCCAAGGAGAAATTAAAGTAGTAGTCCCACACCCCACAACCCTCCTGCAGGAGTGAATCCCCATGTAGTACAGAAGACCTGTGTCAGCAACTACTGAAGCACTGTAATGTGGAATGCTGTACTGCAATGGGGAATTTCTCTGGAATGTTGCTGTGAGCCATTTTCTCACTCACTCAGCCAGCCCTTCCTTTCATGACACCCATTCTCTGCTCCAACAGTTCTCTCCATTTCCCTGTTCCTTCCAGTCTTTTCCTTACCTCTTCATTACTACTTTTCTTCTGCCTCCCTGTAAAAGAGTCCCTCACTGCAGGAGTGCCTCCTCACGGCCAGGCCCATATGGACAGTCACTCCATTGCTGCGGCAATCTCTTTTCCATAACTCAGCCCTCCGTCCAGGTCAAGATTTAGTTCACCCCTTTCAGAGTAACAGCAAGCCTAACATAAGACAGGCTCACAAGAGGATCTTTGGCCTTCACATCCTTGCCTCAGAGATTTCCAATGTCCTCATACCCTTCTCTGGACTCATGCTTCCTTGTCAGTGGCTGGTAGGGGAATCTGGGCCTTCCCACTACACTGGGTTCCAGGCCAGGGACCATACAACTAGCAATCAAGGTCTGCACACTTCCACTCCCACTCCTTGCTGCTGTTTCCCTGGATTCCTTCCTACCCAACCTTTCTCAGGCCTTCCCCACAGCCACTCTAGGTTGAGCCTTCTTTCAGGGTTAGGATCCTATGGCTTATTCTCCCCCATGGGCTTCCTCCTCACCACCTTTCTGTTCCCAGAGAGTGATCGCAGACTCTCCCTGCAGCCCCCTTCTACTACAAACTTCCGCTCTTTATACTAACCAGCCTGCTCCTGCCCAGATGGACTTCACAATCAGTTATGTAACAATCTTGGAGTCCATTAAATAACAAACCAGTGAATTAAACTTGAATAAAACAAACCGGAAAGCGTCTTTGGTGAACTGCTGTGAACAGCCATGTGGTGTTCCCTGCCTACGCCACCAAGGCACATTTCCAAATACCTACATTCACAACATTGTCCCTTATGAGGGACAGTCTCCAAATCACAATCTTTCATAAATTTCTTTAATAGGGAAGATGTAGAAATATAAACTAATTAACTTATGTACATGTATATAAACAGATAACTATCTAATAACATGCATTAAATTCTCAACCCATCTAGTACATTTCCACAACCCCAATGTGTCAGCTACCTACAGAGGAGAGGTTACCAGCACATCATTCTTGAGTGAGTCTTTACCACTCACTTCACTCAAATACCCCTTATACAGGCAGGTTAGCAAGTCTCTATGAGGCTTTTAGGACATTTAATTTCCCGCTCTGATCTTCTCAATATCAGCCTTTTATTAGAGTCTGAATTGTTTTCTTGTTCCTTGACAAGTTCACCTTTGTGTTTTGATGGTTAAAGAATCAGTCAAATAAGAAATGCCAGAGTCCACCTCAGCTGTCAATGTGCTGGAACTTTCTGGAATTGATTGTAAATCCCTTTGGTTATGTCAAAATGTGTCCCCCGGTCTGTCTGGACTACATAAGACCTTCGATGTAGCTGTTCTTTAATGGTACCTCTTTGGCCCCAAGTATCTGAGGTGTAATTCCTCAGGCACACTCTATCACATGGGTTAAGAGATGGGAGATCACGGGCCCTATTGTCAAAATAATATTTCTGCTTCCACTTCTGATTTTCTTTCATCTTCCATATGATTTCATTGTTATGAGATTTCAGCAAGTTATCAGTAATTGGTAAATTAGATCTATCCTTCTTCCCATTAACAGCTGAGCTGGAGAAAAGCCATTCTCCAGAGGTGTACTTTGGTAAGCCAATAAAGCTTTGTACAAATCACTCCCACTGTCAAAAGTCCTTTTCATAAGGTGCATTACTGTCCATATAGACCTTTCCACGTGTCCATTTGATTGGGGGTAATTTGGCCTTGCTGTTTTATGATGAAAATCACAATAGATGGCAAATTGCCTAAAATCTGCACTGGAAAATTATGTCCCATTATTGCTGAAGACTTGATCTGGAATTCCATGTCTGGAGAAGATTCCCTTCCTGCCAGCTATCACTGACTAACTATTAGTACTGTGCAGTGTACAAATTTCTGGATACAGAGAATAATCATCTGTGACTATTAAATAATCCTTTGATTGCCAGATAAATAAGTCAGTGGCTACCTTCTCATAAGGCCTTTGTGGAACTGCACGAGGTCTCAGTGGCTCTGCCTGTTGGCCTGGGTTGTAGCTCAAGCAGGAAAAGCAGTTCCCTACCATAATAGTGATGATGTGACTGATCCACAGCCCCTACAGCACCTCTCATACTCATTGTTTGCACTTCATAATCCCTAAGCGACCCTTGTGGATCTTCTGCAGCATTTCTTTTCAGAGACTCATTGGAATTACTACCTTACTGCCCTTGACAATCATCCCATCTATCACAGTAAGTTCATGTCTGCAGTTCCAATAGTCTCTTATGCTTGAACAGTAACTGCTTATGCTTCAGGCTACCCTTTAATTATCACTTCTTTAAGGATTCCCAATTATTCATCTTTCTCCGTTTCCTCTTATTTGTTGCAGTTTCCTGTTAACTATGGGAATTGACTTTACAATCAGATCTACATAGGCTTGCATCTCTTCTCTATAGTCTTCTCTGGCTTTGTGGGAGCTACTGCTCTGGAAAGTGCCTCTGTAGTGAACATTAATTTACCGAGCATGTAGGTCACAACCAAATCATACTTTTGCAGCTTTATCATGGTTCTTTGAATCCTTAACAGTCATTTATCAGTTTGCTAAATAACACTATCAGGGGCTTGTGTTCTGTTTCAACTTCCACAGTCTGTTCATAAATACATTGACTGAACCTCTCCCAGGCAAACAATATTCCTAAGAGCTCCTTTTTGACCTATGCTTATCTGGTTTCTGCCTCAGTCATTGATTTGGATGCATATGCCACTGATTGCCAACAATCCTCATGGTTCTGTAAATTCAGTGCCCCAACCCAAACTGTAAAACATCTGCTGAGATTTTAATAGGCCTTCCTGGTGCATAGAACTTCAATACTGGTTTGTGTATCAGTTGTTGTTTTAAACCTTCCTGTGATCCCTCCAGTTCTCCATCCCAATACCATTCATTTTTATTCTCTAGATGTTTTCTCAAAGCTGCTGCTTTGGTAGATTAGGTATGAATTTTTCAAGATAATTACCCATTCCCAGGAACCGTTGGACATCTTTTTTTGACTGTGAATGTGGCATCATTTCAATGGGTGAAATCTTCCTCTTATCACATTTTATGCCTTTTTTGGAAATAATGCCCTCAACAAAAGTCAGTTCTGTAACTCCTAAAACACAGTTCTCTCCTTTTTGAGGTTTGCAGCTCTAGCTGCATCCAGGACTTTCCGAAGTCTATAATCATGCTGCTCTTTCATTGAACCCCAGATGATGATATGATCCACTGAGGTGTCAACAACGATTCATATGTTCATAGATTATATGTATAGTTTTGTGGCACACTTCTGGGGCTGAAGCTATGCCGTTAGAATCTGTATTTTCCAAACTGGGCATTAAATGTGCATCATTTTGAGCTTTCTTCGGTTAATTTTAGCTGCCAAAAATCTGAGGATGCATCCAATTTACTGAAATATTGAACATTTGCAAACTGAGCCATAATCTCTTCTCTGGTTGGTAGTTTGAAATGTTCTCTTTTTATAGCCTTGTTGAAGTCTCTGGGATCTAAGCATGTGCGTAGCTGGCCACATTTTTCTCCACAATGACTAGGGAGCTCACCCATTCGGTGGGCTCCTCAAATTTTTTGTATTACTTGCATTGCTTTCATCCTTGCAAGCTCAGCCTTGAGTTTATCATGGAGCACCTTTCTACATGGATGGATAACTGGAGGAACCTGCTTGTTTATCTGGATTGTATGTTCACCCTGCAAGCAACACAACCCTTGAAACAAGTCGTGATATTCCCGAAAGAGTGCCTCATAAACCAGGTTCAGTATGATCTTGTAGTGAGAGCACATGTTTTACCAGACTGAGTTTCTCACATGCAGCCAGGCCTAAAATTGGCACTTTTGACACTACAATGAACAGGAGCCTATACATAGTGTTTTTATGGTTGATGCAAGCAGTGCACCTCCCCTTCACTGGTTTACTTGTTCCAGAATAACCAGTTACTTTTATTTTTCTTGGTCCCAGTTTTGGTCTTATTTTTAGTCTCTCAATCTTGCTCAGACAGAATATTAAGCTGAGCTCCTGTGTCCAGTTTCAGTGGACAATTGTTCCATTTACTGTCATAGGCAGTATCCAGTCCTTCTCATCAGGCTTGTTAGATCCCAGTACATCTCCAAATAACTCCTTGACCAGATAGTCTAACTGAAATACACTTGATTTTTCTGCATTTGGGATCTGCAGAATTTTGCAAAATGATTATTCTCACACAGTTTTTACAGAGTTTCCCAAAGGCAACACACTGTTTGGGGCCATGCAGCCATCCACACCTTCCACATGACTGTCTGTACCCGCTCTTTCCCCTAGCAGTGGTTTTCATAGAGGGTGGTTGCACTCTTAGATTTGACCTATTCTGGCTACATTCTTTTGTACTCAATACATGGATAACCTCTTCTGGTGAATTCAGTTCTTTGGCTTGTGGTTTCAGTTTCTGCTGCCCTGCATATTTGGAAAACTTTTTCTGAATTTAAGTCTCCTTCACAGAGAAGTTTCTTTCTTAACACATTGTCTTTAATGCCACAAATGATTCTATCTCTGACCAGAGACTCTGTCAGCTCACCAAAGTCACAGGTTTTACTGAGCTTCCTTAATTCTCTGACGTATTGCTCTATGGTGTCATCAGTTTTTTTGCATGCATGTAAAAAAATGTTTCTCAAAGGTTTCATTCCTTTTTGGCATGCAATGTTCCTCAAATTTAGTCAGTATTTTACTTAACTTCATGCTTCACTTTCTTCAAACTTAAAGCTGGTTATAAATATCCAATGCTTCCTCACAAACAACATGAAAAAAGATAGATGATTTCACTTTATCAGTTTTCTCCTTTGCCAGTGTGGCTGCCAGGGCCGCCCAGAGGATTCCGGGGGCCCCCGGGGTTTTTGGCCCCGGGGGCCCCGGGGTCTTCGGCAGCGGGGGGCCCTTCCGTTCCGGGACCCGCCGCCAAAGTGCCCCGAAGACCCGCGGCGGGGGCCCCCCGCCGCCGAATTACCGCCGAAGCGGGACCCGCCGCCAAAGCGCAGCCTGTCTTCGGCGGTAATTCGGTGGCGGGGGGGGTCCCCGCCGCGGGTCTTCGGGGCACTTCGGCGGCGGGTCCCGGAACAGAAGGGCCCCCCCGCCACCGAAGACCGGGCTGCGCTTCGGCGGCGGCGGCGGCTGGTCCCGCTTCCCCCTGGCCCCGGCTTCTTACCGAGCGCGTCTCCGGCGGGGCCTGAGCTCCGTCCCGCTCAGAGCTGCGTGGTGAGGGGGCGGGGCTGTGAGCTCCACGCCGAGCGGAGGCAGCTGCCCCGCCCCCTCCCCACGCCGCTCTGAGCGGGGCGGGGCTCAGGCCCCGTTGGAGCTCCCAGACCCGCCCCCTCATCACTCGGATCGGGGCGGGGCTCAGGGGCTCGGCCGGAGACTCGGCGCTTGATGCGCTGAGGCTCCAGGAGAGGGGCGGAGGCGGGAGCCTCCGCTCTTCTCTTGGGGGCCCCTGCAGAGCCCGGGGCCCGGGGCAAATTGCCCCCTTTGCCCCCCCCTCTGGGCGGCCCTGGTGGCTGCTAAATACAATTCAAATCTCTGTCTGATTTTTTTCCAGTTCTCTTCAACATTGCCTGACAATTGCAAACTGGATGGAGGTGGCAGCACATCCATTTTTGGCTTTTTTCCCCTTCTTAAGCTAGTCAAGCTACTATAGTGCTCACCAAATACATGCCAAAGCCTCTGTGCAGGGTGCTACACATGCTTCTCTGGTGTGTCCCTTTGTCTCTGTTTTCAGTTACAAACAAAGGCGTTAACTTCAAAATGACTGCAGATTCCTTCTCATTCAGCAGGTCTGACACCATGTTAAGACCTTGGGGTTCATTAAATAACAAACCAGTGAATGAGAAAGGAATAAAACTTTAATAAAAACAAACTGGAGTGTGTCTCTCCTGAACTGCTGCACACAGCCATGCAGTATTCCCCACCCCTGCCACGAGGGAACATCTCCAAATTCCCACATTCACAGCACAGTCCCTTATGAGGGAGCATTTCCAAATCTCAATCTTTCATAAACATATCGCCACAAGTTAGCCTTGCTCTACTTCTAGGTGCAGCCAGATAACATAATTGTCCTCTCAGGCCCACTTTATCCCATTCAGGACATGTGTGGGGTACACACTCCATCACACTCCCTCATTCATTCCCTTCCCCTCAGTCTTTTTGTTCAAGGAAGAAATCATCTGAGGCCCACAAAGGTGATGAGTGTTTTTTTCAGTCTGAAAGCTTGTGTGAATTAGAAATGTGTGGTGTGTGTTCGAGCAACTTGTTAAAATTTTAAGACTTTATGGCTCTCTTCCCTCTTGGTTGCTGTAGGCAGCATGGAAGCTGTACAGCTATATTCAATTAAGCTAATATAATGTTCTATTGCCTGTCTTGACCAGTTTGAAAAAAAACCCAGAAATACGATGCAAGATAGGGCACATATACACTTCACGTTCCTTCACAAATTCAGCAAGACAGTTCCAAATTAATAAGACAATAAAGACTCAAAAATGGACACTGTAAAAGCAGTTTTTACACTCAGTATTGAAAGTATCACATACCTATTATAATATAGCACTCTACCTAAGAGGAGTCTGGACAAAAGCATCTTTTATAGTTCACTGTCACTTAGTTCCTAGAAGAGCAAGCAGCACTATCCAGGTGGTAACATTCCTATCTAATGAATTCTTAATGTAGTACAATTTATATTCCATATAGTACCATAGCTGTACAGTCAAACCTAATTATGAGAAAGGCAAGGCTGTTCAAAATAAGAAAAAACAGGCCAACAAAACTCAACCACAAAAGATATTTAAAATTATTTAAACAATTAGAGAGGTAATGCCAGGGATAGTACTATACGGGCAACACTGAGGTTGAGTTAAAGGGGAAAACAAAAAGAGTTAAGTGGTCTCCTGTTTGGGATTTTTTTTTTTAATTTCAATTAAAACAGTAATTTGGTTTGGACTTAAAAAAATTTCTTACAGTGACTATAACCTCTATGCCACCTTCACATCTCCTTTAAGGCTGGTGTAAGATCCTACTTCATTTGCAATATTGCAGAAATTGCAGCTTCCACAATATTAGGCTTCCACCGCAATTTAGTTTCAAATTAGCTTTGCACAGTTCAGAATTTTGCATACATTTTGAGGTTTGCAACAGATACCTTTTCCCCATTAGTACATTAAATGATCTTGGATAGTTTTGGGCAGGGATGTAACCAGGGTGGGGTGAGTGGGGCAGCCACCCAGGTTGCAAAGCCATGGGAGGGGGAGGGGGAAATGGAGCAGTAAAATGATGGAAAAAATGGTAAGGGGTAGAATGCTTCAGCAGGCAAGGTACTGCCTGCCTTACTGCTGCGCGGCTGCTGGCAGTGGCGCTCCCTTCAGAGCTGGGCACCCGGCCAGCAGCTGCCACTCTCGGGCCACCCGGCTCTGAAGGCAGCACCACCGCCAGCAGCAGCACAGAAGTAAGAGTGGCAATATATGCTTCCTGCAGGGCTCTACCCCTACCAGATTTTTTTCATCATTTTTCCAGCCCATTTTTCCTCTCTTCCTCACCCCAAGCCTGGCACCCTGGATGACTGCCCTACTCACCCCACCCTTGTTACAGCCCTTTGGTTACACCAAATTCTCCAGATATCCAAAAAAAAAAAAAAAAACCAGACATAACGTAACAGCGGGATGTTTATATCATTCCAGCAATTTTTTTCTTAAACAAATAGGTCTACTGTGGCTTTTCCAAGTTACTGCTATTAATAAAGGTCCATTATTACTTTTCCGTGATTTTCTATGTCTTGTCTGCAACTCAGCTGCAATTATTTGACGATCATCCTGCAATTCAAGTAGAGTCTTAGGCTGGTGGCAGCCAGTGACTAAAACAGCTCCCCGTGCAAGACAGAGCAGCCACAAGACTGTGATATCTTATGCTGGCTAAAGTGGTTCCAAAGGCACTATTCTACCAGACAAGGATCCTTGCCTAAAAAAGTCACTTCCCTGCCTGCAGCCAGCCCCCATCCACCCCTTGCACCAGATTTACATCCACACACAGTGCTCCTTGCATCAGGAGAACACTTCAGATATTTATTTATAGCATCTTTAAGGTTACTTTGAGGTTTTCCTAGTAGTACTAAGTGTCCTTTCCAGGGCACAGGATCTGGCCTATGATTTCTAACCTGACCAGGGGCGGCTCTAGGTATTTTGCCGCCCCAAGCACGGCAGGCAGGCTGCCTTCGGCGGCTTGCCTTCAGGAGGTCCACCGAAGCCGCGGGACCAGCGGACCCTCCGCAGGCATGCCGCAACCTGCCTGCTGCCCTCGCGGTGACCGGCAGAGCGCTCCCCATGGCTTGCTGCCCCAGGCACGCGCTTGGCGTGCTGGTGCCTGGAGCCACCCCTGAACCTGACACTGTCGTTGTCCCTTTAAAAACTAAAAAAGAGGAGTGTTCAGGCCAGGTTTTTGTGCATGGATTTCATGTTTGGAATTCATCCTCATTGAATTCAAATCCATGCACGTTCAGCATCTAGATCAGGGAGAGGGCAAACTACAGCCCGCAGGTCAGATCCGGCACATCAGGGCTCTCAATCCGGCCCGCGGGACTGCCAGCCCCATGGCGCAGCAGGGCTAAGACAGGCTCCCTGCCTGCCCTGGCCCCACCCCGCTCCCAGAAGCAGCTGGCAATGCATCCCTGCGACCGCTGGGATGGGGGACAGAGGGCTCCATGCACTGCCCTCACCTGAAGGCACCACTCCCGCAGCTCCCATTGGCCGGGAACAGGGAACCATGGCCAATGGGAGCTTCAGGGGTGGTACCTGCAGGTGAGGGCAGCGCACAGTGGAGCCACCTGCCCCACCCCACCCCCAGGAGCCACTGCCGGACATGCTGGCCACTTCTGGGAGTGGCACAGGCCAGGGAAGGCAGGGAGCCTGCCTTAGCCCTGCTGTGCGCCGCTGCCACCCCGGAGCCACTCGAGTAAGCGGAGCCAGGCCAGAGCCCACACCCCAAACCTCTCCTGCACCCTGAACCCCAACCCCTGCCCTGATCCCCCTCCTGCACCACTCCTTCATCCCAACCCCCTGCCCTGGGCCCCTGCCATACCCCACGCCCCTCCTGTACTCCAACCCCATGTCCTGAGCCCCCCCTGCACCCCAACCCCTTGCCCTGAGCTCCTTCCTGAACACTGCACTCCTTCCCACATCTCAACCCCCTGCCCCAGTCCTACATTCATGGCTGTAACAGGGTGCTGGTGCAAAAGCACCTAATTACCCCTGCTCAGCCAGTTCCAGTCAAGAGAAATAGGTTGGAGCTGGTGAAACAGACCTGATGCCTAGCCTGTGAATTGGCTCCACCTGCAGGCCCAAGCCAGCAGTCATAAGGGCTGGGAGCCAGCAGAAAAGGCAGCCAGGGAAAGGTCAGTCTCCTAGCTGTGGGCTGACTGCAGGAAAAGAGGGAACTAACCCTGCATGCCTTGTAAATAGCTCAACATTTGTGGTGGGAGAACTGTGTGTGTAAATAAAGCCACGGGTGCTGCATAACTGGAGGCCTCTCTGCACTTTATTGGGATAGCTAGTGAGCAGGAGGTGGGGCAGGGCAGTGGACCCGGTTACAATGGCCCTGCATACAATTTCCCCACCCAGATGTGGCCCTTGGGCCAGAAAGCTTGCCCATCTCGATCTAGATTAACCCTGCCTAGTGCCAGGTCTCTTGATCTGGTAGCTCTGGTAGATGGATTCTTTTCTCTTCTTCCCCCGCTAACAATGTGGTCAAGGACCAGAGATGAGCCGGGCAACATATTGCTGTCTCCTCCAACCATATGGAGGGCTGGCAGAGCCAGTAGTTCTTCTCTTCACCTTCTCAGAGAGGCTAAAGGAAAAAGGAATCCCAAAGATTCTTCACTGAGAGAGGATGAGCAGCACTGGTAATCTTCACCCCATTTCTTGCCCAGACCAGGAGCTGACTAACTATTCTCTTCCCCATTACCTCACTAAAAGCATGGAAATGGGAGCCAGAGTGAGACATCCCACTTCCAGCAAGGTCGGACAAGGAGAAGCCAAGAGGATTTCTGCTTTGTCCTTTTCAACAAAGCCTATGAATACTCTTCTCTCTCCTTACATAGTTGCCACCAGTCCCCTGGCAGAGTATGAAGAGATACTCTGATCTGCACTCTGCTACCTCCGTCTTTTAAGCCAAAAAAAAAAAAAACAATCAGTGGGATAAGAACCCATGCTGAGTGCACTGATCTTTGGGCCCTAGCTCTACCTGAGCACTGGGAAAAATCTCCCTCAACATCAGCATACCTTAATTGAGCCTATTCAAATCACTTGCTATTATGAATATTTGGCATATTAAGAAAATATTTTATTCAGTTTTCCCATCTAAGTGTTGCATAAAAATTGACTGTACTTTGAGTTCAAGAAATTAAACCTAGCAGATGTATAATCATAATTTAAACTTGTTTATAACATGACTATAATATGGAAGAAAATTGCAACTTTTTTTTCCCATTAAGTTAATAAAAATTGTGACCATAAATCTATGTTTCATTAAGTAAGCCACTGTAGGATTTTAAAACTCGACAATGCACTTGTGTGTGTGTCTATATTTTAATCAAAGAATTCAGTTACTCAATGTTACTCAAGATGCTAGATTATTAAAATGTCATTTTAAAGATCACGGGAGGATTTTTTCTTAGGATTACCTGTAAAACAGGATATGAAACTGAACCTCTGGTTCCTTTGATAAACACAGTATTATGAGGGTTCTCAAAGAATTTCCAATATCTGCTGGTATCATTTTTCTGCCATTAAAATTTATATGTTGTTAGTTTCTTATGTGTAATGAAATAACTTCAGTTTTGCACTTTATTTTTAACTTTATAAAAGGCTTTGTAAAACAGTTTAAAATGGCAATTTCATGGCTGTTTATGATAACATGATATTTAAGTAGCATAAATAGTTACAAACTGTGGTCATCTATTAGATTTTAATAGATTAGATTTTAATTTACAATAGCTAGAGAGGCCTTATTTAAAGGAAATACTTATTTCCTTTAAGGCCTTATTTAAAGGAAATACTGGACAAGGCCACACAACTAATTATTGATCTTGCCCTCTACATTAAATGTATCAACCACACATATCTTCCTATGGAGCTATAACTAATTATTTGCCTAATATTAATATAATTTGCCGAATTCATATAAATCCTGAGTATCCAAGGACTAGGTAGTAGAGCAGGGGTCAGCAACCTTTCAGAAGTGGTGTGCTGAGTCTTCATTTATTCGCTCTAACTTAAGGTTTCACGTGCCGGGAATACATTTTAACATTTTTAGAAGGTCTTTTTGTAAAGTCTATAATATATAACTAAACTATTGTTGTATGTAAAGTAAATAAGATTTTTAAAATGTTTAAGAAGCTTCATTTAAAATTAAATTAAAATGCAGAGCCCCCTGGACTGGTGGCCAGGACCCAGGCAGTGTGAGTGCCACTGAAAATCAGCCCGCGTGCCGCCTTCGGCACCCGTGCCATAGGTTGCCTACCCCTGTAGTAGAGTGTAGTGTTTTCTTCCTCTAGATCACTGTTTTTCAACCTTTTTTTACTTGCAGAACCCTAAAAAATTTTAAATGGAGGTACAGACTTCTTTGGAAATCTTAGAGTCTGCAGACCCTCAGGGATCCATGGACTACAAGTTGAAAACCACTGCTCTAGATCAGTGGTTCTCAAAGCCGGTCCGCCGCTTGTTCAGGGGAAGCCCCTGGTGGGCCGGCCCAATTTGTTTATCTGCCGTGTCCGCAGATTTGGCCGATCACAGCTCCCACTGGCCACGGTTTGCCACTCCAGGCCAATGGGGGCTGCGGAAAGCGGCGCGTGCCGAGGGATGTGCTGACCGCCCTTCCCGCAGCCCCCATTGGCCTGCAGCAAACCGCGGCCAGTGGGAGCTGTGATCAGCAAACCTGTGGACACAGCAGGTAACAAATGGGCCCGGCCCACCAGGGGCTTTCCCTGAACAAGCGGCAAACCAGCTTTGAGAACCGCTGCTCTAGATCACCAGTTCGCATCCAGTCCAGTAAGCTGTTTAGTGGCCTGCATGAAGTAAGTTGGAATTCTCAGCCCTCTCTCCAGTAACATCACTACTGGCATCCGTCTTGGCAGTCTCAGAGAAAAAGCCAAAGTGCAAATAGCCATGAAGAATTTACTACCTTCTTTGATTCCTAGAGATAGTAAGTCTGTGTTGAATTCTATTGGTGGGGCCACGTAGAAAAGGTTTGCATTGATGTTGCCTGTGCTAAACAGAAAACTTCAGTTTCTAGTTCTATCAATCCAAACCCCTTCATTTATCCTAAAATCATTTTCATTAAAATTATATATAATATACGTGTATTAGGTAACCAAAATATTAGCAAATTGTGAAATACTAGTATATAAGGACAGAAAGGCAAAAGTCAAAAGATGTTTTGCCACCACAAAGTTGAAGGAAACAACGGGATCAGTATAAGATTCTATACACATTAGTTTTACTGGCATACGCTCTACCTCTAAAAATAATATTCTAGTGTTTATTGAATTTGAGTTAATGTGGTAGAATTAATTATTTTAATTACAGAAATAGATACAAGGGTTAACTGAAAAGGAAACTGAAAGAAGAGTGGGTATAGAACAGAAATTGATCCAAAACCAAAACACCTTCTGAGTAAACAGATGTAATAAAGTTATGAGGATTTCATTGCACTTAGCAACAATTTTTCTGCTTGACTCTTTCAACTGGAAGTAGGACTTCGTCATATTTCTTTAATGAATCCTTACCCATGAATTTTCTGAGTTTAAAGCATTTAGTATTTTCACTCAGAAGATTTTTTTTTCATGTTCTATAAGTGTTTTAGGGGAAATATATACATAACCTTAACTCTAAAAATGTGTGTGTTGAACTATATAGTGAACTACTTTCTCAATGTGATTCTTTGAAAATCAATGTCAATTCAATATTTCAGATGTCTGTATCTCATTACAGATGTCTTCATACAACAACATCAAACATTTATGTCTCAAGTTTTCTGTATCACTTATCAATCATGAAGGGATCACAGAGGGCAGATATGAGAAGAAAAATATAGTTAAACCTAATACACATTATTCTTTTAAAACATATATTTGCTTTGATTCCTGTGTAGTTGAGGTGACTCACAACCAAATGAATGAAATACTCTATACTTGTCAACAATTCTACATCATGATAGATCTTATACTTTAATTCTACACATCATAAGAAGTGTGGAGATCACACACACACACACAGGGGCGGCTCTACCTTTTTGGCCGCCCCAAGCAGTCATGCGCGGGAGGTGCCCCGGAGCCACGGGAGCAGCAGACCTCCCGCGGGCATGACTGCGGAGGGTCCGCTGGTCGCGCGGCTCGGCTAGACCTCCCGCAGCTGCGGACGGTTCGCAGGTCCGGCGGCTCCGCTTGAGCTGCCACAGGCATGCCTGCAGGAGGTCCAGCTGAGCCGCGGGACCAGCGAACCATCCGCAGTCATGCCTGCGGCAGGTCCGGTCGTCCCGGGGCTCCGGTGGACCTCCCGCAGGCATGACTGCAGCAGGTCCGCCGGCCCAGCCTGCCGCGCCCCCCGGGAAAGGGCCGCCCCACGCACCTGCTTGCCGCGCTGGGGTCTGGAGCCGGCCCTGCACACACACACACACACACAGTAGAAATGAATGCCAAGGTTCAAAATATAAAATGTAACGTGGTAAAGTGTGTTTTTCAAATGAAAAACCAAGAAAGGAAGAAATTAAAACAGGAGCTATTTCAATAAAATAAAAGCAACAGAAACTCCAAATACACAAAGGTAACAGATCAATATTTGAGGAAAAATCAACTTTAAAAAAATCAATGTAAAGGTATTGAAGGAAAGGATGGTCACATGAATAAAGGAGACTTCAAACAGAAAATGAAGGTGAGATGGCCACAGAAATAAAATAGATTTAAACACAGAGTTGCAGAATGCCAACTCATAAGGGGACAAAAAGGTTATATGCTAGAACAACATTGGGTGTATGTGGTAAATATAGCAGAGTCCAATAAAAGCAAAATGATTGTGAAGATGATTTTCCTTTTACAGGAGACTGGTTTGAGTGGGATATTGTGGAGGTGGGGGTTGGTTATGGGAGTTGGGGAGTGTTTTTTGCGCATGTAAGATTTGACCAATTAATCTCTCTTTACTTTTATTGCAATTTAAAAATAAAAAATGCTTAAAATGTCTTTAAGAAGCTGACTACAAATAGATATAATGACAATGTCTTGCCTGACGGAGAGTAGATCTAACAAACAGCATGATTTCTACCGCAGTGCAGTATCAATACTAGGTACAACTTCTACTAGTAGGACAACCCGTGTAAATCCAAAGTAACTCCCCTTTGATATCAACACAGATTTACAATGCTGTAATAGAACAGAATTTGGTCCCTAGTGTGAAATTCACAAGAATATGGTTTGGGAGGAGGATTTACAATTCACTTAAGTTTTTAATTCTGAATATTTTACTTCATCAGAACACCATTAGTTTCACACTATAAAATTATCCCCACAATCAAAATGGCAAGGGATGGGACAAATTGGCTTAGGCAAAATAAGAACCAGACTAAACTTTTGCCCATTCCCTGGACCGAGCCTTTTTCACTGAAATCCCATTTCCAGGAAAATCCAAGATACTGACTACAGCACCGAGCCTTTTGCATCTCTACCACAAAGGTTTCAGAAATGGGAGTCACTGAAATCCAAGTTCCAGAAAAGTCCAAGAGAATGACTGCAGCAGAGACCAGTGCACAAGGGTGAAGCCACTACAGTCCTACCATAGTTAATGAGACGCTGCTGGTAGTAGAAGTTAGGAAGATGATAAAGATAAATGTAGGATAATAAACTTAGGGAAGAAAAAACAAGTGCAAAAATACAGAATAGGAGATAAATGCTTGGCAGCAGCACTGCTGAGAAGGATCTGGGAGTTGTGGTGGATCACCATCGCAACATGAACCAGCAATGTGATGCTTTTGCAAAAAATATATATATATATGCAATTTTAGGTTGCATTAACAAAGGCATAGCGTGCAAATCATGGGAAGTGATAGTACCACTCTACTTGGCTCTAGTTAGGCCTCATCTGGAGTACTTTGTTCAATATTGGCTACAGCTGTATAGAAAGGATGTAGAGAAACTGGAAAGGATCCAGAGGCAAGTGACAAAGATGATCAAAGGGATGGAATGCACGCCATACAAACAAAGGCTTAAGGAACTGGGTATGTTTAGTTTGAACAAGAGGAAATTAAGGGGGTTCATGATAGCAGTCTTCAAATACTTGAAAGGCTGACATAAAAAAGATGGAGAAAAGTTGTTCTCTCTTGTCACAGAGGGTAGGACAACAGGGAGTGAGGGTTCAAACTACAGTGTAGCAGATTTAGATTAAATCTCAGGAAAAACTTCCTTACTGTAAGCACAGTAGGACTATGGAACAGACTGCCTAGAGCAGTCATGGAAGCTCCTTCATTAGAGGTTTTCAAAAGGAGGCTAGATAGCCATCTGTCTTGGATGGTTTAGACACAACAAATCCTGCATCTTGGCAAAGGGTTAAAATAGATTAACCTTGTGGTCCCTTCTAACACTACGATTCACTGTCTAAGAAAGGGATATCAGAGTGGGAGTGGATTTTAGGGAATGTGAGTTTTCCATAGAGGATCCACTACAGAACATGACAAGCAGGAAAAAACTCTTGCTTGGTGAGGAAGATGGCCTTGTGTTCAGACAAACAACTCAAGAGGGCACCAAGAAGGGATGGTTCTAAGTTTTAGATAAGCTTCTGAAATTTGAATCTTTATCCAAACTTTCATCCATGACAAAAACTGGGCTGCATTGGCCTCCCTCCCCAGTTCAGAGCTCCCAGATCTGGGAATAAATTAATGTAACCATTTAAATGGTTAATGTAATCCTTGCATAGCTGCTTCTTTCCTAACCTGGCTTTTCCTGTTCAAGTTAAATGTTATTGGTCAGATGCAATATGCTACATAGTCTTTGAACAAAAGTAATTAACTCTCTTACGCCATTTTTTCCTAAAGAAGTCACCTTGCTTTTTTTTTTTTTATAGGCAAATTCAAAAGATAAATATTTTACAAGTTCACAGTAAATCAAAACAGTAGGCTATAAAAATGAATTAAACGAAGCTCAGAGAACAGTAAATTGATAAATGGAAATGAGTAAAACAAAGGGAAAGTGTAAAAGACAGAAAAATGAAAAGCAGCAATGTAGAAAATGGAAAGTAGTGAAAGATTATCTCTGTGACACTGGGAATTGATTTCTCTGACAGTGAGAACAGAATAATAGAGCACTAAGAACTGAGAAATCACTACTCTAAAAGCCACAGTTTTAAATACCGCATGTAAGGTAAGTCACTGCCTATCAATTCTGTCACTCACATTCTGCAAGTGATTTGTGGGGAGACCAGACAATCATCATATTCAGTTAGAATGTTGATTACTGTCCCCTTTGATTTCTGTCATTTAAAAGTTTCTCTGTTTGTCACATTTGCCAATGGAATAAATATCATTTTGAAGGCAGCTAACTGCTGATACAATGAAAGACTTTACCATTTTGAAAACTCAGATATAGAATAAAAAATAGTTACAATGGGAATATGACAAAATAATTTTTCCAGTTTTTTATTGCTGTTACTATGCTTGAATCTGCAAAAGTAGTTCCACTGAAGCACACATCTGAGGGTAGAATTTGTCCCTTAATATTTTAGCAAAAAAAAACCCAGCTACAGTTATTTTAAACATTTCTCTTAGAAACAATAGGAACATGCATGCATTTCCAGGCTTTATGGTCTAGTCGTGTCTGCAGTTTCAGTCCCTGAAAGTTTTGTTGGCTGTTATGACTTGTGAATTCTTCACAAGTAGCCTCTAACTTGCAAGCATCTGCACACAAAAAGCCCAGTCATACACACATTCAAAACCTAATGTTTTTGCAATTGCTAAGGACTGCATACATTTAGGACAATAAAAGCAGCATTAAAATGTATTAAGGTTATTTCAGTGATGTGCTGCATATATAGATGCTTTTAAATCAAAATCCAATATACCATCCCTCTTCACATTTAGTGTATTGAGATAACACATCTATAAAGTACATAGAGCCAGTTTCAGCCTCATAAATAAATCTCCACTCCTGAAGTGAATAATCTAAACTTTTAACCCTCTGTCATGTGGCATCTGTCTCTGTTACTGAAATTGGATTGGAGGAAAGGCATTCCTTATCTTATTTAGCATGTTAATGGGTAACAGTATGAAAAAGATCACGAAGATGGATAGGGGAGAATAATCAGCAAACCAGACATTGCCATTATGAGACTCTTCATAGACCTGATTGTCCTTTCACCTGCACCAGTGAAAATCAAATGCAACTCAGTTCCATGGCCTTCCACCAGTATAAAAGTGGTGTAAATGTAGAAGGAATTATTTCCTACCTGTCATATTTTAGCTACAGGATAGTCATGTTGTTATTCACAATCCAAGAAAGACTTGTTGAATGGCAAAACATAAATCCTGTACCATTTCTCATATGTCTACCATCTTCAGTCATGATACAAGATATTTAAGTTAAACTGGATATCTAGTAGCCTTGGAATAAATATTTAAAGTTCTTCATTCCTTGACTTCCCTCATATTAACTCAAATCCTCTCCTTCCTCCCTAAAGGATGCATTGTAGGTATTTCTAATTATCATTGTTTTAAAAATAAAAGTAATGTTTACTTTACTGTTTTACGTGTGCAAAAGATTTCTACTTTGTTCTGAGGTGTCTTAGAGAAGGGAATGACCAAAGTGACTTTTTAACTGGTGTGAGTTATTTGCTTTTGGCTTGAGATCTTATCCATCAAATTTCAACCCAGGCTGACTTTGTTTCACAGCCAAGTTATAAAATATAATGGAAATACCACAAGATTCCTATAGAAAGAAATAACCTAGAACTGCTCAAATACTATGGAGGCAGTTAGTAATAACCTTCTAGGATCCGTTGCCATTCATTCCAATTTTCTCCAACATATTTGGGAGTCTTGTTTGTGCCCTAAGCAGTGTCTGATAGTACTGGAAGGTTTCAGATTCAATTTCAGAAAGTATATTAACTGCCAAAAATGATACAAACACAGACATACAAAGTGCATACATTGACTTACCTCCAATATGATAAGCACATAAACGCCTGCTAAGATGACTGATGCAATTGTTACTTGTGTCTCTATATTTGCATGAAGGTACTGATGCTTCATGGAGAGAGGAACAATTGCAGACTCCTGTAGGAAAGCTTGAATGTTTATGGAGATTGCATTACTGTAGGAAAAAAAAAGAAAAGTTCTGCTTCCTTACAGAATGAAATAGCAACGGTCGTATTTTTTTAAAAAATACTGTAAAATTGTTTCATTAGTTGAAATAAAAAATGTAAAAGCATCTTTTATGATACTTGAATACCAGATTGTAAATGCCATGTCTTGGAATATAACTTAAGTCCAGGAAGTGGATAGGATGACCATATTGTAATTACTTTTAAAAAACTAGGAAATTTTATATTTTACTGACAGTTTGAAGAATTACAAAATGATGGAATTCAGTAGTTTTGTTTAAAGAAAAGAAAATATATTTTCACAGCATTCAAGTAATCAATTTATACAAACTTTTATTACAGTTGGTTTCTGCCAACCTGTTAAGTATCTCAAAGATTCTAGTTGTGATAACTTGCTCATTTCGTCTTGAGTTTAAAGGTAGAGTCCAGTTGTATAAGACCTGCAAGAGATTCAGTTTAACAACACCAGTAATTAAAGATCAGTAAAGTGGTGCATGGCTCTGTTCAATTTTTCTACACATTTTTATTTTGGTGTCTACACAGTCGGGTCTAAATTCTGGTATACATCCAAGATGTATGGAGATCATTGACCAATGGAAACTGCCGCCAGAATTTGGTCCTTTACATGGAGAAATGACTATAAAGAACTCAGGAAAAACAGCTTTTGCAGCATTATATATTGCTGCACCTGTGCTGCACACTGGTATGTGGGCAAGTTATCTGAATGCATACTGGAGTGTGTATTTCAAATATGGGTGCAGAGAGTCTCTCTCTTTGGAGCCAAAAGGGATTTAAAGAGACAAAGTCCAGTTAAAAATTGTAGCCCACATTCCTCATTCCTGCTCTGTTCCCTTGTCTCAGAGTAGCAGAACAAAGAAGAAAGAAAGCAGTCTTAAACACCCAGCTGGGGATACCTTTGGAAAAGGAACCTCTGGGGGCATAAAGTCAACATGGATAATTTTTAGCTACCTGCCTCCACCCCAGTGTCCTGGGCAGTCCAGGGAAGTGTCCAGCAAGAGGTGGGTGACTGGAGCAAACTGTACTCTGGCTATTCCAAGCTAGCAGAAAGATCTCTTGGGGATTGTTACGGTTTGCACAAATTATAACATCCCTCCCATCAGTAAGAAAGGCTGGTTTAACAGTATAATTACCTTGACAACATTATGCCCAATGACATTACTTGATGAGCTAATGGACCTGCTTTTATTAACTTATACATAGTAACCATGAGTCTGTATGCAGTTACAATGCTGATGATTAAGGTGTGATGCAACAACAAATCACAGGCCAACCATATACACAGAATCAACGAAAAAAAGTAGGTGTCTGGTCATGGTTATTTTTTAAACTACGTTTCTTCTTTTTATTTTCATGTATTACACATGCAGACAGATTAACACACTTTATAGTATTCTGATGTGCCTCTCCCTTCAGTTAATTATCTCATTTTTTATTAAATCTGTTTGCATAAGTGCAAAAAAAGCACCTTAAGTCTGTTTCTTTGTGTGCTTCTTTCCCCCAAAACCCTCTAGCCAAATTTCACTAATTTGATTTCTTTTTAGACAAAAGCACTTGTATGTTAAGTGTCAGGTCAGAGGAAATTGTCCCCAGAGCTCATTAAATTCCAAAAAGGGATTAAATGCAATGTTGTAAGGTCAAGATAAAATGTAATTTTACTATTTACTAACAACAACATAGCTAATGCTGACATCAATGTACATTTCACAGCAAAAACAAAAATCCATGTCATGTTGACAGAGATAACCCAGTATCAGTAAAAGAAAGGAATCTCAAAAAAAGACGTGACACCAAATTTCCAAAGACAATGATATGTGAAAACCATAACCTGGGGCTGACGTCTCCTTCTAGATCCAGGGTCTTCTATCTGCCCAATTTGCACTACAATGTATTCCTCTGCCCGCCGATCAACCACATCTGCTGCAAAAGGTCCTCCTAGCTCTAACTTCAGCAGAGCGGATTCACGAAAATCTGTAATATTCATAGCTGATGGAAAACCCGTTAAGGGTTAAACTTCCAGTGATAGTTATATAGGATTACACATTATACTGAAATACAGTGTATTACTTAACTCAGAGACGAAAAATGCAATATGAGGCAGTCTCTCAAACGCAATCAAAATTATTCTCAGAACAAAACCTGTGTAAAAAGATTCCTACCCTGTGAAATGCAGCTGTCAGGTAGCATTTTTTTTTTAAACTGTGATGCTAGAAGCCCCCTTCTGGAGCGGCTGGGAACTGTGAATGTGGGAGGCAACTGTAGGCCCACTCCTTCCAGTTTAAGTTAAAGGCTGTTTTGTTGCTGTAAACTTGCAACTAGATGGAAAAATAAGTCATTCTTGTCAGGAACTAACAATAAACAACATTTCCACCAATTACACGGGTCATGACCCACAGCTCCTGAACTCAGGCCTGTAAGGGTCATGGGAAAAGTCACACCTCGTGCTTCCTGCTCCCTGCTCCTGCTTCCCTGGGTTGATTTCCTGGCATCCCGACCCAGCTTGACTCCAGACATCTGACTTGTGGTTCCTAACCTTCAGTTTGTCTCCTGCTTCTGACCTCCTGGTATCCTGACCCACCTGACTCTTGACTCCTGTCTCATGACTGTGGACTCTTGCTTTCAGCACTAGGTCTGGCTGCCAACAACCCAACCATGACAACAGGCTTGAATGACCCATTTGAAATCCCAGCCGCCATCTTCAGCAGGAGGTAATTTTGTGCACAGCTGCGGGCACACATTGAGTTGGGCATCATGTAGACCACTCAGTAAAGATGTATATTCAATGTGCAGCCAACAAAATGTTAGGATACATAAGGAACGGGATGGGAAATACTGAAAACAATATGCTACCATGCTAGTGTAACTAATCTGGAATTTGACTTTTTCACAGTTTCACTTATGAATTTTCAGCTTTGAGGCCATGGTTAAACAAACCCAATGTTTACATTTAAGCACATCATTAAATACTACTTAGATCATGGAACTTATAAAAGTGCTTAAGAGCATTGCTGAAGTAAGGCCCTATCACCTGACATTTAATGGGGGTATTTTACAAAGAGATGTAAAAATGTTGCAACATTTTTACAAATTCATCTCAGGCAATTAATTTGTTTTCCAGAAAGACATTTCACTGCCCATAGTACTGAGAGGATTGAACAAGGAAAGAAAAAAAAACACAACTTAGAATTTTTGAATTGGGGGGAGGGATAGCTCAGTGGTTTGAGCACTGGCCTGTTAAACCCAGGGTTGTGAGTTCAATCCTTGAGGAGGTCACTTAGGGATCTGGGGCAAAAATTGGTCCTGCTAGTGAAGGCAGGGGGCTGGACTTGATGACCTTTCGAGGTCCCTTCCAGTTCTAGGAGATTGGTATATCTCCAATTATTATTATAAAGTATTCTTACTAGTTTGAATACCTACAGGACAGCACTTTATCCCACTTTTAAATAATCTCTAGTGAAATAACTAAAGTTATCCCGGGTTGACCACACTCTGATTGTTTTAATACAGAATGTTTTGGTTTGATATTTGAAGTTTCGACATCTTTACAAAGAATTACAATGTTACACACTCATTAGTTCTCAGCAGAAAGGCTGAATGAGCATGGACACTGAACCACCCTTTGTGTAAAAAAAAAATAGGTTTCTCCAGGTCAGGGTTATTACCTGTGCATAATAAGGAAGCATGTACCTCTGTACCCTGACTTGTGGAGAAAAGACTGCAGTCTCCAGAGCTATCAGAACATCCGACACTTTTCCCAAGCAATGATTCCACTCAAACATTTATTTTTAATTTGTTTAAAAGGGATAATTACACAAGATGATGAATTTAAAAATGCAAAGCAACAATGAAGAAGTCAACAGTTGTTTCTTTAAACAAATTCCAAACAGGAAAATTCAAATACTGTCCCTAGCAAACTTGATATTACATTTCTCTTTTCCATTGCTGCAGTTTTCCAAGGTAGCTTGCTGTCACGATTTCCAAACCCCAGTGCAATGGCACAAATCTTTATTGAAACCATATCAACAGCTCTAATGAGAGGCATTAATTATTGTCCTTCAGAAGTCTTGCTGACCTGCATTCGTTAACCTAATGACTTGGGACACCTTTGACAGTCATTATGTACACCATTATGAGTGCAGCCAATAATTTATTTCTACAAAAAAGCTTCAGGTGCATATAATTATGGCACCTTCCTGCCACACAATACATCTAACATAAATCCTGTAATTATACAGATGACACATTCAGGAGCTACTACGGAGAAAACAAAGTCATAAGAAAAAGGAAAACTTATTTTCAAGGTATGCACAGTGGTGCCTTCATACAAAATAGTTTCTTCCTACATAGCTTTATTTTTCATTTGTCACTGTTCAAACATGAAACCATAAGGAAAAAGCCCTAGCAAGAAGGTCCTATATTTGATTGCACATGAAACTTAATAACTTTCACAGGTCTAAGTTGAGGAACTTAGATTGAAATCCCATTGGGGTTACCTCCTTCCAAACAATACTCAGAATCTCATCTTTTTTCCCCAGTTACGTCACTGCAGATCATAGCCTGCATCTAAGATACAATCTGATGTTCTCAAAACACTTTTGCTGTGGAAAACTACAGCCATGTTTCTATGAGTCAAACTGGGACCGTTTTCAAAGGTCTGATTTTAATTATGTCTGTTCATTTTAATGATTTCAATGTCTTGCTTACTGAATTCATTTCAGAAGCTTGTCAAAGCAAAGAGATGAACAAAACATTTGCAGGGAAAGACCCAACTCACACTGAGCCTGGGTTCAAGGTTCATTATAGTCTGTGCACCTGGAGAGAAGTTTTCCCAATAGGGGAAACTGGCAATTTCCTTTCCACCCAACAAGCCCCAAGACTCTTTCTTACTACAGCTCCCCTGCCACAAAGCACAGCCCCTGCTAGTGGCACCAGCCTCTTCCTGGTGGGGGGGTTGAGGTGGACCTTAGCTGCCCCTTACATGGGGCCCGCCCCAGCTCCTCTTATTCCCCCCCCCCCAAAGACCCGCCCTCAGCCAGGCCAGAAGCTGGAGCCAGGCCGTAATAAGAGCTCTCCAGGGAGCCTCCACCTGCCCTGGGCAGCGTGTCCTGAGAGTGGGAACACTAGCTGGGGATTGCTCTCAGGCATCTCAGCCCCTCACCCAGGGCAGGTGGAAGGTCCAGGGTTCCCCACAGCAGCCCAGGTTCTCTCGGTGGCTCTTACCACAGCCTGGCTCTGACTTCTGGCCTGGCCAGGAGATGGGACCTCAGGGGGAACAGGAGGAGCAGGGGGTGGGGCCATAGTTCTGGTGCCGGTAGTGCCCCCACTTCTACACAGGTTCTGGCACTCCTGTGGGGGTCCCCAAATTGGCCTGGGCCCATATGATAATCCACTGCTGAGCACACCAGGAATCCCAGGGTTCTTCTGGGAGTACAGGAAGTATTCTGATTCCTACTTCACCCACACATGTACACCCCTCCTCCTTTGCTATGGCTAGCAGTGCATGAAGTCTACAAGGCATCCCATAATGTTTAGCAAAGTGCATCAGAAGACCTAAGGGGTTCCAACGTAACTGCATGCTAGGAACTCTGGGGTTTCACTTTGTAGCATGTATAGTTGTTAAAGTATCAGAGGAGTAGCCGTGTTTGCTGCTTTTACAGATCCAGACTAAGAGTCCTGTGGCAGTTTATAGACTAACAGACATATTGGAGCATGACCTTTCGTGGTTGAATACCCACTTCGTCGGATGCATCCGACGAAGTGGGTGTTTACCCACGAAACTCATGCTCCAATACGTCTGTTAGTCTATAAGCTGCCACAGGACTCTTTGCTGCTTTTATAGTTGTTAAAGAAACCCTGAAACTTCCCTTACTAACTCTCTCAGCCATATGAGCTACTGACCCTCAACTGAGCAAAGAACTGGATACAGCAGAAGCCTGGTACAGAGAATCAGGCCTCTTGTCATCTCAGAAGAGACCTTGGATTGAAAGGGAGGCAACTTTCAAGATTATCCTTTCCACAGAGATCAAAGATGAGAGCAATGGCTAGCAGGGTCCCCACCAATAGTAGGAGTGGGGCCACAGCCACACATTATCTGGGTGCTCCTCTAAAGGTGATACCAGGGATGTGGGGGGAGGAATGAATGAAGGGAAGCTATGAGTTGGAGGTTTCTTGTGGGATGGAGGGAAATGTTTCCTTGGAGGCTTCAGTTTGTTAAAGTTCAAAGCTCGCTCTTTGCCTAATATTTGTACTATTAATGCATTTATGATTCAATCCTGTAGGGTGCTGGGCACTCTGGCCCCAATCCAGCAAAGCGCTTGGGTACATGCCTAACATTAAGCATATGCCTCAGTTCTTTACTGGATCAGAGCTAGAGGGCTCAGCACCTTGCAGACAGTACAAATGAGTACAAGGGGACACTTAACATTTGTTCTGCAGCAGGAAATCTCAGGAGTGCACTGATTAAACAGAGCTATGGCAATAAAACAAACCCCAAAAAGACAGACACAAAAGATGAGAGATGCAACAGGATTTTTTAGTCAGTCACCAAGACTATTGTATCTAAGAATGGGGCGAGGGGTGAGTTGGTTGATCGTTGCTCAGGGAAAGGAAAAACCCTTTTGATATTACTGATGAACATCTGCCCCCAGCTCTTCAAGGCATTATGATTAAAAGGTTTTACAATGACCTCTGCCTGCTCCGTGACTGAAGTAATTGCAGTGATCATTCAATCTTTGATTTCAAAACTCATGCAGCTTCAGCCATAATCACGGTAACTAACATCCTCAACTTCTCGCTCTTCTTTTTCCCTTCTCATTAGCTTATCTTTTTTTTTTTTCAATGTCACCCCTTCCCCCATACACTGAAAAACTCTAAATAGTTTTGTTGAAAATCACTGATCAGAAACACTTTGGCCTCATATCTTACTGGTCAATTTAAGAGATAATTATGAATTGCTCAGAACTTAGCCACAGGACGAACCTCAAATATTGCTAGTATCTATACTGTGGTAGCACAAAGACACCAACCAAGTTGGGGGCCTCATGTGCTGAGTACTGTATCAACACATAGTAAATGGCACTCCTTGCTCCAAAGATCTTACAATCTAAAAGACAAGATATAATAGGTGGATGAGACAAACAAATGGGTCAAGGAAGATGGACAAGAACAGGAAGACATGTTATATGAAGAAAACTGTAACTTAACTGGCATCACAGAGATGTGGTGGGACAACTCACATGATTGGAGTACCAGCAATGAGGGATATAGCTTGATCTGAAATGATAGGTATAGGTGGGGAAAGGAGGCAGTGTTGCATTGTACATCAAGAATGTATACACTTGCTCTGAGGTCCAAGGGCAAGTGTTGAGTCTCTGTGTGAGTATAACAAGGGGAAAGAACAGTGCGATGTTATGGTGGGGGTCTATAACAGACCACCAAATCAAGAAGAGGAAGTGGATGAGTCATCCTACAAGCAGGTAACAAGATTAGCTAATGCACATGATCTAGCATTAATGGCGGATTTTAACTTCCCTGATATCTGTTGGAAGACTATTGCAGCAAAACCTAATACATGCTGCAAATTCTTAGCATGCGTAGGGGACAGCTTTCTGATCCTGAAAGTTGAGGAAACAACTGTGGGGGGGTGTCTATATTTTGGATTTGGTTTTGATCAACAGTAATGAATTAGTTGCAAATGTGAAGGTGGTCGGGAACTTGAGAGGAAGAGATTGTGATCGGAGAGAATTCAAGATCCTAGGGAAAGAAGGAGATGAGAACAGCAAAACAGGGACACTGGACTTCAGAAAGTCAGATTTCAACCAACTCAGAGAACTAGTAAGCAAGGTCCTGTGGAAAGACTAATTAGAAAGAAAAAGAGTCAAAGGGGGCTGGCAGTTCTTAAAAGATGTAACACTAGAAGCTCATCATCAAGTTATTGCAACGCAGAGGAAAGGTAAGAGCCACAGGAGGTCAATGTGGCTGCATAAGTTGCCTTTTAGCTATCTAAAAAGGAAAAGGGATACATACAGGAAATGAAAGGAGGACCCTGTCACCAAGGAAGTATACATGAGAATAGCAAGAGCGTTTAGGGAGAAAAATCACGAAAGTCACAGCTGGCAAGGAATGTTAGAGATAACAAGAAAGGGTTCTTCAAATATGTCAGACAAAAAAGAAAGATAAGGGATGGTTGGGTCTGCTGCTCAATGGAGAAGGTGAGCGGGTAATGGAAAACGATATGAGTACAGAGCTGCTCAATGCCTACTTTGCTTCAGTCTTCTCACACAAAATAACATGTGACCGGACGACTAGTAAAATTACCATAGACAATAAAGGGGAAGGGATGCAGATCAGGATAAGTAAAGAATACATCAGACCAATTTGAATGAATTCAAATCAGCAGGGCTGGCTGCTATTCACTTGAGGAATTCACTGAAGGAATTAGCTGAAGAAATCTCGGCACCGCTAGCAATATTTGCAAACTCATGGATGACAGGAAAGGTCCCAGAAGACTGGAGAAGGGCTAACATAGTGCCCATCTTTAAAAAAAGGCAGGGGGGAAAGGAGGAGCTGGGGAACGATAGACCAGTCATCCTGATTTCAATACCTGGAGCAATGTATAAAACATTCAATTTGTGAATACCTGGAGGATGAAGGGGTAATCACTAGCAGCCAACGTGAATTTACCAAAAACAAATCATGCCAAACCAGCTTGATTTCCTTCTTTGACAGGGTAACTGATTTGGTGGATAGGGGGAATGCGGTGGACATAATACACCTGGATTTGAGTAAGGCTTTTGACAGTCCCACATGACATTCTGATATCTAAACTGGAGAAATGTAGGCTACACAGAACTACCATTAAGTGAATACATAATTGGTTAAACAACCGCAAACAAAGAATAATTATTAATGGAATGATGTTGGATTAGAGAGAGGTCTCAAGTGGGGTTCCACAGAGATCTGTTTTGAATCCGGTGTTGTTTAACATCTTTATTAATGACCTGGATATAGATATAGAGAGCATACTGATCAAATTTACAGATGACACAAAGCTGGGGCGGGGGGTTGCCAATACTTTGAAGAAAGAGCTAAAATTCCGAGTGATCTTGATAAATTGGAGAACTAGGCTATAGACAACAAAATGAAATTCAACGAAGACAAACGTAAGGTGCTACACATAGGGAAGAAAAGCCAAATGCACAAATACAGAATAGGGGCGGGGGAAACTGCTGACAAGGATCTGTGTAGTTGTGGTGGATCACATCTTCAACATGAGTCAGCAATGCGATGCTGTTGCAAAAAAAATATATTTTTTCAATTTTAGATTTAACAGAGTCGTAGCATGCAAGTCACACGATGTGATAGTACCACTCTACTCAGAGCTGGTTAAGCCTCAAATAGCTCACTAATGTATAGAAAGCATGTAGAGAAACTGGAAAGGATCCAGAGGCAAGTGACAAAGATGATCAAAGGGATGGAATGCAAGCCATACGAACAAAGGCTGAAGGAACTGGGTATGTTTAGTTTGGAAAAGGGGAGATTCAAAGGGAACATGACAGAGGTCTTCAGATACTTGAAAGGCTGCCATAAAAAAGGTGGAGAAAAATTGTTCTCTCGTCACAGAGGTCAGGACAATGTGTTCAAGCTACAGCATATAAGATTAAATCTCAAGAAAAGCTTTCTAACAGTAGGGCAATGCCTCAGAAGGTTGTGGAAGCTTCTTCACTGGAAGTTTTTAAAAGGAGGCTGGATGGCCATCTGTCTTGGATGGCTTAGACACAACAAATCCTGCATCTTGGCAGAGGTTTAGACTAGATGACCACTGTGATCACTTCTAACCCTACGATTATAGTGTGCAGTGTGTAGGTAACAAAAAATAATCAGATGTGCTCAATTCTTAGCCAGTTGGGGGCAGTAATCACAACTCACCACCTGCTTTGTCATTATTAGAGTCCAGTTATAGAAGAGGTGACTTTGACGGGGGCTTTGAAGGACAAGGAAATGGCATTACTGAGTCTGACTGGAAATTTCCCCAATGTATGGCAGCACTGGCAAAAGAGAAAGTACAAAGGTCCTTGAGGGGGAAGTGGACAAACAGGTAATCAAGGCTGCTATCATCGGCAGAGCAAAGGTGGGAGCTGACAGCTCGATAAGCTAAATATGAGGTCTTGTGGGAAAGAAGTGGCTCAAAGCTTGGAAGAATTTGAAGGAATCTCAGAACTGCAATGCAATGGAAGGTGTGACAGTTATTACCTGCAACACTTTTCTTATAGGAGCCAAACATTTCTAGTTAAAGAGAGAAGCATTCAACTAAAGATAATTGTAATAGGTGTGACAAGGTAAATAAGTACTATGCCAAAGAAACAGACTCTTCTTTAAACGAGGGGGAGGTGGTATATGGTTGGATTGCACAATTCCTTTTTAGCATACAAGAATCCCAATTACTTTTTCATTTCAGAAACCCTAGTTCTATTATGGTGCATTGATTTGCTCCAGACCTCTGTTCTCTATTGCTTGCACAACATACAAATTCGTATAGATCAGGGCAAAAGTTATTAGAAACACAGCATGAAGAGAAGCACGGTAATGAATGTGGAGAACACCTAGCATTTCAGAACATCCTACAAAACCAAAACTTATTTTCATTATGGGAGAAATGCAGAAATACTTGTCTTGGTAGTTCACAGTTTTCTAATTAATGAACTCAGATCATTTGTGAATACTGATGACTGTACAGTCACAGTAGGCCAAAAAGCCTTGTGTATTAGGAGTATTCACCCCTAAACTGAGAAGCACTACGTTTTGCTAATGCATCACTGTATCTTTTCTGCTATTTTTAAAACCCAGTTCCCAAAGGTTTATCTTCTTAATTACTGATACTTTGCACTTACCTGCCTTTCATTCAAAGATTTGAAAATATTTCACAAACACGACACAACAGCGTAGGGTGACCAGACAGCAAGTGTGAAAAATCAGGACGGGGGTGAGGGGTAATAGGATCCCATATAAGAAAAAAAACAAAAATTGGGACTGTCCCTATAAAATCCTCTGCAAAAGAGGGCCTACTGCCGTGCACCGGCACAGAATACCTCTTGTGGCTGAATGAGCTTTTAAATCTATAAGTCACAAATGATTAAAAAAAAAAGGAACAGCACTATCACCATTTTGGAAATTTAATTTGAATCAGGGCCAGTACGGAAACCAAATGCATTAGTGATCAAAATCGTACTAAAGCAAATCTTACAGACATGGAAAATCTCCACCAAGTCACTGGAGGGGTTGGTTTTCTGGTATTGCTTTTGACAGCTGCAGCCTAGCTACCTCAGTGCTGTGTGCTAGATGTGCCTTGGTGAAATGGGCAAAAGCAAAGAGAAGCAGCAGTTCAGAAGGAGGGACATAGATGATGATGGGAAGAGAGACAACTAGGGTTAACACAGGTGAGGAACAACAATAGAAAGAAAGGGAAGGAGGGAGAGAAGATGGAAAAGAGGTAGTCATAGGTAAAATGAAAAGTGGAGAACATCCATCTCAGTAGAAACATCCTACTGCCAGAGATGGGAAGTACTGCCTCCAACAAAACTAATTCTGGTGCTGAGAGACAGTGGGCATGACAGGGAAAACCAAAAACATCGAACTGAAGCTGGAAAAGTGGAAAAAATACAAAAGGGGAAGAAGAAAGAAGGGTATCACTCTTTTGGGGCATGAAAATGCTTCCAAATTCTTGGTTTTTCACTGAAAATATTTTTCATTAGAAGTTTTCCAACCATCTCTAGAGTGTATAAGCCTCTGCATTCCTACATCAGCTACATTTTGCTTTCAAAACTTTAGCTCTTTCCTCTATTTCTCTCCAGCACAGTTAATTTTGAATTAGCGGTACTGGCAGTGCCTGCATAGACCTTCCTGTCAGAACTGAATCATTATTATTTTTCACTGATCTCTGCCCTTTCCAAACACAGAAGACAACAGAGTCAAATCTAGAGAGAGAAGTTCTGTACCTGGACTCTATTCCTACTAACCTTTGTGAGCAAATTTTTCACTCACATAGAGACTGACCTTGTGAGACAGCAAGCTCCTCACAAGATCAGACGTTTACATGAGTACAGACATCAACGGGAGATGCACCCTTGAGATGAGAACAGGGCCATGTGTTTCTAATTCACAAAACAGCAGATATTAAATTGAAAAACGTGCCAGGGCTGCCACCAGAGATTAACTCAGGGACCTCCAGAGCCCAAAAAAGAGTCTCTACAGCTTGAGCTAACGAGCCAGTGTCACAGACATAGCTGCCCCGTAGCATCCCTTGCTGGCAAAGCATGGCACTAGGGATGTTCCCTGCCTCAATTCCCCCTCACCTGGGTTTTCTGTGTCTCAGCTCTCTGGCTAGGTCACTCTCAGAGTTCAATTGCTTTCTGGGCCAACAAAAGTTCACATAAACAAAAGGTTCTTTCTTGTTGTTTGGGCTCCTCTTCAGCCCATCCTCTGGGCTCAGTTCCCAGCAGTCTCTCTGCTCTGGGATAGAGTGCTGACTCCCCACGCTGCTTTCCCTGGAGTCCCCTCTCAGCCTCAGCCTCTCTGGGCTACCTTTCAGTCTTCCCTGCTCTGGGAGAGTGCCCTGACTCGGGAGTCTTTCCAGAACCTACTTAAGGGCCTTTCACAGGACCCCAACTTGCTCCCTGTGGTTCCTCCCTCTGAGTTCTCTGGCCTTTTTACGAGGTTCAGGTGTTAATCAGGCTGTAACCTGACCCCAATTAATCTTACTGCCTCAGCTGAAGGCGGCTAACTATGGCATAGGTGAGACTAATTGAACAAGGCTGCCTAACCCCAGGAGTCCTGGCCCTGAAAGGGTGGGCATCCCATCACAGTCAGGCTCTTCAGTGGAGATCTGTAACAGATCCTCATCTTTTGTAGGCCAGGCTCAGAGGATACGTAATACACACTGTCTAGTGGGATGCATAAGTTCTCAGAGCAGAGACCTTTCCTATTGGTCCCTAATTCACCATTCACATATGTAGCACTCTAGAACTAATATGGCAAACAATAATAATATAGAAGAAATGCAGTCATTCCAAAGTATGGCCTCTTCAGTAGAATTCAAGAGAAACAAATACATAGAATCTTAGGACTGGAAAGGACCTCAAGAGGTCATCTAGTCTAGTCATCTGCACTCATGGAAGGACTAAGTATTATCTAGACCATCTCTGCCATCCTGATAGAGATTCCACAACTTCCCTAGGCAATTTATTCCAGCACTTAACCACCCTAACAGCTGGGGAGTTTTTCCTAAACCGCCTTTGCTGCAATTTAAGCCCTATCTTCAGAGGTTAAGAAGAACAATTTTTCTCTCTCCTCCTTCTAACAACCTTTTATGTACTTGAAAACTTATGTCCCCTCTCAGTCTTCTCTTCTCCAGAATAAACAAACCCAATTTTTTCAGTCTTCCCTTCAATCTAGACCTTTAATCATTTGTGTTGCTTTTCTTTGGACTCTGTCCAATTCATCCACATCTTTCCTGAAATGTGGTGCCCAGCTCTGGACACAATACTCCAGCTGAGGCCAACTCAGTGTGGAGTAGAGTGGAAGAATTACTTCTCGTGTCTTGCTTACAATATTCCTGCTAATACATCCCAAAATGATGTTTGCTTTTTTTGCAAGTGTTACAGTGTTCACTCATATTTAGCCTGTGATCCGCTATGACCCCCAGATCCCTTTCCACAGTACTCCTTCCTAAGCAGTCATTTCCCATTTGTATGTGTGCAACTGATTGTTCCTTTCTAAGTGGAGTACTTTGCATTTGTTCTTCTTGAATTTCATCCTACTTACTTCAGACCATTTCTCCAATTTGTCCAGATCATTTTTAATTTCAATCCTATCCTAATAATGATACCATGTATTACCTGCAAGCCTGGCAGTGCTTATTAATCTTTCAGTCTGTATGTAGATGTTCATTCCCTATAGTCTAATACTTAGATTTCAAGGTACTAAAAACTCAGATTCAACACCAGAATATTGGTGCATTTAATCATTCACTAAATGTTCATGTATAATGAACAGCTCACATTAGTAGTAATAGAAGCATCACATTAAATGTCTTCCCTCCTCACCCCCCCCCCCCCGCATAGGTTCCAAGCAGTGGTGCCAATTAGAGGTGTCAGGAGTGGGGAAATGAAAGAAATGCCCCCCTCCCCTCAAGGTTTTGGCACTTGCTCAAAGTTCCATAGGCTATGAAGCTGGGGAGGGGGGAGATGCTCCAAGCACTTTTAAGTAGTGGTCCCCTACTACATCAGTACGGCTGCTGTTGGAGCAGTCCAGAGCATTGCTCCAGCTGTGTGGTTGCAACGTCACTGAAATTTGACCCAGCCAGCCCTCTGTCCAGACAGAAGGGCAACTGGGCCAAATTTCAGTGGGTGTCATTGTGATCTGATGCATGGTGTCACACCACCACTCAAATCTGACCAAACTGCCACTCTGTACAGATGAAAGGGAACTAGTTTAGGGATTTTTCTGTCATTGTGACCTTATACCTCTGTTTACATTTTGCATATTGTGGTCAGGTTTCATTATGAACTTCAGTTCCCTTTTTAAGACATGAGTAGGTGTCAAGTGGTGTCCAGTTGAAGAAATAGGAAAATCAGGCCTTTGCACAATTCATTATCATTTAGATAAGTTACTATGGAAACAAGTTTGTGAACAAATTAATTTGCTACCATAAGGGCAGTTAGGTAGCATCACAGACTCTAAGGAAATAAATCGTAGTAATCAGCAAAGCAGCCATCTTGTATCAGCTTATCAGTATAACCAATGACCACACTGCTCTCTGATTATTAAACAAACGAAAATGATAAAGGATACAGTAGCTTTCCAATGGTGACACAGCCAACATCTGCCAGGGTGCTCCTTGATCTGGATAAGTGCTAAATAAAATCTACGACAAACAAAAAATGGGCATACATTGAATTGTTACAGAGTTGACCTATCTCACCAGTCTGTCTCAAAAAATATATGAAATGGCCTTTCTTGAACCTTATAAACAAATGCATAATTCACAATAATGTTTTCAGGTATATTTAATTCCAGTTGCTGATATTTCTCAAACTTAAAACCAGGCCTGTGACTCTCAAAAAGAGTGAGTGGTATTGAGATGTAATCCTTCACCACATTTAAACTAGCAAAGTCATACATTTTGTTTATTGTAATCAAGTCTCTCCCAGGACCAAGTTGCAGGCTAGTTTTAAGGAACTGTCTGGAAAGTTAGGCCCAAATCCTGCCCTGTCTGAAGGGAAACAAATGCTTATTGTGCCCTCTGCTACAGGAATCCTGCCAAGTAGAAAAAGATTCCTTATGTCAGGCAAGCAGATAATTTCCAACCCTCCAAAACACTTGCAGAGCCTTGCAGCCTAACAGTTCACAGATTCCATTAGGACTGTCTAAACAGTCAACAGCATCAATCTGACAACTCAGCTGCAGACATCCCCCCTCAGCCACCTCCCCTGCTATTCCTCTAGCTTCTCTCCACTAGAACACTGTGACTGCTACCGAATCCTGGATCAGTGTCTCCCTCCATTCTTTTTCTGCCTCCACCTTTCAAGTGTTCAATTTGTTTCATTATAGTACAGCAGGGAGCAACAGAGCCAGGAAAGGAGACACTTAATTCGGGAACTGGCTGCCTCCACCAGCACTGTTGATCAGTTAATATGAAGCAAGGAGGATGGAAAAACCAGGATAATCATGAAAAAAAGGAGGAGAGAAAATTAGGATCCTGGAAGGGAAAGAGTGAGAGGAGAGAACTAGAATCAAGCAGTGGACTAGAGTGGGGATTTGAGGAGAGATGAGCTACAGCTCATTAGAGATGGAAATTAAACACACACACACACACACACACACACACACACAGCATTTACAGGCAAGAGACACTTGTGGACAGGGAAAAGAGACAGGAGTATTAGAACAATGAAAAGAGGAAGAAGGAAAGAGCAGAAATTATAGAAGGAGAAGACAGAGGAGGATGAGGAAAGGGTGCTAGAGACAGAGAGAGAGGAATTAGAATTAGGGCATCAGGTAGAATGGGAGAGATTTTTAAGAAGGGCTGGGTCTGGGGGAACTAGCTAGAATACAAAGCTCTATACTATTTTCACCCTCCCAGCTTTATTCCTGGGACAGTTTCTCTGCCTTCTCCAATGGCTGCTAGAGTGCAGCCTTCTGCAGCTCCCCTCCCTGTGCTAGCTGACCAGAAGTGATACCGACAGCCACATTTTAGCAGCCATTGGGGAAGGCAGAGAGCCCACACGAGGTTTTGCAGGGCCTGTTTTCCACTCTGCAAGGAGTTCCATGAGAGTCTGAGGAGGAAAAGGAGGAGTTAGTGTGGACATTTTGACAGAGGAAGAAGCTGACCCCTGATGGCCCCCAGCGGTACTTGAGGAGCCATCTCAAAATCATTATACACCTGCCAGTGACATACATGCTAATTAACTGGACCTGCCTCCTCCCCAAGCTCCCTTGGGGGCACAGTATGTAGCATGTGGGACAGTGTTAACAAGAGACCTGTGCATCTTTTTGCCCATTGATCCTCACTCCCCTGAGAGGATTAAATTTAGCCTTAAGTTACAGTAATTCCAATTTAAAATCATTACACTGATTTAATTCTAATTTATTAAATGAAAGAATGTTGCAAATCCAATACTTACAGAGCACACCACTACAAAGATAAAAAGGGTTGAAACTTTTAGGAATCTTAAACAGCATCTGAAAGGTAAGAATAATGTTACTTATACAAACTTTATAAAAAACATTATTTGTGTTTGATCATAAGAAAATTTTTTAGATAGAAAACAACATGATTAGCCAGAGAACTCTATGGGGAAACAGACTACGGAATACAGGCACTAAAATGCAAGCAATTGTCTATTGCCATTCCAGAGCCCAATCTTGTCATCCTTACAAATACAAAGCTACTTTTGAAGCAGCAAAGAATCCTGTGGCACCTTATAGACTAACAGACGTTTTGTAGCATGAGCTTTCGTGGGTGAATACCCACTTCTTCGGATGCAAGAAGAAGTGGGTATTCTTGCATCCGAAGAAGTGGGTATTCACCCACGAAAGCTCATGCTACAAAATGTCTGTTAGTCTATAAGGTGCCACAGGATTCTTTGCTGCTTCTACAGAACCAGACTAACACGGCTACCCCTCTGATACAAAGCTACTTTTGACATCAGTGGAGTTTGCCTTGTATAAGAACTTCAAGTTTGGGCCCTAAATACATTTTACTCATTACACAAGAGGCACACTGTCATGGCTGACTTCTCCAAAATTTGATCATTCCCTCAAAATATTTCTAATACGTACCCTGAAAATTATTGAAAAAAAATCGTAGTTGTAAGACGGGAATAGACATTTGGAGTCCCGCAATAATCAAATTATCTCTTTAAAACATCACCAGTTTCTGGACATTCACAGATAAACTATCAGAACCTTGGTTTTGATTTATATTTTACATTATCACAGTGAGTCTGAGTACACTGAACAATGACTTATTTTTAAAAGATTCAATGCCATCAAATATGCTAAAAATCTCAGGAAAATATTTAGTATGTCAAACCATGCTTGTTTTAAATTAAACTATTTTCTATTAAAAATTTGCATTTTCCAGTAATCAGTTTTTACATTTACCATTTAAAAACTATGCCCTTGTGTCTTATACGTGGGAGCTCTCTCTCTCTACTAATTATTTTTCTATTTGTCAATACTATATGTAAAATCAATGTGTGACAGAAAATATACCCCAGGGTTCACACCCTACATGCTACTGGAATAATGTTTGTACAAGGTATGCCTTGTGAGGTATCAATAAATATCTCATAACTTGCTGATAAATAATATCATGGCAAAATGCACATAGCAACATTATATGTAAAGTTTGACTATAAGCTGAAATCATGACTGAAGTATGTTTTCCAGATAAGTCTGAGGAGTGGCCAAACTAGTTGCCGAGAGAGGGCAAGCTGACACCTCAGACAGGTGGAAACAAGGCTGATGAACCATTACCTGCTAAGTGGCCAGTATTTGGCAAGGAAGGGGGCAGAGGGAAAAAATCTATATCTTAGCAAAGAAACAGCATGGAGTTTCCTTCACTAGACTGCCTGTCACCTTGATCCCAGCTGGAAATGCTTCTCAAATGGGGGACAGGACTACCAAAAGAAGGGGCAGACACCCCAAGACACCCTCTCTCTCTCTCTCTCTGGTATCACTCCTAAGAGGACAAAGGAAAACAGAAGTTGGACTTTGGGGGAAGGGTGGGTCCTGACCAGAAGAGTTTGGTCAGAAACCTTGCTCGAAGCATATGGTGATAAACCTTTGAATCTAATATAGTTTGAAGTTAATAAACTTGTTTTAGTGTTTTATCTAATCCAGTGTGTTTGAATTGGAGTGTCTGGGTAACTCTATTTATAATAATAAGCTGCCATATTATTCCCTTAAGGAATAACAGACTTAATATATTTGTACTGTCCAAGAGAGGGCTGGGCAGTACAGGACATACATTTCTGGGGGACAGTCTGGGAATGGGGGTGTGTGTTGAGGTCACCCCGCAGTATAAGTCAGGGTATGGCTACACTTGAGAGTTGCAGTGCTGGTGGAGGCTTTCCAGCGCTGCAATTAGTAACTGTCCACACCTGCAGGGCATATCCAGCACTGCAACTCTCTGGCTGCAGCGCTGGCTGTACACTTGGGTCTGCTTGGGGTATAACGATTGCAGCGCTGGTGCTACAGCGCTGCTCGTAAAGTGTGGCCACACACCAGCGCTGTTATTGGCCTCCAGGGTATTAGGAGATATCCCAGAATGCTTTTAACTAAATTACTCTCTTTGTTTTATTATGCTGCCTCTCTTTGTTTTGTTGTGAACTCGGGGCTCTGGGAGCTGCTTATCTAAAAAACAAACACAGCTCCTGTTTGCTGTGATCAATCTGTAACTGACTGTGAACAATCAAATGAGATAACCCACTACCTTGCTGTGAATGAGGCAGGCAGGGGGATGAGTGTTTGCTTGAGGATAGAAACAGCGGGGGCAGGGTGGAGAAAGGGAGTCCATTGGAGCAGCTGCTTATCTGGTCTGCAGGCTGTTTGCAGTTAAGAGTAAGGGGTCGGGAAAATTTTCTGATTTTGCAAGGCAGGGAGCTGATACACAGTGTCGGCTCCAAAAATCCACTCTCTCTCTCTCCCCCGGTCCCTGTCACACTCCACCCCACCCCTCTCTTTTGAAAAGCACGTTGCTGCCACTTGAACACTGGGATAGCTGCCCATAATGCATCACTCCCAACAGCGCTGCAAAAGCTGCAAATGTGGCCACACTGCAGCACTGGTAACCATGAGTGTGGCCACATACCAGCACTTTCCCTACACAGCTGTATGACCAGCGCTGTAACTCCCAGCGCTGCAACTCTCAAGTGTAGCCATACCCTAAGGCTGATGAGAGCCAGGGTTTAACTGTCAGGCTGGAATTACACACAGACCCTCAGCATGTGGCTTGCCCGCTGGAAGGCTGTTTGTGAGTGGCCCAGGTGGGAGCTACTACAACAAAGCATTATAAAGGCACCCAAGGACAGGGGTGACACAGCCCCCACTAGTCTGGACTGTGCCCCGGGTATGTCACAGTGTTTTATATTCACATTAGCAATGGGTTCTGCTGTGTAATTTGTCTCTTAAATCTCTCCATTAACTAAAACCATGGATGTCTCCCTAGTATTTTAGCTAAAAGTAAACATTAAAAAATCGGCTGCCTTCCTGATAGAATGCCAAGTGAGTGGGTTGCTTTAAGCCTGATGGTGGCAAAGAGAAAAACATTCCAAGACACTAGAATTAGTTGAGAAGGCTCTAGTTCAATAAACAGCTGCATTAAGAGAGTCATTTGTGTAATAGAAAACTAAACTAGACAAGTTTCAAAAGATTCAGAAGTCATATTTGAATCATAGTGGAAATAAGTCCTAGGATCAAGATCACTCATGGGAAAATTAGAAACCATGTAGGTGGCCACAGAGTGATCCAAGCCGCAAGGCAGTGGAGAAGCAGGCTCAGTCTATTTAAAATCTTTCATCTAGAAACATCAAAGTCCAAGCTATTGAAAAATGAAAAATAGCAGAACAAAAAAGGTTTGAAACTCAAGGCAGCAATGACCAATTTTAAGTTACAAAAGCAATTACCAGCACCTCAGGATTGATAATACGTGTGAGCTACAACCAAGTAGGATGTGTGAAGAACACCCAGTACATGTCTTTAATTATATATTTTGTTTCTCTCTCCCACATCTATTCTCTACCTCTTAACAACACACTACTATTTACGTACTTTGTTGGAATTTTTTAATATTTTACAAATTATTAAAGCCCTGTTCAGATTATTTTAGATTTAATGCATTTGATAAATCTTCAGTCTGCACTTTCAAATTATGTTTCAACAGTTCTTATTGAAACAAGAAACATGATGACAACTACATTGGAAGATACAATAGAAATCAAGAGGCGTTAATTGAGAAGTCCATAACTACTTGTCCTTAAATAACAAATTCATCCTCAAGAGCTGACAAGATATAATTAGGAGCTTCTGAAAAATGTTATTTTATTGATGAAGCATAGCATTTGGGGGAGAGGGTTGTTTGGTTGGTTGGGTTTTTGGCACTTAGTATTACAGGAGCAGTGCTTTTAACAGCTTACAAACCAGAAATGATCAGCCTTTGACTTAACCATATTTGGCAACCTGTGTCTTGCATTACGATTCTAATCTGGCATAGAAATGCAAGTACAAATTCTGTGCCAGATTCTATCCTGATTTATACCCCCAGGGGAATCCCATTGGACTTCAAGGAGCCTCATGAGGTGCAAATCTGGGCAGAATTTCCCCTTCTGTCTCTAAACTTAGTGATTGTGAGCCACATCCTCAGCTAGTAGCTCCATTAATGTCAATGGAGCTATGCTGATTTATACCAGCTAAGGATCTGGCCCTTTATGTATATTCAACAATACGGCAAAATATCTCATAGGAAAATCCACCAAGGAAATATAGTACTTTCCTAAAATGTAAACTTATGTAGTTTTGCAAATGATTATGTAAAGGAACCAAGCAGGACTGAAACAACATCAAATGTTGGCTCAAGCTGCTAATATTGCAAAGAAACAGTGCTGTTATAGTTGTCATTATTTATCCAAGCTGTGCTAACTGTAGCCAATACAGTTAGCCTACTTTGCTTATTCAACAACAATGGAGAATAGGGAAAATCCCGTGTTATTTAAATATCCCTAATTAGAACTGGAAAATAAACATGAAGCAGTGAGCTAAAACAAAGTACATTGTGTGATTTAGCCAAATAACGTTTTGTAACAGAGTGGCAGACTCTAGAAACTGGCACAGGATGCAGGGCAGGGAGCAGCTGGGACCCACACATGTGCACACCACACCCCCAGGGAGTGGTGGGGACCCACACATGTGAAACGGAGCTCATTTCTAGTTCAGGCCCATCTTTTAAAAAAAGAATTTTAGGTAGGGTTAACATATATCTGTATTTTCCTGGACATGTCAGGCTTTTTGGTTCTTAAATCGCCATCCGGGAGGAAAATACGGACATATGGTAACCCTATTGGTACAAAAAATACATACTGTGGAACATCCCTTAAATCAGAACTTTTTATAAGGAACCGGTTGCTAAGAAATGAAAGGCTTTTTTTACATGTTTTTTTTTTCAGTCATCCTTGCCAGGGCCCCGCTGAAAATGTTCGAATTGGGCCCCGCACTTCCTAAAGCCGGCCCTGATGCAGGGCACCTATGTTGAGTAACAAGAGATATTGGAACCCTGTGCAATGCTGCCAGGTGATTACTGCAGGTGCAACTAGAATATAAAAAGAGTGCTGTAGTTTCTAGAAGGGGCAAAGGGACGTAGCGTCTGGAACAAAGGGATTCTGCAGCTAAAATCTAGGAAAAGCCAACACTGACCAATTTTAGGCTTAAATTCAGGTTGTGTTGATAACATTTAATTAACTAATAAACCCATACCCCCAAGAAAGAAGTAAATGTAGATTTTATACAAGGTCTGCCTACTTTAGATAACTGAAGGATACAAGTCGGTTTTGGCACATCTTGCATTACAGTACATATAAAAAGCTATTATGATTATAATAAAAATACATTTATAAAAATAGTGGTAGTTAAACTATTCAAACAAAAATTTATCCAAGCAGCAAAACCTATTGTGGAAGATCTTGTGGTATATTCACAAATGAACAGAAAGAACTTAAAAAAAAGGCATAAAGACATATTTTTTCCTTATATAGTATTTAGTTAGAGACCTAAGACAAGTTGCGAGTAATAACAAGGAGCCCTAAATCTTAATCAGATTTCACAACGAATGTCAAAGGGTGTTTTGGTTTTGCTTTAAAATTGATGGGACAACATGACCCAGAATATGGGGTGTTATTTTACTCATTTGCAGAAATGAAATCATTTTCAAGACATTGACCCTTGCAGAAGTAACAAAAACAAAACAAGCAAGCTCTGGATTCATACCTCATCTTTGATAAATTGAACTTGACATGAAGGTTGTCCAAGAGTTCATATTTCTCAGAGGAAGCAGATCTAGACAAGCTGGCCATTTCACTTCCCAGGTGAGACCTTTGCTCAAATTCTGCAGAGCTGTTATCCCATGAATCATCATCTGTGGTAAAATCTGGATTATGAAGAGCCATACATCGTAACCTACAAAACATTTTTAATAAAAAATGAATAAATGATTTCCCTTAATTTAAAAATATACTGGTTTATATCCTGATTTTGCACATACTTAACTTTCCTGTGATTGATTTCACTGGGAATACTCATGGTAGTCAAGTTAAGCATGTGCCTAAGAGTTTGCACAATCAGGACATTAGTGTGATGGCTGGTGGAAGAAATGTTATCTGGCTGAGATTCTAGGAGCTACACCAGGGGTAGGCAACCTGCGGCACGCGAGCTGATTTTCAGTGGCACTCACACTGCTCGGGTCATGGACACCGGTCCGGGGGGGCTCTGCATTTTAATTGAATTTTAAATGAAGCTTCTTAAACATTTTAAAAACCTTATTTACTTTACATACAACAATAGTTTAGTTATATATTATAGACCTTATAGAAAGAGACCTTCTAAAAATGTTAAAATGTATTACTGGGACACGAAACCTTAAATTAGAGTGAATAAATGAAGACTCGGCACAGCACTTCTGAAAGGTTGCTGACCCCTGAGCTACACAGAGTCAAGTAAATTGTGTGCGTTTAGGAACTGGGCAGTGCAGACAGCTTCTCTGAGAAACCTATGCTTCATGAGAGTGAATCTCTGCCCTGTCAAACCCCATGCATTTGCTGCAGGGAAGAGAACAGCTCGAGTCTGATGACTCATGGAAGGCTGACTGGAGTGCAGCTAGTCTCTGGCCTGGTTCCCCATCTCTGCGGCCTGTGGAAAGGCTAGTGGAGAGGGAAAGAAGTAGGGCTGTGTGAGGGGCACAAGGAGAAGGGTAACTGTGCAAGGGCGGCTGGGGTTTAAGGGAGTCTGTGAAGGGGGAGGAGTTGGAAGGTGCCCAGTCTATATGTATCAATGTTTTGACACATACTTTGGTTCACTGGGGAGTCAATAGAGTACCTCCATGGGGGAAGAACCCTTGATGCGCCAGTGTCTCAGTGCATATAAGAATTGGCCACTTGGTGCACCAGGGATTGGATTTTGTATGCACCAACACATCAGCACATCACAAGCTTCTTACAGCACTAAAGTCCTACTCCGCTCAGAACCCCTACTGTCTAGGCTGCCTCTCTGCAACCCTACAATCAGAATGTCAGAAGGAATAAAGTAAAAGCAATCCTTAATTTGAAATAAAAATAACTCACCCATTGTCCTCAGAGGAAACCTTCAGCAAAGGCGTCTTCTCTGTAAAGCAGTTGTCCTTTGACCTTGCGCTGAATAATTTCGGCAAACCAAAGTGGTACCTTAGAAATAAATAAATAAAACTAAACGGATAAATCAACAGAATTGATCATTCTAATTTTAACGACCCCCTAAGACTCTACACAATATTTTATAAACTAAAAGTATATTTATATAACTAATTAAATATTAACTTATCAAGTGGTTGCTTCCTAAAAAATTGCAGGCAAAATTCTCTCCATTCTTCACTGAGTGCAGTCACCCTCTGATTGCATAATTTGTATTGTTCCATGTGCCTAACTCCCACAGAAGTCATTTCACATGTGCAACCAGGGCAGGTATGCAATAAAGATCCACATTGTGAACAAGAGTTCTATACCGCAAATCAGGAGAGAGAATTTTATGCTGCATTTGGACTCTGAGATGTTTTTGGCAAGACCAAAGTGATCCTGGATCAGAGGAAAGAAACCCTTTGAAGAACTGGCTGACACACCTGTCTTCCTCCTTCCATCCACGGCAATCCCCACATCTCCCCATTCATCAAACTGGTTGCGAAGTTTTGGGATCCTGTTTGATTCGTCATTAACCACTGATAATCAAATAGCATCTGTGGTAAAAAATGGCTTCCTCCACCTCCACCTTACTAGTAAACTTTGCCCTGGAGGAGGATCTACCCACAGAAATCCATGCTTTTTCACCTCTAGAATGGATTATTTAAATCACTGTATACGGAGCCAAGGATGGGAATGATGCAGAGGTTCCAATATGCATCAACCTACCTCTTCATTATTGCAGGCCACTGTGAACCCATCATCTCTTTGTTCTGATCCCTCTACTAGCTCCCATTCTGCTTCTGTTGCTGATATAAGACCTTGGTCCCGATCTCCAAAACCACAAATAAGTTAGTACGCAGCTACATCATCAATCACATCTCTATCCATGATCCACTGAGACAGTTGTTACTTTATGCACTGCAAGTAGCCACGCTGAAGTCAGAGGGACTACTCACATTGTGTGAAGTTAAATATGTACATAAGACTTTGCAAGATTAGGACCTTAGCTGTCCAGTTCAATCTGCCAGATAGTTTCCAATATTTGTTATCATCTGCTAGCTGTGCTATGGCCTATGTGAACTGAAGATGGTGATTTCAGTAGATGGTCTACATCTTACACGCACGCCCCTCTGTACGCACCTTGTTAGCAATCTTAGAAGAAAGACTAGGAAATGATTGGGCATAGGGACTGAACTACCTGGCCCCTCCAGATCAAAGTTTCGGCACATTGGCACTGGAGTGTAAGTTTCATTGTCACGGTCTGTTCTGTGAAGAGATGGCTCCATTCTCTAAGGCTGTCAACATGCCATCTTTTTATGAGCATTTCATTCACATTAAAAAAGTTAAAAGAAAAAACCTCCATGTTTTTGAGAGCTTGAGCCCTCATTTAACTCAGCCACAGTCTAAAACGATTGTTTCAAACCCTATAGTTTTTACAAAATAAAATCCATAATCATAATAAAAATACTATTGGGATTTATAATTTTAGGCTCATTTAACATTAACAATATCTTCTAACTACACATTCCTTGCAGAAATTTTCACCAGAAGTTGAAATGTTTAGTTACAATTCTGATGGCAGGATGAAGTTTCTTGTGTTCTGCCAATATTTGACAAGGGCAAATGGGATGACCCAGGTAATTATAAGCACATCAGCCTGACATTGATCGCAGGCAAAACAATGGAGTGGCTAATACAGCTCGATTAATAGAGAATTAAAGGCGGGTAATATAATTAATGCCAATCAACATCAGTTTATGGAAAATAGATCCTGTCAAACTAACTTGATATCTTTTTTTGATGAGATTACACATTTGGCTGATAAAGGTAATAGTGTTGATGTGATCGACTTAGACTTCTATACGGCATTTGACTTGGTACTGCTTGACAGACCTTTGATTAAAAAAATAGTATGAAACAAAGTGAACACAACACACATTAAATAGATTAAAAACTGGCTATATGACAGGTCTCAACATCTAATTGTAAACAGGGAATCACTATTGAGTCGGTGTGTTTCTAGTAAAGCCCCACAGGCACTGATTTTTGACCCAACACGATTTAATATTTTTAGCAATGACCTGTGTTACCTAGCAGCTCTGTGTTCCTGGGGAACCAGAGTGCAGTACCCAGCATGTCTGACTCACGAAAGACACCCCCTGACCCCAGCCTCTGCTTGAACCAAAGCCAATCAGAAGGAAGACTTACAAAAAGCAATGAAAAGGCAGTGGGAGGCACACCTAAACCCTTGGGATAAGGATGACAGGATTAAGGAAACTCCCCTAGCCTCATTTGCATCAAAGATGGGACAAGGAGGCATCTCCGTTAGCATACAGAATAGAGAACAGAGATTTCAAGGCAAGAACTGCATGGAATTCTGGGACCAGAAAAGCAGGGAAGCACTACATGATGGGGGATCTCTGCTCCAGATGTTAATGAAAACCCACTCCTGCACACACCCAGTTCAGTAGTTATCAGATCAATTCTAGTAATAAATCCTTTATTGGTATCCAAAATACTGGAGCCCCCTAATTGCATTGTGAGCTCCCTCCAAGGAACACTGCCCATAGCCAGGAATGATCAGCTCCCATTGTCTAGCCTGAACAAAACAACTTTGGTATACTCCCATGAGCCATCAGTTTATACATAAACAAATCTAGTATTCTCCCTTGAATGATTGTTGTTTCTCTACAAAAACATCTACCCATGCTCAAGTGTTCTGATGCCTGAATCCAAAATATGCATCAGTTCCATTCTCCCCGCCCCTCCCCCCCCGCCCTCCGTGGGTGTCTTTTAGTTTCCTCATTCGCTCTGCAGCAACGCTCCTCATACCTAAGCTAAAAGATCCCTGCAGCACTCAAAAATCCTGTTTCAGAGTGGTAGCTGTGTTAGTCTGTATCAGCAAAAAGAACAAGGAGTCCTTGTGGCACCTTAGGCCTGGTCTACACTACAACTTTAGGTCGAATTCAGCAGCATTACCTCGATTTAAGCCTGGACCCGTCTACACGACGAAGCCCTTTTTTTTTTTTTTTTTTTTTTTTTTACTTAAAGGGCTCTTTAAATCAATTTCTTTACTCCACCTCCGATGAGGGGATTAGCACTGAAATCGGCCTTGCCAGGTCGAATTTGGGATAGTGTGGGCGCAATTCAACGGTATTGGCCTCCGGGAGCTATCCCAGAGTGCTCCATTGTGACCGCTCTAGACAGCACTCTCAACTCAGATGCACTGGCCAGGTAGACAGGAAAAGGCCCGCGAACTTTTGAATTTCATTTCCTGTTTGGCCAGCATGTTTGCAGAGCTCATGCAGAGATCATCAGCATGATGTGCACATTGCCGGGGCACATTGCCCGCCTGTACTTTGTGAGAAGTCTATGACCATGTCCCTCTCGTCACTGCGCTGCCGTCGCCTCCTCGCCTAGTTTTGTGCAAAACAATTATCTGACGGTGGGAGGGGCGACTGACGATATGGCTTACAGGGAATTAAAAATCAACAAAAGGGGTGGCTTTGCATCAAGGAGAAACACAAACAACTGTCACACAGAATGGCCCCCTCAAAGATTGAACTCAAAACCCTGGGTTTAGCAGGCCATTGATTTCACAAAACAAATTGGGTCAATTTCTTGTTTTGATCCATCTATCTTTTACATCTTAGGCTGGCAGCAGACGGTGCAGTACGACTGCAAGCCATCATCATCTCCTGGGTGCTCGGCAGAAGATGCTGCATTACAATTGCTAGCCATCATCATCTCCTGGCTGCTCGCCAGAAGATGATGCAGTACAACTGCTAGCCATCGTCATCTCCTGGGTGCTCGGCAGAAGATGGGAATGACCTGGCTGAGTCACTCCCATGTCTGCCCAGGCACCCCTGACCTATCTCACCAAGGTGGGCTAAAAGAGCACCCAAGAGTACGACGACAATGGCTACCAATCGTAATGCACCATCTGCTGCCAAAAGGCAATGAGCTGCTACTGTGTAGCAATGCAGTTCCACGTCTGCCAGCACCCAGGAGACGTACGGTGAGCTGAGCGGGCTCCATGCTTGCCGTGGTATGGCATCTGCTCAGGTAACCCAGGAAAAAAGCTGCAAAATGATTGTCTGTAGTTGCTTTCTCAGAGTGAGGGAGGGAGGGAGAGGGGGGGCCTGACGACATTTACCCAGAACCACCCGCGACACTGTTTTTGCCCCATCAGGCATTGGGATCTTAACCCAAAATCCCAATGGGCAGAGGAGACTGCAGGAACTGTGGGATAGCTACTCACAGCTACCCATGGTGCAACACTCCGGAAGTCGACACTAGCCTTGGTACTGTGGACACAGTCCGCCAACTTAATGCACTTAGAGCATTTTGTGTGGGAACACACACAATCGCCTGTATAAAAACGATTTTTAAAAAAACAACTTCTATAAATTCGACCTAATTGCATAGGGTAGACATATCCTTAGAGACTAACAAATTTATTTGGGCATAAGCTTTCATGAGCTAAAACCCACTTCATCGGATGCATGCAGTGGAAAATACAGTAGGAAGATATATATACACACAGAGAACATGAAAAAATGAGTGTTGCCATACCAGCTCTAAGGAGACTAATCAATTAAGGTGGGCTATTATCAGCAGGAGAAAAAAAACGTTTGTAGTGATAATCAGGATGGCCCATTTCAAACAGTTGACAAGAAGGTTGAGTAACAATAGGGGAAAATTAGCATGGGGAAATAGTTTTTACTTTGCTTAACGACCCATCCACTCCCAGTCTTTATTCAAGCCTAATTTAATGGTGTCCAGTTTTCAAATTAATTCCAGTTCTGCAGTTTCTCACTGGAGTCTGTTTTTGAAGTATTAAGTCGCAATTCTCCAACAAAAAAACTTCAAAAACCGACACCATTGGGAGGGAACTTGCAGCAGAGCTCTGTATGAGAACACAAGTGACACAAGCAGTACATTGATAGAATTACAGAACTACCCCCCCCCCGCCCCCAAGAGTAACCCTAATAAATGAGCATACCCCAAAGTAACGGACAAATCTAGTAACAGCTGGAATAAACATAAAATAATCACTGATGAAGTTTGCAGATGACACAAAGATTGAGGGAGTGATAAATAATGAAGAGGACAGGTCACTTATATAGAGTGATCTGGATCATTTGGTAAGCTGGGCACAAGCAAACAAAATATGCATTTTAATACAGCCATAAGTAAATCTATACATCTTGGAACAAAGAATGTAGGCCCTAGGTACAGGATGAGGGACTCTATCCTGGGAAGCTTTAGCTGTAATGCCATAGCCAAAAGAGCTACGGTGATCCTTGGGTACATAAACAGGGGAGTCTCAAGTAGGAGTAGGAAGGTTGTAGTTCCTCTGTATTTGGCACTGGTGTGACTACTGTTAGAATATTGTGTCCAGTTTTGGTGTCCACAATTCAAGAAGACTGGTGATCAATTGGAGAGAATTCGAAGAGCCAGAAGAATGATTAAAGGATTGAAAACATGCCATATAGTGATAGACTCAAGGAGCTCAGACTGTTTAGCTTAACAAAAAAAGAAAGTTGAGGGCTGACTTGATCATAGTCTATAATTGCCTACATGAGGAACAAATATTTGATCATGGGCTCTTCAATCTAACAACAAAGGTATAATAAGATCCAGTGGCTGAAAGCTGACGCTTGACCAAAATCAGACTAAAACTAAGTTGTAAATTTTTAACAGTGAGGGTAATTAAACACTGGAACAACTTACAAAGGGTTGTGACACATTCCCCATCTCTGGGGATTTTACAATCAAGATTGGATGTTTTTCTAAAAGATCTGGTCTACTTCAAACAGGAATTATTTTGGCAAAGTTCTATGGTCTGAGTTCTGTAGAAAGTCAGTCTAGAGGATCGCAGTGGTCCCTTCTGCCCATACAATTTATGAATCTATGATCAGGAATTCATAAGCTCATTTTATAATATAATACAAAAAATGATTAACTGCTTCTCCTGTAAAATACGACACTTGAACTTGGGGCACAATGATAAAGTTCAATCAAAAAGACAGAGCATGGTGGGAGTTATGTATTGCTAAGTTTTACATGTGGCATAAACAATCTCCATAATGACACATGCTACTGTGTTATAATAAAGAAATTAAAATCTGAGATTAGTAGCCAGAAAACAGTCTACAAATGATCCCATTGTCTTTTGCTAATGGTTTATTATCTAGAACTTCTTATCCACACTACTTAGATTAAAATTTATTTCTCACTGACTATTCTGCTCCTTTAAAAAATGCCACATGGAAATAGGCTTATAACTGGATACTCTGACAGTAGACATATACAATACATACCTAAAACAGAGACATCTCCTGACTTAGTCCCCAGTCCTACAATTTGATCCACACAGCAGACCCTTACACCCACACATTTCCCCATGAGTTAATGGGGCTGTGTAAAAGCAGGAATCCATCAGGAACTGCTGGATCGCAGCCATTTTCATTGTAAGGAATTAGGATACCTCCTCCACACAATGAGATCCTCCTGCTTTAAACAGTAGATATTTCTATTTAGAAATAGAGGTCCAGATCCTCAGCTAGTGTAAATGGTGTAAACTCCAGTCTAGTGTGGGGCCACTTCTACTCCCATGCAGGTGGACAGGAAGTGGAAAAAGCCTTGGTTTCAGCACCACAATGCATCAGCCAGCTCCGCTGAGCAGGTGTGAAGGGGAAAGTAATCTGCACTGTCTTACTTCCCATCCTGGAGAACGAGGGAAGCAAGGGCTGAATTGTAACTCAAAGTGCTACATGCTGCTCCTTACTCAGGGCACACAGTAAAACCATCATCTACCCCTAAGTGAGTAACCAACACACAAGGAAACTGAAAGGGAAAGGGACAGCAGCAAGTGCAAACAAAAGAAGGGTAAAAGCGATGCAAGAAGGTATAGCTACTTCATCTTACAACCTCATACTGGTTACATTAGCTCTGATAACCCTACCCCTTCCTCTCCCTCAACATGTAACATCCTCACTTACTGGTGTGTAAGCTGCATCGTTTAAGTCACCTTTGAATTTCACTCTAGCTTCATGTAACTGCCAAGAAAGAACGACCAACGTGTTGAAACTGGAAATCTTTCTTCAGAACAAAACAGTATTGTTCATGACAATAAAAATGTGGAAAAAGTAAGAGAAACACAAGTATAGAAAAGAGCAACAGAAAAACGACAACCTTGGTGAAATCAGAAGACCCCACTCCCTAATGAGGTTATGGGTCTAATTAGAATGAAAGAGGTACGAACTATAAAACGAATAAGAGCATAAAGAAACATAAAGGTGGAAAGTTTCAAAGAGAAAAATTTTAGAGAGGAGAAAAGTTAGAAAATCATCATAAAGGATGATGTGGACTAGGCAGCAATAACTTCGTGTGAAATTCATGCCAGTATGGAGGTCTAGTACAAGGACCTCTGCACCGCTAAAACCCCCATACAATGGCTGTCTTAGTGGTTGGTCTCACACATACAGCACTGAAGGTTCATTTAGGGCCAACATAGGTGGTCTGGGAGTGAGCTCTGGGAAGGAGCACTGCTCCACGTTTATGCAGATTCATTGACCCTGGTGCCCCTCTTCTTGCGGCCTGTGGCAAACAGGACATTTACAGTGGCCCAAAAACTAGCAGCAGCAGTTTAGGTGTATCCCTCCCTACCCACTGGCTAGCCCTGAGCAACTGTGGCATGGACTAAACACCACTTATTTGGGGGCGGGGGGAATCAGCATGCTGAACTTTAAACCCTGGAATCAGTTTGCACTTAGAGGGTTATCTTCACAATCTCATGGGCTAGGAACTTAGGGCCAGATCCTCAGCTGTAATGAACTCAGATTACATTCAGCACAGGTGAAGAGACAGCAGAGCAGGGGTGAAGGTGTCTGACAAGCACTTCCCCATTCCCACAGTTATGGGCCAAAACACACACACACACACCCCCTAACTAAGAGAAGCTGGTAGACATAAAATATAATTAGAGAGAGAGAATACACCATTTTAATTTCAGCTTCATCCACAACGTAAGGGGAAATAAACAGATAATACAAATAGAGAAAAACATTTTCATACTTCAAAGACACTATGAAAAGTGAATAGTAAACAACAAATCAATAGCCACGAGTCAAAAACACTGACAGTGTCCTTTCCAGTGACTACAAAACACTAGCAACATGGAAAGATCCCTCTCGCATACAGGTTTCAGAAAAGAAAAGTATAGCCTGCCTCAAGTATAACTGTAACTACTGTCAAGTATTCAAGCGTCTCTTCCAGCATTTATTCTCAACACATTCACAGTGCAGCTGGGAATGTTGTTATTAATTAAGAGACAAACTGTTCTCGAGACAGAAAATTGTATTCTTAACCCTTTGGCAGCTGCTGAGAGCTAAGCATACAGGTTCGGGCTGCAGGGGAGAGGGATGTACCATTTGTTATGCTTTTGACTGATGGAGAGAAGCCTCCTTTTTATGAGCCAGGTCCTGACAACTGAGATCATACTTCATAATCACTGATATTACAAACACACAGTGTCTGGCTGTTTCCATGGGAACCCAGAAAATTGACTGACATGGTCAGTGGAAAACTCCCCACCTCACAAGTAATGCAAATGCTGCAAAGTCATTCGGAAGTCTGAGGCAGGAATTTTCAGGCCTGAACCACGCTTTCTCATGGAAAAGCTAATGGGTAGGGTATAGGAGGCAGGGCTCACCCGCAGTCATGCAGAGCCTGGGGGACCAAATGGGAACCTCTGGTGCCCGCAGCACCCTATCATTATGCCCTCGCCCTAATGTGAGTGAATGAACGATTCTGGTTTGGTAGTATTTTACATCTACGTTGCAGAGGTAGCGGAGAATCAGGCCTAGTGCGCTCCCTCCTTCCACATCTCATTCTAATTGCTTTGGGGGAAAAGGATTATCTTTCCCTGTCCTCTCCACTGCCCTCTCACGGCTATAAGGAGGGATAAGGAGGAGGGAGAGGTCCAGTAGCTCCCATTTGTTTGTTGAGAGCTCCTCATACTATGCTGCATGTATTACAGGATTGCCAACTTTCCAATTTCTCACTACAGCAGGAGTCCTGGAACTTCCCCCTGCCCCTGATCCACCTCTTCCCCTGAGGCCCCGCCCCCTGTTCCGCCTCTTCCCCCGATGCCCCGCCCCCAGTTCCGCCCCTTTCCTCCAAGGCCCCACTCACTCCCTTCCCACTCTTGCCCCCGACCTGGGCTCCCTCTGCTCGGAAGGGGACTAGTCATCTGCCACTCATGGAGCCAGGGCTAGGGGCTGCATGGAGCCCACCTGCCTGCCCGCCCACAGGATGCAGATAGGAGACAGCCCTGGGTTGAGTAGGGGCTGGCGCGGGTTGATGACTCGCATCTCCACCCCCCTCACCCACTTGCCCCTAAGGCAGGGAAAAAAGGGAAGGGCTTGTCCCTCCCACTTTCAAAAGTGATGAGGCAATAGCTCCCTGTCCCTCCCCCTGTTCAGGCACCCCTGCACTACAGCTATGGTCAAAATTGCCTGGGCTGCTCAGCTCCCCACAAGGATCCTCTTCCACCCAGCAAGGGGCCAGGCCCGACTCTCTTTCCTTAGCTTTGGCTCCTCCAGGCCTGTGGCAGCAGCCAAGCCAGCCCCACTCGGGGGCAGGGGCAAAGTGGAACCTAAAGCACCTCCAGCCAGGGGGTAGGGCTGCCCCTCCTCCCCATGCTCCCCACTCCTGCCCAGCAGGTGCTGCTCTGCCCTGGGCTCCGGGCTCAATCCTGGAGGGCTGACACCACTGGGCCCAATCCTGTGCCACCCCATTTTTGCACCTCCCCACATCAGGTCTGCGCCTGTGGCAGCTGCCCTCTTTTCCCGCCCTAGATATGGCCCTGGAAAATTGCGGTAACTGGAGTTTTGGTGCCCAGTCAATACTTCTGACCATAGACTGTACAGGTTCCCTTAAAACTGGACTTTCTGGTCCAAAACCAAACACCTGGCAACCCTAATGTATTAGGCAGACTGAGGAGCACTGTACACGCTGTTCCTAAGACCAGGCAGAGTGGACATCTTCCAAAGCCCACTGAAGTCATTGGGAGTCTTTCCATTGGTTTCAATGGACTTTGGATCAGGCCTGTGAGAGAAGCTCAAGACTCTCCTCTCAGAACATGCTCCTATCTAGCTGAGTTTCTACACTTATGCACCATCAGACATACTGTGGAGCACACTCCTGCAAAGTCTTTCCTAGACCCAAGGTAAAGTTACACTCTACTTTCCTTTAAATAATAGGAAAGGGCAAGATTTTGTTCTGGAAATTGCAATGCAAAAAATAGCAAGTTTTCAAATCTCAGTATACCAAAGCAAAGAATTTGCTGCTAAAAGAAGCTTCTCCTTAAACATATTGACAAAACCAGAGGGAGGAAATCAGACCACAAGTTCTGCTGTTAGCTGACAAACACTGCTAAATTAATCACTAGCGATAGTAGGCTCCTAATTATTTAGTCTGACATTGAAAAGAGATTAATCATTCCACACAGTGCAATACATTTCTCTTCCCTATAAGAGAACAAATATATTTTAAACACCAGTCAATATAATGCTTCACATCTTGTCTGTTAAGCAGCTGCATTACATACCAGTAAAATAGGGATTTCTATGACAATGGAAAATAATGAAAATTTTCACTTCTATGGAAAGGAACCAGATAGAATTGGAGAAGGGGTGAATTTGCAACCAAGAATGTCAACAGTTTTGAATAGGACTCCTTGAAAATGACACCAGATAAAACACATTTACAGCAAAACTGCTTCAGAAAAAGTTAAAATGTTTCAGCAGATCAGTTATACCTAAGGCCTCACAGAAGTCACAGAGGTGGCTTATTAAAAGAAGCACAGAAATACAAGAGAGCCAAGTATGCTTTTCTGAATAATAATTGTAAAGTAAATAAAACTTTAAGCAGGACTTATTGGGGGGATAAGCCCTGGGGTAGAGAGACAGAAGATACGGTAATTAATCAGGCAAGAATCCAGTGACAAATGCAGGCCTGTTATTCTTTAGTTATACATTTTGAAACATCTACAAAACCTTTTTCAGACCACACCTAATTTGACTCAATAGAGAATATTCGTCCTTACATCAAGTCATATGTACTAGAATAATTATTGGTTTGGGGAACTGTGTGATTTTTTAAAAATATATTTGCATAATGTAGCCACAATCTATCATGTTATCAAAGTAAAAACTTGGGAACTTTTTTTTTAAATAGTTAAGTAAATGCTAAACATATTCTTCCATCCATATTCATAAAATCTATTTAATGACTGTGACTGTGTTGAAAAAATGACACTGCCCCACGCTACAGCAATTGTTTAAATCAACTGTTGCTCCTTTGATATATCTCATACCTATCTCTCTATCATGAATGAGCCACAGTGGTTTCACTTACACCATAGGAAAACTAAACAATTCCGTTGGCAAGATTACCCAGTATAAAAGCAGTTTGATCAATTGACATGTTAAGAGTTGAGGAAGGAAGTGCCATCTTGACAGCTCACATCTCTAAGTGGGCTCCAGACAGTTTTTAATGACCACTTTAAATATGTCACTAAATCAGCAAATAACCTGTTGACTCTTTAAAAGCATGCACCATTAAGATGTCAAAAAAAGTTTAGCAATGAAGGCATTTTTTTTTATATACTGTGTTGTTTTCTCTTCGGCTATTTGTACGGAGTAATTTCCCTTTATCCAGTAATGCCCAGGGTGCCCAAAATGCACAAAGGTGTTGGAGCTGCCAACTGCTGACCAGATATTACAGAAGATATAACCAATCAGAGAATTCCCCATCCAGTAGCTGGACTGTAAATGTACCGTGCACATCACTGCAGCTGAGACTCAAACCAGAATCCCCTTGTAAGCCAAAGGAAGAAACAATTGATCAAAAAGGAAGCATCCCCTAGAAAGAAACAATAAGAACCGGGCTGGACTTATCCCAGCTGGAAATCATTCCTTGTGTACCATACACACACACTGCTTGTATCAGAGGGGTAGCCGTGTTAATCTGGATCTGTAAAAGCAGCAAAGAGTCCTGTGGCACCTTATAGACTAACAGACGTATTGGAGCATGAGCTTTCGTGGGTGAATACCTACTTCATTGGCTGCATGTCACTCTGCTTGATTCACCTCTGTAGGTGCAATTTGCCTTCCAGCACATCACACAAGGGTAGCTGTGCCACTGGAAGCATTTGCCTAAAGTGAGAGAGAGGAAGTGGTATCACCCCTTCCCTTCATGGAGCGTTCTGCTAGGCAAGGCATCTTTAAGTTCAGTAACAGCCCGGCAGTTAGAAAGCAGGGCAGATGAATGACTGTCATTCCGAAGGCCAGGGATTTGGATGACCAAGCCTGAGATTTTCAGAACTGGAGCCTAGACTGGATCTGAGTTAGTTATGATTTGATTTTGTCATGGCACCATGTTGATAGAATAAATGTCCAGCAGGGATCTAGATATCAGCTGCTACCTTTGCTTGAAGCTTACCATATCACAAGATTCTTACCTGCCATGGCAAGGTTCTCTTTTCTCCCTGATGTGAAGGCATTCTTAAACTGCTTATTTAGGAGGCCATCAAGGTTTGGATAAAGAACTGGAATAAGGTGAGGCTGACCTCTCCAAAGAGTGACTCCACTGAGGGAGGCTGAGAAGATGGTGTTGAATTCATGGATCTGAACCTGGTCTAATCGGAGTCTGAGTAAGAGGCCTAAATTGACCTTCATTCTTCTTCTGCCCTGTTTGAACCAAGAGAAGAACTTTCAATGAGCACAGTACAAAAAAAAGCCCACGGTGGAGGGCTGCAAAGTTGGAAAGAAAGTGCAGTTGCAGCTTTTTTCCTCCACCTACTCCTTCAGCAAAGAAAAATTTAGAGCTCTGGGAAAAGCAGATGCCTTGAGCTGAAGCAGAGCAATAACTGGGAAAGGGAGGAAGGAGGTGACACATTTTAGAAGCAGGTGGTGCCAACAGTCCAGCTGTTGACAACTGCCAACAATTTACAAGTGTGTAAGAGGAAGCAGTGTAGATTGGCAGTAGTCCAAATCCAAAACACACATTTCTATGCATCAGATTCAGATAACCTGTCAAGAGAAGTTATTCCCAAATGCTACAGGGCACACTGAAAAATGAATCTGCTTTAAGAAAACATTTTCAGTAACCTTTTAATGCATGGCTACATATTTAACATCATAACACACTCAAGAAGGGTAACTTTTAAATGCCAGCATCGTCTCTCCTCTGAATTGCTAAAAGCTTTTAGTTTAACTAAATCTGCTATCATCTTGAATTTATGATAAATTAACATTGATATTCCTCAAAAATATATGATTTTTTCAAAGAATCACACTTCTCAAAGCTAGGAAAGTCATCATGGAATTAATTTTTAATCATTTTACATCTGATGATTCTCTGGCATTGATGAAAGCTCAGATACTAAGCTGATAGGCACTAGTACAAAACAGAAAGAAACACAGATTTGTGGAACAACTGAATGTTGTGAACATCTTCTAAAATATGCAGGTCTTCAGTCATTAAGAAATTGGTAAAACATTATTCTCGAGTCTCAAACAGGATTAGGAATTAATAATCATGTTAAACCAAACAGACTTAGGGTCCTCACACAATTGTATACCCTGACAAAATGACAGCTTATTGAATTTCTAGCTTCTGTTCAAAACATTTTTTAAAAGAAAGAAGCAGAAGAAGAAACGACAGACTAATGAAGCTGAAAAGGTTAGGAAAAGGACATCAAGAAAAGAAGAAAAGACAGGCAAAGAAATTGCATGTGAATAAGGAAGGAGAAAGAATAAGGAAAGAGGAATTTTAAAAATTAGGATTTTCTAGTTGTGCTAGCATGAATGAAGAGCAAAGCTAAGCAGTCAATATTTAAAGGCTTTCAAGTACATTTGCTACCACAATGGGAAAAGCAGTGCTTTGAGGCCATATTGTGGCCTCAGTTACAGCACCACAAATATCAATGGAAGTCAGTGTAATTACTCTGGATTTCCACTGTTGCAACTGAAAGTAGAATCTGGCCCTTGGTATTTGAATAGATCTTTCCAATAACTCAAATTGCAGCAGTGCATTTTGAGGAGTGTGACAATCTGAAGGTTGTCAAGAGGGTCTTGCAATGATATTTTCACTGGGGTTCTCCTATTTCCATCCCAACATCATATAAGGCACAACTCAACATAAGAAAGAGCGGCAGACTCTACTGAGTTTCCGGGCTTCATCCTGTCAGGTGTGGTCTCCTCCCATATCCCAGGGAACTCAGCAAGAGCCGAGGGCACTGCACACTTCACTGGGTTGGGGTCTTCGTTACAAAGGATAAAGGCCAACAACTGTAATGTTTATTTGCACTTTCTGGGCCTAATAAATAAGTCCACCTATTAACAGGTGCTTTCAAAACACATGTTGTGCCCAGGCATTGACATTTCAAATGGTTTTCTCCACAGTGATCCAGAATAGTGGGGTTTCTCAGACATACATTGGAGAAGACAAACTCTTAAGAGGATAGAGTGTTTTTTTTTAAGTCATAAAGGGCTAGATGAGCCATTTAGGCACATCCCTGCACTGTGCATGGTGCAAAGCCATGAAACCTCAGAAGTAGCACCAAAGGCCTTCTGCCTCACTGAGAAAATCAACCCTGGGAGTTCTTCTAACACACAGGAGAGCATGCAGAGCTACTTCCCTTAAAGAAGATAAGTCTGCACACACACACCCATGAAGCCAAACAGTTCTGCTGACTGGTATGTAGGAAGGGCATAGCCATGGTTAGCTCTTACATGCATCACCGTAGCTGGAAGGAGGCTTCTTACCGCTCTCCTTCCCTACTGCACTCACACATCATAGGCAGTGAGACGCTAGCCTTAAGGTATACACTTCCAAGTGTGCCAGAGCTGGCCTTTCCTTTTGACAGGTGCAGTTTGTAGCTACATTTTAGCATTTTAAAAATAAATTGCAGGCATACAGCAGATTACTTGTCACCCTAATTATCTGATTTGCAACTGCAATCAGGTACTTAAGAAGTGCAAGATTTATACCTACATTTCAGTTGCAAGACATACAAACTTGGGTGAAAATATTACTGGTGTTAATGGCACCTACAAAATAGAGGCCACTCTTTTGAAATGTTACTCACATAGTTTCTTAAGCATATATACAAGCTCAAAGGCTGACTGCATTAGAAACAGGATAATGTGAGCACTAGACTTCCTCATATATTACAAGAAGCCTACAAAATACTAGGACAGAATTATTCCAATAGAACTTGGAATATTAAATTATTTAATATACAAAGACATTTAATGAGCTGACAACATTCATTTTATTTTCAGACTTACATACTCATCTCATTTCTGTCACATGTCAACTGCCCAAGCCTGAGAGATAAACAGGAATAATTTATTAAATAAATCTAAAAATGAACCCAAAATAGAAACTGTTGTTCTTTCCATAATTTTCAGTTTAGAATTGCTGCCCTGTGTATTCAGGTTCATGGATTTGGACAGAGTATTATTTATACCCGCTGTCTTTGTCCCCTAGGAGATCACCTAGAAACGCGTTTCTGAGTTCAAAGTGTAATTATTGTATAGAGTCAAAAAAAATTAGTCACACAGATGACAGTCTTATAGAAAACATGTCAACAATATAAACAGATTCCTTGGTTTTAAAGGATGGCTGGCTTTTTTAATTAGAGTAGGAAGTGAAGCAGAGGGTGGAGGCTGGCAGGAAAAGTCCAACTCTTCCCTCACATCCTTATCAAAGAAAAAAACACAATAATTCAACACCATGCATTTCATATAGTATCATTCACGGGGCAGGATACAAAAACACAACTAAAAAATAACTGTAATTGCAACATTTCTTTAGTTTACTTTTAAAAATTGTAACATTAGTTGCTACAGTTTCTTGTGGCCATATTCCTTCTCCCTCCCTCCACATGGCACTACAATCTGTGGTCACCACTCACTATATAGTATCCCAATTAAACTGTGAGTTAGTTGGGGCTGGTGACCTTTTCTTTTGTTATTGTAAAACACCATGCACAACGATGTTATTACTGTAGCATTAGAAAAATGTGAACTCAACAACCTTAGGCCATATTTGCTAAAGATGCTGGCTTTCAGAGTTATTAAACTATAACTTAGCCAATGTGCTTCAAGGCATATTCCCATAGGTGCTGGAACTAGGGGTGTCGCAGCAGCCCCTGGCTTGAAGTAGTTTCCTTCATATCCAGAGTTTACAGTTTGGCTCAATGGCTCTCAGCACCCCCACTCTACAAATTGTTCCAGCACCTCCGCATATTCCTTCTGCTTTTAAAGGCCCCAGCAGGGAGCAGTGATGGGAAAACCACAGTCTAGGAAGGAGTTATCTAACCTATGTTAATACACTTAGCTATTCAACACAGGTTCCTGATGCAGCGTCAACAGAAGATGAGTTTGAAACACAAGATCAGAATACATAAACTCAATTGACTAGGATCTAAAAAACATCAAGGATAACAAATTATAGAAACTGATGAACATCTTAAGATTTTAGTTTGTTTGTTTGTTGAACATTCACTAGAGTTAGGCCAGGGGTCGGCAGCCTCTGGTACGTGGCTCGCCAGGGTAAGCACCCTGGCGGGCCGGGCCAGTTTGTTTACCTGCCACATCTGCAGGTTCGGCCGATCGCAGCTTCCACTGGCCACGGTTCGCCATCTAAGGCCAATGGAGGTGACAAGAAGCCACGGCCAGCATATCCCTCGCCCGCACCGCTTCCTGCCGCCCCCATTGGCCTGGGATGGTGAACCATGGCCAGTGGGAGCCGCCATCAGCCAAATCTGCGGACGCGGCAGGTAAGCAAACTGGCCCAGCCCACCAGGGTGCTTACCCTGGTGAGCCGTGTGCCAGAGGTTGCCAACCCCTGAGTTAGGCACTCCCCACAGTGTCACTTGTCCAGAAAGTAGAAAGACAAAAGAGAGAAGAATTCTAACACTAGTTCAGCTTTCCTTTACAACTCTTCTTGAATAATCTCAGACAATTCCCTGTGTAACAACAAGTTCCTACACACCCAAAAGTCAACCATAATAAAAACGATAGTCCAGGGTTTGAAGGGGAAAATCCCCTCCTCAATAGGTAGATGATTTTGCCTTGGCAATATATCCATCCATCCATTCTATCCAGCACATTTCATGATATCAATCAGGCATTTCTTTGCCCCCAGTTACAAGATGCTAGATTCTCTCAACACAGACATGCACTATGTTCCCCTAAGCCTTGTACAGAACTACACATTAGTTACCCTCTAGTCTCATAAAAACTGGTTTTTGTTCCATCTTGCTCTTGAAATGACAGACTTTTTGACATTCCCCTGCAAGAATATATACATGAAGTGTGATTTATATTGAGGACAACCCTCCCATATCTAAGTTTGACCTGGATTCACACTTCCCAATCAGTGAGCCTGGGATATCATTAAAGTCTGGAAAAAGCAGAGATGCACTTCTCAGATTTTTTAATGGGACTTTCCCCCAAACAAATAATTATTGATGATTTACAGTAAAATTACCATTCATAGGGACTCTGCTCAATCTCCACAGAGACAACAAGCCTCTCTTGTGCAACAGGCAAGCTGTGGCTTTCTGATTCCAGTGAGGTTACAAATTTAAAAAAACTCACTCAATGCTGCAATGAGGACTTGTCTAGATGAACAGTTTGTATGCGGCATGCTGGGGTGTAAATCTAAAGCACACCAGCCTGCCACACACTCACTGTCCATGTGGACCCTGCTACCGCACACTAAAAGTTGCCTAGTTCACTTTAATCTACTCCAGTTAATATGTGGCAGGCTACTGCACTGTAGATTTGCCATGGAGCTTGCTATGCATTAACTATTTGCCTAGCAAGCCTCAACCTTCCAGCCACACCCGGATAAGGGTCATAAAAAAGGCTAAGTTATGATTCCTGGAGGAAGACACTGACTCCAGGGAAAAGGCATAAAGTCTTCTAAAGAGAAACATTAGAAATGGAGGAGAAGTGATTTCCTTAAGTTTCATCTTGGAATATAAAGATACCATATTGAATAAGATAGTTAAGTCAAAATGGCAGGGAATCATGTGGAAAAAAGCCCAGTCATGTACAATTGCTAGTAATTATTATTAGGGCTCTTGATTAATCACAGTTAACTCATGCGATTAACTCAAAAAAATTAATTGCGATTTTAAAAATTAATTGCGATTTATTACATATTTTGGATATTTTTCTACATTTTCATACATATTGTATTCTGTGTTGTAATTGAAATGAAAGTGTATGTTATTTTTATTACAAATATTTGTATTGTAAAAATGATAAACAAAAGAAATAGTATTTTTCAATTCACCTCACACAAGTACTGTAATGCAATCTCTTTGTCATGAAAGCACAACTTACAAATGTAGATTTTTTTGTTACATAACTGAATTCAAAAACAAAACAATGTAAAACTTCAGAGCCTACAAGTCCACTCAGTCCTACTTCTTGTTCAGCCAATCGCTAAGACAAACAAATTTGTTTACATTTACAGAAGATAATGCTGCCCTCTTCTTATTTCCAATGTCACTAGAAAGTGAAAACAGGCATTTGCATGGCACTTTTGTAACCAGCATTGCAAGGTATTTATGTGCCAGATATGCAGTACACCAGGGGTCGGCAACCTCTGGCACATAGCTCACCAGGGTAAGCACCCTGGCGGGCCGAGTCGGTTTGTTTATGTGACGCATCTGCAGCTTCGGCCAGTCGCGGCTCCAACTGGCTGTGGTTCACTACTGCAGGCCAATGGGGGCGGTGGGAAGCAGCGCAGGCCAAGGGATGTGCTGGCCACCACTTCCCGCCACCCCCATTGGCCTGGAGCAGTGAACTATGGCCAGTGGGAGCCGCAATCAGCCGAACCTGCAGACTTGGTAGGTAAAAAAAACTGGCCCAGCCCACCAGGGTACTTAACATGGCGAGCTGCATGCCAGAGGTTGCCGACCCCTGTACTAGACATTCGTATGCCCCTTCATGCTTCAGCCACCATGTCAGAGGACATGCTTCCATACTGATGAAACTCATTAAAAAAATAATATGTTAATTAAATTTGTGACTTAACTCCTTGGGGTAGAATTGTATGTCCCTATGATGGGGCTGGGACTCACCGCCGCAGCGCCTCCTGCTGGTTGGCTCCGGGAATTAGCTCAGTCCAGTGGAGCGCCCTCTCCCAGTGGTGTCCCATCCGTTGTCTCGCCCTCAGTTGGCGTGTGGACCTGTGTTGCTCCCAACTTGCAGCGTCCTCTTCGAGCCACTGCCCTCCCGCAGTGCCCCTTAGTCCATCCTCGTCCCCTTCTGGGGGAGGGGGACAAATCAGCTGTCTCTCTGTGCCCCGGCCAATGTGGGCAACTGCACCCCCAAAGTCACACCCCTCTTGGCAGGGGATTGGTGCTGCCCCAGACAGCCACTCCTGTCGGCCAGGTGTAAAGAAAGGGGGAGGACCCTGGCCTGCCCACTACTCTGGGTCCTAACCCAGGGACCCTCTAGTGTCAGCCGTCCTTTCCTCCTTCTCTCCCTCCATCTGTCCACATCCCTGGGCCACTTCCCCTTTGACTCCTCACACTGGCTAGGCCCTTCCCCTCAGGGCCTGCAGCCTGGCAGACACAAGGCTGGAGTTCCCTTCTGCTCCCCCCCGGGCCTGTCCAGGATTGCACTGTCCTAGGTGCTAGTCTCCTGCTCTGGAGACAGATCTTCCCCCATGAAGGTCTGGGACCGACTGCCTGCTCCCTCCCTGAGCAGCCTTTTTATAGGGCTGAGCCTGGCCCTGATTGGCTGCCTCCAATCTGGGCCCTGATTGGCTCCCAATAAGCCCCTTTCTTATTGGCTGTCCATCTGCACAGGCCCAGTGGCCTGCTGCAGCCTAACTTCTCAGGGAGTGGGGCAGCTGCCCCGCTACAGTCCCTTTCTTTGTTTTACCCACATTGCGCCATATATTTCATGTTATAGCAGTCTCAGATGATGACCCAGAACATGTTGTTCATTTTAAGAACACTTTCACTGCAGATTTCACAAAATGCAAAGAAGTTACCAATGTGAGATTTCTAAAGATAGCTACAGCACTCAACCCAAGGCTTAAGAATCTAAAGTGCCTTCCAAAATCTGAGAGGGATGAGGTGTGGACCATGCTTTCAGAAGTCTTAAATGAGCAACATTCTGATGCGGAAATTACAGAACCCAAAACCACCAAAAAAGAAAATCAATCTTCTGCTGGTGGCATCTGACTCAGATAATTAAAATGAACATGCATTGGTCCGCACTGCTTTGGATTGTTATGGAGCAGAACCCATCATCAGCATGGACGCATGTCCCTTGGAATGGTGGTGGAAGCAGGAAGGGACATATGAATCTTTAGCGCAGGGGTGGCCACCTATGGCATGCGTGCCGAAGGCGGCGGGCGAGCTGATTTTCAGTGGCACTCTCACTGCCCTGGTCCTGGCCACCGGTCCAGGGGCCTCTGCATTTTAATTTTAAATGAAGCTTCTTAAACATTTTTAAAAACCTTATTTACTTTACATACAACAATAGTTTAGTTATATATTATAGAAAGAGACCTTCTAAAAATGTTAAAATGTATTACTGGCACGCGAAACCTTAAATTAGAGTGAATAAATGAAGACTCAGCACACCACTTCTGAAAGGTTGCCAACCCCTGCTTTAGCGCATCTGGCACATAAATATCTTGCGACACCAGCTACAACATTGCCATGAGAACACCTGTTCTCACTTTCAGGTGACATTGTAAACAAGAAGCCAGCAGCATTATCTCCTGAAAACGTAAACAAACTTGTTTGTCTGAGTGATTGGCTGAACAAGAAGGAGAACTGAGTGGACTTGCAGGCTCTAAAATTTTACATTGTTTTATTTTTGAATGCATTTTTTGTACATAATTCTACATTTGTAAGTTCAACTTTCATGATAAAGAGATTGCACTACAGTACTTGTATTAGGTGAATTGAAAAATACTATTTATTTTGTTTTATTACAGTGCAAAAACTTGTAATCTAAATATAAAGTGAGCACTGTACACTTTGTAGTCTGTGTTTGTAATTGAAATCAATATATTTGAAAATGTAGAAAACATCCAAAAATATTTAAATAAATGGTATTCTATTATTGTTTAATGGTGTGATTAATCGTGTGTACATTAATAGTAATTTAGTAAAACAAGGCCTATCCAGGGAATATCTGCTGACCCCCTGCTCATGCCGGGGCAGGGAGACCAAGTGAGATGCACCACGGTTAAAAATGTCAGAGGTTTGCTGCTGACTAAGCAAGGGGATTCTGCAGAAATGTATGACAGTGCAAACTCCTTTATAATTTTTTTCTACTAATGTGGCAGAAGGTTCCAGGCTGCTGCACAAAGAACAGAAAGACACTGAACGGAGCAGCAGATTCTCACACTGCAATACATTACAGCAGCCTGCAGATTGGGGTTATGTTGAGAAGAAGCAGAATTAGTACTAAAAATCTCTTCTATTGGGCCCATCATGAAAGAGGCACATTAGGGCACAGTAGTAGCTTGGACAGAGTGGTTTAGTGGAATATATATTTTACAAGAACAAATATCATACCATCATTTTATATTTAAAAAGAAAAAGAAAAACTTTCTAGGCAATACAGTGCCTGAACAACCTAGTTAGTCTATAAGAAAACCAGCATTTCATAGTGTTTTGAAAGCATTTTAAACAGGCATTGTATCAAAAGACTGGACCCTTAGTATGTGTTGAATCAGACAGTTACACCGTTACCTGGTTGTAAACTCCTAAGCATCAAAAAGGTTCAATGATCTTAAATCAATAACTCCCTCAGAAGGGAGTATAAATGTATTTCATATTGCCTTCCGAAAACAGAGCACAAATTAGGCCACTGTTTAACAACAAAGCGTATCCGTCCCAGATCAATCACATAAAACAATCAGTTCAACCTAGTTCAGAGATGAACAACAACACTGGACCGACACAGTTGGGCAGGAAATTGTTTTCCCAGCCTGCACAAATCTGAGTCCTGGGGCCAAATCCCTGACCTGCCTAATCAAGTTCTGGGTTTCCCAAATCAGCCAGAGCAAGGACTTAAACCCAGGCCTCCCACATCACAGTTGAGTAACACTGGCTATTCTATGGTGCGTATCTGTCAATCTCTCCTGCTGGAGCTGTTCCACTTTGTATCAATAATTAAATATTCATTGGCCCATAGAGCAAGACAGACTCTATAGCCCAGTGGTTATGGCACTCATCTGGGATGTGAGAGACCTGAGTTCAAAGGACTGATTTGGAGATCTCAGAACCCATTCAGAACATTTGAACACAGGTAACTTACATGAGTGCTCTACTCACCAAGCTATTGTGAGGTGGGGCTCTGGTTTTGACCAGAAATTACATCCTGAACTATCAAAGCTTTTCTCACAAAAGTTTTGTCAAAACTGATCCTTTCTTGCAATAAGTTTAGGTTTAGATGAATCAGCATTTCCCAACAGAAAACTGACTCATCAAAAAATTCCTCACTGGCTGTACTTACAAAGAGCTCTTTAAAATGTGTTTCTGAGCCAATGGTCTGAAGAAGATATTCCAATAGGGTGTGCTATGGCAGTCAGGCTGGGAATGCCCCAGCAATAGGCACTGGAGGGAGAGAGCTGACTGGATGCTCTACACAGAAGAGCAACAGTGTAACATAAGAAGAAGAAAAAAGTATCCAGATACAAATCAAAAGAAGTCCCAAAGATTAACATAAATAGGCATTGAGCTCGTGAGTTGGGTGGTCACTTGCATTTCTGAGAGCCACAATAAAGTCAATAAGGCTCCGCACAGTCACAGAGGACCCCCACACACACACACACACACACACACACAGCTTACAGGACTGGGACCCTAGATAGTAGCAAAATACCAGTATCTGGGCATTTAAAGAAAATAGGTTATGAAATATAAAAAAAACTGGTTTAAAATAAAGAAAAGATTACTAGGAGAAACAGACACCCATACAAATAAAATGCAAGGCGTATCCACATAAAAAAATGTCATTTGTATTACTTTAAGATATATATCCTATAAGGCAGTCAAGTAAGACCAGTGAAGGTACTAAATCTACAAGAATTGCTGTCCCCCACCTCCCGAGAGCATTAGCAAAATCACAGGCAAGAGAAAAAAACATGTTCTTAGCCACATTAAATGGAAGAGTATTACTGCCACGTGTTGAAAGACCAGGTTATGCAACAACAGAAAAGCACTAAACTAAGTAACAAAACTAAAGGCCTGCTAGTTTAGGGTGAGGTTTTCTATAGCATCAGATAGTTAGAAGCACAAATCCCACTGACTTGTGCTCCTCACTTCCTTAGGAGCTTTTGCAAATCCCATTGTTAATTGTTATTCATTTATTTATATAGGGCTTGATCCTGCTTCCATTGAAGTAAATGGGAAAACATGCTAATTTCTATGGGGAAAGGATTGGGCTCATTGTGAGCCTGGCTGCTGTTAATGAAGGAGTGGTTATCACAGGAGTTGGGGTGCAATTCAGACCGGTGAAAGGTTGCATCACCTCTTTCCCTGTAACTCTGAAAGCTTCACAATGCCTTGCTACTGTAACTTGCTGACTGTGAGCCTGGGATGCTCACAGTCAGCAACAAGCATGCAGATCAAACCCTGAGTATTTGTGTGCTATGCAGTTAGCCTTGGTTCTGCACCTCTAACCACAGAAGCCCCACAGTGGCCTCCATCAACCTTGTTACAACTATCAAGGTGACCCCAACACAGTCCCAGTCCTGAATTTTCCCCAAAACATGTTCTGTACAATGCCCAGCCCTCTCCTGGGCAGCTCAGAGAAATAATATGGTTCATTTGTTCCTCTGTCTAGAGACTCAAAAATACATCACAACTTATTAACTGAACTGGGGGAAATACACCCTTCCATTTAAACACAGCAGAGTTGGTTTACATTAATAGTAAAACAAGCTTATATTTACAAAAGCAGATAGGTTAAGTGATGCCAAGTAAAAGGAATAAAGTTAAAAGAGTTACAAGCCAATACAAGTGAACACATCCATGTAAAAGTCTTGCACCTAATTTAGCAAGAAACAGGCTTTGTTCAACATGGTTTGTCACCTATATTCAGTTTCCAGAGATTTCAACCCTCTCCTTAGTTGAAGGACCCATCTTTCTCAACATGTAAGAGCTCTGTTCCCTAGTGGATGTCTAGTGATGGATGTCAAAGGTGGCATCTGTCCTTGCTTATATCTTCCAAAGTTCAATGACTGTTTCAAGAGGCAGAATGACCTCATGCTGTTCTTCCCTTCCTGTGGACTTCCCATCCCCTTGCTGATTTGTGTGTAAAATGGGACTTCCATTGGTTTTTGGTCACACCTTGTTTAATCTCATTGGAGAGAGGTAAATAGCTGCCTTCTCTCCTGCCTGTTTCTCCCTGTTTGGCCACAAACTTTAAAGCATAATATAATTAAATATCCCTATTTCCTCATATAGTGTTAATACACACGTCATAATGATATTAATCACCAGTGTGACATTAGCTTTCAGAAAAGACCACATTCGATACATTTTTATAATACAGTAATAATGTGTGCAATCAGTTGATTCAATTGCTTGTCACTTGAGATTCATCCCCTATCTTTATAGACCAGTAAACTTTTGAAAAGAATTCTTCTGAGGGTTACAGCTTGAATAAACTTTTACCCTTTGAGAGGTAAGAAAGGTGACATGGAGCCTGGTAGTGAAGGAAGCTCTGCTGGTGGATGACTTTTATGGAGCTACTCTATTTTACACTAGCTAAGGATCTGGTTCTTGATATTTCAGAATTAGAAATAGTCTTGGCTATTTGCTTCAAAAAAATGTAACCTATATTGTATTTATGTATGTAATATGAAAACTAGCCACACTTTTTTCTGTACCAAGTCCAGGATAGTCTGTCTAACTAAATAGATTAGAAAGAAATTTCTGAATTTATAATCCTCTTCAATACCATTATACAACTATGAAAAGATTTGTAAAGGCAACTTTCTGGGTGTGTGTTGCTATTTAAGCTGTGATCAAAGTAGTAATACCCAAAAAGCTGAGTTTAAGAATTTCTCTGTGAAAATGCCATCCTTCACTATAATAACCCCAGCTTCCTTGCATTGTTGCACAAAAAACTGCGTTTTCCTATGTGCCAAATAGACATGAGATGAAGATGCTGTTAGAACATGTTCTTATGTTCTAAATGCAAAAATCACATTGTGTTACTTTTACACCGAATACTTGTCTTTTTTTTTATAAGTGCTGAAAAGCACCTATGCTGCATTCAGTAAGTAAATGGAAATCAATTCTGAACAGTCTAAGTTTTCTGTATACTACGGAGTTTAAAAAAACAAAACACTTATTAGCAGTACTCTGGATTTTTACATCTGAGTAAAATTGTATGTTTTCTGTAATATTGAAGCATACCTTAAACATTCTACATTTAAAAACAGTTCACCAGACAACAGAAACTGTTCCATTTTCACTTTTCCTTTGGATTTACCATTCATTTTATCAGACATATTCATTAAAATCAGGTTCATGCTTTTCACTCTAAGAGGTTTACATGATGAAACAGCTGTCAATAAATCCCAAAGAGGATTGAATCTCACATGTCACTGGCATGACAGAGGACGTAGAGTTGCTCCTATCACTCACTCCTAGAGATTAAAGTCGAGTATATCTGAGGCTGCTTCTTTTTTTAAAAAGTAGCAGGGAAAAAAATCACATTATATAAAAGTACAAAGTGGGCGGAGTAGTAGTTGTAAAACGTTGATTTACAATATGCAGGCAAGCATATTAATTCTGGCTTACATATCATACGGTAGGCTTATCTCCTGCATAACAGTTCCTACTCCAAAGACAAATTTAATGCCTCACCACACACACACACACAAATTCAGTCAAATTGTCAGTATCGATGTGTTACATGAAGACTTTCATGCAAAAATAGCACCAGAGCTTCATTTCATACTACAGCATCCCAGAAATAACAATGATACTATGAATGGTATGCCAGATGGACCCTGTTTTCTATTCTTACTACTCAGGGAGGGAGAGGGAATAGCTCATGAACCACTAGTGAAGCCATCAGCCTCTCCCAGCTGTTTTTGAATTACATTAAAACCAAGGACAAGTCAGCTTCTTTTGCCACATCTCTCTAAACTGGGAGTTACTGTAACTACCAAACTGCTTACATTAGCAATAACTCTTCCTATTTCACTCGGGAAGATGAACTAGTTGATACCTATCAATAACAAACCACAGATTGGACCTATTGGGGAATTATTGTTTAAACAAAATACTTCATCTTAACAGGTTCATACATCAGAAGTAAAATCACTGCACGTCACGGCAGAAATACAGAGCGTAGAAGATATGTGCAAAGAAATAGTGATCAAACTAATGAAACCAGAACACACCCACCCCCACTTCTGACTCTGACAAGACTGGCCCCCCGTTCACACTATGGTCACTGATTGATTCATGGGCTACTGTGGATCAGGTTCCACATGGCCACTGGCTGCTGTTGACCTATCTGCACAATTGATTCCAAATTGCCCATGCAGGCCCATTAGTACATGCTAAACAGAGACCCGCTCGCTTGGGCACTGGCTGTAAGCATTTCAGTGCCTCATTCAGCAGTTTTAGCTTTCAGAGACTAAATCACTTGAGCTCCTTACGAGTCGTAGTGTTAAAAAAAAAAACAGAAAAATCACAGTTCATAGTGACCCTGTATTTTTTTAAAATGTGTAGGCTAATTTCATTTCATTTGCACCTGCCTATTTTTCAACTGCTATGTTCAATTTAACATGGATTGCATACCCATCAATCCTTAAAAACTTGATCATTATTCTGGGAACTTTTGTGATGCTTAGAAACTTACTAGCTACAGAATGATATTCAGTGCACCTAATGTGAGGGTGCACACCTGTTTGCAGAGAGATCTGACATTTTACTAGCCCCAGGGAAAGTGACATTTTAGTGTTCAATGATTGTGTGTTGGAATGAATGTCTCTTTTAAGAGAACTGTCCGCTAGAATATCTGCTTATAACAGCATGACAAGTTAAAAAGGGGAGATATGAAAGATACCTTTCTTTATACACCCACACATATCTGCTAATTTTGAGAAAGGTGAAGTTCCCCAGTGTTGTTCATAAACTTCTCTTCATTTCCATTGGGATTTGGAAAAACAATCCACCGGAAAGCAGAAAGGAGTCAATATGGCAAGGTGCGGAACACCTCCACTGAGGGACAGAAAACCATCAATTCCTACGAGCTACATTTAAGGACAGGTACTCACTTCTAATGGTGCTGGCCCCTTGATCTCCTGCCTATTCCAGTTTCAAGGGAGTTACGCCATTTTACACTGAGGCTCTGACCCACTGAGAAGGCTGTTCACAATTGTTGCATTAGCTCACTTTCCTCTAATTCACTCCTGGATCCACTTCAGTATGATTTCCGCTCACTTCACTGCTCTGCAACTGATGTCAAAGTGTCCTGCAGCCTCTTCCTAGACAAATGCAGGGTCTATGCTCATCCTTTCACACCGTTGATCACACTCTCTTTCTAGCTATTCAGTCCTCACTCAACTTTCAAGATTCATCCTCTCCTGGTTCTCCTCTTATCTCTCTAACCCTCCCTTCTGTGTCCCTTTCAACCGATCCTCCTCTGCCCCACTTCCCTGCTTACAGGGAATTCCCTATATTTGATCCTGAGCTATCTCCTCTTTTGCATCTACACTCACCTAAATCAACGCTACACTATGCTACACTAACACCAACTGAGAATCTCACCCTCACGCGATCTCAGAAATAACATGGCCCAAGATTAAAGTCTAATATTTCCTTCCAGGTCCCTCCACTAGCTCCTTTTTCAATTATTCTTGGCAACACCTCCATGCCTCCAGTTACTCAATCCTCTAACCCTTAGGCTTATCTTCAGCTCCTTCCTCTCCTCCTTCCCCACCACAACCAGGCCACAACTAAAACCTGTCACGTCTCCTTTTACATCTCTAAACATTGACCCACCTGCAAAATCCCTAGTCCATGCACTGTTCATCTCCCACATTGACTAGTGTGTTCTCTTTCTCTCTGGTGTCTGCAATACTATGAACATGTGCCATCTCCTCAGGAATGAGAAAGGGAAAAAGGTAGAGAAAATACAACATGAGTTCATAATACTGCTTAATAGCTGGAGGAGGAGGAGAGTTGCAGGACACCAGGCAACAGGGAGTTGCAAAATGGCCAATTCAGGGTTGTGGGTCCATATGTCTGGAAAATGTAAAGGGCCAACCACCAGAAAGCCTGACAGGAACATTTTCTCTGCATGCTTACATCGACACTGTAACTGGGAGGTGTAATTTCCAGCTCAGATTGATGTACACATACTAGTTCTGCTCAATTTAGCATGCTAAAAATAGCAGTGTGGCCACAGTAGCGGCTCAGGCTAGCCGCCTAAATATATCCCCATCTAGATCCTAGGTACATAGTCAGGCCACTGCCCAGGCCACCATAGCCACACTAATATTTTAGTGCGCTAGCTCGAGCAGAGCTAACACTCATACATCTTCCCAGGTTGGGAATTACCCTGACTGGGCAATCTTGCTCTACAGAGCTAAGCAATCACCAGGTAAGGTGCTTACAGGTAAAAGGCTGTTTCTTTACTGTGGCTGCCAGATTGAGAGCAGTGGTCTCACTCATTCCCAGTCTGCTTGTCTGAATCCATCTGATGTCTCTTGTCTTACAAAGAACTGACAATCTAAGTATGTCAGGGACCATTTTTTTTGGTCTAGCACAATGGAGTCCTGGTTCACCACTGGTTAAGCATAGGTGAACAGAGCGCATCACCAATGTCACACGCATTTTAAACACCAGAGGAAATCAAATGATAGCTAGTGCAGATAACAGACCATAGGTGTACTGTGCGACCTGTGGGAAATGCAACTCAGTAAATAGACAGCTGCCTTCTGCACAAGCTGCCATCTCCAGATGGTCTTAAAGCATCGAGTGTGTTATAATAATCCAGCCTGGCAGCAACCGGCTATGGCGAGCGCCATATCAGAGAGAGTTCACTGAGAGTTCACAGCCCTCTTGCCAAAGAGCAAACGACAAAAAGCTCTCCTGGAAACCACTTCTACCTGAATATCCAGCCATAGCAGAGGATTGAATAAAAACACCAGGTTTTGAGGATCCAAAATAAATGACAGGCATACTCCCACAACTCAGGTACCGATCTGGGCCTGATTTTCCACTGCTGTGCACAGAGCAATTATTTATGTTTGTGCAAAGTGGGTGCAAAATCATAGCAGATCTAACAATACTTTTCCATCATTAATGTCCATGCTTTCAATTCAAACATGACAGAAACTTGGGGCTAAATCCTCTTTGCCACATCCCAGCTGAGCTAATAGGCCGTACTGCTAGGTACATCCATCCAGGTTTGAAGAATCTGTACTCCTCCACCCCAGGCCATGGAACAGCATTGGAACCACTCCTCAACCTTCTGTGCAGTAAGCGTCTAGGCACACCTTCCCCACACCAATGAGGGGATGTTCACAGGTAGATTTACACAGGTACCAGCCCTACCCTCTCAGTTCCCCTTAACTCCTCCCCACACCCACCATGTGCTCTTTTGCATTGTGTGATGTCCTGTGCTGGTTTCCCTCAGAAAAGCCTCATTGATTCCAGTGCATTTGAGCCCTTGCACACAGGGGCGGCTCCAGGCCTCAGCACGCCAAGTGCGTGCTTGGGGCGGCATGCCGCGGGGGGCGCTCTGCTGATCGCCGGGAGGGCGGCAGGTGGCTCCGATGGACCTCCCGCAGGCGTGCTTGTGGAGGGTCCGCTGGTCCCGCAGCTCCGGTGGACCTCCCGCAGGCGTGCAAAGCGCCCCCCGCGGCGTGCCACCCTGCTTGGGGCAGCGAAATGTCTAGAGCCGCCCCTGCTTGCACACCTATGTGAGGAGAAAGCTGGGGCATGACTTGCTGTCTAGTAACTGAAATCAGTTTGACTGGCTCTTATTCCAGATTTCTATTCCCATGTAGCACTTAGAATGTCAGCATCACCAGTCAAACCTATTATCCCAGGAGTGCTCTAGATGGGCACTGGTAACATCAGGAAACAAGGGGTAAAACAGTTCTAGCAATAAAATGTTGCAGTGTGGGAAATTAGTGCTGAGGTGGGGCAATGGCCATACGCTTTGCCTTGGACCAACAGCAACTCCCCAAGTTAGCCAACAAGGAGTCGGACACAGAGAAAGTCAGAAAGTTCATAACTAGCAATTCATAACTAGCAGAGGCAAGAGGGCAGCATTCTACACAGCTGGAGACACAAGGGCAGGCTGTGGCCACCAGAGAGTTAAGGACCAGAAGGAATTATTAAGGAATGGTTAAAAAGATCAACCTGGTTTAGAGAGGAAGTGAAGGAACCTATACAAAAATGGAAGAAAGGGGAAGTTATTAATAATTAATATAAATCAGAAGGTATGAATTGTAGAATACTGATAAAGGAAGCAAAGGGAAACAAAGAGAAGTCTATGGCCAGCAGAGTTAAGGACAATAAAAGGCATTTCTTATGTATATAAGGAACAAAAAGAATCCTAACAATGGCATTGATCCATTACTACTAGATAGAAATGGTAGAATTACCAATACTAATGCATAAAAGGCAGACGTGTTCAATAAATATTTTTGTTTTGTATTTAGGGAGAAATAGATGTGGTCATATCATACAATAACACTCTTTCCATTCCACTAGTATCCCGGGAGGATGTTAAAAAGCAGCTATTAAAGCTAGACTTTTTTTTTTAAATCAGCAGTTCCGGATAACTTGCATCCAAGAGTTTTAAAAATCTGGCTGCAGAGCATGCTGGACATTAATGTTGATTCTCAATAAGTTTTGGAAAACTGGGGAAGTTCCAGAAGACTGGAAGAAAACTAATGTTGTTCCAATATTTAAACAGGATGCCAGATAATTATAGGCCTCTCAGTCTGACATCAATCCCAGGCAAAATAGTGGAGCAGCTGATATGGGACTCAATTAATAACAAATTAAATAATAAATACCAATCAACATGAGTTTATGGAAAATAGATCCTGTCAAACTAATTTGATTTTTTATGAGATTACATCAAGTTTGGCTGATAAAGGTAATAGTGTTGATGTAATATACTTATACTTCTATAAGGCATTTGATTTGGTACCACAAAACAGACAATTTGATTAAAAAACCAGAACGAAACAAAATTAACATAGCACACATTAAATGGATTAAAAACTGACTAACCGATAGGTCTCAAAATGTAATTATAAACAGGGAAACATCATTGAATGAATAATTGGAGATATCCCATCTCCTAGAACTGGAAGGGACCTCAAAAGGTTATTGAGTCCAGCCCCCTGCCTTCACTAGCAGGACCAAGTACTGATTTTTACCCCAGATCCCTAAGTGGGCCTCTCAAGGATTGAACTCACAACCCTGGGTTTAGTAGGCCAGTGCTCAAACCACTGAGCTATCCTTCCCCAATTATTGAATGGGTATGTTTCTAGTGGGATCCCACAGGGGTCATTTCTTGGCCCTACATTATTTAAAATTTTTATCAATGACCTGTAAGAAAATATAAAATAATCACTGATAAAATTTGAAGCTGGCACACAGATTGGGGGAGTGATAAATAATGAAGAGGACAGGTCAGGTCACAGAAACAGAGCAATCTGGATTGCTTAGTAACCAGAGTGTGAGCAAACAATATACATTTAGGAACAAAGAATGTAGGCCATACGTAGAGGATGGGGGACTATCTTGGGAAACTGTGACTCTGAAAAAGATTTGGGGTTCATGTGGATACTCAACAGCTGCCAGTGCAACCTTGTGGCCAAAATGTCTAATTCATCCTTGGATGCATAAACAGGGGACACTTGAGTAGAAGTAGAGAGGTTATTTTACCTCTGGTTTTGGCACTGTTGCAAGAGCTGCTGAAATATTGTGTCCAATTCTAGTACCCACAATTCAAGGAGAAAGCTGATAAATTAGAGAGGGTTGAGAGAAGAGCCACAAGAATGATCAAAGGATTAAAAAATATGCCACATAGTGATAGACTCAATGAACTCAATCTATTTTGCTTAACAAAAAGAAGATGCCTTGATCAGAGTTTATAAGTATCTGTAGTAAGAGGAGGCCCTGAGATATAAACCTTGGTATCAGAGGCCCGGTATGAGGCCTAAGGCCTGAACTAAAGTAATGGTCAAGACTTTGCTAACATAAAGCAAAGTTAAGCTGTGAGCCAGAGGCAGGCCCTGCTCACAGAAGCTGGCAAGGAAAGGGCTGATGCTGCAAAAAGAGACATATCTAAAAGGTACTGAACACCAGATATCAGAACATTCGCATACTCGTACACTCCACACAGATAACAAGGAACAGGCTGACCCATCCCAATGACAGGGCCAAAAGGGTAATATGATGGATAGAGTTGTTTTGTTCGAACCAACATGTACAAGGTGAGAGGCGGCACATTACTACGTAGAGGGGTTGTACCTTGCTACGTAGAGGGGTTGCACCTCATACGTAACTTGTTTGCACCTGTGTATAAGAATGCATCCCTGGGGCGGTGTCTTTGTCCGGCCGAGGGGGCAGTGGAAAGTCCCGCCACTGACTGAGCCGAGTCCATTGCCAAGAGGCACTTTCTCGTAGTATGCCCTGTAGAGGAACAATCTAGAGGGAACTATCATCGTGCTTCGTTTGACAATAAACCTGGCCGATGTGCCTTCGTACCTTACTAGACTCTGTGGTCATTGGGGGTTCTCTTTGGGTCTGCTGTGTCAGCTATTTTCGAAGAGCTGGGACACCACACAGAGGGAACACACGCATGCAGCCGAGTGATATCAACATTGAACAGAGCAGAGCAGAGCACCACACCGGTAGCACTCTGACAACAGTATCTACACGAGGGGGAACAAATATTTGATAATGTGGTCTTCAGTTTAGCAGACAAAGATATAATAAGGTCCATTGGCTGGAAGCTGAAGCTAGATAAATTCAGACCGAAAGTAAGATGCAACTTTTTAATAGTGAAGGTAATTAACTATGGGAGCAATTTACTAAGGTTCATGGTGGATTCTCCATTACCAGCAATTTTTAAATCAAGGTTGGATGTTTTTCTAGAAGATATGCTCTAGGAATTATTGTGGGACATTCTATGGCCTCTGTTACACAGGAGGTCAGACTAGATGATCACAATGGTCCCTTCTGGCCTCGGAATCTATTCATCTAAATTGGCTAATGTAAATCCAAGAAACAGCTTATTTATCAGCTGTAATTGCCTACATACAGTTTATTTCTTTTGGAAGTCTGATTGCCTGGCTGGCTTAACTCTTTGACCTTATAATGTAAAAAAAGTTGTCAACATTAAAAGCCTCCTACATTTAAAAAGAGGTTTACATGATGAAACAGCTGTCATACTCCAAAGCAGATTGAAGCTCATATGTCACTGGCATCTTTCCACAATTGGCCTTGGAGGCCTAACTAAGAAGACCTCAAAACAACCACATTGACAACCATTAGGAAAACAGTAGAAGAGTGCAAAACTCAGCCGTTTTCTACCATTTCTCAGGCGTTCATGTAAAATAATGTTTCAGTTTTGATCTTTGTAGGTTCAAAACTGCCCTAAATTTAGCTTTGAATTTTGGGTTCAAACTAAAGCTTGACAAGGCAAAAAAGAATTTGTAAATATTCATTTGAATAAAAGCCCTAAACTCACTTTGGGAGTATTTGTGGCCCCTCTTATTCACTATGCACAAACATTCACACTAGTGAAATTTATTTGCAAAAAGTCTCATCAGAATATAGATTCTCTGGAAGTTTATGTCTTTAAAAGGTCATTATGGGCTTTACTCAACAAGTCAGGGAACAGAAGCAATAACATGATCTATTGTGAACAATAAATTATAAGCAGAGTAAAAGCTCAGAGCAATAGTTCTGATGAACAGTACACAAACAATAATGAAATATGTTCACATAAATCATTGATTGAATGATTTCAAACAACAAAGAAATTTATAAAAATTGAGATCTGTTCCTGGATAATTCATTAATAAATAAAGGTACTAAATTCATCAAATAAATTGTCTGCTGTTTGCTCAGCTGTAATTCAAATGAACCCAAAATGCCATGGGCTCTCCCTGAATTAATCCATAAAGCCACTTTCCTGCACTCCTTCAAATGCCTCTTCAAGATATACTGTGATGCCAATGGACAATAGGAACAGCTGATATTAATTAGGGCTATCGATTAATCGCAGTTAACTCACGCAATTAACTCAAAAAAACTTTTTTTAACAGTGTGATTAAAAAAATCAGTCACGATTAATCACAGTTTTAATCACACTGTTAAAAAATAGAATACCAATTAAAAAGTATTTAATATTTTGGATGTTCTTCTACATTTTCATATATATTGTATTCTGTGTTGTAATTGAAATCAAAGTGTATATTATTTTATTAAATATTTGCATTGTAAAATGATAAAAGAAATAGCATTTTTCAATTCACCTAATACAAGTACTGTAGTCACAACAGTGAAACTTACAAATGTAGATTTTTTTTGTTACGTAACTGCACTCAAAAACAAAACAATGTAAAACTTCAGAGTTTACAAGTCCACTCAGTCCTTCTTCTTGTTCAGCCAATCGCTAAGACAAACAACTTTGTTTACTTTTACAGGAAATAATGCTGCCCTCTTCTTATTTATGATGTCACCAGAAAGTGAGACCAGGAATTTGCATGGCACTTTTGTAGCTGGCATTGCAAGGTATTTATGTGCCTGATCTGCTAAATGTTCGTATGCCCCTTAATGCTTCGGCCACCATTCCAGAGGACATGCTTCCATACTGATGACACTTGTTAAAAAAATAATGCGTTAATTAAATTTGTGTAAATTTAAATTCCTTGGGGTCCCCTGCTCTGTTTTACCCACACTCTGCCATATATTTCATGTTATAGCAGTCTCGGATGATGACCCAGCACATGTTGTTCATTTTAAGAACACTTTCACTGCAGATTTCACAAAACACAAAGAAGGTACCAATGTGAGATTTCTAAAGATAGCTACAGCAGTCGACCCAAGGTTTAAGAGTCTTAAACCTTGGGTCGACTGCTGTAGCTATCTTTAGAAATCTGAGCGGGACAAGGTGTGGATCATGCTTTCAGAAGTCTTAAAAGAGCAGCACTCCGATGCAGAAACTACAGAACCTGAACCACCAAAAAAGAAAATCAACCTTCCGCTGGTGGCATCTGACTCAGATAATGAAAATGAACAACCGTCGGTCCACACTGCTTTGGATCATTATTGATCAGAACCCGTCATCAGCATGGACGCATGCCCTCTGGAAGGGTGGTTGAAGCATGAAGGGACATATGAATTTTTAGCACATCTGACACAAATATCTTGCCATGCCAGCTACAACACTACCATGAGAATGCCTGTTTTCATTTTCAGGTGACATTGTAAACAAGAAGCAGGCAGCATTATCTCCTGCAAATGTATTAAAACTTGTTTGTCTGAGCAATTGGCTGAACAAGTAGTAGGACTGGACTTGCAGGCTCTAAAATTTTACATTGATTTATTTTTAATGCAGTTTTTTTGGTACATAATTCTACATTTGTAAGTTCAACTTTCATGATAAAGAGATTGCACTACAGTACTTGTATTAAGTGAATTGAAAAATACTATTTTGAGTTTTTAAGTGCAAATACTTGTAATCAAATATAAATATAAAGTGAGCACTGTATACTTTTTTATTTTGTGTTGTAATTGAAATAAATATATTTGAAAATGTAGAAAACATCCAAAAATATTTAAATAAATGGTGTTCTATTATTGTTTAGCAGTGTGATTAATCGTGTGAGTAATCGTGATTAATTTTTTTAATCGCTTGACAGCCCTAACATTAATGTATTTATTTGGCCTATGTACATAATATGTTTATTTCTGTTTCCCTCATTCCTCCCACACCTTTCCTTCTGATTGTCACTCCCACGTGTTGCATCTAGTTTTAATGAGGTGGTCCTCAGGATACGGATTATCTTCAACTCCTGTTCACATAATGGGAGCCTTATGAAGTTATTACTGTATCAGAAACAGGAAAAAATGGTCTCAGTCACAACAGTCATGAAAATTTTGATGCAAAAGCCACAAATAAGCCCAGGTATTGGGTTCAGCTTCACTCAAAGAGTCCATGATCCCTGTTTCAAGAAAATCTAGGAGTGTTTCTAAAGGTTTCAAGTACTGTCAGGGGTGAAAGTAACTTAAAGGACTTACCGTGCAGTAGCGGCAGCTGGGAGGCCCAGGCCCTTTAAATCACTGCAGGAGCGGTAGCTGCAGCAGGGGCCAGGAGCCCCAGCCATGATTTGAAGGGCCAGGGGCTCCGCTGCAGTAGCAGTGGCTGGGATCCCCGGGCCCTTTAAATCACCACTGGAGCCCTGGGGCTCCAGCAGTGGGGCTCTAGCAGTGATTTAAAGGGCCCGGGGCTCCAGCCACCACTACCGCAGCGGAGGCCCAGGCCCTGTAAATCGCCGCCAAATCCGTGGGACTCCCGGCTGCCGCCCCTACCCAATGGCTCCAGCAGCAGGGGTCTGCGGCAATTTAAAGGCCCCAGGGCTCCAGCTGCTGCAGGGAGCCCTGAGCCCTTTAAATCACCAGCCTGGGGAAGCTGCCCCCTGCTGGTGCGGTTGGCGGTGTACCAGCTCTTGCCGGTATGCCATACCGGACTGTACCAGCTTACTTTCACCTCTGGGCACTGTTATAAATATTTCACACATTTCAATGAATCTGGTAACTCCAGTATATAGCTTATATTTATTTATAGATGTAAGGAATAAAGAGTGCTTATACAAAAAGTCCTAGGCGCCCTAACAATTTATGCAACTGACTAGTGATGATCACACAGCATCATAGAAACAATCAGAGGCAGGAAAAATATAGTTCTCAGCCAGCCAATAAATGAAAGCAATGGAAAAGCCTTTTGGACCCCACTGATCTCCCTTTCCATGAGCAAACTCTCACCCCTCCTCCAAAGCTTTTTCAAATAAATGGCTATTGCATCACGTTCAAATTTGGGATACATTGGACCAGAGTTACGTGGATGATGCTTTAAAACAGCAAGTAAAACACACAAATATTAGCCAATATTGGTTAAATAACCAACAGAGAGTGTATATTTATTCCAGGGGTTCACACTGTATCTTTTATGCATGAAAACAAACTGTATAATCTTTGAATACATTCACATTTATAACAAATGCTTAAGAGAATCTTTAATATGCCCAGACTAAACTGTGTTAAACTAAATTATCATTTTGGATTTCATTTAAAACTTTTTAAGTTACTATTAATTCTTTGTACTGCAGTAGCATGTAAAGGGCCCACCTGGGAATCAAATCCCATTAGTACTCTGCGTCCTGTATGCACACCAGATTTCTGAAGGCTTCTACAATTTCCAGGCCATAAGAGAATGGATTAACAACAAACTTCTAAATAAATCATTCTTACTGCCTTGGTTTCTGTTCCAATACGTGGGCAACTGACATGACAGATCAGAATGGTCCCTTCAGAAATGTAGGCTTTCTACTCGAAAATGTCCAGTTTCTGACTTGCCTTAAAAACAGATTATGTAATTGCCAGGATAGCCAAAGGGAGGTTTGACCAGCCTTTACATCCAAAGCAGGAGAAAAGGACCCAAATTGCTATGTGAAGAAATGGCTTGTAATCAGGTTTCTTTCTGTCTTTCCCAGCCCCAAAATGCCTTGAGCTTTTCAGACTCAGGTCTGAATGACATCTCAAAGCAAAGACATCTATGTCTTCTTCCTGATTAATTCAGATTTGGCCTTTGGGGCCTAATAAGCCCACAGCTGTAGGTCTCCTCTTCTGCCTCCCAAGTTGAGATATGGAGAATTTCAGCTTTAGGTACAAAAACAGCAAGTCTTTAGTCCTTTTCCTGTGAAGGTAGCCTAATCTGCCATTCATGCTATTGAGATGCCTACATATTACAACAAAAGTATGTATTGATAACTATTGAATCAGTAAGACGACCCACAACTCTTAACATAAGAAATATTATACCAGATCAGACCTTTGTTCAATTTAATGAAGTCCGGTACACTGCTTCTGGAAGTGGAAGATACCAGATGCTTCAGAGAAATATACATGAAGCCCAGAAGTGCAAAACTATGAAATTGCCCATAATGGAAATTTCCTCCTAACCCTTTCAGTTAGAAGTTGGTTTATGAGCTGGAGCATTCTTATATCCCTATTTTTTTAAAAAATCCTGTATAACTGTAGATGTTATTCATGACATTTGCTGACCTTTCAATGGTGACCACTTTTTACCACAATCATGACGACTTTGGAGGAATATGGGCAGATGAAGAAAAGGGAAAAGGAACTAGTTGCAGTAGAACCAGAAATGCATAATCAGGTCTATTTCTTATGCCCACTTGTGGGTGATGGGTTATTTCAGAATGCAAAGCTCAGAAAGGGGATGGTTTCTGTGCAGGATATTAGGAGGAAGTGTAAGTTAAATGAACTGGGTCAGCACAGGGTTCCCATTTTATTACTAGAAGGAAAAAATCTGGTTCTTCTGTAACGTCAGGAGTCAGATCCTCAGTTCCTGTAAATCAGTGTAACTCCACTGAAGTCAATGGGGCTAACTGACTGATACTAGCTGAGGATCAGGCCCCCGGTCATCAAGTCTTTTCTACATCTCTTTTGTCCTGACAGAGAATTGACAAAACTATTATGACTTTGGTGGAGATCCCTGGCATGGATTCTGAGTTCCATTACCAATGGTAGCAAAACTGAGACCAAGGTTTCAGGAACCAAGGTTTAGCTTTTCCCAGAAGAGGCTCTGGTGCCAAACTCTGAAGAGGAGTAATAAGGGACGTTGCCATGCTAGGGTTCACCAACAAGACGGCAACAAAAACAGCCCACAGGTACCAACAGAGGCACCAACACTAACATCTGTTCCTCACTCCTCTCAACATGGACGGGAGCATCAACGGAAGTTGATGCCAACACATTCACAGTCCTCCATGTCAAGGAGACGGACACATAGGTATCAAATGAGCGGATTTTAACACTGAAGAGCTGCTGGGCAAGAAACCCTGTGCTCTGCCTCCCTTTCTTTCTCCCCCTCAATAGAGGAGAGAACAGAGGAAAACTGTGTGGTCACTGGATTTTCTCCAGAAACACTAAGCAACGCATGAAGCAGGTGAGAGGTCTGACCCAGAACTGGGGATGTGGGTAGAGCAGCAAGAGAGAGGAACAAAGGAGTTAAGGGTGGGGAAGGAGAAAGAGGAGATGAGGTGTCACCTACGAAGGCATGGAGAAGAAAGGAAAGGAGAGTGCTGAGAGTTGCAAAAAATAGTAAAAAAAGGTTGATAAATTGGAGTTCTTAAAGACCCAGTCATGCAACCAGGGGGCATGTGACTGATACTGAAGGAAATAAGGTGGTGATCAGAAAGGAGAAGATATCAAATGAGAGATCCAAGTGGGAGCAGTGCTTAGAAAACACAAGGTCCCAGGAGTCACCATGATGGTTGATACAGGGCTGTAGGTCAAATTAGGTTAGGAAGAGGAAGAGGGAAGCAATAGAATTAGATGGGACATCAGAGTGAAAGCTGAAGTTAGAGGATTTGATAGGTAAAATGGCAGCTCAGGCTAAAAGGACAAATCTAATGAAGACTTAACAACTGACCTCAAACCCTTGAACAAGCACGAGCCTGAAGTACTTGAACTGGAGGCAATACACCTCCGCGATATGTACCCACTACCCTAGGCACTGACTCCAGTCCTGGAGCTCCCATGTAAAAATAATGGTGGGTGCTGAACACCCACCGGCAGCCCCCCTATCAGCTCCTCCCCCACCCTCAGCACCTCCACCTGCTGGCAGCCCTGCCAATTGGCGCCTCTCCACCCTCTTCCCCCCCAGCGCCTCCGCCCTCTGCGATCAGCTATTCCACAGCGTGCAGGAGGCGCTGGGGGGGTGGGGAAGGAGTGAGTGCAGAGCGTGCTCGGGGGAGGGGGCAGCAGGGCCAGCTTTAGCCCTATTCCACCAATTCCCCCGAATCAGGCCCCGCGCCCAGTGAGAATCCCTTCCCTGGCTAGAGGCTCCTTTTTAATTTTTACTCACCTGGCAGTGCTCTGGGTCTTCGGCGGCACTTCGGCGGCAGGTCCTTCAGTGCTGCCAAAGACCTGGAGCGAGTGAAGGACCTGCCGCCAAAGTCTTGAAGCACTGCCTGCTGAGTACAAGCCCCACGTGTTTTTTTACATTTTTTTTTAAGTCATCCCTGCCGGGGCCCCGCCAAAACTGTTCGAATTGGGCCCCGCACTTCCTAAAGCCGGCCCTGGGGGGCAGAATAGGGTGGGAAGAGGTGGGGTAGGTGTGGGGCCTTGGGGGAAGGGGTGGAGTGGGAGCAGGACCTGGGGCACATTAGAAAGTGGGCACCTCAGCACGCTACAGCAAATGCAAAGGATGGTTCATTGATATCCACCTCCCAAAAATAAAATCGGCCAGTTAATTTAAGAACCATTTCTTAACGTTTATTTTATTGACTGAAGTAAATCCTCAATCCCTTTAAAGAGCTTCATTGAAAGAGCTTGCTTCGGCATACACTTGAAAAATTAGACACCTTGCGATTATTATCCTTGAAAGATAATTAACCAATTTAACTTAAATAGATACATTAAAACAAATTACACAAACATGTCAAATTAATGGATTCTTTCCTGCGACTAGGACTGTTTTTGTTTGTTTGTTTGTTTCTTCACCTTTTTTAATCAGTAGTACTCTTCATCTGTAAGCATCACACTAAACAACATCAGAAGTGAAATTTTCATTACTCTGGAAAGGCACGGACATATAGGTTGGGGCCCGGACCCTGCAAAGACTTACTCCCATGTTTAATTTTACTATGAGGAGTAGTCCCATTGATTTCAGTGGAATTACTCAGAGGAGGAAAGTTAAGCACAAGTATAAGTGATTGCAAGATCCAGTCCTCAATGTTCTATTATTGTAAATATTTCACCTGAAATCATCACTTGTTCAATGCAGATTTTTGCTATCAGAAGACCGGATATAATGCATGATAAAAAAAGTGGGAGTTAAAAATGCTGCAAGATTCATGTATTATATCAACGGCATTTGCATGTAGAGATCTGAAATTGTGTTGGGATGGGGAGAGGGCAGATCAGCTGAGACTTTCAAGCAGACCCTTTTCCGGTGCATAATACTTTATTATAAAAAGCTAGGAGTACATCATTCTCTGTAATATGATACAGTAATTGCACATTTATCCCTAGATCACCCACAGTAACTTCATTTTACTTAATCGGAAAATGGTTGTTACCACAAGCCGTGGATTGCATTTGCAGAAAGGTGGACTCAATGATCTAATACGTCATCTTCTTCTCTAATGTCTATATCTTATGTGTTTTCTACTTCAAAATACCATGTTTATTAACTGTACAGTAACTGCATATCAGCATTGTATTTACTAGCACTATTCAATACGGACACATACAAGACTTTCAAAAGGAGCTGTCTTTGGCTCACCAAGAAACCGTAGCCCATTTTCTCATACTCCACTTACTGTCATCAGGTTTCTGAAAAAGCACATCTTGACTTCCATCAGCCCAATAATAATTCCTGCTGCACTCAAAATTAAGGTGCTTTTACATAATTTGACTGTTCCCAAACCGCTTGGGATTTTGAAAAAATACTCAGAAGAATATTTAAGGAGCATGAGTTGATTTGTAAAAATTTATTATTAATAATTATTATTGTTTTTTGTTGTAATTCTTTTTAATTGTTAAAGATTTCCACATTTCCATTTGAAGGAAATTTTGGACAAATTATGATCCACTGAAATCCCTAACTCAGCTTCTTTCCCACAGACAAAGGCCCAACAAACAAACAAACAAACAGGAAAAAAATCAGTTCTTCAAGTAAGAGCATATTTTTATATCATCCTATAGAGTACCTTTTTTTTTTTTCCAAAAGTGTTTATTTGGTCACACCTAAACATTTCACGGATTCATGTCAGTTTCATTGAATTGTTCAGTGAATTTGGAACAAAAGAGTTCCAAAGAAGTTTAAATGTTTCACTTCAACAGTTTCAGAATGAAAACTTTTTTCAGTTCAAAAAGTTATTTTGTTTTGAAGTTTTCTGCAATTTTTTAAAATGCAAAAACATTTTTAAAAAATGCTCAAAATCTAAATGAAACATTTTATTTTGGGTGGAATGAAAGACTAAAATTCTATGGCTTGTGTTAAGCAGAATGCCAGGCTAGATTAGCACAATGATCCCTACTAGCCTTAAATAGATCTATGAAATAGACATCAAGAAACCTCAGAACCACTGAAGTTTCTTGACAACGGTTCTAAATGTCTTTTATTCCCACCCCCACTCTCACTGGGGTGCTTATTCTATTTATTTCAGGTTGGATTTTTCTATATGATAATTGGGTCTCAGGAGCTCAGCTATTGCTACCTTTCAGAGTCAAAGCGCTTCAGCACAATGAAAATGGTGTGGAAAGTTTATACAGCCACTAGCAATATTGTGGAGTCGCCATTTTAAAAATAAAAATAGAATTGCACACATTTGGGGCCTGATACTGCCACCTTGGCTGCAGTGAGTGTAGAGAACATCTTCTAGCAGGTGCTCATGACCTCAAGTAATCAGATCCTAAATGATCACGTATGGTATTATGTTGTGCTTACTCTCACGACTGCATTATTAGTGTCTTTTTATGTCTACAGCCCTCCTCAGCGGTGATGCAGCTTATTGCCTTGATGTAGACTTGTGAAGCAGTTTGCTAATTTGGGTGTCATTTTATCAAAACAAAGATGTTTTCTCTCCGTCGGTTAAACAAACCCATCACAAAACACACCGAGTGGTGAAGAAAACCCAGGTCTCAGATTTGGAAAACATAGCAAAATCGATGCCGAGCAGCTGTAAAAGCTGATATTAGTCCAGGAACCTGCTGAGCCAGTCACCATCTCTAAGCAATTACGACTGCTATAAATTCCTGCTTAGCTTTTCACTCCATACGTTATAGAAAGATGTTAAATAAAATATATTTTACCAACTCTGTAAGGGAATCAAAACAACTTTCAATAAAAGAAACTGATTCTGTTGGTTCTGGCCCTTACCTCCCCTGCATGGCGAGTGGGCTGAAATCCTTCCCAAGGGGAACACAGCCATCCTGCCCTATTGCTCCATTTTGATAGGGTTTTTGTGGCTGTCCCTGAACAGACACCATTCCACGAAACTCCTTTAACAGCCGCAGCTCGTTGAAGTTGCTGGCAATTGGTTCAGCTGCCACCTTCCCATGCAAGTTAGCATGGTGTGGAGAGGATGCCTGAGTCAGCTCCATCTCTAGATTTCTAGAGATTGCACCATCATCTTTGCTATCCAAGTACATACCTTTTGACTGGTTTTCTATCCTGAAAAGAGTGAAAACAAATCTATTAGGACCATACTGAATACACATATTTTATATCTACCCCCATGCACACATACACGTGTGTTGATATACAGGTGTTAAAATGCCATTGGACATACTATATTTATCTCGCACTTTTGACTGGCTTACCTGTAGTCTGCTTGGTAATTCATCTCTACCAGAAATACTTTAATGTTTGAAAACTCTGAGCAGCTTCAAAAACAGCCATCATTTAAAATAAATACATAAAACAGCCTGGCAGACATAGCTATCCTTCTCTTTACCCAAATGTGGAATTTCCCCAAAACACAATTTCTCCCAAATTAAAACTGGTTTATCCTAGAGAATGAACTATATTCATTGCCACGGCAGGTTTGAGCTCTGGCACTGTGACCATCAGAATGAGAAACAGGTGCCAGTACAACACTATCAGCAAGGTAGATGTGATACAGCACGTACTTCTAGCCCTGTTTTTTTACCTCAGAAACACTTAAGCCCCAGTCCAGTAAGCTATCTGCATGTATCCAGCTTAATCAGCAGGAACTGTGAGCCATTATGAGTGCAAGAGGGTCTCAAGAACAATTAACAACCAGATTTTCATTTCTGAGCTGGCTCCTGAGGTGTTGCTCATCTGACACAAAGGAGCCAGATTCTAACTGTAACTGGCCAACTGAGAGGTCTCCTAGCAGCAGGGAAGCTTTAGAGCCAACTCTTGTTCCAACCACTCCTCCCTTCAGCACAGGAGGCATGTCAGGGACCAAAAAGGAGCTGATTGGAACGATGTTAAACCAATCCTCAACAGACAACACATTGCTGACATAAGTTAGAGCAGCCCTTGGGCTGACATAGATCATAAGAACATAAGAAAGGCCGTACCGGGTCAGACCAAAGGTCCATCTAGCCCAGTATCTGTCTACCGACAGTGGCCAATGCCAGGTGCCCCTGAGGGAGTGAACCTAACAGGCAATGATCAAGTGATCTCTCTCCTGCCATCCATCTCCATCCTCTGACGAACAGAGGCTAGGGACACCATTCTTACCCATCCTGGCTAATAGCCATTTATGGACTCAGCCACCATGAATTTATCTAGTCCCCTTTTAAACATTGTTATAGTCCTAGTCTTCACAACCTCCTCAGGTAAAGAGTTCCACAAGTTGACTGTGCGCTGCGTGAAGAAGAACTTCCTTTTATTTGTTTTAAACCTGCTGCCTATTAATTTCATTTGGTGACCCCTAGTTCTTGTATTATGGGAATAAGTAAATAACTTTTCCTTATCCACTTTCTCAACATCACTCATGATTTTATATACCTCTATCATATCCCCCCTTAGTCTTCTCTTTTCCAAACTGAAGAGTCCTAGCCTCTTTAATCTTTCCTCATATGGGACCCTCTCTAAACCCCTAATCATTTTAGTTGCTCTTTTCTGAACCTTTTCTAGTGCTAGAATATCTTTTTTGAGGTGAGGAGACCACATCTGTACACAGTATTCGAGATGTGGGCATACCATGGATTTATATAAGGGCAATAATATATTCTCAGTCTTATTCTCTATCCCCTTTTTAATTATTCCTAACATCCTGTTTGCTTTTTTGACCGCCTCTGCACACTGCGTGGACATCTTCAGAGAACTATCCACGATAACTCCAAGATCTTTTTCCTGACTCGTTGTAGCTAAATTAGCCCCCATCATGTTGTATGTATAGTTGGGGTTATTTTTTCCAATGTGCATTACTTTACATTTATCCACATTAAATTTCATTTGCCATTTTGTTGCCCAATCACTTAGTTTTGTGAGATCTTTTTGAAGTTCTTCACAATCTGCTTTGGTCTTAACTATCTTGAGTAGTTTAGTATCATCTGCAAACTTTGCCACCTCACTGTTTACCCCTTTCTCCAGATCATTTATGAATAAATTGAATAAGATTGGTCCTAGGACTGACCCTTGGGGAACACCACTAGTTACCCCTCTCCATTCTGAGAATTTACCATTAATTCCTACCCTTTGTTCCCTGTCCTTTAACCAGTTCTCAATCCATGAAAGGACCTTTCCTTTTATCCCATGACAGCTTAATTTACGTAAGAGCCTTTGGTGAGGGACCTTGTCAAAGGCTTTCTGGAAATCTAAGTACACTATGTCCACCGGATCCCCCTTGTCCACATGTTTGTTGACCCCTTCAAAGAACTCTAATAGATTAGTAAGACACGATTTCCCTTTACAGAAACCATGTTGACTATTGCTCAAGATCAGCCACAGATCAGGAAGCGTTTCCCTGAGGCTCCACCTCGCAACCCCCACTTTGTGCTGAGCGGATCTAGGACAAAGGAGAGAATCCAGCCCTGTCTGGGTATGACTTCACCACAGAGTTAACTCAGCTCTTACTCAGGAATTTCCCCAACCCTCCCTCCCATACACACACAAAATCTCTCACCTGAGTTTGGTGGTGCTTTCACTCCAGGCTAGCTGGCCTGGGTGGAGCTACGGGCTAAAGCCCAGTTGCCACTTTCACTCAGGCAGGTAACTTGCCCGCTTTACAGTGAGGTCACAGGTTAAACCATTCTAGTGCTGATAGTCCTCCTGTACCTTTTCACAACTCCCCCATGTCCCCAGAAGAACAGATCACAATTCACTGGGAAAGAATCATAGAGCAGCTCAGCTTACTGCAACACAAAGAACCAGCAACACACATGGGTGAGCACAGCCCCAGTAAGGACACAGCAACTTGCATGTGGCTTTGTAGTGTGGCTCCTCAACACCTGGGCACCAATCACCTAAGTTAACTCTGCAGAGAAAACCCTGCAGCCTTTATAGGCACAACAGAAGTCAATAGTTAGTTCATGTAAGGACCTAAGAAAAGCAAATGATAATGCAACTTGAGAAAAATCAAGGGCAATATATCACTAGGACCAGATGATATTTATTCAAGCTCGTTGAATAATACCACATTGAACAATACAAAACAAAAGCAATTCAGAAATATTTTTTGTGAATATATGTGGCAAATTTGTACTTCTGTTATTCATGGGGTCATAGAAATCATCAAGTTCATGAGGATTTGGATTACGGGCAAGTTTATTCAAGAAAACATTTATAGACCCTGAGAAGTACAAGTGACTATTCATATTGGAATTGTGATACTCATTTTGTCCATTTTTCTTTTGTTATTCATTATTCTGATGTTAAAAGTTTCAGTCATCCAATCAGAGAACAAAAAGATGCCATGTGTCATGCAGAAGGTGACTATCCAATACAACTCAATAAATAATAGCAAATAGCGAAGACATCATGAACAATTCAGACGCTGAAATTTGTTCACAACAACTGTCTACTCTAGTGAATACTTAAATACCTTTGTAGGAATCAGGATTGGTTTGTGAGAAATACACAGAGGAAAAAGGCTAAATTAATCAGATAATGTATTCACTTGTATTTATTTTAGAGACAAGAACATAAGAACGGTCCATCTAGCCCAGTATCCTGTCTACTGACAGTGGCCAATGCCAGATGCCCCAGAGGGAGTGAACCTAACAGGTAATGATCGAGTGATCTCTCTCCTGCCATCCATCTCCATCCTCTGACAAACAGAGGCTAGGGACACCTTTCCTTACCCATCCTGGTTAATAGCCATTAATGGACTTAACCTCCATGAATTTATCCAGTTCTCTTTTAAACACCGTTATAGTCCTAGCCTTCACAACCTCCTCAGGCAAGGAGTTCCACAAGTTGACTGTGCACTGCTTGAAGAACTTCCTTTTATTTGTTTTAAATCTGCTGCCCATTAATTTCATTTGGTGACCCCTAGTTCTTGTATTATGGGAGTAAGTAAATAACTTTTCCTTATCTACTTTCTCCACACCACTCATGATTTTAAATACCTCTATCATATCCCCCCCTTAGTCTCCTCTTTTCCAAGCTGAAAAGTCCTAGCCTCTTTAATCTCTCTTCATATGGGACCCGTTCCAAACCCCTAATCATTTTAGTTGCCCTTCTCTGAACCTTTTCTAATGCCAGTATATCTTTTTTTGAGATGAGGAGCCCACATCTGTACACAGTATTCAAGATGTGGGCATACCATCGATTTATATAAGGGCAATAATATATTCTCCTTCTTATTCTCTATCCCAAAAAGGAAACAGAAGAGTGAAGGAGCAGCACTAAAGAAAAATATATTGAAGACTGGTGGCTTTAAATTCAAAACAAACAAGCGAATACATAAAAAGTTCAAGTCAGGCCCATTAGAATTCTTTGAAAGATTTACATAACACGCTTGGACACCGCAATGACGGGTATGGTGTAAAAGCTTGGACAGAAACACGGAATGTGGAATGAAAAGAGACAGTCAATGAATACAGTTTCAAAGAGCCTCACATGAGAGTATTAAGAGAAATAAATAACCCACAAGCTAAAGGCTAAACTCAGATTGTGAGTTAAAAACTGGCTAACGAAGAATATGTAGTAAGAAATGGATGCTTCTCAGAATGGAGGAGTCAGTCTAGTCACATACATGGTTTGGTAACAAGGGTACTGTTTTTCTGGGAATTAATAATTTGGAAGAGAAAATAACAAGATGATTAAACATTACCTGGGACACTAAACCATTCTAAATCAGCTCCCTGGAGTCTATAAACAGAGTGGTCCATAATAATGCTTAGCTGAGACACACCTGCTGCAAACTTATATAGCCATGTTATGAGATGTAGTATCTGGTCTTGCCTTCCCGTACCACCAACACCATCAACTGGTTTGGGACAAAATACAGGAGAATTCAGTAGCTTACCAGAACACAGACAACAATAGAGTGTTACATATATAGTGCTCTATATCTGTGCATATATAAATAGTTTATGGATAACATGACAATATATGGCACTCAAGAATACGCAGCGTAACTTCTGAGTTGTGTAGGACTAATAGAACTTGTTGAGCGCTGCAAATGGCTTCCTCTAGCAGCTCTTTATATCAGCACTTAACATGCTATGAGAAGTAAAACAGAGCACTGTGTGAGCTGTTACAGGGCAGGAAAACTGCATGTGTGTTCCCTCCCCCCCCCCGAGGGCATCCATTCCAGGCTCCCGAATCCTCAGCTGGCACCTCTCTTGGGCAGAGACCCGCATCTCTCTCCCTCTTGACCAGGAGCTTTCCAGCCTATACGGTTCCCTACACAGTGATATTCCCAGCAAGCCAGGCTGCCTACAAGATTAGTGTCTGTGCTTCGCTTTCCCCTGCAGAGGTTGTGAAGAGTGCAATTGCCTGCAGTGATAAGTTCCCAAGCAGCTCTTTATCAGCAAGCACATTTAGTCTTAAAGGTAAAAGACATTGCAAGAGAAAACATATTAAAACAAGAAAAGAACCCACACGCATGCTAAAAAGCTTACCGGGGTCACTCTAGCTCCACCTCAGACTCTGATAGGTGTCAGTCCTTCAAAACACCCAGCCGGGTTTTCCTCTTGATTACCAATTCATAACTGTTTCAGATTCAGAACCATAACAGTTCAGTCTTTCCTTTATACAGCTTGTGCCTCTGATCTTGGTCTCATGTAACAGGAGATCAGAAGCCACAGGCCCACTCCTCAGGGGCATAGCTTCAAAAGGCTGGGTTTTTTTACATAACTGAAAGTGGGGAATTGCATTCACCTCCCCCGAGACATTCCCCAGGAAAACCACTTCATGCTTTTTTTTGTTCCAAGAGTCCATTCTTGTCTGGCACATTGTTCGGTATAGTCCTTTGAACCGCCAAGACTCACATGAGTCACATCTCTCCCTTCTAGAGGCTTCATGCAATCCCGGCCCACAACAATACATAAACCATACATTTAACACAATGAACCCCAAAGATACTTAACTTTAATTCTATATGGTCTCCCAAGGATATTGCAAGAAATTGCCATGTCAATTACATGAACAGAGCGAGAACAAGGCAGAGAAGAGAAATACAGATTGTCATGTGTGTAGAAAAATACAGTGTGTCGCAGTTTAACAGATAGTCTTGGTTTCAACTTGGCACGGACATTAGAGAAAAACAGTTTAGTTGCAGAAAGCGATTAAGTGGCTCGCTAGTTCTACAAACCACAGTTCAATGTCTTAGAGGCCTTCTCTTGTCATTCAACACCCCTCACAAAAATAATCAAATGGAAAAAGCATAATTTTTAATATTATCATATTCCATTTTGCTATCCTGTTTGTTTCTTCTGCACATTACTGCTGCCAGACAAAACACAAACTCATCAACTCAGAAACAGATTAGATGACACCCCCATGCAGTTTCTTCTCAGGTCATATTAATACTAATTCACCAATGCCTTTCTAATGCAGCCACACTGCTTCTTAAAGCAACTGCTCTGTTCTCAGTCAGGAGACTCTCTAAGAATACTGTAGTCACACTGAAACTGTACCATAGCCGGTGGCCCTTCATTAAGCAGATCAAATACTTGAGTTTCATGACGATAACCCTCCATTTCACAGGTTACTGGTTACATTTGTGAAACCTAAATCAAATCTTGATGCAAATTAGGTTTTATTTTATGATTATTAATGGTGAATACAATAAAACCTTAGTGTTTAACAGTCTGAAAAGCTTTTATATTTTGATCATTAAAATGCAGTGTGGAAAGTGTTTAAAAACCAACACTTCAGAATCCACACAGTACATAAAAAGCTGGAAGACTGAGTTAAAGAACATTCTATCTTAAACTGATGCAGCTGAATGTGGTTTATTGCAACACTTAGGGCAGGTCTACACTAAGGGCGGGGGTCGAACTAGGGTACGCAAGTTCAGCTACGTGAATAGCGTAGCTGAACTCGAAGTACCCTAGTTCGAACTACTTACCCGTCCAGACGCCGCGGGATCGAAGTCCGCGGCTCCAAGGTCGACTCCGCCACCGCCTTTTGCAGTGGTGGAGTACCGGAGTCGACCGCGGCGCTTCCGGAGTTCGAACTATCGCATCTAGATCAGACGCGATAGTTCGAACTCCGAGAAGTCAAACTCACCGCGTCGACCCGGACGGTAAGTGTAGACTAGCCCTAAATTACTTAAGGCCAAATGCTCCCCCTGAATACCGAAAGGCAACAGAGGAGAACAGACCTGAAAGGAGACAGCAACATTTCTACAGCATGCTCACTCTCTGCACCTTAAACGCCCACCCTGATCCCTAAAGGATAAGAATTTTATTAGTGTCTTTAATTATGATAACAATATTAGAATAAAAATAATCTACAAGAGATGGAAGAGGCAAGCTAAGCCAGAGTGCTCCAGAACATTCAGGATAAAAACAAATCGAATTCACTAGTATTCTCTACAAGGAGTAAAGCAACCAAAAATGAACAAAGCCCACCGTGCACATAAAGGTCACTATAAATGACAACATACAGGTCTTACCCCAAAATAATAATAGGCTCAATTAGTCAACTCTATAGATGGCCTTTTCTCTTATGGCTTCTTTTATCCTATTCTTTTTGTCTTGGGGTTGGTCTACATTTAAAGAGTTAGGTTGACATTACTATGTCAGTCAGGGGTGTGAAAAAGCCACACCCCGGGCTGACATAGCTATGCCAACTTAATCCCCAGTGTAGACGTAGCTATGTTGATGGAAGACTGCTTCCGTCGACAAAGCTAATTTCATTCAGGGAAGAGGTGTTCCTACACTGAGTGGAAAAACCTTTCTGTAGGCACTGGTTGCCTCTACGCTACAGGATTACGCTAGCATGGTCTCTGTAGCGTAGACACACCCTTAGTTTCTCATCCAGGATTCATTAGCCAAATAGAATCCTGCTCAGTTTAGTCTTTCTGGAATCTATGAGAGCTGGTGATCGAAAAAAGAATGATATCAGAGCTAAAAAGGAGGTGCTACCACCATGATTTGGTGTAAATCTATATAGACTTTGAGTGTGAAGGGTATAGTATGATGCTCAAGTTATTATCACAACTCCTCTCCATCCTACCACAAGTAGCTGAACATCCACTTTTAAGGCTTTGGTAAATTACCAATGCAGCATATTCATTTTTTTCCTAAATCTTTTCAGGTGCTAATGAGATCAACTATTTATCTGAGTGGTTTAAATTTGAAAGGGTTTTTTGTATACTGCTTTATAGTTGTACATAACTGAACTGGGGGAAATTCTCCTGGAAGGGAAGACTTTCTCTCGACATATTCACCTTAAACCAACCCGTTCCACACTGTGAGGGTACTGTTCTCAGGTCAACTAGGTTAACTGGCCAGTAATACCTAGCACTTATAGGTATGATTTTATCCTGCAGTGGGAATCCTCCGGTGGCATAGGCTGCTGTAGCAGCTCCTAAACTGGTTCCAGCCAGGGTAAGAAAGCAGAGCCTACATCCCAGCACCCCTACATCTCAGCAATCTTTGGTTAGAAGACTAGTCCCTGTGCAATTGTTGTTTACAGCATCTCTGGGGCTGCTTTAATTTTTCATGGGGCAAGCCAGTGCAGAACCAGCCCCACAATTAGGAGGTGCAAACACCTGCCTTGTGTCCCCTCTCTTTTGCTAGGCCCTGAGATCCTTAGACGCAGCTGAAAATCTGTCCCCAGCACCCCAGTTCACTAAATGAGGCTTCTTATTTTACTTATTTACCATGAATAAGGGAAGGGTGGCAACATGTCAGCAATGTGTTACATTATCGTTTGTAGACACTGATGTACAGTTTCATTAAATTATGATTTGTGTGTGTATTTCAACATTGTAATGTTTCACTGTAACACCACATACGTACTGGGTCCAAATTATCTTATCGTCATATGCCAGAAATCTTTGATGCAAGAGAATGCAATAGCTCTCAAGATGATCCTATGTTCTATCAGTTAATAACAATCTTCTAATTAAAAACTGTTTTATCAACTGGGATGATATTTTAGAGAGCAGTCATCCTTCCTTTGGACCTGCTGAGCCCAGACTCAATGGAGGAACTTAAGGAACGTGATGTCTGGGAAAAGGGAAAGCATGCCACAGAGGCACTGTTCCTCCCACTTTCCACAAGTTTGAAGACTTTTCCACTCCCATTTCCTTCACTCGAGTTAACAGACCAAAGAGGCCCATGTGTGTATGCCATTATCGGTGTAAGTGGTTAGGTCAACTGGATATAAAAGTAGGAGCATCTGACTAGGCGACTTACTTACATTTTAAGGGAATTCTTGGCTAGGGGAGAAGGGAGGGTTGTTCTGTTGTGTTAACTGATTTAAGAGGGAGGGGAAAGAGAGACTGTTTCACCCTAGCAACAGAGGTCTCTCAAGACAATCTGCTACATAGGCAAAACTTCAGTTTGCTGCCCCCTCCCCTGCGCCTTACCTTATTAGACGTTTGCCCCCCGCTGCTGCCACTCCCACCCCTGAATCCCATGCAGCCAGGTTGGAGGCTGATAGAGCAGCCCCAACAGGATGGGAACAGTCCAACACTGGGGTGCCAGCTCCCAGCCTGTAGGGCCCCCAGTGACCAGGCAGTAACAATACTCTCCTCAGTCATTCCTGAGGTTCAGTAGCAGTGCTGCCCCAAATTATTATGTCATCAGTGTTCACTTTCGTATCTGCTGGACTCTTTTGCATTTGGCTCCTTGTGTGGTGAAATACTTCTGGAGTGGAACATATTCTGAAAGGCAGTCTTAGAAAGCAGTATATGACAAATGATGTGTTGAAAGTGCGGGCCTTCAAAATCTCAGCGTCCTAGAGGAGCTGCCAAAATCCTGCCAATGCATCTAATTTGCTGAAGAATTTGACTCCTGTCATCTCAGACAATAGTTCACTTCTTGTGGGAAAGTGGACACGTTCTCTTTTTATTAGGGCTGTTAAGTGATTAAAAAAAATAATTGTGATTAATCGCTTGATTAATCACACAGTTAAACAATAATAGAATACCATTTATTTAAACATTTTGGGATATTTTCTACATTTTCAAATATATTGAATTCAATTACAACACAGAATACAAAGCCTACAGTGCTCACTTTCTATTTAGATTACAAGTTTTTGCACTGTAAAAAACAAAATAGTATTTTTCAATTCACCTAATACAAGTAGTGTAGTGCAATCTCTTTATCATGAAAGTTGAACTTACAAATGTAGAATTATGTATAAAAAACTCCATTCAAAAATAAAACAATGGAAAACTTTAAAGACTGCAAGCCCACTCAGTCCTAATTCTTGTTCAGCCAATTGCTCAGACAAACAAGTTTGTTTACATTTGCAGGAGATAACGCTGCCGGCTTCTTGTTTACAATGTCACCTGAAAGTGAAAACAGGCATTCTCATGGCAGTGTTGTAGCCGGCATCGCAAGATACTTATGTGTCAGATGCGCTAAAGATTCATATGTCCATTCAGCCTTCAACCACTATTCCAAGGAACATGCGTCCATGCTCATGACAGGTTCTGCTCAATACCAATTCAAAGTAGCGCGTACTGACATGTTCATTTTCATTATCTGAGTCAGATGCCACCAGCAGAAGGTTGATTTTCTTTTTTGGTGGTTCGGGCTCTGTAGTTTCTGCATCGGAGTGTTGCTCTTTTAAGACATCTGAAAGCATGGCCCACGCCTCATCCCTCTCAGATTTTGGAAGGCACTTCAGATTCTTAAACCTATCTTTAGAAATATCACATTGGTACCTTCTTTGTGTTGTGTCAAATTTGCAGTGGAAGTGTTCTTAAAATGAACAACATGTGCTGGGTCATCATCCGAGACTGCTATAACATGAAATATATGGCAGAATGTGGGTAAAACAGAGCAGGGGACATACAATTCTCCCCCAAGGAGTTCAGGCACAAATTTAATCAACACATTATTTTTTTAACATGCGTCATCAGCATGGAAGAATGTCCTTTGGAATGGTGGCTGAAGCATGAAGGGGAATACAAATGTTCAGCATATCTGGTACATAAATACCTTGCAATGCCAGCTACAAAAGTGCCATGCAAATGTCTGTTCTCACTTTCTGGTGACGTAAATAAGAAGAGGGCAGCATTATCTCCTGTAAATGTAAACAAACTTGTTTGTCTGAGCAATTGGCTGAACAAGAAGTAGGACTGAGTGGACTTGTAAACTCTGAAGTTTTACATTGTTTTGTTTTTGAGTGCAGTTATGTAACAAAAAAAATCTACATTTGTAAGTTCAACTTTCATGATAAAGTGATTTTCCTACAGTACTTGTATGAGGTGAATTGAAAAACGCTATTTGTTTTATCATTTTTACAGTGCAAATATTTGTAATAAAAATAATCTATACTTTAATTTCAATTACAACACAGAATACAATATATATAGAAACGTGTAGAAAAATATCCAAAATATTTAATAAATTTCAATTGGTATTCTATTGTTTAATCACGAGTTAACAACTGTGATTAATCAACAGCCCTAATTTTTATGGTTTTGTTCAGCTCCTTATGGTCCATAAACAGCTGTAGTCCCTCTCCTTTTTTCTCTTCAGTCACTAGGGAATGAACCCAATCCATTGGTTCTTCACTTCTCCACATACCACCATTTGCTGGCACTTTTGCAGCTCTTCTAACCTTTTTCTTAAGGTTTGTGGAACTTGTCACATAGCACGTACCACAGGTTCTGCATTGTCTCTTAACCCTGTCTTGTATGTTACTTGAAGACACCTCTTTTGTGTGTATACATCTTCCTATGATGCTATTAATACTTTAATAGCTGGTTCTCTGTTGTCTTTCTATGACATGCATCCTCCCCAAGCACCTCACATGAATGTAGGACCAAAACTGGTTGCTAGCTTCTGTGTACCACCACAAACCCTTGTTTTATTGTTTTCCCTTTGTATTTAATTATCAGTGTACACTCTCAACACTGGAATTTTTCCTCAGTTATAATCATCCACAGACTTGACTCATGCACCTTTATATGCTCCTTACATCTCTTGAGTCTCAGCATAGTGCTCAATTTCTTTGGCTTTGCTCTCCCACCAGTTGTCTTGTATCTGACGGAGGTCTTTCTGTGTTTTGCTCTGAAGGTACTTGAAATGGTCCCGTTTACAGACTGAGGAGGGGTCATTCTGCCATTTGATAAAGGCTTTTCTCTTTACTTCCAGTGCTGAGCATATTTCTTCTTGGTTCTCATCAAACCAATCCTGATGTGTTCTTTTCTTTGGTCCAAGAGATGTTATTGCTGTGTCAGTCACTATCTGCTTGAACTGGTCCCACTTTTCGGTTACAGTACCGAACAATTGTCCGTGGGATGTCAGTTTGTCATCAAGACTCCTCTGGAAATTGTTGAAACACTGAGCATCCTTCAGTTTGGCTATGTTGAAAGCAGGTCGCACATGCTTAGGGCGTTTGTGCCGAGAAGGAGCAATGTGAAGTTGAAGAGACATCCTGACTAATCTGTGATCTGTCCAGCACTCTACACCTCGCATTACTCTGGTGATCAGTACGTCTCAGCTGTCTCGCCTTCTGACAATGGCATAATCTATCAGATGCCACTGTTTGGACCTAGGGTGCATCCACGTCATTTTGTATTTGTCCGCTTGTCGGAACAGAGTGTTGGTAATGGTCAGGTCATTTTCAGAACAAAGGCTCAAAAGGAGTAGTCCATTGCTGTCCATTTTGCCTACACCATGTGGCCCGGCTACTCCTTTCCAGTTCTCGCTGTCAGCCCCGACTCAGGCATTGAAATCTCCAAGTAGGAGTAGTTTGTCTGTTACAGGTGTGGCCTTGATCAATCTGTCAAGATCTTCATAGTATTGTTCCTTTGAGTTGTCAGAGCACTATGCTAAGACTCACAACTCAAAGATGTTCTTCAGTGCTATTAAGACTGTCTATGGACCTTCTAAACCAAGGACCACCCCATTGCTCTCATCAGACAACACAACGCTGATTAAAGATAAAGAAGGCATCAACGAAAGATGGCGAGAACACTTTAGCAACCTTCTCAATAGACCATCAACCGTGAATAATAATGTCCTCAATGAAATTCCACAACAACCTGTTCTGACAGATCTTGACTTTCCGCCCACTATAGATGAGATTAAGAAAGCTGTTAGCCAGATGAGTTCAGGAAAAGCTCCTGGAAAAGATGGGATACCAGCAGAGATATACAAAGCAGCAGGTCCAGCAGCACTAGCAGCGTTCCACAGCGTGATCATCAGCATCTGGGAGGATGAAAACATACCACAGGACCTCCGCGATGCTACTATTGTCTCTCTTTTCAAGAACAAAGGCAGCAAAGCAGAATGTGGAAACTATAGAGGCATATCCCTCCTCCCTGTTGGTGGGAAGATCATTGCCCGCATCATCTTGAACCGCCTAATAGCCAGTATTTCCGAGGCAAATCTACCTGAAAGTCAATGTGGTTTCCGACCTGGCCGGAGCACAGTTGACATGGTGTTTGCTGTCAGACAAATACAAGAGAAGTGCATTGAACAGAATATGCACCTGTATGCTGTCTTCATAGATCTGACAAAGGCATTTGATACCATCAACAGGGAAGCCCTTTGGACCATTCTAACACGACTTGGCTGCCCAAGAAAATTTGTCCAGATTATACGCCTTTTTCATGACAGCATGACAGGCGAAGTATTGTCTGCTGGAGCCACATCAGCCCCCTTCAACATCACCAATGGCGTGAAACAAGGATGTGTTCTCGCTCCTGTCCTATTTAACCTGTTCTTGCATGCATCCTTAACCATGCAATGAAAGATCTGCACTGAGGTATATACTTGAAATACCGGCACGATGGTTCATTTTTTGACCTCCGTCGCCTGAATGCAAAGACTAAGACAGTGCAGAAACTCCTTCTTGAGGCACTCTTTGCCAACGACTGTGCTCTCATGGCTCACACTGAAAATGATCTTCAGCACATTGTCAACAAGTTTGCTGAGGCCTCGCAACTCTTCGGACTAACTATCAGCCTCGGAAAGACAGAAGTTCTTCATCAACCTGCACCTGGATCAAATGCTTCTGTCCCGAGTATCTCCATTGACGGCACTCAACTTAAAGTAGTGGAGAACTTTAAATACCTGGGTATTGTCATATCTAGTGATGGATCACTGGATAATGAGATCAACGCACGAATATCCAAAGCAAGCCAGGCACTTGGCTGTCTGCGTGTCAAAGTTTTAAACCACCACAACATCCGGATGTCAACAAAACTGCTTGTGTACAGAGCTGTTGTTCTCTCATCTCTTTTGTACAGGTGCGAAACATGGACACTATATAGGTGTCACATCAAGCAGCTTGAAGCATTCCACATGCGCTGCCTCCGCAACATCATGAAGATCCGCTGGCAAGACAAAGTGCCCAATCTCGAGGTCCTCAAGAGAGCCCAGATGACAAGCATCGAAATGATGATCATGAAGTCACAGCTACGTTGGACTGGTCATGTCAGCCGCATGGATGCCAACAGAATCCCCCGCCAGCTTCTGTAAGGTGAGCTCTCCCAGGGCATCCGGCATATAGGTCATCCACGGAAACATTACAAGGACACCATCAAAGCCAATCTGCAGTACAGCAGTATCAAACCTATGGACCTTGAGGACGCCGCCAGTGACAGAACACAGTAGCGTGCAACAGTTAGAAATACCTGCATCGCCTTTGAGGAAGACCGCTGCCAGCATCTACAAGAGGCACGCGAACGACATCACAGAGCATCAGCAGCGCACAATCCACTGACCGCGAACTTCCCATGCACCCTCTGCAGCAAAATGTGCACCTCTAGAATTGGCTTGTACAGTCATCAGAGGGCACACCATGAGACCAACAATAGATGATCTGCACAGATTTGTCATCATCGGATCGATGGACTACCAAGATATCTCGCGATTTCAGTTTCTTTCATTACATTTACTTGTGCCCCAGTGTCTATCTTGAATGTCACATAAGTGCCACTTGTGCACATTTTAATTAGTCAGTATTTTGTGTTTCCAGCCTCCTCCATTATTGTGCTTAAGAATAGCTCTTCCTCTTCACTTGAGGAATCCATTTGGGCACTTAATAAAATCACGCTCCTGCTTTTGCTGCTCATTTTAGCATAATTGCTGGGCTGAGTACATATTTGTCTGAATGCTGGACATTTCCTATATTTATGCTGGTTGTCACATCACTGGTATCAGAGGGGTAGCCATGTTAGTCTGCATCTGTAAAAGCAGCAAAGAGTCCTGTGGCACCTTATAGACTAACAGACGTATTGGAGCATGAGCTTTCGTGGGTGAATACCCACTTCGTCAGATGCATGATGTATCCAACGAAGTGGGTATTCACCCACGAAAACTCATGCTCCAATACGTCTGTTAGTCTATAAGATGCCACAGGACTCTTTGCTACTATCACTGGTATTGTTTCCTGCTTTTCATTTTTCTGTCCCAGACCAATTTAATTTCTGTTAACTTTTACTTTGATGATTTAGCTCCGGTATTCACAGTAGTATGATCTGTGCCCTTTCTAGCATCAGATCCATCTCCCAGAGTAACTGCTTGTGGACTTTTTTATTGTTACATCCCAGGACAATCTGGTCTTTAATGAGGAAGTCTTTTAATATTCCATATTCATGGGACTGACTTTTTAGTGTTAAAGCAGCAAAGAGTCCTGTAGCACCTTATAGACTAACAGACGTATTGGAGCACGAGCTTTCGTGGGTGAATACCCACTTCGTCGGATACATCATGGTTCAAAAAAGAACTAGATAAATTCATGGAGGATAGGTCCATCAATGGCTATTAGCCAGGATGGGCAGGGATGGTGTCCCCAGCCTCTGTTTGCCAGAAGCTGGGAATGGGCGACAGGGGATGGATCACTTGATAATTACCTGTTCTGTTCATTCCTTCTGGGGCACCTGGCATTGGCCACTGACAGAAGACAGGATACTGGGCTGGATGGACCTTTGGTCTAACCCAGGACACTGGGCCTTTCTTATGTTCTTATGAATGTGGTATCTCTGCACTTCCTGGAGGACTTACTCTGCAGCATAGAGAGGTGAGATTCCCAATTGGACTGCAAGTCTGGTGAAAGGTGCTGTGCTTCCTGGTGGCAGCTGCAACCAGGAAAGGGATTAACCAAGAGAAAGGGATGGAGAGCTTTGAAGAGCTACTTCTGCAGAGCAATAGACTGGGTGCAGCATGGAAGTGAATTTATGGGGGAAGAGAAAAGAAAACGAATGTATTTTGTTGGCAAGGCAGCCATGTACTGTGAGCAAACAGAGGGGTGAATGGAGTGGCCATTGAAGGTTTGTCCATAAAACATTTAGTTTGCAACAAGCTGAGGTGTGAATCTACACCACAATAGCCTGATGTACACAAACTGGCCCTGTAGCCCCTGCTGCCACACATTAACATTGTTAACGTGCTTTGATCTAATCCCATTTCGAAGAGGACTAGCTCAAACTCTGAACTGTTAATGGACAGCAGCAGAATCCACATGGCAGTTAGCCCACATCCACAGCAAGCTAGTATGGAATAGGTTCACACCCTAGCTTTCTGCAAACCATGTTTATGTAGAGAAGCACTGAGTGGATATCTGAGGATGAATGCTGTATGGTGATGAATTGATGGACATAGGTGCAGAGGGAGAGAGTGAATAGTGCTGTGGGGTTGATGCAAAGAGCTGAACAGAGGAAACCATTTGCAGTACAATGCACTCACAAATTAGTTTTATTGTTCCTACAAACCCCAGGAACTATACACTACATATTCTTGAGCACCATCTACTGGCACCTTATCTCTTAACTATTTAAATATATACAGCCATAGAGCACTCTGGTTTCTTGTAATAGTTGTCCAGTATTAGAAACAGCCAGGTGTGAAAGGTGTTGAAAGAGAGAGAGAATCTGATGTGAAAAGAGAGCGAGAGTGAAAGAGAATGAGAGAAAGAGAGCAAATGAAGTTTATTGCGACGCTTGTGTGAGAGAAAGTGTGTGTGTGTGCGCGCACACAAAGTGTGTGCTCCCAAGAAGTTATTTGGCAATAGTTATGCGGTTTGTCAAACCAACCGAGAGTGAGTGAGTGTCTCTCTGTTGGTGCACAAGTATATGTCCCAATATGGATGGTAGGAAGAGGCTGCGTGCGAGACATTTATAAGGAAGGGCTAGCAATTTTTTGCCTGGCCTGGTAAGTTTTTGTGACAATTTTGCAAGGCTGCATTAAATGCACATTGAAGCAGAGTTTCAATGAAGATGCCAGCCCGTGGAACTAGTTCAAAAGACACCCTTCGCTCTCCCATACATTTCCATTTTTTAGAAACATCAACCATTGTAGCAATGTGGAATAAAAACAGGGATGAAGTGACCTCTTGTGGCAGCCAGGCTGATCTTCAAAAGCAATTCTTTCACTAAAAACATACAGAAATTGTACAATTGCCATTTAAAAGGTGGATTGCAACTAAGAGATAAAAAAATCCATTCACTTCAGCAAGAAATGCTGAGTTCCTCCACTAATTTGTTATTAGTGTATGTAGGTTGTATGTTCTGTGTGTAGAAGTGCCAACAGAATATCCTGAACCTTACAAAACAGAAAAGAACCCAGTTCCTAGCCCACAGAACTTACCATTTAAATGACCCAGCAAAACAATGCACAGAAAATGCTCTGGGTAAACCAGAGAATAGTTCTGTCTTAGGGCCAGTCTATATCAGGGAAACTTGTACCAGTGCATCTATGCCAGTGTAAACCCCTAGTTTAGATGCACAGTACCAGTATGACCTACTCCAATAAGTCAGACCTTTACAAATCTCATTTGACCCATGTGCAGTGTATTTAAGTTAGGGGGCTTCCCTTGATCAAGTTTCCTGATGTCCATGGGCCTAAGAGTGCTGCAAGGTTTTTAGTTTGTTCTGTTTGTGTTTGTTTTAAATAGGAGCTGGTACAGCATTCCTTGCTTACTGCTTTTAGTGGAAGCAACAAAGAATCCTGTGGCACCTTATAGACTAACAGACGTTTTGCAGCATGAGCTTTCGTGGGTGAATACCCACTTCTTCAGATGCAAGTGGTGGAAATTTCCAGGGGCAGGTTTATATATGCAAGCAAGAAGCAAGCTAGAGATAACGAGGTTAGATCAATCAGGGAGGATGGGGCCCTGTTCTAGCAGTTGAGGTGGGCAAACTACGGCGGCCCGCAGGACCGTCCTGCCCGGCCCCTGAGCTCCCGGCTGGGGAGGCTAGCCTCCGGCCCCTCCTCCGCTATCCCCCTCCCCTGCAGCCACGCTCCCGCATGGGCAGCGCTCTGGATGGCAGGGTTGCACGCTCCTGCAGAGCAGTATGGCAGCGTGTCTGGCTCTGGCTGGGTGATGTGGCTGCCAGACATGCTGCTCTGAGCGGCATGGTAAGGGGGCCAGGGCCGTGGGGTTGGATAAGGGGCAGAGGTTCGGTGGGGCTGTCAGGGGATGGGGAACTGGGGGGGGGAGGGTTGGATAAGCATGGGAGTCCCAGGTGGCCTGTCAGGGGGCGGGGGTGTGGATAAGGGTTGGGGGGTAGTCAGGGGACTAGGAGAAGGGGGGTTGAATAGGGGGTGGGGTTTTGGGGGGCAGTTAGGGGTGGGGGTCCTGGGAGGGAGTGGTTAGGGGACAAGGAGCACCGGGGGTTGGATGGGTCAGGGGTCCTGAGGGGGCAGTCAGGAGGCGGGAAGTGAGAGGGGGTGGATGGGGGCAGGGGTCAAGCTGTTTGGGGAGGCACAGCCTTTGCTATCCGGCCCTCCATACAGTTTTGCAACCCCAATGTGGCCCTCAGGTCAAAAAGTTTGCCCACCCCTGATCTAGACCATCCCTGACAAGTGTTTGTCTAACCTGCTATTAAAAATCTCCAGTGATGGAGACTCCACAACCTCCGTAGGTAATGTGGAGGCTTCAGGTAGGAAACACATTTTTAAGTAAGGATTTGAATGAAAAGTTGTCAGCTTGCCCACTAGAGACAGGAATGAGTTGCAGGCACAACGGTGAGCAAGGAAGAAGACATGGAACAAGTGAAGAGGAGCATAAAAACTTTAAAAAAAACAAAAAAACCCTTCCATTTCCTTATTATTATGCCTGCCAAAAGGGCTGACCCCAAGCCTACTGAAGTGAATGCAAAGATGCCCACTGATTGCATGGGACTTTGAATCACCTACCAGTTCCTCTTCCATAAAAGGCCCCCAGAGGACACCACGCTTTGATATCAGAATCACCAAGGATCCCTGGTAGCATGAAACCATCCTTTTAGTATGTTATACATTTCTAAACTTTCATTTTAATACGACAATGTGCAATGCACTAAAAAGAGGAAATCAGGACTTACCTGAAACAACATAGGGCCAGCTGCCCTCCATCAGGGTTCCCCAATGGCTCTGATTTGCACTGGGTGATTAATAAAAATGAGGTGGGACTATTGTCTTTGAAAACTTGTGCATGTGCACAATAGTTTTCCAGTTCCATAAAAATGGACAAATGAAGAAAACATTTTTAATAGCATGAAGTTTCTTGAATAACTCATTGAATTCAGCCAATATTATTCACACAAACCTAGGTGATGTCATAGCCTGGAGCCTGCTACGGTAACACAGAAAGAGCCAATTATCCACAATTTGGGGGGAGCTAAAACTAGACAGTAGAGCAGGGGCATCTGCGTGCTGAATATCCCCTGGGCCTGGGTCATGCTCTCTAGTATATAGAAAAGGTAGTTTCTGAGACAACGGTATTTTAAAATAAAGTATTTAGATTTCACACTCAGTCTCACTCTCTTTGGAGTCAATGTGAACAGGAGGCACCCCCAGAATAGAGTTTTACAAATTATTGCTGGAGGCCATTCAAAATATGCACCCTGCTCTTATTAAGATATTGAAGAAGATTATGTAGGATCAGACACACACAGCAGGCCTGAAAGCAAAAATAATCTCCTCTCCGTCATGACCTAAATGTATACCCCGAAGCTTTTTTTCTCCTATGTCATAGCCATGCACTTAAAAAAAAAAAAAAAAAGCAAAAAAGAAAAGCAGCAACATGGGGTAAAAGTCATATTTTTATATTCCTTTAAAAATTCCACGAGCATAAACACTATTTGTCTTCACAAAGGCTAAACATTCTTCTTCAAATCCGAAGGCTTCCTGTGTAACCTTAGTTCCAGAACATGAAACAATCCTCACAGATGAGAAAAGCATTGGATGCTTCTCATTGATGGAGGACCTTTGGAGAACCACATTCATTACAAGGACTGACTCTTTTCTAGGATGATGCACAAGAGTTTCTGTAGGTGCATACTGTATTCTCAAGAAAATCTCCCAAGAAAATTTAACTTCATCATAACATCTTTAAAATCCTCATGACTGTAAAAATGTTCCAGGATAAAGATATTACAGACCGTCATCAGGGTAGGAAAAGCTATTGAGAAGAAACATTCTGAAGGTTAATGTCTTCCAAAAAAAAAATCACAGTTTTTGGTTTGGTTGGTTTGGGGTTTATTTGTTTTATGGTTGTTTTTATACTTTACACGTGTAAATGTGTATACAGCTGAACCCTATTTTTCACTTTTGGGGGGTATGACAAATAGGTTTCTTTGCTTTTTTCCTCCTTTTTTGTCATACAAACATTATAAATTAAAGCAAGCCCTGTCCATTTCAGCTCTATTGAAAGACAAGAAAACTCAACATTTGCCATCTGGAAAAGGATAAAATCAGCAAGCAGAGGTACTTAATCCTCAGTTTACGAAGAGAATATCATGAAGTTTTTTTTCAAAATTTAAAATTACTCTGCAAACTGTCTGAGAGAGAGCCAGGCTTACTAAAACACAGTGCAGAAAATTGTGTTTTTCCCCCCGAGTGACATGTCTAGATTATTGTTATTCCCGTGATGTCAATCTTTCTTATGGCTAACTTGATAAACTGCAGGTGCTTCAAATTGCAGCAGCAGCTAGAATACTGATACGTAGTAAATCTTCATGTCACATTTTTCCAGTCCTCTGTTAGCCTAAATTTGTTCCATAGAAGATATGAAGATAAGGAGCCTTCCCACATGAAGAAATTAGAGCACCCATATGCCCCAGCAGCTGTACCACAGGGAAAAAATAGAACAAACAGGTGCAGAAAAGCAGAGTTCACATACTGTTGGTTTATCCTCTTGTCCAAATGCCCGGCATCCTAGAAATAAAAAGATCCTTTTTCTTATAATGTTCCCGTGCCAAAGGGTACTCTAGTGGCCTAGGCATATAGCTTTTAGACTGGTCTCCCATGCCATAATATCAAACAGACGGTGGAGTTTGTTTTGTGAAATGCTCTAGGGTTTATGCATGAAATCATAGCTCTTTGGTACAGTATTTGTTTCAGCTGATGAAACAAGCTCCTTGCAATGCATAATGTTGCTTTTAAAAATGAATGAGAATCGTTTCATTATAATACACAGATTGAAAAAAAATCTAGTCTTGCCACTTCTTTAGATAAAATTAATCATATTATTAAATCATTTATTAATGCAGACCCTGAAATATTTCATCCATGTGAGAGGCATTTTTTCCCCAATGGAATATTTCAGTATTTTATTTCCTTCCACTTCCATATTCAGCATTTGAAAACAAAGTTTCATTTTAAAAAAATAAATTAATTCCTTTCTATGCTGAAAGATTCAGCAGCAACATTCAGAAAATGCTTGGCTCCCCTATTATGGGCTTATACTAACATAACCTGCAAAAATAAGCCACAGGGATAGAATTTTTCTTATCTTATAAAACAATTAACAATACTAAAACAATTTTCTCCAATGACAGCCATTGCAAATAGCAAAGCATTTCAGGAAGAAATTTCTCAACTAGTTACTCCTGAAGGAATTCTCTGCCACTGCCCATGTGCAGAATTTATGTCCCCAACAGAATTCTTTGCTTCCCTGCAGAAAAATGACTTTCTGATGGGGAAGCAAAGGGAAGCCACAAAAGCGGTCATGGGCCCCTCCCCAGCAGTATTTTTCGGGTGCCCAGGGCAGCCACCAGAGAGGTAAATCACTGTGGGGAAGGGGCGGGACTGGGGAAGACTCGGCTGGTGGCTCCTACCCTGTGCCAGGCTTAGCTGCTAGTCCAAGCTGGGCTGGGGAGGATGGCACTTCCCTACACAGCTTATGGGGCCAGGTCAGATCCACCTCCAGATTTCTCCCCCAGCTGTAGGAAGCTCTGCAAACTCCCCTCCCACACACACACCCCTGCTTCCTGAACCCATCACTTCTCAGCTGCAAGGGGAGAGATCCCTGTACAGGGAGCTGCTCTCCCATTGGCCCAACCCCCATGCATCCAGACCCCCTCATACTCAGAACCTCCCATTGAGCCAAACCTTCAGAACCCCCCGCCCCAATGAGCCCCACTCCCCCTACACCTGGACCATCCTGATGAGCCACATCACTGAGACCCACTCCTCCAGTATCTGGACCCTCCATTGAGCTCCCCACACCCGGACCCCCCTGCTGAGCCCCAGCCACCTTCACCTGGATCCCCCTGCAGAATCCTATTACCATTGCACCCTGAGACCCCCCAATAAGCCCCTGTGCACCCAGGTCACCCCCTGACCCACACTAAGCTCCCCCACTGAGCTGCTTGCACCCAAATTGCCCCACACAGAACCCACTCAACCCACACCTGGATCCCCCCACACTAAGCCCCTCCCCTCCACACGTGGATCCTGCCTTGCTGAGCCTGCCTGCTCATGCCTGGTGCACCTGGCACGGAGGGGCAGGCCTGGTCCTTGCGCTGGGTCGGGGTTGGGTGCAGCCTCCCTGCTGCATCTGTGTCCCGGGGGAAGAGCTGCACAGTGATCTCCCACCTCTGTGCAGCCAGTGGCCTGTGCTCCCCAATGCCCTGCTGGAGCCTCCACATTTATCTAACCAATAAAATTTGGAGCATTTTGCAGGATTTTAAAATATTGTGCACAGAATTTTTATATTTGACGCAGAATGCCCTCAGGAGTAGCTACTGTAAATCAAAGTAGCTCCACTGACGTTAGTCCTTGTTGGTTTCTATTTAGTTTCCTTTTCCCACATTGGTCCCAGTTCTGATTCTATAGAAGTTTTGCTTTCCATTTCAATGATCATGCCCAGGTTTACTGCTGGGGCCAGCAACCCTTAGTTCTTTCTGAGGGGGAAACCCAACGGATCATCTAATCATAGTTCTCTGTCTGAATCAGAGCTTGACAAACGGTGGGGTGAGCAAACAGAGGGGAAACAGAATGAGACCGCCATTTGAAAGCACATTTCTGGAAACTGGATAGTGCACTCACCCAATTCCAACACCCAGACTCTTATCAGTTCTACATTTTAAATAAACTTGCCTTAATGCATTCAGATATTGCCATGGTGGGTGCAACATAAGAACCTGAATAAAATAGATGAAAAAGACCTCTTATGAGCCTGGCTGTGTATCCACTAGAATTTTCTTTAGTGACCCAAAAGATGATGGGTGCATCTGCGACTCCTATTCAGAACGTATTCTGCAGTTTATCAGATCACACTACAGGAAAATTTTAGGGATACTTGGTAAAACTTTCACAAGAGACTAAAGTCCCATTTTTAAAAGTGACTCAGTTTGTGCCATTCAGAATCAGGCCGGCAACACTGGATATTGGGAGAGAAATTAACAGAGGCATCAACAAAAACTGGTGTTTCAGTGTTGCTAGTGGCAATGCTTCATGATACAGCAGAGACAAATTCAGTAATTTCACCGCTTCAAAGAAATTCTTACAAAAGAGGACTCCTCAAGGACTGTGAGCCCAGACTAAGGTACAGCTGCTGATTTGTCAAACTGATTTTTTTATGAAGAGTTATAGCTCATGAAAATGTAATTCCAAGATAAACATTTCAGAATGTGTGGCATGTGAGCCAGCTTACTATAGTCTTAGGACCGACCTGTTGAAGCCTATGTGAGCTTTTCCACTGCATTCACTGGGCTTTGGATCAGGCCCCTAGAATGCATAGAACAGAGGTTTTAAAACATTGACTTCCTGCTCGGAAGGGATATTTGATGAGAGGTAAAACTTGCCCACCCCACAGTTATGAAGGTCCTAAAAATGGTTTGGTTCTACTGTGTCCTGCGGGGAGGGATGCTGGGATGATACAGAGTCTGCCCACCCCATGCTGCAAAGTTCAACTGCACTGGGGCTCAAGGCATCCAAGCACACAGGGGAACTGGGAAGGGGAAGGCGTCAGCCCAGTGAGTTCAGACCTACTGTCCTTTCCCTCAGAAGAACAGGTACGTGAGCTACGGGGGCTACGGCAACCCTCAGATGGCTGTGGCACATACTGAGCAGTTCCACTGTCTCTTCACACTCTAGGTAGGGAAGTGTTCCATTCTTCCGGTCCCCACCGAACACTCCAGCACAGAGCCCCTCACAATGCCCTTGTAAAGAGCTGTCTCCACATAGACACACACCGCCACATTTGTCAGTGAGATCAAACTCCTGCCCTTCATCAATAAAATCACAAGCTTCTAACACCTGAATAAAAGCAGAAAACCTTTAACTGTGAGATATTCGTGGGACGTTTTATAATCACTAGCTGGAGACACGACCAAGAAAGCAGGTAGTAAGTTGGAGTCACATTCAATTCCCACCCCTGAATCTGATGCCCCTACCCATGTGAGGGGGGGGCATGTCTGCTATGTACAGCTCAGGGCACACTAGAACCACAAAAGGGAAAATAAACAGCATTAAACTCAGATCAGCACACAAACACCCAGGGCCGGCTCCAGGCACCAGCGAAGGAAGCAGGTGCCTGGGGCGGCCAGTACAAAGGGGCAGCGCTCCATCCGCTATTGGGGCGGCACGTCCGGGTCTGCGGTGGCTATTCAATGGCAGGTCCTTCAGTCCCTCTCTTCCTCTTCGGCAGCAGCTCAATTGGGTTTTTCTTTTTTCTTTTTTTTCTTCGCCACTTGGGGCAGCAAAAAAGTTGGAGCCGGCCCTACAAACACCACCACTGACTTCAAAGAACAGATTTAAAGCTCTACACATGAAGAGTTTGGCCAAATGCAGATTAATGGGCAAAACACCCCACCAGGAAAGGAGAGGAGTTATTTCAGGGGCCTAACGGATGTGTAACTAGGAGTCATAGGATAAAATTGAGCAAAGAAAAATTTAGGCTAAAAGTTAACATTTCAAAAGTGCCTGAGCCCAAGTCCCATTCTTAAAGGTGACAGACACCTAGGAGCCAAAGTCTCTTTGCAAGTCAATGGAATTTAGCCTCCTAAGTGCCTGAGTCACTTTAAAAAATGGAACTTTAGTCTCTTGTGAAAGTTTTACCAAGTATCCCTAAAATTTTCCTATAGTGTGATCTAATAAACTGTAGAATACGTTCTGAATAGGAGTCGCAGATGCACCCATCATCTTTTGGGTCACTAAGAAAATTCTAGTGAATACACAGCCAGGCTCATAAGAGATCTTTTTCATCTAATTTATTCAGATTCTTATGTTGCACCCACCACGGCAATATCTGAATGCATTCCAACTATCCATTAAGTAATATGACTAGCATCTGTCACATACAGTTCCTCCTCTCCAGTGCTCTCCCAGGGAAATATTTGCAGGTTGGTTGGTTGGCTGGCATGCATATGCATGTGATGTGCTGTTTATGAAGGATACAGTAAAGAAGTGCACTTTTCACTTTGAGCAGAAAGTGATTAAGTTTGTGGTAATTTCTGTAGGAATCGTGTCATCTATGACTTTATCCTAAATACTTATGCACATAGAAATTTCAAATATATAAACAAGAGAATTTCCACAACCATCAGTATGATAAAAAGGAACAAAAACATCTTAATATTGACAGGGCAACTGAAATTGTATTCCAGCAACCAAGGAAGTCCCCAGGCTGAGGTGATGAAGCAGCATGACATTAGCACCAAACTAAAGAAGAGAGACTGGAGTTCTTTCCCCTACTCAGCTAGGTACTGAACAAACATAGCCTAGCCATTGTAGAGTTTTTTGTAGGCCTCACAGCAAAGGAGAGATTTGAGGAGGGATCTGAAGTGAGAGGAGTTACTTCTGTAGATGTTTATGGGGACAGCCTCCCAAGCATGAGGGGCAGCACAAAGCACAAAGATGCTGGATTGTAAATTTAAGGAGTGTATGACAGAGGCTGGCATCCTGAGCTGAACAGAGGCAGAAGCTGACTTCTTGATAGCAAATGAGAAATAATAGGTAGAGTGGGGATATGCCGTGAAGGTGAAGGAGGAGGAACTGAAACTGTTCCAGAGGGCTCAGTAATACCAAGACTGGCTTCTTATTGCTTTAACTCAGGAAAGCTAAAGTCTAGGACAGTGGTCACACAACTTTTTACCTCACACACACCCCACCTGCTTCTACAGAGCCGGAGCTAGGAGCAGGGCCAGGGCTCCAGGAGAGGGAGACATGGACAAAGATAAGGGGGCCAAGGCTGGGGCCATAGCTGTGGTGCAGGAGCAGGAGTAGAGCTTCAGCCGGGGGCCAAGGCCCTGGCGCGGGGCTGGCAGGCGGGACCCCAACGGTGGGGGCCAGCAGCCATGGCCAGGAGTAGAGCTAGGTGGCACTCCCTCTCTGCCCCCTGTGGGGACTGGCCCAGGCCGCAGCCGTGCCCACCTCCCCCCAGCGGGGTGTGCCCCCAGATTGGGGACCTTTGGTCTAGGATTATACTGCTGCAAAAATGTTATAATAATAATTTGAGATGTACCTATCTCATAGAACTGGAAGGGACCTTGACAGGTCATCGAGTCCAGCCCCCTGCCTTCAGTAGCAGGACCAAGTACTGATTTTGCCCCAGATCCCTAAGTCACCTCCTCAAGAACTGAGCTCACAACCCTGGGTTTATCAGGCCAATGCTCAAACCACTGAGCTATCCCTCCCCGCTAAAGGTGTTAATTTTATTGAGTTGTTTCCCTTCTCTCTGCAGGCATAAATACTGATTGAGAGAGGCACAAACACAGACATTTGATTTGTCAGTGACTGTGGAGGTTTCATATACCATTTGGAAAGATAATTGGGAAGCAGCTTAATACTAAAAGTGATTTTTTGAGAGAGAGACACACAGACAGACAGACAGGGGTGGGTGAGGTAATATCTTTTATTGGACCAAATTCTGTTGGAGGAAGGTACAAGTTTTCAAACTACACAGGGCTTTTCGGGTCTGGCAAAAGAAATCAACGTGTCTCAGATAAATACAAGATGGGACACATTGTTACGCAGAAGGGAAAACCCATGTTGTAGGAGGTCATTTGAGATGGATGGGGCAATAAGGGTTAGATTGTTATGCAAAAAGGGGCTTGAAGTGGGCCACTAAGGGTTAGCGGGTACAGTATGTGTGTTTCTATGATTGTTGTAATGAGCCATGAAACCAGCGTCCCTGTTAAGTCCATGATTTTTAATGCCTAGCAGCATTATGAATTTAAATCCCCAGGTTCCCCTTTTGTTGTTGTTGTGCAGGTTGCCTTTGAGGCCAAATACTCACAGAGCAGACATGGAGGTGACTGCTTTGCCAAAAGCATTTGCCCACAGGGGATGGGGAGTTTTTGTCTTTGAACATTTGTCTGTGTTTTGTTTTGTACTACCTAGTGACACAAGAAAACTAACACTAGCTATGCTCCCCCCTTCACACTAGTGGTGATAGACTGTTTAAGTACCTTGAAAAAAAATCCTTCATACTGCTCTCTAAGTTGCCCTATAATGTGAAAACTGGGTGCCTTAGTGTATTTGTTTTATGTTTTGTATAAAAGAACTGAGGAAAGGAACTTGCAGGGTCAACCCTCAGCCACTTTTTGCCAGGCCTAGGAAACATTTTGCCAACAACCTCCATATTCTGCTCTTTTGCCACAGCAAAAATATTGACTCTAAATAAACCCTCTTCGAAATAAAATTTAAAAACCCTCAGTCTTGCCCACCATGACCACAGCTGTCAATTGTATATGTTCAGTACCAGGTTTACAATGGCACCACGCCCACACTCAGAAGGGGCACCGGTGCCCAATCCCGCCCCCACTCCACCGCAAGGCCCTACCCCTCACTCACTCCTCTATGCCCTCCCCCATACAAGCAGCAGGCAGGGCCTCAGGAGAAAGAGGCCAAGCAGAGTGGGGCCACAGTCCAAGCACCAGCTCCATGAAAGATTAATTCTGTCTTGCATATGTCAATGCAAACTAGCAGTGTCACGTCTCCTTTGCACATGTAACAGTCAGGCACAGAGACAGAGTACAAACTTGGTTTGCTTTGAATTTCATAACAATGGCTAAAAACTAGTACCCCACATACTGTGAACACACTTCGACCAGCAATTTCTTCCAGGGACCCAAGCAGAGGGACTGGAAGGCAGGCTGCAGTACATGCCTTTGGACAGAGACCATTAATGAAGGGAAACTCTACTGCCCAAGTTTGCTTCACAAATAGAAAATAACATCTTTAGTCAGTTCATCCTAATAGAATGCAAATAGCAAAAAACTATTACTAGGCAAAGCTTGTTAAAGACAATGTATTTCTAGGCAGCAAGTTCAGTAGTGAAGCCTTCTAACATTCCTAATGAATACTGTACCTTCACACAGCTTGTCTCCAAAATTTCTGAAGCAAAAAAATGAATTTCTTAAGCAGCAGTTTTAGAGAAGCTTGGATGAAAGAATAGCCACATACCATCCATTTCCCTTTTAGTATTTTTGGCTTTAGAACACTAAGCGCTTTTGGCACATGACAATCCTTTCCGATCTAAAACGTTGACTTGAACTGCTCAATATAATATTGTGCAGGCTGAACTAAGGAAGAGAAGAGAGAGACAGACTTTTTTCCCTGGACTAATTTGCAATTTTAAATCTTTGATGCTGCCAAAGAAAGTGAAGAACTCCCATAATGCACTTGGCAACTTTGCAATACTCTATAACTAGCTGAGAGAAAAATCCTTTGTTTCCTGACCCCTGCAGTGATCCACCTAAAAGATGAGGCACAATTGCCTGTAGCATGCATAACTAACATTATATTAGAGATGGGCTCCAACCAGATTGCAGGTGCAAACAACTCCGAGTTTTGGAAAGTACAGACCCAAACTTTGGAGGCAATTCTTGAGCCACACAGGAGTGCTCCACACTTTGCAGGATCAGACCACTTGTGACTGGTTAGACAGAGAGATAGGATATTAGAGAGGCAGGGAAATATGTTTTATTGGACCAACTTCTGTTGGTGAGAAAGACAAGCTTTCGAGCCACACAGAGCTCTTCTTCCGGTGTGGGGAAGGAACTCCCCGTGTCACAGCCAGTGTTCCCAACTTAGCAACTTTGTCACTAGATTTAGTGCCTTTTCGATTTCCCTAGTAAGAAAATAAGTGTCAAAGTGACTAGTGATGAATCTAGCGACTTTCTTTGCCAATTACAGTGATAGTCAGAGAAAGTTACCAATATGTATAGTCACAAATAGCTCAATAGTGTTAATAAAATCCATTCCATGCTCATTCTGTTGCACACCAATTGACCTCCTTACGTCTCAATTGAGCATGTTCTCAGAAGGAATCACATTCCAGGGCTTCTTGGGCTGAGATCACTATAATCTGCAGGCGAGGAAAAGAAGTTTGTGGAGGCTAATTAAATACTTAGCTAAAACCAGGCGCACTTGGAGAGAGATTCACATTAGCCAGGGCTTGTTTTTATCCAATGTGTTCTTTCTTGCTGCTCTGTAGTACGTAGCACACCCTGTGATACAGGGAAAGATGGCTAATGAAGTGGACTGGGCAGCGGAGGCAGGTTAGCCAGTGAGGAGAGCCACACGGGTGGAAGGTGGGTGGGATGAGACAGAGCCATGTGCCCCAATGGGATGGGGGGGCACTGTGCCTCCAGGAATGAAGCTCTTACTACAGGATCAAAGGTGGAACTAGCTTGATTTCAGTTCCCCTTTACTCCTTCCCCTGGCTTGGCCTGGGATGAGCTGCCCAGCTATTTTCAGAGATGAAACCCTGGAAGAATTGGGGGGAGAAAGGGGAAGGGGGTCTGGCTAGCGGATTTTTGTTTTTAAATCTACTTTCTTGGCTCCCTGCAGCGCCGAGCTCAGGTCAGGTGAATGCCCTCCTCACTCTGGCTCTGGGCTCTCCCTTTCACCGGCTCAAATCCAGGCTGGCAAGAAAGGGAGGCTCAGCTGAAATTAACCAACCCCAGCCAACCTGGGCTGCAGTGTACAGAGCGCCCTTCCCAATGAGCAGAGGGCTACAGTTTCCCTCTCAATGAGCAGAAGGCGCCTTCCTAATGACAGTGTACAGTTGTAGTTGCTTCTGGTGTGCAACAGAATGTAGTAAGAAAAGCATGGAATAGATTTTACTAATACTATTGAGCTGCTTGTGAATAATTTTGCAACTATACTCGCCTGTGTGTGTGTGTATGTATAATTCTCTGTTGAATTCTCGGGAAATTTTGTTCAGTGACATGTTTTACTCCTTTTGAGTTTAAGCACTCAAAACCAGCTACATCTAGCAACTTTTCAGGGTTTGTCTGGAGACTTCCTGCTACGTGGAGTTGGCAACACTGGTCACAGCAAAATGCAAAGTGGAACAGGTTGCCTAGCACAGGGGTTCTCAAACTCGGGGTCGGGACCCCTCGGGGTCATGAGGTTATTACATGGGGGGTTGTGAGCTGTCAGACTCCACCCTAAACCCGGCTTTGCCTCCCGCATTTATAATGGTGTTAAATATATTAAAAAGTGATTTTAATTTATATGGGGGGAGGGTCGCACTCAGAGGCTTGCTATGTGAAAGGGTCACCAGTTACAAAATTTGAGAACCACTGGTTTAGCATAAGTAGTTAGTATATATTATAAGGGACCTATCAGTCCCCATGCTCAAAGCAAACCTGCACAACTCTTTCAAAAGACAAGCTTGAATTCATTATTCTGCTAAGACACTAAAAATCATGGAGTGAAGAGGATTTACGGCTTATGACAACAATCTGTAATGCACGCCACTAACCCTGTCTTTTTGTCCTGTGACTGCAGAGGTGTTCACAGGCCAGTCTACCTTGAATGATTGCTTACATGTACGCAAACTACTTATGCTAAACAACCTGTTCCACTTTGCATTTTGCTGCGAGTTCCTTTCCCAGAACAGAAGAAGAGCTCTGTGTGGCTCGAAAGGTTCTCTCTCTCACCAACAGAAGCTGGCCCAATAAAACATTACCTCACACACCCTGTCTCTCTAATATCCTGGGACCTACAACAACTACTCTAGTTAGACTAGTTGTTATTGGTCATAACATTATCTGACCCCACAACTTCCTACAGCAGTTAACTGGACCATCTGACTACACACTGTGTGAAGATGTATTTTTATGGTATTTTTAGTACCTGCCGTTATCTTCGTGGAGTGATCCCTTGTTCACATGTTGTGCGATGGAGTAAAAATATGGAAAGGAAGGGAGGCAAAGCCACTGGTTCTGATTCTTGTTTACACAAAGGTCCCTTCCCACTGTTTGCAAAGGGGCCTTAAAGCAAGAGTAACCATTTAGGCGACCTAGGCATTTGCCTAGGGCACTAGGATTTGGGAGGCGCCATTTTCTTCAGCAGCAACCGCGGCAGCTGGATCTTTGGCCGCCCCGGTCGCCACCGGCATTTAGGCAGAGGGACCTTGGGCAGGGGAGGACGGGGAGGGCCGCCTGCAGCAAGTAAAGGTGGGGGGATGGCACGCAGGGGAACTCCCCCCTCCAGTTCACCCCTGAACCACCTACTCCCCGAGCACACCGTGACTGCTTCACTTCTCCCACCTCCCAGGCTTGTGGTGCCAATCAGCTTAGGCGCCACAAGCCTGGGAGGCGGGAGAAGTGAAGCAGCAACAGCGTGCTTGGGGTGGAGGCGGAGCAGGGGTGAGCTGGGGTGGGGGGGTGCGCCTCAGGGCGGAGAGTGGGGACCTGCCGCAAGGGAGGCACCTCAGGGTGGAGGGGGGGAGCGGCGCCTCAGGGCGGGGGTCTGGGGGGGGGGGAAGGGTGCAAGGTGGAAGTTTTGCCCAGGGCACGAAACATCCTTGCACCGGCCCTGCGTAAATCGCATTTAGATCCAGTTTACATTCCCTTCACACAACCAGAATGATGTAAAGGGGCATTAATGTACATGTAAATCAGGCCAATTACCCTCAAATAAATTACTTTACTTGAATACATTTACCAACAGTAATTTTCCCGCAAATACAAAGCTTTCTTCCTCTCATCCCTATGTTGTAATCAAAAAATCTCACCTTACAACTCATACAGAAAGATTAAGTGTGGACAAAGAATCACTCGACTCATCCTAAAATGTTTAATCTGTGATTGTGCCCATAGAGATGCAGCATTTCAAAAATGCACCGGCCATATTTGGATTTCATATCACACTGGATTCATTTTGTTGTTGTTCTTGCATTCATGGAAAAAATCAGAGGAACAGTTATAAGATTGCCTATGTTTACAAACATTACCTAAGGTAAATGGAAAACTGTATAACATTACATTTCTCTGTATACTTGAATGCTTTGTGTTGTCATTTTACATATTTAACGTGGCAATTAAAAATCTAAAGGATTAACTTTCCTTCATATCCATCTAATCGCATTACAAATGTAACTATGAAATACTAATAATATTTTGGGCAGACCGATAGAGATTTACTTGAACATAAAACAAATATCTCTGGAGTCCAAAGTTGTAGTGAAGTCCCAAGATTTTTATATATGCTCACCACAACTTGCAGAAGTTCCCTCTGTATTGTTGATCAGTGCATTTTTTCAGGAGGTTAAGCCTATTTTTGGTAATGTGGGTTTTGCTAATAAACTGTAGATGCAGAATAAGCTTTTTGCTCGGCGAGATCAATTTCTGTGCTGTTAAACTACTTCCAGAGAATTGGTCCTATGGGTCAGTTCTTAGAAGGTATAGCAAAGAGTATAAAACAAAGTCAGGTCCCCACCTTGAGATGTACGAAAGGTTGGAACACTGGAACCTTGGAGTTATGGAGAACAGTTGCATAATGTAATGGCAGCTCTATAAACAATGTATGAGTGAGAATGATCATCATATTTAGAGCATCTTCAATGTAGATCTGAATGCTATTTTCCTTCCAGTCTGAATTAAAAGAAAATTCTGTGAAGCAGGAGCACTGGATTGGCTTCTAACTGTTACAAATAGAGGCTTCCACAATGTAGTTGAGTGATTTCTGACCCTGATTCTTAGAGATGATCATAACACAGAATTTCCATTTTAAGGGAAGTTTGACATTTTGAATTTTGTTTTTGTTCCAAATTGGAATTAAACCATTATTTTTGAAGTTTCCTATGAAATGGAAATTTTGAAAAAAATATTGTTTTGAACATTTTGTTTTGGCTTTGTTTCATTTTGAAATGTATTTTATATATCTAATTTTGATATTACTACATTATTTCATTATGTCATTTTATGTCACATTATAGGTGAAATATTCTATTTTATTTTATTTCATTTTTTAAATTATTAAGGGCAGCTGCTACTTCGTACTGATTTAAACCTCTCATCTTATGTTCTTGTTCCAAGTATCTCCTCTTTGTGTTGTAATAAAATAGATACTCTGAAACTTGGAACAAGACAATAAAATGGTACTCAGTGTACTAATTAGAGGAGCAGCTGTTTTCAATATCCTTGTATTAGCCTCGATTCATTTTTCGATGCTACTGAAAACTGCATACAGTTCTAATCTCCACGTTTTAAAAAAGATGTTGATAAACTGGAGAGGGTACAGAAAACAGCCCAAAAACAACTCAAGGAAGGGAGAAAATGCCTTACCTTGAGATACTTAAAGAGCTCTGTTTAGCTCATCAAAAAAAGAAGACTGAGAAGTGACTTTATGACAGATATATGTATCTTCTCAGTGAGAAAACAACAGGGAGTAAAAGGAGTCTTTAATTTAGCAGAGAAAGAGAAACCGATGACTGGAAACTGGAGCCAGACAAATTCAAATTAGAAAAAGGCACTTTAACAGTGAGGGTGATTAACCACTGGAATAAACCACCAAGGGAAATGGTGGATTGTCCATCTTTCAATATCTTCAAATGAATATTGGACCCCTTTCTGGAAGATATGCTTTGCCAAACATAAGTTATTGAGCTAAATACAGGGGTGACTGGATAATTGCGTGCCCCTTCTTGCTTTAAACTCTATGAAAACCTTGCTTTACAATTGAGCATTCTGGGGTGCAATGCAGACCAGTGAGGCGTTGTGTCACCACTGCAACCTTGGGTGCCTCACAATGCTTTGCTGCTGTAGCTCCCAACCTGGGCTGCTCACAAACAGCATACAGGTCCCTCCCTGAGTGTCTGTGTTAAGATGCAGTCCTAGTCCCGCAACTCTGACCCAGCAGCTGGTCAGCAACACGAGCCAAGATCTGGCTTCCACCAGCCTCAGTTCCTACTTTCAGGGTGACCCAACATGTTCCTACTCCCACATTTTCCCCAAAACGTGGGCTCAGCACTATCCAGCCCTCTGCCGGGCAGTTCATATATTATTGGTCTGTTGCCCCTGTAAGGAGTATTGGCAACAGCCTGCTACTTTAAATGGAGTTACTAATCAGCTCACTTTAAACACAAGACTGAATTAGTTTTGATTAAAAAATAAAACAAGTGTATTTAACTCAGATTTAAGGTGAGTACAACTACAAGGCATTAAAGTCAGAAATGGTTACCAGAGTAATAAAGAGAAAACGCTTTCTAGTAGCTAAGACTTAAACTAGACTTCATTCAAGGTAAAAATTCTTATCACATTTCCCAGCAAAAGGGCTGATGAGATTCCCAGGTCAGGATGCCCTCCCTCCCTCTCCCTCAAAGTCAAAGAGCTGGTTCCTTTGTCTTCTCAGGTGAAAGAGAATGAATGAGAGAGAGAGAGAGAGAGAGAGACAGACAGACAGACAGACAGAGACACCATGAGGTATTTTTGCCCTTCACTTTTATACTCCAGTCACCTTTGAAGTGGATTCTTCTGAGGATTACCTCTCAAAGCAAAGTTTATTCAAACAGTAAAGAAAGAGACATGGAGTCTGGGGGTGAAGGAGGCCCCATGCTCTTTCTTACCCCCTGTGCATGCTGAAATGCCAATTTGCCTTGTCTCCCTTTGCTGTCTCAAGGACCCTGTTTACTGCTTACAGGTAAATTGAGGTAAATACACATTCCTTTGTTTAGCATAAACCTGCTTAACCACCCCTGCCTAATCAGGGCTATGTGGGTTTGAACATGTGCTACCATCATCATATAGGGGGAATTCATAACTATATATAATGTCAATACATACATTTCACCATGACATTGACTAGTGAGTAATTAGTTTTCAAGGGATATCTCACAAGGCACATTTTGTAGAAAGATTATTACAGTAATGTTTAGGGTGTGAATACAGGGATGCGTTTGGTCACAGCATCCTACAATTAATCATCTCAAGATGACAGTTTATTTTCCAGATTAGAGAACTTCAATAACTCAGACATAGGTTAGGGGTTTGTTACAGGAGTGGGTGGGTGAGATTCTGTGGCCTGCGTTGTGCAGGCGGTCAGATTAGATGACCATAATGGTTCCTTTTGACCTTAAGTCTGTGAATCTGTGAATCTATGAATAAATTATCAATATCAACTGAAATTTGTTCCTAACCTTGAATGTTGAGCACAAGCTCTGCAAAGATTTAAAAAATATAATTTGATTAAAAACAGAGGTAACAGAAATGGCTATTGATGTGGGGAAAATTGCTTAAAAAAAATCCACACAATTATTTCTCTGCTCCTTTTAGATCTCTGAAACCTTTAACAATTTTTAAAACATTGGCCCATCCCTGTAAATCCTTCAACTAAACATTAAAGGTGTCTCAGTTGCTAAATGCCTTCAGTCCCTAGCCTCCAAATAGAACATGGATATAATCTGCCTTCCTTCAGGAGATGCGCCAACTCCCTTTTTGACAGCTTCCTTACCTCCAATATCATGACTTTGAGTGTTACTCTGTGCATAGTACATATAAGCATGCTACCTATCTTGGAGCAGATTTGACTGACATGCAGCCACTCCTATCTAACTCAGACCTCTGTGATATTGCGAGAGAGTCATTTCAAAGTGGCAAATGTGTACATGCCCCTAACCAACCCTGGCCCTATCCCAAATGTTCTTCGTAATCCCCCACACTCTGCCATCTATGTTGGAGAATTTAACAGCCACCCCAGCACGAGTCAGATCAAAATGGAGATGACCTTTTTGGATTGAGTCTTGTTCCATGAATTTCACTTCATCCAGGTTCCAAAACAATGGGATATTTCTCATTCTGCCAGATGGAAGCAAGACGATTCCCCTGACCAAACCTGGCCACCAGCATAGGTAATCCTCCACTTCAAGCTATAAGCAAAGTATGGAAAAACTTCCCACATAGTCCTCCTCCTCCCTTTACCTTAGTTGGAGTAACCATACCTATTGTGAGCACCAATTTCTATAAGACAGGCAAAAGTCCAGAGCAGACTACTTTTTAATATAAATATATATTATACACACAATATCCTGAAGTCAAGTTGTTTTAAAAGTTCGCTAGGAAGAGATATTAGACAAGTGAAGTGAATTTTCATAAAATTCAAGATTGGATAGAGATACTGTAAACTTTAAAGGCTTGATTTTTTTTAAATATCGCCTGCCTTGTATATGCATAAAAGCTAGGACATGAATGTGCATGCATGTATTGAGGAAATATGGTGGTTAAAACACAGGACTGTGAGTCAAGAGATCTCGGTTCTGTTCAAAGTCCCAGACTTCCTGGCTGCCCTTTGGCAAATCACTGAAATTCTGTTCCAGTTTTCCCATACGTAAATGGGGGTAAGGTTTACCTCCCAGGAGCACTATAATTTCTAAAGTGCTTTCAAATGATCAGACAGAAGTTTTGCTAATGTTATGAATGCATCATTATTATACCTAGATAGCCATGTGCAGAATTAGACGTGCATTTTAAACTGAAAATGTGCAAGCACATGTCTATGTGACTATCCTCACACTAAGCAGAAGTGGGCAGAGAGGGTGGAATTATAGTCAAAACAATAACACATATTTTGTGGTCTCAAAATCAGAAGGTTCCAAAAGCCCAACAACAATTAGCTGACAAGGACCATCATTGGTGCACATCTGTTATTTCCAAAGAAAAACTGTGCAGGCAGATGCTATTATGCCTAGGTCAGTGGTTTCCAGCCCCTCAGGGGTCCACAGACTATGTCCAAGATTTCCAAAGGGGGCCACACCTCCATTCAAAATTGTTTAGGGGCCTTCAAAGAAAAAAAGGTTGAAAACCACTGGCCTAGGTAAATTTAGACTGACTGTAGCCCCTCTATTAAGTAAATAGTGATACATTTGTCTTTAGTAGCTGTTACAGGGGTGCTCTGTAGAAGAGAACTATCTGTACATCGTTAATAAATAAGGGGCCAGTAGATGGCACTCATGAATATGCAGTACAATTCCTGCCTTTTGTAGGACTAACAAAACCGTCTTGCTGCGCGTTGCAAATTCTTATTGTGTGCTGCATTTTACACGGAGCTCGCAACATGCTGTCAGACAAAGTTTCTCCTACTTTAATTCTTTGCTGTAGCTGACCAGAGGCAGTCACTTTGCCAGTGATTATGAGCAATATTCCACTCACTGCCATGAAGCAATGGCAGGGGGGTATCTGTGAAAACTGGAGATTCTACAGGGCCTCATGACCAAGCTATGAAGTAGCTGTGAGGCTGGACAAAACACAATCAAAATAGCTCCACGGAATACAGAAATGGATAAAGGCTTGCTGCCTAATCCGTCAGTACTTACAGCGAGCAGGCGGAGAAAGGGGAGATGCAATTCAAATCTTAGATGCTATCGAAAAATACTTTGGGTGAAATCCTGGTCCCCCTGAAGTCAACATGAGCTTTGGTATTGACTACAGTGGAGCCAGTGTGTCACACTTTGTGCCTAAGAGAAATATAGTATCTGAGAGACGCACTTTCAGTACAACTGATTAAACTGAAGCTGAAACGACAGGCCAATATATGCAACCAGGCTGCAGCAGTGAGCCTCACAGTGCAAATTTGACATATTGGCAGAGGAACTTAAAGTTTTAGGCACCAGAGATAATGAAGCCAGAGCACAGTTGCTGTGACAGAGCTAGAAATTAATCGTGCTGTTTAAGGCAGCTGCCACAGCAGTGCATACATTGAAAGCATTAGAAATAGTTAAAGATACTACACCACACACAAATAAAGGCAAACAGACTAAGGATCTGTCTACACAGCAAAAGTTGTGCACTGGCTAGCCTAACCCTGCTAGCTTAAATCCAGCTAACGCGGAGACCAATACCAGTGAAGACAGCACAGCATGGGCTTCAGGGCAGGCTACTGAGTCAAACACGTACCCAGGGCCCGTGCCGGGCTTGTACTACCGGCACTGATGCCCCTGCTTTGCTGTCTTCACTACTGTTGTTACCCATGCTCCCTGGACTCAAGCCATCTGTGGTAGGCTAACCCATGCACAGCTTTTTCTGTGGAGACATACTGTGAAACAAGAAAGAGCAGCGGTCTGAAAAGAAGGGCAAGCAATGTATGTGCTTATTGCAAGAAAAGAACACATTCTGCAGCATATGGAGATGAGACAGAAACAGTCCTATAAACGTGCACCAGATAGGGCGTGACAATGACACCTTCTCAGATGAGTCTGTCTTTACCAACCACTGCATGAAGTGGCTGCATGGCTGTGAAGAGCAAAGGACACAGTTATGCACAACTAAAACTTCAAGCATCCCCATGTCACTCAGATGAAATGTCAATTTGACAGTGGCTCTACCTGCAAAGCAATGAGCATTAAGGGTCACTGCAATTGTACAAAAATAAATCCACCAAAAAACTGCAGACTAAAATTCTACAGTGACGTATTAGCACATCTCCTGGAACAATTTTCAGCAACATGTCCACACAAGAGCAAGCCCCACAAACTAAACTGGGAAATAACTGAAACACCACTAGCACTTCTGCTTTCACAGGAATCTAGTGACGAGATGGGATTTTCACATATGGTAGATAATGCAGTGACAATGCAAGAGACAGTTCCAGCCACATGCCTCTCAACAAAGGAACAAATAATAGATATTGGGGGTTTTCAAAGACCTGGGATATCTTCCTGTGGAAATCAACCCTAAGGTGAAACTGCAACAACATGCCCCAAGCAGAATAGTAATTCCTTTGAAGAAGGAACTTAAACAGCTTGGCAGTCTTGTGAAGATGGGAGTATTAGAGAAAGCTACGGAACTGACAGGCTGGATCAGCAATATGGTACTTTAAAAAAAAACAGGCAAACTCCAAAAAACATATTGACTTCTTATACCTCAGTAAAGCTCTAAACTTTCCCACTATTCTTTACCAGCAATTGAAGAGATATTGCAAGGTTCACACAGGCAAAGATCTTCTCCTGTTTAGATGCCAAAGATAATTTCTTACAGATAAGACGATGAAGAGATCAACTATTTGACAGCCTTCTGGACTCCTTTTGGCAGTTATCAATGGCTGTGAATGCCATTTCTCTGGCACCAGAAGTGTACCAGTAAGGTCAGCATAAAGTGCTGGAGGAACTTGAAGAGGTTGGTATAACTGTTGATGACATCTTAATATTTGGTTGTGGAGACTCCCTTCAAGAGGCTAATGCTGCTGATGATTTTAACCTGAAAGCACTGCTCAGTAGGGTACAGTAACTCCTCACTTAACATTGTAGTTATGTTCCTGAAAAATGCGACTAAGTGAAACGATGTTAAGTGAATCCAATTTCCCCATAAGAAATAATGTAAATGAGGGGGTTAGATTCCAGGGAAATTTTTTAACCAGACAAAAGTATATATATACACACACATACACATACACACACTAAGTTTTAAACAAACAATTTAATACTGGTACACAGTGATGATGATTGTGAAGCTGGGTTGAAGTGGTGAAGTCAGAAGGTGGGATATTTCCCAGGGAATGCCTTACTGCTAAATGATGAACTAGCACTCGGCTGAGCCCTCAAGGTTTAACTGGTTGTTAATGTAACCCCACTCTACAAGGTATGGAGGGAGGGGAGACAGCATAGCAGACAGAGACACACCGTCTGAGAGTCAGAGATGCAAATTTCCCCTTTAAGTAGCTGATCCCAGTCTTAAGTACACTGCCTTGTTAATTAGATCAGCTTGTTGAGACCACAGCTGCTGCCTGGAAGCTCCCTCCATCCTGAACCCTGTCGTGTGTACCCCCTGCTCTACGGAAATGGGATAAGCGGGGTGCAGGAGCAGGGGGGAGAGGGACACCCTGACATTAGCGCCCCCCGTTTCCCCCTCTCCCTGAACAGCAAGCAGGAGTCTCTGGGAGCAGCTCCAAGGCAGAGGGCAGGAGCAGCACATGGCAGTAGGGGAGGGACAGCTCAATGCCAGCAATTGATAGCCTGCTGGGCAGTTGCAGCACAGGGAACTTAGGGGAGCAGGAGCTGATAGGGGGCTGCCTGTCCACCCTGATTACAAGCCCCCACCAGCTATCTCCAATGGGCTGCTCTTCCTGCAAGCAGTGGACAAAGCAGGCGGCCGCCAAACGACAAGCATTGTACAACTTTAAACGAGCATGTTCCCTAATTGATCAGCAACATAACAAAACAACGTTAACTGGGATGACTTTAAGTGAGGAGTTACTGTACATCAAGTGAATCAAATGGAAAGTAAAAAAGCTCCCTCTCAGCTCTAGCATATGTTGGACATCTAACCACAGAAGACTTAAAATCTCAGAAGATTTGAGCAGTTTAGGACATGCCCTGTCCATAAAGTGCTTTGGGGGACTTATTAAATCTATCCAACTTCCTATCACATCTCTCTCATATCAGGCCCTTAAGAGACTGATGGATAAAGATGATGTACGGTGCTGGGAATTCCAACAGCAAGATGCTTTTACATGGATACAAAAAGTTAGTGACTAACTGTAGCAGGGACTTACCCAGTCTGGTTTCAGGCCTGTCTACTGCTTGGGCTCCCCAATAACTTCATATAGGCTCTCATGGGTCGAAGAACGTCCCTTCTAGGGGTCTCATTTATTAGTATATTGTCCAAAAGGAAACTCTTCCATCTAGCCTTCTATCTGCTTCACAACCCTTGGTGCAGGGATCTGAGTCCCGTCTCTGCAGAGGCTGGCTCCTCCCCAGGCTGGCAGTCCTAGGCAGCCCTCTTTGCTCAGGCTTCTCTCCCAGCTCCCTCAATTGAGGCCTGGCCCTTTGCAGGTCTTTTCCTAGGCCTTCCACCTCGGAGCTGTGGAGAGCTGTCACCAACCTGCCCTCTTCCCAACAGGCTCCCTGAATTCTCTGACTGAACTCAGCCTGCCTCTATAATCCCCAGTAGCAGAGGTGTGCACAAAGGAGGGCAAGCAGTGGCACGCTCCCCCCCAATAATTGGCAGGTGCACAGAACTCCACTGGCCCTGTGAGGGAAAGGGAGCTCCTCTGGCCCCAGTGTGGGGGAGCGCCTGCCCCCCAAGTTTCATACCAGAGGTCTGCTCGCAATGCTTGCCAAGGCAGACCTCTTAGCTGCAGCGCTGGGCAGCCAGATCTCCTCCTCCAGGAGCCAGCATTCTCCAGAGCTCACCACCCCGCCCCATTCTCTACTTCCATCAATTAGCAGCTGCGATGATACGGACTGACAATCCTCCTAACCAATAGCAGTGTGGCAGTAAGCACAGACTCTGGGAGTGGGGCAGGCCAGGAAGGGGTCTGTCCAGAGGGACCACAGGGTCCCTGGTGGTGGTGGGAGCACAGGGTGCCCTGTGGTGGGGCTGGGTAGGAGGGCGGAGCACAGGGTCCCCAGTGGGGTCCTGTGGGGAGAGTGATCTCCAGCCCCCCAAAAGGAATCAAATTTTTATTCCTTGTGCCACACTCCTGCCCAGCACGCCTGGATTCTAGTCCCATTCTCCCATCACATGACTCCTGGTGTCACTCTCTTTACCTGGGGAGGTGGCTAGGCCTGGCATAGGTGACGTTAAGCCCCAATTCCTTTAAAGGGCCAGCTCACCCTGTAGCACTAACCATCTTGTCCTAAAATACTCTAAATGTAAAGGAACCTAGAACCATTCCCTGTGATGTTAGTGAATATCGATTGGGAGCAGAATTATTACAAAATTGTCATCCTGTAGCATTTGGCTCCAGGACACTCCACAAGAGCGAAACTATACTCAAATGGAGTAGGAAGGCCCAGCCATAGTTTTTGCATGCACCATGTTTGAGCAATATCTCCTGGCCATATGTGGCCATATGCAGGTGGACAGAGACCCCAAACCTTTGGAATCCAATTTCAAAAAGCCTTTGTTATTAGCGCCAAGATGTCTCCCAAGAATATTAATGAACTTCCACAATTATCACTTGAGGGACAGAACCCCTTTGTGTGATGGATTATCAGGGTCTGTAGATACAGAGACATACCCAAACACTGTGCTTCAAGCACTCAGAACAGTCACTATGTAAGGATGGGCAGACAGGAAGGAAGGACGGACATGCCACTCAGTATTCATGAATATTGGATGTACAGAGGAGAACTGTTAGTAAAAAATGGTGTTATTACCCTACTGCCTTTATAAAGACATCCACTCTGAAAAGGTAGCCAGCATACACTTCTGGCATATTGATATTAAAAGTGTGTCTACACAAGGCCCAAGATGTCCTGTACTGGCCAAACATAAGCAGTGAGGTGAAAGACTTCAGTAGTCAGTGCAGTATCTGCAATGAATCCCTAGCAAATGAACAAAGAGAAGCACTCGATTACCTGAAATACCTGTTGAATCAAGCAAGGTAGGCCTGGACTTATGTATATTGGGAAATCACATCTACTTTGTGATAGCTGATTACTATTCAGATTATTGGGAAATAGATCCTTCATATGCCACAGCAGCAACCTCTGTTATTGAATGCCACAAAACTCTATTTGCTCGGCATGCCATCCCAGACAATGTTAATACAGATCATGGACATCAGTTTGCCTATTAGGAGTTTGCAGTATCAACAAAATTTGAACATGACTCATCCAGTCTAATGGATCTAATTGCATCACCGCCAGACAAAGGACAGCTGTCAAGGCTGCTAAGAAACTATTCAAAAGTGGGATATTAAAGACCCGAGGACAGTATTTCTGGTCTGGAGGACTACGAACAGAAGGCCTGGGAAGCAGCCAGCACAGCATTACATGTCCCACAATCAAACAGGGATTCTACTGCCTAGACCAAATGAACTTATCCAGCAGTGGATAAGAAGGAGATTAAATAGCAATGACAGCAAATCAAATACTACTATGACAGAGGAACCAAGGAGCTCTCTGAACTCTAAAAAGGACAGCTAGTAAACTACAGCCAGTGCCTAATGACAGGGACACCAGATAGAGGGCAGGGACATGTGTGCAAAGACTAACACCATTATCATGCACTGTAGAAGTAGAAGGACAAGCCTGCCACCACAACTGCCATTGCCTAAGAACAACCAAGCAACAGCTGTTCTCAAGGGGCAGGGATGGCTCCAGGCCCCAGCCTGTGCTTGGGGTGGCATGCCGCGGGGGGTGCTCTGCCGGTCACCAGGAGGGCGGCAAGCAGGCAGCCTTCGGCGGCACGCCTGCGGGAGGTCCACCGGAGCCGCGGGACCAGCGACTGGCAGAGCGCCCCCCGCGGCGTGCCGCCGTGCTTGGGGCGGCGAAATGTCTAGAGCCGTCCCTGTCAAGGGGTGACTCAGGTGAGTCCCCCCAGATGTATGGAGATACAGGTGAAGCTGACTATGACCATGACAGGAGTTCATCTACTAGCAACCTTTTGGAATTGGCAAAGCTGATGCCAGAAAATCTAGCAGTGCAGAAATCTTCTGAGGGCAAATGGCAAACAAAGGAAAGGACTCAAAATAAAACCACACAACCAGAAGATTTCAAAGTCTATATATTTAACTGAAAGTCCTTTATAGAAAGAATAATGGTCCAGGAGTGCTTTAAAGCAGATGTTTGTACACATGAAAATAGTTAATCAGTTGCCAGTACAAGGCACTCAGGAATATGCAGAACTTATTCTTGTGTGTGCTTTTTACAGTCAGCTCTTAACAGCTGGTGCTTCATTCAGTCTAAGTTCACATTTATTTATTATCCCTAATTTTACAGATGGGAAAATTATTTGGATTTCGGAAGCGCTCACAATGGGCTAGTCACTGTCCAAACACAAAGTCTCCATACCGAAGTTTCTAGTCTAAAAATAGGAAATCTACAAGAAAAGCTGGTAATTGACCATTCCCTTTACCAGCTATTCAGTTTTCTATTACACTAAACATGACTATGGGTAAAATTTTCAAAAGTACCCAAGTGATTCAGGAGCCCAAGTCTGATTTTCAGACAAGATGGAAGCATTTAGGAGCCTACGTCTCAATTAAAGTCAATGGTATTTAGGTACTTAAGTACCTAAGTCAAGTCAGTTTTGAAAATTGACCTGAGGTACCAGAGTCACGTAAGACCTTTTAAAAATGTTATCCTGTATCTCTCATCACTGTAAATGCCAGTCACAGGACAAAACTGCAGCACTGCGTGCTATGAGAGACTCACCACAGGGGTATTTTCACTTCATACGATATCATGTCATTTGCAACAAAACAAAATCAGACAAGAAACAGAGCCTGACCTACATATGATGGTGGAGATAACATTTTGGCTGACACTTTCTCAGCTGACTAGTCCAGTGCTTACATAAAATTCCAAAGATTGTAATTAACATTCTTGGTTAGACAAGGAGAGGTCTGAGGAGCAGCTGGATATGAAAACCACTGCATGAGGATGTTGGTAATTGAGATGATCTTACATAGCTCCCACCGTTACAATAACCTACACTAATATCCGACACTAAGAAACTAAGGCATCACATGAAGAGTCATCTGCAAACGGCAAGTTCTTCCAGTGCCAACCCAGACAGAAGGGGATTGTTCATCCAGGGAGATATTCAAAGTGGTTTCCCCTGCCCTCTCCCCTCTTCCCTGTATTGCTGAGCATCTCAGTTTAATGCATCATAGAAAATAATTTGCAACAGAAAATTGCATTTGTGGGATTGAACAACTCTGTAATCAAATTAACCCCATTTCATACACTATGAAATTACAAAGTCAACCAGCTAGTGCACACAAGCACAATGCAAGTGGGTTGTGAAAAACAATTCTGATCAAGTCTCTTCAGCCTCTGACAGATGGTAAACCCAGCCTGACTGCACGTAGTCGAGTATTCTTCTACATTAGCCTGCTTCACTGGAAGCTAATGAATATATCTATGGTCAAATGGCTTGTTTGACACTATTTCATTCTACCAATGGTGTTTATAACAAGGTTTGTGTAATAAGCTCTCTACCCGTATCATGCTTCATCACTGGCCAGTTGCAAGTAGCAATTTTTAAAATATGAGTTTCCCCTTCTGTGGATAAACTTTCACCATCTCTCTTGTTCCAAAAGATGGTTGACAAGGATATATGGAGGTATCTAATCCTAATGCTTTGTCTACTATACAATGTCAAAGAAAATATATTACAATCACAAGCCATGCTGATGCTTTAAACAGCCCCCTTAAACTCCAGCTCTTCTGCACATGTTCCTAAAGACAACAGGGACTACTTCCTGAAATGTTCAATACATCTTATGTACACTGATGGTATGAACAGCTTTGATGATAAATGATACCTGTCTGGTGGAGATTTCTGCCAAAGAACTCTGGCTGAGTTAAGCACAACAAGCGTCTTGATTACCCAGCCTTCACAGGGTTCCCATGCATTAGATGTCTTGCTAAATTTTCTTCTCTTAATATGGAGAAACCAGTGCAACTCCAGAGTTAAAGTTGATTTCCATTTTGCACTGAAACCAGGGATTCAGCCGCTGTTATGTAGGAAAAATACAGTGCATCCTCCCCAAACTTCCAGCCGTTGTTACAGAATGAATTACCGGAGAATTTACAAATCTGTTTATCAGTTTATGAGCTAAAGTTAAACCATGAAGGAGGAAAATAGGGAAAAAAAACCTAATTGTCTTTAAAAATCAATTACCTCTAATATGGAACCAACGACACTAAAATGCCTCAATCGCATGGTGTCACTAGAAGGCAGAGTTAAGGTTGATTGGGTGCCTTACCTGTGCATTTCCATATGCAAACTTGGATTTCATATAAGGAGTACCTTACTTTAATCACCCGAGTTTGTAACAACATTTGGGTTTGACATAACTACAATGTCCCTGAAATTTTTATTTCTAGTTTTATTTTACTCTCCAGCATTTTGTTCTGAAAGTTGCCCTGTTTCTAGAGCTGCGTGGATAATTCCTGAAAAATCTATGAGTTTTGTGAAATGTATCAAAACAAAATGTCTAAAGAATTATTTTCATGATTCACTCTGTGAAATGAGCAAACTTGCAGACAAAGTTGTATCCAAATGTGGGGTGTGTTTTGGGGGGGAATTGTGTGTTTTTGTTTTGTTTTTAAACAAGCAGCTACAAAGAGTGTGTTCTTCTGTTACTGTAAGAAAGCAGCTACTGACATGAATATGATCAATACACTCAGTGCCACACTTCCCTGAATCCACAGCAGAAATTCCATTATCATCAATTGGAGTTTTGCACATGGATCAATGGCAAGTGTGTGGCCCTGTATGTTGGATCTGCTCATTGGTCACAAGTTTCTACTTTCACCTTGAGTTAAAAGTCCACAAGGAGCACACTTCCATGTTTTAAAGCCACAGCAAAATGCAACACAATTGACTGTCTCTGTTCAAGAGAGCAATAGCGAGCTGCAAGGGAACCTTGAAGACCCTCTGTTCATGAAATACCTAGCTCAACTTGACTACTGATCCCCATATTTTGTAGAACACTAAATAAATGTCAGATGTATGACCAAACTATAGGAGACCTCTTTACTGGAAACTGTAAAAATGATGCAAAAATCAATCCTTACAAGTACAAGAAAGCTCTAGCTTTTTGCCTCTGGAATCCTTTGTTCAGAATCTTCCTTGGTTTGGTAAGTGAAAATAAGATTTGGTAAGTGGTTTTAACTAACCCTCTGGTCGACAATGGAAGACAACATTGCATGACATAGCCCAACACCAAGGACAACCTCTTTTTGTTCAGAGGGATCCCAGGAGGGAGTTACATTAACATAGTGAGTTCGTCCCCATTAAATTCTGCATGGACTTTTTTAGCAGTTACTTAAAATACATTTGCAATCAACAGTATTGAAGCAAAAGAAACTAAATGATATCAGCAATCAAAGATCTGTGATGGGAATATTTAGGAGAAGGAAAAGATCCACTGCAAATTTCTGAGTTTGTTCTAGCCCAGTAGCTTGAAAGTATTTTAGAACTTAAAACAGCCTCAATCAAAATTAATAGCACTAACACATACTCCAGCTCTTGTGCTAAAAGAGGAATGGAGACGGTGTCATTTCAGTGAGTTTTCTTTTGTGTTTCAGAGCAGATGGATCAAGTATAGTTAGCCTGTAAAGCAAAATAAAGCCATGTAGTGGGGAAGATGTGGCCTAGCAGTGGTTAGGTAGTTGACTGTAAGCACACTTAGGGTTGAGAACATGAACACAGGGTTGTGCTTGGACTACTTCCCTGGTGCAGGGGATATCAGACAGAGAGAGAGCGCTGGTGCTTTTCTGTTTTACCCATCCTATTTTAAAGTCAACAGGAACTGTGTGCACACTGAGCCTAATCTAAAGCCCACTGAAGTCAGAGGGAGACTTTCCAGCAATTTCAATGAGGTTTGGATCAGGGTCTTTATTAATCAAATGAGACTAAGAAGGAATATCTCAAGTCTGTATCCATTCATTTCCCTCCCAAAAAGCGAAACAGCCCATTCCACAAGTCCAAATCCTTGGTGACTTGCTTCCAAGTTGGGACAGGATGCACAACAGGGGCAAATCCTGCACTCCATGAAAACAAAAGCTCCTATTGATCCAGGCTGGAAGACAATAGTTTTGGATGTGCAGAGAAAACAGGATCTGCACTTTTATGTGAAGAACCAAATTAAGCTCAGCCCCGTCTCTTGAACAAATAATCAATGCAGCTGTCACATCTGATATTACAAGGTTATAAGGTCTTATTATGCCACGATGCTTTAATTAATTAAAACAGAAAGGTAGGAGATGGGGTTTCTTTTTTAAATTAAACTAAATGTTCTTAATAATCCAAGTATAAAGTGAAACTCCACTATAAGCAGCTCAGGTCAAAGAAGTTAGTAGAACAGACCTGAATTGTAACATCCATAAAGTGCTGTGTAATTTCATAGGTCAAGCAAATAAAACAGCAATTAACCCTCCCAGTGGAATAAGAGAACCAGCATCAGCATGCAAATAATTAAAATGCAATGAGCAGAAAATGAGACTTCTGAAACTCAATAGAGATACTATACTGCAAGCTACATTTGTTAATTAGATGGCATTTTTGCAAACCGAAGCTAAAAGTATGTGTCCTATGACTATAGGAGGGCAGATATGTATTTGCTGTTGCTTTCTTATATTGAATGGTAAGAGAATTTTAGTACATACACCATTCAGAGGACAGATACATCTAGAACTTTGTCCAAAATCCAATGTAGCTAACGTGAGTCTTTCCATTGGCTTCAGATCAGCATCTCTTGTGTGGATTTGTCTAGTTTTATCCAGTCATTCTACCTCCCTGCTTTTGTCTTGGTTATTGAAATATACTGTAATTCATGGGCTCAATCCTAAACCCACTGAACTCTGTAGAAGGTCACGAGTTGATTTAAGTAGACACTGGATAGGCCTATGATGGGTCATACTCCCAACACTGGCCCTGGAAGAGCAGAATTGGGCCAAGTGGGCCCAATCACCCAATTAGGCTGCAATCTGGGAGAATTAGGCCTGGGAGGAAAGCCCTACTTAGGGAAGTATCAGAGGGGTAGCCGTGTTAGTCTGGATCTGTAAAAGCAGCAAAGAGTCTTGTGGCACCTTATAGACTAACAGATGTATTGGAGCATGAGCTTTCATGGGTGAATACCCACTTCGTCGGATGCATGTAGTGGAAATTTCCAGAGTCGGGTATATATATATATGCAAGTAAGAATCAGGCTAGAGATAATGAGGTTATCTTTGCTACTTAGGGAAGATCACCTGCGGGGGAACAGACGGGGCTTATATAAAGACATGAAATTCAAAACAGAGGAGGCTGTAGGGAGGTAGTCTGCAGTCACTCCCTGGGAGGAGGGAAGTGTGTTTGGGGGCTATAGAGACAAGTAGTGCGTGGTTAGTCTGTGGGGGGAGGGAATTGAGAGACTGGCAAACCCAGAGGAATGGGAAGGGGTAGGAGATAAGGAAGAGACTGAGGGAAAGACAGCAAGGTGCAGGAGGCAGCCACACCTTGACTGCTGTTTAGAGAGTCCCTGAGCAGGAACCTAGAGTGCGGGGGTGGGGAACCCGGGTTTCCCTACCAGCCACTAAGGGAATGGCACATGGGGTAGTGAATGAGAGGACTGCCTGAGGTTGCTGGTGAGCAGGGACTTCAATACACATCCCCGCAAGGGGAAAGCACACAGTGACCTGGCCGGAGGGCTGAGTCATGAAGAGGATGCTGCAGTTCCTGATGTGAGAGAGGGGCCATAAAGGGGGAAAGAGTGAGTGTAACCCCTGGAAGGGGCGTTGGCCTGGCAGAGCTATTTCCCAGAACTGTCAGGAGGAAGCACCACCTGTGGTGAGTAGAGTACTCTACCGCCAGGCTCCCGGAGGTGTCTAGCATACTTGGTAATTCTCTAAAACACTCATGAATGTGACAGCAGGGTGTTCTGTTGTGCCCGGAATCATGTTCAGACACACAATAACATCAGTGTCACTGATCTCATTTTACCTATCAGTCATGAGAGTGATCTCTTTAAGAACAAATCTCAGGCTTTGACCTCATTCAAAGTAAATTAATAGAAAAAGTAATCTGATCACTGAAATCAATGGCAATAGTTCCACTAACTTTATGGGGGTATGATCAGGCGGTGAGTATGTAAATTCGAAGAACATGAGAAGAGTCAAAATGTTGATTTTATGACTGAACGTAGTATTTCCCTTTCACGTCTCTAAGAAATGCATAATTGTGGTGGCACAATTAAGCTTTTCTAATGAACTCAGAACATTTTCTTACTCCGCTTGCAGTTGAAAATGGTAGTGGTTCACTTCTATTTCTAATCGTGGCTATGTTTCTGAGATGGACATACAGGTGTAAGCAAGTGATGAGCATAAGCAATCACCATTGAAAAGCATCTGCCAGCAGTTACCACACACCAGTTTCTTAGATAGTGCAGTATTTGCCTAAGGTGGAACTCTGACAAATATGGAATGTGTTATTGCCAGTGATACTGTTTGGTGGCTGTTGGAAAATGTCAGGATTTTTGCAGTACCATAGTCCTTACTTCCCATAACTATCAGGAATTTAAAAAAAAAATCAAGTTTTTAAGGTAAACTAAACATTGGATCTATCAACCTTGGCAGTGTTAAGACTCCTTTGTAAAATATGGAGGAGGCTTGGTCTGTCTGGTTTCAGAAGAACAAAGCTGATAAAACTCACAATTTTCATAGCAGTAAAGTGTATCCAGCCTTTAGTTCCAAATGATGCTGTCTGAAAACTGCAATAATTCTCTCAAAGCATGACAGATTTCAAGGATTTTAAATGCTTCAGAACAAGACATGAAGTCATCATTGTACCAATAGACACACACTACTACAGTAATATTATCTATCCCCTTTTCTCACTTTCCTTTTTTTTTTTTATTTAAAGTAATGCACAGTTTGTACTGGCCACCACTATTATCCTCACAAGGAAACCTACTGGCTTTGCAGCTACCCTGTGACAGTAACTTACAAAAGACTTGGCAATAAAAGTAAAAAATCCATTCTGAAAGAGACACATTTGTAAAATCTTAAGATTAAGAACCTAATTGCTTTCTGCTATAACAGGATTTAGCAATAACTTTTAATTGGTAGTTCAAAGTTAATCCACCATGGAAAATATAGTCTGGCAAAAGCAGCCAGACATGAAAATCTTTTCACTAGACTTTTATTTTTCTTGAGTCTTTTCAGAAATATTCCTGGGTATTTATAGAAATCTTGTTTTATTGTGCTGAATAAGTACGGAAAGGCTTTTATCCATTGTAACGTACCATGCTCCAACAGTTAGTTAAATAGAACCCTAGAACTGTAGGACTGGAAGTGACCTTGACAGGCCATCTAGTCCAGTCCCCTGCACTCATGGCAGGACTAAGTATTGTCTAGACCATCCCTGACAGGTGTTTGTCTAACCAGCTCTTAAAAATCTCCAGTGACTGAGATTGCACAGTACCAGATGACTGGAGGATAGCTAATGTGACACCATTTTTTTTTTTTTTAAAAAGCTCCAGAGGCAATCCCAGCAATTACAGGCTGGTAAACCTAATTTTAGTACCAGGCAAAACTGGTTGAAATTATAGAAAAGAACAGAATTATGACACATAGATGAACATGATTTGTTGGGGGAGAGTCAAGCATGTGGACAAGGGTGATATATAGTGTACTTAAACTTTCAGAAGGTCTTTGACAATGTCCATCACCAAAGGCTTTTAAGCAAAGTAAGCTGTCATGGGGTAATAGGGAAGGTCCTCTAGTGGATCAGCAACTAGTTAAAAGATAGGAAACAAAGAGTAGGAATAAATGGTCCATTTCAGAACGGAGAGAGGTAAATAATGGTGTCCCCCAGGGGTGGGTACTGAGACCAGTACTGTTCAACATATTCATAAATGATCTAGAAAAAGGGGTAAACAGTGAGGTGGCAAAAGTTGCAGATGATACAAAACTACTCAAGAAAGTTAAAGTCCAAAGCAGACTGCAAAGAGTTACAAAGGTATCTCTCAGAATTGGGTGACTGGGCAACAAAATGGCAGATGAAATTAAATGTAGATAAATGCAAAGCAATGCGCATTGGAAAACATAATCCCAACTATACATATAAAATGATCGGGTCTAAATTAGCTGTTACCACTCAAGAAAGGGATCTTGGAATCACTGTAGATAGTTCTCTGAAAATATCCGCCTCATGTCCAGCAGCAGTCAAAAAGCTAACAATGTTGGGAATCATTAGGAAAAGCAAAGATAAGATATAAATCCATGGTACGCCCACATCTTGAATACTGCATGAAGATCTGACCACCCCATCTCAAAAAAGATATATTGAAAAATGTACAGAAAAGGGCAACAAAAATGATTATGGGTATGGAACAGCTTCCATATGAGGAGAGATTAATAAGACTGGGACTTTTCAGCATGGAAAAGAAACAACTAAGGAAGAATATGATAGAGGTCTATAAAATCATGACAGGTGTGGAGAAAGTAAATAAGGAAATGTTATTTACTCCTTCTCAGAACACAAGAACTAGGGGTCACCAAATGAAATTAACAGGCAGCAGGTTTAAAACAAACAAAAGGAAGTATTTCTTCACACAATGCACAGTCAACCTGTGGAACTCTTTGCTAGAGGATGTTGTGAAGGCCTAGACCAGACGTGGGCAAACTAAAGACTGCGGGCCACATCCGGCCCGCACGACCGTCCTGCCCGGCCCCTGAGATCCCAGCCAGGGAGCCTAGTCCCTGACCCCTCTCCTGCTGTCCCCACTCCCCCGCAGCCACACTGCTGCGTGGGCCGTGCTCTGGCCCGCCGCTCCTGCTGGGCAGCGTGGGGCATGCAGCTGGCTCTGGCCGGGTGTTGCGGCTGCAAGCTCTTGCTGCTGGTAAGGGGGCAGGAGGTCCTAGGGGGCAGTCAGGGAGGAGGGAGCAGTTGGATGGGGCAGAGGTTCCGGGGGGCAGTCAGGGGATGGGGAACTGGAAGGGTTGGGAGTTAGAGTCCCGGGGGGCCTGTCAGGGGGCAGGGATGTGGATTGGAGTCGGGAGGGCAGTCAGGGGACAAAGACAAGGTTGGATAAGAGGGTGGTGTTCCAGGAGGGGGTGGTCAGGAGATGAGGAGCAGAGGGCGGTTGGATAGGGGGTGGGAGTCCTAGGGGGGCTGTCAGGGGATGGGAGTGTGGATAGGGGGTGGGGGTCCCGGGAGGGGGCAGTCAGGGGACAAGGAGCAGCGGGGGTTGGATGGGTTTGGGGTTCTGAGGGAGGAAGTCAGGGGTGGGAAGTGGGAGGGGCAGAAAGGGGGCAGGGGCCAGGCTGTTTGGGGAGGCAAAGCCTTCCCTACCCGGCCCTCCATACAATTGCGCAACCCCGATGTGGCCCTCAGGCCAAAAATTTGCCCACCCCGGCCTAGACTATAACAGAATTAAAAAAAGAACAAGATGAGTTCATAGAGGATAGGTCCATCAATGGGTCCTGGCTATGAGCCAGGATGGACAGGGATGCAAAACCATGCTCTGAAGTGTCCCTAGCCTCTGTTTGCCAGACGCTGGAAATGAGTGACACGGGATGGATCACTTGATGATAACCGGTTGTGTTCATTCCCTCTGAAGCACCACTAGTCACTGTCAGAAGACAGGATACTGGGCTAGATGGATCACTGGTTTGACCCAAAAGGCCATTCTTATGTTCTTATATTCTCCCTAGGCAATTTATTCCAGTGCTTAACCACTCTAACAGTTAGGAAGTTTTTCCTAATGTCCAACCTATACCGCCCTTGCTGCAATTTAAGCCCACTGCTTCTTGTCCTATCCTAAAAGGTTAACAAGAACAATTTTTCTCCCTCCTCCTTCTTCAGACTTTTATGTACTTGAACTGTTGTGTTTTCCCTCTCCCACCATCAGTTTTCTCTTCTCCAGACTAAACAAATTCAGTATTTTCAGTCTTCCCTCAGAGGTCATGTTTTCCAGACCTTTAAATCATTTTTGTTGCTCTTCTCTGGATTCTCTCCAATTCATCCACATCTTTCCTGAAACATGGTGCCCAGAACTGGACACACTACTTCTACAATACAGTTTAAACTGCTAAGTTTCTAACATCTAGTTTCTCGATATTCTTTTTGATAGGCTGTGTCTTTATTTAACATGCCCTCTGAAGAGAAATCCATTAACAAGCCACCTCTTTTGATGCTCTTCCCCTTCCACTTTCTGTTCCTGGGCATCAGTTTCAAATCTCTTCCTTCCTCCCTTTTCTTTCCTTCCACTGCTGCTCAAAACTCAACCAGAAAGATTTGAAATGGGAGACAAATTCTGCTCTTGAGATTAGTGGCTGGAATTCATATATAATGCCCAAGCAAATTTGGTCATTAAATCCCTGTGCTTATTTGGTCTTACCATGAACTATACAGAGGACTGATTGATAGTTCACATTCAAGGTGAATCAGGTATAGGTTTTGGATTCAGATTCGGTGCTAAAATCTCAGGAGCTGATATCAGATTGTCAGCATTTTGAATGGTAGCATCTCAAAAGATCAACTCTTTTTCCATGAGATTTCTGCCATCATGGGCTAATACCAGAAAATAAGTATATATAAATACAATATAAATAAATAAATGTTTCCATTATGTGCATCTATCCAAAAATACAAAAGGATTTTTATCCTTAAACTGAATCCTATTCCTTTAAACTTGCAGTGCATTGCTGCGGTTCATCCTATATTTGTTTAATCTGTAACGCTAGAGTGTTTTCCCCACTCAGAGAAAGTTTATAATTATACAAACACTACATAAAAAACAAAGTTACATTCTGCTTTATATAGGGTCTCTCACAGGTTCACACCTCAAACATAGTTTCAGTATGAACTGTGATCTGAATTTTCACAGCTAAGTTATAAACGACCCAGAGCTCTTGGAAAAAAGGAATTTGTAACCAGCTTAACTTCTGGGGCATAAAACAGATCAATCCATGCAGAGTAACACATTTCTAGTCTAAGCAACTGTTCTTTCCATTGCCGTTACTCAAGAAAGCTGAGTAACAAAAGCACACTGCAACTAGAGCCAAAATGCAAAATGCCACAATTGAGCCATACATCAAGTCCAACAAACAAAAGGAGAAAAAAAGCTGATGGCAATTATATGGTTGTTTAAAACAAATTAAATAATTCTATACTGCTTAGCTCACAGAGGTAGTCATACTATACAATATTATTGTTAGTTGCAGCACAATCACAACAGAGCTGAATTTATGTTTTAAAGATACTAAGTTTATCTTGCAAAATATATAACCCGATAAAAATATGCCTGAACTAGCTCTATCATTCGTCTGCAGGCATAATACATTGAGGGCAAAAAGTTAGTGTTTTAAAATCTGACAAGCAAAATGAAATTTCCTACGAACTAAAATAAATGACCTAAACTTTGTATCTTTTCAATGTTCTATGGAAAGTTGACATCTTAATCAATAAGTAAAGAGGTCAATAGCAACACTTACTGTAAATATTGCTTAATATTTAAAAGCAACAGCTTACAATTAAACAGCTAACACAGTGTATCCTGTGGAGTTTTAAAGTACTGTATGTTCAAATGTATATAAATGCTAAAATACACTTAATCAAACCCTGTACTATTTTCCAAGTCTTGATTATTTTTTTAAATAAAGTTTTTTCAATTGTACATTTTAAAAATGCTTCTTATCCCCAGATTACTAGAACAGTTGGATAATTTTTCTGTTAAAACAACTTTTTTTTTTAGAAAAATTGCATTTTTACCTGGTGTTTTTTGCAGAATTCTTGCAGTGATTCTTTTATTATTAGAAAAGGACTCAAAAATGAAATGGATTGCACAAAGAAAAGGAAGACTTTAAAATGAACTCAGCTTCTTCGGTTAAGTGAGCAGCAAGATGCCTGGTGTTTTCTGAATGGAAAGTTTATTTATCTAAGTGAATAGGTCAGAGAGGAATTGCAATCAGCTAATAACAGCATCCCTTGATCTAGGAGTGACCATAACATTGTATGCACACACATAAATGAAGCAAGAGATCCTAGATTTACTATCATGTGACACATCCCCCCCCCCCGCCCCACCCCGCACACCGCTCCAGTTGGGAGCTAGCACTTGACTACCACCACCAGTATTCTCAGCCTCAACAAAGCTCTTCCTGATACTGAGCCAGTTGTTACAAAGGGCAGTGAGAGAATGAGTAAATGGATCACTGTCAGCTTTATTAAGCAAACACTTCACATATGCCTGAGTTTTGATAGTAAGCTGGAAAAATTTACTCAAGTTGAGTACAGCAAAAAAGGCCTGTTTTAAGATACTTATCTCTACTGTTAAAGTCGCAATAAAAAGTTACAGAACAGCTGATTTAGCTACTCTACACTAGAAAACACTAAAGCATCGGTCACTTCCTTCCACCATTAGTACAAAAAAAAATTGAGACATACTTTTTCATTCCTCTAATTGATGTTTCAAGTACCTATAGATTTTACTGTAGAATTGAATGCAGGAAATCTAATCACTTTCCTCTATCTAATTTTTTTTCAGTCTGTTATAACCCTGTATGTCTACAATAGTCAATATCTGTATAGCATAGGCAACCCAAAAAAAAGGGGGGGAGGGGTGTTGCATCAATACGTGTGTGTATCAAGCTGTATGTACAACAAAAAAAGGAATAACCTAAAATATACGCTGCACAATGAAAATGAAGTTACTGACATTTTGCCTTGGAGAATTATCTGTTAAGGAGCAATGACAGTTTTCCTTTACAGTGTCTCCCTAAAGAAGCACTCATGTTTGAAGAATTAGTTAGGTTGATGTAAAGCGACTTACGTTGACCTAATTCTGTCTGTGTACACACTACAGCCTTGCTCCCTCCAATGTAAGTGCCCTACTACACCAACATAATAACTCCATCTTCACGAGAGGCATAGGGCTTGTGTCGGTGTAGTTAGGGCAACACAGTGTTCCTATAGACACTGCGTTCCGTACATCGGCTGTTGATGGTCATTCTTGTCAATTTCATGGCTCCCATGTTGGAGTCTGTCTCCAAGATCCTAGATACTGCCAGTCTGGAGCTGCTGAATGAGAGCTGCAGGAGATCTCTGAAGAAGCTGGCCAGCCAGGCTGATTCTGTTGAACAGATCGATGACACTATATTGACGGGTTTAAGATCCCGAAGAAAAGAAAACACTGAACCAACGGCTGCATCAGCATTTCAACTCAAAAACCAATGTTAAATATTTTCAAAAATGAAAACATTAATTCTGATGGGGGCTTATGAAAAGGGCTCCCAGAGAGTATTTTAATATCAAAAAATAATATCACGGCTCCCATGTTAGAGCTGTGAAATTGACGAGAAAGCCAGTCACAGCTCGGGCAGTCACCCCAGGGTGGGTGAGGGAGCTCCAGCTAAAGCCTGGCTGCCCCTGGGCTCCTGGCTCCCCACTCCCTGCCGGATGCTGCCCTGAGGCTGCTGGCTCCTTGTCGGGAGTCCGGCAGCCAGCCTGCTTCTGGGCGCAGAGCAGGGAGCCGAGAGTATGGGGAGTTGCCGTGCTCCTGGCAAGGAGCTGCACAGAGCTGAGTGCCCAGGCTCTCAGCCCCCACACTGCCCCTCTTAAGTCAGTGGAAGCACTCCTGGTGTGGATGCGCACCACCAACAGGAGGGGAGTGTGGATACGATAGTGTGTAATTACTGCGGTGGCTGTATGTCAACCTAATATAACTTAGTGTAGACAGGCCCTGAGTAACTTTATTTTCAGTTTCCAAAGACCTGAGGCAGACATCAGAATGTTAAATTCCTGCAGGATCTCCATGTCATCAATAGTTTTTTTCCAGTGTTCCAAGTTTGTTAGGCCTTTTCAGCAGACCACGGTGATCTAACTTTTCTCCCTTACCCATAAGGATAGGAGGTGTTAGTGGGTAGGGTGGACTCAGGTGCGAGTACAAATTAAACTGTTTTATTTACACTGTTGCTGGGGTATTTGACCTGGGAGTAATGGATGGAGTTTGTGTATTCACAGTGTCAAGAGCCTGGGATGAGTGCTCATTGTAAGGTAGTAAAAACCTTAAGAAAATAACAGATGACCCCATCATGCAGAGGTACCTGGTTTAATTTGGTCATCTGTAGACTTAACATGAAGATATCTAGGATCTAGTATATGCACCCTTCAAGTATTGGTAGATTATTTCTTTCATAAGGGTCCACCCAATACTAGCTACCTCATTCAACCTCAACTGTACAGCCATGATTGTATCCACCTCCATAATGGTTTCACTAGCTACAGCACTGGGATATACTGTGTTACAGAAGAAATAAGTTTTAGGAATTAAGTAGAAGCCCAGGGGAAAAAATAAAGTCAAAGGAGGAAATGTTGCCTGTGATATTCATCTGTAAAAAGAGCAATTTAACAATACACGTAGTTAAAAATAAAGGTATGGATAGATAGTTACCCAATATTACTAATCTGATGGACACCTTAGTGGTGTTCACCAGAGTTAAATCTATGCTTTTGCCTCTTAAATGTTCCTATGGCAATCCTCAGACATTTAAATAAGCGCTCTTGGCCCCTTAAATGAAGTCCTAGCAGGAGAAGTTGATGGATTTCATAGTAGATGAAAAATAACCAAAAATCTGTATAGCAAGGGAAACAGTGTGACTTGATAGGGCAAGTTTTGGTTCAAGAACAGTGCAGAGAATGGAGATAAACATCAAGAGGGTGGAGAATGAAGGAGACACAAGGCACCAAAACACAGGATCAAGAAAGCAAACCTCAAAGTGGAAAATCCAGTGGGATCAAGATACTTGTTGGAATAAAGAGACAATGTTTTAGGTGGGAAAATAGTGGAGAATGTATTCAAATATAACCAGAGAGCAGTCAGTGTGGGCAGGATCACAAATGGTATAAAAAGGGGAGGAATGAGGCTTATTGATAAGATAAAGTTTATGGCTGAAGGTATGGGTGGAAGATGACAACTTGGACAAGGCTCGGTGTCAGGAGAAGTTGATGGATTTCATAATACATGAAAAATAACCAAAAATCTGTATAGCAAGGGAAACAGGAAGAGAAAACTAGAGGAAGCCGTTCAAAATACACATAAACGAAGTCAGAAGATGTGCCCTACTTCAACCACAGGTTATTGGGCTCATGAAATTTCATGGTTTCTGTTATACTGGAGATCAGAATAGATTATAATAAGGGTCCTTTCTGGTTTTATAATCTATGCAAGCAACCAATCATGGTGAGGACGTCTGAAAACCGGAAGATTATGGTGGACTCACAGGGCTGCGTAAAAAATAAGATGTTAATTTCTCTGACATTAAAGTTACCATGAAATACAGTAATATGATGCAACAGCAATAGAAAAAAAGCACTTACACACTTCTTACCTGTACTGCATCATCTCAGACAACTCTGCAGTTAACATGTTGCCCGTGTACTACTAAAAACATGCACACTAATATCTGTGCTAAGGGCAGACTTTGCAAGAAAAATATACTGAAAACCAGTTTTAAATCATGAAAACTCAGCTCACAAATTACTCGTGGGAGAATTCTGTGCCACTGTGCATGCACAGAATTCATGACCCCCGCAGATATTTTTTTGCTGCAGAAAATACATTCTGCCAGAGAGGCGCTTCATTTACACCTTTCACCCACCAGGGGCTGCTGTGGCACCAGAAGAGAGGGCAGCTGGCTCAGCGAGCCCCAGATAGGGAGGAGGAGAAGCTGCTTTCCTCACAGAGTCCGGACAACGGGACCAAGAAAGGAGGCACTGGATTGGGGGGCGGGGGGAAGAGGCTACTGGAGTAGTAACGGACTGGGGTTCAGAAAGGCTACTGGGGGGACAGACTGGGGCAGGGGCACAGGAGCTAGTGGGGGACAGCATTGAGCCAGGCGCTGAATGGGAGTGGGGGTGCAGGACCACATGGAGATAGGGGAGAGGGTGGCTGAGATGGGGTGCAGGGCCACATGGGGACAGGGGGTACAGGGTCACAGGGGGAGGAGGGGTGGCTGAGCGGGGGTGCAGGGCCACATGGGGACAGGGGGTACAGGGTCACAGGGGGAGGAGGGGTGGCTGAGAGGGGGTGCAGGGCCACATGGGGACAGGGGGTACAGGGTCACAGGGGGAGGAAGGGTGGCAGAGCGGGGGTGCAAGGCCACATGGGGACAGGGGGTACAGGGTCACAGGGGGAGGAGGGGTGGCTGAGAGGGGTTGCAAGGCCACATGGGGACAGGGGGTACAGGGTCACAGGGGGAGGAGGGGTGGCTGAGAGGGGTTGCAAGGCCACAAGGAGTGCAGGGACACACAGGGACAGAGGCAGATGTGCCTGATTGAATGGGAGAGGCTTGGGGTTAGCCAGAGTGTGTGGGGGAAGTTCCCCAATTCCCTAACAATACCTCCCCCTGCACCCCACAAAAAAACCTGTTGGACTTGATTATATTGTGTTATTTTGACAAATAAAATATTCAGAATTTTAAAATATTTTGTGCAGAATTTTTAAACTTCTGGCACAGAATTCTCCCAGGAGTAATAAATATAGTAAAAAGTTATGTCATATACCAAGTTCCCTCTAGGCTCAGCAGCCTAAGGGCTGCGCAAGTGCTCAGGGCTGCAGCGGGGAAAGGCATCTCTCCCCCAGCCCCAGACCTGCCGCAGAGAGGGAGAGAGGCTTTTCCCCCAGCTCTGGAGCTGCCGCAGCCAGAGAGCGACCTCTCCCCTGGCCCCAGGCTGCTGCGATGAGAGAGGGTTGGAGGGAGCCCTCTCCCCCTGCTGTGGCCCCAGGACAGCCTGCACCCCAAACCCCTCATCCCCAGTCCCATCCCCCCTGCACCCAACCCTCTGCCCCAGCCCTGAACCTCCTCCCATAACCTGAACTCCTCACCCTAGGCCCCACCCTAGAGCCCACACTCCAGCCGGAGCCCTCACCCACCCTGCACCCCAACCCTCTGGCCCAGCCCTGAGCCCCCTCCCACACCTGAATCCCTTGGCCCCAACCCCCCCCCACATCACCTCCATATTGGTGCACATAACAAAATTGATTCCAAACGTGGATGGGAAAAATTAGAGGGAACACTGGATATACTTTGAATTAATTAAAATTTCAGCTATATTTTAAGTTAGTCCAATGAAACAAGGGGTAACTAGAGATTGGCCCAGATCAGAAGGTTTTTATCTGTAACCACCTTTGAACTCACCAACTTGGGTGGTTTGGAATAAATAGAATTTGGACCCAAACTAGCCCTGGTTTCAGTTTTGCAAAGCTAGGAGCTAACGGTCAGTTTTTACAAAGCAAAACCATGGCTTCCTCAGCCCATCTCTAATAATCACCTACCAGGTAAATTAATGCAGCTGTATTACTGCTCATATGAAAAAATATCTAGGTGAGATCATCCTTCATGCGTTCTAAAATAAGTCCTAACTGTAGTTTTAGTGTAAACATCAGGGAGTGACACGACTGTTCACAGGCTGGTTGTTGTGAGAGAATCATGTAGCTTAGAGCACAAGACATGGGTTTCTGCATTCCTGACAGACTTTCCAGCCAAGAAAGAGCTATGTACTGAACCAGAAGGGATAAAGAGAGGGGAGGGGGAAGTCATCCTGGAGCCCTATCATGTTTGCATTCTTTCCGTGTCTCAAGGGTAGTGATACAAAGTAGTCATTTACAACATAAATCCATACCCAAATCTAACCGGTATTTCACACAGGGCTGAAGATGTGGCAGAATGCACATATTCACAGAGCAATTCCAAAGCATATGATAAATGAAGCCAATGGGATTCACCTTTACAAACCCACAATACATTTAACAGAAAATCATTTTCATAGGGGGGTTATCTCTGCTTGCAAAAAGCACCCAGAAAAACCTGTCATGAAATGTTGTATTTTAGGACACAACAAAGACAAGACCATTTGTATTTTTGCTCAGCGACTGACAATTCGATGGTTTCTTTGAAGGGATGATTTGCATGAAGTGATTGTATGGTGATTTGTCCCTAATCATTCAGGATCCAGCTCTGCGACTGATTTCAGAGTGAGTAAATCAGGCTAATGTGGAGAATACTATACTTGTCACAGGAGTGCTCTATCTGTATATGTGAAAATAGTTAACAGATAAGGTGCTAGTAGAGGGCGCTCGAGAATAGATAGCAAAGTTCTTGTGTTTTGCAGGACCTACAAAATTTCTTGTGTGCTGCAAATGGCTGCCTCCAGCAGCTCTTCACACCAGCTCTTAATACTACTCAAAGTAAGACTGGCAGAATCCAGCCTTCGGTTTGCAAAGACATGATTAACTATAGCTACAGTTATGTTTTAGTCACAGGCACGTTTAGTAAAAATCATGGACAGGGCCTGGGCAGTAAACAAAAATTCACAGCCTGTGACCTGTCCATGACTTGTATTATATACCCCTGACTAAATCTGGGGGGGGGGAGGGAAGAGGGGAGGTGGCCTGGGGGCGATGCAGGTGCTGGGGGGTGGCCCGAGTGCTTAGGGGGCTGGGACCCCCCACTGGTGCTGGGGGGGCTGGCAGGCTTCCTACCTGGCTCCACACCTCCCTGGAAGCAGCAACATCCCCCTCCCTCCACTCCTAGACAGAGGTGTGGCCAGGAATCTCTGTTCTGCCTCTGCCCCGAGTGCTAGCTCTGCAGCTCCCATTGGCTGGGAACTGCGGCCAATGGGAGCTGTGGGAGCGGTGCCTGCAAGCGGGGGAAGCATGAAGAGACCCCTGGCCGTGCCTCCACCTAGGAGCAGAGGGATGTTGCCGCTTCCAGGGAGCCTCACGAGGTAAGCACTGCCCAGAGCCCTCACCCCCTCCTATACCCCAATCCCTAGCCCTGAGCCCCTCACCCAAACTCCTGCTGCTGCTGGGGGCGGTGGCCCGAGACTGCCCCAGCAGCAGCTGGCGCAGGGGCTGCCTGACCACATTTACACTAAGGTACAACTTCTGTATCACCACTGTTGCACAATTGTGATAAATTTTATACAATTTTATACAGTATCACTGGAAAAGTTGTGATTTGTTGAACAATGTTATCCTGTTTACATGTGTGTATTATCATTGTCTATGAAGTTATGGATCTTTGCTGTGTGTTTGTACCTCAAACATGTTGTGTTCCTAGGTAACACCCATAGGACAGATGTACATCAAGACCAGCCAGCCATGGTTGAGGGGCCATTTGGGACAATCAACTCTTCCAAGGGGCCCTTCCCGAGGGTGCCTTAGAGAGCACGTAGACAATGGATGGCTCAGCAAAGGCATGTAGAACATGTGTTTCCCTGACTCCATGTTTGAGACAGTAACTTTCCATGCACATGAACTGGGGGGTATAAATTGGAGACTGTGACATCTCCTTGCCGCTTTCTTGCTCCACATCTCTGGACTGATTTCTAATAAAGGGAAGCTATGAACAATGGACTGGGAGTCCCCAAGCTTTTCGGTGAACCAGACTTATTACAAACTGGCAGATTTAACATCATGGCTCTTATCCTGATCTACAAACTCTGAAATCAACTGTAACGTATATGACACAGCACAACTGGTTGCTGAGCACTGTGACTTTATCCTCACGCACAATTATTTCAAATTTGGTGACAATATATACCTCCAGACCAGTGGTACCGCTATGGGCACCCGCATGGCCCCACAATATGCCAACATTTTTATGGCTGACCTGGAACAACGCTTCCTCAGCTCTTGTCCACTCATGCCCCTTCTCTACCTATGCTATTCTGATGACATCTTCATCATCTGGACCCATGGGAAGGAGACTCTGGAAGAATTCCACCACAATTTCAACAGCTTCCACCCCACCATTAACCTCAGCCTGGACCAATCTACGCGGGAGGTCCACTTCCTAGACACAATGGTACAAATAAGTGACGGTCATGTTAACACCATCCAATACCGAAACCCACCGACCGCTATGCCTACCTTCATGCCTCCAGCTTCCATCCTGGACACACCACACAATCCATCATCTACAGCCAAGCACTGAGGTAAAACTGCATTTGCTGCAACCCTTCAGACAGAGACCAACACCTACAAGATCTTCACCAAGTATTCTCAAAACTACAATACCTGCACAAGGAAGTAAGGAAACAAATGAACAGGTCCAGACGTGTACCCAGAAGCCTCCAGCAGCAAGACAAGCCCAAGAAACCAACCAACAGAACTCCACTGGCCATCACCTACAGTCCTCAGCTTAAACCTCTCTAATGCATCATCACTGATCTACAACCCATCCTGGACAATGATCCCTCACTTTCACAGGCCTTGGGAGGCAGGCCAGTCCTCGCCCACCGACAACCTGCCAACCTTAAGCATATTCTCACTAGCAACCACACACCACACCATAGTAACTCTAACTCAGGAACCAATCCATGCAACAAACCCTCGATGCCAACTCTGCCCACATATCTACACCAGCGACACCATTACAGGAGCTAACCAGATCAGCTACATCATCACCAGTTCATTCAGCTGCATGTCCACCAATGTTATATACGTCATCATGTGCCAGCAATGCCCCTATGCTTTGTACATCGGCCAAACTGGACAGTCCCTACGTAAAAAGAGTCAGATATTAGGAATGGCAGTATACAAAAACCTGCAGGAGAACACTTCAACCTCCCGGGACACACAATAGCAGATTTAAAGGTAGCCATCCTACAGCAAAAAAACTTCAGGACCAGACTTCAAAGAGAAACCGCTGAGCTTCAGTTCATTTGCAAATTTGACACCATCAGCTCAGGATTAAACAAAGACTGTGAATGGCTAACCAACAACAAGAGCAGTTTCTCCTCTCTTGGTGTTCACACCTCAACCTCCCTGATTGAACTAACCTCGTTATCTCTAGACTGATTCTTGCCTGCATATTTATATCTGCCTCTGGAAATTTCCATTACATGCATCTGATGAAGTGGGTATTCACCCATGAAAGCTTATGCTCCAATACATCTGTTAGTCTATAAGGTGCCACAGGACTCTGTTGCTTTTTATAGATCCAGACTAACACGGCTACCCCTCTGATACTTATAACGGATATGATTCACTTTAAATCATTTAATAAACCCTCTTCTTTTAAAAAAAAATATTAATAAACCATTAGTTTTTAATTTCTAAAGAATTGGCTACCAGCATGGTTTTTGGGTAAGATCTGAAGTATATTTTGACCTGGGATGAGCATCTTTGGAATCGATAGAACCAAATATGTGATTTCTGGTTTTAATAATCATTTACCACAGAAGTCTGATTTGTCTGGATGGTGCATGAGGGGCTAGAGGGCTTGAAGGGGGAATGTCTGTGGCTTCATAACAACTAGTATAGCATTTTGGAAGCATAATAATACATTTGTTATTGGCTTGGTGAAATCTTATGATAGACTATACCACCAGTTTGGGGAACAAGCCCTGTTTTCTGTCAGGCTGGCCCGAGATTGGCGCACTTAGCTGTGACTTATACCAGCCAGTGTTACATTTACTGTTTAAAATAAACATCCTATTGTGTAAGTAATACAGCTCAACTCCAATTTGCCAAAACTGTACAATACAATGTGTGCTGTACTGTATTGCAATTAAAACAAGAGGAACTCAATTAAAAATGTCAATCTTGTGATCATCCTCTCTCAGAAAAAGGCTAATAAAGTGGTGGTTGTTCTGCTGTTCAGTCTTTGTTGGATCTTTATTCATTTTACATCAATGCTTGAATAAGGGACTTCCATTACATTTTATTACACAGTCTTTGACCAAGGATGTTTGTCACAGCTATTACTTCTGCATCTTTTAGACTGTAGTACTTCACTGTAGTTATGCTTGGGTTTTTTTTAATCTCAAGTGCCTGGACAGTATGTAAGCTGGCTCCCTTTTGTGTGTGTATGTATAGAAGTCAAAAGCAGCATGACTTAGCTGTCAAAGCGTACATGACTTAGCTGTCAAAGCGTAGTCGTGACCCTATGGTTCATCAACCAGCTGATGTGATTTTCAAGAAAACCTTATCTACAGGGGGAAATTATTCTGGAATAAGGGAAGGTATGAATTTAAGAGCTATAGATATTCCAGAATAACGCCCCATGGACACAGTCATTTAAAACAATTTATTGTAAAACAAAAGGATACTTGAGTGTCACAGTTACCCATGAGACAAGATGCATGAGGTAACATCTTTTATTGGACCCATTTCTGCTGATGAAAGAGACAGCTCTGAGCTCTCTGAAGTAATATGAAAAGCTTTTATGTATAGCTCAACACAGTGACAACACTGCAGATATAATTTCCCATAAAAGTTTACCATGCGTTCAGAATTGGCTTTTCCTTTCCCTCCCCCTTCCCCCCAAATATGGCTTTCCCCATTACAAACAACCAGCCTTATGTATTCCATATAGGACTTGTCTACATGAGGGTTTAAAGGTCTAATGTTAGCACATTAGAAAATGCATGATAACTGACATGTTTTATAAGTCCACTGTAGACAAGGTACACTGCCCCTAACCTCCTCCACAGCCTTTAATCCAACATTTACAAATATGGTAAAGACACATTGTCTATCCTCGACTTTTAGAATGCATTAGATATGGCAAGATAGCTAACACATCATAAATTCTAGTCAAAGCAAGGCCACAATTTCTACAGGTGACGCGGGCAGGAAAGAAGCATTTTTCAGAAGTCAATATATCAACTGGCTTGTGGCTTCAGAATTTCTAGACTTTAGTTCTTTGAGTAAAAGGAAATTCTGTTGCTTAAAATAGACAATACTGTGGGAAATTATCTCATCATGTCAATGTGAGCAAGCCTGCTAAATGGCCCATTCCCAGTAATGCTGAATTCAACTACATTAGTCTTCACATAATACTTTGAAAACCTTTTATGAATTTCTGACTAGCTTCCTAGATTCACCATATGGCATAGATGCTGAGGAGATTACACAACCAGGAGATGCTAAATGGATTATTTCATATGAAGGGAACAAAAAAACCAGTGGTCTATTCATGAAACATCTGCTCGTCTCTGCAGGCTTCCTGTTGGCTTTTCTATTAATCCCTTAAGTGAGAGCTGACAAAGAGCAGAAGAATTCAGAGTCCCTTATAAAAAGAGAGAGGCCATCCAAAAAAGCAACCTTAAAAACATAACACTGTATATTATATTAATATGATAATAGAATGGGGAGATGCAGTCAGAAAAGTGCTTCAGGACTGACCACACCCAGAATAGTGGATATGACCAACTACTTTTATAAGAAGAAGACTGGAAAGTTTGTTGATGGTAAAGTGAGTATTGAGATTACAACACAAAGATCACTATGCCATCTGCACTGTATTAGGCCCATTGTTTAGGTAGGTCATTTACTACTATATTGGATGAAAGAGTAGAATATTGCATCACGCTTCAACTTAAGGATCTGTTTATAAACTGTTTATAAAAGGTTAATAGATGTTATAAGCATATTACAGAAATAAGTAGTACATTATAGATGGTTATAAGTGCAACAATCATAGATGACAGATGGTTATAAGAAACCCGGTGGGCTCAGACAGTTGAACCACCACTTAATAAAACATCTATTCATCATATGCTAACCCTTTATAACAGGGGTGCACAAACTCTTCCAGTCAAGTCCCCCCTTAGCAGAATCTGTCTGCGGTCCCCTCCATTACTGCACAGCTAAAGCTTCCTCAGCAACAGAGCTTGGGCTGAAGATGGAGCTGGGGGGTGGATCTGGCCTGGAGATGGCGCAGAACTGGGGGTGGAGCGGGGCTGGGAGTGTGGTGCTCCCTCTGCCATGTTCCTCCACAGTTTGGAGACAACTGCTTTTTAACTACTTATAAGAGGAATTTTATATTCTAAAGAAAATGAATCCTGCATCATCATCATCAAGGAGATGGCGTAGCAAAGAGGTGTTCCCTCATCTCTAATTTCTGTGTTTAAACAGAAAACATTCTCTTCCACACAAACTCAATTCTAAAGCTTGGACAAAATTAGATCTCTTGGGACAGAATACTAAGAACTAGTTTTGGTAATTTTTAGCATACAGAGTAAATCAAAGTCCATTTCCTTGACAGAGGAACATTGTTTTGATTCACAACCATTCATAAAGTTTTGCTGTGCAAAACCCTGGGCCTCTGTGGAGCGTCTCCTTGGGAAATCATGCCTGCTTGACATATTACTATGGAAAAGAGCCACTGACAACTTTTACAGCTCAAACATCATTGTTATGAAAATGACATGTTCAGTTTATGAAGCATGCACATGATTTTAAGCCAGTTTAAGATGTAAGGAAATTTTTTTTCATCTGATACCAGTCTTCTGAAAAAAAAGTTTGTGCAAAAAGCAACCAGCAGGTGGTTATTACTTCACCCCACACTCTTCAAATCTTAAATGCTAAACTGGATCTTCAAGCCAGAGCCTGCAGGAGTCAGTGAGGAGCCCAAACGTGATAGACACTGTCCAGCCACGTGAGAAAATGTAGTCCTTAAGCTAGTCTAAACAAACAAAATGCTAAATACTCTTAGATGCTTCCTTCGTCTCCAACTACCCTTCTGTTTCTTCCTATTTGTCCAGATGCCTCTCGCAATCAGGCCAGATGAACATAATCCAGGCTCTTGGTATACCCCACCTCAGTGCCCCAATGTGATCCTTCCCCTGCTTGTGGTGGTCACCACAAGGGCCCACCCCCTGCACACAAGTCATCTGATAGGTTAATGGGGGGGGGGGAGAAATGCAGGGCCGGCTCTACAGTTTTCGCCGCCCCAAGCAGCGCACCGAATTGCCGCTTTGCGCACCGAATTGCCGTCCCTGTGCCCTTACAGCAGCAGGTGCGTTTCCGCGGCGGCAGCTTCTATGTTTAGCTCAAGCCGCCCAGGACAGCTAAACATAGAAGCTGCCACCGAATTGCCGCCGCAGAAACACGCCTGCTGCCCTAAGGGCACACAGACGCCCCCCCCGTCCCCCGCGGCGGCAATTCGGCGCGCTGCTTGGGGGCAAAACAGCAGGGACTGCCGCCCCTTGCAGACTGCCGCCCCAAGCATCAGCTTGCAATGCTGGTGCCTGGAGCCGGCCCCTGGGGAAATGACCACCACCTAGTGGAAAGTTGGGGACTCCTACTTCCCAGTGAGTGTCTCCTCTTTTCTGGTTGGCTGTGGTCAGTTCCAGAGGCGAGAACACTTCGCCCCCTCCTACCTGAGCAGAGGATTGTGTATCAACTCTTGCCAGCACAGGCCCAGCAGAGCCATGAGAGGGAGGTGACTGGTAGGATTCTTCTATTCCAGGCTGTCTGCAGACTAAGACACATGCCACTCCATCAGTGACTCTCTGGTGACTTTTTCTAAGTCATGTCCACAACCATGAGGCTAGAAACGCCCCCTTTTCCCCCACCACTGAAGCTTGAAATTAAATTTGAACTAAAATAAACTACTCAAACATGAGGAAAATGATTCTGAGACCACTTGTGCCAATGCAAAGAGGAACAGAGGACTGTTCTGGAGCCCAGTCTTTTATAGTAGCAGGAGGAATGTTAGATCAATATGGTGATGCGCACTGGGCCCCTAACAATGAAACAGCTTTAGAACAGCTCTGGTATTGCAAGGCACCTCACATGTAGCCCAGAGCTGGCATCTGCAGAAACAGTTCCTATTACATGGTTTTCACAAAAGCATTAACAGCAGTTTTCAGACCTTCTGTAAGAAATGAGAGGAGCACTTCATCCCCCATACAGAGATGCATGTCATACTAGTATCTTTTAAACTTAACAGCCCATATGCAAATTCTAACCAAGCTTCCATCCATTCTCCTTTTTTTCAAAGCACTGCATAAAATATATGTCATTAAACACACATTAAGCACATGACCATTCTGTGTAGCTACCTAGTGTAAACTAATACTGGCTCAAAGTATTTCCTACTAATCTCTGCATTCTCTAACTCACAATTTTAGAAAACAAAACCCGGATTGAAGTTAATCTGGTTATAAACATATATGTTTGCATTTGCAGTTTCATTTCTTGCATGTATTCTTTTCATGCTGACCACCTTATTTCCATGTTTTTGTAGCATAATATGACAATCAACCAAGGCAAGAAACTTTCTGACTACTCCCTGGCTTTTGTTTGTACCTTCTCCTGCTTAGTGCCTGCCATCTTCAGCCTATTTTAATGGTTGATGTTTGAGTTTTCTGTCACCATGAGCATCTTTTCTCACAAATTACATTAGTTCTTCACTTAGACCATCAGCATATCCAGAGGACCAGCCAATTCCTATTGAACAGCGTGCTGGCAGGAGGGAGTAAAGAATTTTGTTAGTCATTGGCCCCCTAGAAGAAATTTGCAGAGATCACATTCATCAAAACAGTATCCTGTTCTATTAGAGATGAGCATTTCTGTGGAAGACATGAACTTTGATTTTCAGAGCCTTTTACTCAATTGGATTTTCTGCATTGACCGAGTGCATTTCTGACCTTGTTGAGTCTTGATGTAACCTGAGGAAACAAACACAGCGAGACTGATTTGCACAGATAAGAAGTCTGTGTGAACAGAACCCGTATCTCCTGAATCCCAGTCCTCTGCCTTAAACAGAAGGCCAGCTTGAATTTCTCCAACTGATTTTCTTTTTGTCAGTCATGAACGCATATAGACATTTCAACTAAATGGATGGGGGACCCAAATGGACTAGTTCTTGGAATTAAGTACCAAAAGAATTAACATCTAACAAGGTTCTGCAGCACACAACCAATTTTAAAACTTTGAACTCAGACTTGGAAAGCAAAGCCCAGTAAGTATACTACTTTAGAAACTCATACTGGAGATATGCTTGCCCCTCTTATGAAATATATTATAGTAGTTTCATTTCTTACCACCTGCAGGACATCCCTCCCTAAATGTGTCAGATACAGAATTAAAGCTTGTTGATAAAGCTCACAGAAGAGAATGAATAGATTAAACATATTAATTACATCCGATACGTTTCACGGTTTCCTTCCTTGGATCCTTAGGCCTGGTCTACACTATGAGTTTATCTCAAATTTAGCAGCGTTAAACTGAATTAACCCTGCACCCGTCCACACAACGAAGCCCTTTATTTCGATATAAAGGGCTCTTAATATCGATATCTGTACTCCTCCCCGATGAGAGTAGCGCTCAAATCGGTATTGCCATTTCGAATTAGGGTTAGTGTGGCTGCAATTCGATGGTATTGGCCTCCACGAGCTATCCCACAGTGCACCATTGTGATCGCTCTGGACAGCAATCTGAACTCGGATACACTGGCCAGGTAGACAGGAAAAGCCCTGCGAACTTTTGAATTTAATTTCCTGTTTGCCCAGCATGGAGAGCTGATCAGCACAGGTGACCATGCAGTCCCAGAATCAAAAAAGAGCTCCAGCATGGACCATATGGGAGTTACTGAATCTGATCTCTGTATGGGGAGACAAATATGTTCTGTCAGAACTCTGTTCCAATAGATGAAATGCCAAAATATTTTAAAAAAAATCTCCAAGGCCATGATGGACAGAAGCCACAACAGGGACTCAACACAGTGCTGCGTGAAACTAAGGAGCTGAGACAAGCGTACCAGAAAGCCAAAGAATCAAATGGACGCTCACGGAGGGAGGGGCGACTGATGACTCTAGCTATCCCACAGTTCCCGCACTCTCCGAAAACCATTTGAATTCTTGGCTGAGCTCCCAAAGCCTGAAGGGTCAAAAACATTGTCGCGGGTGGTTCATTGTATATGTCATTGCCCCCACCTCCCTCCGTGAAAGCAAAGGGAAAAAAATCCTCTCTTGCCTTTTTTCAATGTCACCGTATGTCTACTGGATGCTGCTGGCAGACGCGGTGCTGCAGCGCTACACAGCAGCATCCCTTTCCCTTCCCTTGAAGACGGCAGACGGTACAGTATGACTGATATCCGTCATCGTCGTCTCATGAGTGCTCCTGACTGGCCTCGGTGAGATCGGCCGGGGGCGCCTGGGCAAAAATGGGAATGACTCCAGGTCATTCTCTTCTTTAAGCTTTGTCTAATGGAGATTCACTCCTGCCTGGAATATCATGGCAGCTGGAAGCTGCCCTCCCCTCCCCACTTCAATCTCTGCTTGCAGAGGCAATAAAGTCAGTGTATTCTTTATTACTTCATCACACAAATGGGGGGATAACTGCCACAGTAGCCCAGGAGGGGTGGGGCAGGAGGGAAGCAACGGGTGAGGTTGTTGCAGGGGCACCCCCTAGAATTGCATGCAGCTTATCATTTCTGCGGGATGTCTGGGGCTCTGACCCGGAGTGGCCGTTTGCCTCTCTGGTTCTTTAGTAGGCTTGCCTGATATTCTAGGCAGGACTGACTCTGCCTTAGACAAAACTTAAAGAAGGGAATGACTTGGGGAGTCATTTCCATTTTTGTCCAGGAACCCCCGACCAACCTCACCGAGGCCAGCCAGGAGCACCCATGACAGCAGCAGATGGTACAGTATAACTGGTAACCATCATTGTCAACTTGAAAAGCAGCAGACGGTACAGTAGAGCTGGTAACCGTCTTTGCTAACTTGCAAAAGGCAAGGGGATGCTGCTGTGTAGCGCTGCAATACCACGTCTGTCAGCAGCATTCAGTAGACATATGGTGACAGTGAAAAAAGCCTGAACGGGCTCCATGGTTGCCGTGCTATGGCGTCTGCCCGGGCAATCCAGGGAAAAGGGTGCGAAATGATTGTCTGCCGTTGCTATCACGGAGGGAGGATTGACTGATGACATTTACCCAGAATCACCCACAACACAGTTTTTGCCCCATCATGCATTGGGATCTCAACCCAGAATTCCAGTGGGCGGGGGAGACTGCAGGAACTATGGGATAGCTACCCACAGTGCAACACTCCGGAAATCGACGCTAGCCTTGGTACATGGATGCACACAGCCGAATTAATGTGCTTAGTGTGACTGCGTGCACTCGACTTTATACAATCTGTTTCCAAAAATCGGTTTCTGTAAAATCGGAATAATCCCATAGTGTAGACATACCCATAGAACTGACAGCTTTTTAGGAAGTACTTCCTATTGAGCACCCTTAAAATACTTCAAGGAAATTAGAAACTTGGGTGGCATATTTTAAAGCCGAGGGATCACACATCATCTAAGAACAAAAATAAAAAACGGTGAGGTCTTAACATTGCAAACAATAGGTTTGTGTTTAGCTAAAGGAGCAACTTGTTTTTCTTCTTAATGGGTAAGCCATCTAAAAGCCAGATGACAAAAGGAATAGATTTTTTACACTGTCGTTTACACATAACCATGGGTCAGTTTCACAGTCAATTACTTGCAAAACAAGCGGCCTTTTCAAGATAAAAAATCAGTAGTTTCTAACAAAAGATTCTTTGATCTCAAGAGCTTATTCATTACATACCTCATTAACCCAATTCAGTGGGCTGCTCTACATAATAACTAGAGTAAAAGCTGTTGGAAAATATTTAACTTAAAATCGTGATATTTCAAGAATAAGTGTTATGTCTGTAGCGTGGGAAGAAAGAATGACCATTGTAAAAACTAAAAGAAAAAAATACTTCTGAGGACCCAAAAGAAAGTATGTAAAATGATTGCACCACTTGGATTACTGGGGTAGGGGGCTAGCTATCGCCACATATGGAAGTACGCCATACATGCCACAATGTCGCACATCACATACTGTATCTGCCCTGTACTTTTTATATAGGTGACTTTGGGAAGTGCATCTTCTGGGCTGTAACATAAGTTTTCTTGGATCAAGAAAAAAAAAATCAGAGATATTTCTAACCCATTAGACAGAGGCTGAGAAAGTTGTCATGGCAGCTGCATCTACAAAACAAGGAGAATTTCCACTGCCAAGTCTAGTTTTATTTCTTATAACTATCTAAAGCATCAAATAAATCCATAAGTAGATCAAGCAATGGGGACCAGCTGTAAGGGGAGGTGGATAGTCCCTCTATCCCTCACTTACAGATGCACCAGTGGGCTTTAGTGCCACTGACATCTTCCCTGCCCAGGCTCTCAAGCAGGGCAGGCATGGGGACCAGCAGGAAGGGATTGATCCCAACCACAAACTTTCACTCATCTGCTGGCTGAGTCACTATCCTCTACTTGGTACAACTTCGCCTGGGGACTTGCAGCAACCTCATGAAAATGCCATATTGTCTTCTGAGCAATAACCACTTAATTAGCAGATCAATCATCATCTCAATCATCTTAACTAACTGATCTGCTCCTAATTAATTGTCTGATTGATTAATGTATATTTGATCTGCTCAACTGGGGTCCTCAGCTAAATGAGTACTTTGCTGTTCCCCTACCTGGCTTCTGCTCTGACATGCATGTGTTCACTACAGAGTTAGTCCAAGTGATCAGTGTCTGCATCTAAGCGCCTGGATTGGCCTAGATCAGGTGTGAGACGTCAATCTGCAAAGCCATACTTGATTTACTGGGTCTATACTCACCCATACAAGACACTAGCACTTCTGGGATCAGATCCCATGGTTCTTTGCACTTCAGTAAGATAAGAGGCTCTATGATGCTTTCCCAATGAATTGAGGGAGAACTTGTGTGTTCCCTCTGGACACCCTGGAGCAAAATTGTGGGAAGGCACTGGAAGACTATCTGTACCCAAGTGACAAGTTTCAGAGGGGTAGCCGTGTTAGTCTGTTTCAGCAAAACAACGAGGTGTCTTGTAGCATCTTAAAGACTAACAAATTTATTAGAGCATAAGATTTTGTGGGCTATGACCCACTTCTTCAGATGTATGGAGTGAAAATTACAGTTGGCAGGCATAAATACATAATTTTCACTCCATACATCTGAAGAAGCAGGTCATAGCCCACAAAAGCTTATGCTCTAATACATTTGTTACTCTTTAAGGGTGCCACAAGACTCCTCATTGTTTTTGCACCCAAGTGGTTCAGCCTTCATCCATACTGCAAAGCAGGCAGGTAATCAGCCTGAGTGAAAGCAGCATTCAGGCTTAAGCCTGTCCCCCAGAATGGACTAGGTAGCCTCAGTTGAAAGCACTAAACTCTGGTGAGAGGGTTGTTTGTGTGGACAGGAGAATGGTTAGGTTCAATACCTGAGAAAGCCCAAGTTAATTAAGACACACTAAGTCGTCAATCACTTCACAAGGTCTAGACTCTGGGGCAGTGAAAAAATGCAAATATATTTGATTGTATTCATCTCTCCCTACCTGTGTATGCCACTTTTCTTAGATTGTAAGCTCTTCTGTGCATGGGCTACATGTTTGTGTACTGCCTAGCACAATGGAGCACCAAATCCTGACAGGAGCCTCTAGGCATCACTGCAATACATAATGATGGATTCCAAAACTTGTACTGTCTCCTGCAGTGTAGGACCCTAGTGATGGCAGAGGTCCTCTGTTCCTATCGCATTGCTCTCTTCAGAGCTCTAAGAGACTTAGATGCCCATTTGAGAGGGATGGAATACCATCTGAATATAGGTCTCAATTTGAACTGCTGCAGCTACTGGGCTGCTGCTAGAAATAAGCATTCAGAATGGGTCTTGAAGAGCAGGATTTTCAGCCTGTCAGAGTCCAACAGTATGTTTTACACTGTTAAAAAATAATTCCAGTGGAAGCCAACAACTTCCCAGTTGAACAAATATCAGAGGGGTAGCCGTGTTAGTCTGGATCTGTAAAAGTGGCAAAGAGTCCTGTGGCACCTTATAGACTAACAGACGTATTGGAGCACGAGCTTTCATGGGTGAATACCCACTTCATCGGATGCATGTAGTTGAACTAAGTCACCTTTGATGGCACTAGTTGGAAATGCGGGATACCCAAGCATTTCAGGGCAAAATTGCATGAGTTTTTGTTATGCAGTTTTATAGAAGTGAATGGAGCCAAAAAGATGATCAAAGTCTGGAAATGCTTCCCATAGAGTTAATCTATTAAGTCAAATTTTGCTGCAGTTCACCAGCAACAAATGCAGCTAATGCTACCTGTAAATCATTAAGTTTAGTAAAAGCAGTTCATTCAAACACTGTTCCGTCTGCTTTGTGATCTCCAAATATATGCATGATCCTCTATATATCTTGGCATTTCACACTTTAGGGACTGGGAAAGAGCTTAGTGGTAAGTTGCACTATGTTTACACAAGTTTCAGAGTAGCAACCGTGTTAGTCTGTATCCGCAAAAAGAACAGGAGTACTTGTGGCACATTAGAGACTCATAGACTTTAAGGTCAGAAGGGACCATTATGATCATCTAGTCTGACCTCCTGCACAACGCAGGCCACACAATCTCACCCATCCACTCCTGTAGCATACCCTTAGCCTATCTCTGAGTTATTGAAGTCCTCAAATTGTAGTTTGAAGACCTCAAGCTGCAGAGAATCCTCCAGCAAGTGACCCGTGCCCCATGCTGCAGAGGAAGGCGAAAAACCTCCAGGGCCTCTGCCAATCTGCCCTGGAGGAAAATTCCTTCCCAACCCCAAATATGGCTATCAGTTAAACCCTGAGCATGTGGGCAAGACTCACCAGCCAGCACCCAGGAAAGAATTCTCTGTAGTAACTCAGATCCCATCCCATCTAACATCCCATCCCAGACCACTGGGCATACTTACCTGCTGATAATCAAAGATCAATTGCCAAATGAATTGCCAAAATTAGGCTATCCCATCATACCATCCCCTCCATAAACTTATCTAGCTTAGTCTTAAAGCCAGATATGTCTTTTGCCCCCACTACTCCCCTTGGAAGGCTGTTCCAGAACTTCACTCCTCTAATGGTTAGAAACCTTCATCTAATTTCAAGTCTAAACTTCCTAGTGTCCAGTTTATATCCATTTGTTCTTTTGTCCCATTGGTACTAAGCTTAAATAATTCCTCTCCCTCCCTAATATTTATCCCTCTGATATATTTATAAAGAACAATCATATCCCACCTCAGCCTTCTTTTGGTTAGGCTAAACAAGAGACTCAAAGAGCTTGGCCTTTCATAAGACAGGTTTTCCATTCCTCGGATCATCCTAGTAGCCCTTCTCTGTACCTGTTCCAGTTTGAATTCATCCTCCTTAAACATAGGAGACCAGAACTGCACACAGTACTCCAGATGAGGCCTCACCAGTGCCTTGTATAATGGTACTAACACCTCCTTATCTTTGCTGGAAATACCTTGCCTGATGCATCCTAAAACTGCATTAGCTTTTTTAACGGCCATATCACATTGGCGTCTCATAGTCATCCTATGATCAACCAATACTCCGAGGTCTTTCTCTTCCTCTGTTACTTCTAACTGATGTGTCCCCAATTTATAACTAAAATTCTTGTTGTTAATCCCTAAATGCATGACCTTGCACTTTTCACTATTACATTTCATCCTATTATACTATTACTCCAATTTACAAGGTCATCCAGATCTTCCTGTCCTTCTCTGTGTTAGCAATATCTCTCAGCTTTGTGTCATCTGCAAACTTTATTAGCACATTCCCACTTTTTGTGCCAAGGTCAGTAATAAAGAGATTAAATAAGATTGGTCCCAAAACTGATCCCTGAGGAACTCCACTAGTAACCTCCTTCCAGCCTGACAGTTCACCTTTCAGTACGACCCGTTGTAGTCTCCCCTTTAACCAGTTCCTTATCCACTTTTCAATTTTCATATTGATCCCCATCTTTTCCATTTAACTAGTAATTCCCCATGTGGAACCGTATCAAATGCCTTACTGAAATCAAGGTAAATTAGATCCACTGCATTTCCTTTGTCTAAAAAATCTGTTACCTTCTCAAAGAAGGAGATCAGGTTGGTTTGGCACGATCTACCTTTTGTAAAACCATGTTGTATTTTGTCCCAGTTACCATTGACCTCAATGTCCTTAACTACTTTCTCCTTCAAAATTTTTTCCAAGACCTTACATACTACAGATGTCAAACTAACAGGCCTATAGTTACCAGGATTGCTTTTTTCCCCCGATCTTAAAAATAGAAACTATGTTAGCAATTCTCCAATCATACGGTACAACCCCTGAGTTTACTGATTCATTAAAATTTCTTGCTAATGGGCTTGCAATTTCATGTGCCAGTTCCTTTAATATTCTTGGATGAAGATTATCTGGGCCCTCCGATTTAGTCCCATTAATGGACTAGTCTACCTACAGCCCCCAACTAAAACCTCTCCAGCGCATCATCAAAGATCTACAACCTATCCTTAAAGATGATCCCTCACTCTCACAGATCTTGGGAGACAGGCCAGTACTCGCTTATAGACAGCCTCCCAACCTGAAGCAAATACTCACCAGCAACCGCACACCATTCAACATAAACACTAACCCAGGAACCTATCCTTGCAACAAAGCCCGATGCCAGCTCTGTCCACATATCTATTCAAGTGACACCATCATAGGACCTAATCACATCAGCCATGCCATCAGGGGCTCGTTCACCTGCACATCTACCAACGTGATATATGCCATCATGTGCCAGCAATGCCCCTCTGCCATGTACATTGGCCAAACCGGACAGTCTCTACGCAAAAGAATAAATGGACACAAATCTGACATCAGGAATCATAACATTAAAAAACCAGTAGGAGAACACTTCAACCTCTCTAACCACTCAGTGACAGACTTGAAGGTGGCAATTTTGCAACAAAAAAACTTCAAAAACAGACTCCAAAGAGAGACTGCTGAACTCGAATTAATATGCAAATTAGATACAATTAACTCAGGCTTAAACAGAGACTGGGAATGGTTGGGTCATTACACTAACTGAATCTATTTCCCTATGTTAAGTTCTCCTCACACCTTCTATGGGCCATCTTAATTATCACTTCAAAAGTTTTTTTTCTCCTGCTGATGATAGCTCATCTCAATTGATTAGACTCTTCCTGTTGGTATGCGTACTTCCACCTTTTCATGTTCTCTGTATGTATAAATATCTCCTGTCTGTGTGTTCCATTCTATGCATCCGAAGAAGTGAGCTGTAGCTCATGAAAGCTCATGCTGAAATACATTTGTTAGTCTCTAAGGTGCCACAAGTACTCCTGTTTTTTTTTTTTGTGTTTACACAGTATATGGTTTTTAAATGCTTAGAAGCTGAAAGGAACAGTTCAAGGGCCCTCAAATCTGTCCAAAAATTCTAGCCACTACTTCAGTCAAGAACAGGTGAACACATTTTTGTCAAACTTTCAAAAATATATTTCTTTGAACTGAGAATTTCAAGCATAAAAAATGTCAGCCCAAAGGGTGATTCTCTGGGGGAAAAATTACTAGTACATCTACAATTTGGAGAGAAGAAAATGGAATCCTTCCTCTACTTTAGTAATAGCATCGCTTCCTATGACACACAGAGATCCTTGTATATTTAGGAATGCATACTTCAATATCTGGGACTCATAATTAGGGTTTTTTTGTATTTACAAGCAAGATACCAGTTTATGAAAGAACGGAGTGAAATTTGACTTCCTAATTATAATAAGCGGATATCTTGTATATCATTCTGAAGGGTGTCAGACATCACTGCAGTTAGTCAAAAGTTTCAAAACCTTTCAAAATTTCAACGGAAAGTGCAAAAATTTTCAACCAGCTCTAGAAATAACTGAAAGTGTAAGTTTCAGGAAAAGTGATTTGATGGCCATAAAAACGGCTCAGAGGAGAGTGGGAGTTGAAATAAGAGCCAAATAAGGGTATCAACAAAGAGCAGTTAATGTAAAGGTAAAAAAGCGTATTTTGGATTCTAGTAATAAGGTAAACAATAATATCTATCCACTCAATATTAGCACCAGGCAAGTTTTTTGGACAAATAGTTTATTCATTACCACCCCCCAAAAATAAAATAAAATAAAATAAAAAAAGTTTGGTTGACCTGAATCTATATGCAAATTTAACAAGAATTAGCCAGATAATTTTTTTGGCCAAAAAAATGTTCAAACTTCAAAAAGGAACTGGGTGCCATTCACAAAACCAGAGGTGCACCCCCATCCTTATAACTTTTAGCCCACTGTTTAGGGCAGTCACCAGGATACATGATTAATCATCAGGCCAAAAAGACAGAGAATGACTCTATAACCTGATGGTTGGGGCACTCACCCTCAGAGATGGGAGACCCAGGATCAATTCCTTGCTCCACAGCAGGCAGATGAAGAAACTGAACCTGGGTCTCCCATATCCTGGGTGACTGCTCTAAATACTAGGCTAAAAGCTAGAAGAGGGCACCCTCACCACCTCCCTTCTCCTGCATCTAGCCCTTTAAAACTACCTGGAAATAAAATGTTTAGGTCAAACATTTCATTTGACCTAAAATGGACTTTACCAATTCATTGAAAATTTTGGAATTTCTCATTTTCATTTTGACCCAAACCATTTTTTCCCCCAAAACTTCCAGCAAACCAAAAACGCAGTTATTTTCACCCAGTTATCTTCAAGATAGAATCCTAGTAATAAAATATTGGTGATTTAATCTTGATCTAAGTTTACCCTTAACTGGTTGTTTTAGAAAATATTGTTGCTATTTTACCATAGCTATAGCTGATCTACTTTCCTACTTCAGAGACATAAGACCACATCCTGCAATTCACTGTTTGCTGGAGAATGGCTGTACCTGCATGGAGCCATATTGATTTCAGTGGTGTACAGAGATCTCCGCAAGCACAAAACATTTCAGGGTCTTAATGTTTGTGCAAAGTGCTCTAAATTCCTCAGGCATAAGGTGCTATGCAAGACAGATCTACACTGCAAACTTACATTGGTATAACTATGTCACTTGGGTATGAAAAAGCCACACTCTTGAGTGATGTAGTTATAACAACCAATCCCCCAGTGTAGACAGCGCTAACCTCTGGACAGATCTACTGCCTCTTGTAGAGGTGGATTAACTACACCAACAGGAGAAGCTCTCCCATTGGCTTAGTAGCATCTTCACTAAAGCGCTTTATCTGCACTGCTGTACATATAGACAAGACCTGAGAGTCCTCATCTTATTCTTCTACTTGTCTTAAGGGACTTGGGACTGGCTGGTGCTTTAAGCCTTATCTATACTAGAGTTTTCCCTCCATTGCTAACATGGAGTCACCTCTACCAGCAATGACAATGGTGGGAGTACCTGCATAAACAAGGTGTTGGTTATCATTGGTATTTTACCACCATGGTGTGTAGACTTGCTCTGAAACAATTTATATGACAGTTTTTAACACCGTGGTGGCAGCCTACAGCCCCGCCTACACTAACATACCCACCATTGCTACCACAGGTGGAGCAGCACCAGCATTTACAATGGTGGTAAGTTTCAGAACAGAAAATTTCTTACCTGGTCATTTCTTTTCTGCTAACAGCATCTCCCACAATTCTGCTATGCATGGGCCGCTCTCTTCCTATCTGCAGCTTCTGGAGATGGTTCAAAGCTGCAGTGCAGCTTGTGCAGACTGTGCCTTCTTCTCCCACTTGCCAACAAGTAAGTCATTCCAAAGCTAGGTGAAAAACTCAGAGAAAATGTATAACTAACCTTAATGTCCAACTCATTAACCACATAAGCCAGGTCAACTCCCTGCAGGGTAAATACACTAAATAAAATATTGACTCGACAGAAAGCCATCTTGGGTGAGTCAAATTGTGGGAGATGCTGTTATCAGAAAGAAAATTATCAAAGTAAGAAATTTTCCATTCTGTAGCCCAGCGTCTCCTACAATTCAGCTACTGATGGAAGTAGCGAGCAATGAAAGGAATAGTAAGGAACAAGAAAAGGCAAACTGAAAAAGAGAGAGACAGACTCCCCACCGCACTGAGGATTGTCCAAAAGGCAAGGCCATTACAAGACCACCACCTGGAGCATGTTCCTGCTGGAAGCGGCTTCTGTGGAAGACAGAAAATCCACTTCATAGTTTGATAAAAGTGTTAACCCATGACAACGTGTGTGCTCCGTGTATCTCTACAGTGGAGGCACATGCTCATTTGACCCCTGAGGTGGCCATGGATCTCGTGAACTGTGCCCTGATTTCTTCTGGAAGAGGAGTGCCTGACACTGAGTAAGCATCAACAACACATAGTCTGAGCCATCTAGTCTCGAGACTCTGAGCCCTTAACATTCTGAGTGAAAGGAGACACCCAGAGCGCCTGACCTCCACATGGATTCTGTGAGTGTGAGATAGATTTTTCAGTGCTCTTCTGACATCTAAAGTGTGCCACAGCTTCTAAGTCAGGTGCTGTGGCTTTAGGGAGAAGGAAGGATAATCTCTTCCAAGAGATGGGAAAAAGAACCCGGGGGTTCAGTACCACCTTGTCCTCATGGAACATATAGTAGGGTTCCTATATAGATAGCTCTGAAACTCGACTAGCAGATATGATGGCAACCAGAAAACAGGTTTTGATGGCGATATACAAGGCTGATATAGAGAGGCTCAAAAGGGTGAATGGTTAGGGCCTTCGACACCCGCAGTATGTCCCAACTAGGGACGACTGGTCTGACCAGCCTGACTGCTCTGAGAAATCTGGCTACCTGGGGATTCTGTTCCAAAAAGCCCAAAGATCCAGATAGAACTCTTCTAATGGCTGATACCTGGTGTCCTGTGGTGTGGGGCTGAAAACCTTAATCCATATCTTCTTAGAAAAAGTCAAAGGTAGATCCAGTTCCAGAATCTCTTGGACTAGCATTGGTCTCCTGGCACCAAAGGCTAAACTTGGTCCAGATGGAACAGGCTTTTATCCTGGATACTATCCTCGACACTAGCAAAATCCTGACCACTTCAGAAGACAGGCTTTCAATAACCAGGCTTCTCAATTGAAGATGATCTGGGTGGAGAAAAGTGCTTTGGAAAGATGCTGAGTGGCAGCTGTAATAGTGAATTCAGTTTCAGCTCTACCAGATGGTAGAACCATGGCCTCCTTGGCCGATACAGAGTTATCACAATCAACTTTGCTTGTTCCCACCTTATCCTTTACATTGCTTTCGATGGAAGCGGGGGAATGCACGTAACAGGCCTTGCGGCTACCTGTCCATGGGAACTGGCACCCTGTTGCACTTGGAATCTGCTTCCCTAGTGAAGTATTTCAGCTATTTGGTGTTTTTGCAATGTGCAAACTGATTAACCGAGGGAAAACAGAATGCCTGATCAGATGGAAGAATACTTCCTGGTTCGGGTATCATTCTGAGTTGTTGACTGTGCATCTGCTAAGCAAGTCTGCTTTCTGATTCAGCTCCCTTTCTATTTGTAACACCTTTCAGGAAGGGAGGATCTTTTCTGCCCATTCTATTATCTCCATCACTTCTGCACTTAAGAGATATGCTCCCTGTTCCTCCTTGGTTGTTTATGTATGAAATTGTGATTATATTGTCTGATTGGCCCAGGACATGACTGCCCTATTGGTAGCTCTGGAATCTCCTGCGAGCCAGTTTGATGGCTCTGAGCTCCAGGAGATTTGTGCTGTGTTTCCTCTTCTCAGCGCTCGAGGTACCCTGCACCATTCTGAGTCTCAAGTGTACTCCCCAATCTAGCAAGCTGGCATCGATCGTGAGACCCAGAGGGTCTGGAAGGCATAGGGAAGCCCCCCTTGTGGATGTTTCCAGGGACTGTCCATCGTGCCAGAAAGTGGACTACAGCACCTGGCTTGGGCTCATCGCCTGATTTCATGTGTTCCAGGGAGAGGTCCCATACTTTCAGAAGGAAGGCCTAGAGATGCCTGATATGGGATCTTGCCAGTGGGGTGATCCCTATGCAGGACCCCAGAAGGCCCAGTAGCTGAAGGCACCAAGCTAGGGTAGGTTTGGCGCACTTGCACAGGATGACAATGAGATCCTGGATCTTCTGGAATCGGTCAAGTAATGGTTAGATCTTTGCCACTGACATACTTATGTCCACTCCCAGGTGGGTTATCCTTGATGATAGGATCAAGGAACTTTTCTTGGTATTTATCACAATACCATGGGCTTCCAGGAGGTCTGGAGTTCTCATTGTGGTTACAGATCACAGGCTAGGTCGGCACTCTGATTAGAATGTCATCCAGAAAGGGGTATAGGTGAGTGACTTGAGCCTAGCTATGATCACCACAAGTATCATAGTAAAGTCTCTTAGGGCTGAATGGCCTCAAACTTTTTGCACATGGTCTCCAGGGAAAAAGGGGGGGGGGGGAATTTTTGCTTCATTTTACCTGAGTCCTGCTCAGATTCCAAGCCCAAGAGCTCTCCTTTCTTGGTAGAGGTGGCAGCAGCTGACTCAAAGGACAAGTGCCTTCTGGATATTTTTGTACTTTCTGGGCTTTTCTGACTTTTTGGCACACTTTGCAGGTGTGGCTGCCTGAGCATGGCCAGAATGTGGTCTCTAGGGACTTGCTTTACACAGAGCCAAATCCCTCTAGAGAGCTCTCCCTCCCTCCCTCCCCGGGTCTCTCTCTCATCCAAGTCCAACTCTCCTGGGTATGGGATCTAATACAGACTGGGAAGGCAGGGGGCTATTTAGGAGCCCAGCATCTCTGCCCAGGGAAGGTCTTGTGGTGGGGACCAGAATCCCAGTAGGGTTATCTTTGTGGTCCTGTTTTACCCCAGGACTTACCTGCCTGGGCAGGTTGGATAAAGTCCTCTTTGTCCTTAGAGTCTCTGTCTGTTCTGGTCTGTCTCTTGGTTGGTTTCTCTGTGGTGGAGTTATGTCTACTTGGGTGGGTAGGGGACTCAACATGCCTGTGACTCAGAGCTCTGTGCCCTAGCAGAGTTAGGGGTAGCTGGCTCACTAGGAGCAAGCAGGGCATCATTTGCCTTTTGCTGAGCCTGAGAAGGTGCTCTATATGCAAAGAAGCTTTCTGGACTTTGCCTGATGCTTGTGCAGTTGTTCTGCCATGCCTGCAATGGGGCATGGGAGCCCAGTGAGGAGGAACTGCAGCAGGGGCTTTGGGTGGTTGTGACCACTGCATTGCTCAGACACTAGATTAGGATGGACAGGAAGCATGAAGCAAAACATTCAAACTGCCTGAAAAATGCCCAAAGCAATGAAGTCAAAAGAAAAGGGATGGAAGCTAAGTGAACCACCACTGTCTGCTGCTGCAGAGGCAGAAGATCTGTCAACAAGTGGGAGAACTGGGCGTAGCCAAGGCGATGCAGCTTTGGCTCATCTCTGGAAGCTGCATAGAGGAGGAGAGGAGCCCATGTGTAGCAGAATGTAGGAGACACTGGGCTACAGAAAAAGAACTTGGCATAGATACAGCCTTAAAGATTTGAACCATTTTACAGTTCTCTTCTACGTACCCGCTACATATTACCATAAAAAGTCATACTAAAGTCTTTGTGACTGAAGTTTTATTTAGAGGGAAATTATAATTTTTGCATATACATGGCACAAATTAATTATATACAATACACTTCCCATGATAAGAATTATGATGCTGTTCACAGAAAGGTATCGATTTGAGATACATAATGCATAAGCTAAAATATACAAACAGGGAGAGGAGGTGAACCTAATGGCCTTTTTCGTTTAATTACCTATAGATGTATTTCAAGGAATACTGATAATTTAATGTTCAAAAAGTTTAATAAACAAACTTCTAGTAAAGTTAATTGAAATATTTATAATACTATTCAGCTGCTGCACAGTATTTCCAATATACAATCAAGAAGTTACACAGAACACAAACACTTATTATGAAAAAAATCTATTGCACCCACAATTTAAAAGTTTCACTGCTTTTTCTGGATGCTGCACTACCATATGTATATAAACATTTACAACACTTTAGTAAACACAAAGCTTCTAAATGTAGTGCAGTCTTATGGGGGACACTCTCAACTCTTAAAATAAATGTTAAATGCCCATATACCGTGCCATTTATTCTAAGCAGATGCCTTAAGTTATACTCCATTATTCCTATTGTGAGTAACAAACAAGCTTTCCCCACGTTCAGAAGATTAGTATTCCTCTGGTTATACATATTCTGTACTCCTTTGCTCAAATGCCACGAGTGGCGTTTCATGCCTCAGTGCTTGTGACATATTTGTCTCTTATGTTACTTGCTTCAATGTCCTGTTAAATAATCCTGTGTAGAGTCTGAAGCAAAAGAATCTGCATCTTCATTGTCGGAATCATCGCTACTGTCATCAGCAGCTGGCTCTCCTGTCAGTGCTATCCGGGCATAATCATCAGTGTCTATGGACTTGCAGAAATGAATGGCATATTTCAGTTTTTCCTCCAGTACCTGCTTACAAGAATACCTGGGCAGTTTCAGCAGAAAGAAGCATGTATAGGACTCAGGAAGGAAGTGGTCTGGAGGATTGTATTTATCCAAAACCTGTCAGACAACAGGAACAAGCCATTAGTTTTACTGTTCAACAACACAGAGATTACATACTAAAATAAGACAAGGATTAAAAATAAATAAATAAATAAAACCCCCACATATTTACCCTGATGTTAAGAAGACACTTAAAAATAATAGCTGCTAAGTCAAATACATCTTCTTCATACTAAATCAAAAACATTGTTCTATATAGTATGAGGCTATTAGAAATGAATAGTATATGCTAAAGAAACAAGCTAGATAAAATCCAACTATTCGCTATGTAACTGGTAAAATATAAAAAATGCTCTAGTGCTAAAAACATAGCTTCAGTGTATTAAGTTGAAACATCTGATAAGAACGGGTCTCTTAAGTGAATACTAGCAAAATCAGGGCTGATTACTACTGAGGAAACTCACCAAAAGAAGCAAAATAGGCAGGGAGTGGGGGATTGGAGGAGGGTATTTTAAAAAAAAAAATCAATTGCCCAGCACAGGAAATAGTGAGTTGGACCAAGGGCAATATTTAAATGAAAGTTTGTTGCTTAGTTATGCATTTTGCATCCTCTACAGTTCTATAAACTCTAAGGTGAACTTGATATTAAACTAGCTTAGTGAAGTTAGCACATTTTCTTGTCTGCCACCACTCCTTCATTACCAACCTGCAGGTCTCTTGACCTTACCTGAATAACAAAGTCCCTGCCTCTGAAGTCTGCAATAGTTCTAGGTAGCCTTGTCCTGCCCCATACAAAACGTAAGAAGAGAGATCGTTCTGTATTGGAGAAGGATTCCATCACCTCCCAGAACCACTGTATCAAGGAGGCAGTAGGTTCAATTCCCTTATATGTTGCTACAGACTTCAAAAGGTGAAGTGGGATATCTGGGCTTCCACATACCTGAAAATAGAACACGAAGACAAGAAAAAGAACTGATTAGAAATCAGTCAAAAGCAATTTGTTCCCTTCTTTCCATCAAAATGTTTAATCAGCTTTTTCAATGACAAAATGAACATTCCAAACATCTACTAGTTATGGTCTATTAACTCCTTCAAACAGTGAGGCTTAGCATCAGGGACAATGACTAGCCTCCTTTTATGCAACTGCAGTACTAAACTTAACACTTTACAACTTTGAAGTGCTGTACAAAATTGAATTAGCCCTCAACAGCTCTTTCAATGATTTCTTTCCAAGTCAAATGTCAGATCTCAGCAGTTCCTGGTTCTTAGCTCCACACTTAATCTATCACATCACACTGCCCAATTGCATAAAAAGTAATCCTTGTGAAAGTACGATAGGACAACTATATAAATATTTTCTACTCCTCTCCTTCACCTACAAATTACATGCAATCTACTATAATTAGACTGCATGTTTTTACTAAACATGAGAGTTGGATCAATAAGACTCGAGTAAATGGCCTAATTTTACATCATCAATCCAGCAGAAGTAGCGAATGAGAAAACCTATACCATTGTTTCCAGTTCATATCCCGTAAAGAGTGAAAGAAGAGGAACAGGAACAACCCGGGCCATCCCTTCCCGAACTGCTGCAACTTGTTCATCAAATTCATGAAGCCTGCAGAAAGACATTTCAGCGGAAATAAGTTTCAGTGAACACTTATCGTGATCCTTTGAGCAGCTTGCATTGTGAATTAAAATTACTGTCCAAAAATCATTTCTTAATTACGCCAATTTGTTGCCTCATTTATACTAATCAATAAGCATTTGGGACGACAACATTTTCACATCCTGGGATGCCCAGTTCAGCTCCTAAATGCAAATATAGTTATTTAAATAAAAGTGGATTCATTTTAAGAAGTGCAGAGCACCTCCAGCTCCATTGACTTCAGAATTCTGGCTGCTCAGTGCTGTTGAAGATTAGAACACTTATTATGGGTCTACATATGGATTCAGGAGCCTAACTAGGCACTCGGGGGTAGAAATTTTGGCCTTAGTTTTTAAAACAAGGTTGGAATTTGCTTAATGTTTTCTAGGCAGGAAAGAATTTCACCATTTTTGGAATCCCTTTTAGCTGCACATGAAGTATGAAAGTATGTGGGAATGCCAGCTGTAAAATGACTACGCTGTCTTCACATTAAAAAAGCTTAGTTAAACTTTCTCCGTTCTTGTTAAAGATTTTTTTCTATGCTCTTGTCCAATTTAGGAGGTTCACAATTTGGTGAAGTTGGATATAATTACTGTCAGATTAACTACTAATATGAAAGCTGCGCAAGTTATCCTATATTAAAGGATTACACTATATTAAAAACAAATGCTCCATCTTTAATTATGATTATTTTGTGTGTAGGATCCCATGCAATCTCCAGCAAGATGGACCTAACTTTTGCAAAACTCTGGCTAAAAGCCCCGTGTACGTATATAATGAAACGACCATTTCTGCCCCAAAGAGTTGACAATCTAATTATATGGAGGAACAGACCAGCACAAAGATGAGGGTGGAGCAGAAGATAACAGTCCAGGCTGATTTTACTCAAACTGGGGAATCATAGAGGGATGTGGTATTCCTATTCCTGGCAAACTCTGGCTGTCAGAAAAGCCCTATGTGAGCCATGGGTAAGCAAGGTAAATTAGACCATCCCCAAAATCCAGGGCCACAAAACCACCTTTCCAGCTACTTTTCCTACCCACACTCTTATCTTGACCTAAGCACATCTCAGCCAAATTGGAGTATATCTGCCTCACATGTGAAGGTTAGATGGCATTAGGCAAGGATTGAAAAGTGAGGATAAAAATTTTATTAAAGCTAATGTTAAAATGATATAATACATAGGTTAAGAAAAGAGAGTGTCTGTATATCTGGGTATAGTGCTTAAATTATCCAAAAGTACAAAGGTTGGTTTAAAAGTAATACAATACATATAGTACATAATCAGCAATAATCCAAATAAGATTAATATATTTAACAATATAGTTTAGATATTAGCATCCAAATATTCAGGTACATCACTCATGTAAAATTATGCAGAGTGTTGGTTGTAGAAAGCAAATATAGGAATGAGTGTAAATTGTCCCTCAGTGATTGAGAATTTAGTTAGGTTGTCCCTTAGACGATACATTTTAAAATTACATTTTAAAACAATTGAAGTCTGAAGTCAACTGCCAGAGGCAAAACTTGCCATTTCAATTTTGCATCTAAAACTGAATAGAAAGCCAAGGGAAAGATTGGAGTCCAGATGTAGCAGGCTCTTGTGGTCCTGCTCTGCATTAAAAGGAGACTAATGACAGTCTGCATTAACTGGAACTTCTGAGAGGACTTTAAGGATAAGCCCAAGTAGAACACATTACAGCAAGCCAGGCTGGAGATGACAGACATGGACAACTATTGTGAAGCCCACGCCAGAGGAGACTGGATCAACCTCTGGGCAAGCCAAGATGACAAGAGACAGTTTCGGCCACCACTGTCAGCTTGTAACAATCCCTTCTTATTTTCTCAACAATATGCCTGATCTAATGATTCAATTTTTTCCTTCTCAAAGGATATTGATTTCTACAATAATGACAGGGGAAAAATTGGCTAATACTGTACATGAAGCCAGAGCACTGCATTGCATGACATTGCATAAAAGCAACACTTCTCTAATTCCCACAATTTCTTTAAATCTAACAAGTGAAGTTATTCAACGAACCTGTAGTTTATTGCCAGTCTCACATATTCAGCTCTATTATCCAGTGTAATATGGGTATATTTGGAACTCAACTGAATGTCTTGACCACTTGCGTTTGGCACTGTGAAAGGAAGGCTCATGGCTTCGAACTCTTCAGAAGTAGCTTCATTGTCTCGAATGTACATAAGCCCAGGAATAAAATCTTTATCAACCTTTCAAAGAAAAACAAATCCATGAGCTAAAACTGAAGTTATTTATTCTTCACCTCTGTGTACTTTTCATACGGCACACTAATGTTTCTCATGATAGGACAAGGGGGACTAGTCACACCAACTACCCAGAATTAATAATTGACATGAAAGCAATCATCCAACTGGCTTTTTAAATAACAATGTAGTATGGTACTTTGCAAGAAACCTCATTAATTTCTGTGGTCCAGTTTCTCCCTCCCCCCCAACAAAAAGGGAAAGGAAAAAGTATCTGCCAAGAAACCAGATCACACCACTGAGATTAGATTTATGGGTGCCTCACATGAACTATTCCCTTGTTCTCAAAAGAACATTGCAACACTTCACAGGAGTCCTGCTTGACAAGAACAAGGATCAACATGTTAAGTCAATTCTCAGAGCAGTAAGCATCAGACAACCTGACACAGATAAGAAAAAGGATAATGCATTCTGGGAGCAACAACAATACAAACAGTATGCACAAAGCAGGGCCAGTATTGTCACAGTTCAAGGCTAGCTGCAGCATTGACCCCTTCTGTCTGAGTGCACCTCTTCCAGATGTCAGGCCTGCACTTTACTTCCCTGGGGCAGAACTGAGAAACCTGTGGTTCTCCCACTCTCAGACTGGATCATGAAGTAAAGTACCCTGTGTAACTCATCATTCCTCAGCAGGCCTGACTGGGTTCAAGACCTGCAAGATTTTCCTGTGACCAGTATGAAAACAGTGATCCAAAACAACCCTTTCAGAACAAAGTATTGTTTAATTTGAACCACAGGAATAAATCATAACAAAAGCTAAAGGATGGTAACACAAACTGTCTACATGTTTAACTGTCTAACCTAAAATTTAGGCAGGTATCCCAACCTCAGTGTGAGGGGGACAGTCTGCAACTCCTGCAGTCCCCTTGCATGTGTGTTTTCCCACTACACCTTCAAGCTCAGGGGCTCAGTTTTTTTTATCTGCTCCAAAGTTCTTTGTTTGAGTTTTCCAGCTTGAAAGTTCCCCTGGGATTACATGCTGGAACCTTTCCCCAATAGAGCCAGCCAGACAGTTAACCACCTGCACTGTCCTTTTAAGGATTGGTAACTAAAGGGCTACTGCTCCTGTTGCAATTAAGTCCTTGAAACCATACAGAAAACAAAAACAATCAGGCAAACGGAGAACATCTAATATTCATACACTATTACAGGCATCTTCAAAGCATATCAACGAAAGAAAAAACATCTTTTTTAACAGTAAAAAACTGACTCGAGACAGGTAAGAACCCGGGAAAACGTATGAATGAGGTGCTGTGAAGTTGTTAAGCACTGCTGTGAGCTGAGATAATATGGCCCTTACAAAACTTCTCTGCTGACTGCAGCTTGAAAGGAACTGCTCTTGTAACAAAGATCCTAATAAAAGTGTCTGTCTCTTATATAGTGCTATTCGTCTTTAGATCTCACCGGAGCTTTACAAAAGAGGTCAGTATCATTATCCTCATATTACAGATGGGGAAACAGACTCAGAAAGATGACGTAACTTGCCCAAGATCACCCAGCAGGCCAGTGGCAGAGCCTGAAATGTCTCCTGACTCTGAGTCCAGTCCAGTGTTCTGCCCACTGGGCCACACTGTTCCTCATAAAAGCATCTCAACTTTTAAATGTTCAAAGCTGTGGAGTTCCTGCCTGGTTTCCTTCTAGAAACATAAACTAAAGTGCAGAAATACACAGAAGTGTACCTGTGAAGATTAGCCTTTACTATAAGGGTAGCAATACACTTAAACTGCATAAAAGACCATCCCTTACACCACACAACTTCTTGTCCTAGAAGTCCACTCCAAACAATTCAGGAGCGTTGTGTGTACAATTTTGATCCATCTTTACTAGAAAGTCCCCTTTAAGCAACCAGTTTCTCATTTCCTTTTGTGATAGCTTAAGACAGGTTTCACTGTGTTCTGTAATTCAAACAATTAGTTTAACTCTTTTCATAAGACTTAAATTGATTTAAATTTCTAACTTTAAGGACAAAACAGAGTTTTACACTGTCTCAAAGCTAAAAAGGTTAGTCAAAATGCAACAAGCTACAGCTGCAGAAAGTCAGTCTCATGTAGAGAACTTATGCTAACTTCTCTCTCGCTTTCTGTAAATTAGGCCTATTCAACACTTAAAATTAAGGACATGAAGCTACATCACTCAGGAGTGTAAAAAAAATCCATATCTCTGAGCAACATGGCTATTGACGACCTAACCCGCAGAGTAAACACAGCCAGATCGGCGGAAAAATGCTTCTGTCAATGTAGCAACTGTAGTTCAGAAAAATCCCTTAAGACAGTGTACACACTGCATCTATACTACAGGTACATGTTGGGATAGCTACAGCACCACAGCTGCGCTGGAACAGTCCCCATAAGGTAGACATGACCCTAGATCTATGATCAAGAACTGCATACTTACTTCACTGAGATCAGCAATTGTTAGGTTCATCCCTGCCAGCTGTTTCCATACTGGTTCTGCCAGATTGAGGCTTAGCGGGCTGCCAGTTCTGATAGCAATGCCCAGCAGCACACCTGGACATGTAAAAAAATATGAATAATAGAATATCAGGGTTGGAAGGGACCTCAGGAGGTCATCTAGTCCAAACCCCTGCTCAAAGCAGGACCAATCCCCAGACAGATTTTTGCCCCAGATCCCTAAATGGCCCCCTCAAAGATTGAACTAATAACCCTGGGTTTAGCAGGCCAATGCTCAAACCACTGAGCTATCCCCCTCCCCTTAATTTATGTTTTAAATTCTACACACTTCTCATGGTCAAAGATTTGGTAAAGTTATTACAGTGCTGCTAAGAAATTTACCCAGGAAACGAAACATGTTCATATGTAAGAGAGACTTGGCAGCAGGGTTTAACAGGAAGCAATCTCTATTTGCTCCAGATTCATCTCTTCCATTCGGGGTCACAATGAGGAGAGGGGTAAGCCCATTCTGGAGCTCTTCACACATTTCTGCTATTGATTCACTGTAACCTCCACCACAGTCATCCACAGACTCGCCTTGTGAAAACAAAAAGTTGGTTTAAACATGCAGATCATTTCAAGAACGTTTCCAAATGCAGTCCTGAATTAAATGTATTAATATCTCTCCTTTGCGATAGATAAATAGAAAAATTGTATTTAAAAGCTGCATTGTCATATTGATAAAATAATTTAATGCATTTTAAATTTTGGTTCTGTAATATAGTTTCCTCCTTGATGGATATGATTATTTTACAACCTTGTATAAGCGTTACCAGACATTTTAAAATATCTGTGGACTGCAAAGCTAGCATTTAAGAACACAACAAAAAAACAAAACAAATTACTCTGCTTAATCAACATGACCTTGATTAACAGTAGTTTCAATTAATCCTATTTTAATTTATATTATGATATTTTTAAACTCCTGGTTAAACCGTATTCTCTCCTAAAGCTACCAGGTATTATTACTGTGTCACCATTGGGCAAAAGAAGGAAGCAGGAGGATGGCAGGAAAAATAAAAGATTCAGTGAACATAAGGTTCTTAGGGAATATTTTAAAACAGTCGTTCACTTTGATACAGTTCTAAAAATGTCAATATAGCCATAGATTGGAAGTTTATTAGCAACATCCTAATCTAGTTTACTTTTCACCATTAAAGCAAAGTAAAATGCAAATTGTGAGCCAGATTCAATTTCAGAGTTACATTTGGGTTAGAAATCTGCATCTTTGATTTTTAAAGTTCATTATCTTTGGAATTTGAGATTACCATGATGGAAACATTTCTACTGATACAAGGTTTGACAAAACCTAAACATGGGGCCTGAACTTCTTGGAAAATGGCCTTTGCACTGCTGAACATACTAAGCATTTTCTTTTTTCCCCCCATGCTCTGCTGTAATACCACCCCCCATCTCCCAAAAGGAATAAAAGAATATGGTTATGGGGGAAGTAGGGTTGAGAAAAAAGTTATTCTTACCAACAAACTTTACTTTCCAAACACGATGAGGTAGTAGAAGACTGTCTGGACTGAAGGAACTCATTTTAGCACACATTTGACCAAACACTGACTTTGTACCATCAGGACCAGCCAATCCACCTTTACTTCTAGAACGCTTTACCTAACAAGTGAACAAGTGCATGTTATAATGTGGCTGTACCACATTGTGTTACATCAGACCATAACAATTGTTTGAGTATTGTTGACATGCTTGGCACTGTACTCACACAAGACTGTACCTATGGCAAGGAATTTACACAGACTAACACTGATGGGCCAAAGTGCATATTTAAAAAACCCTGGGCCATTTGAAATTGAAATCTCCCCTTCCTGCCAGGCTCTTACTACCATACATTCTCTTCCAACTGCCCCATCCTCCTCCAGGCACAAGGAGACAGAATCAGTTTAAATTTCCACTATTGCCTCCTACCAAGACATTTCCCCACCTCAGCCCTTTTGATCCATCACCCAAAGCAAAAGTGAGGCAACGGGGGAAGAATGAACATGACCATACTGGGTCAGACCAACGGTTCAGCTAGCCCAATATCCTGTCTTCCGACAGTGGCCAGTGTCAGATGCGTCACAGGGAGTGAACAGAACATAGCAATTTATCAAGTAGTCCAGTAACAGCTTCTAGTAAGAAGAAAGAAGTTTAAGGACACCCACAGCACGGGATTGCATCCCTGACTATCTTGGTTAATAGCCATTAATGGATCTATCCTCTATGAACTTATCTAATGCTTTTTCGAACCCAGTTATACTTTTGGCCTTCACAACATCTCCTGGTAATGAATTCCACAGGTTGACTGGGTGTTATGTTAAGAAGTACTTTCTTATGTTTGTTTTAAACCTGCTGCCTATTAACTTCACCCTTGGTTCTTGTGTTATGTTCTTTTCATTTTGTCCATGCCATTCATGATTTTATAGACCTCTGTCATATCCCACCTCAGTCACCTCCTTTCTAAACTGACCAGCCCCAGATTTTTTAATCCCTTCCCATATGCAAGCTGTGCCAGATCCCTAGTAGTTTTTCTTGCCTTTCTCTGTACTTTTTCCAATTCTAATACATCTTTTTTGAGATTGGGAAACCAGAACTGCACGCAGTATTCAACATGTGGGCATACCATGGATTTATATAGTGGCATTACATTTTCTGTCTTATCATCTATCACTGTCCTAATGGCTCCTAAAGTTAGCTTTTTCGATTGCTGCTGCATATTGAGTGGACATTTTCAGAGAACTATCCACAAGGACTCCAAGATCTCTTTTTTGAGTGGGAACATCTAATTTAGACGCCATCATTTTGTATGTATAGTTGGGACAACATTTCCCAAGGTCCATTATTTTACATTTATCAACACTGAATTTCATCTGCCATTTTGTTGCCTGGTCACCAGTTTTGTGAGATGCCTTTGTAACTCTTTGCAGTCAGGTTTGGACTTAATAATCTTGAATAATTTTGTATCATCTGTAAACTCTGTCACCTCACTGTTTACCCCATTTTTCCAGATCATTTAGGAATATGTAGCATTTATGAATGTTTTAGGGAAAAGGCTAGAATAGGGATGGATCCAGCTCTCATGATTTGTTTGTATGTAGCCTTGCCAACCTCAGATGGTGGAAATTTCAACTTTCATTAAAAAATACTTTTTCTAGCCCTCTGCAGAGATAATCTTTTAAAAACGAACTGAGTGTAAACTGATCTGCAGAAAGCCTGAAACAATGACTCAGAGGGAGGAACTCCCTGTTTCCTATCAATCTCATTTAAATGTCAAAGGACAACATGTCCCACTGCAGTGTCAACCTTAACTATTAATGATCATTTTAGGATCAAGAGAGGAATTAAGCGTGGGAATTGGTGTTGTTGAAGGGAAGAAAATGTAGAGGGGGGAAAAACAGAGGAGCCTCACAAATAAAGAAGAGAAACAGAAAAGGGGAAAGAGAACCAAGGCCAGAAGAAGTGGCAGCCTAAAGGCGGGAGAGGGTTCGCATCAGTGGCACTCACAATAAGGGATTGAACAAATAAATAATAAATACAAGTGTAGTGATGGCAAACTTTTCACTCATATCTGTGGGAGATTAGGCATGAATCGAGGGGAGTATTAAGTCCTTAATTTATACCCCAACCCATGGACAATAAGTAAACTCGGCCCTCCTTCAAATCACTTTGATCCTGACCACATTAGTGAGACCAGTACCGTAATACCATGTCCAGTTCTGGTTTCCATACTTCAAAAAGGATGCTGAAAAATTATAAAGGTCTGGAAAATATCTGATAGTTAAGAGACTAAAGCAGCTCAATCAATTTAGTTTGTCCAAGAGAATGTGATCAAGTCACTTCTTAACCAACTGCAAGTACCTATATGGGTAAGAGATTTCTGATAATAGATGGCTCTTTATCTAGCAGAAAAAGGAATAATTACAACAACAGTCAATGGTTGGATGCTAGAAAAATCGGATGGGAAATAAGGTGAAAATTTTTAACAGTGAGGGTAATTAACTATTAGTCTGACCTAGTGTAACGTGATGGAATCAACATCACTTGAAGTCTTTAAATCAAGACTAGATGCTTCTAAAAACTCCAACTGAAGTTATGGGCTTGATGGAGAAGTTACTGGGTGAGGTTCTATGGATGGTGTTATGCAGGAGGTCAGACTAGATAATGGTCTTTTCTAGCCTTCACATCTATGACACCTCTGGGCTAGAATAATGCTTCTGGCCCTGACACAAAGTGGGACCCTGCAGCTACCAGTTTGTTTCAGGTGGGATTGAGTCTAAGGATCCAAGCTCAATGAAGATTGGAAGGACAGGGTAAAACCCTGTTTTCATTAACCTACTCCACAATGAAAATAACAACAGGCATGAGGAAGTGAACCCAAACATCTTAGATGCTATTGCCTCCTCTATAAATCCCTTCATAATTCATGATATTGTGGAAACTGTGAATACTGCAATTATTAGGTTTCCACCACAATTTTGAAAGTGGGAGCCTTGGCTGCCCGAGGTGGCCAACAACAGCCCCGGGTAGCCACTGTCAGCTCCAGGCCCCCGTTCTGAGTCCCCGGGCAGCCAACAGGGAAAAATCGTGGATATGTAATAATGGACCTTATAACTGCAAATAATAAGGTCTATTATTAGTTTTCCACGATTTTCCATGGCTTGTCCACAACTCAACCACAACTTTTGGACAACCATCCCATGATTCAAATAGGACCTTACTCATTTAAGTTATGAGGAAACTGCACTACTGAAAGGTAATTTGAGAGTATGGGAAGTAAACACTAGTAGAAGGAAGCTAAGCTGAAGATGCTCTTAGTCAAGCTTCTCAAAAAAATTCAAAGCTGCAGCACTCTCTTTATATTACATAGCATTATGTCAGGAGAGGTGGGCTAGCAAAAAGCCTTTGAATATTTATAGAGAATTCCATAATGTGATGAGGCAGCAGAGTATAAACAAAGCAGAATATATTTCTGTTCATTAACAAAAGTGTCAGATCATTGCAATTTTAAAAAAAGTAATTTGGTTGATCTAATTCCATAAAAAGTTAGATTTCCAACTTTCTACACTATGTACCATAACATGAAAGGACAAAAAGCAAAAGGACTATATAAGTTTGAGATCTAGTCAGTTTAAGTGAAACAGTACTTTACTATTCAATGTTACAGAAATATTTGCGGAAAAGGCCTGTCTGGCCTAAGGCTTGGCATTACATTTGTCAACATCAATGACGGGGGAAAAGAATCCTCTCATAATAACCACTTCCCTCAATGTGACCACATGTGATACCCAGGAAAGGACAAGAGTTTAATACTTGAGGGCATTTTAAAATGAGCTTCAGTCATGTAAGCAAAATCAAGATAAACTCATGTGACAATGTAGGGGTATACAGACATCAGAATCCATCATTTTCTCTTCATATTATGTAACTTCTTGGATTTTCACGAGATAGTCCACATATGTGCTTGTCACACTGTCAAGCACAAGATGTCTTGACAGTTTTAGTCCACCCCAGAAATTTTGTCTACTGGGCTTATCCCACCCCCATCACCCCGCCCCGTCCTTTGCCACACATACAAACTGTTTAAACCTACTAAAAAGGAAGTGCACAATTCTGTATCCCAAAATGCTGCCTTATAGCTCTGATCTGGAAGCACTCTGTGTAAATTCAATTGGAGGGATCAGACAATGTAGGAAATAACCAAGCTACAAAGTGACTTGGAGAGATTAGAGCACTGGGGGCTGTAGACAACGTGGGGGGAAATCAGTATTAATAAATGTGAAATCTTACACAGAGAGAGGAGAAAAAACAGCAGTTGCCAACAGGAAGGTGAGGGAAGAAGGGTAGGATAGCCAGCCACATATAACAATCAAGCAAAAACACAAATGTCCAAAAAAAATACCTTTTTGCCAAGATGTATAAATCTGTGCCACAAAGTTAAACAAAATGGCAATTTCCCTCACATTTTATAAACTTTAGCTTGTTATTCTGCTATTTAAGGGGTCTACAGGAGATCAGCACTGTGTGGCTGACTGAAATGTGGCTTATAGCAGAATGAAGGACTGAAGATCTTGAAGGGAGTAGGAGATGGTTATAGTAAATACAGCTGTCATTCAGGGCTCCAAAATTGTGCAGGCACAGAGCTATGCTCCTGTAAGATTAGAGTTGGTCATGGCAGAAGATTTCCTCAGATGTGCAGCCCGTTAGTCATTCAAAGGGGAGCTCCACTCCCACAGGATTTAGGATCTAGACATGGATGATATCATCCCTTCACCTTAGAAATCCATATCCTTGAATGTCTTCACAACCCCCGCTCCTCCAAAGCAGTGTTCAGCTCCTTCTACCCTTTCCTATCATTTTTCCTCACTTCTTAAGAGCCAAGCAGGCTTTCAAATTATTTGATCAGTTGGCATTGCTACATAATTGCCAGTCAGCCACAGAAATTAATACAGCCTTGTTGTACACAAGGGATCCCATGCTGCATAATGTAAATCTAACGTGCCAGAGTACACAGAGCAATAGACATAAATAAGTACATTCAACCAAGTTTATTTTATCTTTCTAATAGTCTTTCTGATTTTTTGGGTAAGTCTACACAGCAATGTATCCTATGGTTCGTGGGACTCGAGTCAGCTGACCCATGTGAGGGAATCCTGGGCTTGAGCATCTATCCGACATTTTAACCCTAGGTTAAGGGATTATCTGACCTGTGCTTGAACCAAAGTAGCCGGTTCCTAGCACTCCCACCCCCCACTCAGTGCTGACACTCTAGACCTACAAACCTATTGCACTGTGGGAAAACTCCTAACTGTGACGGTGCGATGGATGGGACTCAGGTGCCCACAAGAAGCACAGGTACCTAAATTGCATAATTAGCTCCTTTGGTGGCTGTCTCAATAGAATGGCTGCAGTTTTAGAAGGCTTTATACTGATCTGCCATCTAATCTGAGAATTGGGCTCTCCTCTTCTAGGCTGAGTCACACTGGCTGCCCCTGCTCTGAGGATAATTAGGACGCCAGTCTCCAGGGCTGTCAAACTATTAACATGAAATATTGTGATTCTTAATTTTTAAACTGGGCTGTTCAATGAAGGGGTTTTTGTTTGGTTTTTTATTTTGTCTCTTTTGAAGTTACAGAGGAAAAACACACCCACACCCACACCCAGCCTGGCTGCCGTGGAGCAGAGAAGTGCAGCACCAGGTCTTGGAGTGCAGTGTGCTCCAGTATCCGCTGTGGATCCCTTATTCCTGCCCCTGCCACACCTGGGAAGACGGGCATAAGGGATTCCCAGGAGGAGAAGTTTCGGGATTGGCTCCCACTCACTGCCCTCACAGTGCATACTGCCTGGGTGCCTCTGCACATGCAGCCCCCGGAAGGTGGGGGAGGGATAGACTGGGAGCAAGGGGGAGAGCAGAATGGGATCAAGCAGCTGCTTTGCAGGCAGGGAAAGTGGCAGAGCTCCAGGCTCAGCACAGCTGGGGGAGTGATGACTCCCAACACCCTGGCAACTGGGAGCCACTTCTGCCCCACCACCTTTGCTCTCTGCTAAAGGACAGCAGCGAGGAGGAGCCTGAGACACTGATGCTGTGGGAAGGTTTTAGGATTGGCTCCCACACGCCGCCCTGACAGTGCACGCTGCCTATACACCCCCGCATGCACAGCCCCAGGAGGGACAGGGGGCCAGAGAGAGACCAAGTGGCTGCCCTGCAGGGAGCGGGAGGGGCGCTGGACTCATCCTTCCCCAGCTGCACAGAGCCCAGAGCTCTGCCACTCCCTGTACCTGCAGGGCATCTGCTTAGTCCCCCGCTCCGCTCTCCTGCCCTTGCTCCCAGGCCCCCTCTGGGACTGCGTGCGCAGGGTTGCGACCGGGCAGCATGCATGAAAACCTGGTTGTGCACTTTGACCAGGAAGCAGCTCTATTTGCAAATAGCGTCTTCTGATCCATCTCCATTGAAAACCCTGCAGGCTCTCTCATAGCATGCTCGCAGACCAGCGTTCAGCAGACAATGGGTTAATGCTGATCTGAGCTGCTGCTGTTTGCAAAGGGAGATGTGGCTTCCATTTGCAATAGAGTACAACAGACTGCACCACATACTGTCAGCATAGAGAGAACTAAGCAAGTTGTATCCCAGAGATCCTTGGGGCATCTGGAAATCTACTGGGACCCGAGTCAAACTGGGGCCATGTGCACACAGGAAAGCAATAGGGCTTGGACTCTAGGTCACAGCTTAACATGGGCTTGGACCCTCCAGCCCTGCAGGGTCCTGGGACCCTAGATTCGAGCCGTAGGTTAGCACAAATGGTGTGTGGATGCAAGGGGGCGGGGTGTCAGGCTTGGGCCTAGGCTTACACTGCTGTGTAGACATACAGTGCTTTGTTTAATGATTGAGGGTAATTGGCAAAGGAAAGCTGTGGAATCAAATCTGGTGGGATGTAGTCCATGAGAGGATCACTCACTTAAAGAAGCAGTCCTTATAAGAGCACATAATTAATTTCATTTGCTTTTGTACTATAAACACCAGAGTTAGCCACACATTACAATCACAGCTTAGTTACGTTACCTGTATTCTGTTGAGTTCTACAACTGGTCCATGCTGACGATCTCTCACCATAGTTGCTTGCACAACCTTTCTGAAAGCTGCCTCCTAAAAAATAAAAATATAAAAAATTACACATCATAGAGCAGTGCAAAAATTACAATACAATTCTAAATCTGTGGGCATTTCAGATTTAAACATATGCTTAATTCCACTCGGGGGGATGGGGGTGGGGAATACAACAGAAATTTACCACAGAACAAGAAAACTTGCATCTTGCTGTCTTACCCCTCAGGAAGATCCTATCAATAACAATGAATAGATTGCACAAGAAACTGTTCCTTAGTGTCAAGCTGTCTGGAGTTTCTCAGGACTGTGGGTACCAACCTCAGGGCAGACTGTGAAGAAGCAGGGCACAAACCCCAAACTGGCTGTGAGTTCTATACTTAGATTTCACCAACCAAGTATCAAGGGTGAACTCCTCAAGCACTGTAAAAGCCTTACCATGGAGTCACAGACAGTCCCCTTGGACACTCGAGTCTATCTTGCCACCTAAGCAAGCTTGCTTTTTTGACAGGTGGCCCCTTATACCAAAAATTACAACAATATTCAGGTTACTCCCAGTTCCAAAGGACCAGTCACTTACCCCAGGTCAATTTCACCCTAGTTCTCTCACCAAAGACAACCCTTGTAGCCAATCCTATAATAAACTAACTAAAGATTTATTAACTAAGAAAAATAAATGAGAGTTATTTACCAGGTTAAAGCAGGGACACATGGGGATGGGGGAGACACACACACACACGTTATAGTATTAGTTCCAAAAGGTAATATAAGCTGCTATAATATGAAAGCTCTACATGTCCTTTAGGGCCAACCCACACTAAGAAGCTGGTGATCCCTTGCTTATGCTTAGAAATCTTCGCCCTTCAGAGTTCAAGCAGCATAGAGATAATTTCTTCTTGACAAAGATTTTTATTCCCTTCCCCCCAAGCTGATGCAACAAGCGCTTGCGTACATCTCTTCCTGGGTGTGTGTGGCAGGGGGGAAAGGGGTGGAAGAGAGCAATCAATTAAGTCTTTTGTCCACTGTTGTTCCACAACAGTTTGTCTGGTGTCTGTGGGCCTTCTTCTATTAGGCAGGAGATGACACCTCTTTTGGTAAACTAGTAATGCTTCTCTCCTGACTAGGTTTACAGTTTCAGAGTAAATACATTTATAGTTACCAAGCAAACACTTTAATATTACATTATAATATCTGTATCCCACGTTAAACACTACATGCATTTTTATAAATCTAATACCTATTTTAACAGTGCTAACACACAGGTGAGCCAGACTGGTTTCCAGCTATTATTCCTGGGGGGAATTCTTAATTAAAATTAAATCAAAATTAAAAATTCTGCAAAATTCTCCATATTTTATTTGTCAAACCATCACAATATAATCATGCCAGTCTCAATTATTTTGGTAATTTATTTCAAAATATCTGTCAGCAAGTATGTCTGAAACCATACAGACTAAAAAAAGATTCTGGTAATTTTTACTAGGCATATTAATACAGAACTTTGAGTAATTCATGTAAATTACAATACGGAACTGTATTTCCCGCACCTGTCATAAGGAGTGCAAAGGCCTGGGGGAATCAGGGGTAACGGAGGATCTGATAGAGAAGCAAGGAGCCAGGAGTGAACCTGGAGGGTTGTTGGGTGGGGGTAGGAGAAGTCTGGAATAGGATTTTTGGGGTGGAGGTAGCAGCAAGATTGTTAGGGAGTTGGGGACCCTCCCCCGTGTACATCTGGGCTGACCCAAAGCCTCTCCCATTCAGACAGGCACATGTGCCCCTGTCCCCACACACCCATCCCATGGGTCACTGCAGCCTCCTTCTCCCCCATCCCCATGTGTCCCTGAAGCTCCCCCATCCCAATTTGGCCTTGCACCCTGACTCCCATTCAGCCCCTGGCTCAATGCTATCACCCCATAAACTTCTGAGCCCACACCCCAATCTGTCCCCCCCACTAGCCATTCTGAACCCCAGTTTAAGACACACACCCCAGCAGCCCTGTGTACTCTACTCTGTATGTCCAAACCTGGATCCATGGGCAGGGTGCTGTGATGAACTACTACTCCTGGAAGAATTCTGTGCCACTGTGCATGCACAGAATTTTTTCCCCCTCACAGAAGATACGTTCTGCCCCAGAAGTGCTGCCGCTCTGCCTTCTGCCCACCAGAAGCTGGGGTGGTGCCAGAATAGCCAGCAGCAGTATGAAGGTTGTTGTTCTGGCACCACCGCAGCTTCTGATGGGCAAAAGGCAGAACTGCAGCACTTCTGGGGCAGAATGTATTTTCTACAGAAAAAAAATAAAATTCAGTGGAACACATGAATTCGGCACACTCAAGACAGAGACTTTAAGCAGCAGTACAGTAAGGGTTGTCCATGTACCCTGCATGTCCTCTTGCCTCTAACCCGACCCTCTCTGTTCCTTCACACTGGAATCCTGATGACATTAGACACCAAGTAGTGGGGATAGAGGGTGGACTAAGGAATATATATGTGTATAACAAATCTAAGAACCACAGTTACTGTACAGGTAAATAACTCTTTCTTCATGGAGTGTTTGTAGACATATATATTCTACTTTATGTGATTACTAAGCAGTCCAATGGTGGTGGAAACTCAGAAGTTACTTAAACAAGAATGGAAGAACATGTTTTCTGAAGTGTCTGCCTGCTCTGGAAGCTTCTACAGTCGCATAGTATCAAACAAACATGTGAACAGAGAACCACACTGCTTCTCTGCAGGTGTCTAATAGGGACATTACTGGGGAGGCCACTACTGCAGCTTGGGCCCTCATAGAAAGAGCAATAATTCTCTCCGGTGGGGTGACATTTGCAAAGTCATAACAAGTTTGTATACATGAAGAAATCCAATTTGATATCCCCTCATGGCAGTGACCATTTATCCTCCCATTTTTTTCAGCATAAGATACAAACAGTTTAGGAGAGGGCCTAAAAGTTTAGTCCTGTCAATGTAAAGAGATAAAGCCCTGCAGATGTCAAAAGTATGCAACCTCTCTTCCTCCTTACAGGCGTGCAGTTTAAGAAAAAAGACTGGTAGATGTATCACCTGATTTAAACACAATTCCAACACCACTTTTGATAGGAATTTCAGATAAGGCTGTAAGGCTATGTTGTCCTTATACAAAAAATTTTATATGGGTTCATACCAAAGCCTGAAACTCACCTACTCTCCTAGATGATATCACTATTAAGAATGCTGTTTTAGCAGACAAATGCAAAAGGAAGCAGATGGCTAAAGGCTCTAAGGGTGGTCCTATGAGTATTTACAAGATTAAATTAAGGTTCCAAGAGGAAAGTGGAGTTTTAACCAGCGAGTAGACTAATTAGTCCTTTCAAGGATCTCCCAGCCAGAGTGAGAAATAAACAGACTAGTCTTGAATAAATGGATGAAAGGCTGAGATGGCTGCCAGATGGACTTTTAATAAACTCAGTGACAGATGTGACTCCTTCTGTTATAGCAGGTAGTTCCAAAAGGTCCTGAATCTGCAATGTGCAGGGAGACAAGTGGTGGCAATATGTCCAGATCAAGAACCTCTTCCACTTAGCGAGGGAGGTCATTTTAGTGGAATGCTCCCTACCAATTAACACATTTCAAACCACCTAATAACAGATTTTCTGCAGCTGTTAGCCACTGAGTATCTACATTATGAGGTGGAAGCTGCATGGATTAGTGTGCAACACCTGGTTGTAATCTTGCAATATTATGTCCTGGAGGACAAATAATGTGAATTAAGATTGGATTGACAGATTCTGCAAGTCTAAAGTACCAATACTGTCTTGGCCAAGCTAAAGCTATGAGAATCATCATGGAGTATTCCATCAGCTTTCTGATTACTCTGAGAATCAGTGAGACTAGAGATATGCGTACAGGAACTCTGTTCCTCCCACCTCCCAGGGCAGTAGGAATAGATCTGTCATGGAGCCATGGAACAAGAAGCAGCTGCACTTAGTGTCTGGTCACTAAGAAATCCATGGTGGGAAATCCCCATCTTTGGAACACTGATTAGTTTTTCTGGTACCACTCATGATTTCCAACAAACTTCCTGCTGAGGCAAACCGGGAGGACATTCTGCACCCATCAAAGGTCTGAGAACTTGAGGGTGATGATGTTTTGCCTGCAGAAGTTCTACAACTGGCTTGCCTCCAAACACAGAAGATCTGATCTTGTCCCATCCTGTTTGAGATAAAACATTGCAGTCATATTGCCCATCATTACTTGTATGGTGATGCCGCAGAGAGATGGAAGAAAAACTTGGTATGCACAGTAAACGGCCCTCAGTTCTAGAACATTTATATGAAGAGCTGCCTCTCAAGTGGACTAGAGATCTTGATTATGCACTCCATTCAGGTTTGCCCTCCAGCCTATGGTGGATGCATCTGTCATTAATGTCTTTGATGATAAAGGAGGAGATTAGGATAGCTGCTTGCAGACATTTTCCAGACTCATCCACCAGCTTAATTATGAGAGGACTTGCGCAGGCATATGAATCAGCATGTCCACGGATGTATGCTTGAATGATATACAGACTTCAACCAGCTTTGCACGTATTGCAGCTGAAGTGGGACATGCGAAGTCATGCACATGCAGGATGCCATGTGCCCCAGAAATCTGAGGCATGTTCCAACTTGTCAGATAAAAGCATAGTTGGTGCACAGGGAGAGAATGGAATGGACTCTCTTGAGACAGATAAGCAGTTGCCAAGTTAAGAAGAGATGGGTTGAGAAGGTTTTGAACAACTAGAGCTCTCAAGGAAGTAGTCAAATCTGCTACTTGGATTAACGTGAGGACAATCTTCAGCTAGGGAATTTGTTCCTCTTCCTAGATGGATTAGGAGCTAGCCAATAATAAGGTGGAGGCCTACAATCTTTCTTTTTGGGGGCAGGCATGTAAACATCTAAATATCTCAGGGGTGCACAAAAATCCCTAGGGGTGTGCAAGGCCTCAGACTTCCCGTTGAAAAAAAAAGACTGCACCCCTCAAAGGGATGGTCCTTAACTGTTTCCGCACTTCTTTAGGGATGCCAGAAGTTTGCAGTCATAAGATCTTTCTCGTTAGTACAGCCATTGCCATGGATCATGTTGAGACCTGTTTGAAGAGATGTTTTGGTGACAAGCTGGTCCTGGACTATGACTGAAGAACTCCTCCCTGGGCTATTTGGGAAGTTTGTCAGAAATTTCCGAGGAAATTTCCAAAAAGTCATATTTAGAGAGAACCACCTTGTAATTCTCATCTGTAAACTTATGTGGAGTAGCTCTTTCTTCCCAAGCAAGTTGAGCTTTTTTGGCTTTGTCTCTGGGACTGTGCTTCTGTTGTCCTCACCTGGTCCTCTCAATTGAAGTTGTTACTACCAGGATCCTGGCACCAGATGGGAGAAGAATTGTTTGAAATCCTATGCACCCTACAGCAACAGACAGCCCTTTTTAAAAAAAAATAAAATAAAGTGGGTGGTATGAAGGCTGGTTCTGGACAAAAATTTGATTCTGCTAAACAGCCTCTCATTTTTAGGCAGTGTCACTCTACTAGGAAAAGCCTGTCAGATGTGGTTGAGTGTTCCCCACAGCCACACACAAGACTGCTGTGAAATGACCCAGCCACTGGGTCTCTCTCCAGGTGTTTCAAGCCTGTGAAGCCTGGACAAAGCCCAGCCATTGCCCCATTTTTGGGTCCCTAGACACACTTTCAGGTTGCAGACCCTATGTCTGGCATAATGTTGGGACAACTGGGACTACAAATTTACCCTAATTGTGAGTTTAACGGTAAGTGACTGAAAGTTCATAAAATGTCACAATAACCTGTAACAACAAAGGTTGATGGAAAAAGATAACAAAGGGAGACAAAAACTGAATTAGTCCACTCAGCAAGGTCTACTGATAGAACTCAAGGACCATGTTAAGATCATGCCTGATAAACAAGAGATGTGAGAGATTAGAAATCAGTACACCAAAATTAGTGTGTCAGAAATTAGGCCTAATTGGTGGACAAAATAATAAGTGGACGGGCAATTCTGTCCATCCCTCCTTTCTGGGGTCCTCAAAAAGAGACTTTGGGGGGAAAGCTAATGGACTGCAACACTGGCTAATTGAAAGATGAGAGAAGGGGAAGGAACAAGCTTCACTATCATGGATGACACCCCACCATCTCCTTTACCCTGATCCTGAAAGATGCCCTGACCAGGCCAGAGAGAGGAAGCCAAATGACATTGCCACCTTCATCAACTCTGGCTGAATCCTGAACAGCACCTGGTACGAGAGACTTTGTCTCTCCTTCCCTCTCTGACCCACATCCTTTTCCTTCCCCACCTTATTTCTTCTCTTTCCTATCTCTCCCCTTTTTTCCTTCTGTCTAATAAGAGCCCGTCTTAGTCAACCAAAACTGCATATTTTGCAACACCGCTGTAACCAGAAAGGTCAGCTAAAACAATGCCCTACACACCCCAATGCTGGTACAAGTTTGCCAGGTCTCCAAGTGGCTGATAAGACCATGAGCTGTGTTTTGCCAGCAGTAAGACTGCAAGTGAAAATCAACATCAGAGACAGAAGCTGCATTTTCTATCTTTGCTAAACAAGAGGGCTTTTCCTTCTAAAAACTCTCCAGCTAAAGGGAAAGGGAACAAGGAATGTTTAAATTGAAATCTTATTTAATAATTTGCATTTTAAATGCTTTAATGCTTTTTCTCTCTTTTTGCATCTTAATAAAAGATGAAAAGTTTTTTTTATGGTGAGTCTTCCATGGTACTAGGCAGGTTGTAGTTTCTGTTTACCAAACCCAAAATCTTATTGAACATTAAAACTATTTAATGTTGGCAAGTGAGTGGGTTAACACCTTTGGCTCTCTGGGCCCATATATACCACGTAAATTAACTCACCTTCATCCTCCTGAGAGCTGGATCCTGCTGTCCAGCTGCCTGGTCCCTGGGTCCAGTACTGACTCCCCCCGCCCCTTGCTTAAACACACATTCTCCCCGACTCCACCCAAAGGTGTGAGCCTTCAAGTTTTACAGTTTAACTCTCTCAAAAGGCACATAGACATTGTAAAGCATAGATACATGGACACTGACATTTAGTGCAGATTCTAGCACCACTCTCTTTTACTCAACAGATAAAGCACAAGAGACTGTTCATGTTCTCACTTCATTCAGGCTGAAATGCATTTATCACTGCACACTTCCATTGTATCAATTAGCTAAACACCAAGTCATTGCATCTGAAATTCAAAAACCAATGTTGCTCCTTGGAAGAAGTCCATTTAGTTTTACTCTCTCAAGGTAAGTTCTACTAAATATTCTAGGAGAACTCAACTAAATTAGAACAGAAGACTTAAAATTTAAAAACTAACTGATAGCAGCAGCCTACACATTCCCTACAGAATGAGATAATCAAGTTGTCAAATTCCACTTGCCACCTGAAATTATAACTATGATGTATTATTTATATTGCTCATGCATGAGCTAAGATACAAAGCTCTATTCCATTTTCTTCAGACAATATTTAGGCAATGTATATAATTACAATTACCACAATCTAAGATGGTCTTTGAAAATTCAAATATAAATCCTGATAAATACCTTTCCCTGCGATATCAGAATTCCCCGTAAAGTATCAAATCCAATAGAGGGTCCCTGGCCAGTTTCATCAAGGCGTCCTTCAAGATCAAACATGGGAATGCAAGGACAAAATAGTTCAGAGATGTGATGCAGTAACAACAGTCTGTTTCTCAATGCAATTATTGGTATTTCCTGTAGATGGTTGTACTCCATAGGAACCTATGATAGAACAATTATATTGTTAAGATTGAACACATTTAGTTTCTGTATGTGCACGGAACAATTTACAGATTAATAATTTATTAAGTAAAGGAATACAAGATTATTTTGGTTTTAAGAAATTAAGATATTTGCTTATTTTGGACTGTCAGCACTAAAGACAGCATGAGTTCACTTATATATAAAACATTTTTCTAGCATCACTAAACTGAAAAGATTTTAAAAGGATTATATGTGACTTTGGAATGTGGAAGTAGTAATTATTTTTATCTCTTCAGATTTTAGAAGTCCTCCTATAGGGGACTCTTATCTGTACATCTGATCCAGTCTATTGTACATGATGGGCAAGAGCAGCAATGGAGTGACATCAACATTATAGTGGTGGAAGAAAAAGTGAAGGAAAATATTTAAAAAGTGGCCTTTCAAACCCAAAGGGAGCAATGAAAGTTCCACTAAAACAAAGGGGGGAAAAGTCATCAAACTTTCATAGCATTAGTTGAAAGCCGCACTTGAATTTCTTTTGACTTTCAAACTAAATTAATGATGGTTGCTAAAAGACAAAAGTTATTTCTGCCTAGAATAGTGGAATCCCTCTATTTGAATTTGGGAAGAGGGACAGGAGCAACAGAGGGAGATCTTAACAAAAAGCAATTAAAGCCTTGATCCAAAGCTAGAACTATGCATTTAGAAAGGAAAAACAGCTACTGCAAAGTTTTAATAACTGCATTAACTAAATTTCAATATCCAACTTTACTAAAGCAAAATCTTACTTGGGTAGGAAGCTTGCCAGCATTAGCAGGTTTACTAGTCGACCAGGCTAAAGTATGTGCTGACCCACAGGCAACTCTGTTTATTTTTTTACCCTGAAGTGCTGCAACCAACCGGGGTCTTTGAATAGCATTAGTTGTCCCATCTCCAAGCTGCCCTTCATCATTATCTCCCCACGTGTACACTTCACCTAAACCAACACAAACATGTTTACTTTCCTCAGAAAGAAGAATGAAAAGCAAATTTATTTCCTGTGAAATTCACTGGGACAGGGACCACCTTTTTGTTCTCTGTACAGCAGCTAGCACAATAGAGTCCTGATCCATGACTAGGGCTCCAAGCCGCTACAAACAAAAAATATTATCATCTCCATGAAGGAAACACCCAGAATTACTAATCAATCAGAACTGAGACCCCATTATGCTAGCTGCAGTACAAACATGTATAAAGACATTTCCACTGCCCGGTTTACAAACTCATTTAAGTATCTAAAACACAAGGAGGAAATTGGGAAGCAGGACAAGAATTACAGTGATAGAAAACACTACTTGCTGTCTATATTTGATGGTTCCATGGCAGACCAGACTGGTGAAATTAAAGGAAAGCTTAGCCACCGTGCATGCCTAATTTGTAATATTTCACCAGCATTTTTGTAAACTTGCTAATTAAATGCAGAAACAAATCTACTAGAAGAAACATTTAATAATTCAAACAACACACTAAAATGAAAGTAAGCTGCTTTGTAAGACACGACTGTTTGCTTCCGTACTTCATTTACGAAGTTAAACATTTCAGCAAGTTGAAGAGACTTCCTAGGTAACAGAAAAGCTTAGTGCACTCATTTAAAGCTCAACAAATTTGCAATTACTGTTAACGCTATATGTTTTTCTTTAGAGCATCTCAAACGTTTTATGAAACTTAGCTTTTATTTTTTTCCCACTATGTGACTGAAAACCTTGAAATTGTATGCATGCCCTTTTAGATCACCAACACAAACCGAGATTTGTTGCTTGGGAAGTATGCAAATATGTCAGTGCACAAAAGGAGGGCAGGTTGTGACCCATTAAAAATGTTGATCCATCAGATTTCAGACTTTTTTTAAATGTTTCATTTTTCAAAATAAAGTTTATTAAGAACGACTAAAATATTTATTCGCTATACCGTCTTCAGTGCAGCAAACACAGTGCAAAGAGCCAGTAGCTATTGCGATGACTTTCTTTCCTTGCAGCCCTTGTACTTGTCGAGGTCTTCTCACATGGTCATCAGATCCATGGCCTAATCGATGATAATCTCCTTTACCCCTGCATATAGATAACAAAACTAGTACCAACATTTTTCCCCAACCACACACTTGTAAAAGGACTTTTTCAGATTTGTAAAATTTAACACGATAAAAATCATAATACTTCGTCTTCAGGTAAGACTGGACAACTTTAAAAGCTGACCTGGTTGTTAGTAGATTGGGGACCAAAGACCAATTAGTACTCAGTCACCATTATACCAGAAACTAGTGTTTTAGGCTAAGATTTACAAATATAGGCCAAATGTGAATTCATCATCATGAATACTTTTCCACATAGACCAATAACCAAACTTATACTAAATATTTAGTATACAACCTAGGACTCTGTCTCCAAATACGTCAAATGTGAGGCAGTGAGAGGGAAACCCTCATATCATCCTTTGTTCCTATTCTATTGATGTGGCTTTGCTTACACAATCACAGATGTTTATTCTTTTTTGTATACCATATATAAATATGTAATATACATACATTATTAATTAGACATCACCACAACATACACAAACTGCCATATAACTCTGACCAACTCTCCTCCATTCTATCCACTAACGCATTATTTCAGTGCTAACATTCCAGCACTGTAGCACACCTGACATATAAATATCTTGTGATGCCGGCTAAGACAGTGCCATGCGAACGCCTGTTCTCACTTTCAGGTGACACTGTACTCAAGAAGAGGGCAGCATTATCTCCCATAAATGTAAACAAACTTGATTCTCTTAGTGATTCGCTGAACAAGAAGTAGGACTGAGTGGACTTGTAGGCACTAAAGTTTTACATTGTTTTATTTTTGAATGCAGTTATGTAACCAAAAAAAATCTACCTATTTGTAAGTTGCACTTTCATAATAAAGAGACTGCACTATAGTACTTATATGAGGTGAACTGAAAAATACTATTTCTTTTATCATTTTTACAGTGCAAATATTTGTAATAAAATTAATATAAAGTGAGCACTGTACACTTTGTATTCTGTGTTGTAACTGAAAGCGATATATTTGAAAATGTAGAAAAACATCCAAAAATATTTAACACATTTCTATTGGTATTCTATTGTTTAACAGTGTGATTAATCACAATTAATTTTTTGAGTTAATTGCGTGAGTTAACTGTGATTAAATTGACAGCCCTAATATTTACTGCAAATTCAAAACACATACCAGGTATATACTGCTCCGGACTTAGTAAGAGCCACAGAGAATTGTGATCCACATTCCACTTTAACCACTCCAAGGCCTGTGAGGGAATCAATCTGGGAAAACAGGATTAAATGCAACTAGATTGACTCAGACAAGGTGGGTGAGGTAATATCTTTAATGGACCAACTTCTATTGGCAGAGGAGACAGGCTTTCAAGCGGCACAGGGCTCTTCTTCAGGTGTGGAAAAAGAAATCAGTGTGTCACAGCTAAATACATAGCGGGACAGATTGATAGACTGATTGAACAGCCTTTCTGCAGTTTGCAGTATTGTATGTGCACCTTTAACTGAACTCAATATATATGCTGTTCACAAGTCATATTTTGCAAAACTTTTCACTCCTTCCAGTTTTTAAGTTTTGTTTAAAATTAGAGTTAAATCTTAATTTTTTAATATTTTTTTTAAAGCCAAGATCAGGGAAATGGGTAAAATTTTACATAGCATACTCTGCTGTCTCCTCTCCTCAGTCTAGGGGATAAGGATATTTAACATATGAATAACAGCACTACCACCATATAGCAATATTATTCATGATATCAGATATCTGTACGGTCTTCAACTCAATATTTTAAGACGTTCCAAGTCAACTATACATTCATATGTAGCAAATTACAACAAAATGGGATGTTGAGCTTAATCAATTTTTGTTCCTTTCTGGGGTTTGGGGTCACCCCATTTACTGGTACCATATCTTTGAATTTATATACTGTATGTGCCTGTGGAGATGTCAGGAGATTCTACTCACTTGAGAGATTCTCTAAACTTAAAATTAGGAATACCACAGGAAGCAACAATATTGCTGAAAGAGAAAGAAAAACTAAGTGCAACCCTTGTAACTCAGACATACAAGCACAAGGCTATATTACTAGTCAGTGTGCCTAACTGAGCTGCCTCCGTGGAAACCACCAGGAAAACCCTTCTCTCTAAAGACAAGGGGAATCTTCTGCAAAGTGGTAACTCGCTTTTCATTACTCTTCTCTAAAATGAGTGTTTTAACTGATGTAAAATATAAATACCTTCATTGGTACTTTACAGCCATCACTGCCTCCTCTCCCAAGTTTTCCATAATCTCCATCACCCCATGACCAGACAGTATCATCATCAGTCAGGCACAATGTCTGTGCATCTCCACTACCACAGGCTATGTCGATCACACGATAGCCCTGCAATGCTTCCACCTGAAAGACAGTCACCATTTTTTGTTTACAATAAGAAGTCTCAACTTTTTAATTTCAAACAGTAAGTCAAATAAAAACAGTCAACTTGCAGGAACTCTTTATTGAGAATTGAGGGTGTGATTAACAGCTCAGGACCACATCAATGAATGAAGTCATGGACACTCAAGGAAAGTTTAGTATTTTCACCCCAACAAAAGATGACTAACAATGTACCATATATATTTTAAATAGTTGGGTTATTCCTTTTATTTTGATCAAGTAAATTCTCACTACAGTTTAACAAAAAAAAAATAGAAAAAACTGCTGCTGAAATATTTAAGGTAACCAAGGAATAGGTTTTATGAACTTCAATTTCTGGTTTCTGATTTTTATCGTGTATTACATAAACTGAATAAAAATGCATGTTTGCAAATAGCTATTTGCTGGTTTATAATATTCAAGCATCCAAACAAGAGTATGAAACTAGTCAACATTGTATCTTCTGAAATGCTAACCTTCACAATGTAATAGTCGAGTACAGATGATAAAATGAACTGTCAGTTCAAGTGTCAAGTAATTCTGTAGGAGAACTAACAATCTAAATTTAAGTTATTAAAGGCTAGTTACCATGAGATTGTGAAGTCTGAATTATTGCTAGCCAGCTAATCAGGATATCTAACTTTCTTGGATTTATTTTTTTATTCCAAATTGCAAATAATGTCCTTTATACATTTTTAAAAAAACCTCTTCAGAAAGGATCAAAACACACACATCTACATCCATCATGAATATTTACTTTAGAAACTCCTCTAACAACATAACCGTTAACAATACTGGTTAACAAAAACATTTTTCTCTTAATAGTATTTCAGTATTGGATTCCCAGAATTAAGTACACAATTATACAACAACAAAAATCAGTTGCAATTGTTCTTATTGCTTATCACTTCATCGACAGACATTTTTTTCAAGCTGGAAGAGGGGAGCGAAGGGAAGAAAAGGGAGTAGCATGCATAAGATAGAGGGAAATGCCTGCTCATTTTCAGAAAGAATAGGGAAGCACTAGTAGGACTTACAGCAGAAGAGCTATTGGTGAGGAAGTGACACATTTTATTTACTGGAGTAAGGGACAGAGCCTATTTGGACGGTTGAATTTTGTTTAGACAATCAGAAATTATTTCTGTTTCTTGTATGGGAGGTCAATTTTTTTTAAGCAGTGTGTGTGGATGAGTTCCAATGGCCAGCTCCAGCCCTTATTATGAGCATCAGCTGCTGCTGCACGCTTTGCATTTATTTGTTCCTCTGCTGCAATGCAGTTCCTTTACTAGTGCTTGCTGGCAAAGTTTGTCGTTGCATTTTATTTAACCCATTCCTATCTCTTAAAACAAAATGGTAAATTCATTCTCATTTTCTCTAAACATTTCTACCTTTATTCTTTATATGCAAAAATTTTAAAAAGCAAAATATTTAGAACAGACATTCAAACTGCAGGTGATTAATTCAAACAATATCTTCTCACCAGTTTGGGTTTTAACTGATCCTCACTATCTCCATGCCCAAGGCGTCCATATCTCCCCTTTCCCCATGTATAAAGATCCCCTGCTGCAGTAATACATGCACTGTGTGCTCCACCAGCAGCGATGTCAACTACTTCTATCCCTCGCAGAGACTCAATTACACGAGGACGATCACAAGGACTGAAATAGAATAGTTTGAACAGACAAAAAAAATTGAATAAAATGTTCCAATTAAGTAATATACATAACTAGCAACTCTCTGGAATCCTTTTGCTCATTTTGAAATATTACTTATTTCTGGTAATTTTCCTAAAGAAAATAAGTATGAAAAACAACATTCAGAATAATCCTATTCTTATAGGTTCACACAGGCTAGAAGTATTTACCAACATATTTTATCAATGAGTTTCCATGTGCATAATTTAGGCTAAGATTTTTATTAAACTGACTTTTACTAAAAATATCCATGACAAAATGGGGAACCTGAGCAGCTGTGGGTGGCCTGGGAGGTCCAGGGACCCCCACCACCTGTGGGGGTTTGGAGCTGCAGGGTCCCCCTCTTCTGGCAGCTCGGAGCTCCGGGGGTCCCCATTTCCCCCAGGGAGGCGGAGAGCAGCAGGGGTCCCCTGCCGCCCATGGAGGCAAAGAGCGGTGGGGGTTCCCTGCCACCGGTGGAAGCAGAGAGCCGCGTGGATCAGGTCTCCCACCATCACTCCATTCCTCCTTAGGCTGCAGGGGCCCTGCAGCTCCCAACCTGCACTGGCTGAAGTCATGGAGGTCTCTGGAAGTCACGGATTCCATTACCTCTATGATTAAATCGCAGTCTTATGCATAATTGTGGCTCATAAGCATATAGTCACTTACTGTGCAAGCATACTGTTAACATTTTCATTTAGACTGTGAAGTATCACTTAAACACCTCAAAACTGTTCAGACTCCTTTGTGTCATTTCAGCTAATTTGTCCTACTATAACTTCCCAGATAAAACCAATACAGTAGTAATGGCTTAATTAAAACAAAGGAGTCAAAACTTTTATCTCCAAAAATGAATCAATGTTCACTAAAAATACAATTTAACATATTGTGATGAAATTACTAGTGTAAAATGTACTACGATTCCCTACCAGATGGAATCAGAACTGCCCTCTACCATAATCCCTGCACCTCTACCAGAGAATGGAGTTTCTCATTCAGCTCAAGCAGTATGGGGCTTGTGCCTCTGGAGCAGCAGAATCTTAGTTTTAATCCCTGTAGTGCCATAAAATTCCAAACATCCAGAATGTGCAACCCATTGAGGCAGCCATGGATTTGTTACAATACAATATATAGCCAATAACAAAAAACAAAAATTGACTACTTTTTTTTCCCTAAAAATATTTTATTAAACTATTATACTGGCTTCTCTAGTTTCAAAAAACCCAATTCTTGAGTAGGTATGGAAAGCTAGGACTTTGATCTACCTATAGATAGACAATATTTGTACAATGCTTCAACTATATAAATCCCATTAATACATATGCATCAACATTTCAACATAAAAGGTTTTCAAAATGTTACCTTCTGTTTCCGTGACCCAGTTTACCATCTTCTGCCTCTCCCCAAGAATAAACTTCGCCTTCTGAAGATAGTGCCAAACAGTGCTTTCCTCCTGAGTTCACAGCAACTTTCTTTATGAACACATGCTGAATGGATTCCAGTAATGTTGGTGTGGAAACTGACTCAGTCCCTCCAATTCCAAGCCTGCCACCTGCACCATATCCAGTGGCATAAAGCTTCAATGAATGAAAAAAAAAAAAAAAGTATTTTATATTGTTAACTTCCTGAATAGGAACATTCATTTAAACTACATGATACACTCAGTGCAATTAATTGGATTCTAGTATTCATTGCTTCCTTGGTGACACAAAGGACAGAAACATTCTTTGCACATCTGAATTTTCTTTCCTGGAAAGTACAGAATATATACACTTAGAGTAACTGTATATATCAAAACTCAAATGCCTTTGTCTTTACACTTGATATGAGAAAGCTACATTAGTATATAAGCTAAACTTCTCTTATGGGGAGAAGAGGGAACTTCCAAGTGACTTAGTTTTGAGCAGCTGTTCCATACTCATATAAGCTTTTTCCCCATGAACCATTTTGAAATGATGTTTTAGTGCAAACTCTGTAGGCTTGCTAAAGAGTACTGACATACAGGCTTTTATGGTCCCTGTAGCGAGGCAGTGGGATACCCCACGGCCCCGCTGAGAGACGAGCCTCCCCTAACACCAACATGGGCAGAGCCACTGGGTCCTGCGCCTGCCTCTCAGAGGTCATGGCGCAGACCCGGAAGTATAAAAGCTCACCTGCAGAGCTCAGTTGAGACCCAGCCGCCACAGAGACCAGACGTCTGCGGCTGAGCTCCCTCGGGGGAGACAGCAGAAGGCTGCGGCCAGCCTGAGGCCGCACTGGGCCAGCTGAGCCTACGCCTCGCCCGTTACCCAGAGGAGGACTGGCCGAGCCTACGCCTCGCCCGTTACCCAGAGGAGGACTGGCCGAGCCTGCCTCTGGCCCACTACCCCGAGGAGGAGCCGAGCCTGCCTCTGGCCCGCTACCCCGAGGAGGAGCCGAGCCTGCCTCTGGCCCGCTACCCCGAGGAGGAGCCGAGCCTGCCTCTGGCCCGCTACCCCGAGGAGGAGCCGAGCCTACCATCCGCTACTTACCCGGAGGAACCGATGGTGTTTGAGACCGCCGGCGACGCTACGACGACTCAGGTACCTTACGAGGGGGAGTGTGGAAGTGGCCCGGGGGCAGCCGACCCCAGTCTGGCTGCAGCACTGCCTGAATCTATGTCAGTGTGTTGCGGCCAGGATCCCCACTGACGGCAGCGAGTCTTTGCCGCTGCTAGGGCCCCGGGCTGGGACGCAGTGGAGTGGGAGGGCCTGCGTCCCCCCTGCCACCTACTCCTTGGGTGGCAGACTCCCCCTTCTCCCTGGCCTGGAGAGGCTAGGACCTTCTGATATAGAACTATTGGCTCAGCGCCCGGCTTAAAGGTCTGAGCCCCTGACCGTGTGCTGGCCATCCCACACTGCCACAGAGCCGACGGCCGGTGGACTAGAGCGAGGCGGTGGGATACCCCAAGGCCCCGCTGAGAGACGAACCACGGCAAAGCCGCACCACAGTCCCAAAAGGTTGAATAATATCTACGTATGCCCCCGACATTTTAAGAGTCAGTTACATGCATTTACATGGTAGAAAGTAATTTTCTAAATTACCTTCAAAAATTTAGTTTACACAAACTAGGTTTAAGTAAAGAAAAAAATTAAGAGTCTCAACTAAATTTTCCCTTTCAGTCTATATTTCATGAATTTGACTGGCATAGTGTGATATTGAATGTCTATGGGATACTATCATACAGCAAATTGTTAAGCCCACAATTTCAACTTTAATTTTCAATTTCCTTGTTTTTGATTACATCACACAAATTAGACAGAAGAAAGGCTTGAATTCCTTTCCCTCATTAAGTTAAACTATTGATCAACAATTCTACAAACATGAAGCACATCAGCATTCCCATCAATAAGAGTAGACATTCAAAATAATGTTAATCGTTTGTTCAGAAGCAGATGTCTGTGTTAAAATCAGCATAGCTCTCTAAGCTTAGAGCTGGTATCATCTTCTGTACGTAGAGTAGAGAATTTTATTATACTAGGTTCCTAGTTCACCCTGTCAGTACTGGCAGTTGTGTGTGGGTTAGTTTTGGGTTTTTTTAAATAAAAGTTTTGCAAAATTTACACTGAGTCAACCAATCCCACTCACCCTGGCAGGCTGACATTTGCCAGGGAAGTCTAACTTGAACAGTTCTTTATTGTAACCCTTACCTTTCCATCAGCAGTCACCGCAAACAGAGTCTGTTCACCACCAATTAATTGCACAGGTCTAAGTGTGGCAAGGGCTTCACATGGAGTTGGAACTTTCACCTTTGCCCCTTCAATACCTCCAAGCTGTCCTCTATGATTATGACCCCAACCATAAATAGTTCCACTACCTCCAGCTGAAAGGGTCCAATCATCTGGTCTCCTGCAGATAATTCAAAGGAACACAAAGGAAAAGTGTAGAAGATTGAAAATGGAAGCTTTGATATGCTCACCTTTTCATTCTAACACTTAAATTAGAATGTCACAAGACCAAAACATTATGGCAGATTAACATAATAACCTGTTCATCCATTGCACAAGCTGTTCATCTTGCTCTCTCTTAAAGGCATCATGGCTCTCATGGAGAACATCCATATTCTCATTATCTGCCATTAATTCTCGGATTTTCTTTGCCACCTGCAATGTTATGCTGGATTAGCAACCATTACTTAAAATACCAGTTACTCTTACTTAACACTTGGCATAAGAGTATTTAAATCTCAGCTATTTTCAGATTTAAGTATATTGTTAATACAGAGCTTCATTATTAATTTCTTTTAACACACCCACATGTTCTGCTACCCCATATGAAAATATTTCTGCAGTACCTCATCAAGGAAAAGGCGAGGCAATGAAGTTCTTTTATCAAGAGCAACAGCAACTCTGGAGGCCATACAGTATCTTCTGAACCAAGCCCATTTGTGTGTCTCTGCACAGCAAGGAAGTGTGTCCAATTCTAGATCACAAGCAAGAGCTACAAGCACCTGCAAAAATAAATAAAAACAAAAAAGTTCAGGAACTATATTGCTTTTTGGGTGCAATAGAGGTGTGATTTACTTCAGTGACACTAAGCTCCAGTTGGAAATAAGCATGCACTCAGTGGACCCTTTACTGGATGTTCCTGATGTAGAATGTGGCAGTTTTCTGGAAGTGTCATTTTACTTTGTTTACCATACATGCTTGCTAATATAAAATTCCAACAGAACCATGCTACTTAATTATCCAACATTAGTATCTTGTTACCTTAAAGAAAGGGCTGTGAAGCAACTGCTTGCCACCTCTCACAATAGGATCTTCATAGTCAAACTGCCGCTGCAAAGCTTCTGGAAGGCCTTTAACCAAAGCAGCTAAAGCACTGCCCGTGAAACTCTGGAAAAAAAAACAGCAAAAGGCAAAGTTAATCTATACACTTATTATACAACGGTAGAAAAAGGAAATTCTTAGGGTAGTTGTGATGGAAAATTAATTGCAATTTGATAACCAGTGTGGAACATGAGCTCTGTCCAGATCCTAATAGGCATGTGTCCATATGAAACACCACCCTTACTGGCAATTCCAGATGCAAAGAAGTAGATGGTACAGAGTATGAACTAGTTTTTTGTTCTTAAATGAAGACCCTCCAGAATAAATTTGAAGCTAACTGCCCACCTGTACTTTCCCCGTCTGTAGCTTACCACAGATTTCAGTCATCACAGCTGCATCTGGCCCCTTTCATGAGTATTACATTAATTTGAACATTTAACAAATTAGAGCAAGACATTACTATTGATAATTTGAGCTTCTTACCATAGTTCGTGTTTCTCCATCATTATCCCCTAGAATCCTATTTATGTTAATAGATTGGCCAAACTCTGTTGTTAGCAGCTTCCGTAGTCTCTGCAAGGCCCACATTCTGTGTCCAGCAGCTAAAATGGCAAAAAGAAAACTTAAATTGCTTATAGTATCATTTTTACGCCTAATCAACAGACTTCATTTTAAATTTGCACCTACCTAGGGCACTCAATTGAGCACATGCTGCAAGTGACGCTGCCAGGCGAGGAACTATACTCCTATTGGAAGCAAAATTCAAGCGGAAATCCAGCAAACATGTTACCAAATCCATTGATGGACAAGAAAGAATGCAGCGATCTGAAAGGAGGTCTTTAGGGCCTGTGAAAAAAATTGGTAGCTTTTTTAGTCATTTAGTTATCATGAGAATCTTAGTAAGTGGCCTGAGATCTTAACACCTTCAACACTCACTATAAAACAAGTACAGTAACTCCTCGCTTAATGTTGTAGTTATGTTCCTGAAAAATGCTACTTTAAGTGAAATGATGTTAAGCGAATCCATTTTCCCCATAAAAATTAATGTAAATTTGGGGGTGGGGGGGGGGAGAAGAGGGGCTAGATTCCAGGGGGGGGAAAATTCACCAGACAAAAGACATTATATTTACATTTACACACACACACACACACACACACACACACGTTTTAAACAAACTATTTAATACTGTATACAGCAACGATGATTGTGAAGCTTGGTTGAGGTGGTGGAGTCAGAGGGTGGAAGAGGTTGGGATATTTCCCAGCGAATGTCTTGCTGCTAAATGATAAACTAACGCGCTCGGCTGAGTCCTCAAGGGTTAACACATTGTTGTTAATGTAGCCTCACACTCTACAAGGCAGCACGAATGAAGGGAGGAGACACAACAGACGCATGGCAGTGGCTGCAAACATTCCCTGCGGAAACTAAATGTGATGATGAACCCACGCTATCCCACTGGAGCGCACCATTCTCTCCACTTTCCAAAGTGCCGGGTGGTGCATGTGTGTGAGAGACACGCACATTGCCCCTTTAAGTACGCTGACCCCACTCTAAGTACACTGCCTTTTTAAATAGATCAGCAAGTTGAGACAGCAGCTGCTCCCAGCAAGCTCCCTCCATCCTGAGCCCTGTTTTGTTCCCCACCCCCGCTCTTTGGAGATAGGGTACAGGAGTGGGGGGAGGGGGACACCCTGACATCAGCACCCCTCTTCCCCACCATCCCCTACACAGCAAGCAGGAGGCTCCCGGGAGCAGCTCCAAGACAGAGGGTAGGAGCAGCACATGGCAGTGGGGGCAGGGACACCTGAACTGCCTGGCAATTGATAGCTTGCTGGGCAGGTGCCGTAAAGGGAACTTAGGGGAGCTGATGGGGGACTGCTGGTCCACCCTGGTTGCAAGTTCCCACCAGCTAGCTCCAATGGGCTGCTCTTCCTGCAAGCAGTGGACAAAGCTGGTGGCTGCCAAACAATGTTATAAGGGAGCACTGCGCAACTTTTAACGAGCATGTTCTCTAATAGATTAGCAACGTAACAACGAAACAACGTTAACCAGGACGACGTTAAGTGAGGAATTACTGTAGTTCTAATCCAGATACTCATCTTTCTAAGGAGAGTATGCCAAAACTGTATCTTCACTTATTTATGTATCTTGTTACTTTGTTGATGTATTCTCTATTCTAAATAAACATGTATAAGTGGACACTGCAACCTTTGCTTATGATTACCCAACTCTCTCCTCCTACCATATATTATGACTTACCTGCAGCTGGCATGATAGGATAAACTGTGAATCGCCATCCCCATCCATTCACAGAGCCATCACTGATGAATTTCCACTTTAATTCATCTCCCGGAATTCGCAATTCACTAGACCAATCAGACCACTCACGACCTGTTACAGTGGGATAATACATACACACATTTTCATCTATACTGATTAATGATTACTTCAGTCATCCATAAAATATCATATAGCTACTAGATGCTAGTTGCTGTAAGCATTAAATGAATGTTTCCTAGAAGAAAAAGATAGATCTGTAAATGAAGCACATAAACGTGCATATAAAAATAGCTAAAAATCCAAGACAAGAAGCAATTTCCTGACAACACAACTTTGTTCCTGCTTGAAAAGCTCAACTTAAATTGTCATCTAAGAGATGCCTTCAGGTGTTTTAATACCAAAGTAAGTTACATTTCTGAAAGTCCACTTTCCTGTGGAAAAAATAAAATGTTGGCAACAAGCAATCCATGACAATATACAAAATGAATTCACTATTTAGAATCTTTTCCCACTTTCTCAGTTCAGTACTTGTTCTCTCTGCAGAGACTGATAATAGTTATAAAGTACCAAACAGTTCTTTTTACATAAGCCTATTTCATTCCTAAGATAAAAGTCCTACAGAGAAAACATTTAAAACAATAAGAGAACCTACACACATGCTAATAAGCTTAACAGACATCACCCCACTTCTAACATGAAGGACTGTTCCTGCCAGAGCCCAACACCCCACCCAAGGGGTTCTCTTTGTGGTGACAAGATCATCACAGCTTCAGCTCAGAACAAGCACCTTCATAAACATGATTAGTCCACCCTTTACACAGTTCAGAGGACTCTGACCTGGAATTTCCAGAAGCACGTAATTAGTACACACAGGATCTCTCCTCCCAGTGCAAAGCTTCAAAAGGTTGGCTTCAGAGAGAATTTGCCTTTCCCTCACCCCCATGTACTTCCTAGGAAACCTACTGCAAATGTATTGTCCCAAAAAGCCCTTTGACGTTCCTAATATCTTCCAGAGATTGCATTAAATCTTGTCTTCCTGCTAAAGAAGTTCCACATAATCTCACAACAGTACGAAAACATTTACATTTTAATACAATGAATTCCAAAGATATTTACCTTAATTCAATAAAATTGAACTCAACTGAATGAGATTTGTCCACAATATTGCCTGTCACAACCACCATTAAGCAACTTAAATACAGTACTAAAACAATAATTATAAACTTGTATGCCCAAACTGATATGAGATCCAATGTGAAGGCATGACTTCTTGCTCCTTACATCTACTTTCAGACGCCATGTCCCAATTTGAATAATCTTGGTTCAGGGAGATGGTGGACACCAAAAGGCCCATGCCGCTATACAGATTCAAAGTGCTCCATAAAATGGACTTCTGCTCTTGGAGAAAGGGGTCAGCAGAAATGGTAGCCATCATGATCCATAGCTTGCCCATACTTTAAATGGCACACTTGATGAGAGTGAGAAAGGAAAATACCACATGGGTGAGTAAATGAAACAAGAAAACTGACAGATACTGGATATATGGTTTGATCCAGGGAAGGGAGGAGGAGAAATGAAAGAAAGAGGAAAGGAAGAAAGAGCAAGTGATAGAATTTAAAAACTCTCCAGTCTGTGCCAGATTTTATTTAGAGCACTTGAGAGCAGAAAGATTTGCCTTTAATGTAGTAAAACCCGTATTTCCAGAATTTTAAAATTCTTACAACGAAAAAAAACCATCTAGCATTCCTGTTATAAAATACTGTTTCACACTATGTTCAGATTCATTAAAAATAAATACCTTGGTTATACAGAAAATTGTACACCACACATACTAGGAACCATTTGGGGATGTAACAGTAAAATCAGCATTTACATTTAATTTTAAGGTACAGGCAGGAAAACTTATTTTACAAATCACAACAGAATTAACAAGCGACAAATTAAAAAGTAAAGCAAATTAAAGAGTACGTTTCAATCCTGCCCCAAAACAATTACCACATGCTGCCAGCTTATACTCGTCTTTATACATAGAGGTTAGAATGTTAAAACAGATTTTAAATGTGGAGCCTATCAAAAATAATTTAGCCTGCAGATTAAGGTTGAAACTCTTCTATAAAATACACTACTTTATTTGCACTTTAGAAATTACTTTGCATATATGCACAAATATTAAAAGTTGTTTCTGTTAAATAATTACCAGAATCTACATGTGTTTCAGTTATAGTTATGCGTGTTTCAAAAATAATCTAATGTATTGAGACAACTGCTTAAATTTTTTAAATTTTGCTAATTAAAAAACATTGTAAAACAATATTTGATATGTATTTTTCTAGCCTATTCTCCACCCAAAATAAACCTATACCATTTGCGATACAAGTATATTTCATCCAACAGTAAGATAAACTAAGCACTTAAGAAAAATAAAGTAAATATAACATTTGATTCTTATCACCTGATCGGACTGAAACTATCCTGTTGACTCCATCCATTATGGTGAGAGGGTCATGGCGTCGCTCTGTAGAACACTGGCGATCAAATTCTACTCTGAGTCCCTCAGCACCTAACAAGTAACAAAGTACTTTATATAATTAAACAATAAGTAAAATGGGGAAAATGTAAGCTTTAAAAGTCCAGTGAATTAAAACACTGTTTGAACTGTTCTATGCTGATCAAGCTGGAACGTAGCTATTTTCTATTAAGATAATTATTTGCCTGTAATTAATGTTCTTTGAAAGTATTACATAGTATAGATCCACACACCACCCATGAATTTGGGCCAACTGTACATGACACTGTTCAGGACACTCCAAACCTTACGTGATCTGTTAAAGCATGTCAGAGCATGTACCTGCAAGCTGAGGCAAAACGGCTAACGGCATCAGAAGTCTAACTTTTGGACAGTATTAAATCAATTCACAATGAAACCACAATGCACAAAGAAAAATTATAGTCTAATAGTTAAGGCCAAGGACAAAGAAATTTGTTTATTTCAGGCCCTGATAACAATTTACTATGTGATTATGGGCAAGCTGTTCCCAATGTCCTAATGAAACAAAAATTAGATGTGATCTTCAGCTGCAGAGCAGCTGTGTACCAAATCCAGTACTGCCCAGAGAACCTGAATTCATGAAGAGTACATTTAACAAATTCAAGCAAGGTTATCATCATCAAGCGTACAATTTTTTATTATAACAGGTATGTTAAAACTACCCAATTTACTCAAACATTTTAGTGAAGATTCAAAATGGATGATTGTAAACTGAATCTAAGTGTCTGTTCCTGCAAATCTGCATAATGTAAGTAACTGAATGGATAATTTCTCATCTCATATAAATCTTATCAGAATTCTGTACCTGGTATTTTAACAGTGCCACTGGTTGAAGTATCATCTGTATATGGATGGCTACTTTCCACCACCACTGGCTGTGAAGAAAGACGGCCACTTTGCGAGTCTGTAGCCACATCTTCTAACTCTGTAACACACAGCTCCAACAACATGTCAGCAACCTAAAAAAATACATCTCTACTGATTATACATATCTTCATAAAGAAAACAATTCAGTCTTCTAGAAAAAACTGATAACAAGAGTAAGCCATGATCCCCATCCTTCTTGGTGTCTTGTCAATTACATTCCAATATTCCAACAGAAAAGGTATGAATAAATGAAATAAGCCTCTATTTCAGTTATTAGAGCAATGCAACAAGAAGCAAATATCACATTAAACCCAAAACAGGCAAGAAAAATAAGTTTAAAATGCCCATTAAACAAACAAATGAAAACATCAAAGGTAAGTGTTAAGATAACTGAATGCTAAAATATGCTAATACCCAGGGTTCTCAACCAGGGGTCCATGAGCCCTTTCAAGGGGGCTACGGGGCCCCATGGCTGTAACCCAAAGCCTGATCCTTGACACTCCCCACAGGGATGAAGCCAGAAGGCACGGGGCTGAAGTGCCGATCCCCGGCACCCCCCCATGGGGCTGAAGCTCTGATCCCCAGCGCTCCCCTTGGAGCTGAAGCCAGGAGCAGTGAGGCTGAATCTTGGAGCCCCGAGCCCTGGTGCTCCCCGTGGGGAAAAAGCTCTGAGCCCATAGGCAGAGTTGGGGGATATGGAGGGCGCTGACCCCCGTACCCCAGACTTCAGCGGATGAGCAGGGCAGTTGCAGGGCAGCTCCCTCCCTGCCCCCCATCTCCTTCTCTCCCCGCCCCCTGGCCAGGTCAGCGGTGGGAAGCCAGAGCGGGACAGCTACTGCTCTGGCTGGTGACATGGAGCAGGCAGCTGCCCCTCATCTCCTGCTGGTGCCCGGGGTTGAAGCTGCCCCCTCAGCTCCCAACCCCCTTTGCTCCCACAGAGGCAGGCAGTAAGAGCCACCTGGGTGGGGGGGACCCAGCTCCATGGCTGGCAGAGCCCTCCGGGAAGCAGGACCGCAGGGCAGCCCTCTCAGCACACAGCCCCTACACTACTCCTTGCCCTACACTTTGAGCTACCCTCCATGCCTGCACATAGCCCCTAGCTAGCCTCTCCCTGCACACTGAGCTACCCCCATACTTGCACACAGCCCCTAGTTATCCCCTCCCTACACCCTGAGCTACGCCCCTGCTCGCACGGAGCTGGCTCAAGCCCTGCTGGCCTCTGCCTCCCTCCCCCAAAATAGATGTCCCTGCCCCGAGAGCCCCCCACCTCCGCTGGGTCCTGGAGTTTTTAATAGCATGTTGGGGGGGCCTCTGGGGAAAAAAGGGTTCAGAACCCCTGGGAAATTTATAATATTGACTCTCATTAATTTTTACAGCAAACAGCTATATTCATTTGGTACTCCAATAAAAGGTTTATGGACTGTTATATTAGTATAAGATAATTATTAGTTTTTATGTTTGTAAAAACCTACATCTTCTGAACCTATATCTTCAATGAGTAGGTATCACCTCAACAGAATGAGAAAGAAGGGAGGAGAGTTAAAATACAGTAAGACAACAAAAATCACTTTGACTGACCTGTGGGTACGCAGTGCCCATTCCAGACAGCACAGCGGAAAGAACATCCTTTCCCTTCTCACCAGCCCTGGTGGAGACAGCAAGCTTCAGCAGGTCAACCATGACTCGTGTGTCATCCGGTACTAAAAGACTAGTGAACTCATCCAAGTATTGGGGTTCGGGACCAGATACTTTACTTTGGCTTTCTACATCCTGAAAGAGAAATTCAAGAAATATATAATAAAGAAAGATGGAAGAAAGATTTTATACAACAAACTGAGTTAACTTGCCTATAAAAACCCAACATGGTCACAACCTGTTCTGTAACTGTTGTTCTTTGAGATGTGTTGCACATGTCCATACTGCTTCAGATGTGTGCACGTCCAGTGCACTAGCATTACAGACTTTTCCCTTGGAGGTACCCCCGCACATCAGGGCAGCCCATGCACTCACTGCTGCCTCCTACTGCTGCACAATGGCACAAAGGGTAGAGCCACCTTGATCCTCCTCAGTTCCTTCTTACCAGACAGATTTAGATAGAGAGGGGAAGGAGAGTGGGTCATGGAATGGACATGTGCAACATCTCACAGAACAACAGTTACAGAACAAGTTAGGAACCATTTTTCTTAAGTGATTGCACATGTTCATTCTGTTTCGGGTGTCTCTCAAGCAGGTCAATCAGGAGATGGAATCAGAGTCGACCTGAATAATGACAGAAGGATGAAATGTCCAAATCTGATTTCTCTAGACTGTTGAGAGACGGCATTAGAATCAGAGATATGTACTGATGACCAAGTTGCATCTCTACAAACAGCCACTACAGGCACATGAGCTAGAAAGGCTGCACAGGCCATCTGAGATCTCGTTGAACATGCCAGCATGCTGTCTGGGGAAGTTACAGTGGTCATATCGTAGCACAAATGTATACAGGAGGAAATCCACAATAGGATTCTTTGAGATGAGACCGGAATGCCCTTCATCCTGCCTGCAACTGCCACAAACAGTTATGAAGATGGCCTATGGTTTAGTCCTATCCAAGTAAAATGCTAATGCTCTCTTAACATCAAATGTGTGGAGTCTCTCCTCATTCTTCTGAGAATGAGGATTGGGGAAGAATGTTGGTAAGTATACTGCCTGACTGATATGGACGTGAGAAACCACTCTGGTGAGAAATTTTGGATGAAGGTGAAGATATACCTTTTCCTTGTATAAGATACCTAATGGATCAGATACCAGGGCTCTCAATTCCCTCACTCTTCTTGCAGAGATAATTGCCACCAAAAAGGCTGGCTAACTTGAAAGATGAAGAAACAAACAGAGAACAGGCAGTTCAAAGGGCAAGGTGGGGGTGTATAATAATGTTCAAATCCCCACGAGGGAACATACCACCTCCTTTCAGTCCTCTTAGCTGTGTGAGGCAGGGAAGATGGTTTTTGCCACAACACTCTAGTGGACTCCCGAATAGCCTCATTTATGGTCAGCGCCACTCAGTAAGGCCCCACAGATGCCAAAATGTCAACCAATCTGCCTGAGCTCTCCTGAACTACTTCCATCTGTATATCAGGGTGGAAGCCATTCTCTTAAGGAGGTTCTGATGGGCCCCATAATCATCCAGAAACGGTGAGAAAACACTGGACACTACCACCTGATCAAGTGATGAGGAGGAGTAACCCAAGGCTAGCTGAAATGGCGCTTCTCCCAATTCCTCCAAAGTGAGATTAATTGGGGCAGACTGTTCAAGTCTGATAACCGAGCTCAGTACCAGGAGTGGCTTCTTGCAGATCTCAACGCAAAGAGTGATCACAGTACCTACTGGAACAGGGAGGGGGAGAAGAGGAACTGGAGCTGGATGGAAACCCACACTGGCTCCAGTAGAGTTACAGATATGGCACTGGAGTCCAATTTTTTCCTGACAAAGGCTCCCTACTGATGAACCAACATGGAGCCTCCACTGGATACCAGCAGTGAAAACTTCTCATAGCAGAGTGATGTTTTACATGACACGTCTGTAACACATAAGATCCAATTTCTGACTCAGACAACGAACCCAAGTCATTCAATGAGGGAGGTGCCGTGCTTCTCAGTGCTGGGAAGCAGTGTTGGGAGTCTGGAGAGGATGGCACTGGAGAAATTATAGTCAGTTTGCCCCTCAACTGCATCGTACGAAGGGGTACCAGACCATTCGAAGGTGCCCATGGTACTTGGTGCTGAACTCTAGCAGTCAGCAAGTCCTTGTGGGTGTCTGTTGGTATGGGTGAAGTGTTTCTTGAACCACCAGTATCAATAGACTCAGCTGATCACTTGCCATGACATCAGTCTCGGGAGTTGACAGCACCAGGAGTCTCTCTTGGTGCTGCTGAGTCAAAGAGGACGCACTGCCAAACAAGATGGTGCTTCCTTATAGTCAATCTCAACAGCATCAGTACCTGAGTTAACAACCTCACCTAAGGTTCTACCTGCCCCGAAGGCAGACTGCTTGGCACTATGCGCACTCTACCCTGCTTCTCAGCTTGGCTGCTGGACACTGGTGCTGGCAACCTCAATCTCCTGGGCAATGCCGTTCCTCAGTGCAGTCTTCCAATGTTTCTTCTTCAGTACCGGAGAAGGAGATCAATGTTGGGACTTTGCCATGCCAGGAGGCGCACTCCTAAGCAAAGTAAAGGCACTCAATGCCCACCTCGAGCAGGAAGGTTCTGAAGATTGGGAAGGGCTGCATCCATAAGGAGGTGTTTTAGTCTGACCTCCTGGTATTTGTTAGTTCTGGGTTTCAAGCCCCTGCAGATTTCACATCTGTCCCTGATATGTGCTTCTCTGAGGCACTTCAGGAACCTGGAGTGCAGGTCCCTGATCGGCATCAGCTTCCTGCATGCGTTTCAAGGTTTAAAGCAGTGGTCTCCAACCTTAACGCACAAGATCACTTTTTGAATTTAAGGGCAACCCAGGATCTACCCCATCCCTTCCCCATCTCCCCTCTCTTCATCACTCGCTCTCCCCCACCCTCACTCACTTTCACCAGGCTGGGGCAGGGGGTTGGAGTTTGGTAAGGGGTGCGGGCTCTAGGCTGGGGCCAAGGGGTTTGCAGTGTGGGAGGGCACTTCGGGCTGAGCCTGAGGCAGTGGGTTGGGGTGCAGGAGGGGGTGAGAGGTGCAAGCTCTGGGAGGAGCTCATGGCTGGGGCAGGGGATGCAGGAGAGGGTTTGGGGTGCTGGATCTGGGAGGGGGGAGGGGGGGCAGGCTCTTGCTGGGCAGCACTTACCTTGGGTGGCTCCCGGTCGGTAGCGCAGCGGGGCTAAGGCAGGCTCCCTGCCTGCCCCAGCCCCACGCCACTCCCAGAAGTGGCCAATGCACCCCTGCGGCCCCCGGGGGGGGGGGCACCTGCACTGCCCCTCTCTGCAGGCACCGCCCCACAGCTCCCATTGGCCACAGCTCCCCAATTACCGGCCAATGGGAGCTGTGGGGGGGCACTTGCAGGCAGGAGCAGTGCACGGAGACCCCTGCCTCCCATTCCTCCAGGGCTGTGCTGGCCGCTTCTGGGAGCAGTGTGGTGACTGGGACAGTGTCCAGGATCGACCGGTTGGTGACCACTGGTTTAAAGTCTGGGGACTGAGGCATGCCACAGCACTGGGCATCGACACCCAGAACCACTGGGAACCAAAATGTAAACTAAATACATTAGTAAAATAAAAATATAAACCTACACTTCAGTAAGACGACGCAACAAGTGCCAACCATATACAACAGAAAAGACTCAGAAAGAGGGAAACACTTGTGGTAGCAAGTTACCACCTGTGATGATTGTCAGAGCGTGCTAAGAAGGAAGAGATGAGAGTTGGGTCTACCCTTTGGACCATCATGCAGCAGCACAATGCAGCAGAGGACACATGTGCCATACCAATGGGTACAGCTGAGGGAAAAATCTCAAATGCTAGTGAACTGAGCAAGCTTACACCTGCAGGGGAACAGGCATGTGCAAGAACTCCAAGAAACAGAAATTTAATACTGTGACCCTAAGACAGGGGTGGGCAAACTTTTTGGCCCAAGGGCCACATCTTGGTATGAAAATTGTATGGTGGGCCATGAATGCTTACGAAATTGGGGTTGGAGTGCAGGAGAGGGTGAGGGCTCTGGCTGGGGTTGCAGGCTCTGGAGCAGGGCCAGAAATAATAAGCTCCATTATTACTTTTCCGTGATTTTCCATGGCTTGTCTGCAACTCAGCTGCAATTTGGGACAATCATCCTGTGATTCAAGTAGGGGCTCAATAATAAACATCTATCAGCCGTATTCACAGTTTTGACTAGTAGAAAGTAGTGGTAGGTTAACAAGTGTTCAGCTCCTATTTTGTGAAATCCCTAACTAATTAAAAGGGAAAATGTGAAGAGAAATACAGAATATCAAGCCACAAAACCGTAATAGATGACTGACTGTCAAATCCTCAGCACAAAGTCCTAAGGAAAAAAATATCAACTATTTCTTGATTTTATGAACCAATGCTTATTAGGCAAGGCTTAGGAGCATTGCATATTTAGGGATCACTTCACTACATCATTTGGGGCATTTACTAAACAAAAATTTGCCATGCTGAAGTATACTATAAAAATTACTGCCTACTTATGTAAACAATACTTTTACATGCATTAGACAGTAGGGCTGGCTGGAAAACAGAAATTTCATTTCAGAAAAAACAAGCTTTCAAAAATTTGTTTTCATTCCACATCAGAACTGAAATGAGACCGTTCGAACTTTAGGGTGAAAAAAACACAAGACTACCAACCCCAGAATAACCAGTAACTCAGTGGTGGTTAGGGCACTCGCCTAGGATATGAGATTCAACTCCCTGCCGAATTTGAAACTAAGACATAGGGCAGGTCTACACTACCGTTTAAGTCGATCTAACCTACGTCGCTTAGGGGTATGAAAAAGAAACTCCTCTGAATGACGCAAGTTACAGTGACCTAAGAGCTTTCCACACCAATGCTATAGCGGACCTAGCTTCCACCTCTCTTATGTCGATGGGAGAGTCCTCTCCTGTCAGCATAGAGCATCTTCACTGGATGTGCTGCGGCTGCGCTGATTTGGCGCTTCTAGTGTAGACCTGCCCTTATACCTGGGTCTCCCACATCCCAGGTGAGTGCCCTAAGTACCAGACCATTATTGATTATTTTGGGGTAGGGGTCCCTCTCTCCCCTTTTCCTTTGGGTCTCCCACATCCCACGTGAGGCTACTGGTTATTCTCGAGTCCCTCTCTCCTCTTCCAGAAATTTCATCCTGACCTTAAGAAACCTTCCCAACTAAATTTTTGTAAAAATAAGATACTTATTCATGAAACATTTCAGCTTTAACAAAACAGCACTTTTAGATGGGAAAAAATTTTCAAAAAATTTGTGACCAGCTCTACCTAGCACCATAAAAAATACATTTGCATTACACAAAGCTAACTAACTACATACACGGAGTTGTATTACATTCTCAACAAGAAACAGGATGTATACTAAGCAGTGAATTTAGAAATAATTGCAGAATCTGAGTTTCCTGTAAAACAGCATGCATATGGCAGTTGCTGTAGCACCAGAATTTTTTTTTTTCATCTGATGACATAACTTGTCAAACACCAGAACAATTCAATTGCTTGCTGGAGATACATAATAAAACCTATAATCTTAAAAAATATTAGCAATATTACTTCTTTGGTTTTCGTCATGGTCTCTGCTATGATACTGGCAGCTCCAGGATCATCAGTGACTGGAATGAAAGGACGAGAAGAGGCAGCAGCAGCTGAGGGAGTTACAGCAGAGGGGGTCACAGCATCTTCTGAAGAAACAACCTAGTCAAAAAATATCATAGTTAACCAGATAGCAGAGCAATAAGATATTGCATGTGTTTAAACAAGCTTAACTAGACTTTTTAAAAATAAGTTTGTGCTCAGAAAAGAGATGCCTAAAAACAGCAGCATCTTATTCAAGAAATCCAGTCCCTGTATGAACCTTGCAGTGGTGCCTACTGGCGAACTAAGGGCTTTTCTTCACTATGGCACTAAGTCGATGTAAGTTATGCTGCTTCAGTTACATAAAACTACATAAGCGAAGTCAACATAACCTACATCGACTTACTGCAATGTCTACACCATGCAATTTCAACAGGAGACGCTCTCCCATCAACTTAGCATTTCTTAACCAGACTCGCTAAATCGACGCTGCTGCATCCATCGCAGCAGCGCTGATTTAGCTCGTAGTGAAGACAAGCCCTAAATAAGGGCCCCACTGCACTAGGTACGAACATGCAGTAAGATGACAATTCTTATCCCAAAGAGCTTACAACCTAAAAGACAAGACATAACAGCTGGATGAGACAAACAAGTATGTCAGCATGGGGGAAATGGAGATGTATCCTCTTTAGTGACAAAATTATTATTACTATTCCTTTTAACACTGAAGAACACACACAGTATGTTTGTATCTGGCTTTCTTTTCAATACATCACACAATAGAAATAAGGTTACAATTATGTGTTACATTTGAAATAACATTTAGACACTGATGATTCTCTTCATCTTGTCATTTGTTCTTTTTTAAATCCAGTTTATAAATTTACCTCTACTTCTTAAACTGTTTCAATACCTGATTAAGAGAACACCAATATCTTTGAATCAGGTCTAAAACATGGTGAGAGATTTCCTTATGTTTTTATCTGATTCACTGGACTCTAAACTTGTGAATTGATCAATTATAATCAGGCACAGCTGACAAATCGCAGGTACTTCATGGCATTGATTCTAGAAGTTAGACTGATGCTGAAGTAAAGTTCTTACATGTTACTGTCAAATTAAATAAAGGAAAATACTTCACAGTGTTATTGTTGATGGATGTTTCAGCACTCCAAAATTGTTGTTCTGATAGCAAAACTGATTCTGATTTTATTTATTTTACCTCTCCTCTCCTGTCTTGCCAGGGATTTGGACTCAGTCTCTCTTCAACATCCACTGCTAGCACACACTCTTCCCCATTGGCAGGGCTCCCTGTAGAAGCAGCATCTGGTGGTGGGACCGGGGATGAAGAAGGACATTCCACTGGTGCAATCATACTTGCAGGCATCAGTGCTCCAACCACTGCATCCCTAAATCAAAAATGAACAAACTGTTGAGGAAAGACTTACACTAGGACCACCAAATCCTCTCCTTGGAAGAAAAGTGTCCTGTTATTCAGCTAGAGTAATACTAAAAGTGATGGTTTTCAATGTTTGCAGTCTACAGGGTAGTTTACTTCCATTCCATATGGGAGGACTCACACTTAGCTGAGATAGTTACAGATGCCTACAGAGTTTGGGGATTTTTAAACCAAAGTCTTCCACAAGTTTCTTTTCCACTAATATTTCTCCTGTCTTTATAAACAGAAATGAGCAATCTCAAAAGGAGCCCTCTGCTCTGTGATAAACATTCTCAGCTGCAAGGTATATAACAAGAATATTGCTGGGAGTTGCACTTTTGGAAAGCTATCATTCTGTTCTTATTTGGATGATGCACTCTCACATGAGACTTTTAAATAAGCTAATATTTTGTTGCAGAGTTTCCTGTTCCACATAAGACAGTCTTGTCAGGAAAACCTGTATCAACAAGTTGATTTCAAGTGAACACTAAAAGGAAATTAAAATGAAGTTAAAGCATACATGCTAGAGCCCTATTTTATACCCATGATTACCTGGTATAAGGGAGAAAATGTATGAAGTAGCTCACTATCTATGCTTCACCCTGTAAAATACAACAATGTTGGCATGCCTACCTGGCATACATGATTTGTAATGCTGTCAATATATGAGATAATGCTTGCTGTTTGGCAAGGTTCCCATCTAGCGACAGAAGAATCTTAGCGAGGGAAGGGCGGTTAGGTTTGGAACTGTTTACACCACTGATTTTGTTACTGGCAGCAGAAGAGTCTGCATCTGATGGGACACCTGGGAAAAAGAGTCAGACATGTTTTTAAAAAAAAGACTATAATGCATAATAACTGCTTTTGTTTGATACCTGCCTAATGATACTTTTGGAAAGGTTTCTTAGCCACAATTCCTGTAATTCTGATATGAAACCCAATACTAAACCTAGGTCAGCAACGACTTTCATGTAAAACAGAGTCATAGAATCATAGAATATCAGGGTTGGAAGGGACCTTAAGGAGATCATCTAGTCCAACCCGCTGCTCAAAGCAGGACCAATTCCCAGACAGATTTTTACCCCAGTTCCCTAAATGGCCCCCTCAAGGATTGAACTCAACCCTGGGTTTAGCAGGCCAATGCTCAAACCACTGAGCTGTCCCTCCCACCAGTGAGTAAGTCTAAAACTTACTCATGAGAATGGAGACACCTCAACACCACTAGTTTCCTACTGGCCTCTAAAATAAGCTTTACTTGGACAAAAAATTAGCAGATAACTTGAGTTCTATTTATATATATTGTACATCTATAAAGCTCTGTTATTGCTGCAGTTCTGTCAGGTAAAAGATAGCTAATGGATTGAAAGACATAGAAACAGCTAAAATATTCTGATATTTTACATAGAACATTTTTGTTATGCAAGTCTGACTAAATCTTGGTTCTGATAAACTGGGAAGGTGCCATCATAGAATGCTGCCTCCCTCTTTAATGGTGGTTACTTGTCTTAGAAATCAATAGGTAAGATAACATTTGCATCAAGAATTATTATTTGTAAGAGGCATATAATACAGAAATTTAATATTATGCTAGCATCCAAAAGCCCCAATCAGGGCAAGGCCCCAACACGATAGTCACTGTATCCACCGCTCAAAAAAAGACAAAAGTCTACAGTCCAAGAAGAATCTCATTTTTTGCTAATGCATTTTGGACTTTGACAAACAGTTTAAGACATTTAAAAGTTCAAACTAGCGCTAACTTTTGTATGACTCCTCAGCTTCAGGGCATACAATGTTTTAGCTTCCCAAGTCTTGTTCTCTTCTCACTTCCTCCATTTTCAGCAAATCAGTATGTTTCAATGGCTTTCATCCTGCACAGCCACCTCGTCCCCCACACCCGTCCATCTATACACATCTACAACACCGCCCCAATCCACAAATATTGTTTAAAAATGTTAAGGAAATAAACACAAGCTTTGTATTACCTAGATAAGAAGCGCCTAAAGGGTCTCTAGCAGTTTGGAAGAGTACTGGCTCATGAACAGATGGTGTAGCTACATCCACTGTTGTCCATGCTACACTGTGGGAAGATCCACAAGCAACACGTGTAATTTTCTGGCCTTCTAAACCCTGTACAAGAGTGGGTTTTCTATTGACTGTAGTAGTTCCATTGCCTTGTTGTCCATGATCGTTGTCACCCCAAGCATAAACCTGCCAACGGACAGTTCTATATGTTACTTTGTTTCACTGAGTCTTTCATATAGTTATTTTCAAAATTACTACGATAGGATCTTATCTCTAAATGACTTACGTTACTAATTTAAGATATTTCCAGAGTACCTACCACCTTCATATTTAACAGCTGATGCTTTTAGGTTACATATGCTAATACAGCACATATGAGCTTTATTCTGTGAGCAGATTCATGTACTATTTCATTATTCTGGGTGTACATAAAGTTAACGGGATTACTTGAACATGGATTTTACTGGGGCTCTGCGTAACTATGATATTTATGCTATCACCCAATATAGAGCAGAAATATGTCCTGTCACAGTATCATGATTGCTTCTGGATCTTAGGAAGCGAAAAGCAGGGGGCTGTCTATGAAACATCCCATGTTACCATAAATAATAAGGAACAAAAATGCAAAAGCTATATTAAGATGACAGTTAAGATTTAATAAATATATGAAGGCAAGAAAATTCTAAGTGACAATCGCATTAGTATTTGTGCAGTGCTTTGAGAAGTAAAAGAATATATTATAAAGAATATTTATTCCATTCAATAAGTATGTTAACCAATGGTTTTAGTTTATTATCCATTTATTGTGTGATGTTATGATTAATCAACATGTTATATCATATATATTCATTGTATGTTAACTAGAGTTCATTTGTAGGATTATAGAAGTATAAGATTGATCCATATTTAGAGGAATCATGTATTAGATACAAGTTAGACAAGCTGAAATGCAAGAACCCATAGACTGAGGCCTACAAGATTTTAGCTTAGCCATTTTAGGCCTTGGAGACAAGAAATGCTGACAAGTAAATGACAGAGGAATAATCTGATGCCCTAAATTTATGGGAAAAGAGGTACCAACTAGTAATAATGCGAAAATCTAGCCCAACAAGGGTGGGCAAACTATGGCCTGCGGGCCGTGTCTGGCCCATGAGACTTTTAATTCAGTGCTCAAGCTCCCACCGTGCAGTGGGGTCTGGGGCTTGCCCCGCGGGCTCCTAGAAGCAACAGCATGTCTGCCCTCTGGCTCCTACACTTAGGGGCAGTCAAAGAGCTCCGCACACTGCCCCCGCAGCTCCCATTGGCTGGGAAACACAGCCAATAGGAGCTGCAGAGGTGGTGCCTGCGGATGGGGCAACGCACAGAGCCGCCTGCCGTGCCCTCCTGCACTGCAAACCCCTCAACCTCAGACCCACCCCAGAGCCTGCACCCCTAGCTGGAGCCCTCACCCCCTCCCCCGCACCTCAACCCTCTCCCCCAGCCTGGAGCTCCCTCCCATTCCCTGAACTCCTCATTTCTGGCCCCACCGCAGAGCCCCCCACACACACACACCCCCAGCCGAAGCCCTCACCCCGTCCCACATCCCAACCCCAGTTTTGTGAGTATTCATGGCTTGTCATATAATTTCCATACCCAGATGTAGCCCTCAGGCCAAAAAGTCTGCCCACCCTAGTCTAGCCAGAAGATTAAATTTTAAATTATAAAATGCTGTAATAGTAAATCTTGTCTCCAATACGCATCTTAGGCCTGGTCTACACTAGGAGTTTATGTCGAATTTAGCAGCGTTAATTCGATTTAACCGTGCACCCGTCCACACCAGGAAGCCATTTAATTCGACCTAGAGGGCTCTTTAGTTCGAATTCGGTACTCCACCCCGACGAGGGGAGTAGCGCTAAATTCGACATGGCTATGTCAAGTTAGCCTATGTGTGGACGGAAATCGACCTTAGTAGCTCCGGGAGCTATCCCACAGTGCACCACTGTGTTGACGCTCTGGACAGCAGTCCGAGCTCAGATGTTCTGATCAGCCATACAGGAAAAGCCCCGGGAAAATTTGAATTCCTTTTCCTGTCTGGCCATTTTGAATCTCAGTTTCTGGTTGGACATCGGGGCGAGCTCAGCAGCACCGGCAGCGATGCAGAGCTCTCCAGCAGAGGGGTCCATGCAATCTCAAAGTAGAAAGAGGGCCCCAGCATGGACTGACCGGGAAGACTTGGATCTGATCGCTGTGTGGGGCGATGAGTCTGTGCTTTCGGAGCTGCGCTCCAAAAAACGGAATGCAAAGACCTACGAGAAGGTCTCCAAAGCCATGGCACTCAGAGGATACAGCCGGGATGCAACGCAGTGCCGCGTGAAAATCAAGGACCTGAGACAAGGCTACCAAAAAATCAAAGCGGCAAACGGACGCTCCGGAGCCCAGCCCCAGACATGCCGCTTCTACGAGGCACTGCATGCCATTCTCGGTGGGTCTGCCACCACTGCCCCACCAGTGACCGTGGACTCTGAGGGCTTGGCTACACTTGCAAGTTGCAGCGCTGGTAGAGGCTTTCCAGCGCTGCAATTAGTAACCGTCCACACCTGCAAGGCACATCCAGCGCTGCAACTCCCTGGCTGCAGCTCTGGCTGTACACCTGGCCAGGTTGGGGTGTAGCGATTGCAGCACTGGTGATCCAGCGCTGCTCATCAAGTGTGGACACACACCAGCGCTTTTATTGGCCTCCAGGGAATAAGGAGATATCCCAGAAAGCTTTTAACTAAATTACTCTGTTTTGTTATGCAGCCTCTCTTTGTTTTGTTGTGAACTCCGATCGGAGCTTGAACTGCTTATCTAAAAAACAAACACTGATCACAGGAAACAGGAGCTATCTGTACCTGGCTGTGAACGATCAAATGAGAGGCAGGGAGTGAATGTTTGCTTGACAGAAACAGCGTTGTAGGCAGGCTGTTTGCAATTAAGACCAAGGGTTCGTGAACATTTTGTGATTTTTCAATTCAGGAAACTAACACACAGTGTTGGCTCCAAAAATCCACTCTCTCTCTCTTCCCCGCTCCCTGTCACAGTACACCACCCTCCACCCCCCTCTTTTGAAAAGCACGTTGTTGCCACTTGAATGCTGGGATAGCTGCCCATAATGCAGCACTCCCAGCAGCGCTGCAAATGTTGCAAATGTGGCCACACACCAGCACTGGTAGCTGTGAGTGTGGCCACACACCAGCGCTGCTCCTACACAGGTAGATGACCAGCGCTGCAAACTACCAGCGCTGCAAACCGTAAGTGTAGCCAAGCCCAGAGGATGGGATAGTGTCGACGGGCAGTTTCTCGGCGATGTTCGCGGATGGGGAAGATGAGGAAGGGTTTGTGGAGGACGAGGCAGGCGACAGCGCTTACAATACTGCTTTCCCCGACAGCCAGGATCTCTTCATCACCCTCACAGAGATCCCCTACCAATCCTCCCCGGCCGTTAACCCGGACTCTGAATCAGGGGAAGGATCAGTCGGTAAGTGCTATAAACATATAAACATTTATTTTTTTTAAATCAGGAATAAAAACTATACGAAAAGAAGGTCAATACATATAGCAATCAAATAGAAATCCTCCTGGGACACTTCCACGAAGCTCTTGTACAGGTACTCGAAAAGCCTACGCAGGAGGTTCCTGGGGAGAGGTGCCTTATTAGGTGCTCCGTGGAAGCACACTCTTCCGCGCCAGGCCATCCTGAGGTATAGTGGGAGCATTGCCTCCACCAGCATGGCAGCATAGGGCCCTGGTCTGTGCAGGGATTCACGCAGCATGCGCTCTCTGTCTGTCCTAGTGACCCGCTTCAGGGTGATCTCGCTCGGCGACTGCTGCATCTAATTAGGGGAATTAATGTAATGTTACTATTGTGAATGCTTGACTTTTCCTTTGCATAACAATGACCGTCGTTTAACAGCCACGTGTTGGAGGCTGCAGAGGGAAAGCATACAGGGATCTTTCCCGGGGACAGCCGCGAGGGGCTGGAACAGGGTCAGACTTTATGCTTTCCAGATTGCCTGCAGCAGGAGGCCACCGCTATCCATTAACTTTTAAGCAGCCTAAAGTTTACGGCTTACCAGGCCTGGCTGCTACACGGATTCTGCTGTCCTGCCACGCTTGTCCGATCTCCAGTGCAAGACCCCAGGCAATGAAAGCGAATGCCGAAAATTCGAACTTGTCCTGAGAGCACATGAGATTAGGTGCCCTGTATGGTCTTGTTCACAGAAACTGAGTAGACTGTGTTCAGTGTTCGCAAACATGCATCTTTGCAAGGAAATCACTTCCTTTTTCCCCATCACACAGCTGCGGCTTTTTCCCGAACTGCCCCGGCATCCCCCTCACAGAGGCTGGCGCAGATTAGGCGGCGAAAGAAAAAGACTCGGGACGAGATGTTCGCTGAACTGATGGCCTGCTCCAGAGCCGAGGCGGCCCAGCAGAGCCAGTGGAGGGAGACCCTCTCTCAGCAGCAGCGCTCACACAGCGAACGGGAGGACAGGTGGCGGCAGGAAGACCAGCAGGCGACTCACGCTGCTTGGACTAATGAGGGAGCAAACGGACACGCTCCGGCGCCTTGTGGATGTTCTGCAGGACCGCAGGCAGGAGCAGAGAGCCCCCCTGAACTATATCTGCAACCGCCCTCCCCCGCCACAAAGTCCTGTCCCCCCCTCACCCAAAATCACAAGAAGGAGAGGTGCTAGGGGCCGTGAAAACTGTCACTCCACCCCAGCAGAGCGCTCATGTACCAAACAGCTCTCATTCCCTAAAGTATGAGAATTGCTTCCCTTCCTGGCTCACCCGATCCAAAATCCCAGTTTCATCTCCCAACTGTGTAGTTGAGTATTAAAAATAGTTTGCTGTTCATTACTGTTTCCGTCATGTTTCTTTGCAGAAGACTTTGTGTGATGGGGAGATAGGGGTTTGTTAATTGCATAGGACAGCCACCATTACCAGGGTACAGACATGGGGGCAGAATCAACAGCAGGTCACACACAGAGTGCAGTCACTAGGCACCCGGGTCACTCTGGGAGGTGTCTGCTGCCCCAGGTCAGTCTGGGAGGTGTATGCTGCCCAAGGGTCCGAACACCTGGCATCCACAAATGGCAAGGCAGGCTGCCCTTACCATGCCCTTCCACCCTAGCCATGAACCTCTCCGATGCCCTGAGCCCCAGCCAGAGCCATCATCCCCCTACACCTACTCACCCTTCCCACACACCCGTCACCCCTTCCTGCAAACCCACCCCTTCCTGCACACCCTCCTGTAACCGTCCTCTCCCCAGAGACCGCTGTAGGAGCAGGAGCCTGTCAGTCCTCGAGTGTAGAAGCGGTCTGTACATCACTGCACACCGTACCCACCACAGTCTGCGTCCCTGTTTGAACCCTTTAATGCGAATTCGTTAGTAAAGAAAACTTTGTTAATTAAAAATGTTCCAATAACTTTATTTTTAAACGTCTGTTGGAAGGGGAAACCTGGTGAACGGGGTATGTAACCGCTGAAAAAAGTCAATAGTAACTGAAACAGGGGCAGGTTCAGCTTCTCTGTAAAGAGACTGGACAGTCATAGGTTACCCTGCTCGCTGAGGAACCTAGCTTTCAAAGCCTCCCAGATGCACAGCGCTTCCCGCTGGGCTCTTCTAATCACACGGCTGTCTGGCTGAGCGTAATCAGCAACCAGGCGATTTGCCTCAACCTCCCATCCCGCCATAAAGGTTTTGTGGAGCACACAGCAAGCTGCAATAACAATGGGGATATTGGTTTCGCTGAGATCCGAGCGAGTCAGTAAGCTCCTCCATCTCCCCTTGAGACGTCCGAAAGCACACTCCACCACCATTCTGCACTTGCTCAGCCGGTAGTTGAAGAGCTCCTTGTCACTGTCCAGGGCGCCTGTATAGGGCTTCATGAGCCAGGGCATTAGCGGGTAGGCTGGGTCCCTGAGGATCACTGTAGGCATCTCCACATCCCCAACACTTACTTTGTGGTCCGGGAAGAAACTACCTTCCTGCAGGCGTCTAAACAGACCAGAGTTCCTGAACACACGCGCGTCATGAACCTTGCCCGGCCACCCGACGTAGATGTTGGTAACACGTCCCCTATGGTCCACCAGTGCTTGCAGCACCATTGAAAAGTAGCCCTTTCTGTTAATATACTGGCTGGCCTGGTCCCAGGATAGGGATGTGAGTTCCATCTATAGTCCCACCGCAGTTTGGGAATCCCATCGCGGCGAAGCCATCTATGACGACCTGGACGTTTCCCAGGGTCACTACCTTTGAGAGCAGTAGGTCAACGATTGCGTGGGCTACTTGCATCACAGCAACCCCCACGGTAGATTTGCCCACGCCAAAGTGGTTCGCTACTGACCGGTAGTTGTCTAGCATTGCAAGTTTCCAGAGGGCTATGGCCACTCGCTTCTGCACACTCAGGGCTGCTCACATCCGGGTGTCCTGGCGCTTCAGGGCAGGGGCCAGCAAGTCACAGAGTTCAAGGAAAGTGCCCTTACGCATCCTGAAGTTTCGCAGCCACTGTGATTCATCCCAGACCTGCAGCACTATGCGGTCCCACCAGTCCGTGCTTGTTTCCCGGGCCCAGAATCGCCGTCCCACAGCATAAACATGACCCATTGCCACCATGATCTCCGCGGCGCGGGATCCCGTGCTTTGTGAGAGGTCTGTGCCACTCTCACACTTCATGTCCTCACCGCGCTGCCGGAGCCTCCTCGCCCGATTTCTCAGCAGCTGACTGTGGAAGAGGTGGACGATAAGGTGCGAGGAGTTGACAACGGCCATAAGTGCAGCGATGATCGCAGCGGGCTCCATGCTCGCAGTGCTGTGGCGTCCGCGCTGTCACTGACCAGAAAAGTGCGCTAACAGATTTCCCGCCGGCGCTTTCAGGGAGGGAGGGCGGGAGTGACGGTTGAATGACGACAGTTACCCAAAACCACCTTCGACACATTTTTCCCCCAGCAGGCATTGGGGGCTCTACCCAGCATTCCAATGGGAAGCGGGGACTGCGGGAACTGTGGGATAGCTGCCCAGAATGCACCGCTGCCAATGTCGACGCTTGCCCCGTTAGTGTGGACTCACAAAGTCGAATTAGTGTCCTTAGTGTGGATACACAAATTCGAATTCATAAGGTCGAATCCACAAATTCGACCTAAGTTAAATCGAACTACTCTTGTAGTGTAGACATACCCTTAGACACAGGATACAGGTGGTACATCAGTGCTAATGAGAACCTACACAGCCTATTGAATTCGGGCTTCCTCATGTTTCTAGGGGACACAGAACAATAAGAAAGAGAGGGCTGACACTTTCATGTACATGCGCAGAAGGTAGGTATAGACAGAATCACATTATAAAAAAAGGTGCCCACAGAGGGAAAACTGAACTTCCTATGGGAAACCTCCAGCAGGGACCATCCCCGTATTGATGATCAATCCATGGGAAAGACATCAGACTCTAACACCATGTAGGATGATATGGGTATGTCTGTCTGTAGTTATAACTGGTGCATGAATATATTTAGGAATTTTATATGCGGTGACATTTATAACTTTGTTGGCAACTTTAATAAAACTGTTAAAAGATAGTGGATCTTGTTCTTGTGATTTTGTGTGTTACTTGTCTATGGTTTCATGTGTTCCTATGACCTCTAGATCTAGAACAAACAGAGATAATCTATTGGGTTTGAGACTGTAGACACCAGAGTCAAATCCACTGTAGTATAATTAACATTAAATAAAATAAAAAGCTACAAATATTACTGCTTTTATTACATTACATTGCCTCAATATCTAGTTTTTTCTGGACCAGAGTAACTTACCTGTCCTGTGTCAGTGACAGCCAGGCAGTGAAGTGCACCTACAGCCACATGTACAATCTTCTTCCCTCTCAACCCTTCCACAACCTGTGGCTTTCGCACATGAACATCAGTGCCATGACCTAGCCTGAAGTAATCCCCCTTGCCCCTGGAACAGACAAGGAAGTAATTGTAAAATTCCAGGCAATTATATCGTTCCAAACAGTGCAATCCTTTGCCATTACACCTTTGCAAATTGAAATGGTTTATATATCCAAAGGGAAAGAACACGTAACAGCAATGCAAATTTCTTGATAATGACCTTGAAACCTGACTTGGAAAGACTTGTCTCTAGAGGGTAGCGAAAAATCTACAATTTTTCATACATTGGCCTCAATACTAAAAATGTACCATTTATTATTATTTTGGGGGAAGTATTGTGGTTGCATAAAATTCATTCTTTCTGTTTTGAAATATCTTACTATTATAAATTTATTTATACACCTCTACCCCGATATAACATGACCCGATAGAACGCTGGTTCACATACAACACGGTAAAGCTCTGACACGCTGCTCTGAGCAGCGTGTTAAGGGTGTCGGGCCAGGCCAGGGCTGAGGGGTTTGATAAGGGGCAGAGGGTCTCAGGGGCTGTTAGGGACTCCCCGCCAGGATCTGGGGGGCAGGAGTTGTGGGAGGGCACTTTTGGGGGCCCGAGGGATTAGCAGGGGGCCAGGAGCAGCCCACTCTGCTTCCCTCGCCCCGGCCGTGTCGCTCGTGGAAGAGGCCTTGGAGGAAGGGATCCCCCCCGCACTCACCAGCAGCGGTGGAAGCGGAGGAGCCTGGCCCCAGCCCGCTCCACTCCACCAGCTTCCAGCCACAGTGCTCCGCTTCCCGCCACAGGTGAGTACAGGGGGTGTCCTTTCCCCAACCTCCCTGCACTCACCTGTGGAGGGAAGCGGAGCGCCGTGGCTGGGAGGTGGCAGAGTGGAGCGAGCTGGGGCCGCGTCGCTCTGCTTCCCGCCGACGGTGAGTGCGGAGGGCGTCCTTTCTCCAACCTCCCTGCACTCACTGGCGGTAGCAAGTGGAGCAGCCCAGCCCCAGCCAGCTCCACTCTGCCAGCTCCCAGCCGTGGCGCTCCGCTTCCCAGCGCAGGTAAGTGCGGGACCTTTCCCTAGGCACCCCCCAGTGACACGGCTGGGGCCGGGGCAAGGAAAGTGGAGCAGGCTGGGGCCGCGTCCCTCTGCTTCCCGCTGCAGGTGAGTAGGGGGAAGGGAGGGCATCCTTTCCCCAACCTCCCCGCACTCACCGACAGTGGGAAGTGGAGTGCCGTGGCTGGGAGCTGGCAGGGTGGAGCGTACTGTGGCTGGGCTGCTCCACTTCCTGCCGCTGCCAGTGAGCGCCTGTCAGGGGGCGGGGAGGTGTGGATAGGGGTCGGAGAAGTCAGGGGACGGGGGGACTGGGTAGGGGGTGGGATCCTGGGAGTGATTAGGGATGGGGGTCTCTGGAAGGGGTGGTCAGGAAACAAGGAATTGGGGGGGGGGAAGCAAGTTTGATATAACGCGGTCTCACCTATAACACGGTGAGATTTTTTGTCTCCCAAGGACTGCGTTATGTTGGGGTAGAGGTGTACTTAAAAATGACTTGTATTTTTTTAACTCATTAAAATCACTATCCAGCTTACAATTTATATAAACACAGGACATGCACTGTGACAACTACTCACATGAGTAAAACTGCACATGTGCTTAACTGTTTACATAACTGAGGCTTCAGACAAGCCTCAAACACAGGTTACTTTTATTACCAACATATAAAATTTTCCTCAACTGTCTGAGAGACACCATTAACATTGCACTACTCAGTCTATTTTATGGCAATACCTCAAGATATTACCAACAGTATCAACTGAGTAGAAAAAAAAATGAAGAGTGTTGGTTAGCGGTAACAATTCTCATTTTTCCCCATTGTATTTCGTAACAGTGATCAGTATCTGTTGGAAATCAAGTATCTCCAAATATCCTTAGCTTCAATAGTAATTTCCAGATAAAAACTATGTTACAACTGAACTGAATACATATCGGTATCATAAGGATAAAAAAAAATTACTTGGATGTTCTAATTACCCCCCAAAACAAGTACTACAAACCCAGGAAATTCAGAGTTAAACTTAAAAGAAATCCAAGCATGCTAGGTATGGAAATGTACAGCTGAGGCACACAAACAAGCTTAACTTTGCCTATCAGTGATGTCATGCAATAATCACGTTATGATTATTAAATATTTTAGTGTTTGTAGTCCCAGTTTAGATTTAACTTATTTTTTAAGACATTTGATTTTCTTTCCCCGTCTCCCAACTCTTTGCAGTGTCAATACAGGAAGGGAAAATGGTGGCCCACAGGCAACTTGGCTTCCCAACACATTGAGAGCAATAGGGGACAGTGGTCATTCTGAAGGAGGACATCTTTAATAAAGGCACTGTTAGCTTCACTCTTGTCAAGAACAACAGAAGATAACCATTTGAAAAGACAGAAGATTGTTGTGGAATTCACTATAGAAAATTATTATTCATCAGCCTGTGCTGAAGAAGAAAAATTAGATTATGAAGAATAAGAACAATCCTAAAGTTAAGTTTCTCAAATATAGCCTGTACATAAGAATTCAATTTAACCAAACGGGATGTTTGAAAAGCCTGTGTTGTTCTGTTACTGAGAACATTGGTAACAAAAAGTATCTTCTGAGTTTTAAGTTTCATGAATTATCTTTAATAATTTTTACTTTAACTAACTAACCAATTCACTTGTAAGTTCTCAGGTGGGAAATTCTCATTCTGTACTCAACGAGTATTCTAATATTGAGGAGAATATGCTGTATTCTCTACACAAAGTGGCTGAATCCCTGATTTAAGTGGAAAAACTAATCCCTAACAATGGAATCACAACCAATCATTCTGTAATTAGAGAACATATATAAGATGCAGCAGTGCACTGCTTTAACATAAGAACCAAGAGGAACTGAGATATATTATTTCACAGACGATATATAGAAGGCCCTACTTGAATTGTGGGATGATTGTCAAAAAATTGCAGATCAATTGCGGACAAGCCATGGAAGAGGATAACGGGGAGGGATAGCTCAGTGGTTTGAGCATTGGCCTGCTAAACTCAGGGTTGTGACTTCAGTCCTTGAGGGGGCCACTTAGGGATCTGGGGCAAAATCAGTACTTGGTCCTGCTAGTGAATGCTGGGGGCTGGACTCAATGATCTTTCAGGGTCCCTTCCAGTTCCATGAGATAGGTATATCTCCATAAATTGTGGAAAAGAATAATGGACCTTACTATTTTCAGTAATAAGGTCCATTATTACTTTTCCACAATTTGTCACTAGTGGTCACCCAGGGCTGAGAAGGGGAGCTGCAGCCCTCAGCCCTGAGGTGGCCACTGCTCCCCACTGTTAGCCTCACACCCAGTAGGGCTCCCACTATCAAAACTGCATTGGAAGTCAAAAACTGCGGAATCCACAATTTCCACAATATTGCAAGTTAAGTAGGGACTCAACTTCTTTTATCACAATAATCTTTATTTCTATTTATTTTTATTGCACTGAAACCTATACACCCCAACCAGGCAAGGGTCCCAGTTATGACAGGCACTCTGTAAAGATTTAGTAAATGACAGTACCTTCCCCAAAGAGCTTATACTCTAATAGACAAAATGAAACAGGTGGGTGTACAAATAAGTGTGCAGAGGGAGGGAGTGGAAACAATAGGATGTTTTAGAATAAATTAAACATGTGCACAAAGCATAGATGTAATAAGCCAGTCTGTAGCAATCAACACAACTCAAATGCCTTGAAATTTTTTGTAAATATTTCTTAGCAACCTTGACATACCAGGTCCACACCACTCCAGATTTGGTAAGTGCCAAAGAGAACTGAGCCCCACACTCAATCTGGCACACGCTCTGGCCATTTAGTCTTTCAATGTTCTGAGGAATATTGCATCCTTCACTTCCTCCTCGGCCCAGTTTTCCAAAGTCACCATCTCCCCAGGAAAACACCAAACCTAGTAACACCAACCAAACAGTATGTTAGACTATGATCACAATATTCCCATATGCTATGAAGTTGCTAAAGAAAGATACTCCTACCTTCATCTGTCAAAGCCAGAGTCTGAGCATCTCTGCTTCCACAAGCAACTTGAATGACTCTGTGACCAAGAAGCACTTTAACCTATAACACACAGAAAAGTAAGCATGCTGCCTCAAAAACATTAAGTATATTTTAAAGTTTCACAGTAATTACAAAGTATTTGTGACTTGTTTTGTTTTTTATACCTCTAAGCTCACATTACAAACTGCTTTGGGATTCTTAGCTTTATTTCTCCCTTTATTTTCTCTTCTTGTGCATATACATACATATACACCACCACAATCAGGAAACACGTCATGTACTTACCATCTTCGGTTTGAGTTGTGTAGTATTGTCTCCATGACCCAGCCTGCCGTATTCTCCAAGGCCCCATGTGTACAGTTCACCACTAGATGTGATGGCAGCACTGTGAGAACTGCCACAAGCAATATCACGGATACGCTTGGTTTTCAATGCTTCTATCAATCTTGGTTTATCACAATTCCTAAAGATAGAATAAAAGGATTTATCACCTTCTTTTGTGATGTCATGCAATATATTTCATGCCTAATGCTCCAATGCCTCATGTAATATTAAACACCTGAATAGCAAATCTGCCCTAATGCTAATATTTAAGACTTCAATGTTTCACTTTAAGTCATGGATTTAATTTATTTTTCTATTTATTTTAAAGGTATATTGTTCAAATCAATTTAGGCCGAAAATGTAGGTTTGGTAAAAAATAAACTTTTAAAAAGCTGAAAACATTTTCATTTTCCACTATTTTTAATGCAGTTCAACTGAAAATATCTTTTTTAAGAAATGTTACATAACACACACTCACTGCAGTATCCTGATAATGAAGAACCAGAAAGATAAACAGATTAAAATGTGTATGTTAAAAAGTGAAACTGAATTATCTGTCTTCATTGCCCACGCTGAGCTATTTATGAAAATTAATGGTAGAGAAAGTAAAAAGTCAAATATTTAAAATAGTCAGCTGTAATAATCCAGTGTTATCAGTTAGAAGTTTCTATAGATTGTATTTCTCCTGTGGACACATCTTCAAAAAAAGATACTGAAATTCTGTTTTGAATACAAAGTTATGAACAAATTCTGTCTGAAAAAAGATATTCAGTATCTGCCAAATATTTTTTGCAAAATCCATTTCAGTCCCAAAAGTGGAGGGCCCCAGACCCTACATGCCAGCCCAGAAGCATGGCCTCTGATCTCTTGGTCCTGCTCTGCATAGGGTGGAGGAGGATGGCATAGAATGTTGTACGCCTGGCTGAGCCTCCACCCTGCAGCGTAGGGAGCCAGAGAATGAGGCAAGAGGTACCCATTCCTCTTCTAGCTCTGCTCTTCACAAAGGGACCAGACCAAACAAACATTCATTGTCAGCTGTCTGCTAGATTACTGAAGATGTTTCTTGTGAATATCACTGAAGCATTTGCCTGAGAAAGTAGAATGTCTTTTTGTTAAATTCAACCTGCTCACTGAATTCATAGTCTAGTTTTAATTTAAGTAGGTTTTCTAATGTGGTGTACATGCTACAACCATTATTAACATTTCTAAACAAATTAAGTAGGGCTTTGCAGAAATAAACTTCAACCTTAATAGTAAGGACCCAGTCCTTCCACTGTCCCAGCAATGCCTGGCAGGTGCAAGGTTATCAGGGGGACATCATGCAGGCAGCAGCATGGATGCAATGCCCACTAGTCAAGAATATTTTCTGCTTATATTTAATAAATAGAAGAAAATATCTAACAAACAATATATGTGCTTATACTTGAACTAATAAAGCCATATTTTGTCCTCCCTTGTCTCAAACTCTCCCCTTCTGTTTGTCACCCACACACTTGTTGAGTCATGTCTATTCTGAGACTCAAGCTCTGAGGCACATGCTGTATTTTTCTATATATTGTGTAAAGATCCTAAGAACACCTCTGATCTTCATACTGTATAGTTCTCAATTTTCTATTGAATATGTTAATATTAAATAACTTGAAAATTTCCCACAAAAAGTGAGTATAAAACTATTTTTCTCCATTTTTCCTTGCTAAAAAGTGTTTGAAATTTATGAAAAACTTTCAGGAGAAAAAAATCTACTCCCTAGCTGAAAAAAAGCACGCCCACCGTCAAAAGAAACAGATAGAATTACAAAATCCTTTGGCAACTTTAAAGACACCATACTTAGACTACAAAATAAATAATACAATAATGACTTAAGTAGATGGTATGGTGTGGGTTGTTGGTATCAAATACAATGTTGGTACTTTTGTTTTACTGCTTCAATAAAATATCTGATTTCACACAAGTAGCTTAGCTTGAGTGAGATATCAAATACTCAGCTTCTAATTCAGCTTCTGCCAGAAAACATTTCAAGCTAACAGATATCTGGAAATATTAGATTTACAGATTAATGGTGCACCAACTTCTTTTTATTTATGGCCTGTCTACAGTACACTACAGTGTAGTATCAGAGTCCACTATACTGCTCTGCAATTCTAAAGCATCTTCCATCAACAATCTCAAGTAGCATAAAAATTTTAATACATCACAACAGCCTACCTGATCCTGACACTAGGACTACTAATGCGAGTTTGAATTATTGCCATATAATAGAGAAAGGGCTTGACATGAAACATAGCTCAGGCAGGTACGGCAGCACCAATTCACCATGGAAAAAGCACTTTTAGCTTTAATTTGTTTTATCAACCATACAAAAAACTTTAGTGGGCCTCTTACCTAGAAACTGATGTGAAAATTGTGAAGAACTTCTAGAGAGCATGAGTGTAACCTTATCAGGCTGTGGCAGGCATTTCAACACCCCCACCACCACCCAGTGCATATTGACAATCAATATTCCTGCTGCCTCTCACGTAACTTTTCAATAATGAATATACAAAAGACACCGAATTAAACACTGACCTTGCGCATTCAGAGAAATCTAATTCTAAAAAGCTATATTAATTTTAACTTGAGTATCCCTTTAAAACTATTGAAATTGCAATAAAAGCTTAATTTGCAACATACAAAACTGATATATGTATTGCAGAAGAATCTTTTTGTAACACAATTCTTTATTACTAATATATTTAAATACTGTCACTGCTTGCTAGCGCTGATTCAATATCATTTGTTTGAAATATTTCCTATTTCAAGGTACTAATAGAAATGATATCCTTACATTCTGCTGAAATGGCCAAGTTTTCCATCGTCTCCTTCGCCCCATGAAAATACCTTCCCATCAACAGTTAAAGCCATAGCATGCCGGCCACCTGCAAAGATTTAAACTGCAAGTTTCAAACAGTAAAGATTTATTTCTTCGCCCTCCAGTATGGAAGACCAGAATGTGCACATAGTCAACAGGGCAGCAGAAGTCAAGCAAAAGCCAAGAAACATCCCATTGGTGCTGCAATTTAATATAGTGCTACGCTCTTCACCCCGTAACTCTTTAATATATTCAAAAGCATTAATTTTCACATGGTCCACTGAGAAGGTGAAAAAACTTATTTTATAACTTTACTTTTTTTAAAAAGTATCCAGGGTGAACATTTTCCCTCAGTGAAAACAAATCGCTTAAGTAACTATTTTCCAAAGTGAAAGAGTTAGCTAACATTTTTAATAGGAAAATATTTCCACTGGATTGACCCAAAAATTACACTATGAAAAATCAGAAATTATTCTGAATTTAACTTTCAGAAAGATACCACAACTTTATAGGTCAAAAAAATTAAGAGACTAAATTCACAGATTTCTATGGCCAGATGGGATCATCAGATCATCTAGTCTAACCTCCTTCACGGAGGCCATAGAATTTCAGCCAGTACTCCTGTATTAAAGGCTCTATTCTATATCCTCTGCACTAGAACAGTGCACAAGAGACTACTTTCATTTTAAGCTTAAGTACATAATGTTTATGTTCCCACGGAGAAATGTAAAGAATCAGTACCTGAGTGAACAGCCACCTTCTTCACTACATAATTACTGAGAGCTGTAATCTGTCGGGGAATAGGTACAGTTCCACTGGATAGGCCTAAACCAAGTCTTCCATTAGTGGCTTCTCCACAGGCATACACTTTGCCCTCTACAGTTACTAAAAGAAAAAAGGTTTTAAATTTCCATTAATAAAAAATTCACAAATGAGAATTTATTCCTACCTCTTAGAAAATATTTTTACTTTTTATTTTGGGGCTGGGAGGGATGGGAAACCTTGCACAGTTATCCTACCTGCAAAAAGGCTTTTGGATCCACCAGCTACCTGTACTACATTCAAGGCAGAAAGTGTTTCAGAGAATGAAGGAACCTTGATCTAGAGTGTTTGGAGAAGAGAGAGAGATTATTGGATAAAATCAGATTTAAAAGTCGTTACTTGTACAAGGCAACCAGTTCTTTGCAGTGAAGTTCTAGTATGATAAACTGATTTATCTAATTTAATTAACCAGTGATTAATAAAATTGTATTTATTAGCTTTTCAGTGGCACTCACTACCCCATTATCTGGACACCTCACAGATAACCAATTAGTTAGTTAATTGAAACAGATCAAGTGCTTAAAGCAAGGGAAGAGTGTGTTATATAAAACGAAGATAAATAAGTAACCACCACAAGGAAAAGGTGCAGTAGGATATATAAATTGTTGGGTTTTTTTAAACTATAATTTTCTTGAGTAAACAAACTCTAAATGTCAATCAGCGTATCGGAAATCAACATATATGAGCACATTGGCAGAATTTATTTTCTCTGTATCCTTTAAATTGCAGTTAATCCAAAAGTAAAGTTCCATAACGATATGGATTAGCTGTAATCGGAAAAACAGTGACAAAGTAACCTATACACCCCTTCATTACAATTAAGTCTTTTGTCAGGCTGACTTTATATAAACAAAGGCTGACACTTTTCCAAGTGTTCATCATTAACATACACCTCTACCTTGATATAACGCTGTCCTTGGGAGCGAAAAAAATCTTACCGCGTTATAGGTGAAACCGTGTTATATTGAACTTGCTTTGATCCACAGGAGTGCGCAGCCCCGCCCCCCCGGAGCACTGCTTTACCACATCATATCCAGATTTGTGTTATAACGGGTGGTGTTATATCGAGGTAGCGGTGTATATTAACATTAGGAATATCTCCCTATATTAGTGAAGTAAATATTTATTTACTGATATGCAGCTAAAAAAAATCTTGTGTTACTAAAAGGACTTCTCTATTACAATTAATGAAAAAAAATTCTGAAGGATAATTGATAAAACATAGTGAAAGGCTGAGGGTTTGCATTTGGTTTTTGTTATGGCAGCTTATCCTTACCACAAAAAGAGATGCTGTTTACTTTTAAAAGGTTTCTGGCTTCTGAAACTTTCAAGTTTTTATATTTTATTTTCCAACTAATTTTGTCTTTCTCTACGGCTTGATCCAAAGCCCACTGAAGTCAAACAGAAGAATTCCATTGACTTTAATGGCAACTGGAATCAGGATCCAACTGGGGAAAAAATCATTTCTCCCCCAAATTGTATTTCTAAATTGATAAGTTATGTATCTGTGCACTGGCATCAGTGTCAACTATAATATGAGTAACTCTGGGAACTGCATTTGTTATTAACTGCTTACTTTGGAATGGACAGAGAATATAATACTTTTGTAGATTTTTACAATCCTATATGAACCTCTGCAAACAAACAAGTAGATCAATTTTTTTATTCTTATTTTAAAATAGGAGTGTTCCTTTTACTCAACTGAATTTTCAAAGTAATGACATCTTTAAAGGATTAAATAGGTTACACATTTCTCACGTTAAATCATACTGCAGACTCCTCAAAAAAACCAAACAGGTGTGTAAAGGGAGAACTTGAGTGCCAGGTTGAGAAGATGCACTTACTTGAAACTTCCCCTCAAATAATTTTTCTCATTAAAATGGATTATACTAGTAAGGGTCAGTAATTCATTTTCTTTCTTTGGATCACTGAACCAGCACCACTGTAAAATTGTGAGTTTCCTGGTGTAGAAATAATTTGTACTGACCTACAAACTAAGCATCTCTGCAACAATCATTTCTACGGTACACGATTGCAAGTTATTGACTACTACGATCTTTCAGAGTTAAAAGTATAATCTTCTAGCCTTTGAAAGCTGGAGTTTAAAGTGAGAAGTCACCAGCTTCAAGAAGGCAGCTCCTAAAAATCAAACTGGAACTGAAAATGTAATTTTAAAAGCCAATTTCTCAATCTGCCAGTGACAGAAATTTGAATGCTTTTTTAGCCCTGGAAAGTCATTATGTCTAGTCCTCGAGGGGTTTGATAATGGACCTTAAAAACTTTGAATTCAGTGTCTGGTTTATTAACTTTGTCAGAGATTTTGTGTTTTACACAAACACTTTTTCAACAAAGACGATACCTTAGAACCCTTTAGTCCTCCCAACTGATCTTTGTCATTCAGTCCCCAAACAAAAACTTTGGTTCTTATAGTAGCTGCTGATTCCAGCCCTGCCATCTTCTTCCTGACAAGACTGGGTACATTGACAAAAATAGAAAAATGTCAGCTCCACAGCCTATATACTGTGACATTTGATAAAATATAAAACACAGGTCAAGGTTTAACAATCTGTTTTACATTTTGAAATGTAAATATTCTCTCTTTGTGAAATTAAACTCAGTGTAGCTTCAGAGTTGTGATTTTCTGAGATCACTATGTTAACTTTATACCTGCTATAAAAGAAATGTTTTAATAGTTTGCTCAGTGAAAGTCCTTTAAAAGTGCAAGAAACCCACAGAACTGCAGGATTCTACATTGTATATTGGACATATCATACAGTTAAAGCCACTACTCTGAAACTACTCATAAATGGAGTTTTAGCTGTTTTTAACAAATCAAAGCATTTTTCAGCATGAGGCGGCAAAATAAAAAACTATGAAAAAATTGTTATCACTGGATAGGAAAGTATCACATAGGAAAGACAAAAGGTATACATCAACTAATGTCTTAATTGTAAAACTTGTTGAAACTAGAGCCTGGGTGTTTTCTTTTCTCTAGTACACAATAAAATAATCCAGTCGTTTGAGTTGCACAGCCAGTGCTGACATTCTTCTAGTTTAAGGTTAAGATAGTAAGTTTATTTTTTCTTCCAGTTCCCTACCTCCCAGTATTGGCTTTATCATCATCCTCTTCCTCATTATCAGAAGCAAGGAAAGGGACTGCAGCCAAATCTTCATCCTCTGCCCGGATACGCCCCAGTATGCTAAGACCATGTATTTTGCAATCTATTCCAGAGCTTCTGCACTGCTTTATAGCAATCTCAATATACCTGTGATACTAAAGAAGAAAGAAGTAATTGCAATCTTTCGGGTCTATAAGTTTATGGAACATGGAGAATTTAAGATATTTGCATTGCTGAGTTCCGTCTGTTTTAGAAGTTGATTCTGTAAGATAAATCAAAGGTCCTAGTTTTCTGCCCTATTTAGGTGGCAATTTAATGGATATGGATGTTCTCAGCATGATTGAAGTTTGCTATTAGACTATTTCATTTCTGGGAATGATCTCACCTCCAATCTACCACTAATATTGTGCTTTTCTTGCAGCAACTGGCCACAGTCCAGATTTGTCTCCGGAGGCTGAAGAATAGCCACTCCACTTCTGCCACCGAGCAGATGAGTACTTCCAACCATACCTTTGAAAAAAACCTGGTACATGTATTGTTTGCTTGGTTCTGAGGCATTGGCTTTTAAACTGAAAACCTATAATTTCACTGGTATGTACTCGTAAGACTAGTAATTGTACACATGGACAGTGATTATGAAAAAGCCAATGTTGTGGTTAATTATAAGCACCAACATATTGGGAAAACAAAAAATCAAATATAATAATGCAATAACCAAAAGGTACACATGGACACTTCTTACAGCAAGATACATTTCCAGTTTGACCATCTGAGAGCTTCTCCTCAAACTTACCTCTATACAATCACTAAGAAGAGGCACCGTGGTGTCCGCAGGGTTAATGTTGATTGTCTTTAGCTCTATAAGGTTATTTAAAGAATTCCCACCTGTAGAACATTGAAATAAACTGATTTTAAAGGCCATGTACCAACAACACACTTAAATACTACGCCTATCTGAACACTTTACCAAGTTAAATAATCAATATTTGAGCATTAAAAAAAAGTGTGTTAAAAAAACAACCTACTTTTGAATACAGTTAAATTTCATGTACCTGAAACCACAACAAGAGAGGGCATGTAGCTGCTGTCTGCAGGATCAACTATCATCTTCAGTCTGTGGACAAGTACATCAGGGAAAATCTCTAAACGAATCCAGTGCTAGAAAATAAGTGGTCACACATTCAATGAAAATCCCCTTGACCACAAAATAAAAATAGTTAACTTACTGTTATTTATCTATATAGCCAGTACTTTACTATAATTCAGAAGAATTACAAACAATTGAGAAGAATAAATCTTAGCAAACTTAAAAATCATATTTAGAGCGGAACACATACATCTAAATATAAACTTTAGACGAACTGTATTTGTAACATTGAGATGACAGATGATGCATAAAAAAACTACAAGATGCACTACAAGCCTTTAAAAAAACAAAACAAAAAAAAACAAAATACTGTGTGCCAGAGTTGGCATAGCATTCAGAAGTATAGCTCAAGCTTGCCTTTCCTTGTGAGCCAGAAGACTGCCAACATTGTTCACTGCCATCAATCAAACGTGAAGCCTGATTCACAGAAGACGACACATTCAAATTCTTAACAATTCGTGACCAGTCATCCAGTAGCATTCCTCGCTGACTACTATGATGTCTCTTCAGCTGTTTTCCAGAACGCCCACAAAATACGGGAGACTGACCTATTTAGTTCAAAAAGTTATACTATAAACCATATATTGTGAAAGAAAATTACATTTTATAAAAAAAATACTATGACAAGAGCAAACATTCAAATCAGACTTCAAAATACATACATAGTTATCAGATAGACTATTTAGCCCAAAACATATTTGGAAGTGAAGCATGAGGATTTGGTCATGTTACTCCCATTAAAAGGGCACAACCTGAAGTGTAGTTCTTTTAAAAAGGAATTAAAAATAGTTTCAAGCACTACACATATCCATGAGTCCTCATGCCCATTTTTGTGGTAGTCACATTTTCTTTTTTTTTTCCCCGATCTTCTCTGGTGTTGGATGTATGTTGTATGTCTGACTGTCACAAGATGAACCCAACTACAGGCCACTGAGGTGCCAACTTCACCAATGGAAGAAAGGATCTGAGAATCCCCTTCAAAATTCTGGTTGTTGTAGGGTGCATGAAGATTGTACAGTTATCCACTGGAGTATCGAAAGCACTGTCTGCTGCTAAATGAACTCAAAGGGAACTGAACAAAAACCCAAAGACTTATGGGTAAGTAGATACTCTAAGATAGCATTGATTCCGGTGGAGTCCAGATACAAATTGCTTTGATGGGTCCAAGCAGAGAAACGCTTCCATTTAGGTAAGTAACAGATTCTTGTAGACTTCTACTTTGGTTAAGGATGAATTGCACCCTCCTGGAACACAAACCTTCTATCTCCAATGCCCATCCAAATACCAGGCTCTGAACTGAAGCTGTCCTGGACTGGAGTGTGTGGCCTTGCCCCTGTGTTGCATTAGAAGGTCTGGCAATATGGGGATGTTCTTGGATGGTCACACTGAGAGCTTTAACAGATCCACGAATCAGAACGGTCTTGGCCAGCTGCGTGCAATCACAACGACTCCAGCTCTGTCTTGGAGGAACTTCTGTATAACCAAAAGAATTGGAGGGAGGCACACTACAAGCGACCCTTCCATAACATCAGATGGGTATCTCCAAATGAGTCTTTGCCCAGGGCTGCTGTGGATCAATACTGAGGAAGTTTTCTGTTCACCTGTGAGGCAAGAGGGTCCCAGGCTGCCATTCCCCACTGAGCAAAGACATTGTTGAGAACCAAACTGTGAATTACCCATTTGTGACTTGCGTAAAAATGTCTGCTCAGGTAGATTTTGCATCCCTGGTAAGTATGCAACTGATCGGATTATGCAATGTTTGATCCACCAATTCCAGAGGATGACTGCCTCTATGCCAGAGGTGGGCAAACTACAGCCCGCAGGCCACATCCAGCCCGCGGGACTGTCCTGCCTGGTCCCTGAGCTCCCGGCTGAGGAGGCTAGCCCCCAGCCCCTCCCCTGCTGTCCCCCCTCCCCTGCAGCCTCAGCTCACTGCACCGCCAGCGCTCTGGGCAGCGAGCTCCTGCCGGGCAGCACGGCGGCATGGTTGGCTCTGGCCAGATGGTGCAGCTTCCAGTTCTGCCGCTATGAGCGGCATGGTAAGGGGGCGGGGAGTGGGGGGTGTTGGATAAGGGGCAGGGAGTCCAGGGGGGCAGTCAGGGGACAGGGAGCAGTTGGATGGGGCAGAAGTTCCCGGGGGGGGAGGGCAGTGGACAAGGGGGTTGGATAGGGCGTAGGAGTCCCGGGGGCCATGTCAGGGGTCGGGGTCTGGATAGGGGTCGGGGCAGTAAGGGGACAGGGGGGATTGGATAAGGGTGGGATCCCAGGGGGGGCAGGGGACAAGGAGCAGGTGGGGGGTTGAATGGGTCGGGAGTTCTGAGGGGGGCAGTCAGAGAGCGGGAAGTGGGAGGGGGCAGGGGCCAGGTTATTTGGGGCAGCACAGCCTTCCCTACCTGGCCCTCCATACAGTTTCACAACCCCGATGTGGCCCTCAGGCCAAAAAATTTGCCCACCCCTACTCTATGCACACAAAGAGAGATCTTGTTCTCCCTTGCTTGTTTATATTAATCACTATTGCCATATTGTCCATCATTATCCAAGCATGTTTGGACTGGATGAGTGGGAGGAAGGCACCGCAGGCCCCACACACTGCCCTGAGTTCTAGTAAGCTGATGTGCATTCTGGACTCCCAGAATCCAGACACTTTGTGACATATGATTGCCCATGCGCACACCACTACTCAGTGGAAGGCACCAGTAACAATGGTTGCCTCATTTGTTGGTGTGAGAAAAGGAATCCCTACCTGAACCTTCTCCGGTTTTGTCCATCAGAGAAGAGAGCTTAATACCTTGGGCATAATTGTGACCTTGTCCTTTATGGTGCTCTTCTCTTGTGAGTACATAGTGGGAAGCCACGCTTGTAGGCATTGAAGATGAAGTCTGTGTCCATGTGTGCATGAAGCCATGTGGACAAGGAGGGAAAGACAAGTTCCAATTCAGTCCTGTGTCTGATAGTGAGCTGGTGTACAAGAATGCTTGTGACCTAAAAATCTTTCAAGAGGTAGATGTGTTCTTGCTGTAGTCAAGTCTAATGTCACTCCTACGAAGTTTATGCACCCTGTGAAGGACAATGTGGATTTTTCGTAATCGAGGCAGACACTCAGAGAAGGTAAAAGACTGAACTGAACACAGGTTGCTCTGTGGATGTGAGAAGACAGTTGTCAAGGCACTCAAAGACTAAATTCTTTTCTTCTCATCCAAGCAGCCACCACTGAAAAAAACTTTTGTGAACGCCCTTTGTGCTGTGGCCAGACTGAAGGGGAGAACTCTGAATTGGTCATGGTCAAAAAGGAAATTGAGGAACATCCAGTGGGCTGGGATGGACATCTATAGGAAAAAGTGTCTTTCATGTTGAGACACGAGCCATGTGCCCTCCTCTAACAAGGAAATTATTGACACCACAGATATCATGCAGAATTTTACTTACTGGATAAACTTGTTTAAGTGAAGTAGATGGAGAATTGATCTCCATCCTCCATTCCTCTTGGGGATTAAGAAGGAGAACAGAATCCCATGGTGTTGAATTGGAACCTTTCCTATGTCTCCCGTGAGGAGCAGGAAGTTCACCTCCTGTTATAAAATCTCCTTCTGAAAGTGGTCCCTGAAGAGGAACTGAAAAGGGGGTTTGTGGGCAGGAGTTACCACAAAGTTAGTTTATTAGTCTGTGGTTAGGGCCTTCCAGTTTTTGGAAAATTGGGTAAGACGACAGCCAAACATCTGAACAGAGGAATGAAAAGGCATAAATAAAGGGACACGGGTCTTGACAGTCCCATAAAAAAAACCTCTTCACCTGGGGGTTAGAGTATGAAGTGGCGGTGGATGTTGCAGAAGCTGGGTTCCTGGGTTTACATATCCTCTGTGTCTTGCATGGTGGCTCCTGAGGATGTTAATGATAAAGGCACAGATGTAGCACCTAAGACCCCACTCAGGCCTCTGAGATGGTAGTGGTTTTGGAGCAGCTTCCACTTATCCCTTCTGAAGAATAGTGTACCTTCTCCATCCACACAAAGGATACACAGATGCTGATCCCTCTATATTATGGTTCTGTATTAGCTCCCATCACCATAGTAACCAACTGCTTCTTAGTAGAGGTACTTTGAAGGCCTCAGGTCACTCTCTCTCAACTGGTTCCCCATAGGAGAACTAGTTCAGGAAAGTCAGATCCCTCTGGAGACCTTGTCTTTTAATGAGTCACCTGTCCTTTCGTGTGCACTGGATATTAGTGATTATCAGCAGAGAATCTGCTTTAGCCACCTCCACATCCACACCAGGCCTGGAAATGTGAAGGAGGGAAAAATCATATGTCATTAAACATTAAGGTCTGGCTGACCTGAGAATCAGAAGGAGAAAGGCAAAGTCAAACGGTATGAGATCAGACAAACTGGGAGAAAGGGGGAAAAGAAAAATCTAAAAAGAAAAGAACTCATTGTAGATCCCAGTAGTAATATTAATCAGGAACAGAGGAGCTCAGAACTGCTCTGTGTGCCTATTCCTGCTTCAGAAGCAAAGTATTTTAGTGGATTACCAGCTGACTGGTCACTGGGAGGGGTGCCCTTGCTTCTCAGACCTCTGAATAGTCTCCAGACCATGCAGAGGAATAACTTCCATCCATTTTTAAGGTCACAATCTTGTTCTAGAGCAATTAAGGGCTGAGCTGGCATGCTCCTTTTGAAGAGGAACTGCAAAAAACCTAGGTGCACTAACTTTATCTGATGTCATGAAGGAGCTATAGATGTGTTTGGATTGGCAGTGGAGGGCAGTAAGATAAAGTCATTATTTCATTTTATTCCCCCCCTCTAGTTGCAAACTCAATTCTGACATAACAGAGAGTAACTGTCACTTAACACTACTTTAAATATCATTTAGCACACAAATAAGAGCCATTTATAAATTTTTACTTGGGATCCTATCAAAATTAATCATGCAGAATTACCCACAGAAAAGCTTAAAGGGGCATTCTGATGCATTCAGTATTGAACTGCAACATAAGGTCCTAATTTGTACTAAACAATTAGTTTCCTAGTAAGCTAGTTACAATGTTAAACTTCCTAATGTAATAAAATTAAGCCTAAAAACATGATTTCAAGAAGTATTTAATGCATTTTAAATTGTCAGCAATTTCTAGTTTTGAAATATACCTGGTTCATTTATTCTGCCGAAAGTATGCCGGGTGTTATGCTTTCTGGTTTTGAAACAGGTTTCACAAAAGTCAAAGTCATCACAGTTTCTACATTTGAACCTAGGCCCATTGATAGGAAACATCTGACAGCCATCACACCTGATTTTAACAAAGAGACAATTAATATGGTTGATCTAAAAAAATTATAAGATATATTATATTGTTACACAGATTCTCATGGCACAGAATTTATTGTAACAGCATTCATAAATGAAGACGTTTCTTTATTCCTTCCCTCCACAGTCCCTTCAGCTTGTGGACAAAACTGCACACAGTGTCTATTATACTTATCTAAGAAATTTCAGTTATAATAGTAAAGTTATATACCAAGTGGTTCAAGAAATGATAGAAATGAAAACTAACTTACGTGACCCCTGGATGAATGCTGGGGACCAATTCCATTTCTGACAATAAACCAGTCCAGTGAGACTGCTGAGGGAAGTCTACGATGACATCTTTTCCATTGGCACTAAAAGCTGTGACATGCAGAGACAGATAATTTTGTGAAAAAATCTAAAAAATTAATTAGAAGTGGCTACAGTCTACTAGCCAAAATTGCTTTTTATAAGCAATTCCTTCTAGGAGGTTAGCATTTATTTCAGAATGCATCTTTATTCCGATGGAATCATCTCTCTAGTCGCAGTAATCAAAAAATAAAAATCATTTAATTGTTTTGCCAGCTTTTACTTATTTAACATTTGCACTGTGGCCTACCTTTGTTCCTTCATGACATTACTTGAAACAATAGTTGTGTTACCTGTTTTTCCTAATGCACACATTAACTTGCACAGTTTAGGAATTTTATGAGCTTCTCAAAGGAAAGAAACGGCACGACTATGCTTGGAAGGATTAAATTTGTATCAGTAAATATCAGTAAAGGTCAATTTCACTGTACACATACAAACCAACAAAAAAAATTATTTCCATCAATTATCAAAATATACTGATAGGCAAAGAAAGAAAAATGCTGCTTGAGAACTTAAGAGTTTGATTTAAGGATATTTACTTTGTATATTTTGACATGATGTTGACAATTTGTGTTTTAATGGTTATAAAACTAACATTTTGAATCTCAAAATCTACTCTCATTAAGTATTTGTCTGACCCTCTCAAAATTTCCCACAACTGAAAATTTGATAAAAATAGAAAAAAAATGCTTAAATTTATAACTTTGCCACAACTGTGAAAATTTAAATAGATAAAATCAAAAAAATCTAAAACATTGTTTTTTTTATAATTTCAACGGATATCAAAAACAAATTCTGTCAAGCCACTTTTATGATATTAGTCATATTTTATCCTTTCACATAATCTAACCTTCCTATCTGTTGTCTCTTTATCATGTTGTCATCCACTTCTATAGGCAGAAGTCAGACAAGATCTAGCTCCTATTTTCAACTTTTCCCATAATGAGAAGTCTCGCTTAAAGAGAAAAAATATTTCTGGCTCAATATGAAGGAAGTTGTACAGCTATTTCTAAATAACTCAAGAACCAGCTGTGACAATATGAGGAATCTATCTATATGCGACTTATAAATTCTGGTTGATATTATGAAATTGTTGTATCATGGAATACCTCTATGTGGATATATAACCTGCCAATTGCTGACAGGGACTGAAGGACACCTCTGCCAGACCAGGGACAATAGTTGGTCATTAAACTTTAAATGGTTGCTTATTCAGGTAAAAACGTCTTAGGAACAATGCGTTGGCTGAAGTTGGGAGAAGGTAGTTCCTCCAACTCAATATGCAGGGAGGAGAGTGGAAAAATCACAAGCAGCAGAACAAAGAAAGTAGTTGTAGATAGGGGGAAAAAGTCAAATGACTCAGACAAAGGAAACTTTGGGAATGAGACCAGGCATGCTTCTGTAACAATGATGTCTTGTTTACCTGTGAAGACCAGCCAAGGTCAGAGAAAGTTAGTTGATGTATGGAGGAACAGAGACTCCATGGATTCTGAAGGAAAGCCATAAGCTGCAGGAGAGGGACCCCGGACACCCCAGAGGGCTCTGCCCAAGTCCAAAGAAATGGAAGTTACTTACCTGGAACTGGAGGTTCTTTGCAATACGTGGTCCCTATCTGTATTCCATTGCGGGTACACATGCGCACCATGTGCCTGAGTCTAGAATTTTCTGCAATTAGCATCCATTGTCCCGTATGTGTGTCGTAGTTCTCCTCATTCTCCCAACCAAAGCCATAAAGGGCAGTGTGGGCCAATGCCTCTCCAGTTTCGCGTATTTACCACAATTCAAACAATCTGCAGCGGAGAGTCGGTAGCGGAGTACAAGATGTGTGGTCCCTATCTGAAGAAACTCCAGTTACAGTGGAGCAACCTCCACTACTTCAAGAGATGGTCCCTTATGTGTGTTCAACACATGGGAGATTAACAAGCAGTAGACAGACAGGGGGTAGGTGAAAGGATGCAAGTGATAGCTGACTGTAGTACCACTCACTGGACCAGAGCATAATGTCTCGTGAAAGTACGCAAAGAGCTCCAAGTAGATGCTCTTCATATCTTTAGGAGTGGTACATCTCTCAGAGATGCAATCAAAGTAGCTTGCCCTCTAGTAGAATGAGCCCTCAACCTACTCCTGGGGGAATTCTGTGCCATTGCGCATGCCGAATTTGCGAAGAAATTAATGTTTTTTGCACAGAGTTTCCTTTTCCTCCCACAGAAATGGGCTGACGAGTTGCTGGCTGCCAGTAGGGGTTGTTGGACCCGGCAGAACCCAGCTTGAAATTAGAAGCCACTGCTAGGAGGAGGGGGAGAAGGAGCTGGAGGGTTTCCAGCAGGTGCGGTTCTCAGCATGCCCTGAAGGAAAGAGGCAGAGTGCAGGAATCTCCGTCAAGCCTGGGACACAGCATCAGGCTCTCTCTCCCTCTGGATCCCTGGGCTCTAGATGGGAGAGGGTGCAAGTGGCTCTGGAGAGGAGCAGCAGCTGGGGTCTGGGGGGGAGGGGGAGAGGTGGTGCGGGTGTCTGGGCTAGGGGGTGCCCTGCAGCTGGGTTCTGGGGGCAGAGGATGTAGATATCTGGCCCCTCTGCTGGGCACTGGGGGGAGGGGATAGAGAAACAGGAAATGGGTTATCAAAGGGGTTTCCTTAACTCTCTACTGGAGGAATTTTGTCTCTGTATGGTTACAGACAGTTGCTGATAGGTATTTTGAAATAAATTACCAAAATAATTGAAACTGGCGTGATTATATAGTGTTATTTTGACAAATAAAATATGCGGAATTTTTAAGGGGGGGGGCAGAATTCCCCTAGGAGTACCTCAACCCCTCCGGAGGGGGAATACAAGCTAGTTGGTAATAGAGTAATACAACCTGAGATTCATTCTGAAGTCTCTGCATCAGTATAGCTTGACCCCTTGATCGCTCTACTATGGACACAAATAGTTTAGGTGTTTTTCGAACATTCTTTGTTCTTTGTAGATAAAAGGTCAAAGTCCTCTGGACATCCAGAGAATGCAGCCATCTCTCTTCATCTGAGGCATGCAGTTTTGGAAAAAATACTGGTAAGTGGATTAGCCTGACTGACATGAAACTCGTAAACTACTTGAGGAATGAATTTAGAGTGGAGTCATAACAAGACCTTTTCTTCATAGAAGGCAGTATATGGTGAGTCAGCCATGGGTGCTTCCAGCTCACTGACTCTACTGGTTGACATTACAGCTATTAGAAAGGCCACCTTCATGAACAGATAAATCATAAAGCATGTGATTAAGAGGCTTAAAGGGAGGTTTAGTGAGAAACGACAGATCAAAACTGAGGTCCCAGTCAGATGTGAACTTCACTAATGGTGGAAAGCATCTGAGAATGCCCTTCAGAAATCTAGTTGTGTCAGGATGAGTAAAAGTTGTATCCACTGGAGGATGGAAAGCGCAGATAACTGCTAAATGCACTTGCAGAAAACTGATCGTGAAACCCTAAGACTGAAAAGATAAGTACATACTCTGTTAGCAGGGCAACAAGAGGAGCTGAGCCCAAGAGGAGAAACACTTCCATTTTGCTAGAATTCCAGGATGCATTATGGAATCCCACAGGGTCCAAATGCCTTGTGCGTTCACCCATGTCAGCACCCCAACCCAGGAGGGAGGTGCAGCTAACGATGGTTGCCTCAAGAGTCAGTGTGAAGAAAGGGATCCCTACCCGAACCTTCTTTGATTTTTGCATTAGACAAGAGTCTAAAACCCTGAGTGGAATTGGAACTTTGCCATTTATGTTGCCCTTCTCTGATGAATACATGGAGAGAAACCTGTCTGGTAGTCAACAAAGATTAAGCCTGGCAAATGGTGTTGTGTGTGTGCATGAGGCGAAGTGGCCAAGGAGGGAAAGAAATTCTGATTGATGTTCTGGGTCTGAAAGTGACTTGATGTCTGAGAGCACTCGGGGCCTGAAACCTCTTGCTGTGCTCGAGTACAATATCTCACGGGTTTCAATGTGAATTTTTCACGATTGATCCAGACACCTGCAGAAGGCTGAGCAGAACACTGGTTACCCACTGGACTTTCTCATAGGAATTGCCCGTCAGATGCCAGTCATTCCACATCCTCATGAATTCTGGCGGGGAAAAGAGCAGCAGGTGCTGCAATTGGCAGAAATATGAGCCTCACCCAGGCAATTGAGGCAACATTGATATTCATCAATCACCAAAAAGGAGCGAGGGCAGGAAATACAGTTTTTGAATCTCAGGACCCTGGACATAATTCAAGAGCTCTCAGGGGAAAAAGTTGCCAAGAAGAAAACGTGGGAAAGCACTATCTAACTATACTATGCTGGACTATATTATAAAGACTACTAAAACTACAAAAACCTAATTATATACAATATTTTACAGCAATGACAGTATAAAAAAGAGAGCCAAAGACACCAAAGATTCTGACTCAACCCATAAAGTAGTAAGAAGGAACTGGAGATGCATTGGCCTGCACCACCTTTTATGCCCTCGGTTTAGAGCACAAGGAGAGCTACATTGCATGTGCGAGCCAACAGATGCTGGTTGCAAAAAAATTCTGGACTCAGGCACATGGTGCGCATGTGCATCCCACGTGTGGAATACACACAGGGACCATCACTCAAAGAACTCTGAAGTAGATGAAGAAACAGATAGGAAAATGTGTATAACTGTGTTTATTATTTAGTCTAGAGCTCTGTATTGCTCATGAGGCTAAGTAAAGAGTAATGATGTTTAGAATCCTGTGCAAAATCTACCTGTGTATGTGTCTGTTGGCTTTCACTGTCACATGCCCATGAAGAGTTAAATTGTAAACCCTGAGCACCTATATGACATGAGTTCTGGCTGTGTGTTCTAAAGCTCTGAGGAGTCAGCACGGGTCCCAAGGGCTAGGTAGTTGGACTACAGGATCTCGTTTCTCAGAAGAGGTGCTAGACAAAGGATCTGCACCTTCAGAGAGCGTGCCTTCAGACCCCAGCCAGGGGCAGTGCCTTGACTCTGTTCAGGCTCAAGAGGCTTCAAGAGCGCACAGGTCCTACTGAGGTGGTCTCCAAACACAACAGCCTAGTGAGTGTCCACAGCTGGGGAAGCTCTACTAGAGCTGGGTGTGAGACACCACCACACACCAGTTCTAATGTGTAAAAGTACCTTTGAGAACGCAGATCAAAGTATTAACAAAAAGGGGACAGAAGAGCATTTGTGTTTCCAGCTTACACTGGACAACAACAAAAAGTCTCTATAGTCTCTTTAATCATTATACAGTCTTCCGCAGAGCAATATCAGCTGCTGCTGTGCCAAAAGTTTCTCTTCCTTTCATTTTATAAAGCAAGAATAATATTCATATAGTTTAAAATGTGTAATTTTTTTTTCTCATTTTTGGAAGTCTACATTACCTTTTACAACCCCCACGCTCCTATGAGTAACAGATCCCCATTTGTATTTAGGTGTCGTAACTGAGGTTTTCACATGCACTTTGTCGCCAATCTTAATGTGAGAAGGAGAACTCTGTGGTGGGAATCCTATAAGTTTAAAAAATAAGCACGTTATTTTTTAAGCTTGCATTCTCCTTTGACATACTGTACAGATACTTACTAGACCAGTGGTCCTCAAACTGTGGGACACACCCTCCAAATGTTTGGGGGGGGGGGGGGGAGAAGAGGGTTGACATACAGCGGGCCCAGGCCAGCCCCTATGGGGGCTGGGGAAGGAGTGCCACCAGCCCTGCTGTGCTGCCAGACGAGCTCAGACCCCAGCCACAGTTCCATTTCACCCCCAGCCCAGCTCCATCCCCAGCCACAACTTCACTCCAGCCCCAGCCAAAACCCAGCTCTGGCCCCAGCCACAGCTCCACCCCACCCCTTGCTCTGCCCCCATTCCCTCTCCACCCCCAGGCCAGTGCTGCCTCTAGCCCCAGCTCCTTCCCATACCCAGTTCTGCTCCTCACTCCACCTTCAGCCCAAGCTGCTTTGCTGAGCCAACTGTGCAGTAATGGAGCGAGGGCATGGACAGATTCCATTGCTGGTAAGGGGAGGCGCAGCAGGAAAAGTTTGGCCACCACTGTACTAAACAGCAGTTAATGAATATTCAACTCACCTATAAGCTCAACGTGGATATATCTGACCCAATAAGTGCCACCCTTTTGTTGCCAATCACATTGCACATTGAGGTCATGTAGTCCATCTCGATCCAATTTAATAACTTTACCTACATCTCCTTCACAAACTTCCTCATAGGTCCTGCAGCATCTAACCATCATCCCCACCTAGACAAAACAAGATCATAAAATCTCATAAAGCCTGCAGTTAAAGGAGCGTTTAGGGAAAAGTAACATTCCACACAGCTTTCACCACCACGCTTACCTGAATGTTCTCTCGTATATACACAGCATAATCATCATTACTTAAGAAATCAGCTCGTTTCTTGTATGTTTGGCTCTCTGTAACAACAGCACCACTAGACTGTAAAAGAACACATGCAACAAAAAGAAGGAAGTTTTAAAAGTGTGTAGTTGCTTTCAGTGGAGAGAAATAAGCACATTGCAGGGACAGTGAAGATAAAGAACACGGAAACAGGATAACTCTGTGATTCAACTCACAGAGGGCTAGCATTTACGGTCTGCTGCACTTGAGACTGTGGCTTAGTACCCAGAATCAGTGGGAAAGCTGAGTAATAGCAAGTTTCCAGGCCTCCTGAAACAAGCCAAAGAGTTACTATTACAAAAACTGCTCAAAAAACAAAGAGGGGGGAGGAAACAAGTCTTTTTAATTTAAGCCACCTACTAAATCTTGTTGATATATCTACATTTTTTTCCTCCATAAGTTTTTCCTGTGAAGAAATGGTGGGTGACATTTTGGTGACATTGTTTATTTATTTTACTCTTTGAGATTATAAATATGCTTTGTATTGTATACACTGTAATGTCCGGTTAGCAGAACCGACGTTAATAAATGGGGTCACACTACTCTTCTCAGGGAATTCTCTCTTTCAAGAGCTGAAGGCATCATCTAAAGAAAACATGGCAGGAAAGACTTTCATTTTCAGTGACAATTCAAGGAAAGTTATTGTTGTTTCAGCACTAAGAGTAAATGTTCTAAATGGCACATTAAAGGCAAATGTATAGAACTATAAACTTACTCAGGTTACCAATTCGGATAATTTACCACTAAATTCAGGGCTTATCGTCTTCTCAAATAGTATGCATCCTTTGCTATTGTGATTATGAAACCAATCACAAGCCAGTACATCTTAGACACAGGAATCTGAGGAAACCAAGAATACTGCAGATATTCCTCTTGACTGCTATTTACTGATATAACCTCTGATACACAGATTTAGGTTTCCTGGGAGCATACAGAAAAATAGTGCAATTCGTATTCAGAACTGCGATGGGTGACATTGTTAGTTTGATAGGCCACTTGATGGTCTTTGCCTTTGAAAACATAGTTTTTATAAACAAAAAAATTAAGTGATTTCACTTGTGGCTTTCAGTGCCATTCAAGTCATGCTTTGAGTAGCCAAAGTATCATACTTTTATTTTTCAGATCACTGGGGTAGGAGAAGGAGAGACACTTTAAAAATGTCTAAACTTCAAATTCAGTCAAGGTTGATGTAGTTTCCAAAATAGGCTAAACTGAACGTTTCTAATCATTCCTGAAGCCTGAACTATCTGACACACTGGTGACACTGAAATGCTTGTTAATGCACTAGCCAAGTGTGTTGTCTACTGTAAAAATTCACAAGTGTAGTCTCCTATAAGAAATATATGACCAGTAGTTATGGTCTACAGTTCAGTATTGAAGAAAAAAGCGAAGTGGAATGCTATAGATGCAGGTCTTTCAAAACTTAAAACTGTTGATGAACAGATTTGATGGGGGGTAGCATGACACCCTTACGCTATCCAAATTTGTAAGAAAAGGATATAATTACACATCTTGAAATCTATGTAGCATATTTTTAAATCAATTTTTGAATGACTGTAAATACTAACAATAGGACAAGCAGCCTCAGCTTCTTCCACATCTTCTACCATCTCCTCATCTGAATATTCATCAGACACAGTATCAGCATCTGAGAGATCAGTAATCTGGACATCAGGGTGATCCAACAGCCAACCAACCAAGGCTTCCACTCCTAGCAGAGAAAACAATGAGCCATCCAAATTAATATGGGCTTCTTTGGTATGTCATACAGAGGTTTAAATTCTCCATACTAGTATCATTTTAGTCTGTTAATTTCATGGCAATTATGTAAAATACCTGGTAATCCAGAAGCACTTCCAGAGGTCCCTGAGAGCGACTTCAGTGCAAATTCAATATTTTTCCTAGGAAATCCCATTTCCATAAGCTGAACTACAATAGGGAGGGGTGGAATGGGAGATTGCTTGCGTTTCTTCACTTTTGCAGGTCGGATATGCTGCACTGTGACGGGTGTTGTGGCCTCACTGGAGCTACAGTCTTCAAACAGTGGAGTGGAAGGATGAGTGGACTCCACAGCTAGATACTGGCACACTGCCAAAGCAGCAGCCTAAATGAAGACAAGTAAACACACACTGAAGTCTATGCAGAACTAGCAATCTACATGTACTGTACACCAGTAAATGTTCAGCTTCATTTACAGAATCTTTGAAAAATGAGAAGAGTATAAAATAATAGTCATCAATAGGAATTTGAATTAGAGTGCTCAGTAGAACGTTTTAAATGAGGAAAGAACACGGATTGTACCTCAAGCTCTTGTTTGTCAAATATTGCTTTCACAGGTGATGGCTGGGTAGCAGCTGTCAGAAGCTGCTGTAAGAGGATCATGGGAGGTTGAGGTCCTTCAGGAGACATATCTCCTATGTCAGGCGATGCAACTGCTCCATCCTCTGAAATAAACAAGTGAGTTTTAGTCAATAAAGTTACAATTAATATAAGGTAAATTATACTGAGTTAAAGTGTCTTGTGGATCAAATATACAAAGGAATGATGTCCACCACATTCCATCTCAAATTTTGGTGTACATTTAGAAGGAAGCATGTGCAATACAGCACATTTCCTGAACACAAACCTCAAAGGAGCTAAACTTCTAGTCAAACACTAACTTTACTACCATATCTAGAGCTAGTCTGGCAGAAGCCACTTGGCATAGTGGACATGCACTATTAACCTTGAATTCTTATCTTACCAGCCCTGACATTACCACCAAAGGAAGCATACTACGCTCTTGGAGAACACTTGGTATAGTTCTTGAGTTACCTCCCCCTCTGACTGATGGTAAGAGCATGTTTGATAGGGAGAGAGAGGGCTCCACCCAGAGTCTAACAAGAGGGAGAGTCATTAAAAGAATAGTCTATGACCCCAGAGATCACCACTCCTCCAAAAGAGTGCACTTCATTTTGACTGACTGGGTTTGGAGTCTGTACTTTTGAAAGACGTTCTCCCATCACTCCAGTAGTAGATGCAAGGAATTAAATATATACTGACTCAACATTTGGTGCCCAAATAATAATAGCTGATGTTATATTAGTAATAGCTAATAGCTGATGTTCTCTCAAACCAGTAATAGCTGATGTTCTCTCAAACCAGAAAAGACTACAAAGAAATATTAAATAAAATAGAGATCTCCCAGCATTCCATTTTCCCCATACTACTAATATAGCACTTGTTTCTACCTCTGACACATTAGAGGATATAAAATTTTAAAATGACATCAATCTGATCATCTTGCCTTTTCCAACATTCAGTTGAGTTTCAACATGATTTTAGCAGATGCTAGCACAGGAGCCACAGAACCAACAATCGTTACTCTATACAATCAGATAAATCTTTAAAACCCTGCTTTCAGGAGGCATAAAGAATTAATCTTCATTTTTTTGTAACTACTGAACAATCAGTTGCTAAAAAAATCAGTTAAGCAAAGTGAAAGCAAGATGATAATTAGAATTTTGTGATAAAGCTGGTTACCTAATTTATTAATACACCTCTACCTCGATATAACGCGACCCGATATAACACGAATTTGGATATAGCACAGTAAAGCAGTGCTCCGGGGGGGGGGGGGGGGAGAGGAGGGCGGGGCTGTGCACTCCAGTGGATCAAAGCAAGTTCGCTATAACACTGTTTCACCTTTAACATGGTAAGGTTTTTTTGCTCCCGAGGACAGCGTTATAGCGAGGTAGAGGTGTACATGTTCATTTCTTTTATTGGTTACTGAATGTTAATATTTGTAAAACCTCAGCAACTGCACAAAATACAGTAGAACCTCAGATACAAACGCCTCAGGAATGGAGATTGTTCATAACTCTGAAATGTTCATAACTCTGAACAAAATGTTATGGTTGTTCTTTCAAAAGTCTACAAGTGAACATTGACTTAATACCACTTTGAAATTTTACTACGCAGAAGAAAAATGCTGCTTTTAACTATCTTAGTTCGAATGAAACAAGCACAGAAACTTGTCAAATCTTTAATTTTAAAACTCTCCCCCCTCCCTTTTTTTGGTAGTTTACATTTAACACTGTACTGTACTGTATTTGCTTCTCCTTTTTTTGGTTATTGCTGCTGCCTAATTACGCAATTCCAGTTCCAAACGAGGTGTGTGGTTGATCTGTCAGTTCGTAACTCTGGTGTTCATAACTCTGAGGTTCGACTGTATATCCAAGTTTAAAATTTTAGAGTATCTTTCTCCATTGTGTTCCATAACCCAGTGAATTAAGAAGGGACATCTGGTGATGACTTGAGCAGTTCTCATCCACATGTTTAAGAGGAGCCGAATGAATTAAAGTGCAATAGACATTAGACTTCCTTTTCTCCACCATCCCCTAAAACCACTATTTTCTGCACTTAATTTCAATCCACAGTGTGTAGCTCCTCTTGAAGTAGAAAGAGGAACTGCTTAAGACATCAATCACCACTTTGAAGATGACAGAAGGAGCCATAACAAGAGTACAAATGTGTTTTATTTAAATTTTGGGGTAGCACTGAGAAGTGTTTACAAATTTAGTACACCTCTACCCCGATATAACGTGGTTGTGGGGAGCCAAAAATTCCTACCGCATTATAGGTGAAACGCCGTTATATCGGGGTAGCGGTGGCAGGGCTGCAGCGGTGATTTAAAGAGCCTGGGGTTCTGGCCGCAGGGAGCCCCGGGCCCTTTAAATCGCCGGCGGAGCCCCACTGCCGCAGTCCTGGTGTAGCAGCAGCAGGGCTCCAGCGGTAATTTAAAGGGCCTGGGGCTCTCCGCAGCAGCCGGAGCCCCGGATCCTTTAAAGTGCCGCCAGAACCCCGCTGCTACCGCGCTATATGCGAACCCGTGTTATATCAGGTCACATTATAGCAGGGCAGAGGTGTATTCAAACAAAAAAAATATTAAAGAATCATATTAAATATGTAAGAGTCATAAGTTAGGTGATCAACACTTTAGCATCCAAAATCTTTGCCTGCCTAATCTAGAAACAACAGGATAACACTTTCAGGACCAGTAAATATTTTCAAAAACTATTTCTAAATTATCATCTCTGAGTCTTTGAGGCCAAAAATCTGAGTTCCGTCCTCACACCACAACATGCAAGGTACATACTCATCAGGTATAGTTGCTGATTAACATCACACAACCCATAACCACACATATTAGTTACATTTTAAACTAGAGAGGACATTGAAGATGACATTTTATTTTGAAGACTAATAATCAGCAAGAGGTTAAATATTGCAAAGCATGTGGCTGACAGGATAACAAATTCATCTTGTACACTAAAAAGCTATACCTGTGGGAATCGATCCAGCCTCTTGTACAGCTGGTTGAGATAAGATCTGCCTTAATTTATCCTGGTGAGATAGCAGAGCTCGACCTGCTTTCAATATGTACAGTTTTAACTGTTGGCATCTCAGCAGATCCAAATCCACTTGACCTATCAAAAACGTTAAATGCCCATTAACCAGAAAGCAATAGTATTCAAAGTAACATAAGCAAACATTTATTTTTACAATCTAATGATCCCATCACAAAAATACATTTTTAGTACTGACAGTCGTGAATGGTAAGCTCACACAAGATGAAAGGACTAAAATATAAAAAGTTTAAGTGCATCATTATAAGAAACCCACACTGGACCTACTCCAGATGTCAATACAAAGACAGTGCCTCCCAGCTGTCATGCAGTTGGTGGACTTCAGGTTTGTCTAGATGAACAGTTAGTGGGTTGCAATCTGGGGTGCTATTCTACAGTGCACTAATGTATTGCACACCAAACACTTTTTGTATAGACGCCGCAACCATGCACTGATGTATGACCAATGCACAGTAGGAAATGTTTAGTGCACAGTAGCGGGATCCTCACACACAGCTATTGTGTATTTACACCACAGCTTGACATGCACTAAGTCACACACACACACACATACACACACACACACACACAGAGTTTAAAATGCAACAGATTAGAGCAGACTAGATAGATATCAGGTGCATCAACTATTTTCAGACAATTCAATACACAACAAAGACTCCAGCCTCAAACTACATTTACATCATAGACAGCAGCCATTCTTGCAGCCAAGATATAAACTGGATTCCCTCTACAGTGCATCAATGCACTTCCTTGAGTACTTGCATGTGTTTCTCCAACATACAACTCTTACTATCACTTACTCCAAAGTGGAGCATGAGCCTTCATATATCACTTCCTAATCAATGCTGACCATGTACAAAACAACTTTCCACAGAACTTCTGTACCTTCCTAATATCTATTTAATGTTTGCAATATTTTCCAGAGAAGGGCTAATGTATGACAAACAGGAAACTGTACCTGAAAGACCCTGGTTGGGAGACTTCATTCTGTGTTTTTCTATTTTACTTCCGGCCAAGTTTACCAGCTGAGCCCAGATAGACAACATGGGTTCAGTGAATGGCAAGTTGTTCACATTAAAAGCCACTACTGGAAGCTAAAAGAACCAAAAAGTTACACATTTTTCAAATCTTTAGAAATGCATAAAAATTTATGGATTGTTTATATTTTAAGAGGATAACCAGTGTTTATTTAATTACTCTTGAACTGGAACAATTGAAGAGGAGTTCTGTCTCTAAAAACACTAAGAAAATAAAGGAACTGCTAGGACTGTAGTCATAAGTAGAGGGATCTGAGCATCACCGTCAGAAAGGAAATGCAGATAGCATGAGCGTGAACTGCAACACAGATTGGGGCTTTAAGTGCATGGGAGCATCTTATGCTGTGACTTCACAAGGCAAAAAAAGGTGTGTTAACTCAAGGTAAAATCCTAATGAAGACAAGGCAGTTTCTAGTTTTCACACCAATTAGCAGACTATGAGACTATGGTGTATCCTAGTCTTTAACTCAACTTGCTTATTAACATGAAAACTAAAAGCGGCCTTGTCTTCACTAGGATTTAACCCTGAGTTCGCACACCTTTTTAACTAGTGAAGACAGCTAAACTGAGTTATTATATTTTTTTCTAATGAAGATAAAGCCCTGCAAAGACATGCATGAAGACTTGCATCTGATTTGCATATGAGCATGACTAAAATGCACAATTGTGGGACTGGCAAATGTATACTCCCTAAACAAATAATTTTTCATACCACACATCCCACTCATTAGTCAGACTAGCCTATTCTCCTTTGTAAAACCGAGCCAACTTAAGTTTCTGTTTTCACGAAAAAAACATACTTTTCACACTTTCTGTAATAGTAAAGACCCAAGATAGGTGCATTTACCGGTTTTAGTTGACTTAAGGGGCACACTCTACATGTTCGCATGTCATAGAATTGAACGGTGATTCTTCCTTTTGGTGTGATGCGCGTCACTGTGCCTTCTCCAAATTCATCATGAACGACTTGTCCACCTAATCTCAAGCGGCTGTCTATTCCACCAATCACTGCTAGTACAGCCATTAAGCCTCCCACCTCTGGATTCTCAGAATCTGTGAAGTAGTCTTCTAAAACATTCTGAAAAAGAACAGTAAAGTTAACTGTAAGGAGAAAACTAGTACTTTTATCTACTTCATAAAAAAAAAAAATTATATAGTCAATCCAGCTGAAAGTTACAATACAAAAAATAATTTTTATATAAAATAGTTTTAAAATTAAGCTTTAACATTGTTAAAATAGTTTTAATATTTTAAAACATTAAAAATTAACACTTCTATAGAAAAATGAGCTAATTTTAAAACGTGGAAACTACCCCTTCTGACTGTTTTCCTGCAAAGATGTGGGTGATGGAGGTTAGTTGAGAGTTGATGTACTTGTTTATGAGTCCATTCCATTGACTTAGTGAATGGAGTGTCCTCAGCAGTGCCACTATCTCTTCTGCCAAAGTACTGCTGTGAGTTGCAGTTAAAGATGCTTGAGGCCTGGCCTTCCTCCTCCTCAGAGTAGATTCTGAAAAGAAATAGCAGCATCTCAGTAGCTGATTTACGACAGGAAAAACAAATTAAACCATTAAGGAAAAAATTGCTCTACCTCTGAGTAGTGGGATATCTGAAGAGCAAGTACTAAGTAGACTGCCTAAGAAACCAAATAGTTTTTCCACAAGAAATTTCATGTCTCTTGATCTTTCCGTTTTGTCCCAAGATGGAAGTACCGCTTTTAATAAATGCACAGCAAGGATCTAAAAGGAGATATTAGAATCAGTGTTATTTTATTTAAAGTCATTTCAGCAAATAACTTCTATAGGAGCAGGGGTCTAAAACAAGGACATTTGAATTAGAAATATCTATATGGAGATGAAAGACTTAACTACTAGCCATCTTTTGTGCTCTTCTCTACAATGTTGGTTGCTGAAACTTCATGGTCCATAGCTACCTAGTTATTTTCTTGCTTGTTTGCCCATTCATCAATATTAAGAGGAACTGTGCTAATTTAATACTAGTAGTAGTTGTATTTAACATAGTGTTGCCAGCCCTCCAGGATTGTCCCAGAGACTCCAGGAATTGAAGTTTAATCTTTAATTAAAGACTGCCATGGGATGAAACCTCCAGGAATATGTCCAATCAAAACTGGCAATCCTAATTTAACACAGCCGAGCATCAAAGCACACAGAGCTCCACACAGATTGGCAAAAAGTAAGATCACCATCATAAGACTTGAAAACAAAGAAGTAACAGAACAGGATACTTGAAATGAGAGGATGGGGAAAGAGATGTGGTTTAGATTCCAAATATGAGAACCAATAGCAGTCAGACTAATACACATTTTTGGGTGAATTAGTTTACACCCTAACTCTATCCCAGTGAAGGCACAGGAGCCTAATAATGTAAGATGTAATGTACCAGAGTGCAAACAGCAGCCATGGACACTAAGAGAAGACTGATCCACCTTCACAGAGGTGTCTCTAGATAAGTTTTGAGTCATGCATATAAAAACAGTGGCCTACCACAAGCTATCTACACTGATCACCTTTCCGTGGAAGAATGATGTCTGCAGTCATGGAGCCAATGCATGAGGGCTCTCTTTCTGCAGCTCCCAAGAGGGCCCCCTCACAAATGGAGGCTTTTTGCAGCTCCATTTGTTCTATCATGCTGAGGAAACACTCGTTTTTGTCCCTAACCCCTGGCAGAGGAGGAAGAAATGCTCTCTACTGCCCCAAAATTGGCTTCAAAATTAAGGTAAGAGTAAAGTTGGAGAGTTGAAATACCACTATGTTTAGCTGGCTGGATACAGAGAATCTCATAGGGGTGAGAACACAACTTAAATCCTGCATGAGCGCATTTGAACTGCCTCTGGTATATACCGAAAGAAAGTCACAGCCTAAATTTATCAGATTGAGGAAGAGATCAGAATCATGTTTGTATATTCCTGCCCTAAGTTAATTGACAGAGCTACCCTTGAGAAGATGCAAGCAACAGAAAAGAACCATTAGTGGAGAATTATACATTCAAATCTTGTGTACAGAAGAAATGTATTTACAATGGAAAAGCTACGCAAGCGATAGAACTGTACACTGATGTGTCATATTTGACTGGTAACCCCTTCCTCCAGGCTGTTTTAGATCACTCACTATCACCAACATGAATGCAAAGATATAGCATGCCAATAAAAAAAGGCAGACAAGCTAAGCAATTTGGTTATTTTATTTAAAATAGTTTGAATTTGTTCATTTTTCTTTAACTGGTCTGTGGTGATTAGAGAGACTGCGTGCATAGCCAGTTCATCTCTCTTCTTAGCAACCTTTACTATTAGGCCCACAGTAGCCAACCAACCCTCTCTCTTGCATTGAACAACATTTTACATAACCTGGCTGTGCAGTGTTAACTTGCAGGATGATTTCTAAAGCAAGAACATTCTGATAGTACCTTTCCTCTAACTCAAGAAAATAAAAGGCACCTTCAAAACTGTTTACTTTTAAAACTGTACTGTAACAAGACAAAAAACTGCCAAATTCACTGCATATGAAAATGATCTGGAAACACATTACCTGTCTCTGTAGTGATGCAGCAGTGAAAGATTCATGCCCCTCCACAATTTTCATTAGCAAAGTTATCCACTGAGATGTGCTAAGCGTGCTGCACATCTGAGGCATGAGTGCTATACTTCGAATGAATCCTAACGTGCACCAGCTTCTATGCTGCTCTTTATAAACCAACTTATTTGGCAACGAAGCTGGAAATAAAAATACATGAACAGTTGACTTTTCTGTCAACTGTACAACAATTTCTCAAAGTAGTCCACTTTGTTAGACAGATCTTAAAGCTCTGCTACAAAATTGCCCCTAAATGTAAAGTTACTTAACTGACTTCCAATTTAGTTGAAGTCCATTAAGAATTAATTTCTGGCATACTCCAGGAAAGAGAGAATATCTATTGCAAGCAAATTCTCACCCATACAGTGACTAAACTACCTTACAATTATGTACATTTTGGAAAATTTGCTTAAAGTTACTGTTAATATAAAGGCAGCAAAGAGTCCTGTGGCACCTTATAGACTAACAGACGTATTGGAGCATGAGCTTTCATGGGTGAATACCCACTTCGTCGGATGCAACAGCTCCAATACCTCTGTTGGTCTATAAGGTGCCACAGGACTCTCTGCTGCTTTTACAGATCCAGACTAACACGGCTACCCCTGTGATACTTGTTAATATAAAGATGATGTATATCATCAAATTTATGATTCCCCTGATTATAAAGTCATGCTGTCCTTCCCAACCTGAAAAGTCCTCTTTGACTTAAGTTTCCTTATAATGGAAGCCATTTACAGGTTGGACTGTCTGGACTTTGTATAGTATGCGGCACACCAGCCCTAACAGAGAAATGCGTATTCTATCCACCAAACAATTTGTGATTTTTCCACAAATAAGTGAAATTGATGTTTTGAGAAGGTCTAAATGTGTTACTGAACTTTGACCTTAGAAGATTAGGAATTAAATAAAGGAATTACTGCAAAATCAGGTAAGATATACCGCTTGAAAACTAATGGGTTTATTTGGTCAGACTGTCATGTAACACATACTTGATTTATCTATCGTTCCACTCTCCACCAACATGCGAAGCAATCCACACAAAGTTCTGGTCGCTTCATTCTGCATGACTTCAGCATGGACTCCAGCAGAGAGAGAGAGCGTCTGTAACAGGTTCATGGTACTCATCAGCATCGTGGAAGTGGGGTGAAGATTCCTTTCAGCTTGTTCTCCTTCTGGAGCAAGAAACAAAAGATTAATTTCTTTAGTAACATACTAACACAAGAAACAAAATTTTCTGAAAAAGGTAAAAGAACTACAGTTCTTGGAGATGTATGTCCCTATGGGTGCTTCAATTCAGGTGCACATGCAACTCTCAAACCTTTGATTAGAGATTTTTCACTAGTAGTACCGGTCTGGCCCGCACACATGCCCTATGCCTCCTCACACTGGACACTGAGGCTATACAGAGATGTGCAGGCAAACCTCCCTCAATCCCTTCTCCACTCCAATGTCTCCATAGAGAACAGTCTGAAGCAGAGGGGAAGATTGGGAGTAGAGCACCCACAAGGGGACACATCTCAAAGAACTGAAGTTACTGCACAAGGTGAGTAACCTCTTCTTCTTCTTCAAGTACTGTCTCTATGGGTGCTTCATTTCAGGTGACTTCCAAGCAGTTTCCCCAGAGGAAGGAGGGAGCATTGGAACTGGGTCCAGAACTGAAGACAGTACTACAGTACCAACGGCCACATCAGATCTGACAGCATGGCTTAAAGCGTAGTGCTTTGAAAATGCATGTACGGAAGCCCCTGTAGTAGCCCTAAATATATCAGACACTAGTATTTTCTAAAGCAATGCCATGTATTTTGCTTGTGACCACTTAAAATGTGCTGTCACTCCTTGAGGAGGATGAGGATGAATGCCTGCAGTCTCATAACAAGTGACAATACAACCAGATATCCACCTGGATGGTTTCTGAGCAGAGATTGTCAACCCCTTGGATCTATTCACGAAGGAGATGAACAGCCTAGGTGACCTCTGAAATTACTTGGTCCTATCCAAGTAGAAGGCGAGCGCCCTTTTAACATCCAGGGTATGAAAACAGGACTCCGTCAGAGAGATATGTGGCTTCAGGAAAAACACTGATAGACGAATAGATTGGTTAAGGTGAAACTCTGAGAAAACCTTAGGCAAAAATTTAGGATGTGGGCAGAAAGAAACCTTATTTTTGAAGAAGGGTGGGGGAAATCTGCCATTAAGGCACCAATCTCCCACGCTCTATGGGCCAAGTGGATGGCTATTAAAAAAGCAGTCTTCATAGATAAATGGAGTAGAGAACTGGTTGCCATGTTCAAATGGATGTTTCATAAGATGACTGGGTCCCAGGTTGGGATGGGGTCTTTAGTCTGGGGATAGAAAGTTCCAACTCCTTAATAAACCTAGATGATACAGGATGAGCAAATATGGAAAACCTCGCTACATAGTCAGATGAAAGGCTGATATTGAGGCTAAATGGACCTCAACTGAGCTAATTAATAACCCTGATTTCTTCATATCCAGGAGACTGAACGAGGCACAGATTCAGGGAGGAAGCACCAGTGGGAGAATCTCTTCCATTGTTGCAAGTAAATAGTAAGGGTTGCCTTCTTCCATCTATTTAGTACACCTGTTGCACTTCCTCAGAGCAGGAGAATTCTAACCTGGATTCTATGAACCATGCCCAGAGGTGAAGAACTCCTAGGTTGGGGTGAAATGTGTAACCCACATCCTGTGAGAGGAGATAAATAGAAAATGGAAGCAGGCATTCCTGAACTCCAACAGATTGATGTGGAGATTTGTTTCTGAGTTGTCCATCTCCCCTGAGCCACGAAAGCATTGAGATGAGCTTCCCATCCCCACAATGATGCACCTATTGTTAAAGTTAGTGATGGAGCTGGGCAACAGAAAGGAACACTCACAGACATTGAGTTGATCTCTCCACCAATCCAGGGAGTTCCTCACTTAAATAGGAACCATCACCTGTTTGTCCAAGGTGTGTCTTACTGAAGAACAGGACATTTTGAGCCAATCTTGAAAGCAGCTGAGGCATAGCCTTGCATAAGTCACAAAAGTGCAAGTTGCCATGTGTCCCCAGAGCTGAAGACAATTTCTTATAGTGGTGCAAGGATTCCACTCAAACCTGATACGGTTATGAACCTATCTAAGGGAAAGCAAGCTTTGAACTCGTTGACAGCCAGGGAAGCCCCTATAAACTGTATCTTATTTATGGGGGTTAATGTGGATGTCCTTACATTTAGCTGTAGACTCAACTCATAGAAGAGCAAGGGCCATCTGGGTGGAAGAAAACACTGCTTCATAAAAATGGCCCTTGAGTGGCCAGTCGTCAAGGTAATGGAAGACAAGGATCACCACTTATTGGCGGTAAGCAGCCCCTACTGCCAGGACCTTGGAGAACATCCTTGGGGCCAAGGAGAGACCAAGGGGAAGCACTTGGTATTGAAACTGATCCTGATCTATAGAGAATCACAGATATTTCCTGTACAAATGGTATATTGTGATATGAAAATAGGCATTTTGTAGGTCAAAGACTGAAAAATCAATCCCCCTTCTCCAGTGAAAGAAGTCACCATCCTGAAATTGTGAGGCTTTATAAACTTGTTTATAAGTCTTAGATCTAAAATCAATCTCCACCCTCCATCTTTCTTTGGTACAAGGAAATATTGTGAGTAAAACCCCTTGCCCATGTGAAGAGGAGACCAGCTCTATTGCTCCTAACTGGAAGAAAAAGATCACCTCTTTCTCAACACAAGCTCATAAGAGGGGTCCCTGAAGAGGGAAGGGGAGGGTGGAAGGGAGGGAATGATGTAAAATGGATGTTATAACTCACTTGTCTATAGTAATCCGCCTTTAGGCATGTTGGAAATAGGAAAGGCATCTCTCTCCAAAGGGAGGGTGGTGGGCAAATGAACACAGCTATAAAACCAGAGATGCGGGAGGATTTGAACCCTCGATCGACCCATCAAAACTGTTGCATAGAAGATGGTTGGGTGATCATGAAGAAAGGTTGGATGGCCCACTTTCTCTGAAATGTATGTCTTTTCCTCTGGGAGCTCAGTGGATCTATGGAATCCAGAGAACTGAGCAGAAGGTGCTCTCTGGATAGTTTGTGACCTACTTAACAGCTCTTATCTGTAGGTGTATAAATGCCCAAGAAATGTAAAGTGGCTCTAGAATCCTTCAGTGTCCTCCATCTTTGGTCTCCAAGAAAAGCCTACAACCACTGAAGGGGAAGTCCTCAGCAGTGTTCTGTATTTCTCCCTGAAAACACCAGGAGCTAGAGGCATGACACCCTGAACATAACAGCAGCCATGGATGCTTGAAGAGTGGTCCTGGCCAATAACTGGCCCTCTGAAATGTTGAACTAGAATTGTTCCTTATGGTCCTGTGGCAGGTGTTCAATAAAGGCCATCAGTCTATTATAGTTTGTGAAACTGAATTTGACCATGACAGTCTGACAGCTCTGAATTCTGAACTGCAGAGTTGCTGATTAATAGAACTTCTGGCCAAATAGATCCAGTCTCTTATGGTCCTTTTCACGTGGAGCAGAACTTGAGAAGTGTTGCCTACCCTGCTCTTTTACTGCATCCACTGCCAGGGTGGGAGAAGAAGATATTAAGTTCTCAGGGGGAACAGAAAACTTTTTATCTGCCCTTTTACACTTTGGTGGAATAGTAGCAGGTGTTTGCCATGCAGTCTTAGCTGGATCCAGGAGCACCTTGTTGATGGGTAACGCCACCCTGGAGGGCACTGCTGACAGTAGAAGATCCAGCAATTTGTGTTGTGAATCCCTGACCTCTTCGAGTGGAATTTGAAGAGAGTCAGTTACCCAGCTTATTCGGTCTTGAAATTGCCGAAAATCATCAGCCATGGAAGGTGGTGTAGGTGTAACTGCTTTAGTTGAAGACAAGAATGAAATAGGTGTTTGAGGGGTTGCCTCTTTAGCCACCCTGGACTCCCGTTCCTCAAATGTCTCCTTCTGTGCAGGGGAGGAGAGGATAGGATTGAATAAGCCTAGTCTCTCTCTGAGACAATACTAGTGGTCTGGAGACCTGCTATCAGTAAATATTGCAGGGATCCCAATATATCCCACTGGGGGGACTCCATACAGGAGTGGGAGTGGCATGCAGAATTGGTTCCACCACCTTTGATAATGGTCACGATCTTCCCTGTGACGGTCAAACAATGGGTTCCTGATAGGATACGTAGGGGAATCCTTGACCAAAATAGATGTCCCCTCCATCCTCCTCAACATCATCCAATGCTGAGGGCCCCAAAGAAAAAGGGCAGAGAGTCCTGCAGTACTGAGGAAAGGAAGCAGGCTTGAGATCAGCTCATCTGTTACTTGCATAGTTAAATTCTTGCGGTGCCAAGTAAGTAATCGGTACCGATGTGGTGGCTGAAGCGGATAATATCGCTGCTGGCATACTGATGTGGGCATTGATGGAGCCTGCTGCCACTGCTTTGTCAGTACCGAGGGTGCCAACTGGGTAGGTACCAACTATGGGACTGAGCCCAACAGTACCAGACCCAGGTGCTTATGTTTCCCCTCCTTGTCCCTGCTAGAACATAATGAAGCTCTGTCGGTGTCATGTCTCTGTCTTGAGTTCTGGGGCTTTCCAGTTCTGCTGGTACCAGAAGGGGAGTCCTTTCACCCCACAGTAACAAGCCAAGAGGTTGAAGCTTCAGAGACCATAGACCTCACAGGAGACCCAAGCTTTTTCATAGTAGGCTCCTTCAGATGAGTCCATACTCCTCTTTTTGGGAGCCTTCTCAGAAGCTTCCAACGACCTCCCCTTCTTATGGGGAGTCTGTGCCAAGGTCAAAGGGGCTGAGACAGATGTACCCGGGGGGGGGGGGGGGGTGGGAAGCTCCTAACCTGACTCAGATACTTGTTTAAGTGACCACTCCATCCTTAACAGTCTGAACTTAATCTCCCTGTTTTTCCTTGCCCTAGACTTGAGGGCTAGGCAGAAATTGCACTTCTGGGAGACATGATACTCCCTCAAGCAACCAACACACTTAAAGTGGCTGCCAATCACAGGTAAAGCCTCTTGGCAGGAAAGGCAGCTTCTGTAGCCTGGCAAGCCAGGTACACCCTGCCAGGAAGACAAGGCTCCCTAAGGAGAAAGAGAAGAGGGGGGAAAAAAAACAAAAAAACCTATCCTCTCACTACTAAAAGTTACTAACTATCTATAACTACTACTAACAACAAACTATATTAAAGTAAATCTTAAACAACTATAAGAAGAATACAAAATAGCAGAGGCACGCTCAAGACAGGCACACTAGAGCTCTGTCTCAGGCCAACGCAGTAGAGAAGGAACTGACGTTGGTTCGCCCATGCATTCCTATATGGCCTCGGTGTCTGGCACATGGAGGCATAGGGCACATGAGTAGGCCAAACAAGCACTGCTAGCATAAAATCTTTGTTCAAGTGCTTGAGACACGCATACACACCTGAAGTGGAGCACCCATCGAGACACTACTTGAAGAAGTATGATTTTTACAACTCTTATCATGGAAAGCATCCTATATTTCAAACACCATGGTATAAATTGCAGGTCATCATGTAGTACTTGTGGATGTTTCCAAGCTCTTCCCAGCGCATCATTTTCCCCATAATAACCAACACGTCAAAAAGAGAGAAATACAAGATATGTGACAACCAAGACACATCCTAGGAATCTTTATTACATTCCTACATTAGAATTAGCATCATCATATTCAGATGTGCCTGCCATGATACAGCACTGAAATCACAGCAGTTGGACAGTATACCCCTCCTTCCCAAATGCATGCTCAGCAGATGCAATACTAACTGACCTCCCCATCCCTTCAAAATAGCTTTTCTATGTTGAAACGGAACATCAGCCATATATAAATTTATGCCAGGTAAGTAAAGAAAAAGCTTTTTGGATAATTTTTTTTTCCTGTTGTGAAATGAGTTTTGCTGATCTTACGAAGTCCTAACACTGAAGATACAGATAGACGTCTGCCTCCATTTTAACAAAGTACTTTTTCTTACCAGAATCATCCTCTGTATCAGAGTCTTCTGTTGTGGGTTGAGCTGCAGGTGGTGGCTCAGCCAGTTTGAGGTCATATTTTCCCTCCTTCCCCATCCTGTAAGAATTTGTACTGCCAGTGTCCCACTGAACCCTAATCCAGCCATCCTCTCCCAGTTCACCAATCACACGACCCAAACCTGGAGGGGGCCCATCCTGAGAGAACAGAGAAGCTCAGTCAACCAACAATTCAAATCTATGCCAATAATGGAATAACTCAGTTATACAATTTCTCACTAGTTTTCTTCCAAATTTGTGTGCACGTGCTCAGTAAAACAAAATAACCCATAGTATTTTCTCAAAACTCTTAAGATTTTTTTCACTTTCATATAATAGAAGTTTCATTTTAAACATTTTCAGATTAGAATGATTTTTAATTCAGACGGCAATCAGCGATAAGTAATGTATCTACTTTTTTTAAAAGTCACATTGTACAAGTTCCTCAAACCAGATGAGCTTCCATGATGCTGCACCCAAGCACCATTGATCCTGCTTCCTTTTAAATGGTGATTTATAGAGAAAAAAGTTTCAGTGAAAAAGAATTTACTCTACAAATAGACATGAGACCTAGTGTCATGTTAAATATTTGTCTTGTTACCTAAAAACCTGCAAATGATATAATTCACATTACGTGTCCATTAATACTGTCTGTAGCTTGACCAGACATATTACAAAACGAAAGTGGAACAGAATTTTGTACCTGATCACCCCATTTCCAGTCCACCCCTCTCATCACCCTGGTACCAATTTTCATCATGGCTGCCAGCTCTGGCCCAGACACAGGAAGCTGAACTGGTGTGGTTTCTTTCCTTGACTCTTCCAAAACCGTGGCAGAAACTCCTCGAGAAGCGGCAATCATATCTTCTTCAACGTTGTCAGAACTAGGCCCTAAAGGAAACATCCATAAGAAACAAAGATAGCTTGAAACTTAAGACATGACCTTTGTTGCACCAATTAAAAACCTTTTACAACATACAATATGTGTCATATTAATACTTAAAATGAGAAGTTAGTATTCAGAAGACAAGAGTTAACAAGTGATGCAGTCATTCCAGCTTTAGAGACTATGAAATTAGGTTTTTGAAAATAAAGGGGTTATAACAACATACATTATCTTTGTTTAAAATAATACAGACTAATGGAAGAGATATTAGGGTGATTTAGTCCAGCATCCAAGCAGGCCTAGTGGGCAGAAAGTGTTACACAGGTCTTTCCCACTATTTTTTGTCCAATGAAAGGACTAGAAAATAGTTGCAGACCTTTTGGTAAGGATATGATCAAGCAAATATGTTGCTGAGTAATATAGCTACATGAAAGCAGAAATCTGTACATGCTAGTCTCGAGGTTCAGCTGGTAGTACAATCGTGAAAAAATTCGAAGAAAACTAGTCTCATTCCTAGTGAACAGAGCTGGAAGCACAGCTAAGGGGAAACTTCATGGGAAGTGGGGAGGAGGAGAAAAGAGCAGGTAGTATTTAGCCTTTATATAAAGCAAATGTAGCAGTAGTGAAGGAGAAAGGGAATTGGGATCATTCAAGTGAAAAAAGAACCTATACATTTAAGGGTTCACATTCCCAGACTCTAATTTCAGTCTTTATCTGAGAAGAAATTAATGCAACAGGACATAAACCTGGTTGTCATTTGGTGGAAGTGAGCCTTCAATATCTTAAATTTACCATTTGTAGACAAAAGTCAAAGAAATTTCATATATTTAAATTCTCTCTCCACAATCCATCACTGTACTGAGACCAGAAATTCAAGTGCTCTGCGCTCAAGCTCTGCCTACTTAACTCCTCAACCAGGACTGTCATAACAAAACAATAAGTGATGACACAAACGTTAAAAAAGGAAGAAAAGCAAGAGTCCATGAATCCCACTGAGAACTCTACTACTGCTAATCTATTTTGTAGGGAAACCGTTTGGATACTACAGTGATGGGCTGCAGTACAAAACCCTAATATGAAATAACAATTAAACTACACACACTCTCCTAAATAGGAGACAGATTCTTATCCTAGAAAGTATGGACAGGTCCAGCTTAAGGGGGGAAAAAGTCAATGGGTAACAAGTTTTCCATTCTTTGTCTTGTTACCTTATTCTGTCCATCATCTCAGAGACGTAGCAAACAGTGAAAAATAAACACAGAAGGAGAGTGGGGAGTGGGCAAGTAAAACAAAGGAGGCTAGAAGAGTGATCTTCATTTCTCAAGGAAGAGTACAAAGGTTTTTTTTAATACTACTGACTGGGACATGCCTTCCTCAAAGGATGCATCCTCAGGCACATGCAGCTCCAGCTTGCAGTGCTTGAGAAAGGTGAAAGCTGAGGGCCAAATTGCTGCCTTACAGAATTCTTTATATGAAGAGAGTGAGTTATTTAACTGAGTGAGCCTCTATGCCTTCCAAAAAACAACAAGAAGTCCGGTGACACCTTAAATACTAATCGATTTATTTGGACATAAGCTTTCGTGGAAAGAAGTGAGTTTTTTACCCACGAAAGTTTATGCCCAAATAAATCTGTTAGTCTTTAAGGTGCCACTGGACTCGTTGTTGTTGTTGTGGATACAGACTACCCTGATACTTGACTCTATGCCTTCAGGTACTATTTACCAGCAAGTTAATAAGCTTATGTAGTACAGAATTTAAGACATCAAGCTATGGAAGATTTAGCTCCTGAGACTTTGTGTTGAAACAATGAAAAAATCAAATAATATCCCCATGGATATGTGGGTCAGTATTCCCCAAGTCTCACACCACCATGACATGGCTGCCCAGTGAGACTAATAGGCAAACCAGAGAAACTTCACACTCTCATCTCACCAGGCATTCAAATTCCCAGTCTACTGAATCATTTGGGGAACAGACCCCAAAACAGAACTCAATAGAAACTCCATCATTAGCTAGTGAAGCCACATCTATATAGGCTTTAGAGCCTTGATTCAATATAAGTTCTTTTGTTTACCAGTTGACTTTTACTCTTGCCAGGACTTTTCCCCATTCAAATCTGATTCTACACCTTCAGTAGTCTGCCTATATGTTACAACACTGGTCTAATCTAGTATGGCAATTTCCATGTTTACATCTACTCTGGTAGCTTGATTCAGGTCACAGTAGCCAGCATCAAACACTTCAGAGGAAAGTGCTAGAATGTCCATAAAGGAAGAATTATGAAATAATTGTTCCTTTTCTTCCTGCTTTGAATCCATACAAGTAGTGTTAATTTTTCTGCACTTAGGAAAGGAGGACATTTTCCATGATGTCTAATATTTAATTCCTCAGCTTGAGTCGTTCTTACATAGTGGGAGCACTACAGGGAGAAATACAACCATTTATAGGTCTTCATACACCGAAGAAAGAAAACTTCTCCGAGGAGCAATATATTCACCAAGATAAGCCCTCATTCTGTTCATCCACAGGTAACTGGGATGCTGGGAGCAGAAGAGAAAGTACCTCGAGATACAGCTCTGTAAGCTCCTTTCAGGAGAGACAGTCACTTCTTTCCCCAATTAATTGGGAATGTCTTTCAGAATGGCAGATGTTTAGCCTTACAAGAAATATGAAGTTTTTCTCCAGTGGGTGATCTTAAAAGGAGGCAAGCTTTTGCTGCCAATATTTGCCTGTGTTAACCATCTGCTAAGAACGAAAGATGAACAGTATGATTTTTACTTTTTATTGAAGAGGCCTGCTTTGGAGAGGCCTTCCTTCCCAGCACTCGGTGTAACAAAATGAATCCCTGCAGACTATGAATAGAAATGGCATAATTCCACCACTGGAGACTGCTGAAGCAGTACTTCAAATAAAACACCTCATATTTAAAAGAACACTTTCTGTTTTGCTTTGCAACAGTAGTGGGGGCAATGGCTGCATGGAAAGGAATGCTCCAGAAACAGTTTTTTCCTTTGCTGTCCATGTAGTTTTAAAAGGACCCGAAAGGGTTAAATAAACTTGTCAGAATAACTGTTTGCTATCGTGGAGGGAGGGGAATGGGGGAGAGAGAGAGAGAGAGAGAAACCAAAGCAGAATCTCTTCAACTATCATATACCTAATTCTGCACAAGTTCTTATGAAGAATCAAGTGAATGAAGCTTCCAGCCAAAATGCTAAAACTACCTCCAATCTCTGTATATAGAGGGAAAGCTCCCACAGCAACAAACTGAATGAAACAATATAGTGGGAGTTGTTAAAACACTTAACGTGTTCATATAGCTCACAGAGACTGTAACGAGAACTGTCAACGATAGATTATTCATAATACTCATCAAGTCACAGATGAGATAAGGCGCATATGTCAACCTAAGCTTTTCACCTCCCCCTCTACTTCACTGGCACATGTTTTTACAGACTGGGCAGTAGTATAGCCAAGTGGCTCAGATCACCAGTTCTTAACCAGTGAAGCTGTCCTTCTACTTACAATGCAGTGGAAGTTAAAACTTGTGAAATAATTCATTGTTCAAAACATACATTCTTACAAACAAAAAGCTGGAAGATTTCATACCTATTAGCCGCAGTGTGGTTTGTGTCAATGCTAGCATGCCAGAGTTGAGAAGGAGGTTCAAGGTGTTGGCACCATGCTGTAAGGTCAGCATGTTGAGCATGACCAACAGAAAGCGTGCTTGTGGAATGGTCCCAAGACTTGGTCCGGCAGCATTCTCATTAGTAATGGTTTGCAGAGGAACAGGTTGGATACCTAGTTCAGAATTAGTATACCTTTAAGTAAATTTTTAATAATGCAGAGCAAATTAATGCATACGAGCTACAGTTAAATAGATTATAAATTTAAACAGTTTAAAATAATTATACTTAAGGAACCCCCAAAATGGAAGTTCCAAGACATATAGAGTAGCGACTGGTTATTTAAGTGCTGTAACCTATCAGGAAACCAAGAACATTCTCTTAAATATTGGAAACTCAGCTTAATTTGGGGGAGAGGGAAAGAAAAAGAAAAAGAACACATTTCTATAAAAATACTCAACAGTATGAAGAAAGAGCAAGACATTAAAACGTGCTAGTACACATGTCAGCTAGTACATGAAATCAATTATATTCAAACCAGAGTTTTTTGATTCAACAACAGAAGACTAAGGCTAAGATTAAAGCTCACCTAGTTCTTTAAATCTGACATTAGCATCCAACAAGATGTTCCGGACATTTTGAATAGCCCACGCATACAACTTTCCAAAAGTTACTTCCAGTAGCATTCTATTAAATGGTGGGATCAGATCAACATCCTTCAAACAGTCTGTGAGCGGTTCCCTTTATTTAAGGGGGGAGACGGGAGAAAAAAAAGATTATTTTACAGTCTCTCTCCCCCGTTCCCAGTCAGAAACATATTAAAAGTGAAAAAGCCTGTTTACCCTATATTGATCCCCTCTGGAATAAGCCTCTGCCATCCACAGAACATAGCATATTGCACAGATGGGAGTAAGAAGCTTTTAGTTGCCAGTTTCAGAATTGTATCTATCCCCTCCAAACGAACTTCTGCTCTTTCTAACTGCAATCAATAAAATCAATCAACAAATCAATAAACTTTTGTGTAATTACTTAAGCATGAAAACCTATTTTTACTCATTTTACCTGTTTCAATAAACATTTTCTCATCTTTTCTACATCCACTGGCTCTTCTTTCAGTGCAAATTCAACAATGGTGTTGAGGAGAGCAGACTGGGGATACAAGCCTTGCACATTTTGCTTCAGCCATTTATATTTGTGAACACCTGTAACTGTACTCAGAAGTGGTTGCCATTTATCCTGTTAATTGGGAAAAAGTATTAAATTAAGCAAATGAATTCAATAAGAAAACAAGCTGAGAGTATTGTATATGCTCCAATATCCAAATTAAAAAAATATTTTAAAATCAGACTTCAAACTAAGGAAAAGATTCATATATTGGTGTAATAAATACCATGCTCAGATATATTAAGCATCATTTCAAATGCCTTGGAACTCAAAGGGACAAGGCAACTAGCTTGATTTATTTTGAAGTGAAGTCAAGGGGTTAAACGTTCTTTTAAATAACAAGATGGAGGAAGCTTATCTTTGGCGATTCAGAGTTCATGGCATACAAGCTTGTTTTAAAACTATACTACAAATGTAATTAAAACATGAAGTAGCCGTTCTGTACTTGATATTAAGCTGACAATTAAATTATTCCATATGTGTCTCCCAGAATTACTGGACTGTGATATCGTGCTATTCACTGTTTTAGGGTTTTTTTTCCTATAGTTCTCTTTTATTAGAAGAGAAATTCAATAGCTGGATACTCTACCTTAGGTGACTTGACTGGTATGGGCCTTTTATCTACAGACACAGGACTATGGGGTACAACACATGACTCTTCTAAGTCACTCTCCTCATTTCCAATTTTGGATTCTTCCACATCAGCAGATTCAGATTTTTTTGGCACTAGAAATAAATAAAAAATTATATTGGAAAGATTTAGATTTGCATGTTAAGATAATCATGTATTTATTCTATTTTACAGTAAAAATAAAAAAGCTGATTCTAAAAGGTGTCCACTTGATTTAAACACACCAATAAAACAAATGATTGTTGCAGATGGTTTGTATTATGCCATCTTTGACATACTCTGCCATTAAAAACTTAAGTTTTCTAGACTCATAAGAGGATTTAAACAAACAACTTTGAAAATGTAGGACAGTTTCAAACAGAACAAACTCAAATTAAAAATCAGTGACCCAAAACACAAGGTATTTTGCTTTTCATAAGGCTTTGGAAACAAGTAGTTGGGAAATGCATTACACTTGCATACACAGATAATGGTTAACCTAAGGGTAGATGAATTTTTTTATGTAAGCGTGCACGTCAAGAACTGTTTAATTACACATTATTTCAAAATGGAGCCTTTGAACTTGCTTAGCAATCATCATCATCATGTGGTTGTATGGGTGGCGGGGGGGAAGCTGTTTTACTTGCTCAGATTGCATCTTTAACCAACATAAAATATTAACTGCACGATACTACTATTGACTGTGTTAACGCTACTTGAGTGGTGTGGTAAAACCTAGAAGCAATAAATATCTTAACTCAAACTATGATCAGCCTAAAATTATTTTAGTACACCGCTACCTCGATATAACGCCACCTGATATAATACGAATTTGGATATAACGCAGTAAAGCAGTGCTCCGGGGGGGGCGGAGCTGCGCACTCCGGTGGATCAAAGCAAGTTCAATATAACAGTTTCACCTATAACATGGTAAGATTTTTTGGCTCCCAAGGACAGCATTATATCGAGGTAGAGGTGTATAATAGGTACAGTTCTCCAGCTACTATGTAACTAAAAATCTACTACTTTATTTTTCTGAAAACTATGCTACAGTTTGTCAGACTCCCTGATGACAAACTGTATCCCACTAAAAAGATATTCCCAAATTTGTGCCAAAATTCACCTACTGTTGAATTAAACACAAAAAAGTAATAAGAAATTTTCATTTCAAATAACATGAAACAGGAATGATAAAATGTTGGTGTTTCGATGTTGGTGTATTTTTCCATTTGGCAAGGTGCATAAAACAGATAATCCTCAAATTATAATTTAAATATTTAGAAAAAACATCTTCTAAATATCAACTGACTCTTTTACACACTAGTTTTTGCTGGAAGCCTTCATAGATCAAGAAAAAGGAAGGTATTCTACAATACATTAAGCCCCACAACTACTAGCGTTAGTTTTTTCAATCAACATAATTGAAAAAGCTAATGCCAGGAATATATTGAGCTGCTGTAATCAGACAGACATTTGAGGATTAAGTAATATTGTGAAATAGATTATTCATGCCAAGTTCTTAGTGGAAGCTTTGTGAACACATTTCTCATAAAAGTTATGATTGCACTGAGCCAATTCAATGCCATCCAAAACATCAGAAAATGGAAGTATTGGATTCTAAACCTAATACAAGGTATAGGAAGTTATCAAATAAAATAAGACTCATACCAGGATGTCAGAGTGTAAGAACAGACTCAAATCACATCCAACTCTTAAAGTATCAAAATAATGGACAAAGTGTCAGTGTTTCAACTCATCCAACTTGCCTTAGAGCAGTGGCTCTCAAACTTTTGTACTGGTGACCCCTTTCACATAGCAAGCCTCTGAATGCGACCCCCCCATAAATTAAAAAAACACTTTTTACTATATTTAACACCATTATAAATGTTGGAGGCATTATAAATGTTGGGGTGGAGGCTGACAGTTCACGACCCGCCCCTCCATGTAATAACCTTGCGACCCCCTGAGGGGTCCCAACCCCCAGTTTGAGAACCCCTGTCTTAGAGTATTTAAAATAAGTTATCACATCTGTTCCAAACATCCAATAATTCCCACTACTGGTCACATTGTCAGATGTGAAGATATGTTCCCAGAGAGGACTATTGATCTTTCAGTCACTATTATCAAACAGCAACTATATAACCTAAAGCTGTGGTTCTCAACTAGAGGTACGCGTACTCCTGGGAGTATGCAGAGGTCTTCCAGGAGGTACATCAACTCATCTAGACATTTGCCTAGTTTTACAAGAAGCTACATAAAAAGCACTAGCAAAGTCAGTACAAACTAAAATTTCATATAGAAAATGACTTGTTTATACTGCTCTATATACTATAAGCTGAAACGCAAGTACAATATTTATATCCCAATTGATTTATTTTACAATTATATGGTAAAAATGAGAAAGTAAACATTTTTTCAGGACTAGTGTGCTGTGACATTTTTGTATTTTTATATCTATTTTTTAAGCAAGTAGTTTTTAAGTGAGGTGAAGCTTGGGAATACGCAAGACAAATTGGACTCCTGAAATGGGTACTGTCTAGAAAGGTTGAGAGCCACTGACCTAGAATTATGAAACTAAGTAAAGTGCTTACTGAGGGCTTGCTAACACTGCAGTGGTATCTCAAGGTGTAACAAGTGTAGACTCTAACCTGACACATCTACACATAAAAATCTCTAGCTCGAGTTAAGTGGTGCTTTAAACTCGTATTAAGCAACCCATCACAAGTTACAGGTTGAAGATATGTGCTGCAGTGGGGATGCTGCTACAGGTTACAGTTAGCATAGCTATGTAGCTTGTGTTGTTTCACAATACAGCCACTCTCACTTGCGCTAGCCTAGGCTACCTCAAGTAGAGTAACTTGAGTTAACTGTTCAGTGAAAACAAGCACTGATACTAGATGTACTGAAAAGAGATTATAGTGTCCATGTCATGTTCATCCATGTGTGTGCCCCATCTGTCGAGCAACACATCCATAATGACTGTCATGCTTGGGGAGGATGGGAGGAAAGGTATTCCGGTGCAAACCAGATCTGGGTCCATCCACCACCAAAGGGAGGAAAGAACCTGGAGGGGATGGGGGAGGGGAGAAGTCAGTAGGGTGTTAATTATGTTGAACATCAGAGAATGGGCTCTCTGTAGCCAAAGCTATAGACTGCAGAAGCGAAGACGAGCAAAGGCAGTGACATATGTGCACGCCACCATGTGGTCAAGAAGGGAAAGGTAAGTTCCAGCCAGAACCAAAGGGTTGGAGGTCACAAAAGCACCTGTCCCATGGAAGGTAGGCACATGCAGAGATCATGTCAATGCATGCCCCAATGAGCTCCAGGCACTCCAGGGGTCCAACGTCAATTTTTCGAGGTTTACACTCATCCCCAGGGAAGAGAGGAGTAAAAGCAGCAGGAAAGTATATACTTGAGCCTCATATCTGGATCATGCTGCCAGCAGCCAGTCGTCAAGATAAGAAAAGATGAGGACCTCTTGATACCAGGGGTAGGCCACCACTCTGTAGAAGACCCATGGAGCAGTGGAGAGTCTAAATGATAGAACTCTGTACTGGAAGCACTGAGGGCCCACTGTAATCTCAGGAATCATTTGTGGGTTGGGTGAATATCTATGTGAAAGTAAGTGTCTTGCATATCGAGAGCTGTAAACCACATGCCTCTTTCTAGAGAGGGTATGATGCAAGCATCACCATACAGAACTTTTGTTTGCATATGAAGTGATTGAGACTATGGAGATTTAGGATTGGTCTCCATCCTCCCTTTTTCTTGTGTACCCGGAAGCAGGTGGAGACAAACCCTGTGCCTTGAAAGGCTGTGGGCACAGGCTCTATCACCCGTCTCTGTAGGAGGGAGTCCACCTCCAGGGCGAAGACAGTGTCATGAGAGCGGTCCCAGAGGCAGGATCAGGACGGGGGATATGGATGAGATAGTGTCAGGAACTTAATCATATAGCTACGTCGAATGACATCTAGGACCCACTTGTCCATTGTTATCGCACTCCAGGCTGGATGACTCCCGAAGGGGTGGGGTGCAAGAATGGTGGGTTGCAACGTGATTGACAGCTCTCTAGATGCACTCAGAAATATTGCTTATGTAAAAATTAATTGTGTGATGTCAAGGACTGTGCTGACAGGCCAGGCGGACATGGCTGTGGAGTCTTTTGACGCTCGTAGGGAGGCTCATAGAGACCACCGACAGAAAAACTGAGGAGCTCTGTGTCATTGTGAAGGAGATGTCCGATAAAATTTTCACTTGGGTGTTGGTGTATAAATGCCCAGAGATCACAAGGTGGCTCTAGAGCAGGAGTTTCAAACTCCCGGCCTGCGGGCCATCTGTGGCCCACGAGCCTCCCCAGTGTAGCCCACGGGGCTCCAGCAGTTTTGGGGCCGGGTCTCTCCCTTGGCCCCACCTGCCACCCCCTGGGTGCTCCCCCTTCAGGGGCCCCGGCAGCGCAGCAGAGCTGAGCAGCATCTGCCTGCTTGCTCCAGTAGCTGCCATCCTTTCCCTGTGGCCCAGGGCAGGGCTGTGCCTCTATGCACTACCCCTGCCCCGAGCACCCCTGTGGCCAATGGTACGCTGCAGGGGCGGTGCCTGGGGGCAGGGGCCCGCAAAGGCCCCCCAGCCCGCCTCACCTTGGAGCCCCAGGTAAGCACCACATCCCTGACCCCCTCCCAGAGCCTGTACCCCTCCCCCTCTTACCCCCAAACTCCCTCCCAAAGCCTGCGCCCCATCCCCACCACCCCCAACCTCCAAACTCCCTCCCAGAGCCTGCACCCCATCCCCACACACCCCAGCCTCCAAACGCCATGCAAGAGCCTGCCCCAACCCCCTCCCCCACCCAAACTCCCTCCCAAAGCCCAACCTCTCACCGCTTCTGCACCCAAACTCCCTCCCAGAGCCTGCACCCCAATCCCCTACCCCAGACCTCCTCCCTCACCCAAACTCCATCCCAAAGCCTTAGGCAAGTGGGGGGGCAGAGTTTTGGGGGGCAGGTTCTGGCGGCATGAGTGACATTGGCCCGCTGGGAGGATTTGAGGACTGGCCCTAAGGTAAGTTGAGTTTGATATCCCTGCTCAAGAGTCTTTTGATAATTCCTGTGCCCATAGTGCACGAAGACACATCCTCCAAATCTACTGCAGCCTGCAACATCATTTTGGCAACCAGTTTGCCTTCCTCTAAAATAGCCTGGAAATGGGCATGGTCCTACTGGGTAAGCTTGTCCATAAATTCTGCTAACTGGCCATAATTCAAAAAAGTCATACCTTGCCTGTAATGCCAGATAATTAGAGATGCAGAACTGACGGCTGTCTGACAAATAGACCTTAAAACCCAGAACGTCCAGTCTCTTACACTCCTTGTCAGTCAGAATGGAATATGGATGCTGCTGTCTGGCCCACTGAGTTGCTATGGCGGTCCACATGGAGCTGGGCTAAGCGAAGGAAGGATTTGCCACTGGACTGGCAGAACCTTTGGATATTCTCACCATTGGTACGGGAGCAGCGGACCATGTGCCCCATCTGAATCTTCCAATGCCAAGAAGTCGGATCCTTGCTCAAGTAGCAGAGCCACCAGGACCAAGAGGGTTGCAAGGCAGTGCTCATGAACATGACCTGAAGGCGGTAAGTCCAGAGTAGGGAAGCAGTCTCTTTGGAGGTGAATGCACTGGAAGACATACGGATCTCACTTCATCTAAGGCAAAAAGTTCATGATGTCCAAGAGCCAACTTGAGTCTCCCTGGTGTCAGTGGCATGCATTCCAGATGGAACCAGAGACTGAATGGGGACAGAAGGCTGTCTCAGCACAGACGATCCCCACGGTTTTGGCGGTACCGATGAAGAAGGGGTATGAGGCTTAGAGACCAGGTCCAGTGTTCTATGCAACTTCTTCTTGTGCTTGTGGGCCTTGGAACACGCTGCTTTTCCATGGCCAGAACTTAGGGAGGAAGCAGTGTCTTTCTTGGGCCTTGAGGAAGACTTACTATCATGCTTATGCACATGCTTCCTTGCCTCACGGCTTGGCCTTGACACGAGGTTTGTAGCAAAGATACCAGCGGATCCAGACTGGAGATCCACGGTAGAAGGTGCACTCCTCGAGTGCTCAGGATGATGTAGTGGGGTGAATTCCATGGCCTGGATCTGACTGCAGCCTCATGGCGACTCCCATGAGGTGCTTCTTGAGGTAGAGAGCCTGGACTTCCTGCTTATGGGCAGGGAAGGAGAAACAGATACTGCACCTGGATGTGATGTGGGCTTCCCCCAGCAGTATAAGCAGCATTAGTGATAACTGTGGATTGAAAACAAGCAAGGGCGGGAAGCACAGATCTTGAACGCTGGCATCTTCAGCATAACCCAGTATCCAAGTGTGGCTGCTGGTGGGAGGGAAGACAGGAAACCACCAAAGCAGCATCACAAAGTCCTTAGATTCTAAGGAAACTATTACTAACACTAAAAAATACTATAAAAAATAATAAAATGCTAACTATATACAAGAATAAAACAGTCTTTTCAGAAAGTGTGTCACAAGGGACAAGAGAACAGCTGAAGCTCTGACTTGGATCACGCAGCAGTGAGAAGAAACTGAGGGTGTGGTCAGTCTGTCCCACCCCTTATCACCTCAGTCGAAACCATGAGACGGAACAAGGGTGCACTCATGGACCAACGGAACTACTACTTTTTAAAGCTCTGGCTCCAGGTGCATGGTGCATGTGCATAACCCTCAGTGGAATCCAATAGAGACCATCACTCAAAGAAGAATTTTGACTTCAATGCTCCAAGTTTATTCAATTATTCTAGCATAGTTTCTTGAGACAAACTGTGGGTATGCTCTCCAATACTCAATGCAACATTATCTAGTCAGAGTAATTTCCCCAACTATTCTTTATCTTTTAGTATGCAACTTCCGCTACAATGATTACACATAAACTGGTCAATCAATATGTTCAAGAAAATTAAGATGAGAAAATGCTACACTGCAAAAACATACAAAGTGATCATATTTTATTTTCATTACTGAATAGTAGGGTCCAACATATAATATTCTGCATACATTATGCCTGTACTATGGGTAAAATTTTCAAAAGTGACTTAGTGACTTAGGGATCTAAGTCCCACTTTCAAACATGAAGGACTGTCAGCAAGACAGGCTTCTAAGTCAGTCACTTTTGAAAATTGGACTTAGGATGAAATTTTCAGAAGTGCGAAATTCATTATCTTCATGATTAGAGTACTACACAGACATACAGAAAATCTCCAAACCTTTACATTCAAATTTGAAGCATGGAATCTTTATTAAGCACAAACTTTATCAAGAACAGTGACGGTTTTGGTATGTTCTATGATAACCTTGAATCTTTAAAAGACAATGCTAGTAATATTTTATAATTTGATTATAATGTAACTCACTACCTATATATCATTTATCAAATCATTTTACGTGAAAAAGGATCCCATTTGAAGTCAAACTATGTCAAGCCAAACTCAGTCAGACTGAGATGTACAGGTTTTTTTAAATGAACGGGAAAGCAGGAAACAAGCACCACTCTAACCTGAATTTCTAGACTAATTCACCATGTCTTGTCTCCAGAAATTAATATTTATCTCTTTACAAAAGTTTGTCAAAATCCAGTAAAAAAACTAGTAGACCCAATATTTCAACAGAACCCAAGCATCCTCATTGTCCTAACAAAGAAGTGTACCTACATGTACAAAGCTTTGAGGTGAAGTTGGTTCTTTTATTTTGTTTTACTACAGTATCACTATTCTCTTACCTCTTTTTTTTCTTCTCTCTCGAATTATCTTCTGAGCTATCCTCCTCCATCGGGGCAAAGAGCTCAGAAGTTTAAACTTTGACATTATGGAGATGTCATTGCAGACTGCAGGACGCAATTCATTGAACAGGAATCTCAAACGTTCAATGACAGGAGCACAAACTTCCTTATAGGAGCGGCCTTGTTCCTGATGTGTCTAAAACAGGAACAGAAACAGAGATTATAAACTTAATAAGGGAATAAAATTTAAAGGAGTCAATTGTCATTTTTAATAATTAAGGTTGAAGAGAAGTTAGACACAGGTGGTTGGAGGCTTACCTTAATTAGCGAGCATTTTGCTTGATAGACAACACGACATACATCTACTACAGATTTCGGTAAGGTTCTGTGTTTGACTTGGTCAACTCCCAGGGTACCAGGATGTACTAGAGACAATGCCACATGACCTTAATGAGAAAAAACACACTAAGACTATCTATTTCTAAGATTGAGGGGAGTGGGAGTTAAATTAGTTTTTTTGTTTGTTTTTTTTAAAGTGTTCTGGAACAGCTAAGTCTACTTACCTAAATCTTCATGTTTTAGAAGACAACATAGGAGTAAACGTCCTACTTCTTCCACAGGATGCTCAGGAGGGAATGTGATTGGTGTTGTCAAGTGACATTGTTTGCAGTACCTCTCTACTTGACATAAAAAGTCCTGCAAACAAACACTAAAGTCAAAGAAACAGCACTATCTAACTCTTCAAGTACAGTAATGTAGAACACTACAGCCAGCATTCAAGTGAAAACTCAGTAATATCCTGGGCTAAATACATTCAGAAGCCATAGCCAAGATATTTCTCAGTCTAGGATATGAGTCACCTAATTACTAGAAGTACAAACAAGCTATTATACCAAACAGCAATCCATACTGTCACTCCTGTTCTGAGGACAATAGCCCATCAGAGGGCTCTCATCATACACAACATGGCAACAATGAGCACAGTCCTAACAGCTTCTGACCTGTTTTCCAGCTTACCAGGCCACCTGAACCCGGTCTTAAATATTTTCTCCCAAGAATAATATTTCAAAATTATATCTCGACTCTGGGGTTCAATAGGAATCATGGGGTTAGAAATGGAGATGGACACTTGTGGGCATATTGAGGTGTACCAAGGGCAGTAACCAATCTGAGCACAAGATTTACATAATCATTCTATATCTACTAAGAAATAACTATACAACTACATAAAAATCTAAAACCGAGAGTGCAAGAGACTACATAACCAAGAAAGATGGGTACAGATGTGGTCACTAAGTACACAGCACCTCCACACTTTGACTGGGAGACAATTCCATCTTAGTACAACTGGTAATAACCATGATCTACAGTGTCACTAAAGCTTAAGTGACAATATTCAATTTCCTTTCATGTAATATTAAGTTTAAATCACTTGGAATTCATAAGAAAAACTGCATACAGAAATTAATTTTAATTGAATCATACGTTAGCTAGGATGTATTAATGACTGTCTTGACACTGAACAGCCTAACCCAGGGTAGTCAAAAGGTGGACCGTGGGTCAAATCTGGACCGCCAGACTCTTTTGAACAGACCACAAAATCTTATTTACTTATTATCATTATTATTATTTTTGTATTATTTTCTCTAGAGTCTGGACCTTGATTATACCTTGACCTAGAAATTTGGACAAAAAAAATAACTGATTACCCCAGCCTAACCTGTGACTAGGAACAACAAGTTAATTGCAGGAGGTACTTTTCGCAGCATAACAGCAACAATGAAGACTTGCTTTACTCCAACTCTCTGCTTCCCCTTTCACAGAAAATGTGCCAAAGGTTAAAGCAATCCTCCTGAACGGTTGCTGAAAACCATTTAAAAGCTACCAAAGGTGAAACAAAAGTGTTTTTCAACACTTACACAATGTGTGCTTAATAGAGCAATTTCAATTCACTACCAGTTCTTAACTCCACTTTCTGTAACAACATTTGAAAACACTTTTGTTTCACTTATGGCAGCTTTTAAATTGTTTCCAGCAACAATTCAGGGGGCTTGCTGCTGGCCACATTTAAACAATTTCCTGGTAAAGATGGGACTAAAAATGTTACCTTCACAGTGTGATCCTGAATATTATTATCTGCAATGGCTTGCAGAAATGGTTGTGAATGGTCACTCAAGGTTAGTCGATGTGAATATAGTTTTGATTTGTTTGGGGTAGTGTTCCCAGGTGAACTGCAGTGGTCTTCATCTTTCTCCTCATTGTAACTGTAATGTATCTGACTGGTCTGCAAGCCTCCAGAGAAGATAGATGACTTAAGCCATTCTAACAAGAGTGAAAACAAAATACAGATGTAAGTCTTTCTGCCAGGGAAAGCTATCTGTCACTAAACTGAATAATAATTCTTTAAAACAAAAGATGAAATTTACTTGCAAACATGAGTAAATTAAGACGACTTTCATACTTACTTGGTGAAGTTTAAGCAGAAAAAACAATTGACAAATTATTTGTAAATTAAATACGGTAACATCTTAACCAAGCCACTACAGGGAGCCACTTCTCACCTGAGGCCATCAGCTGTGATGAAGCCATGAAGGTCTTAGCAACTATTCTAAGAACAGCCATACTGGATCAGAATCATGGTCCTTCTGGTCCAATATGACAGCAGCCAGCTCCAGATGTTTTAGAGGAAGGTGCAAGAAACCCCACAGTAGGCCAACATGGGATAATCTGCTCTTCCACCCCATGAAGGACTCACCCTAACCCCTAATAATAAGAAATCAGTTTAAACCTTGAAGCATGAGATTTAACCTCCCTTCCAATAGTCTTGTTATCATTAACTATTAAAACTCCAAATATTCCTGTTATCCAAATAATCAGCAAGTCCCTCTTTGAATCTTGTTCATGTTCTTGGCCAAGAATGGACAAATAGCATGATACGGAGTCTCACGATGAGTCCCAGAAGTTCATACAGAAGGGTATATGAAGCATGCAAGTCTACTAAAGTTTGACATAAGTGTTGCAAGACAAAGGTCTCAATCCCATAACGTCTTACATGTGTAGGCACTTTAGTAGCCCCACTGAAGTCAACTGAACTACTCAAATGCATAACTCTGCAGCACTGTAGACAAAAGACTAACTTTTTTTTCCTGCTGAAGTACCGTATATACTCAATCATAAGCCGGTTCGTTTATAAGCCAACCCTCCCTAGATGGAGAAGTAAAAATGGAAACTTTTTATGACCCATCATAAGCCAACCCTATAATTCAGGGGTTGGCAAACTTTGGCTCCCGGGCCATCAGGATAAGTTGCTGGGGGGCCAGGATGGTTTGTTTACCTTGAGTGTCCACAGGCACAGAAGTAAACCTAAGTAAACAAAGCGTCCCGGCCCACCAGTTACCCTGATGGGCCAGGACAGCAACTGGTGGTGCAAATTTGGGGGGGGAAAGGGAGGGGAAGGGAGAAGCCGGGGGTCAGGGGAGTAACACCTGTGACCACCCCCCACATGACCCCACCCCTAGCCCAGAACCCCCACACTCTCCCCATCCCATCCCTTCCCACCTTAGCTGGAGAGGATGTCTCTGGCCTGGCTGGAGCTGCTCCGGCAGGCTGGGCGGCGCGGCCACAGCCTGCTCCGGCGGGCCAGACCAGGCGGCATGGCCTCAGTGTGCCCCAGCGGGCCAGGCGGCGCGGCCATAGCCTGCTCTGGCGGCATGGCTGCAGCGTGCTCTGGCAGGCGGGGCTGAGCAGTGTGGCTTCAGCCTGCCAGCCCCGGAGCTGCAGCTGCTTTGGAGGCTAGAGGGAGAGCAGCGTGGCCAGAAGTGGAGAGACTCTGGCCCTGCCTCTTCCCTTCTGGCTCTGCTGCCTCTCCTTGCCCCCTCTCTTGGGGGGGAATGGGCTGTGTCCCACCTCTCCCTCTCTATACCCGTTCATAAGCCAACCCCCTTCTCTGATGCTTCCCTTTTTTACTAAAACAAATCTGGCTTATGAACGAGTATATACAGTACTTGAATTCAAGTGGCAAAAACAATATTCGTTTCATGGTTGGCCCCCTTACACAAACTAAAGAAATTACTTTTAAAAGCAGAAATCCAGACCAGTAAACCAAAGTGGTTTAGAAGAAATCCAGAAAAATAAGAAATTGAAGAGGGAACGCAGTGGGGATAAGGAATGAAAGCATACATAAAGGATTCCTTCTCTCACTTCATCTGCTGTCAAAAAAATCAGAGTGGGAAGAGAGAACATAACACACTGTTCTGAAAGCTACAAAGCGAGGAAATACACAAAAGAACAGGCATTTAATCATCTGAATAAAAGTGAATCAATTACACAAACCAAGATGAAAAAGAGCTGCATGTCTGCAACAGAAAGAGAAAACTGGGAGGAACAGCCAAACAACGAGAAAAAAAGTTTTTCGTTTACTAAGAGTTTTCTAATGGTAAGAAGAACAAGAAAGTCTTCAAGCTATGTCCAGAAGAAAGTGGGGCAAAAAAAACAAACAAACATGCTAAGTTCCTGATTAAATTATTTTTACAATAGTCTGGTCCAGCATATTATGGGAAGCATGCAGAGGTACAGTACACAATCCATTACTTCTAATTTAATTGAAAATAAGTTCTGCTTACTGGCACATTCAACCTCCACAGGAGAAAGCGGTGTACTCATTGCTAGGTAGGAAGCATGCAGTCCAAGAAGAAGGCCCAGATTTCTTTCTGTGTCTATGAGAGGTGATGACAGACTGCCAAGATCTGGTGTTGTAATCACTTCCTGGTCAGGCTAAACAAAAGAAATATCAAATTGAGGCTAAAAGTAAATTCCAATAAGCGTTTCAAAACAAAACTATCCTTTATTACTATAAACACATTCTGAAGAAATCAACTATTAATACAATCATAAGTTAAATTTCATTAAGTGCAATACTGTCTCTCTCAATTAGTCATTTGTAACCCAAGTTTTTGCTTCAGGTCCTTGACTAAAACTGGTATCAATCCTACAGGCTGAAAAGGTTACTCCTCCCGATAGTTTACTATCCTACATATGATGTGCTACAAAGTATATTATATTATTTCTACCTCCATATACTGGCCAACACAGAAGGCATGCATCGACTCTCTTGTATCCTCAAATTGCAAGGCAGCTTCCAAAGCAACAACTGGGTCCTCACCTGCAAACTGAGCTAGAAAAAAAGAATATTCAGTAGTTCTATAATATCTAAACAGCTACTTAAGGCAATTAATTTTAAAACAAAACAATTCAAGAGTTGAAACTCACCAAGTATACTATTTCCTGTTAAAGACTGGGTCTGAAAATCTTTTATATCATACACTTTCCCATCAATCACTGTCCAGAAGCCTCCATCTTTATTATGGTTCTCTAGATCAGCTTTACGTATAAGTGTTACTTCCTCATTATTTCTGCAGCTCTGGCCAGTAAAAAATGAACCTATTGATTAAAAAAAACAAAAAACACACATTTTAGTTTCTTAAAACTAGCATTGACAATAACAAAATCGCACTAGGGTAATCCTAAAAACAATACATTCTGTGAAGGTGAGGGGGAGTGGAGGGTTATCCTAGACCCTCATCCTGGAGTTTGTCACCCACAAATGCAACAGGCAGACACTTCCATAAGCTTTATACTTATACCAAACGCACCCCAACAGACAATATAATCCACCTGCACAGAGATGTAGCAAATCCCAGGTTTGTCTACCCCTCGCTTCCCTTTCTGATAGTGTGGAAAGCACTGAATGCCACAAGATGACTTCAGCTGGTAGCACAGTGCTATTTAGACTGGACAGGGATGCCATTATCTGACACTTTACAGGCAGTTTTCAAGTGGAAGAAGTCAGTAAAAACAAGGTCAAAGTACTTGTTTCAGGCCTGGATCATTTAGCTATTCCAAAGCTCAGAGAATGAACAAGTCCAACCTCATTTTTAGATACCACTATGAGCAAGCACAGAGGATGGAAAGAAATTCATAGACCTGAAGGCCATAAAGAACCATTAGATCACCTAGTCTGACTTCCTGCATAAAACAGGTCACAGAATTTCACCCATTTACCCCTGAATTGAGCCCTATAATCTGTGTTTGAGTTAAACTTATCTTTCAATCTTGATTTGAAGACAACAAGAGATGAAGAATCACCACTTCCCTTGGTAGTTTGTTCCAATGGTTAATCACCTTTACTGTTAAAAGTGCATGCCTTATTTCTGATTTGAATTTGTCTGGCTTTAACTTCCAAACAATAGTTCTTGCTATATCTTCCTCTGCTAGGTTAAAAGGTCCCTATAGTACACCTCTACCTCGATATAACGCGACCCAATATAACACAAATTTGGATATAACGCGGTAAAGCAGTGCTCTGGGGGGGGTGGGGCTGCACACTCCGGTGTATCAAAGCAAGTTCGATATAATGCGGTAAGATTTTTTGGCTCCTGAGGACAGGGTTATATCGAGATAGAGGTGTACCTGGTATTTTTCTCCCTGTGGAGGTACTTATACACTGTAATAAAGTCACCTCAATCTTCTATTTTGATAAACTAAACTACTAAGGTCCTTAAATCTCTTACTGCAAAGGATTTTTCTCCAGCCTCAAATCTTTTTATAGCTCTTCTCTATATCCTCTCCGGTTCTTCAAAAATCCTATTTAAAATGTTGACATCAGAACCGTATGCAGTATTCTAGTATCTCTCACCAATACCACATACACAGGTAAAAGTCACCTCCCTACTTCCCTCTTCAATCCAAGGAAAGCCTTAGCCCTCGTTGTGACAGCATCACACTGGAGATCATTTTGAGTTGTTCACTAAGGGTATGTCTACACTAAAAAATTAGGTCGATTTAATGTGTCGATTTTTTAGAAATCGATTTGATACAGTCAATTGTGTGTGTCCCCACTTAAGACCATTAAGTCGGAGTGCGCCCACAGTACCGAGGCTAGCGTAAATTTTCGGAGCGTTGCACCGTGGGTAGCTACTCACAGTTCCCGCAGTCTCCACTGTCCATTGGAATTCTGGGTTGAGCTCCCAATGCCTGATGGGGCAAAACATTATCGCGGGTGGTTCTGGGTACATGTCGTCAGGCCCACCCCCCCGAAAGCAATGGCAAAAAATCGTTTCTCGCCTTTTTTCCTGGGTTACCCGTGCAGATGACATACCACAGCAAGCATGGAGCCCACTCAGCTCACTGTCACCATACGTCTCCTGGGTGCTGCTGGCAGACGCGTTACTGCAGTGCTACACAGCAGCAGCTCCTTGCCATTGCAAGTTAGCAAAGACAGTTAGCAGCTGTATTGTACCATCTGCTGCGGTCTCCTGGTTCCTCCTGTCCGGCCTCGGTGAGGTCGGTCAGGGGCACCCGGACATAAATGGGAGTGACTCCAGGTCATTCCCTTCTTTAAGTTTCGGCTAATGGAGATTCAGTCCTGCCTGGAATATCAGGCAAGCCTACCAAAGAACCAGAGAGGCAAACTGTCACTCCGGGTCAGAGCCCCAGACATCCCGCTTCTATGATGAGCTGCCTTCCATTCTAGGGGATGCCCCTACAACTACCCCACCGCCATGCTTCGCTCCTCCCACACCCCTCCCGGGCTACCTTGGCAGTTATCATTTGTGTGATGAATTAATAAAGAATGCATGAATTTGAAACAATGACTTTATTGCCTCTGCAAGCGGAGATCAAAGGGGGGAGGGTGGTTGGCTTACAGGGAAGTAGAGTAAACCAAGGGTGCGGGTTTTCATCAAGGAGAAACAAACAGAACTTTTACACCGTAGCCAGGCCAGTCATGAAACTGGTTTTCAAAGCTTCTCTGATGCACAGAACACCCTGCTGTGCTCTTCTAACCACCCTGGTGTCTGGCTGCGCTTACTCATTTCGTCTTTTAGAACAGAGTTCTGATAGCACGGATTCGTCTCCCCATACAGCGATCAGATCCACTACCTCCCGTTCAGTCCATGCTAGAGCTCTTTTGCTATTCTGGGACTCCATGGTCACTGTGCTTATCAGCTCGCCACAGTGGCCAAACAGGAAATGAAATTCAAAAGTTCACGGGGCTTTTCCTGTCTACCAGGCCAGTACATCTGAGTTGAGAGTGCTGTCCAGAGCAGTCACAATGGAGCACTCTGGGATAGCTCCCGGAGGCCAATACGATCAAATTGCATCCACACTACCCCAAATTCGACCCAGCAGGGTCGATTTCAGCACTAATCCCCTCATCGGGGAGGAGTACAGAAATCAATTTTAAGAGCCCTTTAAGTCGATAAAAATGGCCTCGTCATGTGGATGGGTGCAGGGTTAAAGCGATCAAACGTTGCTAAATTCGACCTGAACTCATAGTACAGACCAGGGCTAAGATCCATAAACCTTTTCAGTCACTGCTTTCTAAGATACAGTCCTTCAATCTGAAAGTATGGCCTGCATCTTCATTTCTGGATGTATGACCTTGCATTTGGTTGTATTAAAATGCATTTTATTTGAATGAACTCAGCTTAACAAGTGATCCAGATTGCTCTGCATGTCTGCCCCATCCTCATTATTTACCACTCTGAATCTTCGTGCCAATCTGCGTCATCCACAAATTTTCACTTTACTTCCTGATTGTTGATAAATGTATTGATCATCATCGGGCCTGGAACAGACCCGTATGGAAGCCCACTAGCTATACGTGCACCCATGATTCTCCATTGACAGCTACTATTTGAGATCTGTCAGTTCACCAGCTCACTGCACTGGCACAAATGGCACTAGTGAGGCATGTATACACTGCTCAGAATGCTACAGAAGTTTTTCTATTTTTTTTTTAAATTAAAAAAAACAGATGCTGACCAAAACGTTGTACTGCATGGATGTTAAAACAAAAGTTTTCAATAACTTTAGACTCCTCTAGGCATTTTTCTGCTGGGTGGGAAGGAAGGGGATAACAGCAACACTGAGTTCCACATATGTGCTTTTCCTCATACTGTATATATACATACCAAACGGGTATTCTGGGGTTTAGCCCAACAACTGTTATCAAAGGAGAGAAACATTTCACCTAACGTACTGGAACTTTGTCAGAAGGACGTGTAATGGCAAATACTTATTTTTGTTATGCTCCTCCTCAAAGTGCACTGTGACCCCGTGAGTCGTTTGAGTGCATGTGTCAAGGAAGGAAGGGTGTCTTTTGGTCAATTCTTTCGGTAGCTCCATACAGGTGTACTCAAGACAAAGCCCCATTACCATGTTAGGTTTAACAGTAACCACTGGCACTTGTTCTCATCAGTGCTCAAATGTCAAGAGATTATCACTGAAACCTCCAGTGCCTGCTCCTGAATGAGTCAAGGAAGCTGTTATGACAACCACTGGTACAAACTCCCATCCCCAAGGCACAGAAGTATGGAGGAGAATACATACAGAGATTGCTTGGCAACTGTGAGAACTTCTCTAGTGTGCTGATGCACAGAAAGGATTGCTAGCCTGTTATTTCTATTCTGGACAATGATCTACTAGTGCCTTGGGAGAAGGAGTTCAGAAAGTCTCCAGGGGCTTGCCAGTTAATAAATAAGACAGACCTTAAGGAGATACATGCACCATCAGCAGTCAATAACAATACAGACGTTTCACTGCCAGTCTCTCCCACTATTGCCATACAAGCCTCAAGCTTGCAATCCCTCACTCATCTGATAGCAGAAATGTCCATTAGGAGAGAGTTCTAGTCATATACCACAGGGAAACAAAAGAACTCTGTGGTAAAGACACAGCTGCAGCCCGAATTCAAAACTGTCATGCAAGTGAAAATAAATTTGCAACAGGCATATCTAGAAAAATCAACAAGGGAGAGACAAAATGTACCACAAAAAGCTCAAAATTGTGTAGACCAAGACACAACACTGGTCAGCACAACACAAAATGACTTCTACCATTGCATTAGGCAAAGAATTTAGATAAATTCCTGAAGAAATTTCGGAGAAATTATCAGCTTCTGATTGACACAGCACCAGCACTCAGTGGAGCATCTCATCCATTTATGGTGAAAAAGACACAAATTAGAAGCAGCTATGCTTCCAAAGAGTACAAACTCTTGGTGTGGGAGATGAGAGTGGGTTGTAAAGAGCTAAAAGTCTGGAGGATTGTGAAGTGTGTAAGCAAAGAGTGCTTACTGATTAACATCACCTCCTGTTTAGCCAGGACTTTGGCCTGGTTATTTTAAAAAAAAAGTGATTGCTGGGTTTTTGGTGTGCTTTAACATGAGTTACATAGGTTGGGGGGTGGTTGTATTATTGTTACTACCTGTTTTTAATATTGCTTATACACCACTGGCTTTTTATTTCCGGTGTGTATTTTTTTGGCTGCCCACACTGGGAGCCAAACGACGACTGCTCTACACACCCAGTATGAGTCAGCAAATATAGCTATATTAGCTTTTTTTTTTTTTTTGCAATATATTTAATACTGCCATTACCATAGCAGCTTGGGCTGAGTGGGGTCTTATTGGCCGTTTTAACTTTTACCTTTATTGCCCCATATTCTGTTTTCGCTTGTTCAGCACTGTAATAACTGGATCCATTTACAAACCAAATTTCTATTTTTTTATTTAATGCTTTTTTAAATTTTGGAAGGGGGCATTTGTGTTCTTGTCCTGGGTTATTAAACCATAAGGCACAAGGATAACACTTTTCCCTTTTTCCACTGTGATTCCCCGGTTCACTAGAGCTAAAATCCATTGCGCCAATGTGCATCTGCCATACTCTGAGCCACCTACTATAGCACCACCCCTTCCTTCCTCTATAGTTTTAAACAAATGCTCTCATCTTCAGTGATAGTTTAAACTATGATTATGGAAATTACTTCAAGAATCAAAATCAACAAACCACCCTCCGCTTGACAGACAAGTTTATATAGCAATTAAATCATGCCAAATTTATCATTGACATAATGTAATCATTTTTTCCACAGTAAACACTATTATGACAATAGTTTTGATAAAACAAGGAAATGTAAAAGTGTCGGATTTAAAGACAATTCAAGAACATAACTGTTAAAAAGGCTTCTGGTGCTTTGCTTCATGCGAGAGAATTCTAAATATTGGAAGAGTGTTAGAGTTACTCAGAAAACTTTCCTGTAAAACCTCAACTAAGTGTTTTAACTGCTTTAAGTGAATAGAATAGAACATACCCATTATTCCGGGCCATGCTAAATCCTCATTGTCATCTCTCTCTTTTCCAGGTGCTAGATGGTTAAATCTGTCCAGATGCTCTAGAAGGCCAGCCAACAGAGGAATAGCACCCGCTTCCTGCATCAGTCCAGCATTTTTATTGAGAAGCAACACTATAGAAACGACCAACTCTGGAAGGAGAACACCTAGAAAACAGAAAATACTCACACTGAAGTTGAGACAGATATATGTATGCCACTTTTGACCTAAGTCACAGCAGTTTATTCTCCTTTTTACTTACTACTTTAAAGTGATGTTTTTTCTCTCCCTTTAACTTGCCCCTCCTTGCATCTTCTCTTTTTAATTTGGAGAGATATGTACTAGGAATGTTTGCCTACAAATTGATTTTCCAGGAGAAAAAGAAAGGTACCTGTTAAATCTCCATCCACAACCCGAGATACTTCTGCAAAATGTCTATGACTAGTGGATGCAATGCTGATTGCCACAGGTAGTATATCACCAATGTGTGTGCACAAAAGTGCTGTGTATTTCTTTAGCAGAGAACCAACTCCTAGAAGCTCAGGACCTATGAAAAAAGGAGGGGCACAGAGAATAATCAAAGTAACTACTTAAGTGAATAAACTAAAAGCTGCATTTTGGATTATATAGTACTTACAAGCCCATCAAACACCACTTCAATATTAGCATTCAATTAAGAAAACAGCATAATTTATTTTTAGGATTAAGCTTAAATCCAAGATACTGACTTTTTAAGAGCACAGACCAATCTGAATGTAAATAAAACCTGCAACCATAACATCTGGACCTGTAATATCATTAAATCTCCTAAACTAAGTAAGGCCATTTCTAGCCTGGTGTGAGGCAAACTTCCAGAGAAGTTTTCTTTGACACTGCTAGGAGTTCTGCTACCAATTTAGTAGGTGTCCTCCTTCCCGCCAAGTCAACATTGTAGCAGCGAGCCAGCATGTTTTGGATGTGCTCTGCTGCAGCGGCCACCATTTTTGTTAATGTAATACCAGTTGGCATTAAAATCCCATGGAAGTTTTCAAAAGTATAAGGTGAGTGTTTAAACCAGAGTCCAAGCCAAAGTTCAATTTGGATAATTACAATCTTTCCATGTAAGATTTCCAACTTGTTTTAATTTATTATTTTGTACTAAAGCATTTGGGCTATTCTAAATCTATCTCCTTACTATATGCTGTTTCCTTTGCCTCCTTCTCAATTCAGTTGGCTTTGTACCATTCCATTAAATTATCTCTTTACTCAGAATATGCCTCTAACCATTGCCCATCAAACACTCTCTTCTCTCCTCATTCAAACCCCTTCTTAAAATTCATTTCTTACAAAAATCATCCAAGACATTCAAAACAGGGAATGAATCTGTTTTGTCAGGCATTGCTTACATTCGTAGTACTTTTTAGTCTTGAGAATAATATTGCTATGCACTGTTAATTACTATTTCATACTAAAGGGATTATGGTTTAGTGGTGGAATGCTCTCTGTAGCTTGCAAGGTTTACAGTGTGCTTTAATATCCTACAGAACTGAAGACATTACAAAAACTTTCAGTCATCATTTAATGAAACAGATTTAAAAAAGTAAAAGTGGAACTTTCAAATTTATCACCAAACAGAAGCATAATCATTCCTAGTTTACACTTCTGATGTAAGGAACTATCCAACTAAAATAATCTCAAACAGCTCAATATTTCACACTTATAGTCCACTTTAATAAAGACAGAGTCACTGCCTGTAAAATCAATATATAAAATTGTATTCTCCAACAAGGATCTGAACAAAGCTGTATTTTCTCTAAATTGGAAAAGGCAAAAAAATAATAATTAAAAATAAATGATTGCTGTTTGACTAGCCCCCTTTCATAACAAAGGACAAAACAGTTATTGTTACTGTACCACCTACAAAGCAGATTTTTAAAAACTGTTCTTGATTAATTCATCTGTTCTAGGTGAATTCAAGTCACTGAAATTAAATATCAATATAAAGAACTAGTTTCAATTAACCTTTTTGACAACAAATCCAGCTTCACTATGTTAACAGTTAAAATAGCAGTCATAAGAACAGCCACATTGGGTCAGACCAAAGGTCCATCTAGCTTAGTATCCTGTCTTCCGACAGTGGCCAATGCCAGGTGCCACAGAGGGAATGAACGGAACAGGTAATCATCAAGTGATCCATTCCCTGTCGCCTATTCACAGTTTCTGGCAAACAGAGGCTAGGGACTCCATCCCTGCCCATCCTGGCTAATAGCTACTGAAGGACCTATCCTCCATGAATTTATCTAGTTCTTTTTTTTACCCTGTTATAGTCCCAATTTTCATACCTGGGAGTCTAAATTCCATTTCAGTGCCTAACTACATATTCTGGGCATCTAAACTATTACTTTATAGTTGGGCACCTAAATCTGTATTCAAGCAACAAACAACCAAATCTGAAAATCGGGCCTGTTAAATAGGGTACAATCACACCTTTTAAATTTTCTTTGACAAAAATTTTACTTACATTTATTAAATGTTAATAGCTTTCTGAAAGAATCTTCCATTTTCTGCTGATGTTCCTGTACCATATGTTTTGGCTACTCTGTTTATATTTACAGTTTATGTTTCAATCTGCTTAAATGGTAAACTGTTTAGAAAAAACAGCTCTCAAACAGGTGGGCCATGAAGCAAAGGAAACAGTATCTCAATTTACAAAACTTTGTCAAACAGGAAAATGGTAAATAGCAAACTTGTTTGGTAGCACAGGTATTACAAACAACGCATAAGCCTTTTATATTTATTAAATAACTTACCATATGTATTAGGGACCTGCCCAACATTCTCTCCTGGGTAAAGTTTACTAACAAGTAAACGCTGAAAACGCAGCAACAAGTCCAAAGAAGCAGACCTCTCTTTACTGTAATGTTCGTGGTCCAGGCAGGAAGAAATGCGACGAGCCACATCTTTTAGCTTGGCTATAGTCTGCGAAGCGATGTTCCTAATTGGTATAAAAGCATTATTAAGCACTTTAAAAGGGCAGCTGGTGTTTCAAATAGCCTAGAGAAACAGGATTAAGCTTTTGCTGGGATTTTCTCTAACTGTTGAGAATTAAGACACCTATGCGAGGGTTCACTGGAGAATGTTATTTTATTTGGGGTAATGTTCCAAGAATATTAGTTTGTTTCTGTAAATGGGACTCAACCACCCCACCCTTATTTCCACAATTTACTATGAAGCAAAAGATTTAATGATCTGAACAATGTGAAATAGAATGCTATATAGAAGAAAGCTGTGGAGTGGCATATGTTTTAAGAGTTCCAGTTATGAATGAATGATTTCCTTGTTACACAATCACATCAACGTGATGAGTGTTGTAAAAGTTCTCAAACTTTATTTCTGCTAGCCCACAAAGTACTGGTGTGGCTCACAGGAGGTAACAAGGACCAGGCTTGCTACACTGATCACTTATCTACAGGGATCCTAGAAATCAGCTTCCCACAGGAAAACATGGAAAAACGCAGAATTTGCATTTTTTCACTATGTAAAAACTGAAGATTCTCTGTAAAAATAAAAACATACAGTAGAATCCCATTCCCCCCAGCGCACACCCAGGAATATGGGAAATCGATGCTTCAGCCCAGGGCAGCAGGGCTCCTGCTGACAGATTTCATTTTAATTGCTGAAAAATGCAGATTTTTATGTTGTTTTTTTATCAGAGAATTGTATTGATTTTTTTTAAATCACAGAAAACTAGGATCCCTGCTTATCTGAGACTCCCACATAGTGGTAAGACTCGAACACCCAACTTTCTTCCTCCCTCAAGCCCTAGAATTGACGTGTATCAGAAGTAAGGCTACTAATATCTTTCTCCAAAGATATTGCTGGCATTTTTGTGGAACACCTGGCTGTTAGTTCTGCTCTTTCTCTATTATGAACTCTGCAGCGGAGGACGAAGTACCACAAGGCCTGAGAGCAAACGAACAGTAGCTCTCCCTAGATCTAAAAATACCTATTGCAGAGTGCAGCGAGGCCAAGTGACCTCCCTCTGGACTGGAGAGCGAGGGACTACGCTCCGCCCCCTTGCTGGAAGTACCAGGATGGGACTGGAAGTATAAAGGGATGGCTCGGCAGCTCTGTTGAGGAGGAGCCAGGGAAGGAGACAGATGCCTCCACTCTGCTGTGGTACCCTAGAGCTGAATCTGCACTCTGCAGCACCCTGCCCCGAGAGAAGACTGGGCCTGAAGACGAGTTGCCGGGACTGCCATCCGCTGTGTACCCCGAGGAGCCAGAGGACCTGTGGATTATAGAGGTACCCAACCCTGAGGAAGTATGAAGTAGCCCAGGGGCAGCCAACGACTGTCCGGCTACCTTGCTGACTGACTCTAGGTCAGCATGTTGCAGCTGGATCCCCGCTGGCCCAGTGGTGGACCACTCCACCACTGTTAGGGCCCTGAGCTAGGACGCGGTGGAGTTGGGCAGGCCCGCGTCCCCTTACCACCCCACCCTGGGGGCAGCAGACTCCCCACTCTAGGCCAGGAGGCCTGTGTGAATCTACTGTCCCTCAAGCTAGGATGCTAGACTCGGTTGGTGCTTCCCTAGACGATGAAGATGCTCATCCCTACCTGAACCCTAGACTGTGTGTTTGCTGGCTGCCTTGGCCTACAAGCTGAGGCTACAGCCTGATCCCTGCTCTGCCTCGCCCAAAGGGCTAGAGCGCCAGACCGTTAAGTACTGCCAGTCCCAGCTGAGGGGCTGCGAGCTAAAGACTACTCAGGGCATTGCCCCACCCGAGGGTGGGGGCAAGAGCACAAAACTGTTGTTGCTTGTTAGAAGGACACAGAACTATAGACTACTTACGGCTCGGCCCTGCCAGCACGACCCAAGCCCTACAGTTACTGCCCAATACAGCAATGCAGAGTGGCCTTCCTCCCCACAGGAAAGTGAGGGACCCCTACAGAGTCTTCATCTTTTCTACCCATTAAAACAAAGATAAAACCAGAAAACTACACTAAGGTAAACAGAATAAGCATATGTTCAATAGTTCTAGTTTCAGGAGGCAGAAGGACTGATGGGAAAAGACTGAGAGCATACTCTGTCACCAAGGATCATTAACTGTTATTTAGCTCCATGCTTCACAATAGGATGAATCTAAAGGGATCTTCTTTTGTAGGAAAAATATCATGACATATTTAGAACAAAGAATACCTCAGTAATTGCTGAATCAGTTGAACCAAAGGTAAACTCTGCTTCCCTGCAGACTCATAGATCCCAGTATTAATAAGGTCTTTGTCTAATGGAGTCCTGCTCCGATGAAGTGTTGAGGCATTTGCTTCCTGTTCATCAATTTCTTTTTCTTTCTGGGCTTCTTTTTTTGCCTCAATATCCTACAATACAAAAACACTAAAGTTAAAAGCAAACAGCACATCATCAATAGATGCAATCATTTATCTCAGTAGGAAAACACAGCATAATGGCTGTCATCTATGCCACAAATGAGATTAAGGGTATATCTACTCTGCACACTCCTTTCAGCAGTGTGCAGAATATATACACTACACACCCCCTCGCTTGGGGATAAATAGCAGCGTAGACCATGAGGCACTGCTTAGGTAAGTAAACATATTCCTGAACCTGGTGGGTATGTACCATACAGGGCTCTCTTCTCACCCAAACAGTGTTTGCCTTTCTATGCTGCTATTTTTAGCAGTGCAGTGTCCCAACATCTCCCTGCTGCTGGAGTTTTTTCTCACTGCAAGGAAAGGCTCCAGCAACGGGGAAAGGCTCTGGCAGCTCCCCACCAGCAAGCCTTTTCTCACTGCCTCCCACTACCAGAGCATTCCATTGGCACAAGTAGCCACATACCAGTGTGGATGTAGCTTGCTTTAAATTGCAGCATGTAGTTACACATACCCTATACACCACCACAAGAAGTGTGCAGTGTAGACAAAGCCTAAGTGTACCAGACAAGTTTATTTCATATTCCATATTATGGAGACATCTAGCACATTTTTACAAATACTATTTTAAAAGAGAATTTCTTACTTGCTAAACTGTTCCAGCAACACAGGCTAATGGGTAATGCCTGCCCTATACATGTTTCACTTATGAGAGCCACCTATGAAAAGTTTGCATTTTGGCATGCAGTTAGGCTCCACACACTTCTACCAGCTTCTCCAAAGATTACTCCGAATGAAAACTGAAAACTTTTCCCAAGAGAAGAAAACAGTTTGTCTTTTAAAGGTAAACTCATATGTTAATATAGAGGGATACTAATACTAAACCTTTAGCTCGGTCTGAAAAAGGCAGGTATCTGAACTGGAAACTGAAACTCCAAGGAATTGACAGGTAAGATTTTTTTGTGTGTAAATGGGCAGCATATGACTGCTCTTTTGTAGGCATCAACTCTAAATGAGCCATATAGTATCTGGCCCATATGATCTGGAGGACCAGCAAGCCCTGGTTCTTTGTTTCAGAAGAAACAGGTGTCTGTAGTCTGAGTTCCTGGAAGAATAGATTGAAATATGCCCTGTGAACACTCAGATTATGCCATGTTTCCTTTTTTTGCCCTGAATCCAGAGCAGAAACTAATCAAAGAGTATCGTAGTTGTGGTGACAAGATACAAACTTGAAAAGAAAAATAAGGCACATGAACAGGACCATTTTATCCTAATGGAAGAGCATACAAGCAGATCCAAGGGAGCAGTCAGGCTTTCCCAACATTCTGATCAAAGTAATTGTCACCAACACTTATACTCTACACGATAAAAGAGAGAACAGAGTTCAAAGGCAGAGTGACACAGGTCATGAAGAACAGGGCTGATCTCCAGCATGAGATATAAGACCTAGGAGGAAATCAAAAACACGCTACGTCTCACAGGGAATGGGAGACTAAAGGGGGAGAGCCTCACTCTTCTTCTAATGGCAAATGAGAGGCCTTTATTAAAGTATATCTGTACAAAACAAAGAATGGTGAGAAGGTCAGAGTAACTGAAAAAAATTCTGGAGACCACTAAGTGTCCAAACTATAGTATACTACAGAGATTTTCTTCCTATAGGACAGCAGCATCTCTATGACTTTAAGTTTTCAATTTAAAAAAAAACTTCTCTCATAAGCCAGGAAAACAGACTAAGAAAAAAGTGGTGCATGAAGGGTCAGTACATCTACTGCAGTAGGGATTTTGAAAAAAAGGGACTGTGTCCTCAAGACACTTAAGATGGTCCATATAAAGGAGTCCTTCAATGGCTCAATATATGAGACTATGGCCAGGTCTACACTACAGGTGCTACAGTGGCTCAGCTATAGTGCCATAGCTATGCCACTATAGCGCCATGTGGCAGATGCATCCTATAGCAATGCAGAGGAGGGGAAGGGAGGATTTCCCATCACTGTAGTAACTCCACCTTCCCAAGCAACAGCAGCTAGGTCAACGGCAGCATTCTTCCATTGACCTAAGCTGAGGCTACACGGGAGGTTAGGTTGGCATAGCTATTGTGCTCAGGGGAGTGGATTTTTAACACCCCAGGGCACTGTAATTACGTCAACCTGCTTTAATCTTGATTTATTTTTCTTAAGACTTTGCATGGCAGCAGGATCAGGGAAAAACAAAGTACATGTTAATGCCATGGAACTAAGAGAGATTGCTGCATTACTTGTAGGCAATCTTGGAATGTACCTACTTCTGGTTTCAAAGCAGTCAGAAGATACTCTCTAAGGCCTGGTCTACACTGGGAGGGGGGGAAAAAAATCGATCACTGGGGGGGATTAAGATACACGAGAATAGCATAGCTGAAGTCAACGTATCTTAGATCGACTTAGAATCACTTACTTCGCGTCCTGGCAGCGCAGGATTGACAGCCACTGCTCCCCCGTCACCTTTGCTTCGGCCTCTCGCCGAGCTGGAGTTCAGCAGTCGATGGGAGAGCGATCGGGGATCAATTTATCGCGTCTACACTACACACAATAAATCGATCCCCAATAGATCGATCGCTACGTGCCGACCCAGCGGGTAGTGTAGACGTACCCTAAGAAGTTTCATTCCCCTCACAAAAGAAACAGTGTGCAAGTTTCTCTCCCTCAGGACATGCATATTTGGTAGGCCTCAGGTTTCTTTCTTCCCAGGAACAAAAGAAAGATCCCTGCACCTAGGCTTTCCCTGACAGTTCATGCATTCGACCACTGCCATGCTGTCTATAAGTACAGATGCTGTGTAGCTTGCTGCTTAAGCGAGATCTATTTACAGCTCTGAGCTCATGGACTAAGCACCTTCAGTCATTCTCAGCATATAGTGTGTTCTCCATTTTGGTGGGTTTCATTCAAAAGATCAGTTAAAGCCTGAATGGGCAAACTCTTCAACATCCCAGGATTTCACTCATCCCAAGAATAGCACTACATGTCTAACTCATCAAAATGGATCTTTGAGAAGAGTAGGAATTACTGAAGAACTCAAATGAATCTGGGCTCATGAGCTGCATTTTAATGGTGCAGTGGAACATAACATCTATAGCTTATCTATCTCCAGTAGTACTATCCTAGCATGTGTAGTTTAAAGATTAAGGGTACGTCCATACTTATGGCCGGGTCGACGGGTAGCATTCGACTTCTCGGAGTTCGAACTATCGCGTCTAATCTAGACACGATAGTTCGAACTCCGAACGCGCTCCCGTCGACTCCGGAACTCCACCACCGCGAATGGCGGTGGCGGAGTCGACGGGGGAGCCGCGGACTTCGATCCCGCGGCGTCTGGACAGGTAAGAAGTTCGAACTAAGGTAGTTCGACTTCAGCTACGCTATTCGCGTAGCTGAAGTCGCGTACCTTAGTTCTACCCCCCCCACCCTAGTGTAGACCAGGCCTAAGGGAGTATGTTTTTAATGCTGTACTAGACTGTTGTTCTGGATCTGGTGGTTTCAGATTGAAATTCCAACTCAACAAGGTTACCGGTAACAGTGGCTTTCACATTTTGGTAGTGTGACTCATACTTTGTAACAAACGTTAAGAATAGAGAAGTTCAAGTTTCAGAGATTGCTGCTTACTATTTATGGAGTTTTTGGACTGAGATGCCTGATTAAAAGTGAACTGCTCTGCAAGAGTCCTTCAGAGATCAAAGACCATTTTAAGTCTGGCATGTGGCATTCATGTTTATGCATTCTTTTGCTGAAGTCACAGCAATAGATGCTGTATATCTGACAGGTGGTTTTCTGTAGTGTACACCTCACTTAAAAATAGTAAAACATACTCACTATTCATTTAAACTATCAAATGTATATGTAAATCTAAAATGCAAGCTGTAAATTACTATTATGCTGGGGGTTAGGTGAAGCCTCATTGAAGATGATGGTAGCAATAACCACCCTTCATTCAAGATAGAAGAAAGAAGCAGTTAAGCTTCTTTTGGAGTAAGGTAACAATAGGACCCACTGCCAGAAATACAGGCCAAATGCAAGGCCAGTCAGGAGCTGAGCCATGTGGATGGAGGGGCTTCACTTCGGGCTGAATGCAAAATACAGAGGTCTAGGTTTTGTATCAGAGCGTGTGTGTGTGTGTGTCTGAGCAGACGCAGCCAGAAACACCACACAAACAGACAGAAGGAAGCAAGATGGCAGCAGAAAGCTAAAGACAGCCAGAAAAGCTCTTATAGTGTGACCCTAAGCAAAAGCTAAGAGCGCTTTTTGGATAGTGCTGGCTGGGAAGAGAGGCTTGCAATGCTGAGCAAGAAAACTGCCCTCTGTCTGATGTAAGCCTGTTTATTTGCAAAGAATTTATACCAAGTCCTGTAAACGACTGTATTATATGCATCTTATTCTAGTTACATGGTAAATGGTAATATTGTTGAAATGTACCTGAATTTCTGCAGAGATAGCAGCATTTAATGCAGACTCTAAACCTCCATCAGCCATCAAACTGCCCACCAAGAGGTCAATCATAAATCGACGGCCTGGACTTACATTCATTTCATTTCCTGAAACTAACAAAACAGAACAAACATTTAATGGGCTAGAAATTCAGATGCTCATTTCATTTTGCTGAAACTAAGAACAGAACAAACACATAGATATTCAGACACCAAACAGTTTTCCATCATTAAACCATACCTGCACTGGGTAGGAGAGCTGAAAGAGCCCTAGCTCGCTCCTCTGCTGTTGGCAGCAGCACAGACCACCCACTCTGCAGCACTGCTTGAGCAGCTGACTGCACAGTATTAAGAACTCCAGCGTTACTTGCTAAAGTTACCACGGACTGTTTCAGGCTATTCAACAAGACGCTGCCTAAACCCAAGCCAAGGCACTCTGGATCAACCTGGTGACTGATGGCAGCATGTAGCTGAAAGAAAAAGAATCAGTTTCAGTTAGGGATAACATAAGAAATGAAGTTGAACAAAGTCAATCATGCAGACACTGAATACAAATACATCTACTGGTCTAAATACAAGGAAATGTTTAGAAATGAACTGCAAAGCTAAAGTAAAAATACAATTACACCCAAGTAATATATACACTAATCTCAGCCAGTACCTCAGGAAACCTAGTGAGCAATAATTACCTCAATTTAGAAATTACCTAGACTTCCCTGTACACATCACTCTGTATTATCATGAACATAATGACATCTTTAGGAAGCTAGACGTACCAGATTTGCCCCAAACAGGAAACTCATTTTTTAAAAAGGCAAATTAAAACACTGAACATCCAAAGCCTTTTCAGCAAGTGGTATATTCAGCACAAAACCAAGATTAGTCAATTTACATTTTAATTTTACAGTTCATCTTAAATCAAATGCAAGAACTGTTTAGAAAACATTAAACCAAGAGAGCAAGAAAATTCATGGTTAGGACTGAAAACCCACCCTTAGCTTTCCCCCTTTTGGAACTAAGATGCAGGAATTGCTCATTATACCAATTTAATTTTAAGCGAACAAAAATGTTTTAAACACTTAAAAGCCACTATTTTCTTCCAACCAATTTACTAAAGCATTTTATCTGAATGAGAACTCAGACACATAAGAAAGCTACAGTACCTGAAGTCTTAGAAGATTTAAGGTTGCAACAGCCATACATTCCTTCTCCTGCGGTGGTGGCCAGTCAGAGGTGCCATCCATTCCCTCAGTCACTTGTCTCAATAGGAGATCTAGCTGTTCAAATGTCATTGGGCAAACATCCACCACAAACGGTACACGCAAACCAATGGACCATTCAGAACAAGATGACCAGGCAAAACTCTATGTATGGAAAGGAAGCGTAACAGTTACTTTCTTTCTAATCAATGATAGGCCTATTATGAGATACCAGTGCTTTATTTAATGAACTAGGCTCAGGAGCTATATTGTGACTTTCAGATTTTTGATGAGGTGCAGGATGAATGTGGGCTCGATTCATTTACATTATTAGCAAGCACTCCCCTCTTGCCAACAGCTAAAGGTGTCCAACAATCACAAAAAAATACTATTTCCTATCATGTTTCTCAGAGTCCTTCTATGCCAGTCCAGACATCCTACTTTAATTTTGTTGGTGGAAAAGTTGGGACTGATTAATTCTTAAGACTTATACTAGCAATTGCTAATGTTGTTAAATGCTATTGCTCAGGAAGTCTTACTGAGAGGGAAGGCCAGCTAGGCCTTTTTGGAGAAGCAACTACAAACAAACTGGGGGGGGGGGGGAGGGGGGAGGAGAAAAGAGTTGTGTCTCCGTCTGCTGGTGGCATGAAATATCCACGTGGCACAGCTGGTACAGGAACCACTTAGACCAGTGGGGCGCAAGAGGTTCTCTCTAGGGGAAAGGGGAGGTGCAGAAACTTCAACCTTTTCCCCCTTTAAAAAACAATCATACAAATTAAAGCACAGTTTGGCTCATTTTCAACAATTTGGTAAATTTCATAACTACAGTAGGCCTACTATGTCTTTAAAATTAATTTTGATTCTCATTTTAAAACTCATGTAATGTTTAATAATTGATATTAAAAGACAAACTGGCAATGTATATAATAATAGTTGAGAGCCTAGGACCTCTCGCTTGAGTCAGATGCTCAAACACTAAATCGAATGAATGGGCTCATGTGTTTCCCCTCCACCTTCCAGAATGAAAAACAGTTTCAGATTACAATTAATGCGGAGGGAGGGGAGCACGACAAATTCTGTGAATGGTAAAGCGGGGGGACGCGACTGGAAAAGTTTGCGAACCACTGATTTAGACCATAGGGAGAAGTAGGACTTAAATTACTGTACTACACTCCTGTAATTCCACGGACAAGTTGAAGACAAATCCTGAGTAACAGATTCAAAGCTTACCTGGGCAGGCCCACAAGCAATTCCAACAATGTGCTTTCTGTCTAATCCTGGGAGAGCAGTAGGCTCTGGTTTAGTGATCCTCAAAGTATCAAAATGCTGGCACTGATCATTGCTCCCCCAGCTGTGCACTTCACTATCCTCAGTAAGTGCCAAGCAATGGGTAGATCCAGCCGCCACATCCACCACTTTTTTCCCTGATAGCAAAAAGTGAACAAATATTAAACTTTGCTTACTACAAAGATTACATTTTTTAACAGAAAAACCATTTGTGGAATAGCTTTTGTGTTTCACCAACACCTACAATTACTAAAACCACAATTAAAAATGAGCAGAGTAAATATGTCAAACTGTAGTTCTACCTTCCACCTTAATAGACTGGAAGAGCCTACCCAAAAAAAATTAGAAAGGTTGAAGAGACTTAAGCTATCTGAAGTGCCGAAGTGTATAAGACTGCAAAAATCTTGTGTTATTTTGCACCCATTTAGCTTAGTTGTTGATTTAGAAGAGTTTGATGGCATTTCCACTATTAAATGAAAAAGTGATTGGACAGTGTCACATGCTGAAGTCAATTGGTTCTGCCACACAACTCAGAATTTCTTTCAATTAGGTGACCTCATCACAGTAGAAATGCAATGGATCAATATGTCCATTACAAAGATTTGTAAAACCCACTTCATAATACTGTCTTTTCTCATCTGCCCTAACAGTATTTCAGGTTTGTTTTTAAAAAATGTAGGCAACAACTTTTAGCTCTTTTCTGAGCTACTCAAAACACTTATGCACATGCTTAACTTTAAGCACATGAGTAGTCCATGGTTCTCAACATTTCTATTCACGTATGTAAAGTTAAGCATGTGCATGTTTACAAGATTGGAGCCTAAATGAGTTTACATGCAAAAATTCTTCAGTCAGGCTAAGTGAGAAAAGCAGTAGGAATAGAGAAAGCCAAGAGTATAGAAACAAGAATTTTCAAGTATTAAAAGGTTTTAATAGAATAGCATAACAAGTCTGTTGGAATAACAGAAGTAAAATCTCAGATAAAATGCACAAGGGGGGGGCAAATACACTTGTTTAATACAAGTAAGTTACAATTTGACATCATGAGAGCAGTGGTGAGAGATTCTTTAAGTTAGGATACAATATGATAAAAGAAAATTTTTCCATCAAAAATTAAGCACTTTTGACATTTTCCAACTTTCTAGGTTGAGAAAGAATTGCGATTGCCAATTTTGTGTTACACTTACCTTGCAAGCCTTCCAGCAGTTTAGGATATCGAACATGCTCTTCTGTTCCATGCCCAAGCCTCTGATTGTCACCTTTCCCCCAGGAATAGACCTGCCCGTCTTTTGTTAAAGCAACAGAAAATTGACTCCCACAGCGTACTTTCACAACATCCAGGTCCTGAAGCTTTTCTATCAACTTGGGAGTTTTGCAACCATCACTGCCACCTCTTCCTAGCTTCCCGTAATCTCCATCACCCCAAGACCACACCTGGCCTAGAAAGGGAGACATTGCACTGAACTTTCAGGTAAGTTACATATATTGACAAAAGTTAGTAAATTATTCAAATTAGAGCTTTTGGAAGTCCCCTAAATATGACCACATTACAAGTCTCCAAAAAAAATAGTGGAGTTCACGCATGCTCAGTACACACTTGTTAGAATTTGGCAGCTAAATTCTCTGAAGATTCTGCCTGTACTGAGGATGTTGCAGCCCAGGGATACAGGGGCTGAGCAAGATTTTCTTTGCAATTTCTCTTCCTGGCTGATGCAAGCTGCTGTGCCTCTGCTGGTGCTCAGGCAGCAAGAAGAAGGAAGAAGCTACATTGAAATGCACAGTTGTGAGAAATGGGAGGCTGGATGGAAGCACAGTGGCAGGAGCCAACGGTGCTCTGGTGAAAGGCATAGGACAGAGTTATGTCTATTCAAGAGGGGTGTGTTACAACTGTACTCTGACCACTTCAAAAAAGTTTAAATCTCAAAAACAGTACTGGAAGTTTAGGTAGGTAAGAGATATTTTTGTGAAAAGGAGGAATATACAGCAGAACAGCTGGTGAGCTGAAGAGATGTCTGAAAAAGTCTGAGTAACTATACATCTGGAAAGAGTAGCAAGTTATATAAATTTAATGCTTAACTTTTCTCCTTTACTAATACTTTCAATTTTTAAATACGTATTAAAATATAAATAATCACCTAGAGACTATTCTGAAAAAGCACTTTCAGTTTGAGATTCTCTTATAAAATTTGTTTCATGAACGTTCAGCATAAGACCTATACCACAAATGTCTTTCTAATGACATTAACCATGGCAAGTTTAGCCACTAACCATTTTCAGTCACTGCAAGAGTTTGAGCATCTCCACTTCCACAGGCCACATCAATAACCTTCAGTCCTTTCAGCCCTGTGACGAGCATTGGGATGGTCTGATCTTCACTGGAACCTTCCAAACAAAAAATAATTGCTTTGTCAAAAATACTCGAGACATATACATTTAAAATTTTCACAAACAGAACACCAGGCTTTAAGAAATTAGAGGAACATACCATGCCCCAGCCTGCCATAGTTCCCTCGTCCCCATGTATACAACTCTCCCTCAGCAGTGATGGCTGCGCTATATGTGCTTCCACATGCAATATGAACAACATGTTTCCCAGCCTGCTTTCCAGATAAAGCAGATATCATCTTTGGTTCCTCTAGGGGTCTATTTTGAGAGAAGACAAGAGTCAGTAATTATGTGAAAAGATCTGTGGTAACCTGTCTGCTAGAAAATAAACTGATCATCACAATCACAACTACAAACCTTACTGACTGCCATAGGCAGCAAGATATAAATGGACCTGTAAAGCAAATTAAGGTTGAGCTTGATCAATAATAAACACAATATGCAAAGCACCTTGGAGAAGTTTACACTACCACTGCCTGTGACATACTAAAGTCTGATCACTAGTATTTTTACCTCCAAGTAAGTCAGTCCAGTGGTTTTCACAGGCACTATACTTCACTGTGAAAAAAACTGAGCTCCAATTGCTGTATCTGAACAACTCCTTCCCTCCAATCTCAACCCCAAGACAGAAGCACTCCCTTATCCTGTACGGATTTGTCACCGCAGTGGTGCTTATCACCTCTGGGATACAAATTCAACACAGAACTATTTAAGTACACCCCTATACTGCATGGAAAACACTAGTTCAGCTACAGAACAAGACACTCACTCCTACTTTCTGGGCCAAGACAGAGCATTGCAACGTTACTGTTTAACACAGGAAAAAAAGGAATGGGGAACACACAACAGTTTGCACTTGCACTGAACCATTCTGAAATTGATTTGGCAAGTAAATAAGAAGGGAAGAGGGACTCCTGGGATCAGACATATGAGGCCTGGGAAAAATGGGAGGATAGGTGCCCTTCTGAAACTATAAATATTCCAGAAATAAGCACAGAAATTATCAAAAATATAAAAAATGATTACCTACCTTTCTGCAACTATTGTTAGAGATTTGTTGCAAAACATCCATTCCACTGTAGGTGTGCACGCACCTCGTGCATAGTTGACTCCAGACAGACTCCAATAGAGAAGGGAAGGAGGATGAGTCATGGAATGGACATATCCAACACATCTCAAAGAACACCACTTACAGAAAGGTAGGTAACCATTTTTTCTTCTTCAAGAGCTTGCACATGTCCATTTCACTGTAGGTGACTCACAAGCAGACCAACGTGGAGGTGAGCTGGGAGAATATCTGACCAGTGTTTCTAGAACAACCTGTCGGAAATTTGCATGGTCCCTGGATTGACAGGAAATGGCATAAGGAGAGCAAAAGTATGGACTGATGACCAAGTCACTGTTTTGCAAACATCTGTGATAGGTACTTGGGCCAAGAATATTTGTCACTTACGTGGAATTTTCCCAAACATTTCAAGTAAACCAGGTGTGGGTCACTGCCCAGCATACGTTCAGCACAGGTCCAGAAGGACTTAAAACCTGATGAGCACAGCATCGTTCCAGTACCAATCCCAATATCGAAAGATGAAAAACTGGTCCCAAAAGACCTAAATCTAAAATCTATCACTAAAACTAACAAACCAATTCCTAATGACAACAGCATATAGATACATAAAGGCGTGAAGGCCGCACTTATGACAAAAGTTTGAGATCACTCCGACAACTGTTACTGGTGGAACCGAGAATTGGCGCAGCTTTTGTGGCGTGTGGCAACAGAGAGTGCTTGGGCCAGCCCAATGGATACTGCTAAGGGGAAAAGATCTCCAACCACGGTGCACAAGGAGCATACTCACCTCACATACAGTGGAATGAACATATGCAAGCACACGAAGAAGTCAGAATTTTTAATTAAAAAGGAGAGAAAAAATATTCAGAAAGGATGTAATTTAACAGTTGATAATACATGCATGTGTTGTCCTGAAGTTGGATTGTTGTAAAAGACATTTTGGATTACTCAGTGTCAGATTTCATAAGTGGAGATGGATTTCTTGAAGATCTTTATGTTAACACTGGGTAACAGATTAGATACATTTATCATCATTTTCTATAGCCACAAATCAGTATTCAATTAAGACAAATATCCTTAAAAGACCTCCTGGATCATCTCGCCATGCAATAGAATTTTCTAAGCTAAGCAGGTATTCCCTTCATATATGTTCATTGTTGTCTAAAATCCATTAAAAAAAATTAGAGGAAAGCTAGACCTTTCCATTGCCATTAACAACTGTAGTCTATTTGCCGGTCTAATCATGACAACATAATTAAGACAAAATCTAAAGGAATGTATGTTTGTAAACCATCTTGCTTTGCTTAATTTCTTATCAACCTTTGAATGATACATATGTACTGGAGGACTTGAACAACTATAGCATACTATGTTATCTTTTTCCAGTTGTCATTTCGCTGTAAGTGGCTGTGTTTCAGTAACACTTATTAAATGTCTGCATATTTAATCCTACCTTAGTTTCTAACATTAAAGTAGAATAGTTGTAAATACATTCTATGCTTAAGCTGGTGAATCAATGGTATTTTATTACACATACACTGTGTCCCCATGGCCTAGTCTTCCACCATCTCCACAACCCCAAGAGAAAACCTCTCCAGTTGCTGCCAAGGCAAGATAGTGGTGACCATCTGAATGTGCTGCAATCTTCACAATATTTCTAGAAGCAAGACTCTGCACCAGCTGTGGTCCCTGTAAATTAGTTAGAGACAATGTACAAAGAAAAGTTACTTATGTTGCTCGGAGTGTCAAAAAAACTCAGATAACTTGATAATTAGATTTTTCCCCAATAAGGCCTTACTTCAAAACTATACATTCCAGTATTAATTTAATAAAAACAGAGAACCAGGCCAGAAGTTCAGATCAAATATTTGGGTTTGGTGAAAAATAGAGGATGCTCTGGAGCTCCCATTTTGTCCCATCCTTATAATGCATGTAATATATATTAAACTGGCTTTTGTCTGATCATATCAGATAGTCTTAGCTGCATATTTTTCTGTTTTAGTATAATTTTGTAAAGGGAATTTAATGCTTAGGCACTGGTAGTCAAAACATCCATTAGTTTAAATGCACTTCATGCTAAGCAATTGCCACGTTACATGGAAATAAATGGCAAAGCAATACCGCTGGAGAAGAAAGAGGGCATTGTTCATAAGGCCGGATTGTTGCGAGCACCATAACGAATATTTATAACATAGGTAAAATTCTTAAGATGGCAAACAAAGGTGATAAACCATTGCTGCTGAGGGTTCAAAAACAAAGAATTTAAGATTAGCAGCATCACAATATCTCCATTACACATCTGAATGATTAGAAAGAACAATCTCATAGCAGCATATTTTATAGAAAACGGTACGCTTAGTATGGATGTAAAAATCACCTACCAGTGTGTCACTGTTGTATGCCTGCGTGTAAACTCGTCCATTTCTAGATAAGATTAAAAAACGTTTCTCTGCACAGGCAATTTGCATAACTCCAAGATTGGCAAGTCCTTCACACTGAATTGGACCACTCACATTAGCATAATATTTCCATCCTATTAAACCCCAACCTATGACTTCTTGCAAAGATCCCTGTACGGCAACAAAAAGCTAAGTAAGAATTTACAGTTCACTACACAACTTAATTAAAAACACAAACACCAGGATATTTTTTCTAATAATTATGCTGCTTCAACAATACTTCAATCAATCAGTATTCATGGTAGCTGTAAAAGTAAGACATCAATGAACCTTACCTATTAATAAGATATTAAAAATAGTCTCACATGCATCACAATCTAATTAAAAGATACCATAGGTGGGTGAGGTAGTATCTTTTATTGGACCAACTTCTGGTGGTGGAAGAGACAAGCTTTCAAGCTACCCAAAACTTCTCTTCAGGTCTGGGAAAGGTACTCAGTGTCACAGCTAAATACAAGGTTGAACAGATTGTGCTAATTGCTTATGCTAAACTATCTGTTCGACCTTGTATTTAGCTGTGGCACTCTGAGTACCTTTCCCAGACCTGAAGAAAAGTTTTGGGTAGCTCAAAAGCTTCTCTCTCTCACCAACGGAAGTTGGTCCAATAAAAGATATTACCTCACCCACCTTGTCTCTCTAATACCCTGTGACCGACATGGCCTACAGACTATACCATAAATATTTATAGCAAGTATGTAGAGAAGATCTTTCAACCAGTGAAGTTATATAAAAATTTGGGCGTTTCTTTAAATTGCTACTATACCAGAGCACTCTGACTTAAACATTTAAGAAATTTGGTCTGAACCATTTACTTTGATGGGCACTGGAAATAGTACATTTATGGGGCAGGATCAGCCATAGGTTTTGGGGAATGACTTGCTTGTCATTCTGTAGAAATCTCTGGCAGATGCAAAGAGCAGTAACAATGGGCTCCAGAATAAGCCACGTTCAGATAACCCCAGTGGTACTGGGAAAAGGGGATAAGAAGAAGGGAAACAGAAAACTAAGATCCCAGGGCTCAAAAAGTAGCTTGGAAAACAAAAATAAAAAGAGTAAGAAGAGTCTCCTCATTCCAATGAAAGTATTAAACTCTTTGGTACAGTCTGTACATGTTTATATCCACTACAGGAGATTGTTCAGATATTACTCCTGAACTGCTTATATAAAACTTTGGATTCTTTTAAATTGAATTACGGAAATTCTGAATAAATTTCTAACTGCACAGGGATTTCAGTCTTAAATTATACCTTACCTCCCTGGTCAGATACCTTGTTTGGCTATGGCCAAACATGAGGAAAAGAGGCAGGGAGGTTAAATACTCAGATTACTATAAACAGACAACTATGCATTTTGGAAACTCACTTTAGACACTCTATATGAAAATATTTTAAAACCAATAGTTACACTTCTCTTTATAAGTAAACTGATGATTTATTAAAATCATTGAATGGTCTTTCTTGATAGTTTAAAGAGAAAACAAATTGTCCATCTACAAACAGAATCCTTTTATTTGAGATTATATGAGATTACCTTATGAGATGTAGGAGAGCTACACTGTGGAGGCATACATGGAGTAGCCAGGCGATCTAAGTGGGCCATGATCACAACTGCCGTTTGTCGCAGATCAATTGCTAGCTCATTGTCCTGTGGTAAAGTCAGGTACCTCAGAAAACTCTCATTGGGACTCAGGGAGTAGGACAGCATCTAAGAAAGCAAAGAAAAGCAGTTAAAAATAAAAAAGTTAAAAACAGGAAAATGTTCAGAGTACTTTTTACACGCCCCATACGTTCTTTTCCCTTATTTCTCTAGATACAGATATGGCATATTTTGTGGATACTCAGCATCTGTAATTCCTATTGAAGTTAATAAGGGACTCGGCATCTGTATATAATATTCCTTCCTCATGCAAGCAATAATTTCAAGTATACATATACACTGAGAAATACGTTGTTAAATTACGTTGATTAGCACTGAGTAAGCCACTATTTCAGTAACAGAAACTGATGCTACCTTTGTATCAATTGTGCTATTCAGTACTTCACAATAAAATTTAAGAATGAAATGATGTTTCAATCAAGTTAATGGAAACAGTTAAATGTTCAAGAAAATTAATCCACACAGAGTTGTAGTACCACATAAAAACTATTTCTACAACAAAATCTAAAATGCAATATTTATATAAACATACTGCAAACTTCTAATCTGCCATCCCGAGAAAATGCAAAATGTACACACTGTAATACAACAGCTGTATATGTATCTTGATGTGTAAATTACTACTACAAAAGTGGAGTTACAAACTTTAGAAGAGCAACAATGAGCATCTATACTTGATTGCTAAGCAACATGACACAAATAATTGGATACTGGATAGAATATACCTCATAAATAAACCAAGACACATATACCTGAATCTCATCCTCGGCGTTAGGTATGTCTTTATTACAGATTATGCTCTGAAACCGTTGCAGCAAAGGCAGAAGGGGTGCACTTGTGCCTTGTGCAGATCGCTCATTATCTGTTTCCCTTGTTCCATTATCCCAGAGTTGAAGCAGCAACATAACAGCAGACAACATTTGGCTGAAAGAGTAAGTTTATCATCCTGTTGTAAGCACTCCTACAGAAGTTATTTGAAGTTCTACATTAAATCAAATTTTAGAAGATGTGCATGTTTAGTAGTCAAGTATCAGAGGAGTAGCCGTGTGAGTCTGGATCTGTAAAAGCAGCAAAGAGTCCTATGGCACCTTATAGACTAACAGACATATTGGAGCATAAGATTTCGTGGGTGAATACCCACTTCATTAAATCCGACGAAGTGGGTATTCACCCACGAAAGCTCATGCTCCAAAATGTCTGTTAGTCTATAAGGTGCCACAGGACTCTTTGCTGCTTTTGCATGTTTAGTAGTATGTGTGTGAGGGTATTAGGCAGAATCTACTCAAAGCTAGCTCACTTAGAAGTTTTGCTTAGTTTAGGGGTTTCCCCCCCCAAAAAGTGTCAAAGTGAAGTACAGTTTTTGAAATTTTGGGATTTTTTTTAGTTTTGGTATGTGTTCAAGTTTTAGCTCTGATTATTCAGTAGTTATTTAGAAAACTGAGCAATCTGTTTAAAAGTTGTGGTTATAGATAAACTTTGTAAGAACAGACTAAAAGTATCCTTCGCTGGTATAAATCAGCACAGCCCCATTGACTTCAATGGAACTATATCACTTATACCAGATGAAGATCTGGACCAAATGTCCACAAAAATGTATTTCAATATAGTTTTAATGTGCCTTCACCTCCTTTCTTGCAACATTTTAGCTACATAGGAATTACTATTCTGGCTCAGAACAGTAATCCATCACTGACAGATCTTGATGATTCACAGAAATATGAAAGAAGTCTTCTAGCAGAAAATTATGTAATAGACTGCTCACTAAAATATGTTTCTTTCTAATCCCCATCAGTTACATTGGCTTAGACCCTGAAGAATGAGTGCTTAGTATTCCCTAATTTTCTATCTATATTTCATCCTTCATCATTACCCTTCATGATAGGAAATTATGGTCAAATCCTGGTTCCACTGACATCAATGCGAGTTTGCCATTGACTTCACTGGGGCTAGGATTTCACCTCTAATCATTACGGAGAGGACCCCATAGGTGTTGCATCAAAATGTTAACACTGAACTAATGCAAACTAGACGCCCAGAATTGCTCAGAACATTTTAATAGGTACTCTTGTTTGAGAGCAGAAAAGTGCTACATTTCTCACCTTAGTGTGCCCCTCTGCACTGCCAACTCTAACAATATAGCAAGTGCCAAGTGCTGGTCTTGTAATGGAATGTTTGCTGGCCCTTTGGAACTTGGAGCTCCATGTACATCACTATTTAAAAAACAAAAAATACTTGAAGATGCAGAAATTCATGTTTGCAGCATTAACACATTACATGAGGTTTACAAAGAAACCACCGGGAAAACACAAAACATATCTGCACAACTATAGTATCTACAAGGTGCTAGATGATGTCAACATTTATAGGATGATTATAAGCTTCTGGGGCAGAAAAATATCTAGGAAAATATGCAGAGTAATATGAAGCAAAGTATTGACTCTCTTTTGGGGAAGTGCAGAGATTTGTTTTTTAAAAAAAATAATCATCCTCAACTCCCTTGGGTATTTCAGAAGCGATACTTTTCAGCTGTGCTGATAACATGGATTGAAACAGGCACCATTATGTGTCATTTTTGGAAAGTAGCGAACAGCAAAGACCAAAAACATCTGTATCAGGTGACCTAATTACTATGATTCCATTTGACAAGAGACCCAAAAGCCATACTGGCACATACAGAATCCAGAAGCATTCTTAGGTCCACTTCCTCTTGAGTACTGCATAAGTTTTGGACTTAACACTTCTACTGGTGATGCACTTTGCTCCTTCACCATTTGAAAAGCCTTAAAGCAAGAAGCACTGCTTATGTTGCATTTTGAACCATATATTCACAGAGGAATTTTATAAGTGATTGCTTATTGGATGCCAAGTTTAGAAACTTCTTCCACAGAAGCACAGGGCCTCCACCAATCACCTAATATTTCCCATATCCAGAGTCATCCCTTGGGTAGGACAAATCAGGGCAACCGCTCCAGGCCCTGCGCTTAGGGGGACCCCATGGGCTGGTGCAATTGGCCTGCGCTGTCGGTCCCAGAAAAGACGAATCTGTCACTTCCGCCCCAGGCCCCGCAACCCCTAGGGACAGCCCTGCCCAGCACACTCTTTCTGCAGTTTTCAGAGTTACTATTGTCATATCTGTCAAAAACTTTGATTAAAGAATTAGCTTTTCAAATCTTTGGGGACCTGCCTCAAACAGTCAGCAGCCAATTCATCGCATGTGTGGAATTTGTCTCTAGCCATCATTTGTATGACAGCCATGGCATCCCAGATATACACTGGAGGTCCTTTGTTGCATGCTCTTAGCTCATGGATTCTTTCAGATGGAGATTCCAGCTGATGCCCTCGTTCAGTTTTGTCTGTTCTTCTCATTGTTCCATCAGCATGAAAGAGGGACACAGGCAGCATAAGTCTTATTGGGTGACTAAGAACAGTTGACATTGAAACATCAAGTGCACCTCTCACAAATTTCTTCATTTGTTCTTCATAAACATCTGCTATTTTCAACAGAGACTTCTATACACCTGACATTACATGTAGTCCAACAGATATGTTGATAAGCACCTCAGCATGCGATTCAGGGTCAAATGGGTTTGTCATATTGTTGACGACGTGGTTGGTAAGAGTTGTAACGTGCTCTTCATCCCTCTTCAGTGCATAGGCAAGGACTTGTTTGTGGACTTAATCTTCACTACTTCTTGTTAGGCTACTTCTTTCTCTCACAGCTTTTCCATATTCATAATATGAAGCTGTGTATTCTCATCTCTAACACTAATGCTGACCTATGCGTAAGTGTCACTGAATTAAAAAGCCAGTTTCTAGAACATTTCAGAAGCTAATACTGCATGCAAAGGCAATTTACAAATTAAAACCTTCTATCAGGCAAACTATATGCTGCATTGTAAGTACAAAACTTACAAATGTAGAAGCATATTAGGAATTCAGGTACATTTATATCTACCCACTATGCAGTGTAAACTATGGGCCTGCAATCTACTGCTACTGGTGCACAACCTTCAGTGAGACTGATCTGCTCAGCAAATTTCAATTGCAAATACAGAAACCTATTATAATCTCTTGTGAAATACTTTGATAATTAAGAATATCTTCTTTTTTCCTTTATGCCGCTTTTCCTAGTGAGGGTCGCAGCGGCAGCACAGAGAGTAAGAGGACCAGACCTCCTTTTCCTCCGCAACATGTTCCAGCTCCTCCTGGGGGATTCCCCAGTGTTCCCAGGCCAGCCAGGAAATATAATCCCTCCAGCATGTCCTGGGTCAGCCTCAGGGCCTCTTCCCAGTGGGATGTGCCCAGGAGAATATGCGATGTAAAAACATTTCATGTTAGAATATTGCAAAATGTGATATTGACCATTTTTGTCACATGCTAAACAGCTTCATTTCTGGGAAAAAACATGCCCATGCAAAGCCAGTAAAACTCTTAATACATTGTTGTTTGGTAGCTTTGACCAATAACCACCACGTTAAGGTGTTCAAATTAATTTAAACAGTAAAAACTGTAGTCGCAGTCATGTTGCAGCATTTCTGAAACTGTGCAAAAAACACTCATTTTGGGTACCACTGTTTCACCTCAACCATAGCTTTACAGAACCACTTGACAGTGCCACATCATACCTCTTCTAAACGTACATAAAATAAACTTTCAGATTATATATGATGTGGGTGTGTATATGTCAGATACATTCAACTCCAAAAATACGGCCCTTTTTGGAGACCTGCCACACACCTACTGTGTGGATCCCAGGATCCCAGTCCTGAGCAACATAGCTGTGTTGGCAGAAGTTTTTAGTCCGGGTCTGTAGTATTAGTTTTGTATTAACATTGCTTTCCCATTTCAACATTTTCTATAAAATTAAGATGCAAACTGGATCATGTGTGTTCATTTGAATGTGTGTTCAAGTGCAATTTAAACTCAATATTTTTGTACAATTTAAACTAAAAAGGAGAACGTATTGTTCAGTATGCAATTCTCATTCACTTTTACATAACATCTCATTAAAGATTATATATCTATGCCAAGTCTGAACATTAAACATAGTCCATTTAAGTTACCTAAGCACGGTACATCTGAGCAATTTTCTTTGAAAATTATGAAAAACAAGGTCATTTTGAGATAGCGATACTCTAGAGAGACAGCCCACATCAAGCAAGTGGTACGTTCGCTCTCTCTCTCTCTCTCTCCACACACACACACACACACACACACCTGTCTGTCTACTACTTGCTTGATGCCAGGGTATCAGAAAAGGAAACTGCTCTATGTAGCGCTCAATTTACCAGAAACTATTTTTGCTTGGCCATCAGTTGTTAAAAATTCAGACTCGCCCTTCAATGTCAATTCAAACAAACCAACCAAAAAAACCACTTACCCAGTCACAACAGACCTTAGGAATTTAGTAGCTCTCTCCACAACTTCCAACCATACAGATGATACAGTCCCTTCATCGAAAAGGGATGCTTCTGGTAGTGCTCGTAGTGCATCAAGAGATTCTTGTAACAATTCACTGCAAAGGTCTGCATCCTCACCTACCAGCCAAGACAACATATCAGTTACCTTACAGTATGTACTAGATAGCTAAGGGTACATCAGTATTTTCTCAAAATGATTCCGAGTATGAACTTTAGAAAAAGCAACTACAAACCGCCAAAACTGGTAAGTGTATAAAGTATATATATATTATGGATTAATTTTCACAGAATAATGTTGACTGGAATTTTAAGGAGCTGTATAGCTAACCATCACAACCACACAGGAGGACTAATTATTCCTAAATCATAGGCATCAATAGGAGTCTCATCAGTTTTCCTGCCAGCCTGTCCCATTATTTTTTATTCTAGACAAAGTTTTAGCATTTAACTTTCACTCATCGCCTGCTCCCTAAAAACAGTTACTTTTAATCAAGCTGAGTAAAGATAATGTCCAGGCTAGTGGGCTGCATATAGGTTCAGAGCTACTAGCTCCCTCTCTGGAGGTGGGCAGAGAAGCAGAAAGCAGAGCAGAAGGACATCACTACACCTTTTTGAAGGAAAATAATGGATTATTATTAAGGCAGTTGAATGCTGCCCTGGAGAACTGGATTCTATCTCTTCCTCTGCCACAGAATTCTATGGTATGCTGGACAAAGTCACTTAAACCATAGTTATTAATTGGGTGTTCTTCATTTTCTGAGTGCTGACTCAAGACCCTGGAGCCTGATTTGTAGAAGTGCTGACTACTCATAATTGCAACTGAATTAAATGGGATCTATCCCTTGCACATATGAAGTGCTGCATAATGCTAATTACTCTGAAAAATCAGGTCCTAGATGTCTCAAATTGGGCACCCAACATTAATGGACTTTTTACCTCAATCTCTCTCTGGCTCAGCTTTGTGACCTTAAGAATGTTCTTTTAAACCTAGTTTGTGCATGTAATTATACAAAATAAGGTAAACATAAGATTGCAAAATGGACTTTACCTGACCTCCAAGCTCTGCGAAGGAATGCAAATGCAAATGAAAGTGCTGCTCTGGATCCCACTCGTGCAAGTCCTTCTACACCTTTGCCTATCGGTCTGGGACTAAGACAAGAAAATTAAAAAATTCAAAATCCTTTCTTGGAGAGAGAAAGTTAATGCTCTTAAATGTTAACAGCCAAGATTCGTTTCCATTGTCCAAAAAGATCAACTCCATCCACCAAGAACCTTGGTTTAAAATAAGTCAGAAGCAAGACTGATATCTCGTGTGTTGCCTGTTCCTAAATCTTACCACTATGGTTGATAAGAAAGCTCTAGTTTTAGGCCTCCTTACTGAGGCTAAAAAGTTGTACTTGTTCAGTTTTGTGACCAATGTAGAGTTAGTGTTAACCAACTAGTGAGAAGACTCCAGTCATATGAAACTGTCATTATCCTGAAGATTCTCTCAGAGCTGGTATGTTCTATGACAAAACATCTTTCAAAAAAATTTACCTTAGGCCCCAAATGTGGGCTCTTATTATCAAGGTGATTTTCAAAAGCCACTATGAATACAAATATTAAGTGTTTTGGTTCTTTTTATAAAAAAAATCAGAAGCTCAACACTACTGTACTCATGAAAGAGAACTACAAGTTGAAATTGATACAATAAATGAAAGTGACTAGGGTTATTATCCCAGTTAATTCAATAAAGGTAACAGCATAAATGATGAAAAGTAAGTAAAAATTGTATACGTTCATTTTTAAATCCCTAAAGCATTACAGATTAAAATATTTTAATGTGTTAAATATCCTTTAGTGATTTTGTAATTCTATGTACACAATCATATCTTTCTGCTAAGTGTATGGTGTTGCATTTATAGTGTGCTTCAATCTATTTTCCAAACAGTTTTCGTTTTCTTGCAAACCCAGCTGTAACTTTTGTTTTACACTTTTAATACCAGGATTCGTACATATTTTGACATGACTGTTCCCATCTTAAGAATGCCACTGAAAGACAGCTATTAAAATAAGCTTTCTACAACAGCACAAGCTTTTGAATGGTCCTCCTGCAGTCATGTTCAGTGCTGCAGCTATGATGTTGCATCTGGGATATCTTCTGTCCAGCACTGTATTCAACCTGGCTCTGATACACCTGTGTTAATCTGTACCCAACAGCTCTTTCTCCTAGGGAGTCTCTCCCTCTAAGCTCTAACAGTTTTGTAATCTCTTTTCCAATTAACTTTTTTAATGAGGGTCATATATTAACAATGCTTTTATTTGCAAGTTCAATAATTGGTTGCAGAAAGAGGAAGCATACATTTAATTTTTCTTAATAGCATTCACTAACCTTTTTATTTTTATTTGTGAAATCACATTAAAATAAAGAAGTTTCACCTTCTACTTGCAGAATGAGCAACCACCCCCTACCCCACTGTTTCTCTTAGAAAGAATGACAATCTTGTCCTTCTTTTGGTTGCACATCAGGGATTTGGACTGCTTTGGTTTGCTGCCCCAATAAAAAGGTTACATTTTTTATACTGAAATTTCAACAGAATGATTTTTTAAAAAGTGTTGGTCTACTTAAGTCATGTCTGAGGCCAAAATATTTCTTCCAAGGAATAGAAACAGCCAGACATTGGCGCATCATCATTGCTAGATCACTCATAAGTACTCTTTCCTTTAAAGACATTCTTGCAGAGGAGTATATAGAAATTAATCAAATAAAGGCTTTCAGCACTAACAAAGGAATTTCAACCTGAACTGCCTCACACTCTTGATCAAATACAGCATGCCCCTTCCCTTCACTTGCACCTTGCCTGTGAACTAGAATTAGCAAGTTTATTTACAGCAGGAAAGTAACTGCATTGTAAGTACAAAAACTTACAAATGGAGAAGCATATTAGGAATTCATGTACATTTATATCTACCCACTATTTCTTGTTCAGTTATTGTTTTCTTTGCCATATCTGCAGCTACTCCCTTTTAACATTTTTTGCCCGTATCAAGATAATGCATGACAAGGAAAACTATTTTTCAGGCACTGTTTAAAGTGTGTCCTGTGCCCTGTGTATGTAAGTATATTCTAACAACACAGCTACTAATGTCATTACAGTCATATGATCTCCCTTGACGTACATTCTGAAGCAGGCCTGACCATAGCTAGCTAGAATGACATACAAGAAACATCTTGGTGAAAATAGCATTACAGCTTATAGGAAGTTTCTGCCATAGGAACATGGTGTATTGGAAACATGGGGCAATATTTAACTGTCAACCAAGGACCAAAGCCACTGCCTCAGAGATAATACAAGCACCAGAGGTATTGAATGTAAGTCCAGAAGGAAAAATAAACCAGTTCTAAGGTCTCCCACATTAGTGAAGTCACAAAAAGATGACTAACATCTGTTTTAAATTGAGCTAGCACTAGAGCAACCTGCTTGTCCTGATCTCATTACCTTTTCTTGTCCGCAGCAGGCAGAGGAATACTACTGCTTTTCCACTTAACCTTGACGTTCTCCTGAAGAACGGTTCTGTTCAATGCAATGAAATATCGTTCCAGGACAACTAGCCTCTGCTTCAGCCGCAGAGCCGAAAGAGTTGTCGTGGCAGTTTGTGTGGCCAGAACTTGCTGTTCCTTCACCAGCACATACAGGCACTCTTTCAACTCATTCACATCTAAAAGAAACATGGCAGAAAGTATTACTACTGTGAGACAGAAAGATGAACACAACATGTAACCGAGTTCACAAATATGAAAACAGGTAAACTGAACAATCTGAGGCGACCAGGCATTCTAAATCTCAAAAGTTAGTACGACAAAGACAACTATTTTTCAGTTTGCAATTTTAAAAAAATGCAAAAAACAGCACCGTTTAAAGTATGTCCTGTGCCCTATGCAAGTATATTCTAAGAATATACTACTACTACTGTTATTACAGCTAAATCTGACTTTACTCCATAAAACTCACTTGTCTTCTTACATACACACACTTCAGTAACAGATATGTAGAACAGCAAAGATAAGGTTATTATGGAAAACTATTTTCTTACTTGTGTAAATAAATCTGAATCTTAATAGTTCAGTAATGTAGTCTCAATGTGTGGTATAAAGTATTTAAGTGTTCTAAATAAACCACTTTGACAGCAAATTTCTATCATCTAGCAGACCTTGTGGACAGTGCTCTTATGTGCAGCCAAAAGCCTTATATAAGGTCTGTTGCTTGCATTTTATGTCCTGATATACGTTATCTTATGTTTCTTAGTATTTATAAAGCAACTCTCAGAAGCTCCAGGATCACTGCCAAGGGCTGCTGAGCTTACAAAACAAGACGTGTTAGAAATTAAAGCATATCTTGAGAACACTGCCAAACAAAACATGTTTAGAGACTGAATATGTGCTATGCTGTAACACACACAAAGAGTTCGGAGCTGTCCAAACAGAAAAGGCAGGGTCAATGGCTCAAGGAGCTCACAATCTAATGACAAGGGAGTAGGGGAAAGGAACACGCATACTGTAAATATATTTTAAATACAAGTATAAGCATGCTTAATTACTATGGCAAATTTCAGTAAAGGTTATAAAAAGTTTCTTAGCAGGCTTCCTTTCTATCAACTGTCTGATCACTAAAGGCCATCTCACACTGCTTTTCTCTAAATTACAGCACCCGCAATATTCTCCAGCCTGGCCAGTTACCTAGCTCATAGTAACAAACATAAGTATTTTGGTTTAACAAATTTATGAGTATCTGAATCCAGCTTATAACACAGAAGAACTCCTCACCCACAGTGCAATGGTGTTTGTGAACAGCCGTGAACAACAGTGCTAACAGAACTACATCTGCAGTTTGGGGAACCCCATTTCACAAAACATTCATAAGAACGGCTTTACTGAGTCAGACCAAAGGTCCATCTAGCCCAGTATCCTGTCTTCCGACAGTGGTCAATGCCAAATGCCCCAGAGGGAATGAACAAAACAGGTAATCCTTTCGCCCATTCCCAGCTTCTGGCAAACAGAGCTAGGGACACCATTCCTGCCCATCCTGCCTATTAGTCATCGGTGGACCTATCCTGAAGGAACATATCTAGTTCTTTTTTGAACCCTGTTATAGTCTTGGCCTTTATAACATCCTCTGGCAAAGAGTTCCAGAGGTTGACTGTGCATTGTGTGAAGAAATACTTTTGTTTGTTTTAAATCTGCTGCCTATTACAATTAGTGACCCCTAGTTCTTGTTATGAGGAGTAAGTAACACTTCCTTATTTACTTTCTCCACATTAGTCATGATTTTATAGACCTCTATCATATCCCCCCTTAATCGTGTCTTGTCCAGGCTGAAAAGTTCCAGTTTTATTAATCTCTCCTCATACGGAAGCCATTCCATACCCCTAATTAGTTTGTTGCCCTTTTCCAATATACATCTAGCACACCCCTCACATTACAGTCGTAACAGTTACATGACACTCATTCAGTATCATCGCCCTGTAAATTCAGGTCTTTGCAATACAGTACATTTTATGGACTGCCTCTCTTTTGTGAGATGTCTTTGCACACGTAGCAGCAAATTCAAATGATCATTTCTGCAGCCATATCACATTGCAAAATCATGTCTAATTTTCTGTCCGCTATCACCCCATCCTCATTTTCAGCATTATCTATTCAGGTTTCTCCTTTCCATTGTGGGTATATTCAATTCCCTCACTCTTCCTCCCTCCCACCCCCCAAAAATTATTTTGCATGTATTCATCTCCATTATTTATTTAGACATGAAAATGCTCCTAGCCCTGGATCCTGGCATCTTTAATACCTTTTTAAAATTACAAGTAAACCAAAAAACCAGAAGCAACCTGAATTATAATCACCTATAATTAGATCTTACAACTAAAGAAAAATAAGGGAAAATACCCCATCTTCTTTAAATACTAACCATTATGCAACTCACACCTTGTCAAATGTCCCCTTAGAAATGTGCTCTACAAATTTTCTTTCATGAAATATACCATATACTGCAGGCGATTTACAAGATGTGAAACTTCTACATTAATCAAGAAAACCAAAATAAAAGCTGCTGCAAAACACAGGAAGTGTAAAAATATTGTGAAGTTAGATGCACAGACTGTGTGCCTGGCTACTTACTGATGTAACCATAGCATCCCAACCTTTATTTTGTAAACAAAAACAAAGAGGGAACATCTTGTAGTGCATGGCCTTCTGTATTTCAGAGTATCATAACAGAACTTCTTGTTTGAGATTGGCATGTCAGCTTTACTTGCTGCCTCTCGTAAACAATCTGAAGAGGTAAAATCAGTATTCTCCTTACCCTCCCCAACAGAAAATCCTATCAGCTTCCAAAGGCTAACTCAGATGCAGCAGTGAATTAAAAATAGCCATCCAAGAATAACCCTTCTGCATTTTACTAAGATGATTTTATTAACCGTGGCCTTTTTGACAGCTGATTTAAATATGCAGATTTAATCATGCCCTGACCTAACTTTCCCATATACTGTTAACTACAACCCACCTACCCTTCCTTTAACGGTCATGGAAGAAGAATAAAGCACATGCTCAAAGGAGTTCTGGTTGTGATACAACATGGAAGGGAACTCATTTAGATTTCCTTGTAAGCATCAGTAGATGACTCCTACATTTGGGAAAATCCATTTATTCTTTCAATATAAGTGTTAAGCACTTCTGAAGCCTGTCCCCTCTGCCATATACTTAGGGAATAGCCACTACTTTATGATTCTTGACCTGGGACATAGGATCTATATAAATATGGCATCGAGTGCCGGACTCAGCAGGTCTACAGAGTAATATTCAATTAATGGGTCATTCATAATTCCTAGCAATTGACAAAAATTAAATAAATTGGGGCAGCCCTTAAAGCGACCTCCAAGAGCAAAAAAATAGATATAAGTTGTCAGAGGAAAGAAGTCCTTCTATTCCAAATGACACACAAAAACAATGAAAGTATATAAGTGATAAATTCATGGAAGTGACCACAGAGGAGAGCTGGAGGTCACTTCCGTTCCCCAAGCACCAAGAGGAAGACCAGATCCCACCACAACAAGTATCACAGGGGCAGTTTCTCTTAAAAAAAAAAACAACACTAAAATGTAAGGCTTTTACAAAGTCAGATTTAACCCCAAGTAGCCTTTACTGCAGTTAGCACTCTAAATCTGGAATACTCATGACTACACAAACTGTGACTAAAGGTGCAACTATGGTAGGAAGTGCCGTGCTACTCTCAATGTGCCCATTGTGTACACACAGGCTATTGTTACTACAATGGCAACTGTTCGTTCCTAAATGTTAAAGCACCACATACAGGGTATAACCTATATGTATAAAAAAAAATTAGATACTGAGATATTTTGATAACAGCCAGCAACTAATTAGGCAGAAACTGTTACCAGTCTAGGTTTTAAGTACCGTGAAGGTTCTATTCTATTTTATGTAAAGTTAACTTAAGGCATTTGACCTCACTGAGATTCAAGATCTTTAAAGTGAATCCATATGACTTAAAATACAAAATTTTAAGAACATTTTATTTCTTCCCATGATACTATACTTCCATAGCCTCATAAGGCTTCAATTTTGTGGAAGCCTTCTACAGAAAAATTCACCTTCAAATAGAGATTATACATGAAGTATTTCAGTCCAACAGTAGTTTTGAAAGCAATGAAAATTGAGCAAAGAGTGAAACAGCTATTTTAGACTGCTAATGGTAGCTGTAATGTCATTCTGGCAGAGATTGCAGGAAGTTCAGATACCATAGAACTGAGGGAAATAGTGATTATCTCTGTTTTAATAATAGCATAATTTTTTTAAAGATTAGAAATGGGTAAAAATGTGTATGTGTAATCTTCCACTTATTCTGCAGTTCCCATTTAGGTGACTTGCATTCATCATCAAAAAGATTTAAATACATTAGGGATATGATCAGGGAAGTGGCAATTAATTTTACTATTACCAAATTATTTCAAGTCTACATATCAACATGTACAATATTACTGTTGAAGAACTAAATATACTGTATTAATAGTAACATATGATTCAATTTCAGCTGAGAAGAACAAAGAACTTACGTTGAATGAAAGGGAAGAACAAACAAAAAGTTATTACACAAACATACAAGACCATGATACAGAGACCGCTCTAGTACATTTTACTTCTGCAATTATTTCACAAATCCTGGAGCTGTGCTACTTAACTAGACTACTACATGCAAGGTGAGAGATACAATGGTAGCCTGAAGAGTTAAGTTCTCAAACTGTGGTCAACGGAACACTTGCTGATTCTCTGCAGATAGGTGGCTGTTTTTCAAGGATACATACTCCTCATTTCCAATAGCTTTATTGCTTTTAAAAGACTGCCAAGGCATTAAATGCATTTCTAACAGTACTTTTTCATATAAGCAGTTGCCATGAACATGTTGCGCAATTGTGAACGGGAGGTCAGGTAGACCATAAGATCATCTCTGCTTTCAGTTTGATCTGATATGAAGAGGTTTGAGAACTTTTGTTGAATTGCCAAGTTTAGCAAAGGAACCTACAGCGTATATGACGGGGGTACATTTCAACCTACACGTATCCAAAAGATCAGACAAACCTTGGCAAAGATCTATTTTAAAAATGTAGCAGCAACATCTGACTACGTTTGCAAATACATATTAAATAATAAGTTTAAATTAAACAGAACAGGGACATTTTTTCTCAAGGGTAACCAAGCTTCGGATTTTCCATTCTTATAGGTAATGGCTGAGTTTCCCTTACTGGAATTCAAGAAAAACTGGACAGGTACTTGGATACCAGTTGTCTTGAGATATAAATGGGATTAAATGCTTAAATAAGACAAGTCTTGTTCATGTTAACATTTTCCACAGAACATTTTCTTTTAACTTCTTCAGGAACACTGAGCAATTATCATCCATGAGGATAAAGTGGACTGCAAGGCATTACTAGTTTCCCGCAATAATATGGTAGGGTGTTTTTGTTTGCTTCAGGGGGTAAGAGTATAAGTGAGGAAAGGAAAGAGTGGGCACTCACAGACCTTCATCCTTCCACTCATCTGTATTTCTGAATCTTAGCCTAACAAAATTCATTCTCCTAAAGAAGGAATATTAAGTGAGCAATATTTTTCCTATTAATTAATCCTTTTTACTATAATTTTAAAGGTGGTTATAAAAGGATATATTATTTAATTACAGATTTTTTTGTAACAATTTTGTATGTAGATAAGGTATTCTGACTTAGTCCATTAACTCAGTACTAACAACCCATAAAGCGTGGAACTTCCACAAAATTTTCCTCATAATCCAGACAGATTTGCAAACTGTTGCTACAACATGTGTATCTACAATATCTCACTGAATCCATTCTGGTAATTCTCATCTTCCCCAGTGGGCACTGCCTCTAAAGTGACTTCCTGACGCAATTAGCTTTACTAGCAGTACCAGAAAACAAGACACATTAGTATCTAAAAACAGCAAACTTGCCCCCATACACCTTAAATCCCCTGGAGTCCTGTGGAGAAAACAATGGCTTACAAACACTTGACTTAAGTCACTGCTGGTACAAACCAGTTTTGACTACACAAGGAAGCTATCAGTTTTATTTTATTTATACATTTCTTGTTCATTTAAAGTTAATATGCTACTGCTTATTCCTATCTTTTCTATTTTATGCTACTGAAGGATGTTAAAAAAATAAAGTCAAATAGAAGAGTAGTATTTCTGCTTCAAATCATTTAAAATGTGAACTATACGTCCGATTTCAAAAACTGAATGGAACTGGAATAAAGTAATTCCATCCTTGTGTATATGTAGCATTTCATGATTTAATAAAATGTAACGTGACTGAATTAGGGACTTTCTTCCTGACTTTTATAACTGAGCTTTTACATGAAAAAGTGTTGTATCAAAATTTTTGCTTTTGTTTTACAAGAGAAAACACTGACTAATGTCAGATGACATCAAGTAAATGTACAGAACGAGAACTACATTTAAAGCAAATAAAAATAGCTTAGTTTAGCTTACTGACTGTAGCTTTATTTCTTCAACCTTTTTCTTAAAGCATGCTTTATGCTTTTTTCTACAAATTGAAATGGCATTTAACTTCAGGAGAAAAGTTGAACTTTTGGACTTAGAAAAGTAATGAGCTATATAACCTATTATTATTCAAGTATTATGTAAGTACCTGAAAACAGGTTTGAAGGTAAACAGTGTCTAATTAATTTGACTATGTAGCTCTTCATCACATTTTTCTAAAATTAAAATATAAATATTCTTACGAAGACAAGGACAAGCAGAGGGCAAAAAACTGCAGCTACGGTACTCTGTTCACTACATCCATTTAAGAACAGTAAGTTAGCAATAGGCTAATATATATCAAGTGTGCTAAAAAGTTTATTAAACACAGCCACACTCTTGTGAGCACCACTATGTAGGCAGCTGGGCAATTTAAGTTAAAGTTTAGGTTAGATACATGAATTGTGAGTTAAGGCCATATAAAGCCTCTAATTGAATTCAGACATTACCATCATTTGCTGGATGGAAACACTGAAAACTGACAGTATTTCTAAAAAATTGTTTAGATAATGCATTTTTCAGTGTATTATATGTATTCTTAGGGCTTGGCTACACTTGTGAGTTACATCGCAATAAAGGAGCTCACTACCCGTCCACACTGGCAAGTCACGTAGAGCGCTCTGACTCCACGGCTACAGCACTGCTGGTACTCCACCTCGGCGAGTGGAATAATGTTTGCTGCACCCCCGCAGCACCAATGAGGACGAGGTGTTGCATTACTGCATTCTGATCAGCCTCCGGGGAGGTCCCATAATCCCATTAAGTCAAGTGGCCACTCTTCTCATTGTTTTGAACTCGCTATAGGAAGATAGATATGCTGTTTGAAAGCTCCGTTTCTGACAGCCGGCTGAGACAAAGCAACCATTAGTGTGGAATGCTGTGTGTGAAAGAAAGAGGTGTGGGGGGTGTCTGCTGCTGTCTGAACTTACAAGACCCCTAAACCCACTCTCTTTCCCCCCTCAAAACACACAACACACTCCCTGTCACACTTCACCCCACCCCATTTGAAAAGCACGTTGCAGTCACTTGCATGCTGGGATAGCTGCCCATAATGCACCGCTCCCAATGCCGCTGGAAGTGCTGCAAATGTGGCCACGCCAGTGTGCTTGAAGCTGTCAGTTTGGACTGCAGCGCTTTTCCTACTGCGCTCTACGAAGGCTGGTTTAACTCAAAGCGCCCTACATCTGCAAGCGTAGCCGTGCCCTTATTCAGGATTCATTTAGTGACTTTAAGGCACTATAACCACTGTAGTTTTTCCAACTCCTTTAATAACTAACAGCACTGCAGGACTCTGCAGATTAATGCTATCACTAAGGGGACACCACCATCACCACGCTCTCGCACAAAATAGACTGAAGAAAAGTAAGGGTACCAAGAATGAAAGAGGACAATGTATAAATAAAGCAATACAAGATTAAAAGGCTACTTCTCCAACCCAAAAGAGGTTTTGTACCACTGTAGAGCATGTTATTTTCCTATTTCATGTCCAGGAAAGAGAGAAGCTGCACTTATATATACACACCTTTGCATCACCGGAACCTCAACAAACATTACAAAAAAAAAGTGTAATTTAGAAAATAAATGAAAGCTAAGGTTTTAAGGAGAAGCGATACAAAAATTAGGGTGGGTTAGTATATCATAAAATTAGGATTTTTTCCAAGGGAAAACAAGGCAAAAGGCAGCTAGAAATGCTCTCTCTCAAACTTAGGCTATGGCTACACTTGCACTTTCAAGTGCTAAGTGTAGTCAAAGCACCAGCGCTGGGAGAGAGCTCTCCCAGCGCTGTCCGTACTCCACCTCCCTGTGGGGAATAACGTACAGCGCTGGGAGCCGCGCTCCCAGCTCTGGGGCTTTGACCACACTGGCGCTTTGCAGCGCCGCAATTTGCAGCGCTGGAGAGGGTGTGTTTTCACACCCTGCTGCAGCGCTGCAAATTTGCAAGTGTAGCCATGGCCATAGATTAGTAAGGACTGAATGAAAAATGGAAACAGAGTAAGAAGCCACTGAGTAGTCAAATTTGCATGTCATTACCACAAATGTTTAAGATTTATACTATGGTAACAACCAAAAACCCTAATCAGAAGGGCCTCACTGTTCTGTACGAATATGTATCTATCATGCTGCCCCAAAAACCTGACAAAAGGGCTCATTCTAATTTACCTGCTGTTCTGGCAGAGTAAAGGGCTTTAATGTAAATGACAAACAAGCACAAACTGTTTCTCCCCTACTCAGGCCTGTGCCAGTAAGATCGAAGCCAAGAGCACTACTCCCCTAAGACATTCATAAAAAGGCATTTTCTATCTATACTCTTAGTAAATATGGTCTCAGTCCTGTGAAGTTACACATATAGGCGTCCCCTGCATCAGCACTGACTGGCTTTGCACGGGTTCACCGGGTCTACCTGTGCACATCTTTGGCAGGATTGCGGGGGGCGGGGGAGGGGCTATATTATTGCACCAGTTGTAAATGCTTACAAATGGTTTTATAATGTAAATGGTGCATCGTAAAATTGAGTAACTATTGGCAAAGGCTCACTGACAACATAGTAAACTTGACTGATTTTGTGAGAAGTGAAGAGACTGACCTTAAACCCCTCTTTAATAACAATCGTTAAATATCTCCACGCTTGAAACAGGCTCCGAACTCCAAGTTTCCCACTGCATATTAGCAGTTGAAATTTTTTTTTTGAAATTTTGGCTACTGTTGCACAGAATACCACTTATTTCTTAAATAAATCTTTTCATTACTAGATTTCTAAGCACTTTGCAATCTTTAAGTGCTATTATCCCCATTTTACAGATGAGGAACTGAGGCACTACATGCCTTGTCCAAGGTCATCAGGAAGTTTGTGGCAGAGCAGGGAACTAAATTCCAAAGTCCTAAGCTAGTGTCCTAACCACTATAAAATAGAGCAGAGGGAAAAAAGTTCTACTTTTCAGTTTGGGTGCCTGTGCACTTGACAACTGTGTGGTCGAAGGCTAGCTATTTGAAAACGTAGTCAGTTTCTCCCATTTCTGTAGGGTTTACCACACAGTAACAATAGCAAAGTAATTTTAAAAAAAAAAAAAAGCAATTGTAAAGCCACAGAAATTGGCAGGACTCCTGAAAGGTAGCTGTTACTTTTATCTAATACACACAAAGCTAAAAATACGTTTTAATTCACTTTGGAGCCACCGATACTACAGCTCAATAATAATGTGCATAACAAGGAGTAGGTACAGTCTAAAGACTTGTCTACACTTGAAACGCTGAATTGCATTAAAGTAGAGTATGATTTTAAAGCACAACAGCTATTCTAGCAAAGCTCCATTTTGTAGACAAGCCTTAACATATTAACATTAACTACAGCAGAGTTCTCACTCTGCTATAATGAGAACTAAAGCATGGATTAGTTCACTACCGCACCAAGAAAATTTTAAACACACACCCCTCTGCCTCTCTCTCCTTGCTTTAGGATCCTAGCCTCATTTTAGATTACAAAGACCATGGTCTACAAACTTTGGTCAACACAAGCTACATCGGTGTACAGATGCCAAAGTTTGTATATCATGGGAGGGCGGAGGTGGAGCAGCTCTCTGCTGACTGAACAACCAAACACATGAGTTCAACATGGGGCTGAGCAGTTGAGGGTGGTTTTGAAAGAAAACTTTAATAGTCAGCTGTAATAGGGTTCTGTGCTGGATTATTCTCCGGGCCTGAAGTTTTGGGTTGTACTAGAAATTGTATAGCACTTGCTGTACATTTATAAACATTTTAGATGATATTTGTTACTAAAGCTTTGAATTATGTGGTGCTTGCTTTACATTTATAAATATGACTGGGTGTTTTCTTGAACCTGTAAATGTAGAGCACCACAGAATTCATAAGTACTGGGTGCTCTGAATACCGTTGTGCCTTCAACAATAAATGGTGTGAAATAATAAAGATCATTTTATTTTCAAAAAATGAAAATTTATTGAATAGCAAAAACTGGAGAAAAACAACGTGCAAAACAAGCAGCAATATAATATAAACTGTAAACATAAATTAATGGGAGAATGAAATTGGAAAGGGAGCAAACACTTCTATCCATTTCAGTGCACATAATCTGTTGTAGCTTAACATACACCAACCATGGTTCTCACACATCAGTGTATGTGAAGCTGTCGTTTTCCCCAGGCTTAGAGAGGGAGGAGTGAAGAACGCAGGGGGAGTAAGGAGCTGCTACCACAGGAGTTCTCTAAGGACTGCAAAGGGTGAGGAGTCTGGGTATTTGGACTTGTAGGTCAACTCGGACCTACAGCATTTGTGTTTGCCGATTGAGAAGATCCATAATGTCCTGGTACATCTTCCTCTCCTTTTCTTGGGCCTCTCTTCTGTCTGCTCTGTCCTTTTCCCTGTTGTCTGCCATGAGGGCTCTCAAGGTCTTTTGCTCAGTCAGATGCAGCACTGGCTTGCAGGATTTCACTAAACATGTCCTCCTTAGTCCTCCTCTGTCTCCTCATCAGGGGGCATCCCACAAGGCTGAAAAAGCAGTTGCTGCTGATTTAAAAAAAAAAGGAGGCATCATTGGACTTACATTCACAACAGAAAGGGAAAGATCAGCTTCAAAACTCCCTTCCTTTATTCCCGTAACAACATTTAGTAAGATATACTTATTGACACATCAGCTTTGAAGCACCTCTGCACAGCACTGCTCTCCAGTTCCAGCTACAGTGAGTACAGCCCACCAGAAACAAGAAATTCTGGTTGAATTAAACAAAATTTTGGTCTCTATTCTATGGGTATAGGTAGGGTCCTATCAAATTCATGGTCCATTTTGGTCAATTTCACGATCATAGAATTTTTAAAATAATAAATTTTGCGATTTCATCTATTCAAATCTGAAATGTCATGGTGCTATAATTGTAGGGATCCTGACCCAAAAAGGAGTTGTGGGGGAAAGGAGTCTTTCCCTTACTTCTGAGCTGCTGCTAGCAGCGGCACTGCCTTCAGAGCTGGGAAGCTGGAGAGCGGCGGCTGCTAGCCGGGATCCCAGCTCTGAAGGCAGAGCCACCGCCAGCAGCAGCGCAGAAGCAAAAGCAAGCCCTCAGTCAGCAGCTGTCACTCTCCAGCTGCCCAGCTCTGAAGACAGCAGCGCAGAAGTAAGGGCAGCATGGTATTCAAAGCTGGGCGCCCGGCCAACAGCTGCCGCCCCTCTGGCTGCCCAGCTCTGAAGGCAGCACAGAAGGGTGGCAATACCACAACCCTCCTAAAATAACTCTGTAACCCCCTGCAATTCCCTTTTCGGTCAGGACCCACAATTTGAGAAATACTGGTCTCCGCTGTGAAATCAGTATAGTATAGGGTAAAAGCACCCAAAAGACCAGATTTCACAGGGGTTGACCAGATTTCAAGGTCCGTAACATGTTTTTCATGGCTGTGAATTTGGTAGGGCCCTAGATATAGGGAAATGGCACTGAATATTGGCATGAATGTTCCAGACGATGGTGATTTTAGCAGATCTCATTCCTGTGGGTTACAACAGCAAAGGGTTCAGCTGCTGCTAGCCTGTTTACTGCAATAGGGCCAGCCAAACTCATCACAGGGTGGCCAGGGAAAGTAGCCTACCACAGAGAAAGAAAGCAAATCAGCCATCCGTTGAAACCTTTGGGAAAGGAAGGGTATCTCCATGAAAGTTTCATCGAGCTCTCTCAGGAGGCTATAAGGGGCATCCTTATGTACATAAACAATCTGCTCCCCGTTGCCCCCTGCATAACCCAACAGGGGAGTGAAAAGCACATACCACATCCACCTCTGTTTGCTGTAATGCTACCTCTTCCCATATGAGTAAAGCAATGAAAAAAATCAACACCTGTGTCATGACACAAGTGGCCATGTGCCCAGTGCCATCTTTAAATTTAAAGATTGTAAGGGAAAATGCATACACAAACTTACCCAAGGTCTCTTTCTCTTCATCAGCATCATCAGCGTTGGGCTGATGGGTTTAGCTACATAGTGGTGAAGTTTCAAAGAGGTCATGGCTTGTGACATCACTGGACATACTGGTGAGTCTCCTCCCCTCCTTTTCTTCCTCGTCCTTCCCGCTGTTCATGGCAGAGGTCTACATATTGGGCTCTTCTGAAATATCCAGAGCAGTCTGTGGGGCGCTGGTAGAGTCTCCACCAAGAATGGCATGCAGTTCATTGTAAAAGCAGCAGGTCTACAACTCAGCACGAGGTTAAACATTGGTCTTCCTGCCATAGTTCCTTCGCTTTCATGAGGTACTGCTGCTGAAACTTCTCATACCCCTTTGCCAGCATCCTCTATGCAATCTGCTCATAGATATCCACACTTCTACAGCTCATCAGTAGCTGTGCCTGCACGGCATCTTCTCCCCACAAGCCAAAGAGATCTAACACCTCCTGTTTACTCCAGGCAGGGGAACGCATCTAGTGCGTGCAACTAGCATGGTCAGTTACAAACCGCAAGGGAGAGCTGTGAGGTGGGCAATCAGGAAAAGGCATTTCAAAATATATGTGGAGGAGATTAAAGAAGGTGGTAGCCTCTAGTCTCCATGATCCCTGGGCAGTAGCATTTAAATGGAATGGGGCATGTGGGACAGCTCCTGGAGGACTACTGGGGTTAACACAGATCATACAGCATCTATACTTCCACTGCATTGACCTCAGTAGGTCAGCCATGGCTCTCCACCGTTCAGGGGCCGATTTTACTGCAATCGCCGTAACAGGTTGCTTACGTCTGTTGGAGACTAATTTAAATGTAGATACTTGCACAAATAGGTTGACATGAGACAACCTAACTTCATAGTGCAAGGTACAATACTATACTGATGTAGTAAAGTCTGTCCAAATCTCTGGACACACCTGAAACAAAAGCTCAGAGAGGTGTGAACTCTCCTTGTTCATGTTAATGAAGTTAACACCAAAACGTAAAGATGACAAATTTAAATGTTAACATCATTAACTATTTTGGTACTGATCATTTAGCATAGCAAAAGTATTCAGCTAATGTGACAAATGCAATCAACATATGCATTTGATCCAAATAGTTCTAATTGTTCCAATTAGCCATCAATGTAAAGTACTTAATGCCATAAAAATAATTACTGAAACATTCATAATACCTGGTTGTTTACCCCACACCCAACTCTCAACAATCGATTTGGCCCTATAAGTAGGTAGTGGAGTTTCCTCTTCATCTTTTTTTTCTTTGTCATTTTGTTCTTCCTTCTTTGATCCAGTCTGGCATTCAGTGCTATCATCTAAAGAAATAAAAAATTCAACCAGTTAAGCTATTTTTGAAAAAGGGATCCATCCATTTATTTGCTTTAGAGTACCTTTCTAACCTAGAACCAAGGTCAAACTCTGTCCTCAAATTCACAGCACTACTGTCATAAAGAGTGAGATGAGAAAGAAACAAAGTACTGATTAAGCTGCCACAGGTGCTAGGTTTCACATTTCACTAGACAACATGGTGACCCTTTTTAACTAGAAATCCATAAATCACTGTTAAAAACTGCAGTGAAGGGTAAGGATTTTTCAACATAATAGTAACAGATGGTAAGCCTACTACAGATCGCTTTTTACTGGTATATATTTTGTTTCCAATTATTTGTATTTCACGTCAGTCTACATTGATTACTTGCTTTCATATTCTATGGACAACATGACAAACAATTTAACAGGCAACAACTGCCTCTGTTTTAATGTCAAAAGTAAACCCATACAAGTGGTGGTTATTCTAATTTTATGCATTATGTCTATATGTAATTATATACACATTCATTGTACTAAATGTATAACCAAAATTAGACAGTAGGAGGACCAAAAGAATCCCACCATGGCTAAATAGAGTGATGGAGGTCACTGGAGGCAAAAAAGCATCCTTTAAAATTTGGAAGTCAAATCCTAATGAAGAAAATAAGGAGCAAAAACTCTGGCAAGTAAAACAGAAAAATATAAGTAAAGCCAAGAAAGAATTTGAGAAGCAGCTTGCTAAACACAAAGAAAGTAATAGTAAAAAACATTTTTAAGTATATCAGAAGCAGGAAGCCTGCCAAACAGGCAGAGGGGCCACCACAAGACTTACAAGGTGTAGTGGATCACCTAGAGCCAGGACATTTGAACAGATTGCAGGACAGAAGAGCTACATGGCTCGCAGGGATGACTAATCAGCACCAGTGGGAGGTTGCAGGGGCGGGGTGTGAAAGGGAGTCCTTTTCCATCCCACGCTGCAAATCGTGACTGTGGGAGGGACCTCGGCAGGGTTTGGGGAACTTCCCCTATATATCCCCTGAGAGGAGAAGTGGGTGAGGGGAGAATGGTCACTTACCCTTCCCCCTGAAAATCAGGAGACACCAAACCGAGTGGGGTAACAGAACTAAGATTGGTGGGTGGAGGAGGGGGGGGGGGCAGGGGGAAAAGAGATCTAGTGTCCTAGGAGCTGTGTCAGGGATGTCTGGGGTAAACCCACTTACAGAAATCAGTGACATTACACAGCTGTTGCAAACTAACCTTCAGTTACTGGAGCAGCTGGGAGCTTTTCCGGGGGGGAGGGGGGGGGCCGCGCGGGCGCCTGGCTGGAGATGGTAATAATGGGAGACAGGCAATAGTCAGTCAGGGCAGACCCCTCGCCATGGGGCAGGAACCTTTCATCAGGAGCAGGAGGCAGGGCTGGCTCCAGGGGTGTTGCCGCTCCAAGCAGCCAAAAAAAAGCCGCAATCGCAATCTGCAGCAATTCAGCGGGAGATCCTTCGTTCTGAGCAGGAGTGAGGGACCCTCCGCTGAATTTCTGTAGAATAGCTGGACGTGCTGCCCCTCTCCAGAGTGGCCGCCCCAAGCACCTGCTTACTAAGCTGGTGCCTGGAGCCAGCCCTGGCAGGAGAAGGTAGCTGAGTAGCCTACAAGTCTCACACTGATAGGGAATGTGAATTCATGGGACAGAATTGCTGCTCCAGGTATGCTGAGGTGGCGGATGGAAATTCACCTTCTCAATACTACTAAGGATAAAATTTTGAGAGGTGAATATACAGACATATTACTGTTGCCCAGGGAGGCGCTGACAGACAGTCCTGCTTGCTCTGCCCAGCTTTACAATAGAATGCTTAAGTGACCAAAGGTGGCTAGAATATATGAAAACCAGGAAGCCGCCTTCCTGATCTATGCAGGCCTTACTGCAGAGACTTACACAGACAGAAACCCAGCATTATTCAAATATATGGATATACAGTGAAAGCTCTCTTATCCGGCATGTTGGGGGAATGAGGGATGCCGGTAAATCAAAAATTCTGGTTAATTAAGAAGGGAATGGGGGCTCAGAAGGGGGTGCGGGGCATGAGCTCTGGGAGGGAGTTTGGTGCAGGAGGGGATAGGTAGCAGGGGTGTAGGAGGCGTTCTGAGGTGCCAGATCTGGGCGGTGCTCACCTTGGGCATCTCCCCGCAAGTGGCGACCTGTCCCTGCTGCTTCTCGGTAGAGGCTCAGCAAGGCAGCTCTGCGCACTGCCTCTGCCCCCAGGCGCCACCCCCGCAGCTCCCACTGGCTGCAGTTCTCAGCCAATAGGAGCTGCAGAGCCAGCGCTCGGAGTGAGGGCAGCAGACATAGCCACCTAGCCGTGCCCCCCCACCAAGAGCAGCAGAGACAGATCGCCATTTGCGGGGAGACGCCAAAGATGAGCACCGCACAGATCTGGCACCTCAGAACGCCTCCCACGCCCCTACTACCTATCACCTCCTGCACCAAACTCCCTCCCAGAGCCTGCGCCCCATACCACCTTCCGCACTCCAAACCCCTCAAGGCTGTTCCTCCACATAGGAATGGCAGGGACATGTCACAGCTTCCGGGGAGCCAGGTAAGAAGCCTGCTGGCCTCGCACCAACTGAACTATAAACCGGACTTTCAATTAATATCAGAAATGATAGTTTATAGAGCTTTCCAGTGGGAAGGGTTTATGAACATGAACTGAGATCATGACTAAAGTATGCTTTCCAGATAAGTCTGGGGAGTGACCAAACTAGTTCCTCAGAGACAAAGGGCAAGCAGATGCCTCAGCCAGATGTAAATACGGCTGATGGACCATTACCTGCGAAGCACCCATTCTTTGGCAAGAAAGGGGGCAGGGGCAAAAAAATCCACTTTTTAGCAAACAATATGGAGTTTCGTTTCACAATGACCGCTTGTTGCCTTCCTCCCACCTGGAAATGTTTTCAAGAGGAAGACAAACTATAAAAAGCAGTAGCAAACACCCCAAGACACCCCTCTCTCCCACTGCTCACATCATTCTCTGCACCTGAGAAGACCAAAGGAAACAGCCATTGGATTCTAGGAGAGGAGTCCTGACCTGACAATTTGGTCAGTAATCTGCTAGAGCATGTGGTGGGAGTTTGCTTTGCAACTAAGGGTAGGTTTACACTTACCTTCCGGGTCAACGCGGTGAGTTCGAACTATCACGTCTGATCTAGACGCGGTAGTTCGAACTCCAGAAGCGCTGCGGTCAACTCCGGTACTCCACCACTGCAAACGGCAGTGGCGGAGTCGACAGGGGAGCTGCGGAGTTCAACACCGCCGCGTCTGGACGGGTGAGTAGGTCGAACTAGGGTACTTCGAATTCAGCTACGCTATTCACATAGCTGAATTTGCGTACCCTAGTTCAACCCCCCTTCTTAGTGTAGACCAGGCCTAAGATAGTTTCTTAAGTAGATACTAGTAAACATTTTATCTTTATTTTTCTGGTAACCATTTCTGACTTTTATGCCTATTCACTCATACTCACTCAAAATCTTTGTCGTTAATAAACTTGTTTTAGCTAATCCAATGTGTTTAAACTCAAGAGTCTGGATAACTTCTTTAAATAATAAGCAGACATTAGTCCCTTAACAAAATGGAGGAACTAGAACTGCTGGTGCAGGAAGTGAAACCAGACATTATAGTTATGGGCAGTGTTTTTCAGCAATAAAAACAGAGTGATTTCAAAAGTTTTCAAGGCTGTATATTCCAGAAATTTCAGATATGAATTATTTTAATACAAAAAAGTACACGTATTGTCAAACATGAGCAATATGTAATCCTTTACAGCACGAAAGTGCACTGCTGGAGGGGGCAGGAGCCAGCTGTGTGCAGGGGAGGGGGCAGATGCTGGGCACTGAGGGCTCAAGATAGGGGAGGTGCGTGGTGGAGAAGCACTGTGGACACTGCCGATAGCAGGTGTACGCAGAGTCTACTCTGCAGCATGGCGAAGGAGCCTGGGCGCTTTGCTGGCATATGCCCTGCCTGCATGCCCAGGAGAAGCTCCGTGGTGGTTTTGTCGAGCCCAGACCTGTGTAAGGAGAGAAGTTGGCGGCAAGTCTCAACAGCAGCCAGCCCCCAGCCTCTGCCCTGCGCCCGGGCGGGAGGGGGGGAACCCCACACACATCATGTCTGCCTTGCACCCTGCAGATGAGGGTTTTTTTTTTAAAAAGATTATTTTACTATGACAAGTCATCATTTCTGAAAATTAAGGCCTCCTCTTAGGCCAACAGAGAATGGCCGCATTCCTAAAAAGCCAAAAAAGAAATCAATGGAACAGATTGGAGGAAGCAGTAACCTATAAATCCTAGTAAGTAGATCCCTCCTATTTATTCAAGAGCAGTAACACTATAAAGGAAAGTTAGTTACAGTTGATTAAAACTGAGGGTTGGACACATCAAGATGAATTTTTAAAAAGTGGGGGGGAAATCTTACCTTTTCTTAGAGGTAGTTCACCACTTTGTGCTAATTCTGTTCCAGTGTATACAATTTCTCCATCTTTCACCATTTCATTCCACAAGCCACAGAGTCCATCTCGTGTAAAAGCAAGCTGTTAACAATAATTTTAGAAAGTAAGTTATGTACAGCATTCTTCAGACTTGCCCACACCATCTCAAACAAAGCTTTTGAAATCACGGTCAGTACTTTCATCAAAGCAAAAAAAGAAAGAATATCACAACACACACTTAGTTTAGACAATTTAGTTGTCCTAGAGGTACAGTCTTTGAAATCTTAAAGCAAATACAAGGTTTGCACACCACACAAATAACTTTCAGATGACTTCTAACAGCATTACAGAATTTGCTTTCAACCACCCTGCTAGGGTCTGCTCTCTTCATTTTGAAGGAAAAGCTTCAAAATGCATTATAATATTGACTTCAAATAAATTCTAGCATTACACTTTAACCAACCAGAACATGAAACAAAACTTATCAACTAGGCAATAGGATTCTGAAGAATTATAAGAAGAGAATACTTCAACATGAGGTTATAGCTAAGAATTTTATACTGGAAAAAGCATTGCAGATCATTTAAGTCAAAATATCCCTAACAGTTAATTTGAAGATGTTTGTGTTAACACCCAACCTGGAGGGGGAAAAAAAGGAAGCAATCTGGCACATCTACAATACTGAAAAGAGGGCAATACTTCTTACATTTGATAGTTTTGTTCCTCCCCACCTGACCTCCTCCCTGCCCAGTAGAATTGTGAGCACCGAAGCATGAAAGAGCAGAATCCACGGCTGTCAACAGCAAAACACATTCAAGGGAATTCTCAAGCTTTGTATTAACTAAGCAAGACTCAGTTTAGTACTGGCCTCAGCATAAGCCCTGACTAGGGCATGTCTATACTACAAAGTTTTGCCGATGCAAGTTACAACGGCCTAATACCACCGCAGTTAGCATATCGCTTGGCTCCTTGCATCACCACTGCACATACTCATCAGGAGTGCACCATGGGTAGGTATCCCAGTGGGGTATCCTAGGTATCACCACTGTCCAGTGCACTGGCTTTCGGGAAGTTTTGGCAATGCATGGTGGCCAGAAATGAGTCACACTCTGGGTGACTGGGAGGGCAAGTTCCCACCATGCAACCTTCTCTATCCCATAATTTTCAGATCTATGTTGAAAATCTCACCAACCAATGCCGGGCTTGTCACTGTTCACCATCTCTGACAGAAGCATGGAGCCTGCACAATTCTAAACCATCATCATGAGTGTTGCAAGCACAGGACATATCATCCTCCAGTATTTGCAGGGCTGCAAGAAGAACCGCAGGAAAAGATGACAATTTGCTGGTGGGCAGATTGCTGTGGGACGTAACGAGGACCAACTCAAAGTTGTTGGCATTCAAAGAGCAGCTGCAAATGGTGGCGTGCCACTTCTGGGCCTGAGAAACGAGCACTGACTGATGGGATCACATTGTAACATGGGCTTGGGATGACGAGCAGTGGCTGCAGAATCTTTGGATGGGAAAGGCCACATTCCTAGATCTGTGTGCCAAGCTCACCACAGCTTTCCAGTGTAGGGACACCAGAATGAGAGCTGCACTAAGAGTGGAGAAGCAAGTGGCAATTGCATTGCAGAAATTTGCAGTGCTGGACTGTTACCAGTCAGCAGGAAATAATTTTGGAGTTGGAAAATTCACTGTGGAGGCCACTGTGTCCAGGGCCATTAATCAATCAATCACCTGCTATGCAGGACTGAGACTCTTGGCAACATGCAGTATATAGTGGATGGCTCTGCATCGATAGGGTTCCCAAACTGCAGTGAGGCAATAGACAGTATACACATCCCAGTTTTGGCAACAGGCCAACTTGCCACTGAGTCCATCAACAGAAAGGGCTTTTTTCTATAGTTATTCAAGTGCTAGCGGATCATCAGGGACTCTTCCCCAAAATGAATGTGGGCTGGTGAAGGAAGGTGCAAGACTTCCGCATCTTTAAGAACACAGGACTTTTCAGAACGCTGCAAGCAGGGATGTTTTTTTCCTGACCAGCAAATTACCATTACTGAAGGTGAAATGCCAGTTGTGATCCTGAGGGACCAAGCCTATTCCTTACACTCCTGGCTCATCAAACTGAGCACCAAGGAAAGATTCAATTACCAACTCAGCAGGTGCAAAACAACAGTTGAATGTGCTTTTGGTAGATAAAAGGGCACTGATGATTTTAACTAATAAGACTGGATCTCAGTGAGAAACTATCCCAATGGTTGTAGCAGCCTGTTGTGTCCTGCATAACTGTGAGGAAAAAGTAGCCACCGAGATGAAAGGTGGAGGTGGAGCAGTTGTCTGGTGAGTTTAAACAGCCAAATATAAGGGCTATCAGAAGACATCAATGCGGAGCTATACAGCACAAGTGGCTTTGAGAGAGCACTTTGACAGTGAACCACAATACACAGCATTGTAGTGGACTGTGTTCTACCTGGCCCTGAAGTTTGGGGGCCTATTAGGAATTGTAAGATGTGTACCAAGCTACAATGAATACAATACAGACAATGCATCTATTCATTTTATGGTGCTTGCTGTAGATTTATGATTATTACTTTGTGACTGATCCTATGAGTTGTGTCAGTGTTCAACAACAAGTAAGCAGTTGCTTTCACTACTGCCAAGCATTCTGCAGTATATGTTGGGAACTAATAAACATTAATTATTTTCCAAACAATACTGTTTTAGTGAGTTAAAAAAACATCTTCAAAACAATTTTGTGCAAGTGAAAAGTAAATACATTAAAACCTTAATAAATTTATGGAACAGAGTTAAAGAGGAGGAAGGAACATTGTGGGACTGCTGCTGTAGGGTTGTTCATGTAGACACTGTTACCTGACAGGCATCACAGAAACTTGGTGGAATGAGGATAATCCATGGGACACAGTAATACAAGTGTACAAAATATATTGGAAGGACAGAACAGGTCGTGCTGGTGGGGGAGTAGCACTATATGTGAAAGAAAGCATAGAATCAAATGAAGTAAAAATCTTAAAATGAACCAAACTGTACCATAGAATCTCTATGGATTGTAATTCCATGCTTGAAAAATATGAATATAGCAGTAGAGATATATTACTGACCACTCAACCAGGATGGTGATAGTAACTGAAATGATCAGGAAGATTAGAGAGACTATAAAAATAAACTCAATGAGGGATTTCAACTATCCCCATATCGACTGGTTTCAGGGTTCCCTCCCCACTCTGAGGTACAGATGTGGAGAGCCACATGAAAGACCCTTTAATCTTACACTCCACCAGCTCAGGTTAAAAACTTCCACAAGGCACAAATTCTTCCTTGCCCTTGGACAGTATGCTGCCACCATCAAGTGAGTTAGACAAAGATCCAGGAAAAGGACCACTTGGAGTTCCTGTTTCCCCAGAATATCCCCCCCAAGCTTCTTCACCCCCTTTCCTGGGGAGGCTTGAGAATAATATACCAACCAAATAGGTAACCAAGTTGAGCACAGACCAGACACTTGGGTTTTTAAAAACCCAAGCAGATTCTTAAAAAGAGAACTTTATAATAAAGAAAAAAGTAAAAGAAGCACCTCTGTAAAATCAGTATGGAAGGTAATTTTACAGGGTAATAAGATTTATAACAGAGGATTCCCTTCTAGGCAAAACTTTAAAGTTACAAAAAAAAACAGGAATAAATCTCCCTCTTAGCATAGGGAAAATTCACAAGCTAAAATAAAAGATAATCTAATGCATTTCCTTCCTATTACTTAAAATTTGTAATCCTAGATGCTTAGTTCAGGTATGGTTCCTTGCTGACCAGAGAAAACGAGACAAAACAGAAAACCTTCCCTCACAGATTTGAAAGTATCGTCTCCCCTCATTGGTCCTTTTGGTCAAGGTGCCAACCAGGTTATTTGAGCTTCTTAACCCTTTACAGGTAAAGGAGGGATTTTATGCGACCCTTAGCTGTATGTTTATGACAACTGGGTACATGTTACCTCAGGACGGGATGCAGAGATAAAGTTTCTTGACACCTTAAATGACTGCTTCTTGAAGCAGCTAGTCCTGGAATCCAAAAGAGGAGAGGCAATTCTTGATTTAGTCCAAAGTGGAGCATAGGATCTGGTCCAAGAGGTGAATATCTGGACCATAGTGACCATAATATAATTAAATTTTAAAAGCTGTATTGGAATTGGAAAAGGTTCAGAAAAAGGCAACAACAATGATTAGGGGTATGGAACAGCTTCCATATGAGGAGGGATAAATAAGACTGGAACTTTTCAGCTTGGAAAAGAGATGACTAAGGGGAGATATGATTGAGGTCTATAAAATCATGACTCATATGGAGAAAGTAAATAAGGAAGTGTTACTTACTCCTTCTCTTAACAAGAACAAATTAAATTAGTAGGCAGTAGGTTTAAAACAAATAAAGGAAGCATTTTCTCACACCATGTACAGTCAACCTGTGGAACTCTGCCAGAGGATGTTGCGAAGGCCGAGATTATAAGAGGGTTCAAAAAAGAACTAGGTAAGTTCCTTCAGGATAAGTCCATCAATAGCTATTAGCCAGGATGGGCAGGGATAGTGTCCCTAGCCTTTGTTTGCCAGAAGCTGGGAATGGGCAACAGGGAATGGATCACTTGGTGAGTACCAGTTCTGTTCACTCCCTCTAGGGCATCTGGCAGTGGCCACTGCCAGAAGACAGGATACTGGACTAGATGAACATTTGGTCTGACCCAGTATGGTCGTTCTTATGTACATTTGCACTCCGCTGACCTCAATACATCAACCACAGTAACTCGGTAAGATAAGATGCCATGGGATAAGAGGAAAGGTCTTCTCTCTGCCCCTGGCCCCGCCTGCCAGCTCCCCTCCACCCCCTGACTTCTCCCCCCAGCCCACTGCTTGCTCATTTTGGCCAGTAGATGGCTTAGGGCTCCTCTCTGCCCCCATCACTGGCAGGCAGCCACTGGGGGTGGAGAGGAGCCCTCAGCTGCTGCCGCTCCAGACCGGTGACCATCCGCTTCGGGCTCCCTGGCGTGGGGCCTGCCTCTCCCTACTGCTCTGCAGAAGCAGCAGGTTGGAGAAGTTGGGGGCTCCTCCGCCACAGGCAGCATCAGGTGGGTAAGGGCTGGGTGGGGCAGACATCCCTCACTGAAGCAGAAGACATAACTTTGTCATGTGATTTTTGCAGTCTTTTTTTAAATAAAGATTAGAGCTGTCAATTAATCACTGTTAATTCACGCGATTAACCTAAAAATAAAATCACTATTAAACACCCTATTAAATACAATACTAATTGAAATGTATTAAATATTTTAGATGTTTTTCTACATTTTCAAATGTATTGATTTCAATTACAACACAGAATACAAAGTATACAGTACTCACTTCATATTTTTATTACAAATATTTGCACTGTAAAAATGATAAATGAAATAGTATTTTTCAATTCACTTCATACAAATGCTGTAGTGCAATCTCTATCATGAAAGTGCAACTTACAAATGTAGATTTGTTACATAACTGCACTCAAACATACAAAACAATGTAAAACTTTAGAGCCTACAAGTCCACTCAGTCCTACTTCGTGAAGACAAACAAGTTTGTTTACTTTTACAGGAGATAATGCTGCCCACTTACTATTTACAATGTCACCTGAAAGTGAGAACAGGAATTCGCATGGCACTTTTGTAGCCAGCATTGCAAGGTATTTACACGCCAGATATGCTAAACATTCATATGCCCCTTCATGCTTCGGCCACCATTCCAGAGGACATGCTTCCATGCTGATGATGCTCATTAAAAACAAATGTGTATATTAAATTTGTGACTGAATTCCTTGGCGGAGAATTGCACGTCTCTTGCTCTATTTTACCCTCAAATGATGAGCCAGCACATGATGTTCATTTTAAGAACACTTTCGCTGCAAATTTCACAAAACTCAAAGAAGGTACCAATGTGAGATTTCTAAAGATAGCTACAGCATTCAACCCAAGGTTTAATTATCTGAAGTGCCTTCCAAAATCTGAGAAGGAGGTGGGGGGAGACATGCTTTCAGAAGAGTTATAAGAGCAATACTCTGATGCGAAAACTACAGAACCTGACCCACCAAAAAAGAAAAATCAACCTTCCGTTTGTGGCATCTGACTTGGATAATGAATATGAATATGCATCAGTCCACACCGCTCTGGATCGTTATCAAGCAGAACCTGTCATCGGCATTGACGAGTGTCCTCTAGAATGGTGGTTGAAGCCTGAAGGGACATATGAATCTTTAGTGCATCTGACACAAATATCTTGTAATGCTGGCTAGAAAACAGTGCCATGGAAACATCTGTTCTTACTTTCAGGCAACATTGTAAACAAAAAGCAGGCAGCATATCTCCTGCAAATATGAACAAACTTGTTTGTCTGAGTGATTGGCTGAACAAGAAGTAGGACTGAATGGACTTGTAGGCTCTAAAGTTTTACAATTGTTTTGGTTTTGAGTGCAGGGGTTTTTTTGGTACATAAGTGTACATTTTTAAGTTCAACTCCCATGATAAAGACATTGCACTAACATTGAATTGAAAAAAAATATTTTAACAGTGGAAATATTTGTAATAAAAATATAAAGTAAGCACTGTACATGTATTCTGTGTTGTAGCTGAAATATATTTGAAAAATGTAAAAAATCCAAAAATTTAAATAAATTGTATCCTATTATTGTTTAATCGTGCGATTGATCACTATTAATTTTTTTTAATCACTTGACAGCCCTAAAAAAGACCAGTTTAGTTATTTCAAAGAAGGATTTTAATCTTCTGAAAAACAATGTAGGGTAGGACATTAGTTTGAGGAAACAGTGGCATTGGGCACCCACATATAATGGGTTGCAAAAACTGATATTTATCTTCTATTTGTTTATAGGTCAAGACTTCTGGTCTGCCAATCTCTTTATGCAGATTTCACTTAAATTTTTATATCATTCTGGATTGTAAGTATGTGCAATTTCACCCCCTTAAATTTATACTTATTCTAAACTTTAGATGCCATTATGCATATCTTCAGTAATTCTGTGAGTTTCTTCATAACACAGCAAGCCTGTATTTCAGAAGACTAAGTTCTACTACACATTTATAGGTGTTGCTTACAATCAAAACATTTGTTTCCCCCAATATCAGTGTCTAATCCTCTTTTAAAAAATGAAATCCAAAATTGGTACTGGAAAAAAAAAATCCTGTCAACTCAGCTAAAAAACTGAAAACAGGCCAACTGCGCTTGACTTTCCTTGTTAAGTTTTATTCAAGTCACTTCCTTGATATGCTACATAAAGAAAACACTGCTCACAGGACTGTATAGCCCATTCTTTCCCGCTCAGAAAGAATAATTCTCTCTTTGGTATATACAGTCAGTTTTGGGTTATTTATTTATTTATTTCAAACAGGGCTCTGGAGTTGTGCTCTGGCTCCACTCCAGCTCCAGGCAAAAACCTGCAGCTCCACTGCTCTGCGCTCCAGCTCCGGGGTCTGCTCCAAAGCTCTGATTTCAAAGCTGGTATTGTATGGGAGTGATAGCTCAGTGGTTTGAGCATTGGCCTGCTAAACCCAGGGTTGTGAGTTCAATCCTTGAGGGGGCCACTTAGGGATCTGGGGCAAAATCAGTACTTGGTCCTGCTAGTGAAGGCAGAGGGCTGGACTTGATGACCTTTCAAGGTCCCTTCCAGCTCTATGAGATAGGCATAGATAGCTTTTAGAAAGACAGCTTTTGCTGTTGTTTTAGTAGCATTTAAGTTATTATCTTGCTTCATTATCTGAAAAAAATGAAATTTAAAAAAAACACTTAAGTGTAACAGACATATGATAGTGTGTGGCAATAAACAAAGCAGCTGACTGAAAGGAGGACTGCTGACACAGTGTTTTAAAAACTACAGATAAAGTGTTTACAACGAATGCAAACACCAGATATACTCCTTCAATTTAACCAGAGCAATTTAACACTGGAATTCTAGTTCACTCCATGGACAGTAAACAACAAACATCAGCAATGTTTTGCTACTACAATACTCAAAACCAAACATGGTTAAACAGTTTCTTAAAGTGTGGTGAATAAAACTACTAGCCAAACTTTACCTTCCCCATTTCAGAATCTCAAAGCATTTTATCAATAATTAAGCTTTTCAACATCTGTAAGAGAAGTATTAACCTAATTATAACCAACCAAGTGGATAAGTGATTTGCCCAAAGTCATAGCAAGTCAGTTGCAGAGAACAGAACAGCTACAGATCTGTTTTTGAGCCCCAGGACCATTGTTCCCATAAATTGGCTTGGAAATGAGGTTAGCCAGCACAGAGAAACAAGCATTCTCTCCTGAACATTTGCTATATCCAAACATTTCCAAAGTGCCTATCCACCTGACATCCAAGTGCTGAGACACAAAAACTGGAGTTCTGTTCAAAAATCTTTTGGTTGCAGTGTATCAGAAAGATGAGGATGCTCTTTTGTGTCACTGTTTGTGGCAATGACTGATGTCCTGGGAACTACCCAGACAGTAAGTGGCTATGTCACCTCCTGCTCCTCCTTGTGGCCTTAATGCTGTGCAACTATGGTTCCAATCTCTGGCACCAATAGCCAGCCCACAAGCACAAGGTTTTGCCCCGACTCTCACCAGCCTAGTCACTCCTTGCAGTGTGACAAACAGCCCTTCTAGTCCCAAATTTTCCCAAATGTGTCCTCCCTGAGTTCTTAAGTACAAAGACACTCAGATCATTCACCTCTAGTTCATCACCCCAAAATGTGTGAAACCAGCCCCCACAGTTATCAGTGTGCTTGGGCGCTCACATTTCATAGCTTGCACACCAGAGACCTGCTTGTGGCAAAAATAAAGTTTATAAAGTCCATTTTCAAAGATGATACATCAAGGAAAAGCAAACATACAAGATATACAGAAAAACAGACAACCTCAGCCTTTACATTTCCCTTTTCTAATCCAAGTTACCCGTTGCCTTTGAACAGTATCCCTGCATTGATGAAGAGGAGCTCCTGGCCGGGTCGCCCGGTGAGGCAGTCAGCCAGGAACTCTTCACCACTCTGAAGGTGTCTAGCTAGTCTCAGCAGTTGCTCTCCGGTGAGCAAGAACCAGGAAAGGAGACGCCTCGTAAGTGGTTTGTGCAGGGCCGGTGCTACCATTTAGGCCAACTAAGCGGTTGCCTAGAGCACCAACATTTGGGGGCACTAAAAAGCGAAGCTCCCAATTATTTTTTTTTAAAGCCTTTCTGCAGCCGCTGCACTGGGAGGGAAAGGGAGTCTGAGCCGCCGGCAGCCAGCCCAGGAGTTCGGGCTGCCGGCGGCACACTGACCATGGGGAACCCTTGCGCTGCCTGCCGGCGGCTCAGACTCCCTCTCCCTTCCAGCGCAGCGGCCACTCCATCCCAGGCGATTCTTCTCATTGCTGGCGATGGCGCCGGCGGCTGGGCAGAGCTCCGCAGCTCTACTTAGCGCACGTGGCACAAGCCCGGCAATGGGCGCAACAGCAGGACTTCTGGAGCAGAGGTGAGCTGGGATGGGGAGGTGCCGGATGGCTCCCCGGGGGGGGGGGGGGAATCTGCCGCAGGGGGGCGCCTCAGGGGAGAGCTGCTGCAGGGCTGGGAGGGCGGAGGGGGCGCAAGGTGCCAGTTTCGCCTAGGGCGCAAAACTTCCTTGCACCGGCCCTGGGTTTGTGTGGTGCAGAGGTGGGTTCAGGGTATAGAAACGTACAAGGCTGGCTGTGTTTCTGTGTACTGTACATTGTTCTGCTGTACTGATTAGCTGCACAGAGAAGGGTATTGATGCACACCAAGATCTCACGGGAATCCTCCAGAGATCTCTAGGAAAGTTTCCTGGAGGTACTCGACAATCCTCAGCCGAAGGTTCTTTGGCAGAGCTGCTTTGTTCCTTCCCCCATTGTAGGAAACTTTCCTGTGCCATTCGGCAATCACTTGTGAAGGGACCAAAGCAGCACACAGGCAAGTAGCATAGGGACCAGGGTAGAAGCCACAAGCATGTAGTAGACGTACCCTTGCTTCCCTGCTTACCCTCAGCAGCGAGATATACACTTCTTCTAGCCCCATGGCCACGGCGGGGGCATAGAACATGCCCCTCCAAAAGCTGTCAAATTTTTAATTCTTGCACACACCCCTGCATCAAGTCAACCTAATATCCTCCTCTGACAGAGAAACAAACCTCGTGGATGGGGGAAGCAGTAGATGTGATATATCTCAACTTTAATAAGGCTTTTGATATGGTCTCACATGATCTTCTCACAACTAGGGTGACCACATTTTCCCAATGCTGCTCCCCTCCCCCCACCCCGCACATTCCTCTGTGTCCCACTGGGGGGGGGTCACACCCCACCTTTCTGGCAAAATGCAGAGTTTTGCCAAAAAAATCGTGACGGCCAGTACAGGGCTTTAAAAAAAAAAAAAAAAGGACTATCCCAGCCTAAACGGGACATATGGTCACCCTACTCATAAGTAGACTAGGGAAATATAGCATAGACAAACCTACTATAAGGTGGGTGCACAACTGGTTGAAAAACTGTACTCAGCAGTTCTCTTGTTCACAGTTAAGCTGGAAAAGCATATTGAGTGGGGTCCTGTTGTGGGTCCGGTTCTATTCAATACCTTCATAAATGATTTAGATAATGGCAAAGAGAGTACACTTAAAGTTAGCAGATGATACCAAGTTGACAGGGGTTGCAAGAGCTTTGGAGGACAGGATTAGAATTCAAAATTACCTTGACAAACTGGAGAAATGGTCTGAAATCAATAGGATACAATTCAATATGGACAGATGCAAAGTACTCTACTTAGGAAAGAACAATCAATTGCACAGATACCAAATGGAAAATGACTGCCTAGGAAGGAGCACTGCTGAAAAGCATCTTGAGGTTATAGTGGATCACAATGTAAATAGAAAACAATACTGTTGCCAAAAAAAAAAAAAAGCCACCATTCTGGAACGTACTAGCACGAGTGTTGTAAGAAAAAGACATGAGTAAGGCTGTGAGTTTGTCACAGAAGTCATGCATTCCCTAACTTTTCAGGAACTCTGTGACTTCTGCGGTGGCTGGCCCAGGGCCTGCTGCTGCTAGGGCAGTCTTGGGCCACCAGCACGCACGCATGCCCACCCCCCACACCCCCCCCCCAAGTAACAGCAGCAGGAGTTTGGGTGTGGGAAGGGGCTCAGGGTTTGGGTGCGGGAGGGGGTCCATAAACTTTTACTAAAAAAACCACCTGTGACTAAAATGTAGCCTTAGACACGAGAAATAATTCTACTACTACTCAGCACTGATAAGGCCTCCGCTGGAGCACTCTGGCCAGCTCTGGGCACCACACTTTTGAAAGATGTGGGCAAATTGGAGGGAGTCCAGAGGAGAGCAACAAAAATGATTAAAGGTCTAGAAAACATTATCTATAGGGCAAGATTAAACAAACCCAGTTTTTTTAGTCTGGAATAAAGAACATAGAGGGTGGACATAACAGTCTTCAAGTACATAAGTGTTACAAAGAGAAGGGTGACAAGGTGTTCATCTTAACCACCGAGGACAGGATAAGACGTAATGGGCTTAAATTGCAGCGAGAAAGATTTAGGTTAGACATTACAAAAAGCTTCCTAACTGTAAGAGTAGTTAAGCACTGAAACAAATTACCTAGGCAGGTTGTGGAATCTCCATCATTACAGGTTTTTAAGAACAGGTTAGACACACACCTATCAGGGATGATCTAAATAACACTAAGTCCTGCCTCAGTGCAGGGGACTGGATAGATGATCTAATGGAGGTCCCTTCTAGTCCTACATTTCTATGATTCTATTAACAGAACATTTAGGAATAAAGAGGTTTCTGAAGATACTTAAAGTGAGTTCAGGACCACATTTTCCAAAACATTTACGTGCAACTGATAGGGGGAGCAAATGCAGAAACGCAGCCTACCAGATTGGACACACCTGCCAACCATAGTCGAAATATGGAATTAGGAAGCACTACATTAATGCACTACACACTCAGCAGCCCCCACTGTAACCTATTGGTAATCTAACCTGCACAATTAAACTGAGGCTTTTACTCTAACTGGCACTAGGTTTACTTTTTAAGTTAGAAGGTAAAATGTTTATTTAGTTTAATAGATTTTCTTTAGCCCAAACAACAACTAATTTAAAAATCTAATATAGAAGCCTACTCTCCCTCTGTGCAAACTCCTATTCCAACTCTCAAGTCTTGAGAGAAGTCCTGAATCCCCTCTTGGGCAGATGTCCTCCAGCAGGAAGGCAGCAACATTTAGGAGATCTAACTTTTCATAAACTCCATAGATCAAATCATTTATGCCAATTATTATGCTCCTTTCTAATCCCAGTGGAAGACACACTGCTACATCACCTGCATAAGACCTTGAAATCCTTACCATATTTTTTCCCATGCAAAACCTCAATTGACGTTTTTTTAAAAATTGGATTATTTTAGAAATAAACAGGAGTTGGGTAAATTGTTTTGGAATCCAATGATTAGAGATTTGTTTGCCAAGATTCTCTGAACATGGCCTAGCTGATTAACAATCCATGTCACAAGAGCAAACTGCCCTGTAGGCAGAATGAAAGTCTGAAGTTACTTTTATGAACTTCACTGAAGTAGGTAGTGCAAGTAAAACAAAGCAGGCAGCAAAACCATTCCCATCCAAGAACTTAATTAAGACATAACCCTCAAAGAACTATTTATATTGCACCCTGAAAAAATTATCAGAAACCTGCTAACAAGGGCCAGTTATGAAAGACAGGAACTACTCACTGGGAAGCACTCCAAAATCCCCAGCAGTGCAAAGCGGAGAGAAAAAAAGAGTATCCTGCTTCTTCCTTGCAGCTGTACCATATTTTGTATCAACCCTTTTAAAAAAAAAAAAGGGGGGGGGGGGAGAAGAGGAAAAAAACAGGACCTTTTTTCCTTCTTTTAAAGAGAAGGGTAGCGAAGCAACATTGATATTCCCAATACACTCTGTCTTTGCCTCTTGAAGTCTGATTTTTGTATTTCTCACCCTTGTTGTCGTCTCTCTCTTCTATGGTTGGTTTTGGGGTTTTTTTCGTCCCTTCTTCTGTTTCCTTTTCCCAGTCTCCATGGGATCATACCCCACTTACTGTGAAAAGCCACAGCGAAGTGAATTACTTGTAATGTTTGAATTTTACTATTTAGCTTGAGGAGTAAGCATGAAGCTTACTAGAACAGCATCAGTTCATACTATGCTACTAGAGTCCTAAATGATATTGCTGATACAGACTAATATGGCTACTGCTCTGAAACCTAAATGATATTGGCAGTCTTCCCACTGGACACCAGAAAGTACTTTTTCCAAGCTTTGATTTAAACAGGAAGACATACTAAGACTAGTATTCTACAGAATTTGAAAAATCCTGCCACAGGAGACTCTTAAATTGTTATTGGTGATTGCAAAGTCAAATACCTACAATAAGATCCTCATAGGTGGATGACAAAGATGTAGGGAAGCCTCACCAAATCCAATGGAGTTCCAGGCTGACAAAGGAGCCTTCCCATACAGAACTCAATGTAAGAGCATGATTTTAGGCATAATTTATAGCAGGTACAAAGATTTCAGACACGAGTATAATTCTTAAAGTTCGTTACCCCTTTGAAAAAGTTACCTCTCACCCATATGGTTGCAAAAATAGCCTTCCAAATATGAAATGAATGTAAGCTGAAGCAAAGCTGTCTTCTTAAGAAGAGACAGCTCTATTACCTTGGCTGCCGCCCATTGCTTTCCCAAGCTACAGCAGACTGAAAACTCTTTTTACTACTGCTATTCAGTTAACAGAGCAGGATCTAAAAACAGTATCAGTATAGGAAGCACTATATGTTCCCCTTTCCACTAGCTGGCATGTGAGACTTTCCCAACTGTATCCTTATCTGGCTTTGACTAGTAGTTTTAGTCCCCTAGGCACTGGGTTTCTACTAAAATTGTTTAAGTTCTATGCATGAGGTAGATATGGACAAGAGAGGAAAGCAGGGAAGTAAGGTGAGACAAGAGAGCAAAAGACTGTCATAAGAACGTGGAGGCAAAAGAAAAACCAGAAAATGTTGTAGGGGAAACAAGGCATGTTCTATAGTGGTTTTAAAAGAGATGGGAGTGAAGTCAAGGGAAAAAAGGTATGACAAATGTAAGAGATATGGCATGTTTAAAACATTTTTAAAATACATTAAATAGAAAGGCAATTGACAGTGTTATTAGATACACTATATAACAGTTTTATTCCTTTAATTGGTAGGGGGTGCCAGCACAGGTACACAAGAATACACTGCATCAGGGTGCGAGCCTCCCAGCCTGGGTTCACAGACTCATGCTAGAAGGGCTCACAATAGCCCTCTAAAAATAGCTATGCAGACGTGGCAGCTTGGGCTCTCAACCCCACATCCCATCACCCTGTTTTCAGAGCCCACGCTCCAGCCTGAGATGCAATGTCTACACAGCGATTCTTAAAGCGCTAGCTCAAGTCTGTGGACCCAGGCTGGGAGGCTCACTCCCAGATGCAGTGTGGACATACCCTTAACACACTTGACAACAAGACTAGTTCTTGGGCTACAAAGCCTTAAGTAAATTTTTTAAGCCCTGGCGATACAATTTATTTTGTCACAACTTTTCACACTTGGCTCAAATTTAAGGGAGAAGGGGACAAATATTTTGAAATATATCTAAAAGCATATGACTGAAGTAAACGTGAATGACCTGTTACTGTTTATAGTTTTTTCCACATACCTGTATATCTCCCAATACTGGCAAATACTCTACCAAATGTGATTCCCCACATGTTAAAGGAAAAACTAGAATGTAGTAAGAGAGAATATTCTATTTGTCTAATTACAAAATATTATATTTAAGAAACTTCAACAATCTAATTAAAACATTAGTAAACAAAGACAGTCATCATCTTAACAACTTGATAATGACAAGTAAGCCAGAATCACTTTGCCTTGGAAGTCAGGCTTATACTACCAATGAAAGCCTATTATTTAGACTGCCAATAGCAACACTAGTTCTTTCAGTCGCACTTGGCATCAAACCTGGCTTCTGCTGGGGGGGGTGACAGGGTTTCATCTAAATGGCAGCCTCCACTGAGAGACAACAGATCATTCACCCACAGATATTCAAACAACAGGAATTTCTAAACAGTGCTTTGAAAATTCTACATACTGTGACGGGGCAAGGCCAGATGGCTATAGGAAAGTAGTGAGGAACAGGTATGTTAGCCCCAGGCTAAACAAATCCCTGGTACCATGGTAACCAAATGGCAGTTGCTCCAGGTTAATCAACACACTTGGGACCAATTAAGATCCTTCCAGAAGGCAGTGGAGATAGCTACATTGATTGGGACACCTGAAGCCAATCAAGGGCTGGCTGGAACTAGTTAAAAGCCTCCCAGTTAGTCAGTGACATGCAGGTGTCAGGAGCAGTGCTGCTGGAGGAATGAAGCAGTACAAATCCATATCAAGTGTAAGGAAAGAGGCCCTGAGGTAACGGTGAAGGAGATATTGAGTGGGGAGCTGCTGTGGGGAAGTGGCCCAGGGAATTGTACATGTCCTATTTCCAAGATGTCAGCTACCATAGCTGCTAATTTTAGGGTCCCTGGGCTGGAGCTCAGAGTAAAGGGCAGGCCCGGGCTTTCCCCCCCCCGATTAATTACTGAGATTGGGAGACAACAGAGACTGTGCGAGGGAGGATTGCTTCTCCTCACCTCCATTGTTGGCTTATGATGAAAATGGCTCAGTAAGCTGTGACCCTTGCCTCTAGAGAGAGAGAAGGGCTACGTGGAGGGTCACAGGGAGCCTCTGAGGCTAGCAAACATCTGCCAGGAAATGCAGGACCCACAGAGTCAAGGACAGAACTTTGTCACAATACACACACACACACACACACAGCATGTGGATATCTCCTCTGTGTGTAAGTTGCACAGGTGTGACCAGTGTTGCACGCACGTAAGACATCACCTGCAAATTACTCCATCTACCCAGCACTTAGTCTAACATTGAGCAGTTTCAAAAGCCTATCTACAAAAGAAATAAAATAAAGCCCATATGCCTTTCATCCTTCTAATGCCACATGTGGCACTTCTCCTTCAGAAGTACAATTCATGATGACCCAGGAACAGTAAGAATAAGACCTGAGCTGATAGTTTTCCTGGACTGTTTTAATGTTTAATTTCTTCTTGTCCTGTAGAGCTAGAAAAAGGAGCAACACACAACTGAGGCGTTTTTCCCCTTTCGAACGGGACCCAGAACTCACTTCTAGTTCTACAAGGTACATGAAAACTTTGGCGTTATGACAATTTGTATATCCTGATGAGAATCTAAGGTGTCTAAAAATAACGTAAGTTTTTATTTCTCTCCCTTGGAGATATATACACAGTTTTGCGCACCGAGGCACCTGGCTGTACACACAGAAGGCTAAGAGAAATAATCACAATAGGGCACTTTCAACTAGACTCTGTGCAGTATCATCCACACTGATCTCACTGACATCTTTCCAAATTTCACTAATTCATATTGGACCTTCTGTTCTGTACATGCCTGAAGTCCTATGGCATGGAAAAAAATGGCTGCACACGACCCATTTTAAACTAATTATTTGTTCCATAGTTATGTTTATATGGGCTATTTTAATGCAGTGGCACAAACTTCACACCAGGCCAGAGCAAAAAAGAAGTAATGATCTCCACAAAGAATGGGGTTAATTGACTTCAATCCACAATACCTGCCAGAGTTGTCAAGCTTTAAGAAAGAACCCATACAGCTAGAGTAAATTATCAGCAGATAGAACAAGACAGGTCTCAGAAGACATCCCCCCTCCTTCTTTCAAGGCTCAGAGGAAACTACACTAGGCTACCTGCAATCCTCAAGCCCTGCAATGGAACATGGGACTGCTTGCAGCCCTTTGAGCCTCTAACTACTTTTTCTAGATAATCTGTCCAACTTGCATTTTGCTGTGATGCTAGGAGTACCTTTCCCAGACCGGAAAAAGAGCTGTGTGTGGCTCGAACACTTGTCTGTCTCTCTCAAACAGAAGTTGGTCCAGTAAAAGATATTACCTCACTAATCTTGTCTCTCTACTATCCTGGGTCAGACATTACTATTATTACACTGCATATAAGACTCCATAAAGCAATGGTCCCCAAACTGTGGTATGCTTCCCCCCGCCCTCCAAGGAGGCACAGAGGAACGTTCAGGTCAACCTCCACAGGGTGACGGGAGGGAGTGCCACCCAGCCCTGCTCTGCCCTTGACCCCAGCTCCTGGGAGTGGGAAAGCGAAAAAGTTTGGGAGTCCCTGCCATAAAGCCATTCTACAATCGTTTCATGTACAGGAGACAAAGGATGTCAACAAGAGTCCAGCACATTAAATGAGTATGATCTCTCACCTTAAAAAAAAGTGATATAAATCATGTCAGTTAGAAAAAAGTATTATACCAAATAAACCAATATAAAAGCCCTTGAGTAATCGGATTATTCCACTCAATAGCCGGTACAGTCCAGCATGCACTAAGAAAGAGACAAAGCCACACAGGATCTATTAGGTAAAGAACTTAAGCTATTTCAAGGACCCATATACAGGATTTTTTTTAAATTAGAAAAAATACACAGTTTTTTTTATATAGAGATGTAGATATATTTTTTGCTGGCATTACACCAAGAACAGAGCCAGTGTAATGCCAGCAAAAAAATAGCTAAATTTAAAAAGACCAAATCAGTACATTACTTTTCTAACAAACGGTTCGGGGTAATGTCTGATAATAGTTGGAGACAACAACTGACTAGTCTTCAGTGGATTGCAGAGGAAACAAAGGACTGATTTTCAAGTTTAGCATCTGGACATCACAAATGGTAGCTCTGCTCTCAGTTACTCTTATGTTTCAGGTAAGACAAATTTGTTTTGACAACTTTGGATGTAATTGGTTTCTTGTCATGAAAAGATTTACCTTTTATTTACGAAAATTAAGTTCCTTAATATTAGGAGTTCCTCTTAATATACCTCATTAAAGAGTTAACCATTACATGGATTCCCACAATAAGCAAAAGTACTTACTACAGTTATAATTCATCCAATTGAAAAACAACCTCAAATTAAATTCAAGATCCTAAGACCATTTTGTTGATAATGTTCTCCAGCAATCACAAGAGGTTCAGAATATTAACCAAGAGACAGTATCAATCACATGAGCAGAGAAATTTCTAAGCTCCCAATTCACAGAGGAAAAAACAAACAGTTGAAACAAAAAACAAAATAAAAAACAAGGACAAAAGGACATTACACATTTGGCCAGAAAGAAAGGCCATCACTCTCAACTGCAAACTTCCACTATTCTCTTGTATCTGACAATGCATGTTTGCAACCTATAATTTTTCTGCAAGATGCTTAGCTCAAAATTTGAGCTCAGGTATGAAATATATGTAACTTGGCCATTTAAAAGCATCCATGTTATTTCTTTAAAAAATAAAAAGCATCTTAGATATCATTCATGACACTGTTACTGATTAACTTAGCTAAAAGTTGTTGGTTTGTTTTTGCAGGTAGCAATGCAGGCTATTGGGAGGGGGAAAGAGGAGAATTACTCTACCAATATCCAACATCAGCCGAGTCATCTCACAGAATTACACATACAAGGTTTCTCCAATGAATGCAATGTGAAAATACCAACCCACTAAAAGTTGCATGCTACTAGTGAATCTGGTTTTGTTAAACTTTAGATGGAAAATATTGGCGACAAAATTTCATCAGATTGCAGGCTCCTCAGGACAGTCTCATTTATTTAAGCACACAAATAGCTAAATTCTAGGCTCAGCTCTGCCATTCAGCCACTCCGCGTAATCTTGGCATAGTCAAATGACCTTTCCCATTCTCTCTGTTTCCTCATCTGTAATTGAAGGATAATACTGACGGACCTATTTCAATCCCATTTTGAGATTCAGTTCTTATGTATTACTTTGAAAATGTAAAGTACTGGAAAAAATATACATATTTGATTGACTGAACATTCCATCCCAAATACATGCTTTACTGACCCGAACCTCTACATACCACCACTAATGACACTGTGGATTTGAAAACTAGAAACTATAACATTATAATAAATCTTTATTCCCATTTTCCATGGCCTTATCATGAGTGCATATGTTTTGGTTTTCAGTCAATCATCACAGATAAGTGTTATATATTCCATTTTCATAATAAGTCTCTGAACAAGGTACAATGTTTTTCCACAGGTCAAAAACAGTACAAAGATTCAGGAAAAACTTATTAGCACTCCTTGTAGGAAGCTTTTTTAAAAGGGGAGGGGGACAACCCACACACACCACGATTTAAGTCTCTATAAATAATCCAAGCAGAATTGCCAAGAAATTCATCTGCAAATTTAAATTAGTTGTTCCTACTCTTCAAAGTGCAAGTAATTTAATTTTATCAGATTTCAGTTTTCCTTAACCACAGTTTTTCTTCCATGTTATAGCTATCCACTATAGATAGTCACAGAGTAAACAGACTAAAAATATTTACAGTACTTTTTAAGATCACAGAGCATTACATAATTAAACATGAATCAGTGAATAAAGACATTAAAAAGCAAAAAAATATACTTCAGCTTGGTTTTAAACAAAATATAGACTACACTGGAATTAAAACTGTGCTTTTATTGCTTCTTTGAGATCAGTTCTCAGGGCATGCTCAGAAACTGCATGCCATTTTCAACAGCATAGTTAGATTCTTCAGTTTGTTAGCAACTGACATTTAAAAACATTGCTGATGTGCACACCAAATGTCATGATACAAAATACTATCATAAAAAACGACAAGGAAAGTTCTTACCTGTAAATCTGTCTTCAGCCATTTGGAATCAAACCTAGTTTGAGCAGCCAGACAAAAAGGTTCAGAAGACATTTTCAGTCTCCAGCCCTCTCCAGGCTGGCAGAGTGGCCAGACCTGTCAGTGGGGGGGAAAAATAATAATCTAGTAGATAAAACAAGCTATGCGAAGTTATTCTTGGTAATACCAGAAGAATTCCCATTTCCTCTAAAGTTGTATTCATATGAATATGAATTTCCCGATCTCACATGGGAGCTGACACCCTGACAATGCATAAAGGGGGAGGAAAGAAAAAGTAACACCACCTTCCACTCCCGCTGATGGTGAAAACATCCTTTCTGATGCACCAAAAGGACACCCTCAGAGGCCTGGGCTGCTGCCTCTGCCCCTCAGACCCGTAAATGGTGCATGAAATAAATAATTGATCCAGATTACGCAAGCAGCAGACAAACCCAAAGCTATGACCATTTTTACACACACAGTTGGACAGCGGGGGGGGGGGGCCTTCTATGATGCTCCTCTCCAAAAACAGGATCCCCTTTCCCTCGTCTCGTCTCCTTCAAGCTCAGTCAAGGCCCGTTACCACCATCCCCTACGGTGCTGCTCGGATTGGTACCGTCACACGGCCTGCGGGCATCTGGCCGCGCACCTCGCAACCCAGTTAGCTAGAAACGCTGCCCGGGCGCCCCGGGGGACCCCGGCTCCTGTGCAGCAGCCGCACCACGGCTCTGCCGGTGCCCCCCGCGCCTTCCCTCTCCCGCCCCCCATTAACCCCCGCCGGGCCGGGCCGGGCCTGTCCACCCGTCCGCCCCCCACCCGCGTTACAACGCTCCCCCGCCGCCACTCACAGCCGCCTAGACAGGCGCCCACGCAGGGCAGGGCAGGGCAGGGCTCGGGCCAGCCCCAGCAGCTCCCGAGGGCGGGGGGGTCGGCTCGGCTCCCCCCGCGCTCAACAGCGGAGACCCACCGCCCCAGTGCGGGGACCGGGACGGGTCCGACTTCTCGCCCCCGCCAGGCGGGGCGCCCAGGCCCGGCCACCCGCTTCGCTTCGCTTCGCTCCCCCGCGCGGGCAGCACTGACCCTCGGCGCCGGCTCCTCGCGCAGCCGCCACCGTCCTCCGCTCGGGCTATTCTTCTAACCCGACTCCTCGCCCCGCCCCCACCCAATCCCCCTACCGGAAGCAGGAGGAGCCTGGCCCTCCGCGGCCAATCCCGGGGCCGGCAGCCGGAGCCCGTCCACCAATCAGCGTGTAGACAGGAGGCGGGACATCCTGTCTCGAAGCGGGCGGAGCCATAGAGCGGGAGGAGAGAAGGGGGGAAGCCTTGGCTGCAGGGGGAAAGGCTGTTTCTGTAGCGCCCGCCCCCCCACTCCCGCCGGGTCTGTGTGGGCCCCACCGTAAAGCCGCTTAGGCGCTGAGCAGCCTCGCGGGGCGCCGAGTTACAGCCCCTGTGAGCGGGGCGGGGGCGTGTCCTGGAACCTGCCGTGTGACGTGACCTGGGGGCGGGGCAGTAGCGGGGTCCCAGGGCAAAGGGGGAGCCTGGTGGGGCCGCCCGGCCCTGGCTCCGTCACAAGCAGCGGCGTGTCCTGGGCCCCCACGCGCTGCCCCCTCCCCGGGCTCCGCAGCGCCCATTGCCTGGGAACCGGGGGCAATGGGAGCTGCAGGGGCAGCTAAGCGGAGCCTCCCTGGCTGCCCCTGTGCCTAGGGACCGCAGGGACATACGGGCCGCTTCCAGGAGCTACGTGAGGTGAGCCCGCCTGGGGCCCACGCCCCCTCCTGTACCCAGACTCCCTTCCGGAGATGGCACCCCACACCCCCTCCCACCCTCCGAACCCCTCGGCCCCAGCCCCTCCTGTGTCCCAAACCCGCATCCCCAGCTCCACAGCAGAGCCTGCATCCTGAGCTAGAGCCCCCACCACCCCTGCCCCAACTGCGAGCCCCCTCCCACATGCCAAACCCCTCATTTCTTGCCCCACCCCGGAGCCTGGATCCCCTCCCCAAACCCCCCCAAACCCCTGCCTCAGCCCAGAGCCCCCTCCCACACTCTGAACCCAGAGAAGGGACACCGCTCTGGGAAGGGGCAGGGGTGTTTGGTTTTCTGTGATTAGAAAGTTGGCAACCCTAGTAATGTCTGGTGAGGTATTTTTAAATGGTCAGTTGTCATGGTAAGAGCAGGTTAGTGATGGACCATGAGAACGGTTGTCCTGGGTCAGACCAGTTATCTTGCTGTGACAGTGGCCAGGGCCAGAAGCAAGTAGGTGTCAGCCAGTAGGGACACCCTGATCAGCTTGGCTAGTAGCCATTGATGGCCCTATCCTGCATGAATTTATCTAAACCTTTTTTGAACTTTCACAACATCCTCTGCTAGCAAATTCCACAGGTTGACTGTGTGTTGTATGACCACATACATCCCCATGTTTGTTTTAAACTTGCTGCCTATTAATTTCATTGAGTGACTCCTGATTCTTATGTTATGTGAATGGGTAAATAACACTTTCTTATTCACATTCTCCATACCATTCATGATTTTATAGACATCGCTTTCATATCCCCTTTTAGTCATATTTTTTTCTAAATTAAGTCATCCCAGTGTTTTTTATCTTACCTAATATGGAAACTATTCCATATCCCACATGATTTTTTCTCCTTCTCTGTACTTTTTCCTATTCTAATATATCTTTTTTGAGATGGGGTCACCAGAACTGCACACAGTATTCAAGGTATGGGTGTACCATGGATTTATACAGGGGCATTATGATATTTTCTGTTTTATTATCTAGCCCTTTCCTAATGGTTTCTAACATTGTTAGCTTTTTTGACTACCACTGCACCTTGGGCAGATATTACAGAACTATCCGCTAAGACTCCAACATCTCCTTGAGTGGCAACAGCTGATTTAGACCCCATCATTTTGTATATAGTTGGGATTACATTTTCCAACGTGCATTACTTTGCACTAATCAACATTGAATTTCATCTGCCATTTTGTCACCAAGTCATCCACTTTAGTGAGATCCCTTTGTAACTCTTTGCAGTTAGCTTTGGACTTAACTATGTTGAGTAATTTTGAAATTGTCTGTAAATTTTGCCACCTCATTGTTTACTCCCTTTACCTGATCATTTATGATTATGTTGAACAGCATAGGTCCCCGTGCAGAGCCTTGAGAGACCCCACTATTTACTGCTCTCCATTGTGAAAACCCTTTATTCCAATAGTTCTCAACCTCCGGCCCACAGGCTGCTTGCAGCTTATTCAGCATGCAGCTGTGGCCCATGTGACATCCTCAGGGCCATACAGATAGCACTGGTTGTGGCCCACAATGGTAAATAGGAATAAAGCAGTGATTCTCAACCTACCTTTAGTCTGTTACTGATCTATGGGAGGACCTCCTATTCCATGACTGTTTACTTTGCTTAAGAGCCTTTGGTGAGGGACCTTGTCAAAGGCTCTCTGAAAGTCCAGTACACTATGTTGACTTGTACACATACTTATTGACGCCCTCAAAATATAATAGTTGTAAAAAGGAATCATGCCTCAAAGCCATGTTAACTCTTCCCCAACTTATTGTGTTCGTTTGTGTGTCTGATAATTTTGTTTTTTCCTGTAGTTTCAACCGATGTGCTTGGTACTGAAGTTAGGCTTACCAGCCTGTAATTACTGGGATTGCCTCTGGAGCCTTTTTGTTGTTGTTGTTGTTGTTACGTTTTATATTAGCTACCCTCCAATCATCTGGTATAGAGGCTGATTTAAGTAACAGGTTATATATCCCAGTAGTTCTGCAATTTCATATTAGAGTGCTAAATTTAATTACATTATGGTCGCTATTACCAAGCAATTCAGCTAGATTCACTTCTTGGACCAGATCTTGTGCTCTCGTTAAGACTAAATCAAGAATTGCCTTTCCCCTTCTTGGTTCCAGGACAAACTGATTCTTGGAGTAGTCCTTTGTAGTGTCAAGAAATGTATCTCTGCAACCTTTCCTGAGGTGATATACCTGGTTAATATGAGAGTAGTCAAAATCTTCCATTGTTGTGTTTTCTGCTTTTGCAGCCTCAATAAATCTCCCTAATTATTTCACATTTCATGGAAAATTAACAAGAAGGGGTTGGTTTGAAACAGGGATTTGAAGTAGAAAACTGAGGTAACCAAATGCCCAGGAAGAAGGAGGTTATTCTGAAGAGGGATGCTGAGAAAGAAAGCCATGCACTTTTTTGCATGAGTTGGAGGAAACAAAAGGAGCATGGAGGCAAGTAGAAGAAGCAGAGTGTCTATGTGAGAGGAAAAAAAACACAACACATTTCATTGTCAGTTTAGCACAGACTTAGTTAAATCAGTGCAAGTGCCTTGTGCAAACGTGTTTGGTTTGGCTTAAGAGTATCTGTACCTGGGTTTATGCCAGTTCAACTAAATCAGCTTCTAAATCTCTGCAGTTTTCTCTTGTAGACGAGGCCTTCACTGAGACATGATGGCTCACAACAGGAGACAATTGCAGCCAGGAACAGACTGTATGTTACCTTGAAGGTGGGGAAGAGAAGTTTTGGGGGAAGAGAAATAGAAAGAAGGAAAAATGTTAGGAATGTAGGAGTAATTTGGACATTGGAGAAGGGGGATGGGAGTAGGATAGGGTTTGATTTGTTTGTTTTAAAATACAACAGTCCTCAGAACAATAAAGTAGAAAAGATCAAAGTGGGAATAAAAATCTGTTGCCCAGAAGCCCAAGGTATAGACATGGTATCGGGAGAAGTAAAAGTATCCAGTTGCCTGTTTGCCAAAGAAGGAAAATGGAGGACGCTAGAGGTGGACTTGAATGACCTCAGGCATAGAAGTATTGAGCTGCCAGTCAGAGGAGCATGCAGCCTGGGGACCTGAGTGAGAGCAGAACAAAGAAAAGATGGTCAGAACTATTGTGCTTCCAGTGGAATAAGACTTGTTCATGTCAGCCACACAAGTAATGCTTTGGAAAAAAGGGTTGGACCAGAAAGAAGTGCACTACCAAGGATACCTGAAGTTGAGCATCAGTTTGTATGTGTTCAACAGTATTCTAATCAGAGGCCTGTGTTGACGAGGGAGAAGAGAGATTACAGTCAAATAGCTAAAAGGCAGTTAGGCAAAGGTAAGCAATAATTTAATTAATCTGCCAACCAATTTTAAGTAGCCTTTGTAATAAACTAAATCATAGGCTGATTACTTGCTGTTGCAAAAACACAATATACTTGATTCTCCAATGCCTTTTGCATTGTGGAGTCATTTGCAAAGAGGATGTAAAACACTTACCTTTCTGATTTGGTAGTTTTACATACACTGCACAGATGTAAACAATTACGCAAGCTGCAGGCCTGATTCTTCATTGCCCTGATCTCTTTCTCCAATACAGGGGTCTGCAACCTATGGCACACGTGCCAAAGACTGCACACGAGCCGATTTTTAATGGCACGCTGCTGTCTGCCGGGGTCCCGGCCACCGGCCCTGCCCAGCCTGCAGCCGGGACCCTGGCACCGGCAGGCAGCAGCGTGCCATTAAAAATCCTGCCCAGCCCAACCTGCTCTTCTCTGCCCGCACCCACCGCTCTCTCCTGCGGAGGCAGGAGCTTGGTCCTGCCAACTGCTGCTGCAGGGCAGCCTCCACCGGCAGCCAAGCTCCCTCCTCCCCCGCCTCCTCCTCCAGCGTGATGGATTCCTGCCCCTCCTCCTCCTCCTCTCTCCCTGTGGCCGGATAGCTGATGGCCCTGGAGAGGGAGCGGGAGAAGTGGAACCGCAGCTGCAGCATGCTCGCTGATCCAGATAAGAGGTGGGGATGGGGCCTTGGGGAAGGAGGGTGGAATTAGGGCATATCACCTCCAGCCCCCTGCCGTGAGCCGCTCAGGGCAGGGGGCTGGGGGCATCCCCACGACTCCAACCCACACCCCCTGCCCTGACTCCTGAACCCCCTCACCCCCACCCCTCTGCCTTGAGTCCTGCACCTCCCACACCACCCAGGCCCCTGCCCTGACCCTTGCATCCCCCACGACCCCAGCCCTGACTCCAGCACCCCCCACACGTACCCAGCTCCCCCACACTCCATGCCCTGACTCCACCCTGTCACATGTCCCAGCCCTCTGCCCTGACTTCTGCACCCTTCCCACACACCTCCATCCCCCTGCCCTGACTCCTGCATCCCCCACACATACCCGGTCCCCCACACACACCCCATGCCCTGACTCTTGCACCTCCCACATCCCCACCCTGAGCACCAAATGGAAGCTCCTGCACCACCACCCCATTCCCACCTGCACCCTTCACACCAAATGGGAGCTGCCCCAAGCCTGAACCCCCTCCCTCATTCTAGCTACCAGCCAGACCCTACATCCCAACCCCCAGCCTGCTCCTTCACCCCCACCCCTGTGCTCAGTGCACTCCCACCCTCAGCTCAGTGCAGAGAGAGAGGAAGAGAATGGGCTAAAACCAGGGAGAAGGTAGGTACCCACTGTATGTGGGCAGGGCCAGGACCCCAGACCGGCAGTGGGCTGAGCAGGGCCGGCAGCCGGGACCTTGGCTGGCAGGAGCTGGCGGATGGAACCCCAGACCAGCGGCGGGCTGAGCCACTCAGCCCACTGGAGTCCTGGCCGCTGCTCCCGCTCAGCCCGCCGCCGGTCTGGGGTTCTGGCTGCCGGCCCCTTGCCAGCCGGGGTCCCGGTCGCATGCCCCGCTCAGCCCACTGCCAGCCTAGGTGAATGGAATCCCAGGCCAGCGGCGTAATATCAGCATTTTAATTTAATTTTAAATGAAGCTGCTTAAACATTTTGAAAACCTTGTTTACTTTACATACGACAATAGTTTAGTTATATAATATATAGACTTATAGATAGAGACCTTCTAAAAAACGGTAAAATGTATTACTGGAACATGAAACCTTAAATTAAAGTGAATAAATGAAGACTCGGCACACCACTTCCGAAAGGTTGCCGACCCTTGCTCTAATACTTCTTACAGACTTTTACAATTGCAAACTTAGGTGCTGCCTCTGCCAGAGCCAAGCAATTTAATTTGTAAGCTAGACCTTGATTTACACACTATTTTAAAACACAATTGTTTAAAAACTGTATACACACAGACTTTGTTGATTTAAACAATATATTTGAAAAATGCCTGTAATATATCAAATCCTCCTCCTGAATCCACAGAGGGTAATACCAAAGGCCTTAGGCTAAGTAAACAAGGTATATGGCACAGATGAATATGTTAAGAAATATGAGAAGCAAATGAATTTCCAGAACTCATTGAAAGCTAAATATCCATTGCTTTGATATCAAAAAGATGAAATGTTATGTATAATTTGAGAATGCGTGAAAAGCTTTTGGATAAAATCAGTCTTTGTATGTAAAGGTTTGTCTACACTACGGGATTATTCCGATTTTACAGAAACCGTTTTTTAAAAACAGATTGTATAAAGTCGAGTGCACGTGGCCACACTAAGCACATTAATTCGGCAGTGTGCGTCCATGTACCAAGGCTAGTGTCGATTTCCGGAGCGTTGCACTGTGGGTAGTTATCCCATAGTTCCCGCAGTCTCCCCTGCCCATTGGAATTCTGGATTGAGATCGCAGTGCCTGATGGGACAAATATCAGAGGGGTAGCCGTGTTAGTCTGGTTCTGTAGAAGCAGCAAAGAATCCTGTGGCACCTTATAGACTAAACATTGTCGCGGGTGGTTCTGGGTACAGCCTCACCCCTCCCTCCGTGCAAGTAGCAGACAACCATTTCATGCCTTTTTTCCTGGGTGAACTGTGCAGACGCCATAGCACGGCAAGCATGGACCCTGCTCCGCTCAAGACAGCAGTCATGGATGTTGTAAACACCTCGCGGATTCTCGTGCAGTCTATGCTGAACCAGGACTTGCAAAACTACAGCAGCGTGACGACGAGAGTGATGAGGATGTGGACGCAGAATTCTCTCAAACCGCAGGCCCCTGCATTTTGGAGATCATGCTGGTAATGGGGCAGGTTCCAGCCACGGAACGCCGATTTTGGGCCCGAGAAACAAGCACAGACTGGTGGGACCACATAGTGTTGCAGGTCTGGGATGATTCCCAGGGTCTGCAAAACTTTTGTATGCATAAGGGCACTTTTATGGAACATTGTGACTTGCTTTCCCCTGCCCTGAAGCGCCAGAATACCAAGATGAGAGTAGCCCTCACAGTTGAGAAGCAAGTGGTGATAGCCCTGTGGAAGCTTACAACGCCAGACAGCTACTGGTCAGTCAGGCATCAGTTTGGAGTGGGCAAATCTACTGTGGGGGCTGCTGTGATCCAAGTAGCCAACGCAATTAAAGAGCTGCTGATATCAAGGGTAGTGACTCTGGGAAATGTGCAGGTCATAGTGGATGGCTTTGGTGCAATGGGATTCCCTAACTGTGGTGGGGCGCTAGGGATATGGGTTCCATCTATCTTGGCACCGGAACACCTGGGCACCCAGTACATAAACCGCAAGGGGTACTTTTCCATGGTGCTGCAAGCACTGGTGGATCACAAGGGACGTTTCACCAACGTCCACGTGGGATGGCCGGGAAGGGTTCATGACGCTCGCGTCTTCAGGAACACTACTCTGTTTAAACGGCTGCAGCAAGGGAATTACTTCCCAGACCAGAAATTAACAGTTGGGGATGTTGAAATGCCTGTAGTTATCCTAGGGGACCCAGCCTATCCCTTGATGCCATGGCTCATGAAGCCATACACAGGCAGCCTGGACAGTAGTCAGGAGTTGTTCAACTACAGGCTGAGCAAGTGCAGAATGGTGGTAGAATGTGCATTTGGCCGTTTAAAGGCGCGCTGGTGCACTTTACTGACTCGCTCAGACCTCAGCCAAACCAATGTCCCCTTTGTTATTGCTGCTTGCTGTGTGCTGCACAATCTCTGTGAGAGTAAGTGGGAGACTTTTATGACGGGATGGGATGCTGAGGCAAATCACCTGGCTGCTGATTACGCGCAGCCAGACACCAGGGCGATTAGAGGAGCACACCAGGAAGCGGTGCACATCAGAGAGGCTTTGAAAACCAGTTTCATTACGGGCCAGGGTATGGTGTGACTGTTTGTTTCTCCTTGATGACCCCCCCCCCAATTGACTCATTCCCTGTAAGCCACCCACCCTCCCCCTTTGATTACCGCTTGCTTCTTAAGGAAATAAAGTCATTCTCGTTTAAAAATCATGTATTATTTATTAATTATAAAAAGAGGGAGAGAACTGACAAGATAGCCCAGGTGGGGTTTGGGAGGAGGATAGGAGGGAAGGAAAAGGCCACTAAAAATTTTTCAAAATAATGACAGCCTTTTGGTTGGGCTGTCCACTGGGATGGAATGGGCGGGTGCACGGAGCTTCCCCCCACGCATTCTTAGTCATCTGGTGGGTGAGTAGGCTAAGGAACATGGTGAGGGGGGAGGATGGTTATACAGGGGCTGCAGCGGCACTCTGTGATCCTGCTGCCGTTCCTGAAGCTCCACCAGACGCCGGAGCATGTCAGTTTGATCACACAGCAGCCCCAGAGTTGCATCCCGCCACCGCTGATCTTCCTGCCGACACCTCTGATCTTCCTGCCGACACCTCTCATCTCGAGCGTCTCTCCTCTCCTCACGTTCACTGGCATCTTTCCTGTACTTTGATACCACGTCCTTCCACTCATTCAGATGAGCTCTTTCATTGCGGGTCACTTCCATGATTTCCGAAAACATTTCGTCTCGTGTCTTTTTTTTCCGCCGCCTTATCTGAGATAGCCTTTGGGACGGAGGAGGGAGACTTGAAAAATTTGCAGCTGCAGGAGGAAGGGAGAGAAGTATTTAAAAAGATACATTTTACAGAACAATGGTTATACTCTTTCACAGTGAACAACACTATTCACCTTACATAGCACATGTGATCTCACTACAAGGTCGCATTTTGCATCTTAATATTGAGTGCCTGCGGCTTTGGTGTTAGAGATCACAGACACAGGTCCAGGCATCAGAATTTGTCTTGCATACGGCCATGGTAAGCCATTGTCTTTCGGCTTCTGCAGCCTTCATATATCCAGCGCCCTCCTTTCCCAAATAGCAAGCAAAGCCCGTTGAGTGCTGCTTCTTTCCTGTTAACGTGCAGCACCAGAACCACCCCCATCCAATTCTCTGGGATGATCGCTTTACCCCTCCCCCCCACCGCGTGGCTGGTATCATGGAAGATCGCTGCTAGCCAAACGCGAAAAAGCTCAGCGCCAATCACCCTCCCTCCCCCTGCTTGGCTAAATGCAGGGAAGGATTTCTTTTAAGCCACAGGCAAACAGCCCAGCGATCTCTGTCTCTCCCCTTAATTAAATTCCCGTATTTCAACCAGGTTACCATGAACGATATCACTCTCCTGAGGATAACACAGCGAGATAAGGAACGGATGTTGCTTGAATGCCAGCAAACACCGGGACTATACGCAGCTAGGCTTTGTCATGCAATGATACCAGATTACTTGCTACATGCATGGCGTGGTCAAGTGTCCTACCATGGAGGATGGAATAAGGCTGCCCTGCCCAGAAACCTTCTGCAAAGGCTTTTGGAGTACCTCCAGGAGAGCTTCATGGAGATGTCCCTGGAGGATTTCCGCTCCATCCCCAGACATGTTAACAGACTTTTCCAGTAACTGTACTGGCCGCGAATGCATCCCAAGTCCTCAGGGCAAATTAATCATTAAAAAACGCTTGCTTTTAAACCATGTTTTATATTTACAAAGGTACACTCACCAGAGGTCCCTTCCATGGCTTCATTGTCTGGGATAGTGGCTTGGGAAGGCTGGGAGGGTACTTCTGTCAGGCTGAGAAAAAGCTCCTGGCTGTTGGGGAGAACGGAGTGCTGTGTGCTCTCTGCAAGCTCGTCCTCCTCTTCCTCCTCCTCATCTTCCCCATCCGCAGAATCCTCAAGCAAGGCTAAGATTACCCCCATCTCGGAATCCACGGACAGGGGTGGGGTAGTGATGGCGGACCCCCCCTAGAATTGCATGCAGCTCAGCATAGAAGCGGCATGTTTGTGGCTCTGTCCCGGACCTTCCGTTTGCTTCTTTGGTTTTCTGGTAGGCTTGTCTGAGCTCCTTAACTTTCACACGGCACTGTACTGAGTCCCTGGTATGGCCTCTCTCCATCATGGCCTTGGAGATTTTTTCAAATGTTTTTTCATTTTGTCTTTTGGAACGGAGTTCTGTTAGCACAGAATCCTCTCCCCATATAGCGATCAGATCCAGTACCTCCCATGCAGTCCATGCTGGAGCTCTTTTTCGATTCTCAGACTGCATAGTTACCTGTGCTGATGAGCTCTGAGTGGTCACCTGTGCTGATCAGCTCTCCACGCTGGGCAAACAGGAAATGAAATTCAAAAGTTCATGGGGCTTTTCCTGTGTACCTGGCCAGTGCATCCGACTCCAGATTGCTGTCCAGAGCGGTCACAATGGTGCACTGTGGGATAGCTCCCGGAGGCCATTACCGTCGAATTGCGGCCACACTAACCCTATTCCGAAATGGCAATACCGATTTGAGCGCTACTCCCCTCGTCGGGGAGGAGTACAGATATCAATATTAAGAGCTCTTTATATCAATATAAAGGGCTTCGTTGTGTGGAGGGTTGCAGAGTTAATTCGGTTTAACGCTGCTAAATTCGGTATAAACCCGTAGTGTAGACCAGGCCTAAGTATAAGACCTTTATCATTAATTCCCTACATGTACATGCCCACTCCACTGCTCATGCAATATGCATAAAAACAGAATATATGTCATTGTCTAAAAGACTTGTCTACAGAAATTACTAGATGGCTCTTTAAAAGTGAACAGGAAGTTGTCCAAAAGTGTGCCACCTTCTTGAACATTGCTTACACAATCACTAAACATGATTTGAGTTTTGAAATGTGCTGCAACTTGGAGGCTAAAAATGGCCTAAATCTTGGATCAAACTATATTAATACTCATGGAGTAAAAGATTTTATAAAGGGAATTGCAAAGTCCCTTAGAGAAATTTCTAAAAAAATATACACAGAGCTAGGGTCAAAGTTGGTAAACTTTAGGAAGCAAAGTTAGGTTCCTAAATACATGTGTGTGTACCGGAGCTGCTCAGAACTTTTGAAAATCAGTCACCTCCATTTAGGTGACTATGTATAATTTAAAAGCCTAATTTTATGCACCTAGTATTGAAAATTTTGGCTTAAGTTTATTCCTATGATGGCTGATGGATTCACTGACAGTTATGTAGCTGAGCAATAGTTGTTGTACATCAGGATGGGAAATTTCATATACTCTTTGCTGACAAGGTAGACTTGGAACAGAGGACAACTTATGGTATCATTTGAAACAAAGACACATTTAAGAGTTATAGGGAACAAGACAGAAGACAAAGTTGGTTGCTGACATTTACTTGGTACAGGAGTCAACATAGTTTGTTCAAATGTTGTACAAGCCAGGATTAGACAAGATACTACAGAGTGTGTCTACCACCAACTTTGTTATTTTTATTCTGGCTCTCCAAAAAGATTGTCCTTCAATTAGAAAGTTTGAATTTATTTTTAAAGACATTTTCTAGTTTTATGGATCAAATGAAGGTCTAGCTGATACTCCTGAGACAACTGGATCAAGAGTATCCAACAGGTATGAGTGGTGCTTACTCAGACCAGAACCCTCAGGCTATGCTACACCAGCCTAACTAGCAATCCATCACGAGCTTGAAAGGTGACTAGAAACAAAATGTGGACACGGTCATAGTGAACATTCAACAGCACTAGTGTAGGACTAGTATAATCATGGTCAGACCTGGATTTCAAACCAGATGGAGAATGTTTACTTGAATTTGAAACACATTGTCTCAGTGCTGGCTCAGTCTCAGAGTGGTAGTGATTGTGGCACTTTGATTTATACTAAATCAAGAAGAAATTTCAATGTATGAGACCAATGGAAGTCAGACATGCTAAAAACAAGAGAGCTGCATTCTCAGGTCCACTAAGACTGTTGATCTTTATAACTGTGGTCATTAGTGATCCTAATTCAGGTTCAGTGGTGACAGCATGGGTAAGCTATGTACAACAGCAGAGGAGGGCACAGGAGCTATTCGTAGTGGGCAGGACTCCAAAATGGAGTCTGGGAAAAGGATAAAAATTAAATAGCAGAAACACCTGACTTGCAGCACTTATAAAAAAGTTAGACTACAATTACAATTCTTCTAATCAATGCAAGAGGTGTAGCTAGCTGGGTTCTATTCTCAGGGTATTTCTATACTAGAGGTGGAAGATGTAGTTTCCAGCTCAAGTAGATATACCCGTGCTAGCTCTGATCAAGCTATCACACTTAAAAATAAGTATAGCCACAGCAGTATGAATTACAGGAGGAGCAGTCACCCAAATATGTACCTGTGGTTTCAGACAGGATCATTCTTGGGGTAGCTAGGCCTTCCCAATACTGTTACCCACACAAAATTCTCAGTTACTCACACACTTTAGGGGCACCCACCTTTACCCTGTTCCTTGGGCTCAGGTGTAACCCTGTCAATTTAAGTACCACCAAATTCCTAGGTCTCGGTGTAATTTTCTGCAGGTTTGCAGAACCTTTTACCAGTGAAACAACCTTACACAGTAATAGCCTTATCCTCTATTTATTTCTAATTACCAAGCAGAATACGCGTGCTAAGCATACAGTGCTATGCTCACCAAGCCTGATCAGGCAGGCAAACTTTTCCTGTTGGCCTGTCAAGGTCAGTCTCATCTGGATTCTGGTTGCTGCATGTCACAGTTGTGCAGAGGATTCTTAACAGTTCTCATCTTAGGCTGTGTTTTGGAGGTGAGTTCTTCTTCCAGGTCTTTCCTTCTTATTCTTCTGTTCCTTCTTTGCTGGTCTCTTTCTTGGACCCCAGTTTATACAAGCAAGTGTCAGGATCCCAACAAGAACAGTCAGGAACAAGGGGAAAACCTGTGGCCAGGAGTAGCCAAGGAGTTCATAGTCAGTTCCAAGCCAGGGTCAATACCAATGGTCAAAGTCCAAGTCAGGTTTTAGGGTTCAAGTCAGGAGAGTCCAAATCAAGCCAAGAGTTCACAAGCATAGAACAGGAACAGTCCTGGCAGCTACAGAAGACTGTTGCTTGGACACTCCCTAGAATGCCCCTTGGGTTTATATACAGCAGGGAGCCAATCAGGCACTATTGGGGCTGCTGCCTGTCAAATGCTTGAGGTGGAACTTCCCATGGTCTGTGTCCACAGCAGTTTATGTGGAGTGGAGCGTGGTTACAGCTACTGCTAGGTGGTAGCCGAGGGACATACTGGCCACCTCTTCCAGCAGCTCCCATTGGCCCGGAGCAGCGATCCGCAGCCAGTGGGAGCCACAATCGGCCGGACCTGCAGAAGGGGCAGGTAAACACACCGGCCCGGCCTGGCCCACCAGGGGCTTTCCCTACACAAGCCCTGTTTGAGAAACCCTGGTCTATAACTATATGGCATTTTTTTCTAATCCTTTAATCATTCTCGTGGCTCTTCTTTCAATCCTCTCCAATTTATCAACATCCTTCTTGAATTGTTGGCACCAGAACTGGACACAGTATTCTAGCTGGGAATGCACCAGTGCCAAATACAGAGGTAAAACAACCTCTCTACTACTACTCAAGATTCTCTTATTTCTTCATCCCAGGATCTCATTACTTCTCTTGGCCACAGCTTCACACTGGGAGCTCTTGTTCAGCTGATTATCCACCACAACCTCCAATTTTTTTTCACAATCACTGCTTTCCAAGATAGAGTCCCCATCGTAAGTATGTCTGACATGCTTTGTTCCTAGAAGTAAACATTTACCTTTAGCCATATAAAGATGCATATTTTTAGCTTGCACCCAGTTTACCATGTAATCCAGATCTTCTTTGTTATTTACCTCTGCCCAATTTTTGTTTCATTTGCAAACTTTATCAATGATGATTTTATGTTTTCTTCCAGGTCACTGATAAAAATGTTAAATAGCATTTAAGAAACTATTCCTGCAAACAGTGCAAACAGACCTGCTCAATGACAGTTTCCTATTTACAGTTCCATTTTGAGCTCTATCAGTTAGCCAGTTTTCAATCCACTTCATGTGCACCATGTTAATTTTATATCATTCTAGTTTTTTCATCAAAATGTCATGAAGTTCCAAGTCAAATGATACCTCTATGTGTTTTATCTCTAGCTGCTGCTGTTGTGGCACTGGAGCATTCCCCCTCCATACCCACAGAATGCCTGACCACGATAAGGAGGAGAAAGAAGAGAAAACAAGATGATGTGATCAGCGCAATCCTGCAAGCCACCACTGCATCAGATCATGAACAGAGTGCCTGGAGAGTTAATATTTCAGACGGTATGGAGAAGGAAGGAGCAGACAAGAGAGAGGCTCAGGAGTCCAAGCAGGAAAAGGAGAGGGAGATTCACCAGGACCTAATGGGGCTTCTCTGGCAGCACCCCCCAACATTCCATATGGCATCAGGAGCCACATCCCTACCTCTACCACTCCACTCCAGGGATAATGAGAACCACAGCTTCACATACACTGACCTTTAAGAGCCATTGGTTGCTGTATGTACAGCCAAAGTGGACATTAATGTTCTTTCCCCTTGTTAAGTTCTGTTCCGTTAATTTATTTCATTAGTTTGTATTGTACACCTCTACCCCGCTATAACGTGACCCGATATAACACGGGTTCGCGTATAGCGCGGTAGCAGCGGGGCTCTGGCGGCGCTTTAAAGGGTCCGGGGCTCCGGCTGATGTGGGGAGCCCCAGGCCCTTTAAATCTCGCTGGAGCCCTGCCGCTGCTACCCCGGGGCTGCAGCAGCGGGGCTCGCCGGCGATTTAAAGGGCTCCCCGCAGTGGCTGGAGCCTGCAGCTCTTTAAATCACCGCCAGAGCCCTGCCACCACTACCCTGATATAACGGGGTTTCAGCTATAACGGTAGGGATTTTTGGCTCCCCACGACCTCGTTATAGCAGGGTAGAGGTGTATTTGTTTTTAATTGCACATGATTGGATTTTTTGTTTCGGGGGGGGGAGTTGGTTTGCACTGGTTTTGGAGTGCAATAAACTTTTTTTTTTTTTGGTAAATAATTCTACTTTATTACTTCACAACATATGCTAAAGAATGCCTACCGCTACTGAAAGTGCCTACTATTTGTCATTGTGCAGGGGAACAGAACTCATAGAATCAGTGACAGACACAGTGTAATAATTATAAATGTACAGCAATCGCTGGGAAATTAATAGGTGCAGTAACAGTGTTATATTCATAAACGTATATCAAATACCACACAATTCCTAATAGTTCCCAAAACTTCAGGTAGAGCATAGTCCACCATGCTACATTTCTGTGGCTGACTTAAAGTGCTCTTTCTAGGCCTCTCTCAGCCACATAGCTCCATGGTGAGTTCTTATAATAGCCCTTGTGTCTGCCTGTTTGAATTCAACACACAGCTGCTTCACCTCCATTCTCCACCCAGGTGGCAACTTTTCTCCTTTGCCTCACAGCAGGGGCGGCAGGTTATATGGGCTCAAGGTGCTCAAGCACCAGGAATATTCAAGGTTGAGGGCTGTGCTCACCAATATTTGGAGCTGGGTTTCTCCCCTGGCCCTGCCTGGAGCAGGCCCTCCCCCGCCTCGGAGCTTCCCTGCCTGAAAGAAAACAGCCGGTGCCTCTCTCCCTTGCTTGTGCTGCTTCTGCCTAAGGCTATAGAGATCAGCCGCTGGCAGCCTCTTGGAGCACCGCTGGAGAGGAAGAGGGAGAGAGGAGGCGGCAGGGGAGGCACACACGCGCTTCGGAGCTCTCTCCCCCGCCCCCCGGCACCACATGGAGGAGATGCCAAGGGGACTTCCGGCCAGGAGATGGACATCTGTGGTGGACTTCAGTCGCCTGAACAGCTGCTGGGGCTTCGGTGAGGTTGACCCTGTGATCCACCCCCTCCCCCAACAGCCCCCACTCCTGCCCAATGCTGGGCAAGTGGCAGCCCCATCCCCAGTGAGACAAGGGTGAGGGGCAGCAGGCTGCAGCAGGGGAGGAAGGAAGCCACATTGCTGGCAGTTCCGCCCCTTCCCCCCTGCTCCCCAGCACCCACCCACCACAGGGGAGATGGAGGAGGGGAGCTTCCTAGACCTGAGCAGCTAGGGCTTGGGTGAATTTTGTGACACCCTACCCCCCACCAGCCACCACCCTGCAGTCCCCACTCCTGCCCCATGCTGGGCAAGGGGCAGTCCCATCCCCCAACCCCAGTGAGGCTATGGTGAGGGGCAGCAGCGGGGGAGGACACGTAATGGCAAACCCGCCCCCCCCGGTACCTACCATAGGGAAGGTGAGTGGGCTTTCTGGACCTGAGAGAGTCCCTAGGAGCATATGCAGTGACCGTGGTGAAGAGTGAGTGTGCTGCGGGGGAGAGAGGGGAGAGGAGGGGTCCGTCCCCTAGAGCTTGCTGCTACCAGTAAGCGGGGGAGTCCTCTCTGGCCCTAGCCCTGGGGCAGCCTGTCTGCATCCCAAGTTCCTTATCCCCAGCCCTACTTCACCCCAGAGCCTGCACCCCCAGCACCCCAACCCTGAGCACCCTCCTGCACTGTGAACCCCTCGTCCCCAGCGCCACCCCAGAGCCCTCACTTGAGGGGGAAAACTTGCAACTTAAATTTGGTGGTCAGTTTGGAGTATCATTGTGTTTAGCACAATACTTGATTATTTTACAGGTGTTACAAAGTAGGAATGTTCTTAATGTTTTCTCTGAATACTGTGTGGGTGCCTCAGTTTCCCCTATGCATTTCTCAAGGATCTAGATGTTGGGATAAGGATGTGTGATTGTTGTAGAGCCCTAGAGTGTCAGTGTGATGCTGTCTGCACAGAAAATGGCCGAAACCCTGTCTCCGGGCAACTGATGGCCTGGGTCGCTCTCCTGCAAGGTGCCAACTGAAGGTGTTGGAGAACAAAGAGATCAGGTGGCCTCCTAATGCCTGGAAAAGAGACAAAAGCCAGAGGAGAGAGTGTCAGTGCCTGTGCGGACTTCTGGGAAGCGCATGGTGTGGAAGGGGATGCTGGGATTCTTTGGAACTATTCCATACAAAGCCAGTCAGGACTTTGGGGGACCCTCCTCTCACTGAGCATACTGTCTCCAGGGCAAGAAGCTTACACCTTCCTGGGTCTGACCTCAGAGCATTCAGCATGCCCTTCCACACTGTGCGCTTTCCGCAGCAAGTGTGCCCAGGCAGGTCCTGGGACAAGCAGAGGTCCCTGCACCCCAACTCTGCAGTCAGACGTGACTCTCAGCCAGCTAGTAAAACAGAAAGTTTATTAGACGACAGGATCATAGTCTAAAACAGAGCTTGTAGGTACAGAAAACAGGACCCCTCAGCCAGGTCTATCTTGGAGGGTGGGGAGACTAGACTTAAATTCTGGGCCTCACCCCATTTCCCCAGCCAGCTCCAAATTGACACTCCCTCCTCTAGCCTTTGTGTCTCTTCTGGACAAGGAGGCCACCTGATCTCTTTGTCCCTAACACCTTCAGTTGGCACCTTGCAGGGGAAACTGAGGCACCAACACAGTATTCAGAGAAAACATTAAGAACATTCTCACTCTGTCAGAACTGGTGCACCAAAATATAATACCGTATACTGAAGCAGGCAAGTGCTGCTTCTGACTTTCCACTTTTAACTGACTCTTGTAATCACGAGGTGCCGATGCATTGTAGCTTCATTTTATATTGGCTTACAGGGCGGGAGCCGGGGGTTGGGGGCACCACTATTTTGGACACCACCAAAAGTTATGCAAACCTACGCCTATGCCCTTAGGAACCCTAACCCTAGGGCAGAAAACCCTGCCAATAGGAACCCTAACCCTAGCTCCAACTGCCCTACCCATAGGAACCCTAATCCTGGTGCGGGAAGCCCTACCCATAGGAACCCTAACCCTAGGGCGGGAAGCCCTACCCATAGCAACCCTAAACTTAGCTCCATGAACCCTACCCATAGGAAACCTAACCCTAGCTCCATGTACCCTACCCATAGGAACCCTAACCCGAGCTCCAAGTGCCCTACCCATAGGAACCCTAACCCTAAGGCGGGAACCCCTACCCATAGGAATCCTAACCCTAACTCCAAGTGCCCAACCCTTAGTAACTCTAACCCTAACTCCAAGTACCCTACCCATACGAACCCTACCCCTAGCTCCAAGTGCCCTACCCACAACAACCCTAACCCTAGGGCGTGAAGCTCTACACATAGGAACCCTAACCCTAACTTCAAGTGCCCTACCCATAGCGACCCTAACCTTAGCTCCAAGTGCCCTACCCATAGCAAGCCTAACCCAAGCTCCAAGTGCCCTAACCATAGGAACCCTAACCCTAGGGCGGGAAGCGCTACCCATGGGAACCCTAACCCTAACTCCAAGTGCCCTACCCATAGGAACCCTCACACTAGGGCGGGAAGACCTACCCATAGGAACCCAAACCCTAGGGCGGCAAGCGCTACCCATACGAACCCTAACCCTAGCTCCAAGTGCCCTACACATAGCAACCCTAACCCTAGGGAGGGAAGGCCTACCTGTAGCAAACCTAACCCTAGGGCATAAAGACCTACCCATAGGAACCCTATCCCTACCTCCATGTGCCCTACCCATAGCAACCCTAACCCTAGCTCCAAGTGCCCTACCCATAGCAACCCTAACCCTAGCTCCAAGTGCCCTACCCATAGCAATCCTAACCCTAGCTCCAAGTGCCCTACCCATAGCAACCCTAAACCTAGCTTCCAAGTGCCCTACCCATAGCAACCCTAACCCTAGGGCTGGAAGCCCTACCCACAGCAACCCTAATCCTAGCTCCAAGTGCCCTACCCATAGCAACCCTAACCCTAGCTCCAAGTGCCCTACCCATAGCAACCCTAACCCTAGCTCCAAGTGCCCTACCCATAGCAACCCTAACCCTAGCTCCAAGTGCCCTACCCATACCAATCCTAACCCTAGCTCCAAGTGCCCTACCCATAGCAACCCTAACCCTAGCTTCCAAGTGCCCTACCCATAGCAACCCTAACCCTAGGGCTGGAAGCCCTACCCACAGCAACCCTAATCCTAGCTCCAAGTGCCCTACCCATAGCAACCCTAACCCTAGCTCCAAGTGCCCTACCCATAGAAACCCTAACCCTAGGGCTGGAAGCCCTACACATAGCAACCCTAACCCTAGCTCCAAGTGCCCTACCCATAGCAACCCTAACCCTGGGACGGGAAGCCCTACCCATAGGAACCCTAACCCTAGCTCCAAGTGCCCTGCCCATAGGAACCCTAACCCTAGTACCAAGAGCCCTACCCATAGGAACCCTAACCCTAGGGCGGAAAGCAATACCCATAGGAACCATATCCCTAACACCAAGTGCCCTACCGATAGGAACCCTCACCCTAGGGCGGGAAGCCCTACCCATAGAAAACCCTAACCCTAACTCCAAGTGCCCTAACCATAAGAACACTAACCCTAACTCCAAGTGCCCTACCCATAGGAACCCTAAGCCTAGCTCCAAGTGCCCTATCCACAACTACCCTAACCCTAGGGCGTGAAGCTCTACACATAGAAACCCTAACCCTAACTTCAAGTGCCCTACCCATAGCAACCCTAACCTTAGCTCCAAGTGCCCTATTCATAGGAACCCTAACCCTAGGGCGGGAAGCGTTACCATTAGGAACCCTAACCCTAGCTCCAAGTGACCTACCCATAGGAAACCTAACCCTAGCTCCATGTACCCTACCCATAGGAACCCTAACCTTAGCTCCAAGTGCCCTACTCATAGGAAACCTAACCCTAGGGCGGGAAGCCCTATCCATAGGAAACCTAACCCTAGGGCGGGAAGCGTTACCATTAGGAACCCTTACCCTACCTCCAAGTGATCTACCCATAGGTCCTAACCCTAGCTTCAAGTGCCCTACCTATAGGATCCCTCACCCTAGGGCGGGAAGCCCTACCCATAGGAACCCTACCCCTAGCTCCAAATGCCCTACCCATAGCAACCCTAACCCTAGGGCTGGAAGCCCTACCCATAGCAACTCTAACCCTAGCTACAACTCCCCTGCCTATAGCAACCCTTACCCTAGGGCGGAATGACCTGCCTATAGCAACCCTAACCCTAGTTACAAGTGCCTTACCCCTAGGAACCTTTTCCCTCGGGCGGGAAACCCAACCCATAGGAACCCTAACCTTAGCTCCAAGTGCCCGACCCATAGCAACCATACTCCTGGGTTGGGAAGCCCTACCCATGGGAACCCTAACCCTAGCTCCAAGTGCCCTACCCATAGAAACCCTAACCCTAGCTCCAAGTGCCCTACCCAAAACAACCCTAAGTCTAGGTGGGGAAGCCCTACCCTTAGGAACCCTAACCCTACCTCCAAATTCCCTACCCATAGGAACCCTAAGCCTAGGGCGGGAAGACCTACCCATAGGAACCCTAACCCTAGCACCAAGTGCCCTACCTATAGGAACCATAACCCTAGGGAGGGAAGCTCTACCCATAGAAACCCTAACCCTAGCACCAAGTGCCCTACCTATAGGAACCCTAACCCTAGGGCAGGAAGCCCTACCCATAGGAACTCTAATCCTAACTCCAAGTACCCTACCCATAACAACCCTAACACCAGGGCATGAAGCTCTACACATAGGAACCCTAACACTAGATACAACTGCCCTACCCATAGGAACCCTAACCCTAGGGCGGGAGCACTAACCATAGGAACCAGAAGCCTAGCTCCAAGTGCCCTACTCATAGACGGCCTAACCCTAGGGTGGGAACCCCTACCCATAGGAACCCTAAGCCTAGGCCTGGAAGCCCTACGCATAGGAACCCTAACTCTAAGGGGGGAAGCCCTACCCATAGGAACCCTAACCCTAGCTCCAAGTGCCCTACCCATAGGAACCCTAACCCTAGGGCGGGAACCCCTACCCATAGGAACCCTAACCCTATCTCCAAGTGCCCTACCCATAGCAACCCTAACCCTAGGGCGGGAAGCCTTACCCATAGCAACCCTAACTCTAACTCCAAGTGCCCTACCCAAAGGAACCCTAACCCTAGGGCGGGAAACCCTAACCATCGGAACCCTAACCCTAGCTCGAAGTGCCCTACCCATAGGAACCCTAACGCTAGCTCCAAGTGCCCTACCCGTAGGAACCCTAACCCTAGCTCCAAGTGACCTACCTATAGTAATCCTAACCCTAGCGGGGGAAGCCCTACCAATAGCAAACCTAACCCTAGGGCGGGAAGCCCTACCCATAGGAACCTTAACCCTAACTCCAAGTGCTCTACCCATAGGAACCCTAACCGTAGCTCCAAGTGCCCTACCCGTAGCAACCCTAACCGTAGGGCGGGAAGCCCGACCCATAGCAACTCTAACCCTAGCTACAACTGCCCTGCCCATAGCAACCCTTACCCTAGGGCGGAATGACCTACCAATAGGAACCCTAACCCTAGTTACAAATGCCCTACCCCAGGAACCTTTTCCCTAGGGAGGGAAGCCCTACCCAGAGCAACCCTAACCCAAGCTCCAAGTTCCCTACCCATAGAAACCATCAACCTTGGCCGGGAAGCCCTACCCATAGGAACCCTAACGCTAGCTCCATGTACTCTACCCATAGGAACCCTAACCCTAGCTCCAAGTGCCCTACCCATAGAAACCATAACCCGAGCTCCAAGTGCCCTACCCATAGGAAACCTAACCCCAGGGCGGGAAGCCCTACCCATAGGAACCCTAACCCTAGCTCCAAGTGCCCTACCCATAGCAACCCTACCCCTCAGTTGGGAAGCCCTACCCATAGGAACCCTAACCCTAGCTCCAAGTGCCCTACCCAAAACAACCCTAACCCTAGATCGGGAATCCCTACCCATAGGAACCCTAACCCTAGGGCAGGAATCCTAACCCTACCTCCAAATGCCCTGCCCATAGGAACCCTAACCCTAGGGCTGGAAGCCCTACCCATAGCAACTCTAACCCTAGGTACAACTGCCCTGCCCATAGCAACCCTTACCCTAGGGCGGAATGACCTACCAATAGGAACCCTAACCCTAGTTAAAAGTGCCCTACTCCAGGAACCTTTTCCCTAGGGCAGGAAGCCCTACCCATAGCAACCCTAACCCTAGCTCCAAGTTCCCTACCCATAGAAACCCTCACCCTAGGGCGGGAAGCCCTACCCATAGGGACCCTAACCCTAGCTCCATGTACCTTACCCATAGGAACCCTAACCCTAGCTCCAAGTGCCCTACCCATAGAAACCATAACCCGAGCTCCAAGTGCCCTACCCATAGGAACCCTAACCCTAGGGCGGGAAGCGCTACCTATAGGAACCCTAACCCTAACTCCAAGTGCCATACCCATAGCAACCCTACCCCTCGGTTGGGAAGCCCTACCCATAGGAACCCTAACCCTAGCTCCAAGTGCCCTACCTATAGGAACCCTAAGCCTAGGGCAGGAAGACCTACCCATAGGAACCCTAACCCTAGCTCCAAGTGCCCTACCTATAGGAACCATAACCCTAGGGAGGGAAGCTCTACCCATAGAAACCATAAGCCTAGCTCCAAGTGCCCTACCTATAGGAACCCTAACCCTAGGGCGGGAGCCCTAACCATAGGAACCATAAGCCTAGCTCCAAGTGCCCTACTCATAAGCAGCCTAAACTTAGGCGGGAAGCCCTACCCATAGGAACCCTAAGCTTAGGCCTGGAAGCCCTACGCATAGGAACCCTAACTCTAAGGGGGGAAGCCCTACCCATAGGAACCCTAACCCTAGCTCCAAGTGCCCTACCCATAGGAACCCTCACTCTAGGGCGGGAACCCCTACCCATAGAAACCCTAACCCTAGCTCCAAGTGCCCTACCCATAGCAACCCTAACCCTAAGTCCAAGTGCCCTACCCATAACAAGCCTAAGCCTAACTCTAAGTGCCCTACCCATAGCAACCCTAAGCCTAGCTCCAAGTGCCCTAACCATAGCAACCCTAACACTAGCTCCAAGTGCCATTCCCATAGAAACCCTAACCCTAGCTCCAAGTGCCCTACCCATAGTAACCCTACTTCTGTCTCCAAGTGCCCTACCCATAGCAACCCTCACCCTAGGGCGGGAAGCCCTACCCATAGGAACCCTAACCCTAGCTCCAAGTGCCCTACCCATAGCTACCCTAACGCTAGCTCCAAGTACCCTACCTTAGCAACCCTAACCCTAGGGCGGAATGAGCTACCCATAGGAACCCTAACCCTAGTTCCAAGTGCCCTACACATAGGAAACCTAATCCTAGGGAGTGATGCCCTACCCATAGCAACCCTAAACTGGTTCCAAGTGCCCTACCCATAGCAACCCTAACCCTAGCTCCAAGTGTCCGACCCATAGCAACCCTAACCCTAGCTCCAAGTGCCCTACCCATAGCAACCCTAACTCTGGCTCCAAGTGCCCTACCCATAGCGACCCTAACCCTAGGTTGTGAAGCCCTACCCATAGGAACCCTAACCCTTGCTCCAAGTGCCCTACCCATAGGAACCCTAACACCAGGGCGGGAAGACCTACCCATAGAAATGGTAACCCTAGCTCCAAGTGCCCTACCCATAGCAACCCTAACCCTAGCTCCAAGTGCCCTAACCATAGCAACCTTAACTCTTGCTGCAAGTGCCCTACCCATAGCGACCCTAAACCTAGGGCGGGAATCCCTACCCATAGAAACCCTAACCCTAGCTACAAGTGCCCTACCAATAGCAACCCTAACCCTACCTCCAAGTGCCCTACCCAAAGCAACCCTAACGCTGGCTCCAAGTGCCCTACCTATAGCAACCCTAACCCTAGCGCGGGATGACCTACCCATAGGAACCCTAACCCTAGGGCTGGAAGCCCTACCCATAGCAACTCTAACCCTAGCTACAACTGCCCTGCCCATAGCAACCCTTACCCTAGGGCGGAATGACCTACCAATAGGAACCCTAACACTAGTTAAAAGTGCCCTACTCCAGGAACCTTTTCCCTAGGGCGGGAAGCCCTACCCATAGGAACCCTAACCCTAGCTCCATGTACCCTACCAATAGGAAACCTAACACTAGCTCCAAGTGCCCTACCCATAGAAATCATAACCCGAGTTCCAAGTGCCCTACCCATAGGAACCCTAACCCTAGGGCAGGAAGCCCTACACATAGGAACTCTAACCCTAACTCCAAGTGCCCTACCCATAGAAACTCTAACCCTAACTCCAACTGCCCTACCCATAGGAACCCTAACCCTAGCTCCAAGTGCTCTACCCATAGAAACCATAACCCGAGCTCCAAGTTCCCTACCCATAGAAACCCTCACCCTAGGGCGGGAAGCCCTACCCATAGGAACCCTAACCCTAGCTCCATGTACCCTACCCATAGGAACCCTAACCCTAGCTCCAAGTGCCCTACCCATAGAAACCATAACCCGAGCTCCAAGTGCCCTACCCATAGGAACCCTAACCCTAGGGCGGGAAGCGCTACCTATAGGAACCCTAACCCTAACTCCAAGTGCCCTACCCATAGGAACCCTCACCCTAGGGCGGGAAGTCCTACCCATAGGAACCCTAACCCTAGCTCCAAGTGCCCTACCCATAGCAACCCTACCCCTCAGTTGGGAAGCCCTACCCATAGGAACCCTAACCCTAGCTCCAAGTACCCTACCCATAGGAACCCTAACCCTAGGGCAGGAAGCCCTACACATAGGAACTCTAACTCTAACTCCAAGTGCCCTACCCATAGAAACTCTAACCCTAACTCCAAATGCCCTACCCATAGGAACCCTAACCCTAGCTCCAAGTTCCCTACCCATAACAACCCTAACACTAGGGCGTGAAGCTCTACACATAGGAACCCTAACACTAGATCCAAGTGCCCTACCCAAAAAAACCCTAACCCTAGGTCGGAAATCCCTACCCATAGGAACCCTAACCCTAGCTCCAAGTGCCCTACCCATAGAAACCATAACCCGAGCTCCAAGTGCCCTACCCATAGGAACCCTCACCCTAGGGCGGGAAGCCCTACCCATAGGAACCCTAACCATAGCTCCAAGTGCCCTACCCATAGAAACCATAACCCGAGCTCCAAGTGCCCTACCCATAGGAACCCTAACCCTAGGGCGGGAAGCGCTACCTATAGGAACCCTAACCCTAACTCCAAGTGCCCTACCCATAGGAACCCTCACCCTAGGGCGGGAAGCCCTACCCATAGGAACCCTAACCCTAGCTCCAAGTGCCCTACCCATAGAAACCATAACCCGAGCTCCAAGTGCCCTACCCATAGGAACCCTAACCCTAGGGCGGGAAGCGCTACCTATAGGAACCCTAACCCTAACTCCAAGTGCCCTACCCATAGGAACCCTCACCCTAGGGCGGGAAGCCCTACCCATAGGAACCCTAACCCTAGCTCCAAGTGCCCTACCCATAGCAACCCTACCCCTCAGTTGGGAAGCCCTACCCATAGGAACCCTAACCCTAGCTCCAAGTACCCTACCCATAGGAACCCTAACCCTAGGGCAGGAAGCCCTACACATAGGAACTCTAACCCTAACTCCAAGTGCCCTACCCATAGAAACTCTAACCCTAACTCCAAATGCCCTACCCATAGGAACACTAACCCTAGCTCCAAGTTCCCTACCCATAACAACCCTAACACTAGGGCGTGAAGCTCTACACATAGGAACCCTAACACTAGATCCAAGTGCCCTACCCAAAAAAACCCTAGCCCTAGGTCGGGAATCCCTACACATAGGAACTGTAAGCCTAACTCCAAGTGCCCTACCCATAGAAACTCTAACCCTAACTCCAACTGCCCTACCCATAGGAACCCTAACCCTAGCTCCAAGTGCTCTACCCATAGAAACCATAACCCGAGCTCCAAGTTCCCTACCCATAGAAACCCTCACCCTAGGGCGGGAAGCCCTACCCATAGGAACCCTAACCCTAGCTCCATGTACCCTACCCATAGGAACCCTAACCCTAGCTCCAAGTGCCCTACCCATAGAAACCATAACCCGAGCTCCAAGTGCCCTACCCATAGGAACCCTAACCCTGGGGCGGGAAGCCCTACCCATAGGAACCCTAACCCTAGCTCCAAGTGCCCTACCCATAGGAACCCTAACCCTAGGGCAGGAAGCCCTACACATAGGAACTCTAACCCTAACTCCAAGTGCCCTACCCATAGAAACCCTAACCCTAGGGCAGGAAGCCCTACACATAGGAACTCTAACCCTAACTCCAAGTGCCCTACCCATAGAAACTCTAACCCTAACTCCAAATGCCCTACCCATAGGAACCCTAACACTAGATCCAAGTGCCCTACCCAAAAAAACCCTAACCCTAGGTCGGGAATCCCTACCCATAGGAACCCTATCCCTAGGGCGGGAAGCCCTACCCTTAGGAATCCTAAACCTACCTCCAAATGCCCTACCCATAGGAACCCTAAGCCTAGGGCGGGAAGACCTACCCTTAGGAATCCTAACCCTAATTCCAAGTGCCCTACCCATAGGAACCCTAACCCTAGCTCCAAGTTCCCTACCCATAACAACCCTAACACTAGGGCGTGAAGCTCTACACATAGGAACCCTAACACTACATACAACTGCCCTACCCATAGGAACCCTAACCCTAGGGCGGGAGCCCTAAACATAGGATCCATAAGCCTAGCTCCAAGTGCCCTACTCATAGGCGGCCTAAACTTAGGCGGGAAGCCCTACCGATAGGAACCCTAAGCCTAGGCCTGGAAGCCCTACACATAGGAACCCTAACTCTAAGGGGGGAAGCCCTTCCCATAGGAACCCTAACCCTAGCTCCAAGTGCCCTACCCATAGCAACCCTAACCCTAGGGCGGGAAGCCCTACCTATAGGAGCCCTAACTCTAACTCCAAGTGCTCTACCCATAGCAACCCTAACTCTAACTCCAAGTGCCCTAACCATAGCAACCCTAACCCTAAGTCCAAGTGCCCTACCTATAGCAACCCTAAGCCTAGCTCTAAGTGCCCTAACCATAGCAACCCTAACACTAGCTCCAAGTGCCATACCCATAGAAACCCTAACCCTAGCTCCAAGTGCCCTACCCATAGTAACCCTACCTCTGTCTGCAAGTGCCCTACCCATAGCAACCCTCACCCTAGGGCGGGAAGCCCTACCCATAGGAACCCTAACCCTAGCTCCAAGTGCCCTACCCATAGCTACCCTAACGCTAGCTCCAAGTACCCTACCCTTAGCAACCCTAACCATAGGGCGGAATGAGCTATCCATAGGAACCCTAACCCTAGTTCCAAGTGCCCTACACATAGGAAACCTAATCCTAGGGAGTGATGCCCTACCCATAGCAACCCTAAACTGGTTCCAAGTGCCCTACCCATAGCAACCCTAACCCTAGCTCCAAGTGCCCGACCCATAGCAACCCTAACCCTAGCTACAAGTGCCCTACCAATAGCAACCCTAACCCTACCTCCAAGTGCCCTACCCATAGCAACCCTAACGCTGTCTCCAAGTGCCCTACCCCTAGGAACCCTAAACCTAGGGCTGGAAGTCCCACCCATAGGAACCCTAACCCTAGCGCGGGATGACCTATCCATAGGAACCCTAAGCCTAGTTCCTAGTGCCCTACCCCTAGGAACTCTAACCCTAGGGCTAGAAGTCCTACCCATAGGAACCCTAACCCTAGCACCAAGTGCACTACTCATAGGAACCCTAACCCTATGGCAGGAAGCCCTACCCATAGGAACTCTAACCCTAGGGCGGGAAGCCTTACCATTAGGAACCCTAACTCTAGCTCCAGCTGCCCTACCCATAGGAAACCTAACCCTAGCTTCAAGTGCCCTACCCATAGCAACCATAACCCGAGTTCCAAGTGCCCTACTCGTAGGAACCCTAACCCTATGTTGGGAAGCCCTACCCATAGGAACCCTAAACCTAGCTCCAAGTTTCCTACCCATAGCAAGCCTAACCCTAGCTTCAAGTGCCCTACCCATAGGAACCCTAACGCTAGCTCTAAGTGCCCTACCCATAGCAACCCTAACTCTAGCTTTAAGTGCCCTACCCATAGCAACCATAATCCGAGGTCCAAGTGCACTACTCATAGGAACCCTAACCCTATGGCGGGAAGCCCTACCCATAGGAACCCTAACCCTAGGGCGGGAAGCCATACCAATAGGAACCCTAACCCTAGCTCAAAGTGCCCTACCCATAGGAACCCTAACCCTAGGGCGGGAAGCGCTACCCAAAGGAACCCTAACCCTAGCTCCAAGTGCCCTACCCATAGGAACCCTAACCCCAGGGCAGGAAGACCTACCCATAGGAACCGTAACCCTAGGTCCAAGTGCCCTACCCATAAGAACCCTAACCCTAGAGCGGGAAGCCCTACCCATAGGAACCCTAAGCCTAGCTCCAAGTGCCCTACGCATAGGAACCCTAACCCTAGCTTCAAGTGCCCTACCCATAGGAAACCTAACCCTAGCTCCATATACCCTACCCATAGGAACTCTAACCCTAGGTCCAAGTGCCCTACCAATAGGAACCCAAACCTTAGCTCCAAGTGCCCTACCCAGAGCAACCCTAACCTTAGGGAGGGAAGCCCTACCCATAGGAACCCTAACACTAGGTCCATGTGCGCTACCCATAGGAACCCTAACCTTAAGGCAATAAGCCGTACCCATCGGAGCTCTACACGTAGGTCGTGAAGCCCTACCCATAGGAACCCTAACCTCAGGGCGGGAAGTCGTACCCATAGGCACCCTAACCCTAGCTCAAAGTGCCCTACCGATAGGAACCCTAACCCTAGAGCGGGAAGCCCTACCCATAGGAACCCTAAGCCTAGCTCCTTGTGCTCTGCACATAGCAACCCTAACCCTAGAGCTGGAAGCCCTAATCATAGGAACCCTAACCCTAGCTCCAAGTGCCCTACTCATAGGAACCCTAACCTTATGGCGGGAAGCCCTACCCATAGGAACCCTAACGCTAGGGCGGGAAGCCCTTCTCATAGGAACCCTAACCCTAGGGCGAGAAGCGCTACCCATAGGAACCCTAACACTAGCTCCAAGTTACCTACCCATGGGAACCCTAACCCTAGCTCCAAGTGCCCTAGCCATAACAACCCTAACCCTATGGTGGGAAGCCGTACCAATAGGAACCCTAACCCTAGCTCCAAGTATCCTACCTAAGGAACCCTAACCCTAGGGCAGGAAGCCCTACCCAAAGGAACCCCTTTCCTAGGGCAGGAAGCCCTACCCATAGGAACCTAACCCTAGCTCTAAGTGCCCTACACATAGCAACCCTAACCCTAGGGCGGGAAGCCGTACACATAGTAACCCTAATCTTAGCTCTAAGTGCCCTACTCATTGGAACCCTATCCTTAAGTCGGTAAGCCCTAGCCATAGGAGCCCTAAACATAGGGCGGGAACCCCTACCCATAGAACCCTAACACTAGCTCCAAGTGCCCTACCCACAGGAACCCTAACCCTAGCTCCAAGTGCCCTACCCATAGCAACCCTAACCCTAGGGCGCGAAGCCCTACCCATAGGAACCCTAACGCTAGGGCGGGAAGCCCTTCTCATAGGAACCCTAACCTTAGGGCGAGAAGCGCTACTCATAGGAACCCTAACACTAGCTCCAAGTTACCTTCCCATGGGAACCCTAACCCTAGCTCCAAGTGCCCTAGCCATAACAACCCTAACCCTATGGCGGGAAGCCCTACCAATAAGAACCCAAACCTTAGCTCCAAGTGCCCTACCCAGAGCAACCCTAACCTTAGGGAGGAAAGCCCTACCCATAGGAACCCTAACACTAGGTCCATGTGCGCTACCCATAGGAACCCTATCCTTAGGGCGGTAAGCCGTACCCATCGGAGCTCTACCCCTAGGTCGTGAAGCCCTACCCATAGGAACCCTAGCCCTAGCTCCAAGTGCCCTACCCATATCAACCCGAACCCTAGTGAGGGAAGCTCTACCCATAGGAACCCTAACCGCAGTGCGGGAAGCCCTACCCATAGCAACCCTAACCCTAGGGTGGGAAGTCCTACCCATAGAAACTGTAATCCTAGCTCCAAGTGCCCTACCCATAGCAACCCTAACCTTAGGGCGGGAAGCCGTACCCATAGCAACCCTAACGGTAGCTCCAAACACCCTTCCCTTAGGAACCCTAACCCTAGAACGGGGAGCCCTCCACATAGGAACCCTAACCCTAGCTCCAAGTGCCCTACACACAGGAACCCTAACCCTAGGGCTGGAAGCCCTACCCATAGGAACCTTAACCCTAGCTCCAAGTGCCCTCTCCATAGGAACCCTAACCCTAGGGCGGGAAGCACTCCCCATGGGAACCCACACCCTAGCTCGGGAAGCGCTCCCCAAAGGAACCCTAACCCTAGGGCTGGAAGCCCTACCCATAGCAACAATAACCCGAGTTCCAAGTGCCCTGCCCATAGGAACCCTAACCCTATGTTGGGACGCGCTACCCATAGGAACCCTAACCCTAACTCCAAGTGCCCTACCCATACAAACCCTCACCCTAGGGCGGGAAGCCCTACCCATAGGCACCCTAACGTTAGCTCTAAGTGCCCTACCCATAAGAACCCTAACCCTAGAGCGGGAAGCCCTACCCATAGGAACCCTAAGCCTAGCTCCAAGTGCCCTACTCATAGGAACCCTAACCCTAGGGCGGGAAGCCATACCCATAGGAACCCTAAGCGTAGGGTGGGAAGCCTTACCATCAGGAACCCTAACCCTAGCTCCAAGTGCCCTGCCCATAGCAAGCTTAACCCTAGCTTCAAGTGCCCTACCCATAGGAAACCTAACCCTAGCTCCATGTACCCTACCCATAGGAACTCTAACCCTAGGTCCAAGTGCCCTACCAATAGGAACCCAAACCTTAGCTCCAAGTGCCCTACCCAGAGCAACCCTAACCTTAGGGAGGGAAGCCCTACCCATAGGAACCCTAACACTAGCTCCATGTGCGCTACCCATAGGAACCCTATCCTTAGGGCAGTAAGCCGTACCCATCGGAGCTCTACCCCTAGGTCGTGAAGCCCTACCCATTTGAACCCTAGCCCTAGCTCCAAGTGCCCTACCCATATCAACCCTAACCCTAGGGAGGGAAGCCCTACCCATAGTCACCCTAATCCTAGCTCCATGGGCTATACCCATAAGAACACTATCCCTGGCTCCAAGTGCCCTACCCATAGGAACCCTAACCGTAGGGCGGGAAACCCTACCCATAGGAACCCTAACCCTAGGTCCAAGTGCCCTACCCATAGGAACCGTAACCCTTGCTCCACGTGCCCTACCCATAGTAACCCTAACCGTAGGTTAGGAAACTCTACCCATAGGAACCCTAACCGCAGTGCGGGAGGCCCTACCCATAGGAACGCTAACCCTAGCTCCAAGTGCCAAACACATAGGAACTCTAACCCTACGGCGGGAAGCCCTACCCATAGGAACCCTAACCCTAGGGTGGGAAGTCCTACCCATAGGAACTCTAATCCTAGCTCCAAGTGCCCTACCCATAGCAACCCTAACCTTAGGGCGGGAAGCCGTACCCATAGGAACCCTAACGCTAGCTCCAAGTGCCCTTCCCTTAGGAACCCTAACCCTAGGACGGGGAACCCTCCCCATAAGAACCCTAACCCTAGGTCCAAGTGCCCTACACACAGGAACCCTAATCCTAGGGTGGTAAGACCTGCCCATAGGAACCCTAACCCTAGGGTGGGAAGTGCTCCCCATAGGAACCATAACCCTAGGGTGGGAAGCCCTACCCATAGGAACCTTAACCCTAGCTCCAATTGCCCTACCCATAGGAACCCTGTCCCTAGGGCGGGAAGTCCTACCCATAGGAACCCTAACCGTAGGGCGGGAAGCCCTACCCATAGGAACCCTAACCCTAGCTCCAAGTGCCCTCTCCATAGGAACCCTAACCCTAGGGCGGGAAGCGCTCCCCATGGGAACCCTCACCCTAGCTCGGGAAGCGCTCCCCAAAGGATCCCTAACCTTAGGGCAGGAAGCCCTACCCATAGTAACCCTAATCCTAGCTCCAAGTGCCCTTTTCATAGGAACCCTAACCCTAGCTCCAAGTGCCCTACCCATAGGAACCCTAACCCTAGGGTGGGTAGCCCTATCCCTAGGAACGCTAATCCTATCTCCAAGTGAACTACCCATAGGAACCCTAACCCTAGCTCCAAGTGCCCTACCCATAAGAACCCTAACCCTAGAGCGGGAAGCCCTACCCATAGGAACCCTAACCCTAGCCCCAAGTGCCCTGCCCATAGCTACCCTAACACTAGAGCTGGAAGCCCTAATCATAGGAACCCCAACCCTAGCTCCAAGTGCCCTACTCATAGGAACCCTAACCTTATGGCGTGAAGCCCTACCCATAGGAACCCTAACGCTAGGGCGGGAAGCCCTTCTCATAGGAACCCTAACCTTAGGGCGAGAAGCGCTACTCATAGGAACCCTAACACTAGCTCCAAGTTACCTACCCATGGGAACCCTAACCCTAGCTCCAAGTGCCCTAGCCATAACAACCCTAACCCTATGGCGGGAAGCCCTACCAATAGGAACCCAAACCTTAGCTCCAAGTGCCCTACCCAGAGCAACCCTAACCTTAGGGAGGAAAGCCCTACCCATAGGAACCCTAACACTAGGTCCATGTGCGCTACCCATAGGAACCCAATCCTTAGGGCGGTAAGCCGTACCCATTGGAGCTCTACCCCTAGGTCGTGAAGCCCTACCCATAGGAACCCTAGCCCTAGCTCCAAGTGCCCTACCCATAGGAACCCTAGCCCTAGCTCCAAGTGCCCTACCCATATCAACCCGAACCCTAGTGCGGGAAGCTCTACCCATAGGAACCCTAACCCTAGGGTGGGAAGTCCTACCCATAGAAACTCTAATCCTAGCTCCAAGTGCCCTACCCATAGCAACCCTAACCCTAGGGCGCGAAGCCCTACCCATAGGAACCCCACCCTAGCTCCAAGTGCCCTACCGACAGGAACCGTAACCCTAAGGCAGGAAATCCTACCCATTGGATCCCTAATCCTAGCTCCAAGTGTCCTACCCTCAGGCAGAGGCGGCAGGATATATGGGCTCAAGGTCCTCGAGTACCAGGAATATTCTAGGCTGAGGGCTGTACTCCACCAATATTTAGAGCTGAGTTTCTACCCTGGCCCTTCCTGGAGCAGGCCGTCCCCCGCCTCGGAGCTTCCCTGCCTGAGAGAAAACAGTCGGTGCCTCTCTCCCTTGCTTGTGCTGCTTCTGCCTAAGGCTATAGAGATCAGCCACTGCCAACCCCCTGGAGCACCGGGGGAGGGGAAGAGGGAGAGAGGAAGTGGTGGGGGAGGCACATACGTGCTTGGGAGCTCTCTCCCCCGGCACCCACATGGAGGAGACACCAAGGGGACTTCCGGCCAGGAGATGGACATCTGAGGTGGACCTCACTCACCTGAACAGCTGCTGGGGCTTCGGTGAGGTTGACCCTGTGATCCACCCCCTCCCCCCGCAGCCCCCACTCCTGCCCAATGCTGGGCAAGTGGCAGCCCCATCCCCAGTGAGACAAGGGTGAGGGGCAGCAGGCTGCAACAGGGGAGGAAGGAAACCACATTGCTGGCAGTTCCCCCCGCTCCCCAGCACCCACCCACCACAGGGGAGATGGAGGAGGGTAGCTTCCTAGACCTGAGCAGCTGGGGCTTGGGTGAATTTTGTGACATCCTACCCCCCACCCCAGCCACCACCCTGCAGTCCCGACTCCTGCCCCTTGCCCAGCATGGGGCAGTCCCATCCCCCATCCCCAATGAGGCTATGGTGAGGGGCAGCAGCAGGTGATGGCAAACCCGGCCCCCCCCCCGTACCCACCATTGGAGAGGCGAGTGGGCTTTCTGGACCTGAGAGAGTCCCTAGGAGTATGTGCAGTGACCGTGGTGCAGAGTGAGTGTACTGTGGGGTGCCGGGGGAGGTGTGGGGGAGGAGTCCCTCCCCTGGAGCTTGCTGCTGCCAGTAAGAGGGGGAGTCCTCTCTGGCCCTAGCCATGGTGCAGCCTGTCTGCATCCCAAGTTCCTTATCCCCAGCCCTGCCCCACCCCAGAGCCTGCACTCCCAGCACCCCAACCCTGAACACCCTCCTGCACTGTGAACCCCTCATCCCCAGCCCCACCCCAGAGCCCTCACTTGAGGGGAAAAACATTCAACTTAAATTTGGTGGAGAGTTTGGAGTATCATTGTGTTTAGCACAATACTTGATTATTTTACACCCTTTAAAGTATATGGGTGTTACAAAGTGGGAATGTTCTTAAGGTTTTCTCTGAATACTGTGTGGGTGCCTCAGTTTCCCCTATGCATTTCTCAAGGATCTAGATGGTGGGATAAGGGTGTGTTATTGTTGTAGAGCCCTAGAGTGCCAGTGTGATGCTGTCTGCACAGAGAATGGCCGAAACCCTGTCTCCGGGCAACTGATGGCCTGGGCAAGGTACCAACTGAAGGTGTTGGAGAACAAAGAGATCAGGTGGCCTCCTAATGCCTGGAAAAGAGACAAAGGCCAGAGGAGAGAGTGTCAGTGCCTGTGCGGACTTCTGGGAAGCACATGGTGTGGAAGGGGATGCTGGGATGCTTTGAAACTACTCCATACAAAGCCAGTCAGGACTCTGGGGGAGCCTCCTCTCTCTGAGCATACTGTCTCCAGGGCAAGAAGCTTACACCTTCCTGGGTCTGACCTCAGAGCATTCAGCATGCCCTTCCACACTGTGCGCTTTCCGCAGCTAGTGTGCCCAGGCAGGTCCTGGGGCAAGCAGAGGTCCCTGCACCCCAACTCTGCAGTCAGACGTGACTCTCAGCCAGCCGGTAAAACAGAAGGTTTATTAGACAACAGGATCACAGTCTAAAACAGAGCTTGTAGGTACAGAAAACAGGACCCCTCAGTCAGGTTCATCTTGGAGGGTGGGGAGCCTAGACCCAAGTTCTGGGCCTCTCCCCATTTCCCCAGCCAGCTCTAAATTGACACTCCCTCCTCTAGCCTTTGTGTCTCTTCTGGACAAGGAGGCCACCTGATCTCTTTGTCCCCAACACCTTCAGTTGGCACCTTGCAGGGGAAACTGAGGCACCAACACAGTATTCAGAGAAAACATTAAGAACATTCCCACTCTGTCACAACAGGTGCAACAAAATATAATACCGTATATTGAAGCAGGCAAGTGCTGCTTCTGACTTTCCACTTTTAATTGACCCTTGTGATCTTGTGGTGCCGACGCGTTGTAGCTTCATTTTATATCGGCTTACAGGGCGGGAACGGGGGCTGGGGGGCACCACCATTTTGGGCACCACCAAAAATTATACAAACCTGCCGCCTATGCCTCACATACATTATTCAGGACACAACAGGCAGCTATAATCATTGGGATATTTTTCTCACTAAGTTCCCAATTTTGTGAGTAAAAACTTGCAGCATCTCTTCAGTCTACCAAAAGCACATTCAGTTGTTATTCTGCACCTGCTGAACCAGTACCTGACTCTTTCCCTGGTGCTGTCGAGGTGGCTGGTGTAGAGTTTGGTGAGCCAGGAGAGTAAGGGATAGGCTGGGTCCCCCTGAATCACTATTGGCTGGTTCCCAGGCCAGAAACTAAGGAGTGGGCCACCACCCTGCCTCCTACCTCCAGGAGCTGAAGCCAGTCCCCAAGCTCCATCGCCCAGGGCTGAAGCCTGAACCCCACCACCCGTAACTTGCTTCAATTGCCCTGCTTGCTACCCCCTACCACCAGCCCTGGCAATAATGGTGCACAAAACAATATTTTCGACACTTGTTGTGTTGCAGATTTTAAAGGAAATAAGTGACTTCTCATTTTTTCTCGAATCTAATACTTTTATTGGAATTTTCAAGAACTCACAGATATCTCTTAAAATCACAGACATAGTGACCTCTGTGACAGAATGGTAGCCTTAGTCATAGCCCATGGAAAGAACGCAAAGCACAAACAGTAGCCACTAGGCCAACTGGCTTGCTAGGGATATCACAATGTAAGACAAGGAGTCTTAAAATTCTCGATCAGGAGTGAGAGAGGTATGGGTCTCCAGTCAGGAGAGATGACGGCTGGAGATCCTGGATCCTAGAGTGGATACTCTTGTTGCACTGTGGAGGGGAAATAGAGGTGCAGTTTTTACCACAGCTTCACTACCAGTAGTTTTTACAAAATTAAACCTTGAAAATCTTCATCCTATCCTGAACTTCTTGATTCTTTGAAGGAAATTCTAGCTCTAAAGTTCATGAATGGATTGGGAGGTGAGTTATTGGGAATCTCCTTCTTCAATCTCATTTCTAATGTTTGTCCCTTCAGAGCCAGTATAAGAAAAACATCTTTAATATATTTTAAAAATCCTTTCTATCATCAAAACTGATCACTTCCTCCTGATATATGGCTGTCATTCTGTTTTGTGAGGGTAAATCTGCAGCTTTATGTTAAGTGATCTAGAGTGCTCCTTTGGGGCAGTTTTGACATTCACGAATTATGACCTCTATTCATTTTGTGTATTTCTTGTAGGAAATGTTCAAACATCTATTCCATAAAGTTGATTGTGTAAACCCATCCATGCCATGTGAAGGTTCTGCTTCCTAATCCTACTTTTCTAAGTCTCTCAGCTGGACTTTAATTCTCAGTATGACATATTCAACATATGAAATTTATTAGTGTAACTCCAGTGCCCCATCTCCCAGACCACTGATCCTCCTTTTTGCTTCTGAAACACTCTTCTCTTTGACATTGTCAGTTAATCTAGACTCAGAGGGTCTGGGGGAATATTCTAACTGGTTTTGAAATTGGTTCAACTAAACTGCTTTTAAAACCACAACCATAGTGTAGACAGAGGTTTAAGGTGGTTTGAGGAGGCCTAACCCATTTTTTCTGAACCAGTTTGAAGATTGATGCTAACAAAATTTGCTCAATTTAAACACATCATGCATTCTGAAGAGAAGGCTTTTTAACTTTTATGTATTGCTCTTTTGATTAAATTACAATTCTATGCTTCTGATTTAAAAAAAATAGAAGCAATGTCATCTGAAAACTGCGGTTTTATTTGCTCATTGGCTATTTACAATACATGCAGACATAGGGCTTGACGCTGTTCTCACAATGGATAAATCAGAAGTAATCATGGATGTCAATGGGGTTATACCACTCTAAAACTGGAGTGATATCTGAATCAGGCACCTATAGTCCAGTCCTGATTCCATTTAAGTCAATGGTCTTGGCTCTCTAACCCTGTTGTAAATAATGCTAATGAAGTCAATGAAGTTACACTGGTGGGAATGAAAGAAGAATCAGGCTCAGTATTTATTGACATTAATCCATTTGTCTTAACTATTGTTTGCATCATTTTTTCCCCTGAAGGTGATAAGAGACTCAGGGCTGATTCTAATCTCATTTACACAAGTTTTCCACTGATGCAACTCCACTAACTTCTATTAAGTTAAACCTGATTTACACCCATGTAACTGAGAGCAGATTCAGATCCCATGCTGGTTTGGCACTTGACCTCTCATGAGCCAAGACTATGCATAATCTATACGAGTGGTTCTCAACCAGGTCTGAGGCTCCCTGGGAGGGCCGCCAAACAGGGCCAGCATTAGACTTGCTGGGGCCCAGGGCAAAAAGCTGAAGCCCCACAGCCTGGGGCTAAAACCCAGGGCTCCAAGCCCTGCCACCTGCAGCTGAAGTTGAAGCCTGGGTAACTTAACTTCTCAGGGGCTCATGTGGTGTGGGGACCCAGGCAATTGCCCTGCTTGCTACCCCCTAACACTGGCCCTTGCTTTTATATGCAGAAAAACAGTTGTTGTGGCACAGGTGGGCTGTGGAGTTTTTATAGCATGTTGGGGAGGCTCAGAAATAAAAAGGTTGAGAACCCCTGATCTATATCATAAGATTCCAGGAATGTCACTCTGAAGCCTACAGTGTCTGTTGAGTCAGTGTGAAGTGATGGAAGCAACTACAAGCATGGCTGAAAGCTCTTTCTGTTCAGATTATCACCTGATTGAATCATCACTGAGTTTCGAGTCTGTTACCGTCCAATTGTTAAATTCTCAGCCATTTTAACTTTATCAATTACTCCCATGTGGTGTGCAGCTACAGTCAGTAAGGCATGTATCTATGCCATGCCAAGAGTCCCAGAGTACTGTCATAGCAGAGGTAACTGAGCCAATCACTCCGCCCTTGCTCTACAACTGTTTGCATGCAACAGTTTCATAGGTTGTATGAGGAGACTGCACAGATGATTAATTACTTGGCCCAGCTGCCACATGTACAAATCAACACAGAAGCTGGGACAGAACGATGGAATAGATCACTTCATAAATTGCCCTGTTCTATTCCTTCCTTCTGAAGCATCGGTACCTGCCACTGTCAGAAGACAGGATACTGGGTAAATGGACCATTGGTCTGACCTAGTATGGCCATTCTTACGTTCAACACACCACTCCTAAACATAAATCAACACAACCCCCAGACAACAACACAACCAGCATATACAATAATCCCAAACACACATAACCCCTCATCACAGCACACAACTCTCCCAGCACAACTCACACACAACCAGCACACAATAACTAAACATGCATAATCCCTCTCCATAGTATACACCCCTCATTCACCACCTACACAAATCAGCACACATCTCCCAGCACAACACCCTCTAGACACAAATCAACACAGTGAGCATGCACAATAGTGCCAAACACAAATAACCCCTCATGGCAACACACATCCCTCATTTGCGATCCGTACAAATCCAAACAAGTCTCCCAGCACAACACATCCCACCCACAAATCAACACAACCATCGCACCCACCAGAACCCCAAACATCACTCCGAAGCCTAGAATGTCTGTTGAGTCAGTGTGAAGTGATGGAAACAGCTACAAGCACAGTTCTTAGCCATTTTCAGCTTTTTTCCATACCTGATTTTATGAATTACACTTGTACGACAGCAGGGGCCTTGAGCTACTAGTTTCCCATAATATTTTAGGAACAGCGTGTATCCACGTGTGCAATTCAAGCATCTGCAAAAATGCTATTTCAGCACAATCCCTTGTCTCCAAAACTCCCTTAGGTGTCATAACGCATTTATAGCAGAGAATTATGCTTTTCAAGTTTGTTTAAACATAACATTTTTAACCTAAACCACAGTGGCAAAAATCACAATATGATGTTATACTTGACTGTCACATCATGTTTTCATGGTTTAATAGTAAAATAATAACCTAGCTTATGTACAAAATGGCCAAGTTAGAAAAAGAGGAGTTCCAATATATGAGTATCATAGTTAATAAAACAACCATGTTACTTGTTCCCCTTGTCAGCCTGCTAGAGTCCAAGTTTGTCGACCTTCAGGGCAAGGAGCAGAGCCTGTTTACCCAGGCCTTTGCCTGATAAGGGTTATAGCAGGAGGCACATTTCAGCTAAGACTGCGTTGTACACTGGCAAAATTGAGACCCATAATTCTGCAACTTCGAAAGCAATAGTGGAACCCCAGTTCAGCAAGTTACTTCAGCACACACATAACTAAGATCTTGTCTACCCTACAGAGTAAAGTTGACACAAGGAAGTTTACATTGACCTAACTCTGTAAGCATCTACATTAAAATTTTGCTTCCGCCAAAGAAACTTGTCCACTACACCAACTTAATAACCCTACCTCCACAAGAGGCGCAGAGTCAATGTTGAGGTAGTTAGGTCAATGCTGTGTCAGTGTAGCCATTGCCTCGCTAACATCAACTGTTACTGGCTTTCAGAAGCCATCCCATAATGCCCCATATTGGCAATTCAATCAGTGCAAGCACTCCTGGTGAGAATGGGTCACACACTGCCAACACAAGGAGCAAAGTGTAGACACACACAGATTATGTCATTATTGCAGCAGCTGTATGCCAACATAAGTTAGGTTGACTTAATTTTGTAGTGTAGACATGCCTTAAGAATGTGAGTTCCATAATGCTGAGAGATACTGATGACTGCTTGGATCACAAACCTCTTTGATATTGGGTGTCAACGCATCCTTCACTTACGATAGTTGTAAGAGGTATTCAAGGGGTTACATCTAATACAAGGCCTAATAGAGTCTGCCCAAAAACCAGCACCATGTGAGCATGGTGTTCCACTGGGTATTATCACCAGGGTGGAGGGATGGTAAGACAGAACACACAGAAACAGAACAGAAAAGACCAGAGAGAGAGGCAGAGGCAAAAATCAAGAAACCCAAGCAGCTGCCTTCAAGCACAGTGTGACCCTGGAAAAAGCTAGAGAACGTGCTTTTGGGCCTGATGTTGGCTAATGAGGCTGTAAGATAAGAAACTGCTCCTCTTGTTCTTGGAGAAGCAGGACTTTGTACAGTCATTGTAATTAAACAAGATTGCATCAACAAAAATACCAGTCTCCATCCATTTCTGCTTCCAACTGGAACATCCCCAGGGCTCTGAAATTTGACTAGCTGCTTGGGTCAAAAAGGGGCACCAGTTCTCAGGTGACTTAAAGCAAATGATTAAGTGCCTTGCTGAAATGGGGCCTTAATGCAGAGCAGCCCCTGGCATTTTGCCACCATGTTTCCTGTCATAAACAGATAGTTAAGGGTTAAGGTCTCTTTTACCTGTAAAGGGTTAACATGTAGTACCTGGTGACCACCTGACCAGAGGACCAATCAGAGATAAGATTTTTTCAAATCTCTGTGGAGGGAAGCCTTTGTCTGTGTGAGAACTGTTTTTGGATCTAACAGAGTACAGTCATGTCTCCAAGTTCTCCTGGAGTAGTTTCTACTAATTAATAGTGAGTATTAATTAGAAAGGCGAATTAGTCTTATGATTTGATTTCTATATTGGCAATTGTGTGTTTGCTAAAGGAAATGCTTTATTCCTGTTTGCTGATATTGCTTTTACTGAGAAAAGGGGGAGAGGGGATTCTCTCCAGAGATTGATAAGGTTATACCCTATGAGTGTCCAGCTTGGGCTCATAGAGATTCTGTACTTTCTTTTTGTTCTCTTAATAAATTCTTTTCTTTTCTTTGGACTTGGTTAATTCCTTCCCTTGGGGAAATTCAGGGGAAGGGGAGGGGGAAGTGGGCTGCTTCCCTGTGTGTGTGAGATTCAAGGAGTTGAATCAGGGGGGAGGGGGAAGGTTCCTCCTCTGTGAATTGATCTGTGTTCCCAAGGGGGGAAACAGGGGTGTCCCGGCCCACGGAATTGACCGGGTGGTGGCAGCCGAAGGGGAGACCTACCCTAGGATTTTGGGGTGGGGGGAAGACATGCGGGTCCTCACTTTGAAACCGCCCAGTTTCAAGTGAGGGTAGACTCTGACATTTCCTAATCCTATCTTTGGAGTTGGATCTCAAGGAGTTAAGGAGTCTGACACCATTAATTTATTAAGCTATTGTGGCAAATTGCCTGTACTGTTATGCTGGGTCTCATGCTTTCTCTTCTTTGGGGAAGGTTCAGGATGCCATTGCTTGCCTCTGAACCAGTATTTTAGTTATCCCACTAGTGTCCTTGAGGAGTGGAGAGGGAGGGACCTGGGCCCGCCCTCTTCTCCAGGTCCCAACCCAGGGGCCCTGAGGTTAGTGGTGAACCACTTGAACTGGTGGTTCTTTCCCCTGGGCTACTTCCCTCTCCTGCCCTTCAGCTTGTGGAGGGGCTTCTTGCCTTCCTTCTACACAAGCCAGGTGCCCCTTACCTAGGGTTTTTTGTACTTCTCAGCCCACCGCAGCACTTCTCCAAACTTTCCTTTTGTCTCTCTTCAAAACTGTTCTCTGCTTCAACTCCTTCAAACCACTCTCTGCTCCAACCAAACCTTCCTGCTCCAACCACCACACTGTCTGACTGAAGCAGGGGGTTAATATCATGTGACTGACTGCTGGTGCTCTAATTGGCTTCAGGTGCTCTAATTGGCTTCAGGTGCTCTAGTTAATCTATAGCAAACCTTCCTCCCCTTGCAGGGAATAAGGCTCCCTGCTAACCCTCTCCTGCTGCCCTCTGGCCATACTGTATCACACTATTAAATAATATATTTTATTTGATTAGCAAATGGTTTCCTTCTCTTTTGTGTTTCTTTCTAGGAGCCAGAGATGGAAGTGATCTAGCCCTGGTTCAGAAAGATGACCTCCCGCCAGGCCTCTCTATGCAGCCCAGAGAATTCCCCCACCCACATACTGCAGTGGAGTCCCCCCCAGGGATGTAAGGCTCTTTGGGGTAAGATTGATGAGTAGATGCTAGACTGCCATGTGGTAAGGAGAATTGGATTAATTTAAGAATAACAGTAAAGATCCGGGGAGCTTTGCTGCACATCCAATAATTAATGTCTCAATCTCTTTTCTCTTTTGCAGATCTCAGAAACATGGGCGCTGGTGTTGAGGCAGTGCTCAGACAGCCATGACTGGCCCCCATATGAACTAAATAAATTGGCGGAGGAGATTGTATACATGTGTGTTTGTGTCCTTGGTGTTTTACTGGGCCAAAAAAATTTCAAAAGTTTTAACTGCTATAGTCATTTTGAGTAAGAATTTATTTTATATTTGAGTTTTGCATTCTCCGCTGCTCTGAGGAGTCAAGTGAGTGGCCCTAGAAGAGGAACCAGTACAGTCAAGACCAGCTAAGTACCATCTCGGCTGTATAATCTGGCCTGCCCTGAATGAAGGAAAGGGCCAGGCAGAGCCAAGATTAGCAAAAAGTAAACTAGTATCACTTCAGTGGCTCACAGGCCTTCATACAGCCAGCAGGTAAGGGGCTTAACAGGTGATGGAGCTAGTGCTTTGAGCTGTCAAAGCTGTGGATGGGCAGGAATGTCATGGGATTGCATTTATGGGACTAATTGCACTATTGCAATAGCTGCTACACCCAGTGCTTGTTATCGCCTCTGGCACTACAACAGAGCAGATGACACAGTACTTACCCTTGCTTAGCTTGAAATCAGTGGAAGTTAGGAGCCTAAATACCGTACCTTTGCGGATCTGAGCCTTAGTTACTTTGGATGTAGTAGTAACTCAGTTCTATTGTTTAGATTTTGAATGTCCAGTTTCAGCACTGTATTAGTGGTGTGTACTCCAGCCTTCCTTAAGTAAAATTTTGAATGCTAAGGTGTGTTTCTGATATTTGCTATTGTGATTAGGTCAGGGTTGGCAGGTATAATAGGCATGGGGAGGCTAAGCCAAGCTCTGCCTCTGCCCATGATCCGCTCTCTCCCCCAGGCCGGTGCCCAAACCGTCAGGAACTCAGCTTCACTACCAGCCAGAGACCAGTGGGCCGGTGCTGACACCGGCCAGCAACCCAGTGCTGGAGGCCGATGCTGAGGCCAGCCGGCAACCTGGTGCTGAGGTCGGCCAGCAGCCCGGCACTGACTCATAGACTTAAAGGCCAGAAGGGACCATCATGATCATCTAGTGTGACCTCCTGCACATTGCAGGCCGCAGAACTTCGCCCACTCACCCCTGTAATAGTCTCAGAACCTTTGGCTGAGTCACTGAACTCCTCAAATCATGATTAAAAGAATTCCTGTTAGAGACACTCCACCATTTGCTCTAGTTCAAACTATCAAGTGATATGTGCCCCACGCTGCAAAGGAAGGCAAAAAATTCCACAAACCTCAGAGTCTCTGCCAATCTGACCTAAGTGGAAAATTATTCCCAACCCCAAATGTGGCAATCAGTTAAACCCTGAGCAAAAAAAGTATTACTAGTCCCTAAGTGCATGACCTTGCATTCCGTACTATTAAATTTCATCCCATTTCTATTACTTCAATTTTCAAGGTCATCCAAATCTTCTTGTGTGATATTCCGGTCCTTCTCCCAAACTCCCAACTTCATATCATCCACTAATTTTATTAACACGCTCCCACTTTTTGTGCCGAGATCATTAATGAAAATGTTAAATAAGACTGGTCCCAAGACTGATCCCTGAGGAACTCCACTAGTAACCTCCCTCTAGCCTGATAGTACACCTTTCAGTATGACCCATTGTAGTCTCCCCTTTAACCAGTTCCTTATCCACCTTTTGATAGTTATATTAATCCCTGTCTTCTCCATTTTAACTAATACTTTCCCATTTGGAACTGTGCCTTACTGAAATCCAGGTTCATTAGATCTACTGCATTTCCTTTGTCTAGAAAATTGGTTATCTTCTCAAAGAAGGAGATCAGATTGGTCTGGTACAAGCTACCTTTTGTAAAATCATGTTGCATTTTATCCCAATTCTCATTTGCTTCTGTCCTTAACTACTTTCCCTTTCAAAATTTGTTCTAAGACCTTGCATACCATTGATGTCAAACTAACAGGCCTATGGTTTCCTAGATCACTTTTCCCCTCTTTTCTTAAATACAGGTACTATATTTGCAATTCTCCAGTCATATGTATGTCCCCCGAGTTTATGGATTCATTAAAAATCCTTGCTATTGGGCTTGCAATTTTGTCTCCTAGTTCCTTTAACATTCTTGGATAGAAATTATCTGGGCTTTCCACTTTGATCCCATTAAGCTGACTGAGTTTGACTTCCACCTCTGATGTGGTCATTTCTACTTCCATATCCATATTCCCATTAGCCACACTGCCACTGCCCCAAGCACCTCAATACTCATATTAAAAACTGCAAAGAGTCCTGTGGCACCTTATAGACTAACAGATGTATTGGAGCATGACCACTACATGCATCCGACGAAGTGGGTATTCACCCACGAAAGCTCATGCTCCAATAGTCTATAAGGTGCCACAGGACTCTTTGCAGTTTTTACAGATCCAGACTAACACGGCTACCCCTCTGATATTAAAAACTGAGGCAAAATATTTGTTTACGTGTTGTGCCCATAGGTGTCGACTTCCACTCTTCCCAGTGGGTGCTCGACTCCCTGGCCCCACCTCTGCACCACCCTCACCCCACCCCCATTCCATCTCTTCCCCAAAGTCCCTACCCCTGCTCCATCTCTTCTCCGCCTCCTCCCCTGAGCGTGCCACGTTTCCGCTTCTCCTCTCCCTCCCAGCAAGAACAAACAGCTGTTTGGCAGCAGCTGGATGGAAACGCTGGTAAGCAGGTGGAGGAGTGGGGACGCTGCGCACTGGGTGGGGGGGGGAGTAGGTGGGGTGGGGCATGAGGGGAGCTTGGCAGTCAGTGGGTGCTAATTTTCCCCTATGGGTGCTCCACCCCAGAGCACCCACGGAGTTAGTGCCTATGGTTGGGCCATGCCTAGATCATCTTTAATCTCCACCGCATCCTCAGTGTTTAGAAGTCCCACTTCTTTTTTCCTTGTTTCCTTTTTATTTATATGGCTAAAGAAACTTTTCCTATTGGTTTTAATTTCCTCTGCAAGGTCCAACTCTGCTTGGCTTTTGTCAGTTCTCATTTTCCCCCTAAACTTTCTGACCACTTTCTGTGCTGATCCATCCCTTCTCCTGTTCCTTGTAGGCTTTCTGCTTTCTCTTAATCACCTGTTTCATTTGTGTGGTCTGCAACCCTTTCCTATGAATTTTTTTCCCCTTGCTGGGGATGCAGGCTTTAGATAGTTTCTACAACTTTGACTTAAAGTAATTCCAAGTCTCTTCCACATTCAGATCCTTGAGTTCTTCAGTCTAGGGCACTTCCCTAACTAATTCCCCTAATTTTTTAATGTTTGTCCTTTTCCTTAAGTACACTTGTTTTAGTTTTGAATGCTATCATGGGTTTCTCTATATGTGCTATTGCTATTAGGTAAAATTCAACTCTGAATTATACCCTGTGTATTTCTCTTGACACATGTATCATGCATATGAGGACAAATTACAAATGGTGTAAAATTGATCTCCATTGCTGGGTTTAGATGACTCAGACACTTTCAGAGGAATCTTTGTACAAAACAGACAAACAACTGGCAGACAAATTGCAATAACCAATAAATGGGCTGTCTTTTGAGTATATAGCACAGTTTACAAATAAACTGTCTTGCTCATTTAACAGACTCAGGGCCCAACCACACTGCACTCCGTTAACTTTCATTGCCTTGCACCTCACCCTCTTTTGTGAGTCACATCAGAATCCTGTGAAGACCCTGTTTTAACTCATGGGGCTATCATGAGATACGCCATGTATGGTGGGCTCTTTTCACAGGTAAAATAATAACCATTGATGGACCGAGCCAAGATGGTCAGGGATGCAACCCCATGCTCTGGATGTCCCTAACCTTCTGACTGCCAGATGCAGAGACTGCATGGATCACTTGATTATTGCCTCATTCTGTTCATTCTCTTTGAAGCATCTGGCACTGGCCAAAGCTGGAAGGCATAATACTGGGCTACTGGACCATTGGTCTGATCCAGATTGGCCATTTTTATATTCAGTATAAGAGATGACCAGTTCAATTTACTTGGTCCAGGGATGTATTACCAGGTAAAATATTTGGGCTACATTTTGCTTTCAAATAAGCCTGTGTAACCTTATTGAATTCAGTGTAAATGAGAGCAAAATTTGGATTCATGATCTTTTCTTATTTGTCTTGCAAACATTAATATAGAAATAATGGAACTCAATCTATTTCAATAGTAATAATAGAGCATTACAGGATAAAAACAGACAAGAGCAGTTTCAGTACAGTAATCAGGTGAGAGCTTTACTGGACGGTAAAATGTAATGAGAGATGCAAAAGGAAAGTTAGAAGTTGTGAATTAACAATACACATCAAAACTTTTGAGAGAAAAGCATACCACTTCTTGCCCATTTGACCCACCATTTGCCAGTGGAGTGGCGTTTGGACAGTACCTTCCTAACTCGTGACATTCAAATTCTGCAAAGGACATTTTCAAGCCCATAGGTGCTGCTATGTCAGCAGCTAAATCTGGAACAATTTCACTTCTGCAAATTGTGGACACAACCTCTTATAAATTACTCAAAAAACTGCTAAGCAGGATTCGTATACACTTCAAAAGCATCTGGATGACCTCCACAGTATTTAGACAAATGTCAGAGAAACTTATAAACCATGGCAATCAGTTGACTGAACTTGAACTCACATCTGGGGTGTCGGCAGCTTCAGTTACTTTTTGTGATGTCAGACAATATATGAAGACATTTTGAAAGATCTCAAATGCTACATGATCCATCTCGATGAGCTTGGAGAAATATTTGTTGATCTGGAATATTAAGATTATTGGTCTCAAGGGTAAATTTCTGGGAGAAGTGCCAGAGACTGTTTATGCAACTTTTGTGTTTGAAACTTTATAGCAATTAGGGCTAAGAGCTTTGCCCAGTTTGGAAGCAGTCCACTTCATTCCACTGTAGGCCAAAAGCCCAATGTTTGATGGACATCAAGGAGGAAAGACAGCCATTATTATCAGTCTCATATTACAGGAAGGAAACATAATTTTAAAAGCAGCAAAATTGGCTGGATGGCTTACAAAGAGATTTATATTTCCCTGAACCCAGATTATCCTGATGCAGTACTTAAGAGCAGGCTCACATTTGCAGTAGTAAAAATATAGCAAAAGACCCCACTTTGCTGTAATTTTGTAGTGAGACTGAATTTAGTCAGAGGTTCTGGGTTCCTTTTTGGGGATACAAGGATATGTTCCCACTAAGGCCACAGAGACACAAAGGCTTTTCTTAACTTCAAAAATAGAGGCAGTTTGGTGAGATAAAATTATTGGACCTCACAGGATCATTAGCTGTCTCATGCCTTCCTTGAATATGTTATATCTATATATCTTTTCCTGTACATTAATGTAGTGATTATATTGTATATATGTATAAATGGAGTACTGAAGTTCTGACTTGTTTTATTCTTGGAAGTTTAGATTTCATCCAGAGAACTTTGTTTGTTAGTCTAGCAAAATTTAATATGTGCAATTGTTCGGTCCCTGAGTGGGATTTGCAAAAACACTCAGGTGATGGTCTAACTGCTCCCACTGTTGTCAGTGGTAAAACACCAAGTGACATCAATAGGGGCAGAGCAAGACCATCAGTGAATGTTCTGAAATCCCATCTGTAATTATTTTTTTAACTAAGGTTTCTTTTTAGGCAGTGCATTTTTGCTAAGAGTTGAAATAATTCTTACTTAGCAATGGGCACTCTGGGATGAACTAATCCGTTTACATGTCGTTGTAATTTCAGTGGATTGCATACTTCAAGTTGAGCTAGAACAGTGGCTCTCAACCTTTTGTTCTGGTGACCCCTTTCACATAGCAAGCCTCTGAGTGTGACCCCCCCGCCCTTATAAATTAAAAACACTTTTTAATATATTTAACACCATTATAAATGCTGGAGGCAAAACTGGGTTTGGGGTAAAGGCTTACAGCTCACGACCCCCCCAAGGGGTCCCGATCCCCAGTTTGAGAGCTCCTGAGCTAGATCAATGTTTTTCATTTTTATTTATATAATTGATCAGCAGTACTTAGCTGGATAGTAGTGTGATGCTATAGATGCTCAGATTAGGACCATATAAATACATAAATTAGCGAGACGTATTGGCAGCAGAACTAATATGATTGTAAATTTTACTGATTACCTCCTTTAACGGACTATTATATGAACTATGCAATTCCCACCACCACTATAATGGAAGACTCCTCTTTCCTGAGTCCTAGAATGGTGTAAAGTGATATTCTGGCACCAGATGAATGTTAGTACAGACCCTCTGTTTTGGAGCATTTTTCATGATATTTTTATTATTTGTTTCTTTGGAGATGGTTTGTCCACCATATAGCTTGATGTGCATTGGAAATCATGCACTGTTGTAAACACTGCTTAATAAAAGTAAAGAAGTTTTTAACCCTTCCCTCCATATCCACTAAAATAAGGAAATTAAATACAATGAGAACATTCCAAATCTTTGAAGTTAAGTTGCTATGACACACATGAAGAAATGTTAAATTAAGGCAGAGGCTGCTGTCTCTGACTTATAATGTTCTGCCTTTCATGTAATTTTTAAATGTTATCTTCATCGTCTTTCCACTGGGCTCTAGCTATATTTGTCTGTAGGACACAGCACCTATTCAGTGATCCTCGTGGTCACTCAGCTGGGGGAGGATTTCATCTGCCCCATCCTGCTGGGACATCAGGGAAGTACTGCCACCTGAAATCATTCCCCAGTGCTCTGTTGCCATCATAGGCAAGGAAAGGGGAGTCATGGACAACTTCTAGGGAGGGAGAGGGGTTTGGCAGCTATGTAAGCATTATGCAGCAGCTTGAAGTGGCAGGGGAGCCCAGCCAACCTGTGGACTTGCCAAGAGCCAGGATTGGTCCAATTTCATTAAAATAAATCTTTGCTCTTTGAAGGGCATGATTTGATAAAAGTTCTGCTGCCTTCAAGTCACTTTAATATTCAGCTTGTTCACTTTTATTAGAAATTTGCGTAGTATGGCCATAAATTTCCTGAAATTATGTCAGACTTCTTCTTTAATCTCTTTTAAATAAAATGCTAGCAGTTGCAGGTGCTGCTTATATAAGCTACAGCCTGAACGGCCCAAGACCTAGTTTACAGATAGTGTCACTAGGTAAAGTTGAGCCTGTTAGGAATTAAGGCCCTAAGCTTTAGACTGTGGGTAACAGGACCAAGAGGTCCTGGGAGCAACCTGGAGGTAGCACAGCCTAAGGGGCTGCCAGTTAACATAGTTGGAGGGGAAGGGGATCTATAGGGAGTAGAAAATGTCACCTGTGGTAGGCCAGAATGGGAAAACTTGTCAGTATTTAGCTGTAGGCCCTAGGAGGAGGACTACAGAGAACCCTGTACCAGCAGGCCCTGGCTTGGAGGGCAAGTGAAGTTCTTATATTATGGAACCAGAATGGCTTGATGAAGCAGACCCCAACAGGGGGAATGTTCATTAAAATTCCTGGCTGTGTGTGAGTTAATTGCAGAGTGAGGGGGAGGGAAACTGAGACTGGGGTGACTGTTTCCATCCCAGGGAAGTGGCCTCTGAACCACACCCTGCCTCTCCTTCTATGCTTCATCATAAGAACTGTAATCAGCTGGGTTGCTCTTGTTGTCTATATAGGAGTGTGTCTTCACTGCACAGTTAAGCCAGGTGATCAGCATCCAGCTTTGAGCACCCAGGTCACCCTCCTTTGGGTGTGAGCATCCCCACAGCAAAGCCCTACCTGCTTTATTATGTCCTCACTGTTTCTGCATTCACCTGTGAGTGTCTGGGCGCATATCCCGTGGTTCTGTGCCCTGAGACTCTGTAGGATTCTTTCCCAGGCAGTTGGGACAGAACTTGTTTGTAATTTGGGGGAAATTGTGGGAAAGCACTGGAAGGTGATCAGCATTTAAATTATTGTTTGCATCTGCATTACAAAGTGGACAGGTTCTAGCCAGATTTAAACTCTGGAGGCTGAGCTTTAACCTATCTCCCTAACCACATAAGCGAGCCCAGATTTAAAGCACCTCAAACTCTGCTCGTAGGGTTTTGTGTGTGGATGGTAAGGGGGCTTGGGCTAAAAGCCAAGTGAGAGCCTGAGTTAACTGTGCAGTAAAGACACAGCCTATCTCAAGGTACGTCTTCACTACCCGCCGTATCGGCGGGTAGCAATCGATTTCTCGGGGATCGATATATCGCGTCTCATCTAGACGCGATATATCGATCCCCGAACGCGCTCATGTCGATTCCGTAACTCCACCAATGCGAACGGCGGTAGCGGAGTCGACATGGGGAGCCGCGGACGTCAATCCCGCGCCGTGAGGACGGTAAGTAATTCGATATAAGATACTTCGACTTCAGCTACGTTATTCACGTAGCTGAATTGCGTATCTTATATTGATTTTTCCCCGTAGTGTAGACCTGCCCTTAGGAGGTTGATCCCAACACCAGTTGCTTTGCGCCACTCCACAGGCAGATGGGGCTGTAAATGAGCAACATGGGTCCTGGGGAGAATTTCCCCATCAGAGGCACAACATAGGATTGATGTAAGCAGCCCCCACCCAAGCCCTAGCAGAGAAGATGTGCTGGGAGTGGGGGCAAGTGCATAGCACCTTTCACTGTGTAGGCTGTGAACTGCAAGGCAGCCCACTGACAACATGGGGCAGGCTGCCATAAGTTACAACAGCCCCTGATGCTAAGCATAAAAAACTATTGAAATAGAGCCTGCTTTTGCCATTCCAAGGCCAGGGCTACACTAAGGAGTTAGGTCAACCCAGCTATGTCGTTCAGGGGTGTGAAAAAGCCACACCCGAGTGACACAGTTAACTGACCTAACCCTTGTGTAGACAGTGCTAGGTCAATGGAAGAACTGTGCTAGGAGAGTGATCACTTGATCATTACCTGTTAGGTTCACTCCCTCTGGGACACCTGGCATTGATCACTGTTGGTAGATAGGGTACTGGGCTGGATGGACCTTTGGTCTGACCCAGTATGGGGTAGTTTGTTCCAGTGGTTAATCCTCCTCACTGTTAAAAATTGTGTGACTTATTTTTTATTTGACTTCAGCTTCCAGCCATTGGGTCTTATGTTTTTCTCCACAAGATTAAAAAGCCCTTTTGTAAACAATATTTTCTTGCAGTGAAGGTGTTTATACATTGTCATCTCTTGATCATCTTTTGAGAAACTGAACAAATTGAGCTCTAAATCTCTCCCTGTAAGGGATTTTTTTCTAGCCCTCATGTAACTTTTTTGGATTTTCACTGCACCCTCTAATTTTTAAAAATGTGAACACCAGAACTGTATGCAGCATTTCAGTATCGCTCTCCCCAGACCAAATAAATAGGAAAAATCACCTCCCTACTCCCATTCACTAGTCTGCTCTTTATACATTCACGGATCACATTGGCCCTTTTGCCACAGTATTGCTTTGGGATTCCCACATTAATTTGTCCACTATGACCCCTAAATCCTTTTCAGAGTCAGTGCTTTATAGGATATAGCACCCCATTCAGTAGGTAGCCTGCATTCTTTGTTCCTAGATATGTGATTTTGCATTTAGCTAGATTCAGGGGCGGCTCTAGACATTTCGCCGCCCCAAGCACGGCGGCGTGCCGCAGGGGGCGCTCTGCCGGTCGCCGGTCCCACGGCTCCGGTGGACCTCCCGCAGGCATGCGGTGGACCTCCCGTGGCTTCGGTGGACCTCCCACAGGCGACCTTCCGCAAGCATGCCGCTGAAGGCAGCCTGCCTGCCGCCCTCCTGGCAACCGGCTGAGCGCCCCCCACGGCATGCCGCCCCCAAGCACGCTCTTGGCGTGCTGGGGCCTGGAGCCGCCCCTGGCTAGATTGAGTGGCCCCAGTTTACCAGGTGATCCAGATCACTCTGGATATCTTCTGTCTTCATAATTACTTACCACTCTGCCAATCTTTGTGTCATCCACAAATGTTATTAGCAATTATTCTATATTCATCATGAAAACACTGATAGTGTTGGGCCTAGAACTGGTCACTGCAGAACCTAACTAGAAATACTCCCATTCAATGATGATTTTCCCTTGACAACTACTTTTCGATATCTGCCAGTTAACCAGCTCTTAATCCATGTAATGATGCTGTTAATGTTGTATAGCGCAATTTAAAAAAAAATCAGAATGTTGTACAATACCAAGTCAACTGAGTCAAAAGTCTCAGTTTATCGCATCTACACAGTTACCTTTATCACCCACACTTGTTATCTCAAAAAATAAAATCAGGTTTAACAAGACCTATTTTCCATAAAACAATGTTGACTGGCATTAATTACATTCCTATCCTTTAATTCTTTATCAATTGAAACCTGTATCAGCTTTGATATTATTTTGCCTGGGATTGATGTCAGTCTAACCAGCCTATATATTTAGTTACTCCTGTCATCTTCCCCTTTTTGAATATTGATACAATGTTAGCACTCTTCCAGTCTTCTAGAATTTCCCCAATATTCCAAGATTTTAAAAAAATTAACATCTCCTCAGGCAACTCTTTTAGGATACTTTGGTTCAAGTTATCCAGACTTACTGATTTCAAACATCCACTAGGAAGGAAGAAGTGATCTGTGAGGGAGCCTGATTCCATACCATTTGGGTCTTGAAAAGTTAAAAGCAGGAATTTTAATTGAACCCTGAGGCACATGGGCAGCCAATGGAGGGAACAGAACTCTGGTGAGATGTGTCCTATTCAGGCAGACTGTGTATGTATTACAAGCTGGCGTTTGATTGACTAGAGTCTTGAGGTGATGAATATGAGACGTCTGTAAACTGAGTGCTTCAGATTATCTTTATGCCACCAATCTCTGTGCAGTTGTCAGGCCCACATCAGAGGACTAGTCTCCTGGAAGAAATGTATTCTTGCTACCAGATTATCAAGGAACTGACTATACTAATGCCTTCCATTCTATGCATGCTTTGGACAATCAAAACACAGATATATTCTGCAGGGGATGCAGGCAGGGCCTTGGCTAGCTCCTCAAAGTGTTTTCCTCTTCCTGCCAGCATCACTTCCCTCTTCCATGGAATGAGTTCCAGGCAGGTGTTTTCCTTACTGTGGTCAAGTAGAGAATTATTTGTTTGGTGGGTGACTATAGACCAGGGGTGGGCAAACTACGGCCCACAGGCCGGATCCAGCCCATCAGGGCTTTGGATCCGGCCTGCAGGATTGCCACCTCCGTGGCACCGCAGGCCCCACACCGCTCCCGGAAGTGGCTGGTACCAAGTCCCTGCAGCCCCTGGGGGCGGGGGAGCAGAGGGCTCTGCATGCTGCCCTTGCCTGCAAGCACCGCCCGCCGCAGCTCCCATTGGCTGGGAACGGAGAACCGGGGCCAATGGGAGCTTCCGGGGAGGTACTTCTTAAACAAGCTTTCTGAAACAAATGCCAGTGTCAACAAGCTCTCCAAGGAAGCAAAATTAAAGCCACATCCTATTTGTTCTCCTGCCTTTATTCTCTTGACAAGCTGTGATTGAGAAATAAGGAGATGTATTCATCTCGGGGGAGGGAGTGCTTTGAGAGCCCAGTGCTCTCTGAGCCCAAATCTGGACATTATTAATCTTCTGTTCACTTCTGCAGCTGTTCCTGTGATGATCCTTCATATGATTTAAGAGAGAAATAAACAAGAATAGCAATTTACAACTGAATAATCCATCTTGGTTGATGTCCTAATGATGTGGAAATTAGATGAATTATTCCTAATTATTGACAAAATTCCACCCTTATTTTGAGGAGCTGTGCTGGGAGAGGGTACTGACCTGTGCCAGCTGCACTTTCTGCCCTTTCAGGGCAGGTTGGTTTAGGATGATTTCCTGCAACATGCTGCTACTGTAGGTCAGAGAAATAGTAAGCATATGTGTCCCTGAGAGCAGCATACACACTCACTGGGCACATGCTCTAGCTAGCAGGCCATCCTCCCAGGCTGTTATGATCCTCCTGAGCTATATAGGTTGGACCCATGCTGACCAAGTCCTGCTTGTATTAGGAAAGGGGCTTCCTGCTTCTTCTTTTCCCTTTGTAAATATGTCCATCAGAGGGCAGCACTTAACCCTATTAGTTCCAGCTACATACAATTCCAGCTGAACAGACACCATTCACATTTCATGCAATTTCAAGTGTACACCGTACACAGGGTTGGCCCACAACATTTTGGCGCCTGAGGTGGGGAGCTCAAATGACGCCCCTATGCCCCCTTACTTGGGCCAAAAGTTTGAAAGGTCTCAATTCTGCCTTCTTCCTGTTCTACTCCTCTCATGGTACTGCTCTGCTACCTACCCCAATAAAGGAGAACTAACAACTTAAAATGCTTTGTTCAAAAATTTTAAGTAACACGTAACTTTCAAATGCCTGAACAGCAAATGTAACTTTTCTTGTCTGCATAGTAAACACTGGCATTTTTATCTGTTTGAATAATCAAAGTGGTGCTTTCCGTGCCTTCTTGGTTGCAAAGATTTGAACTGCTTCCTGAAGGTCCACAGTCTGGGCCAGTTCATGCTCTGTTGAGATGGTTGCAAGGCTGACCAGCCTCTCCTGTGTCATTGTGGAGCGTAGATGTGTTTTTATTAACTTCAGCTTGGAGAAGCTGCGTTCTCCACTGGCAACTGTTACAGGAATTGTTAGAAGTATGCACAGAGCAACAAAAGCATTTGGAAAGAGGGTAGTCATCTTATTTGTGCACATATATTCCAGAACAGCCATTGGAGTTGATCCTGCTTAAAGGTATCTTGAAAGGGCTTTCAGTTCATCACCTAAATCACTCGCATCAACAGCACACATGTCATCATGTGTCAACACTGTCTCTAGTGCCCTGCATTGCTGGTGTAGGTCTTCTTCAGGTATAGTGAGGAGTTCTGGAATATTGTACAACATCCCAAATATACTGCTGTGTTCCTTGAGCTGCATGAAACATTCTTCAACTGACTGTATTGCACAATCTAGCACAGGGGGGGCAAACTTTTTGGCCTGAGGGCTACATCAGGTTTTGGAAATTGTATGGAGGGCCAGTTAGGGGAGGTGGACGTGGCCCGGTCCCCATCCCCATCCACCTACCCCCCCCCCCCCGCTTCTCACCCCTGACGGCCCACCCCCGGGACTTATGTCCCATCCAACACCCCCCCTCCGTTCCCCAACAGCCCCCTGAGATCCCTGTCCCATCCACATACACACACCCCTGCCCCTCGCTAAAGAATATGCAGCCATCGTGGACAGGGTGCTTGGGGCGGCCAACAGTGAGGAGCGGCATGTCCGGATCTTCGGCGGCAATTCTGTGGCAGGTCCCTCACTCCCTCTTGGAGCGAAGGACCAGCCGCTGAATTGCCGCTGAAGACTGAAGCGGCGGCGGTAGAACTGCAGATCGCGATCATGGCTTTTTTTTTTTTTGCTTTACTTTTTTTCTTTTTGCTGCTTGGGGTGGCAAAAACCGTGGAGCCGGCCCTGGTCGTGGACGAGGGAGTCCGCTTGCGGAAGCAGCTGGAGGAGTCCGAAAAGAAGTGGACCGCTCTGGAGGCACATGGGCGACTGGTCCAGGCCAGGAGACACCTCTACCTTGAGGGGTGGGGTGGGGTGGCGTGGGGTGTGTAGCAGAGTGGTTACCCGCTCCTGCCCTGTGGGGCTTGAAACAGCCCAGGAGAGGGCTGGGGCTGGGGAAGGGAGCAAAGCCCTGGCTGACTGGGGGGAAGTGGCTGCAGCTGGGGCCATACCCCAGACTAACCGGGCCTTATAAGAAGGCCAGGGCAGCCAGAAGCTTAGGAGTCTCTCTCTGCATTCAGAGAGAGAAGGGCCTGGCTGCTAGGGAGCTGAGCAAGGTACTGGGAGTGGAGCAGGTCTGAGGGAAGGCTAGAGGAGCTGGGGAGCTCTGGCCTAGGAAAGCCCCAGGCTGTGGGCCTAGCTGAGGGCCTAAGAACAGTACTGGGGCTGCAGAGGGGCAGCCCAGCTATAGAGAGAGGCAGCAGGTCCAACCCAACCTTGCCTGTGATGAGTGGCGTATACTGCAGTCTGCCCCAGGGAGTGGGGCTAGATGGTGACTGGCAGTAGCCTTACTGAGGTGAGTGGAGTTAGTGGGTGGGGGGTTCCCCTGGGTGGGGAGACCCAGAGTGTGGGGGGTAATGTCAGGGGGGCAGCAACCTGGAGAAAGGGGCACTTGGGGTCCTGGGAGGGACACGGGGGCCAGCGGTAAGGTGGATCACCAGCCTGCAGGGGGTGCTCCAGGATGCTAAAAGAGCTAATTCCCATGGATGACCAGCAGGAGGAACCGCAGGGGTGAATCCACTCCCTTACAGTACCATAGCTGTCTCTCGGTTCCCCTCCTTTTAATTTTGTAAAATTTCCCTTACTCTTTCCCTATTACCTAATGTCCATTGTCCAAAGTGTTATTCATATCCCATCTGACACTGACTGATGTAACAATATCTTTGGGATAATTTAATTCCATCAATTATTATTTCTAATGGGCATTCAAATAGAGCAGTCCCATTAAATATGCCTCTTTGGCTAAACTGGTAATGAGGCAGTTAAGTATGAACTAATTAACATTAGGATGTCCTTTGCATATGCAATTTGAATGATGAAGGCTCCATCACCATCATATAAATGTATCAGAGGGGTAGCCATGTTAGTCTGGATCTGTAAAAGCAGCAAACAGTCCCGTGGTACCTAACAGACTAACAGACGTATTGGAGCATGAGCTTTCATGGGTGAATACCCACTTTGTCGGATGCATGTCGGATGCATCATATAAATGACTCCCATAGCAGTAGGAGTGCACAAACAGAGCAGGGATGTCTCTTTGGGTCTGGAATGTGTATTCCTATAGATTTGGGGCTACACAGCTTTTGTGAGCCACATCCCCAAGTTCCATCGATTAAATGGGATGATGAGGATAAAAGTTCTGCATAGCATTAAAATATGTTAGACCTGCAGGAAAATCAAAACCACATAGACTTCTAGATACATTTCCCCCTCCTGTGCTATTAATGTGGGAGGTAAATTTATGGGCTAGTATAATTAATCAGTACAGACATGCTATGTTTATATTTACCTACATTGCTCATGGTTTTAATATTGACTGGGTAGTGTTGTACAACTAGAGCAGGGGGTATAAGCAAGTCTTCCTGGAATAGTTTACAAATTAGATCTGTGAACAGGCAGGGTCAGCTCTAAGTTTAGCTGAAAATTACAGTATTTTAAATAGCTTTATGAAAGAGAAGAGTACATGTAAAACGTTCCTTTTGGTTACTGCATGCTCTTAAAGCCACATTTCTGGCACATTGGGCAGGATGTGTCTGCATCTTTGAGCAACTACTGAGGTTTCCAAGATGCTTGCCAGCTAAGGTAATTCAGATGGGTTATTTACACAATCAAGTTAAGTGCTGTGTAAGTAATGACACAATCCAGGCAGCTGTAGGGCTGCAACTAACCTGAAAGATAAAAAGTACCCACTTGATTGTCAGTAGCTGATCATGTTGATTTTAACCACTACATTTTACAGCAGCTAATAGAAAATGTAAAGCAATGAAATAAGTCAGAGCTTAAAAAAAATGCATTTCATGAATTGAGCATATTGTTGCTCTTTGTTACTATATTGTGGTGGTTTAGCAGCACTCATATTTCCTGTGTGTGGGAGCTCTGCCTAGTGGGAGGAATACACAATCTGTAAAACTTTTCTCTAAAGCAAACAAGAAAGCAACAGGCTTGGGGGTATTCAGCACAATGCAGTGTAGGTGAACTTGGTCTGCTACTTCCTTAGCCAAAGTCTGTTCTTACTATTCCCTAGTAGAAATGTTTTTTAAAAAACCCTGTTACATAATACTGCCTTTTAAGGGGATTGAAGAAATGACCAAGAAACCTAAAGCATTCTTTTGCTCTACCATTACTAAGCATGTCAACATTAATAGAGAATGACTGCAAAGGTGGGGGAAGAAAGAGTATGACTCTCATAGGCCCTAGTTCAGCAAGGTATTTAAGCATATGCCTAACTGTAAGCCTATGTGACTGTTCACACAGTTAAAGGTAAAGCACTTTAAGTATCTTGCTGAATCAGAGCCATAATCAGCATCACATAATATAACTAAAATTTAGTGCAAGTATTCTAAGGTGGACTAATGTACCTGAGAAGATACTATGGTGGTGAGCAATATAGAAAACCCTAAGACAGATGGATAGAGAAACCATCAATTTTAAAGAACAAAACCAAAAATGATGTGTAGTATGGAGCGCACATTTCATTTTTCTATTCCTAAGTAAAAGCTAACAAACAATTAGATTTCCTTTATTAACTGAAAGGCTTTGCATGCATGAGAATTAAAGCTCTGCGACTTCAAAAAAAATAACTACTATTACAATAATGGGAGATTTTTCTGAGTACAATGATCTTGTACTTTTGAAAATCTCTGAATAGTGTTAAGATTTAATAGAAATAAACATCTTCACATATAATTTAATATATTACCAGCTGCCATCTAACTTCGTAACTGGTAAACACAAGGTGAGATTTGCAATACTGACTACCTTTACTCTTTTCAGTAATAGAGGCTAAATTAATCTCTGGGACATCTTGTCACCCTATGATCTCCAGGCCAAATCCTGCCCTGTGTAGTGCATTCCCAACTCTGTTCTCTTGATCCCAGAATTTCCTCTCTCCTTGCTTGCAGACCTTCAGCATCTAGTCTTTCCTTCTTTGCCCTATCACTCACTTCTTCTATTATCTCCAGCCCACCAGCCTCTCCGCAGACCTAACTCCTCTCCTTCCTTCACTTACCTTTGTCAGCTCAATGGTCTGCCCCTTCAACCACACTTTCATCTACTGTGCATTTGACTCCCTTCTTCTCTCACCACATTGTCTGCTCATGGACCGGCCCCCATCCCAACCTTGTATCTTCCTTCAGTTCCTCTTTCCTATCTGCCTATTGTCACACTCTTTAAGCTATGTCTACACTAGAGAGCTTACAGTGGCACCGCTGTATGGATGCAGCTGCACCTCTTTAAGATCTCTTATAAGCCAGCTCTCCCGTCAACATAATTAAACCACCCCAACAAGTGGCGGCAACTACCGTATTTTTCCGTGTATAAGACTATACTTTTTCCTAAAATCCTTAGCCTAAAAATTGAGGGTAGTCTTATACACGGAAGTAAGCCCCCTGTTCCCTGCCCTCTGACCCCCCCCAACCCCTATCCATCCCCCCACCCTGGAACTCCCCTGCCCTCTCTCCAACACCCCCTCCCTGCCCCCTTACCGCGCTGCCTGCACGTGGCTGGTGGTGCTACAGTCCATCCGCGGCTGGAGCTGGGAGCGGGGGGCCGGGCAGTGTCCGGAGCCGGGCATCCGGGTAGGTGGGGTCGCGGCAGCCGCAGTGCCCGGACCGCACTACCGGAGCCGGGCAGCCGGGGAGGCGGGGAGCCGGGCAGCCGGGGACGCTTTATAGGTGGTCTGTTTGGGGGGGGGCGGGGCTGTGTGCTAAGTTTAGTGGCCTGCTAGGGGAGGCTGAGAGTTTTATCCTTTGACCCCTAATCCCTTTGATCCCTTGGGGAGATCAGGAGTTTAAAAAGTCAGCTCATAGGCCACATCAAGAGCAGCAAATGGGAGTTTTGCCAGGGAGATTAGAGAGGCATGTGACAGTGAGATACACCCAAAAAACATTTTCTAAACTTAGGCCAATAACTGCCCCAAAGGCAAGCAAGCGCACGCGCACACACACACACAAAACCTTGCAAAAGTAAAATACTAGCAGTCCAGCAGCAGAGAAGGCTCTATCAGTGCAATAAACTTGAATGCAGCATGTATTGCCTGTCTTATGGGCAGGTGGCATATGTATGCATTTGGTACAAGAAACTCATGGCCCTCAGAGATGAAGTATGGAGTGCAAGAGAATACCGTGAAATCAGCTGGAAGAAGGGTCCTTCCAGTGGTGGAACCACAGTTATGTGATTTAGATAATGGCATAGAATACACTTATAAAGTTTGTGGATGATACCAAGCTGGGAGGGGTTGCAAGTGCTTTGGAGGATAGATTTAAATCAAAATAATCTGGACAACTGGAGAAATCGTCTGAAGTAAATAGAATTAAATTCAATAAGGACAAATGCAAAATTTTCACTTGGGAAGACACAATCAGTTGCACACATGCAAAATGGGAAACAGCTGCCTAGGAAGGAGTACTGAGGAAAGGGATTGGGGAGTCATAGTGGATCACAAGCTAAATATGAGTCAACAGTGAAATGCTGTTGCAAAAACAGCAAACATCATTCTCGAATGTATTAGCAGGAATATTGTAAGCAAGACACAAGAAGTAATTCTACTGCTCTACACTGGTAAGGTCTCACCTGGAGTATTGTGTCCAGTTCTGAGTGCCACATTTCCAGAAAGATGTGGACAAACTGGAGAAAGTCCAGAGGAGAGCAACAAAAAGGGTCTAGAAAACATGACCTATGAGACAAGATTGAAAAAATTGGGTTTGATCTTCTGGAGAAGAGACAACTGAGGGGAGGGGCATGATAACCCATTTTCATAGAATCATAGAATCTCAGGGTTGGAAGGGACCTCAGGAGGTCATCTAGTCCAACCCCCTGCTCAAAGCAGGACCAAACCCAACTAAATCATCCCAGCCAGGGCTTTGTCAAGCCTGACCTTAAAAACCTCTAAGGAAGGAGATTCCACCACCTCCCTAGGTAACCCATTCCAGTTCTTCACCACCCTACTAGTGAAAAAGTTTTTCCTAATATCCAACCTAAACCTCCCCCTCTGCAACTTGAGACCATTACTCCTTGTTCTGTCATCTTCTACCACTGAGAACAGTCTAGATCCATCCTCTTTGGAACCCCCTTTCAGGTAGTTGAAAGCAGCTATCAAATCCCCCCTCATTCTTCTCTTCTGCAGACTAAACAATCCCAGTTCCCTCAGCCTCTCCTCATAAGTCATGTGCTCCAGCCCCCTAATCATTTTTGTTGCCCTCCGCTGGACTCTCTCCAATTTATCCACATCCTTCTTGTAGTGTGGGGCCCAAAACTGGACACAGTACTCCAAATGAGGCCTCACCAGTGCTGAGTAGAGGGGGATGATCACATCCCTTGATCTGCTGGAAATGCCCCTACTTATACAACCCAAAATGCCATTAGCCTTCTTGGCAACAAGGGCACACTGTTGACTCATATTCAGCTTTTCGTCCACCGTAACCCCTAGGTCCTTTTCTGCAGAACTGCTACCCAGCCATTCGGTCCCTAGTCTGTAGCAGTGCATGGGATTCTTCCGTCCTAAGTGCAGGACTCTGCACTTGTCCTTGTTGAACCTCATCATATTTCTTTTGGCCCAATCCTCTAATTTGTCTAGGTCCCTCTGTATCCTATCCCTACCCTCCAGCGTATCAACCACTCCTCCCAGTTTAGTGTCATCTGCAAACTTGCTAAGTGTGCAGTCCACACCATCCTCCAGATCGTTAATGAAGATATTGAACAAAACCGGCCCCAGCACCGACCCTTGGGGCACTCCACTTGATACCGGCTGCCATCTAGACATGGAACCATTGATCACTACCCGTTGAGCCCGACCATCTAGCCAGTTTTCTATCCACCTTACCGTCCATTCATCCAGCCCAGACTTCTTTAACTTGCTGGCAAGAATACTGTGGGAGACTGTATCAAAAGCTTTGCTAAAATCCAGAAATAGTACATCCACTGCTTTCCCCTCATCCACAGAGCCGGTTATCTCGTCATAGAAGGCAATTAGGTTAGTCAGGCATGACTTGCCCTTGGTGAATCCATGCTGACTGTTCCTGATCACTTTCCCCTCCTTTAAGTGGTTCAGGATTGATTCCTTGAGGACCTGTTCCATGATTTTTCCAGGGACTGAGGTGAGACTGACTGGCCTGTAGTTCCCTGGATCTTCCTTCTTCCCTTTTTTAAAGATGGGCACTACATTAGCTTTTTTCCAGTCATCCGGGACCTCCCCCGATCGCCATGATTTTTCAAAGATAATGGCCAATGGCTCTGCAATCTCATCGGCCAACTCCTTTAGCACCCTCGGATGCAGCGCATCCGGCCCCATGGACTTGTGCTCGTCTAGCTTTCCTAAATAGCCCCGAACTACTTCTTTCTCCACAGAGAGCTGGTCACCTCCTCCCCATACCGTGCTGCAGAGTGCAGCTGTCTGGGAGCTGACCTTGTCTGTGAAGACAGAGGCAAAAAAAGCATTGAGTACACTAGCTTTCTCCACATCCTCTGTCACTAGGTTCCCTCCCTCATTCAGCAAGGGGCCCACACTTTCCTTGACTTTCTTCCTGTTGCTAACATACCTAAAGAAACCCTTCTTGTTACTCCTAACATCTCCGGCTAGCTGCAACTCCAAGTGTGATTTGGCCTTCCTGATTTCACACCTGCATGCCTGAACAATACTTTTATACTCCTCCCTGGTTATTTGTCCAATCTTCCACTTCTTGTAAGCTGTTCTTTTGTGTTTAAGACGAGCAAGGATTTCACTGTTAAGCCAAGCTGGTCGCCTGCCATATTTACTTCTCTTCCTACACATTTTCAAGTACATAAAAGGTTGTTACAAGGAGGAGGGTGAAAAATTGTTCCCCTTAAATTAAAATTGTCCCCCTCCCCTTGGGGGGAGGGATAGCTCAGTGGTTTGAGATAAACCCAGGGTTGTGAGTTCAATCCTTGAGGGGGCCATTTAGGGATCCAGGGCAAAATCAGTACTTGGTCCTGCTAGTGAAGGCAGGGGACTGGACTGGACCTGATGACCTTTCAAGGTCCCTTCCAGTTCTATGAGATAGGTATATCTCCATATATTTTTATATTTTATTTTAACCTTTGAGAATAGGACAAGAAGCAATGAGTTCACATTGCAGCAAGGGAGGTTTAGGTTGGACATTAGGAAAAACTTTCTAACTATCATGGTGATTAGGCACTAGAATAAATTGCCTAGGGAGGTTGTGGAATCTCCATCATTGGAGATTTTTAAGAGCAGGTTAGACAAACACCTGTCAGGGATGGTCTAGATAATACTTAGTTCTTCCAGGAATGCAGGGCACTGGACTAGATGACCTCTTGAAGTCCCTTCCGGTCCTATGATTCCGTTACGAAGACACAGATAATAGTAGAGGTGGATTCGATATTAGAAATAGAGATAGTTGGGTTTGTGATGACGAAGAAAACCACATGGTGAATTGCCTGCCAGGTGCGAAGGTTGCAGACCTCTCAAGACATCTAGATAGACTTATGCACAGTTCTGGGGAGGAGCTGATGGTTATGGTAGATGTGGATACAAATGACTTAGGGAAAGCTAGGAGACCAAATGGAGGCCAAATTTAGGCTGCTAGGTAAGAGATTAAAGTCCAGGAACTCTATGTTGGCATTCTATGAAATGCTTCCAGTTCCAGTTCTAAGCACAGAGCCAGTTAGACAGGCAGAATTGCAGGGTCTTAATGTGTGGCTGAGATGATGGTGTTCAGAGAAGGAATTTAGGAATGGGGGAGCCTTTTGGGAAAGGAGGAGCCTATACAGGAAGGATGGGCTCCACCTAAACCAAAATGGAACCAGACTGCTGGCATGTAATATTAAAAAGGTTGTAGATGAGTTTTTAAATTCAGGGCTACGGGAAAGCCGACAGGTGCAGAGGAGCACATGGTTCGGACAGAGACATCTCTTAGAGGAGGCTCTATTAATGGGGATTCTATATATCCTAATAAAGAGGAGAGGATAGAAGTTGATAAAGTACAGGTAGAAAAGGAAGAGAAACAGTCAGACAAGAGTCCCATTCAACCATATCACATGAAGGCAGACAACTAAAGGCAGTGTAGGAAGCAGTATCTGCCAAATGGTGTGTTGAAAGTGCCTCTCTTCGAGCTCTCAGTGTCCAAGGGGAACTGTCAGAAATCCTGCCAATGCAGGTAATTTGCTGAAGAATTTGGCTTCTGCCATCACTGACAGTAGTTCACTTCTTGTTGACAAGTGGGCGTGTTCTCTTTATGATTTTGTTTAGCTCCTTTGAGTCCATACAGAACCTTAGTCCCCCTCCTTTTTTCTATACAATTACTAAGGAGTGAACCCAATCTGTTAATTCTTCTGTTCTCCAAATGATACCATTTGCAGTCATGTTTTGCAACTCTTCTTCTAGCCTCTTTCTTAAGGCTTGTGGAACTTTTTGTGATTCCACATCTTCTCTTAAGCTTATCTTGTATGTTATTGGCAGGCAACCATTTTCTGTGGATATATCTTCATAAGATGCTAATTAATATTCTCATGTGTGGTTCTCTGTCTTTCTGTCTCACTATGGCATAAATACATCCTCTTAATGAGACCAAGCACTTTACAGATGTGGAGGCACAAAACTGATTGCTTCCCTCTGTGTACCACCACAAACTAATTTTATTGTTTTCCCTTTGTATTTAAGTGTGTGCGCACACTTTCCGAACTCAGGAATTATTCCTGCATTGTAGTCTTTCACAGACACTTCTGACTCTTCCACTTTTATGTGTTCCTTACTTCTCTCTATTTCAGTTTCCGTTATTACATTTACCGGTGCCCCAGTGTCTCTCCTGTATGTCATATATGTGCACATTTTCATTAGCTGATCTTTTGAGTCTTTCAGCCTCCTCCATTATTGTGGTTAAGAACAGCTCTTCCTCTTCACTTGAGGTTCCCTTTCTGCACGTAATCCATCTACTGTTCTGCTTTCTCTGCACATTTTAGCATAATGGTTGGGTTTGTTACAGTTTCTACATATTTGCCTGAATGCTGGGCATTTCCTATACTCATTCTGGTTGCTACATCACTGGCATTGTTTCCTGCTTTCCATGTTTGTGTCTTTAGCCAATTTAATTTCTGTGAACTTTTCTTTTGATGGTTTAGCTTTAGTACTCACAGTCATGAGCCCTGTGCCTTTCTCTAGACTTTTTATTTGTGTTTGTTTGTCCTGCTGCTTGGCATATACATATTGTCCTTTATATTGCTAGATCCATCTCCCTTAGTAATTACACACAGACCTTTTTTTATACCCCAGGACAATCTGGTCTTTAATGAGAGAGTCTAAATATTCCATATTCACAGGAATGACTTTTTAGTTTTAAGTCTGTGCTTAACTCCTCTATTGTTTCCCCTTCATTCTGTGTTCTAACCCTGAACACATCTTTCAAAAATAACACATTTTCTAAGGACGCAATGATCCTCGGACATTTTCATTATTTCTGCAATGCTTTCCTCTCTTTCCCTATCTGTATGGAATGCATTGCAGACATCCAATGCATCTGTGCCTGCCACTGTTGAGAGCAAAACAATCTATTCGTCAGCCTCCAGTTTGTTTGTCCCTGTGGCTTTCATATACAGCTCGAAATGCTGTTTGAACCATTTCCAGGCATGTTCAGCATTTCCTCTGATTTTCAGGGTAGTGGGGGAAGTTACTTAGAGTGGCACAGATTCTGTAGCAGCCATTTCACTGTTACTCTTACTAAGTCTTCCTATTAGCGAGGCCTAAAAATAATAAATATATTTAATAAGTGTTGTCCTCCAGAAAATCTCTCTTGTACCCTTGGCTCATGGATTTAGACTCACTGGGCCAAATTCTATTCTCAGGTAAACCAATGAATAATCAGACTCACTACACTGACTTCAATAGAATCAGAATTTGGCCCATTAGCTGCATAATGGTTTCCAGCCGTTGGTGTCTCAGAGGGCTAACATTGCATGCTTCTTTTCCTGCTTGGTTTGTAAAATGCCTCTGTGTGACTGCTTAATCAGAACTTCATTGGCCACTTGCATGAAACCTCCACATTCTAAACCAGGGATCGGCAACCTTTGGCATGCGGCCCGTCAGGGAAATCTGCTGGCAGGCCAGGATGGTTTGTTTACCCGCAGCATCTGCAGGTTCGGCCGATCACAGGTCCCACTGGCCGCAGTTCGCCATTCCAGGCCAATGGGGGCTGTGGGAAGTGGCAGCCAGAACATAGAATCATAGAATATCAGGATTGGAAGGGACCTCAGGAGATCATTTAGTCCAACCCCCTGCTCAAAGCAGGACCATCCTCAAATCCCTAAATTGTCCCCTCAAGGATTGAGCTCACAACCCTGGGTTTAGCAAGCCAATGCTCAAGCCACTGAGCTATCCCTCAGCCCGCACCACTTCCCGCAGCTCCCATTGACCTGGAATGGTGAACCACGGCCAGTGGGAGCTGCGATCAGCCAAACCTGCGGACGTTGCAGGTAAACAAACCGTCCCAGCCCACCAGCAGATTTCCCTGATGGGCTGTGTGCCAAAGGTTGCCGATCCCTGTTCTAAACAGACTTGTACTGTAGCCAGTAAAATCCTTTGTATCCTAAAAGATTAAAACCTCTCTTTTTTGTGCGACAAATCTTTCTAGAAGAAAATTGACATCCTGCTATCTGCTAGATCACTAGATGGGTAACTTTCACTTGCATTACTGCTAATGTTAGTACTTCTGTGTTGGAGCAGCTCCTGAGAGCGCTTGCTGGATATCAACCCTTTATGCCATTAATGCATTCTTCTCCCTTCTCGGAAGAAACCTCATCACCTGTTTCATCATGTGAGAAAATCTCATCACCGATACTTTCATGGATGCAGTAATAAAAGACATTGCAATAGAACAAGTACATTTGGTGCATTATAGAAGATTCTCTCTGGGGTGGAAATAGATGTTCCTGCAATAGCTTTGTTTTCTAAAGATTAGTCACTTTCAAAATACAATCTCTTCCGGAATTTCTTGAGAATATAAAATAAGAGAATCTACAAGTTATGCTTTGGATTCTTTTTCTAACGAAGAAAAATATATACAAATAGATCTGACAACATCCCTTTAGCTATGGGTATCTTGGCATAGTGTTATTCGCAATGTAATCTATGTTTTCATGACATACTATAAAACTGAATTAATAGATCATTAAGGTTGCAGAATCAAGCGCTCAAAAGTTAGGAAATGCCAGAATTCACTGTGCAATTTAATTTTGCCCTCCTTGTGCATACATATTATGAGACAGTCTTTGAATACAGGATCACATGCTATTTTTTTTCTCAGGTGGGAGGCTTGAGATTGGGGCCCGGGAACAGGGGCTAAAGGGACTGAGACAGAGTTGCTAATGTCTCTCAGGTGGGTGAGCTGGGAATGGTGACCTTTGAAAGGGATTCAAGAGTGTTGTAACCTTGTTTTATTTTGGGAATTTGCTATGGACCGTGGGCCTTTATATTAATAAAAGGGTTTGAATTTTCCACCAAGAGAGACACTATCCCTTTGTATGGATGGATGAAAGGGAAACCGAGGTAGGTGTGTTGTAGCCTATCACAGGAGGGCTCCCAGGAAGGGTCTGCTTTACACATTTATTCAGACTGGCATTGACAAGAGAAATGAAATCATATAGAATATATATTTAATTGCAATCCCCACAGACTAAACAGTCACAGATTAAATTTATTTAGTAATATACAGTAGACGATCTGTACCAGATTACTGAACTAACATAAATACTGCTTCACAATATGTACCTGTTCATTTATTTTGACAATATTAGCACAATTGCCAACCTTCTGAAATGTCAGGAGTTAAAATTAATTGCATTGCCTAAGAGTTTTCAGCAGGCAACCTTGTAGCAAAAATGTGTCTTGTAGAACTAAGAGCGTATTATCCTATTATAACAAACGATAATTACAGGGAAACAGAGGTAAATGTTTTAATCTGGATTAGGTTTAGGCTAAGGTATGTATATGAGCCTGAACAAGGACTAGAGTTTGATTTCAGATTCAGTGGTATCGAAAAGTCTCTTCCTTTCAAGACTTAGGCCCCAGATGCTGGAAAATAGGGTGGTGACTCAGCTGGTCTTGTCATAGGTGCTGGAACTAGGGGTGCTGAGGGTGCTGTCACACCTTCTGGCTTGAAATGGTTTCCAATATATACAGGGTTTACAATTTGGTTCAGTGGCTCTCAACACCCCCACTATACACATTGTTCTAGCACCCCGGGTCCATGATCTGTTAGAAGGCTTGTTCTCTTGTTAAGAATGGCTGTTCTCACGTTATATCTGAACCATAACTGGAAAACAGATCTCCAAATCCTGAACTAAAATTGTAGGGCAGGTTTGGATTTGTGGATTCAAATTCCACCCCTTTCTGCCTGAAATTTTAAGATGTTTGGATTTGAGATTCTGGTTTTGGTTCATCTCCAGGAGGAAGGCTAGAAAATTACAAATTTTCAATTTAATTTAATTCTTGGCAAAAGTGCTGAAGGATCACGTGGCCCTGTTTACAATTCTTTAATTGTTCTAGTCCAAACCATTATGAAACAGGCTATTTGGACAAGACAAAGAGGGTGGCATACAGCATGTCAGTAATTCGAGAATCAATAAAAAAAGATTAGCAAGAACATATAGTTTTAATTCATCAAAACAACAGCAGTAAGCAAATGTAAACAGTCAGAAAAATGTAAGCAAATCATTAAAGACTCAGAAAAGTGTTTTGGTTTTGTTTTTCTTTAAAAGAAATGAAGAACAAGAATAAAGAAGCTTACGCAATGCTGGAACACCAGCACTGAGAGAGAGACTATAACAACAGCCAAGTAGGCAACAAATAACAATCAGCATTCAAAATGACAGTTTTTCCAACTCTGACAATTGTATTGCAAGTGACACAATTTTGGCTCCTGCTGCATACAGTATTGGGATGACAAGAATTATCATGCAATTTTGGGATGCAAAATACAAGTACATGAGCCCCCCACAATGCACTGTTGTATAGAGCAAGTTGCACTATTCTGCAAGTCTAGAGACATCAGTTCTAGTCCAGCACTTCCACTGGCTATTTTTAATCCTTCTATATGCTTAAACCTGATTATTAAATAAGGATTAATACACCAGATTTAGGAGTTAACTATAATTCACCCATTTCACAGTTAAGATAACTGAGTGATTGTACAAAGTCATGTAAGGCAGAGCTGGAAACAAAATCCAGGTTTTTAACATAACAGAGCCAACTCTCATCCACTTTGCCACAAACTAGGTGCTCCAGTAATCCATCATGGGACTCTATGCCACCCTCTAGCAGCTAGACCACACATAGAGGTTTATTATTCTGCTAATATTTCCTTATCTGGTACTTTAGTTCAATGGTAGAAATTCATGCTTTTACATCCAGAGGTCTAGTCCCCAACAAAACCAATTTACCTTAAACCTACAAAACAGGAGTTTTACAAACCAGGTGTGTTGGTTTAGGTTCTATTTGTGTCATCTGGCCATTGTTATAGCGATATGGTCAGGGAAGAAGGAGTGAGGAGACTTAACAACACCAGAGAACCATCAACACGCATCCATAATGAAGGAAAGGCAGATTGATGACCCTGAAGTGGAGGCTGGCACCCCTAAAGACAAGACAATTGATTACATCGAAACCAGGACAGAACGACCCTCTCAGAGGTGTTTTGGAATGTTGACATCAAAATATAACACCAATTAAAGAGTAACTGGTCACAAACTGACACAGCAAAATCAGCAAAAAACTAACTTTGGGTTCGTTCTCCCACAACTCCGGGAGCATCGGATCACAACCGACAGAGCCCAGCTCCCCTCTGTGACCAATCTGGCTCGCTACTAGGTAGGGGTGTGTGTGAGAGAGAGAATGAGGATTTTATTTAAACGGGCACAAACAAAACTGGTTTCCATCTACCTAAAATATTATTAAACAGACAAAGAATATATATAATAAAAATGGTTCAAATATACACACTATAAATTAGTACTAAGCATACTTAACTAAATAGAACTCTCTAAATAAAGAAATGGATTTCTCTCTCTGTATGCATAGGCTATTTATTATCTTATAGGTTATTATTTCTTATTTGTTTTAGGTCAAGGTTCCCCTTTCCTCAAATCATTCACTGGATACTGTCTAAGACCCATGTCAGTTTTTGAGCCTCAGGCACATCCTGTGACTTTCTGAAGAGATGTACTTGACTCCAGTGGTGCACATTAGACCAGACCATGTCTGAAGGACCTTTGGTTCCATGGTTCCAGATCTTCAGGCCAATATAAATCAATGACCGGAGATGACTGGAACTGATGCTCAGGAACAAACAAAAACAGGTGCCCAGAAACACACCATCAAACACAGACTGACTTAATGACACAGCTTTAAACTGATGTCTGTCTGTCTATCTGTCTGTCCTGCTCAACCTCTCGCCACTCAGTCCTGGTTTCTCACTGTACTGGTTTCCAGGCTGCCTCCTCCCCTCGCCCTGTTTCTCTGTTTAGTAACAGACCCTCTGTTTCTTTCCATCTCTCTCCCCATCTCCCACAACCTGCTTCTGTCCCACAGCCATCCCCCTCTTCTTCTCCAGCTGTCATTTCCCCTCCCTCTCGGGGGAATGGCCTCATCCTTGCTTTAGAACAATGACAGCGAATTCACCCTGAACACCCCCTAAATCAAATATCCCTGTACAGGGTTGAGTCTCTTTATCATATTTATATAACCCACTGGCAATGATTGTGTTGTAGAGCTCTGTATAGGCTTATCCCAGAGGTGGGCAAACTACGGCCCGTGGGCCACATCCGGCCCATGGGACCGTCCTACTCGGTCCCCGAGCTCCTGTCCCGGGAGGTTAGCCCCCAGCCCTTCCCCCGCTGTCCTCCCTCCCCCGCAGCCTCAGTTCGCTCGCTCCAGCGCCAGCGCAATGCTCTGGGCGGCGGAGCTGTGAGCTCCTGGGGCAGCGCAGCTGCAGAGTCCAGCCTGACCCAGTGCTCTGTGCTGCGTGGTGGCGGTGGTGGCAGCGGCAGCCACCGGTGCTCCAGGCAGCGCGGTAAGGGGACAGGGAGTGGATAGAGGGCAGGGGAGTTCATGATGGGGGTGTGGATAGGGGTCGGAGTGGTTGGGGGAGGAACAGGGGGTTGATTGGGGACAGGTGTCCGGGGGGGCAGTCAGGAAGGAGGGGGGTTGGATGGGGCGGCGGGCGGCAATCAGGGGCAGGGTTTCCGGGGGCAGTCAGGGGATAGGGAGAAGGGGTGGTTGGATGGAGCAGGGGTCCAGGGGGTAGTCAAGAAGGAGGGGAGGTTGGATGGGGCCGTGAGGGTCCAGGGGCGGTCAGGGGACAGGGAGTGGGGGGTGTGTGGATGAGGCAGGGGTCCCAGATGGGCCATCAGGGAATAGGGGCAGAGTAGCAGTGGAGCATGGGCAGGGCCTCGGGGAGAGGTGACTGAGCAGGGGCGGGCTTTGGGGAGGAACAGGGGGCGTGGTCCCCCCACTTCTAGGGCGCTTCCAGGGCTCATGCCAAGCCTTACCAAATGTGGGAGTCACGCGCCACCCATGTCTATATTGACAATAATAGGTTTTCCCTCTTTTTGGATATTGAGGAAGTGCAAGAGGTCTGTACTTTGGCTCTGCCAAATGCTGATGATGACATATGTGAGTGGGGAAAAATAAATGTGAAAGTTAGTGTAAGAACTGTGGAGTAATTATTGGAATGATTTTATCCTGCAAAATATTATATTTAGAAATGAATGTCGATGTTCTGTTAACATTTGTTTTACTGTTGCATTTGTAGTGTTTGTATTTTTGTTAAGGGGAGCTACCTCTTTAAGAATAGGGTTTGAGAATGGAAGTGAAGTGTGGGACATTTTGCCTTTGATTCTGGAGAATGGAAGATGTTGCCTATGTAAACTCCAAAATGGTCAGGACTTGATTTAATAAACTTATAGTGCTCGAGTCTTAAAACCAAGAAATGCCAGAATCCATGATTTTGACAACAAGAAAAACAGTAACATACCTTTTTACTGTGTACCTGAAAGATACTATATACACACCCCACATTCTTCATTGTCTATGCCAGGGGTTCTCACAACAAAATTTTGGTGGCCTCAGCGTGCGGCCACCAACTCTTACTGGTGGCCACTCTGACAATTTTTCCTAAAATACTTTGGGGAAAACAAATAAATATGCACATATACATGTGCAAATCATTGTAATTTATTTATGTAGGTGGGTTTTTTTGGTTTTTTTGCAGACTCAATAATAAAAATAATGTAAAGTTGTCTCTATGCTTTACTGTACCTAAACAGAATAGAAACACAAATAAGTGTGTCTTTTTTTTCTTGTTTTTTTTTGCTTTTTTTGGTTGCTTTTTTTAAAGGACTTACTAGCTACTAAGTCTGCTGTGAAAAGTGATATTAACATATAAACAAATATCACTTTTCACAGACTTACGCAGCCCCAGCAAGCCTGAGGACAAATTAACTCCTGAATGGGGAGATGAGTATGGAGGCAGTGGGGACCAGAGGGTGATGGGGCACTGGGAGTGATGGGACACTGGGAGAGGTAGTGGGGGCCAGCAGTGATGGCGAGGGGGAGCGGTGAGCTCAGGGCTAGAGCCTGCCACCACATGGCTGGGGAATGGAACCTGCCATCCACCACCCCAGGGCTGAAGCCTGACCTCATTGCCCCAGGGAAGGTGGGGAATTCACCGGCTGCCTGCTCCTCCAGCTTGTATGCCTCTGGGTGAGGGGTGTGAGGGGAGGGGCAGGGCCCAACCACTGCTGGCAGCCATGAAGGAGGGGTCACTGCTTCTCCAGCTCCCCCCCACGCCCTGCTCCAATCATCTCCCAAGAGACTGTGGCTGCAAGAAAAGCCCCTGGTGACTGCATGTGGCCACAGTGCCTGGTTGAGAAACACTGGATTCTATGCAAATATATCCCAGATATGATGATATTGCTTTATTGCTCTTCTGATATGTTTGTGTCGTCTTTTGATCAATGTCTTGCAAGCCAGTTTTTCTATGTATGGTACTGGGTTGAAAGAATGAATAGAAGGTCCAAGCAAGCTAATGAATATCAACAGTGCAAGCCAAAGTATTTTGGCATTTTTGCATGGGGGGGGGGAGAAGTTACTGTTCATTGTGCTGAACACTCTTTCTGTGTCAGCTGACATGGGATTTGCTTCAACAGCAAAGACCAGAGGTTTGAGATTCCCCCTGAACATCTTTGTCTTTACTGTTGATATAATCACAAAAGTGTTCTTTAACTGGTTCTAAACTCAGATGTAACTTTTCACATACTGTTATTTCTTCAACTTCCTCTCCTCTCATACCAAGGATTCTCTGTATCTAGTGGTCACTTACCCAGACCTAAGAGCATTGAAGTTGGCAACATTCTGTTGATTATGCTTACCAAGAAGGATAGAGCAATTCCAGGCAACAGTGGTAAACAACAGAGATAAGGTTGTCGGCTAAGCTTTGGAGACACTGTTGCTGATTGATTGCTGATTGTTTGTTTATGGGTGGATGCACTCTTCAACAGTGGTACTGACTTGAAAACCTGATCAGCAACAGCTTGCTGTGTTTCTGATATATGTGGGGAGCATCTTGTTTCATCTTCTTAATTGCCCAAACCATCTTATTGAGGTCACCTTAGCTCAAGCATATCAGATGATCATTTTATAAGGTGTTCTTACACTTTAGTTACCTCCTCTAGTGTATCCATCGAAAGTCCAAATTTGGGTTTTGGCATTGTAGGACTGATCTTCAGATGCAAATATGAAATGCATGTGAACAGCTGCATAATTTTTCCACATGGCTGATACTGCTTTAAAACTAGAAACCCATCAACATACCAACAGAATTTTTTGGATCATGTTACATTGTACACCAAGTTTTAAGGCACAACAAGTTTCAGTTGGTTTTGGGGAAATCAGATATAAACTGAATGTACCTTATCCATGAAAACTTTGAAGTGATTTTTTTTCCAACTTCCTCAGTGGTGGTATCCCCAACATTAAGTTTAATTCTGTGAAATACACAATGCCCTTTGGTAAGATCAGTGTCATATTTGGTTAAACTAGACAGCACTCCACTTTTTATCTTCACCATAATGCTAGCATAGTCACTGAATACACCAATAAAGTTCTTAATCAAATATTCATTGCAGAAAGCATGTTTTGCTAAACAAGCTTTGACCTCCTTAACAATCATCCCTGCATCACTTCCTTCTAATTAAATTAAGTCAAGAAAAAACTGAACAGCCGTGGAATGAATAACTGCATATATAGACAATCAACCCTGATTTCAAAGCTACTATTGTTGATTTGTCTATGAATACAGAATTTTTGGCTACTGAAGCAATAACTTCATCACAAAGATTTTTTTTTCTCGTTTCCTGTCCAATAAGGTCTGTGATTTCATAGGCTGACTCAGCATTCAAAATAACATCTATATCTAAAACGTTGCTTCACTGCAAATCAGTCAAATCAGGAAGATCATTCAATTGTCATTTTTTTCCATAAAAAAGTAAACACTAGTTGTAAATTCGCACAGATGTCTTTTTGGTTTGGCAACAGCATTCTCCAGAACATTTGTCTGTATCATCTACAAACCAAGCAGTTACAGAGTGTATCACAATTGTCACATGTTCAAATATTTTCTTCCTCAGTGAGGAGTGCTGTAATTTTTTTTGTGGCAACATAAAATCCAACACTATCAGTGCTCCACTCCTCTGATGTCTGAGAAACTCCTTGTCTTGTGCTTGCTCCTAAGTATTTAACTTCTTGGCAATGCAGTTTCTCAGTAGAAAGAAGCAGCCACAGATTAGCCTTTACAGAGTAAGTGGCCTGCTTTTTGTTCCAGCAAGAGGGAAATTCTGCTTTTTGTAGTGATAAGAGTTCATATGGAGCTAAATATAAATCCATTCCACATTTCCTTTCTGTTGATTTACTGGAATGCAAACAAGAGGCAGGGTTGGAAGTTGGTGAAGATGGTGAGGCCATGGCCAAAGCTGCAGGTGCTGAGTCAGAGATGACGTTGCAGATAATATTTCTCGTGATGCCAAACAAAATGGGGATGATGTCACCACTGAAGCTTCCAAGCCGAGCAAGAATTCACATTATTTTTTGTTCAAAATCTGGTGATGAGACAAATTGAATAAGTAATATGGCTCTCAACTCTGGAACCACTTTCAAAATGAACGAGGAGTACTTGTGGCACCTTAGAAACTAACAACTTTATTTGGGCATAAGCTTTCGTGGGCTAAAGCCCACTTCATCAGATGCATGCAGTGGAAAATACAGTAGGAAGTGTATATATATACACAGAGAACATGAAAAAATGGGTATTGCCATACCAACTCTAACAAGATTAATCAAAATGTTCTCCCTTTTGACTCCCCAGGACTTTCTCTCTTGCCTCCAACTCCACCCTATCCACCCCTTGTTAACACTTATTTCTGAACTTCTAGTAGTGATCTATACATCTTTCATCTTAATCCAACAAACTGTTTATGAGAATAAGCTGTTAAGAGGAAATTTTACACTAAATAAAAAATGACCAAAATCAAAAGATGGTTTCTACCACCTAAAAATATCAAACTTAGCTTTGAAAGTCGCTTTTCAGTTTCTTGTAAGCGACAGACAAAATATGACAAAATCCCTGTGTGTTTTTTATCATTCATGATGTCTCCTTTGCCCACAGAAACAAAACATTGATGGTTCATGCATGCTGTTTCTTATTAAAGGAGGTAGGCTGACTGTGTGCTGGAGGGAGGTGGGTAGAATATGTGTGAGTTGTGAATGCGTGTGTAAATGGGGGCTGTAAATGGATGGCAGCGTGTTTGGGGAGGTGTGGCAGGTAGGGTGAACTGGAAATATGGTGATGTGAGAATGTTTGTAGGGTATGGGCATCACTCTGGTGAGGGGGTACAGTGGGTGTGTGTCTGATGGAGAAGGTATTGGTGGGAGTCTCTTATGGAGATGTATGACATACGGGGGTGCCAGCCATCCAGACCAGAGAGAGGCTGTCACCCCTGCCCTGCAACCTTGAGTGCCTTACAATTCCTTTTTGCAGTAGCTTCCAAACAGCCTTCCAGCATGCAAGCCATACCCTGAGTGTCTGTGTGTAACTGCAGCCTGACAGCCATACTTGGGTTACACTCTGGCTTTTATTAGCCTTGGTTATACTTCAGGGTACCCCCAAAACATTCCAAGTCACAGATTTTCCACCAGAAATGAATGACTTGTGCTGTCCAGCTCTTTTCTGGACAGTCCAAATATATTGTTAGTTATTCCTTTAAGGGACTAATATTCAGCAGCTTATTACCTTAAATAGAATTATCTGGACACTTTTAACTTAAACACACTGGATTAGATAAAACAATAAAACAAGTTTATTAACTACAGAAAGAGATTTTAAATGAACACACTCAGTGAGGCATAAGAGTCAGAAATGGTTACAAGAAAAATAAAGATGAAATGCTTTCTAGTGCCTAACTTCAACTATTTAGATTTAGAGCAAAGTTTCTAACCACATGCTTCCAACTGTATTACTGACCAAACTCTTTAGGTCAGGACTTCTCCCCCAGAGTCCAGTGGCTGCTTCTTTTGCCTTCTCAAGTGCAAAGAGTGAGATGAACAGGGAGAGAGAGGAAGGGTCTCTTAGGGTGCTTGCCCCTCCTCTTTATAGTTTCAGTCCCCCTCTTGAAAAACATTTCCATCTGAGAACCAGGAGACAAAGAGACTGTGTGGAAGGATGTTCCCTGATATTTTTTTTCACATACAGGTTTCCTTTTGTTTCCTTCACCCTTTCTGCTTGATGACTCTGTTTGCTTAAATTCAAATTAAGGCAAACACACCCTCCTTTGTTCTGGACTGGTCTGTTTGACTAGCTTGGTGCTATGTGAGTCTGAACATGTATTTTTAACGTCATACGGGGGGTATTTATAATTTATACCATAATGCTGCTACACACACATTACTGATCAGCAAGTTATGAGTTTTCAAATGACACCTCACAAGGCGTACCTTGTACAAAGATTATTACAATAGTGTGTAGGGTGTTGTGATGGGGTGTATCAGCCCTGCACTGGTTCAGCAGGGGTTAATCACACTCTGTGGGCCTAAGAGGCCATGCTCCCTCGTCTCTGCTGGACATGCTCCAGCTGGAACCCATATATAAAGGGGAGCAACTCACTTCAGTTGGGGCTGACTGCTGAATGGAATGGAGGTGTGCTGCTGGTTTCTGCAGTGGGACTGCTGACACTCTAGGACACAGAGGCCAGCCAGACTCATAGGTGCTGACTCTGTGGGTGCTCTGGGGCTGGAGCACACATGGGGAAAAATTAGTGGGTGCTTTGCACCCACTGGCAGCCAAGCTCCCCTCACCCCCTGCCCCACCTCTCCTCATCTCCTCCCCTCTCAGTGTGCTGCTTCCCCACTCCTCTGCCTACCTCCCAGTGCTTCCTGCCACCAAACAGCTATTGGGTGGCACTTACCACTTTCCAGGAGGGAGTGGGGAGGAGTGGGGACCTGGTGTGCTCAGGAGAGGCGGTGGAGAAGAGGTGGGGCAGGAGTGGGGACTTGGGGGAAGTGGATGGAAGGGATGGGAGATCTGTGGGGTGGGGGTTAGGAGTTACAATGAGTGGCCCACAGGTTGTCTACTTATGGCACATAATGGGGTGTGTAATTGTTTAAGGAGGGAGTGTGGAGGATGGCTGGCTGAGAAAGGAAGGAATTATGATAGGGGAGCTGCCTGGAGCGAAGGGGATTGAAATGATGGTTTGCTTCTGGGAAGGGCTTGAACTGACAGGTCATCATCAATTTCAAATCATTGACCAGCTCCCATGGATGTTTCAGCCATGCATAATGCAAGGCTGGGGTGCCATCTCTTCACACCATGTACACCTCTTCTGCTTCTGGGCCCACTCTGGAAGGAAAGATTGGCAGCTTGGTCATTGGGGTACCAAGCCACCATCTCTCCTTCCAAAGTAGGTGTCTCACTGGCCCATGCCCCCTGACCCAACAGGACCCCTGAGAGTCCAAACCCAGCTTCCCACTCCAGCAGGAGAGATGGTGGCTTGTTAAGTCAGGACCCATCTCTCCTGCTGGAGCAGGGAGCTGGTCCGAGGGGTACTCCTGGAAGGAATGATGGTGGTTCGGTGACCAGAAGTACCAGAATACTGTTACAGCTCCCTCAAAAAAGTCCCAGAACGCCATTCTGAGTGTTCTGGCACCACTCATGCACTGTAAACGTATCTTTCTAGAAAGCAAGCCTTATTCTCAATGGTGTAATATTAGTACTTATGTGGACTGGATGCTTCAGGGTGTTGTGAATGAGAGCGCATGCTTTTCACCTATAGGTTACCAGTCTAAATCCTGCCCACTTCCACAGGAATTAAAGCTGGTTCTCATCTAATGGAAATTGGGTGTGTCCAAGTTCTAGTTCCTGTGTCACAAATTCCCCACTATGCTTTGCACTCGACAATAAACTCTTCAGGGCAGGGGCTGTCTCTTACTGTGTATGTAGAATGACTAGCCCAATGGAGACCTAATCTCAGTTGGGTCCTGTGAAATACCAGAGTAGAATCCACACTAATGAGCAGCTGTTTCACCCCTGCCCAGTAGGCTGGGATGCCTTACTATTCTTTGGTTCAGTGGTCCCCAACCTTTTTCGTCTGGCAGGCGCCAGACAAAGGACCGTGGCGGCGGTCGAGCATTCACCAAAATGCCACTGAAATTCGGTGGTATTTCGGCGGCGATGCCTCTGGATGACATCGCTTGTTGGTGGCAAGCAGCATCATCCAGAGGTGTCGCTGCCAAAATGCCGCCAAATTTTGGTGATGACGCCGCTTGTCGGCAGCAAGCGGCATCATCCAGAGGTATCGCTGCCAAAATGCCGCCAAATTTCGGCGGCATTTCGGCGGATGCTCGACTGTCAGCCAGGACGCGGGCGCATTTAGAAGCCTCCACGGGTGCCATGGCACCTGCAAGCACTGCGTTGGGTACCCCTGCTTTGGTTGAAGCAGGTCCCACCTGGCCCACTCACAAACAGCATTCCAGCATACAAGTGTTTGTCAGTAACTGCAGCCTGCCAGTCACAGCTGGATTACATTCTGCCTCTCACCAGCCTTGGTTATACTGCAGGGTGACCCCCAACACACACCCAGTCTTAGATTTCCCCCCAGAAATGTATGTCCTGTACTGCCCAGCCCTCTCCTGGACAGTATAGAGTATATAAAGTCCATTATTTCTTTAATGGAAAAGATACGCAGACAACTTGTCACCCCAAATGGAGTTTCCCTGACACTTCAATTTAAACACACTGGATTAAACAAGTTAATTATTTATGAAGAGATAGATTTTGAGTACAAGTAATGAGACATAAAAGTCAGAAATTATTACAAGAAAAATAAGATAAAACGCAACTGGAGCCTAACTTAACAAAGTGTTAAATTCAAAGCAAAGTTTTCTCACCACATGGTTTCAGCGGTCTTACTGACCAACCTTCTTAGGTCCAGTCCAATGGCTACTTCTTTTGTCCCTTCAGGTGCAGTGAATTGATGGGCAGAGAGGAGTGGGGTGCCTTGGGGTGTTTGTTCCTCCTTTTTTATAGTTTCAGTTCCACTCTTGAAAAAACATTTCCAGATGGGTATCAGGAGACAAAAGGGCTATGTGGAAAGATGAACCCTATTGCTTTTTTCTCACCTTTTTTAGATTCCTTTGTTTCCCTTCCTGCTTAATGATTCTGTTTATTGCTTAAATGCAAATTAAAAAGAGCACACATTTCTTTGTTTGAGACAGACCTGTTTCCCAACCTCAGTTTGGAACAATAACACCATGCAGTGGAATCTTGCAACTTCACATACAGTGTTGCCACACATTTTATCAGGATCATACAGATCATCAAATTATGAGTTTTCAAATGATATCTTAGAAGGCATATTTTGTACAATGATTATTTCAACAGTGGGATGTGAGTACAGGGGTATATTCTGTCACAGGTCCTCTAGTGAGAGCTCCTGGGGTGTCAGCCAAAATCACCTTACTTTCTATGCAATTGAAAGACACTGTCATTATAAAGAACATATTGGGGTGGGCAGAGAGAATTAAGAAAAAGCAGATGATTGGCCCCCAAAATCATGAGATTAAATTATATGTTTTGACCTATCTCATGGTTGCAGTGGCCTGACTCATAATTTTCAAACTTGTGGAGTTGGCAAGACTGAAATTAGGCACAGAAAGTCCAAAAGAAAAGTTAAAATACCAAATTATTATTTCTGTGATTTAGAGAGAATGAGTCTCATAAAGAAGGAAGCTTTAAGAAGGCTTTAAGAAGCTATTTCTAGACAGGGTGAAATAATTGTTATAGCATAGTGAAATATAGCTATTATGTATTCAATCTTATCTGAGAAGAAACTGTCTTGAGACAAAAAGGATTTGAAAATACTTCTAGCAATTTGTGTTTGGTTCTGTCAGATGCAGCTTTCTTTTGAGGTAGTTGTTTGTCTGTTAGTGTGTCCAGTCCTCTTGTCAAGTAAATGTAATAGCTGGTTCTTTAAGAACTGTAGCCCAGGTGTGAGAAACACAAAACCTGACCTAAGAAATGGAGTAGCCAAAACAAGACCAGACCTGAGGAAGAAACCTGAGGATTCAGTCCATCATCACTCACAATATTGTGTCTACCTGGAATACTATGACCAGAAAATTCCAATTAAAGCCAAGGAATGTTAATTAGACATCTGATGCATTGCACAAAATAAAGCCAAATTTAATCTGACATTCTCAGTCATGTTACTAAAATATATCTGTAATGTTGAAATCCATGACACACAAAAGGAGCATTTATTTACATGAAATTTGATCAAGACTGATAAATAACATATAAGCCATAGAGTAGTAAACATCCTGCCTACTAAGAAAAATTCAACCTTGAAGTCTAGCCATTTCATTCAACTTTTATACAACTTTGCATTTTGTGATGTGATTTCTTGCAGTGTAACAATCTCTTTTAAAATAAATGTCACATTAATTGAAAAAATACTGTTGGTTTATTAAAATGTACAGAGTGCTATTATATGACTGGAGAAACATAAAACATCAGACAACTGCACTGAAACAAAGGCATTGTGTACACTCAACAGTAACCCCACCTAAGCAATCAGTGGGCAACAACTGTTGTAACTGCCAGTGAGTTGACCTCTAAAGGTGATTTCTATGATTCTTTACCTGGGTCAGAGGAGATGGTGCATGTCAGAAGTTACTATTATTTGTATTACTGTAACACCTTCCAATGAAAGGAAATGCCAGACTTGAGCCCGCCACAAGACTGTCAATTTGGTAAAGCCAGGGATGGGCCTGAACAGAAGGAGCACTTCAACATTACAGGGATTATTTTCTATATAGATTCCCTTCCTTTAAAAAAGCTGCAGCACACTGAAAAGTTTTGGGATGAGAAAGCAAATTGAATTTAACACAAAAATAAGCAAATGATTCTGCACTGCTTACATTAGAAAGGACCTGGTGGAAGTGAGGAAGAGGGTTTATTGGAGTGGCACAACATAATTCTGAGATTCCCACTGCATAAATCAGGCTTCTCAGGTGCATCGTGTTGTGAAACTACCTCGAAATTACACTGTGCAAACAAAACTTTAACATCCTTAATTTTAGTCAAGCATTTTATGCCAACCCTCTGGGAAGGAGGAGAGGGACACAGCTGTCTTTTTTTAAGGAGGGAGAAGTGTTCAGGTGCTAAGGTGATTAGCACCAGCATAAGATGATAGATGCAGATTCGACTTGATGGCAATGTTATGTCATTAGCAGTGTTATCGTAGCTGTGTGGTGGCTCCAGGATATGAGAGACACAAGGTGGGTGAGGTAATATCTTATGTTGGACCAACTTCGGGGGGTGAGAGACAAACGTTGGAGCTACGCAGAGACCTGAAGAGCTCCACGTAGCTCCAAAGCTGGTCTCTGGCACCAACAGAAGTGGGTCCAACCCAATACACCTTATTACCAGCCCACCCACCTCGACTGTCTCCCTCAACGCTATGTCATGAGGGTCAGCGGCTGCACCGCACCATGACGTGGTGCCGCTGTGCCACGTTCCAGTGCTGTGTGACGCCATGACATGACAATAGGATGCAACCATGACGTCATAATGCTACTCCGCCGTGGGGCCGCGGCGCAATGCGGCGCCAGCGCTTGTGCGGGCAGGACGTGCGGCGGCCGCCGCCTCGCGGAGCGCTGCGACCGGCGGGCGGGGGCATCGCCCCTCTCTCGCCGCCGCCGCCGCGGGCAGGGGAGATGGCGTAAGGCGCGGCCGCTATGCGGCGGCTCGGCTGCCAGAGGCCGCTGAGCTCCGCCCCCGGCGGCGGCAGCGGCGGGCGGGGGTGGGGCCTGGGCGGCTCGGGGCGGGTCCCGCAGAGCGGCGGCTGGCGCGGCCGGTTCCGGGCTGGCTGCAGGGACGCGAGCGCTGCGGTGCTGCCGGGCATGAGGATGCCGGTGGGTGCAGCCGCGGGGGAAGAAGGGGCCGCGCAGAGCCCCGGCCCCGCCGCCGTCTCCCTGGGCTTGAGCGTGGCCGTGGTCTCCAGCCTGGTGAACGGTTCCACCTTCGTGCTGCAGAAGAAAGGGATCGTGCGGGCGAGAGGACGAGGTACGGGGGCTGCGGCGCCGCTCGGCACCCCCCTTGGCCTCCCCCCCCCCCGGGAAAAGCCAACCCCCGCCTTAACGCTTTGCATTACCGCCCCCTGCTCCGATCCCCACCCCCACCCCGGATGCCTCCCTCACAGCCCGGGGTGAGGATCAGCCCCTGCCCGGCTGGTGGCCACCCCACTGCAGATGGGGTGGCTCTAGCACACACCACCCACCCGTGGCGTACACGGTAGCCCTTGCAACCTCATGCATTTCCCCTTTCTAGAGCGTCTCCCATTGCCAGAGGCAGCCTTTGCTCCCCCAAAGGGAGAGGTCCTTTTCTGCTCCCTCCCTCTAGATAACCTGTGGGGGGAGGCACTCAGCGCCTTCGAATAGGTTGGGGGGCGGGCTGAGGTGCTCAGTGCATGGGGGTAGGGGGAGGATGCTCTGTCTAATGCTGCCGCACTGCTTTAGAGAGGAGAGCAAGACAGTTTCAGCCCGTGTGGCTATTGCAGATCGGGTCTGGCCTCACTGTTACTTAAACTCTTCACCATGGTCCTTGAACTTCATGTTCTTTCCTTTCAACCTTCCCTGCCCATTTCCCGTGTCTCTGCACTCGTCTTAAGCTGATTGCTCCAATGAATTAGTAAGAAAGTTAAAATATATATATATAGGTATCGTATAGCCAAGGTACTCAGCAGATCCATTGGGCCCTTTCCCTCTTTAGCCAGCAATAACTCAGATCATAGGACCTGCACTCCAACTATATCCAACCTATGATCTGAGTTATTGCAGGCTAAAGAGGGAAAGGGCCCAATGGATCTGCTGAGTACCTTGGCTATCCTATACCTACAGAATGATAGTAAAATCATGGCAGTGGTGTCGGAGAGAAAGAGAAGTTTGGATTCTTTTCTAGTCTGCCAAAACCAAATCTGTGGATTCTGGTTAGGTTCTTTTGTTACATGCAGTGTAGCTGTAGTCACGTTGGTCTTTGGATATTACAGAAACAAGGTGGGTGAAGTAATATCTTTTATTGGACCAACTTCTACAACTTTTTGAGCCCTATAAAGCTCTTCTTCAGGTCTGGAAAGGTACTCCTATAGCTAAATGCAAGTGGAACAGATTGTTTGGCATAAGTAGTTAGCACCCCTTTTAAGGGAGAGTGGCCCATTAACACCTCTGCAGTCATAAACAAAAAGAGAGGGTTAGTGGGTTACAGACTTCTGTAACAAGCCATAAATCCAGTGTCTCTATTCAGTCCATAATTTTTAGTGTCTACAAGAGTTTTGAATTTAAGGTCCCACGCTCATCTTTTGAATGTGTTGTATAGGTTTCCTTTGATGATGAAGACTGATAGGTCAGACATAGAATCCTGTGGCACCTTATAGACTAACAGACGTTTTGCAGCATGAGCTTTCGTGGGTGAATACCCACTTCGTAGGATGCAAGTGGGTATTCACCCACGAAAGCTCATGCTGCGAAACGTCTGTTAGTCTATAAGATGCCACAGGATTCTTTGATGCTTTTACAGATCCAGACTAACACGGCTACCCCTCTGATACAGGTCAGACATAGAGTGATTGCTTTGTGCAGTAATGAATTCCGCTGCTGTAATGAACACCCCCCTCCCCACAACACACTTTTCAAGAACCATGGATTTTCTAGATGTCTATCACAACATGGTATACTTCATCCTGTGCACTAAATGCCCCAGTAACAGCTATATTAGTGAAACCAGACTATGCTCTCAAATGAACTTACACAGGAAAACGATAAAAGACAAAAACACCCTATGACCTTAGGATGAACACTTTTCACAAAGCAATAGCTCTATATCGGTCCTCATAGACACTGTGTACCTTGAATGGTCCCTTAGAACAGTGGTTTCAAACTTTTTTTTTTTCTGGCAATCCAGTTGAAGAAAATTGTTGATGCCCGTGACCCAGCGGAGCTGGGGATGAGGGTTTGGGGTGTGGGAGGGGCTCAGGGCTGGGGCAGAGGGTTGGAGTGCAGGGATGAGGGCTGTGGGGTGGGGCTGGGAATGAGAGGTTTGGGGGCAGGAGTGGGCTCCAGGTTTGGGGAGGGCTCAACGCTGGGGATGGAGGTTACGGTGCGGGGGGGGCTATGGGCTGGGGGTGCAGGCTCTGGGGTGGGGCCAGGGATGAAGGGTTTGGGGTATAGGAGTGCAGGGCTCAGTTTGTGGGGGATCAGGGCAGGGGGTGCAGGATCTGGGGTGTGGCCAGGGATGAGGGGGTTGGGGTGCAGGAGGGGGCTCAGTTGGGGGGGCTCAGGGGGTGCAGGATCTGGGGTGGGGCCAGGGATGAGGGGTTGGGGGTTTAGGATGGGGCTCCTAGTCTGGGCTCAGAGCTGGGGCAGGAAATTGAGGCAAAGGGTTGGGGTGTGGGCTTACCTCGGACGGTTCCTGGTCAGCAGCGCAGCGGTTCCTGCCTGTCCTGGCACCGTGGACCACGTGGTGCCCCAGAAGCAGCCAGCAGCAGGTCTGGCTCCTAGGTGCAGGTGTGCAAGCAGCTCTGCACGGCTCTTGCCCACAGGCACCGCCTCCCCTCAACTTCCCTTGGCTAATGGTGCTTGGGGTGGGGGCGGCGCGCAGAGCCCCGTGCCCCTCCCCTGCCTAGGAGCTGGACCTGCTGCTGGCCACTTCCGGGGCGGTGTTAGAACAGGTAGAGACTAGCCTGCCTTAGGCTATGGCTACATTAGCACTTCAAAGCGCTCCCGCGACAGTGCTTTGAAGCGCTAAGTGTAGTCAAAGCGCCAGCGCTGGGAGAAAGCTCTGGTCCATACTCCACCTCCCTGTGGGGAATAACGGACAGCGCTGGGAGCCGCGCTCCCAGCGCTGGGGCTTTGACTACACTGGCGCTTTGTAGCGCCGCAATTTGCAGCGCTGCAGAGGGTGTTTTTTCACACCCTGCTGCAGCGCTGCAAATTTGCAAGTGTAGCCATATCGTTAGCCAGGCAGCACCGCCGACGGTACTTCTAATGGCCCAATCAGCGGTGCTGACCAGAGCCACCACGACTCAGTGTCTTACATTCCTTACTGGGTTGAGACTTGCAGTTTGAAAACCACTGCCTTAGAATATGTGCTAATTACTCATGCTAAACAGTCCATTCCGCCATATTTAGCTGTGATGCTCTGGGAGTACATTTCCCAGACCTGAAGAAGAGCTCTGTGTAGCTTGAAAGCTTGTCTCTCTCACCAACAGAAGTTGTACTGTAATATGTTTTATTGGACCCTCACCCACCTTCTGACTCTAGATAGGGGAAGAAATATAAACCCCCAGCCTTTTACTGAAAGTAATTTGGGAATCCATTCCTCTCTGTCATGTCTTTAACTGTCACCTGGACATTAAATTACTGAGGTTTTTCATCCCATATCAGCTATTCAAAGCAGAAAGCACCAGCAAGGGCTTTCATGCTCTTCCTTTAGGAGCAATTAGGGTGGATAGAGAAGGTACTCTACATGGAAAAAATCCATGCTCTAATGTTAAGGAACTGACATCTTTGATTTGGATGTCCAGTTATGAAATGTATTCAGTCCTGCTGCCTGAGCAAACTTGATTGTAAAATACAGCACATGAAACTTCTCTGATTGTGGATAGTCACGTGAGTTGGTTTCAATGTTGGAGTGAATAGCAAGAAATACACCGCTACCTCGATATAACGCCACCTGATAGAACACGAATTTGGATATAACGCGGTAAAGCAGTGCTCCAGGTGGGAGGGCTGCGCACTCCGTTGGATCAAAGCAATTTCAATATAACACAGTTTCACCTATAACGCGGTAAGATTTTTTGGCTCTCAAGGATAGCGTTATATCAAGTTAGAGGTGTAATAATAACAAAACCCAGATATGAAGTCAAACTGAAACAGTCAAGATGAGTTAGGCATAGTCATCAATGTACTTCTAAGTCTATGGATCAGTTGCTCACTTCATGAAATACTGCAGCACCACTGATGATCTTTGATTTAAAAACAAATATTATTCTTGTAATATTTTATGTACATTTGAGAACAGGGCTTTGTAGCGGAGCCCGGAGCTGGAGCGCAGAGCAGCTCCGGAGCAGTGGAGCTGCCGGTTTTTGCCTGGAGCTGGAGTGGAGCCGGAGCACAGCTCCAAAGCCCTGTTTGTTGCTGGCTAGAGAAAGATGTAAAAACTCTTTCCAAAGAGTTGTACCAATGAATCTCCATTTTGTTCTTTCATAGATTCCAAGACCAGAAGGGACCATGTGATCATCTAGTCTGACCTTCTGTGTAACACAGGCCATAGAATGTCCCTAAAATAATTCCTACAGCAGATTTCTTAGAAAACATCCCATCTTGATTTAAAAATTGTCAGGGAGGGAGAACCCACCAGGACCCTTGATACATTGTTCTAATGGTTAATAACTCTCAGCATTAAAAATTTATGCTTTATTTCCAGTCTTAATTTGTCTAGCTTCAACTTCCAGCTAACTTTCTTATTTGCACCCCCTCTTTGTTCTGGTTCTCTCATAAGCACACACTGCCAATTATGCTGAATTATGTGGTTATCTTGTCCTGTGAAGAAATGCCCACCAAGTATTATAAAACCACCAGACTTTTTTTCTTTATTATATAACTGTAAGCCTTAATGTGAAGTTGGGTTCCTAAGGTAAAAATGTAGAGCAATAGCTCATTGTGCTGCCCAGTTAAATGTTTCTGACAAATCAACATGATTATTACAAATTCACAATTTGTCATTTTTTGTGTGTTCTGAAGTCACAGTTTTCTAAAGCATGAAATTATTTCCTAACAGAGTTTTTATGCTTTGAATGTATCTGTAAGAAATAGCAACATTTGTCTGTCCACACCACCAGATCCCTGCTTTGGAATGATTATAAGAGGAAACTCATAGACTGTGTGTTGCACTGCAGTCATTCCTTTTGTATTTGTATATATTTGGAGGGAACTCTTATGGAATATCTATTCAGATTACCAGAACATGTTAGGGTAGGTCTATACTTACCCGCCGGGTCGACGCGTAGAGTTCGACTTCTCGGAGTTCGAACTATCGCATCTAATCTAGACGCGCAATAGTTCGAACTCCGAACGTGCTCCCGTCGACTCCGGAACTCCACCACCATGAACAGCAGTGGCGGAGTCGACGGGGGAGCCGCGGACTTCGATCCCGCGGCGTCTGGACAGGTAGGCAGTTCGAACTAAAGTAGTTCGACTTCAGCTACGCTATTTGCGTAGCTGAAGTCACGTACCTTAGTTCGACCCCCCCCCCCCAGTGTAGACCAGGCCTTAGATATGACCTCCAGAATTTTTTTTATATTACCACCCCCCAGGTGGTAGGACCAGCTCACATTTCAAGATCAGGCTGTGTCTGATGTGTTTGTGATGGACTCATTCAAGTATAACAAGCAACTTGCAACTGCATTACTACCAGCTGACAGCATGATCTAACAAGTTTATTTTGCATTTTCCACAACTGCAGCATTGTGTGACATTTTAAGGCCCTGTACACACTGCTGCTTTTACTCCTGAGGACATTCTGTGCCAAAAAATTAAAAATTCTGCACCCAGTATTTTACAATTCTGCAAGTTTTATTTGTCAATAAATAAATGCAGAGGCTCCAGCAAGCCAGCTGGGAGCACAGGCCACTGGCTGTATGAAGGTGGGAGATCACTCTACAGTTTCCCTAACCCCGGGACACGGATTCAGTGGTGATGCTGCACCCAACCCTGACATAGCACAAGGCCTGGGCCTGACCCAGAAACACACTGAGATCCTGCCCCTCTGTGCTAGGCACACCAGGTGTGGGGCAGGCAGGCTCAACCAGGCAGGATCCAAGTGTGGAGCGGCTCAGTGAGGGAGAATCCGGGGGTGGGATGAGAGGATTATGTGTGGGACAATCTGGGTGCAGGCAACTCAGTGGGGGTCTAGGTGTGGGGGAATCTGGATGCACAGAGGTTCGTTGGGAGGTTCCCGGTGCAGGGGCAATGGGACTCTGCAGGGACTACCAAGTGAAAGTGGTTGGGGCTCAGTGGAGGGGCCTGGGTGTGGGGTCTCAGCAGGGGCATCTCAGTGCTGGAGGAGTAGGACATGGTGGGGTGGGGGTCTGGGTGCAGCTAGTTGGGTCAGTGGTGTGGGAGTCTGGATGTGGGGGCTCAGGCTCATCAGGGAGTTCAGGGAGCTCTGGGGGGGTGGTCTGGGTGCAGAGGTGGGGGTCTGAGTGCAGGGGGCTCCAGATACAAGGGTTGAGATTCAGTGGGGTGGGGTTCAGGTATGGAGGTCTAGTGGGGTTCTGGGCATACAGGGTGAGGCTTGGCAGGGGTGTCTGGGTACGGGAGGTCCGGCTGTACAGGGGTTGGGCAGATGGGGGAGCAGCTCCCTGTACAGTGACCCCTCCCTCTGTAGCTGAGGAGCAATGGGGGCAGGGAGCAGGAGAGGATGCTGAGCTTCCTGCAGCTGGGGCAGGTTTCTGGGGCTGGGTCTGACACAGTCCCAGCCACTCCTTTCAGGGGAAGCGGAAGTCCTGTCCTCTCCTGCCTCTAGCCCAGCTGGGGCTAGCAGCTGATCCTGGCTCAGGGTAGGAGCCAATGGCTGGTGTGTCCCCAGCCCTGTGGTGATTTACCTTTCTGCCAGCTGCTCTTGGTGCCTGAAAAAATGTACCTGCGCTGCTAGGGAGTGGTGTGTTACTGCTCTTGCAGCTTTCCTTTGCTTCTCTGTCAGAAAGTCATTTTTTTGTGGGGAAGCAAAGAAATCTGGGGGGGACATGAATTCTACACATGAGCAGTGGTGCAGAATTCCCCTAGGAATATGCTTTCTAAACACAAGTTTAATTTTTGTTGGATTGTTTGTGCTTTATTTTTGGTTTTTTTTCATTCACAAGTGATATTTACACAACAAACACATTTCGGGAGTAACCTGGTTACAACATTGTCATTCCCAGCATAAGTAAATCAAATTTCCATTTTGCTGTGTAGCTGGGACCTAACCATATTTAAAGAATTATGCTAAAGTTGTGAACTCTCAAATTCACATAATTTAACTTTTTTTCAGTATTGGTAGTTGAATGTCAAATATTTAAAATAACATTAATGTCACAAAATATATTGAAAAGTTACTTGTATCTCCACTATGTTTTTTTTCTTGGCAAAATTTGAGTGCCAACCTACTGAGGACAGCATTTCCTAATTTCTGTATACAAGAGGGAGCTACAAAAGCCCAGCAAAATTAAGTAGCAAAAATATGAAGTGTGGAATCCTAAAAGATTGGAGGCCAGTGTTTTCTCCATTTTAATATATTGGGCCAGCATAGCTTGAATGTGGAAGTCAGAACTAACATAGGGCATAATTCAAAGCTCATTGAAGTCAGAGGGTGTCTTTCCATTGATTTCAGTAGGCTTTGCATTAGGTCCATAATTGACAGCATGGTACTTGCCTCTTTGAGTTTTTGCTTCACTAGTGAACTGAATCAGTGAGATACTATCAAACTGTGCTTGGAGAGGAACAGCAGTAGGGGGACAAATATTTTGTGAAGTTAATTTACTAGTGTTGATATTTTGTGTAATTTGTACAACTATTGAGACATTTTTATTTTATATGCAGTAACAGAAATGTAAAACATTTGATAAATTAGACACCCACTCAAAAGCTGATCCTAGTGCTTACTGTCATATTTTTTTCTCCCATTTCAATTCCGATGTGGTTTTAGCAGCCATTATTTTAGAAGTCACTAGAGTTAAAGGTTATTGCTTTATGCCATTTGGGATTCTGAACTTTCAGCTGATTAGTACAACATTGGTTCGATTTCTAGCAATTTGTAAGAGAGCATCTGCTAAAGTAAGAGCAGAACTAAAGTGTGGGCATACGGGTAGGAAATAATAACCAGAATAATGTGATGTTAATGTCTGACACCTTGCAAACTACCCCAGATAAACACAAATGTTATGCTCCTTGAGAGTTTTCCTGGTGTCTAGCCTTGATGGTCTGCAAGATATTAGACCTTAAAATATTTAGTAGTATTTGGACAGGCATTAATTTATTTTAACATGGTTTTCTATTTTTTTGCTCTGGTCCAGGACTTATTGTAACTCATGATGGACCTTGGACTCTTACAACTTTTTTTTAATATTGATTTTCTTTAGGATTCTCCAATAGGAAAATAAAACTCATGATTTGTAAAGTGTGTCCTGAAAAATCATACCTTTCTTTTAGTCAAGTTTTAAGAATATCACAGCTCCCTAGTAAATTCCACGTTAAAAGTCTAAGGTAAAATAGTAGATGAAAAATCCATAACAATTATCTGATGATATAATGAAAATATACAGTCTCAAGATTGGTAGGCAGGCAGTTAAAGAACAGTCTGGAGTTTTCACCCATGTCTTTGAAATGTAACATGTTCACATCCCAGAGAAGGCCTAGATCACATAGCCACAGGAGACTAAGAGCTTGCCAAATGTCCACACCCAAACATTTTCTCTCACAGATTTCTCTGTAAGTATCTTAAATTTGTCCCAGCAAAATTGTCTTGTAGAAATTATTCTTTGCCTCTTAGGCCAGATTTTCTGAAAGATAACCCTATCTCCTGGTAATGGCATGTATGGTGAATAGAATCTTCAGAAACATTTGTGGATATTTCAAGGCTTCCTTTAATATAGGATGAGGATATTTCATAAGCACTTGAAACTGAATTTCTAATGATCAGATGCATCAAGAAAGCATACCAGGATTAGTTAGGCCAGATTCATAGAATATTAGGGTTGAACTGGACCTCAGGAGGTCATCCAGTCCAACCCCCTGCTCAAAGCAGGACCAATCCCCAGACAGATTTGTGCCCCAGATTCCTAAATAGCCCCCTGAAGGATTAAACTCACAACCCTGGGTTTGTCAGGTCAATGCTCAAACCATTGAGCTACCATCATAGTTTTTTTCTAATGTCTTTACAACTATGTGCGAGAGTGTGTGAAAATAATTTATTAGTGTAGCTTTAATGTTGCTCTCTTATATTTTTTGCAATAGCACTCATCCACTCTTTTCCCATGTTGCCTCTTCTAGGTACTTCATATTTAACAGATATAGTATGGTGGTCTGGTACTATTGCAAGTAAGTATCTAATGTTGTAAGATAATGTAAAGAATGGAATAGCATAGATGATTGGATTTTAAATAGCCTATCATGTATTGTAGTGTTGATTTTAGCACATCTCATTAGCCTTCAGAGTTATCTTTCTACCAAAATGATATGGAAATTATTAGCACTCACACAATAACTGTGCCTGTGATGCATCTGTGAATTGTGATAGTAAGGTCAATTTTTTTTGAAGGCAGTTTAATAAGAAAATGTAATTCCATACCATAAGGCTTATTTATTATATGTTAATTTTTAGATCAGAAAACACTTAGCCAACTTTCACCTTTAGTATTTTGTCATTTCTAGCTATAGTAAATTTTTGTCACTGCAAAAAGTAGGCTGCTGAATCCTTGGGCAGTGCTGGATATGAGATGAATACAGACCTTACTCGCACAAATAGTCTCATTTATTACGCTGAATGGATTGGTGATGTGGAGTCCAAGAAAAGATACAGAGTAGCTAGCATTTTCAATTCTCAGTTCAGTTATTGGGAAATATGGCGTCCTACCTTTGTACTCTAATCAAATCTGTTGGATTATTAGTATTGCTGTGATACGGGTTCCTTCAACGTATGTAAATCACAAATAGTCATTAGACTTTCAGTAGTGTTCCTTGCACAATTCAAGTGGTGCAAAGGAAATGGAAACCACCAGATTCCTCGATGAGAATTCTCTTCATGTGGGAAAGTCTTCTGCAGCAAGTGTAAAGCCAGCAAAGTGCTCCTCTGTCTCCATGAGTACCACCCATGCTTCTTGAACCTGGGTTGGGATGGAATTTGGGAATCTGTAATCTGCTCCCTGACAGCCCTGCTACTCTGCTCTGACCACTGGAAGCTGGGTGCAGTAGCAATTCTGTTCTATAGTGTTTAAAATGAGCCTGTCTCCTCATTTTGTTTTGAATATCTGGACAGAAGGAGTGAGAATAAGAGAGAGGGTTTTTTCAGTGAGTCAACATAACCCTGAGTAAGCCAACTGACTGAGTTTTGTGAAGCCAAAATTGCTCAAGAGAATGATGTGTTGGCTACTATCCATCAGCTAGCGTGTCAAAACTAAGCATCTAGCAGCTTATAAAAGCACCATGGAAAGAGTTAACTAGAACAGTGGCTCTCAGCCTTTCCAGACTACTGTTCCCCTTTCAGCAGTCTGATTTGTCTTGTGTACCCCAAAGTTTCACCTCACTTAAAAAAACGGTTACTTACCTTTGTAACTGTTGTTCTTCGAGATGTGTTGCTCATATCCATTCCAGTTAGGTGTGTGTGCGCCGCGTGCACGTTCGTCGGAAGATTTTTACCCTAGCAACGCCAGTGGGTCGGCTGAGCGCCCCCTGGAGTGGCGCCATAACGGCACCGCATATATACCTCAGCCGACCCACCCGACCCTCAGTTCCTTCTTGCCGGCTACTCTGACGGTGGGGAAGGAGGGTGGGTGTGGAATGGATATGAGCAACACATCTCGAAGAACAACAGTTACAAAGGTAAGTAACCATTTTTTCTTCTTCGAGTGATTGCTCATATCCATTCCAGTTAGGTGATTCCCAAGCCTTACCTAGGCGGTGGGGTCGGAGTGAGACGTGGCGGAATGCAGGACCGCAGAGCCAAAGGCTGCGTCATCTCTCGACTGTTGGACCAGGGCATAGTGCGAGGCGAAAGTATGAACGGACGACCAGGTCGCCGCTCGGCATATCACTTGTATCGGTACTTGCGCCAGAAAGGCAGCGGAGGACGCCTGGGCCCTGGTAGAGTGGGCGGTGAGATGGCCCAAGGGGACATTAGCCAAGCTATAACAGGTGCGTGCGACGAGACAGGAAGACCTCGCATACAGTCAGCAATTGCCACAAACAGTTGCGGGGATTTGCGGAACGGTCTTGTCCGATCAACATAGAAAGCCAACGCCCTACGAACATCAAGGGAGTGAAGTCGTTGCTCTCGCGAGGATGCGTGAGGCTTTGGAAAGAAAACTGGAAGGAAGATGTCCTGGTTATTGTGGAACGCAGACACTACTTTCGGGAGAAATGCCAGATGTGGACGTAGTTGCACCTTGTCCTTATGAAAAACAGTGTACGGTGGGTCCACCAAGAGCACTTTGAGCTCAGAAACCCGTCTAGCTGATGTGATAGCCACTAGAAAAACCGTCTTCCATGACAGGTGCAGCAAGGAACAGGTGGCCAGCGGCTCAAAGGGTGGGGACATGAGCCTGCTGAGGACGAGATTGAGGTCCTAGGTGGGAATCGGGTGGCACACCTGGGGGTAGAGACGATCAAGGCCCTTTCCGAAACGAGTAGTCAGCGGGTGAGAGAACAGCGTATACCCTCCCTCACCGGGGTGGAAAGCGGAGATAGCCGCTAAGTGCACCTTTATAGAGGACAGTGCAAGGCCTTGCTGTTTCAGCGACCAGAGATAGTCAAGGACCATTGGAAGCGGAAGCTCTGAAGGAATAGCGTCGCGCACTTGAGCCCAGCAAGCAAAGCGCTTCCACTTGGCCAGGTAGGTAGATCGAGTGGAAGGCTTTCTGCTGCTCAATAAAACGTGCTGCACGGGAGCAGAGCAGCGCAATTCCAACTGGTCTAGCCACTCAGGAGCCACGCTGTGAGGTGGAGGGCCGTCAGGTCTGGGTGACGGAGAGTGCCGTGATCTTGTGTTATCAGCTCCGGGTGAAGCGGCAGAGGAATTGGGCTGGCTACCGACAGACGGAGCAGCGTGGTGAACCAGTGTTGCCTGGGCCACGCTGGCGCAATTAAGATGAGACCTGCCTTGTCCCATCGGAGCTTCAGCAGGACTCTGTGTATGGGGGGGAACGGAGGAAAGGTGTAGAACAGATGACGAGTCCATGGAAGGAGAAATGCGTCTGACAGAGAGCCCGGTGACAGGCCTTGAAAGGAGCAAAAATCCTGGCATTTGCGGTTCAATCGGGATGCAAACAGGTCTACATGGGGAAATCCCCACTGTTGGAAAATGACATGGGCGATGTCTGCTCTCAGCGACCACTCGTGGCAGAGAAAGGACCTGCTCAGGCGATCCGCGATGGTGTTCTTGACGCCGGGAAGGAAAGACACCACCAGATGTATCGAGTGGGCTATGCAGAATTCCCAGAGTAGCATCGCCTCGTGGCAGAGGGGGGAAGAGTGGGTCCCGCCCTGCTTGTTGATATAGTACATGGCCGTTGTGTTGTCCGTAAGGACTGAGACACAACGGCCGTGGAGGCGAGTTCGGAACGCCTGGCATGCCAGGCGCACTGCCCGGAGCTCCCTGACATTGATGTGCATATTCAATTCCTGCACCAACCAAAGGCCTTGAGTACGAAGATCGCCGCGATGGGCTCCCCATCCGAGGGACGAGGCGTCCGTTGTCAGGGAAAGGGAAGGTTGAGGAGCCTGGAATGGGACCCCCGCACATACTTGGGAAGGGGTCAGCCACCAATCCAGGGATTGAAGGACACCCGCTGGAATGGTGAGTAGGGTATCCAGAGGGTCCCTGTGCGGATGGTATCTGGAGTGGAGCCACAGCTGGAGTGGGCGGAGGCAGAGCCTGGCAAATGGAGTTACGTGTGTGCAAGCCGCCATATGACCGAGGAGGCGGAGACAAGCACGGGCCGAGGTCATACGAGAAGCCTGAAGGGCGCGGATTAGCTGTGTAAGGGCCTGGAACCGTAGCCGAGGAAGGTAGGCTTTGGCTAGGGATGAGTCCAGGGTCGCGCCAATAAAGTCCAACCTCTGAGTTGGTACTAAGGTGGACTTCTCTATGTTGAGAACTAGGCCCAGGCGTGTGAATAAGTCCTTGATCACTGTGACATGGTGCTGGACCGTGGCCTGCGATTCCCCCCGATGAGCCAGTCGTCCAGGTAGGGAAAAACGCAGATGCCGCGCCGACGGAGGTGGGTGGCGACGACGGCCATGCACTTCGTGAACACCCTTGGGGCCGTAGATAGTCCGAAGGGGAGGACCGCAAACTGGAAGTGCAGGTGAGCGATTGTAAATCGGAGGTATCGTCTGTGCGGTGGAAAGATGGCGATATGAAAATAAGCGTCCTTCATATCGAGGGCGGCATACCAGTCTTCCGGATCCAAAGTAGGGATAATCGTCCTGAGGGATACCATGCGGAACTTCAACTTCAGCATGTATGCGTTGAGGTCTCGCAGGTCGAGGATGGGCCGGAGGCCCCCTTTGGACTTGGGGATCAAAAAATAACGGGAATAAAACCCCTTGCCCCTTTCCCTCTCCGGAACCTTCTCGACCGCTCCGATGGCTAGGAGCGAATGCACCTCTTGTAAGAGGAGTTGCTCGTGAGAGGGGTCCCTGAAGAGGGACCGGGAAGGAGGGTGGGAAGGTGGGGGTGAAACGAATTGTAGTTGGTAACCACGTTCCACGGTGCGTAGGACCCAGGCATCGGTGGTCAGCCGGGCCCACGCCGGGAGGAAATAGGAAAGGTGGTTGGAAAAAGGCAGGGAGAGATCTGGAGAAAGATCTGGTATGCCGTCCCCAGGCGCATCTTCAAAAGGATGGTTTAGGCCCCGATGGTTTAGAGGGGGTTCGCCCCTGTTGATTGCCAGGCTGTCGTCTACGTCCCCCGCGACCCCGACGGCGACCAGAGTCCTGCCTGTAGCGAGGCATATAGTAAGGCCGGTTAAACTGGGGGCGAAACGGACACCTTAGGGTAGCAGGGGTATGCATCCCCAAAGTACGGATGATGACCCTGTTGTCTTTTAGGTTTTGGAGTCTGGAGTCCATCTTTTCGGAGAAGAGAGCCTTGGAATCAAAGGGAAGGTCCTGAATGGTGTACTGAACTTCAGGAGGGAGCGTCAAACTCTGGAGCCAAGAGATCCGGCGCATGGTAACGCCCGAGGCTATAGTACGTGCTCCCGAGTCAGCTGCGTCTAAGGAGGCCTGTAAGGAGGTGCGTGCTACCTTTTTACCTTCCTCTACGAAGGCTGCGAACTCCTGTCGGGAATCCTGAGGTAGGAGCTCTTTGTACTTCTCTACCTCAGCCCAAGTGTCATGCCCGTAACGGCTTAGCAAGGCCTGCTGGTTAGCCACTCGGATCTGCAGGGCACCAGCAGAGTAGACCTTGTGACCAAGCAAGTCCATTCGCCTGGCGTCCTTTGATTTAGGAGCCGGGCCTTGTTGGCCGTGACGCTCTTTATCGTTGACAGACTGCACCACCAACGACGAGGGGATAGGGTGTACATACAAATACTCATATCCCTTGGAAGGGACCATGTACTTGCGTTCCACCCCCCTGGCTGTGGGCGCAATAGAGGACGGAGTCTGCCATAAGCTATCAGCAGTCGCCTGGATAGTCTTAATGAGGGGCAGGGCTATGCGGGTAGGGGCGTCTGCTGACAAAATGGTCACTATCGGATCGTCCACTTCCGATACCTCCTCCGCCTGCAGGTCCATTCGCAGTGCCACCCTGCGAAGGAGCTCTTGGTGAGCCCGTAAGTCAATTGGTGGGGGACCTGCAGACGACGACCCTGCAACTGCCTCGTCCGGGGAAGAGGAAGAAGAAGAAATCCCGGGCATGATGGTGTCCCGGTCAGCGTCTGGGACCTGGGAAGGTTCCTGCTCCAGAGGTTCCTGGGCCAGCTGATTACCTTCCTCCGCGCACGATGGTACCTCAGTTTCAACTGGGGGGCGGCTTATCGTATCCTCCGGGATGCGTGCCTCGTTTGGTACGGTGCGCGTGGTAGGCACAGGAGCGCCTTGGGCTTGGTGGTAGGCCCAAGGGGTCCAATAACCCCAGTGATGAGGGTCCTGGTCCGCGTAATGGGACTGCTGAAAAACTCCCGAAGGGACCGGAGGGTCATGTTCGTCGACGTAGTAACTGTCGGCGTGGGAAGAGGCTGAGGCGTGGCGGGAGGGCCAGGGCGGAGCAGATAACCCTTGTGCCGAAGTGCCCACGGATCGCATTTCCCGCCTCTGTGGCGACCGGTGCCGGGAGGCATCCCGATAGCGAGAGCGGGAGCGAGAACGGGACCTGCGACCGGCGCGGTGCCGGGAGGTCGACCGGGATCTCCATGTTCGGTGCCGGGAGCGGCTTCGCGAGTAGCGGCGGCCGTAGCGGTACCGAGATCCTGAACGGTGCCGGGAATGATGAGTCGGAGAGCGGGAGTCTGACCGGTGCCGCGAGTCTGACCAGTGCCGTGTAGTCGAGCGGTGCCGGGACTGCGAGCGGCGTTGCGATCGGCGCCTAGATCGAGATCGGCGTCGAGAGCGTGAGCGCTGTTGAGAGCAGGAACGGGAGCGGTGCCGGTCGGACTCGGTGCCGGCAGGCGGCTTGAGCATTGACGGCTTGCCCATGGAACGGGGCGCCCGCACCGGCAGCGCCGGGGGCGGCAGCACAGCTGGGTCTGTCAATGCGATGAGGTCCCGCGCCGCATCGAAGGTCTTCGGAGTCGACGGCAGTGGCATCTCTACCGCAGCCAGAGCCGGGGAGCTCACAGGTGCCGGGCTCGACGGCCTCTGAGGGGCCGGAGTCGCCGGTGCTGGCAGAAGCGTCTGCGGCGGAGGAACCGGTGCCGCGGCAGGTTTCGGTGCTGGGCGATCCGGACGGGGCGCACTCTGGTGCTTCGGAGCAGGCAGTGCCGAAGAGGCAGTGGCCTTCCCCTTCTTTGCCTTTGGTGAGAGAGAGCGTCTCTGGGCGGGTTTCTGTGCCGATTGCACTTTCTGTTGCACGGCAGAGTGGCCCGGCGCTGTGGCGGCGCTGCGAGAGTCCAGAGGGACAGCGGGCGGTGCCGCGGCCGGAGGGGTTAAGGCTGCTTCCATTAGGAGTTGTTTAAGCCTAATGTCTCTTTCCCTCTTTGTGCGAGGCTTGAAAGCCTTGCAAATTGGGCACTTAGAAGATAAGTGCGACTCTCCCAGGCACTTTAAGCAGGAGCTATGAGGATCCCCTGTAGGCATAGGCCTGCCGCAGGCCGAACACGGCTTGAAACCCGGGGAGCCGGGCATGCGCTCCGGTCCCGGGTGCGGGTGGGGGCTAATCCCCGAACCCACTAACTATCTAACAATAAACTGATTAAACTATCAAAAACAAGAACCTACAACTAAGATCAACTATGTACAATTTTAGAGAAAAGAACTATGAGGAAGCTAGGGAAGCGGAGGACAGGCAAGCTGCACTCCACTGTTCCAACGGCCGACACGGGCGGTAAGAAGGAACTGAGGGTCGGGTGGGTCGGCTGAGGTATATATGCGGTGCCGTTATGGCGCCACTCCAGGGGGCGCTCAGCCGACCCACTGGGGTTGTTAGGGTAAAAATCTTCCGACGAACGTGCACGCGGCGCGCACACACCTAACTGGAATGGATATGAGCAATCACTCGAAGAAGAACTACTTGCTTACAAAATCAGACATAAAAATACAAAAGTGTCACAGCCACACTATTACTGAAAAATTGCTTATGTTCTCATTTTCACCAGATAATTATAAAATAAATCAATTGGAATGTAAATATTGTGCTTGCGTTTCGATGTATAGTATATAGAGCAGTATAAACAAGTCATTATCTGTATGAAATTTTAGTTTGTACAGATTTTGCTAGTGTTTTTTATATAGCCTGTTGTAAAACTAGGCAAATATGTCTATGAGTTTATGTACCCCCACGAAAACCTCTAAGTACCCCCAGGGGTATGTGTACCCCTGGTTGAGAATCACTGAACTAGATTGCTGTGGATTCAGAATTTCAATCCAGTCACAAACAGCAAGAGCCAGGTAGAGAATTGTGGAACCCAAAGAAGGGTTGATTCTTTGGAATCTAGTAAATATCCACAGTGCCTTGTGGAAACTATAGCTGCTATTTCAGTGCAAATATCTAAACCCAGAAAAACACCACCGGTGGATTTTTTGGTGGTGGAACTTACAGGATTACTGCAGACTTCAAAGAAGAAGAGCTCAAATACTACTGAGATGGATCCATATAAATAGAAGAACGGATAGTTCTGCAGTGCAAGGCTCTTAACAGCAGGCAAGTGGTAACAGCTATAGAAAGATGCCTTTGAGTGTGTTCAATAAATGGCACCCTGCTACTGAGAGTTTTCCAAGAAAACATGTGGTTTTCCAAGATAACACTGAAAGTGTAGCACACGTTCCTAGTGTTTGCAATGTGAACGTTTCAGAGTGCTTTCCCCAGCAAAAGAAACCTTATTAAAAATAGCCTTGATGAGACCTCTGTATGTGTTCTGCCAGAAGATGGTCCACCATTTTAAACATGATGCTGCTGTTTCCAAAGAAAGAAGCATACTACAAGCAGATTGGCTGTAGTGGGACATAGGGCTTGTCTTCAGGATGGAGGTATGTCAACCTACGTTACGCTATTCCAGCTACATGAATAACATAGTTGGAGTTGACATAGCTTAGGTCGACTTACTGCAGTGTCTTCACTGCACTGCGTCGATGGGAGATGCTCTCCAGTTGACTTACCTTACTCTTCTTGGAGAAGTGTAGTACCGGGGTCGACCAGAGATGACTCTGCGGTTGATTTAATGGGTCTTCACTAGACCTGCTAAATCGACCCCTTCTGCATTGATTGCAGCATCGTAGTGAAGACCAGCCCGCAGTCACAAAGTGCCGCTCCTTGAATCATATGTAGAAAACTAACTGATTCATCATTTTCTGCTCAGAAGAAGCAAAGGCGTTGGCTCAGGCATACTGAAACATGGCGAAGATTATTATTGATTTTCTTGGTCTGTTTGAGGAGTTAATTCAACATAGATTATAAATTCTTTGGGGCAGAGACCATCTCTTTGTTCTGTATTTGTACAGTGACTAACAGTGGTTTCCAACTCCATGACTAGGACTCCTAGGAGCCACTACAATACAAATAATGAAGAATACTAACTTGAGTAGCATTTCAGAGATACTTATGTATTTGTCTTTGTACAGCTACTAGGGCTCTGGCAATCCACCTCAACCATGAAGTCAGGGGATCTGAGCCATGAAAAAGCAAATTTTAATTTGAGCAACTGAGCAGTGGGGAGTCCAAGGGAGGATATTGTGAACCCAGCATACTCTCTCTTCAGTTCAAGGTCTTTCCCTTCTACTCTGAATATCTCCAAGCCAGAGCTGCCATATGTACTTGCTTAAAAAACATGCACACAAACGAGAGAGCTCAATAAAGAGCAGATCTTAGAGGGACTATAATCCAGTCCTAGGTAAAGACAGCATGCAAAGATCATGACTGACTCTTGGGTTTTAAAGATGTGGCTGACTGACTGCTGGCTACCTCACTAGATTCAGTATTACATGCACAGGAAACACCAGTGAATTGAGTCAGCATAATGCCACCATACTCCATATCTTCTAAATTTGTTTTCTTTCTTCAGTGTTCCTTAAGAGGTACCTCAGCTTTACTGAGCTGTGAACTTATTTGGTGAATGAATGAATGTTTGTATAGTGCTTTGCAGATGTAAAACATTAGTTAAGTATAAAGAAGTAGTATAATGACGATGGTATTTGACAGTAGAGTGCAGAAAGGCTTGGTTTCTTGAAACGATTTGATTTTAAGTGCTAGTAATGGCCACAACTTGAAATTCCATTTTTTTCTAGTATATTGTACTGCACATTCAGTCTCAAAGATTTTGTTTATTATTATTGATAACTAATATGAAAGCTGGCTTATTGTAAGGTGGGCTGGCATTTCTAAAACTAGCCAATATTTTTAGAACGCAGCACGGTTATTTTATGTAGTTATGTGGTCAATTTGGAATTCCATTTTTTAGTATAAGACTGTGAGGGGCAGATTCTCAGCTAGTGTAAATTGTCATAGCTCCATGGTGCATTACGCTGGTTGAGGATCTGCCCCCTGAATATTGTATAGTGCACAGATTGTCACGTGTCCTGTTATCTGTGTTTTAATTTAGTATCCAACAGCTTTTAACAAAGTATTTAATATTTGAATATTCTTCTCTCCCTGTACCCACTCAGTGGTTTCCTCACATCCCTTGGTGAGGGTGAAGGCTGTTGTGGGGCACTATAGCCAGCTATATGGGATTCCAAATATCTCCTGCTTTAGAATAGGGATGGGCAAACTATGGCCTGTGGGCTGGATCCGGCCCCTCAGGGCTTTGGATCTGGCCCGCAGTGCCGCTGGCACCACGTCCCTGCAACCCCCAGGTCGGGGGGCAGAGGGCTCCGTGCATTGCCTTCAGGCACTGCCCCCTGCAGCTCCCATTGGCCGGGAACAGGGAACCGCAGCCAATGGGAGCTTCGGGGGAGGTACCTGGGGGTGCGGCAAGGGCAGCACATGCGGAGCCCTCTGCCCCCCCCTCTTTCCTCAGGGGCCACAGCACTTCCAGGAGCGGCGTGGGGCTGGGGACAGGGCAGGTGTGCAGGGACCCTGCACTGGCCATGGTGCACATTGCTGCCACCCCAGAGATTCTTTAGGTAAGCAGCGCTGGGCTGGAGCCTGAAACCCTCCTGCACCCCACCCCAACTCCCTGCCCTGAGCCCCCTGCCTGCACCTTGCACCCCTCCTGCACCCCAACTCCCTGCCCTGAGCCCCCTCATACACCTTGCACCCCTCCTGCACCCCAACTCCCTGCCCTGAGCCCCCTCATACACCCTGCACCCCACTCTGCCCTAATCCCTTGCCCTGAGTCCTTCCTGCACTCCGCACCCCCTCCCACACTCCAACCCTCTGCCCTGGCCCTGCATACAATTTCCCCATCCAGATGTGGCCCTCAGCCCAAAAAGTTTGCCCACCCCTGCTCTAGAATCTAGATCAGGGGTCATCAACCTTCAGCACATGACCCATCAGGATAATCCTCTGGTGGAGCCATGAAACATTTTGTTTACGTTGATCGTCCGCAGGCACGGCCGCCCCACAGCTCCTAGTAGTTGCGGTTCACTGTTCCCGGCCAATGAGAGCTGTGGGAAGCAGCAGGCCGCAGGAATGTGCTGTAGCCACTTCCCACAGCTTCCATTGGCTGGGAACAGCAAACCGCGGCCACTGGGAGCTGTGGGCAACTGTGCCTGCGGATGGTCAACATTAAAAAAAACAACAAGGCCTGCCAGTGGATTACCCTGATCGGCGTGTGCCGAAGGTTGCTGACCTCTAATATAGAACATGGAATGCCTAAATTCAGACCTACCTACATCAGGAAATTTGAGTGCAACCCATGACAGGGTTTCAAATTCAGTCTCTTGACTCTCTTCCCTATTTAATTATGAAAAATTAGTGAAGAGAACATTAATAAGCAGAATTATTGATGATGCTCTCTTGGTGCCTTCTCTTTTGCAAACAGAAAGCCTTTATTTAAAAAAAAATTAAAAAATCAGCTGGAAAATTTAGTTTTTGTATAACTGAAAAGTTATAGACAGAACTAAACAGTTCAGTAATGTTCATCTTCCAGTCAGGTCAGTAGTTATGAGCCAGCATTGAATAGCTTTTCTTTATTCCTATTTACTAAGGGGTTTAAAAAACTCTTTTGTGGTTCTCTTAACAGTGGCACTTGGTCAAATTGGGAATTTCTTGGCCTACACTGCAGTTCCAACTGTGTTAGTGACTCCTCTAGGAGCTCTTGGCGTTCCATTTGGGTAAGAATTGTATTTATTTATTTGAATGCTGCATTACTTGCCAGCAAAATTTAGATTCTAAATAAAATCAGTGACCATTTGTGTTCCATCAGGAAAACATAATGCTTGTGGACATTAGTCTCCCCTCTCACATTTTAATGAAGTGTAATAAACATAGTTGATGGATTCTTTGCCCAGAAAGATGAATAGTGTTTAAATGTCAGCTATTATCAACAACTTAAACAGATAATCAAAATTGCACCACGTTTGTGGTGTTAAATGGTCAGTTTTCAGAATGGAGAGAGGTAAATAGTGGTGTTCCCCAGGGTTCTGTACTGGGCCCAGTCCCATTCAACATATTCATAAATTATCTAGAAAAAGGGGTGAACAGTAAGGTGGTGAAATTTGCAGATGATACAAAGCTATTCAAGATAGTTAACTCCCAGGCAGATTGCGAAGAGCTACAAAAGGATCTCTCTGGGTGACTGGGCAACAAAATGGCAGATGAAATTAAATGTTGATAAATGCAAAGTAATGCACATTGGAAAACATAATCCCAACTATACATATAAAATGATGGGGTCTAAATTAGCTGTAACCACTCAAGAAAGAGATTTTGGAGCCATTGTGGATAGTTATCTGAAAACATCAACTCAATATGGAGTGGAAGTCAAAAAAGTGAACAGAATGTTGGGAATCATTAAGAAAGGGATAGATAAGAAGACAGAAAATATCATGTTGCCTCTGTATAAATCCATGGTACTCCCACATCTTGAAAACTGCATGCAGATGTGGTCGCCCCATCTCACAAAAAATATATTGGACTTGGAAAAGGTTCAGAAAAGGGCAACAAAAATGATTAGGGTATGGAACGGCGGCCATATGAGGAGAGGTTAATAAGACTGGGACTTTTCAGCTTGGAAAAGAGATGACTAAGGGAAATATGATTGCGGTCTATAAAATCATGACTCCTGTGGAGAAAGTAAATAAGGAAGTGTTATTTACTCCTTCTCCTAACAAGAACAAATAAAATTAATAGGCAGTAGGTTTAAAACAAACAAAAGGAAGTATTTTTTCACACAATGCACAATCAACCTGTGGAACTCTCTGCCAGAGGATGTTGTAAACACCAACACTATAACAGGTTCAAAAAAGAACTAGATAAATTGATGGAGGATAGGTCCATCAAGGGCTATTAGCCAGGATTGGCAGGGATGGTATCCCTACCTCTGTTTGCCAGGAGCTGGGGATGGATCACTTGATTACCTGTTCTGTTCATTCCCTCTGGGGCACCTGGCATTGGCCACTGTTGGAAGACAGGATACTGGGCTAGATGGACCTTTGGTCTGACCCAGTATGGCCGTTCTTATGTTTCTACACGCTTAATCTCTTATCATTTATAGATCCCTTTCCTTTTTGCTGCCCCCACCTCAAATACACATTGTATTGCATCCTATTGAATTTGGTCCAATTTTCCAAACAAAGATTTTTCCCTTGCCACACCTTTCATTAGCATCAGTGCATGTGTGTGTGTGGAGAAAGATTTGTAAAATAATGTAATATGCAGCTAAATATTTTGAGAGTATCCAGCGTGTAACTGTTAAACCACCATAAAAGAATAATAGTATTTAAAAATAAACAAAACTGTGCACTCCCTGGAGTTTTTTCCACCAGGTGGTGTTAATTGGTGTATTATGCAAAAGGCACCATGTTTGTCACAGAAGTCACAGATTCTGTGACTTTCCAGGACCTCTGTGACTTCTGCAGCAGCTGGCCTGGGAGCAGTCACACCGGCTGCTGCTGGAGCTGTCTCGGGCCCTGCTGCTCCCCAGCAGCAGGAGTTTGAGTTTGGGCGGGGGCTCAGAGCTGGGGATTGGGGTCTGGGGTGGTGCTTACCTGGGGGAGGGGGGTGGCTCCCCGGAACGGTGACAGGAACTCCCTTCCCTCAGCTCCTAGCTTCACATGATGCCTCCACCCGCAGGCACCGCCCTCGCAGCTCCTATTGGCTGCAATTCCCAGCCAATGGGAGCTGCAGAACTGGGCCTTGAGGCAGAGCAGAGGCAGCATGTGGAGCTAGGAGCTGGAGGTTGCTGCTTCCCAGGAACCAGGTAGGGAAGCTGCCCCCCACCACCCAAGTGCTCATGGTGCGCAACACCCCTCCCCCCTCAACCATCCAAGCCATGCACACCTCTGCCCCCCCGCAGTACCCGCAGCTACACCTCCAGGCTGCACACGTCTCTTCTCCCCCACCCAGCTACCATGGCAGCACACCCCTCCCCCACCCCCGGGCCACACACATCCTGTCCCCCTGAGCACCCACAGTATTCCTTGGGCCACCCCACTCAGCCCTGCCTGCGCCCAAGTTTTAGTCATTTAGTCAGGGGTATATAGTAAAAGTCATGGATAGGTCACAGGATGTGAATTTTTGTTTACTGCCCATGACGTGTCCATGAGTTTTACTAAAAATACCTATGACTAAAACCTTAATTATGCATCTGAACTGCATTGATCATCTACTTTAAGCTGCAAAATGTTTGGGGTTGGTGTCATGTCTTCCTTTGCCTTGAACAGTTATGATCACACAGAGTTAAACAAGCAGTGTATTTTGTATGTTTGGGCCATTTACTTGGGGGTGTGCTGCCGTGGTAGCTGGGTGGGGGAGAAGAGACGTGTGCAGCCTGGAGGTGTAGCTGTGGGTACTGCGGGGGGGGGGGGGGGAGAGAGGTGTGCATGGCTTGGATGCTTAATGGGGGAGGGGTGTTTGAATCTAGCCTGTGGTGTTAGTGACCAAAAATCATTGCTACCTCTTTACTGCTTGTGGCCCATGTGAAATGGATTGGTAATCTCCCACCAGATTGCACTGGATAGGTGTCTGCCTCACAGTTGGCCTGGCCCCCTTGTGCTCTCAGCTAAGAGGTCGAGGGTTCAATGGACATAGAGACTGAATTTATTTTCTGCCTTCCTCCCCTGTCTTGGGACAGGTCTGAAGCGTATAAATGGGCTACATGAAGACTATTTTTGGAATAAACGAAGGGCTGGCAAGTAATACCCTAGCTGAGAGATATGTATTAAGAGAATGAATAATTTAGATTAATTTTAATTTTCTTCCACTTTATGAAAGGTCCATTTTAGCTTCTTACTTACTGAAAGAAAAACTCAACATTCTCGGCAAGTTGGGATGTCTGCTGAGCTGTGCTGGGTCTGTTGTTCTCATAATCCATTCCCCAAAATCTGAGAGTGTAACGACTCAGGCTGAGCTTGAAGAGAAGCTTACAAATCCAGGTACTTCAGTCTCTTACAAAATTATGATAGCACTGTCCAGGAACACTTATTTGAAGGGAACAGTTGCTTCCCCAAAGCAGCAACATTAGTGGTATTAAGGCTTCTGCATTCCTAGGCAAATATGGTATAAAGGAGACAAACCACCATGGTTTCCTTACATGAAAACCATCTCTTCAGTGTACTAGAATTCCCTGAGTGTGCCAACAACATAATGTATAAAGGAGAAATTATAGATATGATTTTTTCGAAAAGGGCCTGAGTGAATTAGGTGCCTAACTCCCTTTGATTTAGGCACTTCTGAAAATGTACCCTTTGACAGCATCTGTCATGAAGCTGTTTATTAAAAAAACCTAAATAGACATGGATTAAGTGGTAAACTGTCCTGAGTTAGAAACTGGCCAGCAGACAAATTCGAAGGCTCCGATCCTGGGTTGTCTGAGCTTATAGTTTCCTGCTTCTCGTGCTGCCCAGGAGCCAGCCAGTTATCGGCATAAGTTAGTCTGCTCTAATGTATTCAACTACCTCTGGCCATAAAGGGCCATTCTATAAACTGGGGCTAAATGGAGTATAGAGACATGCTGGTTATGCCCCCCCTACGGCAAGGGGTTGAGAACACAGGGAGCGGTGGTATAGGAGCTACAGTAGTTTCTGCACCACCTAAGGATTCTCCCATGCAGGCGGAATCCTCTATTAACTGGTTAAAGTGATGTTGCAGTTGCTTTATGTCACCAAGGAGGTGCAGAGTAGCCATAACAAGGACTAGGATCTGATCTAAAGAAATAAAGGCTCAGTTTTCAAGTTTGCAACTTCGCAAAAGTGTGGGGTGGTTGGTTGGTTGGTTGTTTTTTTTTTAGTGCTTTGAAATAATTCTCCATTTCAGTTTTTCCTTACAATGAAAATTATTGCATTTTTGCATGGTAACTCAAGAACTGCAAATAAATTATTTTTTTTTAAGTGAAGAAACCAACTTGGCTGTAAGTTGGACATGTAACCTGTTTCCTAAAATGATGAAGAGACGTTTTATGTAGTTTCCTCTTAAGAAAAGAATCAAAACTGTAATTCCAGGAGCTCACTTTAAGGGGTTCTAAACAAAAATTGAATCTTTGTGGGTAAAATCTTGCACTTCTTGTTGCCAAATAACTTTAAGATCTAATAGGATCTATTTTGATGGTGCGCATATACATTACTTATTTATCAAGTGGATGTTTGCTTTTGCACACTGGAGGCATATATGAATGCGCAAATAAAACACGTTGTGAAGTTCCTTTTCTTTACTGCTATTCACTGGACTGACTTGCTTGTAAACCCTTCCTTACCTGCTAGTTGTTTGGCATATTCTCTGTGCTTCATAGATGCTAAACTGGGAACTATTTAACATTTTCAGTTTCACTGAAACTCAAACCTAAAGTGTACCTAAAATTGTTAGTAAAGGAAATGTTTTTGTGCCTTTAATAGTCCAACCAGACCAAAATTAACTATTGAAGTGTGTCCCATTAAAGTCAATGGGACGAATAGGACTTAAGAATGTGCTTAGGTACTTTGCGGAATTCAGGTCAGAGTTATGAATGTGGTTATATCGCAACCATTCTTCATAGGGGACTTTAATAGGAATATAATGTCAGCTTTTAAAAAAAACCTTTAAATCGAGTTACAGTGTGAAACAGTTGGTATTCGTACATTATTATTTGATTTGCACAAAGAGGGTAAAAACAGCAACTGTCATAGTTGTACATTGATTTAACCAATTTCAAAGGCTTTTGTTCTTTAGTTGATAGGAGATCCTCAGCTTTGTGTACATGTCCTTATACGTTACCATGTTTAGGGGTTCATGACTGAGCCTTTAAATATCTCTAATAAATTACCTGGGGCAAAAGTTTCTACCTTGCCATTAACAAGCCATTGCCTTGTTTTCTTTGTTTTTTTCAGTGTTTGTGGGCTACCTCTGCATAGTACTTCTCATGCTTCTCCTGCTTATCTTCTGGATAGCACCAGCTCATGGACCCACTAATATTATGGTTTACATCAGTATTTGCTCACTGTTGGGTAGTTTCACTGTGCCCAGCACAAAAGGCATTGGGCTGGCTGCTCAAGATATCTTCCACAATAATCCATCAAGTCAAAGAGCCTTGTACCTCTGTTTGGTTCTTCTGGCAGTGTTAGGATGTAGCATCATCATTCAGTTCAAGTATATCAATAAGGCACTGGAATGTTTTGACTCATCTGTGTTTGGTGCCATCTACTACGTCGTGTTCACCACTTTAGTCCTGCTGGCCTCAGCCATCCTTTTTAGGGAGTGGAGTAATGTGGGAGTGGTAGATTTCTTGGGGATGGCTTGTGGATTCATCACTGTATCTATTGGAATTGTTCTTATACAAGTCTTCAAGGAGTTCAACTTCAATATTGGGGATTTGAATAAACCTAATGTGAAGACAGATTAAAAACATATTTGAAGGGAACTGGATGGCTCAGGGAATGATACAGAGCCTTCCATTTCTAGGTCACTGATTCCAATATGACTGAGATTGGCAGACGTTACCCTCAGAGAGTGGTAGCTTGTGTAATATGAATTGGTGGCCTTCATCCAGTTTTAATGGACAGTTGTCCACATACCCAAAATCACCATAATAAGTTGACATTAATTGGTATCATTGCTGACTGTCTCAACAGGAAGGCTAAGGAATGAATCCGCATAGAGACTGATGTATCTCCTTGCCCCTAAAAGGTGGTCCATCCAGAAAAGGTTTGATGACATTCTGACAGGCCAGTGTAGGAAATCTTTACATTAGACTGCCTATGATGTCCTTGTTCTGTGGACAGAGAACATCAGTTTCCAATGCACTCAGTCTGGCACCTTTCATGAATAGTTTATGCCCTAAAAAAAATTGTAAGCAAATGGAACAATTCTGTTAATTTCCTTAAAACAGCAATATGTTCACAGTCCAGGCTGTGAATTGTGAAACAAATGTTGATTTGAATTGTGGTCTACAGATTTGTCCTTTGTACAGTAACTGCCTCCGCAATTTGGACTGACACAGGTGAATGCACTGAGGAGTTCTAAATTAAGTCATTGGTATAGAGTAGTGCATCTAACCCTTAAAATCTTTCACTACTTACTTACCAACTGAAACTAGCTCATAGATCCAGCTGGAACTAGCATCCAGATTACAGGTATACATTTTATTCATAACTCTTTTAAGTGCATTAAGACATACAGCATTCATCCAAGAGCTTTTCACGGTTAATGGACAGGAAGAGCGTGAAGGACGTGGAAGTGATGCACAGTCTTGCTGTATATATGGTGGGTTATCCAGTGCCTTTGTAATCTAAAAATATCATTTAATTTGAATGTTTGTTTCTGAGAGCTTGTAACAGGTTAGAAAAATCCAGTTTTGTTGTCTGTAATATTTGACTGTACTCAAATTATAAGCATGTAAAGGAGACAGAAAGGTCAGAATATTTTTGGAAAGGTTTACAAGCCTGAAGTCAATGCTGAGATGCTTTGGTGGCTTCTGCGAACGTCTATAATCATAATGAGAAGTAATTGGTAAGAGGTCTACTTACAGCAATCCAGTATATGTAGAATCCAGTTATACCACAGAATATAGGAATTTATTTAATAAGTAGCTAATTGACAAAATTGTTCTTCAGAACAGGATAATGAGTAAATGGACTTATATGTCACTAGATTGCCAATTATGAAATCAGGCTGTGAACTGGCACTGGTATGAGCAAAAACTTTTTGTGAGATGCACAGGTGTGAGATTTCTTGATTAACTCAGAAGAAGGATGGGTAAGATTAAGGTCTTTAGAAAGGTGGAGTTGAGTAACCCAGTACACACGCATTCAGATCCAGTATTTCACAGCTGTGTTGTAGTTCAGCAGCAGTATTTTAAAGGCTTGTGCAAGTGTCCAAATTCTTTCTCAGTTCAAAGTGAACATGACTGTCATATCTCATCCTAGTCCTTATTTGGCCAAGTATGTTTGCTTATTTAAGTTTTTATTGATTAAAAAGTTCCTATCCTCGTATGTTAGGTGCTTATGCAAATTTTAAAATTATACAATCTCAAACCAACAAGATTACCCTGTCCCAAAGCAACCTCTTTCCACATCTCAAAACCAAGTTATGATAAGCAGTCTCTATGCAGGGGAAGACTGAAATAGCAGATGTATTCTTTGGTCTTCCTATCATCCTTGGAGCTGATACATTTCTGCAGGAATTCTCTTCTCTCCAGCTCCTCCTCCTCCATCTTCTGAACCTCTTGAAATGGAGATGCCAAAAGCCAGCACATATGGAGAAAAGCTTTTCAAGTGGCCTTGCATGTCATGTATACCTACAGCCTTTTACATCATGAATGATAAATAATGAAAAATTTTATTTTTGTTACTCTTCAGAAAATAGCAGTGTTTTTTTATTTCCTGTCTCTAACTGGATCTGGCTCAATTCTAACTTTAAAAGTGTATTGACGTTGTGTGTATTGTCACTGTTGATGGGATTCTTTCTCCCCTTCCCCTCATCCCAGACCTCTTATCTTTTCTAGGTCTTTTCATGTTACTTCTCTGGTTTAAAAACAATTGCACTGTTGAAGTGAACTGTCAACTCTTCTCTCTTCCTCCCGCAAGGCAAGGGAGCACCTTTTGAATAATACTTATGAGTTCCATCGTCTCAGGGAGAAAATAATTGTCTCCTGAGCTTTGGTCTTCTGCCCACTGGGTCCACCTTTTTCACATTGCTTCATAAATTATTTATATCAATAGCCAAAAGCCAGCTTACTTAAATTCTGATTCCAAAGCAGAAATGACAGAGGCTATACATAAAAAGTGTCGTAAAGTAGACTGATTATATTGATGGGATGCATTAAAATATATTTATTCCCACGGTGAAAGGAGTTTCATAGTTTCTGTGGCTTCTGTTAAATTTATCAGACATATTTACATATTCAGTGCTCTTAATCTGTTGAAGTAGATAGATTTTGAGAACTATTAGCCATTCAAAATATGAAGGATTGACATGTGTAGGCACCATTATCATTAGTAGGGGTTACCCACATAAATCCCCCAAACATCCAACAGAAGAATAGAACTGTTTTTGATACAACCAAAAAATGTTTTTTTCTTAAATCCCAAATATCTGTGTATAAAAAGCAAAATGTCTAAAGAAGATAGCTGTTGTACTAATTATCCAGGATACTGTATATGTAAATAAAGCCTATTAATTAGTCACTTGAAACTAATATGAATAAGAATGTCATATACACTTTGACAAGTGATGCTTCCTAATAATAATTTTGGTTTATACTGACTGTATATGTATTTTTCTGAAGTAACTAGCACTGACAGTGAAAGCACTGGATTTTGTTTGTTAAAATAATGGAAGCTGTAAGCTTTACTTTTCCTTTTTATTTTAAAATAAGAGGCTTTTTTATTACAAGAATGATTTAAAGAAAATAAATACAGGGACCTCAAACTGCAATGCACTGAAAGTAGAAATGTACCACTCTCACCTTCTTACTTAAACATAGGACATTGTAATACTTCCTATACTGTCCTGAGAGAGTGTAATCTACAGAACTGCTGAAGTTTATTATTGAAACAAATTTATATCTAATTATACTTAACTTCCTGCCTTCAAGGAGATTAGTCTTTGTAATTAACTCTTTGGGGCCAGGGAATATGGGGTTTAAGTGCTACAGAACATGTTAATGCATGTAGCATTTGCACTAATAATGTTAGGAGCTCCAGAACTCTTAGTGCCAAAGTATTTCATACAGCAGTGTTGAAACTGAAAGATTCCAAAGGGTGAAAATTAGGAAATGGAAAGTCCAGAATACTTTTCAAAGTTGGGGAAATGTTTTTAAAGAATTAAGATTTTTTTATTTTTTCTGTTCAGATGGTTTGCACTTTGCAGGGGAAAAAATGTTATACAGAAGGGATAATCTTGAGTTATTTTTTAAATGAGAGAACTCTTTTTTTGTTTTTTGTTTGTGTATGTTTTAAATCAATTTTAATGGAATGTGGAAAATAGGGATGGGAACAAATATGCATTGTCAGAGGTTTGGTTACTTAAATACTATTGCAATATAGTTACTACAGGTGAAATGAAAATGGACTATTTTAGCTTCCAAATAATGTGTATATAGATTTGTTAATGGCTTACAAGTTTAGCTTATTATCTTTGCTTTTTAAAAATAGATATAGGCATGTTGTATTTGCCTTGTGTAAATTATAAAAGGCTATTTATTAAGGTTTCTGATAACTAACCTATTTATTAATCTGTAATATTTTAAAATAAATGACTAATTTCTAGCTCAATGCTTGTTTGTGACTTTCCTGCTCTGCTTTTTATCATAAAGAAAATATTCTGTGTTTCACACAGGCTTAGCCACCACAGGACCTAGTCCTGATGCATGAACCAAAATTATTTCATTTGCTCATCCACAAAACTTGGAGTCCTGCCTTGAATAGTGGTAAATGTGCTGTTCACATGTACATTTATAGAAGAAGAGTCATGCGAATGATGACTGAATTAAGCACACAGTGACAAGAAGGGGTCAAAGCTTTAATATGTTAATACCATTGCAGTTTGTTTACAGATGAACTGAGCATTTTTCTTAAGCTATAAATACCTGTCAGGGCTTGAAGTCCTTTGCAAACTCTGTATCTCAAATGTCATTACTTACTCTGTCCATACATTTCTATATTTTGGGTAGTTGTTTAGCAGAGTACACCTCTAACCCCATTGCTAAATAAATCTCAGCAAGTGAGAGTAGAAACCACTTGGAAAATTATGCAGGTTGCCCATCAAATTCTGCCTTCAATTGGACCCAGTGCTATAGTGAAATTGGCAACATTTTGAGAGTCGCCATTATGCTATCATGTCTGACGGTGTAGGCTAACAAAAGTGTGAATATCAAGGATGTCTTTCTGAGTGCAGGATTTATGAGCAGGAATGATTAATGTTGTGTTAGCTTCTTTACCTGTGTTGAAGGGGTTATGCCATTGCTACTTCAAATTGGAGTTGGATTAATTTTAAAAAGGAAAAAAGGTGTCTGTCAAAGATATTTTGTGGGTAGTGAATAACAATTAGTGTCAATACACCCAGGCTCTATTTTATATTCAAAGGTAGCAGTGATCATTCAAATGTGATCAGATGTAAAGTCTAAAAAATTATACAGGCTGACACTTCTCTTCCCACATGCATGGTCACTGAACCTTTTGAATAGGAAATAAGATGCAGGATATGTACTTTAGGGATGTTGATATTAGTAAAATTTAGACCTGAAGCAGCTCCACCAGTGCACCAGTAGTGGAAGCTTTAATATAGAAATGGAGAACACATTTTATGTAGCACTGTGTTAAAACCAGCTGAGACGATAGCTCATCTCAATTGATTAGATTCTGCCTGTTGGTATGCATACTTCCACCTTTTCATGTTCTCTGTATGTATAAATGTCCCCTGTTTGTGTGTTCCATTCTATGCATCCGAAGAAGTGAGCTGCAGCTCACGAAAGCTCATGCTAAAATAAATTTGTTAGTCTTTAAGGTGCCACAAGTACTCCTGTTCTTATTATTGTTTTAGTGAACTCAGAAACCCAGATTCTTTGCTGTGCTCCGTTTACTAAGTGCAATAGAGGGAGGCTCCCTGATTCTAGGTTCCATTTTTTTTTGCCAGCTAGAGCGCTTACTGAATTTAGAATATTTTAGATGTTTTAAAACCGTTTCAGCTGGTAAGTCACCCAAGAGACTATGCACCACCTGAGGATATCTGCCCTCTCCCCACCACAGTACAATCCCTTTCCCAGGTTCTCTCTGAGTGGGAAGTATGACTTATGAAACAGCTTATACGACTGTGTGAATGGGACTCTCAGCTTAAGGAGAGTACCCAGCTGTAGAGATGTGAGCTGCTTCTACCTGTTTTGCACTGCCTGAACTGTGCAAAGGGACCAAAATAGGCCAGAGAATCTAACCCAGAATTCCTAAGGATTTTGGCCCCAGTCCTGCAAAGGAGTCGGTCCCTGCAGACCTTCAATGTGAAATTCAATGAGACACTTGAATCACTTTGCTGACTGGGTCTAAATGAGAAGTTACACTGCAAAAATGGATTAGATTAGATGGGTCACCATCATCCTAACATTTGGGATTCACTCCATGTGGCAGCTAGTATTTCTGAAACGTGGTTGAAATGTTATGTAACGAAACCGGCTATGAATTATTCAGAGATACTTTGAACACTTCATGTTACAGAGCAAAGTCTTGGGCTTTGAGATAATGATTCATGATGAAACGTGGGCTAGGCTAAACTTTCATGTTTTTGTCTGAAAAAAGGTTAAATTTTTTTTGGACAGAGGCAGCAATCGAGATTACATGAACAAAAGGAGCAGCTAAAAACTCACAAAGTTCCTTGAAGAAATTACAATACTTGAAGTAATCTATTTAATATTTTACATGTATTTATTCATTGTTCCCTTTAATAATGTTCGTAGAGGTTTCTTAAAAGGCTTTTTTTGGCGGGGGCGGGGCTTGTATTTTTGTGGAGTGTATGGGGAAAAAGTTGCTATAATGGGCACCTCTAGAGCTGAAGTCTAGTGCTAAGTAGACTATATGCATTTAATCAGTCTTACATTATACCGATTTTACTATCGTATTAAACTATATTTAATTTTTAAAATATATAATATATTCAGTATTTCCAAAGGGCATGATAATGAACAGGAATTGCAAACCTTTGCTCAAATAATAGAAAGTTTTAAATCATACATTTTTGAGGCTGAGGATGCAACTTCTGGTTTTGTACTTATTTCCCCATGTCTATCTAGTTTCTCTGCTGAGTTGATTGAGGGTCAAAGAAAGATGTGTCCAAGATTAGACTAGCTCAATCAGTTTTAGGATCCAACAGGCTCCAAATTTCTTTAACACTTAAAACACTGAGCTTTCTCAGATGTTATGCATTTATACACATCTTCCATATTGCACCATTTTGCACAGTATATTTTATATTTTAGTTTAATCTATTTTAGCACTGGACACAAGACTATTGAGGCATGAAAGTACCCCTTTTTAAACAAAGTTGTACAAAATTCAGGCCTCTACATATTTGCTTACTTGGGCAATAGTTCTTACAAGCACGTACATTTAATGTTATGATTTTTACATCAGTTTTAATCTTGTATCCACAAGATAAAATGCAATGGGGAGTAAAATAGGCCTAGAATTTTAAAAACAACAATTGATCCTCAGTATGCTATAGAGACTGTCTGGTACAGGGAGGGGCCATTTTTGTCTAGTAATGTTAAGATTGAATTAAATGAGCAGTCACTTGGTGAGGAAATACAGTGAGCTGCCTCAGAGAAAACAAAGATTCTCTGTTATTTGAAAAATAAAAAAGCAAGCCACATGCAACCATTTATGAAGAAGAGCAACAAGGAGCCAAGTTGACCTATGAGAGAGGTTGGAAAGACAAGACTGGCAGCAAGGCACAGAGGCTAAACAGAATCTACCCCCATCAGAAAAGGTAACAATCATGCACCCTGCTTTCTCCAATATGCACACAGTCCTCTTACACATTCAAAGGCTGTCCTGCAGTTTAAGTTTTAGAGCATCGCAGAGAAATATTGTAGTCTTGTCCAAAAAAAACCCCAAAAAACCCCACCCCTGGGTCCTAAGACTGAGCTGTTAAAGTTGGGTATATCACTCTTATGTGAGGTTGAGAAATCGTCTCAACTAGTCAGAGTATAAAATATACCCGAGACTTTAATAAAAAATAATACTTGTAGTGCATACGGGAAAATATATTTTGACCACAGGAAAGTATAAAGTAATAAGGAAAAAAAGTGGGAAAAGGGAAGATAAGTTACAGAAAATATTTAACCTCCTATTTATCTATCTATTTGAAAAGTAAAGGACAATGCAATTTATCCCATAGTATAACACATTTTTTCCCTTAAAGATTGAAAATCTTTCATTGCTGTTTGTCAGATTTTATGTTAAATTTAAGAAAAGGGAGGCTGGGGCTGACATGGATAGCTACTTTGGGACTGTGCCTGGGTGGGAGAGGGCTTGGGGATAAATGGTTTGCCTATCTGCCTTGTTTAAACAAATAAAAACTAAGGTTGGCTCGGGAAAGTGGGTGTGAGCTGGTCAGGAAAGGAACAGGTAGCCACAGTACAATAACTGGCCTCCCCACCTTGTGCTCCTTTCTGTCCAGTTCATGATAGCACTAATTGGTTCTTGGAGGAAGCGAGGTCGTGCCCCCGCTCTGGTTCCTGGCACAGACTGGAGATCTAGCTTAGCTGGTGGCAGGAAATCAGGACCAGGCCCTCCCTTGCATCTGAGGGTGACAAGGTGGGGGAGTCAGGTAGGGTGACCAGACAGCAAGTGTGAAAAATCGGGAGGGGGTGGAGAGTAATAGGAGCCTATATAAGAAAAAGACCCCAAAATCGGGACTGTCCTTATAAAATCAGGACATCTGGTCACCCTAGAGGCACGTAGTATCGTTTATCGTCCTCACCGCAGTTGGGGACAGAGACAAGGTTGCACAGAGCAATTTTTCCACTAGGGTGACCAGATGTCCTGATTTTATAGGGACAGTCCTGATTTTTGGGTCTTTTTCTTATATAGGCTCCTATTACCCCCCAACCCCCTGTCCTGATTTTTCACACTTGCTGTCTGGTCACCCTATCTTCCACCCCTGGTGCGGCTGGAAAGTGCGTCTGGCTCTCACCTGCCGCAGTGGGTCCCCTAAGCGCTATTCCCTCCCCCACCTCGACTCTCCCACCTCGCAGCCTGGGCCCCACACAGGGTTAACCCTGGGCTCCCAGCCTGCAGATGGGCTTGGCCCCAGACAGAGCTTCTATATCGTGATGCCAACTTTTCCCAACCTAGCGCTAAAAATCTCCCCAAATCTGGTGAAAAATTCCCAGATAAAGTTTATTATTTCAAAATCTCAAAGGAAGGTAATTTGTACATAAGAATGGCCGTACCGGGTCAGACCAAAGGTCCATCTAGCCCAGTATCTGTCTACCGACAGTGGCCAATGCCAGGTGCCCCAGAGGGAGTGAATCTAACAGGCAATGATCAAGTGATCTCTCTCCTGCCATCCATCTCCATCCTCTGACAAACAGAGGCTAAGGACACCATTCCTTACCCATCCTGGCTAATAGCCATTTATGGAGAACCACCATGAATTTATCCAGTTCTCTTTTAAACGCTGTTATAGTCCTAGCCTTCACAACCTCCTCAGGTAAGGAGTTCCACAAGTTGACTGTGCGCTGCGTGAAGAACTTCCTTTTATTTGTTTTAAACCTGCTACCCATTAATTTCATTTGGTGGCCCTTAGTTCTTGTATTATGGGAACAAGTAAATAACTTTTCCTTATCCACTTTCTCCACATCACTCATGATTTTATATACCTCTATCATATCCCCCCTCAGTCTCCTCTTTTCCAAGCTGAAGAGTCATAGCCCATATCTTTCCTCATATGGGACCCTCTCCAAACCCCTAATCATTTTAGTTGCCCTTTTCTGAACCTTTTCTAGTGCCAGTATATCTTTTTTGAGGTGAGGAGACCACATCTGTACACAGTATTCGAGATGTGGGCGTAGCATGGATTTATATAAGGGCAATAATATATTCTCAGTCTTATTCTCTATCCCCTTTTTAATGATTCCTAACATCCTGTTTGCTTTTCTGACCGCCTCTGCACACTGCGTGGACATCTACAAAGAACTATCCACGATGACTCCCAAGATCTTTTTCCTGACTCGTTGTAGCTAAATTAGCCCCCATCATATTGTATGTATAGTTGGGGTTATTTTTTCCAATGTGCATTACTTTACATTTATCCACATTAAATTTCATTTGCCATTTTGTTGCCCAATCACTTAGTTTTGTGAGATCTTTTTGAAGTTCTTCACAGTCTGCTTTGGTCTTAACTATCTTGAGCAGTTTAGTATCATCTGCAAACTTTGCCACCTCACTGTTTACCCCTTTCTCCAGATCATTTTATGAATAAATTGAATAGGATTGGTCCTAGGACTGACCCTTGGGGAACACCACTAATTACCCCTCTCCATTCTGAGAATTTACCATTAATTCCTACCCTTTGTTCCCTGTCTTTTAACCAGTTCTCAATCCATGAAAGGACCTTCCCTTTTATCCCATGACAGCTTAATTTACATAACAGCCTTTGGTGAGGGACCTTGTCAAAGGCTTTCTGGAAATCTAAGTACACTATGTCCACCGGATCTCCCTTGTCCACATGTTTGTTGACCCCTTCAAAGAACTCTAATAGATTAGTAAGACACAATTTCCCTTTACAGAAACTATGTTGACTATTGCTCAACAGTTTGTTTTTCTATGTGTTTGACAATTTTATTCTTAACTATGGTTTCAACTAATTTGCCCGGTACCGACGTTAGACTTACCAGTCTGTAATTGCCGGGATCACTTCTAGAGCCCTTTTAAAATATTGGCGTTACATTAGCTAACTTCCAGTCATTGGGTACCGAAGCTGATTTAAAGGACAGGTTACAAACCTTAGTTAATAGTTCTGCAACTTCACATTTGAGTTCTTTCAGAACTCTTGGGTGAATGCCATCTGGTCCCAGTGACTTGTTAATGTTGAGTTTATCAATTAATTCCAAAACCTCCTCTAGTGACACTTCAATCTGTGACAGTTCCTCAGATTTGTCACCTACAAAAGCCAGCTCAGGTTTGGGAATCTCCCTAACATCCTCAGCCGTGAAGACTGAAGCAAAGAATCCATTTAGTTGCTCCGCAATGACTTTATCGTCTTTAAGCGCTCCTTTTGTATCTCAATCATCAAGGGGCCCCACTGGTTGTTTAGCAGGCTTCCTGCTTCTGATGTACTTAAAAAACATTTTATTACCTTTAGAGTTTTTGGCTAGCCGTTCTTCAAACTCCTCTTTGGCTTTTCTTATTACACTCTTGCACTTAATTTGGCAGTGTTTATGCTCCTTTCTTTTTGCCTCACTAGGATTTGACTTCCATTTTTTAAAGGAAGTCTTTTTTATCTCTCACTGCTTCTTTTACATGGTTAGTAAGCCACGGTAGCTCTTTTTTTAGTTCTTTTACTGTGTTTCTTAATTTGGGGTATACATTGAAGTTGGGCCTCTATTATGGTGTCTTTAAAAAGCGCTCATGCAGCTTGCAGGGATTTCACTTTAGTCACTGTACCTTTTAACTTCTGTTTAACTAACCCCCTCATTTTTGCAAAGTTCCCCCTTTTGAAATTAAATGCCACAGTGTTGGGCTGTTGAGATGTTCTTCCCACCACAGGGATGTTGAATGCTATTGTCAGGGCCGGCGTTTCCATTAGGCGACCCTAGGCGGTCGCCTAGGGCGCCAGGATTCGGGGGGCGGCATTTTGTGCACTCCCCACAGGCGCACGGGAGCTTCCGGTTCCGCTCCTGTCGCACCGCCGAAGAAGAACCTTCTGCCAACGTGCCGCGGAAAACAGCGGCAGGCAATTGAGCAGCTCAATGACTGCTGCTGTCGCCTGCGGCATTTCGGCGGAGGGTCCTTCTTCGGCGGCGTGATGGGAGCAGAACCAAAAGCTCCCGCGCGCCCTGTGGGGAGTGCACAAAATGCCACCCCCCGAATTCTGCCTAAGGTGCCAGAAACCCTGGCGTTGCTCCTGGCTATTGTATTATGGTCACTATTTCCAAGCGGTCCTGCTATAGTTACCTCTTGGACCAGCTCCACTAAGGATTAAATCTAGAGTTGCCTCTCCCCTTGTGGGTTCCTGTACCAGCTGCTCCATGAAGCAGTCATTTAAAGTATCGAGAAATTTTATCTCTGCATTTCGTCCTGAAGTGAAATGTTCCCAGTCAATATGAGGATAATTGAAATCCCTTACTATTATTGGGTTCTTAATTTTGATAGCCTCTCTAATTTCCCTTAGCATTTCATCATCACTATTACTGTCCTGGTCAGGTGATCGATAATAGATCCCTAATGTATATTTTTATTAGAGCATGACATTTCTATCCATAGAGATTCTATGGAACATGTGGATTCGCTTAAGATTTTTACTTCATTATGTGTTTTTAAGAACTATATAATATATACTATATCAAAATTATTCATTTATTCATTCATTTATTATTTTTATATGTATAGACATGTTTTTCAATTTTAAACTTGTTACTTATACAGTAAATAAAATATTTAACACACAAGTAGGATTGAAATGATAGAAAACAATGTATTTTACACAAATTTCACTATTTTAAAAAAAGTATTAATAAGTACAGCATGTGCCCTGCAGTGTACTGTACATCAAAAAATAAAAAGTAAACATATGTTTATAAAATAAGATAAAAAAGCAAACAAAGAACAAATAACACTTTTACATAATTTTCCTTATTATAATCTGAGTTTTATCCATTTTCTGACTCATGGTCTGAGTCGTCACTAGAAACATCATTACCATCATTAATATTTTTAATAGTTTTATCACTGTCATTTTTACTGTACATATTTTTACAATGTAAATACAAGTGCTTAATAGTAATTACAAAATTAGAACATTTCTCTTGCTTTGCTTTCAAAGTTGACCTTATAACTACACTAGAATTGAGTGTTTTGGTTGTCATACGGTTTCTTTTTATGGTTTTTATGTCAGTTACCATGGAAAAAATTCTTTCACATGCTGCATTTGAATGTGGTAATGTGAAAACCTTTTTAGCCAGTTCAGATATATTTGCAAACATGAATTGACCTGAATAATCTAAATTCATTAACTTTCAATTTTTCTACACGTTCCTCAGTCTCAGTTTGCACCAAAACATTGCTAACTATAGCAGTACATTTCTTTCTTTAATGTTACAGCCTCAGCAATTTTGGAATCAGGGAAACATTTTTTAACTACTTCAGTCAAGTGTTCTACAGATTGAATACTGACGTGTTCAGCAAAATAACAAGCCATTCTAATCTCTGCATTTTTAACTTGCTCTTCAAATGTTTGTGCTTTTATAATTTTACAATCTTGTTTATTAAACATCTCAATTTTCTTTGTATTAGATACTGTCTCAACCTTTTGTTTGTCTTTTACCATTTGCGTGCTTATCTAACTCACTAGTACCTTCCTGGATTTTTACATCACAACATTTGCAATAAGCTAAAAAACAATTGTTTTCTACTTTCTGCAGCCAGTCTTTGTATTTACCTTCTTGAAGCCATGAGTCTTGAAAGGCTTTTTTGAAAGTAGATGGCTTCTCTTTTGGTGGAAGTTCACCTCGAATCTTCAATACTCTGTCCGGGGTGCTATCCTGTTGTTTTTGTTTCAATGTGGATGGATCTTTGTCTACTACTGCAGTTCTCTTCTCACCAGCCTTAGCTGTCTCTTTATTCATTTTTTATGATAGATAAAAAATGTGAAGAGATCTCTGAAATAATGGAATATGATAATTAGTATAATGTATATTTCAATTTATAGTTAAATCAAAGAAGGGAACACATTATATATTACCTAACACAGTAGGTGAAGATATTTAATATTTGCCTGGAGGAAGGTGCTGTTACAAGTTTAAGAACAGCCAAATGCTCTGGTCCACATTCTCTGTGCAACTGCAAGCACAAAATCCAAAATTGTAGAGATTTAATGACAGATCAAGAAACTAATCATAATCAGTAAGTATTAAAATATATTTAATTGTTGGAAGAAACTTTACCTAGAAGATAAATTTGATAACCAGCTCCTCATTACCTGCCAGCCAGCCGTTGCTGGGGTTGGTTTGTTGTGCGTACTTGTCACTACTGTCTTTTTTTTTTCTTTTCATAGACCATTATGATTGGAAGGGCCCTTAGGTAGTCGTTTAGTCCAACCCCCTGCTCAAAGTAGGACCAATTCCTAGACAGATTTTTTACCCCCATTCTCTAAGTGGCCCCCTTCAAGGATTGAACTCACAACCCTGGGTTTAGCAGACCAATGCTCAAACCACTGAGCTATCCCTATGTTGAAGCTCATCAATCTGAGAGCCACACAGCCACATGGCAAATATTCACCAACTGAACGCATTTTGAGGGAAATTTAAAAAGCGCAAATATTTTACTTGTTATGAAAACTTCCCAGGATGTGTGAGAGTTGGAAAGTCTTTTACTTTTTATGAAATTTTCCCAGGATTATTTAGGCTTTGAATGAAAATTCCCAATTTGAAACATTTTACTCAAAAATTCCCAGATTTTGGGAAATTTCCCAGGCTCTAGAGGCACAGGCCCCACACAGGGGAGGGGGGGGCGGCTGCTGGAGGGGGCGCGCGGCCAGCGCCCCCGCCCACCCGCGTTCACGGAGCGGTCACGTGGGCGGCGCCCCTGGGGCGGGGCCGCTGCTGCCTCGTCCCCGCGCTGGCCCCGCCCCTTCCGCCGGCTGTGACGGCCCGCGGCGGCGAGGGCTGGAAGAGCGAGTCGCGACTGGGCGCCGGGTTCTCCATGGCGGCGGAGCGGGCCGGGACCAGCCCCAGCTTCCCTCCTCCCGCGCCGGGCCACGGCCAGGGCCGCCCCTCGGCGGGGATGTGAGGAGCCGCCGCAGGTGAGCGGGGGGGGGACTCGCGGCCGGGGTGGGGGCCGCGCCCTCCCCTCAGCCCCTGGGCGGGGCCATGCGCGCGGGGACCCGCTGCGCGGGGGGGGGGCGGGTAGTTCAGGTCTGGCCTGGGAACGAGGCTGGTCCCCGACCCCGCCCCGCACATCGGTTATTATCGGAGGAGGCGGGGCGGGGGCACGCGCCGAGTGGCGCAGGGAGCCCGGGCCTGGGGCCTCCCAGACCAACACCCCCCCCCCCCGCCGCGCGCTCACGCCTGGTACCGAGCGACCCGGAGCCGCTGTTCAGGTGACACGCGGGGCGGGGGGGGGCACCGCTCTCGAGCTGCCCCCGCCGCTCCGCGGGTCGCCCCGGTGCTGGGCCGCCCCCCCCCCTCCCCTCCCCTCCCCTCGCGGCGGCGAGCGCGCTAAGCCAGTCGGGCCGGGCCCTGGTCCCCGCAACCCGCCCGCACCGGCGCTGGTGCCGCGGAGCCCAGGGCGGCGGCTGCGGGACCTTTGTAGGCGACAAGCCGCCAGCGCAGGGGAGGTCACCGGGGCGGGGGCTCGTCTGTGCCGCCGCCGCCCGCGCTGGTTCCCGTCGGTCCGAAATTGTGGCGCTCTCGGTCGTGCCCGGGGAGCCCCGGCAGCGGCTCTGTCCGGTTGCTGCTGGCGGCAGCAGCCGCCGAATTAGCACGTTCCAGGCCGGTCGCTCTGCCCGAGCCCTTTTCTCGCCCCTTCGGGAAGCAATTTCCTAAACTTCAGTGCGCGCTGAATACTCACCATTTACTGCCGGATCGCGCTTTCCATTGCTAGCAGCTTCCGCTTCCATTTACAATTCTCCCTGTCCGTGTGGCCCCATTGCCCCCCAGACATTACCCTAAAACCTTTTCCCAGGTCTGTTTATACCTCTGGGTCTCAAACTTTTGTACTGGGACCCCTTTCACATAGCAAGCCTCTGAGTGCGACCCCCCCCTTATAAATTAAAAGCACTTTTTAATGTATTTAACACCATTATAAATGCTGGATGGAAAATGGGGTTTGTGGTCGGTGGAGGCTGACTGCTCGCAACCCCCCTTGTAATAACTTCGCTACCCCGAGGGATGCGATCCCCAGTTTGAGAACCCTTGGTTTATACTTTGTCATTTCCCCTCTTTATCTGAAACCATTTATCCAAGTGTCTTAGATGTGCATAAAGGCCTTATCTTGTGCGTTTTAACTCACCTAAGTTAAGAACACACCTTTTTTCCCTAGAGACAGTGCAGCCAGTGTGCTAGGCACTACACAAATATATAGGCAGATGTGAGACCTGCCTTGACTAGCTTATACTTAATTTTATAGGTAGAAAAAGGGCATCCTTAAACTAGTCACCTGAACTTCTACTTTTTCTCATTCAAATACTCCTATAACATATTCTCTGTTCTTTTTTAAGTAGCTACCATGTAAAATGTAGCGTTCTCTGATTTTTTTTGTAACTTCCTGTGATGTTGAACATTTCTAAAGCTACTGTAGTAGCCAAGCCACAAAACCTGGAGTGTTTTCTGCGCCACTGTGTATGCACAGAATGCATATCCCATGCAGATTTCTGTGCTTCCCTGAAGAAAAAATACTTTCTGATGGGGGAAGCAAAGAGAAGCTGCAAGAGCAGTCATGCTCCCCTACCCAGCAGCATAGGAAAGTTGTTTTGGGTGCAGCCAGTGGAGAGTTAAGTCACTGCAGGTGGAGCGGGGCTGGGGATGCTCTGGCTGGGGCTGCACACCCCCTATACCCATACTCCACCAGCCTCATCTCCTGCATCCAGAGTCCTGCCGAGCCCCAGACCCACCCTGACTGGTGGCACCCATCCTGCGCTGGACTCAGCGGCTGGTCCCACTTGGGTTTGGGGGAGGAGTGCACTTGACCTGCACAGAGCGGCTGGGTCAGGGTCAGACTCACTCCCAGAAACGTCCTCCAGCTCTGTATCTCCCCTCTCCCCCCTGCTTCCATTGCTCCTCAGCCGCAGAGGGTAGGGGATCACTGTACGGGGAGCTGCTCCCCTGTCCGCCCAACTGCCGTGTATCCAGCCCCTTCCGTCCCCCTCACCATACCCCCACCCACCCAGAGCACCCCACACACTGATGAGCACCATCACCTATGCACCTGGACCACTACATAGCCACCTGCATCTGGATCCCCCGACTCCACTGAGCCCCAACTAGCTGCGCCTGGACTCCTACCCCATCAAGCCCCAGCACCCTCCACAGAGTTCTATAGCCCCTGTGCATCTAGATCCCTCCACTGAGCTGCCCCCACCCAGATTGCTCCACATAGAACCCTCTCCCCTCACTCCTGGACCCCTCCACACTTAGGTCCTGGCAGGCTGAGTCTGCCCGCCCGCCCACACCTGGTGTGCCTGGCGTGGGGCTGCTAGCCCTGGTGAGTTACTTCGCCTGCTACTCCTGAGAGAATTCTGCATCAAAAAAATAAAAATTCTGCACATGATATTTTTTTAATTCTGCAAATTTTATTTGTCAATAAATAAATATGGAGGCTCCAACGTGGCAGTAGGGAGCACAGGCCACTGGCTGCACAGAGGTTGGAGATCATCCTGCAGCCCTCCCCCTGGGACATAGACCTCTGGACATAGACCCAGCCCTTGTGTCAGGGTCAGGTGTAGCCTCAGCGCCAAGTTAGGGGAAAGCGGGGGGAGGGTTGTTACTGACAAAATTTGCAGAATTTTAAAATATTGTTTGCAGATTTATTTATTTATTTTATTTTTGCACAATTCCCTCAGGAGTAGAGTGTGCAGCTGTGATAGACTGCTGCTGTAAAAACGTGGCTTTCTGCTCCATTTGGGACATGGGGGCTTTCAAAAGCATGTCAGTTGCAGCTTTAAGTTTTTGTTAATAAAAAACTTAAACTGCTAGGCAATTGTTTTAAGAAGTGTGAAAGATCTACTTAAAGGTGTTTACACTAACAGGTAGATTTAAAATCCAGCTTTAACACAGCTGTTGCTTTAAGTATCTCTGTACTAGTCCTTCATTACATCATTGTTATAGTTTAATTGCTTTTTAGTTTAGTTACCTGACATAATAGGTGGATATTATGTGCACTATTGAATTTTATGGCTAATATGCTTTTTTATAGATCTCTTGTGACTGTAGTCTTTGTTGGTTTCATGCTATGCTGCAGCTGTCCTTCTTTAGAGGCATCTGTATCTCACACTAAAGAAGAGAAGGGGCATGAATGGACAAAAGATGCTTGAGCTAGGGGGAGGCTTTAACTTAATAGTACTTGTATGTTAGGCTGTTAACAGTAAAATGTACCGTATTTTCCGGCGTATAAGACGACCCCCTAATTTTCCAGTTAAAACATAGGTTTTGGCCTATACTCGCCATATAAGACTACCCCCCCCTTCCGAGGCAACACCATTTAATAACATCAGATTTGATTTAAATAATTTTAATTAAAATGGTTTTGACTTACCGGTACTTAAAATCCTTCAAAATCCTCATCATGTTCATCCTCTGACATCATAAGTTCATCAAAGACTTACTTTGCCGTCGAGATCTGCAGGTAATTTTTGTGCAATTCTGGTCTTTTGCCTCAGTACCAGATTATGCCTTTCCAAGAACCTAGTACGCCAGGATACAGTGGCCTTAAATCCTTTGCTGTGATCTGGGTTAGATTTGGCCCACTGAAGTGCAAACATACGTATTTTGTTTTGTGTCACTACATAACCATTTTGACGATGCTCATGCACCATGTCTGTTATGTGCTTTTCAAGTTCTGACCAATGTGGGGTGCCTCTTCTTAATGCACACTTACTCCCTGGCATACTCTTTAATGCATCTTCATTTGCTTTCCAGTCTCGGGCCATCTTTTCTGTTACTCCATATTGACTTGCAGCAGCACAATTATGTTCCTTGGCAAAGTTTACAACTTTCAGCTTGAAACTGGCTTCAAATTTCCTTCTTCTTGCTGGAGCCATGATGGGGTCTTTTCTACCAGCCATTTGTTGTACACCCACTTACAGAACGTCCCTAATCTTTTAGGCCGCTGGATGTGTGGTAATACAGTACTGTAGCTTCGGCTACATACAGAACGTCCCTGTGCTGATACTGTATGTACCGTGCTGAGCCAATCCCGGCAAGCGGTGTATTCTATTAATGCATACAAAGCCTGCTTGGACTGGCAAAGGTTGTAATAGGCCGCCTCTCTGACTCAGCCAATCCGAGCAGGCTTTGTATGCATTAATAGAATGCACCGCTTGCCGGGATTGGCTCAGCGCGGTACATACAGTATCAGCACAGGGACGTTCTGTATGTAGCCGAAGCTACAGTACTGTATTAGGGCACATCCAGCGGGCTAAAAGGTAATAATAGGGACGTTCTGTATGTAGCCGAAGCTACAGTATGTTTATACCCGGCGTATAAGACGACCCCCGATTTTTTGGGGGTTGTTTTTTAGTATAAAAAGTCTTATACGCCGGAAAATACGGTATTGAGAATATTTGTTTATGGTGTTTTTGTTGGTTATTTTCATAGAGATTTCATTTATATGTTGTATAAATGTTTATTGTATAAATTAAAGTAAAGGCTTCCAGTATCAAAACTATATTATCACTGAAGCGCTTAATTTCCCATGTATCAGAGGGGTAGCTGTGTTAGTCTGGATCTGTTAAAGCAGCAGAGAGTCCTGTGGCACCTTCTGTTAGTCTGTAAGGTGCCACAGGACTTTTTGCTGCTTTTAATTTACCATGTAATGTGACATAGTAAAGAGGAGTATATTTCTTATTACTACTGCAAAGTATTTAAAAAATGCAATTATGTAGACTGACAGAGACTTGCTAAATAGGATGAAGTAGTACCTATAGTATATTTGACCTGTTACTCCTTTACTCCCCAGATGTTGTAGTGTGGTAGGTTTGCTTCATTTTGCTGCTACATAACAGAAAACAAAAGTCAATGATAAAAAGTGTTAAAAGATTTGCTCTTTCTTCTTTGTGAAGTGAAGTATCAATACTGTTCTTCAATGTCGTACTAATAAAAATAGTCTTGGAGACATGGTAAGAGTTGAGCAGGTCCAGGTAACATTACAAACACTTTTAGTGTCGTTTGGTACTTAGGATAAACTTCCTAGTATCGGCAGTTTTTTCAGAATGCACTGTTGTTGAATTTAAACATCATGGTGTCTGAATGAAAATCTCAGATTTTAGTCTTCATTATTATCTGGGAAAATCGAAATCTGTGAACAAAGGATGCAGGATTATTTTCTGAAATAATCTACAGATCTATAGTCTACAGAAATCCACAGGAAAGGTCTTAAAAATTCTGTTTTAAAATTGGTGCTTTGCTTCTTCCTGAAATCTGTAATCAGGCTGAAACAGGTGTGAACTTTTCTTAATTCATTTTAAAAGGGTCTTGATTCTGAAGGCATTCCTTGATTTTGGTGTTGTGGAGGATCCATTTACACACAATGCTTAAATCTTGGACTCCTTAACTATAATAGTTATTTTAGCAATATCTCAATATGATTAAGTTAAGAGTTTTATATAAGGAGTTCAGCACTAGAAAAAAAATAAATTTCAAGACATTTTATTGCTCAATAAAATGACATTTCAGCGTGGTACTTTTTTTAAAGAATAGTGTCAGCGTAGATTTTGGGCTAGCTTCCTTTTTCTTTCAATGTGGTCTGTTTGATTAGCAAAATGGAGGGTATATGGCATGTGAAGAAGTATCTATAGGATGCCAGAAAGGTAAGAGATCTGTAAGAAAACAGTCCAATTTTGAAATAAAAAATTGAATATGATTCAGTAGGTAGAAAGAATGAAATTTGTTTTTGTGCAGAGGCTCAAACAAAGGCATATGCACTGCTTAAATCTCACAATCTCTTTCAAAGGCTGAAGTGGGACATGTAGTCCATAAGTCTTGTACTGGCCATTTATTTATTGATTGGGGTTCACTCAATGTCAGTTTTTATGACCATTTTCTTAGGTAGAGCCACCTAAAATACATTTAAAATAATTTTAAATATATTAATACTTCAGAAACTTAATATTGAAATCTTTTAAGAAGCAAATATCTTTTCATTTTTTAAGTTTGTTTTATATCTGCTAAATTTGTGAAAACAAAAGTCAGTATATCTTTTTCAAATGAATCAGAATGGTAACAGCCACATGTTCATATAATGTTATGAGGACTTAATTGCATTCATTTTCAGGACTGATCTATACCTAAAACTTTGGTCCACCTACCTGTGTTGGTCAGGGCTGTGAAAAATTTCATGTCCTGTGCAATGTAGTTAGGTCGTCCTACCCCACAATGTAAATGCTGCTAGGTTGCCGGAAGAATTCTTCCATCAACCTCACTACAGCCTCTTCAGGGCATGGATTTACTACAGCAACAGAAAAAGTCTTTCCATTGTTGTAGTAAGTATCAACACTACAGCGACCTAACTCAGGCCAGGTCTACACTACAGACTTATGCTGGCATAGCTGGGTCAGTGAGATGGGATCCTTGACAGACATAGCTATGCCAGCAGAAGCCCCAGTGTAGACATAGTTATATGGTCAAAACTCTGCTTTTGCAGGTGTGTGGCTTGTTTCACTTATGGGGGATGGTTTTACTATATTGATGCAAAGCACAGCTTTGTCAGCATAGCTGCATCTACACTAAGAGTGCTTTGGCTTTGTTGGTATAGTATACCGGTATTCCTATACTGTAAAGTTCTCCAATGTAGATGTGGCCTCAAAAGTAGTAATATTTGACAGTTTAATAGCTTCTTTGTATGCTAGAGCTGTGTCACAACTCTTATAACATTTAGTATTTTCAGCATGGATTATTTTAGAATAAAGGAGACCCTGTCTAATTATTAATGTGGCTTTGTTTACATTCAGTGGCAAAACTGGGTAAGTTGGAACAATTCATTCTGCTCACAAATGGAAAGAGTACAGTCATCTCCATGAGCAGTGTTCCATTTGCAAACAGGATATAAAACTTGTCATTTTGGCTAAGTTAGTACCCTCTTGATATTGACTTACAACTGCCTAATTTTAAATGTAAAAAAGACTAGCTCCCTAATGTGCTTCATGAAATACCACCTTCATTTAGTGTTGACTGTGTAGAAAGTTTTAGTCACAATTGATTTTTAGCTGGTATTTCTATATTTAAAACACTACAGCGGTGCTGCTGCGGTGCTTCAGCTTAGGCATTGCCTCTGATGATGGGAGGACTTCTGCCATTGGCATAAGAAATCCACCTCCCCAACAGGTGGTAGCTTGGTCGACAGAAGAATTCTGTCAGTCTAGCACTGCCTACACTTACGTCGGCTTAACTACATCTCTCAGGAGTGTGGATTTTTCACACCCCTGAGAGCCAAAGCTAGGTTGACATAACTTTTCAGTGTAGACCAGCCCTTAGACCTGAACAGGTAAGCTTTTACCAAGTAAGGCCACTTCCTTTTCTCATTGCTTAACAAAGGAAACTTTTATGGTCATATCTGTAGGTAAACGTGCACAAGGTGAAAGGTTACATTGTCTTTTATTTTTTCCACCTTCTTTGCATATATTTCAAGTGCTATGCTGTGCACATCATTCTCACAAACTTATGTATTTTAATCAATATCGTCTCCACTTAACAAAAACCTGGTTTAGTTTGAAAATCTTTTTTTTTTTTTTGGTTGCGCTATTTGGATGCTTGCTGCTATGGCCTAATGGAGTAGGAATGTGAAATTGAACCATTACTATAAATGTTACTTAGTCACTTTGCTCATGTTGAAACAGGAAAGTGAAATTGGTAAGGTCTTTTGGAAATACCACTTTGCTACTCTGCTGGCACATTGAGAACAACAACTTGGAAGGCAAAGAGCTTCCTCACGGCTTACGTTGTCAGGTGTGGCCTATTCCTTTATTAGATTTTGAAGACAAATGAGTTTCTTGTCAAGTGACTGGTGCTCTTTCTTTCTTCTCAGAAGTTTTCCACAACGTTGTTTTCCCTCTATCCCCTTGCTCCCAAAAGAAATATCTTATTTTTTATGAGGGAGAGCATAGCTCCATTCTTTAAATTGATGTGAGAGCTGTTTCTTTGACATCAGTTGACTCGGACAGACTATGAGTAGATGCCTCCTAAAGGGTGATATACTGTTGTGTGGGTGCTATGGTTCCAAGCTCTTTATTCTACAAAAGTAAACTGATCGCTGAGTCACAACTTTATCGGTTCAGTGTCAAGCTGATTTTCCACAGTTGAGCAACAGCCAACTTTGTGAGAGTGAGTTAATTTCCTGTTGAATTGGGCCATACACTTAGTAAGAGAACACTTAGCAAATTTACAGCATTTGTGACCAAAACAATATCTTCTCCATGGTCTTCTGGCTTTTCCCCTTGTGTTCAGCATAATGACAGCACAAGTCACTGGGAGAAGACAGCTTTGTCCGTGTCCCTTTAACCAAGGCTGAGAGAGGTGTAGTTTCCAGAAGCTCTTTACTCTTCTCCTTTGAGGTTATGGGGATCTGTTTTTTCTGGGGATGCTGCATGAAATGACCCATAAACAGTAATCTTAATAAAACCAAGATTTATTAAAAACAGAATGAAAATGAAGTTTAAACAAAAATATTGGTTTGCTTAATGTATCTAGACTCTCATTTTGAATAAGCTAAACTATTTGTAGTTAGAGGAAAAAGGAAAAGTGAATAGCTTACATCCCTTGAAAGCAATCCCCTCTTTCTGACCGCTCAGCCTGCCAGCATCGTATTGCAGTCTACAGGGCAACTTCTCCTTTGTCCACCTAGACATATTTATTAAATCCCCTCCCCAGCTTTCCCAAACAGTTTTTTTTTTTTTTTTAAGACAAATGTACAAAGAGGAGTTAGCACCTTCTGGGAGATGGTCCATTGGAAAAGAAAAACCCTTCATGATGATCAGAGTTTTTCAAAGATTTAACTGCCTAGCTCAGATATTTCCTTTCATATCTCATGTCTTCACTGCAGAGTTAAAGTTATCTACAGTCAGGTACTTCTCACAAGTTAGCCTAGCTCAAGTGAGAATCAGTCACAGTGTGAAATAACACTCCAGCTTCTGTGTCCACAGTCGTGCTGCACTCACTCATACGCACCTAACACTGTTGGGGTATATCCCATAATTCTTTGCACTGGAATAAGCTGAACTGCTCTATGAATATTTTCCCAGTGGACTGTGGGAAAACCTGTCTGTTCTTTCTCAGCATGTGGTGGTGGAAAATTGGGGAAGGCACTGGAGGACTGTTGGCACTCAAGTGGCGTTTGCTTGCATCCACAATACAGAGTGGTCTTTTTTAGCAAAACTCAGCAGCTGCTAACTCAAGTTTTAACCTATAAAACATGATGAGCCAGAAAACTTGAGAGAAAAGGACTGTCACACTTGAGGTTAAGGTGGTACACAGGACTTGAATTGTAACTCAAGTGAACTTTGCAGTGAAGACAAGCCAACATACCAGGCCTCTTGCTTAAACCTCTAAGCGTTTTTTCCCCCCTTTTCCATAAACTATAAACCATGGACAGAGGACTGCCACGCCAGTGTTTTAAAAATGGCCTTAGTATTACAAAATAACATTTTAAAATGTATTGCAGAATGTAATTTAGTCATATAGGTCACATCAGTTAATAGAACCCTTCCTTTTAGTTTTTCTCTAGGAATAAATATTTAAGTCACAAATTATTATTTGTATTACAGTTCTCAATACCCCTATCATGGTCAGGGTCCCCATTGTTCAGGGCAGTGTACAAATATACAGTAAAAGACAGTCACTTCCTTGAAAATTCTGTAATTGTAATCTGCAATTTGTATCTCAGCTCCACAAAACGGTCACAAAATATTACTATTCCATCCACAGAAAGTACTAGCCATCACCTAGATGGTGATGAAAAATCTAAAGGGATTTCGCTTTGTTTCCTTTCCAAACTAAGCTTTTCTTCTAGTCTGCTAGTAATTTGAGTTTGACCAGTAATTACAGATACCATTTTAAAATTGGAATTAGCCTTAGACAAAGCCTGAAGGTTTCATAGTAAGAGCTAGAAATGGGTCATGAAAATGTTCAAAAGAAAACAGGAACTGAGCGTTGTTTGCTAACCATTTATGCAATCTTGAATTGAGAGCGAAAATCTAAAGTGCATCATTATTCTTATTGATGGAAGTTGAAAGAAACAGTGGACTCAAGCTGTACTTGCCCTAGGGTATTGCTAGCCTAAATTCAGAGAATTGCCTACTATATGCAACTCGGTGCCAGTGAGTCATAACATCAGTTTTCAAGCTGTACATGATGCAGTATCATGATCAGATATCTTTTTTTCCCCTCTCCCAGAGCAGAGAAATCTTAGAGCCTGACTTCTCCTATCTCCTCATCTCCTAAAAAAGAAGGGGTGGAGAAAATGAGACTTTGGCGTAGTCTGTATTTAAAAGCTTTGCTGCTGTAGCTATACTAGCAAAACCCTACTAGGTCAGGTCTACATTACAGACCTATATTGGCATAACTATGTCACTTGGGTGTGAAAAATCCACACCCATGAGCAACGTAGTTATACCCACCTAATCCCATGTGTAGACAGTGCTATGAGGCAGGAGAGTTTCTCCTGCCAACATAGCTACCACTTCTCGAGGAGGTGGATTAACTGTGCCAAAGGGAAAGCTCTCTCCTATTGGCTTAGAGCATTTTCATTAAAGCGCTACAGCGGCACAGTGTTTAAAGTGTAAACTGGCCCCTAGTATCAATGAAGCTTATCCTGGCCAAAAAAGTGCCTTTGCTGATATAGTTTATATACCATTTCACCAATAGTTATGCTAGCAAAAGCTCTTTTACGCCAGTATAACTTAATCTGTGCAAAGAGGGTTTCGCTGGCATAAAAATAACATAAAAAAATCACACCCCTACCTGATGTTGCTATGCTTGCAAGTTTCTAATGTAGACCTGACCTTTGCTTTTAAGGGGTATATGATATGGGTTGTTCTGACCTTATTTCTCACTTCCTCAGCTGATATTGAGGAGTGGGAGACAGCCATTTAGGACTATCTTTCTTCACTACATGAAATGAGCCTTTCTTCAGCAGGGGACTGAGTCTCATTTTGCCCTTAAAGACTTGTACTGTCCTTTGTTTACAGCATCAAGGATTTGCATAAATGCTAGTCTTTAAAGTTCATTTTGATATTTATTTATACAAGATGGAAGAACATGTATTCATTTAAAAGAAAGTCAAAACCGATTCTGAGCTCTATCAGGAGTATGACAAAGGCTCTGTTATGCTATAAACAGGTAAGTCAACTCAATAAACAAGCAATACCCCTAGTACAAGTCACTGAGATTGGGTTTCTCATGATAAAATCTTTTTTGTATGCAATAAAACTTTTTTTTCCAAGGAAAGTGTTTCTTTTGTATTTTGTAAATTGCTCACCTGACATTATTCTGAGCAACACCAGTACCATGTGTGTGTTTAGTGAATGGAACACTTACTCCTGCCATTTTCCCAACCCAACAGCTATTTGATCAGGAAAGGGCTGTGTTGAAAGTTCTTATATACTGGTATTTGCTGAAGCACTATTGCATGTTAAGAAAACAGAGTGGTGCTTGAACTATGCGGGTGCATCCATGAAGATTAGACAGTGCACTAGGTTATTTCCAATAAAAAATTTTTTTTGCATCAGAATGGACTTGCAGCAAATAAACTGACTTTTCAGTTGCTCTGTTAATCCATTTTTAGATTGAACCATATAAGAGAACCTACTCTAGTTAAAATTATTTGAATAACTTTTGTCTTTCCTTGGTCTGTTCTATCAAAAATTAAGCCTTCCACAACTAAGCACTTGATTGAGGAGTCAAAAATATTGTGTTCTGATTATGTTTGGAGGGTTGGGGCAATAGCTTTATTTAAAATCTATAATTTGTGAATTGTTTAGCAGAGACGCATGAGATGAATGACAGTCAAGTTTTAGGGAGCGTACTCATACTCACTGTCACAGTTCAGAGTGACTGCACCTGTATTTCCCCCTCAGTGGTTGAGCAGGGGCACCCACTCTCACCTTGCAGCTCCCCTGCTGTTGCATTTCTGGTGGAGACCCTATTTTTCTCTCTCTTCTGATCAGGGTATTTTTAGGTACAGTTCCCTGCCTTCACTGTGCTGTTCCCTCCATAGACAGATTGCACAATGACACCTGTTTGCTTTCTCTTCAGAGATGGTTACCAGGTATGATTGCTACAGTTATAAGATACCACCCAGCACTTCCTATGCAACCCTATTTTATTCTTAAGGTAAAAGGCATTACAGAGAAAACCTATTAAAACAATGAAAGAACCTACGTGTGCAAATAAGCTTACCAGAGAATCCCCCAACACTAGCATGAGCTCTGGCAAGAGCAGCCCTTCAGTACCCCATCCACAGGATTTCCTTTGTGGTGACAAGTTTATCAGAGCTTCAGCTCAGAACAAACACACAGTCCTATGGAGCCACTCCTAATCTTTCACTAATGTTTGGGGCCCTCCGTGAACCCTGGGTCCTATCTGTTTGTTGGATCAGGAAGAAGGCCCTGAGCCAGTTTAAAAACAGGCTATTTATCCAAAAACTCTTTCTTTGTTGTTACCCCTTCAAACTGGATTTTCCAGGGATGTGAACTTCTTGGGTGGGGTGGGGGGAAGTGGTTTCAAAGGGCTTATAAAGGAGGAAGTATATGAGCATCCCCCTCCCTACTGAAAAGGTACATACGCTGCCCAAATAACACACACACAATTGCACTTTTAATACAATGTGCCCCAAAAGGTATTTACACTAATTCAGTAAGATTTAACTTTATGAAATTAAGTTTTTCGGGTATAGTAGGATAACACGAACTCTGTCAGTTTGTCACATCCACTTTGTAGAGATCGCTGAATTGGAAACCACCTGCTGCTCAGTATGAATATCAGTCAGATTTCTAAAATGGAAAACACTGACCAAACATAATTCTCCCAACAGGAAATGGAAGGGACCCTGCTTTCAGAAGTATTATCCCAACCTTCTCTCAAAAGTTGCCAGCAGGCAGACAAGGATAGGAATATTAGCTCAGTGTGGGTGGGGATGATATTTTTCGTGGGGGGGGGAGGGGGTTAGGGTAGGGGTGGAGGATTGGGGTGCTATGCCAAGCTAAACTGCTGATTTCTTTTACAGTTTTGTATGAATGGGCTAGACAGTCTAGCAAAGTCAGAGAGGTCTTGTGTGGGAATTTCCCAATTTTTTGAGTAGAAACACTGAAAATCAATCGTTACTGTGTATTCTCTTGCATGCTTTCCCTGCAGAGATTGAATGTCTCCTGTGACTTACTTCCCATCCTGGCCTACCACAGAGCTGCACTTCATCATACTCCCTGACTGAGTCCTGTTTTCCCTTCATTCCACTTTTCCATGCACAAACTGCATTGCCCCCATATTTCACTGTCCTACACAGCTCTGCTTTTTCAGCCCCTTCCCCACCCATTGCTCCATCTCAGAACATTCTCTGACCATGTCCACCTACTGCCCTACCATATTCAACCTTGACACACTGATATATATCAATGTTTAAAAACCTAATAGAACAGAGGAGTTAAGGGAGCATAGCAGGGAAGGGAGAACCATAGTCTTGCTTACTCATTCATATCCCTCCTCATTTCCTTTAAGGTGTGTCAGGTGAATCAAGGGGGCAGTCAGGAGTATGGGGTGACGGTATTTGAATGGGGGGATCTGGGGCTGTCCATATAACCTGCTGTGGATAAGAGCTTGGTGTGAATGGCAAGACACTAGTGCATCAGGGGCTCCTCACAGCATGGTGTCCTCAGCTAAGGCAGCAGTGTTGGGGCCTTGATGGACCAGTGCCTTAGCCCCCTCAGACCGCCTGCAATATTTGGGAAATAGCAGTAGTTTGTGGTATGGGTTTACAGTGTTTGCACAGACTCTAAATTCATCTTGGCAATAAACGTTGAAGTAGAAATATTTTATTACTGTCCTTTAGATCATATACATGCTAAATTGACTTGCACTATATGTTAGTTTCTTTTATACCTGGAACATATATTACATAGGTGAACCAGGAATATTATGAACATTTCATATATTCCTGTAAGTTTCAACACATTTTTGTTGACCTCTTCCCTCTGCAGTTCCAGTATATAGAAACTTGATGCTGTTTTTATCCAGAGTTGGGTTTTTTCGTGGCAGTATATCAGAGTAGTGCTCTCTACTGGTCAGCTGTTTTAAAAAAATTCTATGCAACTTAAAAGTGGAAATGAGAGAAATGTTCATTCCCTTTCATATTTGACAGAAATTAGTAAGCCACCTTGAAATATAATTAAGCAGAACATTTCAGTGTTTTAAGACAGCTTATGCGCATATCTTAAAAATCCAAATCTAATGTCTCAGAAAGAAACTGTAATATCTTTATTGCACCATGTATCAGAAAAGTAATATAATTTAGAGCAAATAGACAATTGTCATATCATGCCAGAAACAGGAGTTCATTATTGAAGATTTTGACTCCTGTTCTAAAAGTTCTTGTTTAACACTTTCCCCAGGCCCTTGCTGCAGTTCTTCACATAACTAGGCTTGAGACTCCAATAGTCTGAGTGAAGGCTTTTCCATAGTAAATTCTTCCATCACCATTGTAGATAAGCATCAGGGATGCTTTGTTAAACTTGTACTGAGAAAAACAACCCTGCAAAATCTATTGGTAAACAGAGGATTGCTGGTGGTTGTTGCAGTTTCTGCTACGTTGTTCCTTCAAGGCACTATTTTTATGCATCCTGAAAAAGGGTCTCCGCTAACTGAACTACCATGATTTGAACAGTCCTTTGTAACCTTTTTCTTCTATTGTTCCCGTAATCTTATGTGGCTGTTGAGATGCTATTGCTGTCTTAACTCAAACCTGGATTGTAAACTAATTTAAACATAAATAGCAATGCTTTGTGTGTGTTATATGGAGTGGAACTACCCCTCTACCCTGATATAACGTGACCCAATATAACATGAATTCGGATATAACGCAGTAAAGCAGTGCTCCAGGGGGACGGGGCTGCGCACTCCAGCGGATGAAAGCAAGTTTGATATAACGCGGTTTCGCCTATAACGCAGTAAGATTTTTTTGGCTCCCGAGGACAGCGTTATATTGGGGTAGAGGCGTGCATGTGAATATGAAGAAAAAAACACTATATATGTTTGAAAATACGTGGCTCTGCTTATGTTTGTCTTCAAGCGTCATTCCTTGTTGCTTCTTGTACTGTGAACTCTCATCTGGAGTGCCAGATGCTCTTCTGCACTTCTTCAAAATCTTTAATGCGTTATCTGTCCTATTTCACCCCTGCCTCAAGTATGCACCTTCATCCAGTGTATTTTCTGATCTTTATCTGCCTTTAGAGTTCAGGTTCTTTGGGGCAGGCCCAGCCACACTGCCATTTTTGTTGGCTGCAAACAGAGTTTTTCCATAAGAAAGTAGACGTGTGATTTATTTGTATGAAATCCTGTTGTGATAATATGCGCTTGTTCAGGTTTCAGCATTGCATCACCCTATCTCCAGTAACAGCAGCTCTTCTGTTCCATGATCGATGTGGCGGTTTTGAACACTTCAGTAGTTTACGAAATGACCCAGAGTGGAGGAAAATATGATTTCTATATTGGTCTCGTGTTGGCTATGAGCTCCAGCATTTTCATTGGAGGGAGTTTCATCCTAAAAAAGAAGGGTCTCCTCCGGCTGGCCAGGAAGGGCTCCATGAGAGCAGGTATGCTATGCACTTGAGAACTTTTGCCTGTTTTTAATTTTATTTGAATGCTTAGTGAATGGCTACTGAATTTTCACTCTGATTTTTTTGAGTATTGATTTACTTTGTTTCCTTATTGAGAGATGAAACTTCTAGACCTAAAATATTCAGCTTCTGTATTTTCACTGGACTCTTTGCATTATTTCTAGTTCATTATTAAGTATAGTAAAAGGTGAAATCCCTTTCTGTAATATATTCAGTTTGTGTCCTCTAAGTACATTTCCAAAACAAACTGTAAATTTGCATATGTTAATCAAAAAACATCTCAGTTAAGAATAAACCTGGTCACATCCTACCTGCCTCCCTCTTCTGAGCTTCCCCCCTCCCCCTGGAAAAAGCCTGTTTAAAGAGATGATCTTCTGTGATTGGAAGATCAACATACTGTCACTGTTGGAGGATGTGGAGGGGAATGAATTCCAGAATCAGGGCCCCTACAATGAGGGTGCTTGCCTCCAAGTGAACAAACCTAGGAACTGTCAGTTTGAGTGTCTCAGTTGATCTCCACTGTGGGGATAGAGATGAAAGAGGCAATTTCTAAGATACTTAGGACCCAAATCAGGGCTTTGTAGGTCTAAACTGCACCTTGAATTGTACTTGAAAATGATTTGGGAACCAATGCGATCAATCCCGATTGCCTGGATGCAGAAATGGATGGGCTCATAAATAGTGTAATTGTGTCAAAGTATTGGATCAGAATACATCACGGCTTTTATTTTCTAAAACTAAAATGTCTCCTGAAGACTTTCATTGTCAGAAATGCTGAAATAATAAGGCATGAAGGGGGAAGGGCAGTGCTCAGGAAGATGACATTCCAGAACCTTAGATGGTTGTGGGTTTTGGGTTAATATTTTACTGTAGCACAAAAACATAAGGTTATTTTACTTAATTCTTATTAGGTTTTGTGTATGTATACTAAAATAATTTGTTGTTTTGACATTTTAATAGCAGTTAATGTACTTCATCAAAACCGAAGGCAAATAATTTTAAGAACTGGTTCATCCCTTGGGTAATATTGCATTGCATCCATCCAACTTTTTGGATTTTTGCTACAGCTGACTGTGCATTTGATAAGTATGTTAAAGACTTGAAGTAGTAGTGGGGTAACTGTGTGTTGGGTGTTGAGATACTACAGTGGCGGGCACAACAGAAGAGCTGAGCTAGATAGAAAACAGCTAGAAATATTCAAGATGATGTTGGATGGACTGTTGCCCTTCTACACCAATTGCTCTCTGTTGACCAATTGTATCAGTCTGAAAATAGTCTGTGCTATTGCCCCCAGGTAAGCGATCCACACTGAAATAGTTGCAGTGTATCAAAGAAGTGAAAAGTTTAATTGTGTGTGTATATGGATTAGAACGGGGCGGGCAAACGTTTTGGCCTGAGAGCCGCATCGGGTTTCGTAAATTGTATGGAGGGCCAGTTAGGGGAGGGGGTTGTGGCCCAGCCCCCACCTCCTATCTTCACCCCTCCCCTCCCCAGACTCCTGCCCCATCTAACCCCCCTGTTCCCTGACGGCCTCTCTGGGACCCCCGCCCCATCCACAGACCCCTGCCCCCTGACTGTCCCTGGACTCCTGCTGCCCCATCCAACCCCTCCTCTCATTCTTGACAGCCCCCCCGGACTCCTGCCCCATCCAACCACCCCTTCTCCCTGTCCCCTGATTACCCCTGGACTCACGCCACCCCATCCAATCCCTTTTCTCATTCCTGACTCTCCCCCCAGGGCCTCTGCCCCTGTTCTGCCCCCTCCCCCTGACTACCATCCATACCCCCGCCCCCGGCCACCACCCCGAACTCCCCTGCCCTCTATCCAACCCCCCCCGGCCCCCTTACCGTGTTGCTGGAGCAGCAGTGACTGGCGGCGCTACAGCCGCGCTGCCCAGCTGGAGCTGGGCCACACTGCCGCCACCACACAGCACAGGATTAGAACCTTCCATCTCTGGTGATTCCAGAGAAGTTAGTGTTGCTATGAGTGAACACAGAATGTGTGCTCTCAGTTTGGGAGGGGGCAAATATTGTATGGCCTCTACCTTTGAAGTTCACCCAAATACCATGGAGGTGTGTGGCTTCAAGTGTGTACATTAATGTATACGGTATAATGTATGCTCTCCTTAGATTATACGATTGACTGTTTCCCCAAGATAAAGTTGTATCTTCCTATGGATATCCTCCTTATTTAGTGTATAAAAGGAAGAATGTGTGTAGTCAACTGGGATTACAAACTGGAACTATTTAGGTCAACTGTAAGAATAGGGACTCTGTTAAATCCTCTTTTTTATTTAATTTGTTTTTTAACATTGTTATAAGTCTAGAACATTACCTCAGAATAGGCAAATATCGTGCATTCTGTAATGCCATTTCTAGTCCCAAAGAAATATATATACGCTGCTAATCTTTAAAGCAAATTGCACAGGAATATCTGCACATTTTAAGAGGTTGAAAATATTTTTACTTCAACCCTAGCCTCTGATTATGCATCAAATTCTGCAGGTGTTTGTTTAATGAGTGGTTGCATATATGTTTATAACATGGGTTGAAAATAATTCTTTTTTTTGAATATAACTCTCAGTCATAGTGATTGATGTTTGCCCCTATGTGTTGCTGATTAATTACTCGTTCTTCCAATTCCAGGTCAAGGCGGTCATGCATATCTTAAAGAGTGGCTGTGGTGGGCTGGACTTCTGTCAAGTAAGTACACCTCTATCTCAGTATAACGTGGCCCGATATAACACGAATTCGGATATAACGCGGTAAAGCAGTGCTCGGGGGGGGGCGGGGCTGCGCATGCCGGTGGATCAAAGCAAGTTCGATATAACGCGGTTTCACCTATAACACGGTAAGATTTTTTTGGCTCCCAAGGACAGCGTTCTATCGAGGTAGAGGTGTATCAAAAAGAATAACCAGTGTTAAAAGATTTTAAATATCAAAATGTTCAAAAAAATTGTTGAATACACAATAACCAAAGCTAGAAATAGTGCATACCTCTGTACACTGAGATAAAAATCGGTATTTGAAAAAAAAAGTATTATTAGTAATATCTTTGTAATTAAAATCAAATTAAAAAGAAGGTTCTTGGGTGTAAAAAGATGCATCTCCAGTGAATGTTTTCAATAGTTTTTCTTGATCAGCAGAGAATTTCACCCTTTTTTAATTTTTACCATTTATGTATTTTACTTTTTCACTTCACTAAGCTTGGGCAGTTAAACTAGACCAGTGGTTCTTAAACTTGTTTGATCTGGCTCCCCTTTCTGTGTGTCTTCCCTGGTACATATACTGCCACCCAGCTCTGAATGCAGAGCGGAGAGCAGCAGCTTTGCTGGCTAGGTGCCCAGCTCTGAAGGCAGCATTGCACCACCAGCAGCACAGACAGAAGTAAGGGTGGCAAATGTGAAAAGTGATATTCATCAGTATCACTTTTCATAGCAGACCTAGCACCCCATTGCCACCCTTACTTCTGCATTGCTGCAGCAACTCAGGGCTGACAGCTGGAGCCCTGCTGCCTCCAGGTGAGGGCTTGTGTGTGTGTGCGGGGGTGGAGGGGCATGAGCCTGGGCTGCTTCCCTGTGAGGGACTGGGGTGGGGGGGAACAGCCCCAATCCCGGGTGGTGGGGTTTTGGCTGTCTCCTTTATTCCTGCGTGTACGTGGCCCTTCTGCAGGAGCCCAGCCAATACAAAATACAAAACCATTCACTGAAAAAAGTTACTTTAAAATATTTTGAAACCACCTCTCTCTCCTTCTCTTTGGTTTTGTTATCTTTTTACATGTCTCCTAAACTTTGGACTTAAACAGTGTGACTATGCGCATTTAGCTTGACTCATTGTAGTTTATGTACTGCTTCATAGAAGATACAATTGCAGATTATTTTGCTTATGTGAGAATTAAATGACCTGAGTTAGTAGGATGGGGAAATGCAGAGGCTGTTGCATAAAAATAGATTAGCCTAAATTAGAGGTGGGATTTATTTTTGTTATATGGAATATCTAGCTGCTAGCTTTGAGTTCTGCTTATATTAAACTGCCATGTCAGCTGAACATATTAGTTGAATTTCTTCTCTGTGGGAACACTTGTTCAGTTTCAGAGGTTTCTCTTACATGTGTTAAGACTTCCTCATTCTTTTTTTATTCTGCAGTGGGAGCTGGTGAAGTAGCTAACTTTGCTGCTTACGCATTTGCACCAGCTACATTAGTGACTCCATTGGGAGCTCTCAGTGTTCTTGTAAGGTAAGAACTGTTTAGAAAGAAGCACTATTTCAGAGAGGTAGAAGCGACGTACGTATTTAGAAATGTCTTTCTGCTTAACTCTGACTAAACTTAATACTCATAAAAATGGAAGGAGTAGCACTGACTTAACCCAGGCATAAGCTGAGTTGGCGCTCTACAAGCTCCCTTGCACAGCTCTAGCAGTGTACCTTTACCTTGACTTGCAACACCCTGCTATTCCTGTCTTCTGCATCTCTTGAGGGTGGAAGCCAAGACTAATAAACTAATTTTCATTCCTGACCAAAGTCCGGATCTTATTTGTCTTTAGAGAGTCAAGGATTTTGCACCAGTACACCACATTGTCTTGGAGAGGGATTTCATAGAGAGGATGATGGGTAACAGTCTCCCTCGCAATTTTGAGGAGGCAGCATAATTTAAAACAACTTTTGGGCCTCCAGACATTTACAGGTAGTCTAGTGCATAGCAGACATGTTAATATAGACAATTGTAATTATGCTTAATATATTTAATTAGTGGATTTAGTCTAATAGAAATGTATGAACATGAGTAATATTTCAATATCTAATATAGTGCACAACCTCTAGTCATCTGCAACAAGGGAGCAGTAGAGCTTTTATCTGCATAGTGAGGCAGTATGTACTTGATTCTGTATTCAGATTGTTTGCCCTCTTTGTTTATTTGGAGCCTTAACTTAGAATAACAATTAACAGCTCTTAATTACTTAGAGAAAAGTGTTTTCTGAAGTTTGACACTATTTAATTTGCCCACAGCAGACATAAAAAAACATTAATCTCCTGATTCCTAATCTGTCAATGTATTTTTTCCTTTCAGTGCCATTCTTTCATCCTATTTTTTAAATGAAAAACTTAATCTGCATGGAAAAATTGGATGTTTGTTAAGTATATTGGGGTCAACTGTGATGGTCATTCATGCTCCACAAGAAGAGGAGGTAGAAACTTTGAATGAAATGTCCCACAAGCTAGGAGATCCAGGTGAGAGAAAATGTCAAGTTCATCTGTAAGTAGCAGGGTAGCTAATGAAGGAAGATAAGTATGTTTATCCTACTTTGCTAGAAGGACTGTGGTTCATTTACAGTTGCAACTGTTTCAAATTTCTAGTACCAAAAAGTTAAAGACCACCTCTGTTTTTCTACAGCTGTAAATAAAATATGGGTTTGAATTTTACAATAGACTTAGCGGAAGCTTTGAAGGATACCAGTGAATTTATTTTGTACAGAATGCCAGGATTAAACTGAGGTCAGTTTTTGTCCCAGTAAAAGCATGTTCTGAAAGAATAATAAATTAGCACTTTAATATGTTAACCTAAGAAGCAGACAGCTATTTTCCCCTTGTTACATTTTCTGCAAAGAAACGTCATCTGTTTAAGTCAATTTTGAGCCGATCTTAAAAAATGAAGCATAGACTGTGGGGAAAATTTACACTATCAAAGGGTTTCCATTAGGACTAGTAACTAAAATTTAGGTCAGTGTCATCTTTGTTTCACATTATATTATAATAAAAATGAGACCTGCTTCTTATATAGCAGTTGATATCTGTAGATCTCAAAGCACTTTACAAAGAAGGTAAAGCTCCATTTTACAGATGAAACTGAGGGGTGAAATGACTTATTCGAGGGCATTATGAGCATGTCCCATTGGTGACTTAAAATTCCTGTTGCTGAATAAAGCACCCAAATCAAAACAAATCACAGACAGCATTTAGATACATGCATACACCTGATGGTCTCTCCATACCCCTGGTTCTGTGCTTTTGTAATAAGTCAAGGATTGCAGTAAAAGGGGAGGGGCCTGGGGTCATAAGATTTGTTGTAGCCTCCATTTTGGATGACTGGTAGAAGAAAAATCATTTGAACATGTAATTAATAAAATGAAGGGGAGCAAAAAAGCCTATCAGCCTTGACTTGTGGCCCTTAAAATATGCACTAAGTTTCTTGGTACCTAACTGGATGCTCTTGTGTACTGTATATAAATAAGTGATTTTTTTTCCCCTACTGCAGGTTTTGTGGTTTTTGCAACACTTGTCGTCATTGTGTCCTTAATACTGATATTTGTGGTAGGACCTCGCCATGGACAGACCAACATTCTTGTGTACATAACAATCTGCTCTGTAATTGGAGCATTGTCAGTCTCCTGTGTGAAAGGCTTGGGCATCACTATCAAGGAACTTATTGCAGGAAAACCTGTGCTAAAACATCCTTTGTCCTGGATTCTGCTGCTAAGTCTTATTATCTGTGTGAGCACACAGATCAACTATTTAAACAGAGCTCTGGATATATTCAACACTTCCATAGTGACTCCAATATATTATGTATTCTTTACAACATCTGTTTTAACTTGTTCTGCTATTCTTTTCAAGGAGTGGCAACACATGTCTGCTGCTGACATTATTGGCACCTTCAGTGGTTTTCTCACGATCATTGTGGGGATCTTTTTATTGCATGCCTTTAAAGATGTAAATTTCACTCTAGCAAATCTGCCTGTCTCCTTGCGGAAAGATGACAGAGCAATCAATGGCACTCTGCCAACCACATATGAATGCTTTAATCATGACGAAGAAAGCTCAACCTGTGTAGGTGAAATACAATCCAGTGAAAATGTCCCATCCAGGAGAAATGGAAGTCTGGCAGCCTTCTGAAAATGTGTTAAAAGAACAATTCTGTAACTTTTTTTTGCTGTAAAATGTTTGAGTTTGGAAGCAGATGATGTACTTGAACAATATGTACAGACAATCATAAATTTTTAGGTTTGATTAGTTTGGACCAAGAATAGTGATGGAGTTTTAATTTGCCTTATTTTTACTTTAAAAAGACACACTGCAATGACCTCAGTACATGGTTTGGTTCTGTTGCTCTTAAGTTATCTGTGTAAACTTGTAAATATTTTTAATTTGAATTTTCCATTTTAAAGACTTATTGCACTAATAACAATTTTAACTATATCAAAAATAAATTGCTTTAATTTTGCATTGGTGGTAAGCACATTGACATGAACCTGACTCTTTTGCATAATGAATATTCACCATGTCTGTTTCAGCATATGGAAGAGTAAGACTATTAATCTGGAATGCACTGAAAGGTGTAGGGAGCAATTTACAGTGGATGTCACTAAACTGGCTAATTACAGCACTTCTGGAAAGCATATAACTAAACTAGTTACATTGATGACTACTACTGAGGCATTAGTAAACTTGAAACAGTAAAGACTCAGGAAGTATACGTTCAGAATGGCGTTTTTATTTAAAGAGTTTTTAAATCGTTTGATCATACTTCAGAGGGAAAGGAAATTGTACAACCTAGCAAATCTTCAAGATCAATTTAATATCAAAAGTTAGGTAGAATGTATAAGGTAAGTACTAACTAAAAAGGATATCCATCACTTATACACGGATGATCTAATTTTTCTTATTTGTCAAGAGGTGTATTCTCTTCCCCCAGACAAATCTAACTCATTGTCTTGTAGTGGGTTTTTACTCTGTCAGCAACAACTGAACACTTGCTGGATGTCATTTTCTTGAGAAACAAATAAAACCCTAGACAGTTAGGAGTTGTCCTGCCAAGACCATTTGCAGGCTTGAACTACTGCTATGTTAAAGCTTCCCGTAGCTGCAATTCTACACAAAGTGTATTTTATTTGTGGAAATGCAAAGCTAGCACTAGTATAGGGGGGAAGAATTTATAAAGGGCCAATTACAGTGTTTGAATGCACTTGATTTCATTTCTCAATCAGTGGAAGTCAGTTCCTAAAAGTGAGAACCATCCAATTCAAAAGTCCTGCTGCAGCCTTGGAAAGGTCATTATCTGATTCTTGCTCATTGTTGGCAATCTTAACTAGTGCAGTGACTCACAGGTAAGATGCGGTCATCTCTCAGGTAACTGGTGCCCAGATCATTCACTGATTTTAGTGATATGCACTCTCCTTGGAGAAAGTGGCTTACTGTAGTTTTAGTGGGCAGGTGATAAAGATGGAACTATTTTTTAAACAAAGTTTGTTCAACCTCTTGGGGAAACACCATGGACTTCCTGAGAATTCAGGGATGGCTCTAATAAGACACAAAGCTGCTCACTACAAGAAACATCCCCCCATCATAAGCAATCTCAACACTTGATTCTGTGTATATTTTGTTTTTTAAAGTTATTCCACACCTTTAACTCTGGAATGCAGCATGTCCCTGTTTCCCCTATTTGTGGCTCTTGGTCCCTTGGAAATAACTTGCCAATCACTTAAATATTAATAGTGCTATAGAATCATAGACTATCAGGATTGGAAGGGCCCTCAGGTGGTCATCTAGTCCAATCCCCTGACAGATTTTTGCCCCAGATCCCTAAGTGGCCCCCTCATGGATTGAACTCACAACCCTGGGTTTAGCAGGCCAATACTCAAACCGCTATCAAGTGGGACACTCCTGATTAGGAAGAAAACAAGATCAAGTACTGCTGAATAACTCTCATTCAAAGTAGCTTAAATGTAAACTTACTTTACAAACCAAAACTGTGGTCTACAAGTATGACAGTTGAAAAGTAGATTGTTTTGAGCCTATTACATTCATTGAAAAAAAGTAAGAATCAAATGCCTGTAGTAGCCCCTTTAAAGTTTGAGCATTACTGGATAAGCAATAAACCAAGATAATATTTTCACCAATTGTAGCTGAATTGAAATGCTTGAAATATTTATTTACATAAGGAGTATTAATAAATGGGGTACATTCCATTAATTAAAAATACCCACCAAAATGCACTTTGACAGCACCTTGGCTGGGTAGGGTTTTAGTTATTGACTATCCCTGTGTTTCCTACTTACAGTTTAATGTGCAGTTTGAAGCCTTACAACCCTCACTTGCTGTGACTCAAGAATGTGTACTACACTTTACAGATATTAAGTGTCTTGTTTGTAAGTCTCAGGGCATGTCAACCCTACAAATTTACAGCAGCGAAGCTTTGCCCCTATAGCACTTCTGATGAAGATGCTTTAAGCCAACAGGAGAGCACTCTCCTGTTGGCGTAATAATTCCACCTCTGTGAGAGGCAGTAGTTGTCAGCAGGAGAAGCTCTCCTGCCAACATAGTTATACTGACCTAAGCACTGCTGTAAACAATGCTATGTCGCTCAGGCAGTGTGGATTAGTTACATCCCTCAGTGATGTAGTTACACCAAAGTAATTTTGTAGTTTAGACCAGGGCTCAATTCTCATTGGGGCAGAGAGGAATGAACCAAATTCTATTCTTGTAATTTGCACATAGAACATGCAGTTAGAAACTTACCCCAGTCTCTGTGAAATGTAAATATTGTACATTCTTCTTCTGCCTTATAAATGGAAGGCTACACAGTAGGCTCCCTTTACAGATCTGATGGCTCCATGTCAGTCAAGTGCTGAATTAAAGACACTAGTCCTTCCCGCCAATTTTTTTTGGCTCCTTTTTTCTGGAAGTGCTTAACCTGTGCCTCACTTCTTGTATCATATGCCTTTTAATGATTTTTTTCTTCTCTCTTTCCACATCTAAAGCACAACAAAAAATGAAGCAAAAGGTGGGAAGTCATAGGATAAAGCCAAGATGAAAGGAGAGCAACAGCTGAAAGGCCTTATACTTAAGCTATGGGTGACAGCCTTGCTTTTTCTCTGGGTAGGTGAAACCATGAAAGGCCTCAAATGTTTTTGGCTGTAAGGCATGGAAAAACTACAAGAGGAATTATAGATGAGTAAATGACGGTGGATTACTTGTAACAGGACTTCAAGATGAGACTGTGTATTATGGGTATTGGTATTGCACTTGATGTCCCCTTTGATTCCTTCCCTCAGCATCTCTGAACAGATTGAGCGTGAGGCTCAGGATGTGTGAAAATATAAAAAAACACACAGGTTTATGTCTGATAGAATGTCTATCTTCTTGGAAGTTGGTCAACTCCTGCCTTTTAACAGCCTAGCAGGCTGCAGCAGGCCATCGAGAATTGGTAAGGATATCCTGCTCTTGAAGGTATCCCCAAGAATGTCAAACACAGGATAGGAGGTCTCCTCCACAGCTACTGAAGGTAAATTCAATATGGATGCTGTGTGACCCACCAGATCATGGAACTGTAGAGTGTCCTCGGAATGGAAAGAGGCAGATGCTCATCTGGTGATAAATCAGGTTTTGTAGAGTCTCTCAGGTGTTTTTGAACAAGACTATACAATCTCCTCATCTTCCTCTTCAGATAGAGTATCAGGTGCCACTGCCTGAGATGCAGTGGAACTGGGTCCAAGGATTTCTCAGCTGCCAGATTTAGTACAGCTGAAACATCCCCTCCATCTACAAGGATGACAACTTAAAAATTCCTATAGCAGCACCCCATCATAGAGCTCAGGACTGCCACTCCCCAGCAACTTGGATCTGGGAACAAATCCACAGGAGGAGGAGCAAAAGGAGGCATGAACCAGGAGGAAATAGGTTCTCTTCTTTTATCCTCCTCTAAACATGGATCCAGCCTCGGCTCTGCGCTGGATCACACAGATGAGAGCAATGGTCCTGGATGGTGGAGAGAAATAAACGGAGAAAGCTTTTCATGGAGACTGTAGGAGACTTTGGAGGACGAAGTCTAGACAGATCAGAGGAGAGACTAATAATCTCTTGCTCTTCTTTTTTCAGGTGAAGACAAACATTAGCCTCTCTTTTCCTCAAGATCCTCTATTTCTTACTCAGATCAGAAGACTGCTCAGAAGCCAAACAGTGAACATCTGCCACTAAAGTAAGGGTCTACATAAGAGCTGAAGAGGGACCCAGAACCGGAGAAGAGGTTGGAGCTGAAGAGCAGGATAGTGCAGAATCCAATGAAATACCACTCGTTCTCAAAGTTGAAGCTGAAACGGGCTTGGGTTTTGGAGCTGAGCCAGAGGGCCCATGACAGAGTTGGACGGATCCAACAAATCTGACGTGTGATCTGGGATTCTAATAGCGTAACCCTGAAGAAAAGCGCCGTATAGCTTGAAAGCTTCTCTGTCTCTCACCAATAGAAGATGGTCCAACAAAAGATATCGTGTCGCTCACCTCCCTTGTTGCCTTTTTTGGAACCGACACAGCTGGAGTAAACATGACTCTTAAGTTTAAAGGCAGGTGGTTTGGCCTTTCTCCACCAACAGTGCCTTCAAAACTGACTGCGCTGAGCCACAGGATCTGGAGTAGTACCCAAGAAAGTTCCAGTTTTCTGGAACCTTTGAGGTGCTTTGACTTGCTGGAAAAAGTCACAGGAGCCAAAGCAGGTGTCTCAGGCCTTGGATCAGATGAGTGCCTGGAGCCTCGTGTACCTCTTTAGGAAGAAGCACTTACAATCTCTTCTGCCTCTCCTGGTGAGGTCTGGGCATGAAAATCCAACAGACAGAACATGCAGGAGAGTGTTCCTTGCCCAAGTAGTTCAGGTAATGTGGTCATCCAATGCCAAGAAGACAGCCAGGCATGAAGCACACCTCTTGAATACCAGCTCCTTCAGTTCCACCATAACCCAGAACTGAGGTACCAGCTATACAACTCTTATCAGTCAACTATAAACTACAGCTATCAAGATACTAAGAATGAAGAAAAGCCTGGATCTGAATGGACCAGAGCAGTTCATTTTATTTTGTCACAGCAGTTGGGAATAACTGTAGTACTAGCAGCAGCGGGGGCTGTGACCCCCTTAGAACCTCACACTCATAGTTTAGGGGTGCTGAGGGGAGCTGCAGGAGGGGGAAGGAGTGCTCTAATGGTAAGAACTGGTTGCACAAGGTTCTACCATGAGGCACCACAATACCCAGACATGGGAATATGCAGATCCACTTGAAGAACTTTTCCACTTACCCTCATTTTGCAGATGGAGAAAGACATTTAGAGGTTGAGGGTAGAAGTCCCAAAAGCACACAAGTGACTTAAGAGCTTAAATTCTATTGTCAAAAGACCTGGTCCACGAACACAAAACTGTTTTGGTTTGGAATAGTTAAATTGGTACAAACCTTAGTGTAGATGCAGTTTTACCAGTTAAAAAGATGCCTTATCTTGGTATAGCTTATTCCTGTATAGGAAGGGGAATAAGCTCTAAGCACTTTTATTATTTATATATTACTGTAGCACCTACTAGCCCTAGTCAACCTATAAGTGGGTTGTACTGTTTTAGCCGTACCAGTGTAGTTAGTGCTATCGTGTGTGCAAACGCTTGTTTCACTGGGACTTAGGCCCTTAAGATCAATCTTCAACATCGACAAACTTTTAAGGTGCTTTTGACGTTTTGCTTGTGCCTACACCCTGTGTTTGTTTTTAAAACCTACTAAAATCTTAGTGTGGACAAGGCAAGTTGCAGTTTTAACACAGTAGTTGGTTGAAGGAAACTAGAGGGTCCCTCCTAGGACCATTGCCAGCTAACATGTAGGAATTGCATTTTGTCTTGTCCACACAAGGATTTTAACAGACACACACACAAATTCTTAGGAAAGTCGAGGCCTACTTAAGGTGTCACAGAGCAAGTCAGAGCCAGAACCAGGATTAAAACTGTTCTCTGAGTAGGGAGCTACTTGAACTATAGTGCATTTCAGGCAAGTCACTTAACTTGCCAGTTTAAGTATTGGTGAAATGGAACATTGCCTTCTCTCCATCTTTGAGCACTCAGGATTGGTGTTGGTACAGTACTTTGAAGAGCTAAAGAACTGGTTAGGAAGTCCAGTAGAATTTTGAGGTGCAAAGCACAGCACTGAGAAAGAGTGAGTTAGTCTCTAGATAAGGGTTTTTGTGGCCATAGTACCAAGGTAGAGTGTTATTGCATAGAGAGGGTATGCAAAATAAGGGAACTGCTGCAGGTGAATTACCCTCCCCTGTTTCTCATCAGAAAAGTTAAAGCAACAGCTCATGTGAATAGATGCACTGAAAAAAAGGGGCTGATTAAATCCACTTTAGTTATTCTGATTCAAGTTTGTGGGTAACCAGCTCTTAAACTGCCCCCATCCTCTTTCCTACACAGAATTACTCTAAAAACTAGCATATTCTTCTTTCATTCTAGTTTCTGTTCCCCCAAGAAAAAATTTCTCCTACAGCTATGGAAGACTGTCTCAATGTCTTCTTAACCACTAGCCTCATCCCCCTGCGTAGCTGACTATCACTTCCACACATTTCTGGACTCATTCCTGCTGGCTCCCAGCTTTTCAAAGAAGTCAGGACTTAAAAGCAGGGGCCTAGGTCATGCTGTGCAGGCAGTCCAGGGAGAGGATGCACTAGAATTTGACTTTGTCCCTTTGTTTTGCCTTCCTCCATCATTAGTGTAAAGGGTTGTATCCTCAGAAGATGCTCTTATAGCATGCTGGATAGGTACTGCAGATGTAACCTCTATCCAAGACATAGATCATTAGCCATTCATGCCACTCTAGGAACATCTTACATGCTGTTACAGCTGTTGGAAGAGTATTTGTGGAGACTGTAAAATGTGACAAAGACATAACACCAGGTAAGCCCTGTATTGTTCACCAGTCAGACAGCAACAGGTCTGAAACACTTTCCAGGTGTGCCTGATCATGTTGCTTTAATTCAGATGGCACAGTTGCCAACGAAGTTTTACAAACTTTTACTAAGGCAGGGGTCACATAATATAATTTCAATATTCTCCCCTATAGTAGTGATTATCTTCATTCAATCTAAGCCTGGTGATACAGGCTACAACAGTTCCGTGTATGCAAGGATCCCTTTCAAAAGATCATTTTAAACAGGGATTGCTTATCAACTTGGAGAGAAAAGACTTTTTCATTTTTAATAACCTCACACCAGAAAGTGAGTTCTGTATGATACAAGTTTTCAAAAGGAAGAGTGAACAGACTCCCCCCACCCGCCACTGTGCTACTGCATTAAACTGATTCTTGTAAGAGTTCTGCGTATCAACCACCTCCAAAGAATCATTGCTTAAAAAGTGAGAATTTTAATTAATTAGCCTTTATTTCCATAATCACTAATCACTCAATGCAATTTGATTTTTTTTCCTAGCAAAATTAAACTGATTAAAAATATTATTCACAAAGCACCAGCAGGAACCTTCTTTTTATAAAGAGTAAGCAGGCAATTAATACTTTTCTAATACATAAACAATCAATTTTTAAAAAATGTTTCTACAAAAAAAAATCATGTTTTTTTAACCACCCTGACTAATATTTTGACAGATGAGGGAAAACCAGTTTGAATCAATCCAGTCTAAAATGATCACATCAGGTGAGGGATGCAGAGGGGTTTGTAAGACCATAAGCCTTTTTTTTTCTTTTTTTTTAGATTGCAGGCTTTTTATCAAAGTATATAAAATTTTAGTCTAGAAAAATAAGTATGGACTGTATACAGTTATTGTGCTTGGAGACTGAAAATGTCAAAGCACCACCATTCAAAAGGCACAGGAAATACTGAAATACAGATTAGGGTATATTCCTTACAAGGGTTTTTCTCCTCTTAAGCTTATAGCTTAACTAGGTGCAAAAGTACTGCCACTAAAGTAAAAAGGAAGGGTCTCTCTCCACACTTAGTTGCTGGCCAGAGACTGATGGATAGGGGGTTGGAAGCAGCGCACATGTTCCACTGGTGTACCTTCTCCATCACCCGACTTCATGTACTTGTCCAAAATAGTAATTATCTCATTGTTCAGGATCTGGAATTTGCGAATTCTCTCAACCATTTTCTTCAAAGGCTGCAACGTCAAAAACATACATTCAGAAAAGAAGTTTTGAGATTAAAATCAGAACCAGCCTTTGATAAAACCAATGAGAGCAACTGCCTCAACCCAGTAGTCTTCTGCCAATTCAGCACGTTATGAACCAGTCTGGTTGACTCTGGCAATAAGTATGAGACAAAGTTTCTTGACACCTTAAATGACTGCCAATTTTAATTAAAGGCTCCACAGGTGAGCCTGACAATTACAGGCCAATCAACCTAACTTCAGTACCGGGCAAATTGGTTGAAACTAGAGTAAAGAACAGAATTGTCACACAGAGATGAATACAAGTTGTTGAGAAAGAGTCAACATGGTTTTTGTAAAGGGAAATCAGGCCTCACCAATCTACGGTACTAAAATTCTTTGAGGGGGTCAACAAGCAGGTGGACAAGGGGGATCCAGTGGATATAGTGTACTTAGATTTTCAGGAAGCCTTTGATAAGGTCCCTCACCAAAGGCTCCTAAGCAAAGTAAGCTGTCATGGGATAAGAGGGAAGGTCCTCTCCTGGATCAGTAACTGGTTAAAAGGTAGAAAACAAAGGGTAGGAATAAATGGTCAGTTTCAGAATAGAGAGAGGTAAATAGTGGTGTCTCCCAGGGGTCTGTACTGGGACCAGTGCTATTCAACAGAGTCATAAATGATCTGGAAAAAGGGGCAAACAGTGAGGTGGCGAAATTTGTTGACGATTCAAAACTATTCAAGATAGGTAAGTCCACTGCAGACTGCGAAGAATTACAAAGGGATCTCACAAAACTGGGTGACTGGGCAACAAAATGGCAGATGAAATTCTATGTTGATAAATGCAAAGTAATGCACATTGGAAAACATAATCCCAACTCTATATATATATAAAACGATGGGGTCTAAATTAGCTGTTACCACACAAGAAAGAGATCTTGGAGTCATTGTGGATAGTTCTCTGAAAACATCCAAGCAATGTGCAGCGGCAGCAAAAAAACAAACAGAATGTTGGGAATCATTAAGAAAGGGATAGATAATAAGACAGAAAATATCATACTGCCTCTATATAAATCCATGGTATGCCCACATCTTGTATACTGCATGCAGATTGAGTTGCCCTATGTCAAAAATGATGTATTGGAACTGGAAAAAGCACAGAAAAGAGACAGCTTCCATATGAGGAGAGATTAATAAGACTGGGATTTTACAGCTTGGAAAAGAGATGACTAAGGGGGGTGTGTGGATATGATAGAGGTCCAGGAAATCATGACTGATGTGGAGAAAGTAAATAAGGAAGTGTTATTTACTCCTCATAATAAAAACTAGGGATCACTAAATTAATAGGCAGCAGATTTCGAACAAACAAATGGAAGTATTTCTTCACACAATGCACAGTCAACATCTGGAACTCTTTGCCAGAGGATGTTGTGAAGGCCAAGATTATAACAGGGTTCAAAAAAGAACTAGATAAGTTCCTGGAGGATAGGTCCATCAATGGTTATTAGCCAGGATGGGCAGGGATGGTGGCCCTAGTCTCTGTTTGCCAGAAGCTTGAAATGGGTGGCGGGATGGATCACTCAATGATCACCTGTTCTGTTCATCCCCTCTGGGGCACCTGGCATTGGCCACTGCCAAAAGGAGGATACTGGGGGCTGGATGGACCAGTGGTCTGACCCAGCATGGCCACCTGATGTAATGGAAGGAGGAAAGAGTGCCAACTCTCAAGTCTGCCCCAATGGTGGGGTCTGGTCTGGATAAGTTATGAAAGTTTCCCAACCAGTGGTAGATTAAAAAAGTCCACTTAAAATTTTGTTTTTAAAGATCTACTTTGCTTATCAGAATTCCAGAAATAGGCCTTGGACATAGGGATTAGAACTTCAGTAGGACTAGCCCTGTTCTAAAGGTATGTATGTGCATCTAGATGGCACCATCTGTTTCATTAAATGTAAGAAAAACCCATGTCACAATGAAAGGTAAAGGTTGGTTCAATTAAAATCCTAACCCTAACATAGGGTGCTACTAGCAAATGCTCTACTGCATAATCTTGGGCTTTGACTCCACTTTAAACAGTGATGGTTACAGATACCATGCCGCCGCATGCAAATAATTCCAGTTTTTTCATACAAGTCATTGCAATGTGTACAAACCCAATGTTTTCAACATACCACATTCTTGATGACCTCATCTTTGCCATCATGCTTTTGTACTTTCAGTAAATGGTAGCAGAAATCCAACACATCAAAGCGACGCTGCTGTCCCAAAAGCACAATGATCATACAGCCAGCCCAGTGCAGCCCATCTCCAAAGCACTGTCTGTAATAGAGTACGAAGTCTATGAAAATTGTGTATTTCACCTAAAACTCCTAAGAACCAGTTAGCATGAAATACTGAGTCATCAGACATTTTCTCTTCAAAAAATAGGAGTCTAAAAAACTATGCGTAAGGTGTTTTCTAGGCTGAGGTTTAAAACCCTGTCTTTTAGGATCATTTTCTATTTAATTAACAATGTTTAGAAACTGCAAGCACTAGAAATGCTAAAAATCTTTATCCAATTTTGAGTTCTTCCAAAAATATTTGCTCCCCATTACTCTGCAGCAGTGCTACTGTCACATTAATCAATAGAACAAACTGACAGTGCCACACCATCACATTTATTTGGTCTTTGTGGATTAAGGGAAGCAATGTCCTAAGACTTCCCATCAACACCTGGCCAATGACAGGCAAATTATAGCTCAATCTTTCCTTCTGAAAACTGACAAACATAATGCTAAAAACTAAAGAACTGAAGATTGCAGGACACTAACTTCTGAATGCTCATTCCTGCTGCTAACCCACAGAAAATAAGCAAGTACCTGATAAATTACTTATAAAAGTTATTTTACTTAAATTCAGCAACTGTAGTGGGGTAAGCATCACTGGTGTTGAGAGGTGTATGCTAGGATCTATTCCTTATGGGACCTTTTATTATGTACCAACGTATTTAAAAATACATGATTTTTAAAAGATACAATTAATATCTGTGTTCCTGTGCTAATAGGCCCTCTCGGTCCCTTGTTCTATGCTTGCCTCACTGAACTATCTCAGAAATAGGAACACCAGCATTATGTTTTGTATCCCCACTTCTAGCTGGGAAATACAATGAAGTACTGTTGCAAACAAGTGCATAATTGGCAGCCTACGATACATACTCCACAGTAAACTCATGTGTTCCCACAGGAATGCAGTACACAAACTGCATCGCACTCCAGAGACGGTGAAACTCCACACATTCATCCACATGCATCACACCATTGCTGGGAAGGGGTCCACGCCAGATTGGGTCATCCAGGAAGGTCCGAATCCTGGTCAAGATGACCTCAAACATGGATAGGCCACAGCAGAGGCGTTCCTTGGTCAGCAAATCTCCTTCCCTTGCTATTGCAATTTGCTAAGATTGAGAGGAGGAAATAAAAAGTGAATGAAACAGCATTTCAGATTAGCTATGGGGGAGGTGTGGTTTCTGTTTGAAAGCCTTATATTAGTGCAGGACAAAGATGTATTAGGGTGATCTAAAAACACAGCACAGAAAAACCCGTGGCTTGCCTGTGCCAGCCAGCTTGCGGGGCTCAGGCTGTAGGGCAGTTTAATAGCTGTGTAGACTTCTGGGCTCAGCCTGGAGCCCAAGCTCTGGGACTCTGCCACCCAGAAGTCTACACAGCAGTGAAACAGCCCCGCAGCCCAAGCCTTGTGAGCCCGCGTCGGCTGGCACGGGCCAGCCATGGGTTTTAATTTGCTGTGTGGACATACCCCAAGAGTTCTGTAAGAGAGTTTAACTGCGTGCCCCAATTCCAGTTCTGCACTTCGCCTTGGAGCAGATGCATTCGAGTGAACTCAGAATGGGTTGTTTAAACAAAAGTAGTATTACTAGCTGGGTCACTCGTTTTGACACTTCTTTCTGAACCAGTGATTTTAAGGTTTTACTACGTTCATGAATTCTCTTGGTGTCAAGGGTCAAGTGAAAGATGGAAGCCAGAAAACAACCACCATGAAATATCTGGGTTAATTTTTTCACCCACTCAATGGAAGAGACGCTTTTAAAGGCTAGCTGAGTGGAAAGGTCAGCTGCTGCTGTACTGCGCCATGGTTTGCAAGGTTGTTTTTAACTGAAATGAGTCAGAAGATAAAAATTGGCGTGTTCAGTTGTCTGCTGGCAGGCCCAGGTAATGGCCCCTCCCTCACTTATACTGACTCCCTGGCCTGCTGCTATCAGAGGCTGATGTGCTTCAAAGAGAGCATGAAGTGATCTGAACACCTGTAGTAAACTGAGATTTATAATCAATACTTGCTCTATTGTACCAGCTTGTGCCCTCCCATTGTAAGCTCCCCGCGGTAGGGACCGGGTTGCTTGCTCAGCACAGCTCACCTAACTCTACCCATGGTGCTAAAAGTAGTCTGAACTCTCTACTTCACAACATTGCCTTTTGCCCCCCAAATCCCTATCTCTCAAGCACAGTTTGTCAGCTGTTGAAGCAAATGGGGAATGAAACACACTCTTCAAGGACACAGAGGAGAACAGCCTCTGGACAGTAAGAGCAGCTCACTGACAAGGCATGAAGGAGGAAGAATGTTCTCTGTTGGTAATTCATTTCCCAGGAAAGCTCTGATCAAATAGAACAGTTGGTTTCCAAAAAGGTTCTGATTTTATCCAATTTGTTCACTGAATCACAAGAGAACAAATGACTTTTTTAAAAGGTCACAGAGCAAATCAGTTGCTTTTGGTGGAATTTGAACTGGGAGCCCCTTGGGTGCAAATCCTTTGCTTTACACATTATATCACAATAGTGTACATGGAAATTAACACTTTAATCCTCTCCCAAAACCTAAAATGTCACTTCTGCACTGTCCCAAACATTCAGACAATAAGCCACCTGTGCACACAAGCTGCTGACCAACTTTACTGAATCCATGGATTTACTGGCCCTGTTGTGTGAACAATTTTTGTGTGACATTTGTAATTCTGACATGGCTACTAATATAGTCAGGGTCTCAAGTTTCTTCTGCACTTATATTTCTGCATAAAATGTCTCGGGCAAAAAATGTAAGACATTACCTGGGGTGTTCCTAATCTTTCAATCAGAGGAACAAGATGGAGTGGAGCATATTTTGATTCTAGTCTTTTCATTTTAGCATCAAGTCTTTCACCCTCTGAAAGAAAAAAAACCCCACATTATCCTTTAAAGTTAGGTGACTTCACATTATAAACCATGAAAATTGCGATATAGAAATTTGTGTTTTTATTACAGTTTATTTTTGTCACAGTAGGAGTTGTGCGTGTAAATTATTCCTTTGATAGGTATTTCATTCAAAATGGCTTGCTTTTTCTTCAGTAGCATTTTATTTGATGCACAGTATCCACTGACAGGTTTATTCCTTTAACAATGTTACGTTATACATTTGAGTTTAAAGAAACTAACTATACAGGCAAAAACTAGTAGTGAAACTCATTTTGTTATTAACTAGTTTCTACCCTCAAAATAAGGCTCTTATGCTGTCTCTAACATACTTTGACTCCCACGCATACTAAGTCTATTAAGATCACCCTTATCATATGCAAAATACTTGCCTCCAGAGGATGGGGTTATAATGAAGGTATTTTAGGTATGGAAAGGTTAAAAAAAGCAACCCCCAAAGCCTCACCACTGGTGAGTAGGAAATGTTCTCTAGGGAGTGGGTGAATAAAATTTGCAATGATCTGGTTAGTCTGGTGGCTGTCTACAGGGATCTGAGTAACTGCAATAAATCTGATAAGGCTTTTGCTGCACCTAAACATAAGCGAGAACTGAGTTTTCTTCGACAGGCTCTTTCACTTTGTTATTTATGTGAATCCTATGAGCAGAGGCACAGATAGATCTGCTGCTGCTGGTAGTGGGGCAGAAGTAGGAAAAGAGGAAGACTAAAAAAAAAAGTGGTAGAAGGATAAAATGGGGGAACAGAAGCAGCTCACCTTCCAGCAGTCAGGAAGGGGAGAAGAGAAGTTAGACTGGAAGGAACAAATCCTGCACGGCAATTCAGCAAAGCATTTAAACATGTGAAAAGTCTGTGGCAACCATGCGTGTGGTTGTGCTTTGCTGGATCAGAGAGACAGTACTCAGCACCTTGCAGGATCCAGCCCTAAACCTCCCCATCCCCAAGTTTATTATGAACACCTACAAGCCAAGGCTGATATGAAGGATGGGACCTCATAACAAGTCCAGCATTCTCCAACCTCATCACCAAGTGGGGATGAGGCAGCGGTGGGCATATCACCAGTGTGCTGCACAGAGCGTTTTTGATCATCCCATCCCAGGGAGCCCTGGTTAATAGGCGTAGGCCTCCTGCTATTCTGTGTACTGTAACATTTTCAGGCTTGCAGATACTCAGGAATTTGCTGTCGTTGCAAATGAATAGCGCTTGTGTAAAGAAAGTGTCAGAATGATGAATTCACCAACAAGGAAGCAACATCGGGGGTAACACTGCTAGAGGAAAAATGCTTGTCCAGCCCATACCTTTGACATGAACCCTTGGCAATATATTCTGGAATGGTGCAGCATGCAACAGGTCACACACTTCCTCTAGCGACTAGAACAAAAAGGAACAAGAAGCGTTTAGGAGTTAAAAAACAACAGCATGTCAAGGACACCAAAATCTGCTTCTAAAACCATGTGGACATTCTATAACAAATAGTGGCTGACACCAGAGGGCACCAAGCACCTACAGCTAGAACAAACGCATGGTGCTTTTGGCTGCCTCTTCAGAGAAGTACCTAGCAGCAATTTGGCTTCTGCCGGTTACCTTGGATTCACAAAGAGTTACAGCAACTCTACTCCCACCCAGAGTTGGCAGTTCTGAAAGGACAGAGGCTATTTATTGAAAAGATGAATGCAGAATGACGAAGTTCTGTGTTAAAGTGGCAGACAGATCCTGTGTAGACACACACAAATGTGAACAAAGCAGGAAGTCATGTTTTTGTTTTTACCAACACTGTTCCCATAACCCATTATCACCCAGAAACATGTCTCCCAGAAAGAAAGTCTCAGATGCAGGAGACTAATGGCAAGGGGGTGGAGTGGGGTGTGTGTGTCCCAGCATGGAACATTTCAAATCTTTAAAATATAAAGAATAAAAAAAAAATTGTTTCACGAACGTTAAAAAATATCCATGAAGTTGGATGTGTTTGCTTCTGGAAATCCCCGTATGTTCTTAGTGTATGAAACAGACAAGAGCAGAAGCTGAGATAAGAGCTAGACTCATCTGAGGCCTCTTCAGAACAAAATTTGAGAAACAGTATGTTTTCATTTTTATATTTCATTGACATTAATGGTTTTAACAACCCCCAGAGAGGAGAGACGGCTTCATGTTCCATGACTTATTTCAGTCAAACACAAGGATCTGGCCCTTTTCCAAGGAAATTAAATAATTTACCCACAGTGAGTAAAATTCTCTAACAGTGCATCTAATTAGATGCTGGTAGTAGTAGAAGTAGCAGCAGCAGTAGTGTACATTTACACTGTGGTAGCACCCAAAGGCCTAATTGGGACTGGAGCCCCATGGTACTACTGGGCACTGTACACACATAGATAAGAGGCAATCCCTGAGCAGAGGTCTTACAATCTGAGAAAGACACAAGCAGATGAAGGGTAGGGCTCCGGGACACTAGAGGGTGTCTCACACACAGTTGTTGCTTCTGTAGGTCAAGTACATTGCACAAACCAGGGGTGCCTTGGATCTCTCCTTGCCCTCCTTCCTTCACAAAAACCTACAAGGAAATACATTCGATGAAGAACTGGCACAGCTTTGTTAGTGACAGGTTTTTGCGTTTTTAATGGGCGGAGAAGAATGGCAATAGTGGGGAAATTAGAGTAATGGAGCAGGAAAAAGAAGGAGGAGAGAGACGGTCATAACATCTTTGCCTGCTGATGGGCAGACAATAACACAGTCATCATGGCAAAGGTTAGCCTAAGGAGGGCTGTATGGATAGTGTCAGGGAGCTGTTCCCCCATGCTTAAAGGGCAATGTGGGTAGCATGAAGGTGCTTACGGGGAAGGTTGACTGGTGGGCGGTAAAGGCTGAGAATGCGGCCAGAGCAATGGAGGGGGATGGTCAATCAGCTACGTAGGATGAGGCTACGTTGCAAAGGTAGACAAGAAGCTTTTGTGAATTGGAGAGGAGAAAAAGGAGCCAGAGAAGGGATTCAAGAGAGGGGTGCTAGGGTCAGAACAAAGAGCCAGGAAGATCTTAGCAGTAGCATTTTAAATGGTCTATCTGAATGTTGCAGTAGTCAAGGCCAAATGAGTCTTTAGACCCACTTTGGCTTTCGGAATTAGGAAGTAACAGGAAAAGAACCCCTTTCCTCTCAAGTGAAAGGGAACCTCCTTCACAGCTCCCACCTGAAGGAGGGATTGGACTTCTTACTCCAACAGGCACTCATGAGAAGAGTCTCTGAAGCGGGACAGGGATGGGGGATGGAAAGATGGGGTGGACAGGAACTGGATGGTGTAACCCAGTTCTATTGTGCTGAAAACCCAGCAGTCTTAGGTGATCTGGGTCCAGGTATCCAGGAAATAAGAAAGGTGGTTGGAAAATGGGGGTAGCTGCATCTAGTGCAGGGGCGATTGCGATATTGATCTCGAGTATCTAGTCAGAATTAGTGCTTTGATGACTTGGGGTGCCTGGGAGCCAACTTCGTAGGGCCCGTTGAGGAAGATTGCGGAGGGGATCTGCAATCTTCTTCCACTGTTCTCAGCCCACAATGGTCTGATCTGATGAGGGACCACACCAGGCTGAAATAGGAGAGTCATCTGAAAACAAGGTGGGGGGGGGGAGGGCAGGATCTGGTATGGGAACTGATAGAACACCCTCAAGTGTCTCTTCAAAAAAATTCTGCTTGGGGCCTCCTGGATATCTGTGTGAGCCTGGTAATGAGGCTGAGGTGGAAGATGGCAGTTGCATGTGCTCATAACCTCTGCCCATTTCTTAAACAGGTCTTGGCGAGGCGGCAGAGCCAAGAAGCAGACCAGGTGCAGAGGTCTTAAGGGCTTTCCCTAAGGTGCTGGGGCATAGAAGCCCAGGGACCTGATGGTGGCTCTAGAATCTTTCAGGCCATGGAAATTTGCATCTGTCTGCTCGAAGAGGGAAGTTCCCTCAAACGGAAGGTCCTCAATGGACTGCAGAACCTCCAGTGGTAGTCCCGAGGACTGGAGCCAAGAGCACTTGTGCGTGCTAGCAGCCATGTCAGCTGCATCTTCCCTTTCTCCACCAGAGCGGAGAATTCCTGGCTGGACTCCTGCAAAAGCGAGTCCTTGAATTTTGACATGGAGTCCCAGACGTTATAGTTGTACCACCCAAGTAAGGCCTTTCTGGTTGGAGATGTGGAGTTGTAACCCACCAGTAGCATAAATCTTTTTACCAAACAGGTCCAGTTTCTTTGAGGCCTTCAGGTTTGTTTGGTTTTTTTTGTTTTTTGGGGGTGGGAGGGAAGGGGTCACGCCTTGCAGCCCTTTCCTTTCTCTTTCATTGGCCGCTGCAACCACAAGGGACCCAGGAGGGGGGTAGGAATATAGGTATCCATACTACTTGACGGGAACATAGTACTTTTCTCTACTCTTTTTGAAGTGGGGGAGCAGAGTGGATGGGGTCTGCCATAGGGACCTGACTGGACCCATAACAGCCTCATTGAGGGGTAGGGCCACCTTTGACGGGGCCGCTACAGCCAAGATGTTGATCAGGCTGTGTGAGGACTCTTTAAGCACCTCCACTTCCAGCCACCCTTTCCAATAGCTCCCGTTAAGCACTAAAATCATCCTACAATACCGAGCCACTTGGCCCCAACACAGCTTTGTCTGGGGAGGAGGAGGCCTGCATTGGCAATGGGCCTTCTTCCTCTTCTTCTGCACCGACCACATCATGCAGCCCCAAGTCCTGAGTATTGGTACCAGGCTTGGTACTGGAGCCCAGGTTGGGTGCCAGATGGTGGGGCAGAGGGGCCCTTCTCTCAGATGCCACTGAGTACAAATGACTGGAAGGCAGTCCCGATACCGGGGGGAAATCCAACAGATTCCAAAAAGGCCACTGCCCACTGGGCCAGGCACCTGGAGGAGCACCCACACTGGGATACGATGGACTGTAGGTAGTGTACTGGTATTGGCCCCTTGGTTGAGTGCAGGACTCCACCTCTGACTCTGAGGACAATTTGGCTTGAGGGGACCATGGAGGGATGGTACCACTCGCTTCCGTCAGCCAGTGCTAAGGGAACGGTGCTGGAGCAGGGGAGTCTTCGCTAACATCAGCAGGTCAGTTTCCCTCTGGTCGGTACCAGTGCTGGATAGGAGCTCTGGGCAACATGCCTCCTTCTGCTTGATGACCTTGCCGGTGCCAGAACTTGCCCCGCCAGTGTCGGCGGAACCAGAAGAGCCATCAGGTCCCTGACTATTGCAAATGTCTCTGGGGCAGACAGCACTGCGATCCCGCTGGTGCCACAATGTCCACTTGGTGTCGGAGGATGGTGCTTCACTGGACTCAACAGCACTTGTGAGCAGAGTGGAGTCGACGGTGCTGCTTGCAGGCACTGAGGTCTGAGTGCAGCTTCCATTAGGATGGACCTTAGCTTAGCCTCCCTGTCCTTTTTCGTATGAGGCTTGAACTGGCAGCAGATCTGGCAACGCTCTCATATGTGAGCCTCCCCGAGACACTTCAGACACCTGAAGTGCGGGTTGCTCACTGGCATGGGCATGTCGCAGGAGGTGCAGGGTCTGAAGCCCAGATATTGGGGCATGCCCGGCCCCAATGACAGAGGATGTCCTTCTAAATAAGTAGGGATTTAAGTATATAACACTCTTACTAAAAGAGATAAACTGAAGGTAACAACTTGTGAAAGGACGGAATAACAGAACCACCGATGAATGCCTTGCCAAGGCAAGAGAAGTTGTTCCAGTGACCATCACAGGCGGTAAGAAAGAACCGAGAGGGCACGGGGCTGGCTGGGCCCCTTATTACTGCCGCATGAGCATGTGGCACCAGAGGGCGCTAGAGCCGGCCTGACGGATCCCATTGAGGGGAAATTCTATGGCGACTGTGCACACAGCGTGCGCGCACCTAACGTGGAATGGACATGAGCAAGCACTCAAAGAAGAACAAGGTCTTATAATTGAAAGTGTCAGATAAATTTAACTAGAAGGGTCACCACCAGTGCCACCTAAAACATTTTCCCCTTTATACTGCCTTGTATCCACCTGTGGGTCACAAAGTAGCACATAATTTAACATAAACATAATTTAACCTCACCACATCCCTGTTTTTATCCAAAAAGATAAAGAGAGACTTGGTCACACAGCAAGTCTTTGGCCCAGATCGCCTTAGCCCCCACACCGTACATCCCGTTTTACGTTATCTAAGAACATAAGAAGGCCATACTGGGTCAAACCACTGGTCCATCCAGCCCAGTATCCTGTCTTCCGACTGTGGCCAATGCCAGGTGGTTTAGAGGGAATGAAGAGAACAGGCAATCATCAAGTGATCCATCCCCTGTCGCCCATTGCCAGCTTCTGGCAAACAGAGGCTAGGGATACTCAGAGCATGGGGTTGCATCCGTGCCCATCCTAGTAATAGCCTTCGATGGATCTATCGTCCTTGAACTTATTTAGTTCTTTTTTGAATCCTGTTATACAATTTTGGCCTTCACAACATCCTCTGGCAATTTAAAATATAAAAATAAAAAAGTGTTTGAGTTGCATTGCAGCCTTGGCAGATATACTGCCTGGCCCTCAGCTAGTACTTAATAGTGATGTTGTATTACATTGCGTACTTAAAAACATCTAGGAGCTCACTGATGAAGTCTGTTGTGCCAGTTCACTCTGTTCTTGAGTTAAATATAGAGCCACATAAATTCTTGATATGCTAACGTTTGTGTTTCTAAAGAGAAAAAAACAGCTCTCTCATTTTCTTTGTCATCTAGTCATTTGTTACACAAACTCTGAGTTTAAAAAACAAATGGAATATTCCATATGTGATCCCCCTTTCCCCTACCAATCTGTCCTGTCCACACAGGCGTATAGGAATTTAACAGAAATTCAAGAATTTTAAAACAGAAATAAGTAGGATGTATCCATTTCAGGCCATCAACAACCTGAAGACCACCTTATGTGCCACATTAGTTTCTATACATGAATCACGGAATACAAACCTCACACATTGTTATTCCTCTTTTTAGCTACCTGAGAGGCACTCAGATTTTATGACAATAGGAGACCAGAAGTACCCACACACAGAGAGAACTAACTGCCACCTTCCTCCAAAAAACACTAAGCAAAAGCTGGAGAACAGGATAAGAAGATTACTCCACGGTATAAAGAACAGTGTGTTGAAAATATTGCAACCACAGACAGCCAATTTAGTACATATGGGATTTGGAAGTTGTATCTGTTTTCACTGGTAAAATATTTTCAGATGCACAGTTCCATCAAATGGAGTTGCAAGAGGGCATGCACAAATTCATGGTTGGTGCAATGCCATCTCACTGATATTCAATAACCTACATAGGAACAGCAAAGGCATTATCACCTGAGCTATGATTGACAGTATATGGAGAAAAAAGGATTTAATTTTCTACTTTCCCTAAATGAATTTATTTCAAAATGTCCACTAGAATTGCAGATGTTAGAGATGGGAAAAACCTTTCAGGCCTAATCCACTCCCACTGCTAATGCAGGACTGTGCACCGCAGTAGGTTTTCTACATTTTTTTTTCAGTCAAGTGGTAAATGTCCCAAGCTATGGGAACTACATACTCTCTTAGGCAAACTATGCCATGATTCACAGCAAAAATGATGTACTAGCTCTAACAACAAAACATGAGGCAAAGAGTTTTACCAAGTGTGTTCTTTTAGGCTCTTGGGCTTCAGTAGCCTGTGTGATTAGTGCTAGCAGAAGATAATATAAACCATACAGTCATGATTCTATTTTAATTTTAAGTAGAGGGGCTTATATTGTGTAGACCAAGAGAGGGTACTCCTTGTCTGTGAGCCAAAGCTCTCTTCTGATTATTTCACACTTTTATTCTAGGACTGATTTTCCCTACCTTCTCTGTGTCCATCTGCTACCACTGTGGCAATTTACCTTTCCTTGTGAAGATAAGATGCACTGACCCACCCCAACGTTCAGGATGCACAGCTCAACCCCAACCACTCAAACTGGACAGTGAGGGAAGCTGAGAAAGAAGTGGAGCTGGCATGGTTGTCCTCAGCATTCAACCACGTCCACACATTAGTAACAAGTCTGAGCTTTGCAAGGCTGTAAGAGAGAACTCAAAAATGTTTCTGCACCCAAAAGATATTTTTTTCTAAAGGGAGACTGTTTTACAATTGCAGAAAACTTTCCAAAGTCATGTCTGTAGTTTTAGCTTAAGGCATCAATTACAGCGATTTTTGAAGAATGTTTTTGGATACACGTGGTGTTAGAGTAACTTCCTAAGCACCTACCAGACTCTGCTCGATGAGTAGACAGAAGAGCACAGCATTTCCCACTTCCCGCAAATTCTGGAAACACACAGTCTTCAGTTCTGCATATTCGACAATGTCCTTCAGCTGATGATGGAAAAATTCCAGGATACCTGAGATGTGTGTGTACATATATATATATTTATTTTTAAAAAAAGAAAAAAAGGTGAAAACCTTTGAGGAGTCAAGGCTAATTATTTCAATAGTTATCACATACACATCTATTAGTGTACTGAAATCAGCTGATAAAAAAATCTAGTTAAGTGGATAAAATCATACGGACCAGAAATAGTTTCCCCTTTACCAAAACAGCAGATAGCGGGGTGAGATGGGGAGTGGAACAAGAGGGAAAAGTTGATGTAGATATCAAGTCCCTCACTGGCTCACTGAGGATGAATATAATTGTAGAGCTTTGTACAACTTTTTTTCAAGTAGCATCTTTCATGCAAGAAATGCAAGCCATGTCTACAGAAGGCGGGGGCATGGGAGTCGGACAACACATGGAACTGTATCCGGGAAGGAAGAGACCCTGAAAAGGATTTGGGATCATAGTGGTCAAATAACTGAAGATAAGCTCCCAGTGCAATGCACCTTATATCTAATTTGAATTTATCTGACTTTAACTTCCAGCTATTGGTTCTAGTTATGCCTTTTTCTACTAGGTTAAAGAGCCCTTTAGTACTTGGTATTTTCTCCCCACCAAGGTACTTACACACCATTATCAAGTTACTTTGATCTTCTTTTGATAAGGTTTATATTTTGTATAACAAAATAAAATAAAATACTGGGTATTATATAGCCACACCAAGTAATAGAGCTCCTTGCAGCCACCCTGAAAAAAAAATTTGCTTCCTTTGCATAGCCCCAGTCTCCATAAAGGATAAGCTGTTAAAGGAGTGTGTGTTATAACAAGGCCTTCCTTTATAAACAAATATTTAGCTGGGTCCCATTTCACATACTGCTATCTTTCACCTGCACTTGAAATTATGGCTTAAGAGCTGCATATTACCTATTTTGATTTATTCCAATAAACAACCTACAAGACACTAAAAAAGTTTTGCTGAAAATATTCCTAGTGTTCAGTTTTACATGATACCTAATAATAAATCAGGGGGAGGGATAGCTCAGTGGTTTGAGCATTAGTCTGCTAAACCCAGGGTTGTGAGTTCAATCCTTGAGGGGGCCATTTAGGGATCTGGGGCAAAAATCTGTCTGGGGATTGGTCCTGCCTTGAGCAGCAGGTTGGACTAGATGACCTCCTGAGGTCCCTTCCAACCCTGGTATTCTATGAAATCCCTGAAAGCTTATGATGTTGTTTTGCCAAACAGTGAGCTTGTTTTAATCCATGCTCTGGATCTACAATTTAGAGTGATCACATGTCCCCAAGCATCAGGAATGTCCTGTTTTTCAGGGTCTGGCCCAGTTGGTTTTACAAAAAAGGTTTTGTCCCAGATTTTTCTTTTTATAAATTCCTGCAACCTAAGACAGTGAAACTGTCAGCAGGATGGCTGAGGGCAAGGACTACCTCCAACTCTCCTGTCACACACTTCCACTCTGCTCTCTCATCACAGTCCCTGCCATGGGACTTCCCAGAGAAGTACCACACACACACACCTGAGGCAGCCCTCCCCAACCCTGAATCAGACTCACCCTGCCTTGTGAGGTGGAGAAATTCAACTCCTTGATTGACTCAAATTAGATTGAGGCTTTGTAAAACTAATTGTAATATTTATGCTACTGCAATTTTAGATTAGAGCTCTTTATGAAATAAGTTATAAATGCCAGAATGAGCATGGGATGACACTACCGGTATTCCCCACATGCAATCACCACCTTACCCAGAGGGTGAACAAATTCCCCCTACAGGTCTAACTATACAAGTCAGATGCTATGGAACCCTAAACAACAGTTGTACAAACAGCAGTATCCGCTTGAGATCAGAGCAGAAAATATCTTCAAGTTTTGTCTAGTGCTTCAGCTACTGCTTCAGTGACACCAACCTTTATCTATATCTGACCACATCATAAGAAATACATATGTCACTTTTGGAAAAGTTTAAGCAATTAGTATACAACAAAAAAGGAGGAAACCTTTCTAGGAGCCTTTAAAAAAACTCAAATCACCAAAGAGTCCTGGCAGCGACAGTCTTATTTCTTTGTCTGCAGCATTCCTTCTCCCCACTAATTTGTGAACATAAATGCAATAGGCAAATTTGTAAGTTATTGAATCACCTGAATATATGCAATATCCCCAAGATAAATACATTTAGGTTTTTTTTCCAGGCTAAACAGTAATTTTAATTAAATCCCTTCATTTGTACAAGGCTGGGGAGGGTAGGTGTAACTAGGAAGTATTTAATGTTATTCATACATATAACCTCTGCAGCTGTCTTACATCACTCTCATCAGAAACAAAGGTTGTTTGATATAAAATGTATTTCGTAAATGCAGAGGATTAACAAAGGATTAGGCCCCATCTCTGCTTCCTAAATCCTATCTCAAAAGAGCTCACATGGCAGATGTCACATTTCAGTGATGTGGTCTGGCTTTCTAAATTAATTAGCACACAGATTAAGTCGACATAGGCAATTTAAAATGGGCAGGGTTTCTCCATTTAAGGTTACCTTTCCTTTTCTATAAAACTATAGCTAAAAGCTCTGATCAACCATGTCCCAAAGGTCTAAAAGAACACAAAATTTGCTATGGTATGTTTAAAGTATGGACTAATGACATTTGTTCTTTCAAAGAACTGAGCTGGGCTCTATGATTTCTGCACAGTGACTGTTGGGTTTTTATTATTAAATGAAATCTCTGCTACTGTTCATTATAAAATGCCTCCTAACAAGCAGTGTGCTATGGCATAACCTTTAATTTTACATTCTCTCATCACTTTTAATACACACTCTGGCTCTGACCATGCACAGATATACACACACACTTAACTTTATGTGCTTTGTGTCCCACTGATTTCAGTTGGATTCTGCTCTGCGCACATGCATTTGTTTTTGAATGATCAGGACCTGCATGCATTACAGCCATTGATTATTGTACTCACTGAACAAAATTTATGTTGTTCTGTTTTTCATATTTAGCAGATTACTTATTGTCTAGCCAAGGCCATCTTGTTTTCATCTGATGAAAACGCGTTTTTCAATTTCTGCCTTGTTTTCTGACAATTAACTAGAATATTTTTCCCCCATCCAGTACATATAGAGATTTGAAGGCCATCTCCAAGGCAATCAGCTTTCAAATGACCTCAGTGAAATTCTTTCATTTTCCTTTCTGTAATGAAATCTCAAATTCAGAATACTAAACACTTGAAAGTAAAGCTTCATTTTGGTACTACTATCAGACCTTTCAAAGGGGCCTTTTCGTCCTTCTCCCTACCTCCTCAATAGTCCCTGCCTTCTCCTGCCTACCTCTGACATACATCCCCTCCCCGATACACTCCTGTGAGCCCTGCCTCCCTCCAAATTCCCTCCCCAAAGGAGAGTCTTCAGAGTAACCTACAACATACTTCCTTCCAGTCTCACCCCAGCAGGCTTCCAGTGAGCCTCCTCCTCCCATCTACCTCCCCACAGATGAGCTCCTGTTCTCATAGCCCCCAGTTTGTTAAAAAAGCCCAAAGAATCAGTTACTGTCAAAGCCCTTCTGCTGTGTCCTGGAACTCCAGTTTTTGTGCACTCAGAAGAGGCAACTCCCCAAATTGCCGTGGGAGAGATTTCACCTGGAGTGAAACATTCCCAAATATTTTGAAGGCTAGAAAAAACAGTTTCAGTGTGGTTCAGGGATTCTTTTGGGTCATACTTTGTCCGAAGCCAGTTTTTGCCTCCCTGACTCTATTTTCATATGTATTTTCAAATTTAGTCACAAAATTTGACATACACCTTTAAAAAAAAGTTTACTCCAATGCACTCTTCAGGTAGCAATTTAATTTATTTAATAATAATTTTCAAAAAGTCTATCCCCTCTCTCAGTTTATATTTTGGAAGGCTCCATCTTTACCCCTCCACCGCTCCCTTTTTAAATCTTTCCCTCTGCAGGTTTTCCAGCAGTAGCACAAATCTAACCTTATCACTGCAGCAGTGCTGACATTAGCACGTTTTTTCTGATTCCCAAGGACATTTTAGTATGGCTAGATGATCAAAAACAACTGTAGTCATATTCAAACACTACAAGAAATTAGTAATAGAAAAGAAAAAGATAAATATGGGACAATTATATTTCTAAGATGACTTAAACATAAAATAAAATATGCTTAAATATGCAGGACAGTGTTCCTTTAAGAACTTGAGAGTTACTGCAATGTCGCCCCCTCACCTTCAAAATCCTTTAGTTTAATGTAGTCATAAAAATATTTATCTAAAATACAGGATGAGTAAATTGCACACCACTTAAAGACCGTTTCTATGGAAACAAAATCTTTGGCAAGGAGGCCTCTTGAACTCAGCTGCCCATATCTCCATCCTCTGTTCCTTTTAGCATGGATAAACAGTCATTAAAAATCCGCAAGGACAGACATGATTGGAATTGCTCAAGACCTATATAATTAATGGCATCCAATAAACCATTCCAAATGAAAACCCTGAGCTGTGCAATGTAATTAGGGGCTTACTAAGTATACTTAGATAGAGAATGATGGCTATTCATATGTAGATGTGAAGTGGGAAATAGATTCTGAATTGATAAATGTGCAGTACATTAAGCCAGCCCAGAGCCTTAGGCTTTAAAGCTTTGGATCAGAGCAGTAGCTTTGGCCTTTGTGGCTAGGCAGCTGAGACAATGAGAGTGATGTGTGAATGAGTTTGTACCAGAGAACTAAAATAGCAGCTGAATATCTTCAGTGATGCCCATGCGTATTGCTAGTACAGTTACCCATTTGTTTAAGGTACTTGTGCTGAGAGCTGTAGGAGGTGGAGGAGTGGACAGCGCATAGAAGTTATGACCTATACGCTTCCCTCCACTAACATGAGCCAAGAGGAGCAAAACATGGAAGAAACTGGTGCAGGGAAGGGTGGGACAGAAGGGCGAGGACAGAGCAGTGACTGTATGGCAGATGTCCCTCCCCTCTCAGTCTGCCGGATTAGGGCTGTGTAGGCCAGAGGGAGGAAGACATGAACTTTTACAGGCTGGAGGGGGATGGCTACTGTCTGCAACATTTTCTCTCCACAGACAATAACACTGGTTCCTCCTTGTCACACTAAGCTTTCCCCTTCCCCTCCTCCCCTGAGGAACATGACTAGCATCTGCTATGTGAGGTTTTGCCTTCTCTCCCCACAAAAGGGAAGATGACATGTTATTTTTTCTAAATGTATGCTATGCTATGCTTTTTTTTTTTATTAGTGAAGACCAGGTCGAAGAAATGCAGATGGCACTTGGAAAGGAAAGTGCCGAGGTCTGAGAAAGTTTAGCTCCAAAAGAAGGCATCTCTGTCTCCTACACAAATGAGTTTTACCCTTCCTGAGTTTTATCCTTCCTGTAGAAAGAGACCTTTGAGGAGTCCTGAGCAGATTTCTCTAAGGCAGTGTTTCCAAACTTGGGATGCCGCTTGTGTAGGGAAAGCCCCTGGCGGGCCTGGCCGGTTTGTTTACCTGCCCCGTCCGCAGGTTCAGCCGATCGCGGCTCCCAGTGGCCATGGTCCACTGCTCCAGGCCAATGGGAGCGCTGGAAGTGGCGGCCAGTAGGAGTCGCGATCTGCCGGACCTGAGGACAAACCGGCCCAGCCCACAATGGGCTTTCCCTACACAAGCGGCATCTCAAGTTTGGGAAACGGCTCTAAGGAGCCAAGGCAACTTCTTCCCTGCTGCTCATTCCTCAGGGCAGAAGGGACCCCATCCCCAAAAAGAGTCTGCTGAAGGAATCTCACCAAGGTGAAATTCAGCTTCCTAATCCTTATTCAGGCTTTCCCCACATAGGGGCCTATGTGGCTCTATGTATGGTAGCACCTATTGCTTATTCCTAAATCCAGGCACAAAGGACATCTAAAAGCTTCACATTTTTTATAATGGTTAATTGATATGACTCATCCATTTCTATGCTCCAGAGAGAAAAACAGGAAGGAACACTTAGCAAATCTTTGATTTGGTTCAGCCTTTGCAATGAGAGTCAAATATGCTATGGGGAGCAAAATCAACCTCATTCCAGTTTAATAAACCTAAGTAACACAGGAAAAATAAAAGAATGCTCTAAAGATGGGTAGCAAATAGAAGGATTGATTTGTGTTGTTAGAAGTTGTGGAAAAGGGGTGTTTGGGGGTAGGAAAGCCGTTTCAAAATTGGAATCAACAGTATGACAAATACTAATTAGCAATTAATTCTCTCTTTTGTGGCATCCAGCTTCCACAGTAGCTTCTTCTCCTCCAACTACTGTGATTCATTAAATGGCAAGGACGCTCCCAGCAAACCTTAAACGTAATTATTCTGCAGAACCATATCTCAGTTTGCACTGAGTACTCCTTCAAAGATTGTCTAATACACTGTATCTTACATCTGACAAGGACAAGAAATGAACAGGAAACTATTCCAGAGAACTGGGAACTAGACTACAGAGATTTAAACAGAACTGCTATCTGAGATTGCCAGGCAGGGAATCCCATGTAAGTATGAAAGACAGCAACAGAAAATTGGGAAACAATTCCTATTCTGCCTCAACACTCATTGCCCAATGGGTATTTGAGAGCAAATAATTTACAATGAGATGTACATACATGAATTGTTTATAAAAATATACTGGAATCCAGGTATTAATGTCCTCTTATTAATGCAATGGTGATAACATCAAAGGTAAACCAACCTGGAGAGCCATATTCGTGTCTAGGTAACCTACAGATTTTAGGCATCACTTCCATCAAGGTCTTCACATACTGAAGAATCGTGCCCTGCAACTAAGGGAAGACAGACATGCATAAACATATTATTGTTGTTGAACTAACAAAGATGACATTTATGCAGTTCATTCTACATATGAACTGAATATGCTCTAAAATCTTGTGTTCCTGAACTCTGTATGTCCTATAGTTATTCCTATAATCTTTGCACTCTTAAAGAAACAGCTTTTTAAAAGAAATGTATTGTAGTTGCATCTTCTTAAAAATAAATAAATAAACAAATAAATAAATAAAAGCCTGTGAGGAAGTACAGCAGATCTAAGGAACTCTTCATGTGACTAACAGTATTACCATTTCACAGTTTTTGACCCAAAAGCCCAAACGGTGAAGAGCAAATTAACTGGGTAGCAGTACAGAGCCCTGATCCTGCTAGTGATCCTGATCCTTATGTACATAAATAACTTTATGCATGCAAGTAATCCCACTGACTTCAATGTGACTACTCGGATATATTAAATTACTCGTGTGTGTGAAGGGTTGCAGATTCGGGGTCTAAATGTCCAGGCTGTACAAATGAGTTAAAACTGAATTAGACATAGATATCAAAGGCCTGGTCTACACTAGGCATTTAAACCGGTTTTAGGAGTGTAAAACCGATTTAACGCCACATCCGTCCACACTGAGAGGCCCTTTATATCGGTATAAAGGGCACTTTAAACCGGTTTCTGTACTCCTCCCTAACGAGAGGAGTAGCGCTAATATCGGTATTACCATATTGGATTAGGGTTAGTGTGGCCGCAGATCGACGGTATTGGCCTCCGAGCGGTATCCCACAGTGCACCACTGACCGCTCTGGACAGCAATCTGAACTCGGATGCAGTGGCCAGGTAGACAGGAAAAGCCCCGCGAACTTTTGAATATTTCCTGTTTGCCCAGCGTGGAGCTCCGATCAGCACGGGTGGTGATGCAGTTAAAAATCAAAATAAAGAAAGAGCTCCCGCATGGACGATGCGGACGTGATCGCTGTAAGGGCAGGCAAATCTGTTCTATCAGCACTCCGTTACAGAAGACGAAATTCAAAATCATTTTTAAAAAATCTCCAGACAGATGCCATAGCAGGGACTCAGCGCACTGCTGCGTGACAAGCGTAACGGAAAGCCAAAGAATCAAATGGACGCTCATGAACTGGAGGACTCAAGCTATCCCACAGTTCCTGCAGTCTCTGAAAAGCATTTGCATTCTTGGCTGAGCTCCAAATGCTTCTAGGGTCAAAAACAGTGTCCGCGGAGGGTCAGGGCATAGCTAGGCGATTTACGCAACCCCCCACCCACCCCCAGAAGTGAAAGGGAAAATAATCCTCTCTTGACTCTTTTACATGTCACCCTATCTTTACTGAATGCTGCAGATAGACACAATGGTGCAGCACTCAACACCAACATCCTTGCTCCCCCCACGCCAGGGATGGCTGATGGTACAATATGACTGGTATCCGTCCTCATCATCAGCCTATTGGCACATGAGGCAGTGCAAAAGGACTGGTAACCATGCCAACTAGCATCGGTAAGGTCAATCAAGGGCGCCTGGTCCTAATTTTTCGTGGTAGATGGTACAGTATGGCTGACAACCATCGTCATCATAGCAACAGGGGGCTGAGCTCCATCAGCCCCCACCCTTCATGTGTAAAGAAAAGATTCAATTGCCCCTGGACTAGCAGAGGGATGCTGGGCTCCTCTCCTCCACACTCCTTACTGTCCTGTCTGGACTATCATAGCAGCTGGAGGCTGCCTTCCACTCATATCTCACTAACAAGTCACTGTGTCTTATTCCTGCATTCTTTATTACTTCATCACACAAGTGGGGGGACAATGCTACGGTAGCCCAGGAAGGCTGGGGGAAGAACGGAATCAACAGGTGGGGTTGTTGCAGGAGCTGGAGGCTGCCTTCCACTCATTTCTCACTAACAAGTCACTGTGTCATCACACAAGTGGGGGGACAATGCTATGGTAGCCCAGGAAGGCTGGGGGAAGAACAGAATGAACAGGTGGAGTTGTTGCAGGAGCACCCCCAGTGAATAGCATACAGCTCATAATTTCTGCAGGATCTGACACAGAGCAGCTGTGCTCTCTGGTTATGATATACAGTGGTTCTCTAGTACACTTGCCCATATTCTAGGCAGGACTGATTCTATTTTTAGATACCAAAAAGGAGGGATTGACTCAGGGAGTCATTCCCAATTTTGGCTTTTGCGCCCCTGGCTAAGAGCAGCCAGGGGCACTTATGACAGCAACAGATGGTGCAGTGCAAAAGGACTGGTAGCCACGATCATCTTATTACCAATTTATGGTATGGTAGATGGTGCAATATGGCTGGTAACCATCTCTGCTGTCATGCAAAAGCAAAAGCATGCTGCTGTGTAGCGCTGCTGAATCGCCTCTGTGAGCGGCATCTAGTACACATACGGTGACAGTCACAAAAGGCAAAACAGGCTCCATGATTGCCATGCTATGGCATCTGCCAGGGCAATCCAGGGAAAAAAGGCATGAAATGCTTGTCTGCCGTTGCTTTCCCAGCGGAAGGAGTGACTAACGACATTTACCCAGAATCACCCGCGACAATGATTTTTGCCCCATCAGGCACTGGGATCTCAACCCGGAAATTCCAAGGGGCGGGGGAGGCTGCGGGAACTATGGGATAGCTACGGAATAGCTACCCACAGTGCAATGCTCCAGAAATCGACGCTAGCCTCGGACCGTGGACGCACACCACCGATTTAATGTGTTTAGTGTGGCCGCGCACACTCAATTTTATACAATCTGTTTTGCTAAACCGGTTTATGTAAATTCGGAATAATCCCGTAGTGTAGACGTACCCAAAGACAAACATATTGCTTCCCCAAAACATTTTTTTCCTTCACTGTATTGCTAATTTTTTACTTAGAAAGGCTTCAGTTAAAAAAAAAAATGTTGCTGGTTTAAGATTTCTATCATCAAATGATCAGAAGACTTCATATCTGAGCACGCTATAAACAAATGTGCATTATTTACATATTATTAACCATTCTCAGTGTGTGTTACGGTGGCAATAGCACAATAGCCAAGGCCAACAGAAAAATCTTAACTAGGAAACAAAGGCCCAAAACATACATAAAAAGTTACATTATTCATTAATTTATTTATTAAGGTTGCAAATAAAGCACTTACGAGTTAGGAAATGCCAGAATTAAGGATGCCCAACATGAATTCAGGCCCCTCTTGTGCATAGGTACTGTGGTGCTGTCTTTAATTACATTATCACATACCATTCAGTACACAGCTCTCTCCTCCCATCCAACCCCATATCCCAGCCTGTCTCTTAATATCGCCTCTTGGATATCTTCTAATTTGGCCAAAACCAAACTCTCTCATCTTCCCTCCAAAAGCTTCTCCACTTACCCACGATCCATTGCTGTCAACACCATCACCGATTTGGTGGTTGTACTGGAGTTTCCTCTCCCTTTCCCTTGCCCAACACCTCCAAGGCCATAACCAAATCCCACTGCTTCTTCATCCTCAACATCTCCAAGATCTATCCTTTCCTTTCCATCCCTGTAGCCAAATCCTTCATTCAGGCTTTCAGCAAAAGGAAGGATGGTCCAGTAGTTACAGCACCAGCCTAGGACTTGGAAGACTTGGGTATGTTTCCCTGCTCCACCACAGAATTCCCCCGTGAGCTTCAGCAGTCACTTAGCCTCTCTGTGCTTCAGTTCCCCCATCTACAAAGCGGGGATAACAATGCTTCCGTACCTCACAGAGGGCTTTTGTGAGAATAAATATATTAAAGATTGTGAAATGCTTTGCGAAATATAGATGAAAAGCACTATACAGAGTGTAGAAGTATTACATCCCACCTTGTTTAGTGCAGCATTCTCAGCTTTGCCCCCTGCCATCCAAACAAAATGCAGCCACTATCATCATCTTCCTTATCTTACTAGATCATGTCACTCCCCTCGTCAAATCTTTCCATCTGTTAGCGCATCAAGTTAAAGCTTCTTGTCATCACTTTCAAAAGCCTATCCCACCCTACTTAGAGGTGCGGTGCCTGTGTGGTTAAGGCACTCACCTACATCTTGAAAGTCATGGGCTCGAGTCTCACCCACTCTCACACAGAAAGGCCACCTCCAGTTCACCCAGCTGAAAAATGGGTAACTGATCCATCGGATTAGGACAGTGGTTTTCAAACTTTTTTTCTGGGGACACAGTTGAAGAAAATTGTTGATGCCCATGATCCAATGGAGCTGGGGATGAGGAGCTTGGTGTGTGGGAGGGGCTCAGGGGTGAGGGTGTGAGGTGGGCCGGGAATGAGGGGTCCAGGGTGTGGGAAAGGGCTCTGGGCTGGGGCAGCGGTTGGGGTGTGGGAGGGGGGTCAGAGCTCTCAGCTGGAGGTACAGGCTCTGGGGTGGGGCCAGGGATGAGGGATTTGGGGTGCAGGAAGGGATTCCAGGTTTGGGGGGGCTCAGAGCTAGGGTAGGGGCTTGGGGCAAAGGGTTGGGGCACGGACTTACCTCCATCCGCTCCCAGCCTGCGGTGCAGCCGGGGTGCAGAGGCAGGCTTCCCACCTGTCCTGGCACCGCAGACCGCACTGCACCCCAGAACCGGCCAGACGCAGGTCCAGCTCCTAGGCAGAGGCACGCAAACAGCTCCATGCGGCTCTCGCATGCAGTCACCACCCCCCAGCCGGTGCTCGGGGTGGGGGCAGCATGCAGAGTCCCGTGACCCCCCGGCCTAAAAGCCAGACCTGCTGCTGGCTGCAGCACATTGTCAGAACAGGTAGGCACGAGCCTGCCTTAGCTGGGCGGCACCGCTGATGGGACTTTTAACGTCCCGGTCGGCAGTGCTGACCAGAGCCGCTAGGGTCCCTGTGTGCTGAGCAGGGCGACCCAGTGCCTCACATACCATGACTCAGAACTGGGTCGCGACCCAAACCTTGAAAAACACTGGATTGGGATAGTCAAAGGCAGTCAACATGATGCTGGCCACATCACCATTGGCTATGAAACTGACACGCCTTAACTGCATCAGCCCAATAAGCCAGTGGCTCAGGGGAACTCTGACCCTATTTCTCCTGTGGTGAAAACTGGCATTGTCCCAACATCCTCTAGTCCACCTGTTTCCAGTAGTCTGCCTGCTTGTGAACTTCTCACACATTCCCTCCATGCCTTCTTCCACGTGGCCCCTTACATACTGTCTGAGCTCAACCGCACCAACCTGCTCCTCTTCACATTTAGGTCCCTCTTAGAGATCCATCACTAGCATGCTGCCTTCAATGAATAAAGCTGACTTGTCAAAAAACGGTTTCTTCCTTTGCCCTAACTTCTGTCTATCCTTCGACTGCCAGGTCCTCTAAGCAGGAGCCATCCCTGCTTAAATACCAGTAAGTGTCTCACATTTTGGGGAAATCTTATAAACAACAAATAATAGTAACAAAATGTTGATTATGAGGATAGATTCTTAATAATGTATACATGTAAATATCACTAGACTGGTCAGACTTGACATTTATCAGTGGAGCAGAAAGGTTGAGAGAGATCAAGATTTTTTTTTTTAAGTTAAAAAATCCCCCACACATTCACAAACTTCTGTAAAAAAAATGCCAAAATATTTGTTATTTAAAATTTCATTCAATTTATACTTGGGTGGCCCCGCACTATCACTTCTACTGCACTCAAGCATCAGGGGAAAAATTTTAGAACAAAAATCCTACTAAAGAATTAGTCAAATAAATGCAGCAAAGAGTCTTGTGGCACCTTACAGACTAACAGACGTTTTGGAGCATGAGCTTTCGTGGGTGAATACCCACTTTGTCGGATGCATGTAGTGGAAATTTCCAGGAGCAGGTATATATAAGCAAGCAAGAAGCAGGCTAGAGATAACGAGGTTAGTTCACTTATATATAGCTTGCTTATATATACCTGCCCCTGGAAATTTCCACTACATGCATCCGACGAAGTGGGTATTCACCCACGAAAGCTCATGCTCCAAAACGTCTGTTAGTCTGTAAGGTGCCACAAGACTCTTTGCTGCTTTTACATATCCAGACTAACACGGCTACCCCTCTGATACTTGCAGTCAAATAAATGCAACCATAAACTAAATAAGAGTTCTTCTCCTAAAAGCATTTCCTCCTTTCACTTTGTTTGACATCCTACATCGATCACCTTGCTTGATTCCAATGACAGCAATAAAGTCATTGGGTTATTTTAGGTTGTAAGCTTGATGAGGCAGGAGGAGGAGACAGAAATACTTCTACATGCCCAATAGCAGGCAATCCCCTCCCAGTTACACAAAGGGCCATCTATAAAGATAAAAAAGAAGGTTGTGTGGATAACTTCTCTGACATATGCTCTGACTAGTCTAAACAAGCTTGATACTGGGCACTGCTAGATCAGTTTTAAAGATTAAACCTTCCTTGTTTTCTAATTCTGTACTTGGTCAGCTGGCAATAACAATATTACTGAAAACCCTGAAAAAAGGGAAGGCAGAAAAAACATTTCAGCTGCTGCTCAAATACGCAAAGAAATTTAGTAATCAGAACACAACTAATTTCGAGTGAATTTAGCTGGAACAGCTGTACTTCATTTTTCATACACGATTGTCCAGGCCCTACTAACACTCCACATATGACTATCTAAAAACACTCCTCCTAAAGAGAGAAGTTGGGATATTTGAAGCAGTCTAGAGGATTTTAGAAACATACTTTCCATTGATTTCAATGGAAGATCTAGAGGATTTAGACACATAACTTCCATTGAAACTAATGCAAGATATGTGTCTAAATTCCCTAGACTACATGGATAATCTCAATCAGAGTTATCGTTCCACAAGAATTTCTCATTTCCCCAAAACAAAATGTTACAATATGCATACAGCTGATGTTAAAGCAATTTTACTTCATCTTTTGAATCAAGGGCCTTATAACAGAACTGTCTCTCATATTTCTGTATTATGTTTTTGGGGGGGTGGCTAATTTTTCACTTCAGTTTTAAAGAGCTGTATTTTTTCCTCCCTGGTTTTATCACCGATACTCAGGCACACTTCTGTAGTGGTAGTACAATTTATATATATATTTTTAAACTGAACACTAATAATAAGTCTTAATATTTGAAGAAAACAGAATTCCACTATATCATCATAAAAAAACCAATAAGCAAAAAAGGACAAAAATCTTTACAAGTTATGAGGTAAAAATTATATGTGGCACACAATGAAGATTATTGCCTTGGTATTCTAAAAAAAACAACAAATAGGTCCACTGCAGAAAAATGAAATATGGATATCTCCACTGATGTTTTAGGAAGCTCCTAACTTCCAAAAGTTGTTACTTCTCCATCCCTACTGTCATTAGAGGGTGATCCCAGCTCAATCAGCAAGGCATGTCTAAAAAGCTATGTGGTAGGCCTCTTTCTGCAACCTGTCTTGTTTGAAGTATCTAAAGAATTAACTTCAAAATTTACTCCCAAATCTCTCTCATGTGACTGAAGCAGAGACATGTTAAATATCTATGTTTGTTTATTTGTATGCGAGCAGCAATAACCAACAAGAAGTCTAATCCATCCTCTTCTAAGAGCTATTCATGAACAATTATAGCAGTTTGGAAGTAACTTGAAAAGTGATTTTCTTCTATTGGGGAATTATTCTTTCGGAGGTACTCAGATGGCCCTAATCATCCTAGTACTGGAGTGCCACATAATCTTTAATATGTTTATCCCCAGAACACCTATGTGAGAAGGGAAGTGCTATTACCTCCCTTTTACAAAAGGGAAATAGGCACATGGGCACAGAGAGGCGAAGTGACTTGCCCAAGTTCACACAGGAAGTCTAACAGAACACGGACTGGGAACCCAGTCATCCCAAATCCTATGCCTTCCTCTTTTTTATTCCTGGGGAATTCTGCACCACTGCACGTGTGCAAAATTCACGTGCCCCACAGATTTCTTTGCTTCTCCACAGATAAATTATTTTCTGACGGGGAAGCAAAGGGAAGCTGCAAGAGCGGTAATGCAGCCCTCCCCAGCAGCCTGCGCGAGTCATTACGGGCAGCCAGCGGAGAGGTAAATCAGCTGCTAGTCCTGGATGGGCTGGGGAGGATGGATCTTCCTCTTCCCCTGCAAGGAGTGGCTGGGGCTGGGTCAGATCCAACCCCAGAAACCTCCCCTAGCTGCAGAAAGCTCCGCATCTCCCACCCGTGTCTTGTCCCCATTGGTCCTCAGCTGCAGGGGGAAGAGTCACTGTATGGGGAACTGCTCACCCGTCCACCCAACCCCTATATATCCAAACCCACCCATACCCAGACTCCCTGCTGAGCCTCACCCACCCCCCTGCACCGAGCGCCCCACACCCGCTGAGCCTCATTCCTCTGCATCAGGAGCCTGCCTGCATCTGGACCCCCACCCCTGCACCCAGACCACCTTCTGCTGAGCCCCCACATTTGAACCCCCACCATGACAAACCCCACCGCCCTGCACTTGGACGACCCTGTATCCAGACCCTCACACCACTGAGCCCCAACCAGCTGCACCCGGATCCCCACCTCACCAAGCCCCACTCCCCCAGCACCCAGATCCACCCACTAAGCCCCCACACACACCCAGAAGCCCATCCTCCCACACCCAGACCCTCACTGCTGAGCCCCAACCATCTCCGCTAGGACCCCCCTGCAGAGTCCCATTCCCCCTGAATCTGGAACCCTCAAATGAGCCCCTGTGCATCCAAATCTCCCCTGCGTCTGGACCCCCAACATTCAGACTGCCCCACACCTCACCCCACACAAGGATCCTGCTGGGCTAAGCCTGCCTGCCCCACTCCTGGATCAGAGGCCAGAGCTGGGCATGCATGCAAGACTCTGTCCCTCTTGCTTGCTATCTTCATGTGCCTGGCGTGGAGGGGCAGGGCCCCTGGGTATTTTGGGGGCAGGCCTGGCCCTTGCACTATGTCAGATTCGGATGCAGCCTCATCATCAAGTCCATGTCCCGTGGGTGGGATGGGGGTGCTGCAGGGTGATCTCCCACCTCCATGCAGCCAGTGGACTGGGCTCCACCTGTGATAGTGGAGCCTCCACATTTATTTATTGACAAATAAAATATGAAGAATTTTATGGAATTTTAAAATATTGTGCACGGATTTTTTTTTTGGGGGGGGCACAGAATTCCCTCAGAAGTATCTTTTTTTGAGGTCCTTAACTGTAATTAAAAGTTAACAGCAATTTTTAGTTTAGTGAACTAATGGGAAGCTCATGAAAGTCAGGGAAAAGTTAATAGTTTAGGCTTATGCTTCCATGGAGAACTTAGCTAATGCAGCTTCTTAAAAAGGTTTCCATTTCTTCCTCACACATTTTACAGTTGTCTGAACACTTTTAATAGGCTAAATGCATCATACTTATATTTAGATGTACTTTCCATTGCACATAAAACATTTCCCCTCCATTAGAAGCAATCTGGGAGAGAAAGAAAGAAAGAGAGAGAGAAAGTTTGTTAACATACCAGGCTTTTGACCACCTTCAGTAATTCCTCCATTACCACAGCAATGCCCTGGTACCCAAGGAGCCTGCAAATGACTTTAAAGTGAGGGGGACCAACAAAGTTTCTGTAGTTGCTATAAATGCTGGAATATGTCAAATTCAAAGCCTGATGAGAGAAAAAAAAAGTATTAAAAATAATTCAATTCGCTGCACTTTCATAGCAATCTCTCATTGGATACAATGTACATTACTTTTTGTGCAATATTTTTAAGTAGGGCTGTCAATTAATCACAGTTAATTCATGCGACTAATGCAAAACAAATAAACTAGACTAAAAAACAGTCAAGATGAATCACAGTTTTAATCGTACAGTTAAACAATAACAGAATATCAATGTATATTTATTATAAATATTTGTGAATGTTTTTCTATAATTTTCAAATATAATGATTTCAATTACAACACAGAATACAAAAAGTGTACAGTGCTCATTTTATATTATTTTTATTACCAATATTTGCACTGTAAAAAAGATAAACAAAAGAAATAGTATTTTTCAATTCACCTCAGACAAGTACTGAAGTGCGATCTCCAAATGTAGAATTATTTTGTTTTACATAACTGCACTCAAAAACAAAACAATGTAAAACGTTAGAGCCTACAAGTCTACTCAGTCCTACTTCTTGTTCAGTCAATCGCTAAGGCAAACAAGTTTGTTTACATTTACGGGAGATAATGTTGCCTGCTTCTTATTTACAATGTCACCTAAAAGTGAGTGCTTGCATGGCACTGTTATAGCTAGACTCATAGACTTTAAGGTCAGAAGGGACCATTATGATCATCTAGTCTGACCTCCTGCACAATGCAGGCCACACAATCTCACCCATCCACTTCTATAACAAACCCCTAACCTATGTCTGAGTTATTGAAGTCCTCAAATTGTGGTTTGAAGACCTCAAGCTGCAGAGAATCCTCCAGCAAGTGACCCGTGCCCCATGCTGCAGAGGAAGGCAAAAAACCTCCAGGGCTTCTGCCAATCTGCCCTGGAGGAAAATTTCTTCTGGACCCCAAATATGGCGATCAGTTAAAACCCTGAGCATGTGAGCAAGACTCACCAGCCAGCACCCAGGAAAGAGTTCTCTGTAGTAACTCAGATCCCATCCCATCTAACATCCTATCCCAGACCACTAGGCATACTTACCTGCTGATAATTTGGCAATTGATTTTTGATTAATTGCCAAAATTAGGCTATCCCATCATACCATCCCCTCCATAAACTAGGGTGACGAGACAGCAAATGTGAAAAATCGGGATGGGGGAACACCCAAAGATCGGCACTGTCCCTATAAAATCGGGACATCTGGTCACCCTAGTTGTTGCAAGGGTTGCAAGGTATTTACATGCCAGATATTCTAAACAACATTCGTATGCCCCATCATGCTTCAGTCACCATTCCAGCGCATGTGCTTCCATGCTGAATTTAAATTGGTAGTCTATTATTATTTAATAGTGTGATTAAAACTGCAAATAATCACAACTATTTTTTTAATCATTTGAAAGTGCTATTTTTAAGCATATTAAATTATACAGGATTAAGACAGAAGTTTGCCTCTTTAGCGCCTATATATAAGATGAGTTGCAAAGCTTCTTTTTAAAACAGAAGACACGACTAACTAAAACGTTCGTTAATAAGCTGAATGTATTAAATGCTAATTGTTGATGACTGGACATCTTCCAGTTACTATTTATACTACCACAATAATTCCTCCTTCAATTTTATGACTACACCATGTTAAAAGGACACAAAAGTGGCCCAAGCCAATATCTCGTTGGTTCTCAACCAGGGGTACACCTAACCGTGGGGGTATGCGGAGATCTTCCGGGGGTACGTCAATTCATCTAGATATTTGCCCAGTTTTACAACAGGCTACATAAAAAGCATTAGCAAAGACAGTACAAATTGAAATATACACTGCTCTATATACTATACATTGAAATGTAAATACAATATTTATATTCCAATTTATTTATTTTATAATTATATAGTAAAAATGAGAACATAAGCAATTTTTCAGTAATAGTGTGGCTGTGACAGTTTTGTATTTTTATGTCTGATTTTGCAAGCAAGTAGTTTATAAGTGAGATGAAACTTGGGGTAGACAAGACAAATCAGATTCCTGAAAGGGGTTCAGTAGTCTGGAAAGGCTGAGAGCCACTGATCAAGATTACCAAACATAACTGGAGCATATCCACGTATTGTAGTTTCACTTACAGAACATTTGGGGAAAAAATCAATAGAAACTGTTACGGTTTCCATTTTATGGTGTCTTATGTAATGTTCTGAAGGCTCGAGTAAGTAAAAATCAGATTTCTAAACTTAGTGATCATTACAACTAATTGATAAAGATTCTCATTTGAGCTCATAATATCTATAAATGGACAAAAATAATCTGATATTGTGACACAGGCTGACAGAAATTATTTTGTCAATTAATATACAAGTCAAGATCCTTAGCTGTTCTCTATCAGTCTATTTTTCACCTCAGTCAACAGAACTATGTAGACTTGTACCCTCTGAGAATCTGGAAGATGATTTCTAACTCCCATTGGGGCTGGGATGAGAGCTAGCTGTCAAACGCCACCTATATGAGAGGGGTAATATTTGTAGCATGGGGAAAAGCAAATCATTGGAAGTGGCAGAGATTATATTGGTTCCTTCTTTCACAGGAGCTTGCCCATCTTTTGTTTCTGCAGGTTCTGTTGGATCCCCTTTGCTTCTCCTCAGTATTCACTGTTTGTAAGGGCAGGTCTTCACTACCCACTAGATCGGCGGGTAGGGATCGATCTATCGGGGATCGATTTATTGCGTCTCGTCTAGACGCAGATAAATTGATCCCTAAAAGCACTCCCCGTCAACTCCAGAACGCCAGCTCGCAAGAGGCGGAAGCAGAGTCGACGGGGGAGCGGCAGCGGTCGACTCACTGCCATCCTCACGGCCAGGTAAGTCAACCTAAGATACGCCGACTTCAGCTACGCGTATCTTAGGTCACACACACCCCGCCCCCAGTGTAGACCAGGGCTAAGACATGAGTGCAAGCTAGTTGTACTATTAAATCCTGGGCTGCTCAGAAAGCAGCTGTGACCAAGGCCTGGTATACATTTATAATATAGGTTGGAATAGCTATGTTGCTCCAGGGTGTGAAAAATACACGCCCGTGAGCACTGTAGCTATGTGGACCCCACCTCGAGTATAGACGCTCTTATCGCCTAGGGATGTAGTTTTGCTATACCAACAGACAACCCCTTCTGTTGGGCTAAGCTGCATCTACATTACGGGGTTATGTTGGCATAGCTACAATGCCACAGCTGTGCAGATATAGTCCTCATAATGCAGACATGTTCCAACAGTGCTCCTTGGGAGAAGAGCGTGACCTCTCTCCGATATGGATCCCACCACAGTTATTCATGCCTTTGCCTGTCAAAACTAGATTTTTGTAATATGCTCTCCGTGGCTATGCAGTGAGGCCACTTGGGAACTAAATTAATAAGCAGACAGCTGCATTCCACCAATTTTTGAACAACTGTCTACTAAAGAAAAGGAGTTACTTGTAAGCATTTAAAAACTTGCAGCTGTTGTAAATGTATACACTATAAAACATATAAGACATAACATGGCCAATTTAAATGCTGGTGTTGGAACCTTAACTTTCCCGTTTTCAGACTCTGATTTTAACTGAGCTGCTTTGTATTTAATAGTATGAAATATGCATAGAAAATATCCAACAAGTTAACGTTATTTCAGCTAACTATTACAGAAAAGGAGTTACAACCAGCTAAGTATATTTGTACTCTGGAGATACAGAAGTTTCACTTCACCTTATTTTTAAGGTTATTACATTTCTTCAGCTCAGGGAGCCGTCTCCACTACAGTGAACAGACTACACAGTGAAATATGTCCCTCTATCATATTTTAAATTACAACTATTGACACCTGTTACAGATTGCATATTTATAATGATTGGAGGGGCATATTTTCTCAAATTATTTAGCCTTTCTTTTTGTGAACTCAAACTGCAACAGATGTTTGCCAGATTATCAGAATCCATACAGGACACTGCTCTGGAAGAAGCTAAAAATCCTGTTATTAGATCACAGCTGATTGAAATACTGAATTCTAAATTAACACTGACTGGCAGAGAGCCCAAAACTACAACTGAGTATTAAATGCAAAACTGTACAAACACAGGCAGAAGTAGGGACTGGGAAATCAAATGGGAGTGGTACTGGTAAAGCTGGATGAATACTTACAAAAATATTTAATTTTACAAACTGTGCTACTCCTGATTTATGCTCTTATTTCAAGTGTAGCTGGCTTGCAGCAGCAGCTTGGTTCCTGGGCTATTTTCTTGATTTGCTGCATCCTTGCAAGAACAGGTACCCTATTTATGATTGCTAAAATAATGAATGATAGAAGATGACTCAATAAACTTTCAAGTAAGAGAATAGCTGATGGAATATCCTTTATCTCTTTTCTATTTCAGTCTTTAACTGATAATAGACAGGTCTGTAATGGAGCAACCTTGGTCTACAAGTTTGTTGCTTATTGATACTGATGACGTACAGAGTTAATTTTCCCAAATGTTTCATAAAACATTAAACAACAGACTTTAAAAACCAAACACAGCTGAATGCTTCAGTATACTGGATACTATAAAAAAATTATCCCTAAAAGCAGCAGCTTTATATTTCACAGTAATGATTTTTTAATTGTTGCATTCATTTGTTCTTGGGGTTTACAACTTCATAGACTTTGAGTAACAAAAATAACTGCACTACAGAATATCCCAGTGTAGACACTGTTTTACTTTATCCAATTATAGAGTATTTTATTATTCTACAAAATGTTTAGAGTGAGGAGAAAGGGTACAGCTGCATACTTCAAGAAAGAGAACAGTTATGGAAAAGCAGGCACTAAAATATTCTTCAAAACACCAGGCAAAAGAATCAGAAATAGCCAAGCTACAAAAATACCATATTTCCCCATGAATATTTAGAAATTTTACATCAGACATGTAAAGCAGTTTGGAACAATCCACCGGTAAATGCTGGATTAGAGGCGCATTATAAAAGTGTGACAAGGGATTATTAAAAAAAATAATAATAAAAAGTTTTGCAGAGGAATACAAAAAGACTAAAGCAGAAACCTGAAACAGCAAAGTTCTCATTAATCACTGGAAGAAGCTTGCCTTTTTTTTAAGCTATTGCTTCCTCCCCCATCCTTCCACTGGAAAAAAAAAACAACAAAAACCCAAAAACTAAACAAACCTCCTGTTCTGCTGATGTCACAGAAGTGCTAGCCTTATTCACTCACAGCATCACTGAAGCAAATGTAGGTACATACAGAGCAGCATGTAACTGAAGTGCTCACACAGTATACTGTCCAAGAGGAAGCAAGTGAGAGAATGTCTTTTTTCCTGTCTTTGAAAACCTAGGCAACAGGCTACTTAGATAAGATGTGCTCATGTACGAATTTAAGTAGAAGAGAAAGAAACAGTGTCACCAGCATCCCTGGAGAATAGAATTGCAAGTGTCAAGGAACGAGAATTTAGTCCAGAGAATCAGAGAGAAAACTGGCAAGTACAGCTCATGAAGGAAATCACCTACACAAAAGGACACAGAAAATCTAATTTTTCATTTTTGCAATCTCTCCATCTGAAAATCTTATTCTAAGGATTTATATCAGGAAGTGAAGGTCAGTAAAGACTTTATAATGAATAAAATACCAACTTAATTTTTCAAACATTAAGATGCCAGCAATGTTATGTACGTTACCTCTAAATAGTAAAATTTAATTAATGCTTGGTAACAAAACAAAACATTGTGATTACATTAAAAAAAATAAAACCCAAAATTCTACTAAATTGCTCTCAGGATGAGATGATGGATTCTAAATATGATCAGGCAATATTTTTTAAAAAAAAATCTTTTTACTTAAAATGTAATTAACTAGAATCTATTTAACTAAAACTTGATATGGGACTCTCAAGAGCAAATAGATGCTCTGATATTATAATGTAGACCACTGTATAGATAGATACCTAAGAGACTTAGATGGATGGTCAAGTGTAGTATTATGAAAACCAGGTTAGTCTGTTTATCCAATGAGTTTATTCAATGGCAAACTCATTTCTTTGAAATTGATGCAGCTGTTTCATTGCCTATATTTTATGGTGGTTAGAAAGAAGAGCACCTACATTCTTGAGGGGTGGGTTGTTTTGTTTTTGTTATTTTTTAGAACTGCCTATATAATTTAGATGGGTGTGTTGGCATTTATATTTTAAAAATATGTTTATTGTTGTATTGTAGATGAGCATATGCCTTATATTCTTCCCAAATAAGCAAAATACACAAACTGCAACTGAGAATTCTGAGAAATATGTTCCCACATATGAGTAGCAGTTTTTTTTTTAAAAAGGACTAGTGCTTCATTGAAAATAGTGCATAAGGTACAGTTATTTTAATGTAATCCTCAGATGTGTAATTTCTCCAGTGGTTTTTCCAACAGAAAGAAAGAAAGAAAGAAAGAAAGAAAGAAAGAAAGAAAGAAAGAAAGAAAGAAAGAAAGAAAGAAAGAAAGAAAGAAAGAAAGAAAGAAAGAAAGGTCATATAAACTTCAGAATATCTACTATGTCAGAATTTTATAAGCTTCCATTCTCAGAAATTTTCCAATACTAAATTGTTATATAGTCAGGAGACAAAATACATTATATCCACAATATGAAATAATATGTTCACACTGTAATGAAATCACTAATAATTTATTTCATAATCATCGCGATAGTCATTTATGCTAGTAATTTAGCATAAACATTTCAAAAACACTTAAGTGCTTAGTATATGTCGACACTGCAGCCAGGAGGTGTGATTCTCAGTCCAGGTAGACAGACCTGTGCTAGCTCAATTGAGCTAGTGCGCTAGAAAGAGCAGTGTACTCAAGTACTTAAGTCAACGGGAATAATTCCCAAGTTGCCGAGATGCTTTTGAAAATTTTACCCTCAGAAAATATATGTCTGAACAAAAACAAAGTTAAATTTCTTTACAGAAACGTAAAATTCTGATGGTCTGCTAAGATAGGATGAACTAGCTAACTTTGAAAAGTAACATCACAATTTTCTCAACACTTTTTAACATATCTTATTAAAAAGTATTTGCTGCTTCTTATACTGCACAGTATTTTACTGTGGTCATGTTAAATTATTAATGGAACAATTAGAATTTTTTTTTTTAGTATGTAAAGTACAAGCCTGACAGATAATAATGTAAATACAATTCAGGACAGACATTTCCATTAGTTACAACTTCTTCATTTACAGTGTTACCAGGATTAATCATTTTTACTATACAAAGATTAATTACCCCCAGCAAGTACGCATGATGTAACCTGTGCTTCACCTTTTGATGCTAGCTTCCATCTCTGGGCTGGCAGTTTGGCTGTTCTAGCATGACTATAAAGGCAGCCTAAATGTTGCTTGTCATGATAGTTCTATCAAGCTTAGAACAGAGTAGTAGGAACAAGTTCAGCAGGGCTGTATAGAACCAAGACTACTAATTGTGTTTCAGATGTTACTAATATACCGTTGATGCAGTCGTTCCTTAAGGAATGGACACAAATGTGAGCCCATGTCAGCAGGAAGGGGAGAGAATACAGAGAGTAGGGAAGTAAAACAGACAGGGAATTTTTAGAAAAAAGGGATCAGAAGAACGGATTATCTACCGACAGGCTCATGCTCTGTTCTGGTTTTTAATAATGATGACGACTAGTTAAAATCAAAATCTATGGGTGAACAAAGGAGGAAACATTTGGATATTTTTGCCTGCCTCCATCTAATTAATAAAAGTAGCCCCCATTCACAAAAACTGATATTTCTTAAGACTGGTTAGAATGCAGGAAAATACTAGATAGTTAACAGATAAGCCTAGAGGAAAAAAATAAAAACAGATTTAAAAACCCAAAACAAAACAAAAGGCTCACTGAACTGCCAATAGATTGCTTGTGCATGTATTTTTTGGAACAGTGTGCAGATATCTATAGCTATATTGTTCTTCAAAGTGAAACCTGATAATCTCTTAACATAAGCATCTATGATTCCAGAGAAGCGTGAGGTTTTCGCTAGTTCTTCAATAGTGCTCAATATTTAAGCCTCTGTGACTCTATACTATCAAAGTGATAAGCAATGTTGTAGATGTGCTCCCTTTTCTGTTAAAGATATTTAAAATTTATGCAGTTAAAAAATTGTTCCATGATCTCATGTCAACAGACGTGTACTACCTCATGTGTCCATTAAAAATACTGGCTGTTTAGTTTTTACACAGCAACCGAGTTAGGAGAAGATTTTCAAAAGGCACAAAGGGGAGCTAGGCACCCAACTCTCACTGGAAGTCTATGGGAGTTTAGTACTTTATGCTCATTATGCCTCTTTTGAAAGTTTCCCTCTTAATAAACAGAAGTTTTTAAATGATGGGTAATTTCACTCCCACTGGCATATTGTCTGACTGCAGATTCCTTAGGATTGCAATATTCAGTGACTTACATAATAGTACCAAACATTTCTGTAACTGGAAAGGTTTGAAAATATGCTATGATTTATTTTTCAAGCAAATGCAAGTGCCAAAGATTCTCTTTGCTTATAGATTCAGATTACTTCATTTAAAAATGCCCACAGAAAAATAAAAAGCACTGTTTCCTAATAAATTACTTTTCTAAATTACAGAACACTAATGTTTAAGAGCCACATCATTCTTCTCTGTGGTGAAGCTTCTGGGACATCTCCTTATTTTTCTGGAACTGGAACTATAATCTCCCTTTCTTGAAAGGAGACAGTTGTGAAAAAATATTGAGTGGCATCACAATGGGAGTAACAATACAAAATGTAACAGGAAGCACAGCAATGGTAATTTGGCCAACCATGGCCATTTGTGCTGACAGCTTTTACAGTATTATGTATCATCCCAACCGGAACAACATGCTGTCAGGTTATTCAAGAAAAAATTTTCAGAAAGAAGAGCGAGTGCCTGCTAGTCGTTCTTCATTTGTCGTCGAAAACCTAACTCCACTAACCACCTACATATTGTGCGTAACCTGCCAATCTGCAAACCCATCCAGCGACCAGTGCAGAATTTTTCACACATTAGAAGAAGATCCAGCATCTGCAAGCAACAAAAAAAAAGATCTGGCCCTGGGTATCTGGCTAACTAGCAGTATTCTGCTTCTCATCATTGCCGGGATCCTCCTTTATGGCTGCCTGCATATATGGTACCGCAAGAGACGAGAACGTGTAGAAGGACAAAACATGACCTCAGACCAGGACAAGGAGGAGGCTTGGACAATAAACAAGTCACACACCCCAGAGCAGTTTAACAGGCAAGGCAGATTAGTCCAAAGTGTTGAGGGTAAGAATGCAGAAGGTATCCAACTGGCTACCATAATAGAAAATCCCTTAACTTCTAAGGAGCCTACCATGCAAACTTCCAAAAGCCAGGAATTAGTGCCGATGACAGTTGGGCCATTTTAATTGGTAAACGCCACTGCACAGATTAACAGTGCACCATGAGTGAAATATTTTAACCCAACAAGTTCTATACCTTTTACGGTTTGTATTTGCAGTGTTTAATTCTTGCTGATGCACTCTCATCAGCATTCTTATCCACAATTGCCCCTCCCACCATCACACATACAGCTGGAAGGTTCTCAGTATTAAGGTTTAGAACTAAATAGTCTCTTGATTTGATTAAGAAAATATTATCAAGCATACAGCATAGAAATCAAAGGGTATTCTTGGTTTTTGTTTTGGAGGGAGAGAATAAGGTTTATTCCAAAACGGTAACCCAAAATAAACACACGAATGAAAAGGACAAAGGGAGAATTATTATTCAATAATAAAACAAACTGAAAATTGCATATTGAGACCTGGTATTCTCATGCTGCAGGCAGCTCGAATGCCCTGTATTAAATGACTACATCTATAATGGTCTGTCACGTTTTTTTATCCACATCATTCAGAATCAGGTTGTTTCTGAAACTGCACAGCTCATTGCTGTACAGTGTACTTGACAGTTCCATTCAAAACAAGTTCTAGTTATAGGACACCAGCTAAATTCCATTGATATTCGAAAAAAGGGATTCCTATTTCACCCAACTTAAAAATGCACTCAGGATGGTGACACCAGCAAGAGGCACTCTAGCTACACCACCATGAGAGGTTAAGGTGTTTAATGCTTAATGCTGCAGTTATAAGAGGGAAGTGCTCATTGCACAGCATGGAAAGGGGAGATCATGAGACCCAAAACTATGACTCATGATTGCTCTGTCCCTAAACTGAAGGGGGAGAACAAAACACAATGGGCAGGTTTTTATCCAGCCACCAATTTCTGTTAAGGTACCAAGAGTAAAAGCAACTAGACTATGACTGAGTACATGTATTTTTGAGATTATGGAAATGTACACGCAACTTTAGTTGTCCTGAAGATCTTGGCAAGTTGCCAACACTGTCCTTGAACTGGCAACTTGGGCACTCTGGAAGAATGATATATCCAGTCTGTTTTCACACATTCACATTCCATAGTTTTAAATCTATTAAGCACATATTTCTTCCTTTTATGTTGATATTTTACTGTTATTGTATAATACGCTGTGTGTGTGTGGCTGTACGATATACTGTGATTTTATGCATTTATTTTAAACTGATATTAAAAGAATGTATATTTAAACTCAACATTCACTTAGCCGGCTTGATCTATTCCAGCAGCCAAAGAAGGGCAACTGTTAGCATAGCTATTGCCATCAATTCTAATGGCTTTCTGGAAGCCAAGGTGGTCTATTACAGACAAGTCTGATAATGTAGCACCCACCTAAACACTTCACAGCAGGCAGTGTGGCTTTTCCAGCTACTCCACTCCTGCAGTGTTTCAACCATTCTGTGACTGATACTTCAGTTTTCTTAGTGCTAAGGTAGTCATACACACGGAAATCATAGCTGGCACAACCCGAAAACAAATTTGCTCCACTCGCATGCCGTTGGGAGATCCACAACATAATTGTGTGCCAAATGGATGGTGACTCTCCTTTCATAGGAATATGTTCAAAATTATGTATCTGTACTAAATTAACCTTTATACCAGGTCTGTAAATGTTAAATAATATCACGTACATATTTTTTTCAGTTGATTGCGTTTTCCTTTTGTCTCTTAAATAAACTGTGTCCAATGTTGAAAATTTACTGTTGTTTCAAATGGAGATAATTACCCAAAACATACACGAACAACTGAAATAAAGTCTGCTCAGAAACTGAAGTTCTCCCTGAAGTTTTACCTCCAAAACAAATGCAGAGAAATAAACTACTGCATACCTCTTTTTTATCAACTATGATGAAATATTTGTCCTAGCTAAATTAATTCAGAGAAAAGAGACTCATACAAGGAGGAAAGATTATCCTGTGGTTATGACATAAGTCCATGAGACCAGAGACCTGGCTCTGTTCCCAGCTCTGCCAATGGCTTACAGCGTGACTTTGTAAAGTTAACTAACTTCTCTGTATTTCAGTTTCCTAATTTGTGACACGGGGACTGTCATCATTCCAGGCTGACCTGGTGTGCCCCTTTGCAGGTAGGCCTAGGGTTACAGGTGAGCCCTTACTAGATTTTCCCATCCCCTAGGGTATCAACAAGATGAAACAGACCATTAGATGCTAAAGAGCACCTCCCTGGGGAGGGTCTCGTTTCTTAACAGAAAAGCCAAAACAGAATATAAACAAAACTTTCACTCCGGCATCTCATTTGGGTGACTAAGTCATTCCGAGCCCTTCTGTCTCCTCACCTAAGTCTAGGGCTTGTTTCCACCCAGGCTCTTCCCCCAAGATTGTCTCTGCCCCTGCTGTTAGGCCTACTGCCCCTACTGGAGTAAGACCCTTCTCTGGATTCAGAGGTGCGGGGAGGTCCAACCACTGCAACTCTTCTCTAGGACAGCAGCGATCCTTGCCAGCGCAGCATTTGGGAGACCCCTGGCTGAGCCCAGACCCTCTTATATGCCTGCCGACTGCAGCCCTCCTCTCCAGGAACACCTCTCACAGACTCTCCATGCTGGTGGGTTCCCCAGAGAGCTCACCCTCTAGGCTCCCTGCCCAGCCCTCTGGCTCAGGCCTCTTCTGGGAGCTCCTCTCCACAGGAGCGTTCTGTCTCCCTTCAGAGTTTCCCTCTAACTGAGCTTGGATAACCTTTATTAGGTCCAGCTGCTTGGTTGCTAATTAGCCACCTGAGGCAGTTAATGATCCCCATGTAGGGCCTTCACATAAGACAGTCTCAAGCAGACTAGGCCCTAATTCCCCATAAAAGGCAGCTTCCCCATGACAGGGACCCAACAAAATTCCCAAAGCCTTAGAGAGGGTCAATTAATTGATGTTAGTATGCCACACTGAGATCCCTGATGGAAACTGCTATAGAAATATTATATTATTTACAATTTTCAGCTGTGATAAAATCTTTGTATTACTTCAGGCTTTTACTTATTGCAGCCCTGTGTACACAACAATGACAAAAAATGTAGGCACTTAAAAGCCTAAGTCCCAATGACTTTCAACAGCAATTAAGTGCTTCAAGAGACAAGATGGGTGACGTATTGGACGAACTTCTATTGGTAAAAGAGACAAGTTTTTGAGCTACACAGAGCTCTTCTGATTTGGGAAAAGTACTCAGTGTCACAGCTAAATATGACATGGAACAGACTGTTAAGCCTAAATGCTTAAGTCACTTTTGAAAATGCGACATAGGAGCTTTTGAAAGTTTCACCCTAGGTCACCCTATATAGAATTAGAACATTCATAATCTTCTGCTCTGAGCCATATTGATTGATTTGGCTTTCTAACCTGTGAGAATCTGCAGTCAGATAATCTCACTACAATCTCAGGTTCACTGTGGTGGTCTTGCGTTTTGGCAGCTTGCTCTTTGATTAAATGAGAAGGTATATATTTAGAGTGACGACTAAGACTGCCAATAAGAACCAACTAGTGCAAATTAATATTGACCTAGGAACTGACCTGAAACTACTATTGACTTAATATAAACCACTGAACAGCCAGATGGCAAATCCCCTTTTTTTTTTTGTTAAGTGGTTTCGAGGTGAAAAGCTCAGTGTACTATCTCCACTCCCCTAAGACATCAAATCCTCCTACCAAACTGTTACCAAAATATGCTTCATGTTCGTAACACATAACTGACATTAACAAAAAACAAAAACAAAGAGGCGAGGTTACAGATGGAAGAAAAGACACTCAGAATGCTCTACTTGTCAATTAACAGTTTCTCATCAAAGACAAGCATACATCATGAGTGCCTCTATTAAGTCAGTGGGAGTTTTGCCATTGACTTTAATGTGGCCAAGATTTCAACCTATGTCTTTAATTTGGATGATGGAATATTTTTCCTCTACAGAATAAATTAGATGATATACACACAGAGCTCTGAAGACCTAACTGTATATTAACTGTTTAAGTATTAGTAAATGCTCTCTAAGCCAAAAGTAGCCTCTGTAGTGGCTGGTCTACATATCCTCCATAAGAATGCTTCATAATCCAGGGCCGCCCAGAGAATTCCGGGGGCCCGGGGTCTTCGGCGGCGGGGGGCCCCCGCTCAGGGGCGGCTCTAGACCCCAGCGCGCCAAGCAGGCGCGTGGGGCGGCCCTTTCCCTGGGGGGCGGCATTTGGCTCCGGTTGAGCTCCCGCAGGCATGCCTGCGGCAGGTCGACCGGAGCCCGGGACGAGCGGACCTGCCGCAGGCATGACTGCGGCGGGTGCCGTGGTCCCGCGGCTCCGGTTGACCTGCCGCAGTCATGCCTGCGGGAGGTCCAGCCGAGCCGCGGGACGAGCGCCCCCTCCGCAGTCATGCCTGTGGCAGGTCCGCTCGTCCCGGGCTCCGGTCGACCTGCCGCAGGCATGCCTGCGGGAGCTCAACCGGAGCCGCGGGAAGAGGGGATACACTCCAGGGGCCCCGGAAAACACTCGTGGGGGCCCCTGAGGGACGCGGGGCCTGGGGCAAATTGCCCCTCTTGCCCCCCCCTCTGGGCGGCCCTGTCATAATCAGATAAAGCTAATCATGATTCTTAAGGTAATATTCTCCCATTTGGGAGTTATGAAATATTATATGGCCTTCCAATGTTTCCTCCTCCTCCAGAGCCATCTCTCCATAACCTGATGGCAGTATGTCCTATATGGCTATTTGACTCTTGAATGAAGTCAAGAGACATCATTCTGCATGCTCTCAAACATTCTGGCTGACATAAAGTCAGTCATTTTTTGCAGTTAGGTATTTTTCTAGCTGACTGTTCTATTCCCAGTGCCAGCCAGAAGGAGCCGTTTACAATATCCACTGGCCTATATCTCATTACTGATATGAAAACAGAGGTCTGTAGGTACATAAAATCAGATGTTCCTGATCCTGCTTTAGGAACTGACCGGTTAACCGGAAGGGCATGACAGGAGACCATACACAACCTGAAGAGTGTGTGTGTGTGTGTGTTTCATTACTTATCAGAAAATCTACCAAATCAAAAAAGGTGGAGTGTTTTGTTATGGATTTTTAAAATACTTTGCTGATTTAAGGACGGGTTGGTAATCTTAATAGCAGTCACAGTGGGAGTTAATACCTGTTTTATTGCAGAGCTGTGAGAAGCTAAAGAAGAGAATGTGGTTGGGCGTGCTGGATGATGAAAAGGGGAACTCAATGGCATGATCTGTCCTCACTTCTCAGTTGGCTCCATTACTTGCAGATAGAGAGCATTTTATTTTTAAGGGTTCTGCAACAGGTCAATCTTCCAGGTAAACAAATTTAGCCTTGGAATCTATAAATCTATGAAAGTTCATCTCCAGCAGAGCATTCAGAATCTTGCCTAATAATCCAAAGATGGCAGATATTTTTTTGCTGGACCCCAAGTGCCCTACCACCATCATACATCAAATATTTTAAGTTCAATGCTGCAGGAAACACCCACAACAGGCATACACATAGGGACCATCATTCAAAGTAGTAGTAAAGAATAGAATACATCTAAGGTGATGTACAGTTCTGCTTTCCCCCACACACTGTTCAATAACTGCTTGGAAGTGAATATTCTAATTAAAATCACTATTTGTGGCAACACTCAGTTTAACTTTTAAATTTTCCATATAAAGAAAGATTAATTCTCATTTTTCCTTCGTGTTTTAGAAGCACACATTTTACAATAGCAATCATTACCTTGGGACCGAACGTTTAGCACTTCTGAGCTGTATTTTCTCGTCTATAATTAGCTATAGAAGCCTGGACAAATCACTTAAATCAATCTATCTCACTTTCCTCCACCTGTAAAAACTGATATAACAATACTTACAGCACCTAACAGTGGTGGTGTGATAATTAATTCATGTGTGGACAGTATTTTGAAAATGAGATGTCCTAAGTATAATTAGATAATGAACAGTAACCACACAAGAATGAAACATACCTAGGTGGTTCACTGAATCAGTTATAATTCTAAATACAATACATAAGATTTGCAACCTCTTCTGGATTAATACTCATCTAATTGTACCATGAAATGAAAAATATTCTTCACATAAAGCTTGCACTTTGTCTCTCTTCTTACTTGAAAAATGCTGCAAAATTAGAGTGATAATTCATCTCCTCTATTTAAAATACTTTCTAGTGACTTGTTAAGGCACTGTTATTACAAAGCTATGGGCTGGGACAGGGTGTTCAGAAAAATTACCACCTATTCCTTCCCATGAACTTTTTAGGATATCAGTGTGACACTATGCCCCATATTCTTCATAGAGATATGGTTATGATAGGATTATGATATAACTAAGATGTGTTTTATGCAAGATGGGTCATTTGCGATATCATTGGAAAGGTTATGATTTACTGAATATGATGATCCTATTTGTATGCATGTATCATTTTTGTATCTGAAGTTAGGAATATCGTCTATGCATCTTTTACACGTGTTTACACCTGGGAAATGTCCACTACACAGAATGCAATCAGTCTACGTGGCCAGGTGGGAAGGGCCATTAGGGAGAACAATAGGTCTTTGAAGATGTTAAACTCCCACCAGGGAGCCTTCTTGGGGATACTGCAAACAGCCTCGGAGTTATGGCTGCAGGGACATGTGACCAAGTCACCTGGTACTGGACTCCATGATGATACTAGTGTTTTTCCACTGACTGGGTGTGGGGATGGGAATCACACTGGGAGACAAAGGATTCCCACCATATGCAAAAACTATTTAAGGCAGGGGAGTGACATCATCAAGGAGTGCTGGAAATACCTGAGAACAAAAAGACTGGACTAGGGGAAAAGGGCTGAGCCCAGGCGAGCGGGTTGTCTAGCCTGTGAAAGAAATATCTGGAGTTTTAAGCTGCAAGCAAATGCAGCTTGCCTTCAAGAATCTCTGCAAGCTGCCTAAAACATTTAGGGTGAGAATTTGCTATTTATAACCAATTTCTTTAGTATATTAAGCTCAGATTGTATGTTTATTTTATTTGCTAGATAATCTGCTTTGATCTGTTTGCTATCCCTTATAATCGCTTAAAACCTATTTTTTGTAGTTAGTAAACTTGCGTTTGCTTTGTCTAAAACCAGTGTGTGTGGAAATCATAACATGGGATAGAAAGCTGTGTATATTCCCCTCCACAATGAGGGAGGGGGCGAATTTCATGAGCTTATGCTGTACTGTTCTCTGTGCAGCACAAGACGGTATAATTTTGGGTTCACACTCCAGAGGGCGGGGTGTGCACTTGAATACTGGACAGTTCCTTAGCTGAGCCTTCCCATGCAGAGCTTATCTCAGCATTTGTGTGTACAGATGCAGCTGGGTGTGTCCCTACCTGTATGTGTGCTGGTAAAGTGCAGTCTGAAGCCTGGGAGAAGGCTTGGCAGGCTGCATAGCAATACAGTTAAAAGGGAACCCAGGCTGGTGGGTCAGGTGGGCTCAGTGGTACCCCAGTTCCAGGCGGCATCCCAAAGGGGGGCAGGGGTGGGGCGAGGAAAATCTGTCACAATCAGGATCTGGGAAGTGCAGTTTATTTTGTAAAGTGTTTTTAAAAAAGCTAGTGCTGCTGCTGCAATAAGAATATAGACTCCGTTATTTATTTATACTGCTAAATTTAGGAATTACTTCTTTCTTACTATCCATTTAATAAAAGCCTCGTATTAATTCCTATACACACACATTCCATAAGCAAAACACAAAATGAGTGTCAGTCTAAAAATCAAACAAATAAAAGGAAAGGTGACTTCATGGAGTTATAATGGAAGTGTCAACCTAGGAATTTACTGCCCTTGTGATAGGTTAAATTATTCTGGCTGGATATTAAAGAAGAAAGATAACTTTGTGACCAGTAATAAAATGTTTATTGCTAAGAACAGGTAATCAATTCCCACGCTTGCAAGGATGAGAAAGGATATTATACCCCCAATACACAATATTACAGAGATCAGCATGTGAGTAGTTCTATTAAAGTCAATAAAACTACTCACTTAAAAGTTATGTGCATACACATAAGCATTTGCAGGATGGGGCATTTTGGGTATCAGATGCTGTCTCACGCATAAGGCACAGGATGAGGAGTCAGGAGTGCTACACACTCACTGTTGTAACCTTGTTTAAAGCCATCATCATCAACCTGTTTCTGTTAGCTTGTTTTTTTAAACAGTTTAATATCTGAGATTTTGAGAGAGAGTCCTTATATTTATTTTGAAGTCTGATTACAGTCAAGGGGCAGCTTTTCCTACTTGTTTCATCTCATTCTGTAACCACCACCACAGAAATTGCAATGAAAGAGCAGCTGCTCTCAGTGTTGGCTCATGTTCCCTCTCTCTGTGGTTGACAAAAATTCCACCGCTCATTTGCTGTTCAGTTCTCCTCTGCTGCTGTGGAGAATTATGCAATCTAAGTTTGACATGAGAACTAATTTTTAACAACATTAGATACGGCCAAACACCAAACCACAAAGTTTACACTGTCTTGCAAATATTACTGCACCTTCCACTCAAAATCCAAGAGCAAATTAGATTTAAAATATTCTCAAGAAGCATATACACTAAATACTTAAGCATATTAATGGTAAATTTCATAACCAATCATTTCTGTACTGTAACATTTTTCAAAAAAGTTCTGTCATCAAGTGTATAAAAACCACGAATATAGGGTAATAAAATCTAACCTTTGATCCATGGAGATATTGGGGCTGTGCATTAGGTTGCTTATCTCTCTGAAACTCCTGAGAAAAGGGTAACACAGTACGAACAAATCTACAAAAGCAAAATATAGACATAGTTAGTTACACTGGCACACCTAATATACCTACATCATGCTTCTTCTGTCCACACACAAAATCAAATCACCATTCTAATCCTACAGTCCAAGTCAAGTAAGGGGCAGCATACAGTTGCACTGCTGCAGGAACAGGGCAGAAACCAGATTACAATCCACGTCTTTTTGCTGCTGCATCTTACTGCCCATTTTGTGCTGGCTCCAAGGTGCCCATCAGCACACCGAAGGACATTTCTCTCGCACCTGCATTGGAGAAGAATTAGCAGCCCAATGTTAGCTGCTCTCCCTCTTTCTCCATGTAGGTGCTAATGATACAGGTACCCCACAAAGGAGAGAAAGGGATTTCCTCCTACCCATCTTCCTTTATCCACAGGGAAAATCTGTGTGTGGAATAAAATCTTTTTTTTTTAAACATATGCACAGTGTGCTGAGATACTGTGTTTTTATTAGTGAAGGCCAAATAGAAAAGTGCTCCTTCCACTTGGAACGGAAGGTGGCAAAGTTTTTTTTGGTGCTTTATAGATCCTGCAGGAGATCATTTCACAATCTGGGACCAGCACCAAGAAAGCTGCCTCCTGTACAAACAAGCTTTACCCTGGTGGCGGACAATTTCATTGCACAAGAAAATGTACCTATAATAGACACACTCCTGTCAGAAAGTGCAGTGATACATCTGGTATGTTTGCCATACCGATTCTGTGTCAGTGCATAAGTAACTCTTGTTCTCCATGTTCAAATCACCCACCTGGCTTCTTTAAAATACTGCCACTCCTTAATGTTTTTTACTTAATGTTTTTTTAAGAAGATCTTCACCATCAGATGCAGCGTGTGTTGCTACCAGAGAGTTTAAAACAGATCAGAATACTAATTCTGTCAAGATTAGTGTATGGCAAGTACCATCATACTTTTAATTCCAGTGTTCATTGAAGTAAGCCTTGCTTTGTACACCATTAAAAATGCATATGCGTGGGAAACAAGTGATCTGAACATGCCTCAAATTCTATACATAGCTAAAAAGTATGACTAAATGGATGTCTGCAAATCTGAATTCTCTCCCAAAGCTATTTTTTTCCTGAATATAATGCTGGTACTGAATTCAGAAAAATAGTATTTGCAGAGAATTCAGATTTGCAGACATCCATTTAGTCACGCTTTTCAGACAGATATAGAATCTGATATGTGCTCAGGCCACTTGTTTCCCAGGCACATACAATTGTAATGGTACACAAAGGAAGCTATTTCCTTCAATGAACCTGATACAGTGGTCCAGGTATATATAGACCAGAAAAAAGGGTTTCCACATGTGAAGACAGAGTTGTCAGTTGTCCAGGTTTTCCAAGATGGTCCCTCTTTTGAGGTAGCTATCCTAGAAAATCTAAAGAGCACTCTGTACACACTGCCAACTGTTCAGTTTTGTAGGCTCAGGATCATCCCAGATGTCCCGGGGTTTTCTGTACCTCAGAGGTGGCAATCCTATGCGAAGAACAGAGAAGCCACCGAGCAATTAACAGTACACAATCAAAACTTGTGAGGCCAAAGTTAAAAGAAAAAAAAAAAGAGAGAGAAGAAAAAATGTAATAAGCTGAGGAAATCAAGAGGAACAAAGAAATATTTAAATATATTATAGGCAAAAGGAAAACCAGTGGAAGTAGTGTCCACAAGGAGCTATTTGTCACAGTAGTCTGTTGAATTTAGAGTGAGTAAGGCCCAGAATCTGTACATACTTGCTTAAAAGCAATCCTTACTCTGGTAAGAAATCTACGGTGGGACCCTCAATAGAATTTTGCATAAGAGGACTTGTTTTCATGACCAACGGTTTGCAGAATTTGACTTTTGATATTTGCTGCAAGTTTACCTTTTATTTAACTTTTGCAAGATTTTAATTTTAGCATGCTACTGCAATTTTATTAATTTCTACTACTCTGCAATAACAATCCTGCAAATAGAAACGCATGTATGTAACATGTATCAGAGGGGTAGCCGTGTTAGGCTGGATCTGTAAAAACAGCAAAGAATCCTGTGGCACCTTATAGACTAACAGACGTTTTGGAGCATGAGCTTTCGTGGGTGAATACTTGCATCCGACGAAGTGGGTATTCACCCACGAAAGCTCATGCTCCAAAACGTCTGTTAGTCTATAAGGTGCCACAGGATTCTTTGCTACATGTATGTAACATGTAGCATGAGTACAGAGACAAATGTGTGTGTTTGAAGCACAAGTGGCTTAAATTTTTGAAGTTACCAAAGGGGATTTTGAAGAAACTAGGCAAATGGCACACAAACCTTTAAATATGTGCGGAAAGAAATACTGGCCATACTAACAATTCACTGGTTGGATAGTTGGCATATTCCATCCCATAACATTTTTTAAAACAAAAATTAACTAGGAAAATAAAGATTCAGAAAAGAATGTTCTTAAAATACACACTGTAAACCAAAATGAACGATGCTACAAATACAGTTAGAAACTGAATGTGCAAAAGAATGTGCCAAAATTTGTTTCTAGCCACAACTGAGGCATACATTAAAGGTATTTATTATCCAGCTAAAGATAAAAACATCCATGCTGATAGAATAACAACAATGTGCATGCAAACTGTAGAATACAGAAAAACAACCTCAGTTTGCAATTACCGTATATACTTGATCATAAGCCGGTTCGTTTATAAGCCAACCTCACCCCCCCCCCCCGCCCAAGATGGATAAGTAAAAATGGAAAAATTTTATAACCCAGGGGTCAGCAAACTTTGGCTCCCAGGCCATCAAGATAAGCCATTGTGGGGCCAAAATGGTTTGTTTAACTCGAGCATTCGAAGGCACAGAGGTAAACCTACGTAAACAAAGTGTCCCGGCGCGCCAGCTGCTTACCCTGACAGGCCGGGATAGCAACTGGTGGGGAAATGTTTTTGTGGGGGAGAAGCTGGAGGTCAGTGGAGTAACCCCTGTGACCACCCCCCACATGACCCCCCTTCCTAGCCCGGGACCCTCACACTCTCCCCATCCATCCCTTCTCACCTTATCTGGGGAGGGCCAGGGGAGGATGTCTCTGGCCTGGCTGGAGCTGCTCGGCAGGCTGGGCAGCGTGGCTGCAGCCTGCTCCGGTGGGCCAGACCGGGTGGCGCGGCCGCAGCATGTTCCAGCGGGCTGGGCCAAGTGGCACAGCTGCAGCGTGCTCTGGCAGTGCGGCCACAGCCTGCTCTGGGAGGTGGGTCCGAGAGGCACGGCTGCAGCCTGCCAGCCCCAGAGCTGCAGCTGCTTCGGAGTCTGGGGGGAGAGCAGCGTGGCCAGAAGTGGAGAGACTTCCCTTCTGGCTCTGCTGCCTCTCCTTGCTCCCTCTGTTGGGGGGGGGAGAGTCTGTGTCCCACCTCTCCCTCTCTATACCTGTTCATAAGCCGACTTCCCTTTTTTACTAAAAAAATCGGGTTTATGAATGAGTATATTCGGTATTTCCTTTATGCTTAGAAGGTTAATTTTTTTATAACTTGAACTCTCTTAGTGGATCTTAGTTTTTTTGTATTTTATAAAACTGCACAAAAATAAGTATACTAAAAGTTTCAGTTGTTTGTTAAGATTTTAACATCTTTCCAAGCTATCTGCATTTGTTAAAATTCAGTAACTGCTTGCCTTTAGCTGCTTCTGAGGAAGAAAAGATCACTTAGGTATATGGCTTTTGATATCTATTATCTTATATAAAATCGCCTTTCATTTGGATTTCCCGGATTTATTAGTTTTTCCATTCTCTTGTATAATTGAAATGCACTTATTTAGAAACTTCCTCTTGAGATTATTTGTTCTTTACAGAGATTTTTCATGAATGGAGTTTATCAGGGATGTTGTAAACACTTGACGGGATCACTCAGAGTCATCCTAGACATATGACACTGCTTGAGATGGCTCTTTTCTCCCCTCACCCCGCCCCTGTTACCCTTAAACTGACTCTCATTTTCATGCTCAGTGAAAACTTATACAAGTGAAAGAAAGGAGAGGAGGAGCACCTATACCCTGTCACTAAAGATAAAATGGATTTGCAGTGCATGGACATACTGTGCAAGATTTACTGGGCTATCAACAATTTCCTTGAGAAACTTAAATTACTTTTCACAAAACAGTCAAGGTCTATTCAGCTGTAAATGGACTTCAGAAGTCATAGTGAATAATTACAGATGGCCCCGAGCTGCAGAGTTGTACCCGTTCACATGTTGATCCATGGTTTTTACTCAGACCCATCTCTATTGTTAATTTTAAGTGTTAGGGATAGAAGTAATTACAATGTCTTCAGGTGACTGGGGAAAGAAGAGAGCCATTCAGACTTCCATTGTACTTGGAGCAGAGCACAGAGCAAATAGGTTAGTATTTGCCTTAGAATCCAGTCTTAGTAGAAGTTCACATGAATCACAGTTGTTGATATGAGCTAACATGCATCTTTGTTCAGGCTCTTCATTAGATACTGTCCTAAAGTTCTCTCACATTCAGCCCACTTGTTCAACTTCTCCCTTTCAGAAAAGTTAGCAAGGTGCTGCGGTGAAAAGTCTGGAGGCAGAGACTTGTGTTGTATATGGTCCCAAGAGATGGGTGGGAAGGAGGTGGGGCGGGGGGATTCTACTGGATCATCCTTGTCAATCTTTGTTACCTTCTGGCCAAGGAAGATTTGAAGAAGCCAGAAGGTAACAAAGATGAACAGATCTTCAGTATCTTTGGCTGATTCGTATTATCCATTTTGAGACTGTGCATTACAACTTCCATCCTTCAATCCCAAGGACTGCACTGAATTCTTTAGAACCTACCAACATCATCTGTAATTCTTAAATATAAAGAAAAATCTTCTTTAAAAAATTCCTTGCAAGTGTTATGCTCTCAGTTTTCTTTTCAAATAGAAATGTTGAAATCTGAATGGTTTGAATAAAAGAGGTGGAAGAATGAGGCCTTTAAGACTGGCAATTATTTGGACAGATTCTCTTCCCCTCACTTTCTCTGATAAAGAGGAAAAGTTACTTTGGTGAATAACTGCGCTGCACTACTCTGTGTATGTTTTGGCATGCTCCAAGATAACAAGTTCTTGTTAGATTTATTCTGTGTTGATGACTGTCCAGAAATTTATCCATTTTCATCAGTACAGTTCTAAGCAATCACAACAAAGTTGATCACAGAGATCAAAAACCTGTTGGTTGGTTTACCAGTGCTTTTGAAATAATGACTGATAAATACAACACTGGTCTGGAAATAATCATATCACTTTCAAATAATCTCATACCAATGAGAGACCAATGTGAGGGAGTTTGCAACAGTCAACTCACAGGACAACAGGCACCACCTAAACTGATACCAATTTAAATAAAAACACACTATAGAAAAAAAGTCTCTATTAACCAGTGGTCAATTCCAGCTCTTTGAGGGTTTTACTGAACTGAAGGCTATACACTAAGGCTATGTCTACCCTATGGAGCCTGTGCTAGCATAGATATATTGACATAGCCCTCTAGTGTAGATGCAGTTTACACTGACAGAAGAGGCTTTGTCGGTATGGGAACACCATCTCCCCGAACAATGGTAGCTATGTGGACAGAAGCCCTCTCATGTCGACAGAGCTATGTTAATAAAACCCTGGCATAGATTCAGCTATGTCCATGTTTTTTTCATGCCACTGACCACTGCAGCTATACCAATGTAACTTTTAATTGTAGAGCAGGGGTCGGCAACCTTTCAGAAGTGGTGTGCCAAGTCTTCATTTATTCACTCTAATTTAAGGTTTCGCGTGCCAGTAATACATTTTAACATTTTTAGAAGGTCTCTTTCTATAAGTCTATAATATATAACTAAACTATTGTTGTATGTAAAGTATAAAAGGTTTTTAAAATGTTTAAGAAGCTTCACTTAAAATTAAATTAAAATGCAGAGCCCCCTGGACCAGTGGCCAGACCCAGGCAGTGTGAGTGCCACTGAAAATCAGCTCGTGTGCCGCCTTTGGCACGCGTAACATAGGTTGCCTACCCCTGTTGTAGTCCAAGCCCTTAAGATAGTCAAGTATACAGTCACTGCAAAAATCTATGTCAGGTCCCACTCGGACAAGTGAGATTGCCTGAACATAAGGATCAGGGCCTGTAAATTAGTATATGAAAGCTAAAGAATCATGCTTTGAATGAAATATTTAAAGTGACAAAAGTTATGTGTATTTTATTTTTAGACCTACATGAAACTTAGATTTTGTTCCCTGTAGGGGTATGCTTATGGTGTAAGGTCAAGTGGTTAGGGCACTAACCTAGGGCTTAGAAGACCTGGGTTCATTTCTCTGCTCCACCACAAATGTCCGTGTGACCTTGGGCAAGTCACTTAGCCTCTGTGCTTCACTTCCCCAACTATAAAATGGGGATTACAGCACTTCCCTACCTCCCAGTGGGGTTACAAGGATACATTCATTAAAGACTATGAAGCACGTTGAGATCTACTGATGAAAAGTGCCACATAAAAATAGGTGTTATTACTACTATATATTTAGAATTTGGCTGAATACAGAGTAACTCAAAATAGGACCCATCTGAAGTCAAATACAAAGCTGGAGAGTGGATGGAACAATAAACGATAAGCACAAGTAGCATGATTGGTTATTTAATCATTGCAGGATATATTAGTAACTGAACCCTGCAATAGCTTACCTCAAATCTCACCAAACCTGTCAATTAAATATGAGCTTTTCTATTAAATTGTGTTAACTTGTGCCACTGTACACAGTGTGGGGAGCACAGCAGACAGCATGCCAACTTTTGACTAAACAGATGCAGTGGTATTTCCATATTGAACCCCTAATCAATCTTTTTATAGTAAAAACATTTTAGCAATTTAGTTTGTTCTGAAAATATTTGGGTTTTATTAAAAGTTTGATTTTTTTAAAAATATAAACTCCAGAAAGGACAAAACTTCCTCCACATGTCTTTCATTTACACTGCTAACTTAGCTGCTTAAGATAGTAAAGGGAAATATGCAAATATCATCACATAAACAAGGTTTATTGACATTGGCACAAAGTAGTTTCAAAGTATACACGGCAAAATGACAGATAGCCTCCCTGGAGATAAGGGCATATGTTAAACCTTCTAGAGAATTCCTCCTTCCACTGAACTGCAGAAGTCTGATGCCAGGAATGAGGGCAGGAAAAGAACAGCAGTGGAAGGGACTAACATTAGGAGAGAAGAAGTGGCCTTCCTCTCCTCTTCTGATGGCGGGCCAGCATGAAAGAGAGGAGATTAAGTAGCCAATACGACACACCTCAGATAGGGCCCTACCAATTTCCCCGTGAAAACCGATGTCCCCTTGTTCCTAGGAGCCCCCCAGCAAAGGAGGCTCCTAGCTCCAGCTGGGCTAGGGATGGACAAGTCTTATCCCTTGCCTGCACAACCTCTCTGGTGGTGAGGGTGGGAGTGGGGGGAGAAGACCAGACCCACCTCCGGGTGCCTCCCTCTGCTGCAGGATGCTCTGGGACTGGGCAGCAGCCCCAGAGGTTCCCGCAGCTGGAGGAGACTTGTGGAGTTGGATCCAATATTCCCTGTGCTGCTGGCAGCGCCCAGCTGGGTTGGGGAGGGACAGGATTTGTTCTTTCCCTGCAGTGCTGCTCTTGGGTATCTCTTCCGGCTGCACACAGCTCTGCACCCCTCCTCCCCACTCGCTTCCTGTCCCCCTCCCTTTGCAGCTGCCTGGGGAGGGGACATTGTACAGGGAACTGCCCCCACTTCCAGGTGCAATTATTAGCTTATTTCAATAAAAACAAAAAGAAAGGTGAGGCACTTGACAGAATTTTTTGACTGACCCAACCCAGCTGGGCGCTGCCAGCAGCACAGGGAATATTGGATCCAACTCCACAAGTCTCCTCCAGCTGCGGGAATCTCTGGGGCTGCTGCCCAGACTGACACTTTACTGCAGCAAATCATACGCAGGGCTGAACTCACTGATTGGTAGATTTGGACATTAGGGAAGTTATGTAATGTAGTGATCTCAATTGACCACCTACCAGAAGACACATGCAATTACTGTAAAATGAGCGTCCAAAGTAAATCAAAAACCTCAAAAACTATTATTACTGCAGCGGATCGTGTGAAAGAATTTGGAAGCCAAATTCTACATGCCGATGGTGACAAACTATTTTGTACAAGCTGCAATGTTTCATTGGATCACACACGTCGCCCAACGGTTCAGCAGGCACCACCCCTGCAGTTCCCATTGGCCATGATTCCTGGTGCTCTGGGCAGAGGCAGCACACAGAGATGCCTGGCAACATCTCTGCCTAGCAGCTGAGCGAGGGGGATGTCGCCCACTCCCAGGGAGCCTCCCAGGGAAGCGCTGCCCAGAGCCCAGCTCACCCCGTCCCATGCCTCAATCCCCTACCCCTTCCCACATCCAAACTCTGCTGCTAATGTGGGGTGAAGGGGGGGAGATGCAGAGCCAGGTAGGAAGCCTGCTGGCCCACCAGCGCCCCACCCCCAGCACCAGCAGGGGTCCCAGGCCTTGCGCCGCCACCGAGCCCCAGCCCCCACAGCGCTCCCGGGCAGCCCTCTTCCCCTCCACCTCCCTCCACCCCCCAAAGTTTTAGTCAGGGGTATATAGTAAAAGTCATGGACAGGTAACAGGCTGTGAATTTTTGTTTACTGCCCGTGACTTGTCCGTGACTTTTACTAAAAATACCTGTAACTATAATGTAGCCTTCATCACAGTCAGTTCTGTTTCTTTTGCACTCTAATAGAGGTGAATTAAAAATCCCCTGGATCTCATGACTAACTTGAACCCAGAGCTAGTGGAGTTGAGCTGTTGCCACACATTTGACAGCCTACGTTTCCACAAATAACCAAGGCTGCAGCCTCTTCTTGGACTTGAATGTACAGGAGGTTAACAAACTCATGTGACTAAAATTCTGAAAACCAGCAGCTGCAATTAGTAATTCTCTAAATCTTTTAATAGCAGTCCATCCTATTGTTTAATCTCAGTGCACTATCAAATGTAAAATAATTATAGATGGTCAGGTAATTCAACGTGCAGTTTGCTGTAATACTTCTGCAGAAACAACTTCAATTTTTGTGCCCCCAAGACTGAAGTTTTTGTAAATGCCTGAAAACCTTTAACAAATAATTTCAAAAAAAATTGTCAAGTGTTCTGAGGGAGTGGGGGAAGAGCTCCACGACATGCTACGCACAAATTAGTTCTACTGTTAAGCATTTATATTAAAGAATAACTAAAGATTAAAAAGAGAGTGACTAGTTAATTTGAAAAAAATTACATGTTCTACGCCTGCCCTCGTACCCCCGCTAATTTTTGTAGTTTTCCAATTACTTTTTTTTTTAAATAAACGTTTTTCTTTCCTCTGACGTTTGTGTGTAGCCTTCACACAAGAAATAGCCTATGGAAGGGGAAGAATGAAACTGCTGACGCACACAGAGCCGTCAAAAACACATAATATATTGAAAACTTAATCATTGGGCTTACTTGTAATAATTTGTGTGACTAAAGTGTGACAAACTGATAATGTATTTCAGTTTTTACTTTGCACTTTAATGGCAGTCATGTCTGTATGTGTACAAACATGTTAAGAACTTCAAGATACCACAGAGTCCTGGGAGGAAAAAATTAACTGGCTCAATTGTGTGATTGTGCACACAGTTCAAAAAAGCACATAGCGATGTGATCACACATGCTTAAAGCTTTCTGTATATATCAGAGCAATTCTGTGCACAATCTTGAAATCAATCAAGCTGGATGACTAGCAAAGATGTTATCTAAGATCTCCCCCATTTTATCATCTTTCAAATGAATTATCCTGCTAGGCTGGAGCTCAGCCTAACCCAATTTGTGTACACACTTTTATATAAGTAAGCAGCCGTACCACAGAACCCAATTTGATTTCCTCAATGATTCCACATTCACTTCCTAAACATTTTTAGTGGCATATACCAAATGCAGCCTCTGAGCTGATCACTGAACACAGACTAAATACATTCAGTAGATGTTTCATTTCTTTCATTGGTGAAGCTTTCAGAATATAGGAAAGTCAAAATTTGACTATGCAGTGTTATTCCAGATAACTGTATTCCAGTTATTCCTAAAAAACCTCATCATATTGAATGAGTCTGGGGCTGAATTTGAGAATTTTGACAAGAATTAAACATATGTAGTTATTCGTAAGAAATCCATCCAGCTGTTCTCCATTAGGAGGACTCAAGCAATAAAAACTGTTTAGTTAATGCCTCCAGAACAAAAAGGACCCTGTGCCTTTCTGCACAGCCAGCAACTCTGACCCAAAATACAAGTATTATTGAAAGGGAAGACAGAGGAAGCTCTCTGGGGAGAGTGGGAGGTGAAATGATGCTGTTCTACCTCTCCCCACCCCTGAATAACTCAATCTCATTTCACAGTCAGTAGGTTTCTCATTGTATTTCACTCCTGAAGGTAAATGTGCTCTAACCACAAACTGAAAAGCAAGTCAATGCAACACAAGTCCAAAAAAACCCCAAACCCTCTTCTGTTAGTGTCCTCAACTGACTCAAGCATTCTGTATTTTATATTCCGCTCCACATCTCTACCATTCTGTATCCTTAAAAGCAGGAATGCAAGACATAGAACAAATCTGCCATGGCAGCAGGAAATCACAGTATATATTTGTGAACATGTCAGCTATATAAAGCAAGAGAAGCCCTGGATCAGAATACACAGGTATGCAAAAATGCCACTAACCTCCCGTGGGGGGGAAAACAAAAAGACTGAATTATATGAATTTGGCTTACTTGCAAAATCCGCTCAGTTTTGATGGCTGGGAATTCTGCATTGCTATATTAATAACCTTTGTGATTAAAAAAAGTGCATTTACACTTGAATCCATTGTACTGTGGTCAACTTCAAAAAGGCACTTGCCCTCAATGACAAAAGAGGGGGTCAGTAACACATAATCAATAGAAACAGTGTATCCAGAACTGCCAGATGCAGAAGAGAGTGAGGACACATGTACAAAGATACTTGGCTACACATAACCACTGAACTCTGTCTCAAACCAGTAATTCATCCTCTTTTCTTTGCATTATCATAAAATCAAGGGATATAATTTTGCTTCCATTACTTATTGTTGTAAAATGTTTTACTACATGATTTTGTTTATTAAAATTTCCTCCTAACATGTACCTTGAACTATTTTTAGATATTCTTTATTTTACAGCATATTGTAGATAGAGCATTAAAATTTCACCGAATTTGGCAACACAGGTTAAGTTTGGCTTTTCTCCTATTGTGGACATATACTAGCACTGTTAAATGTATGAATGGATAAGTAGTCTAAATCACTTTGCTTTCTTACACATGTACATTTGTATGCCACACGAACTATTCCAAACATTTAGAAAGGAGATAGAGGTAAAACATGAGGCGAACAGAGACAGGATTCACCAACATTTGTTATGAAAGAGGTTATGGCAGAGATAAGCTGTTACAACCTTCACTTGTAGTCAATTCTTCCTCTGACTATAAATAATCATAAAAGTTCAAGTTTTGTACAAACTAATTTTAAATGAAGGAAACCAATGTACCCATTGGGACTCAATTAAATTTTTTTTTTAAATGAGAAATTGTATTTTTAAAAATACCGCCAAAATATAGACAGTTGTCAGCCCTCACTTATACCAGGTAAACAGAATCTACTGTACATTTCACCCTGCTGATACAACAAACTACACATGCAAAGACAATGATTTAAAAGGCCACCATGCTAACCTGTTAGTGGACCCATTGTAGCAATAGTTTGGAAGGAAATCATAATTGAGCTCCCAGAAGACATGAAGAGTGATTCTTCCATAGGGAGCCGACACGTTGTGATTGGCTTCTCTGAACATGGCATCAAAGCTGTCCAAGGTCATGTATCTGCTCAGTAGCTTGTGTGTCATTTTATTTATCTCTACCAAGCCATCTAGCTCCTGAGAACATTTAAAACAAGAAGGGGGGGGTAAAACGTGAGGAGAATTATCAAATTTCCTTATGAGCTATACTATGGCGCTCGTCAGTACAGCATCTGAGAGATTCACAAACATTAATCCAGCTTCAGAAACCCCGGTGAGGAGAAGGAGTGGTATTTTTCCAATCAGTAAAACGGGATCTGAGGAACTGAGAGATTAAGGTAATACGTTTATATTAATTTTGGGTGCCTGAGTTGAGGCACCCAGGACCTGATTTTTCAGAGCACTTAGCACTATGTACAACGCTTTATATATTCAGACACGGCTCCCAATGACTTCAGTCACACTTCCGAAATTCAGGCCCCCTCCCTGGCTTCAAGTTGGGCACACAGAAATTGAGGAACACACCACTAATGACCACCAGTAAAAAGTCTGATTAAAGTGACTTGCCCAGCACCACGTAGGAAATGCTGTGGCAGAGACAGGGATAGAATCCAGGTTGCCAGGGCAGCATTCAACTGCCTTAACCATGAGACTGTCCTTGGACTGTCCTGCAATTCCCTGCCTCATTCACTGCACACCTTTCAACTCCTACAGCAAATGAGGCTGCGACCCTGATTCATCCCCAGAGCTGGTCCATCCTCTGCACTGAACGAGGCAAGTGGGAAGAAAGGGGTCGGGGGAGAGGAAGTGATCATGTAATTGAAGACTGTGGGCATGTCTATACAAAGAGAGACTGCTGAACTCGAATTAATATGCAAATTAGATACAATTAACTTAGGTTTAACAGAGACTGGGAATGGTTGGGTCATTACACTAATTGAATCTATTTCCCCATGTTAAGTTCTCCTCACACCTTCTATGGGTCATCCCGATTATCACTTCAAAGGTTTTTTTTTCTCCTGCTGATGATAACTCATCTCAATTGATTGGACTCTTCCAGTTGGTATGCGTACTTCCACCTTTTCATGTTCTCTGTGTGTATAAATATCTTCTGTCTGTGTGTTCCATTCTATGCATCCGAAGAAGTGAGCTGTAGCCCACAAAAGCTTATGCTGATATAAATTTGTTAGTCTCTAAGGTGCCACAAGTACTCCTGTTCTTTTTAGAAATACTTAATGCGCAGCAAGCTGGGGTGTAAATCTACCCTGCACTAGCCAGCCACCCACTAAGTGTTTGTGTGGACCCTGCTCCCATGCACTAAAAGTTCCCAAGTGTGCTTAAATCTACACTGCTTTGAACTTTTAGTGAGCAGCAGCAGGGTCCACATGAAAACTTATCAGGCAGCAGGCTAGTGCAGGGTAGATTTACTTCCCAGCTTACCACGAAATAATTGTTCATGCAGACAGGCGCTGTATCAATAATGCATATGCACAAGGCACCTCTATTCAATTATTCTGTATGTCTCTGTGCTGCCCCCTCTTTTTATGCCTCTTCTTTAAACTGAACAAACTTAGTCTTTTCTTGTATGGAAGTCTCACCACGTTTCATAATTTTCATTGTTGTGTAGCTCTGAAACCCGTCTGCTTACTGTATCTTTTTTGATATAGGGTGAACAGAACTGAACATAGTATTCCAGGTGAGGATGTTGTATATTAAACTTGCAAAGCAAAAACTGAAGTGGCCAGAGTATTTTTCTCCATCTCTCCCAGGTTAAACTAAGGGCGTAAGATTATGGTGAGATCTGGCATAAGCCTTCTTGCCTGTCAGTGGAGCTTTGGAAATAGAGTTTGTTCATTAACATTTTAATCAGGAAACGAACTAAACTGACACCTTGGTATTGTATATATGGGTTCCCTCCATGGTCATTAGTCAGATCTGATTACTTTATTGATGAAAACAAGTTTTTCCTATTGGCAACTCTACAGAACCAGGCTGTCTAGAGAAAGAGATAGCTATTCCACTTCATGCATCTAATGAGACTGTATGCTAGACTCAGTCCCTGGATTATTTGTTTTTGGTCTGCAATCATGTACAGAGTCCAGAACAGCTGATCATATACAAGTTGCTATTTCAAACTTAAATAATTAGAAAACCTTGTCTCCCCCTGTTGCCCCAGTTCAATTTCCAAGCATATCATGCAGCCTGCCTTTTACTTCCATTGCTCTCAAGGCCCTGCACTCTGAGAAATTTTCTTCAAAGAAAACACAGCTTCTTCCAGCACCAATTAATGCTGCTCGTGAGCTGATCAGGACAACTTTGAGAAGGGAAAAGGTGGGATCTCCCCCTCACTCTTCCCAAGTTTGCTGCCTGTGGAGTGCTCCCAGCCCACAAGCACAGGAAAACGAACTAGACAGTCTCAAACACCACTGTAACACAAGACAGTGCACCATGTTAGACTGCCCAGGCCTTTCATGATCTCATTTGACAGGAATACTAGTGAAGCAGCATGAGAGAGGAGAGAATGAAAGCTGAGCAACGGAGGAAAGAAGAGATTTTCAGCTGGTCTGCTTAACTTCTTTTCTGTTTACACTTATTTAACTCATCTTTGGGACAAAGCAGATATCTTTTTTAGTCTGACAACACTCCCGCCCCTTCGGTAACATATGTGAGAGTTCCTGGCATATCAGGAGAAACCCAAGAAATACTCCAACAAAACCAAAGAAAATTTTCTATTTCTAAGGTAAAAAAAAAAACTGTTTTCTTTTGTATTTTGTAGAAAACTTTCAGGCTCTCTTTGTACATCAAGGGTGGGCAAACTTTTTGGCCCGAGGGCCACATCTGGGTGGGAAAATTGTCTGCATGGCCATGAATGTAGGGCTGGGGTAGGGGTGCGGGAGGGAGTGCAGGGTATGGGAGGGGGTGCGGTGTGCAGGAAGGGGCTCAGGGCAAAGGGTTGTGGTACAGGAGGGGTGCGGGGTGTAGGGGGGCTCAGGGCAGGAGGTTGGGGTGCAGGAGGGGGTGTGGAGTGCAGGAGGGGGCTCAGGGCAGGGGGCTGGGGTGGAGGAGGGGTGCGTCGGGGGCTCAAGGCACGGGGTTAGGGGGCTCAGGGCAGGGGGTTGGGGTGGAGGGTAAAAGAGGGGTTCAGAGTGTGGGCTCCGGCCTGGCACCGCTTACCTTGAGCAACTCCAGGATGGCAGCAGTGTGCAGCAGTGGCAGCAGTGTGTCCCTGCCCACTCTGCTCCCCGAAAGTGGCCAGCATGTCCAGCAGTGGCTCCTGGGGGCGGGGGGGGGCAAGCGGCTCTGCCACACGCTGTCCTCACTTACGGGTACCACCTCTGAAGCCCCCATTGGCCATGGTGCCCCATTCCCAGCCAATGGGAGCTGCGGGGGGTGGTACCTGCAGGCAAGAGCAGCACACTGAGCCCTCTGCTCCCCCCCACCCCCCCAGGGTTCATAGGGACGTGGTGCCACCGCTTCCGGGAGCGGGGCGGGGCCAGGGCAGGCAGGGAGCCTGCCTTAGCTCTGCTGCACCACGGGGCTGGGAATCCCACGGGCCAGACTGAAAGCCCTGATGGGCCAGATCCAGCCCACCGTGGGCTGTAGTTTGCCCTCCCCTGTTGTACATCATAAGGCTGAAAAACACAAGTGCAGCTCTGAATGTAGACAAGGCCTGAGATACGTCACTAGTTTACCACACTTCCAATGAAAACCCTGTAGGTCAGCTTCAGCAACAATACTTACAACAATGGAGGTCAAGTCTTCACTTTCAAATCGACCAATTGCCAGTTCCATTGACTTATACATGGCTGCTGAAATCCGCTGAGTGATTAGGCGGTTCAGATCTATTGACCTACCAAGAAGCTAAAGAAAAACAACCCCCAAAAATGTATCAGACAAAATGGTATGAGACTAATCTTGATTAAGGTAAGAAAACCAATTTTTCTTAATTAACAGATAAAATGAAGAGCTGCATGTGTATACTATATTCAGACATAATATAGAGATAATACATATGAACACGTATGTTGTGTACATGTTACCCCATCCCACATTCTCACACAAAAAATACTATAGGTGGTGCATCAAAATCTAATCAAACACTGAGCTAATTATGAATATGTTTCCAAAGAAGACTTGATGATAAACTTGTAGAAGACTGAAAAATTATTCAGTTTAGAGCAGGGGTCGGCAACCTTTCAGAAGTGGTGTGCCGAGTCTTCATTTATTCACTCTAATTTAAGGTTTTGCGTGCCAGTAATACATGTTAATGTTTTTAGAAGGTCTCTTTCTATAAGTCTATAATATATAACTAAACTATTGTTGTATGTAAAGTAAATAAGGTTTTTAAAATGTTTAAGAAGCTTCATTTAAAATTAAATTAAAATGCAGGGCCCCCAGACCGGTGGCCAGGACCTGGGCAGTGTGAGTGTCACTGAAAATCAGCTCGTGTGCTGCCTCCGGCACCCATGCCATAGGTTGCCTATCCCTGGTTTAGAGACACAATTCCATCATGCGCCATATTTCTGTACTTTTAAAAACTATAAATATTTGCATTAAAACAGGATCTTTGCAGCTTTAGAGGTCATCTACTGCTGCTGCTTGAAATGATAATGTTCTGTCTCTGATGGTCACAGTCAAGCTGTTGTGGATAGGATGACAACAGAAACAGAATACTATGCCCTCAGGTGTGGAATAAGCACTAGGTACATCAACAGTATTAAAAAAAAACGAGTAGTGGAACAAGAGGGGAAAAAAGCAAGCAATTCAAATACGATACAGTAGCATCAGTTTTACTCACTTGGACATGTCTCTGTTTCAGCAGTGTCTCATACCGGTTGGATGGTGGTAAGTGAATTGTTGCCCCCTGATTCTTGCATTCGGAGCGCAACCGTTTATCCAGAAGCAGACTATTATGAGGAAAAAAAGAGGTTACTGTACATTACACAGCAAACTACTGCAGAAATCGAGGAATCATAGAATCGTAGGACTGAAAGGGATGTTGAGAGGTCATCTAGTCCAGTCCCCTGCACTCATGGCAGGACTAAGTTTTATCTAGACCAGGGGGTCCCAAACTTGGTTCGCAGCTTGTTCAGGGTAAGCCCCTGGCAGGCTGCGAGACGCTTTGTTTACCTGAGCGTCCGCAGGTAAGCAGCTGTACCTGCAGACGCTCAGATAAACAAAGTGTCTCTCAGCCTGCCAGGGGCTTATCTTGAATAAGCAGAGAAGCAAGTTTGGGAAGCCCTGATCTAGACTGTCCCTGGAAGGTGTTTGTCTAACCTGCTCTTTAAAATCTCCAATGACAGAGATTCCACAACCTCCAATGACAGAGATTCCGTAGGCAATTTATTCCAGTGCTTACCTACCCTGACAATTAGGAAGTTTTTCCTAATGTCCAATCTAACCCGTCCTTGCTGCAGTTTAAGCCCATTGCTTCTTATCCTATCCTCAAAGGTTAAAGGGAATAATTTTTCTCCCTCCTCTTTGTAACAATCTCTTATGTACTTGAAAACAGTTATGTCCCCACTCAGTCTTCTCTTCTCCAGACTAAACAAACCCAGGTTTTTTTCCAGTCTTCCCTCATAGGTCATGTTTTCTAGACCATTAATAATTTTTTTTGCTCTTCTCTGGATTTTCTTCCAATTTGTCCACATCTTTCCTGAAATGTGGTGCCCAGAACTGGACACAGTACTCCATTTGAGGCTTAATCAGCGCGGAGTAGAGCAGAAGAATTACTTCTCGTGTCTTGCTTACAACACTCCTGCTAATATACCTCTACCCCGATATAACCCTGTCCTCAGGAGCCAAAAGGTCTTACCGCGTTATAGGTGAAACCGCGTTATATCGAACTTGCTTTGATCTGCCGGAGCGCGCAGCCCCACCCCCCCAGAGTGCTGCTTTACTGTGTTATATCCAAATTCATGTTATATCGGGTCGCGTTATATTGGGGTAGAGGTGTACATCCCAGAATTATGTTTGCTTTTTTTTGCAACAGTGTTAAACTAAATATGAGTCAACAGTGTGTGATCCACTATGACTCCCAGATCCCTTTCTTCAGTACTCCTTCCTAGGCAGTCATTTCCCATTTTGTATGTGTGCCCATTTTGTATGATTGTTCCTTCCTAAGTGGAGCACTTTGCATTTGTTCTTATTGAATTTCACCCTATTTACTTCAGGCCATTTCTCCAGTTTGTCCAAATCATTTTGAATTTTAATCCTATTCTCCAAAGCACTTGCAACCCAGCTTGGTATCATCCACAAACTTTATAAGTGCATTCTCTATGCCATTATCTAAATCATTGGTGAAGATACTGAGGAGAGCTGGACCCAGAACTTATCCCTGTGGGACCCCACTTGATATGCCCTTCCAGCTTGACTGTGAACCACTGATAACTACTCTCTGGGAATGGTTTTCCAACCAGTTATGTACTCACCTTGTAGTAGCTCCATCTAGATTTTATTTCCCTAGTTTGTTTATGAGGTCATGTGAAACAGTATCAAGAGCCTTATTAAACTCAAGATATACCACATCTACAGCTTCATCCCATCCACAAGGCTTGTTACCCTTTCAAAAGAAAGCTATCAGGTTGATTTGACATGATTTGTTCTTGACAAATCCATGCGGTTACTTATCACCTTATTATCTTCTAGGTGTCTGCAAACTGATTGCTTAATTATTTGCTCCATTATCTTCCCGGGTTCTGAAGTTAAGATGACTGGTCTGTAATTCCCCAGGTTGTCCTTATTTCCCTTTTTATAGATTGGCACTATAATTTGCCCTTTTCCAGTCCTCTGGAATCTCTCCCATCTTCCAAGACTTTTCGAAGATAATCACTAATGGCTCAGATATCTCCTCAGTCAGCTCCCTGAATATTCCAGGATGTATTTCATCAGGCCTTGGTGACTTGAAGACATCTAACTTGTCTAAATAATTTTTAACTTGTTCTTTCCCTCTTTTAGCCTCTGATCCTACTTCATTTTCACTGGCATTCACTATGTTAGCTGTCCAATCGCTACTAACCTTTTTGGTGAAAACTGAAACAAACAAACAAACAAAAATACATGTATAAAAGATGTTACTAGCAGAATAGCTACCTTCCCGCCATAATCTTGTAGTACGCAAATATCTGGTCTGCCAACTTGTAGACGAATTGGTCAAAACACAAGTTTACCTGGAAAATGGTAGAGACATTATTTATTAGTATTTGCACAGGTATAAAAAGGGGGCACATATCCTAGTCTCCCTTGTCATTACCTACAAAAACAAATCAAAAAGTGCTAGTCAGCACAAAATTCCTCTACTTCCCCATGAAGAAAAGTTACTTCAATCTAAACAATGCCAAAAACAGACATATGCAGATATGTGTTTATTCAAAGCTTAGCACCATGGAAGATTGCATCCTCCTCCCTTTGTTTCTTCTTTTGGCATTCTCACCACTTTCATTCTATATCATCACCATCTGCTTTGAAGATATACATATTGCTGCATAATGTTCCTTCACCTTTAACAGACTCCGTCTCCCTACTAGGATACATAACCATTTTCTCCAATAGATGAGTTTACTTTACCTCTGCCTCAATTTCATCGTAGAGGAACTGCTTCTTAAATTTAGTAAGCGCATAATGAGCGCTATCATTGTAAAGATCCAAAGAATAGAGAACATACCTAAATGAAGAAGAAAAAAAGAACAGTTACTTACCCTACAGCAAATTTGATTCTGTGAGATGTTGTGGTCACTTTGGATCCCACTGAAGGTACACATATGGCTCATGGGCATGAGATCAGATTTTTTGGAATAGCAGAGATGGGGCGGTGTATGTACCCTGGGCCTCCTTGTGCTCCAGTGCGAAGGCATAAAGGGCAGTGTTGACATGGTGCTCCCTCAGTCCCCTTGAAATTCAAAGCCCATGGTAGGTAGGGACTTCTAAAAGAGAGCGCAGGTCATAACATCTACATTAACTATAACACCTTGAAGAACCACAGTTACTATAGAGGAAGTAACTGTTCTTTCGCCGAGTATGTGTCAGCATGTACATGACTGGCAAGCAGTATCCTCTCGAGATAGTGGGAATAAGGTGTTTCAGCTGCACAAGTCAAACAGTGATTGTAGTACTGGTCACCCAAACTTGGCACCTGTTCTACCTGCCAAGTCCAAGACATAGTGTTTGACAAAGGGTTACTCCATGTTGGTGCCTTACAGGTTTCTCATATCGGCACATTTCTAAAGCAGGCAGAAGTCAGCTGAGTTCTCGTGAGGTGAGCCTCGATGTCGAGTGGGAGAGGTAACCGCCAGCTGGTAACACAATGCATCTCCTTGTGTTATCTGTTCCAATATTCTTTAAGATCAGATAGGCTGGCCTTTGAATATCCTGTTTCAGCCAGAAACAGATGGGGCAACAATTTGAATTGTTTGGTCCTGTCAATATAATAAAAGGGGAGCTCTAGATACGCCTAGTCTGTTTAACTTCTCTTCTCCCAGTGACAAAGAAGACAGGTAAGTTGATTGATTGGTTCAGATGAGATTCTGATGTCATTCTGAGAATGAGTTTCAGGTGAGGTCTTAGCAACATCTTTTCCCTTTGAAATGTTGTGGGATGGGGGTTAGCTATAGTGCCTGAAGCTCACTCAGAGTGATAAGAACTAGGAAGACCATCTTCAGAGTAAAGTGGTGTAAGGAGCATTCTGAGGGAGGCTCACTGAGAGACTCCATGCATCTCAGAAGGACTATATCGAGGTCCCAGGCAGGAGGGGGTTCTCTGACTGCTGGATAACTGTGTAATAGACCTTTAAAGCTCTTTTATACCATGGGGTGAGAGAAGACCAAGCACGACTGTACAGACAATTGACAAGCTGAAATCACTCCAAGGTGGACTCCAACAGAGCTGAGCCAAAGACCGCCTGCCTGAAGTGTAGTAGGTCATCAAGATTCTTCAGTACAGAGGCCTGTACTGGGCCCATGCCTTTTTGGGCTGCCCATATTAAGAACCCCTTCCATTTTGAAAAGTTTTTCCAGTAAATTCTTCCTGCTTTGTATCAGGATTTCCTGGACTGGTAAGGAGCAATACCTATCGGTAGCATTCAGCCAGGCAACACATGCACTGTCACGTTCAGTGACTTCAGGTCTGTGTGGAGTATCTGGCTATAATACTGCAAGATCTGATCCAGATGGTCTAGGAGCCATATCAAAGGCTGAATGGACAGCCTGTGAGCGGGTAGACAGCCGTACTGCCAACTCTTGCCATTTTATTGCAACTCTAGCCATTTTAGTTTTGGGTTTTTTTGGGTCTGTCTCAAGAAAACATGCTAAAACCTGCCACCTCACAAACTATCCCTTATTCAAAATTGTATGAAGTGTAGTTGTAGCCATATTGGTCCCAGGATATTAGTGAGATACGGTGGGTGAGGTAATATCTTTCATTGGACCAATTTCTGTTGGTGAGAGAGATAAGCTTTTGAGCTAACAGAGAGCTCTTCTTCAGGTCTGTAAGCTTAAAAGTGTATTCAGAGGAGTTTTTACTGAGGGATGACCCCCTTGGGTTGTTTGGAGTTGGATGTCTCCTCCGGATCTGAGTTGATGCACACTGATTACTCAAGCAAGTGGAGTTTTAGCTGCACATCTCTCAACTTGAGAGCACTCAGTGAGAAGAATTTACACACCACTCATTCGTGGTTTTCCCCAAAACAGAAAAGGCATTGGCGATGCCAGTCGACCAGCAGGACAAGTTCTTTGTCGGATAGATAGGGATTAAACCATAAGGGTTTGGCACCTGCCATGGTAGTTAGTGCCAAGTACCTGCCATGCTGTATAGGGGACTATGTGGGAGTGTCCTCTCTTTTGGGGGAGATGGCCAAAGAAAAAATTAATAAGGTAAGAGCTGAAGAAAGATTTTTTTTTCATAAAACTAGGTTAGAAACAGAGCTTGAAGTGAGTAGCAGATCGGACACTCCCCAGGTTCCATCTCACTTCCATGGACAGTAAGAGAGAACTGAAGACACTCCCCTCTTTATTCCTTTATACCCTTGAACTGGGTCCTGGAGGCACAGAGTGCAGATGCTGCCTTGAGGGGCACAGCTACTCAGAAAATGCTGATCTTGGGCCCATGCACGCCTACAGTGGGATCTGCACTGACACGTACTCGAAGAACAAATATTCATAGTTTGTGAAATGCTTCTCTGTAAATATATTAACAAAAATACTTGATCACTGAAAAAATTATACCTCATTTGTAGTTTAGACTGAGATTAAAAATACAGAAGGCAAGTAGATCTATTACCTGCAATGTACCCTGCCACAAAAAAATCTGACTACTAAATTCTCTAGAAAGGAGTGACCAGTCAGGGCAACAGTGCCAAACATCCAGTCCAGAGGCCTGCTCCAGGCATTTATGTGGCCTGCATGACAGACTCCAGAGAACGCTGGCCCTCCTGAGCATAGTCAAGCAGATAGCAGCAGGAGACAGCAGAGACCACTACCATACAAACCTCAGAATGTAACACTTGGTATCTCACATCTCCAAAACATTTCCCATGCTATTGTTTTTACTAAGCATGACAATTTAAATGTGTGGCGTGGAAGACCTTTCAGACCACACAAGTTCAACTTTTCTGGCCGTTGCACGATAGGCCCCCATAGGGAATAGGAGCAAATAGGAAGCCACAGAAATGAAAAGCATTAAAATATTGCTGTCAGCTTTGTCTCAAAAAGAGATGGAAACAAGATAATTTAGCTTCATTTTCTTTTTCCTTGTACATACACTCAGGATACTGAGAATAAATAATTGTTCACCTGCCGTTCTATTTCTCTGAAGACACTGTATTGGCTGACTCCTACTCATCCACCTCAGAACAGGGTACATTTTCAATTACATTTTTTTCTGAAGGTGTTGTCCTATCATTCTTTGGTGTCTGTTACATTTCTAGTGTGGAGAGCTATTTGCTTTCCATTCATCAAGGAACTGAGAGTTAAATCCTGGCTGCTCTGAAGGCAATACAAGTGTTGCCATTAAATTTGATAGGGTCAGGATTTCACCTGGAAACTTTACGTTCTAGAGGGGGCAGAGAAGCACTGAGTGTGGCTCTCAGAATAAGGCTGGCCTGCCTGTGCCTCAAAGAATCAAAATCATTGAGAGTCAGGGGAACTCACGCTAAAGTGCAGAGATGAAAGCAGGAATCCAGGAAACAGTACAGTTAAAGAATTACGTTTGCAATACTATCCCAGCAACAACTTGTTATCATCAGTGAAGGCACTAACTTTATAATACAATGGTATTTAAAATGACGCAAAAGAAGAGCACACATAGACCTTACTCCATCATTGATGCCTCTTTCGTCTCCAGAATATGGTCGGTCAAAATCCAAGGCATAGACATCTCAATGGGGAACTGGATTCTTCTACCCATGGTGAGTTCTAAGAAGAACTCTCTGAACCACAACTGGGACAGGTCACAGCATTGCTGCAAGGTTTCTTTCAGAATAAATGACAAGCCATTATTCTTCTCATATGAGAAACATGTTAAGAACAAAACAAAAAAATGTGATGATGGTAAATGTGAAACTACGAAGGAGGTGAGTCACTAGAGCTACAGGTAAATCAAATTCAAATGTAAAACCTGTGAGGTTTTTAAAATAGTTATGAACACACACAAAAGCTCAAGTGTTTTATTACAGAAAATATTGCCAAAGTGGGCCAGCCCACTGGTTTAGTGGCAAAAGTATATTATACCACCCTGGAGGAGAGCCAAGTTTAATTCTCCAGCAGGGGCTCAAAGTGCTGTAAAATCAATGCTCTCAGCTCAAGAAGTAGCTTGGGGAGAAAGAAGGCTGGAGCATCTTGTGGCCATCATTTTTATTCCATCCATCCGATTAAGCAGTAGAATTGACTGGCCCCACATGATCCTTGCAAATTAGAAGGGCAGGGAATTATCTGAACTCTTGAGGGAGAGTCTGGAATAAGGGAAGATAATTCTGAGATGCTGAGAGATTCCTTTAGTCTCTCTAGGTAAAAGACACACCACAGGCAATGTTTTCAGAATGCTAGAGAACCAAAACAAGGATGAACTTTTTACTTTAACATTTTCTAATAAACACAGTGCTGTTTATGGAAAGCGTTAGTACTGGAACTAACAGGCACCTCTCCTTTGAGAGCTAAGGGTTCCAGAAAAATAAAAGATGAAAGACAACACAACATGGTGATGACAAACAATAGATACATTCAATGTCAGTAGGTGAATCCATTAGGATAACATGTTTCCGATTACAACGGACAGAATACAGAGGGGTGGCTAATCAATACCAAATTTACCACTACTGGGGACTTGGTGTGTCTTCTAAAAAAATAAAATTCTTAAATTTTTGCTATTTAAACAGGTCTGATGTTGTGTCTTTATTATATAAAAATATAAAGTAAAACAAAAAAAATACAGCCCATTAAAACAAATGCATAAAAGGGGAAAAAACTAAAAGCATTTAGGTGAATCTTTCTTTTGTATCTCAAAAAGTTCTGACAGGCCAATGTTTTAGATAAACAAACCAGATCTAACTGGCTTAGGTAATCGGAAACATTTTCCAGGGCACGTTAAAAGTGTTAGGACATGCTAAGCTGGACACTGATCATCTACGTATCTTACCACTGAAATTTATCAAATGAGTGTAGAAGAAAGACTCGCGATGAAATTTTTCTATGTCCAATATGGTGGGCCCCTCAAGGCTACTTCTCAAGGTTTTCTTGGAACCACTTTTGTCAGCAATGAGAGACTCTAACATAGTTCTCACCATGTAAAGCTGTATCATTAAAGGAAACATTTGTGGTGGAAAGGAAAAAAGGAAAATACACATGGTACATTAGTTGAGCAACACTAAGAAATACTATCAAGAAAGTGACTGCTCCACTTCAAACTGAAACCTAGCAAAATTTCGGCAAGAGCCATGCCTTTCTCCTTCGGGAAAAAGGTAACTGCTCCAACCAAAAGTTAATGCCAATATAAATGCCTAGCTAGAAAGCCTTCCACTAAAGGGAGTCTGCATTCATATAAAGCAATAGATAATTTGCAGTGGAACAGTTCACTTGTCACAAATAAAAATAATAAGTAATATCTTACCACCAAAGTTTAAAAGAGGCGGATAGATGTAGGACTGCCTCAGAAACTTGTTTATCACATGCAATAGCTTTTCCATTCCAAGAGACTTGAGCTGCTTCAACAGCTCAGCAGAGTTTAAGGACTCTGTCATAGTGCGAACCATGTAGAGCTAAAAACCAACAGACAAGGAGAGGCAGGGGGGAGAGAAACAGTTAATACAACACGTGGGTAAATAAGGAAGGGGAAACAGAAGCAGAAAAAGTGTGTGTTAGTGTGTTAAGGGATGAAAAACAATACAGTAAGCATGCAGAGGGAAACATCCACTTCTAAAGTAGGCAAGTTTCTTCATTTGGCCTCATTATTCTGTGAGGGTCCAATACAATGCTCATTTAAGTCAATGGAAAGGCTCTCACTGACTTCAATGAGAGCTGAATCTGGTCATAAGAGACTAGCTGCTTCTCAGTTTTTTCACAACAATTTCTAAGTGCAGCAAATCCAGTGAATTATTATTTTGAAATTACATAAAATTGACAGAACTGCAATCCAAGGAATTGCTGTAATTTGTTTCCCTGCCTCAGCAAAGATAAACAGGTGTTTATATCCAAGAACAGACAGCAGACAGAACAGTGTATTTTAATGAGCTTGCCACAACCAATGAAACAAAGCCCCCTAAACATACCAAGAGTAAGAAAAAACATTGGTGGTGATTTAAAATAAAAAAAGAATTATTATTAGAATAAAGCATTGTACTGATTCCATTTACTGAAACAAAAATTTCATTAGATATTTAAACATTTTTCCAGACAATTTTTTAAACCTAACTCAATCACCCATGATTAATATAAAAGCACTGCCTAAAAAGGCTCTTCCCCAACTTCACCCCAAGATTTTAGGAATCACTGTATTTCATTGATATACCATAATTCCACTCATTTTCATGTCCCAGTGTGCTCAGAGCACTGTGCAGTAATGTATCAATCATAAACGCGCTACTATACAAACTTCTCTCAAAATGGCAAACAAAAAAGATAAAGAGGGATCCCACCTAGAAAACAGAAGGGGCAAGCTTCTAAATATGGGGTAACAGTGGTTATTATAAAGAACATCTTTGAAAAAATTACGCTGTTTAACAGTAGAGAGAGAGAAGATTAGATGGATTTCAAGGTGGAATTCTGCACTCTATGGACCACCATGGCAAAACCACAAGACATTACGGACTTAAGACACAGTGGTGGAAAGAGAGGTAGGGTCAGCACAAATATCCACCAGAACCAAGTTCAAGAATGCAAGTCTAAAATATAGCAAGGACCTACACAGTTAAGGAGTTTAAAAAACAAAAAGAACAATTTAGTCTGGAAGGAGGAGCCAGCCAGGAAAGGGTCCGGTCATTTCAAAAGTAGAAGAAGTTTGAACATTTAAAAAGGCACAGCTTTAAAATGTGGGCATTCTCTTGGAACAAGATCAAAAGTATGGAAGTGGAGCCTTTGAGAAAAGAATACATTAGGTTACAAAATGAAAGTGAAAGCATCCCAGATAGAGAATTTTGACTAATTTAGATTTATAGTGGATTTATACTTTAAAATGTATATATTTTTTAAGTATAACTTGGGAGTAATCTAAATCCACTCCAGCTTTTAACAGGGCTCAGTAGTGAAGAAATTTCTATATCAGCGATGCTAATACTATGGCTATCATACAGGAAGAACAGGAAATACCTGGGTACTGGAGGGTCCCACTGCTCGCCTTGGAACTTTGATGTCAAAACCACTTTTGGGGTCTTTCTCTCCTCTTAGTGCCGGGTCATTAAATGGTTCGTGTCCTGCTTCCCAGTCACAAACTGTCTTTCTGATGGCCTGAAGAACACTAGACACAATCCAAAATGCTTTAGCACCCAAACAAATATAAATGCTTATTTCAGAGCCACAAGCATGTTGAAGCAAACTTTCTAGACAGGTAGTATTTTATCAGTCAAACTTATATTTTTGAGTCATACTTTGACAGCATTTGTTTTTTCCATCATTGATAGATACCTTTAGCAAGATATACATGTATATTATTGACATTGGGTTGTATAGCACAGATGCAAATTCAATATAACATTAGAATTTACCGTCAAATGAATCGGACCTGAAGAACACCGATAATAAAGAAGCAAGCTTCTGCTTATAAAATATTTTGGTAATGCACAATACTTTTTAAAATTCTAAGAAGAATTCTGATAAAATAATCTCTTGAAGGTTTGCATAGGTGTGGCAGTGGTCATCCAATATTATGATTCTCTTCAGTTACAATTCTAAGTATTGAATTGGAATATGAGTACTTCTCAAAAACCATCTCATAGTGTACTGAGTGATCAAGTGAACTCCACCTCCCACATTCAAACATTTCTGAAAAATGTTACTTTAATGGCTCAAGAAACACTTTTCTGTTTCCACACCCAGAAAACCTCAGACTACAACAGATTTACATAAGGAATATGAAAGTCACAAGAAAAAAACAGTGTAAGAATCTACTTGCAAATCTTAAAATCTGGAATAATCTGAACATTTCATTCATTTGTTTGGGATGGTATTTTTGTGGAGGTGGAGTTTAGCAGTAGCATGACCAGTCAAGGGTCTTCACCCACAAGAATCTTGCAAGGCACCCAGCAATGGGTGGGAGTAAATCAAAATGGTACAACATGTCATGAGGAAAGGCAACAGCTGGAGAGACAAAAACAAAGTTAAGGATGGCTCTAACCACAGTACAGAAGATTGAGTAGGGGGAGGTGAAGAGAGTAGGAAAAGTTGAACAGAAAGACAACAGACGGCTTTTTTCTTTTCCTTTTTTTTGTGGTGGTTGGGATGAAGAGACAGAGAAGAAGGACGAGCAATACAGAAGAACAAGTAGTAGTAGTACTGGAATCATCAGAAAGTTGGCCCCAGTTTCTCTTTAAAATAAAAAGCAAGACAACACATACCATTAATGGTAATGGTAGAATTAAAAGGTTTAAAGATGACATGTTGTTACCCATTCTAGTTCTCTTATCTTAAAGTAATCAGCACCGAGCAGGTTGTTTTAGACTAAAGCCTGGTCTACACTAGGCGTTTAAATCGGTTTTAGGAGCGTAAAACCGATTTAACGCCAAAACCGTCCACACTAGGAGGCACCTTATATCGATTTTAATGGCTCTTTAAACCGGTTTCTGTACTCCTCCCTAACGAGAGGAGTAACGCTAGTATCGGTATTAACATATCGGATTAGGGTTAGTGTGGACGCTGATCGACGGTATTGGCCTCCGGGAGCTATCCCACAGTGCACCAGTGACCGCTCTGGACCGCAATCTGAACTCGCATGCAGTGGTCAGGTAAACAGGAAAAGCCCCGCAAACTTTTGAATATTTCCTGTTTGCCCAGCGTGGAGCTCCGATCAGCACGGGTGGCGATGCAGTCCGAAATCAAAATAAAAAAAGAGCTCCCGCATGGACCATGCGGATGTGATCGCTGTAAGGGCAGGCAAATCCGTTCTATCAGCGCTCCGTTACAGAAGATGAAATTCAGAATCCTTTTTTAAAAATCTCCAGACAGACGCCATAGCAGGGACTCAGCGCACTGCAGCGTGACAAGCGTAACGGAAAGCCAAAGAATCAAATGGATGCGCATGGACTGGAGGACTGAAGCTATCCCACAGTTCCTGCAGCCTCCGAAAATTATTTGCATTCTTGGCTGAGCTCCAAATGCTTCTAGGGTCAAACACAGTGTCCGCGGGTCAGGGCATAGCTTGGCAATCTACTCACCCACCCCCCACCCACCCCCAGAAGCGAAAGGTAAAACAATCCTCTGACTCTTTTACATGTCACCCTATCTTTACTGAATGCTGCAGATAGACGTGATAGTGCAGCACTCAACACCAACATCCTTGCTCCCCCCCCCGCCATGGGCGGCTGATGGTACAATACGATGGAAATCCATCCTCATCATCAGCATAAGCTGATCGTACAAAAAGATGGAAATCCATCCTCATCATCAGCCTCAGCTGATGGTACAAAAGGACTGGTAACCGTCCTCGTCATCAGCCTATTGGCCCTAATTTTTTCTGGTGGATGGATGGTGCAATATGGCTGGTAACCATCCTCATCATAGCAACAGGGGGCTGAGCTCCATCAGCCCCCACCCTTCATGTGTAAAGAAAAGATTCAGTTGCCCCTGGACTAGCAGTGGGATGCTGGGCTTCTCTCCTACACACTGCTTAATGTCCTGTCTGGACTATCATAGCAGCTGGAGGCTGCCTTCCACTCATTTCTCACTAACAAGTCAGTGTGTCTTATTCCTGCATTCTTTATTAATTCATCACACAAGTGGGGGGACAATGCTACGGTAGCCAAGAAAGGCTGGGGGAAGAACGGAATCAACAGGTGGGGTTGTTACAGGAGCACCCCCTGTGAATAGCATACAGATAATAATTTCTGCAGGCTCTGACACAGAGCAGCTGTGCTCTCTGGTTCTATGATACGGTGGTTCTCTAGCACACTTGCCTATATTAGGCAGCACTGATTCTATTTTTAGATACCAAAAAGGAGGGATTGACTCAGGGAGTCATTCCCAATTTTTGCTTTTGCGCCCCTGGCTGATCGGCCAGGGGCACTTATGACAGCAGCTAATGGTACAAAACGATGGAAGGTGCAATATGGCTAGTAACCAATCTTGGTTTTTGCGCCCCTGGCTGATTGGCCAGGGGCACTAGCAGCAAATGGTACAAAAGGACTGGTAGCCATGATCATCCTCAGTTCCAATTTATGGAAGGATTTGGATGGTGCAATATGGCTAGTAACCATCTCTGCTGTCATGCAAAAGCAAAAGCATGCTTCTGTGTAGCGCTGCTGAATCGCCTCTGTGAGCGGCATCTAGTACACATACGGTGAGAGTCACAAACGGCAAAACAAGCTCCATGATTGCCATGCTATGGCATCTGCCAGGGCAATCCAGGGGAAAAAGGCGCGAAATGCTTGTCTGCCGTTGCTTTCCCAGACGAAGGAGTGACTGACGACATTTACCCAGAACCACCCGCGACAATGATTTTTGCCCCATCAGGCACTGGGATCTCAACCCGGAAGTTCCAAGGGGCGGGGGAGGCTGCGGGAACTATGGGATAGCTAGGGAATAGCTACCCACAGTGCAATGCTCCAGAAATCGACGCTAGCCACGGACCATGGACGCACACCACCGATTTAATGTGCTTAGTATGGCCGCGCTCCACCCGATTTTATAAATTCTGTTTTACAAAACCGGTTTATGCACATTCGGAATAATCCCGTAGTGTAGACGTACCCTAATATGTAGTCAGCAAAGCTAATTTTTGACATTCAAACTATGAGCAATGGTGATGGTTGCCTTTGAAATATGAATGTTAGCATTAGACAACATTTAACTAGTAAAATATGGGAGAAGGAATATAGGACATTGCTTTAAAATGTTAACGCTACCTCTGAATTACGTTTTTCTTCTTTTTTATGGCCTGTCTTAATGGTTCTCTCAGTGTAACCTGGGAGAAGTCCTGAAGAGCAGCATAAATGGTATGACGTATGGCATGGTTAAAGACACTTTCCATTCTCCCCATCAGCACCTGAAGACCTTTGATCATGGCAATAACCTGTAGGGAGAAAATATATATATATATATATATATATATATTAAATATATAAATAAAGGAAAGGGGGAAGAATGAAAAAGCCCAAATCTCTATAAAGGAGAAAAGTTTCTTTTACCTCAACCAAGGCAAACTTCTCTTCACTGGTATAATTGTATCGTGTTGCTCTTTCATACTCTTCTGCATTGTCAGGGCAATCTTTATTGGAGTATTTGTCAGTTGGATGCACTAGTTTCCATGAATACTGCAATTCACACAGGTAGGTGAAGAAAGACATATGGAAGAAAAGAAAAGATTGAGAAATAACACAAAAAGACCACAGGACACCCTACCTGTAATGCAGGTTTTATTCTAATAAGACATTCCATCATTCTTAGTAATAGCTGATGATATGATACTGCATAGTTTTAGAACAGTACTGTAAGTTCTAAAACTCCTGACAGAAATCACTTGCCATATTCACTACTTTCTAAAAGATCTATCGAACATATATCTCTATACTACATTAATTCAAAGAATACAAGAAATTCTCAGCAGGTGATGTGGTCTAACATTTTAATGAAGATTAACGTAAGTAAAAACCTGTCTTCATTTCACCTACAGAGAACCAAGAAAGATGCCTCAAATGAAAAAACAAGTGTAAAGAGAAGATTTTGAAATAACTGACTGTTTAGATTTTAAAGACAGTTTGAAGCCAAAAAGACTTGCTGATTTCTGTTAGGACTTAGAAAAGAGAGAGAGAGAGAGAGAGAGAGAGAGAGAGAGAGAGAGAGAGAGAGAGAGAGAGAGAGAGAGATTTTGTCTGTGACTCTGAAAATGCAATATTTCAAGAGAAATGTGTCTTGTTCAGGTACCAGGATCAAAATATCATATTAACATAGTGCAAGATGTTCCAATACTGATTTTTAGCAGGAATTGATATCAATTAATTATGTTAACTGGAAAATTCTATCTACTTACTAATCCAGTTTTCCACAACTTTAATTTTAGTAACAAGAACTGAGTTGTGACACCTACTACAACTTGAGTGGTAGACAGATTTATAGTGCCGTATAAGACATTATTATGGGTTAAAATACCAAGTGCCAAAGCAAAGTTTATTAATAGCAACTTAGCCTTAGGCCAACGCACAAACACCAAAATGTATTACAATAAAACTTAAAACTAAACCTAAAATGATAAAATGTTAAAATACTTATAAAGATTTTTTTTAAAAAGCCAGATACCATCAAACCAGACATAATCGCCATGCCACTTGCCTTCTCCTTATTTGAGTGGCTGCCCATGCAAACAGAACAAACACTTGGATCACAGGTACACTGTCAGTTTCTAAGAAACATTCTATTTCCTGAGAGGTCATAGAAAAAGACATCCAGGACAAAAACACTGAAAGCCATTTTGACCTCAAGTGACAATACAGATTACAATGTAACAGATCATGGAGTAGGTCTTCCAGCTACCCTAAACTGCAGGGACAGCGATGGTTACATTTCTCAGTGCCAGTATATCGGCTGTCTAAGTAAGCCATTTGCTTGGATTTAAAACGGAAAGCTGTAAAGGCCCTCCTTAGCATGCTATTTACATAAACCATCATCTAAATATCTGGCAAACCCATGAGTCTTTTTAACAGGGGGGTAATCAAGGTGATATTTGAAAGAGAAACTATTTCCATATCCATTTGCTTATTAATATCCTCTATTCTCAACTTGACTGTGGGTTTCACATTTTTTAACTTAAATCTAATCATTTCTGATTCTGAGAAACCTAGAGAATGCAGTGAGTTTTGAATACACTCTAATCAACGAAATGAAAAAGACCTAGTGAGCTGTTCCTCTAGGCATAACTTTGGTAAACACTGTGGGGGCATACTGTGACTACAAAGCTGAATATTAATATTGCTATATTGCACTTTGGACAGAATAGAGTTTATACCTGTCTCAGAACAGCTGGAGTATTATTTGGGAGACAAAAAAAAAATATTTCCAAGAAATTTGTTTTGAATCACTCCCAGCCCCGTGGGCTCATTCCAGCCCCATATTAAGTGCCATGGAGTCACATTACATTTTTCACAGCAAGTAATGAGAAACAATTCTTGTCTTGCAATTTAAGTTGAGTACAACAAAGAGGATCCCAGGAGAAAACAGTAGGCAAGGGGATGGAACATGTGAAAACTAGTTTGTGGTGTTAAGATGGCACAATATGCCTGTTAGGGATTTTTTTACTTATTTGTACTCTATTTACATAATAAGAGTTGGGGGTTGAGAATGTGGGTAAAGATTTTGAGGAGGGATTTGAAAAGGGAGTGGCAGGATAGATTGTATACAGGCTCAGAAAGAAATTCTCGGCATTGGAGAGGGTGGGGGTGAGGCATGAGAGAAGGGACTGACAGGACTATGAGAGGACATACTGAAGTGCTTGCCACAAGTAAAAAATAAGGGCTTGAGAAATCAGAAAGGCACAGCACGGGACATAACGAGACAGAAGAGCAGTGAGCAACCAGTGACAAGATATGGGCAGGAGCAGAGCTGCATAGAACCGAATAGAAAGTGTGAATTTGATCCAGAAGACAATGCAGAGCCAGAGAAGAGTCCCGTAGCAGAGAGATCACATAGCTGTCATGCAGGAGAGAGAGATGATTTGGAAGCAACAATTTGTAAAGACAGAAGCCAGGGAAGCAAGAGGGATTTTGGAGGACAGAGAAAAAGGGGTCGCAGTAGTCTAAGTGGGAGACCATGAAAGCATGAACTAAAGGTTTTCACAACAGAAAGTGGTGGATAGATTTTGTATACATTACATAGGAAGAAATGACATGATTTATCTGTTCTAATTTTCAAAAGGTGGTTAGGAACCAAGGATGTGTTTATCATAGTACCATTCATGGAAGCACTACATACGGCAGGCCGTTGGCCTTGCACCGCCAATTAGAGCTGAACTAACAGTTGATTTTTTGGTTTAGTGATCAAAAATGAAAAACTGAAAAACAAATTATTTAGGATGGAACAAAATATTTCACTAAACCCAAAATGAAATTTTTTAGAGGTTTTTTTTTGGGGGGGGGGGAAGGGGGGTGTTGTTTACCTTTTGACAAATCTAGGTACATTTTAAAACAACATGTCATTTTGAAACAAAAATTGAAAACTTTCATTTCAACTTTTTTGAAATTTTGGTTTTTTTATTCGGCCAAAACGATTGGCCAAATTCAACCCTAATTCATTAATAGTTTTAGTCTCCCTGAATCTGAATTTTTCAGCTAATAAACGATTTGACTGAAAAATTTCACCCAGCTTGACTGCCAGTACTGGATAGAAGTAGGCATAAGCACACGTTCCACCTACCACCACCTGCAGACTGTCTAAGCTCTTAGGTTAGGTCGTCTTGGTTAGGCCATGGTACAGATAGGATACGTAGTGTTAATGTGTGAGAGGCAGGGATATTTATACAAAAAAAAGGAGTGCTTTAGCATCCCCTCTTTCAATTGTTACCATTACAAATATCTTGCTTACATTTAAGTCAAAGTTGCAGATTTTTAATCACTTCCCCCACTGGCATCTACTTTCAGCAAGATTAGTTGTTTAAATAAAAATAGATCATTAGAGCTTACCTATACCTCCCCTCTCATATTTCCCTCTCTTGCTCTCTGTAATGTTTTTCCTCCTTTTTCTCTGTGTTCACCGCCTTATGACTAAAGGCCTGATCTGAAACCAATAGGAATCTTTCCATTTACTTTCGTCACCTTTGGATGAGGCCCTAAATGTTTTAATTTAGTCACCAGAAAATGTCAAAATACAACTGCTTTCTGTTATTTATACCACATACCATCTGCTGTCTTTTTCACTTTGGGAAGTGTGTTGGGATACAGTCTATGAAAGATCATTTAAAGTTGTATTGTAGCAAAATAAAGGAAGCTTTGAAACCACAAAACATATGTTCAAAAGCAGAATAAAAATAGCTAGCTCTGGCCTAAAGGAGATCACTACATCTTAAATTTAATAAGTTCAACCTACTGAAAGAGGATGTGAGAAATACAGCATCTTGGCCCGCTGATTAATACAGTTGTACTGCCACTATCTCAAGAAAAAAAACATTTTGTCTTCTTCCCTGGTTGAAAATAGAAGTGCCACTAAACAAATGGCGATAGAGCATGTAAAAACACCTCTACCTCGATATACAGGCAAGTCTCATCTTAGGCGGGGGTTCGGTTCCGCGGTTATCGCGTAAAGCGAAAACCGTGTATAGCCAAAATTATATCCCCAAGCCCTTTAAACCCCGCCCGCAGCTCCTGCAGCCAGGCTGGCGGAGGAGGGAGGGGGGGGCATTTAAAGGGCTCCACCGGGCTCCTCGCCGCCCTTTAAATGCCCCCCCTCCGCCCCGCCGCCAGAGCTGCGGGCGGGATTTAAAGGGCTCCGCCGGGCTTCCCGCTGCAGTGGGGAGCCCGGAAGAGCCCTTTAAATCCCACCCACAGCTTTGGCAGCCGGGCTGGGGCTGGCATTTAAAGGGCCCGGAGCTCCACGGTGGCTGGAGCCTCGGGCCCTTTAGTTCACCACAGGGGCTACCAGCCACCTCTGCAGCTGGGAGCCCCCTGGGTGATTTAAAGGCCCTGGGACTCCCAGCCACAGCTGGTGCCCCAGGACCTTTAAATCTTGAGGCCACACACACCCCACTTGAGGCCACGCCCCCCCACTCCGGCCATACGCGTATAGTTGAAATCGCACATGTTAAATGCGCGTAAGTTGCAAGAGACCTGTAATGCAACCCGTTAGAACACAAATTTGGATATAACGTGGTAAAGCAGTGCTCCGGGGGGACGGGGCTGGTGCTCCGGTGGATCAAAGCAAGTTTGATATAACGCAGTTTCACCTATAATGCAGTAAGATTTTTTGGCTCCCGAGGACAGCGTTATATCGAGGTAGAGGTGTATTTTTCATCAAAGCAAAAACCACCTAGCCTCACTATCTAGTTGTCTCGTCTCCCTAAACTTCCTCTTTTTCTGGTTTTGCTCCCCAGGTAACATACCACTTCCATAACATGTGCACTCCACTGAGATAGGAGCTGTAGTCCCTGCAGAGAGAGATCAAAGAGTTTTCGATACTCTGCATCTGTTTTCTGAGCTTCCTGACGGCCAGACCCAGTCACTACCTAGAACAAAACAAAGTAAACACAAGTATTAAATCCACTGTGTGTGGCACTAAAAAAACATTTTTTGTTGGAAATAAAAGATTGGTGCTGGTTCAAATGCACTAGACCTTGCATTCAATACACCAATTACTACCTTTTCAGCCCACATATTTACTTACTTAAAAATTCTAGAGATAAAGTACTTGTATCCTTTATCACCAGAACATTACAGCGGACTAAGTCAAGCAGACAGTCCTCATATGGTATGAGGAAGATGTGCCTTTTTTTTTGAAGAATGCACTCCTAACCTGTTTTTATTCATAAAGCTATGTGTATGCTCTTAGGCTATGAGTTTGGCATGCAATTCCCAAGAAAATACCCGACCTGTTCTGGAATGTACTGGCATGCGAGAAGTGTGATGAAGTCTGCAAATACAGAATTAAGGCTAACACAAATGTAGTTCACTCTTATAAGCTTGTGCAAAAACATCATTAGGAGATCTAAGTGTTTAAGTAAGGTCATTTTAACATAGTCTGAGGTTTACTTACATCTCATGCTTCTAATTATAGCAACGTTCATTACTCAAGTGCAATTGGCACAGACAGCATTAACTCACCTCACTGTTGCTGTAACGAGCCAGTTCTGAAATGAAGCGCATATGGTCTTCTCTGATCTGGATCATTTGCTCACAGATGTTGTACTGGGGACTGCTGCTGGAAGAGGTGCACGTCCATCTATTTCAGAACACGAGAAAAAATAAATCCTGACCTTACAGACATCACAAATTGATATCACATAAGTGATATGACCGAGCCACTGTTTTCAGCTTTTACATCTTCCTTCTCTTTTTTTTAGGCCTTGTGTCATGGCTTCTCTCTCTCTGGCCTAGACATTTTAGAGATGGGCTGTCTTTCTGAGCCCAAACAATGTTTCTTTTTAATCAGATGAAAGGGTTGCTGTTGCAATGCAGAACAATACCAATAGGTCAAGATCTATCCCTCACTCAACTACCTTAAAAAAAGGTCTTCGGTTTACCCGTGTTTAACTATAAAGCCTGTTAGTTACTGTGTGTTCCTGACGACAAAATTTCATAATGGTATAACCTCAGAAAAGGACAAAGGGCATGCTACTATTATCAAACATTCCAAATTAAACAACAGCCATGAAAAAACACTAGCCTTATGCTTTTAGCATTTCAGAATGCTCCTCACCAAATGTATTACCCATATTATCACAGGCATACACCCAGCATAGCCCAAGACAGTGATCCAGGGACAGTTCCTCAACTGGGGTAAACTGCCATAGGTCCATTGATTTTACCAGGACAATGACCATTTGCACCATGAGGATCTGCCCCTCTCCCCAGTACTGTGCTGCATTCCTACCTGGATTTGTTTTCCTCGTAGTGGGCGCTAGTTTTAATGTATCTTGCCAGTTCAATCTGCATATCGCCAAACAGCGGGACCACTTGCAGCTGCTGTACTCAAGGAAAAAAGCAGATGAAGTAAGTTATTAAATGCAAATTTTTTAAGTGTTTTTAAATTTTATTTGGTCATCCTAACAAATCACCCTCTTCAAGTTCAAAATTATCTGACTTAGTTAACAGTGTTATTTTGTTAAAGATAGTTTAGTTGGATGACAAAAACAATGTACAAATTTGAACAATTGAGAGTATCTACTCATGAAAAAATATCACGTTATTTGGTTGAAGTATAATACTATGTATTTTAAATGGGAGAAAAATCACCATTAAAATAATATTTTAAAAATTCTAATTAAAACATGACTCTCTTAACCAACCTTAAAGAACTTGTCTATCTTGGTCAAGTTTATTCTTTTCTTTGCATCCAGTTTATAGATATTACTGACACTTCCATCCATCAGGTACAATCCAAAGCCCATTACCTGGAAATAGTACAAACCATATAACTTTTCCATAAGACAAGCTCACAGGTAGTGATTCAGCTGAAGATAAGACCATGTTCTTTTATCATAATACGGTAATACACAACTGGTTAACACACCCACAACCACACACATATAAAGCACACCAGGCACTTTTCAAAACTCCTAGTGACAAAATATGAGACTCATGAGTATGTATTTAATTTTTCTATAGTACTTTAAATTTACAGTCATGTCAGCGTGTAGCATTTTTAAAATTAATATTAGCCTGATAAACAAGACTTACTGAAAGCAGCTTAGATGCATAAAGATTAGACATACAAAAACGTTATCCCATTTAAATTAGAATGTGGCTCTTTTTAGATATTTCATTTAAATTCCTATTTCTTATTAAAATGACGGATGCAGAGTTGGTTATATAACAGAAGTTTAGGTCAATCATTGTCAAGCTCCTTCTTTTTTATAGCCCTCTGTTTAGATTATACATGGGAGAACTCTGGTGCATCCAAACAAAAAAAAGTGATTGAATTCTGGAATTAATAACAAACTGTTATAATTCTACATAGGCAATAGGACTTACTTAGTACTAGAAATCCAGAACTACAGTCCATAATATATGTGCATGTTTAACTGATCAGAAGCACAGGTGGGCACTTCAGAGATCCTTACAGGTATAATATATCCAGTACATTCTATGGTTCTTTCAGGGTACCAGCATATCTCATCTACATGACAAATACTGTACCTAGTTCTTTGGGGATTAAATACCCCAATTCCCTCAGAAGAGCTTGTCCTACTTGAAAGCATTTTAAGTGCTATTCCATATTTTTTTTCTATATAATTTCATCTATTGAGACATTCAGCTGAAAATACCATACTTAAATGAAGTACATTTTACATTTCCCCTCATCCACCACAATATTACACATGCAAGTTCCAAACTACTACATTTATCTACCAACTGTTCAGTTTAATCATAACTAAAGCCATCTGGTCCCTGGAAGTAATACAACTGGCAAATGAAGTTTCAATATGCAGAGCCACCTTCAAACACCCTTTTTGCCCAAACATGCTACATATCTAAAAATAAAATGAATTAGTTCAATTTTACCTTCACTAAAACTCTATAGAAACATTTTTCCACCCCAGGCTTCAGTTCAATTAGATCATCTCCAATATGTACAAAATAGCAGAGGTGAAAGTAAGCCGGTATGCCACGGCTTCCCCAGGCGGCAATTTAAAGGGCCTGGGGCTCCCAGCAGCAGCTGGAGCCCCAGGCCCTTTAAATTGCCGCTAGAGCCCCGCTGCTGGAGCCCTGGGGTAGCAGTGGCGGGGCTCCGGAGGTTATTTAAAGTGCCGGGGCTCCCGCTGCCCTGGGCCCTTTAAATAGCCACCAGAACCCTGCCACTGCTACCCCAGGACTCCAGGGGCTATTTAAAGGGCCCGGGGCGGTAGTGGCAGGGGGTAGCAGCGGCAGCCGGGGACTCTGGCAGTGGTTTAAAGGGCCCGGGGCGATAACGGCGGCCGAGCCTTGGACTCTTTAAACTGCTGCCGGAACCTCCGGCTGCTGCTGCTACCCCAGCGGGGGAGAGCACTTACTGGTACAGGATGGGCTGGGGCTGGCTCTGACCCCCCCATCCCCGCCCCTTCCACCCAAGGTCCCACTCCTTCCGGGGGCCAGAGCCAGCCCCAACCCAGCAAGTCCCTATTTCTACTTTCACCCCTGCAAAATAGAACTAATTAGACACTTCTTAAAATCGAAGATTTGCAGTGTGTAATACATGTAGAAGAAAAGGAGGAGATATAGGAAAAAGGAAGTGGCAAAACTTTATATAAACACAATCATGATGAGTTATTTGGCTGTCTATTTCTGGCAAACAGAGGACTGGCTGAAGTGAAATTCACAGGTATGTGTGTCCTTCCCCATTATGGTTAAACTTTGCAACACTAAAAAAAAATCTTACTTTTAAGAGCATGTGTTTCTCACTGGGTGTTAGATACATTTTATTTTCATAGTAGTCCACGCACAAATTCACAATATCAGCCAGCAGTTCTTCATAGCCAGAAATCACCTCAAGCTGTTGCTGTAAAGACTATAAGACAAAATAAACAAAATAAAAACATTAAGTCTACTGCTTATACACACAAGATGTCAGCAGTTACTACAGAACTGCATTAAGTGCCCCAATAGCAACTGTGTGCGTGAAACCAGACAATCACTATGCTCTCAAATGAACTGAAACAGGAAAAAGATAAAAACACCACATCTCCTGTGAGTGAAGGTGAACACTTTTCACAAACCCATCCCTCTATATCTAACGTATCAGTTCTCATCCTCAAAGGAAACCTACACAACACTTTCAAAAGACAAGCCTTGGACCTTAAGTTTGCTAGACACTAAAAATCATGGACTGGATAGAGACACTGGATTTAGGCTTATTACAATAATCTATAACCCACTAACAACTCCCCCTCCCCAGGCTGTATTTCCTCCCACTTTCTTTCCTCCCTATGACTGGAGGGGTGTTTACGGACCACTTCACCTTGAATGGTCCCTTGAAATATGTGTTAACTACTTACACTAAACAATCTGTTCCATCATGTATTGAGCTGTAACACTGAGTAAGTTTCCCAGACCTGAAGAAGAGCTCTGTGTAAACTCAAAAGCTTGCCTCTCACTAACAAAAGTGGTCCAATGAAAGATATTACTTCACCCACCTTGTCTTGCTACAGAACGGAGTGCGTTTTTAATAGCTTATAAAATATTTGCCATTTAGTGTAAGATTATGAAAACTTACTTGTGTAATCTTGTTGTGATTAGCAAGGAACATGGAGAGGTTCTGGGATTCCTGGATGGACTGAGGATCAGCCATTTTACGCAGAAATTGAGCAGCTCTTTAGAAATAGAAAAAGAACCCAGTTAAAGGAAAAAAATCAACAACATAGCAGAGCCGCTCACGAGCAAGTCCATCCACTTCTGATCAAAACTACATATACGTCAATGCTACCTCTTGGTCAAAGGTAGATGACAGCTCTTAAAGAATCAACACGGATGCTTTATTCATTGCTCAGACAAGATCATAGTAACTGCATCGGTGATGTTGATCCATAATTACTTGCGATCAGGTAAAAGAGAGCACACCAGACACTACTAGACTTGTTTTGTTACACTTTTCTGAGAATGTGAGATTCAAACACAGGTTTAAATTTTGTAAAACTGTCCATGTTAAAAGTTGGTTTCTTAAGAGGCCTCATCAGACCCTCCTTGAGAACACTGGCACCCCACTCTTACAAAGGTGGTGACAATCTTCACTAAAAGCAGGCTCACTGGCTCCCATGGGTCTTAACTAGCTGGGATGGCCATAGATACAATTCACAGTTTATGAATCAAAGCACCCTCAGCATCTCACGTACCAGTGAGTGAAACCGGCTTATACTCAAGTAGAGTTAGAACAAGATTCTCAACTGGTGTGGGTTGACATAGCTCCATGGAATTCAATGCCAACTTATACCAGCTGAACATCGAGCCTTTAGAGCAGTGGTCCCCAACGTAATGCGCCCGCGTCCTGGCCCCCGGGAGAGCACCCACTGAAATGCCGCGGCGGGGACGCCTCTCGCTGATGCCGCTTGCCGTCAACAAGTGAAGTCATCGAGAGGCGTCGCCCCCGAATTTCGGCGGGGACGCCTCTCGCTGATGCCGCTTGCCGTCGACAAGTGATGTCATCGAGAGGCGTCGCCCCCGAATTTCGGCGGAGACGCCTCTCGATGACGTCGCTTGTCGACAGCAAGTGGCGTCATCAAGAGGCATTGCCGCCGCGGCATTTCGGCGGGTGCTCCGCCGGCGCTGTGGTCCTTCGGCTGGCACCCGCCAGCCAAAAAGGTTGGGGACCACTGCTTTAGAGAATAGTGTCTGTCCCCTCAGGACATTGCTCTGGAAGAGAAGATCTATCAAAATCCAAGGGATTTCACCCACAGAACAAAAAAGAATTCCTCATAGGAAGAAAACCTCAGCCCTGAATAGAGGCTTTATAGTTAAACATGAGTAAAGCAAAGACCTTTGTTGAGTGAGGGATAGATCTTGATCTATTGGTATTGTTCTGTACAAGGCTTTGCAGATGCTGTTGTGGAGGCAAACACTCTCTTTGCTTCCTACATCTGCCACAGCATAAGACTTTATCAATGTTACATGCTGCAGTGTCAGGATGAGAATGGGGTTTCATTCCTGATCAGGGCCGGCTCCAGGCACCAGCTTATCAAGCAGGTGCTTGGGGCGACAACTCAGGAGAGGGGCGGCACTTTCACATATTCGGCAGCAATTCGGCGGAGGCTCCCTCACTCCCTTCCGCTGAATTGCCGCAGATCGCGATCACGGCTTTTTTTTTTTTCTCCGCCCCCTGCTTGGGGCGGCAAAACCCCCGGAGCCGGCCCTGTTCCTGATATTCTAACCTTCTCCCCCTCTCATTTCATCTGTAAATCACAGGGGCCTGTCAGAGCAAAGCCAGAAGGCCTTAAGGGCAACAAGATCAAAGGCCATTGACAAAAGATCAACCGTGAATGCTAAAAATGGGAATTCTGTAACTGGAAAGAAAGAATTTCTAAGTTAAAAGATTTATCAAACAATGTATTCTCATTAAATTTAAAACATAATGAAAGATAGGCTGACAGAGTCTACACCTGGAAATCTGTTTTGTTACTGTAGAAAAGCAGAAGAAAAACAGATTTGCTCAGATAGTTTTTTCTGTCAGTTCACCTTTTTATTTTCACAGTATTTTTTTTAATGTAGATAGGATTACATTTAAATATTACCGGTGTTGTACAAAGAGCTGCTACTGCCAGCTTATGCAGGTTCCTGTATTTCAATAACAGTAAGCTTGACAAATACTTTCATATAACAACATCTCACCGCTTGTAGGCAGAGTGGTCATTCTTCACACTGCACTTCATATTTTTCAGCTCATCTAATACTGCAAACATGTTGATGAACTTGCCCAAAGTGATCAGATATGCTTCAGACACAAAATCCTTCCTCCTCTCTGCATGGCATAAGCGCTTCACCTCCCCACAGAATCGTTCAATTGCATTTCTCTAGTGAAGGGAAGGAGCAGAAATCCATAGTTTAGTAAAGAAACAGTTTCAATGTTTTACTTTCACTGCAATATCTAAGCCAATGGCTCTCAACCAGGGATACGTGTACCCCTGGGGGTATGCAGAGGTCTTCCAGGGAGTACATCAACTCACCTAAACATTTGCCTAGTTTTACAATAGGCTACATAAAAAGCACTAGCAAAGACAGTACAAACTAAAATTTTATACAATGACTTGTTTATACTGCCCTATATACTATACACTGAAATGTAAGTACAATATTTATATCCCAATTGATTTATTTTATAATGATATGGTAAAAATGAGAAAGTAAGCAATTTTTCAGTACTAGTGTGCTGTGACACTAATGTATTTTTATGTCTGATTTTGTAAGCAAGTCGTTTTTAGGTGAGGTGAAACTTGGGGGTACGCAAGACAAATCAGACACCTGAAAAGGGTACAGTAGTCTGGAAAAGTTGAGACACCCCGATGTAGGTTATCCCCTCTCTCTTCCTATAAAGTTCTTTAACAGTAAAATGCCACTAAAGTAACTCATCATCCAATTCCAAAATTCACTTAAAAGACATCTGCAAGTAGGAGTGAGACAATTCCATTAAAACTTCAGAATACATATGGGTAAGATGAGCATTCAGCATAACCTCTCCAGCTCCCCACATGTACAGCCATATGTTACTAATCAGTATGCTTAGGTGACATTGCAACCACCATAGAATTTTGCTGGAGCATGAAGCACAGTGGCTGGGATCAAAATGTTTTGTTGGTTTTCCTTTCTTCATTGCTCTAGTTTGCAGTTTTCAAATTCTTTTGCAAGGAAGTCTAATGGACGCTGTAAAAAGGATGTTCTCCATGATTTGTAGAGCACGTTAAGTTCCTTGAATGGAACAGCCTGGTTTGGATTTAAATCAGGCCCATTTGCACTGGGCGGTGGTGGAATGCTGCCTTTCTACTCACTCTTCACCTTCTCCCCCAGTAGCTGCCTCCTCTCTGAGCCCAGCCCACCATATGAGATGACAAGCTAGGGTGGAAGGAAAGAGAGTAGCAGACTGCCACTAAGCGTTCCTCTGCCAGACAGTGAGGGATTCAGGGATTCAAGAGAGGAAGCCCAAGAAGCACTCCATTAAGCTCTACCAGAGTCCCGTAAGTGGAGCTGCTTTCACAGGTTCACTTCTCTCCCCAAAAACGACCATACAAGTGCAAGCCATGGGAGGGAAATAAAGAGAACCATGCTGAACAAACAGCTCCCCCCTTCCCTTCCACTGATTTGACTGATGATGTAAGTTTAAAATATACATAGCTTTGAGTACCTTAAAGACCAAGGAGAGCAAGGAATCAGTGAGGACAACTCAAGGAGATGTAACTAGCAGAAAGGGTTAAAATTGCATAAAGGAAATATCTGGAAACATTTCTTGGTATCTAACAGTAAAATAGGTCTATTAAGACTGTGAATTAGTGTCTGAAAGGAAGCAGTATACACACAACTAGCTAGACAAAATGCAATAAAACAGTGGTTTGCAACCTTTTTTCATTTGCAGACCCTTAAAAAAAAACTTTCGAATGGAGGTGCGGGCCCCTTTGGAAATCTAATCCTAATTCCAATTCCATGTCTACAGGCCACAGGTTGAAAACCAACACAATAAAACATAAAAATACCATAGGGAGCAATCCTGCAATGGTCCGTACAGAAGCGTATGAACTAGATGACTTGATAGGTCTTCTCCATGTCTAAATGGTTCATATAAAGAATAGAAATTTACAAAAATATCCCAGCTACCATTCACCTATTTATCATTAATTGGAAATATATTGTGCAGCCATATGCTACTAACCAGATAAAAACATATTAAGCACGCATAGTGTCCAATGGAGCAGCAAACATAGGCCCAGTCCTGTAATATATACATACGTAACTTTATTCATGCAAATAGTCCCATTGATTTCAACAGGAATGTTCACACAAGTAAGGTTACTCAAGTGTTTACAGAACAGAATCAAAGGTCTTTGGGCAAGAAGAAAACTGATTCACTCTACAGCTTAGAAGAGATGTTGCAGTCACTTCCGGGAAAAACAAATGGGCAAGTAAAAGTGAGCATAGATATGGAAAATGAAAAAGAAAGGAATTTTAAACTGTGCAATAACAGCGTGCGGAACAAGAAGCTGAGCACAGGTGACAAGCTACATGCACAAATATGACTGCACTTAGAAGACATGCTAAGTTTAAGTCACATGTCAGGACCATGGTCTCTCTCTGTGGGCCATGTAAAATCTTTACAACATTTGGTTACAGTAATATAGTCTTTGAACCAAGTCAGATAAAGCAGAGCGCACAACACCACAGCACATAAGAAAACAAAACAAAACCTCTATTAAACAGCTATTGGTTTAACTCTTTTTACCTGAAAGTACATAAAATTCATCAGTTTTGTAACTTCAGGCTCCAGAACTTCCACAGTTTTTTCATAAATTTCTACTCGGTTAGGCTGTTCATTACATTTAACCTGAAGAGAATCAAAGAAATAGTGATACTGAAAAGTCACTCCCAAATACAACTTCAGCAGAGACACAGTTCCAGAATGGCACATTGAACCAAGAAAATGTATTATAGTGCTGTTTATCCAAAGTTACGGCTAAATTGTTGTTTTTAACATCTCAAGCACAGTTTTCAGGGACTAACAAAAAAAATTCTCAGAGCTACCTGGATTCTTATATGGCACCCCTTACTGCAGTATCTGTGTTCCTCAGATAATAATGAATTAAGCCTATAAACATCCCTGTGAGGTAGGGCAGTATCTTCCCCATTTTATAGCTAGGGAATCAAGGCACAGTGACATTAAGTTACTTTCCCAGGGTCACAAAGACTGTGACTGAGTGGAGAACTGAACCCAGATCTTCTGAGGTCCAGTAATTTAACCAAAAGATGATCCTCTTCCTTTCATGGCAGCACAGATTTTATTTATTTATTTATTTATTTTGGAAAGTCCCTAAAATCAGAGAGCTGTCAAAAGAGGACTGTGATTTCATTTGCTTTTTCAGCTCATCTTAACTCTATTTTAAACAGTTCAGTTTTTCAAGCACTTAAGTCCCAACTTTCGATTCACATCACCTGTGTGCATTATATAAATAAGCATGTACACCCACATGCACGAACACACACAAAAAATCTGGACTGCCTCAAACATTTAAAAAAAGTGACCAGACCCAACATCCTATTTGACGATCTCCAGAGCAGTGTTTAATGGCTAGTTTACATCATCAAGTAACAATATGTTAAGTTGCTGATCACAATCACTTTGAATTTAAGCTTTAAATGCTTGCTGGCACTACCATCTCCATTTGTTTTCTGTTAAATGACATGGGAAATTTTGGTGTCAAATTAACACTACTATCAAAACTGCCCATCCAGTGCACATTATTGCTACCCTATTTGCAAATCAGCCAGGAAGCTTAATACAGAGTGACATGAAATGCTTCCTTAATTCCCTCACCAAAAAAAACATCCAGTCCTCAGGAGCTGAAAGTTTTGCTTCAACAACATTCCCAGTCTTGCTGGTTCAGGAGTAATTGCTCATTCTAGAGCTTTAAGGTTTATCCATAAAGCTATGTATCCACACAATCAGGAAAGAACTTGAGATGAAAGTTCAAGCACTGTCTGACAACTGAATGTTGCTCCTTTACCTGAGGAATGGCTCTTGAGCAGCTTCTCCATGTGTAGAGCATGACAGCATACTCTTGACCGTCTTCCAACATTTCATTCTAAAATAAATAAATAAATTAGTATCAATACAAGAAGGAGTGGTAAATACAGAAAAAAATTTCAAAACTGCCTATTTTCTGTCTCTCTCTGACACCTACACACACACTCTGAGCCAAACAAACCTTTTTGTCTTACTAGGATGTACACATAACCGGTCACAATACTGAATGTTAACTGATATATCATATTAAATAGTATGTTCAAACTGTCAGGTCATATTGGTTTTTTCAGTAAAGCAAGTTCTCTATGGCTAAGCACAACTCAAGCTGATTCATAAATTATTGAAACAATTAGTTCAGCTACTGAACATGAAAAATTAATCCTAAAGCTAAAAATCAAGCTGTTCTTAGTCATTCATTTCAATAATATTCTACCATGAATGAATATGGACTATTTACAACACTATTTAATGCAATGAATATGTATCAGATTACTAAAGGACACTTTACATCCACTAAAATATGAAGTCCAAGAGGTCAAACTTCGCTACTGACAAAACTAAACAACTATTAATCCTGAAGTATGTAATCTTTTAATCTATGAAGTATGTAATATTTTACAAATTTAAGACATTAAAAACCACAGACAACAGAACTGCTACACTGGGAATAGATTAGGATCCATGCGGTTTTATATGGAATACAAGAGAGAAGTATTACTTTCAGAAAAAAATAGCACACAGCAACCACTCAGGTATTGACCAAAATGCTAGAGGAGTAGTGGAAGTTTCTGGCACAGAAGATAAATTTATTCTCTGACAATCAGAGCTTGGCTGTTGATAATACAGTACAGAAACTTCAGGCAATATTGGCTAACCCAGCCAAGAGGTTATTTGAGATGCACAAAAAAAGAGTATGTTTTCTATGAGAGATCATTCCTGACAGCTATGGCCATTTGAAGTCTGGTTGCTAACTTGGTTTCCTATTTTCTCCGTGCATGTTCATCCCTCTATAAGAAAGTTTTGTCAAAGATATATGCCTCTTCTCTCACAATTTATTAAAAAAAATAAAAATAGAGTATATGTTGAAAATGTTTACTTACCATATTTGAATGAACAGTAGCTTGCTCAATGTATCTTGCAATGCCTGTGACAAATGCATTCCTGTCTTCAAAATTAGTGTTGAAGTTTGGCTGCATGAAAGAAAATAAACAAACATGTAACCCTTGGGGAAAATTTTCAAATGTGGTATTCATCGCAACAACAACAAAAAGGACATATGCTTTTCCAGAAATTAATGGGAATCTGTGACCAGGGACCTCTTGGTGCCAAGAGGCAGAGGGCACAGAAAGGGTTTTAAAAGGTTACGGGGATCCCCTAGATCAAGTATATGCATATATATACACACCAAAAGGTGGCATATAAGGTCTCTACCAAAAGTCAATAGCTCACTGGTGGTCAATCATTTAAAAATGTATGTATGGATAATATTTCAGGAGTCATGCATGCATGCTGATAATAATGTCTTAAAATCTGTGAGTTGGGGCTAGTCACCAGAAGGTGATAAACAAATTCCTCCCAAGTAGGACCTAGTAAACAGTTATCTCCCTGTCTGGTCATGTATTGTATCCCTCACAATGTAAATATATTTGCATACTGATCCACCAAGCTAATCAAAATTGCTAAATCACAAAAAAGAAAAAGCTGCTGGGGAACCAAAACGAAACAAAACCAAAACAGCCAGGGGAGGTATCCTGTTTGTGAATGCAGACCATGGATTTTTGGGATATACGTAGGGGGCACTAGTTCACCTTGGATCCTTCATCTAAGGGACAAGCTACCAGCATGCATGTTTTATGAAAGAAGAATCACAGCCAACCAGGGCTGTTAAGCCCTGTGACAAAGACTTGGGTTGTGCTAAACTTTATTAGACAGGAAATTATCTTGTTAATTAAACGGAGGCTCTAGAACGTGTGTTATGCTTTTATTTTATTTGTATATAGTTGTTTGCAATACTTCTACCGACTTGTTATTACTTGAACCTCTGTTCTTTGTTAAATAAACTTATATTTGTTTTCACTATAAACAAATTTCAGTGCTGTGAGTTAAGCAAAGCAGTAGCCTGAGGTGAAGTTGGTAAGCTGGGGGTACTGTTCCTTTGGGAACAGCAGACCCGGAAATTCTGTGAATGTCCAGTGGACCAGAGGTTGCATATTCCAGGGGGATGCTCAAAGAGTTTGAGGGTTGGCGTGTGCCCATCGCTAACCTGCAGAGGAACAGCAGAGCCTGCATAGGTTGAGAGGGGAGTGCTTGCGTTGGCCATGGTTGGTGGAGTCAGGGAGCTGATCTCTAGCAGGTTCAGACAAGGCTTTCACACTAAGGGTAGATGGTACTGAGGGGCCTCACAATCCTGAGTACCTCTGAGGAGCAACACAGACTCATAATAGATACTCCTTACCTGGTAAAGCAGAGATGACGGAGGGGGTTCAATACATGGTTGTTGATCCGGCAATGGTAATTCTTCCAAGAGATCCACATTGGACAAGGCATCCTCTAAAGTAACCTGAGCAGTCATTTTGTCTCTGTGGGGGGGAAATTATGAAAAAAGGCTAATATGAAGAGCAAGGGAACAATTTATTTCTGGTGTGGGAAATGCACAACATCCCTAGCACAGGCCCTCTTAGCTAGAGACCACCCTAGAAGAGACAGTGTCAAACTGAAACCTTGTTAGTTTCAATACGAGTTAAGAGGAGTTTCAGGTTTCACACCTGCCCTGCATACTCCTGCCAATTTTTGTGTTTTTAAAATGTTTCTTTCTCCCCATCACAGTGTGACAGACTCACACATACAACAGGGAAAACTAACTGACGATACAACAGAAAAATAGAAACTAATTGAACAGAGCGTTGTCAAGGCAAGCAAACTAGAAAAATAGGGAAATCCTGTTTCCTGTAGTCTCTTGCAGTTATAGTAATTTGGGCAGAGTCTTGTAACTAGAGTAGGTATAAAATTTGTAGTTGATGAAGCCCCCTTATGGCCTTTTCCATGATTTTCCACAGTTGCTACCACCAGCTCAACAATTGTGGGAGAATTAAACATAGACATGGTGTCAGCAGCCACTAGCATTTTAAACACAATGGTATCTAGAGCTGCTCTGATTAGGATTAATGATGTTGGATTTAAAATCCTGAGGACCACATAGAGCCATGTACACACTAGCCCTCCCACAGTTGCTACTGCAAATGAATCTGAACCGTCGATAGCTATAATAGGAAATTTTATGGTGAAAAATGACAGAGCACCTGTAGCACAATTCCATCATTACAGCACTGTAGTATATTGGTTTAACTGGATGTTTCTGTATATAACTTCCAGATCTCATGACTCACAATTCTTTAACCACTAAACAACACTGCTTCCCTACTTTCCTTTGCATAAAACTGTACATTCCCCCAGCAGCTATGGGGAGATTTTCATCACAGCAAGCACTTCCCTTAAAAGAAAATAACTAGCTCAGCTGACACAATTAATCTACAGAGTAACCAGCTTTCTGTTTTCCGAGAGTGATCTGGTGTCCTGAACAACAATCTTGCAACCAGGGTTTTGTTCCACTGTGATTCCTTAGAATACCAGTGCACACCCCATTGCTGCTGTACAGTGAGCAGGGGATGGATTCACAAATTCTAAGGCCAAAAAAGACCACTGTGGTCACCTAATCTGACCTCCTGTATAACTAGGGTTGTCAACCCTCCCGGTTTCTCTGGGAGTCTCCTAGAATCGGGCCCTATCTCCCAGAGGCTACTGCAGCCAAACAGGGAGATTTTGGGCACTCACAGTTCGGCAGCACAGTGGGGCTAAGGCAGACTTTGTGCCTGCCCTCACTCCATGCCACTCCCGAAAACGGCCAGCACCGTCCCTGCGGCCTCTGTGAGGGATGGGGGGCAGGGAGTCTCTACATGCTGCCCCTGCCCCGAGCGCCGACTCCACAGCTCCCATTGGCTGGGAACTGCGGCCAATGGGAGCTACAGGGGCAGTGCCTGTGGGCAGGGTCAGTGTGCGGAGCTCCCTGGCTCCCCCCAGCCAGAAGCTGCTGCCAGAGGGATGTGCCGGTCGCTTTCGGGAGTTGGCCGAGGTAAACACCGTCTCCCTCACCCCCTCCCGCACTCCAACCCTCTCCCAGAGCCCGCATCCAAACTCCCTCCCAGAGGCCACACCCCACACCTCCTCCTGCACCCCAACCCCCTGCCCCAGGCTCAGCCCGGAGCCCCCTCCCACACCCAAACTCCCTCCCAGAGCCCACACCCCTCCTGCACCCAATCTCCTGCCCCAGGCTCAGCCCAGAGCCACCGCCTACACTCCAAACCCCTCGGCCACACCCCCTAGCCCAGAGCCCGCATCTCAAGCCCCTGCCCCAGCCCAGTGAAAGTGAGTGAGAGCAAGCAAGCAGAGGGCGGGGGGCTGGAGTGAGCAGAGGTGGGGCCTTGGGAAAGGAAGGGAGGGGGGCAGGGGAAGGATGTTTGTGCCATTGGACAGTTGGCACCCCTATGTATAACACAGGCCATAGAACTTCCCCAGAATAATTCCTAGAGCATGTCTTTTAGAAAAACGGCCAATCTTGATTTAAAAAATTGTCAGTGATCCAGAAGCCACCATAACTCTTAGTAAATTGTTCCAATGGTTAATTAACTTCACTGTTAAAAAGACTATGCCTTATTTCTAGTCTGAATTTGTCTAGTGTCAACTTCCAGCCACTGGATTGTGTTATACCTTTCTCTGCTAGTCTGAAGAGCTCAGCATCAAATATTTGTTCCCCATGTAGATACTTACCAATTAATCAAGAAAATATGCAGTAAAATAGTACTGCATTCTGAAGCTACCATGCAACTGGCTCTCCCCCACCAGCCACCTTTAGACTGTTCCGTCAGGAGAAGAAAAACATGCAAAAGTGATCCTGAACAAAACTCCTCCTTGGGCTGTCCCAGGTAAAAATTGCCCTGGCTCTACACTTTTGATCCAGTAGATCCCTGATCACCTGGTGAAAGATTCCTCATATGACTGGATCAGGTTTCTTCCCCCCTCCACCCGCTTTCTCTCCTTTACATGAAGCCAGGGAAGAGAGTAATATAGTGAGAATTTTGTGGTGAAAGCTTAAAGGATGTGAAACAAATAGAAAAGGTAAAACAGAAAGAGTGGGCTGGCAATCAACATGTAAATACTGCTTTAGTTTGGAAGCGGAAGAATGAGGATCAGATGAGAGACTGAAAAATGAAACAAATGTGTGTTACTCCTGCACCAAAAAATTAAAAAATTCTGCACACAATATTTTTAAATTCTGCAAAATTTTGCATATTTTATTTGTCAAAACAACATAGTATAATCACACCAGTTTCAATTATTTTGGTAATATATTTCAAAATACTTGTCAGCAAGTAGGTCTGTAACAATACAGACAACAAAAAAGGATTCAGGAAATGTTACACAGCCGGGCTCCGACTGACAACCCCACGTTGTCTGCAGTCAGCCAGAGCCCCAGCCCTGAGCAAGGCTGAAATCTGTTATTTCCGCCAAAAGGAAGCATGTTGGTGGAAATCACAAATTCTGCGGGAAACATTAATTCTGCACAAACTCTTCATTGTGCAGTGGCACAGAATTCCCCCAGGAATACATGTGTGCATAGAACTTAGCAGCGATCTCATAAATACCTACTACTATTGGAAAGGTACAGCATGGAGAACATGGGTCTTTCACCGCTTAGGAATCACATTCAAACCCTAACTTAGGCCCCAAAACAATCTATTTATTCACATCAAACTTACTGCACAATTTGCAGAGCCCTGCCAAAAAAAAAGGTGTAGGACTGGAACAACAGGAGAGTGTACTGGCAGAGCTGTGCTGGGAAACTTGCACAACACTGCCTATACCTAACTCAAGCTATTTCACCAGCACTAGGTTCATCCACAGAATTAAAATCTAAGGTAACGCTAGAGTCTTACAGCTCAGTTAGCAACACTATCACTGAGTAGACCAATGCAGCTGAACAGTCATAAAACGCCAATTATTCAAGCAAGTGAGAATGAAGATGTGCCGCATAAGGAGATCAAAATATAGATAAAGTCTCAAAATATACTTCCTGAAACTGCATGAAAAACTGTTTTGTCAGGTCTACACTAGAAACAAAACTGTTTTCGATATCTGTTTAAGGGGAAGCCGTTGCTGGGAAAAATAAAATAAAGGAAAGTGTTGAGAGTAACAGTTCAGTTTCCTAATACAAACCACAGTCAGATAGCTCTGAACCAAGAAAGGGCAGGCTTTTGACACTTGTGGCCCAAGTACTCTTAAAAAAAACCCTCAAAAAAACCCAAATAAGTCCCCTTGATCCCCAGATGTTCTGTTTCAAATAGAACAGTCACATTCTTTCCAGCACTTATGGATTAAATTCTATAAGAAGCTCTCCTCTTTACTTCAATCTTCTATCTGCAGAGTAAATATTTTAGACTGTTTGCTTTAATGAAATGTTCTCAAACATTCATTTTAAAAAGTCCACCAAAGCACAAGCAAAGGAAAATTCCCCGCCCACTTCATCTTTCCATTCACTTAAATAGTGCATTGCAGAGAAAACTCTACTTGGGGGATATGCTAGGTAAAAGAAAAGCTTCCTGTTGCCCATTCAGAGTTTTGCTAGAGAAACACAGGAAAGCATGTTTTTCAAGACCTGCATTGCCTGATTCTACGACAGCCTGTGCCTGGTGACTTCAGTTCTCCTGTCTGACGCATACTGCTGCAATTTCAAACATTCAACTACTTTGGAGGTGACAAAATAAGAGTGCAAAATGGTATCGGAATGCTTTGTTCTGCTGATCTAGATACCTAATGGATTGTAATGCTACCATGAATTAAATACTTTTGTTCACCATTCTTTCTCAGGCTTTAAGTCTCATTAAGAGAATAAGATGTGGAAGAGGAACAGGCATCTTCCTGTTTAGTTTTGACAAGTTTGCAGATTGTGTGAAGGAAGATTCTCACTTCCTTCCCATCAACAATTAATAAGCAAACTGAGCATCAGTATCTGGGTATGACACATAAAACAGCTGACACAGGGCTCATCTAAACAAATCATCTTACCCGATCAGCAGATTGGGGACTTACTTTATAGAAAACAATCATGTTACAACATGTTGGTTTTACAAAAGGTAGATCATGCCAAACCAACCTGATCTCCTTCTTTGAGAAGGTAACAGATTTCTGAGACAAAGGAAACGTAGTGAATCTAATTTACCTCGATTTCAGTAAGGCATTTGATACGGTTCCACATGGGGTATCACTAGCTAAATTGGAAAAGATGGGGATCAATATGAAAATTGAAAGGTGGATAAGGAACTGGTTAAAGGGGAGACTACAACGGGTCGTACTGAAAGGTGAACTGTCAGGCTGGAGGGAAGTTACTAGTGGAATTCTTCAGGGATCGGTTTTGGGACCAATCTTATTTAATCTTTTTATTACTGACCTTGGCACAAAAAGTGGGAATGTGCTAATAAAGTTTGCGGATGACACAAAGCTGGGAGGTATTGCTAACACAGAGAAGGACCGGGATATCATACAGGAAGATCTGGATGACCTTGTAAACTGGAGTAATAGTAATAGGATGAAATTTAATAGTGAAAAGTGCAAGGTCATGCATTTAGGGATTAATAACAAGAATTTTTGTTATAAACTGGGGACGCATCAGTTGGAAGTAACAGAGGAGGAGAAGGACCTCAGAGCATTGGTTGATCACAGGATGACTATGAGCCGCCAATGTGATATGGCTGTTAAAAAAGCTAATGTAGTTTTAGGATGCATCAGGCGAGGTATTTCCAGTAGAGATAAGGAGGTGTTAGTACCGTTATACAAGGCACTGGTGAGACCTCATCTGGAATACCGTGTGCAGTTCTGGTCTCCCATGTTTAAGAAGGATGAATTCAAACTGGAACAGGTACAGAGAAGGGCTATTAGGATGATCCGAGGAATGGAAAACCTGTCTTATGAAAGGAGACTCAAAGAGCTTGGCTTGTTTAACCTAACCAAAAGAAGGCTGAGGGGAGATATGATTGCTCTCTATAAATATATCAGAGGGATAAATACCAGGGAGGGAGAGGAATTATTTAAGCTCAGTACCAATGTGGACACAAGAACAAATGGATATAAACTGGCCATCAGGAAGTTTAGACTTGAAATTAAATGAAGGTTTCTAACCATCAAATGAGTGAAGTTCTGGAACAGTCTTCCAAGGGGAGTAGTGGGGGCAAAAGACATATCTGGCTTTAAGACTAAGCTTGATAAGTTTATGGAGGGGATGGTATGATGGGATAGCCTAATTTTGGCAATTAATTGATCTTTGACTATTAGCGGTAAATATGCCCAATGGTCTGTGATGGGATGTTAGATGGGGTGGGATCTGAGTTACTACAGAGAATTCTTTCCTGGGTGCTGGCTGGTGAGTCTTGCCCACATGCTCAGGGTTTTAACTGATCGCCATAATTGGGGTCGGGAAGGAATTTTCCTCCAGGGCAGATTGGCAGAGGCCCTGGAGGTTTTTCGCCTTCCTCTGCAGCACGGGGCACAGGTCACTTGCTGGAGGATTCTCTGCACCTTGAAGTCTTTAAACCACGATTTGAGGACTTCAGTAGCTCAGGCATAGGTTAGAGGTTTGATACAGGAGTGGGTGGGTGAGATTCTGTGGCCTGCGTTGTGCAGAAGGTCAGACTAGACGATCATAATGGTCTCTTCTGTCCTTAAAGTCTATGACTCTATGTTTCTATGTTTTGGTCTTGTCCATGTAGATGAGCCAAAACTGTGTTTCAACCCAGGTACAGAATCATACCCTGGGCCCCCTGCATCCTGTGCAATAAGTTACAAAGTCTGGAAGAACAGTCTCGTCCAACTGAAAGAAAGGAGGTGTAGGTGAGGCTTTTGATATTCAGGAAGATGTGGGTGTTTGATTGTTACTAGCAAAGGGATAAATTGCCACTTTCCCTCTTCCCTATGGGCAGGTGCAGCGGTAACTACATTTGTGGAAGGGGAAAAAAACTACATTCCCCACTGTATCCCTCCCCAATATTTGTCACTACGTCCAGCATATACTGATGCCTAGTTTGCTTGTTAATTGTTGATGAGAAGGAAGTGTGATGTTTCCACTAAAAAGATAAACAGTAAAATAAGTTAAAGGTAACCTAAAATTATTTTTTTCAAACTGGACTAATGTCTTTAACAGACTGGCAGTGTTTTCATAAAGCTAAGCACTGCCTCTTGTTAATGGATGTTGATCCTGCTGAGAGAAGGTTAAGTGGAATTTAACCAGTTGGCTTATTATCACACCTGGCTTATTATCCCACCTAGATATAGACTCATAGACTTTAAGGTCAGAAGGGACCATTATGATCATCTAGTCTGACCTCCTGCACAACGCAGGCCACAGAATCTCACCCATCCACTTCAATAACAAACCCTTAACCTATGTCTGAGTTACTGAAGTCCTCAAATTGTGGTTTGAAGACCTCAAACTGCAGAGAATCCTCCAGCAAGTGACCCGTGCCCCATGCTGCAGAGGAAGGTGAAAAACCGCCAGGGCCTCTGCCAATCTGCCCTGGAGGAAAATTCCTTCCCGACCTCAAATATGGCGATCAGTTAAACCCTGAGCATGTGGGCAAGACTCACCAGCCAGCACTCAGGAAAGAGTTCTCTGTAGTAACTCAGATCCCATCCCATCTAACATCCCATACCAGACCACTGGGCATACTTACCTGCTGATAATTTGGCAATTGATCTTTGATTAATTGCCAAAATTAGGCTATCCCATCATACCATCCCCTCCATAAACTTATCTAGCTTAGTCTTAAAGCCAGATATGTCTTTTGCCCCCACTACTCCTCTGATACTCCCCTTGGAAGGCTGTTCCAGAACTTCACTCCTCTAATGGTTTGAAACCTTTGTCTAATTTCAAGTCTAAACTGATGGCCAGTTTATATCCATTTGTTCTTGTGTCCACATTGGTACTAAACTTAAATAATTCCTCTCCCTCCCTAATATTAATCCCTCTGATATATTTATAAAGAGCCATCATATCCCCCCTCAACCTTCTTTTGGTTAGGCTAAACAAGCCAAGCTCTTTGAGTCTCCTTTCATATGACAGGTTTTCCATTCCTCGGATCATCCTAGTAGCCGTCTCTGAACCTGTTCCAGTTTGAATTCATCCTTCTTAATCATGGGAGACCAGAACTGCACACGGTATTCCAGATGAGGTCTCACCAGTGCCTTGTATAACGGTACTAACACCTCCTTATCTTTGCTGGAAATACCTCGCCTGATGCATCCTAAAACTACATTAGCTTTTTTTAAAAGCCATATCACACTGGCGGCTCATAGTCATCCTGTGATCAACCAATACCCCGAGGTCCTTCTCCTCCTCTGTTACTTCCAACTGATGTGTCCCCAATTTATAACTAAACTTCTTGTTATTAATCCCTAAATGCATGACCTTGCACTTTTCATTATTAAATTTCATCCTATTACTATTACTCCAGTTTACAATGTCATCCAGATATTCCTGTATGATATCCCGGTCCTTCTCTGTGTTAACAATACCTCCCAGCTTTGTATCATCCGCAAACTTTATTAGCACATTCCCGCTTTTTGTGCCAAGGTCAGTAATAAAAAGATTAAATAAGATTGGCCCCAAAACTGATCCCTGAGGAACTCCATTAGTAACCTCCTTCCAGCCTGACAGTTCACCTGGTAGATGGAAGTGGTTTCTCAATTGAGAGAGAATCTAGGGTGTGATCTGTGCAGTCCTGATATAGAAACCTTAGGAGCAGCTTGGGAAGGGTGCTTGTATTGAACTTTGTTATTGTTAATTTATTTGTTAATAAATCCGCACCCCACACAGGGGAGGGGGCAGGCTCTGAATCTACATGGTGGACTTTGAGAGCAGGTTGGAAAAGGTACTAGTCACAGTGTTCTTTTTCACTTCTTAGTGATGTATAGAGAAGGCCTTTGAAGGGCTCAGAGGTAGTTTGAGTTTTTCTGGGTTTGGGGAAGAGTTTGGCAACTCCACTGCAATTTTTCTTAATCTAAGGGCTTGTCTGTACTTGAAATGCTACAGTTTATATCCTGGAGTTTTAGACAATCTATTAGGTAGGCTACGCCCAGATATGTGAGCCCCTTGAAAGTAAGAACCGAGACCGTGAACTGGACTCAATCTATGGAAAGTCAATGTAGAGAGCAGAGGACAGGTTTGATGTGCTTACATTAGCCCACATTACTAAAGACTGTGGGGCAACCTTTACACATTTCGTTAAGCAGAAAGGGACAGTCCCCCTCCCCTTCTGAAGACCACTTAATGTAAATTAAATGGTCATCTGACTGCAAAGTTAGCACCTTAATGAAACAGATGGGTGAAATGCAGACCTCTCAGAACCACTGCTTGAGTCTCTCTGCATATTCAGCCAGACATCTCTGCATCGATTTACTTGCTCGGGGATAGCAGACTGTTGCAACACTCCCCCTGATTTGTTGAGCTTTCATGCTAGTTGCTGATATGAGGAAGGACAATGCAATATACTAAGTGTACTATGGAATTTTTAGCACCTCGCAGTAGGATCCATGTTCCCACTTAAGTGTGTGGCAGGCTGGTGCGCTTTAGATTTACACCCCATCTTGCCAGACACAAAGTTTGTGTAGTCTGACCTGCATAATCACCCCCCCTTCTTTTTTTAAGGCCAAAAGTCTATGAATGAATCATTACTTGGAGTCTTTAAACTGAGATTGAATATCTTTCTGAAGACATGCTCTAGTTCAGCCTCAGGTTATTAGGCCTGATAATCTTAATTTACCTGTCAGAGAAGACTAAATCCCTCCACTGCAGCAATTACTAGATGAAATTCTATAGTCTTTGTCATACAGGAGGTCAGACTAGATTAATATGATTGTATCTTCTGGCCTTAAAAATCTTTAAAAATGTGGCTCCCAGCCAGGAGCCCCATCCATAGCAGTGGGTGGTGGGAGCTGGGCTCTAGCTGCCAAGCTTTCTTGTCAGTTTCAGGCTCCTGCTCTGAAATTGACAAGACAGCCAACAGCTAATGTAAGTAACGCAGTGTCTATGCAGATATTGTGAAACCCTAACTACGCCTCTGGTGGAGGTGGAGTGATTATGTCGGTGTAGTAGGGCATTTACATCAGCAGGAGTGAGGCTGTAGTGTATACACTGATGGTTGACGTAAGCTGCCTGTGTAGTGTAGACCAGGCCATAGTCTTTAATGTATTTATCTGAACAATACCCCTGGTGAGGTAGGGAAGTGCCATTATCCTCATTTTACAGACGGGGAACTGAGGCACAGAAAAACTAAGTGACTTGCCCAAGGTCACACAGGAAGTCTGTGTCAGAGCAGCGAACCAAACCCGATCTCCGGAGTCCCAGACTAGCACCCTAGCCACTGGGCATCTTCCCCCTTTGCACAGCTAATGCAGTATCCATTGTCCAGAATATAAAGATATATTTCAAAATATTTTCCAGCCTTAACTAATTACAAAAATAGCTTTTCTTGTACTACTGGGTCCGCAGGGCTCAAACTGGAAAGAGCAGGGGAGACGTACACAGCAACACAGCTCTCACAAGCTGTCATTTTGCACTCAAGAATTTAAGCTTTCATTTTAAAGTTAAAAAAAATAACCCTCATGGTTGTGAAAGAAATCTTCAAAACGTGAATGTGCCATTGCTTATGTAGGGATGCTTGCCTGAGCATGAAACAATGGCAGAGAGCTGCAAACAGCATTTGTTCATCTCAGTAAGGTGTTAGATCAGATTCTCAAAGATGTCATTTAGGTATTAAAACTGTTAATTATTTCACTGCTGATTAAAGCATATAAAAAGAAGACGGAAGATCATATTATGAGGATCTGCACAGTCTGCTGTAAATGAAAATACCACCACTTATTTTCCACCTCCCTCCTCAAATCACGGAGTCAAGCCCAAGTACCCTGGATAGAATTCAGTAGAGCGTCTGAGCTCCATTGAGATTGAGGCAAGTCCAAAGAGCCCATAAGAGCATGCATGATCATATTCTGAAGGTCTGCACAACCTATTGTGAGTGGCATCCCATTTTGTCATCTACAGCATGTACAGTTTAGCTTGTAAGCAGAGCTTGGAAGAACGCACACATTCCCCCCCCCCACACACACACACATAATTTAAGTCCTAACCTAGATATAGAGAAGGACACTAAAATCAGAGGTGAAATTATAATGTTTTAAAAGAGGTATCTGATATTGCTATTTGGTTGTCACTATTTAAAGATCAACTATTGAATCAGCAGCCAAAATAGAGCCTTAGCTGGATTCTCAATACAGTTTAGCTGGTTTAAATCTACATATACAAGCTCCCTTACACTAGCATAACGGGCTCCAGCATGATATGACAGCGAATCTCCAAATATTTTGAAGTGATAAACCATCTCTCAGGGTATGGCTACACTTAGAGGTGCACAGCTTTGAAGTGCGAGTGTGGTCGCAGCACCAGCGCTGGGAGAGAGCTCTCCCAGCGCTGCAGGTACACCACCTCCCCGTGGGGATTAGCTTACAGCGCTGGGAGCCACTGTTTACACTGCCGCTTTGCAGCGCTGTAACTTGCTGCGCTCAGGAGGGTGTTTTTTCACACCCCTGAGCGAGAAAGTTGCAGCGCTGTAAAGCGCCATTGTAGCCAAGCCCTCAGTAGTTAAGGTTGTGACTAGCTGTTTCCAAAGCACAATTTTGAAACTGCCTTCTCACTCTGCCAAAACTACACCATTCCACTTAAAGCCTATTGTATGCATACAGCTGCCTACGGATATTTTGGGGTGGATAGAAGGACATGACATTGATAGGATATATATGACTTTTTTTTTTTAAATAAAAATCACCTGTGTTTCACTTTTTAAAAAAAGGGCTGCTCCAAGAAACTTCAAAATTTGTTACATTCTTTTGTCCTCAATGAGGCCTGGTGCTTTTTAAGGACAGCTTATACAGTTGTTTAATTCCCCCCCCCCCCCCGAATCTCAAGTCCCCATATGCAAAATAATCTCTATCTGCAGGCTCTACCATTAGAATACCTTCACCAGAACTCAGTAACAAGAGAGGGCTCAGAATGGCATGTGGAGAACAGCATGAGAAGCTGTAAGAAGGAACGGCTTCATTCTGATATAATCCCAAGGTTTGGGAGCTAAGCTTATTGCCACAACAGGTCTCCTAGCCTTCAGGCTCTCTCTACTTCAAATAGTAGGGACTCAGTCATATCAAGTATCACACGTCACTATTTTTAAGGTGTCTCAAAAAACTAAGGAAATTCCCAAACAAAAGATCTTAATTTACAACAATATTTTAGTCATTTACAAAGCACACCTGTAACTCTGGAAATTCTGAATTAAGCTTTAAAAGAAGCATAAATCAGAAAGCCAACAATTTAGATTGCTATAGTGCAAACAACCTACAGGGTCAGGAAGTCCACAAATATTTAAAAGGGGTGCCAATGCACATACAATCTTCCGGGGAAATACCACATTAGTCCACCTCGATAGCTACAGAATTGCATTAATTGCTGCTGTCAGAGCTCAGAAGGAGGGATTGGAAACTCTCACTCACTGTAGGCCAGACAGAGTTTACAATGGAGCCTACAGCCTGTCCTGCTGACCCCTGGAGAAGCCGAAGATGGAGACTGTGACTTACTGAGTTGCACGCTCTCTCTCTCTCTCTCTCTCTCTCTCCTGTTCTGAGGAAGGAGTAAACTACAACATGTATTGTATGCTCCCCAACATGCCAATATAACTTCATTGCTAGGCATATTGCAGGGGTTGGCGGGGAGAGTCCAGTCTGCCAACATGCACAAGAGGGAACAGTAGTTCTGCAAAGCTTGCTTCCCACCACGTGCAGGAAGTGGTGGCATGGTATAAGAATAGCAGCATACCCATCTACTACTTTGCATAGCCACGCAGGACAGGGCATGAGCTGGCTCTTTATAAACAAGGCTTTAAAACTGACAGAGACCCAGAATGAAGAAATATGGATTGATAATGCACAAGGATGCGTGTGAACTCTGCCTCAGTTAACTTAAATATTTTGAGTTCCTTGAACACCACTTGTACATATTACACTTTACATCAAACCAGAAGAGCCTCAACAATTTTGATTTGAAAATAAAAATTAATTTTGTAACCCAAACAAAAGAAAAGTTTTATTGTATTAGGTCACCTGCAAATTTTCAACATGAGTTCCAAAAATTTCATCCAAAATACTGTGCCTGAATATGAACTAATAATATATATTAAAAAAATTTCTTTACAATAGTACTTTCTATTTTGTGGAGGAAAATGAGTGTTAGAGAGTTTAAATGTCATAAAATCAAAATTTTACATGCCCAGATACATTTCTTACACCATTCTGCTACAAATTGGACAACGTTTTTAAAACCAGCCTGCAAACATTTATTCATGTTTTTTTGTTCAAAATAATTTAAAGAGGAAGTCACTCTGCTTTTTAGAGAGTGTTTCCTGTAGGGTCAGTTTTCCTCTCTCCTGACATTGAGGAAACGTGTCTCAATCTCATCTGAATCAGAGTAACTTCAGACTGAATGTATATACCAAAATTATAATGACGTGACATTCAGTTAATTCAAATGTAAATCCGCAAGATAGTTTTTAAAACAGTAATACCAAAGCTCACCAAGTTCCGGGGTAGAATGTAAAATAAGGGAGGTGCTGATGAGACTGGGAGCCTCTATATAGCTCTTAATCAGAAAGGAGGAGATGCTTATCCTTATGCGTTTGCTAAGTAGATATGCACTTAAGCCAATGTTTAATTGCTCTGCTGAATTTTTGGGCCTAAAAGCCCAAGGGCCCAACCCTGCTCTCATTGAAGTCATTGGGAATGTTACCATTAACTCCCCTGGGAGCAGGCTCAGTCGAGGTAGCAGAGACATTTGAGTTTATAGGAAAGAATAAATTTTAATTTTCTGCAGCACAACAGTTTCAAACTTCTTCTATTCCATTTGCTCATTGTTTTTTGTTTATACATTTTTTTTTACTGGCTTGTAAGAAACAAACCAGTTAAAGTACTTTCTATGAAGAATTAAAGGAACTTTGCATCATCCTACATGATGTTCCTTATCAGAGAAAATGATTAAAAACCGTAAGGCTTTGACTGATCACATAGATCCTTGTAAGAGAGCAGCTACCAAAAGTTAATTTTTCTTCCAGCAGAAGTGTAGTAGGGAGCTAATACACCTTATAGACTAACAGACGTATTGGAGCATGAGCTTTCGTGGGTGAATACTCACTTCGTCGGATGTATTCACCCACAAAAGCTCATGCTCCAATACATCTGTTAGTCTATAAGGTGCCACAGGAGTCTTTGTTGCTTTTACAGATCAAGACTAACACGGCTACCCCTCTGATACCTGAATATTAACACTGAATGTTCTTCCATGCAGTGGATTCTAGGATTTCTCTCAATTTTTCCCAATGAAAGAAGTTACTATAGCTCTATTTCAATTTAAAAGAAGCCAGTTTAATGTGAACAAACATCTTACATAATCAACTTAGATTAAACAGAATATGATTTAATTAAAAAAAATATCTCTCATTAATTGTTTCCAAAGTGTTTCACAAAACAGTAAAATATTTTTCTGGTTGTTCAGACATTGTAGGCCAAATCCTGCAGCCATTATGTTTTCATATGCAATTCTCTCTCTCTCTCAGTACCTTGGATGACATCAGAATATTCCTCTTTCAACAAAACCTTCTGAGTTCTTTTTGTGATTTGAGCCCTTCTTTGTTTCTGAGCAACAGATGTGCATAAATTGAAGCAGCAAGGAAAAAATGCTTTCATGTCATTCACCAGTTTAGCTGATTAAAAACAAAAAACTAGAGAGCAAGCAGCAGCTGACAGGGCCTTTATGCAGCAGACTTGATACACAGTCAAGCTTTTTAAAACGATAAGTTTACAATCACAGATCAAAACAAAAAAGACAAAAAAAGAATGATTACGCCAGCCTGGTAGCCTGGCAACAGCCAAAAGAACTGTCACATGATGGAAATAATTAGCATGGTATCAGGCTAGGGAGGGGCTGCACTGTTCAACCTCTCTGGCTGCTGGTTGGAGCAGAATGACCTAGCGCTGGAGGAAACTTGGGTAAGTGATGTAACAAGCAGGTACAAATCTGAGGGGAGAGTGAACCACATGCGGAAAATACTGGGCAGGCATGGGGGAGCTCCAGAATGACATGCAAAATAAAGTGCTGAGTGCCTAACCACACTTGATTTTGTTTTTAATGAAAAATGCTTCACCTGGCTGTCAATCAGCTTTCTATATATTGTGGGTAAAACCACATATCCTCTTACGAGTGTGTGTTACACTACTGAAAACAATGTGGTTAACAACACCAATAAACCCCCATTTGTTTTCAAACTCGTATTGGGTCAGAAAAATCTGCACCAGACTAACCACATATATCTGTTGACATTTTTATTATTAGCAACACATGGAACAGCCCATACTGCCTTGGCTCTAAGGGCGAGGCAATGTCAGTTATTTTGGTGGGAGCCTAAAGGACCACTTAAGTGACCCAGAAGTGGTGTTAGCGATTCAATACTGCTCTTTTCTCTCCAGTCAGTACTGAGCCAATAACCCAGCATGGTACTAGGTGGCCACTGAGCTGCTAGAAATGATGTCACTTAGCTGAGGGGGCAAACTTATGTAACTGACCCCTTGTGTGGTCCAAAGGGCCAATCAACACTTGCTGCAACAGTAGTGGTGTTAAGCTCGGTCTATCATTCTCCTTGCAGCTCCAACTGCATATAATATTCTTCTTCACTTCCTATCCAGGACTGTGGCCAACTGCTGAACAGCTATTTTCCACCCCCCAGATGGCTGCATTTCAGTAAAGGATGAGTGAGCGCTCTAAAACACTTTGGGATCCTTCAGGATGTAAAGTCCTATAAAAAATGTAAATTTGTCCACGTTGGAAGCACTTTCTGGTAGGTAGAGAATAAGAGGTTTGGTTTTATTTAGAATAGTTGTCATTATAAGTTGAGTAAAAAAATTAAAATGTCTATTTAACAATTAAAAATGAATGTATGCACCACAGACTTACACTGCAGAAAATATAAAGGGACAAAGATTAAGATTTATCTTGCATAATCCAAAGGTGTAACCTGTACATTCCTTATATAGCTTTATGTGCCAAAATATAAATCACAGTAATAGTGAAATTCTCAGCTGTTTTGGAATGACACAACCCACTCTGAAGTCAGCAGCTGTCTCCAGAATCAATATGGTCAGAAGCCAATTCTCATACAAATAATTCCATATTATTCAGAGAACTCCTAGGAGAAGTCTTAATCCCAGTGATCCTTGCTACAATAGCTTCCTTACTACCAAGTTAAGAAATTTTCACAGAAAGGCAATCCCAGTCTCACACTAACTCTTCACTGCAACCCCTGGACAAATCATTACCTCTGTGCCTCAGTTTTCCAGCATATGAAATGGGAATACCAATGCTTTTCTACCAGAAAGTGCTGCTGTGAGGATTACTATTTATAATACTTTGTAACCAAAGCTGTCCTAAGTACAACTGCACAGCAATTTCTGTACTACATTAGCTACAAGAAAGGTTCCAAACTTATAAGGAACAGTCCCATAGGGGATACCAGCCCACCTCTACAGGATCACATTATTCTCCCTTGGGAAGTTACTTAACTAGCTGCACCCTTATGTTCTCTGAAAACCACCGGTCTATAGCAACAGGCTGGGAGCAAGGCAAGCAGAAAGAAGAACAGACCCAAACAGAAGTAGTAGGGAAGAAACAGACCCAGCAGATTGTGAGGACAGTTGTGGGAGATACACAGGAGGAGGAAAGAGAAAGGGAGATTAAGAGGACCAAGAAGAGAGAAAGGATGGGACTAATGGGAGAAAATAGGGAAAAAAAAGAAGAGAGATGCAACATGTGTCAGGATACGACAAAAGCCGGTATTGGGAGTAAGGTGAAAGGGCTCTCAATAAGATATGGGAACAACTAAACTAGAATGAGGCAATTTATGGCTAAGCCTCTGTGTAGCTTTATCAATTAAACTCTGTTCTGGCCTTTTCTCTCTCCCATTTTAACACCACGTGCATTTTATTGTAGACGTGCCAAATACTGTAGTGCTTTTGTCATGTGCACCAATGAGGACTAAGAGAAAACTAACATTCATTTTCCCTTGTGATCCATCTCAGAATATGAACCCAGGTCTCCAAGAATTAAAAATAGCTAGGGCACCAACTCAAGCCTACTCAGCCCTTTTTTCAAAATCAGACTTCACTTGAGCTATGAGCCTTAGATGCACACAACGGAATCAGTCTCAGCCATAAGGAACATCAGTGCTACTCTGTAAAATCTTGAAACAAAAAAACACCACCACCACCACAAAGGGAGCTGTGTTTCTGAAAGCCAAGCTGTAGTGACAAGGCTTATCCTTTCTCAGTCATGTGCATGTGATTTCTTTGGACCCGCTCAATCTTTTCAGAATTCAGATCCCAGCAGTTCACTCAGATGGCTTTTTATGCACTGGGGAGGGAGGAAGGGGAAATAAATTTGTTTTCTATTTTAAAATAAAAATGCCATATTTAAAATTAAGACTCCTACTGGATACCAATTGGTCCCCTTGGTTTTACAATCAATCTGCTGCATTTTTCTCTCCAGCGTGAGCAGTCAGTCAGCATTCATTTCAAACTATAAAATTATGCCATGGCCATGCAGCACTAGGCCAGCAGCAAAGTCACTAAAATTCCCAGAAGCAGCTTGACACATTCTCCAATTGGGGGAGTTAACCTCAACATGCTAGTAGCGCTTGGGGCTCATCAGAACAGGTATAACTGGGGGCCTGCTAGCACAGTAGTCGGCCATGGTTAGGGCAATATCTAACTTCCAACATTTTTTTAAAAATTACTAGTGTAGCTTCTAATAATATGTTACAGAGCAGCCGTGTTAGGTTATTACACTGTCCCTTAACCATATATTTTTAGGGCTAGTTTATATGGGAGAATATTTTAAAACATGGACTCCACTAAATGAGCAATACAGCCAGCATTATATTAGCAGCACAGCTAGGCCCTTAGCAGAGAAAGCTAACGGGAAAGTAGTCGTCTTTGGTCCTTTTACTTTTATCCCAAAAAAACGGTACAGACTCCGAGAACATTCCTAGTCAGTGGGTCTCTTTATGGTAATATCTGATAGGCATAGTGCCCAATACAGCTGCATAACATCACTGCAATTTGGCTGCATTTTACATAACGTTTTTAAAAAACTGGGTTCATCATACTTACCTTGTTATTATTTAATGCATGCAAAAGTCTAGCTAAAACCCCTTACTACCCTTTTAGACATTGTAACTAAGGCTATGTCTACACTAGTACTTTTGTCTGTAAAACTTCTGTCAGTCAGGGGTGTAAAAAAAAAACAACTCATGCTCAACCTGACCAACATACGTTGTTTCACCAACAGAAGCACCAGTGTGGAAAGTGCTGTGTCAGCGGGAGACGTAGCTATCACAGCTCATTGGGGGTGGTTTAATTATGCCGACAGGAGAGCTCTCTCCCGTCGGCATAGAGCGGCTACACGGGAGACCTTACAGCAGCGCAGCTGCAGCAATACAGCTGTGCCACTGTAAGGTCTGTAGAGTAGACAGAGCCTTAAATTATGAAGAGATTATAGGAAAAACATAGATCAATTGTAGGTTTACGGCAGGGAACACCACTGTCAATAATGCAAAAAACTGTGTGAAGTATCACTGTCAAGAAAAAAATGTTTTGAAGAAATATTTTCATGGTGTTATAAGCACAGTGTCTTAGGTTATTAAATATTTAGGACTAGAGCCTGGAAAGACTCACACATGCTTAACTTTATGTACTGTGAGTAATCCCACTGACTTCTTTGAAGGACTGGGGCCTCACTGTGTAACATTTATGCAGTTTAACTTTTGCACTTTATTTAACTTGGACACATCTATATTTAGTGACATTCAATTACTGAATGTGTGTACTAGCATAATGCTGCAGTACTGGGTTTGCAAATCACAGGAAAAAAAATATTTTTACTAAAAACTGACAGCATCATTTGAATATTATTTTTATTCACAAGAATATTCAGGGTTGTGATATTGCAATTGGTCCTAGAAAGGTGTTCAGTTCAATCAAATAGGATTTTTCCCCTTGATATTGGAGAGCTTAGTTGGAATGCATTCAATGCAACATTTCCTCATCCTTTCTACAATATTTTTGGTACCCTGCCAGACTGTCTATTCACACAGTGCAGCCAAGAAGATAGGAGCACCATCACTGCCAGGAGTCATTGGAGATGGGTTGGCCATGTGCTTTGGATGGAAACTGATTCCATCACCAGAATAGCAATAAGACGGACACCTGAAGGCAAGCGAAAACATGGCGAAGAGCTGTGGAAACTGAGCTGAAAAACCTGGGGCTCAGCTGGGAAACCATTGAAAGACTTGCCAGAAACAGACAGGAGTGGAGGAGCTTTGTCGCTGCCCTATACGCCAGAAACATAATGGGAACATGATGATGATGATGCACAATTGACAGTTTTGCTCTCTTTGATTTGACTATGAAAACCTTGGCAGTTTAATTGAAGAGATACCAGCAACTTGAAACCCAGTTAATCACGAAAGACAAAAGTAGTTTCAAGTCTTACACTAGCTCCCCTACAATTGTTCCCTGAACAATTTTTGTTGTTTTAATAAATGCATTTTCCTATTTTTAAGTGCCTCTCTCCCTGTTGCTGTGTGGAAGAGCCAAACAAATAGGGGAAAGTGACTAATAGGGAAATGTTCAAAGGTGCTGTCAAATGCACAAGTCAAAGTACAAAACAAAGAATTATTTTTGCTAGTCTCTTTCTAATATAGTCCCGTAAGTGTCATTATCAACAAGAGCAAGTAAAAAATTTCAGAAAAATGAAGTTTTAAGTTGATAGTATCCTTTTAATTGCTAATGTGTTTAGTCTTTTTATTTTTTTAGTATCATCAATACCGTGTCAGGGACAAGATTATATATCTGAGAAAGTCAGGTAAGTAGGTCCCTTCCTAAAGTCACTGTGAAAGGTTTTAGCTCATGAAGACTTCACAATAGCATAGCATCTAGTTTACAGTTTATTAAGACAGGAAGAGAATCTTTTGCTGCTGCAGAAGGCAGTTGACTAATCTGAGCAAAGATCTAATGCAGTTCACGCATTTTAAGTTTCCATCCCTTATTGAAGCACCCAACAGATGGTATCTGAATAACACCCACCCCCCTACCCCATATTTAACAGAATCATAAAAGTTAGAAATGGAAAAAGACCTATCAGATCAAGCCCTCAGCAGAGCAGGATGATGGTACTCTGACATTTCTGTGTTGCTCTTTGGGGATAAATGCTTGAGCAGTCAAGTCTCAGTAATTAAATTACCAGTTTATTGAACAAACAACTAACCAATCCTAATAAAATAAAAACAAAAAACCCAAGCAATACATCCCAAAAAAAACCCTTACTAGGATACGCCTGAGACACACATGAGCAGAGAGCCTGGTTCAAGGAGTTTCAGGACTTTCTGAGCCCTGGTCAGGCTATTGTAGCACTTCATTACTCCCCTTTCTCCCTATCAGCTATTGCTTCCTTACAGAGAAAATAGTACATAAATATCCGGTGCACCTGTAGTGGTGCTGTTCTACATAACTTACCCTTTGTACAGAGAAACTTCCTTGGACTTTCAGGAATATATAGGAATAGCTATTGCACTTTGAATTCACACCCTACCTTAATCTGAATTAATTTTCAACAGTAGGCAGTTGGTCTGACTTTCAACAGGAAGGTTAGACCAAAGGTCCCGATATAGAAGAAGATGAACAGACATCTGGGAAGCTAGACATGTGTATAGATGGTTTATTGTTTTAAGATCTGTTGTTCTAAATAAATAACACTTGTTTTATGAAGGCTGTCTGGTCAATGTATCGCCACTGGTAATAGCTCCCGGAGGGAACAGAACTGCAGGTTCTGAACCTAAGGCTGACCTGCTGAGGTACATTATGGTTAGTACCAGGGGACTGCAGCCCAAGGCAGAATTACATGATTCCACGTTGAGAGAGGTGACAGCTTGAGACCTGAAAGGTGTGGGGTGAGGGAGGGGGAAGAACAGTTACCTACCTTTCTGTATCTGCTGTTCTTCGAGATGTGCTGCATCCATCAATTCCACTGTGAGTGTGTGTGTGCGTCTCGTGCAGAGAGCTTTTTCCCTCAGTATTACCCGTCACCACTTTACAAATGTCTATGATAGGTACTTGCACCAAGAAATGTGCCCATATTGCCTGCGCTGTAGTAGAATGCACCAATCTTCCAGCTGCTGAGGTTATATTAGCCAAATGGTAGTATAAAGGAATGCACAGAGAGATCTATGATGAAATCCTCTGCATGGATACTGATTTGTCTTTACCTCTGTTCACAATCACAACAAACAACTGAGTTGAAGCTCTGAAGGGCTTGAAATGGTCCAGACAAAGGGAGACCCTTCTGAGATCCAGCGAATGTAGCCTCTCCTCATCCTTATGAGCATGAGGCTTCGAAAGAAAGTTAGCAAATAGATTGCCTGGTCAAGGTGAAAATTTGCAACTACCTTAGAGAGAAATTTGGATGAAGGTGGAGATAAACCTTATCCCTAGGGAAAACTGTACAGGGAGGGTCTGATAGTAGGGCTTTTAACTCTCCCACCCTTCTAGCAAAGGTAATGGCCACTAGAAATGCTCCTTTCATGGGGAGGTACAGCAGAGAACAAGTTGTAAGTGGTTCAAAGGGTGGACCCATCAATTTAGCTAGGACCAAGTTCAGATCCCAGGGAGGGATGAGATCAAGCACATGAAGATATAATCTGACCTAACCCTTCAGGAATCTGGTCACAATGGGGATGGGAAAAAAGGGATCTACTATCTACTGAAATGTGAAAGGCTGAAACAACTGCCCGAAGCACTCTAGTAGAGCTAATGAACAAACTCTGGTTTAGGTAAAGGAGATAGTTCAGTACAAGGGTCAGGGGTGCACACGCCGGAGATACACCTTTCCAATGGGACCAAATGGAGAAGTGTTTCCACTTATCCAAGTAACTACTCCTAGCTGAGGGGTTTCTGTTATTCAGAAGCACTTTTTGAATGTCCTTTGAACAAGATCTCTCAAATGGTGTCAACCATGAAGCATTCATGCTGTCAGACGGGGGGCTCAGAGGTTGGGATGGAGCAGCCAACCATAGCCCTGGGAGATGTTATCCGGATCCAACGGGACAGACAGTGGGGACTTGACTGACAAGGCTAGTAGGGGTCAAGTACCAGTGTTGACGAGGCAATGCTGCTGCTATAAGGATGAGGTGAGCATTGATCTTGTCTGATCTTGAACAAAACCCTGAGTAGCAATAGGACTGGAGTCAAGGCGTACAGAAGGGAATTCTTCTAAGAGAGGAGAAAGGCATCTGTCAGTAAGCCTGGGCAGAGAGCTCCCCAGGAACAAAACAGAAAATGGCATCAGTTGGCTTTTGTTGCAAACAGATCCACCTGGGGAGTCCGCCAGAGCTGGAAGATAGATTTGGCCACGTCTGGGCATAATGACCACTCGTGGTGATCGGAGAACAACCTGCTCAGCTGATCTGCTAACATGTTCTGTTTCCCTGGAAGGTAAGCAGCTCTGAGATGAATTGAGTTGTTTATACAAAAGTCCGAGAGGCAAATTGCCACCTGGCATAGTTGCGTCGACTGCACTCCTCCCTGTCTGTTTATGTAAAAGAGCTGTGTGTTAGAATTAATAAATTCTTTCCTACTATTTGGGGGAGAGAGGTCAAGCAGGTGAAATGCACCACTGTTAACTCCCTGACATCTGTATGGCTCTTTAGATCTTAAGATGACCTGAGATCTTGAGTCTGCAGAGATCCCAGATGAGCTCCCCAATCCAGCGATGATGCATCTGTGACGAGAGTGGGGGTGGTAGTGGAGGAACAAAGAGGATCCCCATGCAAACTTTCAGAGGATTCATCCACCAATCCAGAGATGACAAAACCAAACACTGGCACTCACACTGCCCTGTCCACATAAAAGACAACTTAGAACATACACCAAAGCTAGCCATGCCTGCAGCCTTCTGAGCTGCAGCTTGGCATAATAGACTACATGGATACCACACTGCCATGTGACCAAGAAGCCTGAGGCAGCTGCGTGCCATGGTGAGAGGGTATGCTTTCAAACTGCAGTACTATGTCCCATAATGTTTCGAACTTGGATTGAGATAATAAGGCCTTGGCTTTTGAAGAGTCTAAGACTGCCCTAACAAACTCTACTCTCTGTACTGTTTTTAGGATTGATTTGTCTTGATTTACTAGAAGTTCTACTGCCAAACGGGGACCAGACTGTCGATACACTGGCTAATGCTTGGGCCTCAGACCAACCTCTGATCAAATAGTCTTTCAGGTACGGGAACACATGGACTTCTAAATTTTGTAGATGCACTGCCAACACAGTCATGCATTTTGTGAACACCAAGGAGCGGCTGAAAGACTGAATCAAAGCACCACAAACTGGTAATGGCACCCATTCACCACAAAGCGGAGAATCTTCCAGTGGTTGTGGTGAATCACAACATGGACGTGAGCATCCTTTATGTCAAGGGCAGTGTAACGGTCCTGTGTTCCAAGGACAGATAGGGTAACCATGAGGAATTTTATTTTCTTCCAGAATTTGTTCAAACCTCTTAGATCTAAAATAGGCCTGAGACTCAATTATGCTTTGGAAATGAGGAAATAATGGGAATAGAAGCCATTCCCTCCGAGAACAATGGGATTTCCTCTACAGTGGCAAACTGAAGGAGAATGGACTTCCTGTTGGAGGACAATCTCAACAGAATGGTAGCTGAAGAGTGATGAGGGAGGAAGGCGGGGGACTGAACTGGAGAACATATCCCAGTTTCACAATGCTTAAGGCCCAGCAGTCTGATGTTACATGGCCCCAAGCACGTAGGAAAGTGGCATGGGAGAATGCTGGGGAACCCATGGAACTACAGTAACTGTACACTGTCCTCAACAAACCCACCAAAATGCCTGTTTGGACACAGCAGCTGGACAGGATGAGCCCACGGATGCTGAAGAGGAGGATGGTGGCGGTTGCCTCCCTGCCCTTTTTCCTTGGTGGATCTTGGGATCAGGGAGGTAATCCTTGATGCCTGTATGGCTGCTAAAGATTAAACTGTTTTCTTTTCATTGCTGGGGTATAGATACCCAGGCTTTTGAGTGTCACCCTGGAATCCTTAAGATTGTGAACCATCAACTGTAGGGTGGGAACTTCAAAAGGGAGGTCCTGGATAGTCTGTTGGACCTCTAAGGGCAGCCCAGACAACTGCAAACATGAACACCTCTTCATAGCAATACCTGACACCATCATTCAAACAGCCAAGTCTACACTATACAAGCTGTCCTGACGACCAGCTTACCCTCTTCAGCCACCACCACAAACGTTTGTCTGCAGTCCTCTGGTAACTTGTCTTTAAATTGTATAATGTCTCCCAGAGGGTAAAGTCATATTGACTCAGGAGTGCCTGTTGGTTTGCAATCCTAAACTGCAGGCTTCCTGAAGAATAAAGCTTGCCACCAAACAGATCTACCCTCTGAGTCTGCCTTTTGGCATGGATGCTTGTTGTCCCTGCCTCTCACACTCATTGGCAGCTGCCACCACCAGAGAAGAGGGGGAGGGGAGTAAAAATGTTGATACACCTTAAAGGGGAAAAGTACCTCCTTTTAGCTCATTTAGCTCATTGTGCATGGCAAGGAGGACAGTGTCAGTCACAGGGCCTTGACTAGCTCCATAACGACTTCATGCATTGGTAGAGCTACCCTGGCCGAGTTTTGTACAAGAAGTCCTCTGGTGGGGGTGAATCTTTTGATTGCTCAACAGCTTCGTCTGGTTACAAGGAGGAGGATGCAGCAGGCATCTGAGGTAGTGGCTGGTTTGTATCTTGCAGCAGAGATGGTGCCTGAGTGGCTTATGACTTCACAGTACCGGACTCCGTACTGGGTACCTGTGAGTGAGAAGCCACCAACATCTCTGGTGGGGCACTCCACACTCCACACCAAAGCTGATGTGCTCAGGGTGTTTTCCCCATGTGCTAACTCTAGTGGAAGACAAAAGGCTGCCTCCATAAGCAAGAACTTGAGCCTCACCACTCTTTTTTTAAGCAGGGCTTGAATCCGTTACATACGTGACATTTCTCACTAATGTGAGATTCTCCTAGACCAATGGTTCCCAAACTGGGGTTCGTGAACCCCAAGGGGTTTGCAAAATGTTGCAGGGGGTTCATGGGAAAAAAATTCCCTAATGGTGGACAGAGCTGTCCCTAGGGACCACGGGCAGCATGGGGCCAGCAGCACGGAGCCCCTGGACTTCCAAGAGCTAAGCAGATCAAAGCAAGCATATCTATCACACTGAGGTGATTTAAACTTCAAGGCTCCTTATAAGAAATGGAAAGGGAGGTGGATATTTTTTACTGTTTTTAAAATTAAATAGGCAGCTAGTATTGTTTTTTTAATTATTATGAAGAACAAGTTTAAGCTTTGTTGTAACGTGTGTTGTTTGCCTGGACTGCTCAAGACCTGAATACTTGTGTAGGAGGAACTCTTTGAGTTGGCTTCTTAAATACCTTCATGCTGTTTCACATCTGATATTCCTTGATGAAACATACAAGCCTTGTCTTATAACAGGCTTATTCAAAGTGATACAATCTATGAAAGTGAGATCTTGGAAGAGCGTTGCCATTTTCATAATGTAATAAAAATACTGTAATGATAAATATTAATAATAAAGGTTTCAGAGTAGCAGCCGTGTTAGTCTGTATCTACAAAAAGAACAGGAGTACTTGTGGCACCTTAGAGACTAACAAATTTATTTGAGCATAAGCTTTCGTGGGCTACAGCATCCGAAGAAGTGGGCTGTAGCCCACGAAAGCTTATGCTCAAATAAATTTGTTAGTCTCTAAGGTGCCACAAGTACTCCTGTTATTTTTATTAATAATAAAGTGTGTAATAAGCATATCATAAAAACAAATTTTATATTTCCAAGATCACTGCTTTTATAATTTATACTCAGGTAAAGGAGAAAATCCCTGGAAATATTCATTTTTAGGAGGGGGTTCATGAGACTTGACATTTTAGTGAAAGGGGTTCACAGGTTGTTAAAGATTGGGAACCACTGTCCTAGACATTTTAAGCAGGTTGGGTGTGGGTCAAGCATATGCTTGGTGGGACTCAAATCCTGGCAAGCAAGGCATAATTTTGGTACTGATCCCCAGTACAAAAATGGGGAAAGACAGCCTAAAACAAAAACAATCACTAAAACTAGCTAAAATGGCTACAACTAACTAAATGTTTACAGTAACAGGATATATAAGCAATAGGGTGACCATACATCCCGTTTTGGCCAGGACAGTCCTTTTTTTAATCCCTGTTCTGGCTGTCCCAACTTTTTTTTTTTTTTTTTTAGCAAAAGTGCTTTTTTAGCACTTTTGTCAAAGAAGTGGGGTGTGGAAGAACGTGCAGGGGGGTGAGCGGCGATGCCAGGCCCATGCAGAGAGGAAGGGCTCGGGCAGGAGGCAGGCCGGGCTCGGGCGAGCAGCGATGCCAGCCCTGCGTGGGGAGGGGGACAGGGCTCAGGAGAGCAGAGACGCCAGCCCTGCGGAGTGTAGGGGGGAATCAGGGCTCGGGCAAGCAGCTCGGGCCAGCCCAGGGTGCGGGGGGAACCCTCAGGCTAGCTCCACACAGTGTCCCATTTTGCCTTTGGGAAATGTGGTCACTCTAATATACAAGGATTGAGGGAAGTACTTATAAGTCTGAAGTTGCTCTGACAGGCATCACTGGAGGTAAGAAGGAACTGAGGGGTATCAGAGGCAGTGTGCAGTGGCATGTGGCAACAGTGGGCGCTTGAGCCACCCTGATGGGCATCGCTGAGGGAAAAAGTTCTGTCACCTGTGCATGAGGCGCGCACCCACCTACAGTGGAACAGACATCTTCAAGCACTTGAAGAAGAACACTCAGAAATCAGGAGGAGTCAAAGGTGCAGGTAACCACTAGGACACTTGTCTCCTTAAGGTTGCTTTATATTATTGGCCCGTCCTCCTTTAAAAGTCCTCACAACTTAGTAGCATCTGATAATTTGATTAATGTACTGTTAACTCCCTCTTTTAAGCAATTAAAAATGCTACCATTTTTCTTTTACCTTCTTCCTGTAGAGGGAAACCCTTCTCTCCTCCAAACAGAAATTGTATTGATCTGAATTTATAGAAATATATCTATAGATGTCCATCCTATGGCCTGGGCATCTATCCCATAGGTTAAAATGCACACAATAATATAGAAGGACTGCCCCAACCATGAATATAATCATACCAACCCTCAGTCCGGTCACTCCTGGACTGCAGAAAAGAGAAAATCTGGGCTTTATGGGCATGCCCAGAAGATTAACAAATCCATATCTGGCACGTAAGATGGGTGAGCAACTTTCCAAAACAGACAAGCATCCGACGAAGTGGGTATTCACCCACGAAAGCTCATGCTCCAAAACGTCTGTTAGTCTATAAGGTGCCACAGGATTCTTTTCTGCTTTTACAGATCCAGACTAACACAGCTACCCCTCTGATACTTTCCAAAATAGAGGATCTCTCACAGACCACGCCCAGGACAGCAGCCCACTCCTATACTGAGGGGTCTCCAGCTTGAGCATCTTTCCTCATCTCAACTGTTTCAGTATGTCACAGGGAGAGGGGAAATCTCTCCAGCCCCAAACCCTATTATCACATAAGAGAAGAGGCCAGCTGGGATCACTCATGGTGACAGCAGCAGACAGAAGGAATGAAGCAACTCAAATCCAGGAGCAGTGGAAAAGAAGCTGCTGCTCTTGGGCTGCCTGCAGTTGAGGAACGTGGAAGAGTAAAGAAGCTTTTCCACCCCCAAAACCATTCATTTACAGCAGAAAATTAAGACAAGCAACCTCACCCCAAAGATACTCCCTTATGATGAAAACACAAGCAATAGTGGCAATTTGATAAATGATGGATGGTGATACATGAACTCTATCCTTTTTTATGGGTGGTGGAGGCTTCCAAGCAGAAACAACCCTCCTCCAAATATGCTGGACCACCAAGGATGTCCAGAAAGAGGAAACAAAACTATGAAGAATTTAATCTGCTTGATCTTTTTGCAGATATCTTTAAACATTCTCTCTGGGATGGTCTTTTCTTTTGCACATACTGCATTAACTTCACTTGTTACTCAACTCACTGGCTGGTCAAGAGTGGGGGGTGGAGAATACTAGCCCATTTTTTACTGAAATGACATAAATTAGTCATACTGGTTCACTGCGTGCAACAGTTTCCAACATCCCACTTTTTCCAGTAAGCTGTTTAGACGGTTCAGACTTCCCTTTAAAACATTGAGCTATCTGGAGACATGATATTTTCTGCTATTTACAAATATTTCTGTAAACTCTATTTTTACAGACAGACAGATACATAAAATCAGTGGTAAAGAGCAAACAGCATATAGAAAAGCCATAGATATTGAGGAAATCTTTAGATCTGTGTTAGAAAATACTTTTGTTTAGTAAAACAATGTAAGATATGACCACCAAAAATTAACTGCAATACTTTGTCGTGCCTAAACATGGTAAGAACTAGTGTTTCAGGTTCTGCGCCCTACTCTACAGGAAGTTGTAAAAGCAGTTCCTCAGCCTAAGTGAAGCTAGATGTTTAATCCAGGTTAACACAAAGACTGGAGGATGGCAGAAATCTAATTTATCATCATGTAGAAATTAAGCTGTAGCATGAGTATGGAAAAAATGACTGATTTGGTTAATATTTTTAAAATGTAGAGGATACCTTTGACTACAGTTAAATGACAGAGGCAATACACAAACAATACCCAAAGTTGCCCATTGAATGGGCGCATACTATAATTTTTTATCTTCTGTGTTATATGGAGCAAGGGCTTGAAATGTATTAAGTCCTGGATTCAGAGAGGTGCCTTTGGTTGTTGCTGTGAAAATTCACCCAGATATTGGCCATTTATAAGCCTCTGAAAATGACAACTTGCACTTGCCCTGTAAAGCTTGTCACAGACTTGCTGCTAAAATCTCTGAACATTCCATCTGCACTGAACATGTTCCCATGCTCACTGGCCCACTATCTGCACTGAGCATGCTCCCAGTCACCACCATATTTGAACTTTAGATCGGATATAGACACAGGCCTAGCAGCAGCATTCCCACCTGCACCCATTTTGGCATAGAGGCTGTCATGCTGGAAAGGAAGCCAGGAAGAGACTATGAGTTCTAGTCAGAGATGGAAATAGAACGCAGTCTCTCTTATGGCAGACCCAAGTTCAATCAACCACTCTGTCTTTCTGAAAGAATGTGCCAAATTTATGTGCTTGGCTGTGCTGTCTGTCACTGCTAGACTCCCCTCCAGAATGAGGAACAGAACCCATGACTCTTGATTCCCACAACTCCCTAGCTGTTTTGCAAATAGCAATATAAGCCAAAGGCAATGTGTATGTCACCCAGACCTTCAGTGGCTGGCCCACATAAAAAAATGCAGTGGTGAAGGGTTGTGCCATGGATCTCATGGTCCTAGTTCAAACCCTGATGATGACCCATGCACAGGGTCAACATGGTTCCACATTGAAAAAAAACAAGTTTCTTTGTTTGCTTTAATAAAACCTAGGAACTTACATACAAATACCTACATTCAAAGGGCATTAAGGTTGCAAAGTCAACCACTCAAAAGTCAGAAAATGCAAGAATTTTCTTTAAAAAAGAAACCTTTAAAAAAATCAACTCAAAGAGTGTTATGGTTTAGCCCAACTTAACTGGTACAGTCAGATAATATTTAGATAAAATCCTCATATTTCAATAAGGTCAACAGAAATGTTCAAAGAAGCCTTAGACAATTATATGGGGAAATAGTGGAAAATCATAATTAAGTCAGCAGGGCTCTCCACGGGCACAGGGGTTAATCCACACAGCTAGTAGGACCATGGTCTTAGTAACCCTCAGTATAGTTCTCGGTACTTTTTTGTTTACATATCCGTTTTTATCTTGAATTGCATTTCAATTTATTTTTATTTAGTGTTTCTATATTTGTGAACTTTTGTATTTTTAGACTACAATAGAGAAGACTCCACAAGTCCAATCATATCACCCATTACAGCAACTTCTTTAACTTCTGTTTATTTTTATTTTTTTTAAAACCACTTTCCTGCTACATTCTGTTCATTGCAGATTGTTTTTTAAACTTTAATTTGCAGCATTCATGTCAGAATTCTCTCTTACTAAGAAAAAAACCTGATTAGATTAACACAAAATCCTTCTGCCCTACCCCAGTATTTTACAATTTGCATTTTTTTTTTAACAAATCCCACTCTCTGTGAACTGTATCAACATGAGTCTTTTTACACCAGCTAAATTTCACAGACAAATTACTCAGAGTAACACTTTTTAAAGAATAAGTTTAGAAGAGGCAAGCTGTAACACCATGTTTAGATGCCAGAACAGTTTTTGAAAAGTGATAAAATTTGAGTTGGACTAGTCCATGAGTTGGAATGCTGATGTAAGGCATAAACAACTGTATAAATCATAGCTATTCGATCTGAGCATGACCATTTTTAAACATACGTAATAATATGGCACAGAAAGCATAAAGAAGTTTCAACAAAGTATTATTACAAATTCCAATTTCAGAAATACATAAATTAAAAATGGTACATGGATAAACTCTTTCAATATACAGTCTGTTGCATCTTACGCAAATTTAACATGCGCGATTTGAGCTTTACGCTGTCGGCAAAAACAAAAACAAAAACAGAGAAAAATAATTTTAATACTGTACCTGTAGTGCGGGCGATTCCGCCCATCATTACACTCAATGTAATTTTGACTATACGCGATTTTCGCTTTACGTGCTGACCGCGGAACGTAACCCCAGCGTAAGATGCAACAGACCTGTATAGTTCATTACAATTATACATTATGGCAAATAAATATTAGTATACAGCAAGACAGGCAATAAAGACTAGACCGGGGTCTCAAACTCAAATGACCCCGAGGGCCGCATGAGGACTAGTGCATTGGCCCGAGGGCCGCATCACTGACACGCCCCCTTGCTGCCCCTGGCCCCACCCCCAATCCACCCCTTCCATGAGGCCCCGCCCCTGCCCTGTCTCTTCTCCACCTCCTCCCCTAAGCGCGCCGCTCCCCGCTCCTCCCCCCTCCCTCCTGGAAAGTGCTAAGCGCCACCAACAGCTGTTTGGCGGCGGGAAGCGCCTGGAGGTAGGCACAAAAAAAAATGAAGAGTAATATAGTAGTATAGTATTAAAATATAGTATGCTATTAAAAGTCAATTTATTAACTTTTTTATTAACTTCTTTAACTGTAATGTGAAACGTCAGTGCTAATTTTGACAGTCATTTCATTTTTGGCCACTTAGCTGGCAGCGTTTTGCATCAACCAGAGCATCAATATTAGGTTTGATAACCTGAGACGAAACCAATCTCAGTGTTGCTTGCAAATGTTCATCAGTGAGCCTTGACCTTAACACAGATTTGTTAATCTTCATGGAAGAGAAAAACTGTTCACATATATATGTACTTCCAAACATTGCCATTATCCTTGCAGAAGCAGAGAATAACATGGGAAATCTTTCTTGTGAAAGAAACCTGTAGAATTCTGGAATTCCAACATCTGTATACTTCTGCTTCAAAATCGTGTCACACTGAAGCTCCACTAACTCCATCTGCATTTCCTCTGCAACATTGTCAATTTCAACAGCAAATGGTGTGGAAAAAAGTTGAAAATGTGGTTCAAGTGCCTTGAAATCTTTAAACCGCACATTTTGTGTAAGTTAGAAATGATCTCTGCATATTCTTTCAAGGATCTGGGTTCAACTTTTCCTAAGGAATTCAGAGTTGAGAAATGGACCAAATTGCCAGCAGTCAGCTGTTTCCCCCATAAAGTAAGCTTGACTTTGAATGACTTAATACTGTCATACATCTGTGTTATCACCTGTTTTCTACCCTGAAGTTTCAAGTTCAGTGCATTCAGGTGATCAGTTACATCTGTTAGAAAAGCAAGGTTGCAGATAAAAGTGGAATCAGCAAGCTGTGGAACCTCCTTGTTTTTCATTTTCATGAAGGAATCAATCTCCTCTTTAAGTGCAAAAAAACGCTTCAAAACATTTCCACGACTCAGCCATCTAACTTGAGTGTGATACAGAAGTTCCCCATATTCACTGTCCATACTTGCTAGAAAAGAAGTGAACTGTCTGTGATTCAGCCCTCGTGCACGTATAAAATTAACAGTTTTAACAACTACATCCATAACTTCTTTCATTTGTAGACTTTTACTACACAGGGCTTCTTGGTGCAAAATACAATGTATACTGGTGAAGCTAATTCCTGGTATATTGAGGCTGTTCAGTTTGGTCTTCAATAATCCAACCACACCAATGTTTTCAGAGCACACTGATGGCGCACCGTCCGTAGCCAAAGATACGAGTTTGTTCCATGGCAGCGCAGCTTTTTCAATGCACTCTTCCAATCCTTGAAATATGTCACGTCCCGTTGTGGTACCCTTCAGTGGCATTAAGTCTAGCAATTCTTCAGTTATATTCAAATTGCAGTCCACACCTCTAATGAACACTGCACACTGTGCGGTATCTGATACATCTGTACTCTCATCAAGAGCAATTGAAAATACTTCAAAGTCTTTTGCCATTTGAATCAATTGTTTTTGCACATTATCAGCTAAATCCGTTATCCTGAAGGCAACTGTATTTGCAGACAAGCTTATGCCTTCAAAAACTTTCTTCCTATCAGGACATAAAATTTCACTGGCCTTCATAAGACATTCTTTTATGAATAAGCCTTCTGTAAAAGGTCGCGATGATTTAGCTATCATTTCGCTTATCACAAAACTTGCTCTTACTGAATCTTCGCTAGACTTGTTAATCCCTGAAAATAAATTTCTTTGCTTGGCAAATGCTGCTTTAAGTTGCTGAACTTTTTCCTCTCGGATTTTTCCGGTGAATGCATCATATTTTTCACGGTGCATCGTGTCATAGTGCCGATGCACGTTATACTCCTTGGGAACAGCAATCGTTTGCTGACAAATAAGGCACTGAATTTTATCTTTTACCTCTGTGAAAAAATATAAATTCTCCCATTTGTCTTGGAAAACTCTCTTTTCTTCCATGAGTGTTCTTTTTTTTGACGAAGTCATTTCCAAGCAGTTTTAATAAATATATACACTCAGTAATGCATCTCACTCAAAGGACAAAACACGCACTTAGATTTACTGCCTAAGGCTCTGGGAGGGAGTTTGGGTGGGGGAGGGGGTCTGGAGTACAGGCTCTGTGCTCGGTGCAGGCTCCAGGCTGCGGCAGGGGGTGGGGGTGCAGGCTTTGGGACGGAGTTTGGGGATAGGAGGGGGTGCAGGGGTGAGGGCTGTGGGGCTGAGGGTGAGGGGTTTGAGGCATTGGAGAGGCTCGGGGCATTGGAGAGTCTCAGGACTAGGGCAGAAGTGCAGGGGAAGGGCAGCGTGCCCTGGCCCTAGTGCAGCGGGGCGCTAGGACCCTGCGGCAGCAGGTGATGCCGGAAGCCGGCATAGCGGAGGAGTGGAGTCAGCGTGAGCTCCCAGGCAGTGAGGGGGCAGCAAGTGGGGGCTGGGAGACACTGGGGGGAGGCGCGTGGGGGCGGCAGGTGGGGCCAGGGGAGAGACCCGGCCCCAAACATTGGGGAGCAGCGCGCGGGGAGCTTAGGCACAGAAAATAACTCGGGGAGGGGGGCGGGGGTGAGGGGAGTTTGGCGGCGACAGGAAGTAACTGGGGGAGCTCCGCGGGCCGCAGGGAAGAGCTCCGAGGGCCGCATGTTTGAGACCCCTGGACTAGACCCTCCAGTAGCAACTCCATTTCTTTTATGAGATTACTGTGAGAATTTCCAAGGCTTCTAGTAAAAATTTGTTTGGCCTTATATTTAAATGCCAAGGCAACCATTTTTTTTTTTTGGCCCTCTGGGTGGTCTCTTAAGACAGGTTCACTGTATGTCATAAAGCATGAACTGCTTGTAGTATATTTCTATGATATAAAGTGCAACATATGTAGGGTGACCAGATGTCCCGATTTTATAGGGACAGTCCCGATATTTGGGGCTTTGTCTTATATACGTGCCTATTACCTCCCATCCCCAGTCCAGATTCTTCACACTTGCTGTCTGTCACCCTAAACATATCTGAATGCATTTCAAACCCATTAGCAAATACTGCAGGGCTAAAAACAAAGGCAATGAAATCCGCTGTGTCTTACTAGAACATACCAGCTGTTGACAGACTTGTTGCAGCACTAGAAACTTTCCAATAGATTTAACTCCATTTAAATTTTCAGAAAGTCATTCTGAACAAATAGATTAAATGCTGTCGGGTCAGCACTATGTCTGCTGGTAGATGATGTATTTATTTATATTCTCCCATTACAACAGAGAGGCAACATTATTTTAATTGGAGAAGAAACAACTTCCTCAAAGGTCTAGCTCTGGATAATATATTTATTTAAACACACATTGGCCTTTACCCCCTTTCATCTGAAAATCCATGTAATTTTTCATAGGTTTTTTATTTTTAATTTAATTTTCTATTGTGCTATAACACAAGCAGCACAGTCCGAACAACACTTCAATGACAAACCAGCGTGTGCACTAGATATGGCAGGGGTTGGCAAACTTTTTGGCCCGAGGGCCACGTCTTGGTATGAAAATTGTACGGTGGGCCATGAATGCTCATGTAATTGGGGTTGGGGTGCAGGCTCTGGTGTGGGGCCAGAAAGGAGGAGTTCAGGTGCAGGAGGGGGCTCTGGGCTGGAGCAGGGGGTTGGCGTGCAGGGGGGAAGGCTCCGGCTGGAGGTGCGGGCTCTGGAGTGAGGCTGGGGATGAGGGATTTGGGGTGTAGGAGAGTGCTCCAGGCTGGAACCAAGGGATTCATGTAATTGGGGTTGGGGTGCAGGCTCTGGTATGGGGCCAGAAATGAGGAGTTCAGGTGCAGGAGGGGGCTCTGGGCTGGTGCATGGGGTTGAGGCACGGGGGGGTGAGGGCTCTGGCTAGGGTGCGGGCTCTGGGGTGGGGCCAGAAATGAGGAGTTTAGGGTTCAGAAGGGGGTTCCAGCCTGGGGCAGGGGGTTGGGATGCGGGAGGGGGGTCAGGGGTGCAGGATCCGGGCAGTGCTTACCTCGAGCAGTTCCTGGAAGCAGCGGCATGTCCCCCCTCTGGTTCCTATGTGGAGGTGCGGCCACGCGGCTCTGCGTGCTGCCCTGTCCGCAGGCACTGCCCCTGCAGCTCCCATTAGTTGCAGTTCCCAATCAATGTGAGCTGCGGGGGTGGCGGTTGGGGTGGGGGCAGCCCCATGGCTGCCCAGCCGGAGTGGGAACATGCTGCTGCTTCCGGAAGCCTCGGCATGCATGTGCAGTGACCTCAGACCCTCTTCACACTACAGTTTATAAGCAAGGACCGTGATTACACAGTACATAAGCACTTGATTGGAGCACTTTGGGCACTTCTGCAATATAATTAATAAATAACAAGATGGTACCTACTAAAGCATTCAATAATTCAGGATAACACGGTTGAGCGATAACCATAACTCTCAATTTGTTGAGGTTAGCAGTGCATGCAGAGAAGTCATTGGAAATCCCTGTTTCCTTCACTTCCCCTAGTGCTGGGACACAGGGATATACATTTAGTACAAAAGAGCCCAGTTCTTACTGAGGCCCTTAGATCAGCGTTTTTCAAACTTCAGGTCCTGTTGGCGGTGCTGCCCAGCTAAGGCAGGCTAGTGCCTACCTGTTTCGACACCGCGCTGTGCCCTGGAAGCGGCCAGCAGCAGCTCCGGCTTCTAGGTAGAGGGTCCATGGGGCTCTGTGCACTGCCCCCGCCCCGAGCACGGGCTCCACACTGGGGGGAAGGGGGCCTGTGGGCGAGAGTCGCACGCCTCCGCCTAGGAGCTGGTCCTGCCGCTGGCCGCTTCCAGGGAACAGCGCGGTCCATGGTGCAAGGACAGGTGGGAAGCCTGCCTCTGCACACTGCTGCCCGGGAGCTGCCAGAGGTAAGTCCGTGCCCCAATCCCAGCCCTGAGCCCCCCAAACCTGGAACCCCTTCCTGCACCCCTCATCCCTGACCCTACCCCAGAGCCTGCACCCCCACCCCAGACCCCCTCCTACACCCAACCCCCTGCCCCATCCCAGAGCCCCCTCCCACACCCTGAACCCCTCATTCCCAGCTCCGTTGGGTCATGAGTATCAACAATTTTCTTCAACTGGGTCCGCAGACAAAAAAGTTTGAAAACCACTGCCTTAGATGCTGTCATAATATAAACAAATTGTGCTAGAGGCTTCAATTCTGCATCCCACCCAGCAATGCGCCCCCACCCCCATCCCACTTGCCATCCGACTGGGCAAAGCACACGCACGCACACACACACACGCCTAGTTAGGAGCTTCTTGTTTAGCCCTCACACTGTGCTGGGCGCTGCACAAGTCACAGAATCAAGCGAGCCCCGGCACGGAGATCCTCGCAGCGCTCGGGAAGCCGCTGGGCGGGGTGGGAAGCAGGCGAAGGCTGCGGCCAGACATGGGCCCAGCCCCAGGACAACCCCTCAGAGGCCAACCAAGCGTGAGCTCGGGGGAAGTCGGGCTCCGCGGGAGGCCGGCGCGGCTGGGCGGGAGGGAGAAGACGAGCAGCCCCCCAGGACCTGCCGCGCGCCCCAGCGGGCCAGGAGCGGGCTCGGCACAGCCCCAGCCCCAGCCCCAGCCCGGGGAAGGGGCAGGGACAAGGGAAGTTTCTCTCACCCACTTGCAGCAGGAGACTCTCGGGGTCGCCGCTTCTCTCCCTCCCCAGCTGCTCGGGCGGGGTGTCGCCGGGGGCTCGGCGCCCTCCGGGGCTCGGCTCCCCGCCTCCGCGGGTTATTGTTGCCGGGGCAGCTTCTCCCCTTGGGCCGCGCTGGGCTTGGAGTTTCCTGCCTGAGTCACTCGCCCAGCAGGGAACCGCGCAAGGAAACACCCTTCCTGCCGCTCCAGCGGCTCCTCCTCCTCCCGCTGCCCCCGGCGGCCTCCCGGCCCTGCCTCCCCGCACCCTGCGGGGCTCCTCCTACCCCGGCTGACACGCCGGAGCCGCGGCTGGCTGCCCCTGCTGCGGGGCAGTGGCACTGATGTGCCCGGCCCGGGGGCTGGATTCCCGGGCAGCGGGGGCACAGGCCCTCGCTGCTTTGCTACAGCCAAAGTCCGGCACGGGGGGAGCAGGAGGCGATACGAAGAATGGAGCTCTTACTCTACCAGTGAGGTGGGCTGTTGGCAATACCTTCAGAGGGACTTATTAGAAATGCAAAAAAACGGAGGAGTCTGGTGGCACCTTAAAGACTAACAGATTTATTTGGGCGTAAGCTTTCGTGGGTTTTAAAAAAAAACACCACTCCGTGCATCTGCAGAAGTGGGGTTTTTTACTCACGAAAGCTTATGCCCAAATAAATCTGTTAGTCTTTAAGGTGCCACCAGACTCCTCGTTGTTTTTGTGGCTATACACTAACTCAGCTACGCCTCTGATATTAGAAATGCAGATAATCAATATCTAAACCATAATAGAGGAACGGAATCTGGGGCCATAGCTACACTAGTGAGCTTACAGTGGCACAGGCTCAACTATACCGATGCAGCTGTTCCGCTGTGAGCTCTCTGGTGTAAGCCGCTGTATGCCCGCAGGAGAGAGCTTTCCCACTGACATGATTTAACCACTCCCAAGGAGGAGCAGTACCTATGGCTTTCCCACCGACATAGCGCTGTCCACACCAGGGCTTCTGTTGGTGATTTTGTACAGAGGGGTGTTTTTCCACACCCCTGAGCGATATAATTGTGAGTGTAGACATAGCCTTAGGGCATGTCTACACTGTCAGAGTTACCGCACTGGCAATTACAGCTCCGCTTGGAGAGTTCTGAAGGGAAACCGCTGTTGTGTGTTCATACTGTCAGCTGCCTGCATAATAACGTGTTCACACTTGTAGTGGTATTTGGAGTGGTGCACTCTGGGCAGCTATCCCACAGAGCATCTCTTCCTCTTCTGGCGTTCAGACTTGTGGGAAGGCAAAGGGGGTTGCAGGGCATCTTGAGTCCTGTCCCAATTATCTGTGATGCATTGCTTCACATCTCAGCAATCTCTGTGCTTCCATCTGCATTTGGCACCGTCTTTCAATGGTTTGTGTACTGCATGCCCTGCCTCTTTGGGCTGCAGGAATGGATCCCAAACTCCTGACCAGTATGCTGCTCGCTCTGACCAGCATGTCATGAGTGGCAGTGGAGTTATTCTTTAAACTACAAAGACAAGAGGAGTGCGACATTGATCTCGCCATACGTACTAGCTACGACATGAGATTGCTTGTGGACTGTGGAAGCTGGCTACTCCAGACTGCTACTGATCAGTCACTAACCAGTTCAGAGTGGAAAAGTTGACCGCTGAACTCATGTTGATGTAAGTGTGCAGGGCCATTAATCGCATCCTGCTCCAAAAGACTGTGACTCTGGGCAACGGGTGTGATATTGTGGATGGCTTTGCACAAATGGACTTCCCTAACTGCGGAGGGGTGATAGATGGCACGCATATTCCAATTCTGGCACCAGACCACCTAGCCACCAAGTACATTAGGTGAATCACCATGGGCATTTCACAGACATTAACACAGGCTGGTCCGGAAAGGTGCATGATGCACACATCTTTCGGAACACTGGCTTGTTCAGGAAGCTGCAAGCAGGGACTTTCTTCCCAGACCAGAAGATCACCATACGGGAAGTCGAAATGCCCATTGTGATCCTGTGAGACCCTGCCTACCCCTTAATGCCATGGCTTATGAAGCCATACACAGGGCAACTTGACAGCAGCAAGGAGCGGTTCAACAACAGGCTGAGCAAGTGCAGAATGACTGTTGAGTGTGCTTTTGGCTGTTTAAAAGCCTGCTGGTGATGCCTGTATGGGAAGCTGGACCTGGACAATGACAATATTCCTATGCTTATCAAGCGTACAGCACGCGGTTATAATATTTGTGAAAGGAAGGGTAAAATCTTCACTCAGGGCTGGACCGCAGAGGCTCAGCACCTGGAGGCTGAGTTTGAACAGCCAGAGACCAGGGCTATTAGAGGAGTGCAGCACAGTGCGGGGCCATAAGGATCAGGGATACCTTGAGGCAGCAATTTGAAGCTGAAAGCCACTAATATTTGTTGTTATGCTCTGGAGTGCAGTGTTTGTAATGCTAGAAGGTGATTGGTGCAGACGATGCACTATGAAGGTTTAACATAATTGTCTGTTGCTCTGCAGGGCTCTGTTTGCTTTCAGTTAATAAAGACTCCTTTCAAAGCAACACAATTCTTTTATTAAAAAAACAACAACCAGAGGAGAGAGTCAAACAAAAAAGGACATCAGCAGTGACGAGGATGGGGGAAGGGAAGGTCCCAGGAGGAGGTGGCATCCAGGGTCGCCCAGAGGATTCAGGGGGTCTGGGGCAAAGCAATTTTGGGGGCTCCTTCCATAGAAAAAGGTTGCATTACTAAAGAATACTATATTCTTGTGGGGGCCCCTGTGAGGCCCAGGGCCTGGGGCAAATTGCCCCACTTGCCCCTCCCCGGGCAGCCCTTGTGGGGTCCTGGGACGGCTAACGATTTGTGTATGTCCAGGGATCATATCCAACCTTCTCCTCTGGAGTACAATTCAGTGTCTACTGTACTTCAGAAGAGCCAAACTGCAGAGGGATCGGTGTTGAGTGCAGTGGGTATTGGGAGTCCACAGTGCTGGACTGTGAGGCGGGAGGAGTGAAATGCCGCAGGTATAGACTGGAGCCAGGAGGTTGATAAGAGTGTGTTGGCAGTGTCTAGGGGGAGCATGGGAAAGAGTTTTGCAACAGCAGCTGCAGGGGAGGGTGGGTGCGGAGCTGCTCAGTTTGAAGAGCTAGTATCACCTGGAGCATGTCTGCCTGGCGCTCCATAATGTTTAAGAGCCACTCCATGGCTTCATTCTGGTGTGCCGTGTTCTTCTTTCGGTCCCTTTTCTCCCTGTCCCTCCACTCTTTCAATTCCTGCTTCTTGGCTGTTGAGTGTGTGGAAGCCAGGAAATAATTAACAAGGATTTGAAGGGATCTTAATGCATGTTAGTTAGTTAGCATGAGTTAGGCTAGCTGTGACCCTAATGACGTGAGATTTGTAGAAGCAAGAGAATGTAAGACAGAGTGAACTGTGTGAAAGTTATTACGACCTTGGAATTCAGATAACCAAATATGCAGTCTTGCTTTTTCTAGTAGAGAGGCAGATAGCAGAAGGCTTATGTATAAACAAATGCAATTGTTTTCTCTTTACTGTCTCCATGATTGCTAGCTATTGTCTGTAACAAAAGTATAAATGCTTGCTGTATTTGTTTACTAATTGAGAGAGACCTGTCCGGGACAAGGGGCAACCCTGTTTCCTAGGACACTCCCTCCCTCTATTGTAATTACTAGAGAAAGAATAAAGTATTTGATTTTGCTGCACCCAAACAGAAAGCGAGAACTGAGTTTTTCTCCGACAAGTGCATCATAATGTCACACAGAAAGTCCTCCTTATTTCTTCTTGGCCACTTTCTAATTCTGAGCAACCATTCAGGCGCTGATAACAAAGAGGGAGGCTGGGCTCCCATGGTCATCTCTGTGAAGTTTAAACGCAACATTTTACAGAAGCAGCATCATTTGCAACACAGAGAACACTGATTCAGTGATTTAAAACACAGCCAGTACTCACACACCTGTCACTAACTGGCTGACCCCATGCAATCACGTGAGCCACAAGACCCCCAAAATGGTGAGTACCCGCAGGGACAGGGTAAATCACTCTTCCCAGACCCTGCTGTACACTGGGCACATGGCTCTTGGGGAGAACCAGCACTGTAGGGGGGAGCCTGATAATCATTCCTGTCCCCACACTTTCCACAGGATGTGATCATTATGGAAGATATCTCGCTGCTGAGGATGAGCAGGGAATCAAAGAAGGGTCTTCTCCAAGACTGTAGCTTCCATCCTGTCCCCTATGCGGCTCGCCTGTGTGCAGCAATGGTTCCCCCCAACCCCTTGACGGCAGAGAGGCGTGAGAAAGTTACTGTTAATGGGGCAAGAAACAAAGCAGCTCTGCTGAGGAACCTGCGGCAGCGGATTGCCCAGTATCTCCATGAGAGTTTCCTGGAGATCTCTGAGGCAAATTCCCGTGAAGTGAGGGAGTCTATCAACAGCCTGTTTCACCGCTCAGACTAGGCATGCGGTGAGAGACAAGCCTGCTTTCTCCAACCCTCCCGCCCCCAACAACTCACTTCAGTGATTCCCAAAATCAAATCTACTTACTAGGAGCCTCCTCTCCTGGGGTAGAAAAGAACTCCTGGCTTCATGCGTCTCTGACCTCCAAGTCATCCTCTGCCTCTGGGTCCTTCCTCCACCTCCACATCCTTGTCCAAGATTTCCTCCTGGCTTGGTCCACTGTTGACTGGCACAGGAGTCAATGAAGTATCCACAGGGGCCTTCACAGTGGAGGTGGGGTCACCACCGAGTATGACATCCATCTCTTTGTAGAACCGGCAGCTCATGGGCACAGCACTGGAGTGGCGGTTTGCCTCCCACACCTTGTGGTAGGCGTTCCGCAGCTCCTTCACTTTGACCTTGAACTGCAGTGTATTCCAGTTCATGGCCCCTTTCTGCCATGCATCGTGATATCTGTCCATAGGTATCATAGTTCCTACGGCTGGAGCGCAGCTGGGACTGGACAGTCTCCTCTCCCCAAATGCTGATGAGGTCCAGCAGCTCGGCATTGCTCCAAGCGGGGGATTGCCTGCTGTGTGGAGCAGGCATGGTCACCTGGAAAGATGCACTGCGGGATGCACGCATCACTGAGCAAACAGGAAGGGGATTTTCAAAATTCCAAAGGAATTTATGGGGTGGGGATGATGGTTGGTCACCTGAGGGCAGGGCAGTAGAGTTCAAACCGATAACCAGGGAGGTGAGAACAGGCATTGTGGGACACCTCCCGGAGGCTAATCGCAGCGCTGTGCTCAACCAGGGTGTCTACATGGGCACAGCAGCACTGTAGCCCTAGCACAGAAAGCTCTACGCCTCTCATCGGGGTGATTCTTTTACAGCGCTGTAACTGCGCAGTTTCTGCACACTAAGTGGCTTGGCAGTGTGTATAACTCAGGAGTTACAGCACTGAAAGCTGCTTTACTGTGCAGAAACTTGCCAGTGTAGAGAGGGCCTAAGTCTCTCCTGCGGACATAGCACTGTCCACACCAAGGCTTCTGTCAGTGATGTTGTTCAGAAGGGTGTTTTTTCACACCCCTGAGTGACATACTTGTGAGTGTAAACATAGCCATTTCTCTATTTTCACTTCCATTTCTCTATTACGGTTTAGATATTGATTATCTGCATTTCTGACTAACTCTCCCTGCTCACTCTGGGATCATAATGATGTTGTAAAACAGGTAAATGTCATTCTGGGGTGTATTAACAGGAGTGGCAGATGTAAGATGTGGGATATAATTGTTCCACTCTACTGGGCACTGGTGAGGACTCAGCTGGAGTTCTGTGTCCAGTTCTGGGTGCCATACTTTAAAAAAGATGTGAATGAGCAGGAGAGAGTCCAGAAGAAAGCAACAAAAATGTCCAGCAGTCTAAAAAACATGACCTAAGAGAAAAGATCAACAGAATTGGGCATATGAGAAATTGACGCTTCAGACCCAAGCAGCAGGACTCAAGCTGTCTACCCGTTCTCCTGATTATCCAAATTTTTGATTAGCTGATCTGGCTCTGGTCCCAGTTAGATTGGATAAACAGGGTTCCACTGTATTTAAGGGCTTTGCTGGATCAGGACCTAAAATAGCACACAATCCCATTCTATTTTTCTGAATTGTGTATAAATTCTAATATGTCCTGACATTTCTAGTCCAAGTAGAAAGTGACCCCCCAGACTCAGGCTGGATATACCTCTTTGGGGACTACAAACTGGTGGTCACTATTGAAAGGCAGGACAAGAATCTTGAAAAACTCAGGGAAAGGCACAAAGGGGCACATGCCTTAAATAGCTGGACATTCCCCTTGCATAGAGGAATCTCATGATTTTTGGGGGAGAAAAGGGTGTGGTTAATGCACCAGCAATCTGGGCAATTGCAAGCAGATCCTATTGGCACCAAGACCAGAAATGTAAAAAAAGGGCACCTCCATCCTCCATCTTGATCCTCGTTCCCTCTCTACACATGTACAGCTAGACTAGAATCAAGGATGTGGGCTAATATCTTTAAAGAATCATACTTTAAATAAAAATATTTAATATGCATTGTCTCTAGGTAGTGCTAATATGTGTCTTTTTTACTTCTGAACTATCACTGATTCTTTGGAAGGTATAAAAGTAAGTTCTGTATTCAATGTATGTTTGGAACCACTGATATTAAATATTTTATTTTTCTAAAAATCCAATATACACAGACAAATACATTCACCTGTTCATTTTAAAATGCTCTGATAATTAACCTTTTCTGACAACACTTTTTCCTACTTTGAGTGTTTATAATGAAGCTGATAACTAGGGTGACCAGATGTCCCAGTTTTATAGGGACAGTCCTGATTTTTGGGTCTTTTTCTTATATATGCTCCTATTATCCCCCACCCCCATCCCAATTTTTCACACTTGCTGTCTGGTCACCCTACTCAAAACTCACCTGATGAACCAAGTTATGCAATATTGTAACATGAAGGGAAATTACTGTCTCTTTATTAATAAACCTATTTTAATTTATTTTTATCCACTATTGATCAGATGCTTTAATTGATCCATGTACCATATCTACACATTTTTCCTCAGAGGTTACACTTAATTCAGAATCCATCAGTGTACACACAATTTTTAATTATTCCTTCCAGTGCCTATTGTTATGTATTGGTCTATGTAAAGCATAATCTGAGATTTTATCTGCTTCTACTCATCCTCCTGGAATTCCTCAGCTCTAGTCCTTTGGTCTTATGAGCCAGCATAATATTTTGTAGCAAGCAATTTTTAGTATCTCTGTTCCTAAAGCACCACCTACTAACCTCTTTTGCTGAGAACTGACCATTTATTCATATTCTTGACCAAGGTTTGTTGTTCCCCCCCAAACCAGATTTCCACTCTTCTAAGTTTCTTTAAATAACTCTTCTGTGAAAGACTTTGGAAAGTCTAAATTATCTATATATTAACCAGTTCTCCTCATTCTCAAATATTTCATTAATGGGGTCAAAGATGTCCAACAGCTTAAAGAGACATCTCCTTTCAGAAACCATGCTTGTTTCTCATATTACAGGCATATCTGTATGCTTCTAAACTGTTTTCTGGTGCTGAAATAAGATTTACAGGTCCACAATCTGTCAGGGACTGCCTCAGAAGAGCTTTTTTCCTAAGAAGCTACCAATATGGAAGTCTTTATAAGGCAGTTGCTGAGGTAAAGAAGACTTAGATCTTGTTTTTCATGAAGGATTTTGCACAATCTCTATGTAGACTTAAAGGAAAACAGGAGCACTGGAAAGTTTTTATAGCTACTATCACCACACTGATGTTATTTCATTTTTAATTTATTTTATAGGTAACAACTAATTATTCTCTCAATTTAGGTTTATTATGGATCTTGGACATCCTGACTTCATTTACACTGAAATGCAGATATATTTTTATTTATGATCTACTACCGCAGAGCTCTCTGGTCCACCTGAATCTGACTTGGATGTAAGATCTAGATAATAGCTGTTTTTTTCTGGATATTAAAATACTGGGAATGTAATGATGGCAGGGGGGAATTACAGGCATCTCTGAAAATTCTATACATTAGCCTCTATTTTTCTCAACTTTTCTAGTGTTTCACTGATTTTTTTAAATTGGAGATATACCAATCTGCTAGAACTGGAAGGGACCTTGAAAGGTCATTGAGTCCAGCCCCCTGCCTTCACTAGCAGGACCAATTTTTGCTCCAGATCCTTAAGTAGTCCCCTCAAGGATTGAGCTCACAACCCTGGGTTTAGCAGGCCAATGCTCAAACCACTGAGCTATCCCTCCTTTTAGAGCAGCCTTTCTCTAATCTCTTGAATTGCTTCTTCAATGTCTTACTTCCTACTTCCACTTCTTGCTCCTTTTACTTTGGTCAGTGTCCCACAGGGTTCCATCTTGGGGCCCTCCTTTCTTTCTACATCTTATCCCTGAGCGGCCTCATCCACTTTTCTGTCTTCAGTTATCTCTGTGCTGACCTCTTCCCCTCTGTTCAATCTCACATTTAAATTACTTAAACTCAAGCTTAAACCCTTGTCTATCCAAAATCTGTCTGCCACCCCAACCATAGCAGTCCTCCTTTACAAGACTCTTTACTGCTTCATGCTTCTTTAAACCTCAGTTTCCAATACTTTGTCCTCATTTTCCAGGCCCCAGATAGTCCTACTTGTGCATACATCTTATTTCTGGGTGCCTGTCATTCTACTATTTTGACTCTATACTCAGCCAGTTCCCTCTCCTCTATAATCCTTTCCCCTCCCAATTCTCAGAACAACCTCTCTGGACCTATAAATCTCCTTCTCCTCCTCCTCAACTTACATTTTCTCAGTCATTTACACCCTGATCTTTTCACTGTAAACTATATGTAGTTTATCTTTTTAGAGTGGAAACTTTTCAGAAGGAAGATGTCTTTTCTCGTGTTTTTAAAACAGTAACCAAGGCATTATTAAAACAATAGCCTTGGACTACTCCTGAGAGGATTAACTGATCAGTAATAGCAAGTTCAGGAAATCTGAAATCCTTCCATCTAGTGGAATTTCCTGGAACAGAGAGAGTTTCAAATCACACATCACCTTGTGAAAGTTTGGAGTGTTCTGCAGAACTTTCCCTTCTCTAAACCAGACCTTTTATCAGATGCGGTGTGTCATAATAATTAGGCCTCTGCATTTATCCCATTCTGTGCTTAACGGCGGTAAACTAAAAAGAAGTTTACGAAGTGTTTCAATAACCTATTAAAACAATAATTGTTGGTGGGAAAAGATGCAAAAGAGAGACTAATTTAAATAAGACGACCTATTGATGTAACTCAAGAACTGCATTAAACTCATGCCTGGTAAACAAGAGTAGGGCGAGAGAAATCAGTGAACCAAAACTGGTGTGTCACTAACTAGACTTATTTGTGGACAAAATAATGAGCTCATTATTGGGCTTTTTAAAAAGACAACTTTTGGTGGAAAATTAAAAGAAGCTGTCTGAGACACCAATGGGCCTTCATCAGCTGGATGGCAAAAGGTGTCCTGAACAGATTAGTCCAAAAAAAGGGGACCTACATGACATCACCATCTCCACTGACTCTGGCTGAAACCCAACGACCTGCGATGTGAGACTTTGACACATCTTCCTCCGCTTGTGTATCCTTTTCCTATCCCTCTCCTTTTGCCTTCTGTCTAATAATAGAAGGCAAAAGACTATATATTTTGGAACAATGCCATGAGCCTGTAAGTAAAGAGGAAGTTAATAGCAATGTTCTTAACACACCAATGCTGGTACAAATTTGCCAGGTCTCAGAGTGGCCAATAAAATGTTGCATTGTGCCTTTGTTTCTCCAGCATGAGGCTGCAAGTCAGAGTCAACAGCAGAGATTGAAGCAGCATTTTCTATCTTTACTGATTTTTTTCCCTCTCCCCTCTTATACATGTTTATCTTTTTTTGTCTTCTTGGAAACTGGACTTTAACAGCAGCAATCACCAGTGCTCCAGCCTATCTCATCTAACTTCTTTGGGAAAAAGAGAAAGGACAGTTAACACCCTCTAATACCCTCTAAGAGACCATCAGACAGCAGGGTTTCATTCTAAAAACTCTACAGCAAAGGGAAAGGGGAAAAGAGTTATGGTTATAATGAAAGCCTTACTTAATATATTGCATTTCAAATGCTTTAACTTTTTTTCCCTCTTTTCTGTATCTTCAATAACAGGTTACAGAGATTTTTAATAGTGTTTGGGCCCTGGTACTACACTGAGGTCGTGTACCAAACCTGAACCTTTTTTAAAACTTTAGCGTTGGACAATAAAAGGGCTATGTAAATAGTTGACTCTGGGCCCATATAGTCCAACTACATTAATACAACAGAAGCCAGCCTGAGAGATCCCTTTTCATTATCAGAGAGAAAGCGAACACACATACGCATGCTCAACTGCTCTCCCCCTTAAAAAATAATCAGCTCTAGTTTTTCCATGACTAGAGCTGTCCTGTCTGAAATCCTATTTGAAGGGGGCATGGAGGAACCCAGCATAACAAAAGGTCCTCATCCTGAAAGGGAAAAGGGCCACAGAGACAATGAATCAACTAAAGCAGGGGGCAACAAATTATGACAGTTGGGCTTACAAGAGTAAATCAAGGGACCCCGATAGGGACAACGAGCAGAAGACCCTGCACAACACCCACCACTCTGCAAAGGAGTGGAGATTTTGGCAGAGGTAGGGTTCCACAAAGCAGCCACTCTCCACCATGTGCTCCTAGACTGCTCCCACAGAATTTCCAAGTGAAGTTAGTGCTGACAGTAGCAGCTGTGGAGGGGACTCACAAGAAGTTAATGCTGCATCAAATGTGGCAGGTATTTTGGTTTTGTTCAGCCACTTAGCTAAATGTAATACTGAAAGCCCGTTGAGAGAAAAGAAAATTGGGTGGAGCTAGGAGTAACCAATGTATATAAAAAAACCACCACCAATCTTATCAGTCAAGTTTTTAAAGTACAGAAAGCAAAGTATACAACTACTTGATATGTAGCCAAACAGCATATGAATATACCTGAACCAGTCCAAGCAACTCCTGGACCTTAGCTCCCAAGTACAGCATGCTAAGGTTAGTGCTGTTAAACTGGACAAGCAGCAAGTATTTATAGATACAGTATATCAAATAGAGGTACACTATAGAGCATGGTATATCATGATGGGAAGAGACCACGGTGGAATGAAGGTACAAATGACCTTTGATGACACCTCATCTTCAAAGGAGGTCCCCCCAGGAGTCTGAGACATAGTAGTAAAAGGGAAGCTGTGGTAATATGGTATAGATCAGGGGTCGGCAACCTTTCGGAAGTGGTGTGCCGAGTCTTTGTTTATTCACTCTAATTTAAGGTTTCGTGTGCTGGTAATACATTTTAATGTTTTTAGGTCTCTTTCTATAAGTCTATATTATATTACTTTACATACAATAGTTTAGTTAACAAGGTTTTCAAAATGTTTAAGAAGCATCATTTAAAATTAAAGTGCTGAACTTATGCCGCCGGCCTGCTCAGCTCGCTACCAGCCTGGGGTTCTGTTCACCTAGGCCGGCAGTGGGCTGAGCAGGGCCTGCTGCCGGGACCCCAGGCCTGGGTGGGGAGGTTTCAGGGGTCAGGGTAGAGGGCTGGGGGAGGGGTTCAGGGATCAGGGCTGGGGTGTGGGGGGGGTGTAGGGCAGAAGGCTGGGTGTGTGGGGGGGTCAAAGGTCAGGGCAAAGGGCTGGGTGTGTGGAGAGGTGCACGGCAGAAGGCTGAGTGTGGGGGGGGTCAGGGCAGAGGGCTGGGGCTGTGGGGGTGTGCAGGGCAGAGGGCTGGGGCTGTGGGGGGGGGTTCAGGGCAGAGGGATGGGGCTGTGTGTATGCAGGGCAGAAGGCTGGGTGAGGGGGTATGGGGGCTGCAGGGAAGAAAGCTGAGTGTGTGTGGTGGGGTCAGGGCAGAAGGCTGTGTGAGGGGGTTCAAGGGTCAGGGCAGAAGGCTGAGGTGTGTGGTGGGTGTAGGGCAGAAGGCTGGGTGTGTGGGGGGGTCAAGGGTCAGGGCAGAGGGCTGGGTGTGTGTGGGGGTGCACGGCAGAAGGCTGAGTGGGGAGGCTCAGGGCAGAGGGATGGGTGTGTGGGGGGGATGCATGGCAGAAGGCTGAGTGTGGGGGGGTCAAGGGTCAGGGCAGAGGGATGGGTGTGTGGGGGGGTGCAGGGGAGAAGGCTGAGTGTGGGGGGGTCAGGGCAGAGGGCATAGGACAGAAGACTGGGTGTGTCAAGGGTCAGGGCAGAGGGCTGGGGGGTGCAGGGGAGAAGGCTGGGGGGTTGGGGGGTTCAAGGGTCAGGGCAGAGGGTTGGGGGGTATGGGAGCTGCAGGGCAGAAAGCTGAGTGTGGGGAGGTCAGAGCAGAGGGCATAGGACAGAAGACTGGGTGTGTGTGGGGGGTCAGGGCAGAGGACTAAGGGTGTGGGGGGGGGTGCGGGGCAGAATGCTGTGGGGGGGGGGTCAGGGAAGAGGGCTGGGGTGCTCAGCTCGTAGGGTGCTCCCAGCCCCCTGCCCTGAGCGTCTCATGGCAGGGGGCTGGAAGGGAGGTGCCCTGTTCCACCCTCTTCCCCAAGGCTCCGTCCCTACCTCTCTCTGTCTCCTCTATGAGCTGAGCTGCCTGCACACTGCGGCTCTTCCCCCTCCCCCTCGCTAGGGCCATCAGCTGATTGGTGCAGGGAAGGAGAGGGGGCGGGACAGGAAAGCACCATGCTGGAGGAAGAAGCGGGGGAGGGGGAAGCTTGGCTGCCACAGAACCAAGCTTCTGCCTCCTGCCCCCACAGGGGAGAGTGGTGGGCGGGGCGGGGGCCGGGACTGCAGCAGGCGGCTGCGTGCTGCTCAAAATAGGCTCGCGTGCCGTGCCGCAGGTTGCTGACCCCGGAATAGATTTTGCTTAGACAACATCCTAAAATAAGCTACAAACTGACATGGAACATACTAAAGGGCACCAGCAGTTTGCCTGTGTATGATACACCAGTGTTGCCAGTTTTCTCCTGATTTGGTATTGCTCTTAAAGCCCCTGCTCTTGGAGTCATGTGATTACATTAAAATCTCAGCTTTTATTTAAAAAAAATACTGAGTTTCTAGCCCCCGTGGTTGCAGAGGAAAGCTTGGAAATATGAAGCCTAAAGACTTAGGGTTGGCAGACTGTTGACCTGAGCTCAGACAGCCAAAAAACTTTTAAAACTTACAAAGTTCATGACTGTATTTCAGCAGAAGCACAGATGCAAAAGTAGCATTTCAGTCACTCTCTACAGGCTCTTTTTATTATTTATTTAAAACAGGTGACAGGACAAGTCCCAGGATTAGAGACTGTTTCTTTGCAGGTGGTAAGAAGGAATTGAGTGGCAGTTCAATACATGCCATCTTCTCTGCCCTTGAGGGGGAGTAACATAAGGATATGCAGGGCACATGTGTGATCCCAAAGAACACAGCTGGTTAAAAGATTCTGATTTGTTGTGCATGCAGCACATACACACCAAGAGTGAGATCCACATTTACAGACACTTGAAGAACAACCAATATTAGAGGCTGGGTTGCAAGAACTAGGAAGCTGGAGAAGGGACAGATCACCTGTGCTGTGAATGGGACTGGAAGAACAAGGGAAGGGTAAGGAGCTGAGAACAGGTATTCTTGTACTCTGCATTTTCACAGTTATAGTATATTCTACATATGTGCTTTTGATCCTAGTTAAAAATAGCAAGTATTTAATATTTCTTGCAAAATTAACTGAAACTATTTTAAAGACTTAGCAAATACTCTATTTCACAAAATAGTGAATAATTCCTTCACAAGAAGAAACATTTAATGTATCTTCAAATCAGCTACTTTTACAAGACAGTATGAATCTGATGTTATAGCATACTAACACGCAGGAAAAAAATACAGCCACAACTAATACTCATTAAATACTGTACATCACCATTTACAGTTTCAAACAGTCACTGAAAGGAAATATCAACTACCATTTATCTACATATACATGGATTTCAGTATAAAATGCTCATTTTGAATAAATAATGTTGCAGATGAATGCTGCAGGAATTCGGTTCTTGAGTAGTTCAATGCACTCTGGTCTTTTGTTAGCTTTGTTCCATGCCAGCCATGAGTGACACAGCTAAAGACTCCACTGTGAATCAAAACAGATTAAAAAAAATTAAACATTTTAAATATTCTTGGTTACATCACTCTGCAAAGGTTTACTGAAACTGTCAGTTTTATCACTTACGAGTCAGATGAGATATCTTATTATTCAAAGTACAAATAACAATATCTGAGGGTTTAAGTCCCTGCAGCAGGCATTTTCAATTTCATCAATTTCATTACCTGAAATATCTGAAATAATGAGGGGCCAATTGAGGAGAGTTAATTTACTTTCACATGTTGGTGTGGAACCTTATCCTTAGCAAAAGGTGCACAACTGAATAAATGTATCTTTATCCTTTGTAAATAAACAGTATTAATACATCTACACTGAAAATAACCCCACCAGCCAAAAGATCTAATATAGGACAAAATCTGCTTTCATTTAGATCAGTGCAAATACAGAGTAAATTCTCTTGAAACAGTAGACCTAATCTATGTTCTGCTCTGCTTCCATATTTATGCTTTTGAAATTACAACCAAGGCTTAGTTTTGTATGTCCTGTCACTGTGACAAGCCAGTATAATTTAAGATAAATAAATTGGTGTTATTCTTGCACCACTACCCACATCATCACATTTATTCCATTCAAAGAAGCACCTGTTACTTAGGCAAATATTTTATTGCTAACTTTAGAAATATTTAGTGGGTGTAACGTTTGACTCTCATACTTTTTCAGTATATAGTTAAAGGTCTGTGACACTGCTGCATAGGGATGATGTTCTCACAATCAGTTGAAGGGTTTAAGAATAGTGAGGTTCTACCAAAGTTTGTGGCATGTTAAAATTGTCAGGGCCAATATAAAATGGAACTTTTGACTCCTAATGTATGTAACCATTAAAATGTAAATTACTCAGGCAGGCACTGCCTTCATTTGCCAATTAAGCACCATACAGGACTCTAATGCTGCATAAAACATAAACCACCACTAAAAACCACTGAATTGTTAAAATAGAGCATGGCATCTTATGTCATCCATTTTAGGTTGTCCATTCTGATGTCATAAAACAATAAATGTAGCAATTCTGCTTGGCCTACACCAGGCAATACATCTGAATAAAAGAAAATAATATGTTTAACAGTGACTAGCTCTGACTGCAAATCATCTTTTCATCACAAATTCAACACCAGCCATTTTAAGTGATGTGTAGTCAAATAACTGATCACCAAATACTTTAAGTGGCATGTGAATTCCTTTGGCAAAGTTAGGATTTATGATATATGCCAATCATCATTTGCATGTCCCTCCCTCAGGGCATTAGGCAAAATGAAGGAAGTTTTGCTGTTCATAAATGAAGTAAGGCACAAATGCTCTAAAATTTTTGTTAAATTGTTTTATTAAAAGGGAATAGAAAATGCTTTGCCAATCTCTCTCTATGGACACACACACGTTAAGCTTGTTCTTACACAGGATAAAATTCAATTTAAAACATATTAAACATTAAAACAGCCTCACTCCTACAAACCCAGAAAAGCCTACTTGCCGAAAGAAGCTTATAAATTAAAAGTGTCAATATAGGAAAAGCCTATTGTTTTAAAATTGTTCTGTATACTCACAATGAGGAAAAGAGCCTCTACAGACTGCTTTATTTAGAACTGTTACAAGAAACATGTGACAATTTTTAAAATCTGATTCCATCTTCTCTATGGATTCCATCCTAAGAAAGAAGTGCAGTTTAATTTAAACAAATATAAAACGGTTAAATAACTACATGGCTAGTCCTATATAAGATGACATATCCTTTCTTTCTAATAATGAATAAAAAGAAGGCAGAGATCATCTTTCAGTTGTGTGTGTGTACAGAGTTCCTAGCACAACAGGGCCCCAATCCTTGACAGGAGTTTCTAGACACTATCACAACACAAATAATTAATAGTGAGCTAACTCCTCCCTCTGGTATGCATCTAACAACTATTAGGAAGAGCTACTGATCCTATGTGGAGAAAGCGACTGTTCCGGTCTAAGAAACCTATCTTATGTGATGTGCTCTAAAGCTCCATACTGCTTCAAAGCCTAGAGCTAGGGAGCTACCTGATGACTTGCTCCTCTTTTTCCCTGACATGGGGGATGGGTTCCACAGGCAAAATCAGAAACACTTGCCCAGGAGATGGATACCTAGAGCAGGATAACTCATATACACACCAGTACCAAAAACAGTCTTGAAAGTTAGGGGGTGGATTGGGATTTCAATAGGAACAGTTAGGCCAGCACTGAGCACTCCTGAAAATCCTGCCTTAGAGAAATTTCTCATTTTGTGCCTAAGAATACACAGGAGGTATAAAGGAAAAAACAATAGAATACAATAATTTTAGGTTATCCTCATGTAACGCAACTACTCTGCTTAGAAGTTTATCAGACTTAATATTTTTGATACAATGTGAGTCCTGAACTTTCTGGGTGAAACCCTGGCTCCGCTGAACTCAAAGGCAAAACTTGCATTGACTTTAACAGAACCAGGATTTCACCTTCTGAGACACAAGACAAGGTTACTATCACTAGCAGTCTACATCAAAAAGGAAGATTTACCGAGGAGCAAACAACAAAGGAAGTTTAACTTTTCCTCTCTTCTCCTGCATTTTTACCAGACCAGAATGAGTCCTTATTGGTTAAGCCTACAGTTCTCATAAACCAAGTAAATGAATGTTAGCTTAAAATCACAGGCACTGGAAACTAAGTCTCAGAAAAAAAATGTAAGTACAAGCACGACCATTGAACCTTTCATTTTATTAGTTTATAAGAACACATGATGAGAAATAAAAAAGTACTTCCATTTGTTGTTAACCCACTACAGTCTTACAGTTTTAATTTTTATTTTAAATGTACCGGCCACCTTTTTCACTGAGAAACACATTCTGATTATACAACCAACAGGTGCCTGCAGCTGATAAAATTCAATTGAGTTGAAGCTTAACTTCGTTAAAAAAAGGTCACATTAGTCTCCCATTAAACATGCAAAGTAAGAAGATATATACCTCAAATACAACATTGGAGCTGTGAAATGATCACATTATAAAACATTCTGACATATTACTTACCTCCAAGCTCCCAAACCAGCCTGCCAACGATCTGCAAACATCAGCACTAAATTCAGCACTTTCATTATAGCTTCTTTCACAAAACTAACCTAAGATAATAATGGGGAAAAAATATAAGTAGTCTAGTCAGGAATTTATTTTTAAATTCAATAAGTACTTTGGCAGGCAACACTCCTTGACGTTTAAATTAAGGTTTCAATTAAAACAACCTTCAGGATACACTGCAATTCTCCCAGTTACAATATGTGCTTTGTTTACTGGATTAACTGTTCAATTAATTCTGTGGTTGGCTATTTTGACAATACCTAATGTATCTAGTATTTGGGACAAAGTACTACAGTGCTACCCCATATACCAAGTGTATCACCTCTGAAGTTCCAAAGTTTCAAACGAATTTTGACATTTAAAACATCACACAAATTGAATATGATGAAATATTTCTTGTCCCTATTTATATTTTGTATACATCAGTGCATCACCCTAGTTGCTTTCCCACCACTGGAGGAACTTTTAATTCAGGTTAATGTAGATTATACAATCTGGTATATTTTATCACTGCATTTAAACCTGAAATTACTATTTAAAATACACTACCGATATTAGCCAAAGCTATTGCAAACTGGTACAGCACAGGCTGCCTCTACGACAGGGTTTTCAACCTTTTTTTCATTTGTGGACCCCTAACAAATTTCTAATGAAGGTGTGCACCCCTTTGGAAATTGTAGACATAGTCTGCAGACCCCTAGGGGTCTGCAGACCACAAGTTGAAAATCACTGCTCTAAAATACAACAATTCAACAACATGACAGAGCTCTAGAATGGGTGGCACCTTCCTTTAGCTTCCCCCCACACACACACTTCATGCTACCCCAGTAGAAATAATCTTAAATATATTTTTAGACACATTTCAAACAGCTTGTTTGAATCCCCTAAAATTTGGGGGGGGAGGAACCCGAATAAATGGTTACTCACCCTGTGCAGTAACTGTGGGTCTTTGAGATATGTCTCCCTATGGGTGCTCCACTCTAGGTGTACTTGCATCCTCTGCGCCTTTGACTGGAGATTTCTCATAGCAGTGTCTGTTCAGCCTGTGCATGCGTTTTGCTCCCTGCTGTTATATATCAGCACACAGGTAAACCACCCTTAGTTTCTTCTCTACTGTGTAGCAGATACCTCCAAACAGAGGGGAAGGACAGTGGGTAGTGGAGAAACCATAGGGACCCACATCTTGAAGAATTACAGTTACTGCACAGTGTGAGTGACCATGTCTTCTTCAAGTAGTGTCCCTATGGGTGCTCCACTGTAGGTGACTACTGAGCAGTTCCCTTTAAGAAGGAAGGGCCTTCAGAGCTGAGTCCAGTATTGAAGAAAGCATAGCTGAGCCCCACACAGCATCAGAAGCCAAGTCATGAGTTATTGAACAGCACTTGGCAAAAGTACATACAGAGGTCCAAGTTGCAGCTCTACTTATTTCACTGATGGGAACATTTTTGCAAAAGGCTGTAGAAGTGGAAACTGATCTTGTAGAGTGAGTTCATATGCCTGAGTGTACTTGGAGATTACAAGATTGGTAGCAACAGCTAATGCAATCAGATATCCACTTGGGAAGTCTTTGTTTAGAGACTGCAGACCCTTTTGATGTATCTGCAATCAAGACAAATAATTTGGGAGTCTTTCTGAACCCTTTAGTCCTGTCAAGATAGAAGGCCAGGGCTCTCCTGACATCAAGTGGGTGTAACAACACCTCCTTTTTGTCTAAGTGAGGTTTAGGGTGGAAGATTGGGAGATGAATGGGTTAGTTAATATGGAACTTGGAAGATATTTTTGGTAAAAACTTGGGGTGTGGTCTTAATGTTAACTTGTCTTTGAAAAGTTATGTGAAAGGAGGGTATGCCATAAGGGCCCCTATATTCCTAACTCTTCATGCTGATGTGATGGCTACCAGAAATGGTGTTTTCAATGGAGAAATGGAGGAGTGAGCAGGTAGTCGTTGATTTAAACAGAGAATCCTGTAAGACATTTAAGAACCAGATTTAGGTCTCAAACCAGAGCAGAATGTTTGACTGGTGGAAATAGATTTCCGAGACCCTTCAGAATCCTCCTTGTCACTGGCTGGGTGAATACAGAATAACATTCTATTGAAGAATGGAAAGAAATGGTTATTTATGACAGCTGTGGTTCTTTGAAATAGGATGCAGACATGTATTCCACCTAGGTGTGTACACACGCAGCACACCAGAGCGAGAATTTTGCTTAGCAGTATCCATAGAGGGGTGGCAGTCGCGCCTAATGACCAGCCCCATCTCTGGCAACATGAAGCAGAGTCTCCCTGACCCCCCCTTAGTTGCTTTACACAGAGACTAGACTCCAATGCAGCGGATGGAGGTTGGGTCATGGAATACACATCTGCATCTCATCTCAAAGAACCACAGTAGAAGAAGAAATGGTTACTCACTGTAAGTAAATGAAGCCATGTATTCCACTTATATGACTCACAAGCAGTACCCACCCCAGGAGGTGGGCCTCAGAGTCTACCTAAACAAGGATTGCAGGACTGCCTACCAAAACTTGCATCCACCCTAGAAGGTGCGGTTACTGCATAATGGTTCATAAATATATGTATGGACAACCATGTAGCAGCCCTGCAAATCTCCAATATTGAGACGTCACTGAGGAAGGCTATTGACATTGCTTGCACGCTCACAGAGTGAGCTCACACCTGATGAGGAGGCATAGACTAAGCTATTTCATATGAAGTCTTGATACAGGATGTTATTCATTTAGAAATCATCTGTGAAGAGACTACTTTCCCCGTCACATGATTTGCATATGACATGAACAGGCGAGGTGAGGCACAAAACAGTTTAGTCCTGTCCAGACAGAAGGCTAGACATTGCCTGACATCTAATGGATGGAGATGCTGCTCCTCCGGAGATGAATGCAGCTTAGGAAAGAACACAGATAAATATACCACCTGGTTCAAACAGAACCGAGAAACCACTTTAGACAAAAATTTGGTGTATGGTTGTGTAAGCTGTTGGTCGGGGCTCAACCCTCCGGCTGGCGGGAGGGGAGCCACACCGACTCGCTCTTTGTCCCCTCTAACTGGTGGGACGGCAAGAATCAGGGTAGCACTGTCTCACATCTCAAGCCCTCTGGAGCAGGGGCTGAACAACAATCAGTCTCAGTACCTTCAGGCCCTCTGGATCAGGGGGCTGAATGGCAGTTCAATACAAGTCCAGGCCCTCTGGAGCAGGGGGCTGGATAACAGCAATCAGTCTCAATATAAGTCCAGGCCCTCTGGAGCAGGGGGGCTGGGTAACAGCAATCAGTCTCAATATAAGTCCAGGCCCTCTGGAGCAGGGGGGCTGGGTAACAGCAATCAGTCTCAATATAAGTCCAGGCCCTCTGGAGCAGGGGGGCTGGGTAACAGCAATCAGTCTCAATATAAGTCCAGGCCCTCTGGAGCAGGGGGCTGGATGACAGCAATCAGTCTCAATATAGATCCAGGCCCTCTGGAGCAGGGGGGCTGGGTAACAGCAATCAGTTTCAATATAGATCCGGGCCCTCTGGAGCAGGGGGGCTGGGTAACAGCAATCAGTCTCAATATAGATCCGGGCCCTCTGGAGCAGGGGGGCTGGATAACAGCAATCAGTCTCAATATAAGTCCAGGCCCTCTGGAGCAGGGGGGCTGGGTAACAGCAATCAGTCTCAATATAAGTCCAGGCCCTCTGGAGCAGGGGGGCTGGGTAACAGCAATCAGTCTCAATATAAGTCCAGGCCCTCTGGAGCAGGGGGCTGGATGACAGCAATCAGTCTCAATATAGATCCAGGCCCTCTGGAGCAGGGGGGCTGGGTAACAGCAATCAGTCTCAATATAGATCCGGGCCCTCTGGAGCAGGGGGGCTGGGTAACAGCAATCAGTCTCAATATAGATCCAGGCCCTCTGGAGCAGGGGGGCTGGGTAACAGCAATCAGTCTCAATATAGATCCGGGCCCTCTGGAGCAGGGGGCTGGATAACAGCAATCAGTCTCAATATAGGTCCAGGTTCAGACCCTCAGGCAGGGGCCGCACAAGGCACACAGTCAATCAGGGTAAGCCCAGGCCCTCAATCAGGGCGGGGCAGCACAATAGCAGTTCTACGCCCAGATCCTTACAGCAGGAGCTGGGCAACACAAATAGTTCAATATAAGCCCAGACCCTCTGGAGCAGGGGGCTGGGTCACAGCAGTTCAGTATAAGCCCGGGCCCTCTGGAGCAGGGGGCTGGGTCACAGCAGTTCATATAAGCCCAGGCCCTCTGGAGCAGGGGGGCTGGGCAACAGCAGTTCAATACAAACCCAGGCCCTTTGGTCAGGGCGGGGCAACACACAATAGTCCACAGGGCTCCGGCCCTGGTGTCAGGACCTGAGCGATGACAACAACTCAGACTAGTGCAGGCCTCTCTGTCTGCGCTGGGGTGAGGGGGAGACTGCCACCTGTGAGTGGGGTGACAGGGGGGACACAGGCCCACCCACTCCACTGTGTCCCAGCCCGGGGCCCTATTAGCGGCTAGCACTGCCGCTGGTCAGTGGGGTCCTGACCGAAACACACTGACATGGGCACCTCGGTGCCTATAGCCTGACAGGGGTCGGCTATCCCCGGGCTACATTCCATATCCCCCTCTATAGGTACCTGCTCCTCGGTCGCCATGGGTTCGGGCCAGTCCACCGTCATGGGGTCTGCAGGACCAGGGCTTGGGGGCAAGTCAGGCAACTCCTGCTGGCAGTCCGGCCAGGCTGGGTCCAGTGGTTCCTCCGGATAACAGCAGGGCGGAAGCGGCGGCGGCGGTTCCTCCTTGTACCGGGCGCGGGGAAGTCCTAGCGGCTGCTCCGGGATCCGATACCAGGGAAGTTCCGCGGGTTCCTCATCGTACCGGGCGCGGGGTAGTGGGGGCCAGTCTGGATTGCCGCCTCGGGTCCTAGAGGGCTCCCAGTCTGGAGCCCCCGCCGGCACGTCTGCTCCCGGCGGTGGCTGGCTCCCGACTGGGCTTTGGCGTCCTCCTTTTCTACTTCCTGTCCCGCCCCTTGACTTCCGGGGGGCGGGGACAGGAAGTGATGACTCAGCCCACTTGGGCGTCTGGGAGGGGGCTCCCTCTGCTGGGCAGGAGGGGAGCCACACCGACTCGCTACAGGTTGTAAATTCACTTTGGCCTTGGAGAATTGTATATAAAGGAGGCTCTGCCATTAGAGCATGCAACTCTCATTCTCTTCTTGCAGATGTTATCTGCTACGAGGAATGCAGTTCTCTGACACAAAAGTGGAAAGGTACAAGATGCCAGTGGTTTGAATGGAGGCCCCATTAAAACTGCTAGGACCATGGTAAGGTCCCAAAGAGGAACCAGCTCTTGGACCAGAGGATAGAAATGAAGACGCCCTTTTAAGAATTTTGCTACCACAGTATTGGAGAAGACTGATCTTCCCTTAACGGGGGATGAAATGCCGTTATCACTGCCAGATATACTCTCAATGAGCTAAGTGCAATTCCCAACAACTAAAGGTGCAGCAAGTACTCCAGGAGGTTCTGGAAGAAAGCCAGTGTTGGTTGAATTCTGTGGGCCACTCACCACACCAAAAACCGCTTCCATTTTGCTGAATAGGCCTACTGCTGACTAGGACCTGTGGAACAGCTGCTGAACACTGCTCCTCATTTAGCCAAGCAGCAGCCATGCCACGAGATGCAGGGAACTGAGTGTGGGATGCAAGGTGTGTCCGTGATTCTCTGCGAGTAGGTTGTGATGAAGAGGAAAGAGGTATGGGATGCTGAACTGATAATGTGAGAAGGTTGGAGAACCAGCATTGCCTTGGCCACACTGCGGCAATGAGAATAATCTGTGGGATGGTCAGGATCAGGGGGGAAGTGTACAGGAGAGCAGAATACTAGCTGAGATGGAAACCATTGGATAGGGATTCCGGACTGAGGATCCCTCTAGAGCAGAACAGATTTACATTTCCTGTTGTCCCTAATGGCAAACAGGTCAATCGTTGGAATGCCCCAAACTCCAAAGGTGACCCAGAGGACATTTGTTTTCAAAGACCACTCATGGCTAAAGGAAAAATTCCTGCTGATAACCGTCTGTGAGATGATTCTAGATTCTGGGCAAGTGGTTGGCTATCAGAGTGATACTCTCCTCAATGCAGAACTGCCACAACCTGATTGCCTCTTGGCAGAGCACCCTGGAGTGTTCTCCCCCTTGCCTGTTCACATAATACATCGTGATGATATTGTAGGTAAATATGTGAACCAATGAGCCCCCGATATGGTCCAGAAAAGTGTGATATACATTGTAGATGGCCCAAAACTCCAGCACTTCGATATGCAGTGAGGGCTACAGCTCTGATCACAGACCTTGAACTTTCAGCAACTCCAGATGGGCTCACCAGCCCATCTTGGAGGCATCAGAGACAGACCTGGATGGTATGGGCTGGATGAAGGGAGCACCCTGACAAATGTTCTCCAGGAGCATCCACCCCAGCAAGGAATCCTGGACCAGTGGAGGGAGATGGACCAATCTCTCCAAAGAGTGAAGAGTCAGATTGTAAACTGCCCTGAGCCACATCTGATGGAGGCAAAGACACAACCTTGCAAACTGGACCACCTGCATGCCAGCAGACATGTAGCCCAAGAGCCTGAGATACATCCAATGCATCATGGAAAGCTGAGATTGCAGACTAAGGGAAAGGTAGCGAATGACTGAAAATGGTCTGTCAGCAGAAATGCTCTCAAACTCGGAGAGTCTGTTAGGGCCCCAGTGAACTCTATTTTTTGAGTGGGAACCAAAATTGACTTTTCAGTGTTTAGAATGAAACCCAGATGGTTGAGCAGGCACAGTGTAATATTGATGTCCCCTCTGGACTTGCCTCTCAGTATAGCCAGTCGTCCAGATATAGGAAGATGTTGATTCCTTTCTTCCTGAGGTATGCTGTCTCCAAGTCCATGCATTTGGTAAAAACCCAAGAGGAAGAAGAGAGGCCGAAGGGCAATACCATATACTGAAGATGGAGCTCTGCTATGATGAATCAAAGGAACTTTCTGTGGCCCAATAGGTGTCCTGAAGGTCCAGGGCAGCAAATCAGTCATTCTGAGACAACGTGGAGAGGATAGTTAATAGAGTGACCATTTGGAACCTCTTGTATCAGATATATTTGTTAAGGCCTCGAAGGTCAAAAATGAGTCTTATCCTCCCTCGGATTTGGCAACAGAAGCCATGACCCCGGTGTTCCAGCAAAACCTCTTCCACCACTCCCAAAGTCAGAGAGTGAACCTGCTCAAGGAGCAGTACCTGGTGAGAGGGGTTCCTGAAGAGGGACAGGGAGGGATGGACAGGGACTGGATGGCATAGCCAGATTTGACAGTGCCTAGGACCCAGCTGTCAGTGGCGATCGAACCCCATGCATTGTGAAAGAAGGCCGTCCTGTCCCCAAATGGAAGGGACGGGGAGAAAGGAATGATGACTGGAACACTGCTCTGGACCAAGGAGTCAAAATGGATGCTTAACTGTGCCAGGGAGGGCACGTGGACTGGCCAAACCCCACACAAGACTGCCTCCCTCTATGGGATCTATGCCCCTTTCTGCGATAGTCCTGCTGTCTTGGGGGAGAGAACGGCTGCCCAAATGTGCGCTGTGGACGATACTGCTGCTGTTGACAACCACAGTGGTGCCTCTGCACTGTTGGTGTATATTCTCCCAAGGGCTGTTGGGTAGCTCTAGCGTCCTTGAAGAAGTGCAAAGTCTCATTTGTCTTATCCCAAAACTGCGTTTGGCCAAAGGGCAAATCCTCTACGACCTGCTGCACATTGAGAGTTATGCCCAAATTCTGCAGCCAGGAAGCCCTTCTCATGGCCACTGCGGTGGTCATCGCTCTGGCCGAAGATTCCAGCACAGACTGCAACTAAGTCTTAGTCACCAAGCAGCCTTCGATGACAAATGCCCGAAATGCCTCTCTTAAGGCTTATGGCAGCTGGTCTGCAAACTCAGACATAGCCATCCAGTTCACAAAAGTCATACTTGAACAGCAGTGCTTGCTGGTTAGCAATCTGCATCTGCAAGGAAGAGGAGGTATAAATCTTCCTGCCCATCAGGTACATTCATTTAGAGTCCTTATTCTTGGGAGTGGGCTTGTACCTGCCCTGATAGTCTCTATCATTCACCACAGTTACAACTAGGGAACGTGGGGCCTGATGGGAGTAAAAACCCTCACATCCCTCCACCAGAACGAAGTAGCGCTTTTCCTTGTGCTTTGCTGCAGGCGGTACCAAAGCCAGCATGCTCCAGAGGACAGTAGCAAGCTCAAGGAGTGCATCGTTAACAAGGAGGGAGACTCTCCCAGGGATAGATGGCTGCAGATAAGCACTAACTTATGGGTGTTCTCTTGAAAGAACTCCGTTTGAATACCCTGCAAAGCAGCCACACGCTGCAAAAGGTCCTAATATGCCCTGAAATCCTCCAGTACTGAAGGGGAGGAAGAGCCAGGCACCGCTGAATCATCCAGGGATGAAGATGACATGGTTAACTGTGCCAGAACCAGACCTTGCTCCAGGACTGATGAACCTGAATGGGACGACTATGGAGGCTCTGCGAGGGGAAGGCTCATTGGTGTCTGGGCCTGTAGTAGATCAATGATACCACCATAGACCTGGTCGGTTATCTCACCTTCACATGAGACGAGGAGTGGGACCACCATGACTAAGAAGTGTCTTACGGATTTCATGGAGGCCACTGGTATGGATAAGGCATGGTGGCCAGCAGACGCAAGGCCAGGTGGCCCTGTCCCAAATGTGAGATGAACACCAATCCTAGTACCCATAGCACTCCATAAATGGTCCCCCAATGTGGGTCAGGTGATGGCCAGCAAGAGAAGGAAGAGCCCAACCTGGATGCTGAAGAGTAGTGGGCTTCAGAGGATAAAGGTGAAACCATCCGTCAGATGCAAGCAACTGGTCTGACTAATCCATAGCCCAAAATGAAGGGAGCGAGCGCCAACAGCAGAAATGGTACCAGCAACACCAAGTATGCCTCCTTCGTTTCTGGTGCAAGAAGCAGTGTTGACGCCAAAGTTGGCAGCAGTACCAAGGTAACTGATGATGCTGAAGTGGAGGGCAATGAGTGCCGACACGGTAACGTTGGCGGCGCCAGGTGCAGGGGTGCCAAAGACACTCCTGGTGCTGGAGAGCCAAGCCCAGCAGCAGCCCCCATTTCACTGACTGTGAATGAGAAACAACAGAGTACGGTGCTGACAGACCCACAGGTTCAGCAGCCGGCCCAGCCAATAGGAAGATAAAGGAAGCAGCCCTGGCAAAGTCCTGGACCACGGGCAAGGTCGGGACAGAAAAGCAGAAGAAGTCCATTGCTACCAGATGCACCACCAGCGTGGAAAGAGACAGTGCCAGTATTGCCCTCATCAGTACTGGACTCAACGGATATCCTGGGGCTGGAACCGGAGACAACAGTAGAGGGTCCCTGACCTCCTTGTGTGGTACCAGGGAATGGTTGATGGGATTTCCTCCATCCTGTGCACCGGCATTCACCCCCGGCCTAATCCATGCTCCTTCTGAAGGAGGGAGACGAGTCTCCATGCAACGTGGAATGACCTGAGTCAGTCTTATGCGACCTATTCCTCAGTGCACTTGATGGGGGAAAAACTCCTTCATCTCTTTGGAGAGGCACCAGATCCAGGAAGCAAAGCAGAAGCACGCTCAGGACCGGAGAGCAACATCCGATCTGACGAGGGCCTCAGTGCCGAAGCAAGCCGCATGGCCTGTTTGAGCACCTAGTGCTTCAAACGAAGATCCCTCACCCACCTGAGTCTATTTGGTGAACGATCTATAAATGGGAAACCACTTCTTACTGTGGGCTTTGTGTAGGCACAGCAAGCACCTATGTGGGGATTTTTCTTGATGATTGCTCCCTCTCATGACGGACAATTTTTAACCCCTGGTAAGGGCAATACTAGGGAAACACAAATTATAACTAACTACAGCAACACTAACTAACTAACGCTATACTTAGGGTACTAATTTCTAGTTATATTTAGTTAAAGTCACTAAAAATAGAGGGATTGTGAGGTGAAAACCATGCAGAGCTCCAACTCCAGGCACAGGCAGTAAGAAGAAACTGATGGATGTCATGGCGGCACTGCCTCATATAGCCAGAGGAGGGGCTGTGGGCACAAGTGCCACCCCTCTACAGGTATTGCTTGGCAAAATTCTCTGGCTCCTGTGTGCTAGGTGTGTACACACCTAAGTGGAATACACAGCTGCATCTACTCAAAGAAGCCACCATGATAGCTGTCAGGTGGGGACTAATGGAAACTAGTGACAGTTCCAAGTTTCTAAAGTAGTAGAATGTAGTCCACTATATCTGACAGTGATGAGATTGTGAGTGGAATGTGTTTGAGGCCACACCAGCAGGCAAATCTTGTCCATTTTTGCAAGTGTAGCATGTAGGTGGTTTTCTGCTGGAGAACAGGCATATCTGACTGCTCTGAGTTCCATGGAGTTGATGTGCAGAGTGGTTTCCAGAGCTGTCCATGTGCCCCGGGCCATGTGGGTGTCTAGATGTGCTCCCCACCCCAACAGGAATGCGATAACTGCAGGGGGAAGGCAGCTGAAAGGGACTCCTGCACAAACTTTGTGAGGGTATTTCCACCAATTGAGAGATTCCTTTATGAAAGCAGGTATCAAAAGTAGTATAGTTAGACTGTGTCTGCTCAGGGAATTAACAGTCCTGAACCACTCTTGAAGGCATCCCATTCACAGTCTTGCATGGTATATAATGAAAGTATCAGCTGCCATAGGCCCCAACAGCTGAAAACAGTTCTTGACCAGGGTTTGAGGGCTGATCTGGACTGTACTGACTATGATGGATAGAGTCACGAATCTGTACATTGAGAGGTAGGCTCTTGCCCCTATTAAACTGAGATGAACTCATATTCTAACTTTTGCACAGGGATTAAGGTGGATTTTTGAATGTTCAATTGCAGATCGAATTGGAGAAAAAGAGGTCTATGGCTTCACAAGTTGCTTCCTGATCTTTCAGAAGCCAATTGTCTAGGTAAGGGAACACCATAATTCCCTTCTGTGGAGATGTCCTGCTACTACTGACATGGCCTTTTGCCGGGGGTGGGGGGGGGAGTCCTTCAACATTTGCAGAGTTTGTGCTTTCAGCAAACAGTTTGGTGCCATCAAAAGGAAGGTCTTGGCCATATCCTGGACCTCCTTGGGAAACCCTGAGAGCAGAAGCCAGAAGGCCCTTATAACTACAACCGTGGAAATCAAATGAGTGGCAGTATCACCAGAGCCAAAAGAGGCCTACAAAAATATGTTCAGGTGAGCAGTTGGCCTTCTGCAATAATTGCTGGAATTGCTCTCTATGTTCTGCTGGTAGATACTCAATAAAGGAGTTCAGCTTGGTATAATTTATATAGTTATACTTCACCATTGTGAAAGTAGAATGAATTATATTGTAAAAATAAGAATGGATTAAAGAAATGTTGTATGTACCTTTAAGCAGAAATAAGAAATGTTGAAATACAGGTGCCAGGAAAAGAAACATTAGGCATAAACAATGGTGCTAATGGCAAAACATTAACAGAAGATGGGTAAGGAAATAAGATATGCATGCCTAGCCCAGGTAAACTTATCTGATTCTGCTTCCTTTGTTATCTTGTTAAGTTCTCACCCTTTTATCTGTATAAATAAGATAGTTTGTGTCTTGCATGGTGCTCACATTATCTGGGTGTCATTAGCAGAGCGCTGTGCTAATAAAACAGAGTGGTCTGACAAACTGTGAGTCCTGAGTCTAACTTTGACACCATTAATGCCTGGTAGTTGGCGATTCTCAATTGTAAATGGCTGACAAATATCCTTTTCTACCAAACATGTTGAGGCGTTTATGATCTGTATCACAGAGCATAGATATAGCATGGTGCTGACTTCACAGCTTATTAACCCCCTTGACCATTAAGGAGTTAGGAAAGGAATGGGAAAATAAAAATGGAGTCCTCAAAGGTGACAAGATATTTTTGTCTGCACTCTTACACGTGGGCAGAATTGACGCTGGGGTATGCCAAATAACCTTTGCAGGATCCAGAAGGGCCTCGTTAACAGTTAGGGTAATTCGGGCAGATGAAACTGTCTGAAGGATGCCAAGTAGCTTATGATGTGGTTCTTTAACCGCCTCAAGATAGATCTGCAAACAATCTACAACCTTCTTGATAAGGTCCTGCCACTTTACAATTCGGAATTGCCAACTCTCAGGCATTAAATTATACCAAGCTCAACTCCTTTATTGAGCATGTACCAGCAGAACTTGATAATCTTTAGTTTTAACCATATTCTGAGTACCTGAGGAACCAGCAACCTGATGGGTTGAAGAGAAGTAGGGGCTGAAATCACTAAAGTCATTGGAGACTGCGACTTCTTTGAGGTAGGTTCCCTGGAAAACTCGAGGGATGGTCTCTGGGAATCTTATGAAAGGAATCGTGCCCTCAAGGAGTACGGTTCGGAGACAGTGGAGGCAGAGGACTTACTCAGAGGCCAACATACAGAGGAGGTCCCCAACCACTGTCAGAGGCTGGGCATAGTGAGCTCTCCATTGTGAGGAGTCAGTTAGAGCTCCCTGTTTTTTGATGGCTCTAGATTTTAACGCCAGACAGAAGTTGCACTTTTAGAAAATATGAGACTCCCCGAGGCAACAGATGCATGAGGAGTGTCAGTGAGTCATTGGGAATGCCCGCTGGCACAACAGGCAGCGTCTGAAACCAGGAGAACTTAGTATGTCCTCCCAATAAAGTAAAAACTCCCAGAAGAGGAGAATTGTTGATCTAAAAGCCATATATATATAAAAAATTTCTTTTCAAAAAAGCCGAAACAGCTAAAACTACTACTAAGTACTAACTACTAACTATACTAAGAACAACTATAATAAACTAAGTTCTAAAAGAGCGAAGGCGACACAGCTGGGGTAAAACAATGCAGACAACTGATAAGGCTTTGTCCCAGGCCAATGCGGATTCGAAAGAACTGAGGGTTGTTTCCCCATGCAGTGCTATCTAACAGCACAAAGCATGAGACTGAGTAACACACTTGCGCGGGCCAAATGGACACTGCTCTGAGAAATCTCCAATCAAAGGCACAGGGGGCACAAGAGCACCTGGAGTGGAGCACCTATAGGGACAGTACTCAAAGAATCAGCATAAAATTCCCACATCTTCTAGCCACAGGTGACCAATGTACAATCTGAAGAAGAACTGAACTGTATAATTAAGGAAATGATTCTGAGTGGGAAGTAACTGCAGGTTTACAAAGAAAATGAGTCTCAATTTTAACTCTGGAAAGGCTACTGCCTCTCCACAATATCTATAATTACCATATGTAAAAATCCAACATATACTGAATGATTTGTAATGACAAACATTTTCTCCCTTGTTGAGTTGAAAATACCACGTATTCAGTTTTACTTAACACATACCTTTTCTCTCAGCAGGCAGCGATCATGGATTGTAGACAAATATCTATAATGAATTTTAATCAGTTGATCTAAATCTTTGGCTTCTTCTACCTGATGCTGAAACTCCAAACCTGTACTGTGAAGAATCTTTAAAAGAGAAAGCAAGGAGTATTAACATGAATACCACCTCTATGACTGGAATCCCCATAGTTCTTTTCTCTACACTTCTCTGGGGAGTTCTTTTTATCAGGGATTTGGAGCAATCAAATTTTTGAATTGCTCCGCTCCAGCTCTGGGCAAAAACCTACTGGTCCGCGCTCCAGCTCCGCTCCAAAGACCTGCTTTTTCTAGTCTGAACCACAATTATTCCCTCACTCCTCCCCTCTTCTATCACTACCTTTGAGGTTCAGTCTTATGGCCACCATCCATATAACCAAAACCTGAACTCCTTCCAACTTGTCAACGATATTCTTTAATTTGATAGAGCAGCAGTTCTCAAACTTCATTGCACTAAGACTCCCTTCTGACGACAAAAATTACTACGCAACCCTGGGCGAGGGCCGGAGCCCAAGTCCTGCTGCCCCAGGGCCAAAGCCCTCAGACTTCAGATTCAGCCCCGAGCCCTAGCAAATCTAACACTGGCCTTGGTGACCCCATTAAAACGGGGTCACAAGTCACTTTGGGGTCACAACCCACAGTTTGAGAACCACAGCGACAGAGGCTGCTCTTGTACCATGGACTGAATATGCTACTTCTGTAGGTGTTGATTCAGGGCATGCTACCATCATTAGAAATCCCAGATCCCTGAAGGCCTAAGAATCAAGGGACTGGGACTGGAAATAGAACTCAGAACCTCTTGCATAACACAGAGCATCATCATTAAGTGGGCCAGCTTCCATCTATTCTCCTTTCAAAAAGAGTGTATTAACACAGAATGGCAATTCATATACAGTAGTAGGGTAAGTGTAAATCTACACAAGTTCCTGCTTCATTTAAGAGAATATAAACTTTTGGAAATGAACATTAGTTAACTCCCAGAGGCACACATGTAAAGACAACTTTTTCAGTAATGCTATTAGGAGTGCAGAATAACAGCAGCTTACTGAAATCTATTGTTTCTTTTGACATTAATGTCCTTTCTTTGTAAACCTTTGGGGTGAAAAGTTAGTCTGAAGAAAAGTGTTACTAATATCAAAGAATTATGTACATTAAAAACTCCTAAAAGTCTATTTAATATTTACTGATTTAAGATTTCTTACTTAAAATTCAAACAAACAACCAGCATGAATATTTTCAATATACATTCCTTTTTAGTTCAGGACTTAAACTAAACAAAACAGACATTACATGAAGACATTACTTATTTGCACGTTTAGTCAGAAGTTGTTTTGAATTATTAGCTATATTATGACTACTGTTAGAAATTCCTACAATACGTAAGTTTATTGTAAAAGGACGAACCCTGGTCATGATGTAGTTGTGCAAGCTGTTAACAAAATGCATGAGTTTCACTCTTAAGAGGAACATGCGGTGAATTTGTTGTTTTATAAGTTCTGTTTGTGATCCAAACTGAGGAACTGTCTCTTGTTCTAATTGAGGTCCTTCTTTAAGCTGTGGTTTTTCGGTAGCATTTACTAGTTCTAAAAAATGGAGAGGAAAAAGTTTGGGTGAATATTTATAATATAAATAGGTATTAACTGCATTTAAATATTAATGAAAACTAAAATGTATCCTTTTTATTAAAGAGATATACTGAAATAGCTTTTGTCCTTTAATTCAGATACTTATCAGTATCTACATAACAATCATATATTAAAATAGTAACTGGGAGGGGATATTATGATGCAATTAATTGTTTGCTACATATTAAAGTGCCAAGGTTGATATATTACAATATTAAAAAAATTACATGAACATAAACTCTTATCTCCACAAAGGGGAGAACACTTCAAAGCCCAGTTATACCCTTACAAATTAAAACTCATTTTAGCAAATTAGAAAGTACAGTTCTCAATACCTTCAGTGACACAACGATCCAATAGAGTTATAAAGGCCTTTAGGTGAAACCTGAGCCCAACCACTCAAACTCTCCGGATGACACAGTTATTTATTTTCAAAAGTTAACCAGGGTGGACTACTTTATATAAAACTCTTAATAGTATGAACACCAAAAGGCCACTGAAGTGGAATATTGGAAAAATCCCTGACCCTCCTCCCCAACAGTCCCACACACCCTACTGGTCTTGACCACACAATTAAAGAGCCCATAGACTTCCTGCCAGCACAGGAAAATTAAACTCCCAAGTACACATTCTGACCTATATAAATTGACTTTGTAGTTTATAAAGGGTAAGTAACTATTTTCACAATCACTTAGGACAGGAAGTAATGTTACTGGTAAAATCATGGCTGTATTTGCATTAGGATATGATGCACAGGACTTCCTTCAGTAGCTATGGCTGAAGAATGACCTAGCAACAAATCTCAGAGATTTGAAAAATCAAACAAAAAAACTAACTGTAGCTGAATTAAGGTATGGTAGGGGTCCTTTGCAGACAAAGTAGGATTGACCAATTCTGTATTTGGTGCCTAGATACCATACCACAGTGATTGTTGCAAAAGAAATGCCTCAATAAATATAGCCAGCTATATTTAATAGGTGTGTTAAATGAGACACAGACATGATGAATTCTGTAAAGCCATTAAGGATTCAACTAGTTTATAATCTCTTATCCTGGATGCTTATACATCCATTACCATAAATGAGAGAAATTTGCCCTCAAGATGGATGGATATTGCCCCCAGCAATGTCAATTTTACTTCAAAACTTGACTTCCAAAATCATATAACTGCTTACATATCAGGAAAGGATTCTCATCATGGGCCTTATTTGAACACCAATGAAGTCAATGGAAAGACTCCAATTCATTTCAGTGGGTTTAGATGAGGTTCCATGTGACTTTCACACTGCTCTGCTGAGCAAAATTAATTTAGCAACTAACTTTCCCAGCACCTTGTAAATGCTATGAACAGGAGCTATTATGCTGCAATACTGACTTTTCAAAAAGGCTACTGTAATACTGGGTGTATTCAAACAACTGTCACTAGCATGGATACCAATATGCCATAAAACAAGACCTTATACAGTCCTCGGAAGCCAAAAAAATCTTACCGCGTTATAGGTGAAACCGCGTTATATTGAACTTGATTTGATCGGCCGGAGCGCGCAGCCCCGCCCAGAGCGCTGCTTTACTGCATTATATCCGAATTCGTGTTATAGTGGGTGGCATTATAATGGGGTAAAGGTGTATTTTCAGTGATACAGATTTAAGATTAACAAGAAATATTTCAAGAAATTTCTTACCATCAAATCGTAAAACATCTAAGCTATACTTGGCCCACTTTATTTGTAATAAGAGAAGAAACACCTGATTGTAAATTTTTTGACATTCTAAACTTATAACTATATCCACAGGCCAAGGGACCTAAAGAGGAAAAAAACACAAAAACAACCCTTAATTTGATGGAGCAATTTGCTGTTATTTCAAATGTTTTTTTAAAATTAAAGCAAAAGAAACATTATTATATTTTACCTTATAGCTCAATGTTAAGCCATCTAAGGTATGGACAGGGAGTTTCTTCTTTCCTGTATCGATACTTTCAAAAGATATAGACAGCCTACAAAAAGAAACAAATACTCTAGTTGCCAATGGTTTGCACTAAGCCGGTGGTTATCTTAAAATGTTTTGTTTTAATCTGTCATTACTAAATATTAAGGATCAGATTTAACCTGGTAGGGAAAGATTTGTAAAGATACCTCTGCTCCGAGCTTTGTAAAAAGACTGTATAACATAGGGGTGGCCAACCTGTGGCTCCGGAGCCACATGCGGCTCTTCAGAAGTTAATATGCGGTTACTTGTATAGGCACCGACTCCGTGGCTGGAGCTACAGGTGCCAACTTTCAAATGTGCCGGGGGGTCCTCACTGCCAAACCCCTGGCTTTACCATAGGCCCATCCCCCACTCCACTCCTTTCCGCCCCCTTCCCTGAACCTGCCCTCGCTCCTCCCCATCCCAGAGCCTCCTGCATGCCATGAAACAGCTGATCAGGAGATGCGGGGAGGGAGCGGGAGGCATTGATTGGCAGGGCTGCCAGTGGACGGGAGGCACTGGGAGCGGGGGCAGGAGGGAGGGGAGCTGATGGGGGTGCTGCTGACATATTACTGTGGCTCTTTGGCAATGTACATTGGTAAATTCTGGCTCCTTCTCAGGCTCAGGTTGGCCACTCTGGTATAACAGAATTACTAATGAAGACACTATTGCAAGTGAATATATAAGGGAACTTATTGTGGAAGAAAACAAAAACAAATGTCTACAGGTAAAATTTAGTTCTAGAGAACAGATTAATTAGTGCTCTCATATTTTAAGTAGATAACAATCATATGTTTATTTCCACCATACTGCATTCTATAAATGCACACAATAGTTTCTAACACAAAACACAGTGACAGAATGACTCAAAGTGGTTGAACTTACAGCTATACTGATGACTAAGACCACAACAGAGCCTAATATTTATGTATTTCATAAATCTATCATTTCAACAGGAAGAGAGAAGGAAATTGAAAGGAAAAAAAGTCATTTTTACTCTAAACTTAATTCCATGCATTTTACCTTGAACTGTCCTCTGGGTAACGTTGTCCAACTGCTTCCTGGAGTTGGACATTTAGAAATGATACATTCTGCCAAGTTTCTTTTTCTCTTATTTTATCAAAAATAGATGTGTAGAAATCATACATAGTATCCCCAGCTTCAAGCAAAAAAAAGTTTCGCATTGCCTGCAAGTACTCTACCAGCCTGAACAGGGAATACAAATATACAAACATCTCTTCAATCTGCATTATATTCCTTTAACATAAAATGTCACGTTATGTAATGCAAACCTTTAAAAGTCTCATCATCACAAGAACTCCCAACTGAATCCCATACTCCAGTGAAGTCTACTATACATTATTTTTTTCACATAAACATCACTTAGGCCCAGATGTAGCAAAATACTTAACCATGTGCGTAGCTCAAAGCATTGAAAGTAGTGCCACTGACTTCAGTAGGACTAGTCATATACTCAAGCAGTTTTCTGGATCAGGCCCTCAGTTCAAGAACAGCTTTATGGGGAGAAATAGTGCATCTCGGGACCGACTGGCTAAGCAGCAGTTCTGCAGAAAAGGACCTGGGGATTACAGTGGACGAGAAGCTGGATATGAGTCAGCAGTGTGCCCTTGTTGCCAAGAAGGCCAATGGCATATTGGGCTGAATTAGTAGGAGCACTGCCAGCAGATCGAAGGAAATGATTATTCCCCTCTATTCGGCTCTGGTGAGGCCACACCTGGAGTATTGTGTCCAGTTTTGGTCCCGCCACTACAGAAGGGATGTGGACAAATTGGAGAGTTTCCAGCAGAGGGCAATGAAAATGATTAGGGGCTGGGGCACATGACTTACGAGGAGAGGCTGAGGGAACTGGGGTTATGTAGTCTGCAGAAGAGAAGAGTGAGGGGGGATTTAATAGCAGCCTTCAACTACCTGAAAGGGGGTTCCCAAAGAGGATGGATCTAGACTGTTCTCAGTGGTAGCAGATGACAGAACAAGAAGCAATGGTCTCAAGTTGCAGTGGGGTACGTCTAGGTTGGATATTAGGAGACACTGTTTCCCTAGGAGGGTGGTAAAGCACTGGAATGGGTTACTGAGGGAGGTGATGGAATCTCCATCCGTAGAGATTTTTAAAGCCCGGCTTGACAAAGCCCTGGCTGGGATGATTTAGTTGGTGTTGGTCCTGCTTTGAGCAGGGGATTGGACTAGATGATCTCCTGAGGTCTCTTCCAACCCTAATATTCTATGATCTATCTAACTGCAGAACCTGAAAAAATTCCAACGTCATTGGGAGTTTCACCTAAGTAAGGGCTCCAATATCAGTTCCTTATCTGTTAAAAAAGGGGAAGAAGGGGTAGTAGTACTTCCCTATTTCACAGAGGTGCTGCGAGGATGGATACATTTAAAGACTGTAAGGCAATTACTATGGTGATGGGGGCCACATGAGTAATAGAAAGACTGACTTAGGACCAGGTCAGAGGTCATGAGATCAGGTCACTTTACTCAACTCAGCATGACAATATCACATAATTAGTGGTAGTGTAATGGCCAAATTCAAATTTAGATAATCGTATTCTGTCTTCCTAAAATTTCTTCTATATTTTCAGCTGATTGTGTGAGAAAGCCTGGTTCCACTGAAGTCAATAATAGCTTTGACATTGACTTAATTGGGGCTAGGATTTTACACATTGTTCTTTCTAGGAATATTTATATTTGTCAATTTTTAACTGTTTTCATACTTCTCTACCCAAAAGTACTTAATACCATAATCTAGTGTATTAAGACGTGTGTTTACCTTTAAACATTTAATTAAAGCAAATGTTGTAAAATACTACATTTTTATCAAGCTGCTTACACTTTACTTTTTCTTTGATTATCATTATTTGTATTACAATACTGGTTAGAGACCCAGTCTGAAACTGGACACCCACTGTGCCTCATGCTGAATAAATATACAGTAAGAAACAGTTCCTTCAAAAAAGACCTTACAAACTAAGGGCTTGTCTACATTTAAAATGCTACAGCGGCACCATAGTGCAGCTGCACTTCAATGTAGGTAGCACCTACACTGACTGGAGGAATTCTCCCATCAGTGCACGTAATCCACTTCACTGAAAGGTGATAGCTAGGTCCTCCGTTGACCTAGTGCTGCCTACATGGGGACTTAGATCAGCTTGACTATGCCACTCAGGGATGTGAATTTATAATATCCAAATGATGCAGTTATGCCAACATAATTTTCTATTGTAGACTAGGCGTAAGTAGGTAATACAGACAAAGGGATAGAACACAAAAGAACAATGAACAGAGTGATGGTTGGAAAATATTATGTTAATTCCGCATATTATTAGTGCTTTTGTTATTGTTTATCACAGCAGAATTAGAAGAGAAGATTAAACAGTTTGTAAAAGATTTCAACTACAAATCAATTTTCTTAAAATAATTGGTGCTTTTACAGTATGATATACCAATGATAATGGAATATGTTTTTTAAGTAGGACCTAATTTCATTTCTTACCTGTAATCCTTCTTTAAAGTTTGCATTAGGTTGCCACAGCATTCCAGATATTGCTTATCTATGTGAGGATACAGGCAAGACCTCAGTGTCAGTTCAAATGTCTGGCATGTCACTGATTCAGAGGATCTATCCACGCAAACATCACCACCAGTAAATTTCTCATGAAAGTCACTTTGCTCCAAATACAGCCTTCAAAATTTAAAAAAAAAAAAACATTGCTTAGCTGGAAAGGAATTGATCCATATACCACCTAACAGAATGTGTCATATATTTAAAACTTTGTGGTCTCATTTAGCTTTCTGCTTAAAAAAAAAAGGCATTGAAAAAGTAGTAAAAAGTTCATTCCAGTACTGGTAACTCAATGGATATTAGTGCCTTAACTCAGACAAGCCCATTATTTTGAGTGACTATTCATACAACCTTTGTATAACAAGGTAGAAGAGTACTAGTTTGGATGATGTGCTATACCACCTAATCACTCACTGTGTTTATGCCAGTTCTTGTTGTAGTTCTGAGAAGCAATACCAGTATAAATACTGTAGACCTCAATAAATAAGAAAAAAATATTTGTTTTATATGATCTTTTAGGGCTAGACTGTGATGTAAGGTCTAAACAAGGGGTTATCAGTTTTCATATATTCCAAGCCAGAAAGGATCACTGTGGTTGTCTAGTCTGTCCTCCTGTATAACACGTCACAGAATTTCCCCAAAATAATTTCTACAGAATATATTTTAGAAAAACATCAACCTTGATTTAAAAATTGCCAGTAATGGAAAATCCACTCTGACCCTCAGTAAATTGTTCAACTGGTTAGTTATCATCACTTAAATATTTACACCTTATTTCCAGTCTAAATTTATCTAGCTTCAACTTTCAGCCACTGGATGCAGCTATATCTTTCTCTGCTAGACTGAAGAGTCCATTATCAAGTACTTGGTTCTCCCTGTAGGTACTCAGATGGTAATCAAGTCATCCCTTAACACTCTCTTTGTTAAGCCAAATAGATGGAGCTTCCTGAGTCTACCATTACTAAAGCATGTTTTCTAATCCTTTAATCATTCTTGGGGCTCTTTTCTGAACACACTTCAATTTATCAACATCCTTCTTGAATTGTGAACACCAGAACTGGACACAGCATTCCAGCAGAAGTTGCAAAAGTGCCAAATATAGATTTGGGTAGCCTGCGTATGGCTATAAGAGGGGGATCTTACTTCAATGCACAGTCACATAGCTCAACTCATAATCTCTCTCTTAATGAGATAAGACAAACCTTGGAAGTCAGGAGAACTCCAGCCCTAGGTAGGGGTAGAAATACGTTACTGGAGCCAACTATTGGATCTCTAGAAGACAGGTAATAACATGTGTTGGGGGGCGGGAAGAAAACACAGCCACTCTCCCTCCCAACCCTCACCAGAAGGTGGGTGTTTCCTTGCTCCATATGGTGTCCTCCAGTGGAGGACATGGGTCACTGGGACGACCGGAGAGAATCATAGATTATTAGGGTTGGAAGGGACCTCAAGAGATCATCTAGTCCAACCCCCTGCTCAAAGCAGGACCAATCCCCAAATCCTTAAATGGCCCCCTCAAGGATTGAACTCACAACCCTGGGTTTAGCAGGCCAATGCTCAAACCACTGAGCTATCCCTCTCCCCACAAGGGGGAGCCCAATGTGTCTTTCTTCTCTTCCCTTTCCCACCACCCTGCTACAGCAGCTCTAGCAGCAACCTGGGGTTCCTAATGAATCACATGCTGCTGCCTGCTGTTGTGGCAGCAATGGCAGCTTGGCCTTAAAATTTTCCTGTCCAATTATTACTTTGGCACACTGTCAACAACATTTCCCAGAGAAACTAGTAAGAGAAGGTAAATGGCAATTTGTAACAGTATATATCTCAGCAAAAGCTGGACAGAATTTAATCGGACAAAGAAAAGGTGCTCTGGTAGCCTGAAGGCTTTCCCCCACTGAATACCCAAGGCCAATTGCAAACAACAAAGGGATAAGAGTCTCAAAAATAAGATTGCAAAAAAAATTTTTTAGAATGAAAAGTGTTAGGCAACTTAAATATAGTGGTCACTACTAAGGGCTGCTCTACACTAGAAAATTAGATCAACCCATCTCCTTCCCTATTTAGGCAGTGCTAGGCTCACCGAAGAATTCCAGACTCTTGAGGTGGTGGATTAACTACGCCAAAGGGAGACCCCTTCCCATTGGCATAGGTAGTGTCTGTTGTGCTGAAGTGCTACAGTAGTGCACTAACTCACCTTATAATATTAATACTGTTGGAAAATCTTTGGGTCAGACATTTAACACTTAGGGTATGTCTATATGTACAGAACTGCAGTGGCTTAGCTGTACTGATACACCTGCGCCGCTGCAGTGTGTCTGGTGAAGACACTCTACGCCGACAGGAGAGAGCTCTCCTGTCAGCATAAAAAAACCCACCTCTGCAAGTAGCATAAACTATGTCAATGGGAGAAGCTCTCCCACCGACACAATGCTGTGCACACGAACACTTATGTTGCTGTAACCTATGTCACTCAGGGGTGGAATATTCACATCCCTGCGCAACATGAATTTTGCAGACATAGGCTATAGTGTCGACATAGCATTAGTAAGCCAAAGCCAATTAGTTTATCAAAGCAGGGTAAAAATCATCATTACAATACAGCAAAAGCTATCAACAACAGGTAAAATCATTGTAGTGCAAGTCTGGTTTCCACCACTTCAGAGCAGAGATTGTCTTGATTGACAAAAGGACTGAGTTAACCAGCCTATCAACTTTTAAGAGAATATTCTCATCCACTGAGAGAGATTATGTACACAGGTCAACTATTAATTACAATATTCTTATAATACATTGTATTACCTGTTAAACTGTAAGGTTAACTTCACAATGAAGGCTTTTAAATACAACCAAGAACTAAAGGCACCATTGTTACATTAGAACTCTTTTTGAGAAGCCGGAACACCGATCTACCTATTGGTACGCAAGAGAAATAAATAGCTAACATTCTCACCACTAATTATTACGACCCATGTAAGACTGTTAAAATCAATGTGTTGCTGCTCTGCTAGTTTCCTCACATTACCCTATCACAAAGGAACAATTATTTTTGTGGCAATTAACCTTTTTCCTGAAATGTTTGTTTTAAACTACTGTAAGTACCACAGTAGAATTTTGCAAGATACATCTTTGTGATGATCAGCCAAAGAGAAACATGTTGATTCAAATGAAAGACATTTTACATAATGTGCCACGCATACACATTAAAAATATTACATTTTGCTACAGCATTTGTTCTATCATAATTCATTTGAGAAATTATATCTAATTTTTTGTAATAAAATTTTCTATGCTAGAGACAGTTCCTATTTTCTATACTAAAAACATTTAAGTCCTGCTAGATGTAGCAGGCATATACAGAACTGTTCTTGAATACTCATTTTAATAATTTATATTTTTAATGAATCTTTGGCCAGTCATAAGCTGCCTGGGACAATGCTTAGCCAGTTCCCCTTTAGGCTTGTTCCTGAGCTTGTCTGTTTTAAGCAGCAAGAGCAAAAGTTTATGCCTTGTGGCTTCTGACAACACAGTGGTGACATTGGTATCTTTCAGGTGTTCAATTACCTAGCAAAGTTAATAGCCAGCAATGGATCATGAACATCATCCAGTTCTAAGTGTCTCTCTGCTATAGACTGCATCTTTATCAAACTCTGCTTTGTAGCTTGTTGTTCTGTAATAATATCTGGAACAGATTCTTCCCCATGCCGCAGACGGGACTGCACAGACTCCAGAAATAGTGTGTACAAACTCTTTCGTTCTGCATCTGAAGTGCATAGTAAAATATATGGTAAATATTATTCTAAGAAACAGTGTTGATTACAGGTCTGTCGCCTCTTATGCGCATTTAACATGCGCGATTTCAGATTTACGCGGTCGGCAAAAACAAAACAAAAAAAAAGAAAAACAATTTTAATACTGTACCTGTAGTGCAGGCGATTCTGCCCGCCATTCAACTCAACGTAATTTTGACTATATGAGGTTTTCGCTTTACGCACTAACCGCGGAATGGAACCCCCGCATAAGACAAGACTTGCCTGTATACTAGAAAAACTAAGTTAAGGAGATTAACATAAACCCAGTTTTGCTTGCTATATTTCCATATGCAGCATCAACAGTATCTAAGCTGTGATTCACAAGGTACATAAGCACATATCTAACTTTAAATATTTATATTAATAGGCCTATTTATATGCTTAATGTTGGGTACATACTGAAATATCTTGCTAACTGAGACCTAAAATATGAAATTAATATTTTCAGAAATATTAAACCCTTAAAGACAGTGGATATAAAGTAACTGTCAGCCATTAATACAAAACTTGTTTTCAATGAGTTTATCCTCCCATGCCAAAAGGGATAACACAGATATAAAAAGTGGTCGCAAAACAGTTCAAAGCCAGCTCACTCTACATTTAAATAGAAAGGGACTTGTATAACCTACAAATAGCTAATTTATATTGACCCATGTGAAGACAACAGACATCACAGCTCCCACTACTGTCCTTTGTGTATCATAATTCATGCTGGTTACTCCAAATATTCAGCATGCTTATAGTTGTATCAATCTCTTTGGGCAGATCACCAACAGGCTTTCCTCAAATCAGGAATCCTATTTATTACCTATCATCCCTAAACCAATGAACTACTCGGTAATGGGAACCAACTGATTAATCACATAATATGAAAATAGTTTTATGGTTTGAATAAAGATCTTAAATAGTACAAACTAACAAGAGAGAATATAAAATATTTAAGAGCAACTTAAAACTGAGAAAAGCGAATAAATTCTGAATTAAGGTAAAAATTCAGTTCTTCTCACATTGTTGTGTGTGTTGCATGTGTCAGGGGTCTTGGAACAGAACCAGTTTCAAATCAGATGTGAAGTTACAAACCACACAGTGCAAGCATAACAAGGAGAGTTATATACTAAACAGTGGATTATAATGGAAACACTAATACACCCTAAATACACAAATGCTGTTAGATACAGAGAAGAATATTTTACACAACTTATTTTCACCTCTTGATGCAGCTTGCCGTGGAGAATCATCTTTGGATTGTAGGTTCTTCAACAATTGCATGGACTTTCCAGCCATGATGATTTGTTTTAGTACTGGTTTCAGAAAGGAGACCATTGTGTGCTGCCTACTTGAGGGAGCCTGATCACTGCCAGAGCTGGCACTGGCATTATCACTCATTTTCTCTTCATTCTCCATCTTTTCTGACACACTATATAATGTGTAGGTAGCATACCAAAAATCCCTGTGATTAACTGGGACATTTTTGTTTCTACAACGGAGAGAAAAAATCGTTACACTTTATCCTTTTAAAAAGATAAATCTTGCCTATTGAATAATAATATAAATCTTTCATTTACATTTCACCTTCTATTTGGAATGATTCCAACACACTATAGAAATGACAGAATCATAGAAATGTAGAAATGGAAGAGAGCTCGAGAAGTCACCAAGTCTAGCCCCTGCACTGAGGCAAGATGAAGTCAACCTACAGTCTAGACCATCCCTGACAGGTGTTTGTCCAACCTGTTCTTTAAAACCTCCAATGATGGGGATTCCACAACCTCACTTGGTAGCCTATTCTAGAGCTAAATGACCCTTATAATTAGAAAAGTTTTCCTAACAGCTAACCTAAATCTCTTGCTGCACATTAAGCTCATTACTTCTTGTCCTATATTCTGTAGACTTGGAGAACAACTGATAAGTCTTCTTTGTAAAAGCCCTTAACATATTTGAAGACTCATCAGGTCTCCACTCAGTCTTCTTTTCTGAAGACTAAACGTGCCAAGTTTTAAATCTTCCATCATGGAAGGGTTAGAAAACCTGGCCTATCATATTTGATACTCTCCTCTGGGCTCTCTCCAATTTGTCCACATCTTTCCTAAAGTATGACATCCAGAACTGAACACAATACTCCAGATGAGGCCTCACAAACACCAAGTAGAGCAGGACAATTAGCTTCTGAATCTTGCATACAACGCTCCTGTTCAGCCACTCCAGCATGTTATTAGCCTCTTCCGCAACAGTGTCATGTTGCTGACTCAGTCAATTTGTGATTCACTATAACTCCCAAATCCTTTTCAGCAGTACTACCACCTAGCCAATTACTCCCCATTTTGTATTTGGGCATTTGATTTTTTTCCTTTCTAAGTGAAGAACTTTGCAACTATCTTTATTGAATAACACACACAAAATAATCATTTAACCTATGACTGACACACAGCCATCTCTAGAATGATGGTAACTTTAACATTGCACAGAATCATTGCACAATAGATTATTAGAACAAGAAACATGAGACTACTTGTGACAGGGTGGATTAGTGTCCTGACACACCCATCCCAAGAAAGGAGCAGAACAGTAGTCCTTCAAGCAGCCTAGAGTAGCTGTAGGGGAAGCAGCCAATCAGGGCCCAGGAGGGCCATATAAATGGAGTAGCAGAGCCAGAGACAGTCGGTTCCTTCCTGGAGCTGGAGGAGTACATATAGTGCTCCTGGCCGGCCAAAGGGAACTGCAGCACCATAGACAGCTCAGAGCTGGCTCCTGAGCCTGAACTTAGATGAGCCCTGAGGTAAGGGTGAAGCTTTGGTGAAAGTGGGGCCATGGGGTAGTGGCCCTTGGAATTGAAGGCAGTTTTGCTAAAGGGACATGGTGGCACATGGCTGCTATTCTTAGGGTCCCTGGGCTGAGACCCAGAGTAGTGGGTGGGCCTGGGTCCCCTGCATAGGCCACTGGGGAACTGGCCTACAATCAGACAGTGATAAACCCCTAGAAGGGGAACTGAACTACTTAGTGGCCCAGCTGGAGAGCTGAGACCAAGACAGATCAAGAGGGCAAAACCATTGTCTCCAGAGAGAAAGCCCTGGTGGTATAGCCCAATACCAGGGCTCAAACTATTTAAAGATCAGAGACCCACCAGCCCAGAAGGGGTGCTTGTGTGAGATGGGTGCCATGCCCTTACACTACTATATACAACTGAAATCCAGGAGAAATGTAGGTAACCAGACCAAAACCTCAAACTGGAATTTATCCAGGAGGTTAATTATTCAAAGTGCCATGGATCTTTAATTACAAATGATTGATGCTTTTAGGTTAATTTAATAAATAAAATAGAAAAACCTACATCACTATGTATGAGTCTCCATACAAATAACTAAAGTGAAACTGAATACCACACAATGCACACGTCTGAAATACCTCAAAATTTAATACCCAACAGATGCACTACAATACTTTAATAGCTTCTGTTTTAGCACTTCCCAGTAAAAAAATAGGTAAAACAATTCTCCTGGGAAGTTAAATTTATAGATAAGGCTTCCTACTCAACTACTGTTAGTTAACTGATAAAAATAATCTAACTGTACATTAATGCCATCCCAAATAGGCGAGAGTCCTGTTTTAATTGAAAGTCTTAGACCCAAAGGAAAAGAAATACAATAGGTCACAACAACATTATTAAGGTAAAAGTTCTGGTCCCAGCAGTTAATCTTTTTCCACAGTAAACAAAATCTGTTTCCCCACAGGTCATTCAAAGTGCTTAGTTTTTTTAACCAATTGCTATTACTTGTTGAACAGCTAGAAAAAAGCTTGAGTAATATTACACAACGCAAAACAGCTTAATAGCTATAGACAGCTATAACACAAAATTTTAGTACTTCTGCATTTTTCTATTTTAAACTACTATACTGTAAAAAAGTGATCATGAAAATGTAATATGCAAACAGAACTAATTCTTCTAACTGATGCTGAAAGGAGTATGCAAATAACTCAAGACATTGTTTTATCTTATGTTTCTATTCCAAATAGCAATAGGTTTATATCACTATCTTGCCATGTATTAGGAAAAATCAATTTTATTTTATTATGGGTATATTAATTTAGGAAAATAATTAATTTAATTTTTTAAAAAACTGAATATGTGTGGTTTGATGGCCAACTTCATATTTTTAATTTTGCATTTTTCCAAATTAACTCATTTCTATACCATATCAACAACTACTGGGGTCATGGTCTCACTACCTCATGTTATTTCTCCCATGTAGACTAGAAATGGATAAAAAAAGTTGGATTTTTTAAAAAACAGATTTCTAGCTGTTTTATCAAATGAAATTATTGTCATGCCACCATCCAGTTTGTCTCTTCTTCAACAGCTATAATGTTTATGTAGGCCACAATGTTTTGACCTGTTCATCATCATCATCCATACCTCTGAATGATAAATTCCTTAGCAGGATCAAACAAGTTACCATGGACAATCCACTCATCCACTGTCTGCAAATATGGCCTTACTGTTTCAACCCAGAGAGAGAAGAGGAGGGATACCTGAAATGAAGAGTAAACACCAGTTGTTGTGGGATTTTATAAATGTTGGGCAAAATTACACAGACTATCTCAAATAAAATAGCTACTATACACTGCAGAGAAGCCAATCCAAAGAATTGTGCAAATATATATTTACAGTATGCACATGTACATAAATTTTTTTTTTTAAAACTTGACTGTCGCAACCTGATACGCAGTTATGGCTCTGTATGGCCAATTGTTGGTCCACGGCCATCTTGTCCTGTTAAAAGGACAAGGCAGCCTCCATCTTGGACCAGGTTCTTGTTGCATAGGAAAGGGCAGAGACCTAATCCTGCCCAGCAACACTAAAGTGCTGTGTGTACTTTCCTGCTTTTTTTTTTCTGTTGGGCCCGGTCGTCTGGAGGTCAGGCTAGTTCTGCCCAGCAACTCCAGAGTACTGTATGCAGAGACCTAATTCTGCCCAGATACCCCAGTGTGCTGTGTGCAAATCCTGCCGGCGTGGGGGGCAACAGCTCGAAGCCTGGAGGGAGGGGGAACCAGGGACCAATCAGATGTTGACACGAGTGAGTGAGACCCTTTCTATAAAACTAGGTTTCCCCCCAAAATCTTTGTGGAGTGTCCGCATGTCAGCTGAAGGGCCTGATCAACCTTTTGGCCAGGGTCTCCTCCCGGTATAGCTAGCTCGTAGTGTGGAGTATCCGCGTGTCAGCTGAAGGGCCTGATCAACCTTTCAGCCAGGGTCTCCTCCCGGTATAGCTAGCTAGTGTCGTCTCATTTTGGATTTGTTATCGCTTTGGATTTATCGTTTTGGATCCATTCTATCAGCTCGTCATGCTTCTGGTGTCTGCTCTGCTGGTCAGCTGCGCCTGGAGTGCGGTATTTGCTTTCTAATTTCTGACAGTTTACTTACTTAGCTTCCTCTTTTTTTCCCCCTTCCTAACTCGGTACCAAGTGTGTATACAGTATATGAGAGTTGAATTATTGAGCTCATAATTGCACAGTTGTTTAGTTTGTATAGTTGTTCTGGGTTTTAGTAGATAGTTAATTGTAGACTGTTTTAAGTTGTGTGAGTTACTGCTCTGTCTTTGTCTGGAGTGTTTGGTGCTAGGTGCTGTCTCCACCTGAGGATTAGCTGACCAAGGGGTTTCTGTCCCCGCGGTCTGTGTGAGTGGAACCTGCACAATCGCAGCCGCACCACACTCTGGGTAAAACCCTTAGTGTGAAAGCAAGGGCGGTTGAGGCAGTGGCCTGTGGGTCTCTTTTCTGTGTTGCACCGGGCACCGCTCTGACGCACCCGATTTCCTCCTTGTGTAATTGGTGTGTCTGCCTACTCAGTGTGAAGCAGTGAGCAGTATAGAGTTGTATTGTTAATGATTTTTGGGTGTGTTTATATTGTTTAATAACATCCCAGCTAAAAAATTGCCTCTCTCCCTTGGCCCAAGTTGTAACTTTCCCCCAAATAAACGCAGCCACTTGGCTTTAAACTTAATTCTGGTCCAGCCTGATTTTCCTCTCCCAATATAAAGCTGATCGAACCGCAATCGGTTTCGGACATTGACCAGGAATTATGTTGAACTAAAAGCAATGTTGTGCAGTTAGTTAAATGTAAGCAGACCCCTGCAACCTTCTCCACACTGCTTTCTCAATGCCCTTCAGTCCTAACCAGCAACCTTCATTATTTCCAGTCCTAAGTCTCTTTTGAGCACAAAGTGCCAGCCATAGCAGATTGTGTGGTTTATAATGTAGATAACTGGAGAATTAGGATGAGACCATAACATGTACTTCATTTGTGACCTAACAGACTTATAAATCAATTCTTCAGTGGTAAAAAGCTTCACATAAAAACTTGTTAAACAATATTTTAGTTACTGTGTTTCATAATAAAGTAAAAAGTTAGATTTGACATACTGTTTGCTCAGATGCTTCTCCAACGTTGTCATATTCAAGAATAGCTTTGTAGAGTGTATTAAGCAAATGAGATGCTCTTACAACATTTCGAGTGTCAGGTGGTACTTGTGGTACTTCTGCTATCCCTGTGCTGAAAACTTTGTGAAGTACCTTAAGCTGTGCCAGTCGAGGTGACAACTTATCTACTACTATTGAAAGAGTGACTGTTTTGTCTGCAAAACCAAAAATATACAAAGATACCATTTTAGCAAGTTTATATATTTTTTAAATATTGTATAGTATTTTATACAACAATTTTCATAGTTTAAACTTATTTGTACAACAGTATATTATTCTCACATTTTCCTATTATAAATTAAATATCCCCTATACTGTACCTTTGTTGATTATGCATTTCTCAATTTCCGTAAGCTCTTCTTTGAAACTAATGAAGTACTTGTACAAGGCCCACATAAAAGCTTGGTAGGTTCTAAATGGGGGTTCTGTAGTTTTCTTGGGAGTGGAAATGGTTCCAGGTATTACACTTTCTGAGCTGTGCCCCATCACTTCATCAATGAACTTCTGCAGCCTAAACACAACTTGTCCATATGCTGCTATCTGCTCCAACACTGATCTTAAGCAGTTCTACAAAATAAGGTTTTCCAGAATTATCTCATGAATATTAATCCTTTTACACAACCAGAAATCACAAGAAATATAAAAGGTAAAATGAAAGTGACTGTTGAATTTAAGAGATAAACATAACATAATTTCACCATCTCTTATGGCATCTGCCCACTCAGTTTTGTTTTATTAAATCCAAATATGTGTTGCTTAAGTTAAAAACAGATGTGGAAGCATTATTATTTTTCCACAGGAAGTTTAGTTTCCTATCCCCCAAATATTCAAGCCCTCTAAATACAGGCATATTAAATTATGATCTGAATAAAATCAACTCAGGTTGATCAAATAACTTACATGGGTCAAATGAGTTACAATAATGTCATTTCTCACAGTCACCTTTCCCTCATTCAGCTGAAATATAAAGAGCTTTTTCACCCCTGAAAGAAGCCTGGAAAGCAAGAAAAGGTGAGCATTCTTAAAAACAAATTCATCATAATTATATGGATTAGAAAATATATATGTCAAATCATTAAGAGGAAAATTTAGTCTTGCTTATCTGAAAATTTCCTTTCTTAGGGTAGGTCTACACTTTTGAGCTGGATGTGTGATTTCCAGCTCCAGCAGACAAACGCATGTTAGCTCTGATCAAATTAGTGTGCTAAAAACAGAATATAGTTGCAGTGGTATGAGCAGCCCGAAGTCCATGTCTAGCATCTTGAATGGGATCATCCTAAGGGCAGCTAACCCTTCTCGCTGCTCATACCAGTGTGGCTACACACTATTTTTAATGTGATAGTTCAGTCAGAGCTAGCATGGGTATGTCTCCTCAAGCTGGGACTCATCCCCCACTCAAAGTGTAGACATACCCTTAGAGTCAGAGTTTAAGGCAAGAGGGAAACACCAGATCATCCAGTCTTAACTCCTGTAAAATCACAGGCCACTAAACACTACCCAGCCTCTGCCAAGCTCAAGAACCAGAATTAGACCAAAGTACTATAGCCTTCAGGAAACAACAATTGTGTGCCACAAATAGAGAACAGGATAGACCAAGGTGCCCCAATAACTGAGGCTCTTGCACTGGCAAAGAAATGATGTAGTGATACAAGTCCAGAGGAGCCTAGCAAGTGACCCATGTTGCAAAGGAAGGTGAAAACCCTCCCCGCAGTGTCCCTCCCTATCTACTCTGGGGGGAAATCCCTTTCTGATCCCACATATAGTGATCAGTTAGACCCTGAGCATGTGAGCCACACCCACCAGCCAGGCACCCTAAGAAAGAGAATTCCCCATACCACCTCAGGGCATCAGTCCCCGTCCCCCCCCCAATCCAGTGTTCCATCTCCAGCAATGGACATTTTTCTTCGAAGTAATAAGATCCACAGATTCTTTCAATGGTACTTCCGCCTGCTTGCAGTCTGGGAACAGAACTAGACCTGTCAGTCACTGGCAGCATGGGAATACCCAAGTATACTTTGAGGAAAAAACAGAACATTTTAAATTCCACATAATGAAAACAAACCCAAATCCTTGGATGACAATTTCCATCTCTAATCTGGATGATCCATTTGTCTCCACGGTCAGCCAGATCTGTGAATCATATTATATTCTCAAAAAAAGGATATTTTCAGCTAAGCAAGGGTAAATTTTCCTGTTCTTCTTCATGCTAAAATCCACAGATACGTTACAATCGGATTTTCATAGCAGTGTTCTTCCAGAATGGAAAGTAGGACCATCCTTTAAATATGGACATCCAAAACTAGGTAGATAATACATAAATATCTCCTCCGCCTTCTCTTGGGCACTAGGGTATATAGAAGACTTGGCCAAAAGGAAATAAATGGCACTGGCCAAGATTCAATGACCAATAAGCAGACTCTGGTGAACTAATGGCTGTCCAGCAGATCTCAATGCAGGAGAAATAACTACTTTGCCTTGAGATTGCCAATGCTCCTAAAGACAGGACTTTGATGCTCAACAAAAGGAGGAATATTTCTTGAACTTACCTAGGGAATGACAATTTGAGGACTACTTGGCTAAATTAAAAGTACAATACTGTTCTCATTAGAGAAATCTACTAACTTCAAATAAAATAAAGCCCCATCTGATTGGAGATTATAACCTGAAACCAGGTTACATTTTGATTGGGAAAACTGAGGAACCTTCTGGCATCATAAAATGAATGACAGAAAAGGTTCTGCCCCCAAGTTGCAAGCATGTTGAAGCACCACTGTAAGAGACCTGTGGACCTTATTACAAAGAATGGGACATCACGTTAAATTTTTGTCTTAACAAGTATAATGTTGGGAATTACTTTCTGTAAGACTTAAAATTCTAAAATTCATTTAAGATAACTTACATTATAATACATAAATATTTATAAATTGGATTTCCAGCCTGACAACTGAGTCCCTAACAACAATTATAGCAAAAAAATTGAATTACAAATCATTAAAACATCCTCAAATCCTGTCAGTGGCAAACCTATAGGATAAGAAAAAACCTGGACAAAAAAACCTCTTCAACTTCTCAACAAACCCACGTCTGATATCAAGTATCAGAGAGGTAGCCGTGTTAGTCTGGATCTGTAAAAAGCAACAAAGACTCCTGTGGCACCTTATAGACTAACAGACGTATTGGAGCATAAGCTTTCATGGGTGAATACCTACTTCGTCAGATGCAATACCACATCTGGTAGATTGTTAAAGGAAGAAAGTTTCAAAGATGTGGCCCCTCCAGTGCACATCACAATGTCAGCCATATCTTTAGCATTTAACATCAAGAACCGATGGATTGTTACTGCTGTGTTAAGACACCGCATAAGAGGGGCAAACCCTCAGCTGGCCATATAAAGTTTACTAAATTGTAACCTATATCTTAAATTGCACTTGGAAGCCAACCAAGTTCTGAAGCAGCAACTAGTCATACTCAAGAGATGCCAGCATTTTTTATTAGCTGAAACTTCCAGTACCTTTAAAAGGTGGCTCTCAGTAGAGCGTAATGTAGAAATCTAGCATTGATACTGAAAAGGGGTGGACCACTGTGACAATGTAAACATCAGAGAAAAATGGTTGCAACCACTAGGCCAGCTTTGGATGAATAGAGGGCATGGTAGCATGACTATGTGGCACTACTGTCACCTGGCAATCAGAGAGCAATAATGGGTCCATTGTGACCCAGAGACTGTAAACGATTTTGCTGAAGATCAGAAATACATTTCAACAGAACAGAGAGTCATGGTCTCAGCTCTTTCTTTTAGAGGTTTCCTCCTACCTCTCAACTGAATTGAGCTTAAAAGTATTTTTAATAGTAAGAAAAATAAAATGACTGACTTTTTACTCAACAAATCTGCTCATTGTGCATTGAGTCCTTTCACTTTCAGTGACAAAACTAAGTTTTTTGTACTGCACAGGCAATACAGTTATGAAAGAGAGAGCTGTCTTATTTTCTGGCTTGTGCATTAAAACTATTAAGAATGTTGCAATTACAGAATCTTCACTACTGGTGATGGTGCACAGATTAGAAAGAAAGGACACATCGATATTTCTTTTCCGACACTGAAAGCCAACTGCAAATCTGTCTCCTAGGACCAATAACACTATGATGCAAGATTCTTTTATCATTTTAATATTAAATGAATTTCATATACAAATATTTCAGGGATTCCTGCTTACCAGAGAGTTTCCCGGATAATCTGTGTTTCAGTTACAAGAGTTCTTTCTTCTGGCATATATAAGGGATCACTGCTGTACAAGTGTTGGTCCCTAAAAGAAGAAAAATTAAAAAAAACTGAAATCACAGCTGAAGCGTTTATAAATAAGAATCAAGCAATAATCTTAAGGCTCATTTCTCCCCTAATTTACACCTTTGACTTCAAAGACTTCCATGAAGCTCTACAGGCTGTAAACAAGAACAGAGTTTGACTCTAAACCTTTTTAAAGGCAAAAAAAATATGAAAAGCCACCAAAATATTATCCAGTCAAAGCCCAACAACCATTAACTAGCAAATATTTGAAATTAGTTTTAGTATTCCAACTCTCAAATGTTTAATTACTTAATATCCAATAACATACACAGTAATGTGATGAATCCACTTTTTTGACTCAATGATTATCAAATAGAACATGTAGCTGTTTTAAATACATTAAAGTCAAGAGTAAACATAAATCTGGATCACAAATAACCCCTAAATCCCACCCCACCTCAAAGTAACACATGCCATCTCGAAAACTTGAAGGAATTTCCATTCCTTTCGCACCTCTAAATATGAACACAAGCTCATAGGAAAAAGTTCTACAATTATTCATAGACCTTCCATGATTTCTTTATTGGTAGATTAAAAGATTTTAGTGTAGTATGTTAGGATTACTGAAGTTTTTAGTATTTTAATTCATTTTTATCACTGATAGTACTAGTTATTTATACAATTTCTTAGCTCAAAACTCAATCAAGCCAAATATGTTCACTGACAGTGAATGTGTGCACAAACCAAATCGCAATTTGGTATTGCCCTACACATGCTAAATTTGTCCAAACTGAGATTTGGAATTTGTGATGGACACAACAGCACTTGCTTTGTTTTAAATTCTGACATGGGGAAGGACAGTAAAACACAAGACATTTTATGCTTTTTTACTGGGGTGGGAGAACTTCGACTGTTCAGCACAATAAGCAAAAATTAAAATTATACTGGCTCATTTTGTTCAATTTCCACTTACTTAGTTTGCAATATATAAATATATTTTAAACTAAATCAGTAACAAATGCTAACTACATATTTTGGAAGAGCACACACATTTTACACTTTAACAGTATCACAGCTTAATGTAAATCATTAATAGTTCATTAAACCATTATATGGCTTTATTTAATATCAGCAGTGAACATGTAAGTGATCTTTTTTTCTTACCAGACAGCAGCTAAATTGGAATGTAGGTGAAAACTGTGAGAAAAACGAGGAGCTCTTCCTGTCCAATATTGAGGAACCACATGCTGTTCCAGCCAGCTGCGCGCATCAGGCTCACCCACTGGTAAGACATTTGATAGTCAGTGAAGGATTTTCATTTATGTGGAGAAGGCTTATAAGAGACAAAAAGAAGTCTCACCAATAAGCATCCCAACAATGAATTAGCTTCAGGATATAGCTGCATTCAATTAACTGGCTAATTACGCCTGTCTGTTTGCACTTTATTGCATGTACAATCATGGTGATTGCATGTATAAGTTAGTTTACACACACAGGTGCCTGACCTTTTGAAAAATCAGGCCCTAAAAATAAGATAGAGATATATTAATATTTATATATCTTTCCATCTTAAGGAAATGTACTTTATTTTAGACATTTGTTGAAACAATACATACAAAACCTATATTAAAGGTAACTTAAAAAAGTAAGGTGCCAAATACCAGTAAGCTCACCCTATAGTCAGGGTGTCCCTAATACTAGGCACTCAGTACATTACCTAAAATTTTTTTCTCCTAGTTCTAACCCCCATGACACCTAGCCTCACAGATAACCAGCTTCTAATCTAGGTGCAATATCCTACTGTGCGCTCTCCTATAATTTCACAGCTGTCAGGGAAACTGACTGAAACCAATCTGAAGGGGAGCCATTAGTGTCACATTTATTACAAGCGTTTTCATTCACTGAATTATACTATACCCAAGCACACACAAATGTTTTTCTTAATACCTGCTTTTATTTCAGTGTTAACATTTAATAACACAAGCTTTGTATTATGTCTAGATATATTTAAGTTGTGTTTATCTGATGTACAATTATCCCTAGAGCAGCATCGGTGTGCATACTCCCATAGGAATAAATGGAAGTCTTTCCATTGACTTTAATGGAAATTAGATCAAACCTTCATTACATACAAATGAGGCACTACCATTTTACTCTGTTAAAGAGTAACTATAATACATAACCAAACTCACAACCTTAACTATAGAGACAATACCAGAGTACTTTAATATAGAACAATAACTATGGAAGAGTTAGGTTGCTACATATGAGTGAGAATCATTTATTAGAAATCCATTTGTTATGAGATCCCTCTATGAAGAGAATTTTGAATAACCAACCTTTCCATGTGACCTGAGACACAGTTTTCTTATTTTGGTCTTGTTCTTCTTGTGGTGTCCTGTCTACTTGAATGCCAGAATCTTCCCTGCTCAGAGGTTGTTGAGCATCCTCCCCCTCTTCACTTTCTTCAGACCAATCCTGTCAAATATGACAAGACCAAGTAAATTTTTAGTGCAATGTACATGAGGGAAGGAAGTATACTCAGTCCTTCTTGGCAGGGAAAGTCAGTGTAACATGTCTACTTTGTTTTCTTCTAAAAAAAAAAAAAAGCCATGAGGGAAACTAAAAGGAACCCTGAAAATCATTTGATTTTTCCCCCCGAATTTTTCTTTCAATAAATATTGTCTGTAAGAACACAGTCAGTCACTTTTAAGATATTACTTACTGGTGTGTCTATGTCAGGACCAAAATAAATTTCTTCACCTTCCATCAAGTACTTTCCCCAGTCAAATTCTTCTTCCTTTTCTAAAAGGAATACAAATGAGACTCAATATTTTTGTGCTTATTTCCAACTTCCTCTCTAACAAGACTTGGAAATGTTTCTAAAGGTGCAGACTGACAAGAGATACTCTCTTCCATTCAAAACTGTCACTTTATTTAGCAATGATATAAAATTTTCACTGAAGATTTTAGTAGTCTGATGAATTATCTTCCTGTTTCTTTCTCTACCTATATACATTTCTTCTGAAGTGCTTCTCTGATTCTGAGTTTTAGACTCACACAAATTTGCAATATGGTGTACTGTCATCTCATTTGCCTGATTTCACTTCTTCCTGCATCATGTCATATCTATTTTAGGCCTCAATCCTGCAAAAGACTTGCAAGAGTGCGTATCTTTACACACTGTGAGTAATCCCATTTGCTTCAATGGAACCACTCCCAGTGCATAAAAATGGTCTACATTCCAAAGAAAAACCTGCAGCACTGAGTGTCAGAGCCTGGGTGAACTGACTTGGGCTGATGGGGCTTGGGGATAGACATTCCCGCTTTGGCTGGAGTTCGGGTTCTGAAACCTGGTGAGGGTCTCAGAACCCAGGCACCAGTCTGAGTCAGAATGTCTGCACTGCTATTTTTAAGTACCACTAGCCCAAATGACCTGGGCTCTGTGACACAGTGCCATGGGTTTTTCTTTGGTGCGTAGACTTACCAAAAGTAACACATGGACAAGTCTTTGCAGGATCAGGAACCCAGACTGTAAATTACTGAGAGCAGGGAACTTGTCTTTCCTTCTGTGTAAAAGAATATGTACAACCACAGTGCTATAGATAAATATTTTTAAATAAAATAATAAATCACACAAACAATATAAAATAATATACTATAATCCGGTAGGAAGGTTACTCACCTGTAACTGGAATTTTCTGAGATAACCTCTGCATGTTCACACTTTTGGGATGAGCTGACAATGCAGTCCAAGTTGCGTCACCAGTGCATTCCAAGAGTGGAAATGTGCAGAGGCCACTCTAAAAAGAATTTTAAGATACAAGGCTTCTTCCCCCCCCCCGCCCAGTTTCTAGACTAAAATGTTGTTTCAAACCATTTTTTTTAATGGCTATTTTTCAGCATTGCAAATGAATACCACAAGGATGTGGGGTATCCCAAACACATTTTTCTCAGGTGTTCCATTCTTCTCATCCTTTTATTCTCTATCCATTGGGGACTGTCAATTTAGCACCATTTGTTTGTAATCAGAAACAAAGGGAAATTGTACGATACACCTCTACCTCGATATAACGCTGTCCTTGGGAGCCAAAAAATCTTACCTCTTTATAGGTGAAACCACATTATATCAAACTTGCTTTGATCCACCGGAGTGCGCAGCACCCCCCCCCGTGCACTGCTTTACCGTGTTATATCCGAATTTGTGTTATATTGGGTCGCGTTATATCGGGGCAGAGGTGTACTACTACAAAACCAGGAGACTACGTAAAATTAACTCTTGGTAAGTTAAGGTGGATAACTAGATGTTGCCAGGTTAAAACTGGTTAGAACAGAAAAGCAATATTTTTAATTTAAAATGAAAAGATTACAGAAATAACCAAACTCCATTATGTCAAGTTACTGCATAACTTTCCTATGTGAAATTACATGCGAAGTTACTAGTTTTAGATACACTTTATTTTTGTTTTTGGCTCAGTTCGGTGTAATGAAATGGTCAGGATAGACACTGTTAGAAAGTGAAGTCCTTTATTTACTCACGCAGCAGACACAGCAGTAATGCAAACTTCCTCCAGGCTTACCAATATGCATCAAACCTCACGTGGTGGTTCCACAAGTGGCATAATATTTCACTCACTGGCCCCTCTGCTGAGAGGGTATTAACTGTGACAGTCATTTAACACTTGTTCCCACTTACGGGAACAGAACAGAGCTCACAGGCTCATTTAAACACAACACACCAAATGGCCCTCAGATAGCAACCAACGGGGGTGGATTTGAATGAGCAACCCGGATGAGAAAGTCATAACATTAATCTTTTCCCCCACCCACAAACTTTCTAGTTTCCAGTGTGTCTTAGATGTATAGGTTAATTAGATACAAGATTAAAAACCCACAAAAGATAACCAGTAGAGGATTAAGACATGATGTTATAAGACTGCAAAGGGGAAAAAAAGTCCTATCAGATTGTCACTTGTCTGTGTGTTTTTCATTTCAAATATAAAGATCTTGTAACCTACCCACTTCTTTATCTCTTGGCTTTTCCACATAGTTGGTGTTGGAAGGAGAATCGGACAAGCACAGTAGGAGAGATAGTATGGCGTAATGAGCATCTGTCTTTAAAGATACACAAAAGAAAAAAATCAATAAATGGAATAAAATGGTTTAAAAGACTTTAGGAAATGAACAGACTAGAATGTTGTATTCCAGAGTGTGTAGTATTAGCCCTCTCAGCTCATCTCAAGTAACGGATATCCTAATTTACTTATTTTTTTCCCAATACAAACCGAAAATAGTCATCTAAAATTCTTGTTTAAATTATGTGAAACGTGACAAATTAAAGCACGTCAACTAAAAGTCTACATGAGGGTTTAAGGACTCCTCATCCATTTACTCTAAATGACTTCTGCAAAGTCATTTATTCTATACAGCCAACGGTTACAGTTATGCAGGACTATTAACAGGTCACTCACCCTTCGTGAATGGAACCATTTAATGATTCTGACATCTACATATTTTGACCTTTTTATTTTAAAAAAATACCTTTTAAAAGCTGTTTCAGGGCTAGAAGGAAACCATGCACTTCTATTAAAATCATAAAGTTTATGGCCAGAGGATACCACTGGACCATTTAGTTTGACCTCCTATGTATCACAGGCCACGAGCACCACCCAGATATCTGCACAATAAACCCAACAACTAAAATTAGACCTAAATACTATAACCCTCAGGAGACTAAACTATTGCGTGCCACAGGCAAAGAATAGGAGGGAAAAAATAATATAATCAAATTAGTAGAAAAGCAGTCTGGCACTCATCAGGCTGTACTACAATATCATAGCCCTTTTTAAGGCTAACACCATTCTCCTTACAAGGATCTGCCAAAGTACTTTATTTACAGAATCATCTTTGAGACGGACAAGTTCCACAGAGCCAGGCAGCAAGACACCCAAGTTCACTCATCAACAAGAGCAACTGCTAAAGGTCACCGCAATTACCTTGTACAACACTGCTGAGTGCTAAATACAACCTGACATTTCTGAGCATGTAGACTGGCTCACACTTTAATCACAAAAAACAACATAGCTAAAAGTAGATATACGTTGAAAATCTCGGGGGGGGGGGGGGAAGGAGTATAGCAATCCAGGATGCATTTGCATTGCTACTGTATAGTCACAGTTCAGTTAAATTAGAAATGAAGTTAAGGTTCTAAGCACAGGCATTAGGAAAAGAACACACAGCCCTACTAAGTAGCATGACATCATAGAGAGTGCCTCTACCCAGCTCAGGGGCCTGCATTTCACAACAGCAGCAGCTTTCAGTCTTCAAAGGTCAACTAGAACAGGTTCAGAACAACCACACTGGAACCAAAGTGACATGGTCCAAGTGAGAGCACAGAGTTTTAATCCATCAGAAGCCTTAAACGCAACACAGTTTTCCAACTGAAAACTATGAAATCCTATTTTCTTAAGATGACCAGCTAGATTCCCCCGTCCTATCAAAAATGTTAATGCAACACAGAATGTGGAGCTTTATGCCTCTTATCTGCAATGTTAATGATATAATTTAAGCCATGAAAAGTGCACCCAGAGACCAGGGTGATGGATGCCCAATAAATACATATTTTAATAATAGGAAGATGGTAGGTTATAATTTAAAAAATCAGCTCACAGAGTAGCAATCATGTAGTTTAGGCCTTGGCTACACTGGCGCTTTACAGCGCGGCAACTTTCTCGCTCAGGGGTGTGAAAACACACCCCCCTGAGCGCAGCAAGTTACAGCGCTGTAAAGCGCCAGTGTAAACACTGCCCCAGCACTGGCGCTGCGACCACACACACACTTCAAAGCGCTGCCGCGGGAGCGCTCCCTCGGCAGCGCTGTGCGGCTGCAAGTGTAGCCATACCCTTAGTAGTAATAAGAACAGGAGTACTCCTGTTCTTTTTGCGGCTACAGACTAACACGGCTGCTACTCTGAAACCTTAGTAGTAATGTAACTCATTTGTACTTTCTGGTCTAAAACTGTTACAAAGTGACCAGCATCAGAATAAATGCAAAGAAATTAGAACAAAGAAGAAAATGTTACACACCTTTGTTTCTTCAGTGCTTGGAAGTGGTGAGTTCAGAAACTTTTCTATTAGTCTTTTCCAGCTTGCGGCTTTACTGAGGTCTGAATGAACAATCAGCTTTTCATAAATTCTGATTTAAAAATAAATAAATCTTATCAATGAATGCTTCAAATTAACAGACTTAATCAACATAGTAAAAATAAGACAAACTTACCCCTCTATTGTCCTCTCTACTTTGTGACTGCTTACATCAAGAAACCGATGAAATCTAGATGAGAAATTAAAACAGAATACAGTTTTTGCACTGTGCAAGGAAATGTTTGGGATCAGCAGGGATCGGCAACCTTTGGTACGCAGCCCACCAGGGAAATCCACTGGCGGGTCAGGACAGTTTGTTTACCTGCAGCAACACCAGCAACAGTCAGGAGGCTGGAGAAAAGGTTGAGTAGCACCCATCCATACTATTCACATTACCCATGCTAAACAGGAGGCTCTGAGGTGGGCAGGGAGCAAGAGAAAGCAGAGATCCACAAACATAATCCAGGAACAGTATCCTATTAAGAATACCAGCACCCTTCCCAGCAGCTGGTGATGGGTTGGGCTTCTTACCAGGGGCATTGTACCTAAACCATGTTGATGCACCCCGCTGCCACATTTATTTTTGCCTCAAGACTAGTAGATGTTTGATAACTATTTGAAGAGACATATTATTTGAGCAGATAAAGAAGTACTGTGCTTGCAATCTGGATCTGCAATGCACGGCTAATGCTTACTTACAAATATTAGATTTACACAAACAATAAGAAGCCTCACTTGTAAACATCTACACTACACAGCAGTTGCTACATGACAAACATTTTGGCAGGTATCATCTCATTTGAGGTCATATATTTAATAATGGTAACTGTTAACTTTTAAATAAGCCCGTTAAATTGTTTCTCACATCATTACCACCAAAGACACTATCACAAGAACTGCCTATCAGTTTGATAATGAACATATTGTAAGAAGTTCATATGTAAGATAAAAAGTTAACTCAGGGGTGGCCAATCTGAGCTTGAGAAGGAACCAGAATTTACCAATGTACATTGCCAAAGAGAGACAGTAATACGTCAGCAGCCCCCCATCGGCTCACCCCACTCCCAGCCCCTCCCACCCACCGATCAGCACCTCTCTCTCCCTCCCCACACCTCACAATCTGCTGTTTTGTGGCATGCAGGAGGCTCTGGGGGGAGAAGAGCGAGGGCACAGCAGGCTCAGGGGAGGGGGCAGAAAGGGGTGGAGTGGTGGCAGAGCCTGTGGCAGAGCCACAGGTTGAGCAGTGAGCACCCCCCGGCACATTGGAAAATTGACACCTGTAGCTCCAGCCCCGGAGTCGGTGCCTATACAAGGAGCCGCATATTAACTTCTGAAGAGCCGCATGTGGCTCCAGAGCCACAGGTTGGCCACCCCTGAGTTAACTTCAGTACACTCCCAAAAAAGCTGAACGAATTTTAGGTTTCAATCCATAGCTATGTATGATTACTATGGTTTTCATCCTTAAAACACATATCTACTTCATTAGACAGATAGTAGACTCATACTAATGTTCCTAGTAATGCTTAAATTTTATTTTTTTTAGAAGTCTACTCCTGACTGATGTTTATAGGATCTTTTCAACAAGGGAGAAACTGAGCTGCTCCAAATTCTACAAGGACATAGACGTGCTTAATTTTATGCACTGTATGTACTCCCAGTGACTTCAAATGGAGCTACTCAGAGTGCATTAAGTTACGCACATGCATAAATCTTTGCAGAATCAAGGACTAGTTGACAATGCGGGGAAAAGAGTGAAATTGACTACATAAAAGTGCTGTCAATTGGGGGTGGGGGAAATCCCTGTTAAGATTACAATAATTTGAAGAGGTTACATGCCATTTGTAACAATTTGTAAAACACTTCAGATGGAAGAGTTGACTATGCCTTTATAATTTTTTTAAATTACGGATTAATAAAGATTATGTTGAACTCATTTCACATGCATTAAGGTCAAAAGCATGTCTATCTTTTGGAGAGAAATGTACACTTATTGAGGCAGATCTTGACTGGTCATTTTTGTGACATTGCTCAATTTGAAATATTTGCTCATTTCAATAGCTGTTTTCTTCCCTCTCTTCCCTAACGTGATGCCTTGAACATCATGTTGAGAGTTCTCTCCGAAGTCACTAAAAAGCAGTTTATTTTATGCCAACAGACTAATATTGTAACACAGCAGACAGCAAGAGATTTATAGCTGCCAGGACGGCAGCCACTGCTCCTCTGATAAGCACCTGTAACTAAGTCCCTGGTGGTAATGCTGAGCCCGGATCTTTTTTAATGGAGAAAACGCTGATGTTCTCACTGGCTTGTGCCATGTTGCAACAGACAACTGTTACTTATTGAGCTGTCAGGAGGGCCACGGTGTCACAGGAACGTGTGTGTGTGTGTGTGTGTGTGTGTGTGTGTAAGGCTGCAGCTCAGACGGGCCGGGCCTGGCCTGGGGGGGGTGGGGGTGTGAGTGTGGGTGTGTGCAACTCAGACAGGCCTGGCCAGGGGGTGTGTGGGTGTGGGTGCAGCTCAGACAGGCCTGGCCAATGTGGGTGTGGGTGCAGCTCAGACAGGCCTGGCCAGGGGGTGTGCGCAGCTCAGACAGGCCTGGCCAGGGGGTGTGTGTGTGTGAGGGGATGGGTGGGTGCAGCTCAGACAGGCCTGGCCGGGGGGGGGGGGGGGTGCAGCTCAGACAGGCCTGGCCCGGGGGGGGGTGTGGGGGGGGGTGCAGCTCAGACAGGCCTGGCCAGGGGGGGTGTGTGTGAGGGGGTGGGTGGGTGCAGCTCAGACAGGCCTGGCCGGGGGGGGGGGGTGTGCGCAGCTCAGACAGGCCTGGCCAGGGGGTGTGCGCAGCTCAGACAGGCCTGGCCAGGGGGTGTGTGTGTGTGAGGGGGTGGGTGGGTGCAGCTCAGACAGGCCTGGCCGGGGGGGGGGGGGGGCAGCTCAGACAGGCCGGGCCGGGGGGGGGGGGGTGCAGCTCCGACAGGCCTGGCCGGGGGGTGGGTACAGCTCAGACAGGCCTGGCCGGGGGGGGGGGGGTGTGGGTGCAGCTCAGACAGGCCTGGCCGGGGGGGGGGGGGTACAGCTCACACCGGCCTGGCCGGGGGGGGGGTGGGTGAGGGGGGGGGTGGGTGCAGCTCAGACAGGCCTGGGGGGGGGTACAGCTCAGACAGGCCTGGCCTGGGGGGGGGGGGGTGCAGCTCAGACAGGCCTGGCCCGGGGGGGGGGGGGGGGGGGGGGGGGTGGGTGACGCAAAGACAGGCCTGGGGGGGGGGTACAGCTCAGACAGGCCTGGCCTGGGGGGGAGGGGTGTGTGGGTGGGTGCAGCTCAGACAGGCCTGGCCAGGGGGGGGGTGTGGGTGTGGGTGCAGCTCAGACAGGCCTGGCCAATGTGGGTGTGGGTGCAGCTCAGACAGGCCTGGCCAGGGTGTGTGTGTGTGTGAGGGGGTGGGTGGGTGCAGCTCAGACAGGCCTGGGGGGGGGGGGTACAGCTCAGACAGGCCTGGCCAGGGGTGTGTGTGTGAGGGGGTGGGTGGGTGCAGCTCAGACAGGCCTGGGGGGGGGGGGTACAGCTCAGACAGGCCTGGCCTGGGGGGGGGGTGCAGCTCAGACAGGCCTGGCCAGGGGGTGTGTGTGTGTGAGGGGGTGGGTGGGTGCAGCTCAGACAGGCCTGGCCGGGGGTGGGTGGGTGCAGCTCAGACAGGCCTGGCCTGGGGGGGTGGGTACAGCTCAGACAGGCCTGGCACGTGCCAGTGTGTGAAGGCGGCAGCGCAGGCGCGTTGGACCCGCCCCCACCGCCCCGGACTGCCGCAGCCCGAGTGACCCGGTGCCGGAGCCAGCAGCCAGGCCAGGCCCCGGGCGCGGCGCACTGAGGGAAGCCGCCCAGCCCCGAGGGCAGCGAGACCCGGAGCGCGCGGCCCCTGACCTGAAGTTGGACCAGGCGAAGATCAGCGCCGTCTGGAAGCGGCCGCCGGGCTCCTCCCCGCCCTGCGCCTCGCGGAGGCCGGTCAGGCGCCGGATCAGCGCCCGGACGTCACGGTCCTGCTGCTGCTCGAGCGGGCTCCAGCGCGCGGGCTGAGCGGCCATTGCCCGAGAGCGCGCGCGCTGGCGGGGGCGGGGAGAGGCGGCGGCGCGCCTCAACCGCCACCCTTTGTTTCTGTCACCGCCGCGCCGTCCCGCAGCACGTCTCGCGACACTTTCCCTCCTAGTCTCACGAGATTCCCCACAGTAGTAAAACCCGCCAGATTCTAAAGGAAGGGCTGCGGCGCTGGAGTTGTGCGCATGCGCGCGTTGGAACTGTGATATAAGTAGAAAGTAGCGTGCGCTGGTGGGTGGGGTTAAATATCATGTGACTTTGTAGCGAGCCTTGATTGGCCACAGTGCTGGGCTGAGGGGCGTGGGGGGCAGAGAGAGCAGGTCTGGGAGAGCCAGCTCCTGGCTCCATTGCAAGTGCTCAGTGTGTGACCCTGAGTGTGTTCCTCAGCCTGCCTCTGTCTCCCCAGCCCCCTTTCCCATGGGGCAGTGACAGGGAGCTGGCCTTGAGCCCCTCTGGTGGAAGGAGCTGGGTTGGATCAGGTCAAAGTACTGTTATTGTGAATGACAAACATAAATAGGAGCTGGGTGGCAGCCTGCTCCATTTTGTATATGGCAAATGGCCTGTATTTCAAGCTTCTGTTCGCTTGTAAGGCCCCAATCCTACAATGCATTGTATGTGGGCTGGCCCCTGTGCCGGAATGGCGCGCCATTGACTTCAACAGGCTCCATGCAGCCCAGGGCTCAGCCTATTCACAACACATTGCAGGACTGGGGCCTATGCAGTTTGGGGCAGGGCTATCTCTGTTTATGGATTGGATGGACCCAAGCATGTGATATGTGCTAAAATAATACCACGTAATAAGTATAAACTGCTGTGAGGAAAAATGAAAGGTAAAAAACATCTATGAGCTTTTACAAGCACTACTAACATGATTTAAGTTCCCTGGGGGTTTGTTTTATTTTTTTTTGCAGAGGCAAGAAAAGTGGTAAAAGACTAAGGAATCTCTGTTTACATAGTTCCTTTGCACACATCTTGAGTTTAAATTTAGGCCTTAATCTTAGTGCAGTGGTCCCCTCCCCAAACTTGTCCACGCCCGCCGAGAGCCAGGGCTGGGAGCTGGGCCATGGTTTGGTGGGAAATGCAGGCACGGTAAGAGGACGAAGAGTGGGGCCACAGCTGGGGTGGGGCCAGGAGCTGAGAGCAGAGACCCAGGCATGGGATCAGCAGCCGGGGGCCTGGCCAGGGTCTGAGGACAGCAGCTGGGGTGTGGGGTTGGTAGCTGGGGCTCTGGGCAGACCTGGGTGGTGCTCCCTCCCTGCCCCCCCATCAGGGCTGGACCGGGCCCCAGCCATGTCCCCCCACCGAATGTTCCTCTGTGCAGTTTGGGGACCTCTGCCTTAGTGTGATGGGGTCCACTCACCGCTGGTGGCACCTCCTCCTGGCCATCCTGAGGATTATCTCTGTCAGGTGTTGCACCCTCCTCTGGCCGTGTCCTCTCCCATCCTGTCTTGCCCTGCAGCCCCTCTCACTCCAGGAACTGCAGCCTCCTCTTTGTAACTCAGGCCTCCGGCCAGGTCACCATACATGTTCCCCTTCCAGGGGTGGGGAAACAAAGTCTTTCAAGGACAAACTGTCCCACCCAGTCTGCTGTCCACTGCCTGGCCTGTGTCACAGCCCCAGTGGCTCATTGAGGAACCTGGGTCTGCCCTCCGGGTTCCAGGTCAAGGGCCCTCTGGTCAGCAGCTAAAGCCTGCACTGTCCAATCTTGCTGCTTTTCCCTTGAGCCTTTTTATACCTTCCTGGTTTCCCCCTCTCTGGGTTCACAGCCTCCCAACTCCCTCCTCTCAGGTAGTAACCATGGACTACCCTCTCTGAGGTTCTCAAACTGGGGAGCATGAGAAGCTTTAGGGGAAAAAAACTGTGCACATTCAGAACTGGGCTGCTGGAGAGCGGCAGCTGCTGGCTGGGTGCCCAGCTCTGAAGGGAGAACCATTGCCAGCAGCAGCAGCATAGAAGTAAGGGTGGCAATACCATACTATGCCACCCTTACTTCTGCACTGCTGCTGGCGGCTACATTGCCTTCAGAGCTGGGTACCCGGCCAGCAGCTGCTACTCTGTTCTGCCTTAGAGCTGGGCAGGCAGAGAGCACAGATACAAAGAAGGGTATGATCAAATAAGTTTGAGAACCACTGCTGTAGTCCCTAAAGTATCTCCCTTCTCCCACGGAGTGACTGCAGCCCCCTTCTTCTCTCTATTCCTGGGATTTTACAGGCCCCTCCTATTCCTGGCTAGCTAAACTTCATTTAATCAACCCCTGCTCTCTGGTTCCTCCTCCAGGTGCAGCCCGGGGAGTTAATTGGCCTACCTCGCCACCTTAACCCCTTCCTGTCCAGTGTGCTGTGGACACCCCATCACACTTAGGAACAAGATCAACCCTAAGCATAACCAAGATGAACAACTGCCTGATGCCCAGCTCTTTGAATAACTTTAGTAACTCATTTCCTAATAAACCCCACCCATCACTTGAACCAGAGGACAAGGAATGCAAACTACAATTTCACCCTGAATTGTTAAGTCCAACCAGTACAGACATGGGTTCACCTTAAATATGCCCCATTTCAATTACTCCTAAATAAATGCTTATAGATTTTACATACCTTTACTGTTTTTCTTACAGTTCACATCAGTTCAAAACTTCATTGCAGATGCACAGCTGTATGTTTGTAATGTTTGGAAAAGTTCCAACGTAAAATCATTTCAAATTTCTGCAGTTGTTTCATTTTTAGTTCAGGAAAGAAACAAATTGTCTATGTGCAGTACATGGAACAATATTTTAAGAGAATGGATAAAACATCTGTTGCAGTGTTTTAATAGCAGTTAATGTAAAAATGTGATAGTAAAACAAATGTGGGGCCTACATGCAATAGTAAAGGACTGTGCTTGGTATTAAATGTATCTGAGGAGCTAGACTGATTGGAGTTATGGGTTGTCTATGTAAAGGTTAGTAATCACACAAGCAGCCATGTCAGTAAAAGCAACAGGGTGATCATAACAGGAAGGAGATCATGTGATAACATTCTACTACGGGTTTCAGAGTAGCAGCGATATTAGTCTGTATCCACAAAAAGAACAGGAGTACTTGTGGCACCTTAGAGACTAACATATTTATTTGAGCATAAGCTTTTGTGGGCTACAGCCCACTTCATCAGATGAGTATGGCTACTTCCATCTTTTCATGTTCTCTGTATGTATATATATTTCTTAGTATATGTTCCATTCTATGCATCTGATGAAGTGGGCTGTAGCCCACGAAAGCTTATGCTCAAATAAATGTGTTAGTCTCTAAGGTACCACAAATACTCCTATTCTGCTATAGTAACTTTTGCAGCACATCGTTTTGCTGTCTTAGGAGTGACCTTTTTTTACTATTAGAGGTTGATCTAAGTTTGCAGATGACACTAAACTGGGAGGAGTGGTAGACATGCTGGAGGGTAGGGATAGGATACAGAGGGACCTAGACAAATTAGAAGATTGAGCCAAAAGAAATCTGATGAGGTTCAACAAGGACAAATGCAGAGTCCTGCACTTAGGACAGAAGAATCCCATGCACTGCTACAGACTAGGGACCAAATGGCTAGGCAGCAGTTCTGCAGAAAAGGACCTATGGGTTAGAGTTGATGAGAAGCTGGATATGAGTTGACAGTGTGCCCTTGTTGCCAAGAAGACTAACAGCATTTTGGGCTGTATAAGTAGGGGCACTGCCAGCAGATCGAGGGACGTGATAATTCCCCTCTATTCGACATTGGTGAGGCCTCATCTGGAGTACTGTGTCCAGTTTTGGGCCCCACACTACAAGAAGGATGTGGAAAAATTGGAAAGAGTCCAGCGGAGGGCAACAAAAATGGGGGCTGGAACACATGACTTCTGAGGAGAGGCTGAGGGAAAAGACGGTTACTCACCGTTGTAACTGTTGTTCTTCGAGATGTGTTGGTCCTATCCATTCCAGATAGGTGTGCGCGCCGCGCGTGCACAGCTCTTCGGAAGATTTTTACCCTAGCAACACTCGGTGGGTCGGCTGGGCGCCCCCTGGAGTGGCGCCGCTATGGCGCAGGATATATACCCCTGCCGACCCATCCGCCCCTCCTTCTTGCCGGCTACTCCGACAGTGGGGAAGGAGGGTGGGTCTGGAATGGATAGGAGCAACACATCTCGAAGAACAACAGTTACAACGGTGAGTAACCGTCTTTTCTTCTTCGAGTGATTGCTCCTATGCATTCCAGTTAGGTGATTCCCAAGCCTTACGTAGGCAGTGGGGTCGGAGTTAGATGTTGCAGAATGCAAAACTGCTGAGCCAAAGGCTGCATCATCTCTGGACTCTTGGGCCAATGAGGCAAAGGTGTGGACCGAGGACCAAGTAGTTGCACGACACATCCCCTGAAAGGGTACGTGAGCCAGGAAGGCAGCAGAGAAGCCTGAGCCCTGGTGGAATGTGAAGTAAGGTGGCTCTATGGAACATGGGCCAAAACACAGGAGGTGCGGATGCACGACACCATCAAAGACGAAATCCTCTAGGAGGAGACAGGCATGCCCCTCGTCCGGCATGCCAGCACGACGAAGATTTGGGGGCGTTACAAAAGGGCTTTGTCTGCTCGATATAGATTGCGGATGCCCTACGAATGTCTAGGGAGGGCAATTGTTGCTCTCCTTGCGATGAGTGTGGCTTCGGAAAGAAGACCGGAAGGAAGATATCCTGGATGATATGAGAGGCTGACACCACCTTAGGGAGGAAGGCCGGATGTGGTCACAACTGCCCTTGACCTTGAGAGACACAGTATACCATGGGTCCATCGTGAGCGCCTGAAACTCGGAGACTCGTCTGGCTGATGAAAAGGCTACAAGGAAAAACTGTCTTCCAGGACAGGTATGTCAGCGAGCATGTCGTCAGTGGCTCGAATGGGCAATCATAAAACTGGTTAGAACCAGGTTGAAGACCCAGGTTTTGGCGGGGGCCAACTGGGGGGGGTATAATGCTCCAAGCCCTTGAGGAACCTAGAACCACAAGGTGTAATAATACGGAGCGGCCACTCTCCGCTGGGTGGAAGGGAGAGATGGTTGCCAAGAGTGTCCTTAATGAGGACCTCGCCAGGTGCTGCTGTTTGAGAGACCAGAGGTAGTCCAAGACGGAATGGATCGGGACCTCGGCGGGAGAAACATTGTGCGTTTCGTAGCAGCAGGAGAAACGCTTCCACTCTGCCAGATACGTTAAGCGAGTGGAAGATTTCCTACCACCCAGGAGAATCCTGTAGAACCGAGGCAGAACAATGTAATTCGGATTGGTTTAGCCACGCAGCAGCCATGCTGTGAGGTGCAGGGATTACAAGTCTGGGTGGTGAAGCTTGCCGTGATCCCGCGTTATGGGGTCTGGACAAAGAGGTAGGGAAATAGGGTTGGCTACCGACAGGGGTAGCAACCTGGTGTACCAGTGCTGCGTGGGTTACGCTGGAGCGATCATGATCAGGTGCGCTCCATCCCTGCAGAGTTTTAGCAGGACCCTGTGAACCAGAGGGAACGGTGGAAAATCGTACAGCCGGTGGCTCCTCCACGGCATCAGAAAACCCCTCCAAGACTGAGCCCAGGGAGAGGCCTTGGAATGAGGAGAACTTCTCTCTCTTTTCGCTCTCGCGGGAGCGAAGAGGGCTATGCGGGGAAAGACCCACTTCCGAAAAACGGAATGGAGGAAACGACCACTTGTGAGACAGGAAGGATCTGCCGAGGCGATCCGCCAGCTGAAACGCCTGGTATACAAGGCAGACTGCTCTCAGCTCTCGGACATTAATGTGTAAGGCCAGCTCTTGAGCCGACCGAAGGCCGTGAGTGCGAAACTGACCCAGGACCCCAAGGGGTTAATGGAACAGCATCCCTGGATACACCAGGGAGGGCGCTGACTCCCGGTCGAGGGAGCCTAGGATGCTCAGGGGGAACGAGACGACCAGGAGTATGCTATCTCTGCCCGGGTGGTACACCAAGTTGAGCCACGATTGAAGTAGATGGAGGCGAAGCCTGGCAAGTTTGGAAACAAACGTGCAGACAGCCATGTGACTCAGGAAACCTAGGCAAGTGCGAGCCAAAGTTGTCGGGAGGGTCCGTAGACCTTGTACAATTGTTACCATCGCATGAAACCGAGGCTGAGGTAAGCAGGCTCTGGTGAGACTGGAGTCCAGGGTGGCCCCAATGAATTCTATTCCCTGTGAGGGAACCAGAGTGGATTTTACTATTGATCATCAGGCCTAGACACAGGAATAGGTCCGTGTCGATGACCACATGACTGGTAACTTGGGCCCGGAGGTCCCTCGAATGAGCCAATTGTCTAGATATGGAGAACGTGTATCCGACGGTCGCGAAGAGAGGCGGCGACTACAGCCATGCCCTTTGAATACACTTGGGCTGTACAGAGGCCAACCGGGAGGGCTGTATACTGGAAACGACGGTAGGCCCCCAACTGGGGGTACCTTCTGTGTGGACGAGAAATGGCGACGTGAAAATACGCGCCCTTCATATCGAGGGCGGCATACAGTCTCCGGGATCCAAGGATGGGATGACGGTCCCCATGGGTACCATGCGGAACTTATCTGCATCGTGAACTTGTTGAGGTCCCGCAGGTCTAGGATAGGTCTGAGACTTCCCTTCGCCTAGGGGATTAGGTTTCGTCCTTAGGTACCTCCTGTATAGCTTCGATGAAGAGGAGCGTCCGCACCTGTTGCAAGGGGAATCGCTCGTGAGAGGGGTCCCTAAGAGGGACGAGGATGGATAGTCTTTTGCCCCATTGGTGGTTAGAAGGACCTTAATTTTGGCTCCTTTGGGGGCCTGATTGAAGCCTACAACCGCGTAAGTGACGCCTGCTGGCAAAGTCCTGTCTTTGACTAGGCGCAGAGTAAGAGCGGTGAGGCTGGGGACGAAAAGGTCGGCGCTAAGCACCGGCGTGTGCATGCCGAGAGAGAGCGCAAAATGACCCTGCTGCCCTTCAGGCTTTGCAGCCTAGGGCCAGTTTTTTCAGAGAACAGGCCTTTGCCATTGAAGGGCAAGTCCTGTACAGTGTACCGCAGCTGCGAGGGAAGGCTCGATAACTGGAGCCATGAAATGCGCCTTGTGGCAACACCCGAGGCCAGGGTCATGGCAGCGGAGTCAGCTGCATCCAACGAGGCCTGGAGGGAAGCTCTAGCCAGTTTCTTCCTTCGATCCAGGAGGGCATCGAACTCTTGACAGGAGTTCTGAAGAACCGACTCTGTAAATTTGCCCACCGGCACCCATAGTAGTGGCTAAGCAGGGCTTGCTAGTTTGCTACACAAAGTGGCAGGCCCCCCGCCGAGTACATCTTACGGCCCAGTAAGACCATTCGCCTAGCCTCCTTGGATTTAGGGGCTGGTGCCTGCTGGCCATGGCGTTCCGTCCCATTGAGGGACTGGACGACAAGGGAGCAGGGGGGGTAGATGTACATATAGGTACTCGTACCCCCTGGATGATACCATGCACTTGCGTTCCCATCAGAGGAGGGCCCGGGGAGTATGTTCCTGCCCCCACCGCATCTGGGGAGGAGGAAGAAGAAAGGCCAGGGACAAGCGGGTCCTTTGTGGGCTCGCGCTCCTGGATGACCTCCTGATCCAGTGGGATCTGGGAGCCCGGAGGCTGAACCGGGGCTTGCTCCGTACCGGTCGGAGGGGGATGGCTAATTCCCGCCTCTGGTACCCAGAGCTCCGATGGAACGGAGCGAAATGGGAGCACCGGCATGCCTCTGGCGTGGTAGTACGCCCAAGGTGACTAGAAGGACCACTGATAGGTCTCCTGGAAGACTCTGGAGGGCACATCGGAAAACAGAGCACTGCGCATATGAAGTGTCCGCACGTGGCAACACTGATGCGTGGCTGGATGGCCCTGAAGGAGCTGAAGAGCCTTTGGTAGAGTCTCCTTCTCTAACTGACGTCGCTCGACGCGGCACCTGGGATCGGTACCGGGAGACATACCAGTACCGAGAATGGGACCTGCCACCGGAGCTGTGCCGGGCAGTCGACCGAGAGCGTGAGGCTCTATGTTCAGGAGTGGCTACGGAGCCTCGGTGCCTGGGGCGGTGCCGGGAGCGGGAGCGGTGCCGAGCGTACCGGGCCAGGGAACGGGACGCTGACCGGTGCCACGAGTACCAAAGGCACCGAAATAGAGAACAGTGCCGAGACTGCGAGCAGCGTCGGGACCTCGATCAGTGACAGGAACGGTGCCGCCCTACGGTGCCGACGCAGGGTGGCGTGAGCAAGACAGGCTCGCCGATAGACAAAATAACCCGCACCGGCGGTGTCCGGGGTTAAAGCAGCGCAGGCTCTGCCCTTGCCATCAACTCCCTCGCTGTGGAAATGTTTCCAGCGTGGAGGGAATAGTGAGCTCGACCACAGCTCGCATCGGGGAGCATTCAGGTCCTGGACTCGACGGCTCTTGCGAGGCCAGAGTCTACGGTGCTGATACTGTCGGTGCCGCAGCAGGTACCGGTGCCGGGCAGTACGACGTAGTAGAGCGCTCGGGCTGCGGAGCAGGCGGCTCGGACGCAGCTTAAAGGCAAGCTCGACCACGGTTCGTACCGGGGAGCTTTCCAGCACCGGACTCAACGGCTCTTGCCTGGCCGGAGTTAACGGTGTGGATACTGTCGGTGCCACGACAGACATCGGTGCCGGGCGAACCGACTGAGCGTAGCGCTCGGCTGCGGAGCAGGCGGCTCGGACGCAGCTTCATAGCGAGCTCGACCACGGTCCGTACCGGGGAGCTTTCCAGCACCGGACTCGACGGCTCTTGTCTGGCCGGAGTTAATGGTGCGGATATAGTCGGGGCCGCGGCAGACATCGGTGCCGGGCGATCCGACTGAGCGTAGCGCTCGGCTGTGGAGCAGGCGGCTCAGACGCAGCAAGTATATTGAGCCTCTTCATCCTCCAGGAGAGGGAACCATGTCGAGTGGACGTCAGAGCCAGCGAGGGCCAGTGCCGGGAGGCCTTGGCGGTACCGGCGATCCGGTGCCGAGGGAGCGCTCCTCGAAGACTAACCAGCGCTTGGCGCTGAGAGCGGAGGAGCAAGATCTGCCTCCCTCAGGAGCTGCTTGAGACGAAAGTCCCGCTCCCATTTATTCTCGGATTAAAGGCCTCACAAATGTGGCACTTATCTGATAGTTGAGATTCCTCGAGGCACTTAGGAGAGGATCTCTTGTCGGCTTCGGCTTGTGGCCGGCCGAGCATTGTAAAACCCTGTGGACCGGGCATCGGACCCGGCACCGGGTGAGGGGAAGAGGATAAACCTCGAACCCCTGAAAATAAATACTATACTACAAACAAATAAAGTTAACTACAACTATAAATATCTGAACTATATACTAAACGAGAGAAACTACGAGTAGCTAGGGAAGTGGAGGTCAGCTAAGCCGCGCTCCACTGTTCCAACGGCCGTCACGGGCGGAAAGAAGGAACTGAGGGGTCGGTAGGGGTATATATCCTGCGCCATAGCGGCGCCACTCCAGGGGGCGCCCAGCCGACCCACTGAGTGTTGCTAGGGTAAAAATCTTCCGAAGAGCCGTGCATGCGCGGCGCACACACCTAACTGGAATGCATAGGAGCAATCACTCGAAGAAGAACTGGGATTGTTTAGTCTGCAGAAGAGAAGAATGAGGTGGATTTTATAGCTCCTTTCAACTACCTGAAAGGGGGTTCTAAAGAGGATGGATCTAGGCTGTTCTCAGTGGTAGCAGATGACAGAACAAGGAGTAATGGTCTCAAGTTGCAGTGGGGGAGGTTGAGGTTGGATATTAGAAAAAACTTTTTCATTAGGAGGGTGGTGAAGCACTGGAATGGGTTACCTAGGGAGGTGGTGGAATCTCCTTCCTTAGAGGTTTTTAAGGTCAGGCTTGACAAGCCCTGGCTGGGATGATTTAGTTGGGGATTGGTCCTGCTTTGAGCAGGGGGTTGGACTAGATGACCTCCTGAGGTCCCTTCCAACTCTGATATTCTATGATGATCTGGCAGCTCTTGGGAGTATCATGGTGGTGTTTCAGCAATGAATACCTTATGGGACAGTTTCAAAATGGGTTCAATTGCCTTCTTTTTTTTGTGCCTGGCATTTGCACTAATTTCCACTTACTGCTAGCTGATTATCTAAATCAGTGACTCTCAACCTTTCCAGACTACTGTACCCCTTTCAGGAATCTGATTAGTCTTGCGTACCCCAAGTTTTACCTCACTTAAAAACTACTTGCTTACAAAATCAGACATAAAAATACTGAAGTGTCACATCACACTATTACTGAAAAATTGCTTACTTTCTCATTTTTAAATATCATACTTACATTTTAGTGTATAGTATATAGAGTAATATAAACAAGTAATTGTATGAAATTTTAGTTTGCACTGACTTCGCTAGTGCTTTTGTACGTAGTCTGTTGTAAAACTAGGCAAATATCTAGATGAGCTGATATACCCCATGGAAGACCTCTGCATACCCCCAGGGGTACATGTACTCCTGGTTGAGAACCACTGGTCTAAATTACCATTTTGGGGCACTAATTAGCGATTCACTAACTGCAGGTCCAATGGAACTGTGACAGGTTCCCCCTGGGGTGCCACTTGAAAGTGAGGTACCACTGAACCCACCTGACCCACCAGCCCGGGCTCCCTTTAAACTAAGGCAAACCAGCCAAGCCCTCGCTCAGGCTTCAGACTGCACTTAACCAGCAAACATATAGATAGGGAGACACCCAACTGCAGGTATACACACAGATGCTGAGATCACCTCTGCATGGGTAGGCTCAGCTAAGGAACTACAATACTCAAGTGCACACCTCCATCTGGAGTGTAAACCCAAAAATATACTGTCTTGCACTGCACAGGGAACTGTACAGTGTAAGTTCATAAAATTTGCCCCCTCCCTCAATGTGGAGAGAGATATGCAACAGCTTTCTGCCCCAAGTTATAATTTCCACGCACTGGGGGTGAAGGCTCTGGGGTGAGGCCAGAGATTAGGGGTTTGGAGTGCAGGAGGGGGCTATGGGCTGAGGGCAAGGGGTTCAGAGTGTGGGAAGGGGCTCCAAGCTGGGGCAGAGAGTTGGGGTGTGGGAGGGGGTATGGGCTCTGGGCTGGGGATGCAGGCTCTGTGGTGGGGCCAGGGATGAGGGGTTTGGGTGCAGGAGGAGGCTCCGGGCTGGGGCAGGGGTTGGAGCATGGGAAGGGGTTTGGAGTGCAGGCTCCAGGTGGCGCTTACCTCAGGCGGCTCCCAGGAAGCTGCTGTCATCTCCCTCTGTCTCCTAGGCAGAGGTGCAGCCAGGCAGCTCTGCACACTGCCCCTGCCTGAAGGCGCCACCCCCACAGCTCCCACTGGCCGTGGTTCTTGGCCAATGGGAGCTGCGGAGCTGGCACTGGTGGGAGGAGCAGTGTGCAGAGCCCCCATGGCCATTCCTAAGCCTAGGAGCCAGAGGGAGATGCCAGCAGCTTTTTGGGAGCCATGCGGAGCCGGACAGGCACCTTGCCTGCCCTGCTGTGGGCAGCCATCCAGACTTTTAACGGCCGCCAGGGTCCCTTTTCAACAAGGCGTTCCAGTTGAAAACTGGACACCTGGCAACCCTAGACAGCTATGCGTATTTCTTTGCTGTGTAGACATACTCTAGTGGTCTGGGACCTGGAGTCTTGCAGAGAGGATTGGGCAAGGCTCCTCTCTCACCCAGCCAGAAAGGCAGTGTTCCCAAGCTTTCCTCTGCCACAGCACAACTGGATATTTTAACCTATTTAGAGACACACCACCAAATTGTCTCCAAATGATCTCATGAATGAGCCAATCCAGAACAGGGCTAGCAGGGTCAAAATCAAAACAACCATGATGGTTAACATTAGATTGCGATCTGTCTTTTGTGCCAGAATTAACATTTTCAGCAGTGAAAACTAACAAACATCAAAGCTAAATATAAGAATTCTGGACAAAAGCATGCTCAGTGGAGAAAGTGACATGCACTTGAGAATAATATTTTTGGATGATAAGCACTTAATAATTAAACATTTCTTCTCATTCCTAAAATAGTCTTCCCAAGTGTGTGTAATTCTCTCAACTGTTTTTAAATGCAATATAATTAATTAAGTCCCACTCAGAGTATTGCCAACCTCAAGAGATCAAAAAATAAATGAGTCAGACCCCAACAAGTCAGGGGATTGTCCTCCAAAACATGAGGTTATTTACAAAGAGACTTTTTCATTCTAACGCTTGCTGAACTGCCCCTGCCCATCCCCAGAGAGAGAGTGTGTTACTGATGCCCATGCTCCGAAATGTATTGGCTATGAGGATTTTGGCCCCTGTTGCAGGAGTTTTCACCCCCACATCGTTCCATCTCTGCCCAGAAATGAATTCTGCCCCCCCAACCTCCAAATCAATCTTGTGCCTCATCTCTCATCAGTTCTGTTCTCACGCTCCACCAGTCCAGCCCCCACCTCACTCAATTCTGCCCCATGCAGGCCCCACCAGTTCTGCCCCCATCCCCACCCAGCCCCCACCTCACACCAGATCTGCCCCCCACCAGTTTGCCCCCCCCAGCTTCCCACCCTCACCTCTGCTTCTCCAGGGGTTCTTCCCCCTTCCCTACCCTGCGGGGCTGAAGTGGGGTCCCTACTCCTCTTCCAGGCTTGGGGGTGGCTCCAGGGGCTTACATTTTAGCATAGGAGGGAGGAAGCAGAGCCAACCTGTTGCTCACAGAAGTGGAGTGGGGAAGGAGAGGGAGATTGAGCTCTGGTTGGCTGTTCTGCCCCTGGAGGAGGCAGGGCAGTGAGGCAGATGGCCAATCAGAAGGCAGCTTTCCCCCCCTTCCTTCACCCTCCCCTGCCTTTACTTGGCAAAACTGAAATTTGCTATCTTAACCTCGCTTTGAGGAATGGAATGTGACATATGCATAATATTTGAGAGGGGCCTTGTCCTGGAGAGCAAAAGTACAGAATGTGATCTGGCTCCAACACTCATTAAAAAGCAAGGGAAGGTTTTCTTTGTTCTCAAATGTAGCTTCTCAAAAAATCTGCTGCACACTGATTGGGAAACACTGCAATAAGGAATGAGTTGGGAGAAGGGAGGGGCCAGCATGCTGGTCTCCTACATAGCAGGGCAGATGCCTGCAGACACTGTAAGGCATAAGAAAGCTCATGCAGTATGCAGTCCCTGACTTAGTAAGGAGCAGACACCAGTAGGAGAAGGCAGCCAAATCCTCTGAGCCTAAGGAGTAAGTGGGGTCAGCGGAGGGAAATAAATTGCAACCCAGCGCCAGGAAGAGAGCTGGCGACTCCTGATAAGGAGGTGGATAATAATTGTTTGAATTACCTGCCACCAGGAGGAGAGCTGGGCGTACTGCCATATGGAGAAGATACACAGAGAGAAACTGCCACCCAGCTCCAGAAAGCAAGATAGGTGATAATAATTGTTTGAACTACTCAGATCCAGGCAGAGAACTGGGGATCCTGCCATGAGGAGGATTTAAAGACTGAGAGAAAATGAGGGGACTGGGCACTGAGTGTAAGGAGCACACTTCAAAGTAACCATGAGAGATAGAAGTATCTTTTATTTGCGACTTTTTGTAGGATTTTGTAGGATTGTTGTAATAACCAAGCCATAAGGAGAGTATTTTGGAATCAAGTATGCCTGAAGTGGAATTATGGCTCCCGGAGAAAGGAAACTGAGATAGGGTGTACGTGTACTGCAGCATCATCCTAATCCAGCAGGAGACTTTACAGTCAGGTATGCCCTACAACAGTGGGATAGGTGCAACAGTCCACAGCAGTTGCAGGAATTGCTGCATGTGAACATGGTGCACCTGAAATATGCTGTCTAATGTGCACCATTACAGCTTTCTACAGTGCAAATTGTACTTTGTATTCCTAGTGTAGATAAGTTTTAACTGATTTGTGGAAATCAAAGGAAAAAATGACATTGCCCCCTTCAGCTCCAGCAAATAGCACAAGTCTAACCATCTCCATTACCCCTAAACTGCAATGTCTTCTCTGCTTCTTAGTGAATGGATTTTGGAACCAGAACTGAGATGCAACAGTTGTGTTCCACATCCTCCTCGGTGTTCTTTTTCCTCTCTACATAGAAGTAAGGAGGGTGGCAGAACGTAGTCTAGAGCTGTTGTATATCAGCTCTCTGTCCTCTTTATATTGGGGGAATACCCCAAGGGCTGGATTCACCAGGTTTATAGTACCTTTGCTCTGGCAGAACCAGCATAAAGGGGCTGTAGCTTGACCATAAATCATATGCACTGAGTCTTCCAAGGTAGAGAAGACTTAAACTACTAATCTAAAAAATAAGAATAACCCTATACATATAAAAAAAACAGGAGTACTTGTGGCACCTTAAAGACTAACAAATTTATTTTAGCATGAGCTTTCGTGAGCTAAAGCTCACTTCTTCGGATGCATAGAATGGAACACACAGACAGGAGATATTTATACATACAGAGAACATGAAAAGGTGGAAGTATGCATACCAACAGGCAGAGTCTAATCAATTGAGATGAGCTATCGTTAGCAGGAGGAAAAAAAACTTTTTGAAGTGATAATTAAGATGGCCCATAGAAGGTGTGAGGAGAACTTAACATAGGGAAATAGATTCAATTGGTGTAATGACCCAACCATTCCCAGTCTTTGTTTAGACCACAGTTAATAGTATCTAGTTTGCATATTAATTCAAGTTCAGCAGTCTCTCTTTGGAGTCTGTTTTTGAAGTTTTTTTGTTGCAAAATTGACACCTTCAAGTCTGTCACTGAGTGGTTAGAAAGGTTGAAGTGTTCTCCCACTGGTTTTTGAATGTTATGATTCCTGATGTCAGATTTGTGTCCATTTATTCTTTTGCGTAGAGACTGTCCGGTTTGGCCAATGTACATGGCAGAGGGGCATTGCTGGCACATGATGGCATATATCACGTTGGTAGATGTGCAGGTGTGCGAGCCCCTGATGGTGTGTCTGATGTGATTAGGTCCTGTGATGGTGTCACTTGAATGGATATGTGGACAGAGCTGGCATCGGGCTTTATTGCAAGGATAGGTTCCTGGGTTAGTGTTTATGTTGTATGGTGTGCGGTTGCTGGTGAGTATTTGCTTCAGGTTGGGAGGCTGTCTATAAGCGAGGACTGGCCTGTCTCCCAAGATCTGTGAGAGTGAGGGATCATCTTTAAGGATAGGTTGTAAATCTTTGATGATGCGCTGGAGAGGTTTTAGTTGGGGGCTGTAGGTGATGGCTAGTGGTGTTCTGTTATTTTCTTTTTTAGGCCTGTCCTGTAGTAGGTGGCTTCTGGGTACTCTTCTGGCTCTGTCAATCTGTTTTTTCACTTCAGCAGGTGGGTATTGTAGGTTTAAGAATGCTTGATAGAGATCTTGTAGGTGTTTATCTCTGTCCGAGGGATTGGAGCAAATACGGTTGTATCTTAGAGCTTGGCTGTAGACAATGGATCGTGTGGTGTGTCCGGGATGGAAGCTGGAGGCATGTAAGTAAGTATAGCGGTCAGTGGGTTTCCGGTATAGGGTGGTATTTATGTGACCATCGTTTATTAGCACAGTAGTGTCTAGGAAATGGACCGCTTGTGTGGATTGGTCTAGGCTGAGGTTGATGGTGGGATGGAAATTGTTAAAATCTCGGTGGAATTCCTCGAGGGCTTCTTTTCCATGAGTCCAGATGTTGAAGATGTCATCAATGTAGCGCAAGTAGAGTAGGGGTGTTAGAGAACGAGAGTTAAGGAAGCGTTGTTCTAAGTCAGCCATAAAGATGTTGGCATACTGAGGGGCCATGCGGGTACCTGTCTGTGTGTTCCATTCTATGCATCCGAAGAAGTGAGCTTTAGCTCACGAAAGCTCATGCTAAAATAAATTTGTTAGTCTTTAAGGTGCCACAAGTACTCCTGTTTTTTTTGCGGATACAAACTAACACGGCTGCTACTCTGAAACCTATACATATACATTCTGTTTGTGGGGAAAAAAGAGCCTTCACAAATCATAAGTTAACAAAAAGGGGAACAAACACATTTCCCCCCCTCTTTGCAGATTGCTTATAAGTGAGAGTTAGAAAGCAGATGTAATTATTGAGGGTTGCTCAGTACTGGAGTACAACAAACCCTTACAGTGCCAGGACCTGTACCCGGTGCTGTGACTCAGAGGCAGGGCTGGCCTTACCATGAGGCGAACTGAGGCAGCCGCCTCTGGTGTCAGACTGTGGGGGGGCGAAACTAGGCCCCAGAGTGTAGAAAATTGTGTCTGCTGCTGGTGCATATGTATTCTCTCTGCTCTAGATGCACAGAGATGGTGGAGTGCTGTGCTGGAGAAAGGAGGGCACAAGAGACATAAGAGGCAGGCAGGAGAAAAGGTGAGAGGGAATAACAGAAAGCAGCAGGAGCTGCAGGGAGAGAGAAGAGGAGGAGCCTCTATTTACCTCTCTAGCACCCCCAGGAGCCTTGACTGATTAATACCAGCTTCTCAGGGAGCTTCCTGTTTCCTGCTGCTTCCCTGAAGCCACTTGAGGAGAACAGGCAGTCAACTGAAGTAATAGTAGGAGCCAGTTAGGCCCTTAAGACACTGATATCCTCCCTCACTCAGGCCCTGCTACCAGCCTGCTTATTTGTCCCCTTCAACTGAGTGTTGAGAGCCACTATAGCTGGCACAGAACAGCAGTCATGAGTGAAAGAAGAAAATGAAAGAAAGCAAAGGAAGCTTTTCTAGCTAAGCAGGTGTGACGTTATTGATATAAATTGGGACCATATAGAACATGGGTTGCAACCAAGGTCCTGCAGTGGCACCAAATCTTAGATAAAGGGGGTCATCTAAGGTGTCTAAGACCAGATTACGGGTTGCTGGTTATAATTATGCTGTCTGTATGTCTGTATCATTTTTAGTTGAAGTTATGAATGTTGGCTCTATGCTGTCTGTATTTCAAGTTTGTGCTGTGCTTCTGGGGGAAGCCTCCCAGACAAGCTTGTGTTAGCTCTGCCTAGCCTGTTTGATGGCCCATTAAGGACCATCAGCTACACAATTGACCCATGGAGAGAAGGCAGACACGCCTTGTGACTCAGCAAGGTATGCAGAGACTTGTCCATGTGACTGCAGACTCCATTTTGCTGTGATTTTCCACAGTGAGAACAAATTTATTCTTACACCTGGAAAAGCCTATATAAGGATGATGCTTCATCTCCATCTGGTCTTCAATCCTGCTTCTGACCTCTGGAGGGACTTTGCTACAAACTGAAGCTCTGCACAACGGACTGAATGACCCATCCCAGCGGGGGATGTTCCAGAGACTTAATTTGAACCTGCAGTTTACTCCATCACTGCTGCAAGCCTGAACTAAGAACTTTGCCATTACTGTATGTAATTGATTCCATTTAACCAATTCTACCTCTCATTTCTACCTTTTTCCCTTTGTAAATAAACCTTTAGATTTTAGATTCTAAAGGATTGGCAACAGCATGATTTGTGGGTAAGATCTGATGTGTATATTGACCTGGGTCTGGGGCTTGGTCCTTTGGGATCGAGAGAACCTTTTTCTTTTATTGGGGTGTTGGTTTTCATAACCATTCATCCCCAGGACGAATGCACTGGTGGCGATACTGGGAGACTGGAGTGTCTAAGGAAATTGCTTGTGTGACTTGTGGTTAGCCGGTGGGGTGAGACCAGAGTCCTTTTTGTCTGGCTGGTTTGGTTTGCCTTAGAGGTGGAAAAACCCCAGCCTAGGGCTGTGACTGCCCTGTTTAAGCAATTGGTCCTGATTTGGCACTCTCAGTTGGGTCCCGCCAGAACCACATCGTCACAGCAGGAAGGAGCTCTCCTGAGATACATAGACACAAATGTTCACGGTGAGCCTTCTGGCCCCAGTGAGGATGTGAGTGGTGAGGAGATGCCTGATCTTCCAGTTAGTCAGCCTGCAGGTGACCTGGCAGCTACTGCAGCATCCATTTCTCCATCTGAAATGGATGTAACCATGCACATTCCTGAAGAAAAGTGTAGATCAGAGAAGAGTGTGGTGAAGGCACAAGAAACATCTGGTGCTGAGTTTAGTTCCTTAAGTCTAGATGATCCAGGACTGTGGACCCACTTGAGCAGTAGCCCAAGGGACTTCCTTGTACTGCATGGGCCACAGCAAGTAAAAAACTTCATGTTCCCTAAAGACAATGAAAATAGAAGTTTCCATCCAACACGTTACTGGCATGAAATCCCCAATGGTAACAAAGTGGAGAAGCCATGGCTTATGTACTCAAAAACCCAGAATGCTGCATACTGTTTTTGTTGCAAACTCTTCCAGTCTAATGTTCCAGCCACATCGGGTTCTACAGGAACAAAGGACTAGAAAAATCTGGCTAGAAATCTGGCATGACATGAGAAGGCAGCAAATCACCAGAGAGCATTCCATAGGTGGAAAGAGCTTGAGATGAGACTAAGGTTAAAGGCTACCACAGATGATCAGCATCAAGAGAAGATTGCATCAGAGTCTACTGGCAAAATGTTCTGAAAAGGCTCATTGCCATTGTGCTTGCTACCCAAAACCTAGCACTGTGTGGCGCTTCAGATCAGCAGTATGTGCCAAACAATGGAAACTTCCTTAAAATTGTGGAGCTGATGGCTGAGTTTGATGCTGTACTCCAGGAGCATCTAAGAAGAGTCACCACCCAAGAAATGTACACATACCACTACCTTGGAAAAACAATTTAAAATGAGATCATACAGTTACTGGCAACAAAAATCAAACAGAAGATTGTGGCAGATCTGAAGTCAGCAAGATATTACTTGGTTATTCTGGACTGCACACCTGACATCAGCCATATGGAACAAATGACTTTAATGGTGCGTTTTGTAACAACAACAGAACCTAGTGAAAATGTCCCTGCAATGGTGACTGTCAGAGAGCATTTTCTAGAATTTATTGACATTGATGATACTACAGGAGCTGGTATGACAAATGTGCTTCTTAAAAATCTGGAAGATATGGGAATTGCGATAGCTGACATGAGATGTCAGGGCTATGATAATGGTGCCAACATGAGAGGAAAGAACAGAGGAGTGCAGACATGGATCCGAGAGTTAAACCCTCGAGCTTTTTTTTCCCCATTCAGTTCTCATTCATTGAACTTGGTGGTCAGTGATGCAGCATTAGCTTCTAGTGAGGCGGCTGAATTTTTTAATTTAATTCAAAGCATCTATGTATTTTTCTCTGCATCAACTCATCAATGGCAAATTTTGAAGTAACATCTGGGAACATTCTCTCTGACACTGAAACCACTGAGTGCCACACGATGGGAAAGTTGAGTGGAGGCGATAAAGCCTATCAAACACCAAATTGGGAAGATAGATGATGCCATAGTTGCCATTATGGAGGATAATGCTATGACAGGAACTGTTTGTGGAAGAACAGTGGCAGAGGGAAATGGAATCACCAGAAACATACGTAACTTCAAATTTCTATGTGGCTTAGTGTTGTGGCATGACATACTGTTTGAAATAAATGTTGTAAACAAGAGACTCCAAGGTGTTGACCTTGATATATCTGGAGCAATGGAACAACTGGACAAAGCAAAGTCATACCTACAGTCTTACCGGTCAGATGAGAGATTTCAAAATGTTCTGAAGAGTTCACAGAAGTTGGCAGAGGAACTTCACACTGAAGCTATTTTCCCACCCATTCAAGAATACAAGAGTCACCGAAGAAGAAGACATTTTGATTACGAGGCATGGAATAATCCTATAAGAGACCTCAAACAACAATTCAAAGTTGAATTCTTTAATCAGGTGCTAGATTGTGCAATACAGTCAGTTGAAGAATGTTTCATGCAGCTCAAGGAACACAGCAGTATATTTGGGATGTTGTATGATATTCCAAAACTCCTCACTATACCTGAAGAAGACCTACACCAGCAATGCAGGGCACTAGAGACAGTGTTGACACATGATGACATGTGCGATATTGATGCGAGTGATTTAGGTGATGAACTGAAAGTCCTTTCAAGATGCATTTCAGCAGGATCAACTCCAATGGCTGTTCTGGAATATATGTTCACAAATAAGATGATCACCCTCTTTCCAACTACTTTTTGTTGCTCTGTGCATACTTCTAACATTTCCTGTAACAGTTGCCAGTGGAGAACGCAGCTTCTCCAAGCTGAAGTTAATAAAAACACATCTACGCTCCACAATGACACAGGAGAGGATGGTCGGCCTTGCAACCATCTCAACAGAGCATGAGCTGGCCCAGACTGTGGACCTTCAGGAAGCAGTTAAAATCTTTGCAGCCAAGAAGGCACAGAAAGCACCACTTTGATTATTCAAACAGATAAAAATGCCAGTGTTTACTATGCAGACAAGAAAAGTTACATTTGCTGTTCAGGCATCTGAAAGTTAAGTGTTACTTAAAATTTGAACAAGGCTTTTTAAGTTGTTAGTTCTCCTTTATTGTGGTAGATAGCAGAGCAGTACCATGAGACGAGTAGAACAGGAAGAAGGCAGAATTGAGACCTTTCAAAGTTTTGACCCAAGTGAGGGGGCATGGGGGCATCATTTGAGCTCCCCACCTCAGGTGCCAAAATGTTGTGGGGCCGGCCCTGCTCAGAGGCAAGCTCTAAAGATGCTTCAGCAGCTAGACCTTGGTAGGCACTATCCCTCATGGGCCCTAATAACCACTCAGACACCTGGCTAAGGGAAAGGGTATTATACTAGGTCTGGCAAAAAAGATTGCAGATACTCTCGTGTGACAATTTCTTGGGGTGCCTAGGACTGTGAGTCACCTTGTTATCCCCCGGTCTCCAAGGAGAGAGAGAGACTTGCTGGTGCTTAACTAGGTTTCAGCTCCATGATACCTCCAGTCGGCCACCCAAACAATGTCCTCTGAGCTCTTACTTTGCTTCGCAGGTTAACAATAGGTGTACCTTAGTCCTTGAATCCCTTTGAAGCATTCTCCTGTGATATCCAGCCCATCACTGGCTACTCACAGAAATACCAGGTTTGCTATCTCCAAGGGGACAGTGCATACACCAGACTGTTTGATTCAGCTGAGGATCAGCTCTTATATATCATCACAGCACTGAGAGATATTTATAGTGAAAACAATCATACGTTTATTATTAAAGGTTAAGATTTAAGAAATAGTGAGTAAGGAGAATGGAAACAGAAAGATGACATATAAAACAAAATCCATACACTCTTTCTGGAGACTAAACTTAATTTTAATAAGGTAACCCAGAGGTTCTCAAACTGGGTCTCAAAGTGGGTCGTGATCCTGTTTTTAATGGAGTCACCAGGGGTGGCATTAGACTTGCTGGGGTGGAAGCTTCAGCCCTGGGTGGTGGGGCTCAGGTTACAGTCTCCTCCACCTGGGGCTGAAGCCCTTGGGCTTCGGCTTTGTCCTCTTGCCCAAGGTGGAGGGGCTTGTGCTTTGGCGGGGCTCAGGCAGGCTATGGCTTCAGCCCCCTTCCTGGCGTTGTGTAGTAATTTTTGTTGTCAGAAGGGGGTCGCGGAGCAATGAAGTTTGAGAACCTCTGGGCTAACTATCCATCTAAAGCAGTCTATTCTTACCCAAAACCTTCTTGCAGTGTTTCCAACTAAGGTTGTTTGGGATACCTTTTTCACAAATGTAATCACACTGCCCATTTATTTCCTCAGGTGCAGGGTAAATAAGTGTCCTTTTGCTTTCTTCGTATATTCCCCAAAATCCATAGTTTGTCCCCGGAGTTAGCATGATCCCCTCACACTGCCACCCTGGGTTTATTCCCTGGTGTGCTGACTTCATGTTGACTTGACATGTAAACAGAGCTTCCATTGTGTTGGCTTACAATGCTTAATTTACATGTGAACTGAGGCACACAGGTGAATAGACATCCTTTGGCTGGCAACCCTGCCTCCTGTCAACATAATAAAACCACTTCCGTGAGCAGCAGAAGCTATGTTGTCAAAAGTTCTTGCTGACATAGCGCTCGCTTATGTTGGTGTAACTTATGTTACTGAGTGTTCTATTCACACCTCTGAGCAACATAAATTATGCTGCAGAGTGATATAGCCTTAGGCAAATTTTAGCGCATGTTGGGGGTGGGTGAGTTGCTACAACTTATAGATGTCGTCTTTTTCCACTCAATCCTTTCTAGATACATCAATTTTGGTCTTTAACTGTCTTAAATGTTCTGTTCATTGTAAACCCTCTGGCTCGTTTCCTTTTCCGAAGCTCCTTCCTCTGGAAGCGTTCTTTTTTCTGTTCCCTGTTCATAAGATGACACAATTTGTACAATAATGTTTGGCTTTCCAGACTGAAATAATGTGCAATGTATTTATTAACAGGAGATCTAAAGAAACCACTGCGGGCAGAGCATTTCCCTGAGTGACTCACCTCTTTCCCCTTCACAGAATAAAGTTTCCTATTTCAGGGTTGTTTCCTGCTGGGATTTCCAGACTAAAAAAACACCATTTCTGTCCTCAGATTTAGAGAGAGACAAGGTGGGTGAGGTAATATCAAACTTATATTCAGGACTCCTCTATTTTACAAGTAAACCTGGACATCTAAGCTTCCTCTAGCAACTGACAGAGCAGCTCCTCTTAATAGGTATCAACTGATAAATTGTATATGTACACTGTTAGCCCTTGGACCAAATCAGGCAGCCCTGGAACTGTGTTGACCTCAGAAGGGGCTAAATTCAGGTTCTCCACACCTGACCACATCTAGTCATTGGCCCATTTAGGTGGTGAGACAAGACGTGACTGGTTGGTAAGGTACAAGCAGGTGGGTTTATTAACTGAATACAGGTGTACAAGTAAACAAGGACCCCCAACTTAACGAAAACAGTACAAAACAGGCTCGGTTGTCAATGGATGGAATATGGCATAAAGCCAGAAACCCAAAGGCCCTTACAGAAATAAGGGATCCACAATAAGATTAATGAGAGTAACCACACTACCATGTCTCGTTGACAGCAGAAGATAGGCAGACCCCAAGGAAAGCAGGATTCAAGCTGACAGGATGCAGGATCAGGAACTTTGGAGACTCAGGAACCACGCAGGTGAACAGGTAAGTGGTCGGTGTTTCGCTTATCTTCTATCTTCCACTCTTGACTCGTGGTCATGTGTGTAGTATGTGAACCTACAGTTGATGATTGTGTGTGTGTGTGAGGTCTGGATGGAATAAGTTTGAGTTCTGCAGACCTGGTCTGTCTTGGGGATTTCTAGCAGCCGTGCTCTTGTGCGGGTCACTGGACTGCTCCTCTTCTTAGTAGCAGAGGTCCCAGTCAGGCTGCTACCTCTGGCAGCCCTGAGGCAACAAGCAGCAAGTGGCGAGTAGCCCTGAAGGGCGGATGAATATCCCTTAAGTAACTTCATTGTTGCTAGGCAGACTTCGAGTCACCTGACTCTCCCATTTTCCTGCACTTTTAGAAAAGGGCACCAACTGTGGCATAAAGAAGGGTACCAAATATGGAGGCCAAGAACAACAAAGTAGAAACCAGTATGGCCAACATAAAACCATAGTTGGAAATTCTTCCCCAACAGCACATTCATTTCTCCTGGTATTGACAGCTGGGATTCCATAGGCTCCCTCCATCCCACCAGATTTTACATTCATTACTGGTACTGTAGCACTGTATATTAGATTATATATCTTAGCAGAAAATGCCTCGCTAGTCACAGGGGAGAAAAAGACCAAAGGGGAGATCCTCAGCTGGTGTAATTTGTCATAGCTCCATTAATTACATTGAAACTATGATATTTTATACCAGCTAAGGATCTGCCCACAAATCCTTTTCTGGCTTCTTCAGTAATTAGGACATTGAGAAAGATTTTGGAATTGTCTGCACTAAAATAAATCTTTAAAAAAAGAAGTAGTTAGGGCCTGATCCTCAAATGTGCTGCTAGGGACTCATAATTCCTATTGAAACCAATGGTAATGCTCAGTCCCACTCAGGCATAAGACCTAGGGCCTGATTCTCCACTGCCTTCTGCTTTTGGTTAGTCATTTACACCAATGCAAAGTGAGTGTGAAAGGACCAAATCCCTTGATTTGAATGGTGCAGAATTAGGTGCAAAAAGAGCAGGAAATAAAAGCTACAAAGATATATTGAACTTCAAGTGAAGAAAGCCAATTTAAAAGAGTAACAAACAACTGTGTCCTCTTCATAATACCCAGCTGTTGTCTCCCACTCCATGACAATATCAGAAGTTTTCCGCACTGTTGTTCTCCCATGTGGTTCTGTTTGAAAGAATCCTTTTCATGGCTCACAGGAGGAGCCCAAATAGATTTGAACAAATTCCAAAGAGCATGATCAAATGCCTCTTTTACTGTTACTTGTAGGTGCAGGCAATCAGCAAACGTGAAGTCAATTCAGAAACCGTACTGGTGTGAAAAATGTCTTGTCTATTGTTGTGGAGACATTTCTAATGTCACATTGTGACAACAGAGAATAATATAGTAAAGGACTTTTCTGTACAGTAGAATCACAGTGCCTAGCTGGGGCCCCAGTGCTTCTATTTTTTAAACTAATTTCCAGGCATGGAATGGGACACATATATTGTCAGTAGGGCTGTCAAGTGATTACAAAAATTAATCTCGATTAATCGCGCAATCAATCGCGGTGTTAAACAATAATAGAATACCATTTATTTAAATATTTGTTGTTTTCTACATTTTCAAATATATTGATTTCAGTTACAACACAGAATACAAAGTGTACAGTGCTCACTTTATATTTATTTTTATTACAAATATTTGCACAGTAAAAAGAAAAGAAATAGTATTTTTCAATTCCCCCATTACAAGTACTATAGTGCAATCTCATTATAATGCAGGTTGAACATACAAATGTAGAATTATCTACAAAAAAATAACTGCATTAAAAAATAAAACGATGTAAAACTTTAGAGCCTACAAGTCCAATCAGTCCTACTTCAGCCAATCGCTCAGACAAACAAGTTTGGTTACAATTTGCTGGAGATAATGCTGCCCACTTCTTGTTTACAATGTCACCTGAAAGTGAGAACAGGCATTTGCATGGCACCGTTGTAGCCGGCGTAGCAAGATATTTATATGCCAGATGTGCTAAAGATTCCTATGTCCCTTCATGCTTCAACACCATTCCAGAGGACATACATCCATGCTGATGATGGATTCTACTCAATAACAATCCAAAGCAAAGCGGACCGACGCTTGTTCATTTTCATCATCTGAGTCAGATGCCACCAGCAGAAGGTTGAGTTTTCTTTTTTGATGTTTCGGGTTCTGTAGTTTCTGCATCTGAGTATTGCTCTTTTAAGACTTCTGAAAGCATACTCCATAACTCATCTCTCTCAGACTTTGAATGGCACTTCAGATTCTTAAACCTTGGGTCGAGTGCTGTAGCTATTTTTAGAAATCTCACATTGGTATCTTCTTTGCGTTTTGTCAAATCTGCTGTGAAAGTGTTCTTAAAACGAACATGTGCTGGGTCATCATCCGAGACTACTATAACATGAAATATATGGCAGAATGTGTGTAAAACAGAACAGGAGACATACAATTCTCCCCCAAGGAGTTCAGTCTCAAATTTAATTAACACATTATTTTTTTAATGAGTGTCATCACCATGGAAGCATGTCCTCTGGAATGGTGGCCAAAACATGAAAGGGCATATGAATTTTTAGCATATCCGGAACGTAAATACCTTGCAACACTGGCTACAAAAGTGCATTGCGAATGCCTGTACTCACTTTCAGGTAACATTGTAAATAAGAAGCAGGCAGCAATATCTCCCATAAATGTAAAGAGTTGTTTGTCTTAGTGATTGGCTGAACAAGAAGCAGGACTGAGTGGACTTGTAGGCTCTAAAGTTTTTCATTGTTTTGTTTTTGAGTGCAGTTATGTAACAAAAGAAAAATCTACATTTGTAAATTACACTTTCACAATAAAGATATTGCACTACAGTACTTGTATGAGGTGAGTTGAAAAATACTATTTTTAAATAATTTTACAGTGAAAATATTTGTAATAAAAATAATATAAAGTGAGTACTGTATACTGTATTCTGTGTTGTAATAGAAATCAATATATTTGAAAATGTAGAATAGCCAAAAAGATTTAATAAATTTCAATTGGTATTCTATTGTTTAACAGTGTGATTAATTGTGATTAATTTTTTAATCATGATTAATTTTGAGTTAATAACATAAGTTAACTGTGATTAAGTGCCAGCTCTAATTGTCAGGATATTAAATAATCACAGTCAAGAAAAAAAGAAGTATCAGAGATTAGTTTGAGTTTGTCAACATGATAACAATTGCTAGTGAACCCCTAGCTAGTGACACAACTGGTGTGTAATAGGTTAAATTGTGCAACTATTTGGTTTATGAAACCTCCACTGATTTAATGTCATTCAAACATTGGGGCCTAATTCTACACCTACATCCTGAAAATCCATTTTGAAATCAATGAGGATGAAGTCAAAGGATTTACAAAGAATGCAGTTTAGCAAAGAATTTGGCCCCCAGACTGTCTATCAGTAGAAAATACTTATTCTTTGCATCTTACTTTTAAAGAAATATTTTAAATGTAACAAGCAACGAAGGTGCCACAGGATTCTTTGTTGCTTTTTACAGATCCAGACTAACACGACTACCCCTCTGATACTTTAAACGTAACGTGACTGTCATTGCATTTGATTCTGCACAAACTGATTTTTAATTTAATTACTAGTGGACTGATCCTGCAAATACTGCCAAACATAGTGCTTACAACTGTAGCAGTTTCATTACCACTAGGGGGAGTACTCAGTAGTAAAGCACCATGTTGGAAGTATAACCCTTTGAAAGATTTGGCCCTAAAACAGTAGGAACTTTTATTCATCTAAATTTGATTACTTACAATTGAATTATAATGTCACTGATTGATAATGCCTCGTGGTGGTACCATTTACGTAATATATTAAGATATAAAATTCAAAACGTAACAAATTACAGTAAAAAATGTACTGGCAAAGTAGAATACAAAGGTCTTGACATATAGGAAAAAATGTCCAAAGAGAAATGTAAGTATTTCTTCTGCATTTGGTTATTCTGAAATCTGAGTTGATTAAGTAAATGGATTTTTTTTCTTGTGATATTGAAGATTTTATTGATCCAGTGTGATGTAATAGTGCTCAGTAATTGCAGCCAGAATGTGAACTATATTATACAACATATCAATATTTCCACTTTAATCGTGTGAATGAGCTGTCTGTATAAATTCTTTCTCTGACAGCAGCTCTGTGTGTTTCCTACTGTGCTTTACTATTTATATACAGTTTGGATTCAGTCCTTCAAGATGCTGAGCACTCTGACCCTGTTCCCTTAAAGCATTTAAACATGTGCTTGACTGAATTGAGTTCAGAGTGCTTAGCCCCCTGTAGAATTAAGCCCTTTTCAAGGTCCTTTTATGTTAACCTTCCTCACACCAGTAATCTTTACTTGCACAAAGAGTCTCTGTGATGTCAGTGGGAGCACTCCAATACATGGGCGGCAGGTATTATAGGCCTGAAGCTGCTGCCATGGGACACTAGGCTGGGGCTGCTTGGGGTGTGAGTTGGTTGCCTGGCTGGGGCTGGCCTGGGGCTCCTCTGGTGGCAGTGTGGGGGAGGGGTGGAGTGGCGTGGAGGCTGGGGATGAGTAGTTTGGGGTGCAGGCAGGCTGCCCCCGGCTAGGGCCAGAGAGGACTCCCCCCTCCCCCCCGCTGCACACTCACCTCGCACCACTGTCACTACACGTGCTCCTAGGGCCCCTCTCAGGTCCAGGAAGCCCCCTCGCCTCCCCGGTGGTGGGGGCGGGGTTGCCATCACATGCGCCTCCTCCCCTGCTGGTCCCCCTTACTGTAGCCTCACTGGGGGTGGGGGATGGGGCTGCCCCTTGCCCAGCGTGGGGCAGGAGAGCTGACTGCGGGTGAGGGGGAGGGCCCTGTGCTGGTGGAGGGTCCTGCTGGAAAAGGGAAGGGTCCATCCATCCAAGGCGGAAGGGCTAGGTCAGCCTGCCCAGGCGCTAGTGGTGGGGGGTGTTAAGACTCTGTGGTGGCAGTTGATGCTGGGAGCTGGCAGAGCAGAGCGCAATGCAGAGCTGCAGGGGGCAGCCACCCGCTGCCCAGGGCACAGGCGGGGACTCTCGGGGGAGGCGCGCGGGGGTGGCAGGCTGGCCCAGGGGAGAGACTTGGCCCCAAACAATGGTGGAGCTGGGCCCCCGGGCCCTGAATATTGCTGGAGCACAGGCACCATATAACTCACCACCCCTGCTTCTACCCCTTCTCCACAAAAGCTCACACAAGTAGAAAATTCATCTGGAGAAAGGCCTGTTTTGTCCTTCTCAGTGACACAGTACAGGCTTCATTTTGATCTCCCTTATACCTATGTAACATCACCAATTTCAATGGGGTATTCCTGGTTTATAACAGTGAGATCAGAATCAAGCCCTAGATATCGTTTTGGAGGGGAATCTACATCCTGTGCCCTCATGTCCTCCTACAGTCTCTTACCCTCCTCTCAAGCTTGTCATCATACCGCCTATTTAGTTTTCTTTTCGTACTCGAATTTTAGTGCCTTTTATGTCAACCTATTTGCCTGAAAGTCCCCTTCCCACACTAACCTATGAAAAATAGCTTAGACAGAGGAACACATGCCATTTATATAGTTCCCTATGAGTCAGAGATCATCTGAGCTGACAAGACAAACACATATGGAGGAGTTAAAAAAAACAACCCTCTCATCTGCCCATGATTATTGTTAGGATGCAACATATAATTGCTGAGAAATGTACAGCTACATAAACTGCTTTTCTCCTAGATGAAATGGGCATGCAGACAACATGTATTTATTTTAGTGTTGTTCAGGGATTTAATGTGTGAGATTCAAGTTTGTTTGTTTTTTAAATGCAGCTGGCGAGGCTATCCCTGAGCACACATGACCCTGTGACTGTAGGAGGACTATAATTCCCACCAGAAAAGGATCTTAGTGTTGTTTGCAATTTTCACGGTCTTGTGAAAAAAGGAAGGGCATTTGTTTCAATGTTTGCAGAGGACTCTTAATTACAGGCAAACCACTCAGGCAGATGTTAATGCCAGCCATCTCGGACTAACAGCTGAGCTGACAAAGCAACCATCAAATCTATTCCTATTATTTCTGTAAGGGGAACACCAAATTTGGGTGTGTGGGTGTGTGATTCCATATCCCTTACAGATATGAATGTTGGGAAAGAGAAAGGAAGAAAAGGGGAGTTTATGTTCCAGTGTTTCTTTGTATGCCCTTTAGTTCTGAGTGCTTTAAGCCTTGAGAGATCCACAACACCTGGTGCAAATACTTCAAGGAAATATGTCACTGGAAAAAAGTCAGTTTATCTTCTTGGTACTTCCACCTCTTCAAACACAAGTACAATAATCAACATGTCTCTGAGCAATTTGGGGTATTCTTTTTCCCATCAGTTCATCTGGTTGATGTAAATTTCCCTATCTTGTGGTTAGCATTTATTTTAATTCATATTCTCTAATTGCACATACATTTTCAAATGAAAATCTTGTAATCAGTGCAACACTGGTTCAAAGAGGAAATTGAAGGGGGAGGGTAAGCGGGAACTACAAGACAGTGTGAACTTCCTGCTGTTTGTGATAAGTGCTCTGTAACCATCATCTTTAGAGAAAGGGAGAAAAAGGTGACTGTGTGCAGCTTGACTTTGTCAAATTAACAATTTAACCTTTTCTTTACTTTCCTGGCACATTCAAGACAGAAGGGCATGGGCAGCAGGTGAACCAGCAGTTGGGGAAGGCTAGCTCTCTCCCTCTCCGCCCAAGGCCCCTCTCCTCCCCTTTTGCCCCCTCCCCTGATGGACCCCAGAGTGGCAGAGCCCCACCATGGCTGCTGGCCCCCCTACCCCAGGCCAGCGCCCCCAGCCCCGGAGCACTGGGCAGGTGGCACCACCACAGTACCCTGACCCCAGCCAAATGGATGGTGCCACTGCAATGCCCCTGACCGGAGCGTCAGGTGGGCACCACCCCTAGCCTCCCCAAGTCCTGGCAGCAGGCCATCCGACCCAAGCCCCAGCCTGGGCCACAAAAGAGCGGGAACTCACAGGCACTCCTGGGGGCGAAGCGTGGGCGGGGCACGCCAGGTTGTTTGGGGAAGCTCAGCCTCCCCCAGTTTATGATACCCACCGCCCACGCAGGAGGGACCTGATTCTCCACCCTTTTACCAAGGTTGACATCAGCATAATCCCATCCACTTCAATGGAGTTACGCTGGTGTAAAACTGAAGTGAAAGAGTGGAGAATAATGCCCATATCTTTACTTGTGTCAGGTATTTCAGGAAACAATCCTGCACTACCAGGAGAATGAACTAGATGATCTATTCTAACAGATCTTTTTATTTGGCTATTCAGCATAAGTCCTGCTTCATTTCTACCTTTTCCCATTAAAATACCATACTATTTCCTCCCATCCCCCAGCCAAAATAAATGCTCTCGAGAGCTAAATAATGGCAGCCCCAGTATGAGTATATTGGTGGTGAGAGTGTACAAGGAGCTCCTGTCCTCCAGGGTGCCTGAGCAGCACTTTCCAAGCACATTGAATATGAGAAGGGAGAAGAGACTGGAGAGACCCCGATGGCCAGAGGAGGCATGTGTGGGTAATATTACTGTGGTTCACATGTGCACAGGAGGGTTAGGTGGGGAGTAGAGATTGTCTGAAAAATTCTGATGAAAGCATATCCTGTCAGAACATGTGGTTCTGTTGAAATAAAAATGCTTTGCAAAATCAGCTTGATTTTGCCAGAATTTAGTTTTAGAAAGGAAACTGGGTGGGTGGGGGGAAGTTCCAACATTGTTGATATGTCCAATTTTGAAGTTTTTGGGATGAAGCATTTTGATTTTGTTTTGAAAGGACTTATTCTGTGTTATAATATAATGCAACATTTAAAAAAAATCAAAATCAAAACAAGATGGGTGAGGTAAATCTTTTATTGGATCAGCTTCTATTGGTGAGAGAGACAAGCTTTGGAGCCACACAGAACCCTTCTTCAGGTCTGGGAAAGGAACTCCCAGCATCACAGCAAAATGCAAGGTGGAGCAGATTGTTTAGCATAAGTAGTAAGCACATATTGTAGGGGATCATTCAAGGCAAAGTGGGCTGTTAACACCTCTGCAGTCACAGAACAAAAAGGGAGGATTTACAGACTATTGTAATAAGCCATAATCCAGTCTCTCTGTTCAGTCCATGATTTTTAGTGTTAAGCAGAATTATGAATTTAAGTTTCCAGGCTCGTCTTTTGAAAGTGTTGTGCATGTTTCCTTTGAGGAGTTGGACTGATAGATCTGACAGAGTGATTGCTTTGAAAAAAGTGTTCACCCACAGGTGATAAGTATTTTTTTGTCTTTTATCATTTTCCTGTGTGAGTTTGAGAACGAGGGGTTTTTTTTTGTCTTTTAGCATTTTCCTGTGTGAGTTTGAGAGCATAGTGATTGACTGGTTTCACCCACATAGTTGTTATTGGGGCATTTAGTGCACTGGATGGAGGTATTACCTCATCCACTTTGTCTCGCTTCCTGGGCCCAACAGTGCTACAACTGCAGAACCACTGCTTGTAGACTCAAGGCTGAGCTAAATGCAGTTGCAAGAGAATGTGAAAAATGGCTGCTGATTCCCTGCTCAGTTAGAAGCAAAATATACCCCCCAGCTCCACATCATTCTTCATCTTCCAGTGGGGAATGTCCTGTGCTTGGAACAGATGTGAAAGATGGTGGTCATGTTTACTACTTTGCAGCTGCAATGAGCTCAGCCATGCACTCATGTTTCTCTGTTACTAAACCCTCTCCACACACCACAATTTGGCTGGTACTACTTGGCATTTTTCTCTGCTTCCCTAAGACAGCTGAATTTGAGCTGCTGGCTTAAAGCACCTCTGAAAATTGATTGCTAGGTGTCTTAAGTTAAGTACCCAAAAACTAAGATGCCAAAAATCAGTTTTGAAAATGTTAGCATAAGTGATTTGCCCAAATCAATGGTAGAGCCCATAAGTAGAAGTCAGGAGTCCTGAATCCCAGCCCCATAACCCTCTTGAAACATGCAGTCCTGGTCTCATTCCCGAAGTCTCATTATTCACTTTTATTTTAGGAAGAACTGTTTGGCAATGGTTAGCAACTCATCTTTCAAATTAAATCCAGTTCAATAAACAGTTCAAAGTTAAAGCAGTCAAGGTCCAGTGTGCCTTGTACTACACAGAAACCCTATACTTGATTAGCAGATTAAAATGAGAGAGACTTAAAAAATTCTTGCAGCACAGAGGAACATAACTGAGTAGTATCAAAGTCAGCCACAGGGCCCTGCAGTCCTTGTCAAATTCAATTCCCAGGTGTCCCTCTTAAAAGCAGGTCTTCCTATGGTGTTAGTTTTCATGATCCTGTGACAAGTGTAAAGGCCCCTATTTTGACATTTGCAGTGGGTCCTATATTATTGCTATTATTTGTGTTACTGTACCACTCTAAGGTCTGTCTACATTGCAATGTAAGCCCAGGCTCAGCTCAAGCCAACCCCTGTCTCCTTCTGCCTACACACAAATGGAGGTGTGGAAGGTGATCAGGAACAGTCAGCATGGATTCACCAAAGGCAAGTCATGCCTGACCAACCTGATCGCCTTCTATGATGAGATAACTGGCTCTATGGATATGAGGGGAGCTGTGGATGTGATATACCTTGACTTTAGCAAAGCTTATGTTACTGTCTCCCACAGTATTCTTGCCAGCAAGGACTTTACCCAGTCAGGGCCAGTGCAACCATTTATGCAAACTAGGCGGCCGCCTAGGGCGCCTAGTGGTTGGGGGCACCTAAAAGCCCGCTCAGGCGAAGAGGTGGAGTGGAGGTGAGCTGGGGCGGGGGAGGGAAAGCTGCCCGCAGTATCAGGGGTGGGGGGGCGCACAGGGGAACCACTCCCCACCCCAGATCACCTCCACTCTGCCTCCTCCGCTGAGCACACAGCCCCCGTTCTAATTCTCCTCCAATCGGCACCGCACGCTGGGAGGGAAGGAGATTTAGAGCGATGCCGGCGTGCTCAGTGGAGGAGGCGGAGCCGAGGTGAGCTGGGGTGGGCTCCCCAGGCAGGGTTAGCTGCCACGGCGGGGTAGGGGGGGAAGTCTCCCCAGGCGGGGTTAGCTGCCACGTGGGGGGGGGAGCTGCTGCGGGGGGGGGGCTCCCTGAGCGGGGGGTTGGCGGGCTCCCCGGCTGGGGGCCTGGGTTAGTTGCTGCAGGGGGGGCGGGGTTAGCTGGGTGTGGGGGTGGCGCAAGGTGGAAGTTTCGCGCCCTAGGCGAAACTTCCTTGCACCGGCTCTGTACCCAGTCCTTAAGAAATCTACCCCATCCAGGTTGACGTTGAACCCTTTGCGTAAGCTTCTGTATCCCCAAAAGTCCCCCAGTCTTATTGTTATATAAGACCTTCAGAATCTCAGACACCAATCCTCTTAGGACCACTAGTTGAGTGTAACAGCCCATGTTCTCCACTGCCTTTGAGTGCTTAACCAGAAGCCCTTGCTCTAGGTGTAAGTCAGGCCAGGCTTCTCTGTATTGGCATATACCTGGGTCTGCCTGTACCTCTTCTGACAGATCTGACAGTCTTTCTTCCTTCCAGTGTTAACTGTTCCTTGTCCTTTCTATCCCAAGACCAGCCAATCCACTCCCAGGAAATGGAAGCAACCACCCTGATTCAAGTACAGCTGCTTGGCATTTAACACTTCCATTTTATTCTGACCACCAAGCTGTAAACAGAGTGAACTCTCTCCTGCATTTGATATGGCCACCAAAAAGAAGTAGTCTTTTGCAAAACACAGTGAGATATGGTCACGAGTCTATAACAGTACACCTATGTTCTTAAGTCTAAATTAAATTAGTGTAGGTTATTTAAAATGTGACATATTTCAAACCTCCCTACATCTAAATATATATTCTTTCAGGGAGTCATCAAGTAAATGCTGCCTTTCTTTTCTTGGCACATCTTGTTCTTTTATTCGTGACAAGACTACGTGGTCATATGATCACAAAGTTCTGTTTAGAATATTAGTAAAAGAAATATATTAGGCTAAAATTGTACCCAGGCCTACAAGATATGTTCTATCCAGGATGCAAGATGTGTGCTGAGTCCTTGCGAGTTGCTGAAAATCATTAACTTTCACAAAAACAAAAGACGGGGAGTTGAGATTAGGCCGCTAAGCCTTTGAAAGATTACATACATTGTGTAGCAGCAATAAGATATTGATATTATTAAATTCTAAAGACCCAGTTCAAAAATGCCAGGAATATCATTGCACAAGTATTTTAATATTTATACAGACAACCAGAGCACTGTGAGCCAAATTTGCATTTCACGGCTAAAAATCAATGTCTCTCTGCACAGATATGAGAACACATCAGAATAACAATGAGATACTTTGGCATATTCACATATTTTTAAAACATTACGTAAAACCTCCCTTGCTTTTTCAGGTGAAATCTTGTAGAGCCAGCTCTCCATTTATGCTGGTTAAACCTGTCACATATCTCCTATAAATATATCTCTACTAATTACAAAGCTGCACTGAGTGAGGATTTTAACATTTATTATTTAATTTAATATTTCAATGTAATTACTAATGCAGATCCCCAATGCAGCAGGCTGATCTGCAAGCTGCATCTGTACCTGGGTGGAACTACATTGACTTTTGATGGGTCTCTGCTTGCATGGATCAACTTGCAGGATCAGGGCCTTAATTATTGCCACAGTGCATTGTAGTAACTAAGGCCTCAAAATTATGGGTTATGACTATTTTAAGACTTGCCCAGGTATCAAGGCCCATTGAAAAATATAGAACAGAGCACTGAGAGAATAAAAAACTAAGGTCTAACAGCTAGATTCCTTCAATAAGTCTGAGGAAACTCAGAGTTTATTGCAGTCTTTTGCAAGAGTGTACTGCTGGTGCTTCTAAAGAGACTTCCTGTTTTTACCTCTCTTTGAATGAATGAATTAAAAATCATATTACATTAATATCTAACATTGATATTGGATGTGTCAGATACTTAGTAAAATGGGAATCAATATTAATTAAAATGTGTATAAAAGGGAAGTCAACTATAAGTGATACAGCTTTGGACAATATATTGTAAACTTTAATGACACGGTTTACCTCATGGGCAGTCCTGGTGAGAGGGTGTTAAAGACGACTTTATTTTTGATAAAGTGAAGAAGTATGGCTAATGTTTGCAATCAAGCGTGCTTATGCTATCAATTGAGTAAAATATGTCTATGTTGAAAGAGGCAGTAAATAAAAATAACTCAAACTAAATAGTGTATTTATAAGGACACTTGACCACAGAGTGGAATAAACAGAAATATAACTGGTTAATAATGCTTGGACTCAGCTCAGCTTACATACCAAGGTCTTACCAGTATTGTTAAAACAAGGAGAACACAAATGGAAGATTTATATAGCTGTTTGGGCTTGCTGCAGAACAGTTCTTGAAGTGACTTTGCATTATATAATGGACTGTTAAAACAAGTTTAAAGAGCATCAAAGAATTTGGAGGGACTTCGTATCAATAATATGAACTTTAAACTGGACATTTTGACAGCTAGCAGAGTTGATGGAGACACTGCAACTTGAGCAAGCACACAGAGCCCACGGATTTTCAGAGGTAAATTGCTGACCAGAGCAAACCAGCCTGTGTTCAAGGTATGTCCCAAGATGGTTGTACCAACAGTTATGGCCTAACTTGTCCTACACAGGCTGGTGTGTTACATAAAGAGACTGGACATTTTCAGTCCCAGTTGCAAAAATGCAAAAGTTGATATCTTGTTTTCTGTTGGGATGGTGAGAGAGGACTATTTTCATTTTGGTTGAACATTTCAAATCTTTGGAAGAAGCATGGGTCACCATCTGATTGGTCCCTGCTAGGACATCCAAGAAGAGGAACCAAGTTGAGGAACCTGGCAGAAACAGAATAAAACAGCCTGTCTCCTTCAGCACATTGCTTCCCAAAAGTCAGAGACACCCAGAAAGGAGAAGACTGAGGTCCTTGACCATCCACCTTGGAGTCCTCCTGGTGACATCAAGTACCCATCTCGGGTAAACACCTTTAACTGCCTTTCTATTTTCTAGCACTGGGTTGCCTGCTAGTGCACTGCAAAAAGACTTGTCTGTCCTGCACTCTACTTGTGACCAATAACTGAGCTGAACGCTGATGGCTGAGCAAAGATCTGGTGATAAGTAACACACAGACTTTCCCTTGGGTGATAACACAAATCAGTCAATTGACCTTGAAACTGGGTACTTAATTAGTAGGGAAGTATAGATGCTTGTGTACGTATTTAAAGATTGTCACAGAAGTGTCTTTTTTCTGTAACAGATTCCAATCAAGATTGTTGTAAGGTAGCTTTAAAACTGAACAAGTTGCTGTTGTTAACTAAGGGCTGGTCTACACTGGGGGGGTATCGATCTAAGATACGCAACTTCAGCTACGTGAATAGCGTAGCTGAAGTCAAAGTATCTTAGATCGATTTACCTTGGGTCCTCACAGCACGGGATCAACATCCGCAGTTCCCTGTGTCGACTCCGCTACCGCTGCTCACTCCGGTGGAGTTCCAGAGTCGACGGGAGCACGTTTGGGGATCGATATATTGCGTCTAGGTGAGACGCAATATATCGATCCCCGAAAAATCGATTGCTACTCGCCGATACGGCGGGTAGTCTGGACGTACCCTAAGATTGTAGAATGCTGTACTTGTGTCTACCATCGTTTATGGTTTCATACTTTCTTTCAAGTTCTAGATGATATAGACAGAAAATGAGACCAAGTGTAGAAGCATTTTGAACTGCACTCAGTCTGTCATAACTGTAAGAATTCACATTAGATAGTTAGGAGTGTCAGTCAGATCCTGGGGCTCTGTCTTTCACAGGCAAATTGATTAAAAGGGTTGACTACTATACATCTATTGGGTAGGAGACTTTAGTGAATTGGCATGTAAATAATTGACCAAAATCGTTTTGTGATCTATCTTTGGATTGTTTTTCATCCGTTGTATTAGCAACACCAGAATTGATAACCAATTGACACAAGTAAGGCCCTATTCTGAGGGACTCAGTCAAAAATCTAAACAGAATTACCTTCCCAAGGTAATTATTGAGTGTGTTATTTTCTTTTGTTATATAATTAGATTCTGAAAACCAAATGTTTCTATCATCCAACTTTTTAATTCATGTAGCCAAATCTTAGTCCAATATAGTTTTTGCCTTTTTATATTCTATACTGTTATTTGCTATGAAGGATTTCAACTCTGGTGTCCCAAGCAATTGAAATTAAAAAACCCTAAAACAGATTATCAGTTAAAGCCGTTGCTTTAAGGTTTGTTTTATACCCTACCTTTCCTATAGTATGCTAAGTATAGTTATCCATATGTGTGTGTGAGGAGCATAGCTTGTGTGGGTATATATACACACCTTATTTAAAAATTTATATGGTTAAATGGGTTTAATCTTGATGAACTTTAAAGTAACTTTTCTCTACTAAATTTTGGATTTTAGAAGATAAGCTGTCTGACCAACAGCCCAGTTCAAAAATAGAAAGATTACTATGATTACCTTGTTTGCAAGAAGAAGATTAGTCTGGGTTTAGATTAGTAGAGGAAAAAGTGACAATGACAAAATTTATTATAAATCTGAATTTATTTTTAGTTTGCTGATGAATGAGTGATTTTGTTTTGTTGGTGTACTAGGGTTTTTCCCATTAGCTATTTTTATAGGGGGGTTATATTTAACTTTCCATGACCCAGATAAGACTATGCTAGCTTACTCAAAAGTAGTCTTAGGTGTCTTGATTTTTTTTATCTAGACCACCATTCACTGACATGTAAAATACTGAATACTTTTTAAATTGCCTGCGTAAGTGGGACTTTTTCCAAGTTGGTGCTCACTAACAAGGACCTATTCAGATTTGATTGAACCAAGTTGCATGGCTCCAAAGTGAGCCTCACACCTGATTTGTCTGCAGATCTCAGAGGGGGTCGCTGAGAAGTAGAGTGAGCAAAATTCATAAACTGTAAGAATCAAGAGTAAGGTTGAGAAGCCTCCCCTTACAGGTCAACAAGCCATTAGAGGGGAGACTGACTTATCAGAATCTCCAAGACAGACAACAAACAGGCTATGCCAGCTTTTGAACCATTTTCCCCTGTACTTGAAGGTTGTCTGCTAACGAGAAGTAGGGCTGTGCTAGCATATCATTGCCATCCTTCTCCTTGACTGCAATTCCAGCTCCAACTCTACAAAAGTCAGGAAGACAAAAAGCTGAAGTGTTGGTGAACCCTGTGTCTTATTTTTTCTCTCTCTAATTTACATCTTTTGTTTTTATTAGCTGGAGATTTCTCAACCGTTTTCTCTCTTTATTTTCAGGATGTGGAAGTAAAAGTGTGGCTATGTGCATGCATATGTGGGAGCTCTCATAAATTCCACATGGGGAAGGCGCCAGAAAGAAAAGTTCCAAGTTTAAACAGCCCTAAATATTGTCTAAAAAGACACTTGTTAAAGTGTGTTCTGTGTCTAAAAGTCCTGAGAGCCTTGAGATTGTCATTTGTCTTTTCTGGTAAATAAGAGTTGTTAAACTGCTTCTTATCAAGAGTGTACTGTTAAAGTTTGTTTTATAATATGTTTACTGGGGGCACTGGCGGAGTGGGAGTGGGTTAGCGACCCTGTAGTACTGAAGTCCAGGAAGGCAGTTTCTAATTGGCTCTGAGGTTGTGGCCCAGACATTAGGTAATAATTTGGTTTCAGTGTTAAGGTACTTAACTAGATTCCAAGTATAGGTTTGTGTAATTTGGTAAAATTCTTTAATTGGGATTTTTAAACCTCATGGGCAGCAAGCGTCTTAGAATTTATATAGGGACTGATTATTTTTTGTATTAATTTGATGAATTAACTCCAATCCAGTGTGCAGACTAACTTGAAACTTGGTTTACCGTAATTTGATAAGTAAAAATAACACTTAGTATTATGAATAGCTTAGGTCTGGTGATATGTTTTCTTTAATTTATTTTAATTTGAGTTTTAATAACATTTATAAGCCAGAAACTAATAATGAGTCACATTTTTTTTCAGTAGGCCACATGGGTCCAAAAGCTTTTAGGGTCTGGGGTGGCTACCACCCAGTCAACCTGGAAGCCCAACTAGTTCCCTCTAATAAGTCTATGGTTCTCACAGAATTGGTGCCTGAACAAGAAGGGAAAGCTGATTTATGTATCTGTAATGATTTGGGGAATCTTCTATGTACTGCTTACGAATTCTCCAGTTTGATATTTGAACTGCCTGTATTCTTATGGCTGTCTTTCATTGTATTCTTACATCATAACCCGTGTGCTGAGGAGGGAAGGGACAGACATGTGTCTGGCTTTTAATAGGATGATTGGTAAAAGTTAAGAACCTGAATAGATTCATTTAGACCATCACAGTGGATGGTAGTATACTCAGTGGAGTAGCTGCAATCTGGATGGAACAAGTTCTGCCCAACTTGTCTAGAGGGCTAATGTTTGGAGGAGTGGATTTCCCCCAGAAGCATGACCCAAAAAAGGGTACTGATACTAACCTTTAAAACCACAGAGATTGGATGGATCAGAAAGTGAGACAAAGGAAGCCTGGGCGGGCGAGGAACAGAGGGCATGTTTTCATAGCAGAGGGACCAGCCAACAAAGAAGAAAACTGGCTGCACAGGAAAGAGAGACTCCATGGTTCAGAAGAGAAATTGTGTGCAGAAGGGGTCAGGGATCCTGGACTCCTTAGAGGATTCTGACGTAAGCCCAAAGAATACTCAAGAGTCCCGAGAAGACTGGGGCAGGGAGATGCGTACAGGTGTTACTGTTTTATCCGAATCGATATACTTCCTGTGCTAGCTAATGTAAAAAGTGACTGGTTTGGAACAACCCTAACAATCCCTGTGTGTCTATTATGTGCTTCCACTATGAAGTGTCCCTAAAGAAGTGAACTGTAAACCCCTAGTGCCCACAAGGTTAGAGCTCTGGGAAAGGGTGTGATAAGCTATTAGAGAATCTGGGGGTTAGCGCTGGTCCTGGGGACCTAGGACAGCTGAGCCCTGGGATACCATTTCCACAAAGGAGTAACAGACAGAAAGCCTGTGCCTAGAAAGTGTGCTACAGGGGCCAAGGAGAGAGGCAGGGCTGTAGCCTACTCAGACCCAGGGAAGCTTAAGAGGACATGGGCCCAGTGTGGTGGGACACAAACACAGCAACCTGGTGAGTGTTCCGGGGAGGGAGCACTACCAGGGTTGTGCACATCGATTAGCCTTATTGGAACTGAATTGTTTTTTAATTGTTATTTGTCTGGAGTCTGCCCTTGGAATCCAAAGACTGTTACAGCAAGTAGTACTGTGGAAAGCAGAACTAGCGCTAGCCATGGGGCTGCCGTTGTGCAAACAGGAAGTACCCGTTTGTTAGTGACAAAGACAGAATGAGAAACTGCTGTGGATTTTTTCCAAATTGCTTTATTGATTATCTACATTATATTCTTGAATTTCAATGGAAGGACAAGCCTCCCAGCTTGATTGACTGACTAACTGTATTTAAATAGTGGTTTGCAGTTTCATTTGTGATGGGTCCTGAATTGAAACAGACAAGTGTGTTCTGCATTTTAAAGGAGTTTCCCACTTTTTATATTTTTGCCTTTGCCTTCATGTGCATATCAACAAGCTTCGGATTACAATGAAAACCTGTAAGGTCCTTCAAGAGAGAAGCTAACTGCCTTATTCATGAAGCGGAGAGCTTGTAGATGTACTGCTAGAGAGTCTACTTCAAAAAGTACAGAATTTTGTTAGTTTTCTTGAATCTCCTCTCCACCTAGTGATAACACATCCCCAACATCACACAACAAATGTATATGACTTTGCCAGCTTCACTCTAATAATGAGTTAGCCAGTTCAGTATTGCTGGAGGTGATAGCAACCCAGAGGATCACCCCTATTTTAATAAGTTATATATTATAATATGGAGATTGCACCTTTTATATTCAGGCATCTAGCTAAGAAAGTAGTGGGGTTTGACCCAGTAAACTGGGAGGGGTGGGACTCAGAAGTTGCAGGAAACTCTTATTTGGGTTGGGAAGGAAAGGAGAACTGGTGCCATAACACAAACTGAGATAACATTGCATATGGTTTAGCATTGTTAAGTCAGGTATTGTGTTAGGAACAGTTTAAAGAGAAACCCAATGTTCAGGCTTTGCAGAAGGACAAAGAGAAACTAATTCTGCAGAACCTGAACATTGGGTTTCTCTTTAAACCACTCCTGACTCTAGGTGAAAGACTGAGGTTTGGATCAGTTAAGGGAGTTATTTGAGTCAGCTGAGCAAATTGGCAAATGTGACTGTCATAAACAGATAGTTAAGGGTTAAAGTCTGTTTTACCTGTAAAGGGTTAACATGTAGTACCTGGTGACCACCTGACCAGAGGACCAATCAGAGATAAGATTTTTTCAAATCTCTGTGGAGGGAAGCCTTTGTCTGTGTGAGAACTGTTTTTGGATTTAACAAAGAACAGTCATGTCTCCAAGTTCTCCTGGAGTAGTTTCTACTAATTAATAGTGAGTATTAATTAGAAAGGCGAATTAGTCTTATGATTTGATTTCTATATTTGCAATTGTGTGTTTGCTAAAGGAAATGCTTTATTCCTGTTTGCTGATATTGCTTTTACTGAGAAAAGGGGGAGAGGGGATTCTCTCCAGAACTTAGCAAGGTTATACCCTATGAGGGCCCAGCTTGGATTCATAGAGATTCTGTATTTTCTTTTGTTCTCTTAATAAATTCTTTTCTTTTCTTTGGACTTGGTTAATTCCTTCCCTTGGGGAAATTCAGGGGAAGGGGAGGGGGAAGTGGGCTGCTTCCCTGTGTGTGTGAGATTCAAGGAGTTGAATCAGGGGGGAGGGGGAAGGTTCCTCCTCTGTGAATTGATCTGTGTTCCCAAGGGGGGAAAGAGGGGTGTCCCGGCCCACGGAATTGACCGGGTGGTGGCAGCCGAAGGGGAGACCTACCCTAGGATTTTGGGGTGGGGGGAAGACATGCGGGTCCTCGCTTTGAAACCGCCCAGTTTCAAGTGAGGGTAGACTCTGACAGTGACCCTTGTAAGAAGGGGGCACGAATCCAAGAGCTTATTGCCATGGTTAGGACTTCTAAGGCCTTTTGGAAATATTGCAAAAGCTGATAGAGTTCAGCTTGAATTTGGCTTGATACCCTTCCCCCTGAAGTGAATGGAGAATGAAATATTGTATCAGGAATTAATTACTCATTATTATATAGAAGTGATAAGCCCTCCTGCTCTTATCCATACAGAAATTAACTTTGTAGACGTCATGCCCAAGACAGTGTGTGATGAGAGGTGATGTATCTGTGTTACTGCTGGAGGTGATAGCAACCCAGACAATCACCCTTATCTTAATAAGTTATATTCGAAGAAGTTACCAGTTTTTGTGAGACAGAGGATAAAGGAAAATTGTCACCTTCACTCAGAAAGCATAGTTGCCCAAAGGGTCTTCACTGGAAGGCAGGGGGAAGGCATCTAGTGGCTTGATAGATAGCATCTATGCTCTTGATTCTGGAAGTGCTGAACTAGTGTTAGAGGTAGAGAATTATCTTCCCTAGGAAGGTGAAGTGTAAAGGCCAGGTATTAGGAAAAGATAAAAGATTAGGTAAAGATAAAAATTCAGGCTGTAAGACTTGGGATAAGAGTTAAAAAATAAAAACAGCTTAAGGACGAGGGGTTTGAGACTAAGCAGCTTGTCAGAGCATTGGACAATAAACTGGATGAAGCTGGGAGGGGTTGCAAGTGCTTTGGAGGATAGGATTAAAATTCAAAATGATCTGGACAAACTGGAGAAATGGTCTGAAGTAAATTGGATGAAATTCAATAAGAACAAATGCAAAGTACTCCACGTAGGAAGCAACAATCAGTTGCACAGATACAAAATGGGAAATGACTGCCTAGGAAGGAGTACTGCGGAAAGCGATCTGTGGCTCATAGTGGATCACAAACTAAATATGAGTGAACAGTGTAACGCTGTTGCAAAAAAAAAAAAAAGCAAACATAATTCTGGGATGTATTAGCAGGAGTGTTGTAAGCAAGACACGAGAAGTAATTCATCTGCTCTACTCTGTGCTGATTAGGCCTCAACTGGAATATTGTGTCCAGTTCAGCGCGCCATGTTTCAGGAAACGTGGATAAATTGGAGAAAGTCCAGAGGAAAGCAACAAAAATGATGAAAGATCTAGAAACTATGACCTATGAGGAAAGATTGAAGGGAAAAAAAAAGTTTTTTTTTGTCTGGAGAAGAGATGACTAAGGGGGGTACATGGTAACAGTTTTCAAGTACATAAAAGTTGTTACAAAGAGGAGGGAGAAAAATTGTTCTCGTTAATCTCTCAGACAAAGACAAGAAACAATGGTCTTAAATTGCAGAAAGGGCGATTTAGGTTGGACATTAAGAAAAACTTCTTAACTGTGAGGGTGCTTAAGCACTGGAATAAATTGCCTAGGGAAGTTGTGGAATCTCCTTCATTGGAGGTATTTAGGAGCATGTTAGACAATCACCTGTCAGGATGGTCTAGATAATATTTAGGCCTGTCTTGAGAGCAGGGGACTGGGCTAGATGATCTCTCAAGGTCTCTTCCAGTCTTATGATTCTATGATTCTGTGTCCTTTATGACTCACCAGGCCACAAGTAGTGTGACAGCTGTGGCAGGGCAGGAAAGTTCTGGGTCTGGATTGTCTTCTCTGGAGCTGTGCACCTCAGAGCTGACTAGAGTGGAGCCTAATATGGATTAGGAACTAGCCTCTTCTCAGTTTTTTTCATAAAGGTTTCTAAGAGCAATACATTCAGTAATTTATTATTTCGGAATTACATGAAATTGAGAGAAATGTAATCCAAAGAATTGATGTAAATTGTTTTCCTGCTCAGTGAAGATAAACAAGTGTTTAGGTCCAAGAGTAGACTAAGGACAGAACATTATTTTAATCATCTTGCAACAGCCAGTGAAACAAAATCCTTAAACATACAAAGAATATGAGGAAAAACAGTGGTAGTGATTTTTTAAAAAAGGAATTATTATAATAAAAATTGTACTGATTCTATTTTCTTGAACAAAACTTTCATTATCTAAATATTTTTTAAATCCAACTCATCACCCAGGATTAATATAAAAGCACTACTCACACATGCTCTCTCCCCCAAGATTTTTGGAATTACTGTATTTGATTTATAAGCCACAATTCTCCTCATTTTCACCTGCCAAAGCGCCTCAAAGCACTGTAAAATAATTTATCAATTATTTATAAAAAACTATACAAACACCTTCAATATTGCAAACAAACAAGAGAGATCCTACCTAGAAAACAGGGAGAAGGGGCAAGCTTCTGAATAACAGGGGCAACAGTGGTTATTATAAAGAATATCTTTGAAAGAAGTGTGTTTAAGAGAAGGGAAGGAGAAGATTAGATGGATTTCAAGGTGGAGTTCCACATACTAGGGACCATCATGGCAAGGGCATAAGAGATTGCCAACCTAGGCCATAGTGGTGGAAAGAAAGGTACACAAATATCCACCAGGACCAAGTTCAAGAGTGCAACTCTAAAATATAGAATCATAGACGATTAGGGTTGGAAGAGACCTCAGGACCTAGATGAGCAATAACCTTCACAGTTAAGGGGTTAAAAAAAACAACACATCAGGGACAATTTAGTCTGGAAGGAAGAGAAGCCAGCCAAGAAAGGATTCATTAATCTAAAAGAAATAAATAAAAAGCAGAAGTTTGGAAATTTAAAACGCACAGTTTTTGAATGTGGACATTTCCTTGGAACAAGGTCAAAGTATGGAGGTGTAACACTTGGGAAAAGAGTCTATCGGGGTAGAAAATGAGATTGAAAGCATCCCAGACTAAACCAGATTTATATTTTTAAATGTATATATTTTTTAAATATAGCTTTGAAGTAAACTATATCCACTCCAGCCAAACTGAAGAAAATGCTTTGACTGATGAACTGGGACCAGTTAGGGGTTCAAGATGCTAGGTCACATCATTGTCAGGACACTGATTTATTTCAGGTGGATCTATTATTTCTGAGTGAAGGTAAAGTATATTTTGAAGACTTTCTCGCAAGGGGCCAGAGTCGAAATGTGAGAGTGCAAGATGTTATGTGTCTAGCCCTCCCAGTTCCAGGAGCAGAAGTAACTCTTATGGCAGAGAAGGTATGTGTGTATGGGCTTGCCTACTGCATAAGTTGATGTAAATTACATCGCTCAGAGATGTGAAAAAAATAATCCCCTCAGGGACATAATTTACACTGACTTAACACAGTATGCACAGCGCAGTATGTCAATGGGAGATGCTCTCCCGCTGACTTAGCTTCCATCTCTTGTTGAGGTGGATTAATTACATCAATGGGAGAGCCATGGTGGAGGTAGATTTTTAAGCCCCCCCCCCAATCCACCACTGTCCGCCCCTTGCCCCCCCAGCAGCACAAGGTTTAGGGAGGCTTAGTTTCCCCTAGTCTCAATGGTATTTAGCTACTCTGGAACAGCGTCAAGAGGAGAGACTGAGAGAGAGCCATACATCAGAGTATACCATAGTTCAGTGGTTAGAGTTCTCTCCTGAGAGGAAGGTGATCCCTATTTAAGTGGATTTGGGACTCTGAAGATGAATCTAGGTAACTAGTAAAAACTGGCCTTTTCCTTTAACAATACACCTAGAATACAATCCCATCTTTTAGGTACATCAGTGCTCCTAAAGAGCTCAGCATGTTTCTTTGTAAATCTGACTGATTGTAAAAGAGGAGCTCTCAACGCCAGAGCTGCCTAAGGGTCAGGCATTAGTGCAGCAGGTGATCACCCTTTTTCAGTTATAATCCTGTCCTTCAGCTTCCCCAAGGGCTTTGGGGCTTTCACATTAGTATGGGGACTCTGGGATCTAGAACAGTCGGGGTCCTCCCCAGCTGGACCCTCTGGCAAGATGCATGGTTCTGTTGAAAGAACAGGAGTATTTGTGGCACCTTAGAGACGAAAAAATTTATTTGAGCATAAGCTTTTGTGGGCTACAGCCCACTTCTTTAGATGCATAGAATGGAACATATAGTAAGGATATATATATATATATATATATATATACACACACATACAGAATGTGAAAAGGTGGAAGTAGCCATATCAACTCTAAGAGGCTACTCTGGAACCTGTCATGGTTCTGTTGATGTCCAATCTTTTGGGAGTGGGTAGGGGAGTCCAGGCCCACCCTGTCATCAGGCTCTGATCCAGGGACTGATGGTGGGCAGCTATGTTCTGTACCCTGGGGTGCTACACAGCTGCCCCCCATAACACTTCCTACCCAAGTTTCCCTTCTCCCCACAAAGTAAATTACAGAATCACTATTAAAGTCTCTGACTTTCTCAATCAGTTAACAGTCTCTCCTTTGTAGGTCCTATCAGGTCTCTTTTTCCAGGTCTCAGGCCATAACAGCTCCTGAGCAATACTTCCCCAGGGCAAAGGTCTGTTCCCTTTCCACTGCCATCCCTCTTCTGAGCAGCTCTGCTTCCCCTTTTAAACCCACCTCCAGCTTGTGCAGGCTTTGCAGGTGTGGCTGTGTAGGACCATCTGGATCCAGAGCTGCTCCTTAACTCCTTTTTCTCTAGCATGGGGTTTGTGCACCCTGCCACACTGATGCAAATGTGAGAGGGAACCCAATATAAGTAGATGATGTGCTAATTAAGACTCTCTCCTGTGAAGAAACTGAGAAGTTAAGATGTGTTCTCTCAGTTGGATCAGGCTGGAGCTTAGGTTTCATTGACAAAAGGGCAATGGAGCAGAAAGGGAATACAATATTTGGGAGTGCAGTTGAGTCCCATGGGGATTTGCCCTCCAATTAACAGCATGCAGGCAATTCAGGCGACCTTTCAACCACCCCGAAAGAGCTTAGAAATTTTCTAGGTTGTAACTCCTCATGGCAGTTCATTAGTAAGTATGCAAATTATTTAGCCACTTCTTAGGCCTGGTCTACACTGCCAAGTTAGGTCGACATAAGCCGCGTTTGGTTTATTTAATAATATATGTGTCTACGCTATCAAGTCCCTTCCGCCAACCTAAGTGGCCTGTAAAGTTGACTTCTGTACTCCACCTCCGCCAAAGGCATAGTGCTTGATTCGACATGCAGGGGTTAACATGGGGATAGTGTAGGCCAGCGGTTCTCAAACTGTGGGTTGTGACCCCATTTGAATGGGGTCGCCAGGGCTGGTGGTAGACTTTCTGGAACTCGGGGCTGAAGCCCTCAAGCTTTGGCACTCCCCAGGGAGGCAGGGCTTGGGCCTTGGTCCCCTAGCCCTGGGTGGTGGAACTCAGGCTTTGGTCCCCCTTCCCAGGATCGTGTAGTAATTTTTGTTGTCAGAAGGAGGTCGCGGTGCAATGAAGTTTGAGAAACCCTGGTGTAGGCACTGCGTTGGAGAGCATGCAGGGAACAAGAGCTTGCCATGCAGGAAGAGATGCTGTGGATTATGAAGGAGCAATCAGACATGTTGAGGCATCTGGTTGAGGTGGGGCATGGGGAGAAGAGCTACACCAGGGACATGCATGGTGGATGCTAGGATCCCTCTGCAGCCTATGCTGAACCTGCTGCCATCAAGTTCCACATCCTCCTCCCACAAATGTCCTATGAGGCGGGGCGGGGGGAGGTGTGTGGGGGGGAAGGGAAGTTCAGTATCCCTTGCACTGAACACCAGGGGAGGGTACAAGGACCAGAAGACACCCATTCCCTGCCCTGACATTCAGAAAATCAACATTGCTGTGAGGGAAATTACATAAAATGTTATGTAAGTGTTTGAAACCTTGGATCAGAGCCTGGAAAAGCTGTTGATCCACATTTAATCAAACCAGTTAGAAATAGAAACTTATATAAGACTTTATAAATAAGTAATCTCATTTCTTTGGTTAAAAATAACCTTTGTAGAATACAGTCTGTGGCTTTAATGAAAGTGTCAATTGTCCCTCATTATGAAATGCAGCATTTGTTTTAGAACCAAATTTCTCTTCATCTCACATAAACCTAGTGTTATCTTACTGTTTATTCCTGTAAATTGTTTTCATTAGATATTCTGTGTCTATAAAATGAGGTTCTACAAAACTCTATAGGACCAATATGCAAACACAGGTGCAATGAGTAAACCTGCAAAATTTTCATTTGTGCATGTAAATAGTTCAGGGATCGGCAGCCTTTGGCACGCGGCTCTCCAGGGAAAGACCCCGGTGGGCTGGGCTGGTTTGTTTACCTGCCACATCCACAGGTTTGGCCGATCGCGGCTCCCACTGGCCGCAGTTTGCCGCTCCAGGCCAATGGGGGCTGTGGGAAGCGGCGTGGGCCAATGGATGTGCTGGCCGCTGCTTCTCACCACCCCCATTGGCCTGAAGCAGTGAGCTGCGGCCACTGGGAGCCGTGATTGGCCGAACCTGCGGACGCAGCAGATAAACCGGCCCAGCCTGCCAAGGGGCTTACCGTGGTGGGCCGTGGGCTAAAGGTTGCCGATCCCCAAAATAGGGATTTGTGCATAAAAGCCTAGATGATTACAAATGCAAATAGACACTCATTCAGAAAGTTTAGTGCCTACAAACACTGTTTTTTGCTGGCACAACTGATCTGTGTTCATTTTTGTGGCCACACTCATTGCACAGTTTTTTGTAACCCATTGCTCGGTCTGTTGTTGCTCTGTGTATGTTAAAGAAAATAATCCTGTAACAGAGTGGCTGGCCCTTTGATGGGATATCGGTCTGAGCCCCACCTGTGATTAGGGTTCCCACCTGGCTGGTTTTTGTATTGCCTTATTGAATAAAAGATTTAATGTGCTGGGTTGTTTTTTCACTTGGGACTTGTTAGTGCTTTCTATAATTCTTGCCTCTGTAGTCCGGACTGCAGTGCCGTGTTAGGATACAGTAAGAAAAATGACACAACAACACAAAAATACACATATTTGTGTGTGTGTGTGTGTGTGTGTGTAAAATGGTTCTCTAAAAATGTTTAGTATTAATTAGCTGTGGGTGGCATTATAACCCTTTTTGTTGCTGTGGGGAGAGGTAGCCAGTGGCCAATTTTTCTGGGTCTTGGAAGTGGCAACCCTACCTGTGACCCAGTTAACTCATCTTACAACATAGGGAAAATGGATTGTGTAACCCAATCAGGCATCGGGGATAAATAAGAGAGAGGCCTAGGTAGTGGGAGAGGGAAGCAAAGACAGCAGAGAAGCCAGCTAGCTAGTCTGCCCTGGGAGTTGCTTCCCACTAGAGAGCTGGGAGCACCCCAAAGGAGCCTAGGAGAGGCTGAAAAGAGCCCAGAAAGAGCTGAAAGCTGACAAGCTCTGGGAAAGAGGGACCATGGAGCCAAAGGGTCTGTAGTTGATAAAAGACTGAACAAAAAAGATCCCACAAAAGGGACACTTATTGTGAGGATTCATGTGCATATCAACGCGCTTCGGATTACAATGAAAACATGTAAGGTCCTTCAAGAGAGAAGCCAACTGCCTTATTCATGAAGCAGAGAGCTTGTAGATGTACTGCTAGAGAGTCTACTTCAAAAAGTACAGAATTTTGTTAGTTTTCTTGAATCCCCTCTCCACCTAGTGATAACACATTCCTAACATCACACAACAAATGTATATAACTTGATTTGGTGCCAGCTTAACTCTAATAATGAGTTAGCCAGTTCAGTATTGCTGGAGGTGATAGCAATCCAGAGGATCACCTAAGGTGACCAGATGTCCCGATTTTATAGGGACAGTCCTGATTTTTGGGTCTTTTTCTTATATAGGCTCCTATTACCCCCCACCCCCATTCCAATTTTTCACATTTGCTGTCTGGTCACCCTATACCCCTATTTTAATAAGTTATATATTATAATATGGAGGTTGCACCTTTTATATTTGTTCACTTATTGTAAGGATTCTGACTTTAGAGTCAGTAATTGCAAAGAACCTGAGAGGGAACTGAGGGCAGGGTATTTGAAAGGTGATCCCACACCACAAGGGGGTGCTTTGGAGGCAGTAGCCCTGTTACAAATCCCAAGTCATTTCAAAATATATTCCTCCATTTTTGCTGAGTTCCTTATTTAAACTTTATAACGTGTGATGAAATCCATATAGCAGACTGAGAGCAATGAATGAGGCAAATTGTGTCAGTAGGTGAACAAACTAAGGCTTTCAGCAGAGGTAGGGGGCAGAAGGTTAAGATGAATTGTGCCAATGTTCCAGAGGTGGTAATAGGGAGACATGCATGCACAGATTAAGTATCAAGAAGGATTGAAGATTTTTAGCCTTGAGAGAAAAGCTAAAGTCTGAGTTAAGAGTAAAAGTGGAGATGAAGTCTGGGGATCTGAGATTACTTTTTACCAAGAAGGAGGACTTGAGTATTTAAGTACAAATGAAAACAGGACTCACTGCACATGATAATCTTTTTTTTTGCTTGGCTGAGCTGTAAATGGTTATTCCTCTATAGGCTTTAATTTGCAGAGTTCCAAAAGCACAGTGTTATTTTTAATCAGCTTCTTTAACTTGGTAACTGTGATCTTGTGACAATGGAAGGAAACAAAAAAAGATGGTTCCTGCTGATAAAATCAATTTATTTGGCCCATCAAGCATTTTAATGTCATTTTAATGTCAGGCTAGCTGCTCATAGCTAGAGCTGCGAGACCTTGAAAGCCATCTCTGGCGAGGAAATATTCTTTTGTTCACAAACTCTGAGACCTAGAGAGAGCTTAAAGTATTGGCTGTTAGTTTAAAATATGCCGGTTCCTATCTTAAGAGGCAGATACATCACTGAGGTGTTAAGGAATGAGTTGATACATTCTAAAGTGAAAATCTTATGTACTTTGAGCTAGATTTATTCCTGGGGTACCACCACTGATTTCAAAGTTACACGAGGGAAGAATTTGATCCATTGAGCCAAATCCGGACTCCCTAATTAGTCTGCCTGCCCTGTCAATCAGGCTGACTTGGAGAGTTAGCCTCTGCCCATTGGCCCTGGGAACTGTCAGTCTCGGGGTCTAGATTTCTCATTGGCCCTTCTCCTTTCTGTCGGTACTGGGAGAGTGCCAACCAAAAAACCCTACTAGGTTCAGGTAAGGGGCCAACAATCCCCTTACAATAAGCTAAGCCTATATAGGCTCCACGGCATGTTACTTATTTACAGCGCATCATTTACAGATTTCAAAAATTGTTTTTAAAAATTGCCTGCATTAGTGTAGCATGAATGTATTTCTGGCCATGCATATCTGGGGGTTTGAAGATCTCATTAACCACAACCTTTGGCCTGAATCTGCTGCTGAATATGCATGTAATTATGACGCCTGTTTAATAGACAGGATGTTTGAGGGATGTGCCTTCTAAAACACATTTAGTTTGAGTTAACCAATTCTTTTTAATCACACAGTGTCCTTTGTGTCAGTGACAGCAGACAAGACACTAAAGAGTGATAAAAGAGACAACTAATTCTATTAAAACCTCTCATGAGGGAAATACAAATGATCCTGAGATCCACAACATTGTGCCAACATGTGCCCGTGTTCTTCTTAACTGTTAGGCAAATGGTTAGAGAAGAAGAGAAAATTTTCAGTTTAAACAGATAATACACAGGAAGCCAATGCTGTGTTAGACAAAAACAGACAGTCTCTTTGGTAACAAACTTGGAAATGAGAATGGAAATACTGCTATTTTCAACTATGCAGAACATGTGCTTAAAATAATGCTGCCTTACCACTTCATAACTCTATTTTTTTAAATGTATTTTATCACCTAAAAACTGTTACAAGCAAACACTCAGGTTGTTTAGCATATCGGTGAGGAGAAATCTCAGCGGATTTTTCTGTATATTGAATTCTTATGCCCTTGGAGTTAAGTGCAGAGGATCATCTTGCATCTGTGAATGTTTCTATGTTTTCTGGAAATCATAATTTTGTTCGGTGTCTAGCACAATAGAGTCCTGGTTCATGATTAGGGCTCCTAGTCATACAGTAATACAAATAATAATAAAATAAAAAAATCTCTCTCAGCTCTTAGGGTTCAAGGCAAAGAGTGAATCAGCATGGTATGGAATAAAAAGAGAGTTTTCTACTGAAAAGCTAAAGCTGTTCCCCTTTCCCTACAATAATAGACCAGTAATCTCAAGGCCAAATGACAAGATCTGATATTTCAAGTGATCCTCTGTGAAAGCTGGAACTAAAATATTTCCATTACACCCAAACTACCTGATAATTCATAAGACTAAGTGACACCTATTCCAAGACTTGTTCTTTCCAGGGAAACCACAAAATAAAAATCAAAAGGACACTGCAGGCTAGTCTTGCATTGGTAGAACCGTTCACATGGCGAGGCTGTACCAAACTGGTCTGTTGGGGTAAATTATTCTGAAAAATTCTTGGGTGAATTCTGCGCCACTGCACATGTGCAGAATTTATGTACCCTGCAAATTTCTTTGCTTCCTCACAGAAAAATGACTTTCCAATGGGGAAGCAAAGGGAAGCCAAAAGAGCGGTCATGCAATCCTCCCCAGCAGTATGTTTCGGGTGCTCAGAGCAGCCACCAGAGAGGTAAATCACTGTGGGGCAAGGGGCAGAACTGGGGAAGATCCGGCTGGTGGCTCCTATCCTATACTGAGCTCAGCTGCTAGTCCCGGCTGGGCAGGGGAGGATGGGACTTCCTCTGCCCCTGCACAGCATCCAGGGCTGAGTCACACCCACCCCCAGATTTCTCCCCCAGCTGCAGGAAGCTCTGAAAACTCCCCGTTCCCCCAGCTTCCTGCACCCATCACTCCTCAGCTGCAGGGGGGAGGGATTCCTGTACAGCGAGTTGCTCCCCCATCCACCCAAGCCCTGTACATCCAGACCCCCTCATACTCAGACCCTCCCACAGAGCCTCGCCCCTGATGAGCTCCACTCCCCCAGCATCTGGATTCCCCACTGAGCCCCCCACACCCAGACCCCCTGCTGATCTCTGTTCCCCCACACTCAGACCCCTACCCCCATTCAGCTCCAACCACCTTCACCTGGACCCCCCTGCAGTGTCCCATTACTGTTTCACCTAGAACCCTCCAAATAAGCCCCTGTGCATCCAAATCCCCCCTGCACTCAGATCCTCCACTGAGCTGCCCACACCCAGATTGCCCCCACACAGAACCCTCTCCACCCACACCTGCATCCCTCCACACTTAGATCCTGTCTTGCTGAGCCTGGCAGCCCATACCTGACATGGAGGGGCAGGGCCCTGGGGTGTTTCTGGGGCAGGCCTGGTCCTTGTGCTGTGTCAGGGGAGCTGATAGAGTGGGATAGAGTGATTACAATTATTCTGTGTTTGTTGACAGTTGCAGCTACCATTTTTAATTGAGGAACCTTATATTTTCTGTCCTTTAGCTCATTCCTTGCCACCATCAAATACCCTAATATTTGTCCCTGCTTGACACCTCCCTACAAAGCATGGTAGATCTTCCAAAGCTGCCTACCACCATCTGGTATAGCCCCTCTCTGGCTAATTGACACCTTGACACTTCAGTTCCCATTCTCACAGTCCATCTCTCTCTCTCTCTCTAATAAAACAAACTTATTTGTTTAATTGAGTCTGTTTCTTCATGTATCCTGGTCCCTGAAATGTAGCTATTGTTCCCCATTTCCAGACTGTCTTAGCACTTAGCAGATATTGCATCAGATTCTACTGTGTGATACACATGTATCACCTCTGCAATCAGCAACATTACACCCATATACAGATAGTGGAGTTTGACCCATTATGTAGATATTATAAACAACTTTATGTATAAACTGTAATCTGCTGTGAAGTATTTTGTCTGTTTCTGTAGGAATTACATTAAACAAAACTATTACACTGTGTGTGTGTGTATATATATATATATATATATATATAAAATCAATCTATAGTATAATATGTGATTAACAAAACTATTAAGAAGTGGAGTCAAAACAAAGAACACATGCTTTTGTTCTGTCAGTGAGACAGAAGTTTGGTCCTCAGCAGCCTTTCCCTGACCTGTATCAGGAAAGTGTTAAAGTAACAACATCTTGCACTTTTAGGGAGTGTTGAATGACAGGACTGCAGCAAACAAGACTTGCAGACCACTAACCAAGATGGGGGGGGAGGGGGTGGCAGCAGCATTCAAGAGGGAGTCCGTTTGCTATATGCATTCCACTGTTTTTATTTGTTATTATTGCTGAGTTTAATAAACCCTATGGGTAAAATCCTGGCCCAAATGAAATCAATGTGAGTTTTTGCCATTGATTTCAGTAGGACCAGGGTTTCACCCTAGATTACAATAACCTACAAATAAAAAAAAAACAAGTATGAGAGAGCGATAACTATAATACAGACCTGCTGGAATTACTGAACCATAGAGTGAAGAGACCGTCTGTAAACCCATCTGGCATGCTGAAGTGACATCTGTGGGTTAATTGTCCTCTGTGATATGAATGTGCAAAAGAATCCTATTAAACAGGATTTAGTAAGATTGACTTCTCTAGAGGTGATCCAAGAAATATAAATATGACCAGGTAAATACCAGGTTGCAGGGTTTACAGTCCACTAACACAAATACCAGTGCTTACAGAGCAAGCAGAGCCGTAAAAGCTGACCAGACAGTTTAAACAGATGAGATCTGAACATACTACACATGTAGCTGAAAACATTTAGCATCTGATTGGTTTCTATAACAAGCGTCATAGTTGGGAAACTGAGTATGAAGACTAACCATCAACCTACACAAAACCGCAAAAGGACGCTGGATAGCCACCTATGTATACAAAATTAAAGCCAGCCTAAAGAGAATGGAAACATTTTACAAAATAAGGCCTACCAAACTAAATTGGAAACAATAGAAATAAAAATAAGTACACCTTATACAGAAAATTTATCAGGTAATAAAAGCGACAAGAACCTATGGCAATTATTTCAAGAAACAATAAGACATACAAATTACTTTTACATATTACAGGTGGGAAAAAAGTACCATATGGTAAAGTACTACTACTGAGGGCATTCTGCACCCAAAAATAAAATAAATAAATAAATTATGTGCACAATATTTTAAAATTCTGCCAATTTTATTTGTCAAATAGCATGGAGGCTCCAGCATGGCATTGGGGAGCACAGGCCACTGGCTGCACAAAGATGGGAGATCACTGTGCAGCTCCCCTCTGGGAGCACAGTAATTACAATAATTATTCAATTTTCAGATAGAAATATTATTTTAATTACCCCTCCCCCACACCTTATCTACTTCTGTACATCCTATGTAGAGGATCCTGTGAGCTAGAAAGCTTTTCTCAGGATTTGAACTTTCCCCAAGTTTGCAGTAGGTTTGGATCTGAGGTTCCAGATTAGGCCCATCACTACTCTAAGGGTATCAATTTTGTATCAGAAAATGTTGCATCCCATTTTTGTGGAGGTTTTAAATCAACCCAGCACCTTTCCGCAGAACCCCTGGACCTTCCAAAATGATTTCTGGTGAGTGTGTGATTCCTCTCTCTCGGTTCATTGACAGATCATCACCCCCTCACTAGTAAAAAGGCCACCACTGCAGACCAATCTCTCTACTGGGTAAAGCTGCAGAAGAAAGGGCAGGTTCAGTGGCACTGGCACAATTTGTACAGTGGTGCTGAAAGCCACTGAACAAAATTATAAACCCTCCCTGTTTAGGAGTGAAACCACTTCAAGACAGCAGCCCTGGTCTGGTTCCAGAAAGAGGCCACTGAAGGTTGCAGCCTGATGGGGAGGAAGAGGCGACTCCTCGGCCAGCAGGGGCAGTTGTCTGTCTGTGGGGAGCTTCAGCAGCTGGCTATGGGGAAGGAAGGCGGGGGCAGCAGCCTCTTTGCTGTTCTAGCCGCGGAGTCTCCGGCACCTGGGCGTGTTTTTCCAGACGGGGAGGGACCCACGGAGCCAACACCCCCAGGCACCGCCTCCGCCCTCCTCCTCCAAGTTTGAGCGCTTTCCAACAGGCAGGACTCTCCCTGCTGCTGCGGCGGCGGCGGCTCAGCCAGAGCCCAAGCGCAGGGCGGGCGGCGGCGACTGGCTGCAGACGCCGCTGCCCGGCAGCCGAGCCCGGCGGGGCGATGAAGGGGCGGCGGTGGCGGCGCTGGCAGCACCGCCGCCTCGCCCTGCTGCTGGTGCTCTACACGCTGCTGCTGCTGCTCCTGGTGCCCTACGTGCAGGACTACGGGGCCCGGCGGGGGCGCGGGGCGGAGGAGGCGCCGCTGCAGCCCCGCTGCCCCAGCCTGCAGGAGGCGCTGGGCGAGTGGGGCTGGGAGGAGGAGAAGGAGGAGGAGCAGTCGCCGGAGGGCGAGGGGGCGGCGGCTGGCGGGAGCGAGGCCGGCGGCGGCGGCGGCGGGAAGCGGCACATCTACCTGCACGCCACCTGGCGCACGGGCTCCTCCTTCCTGGGGGAGCTGTTCAACCAGCACCCGGACGTCTTCTACCTGTACGAGCCCATGTGGCACCTGTGGCAGGCCCTGTACCCGGCCGACGCGCTCAGCCTGCAGGGCGCCCTGCGCGACATGCTCCGCTCGCTCTTCCGCTGCGACTTCTCCGTGCTGCGCCTCTACGCCGCCCCGCCCGCGCCCCGGGACCCGCTGGCCCCTCCGGCCCCGGGCGGCGGCGGCGCCGCCAACCTCACCACGGCCGCCCTCTTCGGCTGGCGGACCAACAAGGTGATCTGCTCGGCCCCGCTCTGCCCGGCCGCCCCCTGGGCCCGCCACGAGATCGGCCTGATCGACGGCGCCGCCTGCGAGCGGAGCTGCCCGCCGCGGGGGCTGCGGGAGCTGGAGGCCGAGTGCCGCAAGTACCCGGTGGTGGTGATCAAGGACGTGCGGCTGCTGGAGCTGGGCGCGCTGCTGCCGCTGCTGCGGGAGCCCGGCCTCAACCTGCGGGTCATCCAGCTCTTCCGCGACCCCCGCGCCGTGCACAACTCCCGCCTCAAGGCCAAGCAGGCGCTGCTGCGGGAGAGCATCCAGGTGCTGCGGAGCCGGCACCGCGCCGAGCCCCGGGGACTCCCCCGCCGGCAGCTCCTGCCCGCGGCCGGGCTGGGCGGCGGCGGCGGCGGGATGCGGGCGCAGCAGCAGCACCGGGCCGAGTTCTTCCTGAGCGGCGCGCTGGAGGTGATCTGCCAGGCCTGGCTCCGCGACCTGCTCTTCTCCCGCCGCGCCCCGGCCTGGCTGCGCCGCCGCTACACCCAGCTGCGCTACGAGGACCTGGTGCGGGAGCCCCGCGCCCAGCTGCGCCGCCTGCTGCGCTTCGCCGGCCTGCCCGTGCCGCCCGCCATGGAGAGCTTCGTGCTCAACATGACCCGCGGCGCCGCCTACTCCTCCGACCGGCCCTTCCTCATCTCCGCCCGGGACGCGCGGGAGGCCATCCACGCCTGGAGGGAGCGGCTCAGCCAGGAGCAGGTGCGCCAGGTGGAGGCCGCCTGCGGCGAAGCCATGAGCCTCTTGTCCTACCCGCCCAGCGCCGAGCCCGGCGGCGGAGCCCGGGAGGGGGACAGCAGGTAGCGGCTGCCTCGTGGACGGGACATGCAGGTAACAACACGCTTCCCTCATCTTTCTACCTGCGGGGCCTGGGCAGAAATGCAGCAGCCTTTCCTTGAGAGAGGGGAGAGCCCGAGGGAGAGGGCGACAGACAGGTGGGATCCCGCTTCTAGGGATAGGAACGGGGTGGGGGTGAAAGTCTGGCTCTGTTGAAGTCAGTGGGACTTTTGCTACTGGATCGCTCTACACTTTGAGATGGAGGTGTAATTTCTGGCTGGAGGCCAAACACCCTTGCTAGCTCTAATTGAACTAGTTGGATGAAACTGATGAGGTCTACCCAGCAACTAGACACTGGCCTGTGCCAGCTGACTTCTGGGGTAGGTAGCTGTTTCATTGCTGTGTAGATGTCAAGGCTTGGGTAGGAACCTGGGGCTCAAGGACCCTGTGGGGTTGGAGGGTCCCAGAGCCTGAGTTTGCAAGTCTACATAGCAATGAAACAGGCTCATAAGCCCCAGTCAGCTGGAGTGGGCCAGCTGTAGGTTTTTCTTTGCTGTGTAGACATACCCTGAAAGTGTAGCTGTGGCCATGCAAGTGGTGGGATAGGTTAGCTGCTGGAGTAAGATCCCACCTGCTCATACTTAGGAAGCCAGCTTCTGCCACTACTGGCGCCCATCCTGACTACACTTACATTTTTAGTGCCCAAGTTCAGTCAGGGCTAATGTGGGCCTGGCTCCCCAAAATGGAAATCACGCCTCCACCTCAAAGAGTAGCCATTGACTTTAGTGGGGCCAGGATTTCATCCTTAGTGCATTGGGCTGGAGGAGGGTATCACCCCCTCACTGTGTTGAGAACTGGGTTAGATTTTAATTAAGATAAGTGGGCCAGAGTTATGAAGTTACTCTCCTCCCACACTGGACTTTACTCCCCGCTGCTGACCTTGGGACTGTCACACACCTAGTTGCACACATTCAAATGAGGCCTGGACATCTGGCTTTAAAATTGCCACTGTTAAGCTTCAGAGTTAGGCCTGGTCTACACTACGGGGGGGTCGAACTAAGGTACGCGACTTCAGCTACGCGAATAGTTCGCTACCTTAGTTCGACTGACTTACCCGTCCTGACGCCGCGGGATTGAAGTCTGCGGCTCCAAGGTCGAACTCTGAGAAGTCGAACTCTCCGCGGCACCCTTAGTGAGTGCACTGTTGAGATTAATAGGGACAGTTACTGTTCCTATAATGCTGTTGTTTCAGGCCAGGCGCAATACTTCTGTCGATCATTGCAAGGTTATTTTTGCAACAGAGTTGGAACCTTTTTTTTTTTTTTTAAGTGAAATCTCTTTCTGCAACATTATATTGGTCAGAAAAATGCAGCAGTTGGGTTAGGAATGTGACATCCTTAGACTACAAGCAAAGGAGTTGGGATGCAGGAAGACATTACAGTGTACCCTCCCCACATCTGATGGGAGCAGATCTAGTTAGATCTCTGTTCCCCAGGGCTTTAGCAAACCTTGTCCTAAAATGTTCCAAGAATTGGTGCTTTCACTCCTTCCTCTTGAGACTTTCCCTTAATGGGTTTGTGACTGGGCCACATCTGATGTTAAAGGCACACTGTCAATTGAGAAATCCCAGTCAAAGCAAACTAATACTCTCCTTGCGTCTCGTAAAAGTATCATCTTAAGTTAAAACTGAAAAGACTTTAAAATAACTTACCTAATTTTCTTGTTTTGTCTTGGATAGTGAAAACGGGTAAGTAACTAGCACTTCATGGTTCTTTGGAATTAGAAAGCATTGTACATTGAAGGGATGATGTCAAACCTAATTTATCCTTACATCTACATCATGTAAAAGCAGGCTCTTATTAAAAACCTAAAGCTAACCAATGTTTCTAGAATTTTTAAAAGTTCTCATGGGAACAATCATTAAACATTCCAGATAGTATGAAACTAAGTACTGTATACAAAACTGTAACTCCTTTGATTCTTTTCATTGCTCAAATTAAGAGAAATGCAAAGAATAAATACACAGCCTAAACAAGTCATATCTTAATTTTTTTTATCTTAATTTTAAGGTAAGGTGTTAATGTTTCTTTTATCATACGATTTCTTAAGACTACAAATGTTAAGTAGAATTTAAACTATTTTCATAAGAACACTTACACAAAACAGGTTAAGCCTTGAATTTATATTCTGTATTAAGTTCTATAAAGCCTAACAGACCTTTTAACTGCTTGGGGTGCACGTTTATAATGGAGAAAGGTGTCTTCACCTGAGAAGGGCTTTGCTTCCATTCACACTAACCCAATAACCTACTGACTGGGCTGGAGATAATCTTTCTCTGTGTGGATTATAGTACAGCACTGCTAATACCATATGTTGGAAACGCATGAAGTCAAAGGAAGGAGAGCTATTTCCACTTCCTTGTATTTGACACTAGTACTGTAGATGGTGATCACAGGAATGGAGTAAGCACTTGGCTACAGCAAGGGGTTTGAAGATGTCTGTTTAATCAGAACTCTGACATTCTTTTTACAAAATTCCTAATGTAGGAATGTTTTAAAGTTGGTTTGTCATATCTAATGTGACTCACACATTCTTCTGGCTATCTTGTAAAAACTTCTGAGAATGAAAAGTGAATACTTAATATTTCAACTCTGGTTCTCTGCACTAACTGAGATAACATTTTACTTTCCTAACTTCCTGCCTGACACAGGGTGCTCCAGTGCACAGGATTTTGTCCGTCACATCCTATCCCAACAATAACATCCTCTCAGCTGGTAAATTTGCACCCAAACAATTTAAAAATATTTCCTATCAAGGTTAAGACAAACCAATATTGGAAAGGTCTACCTATCCTGAAGTTTGTTTAAAATTTTTAGGATTCAGTTTGAGTTTTAAGATACTGGTTTCAGTTGAATTTCCTGGAACTCGCATATTGGGGTATATTTTCATTTGTGGGGAGGGGAGGGAAGTTGTATTTCAGAGAAGTGGATCTTTAAATTGTTAGACTTTCTTTTTTTAATCTGATGACATTTAGACAAAGCTGCAAGGGCATTCAAGGTTATACTCAAATTTATATGTAACCCTCAGATACAAAATGAGACTATGAACTTCAAATCGGGGATAATCCTGGATCAAGAATAAAACTATACATGTAAAGTGTTGAAAATAAAGGCAGTTTAAAAGAAATGTTTTACAGCTACTGTTACTGGAGGGGCATTTGAATTAATTACATTGTAGGTTTTGGTGACTGGTATGTTGCACTGGAAAGAATTGCTTAATACACTTTTGCAGGGGAAGATATAACCTTAATACTAGTATTAGTGGCAGAAGCATGCTTCTAGGGGAGAATATATCCCTAAAAATGTTCTTGAGAAATTATTTAATTTCACTTTGTCGAGCAAGTTTTGAGTTCCCCCTTTTTTTTTTTTTTTTTTAAACTCACTCTTTTTGTACTGAAATGACCTATTTTATAGCCTAAGGGCCATTTCTGTGTTCTCGTGCAGCCTTATGCGGTCAGGTTGCATAGAGTGTGCGAACAGAATTTAAGTGGCATTTTACCTTTTATTAGAGGAACAGTACTCATATTAGGTCACCTCACTCTAAAACTTAACCATGTATATACCCTACCTAACTTGTACTGATGTGCTTGAGAAGAAACTGGTGAGACTTTATTGCATACAGAAAGATCAAAAAAGGATTTCTGTCTTTCCATCAAAAACCCCAGCAATTTTGAGCTTGATTCATTTGTAACAAATTCAACTGGGGATCTTCACCTTGCAATATCAGAATACTCAGTTCTCCTGGGGCAATTGAGTGTGCATAGCACCTTGCAGGATCAAGTTGTAAAAATGTGAGCAGAGTGCTACACCACTGTTGTGAATGAACACATAAAATTTCACTTTCTCTAAAGTCACTCTGACTAAGACTGAAGCATAATCTGCCTGGTCCATTCAGCTTAATCTGTTGCATCCACTAGAAAAATAGATAACATTCATAAACTGTTTAATTTTAACTCAAACACCTATTGCAGGGTTTCTCAAACAGGGGTCGCCGCTTGTGTAGGGAAAGCCCCTGGCAGGCCAGGCTGGTGTGTTTACCTGCCCCGTCCGGAGGTCCGGCCAATTGCGGCTCCCTCTGGCGGCGGATCACTGCTCCGGGCCAATTAAACACACTGGCCTGGCCCGCCAGGGGCTTTCCCTACACAAGTGGCGACCCCTGTTTGAGAAACCCTGACCTATTGAGTTTAGCATAAATTCAAGTATCTGACTTGCCCTCAATATCGAAGTCCTTTCTACATCCTCAGTTGAATTTGTTCATTAACATCACTGCTCCTTATTTTATTAGTGATCAGTTTAAATGTATTTTCCTGCCCTTACACTTTATCTGATATTTATGTATTCTTTTCACAGTGGAGGAAAAAAAACTACAAAGAGTCTGTCCTGCAATTAACATTCCACCTCTAGAGTAATTCAAATTTAAAAAAAAATAATTAAAAACAGAAATGTCCTGAACCCAATACTAGGCAATACACATAACTGAAGAAAGTTTGCAGAGTTCAAAATCTTAAGAGTAGGATTTTCAAAAGCATCTAGGTCACATTCAGAGACCATAAGACTTGTGCATCTTCAGGGTCTAGATTTTAAAGGTTGCAATTGCAACTCAGTGTTGCAATGCCTAACTGAGTTAGGAGCTGAACTCTTATTGAAAAAAATAACATAGGCATTTAGGACCCTTAGTATCATTGACTTCCAGGAGATATAGGCTCATAAGTTAGGCATTGCAATGCTCAGTGAAGCAATCCCTAAATACTCTTTAAAATCTGGGCCCTAAATCACTTAAAGTGCTTTTGAAAACTTCATCATCAATGCATTTAAGGCTGACAGCAAATTAATGTGAATTTTTCCCTTGAAGGTGTATTGCAGGGGTAGGCAACCTATGGCACGCATGCCGAAGGCGGCATGCAAACTGATTTTCAATGGCACTCACACTACCCAGGTCCTGGCCACTGGTTCGGGGGGCTCTGCATTTTAATTTAATTTTAAATGAAGCTTCTTAAACATTTTAAAAACCTTATTTACTTTTCACACAACAATAGTTTAGTTATATATTATAGAGTTAGAGAAAGAGCCCTTCTAAAAACGTTAAAATGTATTACTGGCACGCAAAACTTTAAATTAGAGTGAATAAGTGAAGACTCGGCACACCACTTCTGAAAGGTTGCTGACCCCTGACGTATGGTGTCTTTTAGCCTGTTTGCAACATACTCTCCTCAGTCTGGAAACTTACCTATTGAGTGTGGAGCACAAAAATATAGTGTCAGCTAACAAAGAATATTGATATTTATCTGCTCTGTTGTAGGAGATTAAGAACAAATCTTAAATCAGGACTAGTGCTGTACAGTTTTAGTATGTAAGAGCTTTCGCGTTAAGCAGAAGCAGATCTTGTTGAAAGTGAGATGGTGAGAAACTACGGTTAAATTGCATTCTGAGAACAGCTGAGAATTACTGCTGAGACACTTTGTTTTGCACCATTTTAGCTCTTCATAGAAGAGCTTTTACTTTCATTTTTAAAAAAAAAAGCAAAATCCCAATTCTAGTGCATGGGGTGGTTAAACAAAAAGTACAATTGATCATTAAGATGGAGGGGCAGCACCATAAACACTTTTCATAGCTGAGCTAAATGCCAGAGGTTTAGAAAGGATAGATCGGTGCCAAAAATTCATAAGATTTTTAGCAGTTTAGGCTGAGATTTGGAACAACATACTTGCATTCCATCCTGTGTAATGACGTAACAGCTTCTGTATACAGTTTCATGGGAAAACAGGAACAAAGCTGATAAATGTTTCAAAGGATAATTTGTATCATCTGCTTTAAAGATTAGCTGTCATGCAGTTACCTTCAGATATGTAGGAACTCGAGCAGTATAGCTGTTGGTAAAATATTACATTATACTTATTTACTCCAAATCTGAGACTTCAGATCTAGACTCTGATTCATATGCATTAATACAATCAATATATCTGCACATTTAAACTGACAGTCTAGGTACTGTGTGATTTGCTGTACTGATACACATTTGCACAAACGATGAATGTCCAATGACAGCAATATTTACCCCTCGTTTTACTTTGTTTTAATTTGGCACTTCATAGATCAGTATTCAGGTGGTAGTTGTAGAAATTCATGCAATATGCTGGTGTATATCAAGTACAGAGGAAACAGTCTTAATATTTCAGGAGTATTTTTATATTTTTCCCGATAAATGCAAAGATGTACACATTATGATAGTGATTTCCTCTGAAAAGGGTTAAATGACAGTGGACTTTCTCATTTCTTAATGGTTTTCATATTGCATGTGTTCACTAAACAGTTAAAGATCTTTTTTTTTTCCCTGTCAACCCTGCAAGTTCAAAGAAAGGCCCAGAGTCCAACTAAGTTCTTTCCTTTTCTCAGATATCAACACTAAAAGTTTCAGCAGGCCAAATTATGCCCTCAGACACTTATGCAAACTTGTTGCAATGGAACTATATTTCAGAAGGGGAAAAATTATGCTAAAAAATAAACAGAATATGTTCTGAGATGCATTGGCTCTGTAACCCTAACAAGAATACAAAGAATTAAAAACTTGTCACTAAAGCTGGCTGATAGGGACAGTAAGGCCTAGGCTACACTAGCGGGGGGGTTTGACCTAAGATACACAACTTCAGCTACGCCAGGTATCTTAGTTGGACTTACCTGGCTGTCCTCACAGAGGCGAGTCAACTGCCGTAGCTCCCCCGTCGACTCCACTTACTCCTCCTGCTGAGGTGGAGTACAGGCGTCGATTCGGGGATCGATTTACCGCATCTAGATGAGATACAATGCATCGAACACTACCTGCCGATCTGGCGGGTAGTATAGACGTACCCTAAGTATAGTATGTGATATTTTGAAATAGGGTATGTCCACCAGGGGTAAAAAAAACACATGGCTGATCTGGATCAGCTGACTTGGGCTTCTGGGGCTACAGCTCAAGGTTGAAAAATTGTTGTGTAGATGTTCTGGCACAGGCTGGAGCCCTATCTCTGGGACCCAGAGAGGGTGGAGGGTCCCAGAGCTCAAACTCGAGCCTGATCATCTACATGGCAGTTTTTAGTTCGGCAAACCCAAGTAAGCTGACCGCCATGGCTGTGCTGCGGGTTTCTATCCCTGTGTAGACATACCCATAATCATTTTTTCAGAATAAAGCCACGTGCTGTATTAAATGTTGGTTTGCCACTTGCATTAAACTTGACAGAGCCCTACCATTTAGAAAAGGAGATAGGAAGAACAAGACTGTCAGTGAAAGATTTGACTTGACAGACATTTTCAAGATCCTACTTGTGTTAATCCTGGTCTTTCAGTTTGAGATTCTCTTGACCTGGATCATTTAATGTGCAGTTTAAATTGATAGCCCTTTTTAATCAATTAAAAGCCTCCTGATTTAATGTTTTTTAAGAATGGGAGATCCATCACACTTCTGTTTTAGAGGGATACATCTGGCAGCCTTGGCTCCAGCAACAGGCCAAAGAGAGAATAACTTCTCAGTACTGAGAGTGTGATTATCTTTGTATTTAGTGCCAAGAAACTCTAGCTGTCGGTACTGGTGTGTTAAGCTGTGACAGTGACCTATATTACCACCGTACTGGGTTCTGACCCTTCACAGCCAGGTTTATCTTGCATTGCTTGACTGAAATGAAGATGATGATATTCTAGATGGCGTTAACAGCACACATTAAGGTTGCCAGACATTCCCTCTTATAAGAAAGACCCTGTTTTCAGCTACTTATAGTGTTGTCAAACTTCAACCACTTGGGCTGAAATGTTCCATTCTAGGAGTGTGGGTGAGTGGTATGGAGCCGGGGTGGGGAAGAGACAGGACTGAGACAGGGACAGGTTGGAGGGGGTGGGGGCACAAGGTTTCAGTCTTGAGGGAAACAAGCAGACTTTTCTGCCCACTAGAACATAGGCTCCTCCAGAGCCTAGGATGGAACCTGAGATTCCTGAATCTCATAATTCCTCTGCTGTCAGCAAATATCTATGAAACCCACTGGCAAACTGTCTCTTCTCCCCCTTCTAGTTCTAGTCCACACATGGTAACCTACTACTGCTATTGGTTACTCTGTTAGCTTAAGTGGCAGGGGTCTGTGTGGTAGAGATAAACGTTCCAGACGTCTTGATGAACCACATGGGTATCAATGTGATGCCACATGATGGAATTTCTCTTTTTCAGTTTGCTTTTTTAAAAACCTAGGTTAATGTGACTAATGACACTGTGTACAGCTTTTACTGTTTAAAATGCTATTGGGTACAAGCCTGAAGAGGCTCCAGTCTAATTTTATTTTTTTGAGAGGGGTGGTATGTGTGAATTGATAAGAAGATATCAAAATGTGCATATATATATAATAGTACTGGACACAAATTATGTTAAAAGAACATTATGCAAAGTCAAGCACTCAAAAATTAGAAAAAGCCAGAATTAAGATTGTGCAATCTTAACTCAGCCCCTTTCTGTGTATGCTTGTTTTTTTCCACGGGACCCCTGACTCATTCAGTACACAGATTGGACCTGCTCTGGGGGTGAATCAGGGTTGTGTGGTGAAGGAGACTGTTGTCTGTAGTACCCCTGCTTCATTTGTTGCAGAAGTCAAAAAATGTGTAGCAAATGAGGCAGGGGATTGCAGAAAGGGAAGGATGGGCTCATGGTTGAGGCAGGTGAATGCTATCTTGGAGAACTGAATTCTATTGCTGCCTCTGCCACAGCATTACTGTGTGATACTTGGCAAAACACTTAAACTAAACTTTTCCCAGGTGGTCACTGATGAACTGGTACTCCTCTTCTGGGTGCTCAACTTGACACTGTGGTCTGATTAGCAGATATGCAGAGCACTCAGCAGTGAAACTGAAATCAGTGGGAGCTGTGGTTGAGTATATAAAGCACTGTATCATGGTAAGTACTCTGGAAAATCTGCATTTTAGTCGTCTCAAATTGGGCACCCAAAAGGAATAGATACTTCTCTATAAAATGGGAATGATTACCAGCCCCTCGTCTCACAGGGGTTTGAGAAGATAGTTAGATTGATTAAAGCATGTGACTCATTTGAATACTGTAGTGCTGAGTGTTACAGAAAAGCCCACAAGAAAATTAATAATTCTGTGTTCAGAGCAGGGTGTGAACAGTGTGTAGAAAATAAGGCCAATAGCCACAGATTCAACAATAAGGAGAAAATAAAATATTGAACAACTACCTACTCATTAACTGTGCACTATCAATCCTGTGTACTGACAGAGGCAGGTGTCCTATGGGAGAAAAATGGTATGTGATCAGGTAATTAATGTGCTCCCTCTAGTGCATCTATCTTTAATGATATAAGAGGCAAGCTTATTTCTGGCATTTCCTAACTTTGGAGTGCTTAATTTTGAAACCTTAAATGTTCTTTTAATGTACCGTATGGATATTTCTGAAAAATAAATAAGATGCCTAAGCTATGTTGGCAAGAGAGTTGAGATTCTTCCTTCACTCTTCCCAACTGATGCAGCTGCTGCTTTGAGAGGGATGACCTGAGTGAACACTCCTTTTCAGAAGCTGTTTCTGAACTATTTACAGTATATAACTACATTTGATGTGAAATGTATGATCAGACTAACTGTAAGGTGTGTCCTTCTGGGGGAAATATTGTATTATGATGTAACTGGAAAACAATCTATTAGCAATCTTCTGATTGAAGGCTCTAATTTTAGCAAAGTCTCTTTAAATATTTCAGTTCTTGTTTTGACCAAGTATTTAATTCTATTTAGTTCAGTCACTTACTATGACAGTATAGTATTTCATGAAACTTAAGCCTTGGAGAGATATTGAGTTAAAATAAGAACTGTCTTAACAGTTTCTCAGAACTCAATAAGTATCGTAAGGGTTTGTATGAGCCAATTTCCTCTCTGAAAAGAGGTGTTTGCTATAGGACTGAGCTTCTTGCTTAAAGCTGATTTTCACTGTTTCACAAAGGCAGAGGCGCAGTACCAGCCCATTGGGGGTTCTAAGCAGGAATACTTTTGGGGTCTTCCCCCCCCAACACAATAAGAAGTGAATAGGGGGCCTGTTGAGCTGCTTGGGCCCCTAAGCAATTGCTTAGTCTGCTTATGCCTAGCACTGGCTCTCCACAAAGGTTTCTGTGTCTTTAACAAAGATGAAGACTTCTACAAAATGGACACAAGTGACTTAGGACTGCTTTCAGGTCAACTACATGCAAAATGCTTGTTGTACTTAACAATAAGCAGAGAATCTTCAGTCATAGGTTTCATTTTAGATCACAAACTTGTTAATTTAAAGTTAAGTCTTCCAGTAAACTCCTTGATTAAAATATAAGTAATATTTGCCTTAGTCAAAATTCTCCTCTAAGAGCTTAACATTTAAGCTCTAATTATTGAGAGTCATTCACAGTCTGTATTACTGATACTGTAGATTGAATCTTTTGCTTGTGGTCTAGATCTGTTTCAGTAGCTGTAAAGCCACAAAGCCTCTGTTACTGTTGTACTGTCAGACCCTGGGCTGCTTTTGATTTTCCTTAATATATAGTGCTCTTGACTTAGGGCTAAACGAGTATGTAATTACTAATAAGCCATTTTAAGACTGTCAACAGTCTGGGCTTACTTTGAAACTGAAGTTTGCTTGGAGTTATTCCAACATGTTCCCTCATGCCTGTATCTAACTCTTAAAAATTCCTACCATGAGTTCTGGTTTTAGGAGTCAGACTCCCTGAAGGCTGCTGTGGGAACATTCTTGAATGACTGAGGATTTGGAGACCAGATGTTGTTGGAAACATAGCCATTCCTCGGCCAGTAAGTGGGTTGGGCTATGTGGATGTCACAATTGGCCCGTGGTTCTGAATGGCTGGGCTGAACTTGCAATAAAAGAAAATGTATTTTGTAATCTCTTCTGTTGGAAACAATGAGCCAAGCATGCAGGGTACAGGCTGCCTTCGGTGGGAGAAAAGAATCCTTATTTAGTATTTTATTATGAAGCAGCTAGAATCATTTTCAGTTAAGGGGTATGGTTAACAGATGCAAACGTTTGATCATGTACTGCCACTTGGAACTCTGGACATTGGAAAAAGCAGAGATCCTGCCCTAAAACAGCTTTTCAATGAGCATATGCGTGGGTTCTTAATGGCTCTTCCATGGAAGATACTATCTTAATTTCCGGATAAGCCGGAGATGACTGCAGTTCAGGTTGAGTACATAAATGTTTAAGTGTAAAAATGTTCAGAGATATTGTAATTATTCCAAAACCAAGCATTATAACACCCTAGACTTTTTTGGTATGGGTTACACTTGAAAAGAAATTGAAACATGCTAAGATGCCCATTCACCCTTAACTCTGCCTGTAGTGACACTATGCAATAACCATACTTTAGTACAGGGGTCGGCAACCTTTCAGAAGTGGTGTGCTGAGTCTTCATTTGTTCACTTAAAGGTTTCGTGTGCCGGTAATACATTCTAATGTTTTTTAGAAGGTCTCTCTCTATAAGTCTATATATTATATAACTAAACTATTCTATTGTAAAATAAACAAGGTTTTCAAAATGTTTAAGCTTCATTTAAAATTAAATTAAAATTTTGATCTTACGCCGCCAGCCCGCTGCTGGTCTGGGTTTCTGTTCACCTAGGCCGGCAGTGGGCTGAGCAGGGCCTGCGGCCGGGACCCTGGCTGGCAAGGGTCTGGCAGCCAGAATCCCAGACCAGCAGTGGTCTGTGCGGGGCCGGAGGCCGGGACCCCAGACCGGCATTGGGCTGAGTGGCTCAGCCCACTGCCGCTCCAGGGTTCCATTCACCGGCTCCTGCCAGCTGGGATCCCGGCTGCCGGACCCGCTCAGCCCGCTGCAGGTCTGGGGGTCCCGGCCCTGCCCACATACAGTAGTACCTACCTTCTCCCTGGTTCTGGCCCATTCTCTTCCTCTCTCTGCACTGAGCTGAGGGTGGGAGTGCACTGAGCACAGGGCTGGGTGTGAAGGGTCTGGCCAGGAGCTAGAATGAGGGAGGGGGCACAGGTTTGGGGCAGGAGGTTTGGGTGTGGGGCACTTAGCTGGGCAGCTCCCATTTAGTGCGAGGGGTGCAGGTGGGAATGTGTGGGGGGGTGCAGGAGCTCCCATTTGGTGCTCGGGGTGGGGATGTGGGGGGTGCATGGGGCGTGGGGGAGCTGGGTGTGTGTGAGGGTCCCGGTCAGGGCTGGGGTTGTGGAGGGTGTGCGAAGGAGTCAAGCAGAGGGCTGGGTGTGTATGAGGCGGGTGCAGGGGCCTGAGGTGTGTGTGGGGCTGAGGGCTGGGTGTAGTGGGAGGGGTCAGGGCAGAGGGCTGGAGGGGATATTAAAAATCGGCTCGTGTGCTGTCTTTGGCACATGTGCCATAGGTTGCCGACCCTTGCTTTAGTATATAATACGTTGATGTGTCATCCCAGATTAAACTAAGGACATTCATTTCTCCCCCCCCCCCTTCCAATGGTTGTTTGGATACCTTGAGGTATGAAAATGCATAGTTAACACATTTGGATTTCTTAAGTTTAACCTTAACTCTGGATTTCCTCAAGCAAAATTCCCAATGTACATCTCAAGGAGTTTTACTTGTGTAAGGACTGTACTTGGGTCTGATGTGGATTCCACTTAGGTGGTAAAACACTAAAAATCTTTAGACCAGTTTGGCAGTTCTGAGTATCTGAACGTTGCCCAAGAGAAGCTTTAATTTAGCTTTGTCTACAGTAGAATGTGTTTGCTGGTACAGCTATACCAGCAGATTCTCATAGCGGAGACACAGCGTATACTGGCAAAATAACACTTCCCAATATGCACCCCAGACTGAATAAGCTGTATCAGCTAAGTGACTTTTTTGCTGGTATAACTGCATCTACACTAGGGCTTTTGCTGGCATAGTTATATCAATCAGATTTGGGGGAGTGGGAGAAATCACACCTCTGATGTAGCTATACTGGCAAAAGTTTTCAGTATAGACTGTAGGGTACAGACAGCCTGTACCTTTCCTTGTATGGTAGCTGCATTATAGAGGGAGTGCTACTATGAATAGCTGAAGTTGCTTAGGCATGTGCATAATGACCCCCCATTCTCAGTTGTTTAAAGCTTCCTGAAACATTCACCATCCTTGTTTGTGCAGAGCTGAAGCATGATTTTATTTGTTTTTAAAGCTGGAGAAAAAAATGGTTCAGCAATAGTCTCGCTCTGCCCATGAAAAAACTTGTAATTTTATTCTAAAAGAAGCCTAGTTCTGAGCAGGGTGTGGTATAAAGTGGAAATTTGGCAGAAAAGCTGGCATTGATGGAAGAGAGGTGCCTTTTAGAGCATGTTGACTATGCTTTGAGCTAGGGGTATAATTCCAAGCTTGAGTAGAAGTACAAATGCTAGCTCTGATCATCCTAGCATGCTAAAAAAAGCAGTGTAGCCATGGCAGAGTGAGCGGAGGGGCTAGCCTCCCTGCGTTTTCTGTGCTGAGTGTACTGGGGGTGTACGTAATTGGGGGGGCTAGCCCCTCCTGCCGCTCACTCCTCTGAGACTATGCTCTATTTTTAGTGCACTAGCTCAGTTAGAGCTAGTGTGTGTGTGTGTTTCCCAAGCTAGGAATCACACCCCCAGCTCGAAGCGTAGATGTACCCTGAGTATTAGGGTAAAAAAAAAAAAAGATTTAGCTGAATTAGAGGTTGGCATATGCTGCCTTTACCTACCTCCCAGTGTTCTGAGTGACATGAGCTGCTGTGTGTCTGTGTCTAAATACAGGAGTAGGGAAAATGTAGTGAATGTGTGTGTTTTCTATGCAAGTAATTTAGGTGCAGCAAGTAACCTCATTTACTGCACCCCTTGCAGCACTATGAAATTAGTGTGCAACAAATGTTAGACAACTGCTTATTGGTTATTTCTTACTGATGACTGTGCAGTGAAATATGTAAGGCCTGGTTACTGCCTGCCCCAAAGATTCTGCACACCACACCCTTTGCAGAAGCACTTGCTTCCACCACTGACTTCTCTGCATGAAGCTGTGGGAGCATAGAGCCATTAACAATTCATCCACAGAACACAGTATTTTCAACAAAATGGCATTGGCATTCTTATGGTGTGTAGGCAAATAGCAGTGAAAATATTCCTTAAACCCTATGGAAAGATAATTAGTTTTGCAAAGTGAAACAATTGAAAGCCAGGAAGTAGAAAAGCTGATGTTACATGCATAATTTCAGCTGTGCTCCCTTGTATGTGTTACAGTGTGGACTTGAATGACATGATCCGAGATTACTGTTGTTATGCAGCATGCCTGCCTCACTCCTTGTGAAAGTTGGACAGGATCTCTGCCTCATGCTTGGTCCAATTCTGTTTGTAATTCCAAATATAAGCCCAAAGCAACTATTAAAAGCAGTGGAGTTACCACTGTAACACAGTAAGTCCTTATGTGGATGGTGCATAGTGAATGAGACATAACAAAGGCCATACTGGGTCAGACCAATGGTCCATCTAACCCAGTATCCTGTCTTCTGACAGTGGCCAGTGCCAGATGCTTCAGAGGAAATGAACAGAACAAGGTAATTATAGAAGTCAGTTTTAGGGACAGCAAGAGCATGGGGTTGAATCCCTGACCATCTTGGCTAAGAGCCATTGTAGTAATGACAAGGCCTCCTCCCTCATTCTTAAGACCCTTCGTTTTTGGTTTTTATTTTATTTAATTTTTCCTTGGAATTTATTATTACAACAACAAAACCAGGTGAAAATTTGTGGAAAAATCTATTTTTTGGGGGTAAATATCAGGGTTTATTTTGGTGGATGGAAGGATGGGGGGAAAGTATTCAGATTAATACTTTGATGAATGGAATTCAGTGTGATTTGCTGCAGAACTGAAACAGAATTCAAAACACAATGCCCCCTCTAAATTTAAGAAAACAGTATATCCCTAATTCCCAAATAAAACTTTTCATTTGAATAAACAGTTGTAGACTTTGAATGACTAGCTCAGGGGTAGGCAACCTATGGCATGGGTGCCGAAGGCGGCACACAAGCTGATTTTCAGTGGCACTCACACTGCCTGGGTCCTGGCCACCGGTCCGGGGGCTCTGCATTTTAATTTAATTTTAAATGAAGCTTCTTAAACATTTAAAAAACCTTATTTACTTTACATACAACAATAGTTTAGTTATATATTATAGACTTATAGAAAGAGACCTTCTAAAAACGTTAAAATGTATTACTGGCACGTGAAACCTTAAATTAGAGTGAATAAATGAAGACTCAGCACACCAGGGGTTGGCAACCTTTCAGAAGTGGACTAGCCTATAAATATTTACATTTAATAATTGGGCCACACCATTTGCAGGGCATACACTCAATTTCATCCTTTTTCTCCTGTTTCTGTTTTTTAAAATGTTTGAATACGTCTTTATGTCCTGAAACATATTCTGATACAGACTTTAGTTTTCTTACCATTATAGTGTCAGATCTTTAAACTTATCTGCTAACAGCTTGAAATGTGTACGTGGTGGGCGTGAGATTCATGAGCGCATTCAGATGGGCACACACTTCAGAGCTTGCGTGCATGCCTGTTTGTTGTGTGCATCTTCTAGATTAATACATAGCCTTACTTCAACAAGCAGCTTTACATATACACACAAACTGTTATATTATTGTAATACATATATCTCATTGCAATGTATTGGATTTTCCTAATAAAACAAGTTATTTTTTATATATTTGAATGATACAAAGGTAGGGTGAAAATGAGGGAAAAATGAATAATACTTTTTGTAAAACCTGGGATTTTTTTCAGTAAAGTCGGTTTAAACTGAAAATGAAAGGGCTTACTCATTCAGAATGAAGTTTGGACAGGGCTGGCAATATAGCTGATAAAGTTGTGAGAGGAGGGGTCCTATGAGCTAGGCAGGGCTTATTTAAATTTGCAGTGGGTTCTGCTTAGTGCTTTACATGTCCTGTTTACAGAATTTTTTAAAGTATTCAGTTGACAGAATAGCAAGCTCTCTGTCTTTGTGTATAGCCAAGAACGGTAATTTTTTTTCTAACACTTGTTTAGCATATCTACACATTAAATTCAAAGCATACGTTCCCCTTCAATTCTTACCTACTATAGTACGAAATTTCTGTGAAACAAAGAGCAATTTTAAATGTTCTGTTTCTCATTCCACAGAGACTCATTCTTGTTTCAATATTAAAAGGAAAACAGTAGAATCAATGTCTGTATTCAGTTTTATTTAAATCTTCAAGTTAATAGTGAACCAGAACACAAACCTTGTATTTAAAAAAAAATTCACATTTTCAAACTATCACACTACACAAAAATCATAATGAGATCTAAAGTTTTATAATAAAGACTTTGTCATGTAGACAATTTCTCTTCAAGCCTGACTCCGAACACATTGGTTATTTTGTTACTTCAAGCATATTGCAGTAACCTCTTTCTCTTTGCAAGGGGTTAAAATAGTAGTTACCCAGAATGTTCTAGACACTTAATGGAAAAGGTTAGGGAACTAGATTAACAAATACAACTTCATTGAGACTATTGTATTCTCAGTCCAAAACAAATGCTGCCCTCTCCTGCAGCAAGAACTAGTCTACTTGATAAAAACTTACGGGTTCCCCTGAAGGCTGCTTCAAAAGGATATTGGGACTTTATCGTTAAAATATTTTTTTTTCTATTTTGGAGGCAGGGGGAAAGACTGACTATGGAATTTCTACAGCTAGGTTCCACTAAAAACTATTCTGTGGGTTCTTTGCCACTGTCCACAGGATGACTTGCATCCATCTCCTATTGGAATTAGTTAAGTAGAGGATATTAGTGTACTGAAAATGTAGCGTCTGAGGCTGGGGGGAGAGAGCCCTTTGAAACTGGTCTTCAATCACCCACAGAGAACTTGTGAGAAGAGAGTCTTAAACCTTTGTTGTAAAAGGCATACCGTGTTCCTTTATTATTAAGGCATTTGAGAACAAGTGAGGCACAGGGTCAATTTATTTGGCTTGTATATAGCTTCTGAAAGTAGCCATGTTAAGTGATGTGGTCAATTTTTGCATTTCCTAAGCATAGATATTCTCTCTCTCTCTCTCTCGACTTAGATGGAAGGTACTTGCATAAGTAACAGAAAGTGACAATTTTCCAACAGGATGGATTCAGTAATACATTGCAGTGTTATCGGAGTAGAGCACCTTCTGCAAGTTCTAATGCTCTTCATTAAGCTACAGATTTGCACTAAGTAAAATTAAGTATTGCCAGCTGAATAAGAACTTGCAAGACCTTTTACTTCTATGCCCTCTCTGCCCCTACTCATCCCCCAAAAGATAAAACCTGTTAGCACAAGGATTATCTAACCCCTTGCTCTGTCATGGTAGGCTCTCATCTCTAGAGTGGTGATTTTGATAGCGGGATCTCCTTTTCAGACTCCTCCTGTCCTTCCTCTCTGTCTGTAAGCCTGACATCAGTGAAAAGGACGGATAGCTCACAGTGGGAGAGCTACAGTAGCTGCTGTTACTGTCCAGAGAGGTACATGCATTACTGCTTGTGGCTAAAAACTGACATTCCTTTGAACCAGTTTAAGGTTAAAATAACTAATGTTTACGCAAACAACTTCAAGCACACAGATGCTACTTCCTTTGGACAGCTTTACAGGTATGAAAATTCTAAGGCCATTCCTTTCAGAATCCAGTAATTAACCCCTCTTCTCCCCCCCTCACACAAAAACTTCATCCATAGGCCAGGGCAGACCTAATACAGTCCATGAATTGATTACAGTATAACCCAGAGCCACCTTCCTCTTTAATACAGAGGGGCAGCCCTGAGACTACAAATCACAGGAAGACGTATTTTTACTTTGATTGAAGCTGCAGCATAGCATGCTCAGACCTGTAGTCTCAATGGATCGCACACCTTCTGTTTAAACAAGTAGGGTGACTGCAGTCTTCCTTCATTTTATAGAAAACCATTGTGACCTGTCAGCTCTTTCCAAGTTGTCAGTATGGCCCTCATTTGGGCAAAATTTGGAGGTATCTTACTGAAGGGGGAAGACACTGAGTGATGAGGCCCCGATCCTACACTGTTGAAGTCAGTAGCAGCATTATTGCCATTTATTTCACCGAGCATAAAGATCTCAAGCCCTAAGTGAAAAACAAAAGTATTTATTCCTGAGCCATGTTGGCCACAGCCCTGTCCCTGATGCATTCTGATAGCATAAAAGTGGATAAGACGTATGACAAAATGAAAATAAGTTTTGATTTGAAAAGACCAATTTGCATTGTAAGTTTCAAACTCTTTCTGGAGCAGCTCCTAGAAGTATTTTAGTCAATCCTGTAAATGCTGCTTGTGAGCTTGTCTGACACTAACTGTGCAAGCTTACTAAAAAGAACTGCAAAAGGTAGGCTATAATAAAGTATGACAATGTTAAAGTAAGTCGAAACCTAACACAAGGCTCAAAAGTATTTTCATATGCACTGGACTAAAAAGACACTTGTTACAAATGAGAATTCATAGCAATTTAATACTTAGCTTCCCTGAGGGCTGCTGCTGTAGCAGCTTTTGTGTCTGACTCTAGTTTTTCCACAATGCTCATGAACAGAAAAAGTGGGAAAGGCAAATCAGCCTCCAGAGTAAAGCTACTTTATTACAGAGCCTTACATCAGAGACTAGCCAAGTGATGTATGACAGTAGCGGCTCTGCAATGCAACATGGACGCCCTGGAATAGTAAATCCTGTTTGATGGCAGTTTTGAAAATGATGTTCCACTGAAAGTAAAAAGTGTCCCATTAAGAGACCATCTATAACAAAAGCCCAGCTGAAGGGTTAATACCTGTATTTAGTGAGAATCAGAACAAACTTTTTGTTTGATAAAACTTACTGAATAATAGGAGTACACATAAAAGAGTTCATGGTGCCAAGGGCCCACTGCATTATATGTAGGGTAATATTAGGCCACTGGAAAAATGCATCGTGTGCTAAGGGTTCCTGCTGTCATATACTTTATTCAAGCTAAGTTTTAAAATACTTTTCTTCTTTGGTAAATAAGTGAGTTTTTGGAAGAGGGTGGGGAAGGGACTAGAAAGCTTTAACTTTAAGTATGCAGTCATTTGAAATTTAGTTGTGTAACAATTACGCTAGTCGGACTTAATATGGGTTTGACTGTGCCTTTACAAGATAGTCCATGAAAAGGTATCAGTTGAAGTATGTCTGTCTGTCATTTGCAGTGTAAATCCTGTTAAACAATACTAAGTACCCAGAGAAGTATACTATATCAATGCTAAAGTAGTGATGCTAATTTGACATATTGATAATATAATTTGACATTTGTTGGTAAAGTTCTCATGGAATGCAAAAAACACAGTGGGTCTGTAATATGCAAATTTAATTAAATTAGTGCAGGATTTGTATTATTTTCAGTGGAGTTGAATGACTTGAGAGAGGCCTGACTTACTATGTCCAGGAAATATTATTAAAAATGAATCAAATTTAAAGATAGACATGCTGCTGGATTGTGATCAAATTAGGGTTGTAATGTTTATACACTGTATAGAATGTTTACATACCATTGTTTTTCCATCACTGCTGCATAACACTGCCAGGTAATAGTTTCTCTATCACAGGACAAAATTCAGTTCTCTATATATTCAGTCTATAAAGTACTTATCATTTGACAATGAGTGCAAGGCCTGTTTGCAAATGAATAAATGTAAATGATTAAAGTACAGGTAAATCCATTGGTGTATTTGTCCATTTATGCGTACTTGTTCATACTCCTCCTGGTCTGTATTTTGTTAAAATAATATCTTACTGATCCACTGAGAGGTCTTGTATTGTTGTTAGATATTTGAATAGGGATGAGTGGCTGCAGTTTTGCATGTATGAACAAGCTAATTTGAGCCCTGGGGTTATTATTAAAACTGATTATACCGCTAAATCCATCTGTTAGAAAAAGCTTGTCAGTATGTAAGTATGCACACAGCAACAATAATTTTTCTGCTTTTATTCAGAGCATACTATTAGCTTTCACATTGTTTTATTGTAACTTGATTTCTTCTCTTCTGCCATCTCCATTTAAAATTTTTATAGTGCTGCATATTTTACTGACAATTTATTGCTACTTAATGTAGTTACAATACTGAACTTGTTTAAAATTCCTAGTTTTAAGAAAAGTTCACTGTTTTCTTAACATGCCTTCTATTTTTGAGAATAGTGAAGCTGCTAATTGCAGAAAAAATGTTCTAATGCAGTATTACTTTTCCCTCCCTCCCATAGCTTGAATTGCAGACATTGGAAGGATGCGTTACTGTAACAGCCAAGGACTGAAGAAAAAATCATCCCTGAAGAGACTACATTCCACATCCTTTCAGAACTTCAGTTTATGCTAACAACTGTACAGTTTTGCATAGCAGAACAAATTCTAATCACCTAAAACAGGTGGACATGACTTCATTTCCAGTAAGGATATGACGGTGCAATATGGACAACTATGAACCTCCAATATGGAGTGGTTTATTTTACAATTTGAAGCTGCCAGTCTATGGTCAATTGTAGGTGCTTTTTATGGCAATAAGGACACTTAAATTTTTAAAGTTACTGACAATACGTGGACAAATCATCTACCATTGCAAAAACTCAGTATTTGCAAGCGTGGTAGTTTACACTTCAGTATTGTAGCAAAGTTTTCACAGATCTAGGTGGTGAGTTTTTTCTAAGTGCTCTGCTTCCCCACCCTGTAACTGGGAATTATTTTATCCTAATACCAGGGCTGTGTTTTTAGAGTTCTGAATACAGTAAATTATATAGTAAGTTGTGAGTTTGATTATACAACCCCCCCCCGGGGGGGGGGGCGAACAGTTGAAGTGGTGCTTCCGTTTCTACTGCATTGTGACCTAATTCACAGAAAGCACAGTAACACCACACCATACTCTTACAAGAAACTACACAGAAACCTCTGTTTGTTTGGGAGGGGAAAAAGTTCAGGGCTGATCACTGGTGTCAGTTGGTATAGCTGAGGTTCTGACCCCTTATGTTAAGCTCTTACTGAAATGCCAAGCTAAAATCCACTTCAAGTTTGCCTATAACGCATACCTTAAATAATCCTTTGGTGCTGAGAGCTGGGATTTCCACAGTGCTCATTGTTAATGTACTGTATAGACCTTTTAAAAGAATGCTAAGGCTATGGGGCATTTGTTCAATGTGATCTGGGTTTAATTTAGCTCCAGATTTAAGTCTTACAAGGAGCTTGTTTTACAAAAGCTAGGACTAATAGAATAGAATTCCCATAGAAAGCTGATGAATTAGCCATTCCCTATACAGCTGGAAATCCTTTCATTGCAGCTTTGTTATGGAATGCAAAGCTGAAATGGACATTTGCATTTCTCTGTTTGGACAAGCAGGCCAGGTCTACATTAGAAATGTTTACCCGCATAGCAGTGCCTGTTAAGGCTGTGGATTTTTTGACACATTTCCATGCCTGCAAAAGCCTTAGTGTAGACAGTTATATCGGCATAAGTGCTTTTGCTGCTCTAGCTTATTTCAGTCACTGAACCTGTACATATGTATCAGAAAAGTGCAGACTAGGCCTCAGTCACTCTAGCTGAACTTCTAACAGAGAGCAGTAACTTACCAGTAAACTTAAGATTTTAAGTGGTGGTAATAGACAAGGAATGTTTTAAAAAAAAAAAAAAAAAAAAAAAAGAGCCTGACAGCATACCATGGACCTGTCCTTTTGTGCCTAGATGCTTGTGGACAGGAGTCACTCTGTCATGATTTTGATTGTTACAAACGTCAGTGCTCAGTGACATCAGTATAGATTAGTCAGTAGATCAAATAGAGTAACTTGCAGAGGAAACAGCATGGTGGCATGCAATATGGATTCAAATGTGTCCAGCCTTGATATGCACTGTGTGCGCACAACAGTGTTTTGAAAGATTCCATAAATAGATGCACACTCACCAGACTAAGATTAGCAAATCAGAAGTCATCATTCCATAGTAAATACTGACTACTTTAAGAGTTTGGTTTGTGTACCTTTGGGCAGCTGTTCTTTGAACTCTTCAGAAACAATCTGCAGTGTAATTAAAGCCACTTTCTTAACTCTGACATGTACATGTGAGCCACTGTTGAAGTTTACATTTTTTCTATTTCTTACATCAAGTGGTGGAAGGGGAAGAGTTGGTACTGAAAGTAAATTCCTCATGTTGTCCCCTTAATGTATTTTGGATCCTGCAGTCCTTCCCCTGGCAAAAAATGTACTGAAGTTCAATGGGAATTCTGCTGAATTTAGGACTTCAGCTTTAAGCACAGCATAACTGTTTCTGGCAGTATTTCTGTATTAAAACTGCATGTCTAAGCCATTTATTTGGCTTTATAATTTACCAGTTCCTTCAAAGTTTCCCTCTTTTGGGATGTAGGCTTATTTTTTCTATATTTTATTTTACAAAATGGCATTAAAACCCCATCTTAGAGGCATTTGGATTTTTATCAGATGGAATCTTAAACTTTCTTCCACAAGCTTAAAACTTACAATACAATGAAAGGATATTAAGCTACATCACATTGAAAATACTGTTTTAGTAAGACAGGGTTGCAAATACAAGAACAAATCCTCTTTCTAAATGTCCTCTGGCCCTACAAAGTACACTGGATATATGAGAAGTGTGCTCTTGTTACTGAGCTGTTCTGGTCTGCTGCTTCACTCCCCTGAAGTTTGAACTGGATCTTTCTAAGATGTGATATTGCCTTCCTTGGATTCCCCCTCCCACCCTCTTCTTTCTGTTCTCTGAGACTTTAGTCCATATACATGAAGGGTATTACTCCCACTACTCCCATCCCACTGAGCCTCCCTGGCCTGTAAGCTGAATGTTTTGAGAAAGTAAATGGCTACTAGATGACTCATTGAATACTGATTTCGCTCTGACAGGCCTTTTTCCTATCTTACAAGCTTAACTTCTCATGCTTTAACTTTTTTTTTCATTCAAGCACTTAAATTCCATTCTCACTCATGTGCAGAAGCAGGAATTCTGCCAAAATGGAGTTGGAGCAAGTTATTAGTGGTGAGTTACAACTTCAAAACAAAAGTTCCAAAAGGCAACACTGAACCTTTCTCTGAAGGGCATTAGAATGAGTGTAGTGTTCTCAGGTTTACTGTGCAGAATCAGCCTCCTGTAACCAAGATACTGGATTTTTTTTAAATGAATAACTACTTCTCTGATCATTAGTGTCTGAAGCAAGATTGCAGGTTTTGTTAAATTGAAATTATGTTTCAATGGGGCTATGTGCTGCATGTGTAAGCTTATAGAACTGGGCTCTGTGGTGGTTATAGGTAGAGCTGGTGGCACCATCTATTAAGGTTACCCAACACTTCCCATTATAAGACCCTGTTTTTAATTGTTATCTTTTGCCAAACGGTAAGCATGTAGGCTAAAATGTTCCATGCTGGGCATCTACCTCAGTTTGAAATCTTTTTAGAAAATTTCACCATGATGGTTCAGCTGTTTTAGAGAATGACAGTGGGAGGGGGGGAAAATACATTTTTCACTATTCAAAATTCTAGTGACCTCTTGGAGAAATTAGAGCCCCCATCCTGTGGAGCAAGGACTTTAAATTGGGCAGAGGCTGGGCCTTTGTATTAGGCTGTGCCTTTTACCATCCCCATGAAAGTTTGTCCAAAGGTAACCAAGTTATATACACCTTTCAAAAATGGCAGTTAGCACATGCTCATACTTAAATTTTAGCAGCTAAAATCTAAAGATTCTCTCCTTGCTTAGCATGTTTGAGCCTCTCACAGCCCCTAGCATCCTGGTCAATCCCCACAAAGCATGCTCCCTCCCCCTCACACTACATGGCAAAGGCAGATATTTCCTTGTAACTGCTGCTCCTGCCTGTTCTAGGCTAGGCACTGGAACTGGGGGAATCTGTCTTTCCTTTACTCTGTGACCCCTCTGCTGGTACCCAGGCAGCATGCAGGAGGAAGCACTCACCTGCGTGAAGTCAGTCAATGGGAGCTGTACTTTGAACAACTAAAGTGCTAATATAATAGGAAGTACTCTGACATATCAGGTTATGAGTGTCAAGCTAGGCACCCACAAAGGGGGAACTGAGATTTTAAGTAACCACGAGCTGTGAAACTGGGTTCAAAGCTAATGTGTTAAGGTTTTGTGACGCACTCATTCTAGCAATAAGTGCCACAAAAACGCCTATGAGGAAATTATATTTTTGTCCTCAGAGCCAGGTTCCATAGCGTGCAGTAAATCAGACATAAGGCCACACACTGTACAATGCGGATAAAATAAAATACTGAGTGCACTGAACGAGACACAGGTCCCATAGAAAAAGTGATAATTAAACTAGCAATGCCTACACACAAGGGGGTCAAATTAAGGTCACAGGAACCTTAATTGTAGCATTTCTTTTCACAAGAGCTTGTCTTTGCAATTTTAATGATCTTAACATATATGTGGATCACATGCAAACAAAATCTAAGTTCCTCTGGTAAGTGACATACATAAGACTAAGAGGTAGTTGTGCAGGAGAGAGAGAAGATTTTTTTTTGTCCAGAAGTATCAACAAATTAGTTTCACATCTACTAGCACTGGGGCAAAGAAACAAGCATAGTCCATATTAAAAGCAGAAGTTTGAAAATTTATTTTGTTACATCCTTCCACCTGACCCAACTGAAAGCACTTCCATAATTTTTCAGCAGACACATGAGCACACCAAGCAAGGTTTAGCTGTGTTCTGAGACGGTTCAGGTACTATGATTGGGTAATTGTACTACACTGGCTTTTCCAGGATTGAGTGAATGTTAACATCCCGTATAAAAATCTTTAAGTAGCTGCAAAACAGCTTTCCAAACACAATTGGTACATTAGCTTCTGTGGAGCGTTAAAGACGATTATAGTCTTAACTGTGTCGATCTCATTTAGGACAAAGCTCATGCTGACTCAAAGTACTAAACATAATTTTGTTTTAAGAGCTAGAGAGGTAAAGCAGTTTTTGTCAGTAAGCTCAGTTCTTAAGCAAATTCCATACCCCAGTCCTTGAACTACAGGGTACACTGACTTTTGGTAAGCCATAGTTTAAATATTGAATTGACATTAATATCTTAACATTACACTACTGAATGAAGGCATAATGCACAGGCAGATGTCAGTCACATCCTTGATACAGGTATCAGCCAATGAAGTGATCTTACATATTGTAGACTGACTGACTCAGCAACTCACACCTGGTAGGAGGAAGACCCTCTCTTAAATTTCACTCTGATCTGACTAAGATATTAACATAGAGGGGTTGCCGTATTGCTCATCACAGTCTTAAACTATGATTCCATTCAGAGACTCAGAGCAAGCTGGAGGGGAAAAAAATACAGGAATTTCCATAACTTTCCATAGTTTTATTACTACATCTATTTGTATGTCTAAGTCAAGCTCTAGCCTAACCAACCCAGCCTCAGTACTGGCATGAAGTTAAAATTCATCACACTGTTCCACGAAAAGGATTTTCCCATTTAGAGCAAAATTTCAGTACAAGGTAAATTGGAAGAGCACATGAACCACAAAGGAGAAGAAAAAATCAGCACCAGCTGAAAATGTAAAACATGCCATGCTAAAGATTAGATATTTCTTGTGAGTTTTTAGTAAAGAAATCCTATTAAAGGGTAATTTTCTGTAACGGTTAATGATTTCTATAGTAACAAGTGGTTGGTGCTGTTAGTTCATTTAGCTTTGATTCATTCTGAAGTCTAAACTGGGAAGAGAGGTTGAAGTCAAAACTGATGAAGTGAAAGACCCATGTTCATTTCATTGTTTTAAAGCAGTGGCTCTAAACCCTTTCAGACTATTGTACCTCTTTCAGGAAGTTGATTTGTCTTGCATACCCCCAAGTTTCACCTCACTTAAACTACGTGCTTACAAAAATCAAACATAAAAATACACGTGTCACAGCACACATTGAAAAATTGCATACTTTCTCATTTTTAACCATATAATTATAAAATCAATTTGAATATAAATATTATACTTACATTTTAGTGTATATTATATAGAGAGGTATAAACCAGTCATTGTCTATATGAAATTTTAGTTTGTACTGACTTCGCTAGTGCTTTTTATGTAGCCTGTTCTAAACTAGGCAAGTATCTAGAAGAGGTGATGTGGCCCCTGGGAGACCTCTGCATAACCCCTGGGGTACGTGTACCCCTGATTGAGAACCACTATTTTAAAGCATAATTTATAATTAAAGCCCCTTCCGTTTTAAGGGTGCACAATGACGTTATCCCTCAGTCTGACATTCAGATAACTCTGTACTAGACAACTTTGCTGCAAGATGACTTTTTACATTCGTTTTTAAAGTTAAAGGCTAAGGAATGAAACACTAAGAGGAAAGGTACTAGGCCCCTCTTTCAGGGTTAGCATTTCAGATTTAACTCCATTTTAAGTATGTGCAGTCTTAACTCTGCTATTGGAAGCATTCTGGTACAGGATGGTGCTAAAACTTGGAGTGAGTCTTGCAGTAGAAAATGGTAATTTTGAAAAGTCTCTGTCTCTGGCACTTCGTTAAGCATTTTTGAGAGAGAAAATACTTAGTCCTAAATGCTTTGAGCCAATATAGTTTTTCTTGTATGCAGTGTTGTTGTAACCTTGTAGATCCCAGGATATTAGAGATACAAGGTGGGTGAGGTAATATCTTTTACTGGACCAACTTCCGTTGGTGAGAGAGGCAAGTTTGTTGAAGTTGGTTCAATAAAAGATATTACCTCACCCAACCCTGTCTCTCGAATAGTCTTTGACAGGTTTCAGCCTGTCTTGAATTGCATATAAAGGTTTGCCTGACTCCAGAGATGGGCAAGTCCATCTGATTTGGACAGGTTCTGCTCTCTAAAATCTGAAAAGCAGTTTGCACCACTTGAGGTTGGCTAATGATTTAAGTTTTTACAAAAGGAAAAGTCTGACATTATTAGGATTTATCACTCAAATGTGGAATTCAGCAGGCTCTAAAGAGTTAAAGTTATCAAAAGTAAACCATCATTTTCATCGCTCCAAAAGAAGCAATTTCCTCCAGGGTAGTATTTAAGCAGCAAGTCCTGGAATAGCAGAGCTAGTGAGTGCTCACACACGATGCTGTCCATTCTAATCCTGGGAACAGAGTGCCAGACAGTTTATGTGGTCTGTTGCTTGAAGTGCTCTCAGCAGGATGCTTGAACTTTCTATCTCTGAGCTACTCAAGAATGGAGCAGATGGACTGTGTGACCTTTCCAGTTCCACCACAGAGGTGGCAGGACTAGCTTTAGAAATCTTTTAGTGCCTTGCCCCACAATGCAGTCATTAATTTGATTCTTTCAGACAGATCAATATTTTGTCTTAAAGAGGGAAGAAGTAGGAGGTAGATCACTGTATTTAAAATAAACCAAACTAGACAATCTAAGTGCTGCTGTGCAATTGGAACTTGTAATTTTAAAGTTAGCCCATTGTTTAGTTGAACCGGTCACTTAAGGAAAAACACAGAATGGATTTTTATTCATAGATACATTTTATGGGAAGGGAACAAACTGAAGTGGCAGGTAAAAAAAAAAGCACTTTAGCAAACTGATATTACATTTTAATAGTGGGCCACAAAATGCCAGTTTAAAAAATAACATTTTCTAAACCATTTTGAGCCATGAAAGTAAAACTGGACCCCATTTTAAAGCATGCTTTCAGTAGCTGAGCTTCTGTTTAGGAGGTAATAGATTTCAACTATTTGCTTTAATACACCAGAGGTCACTAATAGCTACTGAGCTGGGAATTAAGAAGCCCTTAAGCACTAAGTTAAAGCAAGTCTACATGAACATGGGCCAAGTACTAAGCAAAGACATTTTTCCCTTTTCACATTTCAGATGGGACTAGAGTGTGTATGCCACTTGCACAGTTCATATATTGTGCAGTGCCTCGCTGAAAGTTCACATGTACTCTGCAAAAGAGAATGAATATAAACACCTTTCTTCAGATGTAATAACCACAAATGGTTAAATTTATAGTATTATCTTCCCCTTTTGAAGTAAAAACATTTGCAGTGTAAACCATCACACCTAACAGGCAATCAAAGCAGATTCCAGGGATACTTCCCATCTCAATATGGAACCTTTTGGTTTCATATATGTTCAAAAATTGCTTTCCAGATTCACTGTAAGTAATACCACTATCTGCTCTATCTCCCATAAAAAAAAACTGGGTTCCAGCGTCCTTCATCTGATTTTTAACAAACCTAATGAGAGAACAAGTGGTTTTTTAAATCACAAAGCCTAGATAAGGGCTTGAGTCAGTCATTTCAGTCTTGGACACTAAGAAGTTCTCTTGTGATGTGCTAGAAGATATGTGAACAGTAATACTCAAGTTGTCCAAAGCTAGGGGACTAAACAACATTCACTGCCTCCCTCTTTAAATACTGAATTATTCTAAACTGTACCTACTATATGTTGCCAGTGAGGAAGTTGTGCTGTTTTCCCTTTTTCCTGAAGTAATTCAGTGCAGTTTGTCATATAGTAACAAATCCCAGAAAAATGTTGCATTCATGCACCTGTACTCCTAGTACATACTGTTCCCTTTTATACATAGTTTCAAGTTTTCTAGAGAGCAATTTAACACTGGCCCACCGAAAAATCAGACATGCACCCATACCTTTAAGTCTCAGAATAACTAGACTTTTGTTTGGGTTTCCCCTCCATCATTCCCAAACCAAGCTAGAACTCCACCCAGCCTGAATTAGCTTGGTTCTGGGTGGGTAACATTTTCACATACCTCTTCTCAGAAAGGTGCTGCAGCTGAATGAGAGAATTGCAGGAGGCTAATTCTACATTAATTAGATTAGATTCAGTATGCAGTTTTGAGAGAAGAGACTGACCAATTTCCCCATTTCTCTAGTTTAGACATTTAAAAACCCACTGTCAGCATCTTGAGTTAAAAAAAAAAGTCAAGGTTGGTGTCTTCAGACTTTAGTAAAACCACTTATAAACAGACAGGTTAGTTCAATTCTGTAAGCATTCCCGCCTCAAGTGACACTGGGGCCTGCAGTCTTCCTTGATCCATCCACGGGGCTACAGCTGTATTTTTACTGAGGCAGTAGTCATGCATTGTCTTCCAAAGGAAATACTAGTCGGGTGCCCCTGCTTGTAACTTCATTATCTCCCATTCCCAGATCATGTTCCAATGCCTCCTCTGAACTACTTTTTGTTTTCCTGCCATCAAGGCTAGTGGTAGCAGTGCGGGAGCCAGAAGAGCCATTAGCAGTTATTGTCGTATCACCATATGTCAGAGTGAGGTCACCATCATTCAGAATAAAATCTGAATCCTCCTCTCTAAGCTGCTCCTGATTCTGAAAAAAAGAGCATCCAGTAACACTTGGTTAATAGTTTCTTTTCATGGTCATAAAATAGCTGAACAAAGGGGTCTACACTTACTAGTCAATACATAAAAGAGAGTTAACAGTCAAGATATACTAGAAAAACCTGAACTACTAAATTCTTGAAGTCTAGCCTAAGTAAGTAAAGCTAAAACTTTAAACCAAGTGGTTAAACATCACCTTACTGTTCCCTGTAAAGCTACTGCTATAATTGTAGGGATTTTTTTTTAAAGTTTAAAACCCTGAGACATGGAGCAACTATGGTTGGTTCTTAGCACTGAAGAGTCACTACAAAATAGTATTATGGAAGAAAGCTAATAGTACAAGAGTCTAAAAATCTAGGCTAATTTTTTGCAGGCCAATATGCTAAATTGTAAAGTGGGCTATACAGTCTAAAGAAAAAAGAGCAAGCCAAGATTACCAAGGAGAACAAAGAATAACAAAGCACTTACAAATATTAAGCTTCACAACACACACATGATAGGTAAGTACTACTATTTCCATTTTTTCAGATAAAAATGCAAACATGTGAAGTGACTTGTTCAACATTACACAGGAATCAGTCATTAACACAAAAGATGGAGATACTTACTCCAGGCACTGTTGAGAGAGAGAGAGTGTGTGTGAGTGTGAATGCGTGTAAAAGGAGGGATGTGCAAACTGATAAAGATTAACAAGTCACCAGCACCAGATGCTGTACATCCAAGAGTTCTTAAAGAAATTTAAGAATGAGGTGACTCAGTAAGAAAAATATGAACATATTAAAACCAGCTACCAGACTGGAAAGCAGGGCATGTGTGTGTTAGTGTGAGTGAGTGAGTGAGGTTAAAGAGCACTGAGGGCAATCCTGAGAATGAAGCCAGTATAGCCTAATAGAGCACAAGGTAAATTAATTTAACTGATATTAAAAAACAAAAAAAAAGATCATTATAGCAGCTCATAGAAACTTCCAGTTCTTCTGACTTCCATAAATCCTTTAAGAAATTGATTCACAAGAGGCTATGAATACACTCAGTCATCATTGGGTGAGATGCAATGAACTGCTAGGGAAAACAGAAAGTAGGAATAATGGCTAATTTCCAATGCAGCAAAATGGGGCAAGAGACCACAAAGTTCTGTGTTAAAACCAGTGTTCAATAGGATATTGGAAAAGAGTGAACAGTACAGCTGGTCAGAAAACAGCAATCTCCCCCCACCCATGCACCCCCTTCCCCCCAAAAATTGAATTTTTTTTTAAACAAAACCAAATTTCCCCCCATGAAATTTCTGTAGAAAATTGACATGTTGGTGAAATATTTCAGCTGAAAAACAAATTATTTTGATTTAAATGGTGCTGTGGTGTCTCATGGTACTTAGAATAGAATATCAGGATTGGAAGGGACCTCAGGAGGTCATCTAGTCCAACCCCCTGTTCAAAGCAGGACCAATCCCCAGACAGATCCTTAAATGGCCCCTTCAAGGACTGAACTTACTACCCTGGGTTTAGCAGGCCAATGCTTAACATTCAGATGTCTTATGCTCCTATTTTCCTTTATGGACTGGGCTCTCTGACAGACTACATTTTCCATGATGCACCATGGCCAGGGACTCCTATGATACACCTCCCCCGATCACTAAGAAGAGAGAAAGTTGTGCATTCAAACTGGAACCACAGTGTCTCATGGAAGTTGTAGTTCAAGTGTCTTATGCTCCCATTCTCCACTGTAGGCTAGGCTGACTATTAGACTATATCTCCCATCAGGCACCACTTTCTCCACTTCCGGTGATGGGAGGTGGTGTGTCATAGAAGTCATGGGCTGTAGTGCATCCTGTGTAAGGATATGATTTCATCACAGAGGTCCCTGATTCCATGACTAACAGACCTTGGACTTCTTTTGGTTCAGCTGCACGGCAGGGCTCAAGCTGTCAGTCCCTGGGCTTCTGTGAATTTTTGTTTATTGCCCATGACCTGTCAGTGACTTTTACTAAAAATAACTGTGACAAAATCTTAACCTTAATCATGTGAGCTGTAGTTCAGCAAGAGAGTCCTCAATGGAGAGGAGAATGGGAGCATAGGACTGTTGCATTGGGGCTCCATTTTTAATGGAAATACCCACATTTTACACGGGAAGATACTACACCAAAAATTTCATCTAGCTTAAAATTTTCCACTGAAAAAACATTAGATGGAGAATGGTCTGCTAGCCCAGGTGAATGGTGAGGTAGCAAATCTTCAGATGATACAAAATATAGGTTAGTCAGGACTGGAGAAGGATGTGATTAATTAATTATTTAGGCGAGGTAAGCAAGACACTCCTATTTACCATGTTGTATAATTAAGGCTGCGAGATTGTCACGGATTCCATGACTTTCCCTGACTTCTGCAGCAGCCAATGCAGCTGGCTATGAGGAAGCTCAGGCAGCCCCTGCGCCAAGTACACCGGCCACTGTTGGGGCAGTCTTGGGCCACTGTACTCCCCCAGCCCTCCCTCAGCAGCAGAATTTGGATGTGGGAGGGGGAAAAGGGATTGGGTCATGAGATGGGGTGAGGCAGGCTCTGGATGGCACTTACCTGGGGCCTCTCCAGAAGCAGCAACGTTCCCCTTGCTCAGCTGCTAAGCAGAGGCATGGCCTGGCCCCTCTGGGTGCTGCCTCCACCCAGAGTGTTGGCTTCACAGCTCCCACTGGCTGGGAACCATGACCAATGGGAGCTGTGGGTATGGTACCTGCAGGCGGAGGTAGCACGCAGAGCTCCCTGGTCATGCCTCCGCCTAGGACCTCAGTGAGGGGGATGTTGCAGCTTCTGGGGAGCCCCCCAGGTAAGCGCTGCTCAGAGCCTGCCTCACCCCACCCTGTGCCCCAACCTCCTGCCCCCTCCCACACACAAACTCTGCTGCTAGGGGGGCAGGAGGTGCAGAGCATGGTAGGGAGCATGGTAGGGAGCCTGCTGGCCCCGCCAACCCCCCAGCCCCTCAGCCCCAGCGGAGGTCCCGGGCCATCTGCCGTCCCCTCCCCAGCACCCAGGCTGCCTTCCCCCAGCACCTGTGTGGCCCCCATGAAGCCCCCCAAGTTTTATTCACTAGTATTTTTAGTAAAAGTCATGCACAGGTTACGGGCCATGAATTTTTGTTTACTGCCCATGACGTGTCCATGATTTTTACTAAAAATACCCATGACTAAAACGTAGCCTTATGTATAATATAAGAGGGTAAAATCAATGATGCTGCAAGACAGAAGATTTAAGACTAAAGTATCAGAGACTAATATAGAAGAACTTGATGTCTGTATGAATAAGAACATCCAATTAGACTGAATAGAGTAAAATAGATTTTCAGAAGGTATATAAATGCTTATATTGACCAATAAATGAGGATTGTGAAGAAAACAATCAATCATTTAACAAATTATCTACTATAAAGCTTCTTGCATCTTGATAGGGAAAATATCTCCCCCCTCTCCCCGCTTATAGGCCTAGAATTGAGCGTACCTTAACCCCCTTGCCTCGCAGGCCCAAGGCCTGTAGCTAGAACAATTGCTATATAAGAGCAAAAGGTTTAAACTTCTGCTAAACTTGTTTATCTGTACAAGGGGCACTGGGAAAGCAAGAAACCCGGAAAAGGGAAACTAGGGAGAGGGACAAAGGAGGGCCCCATATGTGCCAGCTCAGCTTGTGACAATTAAAATGTGGCAAGAGCCTTTGCACAATGTAACCGCAAAGTAGGGGTTGTTAGGACAGTCAGACCACCAACTTGACTGCCAAAGAACAACAGGAAAAACCTAAAAAGAAAAATGGTGAGGTGGCTTACTTGTTTGCAAATATTACTTCCAAATAAGGCAATGTATCGAATTATAGTTTGTGGTTTTAGCCTTTATAAGCTTAATAAAATTTGTAAAGGGCAGAGCAACAGCCTGCCTCCTGCGTAAGGTCTATGCTCTCCCTCCCTGCATATATGCTTGTATGAAATAAAGGTGACTCAGGCTGTCTGATCTAAAATCAAACGTGTGGTTAATTTTCCACAACAATTTGGGGGCTCTTCCGGGATCCACAGATGACTTCCCTGGATCGGAGGACCGCGGACAGTTCCCTTCCAACCCCCGGGCCCGTTTGAAAGGTAAGAGACCTTTTGAAATCTCTATAGGGGTCTGGGAGAGGACTGGTCCGTAGGCTCCGGCTTGGGGTAAGTCACGAGCTGGATCTGAACTTTTATCCACCGGACAGGCCTGACGTCCTTTCTTGGGGAATTGGTTCGGGTTCGATTATCCGGATTTTGATCCAGATCTTGTTGGTCCAGTTTCAGCCTGGACTCGTTCAGTTTCAGTCTGGATGTGGGTGGTTCAACTTCAGTCTGAACCTGGTTGTGCCGGCCGCCCAGGCCTCAGACTGCGCTCCTTTGGGTCCGGAGGAAATCCTGATCGCCCATTTTGGGGTTCGGGGGTCCCGTTCCACCAGGTTGGTCGGGACCAGGGCAGATTTCTAGCCCTGGCGTCTGTGCCAGGAACGTGCCTGTGTGTGTGTGAAGGCCATGCGGCCAGTGTGAGTGATGGCCGTGGGAAGACACCCCGAGCCTCCTGCGAAGCGAAGAGCTCGTTTCTGGGAGTGTCTCGAAAGCAAGCCCCGGACCTTGCTTGAAGAGAGACTGTGGAGCTTCCCCGACTGGCAGGCCTTGGTAAGGGGCTAACCAGTTGAGGTGCGTGCATGCCCCCCGTCCCTTTGCCCTTTTCCCTTTCCATGTTCCCCATGACCCTGTGACCGCTCTTCGAGTACTGTCTTTCCCTAAGACCGCAGGGTCCCTTCTCGTCCCCACGGAGCCACAAGCTCCCTTCCCTTCTCGGAGAGAAGGGAAGCCCCGGGAAAACCGCGCCATCGGCTCAGAAGCTGCTGAGGCACCGTTGGCTTGAAGGCTGGTGCTCAGGGCTGAAGAAAGACGTGCGGGGACCACGGGCTTTTCCCTAAGCCCACCCCCCCCTTAACCACTTTCCTTGTAGGTTCATCGTGGTCGTGCAGGCTGGCCTCGGAACCTATTCCCTTTTCCCTGCCAAGGGCAGGTTTAAAAGGCCATCGGTGGTAGAACCATGGTAACCCGAATAAGCGTTCCTTGTGTGACAGGCTTGAGCGAAAGCAAGCTGTGGTAAGCATGGGGGCCCGGGAGTCAAAAGACCTTCCAGTCCCACCAAAAGGCACGCCTGCTGCTTATATGTATATGAATTATGGTCCGTCAATGTGTAAATACTTGGAAAAATGGAATTGGTATACTAGGGATGATCCGAAACTGCAGTTTCCCCTAGAGGGAAGTTTCGACCTTGACAGGATTGTGCACCTGCAGGGTGCGCTTCTTGCCAATGCCGTACCCCAAGGACAGTTCAATGCGTATTTTCAGTGGCATAATGAGATGGGGAAAAGGCGCCAAGGGTCTCAGGTCAGGAGTCTGAAGGACTCCCAGGAAAAGCTTAAGCAAAAACTTAAGGAAACACAAGAAAAATTGAGCCTCATTCGAGGCCCTTCGGACAAGCCGACTGCTGGCCCGAATCCGTTCCTTTTTCCTGTTTGCCCCTACAGCCCCTCGTCCTGCCCCATCAGCCCCATCCACGGACTTGATCGATCGGTTCGCTGAATGTAGGCAGTGGCCGTTCCCGTCCCCGTCCCCTGATGGGGCGGGGGAGGACGCATCAACCTTGAGGGATGCCTCTATTACTCGGGCACCCCCTTCTTATTCATCTTCCTCTACCCATACTCCAGCATCAACCTCTGGGGAACTGACCTCTGGCCAGACTTTCCCGGAGGAACAACTCGCAGATCTGTCTCGACGAGTTGATCAGGTGATAGCAGAGGCAGGCGTTGCAGGCTCTGACTCTGATGATAACCCAGCGCGGCGGTTATCAGACCATTTTAAAAGCTTAAGGGAGTATGTACTCTCACCCGATTCACCCCCAGCCTTCTGCACTCGTTATAGAACCCTCTTAAAGGAATTTCAAAATACCACAGGTAATAAGGACAAGGAGTTGTTGCTTCCCCTGAGGCAGCTGCCCGGCGGCGGCCAGGGGGAGTTGGTAACCGTACACGCTCCTTGGTCGCCAGCAGATTTGTATAATTTAATTAACAAGTTCCCAAAAATCCGGGACGACCCGGTAAAGTTTCAGGAGCAGTTGCAGATGGTCATACAATGCTACAACCCATCCTGGGCCAACATGAATCAACTCCTAAGAGCCATGCTGCCCCGGGAGACGCTTAATCGTCTCTACCAAAAGGCTAATTGGCCAGATTCTGGTGCGAACCTTGCCCATAATAGGCTGGTCCAACTTCGAAATGATTTAGTTAAGGAAGTCCTCTCAGTATGCTCTAAAAAGACTGATTGGACTAAAATAAATGCTTGTAAGCAACAAAAGGGAGAAAATCCCGCCGATTATATGGAACGCCTTAAGCAGGTATTCGAAAGATATTCAGGCACCGATAGGGCAGAGGACACAGCCAAGCAGGCTGTGGTGGCGGCTTTCATTCAGGAACTCCTTCCCAAGATCAGCGAACCATTAAAACTCAGGATCGTTGATTGGAAAGGCAAAGATGTGGAGGGAATTTTAGCTGCCGCCCAGCATTTTCATCGACAACTCGAAAAGAAAAAGGATGAAACAGAAACTAAACTTATGGCCCTGCAAATTCAGACCCTGAAGGGTTCTCATGACAAATTCCCCAAACGAAAACAGGGTAAGGAAGCACTCAGGGCGAGTCCCCGCCCTAACCCCAATGCCTGTTTTTCGTGCGGGCAAGAGGGGCACTGGAGAGCTGAATGCCCCCACCCACAACATTGCGCCTACTGTAAGCAAAAAGGTCACACAATAAGGGAGTGCCCTACGCGGCCCAAACGCGGACAAGTACAGGAGCAAAGCCCTTTTCCAACCTTCCAGTCCTTCCCTAACCCACCCCCTCAGCAGCTAGGCTGCTCGGAAGGCCAGGAGACTAGTAACATCCTTGCCTTGCTTCTCTCTGTTGACCAAACTGGTCCAACTGTTTTTTGTGTAATAAACGGTGCTCCCACCCCCTGTTTGATAGATACCGGAGCCTCGCGTTCCACCCTTAGGGCACAGGAGTTTCCGTCCGTGTCCCTTTCTTCGGACATTGTCACTGCAGTAGGTGTAGGAAACGCTCCCATTCCCCACCCCCAATGTCTCCTTTATCTGTCTCTATCGGTCCTCTATCTGACCGCCATGCGTTTCTCCTTAGTCCATGTTCCCCTGTCAACTTATTGGGAAAGAATTTGCTGTGTAAATTAAACTGTACAATATTTTGCCCCCCTGATGGGGTGTTCCTGGAGGTGCCCGATCCTATACAGAACGAGGTTTTAGCTCTGCTGCAGAAAGAGCAGACTCCAGAGAGGGACACCGAATCCAGCCCTTCCTTGTTGCAACAGGAATTGCTGACTAAGGTTTCCCCCATACTGTGGGCTGAACATGCGAACCAAGTTGGGCGTATCGGCTCTGCCCAACCGGTTAAAATCCGTATAAACCCAGCAAAGCCCCTTCCCAAAATTCGGCAGTATCCTCTGTCTAAACAGGCCGAGGACGGGATCCATCCCATGATTACTGCACTGCTTGAACAAGGCGTTATCATACCGACCGTTAGCAAATGTAATTCTCCCATTTTGCCCGTACGTAAACCTGGGAAACAGACTTGGCGGTTTGTGCAAGATCTTCGAGCAATTAACGCTGCTATCCTTCCAACTTTTCCTGTGGTCCCAAACCCTGCCACGATTCTTTCCTGTATTCCCCCCACTGCACAATATTTTTCTGTGATTGATCTGTGCTCTGCCTTCTTTTCTATTCCCATTCATGAAGATAGCCAATATCTGTTTGCCTTTACTTATCAAGGACTTCAGTATACCTGGACTAGGCTGTCGCAAGGCTATACTGAATCTCCCACTATCTTTTCTCAAATCTTGAAAAAAGACTTGGATAACATCCAATTCCCTATGGGTTCTGTCCTAATCCAGTAGGTAGATGATCTATTGCTCACATCCGATTCTTTGGAAGCCTCCAAGGCTGACATGCTTGTTTTACTCCAGGCGTTGGCTCAAAAGGGACACAAAGCCTCCAAGGCAAAATTGCAACTTTGCTTGCCCTTGGTCCATTATCTCGGCCATGATGTTTTGGCAGGAAAGCGAAGTTTATCTTTCTCGCGTGTGCAGGCCATCCTTCAAATACCCAAACCACTCACTAAAACGCAAATGCGTGGATTCCTCCGCATGGCAGGCTATTGCCAGCAGTGGATTCCGGGTTACGCCTCCCTCGTTCGCCCCTTGCAAGACTTAACCTTAAATAAAGTCTCTGATCCTATTCCCTGGACAAAGGACACAGAGGAAGCCTTTCAACAGGTTAAAAGCGCCCTGGCCCAAGCACCAGCCCTGGGCCTCCCTGATTACAGAAAGCCCTTCACTCTGTGCTGTCATGAAAAAGAAGGTTCAGCCCAGGGGGTGCTTACGCAGTTGCATGGAGATAAACACAGACCTGTCGCTTATTTTAGTTCTTCTCTAGATCCTGTGGCGGCAGGCTTGCCCCCGGGCCTCAGGTCTGTAGCTGCTGCTGCTATTCTTGTGGAAACTTCAGCTACCCGTGTGTTAGGTAGCCCCTTAACTGTTGCTGTTCCCCACGCTGTTACGGCTCTCCTTACCAAGGGCAAAACTCAGCATCTTTCCAATTCCCGGCTCACGAAGTATGAGATGCTACTCTTGAATGCTGCGAATGTGACCCTGGTTAGATGTCCAGTGCTTAATCCAGCCTCTCTTTTACCCACAGCAGCAGATGGCGAGCCTTATAATTGCCTATCTGTTACCGCTGAACTCTCTGCCCCTAGACACGACCTACAGGATGTCCCACTCCAAAACCCTGAATTAATTTTCTTCGTAGATGGTTCCTGTCTCAGGGATTCGGCTGGCCGGCTTGTGGCAGGTTATGCTGTTTGTGACCTACATGGTACCGTGAAAGCCTTCTCTCTTCCAACAGCCAGGTCCGCCCAGGTCGCCGAGCTGTTCGCCCTTACCAGAGCTTGCCACCTAGCTGCCGGACACTCAGTCACCATTTACACAGATTCCAGATATGCCTTTGGAGTGGTGCATGATTACGGGCAGCTCTGGAAATATAGGGGTTTCCTTACCTCAAATGGTACACCTATTAGTCATGGCCCTAGCGTTTCGGCCCTTTTGTCTGCCCTTCAGCTTCCTTCTTCCATTGCCGTAGTTAAGTGCTCGGCCCACCGAAAGCCCAATGATGTTACGCAAGGAAATGCCCTGGTGGATGCTGCCGCCAGGCAAGCGGCCCTTTCCAGGTCTCCGGCTCCCTCTGATGTATTTCTTCTCTGTGTACTTAAACCTCTCCCTCCAGCTACCTTCCTTCAGGACCTCGCACTCATGCAAGAGTCGGCACCTAAGAGGGAAAAGGTTAGCTGGAGGCAGTCCGGGTGTTCCCAGCACCCGGAAGATGCCTTATGGCATGCTCCAGATGGTCGCCTGGTTGCGCCCCAGGCTTTACTCCCCTACCTTGCTCGCTTGGCCCACGTGAGCAAGGGAGGAATAATTGCATCAGTAACGAGGCATTGGTATGCCCCAAAGTTTTCAAGCATGGCTCAGCAATACTGTAATTCGTGTCCTATTTGTCTAGCACACAACAGCGGAAAACCAGTCCGGACTAACCTGGCGACCCACCCGATGCCATGGGGGCCTTCTGTAAACCTTCAGATTAATTTTATAAGCCTGCCAAAATGCTGCTCTTATGAGTATGTACTAGTGTGCGTCTGTATGTATTCTGGGTGGGTTGAAGCCTACCCTTGCACAAGGTCTGACTCTATCACAGTTGCAAAGAAGCTATTGAAGGATTTCATTCCTAGGTTCAGACTACCTGCCTCTAAGTGCAGGGGCGGTGGAGCGTAAGAATGGGGAATTAAAAAACAGACTCGCCAAGCTCTGTACTGAAACCGGCCTTAAATGGCCAGATGCCCTGCCCCTGGCTCTAATGCAGATAAGGAACACTCCTATGCGAAAGCATGGCTTGTCCCCACATGAGAGTCTCATGGCTCGGCCGATGAGGATGCCAGTTTCCCCCCTCTTGCTCCCTAGTCAGGTGAATTTGCAGCTAGATGATAAAACTTTTAAATTATTGCAGATCATTAATTCGTCATATCAAATTTGTTCACTCACAGGTCCAAAGCGCCCTGCCTGAACTGGCGGACACTGCATGCCATCCGTTGCAGCCAGGAGATTGGGTCTACCTTAAGGTGCACCAGCGGAAGTCTTCCCTGGAACCTCGGTGGAAGGGTCCTTATCAGGTGCTGTTAACTACTCACACGGCAGTCAAGTGCAAAGGACTCACTAATTGGGTCCACACTTCGCATTGCAAGAAGGCTTCACCGCCCCTAGATCCCACCAGTGTACCCTTCTCCCCTGCAATTCGAGATCAAACCAATAAACAAGGCCCTCGCCAACCTGAGCCCCTTTCAACGCCTGAGCCCCCCCCCCAAAACTAACATATAACCTCAAAAAAGAAAAGTAGGGCTAAAAGAAAAGAGTGGCAGGACTATCAATAGGCTATTGCTATGGCTGACCCAAGGGCCAAAATAAAAGAATCAGCCATGGTGCGAAGATGGCTCATGCCCTCCCTTTGGTTTATTTGTGTAACCATGCTCCTTCTGCTGCTCTTAAACTTTCATGATGCCTTTATGTTTTTCTGGATGCCTGGAAAGACTGATGCTCCTGTAACACAACCCCTTCCTATGCTGGACAGCTGCCCTGAAATACCCCTGGACCTCCCACTGCGTGAAGTAAGACCCTTCTCAGCTCCGGAAAAAAACAAAACCGTGCAATCGGCAGCGAAAAAAAAGGGAACAAAGTCCCTGACCATTAAGGATGTCAAAAATTGGCCGTGGTATAAGAGACGAAACATAGTTACCTGGCAAGGAGGGACTTGCGGGATGTTTGCCTGGGAATGCGGTACCGAGTGGGTTTTGGGATTTATCCCACAGGCTGCAACCTGTAAACAAGGTCAGGTACCATATCCATGTCAAGTTCTTCCCGAATTATTGAACAGACCTAGCCCCTCTTCTCCGACTACTCTGCCGCCAGCACCCCAAATATCCCATACCCCTGTCCCGACTCTGAAGGACGTCCCAGTCAGAACCCCTACACCTCATCCCCATAACCTCTAACGTTTTACGATGGCCCAGGCCGTCCCCTTCTGGCAATTTGTTTTCCTACTGTTCGACTAGAGTGTTTTTCTCAATTCAAGGCCTCATTTATGAATGGATGGTTGAGTGGGAAACTTTCGGGACCGTGTATATCAGTTTCGTTAACATAACTACTGACCCTCATGATCGACACGTGAAGACCCTCTATTTCATACACAATTGGCGAAAAGACGTAGATTCAACGTTAATCCCTGGCCTGTGTTATACCCACAGTGAACAAGGTCCCTTTTGTTTCTTAATCACCCAAGTAACCAAAGTTGCCGTAAACACCCGTAGGTATTGCCCTTCCACAGTGTCCTTCGGTTGTAAAAAAAAACCCTTCCCCTTACGGAAAATATAACATGCACCCTGATTCAATATACCCCTGCGCCTACCACCAATGCAACCACATCCAAACAGGGCATTCAAGTGCATAACCAGCTATTATGGTATAAAGCCATAGAAAAAAAGAATTCAAAAGGGTTTAAATGAACTATACTTAATGCCACTTTAGGAACTATCAGGTTTTCCCTACCCTTAACCCACTTTCAAATTGCTGCTACCTACCCCAATTGTTCCCAAGGGGCTGCCCTCAGATTGCTACAACAACAGGTTTGGAGCCACAGGTCCCGGGAAAAAAGGGAATAACAAATACCCTGTGGAAGGGGGCCAACAGTGCCGCCTCTGCCTGGAGTAGCTATAAGACCCAACAGCATGAGGGTAGACTAGGACAGTTAGAACGGGTCGCAGGACTTATTTCCGGGGCACAGGTAACCGGGGTCCGGGCTGGGGTGGGTGAATTACATGTGATCTCCACCCTTAGCATCGTTACCCAGGATTTACTCAAGCAGATAATCTTACGCGCCACTGAGGCTGGGAAGGCATTGCAGTGGGACCATGCTTGCTCTGAGGTACAGGATTTCCTTAACGTTCAGCTAGCCTCCATTCAAAAAGACCTCAAGCACCAGGCCTGGCCCACTGCCCTCACAAGTGCCTCAGGTGTGCCGTCTGATTTATAGCCATGGAGACATACTTGGAAATTCTCGGGGTGGGATTGCTGGCGCTCACAGTGCTCCTTCCAGGCCTATGGTCCTGTAAAAGGGGTGTTGGCCCCCAGATACCGAATCCTCCCAGGCCCTTGGGGAGGTTGTATGTGGGACTGGGTGGTCCACCAAGATGTGTGGGAAGTAAAACCACCCCATGGCCCTAACCGGTTCTTAATCGGAGCCACGGAAATAATGCCTGATCTCTGAATAGGGCTGGGCAACCTGTGGACTTTCTGGCCCTTAGAACCCCCTCAACTCCAGTGCATTCAAAAGCTTAACCCTGGAAAAATTGTTATCATCCATGAGCATATCTGTTGGGAAGGTAGTGGGCAATTAACATCCCTTGCTTCCCAACCCCTTCTCCAGGCCAACGATAGCTGCGTTCTTGTTAACTCAACTGTTTTACGGGACACGGTCTTTAATCTAAACACGGCCACTGGCACTCATGTTATTTATTGGCCCACAGACAAAACGTACCAGGTTACCCTGCTGTTCCATATCCCTTTTGATTGGACCGCTCTGGTGCCAGATCGTTTTCATTCCTTGGTGTCCCTCTACCGGAGGTCCGGCAAATATCCCAGTTGCAGGAACAGATCCATCTCCTCGAAAACATGTACCAGACCGAACTTAATGCCTTTCAGACGGCCCATAAAGTTACAACTCTTTGTGTTAAAACTGATGTTCTCTGTTCCATCACTAAAGCCCTCCAACCCCCCCATGCCCATAAGTACATATTATGGAGCCTTTTAGGGGGAGGATTATTATTAAATATTTGTTTTTGCTATTGTTGCTGCAGGGCATGCTGTTCCCACCCTACACCTGCTTTGTATACCCCACCTCACCAAGTGGCCCTCGTTCCCTTAAGGGAATTAGATCCTTGTCTGCCCAATTCCCCGACATATGAAACCCTGGAAATACCCCATAAAAATGGGGCTACAAGTTCTGAAATCCAGAATTTAATGAACATTCAGATCTAAGGCAGTTGATGCCGAAAAAATGGCATCAAAAGGAGAGAATGATAGGGAAAATATCTCCTCTCCCCTCCCCCCCACCCCCCCGCTTATAGGCCCAGAATTGAGCGTACCTTAACCCCCCTTGCCTCGCAGGCCCAAGGCCTGTTGCTAGAACAATTGCTATATAAGAGCAAAAGGTTTAAACTTTTGCTAAACTTGTTTATCTGTACAAGGGGCACTGGGAAAGCAAGAAACCCGGAAAAGGGAAACTAGGGTGAGGGACAAAGGAGGGCCCCATATGTGCCAGCTCAGCTTGTGACAATTAAAATGTGGCAAGAGCCTTTGCACAACGTAACCGCAAGGTAGGGGTCATTAAGACAGTCAGACCACCAACTTGACTGCCAAAGAACAACAGGAAAAACCTAAAATGAAAAATGGTGAGGTGGCTTGCTTGTTTGCAAATATTAATTCCAAATAAGACAATGTATCGAATTATAGTTTGTGGTTTTAGCCTTTATAAGTGTAATAAAGTTTGTAAAGGGCAGAGCAGCAGCCTGCCTCCTGCGTAAGGTCTATGCTGTCTCTCCCTGCATATATGCTTGTATAAAATAAAGGTGCCTCAGGCTGTCTGATCTAAAATCAACCGTGTGGTCAATTTTCCACAACAATCTTCCCCTGAAGCATCCAGTGTTGGCCACTTCTGGAGACTGACTAGGTGGACCACGTGTGTCTGATCCAGCTTGGCAGTTCCTGCATTGCTTTTGGCTGTCATCCTATGATTTTGCCGTAAGACTATACTTACGAACTTATAAATGTGATCAATTTTAGGGCAAACAAATGAGTTTTTGCCACATATTTAAGAAGCACCACCTTCTGTAACCCAAGAGACTCTTGTATTTATCCCACCTCTGTGATTAGCATTTGCAACCAATAGGCCATTTATTTAAATGTTTTTTTCTGAACAATCCAGGCTTCTATGAAAGTTGCTTCACAAATGATGAAATTTGTTTTCACAGAACATGTACTCTAACAATTATGTTTAATATGTAAATCTGTGATTGCATATTCCCCAAGCAGAAAGGATGTGTGAATGAACCTACTGTGCTTCAGAAGGATCCCAGGCAACATGAAGAATTCTTTTGAGAAAGACGGGAAATGTATCCAAGTGGATCCCTGGGGACTTGAAATTCTTCCAAGAATAACCTTAAATTGGCCTCTCTAATCCCCTATCATTCTGTGAAAGGAGCAGTTTGAAGTCACTCAAGAAATCCATATTTTCCTTCACTGTTAACTCATTCAATGTGTCAGTTACACACACCCCCACCCCCACCCCCACCAATTCTGCCCTGATCTATACACTGCAATGCAGTCACTTCAATGAATTTCACACGCGGTAAGCCACGGTAAAACTTCGCTCTTAAGACTATCACACTCCTGGGAAAGGATGCTGGGGTTACTAGTGGTTAAAAGATTAGAACCTATTTAAGATCACTAATTACACAGGCAATCTCCTCTGCTATCTACTAGAAAAGAACTGGGAGTGCGAAAGACATGTACATGTCACGGTTTGTATGGTTTTTGTACCAATAGCTGCGGTTTAATTGTAACTACTATCACCACTTTTTACCAGCACAAACAGTAGGTGTAATTTAAATGACCACTTCTGATGCCAAGTTTTCAACTGTAACAAACAATATCAAGTAGTATGAGCACAAAAATCTGTGCTACCTTAAATTTGGTGGGGAATGCACTCTGTCTTAAAGATTTCTATGAAATAATCAAGCAAAGTTCTGTACACCATCATGGAGCAAATGCATGCAAGTCTGATATAAAAACAAGGCAATAAAAACATGGGGGGGGACTGAGAATTTCTGCATAATTTTATTCCTGTTTATCAAAATTTCAAGGAAAAAAGACTTTGCAAATTTTGAAATGTGAAAACATTTGACCAGCTGTAGTAAAAACCTATCGCCAGGTTTTCATTATCCTGAAAAGTAATTTAGCTCCCTCTGCTGGTTTTACGCCAGAGCAGTGCTCTGTTCCTAACACATCCTGACATCAAAAGTATGAGTGCCCAATCAAGCAAGCTGTTAACAGAAATCCTTTGATAAATGTAGCTTCATTAGGATGAGCAGACAATAGCACGTAGCTGTGTTTTCAAATAGAAGAAAAAAAGATTTGGTAGGATAAGCCAGTTTAAAGTAACAGCAAATATTATAAACTTTTATAGAGATATTTTTAAAGACTTAAAAGGCAAACACCAGGGTTATTGTATGGGTTATTTATTTATTTTTAAAATAATCAGCTTCAGTGTGGGAGGTATAACAAAATTCTTTTAAAATTACAATTTGTTCCATTACTCCCACTTGTGTTAGTAAACCAGCATTTGAGGAAGTGAGGATTAAAGTTTCTGGGTGGGGTTTCCAGAAGCAATCAGTGTTGGCTTACTTCTCCTTCAGTGGAGTCAATGGGAGAACTTCAGTGAGAGCAGAAGTAGGCCAGTGCTGACTGCTTTTGAAAAATATCCAATATCTGCCTCAGCACCTCACATCCAAACCACTTGAATTCAAGTGGTAAGGAGGCCAGTAAATATCAACGTTGGAAGCTATTATTTGTATTCCACGTACAAATGGAGTTGTTTGACTGCCAGCAAGGTATTTGATCCCTTTTCATCTAATTAAAATGCATTCAGTGCACAATGGGAAGCATCCACAATGTGAAAATAGCAAGGTAATTTTAAAACCAGCTATGGAAAGGGGAGGCTGCTTAAGTTCCCTCTAAGCTGCGCCTATCAAGGGCCACGCAGGCAGGGAGAGGCACCTCCCCCCTGGCCCCAGGCTGCTGCACAAGAGAGCGCTAGAGGGAGTCCTCTCTCCCCACTGCAGCCCCAGGGCAGCCTGGACCCCAAACCCCTCATCCCCAGCCCACCCCACCCCAGCCTGAGCCCTCATTTCCCCACCCTCTGCCCCAGCCCTGAGCCCCCTTCCACACTCCGAACCCCTTGGGCCCACCCCTGCCACACATTGCCTCCACATTGGTGTGCATAACAAAATTCATTCCGCACATGGATGTAAAAAAATTTTTTTTTAAAAAAATGAGAGGTAACATTGGCACTGTCTGCCCATTACTTCAGAGAAGGAATACCGACAAAAAGGTTGTCAAGTATCAGAGGGGTAGCCGTGTTAGTCTGGATCTGTAAAAGCAGCAAAGAGTCCTGTGGCACCTTATAGACTAACAGATGTATTGGAGCATGAGCTTTCGTGGGTGAATGCCCACTTCGTCGGATGTAAGGGTTGAAGGGTAAAAGCCATGTGCTCATGCATGGTCTTCTCACCACAACCTGCAGATCATGATCTCCTCAGGCAAAGGCCTACAGGAGATCTCAGAACTGGACCTAATTTTAGTAAGTAGCTTTACTTCTTCCTTTTGGAACTAAGTTTTTGGCTGTGTTAGTAATGCATTTTTAGATAAGTCATTTATTTTATTCTTTAATCCTCTCAACTGTACTATTTAAGTGTGCTAAACTAAGGGCACCATCACAAAAGCATATGCATTATGGGCTGATCTCTTTGTTCCACAACAGACAGGACTCTGTTTCAATTGAATCCCCTGCACCTGGTAGGGAAGGGAGAAAAACGTCCTCTGGTTTGAAGCATATGACAAACTGGAGAGCTTACACGGCTGTCACAGAACCAGTCACCTACTGAAAGTTGTAGTATAAGGATAAATATAGAACAACTCTGGGGTTCAGAGCTCTGGCAGAGATGCCAGTGTATAAAAGGTTAAGGTTATTAGGTTTTTTCTAAATCTAAATTTAGGAACACGCCAAGGCTACATCTATACCACCTACCACTGTACAAGAGTGAAAAGCACTGCAGTGAAAAAGCACACCGCGTCCACATGGCTGTGTATAGCAACGCAAGTCAGTGAAAGGCTCTAGCAGAGGGGACGCAATGGGGAAAGGCTGAACCTTTCACTGCTGTGAGACCCTTTTCCTGTTGCTAGTCTTTTTCCACTCTGGGGAAAGGCTCCAGCCTCAGGGGGGGTGACAGAGCCTTTCCCCACTGCTGTCTGGGGAAGGGCTCTGGCAACTGGGAAAGGCTCTAGCAGTGGGGAGGCTAAGGGTATGTCTACACTACCCGCCGGATCGGCAGGTAGCGATCGGTTTATTGGGGATCAATATATCGCATCGCATCTAGACGCGATATATCGATCCCCAAACGCACTCCTGTCGACTCCGGAACTCCACCAGGGTGAGCAGCAGTAGCGGAGTCGACAGGGGGAGCCGTGGCCGTCGATCCTGCGCCGTGAGGATGGGAGGTAAGTCGGAATAAGATATTTCGACTTCAGCTACGCTATTCTCGTAGCTGAAGTTGCGTATCTTGCATTGACCCCACCCCCTAGTGTAGGCCAGGCCTAAGAACAGCAGTATAGACGAGAAAGCACAGGTCGGGCTCAGAAAGAGCTATGTAGAGAATGTATTTGAGTACATACCCATGCCTTTCAGGAGTGTCTTTACTCCCCTAAGCTGTGCCTCATGGTCTACTCTGCTATTTATATCCGTGTGACGGGGGCTACGCGGGTACGTTCACTACATGCCACCACAGAAGCAAGCAGAGAAAAAGGGACAGAAAGAGTGATAGTTTCACAGTACAAGAGTTACATAGCTGAGCAATTTGGCTTACAGATCAAAAGTTGCATCCTCATGAGAGTTTTTGATATACAAACAGTAAATCATCAGCTGATTAGGTTAATGCCCCAAGAGGAAAACCAAAAAACTGTGCTGATTCAAATATACTACTAGCTACTTACTATTTTAATTAGAAGTTTAAATTATGTAAAATAATAAGAGTAGAAAATAAAGCCAGACTACAGAGCTAAATGAAATCCAAGACCTGCATGCTCAACTAGTTAAATCCTTAGTTAACGGATAAAAGGTGAAGCTGAACTATAATCATCTTTGAGATAATAAAAGGGCTGCTGACAGTATGCTAATTGGTTTGATGGCAGCCTTCCAGCCTAAAACTTATTTTAAGATTCCTAATGGCATGCCTATGATGGGAACAATGCCACTTTTAATGCCTACTGACAGAGAACAATTAGTGTCATGGGAATTCACAAACTTTTTTAGGTCTAAAGTTTGACTTTGAAATGAAAAATGAGTTTCTAATGTGTGCAGAGACCGTGGAACAAAGTTTTTCAAAACTTCTGCTGGAGGGTTATACATCTTTACTAGAAACAGGAGAGTTCTTAACAGTCTGCGTCAAGAGTACGTAGCACGACACCCCCATTTAAACACCAGAGAACCTACAAGTTTGAAATTTGGTCACATTTAATATTAAGGTTCCATTTATAAAGCATTAACAGATGTTCTAAGCAAATTCAACTTGGAGTACGAGTTAGATTGTTGCAAGAGCATCAGTAGAAGGGGCTGGTTATTTTAAAAGTTATGAAAGCAGCATACTGACCTGTTGGTCTATCAATCTATAAACATTATGAACAATTCATGAATTATTTATAAACAGAACCTTACTGAAGTGCGGGAATGAGGAGAAGGAAGTGTTTTACCAAGTTCTGCAGATTGCCTGCTGAAGGTGGATCATTTGGCTCTCCTAAGAGACACTAAAATGCAACCCCCAAAATAATGAACAGAAATCTTGGTCTTGTCTTAATCATTTTGTATTTAAAACCAGAAGAGATACTTTTAAGGGACTGAACAGTAGATAGATTGTTGACTGGGCTTCATTGCCTCCTAATATCATGAAATGTAAATACTATTTGTGTATGACTTGAAAACATCATAGGCTAGATTCTCAGCTGGTGTAAGTCAGTGAAGCCATTGGAGTGACTCTGATTTATACCAGCAAACGATATTGCCCTATGGATTGGGTCTCAAACCTTTTGCTACCATAACTTAGCACGATGTAGCACTTGCAACATCTTTCAAGTTATGTAATTTGTCCTGTAAAGGAAACTTTTTAGTGGAATGTAGAAAAACAAAGTTAATATTTTGCTGTCATACTTACATCATAAACTTGTGGAGTAGTCAAACAGCGGGCCAGCAGACCACAGCAACTTGGAAGGGTTGTAGTTAGCGGAGGGCCACTATGCGTGAGAATGGGCTTTAAATAACTTAAAAAACAATTAAGGAAAACAGATGTGTGCTTGAAAACCACTGTAAAAACAAGACATTGTAATATAAACATTCCAGTCATTGATGCATAGTCGGTTCAAGTACTCTGTGTAAACTGATTACACTAACAAATAATCTTTTTTTGTTTTGTTTTTTTTGCTTAAAAAATTTAAAAAAACACACCAAAATGGAAAAAGACTTTTCCCTTTAGTGAGTTTTCCCCATGATCCTGTTGGAATCTTTCCCCCTCCCACATACTTCCAGTAGAGGACTGGACTACTCTCCATATCTGGGCACCATCTGGAACGGACAGAAGAGAAAAGCGTGCACATGTGGAAGAGCTTTAGTTTTCTGTGTTGGCAGGCTAGGGACATTTCTGCAGAGGGGCTCAGGAAGGACAGACATGTTCTCCCACAATCTGCAATGAAACAATTTCTAGAGTGGCTCAGTTTAGTATGGCACTAAGAACTAAGCAATAAAGGCAGCGCTGGTGCTCATCGCTGACCGAGAACGAGCGAGGGCAGGAAGCACAGACCTTGAACCTTGCCATCTTCAGCATTATGCAGTACCCAAGCGTGGGAGCTGGGGGAGAGAATTGAGAGGCCAGTAAAATGGCATCCCAAATTCCTTAAATCCTAAAAACTACTACAAAGACAACAAAAATACAAACAAACATCTTTTATCTGTGTTTTAGAAAACACATCACAAGGGACGAGAGAACAACAGAGGCTCTGACTCAGACCATGCAGTGGTGAGAAGGAACTGAGGGTGCGGTTGGTCTGCCCCGCCCTTTATCGCCTGGGACAAAACCATGAGATGGAGCCAGGCTGCATGCACGGACCAACAGACACTAGTACTTTCAAAAATCTCTGACTCCAAATGCAAGGTGTATGCATATAACTAGGGGTCTACTTAAATCACAGAGAAATCTCATGATTTTCATGGGTTGGTCATGGAATAAATAGCAGATTTTGTGGAGGTGTTACACAACCATGTAATTTGTTATTTATGCTGTGACCAACCCATGCACAAGGTGTGATTTCTCCACAGCATTTCTCAAACTAGACACCCAGACTCAAAAGTGGGTCACAAGCCTATTAGGGGGCCGTGGTATTGCCACCCTTACTTCTGCACTGGCTGTACCTGAAGTTGGGGTGGTGGGAGAGTGGTGGCTGCTGCCCAGCATGTTATTGCCACCCTTACTTCTCTATAGTTGCTGGTGGGTAGAGCTGGGCTCCAGGCCAGCAGCTGCCACTCTCCCTCCAGAGCTGGGTGGAGGCGGACCAGGGAAGACCATATTTCATGGTCCATGACATGATTTCCATGGCCGCAAATTTGGAGGACGCCTATGTGTAACCCCTCAGTGGAATACAATAGGGACCATCACAAAGAAGAAGAATCTCCTTTTTACTTGTGAAACAATCGAACAAATTTCATTTGCTGAGAGAGCTATCCTGCGACTACTTGAAACCTGGGATTCAGCGGCGACAGGCTCAGGGCCGCCCAGAGGATTCAGGGGGCCTGGGGCAAAGCGGGGGGAGCTGCGGCGCTTGTACTCACCCGATGGCGGTCTGGGTCTTCAGTGGCATTTCAGCGGCAGGGGGGGCCCTTCAGTCGCTCCACGTCTTCGGCAGCACTGAAGGGCTCCCTGCTGCCAAAATGCCACCGAAGACCCGGACCGCCGCCAGGCAAGGGCTCGCGGGGCCTCTGCGGGGCCCAGGGCAAATTGCCCCCTCTCCCCCCCACACCCCCCCAGGGCGGCCCTGGACAGGCTTCTAAGTGAGCTCAGTGTATTAAGCAACTCCAATAAGCAGATAACATTTGTACTGAACTGCACTCACTAGAAGCCAATTGCTCCCTACCCAGTCATTGGTGCTGAAGAGCACATTTTAACCGTGCTCTTTGTGAAACTAAAAAGAGCCAATAGCAATAAGAAATTCTATTTCTGGATTCCAATGTTTCATCAGCACAAAGCCTGCAAAGATCTTTCCCCAGCCCACTAGCTGCTACTGAGAAAACAAGTGCACTACAAGCCAATCTCACATTCAAAATTCAACTGTAATAGAGTGAACAAAGCTGCTTTAAATTAATGCTCTTCCCTCTCCTGCACCTGCTGGGGACTGTGCTTGTGCCAGGGTCAGACAAGAAGAAATAAACACTGCCAGCCAACCCTGAGGAGGGGGAGGGGTAGTTTAGTCAGCTCTGCTTCCTTCTTAGAAGGCAGCTAATCACTACCACATACTCTGAATTATTTCCCAGCTGAGTCTCACAAAAGAGTGCTAAGTAGCAGTACTATCAAAGCCATTTGGCCTAAAAATTGACCTACTGATACTTTGACAGAGGCTCCAACCACTTGAAAATTGTCTCTTAAGGATTACAAACATTTACAAGTATTTCAACAAATCAGTGTACATGCTCCCTTAGGTTACGTCTACACATCAATGTAAGCCTGGGCTCGAGCCGAACCTATCTTGCAGCCACACACCAATTGTGCTAACACAGGGTTCGGACCTACAGTCCCAGGACGCTGCAGAGCCCGAGCCCCTGTTACACTGGAACACAGGGTCCAAGTCCTGTTGCTTTCCTGGGTGTGCACGGCCCCAGCTTGACTCGGGTCCGGGAAGTTCTCCAGATGTATCCCAGAGCTCCCGGCAGCAGAGCAGCAGCGCTGCAGGCAGCTCCTGCCTGGCTGAGCACGCTTCCCGTTCCTGCTCCTCTCACAGTGGTGATAGCTCCTGCTCCGGCTCCTCCTCATTGCTGCAGAGCTTGCCTGGAGCAGGGAGCAAAGCTGACAGGTGGGAGGCAGCTCCTGGCTGCCAGGGCGTTGGGAGTCAGCCGTGCTGAGCCGGGAGCTCTGCCACTCCCCCTCCCTGCAGGGCAGCCACTTGGTCCCACTCTGTTCTCTGTCCCTTGCTCCTAGGCCTCCCCTGACCCCCCTGGGGCTGCGTGTACAGAGTGTGCACTGTGAGGGCGCTGGGTGGGAGCCAGCCCCACAGCTTCCCGGGGATCCCTTGGTCCTGCCTTCCAGGGTGCAGTGGAGGCAGAGATAAGGGGTTCCTGGGGGGTGCTGGAGCACACCGCACCTCATGCCCTGGGATGCACTTTACCACTCCGCAGCTGGCAGCAGCCAAGGTATGTGTGTGGGTGGGTGGGGGGGGTGTGTTTTCCCTCTGAAACCTTCATTTTATATCAAACTTCAAAACAGACAAAAAATAAATAAAAATAAATAAATAAACCCAACCAAACCCCTTCCTTGAGCAGCCCAGTGTAAAAATTAAGAATCGCAAAGTTTCATGTTAATAGTTTGACAGCCCTGGACACTGACATCCTAATTACAGGGGCACATGGAGGGGGAGAGTCAATTCTCAGATTAGATGGCAGATCAGTATAAAGCCTTCTCAAACTGCAGCCATTCCACTCAGCCAGCCAGCAAAGGAGCTAACTGTGCGCTTTATGCAGTCGGTTGCACCCACCCATCTCACCGTCAGTTAGGAAACCAGGGTGGGCAGTAGAGTTTTCCCCCACAGTGCAACACATTTGTAGGGCCAGAGTGTTAACACTGAGGAGGGAAGGTGTGCTAGGCACTCCGGGACAGGATTACTTTGACTCGGGTCTGCACTGCAGTGGGGATGCCAGCACCCTAGGTTTGACAGGTCAGAAAATCCCTTAAACTAGGGTTAAAATGCAGTGTAGATACTGAAGTCCAAAGTTCCCTGACATGGGTCAGCTGACTCAAGTCTCACAAACCCTCAGCTTTACATTGCTGTGTAGATATATCCTTTGGTACTTATTTTGGCCCCACTCATATTGTCTGAGCACTTCAAAATCATGTACAGATCTTATCCTCACCCAAAAGGGAAGTGCCATTATCCCTGTTTTGTAGCTCAGGAACTGAGGCACAGAGGCTAAGTGACTTGCCCAAGGTCACACAAGGAATCTGTGGCAGAACAGGAACTGAACCTAGGTCTCCCAGGTCCCAATCAAGTGCAAGCCACACAGCTATCCTGGCTATTTCTTAATGTATCTGGACACAAGGTCATTCCCTCACCCCACCTCTCTGCTTAAAAAATGGACTCACTGTGTTAAGTATAGCAAGTGCCCAGGGCATCTATCACAGGAACTGGAAAGGAGGAGAGACAGGAGAGCTAAGCTCCAACTGTGGGGTATCCCTTTTACATGGAAGAAAAATAAGACCACACAAATAGCATAGAAAGGTGTGTAACACACATAGGGGTCAAATTCTGTGTCTGGTACACAAAAGGAATTTTGGGTTGCACATGTTGGAGGGCAGGAGTTGACTCGTGTGTTTTCAATCTTCAGTATAAGCTCTCCACATGGGATGTGACCCAAGAGCGCAGAGAGCTATTTAGAAGCCTAGGCCAAGACTTTCCAACCCTGAGTGTCTAGAGTTAGGCTCCTAAATTCATATTTAGACTCCTAAATAAGTGGCCTGATTTTTCAAAAGTGCTGGGCTCCCAGAGGCTCCCACTGGCTTCCGTGGAAGCTGCTGTATGTTCTAACTGTGCGTGTGCCACCCCTCCATTCCCCCCCCCCAACTTCTTCTGCTTGGACAAAGTGTGAGAGAGTAGCCAGGGACTTTTTTGGAGGGTGGATGAGTCAGACTGAACTTCTGAATCCTAGACAGCTCATATCTACAGGGTAACCCATAAGGGCTCCATCCTAATGAAGCAGTATGGCTATTCAAAGCAAAGTAACTGAGCTGGAGAACAGAGGTTCCGGAAGAACTGGACTGCTAGTTTGGTCTCTGGGCATTAGCAAAAATGAGAATTGTTTTGCAAAATGGATCACTGACTTTCTGGACCTAGAACATTTGATCTGTTTCCCGCTCATTGCTCTTGATGCAGAATTCCTTTTCTGAGTAAAGCTCTTCTCTCCCCACACAAGGGTGAAATACCAGATGCCATAATGAACTGCAAGTTCAAGTTTCTGCCCTGTGCCCCAAAGCTATAATGCCCTCTGCTGAATGACCTTTATAAAACCCCATCTTCAAATCCATAAATCCAGAGAGTAATAAATGGCAAAGAAATTGAACATTATATTAGCTTCTATATCTTGAAGCTAAGCAATGCTTGTTAAAAGGATACTTGTGATCAAAGCTATACCATAGCCTGAAGAGCCAAGCACTTTCCTGCTTTGTCCGGTTTCCTCTTTCAGAATCTGGACCATCCTGAGAATGAAAGGACAAAATGCACTCTGTTATTTCTGGAAACACAAACACACACTTCCACCCACAAATTCCACTGAAATTATAGACATAAATGTAATCCCCATTGAAATGAGTAACACCACACTTACATGGGATTTTGTGGGGGCAGGGGAACAATTTAAAAAAGAGTTAGGAACACTGTGGTGCTGAGAAAATGCCCTACCCTACTCAGATCAGTGAGGGGCCATTCCGCTTGGTTCGGCGCAGAAGATGTATGCTGCATGTCATGGGTCCCTCTGCACTGGAGTGAAATTCACCCTTAATTACTTTAATGATAAAAAACATTCCTTGTCCTAAGACTAGTTAAATCACCCATGACTGACTGTGTACCTTGGGGAAAAGTCACTTCACCTCTTGTGACTCAGCTGATGCAGCAGTAGCATTGGGTAAAAATCTAAAGCTGAAAACCGGATGTTGCACCAGAGAGCTACACCTTCCTGGATAAACATTAGACCCTATGGTTTGAAAGTTTTTACTGAATAAAATGGACTGGAACATTTCCAGATTTGTTCCTATTCATCTCAACTTTGGCTTCCTTTACTCTGGGTTTATTTGATATCTTTCCTTAAGCTTCTTGTTTCATGGTCAGAACAAGAGGCTTTACCACACCTGATGAATTTCAGGATAAAATTATGTATTGTCAATCAGCATTAGAAGAAATAGGCTCATCAGTGAATCCATGTAAGCTTGATACTTTATATTTGGGTTAGGCTGTGAAGGATTTGGTAAGTGCCAGATCAGACTAAGTCTCAGAAGTGTTAAAGCATTAAACAGGGGCGGTACCCAGGGGGTGAGGGGGCTTGCTTTCCACCCCAAAACTTGCTTTAGCCGCCTCCACAGCCGCCCCTCCCAGCACGAAGGTCAAACCTCACGCAGATACTTCTCCGCTGCCTTCAGAGCTGGGCGCCTGGCCAGCAGCCACTGCTCTCCAGCCACCCAGCTCTGATGGCAGCGTCGCCGCCAGCAGCAGCAGCAGATAAGTAAGCCCAGGAGGGGGCCAGGGATCCAGGGTGCACCACCAAGGGCAGGTGGAGGGTCCAGAGCTCCCCAGAGCAGCCTGGACTGACCTGCCCCAGACTGGGATACTGGGCCCCATCCCTCTACAGTTGCTGCCCCCCGTGAGGGCTCTTCCGGCTCAAGAGTCGGGTCCCCCCGGCCTGGGTAGCTCTTACAGGCTGCGAGCAGTCAAAGGGTGGAAAGGAGCTGAGGAGCATACACAGCCCTGGGGCTTTAAGCAACAGCAGCAGGAGATGGGGAAACGTTACGACCACTCGGACCATGGCACTAGCCAGCGCATCTGCACTGCCCGGCTCCAGCTTCTGGCCTCCAACATGGCCATGGGGCGGGGCCTCAGGGGAGGAGGCAGGGCTGGCACTTGACTGAGGAGCAGGGGGTGGGGCCTTGTGGTGGGGGGCACAGCCCCCCCAATTTTCTGTCTAAGCCACATCAACCCTTGCACTGAGAAGAGTCCCTGGCATTAAATATAAGCCTTTTAATGTAATAGCAGCAGCACAAGTGATCGACCAGATGGCGTTCAGCTGCATTTGTTTTTACTTTTGTATCCGCTTTTTCTTTTGGCTTGAAGCTGCCAAAGCTAGGTCAGAGAAACCAATGAATTGAGAACACTCATGAAACAAATCTTCAAATCACTGGAGAAATAATGCTGGAGCCATTCTACCACTTCCATGTGCTTCCATGCCAACCTAGAAAAGGGGTAGCATCACCACAGAAAGCCAGACTTCTCAACAAACAGCTCACTGGTCCCTCCCAAATGATAAATCTATTCTGCTGTAATTGCGACCTGCTCCTGATCTTGGGCCTGTAAAATAGGGGGAGAAATCCCACGGAAACTATAACTAATGGCTTTTGTTAAGGATACAATACACACAATGAAACAGAAACACAGTTCAAATAAATGCTTTACATTTCTGTGGGACAGAATATAGACCAAATGACTAGCTTCTAATTTCCTCACAAATATTGTCAACGCAAATATTATACCTTGTTTTTTCTAATTTTTCCTGCTGCAAGCAGTTCCTCAGATATGGCTCAGTCTAGTCTGAACTGGCTGAGACCATTACATCATTGCACTGCCATCTAACCTTGGTTCTTACCCTGCTTCCACTGTCTTCCTTGGGACTGGGTAGGACATACAGAGATTAGGAAAGGCAGAAAGAGAGACTTCTGTCACTGGCCTGGGCCTATTCTAAGATCTTCCAGACACAAAAGGCCAAATTCATCCTTTGTGTTACCTTATCCCCACAGTCTTAGGAATTACATATAACATGCTGTTGACTTCAGTGAAGTCATACCAGGCATGGATTTGACCCAATATCTGCAAGGAGCTCAATACAGATGTGTAGCTCAGTTCCTGCAATGAAGAAAGATGCTCCCTGAACAAGTTATTTTTTAATCGTCATTTGCTTACAAGAGGAACAGCAAGCTAACAGCAAGGAGATACAGCTAACAGAAACTTCACTCCAAATGCAGTCAGTGATGTGTGTGTATTCTGTTGGTGTTCTGTACCCTGAATTTCATGGAACTGAGAAACTAGAGCCCTGTGCATCTTCTGGGTAGAACTCTATTAGTGTTTTATGTTGTGCTCTTGTTTCCCCCTTTAACAGGTTAATTTCTGTAGGTGATTAACTGCTCTACTGAATCTGTTTAGCATGAACCAGTACTGAGGGCTTGGCAACTTCAGCTCTGAGTTAAGGGTTGGAGTGGAGCTCAAATGATGCTGATGGCTCTGTGCAGAGGCAACTGTCAATCAAGAAGCTAGAGAGGTCAGTTCAGAACAAACATTTTCCTCCCATTCCCAATACTCACTGCAAGGGAACTTGGATGGATGTCATTTGGAAGTGACATTTTCTGTATTTATGGACAAAGAAACCTGGAAACGTTTTTTATTTTATTGAAAAGGTGATTATTTCAATATTGGTGCCTAGCTATCACAGTGAATGTTACACTAGAAATTCACAGATATATGGTATCCACGATAAAAGGTGTATTTGTGACATTCACTTGGTCTTGCAGTGGTGATCGGCAATACAGGGGTGAGGTGAAACTGTGCTGGTGCACTCTGTAAAATAGCGAGGGTGCGCATTAATGTAGTGGTGAGCACAAGGGAACTTTTAATTTGTGCTGGCAGGGTCTACCTGTGCTGTTAGCATACAACACATTGGTGCACCTTCGAAATCATTGCCCTCTAGTGCACATTGATGTAGATGAGACCAAAGATTAAATTTGATAATCTGGCTGCAGCTACTTTACACAGTTAAAAGTGCAGTATTTGGTAGCAGTCACTGAACAGAAGCCAAGAGGACTTTTCTCTATCCATTGCTCCTAAAAAGAGCTGGTTATGGTTTAGAATATTTAAAGAATCCCTACTGGAAAAATAAAAAAGCAAGCCATTAGACGGCATGCAAAAAACACTCAGATCTGGGGAATTTTCTGGTACTCTTACAAAAGATCCAAATTTGAATTACAAAATTTAGAAGCACATATCAAGATGATGTATTCTGTGACCTGAAAATGTTCCCATCAGCCACCACAGGTATCAATCAGCAAATAAAATGCATCTGTCACTACAGAAAATATTCACCAATGTCACATACCCTTCACGTTCCTTTGGATTATCTCATTTTATATTAGCTCACCAGCCTAGTAAGGAAGTTATCTAATTACTTACTCCTTGTAAGACTTGAAAGCTGTCATTGCTGGGTGGGGGATCCTGATCTGGGTCAACACCAACCCTATAGAAACATTAGGAAAACAAACAATGCAAAAACAAACGGTTATCAGATGGTCATAAACACCATAAGCAGATGAGAATGCAAGAAGCTGAAGTGGTTAGTTCAACAGCATTCCACATGCTTATTATAGAATCATAGAATATTAGGGTTGGAAGGGACCTCAGGAGGTCATCTAGTCCAACCCCCTCCTCAAAGCAGGACCAATCCCCAGACAGAATTTTTACCCCAGTTCCCTAAATGGCCTCCTCAAGGATTGAACTCACAACCCTGGGTTTAGCAGGCCAATGCTCAAACCACTGAACTATCCCTCCCCCCTCATTTTAGGAAGAGTTTTTCTTTATTCCATCATAGTTACATAGACACATTACAAAGAAGTTCCTTTTTCAATCAACCAGAATCCTTCTCTAGGCAGCAGATTTTCATTTACAACTCACCACCCTCTTCCTTGGCTGGCTGCCATCCCTGCTGGGTCTTTTAGAACTATACCACTTTGTGCACGGACTAGCAGAATTGTGGCTAGCCTCTTGTGCTGCAGGGAACATGCCTCCTATGTGGCAGACTGTGTACACAGGAGTACTGTGATGCTAGACAGGTCTCAAAATGGCGTAAGCATATACGATCGATTACACTTTTTAAATATACTTCCTAAAAAAGGATCAGCAAAAGAGTTTCTAAAGCTAGTTCTTCACTGCCCCCCAGTTTGGATTACAGTAGTATGAACAGCAGAGTGTACCAAAGTGCTATGCTGTAACTCCCCCCTGAGGATGCTGCGGGCGTGAACTAAAAGTTCCTAGTTCACATGAATGTAATCCTGTTTGAAGAGGACTATGTTAACGCAAACTGGGAACCTATTAGTTTGCATCCATACAGGACTTACAGCACTGGACTTTGATGCAGACTGCTAGTCACACCCCTGTAGTCTGAACTGCCCGGGAATTCATGATCTTAGTTTGCTCTGTCTTTTGGGAAGTTTCAGTATCCTAAATAACATGGGAATTGCCACACTGGATCAGACTAGTAATCCCTCTAGTCCAGTCTCCTCTCTCTTAAAGTGATCAGAACCAGCTGCTTCAGAGGAAGGAGCAAGAAACCAGACAGCAGGCAATTACAGACTAGCATGCCCATAACGGAATTTCCTTGCTATAGTTATTCAGTTAGTGACTGTTTTATGCCTGAAGCATCCCTCTCAAACATCTATTTAATCTTATCTAACGTAACCAGGGCCGCCTGGGGGTGGGGCAAGTGGGGCAATTTGCCCCAGGCCCTGCAGGGGCCCCCACGAGAGTTTTTTGGGGCCCCTGGAGCAGGGTCCTTCACTTGCTCTGGGGGCCCTGGAGCTTCTTCCACTCCGGCTCTTCGGCAGCGGGAGCCCCCGCCGCAGGTCTTTGGGGCACTTCAGCGGCGGATCCCGGAGCGAAAGGACCCCCTGCCCCTGAATTACCACTGAAGCGGGGGCCCCCCGCCACCGAAGACCCCAGGCCCCCTGAATCCTCTGGGCGGCCCTGAACGTAACTCAATATTTCTGTTATCCTTATAGTTGTCAAGTCCTTCTGAAATCCTATTAAGCCCTTGCTCTCCAGGATCTCCTGTGGCACCAAATTCCACAGATTAATTGTGCATTCCACAAGAGAATGGTTTATCAGTGTTAAATTTATTGTCTTTCAATTTTATTGAATGTCTCCTTGTATTAAGAGTAAGGGAAAAAGAGGAGTAAATTACACACTCATGTTGTGTAACAATCATGTTCTCCCTTATTTGTTTATTTTTGGAGAAAACGGACTGTTCAGTTTACTCTCCTCATATAGAAGATTGTCCAGGCCACTCGTTACACATCTAGAACTCTCCTCTATTTTGGCTACATCCTTTTAGAGATGGGATTACCAGAATTGAACAGAAAATCCCAGGCGAGGGCCCTATCCATAGTGGACAGAAGGGACATGATAAAATTACAATGAATGAGACAGAGAAGGTAGATTGGACATTACTGTTCCCCTCTTATCATAAAAAAAAAAGAGGGCATCAACGAAACTGAAAGGGAACAAGCTTTAAATTGATACGGAAATACTTCTATGTTGTGCCTCTTAAAAGCACAGCACAAAGAGGAGAATGGGGGCATAAGGCACTTGAACTACAACTCCCATGAAGCACTACGGCAGCATTTCCAAAACAGAATTATTTTGGGTTTTGGCTGAAATTTTTCAGTATTCAAATTTCTGCTCCAAATGGAAATTTTCTGTGGAAAATTTAGATGCAAAAACTTTTAAAGTTTTCATTGCAATTTTCTGTGGAGAAAAAATCCTCATTTCTATTGATTTCCCTTTGTAGAAGTCAGACGGGTTATTTCCTATCATATGTTTACCTTAGTGTTCTTCAGTCCTATTTTTGACTTGTTTCAGCCAATTAACAGAGTACCAAGATAGAGCCTACTGGTTTGAATTATTAGTCTCACCTTTCAGCATTTTTTTTAAAAACATGTACAATATTTGATGTCCTCCAGTATAGTAGCTGATTTTTAATGCAAGTGTTTATTTTTCTTAGCAGCTCAGCCACTTCATTCTTAGGCTTGTACTAACTGGGTGACTTTTTGCCTTTTATCAATTTGTTCTAGCAGCTCTTCTTTTTGAGACCATAATCTCAGACAGTACGTCATTTTATTACCAGAAAAAAGGATAAAGTATCTCCCTAATATGTTCTGTGGTGAAGGCAGATGCAAAGAAAATATTTAGTGTCAATGTCCTTCTCCTCCTTAATTGGTTCCTTTACTCCGTTAGTCCATACTCACCAGTCCCTCAAAGTCTTTGGTGTTTTACCCTCCTTGCTTCCCAACTTCAGTACAACCTCACTTCATATCTTCATATAAAACAGTCTTTCCAAAAAAAAAAAAAAACCCCAAAAACCTCTTTGTTTAATGTCTTTGATTATTTGCTCTTCAAATTCTCTTATCCCTCATAATTCCCATTTTACCTGCTGTAATTTATAGGCTTTTCTATTAGCTTCACTTGGCCTGGATTTCCATTTTCTGACACACATCTGTGAGTCTCAAATAACCTCTTGCATCTTAACACTTAGCCAAGCTAACTTTTTTCTTGCCTGTCTGCTTCTTTTTTGTTTAGGGGGTATGTATGCCTGATGTGTCTATTATGGAATGTTTATTAATAGTCTTCATGCAAAGTCTAAGGATTTTTAGTTCTTCGCTTAACTTCAGGGTCTTTTTGACTAGGTCTCTCCCGTAAATAAGTCCCTTTTCTAAAGTTGAAATGTTTGAGTGCTAGTTTTTGTTAATATTACTCCTACAAGGATGTTGACCACTAGTTATTAAGCAACCACCAAATAATTAATAATCCTTAACTACAATTCATGACAAATCCTACTATTCCCACCATCAAAATTTAGTGCAGAGAATGTAATCAAATATTATAGTTCACTTTGGAGTCAAGACAGAGTTCCAGTTCAGTTCAAGAAAAGCTCTTGATGTTGGAGAAAAGTCTCTCAAAGCAAAGTGGTTTCCCTTTACTTGCATGCTTCATAAGCAGTTACAAAGATCAATTGCTATAGAAGTCAATATTTGTTCCTGTTGACTTGAATTGTACTGAAGTACAAAATTGTTCAGGGCTGGATTGATTTACTTGGATTACCTCTTATACACTAGGTGCACAGTGACCATAGTAAGCCCAATCGTCTTGGAATTTCACTGAAATAGTCTACTGGAAAGCCAGGTGAACAAGCATATGTTGGGCTAAGCACTGACCGGATTATGTGACTTGAAGGGCATGTCAGCTGCAATGCAGCCAAGAACATGGCAGTGCAGTCCCAGCAACCACCACTATTTTCTGTGCTCTCCACTCTGACAATCCATAGCTGCAACATATGGTTTCTAGGATTGCACAGATGAAGTGTTTGATTTGGCAACAAAATTATTTACATAACACTTGGCTGAGGGATAACAGTATATGAGAAAAATCATGTGTGAAAAAATTTTCTGTTGTGACTGGATAAAAAAAGTCTGAAATCGGCCAATTAGAAATGCATTTCTCCTTTCAGCATCAATTCACTATTTTATTATTTAGAGCCAGATGACTACAAACTGTCTTAGTAAAAATACTGTTTAGTCACCATTTTCATTCTGGTCTTGGGACAGTCAGTGGAATTTATACAGACACAACAAAGTAACAGTATCTAGAGCAGAAAACAAGCTCACTGAAGTGAAGGTGTAACCCCTTATGAAAATAATTCTCTATTTTTCAGAATATAACAGCTCATCTTACTTTAAGACATGTTTTAATGGTAAATGGATTATCACTGAGCTTGTAACTTTATCTGCCAACTGAGTTCCTTAGCTACCAACCTTTCCCTGTCAACACTATTTCCTTAACCAATTTGGTTTGGAAGGGATCTAGAATTCCAGTAGAATTCCAGCATCACTCTTGGTGCCATTGTAACTACTCAGATGTACCACCTGTGATCCAAAAGCTGAGCACTGGCATCACTGTAGCTAGGCAGACTCCTCCCCACATTGCATGCACATGTTCATGAGCCCAGTCCCTGTGACAATGGTGCTACTGTCATTGTAACTTCTGCCAACACACACGAAAACAAACTCAAAGGGAAAGTTTACATGAAAAAAAAAAAAAGTTGGCAAAAAACACTTAAAAGCCCGACTGATTCTCACTTTGAGAAACTCCACACTGGGCCATAGAAAGCAGAGCAGCTCTAATTCCTGGTGATATTGCCCAAGTCCAGCCTTCCCAAAGCCTGAAATGGAGGGCAGGAATTCACCATCGGCGGCATGTCTAAGCATGTACAGTTACTGTGGTAACAGCCCTGAATGCTGGCAGTACTTTAACTATTCTGGTTCTCAATGCAGCTTGTTTTGGTGTTGGCCTATTTGTGGTTCTAAAAACTAATTGGTTGGTTGGGACTTCTTGTGATACAACAGGGTGCATTAAAGATGCACCAAAGGAATGTAATTATTACACTATACACAACTTCAACAACCTACACCAGGCCTTGTGTACCAGTTCACTGGTTTTGGAAACTGATCTTGACTCCTCTCCCACTAAACTCAATGGATCAGCTCCAATCAGCACCTTTTTTGGGAGGGTTCCAATTTGGGACAGTCCTGCAACCGTGGTGGGAGTCAATCTTACTCTTCTGAGTAACCCCTTGGAAGTCACAGACTACTTGCATGAATAAGGATTATAGGATCAAATCCATGATTTCCCTACTCACAGAAGTCAGATGAGGCTTTTATTTTTATTATTTTTTTACAATAAAAGAACTGTTTTACTTTTTTTCCCTAAGCATGTGGTGAGGTAGAAGGGGTCGGTTATCCAGATTTTAAGGGGAAAAACAACAAAAAATTGGAAAAACCACCAGTGAAAGCCCTGCCTGCGGGAATCACACCCTTTCAGCTCACAGGAACTAAACTGATTCAGAATTATGGAAATTGTACAGTCCCTCATTTGAAAAGAAGCAGCATGCCATAAGGTAGAAAGAGAACACATACTTTGGGTTAGAAAGGTGAAGAAAGCCAAGCACCAGGTTAATTTTATACTGAGGAAACCAGTGTCACCTGAAGTACAGCCAGCGGCTTTCATTTATCTCTTCCACCGATGGAGCATGATCACCAACTCTGGTACAGCACAAGAATGGAATGTAAGTAACAGAAAATGTTTGTGAGCTGGTATCTTTAGCCAAGCTCAAAATAAAAACAAACCAAAACCAACAACAGGAACAAACACACAAAATAAAAATGGAATACAAAATAAAAAAAAACATAAAAAATAACAAGGACAACACTGTATGATAAACATTTGCTAATAACATCCCTATCACCTCCAAGAAAAGGAGATCCAACCATGTTACCACAGAACCTTTATATGACAACAAAGTACATGTAACAATTAGTTCTAGCAATTATTACAAGGTGAACAAAATTACTATAAGGTGGGTGCCTAACTGGTTGAAAGACCATACTCAAAGAGAAGTTATCAGTGGGTCACTGTCAAACGGGGAGGGTGTATTTAGTGGGGTCTTGCAAGGGTCAGTCCTGGGTCTGGTACTATTCGGTATTTTCATTAATGACTTGGATAATGTAGTGGCAAATATGGCTATAAAATCTGCAGATGACACCATGCTGGGAAGGGTTGCAAGCACTTCAGAGGACAGGATTAGAATTCAAAATGACTTCGACAAATTGGAGAATTTGTCTAAATTCAACAAGAAATTCAGTAAAGATAAGTGCAAAGTACTACATTTTGGAAGTAAAAATCAAATGTACAACTACAAAATGGGGAACGGTACTGCTGAAAAGGATCTGGGAGTTATAGTGGATCACAAATTGAATACGAGTCAACAATGTGATCCAGTTTTTAAAAAGGTTAATATCATTCTAGGGTGTATTAAAAGGAGTATCGTACCGAAGTCACAGAAGGTGATCGTCCAACACTACTCTGCACTAGTGAGGCCTCAGCTGGAATAGTGTCCAATTCTGGGTTCCACACTTTAGGAAAGATGTGGACAACCTGGAGTGAGTCCAAAGGACGGCCACAAACATGAGAAAAGCTTTAGTAAACCTGATCTACAAGGAAAGATTAAAACACCTGGCCATGTTAAATCTTGAGAAAAGAAGACAGAGGGACTTAATAAATATCTTCAGATATGCTAACGGCTGTTATCAAGTGGACTGTGATCAATTGTTCTCCATGTCCACTGAAGGTAGGACAAGTAGTAACTGGCTTAATCTGCAGCAAGGGAGGTTTTAAGGTAGATATTAGCAAAAACTTTTCAGCTAGAAGAGCAGTTAAATTCTGGAACAGACTTCCAAGGGAGGTTGTGGAATCCCCCTCAATGGAGGTTTTTAAGAACAGGCTGGACAAACACCTGTCAGAGATGGTTTAGGTTTACTTTCTCCTGCTTCAGTGCAGGGGCTGGACTAGATGACCTCTCAAGGTCCCTTCCAGCCCTACATTTCTATGATTGGCTACACATATACATATAAGATATAGCTATAATATAGATATATATTAGAGACAGAGATTGTGTGCATATGTATATGAGATATGGCCAATTCATATACACACAAATATATATTTAAAAATAACATTAAAGGTTGCAAAGTTGAGCATTCTAAAATTAGCATGTTCCAGAATTAAGGTTACCTTTGCAGGTAGTGACACCTACAGTTAAGGTTGCCTGAGTCTTTCCATTCTAAGATTCTCTTTTCAGTTGCTTAGAACTGTCAAACTAACAGGTTGATATTTTCCATGGCGTATGTCGGTCTCAGCTATTTTTGGAAAATTACAGCAAAACCTGTTCAGCTTTTTCCTCAGAATGAGTTTAGGGAAAAATACATTTTTACTGATGTTAAAATATCCCTCCAACCATTCTGTTGAGACGCTCTAGCGCCTCCATACTTTGGAGCCGGGACTTCATATCTAGCAGGAGGGCACCCTGGTGTCAGGGATGTGCCTTTTGGCATCCCCCCCAATAACCCACCCTAATTTAACCACATTACAAGCCCCTAAAAATTCCAGTTTGCACATGCTCAGCAGACACTTCTTGGAGTTTGCCCACTAAATTTTCCTGAAGAGTCCATCTGCTCTGAGCATGCTCTGGCCCTGGGATGCAGGGACAGAGCAGGATTAACTGCTCTTTCCCAGTACTAGAGGCCACAGAGGCACCAGCACAGGCACTGAGAGCAGGAAGCCCAGCTCTCCAGGCAGAGCAGAGGATGAAGCTGGGAGGCTGGGACTTGGACAGAGAACCTGGAGGAAGAGAAGACTAGGATGAGGAGCCAGGGTTTAGGAAGGGGGGTAAATAGGTTTCAACCCAGCTGATGACCCATGTGGGTGTCAGTATGATGGAATTTCTGCCTGTGCAATCTTAATTCAGACCCTTGGGTTCATGTAACTAAAAGATGAATTACAATCTGCACATTTTCTCCACAGGACACCTGCCTCATTCAGTGCACTGGATGGTGCTCACTGAATGAGTTAGCTATTAAATATTTTGTTTTATTCTCATGGGTCAGTATCTGGCCCCATGCCTCATTTACTGCACATCACTCAATTTCTCATTGCTTAAATTTTAAAGCTCAGTTGTACATTGTGCAATTTTACTTCCATATAGTTAAAACATTCAATAAGTCTTTGTCTCTGAATAAGCTTGACAACAGGACTTCAAATAAAAATCCTGCTATTTCAATAGTAACCATGTCATTATGCATCATTTAAGTAGCAAAAAAACAGAAAAAGTTAGTATTGGAAATCAAAACCTCTCCCCCTAGCAAGAACAGTGCTTAATTATATCTTTATCACAAGCTATTTTACAGTTCCTAAAATTCACAAAAAAAAGTTTGTTTACTAATTAAAATTCATGTTTTGAAATTAATCTCAGTTACTTGTAGTGACTATTCCACCCACCCAGTTTGAAACAACAAATTCTGAACAAAAAGGGGAGGACATTAGTCAGCATTTTGCTTCAATGGAACATTCAGTACTAAACTGGAAAAAGGAAGCACTGCCCCAATGGGTCACCCATTCCTAATGAACAATGACAGACCCTTATTTTGAGATATAAACGCAAGAGTTCCCTTTCTCTGTGAGAATTACAAGTGAAATCTTGTCAGCCACTCTAGAGAGGAACTTTGACAATGTTTCTGATTTATTGGCCTGTCAGATCTCTCTGAAGTTTGTTAGCAACTTCAGGCAGGAAAAATATTTCTTGGCTTTAACCACCACACGGGAGCAGACTGGATTTTTAAACTCCCCCACCCCCAACACACACTAGATTATCCAAGCTAAACTGTATTTTCCAAACAAAAACAAACTCACTCCTCCAAGAATATAGCCCTTTACCATTCAGGTACTTAAATGTAATCTTCCAAAGACATCTATGAGATCCAAGAAACTCAAGCATCTGACATGATGGGAATGAAAAATTATTACTGATGTTTAAATTTTTAACATGTTTAAAGTTTCCAGTGGCTGAATGTAAAATGGACATAACTTCCCAAACAAGGCAAGCATGGAAGAATTTTATTAGTTTTAGCTGGACTTTTGGTTTTTTCTTTTATAAACTCGTTATACTAATGGCTCGAGAATTAAATTGAAGTTTAAGGTTAAAACCACTCTGAATTTCACAGGGTACAAGTGGCCTTTTTTGTCTGCAACTTCTGAATTATAGGTCCAGTTCATGAAGTGCATCATTGCCCCCCTCTCCCACTTCATCTAGTAAATGAACAAGCAGCAGTGGTAACCTTTAATCTCTTTTCTGTTAAAGTATCCTGTATAATTAAACACTTCTCAACTTTCAACCTCTCACACTTTATTTATTACAATCTAATTTAAAGGGCATAAGTGCCAGGGGCCCAGGCATCATCCATGTAAAGAAACAGTGAATACCCTGAATTTCATACTGCACTTCAGCTGAGCCCTATATTCCATGCTATTGCTTCTGTTTGAGATGCAGTATAAACATAGAACTAAAGGGAGTCTGTATCTTCTGATGCCTCACACCCTACCCAAAAGGACAAGAACTAGCATGTTAAACTCTTCCGAGTTTCACTAGGAAGCTGTAATCTCTATCCCTCTGCTACCCTCCTATAACAAAGGGGGCGTTTTACTTCTCAGTGGCTGGCACTGTATCATGACAAATGACCACTAACCAGTGTTTGAGTTTCTAACTCTTATTCAGCTGCACATGGCTGCCACCTCCTGGTTTAAGTAAGTTTAATTTTATGTGGCCTCTGGGAAGACAAACTGCAGCAATTCCAGTGAACACTGTACAAGGGTCAAATACTGCATTTCCTAATCAGTATGCTACAAACAGATCTACATAAGGATATAGATGAGAGGTTAACCATTTTGTTCTGTTCAACCAAGCCAAAAAGGTAGTGATTTCTTTTCACTTCCAAACAGGGGGTGCTGTTATGCCTCCAACACACGATTTAATATCTGTAGGTATGTCAATCTGCCCTGCTGTGACATTACAGTTGTCTTTTGGAAGCTACTGTATTCCAGGAGTGGTATCACAGCACTGGTCAACTAGTGTTTTCACCTGTGCTGCTTCATGGCCTACTGATGGAGCAAAACTATTGAAGTGGCCCTAACATCAACAAAACAATCTGTCAGAAAAACCAATGTCCTCCCTCAAATGCCTCCAGAAATGTTCATGTCACCTCAGGTTCCTAGGCTGGACCACCAAAAAAGGAATCATCACTGCAAGAGGAGAGGTACACCTCATCCTCAAATTGCAAAAAATAATGACAGGCCTGTGATATGAGTAATATTTCCAGCTGTCCCAACTAAGCCCAACCCAAACACTCAAGAATGTACCCAGCTGTTTGAGTTTAACCGCCAGCCATCTGGAATGACCCCAGGTCATCACGGTGAGGTGAGAATCTAAGAAGTTGGGGGTGGGTAATGCCTGAGCGTCTTTGCTAGCCATAGCTAGTCTGTCTTCTGAGACCTTGCCTAGAAAATTCTAGAGGAAAACAAGTCAGTGTGCGGGATTCCCAGAAGTGCTCAGCACTGGCCTGTTTCTGCACCCATTGATTGCATTTGGCTCAACTTCCACTGATTTCCAATGGGAGCAGTTAGGCCAATTCCAAGTGCTTTTGGAAATCCCATCTGCTCCAGGTCATTTCTTAACTGAACCTAGGAAATACATATCAGCTGGCAATTTCCTCTCTTTGTCCAACTACATGGGTGGTCCCTAACCTGCTAATTTTAGCAAAGATAAATAGAGACTTACCTCAGCATCTGCAGTTTTCCCTGGTACTTACCTGTACTCTACTACAGGACCTTGGATATTGAAAATTCTGGTGAACACACTTAGTATTGAAGGCAATCAGCACGTTGTAAGGGCCACACAGCTATGTGTACAGTACGCCAAAACCCTAATATAGCAGGAGCATACCTGCTAAATAACCGTTGATGGATTCATGATTCTCTACTAGGGCTTTTGCTTCCCACGACAAGTAGCTTCAAAAAATATATATGCCTACAACCGTAGAGCATCTGTATATTGGCAGTTTGACTAAGTTGTTATGATTACATACCATAACCATAATCTTTATGCTGGCCATGTCCTCAAGCAGTACAGTAAGATCTTGATTGTTCTAACAGTCCAGGAAATACCATTTTTGTTTGGATAACAGCCTGTTTAGATCCAGTTCCCACTGAAACCATGGAAAGTTCCCATTGAATTCAGTGGGATCAGGGCTATTATCAGGGGCCAATAGACGGGGACTGGTGTTAATTCATTGCTATAGAAGTTGGGATACAGGGGCCTATTGTCTCCTAGTAGGATGCGAGCAATTTCCATTCAAGTCAATAGATGTTACTTCTATCCTGCTAAGGAGTTCAGGCCTCCAGGTGTTTTGGTTAATAGGGATCCTACTGTACTATACACTCATAGTGTCAATGAAAGTAACTTCTTATTTAGTATCCTTACCAATACATCTGTACCCCTTAAAATCTAGAGATGCCTAACAAGCATCACACCGGTGGTTTTAGTGTATCAGCGACTAGCACAGTACAGTGTTGTTGTTTTTTTAAAGACTATAACATTGCCCAGTGTTTGGATGTGTACTGACCTAATGTTCAGCCATGACAGCATGGGTGTTGTGCCTCCACCAATAATCCAGACAGTGAAAAAGACAATAAGAAGGGTTGTTGAGAACATCATTTGATGGGAGTAAGTAGCAGTGTCTCGTATGGCCAGAGCAAATGCCATGGCTCCTCTAAGACCTGCACAGAAAGAAAGGAATGAACTAGGTGAACTTCTTAAGTACCAGTGACAGTTTTCACAGCACTTCCTTAAACATTCATCCAGTCTAAAAACAAAACCCCAAGATAGCGTGTAGGAGCCAAAAGAAGGGACTCCCCACTGTATCAGCTTCTTAAAATAACCAGACACCATGAAACCACCGCCTGATCTGGCCCATTAAGATGTGCAATGTCAGCACTGCAATGCCCTGCACAAATCTCCACTCACCTCAGGCACAGGGGCTATGTTATGATAGCGAGGGGGCATGGTGCGAGTGTTCTGTGCTCCAGCTATGCTCAGCTGGCTATGGTTCCTTACAAACCAGAGTCAGCAGGCATAAGTTGGAGCAGCTCTTAGACTGCTCTAACCTATGCCATGGTTCAGGGCAGAGCATATCTGCCCTGAAAATGAGGAAGCAGTAACAAGGTACCTGACAGCTTCATTCTCTGCCACAGCATTTTCTTTAACATGGTTATGAGTCCAAAGGTAAGTGTTGTGGCAAAGTACCTGCTTCTCCTCGGCTGGCTCAGTCCCTTTTTGCCTTGGAGACACAGGCTTGGGCAAAGCAAAGTCCTTCCCGGTCACGCAGGGTCTGACTGATCCTTTTCTCAGTCAGTCCCTTGCTGTTTCTCTCCCCTTCTGGGGACAGAGTGCAGTCTTCCTTGCTGGAAGAGGTCAGAGTCTTGCTGCACCTACTCGCTGGCAGCTTCTCTGCTTCTCTCACTCCCCTCCCCTCCCCATTTCCCTGCCAGGGAGGGTTTAAAAAGGTCTCCAGCAATTGGGGGCAGCTGAACCTAATTAGTTCCCTGGTAACCCCTGTTCCAGCTGAACCTAATTTCTCCCTGGCTCTCTCTCCTCAATGGATAGGGAGAGGCCTTTTAACCCCCCTGGGACTAATTCCTACCCCTCCCTTTGTAGCCATTTGTCCTGGGTTTGCCACAGTGTATAAATAATAGGGACAAATATTTCCAGAAAAGCTTGTGGAAAGAAGTTGCCTGCTGACTGAAGTAAAAATACATTTTAGAAATTAAGAAGCTCCCTGCATCCAGAAAGAGCATGCAAACCTTTCAATTTGTTCCCACAGCTCTAACACCAGTGTTGCTATAAAAGAGCTGAGAGCTTGGAGAATTCTGGGTAATAACATGCTTCTAAGCACAAACACACATCCCAGTGGGTTTCAGAATTCCAGCAGCAAGGCCTACCCAGACAGGCAGCCATGGACTTATGTGTAACAGTAAAAACACTCAGTAATTTGGTTTTACTAGCAAGGAAGCATGAACATTAGCAGCTCACTTGTGGGACAGAGAAAGCAAACAAAAATACTCCCCTCTCCTTTTCTTTACTTTAACTCTAGCTCTAGGTCGTTTTTACACACTTGTATATTTCTGACAGCATTGGTTCTGCTCCTGTCATTCCCTAAAGCAAAAATGGGGGGGGGGGGAAGAAATATTGCAACATTTCTGTTCGCAAAATTTCAAAACATGAACATTTTGACCAATCTTAGTCATAACCATGCAGGGATCATCCAGCTTCCAGAGGCCAGAAACTGTCACTCCTGTCAGAATCATGACAGATTCTGATCTGTCTGTAAAGAACTGAAGTTAAAGAATAGGAGACAGACACTGTATAAAGATGCTATGCTAAGTCAATTGCTACAGAATTATTATTTTTTTAATTAAAAAACACACCCCCCACACTACCCTTCTCCCGTTTAGAAATTGCACATCAGTTATAAAAAGGAGGATTTTAATGAGAGGATTATTTAGATTTATGTAAAACAGAATTATTGCTTCACCAAACACTTTTACCTGAAAACATCATCATGTGCTGAAAGTTCCAACTGATCTTGTGCCTTCTGCCCAGATTCAAGAAGAAAGAGAGAGGGTAGATGTGTGCAGCTCTGCCCAGAAAGATTGCAATCTGATCACAGTTGAGGGTTAAAGATCCACTGGTCTTAAGATAAATACACAGTCACTGACATCTGCTCCATCATCATGCTACTGGAAACTTAACACAACCTACTCACTGGAGCAAAAAGTACATTATTTTTCCTCCTATAAGTGACTTAGAAATGTACACTGACAGTAAAAAGGTCTTCTTACTCATTAGGCTGATTACTTTATACCTTATTGCAGTATATACATTTGACACTGAATATATAAATCAAGGCTATTTGATGCAGACTGAAATATTTAAAAATTGAAGGATGCAGGCAAACACCTTCAAATATTAACAACTAACAGACCTCAGCACAAGAACTTAAACTCTGCTTTTTAAAACCGAAGAGGATTCCCCAGACCCATTTATTTGTTCTGAATCAGTTTGTTGAGGGGAGAGGGATGGATGAGAAGAAGGAAGATACAGCCTCCTCCAAAGCACTTTTAAAATACAATATGGTACACAAAAACCTCATTGGTTGCCCATATGTTTAGCTCACACAACAGCGAAACACTTTATATGCAGTACTTTGCTATAGTATGTGGAATTTGAAAAGGCCACATATTAGGCAGGGTGAGAGAACAGCAGAGGAAGGAGAATATGACATTAAAATACACTAGTGGAAAGCACCTTTAAAAAAAATATCAAAACCATCCATCCAAAACTCAGTAGACTAGGCACATTGGGAAGGGGACACCTTCCATGAAACTTGCCATCAAGTTTAACTATGTCATTCCCTCAGACAGGTTTATATTTTATCATGATGAATGCTGCAAAAACCCTTGCACATTGTTCAGTTGAGGAGTGAGATAAAACAACCTCCTTATAAACAATATTCTTACCTAGCCCATCCCAGATGTGTTTTGATGTGCAGATGATATAAAACTACTTAAGATAGTTAAGTCCCAGGCAGACTGTGAAGAGCTACAAAAGGATCTCTCAAAACTGGGTGACTGGGCAACAAAATGGCATGTGAAATTCAATGTTGATAAATGCAAGTAATGCACATTGGAAAACATAATCCCAACTATATATATATATATATATATATATATATAAAATGATGGGGTCTAAATTAGATGTTACTATGCAAGTAAGAGATCTTGGAATCATTGTGAATAGTTTTCTGAAAACATCCACTCAATGTGCAGCGGCAGTCAAAAAGGTGAACAGAATGTTGGGAATAATTAGGAAATGGTTAGATAATAAGACAGAAAATATCATGTTGCCTCTATGGTACATTCACATCTTGAAAACTGTGTGCAGATGTGGTTGCCCCACCTCAAAAAAAGATATATTTGAATTGGAAAAGATTCAGAAAATGGCAACAAAAATGATTAGGGGCATGGAACAGCTTCTGTATGAGGCAAGAATAATAAGACTGTGACTTTTCATCTTGGAAAAGATAAGACTAAGCAGGGTAGAATATGACAGAAGTCTATAAAATCATGACTAGCATGAAGAAAGTGTTACTTACTCCTCATAACATAAGAACTAGGTGTCACCCAATGAAATTAATAGGCAGGTGGTTTAAAACAAACAAAAGGAAATATTTCTTCATACAAGGCACTGTCAACCTATGGAACTCTTTGCCAGAGGATGTTGTGAAGGCCAAGACTATAACAGGGTTCAAAAAAGAACTAGATAAGTTCATGGAGGACAGGTCCATCAGTCCCTAGCATCTGTTTGCCAGAAGCTGGGAATGGTGACAGGGGATGGATCACTTGATGATTACCTGTTCTTTTCATTCTCTCTGGGGCACCTGGCATTGGCCACTGTCAGAAGACAGGATAGACCAATGGTTTGACGTGTGTGTGAGTGTGAGTGTGAGAGAACACGAACACCACCACAAAACCCCAGAACCCTAATTTCATCTGGTTTTATTGCGCCATCGCTGTTCACAGAAAGTTAGTACTCTCTTATATGGACTCTGGCATGGTAGGTTTTCTCAGTTATTTACTCTCAGCTAATCCATTTTCCAGGTATATGCAAAGGAGTGTCTAAGGGCATGTCTCCACTACAAATAAGTCTATGTAAGGCAGCTTACATCAACCTAACTATGTAAGCGTACACACTACAGTGTTCCTCCTGTCGCTGTAATCTGCCCGACACGCCGACCTAGTAAACCCATCTCGACGAGAGGGGCAAGGCTTAGGCTGATGTAGGTTGGGCAAGGCAGTATCTGTATAGGCTCCAGCTGGGAGATCTGTGGGGAGTTGGGAGCACGGGCAGCAGCCAGGCTGGCAGCTGGGAGCGTGGTGCTAAGCTAAGAGCCTGGGCTCTCAGCCCACACACTGCCCCTCTTAAGTTGGTGCAAGTGCTTTTGGTGAGGACACGCACCACTGACAGAAGGAAAGTAGCATGGACATGAACAAACGCAGTAATTATTGCTGTGGCTGTAAGTCAGTCTAACATAGGTCAACTTAACTGTGTAGCGTAGACATGGCCTAACTAATGCAAGATTTGTGTATGCTGATTTGAGCAGACAACATAGGGTATTCTTCCCCTATCCTTTAATTCTGAAACATCTTTTCCACCCTGAATATTTGAAGTTTTTTGTTCTGTTATAACTGCAGGGAGTGTAGTTGTCTCCAGCATATGTGCTGTTGAGCACATAAACCAATGATACACAGCTCTTAGAAGCTGTTCAGGTACATGAGGGCCATGCATACCATAAGGTCCTTAGCTCTGCAAGGGCAGATGAAGGTTGTTTTCAAAAGATTCTTGGATCAGCAGCATATTGCAGGAAAGCACAAGTCAAAAAACATCATCTCTTTGAGATGCATCAGTGGCTGAGAGAAGGCAAAAAGGCCTGGCAAGTTTTCAGGTACCTAAAATAAATAACTTGTTAGATGAAAAGCAAGAAAGGATACAAAAGCTCCAATGATGAAAATTGGGCTGAATATGTGTTTCTGGAAAGTAAATAGGGCTAAACCCATGTATGAAAATATGAAGTTTTCAGCCAGGAAGTGCAGTACCTCAAAGAGCTGGGGAGAAAAACATTCTCAATGAAGAATTATATAATAAAACTGACAGTCTTATTTTTATATTAAAAAAAAACAAACAAAAAAAACCCCAACACTACACCACTTGGGAAGTGAAAAATAGGGTCTCACCTGCTTAGTTCGGCTCCTTGACTCAACTGACAAATTGTTGTATGTATAATGAGCCTGTGTAATTCCACAGAAGAGAACCGCCACCACACCTGCCAATAGATTCACAGACACAAACAGAGCTGGATGATAAAGTTCTTTGATTACCATCTTAAATCCAGTATAAACATAATTACTTGATTCTCCTGCCTGCCTTATTTATTATTTGTATGACCATTGCACCAAGGAGCTCTGGTCATGGAAAAGGATCCGACTGTTCGAGGTGCTATACCAACACAGAACAAAGACAGTCGCTTGCCCTGCCGCCTTTGCTTATACTCATGGTTTAACACATTGTTCTTCAGTTCTTGAGGTTTTATTCCTCAGAGTAAAGCGAAGTTTATATGATGTTTTTGTTAACCAACCATTTCTTTAAGACTATTAAATTCAAATTTTAGAGCTCTCCAAATGGTCTTCAACAAAATAAATGAGCAGCATGGCTCGGACACACTGCTGGTAACAGACAGCAGAAGTCACTTCAATACCTAGGTTTAGGTAACTCGGTGCAGTAGACTGAATATCTTCGCGAGAAGATTCATTAGGAGAGGAGAGCTGCCCTTGATTTAAGTCCAAAAGAGAAGATTTGATGTACATTATGTTTAGCTGGGGATTTGGGGAACCATTACCAAGCTGTATCTGAAGCTAAGGCGTCTCAAGTTACATAATACAGAGGTGACAATGAGGTGCAAATAGAATTATTTAGCTTTAGAGCTACAGTGTGAAGTAGCAACTAAAAACAGAAAACCAGCTCCCTTGGTAATTAGCCTGGGAATTGCGGTCAACACAAAATTAACAATCAAGATTAACATTTCTTGCTTCGAGTCAAGTTCTAACATGCACAGACTTTGACAGGTAATAAGAAAAGCCCACATTTTCCAGGAGCTGTTTTCCAGTGTAGTTTTACCAGTAAGGAAAGTGAAAACATTATAGCACCAAAATCATGCATCTTATATGAAGTGCTGTTAAAACAGATTTAATTCGGTAAGTGAAAAAAAGAGATGGACAGAAGTTTGATCTCTCTGTGCTTGACTCCAAAACATCTCACCTGTAAACCCACAAGCTTCAGCTAGCAAGAAAGTGCTCCAGGACATCAGGAAGAAGAGAGCTGTCTCCAGCAGGGGGAAGCAATGCAGTTTGGTAAACTTGGTCACATAAATACGTTGTTAAGGGATCAACAAATACCTGGTGATTTTGGCTGAATGTTAGTACAATTACACCTAATGTTTATAAAAAGCCTTTTTGTTTGCATTAGTGCAAAGTGTCAATCCAAACCAAGACAATTTCAACATTAAATGCATCAATTCATTTATGTCAAGGCTGAAATATCAGACACTCAAGAATGAGGAAGTTTAAGGTTTCTTTTGCAACAGTAACCTGGCCATCTTGCACATCTTCTGATATACAGTACATTAGTAACACAAATATATCAAGGTTTTACATTTAACCAGACAGACATGACTAGAAATGGCTACTACTACTAATACCCAAGTCTTACCTAGTGCTATTCATCAGTAGATCTCAGAATGCTTTACAACTGAGGTCAATAATTTTACATATGGGGATGGCTATAGTGCACATACTTCTAGGCATTCAGGACACCTCAGACAGTTGATTGTATCTGAAATGAATATGGGTCCTATGCATCTTTAAGCTACATTGTCTCCCTATGTGCAATAAATGTTTGTTAACATTGTGAGAAGCCCTAACCATTTTAAATCTCTCTATTCTGAGTACTCCACTTCTCAGATTTGATACTGAATTAGTGCTTGTTTCTGAATTAAAGCTCTTCCTGGGGTGTTTGTTTTTTTAATTATTTTTTTTTAAAAGTCCAGAAACATTTTAGTTTATAGCACACACAGCCAGAGATGACCAGCTGTCTTTTACCAAGGCATCTTTGAAATCTGAATGGAAAAAGGTCTGATATGTATGCTCCAGTATGCCACCTTTATAACTTTGAAACTACTGAATCAGTTTTCTTCAAAACTTGGCTTGTAGCCTTGAGACAAAAAAAAATCTCAGCTTCAATGAAGCTGTATTTTTTCACGCCCATATAAAACTTAGAAACAAACTAGCTGAACCAATTTAACGCAGTCTTTCAGGAAAAAAGGATTCATCTGTGGCACAAGGGCAAGCCCAGATAATGTCAGCACAAAAGGAATTTTTTTGAGACGTTCACAGAGCTACTGAAAGATGGGAGATAGAATGGAAGTTGAATTAAACCTTTAAAATAGCACCTGCTTTATACCTCAAAATAGTTATGATAGAAAAAAACTGATTGCTTCTTTCATATTAATGTTTTAGTCAGTTTCCAGTTTCTGTGCTGACATCAAACACTTCTAGGCATTCAGGACACCTCAGACAGTTGATTGTATCTGAAATGAATATGGGTCCTATGCATCTCTAAGCTATACTAGGCAAAATGAAACAAAAGAGTTACTAGCAGCAGCAAAAAGATCCTTAATTTGCTGAAGGGTATGGGAGAGGCTGTTCTGGCTACTGCGTGGTTCTTCTTTTCTCACGTCCACAGAAGCCCCTCTTCACAGTTGGAAACCATTGGGTTGAGCTGCTGTCAGGTGAGCATACGTAGAACCAGGATGCAGCAAGTGTATGCAGCGTGCTCCCCCTCAGATTCCAGCTGACATCTACATGGGTTTGTCAGTGCCTCATTAATACCCACTCTTCACTACCATTATTACTGTTACAGAATGGCAACATGCCTGCTGAGGAGCCATGGTCCACTGGTTGAGGCGGAGGCTGAGGAGCACTAATGAGGGATGACAATTCTTTCCTCTAGAGAGCCACAAGGTTTGGAGACCATGCTCCTTGCCTCTTCCATCGCCTCACAAGAGAAGCAGTCATCCCTGGAAACTCTGCTGCTCTCATGTGGGCTTTACCACAGAATTCCATGATCATGATGGGGCCATAAGTGATTAACCATGGAACACCACAGGTGGCTAAATTAAGCCACCTGTATTTCACCTGTATTAAGCCACCTGTGTTTAATTGAAAACACTGTATTTCAATTAAAATCCCTTCAGCATTAAGTAGTCCCATTATTTTTATCTCTCAAAGTTATTATACTGTTATTATTGAAAGGCAAGGATGGAGTCTGCAGCATAATTTGGCTGGAGTTAGAGTTAGATAAGACCAGCTTCAGATGATGAAGGCCATTCAATGATGGTGACATTACACCAAAGAGTAAGACTGGTATTTTGGCTATTACCTTATTCTTCATATTACTCCCTTCCCTGACCAAAGCCCACAATATTGTAGAGAGGGCACTGTACTGTGCTTGTATGCACAACAAGCAGGCAGACTGCACTTGCAAGGAAATATTATGTACAATACTCTTACAATATTTTTTAAAAAAATCACATAGTTGAGTGTAGCAATACTGACCAGCTATCAGTCCCTGGATATCTTACCAAAAACCAAAAGAACAAAAGCAAGTTATTTGCATAACTATTAGAAACAATCAAAACAATTTTAAAATGGGTAATGCATGACTAAACTTCCCCTATTTAATCGACCCTCAATGACAAAGAGGTGCAGAGGCAGGCAAAGTGTCAGTACTGGGGAAAAATCAGTCAGAAGCAGAAGTTTATGAAGCTTGTGTGTGACTTAATAGTAACGTGTTACTGTTCTTTTATAGCAGTGTTTCTCAAACAGGGGTCGCCGCTTGTGTAGGGAAAGCCCCTGGCGGGCCGGGCTGGTGTGTTTACCTGCCCTGTCCGCAGGTCCGGCTGACTGCGGCTCCCACTGGCGGCGGTTCACTGCTCCAGGCCAATGGGAGCTGCTGGAAGTGGCGCAGGCCGAGGGACTTACTGGCTGCCGCTTCCAGCAGCCCCTATTGGCCTGCAGTGGCGAACCGCGGACAGTGAGAGCTGCAATTGGACTGATATGCAGACAGGGCAGGTAAACAAACCAGCCTGGCCCGCCAAGGGCTTTGCCTACACGAGCGGCAACCCCAATTTAAGAAACACTGTTTTATAGCTAATTAAAACCTCTCTTTTCAGTATTATACTTGGATACAATTAAATTATTTTTTGATGTGAATCTCACTTTTAAAAGAAAGAGTTTAGAGTTTCATATCCAACTGAGGATTCCAGTGCATCTATGGTAAAGCAAAGTCTCAAGCTTTTTCTTAACAGATGTTATCTTGTGAACAATCTTCCTTTCCATTCCCTCACTGGCCACTCTGCCTCCGATTCATCAGCAAGTAATATCCCTGTGTCAGCTAGGCAAATGCTAAAATGGATGTGTCATGTTACAACTATTTATGTATTTTAGCTGTATTTTAAATACAAGTTGGTAGTTGAATATAAATTGAAATAGCAGCAACATGTGACCAACCAGCTCCATATGGACCATTGGCAGACCAGAGACCAGTTTGAGAAGCATTGTATTAACATCATGTTAATGATCACTCAAACCTGAGAAGTCTAAAAATTCAGACTGTAAAAGGTACCACGGCATCTTCTCTCTCTTAATGCCTTAAGCATTTTCATTATGCAGGACATGGGCGGGGTGAGGGCAGGGAGAGCAGTCAGATAGCCTGGACTATGGGAGCATGTAATGAGACACACTTTGGGGGAAATGTTGTCCAAAATGAAACGTCATGGATTTATGATTTTAAAAATATTTATCACCTTCCACTCCTTTGAGGTCAGTTTTCTGATGCACACATGCATCAAAGTAAGACAGACTGTGTTTGAGTAAGAGTCCATCAGCATATCTAGAAGAAAAGGCTGTGAGTTTGATGAAGCATCATGACCTCTTACTCTGGTCAAGCTTTTGGCCCAGTGCCCCAGTCCTGCAACCAGATCCAGAGACTGATGATTGTACCTGTATACAACACTCCACTGCAGATCCAATAGTAGAATTGGGACATAGGCTTGAAAATAATGGAAAAAATTCACGTGAAGTAGGTCGTATTATATCAATACTGATAGGACAGAATCGAGTTTTATTTGAACAACATCTGAGATGAGACTCCTGCAGAAAGATTAAATATAAGACCCATAGCAAGAGCCCAATAGTGTCTGAAAGGGTTATTAATGGCTCAAGTGGTTAAGGCATTGGAACAGTGAATATGAACCACCAAGTTGCCTTCCAAGTGTTAAAACTGCTTCTTTTTAAGGGTAGGTCTCCACTACAATTACAATCTATATGTAAGTCTCGCTAGTGTAGCTATGTCACTTAGGGATGTGTAATTTTTACCGATATTGTTATACAAGTAAAATCCTGAGTGTGGAAAGAGTTATACCACTATGAAGGTGGTGTAGAGGGGTGGCAGGCCTCTCAGGAGCTTCCCCTTGACAGAGTGCATATGCAAGCCCTTTTTCTCCCTGTAGTCCTCCTTGGGCTAAGGACCTTAATTAGTCCCGTAGTCTTTAAATGGCCTCGACCCTGGTATCAAGCCATACTCCAAGGCAATTTCCCTGAAGGCAATGTCCATATCCTCTCTAGGCCTTTCTGTCCCCAGCTCTCCTCCTGGGCTACTAGAAGGGTTCAGTTCCCCTTCTGAGGTGTATCAAAGTCCAGGTCACTTCCTGGGTCTTCCCCATTGGCAACTGAGGCCCAACCACTACTCTGGGTCCCAGCCCAGAGACCCTATAATAGCAGCCATCCACTCTGTCCCTTTATCTATGCTGAGTCGCTGCTATGATTTCCTGGGCCACTTCCCCACAGGCCCAGCACATTCTTCACCCTTACCTCAGGGTCCTGTCCTGGTTGAGTCCCAGCAGCCAGCCAGAAGCTCCTTCTTGCTTCCCCCGGTCTCTGCCAGCACTGCTCTGTCTAAGGTCCTGTAGCTTCATCAGCCAGCCAGGCACACCATCCATGCTCCTCCAGCTACAGCAAGGAACTGAACTCACACTGGCCCTCCAGCTCTTTTTATACTAACCTGCTGAGCCCTGATTGGCTGCCTCCCCTGCAGCCTCTCTAGGCCACTTTGCGGACTCCACTCTACTGCCTTTTTCTGGGGCAGGATGTGGTAAGACCACAGGGCCCTCCAGAGGGCCTCAAAGGGTCTGGTACACCCCGTCACAGGTGATTATACAGCTATTCCCCATGCCGTATGGGTAACTAAGGCCTGATCTACACTTAAAAATTTTGCTGGCAGAGCTGTATAGGTTAGGAGCATGAAAAAAAAAAAAAGTTGCCCTCCAGATGCACACAGCTATGCTAGCAAAAGTCCCAACGTAGATGCAGTTATACCAATAGTAATGTCCTTTTGTGAACATAGCTTATTTTGTTTGGGGAACTGGTATAACCTACACGAGCAAGAGTTCTTTTGCCAGTATAAGCTGTGTCTCCCCCTGTTTTGCTATTATAGCTACATCAGCAAACTCTTCCTAGCAGAGACAAGGCCTAAGAGGACATGATACTTATCACGATTTTACAGTAAATCAATGTAGACTACGGCAAGTTGTGTTCAGCAATGTGTTGACTAATAATGATTGAAACTTGCTGGAGTCAGCATGCAGGATCAGGGCTGTGTTTAATGCTAACACATCTGCACTTTGGAAGAGTTAAACACAAGAAAGGATATCAGAGCTGTCACAACCCCTGTCACTGCTCCCATCATGAAAGAGCCACTGAATATTCCAAGGAAAACTCCAACTGATTTGAAAAATGCTGCGGCATCAAACGCATGGGTGTTTTCACCTGTTGGCTGATAGGCAACTATTGATCTAGGGAGAAAAAAAAAGAGTCAGATGACAATGGAGGAGTTAGTGATGGCAACAAAGTCTTTTATGCCAGATCATTAAGCAAAGGGATACTGTATTCTGCTAGATTCAGATTCTAAATGCCAATTCTCTTCTGACTGATTCATTACACACCTCTGTAGCACAGACAAAAACGACAGCAACATTTATCAATTCAGTTCACTAGGCAGAATCCATTTAGAAAAAGAAATGTGGAGATTAAGTTTTTAGAAAAATAATAGGATTCATAGCTACCACTTAAACCACAAGAAATAGAAAATTTCACATAGCGGAAGCCTGAATTGTTACTTACGAAGACAATACAATGGCAACAGCATCATTTAGAACACTCTCTCCAAACAGAAGGGCATAGAGATCGACATCAGCATGCAGCTCATTAAATATTGCCAGCACGGTAACTATAAAAATAAGAAGAAAGAACATGTATGTTAGTTTATTGTGAGTCCTTGTGAGCTGGAAGGAGCAGACATTTTCCAATTTGCCTAAAGAAGCAGAAACCATAGACTGTGGAACAATTTCAAACCAAAATGGGAAAGACTTTAGTCATATTTAATTAAGGGTCATACTGTACAGGTAAATTGATTGTTGGAGGTGAAATGACAGTTTTAAGGCAGTCTTGTTCCAAAATGGGTCTGGCTCACTTGCTGTCTCTCACACAGACAAGAAATTTCTCTAGGAAGTCTTCCCAAACATTGGACACAAATAGACAACAGTTCCACTTTGCCAGAATCCTACTGTTTTTTAAACAATACATCCAAGTTCCACAATCAAATAGCCAGAAAAAAGTTGTGGACTGGTAAACAATGGAAGGCTTTTACAATCTTTTCACACAAATCTTTAGTATTTCAGTTCTTTAAAAAAAAAAAAACTAAAACAAAGAACAAAAAAACCAACCAACCAAGAAAAAACCACATAAAATCATTCGTAAGTACCTTGTCCAAAAATACACTCTATGTTATAAATGGGGGGAGGGATAGCTCAGTGGTTTGAGCATTGGCCTGTTAAACCCAGAGTTGTGAGTTCAATCCTTGCAGGGGCCATTTAGGGATCTGGGGCAAAAATCTGCTTGGGGACGACTGGTCCTGCTTTGAGGAGGGGATTGGACTAGATGACCTCCTGAAATCCCTTCCAACCCTGATATTCTATGATATTTGCAAACAAAAGTTGAGAAAGACAAGACTAGTAATTATTCAAAGCAATACTTTCAAACAATAACTTCAGTCTGATATTGAGGAAGAAGGTCCTGGAGACTCACCCCATGTGTATCTTTTTTTCACTCATCATATGCCAGTTTCCATATAAAAGGAAGCAGAAGTGAATCCAACTACCAGCAGTCCATCTCAACTGCTGGCTGCCACTTCCCATTTTCCCAGAAACAGATATTGAATATGTAAAAATGTGTGTTTTAAAATATAGTTCCTGCTTTGTATTTCAGACAGACAGACAGACACATACACATATATGCACAACAGTTCTCCAGAGATGTTGGGTTTCCAAAACTTAGACAACTGTATAGGTCTGTAGGACTTTGAAATTTGAAGACACAATTTCAAAAAAAGTTAAACAGTTGGCTATATAAAAAAAAGTGTCCTTATAGTTGAAATACTAAAATATATTAAAATAAAAAAACCTTAAAATTTCAAAACAAATTGTGCCTATTTTATAAAAAGTAATACTACATTTCAAGCAGTGAATCTATAAAAGGGATAGCCAGGCTCTCCAGAAAATGAAAAGATTACATTCATTCAACTGAATTAAAGTTTATATTCATAAAAGGAAAACTCTATTAAGGAAAACATCAGCAGAGTCAACCAGTACATTTTGTTTCTAAATGTGTCATCTCGCCAGATACCAGCACAGTCTTTGCCAGATACCAACTGTCCTGATGCCCAATATATACATCATACAGTACAACACAGAGTTACCATTGTAATGTAACTGAAAAGAAAAAAAAATGTTAGAATTGTCAGCTATACATCCTCAATGTGTTATCAATGGAATAATTTAAGTAACTGCAGTACCTGGATCAGTAGCAGATATGACAGCTCCGAAGAGGAGACAGTCTGTATAGTAAAATGTATCAGAGAGTTGTCCCACCAACTTCATTAGTTTTACAACACCATACATGAGATTCCTGCAGTAAGAGAGGATAACGCAGTTTATCAAAACAGGGAGGGTGGGGTCTTCTTTGTGAGGCTCTGAAGAGTATAGGAAAGACAAAATCCTCTCATCACTGCTCAGGTAGGCCTTGCCACACTAAGGGGGGAGGAGGCAAGGGGATTATCTACACTTGAAATGCTACAGCTTTGGTGTAGGCAGTGTCTACACTGATGGGAGGGGTTCTCCCATCGGCCTAGGTCAGTCGTTTTCAAACTTTTTTTCTGGCAACCCAGTTGAAGAAAACTGTTGATCCCCACAACCCAAGGGAGCTGGGAATGAGGGGTTTGGGGTATGGGAGGGGCTCAGGGCTGGGGCAGAAGGTTGGGGTGCAGGGATGAGGGCTGCAGGGAGGGGGCTCTGAGCTAGGGGTGCAGGCTCTGGGGTGGGGCTGGAGATGAGGGGTTTGGGGTGCAGGAAGGGGCTCAAGGTTTGGGGAAGGTTCAGGGCTGGAGCAGGAGATTGGGGCACGGGCTTACCTCCGGCCGTTCCCGATCAGTGTTGCAACAGGGTTGCTAAGGCAGGCTTCCTGCCTGTCCTGGCACCGTGAACTGCACTGCGCCCCAGAAGCGGCCAGCAGCAGGTCCAGCTCCTAGGCCAATGCGCGCAAGCAGCTCTGCGCGGCTGTTGCCTGCAGGCACTGCCCCCGCACCCAGCTCCCATTGGCCGGGAAGTGGCCAATGGGAATGCGGAGCCAGTGCTCGGGCAGCGCGCGGAGCCCTGTGTCCCCCCCGCCTAGGAGCTAGACCTGCTGCTGGCCGCTTCCAGGGCGTAGCGAGGTGTTGGAACAGGTAGGAACTAGCTTGCCTTAGCCAGGCAGCACCACCGACGGGACTTTTAACGGCCTGGTTGGCAGTGCTGACCAGAGCTGCTGCGACCCAGTGCCTTACATTCCGTGACCCAGTTCTGGGTTGCGACCTGCAGTTTGAAAACCACTGGTCTAGTACTATACCTCCTTGAGAAGCAGTAACTAGGTCGATGGAAGAATTCTTCCGTCGATCTAGTGCTGTCCACACAGGGATTCAGGTCATCTTAACGCCTTTCAGGGGTATGGATTTTTCACACCCCTGACTGACGTAATTAAACTGACCTAATTTTCTAGTGATGCCCAGGCCCAGAGTTCAGTATCGAACAGTGAGAGTGGAACTCTAATCTCTCAACAGTTGTTACCTCATCATCTGAGTCCAGAGTGTGATATGACCCAACACAGGTCATTTAGCACCCAGGAAGTCAGACATGTAGTCTGTCCTCATTAAAAAACACAATCCAACAATTTCCCCTAATGAATTGTGTAGTACTTAGGGAAGGAACTTTGCACTGTAACAACTATTCAATTATTTTTATCTCTGCAGTGAAATTCCCTCAAGGTAGTAGATGCAATAAAGCAGCTACTGAGTATACATACATTAAAGCTCTTATTAAAGTCCACATGCTGAAAAGATGCAACATTGTTAACAGAGTAAGTATTCACAATCAAAACCATTTTGCTTATGTGTCTTATTTTTAAATAGGTGAAAGAGGATGCTTCTAAAAGCTGATAGTCAAGATTCTTGGTTAGCAGTTGCCTCTATTCTCTGGATTAATGTATCTTCATTAGAAATAGAGACCAATTCATGTAGAATCAAGTATTTTGTAAAGTTTTATTTTCATAACTAATTAATTGAACCAACAGAACCTTGAATCTCTAGGACTGTAGGGTTGGACAATAGCAGTGACCACCACGGAACTGAATTGTTTGGACAAAAACTTCATGGTCTGTTTATGGCAACTCTGTCTGAAAGCAAAACCCTATCTGAAGTCAACCAAATTCTAGCATAATTTTAGAGGCTGAATTTTGCCCAAAGGACACACCAATAAAACCCTAACTGAAAATTTACAGTTACTATTCTAATCACTAGAAATCAGAAGTTTAGGGAGATATGGCATTTATTTCATCAACTTAAAACTCGCACATAAAAGTTGCACAATCTCATAAAACTCACTCACCCGATAATAAAACAAGAGACTGCAGTTCCTAAAAAGGCATAAGCCAGAATAGACCCCAGATTCCTGAAAAAGTGTCTCTGTATGAGAAAAAAAAAATGATATTATAGCTCAGCTATGTGAAAACTCAGACATCAACATGTTAGGACAGCCCTACAGCAATATAAGTAAAGAGCCTTCTACTCTGGGAGGAAATAATATTTTCAATCTTACTATGTAAATCTTCTGTAATATTTAAACCAATTTAATGTAAGTCCCACGTGAATCACATTTAAAACCTTGCGGAGCTTGTTGAGACCCAGCTTTATAACCAGATGCTTGTGTGACTAATGTAACAGAGGGCCAAGAGTTTAAAAGGAAACTGTAGGTGATGACCCCAAGTCACAAAATGCAGTCCTGAATTCCCATCCTCCAATATTCAGAGGTGTTCAGATCGCAGTTTAGGTTTGGGCTCATCTCTCTAAAAGTAACTCACTGAATGCATACAATGCAGAGGAAAACCAGACAATTCACTGGGATATATTGTTTATCTTGCTTATTCAATAGCAATGTTCAGGGGTAAATAATGTAAGATAGCAAAGAATCCTGTGGCACCTTATAGACTAACAGACGTTTTGCAGCATGAGCTTTCGTGGGTGAATACCCATTTCTTCGGATGCAAGTAGTGGAAATTTCTAGGGGCAGGTATATATAAGCAAGCAAGAAGCAAGCTAGAGATAACGAGGTTAGTTCAATCAGGGAGGATGAGGCCCTGTTCTAGCAGTTGAGGTGTGAAAACCAAGGGAGGAGAAACTGGTTCTGTAGTTGGCAAGCCATTCACAGTCTTTGTTTAATCCTGAGATGATGGTGTCAAATTTGCAGATGAACTGAAGCTCAGCAGTTTCTCTTTGAAGTCTGGTCCTGAAGTTTTTTTGCTGCAGGATGGCCACCTTAAGATCTGCTATTGTGTGGCCAGGGAGGTTGAAGTGTTCTCCTACAGGTTTTTGTATATTGCCATTCCAGACAGCACGTAATTAAAATAGCATTCTATATATTTGGTAGTAAAATAATATACTTTCTCTTAAAACAATCTAACTGTTTAGAAACAATGGATGAGACTTTCTAGCTTTGCAAGAGGCACCACCAAAGAGACACTTGTGCTCAGGACTGCGGCACTAATGGAGATTGTACTCTCGGCCTAATGCTGCATCACTAACCGCTAAAGTGTCATGGTTACCTTCGCAGAAAGTGCTTCCGCTTACCTTCTTCAAGCTGTACCCAGCATGGAAAATAATAGGAGGTAACAGAATGTTGAAGAAAACTTCTGGGTCAAATGTTACCTTTAAAAAAATGTAAAAGCCTATTTAAAAACAAAAAAAGAACAGAGTACACAGACAGCGGTTGCCAATAAAATCCTTACAATTGGAAGTAGTTAATGTTAACAAACAATTTCCTAGGTATTTTCTCTACTACCCATGAAGTAACATTATATATGTGCAAAGGCAAAGAAATGAAGATTTTAATAGAGACCACTGTATTTGGAGAACTTTGGTATAACAATATATTCAGGGTTTTTCTAAAGTTTAACAGTCCCAACTGGCAGCCCCCTCCTTAAATGAACTAGAAACACAGAAATTTAGATTAAAAAAGTGCTGTATAAAGCCCCTTATCATGGTATCAACCATGATGTTTCTGCAGAATTCTGGTTCTTATTTGTAGCGCCAACACTATTTACACCTTTTAAAAATACATCTTTTGCATATAGTTGCCATATAAGTAAGTCACCCAAACCACAGGTGTGTACACACACACACACACACACACACACACACACTTTCTTCAGTGGAAGTTGTAAGTGTCAAGTCCCAATGAAAGCCAGGCCAAACTATTCAAGGCAGCAAAAGAATTTAAAATTAAAGATACACCAGCAATTGTAAAAAGTCAGTGATCAGTACTACTAGAAAACTGTTTTGTCTAACTTAGGGTTCATATGTAAACTCCCAGTTTCAGATATTTTACATTTGATGGAAGGGGGGAGAAATGAAACCAGTTTTTCCTTGAACATAATAGAACTAAAAAAATAGAGAAGAAAAATCAAAGATGCTAAGTGTAGAAAACTCCCTATACTATAGGACTGAGTTGGACCTCAGTAGCAATTAGTGTCTTGACGTCGCTCCATAAATGTTAGCTAATTATACAGAAGTGGCTTTGGTTATACTGAGCATACATTAATTCTTGAACTGTTATGAAAGGACACGTGAACACTATGATACAAAGAAGATACAATTTTGCCAATGAATGCTATACAGCGGACACTTTTGAATTAGTTTAAATAATTTAGTTCTATTACATCTGGAAATACAATACTTAATATCATACCACACACTCAGTTTGGAGGAGAAGAAGGGAAATGTGGGTAAAAAGAGCAGTGTGAAACAGGAAATGACACCTATGCAGCAGTCATTCACAAAATCTCAACTATCCTTACCTTTCGCAACATGTCATTCTGTTCCACATTGTGTATTTTTCCAGGGCTTATTTCTCCTTTAAGGGTGTACTCAAAAAACTTTCCACTGACATTGACCAACAGCGTTGTAAATGGTCGGTCCTCCTGGGAGCAACTGAATGGCTTGTCATGGCCACTGCTGGAGGGAGAACCATATCTCAAGATCACGCCAACAATGAGTCCTGAAAGATAAAATGTTTTTAAGAGTCTGTAATAACATGACTCTGACATAAGCGGAGAGTTTCTAGATTCAAGTATTGCTCAGTGCACAATACGTGGAAGGGTACCTTGTGGCTACACACATACCATGCACATATTTTGTAGTGACCGACTGTTGTTATTGCTGTTTCTAAATTAGGGATACTCAAAGAAGGTCAGGATTAAAGATGCTGGTTTCAATTTAACTGAATAGCAACATTAAAAAAGTGAAATTGTTCCTATTTCTTTCTATGTACTCCTCTATCATGGGGAATTATCATTCTGAATTGTGCTGAAAGCCATATAATTGTAAAATACAGAAAATAAACCATTTTACATTGGCAACATCCCACAGATATACCAATGCTAACAAATACCAGTTTTAAAATACTTTGCAAGTTATTTAATTGAAACATACTGTGGCAAAATAGATATATTTTTCACTTATAGAATAACATGAAAGCATCACTGCTATAATTCTGCAACCAGCATCAGAGAGAGAAAGAGGGAGACATTCAGTGCATTGCAAATTTAGCAACCAATCATCCAGACAATATGCACCAGAAGCCCGCTGCACTTCAGCAAGGCCATTTGCTGAAAGGATTTCCATTTCAGTTAAGAACACGTCTCCATCTTTCACAAAGGTGAAAATAAACACAGTAAGATGGTGCACTGCTCATTTAATACGTGGAAGGGAATGTGAAAACTGCTCTAAAGCTTTAGAGGAAGACAAATTACTCAGATAGCCCAAAGAAAACAAAAACTATTACTAGGGAAAGATATATAATAGTACAAAGCAGGAATGATTTGTACCTTCTCAAAATATAGTGGAAGGCTCATGCAAGGAGGTTGGATAAGCACAGAATGGGATTGTGATAGTGGATAGGGATGGAGCACAATCTTTTATGCTCTAAAAGAATGAGATTTTAATCTAGCACTGAGAATCAACAGGAACGATCTCAGTATGAACTGTAGTCAGCAAAACCAACCTAAAAATATAAAATCACTACTCATGTCACGGGAAAACGAACAAATTGCCAAGCCTTTGGTTAAGGTGGTTATTTCTAATATCACTTGTGTCTAGCCACTGTTCCGGGTGCCAACTGGAAGGTGAAGATGAAGACAGAATGTATTGATAAAAAGGGGTGCTTTTGTCAAAAGTAGCAAGAAACTGAATGACAACCTCAGGTCATCTTTGCTCACTGTGGGCCTGATCCTCCCTTTCCCTGCCCCACAGAAGTTTGTTTCCCCTAGACTGCAGCCAACTGAAGTAAATAAAAAATAACAGCCAAAGGAAGGATGAGATAACAGAGAACCTTTTTATTTTTACGGCATCAATCTTTCAAAAGGTCAAAAAGGAAAGAACCTTGTCCTCTTAAATTCATAGTAGAAACGCCAGATTTCAGTTAGTGACAGATAGCATACCAGATCACTGGAATAAGTCTCAAATGCCTGCACACTCAGAGTCACACGTGAATAGCATAGAGCATAGTCAGCCTCACATCCCACTGTTTTCATAATCAACAGAAAGTGCCGGCAACTGAGAAATTGAAAGGCATTGATAGAGGTTATTAATTGTATTTTCCAGGCTTCTTTTGCCTGGCATCCAGAAAAAGAGAAGAATTTATATTGAAAAATTGCTATTGTAAAAGCAAAACAAGCTGGTGTTGTGATCTAGCAGCAATTAACTGTTATTGAAAAATTCCAAAGAGTCACAAAAATTCATGAGACTGATTTCTTATCAACACCAAACATTCAGGCAATTAAATTTCACATTTATATTGAACTCTTAATCCCCAATTATCCCAAAGCATTTTACAAACTACACAGAGGACACAAGAGAAATGTGGGGCGGATGGCTATGGTCAGTCAACATACAGCACCCTATACAACAGTTCAGGCAAGGGAAATTCGGCCAAGCTTAATGGTGAAAATTCTCATAGCTTTACACTGTTATCTCTCCTCACACTTGTAGAAAACTGTGTGGATGGAATGTTTTGTTTTATTTCATTTTCTGAGAGGATGATTTTCAACACTGATAAATAATTGTTCTAGATCAAGATAGCGGAAATGAACTGCAGCCTCACTTATTGTTTACTAAATTTTAATAGATGCAATTTTATACAGGTAATGGAAGGAGAGAACCTCCAGCAAAGAAGAGGACTGTGGCTACAGCTAGACTTCAACTTCAACTTGGAAGACTGTTTGTATTTGATTTTTGTCTGAGATGTGGAGGTGAAGTTTCCCTCTTTTAGCTAGACCTGGAAAGTACCATCATCTGCTTAACTCTCTACACATAGAAGTTGGAAATTCCCCTTGCTATTGCATTAGTCAGTCCTAGTGTAGTGTTGTACATAATCTTATTATAGAATTGGACCCAATCCTGTAATCTAACTAAGGCAGTTCATTTAAAAGTTTTAGGTGAGATCTATTTATAACTAATATGCCTCTTTTAATGATTAAACAAAGTATGTTTAATTTTTATATAAATAAAAAATGCAATGCAATAATTAAAGCAGCCACCTGGAAAGTACCCGAAAACATGCATGTATTTTTTCTGTACTAATGTAACACCAATGCTCAGCTGCAGCTGAACGGGGATTCACACAATATAGCCATGTCTGGACCCACCCTCCTCACAGCACCGAGTCTGGCAACAGTAGGCAATATCAGAAACCAAGTTCTCCAAATGTCCACCCCTGCTTAAAAAGTTGCTTTTCATTTCTTATCTCTGGGTTTCCATTACCTGAAGGGTGGGTGGTCAGGAGAAGCAACACAGAATGACAGAGGGAGAGTGCAGACAGACAGGGTGCAGATTGAGGAGAGTGTCATAAATAAGGGCTAGTCTACAGTAGAAGCACTACATCAGTATAGCAGCACCAATGCAGCTGTGCCGCCGGAGTGCATCTGGTGAAGACACTCTCTGCTGATGGCAGAGAGCTCTCCCATTGGCATAATAAAACCACCTCTGCCAGAGGCAGTAGCTATGTTGGTGGGAGAAGCTCTATTCACACCAGAGATTAGATCTGGGTAATTTACGCTGCTCAGGGGGGTGACTTATTCACACCCCACAGCAACATAAATTATACTGAAGTAAGTGGTAGTGTAGACCTTGCCTACATGGAAATGGGCATAAATGAGGAAGAGACATGGATAGGGCCTCTCCTATCATTTCACAAGATCTATGGCTAGCTGCATCAAAATTACTAGCATAAGTGATTAATCTACTGGGGGTTTAAACAGACCGGCTAAAAGTGTGTGTGGGGGGGGAATCTAATCTTATCTTGCAAAGAGATATTTAGAAATAGTTTGGACCCAAGACACAGGTTTTGTAAATAAAAACCTACGTTAAATACCTACATACCTGCATCACTGCAAAAAACAGACAACCCCACACAATGTGGACAAGGTTATAGTTTATCTTTGAAATGGCAGCCATCAAAGCCCCGAGAGGCAACAAAAGAAGCTAGTAAGGAACATTTTATTTGAATAGTGGGAAGCCAGGGAAATTCCCCTTAATTATACAAGAGGTGGAAATTACTAGGCATAGCTAGGCAGGAACCAGATTTTTTCCATAAGAAATTCTGGTATGTCAAACTTTGTCCAGTTCCAAAATAGAATGAAAAACATTTTTTTCCAAATTTCCCATTAAATGAAATTTTTAAAACCCCACAAAACCCATTTTAGATCAAAATGTTTTGTTTTAGTTTTGCCATATCAAAATGTTTGAGATATAAAATTTCAAAATGAAAAGTTGTTTTAAAACAAAAATATCCAGATGTTTCACTTTGGAAAATGTTGAAACAAAATGTTTCAACCGCATCAAAGTGTTTGTCTCCTGCCCCCTACCTCCCACAAAGACAAAATTTTGTCAAAATCAACACATTTATGTGAAACATTTTGTTTACAAAAAAAATGGGCATTTTTGTCAGAAAATGTCTGGCCTGCTCTAAAAGGTACATGTGCTTTGCCGTATCAGTTCAGAAGATGGATGGGCTTGTTACCAAAGCACAGAACTGGGCTCTATTCTAGGCTCTGCCACACAGTTTTAATATGACCTTGGGAAAGTTATTTAAGTCTAAATACATCTGTGAAGTAGATGTATTTTACCAATCAGGAAAGCGAGGTGCAGAAAGGATGAATTCATTAACACTTATCCAGCATTTTGAGATCCTCTGGTGGAAAATGTAGAAGTATTTTATTTTCTGCTACGTATTCAACCTTCTACATGCCCTGGTCTGGCTTAGAGACCTTTGTGTTGCTTTCACATCTCCCTTCAGACATATGACAAATAAATCAATTCTGAAAAGATGCCACATGCCATTAAGTTTACTTGCTTGTGATAGGGCTGCATGCATACAAAACTTTAGAGATACTTACTTTTAGGTAGACTGATCATTTTGATTTACAACATCAGAAAGGCTGGATTTGCAAGCCCCACGCTGAAATTTATACATCACATGGAATACAAATTCATCTTTTAGACAATATATGGCTTAACCCAATTCCAGAAGAAGTGTGACAGAAAAAGAAGCCAGATTTCGCATTGCTTGATGGACAAGTTGAGTAATCTTGGTATACTTCAGCATTAATTGCTGGCATGTTATCACTAAGCATAAATCCACTAGAGCTTTGATTCCATTACTCTGTTAGATAAAACCTTAAGGATTCTAAAAATCAAAAAAGAGTCTATGTAGCAAATTGCAGAATATGTAGTGATTCTGTTTCCTCATTATGAGGACTCTTTGGTGGAGAGTTAATTAAGAACCAGAATCAATACAGAAAATACTTGTCTGGAGGTCTTGAGGAGGAGATTTTACCTCATAAAAAGAGCCAGGAGCCTCTAGGCTAGGGTCTCAAGTACAGTATTGCATTTTGGCTATGTTTACACTGCACAATTCACTCAGGTGATTGGCACCCAGGTCACCCGAGCTTGGGGTGTGAGCAAAGCCCTGCCCACATTATCCTTATTCACCCATACATGTTTGGGGGCCAATTCTTTGTGCTAAGGTGCTCAGGAGAACTTGTCTGTCCTTCAAGGGAGGGTGGGGGGGAATTGTGGAAAGGCACTGGAGGACTATCAGCACTCGAGTAATTTAGCCTGCATTCTCACTGCAGAGTGGGTGGATTCCAGCCTGAGTTCAAGCTGAGCCCAGCAGAGTAAACTAGCCCAGGCTTAAAGTACCCCCACAGCTGGGTCAGAAGGTATTCTGTGTGGATGGTCAGAGGGTTTGGGTTGAAACCACTAAGTGCCTGAGTTAATTGTGCAGTATAGACCTACCCTTCCAGTGCTCCTAACCTCAGGGGTCAAATAAGGAACCATTGCAAGAGGAATATCTTCTGTAAAACTGCTAAAAAGAAGCTAAAACATTTCTTGTATTGAACTCAGGGGAAAATGGTTTGACCCAAGACTCTGAAAAAAGACTAACTGGCCAGAGGGCATGTTTGTGTTACCAGACACAGCAAACTGAGGTCTTGTCCATTCTACACTGTTAAGTCGACATAAGGCAGCTTATATCAATCTAAGTGTGGAGGCGTACATACTGCAATGCCTGTCCTGCCGATTTAAGTCTGCTGCTACACCAATATATCAAAACCACCTTGACGAGAGGTGTAGAGCTTATGGCAACAAAGTTAGAGCAATGCAGTGTCAGTGTGGACACTGCATTGCTTATGTCACCCTAAGGGTACGTCTTCACTACCCACCGTATCGGCGGTGTAACGGATTGGACTCACCCCTGCGGCGCCTCCTGCTGGTTGCTCTGGGGAATTAGCTCTGTTTCCAGCGCTGGAGCGCCCTCTGTAGGCTGGTGATCCACCTGTCTTCAGGCCCCTGTGTCCCTCCCTGGACTCGGTGCCCTTTTACATGGGGTGCTGCCCCCTGGCAGTAACCCCTTTCTCTCTGGGTCTCCCCTCCTTGGGGAACCCTCACCCTCTATCCCCACCTTGCCTCAGTATTGGCTACTGCCAGTCATTGTCTAGCCCCACACTCTGGGGCACAGTGCAGTATCAGCCTACTCATCACTGGCAAGGAGGGTTTGGACCTGCTGCCTTGGCCTACACCTGGGCTGCCCTCTGCAACCCCCAGTACCTGTTGGCCCTTCGCTAGGCTGCAGCCTGGGGCTTTCCAGGCTGGAGCTCCCCAGCTCCTCAGCCTGTCCCCAGCCCTGCTTCACTCAGGTATCCAGTCTCAAGCTCCCTTGCAGCTAGGCCCTTCTCTCTCTAAAGGCAGAAAGAGACTGTCTTGGCTTCTGGCTTCCCTGGCCTTTTTATAAGGCCTGTGGCTCAGTTTGGGGCGTGGCCTCAGCTGCAGCCACTTCCCCAATCAGCCCAGGCTAGAGCAGCAGCTCTCAAGCCCTGCCAGGCCACTTTTAAACCCCTCAGGGCAGGAGCAGGGGCCACCCTGCTACAGGCGGGTAGCAATCGATTTCTCGGGGATCGATATATCGCGTCTCATCTAGACGCGAAATATCGATCCCCGAACGCGCTCATGTCGACTCCGTAACTCCACCAACGCGAACGGCGGTAGCGGAGTCAACATGGGGAGCCGTGGACGTCAATCCCGCGCCGTGAGGACGGTAAGTAATTCGATATAAGATACTTCAACTTCAGCTACGTGACGTAGCTGAAGTTGCGTATCTTATATCGATTTTCCCCCGTAGTGTAGACCTGCCCTAAGTGGCCTTCAGGAAGTGTCCCACAATGCCCATCGTGACTGCTCTGGTCACCAGTTTGAACTCTGCTGCCCTGCAGCCAGGTATACAGGCATGCGTTCCTCCCCCTTTACAGTCCCAGGAATTTTTGAAATTCCTCTTCCTGTTTGCTCAGCATGGAGAGCTCCCCGCTCACCTACAAATGGTGATTCCTATACATATACAGTGGCAATTGGTGCATTTGCATTATAAAATTAACGTATATACAGCAATCATTACTAAAGCACAAGAAAACAAACAATGCCTGGGACAGACATTACTGGAGATTGTTGTCAAAATGCTCCTTCAGAGCCTCCCTGATTTGAATAGCCCCCACCACTGCCCTCCAACAACCCTAGTATCTGGCTGCTCAAAAGCAGCAGCCCAGCCAATCCACCCCAATGTTCCACCCTTGCAGAAACGTTTCCCTCTTAGTTTCACAAATGTTATGCAGAGCACAGAAGGCTGCTATTATCATGAAAATATTTTCCTCATTGAGGTCTAACCTGCCAAAAAGGCAGTGCCAGTGACCCTTTAATCAGTCATTTGTCCTTATTGAATTTCATCTTATTTACTTCAGGCCATTTCTCCAGTTTGTCCAGATGATTTTGAATTTTAATCTGATCTCCAAAGTGCTTGCAACCCCTCCCAGCTAGGTATCATCCACAAACTTTATAAGTGTACTCTGTATGCCATTATCTAAATGACTGATGAAGATATTGAAGAGAACCGGATCCAGAACTGATCCCTGCGGAACCCCACTCATTATGCCCTTCCAAATGACTGTGAACCACTGATAACTACTCTCTGGGAACGGTTTTCCAACCAGTTTTGTGCCCACCTTATAGTAGCTCCATCTAGGTTGCATTTCCCAAGTTTGTTTATGAGAAGGTCATGCAAGACAGTATCAAAAATTTTACTAAAGTCAAGATATACTATGTCTACTGCTGGAAAGCTATCAGGTTGGTTTGACATGATTTGTTCTTGACAAATCCATGCTGACTGTTACTTATCACCTTATCTTCTAGATGTTTGCAAACTGATTGCTTAATTATTTGCTCCATTATCTTTCTGGGTACAGAAGTTAAGCTGAGTGGTCTGTAATTCCCTGGGTTGTCCTTATTTCCCTTTTTATAGATGGGCACTATATTTGCCCTTTTCCAGTCTTCTGGAAACTCTCCCATCTTCTGTGACTTTTCAAAGATAAATCGCTAATGTCTCAGATATCTCCTCAGTCAGCTCCTTGAGTATTCTAGGATGCATTTCATCAGGCCCTGGTGACTTGAAGACATCTAATTTGTCCAAGTAACTTTTAACTTGTTCTTTCCCTATTTTAGCCTCTTCTGATCCTACCTCATTTTCACTGGCATTCACTACATTAGATGTCCAATCACCATCAACCTTCTTGGTGAAAACCGAAACAAGTCATTAAGCACCTCTGCCATTTCTGTTATTATTCCCCCCCACCCTTTCAGTAATGGACTTACCCTGTCCTTGGTCTTCCTCTTGCTTATAATGTATTTGTAGAAAGTTTTCTTGTTACCCTTTATGTCTCTAGCTAGTCTGATCTCCTTTTGTGCCTTGCCCTTTTTAATTTTGTCCCTACATACTTGTGTTATTTGTTTATATTCATCCTTTGTAATTTGACCTAGTTTCCACTTTTTGTAGGACTCTTATTTGTAGATCATTGAAGATCTCCTGGTTAAGCCAGGGTGATCTCTTGCCATACTTCTTATTTTTCCTACGCAGTGATAAAATGATAACTTATAATTATTATAAGAGTCAAAGCTAATTTCTGAAATTTTTTTTTAGAATTTACTAGGTGCAAGATGCTTTCCAGAGTTCCAGAGTAGCAATGTTCAACTTAATTCTCTGATAGCTTTTACACTGGCGCCTCACTAAGGCTACAATTTTTTCATGGAGATCACCGAATCTGTGACTTTCAAAGATGTCTATGACTTCAACCCCGGTGGCTGGGAGCTGCAGAGTCCCATCACCTGTTGCAGTGGCAGAGAGCTGTGAGTTACGCCCGCTGCCTGAGGCAGCAGGCCCCCAAGCTCCAAGCCACCATGGGCAGCGGGGGTACCCCGCAGCTCCCCGGCTGCCGGGATGGGGGTAGGGGATCCCTGGCAGTTCCCCGGCTGTGGGCACGGGGTTCCATGCAACTCCCCGGCCCCACAGGAGACAGGGGGACCCTGGATCTCTGAGTCCCCATAAGTGGCAGGGGCCCAGGAGCTCCCAGCCACCCCGCAGCTGCCCCCGCCCCTTCCCATTTTATCATGGATATTTTTAGTAAAAGTCATGGACAGGTCAAGGGCTTCCGTGAATTTCTCTTTACTGCCCGTGACCATTGCGTGACTTTCACTAAAAATATCCATGACAAAAATCTTTGCCTTATTCCTCACACACAGAAACATACAATTGAAAATTAGAACAAAAAGGCACCTCAACATTGTACATACAAGACGCCAATAGGAGACTGAGAAGTGCAACTGTAGCACATCTTTCTTTACAACCATTTTCTGAGGAAGAGGTCTTTGGCCTGGTACATATATTTGCAAAATAACAACAAAAATTAATGTGCACTTTGAACAGTCTGCACATGTCATTCAATCTAGATAATACTATGCAGTAAACCTTTGGTATATGTGTAAAGTAAGTGCCAGAAAATATTAACGATAAAGTAAAGTTTGTTGTAATTATAACATACTTTCCTCCCGTTTCTTCACACACACTTGGAAAGGCATTCCTACAGCCCACCATAAGCTCTTAAATTACTCTTGTTCTCATCATTAGACAGCAGGGATGAGGCACAAGAGAGTTAAGACTTCAAAAATGAAGAGAGTGTGAAAATAAGGAATAAAACTTTAAAATGGTAACTGGGATGTTTCTGAACTGTGAATCATATTAATGGTTGCAAAGGATTAGCTATTAAAGAAATACCTGCAAGTCAGCAGGACTGGACAAGCTACAGCAAAGACCTTGACAAGAAATGAGGAAGAAAACTGCTGAAAAGGTAGTAATCATTTCTGATAAGTCTTCGGGAACAGGTGAGGTGTGACACAACTAAAGAAAGGCAAATACAGTGCCAGTCTTTAAAACTTGAGACTCAAACTTATACCCAGCTGTACTGTAATAACCACATAACTGCATTTAAGAAATAACAAGAGGATCTGTGTCAACACTTGAAGGAATCCGGCGTGCAGTAATTAGATTTAATGGGTTTATGGGTTCATAAGATATACCAGACAAGCCAGCTCAAATCTTAAATTTGGGGACATCCAGGAGGTTATGCCACACCATCTCCTTCCCATCTCTTCTAGCCAATGCTTAATGAAAGAAAATAAGATTGAGCATACCAAAACTTTCTTTTTTGCAGGATCTAGGAAGAATCTCTTCATCATTCAAATACTGACCCAGAGAATTTTTATTTTTTTAAGATGTTACAGATTAGGGGGACTAAGGGAACACAGTGGACAAAAATTATCTTGATTTCTGCAGGACTTTTGAAGCAATTTTAAAAAAAATTTGAGAAGTTAAAAAGATACCCCAAGACTATAAACAGCATAGTACAAAATATATCCTGACTTACCATTGCATGTCTTATAGTATTCTACAAAGGCAGTATAATATTTTCCATTTTATATGACATATGAACTATTGTGTACAGTAGATTAGTTACATACTACAATGTAGTTTAAAAGATGCTTGACAGATACAAGCAGAAAGTAGTCAAAAAGAGTGCATTTTCATTTGGACCAATAGAAAAATGGTGGGTGAAAGAGTGTGATCAAACACCCAGCAAAAATCAGCCCTGGAATTTGCACTTTTTATTTTAATAGTCAGCAATCTGGAGAACATTGTTCATTCCAGCGTGACTGGACTACCACAGCTATAAAGCATCAGAAAAAAAAAACATTAAAAACACCAGAAAAGAATCAAAATTGCATACCCATTATGGCAAATGTAGAGAGATGAAAAGATAAAGGGATGCTAGCCACCAAAGTATAGTAATATCTATGGGGTCAAAATGATGGCCGGTAGTTATACAACTGGACTCTGCTATTTAGAAAAAAAAGCAAAGCAGAAAATAAATAAATAAATATATATATATATATATGCTACAGTGCAGTGGTTTTCAAACTGGGGTATGTGTACTATAGGGGTACGCGAACTCTCGTCAGGGTATACATGAGAAAAATCCTGTAATGGCAGACAGCATGTTTTATTTAGTACAGTGGTTTTCAAACTAGCGGGCATGGAGGAACGCTCAGAGGTGTGAACTGAGCCCCCCCTTGGAGTTACTATTTTTGCTTGCACCCCTCCACAGCCCACGCTTGCTGGACGGCCCGCTAAGGTGAGTCAGGGGTTGCAGGTGGTGCTCCCTCCCTGAGCCCTGCTGCACAGGGCTGGCCTGAGCCACCGGGTGTTGTCACCTCCCTCCCCGAATGTTCCTCTGCACCCCCCTACAGGGGGCGTTACCCTACAGTTTGAAAACCTCCAGAAGCTCTTGCTAAATGGATGGCAGAAATCGGGGGGGGAGGGGGTTGGGGAAGTTACCCCTCATGCACCCGCTGCGTGTCGCCTATTCAGATTGAGGAACTCAGTAGACTACATTATTTGGAAAGGGGTACGCAGCCTAAAAAGTTTGAAAACCACTGCTATAGAGTATAGGAAGTTGAAGACTTACAATACAAGAGACATGTGGTGTACTGGTACAAGCACGGAACTGTGAGTCAGGGCTCCTGAACTGGTCACTACTGACTCACCAGAAGAACTTGGACAAACGACCTCACTTAAAGAGACACCGTCAACTTACAGGGGGCAGAGAAAGTGGGAAAATCAGAATGTTTGGTCAGAAAACATTTTTATTTATTTTTATTACAAGTAACACCAAAGACTTCTGTAAGTGAAATACATTTGAGAAATACCTACTTTTTCTGTTTGTATACTTTGTAAAGCAGTTTGTGTTTACTCAATGGTTCCCCTATATAGCAAATTCTCCCTGTTCATAAGAATCCTCCACACAGGAAAAGGGTAAGCAAAAATAGGAATGGGATTCTGAAGACAACATTTATCAGGAAGGTTCAGGGGCAAAGGTAGTACCTGAAACTACTTTTAACTGGCTTTCTGAAGTTTACTAACTTTGAAGTTGACAGTGTCACTGTAACCTCGATATCGGTTTACCCATTTGAAGAAGAATGGTTGTCATGACTAACGAACATGAGTGGGAACTAAGGGATCTGGGTTCTAATTTCAGCTCTGACACACAGACTTCCTGTGTAATCTTAGGCGAATCTACCTCAGTTTTCCCACTGGTAAAATGGAGATAATACTTCACTTTTAAAGCACTCAGATCCTGGGACAAAAGGTGGTATTGGACCAACTCCTTCTACCTTTATTAGTTCCCATTAAAATTCATGTAAGTTTTTGTATGAGTGAGGAGTGCAGGATTTGGCCCAGTTATTCTCTCCCATCTAAGAGGAGGGAATAATGCTATTTCACCCAACCTTAGTACAACCACACTTTGAATATTGTTCTTTTTAGGGCCCCTCAGGGCCACACTCAGTACGGTCTAGCTTTTCAAAGACTAACACTAGATAGTAGCAAAATCTGGAGAATGTGACAGAAGTTTATTTGGCACAGAGGAGAAAAAGAGAATCAAAAAGAGGAAGGTTCAATAGGGTAACCATGTACAACAAATCTGGAGAGGGATTAATAAAATAGGACAGAGCCTTTTCTACCAAGAATGAGCAAAATGGCCAAACTATAGAATAAATAATGTTACAGATTGTGAACATATGGTGCATCTCAACCATGGAAATAGCTAAATACACCACATTTATATAACTCTAGAGACCATTATCTCGGGGGGGGGGGGGGAGGAGGGAGAGTTTGGTACTGTACCTTTAAATTTCTGGAGACTGCTTTCTGCACATACAGGTAGCCATTTTGTGTGGGGGACATACACATTTTAGTTTAAGAGAACAACCAAACACAGAAAAACAAACAAACAAACAATCTTAAACAAACAAGGTAATCTTTCCTAAAATTCCAGTAGCTCTCTGTATTATAGGAAAAGATTACAGGTACCTGCATGGGACACAGTCAAAAACAAAGATCCCTGTGAGATTAGTGCAGAAAAGAACCTGCTGAACCTAACTAGTTTTGGAAAGTCTCCCATGGGCCAGCCACTCCATTATTTATTATTGTGAGATAATTTTACATTTAGAAGAATTTCCTACTAGCAAGTTTTGACAGTTCATTGGCTCCAGTTGAGAACATGTAAGCCACAGCTTGGAAAGTAATTAGAAAATTAATGTCAGAATTTGGTAACGTTTTATCTGACAACTATGCTTTTCCTCCAGCCATTCCCATACACAAGAGTAGGTCCAAAAAATAAATATGCCATGTTTAAGATCCGACTGAAAAGTAATAATCAACCAAGTGGAAGTAGTCAAAACTGCAACTGCTTACAAAAAATATTTGATGACACTAACCTTTTACGCAAACCTAAAGCTTTACAACACAAAATCGCTCTGCTAAAAATAAGCTGCTTCCCTTGCTCCCAATTAAATACTGAATTCAGCAATTGTGAAGTTTTATCCCTTCAGTATGCAAGTCTCTTCCTTCGTTCTGAATGTACTGAGAGGTCACTCAAGGGGGATGATTCAGTAGAATTCTTAGGCTTGGATTTCATCCCTTTTCTGCTAAATTTATCAGCTCTATTTGGCACATAATAGAAATAAAATAGCAGATCCAAATGATCATTCAGCGTTTGTTCCAGGAAAAGCTATTGCCATTCTTAAGTGCTTTACTAAATAGCTGGATTATGAGGCAGTGAGGGTGGATTCAGAAGTTGGGACACGAGTTTAGGTTTCCATACTCCCAGCTGGAAGGTATTATCAGAAGCAGCATTATCTTTATTTCCTTGCTTTGGGTATTTATGTGTGACAATTAGTGTATCAGACACACGTTTACTGTTCTTTAATTCAAGGAAACAGCAATACCATTCCATTCATTTGAATGGATCAGTATTATAATGTTATGAAATTCTGGTCTGCTTATGAAAACAAACTAAGCCTTGTGTCATGAACAGTAATACTCTGCAGTTCTCTATTGCTCCTTTGACCAGAGAAACTCAAAGCTCTTGACAAAGAACTCACGCCTCTTGTTCTTAATTTGAAAGATCAGTATATCATCTGTTACTATTTTGAGTTTACAAAACATGAAATGCATTAGTTCATTTAGGATTTCAGTCTAATGCCTCACAAAAGATTTAAAAACTAAAATTAATGTTTTGCTTGCTACTCAAGTCAAGGGCAATCTAATTACAATAGACCAATCGCACCCAGCTGAAAATATCTTTCACGTTTCAGACTTCATAATACATCAGGAGTTTCATTATTATTTGTACTAGAGAAGTGCTTTAGGTTCCAGCTGAGATCAGTGCCCCATTATACAAGCTACTGTAAAGATTCATGTTCAGAAATAATCCCTGCCCTAAAGATCTTACAATCTTTGGCCCAATTCTCGATTTTGATTCATGCAATCACAAAACTGAATTGGGATCCAAACAGACAAGAGACATAGACAGGAAGTATTATCTCCATTTCACAGAAGGGAAACGGAGGCACCGAGAGATTAAGTGACTTGCCCCAGATAATCTAGGCTAGGGGTCGGCAACCTTTCAGAAGTGCTGAGCCAAGTCTTCATTTATTCACTCTAATTTAAGGTCTCGCGTGCCAGTAATACATTTTAACGTTTTTAGAAGGGCTCTTTCTACAAGTCTATAATATATAACTAAACTATTGTTGTATGTAAAGTAAATAAGGTTTTTAAAATGTTTAAGAAGCTTCATTTAAAATTAAATTAAAATGCAGAGCCCCCTGGACCGGTGGCCAGGACCCAGGCAGTGTGAGTGCCACTGAAAATCAGCTCGCGTGCCACCTTCGGCACCCGTGCCATAGGTTGCCTACCCCTGATCTAGGATGTCTGTGGAAGAGATCTGTGAACTGAGCCCAGATCTCCTAAATCCCAGTCTTGTACGTTAGCCACAAGACCGTTCTTGGAAACTGGGTTATATAATAGAAATCTCCAATCCTTCATTACTCATACTGTTCTAGAGATAATATATATTATATAATTAATCATATCTAATCAGCTAATGTGTATGCTATTGAGTGAACATCACTAGCTTTTATGTACCAGCATCAGAGAGGTTTGATTGCAAGTACTTCGGAAGCAGAATTGATTGCTCTTGTGATGCTTTTCAAGGCTAAAATTAGTCTCCTCTATTTCCCCAAAGTTAAAGACCACATTGGTTTAAAATAAAAGTTTTGCAGGTTGAAATTGCTTCCCATAATAGATAAATATAAACTTAAAAAAAACTTTTAAAGCTATTTCATACTACACTGTTACTTTAGATTTCAAAAAGACCTAGCTATTGAGTTCTACAATTCTGAGGAGATATTTAAAAGTTATGTGATCAATGAAACAGAATTAAGACCCACTTATGGAGGTTTGGGGGTTTTTTTTAATATAAAAACCATGTAAGAAGTCTCTGCAGTCTGATGAACTGAGTTATTCCTTCTGACAGATGAAGCCCTAAGCATGGAAGGACTGTGACGTGTGGGTATGTCTACACTGAAGCAGAAAGCATGCCTCCCAGTCCGAGTAGACGGACATGCACTAGCTCCACTCGAGCTGGTGCACTAAAAATAGCAGTGCAGACATTGCAGCACTTGGGCTGGCCACCAAAGCTCAGAAGAATCCAAGCCCCTGGGTCCTAGGCTGGGTGTCTAGCCCAAGCTGCTGCCCAGGCCACAATGTCCACACTGCTATTTTAGCACACTAGCTCCAGCGGAGCTGGGGCATATCTGTCTACCCAGAACAGAGGTGGACAAACTACGGCCCGGGGGCCATATCCGGCCCTCAAGATGTTTTCATCTGGCCCTTGAGCTCCCACCGGGGTGCAGTATCCGGGGCTTGCCCCACTCTGTGCGGCTCCCGGAAGCAGCAGCATGTTCCCTATCCAGCTCCTATGAATATGGGCAGCCAGAGGACTCCACACACTGCCCCTGTCCCAAGTGCTGCCCCCACAGCTCCCACTGGATGGGAACCATGTCCAATGGGAGCTGCCGGGGTGGCGCCTATGGAGGTGGGAGCATGCAGAGCCACCTGGCTGCACCTCCACGTAGGAAACAGAAGGGGGACACAACGCTGCTTCTAGGAGCTGCTTGAGGTAAGCACCGCCTAGAGCCTGAACCGCTGACCCCTCCCATGCTCCACCCCCACCCCACCCCGATCCCCCTCCCACCCTCCAAACCCCTCAGTCCCAACCCAAAGCACCCTCCTGAACCCGCAACCCCTCATCCCCAACCCCACCCCGGAGTCCACACCCCCACCACACTCTGACCCCCTGCCCCAGCCTGGAGTCCCCTCCCACACCCTGAACTCCTCATTTCTGGCCCCACCCCAGAGCCCACACCCCCAGCCAGAGCTCTCACCCCCTCCTGCACCCCAATCCCCAATTTCGTGAGCATTCATGGCCCACCATACAATTTCCATACCCAGATGTGGCCCTTGGGCCAAAAAGTTTGCCCACCCCTGACCCAGAGGCTCCCAGCTGCAGAGTAGACCTATCCTAATCTTCTGCAGAATAAGCACAGCCTATCTGCTTGTTCATTTCAACTCTAGTGATCAATTTACAATTTCAAGGCTATCTTCACAAGGAAAGGTTATACAGACTTAAAAAAAAAAAAAAGCTGAGATTCTCCTTCACAAGATGCCAACAGTAGTTCTGTTACCAAAGGGCTTGCATGGCCACCCTCCAATTTAACATAAGTAGGAAAGGCGGGAGGGAGGAGGGAGGAGGGAGAATTAAGCAGGACTGCGCATTGGGTGGAGTCTTGGGGAGATTTCTGGGTAATACCTTTGTCAAGGCTGGACAGTTTTGTAATTTTTCCTTACTTATTTTTCCACTTTTTTATATGTACTACAAGCTCCAGGTTGGGATACTTCAGTAAGGAGGAAAATAAAAGGTTCCTTTAAAAAAAAAAAAAAGGCATATCCTTTAAGAATCTGAGGGACCCAACTTGGTTTTCTCATAGCAAGCTTCACGGTAATACCATGTGGCCCCTCAGATATTAGCAAGAGAAAAGTTTACTTTAAAAGAAATAGAAATGATTTAAGATTTTTTCTTTCACTTTTTCAAAACATAAGCCATAAAACTTCAATAAAGGCTTCAGAGTAACAACAGTAGCGTAATACCTGAATGTTAGCCTGAAATTAAATAAACTAAACAATGAGATTCAATGAGGAGAAGCAATCTCTTCTCTTACCAGCTAACATTATTGCAATGCTTATTCCAAGGGCTCTACACATAGAAAAATATTCATCTCTCCACGGTTTTGGCTTCAGAGAATTCACGATAGTTAAAGGAAGAGCTGTTTACTAGAGATAAGGATTCTGCTCATCTTCAAGCTTTAAAAAAATATATATTTAATCTCCAAGTCCAGGCCTTCATTCACTTGATAAGCTTCTATCACTGTTTAGAGTCTTATATATTAAATAAAATACCCCAAATCCATTCATTCTAAATCAATAAACCCTTCTGTGAGTTGCAGTGAGCCCAGTAAAAATGAGGGGGAAAGTCTAGACTTTGCATAGTGCTATTAAGTGTCTTGTCCACAGAGTAATTGGAAAGAGCAAAGGATGGAAAGAAGCTGTAAGAAGGCACAAGTGAACTAGAGTCTGATTAAGACTTAAACAGAAAATGGATTTTCAATTGTCTTCAAGACAGAATCCCCAGTTCCCATTTTTTTTCTCCTTGACCTTTACTGCTCCAAGCAAGTAACCCTTTGTCATCAACTAACCGCAGGTATCCTACAGTCAGAACTCTCAAGTTTAGCAGATTTTGCAAGATGTTCCACGTTCTAGCTGAATCAAGCTCCCTGTTCTGGAGCAAAGGGGAGGGGAAAGAGGGAGACTCCCCGTCAAAACACCTTGTAGCCTAGGGGAAGGTGCACTGTTCCAAGAGCCAGGAAATGGTGGAATTCTAATCTCACCTTGGTTGCTGCCATTTACATTTGGGTGCTCCTCATAGCTCTTATTACTGACCAAGGCCTCACACCCCAACCCTAGAAGGTAGGTAATTATTTATTAGTCCATCCCAAAGTTAACAGAGAGATTACACAAGTCTCTCCATGCAGAGCTCGGAATAGAATTTAGGTCTCTAATATGGCACACCCAAGTGTATTCCACTTAGCTTTTCAGACAGAATGTGCTAAATAGTTGCACTCTGGCTGTCCATTCCCCTCCCAGACACTGGAACAGAACACAGGATTCTTGATCTCTAATATTCTACTGCTGTTTAACAAATAGCTGTATAACATGCTGGCACTACATGTGTCTATCATGTACCTGTCTCATCTCTCTCACTCACACACACTTCAATTGCAAAACAAAGAAAAGAAAACCGAGAAGCATTTCTTTTGTCTAACAGTACAGAAAGGGATCGAGTAGGACAAAAGCAAGGTCAGCTGTCTGGCTCAGAAGGCTACCTTTTTTGTGCCTTATTTATAGCAGATATTTTAAGTGATTGCTTTGGTAAAAATAATGTATTAACAAGAGCTAGAAAAAATATTACTGTAAAATGATTTTTGTTGAAGTTTGAAATAGAAGAGCAATTTTATGGAATTTCAAAGTTTCTGATGAATTCGCATGAACTCCAGGGGGAGATGGTGCTTACAGTCACACAGCCAGTCGCAAGGCCAAAGAACACCGTCTCTAGCGAGTAGCATCCAGAGTTCCTCGTTATCTAGAATCCCCACACAGCTCTACAGCGCCAGGTGAGGCCAAGTAAAAAAATCAACAGACTCAGTCATATCTGTATCACAGATATCTGCTCCTGCTCAGCAGAAAGATCTGGCAGCTGATACCTACTGCAGCTGCCAACATCTCAGTGACTCAGCTTGCCGTTGGTGTTGACTGGACCATGGTGTGGGAATACTGAGGTGCAGGAACTGTTACACATCCCTCTCCCATTCTTGGGGTGGAAGCATCGTAAATCTACCCCCTGGCCATTTCTGTCCCTGCCTGACATTTTAAGTGTGTATAACTGTCTACGCATTTACTTAATCTCGTGCTTTTTCCCTTGTACCAAGCAAGTGAGATTTAAAGGATACAAAAATTGTAAAAAGTGAATGGGTAGGTTTCCATGTGAAAATGTTCACCAGTTTTGCCAAACAAGCAGGAACTAATCCCCACAGGTAAGGGACAAACAGCTAGGAGGAGAGTTTCTCTCCCTTTTTTCCCCCCTAAGTAATGGACATGGAGTATGTTGCTAGGGCCAAAAGCACCTCCATATTTACACTGCCACAGCCTCAAGATCTTGCTTCACACAGATACTTCTCTTCTAGCACTAGCTCTTAAACACTAACCAAGACTGCCTCAAAAAATCTGTCACCGCCATTTCTTGTGATTTGGCTTGCACCAGCAAAAGCACAACAGTGTGACTACTTATAATCAGTTCTGTTATGCTGGTTTAACTATACAATGTAAAACTGTACTGATGCAACTTGTGTGTAGACAAGGCCTTAGAAAACTACAGGGGATGTGCAAGTCATCAACCAGGAACATGAAACACTCCCACTTCCTGCTAACCCAAGGAACAATAAACTGGGACTCACTCAAACCTACATCTTTTGTACAGCAGAGCATTATTAGACCATGACGCCAATTCCTGTCACTCTCATTGTATAATCAAGTTGTTTTGCTTATTTGAATACCCTTTTCAACATTGTGGTTTGATATAACAAGACTGCATTACTGCCAAAGTACCACTTTCAACACAATCTTCTTGTTTTACCTGTTCGTTTAGGTTTTCCAAACTAAATAACATCCACATACACATGTTTTTAGCCAGCTTAAAGAAGTGTTCTTTGCATCAAAACTTCTAACAAAACAATTGACAGTGCGATACACATACTAGAGTTAAACTTAATTTTCATATACAATATGTTTTAGCCATTTTCTCTAACCTACATCTGCCAATATCAGCCTTAGTCATAACAAATCCTTACTGTAAGAACATTTCTTTTTAAAAGTCTGTTCTAAGAAGTTATCTGATACAAGAATATAAACACAATTATTGTTTCATATAGCTATCAGGTTGTATCACACTGCATCACATGTTGAGATAACCTAAATCTGTCAACACTGTTCACCAAGAGACAGTTATCCTGAGGGAATGTGTGAGTCATTACAATGAGTTTTTATTTTTAAGTCATGTGCTAGTGATGGTGTTCTATAAGAAAGCCTAAAAAATTGCTTTCCAAATGTCCAACTAGTCCTTGAAGTCTTCTAATTTCATTTTTAAGTAGAACTTGATGCAAAATATGTTACAATGTAGCTGTTTGAGAGAGGGGATGGTCTTCTTGGGTGTGTATAGGTGGAATCATCACAGAAATAGACTTGTTCTGGTGTTTGAATCAAACACCAAATATTTTGACAAATTTGTTCACAAATTTAAGAAAAAAAACTCCAAACAAATAATGAAGATAAAAGACTTACTTTACTGAAAGCACAATGGGTCTGACCCACGTAGTTGGATCTGAATTCTCCCAAAGATCTGACCTGCAGTTTGGGTTGAGCCATTCAGTATTAACACTGGACAATTCCCCAGGGTGAACAGATGGTTCTCACCTGCCCCAAGACATAGCTCCTCTATGCTTCTTGTAGAGTCAGATCTCATCCCTGTCCTAGGCCTGGTCTACACTAAGAATGGGGGTCGAACTAGGGTACGCAAATTCAGCTACGTGAATAGCGTAGCTGAATTCGAACTACCCTAGTTCGAACTACGTACCCGTCCAGACGCCGCGGAACCGAACTCCGCGGCTCCAAGGTCGACTCTGCTAACTCCAGCTGCCGAGGTGGAGTACCGGAGTTCGAACTAGCGCTTCCGGAGTTCGAACTATCGCGTCTAGATCAGACGCGATAGTTCGAACTCCGGAAAGTCGAACTCACCACGTCGACCCGCGCGGTAAGTGTAGACTAGCCCTTAGGGTGTGACTTTATTAAATAACAAATGATAAAGCAACACAACATCCAGTCCAAGCAGATGCTTGGCTTCCCCTAAGATTCCTAGTTAAATCCTAGCTCTGAACCAAGATCTGAAGCCTGCTTCATCATTTTTTTATTCTCTCCATATTTGGCATTTCCAGCATGCATTGTAGGGTGAGGCCAACTGCCAGTGGTCTCCAGAATCCATTCCTACCCTGCAGGACCCGTGTGGAGTTTGCCCACTTGTCACATTACAAAAAGTTTTAAGGCAGACCAAATTTTAGTCCTGAAGTACTAGACAGGCCAACTGAAACCAGCTTTGGGTCAGACCTAGGGTTGTGTGAAATCTGTAGAAGTTTTTAAAAAGTAAGTTAAATTGGGCTGAAACTTATTTGCAGAGAAGCCTGTGAAGACTTGAAAAGCCACTTAATATGAAAATTCACACTTGAGAATTTTGAAAGCTCCAGGAGATTTAAGTGATGCCTTCCACACCACATAGTTTAGAACAGTGTTGCTCCATCTTTTCAGGATGCTAACTCCTTATCTGAAGTTAAAACATTTTCATGACCTCCCTTACATTTACAAATAGAGAGTGTGTGCGTGTGTGTTTGTGCGCGTTTCTTATTATAGTGACCCTGTTTTCAGTTTTTTATGAAGTCTGGCATTTGGGGGTGAGTTTTTCCATGCTTGCTTCAGGATGAAAATTTTTTGAAAATTTTCAGCCAGAAGATTAGCCTTGTTTTAAGAAATGGCTGAGAGAAAATATTTTGTTTTGTCCAGGTTAAGATATTCTGGCAACCTTTATATGAAAAGCTCAGGTGTCCACATGCTCTGTAACAGGGACTTGAAATGTGTGTCAGGGATGTGCCTTTTCCCATCCCTGTGAAAATCTACCCAAATTACAAACCTTGGAAAAACTCCAGTTCACACATGCCCAGGCGATTCATAGATTATAAAGCCAGAAGGGACCATTGTGATCATCTAGTTTGACCACCTATGTAATACAGGCCACAGGACTCCTCAGAATGAATTCCTGTTTGAACTAGAGGGGAGACAGCCAGACAGACTGGAGGTGGGAGTACATTAGGACAGGGTGCCTGGGAGTGAAGGCTGGCAGGGCAGAGGGAAACTGGGACTGGCTGGGCCGAGACACAAAGATACAAAGTTGGGGGCTGAGGGGGAGGGAATGAGGGTGTGGATGGGGATGGGGATCAGAAAAAGAGCCAGGAGGAAGATTGGGACAAGGAGCTGGGTGTGAGGGGCAGGGGAAACGCTGGGATTGTACAAGGAGGCAAGAGAGGGAGACTGGGACTGGAGCCAGTGGGGAAGAGACTGGAAATGGCTACACAATGATACTGGGAATGGCTGGAGGATTAGAGCCCTGCAAATCCGCGGGCCATTTTTGCAGATTGGATGCAGATATAAATTTGTCTCTGCGCAGGGCTCTAGAGATGAGGATGATGGGACGAGAGACAGGACTGGGACAGGTTGGAATGGATGGACAAAAGGGATTAATGGGGGAAATGGACAGAAGTATCCATGCCCACTCAACAACTCTCCCCTCCAGAGCCTGAAATGAAACCCAAGATTCCCATGTCTCACCATTCCTCTGCTGTCAGCAAATATCTGTGAAACGCACTGGCGAAGTGTCCCATTCCCCTCTAGGGCTGCTCTACATAGAGGAGGAATATTTATTAATGTTATCAGTTGTTTCATTAGCTCAAGAGGCAGAGGCCTGTGAGGTGGATCTGTCTAAAGGTTCTAGTCCTGCTGATGAACCATGTGGGTGTCACTATGATGGAATTTGGGTTTTTTGAGCTTGCTTGTTAAAAATATATATATAAGAAATAACACACCCAAAACTACATTAAAAGAACATTAAGGATGCTAAGTCAAGCACTCAAAATTTATGAAATGCCAGAATTCTTGTCTCATACAGTACACAGGATGGACCTGCTCTGGACACGGCTTACAGCTGTATAGCGAAGGAGACTGTTGCCTGCAGGACCCCTGCTTCATTCACTGTAGAAGTTGGAAAGTGTGTAGTGAATGAGGCAGGGAATTGCAGGAAGAACAAAGAGCCTCATGGTTAAGTCAGACAAATGTTACACTGGAGAAATGGATTCTCTCTCTGCCTCTGCCACAAAATTCCTGTGTGATGCTGGGCAAGTCACTTAAACCAAACTTTTCACAGGTGGCCACTAATTGCATCGTCCTCATTTTCTGGATGCCTGACCTGAAATGCTATGGTCTGATTTGCAGGCACACTGAGCACTCACAGCTGCAATCAAAGTCAATGGGAGCTGTATAATGTAGAACGCCTAGTATTCTAAATTATTAAATTCTTGATGTCTCAAATTAGGCGCCCAAAATTCATGGATACTTTTTACCTTAATGTCTCTGAGCTTTACTTCCTCACCTGTAAAATGGTAACACCACCCCTTCGCAGGGATACTGTTAAGATTAATTACTGTTTGTGAAAGACTCAGATATTGTAGTGATGAGCTTCACAGAAGAGCCCATGAGGAAATTAATAATTCTGTCCTCAGAGCATGGTTTGAATAGTGGCAGTAAATAAGGCATGGAGCCACACATTGAACTAGGATAAAATAAAATATGGAATAGCTGTTCATTGGAGCACTGTGAAGTTTGTCATCATGTAATTAAAAAGACTATCATAATGCATATGCAGAAAGGGCAAAATTAAGGTTGCACAGAAAATGTCAGAATCAAGGTTAACTAACACAAGTGTTTGACTTTGCAACCTTAATGTTCTTTTAAAATAGGGATTTTTTTTTAATATAATATACTACTATATTGTTCCTGAAGGAGTGTGACATAGCACAATTTCTCTTTTAACAAAGTCCTAGAGTTTGCAACTTTTCTTGCCAAGAATATATTATTCTTTACTTGTATTACAGTAAATGCCTAGAGCCCTAGTCATGGACCAAGACCCCATTGTGCTAGGTGCTGTACAAAGAACAAAATGACTGTCCCATAAACTTAGCAAGTTCTTACATTTTACCTTTTCAAAGTATTGATACTTGTTTAACATTTCTCTGTCAAGACTGAATAAGATCTTCGTGGCTTATGAGAGATATATCTATTTGCACTAGCACAAAAATATCTGGAATGGTCACATGTTATGTTGTAGGGCAGCAGCTGTCGAGAGACTTAGTGTTTCTTCCTAGACATCACTGTAATTACAAGCGACTAAGAACACTGAGGCTAGAGCCACTAAACTGCTTTATCAATATACTGTGTAAAGGTTTTAACTTGTTACTGACCCCAACTACAGGGTAAGCATATATGACAAAGATGCAACACAAAGTGGAATTTAAATGCATAACATTGTGGTACTTTTTTTTTTTTACTTGTGAACGTAAGGTTCAGGGATCATTTCAGGCTGCAGCAGGGCATGTAATCCTGATCCAAAATTGCAAATGTTTTCCTTTTTTAATTGTCCTAGGACAACATGATACACTTTCCCATGAGGAAACACTCATAGCACTATTTGCATTTGATGAGAGAAGTGTGGCTAGCATTGGACCCTTGAACTACTAATACCTAATTTAGATGCTCTTTTGGGGAGGAAGAAAGATGCGATCACACAGAAGAAGATGGGAAAAAAAGACAAAAACAGAGAGTGTAATACTACAACAGAAGACAAAGGTAGTTTATCCCAATCCTGGACAAGAAAATAAAATTTGGGCATCAGGTAGCCTAACGAGCAATAGGGGAATAGAAAGGCCATATAAATTAGTCTATGCTAAGGAAGGGAGAGTGTTATAATCATTGCTGTTAAGTATCTGAGCCCCATTTTCTGTCATTAGTGGGACACTGTCCAATTGCAATGTATTTCTAAGTGAAGTATGACAAAATTAATTCTTAATATTGTTTATATTCTAAGATAGTTAAGGAAAGAGGATACAAGTCAGAAACATGGTAGGGAATCACATAGGTAAAGATCTCTGGAAGGCTGAGTTGAATCTTCAAGAAAATGTAGAGTATGACAAAGGATATAAGGAAGAAATCAGGTTTTCATTCAGCCACCACATTTCCTCTACCATAAGTAAAGGACTAGAACAAGTTCATTCTAGCGCAGGGGTGCCCAACCTGTGGCTCGGAGCCACATGCGGCTCTTCAGAAGTTAATATGCAGCTCCTTGTGTAGGCACCGACTCCGGGGCTGGAGCTACAGGTGCCAACTTTCCAATGTGCCGGGGGTGCTCACTGCTCAAACCCTGGCTCTGCCACAGGCCTTGCCCCCACTCCACCCCTTCCTGTCCCCTCCTGTGAGCCTGCAATACCCTCGCTTCTACCCCCAAGAGCCTCCTGCATGCCATGAAACAGCTGATTGCGAGGTGTGGGGGAGGGAGCGGGAGGCGCTGATCAGCAGGGCTGCTGGTGGGCGGGAGGCGCTGGAAGCCAGGAAGGAGCTGCTGACATATTACTGTGGCTCTTTGGCAATGTACATTGGTAAATTCTGGCTCCTTCTCAGGCTCAGGTTGGCCACCCCTGCTCTAAAGTATGGAGGATTAGAACTTCTGTTTATACATAGATTAAGCTATGCCACCCCATGGTTAGGACACTGCTAACAGTTTTCATTGAACATAAAAGGCACCATTAATGTAACTGGCATTAGAAAGGCAGTATAATCAGAGCCTGGAAACCAAGAACTCCTCAGCTCAAATGCTCATTCTGCCACTGGCACTGCTATCTTGGACAAGCCATTCTCTCCATTACAGAAGCGCCGGGGGAGGGGGTGGATGGATACATCTCTAAAAAGAAAGGAAGACAGGAAAGGGGAACCAATGAGAGAAACTGACAAGGACAACATTCTGAACACCGACATCTCCACTGCATATAGAGTTATGCGTGTATTACCAACGCCATTCCCCGCTACCAATTGGGAGGGATGAGGTGGGGAAGAGGATACCATAATGTTAAAACAATTTCATGGGAAATTAAGTCTGACTGGCCTAGATTTCTCTTTTATAAATCCACACTATGGTTTCAATGTTGAAGTGCCCATTTACAGTAAAAAAACAAAAACAAACCAACAAACCAGGTAATGTAAGACAGGAAGGTACAGCCCACTTCAGAGTCTACATATGTCCCTCTAGGCATTTGTTAAAACTCTGCTTCACATGGCTCTTCTGATACCAACTGAAATCATTCATGGCTAGATTTATTATTATTCATTTGACAAAAATCCAGCACCGGAACACTCCCCTCTTTCCTATTCCTTTCCCAGAACTCTTTATGCTCTCAGTAAAACTGAAACACACTACTCCTAAAGCCAGCACAAACATCACAAGATACTGCCAACTAAACAAATGTACTGAACAATCCATTCACTCATCCACATTGGAGTTCATCATTCCAACTTGCTCTTCATACTTCACAGATGTTGTTGTTCTTATGAATGCAAGCTTTCTTCCTTTGGCTCTCACAAAAGCAGTGATAGCAGTACAATCAAGGGAAATCGAAGCTTTCAGGAAACATTTCAGAAATTTGCTGCCCAATAGAGTGCTTGTCCAAAAAAACATGCTCATTTTAAATAAACAGAAATCAAAATAATGATTTGAATTTAGGAAGTTTAAAAATATATGGAGTCCTGAATTTTTACTATGAAAAAACATTGTATTACAGTAAATTGTAAGACCCTTCTGCTTTGAATTAAGTATTTTTTCCTTTCTGTTGAGTTCTTGCTTTTTTACCCTACCTCGTGAATGACTTTCTTCCGTGATTAAGGTAGAGCAAGGACAAATTTTTTTAGGCTCAACAAAGGAACTACTATAATTTGAAGGTGACCTGCAAACAAAATTGGGTTGATGCTCCTTTATGATTTATGAAATGATTTGGGGGTCAAAAGTCAAATTTAGTGGTCAAATTCTAGGGTGCAATACAGACCAGTGAGTGGTTGTGTCACCGCTTGCCCTGTAACCCTAAGTGCTTTAAATATTCTGTTGCTGCAGCTCCTTGCTTGGGATTCTCACAGTAAGCAATGAGCATGCACTCTTTCTGTGTATGTTGTGCAACCCTGATCCAGTACTCTGGCATCAGTAGCTTGCCTCCTGCAGCAGTCACTGCCTGGTTTCCACCAACTTTGATTACAAGATGACCCCAACAAACCCGAGTCCCAAATTTTCCCAAAACCACATGCTTGGCAATGTCCAGCCCTTTCTTGGATCATTCAGAGGAATAATAAAGTTCATTTACTCCTCTAAAGAAACAAAATAAACAGCTTATCTGTGTCACTGAAGTAAACAATCACTTCAGTTCAAACACAGCACTGGGTTGCTTTAGATTAAAAGTAAAACAAGTTATTAAACTTTTAAGTGATGCCAAAGAGGAGTAAAGTTAGCAAGGAGTACAAACCAAAGTAAAAATACACTGCCTAGTGAGTACAGCATAACAAAACTAGTCTTGGTTCAAGGTAAGATTCTTGCCACACTTCCTTTCAGCAAGATGGCTCACCACCCCTTTGGTTAGGATCTCCCACAAAGCCTAGAGCAGGGGTCAGCAACCTTTCAGAAGCGGTGTGCCGAATCTTCATTTATTCACTCTAATTTAAGGTTTTGTGTGCCAGTAATACATTTTAACATTCTTAGAAGGTCTCTTTCTATAAGTCTATAACATATAACTAAACTATTGTTGTATGTAAAGTAAATAACGTTTTTAAAATGTTTAAGAAGCTTCATTTAACATTAAATAAAATGCAGAGCTCCCCAGACCGGTGGCCAGGACCCAGGCAGTGTGAGTGCCACTGAAAATCAGCTCGTGTGCCGCCTTCGGCACGTGTGCCATAGGTTGCCTACCCCTGGCCTAGAGTGTTCAGTTCTCATTTTCTTAGGAGAAAGATAACTTAGGGTTCTTTGTCCTTCTCTTGTATAGTCCAGGGGAACCTCTGAAATGGATTCTTCTGAAGGTTCACCTCCAAAATAAAATTTCTTCAAGCCGTGAGGAAGGAGACATGGAGTCTGGTGGTAAAGGAAGCCCCATGCTGTTTTTTTCCCGTGCTGATGTTCAGCGTTGCCATCTTAGTGACTATGTCACTAGATTTAGTAACTTTTTGGTTTCCTTAGCAAGAAAGTAAGTATCAAAGTTACCAGTGACAAATCTAGCAACTTTCAATGTCAATTACAGTGATATTCAGAGAAAGAAGTCATCAATATCTATAGTCACAAAATCATTCACAAGCAGCTCAATAGTGTTAATAAAATCCATTCCATGCTCTTCTTACTACATTCTGCTGCACAAGTCAACGTCCTCACATCTCAATTGAGCATGTCCTCAGAAGGAATCACATTCCAGGGCTTCTTGGGCTAAGATCACTATAATCTGCAAGCGAGGAAAAGAAGTTTGTGGAGGCTAATTGAATACTTAGCTAAAGCCAGGCGCACTTGGAGAGAGCTTCACATTAGCCAGGGCTTGTTTTTACCCAAATGTGTTCTTTCTTGCTGCTCTGTAGTACGTAGCACACCCTGTGATACAGGGAAAGATGGCTAATGAGGCGGGCAGGGCAGGGCAGAGAGGTTTGCCAGCGAGGAGAGCCGCACAGATGTAAGGTGGGGTGGGATGAGACGGGGGCACTGTGGCTCCAGGAATGAAGCTCTCACTATAGGATTAAAGGTGGAGCTAGCTTGATTTCAAGTTCTCCTTTACTCCTTTCCCTGGCTTGGCCTGGGGTGAGCTGCCCAGCTGTTTTCAGAAATGAAACCCTGGAAATGGGGGCGGGGGAGGGGAAGGGATCCGGGTAGCAGATTTTTGTTTTAAAATCTACTTTCTTGGCTCCCTGAAGCGCCGAGCTCAGGTCAGGTGAATGCCCTCCTCACTCTGGCTCTGGGCTCTCCCTTTCACCCACCTGTCGGCTCAAATCCAGGCTGGCAAGAAAGGGAGACTCAGCTGAAATTAACCAACCCCAGCCAACATGGGCTGCAGTGTACAGAGCGCCCTTCCCAATGAGTAGAGGGCTACAGTTTGGCTCCCAATGAGCAGAGGGCGCCTCTGATGATGACAGTGTACGGTTGTAGTTGCTTCTGGTGTGCCACAGAATGTAGTAAGAAGAGCATGGAATAGATTTTATTAACACTATTGAGCTGCTTGTGAATGATTTTGTGACTATACTCGCCTGTGTGTGTGTCTGTGTAATTCTCTGTTGAATTCTCTGGAAATTTTGTTCGGTGACTTTTTTACTCCTTTTGAGTGCTTATACAGCTACATCTAGTGACTTTTCAGGGTTTGTCTGGTGACTTCCTGATACATGGAATTGGCAACACTGCTGGTGTTTGCTAAAATGCAAATTGATCTGTTCCTGCCCCTCTAATGCAAACGAACACCCACTTACCATCTGATTGCCAATCAACTCTGATTACATCTGGCTGGAAGCATCAGCTTGTCCTGTGTTTGGGGGAAACCTGTTTACTCACTTCACAGACTTGTCTGGTAAACACATTTGTATGGTCCTTTGGGCATTGATCGTACCTATACCATGCAAGAATATTAATAATCAGTGTGTTGTTAGTTTTCCAAGAATACCTTACATGACATATCAGATATAGTTTATGACATTAATGAATTGGGGTACACTGAACTGATCCGGCCAGCTGAAATTTTGAAGTTGGAAAATCCACTGTGGGGGCCATTGTCATGCAAGTGTGCAGGGCCATTAATCATCTCTTGCTATGCAGGACTGTGACTCTCGAGAATGTGTAGGACATAGCAGATGGATTTGCCGCAGTGGGGTTCCGGACCTGCAGTGAAGCGATAAACATCACATATATCCCTGTTGTGGCACCAGACCACCTTGCCACTGGGTACACCAACAGAAAGGGTTATTTTTCTACAGTTATGCAAGTGCTGGTGAATCACCACGTATGCTTCACCATCAGTGTGGGCTGGTCAAGAAAGGTGCATGACACTCATAACTTTAAGTACATAGGACTGTTCAGAAAGCAACAATCAGGGACTCTCTATCCTGACTGGCAGATTACCACTGGGAATGTTGAAATGCAAATAGTGATCCTGGGGGACCCAGCCTACCTCTTACTCTCTTGGCTCATGAAGCCACCTCGACAGCAGCAAGGAAAGATTCAGCTACAAGCTCAGGAGGTGCAGAATGACAGCTGAATACACTTATGATAGATTGAAGAGATGCTGGTATTGTTTACTCCCAAGATTGGACCTCAGTGAGAAAAATAACCCAATGGTTGCAGCTGCCTGCTGTGTTCTGCATAATATCTGTGAGACAAAAGAGGAAAATAGCCACCGGGGTAGAGATGGAGCAGCTGTCTGGTGAGTTTGAACAGCCAAACAAGGGCTATTAACATTGCTCAATGTGAAGGTCTGTAACTTGGGGAGGCCTTGAAAGAGTACTTTAACAGAAAGCCACAGTAATGCATTGTGGTGGATGATGCTCTACCTGGTCCTGCAGTTTGGGGGCCTGCTAGGAATTGAGCAGTGCTTGGCACACATTTATGATTTTAACACTGTCACTGCAGCTATTAATTTTGTGGTGCTCAATGTACATTTATGATTATTACACTGTGTTTGTCACGGTTCCTATGAGTTATGTCACAATGTACTTAAATAAGTAGATGCTTTCAGTCCCATCAGGCATTCTACATTACATACTGCATGATATGTTGGGAACAAATAAAGTTTAACTGCTTTCCCCAAAACAAAATTTTACTGATTAACAAAACCAATGCAAAAAACATTATGTGCAAGTTACAAGATAACGCATTAAAAGCTTAAATTAATAGAACAGAAGTTAACGGGGCAAAAGAACATTCATGTCCATTTTGGCTACACATACAGCAACTGTGGCTCTCGCATGTCACTGTGTATGAAGCTGTGGAGTGGTAGCAGAGCATAAGCAAACTAAGCAATTTCTTAGGGCCCTGAGCAGCTCAAGTGCGCTCCCTATTTGCTTTTTAGTATTTGTTTAGTTGTGTGTGGGGAAGCCCCCCAAAATATTCCTGCTTAGGGCTCCCAAAGGTCTAGCGCAGCCTCTGAGTGGCAGGGGTAAGTAGGTGGCCCCTGAGGTCATGTGGAATGTTGAGGGGATCTGTAGGTAGGCGCTGAAATGGAGTTCTCCATGGCCTGCAAAGGGAGGTGCCCCCATGACTGTTGACCCTATAGGTCCACCAGAGTCTGCAGTATCTGTGTTTGCTGCCAAAGAAGCCCCATTATGTCCTAGTACATCTCTCTCTCCTTTTCCTGCTAGGTCTCCTGGGCCTCCTCCTGTTCACTCCTTTCTTCTCCATATAGCCAACAATATTCATCCTCCAGGCCTTCTGCTTGAGGTCTGATGCAGGTTTGGCTTGCAGAATCTTGCTGCACATGTCATCCTGAGTCCTATTCTTTCTCCTCCTTATCTGGCTCAGGCGTTCCATGGGTATGGAAGGGGAACCCCTCAAGGCCACAATGGCAGCAGATAGCGATAAAACACTCAGAGGTATCATTGTCAGTACAGTCACAACAGAAAATGAAAGTTAAGATTCAGACTTCCCTTCTCTAGCTCCACAAAATAAGCATGTCTTGTGTAAAACTTAACACTTCTGCCTCAGAGCACTTGTGCGGGACACCACTCACAAGCATCAGCCATAGTGAATACAGCCCACCAAGGATAACAGAAATGAAGAGGGAATTGCTCAATTGCATGAAACTATGAGGATAGGACAATGGCACTGAATACTGGCACCATTTTCCACAGGTGGCAGTGATTTTAGCTAATATCTCACTCCTGAGGATACCAAAGGCACAGACAGCACAGCTGCTGCTGGCATCCCAAAGCTGCCTGGGCCTGTATGCTGCTAGCCTGAGTACTACAATGGTGCTTGCCGAACTTATCGCCAAATGGCATGGGAAGGTGTCCTACTGTGAAGGAAGAAATATGGCAGCCCTCCCTAGAAACCTTCAGGAGAGGATTGCAGAGTGCCCCGAGATCTCTCAAGAGATTCAAGATTTAAGGAGCAGCCCTGTGCAGACAAACAAATGGCTCTGCATGGCCCCCTCTGCCTAACTCTACAGGGGAATGAAAAGCAGATAACAAGTCTACCTCTTCGTTGAACTGCTACCTCTTCTAGCACAAGTAAATTAATGAAAAGTCAATAGGTGTGTTCTATGAAGTTGGGGGCATCATCAGTACAGCACTGTAATAGGAAATACATTTACACACGTACCCAAGATTCCTTCCCCCACATGAGGATCACCCATGCTCAACTGCCGGGACTGAATGGACTGCAGTGGAGCCTCAAAATAAGTCCTGGCTCGCTGCACAGCTGGACCCCTCTGCCTCCTCCTCTTCCACTTCCACCTCATCCTTGCTGTTCATGGCAGGGGTCTGCGTCTCAGGCTTCTTAGAAGTATCCACAGCAGTCTGCTGGGTGGCAGTGGGGACTCTGCCAAGTTGTAAAAGTGGCAGGTCTGTGGCTCAACACCGGATCAAGAGTTGGCCTCCCTGGCCTTCTGATACACCTGCCTCAGCTCCTTCACTTTCATGCAGCACTGCTGCTGGCCCCTGTTATACCCCTTCTTCCGTACGCCCCATGCGATCTGCTCGTAGATGTCCACGTTTCTATAGCTACTCCCTTGCTGTGCCTGCACAGCCTTCTCTTCTCTCTGGCCCAAGAGATCCAATACCTCCTGTCTCCTCCAGGCAGGAGTGTGTCTGGAGCATGTAGCCAGCATGGTCAGCTGGGCAGTGGCACACAGCAAGGGAGAGCTGCTAGGTGTGCTCGTCAAGCTGGGCAATCAGGAAAAGGCATTTAAAAATGTGCTGGGTTTTAAAAGGGGGTGGTGGTAGTGACTTCCAGTCTCTGCAACCTCTTTGCAGTGGAGTACACAGTTGTGACCTAAGTGGCCAGTGTCAGCCATTGTGAGACAGCTGCTGGAGGACTGTTAGGGTCAACATAGGTAATGCAGTGTCTATATTTGCACTGCATTGACCTCCATGCACTGACCACGGCTCTATGCTGCTTGGGGAGGTAGTATTACCACGTCTCTGTACCAAGGTGCTACCATCAGTGGGGGACCAATTTAAGTGTAGACACATGCACATCCAGGTCAATGCAAAGTGGCTTATGTTGACCTCATCTTTTAGTTTAGAGCAGGCCTCTGATCTTAATTGAAGAAGTGGAAGTGTTTAATTTTAAAAACGTCCTTTCTCCTCAGTTTAAGTTGAATATTATCTTAACCATGAAACGTTTTGAACCGTCTGAATAAAAACCACTCCCCCTCACTCCTGTTTCAATTCCACAATCGCTTCTCCTGTCATCCTAGTCCTCCAGGGTCAACAAGATCTGAAGTTCTAAAACTGTTAACGTGTTTGACCACCTTTCAGACCTTAATTATACAATCACAGATCAGCAAAGGGGCACAAAACCCACTTAAGCTTTTTCACTTTTAACACATTGCAAAAACACCCAAACACTGCTGAACAACTTGCAGAACCTCCACTGAATAGCTATAAAGGTTTTCATGCCAGAGACGCCTCTGGCTCCCTATTCCTGTCACTCCACATGAGCAGGTGATCAAGACATGATGGCAAGAGATTCTGAAACCCAAATACACTAGCGCTTACACCTTTCCCAGTGTTGGTGCTGTTCCACTATTGCTGGAAGACTGCAATACACATTCGCCTGATATAGACAAGGCAAAGGAATCACAAACTCATCTCCCAGGTGAAGTTATGCAGACCTTTATCTAAAAGACTAAGGCAGCTTCTCCTATTTAGGCTTCCTAATGCCCACTTTCTTCCTTGGGTCCATTTAAAAAGAAAAAAAAACAAACAAAAAAAAACCTGTTGCTAAGCTCATCTTCCTGACATAACATTGTGACCACATCACCCTCTCTCAAATTCCCTCCATTGACTAATTCCCTAAACCACAACCAATTCAATCTTTTCGTTCCCACCTAACGTCCTTCACAATTCTTCCCCTCCCTACTTATCTTCTCTGGTATCTGACTGTATTGCTTCTACTATGCCAATTATGGAATTACTTCCATCACCTATTTCCCAACAACACTTCTTTCACAAAAACCTTAAAGATTTCCACCATCCTGCCTCACATACACAAAACATCTTCATTGAACTTAGTCCATAAAGTTATTAACTCTGTCCTCAAATCCCATTTCCACCAGCCTACTGGAAGCTGCCAAATTATAATGGCTAAGTAGAAGGCCAATAGAGACTACTTGTTTTACACACACACACACACACACACACACTGAATGCCCTAGGTGAATATTTAAGGGAGCATTTTAATAACAGCAATTTCAGAGTTACCCTTCTCCACGCCAACAGGTCCACGAAGTACAGAACCAACCATGCTTTATTATCCTTAAAAAAAAAAAAAAAGATACTGAATTTTGAAGTTTAGCAAATTTTGTAACCTGTGACGTGCATCTGTGAGGTTTGACTGCAAAATACTTTTTCATGCAGGGTAGTCCGCCTATGGCACACAGACTGCCAAAGAATCAGTTGATTTTATTACCGGGGACAGGCTATAGTTATGATTAGGTATGTATGTTAAGGTAAGAGTAATCAAACTGCATATGTACAAGGCATTATATAATGACTACAAGAGAAAGGAATTCATGCACTCACAACTTTGGCTGCACTATGGCAAAGGAGGTGCACATCTTTAAGTAGCCACTTCCATAATCTCTTGTGGTTGAATGCACAGAACTGACGCAAGAGACCTGGGTTTTATTTCCAACTCTGCCACAGACTTCCTGTCTGAGCTTGGGCACCTTAGTTCCGTCTCTGGAACATGGAGACAATATTTCCCTATTTCACAGAAGTGTTGTGAGGGCCACTTCAATAATGCTGTAAAGTGCTCAGATACAAAGATAAGGGCCAGAAGTATATAGGTAGGATAAGAGAGATTCTGGTTTAAATTTATCAAGTCTCCTGATGTGTTTTTATGCACTCAGTCTGAGATAACATACGAGTACTTCAAAAATATCCCTGGATTTTTTTCCTTTAAGGTAAGACTTGAGTCAGGCAAGATATATACCAAAAAGTTGGGTCAATCCAGCTACATCACTCAGAGGACTGAAATATCCACACCTGTGAGCAAAACTGTTAAACCGACCAAACCCATGGAGTAGACAGCACTAAAATGATGGAATAATTATTTTGTCAACTTTGCTACCTCCACTCAGGGAGATGGCTTAACTACAGTAGAACCTCAGAGTTACGAGCACCTCGTGAATGGAGGTTGTCCATAAATCTGAAGTGTTCGTAACTCTGAACAAAACGTTATGGTTGTTCTTTCAAAAGTTTACTACTGAACATTGACTTAATACAGCTTTGAAACTTTGCTATGAAGAAAAAACTGTTTTCCTTTCCCCCTTTTTTTTTTTAAAGTAGTTTACGTTTAATACAGTACTGTATTTTTTTTTTTTGTCTCTGTTGCTGCTTGATTGTGTACTTCTGGTTCCAAATGAGGTGTGTAGCTGACTGGCCAGTTCGTAAGTCTGGTGTTCGTAACCGCTCCTGTCACTGTAGAAAATATCTACACGGAAGCACTGTAGCATTTCTAGTGAAGTCATAGCCTCAGACTGTGCTCCTCTTTTGATTAGTTATCTACTTTTAGGCTACAGACAGTGACTCAGAAAAGCCATCTGTACAACTCTTCATCCTTCATTTTGCTTTGATTTATTTTTGAACAGCATACAAATACCAATTTATGCTAAACTATCAAGAAAGGCCCTTAATGCTCAACTCTGCACTAAAACTGATGTCCTTACTGATGTCTCTTTACACTCCAAAGTAAATTTTGCTTTCTGTTTCTAACACTGAAAAATATAGTCTTTAAATGAAGTAACTGAATATGGAAGGCAATAGGAAAGCTAACTTGTCATAGTACACTGTGTACACATTTTAAGAACAAGAAACAAAACTAAATCACACCGTAAGCTACATGCTCATACCAGAAGCCTAAACCAAAGCACAGTAAGTCCTAGCTTACATACTACACTACTGAATGGCAAACAGTGGTTTCCAAACGTGAAGCCCACATACAAACAGGTAACTAAATTTAGGGCACATCAGCAAGTTTCTTGAAGTCATTATAACGAAACAAAATGTTGTTAACCAGTAGCCAAGAACAGTTTATTTTAAATGCAACTTCCCTTGGCTTTGAAAACTAAAACTCCAGTAGCATTACAACATTATGGAAAACAGTTTTGCTCCCAACATATGTTTAGCAAATACAGTAGGTTCTTTCCCAGTTATCTAGATCTTTAAAAAGCCCAGGGTGAGCTGACTGACAGCATGATTGTTTCTACAAACAATTTTATCAAATCCAGATTTGTTTGGGTTTTTTTTAGTGGGGGCCTTGGGGAGAGGAGAGAGAATAGTATTGCTCAACCAGCAGCAATATACGGTATATTCCCCAATTCAGCCCCCATTACAAAATGACTGTCAAAAGAACAGCCTTGTAGATAATGCAGCTCTTCCATACAACTTCATGGTATTCTATATTCTTCACTTCTATTGTCCTGTGACCTTTGATAAAATAGAAGAGTCCCAACAATTTCCCATAGTTGACAGGTCTTGTACATGTATAGAAAATACCACCAATACATTCAAAAGTGAAGTTTTGCTTTCCTATACAACTCCAGAATACATTAAAAACTGTATTTTCCCCCTGGATGCCAGTGAAGCTCCTGAAATAATGCTGCTTCTCTGTATTCAGAGAGGATATTACAAGAATAAACCTCTCTGTAGTAAGTTAATAATTCAGAATATTTAAAAAAACAACACACAACATGCATTTAAGCCAGACGTATTATCAACCTTAGAATTTTTACAATCTCATGGTGTCTGGAGAATAGCATCTGGATTCCAAGTATCTTAATTCAGCCACATGCTCTCCTCATCCTCCCTCCCAATCAGCCCCCTCCCTTTCATAAGGCCCAAAAAGAGTAGGCTCTCTTTTAGCCTTCCCAGAGCTATGCATGATCTTATCTCTACTATGCATAGACAAGTGAATTGAAGAGTCATATGGTCTTTAGCACTGAAAATGCATTCAGTCCAATACTGACAAAATGAAGAAAGGTTAAATTCCTCACCAATAATTCAAGAAGGTAACAAAAAAAGCCAGTGCTTAATTTGTAATGAAAGAGGTGCTGGGGCTCAAGCAATTTTTTTACATTCGTAACTGATGCAGTAAGCGCAGAGGTGCTGGTGTAGGGTTGCCAGGTGTCCGCTTTTCAATCAGAAAGTTCGGTCAAAAAGGGAATCTGGCAGTGTCTGGTCAGCAGTGCTAACCGGCCACTAAAAGTCCGGTTATCCGCAGTAACTGGCCTCCACCACCACAGGGCGGGAAGCGCAGCAGCTGCAACTGGAGCCTGAAGAAGCTTCTCTCTGCTCAGCTGCTCATGGAGAGAAGTGGCTGGCTGGCTCTCGGTCGGCTCCAGCCCCTCCGGCAGATAGGTTCGGGGGAGGGGGGAATCCTGTCAGACCCCACCCGCCCAGGGGTGAAAGTAATTTACAGGATTTACCGGTACTGCCGGATTCCTGAGGGGGGCATGGCCTCATCTGGAAGGGGCGGGGCCTCTCAAGATTTAAAGGTCCTGGGGCACCAGCTGTGGCTGGGAGACCCAGAGCCTTTAATTCAACCAGGGGCTCCCAGCTGCAGAGGTGGCTGGGAGCCCCCCGGGGCTCAGGGGCAAATTAAAGGGCCCGGGGCACTGGCCGCCAGGGGGAACCCCAAGCTTTGCGGGGCTGGGGCAGGGATTTAAAGGGCCCAGAGCTCTTGCTGCTGAGGGAAACCCGGAGCCCTTTAAATCCTGGCTCCAGCCCGGCCGCCAGAGCCATGGCCGGGATTCAAAGGGCTCTGGGCTACCTGCAGTGGCAGGGAGCTCTGAGCCCTTTAAATCCCAGCCACGGCCGGGATTCAAAGGGCTCTGGGCTGCCCGCAGCTGCGGGGAGCTCTGAGCCCTTTAAATCCCCGCCGTGGAAGTCGATGCGGTCCAGCACAGCATACTAGCTCTTGCCAGTACGCCGTACCTGACCGCACCAGCTTACTTTCACCTCTGTGCCCGCCCCAAATTTCTCCACCCTGGCCCTTTGCTCCAGGGACTGATACCGCACCCCCCCATGCCCCGATTGGGCAGGCAGATGCCACGTCAGCTCCTCCCAGCCCAGCTCTGCAGGTGGCAGGTGAATCCCAGGATGGAGGGAGCAAGCAATGGGGGGGGGGGAAGCAAGAAGGGGGTGGGGCTTGGGAAAGAGACAGGACTGGGGGTGGGGCCTCAGGGGGAAGGATGTCCCATTTTCAGCAGTTAGAAAGTTGGCAACCCTAGTGCTGAGGCTATGAACTGCCCAACCTAGAGGTGCTGGGGCTCAGCTCTGACAAAAATTAAGCACTGAAAAAAGCCCTAAGATGTTGGGTAAGAAGACAAAGCTTCTCACATACAGAGCAGGATCAACAAGACTAACAGTTCAGCTGGTCCAAGTCTTCTTCTAAATATGAAGTTATTTGCTTTTAGGTGCCTTTCGTCCACATCTTGAAGTCCTTACAAACTTTAAACCTCACAATATAGAGTTTTCAGTGAACACATCCCACACACAATTCTTTAAATCAAAAGATCAAGGAGCAGACAATAAAAGCAAAGAGTAACACATCTGCAACTCAAATATCAAACAGTAGTTTAAACTATTTAAAAGAGGATAAAATATTTCTACCCAGGGAGAATTGTGTCCTTCCCTTTTATGGTGTTTGGTGCAGAGACATACGGTACACCAAGCAATGAATTTAAGAATGTGGCCCTTTGTTTTGTTTTTGCATGCTTATTTCAGTTGCAGGCATTTTGGAAGAAAAGTGAGAGCAAAGGAAGACGCATACAATGCCAAACCGTTCAACATTTAATATTTTTATAAATAGACTCAACATTGCGGAGGCCTCTTTACCTACCTTAAATGGAAAAAACGCAAATCGGCAACTGTATGATTTTTAATTCTTACCTCAATAAACAAGTCTTTTTTTTAAAAAAAAAAAAACAAATGCAATTTTCTGGTTAGCCAATTTTTAAATATATATCATTTTTGAATGCAGGCCTCCCTAAGTCATCAATTTCTGCCTTTGCTCTGCCAATGCTGGCAGCTGACATCTTCAGCAAGTACTTTCACCCTTTCCACCCCCTGCTTCATTGGAAAATCTTCCAATCAAAATCCCTAAAGTCACCACCTTTATCCTCCTTCAAGTTTCTCCTTAAAACGTACCTCTTCCATAACGCATGAAGTAAAAAGCAACCTGATAACAGTGAGGCAAGTGGCAAGTTGTGATGACTGCCCCCAACTGGATAAAAGTGTAATACATTATATTTTTGTTATCCTATCTTCCACCCCAACCTTCTTCTTTGTCTGATCCTCTTAATATGTCTTGTCCTTTAGTCTGCAAGCTCTTTGGGGTCGGGACTGTCAGTTAGTATATGTTTGTACAGCACCTGGTTAGCCTTGAGGCTACTGCAATACAAGTGTTAAATAATAAATAACAGTTGGATTGTGTTTACGTGTCCTGTTTTCTACAGAGTGGCTGTTACATGCTGTAAAATTTCTGGAGCAGGGACTGTGTATACAGTGCCTAGCATACCTGGGCAGATACATTACCACAGTACATAAATCATGACTGTGAGCACAAATATTTGATGCAGTCAGAAGCTTATGGTGTGTGTATGTTTAAACTGTAAAGATACAGGAATCAATTCTGCATTTTAAGAACATAAGAATGGCCATACTGGGTCAGACAAAAGGTCCATCTAGCCCAGCATCCTGTCTTTCGACAGTGGCCAATGCCAGGTGCCCCAGAGGGAATGAACAGAATAGGTAATCATCAAGTGATCCATTCTGTCACCCATCCCCAGCTTGTGGCAAACAGAAGCTAGGGACACCATCCCTGCCCATCCTGGCTAATAGCCATTTAATGTTGGAGAAGAGCTTAAAAAACACCAGGAATCAAGTGAATTAAAGTAAATACATTCAAACATTTGTCAGCAAGGTCAACAAATTTGACCTTTATTTGAGGCAAATATCCTTTTAACAATCATAAAACACAAAAAGTATAAGATACCAATATAGGGTCTACATTAATGGTTCTCATTTTTTCAATGTTACATGTGTTATGCTGAAGTAGACCAAATTTAAATAAACAAAGGAACATCTGCGGTATGAAAACTGTCTACAAAAGCCTCCGATCATAAATTTTGCTGGAGAAAGTTTGCATTGTGTTGGTTTCTGCAAAATTCCATTGCTATAATTAAACGAAGGGCCTTATTCCCTTGACTCTTGGGCAACTGAAGAGTCTCATGTAGATGTTCTGCAGGGACTGCCTCTAAGAGATTTACACTTAGAAGAACCAAAAGCTTTGGAGCTTAAAGGTTGAAGCCAAAGTTTCAAAGTCAAGCTAAAACAGAAGAATTATAGTTCCCCATTAGGTTCCTCAAGCCTAAAGATGAAAGTTTGTAAGCAAAAGACCAACATACTGTACTGTCTTAAAATAAAGTTCCACAGAATTAACATCTCTCTCTGTGCCTTCCAACAGATTCACTTTTTTAAATTTCTAGCCTCAAGCTGATGTGCAACCACTCTGGTGAGCTATTACAGTTGCGAAAGCAACAGTCACAAGGCTACATTTTGAAAAGCTTGTACACGTGCACAAATGCCCATGTGAGAGCATATTCTGCCATGAAGGGTCTCTCATTAAGAACACCATGACTCTAATGACCTCACATCTTCAAGACAACCAGAAATAAAGTAGAAGCAAGGGGAGATTGTGACACACAGCCATAATGTGCTCTCTGCAAAAAACTATTTAGTATGAGGAACAGCTGCATTCTGTACTCCCTGACATTTCAGAGTCGTTTCCATGTATAGCCCCATGTAGAGTATAATCCTGTAATACAAGCTAGAAGTAAGAGAGGCCCATAGGACTGGGGCAAGATTGGCATCCAGAAGAAGAAGTGATCACATTCTCCTCACCAAGGGAGAGGAGAGTGGGAAAAGCATCCTTGGTCATCCACTACTTTCTAGATATACAAAAGCTGTCTAAAATCCAACCAGAACCCCAAATTGCAGACTCCAGGGATGAAAAATGGTCAGATTTACTTCTGCCATTTCCTCCAACTAGTTATGCCAACATAAAGGCCCTTTATCTTTTCTCCTTCCAATTTATTCATTCTTCACACACACACACACACACACACACACACAAAATGAGGCCAGCTTCAGCCACCCACTGATCTACTTCTTCCACAAATTCCTTCACAATTTTCTCCAGACTATATATGGAACATCCTTCCTTGGTGAGACCGTTACATTCTCCATTCAAATCCCTCCTCCAAGACACTACTTCTGCCACAACATCTAAAAGAAACACAACAATGTTTAAAGGGCAAGGCGAAAGGTAACTGGGTAAAGTTGATATTTATTGAGAGGATTACAAAAAAAAAAACTCAAATATTTTTACAGATGTGCAAGTACATATGGTCTCTCCTCTCCCCACCCCTCTGCATGCTACTCACATTCTTAGCCTGTCATGGAATACATCTTCCTGGACACGCAACATATCTACCATACAGCACCCACCCTGATAGTGATGTAATGAAGATCACAGCCTCTGGCCACCGCTATTATATAAAATAAAGCCGCCGCCGCCACCACCACCACTACCGTCCTCCACCAATCTTGTCTGGATTGAACCTCTGCAAGCTAGCTCTCATTCAAGCCTCTCTCTCACCTACTGACTGGGCAAGGTGAAGTCCTGAGATTGCAAGCAAAACCTCTATTTTAAAACAGTTTTCGGCTTTTCCATGGGCATTTAAGACACCTAATGATTTGGCCCATAATTTGTACATACTTTTGGAGGTGGGAAGAATTGTTACAAGACCTCTGTGTGCTGTAAAACAAACATACACTACCTTGTTGGGGTTTTTTAAACATACACAATGGTTCACAGGTCATAGATAAGACAACTTCCCTGGCAAAGATGTTACATTCTAGCTACGAGACACCGTATAGGATAGTTCAGGAGTGGGAGGGCATGGGGGCTAACTTACTGTCAGTAGTACAGAGGGTGTTCTTCCTGAAAGGGATATTTCAAGGAAGAGTGATCAATTGCTTGGTGGGTAAAGGCAGGGCAGCAGCTCCAAGAATAAGGGGCAACAAGATAGCAGGCACTAAAGCAAAGAATGGGAGAAAGAGCTGAAGGCAGGAGTAAAGCAACAGGATTGTGATGAGTAGAGGCAATAAACAGATGTAGGTGATGTTAAGATTATGTAGGCAAGGATGAGAAACTTGAATTTTATGTGATAAGAATCCGAAATCAAGACAGAGATTTAAAGAGGATATGGGGGGGTCACATGGTAGAATTTTATTAAATAGTTGGGAGGAAGTTTCTCAGCAAAAAGAGTTGAGATAGAATTTAATTCTTGTAGTTATTTGTGATTACACACAATTTAATCAAGCAGATACTATCAGTTCTGCTTGTTTCATGTGTAAGTCAAAAGCTGTCTCTAAAGGAAGCTGACCATTTTAACTACTATGGCACTACTGCTAACTGTCAGCCATCCCTCAGTTAACACCAGTTCCTTTTGTTTTAACAGCCTATGGGCCAGCTGCACAAAAGGAAGAAAAGTTTAATGAATCAGAAGTATTTAGGTACTAGTCTACTCTTCATCTCCCCACTGATACCCAAAAAATGATCAAGACCGAATTAAAAACATGGATTTTGTAATAAATTACGTTGGGACGTGTGTGTGTGTGTGTGTGTGTGTGTGTGTGTGTGTGTGTGTGTGTGTGTGTGTGTGTGTGTGTGTGTGTGTGTGTGTGTGTGTGTGTGTGTGTGTGTGTGTGTGTGTGTGTACGCGCCATGGAGGAGAGGGAAGGGAAGGTATGGAAAAGGCAGGGCCTCAGTTCTGGCACTGGTGGTCCCCCCATTTTTAGCAACTTTCAGCTGCTCCTGCTTTGGGACTGTAATTAATTATGTTATATAGTGTATGTTATGGAACGATGTGCATACAGTCTGAAGATGAGATTCCAGTAATTTTTTACTAGATGCTGATGTCTTAACCAGTGCCTCATTACAATTCTTTCAGCAAAATAAACAAAGCTGATAATCAATACCACTGAACCTCTTCTTTCCCCCCCGCCTCAATAATAGCAAACCAACTGGAAGCACTCTTTCCATTTACATAATCTGTAACATTAAAAAAAATTAGGCAGGTATCCTGTTTCGAGCATTAAATGATAACACAGTACTGTCAGTTGAGAGCCACCATTCAATTTTGTGAGGGCTGCATGTCTGACAAGCCAGTGTTTAAAGTATAATTTACAAAAATGTTGATTTTTAAACAAACAGTTTCTCGACATATCTATCTACAGAATTGTTTTAGGTTTGTCACATTTGGTACCTTTGTGTTCATAGGAGAAATGGCTTTCTAAGGATATGTAACTTGACCCATTTCCGACCTCACTATATTAAGAAAATTTCCACCAACCAGAGGACCTGAAACTGGGAGCAGTGAGCCCCCTCCTCTTCTTCCCCCATCCCACCCCGCCACACTGCAGAGGGTGACACCACTGAAATTAGGATTCTGTAGATTTTTACAAATCAAATGACACCTTTCTGTCATTAACTTGCCCACGGAATTACACATGCTCCCAGACTGTTTTGGTGGCACCCAGAGGCCATATTCAGGCTTGTGGTTACATTATGAAGGTATGGTACAGGCATTAATGCAAACTCCTCCCCAAATAGCTTATACTCTAAAACAGCAAGAGGGAGGTAAGAGATGTAATCAAATAGATACAGTTTTTATGCACATTGTAGTTCTCATAATTATAAGTGTAAGAAGTTCCAAATATCCCCATTGGCCCTTCAAACCATTATTAGTTGACAGATTTCTTACAGACATTGCACCAGAGATGGGTCTTGAGAGATCTGAAGGCTGAGCAAGTAGTGACCTTACCCAGAAGAGTATGAGACATTTAACAGGAAGAAGGAAAAAAGCCCACACATTTGAGAATTAAGGTTTGGGATTTCCAGGGGGAACCACACAACTCTCCCGGCTAAAGAGCACAATTAGTCTTATTACATTTTCCACTCCTCATCCACAATTATTCTTTCCTGATAAAACCAATTTCTTCCATCTCAGCTTTTAGGGAGCTTTAGGCTTTTGTAACGTAAAGTGAATTATCAGATTTCAGTGCATGAAGAAGCAATTTTATATCATTTTTATTATGTGTATTCTTGCACAGCCAGTTAATTGCATTCTGCAGTCACCTTCTACTGGGGAAAAAAAAAAAAGCTAATGAGTATGAGCTAAATTACCCATTTCCTGATAGAAAAGGTCTGATATGTATGAAATATTTAGCAGCTTTTAGCATAATTAATAAAAATACTCTCAAGATGCATGTTCTTCTTAAACTAAATTATTTGTTTCTCATCCTCCCAATACTGATGCCATACATTTTTTTTCTTCCTTGAGATTGTATCTCCACAGATTTATTCTTAGTTAAATATGGTTAGACTGATAAACTCAGAATCCAGATTAAGCGTGGGAGTTTGAAGAGTGCCTGGATCACTTGTAAAGTCAATAAGACTTGTACCTCTAAGTCACTTAGGCATTTTTGAAAACCCCACCCTAAAGCTTACATGGAGAAAGAAATCGATTGGGAAGTGCTAGGATTCCCCAATCTGCCTATCATCTGATCACCAAAAAAAATTTTTTAAAGTGCATAGTATAGAAGAAGCAGCAAAGAATCCTGTGGCACCTTATAGACTAACAGACGTTTTGCAGCATGAGCTTTCGTGGGTGAATACCCACTTCTTCAGATGCTGCAAAACGTCTGTTAGTCTATAAGGTGCCACAGGATTCTTTGCTGCTTCTACAGAACCAGACTAACACGGCTACCCCTCTGATACTAGTATAGAAGAAACATCCAGAAATTCCAGGTGGAGCCAGAGGACCACCATAGATAGATCTTTAACTACTGAATTTGGATGCGCTCTTTCCAATTAAGTCAGACAGGGATGAATGACATCACTCGGTAGAACAGAGATCTGATTGCGTGTACGTTATTATTTACACATTTGTCAGCATGGCCGGTTAAGAGAATTCCTATTAAATTTCAATTACCATCCATAAAAACAAGTGGCAACCACACCTTGATACATATAATGTCTGAAGGCTTACCACTGGCAACATGGACACTTGTTCTTCACCTAGGAGAAGAAACAGGTCACGTTTCTATTTTGTTTTGCAATAACAAAGACCTTTGGTACACGACAGCTGTTTTATTCATATGTTCATAGATTTTAACACCAGAAGGGACCATTAGATCATCTACTCTGACTCCTGTATAACACAGGCGAAAGAATTTCACCCAGTAACCCCATATTGAGGCCAGTACTTAGTAGTTGACTAAAGCACATCTTCCAGAAAGGTATCCAGTCTTGATTTGAAGACATCAAGAGATGGGGAATCCATCATTTCCCTTTGTACTTTGTTGCAGTTGTTAATCACCTCCACAAGTAAAAATCTGCTTCAACCTCCAGCTATTCATTCTTATTATACTTGTCTCTGTTAGATTAAAAAGCTCTTTAGAACCTGGTATTTCCCCCCCACAAGAAAGTTCTTATGCACAGGAATCAGTCACTTCTCAGACTTCTTTTTGAAGAGATTGAGCTCACAGACTGATCTCTCACTTCAAGGCATTTTTCAGCCTTTAAATCATTTTTATGGCTCTTCACTGCACCGTCCCCAATTTTTCAACGTTCTTTTTCAGCTGTTGACACTGAAACTGGAATATTGCATCCAGTTCTTGTTCCACCAATTCCACACAGAAAGGTAAAAATTGTCTCTCTACTCCTAAGTATCTTTTTATCTCCCTCTCTTCAAGACAGTCAGCCAGCATTGGTTCCCCAAATTAAATCCAAATTATAGTTGCATTTTAATCAAATGATTTAAGAAACATTTTTTGTCTAGAAGGAGGTTATGAAAAGCCTCACTTGAACAGTCTAAGAGATTTCATTACAAAGATTAAAGAAGACCACACAATAGCTCAGAGCTTGTTGATGTTTGTACAACACTACACCATACAATAGCTCAGATTTTGAAGTGTGGGTGATGTCATGTAGGGATACCTAACAAGGAAGAAGAGGTGGATGAAGCTTTTTTTAAACAACTAACAAAATCATCCAAAACAGAGGACTTGGTGGTGAGGAGGGACTTCAACTACCCAAACATCTGTTCGGAAAATAATACAGCAGGGCACAGATTATCCAACGAGTTCTTGGAAGCCCTGGAAACAACTTTTTATCACAGATGGTGGACAAAGCATCTAGGAGAGAGGCTGTTCTAGATTTGGTTTTGACAAATAGGGAGGAATTGGTTCAGAATTTGAAGGTGGAAGGCAGCTTGGTTGAAAGTAATCATGAAATGATGAGTCCATGATTCTAAGGAATGGTAGGAGGGAAAACAGTAGAATAAAGACAGACTTAAGCAAACTCAGAGAACTGGTAGGTGAGATCCCATGGGAAGCAAGTCTAAGGGAAAAAAGGAATTCAGGAGAGTTGACAGGTTTTTTTAAGAAAGATTAATGGCACGAGAGCAAACTATCCCAATGTATACAAAACCATATTTTCTATCTAAGAGACCACCGTGGCTTAACCAGGAGCTCTTCAAGGACCAGAAACTCAAAAAAAAAAAGAGTCATTCAAAAAGTGGAAACAAGGTCAAATTATGAAGTATGAATATTAAAAACACCACCACCACAAGTACGTAGGGACAAAACTAGAAAGGCAAAGACACAAAACAAGATTAAATTAGCTAGGAACACAAATGGTAACAAGAAAACACTTTACAAATAAATTAGTAGCAACAGGGAGACCAAGGACAGGATAAGCCTGTTACTTAATGAGGAGGGAAAGACAACAACAGAAAACATGGCAATGGCTGAAGTGTTAAATGCCCTTTTTGTTTCAGTTTTCACCAAAAAGAGTTAGCAGTGATCGGATGACTAACTTAGAGAACATCAGTGAAAATGGAGTAGGATCTAAGGCTACTAAAGGGAAAGAATAAGTTAAGAATTACTTAGATAAATTAGATGTCTTAAGTCAGCAGGGCCTGACAAAGTACATCCTAGAATACTTAAGGAACTAGCGATTATTTTTGAGAACTAATGGAGGAGAGGATAGATCCCAGAGGACTGGAAAGGGCAAATACAGTACCTGTCTATAAAAGGGGGAATAAGGACAACCCAAGGAATTATAGACCTGTCATCTTAACTTCATTACCCAGAAAGATAACAGAACAAATAATCAAACAATCAATTTGTAAGCACCTAGAAGACAATAAGGTGATAAGTAACAGTCAGCATCGATTTGTCAAGAACAGACCATGTCAAACCAAACGAATATCCTTCTTTGATGGGGTAACAAGCCTTTGTGGGGGTAACAAGCCTTTGTGGGAAAGCAGCAGATGTGATGTAGCTTGACTTTAGTAAAGGTTTTGATTCTGTTTCACATGACCGTCTCATAAACAGCCTAGGGAAATATAGCCTAGACAAATCTATTATAAAGTGGGTGCAACTGGTTGGAAAATGGTTATCAGTGGTTCACAGTCAAGCTGGAAGGGCATATCGAGCGGGGTCCCACAGGGACCAATCCTCATCCGGTTCTATTCAATATCTTCATAAATGATTTGAATGACAGCATAGAGAGTACACTTATAAAGTGCGTGGATTATATCAAGTTAGGAGGGGTTGCAAGTGCTTTGAAGGACATGATTAGAATTTAAAATGATCTTGCCAAACTGGAGAAATGGTCTGAAATAAATAGGATGAAATTCAAAAAGGACAAATGCAAAGTACTACACTTAGGAAGGAATAATCAAATGCACAAATACAAAGTGGGAAATGACTGTCTAGGAAGGAATATTGTGGAAAAGGATCTCGGGGTTAACAGTGGATCACTAACTAAATATGAGTCAACAATGTAATACTGTTGCAAAAAATGAATAAATAAATAAATAAAATAAAATAGCAAACATAATTCTGGGATATATTAGCAGAAGCATGCTAACCAAGACATGAGAAGTAATTCTTCCACTCTGCTCAGCACTGATAAGGCCTCAGCTGGAGTACTGTGTCCAGTTCTGGCCACCACACTTCAGGAAAGCTGTGGACAAATTGGAGAAAGTCCAGATGAGAGCAACAAAAATTATCAAAAGGTCTAGAAAATATACAAGGAAAATTTGAAAAAAAACTGCATTTGTTTTATCTAGAATAGAGCACATTGATCGGGGACATAACAGTTTTCAAGTATGTAAAAGGTCGCAATGAAGAGGAGGGTGATAAATTGTTCGCCTTATATACTAAGGACAGGACAAGAAGCAATGGGCTTAAATTGCAGCAAGGAAGAGTTAGACATTAGGAAAAGCTTCCTAACAGTAAGGGTAGTTAAGCACTGGTACAAATTACCCAGAGAGGTTGTGAAATCTCTGTCACCAGAGGTTTTTAAGAATAGTCGGACAAACACCAGCCAAAGATGGTCTAGATCAGGGGTCGGCAACCTGCGGCATGCATGCCAAAGGCGGCATGCAAACCGATTTTTACTGGCACGCTGCTGCCAGCCGAGGTCCTAGCCACTGGCCCCGCTCTGCCCACTGCTGGCCTGGGTGAACGGAACCCCCAGCCAGCAACAGGCTGAGTGGGGCCGGCGGCCAGGACCCCGGCTGGCAGGAGCTGGCAGACGGAACCCCAGACCAGCAGTGGGCCGAGCCGCTCAGCCCGCCGCTGGTCTGGGGTTCTGTCCACCTGCCCCACTCAGGCCGCTGATGATCTGGAGTTCCAGCCACTGGCCCATTGCCAGCTGGGGTCTCGGCCACTGGCCCAACTCAGCCCACTGCCGGCCTGAGTAACAGAACCCCCAGCTAGGAGCAGCTGAACAGGGCTGGCAGCTGGAACCCCAGACCGGCAGCAGGCTGAGCGGCTCAGCCCACTGCTGATCTGGGGTTCCGGCCGCCGGCCCCCTGCCAGCCAGGGTCCCGGCCATTGGCCCCGCTCAGCCTGCTGTCAGCCTGGGATACCAGCCATCGGCCCTGCTCACCTCGCTGCTGGTCTGGGGTTCCAGTCACCCAGCCCCCTGCCAGCCGGGGTCCAGGCCTCCGGCCCTGCTCAGCCCTCCTGCTGGTACCAGCAGCCAGCCCAGGGCTTTGCTCCTGGCCTGGTCCCAGCGCTCTGCAGCCCTTATAAAAATTACACTACAATTAGCTTAAAAAACTTAAAAACTTTGTATATTACAGTAATCATTAAAAATGTATAATGTTCATAAATACACAGGTTTGATTAAACAGAGCAGTTGTACTTATGTGCCTGTGCTTAGTTTGTGTTTGATGATTTACCTTCTTAAAAAAAAAAAATCTTGCATGTCTGGAACCCCCAGAAAGGGCATCTCACACCCCCAGGGGGTGCATGCACCCCAGGTTAAGAAACCACTGCACTAAACTAAGATCTGCATTTTAATTTAATTTTAAATGAAGCGTCTTACACATTTTAAAAACCTTGTTTACTTTATATACAACAGTAGTTTAGTTATATAATATAGACTTAGAGAGACCTTCTAAAAACGTTAAAATGTATTACTGGCACGTGAAACCTTAAATGAGAGTGAATAAATAAAAACTCGGCACACCATTGCTGAAAGGTTGCCGACCCGTGGTCTAGATAGTACCTAGTTCTGCCTCAGTGCTGGAGACTGGAGTAGAAGGAACCTTGAGATGTCATCTAGTCCTACATTACTACAATTCTATGTATCAATCCAGTTTGCTCTCAAAGGCAATTTCTTTTCCTTGTCTAATTCTCCAGAGGACGTCAGTGTATATTATTCCTGAGGCCGTGTGTGAAGGCAACAAAAGCCCTCATTAACCAGAAAGAGGATTGACATAATGGCTAAGTGTTGTTGTAGCCGTGTTGGTCCCAGGACATTAGAGAGACAAGGTGGGTGAGGTAATATCTTTCAACTTCAGGTAGTGACAGAGAAACACTTTTGAGCTAGACAGAGCTCTTCTTCAGGTATGTAGTTTGAAAGCTTATCTCGGTCACCAACAGAAGTTTGTCCAATAAAAGAGATATTGCCACACCCACTTTGTCTCTATAATGGCTATTGCATACCCACTACACCTCTACCCCGATATAACGTGACCCGATATAACACAAATTCGGATACAACACGGTAAAGCAGCGCTCGGGGGGGGGGGCTGCGCACTCCGGCAGATCAAAGCAAATTCAATATAAAGTGGTTTCACCTATAACGCAATAAGATTTTTTGGCTCCGGAGGACAGCATTATAGTACACCGCTACCCCGATATATTTTCCAATTTCAAGTTCTGTATCCCATGCTGTAGCAGCTTTGATTTCCTTCTGCATACTGAGCTGAGTCCAAGACACAGATTTAAAATGCAGCTAGTGGTTATGGGTGTCCAACACCAGACACCTTAGTGGCTTGATTTTCAGAAAGTGCAGAGCACCCACTCAGTCTCAGATCCTTTCATGTTGGACACCCAGAACTTGTGGCACCGAAATCAATAGCTATTTTTGGAAGAAGAAGAAAAAAAAAAAGTGCCTAAAGCCTTTCCTAAACTTCAAAGGTCACTTTTTCCAGCCCTGGTAGGTGTAAGCCAGATGAAATGGATCCCCTTCCCCGTCATCACTTTCAAGGAGTGTTTTCACAAGCAATAGTTTGATAACTCAGTCTTTAAAAATGAATATTGGATCTCTTAACAGTTCTAACACTTCCCCAAAGGAGTCTTCCCATATAGAAAAGACAAATTTCATAAAGACACGTAGAACATAACTCATTAAGTACAGGCTTTCCCCCCCCCACACACACAGATGAGAACAAAGTTATAATATTTGGCATAGTCTGATCAAACACCTTGTTTGAAACAGAAACTTCCAAAAACAAAATACCCTATGCTCATTGCTAATGAAACAGAGTCACCATAGTGCCTGCTGTGACAGAGTTGGTCTCTACAGACATTTTATCATAGCTATCTGGCTGCATTCCTCCACACTGTCTGCAGTACAGTTTGGAAATGGGGAAGTAGGCTTGTGACAGCGATGGACTCAATCATCTTATCTCAAAACATGGGATTGGCCTGTGACTGGGTTTGACCTTCAGCTCAGAAAGCAAACTCTGAGGACGGACAATTGGAAATCTGAGCATCACAGTTCCTATAGGGCAAGCAATATAGTTGCCCTCTATTGTGTGGCTTAACAATATGCAGAAGGTCCAGGTTGCTAAAGAGAGCATCACGTTTTCAAAACTAGGCTGACTAAAGTTATGCTCCTAAATCCCTGTTGTAAATCTGTAAATTGTAAATCCTAAATCTGTATTTAAACATTTAAGTAAGCGTAGCCTTTTTACACGGTTGTTAAGCACCTGTAACACCCATTGATTCTGATAGCAGCATGGAGATTCCAGATGTTATTTCCACCATATCTGAAGGTCAATCTTGTCACACTGAGCACAGAGGTGGGAAAACAGAAATGAGTCCTTCTTTCACATTTACAACAGGGATTTAGGAGCCTAACTTTAGGAACCCAAGATTGAAATTTTAGCCACACACATTCATCTGTGACAGTTGGAGAACTGAAAAATTTCTCTTTTCTACAGTCAGACATCAGGAAGGTAAAATTTGCACATCTGTTAATTAGACATTGGTTTCCATTTTTCTTGTATGTTGTTTCTGTACATTTGATACTCTCAGTAAATAAATCTCCTGTTTTACATTTCCCAAGGGGATTGTTGTTTTCAAATAACGGTACAGCAAAGGGTCTTATTACCTAGATGGGTCCACACGATATAAAAAGAGATATTTGAGGTGATTCAGAGGGAGACTTTTCCCCGCAGGAGGCAACATTAGTGGGGTTTGATAGCTACGATCAATAAGAGAAATCCAAATAAATGTCTTATGATGACAATATGAACAGAGATCAATTAAGTTATAAGGGTGATCATTATCAAGAAATATATTGGTCACTATGCATCAAATGCAGGATTCAGATCAATGTCAAGAAAAAATGAACTTCCACCACCCCAACTGCTGTCACAAGTTTGTATGCTTGTGTCAGGGAGGACCTGCTTCTGTACCTGCTCCATACGTGGTACTTTCATTGACTTCAAGAGCAGTGCCACAAGCAGGGCAGCTGAAGAAGTGGGTCTTACATGATTACTGAACATTTATATTGTGTTAGCACCTAGATGCCTCAAAAAGGTCAGTGCCCAATTGTGTTCTGCATTTTACAAACCATATACTAAATGGCATCGCCTGCCCCAAAGGGCTTATAATTAAGGCTACAATTTAATGACAGTTATTTTTAGTAAAAGTCATGGAGACGGGCAACAAACAAAAAATTCCAGCCCATGACCTGTCCATGATTTATACCATAAATACCTGACTGAATCGGGGGGAGGAGGGGTACACTGGGGAGGGGGAGCCCAGGGGGCATGCAGTACCAGCTGCTGGGCCGGGGGGGGGGAGCCCCGGGGCACCAGTGGCTGCTCCAGCCGCCCCAGGACCACGGTTCACGCAGTCCCCAGGGCCAGCCACATCAACTGCTGCTTGGGCAGCCCTGGAGTCAACCACACTGGCCGCTGCAGAAGTCACGGAGGTTGCAGGAAGTCATGGAATCCATGAATTCTGCAACCTCTGTAACAAACAAGGAGCCCTACTTATAATTTAAGAGATGTGTAAGCAGGGTCTGCATGAGCTCCACCACATCTAGTGATGAGCAGGGGGAAAGACTGCAGGAACAGACCATGTTTGCATTGACACCCAACTCTGCCTAGATACATACCATGACGGAGCTTCTTCGCCAAAACGATCACTTTCGGGCTACAAAGCACTTTAGCATTGAGCACAGGGGTTATGAAATGTTGTTATCAGTATTGTAAGAGTAAAGGGCAGCAGAACTGCACTTAGCCAGCCTTGATTGAGGGGGTCACCCTAATCTGAATCTTACTTGCTAAGCAGGGTGTAAGGATGCCCCATCCCAGTGAAGGCGAGTGGGGGTGGGCACAGGTGTTCCTGCCTGGTGGAGTGGCCTCTGCCCAGAGTCCTAGATACTATCTGACCTTCCCCTCTCCACCGTTTAAAGACAGAGCTAATTAGACTCAATTGAGATCCATTGTTTCTGTTCAGTGATTACCAGAGCTGAATCACTGACAAGCAGGTCAAGGGGCTATGTCTTAGACAATGATGAAAGGAAAGATAATGCAGAGCCTGTCCTGGCAGTGAGGTACCCTGAAACCAGTGAAATCATAAAGAGCAAAAATCACTAAAGATCTGGGTTCAGCGGTAGAACCTCAGAACACAGCATCACAGACGTGGCAGCGAGCATCCAATAGCAGCAGCACGTGACCAGTGGCAGCAGAGAAAAGTGGTGGTAGCAAGCGACCAACTGTGGCAGAAAAAAGCAGTGGCAGCAGCGGCAAACAGCCATTTGCAGAGGCATGCAGTGACCACAGAGACATTGCTCGACGTCCCCTCCCCCCATCTTTTCCGGGATAGGAGAGGGGAACCCCTGCAAACACACCTCTAAACTCAGGTCTTGGCTAATCAAGGACAGCCAACTGTGCATGGGATGCAGCGGAGGGACACAGGAGTGATGTGTTAAAGGGACATTCATTCATCGGACTTTCCCACCACAAGGTGAGAAACTGAGGCAAAGGACAGTGCCCAATGCACTGTGGGGTCAGGTTTCTTTATGGTAACATGCTTTTGAATGTGGTTGTGGTGTTTCCCCAAACTAATGCTTGGTTCCCTTTCCCTTTTATTAAAAGTTCTCTTTTGTTATACACAGACTTCGTGTGTGGAAGAGAGGGGAATTATTGCCTCTTAGAGGCTCCCAGATGTGGTATTATGTTTTCCCACATCACTGGGTGTGAGCTCAAGCCAGTTCTGTTTTGTATTGTTAAGAGGAAACCCTAGCTCAGTGATACTCAGACTGAGGCGCATGAGCCACAAGTGCCTCTTTAATAGGTCACCTGCATCTCTCTGCAGCACATATTAAAACAGTGTGGTTGTTATTAACCTAAGTTTTTAACCAATCAGGATGCTTTTACTATGTTATTAACCAATTGTAGTTGGTAAAATAATAATTAGTCATTTTGCATTAAGTATAATATAAAATATTTCGAGTCATACAGTTTAAATATGAATATACAGTACTAGTAAATGAAATCATGAATTCACACTACTGTGGCTCTTTTGGGTAATGTTGATCGCTAATTTGGCTCCTGAACCCCTGAGGTCTGAGTATCACTGCCCTAAATACTGAACCCAACCCTTGTGGCTGCCCATGCCACCTGGCAGAAGGATTACAGGTGTAACTGCAGAACTGTAATTGATTAACAACATCTATTAGCCATCTGAAATTAAATGTAATGCACATTGTTAGACTATTTTTCAAAGCCTGTCAAAAAAGACCTCCAGTACTTGTGGGAGATGTCCAGGATTCAACACATATTGCTTAATCTTAAATAAGATTATAAATTACAGGTGTGACAATAGGGAAATATTTGTATTTCCTTATTATTACGGTACATGTCTCAGTGGGTTTGTTTACGATGGGTTATTTGCTATGGAGTTAGATCAAAAGGGCTGGTAAAGGAACCAAGCCGGAAAGACAGCATAAGACATCCCAACAAACACAACAGCTAGGTTCATAGCCGTGAAGAAGCAACTCCTCAACACCAGGTGACATAGCTGTTTTGCCAAGGCTGAAAAGAGAGAGATTAAAGGGAATGATAAACCACTGCAGAACACTGGGCCTAGACGAGGGAAGGGGTTGAATGAGTGGCCAGAGGCTTCTCAGAAAGCCAGCAAGAACTGACAGGCTGGCAAGGAACACACCAAGACACAGAAAGAGCAGGTGGCAAGCAGGACCATCTGCTTCTCCCAACCAGACATGGAAGTTAGCTGGGCTGAGGAGAACTTTCCAAACCTGGCAAGGAAAGATTATGGTGCAAATTCTACACATAAAGGCCTTTGATAGTTTTCACCCTTTGTTGTATATGCTTTGAACCGTCAGAGGAATTAATAACTAATACTTTGTTTCGAAGACACTGTTTTTGAGTTTCTTTAATAACTTGTTGGACACAGGTCCCCAGAGGAAAAGGGGTGACAGGTACCAAAGCAGTCGGTAAGCAGGGGGGCTGCAGCCCAGAGATCCACTTTAAGAATGACTGGACTGCATGGTTCCACCCAGCGTGATGTTAAGAAAGCCAGGCCTGTCATCTAAGGGCTGCGCTCAAGAGGGACTATAAGGGATCTAAGGTGCAGTTCACGCTGCAACTGTGAAAATAGGTTATGAAAAATATGGCTTACAGTATGAAGAGTGATGTATGAAATCTCAAATAATATCTCAATAATACAATGTTTTTAGAGAGCATATTTAATCAGAACCTATTACAGATAGACGAGTGGTGATAGCTTCCATTGAGGTGGTTGTGACAGAGCAGGGAATTTATAAGTGTTGTAGGACTGCACAATGGTGCTTGGTATTCTGGAATCAAGTCAGTGATTAATGTAAAGTTATGGGAAAAGGGCAAATCTGGGCATAGCAGTGGCCTTATCAGACATGGATTCTATACCAGGGTTTCTCAAACTGGGGTCGCCACTTGTGTAGGGAAAGCCCCTGGCGGGCCGGGCTGGTTTGTTTACCTGCCCCGTCCGCAGGTTTGGCCAATCGCGGCTTCCACTGGCCATGGTTCGCTGCTCCGGGCCAATGGGATCCGCAATCCGCGGCCAGTAGCAGCTCCCATTGGCCCAGCGATCCGCGGCCAGTGGGAGCCACGATCAGCCGGACTTGCGGACGGGGCAGGTAAACAAACCAGCCCGGCCCGCCAGGGGCTTTCCCTACACAAGCAGCGACCCCAGTTTGAGAAACCCTGTTCTATACAGACCTCAAAGAACTCAGCTCTTGTGGACAAACTTGTTCTTTGAAGCATAACCAGCAATGATGGCCAACAGTCTGGAGGTTAGTGTTCCTATGAGTAAAAAAGTAACTCGGTGTTGGAGAATGCAAATCTGCTTCTTTTATAAATGTACTTAGATAGCATAAGCAACTACTCTTGTACAGCCACCTGGGACTTCGGAGTGCTTCTTTCCTTACTGAAATTAAATTTGATGGGGAACCTATCTTGTCTTGAACTGAAAGTTAGTGCACATAGTACTATTATCTATTATGCACTGTTTAGAACCTAGATTGATAAAAAAAACCCACATGCATCTTTATGGTTCATTTGGTATTATATGTTTATATTGCAGTGAAACCCAGAAATCCAAGTAAGAATCAGAACTCTTTGTTAGATATTTGTTTTCCTAGACTGTAAGCTCTCCAATGGCCGTGTGTGCAAAGCAGTACATGACAATGGAGGAGAAGATATTAAATTTTATATACATATATAGATTTGCTTCTGTTTTGTTTTATATTCCTTAAATACCCAAGTATCATCTTTCACCAAACGCCTCTCAGCTTAGCCACCATTCTTTGTGAGAATGTTTGTGCAAAAGGAAGAAAGAAACTGCTATACGAATGATGTAACTTTGATATAGCACGTGTGCTGTATGTAATATCAGAAATGTAACAAATCTAGCTTGTTTTGTTCTATAGGAAGCCTGCAATATTTTTAAATAATGTGAGACAGACCCTGCCATTGCTTTATTGGCATGAAGACTAACATCTGGGGGAAAAAAAACACCCGCAAACTCATTTAAATATTTCTCCCCAGAGGTCTGCTGTATCATGGCAAGAGGGTGTTCTAAAGCAAGCACATCATATATTATAATCTTGGAACAAAGAGGCTCATCTATGCATTCCAAATATTAAATCTTTTTAGAGTTGCTGTTTGAAAACATGTAATAATTGTAACAATAGCCCTATTTTCCTCAAGCACCAGGATCATGTAATAACTAAATGTTTTGACATTTCCCCTGACATTTTTGCATTCACAACAAGAAAGCCTACAATACTATATTTCCTGAGATTTATGAATACAGAATTTTCACTTTTCTGTCAAAGATCAGAAGCTAGGGAACCATCTTAAGTATCAAGGCCTAAAAGTTACAGTAAATTTATTGCATTTAATTAAAATCCAAGATTTTTCCAATTGAAGTATTTCACATTTTGTGTCAAAATGCATCTCAAGAGGTAAGAATGATACATTCAAATACCCTTGGTGTCCTATAAAATAAATGGTGTGTGTATTTTAGAAATGTAGTAAACGCACACCACTATCAATAGGTATTTTTAAGCCCTTGGTGTACATAAAACTTTCATAGACAATGAAAAGAAAAAACACTTAAGTCTAGAATACTGTGCTGTTTTTAAATACTCCCAACCTGAAGCAATTCTGAAGATGACTACATTAAGGCAGTAACAAAGTAACATGCATGATATGATCCTAATCTTTCCTTTCTAATTAATGTTTGTACTGTGCTTTATGCCTCCAAAATGTTATTTGAGTGCTAAGTAATACTATGCTAGTAGATAATTCGCCAATCTTTTTAACCTTTATGTTTGCAGCAGAGAGAGAGAGAGAGAGAGTGAGAGTGTGTGTGTAAAATGAAATGCACAGCAATGCAGCAAGAGACCAGTGAGTAAGAAGAGACTGGGATGGGTTAAGAAAAACATCAGCAGAGGAAAATTCCACTGCTTTAACAAGCGATCAGATCTTTGGATAAGTTAGTACTCATCCGGGAAGAAAAAGTTAATTTTTCCTTTGTGTAGAATTTCTCATCTGTGCTTATCACATGCAAATTTCAAGTAGGTGTTTATGATGCAAGAGCTGGTTTACCTAAAGAAAGAAAAGAAGTTCCACTAGCAGTAATAGTTACCAATCAGAGACAGACGTCATTTTTTAAATGGATGACATCTTATGGTCAAAATTATGTTCTCTAAGAGAGAGAGAGAGAGAGTGAGTGTGTGTAAGTAAAAGCCATCAGCACAGGTTTACCTGCAGGCCTCTGCACCACTCATTAATTATAGCAGACTGTGGGACTAAGCATATCTGAATTAACAGCTACACAGAGTGCAGGTGTGAACATCTGTTCTGTTGTGTCATTTATTTTTGTCCTACAGCTGGATTTTTTATTTTATTTTTTTTAAAAAGAACATGCTCTGTTTCATTGCCTATTCAACCAAGAGGGCTTAAGATGCACTATGTAAACATTTCCTGGTATCTAATTTCGTTGCAATCAATTGCTAGCCAATAAGTACTGGGTGCCAGAGACAAGAAAATAGCAGCTCTTTGGCAGTCAGTTACCAGGACAGAGCACATGAACATTTAATGATGTTTCTTTTCATCTTCTGAAATACTCACCATGGCAGCAATGTTTAAGTTACATTTCAAAGTAATGATGATGATCTGTGTGCATATAGTACAAGAAATATAGAATAAATTCTCTTAGCAATCTAGCTTCCTAATATCAGAGAAATTGGTTGAAAAGCCAAAGCCCTTTTCATATTGTATTATGGCATTAGAGTGTACAACGATGCAAGTGGGACAGAGCACAGCTACCCCAAATATACATAATGGAGGAAAACTGTTCATCTCAGATACTAAACCCCGCATATGAACTCGCAGGCATAATGGGTGTTTTCTTCTTCGCTATGATCCAGAGCAAGTCTCCACGCTAAGCTGCCTGAAAACCTGTCACCAAAGACAAGTTATACAATAGGGGGCTTTATTGGCCTGACATGGAGTTTACAGGTCTTGTCACTTACCACAAAAAGGCAGCTTGCTCTTATTTGATTTTTTTAAAAACACATTCCTGGATCTCCTAGCCGTTTGACAAGGCAACATGGTGTAAAAAACAGAACTCAACCACATGCATATTTGGAGGATGTCTGCTGTCTTCATCAGAATAAAACAGCACGTTTAAGAAAGGAGCAGACACGAACGAACACACACACGATGGTTTCCTCCGCCACCCACACCGCCTTCCTTCCTTCTTTCTTTCCATCACTGCGCGACTGAACCTCAGCAGAGTGGCACCGAAACACCGGGCTACTCCGCTTCCCTCACACCGCCCAATCACGGCCTGGGCCCATTTAATGGGAAATTAGAACTGCCCCTCCAATCCACCACCCCTACCCCCACGGCAGGCCGGGGAAGGGGAAGCGCAGCCGGATCGCCCCGCAAGGGCCTTGCAATAAAGACAGAGGTCAAGAGGAAAGTGTGTCAGAGGCATTAGGTACTAGAGCCGGCGTCTCGTTATAAGCGGCGCGGTCCCTGAGCTCACGGGAAGGCGCGTTTACACGGGGAAAGGAAAGTGAAAAGGAACCAGGGGGAGGAGGAGAAGGGGGGCTCCTCCCCAACAGCGCGGGTCATTTCCCCGCCCCCGGCTCGGACCGCTGCGGAGATCACAGGAACCGCCCCCCGGGAGACACTGGACCGGCGGGGGCAGCAGCAGCAGCCCGGCTCCAGCTCACCATAGATCATGGCCAGGCCGGTCTCGTGGAGGAAGCGCACCCGGCGGTGCTTGAAGAGCCAGATGGTGAGGATGGTGAGGGTGAGCAGCAGGATGAAGGTCAGGAGGCTCACGCTGTCCTGCCGGTGACTCTCCTCCGCCTCCTTCTCCGTGGTGATCTCCTCCATGGCGCTGCTGCTCCGCTCCCCGGCCCGCAGCCCGCTGGCCCGCAGCAGGAGCAGGAGCAGCAGCCGGGAGCGCACGGGGAGCTGCATGGCTGGAAGCAGCCTCCGCCCGCCGCGCCGCGCCGCGCCGCAGCTGATCCCGGGCTGCCCGAGAGCCCTGGGCTGCGGCGGCGGCTGCTGCTGCTGCTGTCTGCGCGCAGCCTGTCAAGCAGGGCGCAGCTCCAGTGCGCAGGATCCCCCAGCGCACACGGGACGCGCCGCCAGCCAGCCAGCCGCCCCCTCTCCTGCCCAGCCTCTTAAAGGCGTAGGCCTCCTCCCCACCTCCCGAGGCCCAAATCCGGACGGGGTGGGTGGCAAAGCCCTCGCGTTGGGTTGGAGCTAGCCCGCCTGATGCCGTGGTGCTCTGCAGAGGCAGCCTGGAAGCCGGCAGGGTGAGAGTCAGCTGCCCTTTGCCTTTGTACTAGACTGTGCAGTCATGTCTGATGACTGGCTAGTCCAGGTGTGATGGCTAGCTAGGGTAGCTATTAGATTGTCCGATTAACTCACCATTTCCCCAGCTGAAGATTTGTCTCTCCCTGTACAAAATCCAAACGCTGTGAGGACCTGGTTTTCTACCCTCATGCCCTTTGTGTAGTCATTGACAGCTGTACAAAGTGGCAATACAACACTATCCATGCACACTGGTGGGGTAACATCTTGTACAGGTGCAAAGCATGAAGTGCTTCGTTTCTGCAGCAGGATCTGGTTTTCCACATTATTGTAAAGGGACACTATACACCATAATGGTTAGAATAAGGCAATATTTTAAGAAAAACTGCATATTGACATTGCTTTATGGTTTTAAAACTAAGAATTTTTGGGGTGGGGGAATCATCTTACTTTACTTTTTTCAGCTGACTCACTTTGGATGATAAAATACACTGCTCAGTGCCACTTAACCTGCTCTGTTTCAGTTATATCTTAGCATTCTGTTGTAACCTTCAGTTTGTAGACACAGCAGAGGAATCCAAATCCAAATAAGTTTCTGTTTTCATGTATTACTTTTAAACATTTGAATAATACAGTTTTATTAACATTCAGTTTTATAAACTGCATTGGGGAGCAGTGACCCTCCTAATATTTTTTTCAGTCACCATCCATAGCAATCAATATCAGAAGTACCTAGGAATTATGGTAACAAATCAGCCTCCCATCATGGCCTAGGATGACGCTTTAGATAGCCTGCCTCCGTTTCCTCCTTGGACTAATCAAATAAACATCACTTCAGGCTGTCTTGATTAAAAAAAAATACCCCTCCTTGGGGACTAAGTTTATCAATATAAAATAAACCATAATTAAAACTCAGAACCTCAAAACAGAATTCATTCTTAAATTCACAGAACAGTTTCTCTTCCTTCTCCCAGGCCTTCCTGGCTAGGGCCTTTATAGTCCTTCTCCTGTTTGGATAGAGTCTATCCCAGGCATCCCTGCTCGGTCAGGGTCTCTCCCAGGACTCCCTGCAGACACTACCATAACATCCTAGACTTTGCCCACTTCACTGCAATTTCCTGCTCTTTTACATTGGAATCATCTGATTATCTTTTAACCACCCTGTTACAGATGCCATTTCAAGGGCACTAGCAGCATTAGGGAGCAGGTTTTATACTTTCCATCTTACAAACTACTAATCTATTTAGTAATAATCACAGAAATGTAGAGCTAGAAGGGACCTCAAAAGGTCATTGAGTCCAGCCCCCTATACTGAGGCAGGATCAAGAAAGCCTGTGCCATTCCCAACAGGTGTTTGTCTAACCTGTTCTTAAAAATCTCCCATGATGGGGATTCCACAACCTCCCTTGGAAGCCTATTCCAGTATGTAACTAGTGTTATAGCTGGGGTGTATGGGGTGTTCAGGGAGGGGTAGCACCTCTGGTGTAGGGGCATGTCGTGTCCTTTCAGGGCAGCTCGTCCACCTTTGGTCCCCACCTGTCACTCAGCTCTCACCTGTGGCTCCCTGTAGCTGTAGCATGCGCAGCGGCCACACCCCGGGCAACAGCTTCGACAGGCTGGCTAAACCAGGTTGAGGGTAGCCGTTGGGCTTAGACCTCCGGTGAGATAGGGCTTTGTCTATCCCGAGCATGTGAAGACAGACTCCGGCGGATTGAGCGGATGAGACCTTCTAGAATAGGACCAACGGTCATGAAGGCGGTTTCTGCAAGCGGTGTGGTACGCTAAGAGCACGGCAAGACACGAAAGATGCCCTGGTCAACCACTGCGCCCAGCCCATCTCCAACCGTCTCGACTCTTGTCCTGCCATTGGAGCAAGATGGGATCTGGGAAGAGAGAGTGAGGCTGACTATGCGCACCTCTCCCTCACTTTAATCCAATCCACGCGCAAGTCTTGACATCTAACTTCCGTAAATTTCAAAGTCCTGTGGCGATGGGCGAGCGACGAAGCAGCAGGTGTGGATACACTGGGAGCTGTAGCCGTGGACCTGCACACAGGCGGCTCAGGTCTAATGGTCGTCTTCTTGCTGATCGAAGCAACAGCTGGATTCGGCGTCTACCTGAGTGACTGAGCAGCCCTTTTTAGGACCGCACTGCTCACCTCCGTAGCAAGAGGAAGGGGCTAGAAAAGGTGCCCTAAACATTGTTTGCTTCACAGAACCCTGGCCAGCTTACCGCGGCTGGAGGGGATCCCATCTTATGCGGTCGAACAACAAAACTTCAAATAACAAACCGCAAGGTGACACCACTCATTATTGGTACATGGAACGTACGCACGCTTCAAGATAACCCCTCAGCAGATCGACCAGAAAGAAGAACAGCCCTGGTCGCTAGAGAGCTCGCAAGATTTAACATCGATATTGCAGCCTTGTGTGAAACTCGTCTAGCCAACGAAGGTCAGCTCACAGAAATAGGGGGTGGTTACACATTCTTCTGGTGTGGACGTAGCAGTGACGAACGTCGTGAATCTGGAGTTGGCTTTGCGGTTAAGAATCAACTTGTCCGCAAATTTGCCAGTCTTCCCAAGGGTGTGAACGACCGACTCATGACACTGCATCTTCCACTACCGAGAGGAAAGCAAGCTATACTAATCAGCGCTTACGCACCCACAATGACGAATCCGGATGAAGTAAAGGACAAGTTTTATGAAGATCTTGATGCCCTACTCTCATCCGTGAAGCGTACCGACAGGCTGATTCTACTTGGCGATTTTAACGCGAGAGTAGGATCTGATCACTCTGCCTGGGATGGCGTCATTGGAAAAAATGGAATCGGCAAATGTAACAGCAATGGCCTACTACTCCTGAAGACATGTGTGGCTCATGATCTGATCATTACCAATACTATCTTCCGCCTGCCCACTCGCAAAAAGACGTCCTGGATGCATCCACGCTCCAAGCACTGGCATCTCATTGATTATGTCATCGTGCGGAGGAAAGATAGACAGGATGTAAGGGTGACTAAGGCCATGCCGAGTGCTGACTGTTGGACTGATCATAGACTCATCATCTCTAAATTAAGCCTTTACATCAAGCCAAAGAGACGTCCGCAGGGAAACAGAGCTGTGGTGAAAAAGATTAACGTCAGTAAACTGAGGAACCCCAATACAGCAGCTTTACTAGCAGAAGATCTTGACAACCAACTCTTAGAGCTGCAATTAGAGGAAAATGCTGAGAAGGACTGGGAACGCTTCCGGAATATTGTGCACTCTTCTGCACTAAAGGTTCTTGGACCCTCACACAGGAAACAGCAGGACTGGTTTGATGAAAACGATGAAGAGATCAAGGCCTTACTTGCTGAAAAGCACCGCCTTTACCGTGCTCATCAGAACGACCCGTCGTCATCAGCTAAGAAAAATGCCTTTAACAACACTCGCAGGACCGTACAGAACAAGCTTCGCAAGATGCAGGACTCCTGGTTGAGTGCCAAGGCAGGTGAAATCCAGATGTTTGCTGATAGAAACGATGCCAAACGGTTCTACGAAGCCCTCAGATCCTTGTACGGACCTCGGCCCTCAGGGAGCTCTCCTTTACTGGATTTAGATGGTGTAACTCTCATTACTGAGAAGACTCTGATTCTACAGCGTTGGGCTGAGCATTTTCAATCTGTACTGAACCGCCCATCTTCCATTAATAACGAGGCGATTGATAGAATGCCCCAGGCGGATATCAACCACAGTCTGGACGTTCCACCATCAGAGTCTGAAATCCTACAGGCCATCAGCCAGCTGTCCAGTGGCAAGGCCTCAGGATCTGATGCGATCCCAGCAGAAGTTTATAAGGATGGTGGTGCAGTGCTTGTTGACAAACTCACTCAACTGTTTCAGTCCTTCTGGAATCGAGGGTCTATTCCTCAGGAATTGAAAGATGCATCCATCGTACACCTCTACAAGAGGAAAGGAAATCGAAAAGTCTGCGACAATCATAGAGGAATATCATTGCTTTCCAGCGCAGGCAAGATCCTTGCACGAGTGTTGCTGAATCGCCTGATTGACCACCTGGAACAGGGTCTATTACCCGAGACACAGTGCGGCTTTCGTAAAGAGCGTGGCACTGTGGACATGATCTTCGCAGTCCGACAGCTCCAAGAGAAGTGTCAAGAGCAGAATCGTGAACTGTACACCATCTTTGTGGATCTCACTAAGGCTTTTGACACTGTCAGTCGTGAAGGTCTGTGGCGTATCATGTCGAAGTTTGGGTGCCCTGATAGATTCATCCTGATGGTACGTCAGTTCCACGACGGCATGACGGCTCGTGTTCTGGACGACGGAGAAGCTTCAGAGGCCTTTCCCGTCACAAATGGCGTCAAGCAAGGGTGTGTGTTGGCACCGACCCTGTTCAGCATGATGTTTTCAGCCATGCTGTCAGACGCCTTTCAGAACAGTTCCTTGGGAGTCAGCCTGAGATACAGGACTGATGGGAAACTGTTCAACCTGCGAAGACTCCAGGCTGTCACCAAGATAAAGGAGACTGTGCTACGAGACCTCCTTTTTGCTGACGATTGTGCCCTGAATGCTGGATCAGAGCAGGAAATGCAAGCCAGCATGGACAAATTCGCAGCAGCATGCGATAACTTTGGCCTTCTTATCAACATAAAGAAAACCGAAGTGATGCACCAGCCAGCTCCGAAAGCCCAACACCAAGAGCCCATCATCACAGTGAAGGGGCAAAAGCTGCAAGCAGTGGACCAATTTACATACCTTGGCAGCACCCTCTCCCGTGCAGTGACAATTGACATCGAGGTCAACTGCAGAATCGCCAAGGCAAGCTCTGCATTTGGCGGACTGCTGACCAACGTGTGGGACCGCCGTGGAATAAGCCTTGCTACAAAGCTTAAAGTCTACCGAGCAGTAGTGCTAACTACCTTGATGTATGCCAGTGAGACCTGGACTGTATACAGGAGGCACGCTAGGCAATTGAACCACTTCCACACGACTTGCCTCCGCAGACTTCTGAGGATTCGGTGGCAGGATAAGGTGCCTGACACAGAAGTCCTTTCCAGAGCAGGCCTGCCATCAGTTTACACTCTGCTTATGAAAGCCCAGACACGCTGGGCAGGCCATGTTGTGAGGATGCCAGACCACCGCATCCCCAAACAGCTCTTCTATGGTGAGCTGTCTCAAGGAAAGCGATCGCACGGGGGACAAAAGAAGCGATACAAAGATACGCTGAAAGCCTCTCTTAAGTCCCTGGATATCGACATCACCTCCTGGGAAACCCTGGCACAAGACCGATCGACATGGCGTACGCTGATCCACCAAGGCTGCCAGACATCTGAAGCTAGAAGGATAACACTAGCACAAGAGAAGCGAGCACTCCGTAAAGCCAGAGCTGCAAATGTTGTAACAGTGGTGCCCACGCATGTCTGCCCGACATGTGGCAGAACATTCCGTGCCCGTATTGGCCTTACCAGCCATTTGCGGACGCACTGTGGACAGCTCACAACCTGATAGATGTTAAGGTCTTCTTCGAAAACGATGGACGAACATCATCAGTGTTATAGCTAGAAAGATTTTCCTGATATCTAACCTAAATCTCCCTTGCTGAAGATTTAATAAATCTTTTAAATAAAATCCCTTAACATATTTCAAGACTGTTATCAGATTCCCCACTTATTTGCTCAAGTCTAATCATACCCAGATTTTTTAACCTTTTCTCATAGGTCAGGCTGTCTAAACCTTTTATCATTTTTGTTGCTCTCCTTTGGACTCTCCAATTTGTCCACATCTTTCTCATAGTGTAGCGCCCAGAATTGGACACAGTATTCCAGCGGAGGCCTCACCAATGCTGAGTAGACCAGGACAATTACCGTACCTTCTGTGTCTTACGTATGATACTTCATTTAATACACCCCATAATTATATTAGTCTTTTTTTGCAGCTGCATCACATTGTTGGTTCATATTCAGTTGTGATCCATTATAATCTCCAGATCCTTTTCAACAGTACTACTGCCTAGCCAGTTATTCCCCATTTTGTAGCTGTGTATTTGACTTTTCCTTCCATACTTTGCACTTGTCATTATTGAATTTCATCTTGTGGATTTCAGACCAATTCTCCAATTTGTCAAGGTAATTTTGAATTCTAAATCTGTCCTCCAAAGTGTGCAACCCCTTCCATCTTGGTGTCATCCACAAAATGTATAAACATGATCTCTACTCCATTGTCCAAGTTATTAATTAAAATATTGAATAGTATCAAACCCAGGACAGACTCTCCGGGGATCTCACTAGATATGTCCTTCCAGTTTGACAGAGAACCATTGACAACTACTCTGTGAGTATGGTCTTTCAACCAGGTATGTACCCACTTTATACTAATTTAATCTAGATCACATTTTCCTAATTTGTTTATGAGAATTTCATGTGGGGCTATGTCAACAGCCTTACTAAAATAAGATTTATTCAGACCAACTGCTTCCCGCCACCCATTCACTTGGCCAGTAACTCTGTCAAAGAAGGAGATTAGACTTGTTTTGTTCTTGGTAAATCCATGCTGGATAACCCTTAGAATCCTGTTATCCTCTAGGTGCTTACAAATTGTTGGTTTAATAATTTGTTCCAGGACCTTTCCAGGTATCAAAATTAAGATGTCTGGTCTATAATTTCCCAGATCCTCTTTGTTCCTCTTTTAAAGATATGAACTATGTTTGACCTTCTCCAGTCCTCTGGGTCCTCATCTGTCCCCCATGAGCACTGGGAGCTATGGAGAGAAGCGGGGACGTGGCATGCTCAGGGGAGGAGGTGGAGGTGGAATGGAGGTGAACTGGGGGGAGCAGGGCGGGGAGCCCCGTGGGTGCTCCAGCTGTGGAGCACCCACAGAGTCGGCACCTACGGTTTTGGATATTTCTGTTAATTGTTCTAGAAATGCCTTATCCCAGTAGCGCTGGAACAGGGGAGGCTAGGGGGTCATGCACCCCCCACTTTTTACTGCCCATAAGGGTGAGTGATGGGAATGGGGGTGCGGAGACGAGTGAATGGGAGGCAAGTTCTTGGGGGAAAGAGGCAGCATGGGGACAGGGACAGGGTTCAGGCACCATTTGCCCATACACGCACACAAACGTTTAGGGACCTTCTGCTGCTCCTGCCTCATCTACCTCCTCTTCCTGGTTTGGTGGTTCTGTAGTAGATCCCTACATTGACGTTGCCCCTGTTTCCCCCCCCACACACACACCTTTTATCTTCACCAAGAGACTTTCAGTTGGTCTGCCTCTCACCTCCTTCTGGACCTCAGAACAAGTGTATATATTTTTGATGTATAATGCAACACCTCCTTGCTTTTTTCCCTGCCTGTCCTTCCTGAACAAACTCTATCCCTCTGTACCAGTATTCCAGTCATGAGATTTATCCCACCAAGTCTCAGTGATTCCAATTAAGTAAACATTTATTTTATGTACTAAGATGTCTAGTTCTCCGTGTTTAATCCCCAGACTCCTTGCATTTGTGTGTAGACATAGGTATATATTATAAGAATAACTGTTGTGAAATGTTGTAAGGCCCAATCATGTAATCCTTATTCAGGCAAATCTCCCACAGCTCTTTTGGCTGAGTAAGGATTGGGCCTTAAGAGTTATCCACTGTATCACCTTGACAGTTTTTGATATAGAAAGAGACAGTGCTTTCGCTCTGTCCTTACAGGAACAGATTATGCTAGGCAGCTGCAATGAGAGAGGTTGCAAGAATCTTTCTCTCCAGTTTGCAAACTCTCTACAGCAGCGGTCCCCAACCTTTTTGGCACCAGGGACGGGTTTCGTAGAAAAAAAAATTTCCGCGGACCTGTGGGATGGTTTTGAGACGATTCAAGCGCATTACATTTATTTTTGTACTTTTATTTCTATTATTATTGTAATATATAATGAAATAATTATACAACTGACCATAATGCAGAATTAGTGGGAGCCCTGCCCCCTATCTGACCCCCACCCCACTTCCTGCCCCCCGACTGCCTGCCCCCCTCAGAATCCCCGACCCATCCTGCTCCTTGTCCCCTCACCATCCCCCCGAGACCCCAACCACCCTGGGACCCCACCCCTGCTCCCTGTCCCCTGACTGCCCCAACCCCTATCCCCCCCCGCTGAGTCCTGACAGACCCCCCCCCGGAACACCCACAATCCAACCCCCCCCATTCCCTGCCCCCTGACCGCCCCCCCAACCTCCGCCCCCTCTCTGTGCCCTGACTGTCCCCAGGACTCCCTGCCCCTTAGCCAACCCCCCTGGCCCCAGCCTCTTACCCCCAGCTCCCTCCTCACCCGGAGCCTCAGCGCCTCGCCCGACAGCTGCAGCTTGGCTCCGTCGGGGCCTGAGCTCCATCCCGCTCAGAGCCTCATGGTGAGGGGGCGGGGCTGGGAGCTCCACGCCGAGCGGAGGCAGCTGAGCTCAGCCCGGAGCTCGCAGCCCCGCCCCCTGACCACGCGGCTCTGAGGGGGCGGGGCTCAGGGGCCCCGCCGGAGACACGCCGCTTGATGTGCTAGGGGTCGGTTCGCGGCCCGGTTCCTAACAGGCCGCGGACCGGTACCGGTCCACGGCCCGGGGGTTGGGGACCCCTGCTCTACAGTATAAGATTAATTGCTGTCTCCATGCCCTACTGAGTGTAGGGACTACTCCCTCCTTGTGTGCCACAGGTTGCAAGCCATCTTGAAGGGGATAGGAAGGCAGTAGTGAAATAGCCCCACCTCTAGTCACATTAGACTGCTGAGCTGGTAAGGAGTATTTTGAGGGATGCTGATGCTGCAGGTGGCATGCTACTCCTGCATATCTGTGTGTCTAGGAGAACTCAATCTCTCTGGAGCATTCCCAGTAGAGGTGCAACTCCACACTACCCACAACATAAGGTTGAGCCTGTCAAGCACCAGTGGCCCACAGTCTTTTGCTCAGCACTCCAATTTGATCCCAACGACTTTGCTAGACATACAAGAGTCTTTTTTAGCTACTGGGAGTCCCACAAAGGGTAATACACATGCACACTTCTTCACCTTGAATAAGTGAGCTATGTCATATGGTAGTTTTGTTTCTGGAAATAGAAGGAAGGTACTCAGAGTATAAATATGTTCACCAGTTACTCATACTGTTAATAAATCGGGGAGAGTTTCAAAAGTCCCTAAGGGATTTAGAAGCATCTGGATCCCTTAGGTGCTTTTGAACACTTCCCCCATATGTTTATTAACAAATATGTATTGAATGCTTATTTATAGGTGCACTTCCCTTGGACCAAAGAGGTATACACATGGCAGAAAAACATACAAAATAAAAATGGAGTTAACATTTAATGGCTCTAACTAAGACTTTCCATTCAGATGCCTTTTGTGCTATCTTGGAAATTTGGTTCCAGGAAGTAAAACAGTTAAACTAAACTTCAGAAATAGATAGTAATTTATCTGCTGTTTCCTCAAGGTGAGAAACACGATGAGGTCTTGATGCTGTTTTCGGTGAAATGTAAAGTAGAACTGGTCAACTTTTTTCATTTGATTTTTTTTTTTATTAAAAAGTAGCCTTTTCTGAAAACGAATGTTTTGCCAGAAAATGTTTGTTGTTTTTATACTCTCCAATTTTTCAATTTTTGGGGGGGGGGGTTGGGGGGGTTTTCCCCTTTCCACTCCCTTGTTTCTTTTTTCAGTGGCAAAATGGAACTGGAAAAGGGGGGGAGGGGAAGAAGAGGAGGAGACAACAGGGGGAAACCCAGAAATGAAAAATATTTGGCTTTTCAGGCTGTGGGGAGGGGGGGGTGGTAAAAAATCTGAACATTTAGAATTTTTTCATGAAACATTTCAGAAAACAAAATTTAAAAAATTGTAAAATGTACCATTTTTTCACCAGCTCTGGTAAGCAGCTCGGGAGCAGGCTTTGACCTTGACTATGGCTAGAACTGTTCCACATTTCCCCTTTTGGTGGGAGTTATGTACCTAGATAACCCAGCATAAACATGGGCATGTTATTTTGGATCACAATTCCTAGTAAATTTATTCTGTCTGTAATATTGTACTAAAAAAACCCTCAAAGCCTTTGGCCACACATGTTTAATTAACCGTGTTGGGGGATCCTGGTTCTCTCAGTGCTGCTGTTTGACCTTTTGTGTAGGTGTTGTCAGCTACTCTATTTGAAAATCTTGTCCTGTTGTAAAAGTGTACCTGCTCCTCCAACTCTTCTTTTCTCTCCTTCATATTATCTTATCACATATGCTCTGATGAGTTGGGTTGGAAAATATACTGTATATAATTGGAATATTCTATCTTTTCTGTACTGTATTTGTACAATACCATTCCTCAAACCAGTACAAAATCCTTGTAAATTAGTAAAAATTAACTGTCTCCTTCTCTTGATGTTTTTCCTCTCCCAGTTCTCTAATACTTTGGCTGTCATCCCTGCAAGGTCTTGAAATTAATTTAGCTTTAGTCCACACTGTATCCTATTTCAAAACATAACCTCACCCAGAATTCAGTTAACCATTAACAGACATTTCAAGACATTACCAGTTTTAAGTAATCACTCCTACTACACCTAAGGTTTTTATCTGGAGTCCTTTTAAATGTGTAGACTCCTTGAGTTTGAACAGCCTTGAAATTGCAGTCTTCTCGTGTGCAATTACCTGTAAATATTTGAACATGTACCAGTAAGACTAGTCAGACTGATGCCGCCTGCATTTGCAAACATTTTAACAGATTAGTTTAGTGCTTAAGATCTGTTCCTTAAAAGTTACCTTAACAATTAAAGGTTAACTTCTTCAGACTGTCTGATGTCGCACATTCTCATTAATTATTTTAGTATACTGTGAGCATTATATGTTTAAATATTTAAGTTATAACATCCTTCACGCCTCGCACCAGAATATGGCCTTACATCCATTGGTGACAGGCTTGCCCTCTGCACAGGAGTCAAATTTAATCCAGAATTGGCCCCATTGAAGTCAATGCATGAGCAGTGATTTGCCCAAAGTACTTTATTATTTACCAACTTTATATACCCCAGTTATATACACATAAATCTGACACAAATCACCCTTATCATGGGTGTGCATGTGATAAGATGTCTGCTTTGAATTGCTAGTGGGAATTTGATTGTTTGTGTCCCTTTAGAAGTTTCATGTGGGATGTAATTAAGTCAGCGTCACGTGATCGGCTTGTCTAATGGGAATACACTGCCAAGGAATTTACTGTGCACTGCCGACACAGTGTGTTTGATCACTAAGAGACTGAGCTGGCCACCCTCATTGTCAGTGAGTAGAACAATACTGCACGAATAATCCCACTGATCTCAGTGGGATTACTTGCAGAGTAAGGTACTACTCAACATGAAAAAAGGTATCAGAATTTGGCATTATATGAGCCTTCTACCTGGAAAAGTTTGGGAATGTCCTATTTTGATTGTTCTTTTATACTCTGTCAGCACAGAATTTTCCTTTTGCCTATGAGATTAAACAGCATTATTTTTATTTACTGATTTATAAAAAATACATCCGTCATGATACCTCTGCAGTATGGTTAGTGATTTAGCAGGTGGTAGTCTTCTCTTTGAAACAATGCTATTCTGTGCAGATAGAGAATACTGTGGTACAGAAGCTACTGCTGTCCTTCAGGTGAGGTGCAAAAGTAAGGCATGACCACCTGTGATTCTTAACATTCTCATACCACTATCTCTAAGAACAGGCGTGTTAGCCCTGGGGTCCCAGCCACATTCCAATTAAAATACTTAGATTCTCTCCATCAAAATTTCCTCTTCAGTTCCATTTTGTGATGGAGTGTCCAACCCACACAATAGAGAGCAGTTTAAATTAAATCAATTAATCTTGTGTTCTGCACCTGGAGGCGAGCCAGGGTGCAATAAAGCTGAATGGAAGATGAAGGCACAGGCTGGACTTGTATAAAGGGATGAAGCCAAGAACAGAAAGGGGCTGCAGGGAAAGTAGTCTGCAGTCACTTTCGGAGAGAAGGGAAGTTTGTTTGGGGGCTAAAGTGTCTGCCAAGAAGTCAGAGAGGGGAAGTAGTCTACAGTCATTCCCTGGGAAGCAGATGTTTGGGCTGATAAACCCTGGGGGGGAGGGGGTAGAAGATAGAGAAGAGAAGTAGGAGGGAGTCCAGGGAAATAGCAACAGGGTCTGGGAGCAAGCAGACCATAATTGCTGGACATAAGGTCCCTGGACTGAAACCCGGAATAGTGGGTAGGCCTGGGTTCCCCTGCCAGCTGCTGGGAAAGTGGCACAGGACTTGGCTTTGGATTGGAAGTCTGTCTTAAATAGCATGCAGACAGCTGATCCAGTGGGACTTTGATACCCCAGAGGGGAAGGACTCCTGTAATGACCTGGCCAGAGGGCTGAGTCACGAAGAGGGAGCTCTGGGAGTCTCTAGGCTTGCCAACTTTCTAATTGCACAAAACCGAGCACCCTAGCCCTGCCCTTCCCCGAGGCCCCAGCTCCCACTCACTACATTCCCCCTCCCTTGGCAGCTCGCTCTACCCACCCTCACGCACTTGCATGGGGCTGGAAAAGGGGGTTGGGGTGCGGGAGGGGGTGAGGGTTCCAGTTGGGGGTGCGGGCTCTGGGGTGGGGCTGGGGATGAGGATGCAGGAGTGGGCTCCAGGCTGGGGGGTGGGGCCAAGGGATTCGGAATGTGGGAGGGGGCTCCTGCACCTAGGAGCCAGACCTGCTGGCTGCTTCCAGGGTGTAGCGTGGTGCCAGGACAGGTAGGGGCTAGCCTGCCTTAGACCCGCAGCACCGCCGACCGGACTTTTAATGGCCCACTCGACAGTGCTGACTGGAGCCGCAGTAAGGGTGAGCAACGGGGGGATGGGGCAGAGAGGAGTGAGTGGGGGGAGAAGGTCTTGAGGGAAAGAGGTGGCGTGGAAGTAGGCCCTTGGGGGAAGAGGTGGTGTGAGGGCCGGGACTTGGGGGAAATGGATGGCACAAGGGCAGGCAGGGCCATCCCTAGCCATTTGGGTGCCCTACGCAGCCCCCGGGGCTGTGTGGGCCATAGGCCTCCGCCCCCCACAGTCTGAGAGGCAGGAGCTGTGGGGGGCCACTTTTGGGGGCCCCGCAGTCCCAGAGTGGCCCGGGGGATTAGCAGAGGGCCTGGAGCAGCCCGCTCCGCTTCCCTCACCCCGGCCCCAGCCTTGTTGCTTGGGGGAGGGGACTTGGGGGAAGGGATCCCCCCCACTTACCGGCAGCGGCAGGAAGCGGAGCAGCCTGGCCCCAGCCCGCTGTACTCCGCCAGCTCCCAACCGCGGCGCTCCACTTCCCACTGCCGGTGAGAGATGGGGGCGGTCCTCTCCCCAACCCGAGCGACATGGCTGGGGCCGGGGCAAGGGAAGCAGAGAGGGCTGGGGCTGTGTCTCTCTGCTTCCCGCACTCACCGGCGGTGGGAAGTGGAGCACCATGGCTGGGAGCTGGCAGCATAGAGCGGGCTGGGGCCCAGTTCCCCCGCTTCCCGTCACTGCCAGTGAGTGCGGGATCACACTCACACCTTTGACCCTTCCCAAAATGCCCTGCAATGCTTGCAACAGCGTTAGCAATATACAATGCTGACCTGCCTCCCCCAGGGGGACCCCTTGAGGGAGGGGGCCATTGGGGTGTGACAGGTGGAATGGGGGCAGGCCAGGGGCAGAGCAGGGGGGAAGGGTAAGAGACAGGGTGGAGGGAGTTGTCTGAGGCCCCACACACCCCCTAGGGACGGCCATGCCCCTTGCCGGGGGGGGGCGGGCGGACGAGGGATAGGGCTGGTCACTGGGGCTGGTGCTGCTGTTTATGCAGCATGCAGCTGCCTAGGGCAACATGAAACTTGGGGCAATTTGGTGCCCCAAATTTCATGGTGCCCTACACAGCTGCATATGCCTAAGGACAGCCCTGAGGGCAGGGCCTTGGGGGTGCGGCATGGCACGGGAGGGGTTGGACCCACTGTTTGGGCAACTGTAGGTCCCCCCACACTTTTAGGGTGCTTCCATGGCTCCTGGTCTGATCTCCACCCAAGAGGGGACATGCAGGGGAAAAGCAAGTCCTATCCCACCCCAGCCCAGCCAGGACGAGAAGCTAGGAGCCTCTGGCTGGGGCGCTCCCAGAAGCACAGGGGAGATCATCTCCACCTCCTGGAGCCTCCTCTGGCTGCCCAGCTCTGAAAGCAGCACAGAAGTGAGGGTGGCAATCCCGCGACCCCCCTACAACAGCTTTGCAACCCCCCACATCCCTGTTTTGTGTCGGGACCATCACGGTTACAACACCTTGACATTTCAGATGTAAAAATCTGAAAACTTGAAATTTACTAATTTTCAAATCCTATGGCCATTAAATTGACCAGAATGGACTGTGAATTTGGTAGGGTCTTATATGAAACTGGGGAAGCACTGAGTATGTGTAATGCCTTGCAGGATCCATGCCAGGGCAGGTTCCTCCTTGGCTGGTTAAAATCTGAGAATATGAATAGGCTGGCTGTATTGCCCCAAGAGAGAGATCTCATCTGACAGCTCTGAAACAGTGTTACATGGGCCCAAATCTACTAGGGGAGTGAGGAAACACAGCTCAGTGCATGATCCATCCTCACAATACACCAATTTGTCTTCTTTTTTTTAGCCTTGCCTGGTGCCTCTCTCCCCCATAGACGCTGTGCAGGGGTTACTCTACAGCTCCAGTGACATATGAGAGGGACTAAGATCCATGCAAGGCTACTCAGGGAGGAATGGCCATAGACCTCCTTTTCATTAGGTCCCAGCCCTTTCCCAATACCCATTTCCTCTCCAAACAGCTCTGTACCTGGTTCCCACAGCATGGCTGTGCATGCCCTCCTCTCCCTGTGTCAGGATCAATCAGCCTCTAGGATACAGGTGGATTAAATGGAGGGTACATACCTCTCATGGTATCACAGAACTCCGTCAGGATTTGGTTTTAGAAACATTAAAACCAATACTTTGCCTACAGGTATCTCAGATGAAGGTGGTTCCACACATAGGATTAGCCTAGGTTGTACCTCTTCTGTATAAATGTCCACTTTCCAGTACTGTATTTTCTTTATTTCCGCTCTACCCAGCTATATAAATATGTTTTATTTCCAGTTTTTATTTCTGGATTATTTCCCCCCCTGAGGATTTTTGCTTCTTATGTCTGTCATAGTCTGAGGCTGTTGGCAATGAGCACTAATATGATCAATACTGGGCAGCTGAGGGAACAGTTTATTATAATACACTGAGTTGAAAGCAAGCTTTAGGGTTCAGATGCTTCAAATTATTAATTGCTTAAATATTTGCTGTGTCATCTTCTGTATTTACAGAGTCCCCTGTTGTTCTGTGTTATCAACAAGTGGAATAATTTATTCCACAGAGACCCATAGTGACATAGCAATATTTGCAAAAACAGTATGTTTGTTTATCACATAGTCTGCTGATAGAGAAAATCTAAGCAGAATCTCACATTTATGTAATTTAATAGCATCATTTTATTATAAATTACCATTTGAAATATCTAGTTTTGGTGTAGTCCACTGGCTTAATGGTAGTCCTGCTATATCTGAGGCTCTGTCTTATTTTTCATCTTGAGCTGTTGCCTCCCTGATCAATATGGACTGAGTGTGCTGTAAACCTGCCTGTGTGGCCAAATTGTGCATGGATGTAGGCCCTGCATAATCTCTTGAAGTTAATGTAATGGAACATAGTCGATAGAGTGTGCTGGTAACAAAATAAAGAAAAGACAGTTACTTACCTTTGTAACCAGGGCCGGCTCCAGAGCCCAGCGGGGCAAGCACCCGCCTGGGGCGGCCCTTTCCCGGGGGGGCGGCAGGCTGGGCCGGCGGACCTGCCGCAGTCATGCCTGCGGGAGGTCCACCGGAGCCCCGGGAGCAGCGGACCTGCCGCAGGCATGACTGCGGAGGGGACGCTCGGCCGGCGGCTCCAGTGGACCTCCCGCAGGCATGACTGCGGACGGTTCGCTGGTCCCGCGGCTCGGCTGGACCTCCCGCAGGCATGACTGCGGCAGCTCAACCGGAGCCGCCAGACCAGCAAACCGCCCGCAGCTGCGGGAGGTCCAGCCGAGCCGCGCGACCAGCGGACCCTCCGCAGTCATGCCCGCGGGAGGTCCGCGGCTCCGGGGCGCCTCCCGCGCATGACTGCTTGGGGCGGCCAAATTTGTAGAGCCGCCCCTGTTTGTAACTGTTGTTCTTCGAGATGTGTTGCTCATATCCATTCCAATTAGGTGTGCACGCGCCGCGTGCACGTTCGTCGGAAGATTTTTACCCTAGCAACACTCGGTGGGTCGGCTGGGCGCCCCCTGGAGTGGCGCCGCCATGGCGCCGGCTATATACCCCTGCCAACCCAACCATCCCTCAGTTCCTTCTTGCCGGATACTCCGACAGTGGGGAAGGAGGACGGGTTTGGAATGGATATGAGCAACACATCTCGAAGAACAACAGTTACAAAGGTAAGTAACCGTCTTTTCTTCTTCGAGTGGTTGCTCATATTGATTCCAATTAGGTGATTCCCAAGCCTTACCTAGGCGGTGGGGTCGGAGTGAGATGTTGCAGAATGTAAAACTGCTGAGCCAAAGGCTGCATCATCTCTGGACTGTTGAACGAGAGCATAATGTGAGGCAAAGGTGTGGACTGAAGACCAGGTAGCTGCACGACATATCTCCTGGATAGGTACACGAGCCAGGAAGGCGGCAGATGAAGCCTGAGCCCTGGTAGAATGTGCGGTGATGTGGCTTGGAGAAATATGAGCCAAACCATAGCAAGTGCGGATGCACGACGTCACCCAAGATGAGATCCTCTGAGAGGAAACAGGTAGGCCTTTCATGCGGTCTGCTATCGCGACAAAGAGTTGGGGCGTTTTCCGAAAGGATTTTGTCCGCTCGATATAAAAAGCGAGCGCCCTACGGACATCCAGGGAGTGTAATTGCCGCTCCTGTTGCGTTGAGTGTGGCTTTGGGGAGAAGACCGGGAGAAAGATGTCCTGGTTAACATGAAAGGCCGAGACCACCTTAGGGAGGAATGCCACATGTGGTCGCAACTGCACCTTGTCCTTATGGAACACAGTGTAAGGGGGGTCTACCGTAAGAGCCCGAAGCTCGGAGACTCGTCTGGCCGATGTAATGGCTACAAGGAAGGCTGTCTTCCAAGACAGGCAGAGTAGTGAGCAGGTTGCTAACGGCTCGAATGGGGGAGACATCAGTTTGGTTAAGACCAGGTTCAGGTCCCAGGTCAGGGCCAGGCGGCGTACTTGGGGGTACAAGCGCTCCAAGCCCTTGAGGAACCTTGAAACAATAGGGTGTGAAAACACGGAACGGCCCCCTTCCCCTGGGTGGAAGGTAGAGATGGCTGCCAGGTGTACCCTCAGCGATGATACTGCTAGGCCCTGCTGTTTGAGAGACCAGAGGTAGTCCAAAATAGAGGGGGTCGAGACCTCAGCGGGAGTAAGATTATGTGTTTCGCATCAGCAGGAGAAACGCTTCCACTTCGCCAGATACGTTGACCGGGTGGAAGGTTTTCTGCTACCCAGGAGAACTTGGTGTACTGGCGCAGAGCAACGCAACTCTGACTGATTTAGCCACACAGCAGCCACGCCGTGAGGTGTAGGGCCTGCAGATCCGGGTGGCGAAGTCTGCCGTGGTTCTGAGTGATGAGGTCTGGGTGGAGTGGCAGGGCAATTGGGTTGGCTATCGAGAGGTCGAGCAGTGTGGTGAACCAATGCTGCCTGGGCCACGCTGGAGCTATCATGATAAGGTATGCTCTGTCCCTGCGGAGTTTTAGCAGGACCCTGTGAATCAGCGGGAATGGCGGGAAGGCATAAAGGAGCTGGCCCTTCCACGGCATCAGGAAAGCCTGAAAGCGCGGCTGTGGCAAGCAGGCTCTGGCTAGATTGGAGTCCAGGATAGCTCCTATGAATTCCAGCCTCTCCGTGGGAACCAGAGTGGATTTTCCCACATTGATCATCAGGCCTAAGCGGGCGAATAGGTCCTTGACAATGCCCAGATGCTGAGTAACTCGCGTCTCAGAGGGCCCTCGGATGAGCCAATCATCCAGATACGGAAACACGTATATCCGATGTCGGCGGAGGTAAGCGGCGACTACGGCCATACACTTCATAAAGACCCTTGGGGCTGTAGAAAGGCCAAATGGCAGGACCGTAAACTGGAAGTGCTGACGGTTGGCTACGAAGCGAAGAAATCTCCTGTGCGGAGGAAAAATGGCGATGTGAAAGTACGTGTCCTTCATATCGAGGGCGGCGTACCAGTCTCCAGGATATAAGGATGGGATAATGGTCCCCAGGGATACCATGCGGAACTTCAACTTTACCATAAACTGGTTGAGTCCTCGCGGGTCTAGAATAGGTCTGAGACCTCCCTTCGACTTGGGGATTAGGAAATAATGGGAGTAAAACCCCTTGCGGGATACTGAACGACGCCGTGAGTGCGACCGGTACCGATGAGGAGAACGGTGCCAGGACTGCGAGCGGCGTCGGGAGCGGGAGCGCCAGCGGGACCGTGATCGGGAACGGTGCCGCTCTGGTGTGCCAGCAGAGGATGGTCGTATCAAGGCAGGCTTGCCGATCGACTGGATTACCCGCACCGGCGGTGCCGGGGGATGAGGCAGCGTCGACTCTGTCATGGCAATCAAATCGCGCACTGTTGAGATTGTCTCCGGTGTGGATGGAATCGTAAGCTTGGTACCTTGCCTCATATACATGGCCTGCCAAGGGCTTTCCCTGCACAAGCGGCGGAACAAATTTGGGAACCACTGACATAAGCTCATGCTTAACTTTAAGTAGGTACTTAACTTTTAGCATGTGCTTAAGTCCCAGGGAAATCAATGTACTTACGTTTTTTCCTGATTCATTGCCATGGTTTCTTGAGTTGCTGTACCAATAAAGTAAAATAACTGGTCCATATATTTTATTTTTATTACGTGGTACTTGGATATAACATTAAACAGAAGACTCTTCTGCCTTTCTCAGGTAGTTGTTCGGGGGAATTTAAAGATGACACAACCCTTTTCAGCAAAGTGTGCGGGATAATACCTGCATTGTGGCCAACCCTCTTGCTCTCAACAAAACAGGTTTTAGTATGCTTTAGAATTTCTGTGAATTATATTATTACATGGAGAGCATTGTCTTATTTACTTTTCAAAGCTACCCATAGCTTCATGTAATGCCCCTTATGAGTTATTTTAAATTATGATTTTTCTCCTCCCAATCCCTAGGCTTTCACATTTGTAACATCCTGTATGGAGCTCTCATAGACTCATAGACTTTAAGGTCAGAAGGGACCATTATGATCATCTAGTCTGACCTCCTGCACAATGCAGGCCACAGAATCTCACCCACCCACTCCTGTAACAAACCCCTAACCTATGTCTGAGTTATTGAAGTCCTCAAATTGTGGTTTGAAGACCTCAAGCTGCAGAGAATCCTCCAGCAAGTGACCTGTGCCCCATGCTGCAGAGGAAGGCGAAAAACCTCCAGGGCCTCTGCCAATCTGCCCTGGAGGAAAATTCCTTCCCGACCCCAAATATGGCAATCAGTTAAACCCTCTCCATATTCCTGTCTAGAATGCTGGAACACCAGAAATAGAAAAAGACTTTTAGGGATCATTTCTTTTTCTGCAAGGAACCAATGCAGGTTGGGAAAGTTTGGAAGATCACTTTTGGGTAAACCACTGGCAAATCTGGACTGTTCAGTATTACAGTTAGTTTTTTACATTAACATAGCAAATTAATTAGAACTTCTCTGTAACCTGGGACACAAGAGTACATCTGTGCACTGTCCCCTATTTTAAATTACCCCACCATCAAAGCCATCTTCATAGTCAACATCCTCTCAGCTGAGGGCTACCACAAAAGACACACTCTTTTGCTGGTCAAAGGGATTATGGTTGAACAAAGTTAGCATGATATCAAATCACAAACATTGTCCCAGATTCATTGTAGGGTCCATGTTGGCTTCTCTTGCTGTATGTCTTGGCAGAGGCCTCTCTCATTAGAAGGTCTGTAGAGAGATCAGAAAAGGGCCGGTCTGATCCCAAAATGTCGGGCACTGGTTGAGTAGGGGGCAGGGCTATGGTGGTTGTGGAATGTGCTTTTTCAGCACCTCTCCAATCTGCCTCCCTAAAGTAGGCTCCTGTTTAGATCCAGACGCAATTTAAAGATATCTTCCCCAAGCTGAAATTCAGAGAATGAGCAGGGCAGTGGCAATACCACCTACCCTCTCTTGGAACAAGTACTCCCTGGAGCACAGGAGACCAAGCAAACAATGCAGGTGTAATTTACATCTCCCTGCACCAACTTGGATGGATCTAAATCCATATGAGATTAATTTTCAATGAATTGTATCAATTTCAGCTAAAACCCTAAAATTTAAAAGATCAACCTGAAGCATGCAAAAATCATAACAGGGCCAGAAAATAATGAGATTTTTAAAGTACCGGTAATAAATTTGGGGTTCTTTTTATTTGCCTTCTGGGTTTTGAGAAGTGGCCTGCTGGACACAGCTCTGCTTGGTCTGATGCGGAGCCTAGTGCCAAGAGCTCCATTACATCCCTTCAGCTCGTGTCTTTTGTTTTCTGCTTTAGGAATGTGCAACTGCATTGCTCACTCTGCCACAAAAACTAGCAGTCAACTGGAACGCCCAGCAGGGAGAAATAGGATGATGAGAACCAAAATGTCCAATTGGGCCTAATTTTTCTCATTCCTTCTCTCCAAGGCTTGTCTACACTAAAATGAATTAATCTCGACTAGCTAAAATTACTGTGCCTTTGTCTGCACTGGAATGTTCAATTATATTAAAACCCAATTGTTAACTCAGGTATAGACTAGTCCTACAGCACTGGTATGTAGGTTTGGCCACAGCTAATCAACACACCCACTGGTGGCTGGAGAACAAATAAAATAGCAAGTCCTAAGCAATGTGTGCCAAGTGTCTATCATGCAGCTCCACACACACTCGAAAGGAACACCTACAAAACTCAGGAGATGGTGCTCTAGGAGTGAAAATCCACAAGTACTACGACTACCTTGAGTTCATAAGCAGTCACTTCTGAGTATTCTGAGTAAAGCTGTTTTGAAAGGACCCCTAGTATATTAATGTTTTTGTTTGTTGAGTATCACTCTTAGAATCAGGTTTCTAGTGTGAAAACACTCACATTTATGAATTCAAAATTCACTTGCCACAAATATTCTCCATTATTTGCTTAAAATTTCTGTGTCAAGCAACATTAGGCTCCCACATAGGCTTTAACTCAACCATCCTGGGAGATTGTGTGAAAAGTACAAACTGCCTTGTCTGCACTAGGATTTTATCTTGAGTTAGCTAACTTACTCGAGTAGATTTCTCACCTTTTTCCTGCTGAAGACAAGGGCAGTGAAGGCAGCTTGGAAATACAGCACAACTAACCCTAAGGGGTTTTCCCTGACCCTTTGCTGAGCTGAGAAGAGCTTGTGAGAAAAACATCCTATATAAGGAGAGAACTAAAAAGTGTGGGAAGAGAGACTGAGGGAAAGAGGAGAGAGCTTAGAGATGAAAAGAGAGACAAGGGGTGGGGGGAATAAGGACAGGAACAGAGACAAAAGGGAGTGGAGAGAAAAGGAGGAGGGAGAGGGGAAGTGACAAAGGAAAAAACAAAGAAGAGCCCTCAGAGATAGAGAGAACAGGAGGAGAGAAGAGAGACAGGGAGGGGTAAAGGGGTGAAGGCTTTGGAGGGAGGTCAGAGAGAGGAGAGGCAGAGGGAAGGGGAGAGGGAGATTGGCAGAGAGGCGGGGAATGTACTGGTACTATTTTTCATATCCTTTAGCCTGTAAAGTGAGGTGTCTTAGGCCTTGTCTGCACTACCAAGTCTTGTCAACAAAGGTGACGTCGACATTCAAAAATTGGCATAGTGAAAATCGGAATGTCATGTTCCCACTCACTCCCTCTGTTGGCACTATCATCGACAGTGTGAGCAATGCACTGTGGGTACCTATCCCACAGTCCAGCTTGACACCTTCTGTCGCTAGGTGTTGTGGGAAGGTGGAGCAGATCACGGCACATCTTGGGACTGGGCTCAATGTCCCGTGATGCATTGCTTTCTGTCCCAGCACTCCATGGGCTTCTGGCTTTCTTCCACAGCATTTTTCAACAGCCCTTCTTTGCTGTGCACCCCGGCATCTTTGTGAGAAGGGATGGATCCCTCACTACTCTCCTATGCTCTCTTAACTGTCATGAATACATCGTGGATGGCAGTGCAATTAATCATGAAGTTCCTAACTGAAGAAGACTCCTAGGTGCCTGACATGCTATGTGATACGGATAGGAGCAACTTTTGCTTTTGGCATTCACAGAATAGCTGCATAGGGTAGACCATCGCTTTTGGGTTCAGGAAACAAGCACTGAATGGTGGGATCGTATTGTCATGCAGGTCTGGGATGATGAGCAGTGGCTACAGAACTTTCATATGCAGAAAGCCACCTTCCTGGAACTGTGTCCGGAGCTTGCCCCAGCACTATGGTGCAAGAACACCAGAATGGGAGCTGCCCTATCGGTAGAGAAGTGTGTGGCAATCGCTGTGTGGAAGCTGGTGACTCCAGTCGGTCACAAATCAATTTGGAGTGGGGAAGTCGATCGTTGGGACTGTGTTAATGCAAGTGTGCAGGGCAATGAATAGCATCCTGCTACGAAAGACCGTGGCTCTGGGAAATGTGCATGAAATAGTGAATGGGTTTGCAGAATTGGGTTTCCCTAACTGTGGAGGGGCGATAGATGGCACACATATTTCAATTTTGGCACCAGACCACCTTGTGATGGAGCACATCAATAGGAAGGGGTACTTCTCCATGGTGTTGCAGGCGCTTGTGGATACGGGGGGAGTTTCATTGACATCAACGTGTGGTGGTCTAAAAAGGTGCATGACGCACGCATGTTCAGGAACACTGGCTTGTACAGAAAGCTACAAGCGAGGACTTTCTTTCCAAACCAGAAGATTACAGTGGGGGATGTTGAAATGCCCATAGTGATCCTGGGAGACCTGGCGTAACCCTTACAGCCGTGGCTCATGAAACCTTACATGGGACACCTGGACAGCAGTAGGGAGTGGTTCAACAACAGGCTGAATAGGTGCTGGATGACAGTTGAATGTGCCTTTGGCAGATTAAAGGTGCGCTGGGGATACCTGTATGGCAGGTTAGACCTCAATGAGGATAATATTCCCATGGTCAAAATCGAGTGCTATACATTGCATAATCTCTGTGAAGCTAAGGGTGAAAAGTTTGCTCAGGAGTGGAGTGTTGAGGCAGATGGCTTGGCTGCTGATTTTGAGCAGCCAGATACCAGGGCTATCAGAGAAGCCCTGAGGGAGGTAATTTGAATCAGGGAGGCTTTGAGGCAACACTTTGAAAATGAGAACCAGTAATGTGTATCTCTATGATTGGTACTGCAATGTTACATTACATGTAGTTTTCCTAGGAAGTGATGGTGACATTTGGGGCCTTACATTCCAGTAAGAAAATCATTTAAACTGCCTGTGTATGTATTGGTAGTGCCTGATATTTCAATTTGTAGGAACCAAATAAAGATGAGTTACCATTCAAAAACTTAGCTTTTATTGCACAAGAAACAGCACACACACACACACACACACACATAAACTCACAAAGATGCTTGGAGGGAAAGGAGGAACCAGGGAAGGGCAGACTTTCACAGCTCTGTGTAGATACAGCTGTCATTTTGAAAGTTGTCTGAGAGGGCGGAGTGAAGGGGAAACCGAGAAGCCGCAGAAAGCGGAAAGGACTATGCGGGTGGAGTTTGGGTTGGGGGATAGAAAAGAGTTCTGAATGTGCTGCAGGGGAGAGCTCTGCTCAGTCTGCAAAATTATTAAGGACTTCAGCATCTGCGTTTGCTCTTCCATGACTTTAATCATCCGCTCAGTTGCATCCTTAACAAACTCCTGATTCTCTTTTCTGTCCTGCTGTTTGGCTTCCCAGCACTCCTTCTGTTCCCTTTTCTCTGCATTGGAGCAGTGCAGTACCTCCCGAAGCATGTCTTCTTTGCTGCATCTTGGGCACTCTCTAATCTGGCAGACATGCCTGGCCGGGGTGTGTGGGATGTTCCTGAAGACCACATCTGCCGAAGCACAAGGGACAATGCACAGAAGTGGGATTGTTAAATTCACGCACAGCATTGAAACATTTCAGTTAAATACACCTTTTGCAACATAACAATAATTTTCTCACTGACCCTTGGCAGTAACACATCTCTGCGAACAGCCAAAACATGGTGAGTGTTGGCTGAGGAGGGGGTGCTCTACATGGGGAAAAGAGCACACAGTCTGCAAGGGTCATGGTGCAGTTGACCAGGGAAAAATTCTAAAATTCTCCCGCACTTTTCCACATTCTAGCAGATATCTCACTGCTAAGGGTAAGCAGGGAAATGAGGGTATATCTGGTCCAAGTTTGTGGCTTCCGCCCTGCACCCTATGCTGCTCACCTATGTGCTGCTTTGGTCCCTGTACAAGTGATTGCTGAATGCAGCGGGAAAGTTTCCTACAATGGGGGAAGGAACAAAGCTGCTCTGCCATGGAACCTTCGGCAGAGGATTGACAAGTACCTCCAGGAAACTTTCCTAGAGATCTCTCTGGAGGATTCCCGTGAGATCTTGGTGTGCATCAACACCCTGTTCTGCTATACTGATTAGTACACAGAGAAATGTCCAGCTCACAGAAACACAGCCAGCCTTGTACATTTCTATACCCTGAACCCATACCGTCGCACTACACAAACCACAGCCACTTACAAGTGTCTCCTCTCCTGCTTCTTGCTCACCAGAGAGCAACTGCTTAGATTGGCTAGACAACTCTGGAGTGGAGAACAGTTCCTGGCTGCCTGCCCCACCGGGCGACCCCGCCAGGAACTCCACATCGTCGTCTAACTCCACCTCTTCATCAATAACTTCGTCCTCTGGGTTTGGTCCTCTTTTGGCCACCTCCAGGCCCACCGAAGTATCCACGGGGCTCTTGGCGGTGGAGGTGGCGTCGCCACCAAGGATAGAATCTGGCTCCTTATAGAGCCGGCAGGCCTTAGGTGAAGCACTGGAGTGACAGTTTGCCTCTCTTGCTTTATGGTACACCTGCCTCAGTTCCTTTATCTTTGCTCTGTCCTGCAGCGTGTTCCGATCATAGCCCTTTTTGCACAAGCCTAGAGAAATGTGCCCATAGGTATCCCAATTCCTACAACTGTGATTGCACAGTCTCCTCTCCTCAAATACTGATCAGATCCAACAACTCTGCAGTGGTCCAAGCAGGAGAGCGTTTGGTGCGATAACCCACCATGGTCACCTGGGAAGATGCGATGAGACCTCTCCATTCCGAGCCAGCAGGAAATGGAATTTTAAAAATTCCTGGGGCTTCTAAGGGGGAGGAAGGGATGATTGTTTACTTGGCTGCAGGGCAGTGGAGTTCAAACTGCTGACCAGAACGGTCACGATGGGCATTGTGGGAGACCTCCTGGAGACCAATTAAAGCGATGATGTCTACACTGGCACTTTGTTAAGAAAAATTTAGAGGAAAAAGTTGTATGTCTCTTATTGGGGTGGTTGTATTTTTTCACCAAACCTGGCCATTTTTCCTGACAAAAGTCACATCACAGTGTGTACGCATTCATTGTTTTGTCGACAAAAACTGCCTTTTGTCGACAAACCTTGATAGTGTAGACAAGACTTTAAAATCATGAGTCTAATATCAAAAGATTGAGATAGAAAATAAACTAGATACATTTTAGAGGCTTCTTACAAAAAATGTTCAAATAGCTTTCCCTACACAAAGATAGCCTTATTTTAAGGCCTGATATCTTATAATTCATCAGGGTTGCAGGTAAGTGCTATGTCCTACTGGAAAGGGGATATGTGTTATTAATAGGCCATATTTAGGCCTGGTGGGTTGTAACTAAGGTCCCAGTCCCGTGACTTTTTGTACATGTTTTAGCACAAGCACTGCAGTCCACCCACCAGTTAGAAGTTGTAGGGCTGGGACTTCAGACTGTTACAGCCATAACTTCCATGACAAACAGCATGACTTTCAGGGGGTTCCCATGAAAAGTCATAGTCTTTTTGATGCTAGCCAGCCTACTATTAAGACAGACTTCTCCAAATGTTTTTTCCAGATTTAACTGTATTTATTTATATGTAGGGTGATGGAGTGTGGGTTTTTGAATAGTCTTTCATTATTAAATTATTTTAAAATGGTTTAAAGCATTTTTATTGTAAAATAAAGATACAGTTCCCAGCTGCATTTAGGCCCTGAATGTGGATTTTAAGTCCTGCCTACATATCACAAGGGACAGCAGGAGAAGGAGTGAAGAAGGGCCACACTGGAGCATGAGCCACAATGCGGCAAGAACCTCCAGGAGTAATTCTAGTTGATTCAGACAGGCTTCCTAGAGTTTTTGAGTAGTGCATATTGCAGATGAAATTCAGCCACTCTTTCAGTAACTGCAGTGTGTGTATCCCCCTTCCCACAGCCTACCCAGCTAGCTCCATTGCCCATTGCGGAGGAATAGAGCCATGGTCTTTCCCTCACTAACATCACCCCACCTTCCCTCTTTCATGTACATAGCAGCCCTCGGATGGAATTGAGGACTTAAATATAGAGGTGAAAAATTATGTAGCACTTTAGCAATCTCTGAGCCAGCCAGCCTCTCTTCCGTTCTTATTTTAAAACACTGATAGTTTTTTATTTATAAGAATAACATTTTTTAGATGTAAGGAATAATTTTATGTGGTAAATGTTATTTAATAATAATGATATGCAATAACTATAACTGTCTTACTACTAAATTGTTATCTTGCATTTACAATATAGTTTATAGAGCACTTTTCATCACAAAGGACTTTATACTGTAGATGATATGTACAGAAATTATTTCCTCCAGTACTGAAATACAGCCAGCTCTGGAGTGGAAATGCATTCACCCAGTTAGTATGGGAAACGCCACACAAAGGTGTTTTAATGGGGAAGTGAAGAACAACTTATTCATTTGAAACAAAGACCAAATTACGGAACAATTTAATTAGCTGTGCTGGAAGTTTTCCATGGTGTTATGGCTAAAATTTCTTGCAAAAAGTGCTATGGAATTTGTAATGGCCACAAGTGGTCAGGATCTTGGTGTTACCTTTCGTGCAAAATACATTTGCACAGTGCCCCTTGCCACCACACTGACTAAGAAGGCAGCATGCCACTTACTGAGAAATCATAAGTAATTTTCCAGCATTTAGTTTCCTATCTAAATACTAACAAGGCCAAGCCCTGCTTATGAGTTGAGACTTGATAAAATTGTAGCCTGAAGTACAGTAGCAGTATGATTGCAGTAATAACTCAGTTACTACCAGCCATTACTATACTTACTTTTAATTTAAACAAACTGTTGTAATTAGGCACTTCCCTCCTAACAGTGTTGTGAAAATTAATGAATGTTTATCCTGAACTTAGATCTTCAGATGGCAAGTGCTGGGTAAGTGCAATGTAAAAAAACCCAATCTTTTCTACACTGTAAAGTTCTACTAAAACACTGGGCACAACTATGTTTGGTAGGTACGTAGAAAGAGGTGATGCAGAATCATAGAGGCAGGACTTGGATGTGTGCTATTTCTCTTAGAGGGTTCAGCTTACTCCCTGTGCAGCTGGTTTGACCAGGGCTTAGATTCTGGCTTCTCTTTCCCATTTGGCACTCTGTGTGACTTCAAGGGCATAAGGAGGAAGTAGGCCCTGTGCACCCCTAAGTACAAAAACAGGAATTGTTTCCACGCATGTCTACATATGTGCGCACAAACTCTGCACTTGTGTATAAGCACGAAGCAGAATCTGGCACCCTATATATTGTTGGTAACTCTCCAAAACACACAGCTATATTTCCTCAGTGCTGATAACCCTCAGAATTTTATTGTGAGCTTATGATATTTGGTGTTTTTCTTAGAGCCCCAGCTGCTGGAATCATGTGATTATGACAAAATCTGCCTTTTGGTTTTTTTAAAAGGAAGTTTTAGTCCTGATGAACATAGAGAAAAGCTTGAAGATGTGAACCCTAAACCAGCAGCTTTGTTCTAAATATTATAGGAGGTGGCAACTGCAGAACAAATCCTCTCCCCATGGATCTTGCTGTGCACTGTCCTGTTTGTAGGCGTGTTGAAGGGTTTTCAGTCAATGGTGCCCCATTTTCAACCTGGTTCTGTCAGGCGTTTTGCTGTGGCTGCAGATGCCTGGTGGTTGGCCGAGGCTTTTAACCCTGGCTCCTGAAGCTGGGTGACATGTTTTTAATGTTGAAATTTCTATGAAATTCCAGAATTAAAAATTCCCAAAAAGAAAACAACCAGGATTTATTTTGACCGACGGGGCGGTGGCACATGTCCCGGGGGCTGCTGCTGTTGGTGGTTGTTAGAAACGGGGCCAAACTTGTAACAATTGTTTTTTAACTTCGAAGCTGCCAGACGGGAACGAACGGAGCAGGCGGGGGCGGGCACCGAAGAAGAGGGAGGGGGGATTTGTTTATTGTTTTTTTGCTTCCCTCTTTCCCCCGGCAGGGGCAGGGGAGGAGGCGGGGCCAGGCAAAACACGGCGCCTGTCTCTTTAAAAGCGTCTCGAGCCCGGCGCCCCGGCGGCCGGCGAGGCTGATTAGCGGAGCCGCGCCGCCATTGGGTGCAGGTGGAGAGGGCGGGGCCGCGGTATCCCAGGGAGACGGGTGTGGGAGAAGCCGGAAGCGGCGGCGGCGGCGGCGGCGGCGCGCGGGGAGAGGCCAGGGCGGGGTCGCTGCGTCGGTGCGGGCGCGCGGCGGGGGGCGCCTGGGTGTCGGGAGGCGCCTCGGGGCGCGCGGCGGGGCCATGGGCTGCTGCTTCGGCAAGAGGCGGAAAGAGGCGAAGGGGGGCGCGCAGGGCGGGGCGGGCCAGGACCCCCCGGCCGCGGACGAGGAGGCGAAGCCGCCGCAGTACAGCTGGGACCAGCGAGCCAAGGTACCGCCCCGCCCCATCCCCCTCCTCCCTGCAGCGGCCCCCAGGACGGGCCCCCGCCCCCTGGGGCAGAGCCTCCGCGGCAGCCCCCCCCCCCCAGCCTGGCGAGCTGGTCTCCCCTCCCGCTACCCCCAGCTCCCGCACCCTGGCGTGGCGGCGGCGGCGGCGGCTCAGGCGTTGCTCCCGTGGGGCTCTGCCCTAGCTATTCCCCCAGCCCCACCCCACCCCTCTTTTCTTTTCTTTTCTTTCCCCTCCGGTGGGTTGGGTTTTGTTTTTGATTTGGTGGAGGCGCCGCTGCTGACCCCTGGGCACTCTAGAAAGCTAAATTATATCCCCATCCCCTCCAAATTGCACCCTCAGGTTACAGCTAACAAATACCCTGGGCAGTAGTGTTGCTTGATTTGTTTTTCTTTAATAAAAAAAAATTCTCTGTGCAGTCTCGGGGTGGGGGCCGGTTTCCCATCCCGGGCAGATAGTATTAAATTCTATTTTCCAGTTCCGTTTCTTGTTTTTATACTTGCCACGAAGTGGTAGCATACCCTGGATCTAGGAGACCTGATCTCTAGCATTTCACCAGAGGGTGAGAAATGAATTTCAGAGTTGAGGACCTCCCGTGGAGAATGCCCTGCCAGCAACCCATAGAAACAGGAAGCTTTGTCGGTTGAGTAGCTTTACTAATTGCAAATTAGGTGGTGTCACTTATGGAAAGATTCAGTCTTATGTAGCAATGTCCCAGCCTGCTAAATTCTTATAAATTAAAAGTTTAAAACCAACCCATTTGTTTTAGGGTGGAATGTAACAGGCAACTGGGGAAAACTATCCCTCTTTGCAAGGCACTGCTTACTAGCTGGGTAGCCACATTCTGCCAGCCTTCAATGTAAAGTGTAATCCATGTAAAACATGTTATAGTAGAATGAGGCTGTTTTTTCTCTCTCCTATTTCATTCCTAGTTTGCTCCTTTTTTGGCACTAAGTTAGATGGTGACTGTGAACTACATGTGAAGTAGTGGCAGACAGAGCAGAACTGAGTTTGTACTTTTTATTTCTATTAATCCCTTGGCTTTCTAAGCATAATTAAAAGGGGGTGGATGTCCTGGGGCACTCCAGACACAAGTTAGAAAAACAAGTACAATTCAACAGCAGCTACAGAACCAAACAGCCTTCTTGACTTAAGTGCCTCTTTACCCATGCACAGGTAAACTTCATCAGGCCCTAGCTATTATGATGTGTCAAGGATGTGTGGAGTGCTTTTTTAAAACTTGCATGTTATAGTCTCTTAGGCAGTATTTTATATTCCTGAAACTTCTTCCTTTTATTTGCTGGAAGTTGTTTTGGAGGCTGAGAGGAGTTCAGCTCATAAAGTGGCAGGATCTTTGCTAAGGATTCTCCTTCAACTGGTTGAGAGGCCATTGAGAGAGAGGCTGTGATGTTGCACTCTATCTGATTTTATGAAAATATGCTAATATGCTTCATGCAAAAGGTCTTTTGTAAGGTATTAGAAAATTTATAATCTGAGTGTGTTCATCCTATTTGTATGAATGTATCATTCTTGTATCTGAAACTAGAAATCTGAAATATAACTGAGGGCCTATTGTAATTATGCAAAGTGTGGGCCATTAGTGGTGGTTTGGAATCTTGAGGGCTCCCATTAACCAGGACAATTGTTTGTAGATGGCTCTGTTTTACTTGCCAGCACACATGTATACAGGAAGACTTACAAGTGGGTAATGAAGTCTTACAGTAACATGTGATCATGTCACCTGAACTGGAATCTGTCTTTAACCTGCTGCTTTTCCATTTAGAGGGGCACACCCACAGAGATAAGATTCCTGCCTTGTGCCAAAGCTATATAATGGGGTGGAGCAGAACAAAGGGGGCTGCAGTCATGAGAAATGCCCTAGCTACCACTTGGGCTGGAACAAGGGCTTTACAGGGGAAAGGATTGGGCCCAGACTAGGAAGGCATCCAGTCTGGGAAGGAAACATATTGAAACATCTCTGAGGGTGAGATTTTATCTGTATTCAGTTTCTTACTGTATTAGACATAGACTTGTGTATTCTATTCTATTTTATTTTGCTTGGTAATTCACTTTGTTCTGTCTGCTACTACTTGGAACCACTTACATCCTACTTTCTGTATTTAATAAAATAACTTTTTACTTATTATTTAACCCCAAGTATGTATTAATATGGGGGACGGGGGAACAAACAGCTGTGCACCTCTATCAGTGTTATAGAGGGCAAACAACTTGAGTTTACCCTGTATAAGCTTTATACAAGGTAAAATGGATTTATTTGGGGTTTGGACCCCACTGGCAATTGGGCATCTGAGTGTTAAAGACAGGAACACTTCTTAAGTTGCTTTCAGTTGAGTCTGCAGCTTTGGGGCATATGGTTCAGATCTTGGGTCTGTGTTGGAACAGACTGGCGTGTCTGGCTCAACAAGACAGGGTGCTGGAGTCCCAAGATGTAGGGAAAGGAAGGGCAGAAGTAGTCTTGGCACATCAGCTGGCAGGGTTTCCGTGATCCAACCCATCACAGAGGTCCCTAAACAAAAAAGAATTTGAATAAAAATCCTTCTCCTTTTCACTCGCCGCTTCATGTTTCACTTCCTTGGTACTTCTCCAGTTCTCCATAGACTTTCTTGAAAAAAATAGAGCATACTAGAATTTCAGTTTCAGTGTGTGAAAACCAAACTGAGACCACGTTTACAAGCCATAAAGCAGGGGTAGGCAACCTGAAGGCGGCATGCTAAAGGCGGCATGTGAGTGCCACTGAAAATCAGCTCGCATTACCTGGGTCCTTCCTGGCCACTGGTCCGGAGGGCTCGCATTTTATTTAATGTTAAATGAAGCTTCTTAAACATTTTAAAAACCTTATTTACTTTACATACAACAATAGTTTAGTTATATGTTATAGACTTACAGAAAGAGACCTTCTAAAAACGTTAAAATGTATTACTGGCATGCAAAACCTTAAATTAGAGTGAATGAATGAAGACTCGGCACACCACTTCCGAAAGGTTGCCGACCCCTGCCATAAAGGGAGAAACAGTTTAAACTTATTTTTTGCAGGCTTGTATTCTTATTTAAACATGGCCAGATGCCCTGGTGTGACACCTAAAGCTCTCTAGTGGATTAAGCTAAAATATGGGGTTAAGTCTGTACAAAGATTGTAGGGTAAGGACCAAGGAGGCTGCTTCATGTCAGACGTGATACTTTGATTTCCTAGACCTAGGGAATACTTAGGGCACATCTTGCCTAATACAGTGCTTGCAAAGGGAGGAGGCAGACCATGTTACTTGTATAGCTGTTACTCTCTTGCCACTGTGTTAACGTTATCAGTTACTGGGTTTTTTTTAAACATAGTCAGACTGGTTCTTCTCTTTTACAATGAGATTATTACAGAAGCCTCCCAAACACTAATTTCATTAAAGTTAAAGCAGTTAAATTAGTAAACTACATTTTTGTGAACCTGTCCTATCCAGCCACAGGGATAAGTTGAATATAAAATGATAGCTACAGTTACTTCCTAACCCAGAGGAAGGAGGAAAGGCAAAACAAGTCATTAGGGGAAAACTGACACTTTTCTCTCCTCCCCATCCCCCTTCAGTGTTTAGGTGAGCTGCTTTTGCAGGAGGTGAATGTATTAACAGCACATTAGGAGCAGTCAGTGTCTCAGACATTAGAGTAGACTACATTTGAGGTTAACTTTCCTAATAGATTATACAAAGGCTTAAACAATTCTATGTATGAAAGAGAATCTCATACTTAAATATTAAGTTGTTGCACATAGTGTCTGTAGCCAGTTGTGCAAAGGCTTCCTCTTTCCAAACATCATGTGTAATGATTCCTGGCTTTTGAGTTCAGCAGACCATACTGAAAACAGGGTTAAATATCTAATTTTTGAATGTCTCAAGAAAAGATGTATAGAAACTGTTTCAAACATTCATCACCCTTTCCTCTTTATCTTTTTGTGTTGGCTGCCCAGTGTACTCAATGCTACTGTTTTTGTGTTGTGTTGAAGTTTGAGAAATAGTAGTAAATGACTATGGAAAAAAATAGTTTGACATTTAGGGTACCAACATGCATGAAGTGGAATTGACAAGCTTTAAAGGGGCCCAAACTCAAAATGTAAGTTCCTTTTTAAAAAAAAGTAGCTTTAGATACTGTCCCTAGGTTTTCTGTCATTATGCTGTCTTTAATGTTGTCCTCTCCCTCATTGCTGGGTGAAAGGACGAAACAAATATGAAAACTGACTGTATGAACTGTTGTCAAATGCACAGAGTAAAGCAGAACATGTACAAGATACCTAGGTCTATTTTGTGCAAAAGCACACATGAAAATACATAGCAACAAAACCCCCAAAACCTCAGCTTTATAAATAGTTTCACTAGGTGTCTTCTGGCATTCATTTTTGGTCACTTTTAATAGTGTGGGTTGTTAACACACTGCTTTGGGTGGGAAAATTCACATTTACTGGATACTGTTTCTAACTTCAGTCTGTTAGGTCAGTAAGACCACTTTTATTGTAGGTAATGCTGTCTGTCCGCTATAGGAGTTGCCAGTTATTTTAAAGAAAAAAATTTATACGTCTAAAAATGTGTAGAAATATCTACGCATGTGTACCTGAATCTTTCTGCTTAGACTTTAGTTGCCTTCCTGTGAACTAAGAGTTGAATAGAGCTTTCTGTTTTCAAAAACTGACATCACAAGGCTCAAATACTGTAAAAGCCATTTTTACTGCGTTCTAGACAGTGCTGTAGATACAGAATCTAGCCACAGTGACTGAAGTGTGAAAATTGAAGGTTGATTTTTTTCCCTTCTGTCACTGTAAGTTGTATGGTTTTGTTTAGTGTAATGTTTTCAGATCTTAAAAATGAGATTTTTCCGATATTTTTCTTAGTGTAGGGCTGAGCTAAAGTCAATAGCCGCACTGTCAGATTTACTTTTTTTTTCATAATCAGCATTGCAGTAATGACAACTCAGTAAAACAGATTGCACTTCAGTTCTAAATCCCTAGTTTGTCATCTTAATGTTACCAAATATTGTTTCTGTATAACAATTTCTTGTGCATTGACTCTGTATAGAAACTTGGGGGACAATGTCAGACAGAAATCTAGTCAGTTTGGGGGAAAAAAAAACCCCAAACTGACGGTACTACCCTCTTTTTCTGGATCCTCCTGCTAACATTTGTAGTTTTACATCCATGCTTTCCTAATGCTTAAAAATGTATTTTCTCTCATTTGGTGAGAAGGCCACACAGAAAACAAACTAGAAAAACCAAAAATGTTTTCTGATATTTCAGTTATAAAGAATCTTAGGTTTTACTTATAACAATTAATACTCAAAAAGCATGCTAAATTTCAGTGACCCTTTAAAAGTCTGTATTAGCATCAGATGAAGAAGAGAGATTTGATGATCCTGAGTCAAGCTATTGCTTATAGATACTTTTTTGCCATGCCTGCAAAGCAGTCACTACAGAGATGACAGTTTAAGACAAATATAAAAAAACTCAGCATGTTTTGTATTAGTTAGAGGATGATTGACTACTTCTGAAATATAGCAGGTTGTTGGTTTGGGCAGAAGATGGTACTGGAACTTGGTGGGGCGAGAAGATGATACAAGAACGTAATTGTATAATGGTTAGGTGGTAACAGCATGTGGACATAGCTGTTAAAAGCTTCTGCATTGTGTAGTGCTGTATTCAACCAGTTTGCTTTTATCAAGATTCAAACAACGTAAGTTTTTTTTTTTTTTAAATGTGTATGTTGCAGGATAACCAATGTGTTTATGGAGAGATTTAGTATCTCCATATTTAGTATTACATTACATTACATCAAACCATACTTTAAATACCTTGTGGTAGATGTGAAAACACATTCTGATCAGAACCAAAATTACTACATCCTTTATGGTGGTAAGGACTTAACTTTCAGTTAAGTATAAGACATACCTAAATGGTTTTTAAAAAAAAAAAAAGAGAGAGAAATTGTAGTTTGTCTCATGTTAAATGGCATCCAGGTTCCTGGTCTTAACCAACTGACTGAGCCCATTGCTGAAGTTTCAGCACTGTTGGCACAGCACAAAGACCGCTGGATCTCTCCAGGTCTACCTAATCTGATGCCAGAGTTCTGGCATTGTTGACTCTAGTGGTTCAGTGACCTCTAAGTGGTACCAAGGTCCCTGCATTCATCTAGATCAACAGAGTCCAGTGCCTAGTATTTGTCATTAAAGTGGCCTGCAGCACACTATGTTGAGTATTAATGTCCCCATATCAGTGTGGGTCATCTTTATCTGGGTACCAGGATTTTAATACCTTTGACTATTGTATGCACTTGCTTGAAGTGGTCTAAGTGAAGTGGCATTCGGTCTCCAGGCCTCTGACAATCTGGTGCTGAGAATCCAGCACAACTGTTTGTCGTGGGCCACTTGCTTGAAGTGGTTGGTGCACAGATGTCTCTAGTTTCCCCTAGTGTCAAAAATCCAGCATCAGTGACTGGTGAACCACTAGTTAGAGGTTTTGTACTCAAGTGACAGTGGGATCATAGGATCCATCTGAGTCAACATAGCTAGCTGCCAAAGATGCAACAGCAATAACTTGGGTAAACCATTTGTCAAAGTGGCTCACTACTACTAGACACACATATCCAGGTCTTTGGGTTTGCGGATAGTCAACAGCACTGAATCCAGCTGACAGTCTCTGAAATGTCACTTAGTAAAGTGGTGTTATCCCCATCATGACTGTCACCAAGTTCCCTGACTTGCAAACACTCAGGTGCTGAAGTGCCAGCTCCCTTGATTTTGTGGAACTATCAACTCTGGGCTTAGCAGTCGAATGCTAAGAATTTAGCACTGCGGGATCAGGAAAATTGCATGCTGCGAATCTGTCTGGCATAAGTGGCTGATAGCCCTGGGGACTATCTAGATTGAGTCAGGTGCTGAGAACCTGGCACTGCTGATTGCTGTTCTTATGGGTGGCACCAGAGTCACCTGGTCTGCTGGGGACTGAGTTGGCACTTAAAAACTGGGTTTTCTGTCCCAGAGTGTTTTTGGTATCAGATGCTTAACCTCTGAGTAGTGTTTACATGAGACCATGTCAACAATAGCTTTCGCCCAGAACCTGCAGGGATAATTGGCTGAGGCTCTAGGGCAGAGGTGGGCAAACTACGTCCTGCAGGCCACATCTGGCCCATGGGACCCTCCTGCCCAGCCCCTGAGCTCCTGGCCCAGGAGGCTAGCCCGGCCCCTCCCCTGCTGTTTCTGCCCCCAGCCTCAGCTCACTCTGCTGCCAGTGTAGCGCTCTGGGTGGCGAGGCTGTGAGCTCTTGCCGGGCAGCGCAGCTGCAGAGCTACGGCCTGACTCAGTGCTCTGTGCTGTGTGGTGGCATGGCTGGCTCCAGCTGGGCGGCACGGCTGGCTGACCTGGTGCTCTGGGTGGCGGGGCTGTAATGCCAACAGCCACCGGCACTCCAGGCAGCGTGGTAAGGAGTCAGGGGAGTTTGGGGTGGTGGTTGGGGCAGGGGTGTGGATAGGGGGTGGGGTGGGGAACAGAGTTGTTGAATGGGGGCAGGTGTCCCGGGGGGCAGTCAGGAAGGAGGAGAGGGGGTTGGATGGGGGGACAGGGGTTCTAAGGGCAGTCAAGGAGAAGGGGTGGTTGGATGGGGCAGGGGTCCTGGGGGGGCAGTCAGAAAGGAGAGGAGGGGTTGGATGGGGCAGCAGGGGGCAGTCAAGGGTGGTGGTGGTCAGGGGACAGGGAGGTGTGGATGGGGCAGGAGTCCTGGGGGACCATCAGGGGGCAAGAAGTAGGGGGGGGGTTGGATAGGGGGCAGGGGCTGGGCCATGCCTGGTCGTTTGGGGAGGCACAGCCTCCCGTAACCGGCCCTCCATACAATTTCAGAAACCTGAGGTGGCCCTCAGGCCAGAAAGTTTGTCCGCTCCTGCTCTAGGGCCTAGACATTCCTTTTGTGGGAGGTCCTCCAGATGAAATCAGTAGAACACTTTCTAGTTCCTGGCCAGAATTATGAGGCGTACCCAGAACTGCTGCCTTAGGCTCCCAGAACCCCTCAACGGGATTCCCTAACCGAAGTGTCCTTGAGTGCTGAAACATCCCCAGCACTGAAATCTTGAAAACCATTCCCAGACTCAAATTGAAGTTCTTTCTCGGATCTGCTCCAATATCATCTACAGAGGCTGGATTTGCATGCTTCTATTTATGTGCAATCTACTAAAATTGACATCCCCCAAGCTTCCTGGGAGCAACTCCTTTCAAAATAAAAACATTAGCAGTCACTGTTGGGACTACACTTCCTTGATATTGGAAGCCTCTGTTGCAACTTGGTTGGGCCTTCTGGTGTCACATCTCTGATGGTTCAGTCCTGGAGCCTGTTCTTCTGCAGTGCCAGGAAGATATAGGACTTTCTTCCTTCATCTTTCTGTAGCAGCTAATCTGTTTCTAGTGCAGATGCCTCAGAAGTGTTTTCATGTTTTAAATTTACCTGACCCTGGACACTCAAGTAGCGACAATGCCCACTTAACTTGTAGATCTGATATTTTCAGATGAGATTAAGAACACCTATTCCTTGGTTCCACAGTACATTAAAATTGCTACATTGTTACTAAAATTTGTCCAGTGAGAAGAGGCAATTTGCCAATTAAAGTCCTGTTACTGGCCAACTGACTGTAAGTATCTATGGGATGCCATCCTTTAAGCTGGAAAGTTGGTACCTGACCTTCTCCTACTGTTGGGTCTGAGTGTATCCTTGTCTCTGTCTAGACTCTAGTCCACAGAGAGGTTCCATGACAGTGTAATTAGGTAATGCCTTTATCTATAAAACTAATTACAAAGATGTCACACTTTTGATGCTATTTACACCTGAACCACATAGTTTTCAGGTCACTGAAAACACTCATCAGGGAGTTCAGTTGTCACCTGCTTTACCATATATACCAGAGGAGGGCAAAGTACAGCCTGCAGGCCACATCCAGCCCACAGGACCATTCTGCCTGGCCCCTGAGCTCCTGCCCCCCCTCCCCCCCCCCACAGCCTCAGCTCACTGTGCTGCAGGCACAATGTTCTGGGCAGCGGGGCTGGAGAGCCCGGCCTGACCCGGTGCTCTGTGCTGCGTGGCTGGCTCCAGCCGGGTGGTGCAGCTGTAGCTTTGTCAGCCACTGGTGCCGCAGGCAACGCGGTAAGGGGGTTGGATAGAGGGCAGGGAGGTTTGGGGGTGGTCAGCGGCCAGAGGTGTGGATAGAGGTGGGGGTGGTCAGAGGGCAGGGAACAGGGGGGGTTGAATGGGGGCAGTCAGGAAGGAGAGGAAGGGTTGGATGGAGTGGTGGGGGGCAGTCAGGGGTGGGGGGTTCTGGTCGCAGTCAGGGAGTGGGGTGGGTGGAGCAGGGGGTGGGGGCACAGCCTCCCCTAACCGGCCCGCCATACAATTTCTGAAACCTGATGTGGCCCTCGAGCCAAAAAGTTTGCCCACCCCTGATGTATACTGTAATATTTCCAGGTGGAGAGACTGGGATCTTCACCTTGTTTTCCAGTTTTTTTAAGGTTTGTGGACTCTGTAGGAGATGAACACTAAACATCAGGGTTATTGATTTTTTTTTTGAGCTGTTTGTCTAGTCTGAGACTTTCCCCTGTGTCTAGGAAGATTCTTTGAACAGAGTTCTTGTATACAACAGCACAAATGTGTCTTCAGTTTTCTGTCTTACCTGTTCTGCAAGGGCAGAAAATCCTGACTAGGTGATTTTATTACCAAGGAGAGAGACTCATCAGTTCTCCTTCAGGGTCATACAAGTGTTGTTGGCATATTCCCTTTTCTTGGACTGGAATCAAGAATTCCTCCGTTCATTCTGCTTCCTTTATTTCAGGAGATCTGTTGGTACTGGAGCCAAGATATCTCCAGTAGTCCTAATCAGTCTTGTCTTCAGATGTCCTAGGTCTGATGTTAGCACCACTTTGCAGTTTACTGAGTCTGTGTCTTCAGGTTCTGGTAGGAGTATCCACTGGAGCTTGGATCTTCTCAGTTGACATCCTGACTTCTGGATTGCTGAGATGCTTTTCAATAGTTCTACTAGACTTCTGCAGAACACTCAAGCAAGAGCTTTTCAAAAAACAAATCTCCCTTACTTCTAATGTTGCTGTCTGCTACACGTTAAACATTAAGAACTGTGGAGTTCTACCAGGCTGCTTTGTGGCCTTAGCTTTCACCCTCATATTTGGGCACCTGTCCTTTCTTTATAATAGCCTAGTTCAAAGACACCATTTAATGTCAGTAGTTTGGGGTAGGAAGCCCATTCAATTCTGGCATCCTGGGTAAACAGGAGCCAGCCATGATCCATTGAGACTTGCAATGGTTACTAGTCCACAGTGATGCATCATGATGGGCTGAGTTGTAAAACTTGCTAGTTTGATGGGACAGGCAAAGAATAGGCATGCTGGCACAAGCTATTTTAGGAAAGTTCAGGTAGCTGTTCAAATCTTTGGTCATCCTGGGAACACTTACCATTTTGAAAAGTTGAGACCCTGGCTTTTTTGCTTTTGTACTTACTAATTTTTCACTTTTTTTTTCCTGGAAACTCTCAACATTAGGATTTTAACCAAACTCTAAAAACAGCTTCAAATATTGTTAAATCTAAAGGGCTTCTCAGTAACTGTGAAGGAGGGTGGAGGGGGAAACATAGCACGCCTTTTAAAATATCCTGTCTAGACACTGATAGGTAACATACATGAGAATTATTCAGCCACAAACTTGCTTGATAACTGAATTCTGACACATACTTCTCCCAGGGGTGTAGAAACTCTTGCTATGGAATTTTTAGCATACATGGTTAGGTAAAGAACCTTTGAGTAAAGAACTGCATGTAGACGCAGTGATTTCTTTGAGGAATCCATTGGTTGTAGGCTTGTCTGTCTTAATGTAGCAAACAGCAGGCTATCAAACTGAACTAGTTAAGCAACTGTAAGGAAGGTGTATTTAACCACTTAAGCACACAGCTCCCATAACAAATTGGTATTAAATCCCTAAGGCTCACTTCTAAGTTAAATCCTGTTTGCCCTACTGTCTGAATAGAGAGCTGCAAAGAAATTGAATTATGTATGAACTTCTGTACTGACTATCTCAATAGTAGCTGCATTCAGTGCAGAAGTTCTTAAAGGAACATTGACCTAAACTTTATTCTGAAAATGACTGACTTCATGCAATTACAAGTAACACTTAACTCTTCTGTTGTAGTCATCTTTAACAGGGGAAAAGATTTTTGCTTTCATTTGCCTCTTGCATTTGACAATACAGAAACTCAGTGTTTTTCCCTGTATTTCCTGGCTGTCAGATTCTTTTACTGAAAAGACCTTATGAATAACAGGGGTGCTGTTAACTCTTCCTAATTTTTAAAAATTAGGGAATCTTTAATAAAAAAAAAAAAGTACTGTAGCAGAAACTGAATTTTGGAAGTCAATTGAAATAAACCTCAAGTGGACAGTGTCTCTCTACCAATATTTTAACACTCTGCCCCCTTCCTTCTCAAAAAACACATACAAGATTTAGGGCATGTTTACAGTGGCAAAGTTACAGTGCCGGTCAGAAAGCTCAGAAGGAAAACCCGCTGTTGTGTGTGCACACTGACAGCTGCCTGCACAATAGTGTATTCACACTTGTGGCACTTGCAGCGTTATTCAGAGCGGTGCGCTCTGAGCAACTTTCCTACAGAGCACTTCTTTCTCTTTTGCCACTAAGACTTGTGGGAAGGCGGAGGGGGTCGCAGGACATCCTGGGTCCAGTCCCAATGCCCCGTGATGCATTGCTTCGCATCCCAGCAATCTCTGTACTTCTGTCTGCATTTGGTGACATCTTTCAACAGTTTGTGTACTGCATGCCCTGCCTCTTTTGGGCTGCAGGAGTGGATCCCAAACTTCTGATCAGTATGCTGCTCACTCTGACCAACACGTCACGAGTGGCAGTGGAATTATTCCTTAAACTACAAAGGCAAGAGGAGTGCAACATTGATCTTGCCACGCGTAGTAGCTAGGACACAAGATTGCTTGTGTCTTTCACGGAGGTGCTGACCACAGTGGAACTCCACTTTTGAGCTCAGGAAACAAGCATTGAGTGATGGGATCACATCGTGACGCATGTCTGGGATGATTAGCAGTGGCTGCACAACTTTCAGATGAGGAAAGTCGCAAGGACACGAGAATGAGAGCTGCCCTATCGCTGGAGAAGTGCATGGCAATCGCACCATGGAAGCTGGCTACTCCAGACTGCTACCGATCGGTCACTAACCAGTTCGGAGTGGTAAAGTCGACTGTTGGAGTCATGTTGCTGGAAGTGTGCAGGGCCATTAATCACATCCTGCTCCAAAAGACCGTGACTCTGGGCGATGTGCATGACATTGTGGATGGCTTTGCACAGATAGGCTTCCCTAACTGCGGAGGGGCAATAGATGGCATGCACATTCAATTCTGGCACCAAACCACCTAGCCACAGTACATTAATTGCAAGGGGTATTTCTCAATACTTCTCCAGGTGCTTGTGGATCACCATGGACGTTTCACTGATATTAATGCAGGCAGGTCTGGAAAGGTGCATGATGCGCACATCTTTTGGAACACTGGCCTGTTCAAAAAGCTGCAAGCAGGGACTTTCTTCTGGACCAGAAGATCACCAAAGGGGAAGACAAAATGCCCATTGATCTTAGGAGACCCCGCCTACCCCTTAATGCCGTGGCTTATGAAGCCATACACTGGACAACTTGACAGCAGCAAGGAGTGGTTCAACAGGCTGAGCAAGTGCAGAATGAGTGTGGATTTGGCTGTTTAAAAGCCCGCTGGCAGTATCTGTATGGGAAGCTGGACCTGGCTGATGACCATATTCCTGTGCTTATAGCCGCATGCTGTATGCTCCATAATATTTGTGAAGGGAAGGGTGAAAGCTTCACTCAGGGTTGGACCGCAGAGGCTCACCACATGGAGGCTGAGTTTGAACATCCAGAGACCAGGGCTATTAGAGGGGCACAGCGTGGGGCCATATGGATCAGGGATGCCTTGAGGCAACAATTTGAAGCTGAAAGCCACTAATATTTGTTGCTATTCTTGGGATTGCAATGCATGTAATGCTAGGAGGTGATTGGTGCACATGATGCAAGAAGGGGCTTTAACATAATTGTATGTTGCTTTGCAGTGCTCTCTTTGCTTTCACTTAATAGAATAAAGATTGCTTTCAAATCATCACAATTCTTTTATTAAAAAATAACCACCGGAGGAGAGAGTCAAATGACAAATACATCAGCGAGGAGGGGGATGGGGGAAGGGAAGGTCTCAGGAGGAGGAGGGGTCCTGGGACAGCTACAGATTTGTGTATGTCCAAGGATCATACCCAACCTTCTCCTTTGGAGTACAATGCACCTAGTGCTATACTTCAAGGCCAAACTACAGAGGGATGGGTATTGACTGCAGTGGGTAGTGGGAGTCCACACAGCTGGACTGTGAGGAGGGAGGAGTGGAAAGCTGCAGATAGAGAGTGGAGCTGGTATGTTAGTGGTTGTGGAGGGGGGGGTGCATGGAAAAGAGTTTTGCAACAGCGGCTGCAGGAGAGGGCAGGCACAGAGCTGCTCAGTTTGAAAAGCTAATATCGCCTGGAGCATGTCCACTTGGCGCTCCATAATGTTTAAGAGCCGCCCCGTGGCTTCTTTCTGGTGTGCCACATTCTCCTTTCGGTCCCTCTTCTTGCTGTCCCGCCACTCCTTCAATTCCTGTTTCTTGGCAGCAGAGTGCATCATAACCTCACGGAGAAAGTCCTCCTTAGTTCTCCTTGGTCACTTTCTAATTCTGCGCAGCCTTTCTGCCGCTGATAACAAAGAGGGAGGCTGGGCTCCCAAGGTCATCTCTGAAGTTTCAATGCAACATTTTACAGAAGCAGTATTGTTTGTAACACAGAAAACACTGATTCAGTGCTTTAAAACACAGCCCGCACTCACTCACCTGTCACTAACTGGCTGACCCAGGCAAGAGCACATGAGCCATAAGACCCTCAAAATGGTGAGTACCTGCAGAAGCAGGGTAAATCATTCTTCCCGGACCCTGCTGTACACTGGGCACAGGGCTTTTGGGGGCCTGATAATCATTCCTGTCCCCACACTTTGCACAGGATGTGATCATTATGGAAGATATTGCGCTGCTGAGGGTGAGCAGGGAATCAAGGGAGGGTCTTCTCCAAGCCTGCAGCTTCTGTCCCATTCCCTATGTGGCTTGCCTCTGGGCAGCAATGCCCCCCCAGTGACTTGCAAAGTAGCGTGAAAAGGTTACATTAATGGGGCAAGAAACAAAGCAGCTCTGCTGAGGAACCTGCGGCAGCAGATTGTCCAGTATCTCCACGAGCGTTTCCTGGAGATCTGAGGGAGATTCCTGCAAAGTGAGGGAGTGTATCAATAGCCTGTTCCACTGTTCAGACTAGGCATGTTGTGGGAGACAAGCCTGCTTTCTCCAACCCTCCTGCCCCAACAACTCGCTTCAGCAATTCCCCAAATCAGATCCACTTACCAAGGGCCTCCTCTCCTGTTTATGCTTTGCCAAGATCCGATTGCTGTGACTGGCTAGGCTCCTCCTGGATAGAAAAGAGCTCCTGACTGCATGCATCTCTGGCCCCAGTCATCCTCTGCCTCTGGGTCCCCCTCACCCTCTTCGTCCAAGGCCCGGTCTACACTACGGGGGGGGTGTCAAACTAAGGTACACGACTTCAGCTACGGGAGCGCGTTCGGAGTTCGAACTATCGCGTCTAGATTAGATGCGATAGTTCGAACTCCGAGAAGTCGAACTCTCTGCGTTGACCCGGCGGGTAAGTATGGACCTACCCTAAGATTTCCGCCTCCTGGCTTAATCCACTCTCAACTGGCATGTGAGCCAACAAAGTACACAGGGGCCTTCGCAGTAGAGGTTGGGGTCGCCACTGAGTATTGCGTCCAGCTCTTTGTAGAACCGGCAGCTCATGGGCGCAGCACTGGAATGGTGGTTTGCCTCCCACGCGTTGTGGTAGGCGTTCCGCAGCGCCTTCATTTTTACCCTGCACGGCAGTGTGTCCTGGTCATGGCCCCTTTCTATCATGCACTGTGAAATCTGTCCATAGCTATCATAATTCCTACAGCTGGAGAGCAGCTGGGACTGCACAGCCTCCTCTCCCCAAATGCTGATGAGGTCCAGCAGTTCGGCATTGCTCCAAGTGGGGGATCGCCTGGTGCGTGGAGCAGGCATGGCCATCTGGAAAGATGCGTTGAGACCACTGCACGCATCACCGAGCAAACAGGAAGGGGACTTTCAAATTTGCAAAGGAATGTATGGGGTGGGGATGACGGTTGGTGCCCTGAGGGCAGGGCAGTAGAGTTCAAACTGATGACCAGAGAGGTGAAAACAGGCATTGTGAGACACCTCCCAGAGGCCAGTCGCAGTGGTGTAATCACCACGGTGTCTACACTGGCTCCGCAGTGCTGTAGTCCTGGCGCAGAAAGCTCTATGCTCTATGCCTCTTGTTGGGGTGGTTTTTTATTTTTATTCTTTTAGAGCGCTACAACTGCGCAGTTTCTGTGCACTAAGTGGCTTGGCAGTGTGTACACCTCTGGAGTTCCAGCGCGGAAAGCTGCTTTACTGCGCAGAAACTTGCCAATGTAGATGCGGGGGGGAGGCTTAGTTCTCAGCATGCATACTTTTGACATTACTAGCGCTGTTGCACTCCAGACTGTCTTCAGTGAATCAGAACGCACCAAGGGAATTTTGTGTGGAAAATTAATATTTTTGGGAAGTTTAAAAGCTCTTCTGTGCAACTTGAGTCTTCCACCCGAATTTCAGTTAACTTGGTCTTCATTTTTTGCTTTGCAATTTTCCTATAAAGGAAATTGACAAACTTCATGTTGCAACACAAATTAGCTTCCTTGATTTTATTGTGTCACAACAATGCTTCTTTTACATTTAACAATGTGCTCTCTCTGGCATGTGAAATATTAAAAAGCACAATTGAGCGCTCAGTTCAGGAAGTCACAAGATGACTGTTCATTCATCCTAACACACATGGAAGGGTGCTTGATTATGAGTAAGTGATTCGGGAACACTTGTTTCCACTAAGTCACTGTCACTTGAGATTGAACTACAAATTAGATTAAGCTTTATTGACTGACACACAGGTTTTTAGGGGAAAAAAAAGTAAAACTAGAAAATTAATTGTACTGAAATATGGTATGTCTACGTGACTTCCTAAAGATTTCTGAACCAGCACTATTTTGAAGTTTTTTAATGTATATATTTTTTAAAAAGACAAGCATATATTTATGCTGAACAGTGGAAGTCATAACTTCCTTAAACTTCCATCTTCCCCTTTCTTGGAGAGATCTTATCCTTTTGTTTCCACACTTCATTGTAGCAGTAATAGTTTATCCCAAGACTATCCAAATTATTCCCTTGAAGTCTTCTATTAAATCCTTGCAATAAATATGAGCAAATGTGTGTTGTGTGTTTTACTTCAGGTTCTCTGAATGCATTCTGTGAGACCTGCCACTGCTCTCTAGTCCACTTAAGGTCAAATCACAATAACATTTGTACCATTCCTGCCCAAAACAACTGTAAGAGAGGCTTACAGCACCACAGAGTGTAGTTCATGGAGTCCCCCTGGCTCTGTACTGCCCCTTTCTTGAAAGTCTCTGGAATGGTCACCGGTATTCAGGACGGGTGCAAGGATGTTTTGCGCCCTAGGCGAAACTTCCACCTTGCGCCTCCGCCCTCCCCGAGCCGTTTGGCAGCTCTCCGCCTCCTCCCCGAGCATGCCGTCGCTGCTCCACTTCTCCCACCTCCCAGGCTTGTGGTGCCAATCAGCTGTTTGGTGCCGCAAGCCTGGGAGGGAGAGAAGCAGAGTGGGGCGGTGTGCTCAGGGGAGGAGGCAGAGCAGAGGTGAGCTGGGGCGGGGAGTGGTTTCCCTGTGTGCTGCGCCCCCCTCTTACTTGCTGCAGGCGGCCCTCCCCGCACCCCCCTGCCCCAGGTCCCTCTGCCTAAATACTGACAACGACTGGGGCGGCCGAAGATGCGGTCGCCGCCAAAGGACCCGAAATGCTAGCACCCTAGGTGACCACCCTAGGTCACCTAATGGGTTGCTCTGGCCCTGACGGTATTCCCCTGCTTTTCTCTTCTTGGCTTCCAGTTGTGATGTAGTCTGGAGTGGTGTGCATTTATGGGGAGAGTCCTGAAATTTGGTCTCTGTAATCATAACTGTTCTTTCTTTACTGATGACAGTGTTTTCTTAATACTTATTAAACTTGTATGATGTGATAATGTCTAGAGTTCAGTTGCATTTGGGCCCATTATTCTAGGCACTGTACGGACATAGAAAACAGTCTATGCCCCAAAGAGTTTGCAGTAGTCTCAAAGCTAAGCTCTTCTCCTTGTTACGGGGCTGTCTTTCTTAAGGCCTGCCAGCACAGTTTAAGGAGACTGGCCAACCTGAGTTTTGGAGGAAAAGGGAACAAAACTTTAGAAAGAACACTCCTCAGTGGCAGCATGTAGCGCTACATCACACTAACTTTCTCTCTCTAGCTATCTACCATGTAAAAAATGAATAATCTTTTCAAGAAAAATGTAACTTCCTTACTGAAGTCTTCAGTTTCAACATCTATTTTGGATAAATCACTTCTAGGATTTCCAGAGTGAGGAAGGATATTCTGGCAAGAGGTATTTCTGGATCTCAGCTCACTCGTGTCTATACCATTTTTCATGCATTGTCTGTGTAACCTTCTAAAATTGCATAGAGGGAGGTTATTCCTTTTGGAAAAATAAGACGTATTACTCCTAAATCTGACTATATAAAGTTGCTTTCCTACTAGCTTTTAGAATTACTAACAGCTTGGCAAATGCTCCAAGGCTATCAGGCTGACACTGGATATAGTATGCAGTTGAATGCCAGGCTTTTGAAGTGACCTCATGTAAGAATATCATACACTTTCAAGTGTTAAGTGATCAACTACTGTAAGATGCCATTTTAACACATACACATGAGGGCAGAATGGAAGCTGCTGTAACACTTACAGTTTTTGCTACATAAGAGTAAAGAAAGTTTAACCTCAGTTATCTTGCAATATAGCATTTGTTTCTCTCTAAGTTCACTTCTAAACCATACATTGTAATTGGCTGACAATTAGTCATTCTCTTAATTGGATGAAGAGTCCTGTTTTAATGAACTTTCTTCATGGCCCTCTTGAACGAGAGAGTAATGTCAGGAGACAGAGGCTATAAAGCTGACTTTGTGCCAGCCCAGCCAATGTTTGTCCACAGTCTCAATTTAAAAAAAAAATGCAGATTTTCTATTAGCTGTTGACTATACAGTATAGAGTAAGAGTTTCCTGCCTTGTGACATTGCAGGCTAGAGAGGGATGCATTTGTTAAAAAGTTAACATATGCTAATCAAAATATTGCCCAAAGCTTCCTTGCCAGGGATCAGTCAGAGAGGTAGTGCAAGAAAAAGACAAAAGCTGAAAAGTACAAAAACCCATGAGATGTGGGTATGCTGACCAGTATCTGATAGATTTCTATTTCAGCAGCACCTAGGGTACATTGTACAGTGTGCAAACTACTGTATAAAAACACTGGCAAAGGGATTGTGCTCTCTTTGTAAGACAATCCATACACCAGGTAGAGAAAGGAAGGGAGAAGGAAAAGATTGCCATTGCATTGTATAGCTGAGGCACTGAAGCATGTTTTCCCCAAGATCATACAGGAAATCTGTGGTAGAGTCAGGAACTGAATCCAGATCTATTAATGAAGGCACTGGCAGACCATCCTTCTGCCTCCCATCACCTTGACAAAATCCCAGACAAAAGTCTGTTCTGGACAGTTCCATGACCCTCAATCTCTGATTGAATTTAGCTTGTTCCGGTTTCTCTGCTTGTTCTTAATACCAGGTATTGCTTTTGTCACTTTTAAAACTATTATGTTATGTGTTTGTGTTTTTTCTAGGTTGATCCCAAAGACTACACGTTTTCTGGACTTAAGGACGAAACTGTGGGTCGTTTACCTGGAAAAGTTGCAGGGCAACAATTTGTCATTCAGGACTGTGAGAACTGTAATATCTACATTTTTGACCATTCTGCTACAATCACTATTGATGATTGTACAAGCTGCCGAATCTTTCTAGGACCCGTAAAAGGCAGTGTTTTTTTCCGTGACTGCAAAGATTGTAAATGCGTAGTGGCGTGCCAACAATTTCGCACCCGGGACTGCAGAAAGTTGGAAGTATTCTTGTGCTGTGCCACCCAACCCATTATTGAGTCATCCACAGGTATGAAATTTGGCTGTTTCCAGTACTACTATCCAGAGCTGGCTTTACAATTCAAAGATGCTGGACTGAGTATCTTCAATAACACATGGAGCAACATCCATGACTTTACACCAGTGTCAGGAGAAAACAATTGGAGTCTTCTACCTGAAGATGCCACAGTTCAGGATTATGTCCCCTTACCTACATCTGAGGAACTAAAAGTAATCAGAATTTCTACAGATACCATGAAGAGCATAATTCCAATAACCTGGGGTGGGAGGCAGAAGAGCAGTGAGGAATCATGTCTGGCAGTTTTCTTCGCTGGAGACTACACAACTGCAAATGCTAGAAAGTTAATTGATGAGGTAAGACACTTTTTTTCTATTTCCAGCTTCTTGACTTTCCAATTTCATATATTTTGGAATAAATTGCAAATTCTCATAGCTTACTGAAGTGAAGATACTGAAGTTCAAACTGGCTTGTTTCTGGATGTCTACAAAAACACTTTTCAGTATCTAGTTTTGGTGTGTTTGAAAAAATGTGACACTATTACCCCCAAACTTGTTTTTCATGATGCATTTTCTTGCATTGATTTGGGTATTTATAATGTACCCATAACTGCCATCAGAACATGAGCTGAGATTGTTCAATCTTATTCTGATACCTATCGAATTTGAGGGATATATGGGAGCTCTAAAAGTTACTTTTAGAGTGACATTTTACATGCACAAGTAATTTATTTTTACTTGGGTAAGAGTCCAGTTGAAAGCTTTCTTGAAAGTGTGGATATATCTTTACATAGCTTCTCCGTACAGAGAAGTTTTTCCTTTTTAGAACTAAAACCATAAACTTGTGGATGGCTTTAAAAAAAAATCTTGACTAGTAGATAAAAGCCAAATGCTGCAGTTGTGGGTTAGAGAGGGGCCTGATCCAGGTTTGGTGTCTGTTGCAGCTAAAGAAATGCTAATGGGCAGTTTGCAAGTCGGGCAGTTACCTTCAGTAGCATATGTAGATGTACATGTACACTTTTTTAATTTGAAGCTACTAGAAAAATCTTTCGTTTCAGGCAGGGGAATAGAACAGAAGCAAAGATTGGATGGAATGAAAAGAAACAAAATGAATGAAATTGGATGAATGGAATAAAAAGAGAACAATCAGAAGAAACTGCTTTCCCTTTGTAAACTAGGGAAGACAAGAATAAATTGAGAAGTTTGTCTTGTGGTTTAATATTCAGAGGGGAAAACTGTATTATACTCCCATGTACTTTATTTGGACTTCTGCTTTCAGAAAAGCCAAACATCTGTCCTCACTATATATCAGTGATATTAACAGCTGTTTTTAACATGGGTACCCTTGTTTATTAATAGATGACTGGCAAAGGCTTTTTGTTGGTTCAGACTAAGGAAGTTTCAATGAAAGCAGAGGATGCTCAAAGAGTGTTCCAGCAGAGTGCATCTGACTTCATCCCTTTGCTTGAAAAAGGTAAGGCTTCTTAAAATATCACTTAAAAGGTCTCTTCTCTCCCCCTGCCCCCCCTTCTGACATGTAAAACTTAGTTTCTAGTCCATCTTAGTTAGTGTATTCCCTCTGGCTGTAGATAATCCTTCAAAAGAAGGGGGGAAATAGCTTGAGCCGTAGGAGCAGTACAATCTCTAGCTCACAGAAATCAATGGGAGGTCTTTCTATTTTCTTCAGTAGGCTTTGGATCAGGCCCCGAATGAAGTGGTGAATTCCTTCCTGATCCCTCCAGGCAATGCTCCAAAGGGGATCTAACCCAGTGTGGTTGCCTTCTAGTGACAGGACCACATGAGTCTAAGATGTTTAGGTGCCATAGCCTAACAGACCTCGTTCTCTTAGCTTGGGAAATAAATTCATGCTTTTAGATCCAGATCTTGCATGTTCCGTCCCTGCTGCTGGCAAACCACGAAGGTATTGTATTAAATCTGTAATTCAAAAAGAAAAAAGCTAGAACTTGGCATGGCAGACCAAAATAGAATCCCAGTTTGTCATTAGCCATGATTCGCTACCGTTAAAGGATTTAAAACTGAAGAGAATGCTGTTGAAGACCACTAGCTTCAAAGTTAGTGTTTGTATTTGTAAGTGGTGAAGTAGTCCCATTGTATACGTTCTTTGGAGAAATCAGATACAGCCATAGTGAGCAGTCAAGCATAGATTTTAGTCTTCATAATGCTCAGCATACAAACAGCTTTGTTTTCTGCAAACATAGAATAGCAAAAGCTAAATAGCAAATTTCTGAAGGACTGGGTCCCAATCCTAATGAACTTTGAGCCATCTCACAGCTGTCCATCAGTCAGTACTGAGACTCTTATTCATGCTATAAGACTTTCCTTCATTTTCGGATCCTTTTATGACCAACTGCTTTTCAAGAAATTCAACCGGAAATCTGCATTGTTCAGTTCTTTCTACAGCAGCTGTTTTTCAAATATGGAATTGCAGATATGTTTTCCTTCGAGCACATTTTTTTTCCTCCCCCCAGAGAACTTTTGTATTTTCACAGCTCCATTTACTAATCCTTATCCTGAAGGATGATGGTTGCAATAGGAACTCTGAGGCTTTATGTGAACAAGACTCAGGGCTCTGAAAGGGATAAAGAAAACGGCAAATCTCTAATGTTCCATTTAAGATGGAAATCTAAACATTACAGGTGAAACTCTTTTTGCAGGTCCTGTTGTCGCTTTGGAGTTTAATGGAGATGGTGCCGTAGAAGGATGTCGAAGCATTATAAATGATGTCTTCAGTGGAACTAAGGTGAGCTATGTTTTCTCTTGAGGAAATAATTACTATGACCAGAATCTGCCTGAAAAAATTTCATGATCTAGAAACCTTATTTTTCATTTGCTAAGGTTGTGTCAGCCAGCAAGACCTGAAAATATCTCTTAATTTTTTGAAACTCACATAGAGCTTAATTTACTCAAAAGAAAAGTACACTCGCCAGTGGGAAGTAGAAAACTTCCCTGCCAAGTGAAGAGGGGATGCTAAATCATCAATTTCTGAAGAACTTAAGCTTTCTATTTAAAACTTGTGGTTGCAAAAATAACTTACCTAATGTACAGTAAGGCAGGTCTGTGTTCTGGGACTTAAAATGTAGACCACACTGGAGCAATCTGCTCTTAATTCTTGGCTGAGAAGTAGGATGTTTTTTCTGAAGAGTGATCAGTAGATCTCGCTCAAGGTTCTACTGTATTTGTAAGACAGTCATGGTGGTGAGCTAAAGATGTACTAAGGTTTTTCCCTATAACCTAAACGTCCTCATAGTTTAGCTTTCTCACACTACATTACCATTTTTCAGATAGCTTCCTCTTAATTTGTTCTATAGTGCTTTTCCTGGGATAGTGTTTGTAGTTTGCCTGAGTTCTTAATACATGAACATTTCAAAGGAGATGCATCATGATGCAGCAAGAAACTGGATAATATACCAATAACCTTTAATCTGTTCGCTTAGCTTTTTTTATACCTCTTTAGGGCATATATTAAGCTAAGGTTATGTCTACACTGCAAACCTAAGTCAGCCTATATTAGGTTGACTTACAACCACTGCAATAATTACATATGCATGTCCACACTACCCTCCTTGGGTCAGTGTTGCACATCCTCACGAGGAGTGCTTCCACTGAACTAAGATGGGCAGTGTGGGGAGCTGAGAGCCTGGTCTCTCAGCTGCTGCCCCACAGGTTCCTGGTGGGTGCCCCCAGCCCCCATTCCCCACCAGGAACCAAGAGAAGACACCCGGGGCTTCCTGTCCCTGGAGAGTGGGGTTCAGCTGCCCTGGTTTGTCGGGGGGGGAGGAGGCCCTGCCCGGCTCGGCTCGGCTCCCAACCTGGGGGCGGGAGCAGTAGTGGGGAAGCTGCTGGGGCTGCTTGCCCCAGCTGGGAGCAGGTCCAGCTGCCCAGCTCTCCAGTGAGTTGGGGACAGCTGGGCTCTAGCTGGCCTGATTTTCTTGTCAGTTTCATGGCTCCTGCCCTGAAATTGACGAGATAGCCAAAATTGGATGTAATGTTTACACAGACACTGTGATGCCTCTTGTGGAGGTGGAGTAGTTATATTGGTGTAGTAGGGCACTTACATGGAAAGGAGGAAATCTGTAGTGTAGACACTGACACAATTAGGTTGACATAAGGTCGCTTATGTCAACCTAACTGTGTAGTGTACACCAGCCCTAAGGTGCCCCAAACTACTCCTTAGTTTCCCTCAAAAAACCCAACTCCTTGACTTATTCAGTTTGTCCAGTCTTTTGTTAGTGGCCTTTAAGTTTTTATCATGAGAAGATGCCAACTTTTCAAGACTGTTTTTCTTTATCCATTGTCCTGAGCAATGTTCCCTCTAATTTTTTTCCATCAGTGTGGGAATGAATTTTATGTACACCAATATCAAGGTAATGTGTGGATGTGTGCCACCAGTAGAAACAAAAAACCTGCATATAATTTTGTTTTAAAAGTTACCATAGAGATAATTACTCCAGCCAGGACAGGTTGGGCATTTTAGAACTCACTGTTCAAAGAATTAAATTTAAGCATAAGAGAAATAAAATTATGAAATGCACTGACCAGTCAAAACACTAAAATAACACTTTAGACGAATAAAATTACAGAGAATATATGAGCATTGCAGGAAGTACCAAGAAGTAACACAAGTATGTGTTGGGAGGGGGGGGTGTGGCTGTCTCTTTAAGCACAGTGGCACTCATCCGAAGACTCGCTCAGACCTCAGCAGCTCCATCCTGCTCCTGAGTCCTGTCCCCCACCATCTCCACTCTGCAGAGATGGGGTACATGGGTGGAGTTGCGAAGGGGGATACCCTGACATTAGCCCCCCCCCTCCACTCTGCACAGCAAGCAGGAGGGTCCTGGGAACAGCTGGCCAGGGGCTCCAAGGCAGAGGGCAGGAGCAATGTGGCTGCAGAGCAGCAGGGGGAGGGACACCTGAACACATACCGCCAGATGTGCGTGGCTCTGCTAATCAAGTGCACTGCACTTCATTGATTCTTGGGTGGCTGCACAACTTAGACGGAACATAAGTCATGAGATCAACCATAGCATAGCCAGGCCTAAAACCAAACCAACATAGGTCAATGAGACTAGAGAAATCCAGATAGTTCTGATGTAGCCTTGCTACAACTTTATTGACTTTACCCAAAGAGGAAGATGCCTTATGAATTTTTTAGCATACAGTTGCTTGAGCAGTGGTCTAAAAATTGCTTCTTTGAGATGCTGGCATGCTTTTCTCAGGAAATGAGTAAGTTGGTTGGCTATTCCCAGTTCCTTATTCTAGGTTACAGTTCCTTTATTCAAAGGCTGAAGTTGTTTCAGTTACCATTATCAAATGGGTTTTTTTATACTTTCCATATCATTTTTAGAAGTGGGTGTGGCCATGGACAGAGTATTAAAGTCCCCTTCCCCAACACTGTGTATTGTTCAAATTCTGATTAGATAGCTAATTTAACATGTCACTTTTTAGTAGGAAACATAACTTTTTAATTATGGAAATAACCAACTTCAGACTTGTTTCTGCAAGGAGATATTATCCACTTCAGAAATGGTTCTAGCACCACGCTGCTGGACTTCACCAACCAGCTGGGGCATGGATCAGTTTACATCTCTTGCTCAGGGGTATGCAGAATGTGCCACTGACTGAAACTCTATCAGGGGAAAACTCACCACCTCCATACACCAATCTAATACCATGGAGAGCACGCTTGGATTCTAAACAGGCTATTTTATCTGCTAGATTTGAAGAGTGCTGTTAGAAATGCTTAATTTGGTCACTGGGTGTAAACAACTGTGATTAACTAGATTCTTCACCTGAAACAACTCTGGTCACCACTCTGGATGTTGGTAGGGGTGAAGAAGCAATTCACTAGTTGCACAGCCACAGTTCACACTTACAAAAACTGGTAAGTGGACGTTAGACTGAAATTTCTCCCATAGGTGCATTATTAACTTCTTCCAGTGTGAACTGTTAAGGTATTGGACTTCACTCAGTTCAGTTACTGGCTCTTCCATAGCCTTCCTTTGTGGTGATGGACAGTCACTTAATCTCTCTGTTGAAGATTGCCATTTTACAGATGGGGGTTATACTGCTCCGCAGGCCTTTGTCTTGATACAAAGCTTTTGCAGTCTGTCTGAAAACCATGATGTCCTGTGAGGATGTGTGTGTGTGGGGGGGGAAACTGTCTTAAAGAGCCATTGTATTCATGGCCAAAAATGGATCATGATATCCAACCAAAGCATTCATAGATCTATTAAATATTAATCCTTATTGGGTGTCAGAGGGCTCCACATTTCACTGGACTCTGAAAGTGGATCATCAAAACAGGCCTTTTGCTCTGACAGGAGAGGTGTTTATCCTGATATCAAAATGAAGGAGGGTAGTGGTTGGTCCAATACAAGGACACAAACCCTTCTCTCCTATCTCATCTCAAAGCTAAGATTGAGAACTGGAGTTGAGCTTGATGTTAGCTGGGACAGTGTTATGTTTTGGTATAGTGATCCTGAGAGGTTGAGCTTACATGATCAGCAAGAACTATCAGTCTCTAACTTTGATACCTTGGATAACTCAGTTAACTGAAGTACTCAGTCACTGTACATTGTCATTTAGTCACATCTTAACTTCCTCCTGGGATGTATAAAATAGACTCTCTAAAATTCAGCTTTGGGTTGGAAGACAAACGTGCTCTTTAAGGCTAGATATAAACTGCCAAACCATTTCCCTGATACATCTAAAACAATGCAATGTAAGTTATCTTGGCTGCCTGATGGATGTAGGCAGGCCTAGTTAATTTACTAAAATCAATATTTTTTTCAACTATTTTCAAGGACATCTACTTTGCACAATTGGAGTTTTTTAAAATTTTAAATATTAAACAATTTGGATGTTGGCAAAAAGTGGAAGCCACTTTTGCTGAGAGAGTACTTCTGAAATTTTGAAAATATACCTGAAGAGATGTATGTGGGAGAAGAGGAGAGAAATGCCTTTCTCAGTTTTGTGTGGCTTGGGAGGGAGGGGAAAGTGGTGGAGTACTTGCTCTGCTTCCTTAAGTGAGTTTGATGGTACCTAATAGCTTTTCTTCCCCCTACAGGATGATGGTTGAAGTGACTTTTTTAAATAGTCTAGTCTAAAATTTTAAAACTGTTTTAGGATTGACTGCTTAAACAGGAGCTATTTTCTATAAGCAAAAGATAGTTTTGCTCGACAAATGAAGTCTCGAATTTCTTTGCTCCATATACTGAGTCCTGAAACTATTTTGATTTCCTTTCAAAAATGAATTCTGCCTTTGTTATATGAATAAATCTCTAGAAAGACAAACATTTCTGTAATGTAAGGCTCTTGAATGAGCACAGATGACTTGCATTTGTATATATCAGTGACAAGTAACTACTTCCTCGTTTAAAATATATAGGTTTTTGTATCGGAGAACAAAGCATCGGCCTCTCAAGACGTAGACAGCTTCTACAACTTTGCTGACATGCAGATGGGAATGTGAAATGTGACTTGAAGATGTTCTTCTGCATGGCCTGTCTCACCACTTGGATATAGCTTTGGTTTGACTGTATAATGCTGCATTAGCGGCAAAGGTTTTTTGGTCCCCCCCCCCCCCCGATTGACCTTTGTATTGCATATGTTTTTATAAAAGGAATTGGTAAATTTAATACTGCATCACGTGAATTACAACGAACAATGTAGCTTCACATGTACATGTGATACTTATGTACCACTTAAACAACACACTTTCTAGTAATTTATGATTATAGTGAAATTAATTATATTCTGATGTGAACATTCCTCAAATCTTTTAATTTGTAGGATTTTTAGAAAGTAGGTACAATGCTAGACCACATTTTATGTATCTTTTCTTTAAAAAAAAAAAAAAGTAATTTCTTAACTGAAACACATTGCTGCCGGTATGTGTCAATGGTACATTAGAGAAGGTAACTTGTAGAATTCACAGTACTTTCCCATATGCAAAATTATCTTAATCAGGAAAAATGTCATTGCTAACTGATCTAAAGTTTCTTAAATTGTTTTCTCTTTTAAATAGCATGCTTTCACAGTTGACTTTACTCTGCTTCAGTCTTTGTATTCATAAAAATATTAATTGCGCCAAGTGTTCTATACCAGATAGTCTTGAGTGTTAATGTACTATATTAACATTAATTTTAATTACATTAAAAATAGTGTAAAGAGCCTGGGAGTTATGCTGCAGATGCTTCGTGCCCTCTTTCCCAGCCCCCCATTTAGGAGTGTCTCCAGTGGTAAATGGCTCCTGACTCATCCCTCTCTTGGGCTAGTGTAGAAGATAAGTCTGAGGCTTCCTTACAACCCAGTTGCCATAATAGGTCTCTGACAACTGCCATTGTTTAGACCACACCACAGCCTAGAATCAGGGAGATAGTTTTAAAGCATGCACCTCTGAGTGTGCTCCTCCATCATGACGAAGGATATGGACACACAGTCTCTGGTGGCTGCAGATAATTGACTGACTGTAAAACTAACATTAGTCAGTTACTTCTAGAAGCAGACCAAGAAAGTATTAATTTGAAACTAAAGGAATGTAACTTTTTAAAATATAGCTGTCTGACTTGTAGTTTTTTTTAATAGATGAGCTATATAGTATTCCTGGTGGCCTTTACTAGATACATCATTTCAGCATAAGAATGTTCACTACAATGTAATGAATTTTAATGCATACACATGAGAATATTGGATCCTCAACATGCACAGATTGAGCTTCTGCAAGGTCTTACAAGAGTTCAGATTAGGGTTCCATAGGCCCTCTGTTCAGACAGCAGAAATTTAGCTTCATTGTGTCACAAATTTACTGGACTTATCAACTGACTGCTCTCATATCATATGAGGTGCAAACCCACAACTCTTCAGATTAAATGCGACTTGCTGGTGTAAACATAAACTTCCCAGTACCATTTAATGTAAAATGCTATGTTGTGATTTCCTTAAACAAAAAAAAACTCTGACTTTATATAGTCTGGTAGTTTATCCTCCAGCCACCTTGCAAATAGAGCAGGAAATGACTATCTCGATAGTTGGTCAGTGCTGTGGCTTCAGAATGCCAAAGGAGGCTGGTTGAAATACTTCGAGATTGGTGAAGGAAAGAAAGGGGTATGTCTGTCTGCATTACTCCCAGCCTTTGCAAGGTCCATAATGTAAATAAGAGTATATGTAGGTTCTGAAGTCTGCCATTTTGCTGTCACTAGATAAATGCATGCTCTTAACTCCACTTTTTTTTTAAATAGAAGGAAGGTGCACAAATTGAAAGGAAACTTGCTCCTTCTCTAGAGAGAGAATTATGAGCTGACTAATTTGCAAACTGTGCTGATGCTCAAAAATCTGTCATGGACATGGTAGGGTTGTTTTGATTTGACAGGTCAAGATTATTCTGCCATTAAGTACTAGTTGGTAGTAGACATTAGTACGTTTTTCTATTTGGAAGTAGTCATTCAAATTTTCATTCCAGTATACTGCATCTGCCTTGCTGAAATTTGGGTGGAGAGTAAAACTTGTTTCAGTAAATGGAGTGGAAATGATACTGAACAGGCAACAGATCTGTTTGTGTCCTGATGTATGTTTCTGTCCTGACACTCACTATGCTTTAGAATCCTGCATGCTTTATATTTCAAACCTGTCTTCATGTAATGAAGTGTCTAAATATAATTGGTCATCCGATTCTTAAACCCTTTTGTGATCAGTAAATTAAGCCATGTTCTATATGTAAATGAGGATTTAGTCATCTCTTCTCTTCCCCCCCACCACCACCTATAACAATTTCTGCTTGTTAATCAGGCTGAAGTTCTGTTTTTAATTGTCTCTACAGGAATGAGTAACTATTTCTGATTAACTTTCATATGACAAACAGATTTAGGTTTGAAATATTGGGGAAATTTCCCCCGACTTAAGGAAAATGCTGTTTTTACAAGTGGTGGATAACTAAACTGTCAAATGCAATTAAAGGGTTTTTCTTTTTATAGCACTCTTGTTTCTTTTGTAATATTTAAATACCTAATGGAATTATAACTGCTTGATAACAGCATATTTCTGAATCTTTGAACTTTATTTAATAAACCTTACTGCTAATAAATATTAGGAACACTTCTATTCCAAATGAAGTAAGCTCACCTCAGTTGTTATATGTATAGTGTAACAGTATGTGCTTCATGCAGCTTTTTGTATATTTTTGGTAGTTTTTGTATGTAATTTGTCTAGTAGTTATGAAATGTGACTTACAATAAAAATTGTTCAAAATAAACAGTTCATTTCATAAGAATTTAAAATACTCTATGCAGTAGTAGCTAAAACTGTATTTTAAAATGTTAACTGATAGTAGTTAAAGGGAGGAATTTTTAACTCTCAAATTACTTACTACTTAGCGGAGAAAGCACTGAGCTGGTTTTTGTAGTCAGCTCATCTCAAAACATGAGTGTTTTTGTTTATCCAACCATTTATGTAGTAAATATAGAAATGAGTTGCTACTGAGGAACAGTAGCTAGGCTGGGGAAAGAACATGAGAATGGTCTGACCCAGTATAGCCAATGATCCATCTAGCACAGTATCCTGTCTTCCAACAGTGGCCAGTGCCAAGTGCTTCAGAGGGAATGAACAGAACAAGCAATTATCAAGTGATCCATCACCTGTTGCCCATTTCTAGCTTTGGGGAAACAGAGGCTAGGAGACACTTCAGAGCATGGTTTTCCATCCCTGCCTATCCTGGCTAATAGCCATTGATGGACTTATCTTCCATGAGTGTACAGAGTGGGGTGTTTTGTTTAGTCTTGGCCTGCACAACATCCTCTGGCAAAGAGTTCCACAGGTTGACTGAGTTGTGTGAAGAAATATTTCCTTTTGTTTGTTTTTTTAAACCTGCAGCCTGTTCATTTTCATTTGGTGACCCCTAGTTCTTGTGTTATGAGGAGTAAATAACATTTCCTTATTTACTTTTTCTACACCAGTCATGATTTTATGGACCTCTATTATATTCCCCCTTAGTTGTCTCTTTTCCAAGATTTAGTCTCTCCTCCATAGGGAAACTGTCCCATACTCCTAATCATTCCCCCCCCCAACCCCTTTTCTGTGCCTTTTTCCAGTTCCAATAGATCTCTTTTGAGATGATCAGATCTGCATGCAGTATTCAAGATGTGGGCGTACCCTGAGTTTATATAGAGGCAATATATTTTCTTATCTATCCCTTTCCTAATGATTCCTTTTTTTTGACTGCCGCTGCACATTGCCAGACATTTTCAGAGAACTATCCACGATGACTCCAAGATCTGTTTCTTGAGTGGCAACACCTAATTTAGACATCTTATATGTATAGTTGGGATTACGTTTTCCAGTGTGCATCACTGAATTTCATCTGCCATTTTGTTGCCCAGCCATCGTTTTGTGAGATCCCTTTGTAATTCTTAAGTCACAGACTGCAATCTTGAGTAGTTTTTGTATCACCTGTCAATTTTGCCAGCTCATCATTTACCCCCTTTTTTCAGATCATTTATGAATAAGTTGAACAGTAATAGTCCCAGTACAGACCCCTGAGGGACACAAGTGTGATATTAGCAATGGGATAAAAATCTTAAATTGATAAGAAAAGGCAGAGATACAATCATGCCCTTTACAAAAATGGAGAAATCTACCCATGCCTGGGCTAAAACTGTAGAAGTGAGGCAAAAGGAACATAGCTTTAGAAATTCAGATACTAAGCTTTCTGCCAGGCTATCTAGAATTAGGGTGACCAGATGTCCTGATTTTATAGGGACAGTCCCGATTTTTGAGTCTTTCTTATATAGGATCCTATTACCCTCCACCCCCTGTCCCGATTTTTCACACTTGCTGTCTGGTCACCCTATCTAGAATATCAGTAATATTTAACAATTGAGCTAGCCTTTTTTACATATGATTTCTCTTATTGCTAAAGCTGATGGGAGTGTATTTTGGAAGGATTATTGAACTGGTCATGCAGCAAAGAATCCTGTGGCACCTTATAGACTAACAGACGTTTTGCAGCATGAGCTTTTGTGGGTGAATACCCACTTTGTCGGATGCAAGTAGTGGAAATTTCCAGGGGCAGGTATATATATGCAAGCAAGAAGCAAGCTAGAGATAACGAGGTTAGATCAATCAGGGAGGATGAGGCCCTGTTCTAGCAGTTAAGGTGTGAAAACCAAGGGAGGAGAAACTGGTTCTGTAGTTAAACTTCTCCCTTCTCAAAGCATTGGAGTCATGCAAAACTTTCCCAGAAATGTTCTGCCTTGCAGTAGTTTGAATGACTATTCCATTAGATTATTTTCAGAAACATTATGGCATGACTAATGTGCAAATAGGAGCTATTTACTGTTTGTTTCCTATTCAAGTAAACAAAGTCCAGGTGCTGGAGTTACATGTGTAGGCCCTGCACAATCAAGTTTGTACCTACTTTACCAAAAAGACCCTGCAAAACCACAATGCATTATTAAATTGTGTATATTCATCTTTGGACATGTGTAAGAAGCAAATTATTTTCATGATGTAAGTATTTTATTAATCTGAGTTAATAACTGTAGTAGTACAAACTGAGACCTAGTTCTTCTAGTAAACAAATGTTGTGCTTGTTTAATACATGAGACTTAAAGGCTAGGAGTAGCTCTTGAAAAGCAGCATCCAAACTCTCCTTGTGTAGAGAGACTTGTAGAAGATTGTAATTTAGAGATGCTCCCTCATAAGGGACAGTATTATGAACACAAATTTAGAGATGTGCCTTAGAGAAAGGGACTGGGAACACCGCATGGCTGTGGGCAGTAGCTCACTCGAGATGCTCTCCAGTTTGAGAAAGGAATAAAACTTTAAATAAGCCAGTGAATGTTTTATTAATGAGCCCCAAGATTGTTACATGGTGGCAGAAATGCTGAATGAGAAGGAAACTGCAGTCCTTTTGAACTCCAGTGTTTGCAAATAAAAGCAGACACAAAGGGAAGCACCTAAGAAGAACATGGAGCACCAGGCACTGAGGCTTTTGCATGCATTTGGCAAACAATATAGTAGCTTGACTAGCTTAAGAAGGGAGGAAAAGCCAAAAATAGATGTGTTGCAACATCCATCCATCCAGTCTGCAATTATCAGACAATGTTGCAGAGAACTGGAAAAATTTCAGACACAGATTTGAATTGTTTAGCAGCCCTAGAGCCAAAGGAGAAAAATGATCAAGTGAAATTTTTTTTTCCCCATGTTTTGGGGCTGGGGGGGAAGAGAAGCATTGGATATTTATAACAACTTTAAGTTTGAAAAAGGTGAAAGCATGAAGTTAAGTAAAATACTGACTAAATTTGAAGAACATTGTGTGCCAAAAAGGAATAAAACATGACATGTTTTTACATGCTTTGCAAAAATTTTTTTTTTTTTAAAAAGACACCATAAAGCAGTAAGTTTGAGAATTAAGGAAACTTAGTAAAACTTGTGACTTTGGTGAGCTGACAGTCTCTGGTCAGAGCCAGAATCATTTGGCGTGTTAAAGATGATGTGTTGAGAGAGCAAGACCACTCTGTGAACACTTCACTTTAGAAAAAGTTCTCCAAAGATTTAGGGCAGCAGAAACTGTGAAAGCCCGAGCCAAAGAACTGAATTAACCAGAAGAGGTTATCCATGTACTAAGTACAAAAGAATATAGCCTGAATAGGTCAAATCAAAGAGTGGAACCACTTGCTATGAAAACCACTTCTAGGGGGAATATTGGGCACAGATGGTCATGTGGAAGGTGTGGATCACAGCATGGCCCCAAACTGTGTTGGCTTTGGGAAACTCTGTCAAAAATGTGGGGAAAATAATCATTTTGCAAAATGCTGCAGATCCCAAATACAGAAAAGTCAAGTGTATTCAATTAAAAACCATCTGGTTGAGGAGTTTTTCCATAGATGTACTGGGATTTATCCTGGTGAGAAGGACTGGATACTGCCTATGACAGTGAATGGAATTCCACTGAAACTTGACCCAGGAGCTCAGGTTAGTGTTATCTCTGAACAAGATTTAGAGACTATAAATAAGACCAAAACTGGGAGCAACATAAATAAAAGTAACTGGTTATTCTAGAACAAATAAACCAGTGAAGGGGTGGTGCATTGCGAGCATCAACCATAAAAACACCATGTACAAGCAGGCTCCCTTTCATTATAGTGCCCAAAGGAAGTGACACCAATTTTAGGCCTGGCTGCCTATGAGAAACTCAATCTGGGTGCTCTCACTACAAGATCATATTGAACTTGGCTATAAGGCACTCTTTTGGGAATACCATGACATGTTTCAAGGGTTGGGTTGCTCACAGGATGAACATATAATCCAGATGAACATGCAGGTCCTTCCAGTTATTCATCCATGTAGAAAGGTGCCATTGGCACTCCGTGATAAACTCAAGGCTGAGCTTGCAAGGATGGAAGCAATGCAAATAGCACAAAAAATTGAGGAGAATGGATGAGCTCCCTAGTTGTCATAGAGAAAAGTAATAGCCAGCTACGCCTATGCTTAGATCCCAGAGATCTCAACAAGTCTATAAAAAGAGAACATTTCAAATGGCCAACCAGAAAAGAGATTATGGCTCAATTTGCAAAGACTCAACATTCTTCTTCTTCGAGTGATTGCTCATACTGATTCCAATTAGGGTGTGTGTGGGCCATGTGCACAGTTGTTGGAAAGTTTTCCCTGAGTAGCTCCCATTGGATTGGGTGTGGAGCCCCCTGGAGTGGCATCTTCATGGTGCTGAATATATGCCCCTGCCGACCCAGCCCCATCTCAGTTCCTTCTTACTGCCAGTGGTAGCTCTGCCAAAGTGCCCCCAGTGCTGGGCGGGCAGCGTGGTCCCAGTGCCAGGAGGATGGGGTGGCATGGCACAGCCCCAGAGGCACACTGCGGCCCCCAGCCTGCATGCCCAAGCCTCTGGCACAAAAGGAACAGCTGGCAGGATGGAACCTGGCGGGGAGGAGCATGGGCAGAGCCTTCCCATGCCTACACTACCTGCTTCTCATGCTGAATGGCATCCTCATACTTCACTACTTATAATACAAATACTATTTTAGTAGCCCTTACTAATAAACAGGGACAAAGTTATTCTTTGAGATATTTAAGACTATTAGCTCTGAATATTTAGGTATGTATTTTACTTGTCTTAAATGTTTCCATGTCTGTAAGTACTTAGGTTTCATTAATGTAGCTTTCTTTTTCATGCATGCATCTTCACTGTAATGGTGGTCACAACCTTATGTCTTTAAACTGGTGAAGGTCCACCTTTTCATATGGGTTTTTGAAGGGATTTTATAAAGCTTGCAGGTGATATTGGTGTGAATTTTTTAAGAAACACCAGAATGCCACAGATACATATTTCATAAAGTGTGCATGTCTCAGATGCATATTTTAAAACCTTTCCCTTTATCACTAAACTCCTGTGCCATTCTTGCTGCTCCTAATTATTGAGCAGGCTTTCCAAATCTACAAGAATTACTGTGAAATTTAGGAGGTCAGCAGCAACAGGAAGTCCAGTGCACACTTTAAATTACACATTTTGTTTGTGTCCAATATGACTAAACGTTCATCTTGGGGGATTAACGAAAAAAGTGCTAATCAGACGTTGCATTGTATCCTGGAGCTCTATGAGCACAGGTCTGATAGTCCACCAAAGGTAGTTAATTCCAGAGTGGGGACTTGCTGTGTGCTGGCCGAAGAGTTTTATCCCTAAGAAATTGTAAAAAGTATCTCATCTGATTTCTACTACCATAAGGATGTAGAAATCGAGTCAATTTGATAAAAGACTGAGAGATATTTAACTTCTTTCAGAAGGAGTGTCAAATTTGATGCAAAGCGCTATACCAAGTACTATTGAAATAAGTGGGAATTCTGTGCAAGGGGTGTTTAAGACTGGGCTTGAGGTCTGTATTTCATAGAACTATAGGGCTGAAAGGGACCTCAAGAGGTCATCTAGTCCAGGGGTCCCCAACCCCCGGTCCGCGGCCCGGTACCGGTCCGCGGCCTCTTAGAAACCGGGCCGCGAACCGACCCAGTGGAGCTTCCACAGGCATGCCTGCGGGAGGTCCAGCTGAGCCGCGGGACGAGCGCTCCCTCCGCAGTCGTGCCTGCGGGAGGTCCGCTGCTCCTGGGGCTCAGCTGGAGCTTCCGCAGGCACGCCTGCGGAAGCTCCACTGGAGCCGGTGGACCTCCCGCAGGCGTGCCTGCGGAAGCTCCAGCTGAGCCCCGGGAGCAGCAGACCTCCCGCAGGCACGACTGCGGAGGGAGCGCTCGTCCCGCGGCTCAGCTGGACCTCCCGCAGGCATGCCTGCGGAGGGTCCGGCAAACGAAACCGGTCCCTGGACCTAAAAAGGTTGGGGACCCCTGATCTAGTCCATTCCCCTGCACTGTGGCAGGAATAAGTATACTTAGACATCCCTGGCAGGTGTTTGTCTAACCTGTTCTACAGTGATGGGGAGTTCACGGCCTCCCTAAGTAACCTGTGTCAGTGCGTAACGATCCTTTTTTTCTAACATAAATCTCCCTTGCCACAAACTAAGACAATTACTTCTTGTCCTTGGTATCCTCTTCTCCCTTGGTGGATGTGGAGAACAATTGATCACCATCTTCTCTGTAACATATTTTATGTATTTGAAGGCTGTTATCGGGTCCCTCCTCAGTTGTCTTTTTGCAAGTTTTTTTTAACCTTTCCTCATAGGTCAGGTTTTCTAAAATTCTTTTTGTTGCTCATCTCTAATTTGTCCACATCTTTAAGTGTGGTGCCCAAAACTGGACACACTACTCCAGCTGAGGCTTCACCAGTGCCACATAGAGCAGAACAGTTACCTCCCGTGTCTTACATATGACACTTCTGTTAAATATACCTCAGAATGACACTTCCCTTTTTTGCAACAGCATCATACGGTTGACTTGTATTCCATTTGTGATCCACTATAACCCCCAGATTATTTTCTGCAGTACTACTGCCCAGTCAGTTATTCCCCATTTTCTGTTGTGCATTTGATTTTTCCCTAAGTGTAGTACTTTGTACTTGTCTTTATTGCATCTTGTTGATTTCAGACCAATTCTCCAATTTATTAAGATCACTTTGAATTCTAATCCTGTCCTCCAAAGTGCTTGCAACCCTTCCAGCTTGATATTAGCAAATTTTATAAGCATACTCTCTTCTGCATTGTCCAAGTTATTAATGAAAATACTGAATTGTGCCAAACTCTGGAGGTATCCTTGCAGTACCCTACTTGATGTGTCCTCCCAGTATGACAGTAAATCATGCACTAGTAATTACTGAGTTTTATTTTGAACTAGTTGTGCCCCAACCTTATAGTAATTGCATCTAGACCATATTTCTCTGGTTTTCTTATGATAATGTCATGTCGGACTGTGTCAAAAGCCTTACTAAAGGCTCTACACATTACTCCCAGGTCAAGGCTTCTCTCCCACCACCAGATAAAATATTTGGAAGTCCCTCAGTTTTATTTAGTCAGCACATGCACTTGCTACCAGAGCATTACTGGTGCACTCTTGGGCCTGTTCAAAAGGCCATTATAAATATCAGCGGGGATAGAAAAGAGAACATTTTAAAGGAACTTAACAGAAACTGGGAAACTTATTTCAGTAGTTCCTCTCTGAGAAGAGTTACACTGTTTCATTAACAGGGGAGTACTCTTTTTAGCATGTCTGGACACACAGATCCTGTTCACAACTGAGTCCCCGCACCCAACATCACTTTTGAGAGACTTCATGCACTGGGAGTTTTTTGAAGCACACTTCTGACTAAACTGAGGGGCTGCCCTAATAACCTGTGGGCACCTTTTGGAGAGCTGCACCAAAGGCACTAAAGCTGCTGGATTCAGCTTTGGGATAGAAGATCATCTTGAAGTTTGAGGTTCTTCTTTGAGTGGTGTCCCTGTGGGTGCTCCATTCTAGGTGTCAGTGTGTTCCTGCGCCGGAGAGCGGAGATTTTTCGCAGCAGTACTCAGTAGGGGGAAGGGCGCGCACAGGGGTCGTCTCGTGCAGCCATTGGTGCCTCCTGTAGTGTGCACTCTGACGGCCACACATCCTGCATCTGCTGTCTGGGAGAAACTCGTATCTCTCAGAAATGCATACATTGCACCAACTTGACAACAAGAGCAAGACGTGATAGGGGTCTCCGCTTGAAAATAATTCTGCTGGAGAAATCCCTCCAACCTCTGCAAGAGACGTCCTCTGGGGACTCTCATAAAACGAGATCCCTGAGCTCTGATAAAGCTCCAACTTCCAAAACTCAGGAAGTGAGCCTCCACCTCTCCAGCAAGGGTGTCTCAGAAAAAGAGAGCTTCCCCAGCGAGGTCTTTACCCTCAGTGCTCCACTCATCCAGAGTGAGCACTTATGAGGCACCGGGCTCCTCCGGCACCGTCCCTCAGTGGACCTCTGCTGAGCCCCAATGTGCAGCACAAGAATTGAGACGTCAAGTCTCCTCCACGGCACTGACTACCCCGGTGCCGAGCGTGGCACAGGCAGCGGCACCACGATCAATGCTGCTGCCACCGGCACCGACCCAAGACTTGATGCCAGCTAACAAGTCAAATACGGTACCAGTCAGCACTCCAACAGTCAACCACAACCCTAAGGCGGGACCAGCGCCACTCCTGCCTCCTGATGACTTAGCGCTTTCTTTGGCACCGCAGTCACCGCTGCTCAGCACCAAACACGCTTTACACCATACCAGAGGTCATGAGACACCCCATTTAACCATCAACAACCACGATACTTTGCTCAGAACAGACCCAAACAACAGGCTCAGAGACGACGAGCTCCACAGAACCAGGCCTCGTCCACCTGTCCATCTACATCTAAGCCACAATTCTGAAGTATTGGTCAAGGGTATGCATGACCTCCCCACACCTTTAGTGCCAACAGATACCCCATCCCACAATTTTGGTCACCACCTATGCCCATTTTACCGTGCCTGGGCTGCGATAACCACAGATCAATGGTTTTGGAGATCATACAATCTGGCTACACCATTCCTTTCACAACCTTCCCCTTCCCCGTCCCTCCTCAGGGACCCCTCTCACGAGCACCTTCTGCAACAGGAAGTAGACCACCTCCTACTGCTGGGTGCTGTAGAACCAGTACCACATCAATACCGAGGGAGAGGTTTTTATTCCAAATATTTCCTGACAGAAAAGAGAGGACGGGGATGGAGACCAATCTTAGATCTCCGAAAACTCAACAGGTTCGTATGCAACCACAGGTTCAAAATGGTCACTCTGGCCACAATAATCACAGTGCTAGACGGGGGGACTGGTTTGCAGTCCTCGACCTTCAAGATGCATACTTCCATATTACAATACATCCTGCCCACCGACCATTCCTGCGGTTCACGGTAAGACCCAACCACTACCAATACAGGGTCCTTCCCTTCGGACTGTCCACTGCTCCCCAAATATTCTCAAAAACGCTTACAGTAGTAGCAGCACATTTATGATGCAAAGGAGTTATAATCTTCCCCTATTTAGACGACTGCCTTCTCAAGGGTACCAACCAACAAGAAACGGCAGGCATGCTGAAGACCATAATAGACCTGTTTCACCGGCTAGGTCTACAGATAAACTAAAAAAAATCCACCCTGGAACCAGCCCAGCAATTGGAGTTTATCGGCGCTGACCTAGACTCCATACACGCCAAGGCAATATTACCAAACCACAGATTCACTACATTGACCAATCTTATTTCCACGGTGACCATCAGCCCACAAACTTCAGTGAGGACATGCCTTCAGATTCTGGGACATATGGCAGCTACAACTTTCGTAGTAAAGTATGCCAGACTCCATATGAGCTGTCTACAGCACTGATTGAGCATGGTCTATGCACCCAGCAAACACTCTCTGAACAGACGCATGACACTACTACCAAGGGTTATCCTCTCCCTACAATGGTGGACACAACCAGGGAATGTATGCTCCGGGATTCCCTTTCAACAAGACCTCCCATCAGTGACTATTACAACAGATGCCTCCCTGATAGGTTGGGGTGCCCACTTGGGTCACTACAATGTAAAAGGCACGTGGTCCGCAACGGAAACCCGAGTGCATATCAATTTCCTGGAACTACGCACGGTACACAATGCATGCCGACACTTCCTCCCACTCATACGAGAAACCTCAATCTCTATTCTCACCGACAATGTGGTGTACATGTTTTATATCAGTCTCCAAGGGGGAGCCAGGTCTCACTCGCTATGCGTAGAAGCCATGAAACTTATGGAACTTGTGCATCTGCAACATAGAAACATCACAGCATCATACCTACCAGGATGCCAAAACACTACAGCCAACAACCTCAGCAGGCACTTCTCACAGGAACACGAGTGGGAAATCCACAACACTGTTCTCTGCACGATATTCCAAAAATGGGGTCACCCAGTAATCCATCTTTTTGCTTCAGTGACAAATCACAAATGTCCACTATTTTTTTGCTCCAGGGCAGGCCTGGCACCAGGATCATTAAGGGATGCCTTCCTCATCCTGTGGAATGAATTGCTCATGTACACCTTCCTGCTGATCCAACAGGTCATCTGCAAGATACAACTCGACAAAGCATATATCATCCTCATTGTCCCCACATGGCCCAGACAGACTTGGTTTCCGTACCTCTCACGTCTAGTGGTCTGTGCCTCACAACTGCTGCCTTTACAGATGGACCTCCTGTCCCAGAACAAGGGCCTGACGCTCCATCCAGACCCAGCAAAGCTCCATCTCAAAGCATGGCTCCTGTGTGGTTCCAACATGGGGAACTGAACTGTTCAGAGAAAGTGAAACAGGTATTACTAAATAGCCGTTGCCTCACCACTAGAAATACTGCCGCAAGTGGTGTCAGCAAAAACAGCTGGATGCGACCAAAGCGCCTCTATCTATGATCCTAGATGTGGAAGTAGAGCAAGAACTGAGCGGGATTTGAAGGGGATTTCAATGCAAACAGTCCCCTCTGTGAGCAAGAGTCAGGCTAGCTGTAACCCTAATAACATGAGACTTGTAGAAGCGAGGATTGTGTGAGGTGAGTGGGAAAGAACTGTGTGAAAAGTTGTTGTGAACTTGTATTAGATAAAGTATGGAATGTAGACTATAGTCTAAATAGAAGTGAGAAAAATAAGATATCAAGATGACCTATGTATAAACAAAATGCAGCTATTACTCATTATTGTATGTAACAAAAGGTATAAACACTTGCTGTAATTGTTTACCTGGAGAGAGACCTGTTTAGCGCTCTCCATCCACACAATTGCTAGAGATGATAAAATATCTGACTTGCTGCACCCAATCAGAGAGTGAGAACTCTGTTTTACTCCAACATAGACTACCTATTAGAACTGAAGGAAATGGGGTTAGCCATAAGTTCTATTAAAGTACACCTGGCTGCCATCACGGCCTTCCACGAACAGATAGAAGGGGCTTCAATATTCACTCATCTGATTACATGATGCTTTCTAGCAGGTATACAGAACATGTACTCAGAAGTACGCCAACCTGCACCACCATGGGATCTCAATCTTGTGCTCAAATGTCTCACAAGACCACCCTTCGAACCTCTAGCAACCTGCTCTCTCTTGCATATGTCAATGAAGGTTGCATTCCTAGTAGCAATCACGTCTGTAAGACGTGTCAGAAAAATAGGAGCATTGATGGCTGAACCGCCGTACTTACCAAACTGTATTTACCAAAGACAAAATCATGTTACGTCCTCACCCAAAATTGTGCCCAAAGTGGTTACAAACATTTATATTAGCCATACCATACACTTACTGTAAGGATTTTTATCTTTCTTAGGCCGATCTGATCAGAAGACTTCGGGGAGCCTTACAGTTTACCTCCCGCTGAGTCCCCCCATTAAGCCCATCTATCAGACTTGGATTCCAATAAACCACACACACACATGAATGTAAACAAACAAACAACACTTTATTTACTAAGGGACAAGGGAAAAGGAAAGAAAGGGGGGTGGATTAATGATTTTGGAGATTCGGGATAACACAAGCACACATTCATACACTCTAAAACACAAAGATGTTCTTCTACCTTTTCAGATGTCAGTGATGGAGAGGCTGCAGGATCTGGATGACCAAAGCCAGTGATGGACACTGATCGTGGATGGCAGATGGAACAGATAGGTATGTATCCCTATCTTAACTCCCACCGTATCTAACTAATTGGACCAAGTCCGTGTGTGTAAGTTTGCTTTCCCAAAATAACAAACAAATAAACCCAACTTAATTAGTAAGTAACTATTGCAGGCCAATAGCCAATGCCAAGATTGTACCGCACTATGAGAGAGAACTGGACACTTGAACCTCTGACTGCTCAAAAGCTCAAGAGCGCCTGGCTCCTCCCCTCATCTGTCTTTATAGGAAACTGTTGCCGGGCAAGGTCAGATTCCCACGCTTCCTATTTTCCCGCTTTTTTTGGTATAGAGGAACAAGAACCTAACACAAAATGGAGGCTACCTTGTTCTTTTACTAAACCAAGATGACCTTTGATTTATAGAACTTACTTTAACTATATTTACATCAATAATTTGGCAAGATTAAACAAGGTTTAAACTGGAACTAACATTACCTGCCTTCTATCCCAAGCCACATAAGGACTCTCGAGAAGCAACGTTACACATGCTAGATATCAGATGGGTCCTTCCCCCAACCGAGTACTATCTCTGGCGAAGGGACGCACCAACACCGAGAGTGGAGCACCCACAGGGACACACATCTCGAAGAACCATCGTTACTGCACAAGGTGAGTAACTTCTTTCTTTGGTTCATTGCTAATATTGAATGTCACACAAACTTAAAATTTCAGCCACAAAAAGATTGTAGTTTACATGACTTTTCATTAAGATTTTACTTTGCATCAACCTCTTCCCAGAAGAAACCTACAGCAGTCATTAGATTTTAATTGCCAGGTAATTTTTCTCTACTATAACATTCCAATGATATAAAAAAGTAAATAAGAGAGGCAGTGAAAACATGGGGAAGTGGGGTACCTTTCCTACTTTTTTATAATACCTGTCAATGCTGATTCATCAGTTTGAAAGGTACTGCATTAAGGTTCCACCAACTGCATCAACTCTTACCAGTGAATAAAAAATTTGGCAGTCTTCAGAATTGGCGTCAATGCTCTTGAAGTAAGGGGATATGTTGATCTTTGACATAATATTTGTGAATTTCTGTTCTCAGTTCAGGTGACTGATCCTGTGACATTTGTACCTCACAGACGCCTGATCACCTGTGACACTTTTGCACATGGACCATAGGGTTGGTAGAAAATGTCCCCCTGCTTCCCAAAATTGGTCACTGAAATACTTCCAGGCTTCCAGATTATACATCCTTTCTCCAGTTCCATTCATGCTAAACTCTGAATGACCTTATTTCTCAGATGTTAAACATTATTTCAAAGTAACCTTGTTATTGGTTTAATATACTGTGTGGAGCCTACTCTATACAGCTGAATAATTACTCATTTCAGCCCTAGTATGGTATACATATATACATTTCATCCTGCCCATCTCTTTTCTATTTTCAGTTTCCAGGGTGTTCTTCCCTAGGGATGATTTTCAGTGTTTGTGCTATATTTTATTGGCATGTTAACATCTGGGCCTGCAAATTCCTCATATTCTCTAGATGTCTGGAGCATCTATAGTTCATCCTTTCAGCCTAGAACATGGAAACTGCTTTGACATCTCTGAAAATAACACCACCATATCTGCTTTATATTTGTTCATCTTGTCGCATTTCCTAGGAATAGATTGAGAATGTTATTGTAATTCTTTCTTCCATAGTATAGATTTTATATGTAGGACCAGATCATGAAATCCTGGCTCACACTGGAAAGCAGTTACTGAAATGTGTAGTCCTATTGACTTTGTGTCCTCATATTTGCCATGTCAATTGTCTCCTGTGACCTCAGCCCACTGTGCTGTATATGCAACAAAGTTCATTAAAAATTTATCATAGAAACGTTTGTTTTTAAATGTGAATTAGTATTATTTGTCACATTCATCCTCTGTAAAGACTGGATCCAGGGTTGGTGGAACAATTTGTATAGTGGGAATGTTGAGAGCCATTGAATCAAACTGTAAACCCTGTATATAATGGAAACCACTTCAAGTCAGGGGGTGCTGTAGCACCCCCAGTTCTAGCACCTATGACTGGCTCTCTAAACACTACAAATCCAAGAACATGGGCCTGAAAAGTGATTGGAATTAGCATGTCCATATTTAACTGACATAATGAAATTTTTAAGGTCTAATAACTGAGGAACCAACTGGGGCTAAAATCCATCATATATTCCCCTAAATCTAATTCTATCCGTTAAGTCTCTAGATCTTGAACCCTAAACTTGTCACTAGTCTAGCAATAAATATTGCCCATCCTGATCCCCAGGCCATTGTAACTTGGTGTAAGAAACTCTGCAAGTGATGGGACAGAAGGAAAAATGTTCTTGGCATTTTATTCCAAGTTGTGGGTGTCTAAAGAGGTATGACATGTGATGGTGCACTCCATATGATGTTATGAGAATATGAGTGTGACTATAATGTAACTGGAATATGCTTCATGCAAAAGGTCTCTTGTAAGGTATCATTACAAAGCTTATAATCTACTGAGTGTGGTCATCCTATTTGTATAAATGTATCACTCTTGTATCTGAAACTAGACATATAAAATAAAACCGAGGTCCTACTGTAATTATGCAAAGCGTGGGCCATTAATGGTGGCTTGGAATGTTGATGGCTCCCATTAACTAGGACAATTGACTGTAGATGGCTCTGTTTACTTGTAAGTCTTCCTGTATACCTGTGTGCTGGCAAGTAGGCTTGGAGTCTTACAGTGACATGTGATCATGTCACCTGAACTGGAATCCATCTTTAACCTAGTGCTTTTCCATTTAGAAGGAGGGGGTAGGAACCCAGAGAGGGACAAAGGATTCCTGCCTTGTGCAAAAGATATATAAGGGGGTGGAACAGAACAAAGGGGGCTGCAGTCATGGGAAATCCTCTAGCTACCACCTGAGCTGGAACAAGGACTGTACCAGGGGAAAGGATTGGGCCCAGACTAGAAGGCTAGTCCGTCAAAGAAGCTTATTGGAACATCTCTAAGGGTGAGATTTACCTGCATTTAGTTTTACTGTATTAGGCTTAGACTTGTGTGTTTTATTTTATTTTGCTTGGTAATTTACTTTGTTCTGTCTGTTATTACTTGGAACCACTTAAATCCTACTTCTTGTATTTAATAAAATCACTTTTTACTTATTATTTAACCCAGAGTATGTATTAATACCTCGCAGGGCAAACAGCTGTGCATATCCCTCTATCAGTGTTATAGAGGGCGAACAATTTATGAGTTTACCCCGTATAAGCTTTATACAGGGTAAAACGGATTTATTTGGGGTTTGGACCCCATTGGGAACTGGGTATCTAAGTGCTGGAGACGGGAACACTTCTTAAACTGTTTTCAGTTAAACCTGCAGCTTTTGGGGGATGTGGTTCATACCTGGGTCTGTGTTTGTAGCAGGCTAGCATGTCTGGCTTAAACCGGGCAAGGCACTGAAGTCCCAAGCTGGCAGGGAAAACAGGCTCAGAGGTAGTCTAAGCACATCAGGTGGCAGTCCCAAAGGGATTTCTGTGATCAAACCCATCACAATATGCTAGCATTTGTTCTGGGAAACATACAATAATGGACAGAATACAGAATAACGTGATCATTGGTACATGAAAAAAAATGACCACATAGTTATTCTCATCACCTTTTTAATGTGGTTTCTGTCTAATCAAATCTTTTATTAAAAATATAGCCTATGCTATGCAAAAGTTAACTAAAGGTTCTGTTTTGCCACCCGTCTTGTTCATTGTGTACATAAGGTCCTTGTGGAAGATTGTGAGACTTTCTGGGATGCAGTCATCACACTATGCTCTTCATCCCCTTCTTATTCTACCCATATTATACAGCTTCACTATCTTCCTAGTGGCTAGCTGAGAGGAAGGATGGTCTAGTTCAGTGTTTCTCAAACTGGGGTCCGCAGGCCGTGCTGATCAACTCCTCCCTCTCCCTCCCAGCATCTCCTGCACGCCGAGGAACAGCTGTGCAGCAGCCTGCAGGAGGCACTGGGAGGGAAGGGGAGGAGTGGGGAGGGGGTGGAATCATATCTGGGGCCACTGGCCCTGCTGATCAGCTCCTCCCAGTGCCTCCTGCATGGTGCAGAACAGCTGTTCAGTGGAGTGTAGGAGGTGCTGGAAGGGAGAGGAAGGAGCAGAGATGGGGCATGTTCAGGGGAGGGGATGGGAAGAGGAGGGGCAGGGGTGGACCAGGGCCAGGAAGTAGTGTGGGAGGGCTTGGGGGAAGGGGTGGAGTTGAAGCAGGGCCTGGGGCTGATAGGAGGGCTTAGGGGTCCGTGAAAATTTTTAAATCAAAATGGGGGTCCTTGGGTTGCTAAAGTTTGAGAACGGCTGATAGCCTTTAGGGTTCTAGCCTAGCACATGGCTACAGGCTTCCTGCATGACCTTGGGTGAACTTCGCCTCCCATCTGTGAAACAGGAATAGCAGTACCTCCCTACCTCACAGGATGGTGAGGATATATCCATTAAGGATTGTGAAGTATTCACATACTATGGGTGATGGAGGCTATAGAAGTACCTAAGATAGATGTGTTTTATTTGCCTCCAAACCGATCTATGACATAACTGATACTTGGCACAAGGAATTATCTGGGGGTGAAGTCTGCACCTATTATTGAAGGTATTTTGTTGATCTTTTGCCAAAAACATTTGCAATCTGATGGCCTACTGGAGCCATCACTGCTCTTTGATTCTCAGGTAACAGTGGTGGCCCATAGAAATTTTTGTCATCCTTTGTTTCAATTGCATATTTTACTGTAATGTTTCTCAGAGCAATGGATGAGGGCTTTTTATCTGAAATAGGTCACAATAGGTAAAACCCGAAGCTGGTCACTGGACAGACTTTACATGTGGCCATCCATTGCTTTTTTGTCACTTAAGAGACCAATCTATACTTTGATACAGGTGCAGCATGCAACTGTCTATTTTGTAAGGATAGTGGGCTGGAGATTATAAATTTAGGCCCTAATCTTGCACTTTTATCAGTAACTATACAAGTAGCCCCATTTACTCATGTGCATAAAGTTATTCCCATATCTATCTGCAAGATCAGTACCTCAGAGAGTAAATTCTTTGAGACAGATATTATGTTTTACTCTAAGCTGGAATTTATCACATGAAAATGTAACTAATAATGTGTACTTAAAAATCAGACCAACTCTCCGAACTTGTTTCCTATTAATTTCTGGGTGCAATTCAGCGTGCTGACTCTCTAAGTCCTGAAGTTTCAGGGGCTCAGGTAAATGCTTTATAAAAAGCACCACTTACCTTACATCCATTGATGTAGGTGAAATCAGATTGAGATTTTTTTTTTAAAAGATAAAATGTGTCAGCATGGTGGCTGAGCCATATCTCTTTGATGGTCTGTGGAAGTTCAGGGCATGAGGTAATTCTCATTTGTTTTGGTTAGTTTTATTTGAATTGGGTTTGTTTTCTGGTTTTGTTCAGGTTTTGGTTGTCAATTAGGCTATTTTGTATTTTGCACAAAGGTCTACTGAGGCATGCTTCTTTCAGACAGGGCAGCGGCAGCCAGAGTGGCATGCCACCACTTGTTAAAGATGGCAAATATAATTCATACATGTCAAGTACTGGGAATTAAAGTGCTCTGAGATGGCACTAAGTGCTATTTAAAAACAAACCACTTTCTGACGTAGTAAAGTTATGATCCCACAAACGCTTCCACATGTGAGTAACCCCATGAAGTTCAGTGGGCTGTTGTGCGCGTCAGTGGGGGCCGGAGCAGGGCCAAGGTGCCCAAGGATGGTTAAAAACAGCCCAGCAGCTGCTTTCCGCAGGCCTGAGGCTGGCAGTCCCGAGCTCGAATCGTGCCTCTCGCCGGGCGGGTTGGGGGGGGGGGTGCGCCCGAGCCAGCTCCCGTCTCCGCTTCGGCTTCCCCTTCTGCCACCTGCTCCGTTGTTCGAGGGCGGCCGCTGGGGAGGGGGATGGATCCGAGCAGCCTCCGCCCTTGTGGCACAGCCAAGGAGCCGACGGTGGGTGGCACCGAGGGGGTCCCCGTGCCCCGCTGCCCGCCCCGCGGGCGGCGTGTAGGACCCGATCCCCCGGCGGGCTCGGGCAAGGGGCGGCGAGGGGGCCCTGGCGCGCCGGGGGGCGGCCCTGGGGTGGGGCGGGGGGGAGGCCGCTCTGCTCTGCGCAGCGGCGGCGGCGGCGGCGGGACGCGCCGGCCGGGCCGGGAAGGGGCGGGGCCTGGCGCCGCGGCGGCCCTGGTACAATAGGGCTCCTGTGTGCGGCCTCCGCCGCCTGCCAGCGCCAGCAGCGAGCCGCGGGGCCGGCATGAGCGGGGCGGCCGGCGGGGCCTAGGCGCGCGCGCGCGGCCGGGGACCGGGGAGGCGGCGGCAGCGGGGACGCCCCGGCCGGGGAGGGCGATGAGCGGCGGGGAGCGGCCCTGAGCGCCCCGGAGCCGCTGCGGCCGCACACGCCGGGGGACGCGGGCGCGGCCAGAAGGTGAGCGGGGCCCTGCGGGCCGGAGCCTCGTGGGGCAGTTGGCGCCAAGGCCGCGGGGGCTGCGCGGCTCCCTCTCCCGGCAGGGCCGGGGGCGGCGGCGGGGGCTGCGGGGCCCCGAGCGGGGCTCGTCTCCCCAGGCGGCTCCGGGGCGCTGGCCCCGGCCCGGGACCTGAGGCAGCATTTGGGGCGGGGGCGCCAGCGACCGGGGCGAGGGCAGCCGCGCCTGGCGGCGGCGCAGCATCGGGGTGCGGGGTGGGTGGGAGCCGGATCCTGTGGGGTGAGCCTGGGGCTGACTCGCTCGGCAGCTCCTGGCAGAGCTTTTCTCTGCCTTTCGGCCCCCACGTGTGCCGACAAAGGGGCAATAACAAGTGCACGAGCTGCAAGCGTCCCTTTGATTCCTCTCGCTCTCGGCTCCCGCATTGTGTGCTGAATCAAGGCGCTCGCGGGCAGGGGTGCTGCCACTTTAGGCCTTGTCAGTTCCAGAAAGTTGCACCAGTTTCAGTAGCATTGTGACCTTTTAAAACCGATTTTAGTTAAACCCGTGCAAAACCCTGTGGGGGCGCAGTTATTTCTGTTTAGAGTGGCTTATTTTGATGTAGCTTAAATTGATTAGTGGATGTAAGAAATAGATGCCCCCCTGCACGAAAATGTAATTTGTGTAGATGAGCCCCTTGTGCTAATCAAGCTGAAAGCAAAGGTGATTTGTGGATGGGCTCACCAGGTCAGCATGCACTTACTTATTTTTTATTATGATCTCTTGGCACTTAAACTATAAATACTGTGATAATGCCAAAAGAACCGATCAGGGCCTTGTTACACCATGCTCTGCGCATACGCCTAATAAGAGAAGTCCGTGCTGAAATGTTCTTTGTTCACTGCAGATAGATGCGAAGACTTGTTAGTTTCTGCACTAGTCTGCTTAATCATGAAAGAGTGCATTTGGGTGTGGTGGGAGGTTAGCCTAGTATGCAAAATGAGTATTGCCTTTGGAATAAATGAGGACATATTCTGCCACGAGGAATAAAGTCAGACTGAAAAGTATGCAGTTTATGTGGAAGAGTTGTCTTAATGTCTTTATAGGATGTGTTGGCAGTATTTCTCACTTGATGAGTGCAGGTAAATCAGACAGATTTTTTTATGAATCTGAAATACTGGATCTTTTAGCTTTAAAAACTTCTTACTAGATAGTAGTTTAGCTAAAATAATACATACTTGCATAATCTTTACATGTACACAGTGTTAGAAGTACATTAATTATAGCCTAGTGTGATGCAGGTAAGTAGTATCATTACTTTACAGTGGGGAATCTGACAGAGTGCCAAATGTCACATTTATGCCTGCATCTGTAACTTTCACTCCATGCATCTGAAGAAGTGGGGTTTTTTTTACCCACAAAAGCTTATGCCCAAATAAATCTGTTAGCTAAGGTGCCACCGGACTCCTCATTGTTTTTGTGGATATAGACTAACACGGCTACCCCTCTGATAAATGTCACATTAGGGCTGGAATTAGAAAGTGGAGGTTTCTATTGCTGGTGTTCCAGAAAACACCTTTCAGTACCCTTCATATTGTATTTGGTTAATGTTGTCATGACAGGCCTGTCTTATTTTACAGTTGCAGAGCTCCCAACACAATGAGTAGGTGTTACTGTAATACAAATAATAATGCTTACAAATCAACTATATTGTATGACAAGCTATGGAAGAGTGTTAAAATATTGTGGTGCAGCTAGAGATATTTAATCCTCCATTTTCATATTATTTAAATACTGCACTTTCTTTAAAACATAATTTCTGAGAGTCATGCATTTTTGGTGTTGTGAAAAGGTTAACTATACATAATTCAGAACTCAGGGTGGAAACATCTTTCTAGGTGATTGAGTTTTAAATTTAGTCCAATGATACTTTAGGTTTAAACAGAGACTGGGAATGGTTGGGTCATTACACTAATTGAATCTATTTCCCTATGTTAAGTTCTCCTCACACCTTCTATGGGTCATCTCAATTATCACTTCAAAAGTTTTTTTTTCTCCTGCTGATGATAGCTCATCTCAATTGATTAAACTCTTCCTGCTGGTATGCATACTTCCACCTTTTCATGTTCTCTGTATGTATAAATATCTCCTGTCTGTGTGTTCCATCCTATGCAGCCGAAGAAGTGAGCTGTAGCTCTCAAAAGCTTATGCTGAAATAAATTTGTTAGTCTCTAAGGTGCCACAAGTACTCTTGTTTTTTTTAGAGATTAGAGAGCTGTTCTTTATAGTTTTTCTTCATGCATTTTAAAGCAGTTTGTGTATGATAAGATTCACTGTTTTGTTGATCAGTTGCACTTCTTACATCATGTAGGTGACACACCTATGATATACTGTTGTGTGGGGAGCTCAGTTGCATCTACTGTTTCCGAACAATACACAAGGATATTTTCAATTTCAGCTCTGATTAAGCTAGAATGCTGGGGGCATGGTCATGTGCACAGAGAAGAACAGGAAGATCTGAGCATGCTTGGTAGTGTAACTTTAGAGCTGCCCAGAAGACCCTTAAAAATTATAAACTGGAAATCAAAAATACCTTACAAGTTTTTTTTTTAAAGTAAGTGATATTGAAAGGCTGTTCTAGTAGAAAAATGAGTTTTCAAATGAGTCTATTTTAAAAAAAAATTATTTCACAGTAGGGTGTGCTCTAAAATGATTTGGGTCTTTTTTGTGTGAACTTCTGACTTCTAGTCAGACTAGACATGACATGCCTTATATTTTTAAGTCTGAAGGAAAGCAGGGGGAACAAAACTTTTGCAGAGGTGTGAAAATCTTTTTCAGTTTTTATGTGGACTATAAATCACCAAAAAAGCTATAACCCCTCTTCTCCCCCTTTATTTTTAGGTCACCTTTACAAAAACTGCTTCCTTAAGATTCTGAGAAATCTGAGCAGCTGTTTTCCTTGTTTTCTTTCTAGAGTGAGCGAGTAATATAGCAGGTACCTGAAGCAAAGATTTGCAAAGGAGATGACACATGAACACCTGTAGTGGTGTTGAAACTTATTGCCAGATCAGGGGTCTATTGAAATCAATAGAATCTTTTGTGAGTATAAGTGTCTACATTAGGGGGCCTGTGGGCAGGATTGGGGTTAAACCCTCTTTCCCTTTCTACCTGTTGCTTGTGAACTCACTCTGACAGAGAAACTAGAAAGTTTGTGTCTCATTTCTTGAGATCTCAGAAGCTGTCATCCTTGTTGTTTTAATAAGGTAAAATTTAAATTATTTTTTTTTAATCTTAAATCTTGCCATTTTTAAAAATGGCAGTTTACCCGTAAGTTACTCAACAGCTTTTTGAAAGCATACTTTAGTTCTTTATTGCTGAACTTCTACTCTTGTGGAGAGTGTTGAGTGCATTTTGCTCTTAGCAGTTCTTTAAAATATTTATGGTTGTGGCTTCAATAGGAGAGATTGAGACCTGCCCCCAAATACCCCTAGTCCAGTGACCCAAATTAAAGATCCAGCGCTCGGGGGGTTGGACTAGATGATCGCCTGAGGTCCCTTCCAACCCTGATATTCTATGAAATCTCCATGAAACCCTGGTCTCCCAAGGTCTTGGTGAGTACGCCAACCATTGTGCTAAAGGTTACTGGGAAGGAGGGGGTGGTATGACTACTGCTTCTTGTATCTGTTGTGTAGATTTAGGGGTGCTCAGAACTTGTCTCCTGAATTGGGCCCCAGGGCAAGATAGGCGTGGAATGCCTCATTTGAGAATCCCACTGGGGCGTAGGTGGGTGTGATTTAGGCACCAAGTTGATGGGCAGTGTCATCACTGAGCTGGCTTTGCACATGCCCAGCTGTCAAAATGTAGGCACCGTAGGGGCTTTTCTGGTGCAGACTTTAGGTTTCTACAGGGTTAGGAAGCAGCAGAGCAATCATTTTTTGTGAATGTCATTGATGCCTAAGTCCCCCTTGTAAGTTTCATCCTTAGTGCCTATATTATAAAAGGGATAGAGTCAACTTGAAATCGAGCCAATTTAAAAAATGAGTTAAAAGTAGTTTGAGATCCTATTACTGCCCCTGAGGCCCCTACCATTAGCTTTGGTTTTACATTTGCATTTTCCTATAAGTTAAATGGTGTTTCTGATCCCTTGTTGGCATGATAGCAGCCGCTTGGTTATGATAATTAATTTAATTTTAATGTGTTCTGTTGATTTAAAAGAATAATAAACATGAGATCTAAAATAAGATGTCTGTTTAAAACTCACTTACTATTTCTGTAGGTAAGAATCTAAACTATATCTAAAAAATCTTTGGAAACTTCATGCCCACTTGATCATGCTGCCTAGAGTCTGGAGGCTTGGATTTTAGTCACACCTATACAATTAACTCATTGTGTATGATTTGCTGAAGGGTACAACTTTCCTTTATATCTCTAGGATACAGATAATAGTTCTTACCCACTTTGTAGAACACATTTAGTGATATTTGGATGAAAACTGGTACAGGTCAAACAAAAATAACAGTATATCTCTTCTACACTCTTGTTTGAAGGTAAGTTATTTCCCCGGGGCTTAGACAACTGAATTTGTGGGGCTCTGAATTAAGCTGGTTTGTTACTCTGTGTGCGCGTGTGTAATCAGATGTTAGTTTGCTACTTAAAATGAAGAAACTTTGTTTAAAACATCATATATGTTTATAAAGGATACTTTAAAGAGCCAGTTAAGGCAGGTTGGTATGTTCTTACTATGCATCTATCTTAAATTATGGAGATGTGATTACCAGTTCTATAGCTAAATGTGCATTGAATCTTAAAGTGGGGTTTTAGTCACTTTGTTGCTGACAAATGGTGGTCATAGCCAAATTTGCCACTTAGTTTTGTGGTAAAGATTTAGTTTTCTGGACAGTTATAGGTGAATAATTTCAATACTTTTGGAATTTTTTAAAGAGAAAAATGACTCCATTCTACAATTTTATGTTTGGTGTATCTCTTTGCTCTCTCAATTTTAAAATACACCTCTACCCCGATATAATGCGACCCGATATAAGGTGGGTTCACATACAAGGCGGTAAAACTCTGACATGCTGCTCTGAGCAGCGTGTTAAGGGTGACAGGCAAGGCTGGGGCTGAGGGTTTCGGGGGTGGTCAGGGGCTCCCCCCACCTAAGGGCTGGGGGGCAGGAGCTGTGGGAGGGCACTTTTGGGGGCCCTGCAGTCCCAGAGTGGCCCGGAGGATTAGTGGGGGGCTGGGAGCAGTCCGCTCTGCTTCCCTCGCCCCAGCCGTGTCGCTTGGGGGAAGGGATTCCCCTCGCACTCACCAGCAGTAGCGGAAGTGGAGCAGCCCAGCTCCACTCCGCCCACTCGCAGCCGTGGCGTTCCACTTCCTGCCGCAGGTGAGTGCAGGACCTTTCCCCAGCTGCCCCCCCAGCGACACGGCTGGGGCCGTGGCAAGGAAAGCTGAGCGGGCTGGGGCTGCGTCGCTCCACTTCCCTCCGCAGGTGAGTGCGGGGGGCCATCCTTTCCCCAACCTCCCTGCACTCACCGATGGCAGGAAGCCGAGTGCCACAGCTGGGATCTGGCGGAGTGGAGTGGACTGGGGCTGAGCTGCTCCACTTCTACCACTGCTGGTGAGTGCGGGGGGGGGGGGAGGGCTGGGCTTCCCGACGCTGCCAGTGAGCGCCTGGCGGGGGGGGTGGGGGTGGATAGGGGTCGGAGCAGTCAGGGGACAGGGGGGGTTGGGTAAGGGGTGGCGTCCTGGGGGTGATTAGGGACGGGGGTCTCTGGAGGGGGTGATCAGGGAACAAGGAACGGGGGGGCAAAGCAAGTTTGATATAACGTGGTCTCACCTATAACATGGTGAGATTTTTTTTGTCTCCAGAGGACCGTGTTATATCGGGGTAGAGGTGTAATTGTGTAATAATTAGGAATTTAACCCTTTCTTTGTTTAGCAAGTTCACAAACGAATGTTTGATGTTTTGGAATGTGTTAGCTATTTGTAAGTATTCAACAAATAATTTCAAGGAAGAAATCTGTGTATGGATTGTTCATGAAATGTTCAGTTCCTTGTTTGTAGTAAGTGGTTAGTCATGTGGTATTGTTTAATCTCCCTGATTGAATGATGGAAACTTTTTTAAAACATGAAAATAATGAATATGGTAACTCTGTTACAAACTTCCAGACTAATAATGGTTTGTGCAAAAATTAGGGGGATTGACTGAATAGACCCCTCTTCATCTCTCTGTCTCTTTGTCTCTCATGCAGAATCCTAATGAACTGAATTTAGGGCTTTCATTCATAAAAACGTTCACAAGTTTACTTTTTAAATGATTTGACAGGCTTCAAATGTAAATGAGGTAATTTAAATTGTAAGCAATTTATTGTTCCAGTACACCAAATATTTTACATACACACCACCTAGCATATATTGCAAAATAAGTGGCAATATTTTCTCTCCTCCCCCCGCCCCCATTGCTTCACACCAGTTCTTTCCAGATTTTAAATGACCACATACAAAAGCGATAATGAACCAGGAAGGTGTATACTCCCGACAAGGAAAAGCATTACAAGTCCTTGGTGGGATCATTTGAGACTTATTTTTATTCTCCTTTAACAGCTTGTTGTTTCTTATTTTTCTTTTTAATATCATTCTAGCACTAACTTGCATACCTTAATATCAAATTGATTCCAACTGGATTTATCACCCATTATGGTGACTCAGTATGGGGAAATCCCATCCAGATTTGGGCCTGATCACCAAAAAAAAAAAAAAAAGTTTTTTCCTGGGCATGTGCTTTCCATTCAGCAGAATGTGAGTTTCATTTTGTGGCTCCTTAGGAGAGCTCTAAGGAACAGCAGAGGCAGGCACAGAAGTTATTCACTGAGGAGGCAGCTCCAAGATAGAAGATGGGAGGGCAAGAGTAGAGACTAGATCTTCCACATCTGCAGCACCAAGGAGGGGAGAAACAGAGAGAGGCTCCTTTCCCTTAAATAACTGAATGGAATGAAGTAATCAAAACAAATGATGATTTTAAAATGAAATGTAAACATTGATAAACAGCCAGATAGGTTAAATTTGTGGTCATCTCAAGAGTAGAGCTGGCCATAATGCAGGATTACTGGATTGTGGGAAATTGTGGTTTTGAAATTTGGTTTTGTTTCAGTCAGAAAGAATCCAATACTTTTAAGCCCTGTGAACTGGAAATCTGGGTGGGGTGCAGGTGGGGGAGAGGGTTTCCCCTTGAAACATGGTGTTTCCAAAACCAAATCTGCTCCCTGGACCCCAACGGCTTGATTGAAATTTACTCAGCAGCTGCCAGGGCTTTCAGGCTCTGGGAAATCAGTCAGGACCCTCCCGCGCGCCCCCCCCCTTTTTTTTTGACCATCTCTGCTCAAGAAGTGCAGAAAATCAGTTTTTCTGGATTCTTAAAAAGCAAATGTGCCACTGAATAAAATTTCACTGTTGGACAGGAAGAGCAGAACACTGAGCTTCAACCGGCAAGTGAGACTTTTGATGGTTTGGTCAGCATTGCTATTATGCTGTAATAATTTAAGCCACTGTTTTGGACATTCCGTCAGCTCTTCCACATCCCGCTTTGTTCAACAACAGCCTGTTTGTCTCTCAAATAAATGGGAAAAATCAAACTAGCGAATATCATTTAAAAGACAGAGACTTGAATTTGATAATGAAGTTGCAATCTTATCTTATGCTAACATTATAATCACCTTCAGTGTCGCATGAAATGAGCATTGTAAAGAGGCAAGTGAAGCACCTTGCCCTGCATGTTCTACTTTAGACAAATTTGAACTCTGTTTCACATCTAAATGTGGTAAAAGTGAATCAAATTAAAGGAAGAACTGAAAGAATCAACACTGATATTAACACTAAATGGTTGGAAAAATGTGAGTGATCTAATAATGGCTCCAAGCATACATACATGGAGCAAATGCATTCTTGTTTAATGCTGTTGATTCTTCTGGGGGGGGGGGGGAAATGGCAGAATATTGTGTCCAATTTGCTGAAGATACTTTTCTCTACAATTTTTTTGGTTGGCCTTTTCCCATCTACTCAGACAACAGAAATAAAAAGAAAAAGTTAGAAATTTTGTGGGTGAAGTCATCCTAAAATTTTTACATATGGGTGTTCAGCATACTTACTTAAACCTTACTTCTTTATAAGACCTAGTAACTCTAAAACACAATACAAATGATTTTTTTTTTTAAATTTCCAGCACTTTCATTAATGAAACACGCGATTGGTGTCTTAAACGGGCTTTAAAGTAGCTTCCCAATGATACTTCGTCAAAGTCTCTGGAAAATTCTCTATTTTCATCCAGCTACCATAAGTGTATTGAAATTTGCACTGAGCATGAGAGAGACTTGAATCAAAATACAGCATCTTACACAACAAGGCTGTCTACAGAGACGCTGAATTTACAATGGCAGTTGAAAGAGGTTTCCAAGGGAATAGGTGGATGGATGTTGATGATGCTACTCTTGTGTTCTCAGTGGAAATCTGGCTTGATCTAATTAAACAGAAATGGGCCACACAGAGATAAAATAAAACTATTCAGAGAAACTGTGGAATATTTGTGGTGTTGAGCTAATATGATTTACCAAATATAAAGCTCATGGGTTGAGCCAGCACAAGAGGAAGAGGTTAAATCCTTAGTTTATGCCTTCTCCTATAGAGTTTACAACTGAATATCCATATTTCTACCCTAAATCTGGTTTGTGAATAAGGTAGTGTCAGATTGTGGCCAAAAAATGGCAGAAAACTATGGAAGTAAAATCATGGAAAACAGGATGGCTGAATTCTGAAGTTTTTTAAAAGGCTGCCAACTAAGCATCAACCAGACTGCCTGGGCATCTAACTGCTTTTGACGGTACTATTTCACTGCCTTAAAAAAAGCGATTAAATTATCATTCTAGTTTTCTCATCTCTTTCCAGGGCTTGCTGCATTTTTTTAACCAAAATTGAACCACTTTAAGTGCTGACATGGGAGTGGGGGGGGGGGGGGATAGGATAAATCAAATGTCAAAGGTATTTAAAAACCCTTGAATGCGTTGTCTTTTATGTCCCATTTACCTTTCCAACCATGCATTTGACACTTGCAGTTCTTCCATTTGGTGTTTTTACCTTCTAACATCTTGATGCTGATTTTTTCCAAATTATTTTATAATGATTCTAGAAAGTCACCTCTTTCCCCACCCCCTTTTTTTTGGCACTGCCAAACAGTTTGCTCAGATACCATGTAAATCATCTGGATCAGATTTATCTTTACCCCAGAGCTGTACTCCAGCAAGTGAATTTTTCCAGGTTTTGTTTGTAATAAGCCTGCAAACATTCCAGCACCTTTGTCAGCTCTTTTTTTGGATGGACTTAATGGAAATGCTTTAGGTCAGGTAGAAGATTCTGTCTGTTAGTGGTATAATTTCCTGGCAGACATATAAGTGGAGTATACAGTACCATCTACTTAAAGTTGCTGTCTGTATTAGCATGCATGGAAATCATATAAAAGACAAGGTGGTGAGGCAATCTTTATTGGACCAACTTCTGTTGGTGAGAGAGGTTTTTTATTAAATTAAGTGATAGAAGAAATGTTCTCACTCTGACTGTGCTCTGTGTGTGTGTGTGTGTGTGTGTATATATATATATATATAATGTGAGAACGCACTTCAGGTGACAAATATAAAAGATGTAGTTCATAATTCTGCTTCCATGTAAGTAGGTGGTCTTGTTCTATTTTGTTTTTCAATTGTCATAGAACTTGTGTGTGGACACATTTATATATACATCTGTATATTTGTAACTGACCTTCCTACTAGATCTTTCTGTCGTACTCTTATTACTAATTTTTGATTGGCATTTACAGCTATATGTGGCTTTGAGTGATTACTAATTCTGGTTTTGCTCTGTTGCAGGAAAAATAAAAGCTCAAAGGGACCATATCAACTTGAGGTCTAGTTAATTTCCAAATGTTTAAAATTAGCTTCAGATACTACACTTTTTCCCAAATGCCTTTTTACTAGGTCTTGTGGTTTTTATAATTTTTCTATTTGTAAAATGTTTTGTTGCTTTTTGGAAGAACTATACAAAAGGAGAAAATGGTATAAGCTAAATTGGTTTTAGAAGAATTTAGACAGACCTGAGGCTGTATAAGGGTTTGGACTGATGTAGCTAAATCAACTTAGTTACACTGATATACATGTTTTAATATAGAAATGGCTTTACTCTCAGCCTATCATGCTGTGACATGGCTCCTACAGTGAAAGTCAAACTGGCTTCTTTATCAGGCATTGTCATCAGTAATAAGTTTCTTCAGGTCTAATTATGCCGTAAGGTGTATCTGGGCCACCTTATTGTACTCAGATAATGCTGTCAATGACTCCTGTGCAACCTTTTTTCCTTTAATTAGTTAGCATAGTTGTAACTGATCAGAATTTTGAATTTTAGCTATGGTGATGGTTCACTAGAGAGCAGAATTCAGCTCTGGTTCTTACGTTACTGTTAGCTTTGCAGGGCTATCAAGAGTAAAACAGTGAAAGCTAATTTTTGTCATTAAAATAAGCAGATACAATACCCAGTGAACAGATATCTTAATGTGCTTTTTAAATCACTTTTCAGAATAATTCTTCACTTTTTTAATGTCATCTGTTTGTTTTAAATGCAAAGTTTTTAGACATGGAAGATTTGGTACAAAGCTTCTCTATTGTAATTTCAATGGGTGTACAATTTCTCTTGAACATGGCTCCTACAGTAAGCATAAATGATCTCTTAATCATTGTATTACTGCTGTTTCTTTTTGAGGGGAGATATTATGTACTTTAGTTCTCAGAATTGATGGTACTATCTCTATGTTGAGACTGAGAAATTGATAAATTATCCCAGTTACTGTAATATCACTGAAACACAGTGGTAGGCATCACTTCTGCATTTATTTACATTTCTACTTTAATCCTTTCTCAACTCCAGTGGAAGCCATGCTTGCTTTAAGATGTTTGCTTTATATGTCAGTCTCTCAAAACTGTTCCTGTAACTTTTTTTAAGCTAATGGAGGGAGACTATGAAGACCTTGACATTTTTAGACTATTTTAAGTCATAATTTTACTCTTCATAATACTGCTTCCTACTAGAGTCAACCTCTACAAACAAAGGCTTTTATATCCTAATTTGATCTAAGTCTTTGTTGGCTTGGGACACAGCAAAGCTAAGTACGTCTTAAAAAGCAAATCTCATTGGTGTCTTTTTTAGATTTCTGCTAGGAGCTAGCGAAGTCAGTAGATTGCAAAATCTTGAACCCATTGAAGTCAATTGCAGAACTCCTGCTAACTTCAGTGGTGCCAGGATTACACTTCTTGTTTCTTAGAACTCCATGTTAATTCTGTCAGACTGATGTGGAGCACGAAAGGGGTGTTATGTTAGATGAGGCTTCCCTTTCATAGTAGTAAGGGACACTAACAATTTAAATAATCTTTAAGGAAGAATTATTTTCTGGGTACTGCCATGAAATATGTAGCCACAGAGGTGAGGCTATTTAGGTCTAGTTTACTGTGTGTAGGCGCTCTGTCTCTACTTCCAGAATTATTACCTTCTTGATTGTATTCCACACCTTATTTTGAGGCCAAAATGGAAGTCTCTTTTCTGACTTCTGGGTAAATGTCAGGGGTTCCTTCTGTGGATAAAGGTAGTGCACAGTTCATAAGTGCTAGCGCTGAAAATCATAACTGGGCCAGTGGGTCTTTGAATAAAGATAAGGGGCAGTTACTTCTGTAGTCATAAAAATAGTTATGAACTGAGTAGTTTTAGCACCTGTCATACATAATTTTGTTTTCTTCATGATAAAATCATTGTGTTTAAAACAGACCTTTCTTTTTCTTCCCTACTCCCTCTTCTCCTGTGGGGTTGCCTAACAGCATGTTGAATACTGGCTAAATTGTTGATATGGAGGAGTGCCTCTTTGAGATGAGCTGGTGGTGGTGATGTCATTGTCTGTGGAGCTGTTCTAAGGCAGTGGTCACCAACTGGTTGATTGTGATTGGTCGATCCTGGAGCCTCTGCCAGTCGATCGTGGTCTCTGGCCTCTAAAAGTCTGGTGACGCAATGGGGCTAAGGCAGGCTCCCGGCCTGCTCTGGTCCTGCGCCACTCCTGGAAGCAGCCAGCACGCCCCTGAGGCCCTGGGGGAGGGCAGGCCAGGGGGCTCTGCATGCTGTTCCTGCTTGCAAGCACTGCCCCCGTAGCTCCCATTGGGAGGAATGGGGAACTGCAGCCAATGGGAGCTGTGGGGGCAGTGCCTGCAGAGAGGAGCAGTGTGCGGAGCCATGTGCCACCCTTTTTCCCCCCAGGGGCCGCAGGCGTGGGGGCGTGCTAGCTGCTTCTGGGAGCAGTGTGGGGCCAGGGCAGGCAGTGAGCCTGCCTTAGCCCTGCTGTGCCACCAACCGGGAGCTGCCTGAGGTAAGTGGTGCCTGGCAGGAGCTTGCACCCCCTTCTGCATCCCAGCCCTGAGCCCCCTCCTGCACCCCAACCACCTGTCCGAAGCCCCCACCTGGAGTCAGCACCCCATACCCCCTCCTGCAGCCCAACACTCTGTCCCAGCCCGGAGCCCCCTCCTGCACCCAAACTTCCTCCCAGAGCTTGCACCTGTCACCTCCTCCTACACCCCAACCCCCTGCACCAGGCTCAGCCCTGAACCCCCTCCCACACTCTGAACCCCTCAGCCCCAGCCCAGAGCCCACATCCTCTCCTGCAGCCCAGCCCCCTACCCTAGCCTGGTGTGAGTGAGTGAGGGTGGGGGAGAGCGAGCGACGGAGGGAGGGTGGAGTAAGCAGGGTGGGGCTTCGGGGAAAGCGTGGGGTAGATCCTGGGTTGCACTTATATTCAAAAAGTGATCTTGTGCATAAAAAAAAAAAGTTGGAGACCATTTTTCGCATCCTAGAAGGGAGAGACCAGGAAGAAAAGATTGTTTCTGTGGTATTGTCAAATATATTAATTTAATTAATGTCAGAATGATTAGCTAAATGGGACTATTAAAAACTTTTTTGGGTTTTTTGTTTTTAAGTAATCATTAAGTCTCAAAGTAAAAAGTTTGGAGTTCCATCTTGGCATTGATTTTTTTTTTTGTTTTGTTCCAATGAGTTGCTTAGATAAAAAGGTGATAGGCATCTTAGCTAGAGTCAAGGTATTTTTAAATGGTCTTGTTTACAGATTTCTATGGAGAGTATGGCTGAAGAAACTTTAAAAAGTGTGAGGTTTTTATATTCAAATGTCTGGAATTGCAGTTGTTGACGGTCCCTGAGAGCACTTCTAGCATGCTAAGTGCTTTCCCTACTAAAGTGAGGGTAGGTCCTTTGCTTAAGGAGCTCACAGCCTAAAGACAGGGCAGGGCACAACATATTAGTGGTCAACATGATAGTTGGCCATATCTTGGTATATAAGGTTGCATTTACAAAGTCTCTTCACCACCATACTTCAAACAGGTTCCTAACTACTACTCTAGCCCTGGTCTACACTACGAGTTTAGGTCAATTTAACCCTGCACCCGTCCACACGATGAAGCTGTTTTTTTCGACTTAAAGGGCGCTTAAAATCGATTTCTGTACTCCTCCCCCGACGAGGGGATTAGCACTGAAATTGACCTGGCCGGGTCAAATTTGGGGTAGTGTGGTCGCAATTTGACGGTATTGGCCTCCGGGAGCTATCCCAGAGTGTTCCATTGTGACCGCTCTGGACAGCGCTCTCAACTCAGATGCACTGGCCAGGTAGACAGGAAAAGGCCCGAGAACTTTTGAATCTCATTTCCTCTTTGGCCAGCATGGCAATCTGCAGGTGAGTGCAGATCTCATCAACAGAGGTGACCATGATGGAGTCCCATAATAGCAAAAGAGCTCCAGCATGGACCGAACGGGAGGTTTGGGATCTGATCGCTGTATGGGAAAGACAAATCCATGTTATCAGAACTCCATTCCAAAAGATGAAATGCCCAAACATTTGAAAAAAATCTCCAAGGGCATGAAGGACAGAGGCTATAACAGGGACCCGCTGCAGTGCCACATGAAATTTAAGGCGCTGAGGCAAGCCTACCAAAAAACCAGAGAGGCAAACAGCTGCTCCATGTCAGAGCCCCAGACGTGCCACTTCTATGATGAGCTGCATGCCATTCTAGGAGGTGCAGGCACCGCTACCCCAATACTGTGCTTTGACTCTGCCAGTGGAGTAGCACACAACAGAGGGTTTTGGGGATGAGGAAGATGATAGCTCACAGCAAACAAGGGGAGAAACCGTTTTCCCCGACAGCCAGGAACTGTTTCTCACCCTGGACCTGGAGCCAGTACCCCCCGAACCCACCCAGGGCTGCCTTCCAGACCCGCCAGGAAGAGAAGGGAGCTCTGGTGAGTGTACCTTTGTAAATATTATATGTGGTTTAAAAGCAAGTGTCTTTAATGGTTGATTTGCCCTGGCATTCGTGGCCAGTACAGCTACTGGAAAAGTCTGTTAACATGTCTGGGGATGGAGTGGAAATCCTCCAGGGACATCTCCATAAAGCTCTCCTGGATGTACTCTCAAAGCCTTTGCAAAAGGTTTCTGGGGAGGGCAGCCTTATTCCGTCCTCCATGGTAGGACACTTTACCACGCCAGGTCAGTAGCACGTAGTCTGGAATCATTGCATAACACAGCGTATGGTCCTGGTGTTTGCTGGCATTCAAACAACATCCATTCTTTCTCTCTCTCTCTCTGTGTTATCCTCAGGAGAGTGATATCATTCATGGTCACCTGGTTGAAATAGGGTGATTTTATTAAGCAGACATTCAGAGGTGCCCATTCCTGCTGGGCTGTTTGCCTGTGGCTGAACAGAAATCATCCCCACTGTTAGCCGCGTGGTGGGGGGGAGGGGGTGAAGCAATCATCCCAGAGAATTGTGTGTGTGTGTGGCGGTGGTGGTGGTGGGGTGAGTTAGTTGGGTTTGTGCTGCACGTTAACCCGAAAACCGCAGCCCCTGCTTTTAAATGGCCAACCCAATGACTGCTTGGTATGGGAAATGAGGGTGCTGCTGTTTGAAACCATTCCCACATGTTATGAAAGTTAAAGAAGCCAAAAGACTGTATCTTGCCATGGCTGCCTGCAGGCCAAATTCTGTTGCCTGGCCCTGCGTGAGTGATCTCTCACATCAAACCGGCATGCCATCAATAAGAGGCAAAATGTGACCTTTTCGCGAAAGCACATGTGCTATGTAATGTTAACAGCAAGGTTTACCATGAAAGAGTCTACCCATTGTTCTCTAAAATGTCTCTTTAACTACCACTCTCCCCCCTTTTTTTTCCTCCACCAGCTGCAAATGTTTCAACGCTCACACTATCTTCTCCTTCCCAGAGGCTAGCGAAGATTAAAAGGCAAAAAAAATGCACTTGCAATTAAATGTTCTGAGCTTATGCAGTCTTCCCACACTGAAAGAGCACAGCAGAATGCTTGGAGGCAGACAATGTCAGAGTCCAGGAAAGCACAATATGAACGCGAGGACAGGTGGCGGGCTGAAGATGATAGGTGGCGTAAGCTTGGTGACAGAAAGCAAGATGCAATGCTGAGGCTACTGGAGGAACAAACTGATATGCTCCGGCATATAGTTGAGGTTCAGGAAAGGCAGCATGAGCACAGACCGCCGCTACAGCCCCTGTGTAACCAACCGCCCTCCTCCCCAAGCTCCATAGCCTCCTCACCCAGACGCCCAAGAATGTGGTGGGGGGGCCTCCGGGCACCCAACCACTCCATCCCAGAGGATTGCTCAAGCAACAGAAAGCTGGTATTCAATAACTTTTTTTTTAAAGTGCAGTGTGGCCTTGTCCTTCCGTCCTCCCCCACCCCACCTGGTGCTTCCCTCCTCCCCCATCTCTCCTGGGCTACCTTGGCCGTTATCCCCCTATTTGTGTGATGAATTAATAAAGAATGCATGAATGTGAAGCAACAATGACTTTATTGCCTCTGCAAGTGGTGATCAAAGGGGGGAGGGGTTAGCTTACAGGGAAGTAGAGTGAACCAAGGGCTGGGGGCAGGGATTCATCAAGGAGGAAGAAACAGAACTTTCACACCATAGCCTGGCCAGTCATGAAACTGGTTTTCAAAGCTTCTCTGATGTCCACCGTGCCCTCCTGTACTCGGCTAACTGCCCTGGTGTCTGGCTGTGCGTAATCAGCAGCCAGGCAATTTGCCTCAACCTCCCACCCTGCCATAAACGTCTCCCCCTTACTCTCACAGAGATTGTGGAGAGCACAGCAAGCAGTAATAGCAATGGGAATATTGGTTTTGCTGAGGTCTATCAGAGTCAGTAAACTGTGCCAGCTTTTAAACGTCCAAATGCACATTCTACCACCATTCTGCACTTGCTCAGCCTATAGTTGAACAGCTCCTGACTACTGTCCAGGCTGCCTGTGTATGGCTTCATGAGCCATGGCATTAAGGGGTAGGCTGGGTCCCCAAGGATAACTATAGGCATTTCAACATCCCTGACGGTTATTTTCTGGTCTGGGAAGAAAGTCCCTTGCTGCAGCTTTTGAAACAGACTAGAGTTCCTGAAGATGCGAGCGTCATGTACCTTTCCCGGCCATTCCACGTTGATGCTGGTGAAATGTCCCTTATGATCCAGCACCATTGAGAAGTACCCCTTTCGGTTTATGTACTCGCTGCCTTGGTGCTCCGGTGCCAAGATAGGGATATGGGTACCGTCTATCGCCCCACCACAGTTAAGGAATCCCATTGCACCAAAGCCATCCACTATGACCTGCACATTTCCCAGAGTCACTACCCTTGATATCAGCAGCTCTTTGCGTTGGCTACTTGGATCACAGCAGCCCCCACAGAAGATTTGCCCACTCCAATTGATGCCTGACTAACCGGTAGCAATTTGGCGTTGCAAGCTTCCACAGGGCTATCGCCACTCGCTTGTGAGCTGTGAGGGCTGCTCTCATCTTGGTATTCTTGCACTTCAGGGCAGGGGAAAGCAAGTCACAAAGTTCCATGAAAGTGCTCTTACGCATACAATAGTTTCGCAGCCACTGGTAATCATCCCAGACATGCAACACTGTACGGTCCCACCAGTCTGTGCTTATTTCCTGGGCCCAGAATCGGCATTCCACAGCATGAACCTGCCCCATTAACACTATGATGTCCACATTGCTGGGGTCCGTACTTTGAGAGAAGTCTGTGTCCATGTCCTCATCACTCTTGTCACTGCGCTGCCATCGCCTCCTCGCCTAGTTTTGCTTTTGCAGGTTCTGGTTCTGCATATACTGCAGGATAATGCACGTGGTGTTTACAGTGCTCAGAATTGCCACAGTGATCTGAGCGGGCTCCATGCTTGCCGTGCTATGGCGGCTGCACTGAAAAAAGGTGCGAAACGATTGTCTGCTGTTGCTCTGACGGAGGGAGGGGTGACTAACGACATGGCTTACAGAGTTGGCTTACAGGGAATTAAAATCAACAAAAGGGGTGGGTTTGCATCAAGGAGAAACACACACAACTGTCACACAGAATGTGGGCTATTTTGTGAACAGGTCTCCCTCAATCTCTTCTGTTGAACTGTATATAAATATGCCTTGGGTCAGAGAGACCATGAGAGTGACTTTCTAATCCAGGGGTTAGAGCACCCTCTTAAAATGTAGGTGATCTAAGTTCAAATCCCTTCTCCACATCAACTGAAGCTGGGTCTCCCGCATACTAGGTGAGTGCCTTAACAACTTGGCTAAAAGTTATTGGGGGGGGGGTATTGCCACCAACTCCAGCCTTTTTTATGCGGGTTTAGGCATGCTCAGAGCATGCCTATCAGATTGGGCGCCAAAGGCAAGTTAAGCAGGGTAACATCTAGCTTGTGAATTCTGCTGGGGCTTACGGGTGATTTAGGCGCAGAGTTGCTGGCTGATGTAATGATTGAGGTGACTGTGCACTTGCTCACCTGCCAAAATATTGGCACTTTCAGGGACTTTACGGATCGAAACTTAGGTGCCTATTGACTTATGTCACATAGCAGTCACTTGCAAGGCTGAGCAGGTGTTTTTGTGAATGCCACTGACACTTAAATTTTGGACTTGGATGCCTGGAAGAGCATATATGTGCCTGAGTCCTTGTGAGTATAGCACTTAGTGTTTGGGGATCCATGAAAAAGCAGTGTGTGTTTTTAGCAGTTGTGACTCTCCTGTGCTTGTTCTGGGGTTGTGAGACTTTCTATAGGGTGTATGAGAATAGCATGGCTGTGCTGTTACCAGCATAACATTTGTTACCACATTTTAGATGTTCTCACACTTCCAGAACCATTTTTAGGTTTTTATTTTCAGTGCCCAATTAAAATGTATATAAATGTGCACAAATATATGCACTCCAAATAACAGAGATCAGAGATGGGAAAAGATGCCTTGGCTCATGTAGTGCACCCTTTTTTATTTTTAAAAAAATACAAGGGCTTTGTCCAGTCCTTATTTGCATGTTTAGAGCAGTAGCTTTTACCACTTCCTTTGGGGACACAGCCTAATAGCTCTTATTCTCAGGAAGTCTTATCCTAATATTCAGCCTAAATTCTTGCTTTTTAATCTCGCACATTACTTTTAGTTACTGTCTTTTGCACCCTACTTCCTCTCCTACATTGGTATTAATAGCCTACGAATAAAAAAATATGCAGTCACCTCTCTCCACAGACTTTTGCTCAGTAAAGTTTAATGTATATTTTGTTCCTTTGGCTCTTCCCTTGTAAGCCAGTCACTTCTGCCCCAGTCACTTTTTACTATTTTGATTTAAGAAATCGTGAGACTGTTAATTTGTATACAGTGATTCTTTTGGTATGCCCCTGTAGAAAGGGGAGAGTTCAAAGTAAAGTGAATGCCCTTTATACATGTTGCTGTTTGAGGTGCTACAAGAAATAGAAAACGAATTACACCACTGACATTTTTTTTTATTGTGAACAACTAGACAATGGCTTATAAATTTTTCCTTACAGCCTGCTAATTTTTATTTCTCTTGAACATATGCTTTCTCAACCTTTCTGGTAATACCATGCTCAGTACAGAAACTTATTCTATTGAGTGTATGTTGTGTGTGTGTATATATAGCGCTTCTGATTTTCATTTTTAAATGATGAATATTAATAAAACACCCTGATACAAAAAATAAAAATTGAAAGCTGTGTTTATTTAATTAACATAGAAAGTAACAATTGCCAGTGTTTTTGTATCCAAAAGCTTGTCTACACTGAGCAGTAATGTGGATTATGGGGGTGAGAGCTCTAAAGACTTCTAAGGTATTATGCATTAATTGGTCCTTTTAGCCCTCCAGGTGCGCACTAAAGATTCTGTAGTGCGCTTCAGTGTAGTGATGTTTGAAACAGAATTATGTTAAAGTGAACTAGGGAACATTACAGTATATATGAAGAGAGACACCTGAAAAACTCTGAGTTTTGGACATCTACATAAAACTCCAATTACTAAAAATAACCCCCAAAATAATTAAGAAACCCTAAAAAAAAACCCAGAAGCCATATATATGCATTACCTTTGGTATCTGAATGCCTATTCCAGTGTGCTCTTGCCAAAGCCATATACAGAAAAGGATCATTATAAATGCTCCATGATACAATGTACGTGCAACCTTGAATTGTATTGGGTTTGATGCCAGTGGTTTCCAAACTGTGATCTCTGTGACATTATCCAAATCATTTATGAAGATATTGAATAGAACTAGACCCAGGTCAGATTCCTGGAGGACTCCACTCGATATGTTCATTCAGCTTGACTGTGAGTAACTTGATAACTACTCTGAGTACGGTTTTCCAACTAGGTGTGCATCTACTTTTATATTTGCCTACTTCATCTAGGCCAGGGGTAGGTAACCTATGGCATGGGTGCCGAAGGCAGCACGCGAGCTGATTTTCAGTGGCACTCACACTGCCCAGGTCCTGGCCACCTGTCTGGGGGCTCTGCATTTTAATTTAATTTTAAATGAAGCTTCTTAAACATTTTAAAAACCTTATTTACTTTGCATACAACAATAATTTAGTTATATATTATAGACTTAGAGAAAGAGAGCTTCTGAAAACGTTAAAATGTATTACTGGCATGCGGAACCTTAAATTAGAGTGAATAAATGAAGACTCGGCATACCACATCTGAAAGGTTGCCAACCCCTGATCTAGGCTATATTTGCCTAGTTGGCTTATGAGAAAGTCTTGTGAGACTGTATCAAAAGGCTTACAAAAGTCAAGATATATCACATTTGCTGCTTCTCCCCTATCCACAACATTTGTTTTCCCATCAGAAGATATTATGTTGGTTTGATATGATTTGTTCTTGACACATCTATGTTGACTGTTCCTTATCACCTTATCTTCTAGGTGCTTATGAATTGATTATTTACTCAGTTATCTTTCTGGGTATCAAAGTTAACCAGATAGGTTTATAATTAGCTGCATTGTTCTTATTCCCCCTTTTATAGACTGGTACTATATTTGTCCTTTTTCAGTTCTCTGGGATCTCTTCTGTCCTCCACAAGTTCTGAAAGATAATCACTACTGACTCAGAGAGCTCTTTAGCCAATTCTTCAAGTAGTCTAGGGTGTATTTTGTCAGACTGCTAACTTGAAGCCATCTAGCTTGTCTAGTAATTCTTAATGTGTTCTTTTCCTATTTTAGCTGCAGTTCCTGCTCCATTTAAACAAATGTTCACTATGATAGTTGTCTGATCGCTGCTAACCTTTTTGGTGAAAAGTGAAACAAAAGATGCTTAAGGCTTTGGCTGTTGCTGTGTTTTCTGTTGGCTCTCCCTCCTCACTGAGTGATGGGCCTACCCTGTTCGTGGTCTTACTCTTGATTTTAATATGTACTACTTTACAAGGAAAAGAGTTGCAAAAATGTTCCAGTTCTGAACTTCTTTCTGTAAGTATCATGCATAATTGTAAAAATAAAACTTAAGACACCTTACATGTAAGTAATAGCTGTATACCCAGTGCTTAAGGTATTGACAGTTACCAAGAATGCCTTACTAAGAATGACATTTCTGTTTGAATTTGAGGTTTTTTTAATATATGTACGTTAAGATTCTTCAGCATAAAAAAGCTAAACCCCACACATGGTTAATTCTGGAATTGGGTTTTTGATTTGAAGTGTATCTAAACCAAAGCAAGAAATTTCATATCCCTTTCCATAATGCATAGGAGTTCTGAGTCCTTTTAGTAATATACAGCCAGGTATCTCAAGTCCCTTCTTCCTATTCAGTCTAAGGTTATGTCTACACTACAGACTTTACAGAAGCGCAGCTGTACTGTTGCTGCTGTGCGGTCTCCCGTGTAGCCGCTTTATGCCGTCAGAGCAGAGCTCTCCTGCCAGCATCATTAAACCACACCTAACGAGCAGCGATAGCTATGTCGGTGGGAGAACATCTCCCGCCGACATAGTGTTATCCACACCAGCACTTTTGTTGGCAAAACTTTTGTTGGTCGGGGTGTGTGTTTTTTCACACTGCTGACCGACAAAAGTTTTACCAACAAAACTGCTAGTTTAGACATTGCCTAAATCTAATAGTATCTGTTCTACTGTATTTTCATGTTAGGTTTTCTATAGCAGTGGTTCTCAAAGCCGGTCCGCCGCTTGTTCAGGGAAAGCTGCGGCCAGCACATCCCTCGGCCCATGCTGCTTCCCGCAGCCCCCATTGGTCTGGAGCGGCAAACTGCGGCCAGTGGGAGCCACGATCGGCCGAACCTGCGGACACGGCAGGTAAACAAACCGGCCCGGCCTGCCAGGGGCTTTCCCTGACCAAGCGGCGGACCGGCTTTGAGAACCACTGTTCTATAGAACAATCTAAAAAGTGGCTATTCCTGAGTTGTCTGTTTCTGTGTCTGCCTGTTTTGCTTCCTAAATATTTCATTTTTAGTAGCTCTTCAGATTCCTTTAAAATTAGCTTTCCCCTTTCTCTCCCTAACCCACTCCATCCCTATAGTATCTTGCTGCTGCTTCCTTTTCTCCCATGACACTTTCATCTGTGTCAGGTAGTAGAAATAATGGGTCTGCTGGCTCAGTGTATGTAAAGGCATTGATGTTTCTCTCCCTCTCAGAAAAGTACTTCTCTTGAGTTCACTGTAGTCTCTGCTTTTGACTTCATTAGACAATGAGGAAGGTGAGTTGTGGGGATTGGCACTTGAGGCGAGAGAGATGCAAAATTCTCCCTCTGCTCTTAACATAGTGGGAAACAGCCATCTTTTCCTTTGAGGATGACTACACTCTCTTAAAGAATTTTGATTTGTTGTTGAATGAGCATGTGAAAACTGGTTCACCAAAACACTGTTTTTTCTCATGTTTTGTGGTATCATTAGTACCCTCCATGCTTTGCATATGACAAAATGTGTCTTGCTATCCCTGAAATTAGTGAAACAGTAGAGTTGAAAATCTGCTTATACTTCTATAGTAGTACATGATTACTGGGAAATAGGATGTGATGTTTTTGTTTGGTTTTCATCTGAGTTCAACCCTAGTATCCAATGGAGAAAACAAATGTAAGCTTTTCATGAACAGTGCAAAGAATAGTACATTAGTTTGACTGCTGGTTCAGCTACAACACAAGGGGGTTGTGTTTTTGTTTCCACATATAACCCATGTAGTATTTTCATGGCACCATTTGTGCTGCTGTGGCTAAAGGTTTCTTTGCACTTCCATTATAAACATATATTCAAGGGGATTAACTTGGCCATTAAAAAAGTTACTCCATGCCGAAGCTTGATGTAAGAAACCTTAAGGCCAAATTTCAGATAATTGTTTTTGTACTTTGTTCCTTTTCAAAATACATATTGTGGTGGAAATTGCCTTTCATGACCACCCCCCTGGGGGGTCATGACCCACCACTTGAAAATAAAACCACACACAGTCAATCAAGGGTGTGCAAGATATTGAAAACTTGATAATTCTAAAGAAAATCAATTTACCAGAATTTCAGGGTGGTCAAAACCTTCAAAGTTTGTGAGGTCAAATGCATTAGATTTTATTACACATTTTTTAACTTTTTAATTTTATTTCTTCTACTTTTATAGTAAATGTAAGGATGCTGTGAAAATTTTCAATTCTGAATAAGGGGTCTCCAACTTGAAAAGGTTGAGAAACCTTAGGCTAAGTAGTAGCATCTCTTCCGCCCCGACAAGCTCCGGCATGATGTTCTTTTTCCACTAGATTAGAGTGGTGTCAGTATGGTGCTGAACCAAAAGTTCTCTCATTCTAATGAGAAATCGACAGTGTAGTAACTTCTTTTTAAAACACTTTTTTCCACTTTGACAAAATTCCCATGCACTGGTTCCTTAATTTCTGCTTGCATTGCTACTCTTCTATATTGTGTTTCTTGGAAGTAGCTTTTCCATTTTTATTGGACTTTTCTGGCTGGAAGACATAGAGTGTATTGACTGCTAGGATGGGTTTCAACATAATGGTTGACCATCTTGAAGAAATGTTTGAAGTTTATCTGGTATGACAGTCTCTATATAGGACACAAAATATCGACGTCTCCTTCCTTGAAGAATTATAGGCATAGAGAAAGCATTGAGACTCTGAGTATGAACAGTTGGTTGAGGAAGAATTTCTTCTATCCCAACACTCTCTTACATTGTTCAAGGCCATTCACCAGTTCCAAAAGATAAAGTAAACAGAATTCCTGCCAAGGAAGCTGAGGTATCTGGGACTGGCCATTACAGAAATATGCTGGGAAATGAATGTGGTCATAGCTTTTCTTTTCTGTATTTTTGATTAGACTACAGTAGCTCCTCACTTAATCGTCCCGGTTAACGTTGTTTTGTTGTTACATTGCTGATCAATTAGGGAACATGCTTGTTTAAAGTTACATAATGCTCCCTTCTAATGTCGTTTGGCAGCCACCTGCTTTGTCTACTGCTTGCAGGAAGAGCAGCCCATTGGAGCTAGCTGGTGGGGGCTTGGAACCAGGGTGGACTGGCAGCCCCCCTATCAGCTCCCCCATCAGCTCCTGCTCCCCTAAGTTCCCTGTGCTGCAGCTGCCCAACAGACTAGCAACTGCAGCTCGCTCTCCCCCCCACTGCCTTGTGCTGCTCCTGCCCTCTGCCTTGGAGCTGCTCCCCGAGACTCCTGCTTGCTGTGGGGGGGGGAGGGAAGGAAGAGGGGGGGTTAATGTCAGGGTGTCCCCATCCCCACTGCTACTGCACCCCACTTACTCCGTCTTCCACAGAACAGTGGTACACACCAGGGCTCAGAACGGAGGGAGCTTGCAGCAGCTGGCGTCTCAGCAAGCTGATCTAATTAACAAGGCAGTGTATTTAAAGGGGAAATGTGCACATCTCCCTCATTCCTGCTGTAGAATGAGATAGTTAACCTGTGAGGGCTCAGAAAACTGCTAGTTCATCATTTATCAGTAAGGGAAATATCCCACCCTCTGACTCCTCTACCTCAACCAAGCTTTACAATCATCATCACTGTGTACCAGTATTAAATTGTTTGTTTAAAACTTAGTGTGTGTCTGTGTGTGTAATATAGTCTTTTGTCTGAAAAAATGTTTCCCTGGAACCTAACTCCCTCATTTACATTAATTCTTATGGGGAAATTGGATTAGTTTAACATCGTTTCGTTTAAAAGTCGCATTTTTCAGGAACATAACTACTATGTTAAGTGAGGAGTTACTGTATTATAGTGGACGCATACACAAATACAGTTCAGAGCAGAGATTCACATGAAAGCAGGTTTCAGCATTTCTTAGAAAAGTTAAACACCTCAGTCAGCTGAATAATAAATACTTCAGATATCCAACACAGGCATCCTCCATCTCATAGTTCCAAAACATGACTGGGCTAATATATTACAATATTCATTTTTGTTATAAAAAGTGTCTATTCATATGGATATTCAATAAACTATAACAAAAATAGTTAAATTTTAATAAGAAATTTTATTATTTTTGATATGTCTAGTGATTGCCTTCCAATAAATGTGGTAGCTAGTTCTTCATAGATGGGCTTGTTTAAGGGAATATTAATACTCGGGTACGCAACTGAAGTGCCAATTGAATGATTATTCTTCTAAATCTTTTTTTCTTAAGTGAATTGCAAAGCTTAAAACTAAACGTAGACTTTATAGAATCATTTCATCCTTCACTCACCTGCCAAAACCTAAATTTGGATTGCAGTTAAATCCTGAAACACCAAGGAAAAACACCTACCTCGTGACCTGGTATATAAGGAGGAACTGATTTTTTTTTTTTTAAGTGTTCAACTTAAATTTACATAGTCAGTGTTTTCATATCTTTTATAAATGAGCTTTGTAGAGTATCATTAAAGGAAAGGAATATACAAAGGAAGACTGTTAATAATTGGATTCTAACCTGCAGATGTTTCTCTGGTAAATTCAGAGTTACAATTTGCTTTGATCTCTACCCTAGGTTTGGAGGGATTAGTTTTTTATTGGTAAATGTCAGTGAATGACAATTTCACCATACTCATATCCTGATGAAGAAACATGTTCATCACTGTTAATAGAAATGTACAGATAAGCAAAATAAGAAAAATGCTGTTTGAGAATTTATTATAATTTGATTTAAGGATATTTACTTTGAATATTTTGATGTGATATTGACAGTTTGTAACTGTTATAAAGTTTTAACATTTTGAATCTCAACATCTACTATAACTAAAAGTCTGAACCCCCGGAAAATTGTGTAACTGTTAAAATAAATAAATAAATAAATAATAAAAAAAGCTTAAAAATAAACATTGATATTTATTGAAATGAATTTAATTTTTTTTAAATATTCCAAGCCTATTTATCCTGTAGTGCTAGGATACTGCAGGCAGATGTGTTGACTTTACATATCATATGGGCTATGATATGTAACAAAGTGAATAAAATATGGAGTCTAGTCTTTACTCATTTTCTCCCCATCCCCCAAAAAGCCAAGACTACCACAGATGCCAAATGCCCTTAATATTTCAAGTACCCAAACCCCAAAAACTAAATAAACCCCAACCCTCAAAACACAACACCCGCCCGGACCCCCACTCTCTTCTTAAATTACTTGAATACTGCCAGATATGCGTAGTATGTTGAACCAAATCTTACTTTAGGTATGCTACTTTGAAGCATTAGTGTTTCATTAAGAATTACAAAAAGATCTGTAGTTTCTCAAGTAAAGTGGTGGAAGCCACATCACTTTGGACACTTATAAATTACACTAGACCAGTGGTTCTCAAAGTTGGTCCGCCGCTTGTTCAGGGAAAGCCCCTGGCTGGCCGGGCTGGTTTGTTTACCTGCTGCATTTGTTTACCTGCCATGTCCATAGGTTCGGCCGATCGCCAGGGGCTTTCCCTGAACAAGCGGCGGACCAACCTTGAGAACCACTGCACTAGACCAAGCACTAGCAAGTACACTGTAGAGAAAAATCCTGTGCCTGGAGGTGATAATGAGGTGACTTCCTCCTGTCTGTCTTCTGTGTGTTTTATCTCCAAATATGGATTGCTCATATTGTCTTGAACTGTGTATACAGTCCATGTAGTAGCTTGTCTGAAATCAAGCACTCCAATTGTGTGTTTGGATAAAAGTTTTGTATGTGTTCAAATACTGTAGATCTAGTTTCTGTGCAGTTTTGTGACTGAGTTTAATTTATTTTCTTAAGCAGGGAAAACTATTTCTGTACTTTGCATGGACATATATTGAAGTGAATTTTCTCCACTGATTCCTCTTCTGGAAATGTAGCCTTAAAGGGTTAAAATACAAAGTCTCTGCTCTGAGGACCTGGTGTCCTCAATGATCTGCCAGTATCTAATTAGTGGCAGCACCTGTAACTAATTATTCATTTTCAAGCAGTCCTGTATAATTGGAGGGGGGGGGGTTCCTCTCAATTGTATCTGTGTATGTAGGACTGTAAAATCGTACCCTGACAAAGTACTGCTTTAGCTCTACTTTGTTTGATGCGGGAAAAGGAAGTTGATGTTTAGCCACTGTCTGCAGCCTGGAGGTATGGGGAGCGGCAGAAAAGAGATGTAGCCTTCTGTATTTCAGGGCTACTAGTTCAAAGTGCTGAGGTTCAAAGTGTGCTTCTGTTTTGGATTATGAAATGGTGTTGACCCAATTATTTCTATATAAATTATGCCCATTTTAGTCTTTAATTACCATTTCTACAAACGCAAGCTGAGCTCTGAGAATAGTTATCTTCCTTTTGTGCATCACCCGAAGTTCTGCAACAAAATTATATTCTTGTATACTTTTGTGCAATTCCACTGCTTTGAGAGTTTGCAGAGATATAATCGGCTGGAATTTAATAAGCAATGATGCTGCTGCACAAGAATAATTTAATCTATCCTCTTAGCTGGGCTGACTACACTGTTAACAGGAGTAAAATGCAGTAAGTTTTTCGTCACTGAAGTCAGAAGACCTGACCTTGAAAACATATGGGGAGATGATCTGATTAATAAGATGCCACTTGTAATAGTTCAGCATCTCAGATTAGGGCCACACTTGTAATTGCTCTCCAAGTGAGTGTTTAAACTTGGTTGTCTTTTTGGAAATAGGAATTTGTCTCATTAGCTGTTGCATTCAAAAAAATAGCAGTGCACATTGACTATATATTCTGAATTGTTTCCCTAAGTGGGAAGAAACAAACTCCAAATCTGTCGTGAAAATGTTTGAGTTTGAGATAATAGACACGTAATATCTCACTGGGGAATAGCATGCCAATTATCAAAACCTGGGTGAATGGAAATATAATTCCTAGAGGAAACAAGGTGTCATGGACTCTTGAACTGTGGGCCTGTAACGGCATAGTTAGTTGTTTATAGCAGTCCCCAAAAATTAAAGGAATTAAATATTCCCAGAGTGAGAGCCTTGGAGAAAAACAAGGAGGAATAAGTAAGAGGATCTAAAATTAAAAAAAAATGTTTTGTTTACCCATCTGTCACTAAGCAAAACCTTGCATTGATATTTTTTTAAGTTACCGTATAAGCACCTTTTGTTTCCTAAAAACCTTAACTACAAAACTTACTGTATTTAACTAATAGTCTTGAATTTGGAGATTTGAAAGGTTTTTTGAGTCTAGGGAATCCTTGTTATGCACATCCTCTCAGTTTGGAACTGACCCTACATTTTCTGTGTGTGTGTGTGTCCTGTAATATTATCTCTTTCACTTTGTGGAAATCCGTCTGAAACAAGTGGAGAGTAGAATAAAAACCTTTCAATGCAAATATGTATCTTGGCATAAAATGTGTGGGAGATTCACGATAATTTGGTGTGACTATGGGAAGTGGGAATGTAGTTATATATAATATGGCTTGCCTAGTCTTGGGACATTGGCTCTCACATCTGATCCTTTAACGTACAGTGCTCCCAGCAGTAGAACTGCCTGGTCATGAGACATCACCTGCCATGGAGTATATCAGCATGCTGAACCCACACCTGTTTTTACAGGATTTGTTACATCCTTTGGGTAGGATTTCAGTACTGTTTTCCTACACTTGAAGACCCTGCTGCTCAACTGTCCTCCCACTCACTGTCTAGTGCTTCTCTTCAAGATGTTTCTGCCCACTTCCTTCAGTGGGAACCCAGGCCATTTCTGAGATACTCAGGAAAATGGAGCTCTGACTCCACTGGTGCTTTATCAGTATTGCTTTCTCTTCCTGACCATTCTGTAGGATGAGTTCTCATTCTCAAATCTATTAAATATCTTTGGCAAATGGAGGAATCTCTGTGAAGGCTCAGATTGACTCCAAATAGGTTCCCATGGTGGGGGATCCATGAGGATTACCGTTTAGCAGCCTTTTCCTTTCCAAACTCAATTGCTCCCTGCCACTAATGATCCTGGCCTGATGGGTGATCGCAGTTCTTGCACAGATGTTCTGGAAAGCAATAGCCTCTACTCAGGCTAAATAAAAACAAGTCCTTTCAGGTGTTCTGAAGACTATAGTGGGTACTTAGAATTACTTATCACAAGCCTTTGGAAGTAGTGTCTTAGTTTTTACAGCCTGTAATACCCCTGATGGAATCTGGGAATGATGAAGGTAAAACTTCCCTGAACTTGGCATTCTTGAAGTAAGTCAGCTCAGTGACACTAGTACAGGGATCGGCAACCTTTGGCACGCGGCTCGCCAGGATAAGCACCCTGGCGGGCCGGGCCGGTTTGTTTACCTGCCGCGTCCACCGGTTCAGCCGATCGCAGCTCCCACTGGCCGCGGTTCGCCACTCCGAGCCAGGGGGGGCTGCAGGAAGCGGCGCGGGCCGAGGGATGGGCTGGCCGCCACTGTGTACTGAAGGCTGAGGATCTCCATGGGCAGATCTGATCTTTGCTAGTACTGAGAAGCTAGGCAAAGTTCTCAGAGTACATAAATCTCTCCAGGAGATGGTGGATGAGGAATGGGATGCCTATGATAGGAAATCCTCTTTTACTTGTCTGTTCTGGAAACTTTTTGTCATTCAGAATGTGTCAAATGTCATGCTACAATTTCTCCTTTGGTAGAAACTTATAAAGCTGGGCTGATACCTTGCAAGAAGGTAAAGTGTCCCTAATGGACTCTATGAAAAATACATTCTACCTCTAGTGTAGATTGCTTCAACAGAATTGACAGCCCGGGGGAAGGGGGATGACTTGGGGTGGAGAAACTGCATTTGCTATAGATTAGATGTAGTGGCCCATAACTATTCCCTGGAATTCAGGCCTTTTTCTCTATTTAGCAGAAATGGGCAGTGGCAGAAGTAATGGAAGACTGTAAGCTCAGGGCCACATCCCCATGTTGATGACTGGCTAGCTAATACTCACTCTGAATTAAAAGCCATGGTAGCAATAGCAAGTGTCTGGGTGTGTACTGTGAAGGCAGTGAGTATAATTATGCACAAAATGATCATCTTGATTCCTTCCTTGGTGGATTTACTAATGTATCCAAATGGACAAGGTGTTTCTATCTGGCACCAGAGTGGTGAAAAGCTGGGACCATATTTCAGCCTCTTATCCAGCATGGTCTTAGCGTAGCAGTCTTCACATATTCTGGGTGTTAAAACATCTTGCCTGGACTATTTTTGTGTGTATACTTTCACGGTACCATTCAATCATTTTCTTTCTGAGCTGGTGGTCTTTACAAGACTATTCCATGGATCTCTCCTGAGGAGGAATGATGAAAACTTGGGAGTGGGGGTTCCCCACAACCCTCTCCCCTCTTACTCTAAACATACACTGGATAGTAATAACATGGTATCCTGCAAGGCTGAGAAATTTGTTGGAGCACCACTGTGCTCCAAGGATGTACGGTCTGTTATGGAGAGAGTTTAGTCAACAGTCTCACTCTCCTGCCTTTGTGCAGGGTCTAATACTTTCTTAGCACCTTGCTTTACCTGTGTTCATGGTATGACATTTGAGAGGGAGAACTTCATTGAGTTGCTCTTTCCATGTGAAACTATTGCAGTGTACCATACTCAGAGGACATTTGTGGGCTAGTATAGAGAGGAAAACCCTAATGCATTGCCACATTCAGGTATGAATTAACTTCCTTTTTCAGGAGGGCCTTGCGAAGGGGTTGAGTTAATTTCCTTGAATCTGAGAAGCAGGCACTCAGTAGTAAAGGATCTGACTCAGTTTCTTTTCAAAGGGATTGGGAAGCATTGGGTTTTCTGGGTTTGTTCTGCTGACACATTGCCTCCTTGGTTCATGGAATTTTAGCCTGCTGTTGAATGATTTGATAGATCAGCCATTTGAAACTTGGGTTCATGTTTGGTTCCTTACTCTAAAGACAAGGTTCTTGGCAACTGTTTTTTTTTTTTTTTAGGAGAGCTGCAGGGTTTTTTTGTTTAATGGAGGGACCCTTTTGTTTTCTATGTAGACGGGGAAGTGGCTAAGCTGTTCTCCCAGCCTGCTCCCCAGAAGTTAGTTACTTTTAGATCTCAAGAACCATACTTATTTGAATCCTAAAGTGTGTGTGACTCTGGCACCCTCTTCCTAGTGGCCTAAGTATCCAGGAGACTTACTTGACAAGATGAGACCACCACATTTTTGGGATGAAAGCTTACTCTTCTATGACACCGTTAGCCTTCTGGTTGGCAAGAGCAGAATGTCTTTCATACAAGTTGTGCAGGGCAGCGACTTGCGCTTTTCTGCATACTTTAGTGTAGCAATACAAATTGTATTTAAACACATCTTCTGATGCAGTGTTTGGACTGCCATTCTGAGATTGCTCTGCACTCACACATTTGATCTTGGAACTGATTTGGTGGTCTCACTCTGTGGGGCTCACATAGGATAACCTTCAAGGAGGATTACTCCTAGAAACTGACTTCCTCAGAGGACAATCCATGTAGTATAACTTGAATTATAGAGGAGCTGAGCAGATGGTCCCACCAGGATGATGCTAAACCTTTTTGGTTTTGGTTTTATATTGTATCTGGGAATGGGCAACAGGGCATGGATTACTTGGTGATTACCTGTTCTGTACATTTCCTCTGGGGCACCTGGCATTGGCCACTATAGGAAGACAGGATACTGGGCTAGATGGACCTTTGGTCTGACCCAGTATGGCTGTTCTTATGTTCTTAATACCCTGGCGTAAAAATGTATGGAACTTCTGACCTGTTAGATGCCTTTCAGTCTGTTACCATATGGATGAAACATCCAAGCTATGTTAGTGGTGTAAAATTTTTTGCTCATGGCTACTGTATTTACAGTTATTGCTGGACTCAGACTGGAATATAACAATATTGTTAACTTAAGGATGTTGTCCTTTGAGCAATGAGTTGGTTTTTTTTCCCCTCTACAGGCTGGATCTGAGGTGTAAATCCACTGTCTGAGCTATTGTAAGAAAGCTCCAAGAAACCTAATTAATAGGTTAAAAAAACAACCCCATTTTAACTATGGAATTGTTTTCATAGTTGTGCTAAACACTTTAGAGCTTAGCTGCTTTCTTTCCTTTCTCTATATCTGTAAATGAAAGTAGCTATTATGTTGGCCATTCCAGCTCATATCTCTCTGTATAAGCCATAATTAAATTTGGCATCTCCTGTCTACCAACAATCTTTGCCAAATGCAGACTAGGCTTTGTGTACTATTTCTATTATAGTGCTGTCCCTTGACATGTTTATCCCCTTCAGACAAATGTTTATGTTGCACTCTTTAAACAGCTGAGTTCGTAGCACATAAAACAAGGCAATTCTATCACAGTGTAGATTTATAACTGATCCCAAACTTTCAGCACCTTTAACAATTGCTTAAAAAACTCAACTGACTATAAAAACAAAACCAGCAGCAACCACTCAAACCATCTATTAAAAAGCAAATGAGGAATAGTACCCTATGCACACCCAAGAAGTAGCCTTCCAGCAGTGTCCCTCTTTGCAACATATCCAGAAAGTCAACAGATTAGATCTATTTCAAACCAAAGGGGAGCAAGCTTCAATGCCAGGAGAGCACCCTGTTGTAGAGAAAGCGAGCCCTTTTATACTGAGGGGACTTTGGCTTGAACATCTCTGGTGATTTTTGTCTGCTATGGTATGGCATGAGGTGACATGTGAGTACCAAGCCATTTAGGGCTTTGTTGGTCAAACCTTAAACTTCAGTCTTAGGGAAGACCATGATAACCTTCATCAGCAACTATCACATCGCCAACAGCTAACCCTAAGGGCACATCTTCACTAGTAACTTTAAAGTGCTGTTGAGGCAGCGCTTTAACGTGGCTGTGTAGTCGCGGCATCTCCACGAGGGGAGTAGCTACCAGTGCGGGAGCGCTGTCTACACTGCCGTGTTACAGCGCCGAAACTTGCAGTGGTCAGGGGTGTGTTTTTTCACACCCCTGAGCGAGAAAGTTGCAGCGCTGTAAAGTGGCAGTGTAGATGAGGCCTAAGTCTAATACCCCTACAAACACACTGCCCCAGAAACTTATTTAAAGTGGAACCCCTCCAACTCTAACACTTTTGGAGTTCTTCAGAGTCTCATGCCCAAAAGGATTCATATAACAGTTCATTGGTTTGATGCTAGCCCACTCTATGCTTATTTTCTATGTGTAGTTGAAATTCTGCAGGGCTGGAAAATGTGAGGAAGATCTCCTATTGGGACACAAGCTTGGGCTGGGGTGTGGCTGCTTTGTTTCTACAAAGCTGCTTCAGTGTGGGAAGAGTCATTATTTCAGTTATTAGCTTCAGATGAATCTTGCATAGTAAGGGCCAAGTTAAGACTAAAATAGCCATAGATGTGATAATTGTTTTCTTTTCTTGTATAGTTCAGTTCATAAGTTTAGGATTATATTACCCATTGTACACATTACATTAACGTTATTAGCAGTTGTTTTACTTTAGCGTGTATTAAAACAAACTTGGCAACACTGTCTCCTGCACAAACTTACACAAATGCCACCTCAGCCAAAAAAGACTTCAGTAGAATAGATGTCCTCGCACAAAATTTTGAAGTCTTAACTTTAATAATGCAGTTTTTTCCCTCAATTTCTCTGTGTATAAATCTTTCTCTTTAGCGGAAGGACATCAAAGGTATGCTTTAAACATAAATTTGCTATTAAGATTACATTCTGTAAATTCAAGCCTGTAAAAATGCCTAGCCGTCCCTCCCTGTCAATCTCGGAAGGAGTCCACGCTCCCTTGTCTCGTTCCGCTAGAAGCAGTCTGGAACAATGGGAAATTAGCTGTCTCGGGTGTCCAGGCCCTCTGAGTGGGGCTGGGCAGTCATCAGGCTCTGGGGCTCAAGCCCTCAGGCAAGGGGGAGTTCCAAATAGTCTAGGGCTCTGGCAGAGCAGTGAATAGTCTACTCTCAGGCAGGGTGGACACCAAGCAGTCTAAGGTTCTGGTCTGCGGGCAGGGCAGAGCCATTAATAATCTAGCCTCCTAGCTCTGGTGGACAGTAGACTAACACAGGCCTCCTGGCCTAAGGTAGGGTGGCAGGAGGATCCGGCACCACCCAGCAATCTGCCCAGGGCCCGAATAGTGGCAGGGTGTTTTGCTACTGGGTCAGTGGGGAATCCAGCCACAACATGCTGACCTGTCTTCAGGCAGCACTGCAGCCAGACTACTGTCAGCTGTCCCTGGGCTACTCTCTCCCCCCCACCCCCCGGTGTACCTGCATCCAGGGGTCATCCTCCATCTCCTCAGGAAATACCGCCAATGCTAGTACCAGCAGCTTCTTGGGATCTGGAGTGGTGGGGCACTCTGGAAGCTCAGGCAAGTCCTTGGGACAGCAGAGGTCCTCCTCGGCATCCCACTCCAGCAGTAGGGGAGAAGTGTCTGTCTCCCTTGGCAGCTCCAGCCCGACTGAGCTACAGGGTCAGCCTTTTATACTTCCTGTACTGTCCTCCTCCTTCCGGGGGTGCAGGCCTGGCTTCACCCACCAGGGTGTAAGTGGCCGTCCCTGCCTGTCGTGCTGGGAAGGAGGCCACACCCCTTTCGCTGCAGAGCCCTCTATTGGTTTTCAATTTGAGATTTCGAGTAATTTAACAATTCCACTAGAATTCAAAGCCTTCTGAAAGGCTCCCTGTATTGGAAATTGTTTATTCCAAGGACTTTGGGTAATCTCAAGAACCATTGATAAGTGTTTAATACAAACTTTTCTAGTCTTTTTTTTAGCCGTTTTTATAGGAAGGAAGTTTTCATTTAATAAAGTAAGCTTACGGTATGGACAAGCAATTCTGGTACAGCAAACACTTTAATGTGGTGCTGCTGCCTTTCAATCAAGCATGGTGAGGAATTGGGATACAGAGGTGCAGAAACCCAGTTTAGATGTCCAAGTTCCCTTAATTTTGTGAGAAGGCTATCACTTTAATTAGTCAGCTATTAATTTTTTATTACACTGTCACTGGGGCATATAGACCTGTAAAATGTGTTTGGATTGATGCTGACACTTTTTGATTGGACTGTCAGATATTTTAAATGATTCTCTTTTTTTTTTCTTCTGGCTCAAATTTTCCTTCCTCTCTCTTCTTGTCTTCTAAACTTTTAAAAATAGCAGCCTAAAAATTTTTGGATTATGAAACCAATGATGCAGTCATAGAATTGTTATTGACACTGTCACTTTTCAGACTTTTGAAAGGGCACTTCTGCTATCTAAGCTTTTCTTTTAAATAAAGCTCTGGTCTAACTATTTAAATTACGATTCTTCAGTGTTTGTCTGAATACCCTCAATATAAAATATGCCCTTACATGTTCACACAACCCTCTTTTCTTTTTTCTAAAGGTTTGTACTTATATCTATCTCCCTGTCTTAGTCTATTGCCATCTTATTTCTGTGCTTCTGCCCACTCCACTAGCAACTGCCACCATGGCAACTCTTCCTTTAGCTGAGCAGATGGGATATAGAAAGCAACCAGTGTTGAGCAGGTTGAACTTGCTTCTAAAAAAAGTTTGAAGGGGACATTTTGTTTGTGATTAACTCTAAGAATATTAAATCTCATAAATAGAGTTGTGTGTGTCAGGCCACTACATTTTGTTTGTGATTAACTATTGCTAGATCACCAGATATTTACATACTTGAAAAAACTCTTCAGAGAAATCCTGCTTTGTGTGTGACTAGCCTGCTGTGAACCAGCAGGATCCACAGAGACTTTGGACATGTCTGCACTGCCCCGCAGTTTGGATTACGTTGGTTTGAATAGCAGTGTGCACCAAAGTGCTGCATGGTAACTCCCCTGTGTGAATGCTGCAGATGTGAACTAAAAGGTTCCTATTTTTCATTTAATGTTGTCATTTTAAAACAGGACTAATTGAGGCAAATTAGGAACTTCTTAGTTTGCGCCCGCAGCATCACACGGAAAAGTTACAGTGCAGCAGCTTGGTATGCGCTGCTATTCACACCCCCATAGTCCAAACTGCGGGGAAGTGTGTAAGCCAGTCCTTTGATTGTCTGGTGGAATGGATGGTATCAACTTTCTTTCTGTCTTTAGGATGCGTCAGGATGAAACGCCACAGGCATCTAAGCACCAGTGACAGTTCAGACAATGAGAGTAAGTAGTATGCATTAATCTTTCCTTGCATTATCACCCTCTTGTGGTTTCCTCCTGTGGTTTGAGGGCAAACTGTTTTACCTCTTTCGTATAACAAAAAACAAGTTTTATTTCCTTTCCTTTTTTGCTTTTCTCCAGACTTCAAAATACTGAAATCTATTATCTTAGAGATGAAATTACAAAACCCTGATAATTTCAGGAAGAGAATTTGAATCTTGTGCAGAATTTGAACATAATGTGTACATCTTTCCTTTGCAGAGAAAATTCCATAATGCAGGAGAGCGTGCGCTCTCAAGAGGAAAATTGGATGTAGTCAGAAGTGTGTGTGTGTGTGTGTGTGTGTGTGTGTGTGTATATATATATATATATATATGTATGTATGTATGTGTATATATATATGTATGTATATATATATATATTTTTTTTTTGAGCCATGTGTTTGTTATGAGGCCCTAATTCTGTAAGCTGATCCATGTGAATGATTGTCTATCCCTGTGCAGAGCCTCAGTGGAAAAATTGTAATTGTAGGGGTAGAGAACTGTTTGTGGGAGAATATACCGTATTGTTCCGAGTATAGGCTGCTCCTGATTATAAGCCGCACCCTTAAAGTTTGGTGCTATTTTAAAAAAATTAAATTTTTAACTTTTTTTAACTTAAAGAAAATATACACATTAGTAGAACAGTAAAACAGTGTTTTATTTAATGAATAGGAAGACATGTACCAGTATTTTTAACACTTTTAACACTTTTGGTAGTCCTGCTTTTGACGGCATATGTTATATACTCAGAAATATTGAAAACTATTTTGTAGTTATACTGTAAATAAAGAAGGGAAAAGGAATGGATAACAAGGAGACTGATGGGAACAGTTCTCACCCTCTCCTCTGCACAACAATCAACAACATTAGTAAATGTTCTTAGGGTTAGGAATCATGCCCCCCCCCCGAACTCCTGCCCCATCCAACCCCCCGCGTTCCTTGACACCTCCCCCCACCCCAGGGACCCCTGCCCCATCCAACCACCCCTTCTCTCTGTCCCCTGACAGCCCCTGGAACCCTTGCCCCTGACTGCCTCCCACCGCCCCATCCATCCCCTGATCCTTTCTAACTGCCCCACCAGGACCCTTGCCCCTATTCAATCCCCCTGCCCTCTGACCCCCCCAACTCCTATCCACCCCCCACCCCAAACTCCCCTGCCCTCTCTCCAACACCCCCTCCCTGCCCCGTTACTGCGCTGCCTGGATGTGGCTGGCGGCACTACAGTCCGGCCGCGGCTGGAGCCAGGAGCCCCGGGATGCTGGGCTGGAGCAGGAGTCACGCGGCCGGAGCCCAGAGCTGGAGGATGTGGCGGGAGCCGGACGGCCAGAGCCAGGTAGCTGGCCGGCCAGAGTAGGGTGGCCCGGAAGGGATGCGGGGCCGGAGCCGGGCGGCGGGCGACGCGGGGATGGGGACGGGCGATGCGGCGCCGGGCGGCGGGGGACGCGCGGCCGGGGACGGGCGGCGGGGGACGCGCGGCCGGGGACGGGCGGCGGGGGGGGGCCCTTCTATTCTGGGACCTGCCGCCGAAGTGTCCCGAAGACCCGCCGCGGGGCGCCCCCGCCGCTGAATTACCGCCAAAGTGGGACCCGCTGCTGAAGTGCAGCCCGGTCTTCGGCGGTAATTCGGTGGCGGGAGGCCCCGCCACGGGTCTTCGGGGCACTTCGGCGGCGGGTCCTGGAACGGAAGGGCCCCCCGCCGCCGAACTACCGCCGAAGACCGGGCTGCACTTCGGCAGCGGGTCCCGCTTGGGCGGTAACTCGCCAGTGGGGGGTCCTTCCGCCCCGGAGCAGAAGGACCCCCCCCCCCGCAGGCGAAGACCAGGAGCAGAAGAAGCTCCTGCGCCCGGCCCCGCAAGAGTTTTCCGGGCCCCCGGGAGCGAGTGAAGGACACCGCTCCGGAGGCCCTGAAAAACTCTCGTGGGGCCGGGGGCAAATTGCCCCCTTTGCCCCCCCCTCTGGGCGGCCCTGAGGCCGGGGCCGGCAGAGGCGGGTACACGGGGCTGGAGCCGGGCGGCGGGGGAGGCGGGGACGCGGACGGGGTGGAGCTGGGCGGCAGGGGAGGCGGGGACGTGGCCGGCGGAGGCAGGTACGCGGGCCTGGGGCCGGGGTGCGGCGGGGACGTGGCCGGGGCCGGAGCCGGGCGGCGCGGGGACGTGGCCGGGGCCGGAGCCGGGCGGCGCGGGGACGTGGCCGGGGCCGGGCGGCGCGGGGACGTGGCCGGGCGGTGGGGGAGGCAGGGACACGGCTGGGGCAGCCCAGAGCCCTCTGAGTCCCGGCCGCGGCTGGGATTTAAAGGGCTCTGGGCTCCCCGCCGCGGCGGGCAGCCCGGAGCCCTCTGATTCCCCGCCGCGGCTGGGATTTAAAGGGCTCTGGGCTCCCCGCCGTGGCGGGCAGCCCAGAGCGCTCTGATTCCCCGCCGCGGCTGGGATTTAAAGTATTTTTATTGTTTTTTTTTTTTTTTTTTTGCAAGATCCCGCTTATAGGCCGCACCCCTAGTTTAAAGACTTAAATTAGGGGGAAAAAGTGCGGCCTATACTCGGGACAATACGGTATATGTATGTGAAAATACTTCACTTAGGATGTGTTTTTACACTCATGTTAAGTGTGCCTAGAGATGAATAGGACATCCTTTTTAGCATTTATATAAATGGCAATTGGGCTCCACAGGGGTTCAGGATTCTACCCATGAAGATCAGCTTGCAGGATTGAGATCTAAATGGAAAAGATATCTACCAAATGTCTTAAACTTTGTCTTAATTTTCTTGGCACTCTTTTGGTTTATATTTTTGTCTTTCCCTTTGAGATACTGAGTTGTGGGTCTAGAGGCCCTGGATCAAATTGTGTAAACTCTTCAGAGCAGTGACTGATCTGTTTTTATTAAGCATTGCATAAATCTATGACACTATAAGCAGCTGATGTTGCATTTGAGTCACACAGACATGATAAATTGCATCACAGATTGAGCCAGTATCATCTTAAAAACTTGCAGTGCAGTGACCAGGGGCGGCTCTAGCTTTTTTGCCGCCCCAAGCACAGTACCCACCGCCGAATCTGGGACCGGTGGACCTCCTGCAGGCGTGCCGCCGAAGGCTGCCTGACTGCTGCCCTTGCAGGGACCAGCAGGGCGCCCCCCGCGGCTTGCCGCCCCAGGCACGCACTTCGAGTGCTGGTGCCTGGAGCCGCCGCTGGCAGTGACAATCATTTTTGTGCATCTCTGCACTTTAGTTTAACACTATCTTGATTCTCTAGTCTCCCTCAGTCCTCCTGTACTCTTGCTCCCTTCAGTATTGCCTCCATTGGATGGAAAGCTAAGTTCCCTGTAAGCTGCGTGGCTGCGTAGCAGGCTCTCAAGGGCCATGCAGGCAGGGAGAGGTGCCCCTCTCCTGGACTGGCCCTGGCGGAGCTGCTGGGGAGAGGAGAGGTGCCACTCCCCCATCCCCGAGCTGCTGTGGCAAGAGAGGGGTGGGGGGAGTTCTCTCTCCCCACTGCAGCCCCGGGGCAGCCTACACCCCAAGCCCCTCATCTCTGGTTCCACCACAGAGCCCGCACCCCCTGCATCCCAACCCTCTGCCACAGCCCTGAGCCCCCTCCCAAACCCTTCATCCCCAGCCCCACCCCAGAGCCCTCAACCCTCTGCCCTAGCCCTGAGCCCCTCCTGCACCCCAATCCCCTCGTCCCCGGCCCCACCTGGGAGCCCTGAGCCCCCTCCAGAGCCTTCAACCTCTGCACTTCAACCCTCTGTCCCCAGCCCTGAGCCCCCTCTCACACTCCAAACCCCTTAGCCACACCCTCACCACAGATCACCTCCATATGGGTGCACATAACAAAATCGATTCCGCACATGGATGTAAAAAAATTAGAGGGAACATTGCTGGTGGAAGGGAAGGAATCTGCATAATCTTGTCCTCTCTGCTCTCACCTGGTGTGTATCAGACAGATCAGGGACTATTCTGATCACTGTTTCACTTATTCTTTCTGAAACTACACATATTGAGAAGAGGCTGTGGTCAGACCTACAGACTTCATGAGAGTTCCTGTTTGGGTACAGCTGATCCAGAAAGATGATTCAAGTCTATAGTGCCTTGTAATATATTGAGGAATTATGTGAAATTCAGTGGGTTACAACTAAACTCTGGTATTTTTTTTTTTAAATAGGTCCTTCCACTTCCTTTTCTTCTTGTTCCAAATACAGGAGTAAATCAAAAACTCCAGCAAATGAACAAAAGAAACCTGCTGAGGTGAGAACAATGGTTAAAGTTTAGATTGTGGTAATCTGATTATTTTGTAATGTATAGATTTTGTCTCTAAGCTTTGAACTATGGGTTTTGGGGGGGAGAGGCGATCCTGTTAACTGTAAAATCTTTCAAATGAAACCGCATGCTCCCAGTCCACAAACAGGATGTTTGGATAGTAGTATGGAAGTAGTGGTAGTTGGGGCCCAAATTGGCTGCTGGGGCTGCAGAGAACAAAGTGACCCACATGATCTTCTCCCGTGAAGGTTGATCCTATTTTGAAAGTGAAATACTTACTTTGGTGGGTTTTTTGGGAGTATAAGGCTGGCTGGTAAGGGGCAGGGGTGCCCTCTTTAGAACGGAACATGGGGACACTTCAAAGGGCAGGATAGGAAAGGACTGTATTTACTCTGTCGTCTCCTCACTTTTTTTAATTCCAGCCTCATCCCTTCAAATCTAGCTGTTAACTCTGCCATGTCCCCCTGCTGCCTCACCCTTTCTACACGCCTGTCACCAATTGGTTCCACTCCCCTATGCTTGACCATGTCAACCTAGTCCATCCCCCGGCTGGCTGAGAACCTCCCTAAGACCGCTCAGCTCCCTCCACCCCATCTCTCACCTTCTCAGGAATATCGAACATCTATGCTTATGGGCTGAGTACACTTCCACTTTCTTAACCTCTTACCCTACTTCCCCAGCATCAGGACATGCCCCACTCCACTGCGCACACATGTACCCAACCTCTGCAGGTGAGAAAATCCATCTTTAAACACAGAACTCTTCCCTCTCCTATCTGGCTCAGAACTCTATTCCCTAATTCAAATCTGCACTTTCTACCAATGATTGGACCTGGAGAAGCAGGAGCATACACTGTAGGGAGCCCTCTGTAGGGCTGAAGAGAATTGACACCATAGAAACCTGTATTCCCTGGTCTTTGCTTTCTCCCTCTGTTAGGTAGGGTGACCAGATAGCAAGTGTGAAAAATCGGGATGGAGGAGGGAGTAATAGGTTGCCTATGTAACACAAAGACTCTAATATCTGGATGGTCCCGATAATATCAAGACATCTGGTCACCCTACTGTCATCCGAGGTCTACATGCTGGAGGACCAGACTGCATAATTGCCAGAGGCTAGAGCAGCTTCAGGCACACTAGCCCACAAGTGATAATGCAGTATGAGAGTCATTCTACAAGTATTTACCGTGAAAGCTGTGCCATTAAATGTGGGGCTTAGCCCCTATGGCCTGCTTTCCCCTGTTTGGAAGCATTACTAAGTCTGACATTCTTAGGGGCTGAAGTAAACTAATCATTCCTGTGAGGGAACTATTTTTCTGTTCACTTGTTGCCAATCTTGTGCCACCTCCACCCCCTTAATCCCTTCCAAAAAAAAAACCCTGAAAAACCACAAATGCCAATGTGTGCTGGTGTGACTATTGATAGCTGAGGGAAGTGTGAACTGACAGCATGGAGAAAATGTTTTGATTCTTTAGAATTTAAACCAGAGATTCATGGCTCAAGATAACAATGTATGCTGTACAAAATGATAGGCTTTTTAGCCACTTACTGTGATGGGAGTAGTATAAATGTCTAGATTGGGTTCATCCAGGAAAACATGCAGCAAAATTCCTCTATATTTGCAGGGGAGCACACACAGTGAAATGCTGACTACATTTTGTGAATGGACCAGTGATTGCCTGTCCTTGTGAGAATTCAAGAGCAGGTGGAAGTCCCTTAATTAAATGCTGCTTACTGGCTCAATGTATTTGGTTTGGTGGGAAAGGGCAGTGTTTAAAATGTGTATCTTGTTCTCCCAAAGTTAGTTTTTTAGCAAGTGTTTATTAAGTTCCCCAATGTTAGTATATGTTTTAAAAGAGAAACTGAACAATTGTTCTGAAGCATGGCGGAAGATTGACGAATAGTATATGTAGTGGCCTGTCATTTGCACTGCCAAGAAAAAGTCTGTCTTTTTTGGTAAAATGTTTCCTTATGAAATCACACCCTTCAATAATATGCTTAGATTCTAGTTTTAACTACTGAAATCTTGCTAAGGATTTGCTCTGTACAGTAATTCAGCCTTCTTACCAGAAAGGCGAATATGAACTGCAATGAATGAGAATATTAATGTCTGCCACTATTTTAAAAATTCTGTAGCATCATCCCTTTACCCCAGGCATGCTCTTACCACCCAGATCCCCTGGTTCCTTAAGCTGTGACTCTCCCATGTCTTCCTGCAGAGGGACTCTCTTATCTCTTCTATTTTTGCTCCAACTCCCTTCCACCTATCTTTATACACATGTACAGATGAACAACAATAAATATGAAGACTCATCAAATGTATAGCTGTATGTAATAGCTATTGGAAGCTAAAATTAGGCACACGTCTCTCATACTTTAGTTTCCTTTATATGTTACATTTTCTGTCTCTTAACTGTGAGTACGTATCTTTATCCCAAAAACATGCATTCAGTCTTATTGGCAAACCAAACCATGTTCCAAGTATGAATTTCCTTTTTCAATGAAGCTAGAGCAGAGGTAGGCACGCAAGCTGATTTTCAGTGGCACTCACACTGCCCGGGTCCTGGCCACCAGTCCGGGAGCTCTGCATTTTAATTTAATTTTAAATGAAGCTTCTTAAACATTTTAAAAACCTTATTTACTTTACACACAACAATAGTTTAGTTATGTATTATAGACTTATAGAAAGGGACCTTCTAAAACCATTAAAATGTATTACCGGCACGCGAAATCTTAAATTAGAGTGAATAAATGAAGACTCAGCACACCGCTTCTGAAAGGTTGCCGACCCCTGAGCTAGAATGTAGTCTGATGAAAAAGAACTGAGTGTCTGTGAACTTCATCAGACCAACTATTCTAATAGTGCTTGAAATCCTGCTTTCCTGCTATAATGTTTAAAGGGACATTCGCAACTTGATTTAAAAATAAAAAAAATCTCAAGGTCAAAAATACAATGTTCTTGTAGAATGTCCTGATTTTTCATTTCTTTTTTTAAACCCTTCTTAAGGGAACATTACCAAGCTGCTTGGGTCCAACCTCAACCCTTTTCCCGCCCCCCTTTCTCTCTATGCATGTGACTTTCAGTTGTCTCATAGACTTCAAGGCCAGAAAGGACCATCATGATCATCTAGTCTGACCTCCTGAACAATGCAGGCCACAGAACCTCACCCACTCACGCCTGAAATAGACCCCTAACTGCTGGCTGAGTTACTGAAGTTCTCAAATCATGATTTAAAGACTTCAGGTTACAGAGAATCTTCCATTTACACTAGTGACTCATGCCTCATGCTGCAGGGGAAGGCGACAAACCCCCAGGTTCTCTACCAATCTGACCTAGGGGAAAATTTCTTCATGACCCCAAATATGACCATCAGTTAGAGCCTGAGCATGTGGACAAGACCCAGCAGCCAGACACCTGGGAAAGAATTCTCTGTAGTAACTCAGAGCTGTGTCCCTTCACCGGCCGTTGGAGATATTTGCTGCCAGCTGTTGCAGATTGGCTGCATGCCATTATCATACCATATCCTTATCATACCATAAACTTCTCAAGCTCAGTCTTCAAGACAGTTCAATTTTTTGGCCCCCACTATTCCCCTCAAAGGCTGTAGAAGAACTTCAGTCCTTGTTAGAAACTGTCATCTAATTTCAAGCCTAAACTTACCGATAACCAGTTTATATTAATTTTTTCGTGTGTCAACATTGGTGCTTCACTTAAATACCAGGGAGGGGGAGGAGTTATTTACCCTCTGATGTATTTATAGAGAACAAGCATCTCCCCTCAGCCTTCTTTTGATTAGGCTAAATAAGCCAAGCTCTTTGAGTCTCTTCTCATAAGGTAGGTTTTCCGTTCCTCTGATCATCCTAATAACCCTTCTCTGCACCTGTTCCAGTTTGAATGTGTCTTTCTTAAACATGGGAGACCAGAATTGCATGCAATATTCCAGATGCAGTCTCACCAGTGCCTTGTATAATGATACTAACACTTCCCTGTCTGTACGGAAATTCTCTCGCCTGATGTATCCTAGGACTGCATTAGCCTTTTTCATGGCCACGTTGCATTGGCAGCTCATAGTCATTCCGTGTTCAACAAATATACCAGGTCTTTCTCCTCTGTCACTTCCAACTGATAAATCCCCACATTATAGCAAAAATTCTTGTTGCTAATCTCTAAGTGCATGACTTTGCACTGTTAAATTTCATCCCATTTTTATTACTCCAGTTTACAAACTCATCCAAATCTTGTATGATATCCTCTGTATTTGCAATATCTCTCAACTTTGTGTCATCTGCAAATTTTATTATAACGCTCCCACTTTTCGTGCCAAGTCATTAATAAACATGTTAAATAAGGCAGGTCCCAAGACTGATCCTGAGGGAACTCCACTAGTAATCTCCCTCCAGCCTCACAGTTCACCTTTCAGTATGAGCTGTTGTTGTCTCCGCCTCCTCAAACAAGGAGAGTAGGTTGGTCTGGCAGGGTCTACCTTTTGTAAAACCATATTGTATTTTGTCCCAATTACCAATAACTTCTATGTCCTTAACTATTTTCTCTTTCAAAATTTGTTCCAAGACCTTGCATGCAATTAAGATCTAACTAATAGGCCTGTAGTTGCCCAGATCACCTTTTTCCTTTCTTGAAACTAGGGACTGTATTAGCAATTCTCCCGTCATAGGGTACAACCCCCAAGTTTACAGATTCATTAGAAATTCATGCTATTGGGCTTGGAATTTCATGTGCCCGTTCCTTTAATATATTTGGATGGAGATTATCTGGGCCCCCGATTTAGTCTCGTTAAAATGTAAATTTGACTTCCACCTCAGATGTGGTAATTTCTACTTCATTATCCTCATTTCCATTAGCCACCCTGCCGCTATAAGATCCTAATTTTCCTTATTAAAAACTGAGGCCAAGCATTTGTTTAGGTGTTGGGGCATGCCTAGATTATCTTTAATCTCCACCCCATCCTCAGTGTTTAGTGGTCCAACTTCTTTCTTTGTTTTCTTTCTATTTATGTGGCTATTGAACTGTTACTATTGGTTCTAATCTCCTTTGCAAGGTCCGGCTCTGCTTGGGTTTTGACAGTTCTCACTTTATCCCTATGTTTTCTGACCTGCAAGAGGGTAGCTTTCCTTGCTATCTATCCCATCTTCCAGTCCTTGTAGGCTTTCTCTTAATCTGTATGAGATGCTTGCTCATCCAGCTTGGTCTGCAATTCTTCTCTACCAGTTTTTCCCCTTGCTTGGGATGCAGGCTTCAGATAGTTTCTGCAATTTTGACTTAAAGTAATTCCAAGCCCCTTCCACATTCAGATCCTTGTGTTTTTCAGGCCAGTCCACTTCCCTAACTAATCTCCTCCTTAATATTTTTAAGTTTTCCCTTTTGAAATCGAGGCCCCTAGTTACAGATCTAAACACTGAGGATGGGGTGGAGATTAAAGATAATCTAGGCAGCCAAGAACTTGCCGGAAGCCTGGAGGGACAAAGTGGCTGACCGGGGTTGCCAGAGGACAGGAGACAGGAGGGGCACTGTGCCAGGGAGGAATCACCCAAGAAATACTGGGTCCAGCTCTGGTTTGTCTATCTGTTGCTTAGTGCTGTATGGGGCTGAGAGTACTGGGACTGGTAACTTTGCATTGGGAATAAGAAGGGAAGCTGTAGCTAGCTAAGTGGGAGGTTTTCACTCTGTGTGGATTTTCAGACAGTGGCAGAAGAGGGCACCAGAGGGGTTTGTTGGGGAAAGTTTAATGGCACCAAAGATGACTAGGAGCACCTGAGAGTCACTGCCAGACTGGAACTTTGCCCAAAACTCTTAGTGTAGACACACTGCTCGGTATCTGCCCTTTTGTATTGTGGTACCACTGGGCCTGTGGGACCTTGTGTTGGATGTAATCCTGTTTTACAGCTCCCCTTATATTCCCCCCCCCTTGGTTTTTTTCCCCTCCATTCATCCCTCTGTAAACAAATATTTCCCTTTCCTATATTAATTCTACTATTCCAATGTGTATGTTTACTCCAGGGGGGTTGGAACAGGTGTCCTTAGGGTGGAAGGTAGTTTCCTTGCTGCATTCCTGCGCAAACCTTTTCTTGGCCAAAACTGCCTGCAGAGAGGACTCCATCTTGGAAACGAGGGCACTACATTTACACACAGTATTTCATATGGACATATCTGACTCTGGTACGCTGAGATGCTTTGTTGCCATACCAGCCTTTGCTCTTTTCATGCAAGTTACCCAGTTTCATAACCTGGACGTATGAAGCTTTTATGTAGAGTGATATTGGGAGAATTACCTGCCACATGAAATCATAGGGCCTGATTTTGCAAGCTGTTGATCACTGTCTGCAAGCGTTTGTGCACGTTTCAAGATCAGACCCTGAATGAGAAGTTGGGCATGATTCCCTTGAGAACTTATAAACCTCTTGTGGGTTCCATGTATGAATGGGCAGTGTGACGGCATATTAAATTAAATGTTAATAAAAGCAAATTAATGCACAGTGAAGGAAAAAACTTCCAGCTTAAGTGTATTAATTCAGGAAGGCAACCTGGGCTTGGATAACTCAATGAAGACTTCTGCTCAGGATGCAGCTGTGGTCAAAAACAAAGTGTTGGGATACATAAGACATGGGATGGTGAATAATATGGAGACTGTTATAATTCTTTTGTATAAATCTGGGTGACCAGTCACAGTACTGCACAATTTTCCTAATGAGGCTGCACCACTATCGCAAGAAGGATACTGTAGAACTACTAGACGGAGGTTCAGAGAAGGGTGATGAGAATGATCAAAGGCCAAGGAAGAACTCTCATCTGAGGAGATGAGATGAATAAGAGGGGACATGATACAAGTATATAAGAATGAATGGTCTACAGAAGGTATTTTTAGAGCTTCTGTTCTTCCTGTCTCATAATACAAGAACAAGGGGATATTAAATGAAATTAAAAGGGTGGACATTCAAAACTGATAAAATTATTTTTCCATGCTACATGTAATTAGACTGTGGAACTAATTGCTGTAGGATGTGGTTGACACTAAGAACTTAGCAAGATTCAAAAAGGATTTGGACTGAAGCCAGTCTTTAATTACTAGAGGCCATGATGGGCCCTAGGGTGGAGGACTGATTACCATATAGCTATCTACTCTCAGGCTCTTGCACCTTCTTTGAAGCATCTGGTAATGGTCACTATCAGAGATGGGGTACTGGACTAGACTGATCTTGAGTTTGGTCCAGCATGGCAATTCCTATGTTCCTATAAAGAAGACGATAAAGCAGCAATAGCCACTTCTCCAAAACTAGAATCTTATCAATTATAGTTGAGAATAAAATTAAGTATTTTATGGATGAATAAGGGAGGATTATGAGTTTTCTTGGAACATCATTTTGGGGCAGAGTTCATGGTACTTGTTTGAGAAGTGCAAACTTAACACAGCATTTCCTGGGTTTTTAGCTTTCTTAAACCCTTTTAGAGTTGTAAGTCAAACCACTGAACCACAACTTCAATATTGAAGCAGTTTTTATGTGGGAAGTGCTTTGTGTCTTTAGACTCTGAACACTTAAGTGTCACAATCCAGAAACCATGTATCTGGTTCACTTCAAATTTGGTAGAAAAATTCTACTTTGGCTCTAGAGATAACCCACCAATTTGAATGATTTTATGTAAACTTAAGTGGGGGCAAAACTGGTCCTCTAATTGAAATTTATCACTTAAATACCAAGATGCCAAGAGCCTTTGAAACACGAGACAGATATTAAAGGACATAGACATCTGGTCTGTGCAGAATTATAGTGTGAAAAGAGCCCACTGCTGGGCCATGCATGCTTTGCAGCTGTCCATAGTGTGCAATTGGATGATACAAACACAATTTTTGGTAGTGCATATATGTAGTTCCTTGGGAAGCCTTCATCTCAGAGCAGTATGGTCCCTACAGAGCCTCAAACCTTAGTAAACAAGCAATCTTTGGCTGTGCCTATTGGAGAGCATATCTTATACAAGGATTGGAAATGTTCAAAACATTAATATGTGGGAATATTATGTTTGATATTCTTATTACAGGATAATTGTTTTAATTTCTAAGTAAATAGGTAAAAAGTAACAAGAAATATCAAACTAGTGAAGATAAATTGTGATATAAATAGGTTGCACCCTCTCTTCCTGAGGGTGAGGGTTAATGTAATAAAAATGAATATTTTGCCTAGGCTTCTAAGTGTATATTCTAAGTGGTCTTTTGGGGCCCTGATCAACACCCAGGATTATTGTGTTTTTTGTTGTTTTGTTTTAAACAACACAAACCTCCAATTCCCTGTATGCAGGGGGTGAGGTGGGTGGGTTGGGCTCCTAAACCTACATAATTACTATTCTTCTTCGAGTGATTGCTCCTATCCATTCCATTGTAGGTGTGCGCGCCGCGCGTGCACGGCTGTTCGGAACATTTTTAGCCTAGCAACTCCGGCGGGCCGGCTGGCGCCCCCTGGAGTGGCGCCGCCATGGCGGCGCATATATACCCCAGCCGGCCCGTCCGCTCCTCAGTTCCTTCTTTCCGCCCGTGACGGCTAGTAGGAACAGTGGAGTGATCTGCTTTCCTCCACAGCTTAGCGTTCTCCGTTAGTTAGTGTATATAGTTATTATAGTTGTTAAGTCTTCTTAATAGTTCTATAGTTAGTGTTACAATAGTAATTAGGGAATTAGAGGGGTTAGCCCTCTTCTTCCGCCCCGGTGCGGGCTTATGCCCGGACCGGCGGGTTTCAAGCCCTGCGCGGCTTGCCAGCGGTCTATGCCGGTGAGTGACCCGCACGACTCCTGCCTCCGCTGTCTTGGAGAGTCGCACCGGTCGGACAAGTGCCCCATCTGCGTCGCTTTCAGGCCTCGCACGAGGAAGGAGCGGGACTCACGCTTAAAACAACTCCTCATGGAGTCGGCACTCCAACCGCCGGCACCGGCACCGACGGCGCCAAAGACTGCCTCGGCTAGCGGCGCGCCGACCGCTCCCAGCCGCCCCGGTACCGATGCACCTCGGCACCCGGCACCGAAGACCCGGCACCGCACCTACATAATTACTATTATGCTTTTATCATGTCACAGATAATGTGGTGGAACCAATTTGACACCTTTGTATCTATGTGGGTGGAAACTGAATGTGCATTAATGCATCCAATTCCCCCCTGTGGACCTCCGCAGTTCCTCTTTTTGTCCAGTGGAGAAAAATAAGGTGTCTTCAGTGGTGGCTGAGATATAGATCTGGGCTAGCCTAAGAGGGATCAATTTCATCCTTGCTGTCAAAAACACCTATTTGAGGGAACCCAGAGTTGCAAATTGGGAACAGACTTATAATTTGGAAGAACTGGCTGGGCAGAGGCATCCTTTGGATTTCCCAGATAGTCAGTGTTGAGGGCTGTCCCTTTCCTAATGCTAAAGCAATGTTATGACCTGCTACCCTCAGTGAAGTGGCAGTAGTTACAATGAAGACACTTGCTGAAATATCAGTTTGGCCCAGAGACCTCAGAACTAGTGGGTACCCTGGAAATGCTTCATACACTCCCCAGGCCCATGTTCACTGTGTATACTTTGTTAATGAAGAGAGATTCCATTGGTTTGGAGTTTTGTGAAAGTGCAGGAAGGAGATTTGAGTCCTTAAAAGAATCTGTGTGGCAGAGCATATTACATAATGTTAAAAATGCCTCTGTCTTAGGCTGTTTGGTACAACAAACAATTTTACTCAAAATGGATTGGACACCACAGAGATTGCACAAGATAAAGGCCTTATCTTCTTTGCTGGCACTCTAACAAAGAAAAAGGAACCTTGATGCTTATGCTATGGGATTGTCCAACAGTCAGGCAGCTGTGGATAGAGATGGACATGAATTAAAATGGTGCTTGGTTTCAGCTGCAAAACCTCTGCTGAAAAGTATATCCTGGGTGTTATGTACCTGCTACGCTGGGTTTAACCCCACGACAGACTTTAGTCCTTGGGTGTGGCAATGATCACTAAGCACAGGATTTTACAAAAGGTTCTGCAGGGGAATGTGCTTTTAGTAGTTGGACTTCAGCCCCTTTTCCTCCCCAGCATCTTTGTTCTCCTCCCCATGTCCCCCTCCTTGTTTCTTACCCTTCTGCATTCCAGTGTGGCTGCTCTTTTCTCTTCCTCCTCAATGCCTAGGTGCCATTCTCTTGTGTGCTGAATAATTTTGGAAGCTATCGTCTCAATATTGGTGCCTGCCACCACAGTGAATCCCCCACTACTGGAAGGAGCAGGTGCAGGGAAAGTCTTACTCCTCCTGTAGCCCTAGGATTGAACATACTCATTTGCTTTGTGGGTTGTCGCCTGTGCAGTTCATTCCCCACATAAGTGCAGCAAGGGGAGAGTGCATGCTTAGTACAGGTGGGACTTTTGGAGAATGTAGCTAACAAGTCTCCACTGAGCATGTGCTATTCCTAGAGGAATTCTGCACCCAAAAAAAAAAAAAAATTCTGCGCACAATGTTTTAAAATTCTGCAAATTTTATTTGTCAAAATCACACTATATAATCATGCCAGTTTGAATTATTTTGGTAATTTATTTCAAAATGCCTGTCAGCAAGTATGTCTGCAACAATACAGAGAGAGACGAAAATCTCCCCCCGCCTCCCTCCCCAGGAGTAGAGAGTTAAAGAAACGCCTATGACAACCCAGTTCCTGTTTCTGTCTACCTCCCCCCTCCCCGCCCAGCCAGGGAGGCAGACACCCACAACCCCTCCCCCTCAGAGCCCAGCTGCATAGCCCACCCAACCCCCATATGCCTCAGAGCCCAGGGATCCAGAGGGAGAAACAGCCTGATGCTCGGTCCCAGGCTTGCATGGAGTTTCCTGTGTGCGCACTGCCCTCTCCTTCCCTCAAGGCATGCGTGGAACTGCAGCTGCTGGTAACCCTCTAGCTCCCTTCTCCTTCCCCCCCAGCAGTATCTTGTGTGCGAGAGCCAGGCTCTGCTAAGTCCAGCGGCCCTTAGTGGCAGCCAGCAGCATTGAAGACCATTTCTGTGGGGGGAAGGAAATTCTGCATGCACAACATTAATTTCTGCAAAATTCTGCATTGCGCAGTGGCACAGAATTCCCCCAGGAGTAATGTGCAAACTGATTTTCAGAGTCTTATAACTTGGATAGACATGGGCAAACTTTCACTGGGATGGTAAAAGGCACAACCCTGACACCAGAGCTGTTCCCTCTTAACGAATTTCAAATCCCTGTTCCAAAATATGGAAATGCAAGAGCATCTCATAGTTGTACTAAACTTTTTACCCAAGCAAATGTATTTTCTCCCCTAACCCCATTCTGAGAAACCACTGAAATGTAAAAAAAACAGCCTCAGGTGCAGGCACCTGGCATTGAAAACTTCAGTCCATATTTTGTTATAAGCAACTAACAGGGTCTGTAACAAGAAGTGTCCAGCAACCTTAACTATGGGTGGCTCCCCTGCGACCCTGCTCCTGGCCCTAGCTCAGAGGTAAAGCGGATGGGGGAGGGGATGTGAGATCAAAAGTTTGGGGACCATTGGGCTAAGGTTTCATAGAGGTTTGCATGTAAAGCAGGACTAAAATCCCTCCCTTCATGCTTTGAGTCCCTACAAACTTTCATTCTTTTACTAATTTCACTTCTCTTACAGAGTGCTCTGGGTATAAATACGGATTTTTTTGTCCAGTAACACACTGATCTGTTTCTAATTACTGTAATTTTAAACTTATGTGCTACAATAGCAAATTGTGGGCATGTGTGTTATAAATAAGATCATCTCATCTGTCAGGAGACTTGTAAGAGGCAGACAACTGTGTTTATTACCTTCAGCAGTTTGGCAAGACAAGCATGTGTCTATTTAAGAATAAAAGGCATAGATTTGCCTTTGGCATTAAGCAACCTTTCAGGATGTTATGCTATATTGTAATCTTTGTTTCATGCATAGAATATCAAATGAACGACTAAACTGGGGGCTGCTGAAGCACTTGCAGAGCTGCTGTGTGGCTTTGCCCTATAGTGAATGAGATTGATACTGAAGAACTTGTTCCTATAAGGCTACCTAGGATGACTAGCCAAATACTGCTTCCACAAGGGATCACAGACAGTGGTTGTGGAACAGCTTTGTGGGAAGGACAGTCTAATGAAAAGGCAAGGTTAGCGGAAAGGATGGGAGGAATTCTATAATTATCTATATGGAGAATATACAATGAAGTGTATACAGTGATTTGAGCATGTAAAGTGTTATGAAAGAGCTTGTTAGTGGAGCATAAACACAGCCTTGTTTTCCCCACTCTTCTAACTGACACTTTCTAATTTAGATTTATTTTATTTTATTTTATTTATTTATTTTTATTTGTCTAGTAAAATGGCTTCTTGAAACAACCACATCAGCATAGCAGCTGCTTCTGTTTCCAATTGAGTTGACTGGTATTTGTGGCTCTGGTTAGAATATTCTGTATATTTTCCTTACTAAAATAAACAAAAATAGTACTTGATTTTGAGCTTGCCTTTCTTTCAGGTAGGGAGGTGCTTAACTATAACAACAGTTAAGGACATGCTTTACAGAAGATATTTCATTAATGAGATATGACCACATGAAGATCTTTATTGAATATTTTCTTCTTGTTACTGTTTGTTTTATTTTTTTGGCGTAGGAAAGTAGTGCTCCTGTTTACCAAGTAAAACAGCACTTTGTGTCAATTTCTCTTAGTATCTTGCTTAGTAAACACAGGATCTAGGTTTTACAGATAGCACATTCTAGAAGTTGTTCTGAAATGTTTTCTTCCTCTTCTGACCTGTGCCTTCAACCCTTCTGCTTAGGAAAGGTTAGGTCCAGGAGCCAGACTGCATTCACTAGCTCCCTCGAGGAAGCTCTATAAACCTCAGCTATCTGCTCTGTTCTTCTTGCTCGGCAGGACTACAATAGGAAGAAGAGCAAGGGTTTTAGGAGACCTCTGACCCAATCCTCGTCTGTGTCCATGCCTGCTCCCTCTCTCTCCTCCTTCTCCCCACCCCCGGACACTTGACAGGGTCCCAGCAGGCCTTTTAATGGGATGCTCAGGGCAATTTACTAGGCTGCAGTATGGATCCAGACTCTCCAGTTTTTGTGAACTGTTTATTCCACTTTTATCGGGCATGGGCCCACATTACCTTGGACAGGTGGCTGCTACGCATGATAGCAGTGGGATAACAGCCTTCAGTTCAGTTGTTACTCTCCTTTCCACCCTCCCTCCCTGTACCTCTTCAGGGACCCTTTTCACGAGAAACTACTTTTTCAAGAGGTGCAGTTGCTCCTAAGATTTGGAGCTCTGGAGGAGATTCCACAGGATCTATGGGGCTGGGGGGTTCTACTCCCATTATTTCCTAATCCCGAAGGCCAGTGGCATACTCAGACTGATTCTGGACCTGCAGAAGCCCAACCAGTTCATGCAGAACTTTGGTTTCTTCATGATCTCTTTAGTCTCCATCATTCCCTCCCTGGATCCAGGGGACTGGTACGCTGCCCTTGATTTGAAGGACACATATTTTCACAATCTTTCAGGGGCACAGAAGGTTGTTCAGATTAATCGTGAACCATAGAATCGTAGAATTAGAGAGGACATGGAGAGGTCATCTAGTCCAATCCTCTCACAGGTGTTTGTCTAACCTGCTCTTAAAAATCTCCAGTGGTGGAGATTACATAACCTCCCTAGCCAATTTATTCCTGTGCTTAACCACCCTGACAGTTAGGAAGTTTTTCCTAATGTTCAACCTAAACCTCCCTTGCTGGAATTTAAGCCCTTTGCTTCTTGTCCTATCTTCAGAAGTTAAGGGGGAAAAAATTTCTCCCTCCTCCTTGTAACAACCTTTTATGTACAGTAACTCCTCACTTAACATCATCCAGGCTAACGTTGTTTTATGTCATGTCACTGATCTGTTAGAGAACATACTCATTTAAAGTTACACAATGTTTGATTGTAGCGTTGTTTGGCCTTGGGGGCTTGGAACCAGGGTGGGCTGGCAGCCCCGCATCAGCTCCACTCCACCACCGCCTCCTACCCGCCGACGGGCCCTGTGGATCAGCAGCTTTGTCCTCCCTCCCTGCACCTCCCGCCTGCAGCAATCAGCTGTTTCACAGTGTTCAGGAGGCTGGGGAGAGGAGTGAGGATGCGGCGTGCATCCTCTCCTCCCTCCCGCCCCAGCCTCCTGAATGCCCCGAAACAGCTGATTGCTGTGAGTGGGAGGCATGGGGAAGGAGGGGGGGAGACTGCGCACTGCAGCCTTGCTCCTCCCCCTTCCCTCCAGAGCCTCCTAAATGCCACAAAACAGCTGATTGCTGCAGGCAGGAGGTGCGCAGCCTTCCCCCTCCATCCCCGTGCCTCCAGCCCACAGCAATCAGCTGTTTCGTGGCATTCAGGAGGCTCTGGAGAGGAGAGGAGTAGGGACCTGGTGTGCTCTGGGGGGGGGGGGGTGGAGCAAGGGCAGGAAGAGGTGGGGCAGGAGTGGGGCCTTGAGGGAAGGGGTGGAATGGGGGTGGGCCTGGGGCAGAGCTGTGGGTTAAGCACCCCCTGGCACTTTGGAAAGAACAAAAAGAGAAGCAGCTGGACGATCCGCCTTCATTCACCTTTGCAGACAGGATGAAAGGCCTTTCAGTCTTGGCCAGAGAATCTCATCGTGGATCACTTCCTATATCCTTACATGCTATGACCCAACAAAGGTCCTCCTGCCCTAACGGTGCATTCTACCAGGGCTCAAGCATCTTCGGCTGCGTTCGTAGCTCAAGTTCCTATCCAGGACATCTGTAGAGCAGCAACGTGGTAGTCAGTCCATACCTTGGCATCTCATTATGCCATCACCCAGCATGCTAGACACGATGTGGGTTTTGGCCAAGCAGTATTACAATCAGCATGCCAATGAACTCTGAACCCTCCACCGCTGCAACTGTTTGGGAGTCACCTACATTGAAATGGACATGAACAAGCACTCAAATTAAAAATGGTTAGTAAACTTCCATAACTATTCTTCGAGATGTGTTGCGCATGTCCATTCCAACTCCCCTCCCTGCCACCAGCCCATCTGTCGGAGTTAGGATATGGATATTGAGTAGCCAATTAGAATTCAGCATGTGCTTAACCTAAGAAATAAGGAGAACATCCTTTTATTTGTAAGTACTCCTTTTCCATATAGCTTTCAGTAACTATATGAAATTGGCTTTTTAAAGTGTTACATGGGAACACTGGATTTGTTTGTAAGACATACCTGAATATTTATTTATATTAGAAATAATTATGTCCTGCAAATGTATACTGGGAAATAATAAACATTCCCAACTTCCTGTCTTACTGACAAGTTTCATCTTCAGGATTCTGGATTGTCATATAATCATTTAAAGTCTCTGCTTTGTATCAGGACCATATTGAAATTACTTTGACTCACATGCAGCTACTGTACTATCTTCAGATTAGCTTGCATCTTAAATGTGCATAGAGGTTACATATGCAAGTGACTTTTTGAGGTCTGTTTTTCTATAGACTTCATATTTTAGGATCTAAAGTGATTTTTGGTAAACTTGCAGTCCCTTGGGATGACTCAGGTTTGATGGTTATATTTTCTGTTTTAGAGAGGAAGTGAAGGCAGTGATCTCTAAGAGTATGTCTACATTACCCGCCGGATTGGCGGGTAGCGATAGATCAATCGGGGATCAATGTATCGCGTCTCATCTAGATGTGATACATCAATCTCCGAATGTGCTCCCCGTCGACTCTGGAACTCCACCAGGGCGAGAGACGGAAGTGGAGTTGATGGGGGAGCCACGGCCGTTGATCCCGTGCCGCGAGGACATGAAGTAAGTCAATCTAAGATACGTCGACTTCAGCTATGCTATTCTCGTAGCTGAAGTTGCGTATCTTAGATCGATGTCGCCGACAACCCCCCACCCCACCCCCCAGTGTAGACCAGGCCTAAGAGTGCAGATAGAACACAATCCCTTGGAATCACTACTGCTCCAAAGATCTGGTCAACGAGGGGGAATTTTAAGACTGCTCCAAAATATATACAACTATAAGGAAAGCTAGATTTCCAGACACTGTTCCCTTTTGAAAGAGGTCCATTCTTTGCCAAATCTGTTTGGCATAGTGACACTATTGAAGACACATGCTGAAAATAATGTAACTGAATTAATAACTTAATAATATTGAATTAATTCTCCTACTTGCACCAGGTCTTGTAGTAGCAAAGAATTGTAAGGTGACTAATATTCGATACATGTTTTTGTTCTGAGTGAGAGCTTTTAACTGTTTGAAGAGGCTGCTTGGTCAAAGGTGAAAAACCAGGTTTGTGGCTGATGGACAGAACTATAGATGGCTTTGTAACAATGGCAAGACCTCTGAAAGAAAAGCTAAGTTACAGCATTTCTGTAACTATGAAAGAAAACTATGTGTACCAATGAAACTTTGGTCAGGTGTTGGGTTCCTTATGATTTAGAGTGGGGTAGTCAATTATTTTTTGTCAAGGTCCAGATTTCTTGGTCAATGTATAGTCAAGGTCCAGACTCCAGAGAAAATAACAATAATGATAAATAAAAAGACTTTAGGGTCTGTTCAAAAGCATCTGGTGGTGTGGAATAGGTGTGCCTATTGACTACCCCTGCTTTAGAGCCCCTATATGCCTAATAATTATATCTGATTGATTGGCCACTAGTGATACCTCTACTGTAAATCCTATTTTAGTGTCTGAAGCAGAGTACTTGGTACTTAATATTGCTGAGCACAGACCGTGTGGTTGGTACTGTGCAACAAAGAAAAAAAAATAGTCCAGGTCCCAAGGGACTTCTGTTCTAAAAATATAGATGACACAACTCTAATATATAATGGATGATGAGAAGATGAACTCACCTTAAAGCTGTGCTGTGAGAATAGTGACTTCTCTAATAACGCTTTCACTGCTAGTACTAGTAATCACTCTGTTTGTTTGAATGAAGTCTTCTGTGGTTTTAGTTTCAGCCAGTACTTACAAGTGGTAGTGTGTAAAGCACTGCCTCAAATAACATTAGATAGTGTCTTCTCAAATAATTAAGCCGGTAACTGCTGTTCTTAAATATATTGTTGAGTTTTTCCAGGACTCTTCAGAAGTGTGCCATGTTAGTATTTCTTATACATTTTTCCCCCCAGTCCTCTTCCACGGTAAAGATGGAAATCATGTGGGTTTGAATTGGTATAAAACACTTTCAATTTTATTTATTATATTACACAGCTTAGAAAAATTGGGTGTTTCAACAGATTTCAGTTTCGCTGCAGTGTTCTCACTCCAGTATAGGGAAACTTCAGAGCTAGTTGTTGTTGCCAGTATGCTTCTAATCAACAATGATATAGCTAGGGCAAACTTTAACAACATGTCTGGGGCCAGTGATTTAATTGGTTATAAATTACTTCTCCAAAGTTTGACTTTAAAGTTAGTATTTAGCTTCTAAAGGTTTGGTTACTTGAGGAATCTTACAACAGAAGACTTCTGTAAACTGAGTGCTCTAATATAAGGACATTAGGTGGTGGAGATTCTGGAGTCTGTCATAGTTCATCTGTTTTTGTTACACTTCTGTTTAATGTGCGCTCCTCCTTCTATGTATAAAATCAACTGGTGTGGTATTATAAGCTGCCATTTCTGCCCCAGATTACTGGCAGCCTATCTTAATAAGACAGACATGATTGTGTTCATTTTAAAATAATTAACACAAACATGTTTGTATACTAATGAAACTGTCTGCCTGATTGATTTAAAATGGAGTTTTAATAACCAGACCCAATTTATACATATTTAAAGTTTAAAGTTTGCTAGATCACTCTTTTTCCAGTAGGCCCATGGTTAGAAATGCTCAGATTCTTTTTACAATGAGTTTGCAAAAAAGCATGTTTAGCTGTACCGTCCTACACAGCTTCAAAATCTGTTTCACACTGAGGGTGCAGGCCAATAAAATTCTGAAGAGGATTCTAAACCAATCTTAAAATGGCTAATACCATCAGATTGAAGAGGATAAAAGGAGCTGTGAAACTGAAACCTCTAATTTCTGTCTTTATCTGACATTATCTCAATGGTACCAAGAGTTCCACCAATCCATCAGAGATAACTTTCCCTTCTTTTGATTTTTGCCATTAGATCACTTTTGGCTTACAGGGTTTTTTTGTTTTGTTGAGCATGATCAGCCATGACGTCCACCTGAGGCCAGTTTATTTGAAACAAGCCATGGTAACTGCTTTTGCTCATTGTATAAATACATTTGTAGTTTACCAGTGCATTTATTAACTTCTAGCTAATTCACACTGTAAAGGTGCCCTTCACTTAAATCACTCTGCTAAATTGTGTGTACCTACCTTTTTGAAGAGACAAACTAGGGGAGGCAGTCTCTGGAGGTTATTTCGTTAAAACAACATGTGTTTAGTTTTAAGAAACTTAAGTCCTTTTTTAAACCATATCAGTGCAAAAAGAACTTAGTGTGATTACTCAGTGTTTGTGATTTTTTTTTTTTTTTTTTTTAGAAAGCGCGTATTGCATTATACGGCTTGTACTGAATGATGCTGAACAGGATTGTGTGGTTGCTGTCGTAAGACGCATAGAATCCTGAATGTAGTATTGAGCATTGTAAAGTCTTTAGTTTAACTTTAATCCTTAAGATACTGTCTAGTTTCAGTGTCTTATACACTGACGACAGACCAGTGTCTGGAGGGGGTTGGGTAGGTTGGGGAGGCTGAGGTAGGAGAAGAGTGTCTGTGGCCACCAAGGCAGAGGTGAGTAGGGACTCTTGCCTAGGGTTCTGAGTGACCCACTTCACCACCCCTGAGGGGGATGATTACCTACACTCTGCCTCCCCTAGTTGCTGCTAATTGACCACTCCTTCAGTCTGGAGCAAGCAGCAGGGAGATAGAGGGAAATGGGTATAAAGTAGGGCTGTTGATTAATTGCAGTTAACTCTCTCAATTACCGTAACTCAAAAAAAATGTAATTGCCATTTAAAAAATTAGCCAACCCCCCCAAGATGGATAAGTAAAAATGGAAATTTTTTATAACCCATTCATTAGCCAACCCTATAATTCAGGGGTCAGCAAACTTTGGCTCCCAGGCCATCAGGATAAGCCGTTGGGGGGCCGAGATGGTTTGTTTAACTCGATCATCCGCAGGCACAGAGGTTAACCTAAGTAAACAAAGTGTCCCGGCGCACCAGCTGCTTACCCTGAGGGGCCGGGACACCAACTGGTGGGGAGTCGGGGAGTAACCCCTGTGACCACACTCTCTCCCCATCCCATCCCTTCCCACCTTGCCAGGGGAGGATGTCTCTGACCTGGCTGGAACTGCTCCGGCAGGCTGGGCGGCGCGACCACAGCATGTTCCAGTGGGCTGGGCCCGGTGGCATGGCCGCAGCGTGCTCCAGCGGCATGGCCACAGCCTGCTCTGGGGGGTGGGGCTGAGCGGCACAGCTGCAGCCTGCCAGCCCTGGAGCTGCAGCTGCTTCGGAAGCTTGGGGGAGAGTAGCGTGGCCAAAAGCAGAGAGATTCTGGCCTCGCCTCTTCCCTTCTTGCTATGCTGCCTCTCCTTGCCCCCTCTCAGGGGCTGTGTCCCACCTCTCCCTCTCTATACCGGTTCATAAGCCGACCCCCTTCTCTGGTGCTTCCCTTTTTTATTAAAAATTCTGCTTATGAATGAGTATATACAGTAATCGCAGTTCATTGCAGTTTAAATCGCACTGTTAACCAACAGAATACCAATTGAAATGCATTAAATATTTTGGATGTTTTTCTACATTTTCATATTTATTGTATTCTGTGTTGTAATTGAAATCAAAGTGTATGTTGTTTTTTATTATAAATTGCACTGTAAAAATGATAAAAGAAATGTATTTTTCAATTCACCTCATACAAGTACTGTGGAGCAGTCTTTGTCATGAAAGTGCAACTTACAAATGTAGATTTTTTTTGTTACATAACTGCACTCAAAAACAAAACAACGTAAAACTTCAGAGCCTACAAGTCCACTCAGTCCTACTTCTTGTTCAGCCAGTCACTAAGACAAACAAGTTTGTTTATGTGTACAGGACATAATGCGGCCCTCACTTTCTGGTGACATTGTAAATAAGAAGAGAAGAGGCATTTGCATGGCACTTTTGTAGCCAGCATTGCAAGGTATTTACGTGCTAGATATGCTAAACATTCATATGCCCCTTCATGCTTTGTCCACCATTCCAGAGGACATGTTTCCATGCTGATGACGCTGGTTAAAAAAATAACGCATTAATTAAATTTGTGCCTGAACTCCTTGGGGGAGAATTGTATATCCCCCTGCTCTGTTTTACCTGCATTCTGCCATATATTTCATGTTATAGCAGTCTCGGACGATGATGACCGAGAACACTTTCACTGCAGATTTGGCAAAAACACAAAGAAGGTACCAATGTGAGATTTCTAAAGATAGTTACAGCATTCGACCCAACATTTAAGAATCTTAAGTGCCTTCCAAAATCAGAGAGGGACGAGGTGTGGAGCATGCTTTCAGAAGCCTTAAAAAAGGAACACTCTGATGTGGAAACCACAGAACCCGAACAACCAAAAAAGAAAATTAACCTTCTGCTGGAGGCATCTGACTCAGATAATGAAAATGAACATGCATCGGTCAACACTGCTTTGTACTGTTATCGAGCAGAAACCGTTATCAGCATGGACACACATCCTCTGGAATGGCGGTTGAAACATGAAGGGACATATGAATCTTTAGCACATCTAGCACGTAAATATCTTGCGACACTGGCTGCAACAGTGCCATGAGAATGCCTGTTCTCACTTTCAGGTGACATTGTAAACAAGAAGTGGGCAGCATTATCTCCTGAAAATTTAAACAAACTTGTTGGTCTGAGCAATTGGCTGAACAAGAAGTATGACTGAGTGGACTTGTAGACTCTAAAATGTTAGTTTTATTTTTGAATGCAGCTTTTTCGTACATAATTCTACATTTGTAAGTTCAACTTTCATGATAAAGACATTGCACTGCAGTACTTGTATTAAGTGAATTGAAAAATAGTATTTCTTTTGGTTTTTTTACTGTTTAAATACTAGTAATCAAAATTAAATATAAAGTGAGCACTGTACACTTTGTATTCGGTGTTGTAATTGAAATCAATATATTTTAAAATGTAGAAAACATGCACAAATATTTAAATAAATGGTATTCTATTATTGTTTAACAGTGTGATTAATTATGCTATTAATCATGATTTTTTTTAATCGTTTGACAGCCCTAGTATAAAGCCCACAGTGGTTTTCTGTGAAGAAATGGGACTAATGTCTCAAAGGAGATGGACTAGCAATGTGAGGCTCCCAGTCTGGTGAGGGTGGGATCTCCTGGTGCTCAATGGGATTGGGGAGGCCTCAGGAGGCAGAAAGGCTCTTGTGTGAGGGGAGGAGGAGTAGGGAAGGACACATAGCTTCTGCTGCGAGACAGTGAACAAGGGGTGTGTGGGGCAGTGGGTTGAAATATTACAATTTAGAAAGACTTTTTAAAGAATATTTGACAAGTAATTGACCACATTAAATGTGTTAACAGGTTGGTTATTGTGTTAGGGGAAGGGAGAATGATTAAGACTCCATTTAATACATCTGCCTTCTCTCAAATAGGATATCTGGGTTTTCTTTGCAGGTGTTCCGGAAGGACCTCATTAGTGCCATGAAACTCCCAGACTCTCACCATGTTAACCCTGATGAATATTACCTCTTTGCGGACACATGGAAACAAGAATGGGAAAAGGGTGTTCAGGTCCCAGCCAGTCCCGACACGATTCCACAGCCTTCTCTCAGGTAATTAGTCTTAAACACTGAATGTGCTTGGTACTGGACAAAACATAAAATGAGTCTGTCTCAAGGATTTACGATCTAATTGCAGCTAATGCTTGCTTGCTTGTTTAGTATACTTTAACCTGTTGTACAACTGCCTCCCAAGTCCAAAAATCTTTTAAAATTAAAATATTACGTATTTGGAGACAACGTCAGTGGTACTTGGGGCTGGGAGGCAGATCTGAACTGAAGGCAGAAAGCAAACATGCACTACTCATAACTAGGATCAAACTGAAAAACAAAAAGAAAAATGCTTTCTTTGAGCATTTGGTGCACTGCATAAAATGGTCATCTAACTTCTTGTGACCAATCAAATACAATTCCAAACAGTATTCTGTTGCATCGGTTATATTACATAAATCTACCCATAAAAACAGGACAACATAAATTGTAATAATGCAGCAAACACTTAATCCATCTCAGACGGGATCTAGTTTCCAGCAGTGACTGATATCTGTCAAAGCTTCAGAGGACGGTAAGAACATCCTAGAATCATTTTGGGGGGGCATGAGCATCCTTCCTAGCCATCTCCAGTAACCTGTTTCTGCCCTGACATAAGCGGCTGAGAACTTTCACTGTAAAATAAATATATTACAGTCAAAATGTGTGTATATCTATAGATATAGATGGAAATGCTATTCATTCTCCTAAACTCTCTACCACCTCATTTTCCTTCTATTTTCCAATCTAATGCTCTTGATCCTGCAATTAGTTTTGCATTGGTGGCCCTCTGTGCAGTAGCAGAGCCTCTTTGACTTTGGGGCTTAAATAATTACAGTCTTCAGTAATAAGTTGTGAGCCCCTCCAAGAAGACCTCTAACCACTTTCCCTTTTTGAAATGTGATGACTGACACTTTGGGGATCACCCAGACCAGTAAGGGATTCTGTCACCACCTGCCCTGTAACCTGGGGTCTTTTATGCAGTATCTCTGGTTCAGATCTCTGACACCAGTAGCCAACCCACAAGCAGAAAGTCTCACCCTGCTCTCTCAGCCTAGTTATCCTTGCAAGGTGATACCAACAGCCCTTGCAGTTTCAAGTCTCCCCAAATCCATTCTCTTTGAGTTTTTAAGTACCAGACAATCAGACTGGTCCCCTCTGGTTTGTCACCTCCGAAGGCATGAAACTAGACCCCCGCCCAGATTTGAGCTTTCTTTGGCATACACACTCTGTGTAGTTTGCACAACAGAGACCTACTTGAGGTATAAATAAACCAACAGTTTATTTAATAGAAAAAACACCCATTCAAAGATAAAATAGTAAGGGAAAGTGAACATAAAGATGCAACCTCAGGCTTTACTCTTCCCTTTTAGATAAAACAATACAAGTTACTTATCACCGTCTAACAGCTTTCCAGTGTACCCCCAGCTATAGGGGGAGATCCAGCATTCATGGACAGCCTCCCACTTAGACTATCCAGTTTCTGGATAAAAACTCTCAGTCCCAAGCCTGCTTTTAAAAGGCTTTTATTTTATTTTTTTCCCTCTCTCTTTGATCACAGTGACTTCATGGTTCAGGTTAAGATTTTGTCTGGTTATTTTTAGGAAAAGTCATGGGCAGTAAACAAGAATTCATGGAAGCCGCAGCCCCCCGACCCAGGGAGGTGGACAGCTGGAGTCCTGAAGTCACAGAGGTCACAAATAATCACGGAATCTGTGACCTCTGTGACAACTCGTAGCCTTATGTATGGTTATTCAGGGTGGGGGAACCCGCTCTTGACTTGGTATCCTGGGGGTGGGATGTCTCAGTATTTTCTCATGAAGTCTAATGGTACATCATTTGTCTTTTCCTGGGCTGGACAGTGGACTGGTTACATGAAACAGGATTCAAGTAAACACTGGCTTGGGAGGGGCCCTCCCTGCTTGACTGCTCACTGCCCTGCTGTGAAGTGTAGCTGAAGTTGTAGTACAGTTTGAACACAGTTTTGGTATATATAAATACATAGATTCATAACCATAGTTTATATACATATCTCATAATGACCATCACATTCAGAACATTACAAGCTTTCATAAGATCTTACTCAGTATACTTTTGTAGTACAGTAATACAGTATGCAATCAGTTGGTTCAACTGCTCATTCCAACTGGAATGTAATATTTGAGATGGAGATATGCAAATAAAAGTGAATTTTGACATAGTTCAAATTTTTCAACACTTTAAGAACCAATAGGTGAGATTTTCAAAAAAGCCTAAGTAATTTCAGAGCACAAGTTCCACTGAAGTCTCAAGTCACTTAAGCACTTTCAAAAATCCTACTTTTAGGTGCCTAAATTTAGGTTTTTGACCATAATTTCATTTTAATGCAGCACGGTTGAGTGTCCTAATTCTGTTTTGTTTTTAACTCTTTAGCTGAATATAATCTCTTTACTGAAGTACTATGAAAATCAGTTAATTCAGAATCCATCAGTAAGAAACATTTCTTGTTCTGTATTATGTATGGTCTTTACTATTTAGTTAAATTTAATCCATCTGTCTGCTCAGTTCCTCAGGCTGAGTAGAGTTGTTGCACTTCTGTGTAGTTTAGTTTCTTGTCAGCCTTCTCTTTCTTACCACCTACCCTCACCTCAAGATAGCTGCTGCGAAGATTAGGAAAGGGTAAACTCTTCTGACCTTAAACAAACACTGTTGTTTATGGTGTGGTTTGTGCTTTTTTAAATTAACCAGGGATGGATGAAAAATATCGATGCTAGGTCCACACTAGAAAAGATTTGCCAGTATAGTTGTGCTGGCAAACCCTCCTAGTGTAGGCATGGTCTATACTACCAGAAAAATGCTTTTACTAGTATAGTTTATACTTGCTCCTGTGCTAAACAAGTGCTTTTGACAACATAGTTTATCTTGGTATAACTGTATTTAGCTAGGGCTTTTGCGAGTACAGAAATGTAAAAAACAAAACAAAAATAACCCCCACTCCTAACTGGAGCTACTATACCATAGCAGTTTCTAGAAAAAGGAGGAGGGGGGAAAGAAACAGCACAGTGAGGAGGAGAAGCAACAGAAAGGAAAAGGGGGAGGAAGACAGGGCAGGAAAACAGTACTTGTGCAAACACTGGTAACTCACGTTGCCCAATAAGAATTGTCGGTCATCAGAGTTCAGAGAAATAACCCAAATATCTATTTTGATAATTTGCTAGACTACCACATAAATGTACTCTCCTCCTTTCACAAAAATGTTCTTCTTTTGGCTTGCCTAAGTCTACCAAGCACAATGCATTTCACATATGGAAGTATTCTGTTCAGTTTCCCACTGCAGCCCTTTCATGTGTAGACCCTCTTGCATTAAATACAGAGAGAAACTGACTCTGTGTCTAAGATTAGTTTTTCCTTTCCCATAAGGCACTTTACAGTGGCACAATGGGCTTCATTACTGAAGCATCTGGTGGGACTAAAGGACCCATAGGTCAACATTCTCCCTCGCTACCTGGTTTATTTTAGCTATGTTCTTTCTCCTTCAGTGTCCACTTGGCAACAGAATTCTTCTTACATACCCAAAATAATACTATAAGCATTGGCTTTTATAAGGTGTCGTTTGCAAAAATATAAATAGGAACTATTTATCTAAAATGTGGAGCATGCATCTGTTTTCTCCCCCTTCCATTGCCAAACAAAATTCTATTGAAAGACCAATCAGTCTAATTGTCATGAAGACTTAATATTACAGTTTAGAAGAAGGCTTGAACAAAGGAGAAGTACATAAAATTTCAATAATGTATTCTACAATTTCATAAACAATTCCAAAATGGTCCAGTTGAAGGCATATGTTTGTCAAATTTCAAAATTTAATTAAAAATTAAAATTAATTTTGATTTCAAATTAAGACCATATTAAAAAAAATTGGAGATATACCAATCTCCTAGAACTGGAAAGGACCTCGAAAGGTTATCGAGTCCAGCCCCCTGCCTTCACTAGCAGGACCAAGTACTGATTTTTGCCCCAGATCCCTAAGTGGCCTCCTCAAGGATTGAACTCACAACCCTGGGTTTAGCAGGCCAATGCTCAAATCAGTGAGCTATCCCAGTGTATTTTATATAATTTATATAAATATATACAGTATTATATAATTTAGAAAACTATTCCACATACAGAATGAATCTTGCTCTTTTTTTTTTTTCTTCAATAACTTTTCATGTATGGAAGCGACATTTACAAAGTAGTCTTGAAACATGAGTTGTCTGGTCAATACGGTACGATCTAAAGACTTTCTGATAACCAATCCTCTAGTTCATGAGGGCTCAGTAGGAACCAAAACTCCACTTGTTAGCTACTGACCTTAACAGAGTTCCAGAACAGACTTTTTCATTGCAAAACAACCACCCTGGTGCTCTTGTCAGTCATTGAGCCATTGGATGTCAATGGAAACAGAGGGCATTTTGCACCTGATACCAGACACTTAACATCTTGCAGAATTATAGCTAACCATGCCATTTCTCTTAATTTTACATTTAGGGTTGTAGCAGAAAAGGTGAAGGAAGTACTGTATACGCGACCTAGGAAGTACATCCATTGTTCCAGCCAAGAGCCTACAGAACCTGGTTACATCAATATTCTAGAACTGGCAGAATCTGTGTGTCGCTATGACTTGGATGACATGGATATCTTTTGGCTTCAAGAATTAAATGAGGAACTTGCAGAAATGGGTAACTTTACAATACAGTTTAATTATTAAAAATGTTGTTGGGAATTCAGTAAATGGTCTTGGGTATTTGTAGAGATGAGTTTAGAAGAAAAATGTTAGGGAAAAATAACTTTAGAATTCTGTCAAGAAAGCGTTTACAGAAGTCATTTGCTACATTAGCTTAATTTGAAAGATTTACAAATTGTGGCTAAGAACTTTTTTCTTCATATCCTTCATGATTACATGCAGCTTTTGCAGACTCAAAACAAATATCAAGTGGGTTAGAAACCATTTTTTAAGTCCCTAAAACTTGAAATTCCCCTTGTGTATAAGAAAAAAGCTTGTATTTTCATTCCTTATAAATATGCACAGTATCTCTACAAAATGTGTACTTGTAGTTTGACTTTGAGGAAGACACAGTCTCTGCTTCCTGGAGCTTGCGTTCTAAATACAAAACAGGATGTTGTGACAATGTGATCTTAGCATGGCAGAGCCTTTTAAAACAGGCTTCTCTTACAGTGGATTTACATTAATCTGAGTGGACCAAGTGTGTTTGTTGTTTAAGGAAGAATGTGAATGAAGACAGGGTGATATGGACAAAACCCAGATTTGTACATAACTGCTTGATAGTGTATTCATTTACCATTTTATTAAAAATGAATTTTTCCCTGCCATCATGCTAATCACTCTGGCAGTATACTAGATGTGTTGGTTTTGGAATATTTTGTGAGATTTTATAGCAAGATATAAATTTTCTTTGATAGAAAATTACTCTTGGGAGCAAATGACTTTTTTTGAAAAGTACATTGTACCACATGGCATTGTTGCGGTTTCTCTTCCACATGTTGCTCTATTTGCTTAAGTTGTGGTCTTAAAGAAAAGTTACTGTAGTTTAGCTTTTTCTCCAAGATTTGGTTTATTATTTTGTTATAGTTTTGAAGTTAGCCAGTGAACTTTATTAAACCAAATGTAACTAGTGGAGAATAAACATTTTGTAAATAAACATTTTGTGTCAGGATTTACATAAAGATGAAAAAGTGGGCTCTGTTTCCTTTATTAGTTGATCGAAGTGTATTTCTCTTTTGTGTTTTCCTGTGTCCTATCTTTACTCATAGATTGTATATGCATTCTAATCCCTTCCCCTCTTGCAGGATGTGGGCCCCTTGATGAGAACACAATGGAGAAGACAGTAGAAGTCCTGGAACGGCAATGTCATGAGAATATGAACCATGCTATTGAAACTGAGGAAGGGCTGGGCATAGAATATGATGAAAATGTGATCTGTGACGTGTGCCGGTCCCCTGACAGTGAAGATGGGAATGATATGGTGTTTTGTGACAAGTGTAATGTTTGTGTCCATCAGGTTTGTGTTAGAGATGTTGAAATTGTTTGTTTCTGGGTGTGTAATTTGAACGAGCTTTAAATAGCCATTTGGAGGGCTTTTAAGATCTTCTAGGCATGGAGACTGCTACTGCTTGAAGGTCGACTTTTGTATTCCTACAAATAGACTTGATTATGCTGTCTAGCACAATGAATATCGAAGTGATGTGGTCTGAGGACAGGGGGAATGCAGGTCTAATCCCAGCTCTGGCAAGCACTTCTCTGTGGCCCAGCGCAAATTCTTTTCCCCATCTTTAAAATGGGGATGATAGTTTCCAACGTCAGAGGTATATTGTAAGGATGAATTAGTATTTTAAGGTGCTTTGAAGGTAGAAAGATGCTAAGAACTATAGAGCCTTCGTTAAGGAACTGACTGGGGTTTTCCATCCTTGTTTGGCCAGGTAATTGGGGCCAGAACCTGACTGCCTAAAGCTGGGCATCTAAGCCAAATTTAGGCACCTAAAGTAAGTGGACTGATTTTTTCAAAAGTGTTAGCAAGCTTGTTCCAGGTGCCTGTCAGCCAGGGATATTTCTTATTATGACATTGCAAACATTAATTTGATCTTGAAACTGGATGAGTTCAGTGGGGCACCACATAAATACAGGGATTCCTACTCGTAGAACAGACTGCAGGGTTCTGATTTCTACAGAGTCCTTCTTTGGAAAAGATGATGCTGTAAATTTTTTTGAAATTAGACTAAGACTTTTCATATTTTGTGACAATTATAACTGAACACTCAGTGAACATAACTTACATAGGCCTCTTAAAATCATTCATTGTTGTGCTGGACATTAGTGTTAGCGGGATTAGCCTAGTAACCATTATCAAGTTTTTTCCCCAGTGTTTTTTTTATTTTTTTTGTGGTGGTTTTTTTTTGTACCTCTAACTTAGCAAAGCTCTGAGTGAATGCATTGACTTTGTTAGTCACCACATTCACAGACTCCAGTGGTGTAATATAGCATCTTTTGTAGTTTACCCGTCTAGATAGCACAAAGAAAAATGTAACAGAGAGTTTCTTTAGTTTATTGCATTAACAAAAAAACCTAAAGTCACTTTTCAAAAAGTCAGTTTTTCTTACCCCAGGTCTACACTACACACTTACATTGGTATAACTGCATCACACAGGGCGATGCAGTTATATCAACCTAACTCCCAGTGTAGACAGTGCTATATCTACAGCAAATATAGCTATCACCTCTCAGGGAGGTGGCTTAACAATGCCGATGGGAGATGCTCTCCCATTGGTGTAGTAGCGTCTTCACTAAAGCACTTCAGCTGTGCCAATGCAGCTTTAAGTATAGACCTTCACTTAGTTTAGGCTTCCCAGAGTAGGAAATGAAGCCATTAATTAGAAAATGCTGAATCAACGGAATTTGAAATTGGACTTAAGCTACTAAAGCTGTTGTAAACTGAGTCGTAGTAGCAGTAAAAATCTAAGTGTGAACTTAACATAAGAATGGCCATACTGGGTCAGACCAAAGGTCCATCTAGCCCAGTATCCTGTCTTCTGACAGTGGCCAATGCCAGGTGCCCCAGAGGGAATGAACAGAACAGGTAATCATCATTCCCAGCTTCTGGCAAATAGAGGCTAGGGACACCATCCCGGACTATCCTGGCTAATAGCCATTGATGGACCTGTAGGAACTTACCTAGTTCTTTTCTGAATCCTGTTACAAACTTGGCCTTCACAGCATCCTCTGGCAAAGAGTTCCACAGGTTGACTGTGCGTTGTGGGAAGCATTGCTTCCTTTTGTTTGTTTTAAACCTGCCTATTAATTTCATTGGGTGACCCCTACTTTTTGTGTTATAAGGAGTAAATAACACTTCCTTATTTACTTTTTCCACACCAGTCATGATTTTACAGACCTCTCTCATGTCCCCTCCCTTAGTTGTCTCTTTTCCAAGATGAACAGTCCCAGTCTTATTAATCTCTCCTCATATGAAAGCTGTTCCATTCCCCTAATTTTTGTTGCCTCGTTCTGTACCTTTTCCTATTCCAACTTAAAATATCACATAAAATGAAAAGCTGACTTGCTAAATCATTTCTTAGGCAAGAGCTCCCTCTATTGAGTTTTTTTTTAAAAGTACTGTTACATTTTTTGACCTTGCCACTCAGATTTTTTTTTTTAAATGTTTACAGTGTTGAGAGATTAGTTTGACTTTGGTGCTTATAAGTATTCTGACAGATTCAAAAGAATTTTGTCTTCCTCATTTTGCTGCTCTTTGTATTCTTATGCTTAATTTTGATACTGAAATCTTGCAGTCAAAAAGCCAGCATGAGAATATGCATTTTTTCAGAACAATAAGGATAGACTTTCTCATAAGGGAATATTTTAAAAATCTGGATTTTTATCTAACGGGAAAATGTCTACTACAACTTTAATAGGCCAGATTGGAAAATTCACTTTCCGTAGCCACTGTATCTCAGCATCCTTGCAGGTATTATTTTGTTACTGTATGTTCTATCTAATGCCTAAGTGTATGTGTGATATTCCTGAGATGAGCTGAGTTGCTGTGTGAACTTAGAATTTTCAGATGTTTCTGTGATTATAATTTCAGATGTCAACATGTGTATTGCATTAGTCTAGAAACACTAACTCTGTGAAGTCTATTGAGTGCCTTGAGGCACTAGAATCCTTAGGGTTGGTTGACATTTGGGGGAATTACATTAAAAAAAAATCTATCAGTAGTGTTGCGGGCCCTAGTGTAGACAGGCTTCTGGTTCTTTAAGCTCTGTGTCCTCTAGTGCTCCTCAGAGCATCTCTAATAAATTGAGTTTTAAAACCGTGGCTGCAGCTTGGCCCATCTAAAAGTAGGGCTTTCGACATTGCTAACCCTAAAGCAGACATGGTAGAAAACTTCTGACAAACATCTATTAATAAACAGGACCTTAGAGTAGCCACGTGGAATCAGACATTTGTGGAAACTAGTAGTTTGAGACTTTCAGCACATATATATATTAAAAATGAGTATCAGGATATCTATTTCCATTTCTCAAATTTTGCAAAGCATGCATTCCTCAGAGCCGGAAATGGTGGACACAGAGAAGATTCTAAGATGTTTCCACAATTTTTGCTACACTCTGTAATACTTTACAAATTCTAAGCTTCCATTTAGGGAAAAAAAGCTATTTCAGTTGGCAGGATACAACCAACATAGTTATGCACTGTTGTTGTAATCCAACCTGACACAAAACAATCTCCAGCCAAACAGCTGTAACAAAGGTGTGAAGATGGGAGGGAACCCTCAGTGACCTTCAAAACATATACCTGGAACCATTGTAAATGGTATTATTAATCACAGGAAATTGCTATTTTTTCCATATAATTTTTTTAAAATTAATTTCGATTAAATATCCAGAGCTACCATTGTAGAAAGACAAATGCAAAAGTAAGCATCCTTCAGCACCATGTTTTACATGTTGTGTATATTTTAACATAAATTTTACAAAGAAAAGGGAAAATAATTTGTTGTAGAAACCATAACTTTTGCATCCCCTGACTTTGTTTTAACTGTAATCGTAACTTTTTATGGAGAGATTATCAAAGATACAAAGGACAGTTAGTGCCTACCTTTTATTGGCTTTCAATGGTAGTTGGGTACCCAACTGCTCTCTCTGCCTCTGAAAGCCACCCACCCCATTACATTTAACATTTAATTTGTATCCATTCTGATTGGTGTGGTTTTTTTATAAGGAGGTACTAATTACATCCAAGAGAAAGTGGTGTTGTGTTTGGATAAGATTTGTAGAGTGTAATTTTTTAAAAATATGATAGTCATTGATGTAAGCCTCTGATATTGTCTCACCTATACGCTGAAGCAGAGAGAATTTTCCTTTGTCCCAAGGCATGTTATGGAATCTTAAAGGTTCCCGAAGGCAGCTGGCTGTGTCGCACTTGTGTTCTGGGAATACATCCTCAGTGTCTCCTGTGTCCAAAGAGAGGAGGTGCCATGAAAGCTACTAGGACAGGGACCAAGTGGGCACATGTGAGCTGTGCCCTCTGGATTCCAGAGGTAAAACTAATTTATGTACCTTTTGTACACATTCTTTTTCTCATCATTATCCTTACCGCTTACTGTGCCTCATCTTAATGTTGAGTTAAGGGGATAATATAGTATTAAGTTATGTTATTCTGATGAGGTTTGCATGATTTATAAAAATTGGACTGTCCAAGTCATGTACAGCTAAGAATAGCATTCTTTTCCTTTCTTTTATTGTAGTAAGCACTTTTTGCTATGTTACAAGCATCTGAGTGACTTACATGGAAGCATTACTATTGCAAGCCATTAGTTTGTGAGGTGCCACTACAATTTATAGACAACTACTTATTTCGTTTTCCTTCCCTTTTACTTACACGCTTGACTTATTTCCTGATAAAATAGCACGTGCATCCTCAGTGTAATTAATAGATACAGAGCAACAGTTTTCGTTGAGTGATTTGAATTTCTCTGTTCTCTGTTTAATATCTTTAACAGTTGCTGTGTACTTTACCTGGTTTCACAAAGTTGCATACTGACATAGTGATTGTTCTGAAATGAGAACATCATTGAAATTAATGCAGTATGTGCAAAGTGTATGTTCAGATCAGTGGACAGTAATTTTTAAATTCCTGTTAATGTAATTTTCTGAGAATTTCTGTATTATCTTGGTTAAAAAGAATTTAATCACTGCTAAAGTAGCCTTACAAATTCAGCCAGAGTGTAACAATGTTTTATCTTTCAAAGTATCCTAAATCTCTTAATGAAAGAGAAAATTAGAGCATTTATAAAATGGGCTATATAGTCAGAAATATATGTAAGGAGATGGATTATAAATCAGGAATTTCAGTAATATGAAGGAATATAGATTTACATAATTGTAATGTGATGGGAATGACCCCAAAATTGTGGTGCTGGATGGATCGAGATTAATATTGAACCATAGGCTAAGCTCTGTGTGCATTCCTACCTGCTGGACTCTGCAGGGTCCTAAGCTCTAAACTCCTTCAAGTCCCCGCTTTCTATCACTGCTTTTCACGTTTCTTTGCCAGTTTACCAGATGCTGTAGCAATGTAGTTTGATTTTACTGGAGGTATTTATTTTCTTACTAATGTACTAAAAGGTAGAACTTTTTTTTAAATTGTCCTGATAAATGCTTCCTGCACTATTGTTTGCAGGTTAGCATTGCTTGCCCAGAAAGGATGGAACCAATCACAAAAGTGTCTCACATTCCGCCAAGTCGATGGGCTTTAGTCTGTAGCTTATGCAAACTTAAAACTGGTGCTTGCATTCAGGTATGTACCAGTTCTGCAATGACTTCTATCTGTCTGAGCATGAAAAATAGAATTTGGATTTAAATAGCATTTTTCACATTCCTAATGCTCCATAATGGCAGTGACTGTTTGCAAACATGGCAGCTGCCATGCTCTTAGCAACAGCTCATTAAACAGTCTTGGACATTAGGAAACTTTTGAGCTAGAGCAGAGACTTTCAAAGTGTGTGTGAGGGGGAGTGATGAGATTATCAGGGGGTGGGAGCATGTGGACCTGACTGGGCTGAGATCAGCAGGGGGCTCTGTCTGGCAGAGGAAGGGGACAGGGCTCTGTGCAGGCTTTCTCAGCTACTGGGACCAGTCTCCTTGTCCATCTTGCTCTTTCACTGCTGCTGCAGCAGCCACCAACCGGCAGTTACCCTTCTCTGCCAAGGAGGCTGGCAGGGGACCAGAAGGGTGTCCCTGGGGAGTACTGCCCCTCCTGAGCCCATTGAAGGGCTCACAGGGTCAGGAGGGGGCTGGGTCAGTACTCACCAGATGCAATCTTCCACTCCCTGGCTGACCCTAGCCCTTCAGTGTGGCCCTGTTCAATTCCTTTGTGTGGGGAGGAGCAAGAAAGGCACCTCCTGCCTTTGGTCTCCTGGGTACCAGGCACACCCTCCTGCCCTATCTCTTAGAAAGAGGGGGCTGTGCATGGACCTGAATCTCCAAAGTGGGCTCAGGGGGGGAAAAAAGGGAACTCCTGAGCTAGTGCCCTGGTCAAGACAAAGAACTGCCTTTGAATAAAGCTATGGGATATTTAACTACCAAGTGGACAATTGCCAGAGATGGACAGAAGTGTCTTCAATTTAACATCTTACTGACAGAAGAAGAAAAGTTCTAAACTTACATTCCTTTTGAAAGAGGATGTAATTATAGGTTCTGTGAAATCAGAGGCGGAAAATACTGGAACTGTTAGCCAGATTAACCTAGTTCCGCTCAGATTTGGTTTTGTCATCTACTCAGAACTAAGATGTACTAAATATTTATGTTTGAATTTCCCTACTTAAGATTAAATTGCAGTTTCTATTATAACACACATTTATTATTTATGGGATTTTAATGTGGAAGAATTGACTTGCTTTGGGATGAAACTTAACATTCAGTTTCTCAGCTGAGGAGTACCTAAGACTCACTAATTTTTTTAAGTATAACATGGAAAAGTGTATTTAAAGGGGTGGGTTTTATGTAATTAAAGTATTCCTTGGTCCTTTTTCTCCTTTCATTGCTACTATTGGCTGACTCTAGTGTTTCACTCATAGTGCTCTGTGAAAAGCTGCATCACTGCCTTTCATGTCACCTGTGCCTTTGAGCATAGCCTAGAGATGAAGGCCATTTTGGACGATGGGGATGAGGTCAAGTTCAAGTCGTACTGCCTAAAGCATAGCAAAAACAAGCAGAATTCGGTGCCTGACGTTGATGAGAACCCCAAGAGCATGGCAGACCAGAAGCAAACAGAGAGTGAGAAAACTAGTTTGCGTGCTCAGAAACTGAGAGAGCTGGAGGAGGAGTTCTACTCATTAGTTAAAGTGGAAGACGTTGCAGCAGAACTGGGCCTTCCTAAAATTGCTGTGGACTTCATTTATAATTACTGGAAATTAAAGCGGAAAAGTAACCTTAACAAACCATTGTTTCCTCCCAAGGAGGATGAAGAAAACGCCTTGGTGCAGCCAAAAGAAGACAGCATTCATACCCGCATGAGGATGTTCATGCACTTGAGACAGGATCTAGAAAGGGTAAGAGTGGGTGGTAAAGATTTTTTGACTACATACCTATAGGTGAGCGAGGTTCTTGCCTTAAATGCTATGCTTAAAATTTCCCGTAATGCTTTTTTCAACTTTATTCTGATGAAATCAAAAGTATATTACGTCCAGCTCTGTCTGAAAAGTCCCTTGACATCAGAGTCTGAGAACTAATGTGTAAACTTCCATCAGAAACAACTGTGGTGTTGATTTCAGCACAAGTTTACAATTTTATTTTATTTTTACAGGAAAACTCTTCACAATGAATTTTTTGAATGTGGTGACATTTTGAAATGTCTGAAATGAGAACTAAATTTTCTGAACTTATTGACAGTTTTTGTGGAATATTTCAACTTTTTGTCTCATTTTCGGATTAAGACAAATGTTGGAATTTCTTATAGGACAAATTCTGATTTTTTTTTTAACAGGTCTAATTGTGTGCCATGGGGAACACTCAGCAAATAGGCTGTCTGTGTTCCACAAAATTTTTGACACTTTATCAAGAGATTTAGCACCTGGTTCTGCTACCATTATACTGAGTGGAAATATTGCTATTAATGTAAATGAGTGAGTGAAAGCAGAGGGTTCTAACCCCTGAAATAGTTTTAACCCTCCCCCCCCAAAAAAACGATTAAAGTGATTATCCAAAAGGACCGATTCCGAAAAGCCTTTCAAAATTGGCAAAATTGTGTGGGAACTGAGAGCATCATTTTAAAGGTGACCTGTAAGTCACTGTGTCAAATTTCAGCAATATGAGAGCTAAGTGGCCTAATAGCCTGACTGACTCGGGGGTCATCCTTAACTTGAATCTTAAGTAAGATTCATGGAATCCCCATGTCAGTATGGTTCCTAGCATGGTAAGTGTGCTGTTAAGAAAAACAAACTATTGTATGTTTTTGTACAATGTATTACTTTATAAAATTGCAGTAGCTTCAAAAAAAAACAACCAATATGGCTGTATTAAAAAAAAAAAAAAAAAAAGAGTACTGATCAGCCTTCCCGCAGGCTGATCCCACACAAGTGCTGTACCAGCTGGAGTAATGTACCAGAGTAGCAGCTGGTGATCCGAATGGACTATGTGGTGTGGGATTTAAGAGAGAAAAATGTGAGTTCTAAAATCTGCTTGATGGCTCTTCATATAACCTGCTTATTTGTTCACTTGTTGCTAATATAGATGGGAATTTGACCAACTGATTTACAGATTGCTTTTAGCATCTTCTTTAATTATTTTTTTTAAATCCTTGTAATTAAAAATACTTGGCTTATAGTTGCATATGATTCTATAAAATTCACCATGGAGCTTTTCTGTTATAGGGCTTTATGTGTGTGAAGATGCTTTGTTCAAGAATTGAAATGTTAATGTAATATTCTTGACCACTTTTTTAAAAAAGAGAAAATTCTAAAATCTCTGGGTGTTTTTACTGTAGGTAAGGAATCTCTGCTACATGGTGAGCAGAAGAGAGAAACTGAAATTGTCCCACAGTAAAGTACACGAACAAGTCTTCAATTTGCAAGTCCAGCTCATTAATCAGGAAATTGCTGCAGGTAATCTATACATACAAAATAACAATAATTGTATCTGCTAAAGATTCTGACTCTGGGTATGTCTGGCCCATGTCACTGTTGGTATTTTAAACACTGTAAACCTGTGTTTTTAATGAGTTTTTCTGAGTATGCACTCTCCTTGCCAGCTTTCTTAATTAGCAGCACATGCACAGCATTTTCATCTTCTCCAGAGTCATACTTTGGTATTCCACCTATCCTAGATATTTATGGGGTGCAATATACAGATGAGATACCAATCACTGTAGCATCTAGGCACCACAGCTGTATTACTGGTATCTGCATCAGGTAGGTTGTGGGATTCTCTCTTTGGGTTACTGTTCTATACTCCCATTTTCCCCACAGTGGCTATATATTGCACACTTTTATTGGTCTCTCCCCAGTTGAAGGAGAATTGCTAACTTGTTAATTTCCTTCAGACAGAGATGGGGAGAATGATTGACAAATTCACACTATTCTCATGTCTCCTTTCATATGTCATGAATGTTTCAAACAAGTTTCTCAGTTTGAGATTTGTCATTTTTGTCAACCCCACATAATGTTTTATTAAGTTAAAAGTGGATAGTAGCTGCCCTGGAATGCTAATGTTCCAAAAACAACTTTGTGCCTTATTTTTCTAGTGAATGTCATGAAACAATGATTGAAGCTTCTGGAATGAGGAAGACTATGTACTCTATGATTATTTTAAACTGAATACAGGAGCTGTGTATTTATATAATACAGTCTGTAGTATATTGGGTGAAAAACGTTTTAAAGAATACATAGCTTCAAACTATAAATTTGAAGAAAAAATTGTCCTTACAGAATAGAAATATTAAAATGCTTATATAAATTCTGTTTGGTGCTTTGGAACAATTTAATTTTTAGTTAATGGCTTCTCCTTAACATCCTAAATGCATCTCAGTAGTAATTGTTAGACTAATTGAAAATGCCCCTTAATGTGTGCGTGCTTTTTATAGGTAGGAATACTATTAACTAAGTTTAATGAAAGTCTTACCACCTTTTAAATACATCTTTTCTGTTTTCTCTCTCAGGCCATTCTCTGACAAGTGCACTAGAGAACACACTGTTCTACCCACCTCCCAGAATCACCTTGAAATTAAAAATGCCCAAGTCAGCGCTGGGTGACTGCAAAAATAACTCACTGAAAACTGGCAACAGACCCCTGTCTCCAGACAACACCACAGTTTACAACAAAAGGAATGTGCAGATGTCAAAGGAGTCATTTGAAATTAAAGCAAAATCATACTCTAGGTATCAGCATGACAACCGAAGTAATGGGTTATTGGTAGGGATTGGCAAGACTAGGAATGAAACAAAAGTTTCTGGACCTGCACAGTCACCAGAGTTTCATCGTGGGCAGTCATCTGGTAAACCATTAGCACTTCAAGCTGCATTGCATGGGCAGTCTTCCATTGGGAATGGAAAAATGCAGCAAGAGAACTCAAGACTTACAAAATCCAATGGTTTAATGGGCAGGGCTGGAGATGTAACTCAGAGAGACAGGTCCAGCCAGACACCATATGAACAAGAATCTGTGCTCACTGCTCATTTGGCTAGTCAAAGCAATTTTAGAAAATCTACAATAGAACATTTTAGCAGGTCCTTTAAAGAGGCTACCAACAGTTTGGTGAGGACCACAGAAGATCTGAGGTGCTGTGAAAAGCCAACAAGGAGGCTTTCTACAAAAGAACGTTTGTGGAGTAAACAGACTCTTGAATTCCAGACAGGAGGCGCTCCATACCAGGATAATGATGGGTATTGCCCTGATTTGGAGCTAAGTGACTCTGAAGCGGAAAGTGATGAGAATAAAGAACAAGTCAGATTAAGGAGAAGCAGCTCAGAGAGAGAAAGCCAAAGTAAGGACTTTGGTAGAGATTGTCACAATAGAAACAAAAAAAATATTATTTCTCACAGTTCAGTACAAAGGTGATTATAAACCCCTAAGGGGTAACTCAGCCTTTACATAATCCAGTGTATCGGTGCAAACCTAGGCATCAGAGGGTTTCAGAAAACAGTGCAGGACCTACATTAGGAAGAAATGCAGTGAAAAAGAAGAGAGAGTAGTTTTCAGTAGTGAATTGGCCTGCGATTTTAAAGGGATAGTCAAGGTTGTGTAGAAATCAATATGATTTATTACAGGTTAACATCTGGGAGAGTATGGAGCTGTTAATCTTTGCATAACTCCAGGAGCTGCTTCCTTTTTACCTGCCTTTTGTGTAAGGCATTGTTAAAAATGTCAATTTTGTGCTGCTGGACCAGGTATTAAAGGAATCCTTGCATTGCTCTGTAACATGCTGTAAAAGATTAATGCAGACACTAAAACTGCATTCCTGTTGCACCTGCAATATGACCCTGATCAGCAAAAACTTAAGCATGTGCTTAAAACTTTAAGCGCATGACTAGTTCCATTGACTCCAGTGGGAGTACTCACACACTTTAAATTTAAAGCACGTGTTTAAGTTCTCTGTCGGATTGTGGTCTAAGTGACTACTAAATGGGGATCCTGTTCTGCAGAAAGGTTAGAACTCCAGTGATGCTTGTAAACCCTCTCTGCAGGGTAGAAGCAAGTATCACAAATGCTGCTGAACTCACTGACCTCTAGATGTGCCCCCATACTTTGCTCCGGCTAAAGGTTGTGTTTCTCTTGACAGTAATTCACTTTATTTTGTAAATATTCAACTTCTAGTACTTCAGTTTTTTTATCTTTGTACATAGTTGCTTGTTGTGGGATGCACTTGTAAATATTTTACCCAGCTAACAAGTAAAGATGACTAAATTTGTGGATAGTGTTTACAAAAGTAGATGTACTACTTCAAAGAAAAATGCTATTTGACACTTAAATTTTAGGCAATCACCGAGGATGCTAGGTTCCTCTTGAAACTTGAGATTTCACATCTGGAGGCATTTATACCTGGTATGTTAAAAAAAATAAGCTTGAACTAAAAATCATTTTGTCTGACCTTTTTTATATAGGCTAAAATTTCCAAGCCTAGGTGACTAAATAGGGGTTTAGGAGCTTAACTTTAGGAACATAGGTTTGAAAAAATTTAGCCAGTCATCATTTGAAGCACATTTTTATTGCTAGATAAATCTGGAAGCATATGTAAGACGTATGACTACATTAAGCTGCTTAGCCACCTCTAATTAGTTTCTATTTCCCAAACTAAGTGCTTTGCACAAGTTTTAAAAGTTGCAAATGCTAATATGCTAGCTTTCACCCAACCTCAGAAAAAAGTCCCATTTTATTCTTTACTTCACATGGTTTCTTTTGTTTGAATAAAAAAAAACCCTTATTTTCATAAGTTCTGTTAACCAAGAGTAATTCTGTTGTGTCTGATGAAACGACATTTCAGTCATAAATGGACAACACCCACTGTCCCATATCAAGGACTGAAATGGAGCATAGGTATTGCAGAGGGTCTTGCTTTATAGTTTTCTTTGCTTGTGGTGAATTTCATCCAAAAGGAAAACATTAAACTCCCAATATAAAGATGTTTAGCAGAATACAAATGACAGCTTGATTTTCTTCAACGCCTTAATTTATTTTATTGCTCTTAGTTTGGGAAAGTACAACAAAATAATTTAGATGATTAAACTTTGAAATATTCCTCACAATAGTTACTGGTCAGGGGCTAGAGAACACTTCAGTGGTGAAATACAAAATAAACCTTGCAGTTCTGTGCTCTTTGTTTCATGAATCCTTAATTTTCTTTCACTTCCTGATTTTCTGTATATTTGTGTAATTTGTCTTTCTAGAGATGTATTTTCAAATTTTCTTTTGGTGTAAATATGCAGTAGCATTTTTAGGTTTCCATATATTTTATTTTAATGGGAAGTACTTTTTGTTCCTAAGCAATGGGTCATTCAGAATGAGTAAACAAATATCCACTCATTTGTATTCTAGCTCTGATTCTTAGTTCTCCTTCAATATTTATTATTCATTCTTTTTCTGGCCATAAAATTATGTGGAGCTTATCTTGGCAGAGCAGTCATGTTTCAGGCCCAGCTGCATATGAAAAAGATGAGGGGAGGGAAATGGTGCTTCAGCAAAAATCCAAATTATTGCTTCATTGGGGATGTAACTCTTTCCAGTGTGGGCAATAGGTTTGCTCATGATTTTAATAGATACATGAAGGAGCCTTTGGTTATGTAGTTCTTAAATATAGTCCCCAAAGTGTACTTGCTAGTTTTTATTGTGTGTTCGGTGGCTAACTGTTTGAAGTATTACCTCTTAACCTTATTTGTTAATTTTGTTTTTTGCATTTTGTTTTTTTATATATATATACACACAGGCGCGCACACAATTTTCCAAGATGGAATCAGTCTTTTACAGATGTCCCCTTTTTACAAGTACTTTTTCATTAAATTATGAAACTGCTAACAGTATTTTCATTTGTTGTGATTTATTCAGGGATTTATCCTTTGTGTGGTAGGTTGCTAAACCAATCAATTTAACAAAAGTGATTCCACACCTGTCACGTGCAAATTAATAATTTTGCATACTCAGAAGCATTTTTAACAAGTTGGCGCTTTAGCAAAACTTTCCCGCACAACATCCTGAAAAAGAAACTCCGGAGATGGTGATTGGACAGGATACTTTGAATACTGACCTCATCCAGGCTTATCTGGAAAACAGTTAACTTTTTTGTTTTTTATTACTGGCCATCAAGGTAAACATACAGGCAGCTTACCACACAAGCCTTACTTTAACACTTGTGTTCCTCCTTCACTGTAGAAAGTGACCTACATTTTTGCTTGGCTGGGTACAACTAAATATGGAGAAAAAATATAAATGGGCCATGTACACTTGTTCACACACAGACGTGGTGCTGTGGCACGGTACAAATGAGGTGGATGGTTGTTAGGGATTAATGGAGCTAAGCCATATCTCTGTGGGTTTTTTTTCCTTAAGTACAACACCCTGAAGTACCACCTGCTGCCACTGCTTGGAGCCACAGTACACCTGTCTACTGTTGAGTCACTTCTGGCTCTTCAGGAAATTTCATGCAGCAAAGGCACAGAACAGGAATGCAGTTTCCAAGGGGCTAGCCCCTCAAAGGAAAAGAGATGGGCTGTTTGCTTGTTAAAGGGCTGCGTCCTGAAAATAGTCACCGGTCCATTCCTTCTCTCTCTCTAAGGTGGAAAAGATTTTTCATTTGTTCTCCCCTGAACTGGAAGAGCCAATATACCAAAATATTCCAACCTCTCCACTCCCTACTCCCCAGTCACAATTCAGATTCCCTAGCTGGGGTTTTCCAACTTCAGTCCTCCAGGGTCTTAACCCCAGCATATGTAGCTTCACTGTCCCCACATTTGGAAGTACACCTCTACCCCAATATAACGCGGACCTCGGGAGACAAAAAATCTCACCGCGTTATAGGTGAGACCACGTTATATCAAACTTGCTTTGCCCCCTCCCCGTTCTTTGTTCCCTGACCGCACCCTCCAGAGACCCCCATCCCTAATCACCCCCAGGATCCCAACCCCCCTGTCCCCTGACTGCTCCGACCTCTATCCACTCACCCCTCCCCTCCCACCCCCTGACAGGCACTCACCAGCAGCGGCGGAAAGTGGAGCAGCCCGGCCCCAGCCCGCTCCATCCTGCCAGCTCCCAGCCATGGCGCTCCGCTTCCTGCCATTGGTGAGTGCAGAGGGGTTGGGGAAAGGATGCCCCCCCGCACTCACCTGCGGCGGGAAGGGAAGCGATGCAGCCCCAGCCCGCTCTGCTTTCCTTGCCCCGGCCCCAGCCGTGTCACTGGGGGGGTGCCTAGGGAAAGGTCCCGCACTCACCTGCGGTGGGAAGTGGAGCACCACGGCTGGGAGCTGGCAGAGTGGAGCTGGCTGGGGCTGGGCTGCTCCGCTTCCTGCTGCCGGTGAGTGCAGGGAGGTTGGAGAAAGGACGCCACCCGCACTCACCGGCGGCAGGAAGCAGAGCGATGCAGCCCCAGCCCGCTCCACTCTGCCACCTCACAGCCGCGGCGCTCTGCTTCCCACCGCAGGTGGGTGCAGGGAGGTTGGGGAAAGGACACCCCCTGTACTCACCTGTGGCAGGAAGCAGAGCGCTGCGGCTGCAAGCTGGTGGAGTAGAGCGGGCTGGGGCCGGGATGCTCCGCTTCCGCCGCTGCTGGTGAGTGCGGGGGGGATCCCTTCCCCCAAGCCCCCTCCCCTGAACAACACGGCTGGCCGGGGCGAGGGAAGCAGAGCAGGCTGCTCCCGGCCCCCCGCTAATCCGGGCCACTCTGGGACTGTGGGGCCCCCAAAAGTGCCCTCCTACAGCTCCTGCCCCCCCAGACCCTGGGGGGGAGCCCCTGACCACCCCCCAGACCCTCTGCCCCTTATCAAGCCCCTCAGCCCTGGCCCGGCACCCTTAACACACTGCTCAGAGCAGCGTGTCAGAGCTTTACTGCTTTGTATGCGAACCCACATTCTATCAGGGTAGAGGTGTAAATAGCTAACAGCTTCCAACCTTTGACTTGCTCCCCTCCCAAAGACATGGACTGTTTTTTATCTGGTCTTGACTGGCACCAGATGCTGCTTTCTTCAGAGGCCACATAAGATTTGTTGAGGATTAAATCAGGACAATTAGCCCCTGTCTTTTCTAGACAAATGGTGGTTAAGGCAACTCAACTGATTCCTAAATGTCAGGAATCTGCTTGTTTTGATTCCCAAAAGAGAGCTGGAAAGGGAAAATCCCAAAACAAGTTAACTCTTTCCTACTCCATCTGTATCACATTCACTAATTTAATCATAGCACATATATATGTGTTTTATTTTTTTTAACTGATGACAGAAACCTTCCCTAAAGTACATACCCCACAAAGCACCAGACTGCCCTGTCACTGCTCAGACTTCCTTCTAGTTTTGCCCTGCTTTTCCAGACTCAGGAAGAATTTTGAGTGTGTTAGGGAGCATGTGGGGGGGGGGGGGGAAGAGGGGCAACAGTGTATTCTTAGCATGAGTGTTTGGTTGGAGGAGTTCAGAGCTGAGGGGTGGTTCTGACCTGTGGAGAAGTGAAGCAGGTAGTATATAAGCTGGAGGATGAGTACTACCACCAAGCAGGTGGGAGTTGAGTTGAGGAAGCCTGAAGTTTCTAAGCTGGTAGGGGGATGGGTTGAGTGCAATGAGGTAAGAGTTGATTAGTGGGACAAATAAGGAGACATGGGCTGAGTTGGAAGGTGCACCCCTTTTGCTACCCAATTCCTCACCTTATCCCCAGCAAAGGGCTTCCAGTGACGCTTTTGACCAGTGTCCTCATGTTCACTTTGAAAATATAGTCAAACTTCCAGGATAGGGTGTAGGGAAGGGTTGAAGATTGCTACCTGCAGCCCCAGTACTTATTCTGGGCACCACCACTGTTAAGAATATGTGTTTTATCAATATGGGATGGGTACATTGGTTTCACCACTTATGCTTACAAGTGAGTTACCCCAGATTATCCCAAACGAGTGCCAATAAAATCTGTACCCTACCCCCACAGTATTATGTATCTTGGCTATGCCCCCCTATTTACAGAGGGAACAATTCAGTGTTTCACAACTATTATTGATTCTGTTTTTTATCTTGGCACTTATAATGTCAGGGTCCCTATGCACCATGCATCCCAAACCTCAGAGGGAGAGAAATTCTAAATGTTAATTTCTAAAAATGGCCCCAAATATTTTTTTTTTATAATTAAGTTTTTATTTTGATTTCTGATCCCTCTGTTAGGAGAGAGAGAGAGGTAAACACAATGTATCTTTTTAAAGGGGGAGGGGAGGAGAGGACCTCAGGGAATTACAGACCAGTTGTCTAACTTTGGTACCTGGGAAAATACTGGAACAAATTATTAATCATTTTTAATCACCTAGAAGATAATAGGATATTAAGTAATAACCAGCATGGATTTGTCAAGAACAAATCATGCCAAGCTGATCTAATTTCTTTCTTTGACTGTTACTGGCCTATTGGATGAGGGAAGCTGTCAATGTGATACTAGTAAGGTTTCTGACACAGTACTATGTGACTTTCTCATAAGCAAACTAGGGAAATCAGGTCTAGATGAAATTACCCTAAGGTGGGTGCAAACCTAGTTGAAAGACCATACTTGGGATAGTTATAAACAGTTTGCTGTCAAACTGGAGGGATGTATCTATTGGGGTCCCATAGTGGTCTGTTCTGGCTTCAATACTAGTGAATATTTTCACAAATGACTTGGAGTGGAGCGTATGCTTATAAAATTTGTGGATGGCACCAACTTGGGAAAGGTTCTTAGCACTTCGGAGGACAAGACTAGAATTCAAAATTACCTTGACAAATTAGGGTGACAAGACAGCAAAGTGAAAAATCGGGATGGGGTGGTGAGTAATAGGAGCCTATATAAGAAAAAGACCCAAAAATCGGGACATCTGGTCACCCTGTGACAAAGTCAGTATGTGTAAAGTACTACACTTAAGAGGGAAAAATAAAATGCACAAATACAAAATGGGGAATAACTGGCTAGGAGGCAGTACTGAAGGATCTGGGAATTATAGAAGATCACAAATTGAATATGAGCCAGTAATGTGATGCAGCTGCAAAAAGGGCTAGCGTCATGATGGGTATATTAACAGGAGTGTTGTATGTAAGACCAGGGAGGTAATTTTCCTGGTCTACTTGACACTTGAAATACTGTGTCCAGTTCTGGGCACTACACTTTAAGAAAGATGTGAACAAATGAGAGAGTCCAAAGGTTAGCAACAAAACATAAATGTAGAAAACGTGACCTGTGAGGAAAGATTTAAAAAAAAAAACTGGGCATGTTTAATCTAAGAAAAAAAGATTGGAAGGGGGCCTCATAAGTCTTCAGATACATTAAATGAGAGACGAGATTGGTTGGCAAAACAGGAGATGTGATCAAAGTGCATAATGAACTGAATACATCACATGAATATCACTTCCACACAAATACAGGGGTATGTATATTTAAAAACATACTATTAATCTTTTTTGTTGTGGGCAGGCAATTCCTACACAAAGAACTGAAGAGTGCATCTACTCAAAGAAGAATTAAGCCACTTAGGTGTGTGCATACCCAGCATGCCAGGGCTGGAGAATTTTACCTAGCAGTACCCATGGGGGGGGAGGGGGGAAGTGTGCTCACACCTCATGGCTTTAGCATCTCCCCTGCCTATATGAGGTTGTGCTGTCCTGACCCCTCCCCCTGCCCCCCTCAGGTCCTTCTTACCACCAGTGACTGGAGTTGGAGCTCTGAGGTTTTGAACCTTACAATCCTCTCTATTCAGTGACAACTTTTCTAGTTGTATATAGTTCATTAGTATCCCTAGTAAAGTGTGTTAGACTTAGTTTAAGTGTTCCCTGGTGATGCCCTCACCAGGGTTTAAACATTATTTGTTGTGTGGGGGAATGATCCCCAACAACAATCCCCACACATGGCGCTTGTTATGCTTATGCAAAGCCCACGGCAAAGAGCGGTGTTTGATTTGCAGATTGTTCATAAAACAGACTCCAGTGGTGGGGATCTTCATCTGAAACAACACCTGCTCTAACAGGCCATGTAGCCCTCATCAGACTGCAGGTCGCCCTCAGATTTGGAGAGTGCTGCTGCTTTGCATCCTGGAGCTGGAATTGTTCCTCATCAAGTGCACCGAGGAAAAAGTCACATAAGACCAACGGAGGCTGATCCAGGTCCTATGGGGACTCGTCTTCCCCCCTCCAGAAAGCACGTGGATCAGCACGGGGTGAATACTGGTGTGTAGGATAGAGCAGGATCAATCACCCACTCCCCAGCACTGTGCACAGAGGCCAGACACCCTGTACCGTTGAGTCCAGTTCCAGCCCTGGGCGTCCGTTGAGTCCAGTACTGATGAGGGCGATGCCAGCACCAGCTGCTTCCATGCCGGTGGTGTATCAGGCAGCAGCAGACCACCTCTACTTGTCTGTCCCAACCTCTCCCTTGGCTGAGGACTTTGGCAGGGCTGTGCCCTTTATGGCCCCCATTGGCTGGGTGTGGGCTGCTGAACTTATGGATCTGTTGCTGCTGCACCCCAATATTTCCCTTCTATACACAGTGGAAATGGGGTTGGTACTGTATTTGGCATGAGGGACCTCCTCAGCACCTAGAACATCTTTGGTACCCTCCCCTCCACTGTGGCTGGAAATGCCAATGTTGCCATAGCAACAGTTACCACTTTCCACTTTGGCACCATTAGTTACTTCGGTACTGATGATGACTTCAGGATCAACATTGTTCCAGCACTGGAAACAACAGAGGCATACTCAATGCTGGTGCTATCGTTTCCATCATCGGTGCCAGCCCCCTCACCATTCCGGGCTATGGACAAGTTGGACTGGCTGCTTGCACACTCAGGGCTGGCCCCACGGCTATTTCCCAGGTCTCCTCGGCGTCTGAGGTTGAATCTTATTCCTCTGCTTTCCATGGCCTGAGTGAGGGGCGTTCATGGACTGCTATGGGTATCAAGATTGGTGGTTGTCTCGTGGTTGGAACGGGCCCCTGCTCCGGAACCTACTGGCTACCAGTGCCCTAACCATAGCAATGGCCTCCAGGGGCCACTGCTCGGACATATAGATCCCACTCCTCATGCCACCAGGACATATAGATCCCACTCCTCATTGACCTGGTCTGTAGCAGTGACCATCGATCTGCCACAAGTCTTGGTACCGGTGAACCTTCCCCTCAAGGAGCCTCCAGATTCATCCTGCCTGGGCCTGTTAGCCTTGGAGCAGGATTCAGCTCTGGCACAATTAACTGCCTCATTCTCATCCCTGGACAATTCCACGGTGTCAGGCTCCTCCTCCCCTTCGGTACCACAGGATTTCAAGGTGTACTAGGACCTGTTGTGGTGCATGGCCGTTTCCCTGGGTATTCAAACGGCGTTCCTGTGGGAGAACACTCATAGACTCATAGATTTTAAGGTCAGAAGGGACCATTATGATCTAGTCTGACCTGCACAACGCAGGCCACAGAATCTCACCCATCCACTTCAATAACAAACCCTTAACCTATGTCTGAGTTACTGAAGTCCTCAAATTGTGGTTTGAAGACCTCAAACTGCAGAGAATCCCCCAGCAAGTGACCCGTGCCCCATGCTGCAGAGGAAGGCGAAAAACCTCCAGGGTCTCTGTCAATCTGCCCTGGAGAAAAATTCCTTCCCGACCCCAAATATGGCGATCAGTTAAACCCTGAGCATGTGGGCAAGACTCACCAGCCAGCACCCAAGAAAGAATTCTCTATAGTAACTCAGATCCCACCCCATCTAACATCCCATCACAGACCACTGGGCATATGTACCTGCTGATAATCAAAGATCAATTGCCGAATTAATTGCCAAAATTAGGTTATCCCATCATACCATCCCCTCCATAAACTTATCAAGCTTAGTCTTTTGCTCCCACTACTCCCCTTGGAAGGCTGTTCCAGAACTTCACTCCTCTAATAGTTAGAAACCTTCGTCTAATTTCAAGTCTAAACTTCCTAGTGTCCAGTTTGTATCCATTTGTTCTTGTGTCCACATTGGTACTAAGCTTAAATAATTCCTCTCCCTCCCTAATATTTATCCCTCTGATATATTTATAAAGAGCAATCGTATCTCCCCTCAACCTTCTTTTGGTGGATATCCTACAGCCATCTGCCCCTGGGAGAGTCGCCTTCTTTATTAATGATACACTCTTTGAGCCTGCTAAGGTCCTTTGGAGCATCCTGGCTTGGCTAATGCCCATAGCTAAGCACATGGAAAAGCGCTACTTCATTCCTATGCATGGATTTGTGGGTTTTTATTCTCATCAAGCCCCAAATTCCTCGGCAATAACTGTGGTGAATGATGGAGCCTGACAGGGCAGGTTTAAGTCCACTCCCATGAAGAAGGGTTCTAAGTGACTGGGAGGGATGTTGGAACATTTGGTACAGTGTGGGTGCTGAGAGTCATTGAGCCAAACAGTAAATCCTGCATATGATAGAAACCACTTCAAGCCAGGGGGTGTGGCAGCCCCCTTAGTTCCAGTACCTATGGTGACTGGACCTGATGGTCAGGCAGATTTACACCTCCTCTTCCTTGCAAATTGCTAATTAGCAGGCACAACTGTCAAAGTACAACTTTGTCACCTGGATGACTGTCTAAATTCACAGATCAGCTGCCTGAGACCTGGAGGGGGGGGGGGGGCATTCAGGCATTTGTCACCAGCAGGGTTCCAGTTGTCACTCCTTTCCACCCTATCGCTTCCATGTGAGGCCAGGCTGGCCTGCTTTCACAACGTTTGGGGTTTGATCATCACCAACAGCTGGGTCCTAAGCACCATCGGATCAGGCGGTGCCATCCAGTTCCTTTCTACTCCTCTCTCTCTATATCTATTCAGGGACCCCTCTCACAAGATACTGCTCCTTGAGTTCCATTGGATCGCCAGTGTCAGGGTTTCTGTTTCTGGTACTTCCTGGTGCCCAAATCCAAAGTAGGAGTAAGACCTTTCTCAACATTTACATCAGATACCTGAGGCTCCGAATGGTCACTCCATTGACTATCCTCCCGCCGTTGTCTCAGAACAATTGGTTTGCTGTCCTGGACCTTCAGGATGCCTACTTTCATATGGCAATTTTGCCAAACCACAGAAAATTCCTTTGATTTGTCATAGCGGAGAGCCATTTCCAGTGTACGGTGCTTCTCTTTGGCTTCTTTTCTTCCCCTCAGATTTTTACCAAATGGCCATCGTCATGGCATATCTCAAGAAGAAAGGGATCCACATCTTCCTGTAACTAGTGACTGGTTACTGAGGGGCAGATCCAGATAGGAACTCATTTCTCATATTAGCTCCACCCTGTGCTTGTTCAACCCTCTTGTCTCATCCTAAACAATGGAAAGTCAACTTTGGTTCCCACTCAGAAAATAGAGTTCATTGGGGCCCTAATAGACTCTACCAATTCTAGAGCACTTCTGCTGACCAACAATTTTCAGGCATTTGCCACTTCTGCCTCAGTCTGCAATCTCAGCCCTCCATGACAGTTTGGATGTGCCTGGGACTTTTGAACTGCATGTCTGCTTGCATGCAGATGGTCCAGTTCACATGGCTGCATCTTCACCCTCTCCAAATGTGGCTCAGGACAGTTTACCACCACTCTTCACTCCTTGAACAGATTTGGCCGTCTTCCTCCACTGGTCCTGGATTCCTTACAGAGTGGACACGTCTTGAGAATGTTTGTTTGTCAGGGCATTCTTTTTGTCTGGCCCTTACGAACCAGGACTGTTGTCACCAATGCCTCCATGATGGGCAGGGGAGCACATCTGGGGTCGCTGAAAGTATAAAGTCTAATCAAAGCAGAGTCCTCTCTGAATATCAATGTGCTGGAGCGTCAGGCCATTTACAACGTGTGTCACGCTTTTCGGGCCCATATTAGGGGTGCAGTGGTTCATATTTACCAACAATACCACTACAATGTACTATGTGAATAAACAAGGAGAAGCACACTCAAAAGTGCTCTGCCAAGAGGCAATCAGGTTGCAGCAGTTTTGCATTGAGGAGAGTATCGCTCCGATGGGTGACCACTTGGCACAGGGTCTAGAATCATCTCACGGACCATCTCTGCAGGAATTTTTTTGCTGAGTCACGAGTAGTCTCTGAAGACAGCATCCTCCACCCTATCTTTGCAACCTGGAGTGTTCAATGATCGGCCTGTTTGCTATAAGGGACAACAGAAAATGTCACCTGTTCTGCTCTCAAGGGGGCTTCAGATTGGGTTCCCTGTCCGATGTCATGCATCTCAGCTTGCAGGTAGCTCTCTTCTGTGCTTCTAGTCGTTTTATAAGAGAAATCAGACTTTCGAGGCTGATTTTACATTATTTAATGTATCTTAGCAATCATTCAGTGCAGTGGTCCCTAGAGAAGGTGTTTTCAAACTTCCCCCACTTGGGACTCCAAAACCTGGTGCAACTTCTTATGATCCAGTCTCACAATCCCTTGTGGTCGCAGGAGAAAATGGTGGCTGATTTGGGGCTAGGGGTGCTAGATGGAGTGACTTTCTACTGGATGTGGTGTGGATCATGAGGCAAGTGCTGGTTGGGTTGGGGATCCATCTTTGGGTTGGGAGGCCACATGTATTTGAGTTTGCTATTAGGGTTGCCAAAAATTCAGTGTCTTGTCATTGCCAATCATATCAGCTGAGCAGTGAAACTTGGTAGTGAATTTTCTGTTTCTGTATTAATGTGAAATGTTGACCGTATAGTAGTATAACCATGCTAGAAATGTGAGCTTAATTTGATGTGGCATCAAGTCTACCCACAGGCATAAGCCTTTGTTATTCCATCTAAACATTTTTAGCTCCTTAGGGAAGGCTTTTTGTAAAGTAGGTATACATTGTTCAGGACAGACTGTCCGCATGAAAACTTATGTTGAAACGTGATTATGATACAGACTAGTAAATGGAAAATCAAAGAGACTTGTAGAAATTTGATCTCTCCTTGGTCTACTTGCCACCTACTAATGTAAGTGTGATCAAAAAGCATCTGCTTCAATGTTCGTGCTAGGAACCATTGTCGGTAAAAGCAACTTCTTAGCAGTGCTGATTCCTGCTCTATAGCCAGCTGACTATAGGTACTGATAATATACTATCTAAATTACATCTAACAGCTAGACTAGTTAATTTTTTTCTAAAGTAGGATATTGACTACGATGGGCAAATTCCTAAGAGTAGACAGCTATTAATGGTTGCAACAGTATTAAACAAACATGACTCTTGCTCTTTAAAACATACATTGCCAAGGGAGGAAGAGTTAAACGTGAAAAAGGCATACTAATCCAAATTTTCAAATATAATAGGTTGGTTCTGAAAAGCAAGTGATGCCCAAGGAAGATCAGAAAACATTTTTCCTCTGTTAGGGTTGGTGCAAACAAATCTGGGTCTTCAGCCATGAGCCCTAATACCCAGCCTGCCACCTCCGACTTCTTCTGGCTCCAAATTATTGTGCCATTGCTTAGGGTGGAGAATGTTCAGAACTGTTGAAGGGGGCCGGGGGGTGGCTCAGAGGAATTAGTAGGCTTTCCATTAAACAAAAGGAGAGGAAAACTTTTGATACGTCCTGCTTGAGACAAAGGGTGAGGTATTCTGACATTTCGGTAGTCGTAAACTATTAACTCGACAGAGCTCTCAGCTAGTATGCATCAGTGTGTGCTCCATATCTCTTGGAATTAGAGTGTGTGCAGTAAACATACTAGCACTGCAACCAGTCTGTCCAGTGGGATCACTTGTCTGGTGAAGCACCCTTGCAGCTCATTGTTTGGCAGCTTGTCTGAACCATCCCTCTAAGCTTCTATCGGCAAAAATCCTCCATGGTGAATCTTTGTTAGTTTAAAGCATCAGCAGCTAGCATGAATGAAAACCTCAAAGCATGCAGGAGAAAATGCAAAATCTCAGAGGGTGGATCTACCCTAGGTACTCCCCTCTGTGCTTCCATAGGCAAACGTCCTCAGTGGTGAATCTTTTTTAGTTTAAAGTACCTTAATTTTTCATTTATCCATTTAACATTTGTATTTAACATTAAAGAACCAGTAAATTACATCCTTTGTTTCATAATTAAAAGTCTTGTATTAGCATTTTATAACCACAACTACTGATGCAGGAAAAATGTTTAGTATCATGCTGGCTAACCACAGTTCAGAGTTCAAAATATTTGATGTGGGAGCTAGAAAAAGACAGCCCTAGTGTTGTAGTTCAGTAGAGCATAGAAGAGCTGTTAATTTTCTCTTAGGCTATGCCCTAACAGTAGCTTGTTTTAATGTTTACAAGCCATGCTAAAGAAAAAAAGCAGCAAGAGCTGAAAAAAAATCCCAACTGCAAGGAGTAAAGAAACTGACCAGATTGTTTCAAGGTGCAGCTATCTCCTACTAAAGAACTTTTGCACGCTGTAATTTTATCCACAATGATTGGCAAATTTGTGGGATTCACGTTTTGCAAGAAAAGGGGAACAGCAGCCAAAGCCCGGTTGGGGCTGCTGTGAAATCACTACTGGGTCATGAGCAGTCATTCACTACATGGCAGTTACTCTACCCTTGTTAACACATCCAGCTGAACTCCCTTCTTGTCTATATTTCTCCTCTCCTTTGCATAAGCTATACAAAGCAAGCTTTACTATCGAGGCACTTTTCACTTAGCTACAGGCTTCCTCTCTGTCTATTCAGTCACACAGATCCTCTGCACCTGCGCCCTGGCACAGAATCTAAAACAGTGGCTCTCAAACTTTTTTTACTGGTGACCCCTTTCAGATAGCAAGCCTCTGAGTGTGACACCCCCCCCCCCGATAAATATATTAAAAAAATGTTTTTAATTTAACATTATAAATGCTGGAGGCAAAGCAGGATTTGGGGTGGAGGCTGACCACTCGCAACCCCCTGAGGGGTCCCGAACCCGTTTGAGAACCCCGATCTAAAACAAGGTGATCTCTAAGAGGAAATCCAGTAGCTGTTTAGAGGACAGACTTGTGGGAAAGGGTGGAGTGGGGGGAGAGTTTCATTCCTGAACACTATAACAAAGTTAAATTTAAAATAAAGTTTACAATGATATTTGAATCCAAGTCGAGGTACTTGATGGTGGAATGCTAATGAGAGAGAACTGCCCTTGCCCAAACAGGCACTGGAGCTCAGCAAAGTTAAAATGTTCTTTGTTTTGTCACTGGCTAACTTCTCAAGCCTGAGAGATTTAGCAGCTGGTATATAGTGACCAGTATGGAAAAGGAACATGATGGAGAATTACAGGCAGAAATGTGTTGTTAATTGGGTGTCTTAATGCAGGAGAATAGCAAGGTTCAAAACTGAGGAGGAGGAGGCTGCAGTGAACTGAAATCCACAGAACCAAGACAAAACAAAACATCACAGTATTTAGAAAAAGAATCCCATGACTGATGCAGGAGGAGAGCATGAAGGCTCAGTACTGATGTGAATCATCAGGAGAAAATGCAAAATCTCAGCAGGTGGATCTATCCTATGTACTTATCTTCACCCCTCATGAGGCAATGAAGCATTATTATTATACCGGTTTTATACATGGGGAAACAGAGGCAGAGAGAGATAGTGGTTTGCCCAAGGTCATACAAGAAGTCTGGCAGGAGCAAGATCTATTAAGTCCTGGTCCAGTGCCTCAACCAGAAGCCTTCATTCTTCTCTCTTTCTAAAACTTCAGAAGGGGAATAGAGGAATAAAGTTACCAGAAATCACGAACCTCAATTGTTCATAATCACTTGCAACTACTTTCAAATAGTAAATCAAGTAGGTCTACAGACATAGGTGTTACTACTTCTTTGCGTGATGGTCCCAACATGCATTCCACACATGGAATAACATGGGAGGTGGCACAAGACAGGAGGCCCAGAAGAGCGGGGTTCTGACCTTCGACCAGGTACGACTGGCCAAGAAATAGCTGCCACCCTATGCCATGGGGCCCTCCTCTGTCAGTTGATCCATTCTACTGGCAATAATGGGGTAGTGGGAGGCCTACCATAGACACCCAGGATTGGTGCAGGAGTCCTACTTGCCATTGCCTGTACACTCACAATGGGCCCTGTAAGAATATTCAGAAGGGAAAGGTGAGCCTGATCTGCTAGTTCTGGGAGCAATCTCGTCTTCACCAGCTGAGGTGGTTACTCTCTTTTCTGTCTCTGCCAAATGACTTTTTAAACAAAATCAAGAGCTCATGCACAGAGTTGCTTCGGAGCTACAGATTGAGCTGAGGAAGTCTAGGAGCCTCAGCACAATTTACTAGACATTCTGTAGTTTTCCAGTCCCAGTCCAGTGGCCTTCCCCCATCAACATCATGGACACAAAAAAGACAGTTTGGCGCATACCTACTTTTTGTGCTCCTGCCCCAAGAGGGTCAAAGATGGTTATTTTCTTGCATCCAAAGGCATAAAGTTTTTGTTCCCTTACCCAAGACCCTAACTTTTTGATGGTACAGGCAGCTATAGAACAGTCCAAGCAACAGCACTCAAAGACTCTGATAAGGGACACAACCGACTTGACTTTCAAGGGAGAATGGTCTTCTCTTCCACTTCCCTGCAGTTCAGAGTCTCAAATTATCAGGCCCTCTTGACCAAATATGATTTTACAAATTATAATAAGTTGTTGGAATTTAAGGACAAGCACCCTGAGGAGGATAGGGCCTGCTTCCAGGCCTTAGTGGACGAGGGCAGATTGGTGACCAAAACTTCCCTTCTAGCTGTGGTGGACGTGGCAAATATTGCTTCTAGGGGGATGGCTATGGTCACTGTTACGAGGAGACGCTCATGTTTACAATCTTCAGGTTTACCTAGAGAGGTGCAAAGTGCCATCCAAGATCTGACCTTTGATACTATCAACCTATTAAGTAAGAAGACAGATGAGTCTCTTCACTCCTCAAAGGCTTGAAAACAATGCTTCATTCACTGAGAATTTATGCCCCTCCCTCAAACAGAAAACACCATAGAAAGGGGTATAAAGTAAGACTGCTGCCTCAGCCATTTTACCACCAGCATCCTCAGCAGCACCACACAACTCTAACCCCAACCAAAAAAGTTTTTTTGGATAGAACAGTAAAGACCTGCGTCTCTTTATTGATGTTTCTTCATTCCCCTCCTCTGATACATACAAGAAGATCAGTTGTCAAGGTCATCCAGGAGTAACAGAAATGGGGTAAAATTTAATAGTGAAAAATGGAAGGTCATGCACTTACGGACTAACAACAAGAATTTTTGCTATAAGATGGGGATTTATCAGTTGGATGTTATAGAGGAGAAAAACCTATCCTCCCTATATTGGTTGAACATAAGGATGACTATGAGCTGTCAACACAATGCAGCCATGAAAAAGGCTAATGCAGTCTTAGGATGCATCAGGTGAGGCATTAACAGTAAAGGCAGGGAAGTACTAGTACCATTATACAAGGCACTGGTGAGACCACATCTGGAATACTGTGTGCAATTTTGGTCTCCCATGTTTACGAAAGATTGAATTCAAACTGGAACAGGTGCAGAGAAAGGGCTACTAGGATGATCAGAGGAATGGAAAACCTACCTTCTGAGAGGAGACTCAAAGAGCTTTGCTTGCTTAGCCTAACCAAAAGAAGGCTGAAGGGAGATATGATTGTTGTCTATAAATACACCAGAGGGATAAATACCAGGGAGGGAGAGGAGTTATTTCAGTTAAGCACCAATGTGGACACAAGAACAAATGGATATAAACTGGCCACCAACAAATTTAGGCTTGAAATTGGATGAAGATTTCTAATCATCAGAGGAGTGAAGTTCTGGAATAGCCTTCCCAAGGGAGCTGTAGGGGCAAAAAACCTAACTGGCTTCAAGACTTAGCTTGGTAAGTTTATGGAGGGGATGGTATGTTGAGACTCCCTACAGTGGCATATAGCCAATCTGCAACTGCTAGTAGCAAATATCTCCAATGGCTGGTGATGGGACACTAGGTGGGGAGGGCTCTGAGTTACTACAGAGAATTCTTTTCCAGGTGTCTGGCTGCTGGGTCTTCCCCACCTGTTCAGGGTCTAACTGATCACCGTATTTGGGGTTGGGAAGGAATTCCACCCCGGGTAAGATTGGCAGAGAATCCTGCGGGGGAGGGGTTTCACCTTCCTCTGCAACACAGGGCTCAGGTAACTTGTAGGTTTAAACTAGTGTAAATGGTCAATTCTCTGTAACATGAAGTCTTTAAATCATGATTTGAGGACTTTAGTAACCCAGCCAGAGGTCCTGGGTCTATTACAGGAGAGGGTTGGTGAAGTTCTGTGACCTGCAATGTGTAGGAGGTCAGACTTGAAGGCCAGAAGGGGCCATCATGATCATCAAGTCTATATGGAGGCCGCCTTATCCGATTTGCCAAAAACAGAGGGCCATAGCTATAGACAAATGGGTCTTATAGTTTACTTATGGTAGCTTTCTGATGCCTCCTACCCACAAACCTCCATCCTAGTTCCTTTTCAGGGATCACTCTGATGAGATTCTACAACAAGAGATGAACTCCCTTCTCCTCAGGGGAGCCGTAGAAAGGCTGCCAGGGACAGGGCTGAGTGTGCTGGAGGGGACAGGCGCAGCAGCAGAACACAAAGCTGTGTCTGTAGGCCCAGGCCTGTGCAAAGTATGGTTCATGCTTCATACAAGGAGGCGTGGACAGGCCACCACCCAGTTTCTTCTGAACTGACTGCAGCTTGAGATGGAGTGATTACATGTCTGCTGTTTCTCAGCTTCCTGACTTCCTTAACACATGACAAGTACAATACCCACCTGCTGAAGTGAAAAAACAGACTGACAGAGCCAGAAGAGTACCCAGAAGCCACCTACTACAGGACAGGCCCAACAAAGAAAATAACAGAACGCCACTAGCTGTCACCTTCAGCACCCAACTAAAACCTCTCCAGCGCATCATCAAAGATCTACAACCTATCCTGAAAGATGATCCCACACTCTCAGAGATCTTGGGAGACAGCCCAGTCCTTGCTTACAGACAGCCCCTCAACCTGAAGCAAATACTCACCAGCAACCACACACCATACAACATAACCACTAACCCAGGAACCTATCCTTGCAAGAAAGCCCGATGCCAGCTCTGTCCACATATCTATTCAAGTGACGCCATCATAGGACCCAATCACATCAGCCATGCCATCAGGGGCTCGTTCACCTGCACATCTACCGTGATATATGTCATCATGTGCCAGCAATACCCCTCTGCCATGTACATTGGCCAAACCGGACAGTCTCTACACAAAAGAATAAATGGACACAAATCTGACATCAGGAAACATAACATTCAAAAACCAGTGGGAGAACACTTCAACCTCTCTAACCACTCAGTGACAGACTTGAAGGTGGCAATTTTGCAACAAAAAAACTTCAAAAACAGACTCCAAAGAGAGACTGTTGAACTCGAATTAATATGCAAATTAGATACAGTTAACTTAGGTTTAAACAGAGACTGGGAATGGTTGGGTCATTACACTAACTGAATCTATTTCCCTATGTTAAGTTCTCCTCACACCTTCTATAGGTCATCTCAATTATCACTTCAAAGGTTTTTCTTCTCCTGCTGACGATAGCTCATTTCAATTGATTGGACTCCTCCAGTTGGTATGCGTACTTCCACCTTTTCATGTTCTCTGTATGTATAAATATCTCCTGTCTGTGTGTTCCATTCTATGCATCCGAAGAAGTGAGCTGTAGCCCACGAAAGCTTATGCTGAAATAAATTTGTTAGTCTCTAAGGTGCCATAAGTACTCCTGTTCTTTTTCCTTAACATAGCGATTTATAGTTTTTCCTCTATTTATTTATTTATCTTCTTTCTTTTTCTTTCAGTCCTCTGTTTTTGGTTCATGGAGAGTGTAACGCTTTCCTCTGGGAACCTAAACCCGTGAGCCATGGTTACACCTCTCTGCCTTAGCAAGAGAGCTTTGCTGGAGCTTAGACAGCACCACCAAAGTCCTTGAGACCCTGTTACCTGCAAAGCAAGGTTAAGAAAGGCAATCAGTGAACCCCAGTTCCTGAGTTCCTCAGGATCATCTCGCTGTACCATTCAGCCCTTCTCACAGGGCCTTCACAGAAATTAAGTTGGCTGTCTCCAAAAAGACCGTACTTACACCACTCTGTTAGTTTAGCTGAGGTCCTATACATTAATATACAGCACTGATATGGTTTTGTAATAAAACAGAAATAGGTTTACTAATAAAGAACACAGATTTAAGTGACACCCAGTCAGAATAAAAGAGAAAAAGGTTACAAACAAAATAAAAATAACATGCTTTCTGGAGCTTAAAATTAATTTCTTTGCCTAAAGCAGTTTCTTACATCAAGCTACTATCATCTCCTGCCCTCCACCCAGGAGGCGCCAACATTTACAAAATCAGAGTGTTGTCCCCATTTTCCCCTAAATTATAGATAAGCAGACTGGGAAACAGAAGGGGAACAAAAAAGACAAAAGTCCATGTCATTGCCTCAAGAGCCGGGAATACTTCTTGGGGGTTCAGACTCTTCTGTGTCCCAGATGTGCTCACCAGGCTGTTTCCTCCACTGCTTGTTAGCTTAATTGCTTTGTTTTCCTTATATGTAAATGTATTTTCATTATCTATGGTTTACAACCCTTGACACAGACAGGTAAATCCACATTCCTTTGTCTAAGGCATGCTTGTTTGTTCACTGCCTCCAAAACATACTTTAAGAACATATTATTAGAGTGTGTGCACACACAATTCTCTTTACATAACCCATACGTACTTCAAACAATGATATTCATGCCCAGTGGGTCACGAGGTTTTATATGATACCTTACAAGTGGGTTTGTCAATTTCTTTCATTAGCTCAGTCCTCCACCAGGGAATTGGGATTGGATTGGGAAAAGAAGTGCAATCTTCCCTGAGAGACAATCGTGTTTACAACCTTCAGGTTTCCCTAGAGAGGTGCAAAGTACCATCCAAGATCTGCCCTTTGATACTATCAATCTATTACACAAGAAGATGGATGAGTCTGTTCACTGAAAATTGCCTTACCAATCAACAAGGCTTTGTTATCACCTGCTTGCATAGTCTGGCAAACACCTGCCACTAGCCAGCCCCCCTGTAAGCAGACAGATAAAATACTATATTCCAGCGCAGAGAATAGAGCATTCCTTATAAATATTCTGACAACACCCTCAAATGGAGCTTAGTTCACATCTATAGCTATAGTCAAAGATATTCCCATAACAGAAATGTGTAGGACTGCAACTTGGTCTTCTATTCATATCTTTGCCATGCATTATATCATCTTACCTGCTTGCCAGGATGATGCTACCTTTGGTGTCACAGTCCTTCAAAACCATCTTGGACTTGCCTCCTCAGCATCCACCTCCTTGTTGAATTAGTGGTTGGGAATCTCCTATGGTAGAGCACCCATAGGGGCAGATTCTTGAAGAAGTAAAGGTAACCTTACAGCAACTTGAGTTCCTTGAGATTTTTTGCCCCCCTAGGTGCACTCTAGCCAGAGGTATCACTTGGGATATCAAGTATAAAGTAATTGTTGGCATCCTTTCATCTACGAGAGATGGTAGGAATTGCAGCCTATGATGTAGGTGGTTTGCAATGTCTCAAGTGACTGAATAGTCCAATGATTCCCCAAATTTTATCATATTGTGTCAGCTGTGTGAAATAACTGGAATCAGGGCCTGATATGGAGGGGGCAAGAGGTGGAGTTTAGAGGCTGGATATCTAGGGATGTGGAGCGGGGTTGAGCGGTTTGGGGGGAAAGAGTCACTACCACTGAGGTGAGACAGCAGTAGGGCAACTGTTGAGCTGGCTGGGTCAAGGGGGCATGGGGAAGGGCCTTACTGGATCCAATCCTAAAACATGAAGTTGAATTGGTGGGTGGGACTGGCACTTTTCTGCATCATCCAGCCTACTATGCACAGGTGCCCCCACGGAGCCAGGCTGGACCCTTTGTTCCAGCAGATGCCTGGTATTGAGTCAGCCTGGTCCCACCTCATTCTGCCTCAGGTGTTACTAAGAGATGGTGACAGAGTTCAGGCTCCTGTGTGGGGCCTGTGCAGGCTCTGAAGTAAAAAAAGGCCTGGCAGGGGCAATGCTGTTTCCAGGCTGCCACCCCCCTGGAGCCAGCACCTACACAGCCAGCTCCTCAGCATCCCTTCTCCCACACAGCCAGCTCCACATCCTAAGTTGGCATTTCCTCTACAGGCAGCATGGGGGGAGCCCCACCTATGAGGCAGTGCTGCCCCTGCCAGCTGGCACCATTAACACACTTCCCTCCTCTGTTGCAGCATTTTCTTTATGGGCAGGGGGAGATCTGCCAGCTCGGCAACACTCTACCTCTGAGGCTGGAGTAGCACTACTAGCCAGGGGACACATGCTACTGAATGTGGTGAGAGTGAGGTGAGAGGGCTCAGGGCTTTGCCCCTCTCTGTCTCCCACCTCCTCCTGGGGGTGCCCCTGGCTTTACCTCCTGTCCTCCTTCCCCTGGGCTCTGGAGGCTCTGCTTCGCATCAGGGAGGAATGGAGTGGAGCTGCGTCTGGGCCTCCTTATATGCCCTTTTTGGAGGCATGGGATGCTGCTCTGTGCAGGCCTGCTGACACCACTTTGCCCATGGGTGTGTCTGTCCTCCAGCCTGGCATCCCTAGGCCCAAACCCTCTGGAAGAACTCAAGTTAGCGTGAGGTGAGTAGTAACGTCTCCTTGCTGCCAGAGGGCAAAGAGCCCCGACCAGGGAAGGGCAAAGAAAGCAAAAAGCAGGTGAGAGGGAGGAGTCCAACCCCTGGCTAAGAATCAGTGTGGCTGGGAGCAGCGGGGTGAAGAAGGTAGGAAGATCGGAGCTGCCCTGACACCGGGCTGGGTCATGCCCTGCAGAATACCAGGGGGGCTGTCTGCACCCCCACAGCCCGGCCAGCGGGGGTGCTCACTCATCACTGACACCCCCCCCCCCGGGCTCCTCTGTATCTGGGCCCGGTTGCGGGCTTCCACCTCCGGCTGCAGAGGCACTAGCTCAGCCGCTGCAAGGCCCGGCCTCGCCTTCCACGCTCCCCGCAGGCAGCGCAGACGCGGCGGCGCCGCGCGACAGCGGCCCAGCGCCCCTGTACCCGGGCTCCGCGCGGCCCCGCGGGGGGCGGGGGGTGAGGGTGAGGGCGCCGCGTGCACGCACTAGGGACCATCTCGGGGGCGCGCGCGCGGGTGGAGAAGCCTCGTGCGGAGCGCGCGCCCTTGGGAGGCGCGTGCAGGGTCTGCTGCTGCTGCTGCTGGGGGCGGCTCACCTCAGCCCACCCCCGCCTGCAGGGCGCGGACCGGCCGGCTCTGCCCTGCACCGGCCTGGGACAAGCGCCGAGCCGACCCGCTGCCCCCAGGGCGGGGAGTAGCAAAATGCAGCGAGTGACTCGCGTTAACCAGTAACAGAGTCAGGGGCTATAAGTGCTTAGTCCTCGCTGGGGCTGCAGCCAGCGCCGGAGCAAAGAAACCCACCCAGTGCTTGTGTCTTGCTCCGAAGCAGGTACCGGGGGAGAGGGGGCTGGAAAGGGGCCGATCCCTAGCCCAGGGCTCCTTCAGACGGGGGGGGTTTGAGTGCAGCAGGCAGCGTGCTTGGCCAAGGCAGAGCGACTGCATTCGTGTGCGTGTTTCCCCCAAGGGGACTTCTTCACTTGAACGGGCTGTTGTTTCGCGCGACTGGGGTTAAAATGCGAGCCGTGGCTGGGTGGAAGTTAATCTTACAAGTGCCTCAGATGCTGGACGTTTAGTAAATGGAAAGGTGAACGGGGAAGCCAGCCGTGTGCCGCCGGAATGCGGTGATTACTGTTTGCAGGGCTTTGGCTAGCAGTGAGTTGGAAAGATATTAAATGTTGTATTCAGAGTTAGGACATAAAACGTTGCCTCTCTGAAACATGTCTGAAACTTTAGTATTTTCCTTTGCCAGCTTCTTTCTTGTCTGATTTGCCTTGGCAACCTTTGAGATCTTGACACATAGAAGACTTATCTTATGCAAATATTGTGCTACAGATTCTCCCGCTGTGGTTGAAACATAATTTCAAAAGATAAACATATGTCTAGACATTTATATAGCTATGTAGAGAAAATGAGTCAGCTGGTCTCACGATCTCAGGTATTGGCTTAAATGCCCGAAATACGGTGTTCACTACGGAATCTTGGTTTTCTAATTAATGAAAGATATAACCCACTTTGATATGAAGTAAAATGACTCCATGGCTACTTTCAGCAAGTCAGCTGCTGATGTTTGTTTATGTAGGCACCAGTATAGTACCTAACATATTTACATAAGGGTGGTTTTTGCCATGAGAGGGAGAAGAGTTGCTGTGAATTGTGTACAATTAGATGAACAAAGGAAAAATTCATGCCCATAAATAAATTCTGAAGTTACTGTATTGCACAGATGTTCTGTATATATGTAGAAATCTGATCCTGCAAACACTTGCATGTGTGCTTATCACTAGTTATATTAGTAGTATCAGTTTTCCTGAAAACCAATACAAGTGTGTAGGTGACTAGTGGGATTTAGAGGACTAAAGTTCATTAGAGAATATTTGAAAATAAACGATACAAAGTGTTTGAAGCATCAGTTATAAACATCATGAACTCCTTGGGGTCTGACTATGCTATGAGGTGTAAGCTTTTTTTTTTTTTTTTTTTTTAAAAAGAGAACCCCATGGGGGGAAGTAAAATCAAAGCACGGTGTATGAGTAACTCAGACTTAAAGGCCTAAATTGTCCGAAATGAAAACTTTTTCAATTGTGTAGGAAGAACCTAATAGTGGAGTCCTCAGCTGAATCAGTCATTTAGGCTTTTACCATGCTTCTGTGAATCTGTCTTAGCCCAGGTCTACACTAGTGAGGGGGAGGGGGTGTCAACCTAAGATATGCAAGTCATTTGGTGATAGTTGTCCTGGTGAAAATGTGTGTGGCAACATTGTATGTAAAGAGATAGGATTCCACTGTAGGATATGATCAAAGACATGTTCTGGAGAGCAGTCACACAGATAAGTTCCTCATAGACAAAAGGCTAGCCAACACCTTAGCCAGGTGTTGGTGAAATCAAATAGACCATCACCTGATTAAGTGGCCACTCTTTGGCAGGAGAGGGTGTGGCAAAAATCTACATTTTGACAAAGAAGCAGTTTAAGGTTTCTGGACACATAGGCTTTCTGTCTCTGGAACATCAGCTGGAGATTCTTGTGCAAGAGAAAGAGGAGAGGGCAGACACCCTCAAATAATTTCTCTCCCTTGTTTTCTACCCATATCATCATCAACCCCTGCAGAAGAAAAGAAGCAACATTGGACTTGTGGAGAGATCCTGACTAAAAGAGTTTCAGCCAGTAAGACCACTGGAACATCTAGGGCAGAGGTGGGCAAACTACGGCCCATGGACTGTTCTGCCCAGCCCCTGAGCTCCTGGCCCGGGAGGTTAGCCCCTGGCCCCTTCCCCGCTGTCCTCCCTCCCCCGCAGCCTCAGCACGCAATGCTCTGGGCAGTGGGGCTGCAAGCTCCTGGGGCAGCGCAGCTGCAAAGCCCAGCCTGACCTGGTGCTCTGTGCTGCGCGGGGTGTGGCTGGCTCTAGCTGGGCGGCGCGGCTGCCGCACCGTGCTCCAGGCAGCGTGGTAAGGGGGCAGGGAGCGGGAGAGGGGGGTTGGATAGAGGGCAGGGGAGTTCGGGCGGGGTGGTCAGGGGCCAGGAGTGTGGATGGGGTGGGGGGCAGTCAGAAGGCGGGGAACAGGGGGGTTGAATGGGAGCGGGGGTTCCGGGGGCGGTCAGGGAGAAGGGGTGGTTGGATGGGGCAGGAGTGCTGGGGGAGCAGTCAGGAAGGAGAGGGGAGGTTAGAATGGAGCAGTTAGGGGTGGGGAGGTCTGGGAGTGGTCAGGGAGAAGAAGTGGTTGGATGGGGCAGAGATTCCAGGGGGGCAGTCAGGAAGGAGGTGGGGGTTGGATGGGGCGGCAGCGGGCAATTGGGGCGGGGCGTCTGGGGGCGGTCAGGACAGAGAGCGGGGGGGTGGATGGGGCAGGGCCCCAGAGGGGGGGGCATCGGGGCGAGAAGCAGGGGATCAGATAGGGGGCGATGGCCGGGCCACGCCTGGCTGTTTCGGGAGGCACAGCCTTCCCTAACTGGCCCTCCATACAATTTCTGAAACCCGATGCGGCCCTCAGGCCAAAAAGTTTGCCCGCCCCTGATCTAGGGGGAGAGACCTTTCCTTTGCATTCATCTAGCTCAGAGGTCCCCAAACTCTGGGGTGTGCCCCTCTAGGGGGGCAGGGAGGAACATTTGGGGTGGCGTGGCAGGCCTGGGTCAGCCCCCACGGTCTCTGGCCTCGCACCGGCCTCGCTCCCAGCCTCGCACCTGGCCCTGCTCCCAACTGTTGCTCCACTCCCAGGCTCGGCCCCCTAACCCCTGCCTGCCTCCCCTCCCCAGGAGCCACAGCCCTGCTCCCAGCTCAGGGAAGGGGGGGCACGGACAGGTGTAAGGGGCAAGTGAGCCTGAAAAGTTTGGGGATCACTGATCTAGTTTAAGTTAGTTGTGTTTTACCTTTTATTTCCTTGTAACTAATTCTGATTTAGTGTGCCTCATTACTTGTAGTTACTTAAAATCTATCTTTCTGTAGATAATGTGTTTTGTCGTTTTATCTAAATGAGTGTGTTTGGACTGAAGTGTTTTGGAAACTCCATTTGGGATAAGATGATTTATGCATATCATTTTCTATTAAGAAATAGCAGACTTTATATGAGGTTGTATTGTCCAGGAGGGGGCTGGACTGTACAAGATGCACATTTCTGGGGGGAAGCCTGGGACTGGGAGTTTGCTGGTGTTGCCCTGAAGTGTAAGGCTATAGTACTCATACCCTACTGTTGGGAGTGATTTACATGCTGGAGGCTGTGTGAGAGCAGACCAGGAGTGGTTGCTCTCACAACGAAGCAGTGAAAATTAAAAAGCACCCCAGGTTGGGGAACTGAGGGTACCCTCGGTAGAGTCACACTTTTACCAATTAATTTGCTTTTTCAGCAGCTGTCCTATTTTCCTGAGGGTAAACCTCTTCTATGTGACTTCAATACCTAAAATCGGGGTTAAGTTGATTTTTGTTTCTGCCTCCTGATTTTAGGATGGTAATCAGAAGTCACTGTCTACTTCATTTGCTTATTATGAGGGAAGAATAGCAGCAACTTGATAATCTCCAAAATAGGTACAGAGCAGCCTGCATTGCCATGTTCAAAGCATAAAGGGGAAAAAAATAAACATTAATATTGTTTTACATTCAATTTCAGCTGATTTCCTTTTACACATTCATGTTTTGCTTTGCTGATTTTGAATTCTTTTTCTCTCAGGAAATGTCATCAGTTAAGATTGAGTGTGTTGTCAATGAGAATTGCAAAATTGGAGAATCTCCGGTCTGGGAAGAAAAGGAAAGCTCACTTATATATGTGGATATAAGTGGTAAAAAGATTTGCCGATGGAATTCATTCACCAAGCAAGTGCAAAGTGTTTCTGTGGGTAAGAAGCTGCTTTTAAAAGATGCCATGGATTGCCAAAATGTAAATCTTGTAGTGTAATTTTTTTTCTTTGGATTGATAAATATGCCTTTACATAAAGCTCAGACTCATGTGCATAAAGAAATTAAAAGTGCATAAATACTGAATAATTCCATGTCATTTAGTGTTAGGGGAAGAAAGAACATTCACTACAATTCATGCCCAGGCTCCTTTGGAGAAAAGGAGTGGGCTTTGCAGTGTGTCTTGAAGACCAGTAAACTCATGATTGACTGGACCCAGTCCTAAGCATTATTTTTTTTTTTCTGCTTTGTTTCATTTAATATTTAGTTACACATAGTTTATAGTTACAGCTGTTTGGTGGTTACATATAGTTGATCCTGTCTTTTGAATTTTGTAGTATGCAGTGGAGACTTGCAGGTAAACCGAGCTATCTGCAGTTAATTGTCATAGTCAATGGGTGCCATCAAGAGTCTAAACCACCATTAATGCCTCACACTTTACATAATTACAATAGGATCTCAGAGTTATATTTCATATTCCTAATTTCAGATACAAGAATAATACAGTCATACAAATAGGATGAACACACTCAGTAGATTTTAAGCTTTGTAACGATACCTTACAAGAGACCTTTTGCGTGAAGCATATTCGTTACATTATATTCACATGTATTAGCATATTTCCATGAACACATGGAGTGCAATGTCACAATAGCAACTCCTTTTTATATATCTAGTCATTTTTCCACTTCAAGTATTTTTACAGGAACTCTGTGGTTATCACCTCTGACGCTTTATTGGAACCCTAACAGCCTTAAGATCTTTAAGCCTGACCTATTTTTAAAAACATTTTAGTTACAGTTAGTGGATTTTAGCTGTAAGCTCCATGTTGTCCTCGAGATCATGTCAGTTGAATAGCCTAATGAGGTGAGAATCAATTTTGCTATCCTAATTTTTCTAAAAAATTTTGAGAGCTTTTTTTGTGCTGCAGGCCCGTTTTGGCTTCTGTCTGTGTTCCACGTTTCTCTTTATGTAAGTAGCTCATTCTTTTCCCCAGCTTCCCAGGGTAGGCTTGTGACACGATTTCTCCAGTCGTCTTTAATCTCTGTTTGTAGCCATTTCAAGCCATGTGAACACAAGTTGCTGTTTTATAATAATGAAGCGTTCTCTCTTGTAAAATTAAACTGGGGCAGTGAGTTTAGGCTTACTTACACCATAAAACTGTCATCCCGTGTCATGATTAAGGGTACGTTTCAATCACAGGTATTTTTAGTAAAAGTCATGGACAGGTCACGGGCAGTAAACAAAAATTCCTGGCCCTGGCCCTTGACCTGTCCATGACTTGTACTATATACTCCTGACTAAATTTTGGGCACTCTGGGGCAGGGAGTGGCCTGGGGGCGCCACGGGTGCTCTGGGGTAGGGGGCATAATACGGGGTAATCTGGGCAAAAAATCATGTTAGGTTTAGTTAAATGTAGTAACAGTATTTGGATGTTCTCACACACAGTTAGCTTCCAACTTATTACAGAAATAGTTCTTAAAATGAGCATCTGAATTGTCTTGCCTTCTCATTTTGTATATCTATTTTTATGTACTGTGTTATGTTTAGCTATCTAAACATGCCCATCAGTTTAGTAGCAACTAGCTGTAGTATGTAAATGAAAACTCAGTACATATCTTACCTTGCACATTTTTTTTTTATTTATTTTTTATTATTATTCTGGTAAACTCAGTTTCACACTACGATAAACATGGTGGATTGAGTTAAATCAAAGCAATTTAAATCACGGTTAAAATTGTGATTTAAAGTCAACAACCGGGAAATCTTATTTAAATAATTGATTTTAATCTTGTTTTACATTTATACTTTTTAGCTATGTTCCTAAAGAAAGGATGATTCTCAGTGGTTGATATAATGTGGTACTTTTTGCCAATCAGTAGGATACACTATATAGGCACACACGTTATTTAAGCATTTACATAGCTTAACATGCATTTATTCACAGTCTTAATTTTTACCTTTTTTTATTGTTAAAAATGATGAATGGCTCATTTCTTATTTACTTAGATTTTTTTTAACTCATGATTTGTGTCAAGCTGCATTTGTATAGAAATTGGAATTCAGTTTAAGTGCACAAAAACAGCATTTTAAAATATTCTTAGTTAAATAAAACTAACTTACATGTACTGGATACTTACATAAAAAAAAAATAAAAGTGGGTATTCACCCACAAAAGCTTATGCTCCAATACGTCTGTTAGTCTATAAGGTGCCACAGGACTCTTTGTTGCTTTTTACAGGTCCAGGCTAACACGGCTACCCCTCTGATACATAAAAAAACAGGTTTATTGAAACATGTTTTGCGTTTAAAACTAGCTCATTATATTAAAGAAAGGAAGTGTTATCTGTAGTTATTGTGTTCAAGTGACTGTTTCTGGTCACCACATTCTTCCAAGATTTTAGAATTAGTAGATTTCATTTTTTCACACCTGATTTTTATTAATAGAGTGGAAGAGGAAAACAAGCATTCTTGCTTTAAGAAAATTTCAATTCTCAATTTTGACTGAGCTAGTCATTGAGCTGAACTAGTTGAATAAATTTGAAATTAAGAAAATATTCTCTGTGCACCTGCAAAAGAGGCTACTGCTCTCAAAAGCTGGTTTAGCACTTCAGTGAACTCTAGTTCCAAGTGCTCTGTCAGCCACTTTCACTAATTCAGTGGTTTGACTTTCTTTTAAAACTTTTAGCAGAGAACATGTACTTCTTGAATATTATCTTTTTATAATTAATTTATGTGATTTTAGTAGATTATAGTTAGTTTGTTATAATTTTAAACAGGGTTTATTTTTAAAAGAGAACATCTTTTTAATTGAAATAAAATTTAATTTAAAAAAATTGATTTTTATGCATCCTGATTGTCTGCCAATCCCTGTGCTGTAAACAATGTTTGGCACGTGGCCTGCCAGGGTAAGCCGCCTGGCGGGCCGGGCCGGTTTGTTTACCTGCCGCGTCCACAGGTTCAGCCGATCGCAGATCCCACTGGCCACGGTTCGCTGTTCCAGGCCAGTGGGGGCGGCGGGAAGTGGCGCGGGCTGAGGGATGTGCTGGCCTCCGCTTCCTGCCGCCCCCATTGGCCTGGAGCAGCAAACCATGGCCAGTGGGAGCCGTGATTGGCCGAACCTGTGGACGGCAGGTAAACAAACCGGCCCGGCCTGCCAAACGTTGCCAATCCCTGTTATAGCATATCTGATCAACTCTTCGTTTTTCATATAAGCTTTGTGTTCTGTGCCTAGCACAATGGGGTTCTGTTCAGGACTGGGGCTTCTAGGGTCTACTGCAATATAAATAAACAATAATAACAATATTATTAGCAGTATTGTAGTAGCCCCCAAAGGCCCTGCTAGTTTATTGTTACCATAGATTCTTAGCACCACACAATCTGTAATGCATTTATCTTCACAACACCCTGGTGAGATGAGTACTATTATCCCCATTGTACAGCACCATACAGAACTAAGGCACAGAGAGAGGAGATGACTTACTCAGGGTCACACAGGAAGTCTGTGCCAGGGCAGGGAGTTGAACCCAGGTCACTCAAGACCAGGGCTAGTGCCCTAACCATTGAATTATCCTTCCTTGCTAGGTACTTCTATAGCTATACAGGACAATATGATGCCTTCCCCGAGGAGCTTGCAGTCTGTATATTAATTCAATATATAATTTGAATAGTTTTGTGTATGCAGTATTAGTTCATAGTTCTCGCTAATGGAATTCCATAAGTGTGCACAAGCATGTACATACAATACAAGCTTCTTGTGTGTCGTGATAAATGCTACTTGGCTCGTGAATGCTAGATGGACCATGTCATCCAGGAAGGCCCAGATTAATTAAAGTGAGATTAATTATCAATTATTATTCGTGCTTGTGCTTGAGCAGTACTTGTCCAAAACCATTACCAATAGAAATGTAGCATCTGGATATGAATGAAATATTTGTCAACCTTGATTATGAATGTGATGAGCAATCATATGTTGGTTACAGGTGGCTGATTGCTTTTATCTACGGTTATAGTATTTTACTTGTCCCCATACCCCCATTTTTTTATGTTGTCTCTAGATGCTCCTGTTAGCAGCGTAGCCCTTCGGAAATCTGGGGATTATGTTGTTACCCTAGGAACCAGGTTTGCTGCTGTAAAATGGAAAGACCAGTCAGTAATCACCATTGTTCATGTTGACAAGGATAAACCAAACAACAGATTCAATGATGGGAAAGTGGACCCTGCAGGGAGGTTTTTTGCAGGTATGCTGGACATAGTTCCCAGTCCTCTTCAGTAAATTTTTCCCAAGATTTTAGGGACAATTTGTAAAGAACCCTGGCAGATGCACCAAGTGTCTGTCGTTCAAGTTGTGGTAGTCTTCTTACTTCCAAACCACACCAAATCTACTTCTAAATGCAATATTGATTTTAAAAATGTATCACCCCAGAGCACTATTCTATTAATTTTTTTTTAAGGGACGTTCTTATTTAGAACTTGCTTAGTATAAAAATTATTTTCTTGTCTCAGATGTTGGCACGCATGACTTGTTTTGAATGAACTTGGAAAATACCAGTGCAAATATGTTTACAGTGGGAAAACTTGCCATGCCAAGCAGGGGCGGCTCTAGGATTTCCGCCGCCCCAAGCAGGGCGGCACGTTGCGGGGGGCGCTCTGGCGGTCGCCGGTCCCACGGCTGCGGTGGACCTCCCGCAGACGTGCCTGTGGAGGGTCCGCTGGTCCCACGGCTCCGGTGGGCCTCCCGCAGGCACGTCACCGGAGCCGCCTGCCGCCCTCCCGCGGGACGCCGCCCCAAGCGCGCGCTTGGTGCGCTGGGGTCTGGAGCCGGCCCGGATGCCAAGTTATTGTTTGTTTCCCATACACTGAATATAGATATTTGTAAAAACAATTTAAGCATACAGCAAAGTGTTTTCAAAACATGGAGAGTGTCTGAAGTTAAACCTTGAAATTTCAAATATATATTAATTTTCTCTTACTGACCCCCCCCCCCGCCCCCAGTTTTCTCTATATTTGTGGTATAACTTGTCATTTAAGATTTTGAGACTTCTGTAGCCCTGATTCTAAAGTTAGTGCAGTTTTTTCCTATGTTTGTGGGTTTTTCGGGGAGGAAGGGCATTAAATTGTGATGACCATCTTAATGTTTGAAAACACTAGATAATTAACAATGATTGCCTTCAACTCCTTTGCAGCCACAGTTTAAAAAAAAAATCTTTAATTTTATTTGTCGTCTTCTGGTAAATGCACACAATCAAATTTGCCTTTTCCCTTTTGGTTTTAACTAACTCTCTTTTTTTTTTTTTAATGTTTTAAGAAGAAAACCTAGTCAAAGTTAGAGGGAATTTTATGTCAGAGGCAGTCATCGCCACTGTATAAGGAGTGCATTTGGTTTCTGTGGAGCAGTGCTTTCTAATGAATGACCCTCTCATTCTTGTAGGTACCATGGCTGAGGAGATTCGACCTGCTGTGCTAGAGAGACACCAAGGTGCTCTGTATACACTCTTCCCTGATCATTCTGTAGTGAAGCACTTTGATCAGGTGGACATCTCTAATGGCTTGGATTGGTCACTGGATCACAAGACTTTCTTTTACATTGATAGCCTGTCCTACTCTGTGGATGCCTTTGATTATGACCTGCAAACAGGAAAAATTTGTACGAATTCTTTTCTTATGCTAAAATATTTGAAAGTTACTTTCTGTGCAGTTTTTTCTTTAAACTATTAAGCAAAAAATCAATTGTGACCCAGGCCCTACTTATGCCTGTGGTCCTAGAACATTATTTTTTGAGTTAGTTTAAATGTGGTTTGGCTTCATCCATGCTGGACATCAAAACTCTGTTTAAAACAAGTTAGCAGAAACTGGGTTAAAAAAACAGCTCATCTAAGTAGGTTCCTGGCTCAGAGTAATTAGATGGGTTGGTTCATATTAGGACATTATTGAATTATATATTGGGGTTTAAATAATTACCGTATTGTTCCGAGTATAGGCCGCTCCTGATTATAAGCCGCACCCTTAAAGTTTGGTGCTATTTTTAAAAAAATAAATTTTTAACTTTTTTAACAAAGAAAATATACACATTAGTAGAACGACTGCTTTTTTTTTTGGTTTTATTTGCTGCTCTGGCTGCCCTATAGGGTGCGGAGGAGGGGAGCGCCCTGCAGCAAATTCCACAGGGCAGCCCGTGTCCTTCCCTCCCTGACGACCGGCGCAGCGCGGAGCCCTCCCGGAAGACAGCACGGCAATTGGGGCCGTGGGGTGAGCTCCCCGCTGAAGTGCTGGCCGCCCCCCTTCTCTCTCTCCCCCCCTGCTCCCCCTGGCTGCCTCCCTCTCCCTCCCCCCAACTAGACCAGGCGTCCACTCTGTAGCACAGGGAGTCCCCCTGCACCCTGGGTCTGGCCGCCCTGTAGGGTTTTTTGTTTTGTTTTTTCCCCTGCTTTGCCAGCCGTGCTGTTTTCCCCCTCTTCTCCTCCTTTGCCGCTCCAGCCATGGTTTTTTTCTTTTCTCCCCCCCGCTTTACCGGTTTTTTTTTTACACCTGCTTTCCCGCTTCAGCTGCACCGTTTTTATTCCCCGCCACCACCTTACTGCTCCCGCTGCACCAAGTTTTTTTGTTGTTGTTTCTCCCCCCCCTTTGCAGTTTCAGCCGTGCAGTTTTTCGTGCCCCTCCCCCCCCCTGCTCTAGCCGCACTGTTTTTTTCCCCTGCTTTGCCGCTCTGGGATTTAAAAGGCTCTGGGCTCCCCGCCGCGGCGGGCAGCCCAGAGCCCTCTGAGTCCCCGCCGCGGCTGGGATTTAAAAGGCTCTGGGCTCCCCGCCGCGGCGGGCAGCCCAGAACCCTCTGAGTCCCCGCCACGGCTGGGATTTAAAAGGCTCTGGGCTCCCCGCCGCGGCGGGCAGCCCAGAACCCTCTGAGTCCCCGCCACGGCTGGGATTTAAAAGGCTCTGGGCTCCCCGCTGCGGCGGGCAGCCCGGAGCCCTCTGAGTCCCGGCCGCGGCTGGGATTTGAAGTTTTTTTTTTCCCTCAAGTTCCTGATTATAGGCCGCACCCCTAATTTAAAGACTTAAATTAGGGGAAAAAAGTGCGGCCTATACTCGGGACAATACGGTAACCTGAATAATTGTTAAAATTCATTTTATCTATTGCAGTCTATGCTGAGCCTGTAAATTGTACATTCATTGATTATACACTCAATTCACATCTAATGTTCCTGTGTTACCAAGTGTGAAGCATTTTTGCCTCATTATACTCCAATGGCTGTGCTGTCTGTTATTATGAAATAGTAGGTGAATTAGCAGAGAAGTTTGTAGTGCATCTTTTCAAAGTATAAAGCATGCTACACTTTTATAGTGTGTGCATTCATATTGTTTTAAAACAGAAATCCCTAACTGAAGAAGATCCCAGAGAGCCAACCAACTGCTGAAAACTAGTAACTCAAACATCATCTTCCCCCATTTATGGGGGTGGGGAAAAAACCCAACACCACAACCGAAGGTCTTTTCACAGGCGTGGGCAAATGGAAAAACTCCACCAACTTGGACTCTAACAATTTGATTTAAAGTGACATGAGCCATAATAATTTGTTTTAAAGGGACGCCATCAGTTTGAAATCTGGTCAGTTTTAAAATTGAGTTTCAGTAGTTTTAGGTACGATGTCTGCCCCAAGTCCTATTGCCATATTGGTGGTTTACAGTCACATTTTTCTGTTTTAAAAAGCCCCACGCAGGCAGCAGAAACCTACGAACAAACTGACTCTGACAGTCAATTGTCAAAACGCAGAATAAACAAGCTAGAACAGTTGGATTTTCTTTTGTTAATATCTTGTAATAATAGTGGGTGGCAAAATGTTCATATAAATTGCAATTTTTTTTAAACTGACAGTGTCTCTTTGAGTTAATGGTTTTCCCAACTTTGAATGTCAGCTTTCTGTTGGAACAATTGGTGGTGTGTTCTGGGACTCCCTTTATTGAGATGGCTCCAGTTCTCAGTTTGATTGAAAAAATCTATTTATGAAATGGCCAAGACAGCGTATAAAATGTTGTACAGGTGGAAAAGAGTCAAATTTGGAATACACAAATTATTAATTACTATAATATATTCAATAATTCCCTAATTTATAGTTGGGGGGGGAGGAAAATGCTTGACACATCAGAAGAGAGCACCAAAAATAATTGTTGTGTTTTTGACAGTCAAACTGACTTGCAGGCTGTCAAGCTGAATAATAACCATCTGCAGAAACAAACTGATCTTATATACTCTCTCATCTTCAAGAGTGCAGGGAGCTGGATTCAGTGCAGCATTAGAAAATCATCCTTCTTAGCTATTTCTAGGAGTATGACTTAGGAAAATGTTAACTCACAATAACTTAATATCTCACTTAGTGTACGATGCCTGTTGATTTCCTTTTGCAGCCAATCGCAGGAGTATGTACAAACTAGAAAAGGAAGAAAGCATCCCTGATGGAATGTGTATTGATACAGAAGGCAAACTCTGGGTAGCCTGTTATGATGGAGGGAGAGTGATCCGTCTAGACCCTGAGACAGGTAAGTCCTCACAGAGGATGAATTGAAATTTTGCATTAAATAAGCTAAGGGGGAGTTGGATAATGTGCTTTTCTGGAAGTGTGTTTGTACTCATCTACTGTGGATGAACAGCTCTTATGTTAAATGCTCATTCCAACATGAATTTTGTAAATATATCAACATTATCTTTGATAATGGCTACAAAAATGATGTGGGATGATTTAAGAGGAAGAACTTTAAATGAAAAGTTATTCTTGTCATGGATATGTAATCTTTGTGATCAGCATGCTAGCTTCTGCTAAACATATACAAATGTGTACTCACTGCCAAGAGTTCTGATAGCAACCAAATTTGATGGGTTTGAGATGGCTTTTACATATTCATTAAGTATAGAAGCTGCTCAAGTATTTTTCCAGCTTGGCCATTAGATGGTAGTGTAGCTGAACTGTTTCTATAATTCCCCACTTTTGTTGGCCTTTGATTATTACATTTGTTTGAATTAGAAGTGTCTTTCATTTTTTTTCAGTCTGAGACCAGTGTTTAATATACAGTAACTCCTCGCTTAACATTGTAGTTACGTTCCTGAAAAATGCTACTTTAAGGGAAACGATGTTAAGCGACTTCAATTTCCCCATAAGAATTAATGTAAATGGGGGGGATAAGTTCCAGAGAAATTTTTTTTGCCAGACAAAAGACTGGGTTTTTTTGTTTGTTTGTGTGTGTGTGTGTGTGTATGTATATATGTGTGTATGTATATATATATGTATGTGTATATGTGTATATATGCGCGCGCTCTCTCTCACTCTATAAGTTTTAAACAATTTAATGCTGTACACAGCAATGATGATTGTGAAGCTTGGTTGAGGTGGTAAAATCAGAGGGTGGAAGTGGGTGGGTTTTTCCCAGGGAATGCCTTGCTGCTAAATGATGAACTAGCACTCGGCTGAGTCCTCAAGGGTTAACACCTGGTTGTTAATGTAGCCTCACACTCTACAAGGCAGCACAAATGGAGGGAGCGGAGACAGCATAGCAGAGAATCATTGAATATTAGGATTGGAAGAGACTTCAAGAGGTCATCCAGTCCAATCCCCTGCTCAAAGCAGGACCAACACCAACTAAATCATCCCAGCCTAGGCTTTGTCAAGCCAGGCCTTAAAAACCTCTAAGGATGGAGATTCCACCACCTCACTAGCCATTCCAGTGCTTCACCACCCGCCCAGTGAAATAGTGTTTCCTAATATCCAACCTAGACCTCCCCCACTGCAACTTGAGACCATTGCTTCTTTTTCTGTCATCTGCCACCACTGAGAACAGCCTAGCTCCATCCTCTCTGGAACCCTCCTTCAGGTAATTGAAGGCTGCTATCAAATCCCCCATCACTCTTCTCTTCTGCAGACTAAATAACCCCAGTTCCCTCAGCCTCTCTTCGTAAGTCATGTGCCCCAGCCCCCTAATAATTTCCATTGCCCTCCACTGAACTCTCCAATTTGTCCACATCCCTTCTGTAGTGGGGGGACCAAAACTGGACACAATACTCCAGGTGTGGCCTCACCAGTGCCGAATAGAGGGGAATAATCATTTCCCTTGATCTGCTGGCAATGCTCCTACTAATGCAGCCCAATATACCATTGGCCTTCTTGGCAACAAGGGCACACCGCTGATTCATATCCAGCTTCTTGTCCCCTGTAATTCCGAGGTCCTTTTCTGCAGAACTGCTGCTTAGCCATTCGGCCCCTAGGCTGTAGCAGTGCATGAGATTCGTCCTTCCTAAGTGCAGAACTCTGCACTTGTCCTTGTTGAACCAATCCTCCAATTTTTGCCCAATCCTCCAATTTGTCTAGGTCACTCTGGACCCTATCCCGCCCCTCCATCGTATCTACCTCTCTCCCCAGCTTAGTGTCATCTGTGAATTTGCTGAGGGTGCAATTAATCCCATCATCCAGATCATTAATAAAGATGTTGAACAAAACCGGCCCCAGGACCGACCTCTGGGACACTCCGCTTGATACCGGCTGCCAACTAGACATCGAGCCATTGACAATCTAGCTAGCTTTCTATCCACCTTATAGTCCATTCATCAAATCCAAATTTTTTTAACTTGTTGGTAAGAATACTATGGGAGAGCATATCAAAAGCTTTGCTAAAGTCAAGATATATCACATCCACCACTTCCCCCATATCCACAGAGCCAGTTATCTCATCGTAGAAGGCAATTAGGTTGGTCAGGCATGACTTGCCCTTGGTGAATCCATGTTGACTGTTCCTGATTACCTTCCTCTCCTCCAAGTGCTTCAAAATGGATTCCTTGAGGACCCGCTCCATGATTTTGCTGGGGACTGAAGTGACGCTGACTGGTCTGTAGTTCCCCGGGTTCTCTTTTTTTCCCTTTTTTTAAAATATGGGCACTATATTTGCCTTTTTCCAATCATCCGGGATTGTGCACGTCCAGCTTTTCTAAATAGTCCTTAACCTGTTCTTTCACCACTGAGGGCTGCTCAACTACTCCCCATGCTGTGTTGCCCAGTGCAGCAGTCTGGGAGCTGCCCTTGTCTGTGAAGACTGAGGCAAAAAAAGCATTGAGTACTTCGCCTTTTCCACATCATCTATCACTAGGTTGCCTCCCCCATTCAGTAAGGGTCCCACACTTTCTCTGACCACCTTCTTGTTGCTAACATACCTGTAGAAACCCTTCTTGTCACCCTTCATGTCCCTTGCTAGGTGCAACTCCAGTTGTGCCTTGGCCTTCCTGATTACACCCTGGAATGCTCTAGCAATATTTTTATACTCCTCCCTAGTCATCTGTCCAAATTTCCACTTCTTGTAAGCTTCCTTTTTGAGTTTAACTGCACCGAAGATTTCACTGTTAAGCCAAGCTGGTCGCCTGCCGTATTTGCTGTTCTTTCTGCACATCGGGATGGTTTGTTCCCGAGGGACAGAGACACAGTGTGTGTGTGTGTGTGTGTGAGATGCATTGCCCCTCTAAGTACGCTGACCCCACTGTAAGTACATTGCCTTTTTAAGTAGATCAGCAAGTTGAGACAGAAGCTGCTGCCAGCAGGCTCCCGCCCGTTCTGAGCCCTGTCGTGTCCTGCCCTCCCACCCCACTCTATGGAGGTGCTGGAGTGGGGGGAGGGGGACACCCTGACAGCCCTCGCTTCCCCCCCAAGCACAGCAAGCAGGAGGGTCCAGGGAACAGCTCCAAGGCAGAGGGCAGGAGCAGCACATGGCAGTGGGGGGAGGGACAGCTGAACTGTCAGCAATTGATAGCCGGCTGGGAGGCTGCTGCACAGAGAACTTAAGGTAGCGGGGAGCTGATAGGGGGCTGCCGGTCCACCCTGGTTCCAAGCCCCCACCAGCTAGCTCCAATGGGCTGCTCTTTCTGCAAGCAGTGGACAAAGTGGGCAGCTTCCAAACAACGTTATAAGGGAGCATCGCACAACTTTAAACAAGCATGTTCTCGAATTGATCAGCAACGTAACAATGTTAACTGGGATGACTTTAAGTAAGGAGTTACTGTATTGGTAAATGGTCTGGAAGAAGGGGTAAGCAGTGAAGTGGCAAAAATGATTGATGACACAAATGTATTTAGATAGTGCCCCATTTTGACATATGTACAAAGGTTACCTATGTTCCACTCACTCTTATTGTTTAAATTATTTATACCATAAATATAGAATCATGGAACGGAAGTTATAAAGTTCTTTAAAGAGTCCCACAGCATTTTAACTTTCCAGCATGAATAATTCATGCGTGCACACTCAGGTATTTGCTTCCCTCATTTTGAATATTTGTCACATGTAACTTCCCACATTTGAGACTTGGTAGGTTGAGAGGTATAATTAAGTTAGTCAAGCCCAGAAAAGACTAAGGAACTACAGAGAGACCTAACAAAGCTAAGTGAATGGGCAGCATGAAGGCCTATGAAATTCTATTTTGACAGAGACAAGGTAGTACGTATTTTAATGGAATATTTTAATTGCAAAATTTATCTATACATATTGCTTGATTCTAAATTAACTGACTACTTACGAAGAAGATCTGAGCATTATTGTGGACACCTCCATGAAAACCTATCTGTCTAATGCACAATAGCTGTCAAAAATGCAAACCAAATGTGAATGCACAGGAAATAGAATAGAAAATAATACTGAAAATGTTAATAAAAATCATTGGCACACACGTGAAATAGTGTATTCTGTTCTGTTCAAACTATGTTAAAAATAGCAGAAGTAAAAACCATTCAGTGATGTGTGATGAAGACAATTAAAAGTAATGAAGAGATTGAAAAGATTGGGGTTGTTTACCGAAGGGATGAATAAGAGGGGTCATGGTAGAGGTGTACAAAACAATGACTGGTATAGAAAAAGTAAGTTGGCTGCTCCTGTTTACCCTTTCTTATAACACAAGTACAAGGGATTTTCAATGAAAATGGAAAGTAACATATTGAAAGCTGAGAAAAGCTACCTAAACACAACCTGAGGAACTCTCTGACATGAGATCGAATTGAGTCCAAGAGCAGAATGGATTAAGCATATAGATAGGAGGCTTCCTTTTTAATAAGGAGAGTAAAACTTCACACATAAGAGCATAAGGAAACCACTAACTGATGGGTTTTAGGAAGAAACTTCCCCTTTTAGTAGGTTATTCCACAATTATCCATTATAGTGTTTCTTGCACTTTCTTCTGCAGTATCCGGTGCTGTGCATTGTTGGAGGCAGGATATCAGACTAGATGCCACTGTGATCTAGAGTGGCAATTCCTATGTTTTTCTTCTCTGGAGAAAGTTATAGGGTGTTTAGGTCAATGGAAAACTGGAGTCAAAATGTTCTTGGCTGATGTGGGCTTGGACGTTTGACACTTGACAATATGTTTGTGTGTGGTTCATTTTTGTTCTGAGGGTTTTTCACTCCATTGTAGAGTTTCGTTTTCTTGCTCTCTCTCTTTGAATAGATGCTCCCCACTATTTGTCCTTCTCAGTGAAAGGAGTATGGTGTTACTGTCTTATTCAGACTACACATTTGAAAGCCCAGGGATTTAACCTGATATATTTAGTCTGTACATATCACGTAGTTTATTTTTGATTACTAATATTCTCACCTTTGTCGGTTTGGACTAAGCAAAGATATATTTCGCTTCTATGGTTTGGGCGGTCAATGGCCACTTCACTTGATGGCTTTTTATTTGCAAACTGGCTGATGCAAAAGTCTATGGCTTATATTATTTTTAGCCAGTGGCAGAAAAAAATCATGAAACAATTCAGCTAAGGTGAAGATAGGACATTTTTAGAAAGGGGATTTTCGGGTTTTATTCCGTGAAATTTGGATTTGGGAGCACTTGGGTGGGGGTGGATAGACAAGGAAACTTGTTTATCTAGCATCTTTTTTAAAGCAATTCTTGGAGATAACTGGATTACATAGTGGTGAGATGGCCCTTGGGATTATAGTATATGCAAGCGCAAACCAAAAGATATCTAGTTTGCATAGTTCAGACAAAATAGGAACCTTTAGTTTGCACTTGCAGTTACAGCGCAGCACAGTAGAGTGTGCTGCATTTCACACCCCCATAGTTGAACTGTGGGGACGTGTAGACATGCCCTCAGTTTTCAGATTATTTTAGGTATCGTAAAAATGTAAGATGCTATTTATTATATAGATACAGGGAACCCAAGATGCTTCTCAAACCACATGGACTATTCAGGATATACACGGGAATCTTTTTTTGTCCGTTACTGAAGCAGACTTATCTTTGTGGGATTAATTTTAAAGCAGTTTTTTAATGTATCTAACTCTTGTGACAAGAAATTTAAGTGTTTCAATGAGACATGGAAAAATCTCACTCATCCTTTTTTTGAAATCTCATTTAAGGACTTGATTATCAAACATGGACCAAGTAACCATTGTTGTTTGTGCTGGTACTTCATTTAGAAAAGGAAATCAGAGTAGCTTGTGGGGTGAGGCAAAAATGCTTTGTTGGCAACTAAAATAGTAAACAAAATTATCTGTTCATTTAAAACACAAAGGTGAAATCTTGGCCTGGTAAAGTCATGGCAAAACTCCTTTTGACTACAGTGGAGCTAGGAGTTTTCACTCCTGAAGTATTACAACATTTTATGGTGAATTTTAAACTTTCAGTACATCATTACATTGTTTCTATCCGCAAGGATTACGAGGGAGAGAGAGAGGAAATGTATTTAAAGAAAACACAAGACCTTAGCAGAATTCAAGAAAAGTATGAAATATCTATGTGATAAATAGGATAAAATATCTAATGGGTATAAATCCTCATGATTCAGGGCCTAAGACAAGTACTTACTGCCTGTAATTAAAAAGAATTTCCCCCTGTATACATGTTGTTATGAAGTTTTTGAAACTTCTTTTGAAGCATTTGGTACTGGCCACTGCCAGAAACCGTATACTTGGGCTAAATGGACCACTGGTGTGTCAGTATCCTGAGTGTCTGTAATAATTATATAGACATCTGAGTGTTTTACAAAGTTCAGATGAGCGTTATCATCCCTGTTTTATGTGGGGCTGATCCAAAGCCCATTGAAGCCTATTGTTGCATGTTTGAATTTAATAATATGTCAAAATAACAGGCTTAGATGGAATTATTTAAAGATTATCAAAGATTAATACAGCACTATGCAGAATACAGAAGCAAAGTGTAAGTGGTGGAATGCTGGCAGTTTTCATTTGCAATCTAACTCTCAGAATCTTTCCTTTTATAGGGTGTGAGACAAAGAAATTCCTTTTTGGAGTGAAAAATTACTTTCTCACAATGTGTACAGTTTGATCTCTCAGTTTACCTCATTACTTATATAATGTCTTTTTATGGTATCTCAGTCTTGATTGATAACCCAAAGGGATTTTTGACCCAGTTGTTATTACTGACAGCTGTGGCCACAGGTTTTAATGAGTTAAAACTTAAAACCTCTTACCAATCAGAGAACTTAATTGGATCATAAGAACCCCTTATCAAATACCCAGACTTGTTTATTATAACATTTACTTCTGTAGGGTCCCTTCATTAATTTTGAGGGGTACCTTCCTGATCATCTGGACTCACTCAGACTGAGAGATTCAGGGAATAATTAGGTACATCCCAATATTTAATTAGATACATTCCTGAGAATTGCTCACCTATTGTTAGGTTCTATGGAGGCTGTAGGCCCTCCCCAGGTGCTCTGCAAGAACGAGGCCCACACACACTGTGCGTTATTGGCTTTAATGAAGGTAAAGTGACACACCCGCAATGGGGACTCCAAGCGTTGCTGTCACAGAGGCTGGGAACCCAGCGCCCCGGAGCTTGGCCTGGTACGGAGTCCAAAAGCAAACACAAAGCATGCTCATATTTATATAAACAGCAGCAAGCCAGCTCATACATAATGCAATAGGGACTTTCCACCCTCCGGGACCGCCTCTTTGGCCACCAGCCTAGGGGCTTTCCACGCAGCAGTTCCAACCGGTTACGGCAGTGACCGGGCGCTGAGAAAGCGGAACTGCCTAAGCTAGGCCATAACAAAATCTTCCGTGGTTCCCTGTCCTCCTACACCTACTAAGTTCAGTTTAAGGATACAATTTTTCACCTTCATAGGTACAGGGGACTGTATTTATAGGCACACAACATAAAAAGGATTTTGGGTAACAGATAACAGAATTTTGAGAGTTTAATATACAAAAATAATGAAAGGCTAATATTTATTAACACAATGGAAAAAGACACCTACTGACTTCAGGCCCCATTTAAGGGCACAGAGATTAAGTGACTTGCCAAAGGCTATACTGGGAGTAAGTGAGAGAATAAGAGTGGAACTCAGAATTCTTCCTAATCTTACACTCAGCCTGCTAAATTACAAGTCCTCCTTTTCCCTCCACCCCAAACCCTGTATTTCTGTGCAACATAGGTTCTATGCTGGTTACTGGCAATTTTGTTAAATTCTTTGTAGAAAATAAACCGATAAAAAGCTATTTTTTCCCCCTCCAGGAAAAAGAATCCAGACTGTGAAGCTACCTGTTGACAAGACAACTTCCTGCTGCTTTGGTGGAAAGGATTATTCAGAAATGTATGTGACTTCTGCCTGTCAAGGAATGGATGATGAATCGTTTTCACGGCAACCACAGGCTGGTGGTATTTTCAAGGTGATTTGAATTATTTCCTTTCTTTTAGAAGGCCAGAAAGAATTTTCTTATGCATTTTGATTTGAAGTTAGGTGGGGGGGTCAGTCTGAACATACCATATCACTTAAAACTATTGTTCTTGGTTTTTTGACTTTCAGTTTTTTGGTCCCTACTGCTGTATTTAGAAAATTGCTGAGTCTTTTCATGTTTACCTGGTAGACTGGTTCTAAACTTGTAACAATACTGACATATCTAATATCTTGTACAGTCAGCATTTTCTGTACCAAAAAACCTCTACTTTAAAAAAAAATTCCCAACTTTAGCAGGGCAAAAACTTGTAGAGAATTTTTGTTTTAATCAGTGACAAAGTAGGAGACAATGTGTTATCTACCAAACAGTTATTTATAACTTTGTTTGCTAGTTTGTTTTTTAATTGGTGACTGGCATAGGGCACACATGCCTTGTAGTGCCCTCTGCTCACCAAGTGTGGTGCTGCGCCTGCCCCCTGCCTCAATTGCCTCTCCCCTAAGTTTTCTGTTTCTCCCAGAGATTCATGTGACTCAGCTCTGCGGCTGGGTCACTCTGAGTTCAGCCCCCTTCTGGCGAAACAGAAGCCCAAACAAAGTTCTTTTGCCCTGCTTGGGCTCCTCTTCGGCCTATCCTCTGGGCTCAGTTCCCAGCCCCTTCTGGGCCACCTTTAAGTCTCTGCTCTGGGATAGAGCACTGACTCCCTGGAGCCCCCCTCACAGACTCAGCCCCTCTGGGCTACCTTTTAGTCTTCCCTGCCCTAGGATAGAGGGCTGAATCCCTTGTTTCTTCCAGACCCTACTTCAGGGCCTTTCACAGGAGCCCATCTTGCTCCCTGTGGTTCCTTCCCCAAACTGAGTTTTCTCAGTCCTTTTATGGGTCCCAGGTGTTTCAGCCTTGTCCCCTGTTGCAATGAGTCCTTAGCCTGGCAGGCAGCTAATTGTTGCACAGGCAGGGCTGATTGAACAAGGTTGGCTAGCCCCAGGCCTCCTGGCTCTTGCAGGGGCTGGCCAGCCTGTTGCACAGACCTTGTGGATTAAAAGCCCTGATCCTGCAATTGACTGTATGCAGGCACACCCCTGTAGCCGTACACAATTACAGAATCATAGAATATCAGGGTTGGAAGGGACCTCAGGAGATCATCTAGTCCAACCCCCTGCTCAAAGCAGGACCAATCCCCTGACAGATTTTTGCCCCAGATCCCTAAATGGCCCCCTCAAAGATTGAACTCTCAACCCTGGGTTTAGCAGGCCAGTGCTCAAACCACCGAAGTGTGTTTGAAAGAGGGTTGTCAAGAGAATGGACCATGGCTTAGATATTACAGTTCTTTGGAAACAGCAGTGGGTTGAAATTAATATCTGGTGATGGGCTGTAATGTAGAAAATTGCAGGATATCAAGTCAGTCGCAGTCTTCTAAAACAAATGACTCTGTGAAAAGATACGTGAATCATCACAATTATCTTCTCTCTCTCCCTTATTTTTAAATAGATAACTGGACTTGGGGTGAAAGGAGTCCCACCGCATTCATTTGCAGGTTAAATATTCTCTCTTCAGAACAAAGTACATCTCCAAAAGCAGGAACAGATTAAGCAAGAAACATATTACAGAAGTATTTTGCATTCTGCATCTCCTGCATTTGAAACCACAGCTTTGTGAGTAGACTTCTGGCAGAAATGGATAAATGAGGCAACTTTTGAAATGCATCAAATTTTTTAAAAATTCTTTGTTTTCTTGGACTCCTGTGTAACTTTAAATATCTCTTGTAATTTTCTATAACACTAAAATCACTCTCATCTTAATAAACTTTGGAATATAACTTGAACAGTTGTACTTTTTTGCCTTTAACATATTTTTTTCATATTGTTTGCTCTACTATCCCCTTTCTATTTGTAGCTTAGGCCAAGTTTCTGTCAGGGACATTTTTAGTAAAAGTCAGGGACAGGTCGCGGGCAATAAACAAAAATTCATGGAAGCCTGTGACCTGTCCCTGACTTTTTCACTAAAAATATACCTGACAAAATAGGGAGGCCGGTTCAGCATCCACTGCTAATGGGGCTCCCAGGTCCCCCATTGCTGTGGTCAGTGGGAGCTCTGGGGTCTCCCACTGTTGTGGGGAATGGGAACTACAGGGTCCTCCTGCCCCTAGGGCTGGGCGGCTGTTTGGGAGCTCCAGCCCGGTGGTAGAAAATGTCACGGAGGTGAGTGGAAGTCACAGATTCCGGGACATAATCGTAGCCTTACTTATACCGTATTGAGTCACTGATTAAACATTTTTTTTTACATTCATTTGCTTTCAAAGCTTCACATAAATTATCCAGTGTACATTCACAGTAAAGAAAATATTTGTTACTGTAATACAACTTAGCCCGGGATGCTTAATTTTAAACAGCTTGTTTTATATAGTTGGTTTTTAACTTAAGACTTTTTTATTGTTAAATTAGTGCCTATGAAAGGTGTCTACTAACTGCATTAGCTAACATAGCCACCCCTGTAACTTCAGACTAGGACCAGTAACTACAATGGGCAATGCAAACTAGCTTGCACTATCCAGGCAATATAGCCCTTCACCTTCAAGAACCTGGTTTCATACATCTCCCATGTCCGTCCGTCCATCTCACGCGAGTTCACCTGTAAAAGCATTGGGGGTGAAGGGGTTATGCTTTTCTTAGCCTCAGAGCAGTAAAGAGGAGAGGAGCTGTCTTCCTCTCAAGTTCCTTTTTATGTTCTGAGGCATTAATATAGTTCCACCTGCACAAACATCTGATCTTGTTTTTTTCCATTCAACAATGAAATCTATCTTATCCACTTAAGGTTTTTATACAGTACCGATCACGGTTCTTCCTAACTGCTGCACTGACAGGTGACCAGAAAAAAAAAAAGTGGATTTCAGTTTTTCAATAAAAATTCAAATACAGGAAAACTTTGAAAACTGTAAAATTTCAATTTGGAAATGCTGTCACAGTGACTCATACTCCTTCCCCCTCCCCCCACCATACGCTAGGCATCTTGGTCAGACTATATCTCCCACGAGGCACTATGGTCTCCCCGTTGGAGAGTCCCGGGCCAACATGTATCATGGGAGATGTAGTCTGACAAAAGAGCCTGGCCTATAGAGGAGAATGGGGACATACGGCAAACAAACTAAAACTCCCATGAAGCTCCACGGCAGCATTTCCAAATTGTAATATTTAGTTTTTTGGCTTTTTAGCTTTTGATGAAAAATCAATTTTCCCCAGAAAGCCAACACTTCTTGCATGAAAAATTTTAGTTGAAAACCTCAGTTTTAATCAAAAACAATTTTGACCAAAACTTTCGGAAGGAGCATAAGTCCCCTTAAAATGCTGCATGTTCCAGGGCAACTGGGGTACAGAAATTGACCATATCAGGATTACTGGGAGCTTATCATAAATATGTGAGACTAACAGAGATTTTATCCGTAGAAGGCTTGGAGGAATTTGAGATACTGTGTTGAATGGACATTACTGTAAGAACCTGGATAGATAAGAGGATAATCTAGAATATTTGGAGCACTATTTTTAAAGATGAACCGCTGGCATAGTGTCCCATAAGGATTGGGTATTGAAATTTCCCCATTTGGGTTAACAACAGCATCTGTTTTGGAAGCAATCTGTTTTATTCCAGATAGGCTACAGATTTTAATGGCAGTCAGGGAGGAAGGACAGTAATTATCACTTGCTTCAGATCCGGGAGAAGGGACAATAATTATTACTTGCTTCACTTTTCAGGAGCCCAACAATATTTTGCAATGAAGAAGGCCAACCAAACTTGTAAGTGGCAGAATGAAATGTGCGTGTCTCTCTTTCCAGATAATTGCACACCAGCTGTGTATTTACAGGATGCCAGTCGCTATGGTTTGGGGCTACCAAACTACCGGAAAGGATTACATGTCTGAGTTTCTCAATCTCCTGATCAATTACAAGAACAGAAGATTTTAACATCAAAATCGGATGTTATGAGAATACAGTAAAGCTGATACTATTCAGTTTATCTATTAAACTACCAGCAATCAATACAACAATTGATGCCTGCAGTGTGAATTTGTAGTCAAAGATATTTTTTTGTTCAGTAGAGTTAAGGTATAAGTTAACTGGTTTTGTGTGATGTATTTTTTTTTTTTTTACCTTATGCAGGTTATAACATCTGAACACTAACTAGCAGACAACAGTGGCTCTTATTATGCATATCTCTCCATTATAAATGTAGTAAGATGAGGCCTTTGACACCGGTAGCTACTGACAACAGTAGAGCTAGCTGCACATCTGTCCCTCTTTCAGTATCATCTGAAGGGATGCGCTGAGGCAGGGCTCTTGCCCTTACCTGACTTGGGGTGGAATCTCGCAATCCTTCAACTCTTAGCGTGGGACCTGAGTATGCTACTCCTGTGTGTGTATATACACCAACCACGTAGCAGCCTGCAGACCAGACTGGGTTTGAACATCTGCACTTTTTTCCTTCAGGAACCTGTGACCAGTGATAAAATGACCAACAGCCTTCTTAAAACAAAGGATTTTTGTTTAGTAGTTGGAGTAAAGCGTTAGAGGGGATTTCAAAGCAACAGCATGCATGTATATTTAGTCTCATCTAATCTTACACTTCAGTACAAGCTAAATTGGATGAGCTTTCCTCTTAAATTACAGCAACAGAACTGAATCAACTAGTGTCTGAGATGCAGAAAAACCTGCCGTAAGTCACTCCCTCACCAACAAAACGGGTCTTAGTGCTGACTACAGTTACTCATTACTAAAATGTTTGAGAACCATTTTACACACAAAAAGCCCTACAATATGTGTACGTTTATCATTTTTCTTACCTTAGCCTAAGACAGTGTCACAGTCTGGATTATGGAGATGTGTATCAGATTGCTCCAACGTGTCCCCTCCCAAGTAGGGGAAAAAACCCGTCACATTAAATCTTTTAAGTAGCCAGACAGAATGAAAAATGCCCAGGTGGCAACCCTAATTTGAGGGGGTGTCAGTCTAGTTTTTCCTGTTAGCTGTGGGCTAACCACCTTTGACCCTTCCAGCTCTCCTTGAGTGCACCCTCTCTCAGGCCTCGGGCCTGTCACCTCTCTGAGTGGGATCACACAATTCTGCTCTCAGACCAAGATGTGGGCTGCAGTCTTCTGTGCATGAACTGTGATGACTTCAGCCAGGCCTGCCTAAGACTCTATACATGCAGTGCTGCTCCTTCCGGGAGCCATGACCAGTAGTTAATACAGTGCCCAGGCAGCCTTCTTAAAGCAAAGTATTATTTTAGAACCAAAACATTTCAGAGAAAACAGATCTTAAAACAATAAACAGGCTGTTTGTTTGCTTATCTTTTCCTAAGGCAAGCATTCTCTGAGACCAGGAAGGGCCCAACTGCTTTCAGACACTCCAGCCGGTCCTCTGTCTCTGTTCCATCCCAGCCTGGTCTCCCCAGGAAGAGCACACCCCACTCACACACACTTGCCAATGCTGAAATAGGCCAGACCTCCAGAAAATCCTAGCATCATGGCACCCTACTTTTACATCCAATAGAGGTATCCATGATGAATATGCCATGGTACTCTACAAGGACCTGCATAACCCTGGAGGAGTATCCTTTCCTGTGAATGTGCTTGCTTGCTTGAAATGGGTGCATAGGATAGGTATTGATCACACCTGCATAGCTCAGGAATCCCATCCATTCAAACCCCACAATTAAAGAAATTTGTCCAATTTTTAAAACCTTGGAAGACAGCACAGCATTAATTGCTTCACAAACCTCCATGGTCACTGTGCCAATCATGGATTTGCCTACCATGAACAGATTACCAACAGGTTGGTAACAGTCTGGGGTTGTGAGCTTCCACAGTGCTCTGCACCATGCTGCTAGAGTGGTTATGAGCTCTCTCCTCAGATGTTTTGCTACTCAAGATAAACTCCTCCCACAGCTCCAGGTGGACCCTGGCTTTTCCCACAAAAGTCCTGGACCCGCTGTTTATCCCATGTTTCCAGCACAACGTGGTTCCACCAGTGTGTGCTCATGGTCCTTGGTCCAGAAGCAGTGGCCACAGAAAAACATCATCAGCTCAGTCCGTGCCTCCATCTCCCCACAGTCCCCTTCTGTTCTTGTGCTTCTGTTTGTAATCCCCTGCCTCCATCTTCTCCAGGCTAAAAGCAGCCTCTGAAACACACACCACTGTCTCTTGGCAGCAACTTCTTCAGAGGCATGAAAAAACTTCTCCATAAAAAACAGCAGCTGTCGGTTATTAGAGTGAGCAGGATCTGTATCTTCCACATATCACACAATACCATGGGGTCTGCCAGAAAATGGATTTCCTGGCCTCAGACCATTTCCTCCTACAATCCTTAGAATAGACGAGTTGCCTCTCAGCACCCTGTGAACATGAGTTGTTGCAATGAATCTTGGGACTATTTGCCCAGATAACTGTATTACTTATCCTCAAATACAATGGTGGTGTGTTTATTTTGACAATGGTTGTGCTGTAGTGGGTGAGGCTCCTGCATACATTGACTAACCTGCAACTGCTTAACCAATGGTTAGCATGCAGTGATGACCTCGGTGGGTAGGTTCTGCCATCCAGTCCGCCCCTCTAGTGTGATGTATCCATTCTGTTACATAGTACAGAACAGGCCGTGGCAGTCTTCATTATAAAAAAGTACTCCACTTTTGGCAAAGCATACATGTGTTTCTTCAAGAAGTCCTGCTTTAAAGTGTGCAAATGTGAAAAGTTACTTCACTCCCTAATTCAGTTTTTTTTAAATAAAATTAAAATTCAGCAGCAAATTTGCAGTTTTTCTAATAGCAAGTGAATTATTAAAAGAGAAGGAATGTTCATCAACATTTATGCTTTCCTTTCAGAAATAACAGTTGAGTTTATGATCCCTCGTAACAAAGCATTTTGTTTTTGCTGATCCTAGCCAAAAGCAGAAGGAAGGGTGTCAGCAGTCACGTTATGTGACAGATGATTTGACAAAGTTGGTCAGGAACTTAAACACTTTTGTGGCAGTAGACTGGTGCTGTGTTGTGAAAGATGCTTTGCAACATTTGTTTGTGGAGGAGCTGGTGGTAATAGGCTGACATTAAGCTATTTTTCTGTCTGATAAATGCTAAGCTTCAGGATGCAGCCAATTGCCGAATGAGTTGGATTTGACAGGGAACCCTTCAACAAAATCTGGGTAATCTTGATAATTGTGTTTAGTTACAGCACAAAATTAAGGTTTTTGTGTCCTGTGCTTAATGTTCTTGGTTTGCTGCTGTATTTATAACTGCTGTTTTTGCATAATAGCTCATTTTTTAGCTCTGTTGGGAACAGAATAGTGTTTCTTTGCTGCCAGTATGAACATAGGGCAAGCATTTTGCCCCATTGAAATACCTGACTAGAGACTAATACTTGATATGTTGCTAATTGTTGATTTTAGTTTTTGGAATTAATTTTTGTATTTTGATTTTAAGCTTTGAAGTCTGCTTGCATCCGAAGAAGTGGGTATTCACCCACGAAAGCTCATGCTGCAAAACTTCTGTTAGTCTATAAGGTGCCACAGGATTCTTTGCTGCTTCTACAGAACCAGACTAACACGGCTACCCCTCTGATACAGAATCATAGAAGATTAGGGTTGGAAGAGACCTCAGGAGGTCATCTAGTCCAACCCCCTGCTCAAAGCAGGAGTTAACCCCAGCTATATCATCCCAGCCAGGGCTTTGTCAAGCCGGGCCTTAAAAACCTCTAAGGATGGAGATTCCACCACCTCCCTAGGTAACCCATTCCAGTGCTTCACCACCTTCCTAGTGAAATAGTTTTTCCTAATATCCAACTTAGACCTCCCCCACTGCAACTTGAGACCATTGCACCTTGTTCTGTCATCTGCCACCACTGAGAACAGCCAAGTTCCATCTTCTTTGGAACCCCCCTTCAGGCTGCTGTCAAATCCTCCCTCACTCTTCTCTTCTGCAGACTAAATAAACCCAGTTCCCTCAGCCTCTCCTCATAAGTCATGTGCCCTAGCCCCCTAATCATTTTCGTTTCCCTCTGCTGGCCACTCTCCAATTTGTTCACATCCTTTCTGTAGTGGGGGCCCAAAATTGGATGCAATACTCCAGGTGTGGCCTCACCTATGCCAAATAGAGGGGAATAATTATTCCCTTGATCTGCTGGCAATGCTCCTACTAACGCAGACCATGCCTTTGTCTCTTCTTCTATTCTCCCATCTTTCTCATTACTTTTCCCTCTTCTTTCCTCTACCTTTCTGTAGCTGTTTCTTCTCCATCTCTTGGTTCCTTTGTCTGTTCCTTCCTTTGTCTCAACACTTCTGTTTAGTAGCCTCTTTCCTCCCACCTGCTCCTGTCCTCCGTCCTGTCTTACTCTATCATGCATCTGAGGGGGATTAAAAAATTAGCTGAAAAAATAATGCAGATCTTGAGCGCAAGAGGGAGAGGATGCCAGATGGGGTTAGTGTTGCACTGTGCTTCATCACTGCATAGCAACAACACTCTTCTCTCTCTTACCTGTCCTACAAGACTTCTCTGGTTTGTGCTAGAGCTAGGAATGCAGAAATGTCAGCTGAATTGACCATGATGTTGACCGAGACAAACGCAAGTTCGAGCAAGTATTTAATTGAGAGAGGAAAATCAAAATGTGACAGATTGAAATTTCAAACCACGTGGCCATTTATTAACAAGGGATAAGTTACAACTTGGGCCGGGAGGAGGTAATTTATCAACTAGAAATACTATCAAGATAAAACGCACACAACTTGAAAACAGTCTATTTGCATCGAACAACAAGAACTAAATGATCTATGATCAACCGCTCACTAAAATCCAAAATAGACACGCAAACTGAGTAAGCTGTGCATGCGTTAACCGAATGTTGTGAAATACACAACAGTAATCAATACAACAATTTGATTCTCATATACTGTATACACAACTTTGCACCAAATAAGGGAGGAAAAAAGAAAAAAAAAAAAGGAAGAGGCTAAGCAAACAAAGTGTTTACAGAAATAAAGAGGAACTGATCACAGAACTAAAAATTAATGGTAGCTTCGGTACAAATTACCATAATTTGGTCATACTTATAATGTGCAAGCAGAATGAAATCCAGACCAGTAATATATGTACTTGGTGCTTTAATAGGGCCAATTTCTCAAATATGAAAACAATTATGAGAAAAATCAGATGGGAGGAAGAATTCAGTTAGAAAAATGTGAATGATAACGGGGGATCATTTAAGAATACCTTACTTGATACCCTAAAGCAACAATCTCACAATTGAGGAAGAATGCTGTGTAGATGGGAAGTGAAAGCAGCTGTAAAAAATAATATAAAATGAATGGAAGAGGGGGAAGTTGATAATAATGAATATAGATCAGAAGTTAAGAATCACAAAAAATTGATAAAGGAAGCCAGCAGACACAAGGAGAAATAGAGGGCCAACAGAGTTAACAACAATAAAAGGACTTTTAAAAATATATTAGGAACAAAAAGAATCCTGACAATGGTATTGGTCCATTACTAGAAGGAAATGGTAGATTTATTCATAAAAATGCAGAAAAGGCAGAAGAGTTAAATATTTTTGTTCTGTATTTGAAGGAAAAAACAAATGATATAGTCTCATCATATGGTGAAGATAACACTCTTTCCATTCCACTAATCTTTCTGGAGCATGTTAAACAGAAGCTACTAAAGTTAGAGATGTTTAAACGAGCAGGTTCAGATAGCTTGCATCCAAGAGTTTTAAAAGAGCTGGCTGAGGGACGTGTTGGATTATTAATGTTGATTTTCAATAAGTTTTGGATCAAATTCAAGAAGACTAGAAGAAAGCTAACTTTTTTGCCAATTTTTATAAAGGTGGGGATTTTTTAATAATTTTTTTTATAAAAAATGGGATATCTGCATAATTATAGGCCTGTCAACCTGACCTCAATCCTGGGCAAGATAATGGAGTGGCTGATATGACACTTGATTAATAAAGAACTAGAGGAGGGGAATGTACTTAATGCAAATGAACATGAGTTTATGGAAAATAGATCCTGTCAAACTGTGGATATCTTTTTTTTTTTAAGAGATTACAAATTTGGGTGATAAAGATGATAGTGTTGATGTAATATATTTAGACTTCTGTAAGACATTTGACTTGGTGCCACATGATATTTTGATTAAAAAACTAGAATGATATAAATGAACATAACATGGTGCACATTAAATGGATTAAAAACTGGCTCACTGATAGGTCTCAAACTGTTACTATAAGCAAGGAATCATAAGTGGGGTCCTGCAGGGATGAGTTCTTGGCCTTATTACTATTTAACATGTTTATCAATGACCTGGAAGAAAACATGAAATTATCACTGGTAAAGTTTGCAAATGCCACAAAAATTGGGGCAGTGGTAAACAATGAAGAGGACTGGTCACTGATTCAGCACAATCTAAATTGCTAGGTAAACTGGGTGCAAGCAAACAATATGCTAAAGGTAAATGTATACATCTAGAAACACAGAATGTACGCTACACTTACAGGATGGGAAACGCTATCCTGGGAAGCGGTGACTGAAAATGATTTGGCGGTGTTGATAAATAATCAGCTGCACATGAGTTCCCAGTGTGAGACTCAGGCCAAAAGAGCGAATGCGATTCTGAGATGCATAAACAGAGGAATCTTGAGTAGAAGTAGAGAGGTTATTTTACCTCTGTTTTTGGCACCATTGGAATACTGTGCCCAATTCCAGTGACAATTCTATAAGGATGTTGATAAACTGGAGAGGGTTCACAGAAGAGCCACAAGAATGATTAAAGGATTAAAAAACATATCTTATAGTGATAGACTCAAGGAGCTCAATCTTACTTAGCTTAACAAAGAAAAGGTTAAGGTGTGACTTGATTACAATCGATAAGTACCCATATGGGGAATAAATATTAAATAATGGGCTCTTCAACCTAGTAGAGAAAGATATAACACAATCCAATCGCTGCAATTTGAAGTTAGACAAATTCACACTGGAAATAAGGTGTACATTTTAATGGTGAAAGTAGTTCACCACTGGAACAATTTACCAAGGGGTTGTAGTGGATTCTCCATCACTGACAATTTTAAAATCAAGATTGTTTTTCTAAAAGACATGCTCTAGGGATTATTTTGGGGAAGTTCTATGGCCTGTGTTACACAGGAGGTCAAACTAAATGATCCTAATGGTCCCGTCTGGCCTTAGAATCTATGAAATTGTTGTATCTGTCACAACTGTGATAATTGTTATGTGTGCCTATGGCTTTGGCTTCTTTTGGCGTCTCTAAAAGAGCTGTTGGTGATTTTGCTCTGAGACTTGGCTTTGATCTGTTCAAAACACACTCTATAGATGCCCAACCCACTGTATGAGAACTTGGCTAATGAATTCTTTTCTTAGTGTCTGACTATTAGAAGTCTGTCTAGCTCTCTTTGCTCCTCCAGTGGTACTATGTGTCCATATTAACCATACTGGTTTCTGTAAACTTGTGCAGTGCATCCACAAGCAGCACGTTCTCCATCCTGAGCTTTGTGGTATGCCATAGTTGCTCGTAAAGCTCCTGGATAGGGTACACAACATGGGAGCAGGTGCCTATATACATAAAAGAATACATATTTGCAGTTCAACATATTAGTATATTTGATTTCTTCAAAGATTGCTTCCAGCCGTTTTGTCCTGACCACAATGCCATGTATGTGTCGTGATGGGAAGGAGCTATACCCTCAACAAATACTTCCAGATGCCCTGACATAAAGCCCTAAACAGCTTCTATGCCCAAAGCCTGCTAGACCCTGGGCTTGCGGTTCACAAAGGTGAGCACTGCTACTTGGTATTAATATTGGCAAGTTAATAGAAACAAGCATGGAGACGTGCCTGTGTTCAACATTATTAAAATATGGTGGACCAGATGAACTTCAGTGAAGGAATCAGTGGAAAATGAGGAATCATTTGCTAAAAAACGCATCCACTTGCCTGGTGTAAGGTGCTGTGGGAATGTATTACCTCAACCTCAAATCCCACCCAGAGGACCTGGCTGCTTCTTTCATTTCAGCTCCCAAACCTTGTCCAGTGGGGAATAGCTGCCTGGTAGATTTTTATGCATGAGGTATGGTGAATACCCATCCCTTAAATGGAACTTCTCAACTTCTTCAAACAGATGTTTTTCAATTCATATTTGAAAGAAAGAACAGCAGTCACCTCCCCCTGATGTTTCCTCCCTGCTGCCATTCATCCAGTGTAGTGGAATTTCTTCACGTTTGTTTTAATGCATTTATTTGTTGCTATGTCCTGAACAGAGACTTACTTGCATTGATTTCAGGTAGGGTTGGGCAAGACCTTAACAACAGGAAAAGCCATATCAGGAGGAGCAGCTGCTGTGCCCTGAAGGTTTTTTCACTCATGTTCTAAATCTATAGTCACGGGTGAGTGTATTTATTTCCAACTGATCTGGGAAAATCAAAGTACTCCTTTACCTGAGAAATTGTTTCTATTGAAATAAGCAATAAAGTAATTACTGCCTTGGGATCCAAAATCTTCCTGATCCAAGTTTTATTCAACAGGGATTCTTCGAAAGAGAAGGAAGTTACATGAAGATAACTTTTCAGTTGACTTTTGGAAAACATTGCCAAGTGGGATACCACAGAGGTCAGTAGTGGCATTTATGCCTGTTTATTAACAGTGTAAATTCAAACAAGTTTGTTGTTGACTCTGAAAGGGGGGAGAATGGCAAATACTAAGGAGGACAGAGTCAAACTGCAAAATGCAGGTTACATCTAAAGAGAGGAGATTCTAGTAGGTCTAAAATTGGATACCTAGAGGGAAGAAGTGGGGCAGTTAAGAGGAAAGGAGTGAGATAGAGAGAGTATTAGTAAATATTTGTAATGCCATATTGACAGACCCAATGTTGCTCTCTGGTGTGTGTAATATGTAAATAAAATGTGTGTGTGTGTATTTATAATAGTATATGAATCTTATGCAGAGAAGTAATAGTGCCTTAGTATAGCAATTCAGTGTCTTAACTATCACATTCAGTTTAGGAAAACTAGAAGTAAAAGAACCCAACAGCCATTGCATAAGGATTTTTAGGGTAAGATATCAGGAGAGACTAAACAATCTGTATGTGTGTGTAATCTTGGTGTTGGGGGCAGGGGGAAATACTATCACGGAACAAGGAACCCCAGGTGGTGTTGCAAAGGGATATAATCATGATCTATGAATACCATTAGGCTGACAATTTCAATAGAGAATTTTTCTATTTCACAGAACAATAGGACAAGAAGCAAATTAACTGAAGATAAAGACGGAAAAGTTGAGGTAAACTTTTACTGTGTGTGTGTGTGTGTGCGCGCGCTTGTGTAATTGTGGGTTCAATCATGTTTTGATACAGTCCTGTTTTGGTGGGGATGGGGGATGGAGAGATGCACTACCCTGAGAGAATTTCTGAGATTTAATGGGTAAAACATGCATCTCACTGCATACTGGGTTACCTTTGCGGGCTGGTGCATATGAGTGGCAAGCCTGGGCCCTGCTTTGGAGTGTCTTGCACCTCGAGGAGCACATTGCAGAGGTACTTCATGTGCTTTGGGGACCACAGGGACAGCAACTGTGCCTGGCTGTTGGGCAGGGTGAAGATGAGTTTTTCACAGCCTCCTTCCCCCATGTTTGCATGTTCACAGAGCATTTACCATCTAGCTCTATGTGAGTTGTAATTTTTCATTGTGATGCTGTTTTCATAGCTGCCTCACAGCTTGGATGACTGACTGACTAATTGCATCCAGATTGCTCTGTGAGAAAACAGTGCATTCATTTTTGTTGTTATGGTTATTACTTCACTTCTTTGCATTGCTTCATTTCATGTTGGCACTATGGTATTAAACTTTATGGCCACGCTAGTTTTGGCAACAGAAAAGTAGTGCTGGTTGGGAAATGTGTTTTTCCCATGAAAATTTCTTGATGAAATGGATTTTTGGAGGCTTGTTTAAAATATGACAAATTTTCAGCTTTTGACCAATAGAAATGAACAATTCTTTTGGTTTTCACTTTTTTGATGAAAACAGAATTTTTTTCCCAAAAACTTGCATTTAGTCAAAAAAGCATTTTTTTTTAATAGCAAAAAACTTCGGTTAAAAATTTTTCAGTCAGCTTGCTGTAAGAAAGAAAGGCCGGTAGGCTCCATGCTGTGAAATGGAGCCTGGCACAAACGCTCGTGAAACACACAAACACAAAAATTCTGCGGCTCCCCTGTTTGGGCCTGATGACAAAACACTGTTTTAGCTTATGTCATTAGGGGAGGTGGTGGTGTTTGTGGCGGGTTTGGTCACAGAGATTCCCTTGGGACTGTCACCTGATGTGCTGAAATTATCTCCGAGCCCATTTTCCCCGCCAGCTTGGGACTTCCAGAACCCTGTCTTGTTGAGCCAGACATGCTAGCCTGCTGCAACACAGACCCAGGGTCTGGTCCATGCCCCCAAAGCTCAGATTTAACTGAAAACAGTTCAGCAAGTTACCTGCCTCCAGCACCCAGATACCCAGTGCCCAATGGCCAGTGCCCAATGGGAGCCAAACCCCAAATAAATCTGTTTTTCTCTGTATAAAGCTATACAGGGTAAATTCATAAATTGTTTGTGCTCTATATTACCGATAGAGAGAGATGTTTGCTCCCTCAGGTATTAATCACTTACTCTGGATTTATTAATAAATAAAAGTGATTTTATTAAGTATAAAAAGTAGGATTTAAGTGGTTTCAAGTAATAACAGACAGAACAAAGTAAGTCACCAAGCAAAATAAAGCAAAAATTTGCAAGTCTAAGCCTAATACATGAAGAAACTGATTACAGGTAATATCTCACCCTCAGAGATGTTCCAATAAGCTTCTTTCACAGACTAGACTCCTTCCTAGTCTGGGCCCAATCTGTTCCTCTGGTACAGTCTTTGTTAGATCCAGCAGACATCTCAGGTGATAAGCAGGGGTTTTCTCATGATTGGCAGCCTCCTTTGTCCTGCTCCACCCTCTTTTATAGCTTTAGCACAAGGTGGGAATCTTTTGTCTGTGCTTATCCCCACCCCTGCCTCATCAATGGAAAAGTACAAGGATTAAGATGGATTCCAATATCATGTGACATGATCACATGTCGCTGTTAGACCCCGAGTCTCCATTCTTCCTGGGTTGACACACACATACACAAGAAGGTTTGCAGGTAAATAAACCATTTACAACCAATTGTCCTAGTCAATGGGAGCCATCAAGATTCCAAACCTTACAAGAAATTTTTTCATAACGCATATTCCAGTTACATCATATTCACACTCATAAGCATATTTCCATAAAACATATGGAGTGCAACCTCACAGTGTTATGCTGACAGAAAAACTCCTTTTGTTGGCATACACTACACGAGGGGGGTCTGCCAGTATAGTTGTGCTGGCTAAGTGTTTATAGTGTTGACATGGCTTTTTAACCACCATTTTAAAGAACCCAGTATCTTACACACACGACTATCCTTCCTTGAGGTCTCACATGACATTGTACTACAAAATCCTTTTCCCCCTCATTTTATCCCTCTAGTCATTTGTGTCTACATTTAAAAAGTCTGGGCTAGTCATTGGGGGATATGAATGGTGAAATATCTGGATTTTCCTCCTTTGCTCCAAATGAGAACTCAGAGAAAAATGCTGAGCAAGACTTTTCCACTTCTCAGATTGTCCTGATGCTGCTGGCAATGTGAAACAGACCATTTTCAGGGCCTTGTTTCATGCCTCATCATTCATGTGACTGCTGACTGCACAGAAAATGTAAACAGCTAACTGCTAAGTATAGATAACATCAACTATTACACATTTTTAATCTCTGAAATTGCTGTCAGTTTTACTGGGTCAGCATAGGAAAGAAGACACCAACACAGTTCTTGGATTCAGCTGCTGGAGCTCTGTTCTTTACTTAGTCCTTATTAGTTGAATAGTATCACATTTCCTCTTTGTGCCCCATAGCTTGGTTTGAATATTCTGCCTTTTTGTCTGTGTTAAAATTGCAGTGTTGTTTAAATTGTGCGTGTTCCCAAAATTACTTAATTATCTTTCACAGACTATTGTTCAGTTGGACAGAAACTTAAAGTATCAGTTGTTGCCTTGTTCAAGATTTCAATCTGAAGTTGAAATTGAGAGTGTGTGTGAGAGAGAAAGAGATGGACAAGGACACTTAGTAGCCAGTGGTTAATATAGATTCTTTGGATATATCTAATAGATACTGAAGTCACAAATTTTGCTACAACAATGATTTTTAAAGACACAAAATATTTAAAATTCAGAAATACTATTTTAAGAGAACTCTTGGAAAGAGATTTTTAATTATACAGTTTCTTTTTTACATCACAATGGATGTTTTGATGTCATATGGCTTTTAGTTCCTAAACAGAAATACTTCTTGCCTCCTCAAAGCAATGGTAACTTTGAGATGTTTCAATATGCAAAGGATTTTGATGATACATGTTGGCCACGTCTGCTCTGAAAGTGGCTGAGGCATGATTTCAAGGGACTAAAATGTCAATATAATTATGTATAATGCCTTCATAAAAAGTGAACCAGATGTTGTTATTTTCATGAAAGTATGTTAGGATTCACTGGTTTCTCTTTGGAATGTTAACTTTCCTGATTATTCACCTCAGGGGTGATCCATATGAGGGATTTAGTAAATAATGTCTGTGGAATGCTGTACAAAACACAGAGGAATACATAAAGGGGAAAACTTTAAAAAACACAAATGACTTTCAATGATCGTTAGGCACCTAATTGCCATTTGTGCTTTTGAGATTCTCCCGCATAACTAAGACTAGGCATGTTAAATGTGAAACCCTTTGGAAAATGAGATGTATGGAGACCTCTAGGGGTATGTCTACACAGCCTCCTGCCTGCCTGGCAAACTGCTGGAGCACCCCGGCTTTCAAGTTCCCAGCGCCTCATCAGGCCATCAGGTGGGCTGATGAGGAGCCGGGAGCCCGGAAGCCCTGAGAGCCCTAGCTCCCAGCCTTGAGGCTTCTTGGTAGCACAGGCCTCCAGGATCCGCTGCTCCAGGATAGTCTGCCAAGTGGGGTCTCTCGGAGTTGGGGCTCTTGTGGCTTACAAACTGCCCCAGAGTCCAGGCTCCCGTAGAGCTGGGAGGAGAACAGTAATTCCATTTTCACAGAGAATGTCAAACTTTTTCTGAATTGGAACAAGACCAAGTTTCAAAATCCTCTGCAAAACATTCTCTTCCCAGCTCTAGTCACTGTGATACCACACAATGGAGCTTCATTTTTTTTCAGTTTGCTTTTTTAAAAAGCTAGGAAATTACACACACAAAATATGTTACAAGAACCTTATTCAGGTTGCAAAGTCAAGCACTATGTGTCATTCTGAAGCCTGGAATGTCTGTTGAGTCAGTGTGAAGTGATAGAAAGAGCTACAAGCATATCACCAGGTTCAGTCATCCCTGGGGTCCACAGTCTCTTACTGTCCAATTTTAAAGTTTTCAGCCATTTTCAGCTTTACAAACTGCATCTGTGCAACATCAAGGCATGTATCTGTGCCACCCCAAAAGCCTAGACCACTGTGGGACCAGAGGTTATTCAGCCAATCACCATCCTTACTCTGTAGCTAATTTGCATGCAACCATTTAATTGGTTGTATGAGGGAGACTACAAAAATGGCAGATTACTTGGCCCCACTTCCAAACCACATAACCAGCACACACAATAACCCCAAACACACACAGCCTCTCACCGCAGCACACACTCCTTATTCACCACCTGCACAAATAAACAGAAATCTCCCAGCACAACTCCCTCTAGAAACGAATCAACACAATCAGCATACATAATAATACCAAACACACACAGCCCCTCACCACAATACAGTCCTCTCATTTGCCACCCACACAATCTTCCAGCACAACCAACCACCCCAGACACAAATCAACACTATCACCCAGACAGCAACACAAGCAGCACACACAATAACCCCAAACACGCACAGCACCTCACCTCACTATAAACCCCTCATTTGCCACCCATCAAAATCCATACAACTCTCCCTGCCCAACACAAGCCCCCCCACAACAACACAGCCAGCATACACAATAACTCCAAACACACAGAACCCCTCATGGTAGTGCACACCCCTCATTTGGCACCTGAACAAATCAAAACAAATCTCCCAGCACAACCTTCCTAGACCCAAATCAACACAACCACCCACACAATAACCCCAAACATCACTCTGAAGCCTAGATGCCTGTTTTGTCAGTGTGCAGCAAGAGAAACAGCTATAAGCATGGTTGCAAGCTCTTTTTGTTCAGAATATCATCAGGTTGAATCATCACTGGGTTTCACAGTCTGCTACCATCCCTCTTTTAAGTTCTTAGCCATTTTTGGCTTTTTTACCACGACTTTACATATTACACCTGTGTGATAGTGCAGGCTTTCATCTACTGGTAGATGGATGAAGCTACTATAAGGTGGGTGCATACATAATATCCCTTTCCTTAATATATATATTAATTGATAATTAATGAGAGGGATCTTATGTTCTTGAAATACTATTTTTACCTATTACCTTTTAAACACTGCTCCCCTGACTCCTACACTACAATCACCTTCATATCTGTATGTGATGAGTGGACAATCCCAACTTAAAATTTGGCTCAAATATTGAATTAACGCTTGGCAACACCACAAAAATATTAAACCCATGTCCTAGAATTTGGGGGAAGGAGGGATTACTCCAGGGAAACATCAGAAAATACATGTAGAAAAATGAATGTTAATGATAAAGTTTGTATGCAGTGTAACTGTAGCTATGTTGGTCCCAGGATATTAAAGAGACAAGGTGGGTGAGGTAACATATTTTACTGGACCAACTTCTGTTGGTGAGAGAGACAAGCTTTCGAGCTCTGTGTAAGGTCAAAAACTTGTCTTTCTCTCCAACAGATGTTGGTCCAATAAAAGATATCACCTCACTCACCTAGTCTAACTATAAAGTTTAGCTCTTTTTCATGTTTGGCTCCTCCTCACCCCTCATTTTTTGTTTATTCCCTATTTTCCCTTTCTCTTTCCAGAAGCCTGCTTAGCAAATACGAGGCTTGAAAATATCACCTTGAGTTTTATCAAGTTTTAGCATAAGGTAATTTGTCCAGTTATAAATCTGGGATCCTCACACTGTAAGTCTCAATATTCAAGTCCTAGATTGTGAGGTGCTAAGATAAGATAATAATGGGACCCATATAAGTACCGGAGACTAGATGTATTGGATTCCCCAAATATTCACTAATCCTACGTGGCATCTATGGGACCATATAGTTCCCTAATTCCTGCTCTAAATATGATGTTTCTATAAAAATTCAATACAATAAGCCTTCTTTTGTTAAAATGATTTTTTCATGTGGTTCATCTTTTGCTCTCCTCCTCTCAGGCCATGTGTTCTATTAAGATTGAGTCTGTTGTGAAGGAGAAGAACAGGATGGGAGAGTGCCCAGTATGGGAAGAAAGGGAAAATGCACTTGTATATGTGGATATTAATTCACAGAAAGTTTGCCGCTGGAACTCAGTCACCAACGAAGTGCACAGTGTGTCTGTGGGTAAGGCAGTGCCACGCTAAGTCTTAAAACTTGTTTGCTACTTTCTTTCTGTACCTTTTAGGTTGTTTTCCCCCCTGTGTTATAGTTGATCTATTTCTGCTGATATCATTTGTATGCATTGGCATTGTAGCCACGTACCCAGGTTAGTCGTTTGTCAGTTAGTAGTGTCATGCTGCCTAGTATGGGACACAGCTAAGAATGCCAATCTCAGGTCAGACTGCCATAAAACAGGGCATGTTCCCCAAACTGGTGGTATAGTGTATCATAAGCTTTCACTAAGCCAGTAACAAATGTGTACTTCCAAACTGCTATACTAGTTGTTATGTAGCCACAGACAGTCCCATTCAGGCCCTCTAGCCCCTCATGCACCATCCAGACAAACCAGAGTTCTGTGATAAATGATTATTAAAATCAAGAATCACATCTATTAGATTCTTCTCATTCCAAGGAACCAGACGCACACCCCAGGTCAAAATATACTTCAGCTCTTACCCCCAAAGCACGCTGTAGCCAATCCTTTAGTTCCTAAAAACTAAAAGTTTATTAATTTATAATATAATATAATATATAAAGGAAGAGTGTTATTAAGAGGTTATTATGAATCATATCCATTACAGTTGATTTCAAAGTTTGTAGATCAGGATAATAGCAGTGATGTTAAATCTGCCAGTTTGTAATAAATCTCTCTGTTCCATCTCAAATATTGGGGTCCTCAGTCCATTGTTCAAAGCTCTTCTTTTTTAGAAATCATAATTCAGAGATGTGGAGCAGGAAAGAAGCAAAGGGATGATGTCATACTCTCCCATTGATAGCCCCCACCCCTCCAACCCATGTGTAAAGAAAGTTACTGTCTCAAAGATGGAGTCAGGGATCACATGTTCTATGTGCCCTTGCTGAGTCATGAGGCATCCATTGTCTACATGCTTTCGGAGACATCCTCAAGAGGGGTCCACTGGAAGAGCTGATTCTTTTTAATGGCCCATCAACCATGGCTAGCTGGTCTTGATGTAAATCTGTCCTGTGGGTGTTACCTAGGAACACAACATGTTCAAGATACAAACACACAGCAAAGATCCATAACTTCATACACGATGATAATAAATATAAACAGGATAACTTTGTTCAACAAATCACAACCTTTCCAATGATACCTTACAAGGCATACTTTGCATAAGATTTATTGCAATTGTGCAACAGTGATGCTACATCAGTGGTGATATCTTAGTATACATATGGTCATCTTTATTCCTATACAGAGCCACAAGTAGTTTATAGTATTTCATGCCATCATTTTACTTTCTATTGAAACCAGTGAACTGCACTCCTACAATCAATTGTTTAGTAGGTGGCCCAAGTCAACAAGACACAGAATTATAGTTATCAAGGTGGCGGTTTGAAATGCAAGGATCACTGTGTCTAAGTCCAAAGTCAACAGGAAAGGGCACAGTTTTCCCGGCAGTGGCAGGTGAAATGGATTTTCTTCTTGGCTCTGGGTGCTTGAGTGTTTAGAAATAGTGAGGAGCCTAGGAGAACACTAAGACTACAAGCTATGTTAATGATCTGAATGGAAGGTAATGTTATAGATGTGGTAAGTTCTTCAGAGTGCCTCACTCCTCCTACTCACATTATCTCAGTCTTTCCTGGATTCAGCTTCAACCAGTTTTTCTCCATCCAGTTACTGATCTCAGCCATGTCCTTAGAGAGCTAAGAAATGGCACTGCACATCTAGTGAGAAGGTGATGTCAAGCTGGATATAGAGCCTATGAAATAACATGATCTGACACTCACTGAATTTCTCCCATTCCCCCTCTCTCTCATTTGCAGATGCTCGCGTTGGCTCTGTGGCCCTTCGAAAGTGCGGGGGTTACGTCATTGCCTTGGGAACCAGATTTGCCTTTTTAAACTGGGAAACGGAGTCAGTAACCACTATTGCAGAACTTGAACAGGATAAGCCAAACAACAGGTTCAATGATGGCAAAGTGGATCCAAAGGGGAGGTTTTTTGCTGGTATGTTTCTGACAGGATTTTCACTCTCAATGAAGTAGGACTATTTTTAATGTGTATAGTACTTTTATTCTCTGGGAACCTGATTCTTCAGCTGAGCTTCACTCAGCAATAGGTGAAGTGTGTGAGAATTGGTACTTCTATTACTGCAGAAGCATGGACTCGGAAAGTGGTGTTTGGATGCCTCTGATTGTGAGACAGGTCAGGAGTTGGGACTCACAGTCTAAAGTGAGGCTGGCCTGGACGTAGCAGGGGAAGACAGGTAGCCTGGTCTGTCTGGTAAGTGGCCTATGTTTTTGTTGGCTGGACATGTTTTTTTAATTGTGCCTAGCCAGGCAAAAATACAAGCCATTTACTAGACATGTAAAGAGGCCAGTGAGTGATTTGTATTGGTTGTTGGGTGAAATCTTGGGTCCTTTTCAAGTCAATGGGAGTTTTGCCATTGACTTCAATGGAGCCAGGATTTCTTGCATTGGTTCCCGCCCCGCCTCAGATTTACATTATAGATTCAAATTAAAGGCCTGATTCTACAAACACTTGATACCAAACACAGCAGTTACTACTGGGAGCAGATCCACAGAGTTGTGACAGTAATTTCTATGCTTGGCAGTGGTTCCAGAAACAGGTCCAACTGTGTTATGTCAACTATAGTCTCTCAGTTTATTATTCAATATTTATCAACAATAGTTAGTCTAATTTCAGACTGGAGTTTACTATATTAAGGGTTGATGTGGTGTTAACTTTATTCTTATTTCCTTGTCTTGCAGCAGCCTAAAGTTAGAAAAATGAAAGAGAAATATTATTTTTGTATATATGCTGTTCATATCTGTATGTGATGAGAGGACAATCCCAACTTAAAATTTGGCTCAAATATTGTAAAACAAGCTTTTATAAAATTTAAGACCAATAGAAGGATTTCCACAAATTAAAAACAAAACTTAAATATTCCCCTGGGGCATTAAAAACTCAATTATTGCAGCAACTAGCAAGTGACTGTAAAAAAAAAAAAATCCACAGCAACACCACCACCAAAACCTCAAGCAAACAGTGAAACTGGCTTCACTTTCATTTTTCAAGTGGAGACATGCAAAAAGTAAACAAGTGAAGTAGCTTTAATGATGACATGTAAATTGGATTTATAAAAATCTTTCATTTCTGTTATTCTAAGTCTTAATTAATAACCTAGGTAACAATACGTTTATGGTACAACTCTACCCCGATATAACGCTGTCCTCGGGAGCCAAAAAAATCTTACTGCGTTATAGATGAAACCACATTATATTGAGAAACAGTGAGAAACATGAGGGTGTGTGCCATTTGCCCTCAAGTTTGCTTTAACTACCAGAGGATTGTGGGTAGAACCTCATCTCTTTGCTATATTATTGTGATCTTCTAAGGGCTGTGTCTGAACTTTAAACCACATTAGATTAGTGGACGCTTGTAAGGTGGTAAATGGGGATCACTTCCCCAAGATAGACCTGATCCTTCTTCAACCTTCCCTCAGGCTGAGAGTACCTCTTCTCTTTCTGTTCCTGGTGTAATTTTTTTCCCCTCCCCTTTCCTCCATCTAGCTGTTTTTTCCTAGGTCTTCACCTCAGTCACAGGACCTGATTTTACAATCCCTCCATGCATGAAACATCCACTGAGTTCAGTGGGAGCTTCATATACCCCAAGGAGAACATGAGGAGGTCATTATTGTAGTTACCAGAGTGTAAAGATTCTCCAGGCTGCTGTATTTTCCAACCACTGATCCCATTATCCTTTTAGGTACCATGGCTGAGGAGACAGAACCTGGTGTGCGAGCGAGACGCCAAGGTGCCCTCTACACGCTCTTTCCTGATTATTTCGTAGTGAAGCAGTTAGACCAGGTGGACATCTCTAATGGATTGGATTGGTCACTGGATCACAGAACCTTCTTTCATATTGATAGCCTGGCGTATGCTGTCCATGCCTTTGACTATGATGTGCACACAGGAAAAATCGGTACAGATGCTTTTCTTAAATCAGTTAAATCAATGTAGTTTGATTTCCTTCAGCAAGAGCCGGGTGGGTAATTGTCAGTGAAGCAGATGACAAATTATAAATTTTTCTTTTCACAAATTGTCAATAGAAAAAGAAATTCACAATCTATGACACAAAATTATTTGGTGAACATTTCTTGGATTCTAGTGTGTTAATGAACAGTTCATTGTGAGAATTCAGAATCTGTTTTGATTGGACAGCTAGGTCAAGTTAAGAGCTGATGTTAAGAGTTGCACAACGGAAGCTATTTGCAGTGCACAATCACAACAGATTGTATCTATCCTACAAAACCCATAAACATTGCTACATATTCTTGAGTGCCATCTACTGGCACACTTTCTATTAACTCTCATAAAAGATCATACCATATGTTTCTCTTCCCTGATTACAGAAGCATATTTTTAAAATCAGATTTCCAGGAGGAATGCTCACAACTATAAATTTACAATTCTCCACAAATGTTCTGTAGCATTCATGTAAAATCCATGGCTTGGGCAAATATTCCTTGCTTACTATAGTCATTGCAGAAAGGAGACTGGAGTGTGAGTACAACTGACACAAATTCATTTAAAGACTTGAACAAACATTAATTGAAACTTTTTTTTGGCCCATCTCACATAGCAGCAATTCAACTGAGACTAATTATGCCATTTCAGTTGTGATTCAAATGACTGAATTGGTTCCCTTTGTACACTAGTCTGTGCAGACTTTATGCATATATAAATGAAGTATTTAAAAGTGGAATACAACTAGGTAGATTTTTCTCTGCCTATTTTTATACATTTTTGGTGAGAAGATTTTTTTCATGACACCTATCTTTCCAAAATATGAAAGCACTGTGAGCCTGAATCTCCTTTCACCCTGATTTTATACTGGCAAATCTCCATTATGGCTGCAAATTAGGGTCCTGGTCTTACATTAGAATCCAAACAGGTGTACTGCTGCACCTGGGAAGAGCCCCATTGACTTCACTGGGTCAATGGGACACCATGTGGGCACAGCAATCTGCACAGAACACCACACTGGATTGTGGTTTAAGCATGTAATTATCTGTGTCTAGTTTTGACAATCATGTCCTTGGTGTCCAAAGCCCAAATAAATGATGAGTTTTTAGTTGGTCAACAAGAAGCCAGTATCTCTTTGTATTAAAGTGGCTTCTTGGTCTTTGGGAGAGATTATGTATTACCTACATTTAAATTAAGTAGTTCTGTGATTTGCATATGAAAAAAACACACAGGCAGAGATCAGTGGTGAGTACCTAAAGTAAAGTCATTGTGCCTGTGATAGTCCTAAACTGGCCTAGGGCTCATATGTTGAGCAATATGGATAGAACAAATTCTTCAACAGCAAAGATCTGTACTCCATGCTTCGTAAAAGCACAGGCATCTGAATGCAGTATAGTCTCAGAGAACAGTTCTAATGGCTGTTTATGTATATCCGTCTAACTGTGCCCCATCAGCCATCTCTAGGCACATGTGCAAATCAAATTTTTGTTGTCTACCTTCATCACAAAAATGAGCTGATTTGTTTGTAAGAGCGCTTAGGAGACTGTGGAAGATGTTCAATGAATTTGTTAAATTAGTATATGGTATAGTGTCCGGGCTAACCTATCACACTCAGTGCTGACTTCATAATTCCTTTTACAGCCTGCTGTAAAGTTTTGTACCAATTAGAAAAGGAGGAACAAATGCCTGATGGAATGTGTATTGATGCAGAAGGGAAACTTTGGGTGGCCTGTATTGATGGAGGGAGAGTGATCCGTATAGATCCTGAGACAGGTAAGCCCTCACAAAGGTGAACTGGAATTCTGTATTAAATAATCCAATTTCAGGCTGGGAATTACCTGTGCCCAGGGGTGAAAGTAACTTAAAGGACTTACTCTGGAGTCTTTAGGAGGGGGCGGGGGCCTCAACTGGAAGAGGCGGGGCCTTTAAATCCCCAGGCACTTTAAATCAGGATTTAAAGAGCTCGGGGTTGGGGCTGTGGTAGCAGCAGCTGGGAGATCTGGGCCCTTTAAATTGCCCCCGGAGCTACCAGCTGCAGAGGCGGCTGGGAGCCGCAGAGGTAATTTAAAGGGCCCGGGGCTCCAGCTGCTGCTACCGCAGTGGATCCCTGGGTCCTTTAAATCACCATCAGAGAGGGCCCCAGCCTCTGGTGGAGCTTTCAAGGGCTCGGGGCTCCACTGCAGTAGCGGCAGCTGGGAGCCCCTGACCCTTTAAATCTGCTACCCCAGGGCTCCAGCAGCGGGGCTTGGGCCAGGCCCTTTAAATTGTCCCCGAAGCCCTGCTGCCAGAGCCCTGGGGAGGCGGCGGCGGGGCTCTGGTGGCTATTTTAAGGGTCGGGGCGGTAACGTCTGCCGCAACCCCGGATCTTTTAAATAACCACCGGAGCCCTGCCACCACTACCCCAGGGCTCTGGGGACAATTTAAAGGGCCCGGGGCAGTAGCTGCGGCAGGCGCCCCAGGCCCTTTAAATCGCTGCCCGAGCCCCGCCGCTTCCCCAGGGCTCTGGCGGCAGGGCTCTGGTGGCAGTTTAAAGGGCCCGGGGCTCCAGCCACTGCTGGAAGCCCCGGGCCCTTTAAATTGCTGCCAGGAGAAGACGATCCGCCTCGGTACGGCGCATCGGCTCTTGCTGGTACGTCGTACCGGGGCATACCGGCTTACTTTCACCTCTGCCTGTGCCACATGCATTGCTTGAGGCAGGCTCCCTCTGTTCTATTGGGGTTGGCTTATTTTGTATTAAGTGTTCTGTTTGTGGCCTACTCTGATAACAGATCGCTTTCCCGGGGGAGTAGGCACAAGAAAATGGCAACAACCATAAACTCATAATCAACCTGTCAACATCCACAAATCATTATCCTCCTTCGAATCCCTCCTTAAAATTCTCCTTTGCCATAATGTCTACAAAAAACACTTGGCAACAGTTAGACTGCTGATGTGCTGAGTCCATTGCTGATCATGCTGACCAACAGCATCTCATTGTTTCCTCGTACTCCCCGCTCTGTTTGTCTCCATCTGCAGGGCCAGCTCCAGGCACCAGGCAAGGAAGCAGGTTCTTGGGGCAGCCAATGGAAAGGGGCGGCACGTCCAGGTCTTCTGCAGCAATTCGGTGGCGGGTCCCTCAGTCCCTCTCGAAGTGAAGGACCTACCACCAAATTGCTGCCGAAAAATGAAGCGGCACAGCAGAACTGCTGCCGAAGTGCCGCCGATCGCGGCTTTATCATTTTTTTTTTGCTTTGCCACTTGGGGTGGCAAAAAAGCTGGAGCCGGCCCTGTCTATCTCTTGTCTTATGCAGTTCTGGTCACCTCATCTCAGAAAAGATATATTTGAATTAGAAGAGGTACAGAGAAGGGCAAAAAAATTTATTAGGGGTCTGGAACAGCTTCCATAGGAGGAGACATTAAAAAGACTGGGACTGTTCAGCTTGGAAAAAAGAAGACTGAGGGGGATAGGAGTGAGGTCTATAAAATCATTAGTGGAAAAAGTGAATAAGGAAGTGTTATTTATCCCTTCATATGGCACAAGAACAGGAGTTACCCAATGAAATTAAAAGGCATCAGGTTTAAAACAAACAAATGGAAGTATTTCTTCACACAACGCACATCAACCTGTGGAACTCATTGCCAGGGGATGTTGTGAAGGCCAAAAGTATAACTGGGTTCAAAAAGAATTAGATAAGTTCATGGAGGACAGGCCTATCAGTGGCTATTAATCCAGATGGTCAGGGATGCAACCCCGTGCTAAGGGGGCCCCTAAACCTAACTGCCAGAAGATGGGATGACAGGCCCTGGTCTGTTCATTCCGTCTGAAGCATCTGGCACTGGCCACTGTCAGAAGACAGGATAGTGGGCCAGATGGACAATTAATCTGAACCAGTGTGGCCATTCTTAAGTTCTTATATTGATGTAAGCTTTTTGGGGGAGGGACTGTTCTGTGTTTGTACAGCACCTAGTACAATGGGGTCCTGGTCCAGGACTGGGGCTTCTAGATGCTAGGATAATACAAATAATGAATAGTAAGAATGAATAATAACAAGTAAAATGTGGAATCCTTCCAGCCCAAGTTCGGTTGTGCCATGGATACAATGCTGTATTTTCAGTTTGCAAACAATGAATGTTGGGTGTGATTGTAGAAGAAGATGGGAAACTGGATAAAGGCCATGATTTAGCAAAGCTCTCACGTATGTGCTTCAAGTTGAGTATGTACTTAAGTGCCTTGTTGAATTGGACCAAAGCAATTGGAGTTTGTAAAATTTTGCTTTAAATGAGAAATTTTGGAAATTGAACCTTAATTATCTGTGAATGGCACAATGGTTTTGTGGTGGCTTCCAAAGGCCATGAGAAAATACTGAAATCATGAAGCAGGTTGAAAAGGTAAAAATGAAGCTTGGCTCCATGAAAGACAAGTTTAGAATTGAGAAGCTGAGGTTGGTGGGATATTCTGAAGAGTTTGGAATGTTGGTGTTGCTGTACCCAAGGGATTAGAAGAGATCATCTGCATGAACTGAGGTTTGGGATGAATATTTCCTTTCCGTCACGCACAATTACTTTTTGTTACTCTGGCACAATCCACCACTCTCCTGTCTTCTCACATTCCAAGTCCCTCCTAAAAACTCACAGGAAGGGAATAAAATCAAACCTTAAATAAAAAAAGTCTAAGTTACACATTTTCCAGGCCTGAACAATCCTGTCTTCCTTCTGCTTATTAGATGGTAAACTGTTGAAGGTACTAGGGGGACTGTAGCCATCTTGGAAATCACTGGACTTTAGGAATCTAAATATCTTTGTGGATCTGGGCCGTTGTGCATTGTTAAGAGCTAAGATCATTGCCAGCGCTTAATAAATAATAGTACACCTCTACCCCAATATAACGCGGTCCTCCGGAGCCAGGGCCGGCTCCAGACCCCAGCGCGCCAAGCGTGCGCGTGGGGCGGCATTTTGCCAGGAGGGCGGCAGGCGGGTCCGGCGGACCTTCCGCAGTCATGCCTGCTGGAGGTCCACCGGAGCCGCGGGTCCAGCGGAGCTCCTGCAGGCATGACTGCGGACGGTTCGCTGGTCCCGTGGCTCGGGTGGACCTCCCGCACGCATGCCTGCGGATGCTCCACTAGAGCCGCGGGACCAGTGAACCCTCCGCAGCTGCAGGAGGTCCACTGGAGCCGTGGGACCAGCGGACCCTCCGCAGTCATGCCTGCGGGAGCTCCGCTGGACCCACGGCTCCGGTGCACCTCCCGCAGGCATGACTGCTTGGGGTGGCCAAATTCCTAGAGCCACCCATGTCCGGAGCCAAAAAATCTTACCGTGCTATAGGTGAGACCACATTATATCGAACTTGCTTTGGCCACCCTGCTCCTTGTCCCCTGACTGTCCCCTCCAAAGACCCCCCATCTCTAATCACCCCCAGGACCCCACCCAACCTCCCTGCTCCCTGTCCCCTGACTTCCCCGATCCCTATCCACACTCCCTGCCCCCTGACAGGCACTCACCGGCAGCGGCAGGAAGCGGAGCAGCCCGGCCACAGCACGCTCCACTCTGCCAGCTCCCAGCCGCAGCGCTCCGCTTCCTGCTGCCGGTGAGCACAGGGGGGCGTCCTTTCCCCAACCTCCCCACACTCACCGGTGGTGGGAAGCAGAGCACCCCAGCTGGGAGCTGGCATGCTGGAGCGCTGATTTACCGTGTTGTATGTGAACCCGTGTTATATCAGGGTAGAGGTACTATCGCTGCTAATTGGATACTGAGTTAAACATCTTGGATCAAGCCCTCAGCTGGTGTAAATTGGCACAGCTCCATTGACTTCTGGGAGCTATATTGATTTACACCAGCTGAGAATTCTGATTCCATATGTGTTTGATTACTTGCCAGTATAACTCTGTTTATCTATGAGCATGTCTACACAGGGATAAAAACCCCACAGTGGTCCAGGGCAGCTGACTTGCCTTTGTGGGGCTTGGGCTGAAAAACTGCTGTTTAGACATCCAGGCTTGGCCTGCAGCCCAAGCTCTGGGACCTTACAAGGGTGGAGGGTCCCATGGCTCAGGTTCCAGTCTACACAGCAATTTTTAGCTCTGGAGCCCAAATCAGCTGACCTGGGGCAGCCACGGCCATGCTGCGAGCTTTTTATCCCTGTGTAGACGTATCCTTGGTCACTTAGAATATCAGGCTTGGAAGGGACCTCCTGAGGTCATCTAGTCCAACCCCCTGCTCAAAGCAGGACCAATCCCCAACTATTTTTTTTTGCCCCAGATCCCTAAATGGCCCCCTGAAGGATTGAACTCACAACCCTGGGTTTAGCAGGCTAGCGTTCAAACCACTGAGCTACCCCTCCCCCCATAAGGTCACCTTTCCCTGATGGGGAATCAAACCCAGGCTGTGGCACTGAGAGTGCCAAATCCTAACCCGTAGATCACCAGGGATTTAGTGATGTAATCCAGAGTTAAGAGAAACAAAACCATTGGGTCAAAGTCAGAAATGATGCAGATGGTTAAATTTCAGTAAGATGGCATAATGTATGTGCCAACGGGGCAGACTGGTGGGATTGCTGCAGGAAAGGCAACCAGCAGGAGACTGTAAGAAGGTGTGAGGAAAAAGCAGACTCACTTCCTTTATTTTCTGTTTGTTGCTTCTCCTGCTGCAAACCCCACCCTCCAAGCCCCTTGGCAAATAAGTTACACTCACTCACTTGCTCATGCTGATTTACTGATGTGTAACATCCACTTCCCATTTATTCCCCCTCTGAATTTGACCCAATTGTTGGGTGCTCTACGGTACAGACCATTATGTTTGCTTTTTAAACTTGCAATTGATTTAAGAGTCTCTTCAGTGCTGAAACACCTTCATGACATGCTGTTTCAAGACTAGTGCTTCAGTCAACACGTGGCCTGTCTGTTTCTGATCTCACTGCCTCACACACTCTAGCATTGCCTGCATGTGAAAAAGGAAATGGAGCAGCGTGGAGACAGAGGACAGAAGCTTTGCTAAAAGTAAAATGTAAGAGATGATGCCGTCGAATCAATTCAGCACATTTCCCCATGGACAGTCCTTACGGAAACTGCTTCTTTCTGATGGGGAAACACTATATTCATATTGTAAAAGGCTCAGTCTGACAATCACAGTACTGGCTGTCTAGTTGGTTAACAGAAAATTACATTTTCCCCAGAAAGTTTAAAGTAAGTAAATATATTTTCCTCTAGGGAAAAGAATCCAGACTGTGAAGCTGCCTGCTTCAAGGATCACCTCCTGCTGCTTTGGTGGAAAAGATTATTCAGAAATGTACGTGACTTCTGCCTATGATGGGCTAGACAAGGCAGCGTTGGCAAAGGAACCTCGGGCAGGGGAGATTTTCAAGGTGATTGGCTTTTGTTTCTTTCAGTTAAAAGATTTAAACATTCTAGGTTGGTTAGTGCTGGTTCAAACCTGGCACCTCTGCCCTCAGATTTAAACACACAGCTGTGATCCTTATGATTCTGGACTTTTATGTCCTTTATAGTTGTTTGTTCAACCTTTTGGCCCTTATTTCTTATTATATGTTGTATCAGTTTTGCAAACATCACCCTTTTTGTCTATTGTACTGTCATCAATTATATTAGGTCTCTCATTTTGAATTGTCCCAGGGTAGCTACATATTTATAAGACAATTAAAACTTTTTTATTAAAACCCAATGACAGCAGGGCAAAAACTTATTAAGAAATGTTTGTTTAGTCCCTTACAAGTGAGTGACATGTTTCAGATAATTAATTATTATATTTCTAGCTATAGCTAGTGAATTCAAAACTACTCTCTCTTTGTTGGTCATTTTGTTTCACCTTCAGATGTATTGAAAAAATATTTGCTGGGAGAATAGAACACAATTCACAGATTGCAGTCAGAGTCAACCCTTAGACCTTGCCAATGCTTGCAGTGGCATGTAGGTTACATGTAGCTACATGCCACAGTAAAAGGTAGGCTGCATCCAAATTCACTAAGATGTGTAGCTACACGTGGCAGTGAAAGGCTCTGAAAGGCAGCAGGGAAAGCCTTCTCCTGCTAGGGCCAGCCTAAGGGAAAATGGCACCCTGGGCGAACTTGTATTTTGGTACCCCGGCCCCCGCTGCCTCCCCATCCATTCCTCCATTGCCCCTGGCCCGCGCTGCCTCCCCAGGCTCCTGAGCCATCCCCTCTGGCCCCTGCTTCCTCCCTGTGCTCCCCATCCATCCCCTCTATCCCCGATGCCTCCCTGGGCTCCCCACGATGCACCCCCATTACCCTTGGCTCCTGCTGCTTCCCTGGGCTCCTCCTTATCGTCCCTAGGCCCCTCTGCCTCCCCCACCATTGCCCAGAGTTCCCTTCCATGGCCTCGCACCCCAGACTCTTCTCCTGCCCTGTTCCGTGCCTCTTGATCACAGTGTCTTCCCTCCTCCCTCCGCCCCCCCAAAAATCACAGCACCCTGGACAGTCACCAATGTCACCCACCCCTAAGGCCAGCCCTGTCTTACACTGCCAGAGCCCTTCACTGTGGACAGGAAAGTCTTTGGCAGTGGGACACTACACTGCTAACAATAGCAGTGTAGATGGGGAGGCACAGCTTGGGTGTGCAGAGAGCTGTGTACAATATGTACCCTACTATTCAGGCGGGTCTGTACTGTGCTCACCTAAGCAGTGCCTCCCCATCTACACTGCTATGTATACCCATGCTAGGTGGAGACGCAGTATCTGTACTCTATGCACCACCACAAATGAGAACGACAATAGCATGAAATGAAAGGGTAGTTACTGTGCTATAGTGGGTCAAATAAAAGTATATAATCAGTCTAGAGACACTTCGGAAGGATAGTCCAGTGGTTAGGACATGAATCTGGGATACCAGAAACCCAGATTCAATTCCCTGCCCTACCACAACCTTCCTGTGTGATTTGGAACAAGTCACTTAGCCCCTCTGTGCCTCAGTTCTCCAACTGTAAAACTGAGATGGTACTTTTCTACCTCATAGGGGTGTTGTGAGAATAAATACAGTAAAAAGAGTGCCAGGCACTCAGACCCTATGGTAATAGGGGCCATACGAACCCTAAGACAGATAGTTTGTAGAACAGGAGAATTACTGAGTTGTGTTCTATGATCTGGAATCAACCTTAGGGTTTTGTACTGCTGCCAATCACTGTGATCAATATTAGCAATTGTAAAGTCCCTCCTGAACTTAATGCAGTCAGGTGGTTCTTCTCCCTTTTCAGCTTATAGTGAGCTCTACTTGGGAGTAGAGTTTAATAAATTATAATGTGTGTTCTGATTGCATGAGATATGAATGCTTCCAAAGCAATCAGTTAGAGATTGACCTTTTTTCTTTTTTCTTTTTAAACAGATAACGGGCCTGGGTGTGAAAGGAATCCCACAATATTCATATGCTGCTTAAATATTAACACTTTATAGCAAACAAAATAAATGCATGGTCCGTGCAGGAGCAGTTTTGAACAGGAACCGTTCATTGAATTGCAAAACTATCTATCTGAAGAGTCTTCTGTGCACCTTTTGGAGCTTAGAACTAATTTTTAATTCTCCATGTTTGTCTCTACAGCATGGTACCAGAGTGGAACTTTAGCAGAAGCAGATAAATGAGGTAACATTAGAAATTAAAACAGATTTTCAGAATGCGTAGGCTTGTAAAATTTCTTATGCTCTTGCATAAGCCTTCTTTATTATTTAGTCCAGCATTCCTAGTTTAAAACAAAAATTCTTATGGCCAGTTCTGCCCTGGCCTACTTATGTAGTTCTGAACGCAGAATTTGATTTATGTTTTCATGTTACAATGATGTAACTGTAATGAGATATGCTCTGATTTACTTTACTTTTTCATATGTGCTAACTTGAACCTGACAGTTCTTCTGCTTTTGGATTTCCCATAAGGGTCTATTTTTGGCAGTCATACTTCTCCATTTTTAGTTATTTGTTTTGCTCTACTGAACCTTTTGTCCTTTCACTGTCTTTATTTCTGTCTTGTCTTTTTAGTTGAGGCCAAATTCTGTGCAGTTGAAAATAAACTGTGATCATATTACAAAGTGTGTTTTGAAAAAGTTCTTTTGAAACAAAAATGATCCTGGGAATGCTGTATGAATGTGAACACACACAGTCCGCGTACACGCAGGCCTTGAGATACAGGCTTACCCTATTATATTGCTGGCTGATGCTCTATACAATCTCTCTGGTATAGAGAGAGGGAAGAAGGTTAGAATCATTGAATATCAGGGTTTGAAGGGACCTCAGGAGGTCATCTAGTCCAACCCCCTGCTCAAAGCAGGACCAATCCCCAACTAAATCATCCCAGCCAGGGCTTTGTCAAGCCAGGCCTTATAAATCTCTAAGGAAGGAGATTCCACCACCTCACTAGGTAACCCATTCCAGTGCTTCACCACCCTCCTAGTGAAAAAGTTTTTCCTAATATCCAATGTAAACTTCCCCCACTACAACTTGAGACCATTGCTCCTTGTTCTGCCATCTGCTACCACTGAGAAAAGCCTAGCTCCATCCTCTTTGGAACCCCCTTTCAGGTAGTTGAAAGCAGCTATCAAATCATTCCTCATTCTTCTTTTCTGCAGACTAAATAATCCCAGTTCCCTCAGCCTCTCCTCATAAGTCATGTGCTCCAGCCCCCTAGTCATTTTTGTTGTCCTCTGCTGGACTCTTTCCAATTTTTCCACATCCATGGATGGAGACACACACACACACTCACTCACTCTCTTCATTGCTTTTGCTATACTTTCTTTCCCTCCCTTCACTCCTGTTGCAGATGTGGCACCTCTTTTCCTCCATTGCTTAGTGTCTATTCCTTCATCCCAACATTCCATGTTCTTTCTTTCTTTCTCTTGTGCCTTGTTATCTTCCTCCTGCCTTCTCTCTCTCTCCATTCCACTAATTTTGCTCTTTTACAATTCCTCTGTCTCTCTTTAAAGGATCCTCATCACATTGTATATTGAGTTTGAAGTTCTTGTCCTTGTTTACAAGGCTCTATATCTCTGCCCAGGTCTCTCACTGCACTACCCCAGCCTCTTCACTCTTTTAAAGTTGTCTGATTTCTCCCTGTTTCTCCCACACAAACATCACTGTGCCTTATTCCATGCCACCACCTACGCCTGGAATGCTCTCCCAGAATCTGACCTCATTAAAATCCCTCCTAAAATCTTGCCCCTGCCACAAGGCATAAGGAAAAAGGAGGAGAGAAGAATAATTGTCTGTACGAAGTCTGCTTCAGGTACCTGAGTCATGGCATAATCTTATTTATTTAATGCTGTCCAACTGGCTCCTAGCCCACTGTTGTTTGTTCTCACCCTCAACTGTTATGTTATGTCTTAATTGTAGGTTGTAAGATCCTTGAGACAAGAACCTTGTTTAATTAAATGTCACTGTGAGGAACCTATTATGTAAGTGGGCACCATACAAAGAATAAATAACAATTCCCCCAGTCCGTCCCTCAGACTGCTACTCATCACAGAAAGGACGGTTGGGGACTTGGAAACTCAGCACCAGGAGTCTTGGGAGTGGGGCTGGGAACAGAGAGGGGTCTCTTCCATATTGGAAATCCATATCAATAAAATGTGGGTCAGATTTTTTTTTCTCTTCTTCCCGTGGATGAGAGGGACTTCTGGATTCTTCACTCTATCCCCAGTGATGGCTGTCAAGGACCAGAGGTGACGGACTGAGCAGTGGATTTCTCTTTCCATGCAGGCAAAGGCTCAGCCCTCAGCCTCCCTGGAGTGAGCAGGGCATGTGTGCAGGAGCAGCATGCCTTTTCTTTCCTGCATGTGCTTCCATTGCCAGGATTGCAAAGGGAGGGAATGGGGAAGTAATGCACATTCAGTCAGACTGTCAGGAAGTGTGAGGGAGTCAGGGCCCTGCACCCCGCCACTTCCTGCAATTCACCGTGGCTCTCAGCCAGCCAGTAAAACAGAAGGTTTATTAGACGACAGGAACACAGTCCAAAACAGAGCTTGTAGGTACAGACAACAGGACCCCTCAGTCAGGTCCATCTTGGGGGGCAGGGAGCTTAGACACCAGCCCTGGGGCTCCCTCTGTTTCCCCAGGCAGCTCCAAACTGAAACCCGCTCCAGCAGTCTCACTCAGCCTCTCCCCGGCTCCTCCTCCAGCCTTTGTCCAGTTTTCTGGGCAAAGGTGTCACCTGGCCCCAATCTCTCTCCTGGGCTCAGGTTACATGCTCAGGTATCGTCCCTCAAGTGAAGTCACACCCTGATATCCCCATCACCAATGCAGACAGTCCCCGTAAAACTCACGCAACATTCGCAGGTCAATCCACCCCACTCCCTAGAAAATCAATCCGCTCATCAGCCTGGCTGCCTGGTGTCCCAACCTGGGCTTGGGTGAATTACAAACACTTGATTGTGCTATTGTATCACTTTTCCATTCCCAAATGTGCATCAAAATGTCACGATATAATAATTCATTATACATAGCACAGATATTGAAGTGATGTTTTGCTATGAAGTTGACTGACCTTGTTTGTCATGAGCTATTTCAAGGCCCTCTCACGCACATCAAAGCACCATGGTACAAAAATCTGTACTCACTCATTAATACAAAGCCACCACGGGATGACACCATTTTTTGTTCTCAGCAGGTCTTACTCGTTGTGAAAGAATGTTGATTGTTTTCTCTGGCACTGCTATAGTGTAGCATTAGCCGAGGGCTCCCAGGATTCCATAAATTGTGAATTGCACCCCAGGAGTATCAGGCTGGTGAAATGCACCCAGGAAAATTCTGGCAGCTGGAATACTGTAACACAAATGATAGCAACCCAGGGGATTCTCTTGGCCCTTCCTGACATCAGATGGCTTTTTATATGTTCCATCCAAGAGAAGAACCTATCCCTCTCTCCCACAGTTACACCACAGTCAACTCTCCTAGATGCAGGATCTAGCCATGGTACAGGAAATACAATGCCAAAAAAAAAAAAAAAGACAAGTTAAGTAAAGACCAGCTGTGCCTATTAGTCATAATTTTTTATATGTACTAATAATTTTGGACCAGATTGTGCCCACTGGGCTCTGGCCCACAGTAGGGGGCAGTGTAGAGCTGTGTGGTCTCAGGAGACGCGCCAGCTGCTATTTGAAGAGGTATCTGGCACACAAGGAAAACTTGCCACTATACCACGCCTTAAGGGCAGCAGCAAGCGCTTGCCTCTACTACTAATTGGTCTGTTCGCTGGTACAGGGGCTGTTGGGACACAGACCATCATTCTGCCCCAGGATATAGCTGTTTGCACCCTCCCCAGTTTGTGTATGTATGCAAGGGCCACCATATTTCAAAATACTTTATGTAATCGCAGTTGAGAAATAACATCTTCAGCCCCTTCATAACGTTTGGTCAGCAAGGTGGTCGGTGTTCTGTCCAGCAATAATTCCAATGTTAAGTAATCTGCTGCGAATACTAATGAAGCTAAAGTGTTACATGCCTTGTGGCATAGGACATATGCAAAGATGCAATAAAGCGCATTGAAAATTATGCAAGGATTCCTGCTTACCTAGTTTGAAAAAGAATGCTAGGGCAGGGCATTCAGACGCCAGTCAGTGTCCGGCATCCTCAATTTAAAACAAAAATTGGTGTGATGTTTAGTAAAATGGTCATAATAGGATTGAGTTAGTTACACAGAGTATTATGGGCTGGAGCCATGCCCCACCCCTCACTTCCTGTTTTGTAACATAGAGTCTCCTCCCCAACTCTGTTGTGATCCAGTTGAATTAAGCACTGAGGGTGAGCTCCACAAAAGTACTTAGGCTCCCCAGCGATCCAGAAAACGCCTGCTGAACCTTGTAACTCATTTGGCACCCATGTTCTCAGTGTAAAAGTTCCCTCAGCACTTATGTTTCTGCCTCTGGGCATGCATAGTTCCACCTCATTCTAGGGCCAGTGTCCTGCTGTTTTTCTCCTGCCTAAGTCTAAGCACAATTAATGAATCAGGGAAAGACAGGCATTTGTCCACCTAAGTTGTGTGTGGGACCCGATCTAGCAGGCAGACCGGGTCCTATTCAAAATCTGGCCCATTTTGTAAATTTAATCACAGAATCATAGAAGAATAGGGTTGGAAGAGACCACAGGAGGTCATCTAGTCCAACCCCCTGCTCAAAGCAGGACCAACCCCAACTATATCATCCCAACCAGGGTTTTGTCAAGCCGGGCCTTAAAAACCTCTAAGGATGGAGATTTCACCACCTCACTAGGTAACCCATTCCAGTGCTTCACCATCTGCCTAGTGAAATAGTTTTTTCTAATATCCAACCTAGACCTCCTCCACTGCAACTTGAGAGCATTGATCCTTGTTCTGTCATCTGCCACCACTGAGAACAGCCGAGCTCCATCCTCTTTGGAACCCCCCTTCAGGTAGTTGAAGGCTGCTATCAAATTCCCCCTCACTCTTCTCTTCTGCAGACTAAATAAACCAGTTCCCTCAGCCTCTCCTCATAAGTCATGTGCTCCAGCCCCCTAGTCATTTTTGTTGCCCTCCACTGGACTCTCTCCAATTTGTTCACATCCTTTCTGTAGTGGGGAGCCCAAAATTAGACACAACACTCCAGATGTGGCCTCACCAGTGCTGAATAGAGGGGAATAATCACTTCCCTCGATCTGCTGGCAATGCTCCTACTAATGCAGCCCAATATGCGTTAGCCTTCTTGGCAACAAGGGCACACTGCTGACTCGTATCCAGCTTTTGATCCACTGTAATCCCTAGGTCTTTTTCTGCAGAACTGCTGCTTAGCCAGTCGGTCCCCAGCCTATAGCGGTGCATGGGATTCTTCCATTCTAAGTACAGGACTCTGCACTTGTCCTTGTTGAACCTCATCAGATTTCTTCTGGCCCAATCCTCCAATTTGTCTAGGTCACTCTGGACCCTATCTCTACCCTCCAGCGTATCTACCTCTCCCCACAGCTTAGTGTCATCTACAAATTTGCTGAGGGTGCAATTCATCCCATCATCCAGATCATTAATGAAGATGTTGAACAAAATCAGCCCCAGGACCAACCCCTGGGGCACTCCGCTTGATACTGGCTGCCAACTAGACTTTGCGCCGTTGATCACTACCCATTGAACCTGACGATCTAGCCAACTTTCTATCCACCTTACCGTCCGTTCATCCAATCCATACTTCTTTAACTTGCTGGCAAGAATACTGTGGGAGACCATATCAATCCTGTCATTAGCGCACTCACCTGGGGTGTGTGAGACCCAGGTTCATTTCCCCCTCTCTGCTTGACATGGAATTAAGTGCTCTCACCTGTGAGCTATGGGATATTCTGATGTGGGACTCCCTCAGTCTGTCCTGTTGAAGCCCTTCTCCTGTGGATAAATACTTAAATAGTATTAGGCCAAAAACAGCGGGAGAGTGTAGGCATGACTCTGTAGCCTGGTGATTATAGCTCCCACCTGGGAAGTAGGAGACCCAGGAGACTGCCCCCCTGCTCCTATCACTCTTTCATTAGTTATCCATAGTGGAACAGCTTCAACAGGACAGACTGAGGGAGCCCCACATCAGAATAGCCCATTGTGCAGTGGTTAGAGTACTCTCCTGAGACATGGGAGACCCCTGTTCAAATCCTTTACCCCATCCCCCCATGGCAGAGCGGTGGAATTGAACTCAGGTCAGCGCTCTGACCGCTAAGCTAAAAGTTATAAGATGGGCACTAGCAATCACTACCACTGGCCATCTTGTATGGAATGAGACAGGGGCCTAATTCATTCCCGTAAGAAACTACTTAGGTGCCTAAGCCTCCTGACTCTAGGTCAGGGGTTCACATTCATGGATCGCTAAGCAAGGGTAGCAGCCCGGTCATGACCCTGCAGCCTGGATTTAGGTGCCTATCTCTGTGAGAGGGGTGAGTCTTAGGACACACGCCTTGTGTCAGCATATCCCATTGGTTAGTTTCGGCAACTCCCTGTCTAGTGTGCTGGCTTTTGTGGATCACAGTCTAATGTGCCTGTCTCTCTCCCTGCATCATATAGGAGCCATGGGACCTAACTTAGGCCTTGTGGATTGCAGTGTTGTTCCTGTGATTTTTTTTTTTTTTAGGTGCCGCAACACTCAACACTGCAATGCCTAAGTCGTTTTGTGAATCCAGGCCTAAGTTCCCAGCTTTCATCCTGTGAGTAAAGTGTAATTTTTGTTGAACTGAGTGGACTCTTGCAAAATGAAGTGAGTTAAGGCACTGTACATAGTAATCAATAATCAGTGAAATACAACATTTCCTGAGCAAGAAAAGTAGATAAAGGCTAATTTATTTAAGGGTTTCGTATGCACAAGGGAAATGAGTTGATCTGAAATTACCAAATTATCAAAAGCACCATGGTACAAAAAATCTATACTCACTCATTAATACAAAGCATCACTGGATGTTCTGCTGAACATGGCCTAAGGAGAATCTTTCATTCCAGCTGAAGCTTTCAGTCTAAGTATCTTTTTGAAGCTACCTCCCTATTCCAGTTACTGAACGTATAGCACCTCACGCTTGCTCAGAACTGGCTCATCTTTCTTTTCCGCAAAGTATTGTTACTCATAATGGAGAGAGGTCTTTTAACAAGTTTCCTTTGTTATTGTTTTTTTTGTGGGAAAGGAACACCCTGCTCAGTTATGCTTCTTATTTCTTTCAAGACAGTCTAAAACCTTTTATTGTCATTACTGAAAGACTTGTTTATATATGTCCTTATTAAAACCAGTTCACTCTAGTCTCAAGGTCACACCAAATTCAGATAATACAGCTTAAAGTCATAGTTAACTCTCATTTTGTCACTAGAGTTATTCATATGTCTCTCTACTGTCACAGGCCTGGAAATAGTAAAATTTTGGACTCTTTTTAGGAACATACATAGAAATTGACAGACTGGATCAGACCTATGGTCCAGCTAGTTCAGTCATTATTTTGATTTATACGGTATTACCATAGTACTCAAGAGCCCTAGTCAGAGGAAGGTAGTCAGAAATTGGCTTAAGCTGTGAAGCATAAGGTGTAATATTGCTTCCAAAATTTTTTAGCATTATTATAACTCTGGATTTCTTTTTGATGTAACAGAAGTTTTCTTTCTTTCAAAAAAAATCTTTTCATTTTAGAGGGGAAAACAGTTTTATACATCAGATGAACTATAGAAAAGAAAACAATAATACTTACAGGTACATTAGTTATAGATTCAGAGCTTTTTAGGGCCAGATGGGATCATTAGATTATTTAGTCTGATCTACTGTATCATACGGGCCAGAGAATTTCACCCAGCTACCCTCCTCTATTGAGCCGAATTGTTTGTTTGACTAAAGCGTATCTTCCAGAAAGGCATCCAGACTTGAGCTGAAGACATCAAGAGATGGAGAATTCACCACTTCCCTGGATAGTTTGTTCTAATAGTTAATCACCCTGTTAAAAATGTGTCTCCTATTTCTGATTTGAATGTGTCTGGCTTTGACAGTTGGAATACTGTATTAAAAAATGATAGCAACACTGGCGGTTCTCTTGACTCTTCCTGACATCAGATGGCTTTCTGTAAGCACCATCCAAGAGAAGAATCTATTCTGCTCTTATGTCACTGGCAAACAAGTCCTTCTAGCTGTATGACACTGTAACTCAGCATTCAAATCCACCTGGTTAACTTTATTGATTTCAGTTTCTTTTCTTACTGATTAATAGTTATCACTGCTATTGCTCAAGTATCAGAGGGGTAGCCGTGTTAGTCTGGATCTGTAAAAGCAGCAAAGAATCCTGTGGCACCTTATAGACTAACAGACGTTTTGCAGCATGAGCTTTTGTGGGTGAATACCCACTTCGTCGGATGCAAGAACTCTTGCATCCGACGAAGTGGGTATTCACCCACGAAAGCTCATGCTGCAAAAAACGTCTGTTAGTCTATAAGGTGCCACAGGATTCTTTGCTACGGCTATTGCTGACATTCAAAATACGATTTGCACATAGAAGCTTCACCCAACATCGGGGCCCCAGTGTGCAAGGCACTGTACAAACACATAATAAGAGAGAGTCTCTGCCCCAAAGAGCTAAGTAGGGAAGATAGATAATGGGTGGGAGAAGGGAAGTATCATTATTCCCATTTTACCCATAGAGAACAGAGGCACATAGGGATTAAGTGACCTGCGTAAAACCACACAGAAAATGTGTGGGAGACCTGGGAGGTGACTCCAGATCTGCTGAGTCCCATTCCAGTGTCTTAACCACAGGACCATCTTTCCTCTTAAAATGTCACGTGGTTATTTAAACTTTCTTCTACGACACTACCTCCAGAACTGATATTCTTCAAGATTTCAGTTAACGTCTATTGGGTTTTGGTAGCACATGTGGATGGCATTTAAAGAGTTAGATCAAAATGGAGAGGGTGACATAAATGGTGATGTAAATTACACGTCAGTAAATGGATATAGGTAGGAGTAACATATATATTAAGGATACACAAAGGGTGATGCTGCGGAAAAAGCAACTTTCAGGACCCTGTAGAAACCCTCTCTCCTCCTTAGTTTGCTTTTCCTGCTCCACCACGCACCTTCCTGGCGCAATGTGTAATTAGACCAGATTCCATGTGCTTACACAATAGTGAGCTGGAGTAACTAACACGCCCATTTGTGTTCCCACCTCTTAGTAAAGCTCTATATTGTTATTATTTATACAGCATCACAGGGGTATATACTATACAAATACAACTGACAGGTTCCTGCCCACAGGAGTGCAGAATCCAAACGACACTCAAACTTGTTTATTTGGGAAGCAGGTCATCACCAAAGAACCATTACCTTCTACAGCCTGTCACTAGAGGTCTGTCAACAGGATAGCAGGTAAAAAACTTTGATTTACTTTAACAAATGCATTTATTTGTAATTTCAAGGCTACACATGTGTTCTTGTTATTGATTTATAGGGACACTTTTAGCTTAAATAACATTTCTAAAAAATTCTTTACCTATATTACTAATAATAACTTAGATTATTAAAAATGGTTGGGTGTTTTATATCTACTATGAGTTTTTTGTTTACTTTGACATTTATCTCTGGAAAATAAAAACAGAGAAGTCCCTTTCATTTGCTGGACCAAATACAGTTACAAAATGCTGCAGAAGTTGGGTTGCAAAGACTGCAGGGAATTTTTTTTAAACCAATCTTTCCATAACAGTTAGAAACAAACCTGATCTTCTTAAATTAGACCGGACAGTCACCTTTATGATCTTAAAGGTATGTTTATATTTATTTTCAAAAGGTGTTTCAGTTCACCATTTAAAGAGGTTATCATCCACAAGCTCAGCAAGAGTGGATGGCTGCCATGTCTTAAAACAATTTTCACTGATTATGGCTATGAGAAGTTGTGTCTAATAGTATGGATGGATAAGAGGAGCTTTTTTTATTTTTTAAAAAAACTGTCTGAGTTTGGTGCTTTTGAAAGTAGAAGATGGGTCAGAGTTGAGGGCTGGCTAGAACCACAATCTGGGCTGCTCTTGTCCCGTTGAAGCCAATGGACTGATTGTGGGTAGATGCTGCATAATCAACTGATCTTCTCTCCGCATCTCTATGAAAACTATGCTGACCAGTGATCTCTCTGATATTCAATTGCCTGATTTCTCTTGAAGAGAGCCTGAAATATGTGCCAAATTTTGTGGTGAGCAAATGCTCTATATCAGTGGTGGGCAACCTGCGGCCCGTTGGTAATCTGCTGGTGGGTTGCGAGACAGTGTTTACATTGACCGTCTTCAGGCACGTTCCCCTGCAGCTCCCAGTGGCCGCGGTTTGCCATTCCCGGCCAATTATGGGAGCTGCGGGAAGCGGTGGCCAGCACGTCCCTGTGGCCCGCGCCACTTCCCACAGCTTCCATTGGCCAGAAGCAGTGAACTGCGGCCACTGGGAGCTGTGGGGGGCCATGCCTGCGAACAGTCAGTGTAAATACTGTCTTGCGGCCTGCCAGTGGATTACCCTGACTGGCCACGGTTGCCCACCACTGCTGTATATGGTCAAGGATGAATGAGATCACTAAATAATTCTCTCTTGACACAAAAGCATATATGATACCATTATTAGCTGCACTGTGGAGATTTGAATCTGACCAACAGCTTCTGCAGCAATTTTCAGCCTTGTCATTATGCTGCTGTCCACCAAAGAGAGCTGATTTCCAATTTCACACCATCCAAGTTTGCACTGGAGAATCTCCAAGTAGGCTGGGATCTGTCCAAAAGTGAATGGTATCATAAAAATATTATATTAAGGCATTATTATAGCATCGGAAAAAGGCAGATGAGGAGAAAAATGAAAAGCATTCAATTAATGTTATCCACATTAATTTAATTAATCTTAGCTGGAATAGGAGACCCTCTTTGGCATCTGCTCACATGGAAACTGATCATGTGGGAGTTTTCTGTCTAGTAGCAACATCCATTTTTTCACATCTGTCAGCCAAATCAGAAATCTAAATGCAAAATATAGCTCTTGGGAGAATTATATGGATTTAGGACACTCCCTAGAGAAATTTGGACCACTAAGTAATTAATGGATTACAATGAGGCGTGAATTAAGCATTTTCATCTGTGACAGCTGTAATCTTTATGTGTGTTATTTAAAGGGAAGCTGGATCCATTTCCCTCAGACTAACCCTCTGGATTTTTTTTAAAGAAATGCAACAATAAGGAAGAGGTAAATGAGAAATAGATTTGATACTTAACTGGGCACCATTGTTTCTTGTGGGAATGGTGTGTTGAGGACTGGATTGGAAACTGGTTAAAAATGACAAACTATCACTTTACGTGTGAGGCTTTCCTAGCTCTGCTTGCAGGCTGGAAGGCTCTGAGAGAAGCTCTCTGGGTTACCTGAGTCAGTCAGCAGACAGGCCGTATGGGAGGAGCCAGGTTAAAGCAAGGTGGGTGAATGGTACCACTCTGACTTAGGGAGCAGCCTCTTTTGTTTCTCTCTCTCTCTCTCTGTTTTGGGGTTCTTGTGCATTATTCTGAATTCTAAGAAATAAAGTAGTGTTATGCTGCAACCTTCCAGCAATGGAACAGTCTGGAAAATCCATCCTTCCCCCAACAGAACAGGAAAAACTCAGCAAGGAGAACCTTGTGGAACTTTCCTTCCTCCTGGATCCTGTCTGTGGATTTTCTGTGGGAGGAGTGGTCTGGAATTAATCATTAACAGATGCCAAAGTATTGAGCCAATTACCTCTGGATGATACTATGGGTCTATCAGGAATGTGGGCCTGCAGCTGGGCCTGGGATCAGCTAGCTAGCTGCAGCAGAAACCCCTACTTGGCCAGATGGTCCAAGTGGTATTGCCAGGACTGCTGTTAAGCCCAGCAGTAGCACTTGCCCAACGGTGCTCAACATTTACGCCCATAGCTGTGATCGCTTCTATGCCTGCTTTGTTCCCAGCCTTGTTCTTGCCCTGCTCCTGACCGCGACTCTGACCCTTGACTTGGACTCCTGGTTCCTGACTCCAAAGCTCCAACCACTAGACCTGGCTGCCATTGTCCAACCATTAGGGCTGACCACCCACATCCAAGTCCATGATAGGGTCTCTGGGCTGCCAGAGGTGCTCTCTTTTGGATTTGTCATAGAACTAAGGGCCTCCTCACTCATGGTCATTAAAAGAATCCAGGGATTTTTTTTTTTCAAGAGCAACTATGTTAACCCTGATGTTCCATCTTAATAGCAACTTTGGTATGATATAATTACATTCTGCCTTTGGGACTGATGAGTAAACCCCAGTATTTGTCAAGTAAAATAAAGGGTTCTGGCAATTCAAGTTTATGTGCATTCATAAACCATGGCAGTTAACTGTACAAGGTTTGGGTGGGTTGTGGTTTTTTTGGTAATTTATCTTCTATTTTTCTGTATTTGCTTCAACAATGGGAAATGCTACTAGAGAGGATTTCTGTAATTAGTCCAACAAACAATTTAAACGTTGTGCATCAGATGGTGAGCTAAGTGAAGCTGATGCAATATGTATAATGTTATGCTGGAAGATGTTAAAGGCTGCCATCAAATAAATGTATCGTTGATCAATCTGCAATCACAGACCTCATTAAAGCTGATAGGTAGGGCCCTACCAATTTCACAGCTGAGAAAAATGCATCACAGGACCATGAAATAAGCTCTTTCCCATGAAATCTGATCTCCCCCTGCTGCTAGGAGTGCCCCAGCCAGGGGGCTCCTCGCTCTGGCTGGGCTGGAGAGTGACAGGACTTTTCCATCCCCTGCAGAGCCACTGTTGGGGCGAGCTCAGACCCACCTCCACCTCTGGGAACCAATGTTCCCTCTAATTTTTTACATCCATGTGCAGAATGAAATTTGTTATGTGCACCAATATGGAGGTGATGTGTGAAATTTACCATAAAGGACCGTGAATGTGGTAGGGCCCTATTGATAGGTATGCTGGCCACCCTTCATTCAGGGTAAATGGAAGAAGCAATTAAGCTACTCTAGAGAGTAAGATAGCTGAAAAAATAGGTGCCACTGCCCAAGGTACTAGGCTGCATGCAGGGCCAATCAGTAGCTAAGTCATATGGGCTGAGGGGTTTCCCTGGGAACTGATTGCAAATGCTGGTGCTGAGGGTATGTGTGTCAGAGATGGAAAAGCAGGACAAAGCTAGCAGAAAGCCAGAAAAGCTGTTGTGAACATGGCCCTAGGTGGGAGCAGAGACAGAACTCCTTGGGGCTCAGAACTAGGCTAGAGAGGCAGGCTTAGAAATTGTGAGCAAGGAAACTTCTTGCTGTTGTTTGTTCCTCCTGTGTTTGGGGAAACAGGACTTTGTGTACATTTCTTTGTAAATAAACAGGCTCCAAAGAAATACCAGACTCATTATAATCAATTTCTCCTCCTAATGTAAACAACCTGGCAAGGCCCTGAATATTGACCAACCTTGCTCTGCTTCTTCTTTCTGTTTAAATAGGCCACTAGGGTGGAACAAGTAATTTCACCCAGGCTGTTCTGTTTGTGAGATCCAGACTGGTCCTTAAAGGGGTAGTACACTCCTTCACATACCTCCCCATCTTGAGTGGACCTGTTGGGCACTCACCGGATGTCCCAACATCTTCATCCATTCACTATGTCACCCCTGTTCTCTAACCTGGGGTGCCCTTTACAGGGCTTTACTGCTGTAGGCGCCAGTCTGGACTGCTCACAAACAGTCTCCAGCATGTAAGTTACTCCCAGCTCTGTCTGTGTGTGTGCTGCAGCCAGCCAGCCACACCGTGGCTCTTACTAGCCTTGTAGGATAACCCCAACACACCCCCAGTCCTAGATTTCCCCCTAGAAATATATGTCCTGTACTTCCCTCTTGTGGACAATACAAGCTTATACAAAGTCTGTTTTTACTAATAGAAATGCTATGCACACATCTTGTTACCCCAAATGGAACTGACCAAACACTTCAATTTAAACATACTGGATTATATGAAACAGCAAAATAAGTTTATTAGCTATAAAGAGAGGGATTTTAAGTGAGTACAAGTAGTGAGGCATAAAACTCAGAAATGGTTACAAGAAAAATAAGGATAAAATGCAACTAGTGCCTAACTTAACAAACCATGTTAAATTCAAAGCAAAGTTTTTCTCACCACATGCTCTCAACAGTCTTAGTGGCCAAACTTCTTAGGCCAGGATCCCTTCTTCTGGTCACTGGCTGCTTTCTTTGTCCCTTCTCGTGCATTGAATCGATGGCCAGAGAGAGATGGAGAAGGGAGTGCCATGGGATGTCTGTCCCTTCTTTTTATAGTCCTGTCCCCCCTTTGAGAAGCATTTCCAGCTGGGAGCAAGGCAACAGGCAGTCTATGTGGAAGGGAACGCCATGCTGTTTCTTTGCTAAAATGTAGATATTTTGCCCCTGTCCCCTTTCCTGCCAAAGACTGGTCCATCAGCCTTGTTTACACCTGTCTGAGGCACCAGCTTGCTCTTTCTCTCTGAGGATCTGGTTTGGTCACTCCCCAGAATTCTCTTGAAAACAGACTTTTAGTCATGATCTCAGCTTATGTTTATAATGTCACATATGACGCTGCTATGTACATTTTGCCATGATATTACTGATCAGCAAATTATGAGTTTTTAAATGACATTTCACAAGGCATACTTTGCACAAAGATTATTAGAATAGTGGGTAGGATGTGAACACAGTGGTACATGTTGGCACAGCACTTTTCCAGGGTCTCTGGGCTGCTGGGAGGGTCCCTTGCCAAAATCCAACCCCTGAGAAGGCCTTCCCTAAGACTCCATGGTGCTGTCACTGACACGGGCCCAAAGAGACCAAGGGTTGTGGTGGAGTCTCCATCACTGACCATTTTAAAATAAAGATTGGCTGTTTTTCTAAAAGATCTACTCCAGGAATTATTTAGGGAATGTTCTATGGCCTGTGTTATACAGGAGGTCAGAGTGGATGGTCCCTTCTGGTCTTTGAATCTACTAACTCTTCCCAGGTAGCGGACCAGGAGGGCTGATTCCAGGTGGGAGCTGCAGATTGCTTACCCTAGCCAGTGATACTGGGGCAAGACTAGAAATACCTTCCAGTGCTCTTGGGAGGAGAATCCATTCCCTCAATCCCGAACCCTCACAGGGGCAAAAAGGAAGCCCACTTGGAAGATGCCTGGACTCTATTCCCCACTGACCAGTCATATATTTTTGAGATGCCCATCAAGTTTTCAAACTCATGGAGCCAGTGACTGAGGTCAGTGATTCTCCTCGCATGAGTAAGGGCTTCAGGATCTGGCTATCAGTGTGGTAGTATATTTACAGGGAGCTCTGAATGTTTAGGGGTAATTAATTAGTTGAGCTGAGAAATACATTACTGACCTACTCTGATTCCAATGGACTAATTATACAAAAATACTTTATAAGCAAAACAGTGAAACATGGGTGTGCCATCAGCACGTCTTCTATTCATATCCAGGGAACTAGAAAAACTTGCCCTTCAGCTTGTTATGCTTGGCCTTATTGTAGCTCCTCACATGTGCCAGTATAAAAGCATAACACGTGCTGACGTGTTCATTTAAATCAGTATTATTATTGCCTATGTTTTGAATTGTCAGTTGCTTGCTTATTGTTTGCGTTTAGTTTTGCCAATTAAAACTTTATAATGAATATTGCCAAGGCACTTTGCACTTTGAATAGATGTAGATGTATGAACAAATGATCTTTCCCCAGTATAACTCAAAAGTCAGGAAAAATGTGATCAGGTTTTTCCAGAATAGAAAATGAAATCATTCTACCGTGTGTATATTAATCATTATCTAGGATTAAATTTATTTATAAACAATACCCATCGTTATCAGAATGTGGTGAAATCTGTCCAGTGAAGAAATCTTCCCGGTACTACAGGAAAAGGATGGAATGCTCAGAAACTCCTTTGTATTGTACAGATCAGTCCAATTAAAAGGCAAGTGTCTGGGAAAGTTAATTTGTTGGAGTGAATAAATATGATAGAATCAGGTGGTGTCTGTTGAACCTATGCAGATTTGTGTGTAATGAACACTAGAGTGTAAATCCACTGTACAGGGATATGGATATGAAGTTAAGAGAGAGCATGTGGGAAAAAGTGAGGGGGAAATCTGTAAAATCTTGTGGCTCACTAGATTTAAGATGCATACTTCTTATATGCATTATCTAATTTTAATATATGTGCAAATACTTAAGTCATTAGAGCTATGCTACAAAGTTTTGCAAAATGTGCAAAATGCTGACAATGAGCAGTTTTTGTAAGACCTCTTCTAATAACACACACAACCAGAATTGGGCATTTAGGGTTTGCGTTGAAAGAACAGTGGTATCATTTTTACGACTGTTGCTGAATACACAGTAAATCAGCTCAAGATAGTATATGTAGGAGACGGAGCATGAGTCAGTCAGATGTCTGTGCACGTTGATTTCTGTCCCTTAGCTCATCTCCCAGTCACTTGGGCTGAGTTCAAGCCAGAGTACAAGAGTCTGCTCCTAGCTATGACCCCGGTGGTGCTGGAACAGTTTTTATAGTGGGGGTTCTGATGGCAGAAACCATGTTATTACTACTTCAAGCCAGGTACCCTTGTTCCAGCACCTGTATGACCCCCAATTGGTATATTGAACAACTGCAGCTTCTCTTAGTGGACTTTTCCCCATAGTACTTGAATAATGGGAGAACTGTTAATGGCTTATTTAATAAATTTTGCTTAGTGCAAGAGACACTATGCCACATCTAGGCATCAGTACAGTCAAAATAAAAGCCAGCCTGAAACTTCAAACAAAACTTGAAATGAACCTGTTTTATGGCTTAAAAATGTCAACTGTATTTTTTTTAACACCGTATCTGGAAGCAGTGAAGCTGGAAATAGCATGTGAGTTCCTGTGTACTTGTTCAATTTTCTGCCCAACTTTGCATGCCCATAAATTTTCAATAAGTATTAGGGATGTGAAAAATTAATGATTTCTGGATTATTCTGGATACCAATTACAGTTCTTTTCCGACACATAATGAATACTAATTGGGAACATCAATAGCATCTATGTCAAGAACAGCACAGAAAGACTGACTGGTTCTAAGCCAGGGGTTCTCCACCACAATTTTTTTGGTGTCCTCCGAGTGCGGCCTCCAAATCTTGCTGGTGACCACTATGACAATTTCCCCTAAAATAATTAATTTAGGAAAAACAAATAAATATGCACATATACATGGTCAAAAGTTATTTATGTAGGGTTTTTATTTGCACACTCAATGATAATAATAATGTACAGTTGTCTTTATTCTTTACTGGACCTAAACAGAATAGAAACACAAATAAGGGGTTTTGCATGTTCTTGTCTTTTTTTGTTGGTGGTGTTTTTTTTGCGTTTTTGGTTGTGGTTTTGGGGGTGTTTTTAGACTTGCTAGCTTGTAAGTCTGCTCTTATGACAAGTGATATTTGTATATTTGTTAATATCACTTTTCACAGCAGCAGACTTGTTATCTAGTGCTGAGGCAGTGATGAGTGATATTTACAAACATACACATACCACTTTTCACAGCAGACTTACTCACCCCTTGGCAAGCTGGAGGAGGTGAGTAGGGAGACAGTGGGGGTCAAGGGTGATGCGGTGGATGAGTGAGGGGCTGGGGGCAGCAGTGGGGCCCAGTGGTGATGAAGGGAGTGGTGAGCCCAGATGCTGGGGAAACAGAGCCCACCACTGCACTGCCAAAACCCAGAGCCCAAGCCCAATGGTCAGAGCCTGTGGCTGGAGCCTGCCACCTGCCACCCGCCACCCCAGGCCTGTAGCTGGAAGTCTGAGCCCCACTGTCCCCGGGAAGGTGGGGAACTCGCTCCAGCTGTCTGCTCCTCTGGCACTTGTGGCTCCAAAAGGGGGCAGGCCCAACCCTGCCTTGCCCCTCAATCATTGCCCAGGAGGCTGTGGCTGCAAGAAAAGCTCTGGGTGGTCACATGTGGCCACAGTGGCCGCATTTGAGAAACGCTGTTCTTAGCAATAACCATCCAAACACATAGGCGCCAGCTTTTCCCGGTGTCAGTGGTTGCTCACCCTGGCCCAACCCCCAACTCCACTCCTGCCCCCTCCTGCCCCTATTCCAACCGCTTCCCCAAAGTCCCTGCCCCAACTCCGCCCTCTCCTTGCCCCATTGGACTTCTTCCCAAATCTCGGCCCAGCCTCTTCCTCGAGTGCGCTGCATTCTTCCTCCCTCCCAGCACTTGCCGCCGCGAAATAGCTGTTTTGTGGCAGCAAGCGCTGGGAGCTGGGGGGAGAAGTGGGGATGTGGCACGCTCAGGGGAGGAGGCAGAGGTGAGCTGGGGTGGGGCTGGGAGCTTGGCTGCTGGTGGGTGCAGAGCACCCACCAATTTTTCCCCGTGGGTGCTCCAGCTCCAGAGCACTCATGGAGTTGGTGCCTTTGCTGAACATACAAGGTAACATAAACACAGCAGCCTGTAAGTGGTTATATATTGTAAACTACCACTGGATGTCAGTGTAGCAAGTGATACTTTTTCAATCTCCTCGTGGCATTCAGAGTGGATTTTGGTGGATACTTTCTTTCCTCTGATTTGCCCTTTATTCTGAGAGACGGAAAGGATCTTCTCTCATGCTGCGTTTCTCTGAAGGATAACCTAGTATCCTAGACTCAGCACATCCTGGATTCAGAACTGGACATGGGATGAAAATGGCTTTATTCGTGCTGATGGATGATGATCTGCTGTGAATGGATAGAGGGCAGACATTCATTCTCATCCCCTGGACCTCTATGCAGCATTCAATATTGCTGACTATGAGATACTGCTGTCCCACCTGAGAGAGTGGCAGAGGTCCAAGGGACTATGCCAGAATGGTTTAAGTCCTTCCTGGAAGGACACAATCAATGACTAGTGATGGGAAACTGTACCTCCACCACTAGAGCCCTCATTTGTGGAGATCCACAAGAACTAATTCTCTCTCCAGTCCTATTTAACTTCTACAAGCAGGTGAACTGGTCAGGTGACATGGGGTTAAGTACCAGCAATATTCAGGTGACACACAGGTTTACCTGACCTTCACCACGTATGTCCACACCGCTACCACCACCATGACCCAGTGCTTGCAGGAGATCAGCTCTTGGATGAAGAACAGCTAAGTGAAGGTGAGCCCAGTGAAGACAGAGGTACAGTTGGTGGGCAGAGGAAAGTACTTTGAAGAGCTTGCAGCTGTTGGTTGAAGATACACCCCCACAACTGGTCAATTCACTCCAGAGTTTAGGAGTGCTTCTGGGTTCCTCACTGATGCTAAGCTCTCACATAGTAGCATGCACAAGTAATGCTTTCTACCCTTTCCGTTTGGCTAGGAAACTCCATCCCAAACAATGACCTGGCCGTGGTTATTTACACCTTTTGGCTGGAACTACGGCAATGCAATATACCTGGGCATGAAGCCACCAGCCTTTAGGAAACTCCAGCTAGTACAGAATGCAGCAGTGCTTCTCCACAGCAACACAGGCTACTGCAAGAACATCAGACCTGTCCTTCATTCTCTACACTGGCTTCCCTGAAAATATTGAGTCAAGCCAGTCCTTATCTTCAAGGCACTCAAAGCCCTGGGCCCAAGATATTTAAACAATTGCCTAAAGTTCCAGATAGAGACCATGGTCAACAGCTCTGCTCCTCAGGCACAATGGAGCTTTCTACCATAAGAATAAAGCTTGGCTGTGCATGAGACAGAGCTTTCTCAGAGGCTGTAGAAAGAGCTTCCTCAGGAAGTAAGGACTGTTACAGACCTCCCCACCTTCTCCTCAAGTGTGAGGCACACTTTTTCAACCTTGCCTTCTCTATCAAACCTAGAACAGTGTGTATTTTAAAAAACAAAACAAACCTAAAACCAAAACCCTACCAAAACACAACACTATGCTGCACATACAACTCTTCCCCTGGGATTAGAGAAAGCGAGCAGCCCACCTGTGACAGTTGTTAGTCATGTTGCTTAATGCACTACTTGAAGGTGTTCAGATACTAAAGTGATGAGGGCAGTATAAAAACCTGTATAGACTAGGGGCTTGGTTACACTTGCAGGTGTGCCGCGCTGGGAGTTACAGCTGTCTTCGTACAGCTGTGTAGGGAAAGCGCTGCAGTGTGGCCACACTGACAGCTACCAGCGCTGCAGTGTGGCCACATTTGCAGCATTTGCAGCGGTGTTGGGAGCGGTGCATTATGGGCAGCTATCCCAGCGTTCAAGTGGCTGCAACGTGCTTTTCAAAAGAGTGGGGTGGGGTGGAGTGTGACAGGGAGCGTGGGGGAGACAGAGTGAGTGGATTTTTGGAGCTGACACTGTGTCAGCTCCCTGCCTTGCAAGTGCTAAGGACTTGAAGATACACAGCACCAACCTTCAATCATTTTAAAAGTTTCGACCCCTTTCCCCACCCCTCTCTCATTCATTAAATGCAAATAGCCTTCAGACCAGATAAGCAGCTGCTCCAAAACGGACCCCCCCTCCGGGCTGCTTCTCTCCTCAAGCAAACACTAGCGGTGGACATTCCAAAGGGATCCCTCTGCCTGCCTCTGCTCGAGCAAACAGTAGCTGTGTGTGTTTTTTAGATAAGCAGCTCCGGGAGCCCCAAGTTCACAACAATACAAAGAGAGGCATCACAACAAAACAAAGAGTGTTATCTTTACTTAAAAAGCATTATGGGAAGGTTCCAGAGGTCAGTTACAGCGTAGTAAGATTAATCACTGTTTACACTGGCACCCCAGTGCTGCAAGAGCAGCGCTATAGTCATTATTCCCCAGGCCGAGGTGGAGTACAGCCAGCGCTGTAGCCAGGGAGATACGGCGCTGTATGTGCCTTGCCAGTGTGGACGGGGAGTAAGTTACAGCGCTGTAAAGCCACCACCAGCGCTGTAACTCTCAAGTGTAGCCAAGCCCTAGTAGAACAGAGCTGCTGTGTAAGAAGGGAGAGTCCCACTTCACTGTGACTTCAGAGCTCCTTGATAAGCTACAAAGCTCTGGAAAACAAAAGATCAAGTTGATGCTATTCCCTTAGGCCTAGTGATTACTTTATCTTATGAGTGAGTGACCTGCCCTCCTCCTCTCCCGGTTTGGTTCTCTCCTCCAAGGGCTTGTCTACACTTGAAACACTACAGTGGCACAACTGAAGCACTTCAGTGTAGACAGCGACAAGAAGGGGTTCTCCTGTCAGTGTAGTTAAGCCACTTGCCTGGGGGACAGTAGCTAGGTCAACGGAGGACTTATTCCATCAACCTAGTCCTATGTACACTGGGGATTAAGATGGCTTAACAACATCACTCGGGTGTGGATTTTTCATATCCCTGAGCAACGTTGCTGGGTCGACTTGACTTTTGAGTGTAGACCTCACCTGAGCCCATCAGCTTTAGTCCAGTGCCTCAGAAAAATTTAATTACCAGAACTAGGCCAAGTCAAATGTTAACTGTCAAAGTCAATGTATTTGCTGATATGATGTAGCAATAGCCACTGCTGTCAATGGATATTGATCCCTGCTATATGAGTGGACCATCTGCAGCTCTCTTTTACTAAGTCTGGCTACTTGAAAGAACATTGTCCCAATAATGACACAGATGAGTAACCCTTTTTGTGTAATTGTCTTCCCCCGTGATTGCTGGAGGGCTCTGGTCATCAATCTGTTTTCTAGTACTGGAATTGGTAGGGCACCAGCTGTACCTACAACTCAGAGGCAAGTGTTAAAGGTGCTTCAACTGCTGGGCCCAATGAGCTCTAGCACCGATGGGTCCCCCAAAACAGTCCAATAATTACCTCCAAATACCCTTTCCCCTTGGCCCCCAGACGCTCTGTCTCTGTGACCCACTCCTCACTAACCACCCTCCCAACTGCCACAGAACCTTCCCCCTTCAAAACTCATTGCAGCCAGTACGCTAAGCATCTTAGGGTTACTGCTTCACCTCGGAAGTACTAAGCCATTCATTTATCCCCAGACAAACAAACTATGCTCAGCTGCTTAGGCTTGCAGTTCTAGGATTCACTGATGCGCTAATTCATCAGTTTTCTCTTTCTCTTTTATCACCAGGTCCTTTAACTCCAAGATTCGCTGATGTTGTTTCTCTTGTTCTGCCACATGCAGTCTCTACATCTCTAGTTTTGCAATTCCATCACTCTAACCCATCTTTCTGCTTTTTCTGTTCCTACGTTCCTTTCCCAAAATAAGCAAACAGAAAGTAACAAACTGGTAACTTTCTCTTTGACTGTTCTCAGCCAGCACACTTAAAGTCTCACTTAAAATCTCTACACCACCGTATGAAGAGCAAATCTCACTCAGATCAACAAGCTGTGCATTTCACCCTGCTCGCTGTGCCACTGTGATGGGGTACCTGGGGTGCAACCAGGACTGTGGGAGCACTGAGCCCTCTGTCCCACCAACCTGGGATATCCCTCTCACACTGTGATGTTGCTGTCAAATTACAATCCTCTGACAGGCACTGCACTTGCACAGACATCCACAGGCAGGGATACACCCAACTGAGTTACATGAATGATCTCCCAGCCACTCATGAACCATCAATAGGGAGACTCCAGCTAGTTCCCCCCAACTCCTCAGCCTTGCATCCCAGAACTATACAGAAGCCTGACCCGTGTACGTTCACCACTCCCTCAGTATGGAGACGACAACGCACCAGCCTTTGTCAACTGAGCTGAGATTTCCCAAGCACTTGAACCAAAACACACTGTTTTAGGTAAAATATAAAACAGGGTTTATTAACTACAGAGAGATTTTAAGTGATTATAAGTCGCAAGCACAGAGATCAAAGTTGGTTACTAAAGAAATAAAAATAAATTCACAGTCTAAGTTCTACAAACGAAGCAGGATTGGAATCAAGCAATGTCTCAGCCTGACAGATGGAACAAACAGCTTACAGATCTTCAATATATGGGCTGGGACTTGCCTTCCAGGCTGGGCCCACCCTTCCCCAGTTCAAAGTGTTTGTCCTCCAGACGTTTCTTCCAGGTGTTGAGTTGGGGGGGGGGGGGGGAAGTGAGGCCAAATGATGATGTCACTTTCCCTAATTTATATTTTCTTCCAGCTTGCTGAAAAGATCTTTTGCTGTGATGTGGGGATCAGGCAGTCCCCACTGGTCAAGCAGTCTCCATTGTATATACGTGCTCTCTCTGAGAAGTTTCTGGGATGGCTGTTGTTTTGAGAGTGGATTCCCTTTAATGGGCCATCAGCACATCTGGCTGGTCCTTTGTTGCAATTAAAAGGTTGGCTGTGGGCGTCTCCCCACTCCAAACATATTTCAGTAACACACACTGCAAAACGTCATAACTGCCCATACAAGGGTAGCACATACAATCTAACAGGATATTAATGTTCAACAGCTCAAAACTTCTAAAAAGATACCTCACAAGGCACACTTTGTACAAAACATGTCATACTTGTATGCCAGTGGTGAATATGGGTTCCAGGGTGGTTCTCTGAGGTACAGCGTATTACCTAACACAAGCTTTGCAAAATCCAGAACTTCACAGTTAAAGACTGTTTGGATTTTTTAATATTTCATTTCCATACCTTACAGCAGCGGTTCTCAAACTGTGGGTCGGGGACCCCACAGTGGGTTGTGACCCTTTTTTAATGGGGTCACCAGGGCTGGCGTTAGACTTGCTGGGGCCTGGGGATGAAGTCAAAAGTCCACTGCCCAGGCCTGTAGCCAAAGCCTGACAGCTTCAGCCTTGGGCAGTGGGGCTCAGGTTACAGTCTCCACTTGCCCAGGGATGAAGCCTTAAGCTTTGGCTTGGTGCCCCCTCCCAGGGGGGTGGGGCTCGGGCTTCAGCTTTGGTCCCCCTGCCCAGGGTAGAGGGGCTCGGTCTTCGGGGTCTCCTCCTTCCCGGGGTTGGGTAGTAATAATCGTTGGCAGAAGGGGCAGGGGTCGTGATGCAAGGAAGTTTGAGCAACCCTGCCTTATAGCATGGAAAAAGGACCATCAATCCTAAACATTTCTTTTAAAAACCTACCCATTGCACCACATCTATTAAAAGTTGCTTCTTTGCCACTTTTCGCTTAGCTTGACAGTGTCCGAGACAAGATCATTCAGGACAAAAAAAGGTCTCACGCAGCAGCATACTTTATTAAGGGACCCTTTTAAATTATTTTTAACTGGGACAGACTTACTTGTAAAATTTCAGAAAATCCATTCATAATTCAAAGAGTAAGTGGTGCAATGGGGAGGAAAATAAAGTGTATTCTTCACGCACAATAAAATGGTTGAATTCCTGCTCTAAGTGCAAAACTCAAATCAGCCTTAACTATGGAGCCGTGATGGATGCCTACATAACTAACAAAATAGAAACGTTTCACTCAGATACACAGACATAAAGCATCTTTCTGTGTCCATCAACTCATTCTTTGATCCCCTTGTAGCTCCCTGTCTTGTCTGTCAGCGCCATAACTTCCTGTTATTGAATGCTTCAAAAAGTCACCAACTCCTCCTGAGTTCCTTTTTGTCCAGTATTTCTAATTCCACTATTAATCACTTTAAGTCAGACATTTTTTGCAACCAAAGCCAAGAATCTGGACTTTTTTCCTCCCAAAGCTTCCTCATCTGTAAATCTGCTTATCATTATCTCTGCAATATTACCAGAATTCATCCTTACCTTGACCCTTGCTCTGTTGAAATACTTTGTCATTGCTTAATCACTTGCTGATTAGTTTCCTATTATTCCTTCTTTTATGGTTGTTCTAAATCCTTAGGGCCAGTTTGTGATCTCACTCATAGCAATTTAAATAGAAGTATCTCCATTGACATCACCAGTGTCACTCCAGAGAGGAGAATTCATGCCTTTTACTTCTTAAATTTGAAAGTGTCCAGACAGCTGTAGCCAGATTTGCTCTAGCATGGAGGAACCTAGCTGTCTATTTCTAATGCACTCATCACAGTTGTGTCTGAGAGCCAACTAATTCTCTTCTCACCCATCCTCCATCAACGTGCCTTCCTATGAAGTCTCTGAATCAAATTTAACTTTCTTTTCCTGATTATTAAAACTCTCCACGGACTCTCCTTCCCCCTGTATCGCTGACTTCATATCTCTCTGCGCACTATACATTCACCTCCTCCTTTCCCATCTGTCTCCTCTTCCCCTAGTGATTTCTGAGTTTCAAACCTTATTTTAAAAAAATTCCCGTTTGCTTTTGTGCTCGATGGACCCTGCACTACCCTCCCGATTGTTGGGTTCATCTGCTTTCCATCATACTGTGACAGGGTGTATAAACCCCCCCACTAGTGACAAATTTGGTTAACGGGCTACTGTGGGCAAGGTTGGCCCCTCCTCTCTAGCCTTGTCAGTCATGTCAGGGGTGGAATAACAGTTTAAAAGGCCGTTGTTCAAGGGCTTGGCTACACTTGCAAGTTGCAGCGCTGGTAGAGGCTTTCCAGCGCTGCAATTAGTAACCGTCCACACCTGCAAGGCACATCCAGCGCTGCAACTCCCTGGCTGCAGCGCTGGCTGTACACCTGGCCAGGTTGGGGTGTAGCGATTGCTCCAGCGCTGCTCATCAAGTGTGGACACACACCAGCGCTTTTATTGGCCTCCAGGAATAAGGAGATATCCCAGAATGCTTTTAACTAAATTACTTCCTTTGTTTTGTTATGCAGCCTCTCTTTGTTTTGTTGTGAACTCCGATCGGAGCTCCGTTGAACTGCTTATCTAAAAAACAAACACTGATCACAGCAAACAGGAGCTATCTGTACCTGGCTGTGAACGATCAAATGAGAGGCAAGCAGTTTGCTTGACAGAGAAACAGCGTTGGATGCAGACTGTTTGCAATTAAGACTAAGGGTTCGCGAACATTTTGTGATTTTTCAATCCAGGGAAGCTAACACACAGTGTTGGCTCCAAAAATCCACTCTCTCTATCTTCCCCGCTCCCTGTCACAGTACACCCCCCTCCACCCCCCTCTTTTGAAAAGCACGTTGTTGCCACTTGAATGCTGGGATAGCTGCCCATAATGCAGCACTCCCAACAGCGCTGTAAATGCTGCAAATGTGGCCACACACCAGCGCTGGTAGCTGTGAGTGTGGCCACACACCAGCGCTGGCCCTGCACAGCTGCACGACCAGCGCTGTAACTTTCAAGTGTAGCCAAGCCCCAAGACAGTTGTTGGGCAGCTCTGGGAGAAAGCAAACAGCAGCTCTGAAGAGGGGCTCCTGGAAGGCTTCAGAGAAACTGCCCTTGAGAAGCTCACCCACTGATCTCCCCTGCGTCTACAAGCAGACAACAGAGGCTGATATACTGGACAGGCAGGATAGGTTCAGCAAGCCTCAGGTGAGCTGTTAAGCAGTCGGTACCACTTTCCTCTACTCCTTCCAGGCAGGGCCGGCTTTAGGAAGTGCGGGGCCCAATTCAAACAGTTTTGACGGGGCCCACACATGTAAAAAAAAAACACGTGGGGCTTGTAGTCACCGGGCGGTGCTCTGAGTCTTCGGTGGCACTTTGGCAGTGGGTCCTTCACTCGCTCCAGGTCTTTGGCGGCACTGAAGGACCTGCCGCCGAAGACCCAGAGCAAGCGAAGGACCTGCCGAAGTGCCGCTGAAGACCCGAAGTGCCGCCAGGTGAGTAAAAATTAAAAAGGCGCCTCTAGCCAAGGATGGGATTCGCACTGCGCGCGGGGCCCAATTCGGGAGAATTGGTGGAATAGGCCTAAAGTTGGCCCTGCTTCCAGGGGTAGGGAATCTTGGATTGTACTGAAAGGACTTGGAGAGTGAGAGCCAGGAGCCCGGTCCTCTTCAAATGCAGTCAAACTGTTTGCCTCAATTTTGCATCACAGAGACTCCTGTTTATGCAGATTGGTGTGTGTGTGTGGGGGGGGGCGGGGGGTGGCTATAGGTTTTGCAGCCTCAGACAGCAGGTGGTGCCCATAAGCAACCCAAGAACTGTGACACACTAACTTGTATCTTTACTGCTTTTAAACATTTATTTTTTTTAACTCTTACCCTTCTAACTTCCACTTTCTGCCTTTGATAGCAGGGCTGAAAGTAACATTAAGCACTTACCGGTATGGGAGCCTGGCTCTGGGACCCTGCAAGAGGTGGGGCCTCAGCAGAAGAGGCGGGGCTGGGGGTCAGTCTCCCCCAGCCAGCCCATCAATGCTGCCTGGTTCATGCCCCTCCCCCGGGACTCTGTCGGAGGCCTGGGGAGTGGGGGGAGGCAAAAGGGGCAACAACATTAAAGTGCTGCTGTGGTAGCACTTTAACTTCAGCTGCGTATGGGCTGGTACTGGTGGCCACTTCTTACTAGTACACTGTACCGGCCCATATCAGCCTACTTTCACCCCTGGCTGATAGTCTCCTTACCCAGCTTTAGAAAAGGGCTATGTCTCTGTTCCATGCCTCTGGAGCATTTTGTAATGCTCTGTAGAAAGGAAGCTATATAAAAAGAAATGTCATTGTATTAGAACAGTGAAGTAGAGGCACTTTTAGAAATGTGCTTCTAAATTAAAATAACAAAAGCTCTGAATAACTCGTTAAGATCACCTCCCTCATCTGGGGACTAGACATTAAATGTATTTTTTGAATAGGGGAGCTTGCTACTGTATTCACTCCATTGCATACAGCTGATATCGCAGTGTCTCTAGAAATGGTGAGAAACACATTTGTAACTAGCATGGTGGTTGCTAAACTTTACTGGTGAATCAAACTGGTTGTCAGTACATGTCATTCACCCACTATCTGTATATAGGTTGTCTATTTAGACAGTAAGCTCTTAGAGCATGGGACCTTCACTTCCTATGGCTGTACAATACCTGGATAAATGATGATAACGTCCGTCCTAAATGTAGACATTGTAGAAGTTGGAGATGGGAAAGGAAATATTAGGTCATCTAGTTCTTCTGCTTGAAATGGAGACTGGAAATGCTGTTGGAAGATAAAGGTGATAATAATTAATAGAAAAATAATATAGTTTAGCTCTTATTCAGTCCTTTTCATCCTTACATCTTAAAATGCTGCAAAAATTTTGTTAAATATTATTACTTTGTGTGCTTCTGGACTTCCTTTCCCTATTCCTTGCATGTACATTAATCATGAAGCAATACAGTGTCTCGTTCTTACATGTTAGACAGCTCCACGAACGTGAGGAACTTTTATTCTTCCTCCTCTCATAAAGCTGGGTGTCACTTGATCTGAGAGTGTGCTGCAGACTTTGACCAATCCCATAGCAGGGAGTGTGCTGTGCTTGTTTGCATTTATTTTCTGCTGTAGTCTCTGAGATTCAGTTCAGTCTTTTCACAGGGGAAGACTAGCTGCTAGAAAAGCGGAAATCATTTTGAAGAAATGAACAGCTGAAATGAAAACCAAATGATTTCATAAGAGTAAGTAAAACTAAAATAATCCCTTTCCCCTTGAGAACAAAAGTATAGTGCAACTAAATCAAAGAGCTGGAATTATTTGAATATATACTTCTTTTAAAAGCAATCTGTGAGTTGGATTCTGAATTATTTAGATTCTTTCTAGATGTGGATGCTTTTGCTTGCGTGTTCCAGAGACAATTTATTCTTAAGTGGCAGTTCACTTAGTTTATTTAAACATATTTTCCCCAATCACTACAGTATTAGTTTGTTCCTAAGAGGAATGGTGAACTCATGTTCATTGTTTCATCAGGAATTTCACAGGTCAAAGCATATAATATGTACTTCCAATATAAAGTACCCCACACCAGTGAAATGCCGCACCATCTTTTTTGGCCTATTGAATTTAGAAGGCAACGAGCTAAAATTATAATACTCTGTATTATATTTTGGTATGTTTGCATTATTTATGATGTTTTTGGAAATGTATCATGCATATTACAGATGTTTAATACAGATATTAAAATATTAATGAAACTGTCCATTATGTCTATGCAATTGTATACTACCTAGTCACTGGGTTTAATATTTATTATTTTTACTATGGTAACATCCACAAATTGGTTGGCACTGTCCACACCTCTCCTGTCAGACTAGAAATAAGACATTTTTTTACCAGTGAGGGTAACTAACCATTGGAACAACTTATCTAGTGGTGTGATGGATTCTCCATTGCTTTCCAGTCTTTAAGCAAGACTGGATCTCTTTATAAAAGATATGCTCTAGCTCAGGGCTGGCCAACCTGTGTCTCCGGAGCCACATGAAGCTCCACAGACGTTAATATGCGGCTCCTTGTATAGGCACTGACTCCGGGGCTGGAGCTACAGGCGCCAACTTTCCAATGTGGGGAGTGTGTGTGTGCTCACAGCTCAACCCCTGGCTCTGCCATAGGCCCTGCCCCCACTCCACCCCTTCCTGCCTCCTCCCCTGAGCCTGCCATGCCCTCGCTTCTCCCCGCCAGCCTCCTGGACACCACAAAACATCTGATCAGGAGGTGCAGGGAGAGTGGGGAGGCACTGATCGGTGGGGCTGCTGGTGGGTGGGAGGCCTTGTGAGCAGGGCAGGGGAGCTGATGGGGGGCTGCTGATGTATTACTGTGGCTCTTTGGCAATGTACATTGGTAAATTCTGGCTCCTTCTCAGGCTCAGGTTGGCCACCCCTGCTCTAGCTCAAACAGAGCATATGGGCTCAATGCAGAAATTACTGGGTTAGATTCTATGGTCTGTGTTATATAGGAGGGCAGACTAGATTATAATGTCCCTTCTGGCCTTAAAATCTACAGGAAGACATAATCTCTGCCTCAAAGTTCCTACAATGGAGGAGGGCCCTGATTCTGCCATGTGTTGCTCATAGGCTGACAAACTCCTGCACCTGTGCAAAGTTCCCCTGACTTCAGTGGGACTCTGTACTGCTAGACCCTTATGCAGGATCGTGGTCTAAGAAGACAAGCAACAGAGGAAGCGGGGAAGAGTGAAAACATATGTAATTCTTCTGCCCATCTGAGTTGGCAGCAACAAGGGCTGGGTTCAGTATCTAGGGGTTCCGTTTCAATAACACAATGCAAAACCGGCCTGAGCCCTCACCCAGTGACCTGGGACAATTACATACCACCCACCGGGCGCCTCTAAGAGACAATACTTCCCCTCTTGCAAGCACAGAGTCTGAGTGTAGCAAAATCTTTTTAATAAAGGAGGGAAACAATGCAGCATTATGTTGGGGAAACACCATAAACAGGATTCATAACACAAACCATGAGCAAAAGATCCGCCCCCCAAGTAAGTTTGGCAGTATCCTTTTCCCCTCAGGGTCTTAAGTCCAGCAACCCCAAAATCACCCAAAAGTCCAACAACCCAAAAGTCTCTGTCCCTGGTCAGTGCAGCCTCAGACTTCAAACGTTTATCTACAGAGTTTTACCTCCCAGCCCGGGGGGCGCGGGGGTGGGGCACACAGCAGTGTTAAGGGGCACCTTAAGTGGTCTGAGGCTGACTGCCCCGCCTCTCCATGGGGTTCTGCTGCAGCCTTCACCATGAGCCACTCCACCAGCCGTCCCATAAGCTGTTAGAGCTGTTCCACGAACTGCTCCGCTCTGCCAGCTGTCCCGCAAGCCACTCCAGTCATCCCACAAACTGATCTGCCGGCTGCTCAGTAACATATCTTCAGGGCCCCCCCACACCATTCAGTGATTTCAGCTCTTTAGTGATTTCAGATTGTAGTAGGGGAGCCTCAGTGCTGGTGCACCATTGGCCCAAAGTGAATTCCGCTCAGCAGCCTGTAACTAGACTCCTAATGGAATTAAAATTAGCACTGATATTCCACAGTAGAGAGACAAGGAGGTGCAATTGGTATTTTGGGCCCATACTATTGGGTACAAATACCTGTCCCCAACCTCTCTTAATTCACTGGGTTTTGGAACCCATGTCCCTGGTCTAGCGAGTGCTACTTAGTTGATGGTGAGTCCCTTTGTCATAAAACAGTTTCATTGTCCTTGAGTCACATAATCAGAGTAACAACACTTTATTCTTCCTGTCCCAATAACAGAGAAACTGGGGATCCTACAGCAGCCCAGGTGGCTGCTGTGGGCTCATGTGGGGTGGGTGGGCCTATGCAAACAAGATCAGCCACTGAAGGTCTTTTCCACAATTCACAGCTCATCCTGACTCTGCTTACATCCTCCCCCAAGCCGAAAATTTGTCATCAAGACAAATCACACTCCCTATTATACCAACTCACTGGTTCCCCCCAAAGGGCCTCAGGTAGCCCATTTTAGCTTCCACAAGCCTGTGTGCTAAATGTATTGGCTCCTCACTAGTTAGCTCATCCTGACTCTGCTTACACATATAGTCAATATTTGTAGTTATTTTTAGGATCAAAATTTCATTGCATTATTTATAGCAGATGAATCTCAGTTTCCATCACAAGCCTGACTTTCACAGTCTTGAGAGAGAGCTGCATCAAGTCCTCCTTGGCAGTAGGGAGAGTCATTGCCACACAAAGGGTAGATCCTTAGCTCATGTAAATTGTCATAGCTCTGTTATCTTCAATAGAACTCTGACAATTTCCCCCAGCTGAGGAGCTGCCCCTCGGAGTTTTAGCCATGTGTCAGGGAGGAACACTGACTGGTGATGTTACAGCATCATCCTAAAGAGCTTGAATGTAAATTGCACAGGCAGATTTCATTAGTTAACGTAGCTAATAAGGTTAATTTGGAGACTGGCCTCAAGTTCAGAGGCTGCAACTCAGTGGGGTGACACGTGTGTGGAAAAAACTAGCCCAAGAAACCCCTATGAAAAGTGGTGTGGAGTCCAAAACAAAGATTTTCAAAAATGGGTGCCTAAAGTTAGGCCCCATAATCATAATTTAGGTACCTACATAAGTGGCCTGATATTCAGAAGTGCCGCACACCTAGGAGCTTCCACTGGCTGTATAGAAAGGGAAAGAGAGACTATCCAATTTCTTGCAAATGTTTAGCACTTAAAAATATTATTTTAAGCTTACATAGCACCTCTGTTCAATATACAGTACACACAGCATCACTGAAATGCAGGTACGCTGGGAGAAGAGGGGACCAGCTGACTGATGTACAGAACAATAGTGAAGGGGAAAGAAATGTGACTAGGGATAGTGCAGTGGGATCTTTAATTAGCTTATCAAGCCTGTGCCCTTGCCTGAAAGGCCACACACAGTAAGTTGCATGGTGCTTAGATTATTTACCTCAGAAGGAAAGACTGAGGTGACCCTGCTGGGTTATGAACATGTGGTTCCAAGGAGGATAACGATGCCAAACTTAAACTTTAGAGACCATTAAGACATGTCCTCCAGCTGAGTAGTAAATTGGCTCCTTTTCCAGAGTATAGGGGTCTCAGCCAACGCTCACTGAAGTTAATGGGAGCCTCTCCACTGACTTCAGTGCACTTGACATCAGGCCCTAGGACTGCAGCTTATCAGGCAGACCAAATGTAAGTTATACAATGGGAGCACGGACCACTCAAACTATTTATAATGTACAAAATACTTCAACTCTTTTCAGAACATCTTGTGAGAACACACTGTTGCAACTAATGGAAGCCACTTCGAAAAGGTCCAGTCATCTGTGCCATGAAAATGGTGACTGGATGTCACACCTGCCAGAAAATCTCTGGGATGTTCCTCTCCATAATTTATCCCTTCCAGGTAAATATTAACATTCTCCTCTAGATATTGATCTTGTTGTCAAAACATTTAAGCATCAGATCCTTGGAGTACCAACAGAGTGGTCAGCGTTTGTGTGATAGAAGAAAATACCATTTATTTTCCAAGGAGCTAATAGTCTAAATAGATTGAGTGGGAGTAACTGAAGGTGCTATCTGTTGGATCAAATGTAAACCAAGATCCTGATCACTTGATTATTAATGATTGCATGACTCTTTTTACAAGAGTCACCAAGGTAGTCCTGCTGTGCTGGTGAATTACAGTGGGAGCGATTACTCTCTGGGACAGATTTATTAGTCTGATTACGTAAGAATGGCCATACTGGGTCAGACCAATGGTCCATCTAGCCCAGTATCCTGTCTTCCAACAGTGGTCAATGGCAGAGGCTTCAAAAGGAATAAACAGAACAGGCAATCATCAAGTGATCCATCCCCAGTTGTCCAGTCCCCGCCTTTGGCAGTCAGAGGCATAGAGAGACCCAGGGCATGGGATTGCATCCCTGACAGTCCTGACTAATAGCCACTGATGGACCTATCCTCCATGAATTAATCTACTTCTTTTTTTAACCCAGTTATACTTTTCACAACATCCCCTGGCAATGAGTTCCACAGGTTGACTGTATGTTGTATGAAGAAGTACTTCCTTTATTTTGTTTTACACCTACTGCCTGTTAATTTAATTGGATGACCCCTGGTTCTTGTATTATGTGAAGGAGTAAATAATACTTCCTTATTCACTTTCTCCATACCATTCATGATTTTATAGACCTCTATCATACCCCCTCTTAGTCACCTCTTTTCCAAGGCCTGGTCTACACTTGGGGGGGGTCGAACTAAGGTACGCGACTTCAGCTACGCAAATAGCGTAGCTGAAGTCGAACTACCTTAGTTCGAACTGCCTACCTGTCCAGACGCCGCGGTGGTGGAGTTCCGGAGTCGACGGGAGCACGTTCGGAGTTCGAACTATCGCGTCTAGATTAGACGCGATAGTTCGAACTCCGAGAAGTCGAACTCTACGCGTCGACCCGGCGGGTAAGTATAGACCTACCCCAAGATGAATAGTCCCAGTCTTTTTAATCTCTCCTCATATGGAAGCTGTTCCAGATCCATAATAATTTTTGTTGCCCTTCTCTGTATCTTTTCCAATTCAAATCTCTTTTTTGAGATGGGAAGACCAGGACTGCACACAGTATTCAAGGTGTGGGTGTATGATAGATTTATACAGTAGCATTATGATATTTTCTGTCTTATTATCTATCCCTTTTTTAAGCTTTTTTTTTTTTTTACTGCTGCTGCACTTTCAGGGGATGTTTTCAGAGAACTATTCACGATGACCCCAAGATCTTTTTTGAGTGGGAACAATTAATTTAGATCCCATCATTTTGTATGTATAGTTGGGGTTATGTTTTCCAGTATATATTACTTTGCATTTATCAACATTTAATTTCATCTGCCATTTTATTGCCCAGTCACCCAGTTTTGTGAGATCCCTTTGATTTTTGCAGTCTGCTTTGGACTTAACTATCTTGAGTAGCTTGTATCATCTGCAGCTGCCACCTCATCCCTTTTTCCAGATAATTTATGAATTTGTTGAGCAGCACTTGTGCCAGTACAGATCCACAAAGGGCAGGACAAGAGGCAAGGGGTTCAAATTACAGCATAGCAGATTTAGATTAAATCTCAGGAAAAACTTCCTAACTGTAAGAACAGTAGGACAATGGAACAGACTGCCTAGGGCGGTTGTGGAAGCTCCTTCACAGGAGGTTTTCAAAAGGAGGCTGGATGGCCATCTGTCTTGGACACAACAAATCCTGCATCTTGGTGGGGGTTAGACTAGATGACCATTTCAGTCCCTTCAAACTCTATGGTTCTATGATTCTAAGTCCAAATGCACTATATGTATTGGATCACCCTTGTCCACATGTTTGTTGATCCCCTCAAAGAATTCTAGTACATTGGTGAAGCATGATTTCCCTTTACAAAAGCCATATTGACTCTTCCCCAATATATTGTGTTCATCTCCATTCTGAAAACTGACAATTTATTCCTACCACTACCCTTTGTTTTCTGTCTTTTAACCAATTATTGATTCGTGAGAGGACCTTCCCTTTTATCCCATGATTGCTTACTTTGCTTAAGCATCTTTGGTAAGGGACCTTGTCAAAGGCTTTCTGATTATCATTATGGTTTGGTGGATAGAGGGAATGCAGTGGACATAATATATCTGGACTTCAGCAAGACTTTTGACACAGTCCAACATGACATTCTGATATGTAGGTTGGAGAAATGTGGGATCAGTGGAACTACCATTAAGTGGATACATAATTGATTAATAGTTGCAAACAATGAATAACTATTAATGGAATGATGTCACATTGGAAGGAGGTCTTGAGTAGAGTTCCAAAAGGATCAGAGATTGCAAACACTTTGGAGGATAAAGCTAAAATTCAGAGAGATCTTGATAAATTGGAGAACTGCACTATAGACAACAAAATGAAATTTAACAAAGACAAATGTAAGGTGCTACACTAAGGGAAGAAAAACCAAAAGCACAAATACAGAATGGGGACTCACTGGAATGGCAGCAGCATTGCTGAGAATGATCTGTGTAGTTGTGGTGGATCACATCCTCAACATGAGTCAACAGTGTGATGCTGTTGCAAAACGTGCAAATGCAATTTTAGGTTGCTTTAACAGAGGCATAGCATGCAAATCATAGGAGGTGTTAGTACTGCTCTATTTGTCACAAGTTAGGCCTCAGATGGAGTACTGTGTCCAATTTTGGTCACCAGTGTATAGCAAGGATGTAGAGAAACTGGAAAAGATCCAGAGACGAGTGACAAAGATGACCAAAGTAATGGAATGCAAGCCATGTGAGCAAAGGCTGAAGGAACTGGGTATGTTTAGTTTGGAATAGAGGAGATTAAGGGGGGACATGATAGCAGTCTTCAAATACTTGAAAGGCTGCCATTAAAAAGATGTAGAAAGGTTGTTCTATTTTGCCACAAAGGGCAGGACAAGAGGCAAGGGGTTCAAACTACAGCATAGCAGATTTAGATTAAATCTCAGGAAAAACTTCCTAACTGTAAGAACAGTAGGACAATGGAACAGACTGCCTAGGGAGGCTGTGGAAGCTCCTTCACAGGAGGTTTTCAAAAGGAGGCTGGATGGTCATCTGTCTTGGACACAACAAATCCTGTATCTTGGCAGGGGTTAGACTAGATGACCATTTCAGTCCCTTCAAACTCTATGGTTCTATGATTCTAAGTCCAAATGCACTATATGTATTGGATCGCCCTTGTCCACATGTTTGTTGTCCCCCTCAAAGAATTCTTGTAGATTGGTGAAGCATGATTTCCCTTTACAAAAGCCATGTTGACTCTTCCCCAATATATTGTGTTCATCTAAGTGTGTGATAATTTTTTCTTTTTTATAGTTTCAACCAATTTGCCTTGTACTGAAGTTAGGCTTACTGGCCTGTAATTGCCAGGATTGCCTCTGTAGACTTTAAAAAAAATTGGTGTCACATTAGCTATCCTCCAGTCATCTGAAGCTGATTTAAGTGATAGGTTACACACCACAGTTAGTAGTTTTGCAATTTCATATTTGAGTTCCTTCAGAACTCTTGGGTGAATACCACCTGATTCTGGTGACTTATTACTCTTTAATTTATCAGTTTGTTCCAGTAATAATAAGTAGCTATTATATAACACTTTTCAGTAGGTTTCAGAGGAGGTCAGTATCATCCCTGTTTTACAGATGGAGAAACGGCGGCAGGTGAGATGACTGCCCAAACTCACCCAGCAGGCCAGTGGCAGAGCTGGGAATAGAATCTAGCTTTCCTGAGTCCCAGTACAGTGCTCTATCCACTAGGCCACACTGCTTCTCTTATTAGGATGTATTTTATATCACTATATTGGTTTAGCCCAACAGGCAATAGTTTGAAAAAATATGCATGAAGGCAAAGAAAGACTCAAGACAAGCTGCCTCTCAGCAAACACTGGAGGGCTCTTACGGGACAATGCCAGAGCTACTAGCTTTGAAGATTTTGCCTCCTCTCCAGCTAACCTACAAAACTGGCTTGAGGCAAGACAGGAAAAGGCCTGTGAACACAGGAGCTCAAAAGAATTGTGGCAGGTTTAAAAAGAATGTTCTCTGTCTTTTGAGAAGAGGGAAGTTGTTTGAGAGAACCAAACTGAGCCACACAATACCCAGCTGGGAGTGTTTGAGCCATATGATACCCTGCCTAGGTTATCCTTGGGGATGGACAGCCATTAGGTAAGATAGACATGCAGTAGTCCGTTTTCAAATCCCTTTTCTTTAGATCTTTTGTTCCCACTGTTAAAATAAACAATACATTGGTTTTAAAAAGGCTGTCTGATCACTGCATGGCACTGGTCACAGATACTCAAAGTTCATCTGAGCAGGTGACAAACCCACTCAGACTTTCTGGGAAAGCAACGCTGATATACAGGGTGCTATATCCCAGAGCTCAGTAAGACTGGACGAATAGTAGAATTCCACCCCAAGAGAGGTAAATGCATCAAGCCAGACTCCTGAAGGGCTGCTCTCACAGAAACCATCAAGGGGACAAATCTTCAGCTAGCCCTGTAACCTTGACACATTCTCCCAGTATTGCCAATCCCCAGCATTTAAAAATCATGAATCAGGCCCCCAAATAATGACATTTACAAAATAATAAATTTGGGATATTTTTATTAGTCTTTTGGTTTTTGAGCTTTAAGGGTCACATTTTTCAAGTTTTTCTCCATGACCATAATGGCTAAAAACATTTTTTTTGTAAACAAAAGTTGAAATTCTCATATAATCATGGAACTCCAGGTGCTGAGACTTTAAGAAAAACATCAAATATCATGAGACTCATGATGAGAGTTGGCAACACAGTCTTTCTACATTTCATTTGAATATAGTATGCTTTACTGATGCCATTAACTACACTCAGCAACACTACACAACAGTTTAAGAATTGCAACTTTTTACCAGAGAGGTGGTTACACTTCATGGTAGGTGAAGAAATTTCAGTCTATTTTGTATTAATGCTGGTTTGCCAGTGATAGTGTAAGAAGGTTAAGGGGTGACTTTATTACACTCTGTAAGTATCTACCTGGGGTATAAATATTTAATAATGGGCTCGTCAATTGAGCAGAAAAAGGTATAATACAATCCATTGGTTGGAAGTTGGAGCTAGACAAACTCAGCCTGGAAATAAGGCATACATTTTTAACCGTGAGAGTCATTCACCTTTGGAACAATTTATCCATGGTGGTGTTGGATTCTCCATCACTGACAATTTTTAAATCAGGATGGGATGTTTTTCTAAAAGATCTGCTCTAGGAATTATTTTAGGGAAATTCGATGGCCTGTCTTAGACAGGGGATCAGACTAGATGATCACAACGGTCCCTTCTGGCCTTGAAATCTATGAACTTGTACTGACACCATATGACTAAGTCCACACTAGCAGTTGCACCGATTTAACTATTTTGTAATAGGGTTTGCCTTGCCTAGCTACATCAAGACAAAAATGACAGTGCCTTTTCTCCATTAGGATTGTACATTGAGATAGTGATCTCAAATTAGCTATCTTGGTGTAAAAACACATCTGTTTTGCAGTGAAGACACATGTCTTTTGTCAATACACATTTATGTTTTCGGGGTAGGTTGGGAGTTAGAAGGTTAGGTGTGCATATGTGATATTATTTGCTATCGTGTAATACAAAGGAAAATGGTATTTGAGGTACTAACAAATGATTGAAATAAACTTAACCTTTGTTTTTATTCTACAGGGAGCCATGACACTATGACTTACTGTTTGGATAAAAACTCTGATATAAGTGTCAATGAATCAAAGCTGTTGCAGGTGATAGATAAATGTATGCCCTGCATCATACATCCTATTATTATGAAGTGGTCTATAACACAGGTAACCAATTATCTAACATTCTCAAACTTGAATTAATTGTCTTGTTTGAAATTTGTTACATAGTATTGAATGTTCATACTTTCTTCAATTCAATTAAGGAATACATCGGTGCCTAGATATGTGAATAACATTTTTTGGCAAATTCTAAATACCATAGGTAGAGAAGTAAGACAAAAACATGGTGTACGTACCAAGTTTCTGTTTACGGGGAAGATATTTTTGGTGGGAGAGGCTGATATTTTAGGGATAGAGGATTCATAAATAAAGACAATAGTTAAAGGGACACTGTTAACTAAACCCCCACATACCACTTTCTAATCTGAATTAGTTAAGAATGTAAGAATGACCAAACTGTGTCAGAACAATGGCCCATCTAGCCCAGTATCCTGTCTTCCAACAGTGGCCAATGCCAGGTACTTCAGAGGGAATGAACAGAACAGGCAATCACCAAGTGATCCATCCCTGTAATCCAATCACAGCTTCTGGCAATCAGAGCATATGGTTGAATCCCTGACCATCTTGCCTAATAACTATTGATAGACCTATCCTCCAGGAATTTATCTAGTTCTTTTTAGAACCACGTTATAGTTTTGGCCTTCACAACATCCCCTAGCACCTGTGAGGTCCACAGGTTCTGACAATCTTGACTAATAGCCACTGATGGACCTATCCTCCATGAATTTATTTAATTCTTTTTTGAACCCAGTTATACTTTTCACAACATCCCCTGGCAATGAGTTCTAAAGGTTGACTGTATGTTGTGTGAAGAAGTACTTCCTTTTGTTTGTTTTAAATCTGCTGCCTATTAATTTCATTGGGTAACTCCTGGTTCTTGTGTTATGTGAAGGAGTAAACAACACTTCCTTATTCACTTTCTCCACACCAGTAATAATTTTATAGACATATCATATTCCCTCTTAGATGTCTCTTTTCCAAGCTGAATAGTCCCAGTCTTTTCAATCTCTCCTCATATGGAAGCTGTTTCACACCCCTAACCATTTTTGTTGCTCTTCTCTGTACCTTTTCCAATTTTAATATATCTTTTTTGAGATAGGGCAGCCAGAATTGCATGCAGTATTCAAGGTGTGGGAGTACAAGGGATTTGTATAGTGGCATTATGATATTTTCTGTCTTATTAGCTATCCTTCTTCTAATGGTTTTTAATATTCCACTAGCTTTTTGACTGGGGCCGCACATTGGGCAGATATTTTCAGAGAACTATTCATAATGACTCCTAGATCTCTTTGTTGAGAGGGAACAGCTAATTTAGGCCCCATTATTTTGTATAGTTGGGATTATGTTTTCCAATGTACATTACTTTGCATTGATCAACATTGAATTTTATCTGCCATTTTATTGCCCAGTCACTGAGTTTTGTGAGATCCCTTTGTAACTCTTTGCAGTTCGCTCTGGACTTAACTACCTTGAATAATTTTGTACCATCTTCAAATTTTGCCACCTCCCTGTTTACCTGTTTTTTAAGATCATTTAGGAATATGTTGAATAGGACTGGTCCCAGCACAGACCCCTGGGGGACACCACTATTTACATCTCTCTGTTCTGAAAAATGACCCATGTATTCCTACCCTTTGTTTTCTGCCTTTTTACCATTTACTGATCCATGAGAAGACCTTCCCTCTTATCCCATGACTGCTTAGTTAGATAGGTATGACATTTATTATAGGTAAGGCCTCTATCTAGCTGAGGGATCGGCAAGCTTTGGTGTGCAGCCCATCAGGGAAAGCCCCTGGTGGGCTGGGCCGGTTTGTTTACCTCCAGCGTCCGCAGGTTCGGCCGATCGCAGCTCCCACTGACCACGGTTCGCTGTTCCAGGCCAATGGGGGTGGCGGGAAGTGGCGGCCAGCAGATCCCTCAGCCCACACAGCTTCCCGCAGCCCCCCTTGTCCTGGAACGGCAAATAGTGGCCAGTGGGAGCTGCGATTGGCTGAACCTGCGGACGCTGCAGGTAGACAAACCGTCCCGGCCCACCAGCAGATTTCCCTGACAGGCCATGTGCCAAAGGTTGCCGATCCCTGATCTAGATCAAAATATATGTGTTTTTTAAGGCCTTTCACCCCAGAAAGCCACATTCACCAACTGTCCTAGCAGAGTGATTAGGACAAGGCTATGGGAAAGAGTAGAGAAGGCCTCTGTCTGTAGGAATTCAGAAACTGATTCAGCCTTCTTAAAGACTTTAATTTTATAAATAAATACATAAAATAAAAATCCAGTATCCATGGGATTATTATTTCTGTTGAGGGAACATGATCAGGGAGCTCCCTAAAGAAAATCTCTGTAAAGTCTTTGATCTGAGGAAAATGAATGCAGACATTTTAAGTTGCTGATCCTGCAACCTTTTCTCATACAAGCAGTCCAGATGACTTCAATAGGAATATTATTGAACTCAGTATGAATCAGAACTGCTCATGCGTAGGGGTTGAACTTGGGTTGGCTCCTAAGCTTTTATTATGTAGACAATTTGAAGTCCTTTTTAAAAGATCTTAAACTAATAGGTTTAGTGTCCACTTCATAAGGAAATAAAAACTCTTCATGTCAGATGTTTCTGTAACTTCAGAGCAAACTGTCAGCACCACACACAAACCTTTCAGCATTATTTTAGAGGTGAAAGATGTAATAGATTTTGTAATCCTAAAAATATGATAAATAAGATTGGACAATTTTATAAGCTTCTTTAGATTTCTTAAAAGAAAGGAACACATGTCCCTTGCAAAAATTTAGGATTCTTTTGTTGTTTTTAACCATTCAGGTACTAAATGTGTCAAAACAACTGGATGCCGGGATTAGATATTTGGATTTTAGGATTGCTCACAAGCCTGATGACTCTTCTATGAATTTGTACTTTGTGCACATGGTATACACAACGGCTGTAGTAGAGGTATTGTTCTTAAATCTGCAGCATTCAGAAAGGAGTGCTGCTTAATTTTTTTTTAAGGAACCAACAACTACTTCTGAGTAAGAACTGCGGTGAGGAACACTGACCCCAAGATTTTCTGAACAGGTTATTCTTTCTTCAGTAACATGGGAACTTCCAAATAAGGAATTAAATATACTGCAGGGTTGATTGTTGGAACTAAAATGAATTTCTACAGTTGTCAACGAGGCTTAACCTCCATGCAGCCACCTGTGAGTTGGAATTCTCATCCACTGTTCTCCGTAAAAAAATGATTGCCGTTTTCCAAGGTGTGTTTTGTGATGATCCCAGTATCTCATCTTGAGCCAGCCCATCATTCTGTGATGTGGGCACAAATTGACTGCTTTGAGGAATAAGTGACAGAAAAATAAGATGCGATTTAAAGTGTAATACAGGTACAATGTTTTTCAAGAAAAAATATATTTATTGAAAAGATAATGACTCAGTCTTTTGGTCTTAAAATGTCACATTTTGATTGGTGTATTCCTGTACTGGCACGCATGGGGCCTGGCCATGCTGTTAGTTGCATATGACTTCAATGAGATGTGTCAGCAACGAATGGGATAATAAATGCCTGTCTTGTTATAGCAAGACCATGGGAGTCAGGAGACCTGGGTTGTATCCCTGATTTTACCACTGACTCACTCTTTGACCTTGAACTAGTCCAGAAAAATGGGGATTCTACTTTCCACCTTTGAGATCCTCAGATGAAAGACACTGAAGATGCAAAGCCACTGTATACCTTATATACATTGGTATATAAGGTGTAGAGCCACAGGTGGTGAAATCAGCATAGCTCTTCTGAATTAAAATCCAAAGGATGGCTTTCCAGCCACTATGAAACTTCCTGCAGAATGTCCCATATTGTCATTCATGATAAAGCTATGCTGATTTGCACCAGCTGAGGGTCTGGCCTATCATAAATCATTAGTTTATGATTTATTTAATTCTCCCTTACCATCAGACAGGCTTTTCTAAGTTGATTTGACTTTACTTTTGTAGGATATTCTGCGGGAAATTTTAAAGTGGTTGCAGGCCCATCCTCAGGAGGTCGTTATCCTTGCCTGCAGGAATTTTGATGGATTGACCAAGGAACTTCATCATCATCTTATCTCCTGCATAAAAAAGATTTTTCAATCTAAACTGTGTCCAAAAGATGTAAGTGCAGACATAATTTCTTTTAGAATGATACAGTAGTTCTTTGATTTGTTATATGCTTTACGTTATCATTATGTTCTTTAAAGCTATGGAAACGCACCTGTTCTATTATAAACAACATAAGTGGGAGTCAGTTATTAGAGAGTTATCACATAAGTGATGTCATAGTGTGGAGTGGCCCTCTAAGGGAACTGACTCAGCTCCACCTGTGCTGTGTCATCCAATCCCAAGTAATGGGTTTGGATTTGGGCTTGTGATTGGGTCAGGTGACCAGGCATCCCATGATGGTATCCCAGGAGCAGGGCTTCCTATAAGAATGAGCCTGCTCTGTCAGAGAGGGGAAGACCAGGGAAATACTCTAAAGAAGCCCAGAGTTGGAGGGCAAGCTAAGAGAGAGCTGTGGCTTGCAGCCCTGACACAAGGATAACTGAAGAGCGAGGTGGTGGGGAGGCTGCTGACCCATGGCCAGAGAGGACTGGGGAGGCCTTTCCATATCATCCAGATGGAAAGACTTGACTGGAGCTACCTGGCATGAGGGTAGAAGCCTTAAGCGGAAGAGGCTTGAGGATATGCTGGGCAGCAGGACCTGGGTTTGGGGGAAAATACTGTTGAGTCCAGCAAGGCGCTGAAGAAACTACGGAGTTGGGGAAAGACTTGTTTTGATTTAATTTGACATTTAAATGTGCTGTCTTAATAAACCAGAACCCAAGAAGGGGTGTTTATTTGACTTGTGTGAGAGCTGTGGGGACAGTTACTGAAAAGCCCAAGAAGGGGAAACCGAGGCAAGAATTAACGGAAGGTTTAGGACATTAGCCTGGAGGCTTGGGAGACTTGGGTTCAATTTCCTGCTGAGCTACAGATTTCCTGTGTGACCTTAGGCAAGTCACTTAGGCCCAGATCCACAAAAGTACTCAGGCACCTAACCCCCAGATTTAAGAGCTTAAGTCCCAGATTTAGGATCCACTGGGATCTACAAAGCGCCCAATCAGGTCCAATCTAACCCTATGGTGTCATGTCTTAACTCAAGTCTCACTCCACACCTACATTTCCTCTGCAAAAATTCCCTGCCTAAGCCCCAGGATGATCCACAATCCAGGGCCCCATCTGGTAAGCATGCTCAGACTAGGGCACCATTTGAGGGCAGCGGGGGGCGGGGGGCGGGGGCGGGACCACCTCTGAGTTTCGTACAGGAGGTGTGGGAGCTCCTAGGTGGAGCTCTTAACTACAGCACAGCATGGTGTGAAATGTAAGTTCTGCAGAGGAGAGGTGTCCTTGGGGCAGGGAGTCAGTATTTTGGCAGGGTGATTCAGATAAGAAAGGGCTGCTGATTAAATTAAGTATCTGGAAGTCTAGCCTGTAAAACAGGAATCTTGTGTGTGTGTGTTGTTTTAGAGAGAACATAGGAGACTCAGAAAAAATACAGCCAAGCCCTCTGAGCCAAGGTTACATTCAGAAAAAGGGGGAGATTTGGGGGCGTAGGTGAAAATAAGGGGCCAAAACCAAGGAAAGGGCTAGTCGTGATATAGAAAGTTTCCCACTCTACCTGTGGTACTTATGTGGTTCCACCTCACAAGGTCTAAACTACTTCTCCTCACAGCCCTTCAGTGAGGTAGAGCAGTGCTGTTATCCCCATTGTACAGATGACGCCATGAGGCACACACAGACCAAAGGCCAGATTTTCAAAGGTATTTAGTCACCTAGTGGGATTTTCAAAAGTGCCTAGAAGGTTTGGTGCTTTGTAAACACCACTAGATGCCAAGCTGCATCTTTGGGTCCCTAAAAGGTTTTGAAATTCTGTCCGTAAGGCACTGGCCTGAGGTCAGACAGGAAGTCCATGGGGGGCGGGGGAGTAGATCGCAGGTCCCTCAGGGCTAGCTCCCTATCCAGCAGACCAGTCTCTCGCTCTGCTACATGCTGCAAAAAAAGAGGACTCTGATAGATGGGAACAAAACCAAGGTAGCCAGTTCTATGAGACTCCAGCAAACAGTCCCAGGAAGTTGGGACGGATGTCATAGTGAGAGCACAGAGATCAGGAAGGATGGAGAATGAGAATCAGATGAGAGGAGATCATTTAACTCCCAAGGGGTGGCAGGTTCTGCCACATGCTGGGCTGTAGAGCAATGGCTGCTGTGCAATTTTACATTTTAACTGAAAACAATTTTGTCGTCATTTTTGGTTCTGAGTTTGAGAAAAGGAAGGAATCAGAAAGTGTCATATAAGTATCATATGTGTTTATGCCTCAAATTCTTAGGGTTTCAGCTGTATCCAGGCCAATACCAGAACAAAGAACAGAAATTGCATCTACAGAGTCCATAAAGTTGACGATTATTGTCATTATATGTATTATTCACTGGGCGCCATCTATGTGCTCAGCACTGTTCAGAAAATGTAGTCCCTGAGCCAATGTGTACGAAATGTGTAGCCCTGGATAAGATGGCTCGGATATTTAAGTATGAAGTATACGGTTATTAAGCACATGTTAATATCTGTGAGTGGAGGCGCTGGTAGTGATAGAAGTTTTACTTGATTAAGGACTAGAACAGTGGTGTGGGTTCGGGACCCCAAAATGGGTCATGACTCTGTTTTAATGGGGTGGCCAGGGCTGGCATAGACTTGCTGGGGCCCAAGCCTGAGGGCTTCAGGCCTGGGCGGCAGGGCTCAGGTTACAGGCCCCCTGCCTGGGGCTGAAGCCCTTGGGCTTTGGCCCCCTGGCCTAGGGAGGTGGGGCTTTGGCTTCCCCTCAGCCTCCCCGGCTGAGGGTGGTGGGGCTTGGGCGGGCTCAGGCTTCTTTCCCTCATCCTGGGGTCCAGACCCTCCCCCTGCCCTGGGCGGCACCCCGGAGGGTGGGGACACAGGCCGGGGGCTGCTCTCAGGCCCCCAGGCCCACTGCCCAGGGCAACTGAAGGATCCAGGGTTCCTCTCAGCAGCCCAGGCTCCCTGGGTGGCTCTTACCATGGCCTGGCACTGGCTTCTGGCCTGGTCAGGGAGCAAGGTCTTGGGGGGAGAGGAGGAGCTGGTCGGGAGAAGAGGAGGGACAGGAGTGGGGCCACTGAGAGGGCAGGGCTTCTGCATGTGTCTCACTTTTGCCTTTTAAAAAGGTGGTCATCCTAGCTCAGTGGTTCTCAACCTACTTATCATTGTGGGCCACAACGTGTTACTTGGGCTGCAGGTTGTGAATCACTGTGCGCCCCTCTCCCCGCCAAGACCCCTATGCCCAGTGCCTGCCCAGAGCCCTCTCCGCAGAATAGGGCCAGGAGTGGACCCCACTGCAGGGCTGGGTGGCAGGGCAGCTCCAGATGCTGCCATGTGGCAAGACAGCAGAGCCCTGGCGGCCCCAGACCCCACTGCGTGGGACAGGTCAGCCCTGGCAGCCCCGGACCCCACCGCCTGGGGCAGGTCAGCTCTGGACCCCGAAGTATGGGGCAGGGTAGGGCAAGGCAGGGCAGCACAGCCTCAGCGGCTCTGGATCCCGCTGCGCCCGGTGGCTCCGGACCTCGCTGTGCAGGGCAGGGCATGGCAGTCCCAGTAACTCCAGACCCCTGCGGCCTCTAGCACACAGCCAGGCCTCGGCTGTGTGCTAATTGGGCTGCATGTGGCCCACAGGCTGCATGTTGAGAACTGCTGCCTTAGCTATATGGGTACATACCAGTTATCAACCAGCCTTCACGAAGCAAAATACAAGGAGTACTTGTGGCTACCATGGCTACCACTAGGAAAGCAAAATACATTTATTCTTGAGCTAAAAGCACTACAGAGAGAACATACAGAGGTTCCTGTATGCATGCTAAAAGCTTATCAGAGATCACCACCCATCAGTCTTAAGGCACCTAGTAAGCCCAAGTGTTTCCTACCCTTGCACAAGGGTTGAGGCAGGGCCGGCGCTTCCACTAGGCGACCCTAGGCGGTTGCCTAGGGCGGCAGGATTTGGGGGGCGGCCTTTTGCCATCCTTAGCGGAAATTCGGTGGTGAGGAGTCCTTCCGCTCCGGGTCTTCGGCGGAAATTCAGTGGCGGACTGAAGACACAGAGTGGAAGGACCCCCGCCGCTGAATGCTCAGAGGAGGAGCACTGCTGGCTAGGGCGGCAAAAACCCTGGTGCCGCTTCTGGTTGGGGCTGCCAGTGGACAGAGGGTTCTGTCCGTTTGCTGAATAAAAATGAAGGCCCTGTGTGACCTGTGTCAGTTCAAGCTGAGTTTTTTTATACCAAAAGCCCTTTCTTTCTTTGAGTCTCGGGAAAACCCATTTTAAAGCATCACATACAAACACTCCTTGGGTGGTGCTTATCTAGAGTTGTTTACAATCCTCAGGGTAATCACCCCCTGCTGCTTTTAGTTCCTGGAGGAGCTGTGGTAACCCTCCCCCATGGAGTAAAATACAATCACACATAGATATTGCATGGGATTGCAATATCTGTTACAATTCCATTGAAGGCAATGGGATTATTGTATGAGTAACTGTTTATCACCATGAGGAAGGAGCTCACAATCTGGGCCACAGAAATTAAATGAGATTCTCTAGATATTAATTAAAAACCCTAATAGAATTTAACATTTTTAATTTTTAAGACACTATTAGATTTCATAGCAGGCACATAAATCGCTTCAGGCTGTGTATACTCTGCCACTTTCAGCACTAAAACTTTAGTCGTTCAGCGGTGTGAAAAAACACCCCCCTGAGTGACAAAAGTTTTAGTGCTGAAAAGCGCCAGTATAGACAGCACTTTATTGCCATGAGCTGTGCTCCTGGCGAGAAAGGTTCAGGGTGGTTGTTTTTTATCGCCAGGAGAGCTGTCGATAGTGTGTCTACGCTGCCCAGGTCACAGTGCTACTGTGGGTGCACTGTAACATGGGCAGTGTAGACATACTCTTACATTTGATAGGATGGCTTAGAAACACTATAAAGAGTGTATCATTCTCTGTTACTTTCTGTAAGTTAGATACATTTCTGGAAGACTCTTGTTTGGTTTCCTCCTAGTTCAGTTCACTAGAAATTTTTGCAAAATGGAAAATAGGCTGCATCTATAGTAGCAAACTTTAGACCTGTAATTCTCCACCATTGCTACCACTAGCAGAGCTGCATTTTGCTATGGCTAAAAGTTTGCTAATGTGGACAAGGCAATAGAGTCTATAAATACAGATTTAAAAATATACACATCTCCTTTTCCTCTCCCCTCTCTTCATGCCTAAAATGGCCCCATGTAAAATCTCTTGTTTTGCAGTCCAGTAAAGGGTACATAGGGTGACCAGACAGCAAATGTGAAAAATCGGGACGGGGGTGGGGAGTAATAGGAGCCGATATAAGAAAAAGACCCAAAATTGGGACTGTCCCTATAAAATCGGGACATCTGGTCATCCTGAGGGTACATAAGATGTTTGATAATTAGGTGAACTTTGTAATTGCACCTGTGAATTATACTGGCACCTAATAGATTGATTCATACCTGGTTCCACTGATGGCATTCAAAACAATTCACTCCCCTAGCGTGCCTAGTCAGAGTGATGATGTTAAATGCACTTTTAAGGTAGTACTGGGAATGTCTGTGGAGGTGGTTTTTTTAGTGAACTTTTAGTGCTAGTGCTCTCCTGACAACTCTGGCCCTAAAGTTCTCTGATAGAATTGATACATAATGGCAGCAGCAGTACAGGCTTCCTCACACTGCTCCACCAATGCATGTCAGCTGTGTTCCAGAGGGACAGTAGTAGGGAATGACACAGCAGTCTGGTTTGTCTTTTTGATCCTGGACCTCTCTGCTACAACTGCCAACAAGACACCAATTAGTGCTAGTGCTTTTGTGATGTGGGCTTCTCCACTAGGGACTGGACTGGGACCACATACTGACTTCACACAACAGCCAGCAGGTGGTAATGACGTTCTCTATTGAACTTAGGCTGGATTTGACCTGCCAACCTAGAGGTGAGAGAGGCTTGCCATCCTACTCCATTGCTTTGAACCCATCAGCCCTCCAGAAAGGGTTTGATTTAATAATCAGAGATTATTTAATGATTAAATTCTAAGAGTTACAATTTTCAATTTTTTTTTTAAACCAGCTACAAGGTACAAGAGCTTTGAGCAGTTAAACAATTAACATTTCAAAGAGGCACATGAACAGTGAGACTTCTCTGGAGACTGGAGGGCTACAATAATGATGGCCCTGTTTACTATTTGAATTAAGTCTTTGAAGTTACTGTATGTAGTGGTAACCATTCAAGATTACCATTTCAAAGAGGTTTATGCAGCAGAGTTAAAATAGAACAATTCTGGGGAAAATTAGATGATCCTCAATATTCAAGGCCTCAGCTGAAAACATGAGTGACATTGTTTTATTTCAGAGTAGCAGTCGTGTTAGTCTGTATCCGCAAAAAGAACAGGAGTACTTGTGGCACCTTAGAGACTAACACATTTATTTGAGTATAAGCTTTCGTGGGCTACAGCCCACTTCATCGGATGCATAATCAAAGCACTCTTTGACCTAAAGTCTGGATTAACAGAACCAATATTAGAGAAGGTAATGGAATAGATTACTTGTATTCAGAATGGCCAGCCAGAGTGGGATGAATTAAACTGCCCTCACCACAAAAGGAATATTTGATACAAAATAATAAAAGAACTGGAGCGTGATGGGGCTATCATACTGTGCTGTAGCTTTCAGTGCTGGATTCTTGCTTCTACCACTTATGGTGCTGATCCTGACATGTTGCCAGCCCTTAGTTCTGGTAAAATGGTATAAAACTCCTTTTAGTTCTACTGGAGGGGAAGATTTCAAAAATCTGGACTGTGGTGCCAAGTTTGGGATGAGTGACCAAGGTAATTATAGCAGGTGCGGCGTTCGATCTCAACCTGCTTTAAAATTGCACATTTCTTTAGGCCCCCCCAATGGATTCTCTGCCCCTTCCCATTTCAATGATGGTGCAGTGGGGAGATATTCCCTTTCTCTGTGGAGAGCTGGGGAGAGAAGTATGGAGATAGGAAGGTGTTTTCCTTGCTCTGCCCACTGCCCCACCACACTGAGGTTGCTTCAGGGAAGAGCAGGAATGGATTACGTTGCAAACACTGGCAAATCAGGGCGAGGGTAGAAGAGTGACACTCTTTAAGCATTCAGGGTTCTTAGCATAACAGTCTGAGGTGCATGTGCAGTAGAGCCATGAAACAGACACAGGCTAAATAGCCTTTGAGAATAAGAAATGAGGTAAACATTACTTAAAGAACATGGATGGATCACATCTAGTCTATCAAGGAATCAGAGAGAGGGACCAATACATTGAAATGATCTCTAAGTAACTGTGACTTTTACGTTTCAAATTACATCCCTTATCGCCTGAAGCATCCCACAAATCATCTTGTTCTTAAGGATAGGTGAACTGGCTCCGATTCATAGGCACTGGAGATTGGGATGATGGGGATTGTGAGAGAGGGGAAGAAGAGGGTCAGGCTGGTGACAAGGATTCTCCCTGGACAGGTCCAGGAGAGTCGGTCTGGTGAGAGGATGCTTCCTTGAGGGCTCTGGGAGGGAGTTGTTGTTTGCCGACCCTGCCCCCCACTCTTGCAGTACTATTAACACCCTTGTCTAGAGCTGGTGTGTGTTTGCGGAAGGCATTCAGGGAATTGTGGTTGCTTTCCTGTTAGAGAGGAGGAAGGAGAACTTGTAATGTGTGCTCTAAATAGAACTGCCAAAAAGATGGAGACTTCCTGATTCCCCAAAGATCTCAAGTTATTATTACCATCACAGAGCTCTCTCCGTTTGAAGCAGCTTCTAATTCACCTGGTGCCAGCCCTTTTTGTTGGCAGGTTTAGCAGCATTGTCTGAATTGAGCCTGCATCTATTTCATTTTAGAGCAAGTTCATGTGTCAGCATTTGAATTTTTAGAGTTGCCCAGGAGCTAGTCATCCAGCTCCTGTCAACTTTAACAGTAGAACTGTCATTCCTTTCAGGTGGTTCCAACGCTACGGAACATGTGGACATATCGGTACCAGGTTATCATCTCCTATGAGGATGTGACTGAAGTGATGAATCACCGTGAACTATGGCCTGCAATTCCATATTGGTGGGGAAACAAGACTGCAGCCCGAGATCTTATCCAGTATCTGGAACGTATGAAAAAGAATGGGCGCCCAGGTACCTACCACACCCACTTACAGGCGGGTCCGGATTAACTTTTTGTGGGCCCAGTGCCAAACATATTTGTGGACCCCCATGGGGCAAGGTGCAGGGGGGGTGGGATGGTCAGTCTCCAGAGTGAAGGGCGGGCTGGGGGCAATGAAGCAGCCCCGCTCTGCGCAGCCCAGCAGGAGGGCACTGTTTACAAACCTGCAGCTGCCAGACACACACTGGCCTGCCCAGCCCTGTGCTGCCAGCATGTCCCTTCCCCTTGAGAGCAGGCCCGGCCCCCACCCCGCCCAGTGCCCCACCCTTATGCCCAGTGCCCCCTCGCCCAGAGACCTCCACTAAGATCTCTATGCCCAGCCCCCACCCCTCCCAGAGACCTCCCCTGCTGGCCTCCCACTACAACTACACAGCACCCTGCACACCACACCGCTCACCTAGCGCCCCCCGCCTGCCCATAGACCTATCCACCACCTTCCTCACAGTCCCACCATCACAGCTGCACAGCACCCCATATTCTTGAGGGCATTCTGCACCAAAAAGTTAAAAATTCTGTGCACAGTATTTTAAAATTCTGGAAATTTTGTCAATAAATAAATGTGGAGGCTCCAAAATGGCAGTGGGGAGCACAGGCCACTGGTTGCATGGAGATGGGAGATCACTGGGCAGCTCTCCCCCCGGACAAGGACTCAGCAGCGAGGCTGCACCTGACCCTGACACAGTGCGAGGGCCAGGCCTGCTCCAGAAACATCCTGTGATCCTGCCGCTCTGTGCCAAACGCACCAGCCCGGCAGCAGGATCCATGTACAGAGGGACTTAGCGTGGGGGTATGAGAGATCTCTGTGGGGCAATCTGGTGTGGGTGGCTCAGTGGGAGATCTGGATGCACAGAAGCTCATTGGTGGGTTCCAGGCGCAGGGGCAATGGGACTCTGCAGGGGATCCAGGTGACGGTGTTTGGGGCTCAGCAGGGGGCAGTCTAGGTGCAGGGGAGGTGGGATTCATTTAGGTGGGGGTCCAGGTGCAGGTGGTTGGGGCTCAGTGGGGAGGGTGTCTGGGGGTGTGTCATTGAGGTGGTACAGATGCAGGGGAGGTGGGGCTTGTCAGGGTGAGGGTTTGATGGGCCTGCTTAACAGGGGAGCCCCAGCTTTTGCCAAGGGGACACTGCATGCTGGACTCCAGGAAGAGGCAGGGTGGGGGTGGAGCAGGAGTGGGGGCAGATTTCCTGGCTGGCTCAGTTGTCCGGGGGATCAGGCTGGCCGGGGCCCCTTCTGACTCTGGGCCCGGCACCATGGTAAACCCAGTACTGCTTACAGGAACTAGGAACACACCCAGGAACAAGAAATGAGTAAATCCCCCAAACTACTTATTGCCAACATATGCATTTGGGCCTGATCCACAAAGATACGTAAGTGCCTGAGTCCCAGTTTTAGGCTCCATGGTGATCCACAAAACTCCTGCTGAACCTTGTAGGTGCCTTAACTTCAGCCTCTGGTCATGTGCCCTGCTGCTTCTCCCTAGGCATCTGGATGCTTATCTTGCATATGAGTCCTGATCTGGCAAGTGTGCTCTGAAGCTGCCTACCAGATCAGGTCCCACTTAAAATCTGGCTGGTGGTGTGCATCTTACAACTTTTAACCGAGTGGTCAGAACACTCACCTGGGATGTGGGAGACCCAGGTTTAATTTCCCCATCTCTACCAGAGGGGGAGAAAGGAGACCTCTGTTTGAATCCTGTGTCTCAGCAGGGAGCTCTAACCACTGGGCTATGGGATAGTCTGAAGAAGGCTCTCAATTTCTCCTGTTGAAGCTGTTCTACTGTGGGTGAAGTGAGAGCAATGGGAGCAGGGGGATTGAACTCTAGGTCTCCCACCTCTCAGGGGGGTGCTCTAACCACCAGTCTGTCTCTCTTTGGCCCAATGACTGTTCTAAACAGGGGATTGGGGGGTGGGTGGGTTTCTGAACAGTCATTGGGCCAGACCAGAGAGAGTGAAAATGACTCTAGCTGGGTGCTTAGGATACCCACCTTGGAGACCCAGGATCAAACTCCCCTGCGCTAATCACACTTTCATTCTTTATTCACAGTGGAACATCTTCACCAAGAGAGACTGAGGGAGCCCCACACCAGAATATTCCATAGCTCAGTGATTAGAGCCCTCTCCTGAGGTTTGGGATGCTCTTGTTCAAATTCTTTTGCCGCTGCAGGTAGAAGAGGAATTGAACGTGGGTGTCCCACATCTCAGGTGAGTACCCTAGAAGTTAGATGGTGCCCCCTTCTTCTGTGTGGAGAGAGGCAGATGCCTAACTCAGTCTCATCAGAAACAATGTAGACACCTAACCCCCCTGACTCCATGAGAGGGATTCCCATTCATGGAGGGCTAGCAGAGATAGGCTGAAATCCAGACTGCAGGGAGGGACCAATCTCTGTCAGAACAAGGAGGCTTAGGCTACACCCTGGGGGGGATGATAGCTCAGTGGTTTGAACATTGGCCTGCTAAACTCAGGGTTGTGAGTTCAATCCTTGAGGGGGCCACTTAGGGATCTGGGGCAAAAATTGGTCCTGCTAGTGAAGGCAGGGGGCTGGACTCAATGACCTTTCAAGGTCCCTTCCAGTTCTAGGAGATAGGTATATCTCCAATTTATATATATATATATGTATCCCTTTCATCAGCATCTCCCATTAGCTAGCTTAGGTGGCTCCCTGTATAGCATGCTGACTTTTTGGATCACATTGTAAGGTGCCTATTTCTCTCAATGCATCATTGCATTGGGACTCTAAGTGCATAAATCAGGCATTGTCAATCCAATTGATATTTTCTAGGTGCCTAAAAGTTAGGTGTTGCTGGGCCCAGGATCACAGTGCTTAAGTCCCTTTATAAATCTGGGCCTTAATGTCCTGCTTGTTATACTGTATGCAATAGCTGTTACCTTGCTTTAAATGTCCATGATACTGAATGGGTGTGACTCTACATGGCTGGTTAGATCAGTGTGAAGTTCATCTTCCCTCATGATGGCTCCAAAAATGGATCAGCTCTCTGCTTCTCTTTGACATATCAGCTATTTGCTTAAAGTTGTGACATGAACCTAAATTTTGGGAAGGAAACTAAGGCAGGGAAAAAACAGAAACATGGGTGACTGATATTAAAAGACAGGAGAGGTTTTCACTGATTTTTCAAACCCATTATAAAGTAAACTATCTTTTCTCAGACTCAGCTCACATCTAAAACTAGCCCTCAGAAGTTGATTTCACTTTCTCATTGTCCATGGCTACCCACATGTAAACATGATGACCATCAGCTAACCACAACCCTGTGACATTGAAACTCCTGATCACTTCTCACTGCAAACCCACAAGCCTACACCAGCACCATTAACTCAGACAGTAAAGTGAAACCTGTAAGCACTTCAGCAGGTCTAAGATTTTTCAAATAGCAGGCAGTGACGCACCCATGTGTATGCAAGCCAGTGCATTACCACTAACAAAAAGAGGCCTTTCATGTTCGTAAGTGTAGCAATGAGCAAATTAAGTGAATATATATTGAAGCGTAAACTCTCTCTGATATTAGTGAGCGTAGCATAAATGGGTGATTAACATACGATGGAAGAATTGTGAAAGTGAAAGCTTTACAGCTTGACTTTATGCTTTGGTGTGTCACAGGAGTGCTGCTGCCTCAACAGAGAAGTGTTTTATCTATTCAGTTGATCTCTACAAATTAAGGTGTATCCAAGCATTGTGAGGGGGGTAAAAGGGAGAGAGCTATTGTATACCTGCCCCTCTTTCCCTCTCCCTGCCTTCCACATTCTTTCTTTTCTCACTTTTTGCCTTTCATGTAATTAATGGGGTTTAAAAGCCTCAGCTCATCTTCTGCATCGATCTGCTTCTCCTCCCTGTTAGTGATGTACTACTTTCATGGAAATTGCCTTCAAATGGATACCTTTCCTTTAGAGTTGGGCATTATGCCATATATTATGGGGACAATTAACCATTAAAGAACAGTTAACTCTTGTTATATGCCTCAACTTGTACACCCTCAGTACTGATACAGATGTAAAAGGAGGCATGTCAACCCTTCATTTTCTTCCTCAAATAGATATGCAGGGATGGTGAGTGATGACTGGGCGGGGGGGAGAGGGGGGACAATGGGCCATATTAGATAACTGATATTTACAGTGGACTCCTCAATGAAGCCATTGCTTGTTAGCCTGTAGAAGTTGAGGCAACTCTTATGGAGAACCCTATGACTGGATCTTGCCACAGATATTGTGCAATACTGTTCATAAAAAAGAAATTGCCAAATCAAGGCACAATATGGCCCTATACCTATATAGGGAACTCCAGTTACTGTTAAGTGACCTACGATATGTCTTCACTACCCGCCGGATCAGCGGGCAGCGATCGATCCAGCAGGGGTTAATTTATCACATCTAGTCTAGACATGATAAATCGACCCCTGAGCGCTCTCCCATCGACTCCTGTATTCGAGGGAGAGGCGCAGGCAGAGTCGACAGGGGAGCGGCAGCAGTCGACTCACCATGGTGAGGACTCCACGGTAAGTCGATCTAAGTACGTCGACTTCAGCAACATTAGTCATGTACCTGAAGTTGCGTAACTTAGATCGATTGCCCTCCCCCCCCCCCAGCGTAGACCAGGCCCTAGGTTTCACCTTTATGAAAATTTTTCTTGACTGATAGAGATTAGCAAGCAGGAAACATTTTCTTACAGGATGAGTAAATTAAGTGACAATGGGTACGTCTACACTATGGGATTATTCCAAATTTACATAAACTGGTTTAGTAAAACAGATTGTATAAAATCGAGTGCACGTGGCCACACTAAGCACATTAATTCAGTGGTGTGTGTCCACGGTCCGAGGCTAGCGTCGATTTCTGGAGCATTGCACTGTGGGTAGCTATTCCGTAGCTATCCCATAGTTCCCGCAGTCTCCCCCGCCCCTTGGAATTCTGGGTTGAGATCCCAGTGCCTGATGGGGCAAAAATCATTGTCGCGGGTGGTTCTGGGTAAATGTCATCAGTCACTCCTTCCTCTGGGAAAGCAACGGCAGACAATCATTTTGCACCCTTTTTCTCTGGATTGCCCTGGCAGACGCCATAGCGTGGCAACCATGGAGCCTGTTTTGCCTTTTGTCACTGTCACCGTATGTGTACTAGATGCCGCGGACAGAGGCGATTCAGCAGCGCTACACAGCAGCATTCATTTGCTTTTGCATAACAGTAGAGATAGTTAGCAGCTGTTCTGTACCATCTACCATGCCATTGTAAATTGGCAATGAGATGATGGTTACCAGTCCTATTGCATTATACCTTCTGCTGCTGTCATAGGTGCCCCTGGCTGAGATCAGCCGGGGGCGCAAAAGACAAAAATGGGAATGACTCCCCGAGTCAATCCCTCCTTTATGGTATTGTGATAAACTCAGGACAGACAGCTGCAAGGGAGCGGTAGGAGTCAGTCCCAGAGGGTTAAAAGGCCCTCTCCCTTATCAACTGGGAGACAACTACAGGTCAATCAGGTTCAGCTGAGAAAGGGTTACCAAGGTAGCAAATTAGAATCAGCTGAGGGGGAGCTACCTGAGGGTAATTAGGATCAGCTGATTCCAACTTGGGGCTGCCTGAGACCTTTTTAACCCTTCCCTGGGAGGAAGGAGGAGAGAGAGCAGAGAGAGAAGGAGCCCTGCTGCCAGGAGTGCTGGAGCAGCAAGACCAGGAGGAGAGGCAGTACTCTCTTCCACAAGGGAGTAAAAATACTTTAAAAAGGACTGGTGGAGAGACGGGGAGCAGACTTCCCCTGTGTCCTAAGGGGGACCGCGTTACCCAAGCCTGTCTCACCAGGGCTAAAAGCAGCAGAGGCTGGGGAGACTGAGAAGGTGCCTTGCCACAGTATCTAAAAATAGAATCAGTCCTGCCTAGAATATGGGCAAGTGTACTAGAGATCCAGTGTATCAGAGAACCAGAGAGCACAGCCACTCTGTGTCAGATCCTGCAGGAATGATGAGCTGCATGCCATTCACAGGGGGTGCTCCTGCAACAACCCCACCTGTTGCTTCCCTCCTCCCACAGCCTTCCTGGGCTACCGTTGCAGTGTCCCCCTGTTTGTGTGCTGAAGTAATAAAGAATGCAGGAATAAGAAACAGTGACTTGTTAGTGAAATAAAATGAGGGGAAGGCAGCCTCCAGCTGCTATGATAGTCCAGGCAGTACAGAATCTTTTCTTTACACATGAAGGGCGGGGGCTGATGGAGCTCAGCCCCCTGTTGCTATGATGAAGACGGTTACCAGCCGTTCTGTACCGTCTACTGGGAATGACCGGGAGGCCAGTCAGGAGCACTTATGGGATGATGACAAGGATGGATACCAGTCCTATCGCACTATACCATCTGCCACAAGGCTGATGACGACAGATATCAGCCATATTGTACCATCACCCACCAAGGAGGGGGGGGGCAAAGATGCTCCAGTTCAGTGCCGCAGCATCGTGTCTACCAGCAGCATTCAGTACACATAGGGTGACATTTAAAAGAGTCAAGAGACAATTTTTTCCCCTTTTCCTTCCGGGGGTGGGGGTTGGGGTACATTGACGAGCTATGCCCTGAACCACCGCGGACAATGTGTTTGACCCTACAGGTATTGGGAGCTCAGCCAAGAATGCAAATGCTTTTCGGAGACTGCAGGAACTGTGGGATAGCTTGAGTCCTCAGTCCCTCCTCCCTCCCTCCATGAGCATCCATTTGATTCTTTGGGTTTCTGTTACACTTGTCACGCAGCAGCGTGCTGAGTCCCTGCTATGGCGTCTGTCTGGAGATTTTTTAAAAATGCTTTGGACTTTCGTCTTCTGTAACAGAGCTCTGATAGAACAGATTTGCCTGACCATACAGCGGTTACATCCGTACGGTCCATGCTGGAGCTCTTTTTGGATTTTGATTTCGGACTGCATCGCCACCTGTGCTGATCAAACGCTGGGCAAACAGGAAATGATATTCAAAAGTTCGCGGGGCTTTTCCTGTCTACCTGGCCACTGCATCCGAGTTCTGATTGCTGTCCAGAGCGGTCAGTGGTGCACTGTGGGATACCGCCCGAAGGCCAATACCGTCGATTTGCAGCCACACTAACCCTAAGCCGATATGGTAATACCGATATTAGCGCTGCTACTCTTGTTAGGGAGGAGTACAGAAACCGGTTTAAAGAGCCCTTTATATCGATATAAAGGGCCTCTTAGTGTGGACGGGTGTGGCGTTAAATCGGTTTAACGCTCCTAAAACCGGTTTAAATGCGTAGTGTAGACCAGGCCTATATATTGAAGCATGTGGGCCTGAGATAGGTTAACTGGTTTTAATTGCTCCATATCTGCATAGCATAGCTTACAACTCTAAGAGAAAGTGAGCTGTTGAGACAACTCCAGTTACTGGAAAGGTACCTAATTTTCTGGAGGAAGCTCCTCTGCTAATTATTCAAGAGAAAACACTAGATGTGGGGCTGAATCAATGCTCAGTAATGACAGATACCAATTTAATGTTTCCTTCTTTTTTTCCCCCCCAGACTGTTTCTTTGTTGCAGGGATTAACCTTACTTCAGACTTAAAGTACATTCTGGCACATCCATTTGGATCCTTGAAGAAAATGGCCCTTCCTAGCCTTCCATACTTGAAACTCTGGATAAAGCAACAGTATCCAGGACCAAAGAGGGACTGTATCAACATCATTGCTGGAGACTTCATAGGAAATTATGATTTTGTAAATGACGTGATAGAACTTAACAAGAAAATCATCCCTCCATTACATTATCATGGTAATGAGACTGGATTAAAGCATGTTTCATGACTTTCAGCTTCATAACTTGGTATGATTGAATAGCTTTTGATCAGTTCTCACAGGGAAGGCAATTTTCCTGGTTCAGATACATCACGTGTGTATATAAATGACATTTCTTCCTCCCAGGGATGTTGTGAAGATTCATTGGTTGACGCTGTCGTACCAAAATCAGACTTTAAAATACACAATGCTTACGGCAAGCAAAACTTCCTATAACTAGGGGAGGGAGAAGAGCAAGAAGGCTTCTCCTTAAGTTTTCTAGAGCCCTTGCCACGTAGGTGCAATTTAGCTGGGAAGAGCATAAATATTGCAGTAACTGGTGTTGGAGAATATCCTAAGAACCTTACTCATCTTTCACAAAACTTAGAAAATAAATTTGTTTACTGTTGATTTTTTTCTTTAAATATATTATATTTTCATTTTCTTTAAATATATTCTTAATATATTCTTAGTTTTATTTCAATAAAAAATGTTAGTTATGGATTTAAATATTTGTCTGTGTGTGTTTGCAACCTAAACATCTCAGTATGTGCACCAGACAGTAAAACTGATTAGTTTGTTTTCATGGGCCAAGGTGGGTGAAATGTTAAAAGTACACAACATAATTAGAAACGGAAAATTAGATTTTTAGAATACATTGTTTTGATAATCTAAGGCATTATTACTATGCCTGTAAGTAAATTTATCAAAACTGACTGTTCGTAAAGAATCTTGGCATTATTCTGGAATATGTCAAGTTGGTCATCAGGTGGGCATTTTGGCATCTTGGAGGGAAATGGCAATACTGTACCCAAGAGGGTGCTGAACTGATCATTTAGTGTCTGTCTTACACCCTGGTAAGTTTATTACTACAATGTTCATCAGCAGTCTCTATGCTAACATACTACTGTTTACTACATATTCCTAAGGCCTGAAATTGCCCCCATTTTATAGTCATTCCAATTCTGACTTCAAGGTAGCACAACTGGACCCTCTGAGTAGATTTTTGCCCATTTAGCTTGAAATGTCTTCAACTAAGGGGCTGTTATGTAGTGCCCAGTAAAATACAAGCAAGATTTTTTTAAAATGTTTTTCACACTTCAACTGAACTATAATACGCTATGGACTAAAGTCTACTTTAATTTACACTGATGTAAACCTAGAGCATCTTTAGTAGAGTTCCAAGTTCATAGGACTGGAAGTGACCACCTGGGTCATCAAGTCCAGTCCCCTACTATTGTAGGCAACCCTTTCATAAATGTATCATGTGCCATTTTAAAACTAGTTATTTCCCCCACTACCCCTAGCAGAAGACTGTTCCAGAACCTCACTCCTTTGATGGTTAGAAATCTTCCAATTTCCAGCCTAAATTATACTCTAGATTAATATTTATATAACTGAAAACAGCCTTTCCCCCCCTCTTACTTGTTCAATATCTGCTTTAGTTGCTATTTTGTTATCTGGACTTATTTGTACATTGCAAATCATGGGGTTTATGCCATGCATGGATTGTTAATACTATTTTTCTGTTTTAGTTTTTGGATAAAGTAGGTGCATTTTTATTAACCATGAAAGTGAGGCCCAATCATTGGCAAGAGCCAGGAAGAGAGGAGGCAAGTGTTGTGTAAACTTCATCATGTAGCATAAGCTTTATTGTGCAGCTCTGTCAGTATACCTCATTCTTTAGATGCACAACACACTTTTTATGCCAGCGGTGGGTTGTTAAGATGAACAAACATCCACTAGAGACAAGACTGAACTCAAATGTTATTTGACCCCAAATCATATTTGAATTCCAGAAATAAATGGCAAAGAAATTGCCTCTTTGTGAAACTTCACACTGATTTATGGGTGGTGTGTCAATGGAAACCCAAACATTGTTTAAAAACAATTCTGTCAGTCTGTCATGGCATTTTTTATCCATGTCCTCTCTGTTTACTGTTAGTATATAGCAGTGAGGTATTTTGTTGGATTTATAAGAGTGTAAATAATTTTTTTCAGTGTGTCATTTACATAAAATGCTGTATTACATGTATTTAGATATGATTTTTCTGCACAGTGTTATCTTGCCTAGTAAACTTTTCTTCACTTCTATGATACACACAGAGTTATTTGCCTCACAGTTCTCTCTCGTGTTGCTACATTTTCTGTTTCCTATTCATTCATAGTCTTTTTTTCCTTTCCTTTTTTTAAAAAAATATTATATTCTTCTAAGTTTAAATTTGAGATATAATTTCCTTGGCTTCCTTGTACTGGAATTCTCTGGTTAGCTCATAATAGGCCTACAACATATTGTGCCATCAGGTCTGATGCAGAAATCCCTATTGATGTTTACAGTCAGCTGAGTTCTGTCAATAGCTCTGGCCCACGCTGCAATATCAATTCTTAAGCAGGAAAGATTTAACTTCACCCTTAACATCTTCTATAATATTTAAAACACAGTATTCAAGGATAGGTAATAGTTCCTTATTTTGTTTGGAGATTTGTGTTGTAGAAAAGTTTGTTTTTTCTATTTCCTTGCTTAAAACTCCAAAGAAACATGCACTTTTACCTTCCTATAATTAACTAAATCCTTTGTACTAACCTTTTAGTAAACAAAATGCTTAATGAACACAGCAACCTCTATGATTTACAAGATGCTTAAGCAACTGTGTGGTGGCCAGCAATCTCTCTTTTCCTTCTACAGTTTCTAATTTCCAATCATGAAATAAAAGTGGCCAGGACCAGCAGTAATAAACAACATTTATTCTTAAACCTGTTACATAAAAACTAGTATACATGATTTAATAAACTTGGCAATTTGCTGAAATTGAATTTGGTTACCACACAGTGGTTCACAAATCTGCCAGGGCCAGAGTTTAGAGCAGTTGTTTTGTGCAGTTCCAATACACACTGACGAATGCTTCATAGTTTGAAATTAGTGCTTTCCTTGGTGTGTGTTTGTTAATGGAAAGAGGCTGGAAGTCTGTAACGTTTCCATGCAGAGGCATTTAGGAAGCACTGACACCATTTCACATAGCTCCAGCTCGATGTCATGTGTCCAAAAAACTCAAGTGAGCAGGACTGACACAATCTCTACTGCATATGAACACAGAGATCATTACCTTCATTTCAAATAGCCTTACTGCCAGCTGATTAGTTCTTTTTCCAAAGAGTATTGCACAGAATAACTAACTTGTTATTGTGGGAAAAGTTTTTTGTATTTGCCCAAGGCAGAATTACTTATGATCACCTTCACATTGGCTGTGCCATTTTCAGGCATAACATCCACTTCCTGGACTGTTGCTTCTTTATACAGCCAACTAAAAAGAAAAACTCATCAGCATCTTACAGGCTTTCAATAATGCACAAAACAAGGCCTTTATTTTACATCAAGTACATGACATTTATATACATTTTAAATGCAAGTAAGTCCACATTTTGAAACAAATAAGCCTAACAAAGGGAAACATTCTTATTTTTGCTCCCAAAATAAGCTACTCCTGTTCTGAAAAGAGGTATAATACTTCACAAAACGTCTAAGATTTGTGATCTTTTATTGGATTCGACTGTGGCTCTAGCTCCAGTAGGTTGTTCGTTTGAAAAAATATATATTTGTATGCATATAAATAGTAAATAAAACAATAAAGAAAAATCACTTCTCGTATGTCCTCCACAAAAGAACACTTTAAAAAGCAGAATCTAGACTTCTTTGGGAGGCGATATTTCATCTGAGTTTGGTCAGACAAAACTTCAAAAGTTGTCTCCCCATTCTTATCACAGATTGAAACCAAAATTAATACAATTTGTCAACTTCTCAGAAAATAAAGTTTATACACACACACACCCACCACTGCTTTCAAAAAGTCTAACTGTAGAAATCACAATTATTTACCTTAGTTGAGGTCCAGCTAAGTTGACTTTAATTGTCAGAATCTTTTTCCCAGTTGTTTTCAAAACTATTCTCTCAATCTCTTCTTTCAGTTCTTCTAATCCATATCCAAGAAGAGCAGAAACAGCTATAGCATTTGTTTCAAGGGACTGATACCTGGAAGACAACAACTGTCAGCTAGAGATGTGACTTAACTGAGATGCAGGAATTTAACAGCAGATGAGGGGTTGTACCTCTAAAAAGAGTAAAGGCTGGACGTGTTCCAAAAAGACTATTTAGCTGTATATTAGGTTCAGGTGTCTGACTACACAGACATCTTTATCTGCAGATGATAATGAGCTCTGATCTTATTTTACTTCTAAAGACAAGGCTCTCCAGATCCTTACATAAGGAAAGGACTGAGGAACCAGTATCCTAGTAGTGTATACAAAAGGTGGCTGGAAGCTCCTTGCAGGCCTGGAAAACTAGATTCTTTGCAAGTTTTTGTAAATACTTGTAAATGCTACAATGCAACTAGGAAACATGAGTTAAAGTGCAATAACAGTTTTAGAACTGTACTTTTCCTCTTACCGTTCTATCAAATCCACTTTGTTATGAACTTCTACAACTGAGTCCAGTAAATGGCTTGGAAGATTAAGATTCTTCAGAACAGACAAAACACTTGCTTTCTGGAGGACAGTTTCAGGATGACTAATGTCCCTCACATGAACTATTAAATCCTAGCAAATATAAGTACACAATATGATTACTGGTGATAATGGCTGTTTTAAAATAATATTTGGCATTTTTTTTCATGAGACACATTCCTTTGTAGTGGAGAGTACACAGACAGGTTAACAAATTAAGCTGTATTTCTGGAACAAATTTCAAATCAAGAACAAATGTTTACTCCAAAGTGGAAGGCTAGAGGTGTATCAGGTCTGCAGCTTGGTCCATAAAGGGTTGCAACTGCCTCATATGGCCTCAAAACAAACCCTCCCAACCAAGTTAGTTATGATTTTCTTAGGTTTCAAGGAGAAATTGGCTCATCCTTCCAAGCCAAGGTTGAGCAAAGACAGGGACTTGAAAAATACAGCGGAAAGAGAGGTAATATCCCTGAAGAAATCCAACACCAAAAAAACCCCAAACACTGCTTGTGTAATTTTGGGGAGGTAAAGAAGGAACAACTCAGACCCCACTTCAAAAAGCTTGTAAGACAGGCAGTGATTTTTCTCCTAGCCACCAGAAACTGGGATATTAGGTAACACATGCTTTTTGTAATGCTATAAAACACTCTAGAACTTTATTCTTTCCCGTAGCCTTTAGCACACCTGTGTCAGTGATGGAGAACCTCTGGTATGCAATAAATCTGTTGGCACAAACTGTAAAAACAGTATTAGGCCTTAGTGCACCCATGACCAAAGATGTGGGCGAGAAGCATATTGCAAGTGACACACTACAGGCACCCAAAATATAGCAACCTTTTATTTTTAGCACCTGACTCGAAATAGTTAAGCATCTCGGGTCTACACATTATTGTAAAAATTTCTAAACACAGAGGTCCAAAAGTAACATCTTGCATAAACTGCAATAACTAGGCAGAAAAGGACAAAGACAGTTGGAGTCTTAGCTTTCAAAATGTCATTGTTGTGAGTTTTATATCTTAACTTGGTGTTTACACATCTGTGGGTGTGTATATGAACTGTATGGCTCTCATGATATTTGAAATTCATTTTAATAGCGAAGTCTTTGGAAAGTATATTTAAATTAATTTCATGATTATTCACACCTACTGGGCTGTTAATGGTACTGAAATAAATTTAATTTTAAAACAAATTTCTAAAAAGTTTCTCCCTACACCTTTCTTTTAAAAAAGCTATTCTCAAAGACCTGTAAACCTCTATCTAGATTTTTATACAATTCTATTGGAACAGACATGGATACTTTGTATACATTTTATTTTTGAAATCTTGTCAAACTTAAAAATACACAAAACATAAAAGTGGAATACTGGCTTATGACAAGATATTGTGCAATAGTGACAATAGTATCCACCACCAACCAAATGTTGCAATAAACTAGTCAGATGTGCCACTATAAACAGCAAGCCAGTTAACTCCCACCCCTCTGCAAAGGTGAAGTCTGTCCCAAAGACAATAGTCCAGACATTGATATGTTTTAGAATCAATTACTTACTGAGTAAGCCACATCATCTAATGTAGCTGAAAAGGACTCAATGAGATCATGAGGCAATTCAGAGAGAAACCCTATAGTGTCAACATAAATAACTGTCAGGTGTGAGGGTAGATAGCCAGCATGAGCTGTAATATCAAGAGTGGCAAACAGTTGATCTTGGGGCTGCAGTCCTTCATCTCCAGTCAATGCCTTGATCAAAGTGGTTTTTCCTAACAGAAATCAGAGCTGAATAAAACACAATTTAAACAGACTGCTTCAAGTAAAATTAACATACATGGCTCAATGGGATACAGGAACTTTTACCCCTAGATCACCAGTGTAAAGCCAGCTCGTGTTGGTACTGACTGAAAATAATTACTATCTGCTGGCTGTCTACAGAAAGTTATAAAGTTAGAATGGAGTCTTAACCTAGTACCCATTTTGACCAGTGATACATATTAAGAGGCATAATCTCCCTTTGTACAGTATGCAGAATGCCTACTGACAATAATGGGAAATGAGAAATTATCCAGGGCAAAACATGGCTGTAGAACTGCAGCAGATCTCACTAACAAACAGCAAAATTCTCATTGACATGTATTCATTAGTCAATCAGAAAACTAATTAAAATTCTGTAACACAAAGCCCATGCATGCTGAAATGGGATTTTAGCTAGTGCTTCTAATTAAATATTAGAAATGTAAGCTCTTCTGTGTTATAATTTCAGGAGTTTTTTCTTACCACAATTAGTGTAGCCCATTACTGAGATAACTGGAAACTCACGCCTTTCACGCTGAGTTCTGAGTACAGACCTCTTTCGTCTCAGCTTTTCCAGGGCATTCCTAATTTTAAATTCTTTTTCTTTCAAGAGACGATACTGCATTTCCATGAAAGTCTCACCTAAAGAATATAAACTAATAAGTGGCTGAACAACCAGTAAGAGATGGAAATCAAGCTGTGTTATGAAACTACTTAAAACAGTGATAGAGAACTGACAATACAAATTCAAAGCAGTCTTAAGAATACATGAAATCAATTGCTTAACTAAGACAGAACCAAGACAAAGTTACAATTGACTTTTAAAGGTGTCATACCAGAGCAACCATATAGGCTGCTCATTACCCTTTCTGGCAACTAACACTAGGCATTTTAAAAATACTAATAATGTGATCTGTGTACATGTATATCGTCATGTATGTCATCAGGATGGTCCACTAAGCGCACCGGGTGGTCTCATACTCCCATTTTATAGCTTCTCCCTACCTGAGCTCTGATTGGCTCAATTCTCAAATCATGAGTATTTATGACTCCACCCACCTGGGCAACTTACTCATGGAAAAATACAGCAATTTATGAATCCAAAATATTTAAGGTAGTTTTGTTTAATAAAAATACATTTTATAGGCTGTTTTATGTGTTTAATTAAATTCTTGTTACCAACCTAATGCAGTTTGACACAAGCCACGAGCAAACAGTTAAATTATCTAGTAAATAAGCAATATATCATTTCACCATTTTCTAACATACTAAAAATATACAATAAGAATCTGAAAATATTAAGCTATATAATTGCTTAAATAAACGTATACAGTTATAGTCAGCGTACCTTACTAGATAGCAAACAGATGTACCAAATCTAGTATAAAGGCTCTATTTAGTTGTAAATCAACATATTTTAATGGTTATATCAACTAATGAGAATGCACCTTTCTTTAGAAAACAACTGAAGTACAAATGGAAAAGCTGACTAAAATCAATAATTTAAATCAAGACTTTCCACTTGGTGATTTAAATAATTATTTTAATTGATTTAAATAGCCTTTTCTTAAATCAATCCATCCAGGTCACAACTACCACGACTTCCAAAGAGCAATTAAACCTGATCGTAGATTATAGAGGATAATCCAACAGTTTACATCAATATTTACACTTTACCTGAACCCATGATGTATCTTGATCCACCTCTTTGCTGATCTAACTGAGACATCTCATTTTTCAGATTTGTTCTGGCAATGGAAGAAGAGTAACATTTGTACCAAAGTAAATACAGTGACTTTAATTAAAGGATCTTAAAATTACTTCACAAACATGGCTAAGTAGTAATAACTTAATATTACAGCTGGGAAAACTGGGGACACAGAAGTTAAGTGACTAGCCCAAGGCCATATGATGGCTAAGTGGCATTGTTGGGAATCCAAATTTCCTGGCTCCCCAACAGACAACACAGTTAGCAAATAATAACTGCAGAAAAAATGACTGATCCAAAATTTCAGAGAGTCAATCATACTCTCAGATGCACATACATAACTCCCACTGACTTCAGTCAGGTATAGGAATGGTAATTATACAAAATATACCATATACTTTATTAAACTTGCCAGTATTTGATGTGGGATACACACATAAATCAACCAGACTCTAATCTGGTATTCTCAACTCCTCTGTTGAGAGCTAAAATTCTAATCCTATATACTATAAATTTGCCATATATTTTCTAAGAATAAAATTGCTGTTGCTGTTCCTGGCAGATTACCGGGATTGGGATGAACTAGAAATTCACATGAGAAATTTATTTGGTAGGGATATCTCATGAACAGTTTTTTTGTTTTGTTTTTTGCTAGTCAATGGTGAAAAGTTCTTGTCAGTTTATGGCATAAAACGCTATAAAGCATATTATATAAAAAAGAACCATTGACTTGCCCCCCTCAAGAATACTACTAACATTTTAGTGATTGGGAAGAAAATGCCTTTATATTATATCGAAATACTAACATCTGCTATTTGCACAATCGGAGGTACCTGAGAAGCGGGATTTCAGCCAACGCGATCTGAAGTTTTGCCTCCTTAGTCCGAGCATTGCAACGAAAAATATGAAGTACAACTGTGTATCTGTCAAAAACCGTCACTCCCCAAGCATCTTCCAGTTCTTTCTTTAAAAACATAAGATAAGACAACCTGAGAGTTTTTTTAGGACAATGTAGGTAAGTCAATTTGCATGCAGCAGGGTGAAGAAATTAAACTGCAGAGCGGCAAGGTGAGTGAGGTCTCTCTTTTATTGGACCAATTTCTGTTGGTGAGAGAGACAAACTTGCGATCTTACATAGAGTTCCTTTTCTGCTATAAGCTGGTTCTTCGGCCCTGATTCAGTAAGATGCTTAAGTATGAGTAGTCCCACTGAAGTTCATTGGACTGCTCATGTGCTTAAAGTTACACACATTCTTAAATACCTTGTTGGATCATGGTCACTGTCATGTTAAATTATGTCCAAGATTTAAGTTTGGTAAAACAAGCTTTTACAAAACCTAATATGAATAGAAAGATTTCCACAAATGAGAGGAGGATGATAAACTGGTAAACTTTTGGGAAAAATGTGTCTTTTTTGTCAAAAAACATGTAACTTAAAATCTTTTCACAAACTCTATCCATAATCATCTAAACACTTTAAATAAAACCAACTTGTAAAGAATAATATTCTATTGCAGAGTTTGCAACCAAAACAGTGCAGGATGCTGCTTATGCATGAGAACTAGAAAGTGACACTATTTTCAGTGCTTTTCTAAAATTGCCTATCACTACACTGTCTAAAGCACAAGTACCAGTGGTTTCTATTTCCCTAAATGAAATGCAAAAAATAAAAGCACAGCATAAATAGTGAAAAGCATATTCATTTTTAATTTTTTCCTGTTTTCATCATCTAAGGAATCATTAGTAATTAAGTTAAGGTTTTTTAAAATTTATAAATTGTTACTTTTAAAGTCTGTTTTAAAGGGACACTGATAAGGGTAAAGAAAAGTAGTACATGAAAATTCAAATATATGGGTAGCTTGCATTTATAACTAATTTCATGTCAAATATTAATGCCTAGCATTTTTACATAGAGCACATTTCATCCCAAAATCCTGAAGTGCTTTACAAAGAAGGCTGTGTTTCCCCGCATTTTACAGATGGAGATATTGAGGCACAAACGTTAAGTGACTTGTCCAAGATACCAATGAATCAGTGGCAGAGCTGGGAGTAGAACCCAGATTAAAAGACTACTAGGATGTCGGTGAGCCAAATTCAGCCATGAAATAAGAGGCATAATGACTAATAAAGTCAATGGAACTAGGTTTGCTTACACCAGGCATAAATTTGGCCAAATTGCCTTAAAAAAATGTCATGTGCAGCTTTTGAGTCAAAAGTAGGTCTTTACTTTTCAGAGCATCAGTACATTCCAAACAGTCTTTGGATGTAGAAGAGTAGTGGGCAACCTGTGGCCTGCACGTGGCCCATCAGTGTAATCCGCTGGTGGGCCGCCAGACAGTTTGTTTACATTTGCACGGCCACCTGCAGCTCTCAGTGGCTGGATTACCCTGATGGGATTGACCACCACTGATGTAGAACATAAAAAATACACATATATTGTTTTTAAAGTTACCTTTGTCAGGGGAGAGAGCCTTTCTATATTCACGAAAACAGCCGTTATGTGCGGTAATCCTTTAATCTTTTCTAAATAAAGAGGATTGCACTGTTTAATTTTGTAATGGTTCATGCCAAAGTAGAGCAAAAAGGCTATTTTAATTGTATGTTAAAATGTGAATGCAGTGTTCATGAAATAATAGACTGACAGCACACAAAAGTACACTCTTAGTTCACAGAACAGGCACAGCAGCACGTGCTTTCACATTGTGCGACTATGTGTTTCAACTGTATTCTAAAGGATTACCAAAAGGGATGAGAGGATAAAGTTCTGCTTCCAGGCCCATTCAGTCCATGGATTATGGGCTGTTGAGACTGTCAACAAACATGCTAGGATGCTTCTTGCTGTCACATGGAGACTAAGAAGAGTACTAGGGCCCAGATCCACAAAAGGATTTAGGTGCCTAAGTGTAAAATGTAGGTGAAAATGAAATCCTCAAAATCGCTGTTCAGCTGTCACCTTACCCTGTAGGGGCCCAAACTCCCTCACTGTACATTTTTCCTGTGAAAGTCCCTTATGTGCCTAAATTTCTGCCTCTAGGCATGCACATTGCTGCCTTAGGCAGTGCCTGGACCTTTATCACACCTAAGCCCCAATGCACTCCTCCAACCAGGTGAAGATAGGTGTTCCCCCTCCTACTTTGTACATACAAAATGGCAGCGGGGGCAGCTCTCCCTGATTCTCTAGACAGTGGGCTAAAGGGTACTCACCCAGGATATGGGAGATCCTGGTTCAAGTCCTCCCTCTTCCTGAACAGATGTCTCCCACCTAACCACTGGGCTATAGGATAGTCTGACATTGGTCTCTCTCAATCTCTCCTACTAAGCAAGTCAACTTTGTAGAACTACTTAAATATGCATTGGACCAGAAAGCATGAGAATGACTCTATAGTCCAGTGGTTAGCGCATTCACTTGAAAGGTGTGAAACCCATATTTACATCCCTTAACTTCATCAGGTGGGGGTGGGAACTGAACCAAGGACTCCCACATCCTAGGTGAGTGCTCTAACCACTGGGCTAAAGGTTGTAAGGGAGAGCCACTTGCACCAGCAATTTTGTGTGGAGTTAGGCATGTACAGCCATCATTCTTGCAAGAAACAGCTTAGGTGACTGACTTCAAGAGAGGGTTCACGGCTGTGGATCCCAAGCAGAGATACGTGTCTCCATAGGTGCCAATTCGCTGGAGCACCCATGGAAAAAATTAGTGGGTGCTTAGAACTCATCAGCAGCCAATCTTCCCCCCTTCCTCCAGTGCAGGAGGTGGTGGGACGGAGAGGGGAAGAAGTGGGAGTGCGACCTTAGGGGAAGGGGTGGAGTGGGGACAGAAAGAGGCAGGGCTTAGGGGAAGGGGGTGAAGTGGGGGTGTGACCCAGGCTCGGGGCTTGGAGGAAAGGATGGAGTGTGGGCAGGCCTGGGAGGAGGGGGGGAGTCAAGCACCCCCTGGGTAGAGAAGAAATTGGTGTTTGTCTCCCTCCAGCCTAGATTGAGGTGCCTAACTCCCTGAGAGGCAGGGCTCAGGACGCATTCCTCTTGTTGGCATCTGCTACTGGCTAGTTTGTGGATTCTGCTGAGTAGCTGGGCCCCTAAAAGTTAGGCATTCCAATGCCTATATCCTTTTGTGGATCTGGGCCTAAGACTATGAACTTCACATAGTTTATTGAACAGTCATCAGGTGTTGATCCCTACTGACCTGGGTCAAAGGCAACTGTCACCTTTACTTAAGTCAGCCACTTTATTTTATGCATATCTTTACGTAATTTATTTAGAATCATACTATATATCACACATTTAGGGCTTGTCTTCACTGTACTGCTAGCTCAAGTTAAAATTCGAGTTTTGACCCATACCCAACTTTCATCCACACACACAAATCTCTAGTTCGACTAAGTGCTTTAGGCTTCAGCTAGCTGGACTGGCAGGGAGGTGGTTTGGAAATCAAGTGCTACTGATGCTCAAGCCAGCAGTGCTGTGGGGATTCAATGGCTGGAGTTATATAGCTCATCCAATCATTCTGTAGTGCAAATGTTGTTTCACAGCATGATCATTCTCACCTCAGCTAGACTAGGTCCAGCAGAGTAACTTAAGTGTACTAACTCATGTTAGCTGTTGCAGTGAAAACAAGCCCTTACAGCAAGTATTGGTTACTTCCATCTTTCATGTTTTTAATCAACATTTCTGAAGCCTGTTTGTAAACCTGCCTATGGAGTAGACAAAACCTTAGCTCTCTCCTGTCTGCAATAATCATTAATTAGCTTAAGAAGGGTAAAAATATTTCACTTAGTATGATATATTGAATTAAGAAATCTTTGGTTTTCTTCTTACCTGTCAGAATCTGAAAATTTCCTTTGCCAAAAATAAACTTCTTGTCAGGAGTTTTTGTAGACAGAATTATTTTATCTAAAACTGTCCAATTATGAAGGGTGTTTATTAGAGCAACAGCTTCAGCAATCTGTAATTCAGCTTTAGTATTGGAAAAAGAAAAAAGGTTATAGTATACAGTCCTAATGCTGCACACAGATTTCCAACATTTGCAATAAGAACATAAACAGTGAGGCCTGGTCTACACTTAAAAAAGTTTTGCCAGCATAGCTCTGTTCGTTAGCAATGTGAACAAATTATAGCCCTCACCAACATAGATAGGACAGCAAAAGCCCTAGATTAGATGTAGTTATACCAGCAAAAAAGTCCTTTTCATTTGAGGAATTGGTATAAACTATATTGGCAAAAAATCTGCACAAATTAACAAGGACATTACATAGTTATTTGTATCAACATTGTATTTCAGTCCTCAAAGAGTTACTATCATATTTTTTGTTTAACCCTACTTACAGAAAGATGGTGGGAAAATTGTGACAGCAAAACAATGTTAACTCCTTACTGCTTTGTAGAAATATTTAAAGAACTTCTAGAGTTGTTCACATTGTTCCTGACATCATCAGTGATGCTGGTTCATAGACAGACCAACAACAGGCAGCCATGCTGACTTCTGCTTTACATAAATAGAAACAAATAGATTTCAAACAGTTCACAACCATCCTCTTTGTCTTTCTGGCTAGACACAAGGAAGAGAGTGCAAAACTTTCTTTTGTTTGTAACATGAGATGATACAGAAATGGTTGAGAACCACTGTCCCAGTTTGTTTCATGTGTATCTTAGTACAGCTAGTAGTTTTGAAAACAGCACTTCCTAAAACAATTCACGACACAGGTTGTGGCCAGAAACACTGACAAACTAGAATTAAATTTAGATAAACTTCCTATGAGTGAGATAAATTAAAATCAGGCTGAAGAATAGTCTCCCAAAGAAAGTGGTGGAAATCCCATAATTTGTGCCTTAAAGTTATACTGGACAAAACAGTTTCCTCATCAAATTGGCTGCATTGGTTAAGGCACAAGTCTACTACAATGGCATTGAAGGGATGATATCTGAAAATCACTAACAGCTGTTATGACCATATTAGAAACAGTCCCATTAATAAGACTGGTAAAAAAGAGGACAAGGAATCAAATGTAAAATACCCTAAACTATATGATCTCTAGTGATTTCTGTTACAGATTTCTGCAGGACAGGAGCATTTGGAGTGGTGTCACCCAAGACAAAACTCCTTACTATCCCAGAGAGACTGACATGTCTATAATTAGCTGCAGTGGTGGAGAAACGAACTAGAGACAACTCAGTATGCCTTATTAAGGCCCCAATCCTGGAAACATGCATTTGCTTAACTTTAAGCACATTAGCGACCCCATGAGACTATTCATGTAGGGGCTTATCTTCAGTGCCCTGTTAGCTTGAGGTATAATTTGAGTGTTGCCCCTAACTTGACACCTGTGCACACACAAAAATCTGTAGCATGAGTTGACTTTAGACTTGAACTAACTAGACTGCTGGAACATGTGTCTTGAAACTCGAGTGACGCTGATGTTGAGCTAATAATGTAATGGGGACTCAGTTACTCTGTGTGGCTTGAGTGCTGTTTTGCAGCAGATTGCAGCATAACCACTCAACTCATGCTAGGCTATCTCAATCAACTTGAGTGCAGATAACTAGAGCTAACACTGAAGTGAAGACAAGCCCTGAATAAAGTTGATCATGCCCATAAGAGTTAGTAGAATCAAGACCTAAGTTTGCAACAAATCATTGTCAATGTGGCATTAAGTATTTAAAAGGGGGAACATGTATTGATCTAGAACTGTTGGCCATTTTGACTTTGTATCTTGATAATGTGAAAGAAACATACAGCAAACTTCTTAAAAAGATAAAATTGTTCTCTGGTTGTTTGCCAAACATTCCTGCTTGCCTCCCAAGTTAAAGTTTATATTTAGAATTATAGACTCATGGACATGTAAGACTAGAAGGGACCTTGAGAGCTCATCATGTCTAGCCCCTTACCTTGAGGCAAGCCTAAGTAAACCTAGATCATCTCTGACAAGTGTTTGTCCAACCTGTTCTTAAAAACCTCCAGTGATGGAGATTTCACAATCTCACTTGAAAGCCCATGCCAGAGCTTAACTACCCTTAGAGTTAGATTTTCCTACTATCTAACCTAAATCTCTCATGGCTCAGATTAAGGCCATTACTTCTTGTCCTACCACCAGTAGAGATGGAGGACAATTGCTCATTGTTCTCTTTGTAACAACACTTAACATACTTGAAGATTTATTTAATTCATAAAGATCCTGAAGAAGCTTTAAGCGTGAACTGAGCAACAACTGACGGGATAGGAGGGACACACAAGCATTTCTGATTATACAGCGGCTAAATTAGTAAATCTACGGTGCTAGTGTCCGTCAAGTGTGAGTGTTTGAGGAGTTAGCTTGGGAGAGGTTCCCGTCTCCACTGCACAAAAAGGCGTGTGCTGTATTTCAAGAGAGCTGCCTCAGCGTAAAAGCCTCACCAAGGCAAGGCACAGGCAGGTTGCACCCTGAGGAAAGGACTCAAGGTAAATCCCAGGTGGGGGAGTGGGGTCCCAGGTCAGGCAGCGGCGCCCGGGTAACCCTGCCTGTGCCTTCCCGGCACCGGGCTGTTCCCCCAAGGAAGCAGCCAGCTCCCTGCGCGGGACCTGGCGGCAGGGAAAGGAGCGAGGAGCCAGAGGATTAGGGGCCCGAGGCTGGTGCCCCGATCACGGGGCACCGTGGGGGTGGGGGAGTCCCACGCGCCTCACCTGTGGTGAGTTGGGGCTTTTTCGCCCCCCACTTGACGGCCGGGTGCACCACGAGCAGCCGCTGGGCGCCGGGAGGCGGCCCCGGGGCCAGCAGCTCCTCCAGCTCCTCTTCAGCCACCGCCTCCTCCGCGCCGCGCCCCACGCTCCGGGGCGGCTCCCCCCGGCCCGGCGGCCCCGGCGCGGCGCGGAGGCACCAGCAGCCCCCAGTGCTGAGGGGCCGGGCGGGCGGCCGGGGGAGCAGCGGGCAGAGCCGCCCGGCCGCTGCGGCGCGGAGCCCCCGGGCGCACAGCGCGGCGGCCCCTCGGAGCAGGAGCCCGGACCCCATCGCCCGCCCCGGTACCGCGAGAGGGGCGGGGCAGAGCCCGGCGCTCGGGCGCCGTTAGGCCTGCGCGAGGGGCACGCGCTCGCGCCCGCCTCCCACGTAGGTTCTACAGGAAACCACCACGGCCGCCGCCAGACGCGTTCCGCAGCGCGCCCGCGCCCCAAGCTCCGCCCCCTCCCGGCTTCCTGTGGGCGGGGTTTTGACTGCCGGGGAGGGGCCCGCGGGAAGAGGAACTTATTAATTGTAGTGAGTGACGGCTCGGCTGCGTCACGTGATACTCAGCCGCGCTCCGGTAGGCCCGATTTGGCGCACGCGCTCTCGGGTACCAGTGGCTTGGGGCCCCGTGAGGGGGTCGCCGCCGTGTTTGAGGCCGGGGCGCGCGCCGCGCGGGGTCGCGCAGTGTCTGGGGAGCGCGCGGGTGTCCTAGAGCGTCAGGGGTGAGTCCTGTCCTTAATGCTCCCCGCCCCCCCTCCCGGGGGGGGGCTGCTCGTACCTCCTGCCCATGCATTGCCCCTGCGCGGCGCGGCGCCTCTCTCGCATCCCACCCCCCGGTGCTACTCTGCGCTGCACCCCCGCTTGCATTGCCCCTGTGCTGCAGTGTCCTGCGCTGGACCCCTTCTGCCTTGCACCCTCCTGCGGTACAGTGCAACCCTTTACCATATCCGTCTTGCACTGCAAGCCAGCTGTGGCACAGTGAGCACCTTCTACACTGCAGACTACTACTGCGCCCTGTCATGCATTTTGACCCCGGCTTTGCTATGCTGTATTGCACCCTTTCTCACTGCACTGAGGTCCACCTTTACAGTCAGTTGTAACCTTTTCTTTGTATTATATCATTGCAGCCCCAAAATGACTAATTGGTCATGTTATCTGCAATGCCAAAGGATCGTGTCTCATTCAGTGGGGGGATACCTGCATATTTCCTGTGTTCTCTGTAATGGTGCAGTGATAAATATGAACCCTCAGTATGTCCTCTAGTTACCTTTTAAAACCCCGCTTGCTCTGTAGGCCTGTTCATAGGTGCTAGATGCTACTATCTCCACTTTACCCTCACAATCCATTATTCTTTTATTTCCAAGTTACTACCCTTAAAATGGCTTGCTTTTTTGGCTTGCTTTTTTAACTTGGTTATAGAAGATTTGCCTTGCTAACCTCTAGCCATTCTTTTCTTTGACAGGTTTCTCTGACAAGAACCAAGGAAGTGAAGTTTAGTTTCTGCTGCTCTTATTTAGGGTTACCATAGTCCTGGTTTCCCCAGACAAAGCCTCTTTTTTGAGCCTGCTTTCCCTGACCCAGCGGGGTTTTCAAATAACAGCAAATGTCCAGGATTTTGCAGAGCAGAGAAGCTGCAGTTGAGAAAGAGCCACAATTGATCAGCTTCCCAATCCCAATTGGGCTATCCACTGTATCCACTGCTGATTGGGCCATTCCCCTGCATCCGCAGCTGACTGGTCCTTTCCCCTGCAAGTCACAGCTGCTGAATCCTGCCCACCCATGCCCCCTTGCTCTGCTCAGCCCTGGGGAAGGGATCCCATGGGGAGGTGCTGACTGACGACTGTCACTGTGTCCTGGGCTTGTGCCAGCTTCCCTGCCACTGTTGACAGGGAGTGACACTGCCCCCCCCATCTCCTGTGAGTACCCCTACTGCAGGTACTCCCCCTTCGGCTTCCCTTCCCTCCCATTGCCTCCACCTCCTGCAGTGTCTGCTTGTTGGGAACTTGAAATATGGTAACCCTACTTTTCTTCCCATTCCTGGTGAAGTTTCCTGAAAGTGGTGTGGATCATGTTAACTTGCTTTTTACTCTGCTGAAATGATGTAACGGAAATGATAGCCAAGCCCAACACAGCCAGTAACCTCCCCAGCCAAAAGTAAGTCTGACAATGAGGAGTTTCTAAAATACATTGGTATTTTGGTGAATTGCCCTTGTCTAATGACTCCTGCAGTCACTGGGTGGATCCATGATCCATAGCTTTGGGGGATTCTCTCTACTGATTATATACTGTACTAACTCCTACTTTTGTTACCTCATTGATTACATCCTCCTTTCCTTGAAAGATTCAAAGTCTAGTTTGATCTGCCTAAGTTATTCCGTGACTTTTTGCCCTCACTGATTTCAGGCGGAGTCTGCCTGCCCTGAAAATTTGCAGAATCTTGAGCTAAATGATTTGTTCCCTTTATTGTTCCCTAATAAGCAGGCCAAGAAAGAATTTGAGAAGCAACTTGCATAAGATACACACACTAATATTAAGAGTTTTTTAAAATACACCAGAAGCAGGAAGCCTGTTAAACAGGCAGTGGGGCCACTATACAACTGAGATATTAAGGGAGTACTCAAAGAAGACAAAGTCATTGCAGAGAAGCTAAATGAATTCTTTGGCACAGTGTTTGCTGCAAAAGAGGTGGGAGAAATACTCACATTAAAGCTATGCTTTTTGGGTGACAGATCTGATGTGTCAATAGAAGAGGTTTTAGAACAAATTGATAAATTAAAAATTAATAAATCACCAGGACCAGAGGGTATTCAACAGAGTTCTGAAGGAACTCAAATATGAAATTGCAGAACTGTATTGTTACTAACTGTAATATGTAACCTATCGCTGAAACAAGCCTCTGTGCCAGATGACTGGAAGTTAACTAATGTAATGCTGATTTTTAAAAAGGGCTCCAATGCAGTCCTGGCAATTACAGGCCTTTGGGTGTAATTTCAGCACCAGATGAAATAATTGGTAGGAACTATAGTAAAGAATAGAATTATCATAAACATAGATGAACACAATATGTTGGGGGGAAGAATCAACATGGCTTTTGTAAAGGGAAGTCATGCATCACCAATCTATTAGAATTCTTTAAGGGGTTAAAAAACGTGGACATGGGTGATCTGGTTGGTATAATGTACTTGGATTTTCAGAAGACCTTTGTCAGGGTCCTTTATCAAAGGCTCTTAAGGAAGTGAAGTAGTCATGGGGTAACAGGAAAGGTCCTTGAATGGATCAGTAACTGATTAAAAGATAGGAAACAAAGGATAGGAATAAATGGTTAATTTTCAGAATGGAGAAAGGGAAATAAGGATCTGCACTGGGACCTGTGCTGTTCAACATATTCCTTTTCCAGATCATTAATGGAATGAACAGTAAAGTGGCAAAGTCTGTAGATAATACAAAATTATTCAAGATAGTTAAGTCTGAAGAGCTAGGCTATGTCTACCCTACAAAGTTAAGTCAACTTAAGTTATGTCAACAATCATCTACTGCTGTAATTAAACTACTTTTACACATCCACACAATGCTCCTTGTGATGGTGGAGTGTGTCCACAGTTGGTGCTCTTGCATTGACAGAGACAGCAATGCACCATGGGTACCTATCCCACTGTACAACTCGCCACCATTTGCCCCTGGGTGCCCTGGCACGGGATCACAGTGCCTTAAGGGGGCAGGCTTACTGTCCCATGATGCAGTTTTCTCTGTCCCATCATTCTGTGGGCTTCTGACTATGTTTCATGCCACTTTTCAACCACTCCTGTAAACTGCACGCCCGCCATCTGTCTCAAAGCATGGATCCTATACTGCTCTGCAGTCTTGTGATAAGTGTTATGAACATAACACAGCTGATCCTGCAGTATTTCATGAACTGTGAATCTGATAATGACACCGTGGTGTCTGCCCTGCTGCGTGCCATGGAAAGAAACCATCAAGATTTCTGTTGGCATTCATGGAGCAGCTGCACACGGACCATCAGTACTGGGCTTGGGAAACAAACACTGAGTGGTGGCATTGCATTGTGATGTAGGTATGGGATGACAAGCAGTGGCTGCAGAACTTTCAGATGCTCAAAGCCACCTTCCTGGATCTGTGTGCGGCGCTCACCCCTGTCCTCCGGCACAGGGACGCTAAAATGAGAGCTGCCCTCAGGGTGGAGAAGTGAGTGGTTATCGCTGTGTGGAAGCTGGCAACTCCAGACTGCTACTGATCAGTCACGAATCAATTTGGAGTTGGAAAGTCCACCGTGGGCGTTGCAGTCATGCAAGTGTGCAGGGTCATTAATCGTCTCCTGCTATGAAAGACTGTGATTCTGGACAATGTGCAGGAAATAGTGGATGGCCTTGCATCAATGGGATTCTCTAACTGTGGTGGGGTGATAGATGGCACACACATCCCCATTTTGGCCCTAGACCACCTTGTGATGGAGTATATTAACAGAAAGGGTTACTTTCCTATGGTATTGCAAGCGTTGGTGGGTCACCTAGGTCATTTCACTGACATCAACGCAGCGGGTCAGGGAAGGTGCATGGTGCACACATCTTCAGGATTGCTGGCCTATGTAGAAAGCTGAAAGCAGGAACTTTCTTTCCAGACCAGAAGATTCCAATTGGGGATGTGGAAATGCCAGTTGTGATCCTGGGAGACCCAGCCTACCTCTTGTTTCCAATGGCTCATGAAGCCTTGATTGCAGCAAGGAGCACTTCAGCAACATGCTCAGCAGGTGCAGAATGGCTGTTGAATGTGCCTTTGGCAGATTAAAGGGTCACTGGTGCTGCCTTTTTGGCAGTTTAGACCTCAGGAAAATACACATGGTCATAGCAGCCTGCTGTGCTCTGCATAACATTTGTGAAGCTAAGGGGGAAAAGTTTCCGCAGGGGTGGAGCGTTGAGGTAGATTAACTGGCAGCTGCTTTTGAGCAGCCAAATACCAGAGCTGGTAGAGGGGTTCAGCAGGGGGGCTATTTGAATCAGGGAGACTTTGCAGGAGCATTTTGAGAAGGGGCCCCAGTAATGTGTTTTTCTTTAATGCATTGAGCCAGGCATTGCTTTCTTTCACTGTAGTATGAGCCTTTTAATGATTTCCGTGGGTGCATTAATTGTAGTCTGCTAATGCACCGATTGCTACTGTGTATGAATTTCAGCAGCAACCACCACGTGTTATAGGCAAATAAATATTCATTTTCTTTTTATATGTACATTTTTATACATCAGCTATACAAACATTTGTTTTCCACAAGGGACATGATTCTGAAGAGCGCTTTTTGAAATAAAGCTCTCACAACTGGGTTTAGGTCCAGCTGTCATTGTGAAACATGTCCCAAATGGTGGAATGCATGGGGTACTGTGACAGCCAAGGAACATGCAAGGAATGTGTGTGTGGAGTTTGGGGAGGGAATGGAAGGAAGTTCAGTATAGGCTGCAGGGGGAGGCGAGCACATGTGTTCCGCCTGCAGTGTAATCAGGGACCTCAGCATGTCTGTTTGGTCCTCCGGCAGGTGTATCATCTGCTCCTGCCCGTTTCCTCTCCTGGCTATCCATTTTCAGTTTTTCAATCTCTCTCCATGCTCTCTGCTCGCTATAAGTAGCATCAAATAATTGCAACATCTCCCTGAATGTTTTCCTTACTCCTCCTGGTTTGTCTTATCAGAGAGAGCTGCTCAGCCAGTGTGCAGGAGGAGATTCTCAAGGGAACATCTGCAAAAGCTAAAGAAACGATAGACAGAGGCACTGTTGTGAGTGCACTCATAGCCTTGATTCATACAAGTTAAATACACCTCTTTCTTTCTTTCTTTCTTTCTTTCTTTCCCTTAGCAGGTATACAGCACAGGAAGAGCCGTAATGATGAGTTTGGCCTGGGGTAGGGGGAAGGGGCAAGCTGGGAGAAAGGGTGGGGTTCACAAGGGTATCAAAACAAACACTTAGGGCCACTATTATGAATACTGGCACCATTTTATACAGTCGAGGTTGATAGCAGCTGACACCTCACTCTTGAGGGTAACCAAGGATGCAGCTCCTGCATGCATGGAACTGCAGACTGGGTCTGTATGCTGCTTGCCTGTGTGCTGCTTTGATGCCTGCACAGGTAATTGCTGATTGGCGCAGCAACTTTTCTACTGTGGGGGAAGAAACAAGGCTGCCCTCCCAGGGAACCTTCAGCAGAGGATTGCAAAGTACCTCCAGAAAAGTTGTATTGGTTATTTCTATCCCTCTTCTACTCTGGGGAAAAAAAGCAGAGGGCTACATCATGTCTCCCTGCAGTATCAAAGCACAAGGGATACTTACTGGAGCTTCCCTTTTCTGTGTTATGCACACCAGAGCTGGAGTGCTGAGACTGGCTAGACCCCTCCAAAGTTAAAAAAGAGGCCCTGGCTCCCCACGCCAATGGATGTCCCAGTTGCCTGTCCCATCTCCTCCTCCAACTCCACTTCATCATCCACCACTTCATCCTCAGGGTTCAACCTGCTGGCTGCTGTGTCCAGCCCCTCTATGTATACATGGGGCTCTTGGTGGTGAAGATGGGGTCACCTCTGAGGATGGCATGCAGCTCCTTGTAAATAAATGGCATGTCTTTGGCAATACACTAGACCGACAATTGGCCTCCTTTGCCTTCTGGTATGCCTGCCTCAGCTCCTTGATCTTAGCATGGCACTGCTGCATGTCCCTTTCATGCCCCTTCTCCTCCATGCCACGAGCAATCTGCCCATAGGTATCAAAGTTCCTATGGCTGGAGCAGAGCTGTGATTGCAAAGCCGCCTCTCCTCACAGACTCAGCAGATCCAATAACTGCGGTGTACTTCAGGCGGGAGAGCGTTTGCTGCGGAAAGCCAGCATGGTCAGCTGGAAAGATGCTATGTGAACTCTCCGTGCTGAACAAACAGGAAGAGGAATTAAATACAATACAAACAAGAGGAAATACTTTTTCACACAATGCACAGCTAACCTATGGAATTCATTGCCATAGAATGTTAAGATGGCCAAAAGTATAACTGGGTTAAAAAAAGAACTAGATAAGTTCATGGAGGATAGATCCATCAATGACTCCATGCTCAGGGTGGCCTAAATCTGACTGCCAAAAGCTGGGAGGGGAAGACGGGAGGCTTTTTCCAGAATTACCCTGTTCTTGATATTCCACCTGAAGCTCTGCCTGGCCACTGTTGGAGACAGGATATTGGGATAGATGGACCACTGGTTTGACCCAGTATGGCAGTTCTTAGGTTGTTTCATATTACAAGCAACACTATTACTGTGTAAGAGAAAATGCAGACTAGATTTGTAACAATATTTAAAACCATTACAAACCTTAGTCAGGGAATATATAGGGAATGGATACATGAAACAACAAGACTAAAACAGGCAAAATTGTTTAAATTCAGAAGAAAAACTTTTGTGCAGTTCTTATGTGTTTTTTTGCATCTTCACTAAGCTGAACCTAAATTTTAATCAGTTACTTGCTGATCTCCCCACCTCCAAAACAGGTCTTCTCCAGGGTGCTGTCATCTCATTTGGGTTCTACAGGAGCTCGGAGATGCACTACTCATCTCTACCTCTCCTTGATAAGAATTTGAGGTCTTGTTGCCTTCCAGTAAATTCCTGTCTGGAGTAGAAACCTAGGTAGAAATGAATGATAGATATTGTGGGCACTTCAGAAGGTATGGCACATATTATACTTTCATAATATGTCATACCACAATCTGCCCACAGTTACACCTATGCAGCCTCATTGAAATCAATGGGGATTGCACATGTGTATCTGAGAGCAGATATCCATTTAGAAGTAACTAGCAAAAGACACAAAAACTAACAGCAAAATGTAACTATCTAATTGGGACCAGGACCAAATCAGAGAATCAAAAATTCAGATAATCAGGAGAATGGGCAAAGAGCTTTCATGCCATTATTTTAAGATGCAGAGTTGTTTTTAAACCAGCTGATCCCTGCCAGAAAAAGCATTAAAACATGCCCCCCCTTTTAATCTATTTAACAATATACAAACTGTTAGTTCTTACAAACAGTGTTTTGTTAATTTATGAACAGGAAAACTGGCATGAATTTTTAACAAGTTGTATTGATCATTTTTACACTCTTTAGTCATTAATCTTGAACATTATAGGGACCGTCTACAAAGTCTGTCTAATGTTACACCAGACACCATTTCTGTTTTGCATGTTTACTCGTAACATCGCAAACAGTACAATTTATAAAAAATGCAAAAATGATAATGACAAAGCATTAAAACATAGCTCCCTTCTTTATTTACTGCCTGCAGTTATTGCTAGTGAAGACTACCCGTTTTTAAAAATGATAAATTCAAGCTTTAAAATACAGCCCCCTTCTTTACAGTGTTTTTTAGATGAGAGGTTCTCTTCTTCATTGTGCAATCACAAAGTCGCTTCATTAACCACAGTTCAGTGGGGTCGATACCGGGCTGTTGCGTCAAGTACGGAAGGAAGAGGTTTCCTGCTCTTGTAGCATTGCAGTGAGAATTTTTTTCTGTCAATTCTTCCTTGGCAGAATCTTCAGCTTCATACTCTCTGTCTGCCTGTAGTGTACAGTCTGCATGATTTTGGCATCATCCAGTAACTGATAGCCAGGGTCATTAGCATCAATCATTTTCAAGCCAATCTGTAACATCATCTTTGTCAACTTCTGTGCAGCCAGGAAGTCTGTGGAGGAGGTCAACAAATGCATTGGTCTCTTTTTCAGCTGCTAATGTTGCTGTTGCAGCTGCAAGTTCACTGTCCTAAGTGTTAGCAATAACTGCAGGCCACATATTTTCCCACAATTTTTGTAAGCTTGACCCAGGGATGTCTTTCCAGGCTTCTGCAACCCCGTATATAGCATTCTTGATACTGATTTTTTTTCCAGTGCTGCAACATGTTGTCTTCATTCTCAGATGCTTCATCAGATATCAGTGGTTGATTAAGAAGATGCCATTTATAGTGCCATTTTAGACTCTCCAGCACTCCTTGGTCCATAGGCTGCACAAGAGATGTTACGTTTGGAAGGAGAAAAAAACAGAAGATTGGGTCATCTTGGGAGGTAAGCCCTCCATTGTCAGGGTGAGCGGGTGTGTTGTCCAGCAGTAAGACTGGTGGGATGTTTTCTTCATTCAGATGAACCCATATGCTTGGTACAAAAAGTTTAAAAAAAAAACAATCACGAAACAAAGAACTGTCCATCCGTGCTTTTCCCTGTGATTTGTAGATGACGGGCAAAGCATCCATGAGTGCATTTTTAAGTGCACATGGATTCTTCGCTTTACCAATGACAGTTAATGGGAGCATGTATGTGCCACTGACATTAGCACAGGCCAGGATTGTTAAACATTCTTTGCTTTGCTTGTAGCCAGGCACAGATCTTTACGTTCTGGTATTAAGTGTTTTTGATGGCAATATCTTCCAATACAAGCGAGCCTCATCACAATTATAAACTTGTTCTGGTAACAAGTTGTGCTTGGCTAAGATATCTTGCAATTTTTTTTTGATAGTCAGAAATAACTCCCAAATCGGCAGACAGCTTTTCCCTGGTGACTGTTAGTTGCCGGGTGTTGTCATGCTTTTTAAACTGACTGAGCCATCCCTGACTAGCAGAGAAACCAGCATCTCCTCCTAAAGCTTGATTAAAGCTCTTAGCCTTCTCACATAGTAAAGGATCACTAATAGGAATGCTCTCCTCTCTCACCACTGATAAAGGGCTTCACCTAGATCAGCGTCCTTCGGTTGCTTTATAGTCTTCCAGGATGCAGAGTTCATCGTGCTATATTTAAGAATTTGCTTGGCATTGTGTTTAATGGGAGAGATTTTCCAGGCCTCCTTGAAGGATAAAGAAAGGCAGGAAACAGATTAGAGGAGCTTGAACATAAGCTATCATCTTTCTGGAACTAACACCAATCTGTACCTGGTGTATGATGGTGAACACTTACTGTTGCTGTTTAAATGAGAGGGTGTTTTCCTACCTCATCCTGAGGTGTATTCTTTCTGACTTCTGCAGTGGCCAGTTGGTACTCTCCTAATATGACTCATGTGTAAGACTCTCCTTGTGTGTTTTTTGGATGTGTTTTTAAAATTTATCATTTGTATAATGCGTTGAGATCTGTAAGGAGCCTATTGTACATACAAGATAATGGGTCCTTGCCCCAAAGAATTTCTAATCTAAATAGAAACCCTACAGATAATAGAAAGGAGGAGGGAAGGAAAAGTATGCAACATGTAATTTGCTCTTGTCAAATTATTTTTTAAAAAACAGAGCAATATGCCCAAAGATACGTTACTGACTCTTTCTAGGTTGGTGGGGTTATGTTACAGCATGGTGCTTTCATTGGCATCACAGTGCAGAGGCAACCCAATATTTCAAGTGATCTAAAATGTTGGAGCTTCAGTATTTTTTGCATGGCTGCTCCTCATGGCCTAGTTAGTGGAAGGCGCCTATGGCACTTTTGTCAAGTAAATGCCATTGGCCAAATTCATCGCTTGTGTAACACTATTGAATTCAGAGATGATTTTCCCATATGAGCCTTATTTGTAGATCACCTTTCAGGCTTCCGTGCGGTGCCTGGGAAAGATCTGCATGATATAAAGTTCTAGTTGAACTGAATACTAAACAGTTCTTATAAGTAGTAATCTGCATGCTCAGACAAGACCTGGGCTGAGTTGTCCTACAATGAGATCTTTACTTTTCCCATAATTTAAGAACTGTATTACTTGTGGATTTGATTATAGCAGCTGTGAAATGTGCCTAGCATCTTTGTACCATAGAATGGTACAAATATATTGATGTACATTATATGGGAAGAACTGGGGGGCAAGAGTTCAAAATTGTAGTGAGCATTATAACAAGTATTTTAATTGTGACAGTAGGGTTGGGCAAGTAGTGAAGTGATTGGCTATGCCCTGTGGTGGTGTTCTAGTAAAACAGCACAGGTAAGAACGTGTTAGCCTAGCTATGTAATGTTACACCCAGCTTCAAAACCAAGGGAGACAGAAATTAATTATGTAGAAGAACAAAACAAAGTACACTATCCTGAATCTTTTTAATTAGTGGGCTACAAAAGATTAATGTCTGGGAAGATCCGTCTGGGATCAGGAAAAGAGTATGTGCTGGAAGAACAAGCTAAATGTTTTTAACTTCTGCAGGTTTGAACTAGAATGGTTTAAACAGCATATGACTGAGCCACTTACTGTCTGCAGCTCAGAAAATAATAAAGAGAAACATTTAATAATTTTTGCATGTAGCAGCCTGACTTAGCTATTACCTATAATCCATCTCTCTACAGTCAAACGTCTTCTAAATTAGTAAAATTTACCTAAGATCTTACTCACCCTGGATTCCTGTTTTAGCACTCAATCCTTCAAACGCTTATGTACATTTTTAATTTTACTACACCTCTACCCCGATATAACGCTGTCCTTGGGAGCCAAAAAATCTTACTGCGTTATAGGTGAAACCGCGTTATATCGAACTTGCTTTGATCCGTCGGAGTGCGCAGCCCGCCCCCCCTCCGGAGCGCTGTTTTACCGCGTTCTATCCGAATTTGTGTTATATTGGGTTGCGTTATATCGGGGTTGAAGTGTATGGTGAGACGTCACATAGAAACCAATGTAGCTACACACTTAAGCCCGTGCAAAAATGTTTATAGGACATGGGTGTTATGCAGAATGATACTTAAACTATGTGACAGCCATTGAGGTCCTAATTCTGCTGATACTGAGCAGCCCAGTAGGTCCAAAGAAGTAAATTTAAGTGTTTCAACAAAACCTGCCATTTATTATCACCAATAAAATACACTGGACCCTCAATTCTTCAACTGCCTCTATGCAGTTACAGGGGTCTGCTCTGCAGACTGCAGATTTAGTTGAAGGAGCAGGGAGCAAATTTGCCCCATGTAGGGTTCTAAGGAAATTGATAAGTCAGTAAGCTTCAATGTTGTATTTTATTTCACTTAATACAGGAGTAACTGGATGAAAGTCTGTGGCCCATGTTATGCAAGAAGTTAGACTAGATGATTTAATGGTCCTGTCTGGCCTTAAAAATCCATGAATCTTTAAAATTTCAGATACTTTTGATGGGCCTCTTGTCACATATCACTGATAGTGACTGTGTCACTGATGTGATATTCTCCATGAATGTTGTTTCCCATTAAGTAGTCACTTTTCTTAGTTCGCCTTTTTGTTGTGTAGATAGTTGTGAAAAATAATTGGATTCCCTATTCTTTATGATTAAAAGTGAATATCAAATTAGGCATAATTATAGAATGAAAAGTGGTTACCATACCTATTAACTTTTCTCCCATCTTTTCTTGTCTGCTGGTAGGCAATGAATTCATTTAAGACAGCTTAGAAATGGCCTTTGCTAAAGCATATTGTTCAGTGTGGAAAATGCTGAGAAAAGATGTCATTTCATAGCAGATTAATCAAACGGCTTCAAAATTCAGGATTATGCAGAGGTAAAATAGGCCATGAGTATGCTTTATCTTCCTCCTAAATGTTGACCCCTAATATTTAACTTCCTGAGCTCTGAAAGCCACTTGGCCTATTGTGGAGACATTGAAAATCTGTTATTTGGGTGCAGATGAGTTTGTTCACAGGAGAAGTCCTATATACCCTTCAATATTTTCTGTTTATTGTGCTCCAGAGAAAATGCTATCCATGATGAGACTGTGCCTGAGTCCACTGTACAGAGTGGCAGCTGTCTGAGGAATGGCAACTTGCAAACCCCAGTGAGTTCATGCTTTCATTATGCAAATTGGTAGCCTGTTACACTGAATAAGAGAAAAGTAGGTGGGATATTGCATGGCATTGACAATGGGGATAAAGAGCCTCTCATCGCTCGTTCCCTGGCTAGTTTGATCCAAAATTCTGTTGGCATCAGGAGTCACAATCAGGTCACTTTGGGATTAGGGTTGCCAACTGTGGTTGGACATATTCCTGGAGGTTTCATCAGAGGACAATCCTGCAGGGTTGGCAACCCTCTTTGGGATATAAGCTTCCTTAAATGCACAGTATGTGCAGCTGACATTAATGCCAATGCAGTGCTTATCCTGCAAGCAAATAGGCAAGTCTCCATGTTTGTTTACCAAACCCCCATTCAGAAATAACTATCATTGTTGCCCCATGCCCTTTCAGAGGCAACCACTTGGCAGCTGCTCACCAGTTACACTCTCCTACTTAAGGATGTTCTTGCAAAAGGAATCTTCACCTGGCATATCCTCTTCTTTATCCCATCCCCATTCTGCTCTACTTGATAGTTCCTTGCCACTGGCATAGGGTGACCAGGTGTCCCTATTTTATAGGGGCAGTCCCGATATTTGGGGCATTTTCTTCTATAGGCGCATATTCCCCCCCTTCCGATTTTTCACACTTGCTGTCTGGTCACCCTACACTGGCAGTCAGACAACATTTACACATATCTTCTATGAAATCCTGGGAAAATGTTGTAATGGGAGTAACAGGCACATATTGCTAGAGGACAGAACACTGTACGTCTAGGGAGCCTGCATTTGTCTGGATGGCCATTACTTGTCTTATGGTTACACATCTTCTCTTGAATGATTTTAGAGAGGGAAAAGGAAGGTCCAAGAACAGTGTGCACGCATACGAAGAAATTCTTCCAGGAGCAGGAGAAGGCCAAGCCAGCCGCAGAATGGAGAAGTGGTTGAAGCAGTTACATTGTTTGAAGTGGTCAGCATGGGCAAGAGGGCAATGCAGGTACTTTCAGTTCCTGGACTGAATTGACATTCTACCTCTGGGAGGGGAAATGGACACACAATGATTTCTGTTAAATACATCTCAAGAATTTCTGGTTTAATTTTGAAATCTGTTGAGTCTTTGTGTAGTCTTTGTTATCCAGTCAACTTGAAAAATGACACTTGTCTGAAATTTTTTTTGACTCCTAGACTTACAAGTAACAAGGTTACTGTAATTGTGAAAGAAGTGAGTGAGAAAACTTGGGCAGGGATTTCCAACAAAAGGTGCCTAAAGCCAGGCCCCAAAAGCAATATTTAAGCACCTAAAAAGTCATCTGATTTTTCAAAACCTAGTGATTCCCATTGGCTTCAGTGGAAGCTATTAGGAGCTCAGGGCTCTTGAAAACCAAGCCACTTAAGTGCCTAAATGTGGCTGTAAGAGACTAACTTTAGGCATCCCTTTTAGGAAATCTTGGCTACTATTTCCCCTGCCCTCCCAGTTTGACAGTGTTTTGTAAGTAGTCAGTTTCCCTGTGTAGTCAGTAAGTTTCTTCTGTGCTGAAGAAATCCTTATGAAATCAAAGAAGTGCTTCCCCCACACCCTTTTTAATTAATATATATTCTGGACTGTAGGCCCCAGTCTTGCAAGGTGCTTTGTGAAAGTGAACTTCTGTTCCCATGAAGAGCCTCATTAACTTCAGTGGGCGGCTTCAGGCATAGGGTCCACACAGGTTAATAATCTTGCAGAATCAGGGCTTTAGGGTCACCACTTTTTAAATTTACAGTTAGAACTGGGCAAATAAACTACATTCTGTTCATTGACCTTAGAAAAAATTTGAAAAAATTTTTGGTTTGGGTTTAACTAAATCTGAAAATTGTGAATTTTTTTTTGGCAAATCCAAAAAAAAAAATCCATTTTGGATCGAAAGACATGTTTGTAGCTTTTTCTTAGAGGTCTAGATTCACAAAATGGGGTGGGAAGGTGGTGGTGCTACTTTCCTTATAACTTTCAGCCCGGTGTTTGTCACTCACCTACGATGTAAGAGACCAGGGTTCAGTTTCCCCCCCTGTCTGATTTGGAGAATGGATTTGAACCTAGATCTCCCACCTCTCAGATCAGGGCCCTACCCACAGAGCTGTGTGGAAGGGGGTCTCAGTCTCTTCTGTTGAAGCTGTTTCACTGAATGCAGTCCCAGGAATAGGGTTTGGACTTGAGTCTTCCACATCCTAAGTGAGAGTCCTGACCACCAGGCTAAAGCATCATTCTCACTCTCCCTAGCCCAGTGACTCTTCATTGTCATTCATACCAGTGAGAGTAATTTAACCACTGGAAGAATTTAGCAAGGGTGATGGTGGATTCTCCATCATTGGCAATTTTAAAATCAAGATTGGATTTATTTTAAGGTAAGCGCTAGTTCAAAAGGAATTATTTTGGGGAAGTTTTATGTCCTGTGTTACACAGGAGGTCAGACTAGATGGTCACAATGGTCCCTTCTGGCCTTGGAATGAATGAAATTAAATGAAAGTAAAACGTTCCTCATCTCTTTAAGTTAAAGTCATCTTAGGTGCTGTCTGTAACAACAACAGGTGGCAAACTTTAGATAGAAGTTTTTTTTTTTGTTTGTTTTTTTAAAAAGCTGATGTTTTTTCTTTAATACCAGTGTTTATAATATACCCTGTCTCTAATGGCTGATACAGTATATGTAAACTCAAATACATTTTGGTAACCATTTTTGTATGATACGAATCTTGTAAAATATTTATGATATTGATTAGTGATGGTGCCCAACTGCCTTTTTTATTTTCTTTTGTTTATGAAACTCTAAGAAAGAATTTTGATATAAACATTGGGGTTTTTGTTGTTTTGAGAGCAGCTATTTTGTTTTGTTCTAGCATAGCCTGAGGGTATGGCTACACTTGAGAGTTGCAGCGCTGGTGGAGGCTTTCCAGCGCTGCAATTAGTAACTGTCCACACCTGCAGGGCACATCCAGCGCTGCAACTCCCTGGCTGCAGCGCTGGCTGTACACCTGGGTCTGCTTGGGGTATAACGATTGCAGCGCTGGTGCTGCAGCGCTGCTCGTAAAGTGTGGCCACACACCAGCGCTGTTATTGGCCTCCAGGGTATTAGGAGATATCCCAGAATGCTTTTAACTAAATTACTCTCTTTGTTTTGTTGTGAACTCGGGGCTTCGGGAGCTGCTTATCTAAAAAACAAACACAGCTCCTGTTTGCTGTGGTCAATCTGTAACTGACTGTGAACAATCAATTGAGATAACCCACTACCTTGCTGTGAATGAGGCAGGCAGGGGGATGAGTGTTTGCTTGAGGAGAGAAACAGCGGGGGCGGGGGGGAGAAAGGGAGTCCGTTGGAGCAGCTGCTTATCTGGTCTGCAGGCTGTTTGCAGTTAAGAGTAAATGAGGGGTCGGGGAAATTTTCAGATTTTGCTAGGCAGGGAGCTGATACACAGTGTCGGCTCCAAAAATCCACTCTCTCTCTCTCCCCCGCTCCCTGTCACACTCCACCCCACCCCCCTCTTTTGAAAAGCACGTTGCTGCCACTTGAACGCTGGGATAGCTGCCCATAATGCATCACTCCCAACAGCGCTGCAAATGTGGCCACACTGCAGCGCTGGTAGCTGTGAGTGTGGCCACACACCAACGCTTTCCCTACACAGCTGTACGAAGACAGCTGTAACTCCCAGCGCTGCACACCTGCAAGTGTAGCCATACCCTCAGTTTGTTCTAGCTGGGATATAAGGGAGTGTGCAGTTCTGGGAATAGTGTTCTAACAGTTTACTTCAGAAGGAGATGCGTGCACACATAATGTTGTGGCCATAACCAAATGGTGGACAACTTATTCTGGATATCTATTTTTTATAACTATTAGTGACAGAATAGTGTAAGACATACTATATTAAGAATTTCCCAGGCTGGAGCATATCACACCTTGTTTAGCCTTTGATCACTTTTTTTTTTCTTCTGTAATCTGTTTTAGTCTGTGGTAGATGACTGGGTTGAAGCTTATATCCAAGATCGAGATGTGGCACTTCTAGATCTGATCAACTTCTACATTCAGTGCTCAGGCTGTCAAGGTAATTCGGTATCATATAGGTGTGATGTTCCCCATGTGTTATCTGGACTGGCGATCTGCTAGGTCACTCCAATCATTGACTCTGGGAGCCAGCCTTACCCTGCTCTGCTGTGAGAACCTCCACTCCTGGGCTGTTTACGCACAGCCTCTGGCATGTAAGCTGCTTGGATTGTACAACCAAATGACACTAGCCGATATCTCCGGTCCCAGACACAACCCTAGGTATTTCCGTCTTGCAGTGTCCAGTTATGCCTGCTGGACACTGCAAGCTTATGAGTTTGCCAATTTAACAAATAAATTGGTATGCACCAGGCTTGTTATCCGCAGGGGAGTCTCTGATACGCCTCAAACCAAATGCACAGCTTCAGGTAGACTAAACAAACAAATGTATTAACTACAAAAGATAGATTTAAAGTGATTATAAGTCAAAGAACAAGAAGTCAGATTTGGTCAAATGAAATAAAAGCAAAACACATTATAAACTGATCTTAACACTTTCAGTGCCCTTACAAACTTAGATGCTTCTCACCACAGGCTGGCTGGTTGCCCTTCAGCCAGGCTCTCCCCTTCGATCAGCGCTTCAGTTGCTTGGTGGTGGTGTCTGTAGATGGAGGTGGAAGAGAGCGGAAGAGCATGGCAAACCTCTCTCCCTTTTATCATGTTCTTTCTTCCCTCTTGGCTTTGCTCCCCCCTTCAGGGTCCAGGTGAGCATTACCTCATCGTAGTCCCTGACTGACCAAGGGAACGGGGGTGACTCACTCGAGAGTTCAACAGATCCTTTTTTGCTGCCTAGGCCAGTGTCCTTTGTTCCTGTGAGGCTGGGCTGGGTTTGTCCCATACTTGCCCTGATGAGGTGTGAACTGCCCTTTTGTTCCTAGAGAGTTTTGCCTGGGCTTGTTTTAAGCCATGAGGACACATTTTCAGCCTCATAACTACATACATGAAATTACAACCTGTAACATAACATTATTATAACAACAATGCTCAGTGCATCATGAGCCTTCTGAAGACCCCCAACATGACAAACTTTGCATTGGATACCACACAATCATATTATAAGGATGAACATGGGGGTGCAGGGTGTTCCCCTGAGGTACAGAGTGTCATAATAGGCATATCCTTTTGCTGGACAGTTATTACCTTGATAATAGATCATAGACTATCAGGGTTGGAAGGGACCTCAGGAGGTCATCTAGTCCAACCCCCTGCTCAAAGCAGGACAAATCCCCTGTTTTGTTGGTTTTTTTTAACCTCAGTTCCCTAAATGGCCTCCTTAAGGATTGAACTCACAACCCTGGGTTTAGCAGGCCAATGCTCAAACCACTGAGCTATCCCTCCCCCCAAGGTCACTTATACAGAAGTGGATTGTTTGTTTTAATGGGCTCTAGACATATCAAGATTAATGATGGAGGATGTCAATGGCCAAATTCTTCAGCCTTTGGGCACACAACTCCTCTTAACTTCATTGAACGTTATGTGCATATAATGGCTGCAGATTCAACCTTCTTGTGTAACAAGTACTCTAATACTCTGAAACATGTCCACACGTCTATTCAGAATCACTGATTTTTGAGAAAAATATTTTTCATGACTTCAAATTTTTTGTTGATTTCAGAATACTAGTTTGCACTCACCTAATATTTTCATCTGAGGCTCTGAAAGTACTTTACAAGTACTTGCAAATTGAGTCTCACATTTCAGTTGTTTGAGGAACAATGTGTCTCTCTTTCTTCTATCTACTTGCTACAGGGTGATTGTGAGTCTAAGTAATAATTATTTCCAAAGCAGACATAGAGACACCAACTGCTATTAGAGACAACTCGGTAGCTAGCTGAAAGCTTCAGAGTCACAGATCGGAAGTGAAGAAGAATGCAATGTAGAATATAACTTCTGCAGCTGAAATTTCTCCTTGAGCAGGGACTAATACCCCTGCTCTTATGAAAAGTGACATGGGACCCATGATCATCAATGGATAAGAGTTTCACATCTCATCTGAAATCTAGCACCTTCCACAGCACAGTGTCACCTTATACCACATTGAGGTGTTTCTTCAGCCATGATTCGGAGAGAATGGTGCCATCCATTGAAGCACCAACATTACTTTCTGCAGCACTCAGTTGTTCCTTAGTGATCTCCCTTTCAAGTACTGAATTGTGTGCTTAGTTTCTGGTGCTACGGCTACAGAACAAATGGCAACTTAGTCTGTTTCCCATATCCTCTGGATACACAGGTTGGAATCTTGTCGACTTTATCTGCTTCAGTGAACGGAACAAAGTCTGTTCTGTTAAATGGTTTATTAAGCACCTCTGTCATAAAATCTTGCCAACTCAGGAATGTAAGGTATACAAGTGGGTGAACAAACAGAAATTGGTGTCAGTTTGACACCAAACTGAATCCGCCCCTCTGCTGAAGCTGAATGTTGGTGCACTGTTATCAGCTGCAAATAACCTATTTATTTGTGAACCTGCACTAATGCCAAAACAAGTAGAACAGTTTGGGTTACTTTTTTTGGCACTTACGGATTTAGGTCAAAGCCACTACTATAGTACGGACTTGATTATTTTTGAAATTTTAATGTATTTCAAAAATAATGTATGGTATGGCAAAATATTTCCATTTAATTACCAAATATTTCAATTTCATCTGTCTAGGAATGGTGACAGCTGAGATGTTCCAAAGTTTGTGCAACAGTGATGTCATGCAAAAAATGACGGAGACATTTGATGAGGTAATTGCAACATGAAACGATCACTTCATATGGCTTATTTGAATAAGCAATAGCTATTAATATAAAAATTGGATAGTACGTTGTCTAGTACCTCTCTCTCGCTCATTGAAGCCTACATTCCCTCTTTTTTCCCCTGTAGGAAAGATTTTATGCACATCTGGAATGAGAAGCAGTCGCTGAAACAGAGTATTTCTGTCTTCAGTGTTTTCATACTACTTCCCTGCGTCCTTGCCAAGTCTTGCATCTAGCTCTTTCTCAGTAAAAAAATAAAATAAATTGTGGGCATAGCATAGTATTTTTCCTCTTTAGATGTTCTACTAATGATAAATACAGTCTGGCATGGCTGTGGGTAACATGATGCTTTGGTACCTCATTGATAGGTGCCTTTAAAAATACATAATGTGGATGGATGGGGAGCTGCTGTTGAAACTAGTTGTCAGTTGGAACTTAAACTGTTTTCCCTTCCCATTTTGTTGATATCAATTTACATTGCTGTTCTTTTGATGTGAGAGCAATAATAACATGCATTAATGATGTCCGATCGTGGTCCAGAGAGGATATTATATTCCCGGAAGTTTATTAGAAAAACTGTATCTTTAAAGTGCCACTTTCACCCCTCACTCTTGCCTGGCTAATGAGGCCAACCTCCACTCTCTTTTGCCACTTATCTCACAGTCCTCGAGTGCCTTTTTCCATGCTTGCTCTCTGAGTTAGTTTGCCACCCTCATCTTATTCGTATCTCTCCTTAAGCCCCTGCTCTGAGATACCAGTACATTGAAAAATCTGACTTTATCCATCTTGGATTTGAGACCTTTTACTGTCCTGGAGTGAATACTGTGCTTTACTTTATAATAACCCTGATCTAGCAAACACCTAGGCCATGCCTACAAGAGGAACAATTCACCAGTACAGGAATACCAGTATTCTGTACTGTCAGAACACTCCTAGTTTGGTGCAGTTATACCAGCAAAGCTGCACTTTGCACTAATATAGTAATCCCCAAACCCCTTTGGGTGAAACATGCTATACTAGTAAAAGCACAGTTTTGCCTTATAGCAACATCTATGACAGAATGACAAAGAGTCCTGTGGCACCTTTAAGACTAACAGATGTATTGGAGCATGAGCTTTCGTGGGTGAATACCCACTTCGTCAGACACATGGCAGAGGCTTCTGCTGGCACAGCTGTATTGGGGATCACACTTCTTCATGCCCCGACTGACATAGCTATGCCATGTGAAGTCTGTAGTGTACCCATGGCATTACACACATGTTTATCTTTGCTACCTTGAGTAGTCCCATTGAAATGGAGAAAATATTTCAACGTGATAACACGTCTGAGGACGAGGACAATGTTAAGCGATTTGTTCAATCACTGAAATGATGGGACTACTAATGGTAGTAAAGTTAAGCATGTGAGCAAGTGTTTGCAGGATTAGGGCCAAAATGCTCACTTCCTCTTTCCAGCAAAGTGCTCAGGGGGCTGCCCAGCAACTTCAAAATACAATGTGATTGAGAACATTAAAACAAGTTTAAACCATTTCAGATCCACCACAGATGTGCTTTTCAGCACAATTTGAAATGCACAATAGTCAATGAGGATTTTGCCTTGTGTAAAGGACATTGGAATCCAGAGTGTGGCGAATTTTCAAAATTTAATTTAGCTGTATTTTTAAAGATGATAATCCCCAAAGAATGCCTAAATTCATGTGAAACTGGGATTGACTGATAAAGCTGTTAGGTTTTTGAAATATGGCTTGCCCTGACTTGAAAACGTGAGCATATTTGCCTACCCTTGAATTGGGACATTTCCTGGGGGTCAGCTATTTCACAATAGCAAATAATTGAATGTTGCAGATAGATATATATTTAAATTTCTAAGGGAGAAGCAGATGCTGTCTCTCAGAATAAACAGTAAAGATTATAGCTTGCATACTTTGGTGCATGATGTTTAAATGAAACTTGGCACTGACTACTTGTTATTACAAGAGTACCAGTTTTTAAATAAAAACTGCATTTGTCTTTTATTGAAGTACACATTGGTTTTAGCTAAAACCAAGCCAGATAAAAGGGGATTAGATTGTGTGCATGTGTGTGAGATGTATATAGTCTCAAGTTTAAATGATACCTTAAAACATGATACACAATTGATACTTTTATGTATGTAAAATCTTTCAGAATCACTTATTCAGTTTCATCAAAAGCTTTTATAATGTTGTCTCTTGCATTCTAGGAAACAGGATTGCAATACAAGAAATTTATGGCCTATCCCTGGATTCTGACTGTTACTTGGCCAGTGGACATGGTAAATAGCTGCATTTCTTGAATATCCTTGAAGTAAAGATTTCAAATGCTGCATATATGTGAAAATTGTACTTAATGGTGCAGTCCAATGGTACAGTGGTGAAAATCAAGTGCAGTGTTGTTGGCTGTGTGACTGCAGCATTGCTTTAAATAAATAAATGTTCTTGATGTATGATGGACCCCATTCAGCAAGAACCTGAGCACACAATGGCTTTACAAGAGTTGAAAGTGCTCAGTACCTTGCAGGATTGAGCCCTATGTGAGATACAGTAGGCATATGATGTTCAAACATCTGTTTGAATGGAATGTGTCGATCTAGAACAGTATCCAACTGTGCTTTCTTCCATCACCCCACTAGCCTACTTGGCTTTACTTATGTGTGTGTTCTTTCCATGCACACCTTTAAAAAATTCTTTTCTTTAGATAATATTTTGGAAGGGCCACTGTCAAGTGAAATTTGGCTCAAAGCTTAGGTTTCATTAAAATAATCTTTTACAAAATTGAAGACTAATAGAGATTTCTGCAACTTTAAAAAGAAAATTGCAGTAGGATGTATAAAAACAAAAACTATTTATCTTCAATGTTTGATATCAGAAATAGCTTGCACCATTGTGCTATATATGTTGTTGTAATGTGCCCATCGCCATAGTGACGTGTACACAGATATTAGCAATTCCATCCCAAAGGACCAGGCCCTCCATCATCTGTACCTCTTTCTTAGAATTGGTTTTCTTGTTATGTCTCCAGGAAAGATGGTTGTTCAGCAAAGACTTGCATGCACTGTATGCATAAAGTCTTACATAGTATCCTAACCATGGCATGATTTGTGTTTCTCTGCTCTGCAATGGTAGAGTTCCATAATAGATTGCTTCGCCCCTGAGAGTTTTACTCTCTATTAACCACAGTGTCCCTCTTGACTGCAACTATCTACTGGATTGTGGGAAGAATCTGTGACAATCTGTACTCCACATTCACCACTTTTATAGGGTTCTGATATATTGTGTACAAAGTATGCCCTGTAAGGTATAATTTCAAAAATTTATAATCTGCTAAATATTATTATCCTATTGAAATGTGTGTAAAATTATGAGATTTTGCTATATGATTGTTACTGAAATATGTTGTTGTTCTGGGTAATGCCCACAAACCATTTTCTCAGAGACAAAGGCCCACTGGCACGCCAGCAAGCTGTTAAAAAGCTATGACCTACTCAACTGGACATTCACCAGTTGGGGAGAAGGTATAAACAGGAAACTTACATTTCATCCCAGAGATGGTACAAATCTTATATACACCGGGGACTGTGTGTCTGCACTCTGGCTGGGGGAGAGGAGGTAAATCCTCAAAGAGAGGAGGCTATAAAAATAAGAGACCATGACCCCCACATCACCTCTTCCCCTCCATCTCTACTGATGATAGCTAGATCACTTGAAAGACAAAAGAAGCATTATTGCACTCTGGGGAATGTCACAGTAAGTTCTAAGATGGTCAGGCTGCAGCCCATTGATGGTGTTAAAGGTTAGCATCAGGACTTTCTAGAGCATGAGTATCTCCATGTGGCACTGATGAGAATCTCACTTGAAACCAAAGTGAAATTGACATTTCTTCACTGTTTCAGGTGGGAGAAATACAGGTAGTAAACCAGCAGCACAAATGAAAAATAAACGAGACATTCAGTTTTTATAATTATTTTTTCCTCTAATAAAGGACAATGGAGACTATCCACTCATCAAACCGGGACCCTACTGGAAGAAGTTCAAGGCCAATTTCTGCGAGTTCACTGCAGTGCTAATCCAGCAGTGCCAGTACAGCATCCTCTATGATAGTTACTTGATGGACACTGTCATCTCACTGCTTACAGGGCTAGCAGACTCCAGGGTTAGAGCATTCAGGCACACCAGCACTTTAGCAGGTAAATCCAACTCACGTTGCTGTCACAGTTTGCATCAGAGACTGTGGGTTTTGGTGACTCGTGTGTTTACAAAACTGATCAAATGTAAAAAGGACTGTAAGCTTTCCAAGGCAGGAATTGTCTTCCTTTGTACATTAACAGTGCTTAGCACGTTATGGATGCTACTGTAGTATTAATAATCTCCTTCTGCATTTATGTGTTGTTAGAGGGCTTTCCCTTCACCCTCTCCCTTGGTTCTTGTCACACAGACAGAAAGCAGAAGACGGTAAGTCTGAGGTGCAGGCAGTGCGATGTTTATTGGGGTTAGTTCCAAGCAAGCATATCCATCGCTCTACATGCTGGCAGAGTCTGTTTCCCAGTGTCCCATTCCCAGAACATTTACCCCGTGTCCCCCTTCCCAGCTCTGACGCTGCAGATCCTTGCCTGTGTCTCATTCCCATTCCCTATTCCCACCTCCTCCTCCTTAGCAGGCCCAAATATACCTGCAGTGCACACCCACAGTCCACCCCTTACAAGTTATGGTAATATGCCATTTTTGGGGGGGTTGTGGGTCTGTGGTCTTCGACCCACCTCTTTTGTATCCCATGGGAGGGGTGAGGAGTGAGATTGTGCTACGGTCAGGGACAGGCATTTCTTTTGTCTTTTAGTGTTTTATACCTTTCCCCCCACCCCTCTTTGCCCCTCCCAACTGGTTGTGTAACCTTGCCTTAAAATAGGGGTTTAAACAATCTTAAAGTGTGCTCTTGAGGAACACTTTAACTGCTCTTATCTGTTCCCATTGTACTAATAAACCCATCTGACTAGGTGAAAGCAACATACACAGTCTTTGTCCTTTGTTGTACACATATTAGTATAAAATATAAAAGTATTAAAGGTCAAACCCAAAATTCTATCCAAGTCTAACAAACAAGCCTATATCCTAGCATGTGTGAATGTAATTTGGAAGCACTGGACATGGTAGGTATCCTGTTGGCTTTAAGAAAAGCAGAGATATTTAAAATACGTTCAAGAGTTTCTCCGGCACCCCAAAATTCTTGCTTGAAGAGGAAGCTTGGAATGTAGATTATCGGTTAAGTAGATTAGTTACATTTTAATATTTAGCAAAATCTTTTGTAACAGCTGAGATAATTAATTTCAGAATTCTGCTGTGTACTGGAAGTTATGCATAAGCAGTAGCTGCTTTTCACTGTTAGTTTTCTGTCACTAATTTTCATTCCACCCCCACTGAGTGAATATAATTAGTATAAAAGGGAGGATCTTAAAACTTATGAGGCCTGTCCTAAGAAACGTGTCATTTAAGAGGTTTTTTATGATACCCCTGCTAAAATAAATACCTTTGTAGCTTGCTTATTTCGCACAGCATGACAGTCTCTAAGTGACTTTATACTTTTTAAAAAGCCAACAGTTGGTCACAGCACAGCCCCTCCCCCCTTTTTTTGCCTTTGCCATCCCTGCCCACTGACAAATGGAAATCTAGCTGTTGGTCTGAATCCACAAAAGTAGACACACTTTATACTGTTTCATAAAGACCATCAGACTCTGGCTCACGTGGTCTTGAACTCTTGCACTGATTTAGCTATATTTCTTCACATCTGAGGAAGGCACTTATCCCATAGCTCTAGATTGTTGTCCAAAATTAAGGAGGAAATCTGCAACATGCAACATCACCTGGACCAAAGAAGTGTATCACCAGGAGTAGAATAAAACACCTTCTGAAAACCCTTTTGTTTCAAAACCAAGTAGTAAATTTCAATGAAATATTACCCCAACATCTGTCTTTTTGCTGCTCCTACCTTGGATTGTGATCTTACAACCTAAGCGGGGTTGGGGTTGACCAGTAGACTTGTGTGTTTTAACATGTTGAATATACTTACTTGGTTTCTCTTCCTTTTCAGCGGTGAAGCTTCTGACAGCACTTGTAAGAGTAAATCTAAATCTTGATGTCAGCAAATGTAACGCTCAAAGGCAGTATCAAGTGGAGAAGAACAGGATTTCTGTCAAGAGGACCAATCAGAGACTGGACCAGTTAGAGAGAAAAAGGAAAGAGGTGGGTCAGGTTTGTTATTTGGGTTGGGTGAAGATGTAGTAATAGAGGTGACTCTTTTCTGGCTGCTGACTTACACATGTTTTTCTGACACTTTTGAAATAGGGGGAGGTGGTATTTGCTAAGCATCATCAATGATAGATTGCAAAGCAGTTCTCACTTACAGTTTCGGTGCTACACTGACAAGCACTCCAGACATGCCGCACACAACTGATCTGCGTATTACTACTTGCTGTAGCCATTATGCAGCAGTAGAGTGCGTAGTATTCTTTGAAGTCTCTGTTTTGATGATAGCCTCTCAAAACTGGGGATGTGGCTAGCTGGTGAATTGGCATCTCTTTTGTGCCCATCTGGTAATTTTTTCGTGTCTATTCATACACATACATGCACACACAAAACTGGGCTCCCACAAACCATGAGCCAAATTCTTTGGTCTTTGCTCAGATTGTACTCTGGAATTTGACCAAAGATACTGGAATTTGTTACTGTATGAACAAAGGATTCTTAAAATGCCATGTGACGGCAATTTAAACTATGGCTCATCTCTCCCCTGCTGCCCAGACTCCATTATTCCTTCCCTGTCACCCAAACAGCCTCTTGTGACTCTCCTACTGTCCATGCAGCATCCTGCACCATGGAAAATTATCTTTTAGGTGCTGGCATAGTTTCTTGCTGCACAAATGTGAGAGAGTGTCCCTGCCCCACTGAGCTTGCAACCAAGTGACTCGGATGTAATCTTTGAACTCCCTCATGGGTACAATTGTTGTATTTGTAAGAAGAGGCAAATGGTGAAAGGTGGCTGGGTAGGACAGGAGAGACAGACCAGGGCTAGTGTTAGCTTCCTGATCCCGGTCTCTTGGGCAAATCAGAGGGAAGGAGGGTGGGGTGGGGTGGGAAGTTACTTGTCACCTTCATGGTATCTTTCTTAAACAGAAATGATAGATTATGACTAAATGATCTATTGTCTCTGAAGACCTCTACCAAGTTTTCAGGGCTTGGTAAAGGTGCACACTGGACTACTTCATCCAGAGGTATTGTGGGGGTTTCCCAGCTTCTGACTTTTCTTCTACCACATGTCCAAGTATATTACAAAGACAACTTAGACCTACACATGCAAACCAGTTGTGTAATGGCATGTATTATTCCTTCTGTGTATTGCTAGAACCAGGTTCTTTTCCTCAACCAATATATTATGTGTAGTGTCTTAGTACTTGGATTCATAGTTGAAATCCAGTGACATTTCTTTTTGATGTAGCTGCGCCAAATCAAATCCCTAACGTAGACAGGCTCATTTTTTTTGTACTGATGAATTGTGCAAACATTAGGGGTTTGCACCCAGTGTAATAATGTGAATGTGGTTACCTTGGTATGAATTTCCTGTAATATAAAGGGGACTTGTCATATTCTGTACTTGGAACGTTCAATATTTTTGGTATTTTCAGTATGAACAGAAACCGCTGGAAATAGAGAATATGATGAATGCTATTTTCAAAGGGACATTCTTACAGAGATATCGGTAAGAATATTTATCATTGATTTGCTTTTGAAATAGCACCCACAGGTCTTAATCAAGACTGGACTCCGGTGTGCTGCATATTGTACTAACCCATAGGAGCCCACTGTCCCTTCCCTGATGAGTTGACAATCTAACTTCCCTCGCTGAAAAAAAGAATAGAAAGGAATAAAAATAAGTCTGTACAGCGTACGTGCAGCCCATAAGAAAATCTCATGCAAAGTGTCCAGGTTAAAATCAAGATGAATATCCAAGGGTCAGTGAAATTTGTTCTGAAAAAGCACATCATACTGAATTATTTGAAAGAACCCACCTAGGCTTAGAAAGTAACCCCTTCATTGTGTACACTCATTCTCCACTGCTTTGTTTGCTTCCTCCTCTTGGCTACAGAGTAATACGTTTATGGTTGAAAGGCCTTCCAAACCCTCAAAATAATTGTAATATGGAACTTGTGTAGTTAACAGGATTTTTTCAACACACTAACAAATTCTTTGTAGGGGATTTGTAGATTAAAGACATGTTTAAAAGTTACTGAATGGATACTTAAGATGCTACTCAGGATTGCATGTATATCTGCAACTCTTGATCTCTTGCTGAGAAAAGCAAATAATTAACCTGATATCTTTTGGGTATTTATAAATGTGTTTATAACACAGTTTTGTAATTTTACAGTGATGTGATTCCTGAGATCAGGGCTATCTGCATTGAAGAACTTGGCAGCTGGATGAAAATGTACCCTGATACATTCTTAAATGATAGTTACTTGAAATATATTGGATGGATGCTGTATGATAAGGTGAGGATTTTCTCCTCCTCCTCCCTTTATCTCCCATAGAAGGAAAGTTAGCTCAAGATTTTTAACATTATTCTAAAAGTTAAAACAATTTAGAGTTATATATTCTTACATGGACAAAAAGTCTCCCCTTCTCCAATACTATGTTTTGTTTAAAACTCATCTTACAGCACTAAGTAATAGAGAGCACTTACTTTTAGCCATCCTAAGTACAAAGCTGTGTGGAAGTGTGTGGCACTGATCCATGGTGCGTGTATGTATAGCTTCTTCTTCGAGTGCTGTCCCTGTGGGTGCTCCACTCTAGGTGACGGTGCGTCCCGGCGCTGTCGATCGGAGATTTTCGGTAGCAGTGCCTGGTTGGGGCGCACGCACCCAGATGGTATCTCCCGTCTAGTTGGAATCTTCCTGAGTGCGTGCGCCCCACACCCTCCTCAGTTCCTTCTCAACCGTCCTCGGCTGAAGACGGGACTCGGAGCAGTGCTGCCTTCTCTTCCCTGGTATCTATAGGAAACAGTAACAAAGAACATAGAAATAATTATTAATTACTTCCCAGTTGTTTCCCTTCCTTTAGTATAGTTACATAGTTAGTTACTTAGTTTAAAAAAAAATAAAAAATCACTTCAGACTTGTCTCTCACTGAGACACTCTCCCCTGCCATTTCTAATTTACAATGCCAGGGGCTTCAGGATTCAAGAGGTGTGTTTTCTGGCACGACTCCATACCAAGGTTGGATGGGCACTCACATTGTGTGAAGTACCTCGCGGAAGCCTACATCCCCGCAAAGTGCCTCTACTGTATGAGCCTCGAGTCGGGGGCTCGGCACGACAGGGACCTCCGGCTTAAAATGCTTCTCATGGAGAAATCCCCGAAGCCGCTTTCGGAGATGGGGAAAGTTAAACCCACTCCCACATCCTCCCCAGCCAGATCGAAACCGGTGGGGAGCATTGCTTCACCCTCCCTGGAGCGGAGGCAAGAAGCAGAGCAGTCTCATAGGAGAGACTCTAACAAGGGTAAGGGGTCTCCTGGGAGATCCCTACCCTCTGTGCTGACAGCGCCCAAGCTAGGCGCCTCAGCCCCGGATCACGCCTCAACAACGGCTCCCACAGACCGTAGAGGCGAACACAGAAGGATTCCGCGGCACCAAGCGTCTCAGCGTAAAAACAGCCGCGGAGCCGGCTGCGCGCTCTGTCCCGGTGCCGACAAGGACATCGGCACCGCAAGCCTTAGGGCAAAAAATAGCCGCGAAGCCGGCTGCGCGCGCTGCCCCGGTGCCGACAAGGACGTCGGCACCGCAAGCCTGAGGACTAAAAATAGCCGCGGAGCCGGCTATGCGCTCTCCCCGGTGCCGACAAACCCGTCGGCACCGTAAGCCTCAGTGGAAAAAAAAAAAAAAAAAAAAAAGCCGCGAAGCCGGCTGCGCGCTCTGCCACGGTGCCGACAAAGCTGTCGGCACCGCAAGCCTCTGGGCGGAAGAAGGGAAGGGGAAAAAAAAAAAAAAAAAAAGCCGCGGCTCCGACCGCGTGCTCTGCCCCAGTGCCAGGTAGGACGTCGGCACCGAGCCTGCCTTCTGCCCCTGCACCAACAACAGACCCCCTGCAGGGCACCAACAACCGACCCACTGCACCGCTCACACTTTCACTTTCGCTTTTTAACATGACAGCGCAGTCCCACCACCTGAACTGGCTACCTTCACTGAGCGCGAACCTGATCTACAACGGCAAGCAGAGTTCGCCACACCTCCATCTCCTCCCCCACTGGAGCCTTTTTCCACCTCAGGCTAAGGTCCGCAGCCTCCAGCCTCAGTTTCCCTACTTCGCTCCCTATAAATGAGGCACTCTTGGAACCAGCTGACGCTCTCTGCAAACTCCAGCTTCTTTATTACCAACCTGCAGAAAAGCCGAACATAGATACTATGTTCCTGCTAAGGACGCTGACTTCCTATTTTTTTTTTCACAACTGAACTCTTTCATTATCAATGCAGTCGCACAAAGAACGAAACAGCCACAATATCAGTCCACCCCGCAGGACATGGACCGTAAACACCTTGACGTATTGTGTCGCAAGGTTCACACATCCTCCACTCTACAATTCTGGATCGCAAACTACCTTGCACTCCTTGCCAGGCATGACTTTGATGACTACAATAAACTTTTGAATTTGCCTCTTACATTCCAGAGGACAGGACACCGGGCTTTAAATCAATTCTGAGCGAGCGCCAATTGATTTCCAGAACAGCCCTACAAGCCTCTGTAGACACGACAGACACAGCAGCCGTACAACTGCACCGGCTGTGATTATGCGCAGATCTTCATGGCTTTCTGCATCTGGCATCCCTAAAGACCTGCAGAACAAAGTGGAGGACCTCCCCTTTGATAAACATAAACTGTTTTCTTTAAAAAAAAAAAAAAAAAAAAAAAAAAACCACACCTGATGAACTACTTCATACGATGAAAGATTCTAGAGCGACACTGCGCACCCTGGGCATTCACCCATCTCTTCCCAGGGGTCAACGATATCAACCCAAACCTTACCACATAAATAGGAATCGCGCTAGCCCCCCCTAAGCGCAGACAAGATCAAGCTCAAGCAACCACTTCCCATCCATCTGGGAATAAACAATTTTAAAAGGTTGGTTCAGGATCTGTGCGACCACTCCTTGATTCCACAGCCTATTTGCCCATTTCGCCACCGCCTCCAGAGTTTCCAACATGCCTGTCAGCAAATTACACAGGACCGCTGAGTCCCCGAGATAGTTCAGTCCGGTTACTCTAGCCCATTCATATCCTATCCTCCTCCCCTTCCCCGTCCCTCTTCAGGGACCCCTCTCATGAGCACCTGCTTCGCGCAGAAGTTGCTTATCTTTTACAGCTAGGTGCAGTGGAGCCTGTGCCAATGCTACATCCAGGGAAAGATTTCTACTCCCATTACTTCCTGACCCAGAAAAGGACTGGGGGCTGGAGGCCTATACTAGACTTACGCCAACTGAACAAATTCGCGAGGATACAAAAATTCAAAATGGTCACACTGGGCACATTAATTCCTGCACTAGATCAAGGGGACTGGTTTTCAGCCCTCAACCCACAGTACGTCTCTTTTCATATATCAATTCATCCAGCTCACAGACGCTTTCTAAGCTTCACAATCGGTCACGACCATCTCCAATATGGAGTTCTTCCTTTCGGCCTCTCCACAGCGCCAGGAGTTTTTTTCCTAAATTCTAGCTGTACTCGTGGCTCACCTCCACAAACATGGGGTCACGCAGTTCCCCTACCTGGACGATTGCCTCATCAAGGGCAACTCCTATGGCGAGACTCTCCAAGCTACTCTTTCACTATCGCCCTCTTTCACAGCCTAGGCCTCCAAATAAATGCCCAAAAATCCACCTGACACCTACACAACAGATTGAGTTCCTCGGAGCTCATCTCAACTCAATCCAGAGCAGAGCCTTGCTCCCATATCACAGATTCCCCGCTATCACGCAGCTCAAACGCACGCTCTCTATTCATCCAAGGACACAGGCAAGACTCTGCCTACAGCTCCTTGGTCATATGGCAGCCACTACCTTCATACTCCAGTACGCCAGGCTGCACACGAGATGTCTTCAGGGCTGGCTCAATTCCAATTTCAAACCCAACAGACACACCTTACGGATGCTGTTAACTCCGCCTCCCAACTTTCTAGCTTCCCTACAGTGGTGGACAAGACCAGAGAACCTCTGCACTAAGGTTTCCTTCCAGAACTGATCCCCAGCACTCGTGCTCACCACGAACGCTTCCCTAATTGGTTGCGGAGCGCATTTAGAGGGACACAGGGCACAAAGCTAGTGGTCTGCATCAGAGTCCCACCTACACATAAATCTCTTATTGTTCAGAGCTGTGAGATGAGCGTGCTTTCATTTTCTTCCCCTCATAAAGAACAAATACCTGCGAGTCTTAACAGACAACATAGCATGTATTACTACATCAACAGACAAGGGGGAGCACGCTCACATTCTCTTTGCATGGAAACCATCCGTCTATGGAATTGATGTATATAACGTCAAATACAGACCACCGCTTCCTACCTGCCAGACTGCCACAACACTATTGCCGACGCACTCGGCAGGCACTTCTCGACGGAACACGAATAGGAACTGCACCCCACAATACTTCAACAGCTCTTCTCCCTCTGGGGCACCCCGTCAGTAGACCTCTCTGCCACAACCCAGAACTGAAAATGTCCCCAGTTTTGCTCCAGAGTGGGACTCAGAACTCCATCCCCAGGAGACGCATTCCTCATCCCGCGGAACACCTCTCTCCTGTACGCCTTCCACCAATCCCTCTGCTACACGGGGTTCTTTGGAAGATTGTGGACCATAAGGACCGGGTCATACTTATTGCCCCGGCTTGACTGAGACAGACGTGGTATCCCTACCTACTCTGCATGTCCTCCCGTCACCCACAGGCTCTCCCCAACAGGCCAGATCTCCTTTTCCAGAACAATAGACTGGCTCTTTACCCTGAGCTCCTCAAGCTCCACCTCACAGCGTGGTTCCTTCATGGTTCCAAACCCATGAACTAGCCTGTTCTGAGCAAGTCCGATATATCTTCCTGCACAGTAGGAAAGACTCCACTCATAAAACCTACCCGCAGAAGTGGAAGAATTTTGCCCTCTGGTGCTTACGTAAGCACTTAGCGCCCAATATGGTAACCCTCCCTATCATTCTACGCTACCTCTTGGAACTAAAACAAGACAGACATTCGCTCAGCTCCACCAAAGTGTACCTGGTGGCACTTACCACCTTCCATGACCTCTTAGCAGGTTATTCACTCTTTACTCACCCAACCCTAAAACGATTTCTCACAGGCCTGCAAAACCTCTACCCTGAAATTCACCCAATAGCTGCTTCATGGAATCTTAACCTCGTTCTACACGCTCTCATGAAGCCTCCATTCGAGCCCTTGGCTACCTCCTCTCATCTCCATATATCCATGAAGGTGGCTTTCTTAGTTGCCATAACATCGGCAAGGAGAGTAGGTGAAATGAGTGCCCTGATGGCCCACTCTCCCTACACAATCTTCTCCAAAGACAAAGTCACTTTGAGACCACATCCTAAATTTCTTCCTAAAGTGGTATCTACCTTCCACCTCAACCAACCTATATACTTACCTACTTTCTATCCCGAACCTCACAAGACTCCACAAGAGGCAACCCTACATACTCTCGATGTCAGGCGAGCAATTGCCTTTTATTTAGACAGGACTAAACCATTTCGCAAGTCTCCGCGACTCTTTGTTTCCATTACTGAAGAAAATCAAACGGTATGACTATCTCTAAACAACGTCTGTCCAAGTGGATCTCTGACTGCATCAGATCCTGTTACCGTGCGATGAATCTTCAACCGCCTGAAGGTGTTAGAACTCATTCCACTGGAGCCATGTCGGCATCCATTGCCTTCTTACACAATGTTCCCATTCCTGATATCTGCAAAGCGGCTACATGGTCATCTGAACACATGTTTGCAAAACACTGTGCTCTAACGCAAAACACCACGGCAGACACAATAGTAGGTCATACAGTACTATCTTCATTACTCCCTGCCGTATCTCCAAAGTCCCACCAACTGTAGTGGGTACTGCTATACATTCACCTAGAGTGGAGCACCCACAGGGACAGCACTCGAAGAAGAAGAGAAAGTTACTCACCTTGCAGTAACTGAGGTTCTTCGAGATGTGTGTCCCTGTGGGTGCTCCACTCCCCGCCCTCCTCCCCTCTACTTTGGAGTACTAAGATTACTCTCCACGGTAGAGAAGGAACTGAGGAGGGTGTGGGGCGCACGCACTCAGGAAGATTCCAACTAGACGGGAGATACCATCTGGGTGCGTGCGCCCCAACCAGGCACTGCTACCGAAAATCTCCGATCGACAGCGCCGGGACGCACCGTCACCTAGAGTGGAGCACCCACAGGGACACACATCTCGAAGAACCTCAGTTACTGCAAGGTGAGTAACTTTCTCTTTGGAGATATACCCATCTCCTAGAACTGGAAGGGACCTTGAAAGGTCATCAAGTCCAGCCCCCTGCCTTCACTAGCAGGACCAAGTACTGATTTTTGCCCCAGATCCCTAAGTGGCCCCCTCAAGGATTGAACTCACAACCCTGGGTTTGGTAGGCCAATGCTCAAACCACTGAGCTATCCCTCCCCCCATATAGCTTTGCTGGTTGTATATGTATGTGACCTCGAGCAATGTTTTACTTTATTGGGTAGATTGACTTTGAAACCTATCCTTGCTAAGTGGTGACATGGAATACATCCTCTATGAGTATGTACAATTTTAGAGGTAGGGTAAACTGTCTTAAGATTGACAATTTGTTAAATTATATTATTTCATAGAGAGAGACAATAATACTCTTTATTTCTGAACTGGAAAACAAGTGGAGCTATAAGAACATTTGGAGAATATTATTTAAAATCTCAACTATTTTGTTATAGTTCAGTTTCTTTTAATTACCTCTTATATTCTTAAAATCTTCCAAATAATCTTTTCTTTCCCCCGCACCCTCAAGGCTTTTGTCCTCTTCTGTTTAGCAGTTTTCCTGTTTTAGAGTAGAGATGAACGTATTCTGTCCAACTTTTTATAAAGTTAACCTGTAAACATATTTTTCTCAAATTTACCAGTGTGTGCTTAATAGCTGGCAAAGGCACTATTTGCTGTGAATGATTTATAACTGGGAATGGTACTTTACTTTTGTAGGGCATCTTTTAAAATAAATAAAATGAGTTTATATAGCTGCTGTATAAATGCCAAGATGTCTTTTCTTTTGCATCAGGATTATATACGATGACGCATAGTTCTTTGAACAGAACTTTAGTTAATTGCAAAGCCAGCAGAGGGCGCACAAATCACGTTGTTTGTGTTTCATGCTATAACTATACAAGCAGTGGTTAAACGTCTTTAAAAGGAAACTAACTTACCAATAACAACCTCCTCTCCCACAAAGACTTTTAGGGCGCATTTAAATTGCAGGATTCTTTTGGCAGCATGTAGTATACATACCCACATAACGCCTCTCCCTTGGATATACACAGCAGAGTGAGTAAATGGTGAGACGTGGATTAAGTCAATAGAATAAAGATATGCCTGAAGGGTGTGGGTATGAAGCTGAGTACGTGCCCTACACGTTCTCTACTGGCCCAAGCTCTGCCTTCCATTTACACTGCTTTTTTAGCAGAGTAGTGTCCTGCTGCTGCAGCCTTTCTCCTCCTCAGCAAAAGACTCTGGTAGTGGGGAAAGGCTATGTCAGCTCCCTGCTGCTGAAGCCCTGCTCCCCAGAGAGGCAGGGGGCAGTGGAGAAAAGGCTCAGCCTTTCCTCATTGTCTCCCCCTGCCAAAGCCTTTCCTCACCGTAGTGAAAGGCTCTGGCAGCGGGAAGCAGCTGAAGCCTTTCCCTGCTGCCTCCCCTCTGCTGGATCCTTTCTCTGACATGTGTAGCAACACACTGCAGTGTGGACATTTTCCACTGCGGCGTGTAGCTAGATGTGTGCTACAGGGCACTGAAGGTGGTATGTAGTGTAGGTGTAGCCATAATCTAGAGAAGTTTCTTAGATCAGATCACAGCAATTTTTTAAGGTATGGCCAGTTAAGAGATCTTTCAAATTACAAACATAGAATTTCCATTTTTTCCTTAGAATTGCGGTCAGTGCAGTACAATATGAAAATTATAGAAATTTGGTGTCTTTGGCTAGAGCATACAACCCATCTGCTGTCTTTTACTTGAGACTGGAAACAGCTGCTTTAAAAAAAAAGAAGAAAAAAAGAAAAAGAAAATGCTTGCTTGTTAACTGGAAGCAATCGTGCAGCAAAAATCAAGTGAGATAAAATGAGAAGGCCTCTTGATTTCATCTCCATCCAGTTGACTATTTACAATACCAATATTGCATTGCGGTACTGGCTTTAAAAAACCTACTGCAAGCTATTCCTTCCCATTTTTGTCGGGGAGGGTGTACCCAGATCAGTGTCATTTGGGAATATAGTTCCAGAGACATTTGCCAAATAATTTTAGGGCTTTTTGACACTCAGAGTGGCACTTTGATGCCTACAGTGGATGTTTGGCTACCTACGTATTGATCTGAGCAATTAGATGTGGAAGAAAAGAAAGGGTTAGGGAAAAAAAATTCCTCTGGGAGGTGAGAGGGACGGAGGCTGAAAAATAGAGATGAGCAGAGGTGGGGTAGGTGAAGGGAGTAGAAAGGATGACTGATTTTCTAAAGAAAATAAAAGGTGTACTACATGCACACATGCTTGGGACATCCACATGTGTCAGCCTCGCTTTTGAGTTGTGTAGGGAGTTGTGTGACGCTTTTATTTTTAGAATGTAGCATTTTCATTAGAAAAAAATGTTACAAAAATCTAATCCCTCTTGGAACAAAATGTGTTCACATGGCAGAAGAAAAGATTCAAGAGTAAAACCAATCTTGTGAGCCTTGCAAAACTGATTTGAGATCCTCTACTGTAAGACGCTAGAGAAGTGCTAAGTAGGTAGATCCCCCTGTACTGTGAAGGAAGCTGAAGCACAGGGATGAAATGATTCTCTTGCAGCTTTTCAAGGGAAACGTGGCAGAGGTGGGAAAAGAGCCCAGATCTCCTGACATCAAGTCCTGGGAGATAACCACAAGATCATCCTTCTCCTGTCTAATTTCAAATAAGTTTGAGAAGTTGTCCGTGACAGGACATTTGACCATCTTTCTATGGAAACTGCCCCTCAGATGTCATGACAGTTCACATGTACCTCCTGCAACAGTGTCTCTGTAAAAGTACCATCTTCTTATTCAACATATCTACTCCCTGCATGTATTCTGAGTCCTATTCTCTGATTTCTCTAAAAAAAAAAAAAAGTGTTCACTATGTTTTACTTTGGCAGTGCTGTGGGGAGAGTGAGCTGGGTTCTTTTCACAGATCAGCAGTATTTTAAACTACCGGAAGTTCCTGTTGCAGAAGCAGAGAGACTAGAATGGTGATTCTGGTGAGGGAAAAGAAAAGGGGGCTTTATTTGTAGCAAAAAGCTGCTGAGGTCATTTGGGAAGAATTTTAAATAATGGAAAAAGCAGTGGGGGATGAGTAAACACTCACTCGAAGGAACAGGAAAATGGGGCAGGAAATGTGGCTTAAAACAAAGGAGAGAAATGTAAAGAAGACAATAAAAATAAAGGTAGTGAAGGTAAATGGATTGTTCACTTCTAGTTCCTAGCTGTAGTTTCCTTAACACATAAAATACATACAGGGTTAAGACTGAGAGATTTGAGGTGGGAAGGGAGATTAGGAAAGGCAGGTGGTATGGTTTTAGGAATTAACTTTTCCTATCTGCAGACCTATGCTCAAATATTGCCTGACTGACAAGTGCAAATGACAATGATTTTCCTCTGCTCCAGTCGATATCTGACCATTTGACACGACCAGCACTACTTAAATTTAGCACAGATGTAGTCTATTCAGCATTACACCCCAGGAATGGAATATGTGGGGTGGCACAAGCCAGTATTGAGGTACAATGGTTTTTCTGAGTGTCTTTATAAGTTTGCACAGCTCTTGTCTGTGGTATGCCAGGTAGAAGTCAGCAGTAAGTAACAAATTTGGGCTCTCATCCTGCAAGAAGCTTCAACAGGTGCAGCAGTCTGTGGAAATAGGGCCTTAAAATTTTACAGAGGTGAGCAAAGTTCAAGAAATGTGCCTGATGAATGTGAAGGTACAGAAGGATAAATTAGACAATTTGAAAATCAGTGTCCGTATTCTTTGGTGATCTTTCATTTTATATTTCTAACTAAAGAGCATCTTACACAGACTCATTAGTCAACGCTTGCTGCTGCATGGCATCATTTGCGTTCCGTCTTAAGTAGGAGAATGGGAAGTTTGCAGTAATGGATAGCCTCCTTGTAGGAGATCTGCACTGCTTGGGTTTCTTTTATTTTTCTGCCATGTTAGAGGGAGAATGAAAAAAATAAAGAGCATGAAGGAGATGATAGTGGATACAAGGCTGTAATTTATTGCAGGGGCTCTGCAGACACCCCTTGCCACAAGAGTTCAGTAGAGCTCAGTGAGTTCTGCTTTAGAGCCTCAGAATGACTGTCTTTTAATATTCTTAAAGGTTTTGACCTTTTAAAGTTGCAGCATTACACTTGAGGCATTTCAAAGTCTAGGAAAAGGGCACTCTTTTTATAGAACCATTGTGAATAGTAGTATTGGCTTATAGAAAAACAAATGAGGTAAATCTTTATAAAACCCATAAATATTTTTGGTATAAACCAACTATATTTGTTAGCCAAACACAGAAGGGAGCCTGAGGGCTTGTCTACACTGGAAAATTGTATCATGTTAGGATACATTTTAACCAACATGAGCTCAGACGTGTTTCAGCACTCAGGGTAGGTAAGGACTGTTGTGTTTACCAACATGTCAGCAGGTTGTGGGAATATACCCTAGGAGGGAATAGAGGGGATTCTAGGATTAGTTACAGCCAGTCAATGTGATGTGCCAAACAGGACAGCCCATGGCTACTGTGAGTGTTCTTATCCGAAATAATTTCTCAGTGTAGACTTGGCATGAGGGAGTCTAGATGGTGTAACATAAAACTTTCACTGGGTGCCCCAGGGTCAACCCAAACTCCCTCATACTGACTTAGACTTAGACTAGTTTAGTATTGTATAACATGCATACATTTTATCTCTGAATTTGGCCCACTTAGTCTTGGGACTGTAAGTTGGTTTGACTAATATCTGAGGAAAGTGTTGCAAGAAAAACAAATAGCAGAAGGATATAAGAAGGCCACCCCCAACTTTTACCTTCTGACACCCTGGGCATTGGAATTACATGATCGTGGACTCCTTGCACTCCCATTGGTAATTGGTTGTAAATTCTGTGGGAGTGTAACATGAGCTTAGAGATCACCTCTCAGTTTGGCCCATTGTATGCTATTAGGCATATGTGACATAACTGTAGATCTGTCTGGTAATGGAGATTGAGGCAGTTTTTGCTTTTTCTATCGTAGGCATTTATAGGGCTCCAATTACCATAGGATGACCACCAGATCATCAGTAAATAACATCAGTGCCAAAGATTTGTCACTTAGCAGATTCTACTTTGTTTTATAGCAACCTGAAGTGCGGTTGAAGTGTCTTCTGGGACTGCAAGGAATTTATGACAGAAAAGAGCTGGTATCCAAAATGGATCTCTTTACTAGCAGATTCAAGGTAAATGGAAATACCATTCTCTATTTTTAAAATCTGGTTTGGCTAGCCACACAGGATCTGATATTTTGAGCAGAGTTGGCTCTTGGTCCCTTATATGGGCTAGGATTGTTGGGTGGGGGAGTTTGTGGGATGTTGCTCTTCATTCATGAGAACATTCTGTTTTTGCTTTGGCCAACGAACAAAGCGGTGTTGGCAGGCTCTGCAGACAGCCATGTCCAGCTTCTTGGCCAGCATTATTTTGGCAAGGAGTATTGGGCATCCCAAAGCCCCTTTATCCCCCTCAAAGCTGGGTTTGTATGTTAGATGTTGAATTGGGTGATTCTGCATAGACTGCTATCAGAATGTACAGCATGACTCTGTGTTGAACCAGCATGACTCTGTGAATCTTGCAGGCAGTCAGCACTCTACTTTTTAATGTTACCTTTGGTTGACAGTTACCTTCATCAAGTGACAGCAACTGTCACTAGCTAGCCAGGGTTGGGCCTTGTCAGTACTTGGATAAGAAAACCCACGGTGCTGCAGGAAGTGGTATTATGACTCCATAGGTGGCACTCTTCCTTTGGAGGACTGAACCAATGCCCCAGTTAGTGCATACTCTTCTGTTGAGGCCTGCAGATACAGTTTTTTGGATGTCATGTAAAACCAAGGATTTGGCTCTTCATAGTAACTAAAAATCCCATGGCACTTTCTGAAAGAGGAGGCCCATAATTCTCATGTTTTAGCCAAGTTTCAATCTAGTAAATAAATTCTGCCTATCTAAACTCAACCCATATTTTAAACAGTTTTACAGCAGCCCTCTGTACTTCTGCCCTAATCTGTGTAGTATTGCTGTGTGTTGTTCAACAGCCACGTGATCCAAAATCTACTTACCTTTTTAGCAGGGTTATGGCTTCCAGAATATTTTCACATTTGAGTAGAGAAATTATTTATGTAACATTGTAGCTTAGAATTTACCCTGATTTAGCAAATTGTTACTAATTGTTCTTCATTTACAAACAAGTGGCCAATCATTCTTAATTTGTGAGCTGCAGTCAGTTTCTTGTGGAGACATACTTGAATCTACACAAATTTCGTATTAGTCAATTAACTCAAAGAAAAATGTAACATAATGATGGAACAACTTGGCGGTAAGCAAATTCTTACGTCTCTTAGGAAATAGTCATTGCAATACAAAGAAGTCTCTTGTTACTAGTGGAGAGGATCTAACTGTAGCAAAATAAATATTTGTCCAGAACAAAAAGTGTTACATCCTTTTTATTGTCGTTTTACATCCATTAGGATCGAATTGTGTCCATGACTCTGGACAAGGACCATGAAGTAGCAGTTCAAGCCATGAAACTCTTGATGCTTATGTCACAGTAAATAATTTTTTTTAATGTTCTATAAACAGGATAACTGCAAGCTAAAAGTCTGTTGTGAAGTGCATGTGAAGTGGTACTTAAGAAGTATGGTTATACCATTATAACACATTCTGGAGAATCATGTTTATTTTATAAATGGTATTTTTTTAAACGTGGGAACAGGGAGATTTCTTTGTCCCTTTTTGTTTTGCACTTTTTAAAAATTTGTATTAAGATTCTGCGTCCCATTGCAGATACTGGTCAAATTTTAAGATCCTGCAGGAGCCAAAGCCTTTGGTGATTCAAGGTATAAGCTGAGTCCTGCATGTGGCCAGGGGGAAATGGCTTCCATCCATATACAACATTGCACAGCTGACCAGGTGCCTTGTGGGCTTTGCTTTTCCTCTGAAGCACAAGGTATTGGTTCCTGCTAGAGGAAGGATGTAGAACTTGATGAACCAATAATCTGACCTGGATATGGTAAATCTTACTCTGAACCAGTGACATGAAATCCTGAGTGCTGAATGACTGACTGACTGAATTTGTGACTTGCTGAGGTCAGTCTTCAGAATGAGCAGTGTGTGCAGAAGTTCCATAGGGTTTGTCTGCACTGGGAAACTTACTGAAATAGCAAGTGTAAATATGTCCTTATAAAGCTGCTTTTCCTGTTTCTTCATGTCCGCTCCCCCGTTTGTTGTGTTTCTGATCAGAGCAGTATAAGCCTCGGCCTTCTGCCCAAGGGAGTGAATACCATTCTGGTAAAGGGACTGCGCTTTTTTCCCCTATAAAGTGATCAAGGCTCTTTTGTATCTATATTAATTTAAAGTCAAGAGGGATTTTATTTGTTCATACTTAAAACCACTTCTGTATAGGCACATTAGTCCAGTGATTAGGCAAATTTATATTACAACTGTAGACCAGGCCCACTGTCCGTATTCCTTCCCCCCCCCTCCACTTGTCATTCGTGTGAAAGTAACTGTTGTTCCTGCCTATCTACAGACACTGGTACCTGCAAGCAGTTTTAGGTTAGGGTATGTCTGCATTTGGAGCTATGGGTTTGATTCGCAGCTTGTGTAGACATACTCGCGCCAGCTCTGATCGAGCTAGTGTATTAAAAATAGTAGTGTGGCTGTGGTAGCATAGGCAGTGGGGAGCAGGGGCATGGGCTAGCCACCCGAGTACATACGCATGGGGTCCAGGCTGTTTGTACTTGGGGCAGCTAGCCTCTGCTGCCCCTTGTCACTGCCTGTGATTTCCTGGCTACACTATGTTCAGCATGCTAACTTGATGAGAGCTAGCATGAGTATGTCTGTGCGAGCTAGGAATCACACCCCTAGCTTCGAGGATAGACATATCCACAATTACATGAGGCCATAGAGGTGAAATCTGCATAACTCGGATAGTAACTGTTTAATTTCTGAACCTTTGTTTGCATTACAGTACCAGAATATTCTTGAGCATTGAGGTGCTGCTTTATAATTACAGGAAGTGATTATTATCTTACTTGACACTTAAGTGGTATTACTTCAGGCGGACACCAGCCTATATATGGGAACAGAATTGGGCCCATTGTATATGTTCATTGTTGATATAACTTGCTTTTTTACAGGCAGTATCATTGTTTAAGTAACACTAATAGTAGGTAGGTTACCACTGCTAATATAAACACAACAACCACTTTGTATGACATTTGCTTCTCCATATTGCATAGATATTGCATTGTACTTTGTTATAGCATCTATGTGCATAACATGTGTTTGTGCTAGGAAGAGTAGCACACCATTGTTAAAATACAATGACTCTTTAAACCAGTTAAGGTTGCTCTTGTTCTATATCTGAACCAACAAGTGCTATATTGGCACTGCAGCTGTTTAGCTTCTCTGGCTGTATTGTTGGGTTCATGTTCTCACTAAACTCATGAATGCTAACTATAGTCAAAAAGTTTATCGATTGTCTGTTTTTTTAGGAAAGCCTTGTCTAAACAAAGTTTAAAATTAGATTTCCAGCACTGCGCAGTTCCTCCTAAGAAGTTTTCCAAACAACACTTGTCCATCCTAAAACATATTTCCTCGTAAATAAAATGAGTGCATGTTTTTGTTGATTAAGCCGTGGCAGAGGTCCAACAACCGCATACTTGTTGTCTTTGTTTCTGCTCCATCTGTTGCAGAACCAACAGCGCTCCTATTCACTCTGAGCCCTGCTGATTTGGTTTAATTATTGGGAAGATGAAGATGGGAGTTGGGGACTGAAATGAATTATCCACAAAGCCAACCAAGAATCTTATCTCTTTTGCTTATAAAATTAGCACTGGCCAGTCTATACATTTAGGGTGAAGAATTGAGCTAAACTCTCTCTGATAAGGTTGACAGACGTTTTGCAGCAGGAGCTTTTGTGGATGAATACCCACTTCTTCGGATTCTTTGCTGCTTCTACAGAACCAGACTAACACGGCTACCCCTCTGATATCTGATCAGGTTGCTTTAAGAGCCTGTATAAAGATGCCTTTCCAGGAGGGGAGCCATTTCAGAAATGATTACTGTCACTCCAGGAGCAGAGAAGCACTCGGATGGATGGATGTCTGCACTGCAAGTGAAGGTGTGATTGTAGCAAAGGTTGGCATACCCATGCTAGCCTGGATAACAGTAGCAGTGTAGATGTGGTGACATGGGCTCAGCAAGGGCTAACAACCTGAGCATACCCCTGCTGTGGACCCTGGGTACATACTTGGACACTAGCCTCTGCTGAAGCCCATGCCACCACATGTACACTACTCTTGTTATCCACGCTAGCTAGGTTTAAGATGGCACGGGTATGCCTACTCATGCTACAGTCACACCTTCACTGTATAGACATAGACCCAGGGTGTTGTACCTAGGATAGCATGGGAAGCATATCTTGGCTCATAGACAGTATCTGGTCTTAAGCACTGCAGCTTAATACATGTAGAAACGCACTAGGTGGGGTTGGGAATTGTGAAATTCCTCAAAGCGAGTAATAACAAAAGAACGACTGTAAAGATTAGATTTGTTCAACCGATCTGCTTCCTCTGTGTGTTCAGTCATAGTTGCTTGCTTACTTGGCCAAAAAATCTTCACCTCCTTTCGTCAGGCAGTTCCAGCTTTTCTGTGGGAGCAGGAGTCTCCTCTGGTTTCTTCATCAGCAGAATTTTTCAACTAAGTTCTAACTGGATATACTTCTGGTGAGGCCTAAAAGTCTTTTCAGATACTAGTTTGAGTTTTCAGTGCTGCCAGTAAACCGCCTTCTGCATAACCTTTAAACTACATACATTTAGTATAGAATTACAGAGTAAGTTAACACCAATCCTCACAATGCCCTTTTTAGAGTATAACTTGAACTGGTCACACACTGGTCTATGAGATAAATAATAATAGGAGATATACCAATCTCCTAGAACTGGAAGGGACCTTGAAAGGTCATCGAGTCCAGCCCCCTGCCTTCACTAGCAGGACCAATTTTTCCCCCAGATCCCTAAGTGGCCCCCCTCACGGATTGAACTCACAATCCTGGGTTTAGTAGGCCAATGCTCAAACCACTGAGCTAGCCCTCCCCTCTGAGATGAGGCTTTTTACTGCTTCTTTTCTCTACTCTAATGCAGAACCCTCAAGCTGTGCACATACCTGGCCTGTGTAAATGCATGTTCTTATTATCCTCCTCCCTATTCCTTCAGATGTATATATCCATTTTTGCATATTGTCTTAATTAAATGGTCAGCTCTCTGAGTGAGGGACTTCCTTTGCTGTTTGTACAGCACTGAGCTTGATTGGACTCTAGGTGCTATAGTAACATAAATGATGCTACAAAATGTCATGGAATTGTCAGCATTAATGAGGACAGAGCAGTGATACCAAGCTCCTTACATTAGAAATCAAAAGGAAATAAAATGTGAGGAAAAATGTGAGCCACAAAGATTTGGTAGAAGGAAGAAGTGAGAAAACAGTAATTCTGAAAGAGATTTGGGAATCCTAGTGGATGGCAAATAGATATGAGATTGCAATGAGAGATGTCAGTAAAAAGGGCTTTGGGGCATTCTGTTTAGCGGTATAGTGACCAAGGAACAGAATACAATGCTCCCTCATTATAGTGCTTCAGTGAGAGTGGATTAATGTGTTCACTTCTGGCCTCTTCACTACCAGAAAGAGTAGAGAGAGTTCAGAGAAGAGGAACAAAAATGTCTGATGAGGAAAGGTTAGAAGGGGTGTCCACAAGTCTACAAGTAGCTGGAGGATGTAAATAACAAGGAGGGGGAAAATTATTTTGTCTCATACAGATCTGGTTATAATTAGAAACGATGAGACAAAGACTATGTCTACAGTACAGAGTTAAGTTGACTTAAGTTACACTGACACCCAACCACTGCTGTAATTAAACTGCTGTTGCATGCCCACACTATGCTCCTGGTGTTGGCGGAGCGCATCCACAGTAGCAGCTCTTGCATCAACACAGAGAGCAGTGCATTGTGGGTAGCTATCCCACTGTGCAACTGGCCGCAGGGTGTTTTGGGAAGGGTTTGCAATGCCACATGGTGCAGGTACAGCGTCTCATGATGCAGTTTTCTCAATCTCATCATTCCATGGGCGTCCTACTAGGTTTCCAGCCGCTTTTCAACTGCCTTGGTTACCTGCAAGCCAGCCATCTCTGTCAGAAAGCATGGATCCTGCACTGCTCTTCAGTGCTGTGCGTTATGAACACAAGGCTATAAAAGGAGCTCATTGGGGGGGAGGGACTATTCACCACCACCCTGACCTCAGCCCCCTCCTTGTAGAAGTGGCATGTTTGCGGCTCCGCACCAGAGGCTAATATTTGCCTCCCTTGCCTCCTGCTATGCCTGCTGCACCTCTTTGATTTTTACATGGCATTGCTATGTGTCTCTATCACAGCCCTTCTCCTCCATGCCCTGAGCAAGTTCCTGCTGCTGGAGTGGAGCTATGACTGCACAGCCTCCTCGCCCCACAGACCCAGGAGATCCAACAGTTCTGGTGTACTCCAGGCAGGAGGGTATTTGCTGCATGGAGGCGGCATACTCAGCCGGGCGCAGTTGCTATGTGAGCTCTCCATGCTGAGCAAACAGCAAGAGCAAGTTCAAAACTTCCCAGGGCTTTAACAGGAGAGGAGCGTTCACTTGTGTACCTGGCTGCAGGGCAGTGGAATTCAAAAGGGTGGCCAGGGTGGGCATTGTGGGACACCTCCTGAAGGCCACTTAGGGCAACGTAAGCAATGCAGTGTCACTGCAATGCATCACTCTAACGTCGCCCTAAACTCTACGCCTCTCATGGAAGTGGTTTTATTAGGTCAGAGTAGCAGGCGAGTTAAACTGGTGGGAGGAGAATTGCAGTGTGTAATTAGGACAACGTAAGCTGTCTTGTGTCGACAAAACTGTGTATCGTAGACATGGTCTAAGATCAGAGAGAAAACTTAAGTTTGGCATCAGGAAAAGCTGCTTGTCAATGTGAACTATTAATACTTTGTATTCTTAGTGCCCTCTAATTAAAATACCTTACTGGCTTAATAAATTAAGTAATTCTCACTACAGTCCTGTGAGGTAGGTAAGTAGTGTTTTACAGAGGGAAGCTGAGGCTCAGAAGTTAAGCATCCCTGGTTTCACACTCAGTCTTTGGCAGGAGCCAGAAATTAGGTAGAGAGATCCTACGCTCAGGGCCGGCTCCAAGTTTTTTGCTGCCCCAAGCAAAAAAATTTTCCCCTGGCCCCCTCGGCCCCACCCCAACTCCGCCCCTTCCCCGCCCCATTCCAACCCCTTCCCCAAATCTCCGGCCCCGCCTCCTCCCCTGGGCGCGCCGCACCCCTCGCTTCTGGGAGGGACAGGGGAGAAGCGGAGCGGCTGCGTGCTCGAGGGGGGGCGGAGGTGAGCTGAGGAGCGGAGTTGTTCCTCTGCCCCCCCCAGGGTTACTTCCTGCAGCCCTCCCTGCACCCTCCACTGCCGCAGCTCACCTCTGCTCCGCCTGCTCCCCTGAGCGCGCTGCTGCCGCTCCGCTTCTCGCCCCTCCCTCCCAGGCTTGCTGCGCTCCGTTGCGGCAAGCCTTGGAGGGATGGGGGAGAAGCGGAGCGGCGGCACACTCATGGGAGCAGGCGGCAGTGGAGCGGAGGTGAGCTGTGGGGGGGAACCGGGTCCTCTGTCCCTCCCCTCCCAGGGTTACTTCCTGCGGCCCTCCCCGCGCCCCCCACCGCCGCAGCTCACCTCCGCTCAGGGCCGGCTTCCAGCTTTTTGCGCCCCAAGCAAAAAAAAAAAAAAAAAAAAGGAGCCGGAGTGCCGCCCCTTGGAAAGTGCCATCCCAAGCACATGCTTGGAGCGCTGGTGCCTAGAGCTGGGCTTGCCTAGGCTTGTGCTTTAAAAACATTCCTGTCCTTCCTGTTTCTCTGTTAGACTGTGAAATTGACTCTAACTGAAGTAGTAGAAGCCTCAGTATTTAAGGCACTTCAAAATTAGAACTGGAAAAGCTCTAGTAAATATACCATAGCAAATAATGTCACCTTGGCCGGGAACTGAACTAGATAATTCAGTAGGGCTTTTCCATATGTCACTCCTATGCTCTGAAGAAATTGAGATCTGATAGGTGAATGCATTATTTCTAACAAGAAGATCAGGTAAGCCACCTGCTAGCAAACCTATGCATACCTATTAGATTATATCTGTTGTTTAAATACTATTGTGAAAAACATTTTCATGTGACTTAGAGGAGATGGGGAAGAGAGAGACATCTTGTATGCAAATAAGGAAATTATCTGCCTTCCTCTAAGTTAGTGGCCCTTAGACTCTTTCCTTTAGGGATATGTGAACCCAGAAGTTTACTTGATTTTCTTTAAATTGCTAAAATTAGATGAAGGGGTTGTGCGTGTCTGTAAAACTTTCTTATTGCTATAAGTTAGCCCAATACATTTTGGATTCTTTCTAATGGATGATGTCTGAGGCTTACAGTTTGGTGGCAAATCATAGAATCATAGATTATTAGGGTTGGAAGGGACCTCAGGAGATCTAGTCCAACCACCTGCTCAAAGCAGGACCAATCCCCAACTAAATCCCCAAATGGCCCCCTCAAGGATTGAACTCACAACCTATCCTGCACTAGTGAAAGGGGACAGAGGAGCAGCAGAGTACAATGCAAATTAATGGCGCCTCTGTGATTCTGTTGGGACACCACCAGTCACAGGTGCCAACTTTTCCTTTTCCCCGGGGGTGCTCCACCCTGCTCTGCCCTGAGGCTCTGCTCCTACTCTGCCCCTTCCCCCAAGGTCCCGCCTTCGCTCTGCCTCTTCCTGCCTCTGCTATGCCCCCCTCTCCTGAGGCGATGCCCTCGTTCCGCCTCCTCCTCAAGGTCCTGCCATTGCTCTGCCTCTTCCCACCCCCACTCCGTCCCCTCCCCAAGGCCCCTGACCACTGCTCTCTGCCCTCTCCCAGCAGGGCTGGCTCTACAGTTTTCGCCGCCCCAAGCAGTGCGCCGAATTGCCGCCGTGGGCGGCGGGCGCAGTCCGTGTGTCCTTAGGGCAGCAGGCACGTTTCCACGGAGGCAGCAATTCCGCGGCAGCTTCTTTGTTTAGCTGAAGCCACCGCGGACAGCTAAACATAGAAGCTGCTGCCGAATTGCCGCCACCGCGGAAACGCGTGTGCCACTCTAAGGGCACACAGACTGCCCCCGCTGTCCGCGGCGGCAATTCGGCATGCTGCTTGGGAGCAAAACAGCAGGGACTGCCGCCCCTTGCAGATTGCCGCCCCAAGCATCAGCTTGGAATGCTGGTGTCTGGAGCCGGCCCTGCTCCCAGGCACCTCCCTGAGCTGCCAAACAGCTGTTTGGCGCTGCTGCCGCCCCCATCAGCTGTTTGGTGGGTGTGCTGTGCTCCCCAGCAGCTGATGAGTGGGGGCGGCGAACAGCTGTGGCTGGTGGGTGCTGAGCACTCACTGTTTTTTTTCCATGGGTGCTCCAGCCCCGGAATACCCACGGAGTCAGCACCCATGACACCATTAATGTAGAGATATGAGAATGCTTTGAGATTCCCTGAAGAAAGAATCAAGCCTGTCCAAAACAATGTAAAAGCCAAAGACCCCTCTCCTCCTTCATGATGGTGATGGCATAAGCTAATCACTCCCTCTGTTATCCCTTATATCCTGCAGCCAACTTCCTGCCATCATGCACCTCTGCTAACATCTGGCTTCAAAACGCCTGCCAGCCCTAGTCTCTTTCCCTTCTTGAGACCACTTAAAAAGAGAAAAGAGCTTGCTTTCCGCTCCAGTGTGTGCTCTGGAACCAAAACAAACCCATGCTTTTAGTGCTGAAGCCCTTGCCCTTTAGCACCTCTCTAATATTTGACATCTTCCCTGTCCTGTCAGATCATAGATCTTAGGTGAAATCCTGGTCCCATTTGACGTCAGTGGCAAAACTCCCACCGACTTCAGTGGGGCCAGGATTTCACCTCTTGTCTTGTGTATGCAGATGACACTTTACTGCCGTGCCAGTATTGACACCAAGAGAGGAAACATATGAAGAAAACAAAAACACCTGCCCTAATAGCCTCAAAAATCAGTTTAATCTAATCTGAGATCACAAACCCTTAAGTGCCTTAATCATGCTTATTGGATGGTGATGCCAAGGGGCAGCATTAAGGTTGTTCATATACCTTAACTCTGCATTGTCATTCTTGCTTGGATTTCTTAAGTGTGATATTTTCTCTGAATTTTCTTCGCATGTAATGTTTGGGTTTGGGATAATTACAACATCCTTGTAAGGTGGGTGTTTTTTGTTTTGTTTTTGGTTTTTTACCCTTATGTTACTGATATTTTAATTCTGCTTAGATGTAGTGTTTTTATAAATCTTGGAATATAAGTAAATTGCACACAAATGAGATGGTGTAGGCAGCCCCTGTTCAATCTCCCCTCTCATGTTGAGAAGGCAGTGGGTCTTCTTCTTCCAAGGTCATCTCATGAAATGTAAAACAAAAGAGAAGACGTGAGATTTCCCAGCTAATGTTTGGCATCCAGAACAAATGGAGTCTTTGCTCTCTCCCTGGCATACCCCATCTTCCTTCTTCCTTGCCTGTTCACACTGAAGCGAGGAGAAAATGATATATCATGGCATTGGTATGTGGAAAGCCATGCTTATTTTTAGGCATCTAAATACTGGCAGGCACTTCTGGCTTAACCTTTATCTGTCACTTGGCATTTGAAGGGCTGTAAATTTGCAGCAGTAGTATTGCACTACATAAAGTATTCTTTGAATGTGTGATTATTGGCTTATATGTACAAAAGAAGGAACTCCTTTTATTGAGGAAATACTTCTAAAATCGCCGTTGTAGTAGGTGTAGCTAGGTATTGCCCTCTGTAGAGGTACGTAGTCTCTGAACTGGTCAGGTGTCTTTCAAGTGGAAACCTTGACATCTTACAGTAAGTGAGTAACTGCTGACCACTGTGTGAAAGACGAGAGAACAGATATGCACATTCAGATCTTCTGTCTGCTTAATTAATGGATTTTTTAAAAAAAGAATGTTATGCCCGCCTGGCAGCTCATATCGGGTAGAGGCGGCTCATTTTTCCCAGCTGAACTCCTGTGCCACCAGAGAGCATTCTGTACAAGGAGCCGAGGTCACACCTTACCTAACACTTCCTTAATGAGGGGAAAACTGAGTACAGGGTAAAATACCTGGGGGAGATTCTGGTCCCTTTGAAGACAGTGACAAAACTGGATTTCACCCCATTTTTAGCCTTTCCCTCCCATGGTTAGAAATAGTTTGTATGAAATCTTGTAACTTGTCCCCAAAGGGAGGCTTTTTATAACTATTCACATATTGCCAAGCACTTCACTTATCAAAGGGGTTTAGAAAAAGAAAGACGTGTTGCAGTGAATGTAATACCTGTCGCTGTCTGTCACCTTGCAATATAGTGAAGAGAGAGAACTGATGTAAAGAACAAGAAATAGCCCCCGTCTCAAAAACTGTGCACATCTCCGTCCACAGGTGTCCCAGACTGGAGCCTGGTCTACACTACGCGTTTAAACCGGTTTTAGGAGCGTACAACCGATTTAACGCCACACCCGTCCACACTAAGAGGCCCTTTATATCGGTATAAAGGGCTCTTTAAACCGGTTTCTGTACTCCTCCCTAACGAGAGGAGTAGCGCTAATATCGGTATTACCATATCGGATTGGGGTTAGTGTGGCCGCAGATCGACGGTATTGGCCTCCGGCCGGTATCCCACAGTGCACCACTGACCGCTCTGGACAGCAATCTGAACTCGGATGCAGTGGCCAGGTAGACAGGAAAAGCCCCGCGAACTTTTGAATATTTCCTGTTTGCCCAGCGTGGAGCTCCGATCAGCACGGGTGGTGATGCAGTTAAAAATCAAAATAAAGAAAGAGCTCCCGCATGGACGATGCGGACGTGATCGCTGTAAGGGCAGGCAAATCTGTTCTATCAGCGCTCCGTTACAGAAGACGAAATTCAAAATCATTTTTTAAATATCTCCAGACAGATGCCATAGCAGGGACTCAGCGCACTGCTGTGTGACAAGCCTAACGGAAAGCCAAAGAATCAAATGGACGCTCATGGACTGGAGGACTGAAGCTATCCCACAGTTCCTGCAGTCTCTGAAAAGCATTTGCATTCTTGGCTGAGCTCCAAATGCTTCTAGGGTCAAAAACAGTGTCCGCGGTGGGTCAGGGCATAGCTAGGCAATTTACGCACACCCCCACCCACCCCCAGAAGTGAAAGGGAAAACAATCCTCTCTTGACTCTTTTACATGTCACCCTATCTTTACTGAATGCTGCAGATAGACGCGATGGTGCAGCACTCAACACCAACATCCTTGCTCCCCCCACGCTATGGATGGCTGATGGTACAAAACGACTGGTATCCGTCCTCATCATCAGCCTATTGGCACATGGGGCAGTGCAAAAGGACTGGTAACCATGCTGACTAGCATCCGTCAGGTCGATCAAGGGCGCCTGGTCCTAATTTTTCCTGGTAGATGGTACAGTATGGCTGATAACCATCGTCATCATAGCAACAGGGGGCTGAGCTCCATCAGCTCCCACCCTTCATGTGTAAAGAAAAGATTCAATTGCCCCTGGACTAGCAGAGGGATGCTGGGCTCCTCTCCTACACACTCCTTACTGTCCTGTCTGGACTATCATAGCAGCTGGAGGCTGCCTTCCACTCATATCTCACTAACAAGTCACTGTGTCTTATTCCTGCATTCTTTATTACTTCATCACACAAGTGGGGGGACAATGCTACGGTAGCCCAGGAAGGCTGAGGGAAGAACGGAATCAACAGGTGGGGTTGTTGCAGGAGCACCCCCTGTGAATAGAATACAGCTCATAATTTCTGCAGGATCTGACACAGAGCAGCTGTGCTCTCTGGTTCTCTGATACAGTGGTTCTCTAGTACACTTACCCATATTCTAGGCAGGACTGATTCTATTTTTAGATACCAAAAAGGAGGGATTGACTCAGGGAGTCATTCCCAATTTTGGCTTTTGTGCCCCTGGCTAAGAGCAGCCAGGGGCACTTATGACAGCAGCAAATGGAACAGTGCAAAAGGACTGGTAGCCACGATCATCTTATTACCAATTTATGGTATGGTAGATGGTACAATATGGCTGATAACCATCTCTGCTATCATGCAAAAGCATGCTGCTGTGTAGCGCTGCTGAATCGCCTCTGTGAGCGGCATCTAGTACACATACGGTGACAGTCACAAAAGGCGAAACAGGCTCCATGATTGCCATGCTATGGCATCTTCCAGGGCAATCCAGGGAAAAAAAGGCACAAAATGCTTGTCTGCCGTTGCTTTCCCAGCGGAAGGAGTGACTGACGACATTTACCCAGAACCACCCGCGACAATGATTTTTGCCGCATCAGGCACTGGGATCTCAACCCGGAAATTCAAAGGGGCGGGGGAGGCTGCGGGAACTATGGGATAGCTACGGAATAGCTACCCAGAGTGCAATGCTCCAGAAATCGACGCTAGCCTCGGACTGTGGACGCACACCACCGATTTAATGTGTTTAGTGTGGCCGCGCACACTCGATTTTATACAATCTGTTTTGTTAAACCGGTTTATGTAAATTCGGAATAATCCCGTAGTGTAGACGTACCCTACAACACCGTCGCTTAGAACTGCCATTTCAGTTTGATCCCAGCTTTTAAAAAGAGGGTGAGAAAGAGTTGCAAATAGGTAGAGAATGTGCATGGGACAGCTTCCTAGAAAAGAAGTGTTTATAGAGGACTTACGCTGTATTGATATTACAGTGAATAAAAATTGGCTTATTTCACTCAGTTCTCCATACCTTTACTGATACAAAGCTGGTTGAGTAACCCTTACTTCTGTAAGTGCCATTTGGTATGTTCATTTGACACTACTCAGCATGAATATGGGATGCAAAAGTAAATGGAAGGTGAATACCACTCAACTACGTCAGCCCTTGTAATTAAAATTTTAGTCCAGGCTCCACAGGCTACATAGCTGGGTGCTCATATACTGTACAGAACTCCACACAGGAGCTGCTGAAATCATATTTGTATGTAGTTCATTTTAAATGTTTCAGATCAATCACTGAGTAACTTATCCATAAATATATTTTTTTCACTATTTCACCAGTCCTAAAGATAGCTGAATAATAATGTAATATTTATTTGCCACCCCCTCTGTGTCACCCTCCCACACTTGGCATGACATTTATGTAGTGCATAATTACTATTAGACTAGTTCCAGTCAATATTTACTTGGTACATCATCAACATTTTCACTATAAAGACCTGTTTACTGTGCCAGTGATCATTATAAGCAAGTTTACTGAGTGCAACCTAGCAGGAGAGAGAACTTTCATTAAAAATAGCAGGGAACTTTTCAGCAAAAATAAGCAAGGAGCGCACAGGGAAATAATCCATAATGATCAATTTATGACTTTTGAGACCTTGTTGGCTCGCAGAAGTGAAAAGCCAACAGACAGCATGCCCTCTGTTCAAGTACCCTGGGGCTTTCAACCCACTACTGTCCTACTGTTTTAAACCACAGCCAAAGTTTGTAGATTAGTTTATGAGCTGTTTGTCTTTTTTTTTTGTTATAATCTCCCACAAACCTTTACCCAGTGTTAGTTCAAGTAGTCAGTGAGACACTCCTGCTTAATATTTAACTGGGAGGGACTAGGATTTGAGGGTGCCAGAGGCTTTGTATTTTTAAATTTGGGACTTGTCAAGATGCTAAGAGGTAAGGCAGTGCTGGTGACAAAAGAGCTGGTAGCCATTATAGAAGAGGAGCAATGTGCAACTAGGTTGTCAGTCCCAGCAGCTGCAAAAGTGAGAGCCTTGTTTTTAGTAGTTGTAGTAGGCCACATATATAGACAGAGAGCTGTGCATTAAAGGATGTAACCACTTAGGGGCTGATAGCAGAACTATTAAATAAATAAATAAAAACCCCTACAAGTATAATCTCTACCCCATCATAGTTAGCTCACCTTTCCCCTCCCATACTATGCCAGAAGTAGAAGGGTCTCATTGCTCTTTGTTCTGTTGATAGTGTTATCCAATGGCATGCAAGCACGAGTAGGAGCCTGGAATTTCTAAATTCTCATCTCAGCTTTGATCTTGACTCCCTCTGTAGCCTTGCGCAAGTCACTCAACCTTCTGTGCTTCAGTTTTCTTCTCTGTAAAATGGTGATAATGGTGTGTTGGAGGATTGATTAATATTGACGTGGTGCTCTGAAGGTGTAAAGGGCTATGTAGATGAGAAATGTCATTATTGAGGCTGTATACTTGTTGCAAAAACTGTGACTTTCAGGTTTTTCAAGAAATAGTTCTGGTCTTTGACATGCTGGTCAGCTTCCTATTGAGCACGCTTTTGCCGTGATTTTTAAAATGGGTTTCTATATAAGCTCATTGTAATTGAGTATCCGTTTTAACCTCTTGATTAAATAGCTTTAAACAATTTTATTTAGAAAAATACAGGATATTTGATCTATATTATAATTTTCTGTGGCAAACAATCCAAGTTTAAAAATACTGTGTTTATGACTTTCCTTTTTTGTAACTAATTTGGGAATTCTTTTTTTTTTGCCTTGAGAACCAAACAGCCTTACCCACACTTTTATGTGAATATTTATGCCCGCAAAAAGAGCCTAATTCTTCATTCCTTGTATGTTATGTAGACAGTTCCATCTCTACAAGGTGAATACAAAAATGCTACTGCTCTGATTAGGTAGCATATCAAGACTCAATTTGCAGAGGTGTAACTGACTATATGAACTGCAAGGCAGTGGAGAATCAGGTCCAATATTAGGTATAGAATCAGGTCCAATATTAGGATACATATAATTCTTTCTAGCTAAATATGCATAATCACTTGTATTATATCTTTGCCTAGGAACTGTGAGGACGCGTTATCATCTGAAGACTGTGAAACCTTATTCCAGTTTGTTTATACCACGCACAGACCTCTAGCAGTAGCAGCTGGGGAATTCCTTTATAAAAGGTATCTCTGCCTGGCTACTTTTTGCATATTCTCATTGTTTCAGAGTGAAAATGGGTTTGTTTAAGAGGGACATGAAACCTTTATCTTCCAATTGGTGGCTTGTCTCTGGCGGATACCAGATGTCCTTTCTTCTGCTGAATAAGTGGAGGGCTGCTCTCTGGGGCTAACTGTTTGTTTAACTTCCCAGCCCCGGCATGTTAAACAAGCATGAGAAAGGTACAAGACTATAATAAAGTATAAAACAACTGACTAGTCCACCAGTATTGTATCATGCCAAGGACCATGCAGCCTTCCTTTCTACTTTTTCCCTGTTGCTTTGCTTCCGATGAGCCAGTTGATCACCTGGCATCTGTTGGATTTTTTTTGTAGCTGTTTATGATTAATTGCAAAAGTGGCCTCTTCTCCCCTTGAAAGTTGCCTTATACACTGTAAAAGCTTTTGAATAATGAGAGAGCCCACAGATTAAAAAATCCTCCCAGTTTTCAGTCAGGTTAATGAAATATACAATCTAACTTCCCAGGAGTAACTTTTATAAATGGGCCTTTATGACAATGGATGTGGGCAATGAATGGCACTGCCATGCTACAAAGGGAATTAATAAATATTCTGTATCTACAGCTTGATGAAATTCTGTATTGTGTTTAGCAAAAATGGGTGAAAATACTTTTGGCAAGGCTTTGGAGAGCCAATGTTAAAAGCTGACCATGATTATTCATACCTCTTTGTCACCTTCCTCCGTTGCTGTCCACACTCACCCAGAAAAATTATATAAGGCCTAGGATTTGTGGATCCAGGCCCAAAATAGAGGAAAAAAAGAAAAATCCCTTCTCTGATGTGTCCCTAGTCACACCTCCTAGCCCTATCTTGCTTTGTTTTGTAGCTCCCCAACTCTCTGGACTAATGTTATCATAAATCAGTGATTTATGCCCAGAACAGTGTCACTCTTATCTATTGGTGGTGCTGTCTTGATAAAAATCGGACTTGTAGCATCAGCATCTCATTAATATTCCATTGGAATACAAGCAAATGACTGACTGGGTCAGTGTGAAAAGAGCTGCTGATCTTTGTACTGTTATCAGTGCACAAGGGTCTACATCACATAAACCACCACCACACATGGAACTAGTTGACAACTTTGTTGGCAGAAAAAGCACAGGCTTAAATCTACACCGAGGCTAACCTACCCTCATGCTACTAGTGGCCTCTCCATGTCAGGTTTGAGGAACATAGGCAGGGAGTGTGGTAAACATTTCACTGCTGCATCCCATGCTTTACCTGTGTCTGTGGATAGACCTCCTTGACCATCTCTTCTTGGCACTGGCCAAGATGGCTGACCATCATTCCAGGAGGAGGAATCTTGATGGGAGAGACATTCTAGAATACTCAAGGAGATATCTAAGCCATTAATGATTATCTTTGAAAAGTCATGGAAAGCTGGGAGAGATTCCAGAGGACTGGAAAAGGGCAAATTTAGTTCCAAACTGTAAAAAGGGAAATAAGCACAACTGGGGAATTACAGACCAGTCAACTTAACTTCAGTGCCCGGAAAGGTAATGGAGCAAATAATTAAGCAATCAGTTTGCAGACACCTAGAAGATAATAAGGTGATAAGTAGCAGCATGGATTTGTCAAGAACAAATCATGTCAAGCCAACCTGGTAGCTTTCTTTGACAGGGGTTACTTGAGGCTATGGGGGAAGCAGTAGACGTGGTGTATCTTGACCTTGGTAAGGCTTTTGATACTGTCTCACATGATGTCCTCATAAACAAACTCAGGAAATACACCCTAGGTGGAGCTACTGTAATGTGGGTGAATGACTGGTTGGAAAACTGTTCCCAGAGAGTAGTTATTAGTGATTCACAGTCAAGCCGGAAGGGCATATTGAGTGGGGTACCGCAGGGATCAGTTCTGTTCAATATCTTCATTAATGATTTAGATCAGTGGTTCTCAACCAGGAATATGTGTACCCCTTGGGGTGTTCAGAGGTCTTCCAGGAGGTACATCAACTCCTCTAGATATTTGCCTAGTTTTACAACAGGCTACATAAAAAGCACTAGCAAAGTCAGTACAGACCAAAAATTAAATATCTTGTTTATACTTCCCTATATACTATACACTGAAATATAAGTACAATATTTATTTCCCAATTGATTTATTTTATAATTATATGGTAAAAATGAGAAAGTAAGCAATTTTTCAGTAATAGTGATGTGACACTTTTGTATTTTTATGTCTGATTTTATAAGCAAGTAATTTTTAAATGAGGTGAAACTTGGGGGTATGCAAGACAAATCAGACTCCTGAAAGGGTTACAGCAGTCTGGAAAGGTTGAGAGCCGCTGATTTTTATATCGGCATAGAGAGTACATTTATAAAGTTTGTGGATGATACCAAGTTGGGAGGGGTTGCAAGCACTTTGGAGGATAGAATTAAAATTCAAAATGATCTGGGCAAACTGGAGAAATGGTCTGAAGTAAACAGGATGAAATTCAATAAGGACTAATGCAAAGTACTCCACTTAGGAAGGAGCAATCAGTTGCACACATACAAAATGGGAAATGACTGCCTAGGACGGAGAACTGCGGAAAGGAATCTGGAGATCATAGTGGATCACAAGCTAAATATGAATCACAGTGTAACACTGTTGCAAAAAAAAGTGAACATCATTCTGGGATGTATTAGCCAGGAGTGTTATAAGCAAGACACGAGAAGTAATTCTTCTGCTCTACTCTCCGCTGATTAGGCCTCAATTGGAGTATTGTGTCCAGTTCTGGGCGCCACATTCAGGAAAGACGTGGACAAATTGGAGAAAGTCCAGAGAAGAACAACAGAAAAGGTTTAAAAAACACGCCCTATGATGGAAGATTGAAAAAATTGGGTATATTTCATCTGGAGAAGAGAAGAGTGAGAGGGGACATGATAGTTTTCAGACACAAAAGATTATTATAAGGAGGGAGAAAAATTGATCTCCTTGACCTCTGAGGATAGGACAAGAAGCAATGGGTTTGAATTGCAGCAAAGGTGGTTTAAATTGGACATTAGGAATAACTTCCTGTCAGGGTGGTTAAGCACTGGAATAAATTGCCTAGCGAGATTGTGGAATCTCCATCATTGGAGATTTTTAAGAATGGGTTAGACAAACACCTGTCAGGGATGGTCTAGACCAGTGGTCTCCAAAGTGGGGTGCGCAAGACGATCCATTCGGGGGTGCGGCGGGAGGAGCGTTGCCGAGGGAAAAAAAAAAAGGGGCGGCCCGAGGAGGGAGGGAGCGGGGAGGCCTCTCCCCCCCCCCCCGGAGCCAGGCAGGGCCACCTGGAATGCAGGGGCTTTAAGGGCTGCAGGGCCCTGGGCTAATGGGGCCCCGGGGCCCTGGCCTGCAGCTCTAAAGCCCCTTTCGGAATGCGGCCCTGAGTCCTCCGGCCCCTGGAGGAGCAGGGGCAGCCATACAGCCAGCGGCGGGAAAGAAGCCGCGCTTTCCCCTTCAAAGCCGGCTGGGAGAGAAGCGGGGCTTCGAAGGGGAAAGCGGGGTTTTGAAGGGGAAAGCGGCTTTGAAGGGGAAAGCGCCTGCAGCACCTAAAGCCCCTGCGTTCCGGGTGGCCCTGCTGGCGGGGGAGGGAAGGGGGAAGGGGCAGCTCCCAGAATCGCGGCCATGGAGGTGGTGCCGCGCTGTGCAGAGCCACCTGCACACCCCCTGCACGAAACAGGAGCTGCCCCAGGTAAGTGCTCTGCCCCTCCTGCCTGCCCCAGCCCTGAGCCTCCTCCCGCACCCCCACCCTGAGCACCTTCCCGCACCCTAACTCCCTCCCAGACCTGCACCCCCACCCTGAGCGCTCTCCCACACCCTAAACCTAATCCAGACCTTCGAATCGCTGTATCACAAAGTGTTAAACCAAGATTTTCAGAAATAATGAAGCATATTCAATCACATTGCTTTCACTAAAAATATTAATAATTTTTTTTTGGTGAGAGAAAAAAGGTTTTTTGCACCTTTAATAAATAAAATAATTATTTAAAAATATTTTTTATTTAATCTTTATCTCATCCTTTTTTAATTTCTATTTTTTGTGTATGTTTTATAATGTACATAATATATTAGTACAGTAGTACGAGTATATAATTTATACATAAATAAATATACATATATTGGGGGTGCGTGATCAAAATTTTTTTACTGATGGGGTGCACGATCAAAAAAGTTTGGAGACCACTGCTCTAGACAATACTTAGCCCTGCCAGGAGTGCAGGGGACTGGACTAGATGACCTTGCGAAGTCGCTTCCAATCCTGCGATTCTATGAGCAATAAATTCACACTAAAATTTTTTTGGAGTGGAGGGAGAAAGTGGAAATTGCAAAGAAATATCATGATATGCCTCGTACATCAGGCAATGGAGGGAAAGCACCTCATCCAATGTATGTTTCAAGTTGAATAAAACACGTGTTGCAAGAGCATGATCCTATGCTTTCACCAACATCATGTCTGTCTTATGAGGAGTTTGACTGGTTCCTGGGCACCACACCCACCTCAGGTCCAACTATGGTGCACAATGACCTGGTCAGGTGCGACGGTACCCTGTTGGCCCCAGAATCCAGCCTGGGGACTGATGGGAGCCACCAGCAGGCACTGAGTGAGGATGATGAAATCACTATGTTGCTGAAACTGGTCCCGGAGCGGGCTTTTAAAAAGGATCAGCAGAAAATTCTGGGTCCATGCTCAGAGGAGCTGTTTGATGTACCTCTCTCAGGAACAGCCCACTGCCAAGCCTGCAGCAGACACAGAAGAGGCATAAATCACCTGAGTCTGGTAAGTTTTGGATCCATTTTAATATTTATTGATACAGTAATGGGAGGATTTTCTGCTCTATAAACCAATACACAAGCAATCAGAGGCCCTGGATAGCAGCATGTATCCATTAATGGTGGATTGTATGATAGCGTCTTGGCATCTCCCCCCTCCCCGGTGCAGTTCAAAATGACAACCGGGAAATGCAAGCAGTAAGGAATATTTTTACTGGAAAGGCACAGATTTTTGCTTGTGCCATTCCTGTTTCCTAAAAATAACAACATTACATTCTTGTGACTGTTTTCTGCTCTGTAATTGCTGAACAGTCTATGAAGCCATCTACAGTGAACTCTCTGCATGTGATTGGGGAAATATGTTCCATTTCCAAATCTAGTCCATTTCAGTTAGAGGCAACTCATGCAGTCCATAGGTGACAAAAGCATTTCTCCCAGGAATGACTGGGGTTAGAATTTTTGTCCAAAAATGTGCCGGAGGCAGGGAAGATGCTGGTTGTGGAGTTCTGCATCTTTGCATGCAGCCATAACACAGTGTAAGCATGTGAAAACTAACACAGTATCCTGTTGATTCTCTCATGAATTCTGACTCAAGCCCAGGTGTGGATAGTTGTAAACTTTTCCTAAAGCAGGAGCTCCACATAGGTAGTCACATTTTGGGGAAGTATTGCCCAGGGCTCAGTAGCTGACCAGCCCACTCCACCAATAGGTGTGTGTTCGGTCACTATACGATTGAATACTGTGGCTGAATACACTGCAGGTTTCCCACCAGCAGCTTGGAATAATATCTCTTTCTGACGATAGGGCATCGCAAGAACAGTTATGTCCTCCAAAGCATGAAAAGCCTGAAATGATAGAAAAAGCTTTTGTAGCAAGGCCACTAACCAGCCCTTCCCCTCATGCCAAACCCAAGTAGTTATGCAATTTTGGTAAAACAGAAATAGCTGGAATTTTTAATTTTTCATTGTCTCTGCACGACTTTAGCTGGGATTAACCAGGCTTTGTCCAGGGAGATTCTGTGGACTGAGGCATCCCTCTCACAATATATTGCAGTTCATTTTTTAAATGTAACATTTTATGTCCTTGAAATTCCACAAGAATTATTTCTGCGCTCCTCAACTGAGCTATATGAGACAGTAACGCTCTATTTCTTGTCCTGTTGCAGGCCCCTCTACCTCTGCTGGCTGCTGTACTTCCACAGCTCAACCTTATTGCAGTAAGCTTGGCCCAATGTACCTTCATGGACTGTTCCAAGTGGAAGTGATTCCGTGATGAAGTCATGGTTGAAGTTCTTGAGAGGACCAACAAGCAAGTCCAGTACCAGAAGCAGAGGGACGTAAGATTGGAGAAGAGGCATAGTGAGAGGCAGGGAAAGGCTGAGGCTGGCCACACAGCTTGAGGACAGGGTTTCAGCATAGGAGCAGGCACTTGTTATACATTGCCAGGAACAGGAACAGTGGCTAAGGGAAGAGGAGGACAGAGCTCAGCAGAAAACTGTTTGATCGGCTCATCTCAATCATGGTTGCTAGATTACCAGCTCCTGCTGCCTCTCCCACACCATGAGCTGCAACATACCTTCAGGCCAGAAACAGCTTGGAAAACTCCATGTCGGGGTGGTCAGTGCAATTGTGCTGCAGGAGCAGCTGGGCAAGGTAACTAAATCCCATGCAGCCCTCTGTGTTTACCCCACTCTTCTGTGGTTATCTCTATTCCCCTCCCCTGGCACCAAGTGTGCAGAAAACGGGGAAAGACGGGAAAGGAGAACGGGGGCTAGGCAACATGCAGCAGTAGGGATTTTTGTCATGGTTGCACTTCTTGCTACACTCTTTGTTTTTGTTTCATTTTGGAAATGTTCTTTAGTAACTGGTGATTGGGTGTTGTAATAGCAGCTGGCCTGCTTGGCACTGGGTGACTGTTGTACTGTTTTTTACATGTTTACAAATAAAGCTTTTTATATCATCAAGAAAGGTTATTGTGGTCACTGCATCTCTTCATGCAATCCGTTTTTGAAATAATAAAACTAAATACATGATCAGAAACAATTAGGAAATAGTAAGCAAATGCTATTTCTTTCTACAGTTGGATACAGCAATCCACACTTCAGTCATTTCCTTATGTGAATCCATGCTGTGAATCAGCTCCCCCATTTCATAAATCATATTATTCATAAGTACATTACAGGGCAATCACTCCTCCCCAACTGCTGAACACTCCCCCACACCCCAAATCAAAGAACCCCATCCCCACCCATCTCCTACAACCACATTCATAGAGGTACTGTTCCCCGCCCCCTCCATTGGGCCATGCAAGTCCATAATGTGGGAACACGAAGCATCCCTGACTTCTGTTGCCCAAGTGCATCCAGCTCCAGCTGTGGTAGCTGCACTTTCTGGCTGAGGGTACCGATTCGGCAGTCCCTCACTGTCATAGGTCCATTCAGGAGGAAATGGCTTATCTTGGCATCACAAAGATTGTGAAGAGCACAGCCACAGTGATGTGCACAGCATTAATGACACAAATCCAAATGGGTCTGTAGCCATCTCCAACAAGACTTCAGTCTGCCAAAAGCAAATTTAACAACCATTCTACACCTGCTGAGAATGTAATGAAACTGGTTTTACCAGGGCCTCTGAAATCAGGTACTGTTTCATAAGCCAAGGTAAAAGTGGGTATGCCCAGAATAATGGTGTGGACAGTAACTCTGTTTATGATAATATCATTTGGTGCAACTAGTGTCCCAGCCTGTCCATGAATGTAGACTCCCAATCGGTAAAAAACTCTGGCATTAAGACATTTTCCGCTGCAGTCCACATTGACCTCTATGGTTCACAAGGGCCTGCATAACAATGGAGTAGTGCCCTTTGCAGTTTATGTACTCGTGCTCCTTGAGGAAGGCAGACTATGAACCCATCAGTGGCTCTTGTGCAGTTTGGAAACCCCATCCTTGCAAAGCCAGCAACTATCTCAGGAATATCTTTTATGCCCACCACACTTGGGTAAACCACACGCCTGATTGCCTCAGAAACCTCACCACCTCTTTACCCATGGTCGACTTTCCAACACCAGTCTGATTGGCAATGGACCTGTAGCAGTCTGAGGTATCTAGCTTACAGATGGCTATAGCAGCCTGCTTCTGGGTCTGCCTGGGTGCCCTCAGACATGTGTCTTTATGCTGGAAGGTCAGGGCAAGTTACTCACAAAGCTCCAGGAATGTGCCTTTCTTCATGTGAAAGTTGTGGACCCACTGTTGGTCATCCCAGGTCTGCATGATGATGCGATTCCCCCCAGTCTGTGCTTGTGGCCCTGCACTAGAAGTGCCGGTCTACACAGGGGGCCCCAGCGGCTATTCTGAGTGTACTAAGCAGCATCAGCGAGTGTGAGTCTTCCATGTCTGGGTATTCCTCCTCCTCTGCCTTATCCTGCTCCATCTTAAGCTCTCTTAGTTCCTTTGATGGGTCAAAAAATGCCACTGAAATGTCCACCAGCGCCTCGCGGAAGCTCTGCCCATTTTCTGACACACGAGTGAAAGCGGAAGCAAGAGAACTTCTTGAAAAGGGGTCTCCTTCATGTTACTTGGCAGGCTGTGCTGGCAGGCTGTTCTTACTTCTTGTAACGTGCAGGGTGGGTGCACTACAGTGCACCATGGTTAAAGGTCTAGAGTGGCCACATTTTGGGAGGGAGCTAGGGAGTCTGTGATATGATAGGTTTGACTTGGATTTGCATGCTGCAGTGTGGAGCCCCAGATTTGAGCACGGGCTAGAAAATTTATAACATAGGGTAAAGAATTAGTGTGGATGCTCAAGCCCTGAGTTTTCCAACACAGGTCAGTTTACTCGAGTCCCACTAACCCTGGGCTTACATTACAGTGTAGACGTACCCTAAGAGCCTGGCTTGGTTTTCAGAGACTAGATGTACCATATTATGAAATATTGCTGGGCAGTAAGATTTTTATAGGAAGGATATTTCTCTTTTATGATTTTCTCTAAATTACAGTGGGCACCTTTACAGGATAAATAAATGCCTAATGCTTGGTGTACTCACTGCCATGGGATCAACGTATGTTGCCCAGACAACTGGTAGGGCCCCAGTATTAGCTGCTGCAGGGAGCCCCTGCTTTCACAGAGAGAACTTCTAGCTAAAAATAATCTAGTGCCTCTCCTTCCGGCTGACAGTAGAACTTGATGTTTGCTGAATGGATGAATAGATTTTAAAAGAAAGAAGCAAAACTGCCTGAAATCCTGACAGAATCTGTGCTGCTTCACGGAGTAATCTAAAGGTGCACAGCAGAATTGGACTGACTTCTTTTTTCCATTGGCAGGCTCCTTAGTTATCAGGGAACTGAAGAGGAAGTCCCACCCAAAACAAGAGGGAAGTTTGGGGCTGATACCTGCTACATAAGAAAATTAATAACTTTTTTCTTGGAGAGTGAGGTAAGGAAAATGTAGATTGTGATAGACAAAGAGAGGAGGGAGGAGCCTTTTCAAACCAGTGCAGCTGGCTGAGAGTTGGTATTGAGGTGCTGCTGGAAGTTGGAGGGAGAAGTGGGTGAGTAGGAAGGAGACTTCCTTTTGAAAGGTCTCTTTGGTTGCATGCTCAGAACTGTTGATCTTAGAACTTGATACTTTCTCAACTCTAGGATGAGCTTCAGTAAAGTAAATCTGTACACGTGTGTTTGGTTGTACCACGCCTCTTATTCTACAGCTGTATCAGTGCAGAGAGGGGGTGTTGAACTGGCTTTCTGAAAAAACTGGGACTGCTCAGCCAGGGATAGCAACTAAAGTGTAACTCTTTTCAAGCTCTTGAATGGGAATGGGCATTTTAGGTGTTACAAACAGCAATCAAATAGCGATATTCAGGACAGCTTTGGGGAGACTAGTCTTTTTAGGAAATCTTTCTTCTGTCCTTTAAGTAACTCTTTTTCTCTTAAAAGCAGCAAAGAATCCTGTGGCACCTTATAGACTAACAGACGTTTTGCAGCATGAGCTTTCGTGGGTGAATGCCCACTTTGTCTCTTGCATCCGACGAAGTGGGCATTCACCCACGAAAGCTCATGCTGCAAAACGTCTGTTAGTCTATAAGGTGCCACAGGATTCTTTGCTGCTTTTACAGAACCAGACTAACACGGCTACCCCTCTGATATCTTTTTCTCTTATGATGTTCCCCATATATCAAACTGAAGAATTATTATTTAGTTTGGGTCTAGTCAAAAAATACACACATTGAAAAAAATATATACACATGTACGGTTCTATAATGAGAGAAAGAGGGTGAAATATGTAATAAGCTGTATTCACATTTCAGTAAACGTTTGATTCTGTAGGCTTATGTTTTTAATCCCTAGCTACATAAACACGTCACGTACCTTGTAGACAGCCTGTGGGATTGGGCAGGCAGTTTGCTGAAGGACTGGGAGTGCATGACCACTCTTTTATTGGAAACTGCTGAAGAAGAAGGTAGGTGAGCTAAAACCTTAGTGTTGCCCAAATTACTCATTTTATTTACTAGAAGAAACTTCCTTCACTTTGAACTATAGCAAGGTCACTTGGAGAGCCTCTTGGTTGCACAGAGCCACCAAACAGTTTTGGCTCAGTGTCCTGCCATGACTCAATGCCCTCAAATATTGATGCAGTATTCCTATGAAAACCTGGGGAAACACTATCCACCACTTATGCCCTAAATATTTATGCCTCTCAGTGACTCCTCCCTCCTATCTTCTTTCTCCCTCCTTCCTGCCTGTCTGCTGGGGGCCAGAGGGTGAAGAATGTTTCTTCTCTTTCTCTCTCGGCTACTCAGAGGGTGAAGAAGGGATTCCAGGGGCCGCAGTGTGTTTGTTCTGTACTATTTCTGCCTCAACAGTCAGGTGTGTGTCAGGCAGCTTTGGGAGCACTGTGGTGAATGGTTCTCTACTTGCTGGAGGAGAGAATCTCCAGTAACATCCCTGGATTGCAAAAGAGGCACATATAGGGCCCTGTGTTGCTATATGTGGTTCTAGAGTCACATTCTGCTAAAGGTTCCCCAGAAGATGAGCCTCAGGTCTGGTGGAAGAGGATGAAATTTCATTGGAGTTAGGTCTGAATTTGGCCTGTTCTCTTCTGGGGAAATGTCATTTCTGCGACACTGAACCTGTTGCTTTATTTGGCAAATGCAGTGAGATCCACTCATAACAAACTTAGGAAAATTAATTTTATTCTAAAGTAAATTAAAAATTCCAAATAGTTTCTGTGAATCACAATGTGTGTATTGTAGCTGTGGTTGTAGTGAATCACACCGAATAACTTCACTACAAGGTGAGAAGAAAAAAGAATTCACTACACGAAGGTTCCTTTGTATTCAGAAATCTTAATCTATGTTTTACATTTCAAGGGGCATATTGGTTTTCATGGCCGAGTTAAGGAACCTAAATGCGCCGATCTCATTGAAACAGAGTAGCGTGGAGCTGATATTCACCACTGGAAAGGAAGATGCTGAATTGAATTTAATGCCACTTTCAGAAATCAAATATGTTAGAGGGTTTAGTTTTATGTAGAAAATCCCTTGAACACTGTTTATTGTGGCAGAACTAGAGGCAGTTCTTTGCTGTGGGATCAAAGCACATAGGCCTAGATTTTTAAAGACATTTTTAGGAACCTATCTCCCAATGGTGCCATAGAAGAAATAGTTGCTTTTTTTACTCTGTATAACAGAAAATAATTTCAGTTCCCATTCAGGTTGGACTTAGCAAACTTCCAGCAGTTTTAGTTTCAACAGTATCTCTCTCCCTGCCCCTTCAAAGTTGTTTAGAGGAATGAGTCAACTGTCCTCATTAGTCATCCCTGCATCTTCACTTTTCTTTTGTGAGACACTGAAGAGATGATGATTTGCTTACAGCATTGAGTGATGCCCAGGAAAGCGCCCTCATTGAAATAATCTTAGTGACCGTTCGAGAAGCCGCTGAAGGTCACCCTCCTGTGGGCAGAGGAGCAGCCAAGAAGGTCAGTGGGTTTTATTCTGATATATTTATTATGTTGCAATCAAAATGGTCCTCCCTACGTGCTCTGCCAAAAGCACTTTCCTAGCCACAGGTACGTCGGCAGAAAGAGAGCAGCATTTTTTTTTTACAAGACAAACACGATGCCTTTTGACCTTCAGACAAAACATCTTATCAGTGGATATTGAATGAGATGAGCTTTTAGAGGAAGCTCAGCTCTGTGGAAGCATGCTAACGACACACAGCGACCATTTTATCCATCAGTAGATGTCGTTATAAAGCAGCCTACATCCAAACAGTACTCTGGTTGTTCAACATTAACTCAAGTATTTTATTTAAAAAAAAAAAAAAGGGATGGAAGGGAGAGAAATCCCATGGGGGGGGAAAATCTTTGCCTTAGCCTGGTGGTTTGTGTTAGTTAAAGGTATATTAATATGCAAAGTTAACCTTGGGGTAGGTGTAAAATTCCAACCAACTCCAAGAGTATTTTATTACTGAAGCAGAATGCTTTGTCTGTAGATCCTGTCAGCGAAAGAGAAGAAAATACAATTGGAAGATTGTACCAAAATTACTGAGCACTTTATTGTGGTGCTTCCTCAGCTCTTGGCAAAGGTAACTAGCAGCTGTTCCATGAGCGCCTGTTAAATATTTCATTAAAATTCCTGCAGCACACTCATATCCTGTTTTCCTCTGCAGTATTCAGCAGATGCTGAAAAAGTGGCGAACCTCCTGCAAATTCCCCAGTATTATGATTTAGATGTTTACAGTACTGGACGTCTGGAGAAGGTGAATAGGAATTGGGGCAGTTGGATGTGTGTGAAATATAACAAATTTATGAGACAATTTACAGTGAGACCTTGTTACAGCCAGGAGACTGTTGGGACATGAAGAAATACTTATACCCTGTTTAAACCCTTCATATTTGAACTGAGGCCACCAGGGAAATGCTTTAACATTTGTCTGTATGGATATAGCAAGGTTGGCCTAAGGCCATGGTGGATAATGGTTTATGGCTTCGTGCAGGAGGCCCAGCTTTGGGAATAAACTACTTCTTGCTTCTTGACCTCTTGTTGGGTTGAGAGGAGGGGAGTTACAACATGTATCTAAGTTGGCATCTCCCAGCAGCTTACTGCAGAAAGAAGTTGCATTCTCATTGGAGACTGTCTCCCTTATCAGCTGCCGAGGGAGGGTAGTAACTGCAAAGAGAAGAATGGGGATAGTATATCTGTTTGTGGAGGAGGGGAATTCAGGAATGGAAGGATGAAATCCTTGAAATAGCAAAGCCCATACGTAAATGGAGTGGATTGCTCAAATTAACCCCCCTGTAAATATCCATAACAGGGCAAGGGAAAAATCATATCCATGTACTTCCAGCACAAAAAATTAGCTGAGGGGGCGATAAAGCAGTAGCAATTTGGCAGAAATGGGCTGTTATCTGTTTCTGTTTGTGTAACAATCCTGTCAGTGGCCCAGTGATGGGAATAAGCCCACCACAGAACGATGGGAGCTCTGAAACATGCTGCATCTTTGTTACTGCAGCAGGCAGCCTTGGGTCTAGAGGGCCCTTTCTTTGCCCTCTTCCCCCTCAGCCTCGTCTACTGTTATTATTTAGAGTCATGTGTATTGCTAGACTTGGGGCTGAAATAGGTAATTAAGGTTTTAGGAAGATATTAAGATATATAACTATACATCCAAAATGATGGGATCTAAATTAGCTGTTGCCACTCAAGAAAGAGATCTTGGAGTCACTGTGGATAGTTCTCTGAAAACATCCATTCAATGTGCAGCAGCTGTCAACAAAGCTAATAGAATGTTAGGGGAATGAAAGGGATCGAAAATAAGACAGAAAATACCTTAATGCCTCTATATAGGTCCAGGATACACACATATCTTTAATACTATGTGCAGTTCTGGTCACCCCATCTCAAAAAAGATGTATTAGAATTGGAAAAAGTATGGAGAAGAGCAGCAAAAATGATTAGGGGGATGGAACAGCTTCCATATGAGGAGAGATTAAAAAAACTGGGATTGTTTAGCTTAGAAAAGATATGACGTGCAGAGGTGGGATATAATAATGGTCTATAAAATCTTGACTGGTGTGGAGAAAATTAACAGGGAGTGTTATTTACACTGGGGGGGGGGTCACTTCATGAAACTACTAGGCCTCAGGTTTAAAACGAACATAAGGAAGTGCTTCTTCATACAATACACAGTCAACCTATGGAATTTGTGGCCAGGGGATGTTGTGAAGGCCAAAAGTATAATTAGGTTAAAAAAAAAAGACAGATAAGGTGAGGGAGGAATAGTCCATTGTTGGCTCTTAGCCAAGATGGTCAGGGACGCAACCCCATGCTCTGGGTGTCCCTAAACCTCTGACTACCAGAAGCTGGACTGGATGACAGGGGATGGATTGCTGAATAATTGCTGTTCTATTCATTCCCTGTGAAGCATCTGGCACTGGCCACTGTTGGGTTAGATGGACCATTGGTCTGACTCGGTATAGCCGTTCTTATGTGACAGTAAAAAAAAGGTCTGTTATAAGACCTAGAGCAACAAACAAAATCTTGTCCTGTAATCCCTGCCTGTCCTCCCCAAACGGGCATTTATTTTGTTTTCAGTTGTGTAAAGTAAAAAGGCATAAACATAAATAGGCATAACTTTGACTTGACTGTATCATCATGATCACTTGCAGCACGTGGATGCTTTGCTGAGCGTGGTGAAAGGCATTGTAGCCGAACACTCTGACATGGATGTCCTCGAGGCTTGCTCCAGGATGTATTATGTCCTCTGCAATGAAGAACTGGCCATCCACAGGACGGCGGATCTTGCCAGAACTCAGCTGATAGATGAATTGGTGGACAAACTTAATAAGCTGCTGGATGACTCTTGGCATGAGGTGCGTATGACTGGAAGTAGAAATACATGAAACATTTCAAGATCAAAATGAAATAAATACAAGGGAGAGATGTGAAGACTGGTAATATACTGGTTTTTCTTTGCTTGGGGAGAGCAAAGCTTACAGAGGCAGTCTGAATACTCTGAAAGGGCTGTCTGTTTACATTTTAAAGGAGTGAAAATTGTGTTCTGGCAGGAAGAAGGGGAAGAGAAGGGATGGTATAGTCTATGGCACTACGGAATGGGATTTCTGGGCATGCACTATCATGTGGATTCTTATGTCCGGAGCACCAATGGATAATCTAGCCCTGAGCTACAGAGGGTTAATGTTGCTATTTGAAAATGCCCATCTAAGCGCTAATGAGAAGCACTAGGTGGATCTGTTAGATATAGAGTATTTTAGAGGAGGTATAATTCTACATTTGTACATATTGGCAGTAATCAAAAAGCTCTTTATAACTTTGCTACTGTTTTGAGGTTCTTTTTAAAGATAATTCTGTAGGTATTATTAGATTACATTAAAGTAGCTTTTGTGACTTGAAAGTAGCTTTTGCTTTTTGGAAGGAGGACTGCTGTCTCTCTCTCCAAGTTTTTCATTAGTTCTCAAAAGCAGAAACAGCCGGTGGAGATATGAATAGCTTGCTGGCTGATTTCAACAACAGGAGCCTGTAGCTGATGAACTGTGCCGTTGCTAACAGGTGTCCCATAGTATGGGAGTTCAGACAAGTGGATTTTTATTGGGAGCTGGGATACTGTAAATGTGTCAGGCCAAAAAAAACCACACTGGATTAATTTTGGTAGTTTAAATAGACATCTATTCCCATGTGTGAGTATTTTTTTAAATTAGAAATAAGCTTTTAAGAGGTCGACTGGGGTTCTTGAACACTTGTGTAGTGTGGACCACAGCTAAATAAAGAGGTTGTCTCATGGAACCCCTCTCTTCTAATTCTTTATTGGAAGGAGTACCTCATTTGCCATTTGTGATTCTGTTGTATCCTTGTGGAAACTACAGCAATTGCATATATGGGCAAGTAATATTAGGAAAGTATTTAATGTATTTTTAGCTGTCTTTGTGACTTGGCAGCTGAAAACAAGAAAAGCCAGCACCATGTGAGCAGCTAGCTCTCTGCAGACCACAAGCAGGTGCTTGATGGGTCAACAGTGACCACACACCACAACGTGAGAACGTCTGCATTAGACTGCTTTGTAGTTTTTATTACCAAGATGCTAGAGGCAGCTGTGGGGTCTTCAGTTATGAGGATGTTATAATGTGAGAGCAGCAGCATGGCATTTCCCAGACATATAACTTCTTTCCATCCCATGTACATTATTCTTTATCTTAGAGAGGGGTCTAGGGAACATAGCCGAGGGGTAAATGGTTCCCGAAACTGGGACAAAGTCTAATTCAAGCCTGTGGTTAGTAGAGGAGCTAGCAGCTGGCCCACAACACCTCTGTTCATTCTGTTCTCTTTCCTAACTCATGTGATTTAGGGAGAAGGTCTTTGCACAGATGAAGAAGGAGTTTGCCGAATATATTCCACTTTGAGAAGAATAGCAGCTTTTCATAAGTGAGATGTTTGTTTACATGATTACTGCCTTCCTCTCCTATACCGTTAGCATACTGTAACCTCACTGAACTGCTATAAAAGCAGGAATTGCTGTTAGTTGACTGGCTAATCAAGTTTACATAAAAGAATCAAAATAGTCACTAGGTGTGATGTTTGTGCATAGAACGGTCCGGTGGAATTCCTTTTATCACAAGTACTTTTTCCTGTCAGTTTCTAGACTCTCCTAAATGTTGGCAGGCTTTCTGAGCAGAGAGTTCTTTTTGAACTTACTAGTAGGGCTTGAGTGGCAGTGATGAAGTCAATCAGAGGTCTGCACATGGACTGCTTACGGGATTGGGATATCACTGTCTGCATATAGGCCCTTTTCTTTGGGCTGTTTCTGTGTCCTCCCTCTTAGCTGGATACTATTTGAGACACCTTAGTGTCGAGACTGGCAATCAGTGTGTAGGGTAAGAGCACTATGTTTGATAGCAGGCACAATATGTTAACTCTAATTTGTCAGGTCTCCATCTCTCAAAGAGCAAGTCTCTGAAGCCCTGCTCTCATGTAGTGCAGAGTCTCTTGCTTGCTCACTAGTGGCCCAGTTCTGCAACCCTTACATACCTTGAATAGGATCTTACCAATGACTTTATTGAGACTCCTCATCAAGTAAGATACTACTGAGTGTGGCAGAATAGGGCCATGGGTTAGGAGTAGCTTTCCCTTCATCTTGCATTGCTGAGATTCTCTGTTGCTCCAAATACTGTTTAAGGCATGAATCCTGAGATCTCTTTTTGGAAGTACAATATAACCTCAGAGTTACGAACACCTCAGGAATGGAGGTTGTTCATAACTCTGAAATGTTCATAACTCTGAACAAAATGTTATGGTGGTTCTTTCAAAAGTTTACAACTGAACATTGACTTAATACAGCTTTGGAGTCCGGTGGCACCTTAAAGACTAACAGATTTAACTAACATGGCTACCCCCTGATACCTAATACAGCTCTGAAGCTTTATTATGCAGAAAAAGAATGCTGCTTTCCCTTTATTTCTTTAGTAGTTTATGTTTAACACAGAACTGTACTGTATTTGCTTTTTGGCTTTTGTCTCTGCTGCTGCCTGAGGGTGTACTTCCAGTTCCAAATGAGTTGTGTGGTTGACTGGTCAGTTCATAACTCTGAGCTTCTACTGGATGAGTGTTTAGAGAGAGCATTCCTGGTTTGTGTGGAAAAAGTGTCGAAGTTCAGTTTCCTTCTGCATATTCTCATTCCTTTGGCTCACACAAGTTGCATTTTTTGTAGTAGGAACAAGATTCTGTGATAACTACTGAAACAATAGGCTAAAGGCTAAAACTAATATTAGGCCATAGTAAACTGTATTTCCCTTTTTCTATCTATACTGGAAGATTTCAGGTATCTCTTCTTAGCATATTTCATTGTAGAGGAAACAAATCATGACCAGCTTTAACATTTATCATCAAACATTAGGAAGATCCTTGTGCTTTACCTGCCAACATAGAGTCGGCATAGATGGAGGTCGTTTATTTCCAAATTAACTATATGGATCATAGGGCACAAATGGATCCAGCACATGCAAAACTGGTTTAATTTTTGTGTGGAGTGTTTGTCAATTAGTTTTCACTGAAAGTCATTGATATCCATTAGATGCTGGCAAAAAGATTATACATTTTACTTTTTATATTTGTAGGTGAGATTTTTCTTACTTCCCCTAATAAATTCAGGTATCACTGTGAAGGTAATCAGCCTCTCTTCACCAAATAAAAGTATAATCTTTTTGGTAGCTGTGATCATTTCTTTAGGAACAGGTTGCATGTAGGGAGAAATGGGACTGTTAAAAACAGTAGCTTTTATCTCTTCTCTTTATGATTATTTTAGCGTGGTATTTCATTTCCTTTTTGACTGGCAGTGCTCACAATCTCACCAAATGGAATCTCTATGGGAAGACTTCAAAGCTGCTGGTTTTTGAGATGGAGTATGGGAGTTTACCTGTTCAGGTAAATTGATGATACTGAGCACTAATAAAGCATTTATTCTATCCAAGTACTTTACAATCATTTACTGAACCTTACATTAGAGCCCTGCATGGGACTATTTTTTAATCTTGCTCCTGTCCCACCCCACAATATCCACTTTCACCCACTCGCACATTGTTTCTTGCATTTTTATCCTGCTCACACCTGCAAAAGCCTTAGATCCTGCAAATCCCACAAGAGAGAGAGACTCCTCCATGCTACTAAAATAAACCCCCAACACAACAAAAGAAAATGGTCGGTTAATATATTGTGTATAGATAAACAGAATTCAGACACAGTTTTTACCACTAAAAGTATCTTGCTTAAAGCATGTAAAAATACTTTAACTCCTGTTATAATAGACACCAAATCTTTCTATCCCTCACTTAAATTTAAGTATTGAAACCTTTACTTAAAAAAAACAAAACAAACAACTTGCTTTACATTGGTGAAATTCCATTTATGACAAACTGACAAGAGATTTAGTATTTTCTCACAAATTACTGCAGTCTGTTTTTTTCCCCACCCAATCCCACCCACAACAAGATATATTTTACCTGCTCCTGTTATTGTGGCAGCAGGTCCTGTGGGACCCATGGGATCCCAGTCCCGCTTCAGGGTTCTATCTTACAACAGCACCCTGTGAGGGAGATGGATGTAGTTATTCCCATTCCACAGCTTGGGAAACTGAGAAACAGAGAGCCAACTTCATCTCTGGTATAACCCTGTTGAAGTCAGTGGAATTAGGACATGGATTAATTTAATGCAAAGATTGTCCAATGCTGTTATTGTCTGAGTCTGGATTAGCTGTTTGCTTAGAATCAGAGACAGGATTTCTCTTTCTCAAATGTGCAATGTCGCGCTGAACAAAGAACAAATAATCCAGGGATTTCCTTGTCACTCGCAGATTGAATTTAACCAGAAGTGAAACTATTTCAGACCTGTTACTTGCAAAAATTACTATAGTGAAGCCAATTTGCTTATTAACTATAGTTAAGGCTACGAGTTTGTCATGGAGGTCATGGATTCCGTGACTTTCCGGAACCTCTGTGACTTCTGCAGTGGTTGGTGCGGCTGGCCAGGGGGCTGCCTGAGCAGTCGGGGCAGTCCCTGGCCCAGCTGCACTGGCCACTGCTGGGGCAGTCTCAGGCCACCACGCCCCTCTCCCCCAGCAGCAGCAGGAGTTTGGGTGTGAGGGGGGGCTCAGGGCTGGGGATTGGGGCATGGGTGAGGGCTCTGGGTGGCGCTTACCTCGGCGAGGCTCCCTAGAAGTGACAACATCCGTCCTTGGCAGAGGTGCAGCCAGGGGGCTCTGCATGCTGCCTCTGTCTGCAGGCATCACCCATGAACCTCTCATTGGCTGTGGCTCCCAGCCAATGGGAACAGCGGTGCCAGTGCTCAGGCCGGAGGCAGCGTGCAGAGCTGCCTGGCACGTCTCTGCCTAGGAGCAGAGGGAGAGGGATGTCGCTGCTTCCAGAGAGGTGCGGAGCCAGGTAGGGAGCCTGCCAGCGCCTCCAACCCCCACCCCCAGCACCAGAGGGGGTCCTGGGCTGCACCCCCCATACCTGAGGGGGTTACGGGCTGCCCCTCCCAGCACTTGCGGGGGTCCCGGGCTGCACCCCCGAGCACCCGTGGCGCCCCCGCAGTTCCCCTCCCTCGCAAGATTTAGTCAGGGCGATATAGTACAAGTCATGGACAGATCACCGGCCATGAATTTTTGTTTACTGCCCATGACCGGTCTATGACCTTTACTAAAAATACCCCTGACTAAAAGGTGGCCTTAACTATTGTCTAAACTACAAACCTCAAGCTGTCTGTTCAGCTTTAATGCTGCTGGAGGTAGAAATACTGCTCAGCATTACAGGCTGATAGCCTCCACTGGCCATGATTACCTAGTGCAAGTTTAACAAAGCACTTAAGCGTGTGCTTAGTCTGCATTGAAGTCAATGAGCCTTAATGCTTTACTGAATCAGGAACTTAATCCAGAGACAAAGGTTCTGAGGAAGTCATGCTTAGTTGCCTGCAAACCTCCTGAATCTGGTTTTGGGATCTAAATGTCTCATGCTGCAGAAATACTTGTACAAGCAGCATACAGAATATGAGATGTTGATTCTTTGCTTTCACTACAAAGCCTTTCACATTATTAAAAGATATGTACTTTTATTTGCAGATGATCCTACCAGCTCTACAGTGCACATACTTTGCTCTCTTATGGCAGCTAGCTTCAGTTGTGGAGAGGTCATCTTCCAAGGTTGGCCAGTGCAAATAATTCTGAAACCAAGTGGTGCACTTTAAAGGTTCACATTCACTTGCGTCCTTTGATGCCTGGGAGAGACAAGCTTTCCCAAAATGATGCTGTGAACATTTTGTTGGAGAAACCAAAGTAGGATTAGGCATTTATCTCTTCTGAGTTTTAATATTGGAGACTTTTTAAAATCTCCGTAAGGGCATAATTAAATTAAACAAGTGCTCATCTGTGTTCAGTGCAAAGTTCCGTGCTTCTGAATCCTGACATATGGTGGAGACAAGGATTGCTTGCTAAACAAAAAACAGTGAAAATACAATATTCAATGAAAACCCTTAGAATTCAGTCTTTACATATATTTGTTTGTGTTTAGTGCACTATGGTATGCATGAAGAATGCCCAGGGAAAGTGTTAGGCAATCTGACCATCACTTTTCTGTTATAATTATTATTTACACAGCACCAAAAGCATGCTAACCATTTCATAGGGTGTTTTAGTTTTAAATTACAAGAATGAGAACTCTCCTACATTTTGATCCATATGCAAATAAAAACAACGGTGTAGTTTCTCTATATAGAGATTTCTGGTTACACTGAGTATTGCTGCTTTCTTCAGTCTGTCCTCTTCCTCTTTTGTGTCCCTGTATATAGAAGATACTGACATGGAACTGGCATCTTTTGATGTTTCAGAAGTGATAGAAGGGTGCTAACCATTTAGAGACTGATTCAATAGATATACATGTCTTGGTGCTCTACTCCTGTCCTTGGCTAGGTGTCCATGCCCATCATTTGTCTAATCTTTGTTTTTTTTCCTTCATAAATTTTTAGGAGACTCTTTTGGCATTGAACAGAGAGTTGAGATTTTTCTGCCAGATTTGTGCGTGCTACCTCAGCCATAAAGATCAAGATTTAAGTGAAAAGGTGAGTGGCTCTGTAGGGGCTTGTTTGTTTAATGGTGTGTTTTGCTCACTCCTCCTTTAACTCCTTTTCTTCATTTATTTTGCTTTCTAAAAGTCTTATTTTAAAATAAGTGGTGTCCTTGTTAATGAACTACCACGGCGTGCTGTGCAAGGACTGGAATGCATCTGCATGGAGCCAGTTGAAGGACTGGGGGCTAAATCTGAGTTGCAGTGTTAATTAAAACTGAACTGAAAATGTAAATAAGATTTTTTTCTCCTCAACAATAACTTGTGCTAAATGCTACCACTAGTAAAATCCTTGAGCGGATGTAGCCAGCTCTTCATTAATAAAATATATTGTAAGGGTTTGCAAAATATTCTTAACTTTTACATGTAAAATAATGATAAGACTACTAAAATGCACAATGTAATATTACTTTCCTCCTCCCCCCACAACTTTCCCAGCCTCTGGGCTACAATGTAGGTCTCTGGCACTGAGGAGGGAAGAAACAGATGATGTCTAGAGGTTTGAGCACAGGACTGGATGCTAGGAACTCCTGAGTTCTAATTGCAGTTCTGCCATTGACTCCCTTAGTCTTTCCATCTGTAAAGCGGAGATAACAAAATTTACCTTGAAGAGGTGTTGTTGGGATGGATTAATATTTGTCAGGTGATTTGAAGACTAAATGTATTAACCTAATTATATAAACTGAGGTCACAGCATGGTACGTGCTGTGGTGTCACCCTGGATTGGGAGTTGGCAATCTGTGACTCAAGGAACCTTAAATGGGTGGTGGCAGAGGAAACAAAAGGTTGCTCTTTATGTTGCTGATGTGCTGTGAAGGCTCCTTCTACCATGGGTAGTTGGCAGGGCACTTTCAGCACATATTATTGAAGTAAATTGAATTTTCCTATTTGCATTTGCAGTTCTTTTAACAATCACTACACTCACCGTTGTTATGAGTGTATTTACGGCTCTCGTTTGTTTATAAATGCCTGAAAAAATGGGTTTAATTGCTGAGAATGTAACTTTGGTCTTGTAGAAATAATAGTTGATAATGGAGATGAAAAAATATCATTGTTCTGACAGCTTTTCCCCAAATTCCTAAATCCTCGTTTGGCATGTGTGTATGTTACAGGCCTTCATGATACTCTGTGATTTACTGATGATTGTGAGTCACCAATCTTCACGTGACGATGAAGCTGTAGGAGTCCTTCCCAGCGCATCCCTTCAGTCAAAAATGCTTTTGTTTATCCAGGATCATGTTTTCACAGAGGACAAAGAAGAAATCAAAGGTCAGCCACTGTCCTCAGCAAGGAAGTAAACTAACATTTTCTGATGTCATTCATCTGCAGCATTTGACATTGCCAGGCTGAGGGGCTGCTAATTTTTTTTATTTCTTTACAAATAGAGCTGTAGCATATAAATACAAACAAAATGGATCATTTAGTATACACAGATTTATGTCTGCTGTGGCTTTACCAGAGGAGGTATTGCTAATTGATTTTTATATGGAAGGGGCTGAGGTACATAGTACATTAATAGGTAGCACTGTAAAACCCTGAGATAGATTTTAATGGCTTAGAATTATTCTGTTAACCATGCTCCTGGAGGGATTTTAGGTGAGGAACTGTGGATTAGTTGATGTATAATAGTTCCAAGCCATCAAACTAGGGGTTAGTATATATTATTTGAATGAGTTTGATTTTGCAGAAAATATTATGGTATTTGCTGCTCTTCTATCATTTTCAAACAGATTTAGAACAGTAATGCAAATATTAGGTTATGTTGTGAATGGTTTTGAAAAGATGCTGCTAATTCTTTATGGCACCAAGAATGCGGCGATAGGACCTTGACAAATTGGAGAATTGGTCAGAAATCAACAAGATTAAATTCACTTAGGAAGGAAAAATCAAATGCACAACTACGAAATGGGTTATAAATGGCTAGGTTGTAGTACTGCTGAAAAGGATCTGGGGATTATAGTGGATCAGGCATTGGGGCCTGCAACAGGGCCAGTCTCTGGGCACCGTACTGAATGCAGCCGGCCTGTCGTAGGCTGCCTTGTTGGCTACACCACTTGATCAGTTGGAAGGGTCAGCAGACGAGCTCTTAAGCAACAGTTCAGTAGCTGCTCAAACCATTTGCCCACAACTGCGATATATAGCTCCTGCTCCCATCTTGATTTCAGTCCTGCTCCCGCCTTGTTCGCAGCCTTATTCCAGCCCTGCTTTTGCCTGGGACCCTGCCTTGGACCCAGCCTTGCCTCACTCCAGGTAACCCGGTTCTAACTCCTCTGATCCGATTTCTTACTGTAGTGTCTGACCTCTGACCCTAGGCACCGACAGCTGTTCTATCCATTAGGCCAGACTCCTGGTTGGACCACTAAGCATGCCCACCCACGCCCTGGTCACTGATGATAGTGGATCACAAATTGAGTAAGAGTTGTGAAAAAGGCTAATATCATTCCAAGGTGTATTAACAGGAGTGTTGTACCTAAGACATAGGAGGTAACTGTCCCGCTTTGCTCGGCACTGGGGAGGCCTCAGCTGGAGTACTGCGTCCATCTTTGGGCACCACACTTTAAGAAACATGCGGACAAACTGGAGAGAATCCAGAGGAGAGCAACAAAAATGATGAAAGGTTTAGACATCCTGACCTCTGAGGAAAGGTTGAAAAAACGGGGCATGTTTAGTCTTGAGAAAAGAAGACTAATAACAGTCTTCAGATACATTAAGGGCTGTTAAAAAGAGGACTGTGATCAGTTGTTCTCCATGAAGGTAGGACAAGAAGTAATTGGCTTAATCTGCAGCAAGGTAGATTTAGGTTAGCTAATAGGAAAATCTTCCTAACTATAAGGGTAGTTAAGGTCTGGAATAGGCTTCTAAGGGAGGTTGTGGAACCCCCTTATTGGAGGATTTTAGGAATAGGTTAGACAAACACCTCTCAGGGATGGTCTAGGTTTACTTGGTCTGCCTCAGTGCAGAGGGCTGGACTAGCTGACCTTTTGAGGTCCCTTCCAGGCCTACAGTTCTATGATACTCATCCAGCAACTTGCTCTGAGGAATTGAACATGCGGAGAAACATATTTTCAATTCCTCAGTCCTCCCAACAAAGGATCCCAACTTCCCCCTCCAAACTCACTGTCTTACTGTCTCCCCTACAATAAACTCAACAAACTCCTTCATCCAGGAGCGATTCCTTGTCTTTTCTCTCCCATGAGCCCATCTGCCTGTGTTATCTGGCAGCTGCCCAATGTCAGTTCTGACCCTGACAGTCATTTACTCCTGGTCAGCCTACCTGCCTCTCATTGGTTCCTAGGCCAAAGGCTGGGTTTGAGTGGCAGAAACAGGTCATGTGGGATTCCTAGGCCAGAGATCAGGGAAGCTTTCTGGCAGCGAGGAGGGAGAATTCACTCCAGGCAAGAGTCTAACCCTCCCAGGCTTTCCTTCTGCAGGTAACTCTCTCCAAGCACCTCCAGCAACCAGGCTGGCAAAAACCGTAAAAGCAATTGGTTCCCAAATTTATTATTATTTGTACTGAAGTAATCCTGGGGCCCCCAGTTATGGACCAGAACCCCATTGTGTTGGGCACTATACACGCAAAGAACAAAATGACCTGCCCTAGAGAGTTTACACGCTAAGTAAATGTCAAATGTCAGTGTTGATAACCACTTGGAAACTTGCAACTGAATTCTTCTCTCACAGGCTGTGCGTACTGGTTTGTTTATGTGGAGTTACTCATGCATTGAGTGCTGGGCGCTGGCATTGATTTATTTTAAGGAAAATATGTTGATATGGTTCGCTGGTCTTTTTCTGTCATATGTGTTTGGTTTTTGTTCTGTGTTCCGTGTTTTGGTCCTGTCCTACGGCTATAGCCAGGATCTTACAGGGAAATTCTGACTGGTAGAAATGTGAAATCCCTACAAAGATCAGAATAGAAAGGATATGCAGATGAGTAGCTTGCACTATCATCAGCTGTGAGCTTTTAAATGGAAATAAACCTATATCCTTTGGAAAGGATAGTGTCTGTTATTTAGAGAGTTGGCTGAACAGCTGAGTTTGTGTTATTCAGGTTAAAGTTGGCCTTAAAAATAAAATACATTGAGTAAAACGTTAGAACAAAGCCTTAGCATGCTTATTTCCCTAGACTTGACAGAAGAGGAGGAGAGGGAAAAGGAGAGCTACAAATTGAATGATTTGCACAGGAGGCGGAGTCTTCTTGCAGTCTATTGCAAGCTAATTGTGTTTACCGTGGTGGAGATGTCTGCGGCTGCTGAGATCTATAAGCACTATATGAAGGTAACACTTAGCCTTGAAAATGCATTTACGACATTAAAGTGACTCTAGTGCTTGTGAAGATGCTGGATTAGCAGCCTTGGAGGCCAGAGTCATCTGTTTATGCACAAAATGATTGCAGAAATGAACAGTAGCAGTGCAGGCTTCTCCTCAGTGCTCTGCTAATGTATCTCAGAGTAGAATGAATGATTACTAAGAGGATAATTTAGTTCCCCATTCATTAACTCTTTGGCTTCTGTACAGACTGCCAGAGAGGTGCCATTTGTGACGGTGACACTTGGTCACTAGGATCACTCTAAACTTGAGTGAAATGAGTGGTTTCAACAGCCATCAGCTGGTGATGACACTTGGTCTCCATGTGGCCAGGGCTGGGTGTGAATCAGTGGTTAGGTGTGAAAAGCTACATATTCTGTTTCCAACTCACAGATTCAGTCCTCCTGTCAGAATAATACTTAACTGTTTTTCATCCATAGATCTCACAGTACTTTACAAAGGAGCATACATAAAATTATTCTTGTGAAAACATGTACTAAAAGTTCTGTTTAGCAAGATACCTAGGATCTGGTATATTTTATGAATTGTTCAGTTTTCCTTAGCAGTTTCTGTTTTTCCTGTGTATCAGATGTGTACCCCAGGTATTGTGTATTCATAAAGCTGTAGTAAGGTAGTGATGTTTCTCTTACGTATTTTTTGCATGAATAGACCTACAATGATTTTGGAGATATAATTAAAGAAACCCTGAGCAGGACGAGGCATAACAACAAAATCCAGAGTGCCAGGACGTTGATTCTCTGCCTGCAGCAGGTAAGAGTAATGCAGAAGGAAAGGGACTCTAATGAAAGCCATCCCCACACTATACTTTTCCATGTACCTTGTCATAGTTATTCAAACTAATTTAAATAGGTAGTGAAAAAGTCACTTTCTTGAATTCATGTAAGTGCTTTTCATTGTCAGAGCACCTTATGAGCCCTTTGGCCTAAGAGTAAAAATGTAATTATTTTTTTGCCAAATACCTGATCTTTTAGGATTGTTAATATTCATGGACTATGGCAAATGTCTTGTGTTGCAAGACTCAGATTAAGGGCCTCTGTCTACATGGTGCTGAGCAGCCACAACTCCCACTGAAATTGGGGGTGGTTGGCATTTCTCCAGAGGTGGGCAGTGCCTTCTGGGATCTGGCCCCCATTGTTTCCATGCTTGACTAGAGAATTTAAATTAGATGTTTTCTGAAGAAATTGGACACACGTGATGATGCCCCCTGCTCCTCTAGTTACACCAACTTTGCTATAGCTATAGCAGCATCGAGCCTGATAATCTGTTTTAGAAACTGCTCTAGCCTGGTTTCCTCATGGACATCTGTTCTCCCAGCATCCGTGTCATACTCTTAAGTTGCAGAACAGACTCCTCCTAGAGTGGCTGATACATGAGCTCTGCTGACTTCACACTCTTCGCCCGGAGCTTAGATCCACAACCCAACCCCTGAAATACGAGATAAAGTGAGGGTGAGCTGCATTTGGCCACATATATTCTGCCCACATAGTCAGAAAGCCTGTTACATATCACATAGACAACTGGCCCAGGTTGGTCTTTCGTTGACCTTCAAAATTTGCAGGTTGAAGGGAACAAACTACCTACATGTTCTATTAGAAAAAAAATTAGTAATAAAGTCTGCATCTCTCTGTTGGCTCAGTCCTGCCCTCAACTACATGGGCAAGCATTGCTGCCTCTCTTTCAAAACTAGCCGCTGTGTATCTATGCTGATTTTCTCTAACCCTCAGGGTGAGATTAAGCCCTCTGACCAGATCCACTGATCTCAGTGGGAATTGAAGGCACTCATCACTTTGCAGGACTAGAGGCCTATGGGTGTAGGGAGGGCATCCGACCTGCTAAACAGAGTGACATCCTTTGCCGATATTTCCCTGTGCAGTGCTCAGACCTCTGAGGTTTGTTCCAAGTGAGTGTGTTTTGCGCTTGTCTGTTTCCTTTGCAAAGCTTCTCTCTACATGAGGTAAGTATTGTATGGCTGCTGTGTTCTTCTTGTGCTTTTGTTGCCTGGAAGTTTACATTGGTGTTTGTGGTTTTGCAGCTGTTTCAGAAACATACAGAAACCCATGGTAGTACCAACAGCATGGATTCTTCTTTCACGAACATTAAAGAACTTGCTCGTCGCTTTTCACTGACATTTGGCTGGGATCAGGTGAAATCCAGAGAATCAGTAGCCATGATACACAAGTATGTGCCACATAACCATATATGGTCCATGGCATTGCCTTTGTTTGTTTTCTCTGTGAAATTACCTTGTCTCTCTTATTTTTTCCCCTCTAATAGAGAAGGGATTGAATTTGCCTTTCAAGGAGCTGCTGGAGTGGAAGGGAAATGCCTGCCTCCAAATTTAAACTTTCTGTTAATCATCAGTGAATTCTCCAATAAGCTACTAAAGCCTGACAAAAGATTAGTGTAAGTTACCTTCATTGCTTATTGCCAGACAAGTGAACTTAGATGATAGTTTTTGTACAGTGTATCTTTGAATAATGGATCGCTTGATCTGCATTGTTGGAAGAATTGCTCAAGCACTTCTCTGTCTGGTCGACTTTGGAAATCCGTTTGGTTTCCCATCAGAAGTGTGGATGATTGGACACTTTTTCAGTTTTGATTTCTTCTCTATTTCAGTCTATGCTAGCAGTTTTTTGGGGTCATGCATCTACATACCAAATCTAGTTTTTAGCCATAATTACAACTGAATAAAAAACAAAAGGCCCTGAGGGAAAATGGTGTTAACATTATGTATGAGGGAAGGAGGTACATTTGCTGGCAGGCAAATAGAACATTTTTTTAAGGGTGGTCTCAAGTGTTATTTTCAGTTCTGTACTCGAGCAAAGCAGAAGAGGTTGAGATCGAGCTAATACTGTGACAATGGACTGGAAGAAGCCAAAACCACAATCCATATGACTGGGGCAGACTAGCTTCTCTGAGGATTCTGGTACAAAATGTGTCGCATGGAGCTCTTCACTGCAGGAACAATGTCTCGGTGTATCTTTGTAGAGTCCCTGACAGCGTGGGATTCTGGTTCTGATTGGCACCTCTGGATGCTATTGTAAAGTAAATATTAAAAAATAATAATAACACCAGGCCATTTATTCTTGTGGCTCTGGCTATTTTGTATCCTAGTACAGAGGAACATGATAGTGTATACCAAGCCTAATGGACACAATCAACTTGTCTGTATAACTACGTTGTTCAGGGGTGTGGAAAATCCAATCAGAACACCCTTGAGCAACATAGTTGGACTGATCTAACCCCAGTGTAAACAGCGCTATGTTGACAAGAGGGCATCTCTCCTTTCGGGAGGTGGAGTACCTACACGGGAGAAACTCTCCTGTCGACATAGGTAATCTCTTCACTAAATGCTACAGCAGCACTGTTGCAGCGTTTTAAGTGTAGACAAACCCATAGACTCTGCTTCCTCAGTCTCTGCTCTTCTCTATCTCTAGTACCGTAGGAGCTCCTTTCTCCTTTTTTGTCCCTTAGAAGAAGGAATGGAATAGAAGGAACTCTTTTCTTCCTTAGTCAGTGGAACTCCAACTTTGACTTCTGCAGCTGCAGTTTATGTATCTGACTTGTAAAATCAGTAAAAATAAAAGAAACCCCTCTTGCACTTTCAAAGAAGCAAGTATCTTGTAAGACTTGGATGCTTATGGTTAAATATGAATAAACGATGGTGAATTTCTGGGCAATTTACAATAGTGCCAATAGATAAAGTTTCATGACAGAGAAGAAACCAGGCAGAAAGTAGGAAAAAAAGCATGCTGCCTGCATCCTGCCATGCCCTGTGTAACTTGCTCACTACTGGATTCTTAAGTTTACTGGTTATAGCATCAGCCTGGGTTCAATTAGAACTGATCTTTCATGGAGCGCTTCAAATGACTCATGTATGCCAAAGATTAAGAGTGGTAAGATGTTTAACCTCATGCTACTCTTAGTCCGTGACAAACAGAATGTATTCAGGATTCAGTTACACATAGAATGCATATTGAGAAATGAATAAGATATAAAAATGCAATGTGCAGGAGAAAAATGTGCAGTGTGCAGATTCCCTTTTCTGACCTCTGATTGTGTGATTTAGATCAGTCTATAATTAGTAGTAATTACCCTTTCTATTTTTGCCAGCTAGAATCTCTTGTGTGTACCACTAGATTGAACCTTCCACAAACTTCTGTTTAACTCCGCCATCACAATGTGGACTTGGTTTAAGCAATTGTTCTCTTCCATGTGGTGATCTTTCCCACCCCCAGGTGGATTCCTGTTAATCCATTTCCCAATTTGTATTAGGAGAGTAACTTTTTTTTTAAATGATAAAGGAAAATATTTCATCAGCAGAATGGACAGGCTGGTAAATTTTCATGATGATTTTCCAAGGCTGTGTCTAATTTTTTTCCAGTGAATATATTCCAAGAAAGCAGGAATATCCCTACTACTGGTTTGCTCATCTTTTGACCACTCTTGTGAGGAACCAAGCAAGAAACATTCCTAGAATTTACCTTCAACTGTTTGACTTGCCCACCTATGTTGGAATTAAATGAAAAACAAAGTTCGTAAGGAGGGGAAATTGCAATTTTATCTATAACTCTACATTCAAGCCATGTTTGTAAAGTAACAGTTTCTATTCTGGGAGGCTCAAAATGCCTTGCAAGATCTGGAGATTATATTTCCTTTTAGAAATATTTAGGTTTAGTTGCACCATAAATTACAGGATGGAATGTTTTAAGTCAACATGAACTTTTGAAAATAAACATCTGGTTATTTTCATTTTTATTATTAATCAGGCACAGGACTGGTGTACAGACCTGCATAACATTTGTGAATGCACCTATAACGCATGATATAGAGAATAAGGACATTTGTTAGAAAGGAGTATAGCCAACATGTTCTAAGTATATGGAGTTTAGTGGTAAAATATTTTACTTGTCAGTTGGTGTTTGCCACAAAATATACCTAGAAACAATTTATTACATAAAAAACAGTGCTAAGGTCTTGATCCCTGAAAATAGGAGTGTTTCCATTGACATCAATGGGAGTTGAATTAGACCCTAAAATATTAATTACAATACACACTTATTTGAAACCAACATATTACATAATCAGCATGTTGAGTCTCCATTGCCTCCAGGATGCATGACTCTAATCATATGAGTTGTCCTCCCAGAACTGTCTTTTTCTTGTTTTGATGAAAGCTCTGATATTTTCCAGGCTGCCTTCCGAATTAGAGTAGTAATAACAATATAAAATTATAATTAATATAATTATTATATAATTACTTATATTAAAATTTATAAAATGTTCACTGTGTGTGTGTGTTCTAAGGTGAGATCTGGTTTAACAAGGTGTGACGGTGCTGCCCATGGGAGCCAGCTGAGGTCTCTCAGTTAGGGTGAACTGCAAACAAAATGGGGCAGACAAACCCCAGAAGCTGGTGGTTATTCCAGTGCTTAGATTTACCAGCCAGCACAGAACAGCTTCTACAGTACCTCACAGGTTACTTTGAAGTTCAAACACCACAGTTTCTGTAAAGTGCCCAGCCTTAGACCTCTGTCCAGACGCACACGTCAGATAGGATTTTCAGTAATCAGCATCATATCATCTCCTCATATAAAAGAAAAGGTTCTTCCAATCCCAAAGGACCAGCCCCATACCCAGGTCCAATTATAACCTAGATCTTACCCAAAATATGCACTTAGTCAATTCTTATTAACTAAGCTAAAATGTATTAGAAAAGAGAGAGTGTGTTGGTTAAAAGATCAGTATACATACAGACGTGAATTCAATTCTTGAGGTTCAGATACCTCAAGTAGAGATGAGCTTGTAGTTTCCAAAAGTCCTTTTAGAAATAGTCCATAGGTTATAGTCCAATGTCCATATTCAGGCTGACTCCAGTCAATGACTGGGGATCTCAATCCTTATGGCTTAAGGTTTCCCCTTCTTGAAACTCAAAGCAGATCTGAGATGAAGTAGGATCATGTCCCAGGGTTCTTATACATTTCCAGCAGCCTTTTGGCTTGAGAAAACAATAGGCTTAATTTTGTTTTCTCCCAAACATCCTGGCAATTAGCACAGGATAATTTATCCATTAAACAGTTCAGATACAAGTTACCACAACCTTCAAAGAGACACATAGACAATAATATTATTTCACTCAAGTATCTTCCTAAATGTTAATATTCCTTTTTGATCTTTGAATTAAAGCCATAGTATAGACAAGACTTATTTGCTTACATCACAAGTCCTGAGCAAACATCTCCCCTTCTACCTCTAACAATGCAGACTTGCATTTCAAAGCTCTATTCATTTACATATTTTCCTAACAAGTCTCTAAAGTTTGGCCATGGTTCAAGTCAGTCTGTGAGTTAATTAACTCTTTCTGGCCCTGTCATCCTTCAATGAGATATTAGATCAGACTCATAACGTCACACAAGGCTGGGTGGATTGGAAGTGATGAGCTGTAGCTTGAAGGGATCGAGCCCCCCCGGCCAATTCTGAGTTCTGATGCAACATTTTGTGTTGCTGAAAAATCAAAGGGAATGCCTCTTTGGGTTTCCCTCCATTCTGCCGTTGAGGAGGCAGGACTAGACCTTTCAGTTGCTGGGGAGAGGTCATCTTGCAAGAGAACAATCCAGTAAATTGCTTCCTGGCAGCAGCAATAAGCAGTTACTCTCCCTGTGCTAGAGTGTAGGAAATTGTACTAAAAGATGGATGTGGCTCTTTAATTATTGGGAATCAAAAGTTGTTTGTAATGTTCTGAGCAATCTTTCAGCTTCGGAAGCACTTGCACTGATTTGTTTTCCCGGAAGGGGGAGCCAGGCCCTCCCTCTTTCCGTTGCTTGATGGATCTGGTTCTGCCTCCCCAATTGCAGAGCAGAGCAAAACAAACCCAAGTGTAGCCAGGGCCAGCTCCAGCATTTTGCTGCCCCAAGCGGCGGGAAAAAACAGAACCCCCCCCCCCGCGATCGGTGGCACTTTGGTGGGAGCTCAACCGCCGCTGCTTCATTCTTTGGCGGCAATTCGGCAGCAGGTCCTTCCCTCCAAGAGGGACTGAGGGACCCGCCGCCAAATTGCCGCCGAAGAGCCGGATGTGCCGCCCCTTTCTGTTGGCCGCCCCAAGCACCTGCTTGCTGCGCTGGTGCCTGGAGCTGGCCCTGAGTGTAGCACCCCTCTCCATCTGGTTACCTCCTTTAATGCCAATCTGCTTACAGGTTTTGATAGACAGGTCTGGGTTCTTTTGGATCCCGCCACCCACTCAACAGGGTGTATCTTCTTTCTTTTTCCCTATGAAATTATTTGGCGGTGCCTCCACCCCCCTCGCTCCTTCCTGGCAGGCTCACCAGGGCAGCTTGGGCGGAAAATTCTAACAACAGAATAATCCCCACTTGCTCGCCAGATAGTGGAGACTTCCAAGAAATAACACAAACACAATCATTATATTAAACAGGAGACAAATACAACATAACAGGGTGAAACACTATTTTTAGGGTCACCGGTGCCCACATTGAAAATACCCGTGACTTGATGTAGCAAATGTAAAATTAGTGTCCTGCTGGTACGCGTACTTTGCTGGGGCCCTTGATGACCTATACAATTCTTCTCTGCAGTGGTTTAGCCGTGTGGCTGACTGGGTTCAGTACAGCCCAAAGGACTCACAAGTGGGAGGAGGTGGTAACTCCCTCCACAGGTGTAATATGCATTAGGTTATAAAATCCTCAAACCCTTACTCCCTGGCTTGAGGTCACAGTTCAGGGAGTAGGAGGTCGGGGTCGCCAAAACAAATTTCCTGACTAGCTAACTAAAAGCTGGTGCACTCACAAACTCCATGAATGATCCTCAGGTTCGAAGATGACATTGGATGACTCAGTCACTGCACAGGGGCTGCAGTCTGCTGGCAGGGATCCTCCTCAGGCAGGAATCAGGCTGCGTCAGTCCCAGGATTTCCCCTCACCACAAAGGGGTGCAGGGCTCAAGGTGTAGGTTATACAACTAAACTAACATCCAAACTGTAGCCTCCTAGCCCAGCCTCCAGTCACACACTCAGCAGGCAGCTTCCCTGGACTAGCAGCCAGAGCAGAGCTGACCAGGTGGTGATTGGTCTCCCCTAGGGAGCTGGAGGGTGAAGTCAGCCTGGCGGGGAAAATTTCCCAGCAAATGCTACAAATTGGGAATCATCAGTGGGGAAGGTTAGACCCAGCTGAGGGATCTGCTGTCAGGTCCCTAAAGGCCTGTTCTCAGGGGGAACCGTGCATGCAGGCCTGGGACTCCCCAGCTCCCCACACAGCCAGTCCTGCCCTTACCCTGGTTGGCTCCAGACTGACTCCAAAATGGCTTCTCCTCTTTCCTGAACTCCCTGGGAGGGGCATCTCACTCCCTATTGGTTGCCGGGCAGACTCTGAGTTTGCCTTGGCTCCCCCTCCCTGAGCTGCTAGCAGACACAGCTCCAGGAATCTAGGTAATCTCCTTGGGGGTTGCACAAGTGTAGGAAGGGCTAGCCTAGCCTAGATAGCTACAGAAGAGACTTGATTTTTCTTATACTTCTCATTTTTCTCCAGGTACAGTTACCTGCAGAGGTATATAACAGAGCCAGCATCTTGCAGAGGAGATGAATGGCACCCCTTGGTTTGGTACAGGAACTCTTTGCTGGCAAATGAAGATGAGGAGAATTCTGTTATCAGCAGTTTAAGAGAATGGTCACCCACAAGCAGATCTAAGACATCTTCTTTTAAAAGAAAACTGTCGAATGGTATGAAAGTTCCACCAGCTTGTTAAATCTGATTGGTTGTGTCCTCAGTAAAAATGGATTTCTTAACATATCGCATTAATATACTGCGGTGCATGGGCTGTTGTAGACTTGCCATTCTAAACCCTATATTTTTCCCTTCAGAGTTGTTTTTTTTCCCCGTCATTCACTAGAGAGAGGCTTGGTCCTGTGATCTGGCTCCAAGACATGGGAGCCAGAAACTCTCGAGTTCTGTTCTAGTCCCTGCTGTCATTCACGCGTTCTGTAGCCTTGAGCCAGTCACTTAACCTCCCTGCATCAGTTTCTCCATGTCTACATGGGGATATTATTACTTGACTCCACACAGTGGTATTGTGAGGATTAGATACATTTTATGAAGCCCTATGATAATGAAAAGTTATTTATAGAAGTGCTAAGGATAGATTCTTAGTGTTGCCATTTTTGGGATGTATTCTGTTAGGAGAAACAAAGGGAATCCTCTCCAGAGCATCCTTTAATTCCTCCTTTCTGGCTTACAGCCATTCTCAGGGCTGTGCTTTGCACACCTTCCTTCATCTGAGGAGTTGATGGGACTCACTGCAGAGCCCAGTATCTATGGGGACATCGGGTGTTGCAGCAGCATGTCAAAAAGGTGGTCTGCCTTTCCAGAGGGGCTATGTGCACAGTTTGTGCAGCACTGACAGTGCCCACTGGTGTGGAGAAGGAAGAGTCAGGGCCAAAATCTAAGATGGAGGTCTCATGCACGCTGTGCAAAATCAGACACTGATCTGGCCGTTATTTTTGTTTAGATTTTAGCTGGGTCATTCAACACAGTGGAATTTTAAAATGAATGCTTTGTCTCCATGACTTTAGCTTCCACGACTGCACCCATTGTAACGAATGCTGCTTTTTCCTCTCTCTTGGGCTGTTTGAAGTATTCTTCTCTCAATGTCTTGGAGAGTGAGGATGAGGAATAGTGCTATTGAAAGCCTTTAACAAGGTCCCTCACCAAAGGTCTTACGTAAATTAAGTTGTCATGGGATAAAAGGGAAGGTCCTTTCATGGATTGAGAACTGGTTAAAAGACCGGGAACAAAGGGTAGGAATAAATGGTCAATTCTCAGAATGGAGAGGGGTAACTAGTGGTGTTCCCCAAGGGTCAGTCCTAGGACCAATCCTATTCAATTTATTCATAAATGATCTGGAGAAAGGGGTAGAAAGTGAGGTGGCAAAGTTTGCGGACAACTATCTTGAGCAGTTTAGTATCAAGACCAAAACAGACTGTGAAGAACTTCAAAAAAATCTCACAAAACTAAGTGATTGGGCAACAAAATGGCAAATGAAATTTAATGTGGATAAATGTAAAGTAATGCACATTGGAAAAAATAACCCCAACTATACATACAATATGATGGGGGCTAATTTAGCTACAACGAGTCAGGAAAAAGATCTTGGAGTCATCGTGGATAGTTCTTTGAAGATGTCCATGCAGTGTGCAGAGGCGGTCATAAAAGCAAACAGGATGTTAGGAATCATTAAAAAGGGGATAGAGACTAAGACGGAGAATATATTATTGCCCTTACATAAATCCATGGTACGCCCACATCTTGAATACTGTGTACAGATGTGGGCTCCTCATCTCAAAAAAGATATACTAGTACTAGGAAAGGTTCAGAGAAGGACAACTAAAATGATTAGGGGTTTGGAATGGGTCCCATATGAGGTGAGATTAAAGAGGCTAGGACTCTTCAGCCTGGAAAAGAGGAGACTAAGGGGGGATATAAAATCATGAGTGATGGAGAAAGTAGATAAGGAAAAGTTACTTATTCCCATAATACAAGAACTAGGGGTCACCAAATGAAATTAATAGGCAGCAGGTTTAAAATAAATACAAGGAAGTTCTTCACACAGCGCACAGTCAACTTGTGGAACTCCTTACCTGAGGAGGTTGTGAAGGCTAAGACTATAACAGCGTTTAAAAGAGAACTGGATAAATTCATGGTGGCTAAGTCCATAAATGGCTATTAGCCAGGATGGGTAAAGAATGGTGTCCCTAGCCTCTGTTTGTCAGAGGGTGGAGATGGATGGCAGGAGAGAGATCACTTGATCATTACCTGTTAGGTTCACTCCCTCTGGGGCACCTGGCATTTGCCACTGTTGGTAGACAGGATACTGGTCTAGATGGACCTTTGGTCTGACCCAGTACGGCCATTCTTACGATTGTCTGTTACAGGGTCCCTGCCTGAAACCAGCCACACTGAGACAACAAACAAGACTCCAGACTTCCTTTGCACTCCAGAACTCACTGCTGCAGCAGGCAAAAGCAGAAAGAAGTTAAAGTCTCAAGATACAAGTCTCCAAGAATGCCTGCCATTCTTTTGTCCAGTTGGACTGAGCAGAAGACATAGGTGAGGGAAAAATGGTTTACAAACCCCTACGAGAGCTGCAAAACTGCGTGTAGTTGCTGCAGTGTCTTACAGTTCCCGCCTTGGGAAACTCCTTGTGTTCTCAGTGCTGCCACAGAGCAGTTGTCTGGGGCGATTCACTCCTCCCGATTCTATCTTCCAACTTCTGTGTTCACCTCTTGGACCTACAGAGAGTGAACAACCCTCCCCCCTACCCACCCAGACTTCCCTCATCCTATAGGCAGCTGGAGAAGGAAGAGGAGGCTTCCAGTCTGATTTCTATAGTTCCCGGTCCCATTGAAAGGACTGCAGAGGGAAGAATGGGGCTTTCCAGCTCCCTCACCTCAGATTTGAATCACTCTCCACCCCTTTGTGGGGAGCAAAGGGGGCTTCCCAGGTACCAGTTACTACCCAGCTCTGGGTTTGGGAATGAAGAAGGGTGTTTCTCTACACCACCCGCCACCAGCTCCTCTTTACTCCTAGGAGAGGAATTGGAGAAGGAGACACCATTTTGGCCTCAGCAGCTTGGCTGCTGTGTTACTGGTGAATTCCTTCCTGCAGGGTCTGAGGCCAGGTGTGGGAGAGCTCCACACAGAACATGACATAATGGAGGAAGTGCCCAACACAGTCAACAGAACAAGGCTTCTGGCTAGACTCTATGTGCCATCCAGTGCACCAAGGAAACAGACAAATAAAGCAACATCTTCTCTGTAATATCTCGGGTACAGAAATCTGAGATGTCACTTGCCAGGTTAAAAGGGAAAAAACAAACTCCAGCCAGAAATGCAATTTTCAGGGTGACAGTGCCCACTCTCTTTAAGTGGATTTACTGGACACACTCAGAGGTGGTTTGTTTTATTTATTTATTTTTTTTTTTACACTTTTTGGTTGTTTGATGCCAAGTTGCATGAATCAAAATTCATTTTTATCAGAATATAATGAAACTCTTCCCCCACTTTGGGCCAAAGACTGTATGCAAGAATCCTAAAAGCAACTTGTATCATGTGCATGCAGTCTTTAAAATCTGCCCTCCCTTTTAGCACCGCAAGCAAAACACCTCCTAAGTAGAACCTCCGTCAAAGGGAAGTGTGTTTCCAGGCCAGGAACTAAACTGCTCGGCTTTTCATTCCAGTGAAGATGTGATCAAGGCAGAAGACTTCTCAGCTGAGGGTGGAGCAGAAGACTTAGGCGAAGAAGTGGATGTTGTTGGCGCAGACCAGGTAATGGTCATTTAGTTTGGGCTTATCCAATTTGGCCAGTTGTACTCAGGGGCTGATGTGTGGATAGGGAGAAAAGTGATGGTACATAACCCAACAAGCCTGTCTGTCAAGCTCATGTCTTCGCTCTACTGTGTACCCTACTCCCCTTTACAGCTGCTAGAAGGGCAGTGGGGGGGGGGAGGGAAGACTTTGCATTTTCCCCCCAACCCTAGCTTGACATGGGTCCTTCCTTCTCTTGCTTGTCTATGGAGCCTCTCCTGGTAGCATCTAGGCCCTGTTACATACATTAACAGCTGTCAAAGATCTTGCAAGAGAAGGCACTCATTCCCTGCCTACATACTTGGAAGGCACTTGCTTATGAGCAGATGGTTCTTCCTGGTCTACAAAAGGGACACATTTTACCCTTTAGGGCAGCAGAGTAATGTCCAACCAAGCCCCCTAAATATAAACATTGCCTTTCAGAAAATCCCATTTAATCCTATTTCTTTATCAAGATGAATTGAGACTATCAAGTTTCCCATGCTGCAGCTGCTAACCTCACTAACCTCTTGAAGCAGGTCAGAAAACTACCTTCCCTGCCTTGCTATAAGGCAGTGGTCCCCAAACTTGTGAAGGTTGCATCCCCCCCCCTTACCCCTGTCTGTGCCCCCCTGCCCTCCAGGGCTGGGAGCGGGGCTGCAGGTCTGAGTGGGGGGGATGTGGACAGGGGCAAGGGGGCCGGGAGATGCTCCCTTCCCTCCCCCTGTGGGGGCTGGCCTGGGCCCGCCAGGCCCCCCTGAACGTTCCTCTGCACGCTCCTGGGGGAGGGTGCCCCACAGTTTGGCGACTTCTGCTTTAAGGGTTAGTGAGGTCAGCAGGTGTAGAAGATGTGCATTTCCTTTAGGCTGTCATCATTATAACCCTCTTCACCCTTCTGGGGCTCCTTTTAGATGCTGTATTGGACCCCATTTTTGGAGGTGGTTCAGGCAGAATTGATTTGTAAATGGCTTTTTTCCATTGTGGTTCTTTCCAGTCTTCACAGATATGTTCATTATGGGACTTTTTGACTTTCAGGTACGTGATGGGGTGTATCAACCCTGCACATGGCCAACAGGTGCTGACCAATCACTGGAGACCACACACCCTCACCCCTGTTACACAGGCTCCAGGTGGAAGGGACAGATAAAAGGAGGCAGGGCAGGTCAGTCGGGGCTGGCGGAAGAGAAGGAAGGACGTGTGCTGCTGGCTGCTGCAGAGGAACTGTTGACTTACCAGGCTGTTGGGACCGTGGGCTCAGACTATGCTGCTGACTAGCTGGCCATGGAGCCTGACCAGGATGCTGAGCCGCTGCCAGCTGAGGATATGCTCGAGATGGACTTTATGGTGGAAAGTGACCCAAGGAATGTGTTAGGAGCCGTGGTTTGAACCCTTAATATGGAGTTTACTGGCTTCACAGGGCCCCGGGTTGGAACCTGGTGGAGTAGGATGGGCCTGGGTTTCCCTAGCCCCGCACTGACCAGTAGGAGTGGCTACCAGGGACTCCTGATTTAGACTGATTGTTCACTCTGTCCTGCCCAGAGGGCCAGAGCCTCTGACTGTCCTTAACAGTTGAGTCCTGTTAAGAGGACCAAGAAGGAGAGCACTCGATGATAAAAGTCCATGGCCAGTATGGATACCAAAATGGGTGCTGGAAAACCAGCAGCAGTAGGCAACCTAACAGGCCCAGCTGCTGCAGCAGATGGCCCAGCACCAAGAACAGCAGTTCAAGGAGTTAGCAGCACAGCACCAAGTCCAACAGAAGTGCCTGGTTCAGCAGATGGTGGTGCTCTTACAACTATCTGGGCTGCCCAGCGCCACCGCGTCAGGCCGAGGGACAGAGAACACTTGTCAGGGTTACCGTGAGACTTGCCAACATTGGGCTCGGGGATGACCCAGAGGCCTTCTTGGTCATGTTTGAGTGAGTCACCACCATGGTTTGCTGGCCTCCTGAGCACTGGGCTATCCTAGTGGCCCCATACTTGACTGGGACCGCACAGACCGTCTACCAGAACCCTAAATCCTACTGATGCACTCGATTAAGCCAAAGTGAAGGCAGTCATCTTGGACCACACCAGAGTTAACCCCAAGACAGTCCATCAGCAATTTCGAAGGGAGAGATACCTTCCCCAGAGCTTGAACTCAGGCAGTGGCTCAGCGATTCGGGGACTACTGCTGGCTATGGTTGGACCCGGAGAAGCTGATGGGAACGTGAGTGTCAGAGGCTGTCATCTTGGAACAGTTTACGCAGATCCTTCCCCCTGTGGGGAAGGAGTTTATACATCGACCCCGTCTGACGACTCTTGCGGAGGCAGTATCTCTGATGGACGATTACTTAGCCGCAGAGGGTCCTGGACTACAGGCACCTAAATCTGGGAGTTGTAGGAGGGACCCGTACAAGAGACAGTACAAATCCAAAAAAGGATTAGATCTGGGCTGCGTATAGTAGCCCCAAACCCTGGAGCTGCCCGGAACCCGAGCATGAGACCCTGGGAGGGGGAAACCCCACCCGGCAGGCCTGGACCATCATGACACAACTCTGCAATGGAGACAACGAGGGACAGATGTTCTGAGTGTGCCTAGGATGGTCACTTCAGATGCGATTGCTCTTTTATGGATTGTAACGACGGCCAAAGCACAGGCCCGTGGACCCGAAGAGAGCCTGCCCGAACTTCTGATCATTGTGCTGGTCAACAGCACTCCAGTAACAGGTCTGGTCAACTCAGGGTACAGCTAGACATCATACAGGCCAACCTAGGGAAGTCACTGGACTGGACAGAGGCCCCTGTATATCTCCAGTGCATGGGGATGTACGGTCATACCTGCCACTAAGGTAAAGCCGGAGGTTGACTGTCACAAGGAAACATGCCTGGTCGGTCTGGCCATGACAGTAGCATAAACCATGATCCTGGGATGGGACTGGCAATGGTTTGGGAAGGTCATGCATGAGTGGGGAGACCAAATGTCAGCGGAAACAAATCAGAGACCACATTTGAGGGGGCTCCTAGGCCAAAAGGAGACTGGAGGGAGAGCCCCCTGACCAATTGGAAGGCCCTGAATCATACTCCGTTGAGACAATGGCTAATTGTTGAAGGAGATTTTATGAGGGAGTAGAGAGAAGACCCCACGTTGAGTCATGCATGGGAACAAGTGACCAACCCCGAGGAGGAGGGGGCACCAACCAACAGTTACCCCAGGGGCTCTGCTTCGAGGTCCACAATGACCATTTATACTGGATAATCTGAGATCGACAAACCCAATAGTTACTCCAACAGCTGCAGGTATCTGAGAGGTTCCGATGAGGTCTGCTGCAGCTAGCCCACTCATTGCCCTGGGCCAGACATCTGGGACGAGAGAAGACTTAACACAGAATGGCCCTTAGATTCTTTTGGCCTGGCATTCACAAGAAGGTGAGTGATTTTTATGCTTCGTGTCTGGAATGCCAATGTGCTGGCCCTAAATGAATCCCCAAGGGCACCCCACTCCGGCTCCCAGTGGTGGGAGTACCTTTTGAGAGGATCAGTATGGGCCTGCTGGGACCTCTGGAGAAAAGTGGGTCAGGGTTCCACCACATATTGGTAGTGGTAGACTTCGTGACTCTTGACCGCAGCAGCATGGCTTTGGGGTAAACTACCACACCATAGCAATGGAACTTCTGAAAATATTTGCCTTGGTCATGGTATTGAGGGAGATACTAACATACCAGGAAATCAACTTTTCACTGCAATAAATGGTGGATTTGTGCAAGCTGTTGAACATTCGTTCCCTGAAGATCTCTGTCTACCACCCACAAACTGATGGTTTAGTAGAAAGGTTTAACAGGACTTTGAAATCCGTTCTCCATAAGTTCATCGATGACGACCTGTGATACCGGGACAAACTGCTACCTGTGTTGTAGTTCGTGGAAGGTGCCCCAAGTATCTACAGGATTTTCTCCATTTGAACTGCTATATGGGAGGCAACTCAGAGGGATCCTGGACCACCTCTGAGAGCCCTCGGAGGAGTCGTCATCTCAGATCAGAGGGTCGGTCCTGTAGATATTATAGAAGGCTGAGGATTGGCTCACAAAAACTTGATAAAAGCCCATCAGACCGAGGAGCAATGATACAACTGAAGGACCCATCTCTGGCCCTCAGAACCTGGCAACTGAGTACTATTGTTGCTCTCCAAGTCCAAGCTGTGGGCCAAATGGCAGGGAACATTTGAGGTGACCCAAAGAGTTGGGCCGGTAGACTATGAAGTTCTCTTACCCAGGTGATGACAAAGCACTCGAGTCTACCATGTCAACCTCTTAAGAGCCTGAAAGGCCCAAGAGGGCTTATTGATCGTCCCCTACCCCTCCAAACCAGAATTGGGGCCAATACTGTTGACCCCTCTCCCCCCCGAGTCAACAACAATATCCAGCAGATGGGAGTTTAGTGGAGAGCAACAGCAGCAGCTGCAACACTTAGTCCAGTCCTCCCCAGCTGTTCTATTGTCTCACCCTGGATGGACGTATCTGACCCACCACCACATAGTTCTAACATCAAGCTTGCATTCTATAGAATGTTTTCTTACTAACGTGACTTATTTGAACATTTTTGTTTACATGGAGTTGAGGAGCAGCAGATGGGAGAAATGAAAGATTAAGACTATGTTGCCATTTTCTATGCAAGCTGGACATCTGGTTAGCTGAAAAAACTTGTTTTTTCATCTTTGAATGATGGTCCCTGCATGTATTCCAAATGTGGGTGTGCGCATGTGCACCAGGTGTCTGAGCTGGAAGGTTTTCTTAGCAGTGTTCATAGAACCGCCCATGTGTCGTGCATCCCCTTGTGCTGGCAGCTGAGGGTATGATAGGTTGTGCAGGTCGATGGGTCTCCAGCTCTCACTTATCACAGCATGGCCCGAGTTGGAACCTCACAGGAGTATTGGAACCTGTATAGAAGTGGAAGGGTTCCTGGTGCCAGAACTGTGGCCCTGCCCCCACTCTCCCCCCCAGAGCCCTGCTGCCCTGTGCCTCCTCTTCTCCCTGAGGCCCTGTCCCCTGGCCAGGCTTGAAGCCAGAGCCAGCTGTGGTGGTGGGACCCTATCCCACCTTCCTGCCACAGAGCTGGTTTGAGCCTATCCTCCCCCGAACAGGGCTGGCCTGAGCCTCACTATCCCTTTTTGGCAAAGCTGGGCATTTGTCTCATTTGCTTTTGCCAATTAATGATCACTGGGTCACTAGATCAAGACTCATCTTCTGAGTTGGAGAGTGGATCATACTCCTGTCATCCAAGGAGTTGCTCCCACCACTCTCCCAGAGACTCCGACTCGATCTAGGCACAGGGGTGCCATTGAGTGCTTGGCCTAAAGGTCATTGGGGACCTATGCCAATGGAGTGGCCCTGTGGGAACACATAGGGTTTCCCCCCAATTTTGGGGTCTTAAAGACACTCCAGTGCAGTGGCCTCCAAAAGAAGAGGACCACTACCCCATTGGCCAGCACCTGATCCAAACTCCAGTACTAAACCCGGTGCCAAATTTCAAGAACCAATCCTGCCAACTGAGAAAGGGTATTCACCCTTATCATGGTCCAAAGGATAGAGTTCATTGGTGTGGTACTTGATTCTGTAAAACTGGTTCTGCTCAATTACATCCCTGATAAGGTCCCTGCAAGCGCATCTGATCATAACTATACAAGAGTCTGAGTCTCCTGGTCACATGGCATCATGCACATATGTAGTGCAACATGCAAGGCTATGTCTCAGACCTCTCCAAACCTAGGTAGCCATGGTATACTCCCCCACACCTGGATTCAGTGCTCATGGTTCCGGCCCAGGTCTTCAGCTCACTGACATGGTGTCTGGACAGGCACATGGTATGTGCGGGGATACGCTTCTCAAGACCGCAGTTATCCTTGTCCTTAGTATCTGGCCTATCAGCCCTCAGCTGGGGTCCCGGATACAAAGGACAAGGACAGCTAAGGCACATGCAATTAGGGAAGAGCAGTGTTTTCACTTATTGAATGTTAAACAAGCCCTAGTATCTACATAGAAAGCCCTAGACTATTCCATAAATCCACCCAACTGTTCATAGCTGACAGGATGAAGGGTCTCCCTATGTCTGCTCAGAGAATTTTGTCCTGGATTACATCAGGCATTTGCACATGTTATGATCAGGTTGGTGTTCCGCCACCAGTTAACCTGACTGCTCATTCCATGAGGTCGCAAGCACCATCAGTGGCATTCCTAGCACAGATCCCTATTCAGGACATTTGCAAAGCAGCAACTTGGTCTTCAGTACACACATTCTCTTCTCACTATGCCATCACTCAACAGTCAGGGACGATGCCAAATTTGGTCGAGCTGTTTTGCAGTCAGCATGTTCATGAGTTCCAATCCCACCACCTATGCAACTTCTTGGGAGTCACCTACAGTGGAATGCGCATGTGCAATCACTCGAAGAAGAAGAAACAGTTACTAACCTTCCGTAACTGTTTTCTTTGAGATGGGTTGCACATCTCCATTCCATGGCCTGCCCTCTTACTCCTCTACATCAGAGTTGGACAGAAAGAAGGAAATAAGGATTGTGGGGTCAGCAGGATGCTTTACACTGGTGCTATGAGTGCATGGCACAAGAGGGTGTTTGAGCTGCCCCAATGGGTGCTGCTAAGGGAAAAATGTCCAGCGACGGTGCTTGGGGCATGTATACATCTACAGTGGAATAGATTCGTGCAACATCTTGAAGGAGAACAGTTTCAGGTTAATGTCCATTTTTTTAACCTGTCGAGACTCAAACCTCTTCCCATGGTGTTCCATGTTTTTGGGGGCCATCTTGCCCTATTTGCCCACAATTTGGGCAAGATCACCATGGACTGTTGGGTACTGGAGATCATCCACCACGAATACGCCTTAGAATTTCTCTCTTGCCCACATCAGCCCTTCCTCTCACCTGCCCCAGTGGCTCCTTCCCAGCAATGCATTCTCCAGCAAGAAGCAGACTTCCTTCTCGTGAAGGGAGCCATAGAGCAAATACCACCTCCCTACCTGGGAAGAGGCTTCTGTTCTCCATACTTCCTCATCCCAAAGGGCAGAAACACTGCCTTATTCTTGACTTTTGACTACTGAACATCTTTATCAGGAAATCCAAATACGCATGGTGATGCTGACATCGTTTATCCCCTCTTTCCCTCAGGGGACCTGGTTCGTGGCTCTCGACATGAAGGATGCCTACGTCCATATTGACATTCATCCAGTCCACTGGAAATTTCTCTGTTTCCATGTAGGACACCACCATTACCAACTTTGGATCATCCCTTTCTGCATAGCGGCAGCTCGCTGGGTCTTCGCAAAGGTCCTCACTGTTGTCGTGGCACAGATACACTGCCTCTGTTACTGGTGTACCCCTACCGGGATGACTGGCTCCTTGTTGTGCTATCATGACAAGAACTTATCACTGCCGTCTTAGCCCTTCACGCAGTCCTGATGTTTTTAGGTATTTACATCAACAAGGAGAAGTTGGTGCTCATATCTACATAGACGATCAACTTTATTCGGGCACAGCTTGACTCCATCACAGCACGAGCCTGCCTTCTGGCAGAACACTTTGCAATGCTGAGGGCCATAATTACAGACCTACGCCACAATGCATGCATCATGGTTCGCTGTTCTCTCCCTCCTTGGAGGTACAGCAGCCTGTACCTCCATGACACCGTGTGCACATCTGCACTTGCGTTGCTTCCAGATGTGGCTCCTCTCCATCTACAGTCCCAGCAGGGACTGCTTGGAGGCCAGACTCATTTGTGCCGCAGTGCTGGCTTCCCTCGCCTGGTAGACCAGCCCCTCCAAAGTCATGGTCGGTACCCCCTTCACCCTTCTACCCCACATGCCATCACCACCAAAGATGCCTCCTTTGCGAGTTAGGGGCACACCTGGACCATCACGCAGCCCAGGGTGTCTGGATGCCTCAAGAGGTCAGGATTCATGTAAACATGCTAGAACTGAGGGCAGTCCTTTTGATTTGCCAGGCATTTCTTCCTCTCCTCCGCTTATGCCACGTTCAATTCCTCTCTGACAACATTGCAGCAGTTGTGTACATCAAAAAGCAGGGTGGCATCAAGTCTCTCTCCCTCTGCTCCGAGTCCATCCACCTGTGGAACTGGTGCATCAAACACCACATAACACTTCAAGCCACCTATCTCTCGGGCACTCAAAATTACCTGGCCAACACGCTCAGCAGGACTCTCTACCTTAATGATGATTGGGAGCTACATGATGGCATATTCCAATATCTCTTCCACCAATGGGGCATCCTGTGCTGGGATCTCTTTGCCACTCACAAGAACTGCAAGCTGCCCCTTTATTATTCCAGGGAAGCCTTAGGGAAAGACTTGCAGGGTGATACACTTCTCCTCCCCTGGTCAGATGACCTCAGCTACGCTTTTCCCCCCATTCCTCTCCTTCTGCAAGTACTACACAAGGTCCACCAGGACTGAGCTTCCATAATATCCATATCCCTGTTCTGGCCCCATCAATTTTTGTTTAGAGACCGCTCCACCCGCAGACCACTCTGCCTTTGTCTGCTGCCAGATCTACTCTCACAAATCGGAGGACAATCCACCATCCCAATCTGGGCCCTTTTCACTTCACAATCTGGTATTTGGATGGGGGTGCTCCACCCTGGTTTGGCAAATCCTTACTCAGAGCAGGAGAGTATTCACCAGAGCATGCTACCAAGCTAAATGGAAACACTTCACCTCATGGGCAACCTACATCACCACTGAGTGCAATATCCATACCTCTTATCATTGACTACCTTCTCAATCTCAAAACATGAGGCCTTGCCCTCGGCACTATACAGGTCCACCTCCCAGTAGATGGCACCTCTGTGTTTACACACTCTACCACTGTCCGTTGCATGAAGGGTCTCCTCAATACTTTCCAGCCAGTATTCAAGCCCACTCCCCCGTGGGACCTTAATCCTGTTCTCTCTGCCCTCACAAAGCCTCCCTTTGAACTGCTGGCAACGTGCTCCATCTCTCCATGAAGGTGATGTTCTTGGTTGCCATCATCTCAGCTCGACAGGTGGCCATGATGACTGACCCCCTCCCCCCCTTACACAGTGTTCCACAAGGATAAAGTTTCCTTATGCCTACACCCTAAATTCCTCCAAAGGTAGTGTTGGAGTTCCACCTCAATCAGTCCATCCACCTACCTGTTTTCTGTCCCAAACCACACATCTCCCATGCAGACCGAGTCCTGCATTCCCTCAATGTCTGCCGCACACTAGCATTCTGTCTATGCAGGACTCACTCCTTCCGCACATTGCTGAAACTGTTTCTGGCTACTGCTGATCACTCCAAGGGCCAACCCTTCTCTTCCCAACGAATCTCCAAAGGGGTCCCCAGGTGCATCCGCAAATACTACACACAATCCAATGTGCAGCCACCAGACAGAGTCACTCTCTACAAGCAGCCACATCGGCCTGCCTCGTGGATGTCTCCTGGCAAGCTATCTGTTGCGCAGCAACATGGCACTCCAGCCACACATTCACATCCCACTATGCCATCACCCAAGCAGTGGCTGCGGAAGTACACCATGCCGTACTGCAGATGGCACTTCCTACCTCATTCTCGCACCCTGATCACTGCTTGCTGTTCACCCACTTTTGGAACACATGTAGGGCCCATCACTCAAAGAAGAAGTGATTACTTACCTGTAACTCAGGGTTCTTTGAGATGTGGTCCCTATTTGTATTCCAATACCCGCTCTCCATCACTTCTACTGCAGACTGGACTACTCAGTGGTAAGAGGGACACAGAGGTGTCGACCCACACGACCTATTATACCCTGGGCTCTGAGCACGATGGGATGCACAGTGCATGTGTGGTTCAACGAACACTAAGAAAACCTTCTGGCTCAGGTGTGAAGCACATATGCGCATCCCCCATGTTTGGAATACAAATAGGGACCACACATCTCAAAAGTACCTCCTCTTCCTGGTACTGGCCTCCAAGTCAACTGGTCCAAGATCTTTGGATACTTAATAGCTAAATAGCAAATGACATCCAAGCCAAATCTCCAGCTTTAGCCATGCAACTGGAAGCAGTTGTTACTATGGTAAATCGCTCTAGTGTTACTTCTGACATGGCTACTGTGAGGCTTCTGGTAACATGGGAGTTAGGAACTCTGACTGAACTTCACTGATTTCCTCTTTTCTACTTATTAACTTGGGAATTGTTATAAGACATCAGGCTTGTTTAAATATAGTCACTAAATGCAGAGCTTGTAAGACAATTTTCATCAAAATTTTGGGTGGGGCAACATTCTGCTGGGCATTAACTCAGAGTTTTGAGGCACCCAAGTCAATTCCAAAATCCTTTATCCACAAGTGGCAGAATGCGCAATTACTACAGAGGGAACACAACATGCCTACTCCTAGGGATTGTATCCTGCCTTCCTGTTCCAGAAGAACAAGGTAACTAGTCATGGGGGTTGGACAGGCATGTGAGAGATGGGGAGAGAGAGGGAAGATGCCAGGAGAACATTTATGTGCAATGGAATTTGCTGTTTCTCAGATTTGTACTAGAAAAACAGGTGAATACAGTGTAAATATAGACTATAGACTTTTAAAGAGTAAGTTTTTTTCCACTGAGTATTTAAAATTGTTTTGGTCATTGATGCTATCAGATTTTTTATCTGTTCATTGGAAAGGTGAACTTATCCCTAAAAGGCAGTTTGGGAGATCCAGTTGCTCTTGAACCTTCATAATCTTTCCAGTGCTCTCTAAATTGCACTGTGTTTTTCTGACCAGCTTTGTTAATTTCAGATTTGTTTTTTTCTTGTTTGATTGTTAACAGTAAAAATAAACAGTGTCAAAACCAAACTGGTCCCTGTTTCTTTTTTTAAGTTACAATACTCTTTAAATGAAGCATGTTTGCAGTGGAGAATTAAGTGAACCAGTGCCCAAAGCCTCCGCTCTCCTAGTCAACTGCCAAAACCCACTGGCTTGCATCTCCTATTTCTCCTTCCCCCAGAATACTTCTGTAATCAATGCAAGCACCTTAAAATGGAAAATTTAAGGTCAGTAAGATAGAAATTTAACCCTCTGCCCATTGCTGAATGCACCTGCCACTGGCTTTCCAGGGTGCTGCCATGTTCAGCAAGAGCAGGTTAGAACACAGAAGGGCATAGCCCTTCGTATAGCCCAATAGCTTAGTTCAAGTATAGGGTGAGTTATACATTTAACTTCTGTCACATTCTCTTCTTCCACACTCTCTTGGGCAACAGGACTTTATTCTTCTTGGATACACATGTAGCTGTAGAAGCCTTCAGGGTCCAAATCCCCATTGTTAGAGGAGGTGTGGGCCACGGATGGCATTTGTTATGATAAGGCTACTCCAGCCAAACCTCTGAAGTAGTGAAACAGCTGCTCAGGCTGTGTAAGTTTAGGAGATAGCAGTTGCTATTCCAAGGTATGTATGAGGAGAAATACAGCTATGGAGATGAGCCGGTTGGTGGTTTTGCCTGTCCCCTTTGGGGCACTGTTTCTAGAGCATATATTTAAGTTTACATAGCACGACAGGGTGCAGAACAGTCCATTAGCCATTTCTGCAACAAATCTGGAAAATGAGACATTAGCAACCTCAGCATACTACTTTACCCTACAAGTGACACATGTAACCAAAAAGAAATTTTTTTTTCAGGCCACCTGTTAACAAGTTGAGTTTTTGTAATTGATGCTTTAGCAAAGGCAAGACTACACTATACACCTAATTACATCTGGCAGGCATTTTGGTATAGTCACCTCACTGATTGCATAGTCCATGCTGGACTTGCTTTCACAAACATGAAAATATCAGCCCAAAACAGATTTACCTTCCTAAGGAAAACACACAGGTGAGTACTATGAGGCAAGTATTTACATAACATCCTTTTGTGCTGGGGCAGTCTTCCATTCTGAGCTGGTGGATCAGGTTCAGTTCAGTAAGAAACATGACCTCACCACAAGAATCTAGCTGATGAACTAGATAATTCACTATAGCTAGAAATAGCATCCTTGCTAGGCCCACCCTGCACAAGACATGTTCAGACACATTAATTGGCAAACTAAAAAGCATCCTTACGGAAAAGATTTGCATTGTGTGGACTCAGTATCTTATCCCTACTGTTCATTGTAGCCCTGCAAAGTTTCCATAGCTATAGGACAGTATGCTGACTTTTATTCTGGTTCATATATTATTAGAAATAAGTTCCAACAGTAAGACCAAATTCTACCTTCAGTTACATCTGTATAGACTCATTGAAGAGAATGGGAACTGAGTGTACAAATATAATTAAAAGTAGGATTTGGCCTATAGGAGGAGAGGTTACTTACCCATCCAGTAGTTGGAGTTCAAAATACGTTGTCCGTAGGGATGTTCACTGTGGCTGTGCCTTCTTGGAGATTTTTAGTTAGTAGCATCCACATGTCCATGCCAGACAGTATATTGGAAGGGGGGACCCACTATCACTCCATTTCCTTCTCAACCACGCAGTCCAGACAGAGGAGGACTCAGAAGCAGAGGGGAAAGGAAGGCAGGTAATGGAGCACCCCAATTATGGAGGTGAATGTTGAGACATTCAGCAGAATTTGGAGAACATCTGCATGAGAGGCTGTATCTGCTCCTGAAGCATGAAGGATAGCATAATGCTAGGAAAAGATATGCAGATGATGAGGTGATAGCTTTGCAAATGTCTGCAATTGTTATGTTCTTAAGTAGGGCTAGAAAGGTGGATTATACCCTCTTGGGATGGGCTATCAGAAGCTTTGTAACACGTTAAGATGCATCCTGATTGATTTCCACATAGATTTTCTAAGCTCCCTTCATTCTTCCTGCAAAGGAGACAGACTCTAGGGGAGGATCTAAAGGGTTTAGTCCTATCAAGGATAGAAGGCACATCCACAGTATGGAGACTGGCTTATTTCCTTCACATATGGTTTTGGGGTAAAGACCTGGTAATCCAATGTTTTCATTGATGTGGAAGTTAGATGAGACTTTAGGTAGGAGTGATAGGCTGTCTGCCCCACACTGGCAGAGAAGGAGTTAATAGAGCGCTGTAGATGCTGTGTGGGAAGCAGCCAGTAGGAAAGGGGTTGTGAGGAAGAGCCAATCGGGGCCCAGCAGGCCTACATAAAAAACCATAGGGCAGAGCAGGGCCTGTTCCTGCTGGGAGTCCAGGGAGTAAGGACTGCGACAAAAGAACGTAAGAATGGCCATACTGGGTCAGACCAAAGGTCCATCTAGCCCAGGTGGCCAATGCCAGATGCCCCAGAGGGAATGAACAGAACAGGTAATCATCAAGTGATCCATCCTGTCACTCGTCCCCAGCTTCAGGGGTCCCTAGCCTCAGTTTGCCAGGAGGGCTGAGAGAACAGTAAGCACTTTGGAAAGTGCAGTGGCTGGTTCTTGCAACTGAGCAGCTGAGTGCCCTGAGATAAGGGCAAAGAAGGTCCTGGGGCCATGGGGAACTGGCCCAGGGAAATAGAGCAGCATTGACCAAGGTTACAGAGGAGCAGCAGGAGGCAGCGATTTAGAGGGTCCCTGTGTTGGGGCAGGGAGGAGTGGGCAGTCCTAGGTCCCCCCCACTTGCCACTGGGGAAGTGGTTAGACTGTTGGACAGATTCCCCCGGAAGGGGGAATACAGATGTCGACCTACCTGGATGGCTGAGTCAAGAAGCAGATGCTGCAGTTTTGGGAGCTGAAAGAAATGCCATAGGTGAGAGCAGAGACTAAGTGATGGTGTGCAGACCGTGGATGTGGGCATTGGCCTCGAGCTAATCCCCAGCATGACCACGAGGAGGCACCAGTCTGTCAATGAGGACTATACCCTGTGACAGTAGGAAGGAAGGATGGAGATGTAGAATCACTTTGTCATGGTAGAATAATGTGTATGGTGGATCAGCCATAACTGCTCCCAATTCCCATGTTCCTGGCTGAAGTGATGGCTACAAGAAATGGGGTTTTGAATGCTAAGTGTCACAGAGAACAATAACCCATGGGTTCAAGGAGAGATTTCCTCAAGGCATTGAGAACTAAGTTAAGCTCACATGGTCGAGTGGGCTCCCTTTCATGAGGAAAAAGGTTGGATAAGCCCTTGGTTAATCTTACAGTGGTGTGATGCAGAAATACTGAAAAAACTTCAACTGGTAGATGAAAGGCTGTAATGGCAGCAAGGTGGATTTTATGTTTAATGACAAATGCAGGTTTTAAGTTCAACAGCTGGTCAAGAAAATAAGAAAGGTGAGACTCAGAAGGAGATTGATTTCTGGAAATGAGTCCTCTTTTGCAGGTAAGTTTTTCTTGTGGTAACAATAGAACAATTCCTGTTCTACACCCAAGAGCCATGGCTTTGAAGGATGGGGAGGAAAGATAGGTGGGCTAAGGTGCCTGATTCTTGGGTCAGCAGGTCTACCACCAAAGGAAGGCAAAGGCATGGATTCAGAGACAGGCAAATCGTAGACTTTAAGGTCAGAAGGGACCATCATGATATAGTCTGATGATCTGCACATTGCAGAAATGATATCTGGAAACCATACCTGTCTTAGCCAGGTTGATGCTATGAGGATAATTACTGCTTTCTCCTGTTCCAGTTTGTTCAGGACCCAGCATAGCAACAGTGTTAGAAGATAAATATTAGTAGAGCTCGAGACCAGGTCTGGGGAAGGTATCTCTTAAAAAAAAAAGTTATGCCTGAGACTTTCCCTCAAAGAAAACATCAGCATTTCATGTTGAGTAGCACCGTAAAGAGGTGTATCTTTTGGGGAGCTCCAGGTGAAAGAGCTCCTGAAAGGTAGGATTGCTTAGCTCCCACTCATGATCCTCACTGAAAAATCTGCTCAGGTGTTCTGGAGACCTGGTATGTACATTGCTGAGATGCTGATTTGGTGGGTTATGCTGTAATTCCCAAGTTTTATTACCTCTGCACATAAAGATTGGGATCTTGCTTCTCCTTACTGTCCATCATGCCCCTTATTGAGTGGTCCTTGATCTTGGGTAGGAAATGAACACGTGTACCAAACTGCCCTGACCTCAAGGAGTTTGCTGTGAAGTGACAGCTACTGGCAAGTCCACTTGCCTTGTGCTCTTAAGTCATAAGCACATAAGAATGGCCATATTGAGTGCAACCAATGGTCCATCTAGCCCAGTATCCTGTCTTCCAACAGTGGCTAATACCAGATGCTTCAAAGAGAATGAACAGAATATGGCAATCAAGTGATCCATTCCTTGTCATCTAGTCCCAGCATCTGGCAGTCAAAGCCTAGGACACCCAGAGCATGGGATCATATCCCTGACAATCTTGGGTAATAACCATTGATGGACCTGTCCTCAATGAATTTACATAATTCTTTTTTGAACCCAGTGTGGCAGAGCTCTGACCTTGCTCCTGTGGGTCCTGCGCTTCTAGGCGGTTTATGCTTAGCCTCAGTAGCTCACTGTGACCCTCCATGTAGCCCTTCTCTCTCTAGGGCCAGGGTTACAGTCCACTGAGCCCTTTTCATCATAGGCCTGCAAGGAGGTTGGTGAGAGAACTCCCACAGTTTCTGTTCAGCCTTCTGTCCTGACAGGGACCTGACTTCCCCTCCCAGGAGATGTTCCTGTAGTGGTGGGTTGGGGGGGAACTCGGGCCCGCCCTCTACTCCGGGTTCCAGCCCAGGGACCCTAATGGTAACAGTTATTGGCAGCCAACCTTTCACTGCCAGAGTTGCTACATTTCCCTGGGCCACTTCCCCACAGCTCTCCTGCTTCTCCCTTCTTCACCCTTACCTTAGGGCTCCTTTAACAATGTTTTAGGGTGTCTTCAGTAACCAGCCCTTCAGCCGCACTTCCTCTCCTCTGGTTCCCTGACTCCCCTGCCTGACTGGAGTGAGCCCTTTTTATAGTATCAGCAGGGCCTTAATTAGAGTCAGGTGGTCACATTAGCCTGGAGCAGCCCCTGCTCTGGTCAGTCATGGAACAGAAAACTGTTAATCCAGTGGCCAGTATATCTGCCTTCTGCTATTCTGCTGTACCCAGCTGGCCTGGGTCTATCACACCAGTTATACTTTTGTCCTTCAACAAGTTCCACAGTTTGGGTGTTGTGTGAAGAAGTACCTTTTGTTTGTTTTAAACCTTCTGCCTATTAATTTCATTGGGTGACCTCTGGGGCTTGAGTTACGTGAAAGAGTAAATAACACTTTATTTACTTTCTCCATCCATTCATGATTTTATAGATCTCTATCATATCCTACCTTGGTTGTCTCTTTCAAGATGAATAGTCCCAGTCTCTTTAATCTCTCCTCACGTGGAAGCTGTGCCATATCAATTTTTTGCCCTTTCCTGTACCTTTTCCATTTGTAATATTTTTTTATCTCAGGGGATCAGAACTGCACATGGTATTAAAGGTGTGGGCATACCATGGATCTATATAATGTCATGATATTTTCCTCTTATTTTCTATCCCTTTCCTAGCATTCTGTTTGCTTTTTTGACTGCCACTGGAGAGTGAGCAGATGTTTCCAGAGAACTATCCACAATGACTGCAAGATCTTTCTTGAGTGGTAACTCTAATTTATACCCCATCATTGTGTATGTATAGTTGGGATTATGTTTTCCAGTGAGCATTACTTTGCATTGACCAACATTGAATTTCATCTGTTTTTTTATTCTTTTTTCTCAATCACCACGTATTGTGATTCCTTTGCAACTCTTCACAGTTCGGTTTGGACTTACAAAATCACTCAAGATAGTTATCTGCCACTTTGCTATCTCACTGTTTACCCCTTTTTCCAGATCATTCATGAATAATTTTTAATAGCATTGGTCCAAATACGGATCCCAGGACTCTGCTATTTGCTCTCTTGCCTTAATAAGATATGCACAGTATCTACTAATGAATGGTGAGGTTCCTGTGTCTTCTCTAGGAGGATCTGTAAAGTCTTAACCACTCTTCCTTAGTTCTTGAAAGACTAAAATCAACTGCATAGTAGGAGAGAATTCATTAGAAAGGGGTGCCTCTTCCTCTGCCTTTAGCTCCTGTTCTACAGAAGCATCTTCCTGGAGAAAAGGGTCCTGGGGTACTCACTGTTCCACTTGATGAGTCCTCTATAGAATTAGTCACCAGGCCACCTCTTCCTGTAGCCCCCATTGGCCTGGAACGGCAAACCACAGCCAGTGGGAGCTGCGATTGGCCAAACCTGCGGACACTGCAGGTAAACAAATCGTCCTGGCCGGCCAACAGCTTTCCTGATGGGCTGCATGCCAAAGGTTGCCGATCCCTGATGTAGTGTCTGACAGCTAAGCTGCAAGTGGTTAAGAAGGAACTGGAGCAGCAGTATATCTGCCTTACCCTATATACACACTGTCTGAGGCTGTATAGCGTGCAGGCATGGATCAATGAACACTGCTGATGAAAAAAATCTCCAATCAAGAGTGCACGTCCCTATGGGTTCTCCACATTAGGTGTGCACACAGCCAAAAACTCAAAGAACCTCGATTACTGGCAGTGAAAGACTACCAGAATGACGGATTCTCTATGTAAAACTTGCCATTTACAAAAATAAAAAAGCCACTGCTGTGAGGTCTAACACAGGAACCTCATACTACTATACTTTGCCACTTCTCAGACTAGAGCTGCACTTTAAGTGTAGGAATAGCAGCTCATGAGGAGAACTAGGCCATTAGAAGCATGCCTATGTTTACAAATGCTTTTACAAGTTGGCTTCTATATAAAGGGAGCCAGGTTGAGGGTTAGGGTTTCAAAGTTGTATCTGAGCATGCACTGTGAAGTCAGCTTACTCACCGCAATGCAAATCATCCTCCGTGGTATTCAGGGAGCCATGACGAAGCTTGAAATGAAGTCTGCTGAGAAATTTGGCTTCAGGGTCTGACTTAGTTGGTGACTACAAGGTGTTACAAGACTGCAGAAGTTAGATTTATGTGAACTTCCACTAGACAAAATGCAAAAGCTTGTAGACTGGGTTCTATTTATAATCCTGATTAAGTGATTAGAATGCTGCTTGCCTTTTCTCTTATTACACGCTGGTACTGGAAATCAACACTGGTGCTCATGTTACAAAAAGGGTATTCTTTCATTATGTGACATTGAGATATAACTTGGGCTACCAAGTATCTTAGATCATCACACAATATCCTGCTTGTTTTGTACAGCAAACTTCCTGCAGTTTAGAAACATATTGCCTTCCTCAAGTAGTGGAAAACTCCTACGGATTTTTTCAGATTTTAGTTCTGAATAAGTATGCCAAACTGATCCAAGCTTACCATTTAAAGAAGCGTGTACAAACATGGATAACCTGTAGTATTTTTAAAAAGGCATCTTGAAATTAAAATAGTAAGACATTTGCTGTCTGTAACAGGTGAGTACAAGTAGATTACATGTATGAAAATCTTTATTTGAAAATACAAACATGATCCTTTAAACATTTTAAACAGATTTACACTGCAAACAAAAATAATTTACATCTTTTTGTACATTTTACATGAAAATCTGTTTAGCAGTAAAGTATTGCTGAAAACGTTCCATACCTAAATTCTCACTTACATTTGTACATTTCAAGGCACCACAACCTTATGATTTAATTGAGTAACAAATGTCAACTTGTCTAGTAAGCAATCTCTTGCCATAGGTAGGCAGGTGAGGAGACAATTTCAAGCTGCTGTGACACTATTTGTTTGAATATTTATGGAATGTGTCAATAGCTAACCATTGAAAAGGAGGAACAAACAAAAACATTGAATGCCCACAGATTAGTGCACATCACAGATCAAGTAACATTTATACAAGGATTAAAAAAATTGGTTCCTTCTACATGGAGTAAAATACCCATTTCGGCGTCAAGTATGAACACTAAAACAGACTTTAGTATTTGAGAATGGACATCAATGAAAGGACTTGAAGTTTAAAAGGGCAAAGAAAGTTGGGGGCAAATAAAATGAGGGGGTGGAAAGGAAAGAGGAGAAGCTTGTTTCAGGCATTAAGTAGTTTACGTTGTGCACTAATATATTTGGCTTGTCCAATGAAACTACTCAAAAATACTGAGCCAAATCATTCACTCACAGCTACTCTCATTCTCTACCAATGATACGGTTACTAGATTTTTGCCATGAGAGCACATGCATTCTCCTTATTTCCCATCCTAGCACAGGGACTTCGGTTCACAGATACAGGATGAAGGTGGTCAGTGCACTATGTATCAACTATAGAGAGAATTATATAGTCATCTCTTAAAACCAACAGAATACTTTAGAGAACTTAAATACGGTTACTCTTCCATTAAGGAATTATGCAACATCTATAAATAAATATTTTAATCTATTTTACAAACTATAAACTACTGAATAAATACAAAAAAGTTGTCATTCCATACAAATGCACTTCATTTTCTTTAAATGATAACCTAATGATTATTTTGTGGCACAAAGAACTAAGTTTACTTTCTCTCAAGACAAATCCACTGAATTTTTATACATGTGTAGCAGACCTGCTGCAGACTGTCCTTTTCCTTCTGCAAGTGTTGATCAGAATTACTCAAAGTCCTCTTCATAATCATAGTCATCCAAGTCTACATCAGCCAGATGGGATGGCATTTCAAAGAAAGGTCTTTTCTCCATCTGAAATTTTAGGACATTGGCCTTCTGATGGTCTACAGGATTCAGCTCTGCCTCATAACTAGGAAACAGACAAGGAATAAAAAGACAAATTAAAGAAGGGCCCAGAATCACAGGGAAGTGCGTAGACATCAGTGTACTAATGATGCACCTGCCTTAAGAGATTTACTTCTGACAAAATTTAAGCAGCACGTAAGTATAGGTAAACTTAATTTGAATATAGCAACTCTCAAGGAAGTTACCATACCAGTTGTATTGGCTAATTTACTCTCTAGCTCAAATGTTATGTGATTTTATACCCCTTTTCATAAAAATTACACCAGCCATAGTAGGAATTGAATCAATTAAAAGGACTCAAACTCTTAGTGTGCAAGTGGAGTACTTGTAGGTAAGCTAGAGACTGCCAAATGCACCACATACATGTACTTGACAAGAAACAAATTCCCTTCTTTAGAAAGGTAGAAATTAGATTTGGAAACGTATCAAAATATGAAGGATAGTGAGGCTACAATGTTATTAAAAGTGGGCCTAATGAAGAGGAAGCCACAGTAACCCAGTGGTAGAAAGCGAGTGGTAAATCAAACAAAGCAGATGCTAGAAAACAAAAGCCAACTTTTTTCATTAATAACAAATGGCTACTTGATAAATGCTAAAATGTATCCAGATCAAGAGAATGATTTCCATGATTTTGGCAGTATCCAGCAAGATCAATTTCCGCATTGTTGCTTTAACTGGGCATCCCACTCCAAAATTTAGAGAATTTTAAGGAATTTTCTGAATGACCCCCAGTTTCTAGCACCCAGGAAGCAGTGCATCTCATGACCAGTTTAAAAATACCTCACATTTATTATGCCTCAGTCATTTTCTGAGCCAGGGTATCTTAGGTTCACATTTGTCATCCAAACTACCACTGAGTGCCATCATTCTGTACAGATGCTGTCTTTCTACAGAAAGTAGCACTTACTGAGAACAGTTTCTCTGTCTATTGCCTCCTCAACAAGGAACAGCAAGGACAAGCTGGTATACAGAGACACTAAAGAGATTCAATCCCCACTGAAGTTAGTGGAAATCTTTCCACTGCTTTCAATGGGCTTTGGATCAGACTCTAAAGTGGCATTATGTGACAAATCACAAGATCATTCTTCTAGCAACTGACAGAGATCAAAGATTACCCCTCAACCTATACTGTTTATATACCAGGACTCCACTTGGCAACCCTAAAATAAAATGACAATATTAGAGCTAGTTAGAAAAAGTTAGGTGTAATCATTTTCCCTCAGAGAATTCAGCTTCATCTAAAATGAAATACTGTGAAATTGTGTTGATTTCATTAAAGTGTCATACAGAAGAGAAAACAAAAAAAAGGTTTTCACATTGCCAAAACCTCCCATTTTGACATTTTTGGGACAAAACATTTCAATTTTTCCTTTCAATAGGACTTTGAATTTTAAATTTTGTACCACATTATAATGTCAAAATTGAAATGAAACATTTCAATCAAGCCCAAATTAATTTTTATTTCAGAAATTTTTTTTCCCCCACAGAGTTTAGAAATTCTAGGTTTCTTAATTGGAATGAAAGAAAATTTCAAAATCCTCCATGAAACAAAATTTCTGTTCTTCACACAACTCTAATAATTATAAATGTTAGCAGAGAGAGATTTCAAGGGCTAGATGGGATTTAGCGACACAACTATGTAAATGTGCCTGTGCTGGAGTGGGAGAGGATAAAGCTTCTACTTTAAACAAATTAAAAATGGAACACACCAGTCAGTCAGTTTTCCCTGACAAGTGTGTAAAAGCCTTAAAAACTTAAGTGTAATTTCTCAGATCCACTGATTCTCACTTAAATTAACTGGCTCACAGCAAATGGTGCCAAGACGACAGAATTCACTGACTAACACCCTTTTACATTATGTCCATCTGGTTACAGAACACAGACTAGATCTGTGTGTAAAAATACTCATTTTAAAATCACTGAACAACTTTAGTTGGGTATCTGAAGGACTGTGCAATTACACAGTCCAGACAGAAAGCTTTAATGGTACTGTTACTATTAACTTCTTTGCAGCCTATTCCAGGATGGGGCTGAAATCCACACTTGCTATTTGACTTACTACTGAACAGTACTTGTCACACGGACACTCTGAATAGGAGCACTGGCCCAGATTTTCACAAGTTTTACAAACACAACTTTGTGCCAGCAATTCATTGCATGGGGGACTGTCTGATCAGCAGAGCTCAGTCCCTCCAAAGAAGCATCCCTTCTCAAAGTTCTTGCTCACAAAATGTATTTGTCTGCTAGCCAGAGTTTGGAAATGCCAATGTGAAAAAGAAGAGCTGAAAAGATAGCCGCCTCCACTTCCCCCAATTCCTTTCCACCATATACTTTGTTGATCAGATAAAGTACAGAGAGCTCAGTTACCCTTCTCCTTCCATTTGAACACCAGGCTAGTCAGAATCAGCCATGTGGGAGATAACTTCCTAAGTGGGACAAGACAAAGCACTTTTGTTTTCAGTGGAACAAAAAGTGGAATCTAGAGAAAGACCAAAATCTGCCATTTTGATTCTGAAATACAAGGTAGAACTCCACTGGGAGCCCACAGCATGAAGGTAATTAAAGATGCCCTCCCCTACTGGATAGGCCATGGCTCCACCTGTCGTCCCTGGAGTGAATTTCCAGTAGGCCAGGCTGTCACAGTACGGTACACCAACAAGAGAATCTGGCCACAGAAAAATCCTAACTTTAATGCTGTTACCATTGTTTGTACTTAGGAGCCCAGCAGCCTGGACACACAAGTAGGTGACAGCATAGAAGCTGGCTAGGGAAGACGGAAGCAGAAGTCTCGTAGGAAGTGAACTGGGCTACAGGTCAGAAATGGACTTGTGAGAAGTCTTAAGAGCTGGAAAATTGATTATGACTGCAGTCATTTATATAGAGAGTGTGTTAAGCAGAGGTGAGATCAGAATTTTTTTCTTGAATTTCTAGAAGAGACTAGAGCAGGGGTCAGCAACCTTTCAGAAGTGGTGTGCTGAGTCTTCATTTATTCACTCTAATTTAAGGTTTCGCGTGCCAGTAATACATTTTAATGTTTTTAGAAGATCTCTTTCTATAAGTCTATAATACATTACATACAACAATAATTTAGTTAAGTAAATACAATTTTTAAAAATGTTTAAGAAGCTTCTTTAAAATTAAATTAAAATGCAGAGCCCCCTCGACCGGTGGCCAGGACCCGGGTAGTGTGAGTGCCACTGAAAATCAGCTCGTGTGCCGCCTTCGGCACATGTGCCATAGGTTGCCTACCCCTGGAATAGAGTTTTGTTTATTTATAGGCTTTTCTATGGCTCTCATCACTAGTACATTTGCCCCTGTCTCAGTGACAATCACTGCCCACACCCACACCCACACACTGTAAAGGATCAGTGCAATATGCTGGTGCCAGTGCTTTAAGTGTGGCCCTTCAACATTTTGTTTGGAGAGGCAGAACAGCTGTGTGATAGTGTTGAAAGCTAGCAATATAGAAATGCTGATTTTAGTCACTGCCACTATAAAAAAGTAAGAGATGGCACAATTAAAACACAACTGCATTAGTTTTTCAATATGTTGCCAAAAAAATGCACACACATGATCACAAGCTCTCACATCCAAGTTGTTTTGTGCATCCCAGATACTAGAAATTTTGGAATGGGGGCAGCTGGATGCCACCATGGTTACAGGGTCCCAGCTATGTCAATTTAATGTAGGGGTGAGAGAATTAGAGACTGAATTCACTGCTAAGATAATATCTGAATGGGTCCACCATGTCTGTCAGGCTCTATCATGAGTCCCTACCTGTAAAGTTTCAGGTGTCTTCTAAGATTAGGTGAACAGGGACAGTGAATTCAGAAATAAGGATACCTAGTTAAGATTGAGCCTTTTTATACCTTAACCTTGATCACTAAAATCAATGTGGCAAAGTCCTGGATATTTATAAGCATGTAAGAAGAGCTCCACAGCTTGGTGTGTTAAATCAATGGAATGTCCACAGTGTATGCACAGTATTCAAATGTTTAGTACTTTGATTCATTCTTTGTAATCAGAATATAGTTGTCCCCATTTAAGATTCAGTTAATGGATGTTTTAAATTAAGCAGCTGTTTGAGTTCTAGGGCACAAAATAATACATCTGAAAAATGTCTTTGATACTAGACATTTTTTCATATTCAGATAATCCTAAAAGGCAGCCAAACAATCTCTCAAAATTTTCCCAAAATATTAATCACTGGGCTGAGAACAAGCATGAGAAACTTCAGTCTAAAGATTAAATTTTTCACTTATGTTATACGTGCCTGAAAACAAGGGTTTATAATGAAAGCGACTCTTCAGCCATAATTATGGGGTTCCTAACAGACACTATAATTTACAGTCTTCTACACCATTAATTCCTTCTTTTGCAGACTGACATAAATTCTTCAAAAAAGCAAACATCCAGAATGTACTGTTTGCATTTATGCCACTGTGCACACACTGTGCAGTAAGGAAAGAGGTGGCAACACCTTTTTTCAGTCATAAAGGGTGGCAGCCCATAGATAATGTCCTATACGGTGAAGTTAACCAATTTCTATTCCATGCTAGAAGATACCTGCACTTTGGAAGAGAGTAAATAAGATTTTCATCCTGCACTACCACTCTGTTATTCCTGGTTTAAAGACACCCATGTACTCAAAAGGTTATTTAAACACTCCTTAAATTGCACATATGCCAGCATTTATGCAGTACTTTGGTTATTTCTTGATTACTAAGGAGCCCAGCCCACACACCCACTGTATCAGAAGCTTCAGACAGATTTATTTAATGTTTTATAGGTAAAATACTTTTGTCCGGGTCCTTTATTTTTTCCTCTCACTTTCCAAACACCGTTCAAATTAATAGGAATTCTCAATCTAAAAAAGAAAGGTTAAAATCTGTACTGGAATGCCCTGTTTCTAGATATGACTGTACTGAATCCCGTGATGTCAGGAGCTGAGCTTTGCTTAAGTTAGCTGTTCTAATAGACAAGACAGGAGTATCACTATTGATATTCCCAAAGGATTAATTGGAACAAACTTTGCTGAATTTAAAAACAAATTTGGATTTTCAGATAGTTGCATACATCAAGAAAGGCCAACACTACCACTTACAAAACAAAAGAAGTATCCAGGAGGCTAATCAGTTTCTTTATATAATGCAGTAACAAAGCCATATGCCAATTCAGTCACCTATTGTAAGAAAAGATCTTTATTTTAAAATCAGTTTACTCATCACTATTTATAATCTTGCATTCTCTCTTGGCCTCAACAAAAAGTCAAATGAAGTCTGCTTCATTTTGAGGTTATTATTTAACTCAGGGGTTGGCAACCTTTCCGAAGTGCTGTGCTGAGTCTTCATTTATCCACTCTAATTTAAGGTTTCATGTGCCAGTAATACATGTTAATGTTTTTAGAAGGTCTCTTTCTATAAGTCTATAATATATAACTCAACTATTGTTGTATGTAAAATAAGGTTCTAGTGTGAGTGCCACTGAAAATCAGCTCACGTGCTGCCTTTGGCACACGTGCCATAGGTTGCCTACCCCTGATTTAACTGTTTCTTTGGAATATTAAAATTGTAAACACATTTTTACTGGTCTTGTTTTAACAGCATTTAAACTGTGAGCCAACTTTAAACTGACTACAAAACAATTTGTCTTGTCCTACTCCTTAAACACTAGTATTTGTTTGCTTTGAGTCTTCTAGAAACTCACTCGCCAACTTCAACCTATTACTGTACACGTGGATTTTAGTAGCTGGCCTAGTTTTGATGCATTAGAGCAGTGGTCCCCAACGCGGTGCCCGTGGGGGCATCTTTATGCGCCCGCGTCCTGGCCCCCGGGAGAGCACCCACCGAAATGCCGCCGAATTTCAGCGGCATTTCGGCGGCGACGCCTCTCGATGACGCCGCTTGCCGTCAACAAGCAATGTCATTGAGAGGCGTCGCTGTCGAAATACCACCGAAATTTGGTGGCATTTCAGCAGGTGCTCCACCGCTGCAGTGGTCCTTCGGCTGGCACCTGCCAGCCAAAAAGGTTGGGGACCACTGTATTAGAGATATAATCATTTGGTACTTCCAAGCCAATGGTCTCTACATTGATAATATAGGATCTAGGCATGGAAGCCCAATAAAGCAAGATCAGTAAGTTATAAATATTGGTAGTTTCAATCAGGGGGGATCTATTTAAATCAACACAAAAATGGCCATACCAGATCAGACCAATGGTCCACCTAGCCCAGTATCCCGTCTTCTAACAGGGGCCAAAGGCAGATACTTCACAGGGAATGAACAGAACAGGGCAATCAAGTGATCCATCCCCTGTCATCCAGTCCCAGCATCTGGCATTCAGAGGCTGAAGGAAATCTAGACCATGTGATTTAAAACATGAAGCAGGAAACCTAGATTTAAGTAATCAATTTTAATTTTATTTTGCATTTAAATATTAGTTATTTTCCTAAAGAAAGACACTCTCTTTGGTTGGTAACCATTAAAATACACTGATTTGCAACTAAATATAGCCTTTACATTAAATTTGGTACTTCTTTTTGCTAACCAGGAGTATACACTACATGTACACACATTTATTTAAGAAATTATAGTTTACTTTTTTTACTAGATTAAAAACGTTAACTTGTGAATTTTGTCAAGGTCTATTTGGATGAAAATTCAAATTCAATTAAAAATGCATAAGACAGAATTTTTTTTTTTTAAAAACCTAGAACTACCTTAAATGTGCTGGACACAAGAAAAAAAGTTTATCAAAACATGAGTTGTTAGACAAAGGAAGCTGTAGTTATTGAATTGAACTGATTGTTTCTAGTCACCCTGTCCTTCAAGATTTTAGAACTAGAAGATCTCATACTTTCATACCAAATTTGTATTTATAGATTGGAAGAGGAAAAAAAGCTTTCTTGTTTTTGAAACTCCCAACTGGCTTCTTAACTTTGAATTTGCTAGTCACTGATCTGAACTAGTTGAATACATTTGAAATAAAAAAAATTCTCTGCATGCTTGCTGGTTTCTCTGCTCAGCAAAAACTGGCTTAGCACTTTAACAAACTTTGGTTCCAGGGGCTCAGCTAGTGATTTCAACTAGTTCAGTGGTTTGACTTTCTTTTAAAAACTTGGCAGCAAATGCATACTGCTTAATACTACTTTTTGTATGTAATTTAAATGATTTTAATAGTTATTTTTAACAGGTTTAGGCCTTAACACATAATTAATTTCTAATGTAATTTTAAACAGATTAAAAAAATAAACCTGTATTAAATTTAAATAAAGAAATCTAGTATCTATTTTTTAAAAAAAGATTGTACAAAAAGCAGAGTATTTTATCCACCCTGGCTCCCATCAGACAACAGAAATGCACTGCCTCACTTGAAAGATTAAAATAAATTAGGACACCAGTACAGTAGATTCTGCTTAATAGCAACCTGGGTATTAACAACTTCAGGTTAACAGCAACATCCCAGTGATTTCAATGTTAATGGGATTCAGCTTTTGGCAATGGCATGCTGCTTACTAAGAATGTTTTTTGGAAGAAAGGCCCCAACTGCAGGCAGCTTTGCAAGGCTGCAACCAGGGAAGAAGTTTTGGGCTATGCTGGTGCTCAACCTGTTCCAGTGCTTCCTTTTGGGGCTGCAACCCACAAAACTTGGGGCCACACGCAGGTGGTCTGGGGCTACAGGCTGGGAAGGGAGGCTGTGGGCCTGGTACCTCTCCCTGCACCTCCCAGACTGTGCCCTAGCAGGACTGCACACAAGGAATGCAGTGCTGAGATGTGCTAAGCCCTAATCCCCAGAAAGCAAATGGAGTGGTACTGTGCATCTGTGGGCCCCTACCACCTCTGCTACCTATAGAAAGCCCCTGCATCCAGGCAGCAGTCCCCTTCCCCACAGGCAGGTTTGCAGCCAGGGAAGGCACATCCTAGCGCTTCCTTCCCTGGCTGTAGTCTCAAAAACTTGCCTTTCACTTATTGGCAACTGCCCGATAATGGCAACTTTTTGCTGGCAACTTTTTGCTGGCAACTGAGGCTGGTTGCTAATCAGCAGAATCTACTGTAACTTTAAAACACCCACCTCAATGATTAAAGGGTCAGAAAATTAATCTTAAGGCAATGAGTGGTGCAAGTTATAGAGCAAGAAAACACTGAGAAGCAAGACTCTAGAAACACTGGTAAATTATGCTTATAGAAATATTTAGCAAACTTCATAGGGAAACATCAATTAAACCATACTCTAATTACCCTGTCAACTGGGGATGTCGATGCTTAGGAGGAGAGAAGTTAGAAATTAAGAACATTAAACAAACTCAACTCTGGATCTTATGCAAGGATGTGATATTTAGAAACATGCAGCCCTGCACCAGTAGGAACCTCTGGACCTTCTCAAAACAAGCATCCTTACCTTAACATTTCCTTACCCTAGCCCCAGGCAAGGCTAGTAGTCAGAGAAATCAGAATCCCTAAAATTTTACAGAAGGAATGTCAGTGTTCTGCTGATGCAGGGTTTTTTTTTTTTTTCCTGGTAAAAACAGAAGAACATAAAACCACTAATAGCTGAATCTGAAGGAACATCTGATTACTTTGCTGTGGCATCATGTTACAGATGCTAGATTTACAAGTATGAAACTAAGAAATATAACCAGTTTCAGTTTAGCTCCATGGTGTTGGGATTTATATTTCCCTTCCATTCTCCAATAGGTATTTACATATAAAGGGTTTGCATTGACTCCTAAAAGCAGACATTCAGGAGACATTTAAGCGATAGTGGTCTTTCAGCCTGGGAATTTGCAAAAAAGTTCACTACTTATGCCTGGACACATCTTTCTAAGAGGCCTCGGACTCAAGCTACTAGAACCTCTTGCGCAAACAAGCTCTAGACCAGAAGCTTGCAGTCTTTTTGGTCCTTTTTAGAGAAGATTTTGCAGGCGCCAGAGCATTTAACTGAATGCCCTTTTCAGAGGCATAAAGGCACTTTTCATGCCCATCTGATATGGAAAACCCAGGAACATCAACACCCTTTATTCTTTCTGACAGATCTTACATCTTGAGGCCAATGGCAACTTCTTAAATTTTTGCGCCCCTCCCCTTTTTTTAAAATAGTGGTCTAAAGCTACAACAGCAAACACAAAACCTGAGTCCTAAACACTTACTATATAAAGGTATTTAGACTATTAAAAACTAGATTTGAAAGACTAGCATGGAGTACAGTAGATGTTGGATTTTGTGATTGCTCTGGCAGTTGGATAGCGAGTAGCTGAGGCATGATTAGATGGGTGGGGTATTTATTAGAGAAGGAAGAAAAATAAAATTGTGTAATAGTTTAAAGTTGTTTCTATCTTACAGCGTCCAAAACAGACCTTTTTTTTGTTTGTTTTTTGACTTTTATTCAAACATTTTGTTTATTGAAAACCAGATTTTTCTGTAAATGAAAATTTTTCATGTTTAAATACATTTTGTGAAACTGCTTTTTAAAAAATTGATTTGAAAAAAAAAAGACTGACAAACTTTGTAACACATTAACCAGTTCTAGCACTTATACCTCTGTCATTGGAATGTTCTCCTTGAGATGCATGAGGATGCCCTCCTGGGCCCCCTCAATACCCTCTAATCTACTGCTCAAAAAGGTTCCTTGGCCATATAGCTAGATATGGAACTCCTACAGTGGGAGGTCTGAAAGCAAAGTCATGATGGACATCAAAAGGTGTTTAATACGCGGTACTCTAATTAGTTTAGCTAACTCATAGTATTAACATTCCCCATATCGTTCTTACCCATCATTCCACTGGTCACTAGCTGCCTCTTCAGCTACCAGGATATCATACTCTTCAGCAGCATATTTCTCCCAATCAGAAATCTCTTGGTTTTCATTTTCACCATCCTGAACAGAATCAATTTTAACATTTTATTTATGCATTAAATGTATGCATACTGCATGGTATTACATTTTGTATGTTTGTGTTTAACAAGACAAAGTTTTCTTACCCTCAACATAGAAAATTGATCCTTCTGCTCATGGTCAAGGTATTTTTCAATGTTGAAAAAGGTATCAAAGAACACGTTTGCTAACTTACATTTCTTTAAGTCATGGAGAGTAATTTTCTCTGGGAAAAGATTAAGAGAAGTAGTAAAATATTTAAAAATATAAACTGATTGAGCTATAATTCATCCCTTCGCTGAAAGTGCAAATGTGTTGAAAATTTAAAAGGAAAAAAAAGAGTCCCCGTTTTGCTCAAGAACTAAAAATCTATAAGGTTATCAGCACTATTTCAGTTTAAAGTTACAATTTTCAGTAACCATTTTGATGAAGAGTGATTTGATATGCTCTGGGTGTCTTATATAAAGAAATTATAACAGGTCCCAATCTGCCTTAAAACTGGTTTAAAGATAAACTTGAATATTTAAAACTTCAATTCAACATTTGATCATTGAAGTACAGGTGTCTGCCTGTGCGGGGTCACGTGCAGAAATGAAGCCTATGTTTAGGGTGGTTAACTCCTTAGTTAAGATGACATTCTCTAAACACTTATGGGTTTGAAGGGCTCCTGCTGTTTCAGAACCAGCTGGGAGCAACTTCTCAGCTGGTTTTGTGCTCACTGCTGTCTTATTTATTTCCCCCACATGTACAAAGCATAGTTCCTTTCCCATGGAGGGCTAACAATGCTCCCTGAACTCCCATGAGGCAAGTCTTCCTGGATGTCAGCGTAGCTTCTGCTGGGATCCACCTGCCCCCAGGATTTTCCCCTGGTCCCTCACCTATTTCTCCATAACAGCTTCCCCTATTATTCTCCTTCTACAATCCTTCTGTCTGCCTCTTCCTCCTCCAGTCCAGTGAACCACATGTTTGGCTTCAGTCCAGCTCTCCTTTCCCACTACCCCTTCCTCAGCCCTCCAGCTTCACCACACACCAACAAAGTGCAAGTGAGTCATTGAATTGTAACTCCCTTGCTGGACAATGGCTGTTGATGGTTATTCAACACCCGCCCAGGTGCTGGTTAGCTCCCTTGTCCTCGTCTGTGGGGATCTAATATCTGGGCAATTCCCCAACTCTCAGCATATTTTAGTGCTTCAGTCAGTTTCTTTTCGACCACATTAGAGAAGTTTTGTAACCTTTAAATAGCCCTTAATTTGAGCAAGGAAGGTGGGGGTGAGTGTGAGACTTCAAAATAATTACTATGTTCAGTGAACAAAAATTATAGGCAGTACAACAGATTCACACTCCAGGAGGCTATTAAAATCCAAGGATGTCTAAGAACTGAGTGCATGACATCTACGTAGCAAGATCACTTTAAATGTCTTAGGAAAAAAATATGACTACGTATAGATAATACATAAAAAGTGTCAATAAGAAAGTGTTATTGAAATTTAATTCCACAAGAAAAATTAATAGATGCTCTGCAAGATAAGAGAGCTGAGCTACTCATCCTATACCTTTAAAATAAAAAACAGATAGGCCAGGTCTAAATTTATGCTACAATGCCGAGTGCATGCAATGATATTGTGAATACATTATATGTTTGGAACTTCATGTATCTACTCTGCAAATATGTTGGATGGAAACCAATACAAGGCTGGTTGTTACTGAAATAGGTTACAGGAAACCTAACCATAGTCAGACAGACATTTAGACATTACTTTTGGACAGCCTGACTCATGTGTAGTGTCAAATATAATGGACTGATGGACTCCAAAGCCTTATCCTGAGCTAGAAGCCAAAGCTTCCAACATGTGGAGCAAATGAAAGTGGCTTGAAGATGTAGGAATAAGAATAAGGGATACAGATTACTGTTGCACACTTCAGTACCTTAAGGAGTTTAGGAAAGACAAGAAAAACTACTTGGATTATGGAAAACCGCAGAATGGATCAGTCACTACAGCCTGATGCTCACTTAATATTTAAGAGTTTTTGTCATCAGGAATAACATTTTCTATATTAAACTTGAGTTTCTTCTGTAGGTTTTATCAGCTAAGGGTCAAATTTAGGAGTATTAAAATGCAGTAAGCCCCTAATGAATGTTAAGTGACTGAGCTGCTCAACTCTTGAAGATCAGGCCACTTTTTAGGTGCCTAAATATGGATTTAGGATACTAACATTTGGCACCAACATTTGAAAATGATTGCCCTTGTCTAAGCCAAGTCATTCCACAGCTGATTAATAGTTCATTTATCTTTTAATCTCTGTCAAACATTAGTTTTCTCATTTCACTTGTGCTTCTACAAAGAAACCTATAGTTGCAGTATGGAGCCTGTCAGTTAAAGTGAGATAGACAGCCCTGGGTCGCAGTCAGTGATGCAGGATTTCAGTTTTTGAGCACAATCAACTTAGCTATGAGAAGGAGCATCTGGATTCATATAAAGAAAAGACTACAAAATTTTAAAATAGGTCTTCTTGATTTTAATGCGCACAGTAATTCACTCAGCAGACATTTCATTTCACAAGCACAAACATGTTCCAGTGGAAGGACCCCCGTTACAGAACTATTAACCAACATTTTCTGGTCTAAGTTTTTTTGCTGAACTAGTAACGAAGATTAGGCCTAACAATCTGATTCTTACTATAAAAACAGACTGATATTCTAGGCTGATCAGTGAACAGCTACTTCTGCTTAATTAGGAGTATTAAGCTTGATCAACTAGCAAAGGCAGATTCACAACACAGCCCAATGATGACCCCATAGGCCAAGACCAAATTAATCTGAGAGAGCAGAAAATAGTTATAGAATGGAAAGAAGCCCCTTACCATCACATTGTGGCTTTACAAGATCCAGCATCTGGCACAGACAGTCTTCAAAAGGTAGAGGTTCAATGGCCATGTTATCCAGTTTTTGGCACTGTTCCTCATAAAAGTACTCCAGTTCATACATAGACAATGCACCATCCCCATCAAGATCCATACAGCGAAACCAGTATTCAATGCTGAAATAAGTGATAACACTAACTGTTTACTGCATGAATGGGTCTTGGCAAACATCTACTTAAAAAAAAAACCTTTTACAGACATTGGACAGCTCACAGATCACACTGCATAGCTTTAAGCATACCTAGTAGGGATTTGCATTAAGTCAAGAATGGACTATCATGATACAGCAGACTTCTGCATAAACACTTCTCTCACCAGCTGCTGACTCAAGGTACAATACAGGGTAAGCTATATTGTGCATTTTAAAAATACCTTTAAATTAAGTAGGTAAGAGGACCTAATTCCACCTCAGATATTTGGCCACAATTCCCAATGAAGTCAATGGAAAGTGAAGTCATTAAGAGTCAAATTCTGGCTTCCTACAAGAGTTCACACTGAAGGACTACCTTATATTTCATCAACACCTCATAGTTCTGCTCTGTCATAATGCAGCTCTTACTGAAGTCTTTGATGAATGAAATTCTGCTTTGCAATATGGCATTATTTGCACGCCTATCCCTACTCAGTATTAGGGTGGAATAAAATATAACCCCATAAAATAGCAGCACTACTTAGGGCAGGTCTACACTACGGCAGGGATCGACACTCGGAGATTGATCCACCGGCAGTCGATTTAGTGGGTCTAGCAAAGACCTGCCAAATTGACTGTAGATCGTTCTCCAATTGATCCCTGTACTCTACCCCCGACAAGAAGAGTAAGCTAAGTCAACGGGAGATTTTCTCCTGTCGACCCCAGGGTAACTCGACCTAAGGTACATCGACTCCAGCTACATTATTCACGCAGCTGGAGTTGTGTAGCGTAGGTCGACTTATTGAGGTAGTGTAGACATAGCCTCAGTTAACCATATTCATAGGCATTGAAAGAGTGCTTTGAGGAGGAATTAATGAAGAACCAAAACTGAAGAGAGAATTCTGGCATAAAGAAATTTCTTTAGCCAGCTTCCTTTTACACCCTACTTTTTCTATAGATTGGTATTGGGTTAATAACTTCCTCCTTACCAGTTCAGATTCACTTTGCTTGTGCAGTGACATCTGTCTCACACATTTGGCATTATAACGTCACTATAATGTCAGAATAGAATGAACATGTTCAAGGAAGACCTTGTTTGAAAGTGAGAGCTTTGAAAATTACCAAATCTAGTTAGAAAGAACAATTTTATATGAAGGATAGGTAGATTAAACCTGATATGTTTGAAAACATTCCTCTAACACAAAACCCCTCTTTAAATGAATCAGACTCAACAGCTGAAAAGAGGCCAAAGAAAATCAAATGAAACATACAGATTAAAAACACTAATTAGAAGTATTCAAATGCAAACTGCTTTGGAATTTAATGGGTCAAGTCAGATAGGTATGTTCTGCCAGTTTATAGTTAGAGGCAGATAAAGCCAGTTTCTATCTAGTTAGGCTCAAGTGTCAGTTAATTCTTACCTAGTTGGAGTCTTTTTGTCCTCTTCAGATATCAAAAACCAGACAAAATCAGCGTAGCTAAGTTTTCCTTCTTTCTGTGCTTTTCTGCCCCTTAAAGACCAATCCAGGTATTGACATAAATGGAAAACAAGAATACGCAAGTATTTTAAGGCACTGAAATACTGCAACAAAACTGGGACTAGACTTGATCACTAAAAGGGTCATTTTCATTTTGTTCATGTTGATTTTGTTAATTTTAAAATTTACTCAGAAGCTGACATCGTAGTTGAAGTTAGGGAATGCAGCTCTGGCTCAGGATCAGCAACACTCCATGTGCTGTCCCAGCCCTAACATCCCATATGAAAGAACGGGGAAGTGGATGGCACAGCGTACGGTGAGGAGGAATTCTCAGTGGATGGCTCTTTAAGGCAGCTGATTAGGCCTCAACTGGAGTATTGTGTCCAGTTCTGGGCGCCACATTTCAGGAAAGATGTGGAAAAACTGGAGAAAGTCCAGAGAAGAGCAACAAAAATGATGAAAGCGCTAGAACACATGACCTATGCAGGAAGATTAAAAAACTGGGTTTGTTTAGTCAAGAGAAGAGAAGACTGAGGGGTGACATGACAGTTTTCAAGTACATAAAAAGTTGTTACAAGGAGGAGGGAGAAAAATTGTTCTGGTTAACCTCTGAGGATAGGACAATAAGCAATGGGCTTAAATTGCAGCGAGGGCAGTTTAGGTTGGACATTAGGAAAAACTTCCTAACTGTCAGGGTAGTTAAGCACTGGAATAAATTGCCTAGGGAGGTTGTGGAATCTCCATCACTGGAGATTTTTAAGAGCACGTTAGCCAAACACTTGTCAGCGATGGTCTAGACAATACTTAGCCCTAGTCCAGTCACCTGCATTCATGACAGACGACCTCTTCAGGTCCCTTCCAGTCCTATGATTATGGCTGCTTAGGCAGCAAGTAGGGCTGACAATCTGGTTCACTATTATGTATATATAAAATTTTTAGAATTACATTTGAATTAAAAAAAAAAAGAGTCCTGTGGCACCTTACAGACTAACAGACGTATTGGAGCATGAGCTTTCGTGGGTGAATACCCACTTCGTCGGATGCATGTTCTGGAAATTTCCACTACATGCATCCGACGAAGTGGGTATTCACCCACGAAAGCTCATGCTCCAATACGTCTGTTAGTCTATAAGGTGCCACAGGACTCTTTTCTGCTTTTACAGATCCAGACTAACATTGCTACCCCTCTGATATTTGAATTAAAAATACAAAAAGTTGCACAGCATTTTGTAGTCTAATCTGAGAGTGCTTGGAAAGCAACAAAGGAAGAGCAACAATGATACTTTTTTGGCAAAACATATAATTGTCGCTTTTCCGTTCTTGCTTTCCAAGCACTCTCGGACGTATATAGATATAAATATATGAGAATGACTGTCAAGCGATTAAAAAAAATTGTGTAATTGCATTGTTAAACAATAGAATACCATTTATTTAAATATTTTTGATTTTTTCTACATTTTCAAATATATTGATTTCAATTACAACACAGAATACATAGTGTATAGTGCTCACCTTATTTATTTTTTATTACAAATATTTGCACTGTTAAAAAAAGATAGTATTTTTCAAGTCATCTAATACAAGTACTGTAGTGCAATCTGTCATGAAAGTTGAACTTACAAACGTAGAATTATGTACAGAAAATAACTGCATTCAAAATAAAACCATGTAAAACTTTAGAACCTGCAAGTCCACTCAGTCCTACTTCTTGTCAGCCAATTGCAAAGACAAACAAATTTGTTTACATTTGCAGGAGATAATGCTGCCCACTTCTTGTTTACAATGTCACCTGAAAGTGAGAACAGGCACTCCCGTGCTACTGTTGTAGCTGGCATTGCAAGATATTTATGTGCCAGATGTGCTAAAGATTCATATGTCCCTTCATGCTTCAACCACCATTCCACAGGATGTGCATCCATGCTGATAACAGGTTGTACTCTAACACAATCCAAAGCACTGCGGACCGACGCATGTTCATTTTCATCATCTGAGTCAGATGCCACCAGCAGAAGGTTGATTTTCTTTGATGGTTTGGGTTCTGTAGTTTCCACATCAGACTGTTGCTCTTAAGACTTCTGAAAGCATGCTCCACACCTCATCCCTCTCAGATTTTGGAAGGCACTTCAGAGTCTTAAACCTTGGGTCAAGTGCTGTAGCTATCTTCAGCAATATCACACTGGTAACTTCTTTGCGTTGTGAAATCTGCAGTGAAAGTGTTCTTAAAATGAACATGTGCTGGGGCATCATCCAAGACTGCTATAACATGAAATATATGGCACAATGTGGGTAAAGCAGAGCAGGGGACATGCACTTCTCCTCCAAGGAGTTCAGGCACAAATTTAATTAACACTTTTTTAAACGAGCGTCATCAGCATGGAAGCGAGTCCTCTGGAATGGTGGCCGGAGCATGAAGGGGCATACAAACGTTTAGCATATCTGGCACGTAAATACCTTGTTATGCCAGCTACAAAAGTAACATGCAAATGCCTATTCTCACTTTCTGGTGAAATTGTAAATAGGAAGATGGCAGTATTATTTCCTGTAAATGTAAACAAACTTGTTTGTCTTAGCGATTGGCTGAACAATCCCTCTGCCATGTACACTGGCCAAACCGGACAGTCTCTGCACAAAAGACTAAATGGACACAAATCTGACAGCAGGAATCATAACATTAAAAAACCAGTAGGAGAACACTTCAACCTCACTGGCCATTCAGTAACAGATTTAAAGGTGGCAATTTTGCAACAGAAAAGCTTCAAAAACAGACTCCAACGAGAAACTGCTGAACTTGAATTGATATGCAAACTAGATACAGTCAATTTAGGCTTAAATAGAGACTGGGAATGGCTGAGCCATTACACACCCTGAAGCTATTTCCCCATGTTAAGGATCCTCACACCTTCTTGTTAAACTGTCTTAAATGGGCCATCTTGATTATCACTACAAAAGTTTTTTTTTTTCTGACAATAGTTCATCTTAATTAGCCTCTTAGAGTTGGTAGGGGAACTCCCGCCTTTTCACGTTCTCTGTATGTATATATATCTCCTCACTATATGTTCCATTCTATGCATCCGATGAAGTGGGTGTAGCCCACGAAAGCTTATGCTCAGATAAATTTGTTAGTCTATAAGGTGCCACAAGTACTCATGTTCTTTTTGCAGATACAGACTAATACGGGTGCTACTCTGAAACTTGGCTGAACAAGAAGTAGGACTGAGTGGACTTGGAGGCTCTGAAGTTTTATATAACTGCACTCAAAAACAAAACAATGTTATGTGACAGGGCAAGGCCAGATGGCTATAGTAAAGTAGTGGAAGACATATATTATCCACAGGCTAAACAAATCCCTGTTACCAGGATAAGCAAATGGCAGCTGCTCCAGGTCAATTAAGACACCTGGAGCCAATGAAGATCTTTCCAGAAGGCAGGGAGGACAGCTAGGTTGATTGGGACACCTGAAGTCAATCAGGGGCTGGCTGAAACTAGTTAAAAACCTCCCAGTTAGTTAGGTGGGGGTTTGTCAGGAGCTGTAGGAGGAACCCATACCGTTGGCGAGACTGAGCAGTACAAACCATATCAGGCACAAGGAAGGAGGCCCTGAGGTAAGGGTGAAGTGGATACTGAAGAAGTGGGGGCTGCTGTGCAGAAGTGGCCCAGGGAATTGTATGCATCCTGTTTCTAAGAGACTGTGCAAGGAAGGGTAGCTTCTCCTCACCTCCCTTGCTGGCTTATGATGAAAATGGCTCAGTAGGCTGTGACCCTTGCCTCTAGAAAGAGAAGGGCTACATGGAAGGTCACAGTGAGCCTCTGAGGCTAGCAAAATCCTCCAGGAAGTGCAGGACCCACAGAGCCAAGGACAGAGCTTTGTCACAGTAACTTAAAAAAATAAAAATCTACATTTGTAAGCTTCACTTTCACGCAAAGATTGTACTACAGTACTTGTATGAGGTGAATTGAAAAATACTATCATTTTTACAGTGCAAATATTTGTAATAAAAATATACACTTTGATTTCAATTACAAGACAGAATACAATTATATATGAAAATGTAGAAAAAACATCCAAAATATTTAATAAATTTCCATTAGTATTCTATTGTTTAATAGTGACTAAAACTGTGATTAATCGTGATTAATGTTTGAGTTAATCACAGTTAACTCACGTGAAAGACAGCCCACCTATATATACACAAGATACTTCCTGAATTATTTTTGATTTCACTTCCGTTTCATTTCTGTTCTTATACTGCACTGATCATTACAGTTTCCAAGCAACTGCCTTTGTGTCCTATACCTTCCAAAAGAGAACTTCGATTTTTACAAAAAAACTGACCAATTAAAAAAATAATTCGATAAGCAGCCTTGGCTTAGCACATTGTGAGATTTCTCCTGTAGAGAATTCCTGTTTTTAAGCACCTTTCTGATACCCTGCTGATGTTTAGATCTTTTTGGGAAGTCTGACAGCAGCATCATGAAACATACCCAAGCACATGTCTTCCTCTCTAGGGTTGCCTACTGCCACTTTGGTTTCAGATTTTCTGCTACATTTACTGGTCAAGACCCCTTTGCTAGCCCTCAGGAACAGCATGCATGAGAGATGCCAAAAAAGCATTGCATGAGTGTGATGTCATTCGAGCAGACTGAGAATTGTACAACTCAACTGGTTTTTGGGTCAAAAATGCCAATTCATCAAAACTGAAATTTTCACTCCAACTTATTGGTTTTGTCGTGAAGGTTTCACATATAAGTCAAAATAAGAGAACAGCTGCTCCAGAATAACCACTAGCCCAGTGGCTAGGACACTCATAGGGGATGTACGAGACCAAGATTCAAGTCCCTGCTCTGCCTGGTTCATGCAAGTGCCCTGTCAGGGTTCCCCCCTCACTCGGAACTCTGGGGTAGAGATGTGGAGACCCACATGAAAGACCCCCTAAACTTATATTTTACCAGCTTAGGTTAAGCTTCTCTAAGGCACTAATTCCTTAGATTGATATTGCTGCCGCCGCCAAGTGATTTACACAAAATATTCAGGGAAAGGTCACTTGGAATCCTTATCCCCCAAAATATCCCCCCAAGTCCCTTCACCCCCTTTCCTGGGGAGGCTTGAGAATAAAATACTAACCAGCTGCCTTAGCAATGTGAGCATAGACCAAACCTTTTGTCTTCAGGACACTGAAATCAATCAGGTTCTTATAAGAAGAACTTTATAAATAAAGAAAAAAGTAATAGAATCACACCTGCAAAATCAGGATGGACGGTAACTTTACAGGATAATAAAATTTTAAACACAGAGGATTCCCCTCTGGACTCAGCTTCACAATTACAAAACAGGAAAGAAACTACCTCTTTAGCATAGGAAAATTCACAAGCCAAAACAAAAAATAACCTAATGCATTTCCTTGACCTACTTACAGTTTCTGTGGTTTTAGTTGAAGTATCCCAGGTATGTTCTGCTGGCTTTTCCCTCCTTCTGGAGAGAGAACAATCTACAGAACAACAAAACAAATCCTTCCCCCCCACCCAGATTTGAAAGTATCTTCTTTCCTCATTGGTCCTTCTGGTCAGGTGCCAACTAGATTACTTGAACTGCTTAACCCTTTACAGGTAAGGCAATCCAGTACAGCTGCCAAGCAGACAAAGGTTGCTACCCTTCCCCCCATATTCATGACATGCCCTAACCACCAGGCCATAGAGTCAGTCTCTCTCTCTCTCCTCTGTTGGAGCGGTTTCACTTTGTGTAAATCAGTGGTTTTCAACTTGTGGACCCCTGTGGGTCTGCAGACAATGTCTAAATTTCCAAAATGGCCCACCCCTCCATTCGCTATTTTGTAGGGGTCCACATCACTGGTGTAAATAGTTACATGTTCATTGGGTCAAAGAGAGTGCAAGAGAGGCAGAATCAGGCAAAGCAGGGATTTGAATCCTGGTCATCCATATCCCAAGTGAGCACTGGACTACTGGCTATTCTAGCGTGGTGTTCTCTCATTTTTAAACAAAAAAAAAATTTACAGGTCCAGTTTTCATTCTGATGAGGAACTACATGGTAAAACGTCAGTTTTTCACGAAATGGAATTCTTGTTTTCTAGCCAGCCCTAGTCATCAGAGCTATTCCATGAGACAGGAAATACATATGACCATCAAAAAATATTGAAGCTCCTATACGGTGTTGTCAAATGCACAAAGTACTCACACTTAAGATAAATAAGGTTAATATAACTAAAGTTAGAGAAAAATTATGTGTTATTTGTAACACTAGTAGAAAAAGCTTTCAAATGAAAATTTGAGTTTCCAACTGGAGTTCATTTAAAGTTTTAAATTGGCAAATGGAAAGAAAATAGCAGAGAAAGCCAGTGATCACTTTTCACTTTCTTCCCAACCCAAATTAGATTTTACAACATTGCTTTACCTTATTTACCAAAATCAAAGACCTTTGCACAGAGTACATTGTGCAGCAGCAACGCAAAAATTCCTGTTGAAACAGTAGATTTAAAAATTTGGAGTGATAGTGCTGAATCCTTGAAATTAGCTTTTGATTTTCAGGGGAACTCAACTGTTCTAGGAACTTAATTTTCAATTTTTCACAAACAAGTCTGACCATTAAATTGGATTACCTGTATTTAAAGCAGCATATAAAAAAGTTACCTTGTTACTGCTCCTGAAAATATCCTCTCTATCATCCTGTTTGATATAGCTGCGAAAGAGAAAAAAATATTAGAAGACATTTAAAGGTCATATTTTTGCTTTATATTGTGTTTAGCTGATTAAATATATTTATTGAAAACCACCTAATTATATAAATATAGAGGTTTGTAAAACAAAAGATTAGCTCTCATTAATCTTTGAATCCCCATGGATGGGACCATTTGACACATACAGCCTCCAAAACGGGGTCCAAATGGCTTTAAATTCTGACTTGAAGCATGAGGTCTAGGACAATAATTAGATCAGTATTTATTTAACAAGCATTGCCTTAACAAGTAAATCTTGCTTTCAAGGGTCTTTACATTTTAGAAGCCCTATAATTCATCATGGAGCCAACATGGAATTAGGAATTTTAATGTACAAAGATAATACTTAACTATCTCTGACACACAGTTTTGAGATGCATGTTTTTATTTTGTTATCAATGCTGGGGTTTTACTAAAGATGAAGTGTCTTTGGTTAAATGATTGAGTCTTATTTGCATAGTTTTACGGTGCTTTCTACCAGCATACTCTAAGTGTAATTTCTCTACCAGAATACAAAACATATTAAGGAATTAATAGGCTTTAAGAGCTGAATGTTTTACAAAAGATACTTCTATATTTCAAAGTTTAATATTGAAAAAGAGAACCAGAATTGCATCTGATTAACCTAACCATTGAAACCTTTCATTTCAAAGCAAAAAAACCCCCACCAATGCTTCTGTAAAAGGCTAACTAGTCAAACCTTGTCCTGTAGTATATATTTGTTTTTGCTATCACCAAACATTTCATAGATAAGGCTAGAAGGACCACTGAAGTCTAACCTCCTGTATAACACTGGCTATAGGATTTCCTTGAATTAATTCCTGTTTGAACATATCTTGTAGAAAATCATCATAATGATGTTCTAAATCAGTGGTTCTCAACTGGGGGTACACAGAGGTCTTCCAAGGAGTACATCAACTCATCTAGATATTTGCCTAGTTTTACAACAGGTTACATGAAAAGCACTAGCGAAGACAGTACAAACTAAAATTTCATACAATGACTTGTTTCTACTGCTCTATATACTGTATGCTGAAATGTAAGTATAATATTTATATTCCAATCAATTTATTTTATGATATGCTAAACACGAGAAAGAAAGAAATGTTTCTGTAATAGTGTGCTGTGACATTTTTCTATTTGTGTAAGCAAGTAGTTTAAATGAGGTGAAACTTGGGTACACAAGACAAATCAGACTCCTGAAAGGGATACAATAGTCCGTAAAGGTTGAGAATGACTGTTCTAAAGGACACCAGCAACCTATTCACTATTTATTCCCAGAACTGGGTGACACTCAGCTCATTTGCTTCAGGGGAAAAAAAAGGCATGATACAACTGAAAGCTGAGATCACAAAAATTAGAGAGGGAAGAGACCTGTTAGGCTATCGTGTCAATACTCCTTCCACTTCAGTATTTTTCCTTGCAACGTGTATGAGTGCTTGGTCTAGTCTAGTTTTAGACTGACAGCAACGAGGAGACAGCCACACCCTGTGGGAGACGACTGTTGTTGAAGACATACCTCGCTCTACCACCTGCTTTTTAAGTGTAGGGCTAAAATTTTCAAAATGTGTGTCCAAAAGTTAGGCTGTGAAGTCCATATTTAGGCACCTAAGTAAGTACCTATTTTCAAGAGTGCTGAGCACGCAGTGTCTCCTTTTGATTTCAACTGAACTTAATGGGAATGGCAGACATGCAGTACTCAAGATCAATCCCTTCAAGCTGCTTGTGCCCGTATTTCCTACTGTTCATGTTTAACAGCTGTTACTTTTTCTTCCTGTTAAGAATGAGGAGGGAGTCATCTATAATATGTGATCAAACTTGCTTTTGCCTTTGCTGGTTCAAATGATCATGACCAGCAGAAAAACAAGAGTGTTCTCCTTCCTGAATGAAATATTGACTAAAAAGTAGTTAGACTTGAATAGAAGCAATCCTAGGGAAAAATATTTCCCTTCCGTAGGGCAATCAGAATGATGTCCTGGATCTTTTTCACTATGTGGGAGAGCAGGGCATATCAGATTTTGTTTGTAAGTGATCTTTCCAATCATGAGAGGAATGATTCCTTAAGATGACAATAGACACACAGCCTCTGACAAAGTACTTCCAGAGCAGCTGCAAGATGTAAAGAGATATTTAAATTAGGTTTTTGGACAAAATGTGCAGGATTACTGAATCCAAAACCACTGCAGACTTTGTGAATGCAGAACAGCGTGTAGCCGCTAGATATTCTTAAAACTCCATATGAAGTGTGGTATAGCTTTTCAGTTAACTTTGACTTCTGTTCTTAAAGTTAGACTGTTAAAAGTTGTTCCATGTGTCATACCATGATCATTATGCCGGGCTAAATCCTTTGGATCAATATAGAGGTCATGGTCTGTATCCAGCTCCCAAAATTTGCAATAGATGACGTAGAAGTGCTCATAAGAGAAGTACTCTGTCAGCTGGTTAATATCAGCTTCTTCTTCCAATAATGCCACATTCTATTATCAGGAAAAAGAAAATCTCATTAAAGAACCTGCAAGATGCCTGTTGGTCACAGCAGCAACTGGAAGGATAAGTGAAAGTTCTCATATTATCAATGAGTATCACTAATATTTAACAGTTTTCCAGTGGAATTATTTTATCTTCAAAGACCTTATGCACCACATAGCATGCTAAGAGCAGATTTTAATAAACTGAGTTGAAAGCTAAGGTGCCAGAGAAAGCTGCATAGTAAGGACAGCCAACTTACTGCTAAGTGAGAGACAAATATAGCTCTGAACAACATAGTAAGCTAAATTGAAACAGTCTTGTATTAATAATTGCTCCCTTGAGAATCCATGCACTTTAGTCTTCACTGATCTGGGAAGAAGCAAGAACAAATACCATCTTTACTTATGCCCTTTTAAGTATTTAACTTAATAAAGCTTTTAAATGAGCAGAAGTTATATCTACCTTGCAGTTTTACATAAATACCTGCAAAAAGCTGCTTTTCCTGAGTTCATTACACGTGATTCTTCCAGACCAAGACCTATTTACGGTATAAAATATCCTTTGTATAACCTGCAAGAGACAGACAAGTTGAAAGTCTACTTCTAACTATCTGAACTAAACACTGTATTGTTCCAAGTCTTGGTTAAGAGTTTAAAAATACCTGGGTACAAATGCAAACAAAAATATGAAATAAGGTTCTGCAGTCTACTGCTGTATTCAATTCCCATTGTTTATTACTATTGCTCAGTCTGCAGTATTTGGTCATCATTACCCTCAGAGTCTATCTTCCTCCTCTATCTGTTGAGGCCTAGGTCCATTCCTCCCCCTGCCCTTGTCTTAGTGAGCTCATCCTCCTATTGTTTCAGATACTACCTTTCCAGACATTATTTCCAACTCTCTACAGATATCACTTAGACATCCCCCAGGTGTCTCAATATCTTCAATTCAGTGCCACAAAGCCACACTTATTTCTTCCTAATCCCTCTCCAGATGTCTATCTGTACTGACAACTCCAGCACCCTTCTATTCTGCCAGCATTCTTTTCATATTCAGTCATGACAAATTCTGCTACTTCTGCATTCCCAAAATCCATCCTTTGCCTCTCTATTCCCATTGCTAAACCCCCCCTGGAAAACCCTTAAAAATGTTCATGTCCTGGCTTCTCTTGCCTCAACTACTGTAACTTTATCCCTGATCAACTTTCGCACCACTGTCCAATTTATTCAAGAATCCCATTGCTGATATCCCCTTCTTCTCTAATTACTCCCACCAACTCATTTCATATATCCCTCTCTGGGTTTCTGCCTTATACTCTTATCACATTCAAAACCTCCCCCACTACATCCACAACAGCCTCCTTCCTCGTGCTTACCAACCACCTTTTCCCTTCCAAATCCAGTCTTCAGATCTAGTACATCCAAGATACTAGTTCTACCCACAGCAAGGATTCTACTGATGTAAATTTATGTCAATTTTACAAATGTAAGCGTTTTCACTTATCAATTATGCCATCCATGTATATAGTGCTTTAAACAGACAATATTTCAACTCTCTGGGATCTTAAAACTCTAAATTAGAAAACACACAACTTGTTTATTTACACTGTAAATTTGTGTTTGAAAAATGCATAACATTTCTTGCTTCAAAGAGTTTACACTTTAAGCTAAGCAAGATAAAGACAGGATATGGAAGAGAAGGTCAGGAAAAGAATGTGGTAAGAGAATTATTTGAGAAAACGTAAGAAGGAAAAGTTGGTTAGATATTATAAAGTACATGCATCATCCACTTTATATTTTTAGCTTAAGAATAGTCTTAGAAGCCTAGTGTAAAAAGGTTCAGTCCAAAGAATGTGAGATTTTTATTTCAGACTACACTATTAAACACATTACCTATCTGGCAATGAAGCTCTTGAAGTCCCAAGTTATAAATCCATCTATTACTAAAATAAAGGGATGTCAAAAAACGCTATGAAACAGTCCATCATACTTCCATATCAAAATGAAATTGGCTTTGAGTTATGAGTAAAGGGCATTAAGTGAGTTACTGATATTTTAATCATGAAATTTTACATATAGTTAAAGCTGCAGCACACAGCAAGCTCTGCTGCTCTTACTTTCAATAGGAACAGCTGGTTTGATAAGCCTAGGAAGGGGAATGGCTTATCTTTCTTCTGAAATTTAATTAGTTCAGTCTTAATTGTGTGTTTAGGGAAAGCCCATTTTTGGCTTAAACTACAAAGCAATTTTTTTTCTATCAAAGTTTTGCCTTAGCTTTGCAGTTTAATCCATCTGGACATCATTACCTCATCTGTTACACATCTAACTGGTCTAAAAAACCCCAAAATTGAATGTTTGCTAGACACAACTGGACAAGTCTTAAAATTTGGGTCTCTAAAACAAACCAGAGCAGAGAATGAATAAATAGTTTGAGACTTGTTTCATTTACAATACTCAAGGCAGTTGCTGCTGTACATTTTTATTTTTTTGATTGTGGGAAGGAAAAATTGTGCAAAATAACCATGACACTGTTGAAATTCTAGAGATATGTTTAATTCCTATGGAAGTGGCCTACACAACTCTTGTATCAGTATAAATACTGTTTCTACAGCTAAGTTTTAGGCTAATATAAAGCTAATGTACCAGACCTTACTCCTAAACTGAGGGAAATTTTAAACCTCTGGCCAGCAGATGGGTCTGCCTCCCTCTGAGGTAATACTCAGATGGCATCTGACCCAGAAGTGGAAGTGGAGCAGCAATTAGATTTCAATATTTAATAGTAAATTGGTGAGGGAACCCACTAAAAACCTCTAACCTACAACTTTAATTACGTGAAGACAACATCCTCCAGACACAGCTTCCACTCAGCAGTAGGATCACTAAAACGTCAAGAAGTTTCTTAAACAACTCCCATTCAGAATACACTTAAATACAATACTTAACTAAAAGGGAGATCAGTGGATCTATTTGTTATCATTCAGATAATTACAGGGCTTAATTTCTTTAGAAATCTGTAGTGGTCAGCAGATGCTCTTTCTTCTAAACAGGGACAACAGTGTAGACAGTTTTCTTGACATTTCTTTAATTAGTGGACTGGTGTTACAGTTCCCTTTTCAGAGAGACTGTTCATAGCAGTTTGGGCTTCTTTTCTATGAGAAGTTCTTTTAGGGGCAAAAGTAAGTAGTGGACATTTCATTAGCTCTCTCTACTGGCAAACTGCTAAGATGAATTTGTCAAATGTTATTTCAACCCAGGCCTCCCTAAGTAAATATGTTCCTCAGCTAAAGAAAGGATTGGAGGATAAGAGGATTTAGCTGCTGCAGCCCTCAGAAGGAACAGCAGTTTTTCCACAATTCAGACAAACCAGGCTCCAATACAGTTACCTAAGAAAAATCCCCACAGATGACATATTTCCTTCTTTCTCCCCTTGCTTCCAACATTACTTTTGAGAAATAATTCATCTAGGAATTGCTATGGCCTCACTGGTAAGAGGCAAAAACTAGTATCAGCTCTTAGCAAGAAAAACCCAGCAAGCAATTACAGAGTCATCAACTCTCATTAATTTATTGTAAGTCCCACAACTTTGCCACCTCTTGGATGAGCTCTTGTGATGACATGAAGAGGGGTATGTCTACACTACGGGATTACTCCGATTTTACAGAAATTGATTTTTGGAAACAGATTGTATAAAGTTGAGTGCATGCGGCCACACTAAGCACATTAATTCGGTGGTGTGAGTCCATAGTACCGAGGCTAGCGTCGACTTCCGGTGCGTTGCACTGTGGGTAGCTATCCCATAGTTCCTGCAGTCTCCCCCGCCCATTGGAATTCTGGGTTGAAATCCCAATGCCTGATGGGGCAAAAAACATTGTCGTGGGTGGTTCTGGGTACATGTCGTCAGGCCCCTTCCCCCTCCTTGCCTCCCTCTGTGAAAGCAAGGGCAGACAACTTTCACGGTGTTTTCCTGGGTTACCTGTGCAGACGTCATACCATGGCAAGCATAGAGCCCGCTCAGCTCAACGCAGCAGCCATAAACATTGTAAACACCTCATGCATGATCATGCAGTTTATGCTGAACCAGAACCTGCAAAACCAGGCGAGGAGGCGGCGGCATCGCGGCGATGAGAGTGATGAGGACATGGACACAGAATTCTCTCAACCCGCGGGCCCTAGCACTTTGGAGATCATGGTGTTAATGGGGCAGGTTCATGCCGTGGAACGCTGATTCTGGGCCCGGGAAACAAGCACAGACTGGTGGGACCGCATAGTGTTGCGGGTGTGGGACGATTCCCAGTGACTGGGAAATTTTCATATGAGTAGGGCCACTTTCATGGAACTTTGAGACTTGCTTTCCCCTGCCCTGAAGTGCAAAGAAAACAAAATGAGAGCAGCACTCACAGTTGAGAAGCGAGTGGCCCTGTGGAAGCTTGCAATCCCAGACAGCTACCGGTCAGTTGGGAATCAATTTGGAGTGGGCAAATCTACTGTGGGGGTTGCTGTGATGCAAGTAGCCAATGCAATCACTGAGCTGCTGCTATCTATCAAAGATAGTGACTCTGGGACATGTACAGGTCATATTGGATGGCTTTGCTGCAATGGGATTCCCTAACTGTGGTGGGGCGACAGATGAAACCCATATCCCTATCTTGGCACTGAAGCACCAGGGCAGCCAGTACATAAACCGCAAGCGGTACTTTTCAATGGTGCTGCAAATACTGGTGGATGACAAGGGACGTTTCACCAACGTGGGATGGCCAGGAAGGGTTCATGATGCTCGCATCTTCTGGAACACTAATCTGTTTAAACGGCTGCAGCAAGGGATTTACTTCCCAGACCAGAAAATAACCGTTGGGGTTGTTGAAATGCCTATAGTTATCCTTGGGGACCCAGCCTACCCCTTAATGCCATGGCTCAAGATGCCACACACAGGCAGCCTGGACAGTAGTCAGGCGCTGTTCAACTATAAGCTGAGCAAATGCAGAATGGTGGTAGAACGTGCATTTGGACGTTTAAAGGGTTGCTGGCGCACTTTACTGACTTGCTCAGATCTCAGCCAAACCAATATATTCATTGTTATTGCTGCTTGCTGTGTGCTCCACAATCTCTGAGAGAGTAAGGGGAAGACATTTATGGCGCGGTGGGAGGTTGAGGCAAATTGCCTGGCTGCTGATTATGCGCAGCCAGACACCAGGGCAGTTAGAAGAGCACACCAGGAAGTGCTGTGCATCAGAGAAGCTTTGAAAACCAGTTTCATGACTGGCCAGGCTACAGTGTGTTAGTTTCTCCTTGATGAAAACCTGCTCCCTTGATTGACTCATTCCCTGTAAGCCACCCACCCTCCCCCCTTCGATCACAGCTTGCTTTCAAAGGAAATAAAGTCACTATCATTTAAACACCATGTATTATTTATTAATTGATTTATAAAAATAGGGAGAGAACTGACAAGGTAGCCCGGGTGGGGTGTGGGAGGAGGGGATGAGGGAAGGAAGGAAAAGGCCACTTCAAAACTTGCTGAATGACAGCCTTTTGCTTGGGCTGTCCACTGCTGCAGCAGCACTCTGTGATCCTGCTGCCGTTCCTGAAGCTCCACCTGATGCCGGAGCATGTCCATTTGATCCCGCAGTAGCTGCAGCGTTGCATCCTGCCTCCTCTGATCTTCCTGCCGCCACCTCTCATCTCGAGCATCCCTCCTGTCCTCACATTCGTCCCTTCTGTCCTCATGTTTGTTGGCCGCTTTCCTGTACTGTGATACTGTGTCATTCCACTCATTCAAATGAGCTCTTTCGCTGCAGGTCTATTGCATGATTTCAGAGAACATTCCATCTTGCGTGCGTTTTTTTCGCCGCCTTATCTGAGATAGCCTTCAGGACGGAGGAGGGAGGCTTGAAAAATCTGCAGCTGCGGGAGAGAGGGAAAAAAAGGGAGAGAAGTATTTAAAGAGATACATTTTACAGAACAATGCTTATACTCTTTCACAGTGAACAACACTATTCACATTACATAGCACATGTGATTTCGGTACAAGGTCGCATTTTGCATCTTAATATTGAGTGCCTGCGGCTTTGGTGTTAGAGATCACAGACGCAGGGCCGGGCAACAGAATACAGCTTGCATGTGGTCATGGTAAGCCATTGTCTTTTGGCTTCTGCAACCTTCATAAAAGCAGCGCCCTCCTTTCCCATACCAAGCAAAGCCCATTGAATGCTGCACTTTTCGTGTTAACGTGCAGCAGCAGAAACTAAACTAACCTTCCCCCCATCCAATTCTCTGGGATGATCACTTTACCCCTCCCCCCACCGCATGGCTGGTATCAGGGAAGATCCCTGCTAGTCAAACGCAAACAGCTCAGCGCCAATGCCGCCCCCGCCCTGCTTGGCTAACTGCAGGGAAGGATTTCTTTTCAGCCACACGCAAACAGCCCCATAGGAACGGCCACCTCTGTCCCCTTAATTAAGATGGCTGAATTTCAACCAGGTTACCATGAACGATACCACTCTCCTGAGGATAACACAGCGAGCTAAAGAATGGATGTTGCTTGAATGCCAGCAAACACCAGGACCAAACGCTGCCAGGCTTTGTCATGCAATGATACCAGATTACTTGCTACTAGCATGGCGTGGTAAAATGTCCTACCATGGAGGACGGAATAAGGCTGCCCTGCCCAGAAACCTTCTGCAAAGGCTTTTGGAGTACCTACAGGAGAGCTTCATGGAGATGTCCCTGGAGGATTTCCGCTCCATCCCCAGACACATTAACAGACTTCTCCAGTAGCTGTACTGGCCACGAATGCATCCCAAGTCCTCAGGGCAAATTAATCATTAAAAAAGTTTGCTTTTGAACCATGTGTAATATTTACAAAAAGGTACACTCACCAGAGGTCCCCTTCCATGGCTTCATGTCCGGGATACCGCCTTGGGAGGCTACTTCAGTCAGGCTGAGGAAAAGGTCCTGGCTGTTGGGGAGAATGGCATGCTGTGTGCTCTCTGCAAGCTCGTCGTCGTCATCCTCCTCCTCCTCATCTTTCCCATCCACAAAATCCTCAGGCATGGCTGAGAGTACCCCCTCCTCGGAATCCACGGTCAGGGGTGTGGTAATGGTGGCGGCCCCCCTAGAATTGCATGCAGTTCAGCGTAGAAGCGGCATATATGTGGCTCTGCACCGGACCATCCGTTTGCTTCTTTGGTTTTCTGGTATGCTTGCCTGAGCTCCTTAACTTTCACGCGGCACTGTAGTGAGTCCCTATTGTGTCCTCTCTCCATCATGCCCTTGGAGACTTTCAAATGTTTTGGCATTGTTTTTTGTAACGTAGTTCTGCTAGCACGGAATCCTCTCCCAATACAGCGATCGGATCCAGTACCTCCCGTACGGTCCATGCTGGAGCTCTTTTTCGATTCTCGGACTGCATGGTTACCTGTGCTGATGAACTCTCCATGTTGGGCAAACAGGAAATGAAATTCAAAGGTTCCTGGGGCTTTTCCTGTCTACCTGGCCAGTGCATCCAAGTTCAGATTGCTGTCCAGAGCTGTCACAATGGTGCAGTGTGGGATAGCTCCCGGAGGCCAATACCGTCGAATTGCGTCCACACTAACCCTAAGTCGAACCAGCAATGTTGATTTCAGCGCTACTCCCCTCGTCGGGGAGGAGTACAGAAATAGATTAAGAGCCCTTTGTGTCGAAGTAAATAGCTTCGTTGTGTGGACGGGTACAGGGTTAATTCGATTTAGCGCTGCTAAATTCGACCTAAATGCATAGTGTAGACTAGGTCAAAGTTCCTTGCCTCACGTGACTTGGGTGCAGGCACCTGCTCCAACTCCCCATTGCACCATCCTCCAAGCTATTCTTGCCACTCATCCACCCTGGCAGTCTTCTTGTGGAGACCTGATTGTTTTGATCCACCCCTCCCTGCTGCAGGCTTCTGGAGGTGACTGACTGACCTGCATCCCCATCTTTTTTGGCAGGCTACCAGGGGGGCGGTTCTTTCCTCATGCTAGACTGCATAAGCTGGCTCAGAAGTAGAATGCTCAACCCCCAGAGCAGGCTATCCCTCTGAAGGTAACCCATTATAGACAAGGGGAACACCCACCCACCACAGCACTGAGAAAAGGCTTTCACCAGGGACCTGCCTTGAGCCCCCTATACATTAGGTGTCAACTGGGGGGGAAATCTCTTCCTTCCCCCCCCCCACAACCCGCCCAAGGGTAAAGCTGAGCCCTCACGCCCCTCCCACTTCACCCCACTACTATGCAGATAAATCTGAGCCCTCTACCCCTCATCCCCTGCTGCTCTGGGGAGCAGCACATTGTTTTGTTGAGGCATTTTGATATTGGAGGTCTGCAATGGCTACACACTTCCTCTCTCAGCAGCTTGGCCCTTATTGATCAACCTCCAACAGCACCTCCACGCTGCCTTTCCGCAGGGCTTTGTCCTGACCAGGAGTTAGAGGCTGGGGGTATGGTATTAAAATTTCAGCATATTCCCCTACATCCTCCAATCCTGAGAGCTTCCTGCAGGAGAGAACAGGAGCAGCAGCAGGCACACAAGGTAGGGGGGCACCAACTGACTTTTGGAAGGTGTGGGGGAGGAAGAGGATAATAATAGCAGGTAACTTTTGAGAGAAAAGTAAAGTTTCACGAAGCCCCAGGCGCAACCCTTCCTTGTTGGTGAAAAAGTCACTAATGTCACTCACATGATGTCTCCCCTCCATGTTCCCAAGTAGTGGCAGGCGACCATATTGGGGAGATTGACTTTTTCACATTGATGAGAAATGTCACATGGAGCTGTGCAAATTTTGGCAGTTAAGGGAGCAGGTGGCTATCTTGGACTGGGAAGGCAAGAGCTAGGGAGTGGACCAACAACCACCTGCTCCAAAACTGCATATAGACAAGAGTAACTGCAAATGGGGACAAAGTCGTCTTATTTTTGCTAAATATGCAAGAGTTTGCACTACAGTGCTTCTAAAACACACTGCAAGTAGGCAGTGGGGTTCAAAAATCAGAGTAGACTAAACTCTGCAATTTAATCTCCTTAAAGAATCTCTTAATTTTTAAGCCAATCATGATTTTTGGGGTTGATCCATGATTTTTGAACTCTTGTGGCTGGCGATACTACTATTGGTCTGTTGGCGAAATCTATTGGAGTGAGGAGGATGAACCTGAAGACCTTCAACTCTGGACTAGAGTATGAAAGGTGCAGAACCAAAGTTAATGTCTCAAAAGAAAGATTTCCAGATTAAATTTGTGCTACATCCAACTGTATCTTATGTATACCAAATTAATGGCCATAATTTAGTTCCCAGAGGATGCTTGTTAAACCCAGTCACTGATGCTTGCTGAATTTTTTTTTAAAAAATTGAATGCCCTTTGGAGGGATCTCAGACTCTGAAGATTGAAGGACTGAATGAGCACAGTCTGAAGCAACAATCTCTAGAGAGTTTGTCAAGTCCAGATCAGTAGTTGAGGGAAATTGATAGAACAGTTAACTGCTATTCATATAGCAGTTTGTGGACAGAAAGAACTTTAGTCATAGGCGCCTAGAGCTACAGATCTGCAACTTTCCACGTATACAATTTTCAATTAAAGGAAAATCCTTGAACTGGGAAGCTGCAAGTAGCTAAAAAACCGGTTTAAATTCTATCATGATCTCTTTACAATTCCATAATATTGTGGAGAGCTTATACATTATCTACTTGATAAATCTGAACTTGAAATAATGCAGAAGTCATTTTAAAGTTAGGCTTTTTTTATTACGAAGTCCAAACCAGGGTCAGTATTCTAACCAGCCATACATCAAAAACCACACCCAAATAAGCATCCAAGTTAACTAAGTAATTTGCTCTTCAGTAGAAATACATAAACATGTTCCACACAAACCATCTCCACTCAGTATTCCTCATTTCAACTGTTATTCAGTAAGTTCTTCTAACACCCTAAAGTATAGAGAAACCTTACAATTATCAGTTGCAATGACAGATGCTCATCCTCCTACTGCCGTGTCTCCTGAAGATTTGAATATACTCAGTATCATGCACTAGAAGCCTGGAAAGTTGAGATCAGCAGAATACTTGTCTCTGGAGATAAATCCATTATGAAAAGGATGGTTTTACATATTTCAATTGACCTATTAACTAACAGTTAAATTGTATAAACAAAGTAATTTTTCTAAATAAATCACTTACTGTGGTAATGTAACGAGAATGAAATTCAGATGCTTCTTTTAAAAATGATAGTCCAGGATGACTATTCACCACATCCTATAAAGAGAGGGGAAGAAATGGAGTGCCAATTGGTACCCATTCTCACCCTGGGTATCAACTCATTAATGCAGAATACTACCTCCAATTCCTTGAAAGAGCCATTCCAAATTTAATTGTTAAGCAAAGCAACCATTACTAAATACCAGAGGGGTAGCCATGTTAGTCTGGTTCTGTAGAAGCAGCAAAGAATCCTGTGGCACCTTATAGACTAACAAACGTTTTGCAGCATGAGCTTTCGTGGGTGAAAAGAGATTCAATTCCCATTTTTCTTCTTTCCCCTCTCCAATATCTTCCCAGAAACCTGAAAAGCACATCCTTAGCTTGCATCCGAAGAAGTGGGTATTCACCCACGAAAGCTCATGCTGCAAAACGTTTGTTGGTCTATAAGGTGCCACAGGATTCATTACTAAATACAACTTCATTTGTAGAGTGCCTCATGTAAACATCCCATGGTGATGTATGTTTTAAAAATAATCTGTCTTTTAAAAGCCATTTAACGTGAGCTTTCTTAATTGTAAGAGGGAGATTTCAGAAACAATAGGCAGAAATGTGCAAATTATATGTTCTGGACAGAAAAAACAAACTTATTTTCCTGGTGTTGATGGGACTTGATACATGTAACTAGTAAGAAACAGCATTACTGAAAAATTACAGATGCTTTTCCATTATAAATGAAGAAACTCTATAAAACCACGTGTAAGTACACTACAGATAGTGGTAGTCCAGTGGTCCCCAACTTTTTCTGTGGGGCGGGCGCTGGACGACTAGCCGCCGAGGACTGTGGCCACCGGACAAGCAGCCGTCGAAATGCTGCCGTGAAGCGGCAATGTCATGAGGCGGCGTCGCTGCCGAAATCCCGTCATGAAGGAGCGTCACCAAGAGGCGTCGACACCAAAATCCCGCCAAAATTCGGCGGGATTTCGGCGGTAGCACTTCTTGACCTTGCCACTTCTTGGCGGCATTTCGGCGGCTGCTTGTCTGGCGGCCAGTAGGCGGTCGCACATGGATGCCCTGGTGGGCGGCATGGTGCCCGCGGGCACTGCATTGGGGACCCCTGGTGGTAGTCCAACAGGCAAGTTTGCTTTTCGTCATTCATTAGCAATACACTAAGACCTGTGACAGTTCAAAAAGAGATTCAATTCCCATTTTTCTTCTTTCCCCTCTCCAATATCTTCCCAGAAACCTGAAAAGCACATCCTTAGCACTACTATGTCAAATCACGAGTTGTCATTCTTAAGGTTAAATGGGTTCTGACACATTAGTTAGTCAAAATCAAATATCAATTAAGAGCTACTGTAGGATGTGTAGGGTTTTTTCTTTTTAACTTCTTCCCTACATAAAAGTAGGCTATAAATATTTGTGACTATAAAATGACTTGTAACAATTTAAACTCATTAGTAGGTCAGTTGACCACCCAAGTTGCATGCACTAAATATCAGTAATCTCTTTATTTATTCTCTTTACTAGAATTACTCTATCAGTTAGGTTTCAGAGGGGTAGCTGTGTTAGTCTGTATCAGTAAATTTTTCAATCCACTTTGATTGAATTGGCCTCGTTAGCACTACAAAAAGTCATTTTCCCTCTGTTGATATTCACCCCTTCTTGTCAACTAGTGGGCATGAGCCACATTCACCCTAATTGAATTGGCCTCATTAGCACTGACCTCCCCCACCCCCACTTGGTAAGGCAACTACCATCTTTTCATGTGCTGTATATTTATACCTGCTTACTGTATTTTCCACTCCATGCATCTCATGAAGTGAGTGGAAAGCTTATGCCCAATAAATTTGTTAGTCTCTAAGGTGCCACCTTGCTTCTATCAGTTAGGAAATTTAAGTTGCTCTGGTACATCTATATTCTTTTGTTTAGCTTTGGAAGATATAAAGAGGTCATGATTAATTTAAATTGCTATTTACTTGTAAAAATGGAATGAAGTCTTCTTGCACCAAGTAGTTGCATCCAGGGTTCATCAGAAGATGAACGAACTTTGCCGCATCATCGTGGCAGGTCTGTAGTATTCTGAAATGCAAATATAAAATGAATTTGCATCATAATACTTTTCTACTCTATTCAGAGGAAAAATGCTCATACTTGCATTAGGAAGTTCTACCGCAGGACTTACGGAAAAGCTGCAGTCTCTCTCAACTTATTGATGTAACATGAGCACCTAAAGAATTAGTTACCATAATATAAAGGCAGGCATGTGGTCACAGTTTCTTCTGCCTACTAGTGATCTTACACAGCTCTAAGCATTGCACTGGCCAATAATCCCGTATTGCTTCCTCTCATACTAGACTTTAGGCATAATTTACATTAAATTATCTATGCTGTACCTGCTCCCAGCAGTGGAATAGTCAAATGAGAGGACAGTTTAGAATCAAGACCATAGTTCTTTCTCTGGAATCAGTGAGAATAGAAAGGGCTAGGAAGGAGAAATATCTGCCCACAACTGTTGACATATTCCTGCAAATTAGGACCACACGTCTCAAAACCTTACACAGTTAGGGCCACTAGGCACTTGTCACTAACCACAGCATATTATTTATCTTTACACAGCAAATATCAAGATTTTAAACTGTACACAATTTTTTTTTTATCAAGTCCACTCTGTTGGACTATAGAAAGGGGTTTTGTTTGTCTGCAGGCTGGATCACATTCATAACTTAAAGTATTATATTTAAATTAAGAAATACAGTACCTCAAAAAGCAACCTACTTACTTTCGCCACATTGCAACAAATTTATGAACTGAGACGCATCCTGTTCGTTCTCCTCCAGCACAATAAAACAAGGGACCTTTCCAGTAAAGTGGGCATTCACAGGCCTGGAATTAAGGTGTAGAACAATGCAGACAGTCAGCTTACTTATTACTTATCTGAGTGTTACTCCCTCTCAAAACACTAGCATAAAATGAAACCTTGCTAGTGTACTTGTAAGGCAGCATTATGGGAGAATAGGACAGGCATTTGTTTCGTTACACACACTCTTATGGAACTACAGTGAACAGAAGTATTTAAGGCAATTCCTGGAAGATTTGGTTTATTGACTGGTAAACTTTAATTTGACCAACAGCTTTAGTCTCTACTGTACTGCACAAGGTAGACTTTCACAGTAAATAAAAGAAATTAAGGGGAAAAGTCATTTCCATTTATTCTTTTTTTTCCCCACAGTTGGGAAACATTTTTCTACTTGTGCTTCTAAAGAAATGGGAGATTCACATATGAAGACAAGCATATGTTTACTGTAAGCAATTACAGTTTATACATACAGCAGTGTTAGCCCTAGACTACTATGGAAAGATATACGGAGTGCTCAATACAGCTCCCTTGAAAACAAAATATTTATCATTTGCATTCCTCCTTCAATATTATAAGGAGAAAAATATTAAATTCCTTCAAGCCAATTTGCTATGTATGTTATACAGAAGCAAAACAAGTCAGTCTTTTTAGATTGATAAACCCCATATTCTGACACAGCAATAAATCTAGTGAGTACTGAAGGACTAAGAAAAAACCCTCCAAAAAAACCAAAGCCATTCTGGATTTGAAGGTGAAATAATGCAAGTCCATGACTTTTTCTTGTCTAAGGTGAGAAAGTTATCTAGTTTCTTTGTTTTCAGATGAGTAACTGGTTTATTGTAGAGTTCTACGTAGACATATTCGGAGTGATAACTCAAAATTCTAATCTTGCACCATGTAAGTAAGCCAACAGCAATGCACTTAAAACATCTACAGTAGTACAATTGATTACTGTGAAGGCACACGGCCAAATTTTGCACTGAGAATGCTATCCCACAGATATCTCTGGGACTGCACAACATATAACTAAGAAAATTTGGTTGCTTGAGTTTCTGATGTTGACGTTTATGGGCTTTCTCCAAAACCCACTAAGGTTAATGTAAAGACTCCCACTGATTTTAAACAGGCTATGGATCAGGCACCATATTAACTTAAATTTGACTGGTAATGTCTTTACTTAACTTTTTGGAATTTTATTCCTATCACACAACAGATAACATAGGAAAACCATCATTTGTTTCTTCTTTGTAGGTTAGTATACTGGAATTAGACACCCCGTAAATCCTCACCTTTGCAACTTTGCCCATGTCTTCTAATCTTGCTCTCTCATTTGGAAACTGAGAGAAAGTTCTCTCTATTTTGGCAATCACTGCATCTATATTCACTTTTTCTTTTGGACATCCTCGGGGAAAATAAAACGTTGGAATGGTTTGGCTCAGTGATGGCGGCAAAGGTTCTTCTTTCTTTGTCTGAACCTAAATGGGTAAATACATTTGACATAGTGAGGTGTATTAAACTGTATGCCATACAATCCTCCTTACAAGGAAACTGAAACGCCTTTATCCTGTTTTGTATTAACTACTGTAACATATTCCTACAGAAAATCATTACATATGATGGAAATAAGCTCTTTAAGAATGAAGAGTGAAAAATTCCTGGAAAACTGGCATCTAGAAAAATTCATTTTGAAAAAACTGAAATGAAGTTTGACATAAGGAAACCTATCTGGCTAAGGTAAGAACTGTGTTTCTCCTCTATCCCACCTCTAGTCTTCATCCAGCTTTAGAACCAAAGTTAGGCTATCCCATTATACCATCCCCTCCATAAACTTATCAAGCTTAGTCTTGAAGCCAGATATGTCTTTTGCCTCCACTACTCCCCTTGGAAGGCTGTTCCAGAACTTCACTCCTCTGATGGTTAGAAACCTTCATCTAAATTCAAGTCTAAACTTCCTGATGGCCAGTTTATATCCATTTGTTCTTGTGTCCACATTGGTACTGAGCTTAAATAATTCCTCCCTCCTTGGTATTTATTCCTCTGATATATTTATAGAGAGCAATCATATCTCCCCTCAGTCTTCTTTTGGTTAGGCTAAACAAGCCAAGCTCTTTGAGTCTCCCTTCATATGACAGGTTTTCCATTCCTTGGATCGTCCTAGTAGCCCTTCTCTGTACCTGTTCCAGTTTGAATTCATCCTCCTTAAACATGGGAGACCAGAACTGCACACAGTATTCCAGATGAGGTCTCACCAGTGCCTTGTATAACGGTACTAACACCTCATCTCATCTCTACTGGAAATACTTTGCCTGATGCATCCCAAGACCATATTAGCTTTTTTTCCCCACAGCCATATCACATTGGCGGCTCATAGTCATCCTGTGATCAACCAATACTCCGAGGTCCTTCTCCTCCTCTGTTACTTCCAACTGATGCCTCTCCAGTTTATAACAATAGTTCTGGTTATTAATCCCTAAATGCATGACCTTACACTTTTCACTATTAAATTTAATCCTGCACCTTTCACTGAGATAACATGTAAAGAGGTTGAGTTAATCCCCTAGGATTTTTCTACAAATGAGCCAAACGATTCCAACTTTACACTTGCCCTGATGTTGCAACTTCACTAAAATTCAATGCTATCCTTTAAGTATGTCAGAATAAAAAACAGAAAAGAAAAAAGTTAACTTGAGTTTGTGGTATTTGTATGTGAAAGTTTTTTTATTTGTGTTTACTGGATTTGCACTTTTCAGTTACACCATAAAGGCTCTCTTGATGCCATACAAAAATGTAAAAGTCACATCAACAGAATCACCAAATAAAAACTAACAAATACTCCAGATCACCTAAAAACCTTCCCAAGCCGAAAACACTTCAGAGTTTTTTGGGTTTTTTTTGTTTGTTTTTTTTTTAAAAAGACAAACATTTCTCCAATCTCCAAAGTGGTGTTACTGTTAGCACCATGAAGAGTGCAATAAACAATTTCTTTATAATTTCCCCCTAAATTTCAAGGTAACCACCACCACATCAGTGCTTGCTTGGGTTGAGCCTCTATGACATAACTAGTCGCTGAAAGCCTGTACTGTTGCTCAGGTGTAATTCGTAAAGGCAAAATGGCTTAGAACTTGAAAACTGGACAGTTAGACAGTGAATCCCAGTGAATATTCAACTTGGTGATATTCTAAACAAAAGGAGATCTCAACCATGTTGGAAGCTGTTTCCATCACCTCAAACTAACTCAGACATTCTATACTTTAGAGCGACACCCTTGGAATATTATCATATAGATAGCACATTTTAATCTATTGTGCCAGCCTGTGCCAGTAGATCTCTAGCCCTACCCTCTCTATGGGACTGACACAGTAGTGTGCTCTCAGTGCTGTGTGTTGACGGGCCATTTTTACAGAAAGACCAAAAAAGGAAGCAAGAAAAAAAAAGTTAGATTGAGTTGTGATCCAGCTACTTCATTATTTTTCCCCCTAATCTTTGTTGTTTCCCTAGGCAGCTGCTTTCAACTGCTGACAAGACTGGCAGGTAATAAAGTTCTTCAGATCCATTGCTGTCCATTCTTCAGGTGGAATGCCAGGAAGTTCTAAATTATTGCAAACTCCTGTAGTTAAAAGTTTCAGAGCATTAGCCTAAACAGTCTTTTAGTGTAACTTTAGTATAGACACGAAACTAGGTGTTTTAAATCCAAGGTTAAGAAAGTGTAAAGATTAAGTCTCAAGGCGACCAGCTTGGCTTAACAGTGAAATCCTTGCTCATCTTAAACACAAAAAAACAGCTTACAAGAAGTGGAAGATTGGACAAATAACCAGGGAGGAGTATAAAAGTATTGCTCAGGCATGCAGGAGTGAAATTAGGAAGGCCAAATCACACTTGGAGTTACTCCTAACATCTCTGGCTAGCTGCAACAAGAAGGGTTTCTTCAGGTATGTTAGCAACAAGAAGAAAGTCATGTAAAGTGTGGGCCCCTTGCTGAATGAGGGAGGGAACCTAGTGACAGAGGATGTGGAGAAAGCTAGTGTACTCAATGCTTTTTTTGCCTCTGTCTTCACAGACAAGGTCAGCTCCCAGGCAGCTGCACTCTGCAGCACGGTATGGGGAGGAGGTGACCAGCTCTCTGTGGAGAAAGTAGTAGTTCAGGACTATTTAGAAAAGCTGGACGAGCACAAGTCCATGGGGCCGGATGCACTGCATCCGAGGGTGCTAAAGGAGTTGGCCGATGAGATTGCAGAGCCATTGGCCATTATCTTTGAAAAATCATGGCAATCAGGGGAGGTCCCGGATGAATGGAAAAAAGCTAATGTAGTGCCCATCTTTAAAAACGGGAAGACGGAAGATCCAGGGAACTACAGGCCAGTCAGTCTCACCTCAGTCCCTGGAAAAATCATGGAACAGGTCCTCAAGGAATCAATTCTGAACCACTTAAAGGAGGGGAAAGTGATCAGGAACAGTCAGCATGGATTCACCAAGGGCAAGTCATGCCTGACTAACCTAATTGCCTTCTATGATGAGATAACCGGCTCTGTGGATGAGGGGAAAGCAGTGGATGTGCTATTTCTGGACTTTAGCAAAGCTTTTGATACAGTCTCCCACAGTATTCTTGCCAGCAAGTTAAAGTAGTATGGGCTGGATGAATGGACGGTAAGGTGGATAGAAAACTGGCTAGATGGTCGGGCTCAACGGGTAGTGATCAATGGTTCCATGTCTAGTTGGCAGCCGGTATCAAGTGGAGTGCCCCAAGGGTCAGTGCTGGGGCCGGTTTTGTTCAATATCTTCATTAACGATCTGGAGGATGGTGTGGACTGCACCCTTAGCAAGTTTGCAGACGGCACTAAACTGGGAGGAGTGGTTGATACGCTAGAGGGTAGGGATAGGATACAGAGGTACCTAGACAAATTAGAGGATTGGGCCAAAAGAAATATGATGAGGTTCAACAAGGACAAGTGCAGAGTCCTGCACTTAGGATGGAAGAATCCCATGCACTGCTACAGACTAGGGACTGAATGGCTGGGCAGCAGTTCTGCAGAAAAGGACCTAGGGGTTACGGTGGACGAAAAGCTGAATATGAGTCAACAGTGTGCCCTTGTTGCCAAGAAGGCTAATGGCATTTTGGGTTGTATAAGTAGGGGCATTTCCAGCAGATCGAGGGATGTGATCATTCTCCTCTACTCAGCACTGGTGAGGCCTCATTTGGAGTACTGTGTCCAGTTTTGGGCCCCACACTACAAGAAGGATGTGGATAAATTGGAGAGAGTCCAGCGGAGGGCAACAAAAATGATTAAGGGGCTGGAGCACATGACTTATGAGGAGAGGCTGAGGGAACTGGGATTGTTTAGTCTGCAGAAGAGAAGACTGAGGGGGGATTTGATAGCTGCTTTCAACTACCTGAAAGGGGGTTCCAAAGAGGATGGATCTAGACTGTTCTCAGTGGTAGAAGATGACAGAACAAGGAGTAATGGTCTCAAGTTGCAAAGGGGGAGGTTTAGGTTGGACATTAGGAAAAACTTTTTCACTAGGAGGGTGATGAAGCACTGGAATGGGTTACCTAGGGAGGTGGTGGAATCTCCTTCCTTAGAGGTTTTTAAGGTCAGGCTTGACAAAGCCCTGGCTGGGATGATTTAGTTGGGTTTGGTCCCACTTTGAGCAGGCGGTTGGACTAGATGACCTCCTGAGGTCCCTTCCAACCCTGAGATTCTATGAGATTCTATGATTCTTAGCAAAGAAGGAAAAGGGAATATGTAAAAAGACTTAGAGAATGGGAAGATGACCCAATAAAACCTAAAATTAAAATATTTTAATAAAAATAAAATTGAAAGTTCTGCAGAAGATTGGAACAGCAGATATTCTTCAAAAATTGTTCCTTCAATTATATAAAGTATACTGCACATCTGTTGTGATACAGCAAGATAAATGGTAACCTTTTAGTTTACACACAGTCTTTAAAATCCAAAAACTTCTATCTGGAATTTAGAAAGTTAACTTTGTACAACAAACGATAAATCCTTTCCCAGAACTGTTCTTTCCGGATGGACAAATTTAACACAGCTGGCATTTCCACTTCATCACAACAGAAGCTTCCTCATCCCAAAACTGCTCAACCATACCAGCATTTAATTTCTCCAAGTTAAATACTGCTGTGGATAAACTTGATTTGAGGATATTTTGGTAACAGTAAAAACATCAGCTTTTGTTATACAAGTTAAAATTATCATTAGTGTGTTGTTTAAAAGAAAAAGAGCACACTAAATATGTGCTATTTCAATATATGCTTCAATTTTGATGGTGATAATTTACACATAACTAGTCCCTATTGTGAATATTTATATCAGAGTGATTTTGAACAGGAAGCAACAAGATGTCTAAACAAACTCAATCTGCATAGGAATTGGCATATGAAGAGTTACACAACACTGGAGAAAGACTAACCCAAACTGAAAACAAACACCTTATGAAATAGTGAGGTAAAAGGTTATGTCAAGTTAGGATCCCTTTAATGAACAGAATACAGAAGCTAATATTACCATGTACATTTGATTTTTTTTATGCACTTGTTCAATTTTCTGAGAGCCTATATGGGATGCAGGCTTTTCTTTTTTTTTAAAAAGGAAATAAAGTAAATAACCTTCCTTTGCACTACAGAGGGACCTTCTCTATTGCTTCAAGTTGGAAGAGGAAAACAATTTAAGCCTTTGTACTCTTGTGAGCGATACCTGAAAATGGATTGAAAAAGAATGTATAGCAATAACATGTAGTGGAACTGAATAAAGAAAACCCTTTGGAGTAGCTTCCAGAATCACTGGTCTGATATTTCCCCACTTCCCCAACCAGGCAGCAACAATCATCTGCCTTATTACAATCCACCAACTTATCTTGGCTATCTTTAAGGTCTGGATCCTTTACCCCTTTTCAGGGAGACAGCTATAGTCCAAGAGCATGCTGAGGTCCTAAAGGCACTGCTTGAAGAGTATTTATGGTTACTCTTTGCCCATCAAGCACAATTGGTTGGTCTCCTTTCCTTCTGGGAGAGTTGATTAAAGAGGGAGAGAAGTTGGTTTTGGAACAGGAAGGTGAATGTGTTATCCTTCAATAACCAGAAATCTTCATTTGAAGGGTGAACAACAAATACAACTCCCTCCCCAAAGCGGTCAGTTTTCCTGGGCTCAATCTCTAGGTCTTTGAAGCAGAGAAATACCTACAGAATCTTTTTTCTAAGGCAACAGATATACAGTAGCCTCTTGGGGCTGAGGACTATGGCTGCAACAAGAGCTCAGCCCCAAACCAGCCATGTCAAAGCAATTTTCAACACCTATCATCTTTGGAAAGCAAGGTCAGGGATGGTTTCTAGGGCATACCGAAGAGGAAACAGAATGCTACAATAGTAACTCCCCACTGACTCCTCAGCAGCAAGTATGAAGCATTCCCCTGGCACTGAACCAGATAACCTTTGAGGTGAAGCAGCTGTATCAAAGCATGACACACTCGTATTTCCCTTGAAGAATCCTGCCACAACTATTCCAAAGCCTCCTTTAGCATTAAGTAGAGGCACTGACCCAGGCTTCCACATCTTCCAGAAATATCCTGAAGGATGTTACAGAAAACAAAGAGCCTCCCCTCCCCTGCCCATTCAGCATCAAGGAAGTAGCATGCACTAAGGCCACCCTCACCTTTTATGCAACTGAATCTCTGACTGAAGACTTCTATGAGCTGTTTTTGGAAGTGGTCTCAAGTCTCTAGGATGGTATCAACTCAGATGATTGACGAGACAACTTAAGCAGAAAGAGTTCAAGCATTTACTTCCAATCCCTATAGGTGCAGGAAGTAAAGGCAACAAAGGCTGCACACTACCCTGGGAAACTATTTCCATTCAGGTACTAAGACTGTTGATCCGGGATCAATAATTTGGAACAGAATTATGTACAACATTTAAACCCAGACTTCTTGCTGGGATCTACACCTACAACACTGAACACAAGGTCAACTAGCTCATTCCAAAAACTGAGTACAGAAAAACCAAATCTATGGTACATCAGTTACAGCCAATCAAAAGCTGTAGATACAGGAGTGGTTTTTGCTTTTCTAAAGAAAAAGGAAATAACTACAGGTTTTGACCCTCAGTTCCAACTTTCAGATGAAGGTCAGAAGGAACTGAGGAACTACTAATGTTGCACTTCTTTGTATGTCCCCTATGAATGAATGGGAAGGTTCACCTGGATGTCCCCTATGATCACTGCTTTCTAGAGCATTCAGTAGGATGTCCTAGAGCATATGTACATCTCATCAAGAGGGCCCCATACCGAAAATACTCAAAAGAAGGGCTATTTCTGTTCTAAATAAGACAACCTATTAAAAATGCACTTTGACAAAATGACAAAAAAACGATAAAAAGATAGAAAACCTGACCTATGAGGAAAAGTTAAAAAACTGGGTATGTTTAGTCTTGTGAAAAAGGCTGAGGGGCAGCTGATAAGTCTTCAAACATGTTAATGGCTGTTACAAAGAGGATGGTGATCAGCTGTCCTCTACGTCCACCGAAAATAGGACAAGAAGTAATCATCTTAATCTGCAGCAAGAGATTAAGGTTAGATATTAGGAAAACTAACCTTATAGAGAAAAAGTTTAAATGTATTAACTATGTTAGATATTAGGAAAAGCTAACTACAAGGATAGTTAGGTACTGGACTAGGCTGCCATCCTTGGAGGATTTTAAGAACAGGTTAGACAAACACTTGTTAGGGATGGTCTAGGTACAGTTGGTCTTGCCTCAGCACAGGGAGGATGGATTGACTAGATGGTTGACTAGAGGTCCCTTCCAGTCCTATATGTCTATGACTATAATTCCACACAGTGAATAAAAATCTCAAATTACTGGCTTAATTCTAACAATTTAAATTAATGTGGGATATTTGTTCACACCTAAAAAAGTATTGCTAAGAATCCTGCTAATGCCAAGCATACATTTGTTTGGACTGAAAACCTGATATGACACTGTTTACTCTTGCTACTGTGATTTTTTCAGTTGGCTGTCAGCCTTCATTTTCTTGCCTGTGCTAAAAATCTGTTTATAAATTAAACTACCAAAAGAGACTTGTTCAGCCAAGTGAGAAACTCCAGCACACAACTTGCCAAACCACATAAAATTATGAAACATTTGGAGCTAAAAGGAGACTTTAAAAATTAGTTTATTTCAATGAATGATTTGCATGTGTCGAAGTGTAACAGTATGAAGTCAATTTGACATATTGGCCTTAGCAATGAACATATGCCTGAGTTTCAATTCGCAATTCAGAAAGCCAATAAGTTTCCTCTAAAATGTGATCTGCTAATGATTTACAATTTTGTAATATTGCAAATAAGCTTCTGTAAGATTCACCTTGAAAAGAGAATGTAAGATCGTCCCTTTAATACACATCGTCAATTTTCACCCCGGCATACAAAAAGCATAAAGGCTTTGGGTAAATTCAGACTATGAAGTGTTTCTTTACTCTTACTTTGTAAAAGTGGTGAGGTGGTTACTTTATTTTTGCATGGAGTGGCACAAAGGCATTTCTTCATTCCCTTTGCTAGTTTCAAGAATATTCCCTACTCTTTGATAACATCTGAGAGTATGTCAACATCAGATACATTATTTCTACAGCCCTTCAATAACAAGAGGCAATCACATTATCAAGCAGGCTAAAAGGAAACATGTACATCCCCACCCTCCCCAGAAATAAGAATCTTCTGACCCTATCCAGCCTCCTTAGTTTTTCTCCCCTCCTCGTGGTGGACAATGTCTATTCGAGCAGCAAATTTGGCTTTGAGCAAAACTGAGGAAGCAAGGAGATTAGAAGCCAGATGGGCCCGTTTCTAAATATGGCGAACCAGCTTGTTGCTTTCCCTGTTTCCCTAAGATGATTTAAAAAGAAACAAATAAATAAATAAAGGGGATGCTTATCCCAAGCACTCTCCCAAGTAGAGATCTCTGGATGTTACACAGTTTGGACTGCCTTGGCTATGGTACACTTCTTCTGGTGAGGCACGGTTGCCTGCTCCTTCCCCTCCCTGCCTACTGGGTTACTGGGATGTGGAGTAGTTGCAGCTGGTCACAGGGCCCATTCTATCCACCATTACCGCAAGACTTTAGAAATGAGATAACCCATCTCCTCTGCTTCCTGACCTAAAATAACTTATTCCTGAAATCAAGGAAAGGGGAAAGGCCTCTTCTCCTCTATTTTTAAAAAAGACTGTACACTTTTCAGGATGGCAACTCTGTTTGTGCGAGAACTAACACATTAAAGAAATAAATGCATAAAATCAATTAGCTCAATGAGGTTAAGTTTCAATTGTTTACAGAGTGAAAGTCAAGAGAAAGTGAGTTAAATATCTAAACGTGGTATTCATTAAGGGTGGGGATAGGGGAAATCAAGCACACTTACCCACTTAAAAATATATTTAGACAACATGCTGATCAAGATGCCACAGACTAAACAATTCTCAGTATTTGCACTGCTTTGACATGATGCAGTACTTAGAATAATTGAATGAATTTGTCCTCATATGGCAGTGCTTGTGTTTTGTGTTGTATCAGAGGGGTAGCCGTGTTAGTCTGGCTCTGTAAAAAGTGAGAGTCTTGTGGCACCTTATAGACTAACAGATGTATTGGAGCATAAGTGTTTGTGGGTGCCAAAGGACTCTGTCACTATATGCAGCTTTGTTATTGTTTATGAGTAGAGATTTATAAGGAAAAAGGGTATTTTCTAGTGTTAAATCAACAGCCTTGGTACATTCCATAGAACGCAGATCTCAAGAACGAGATTCTACTCAATATTAGGACTTCAGGTGATGGAAAACATGCAGCAGGATCAGATTAATCTAAGATCCAGAATTTCTTACCACACATTGTAAAGTATGGGCAAAAGTTTAAGATGTCACCAGGGTGGATCTGATTTAAATCAAATTGATTTAATTCATGATTTAAATCACGAGTCAGGAAGACTATTTAATCATGGATTTCTACATAAAAATGTATTCTTGTTGGTTGTTACCAACCTGAAGATCCTGCATGTTCAGACATGTTCCTTTCATAATCTTCAACGCAGCTTCCTCCTGAGAAGGAACACTTCTCATGATGTTGTGTCATTCGGGCAACCAGGTCTTGCATTTCTTTGTTGCACTGTTTGCATTTTGCACGCATGCCTGTCTTACCCACAGGTAGAGGAACTTCATTAAAAGATTCCCAAACTGGATCTCTTACGGCCTGCTGACATTGTAGGTTCTCTCTTATAGTAAGAGAATGGTATGGTAGATCTCAAATCAATGAAGGCTACACTTAGAAAGACCAAGACTTCTGGAATACGCTGCTCAAACAGTTTCATGCTTGTTTCTACTGCCTGTCCCTCCCTTCTCACATTTATCTCCAGACTACTTCTCCTTGTCCAGATCTATTCCACCCCCACCAATCTTCTATTCATTGAACTTTTTGAAACTTTGCATGTGTAGAGAGAGATAAGGGATTGACTCTGTTTACACAAACTTGCAGAGGGACAATAGAGTTGAGGTCTTATTTCTCACCTCTATATATATTTAAAAACATTTTTGCTGTTAACAAGCATGTTATCTCTGGAGATACAAATACACAGTTAGAGAACTGCAAAACTAAGCATCTCTGATGGTACTTTCTAGACTGAGCACTGAGTCCCATTGAGTAGACAGAAAAATTAACCTAAATAATCTATACAGAAGCCCCTGAAACTCCATAAGATTGGATCCCTAATCCATGAACTATTGGAACTCATTTAAAAAATTTCTTCATTACATGGCTATATTGTCTCATACCATAGAATTACAATTTATAATCCCTATTCCATTATAAGATAGATAGTATTAATTAAGACACATTATAGCTCAGATATTTTTAGATAGGTTTTTCCTTCGGAGCATTTCATTAAAAAAAATCTGATTTAAATAAAAAACATCACCGATTCTTATCCACCCTGGTTGTCGCTTCTAAGAAGTGGTGCATCATGGCTATCTTTTCAGAATAAGGTGCTACGTCAAAAACAGCAATTAAAGGTTTAAAAGTTTCAGAATGCAAGAGCCACTTTAACAGGGTAAAGATTTCTGGTTCTGCAGATGTTCTCTTTTCCTTTAAGATAGGTAATGTAACAAAACAGTGTGGGGGTTCGCAATCCATTTTACTTAAGACACTGCTTTTAAATTCATTTAGTTTTAGACCTATCTGTAGATCACAAACTTTATTCAAATGCTATGTGGATTTAAAAAAGGATGAAAAATAAAGATTTCTGTAGGTGCATCCGACATAGTGGGTATTCACCCATGAAAGCTCATGCTCCAATACGTCTGTTAATCTATAAGATGCTACAGGACTCTTTGCTGCTTTTACAGATCCAGACTAACACGGCTCCCCCTCTGATACTCTGTAGGTGTATATTACTCATCTACCTTTTGAACCCAAAACTTGTTGGAACAACCCATTTTTAGGTCTTATGAGCAAGCCTAAACAAATAAAACTCAGTATTTAACTCCCTTCTCTCTCATTTGAGTGACATGTAATTTCAACAGATGCAGTGAAGAACAATCAAAAGTATGATCAAAGTTTACAGATATTTCTACTGCAGAAGAGCCCAAAAGCCTCAATTGGAAAATTCAGAGGGAATGAAATTTCCATGGGAGGGAAAAAAGGAGGGAAGTAGTTACTAGGCTCTTTAACCTCTTATCCCACATTTTTCAGTCAATAAGATAATTAACCCTCATCTTCAGTTCTGAATGAAGCTTCTGTTTGAATTTAATAGCTATTATAATGCAGAGTTTCTCAAAACAGCTATTTATGCTCTGCTTACAGTATTGAGACATCATATATGCTATTCAGTCCCCGAATATAAAATGCTGAGCCTGTATTATATTGTAATCCTTATGAAAGAAAGCTCTCATTTAGCAAATGTGGTACATTCTTACAGGATAGCTGTGGACTTGCAGCTACAACATAGTAGGGATACAAGAAGATGGATCCCAACATTCCTTTATGAGCTGGTTTATTGTTCACATCAATTTGATTTTCACAAAATTACACTTTGTGCTTTCTTTAGCAAAGTTAAAGGCACATTAAAATTAACTTCTGGCTTTAGGAGACAGAAGCAGGAAACATTCTTGAAGAAATTCTGTGTCTAGTGTATTAGTACAGTGAAACTCCATTGACCTATATGTAGGTGGAACTTGTCAAAATATAAAGGGAAACTCCCCCACACCCCCAACACCAAGTATCAGTATATTTTTGTATGAATGCAATAGCAGGGCGCATATGAAGATTTTATTTTAACTTCTGCTTTGCTTTATCGAAGGTGCTGAAAACAAGATCTGGGTTCTTCCACATTAATTAGCATACACCTTGAGATACTTACATGTAGAGAAATTTGACACCTTTTCTCTCTGCCACTCTCCAGTGACAACTTACTCCCTCTTTCCCAGGAGAAGACTTCCATAGCTGTGACCACAGCATGTACTATGATATTCTACTACCACAAGATCCCTAAATACCTTATTACCCTTAACTAGTTGGATGGGGATGAATAGGAGTCAGCACACAGAAATTGAGACTGGAATGAGAGGACAAGAAATATGGAACAGAGAACAGTTTTCCCAGAAGGTCAATGATGAGTTGCTGTACTGAGCAGCAGGAAAAAACTTGGTTAACATAAAATTATCTATATTCACTTCTTCATTCAGTACAGGAGTTCACAAAATAGAATTTTGACAAATAATCTTTAAGTATGTGTCACTCTTAGAGCTAGTCAGTCAAAATCCTAGACTGGCTTAATTGCTTTATATATGGAAAACTCAGAAGCAGCATTATTAGCTGAAGCTAAGCTGATGAGTGCTTCAACAGAACTCATAAGCAAGACTACCTAGCTGTCCTTCATTACTCCAGGGCTGAAGCCATGTGCCCCGTCACCCTCAAAAACAGAATTGCTCCACTCAAGTAACAGGTAGGCTTCAGTTACCTACATAATGAGCAAAGGAACTGCCAAACTGAAAAAATATCAATGGTTCATCTTCTTTACTGTCTTGTTCCTGATCCACTGTTCTGCAAAATTAAGTGATCTTTCTTGGGGCTCTTCCCAGACAACAATCTTGGAAACAAGGAGAAGGTCTTGCACTTCTGCAAGTTTATAGACTAGAGGGATCTAGAATTTTCAGTGTGGTTCACAAAGATAGTTATGGGAACTAGCATCCTCCTGTTCTTGATCACATAAATCCCAACTACAGCAACTGCCTATACAGAAAAGTTATTTTAGGAAATATATTTTAGCAGTCTCAAAGTGATTTAGCAAGCAGAATGAGAAGCCAGCAACATGACTAGCGAGCTATTTGCAGACTCCCAGCAGGATGCTTCTAATTCTGCCTGGAGTGATGTCAGAAGTAGTCCACTGATTCAGACTTTTGAATAGACCAGGAGCAAAAAAGCAAGAAAGATACTCTAAAAGTTGATAAAAGGATCTGGATGGACTTAAGCTGTTATGAAAGGAACAAGTTTGTTACTAGCTAGGAAACACTTTTGGATGAAGGAAGACTTTACGCGTGTCAGGAATGGAAACGCATGGTCACCCTAAACTTAAAAATAAAATTGGGGAAGAAGGGCTAAATTGAAGTTGCTTCAACAAACAATTCCAAGGTAGGAAGGTAAGTTTACAACCAATATTAAGTTCTGAACCAGTACAGAGAATAAGCCTTCTGCAGTATCTATTCTGTGACTTCAGGTAGAGATCAACATATCCTATTTTACATAAATCAAAGCCATAATTATACTATTCCTTACATCTGTTTCATTCTTGCAGACAAACCAGAAGGACTTAAGCTTTGCATCCTGAGAGCAAAGAGTCCACTTTATGGGGATACTTTCCCTCCACCCCACATCCTTTAGGAATCCTTGAGAACTTAGTATTTTCCTTAATAAGGGGAGGTTTTGGGTTGTTTTTGAGATAATTTAAGGTTTACAATATTGCTTTTGCAGGAAGACCATCCTCCTCCAAAACATTCCAAAGAGAACTCATCTTTTTTCCCCCATTGGAAAATAGTACAATAACTCCTCACTTAATGTTGTAGTTATGTTCCTGGAAAAATGCGACTAAGCGAAATTATGTTAAGCGAATCCAATTTCCCCATAAGAATTAATGTAAATGAGGGGGTTAGGTTCTAGGGAAATTTTTTTCCCCAGACAAAAGACCCCCCCCCACACACAATAAGTTTTAAACAATACTGGTATACAGTGATGATTCTGAAGCTTGGTTGAGGTGGAGGAGTCAGAGGGTGGGATATTTCCCTTACTGCTAAATGATGAACTAGCAATTGGCTGAGCCCTCAAGGGTTAACTCTCACTCTACAAGGCAGCAGGAATGGAGGGAGATATGCACATTTCCCCTTTAAGTACACTGCCTTGTTAATTATATCAGCTTGCTGAGACCGCAGCTGCTGCAAGCTCCCTCCGTTCTGAGCCCTGGTGTGTCCCCTCTGCTCTATGGAAGATGGGGTAAGCAGGGTGCAGGAGCAGGGGGGACGGAGACTCCCTGACATTAGCCCCCCTCTTCCTTCTCTCCCCACCGCACGGCAAGCAGGTGTCTTGGGCAGCAGCTCCAAGGCAGAAGGCAGGAGCAGCACACGGCAGTGGGGCGGAGGGACAGCTGCAATTGCTAGCCTGCTGGGCAGCTGCTGCACAGGGAAGTTAGGGGAGCAGGGAGCTGATAGGGGGGCTGCCGGTCCACCCTGGTTCCAAGCCCCCACCAGCTAGCTGCAACAGGCTGCTCTTCCTGCAAGCAGTAGACAAAGCAGGTGGCTGCCAAACGACGTCAGAAGGGAGCATTACACAACTTTAAAAAGAGCATGTTCCCTAATTGATCAGCAACGTAACAACGAAACAACATTAACCGGGACGACTAAGTGAGGAGTTACTGTAGAAGAAAGCTCTCGTTCAGGCTTGGTTTAATCTTAGAAATTAGGTGGTCCTTCAGATTGTACTGGAGCTACCATAGTATGTTGGCTGATTAGACACTGAAGTCGCCTAGTGGTTTAGGTGGGGCATTGAGACAATAAAAGGCCAGTCTATCCTGGAAACTTTTGGCATTTACAATGCACATTCCAGTATCTGGAACACTGTCCACATGAGTGCTTCAAATGTTTCACAAGAGTACAGAATACCATTTCATCGCTTGCACTAGCTCTCCAGCTAGTCTTGTACACACTTCAGAGATCAATTCAACTGGTCAATGCAGAAGGGAAGTGATGGGATCACAGTTACACTTGTTCAACTGTCCTCCCAGTGCAGTCATGATGTTCTAACTCAATTCTGCAACTATCCTAGATAAATGTTCTGTGCATTATGGTTTATGTGCCTGGTGGCAGCCAAAGGGTAATTATCCACGAAGCCCCTGGCTTACATACAATACTGTGTATTCGCCTCAATTATAGCATATAATTTTGTCACCAACATTCACAACAGAGATCTCACAATTCTTGTGTATTCTATCTGCAAGTTTTGGATCCACAATCTATTTCCATGTAAAACTCCTCTTATGGTCAGGATGCTACTGGCCCAAGGCAGATTAAAATTTACCTGGAAGCAAAGGCAATTATGCAATCCACAGTGATTGTAAGTACACAACTGGAAGAGAGTGGCGTATGAAAGTGTTGCAATGTGCATGAAATTGTCAACTGCAGCAAAAGCAATGAAGTAACAGGACACAAACAACAACAAACAACAACAAAAATCAGCCTGAGAGTGAGATTCAATGAGATTTAGAGCAATGATTAGACTGGGGTTCTCAAACTGGGGGTCGGGACCCCTCAGGGGGTCACGAGTTTATTATATAGGGGGTCATGAACTTTGCCTCCAGCATTAATAATGGTGTTAAATATATTTTAAGTGTTTTTAATGTATAAGGGGGTGGGGGTTACTCAGAGGCTTGCTATGTGAAAGGGGTCACCAGTACAAAAGTTTGAGAACCACAGGACTAGACTTTCAGGGTAAGAAGGCTGACTCATCCCTTCTTCAAGTAGTTAAAGCACAATTCTCATCCACAAGATGTCTTAAGTTTGTCTGGGAACTTTTAACAGTAGAGTGGCCCACGGTAGAATGTTGCTGAGGGCCGTGTTCAGAATGACAGGGATGGGAACTAGGACTAAGAGCTCAATGGCTCAGACAGACTATTTGATCTTCCACCTGCCATCATTACAGATGGGAAAAACCCTAGAAATGAAGAGCTCTCCATGTAGGATTTCACTGTGTGCTTGATCAGGGATGTACAGTAGCAATCAGGGATGGCAATTCACAGGGCCCAGTCATTGTTACTGTAAGGGTGGATATAGCAACCAGCAAAGCTGAATATTAGTAAGTTTGTCCCTCTTTTTCCATTCAGGGGGATAAAATAAGCAAGGTATGGAACACCTTCTGGTGGCTGATTAATACCCAAAACACTGAAAGCTTTATTTCCCAGGTAAACCAACTGGTTCCTACCCATTATCCTTGGGACCACAATTCCACCTCTCCTCTGAACCCAGTTACAAGCTACCAACATATTTCATGTTGTTGAAAGGGACAACTTTAAGGGCAGAAGTTGACAGAAATTCCAGAATTCCATAGGCTGCCATATTTCAAAGTCAAGTGTTCAAAACGGGTTGCCCAACCAGTATCATTACCAGAACAGAAGCCAGATCTATTTATTCTACTGAAGTACTTCAGTACCAATCATCAATCTGGTAACTTCTAGTCTATTAGCCAATCCTTCTGCTGCTCCGTCAGGATCAAGCCTACTATCTAGTGTAAGTAACAATTTTTACATGTTTCCTGCCATAAGACAGCAGAACAAGTAGTTCAACTATCTACTTCTCTAGATTAGCAATGAGGATACCAGGTAAAGCAGCCTTCCACAAGCTTCACTGAAATGAATATGACCCCTCCACCATTACAGGGTCTCAGCAATGGTCTACCTATTACTCTATTGCAAGATTAGCTGCATGTCCTTGGATGACTGGAGACAGGAGCTCATAACGCAACAGTTTACTGGACCACAAGAAGGTGTCACTTCGAAGAGTTCCATCAGGTATTTTTTCATCCAATCAAGAAGGATCCAAGAAGCCTAATAGAGCCTAGCAAGACAAAAGGCACACTGAATTCTGGGCTATCACAATCTACTAGAAATAATGTCTCACTTTGGAGACTTAAGTGGGTAGAACTTGGGGAATACCTCTATCTATTTTTACCAAATCTGATCTCTGCAGACCATAATCAACAAATTCACACATTAAAACTGAAATTCTATTCAACCTCCTTAGATACATGCAAATTTAGAGCACTGAGCAAGAGTACTTAAAATATTTTCAATTTATATATGCACACATGCAGTGGAATATTGGCACATTATTGTGTAACACAAGCCAGCACACAGGAAAAATTTTAAAAAGTCTTACAACTGGCAAATCAAACTGATTTTCAGTAGATCAGCAACAAATATCATAATCGCTCCCCACTTGGGAACATTAGATGTAATTTTAAAAGTAGCAAAAAGCACACCAACTGACAGCTCTTCATCTACTGCTAAATGACATTTCACCCTTGTAGAATGCATCCAGTGCACTCCTCACTTATGACTGCATCTACACTCAACACTAGTCCCAACAGGTAAGAACCTAGACCCTAAATGCTATACCTGCACCACTTATAATTTCAGAAGTACAAAGATTCTGTTCTTGTTCCTTTTGTTTCTTGATTTGTTACAAGAGACTTGGGCAAGTATGCAGCCTTATTGGGAACTGAAGTACCACTACTGCTTCTGTGTTGTGTCAGCACTGCTGCTGCTGAGATACTGCTTTTAGTTGTTCTGATGTGCTGCTGAAGTACTGCTTATCATTAACAGAACTGCAGCTTTTATTTAAAAAAAATTAATGCTCAGATATTCTGTTCTATGATCATTTTTGGAGTTTCCAGAAAGTTACCAATAATCAACACCATGAAAATGTTGGTATCAACTTACAAATATAAAAAGTCAATATCAATCTGCATTGTCTCATTTTCTCTTTCCGAAGTGCTGATAGAGAACATTCTTAATTATATCAGAACATCTATTAAAGCCAGCTGTTGTGGGGTACCTAATTATAGGTTATGGCACTGACTAGTGAAATACTTTGCCTCCTCAGCCTGGCATCTCAGCTCACTGTCAGAAGGAAACTTCCCCTCCTGCTTTCACAAATTTTGTACAAAGCATAACAGGCTAAAAAATGTCTTACATATGTCCTGCTGAAGGCAACCACCACATTCTGCTCCTTATGAGGTGGCAGTGAAGCAGTGCCTTTTACTGTGTGTATATTAAAACTTAACCTGACTAAAGCAGGGTAATGTTACAATCTCCCCTGCCCCAGCTTAATAGACTACTGTGGGGAAGATTGTCCAGTCTAGAATATTTGTGATTTATGTACCATTTTCTTTGCCAGACTAAACATTCACGATCTTGTGATCCATCTCAGATACCAAGGAGTAGTGGCCTTTTCAGCTGTCATACTCTGATGGTTGTATAGACTGACATGTGGAAATACGGATTCTATCTACTGCCCCAGTTTTTGGGGAAATCCATCAGGGACACTTTGCATGTTGATAATACAGCATTTCAGGACTGTGTTGCCACTCATGTCTCCAGCACTGCAGACCCTACAGTGGGCTTCCAAACCTAAATATTACCACTAAGTGGAAAATCTAAACAGGTTCTGTCAGTTCCCCTATGAGAGTGCAGGGATGGTCTGTTCTCCGCCTGCAAGTCTTGGTCCAGAGAAGGAGCCTTGTGAACTGGTCTCATGATCAGGGGCTAGAGATTTAAGTCTTGAATATGTACTTGAGATTAGTCTTCTATGCTCAGGGGGATCCCCAAGATACCCCAAAATTCCAGGGATGCAGGAAAATAAGATACCAACCGGTAGCCAAGGCAATGAGTATCAGTATCTAGAGTGAGTATATGAGCTCCTACCATAATAGTGGGAGCCTGGTTTAGATGCTCTCCGTAGGATAGGGGATTCAGCAAGTCCAGATAACTGCGATCTTGTAGGAGACAGTCTTCCACTGACCACTGAAGTAAATGAGGTGGAAATAGCCCTCATTAAAGGACAGTGCTGTTCCCATTGGAGTAGTGAGAATATACATGGGATGCTCTTTAGTCAGTACTGGTACAGTAGACTGTACTGTAATCCATGCTGCAGACTGAGCCAATGGGAGTAGTCTTGTGGAAGCAAGAAGTGGAATCAAGTACCAATGAAATGGTAAGTTCTGTGGTAGCCAGATACAGTCTCAATGCTGGAGTAGCTCAAACTGCATCTGTACCAAAGAAACGGGCATGAGAGAAATAGGTGCTAATATAAGTTCTTGTTGGTGCTAGAGTCATAGTTACACTGGTCATCCACTAACGGATGGTATTGATGCTATGGTACCGGGGTAGTTGGCACTGCTAAGGCTTGATCACAGGATCTCTACCAAGGAACCCAAATGGCCAATATGATACCAGGTGAGATTTGAGGTAAGTGAAATTCATTCAAATAATACCAGTATGGATGCTCAGGGACTTTTGAAGCTCTGAGGCATCTTATGTCTCAGGATTTTTATGAGATCTAGAAGTCATACTTGGAGAAGAAGATCGGCCCCTCTTCTCCCTGGGGGTCTTGCACCCCTTGTTACCACTGTCTCCCAAAGACTCTCTCAAAACAGATTATTTGAGGGCTATTTCCACAATCTGTGAGAACAAAGCTGCAGGAGTACTCCTCAAAGATCTCTTGTACTTTTTAGCAACCAAAGCTAGGCCTGAATGTGCATGTAATGACTGCTCAAGGAGAAATCCCTTGAGATGAGATTCTCTAGCTTGCAGAATTCTCTAAAACGATCAGCAAATGTCACACTGGTCAGGGATGTGACCTTCTGAGGCAGAACAAACATCTTATGTAACCACCATTCAACAGCATGACCATTTCACAAGATGAACAATGTTTAAATCCTGGGGACCTATGATCAGTCATATTGACCAGACTGGTACCCAGTACTCCCAGAAAGAAAAAACAAGCAAAACAAGTTCCCAAATGTGAATAAAATCAAGAAACTAAAGTAAACCTATTAGTGTTAGCTATAAACTAACTATTTACAAGACAATGACTAGTATGGTAAGAGAAGTGATAAACTTCAACTCTTAGCTATGGATGGTGAGAAGGAAATGGGGCCCTATTCTTTATGTCCTCTGTTGCAGGTATGAAGACATGCATGGCATATGTGCCAGCTCAGTGGGCACAACTGATTAGAAAAGACTTGGCATGTGCATGTTGAGCGCACTCAAACAGTGGAATATGTATATGGATAGACATTCGAACAACATTACTTTGGGACAGGAAGCGTTCTGAGATCTTACCCTTGTTTGTCAGAATACCCTTTTGGGTCCTACAATATCTTATAAGTTGCCCCACATATCCCTGCTTTGGACAGTTATGAAAAGGAACCTGTGTCTCAATGTATTGCTCTGGCAATATTTGGAAGGAATGCAGAGTGTAGACATGCTGAAACAGTTTACATAAGGCAGACTGCTTGGTGTGGATATACTGATCTGCTTCAGAAGTAAATAGTAATGCAACAGCTTTGCCGTAGTGTTTGCAGCCCTTCACCACAGAGAAGCCGGAGGTCCTGAAGATATTTAATGTTTAGTTATAGCACTCCAGGCACTTTCCAGGTAGATGAAGGTAAGTCATATTGTGATAACTGATGATAAATTTGTGATAAATTTACCCTAATTGTGAGTTCGACTATAAGATGTGAGTGTAAGTTCATAAGATATCACAATAACCTATAACAAATGTTGCTGGGAAAAACTGAATTAGTTCAAACAAAAAGGCTATTGATATAATTCAAGGACTGTGTTAAGATCATGCCTGGTAAACAAGAACAGTGTGAAACTGAAAATCACCAAAATTGGTATGTCAGATATTAGGTCTAATTGGTGGACAGAATAATGAAGGGATGGGCTACTCCACCCATAATTCCCTTTGGGAGAAAAATTGACTACTGGAGAGGCTTCACCATCACAGCTGCCACCTGCACCATCCTCTGGGACCCCAGACTTCCTTCATCCCAATCCTGAAAGATGGCCAGAGGGAACCAGATGACATCGCCACCTCAACCAGTGCTGGCTGAAGCCCAGTCACCACCTAGATATGAGAATGACTGTGTCTCTGCCTCTTCTTTCCCCCAATGTGTCCTTTCCTTACTTTATTTCTTCTTTCCTACCCCCTCTTCTTTTTCCTTCTGTCTAGCAAGAGTCTGGCTTAGCCCACCAAGACTGTATATTTTGTAGCAATGCTGTAAGCCTGTGTAACTAAAAGCAATGCTGATACGAGTTGCCAGGTCTTGGAGTAGCTATGACCAGGTGCTGTGCCTATGTTTTTCCAGCAGTGAGATTGCAAATGAAAGCCAACATCAAAGAAGCTGCTTCTTCTCTCCCTTTTGGGTGTTTGTTCTGTCATCTTAGGAAATAGAATCAGACTTAACAGCTCCAGCCAACCTCAATGAACTCCTCTTTTCCCAAGAAAGAATAATTATTTGAGAGATAGTCAAACAAGGTTTGTTTTTTTCCTTCTAAAAACTCCAGCTAAAGGGAAAGGGATGTTGTTAAAAGAAAGGAAAACTTATTTAATACTATACTTGCCAAATGCTTTAACTGTTTTTCCTTTTTCTGTATCTTTAATAAAATGTTAAAAGGACTTTTAATGGTGTTTGCGCCATGGTACGAAGCAGGCTGTCTCTAATCAAACCCTGAACCTTGTTTAAATGTTGGACAGTGATTGGGTTATGTTGACACCTTTGACTCTGGGCCCCTATATTTCATGTAAATTAATAAAACAGGCACCTCTGCAAAGAGTTTACAATTTTAATAGCCAATGTAGAGATGATTAACAAAGAGAATCAACAGTGGAGTTTAACATTTGTTTTTACTCTAATATCTGGTTTTGTTCAAATATTTTTAAATTGGGAGGACCAGGGTTTCTATAACTTGGGGAAATATGGTTAGATCAGAGGAGTCAAAGGGTAGCAGTGATATCGGAGCCATATTACAGTAAGAAGTCAGTCAACATTTTTACGCCCAGTGATTCAGACATTCTGAAAGTCATCTGCAGAGCAGAGAGGATTGTAAAATAGACTCTCAACCCAGGTTAAGAGATTTTTTTTATTTTAATAGTCACCATTGTATTGGCTCCAGAAACTTTCTGATAGTCTTCTTTAAAGAAATGAATAGTCTCACAGGTAAAGCCATGGGAATCCAGTAGCACTGGCCCTTTTCCGAACAGGTAGTTTATAATCTAAATAGGATTATCTGACTTCTTGGTTTTAGGTATCTTAGATCTCTTAAGTGCTGTCTTAACAGTGTGGGCTCCAAACAATTTTGTGGTATAGAACAGGTGAATAACCAGCTACGATTAGCTGCAGCACTTCCCTCCAGATAAAGCATACAGGATCTTTTCTTTCATTTTTTCTTACTATACTGTTATGTAACTAGATGTATAAAATAAGTTTGGTTTCTGCAAAAAATATCAATTTGATCTCAAATCTTTTCTGTGTAGCAGCCAGGTTTTTGTTTGGGGGGGGGGAGGGGAAGGGGAGAGGGAAACAGGGCTACCAATCTAAACAGGATTATGTATGGCTGTGATATGGTACTGACCCTGCATTGCCCTATGAATACTAACCCTTGTTGATATACTAATACCAGCTCCGAGAACAGATCCATTATGGAAAGCTGGTCTGCTAGAAGATCAGTGATCAAAGGAGTTCTCCACGGTAACTGCAGTCTTAAGCATTATCTGCTACCTCAACTAAGTCATTCAGCTATTCAATGATTTCACCTGGACTTGGGCTAGAGTTCTTATCTGTCACTGAAGGAAGAAGCAGGAAGGACCATAAAAAAAAGCTATAGACTAGCACACTCCACACAGAGGTCTGAAGGCTACATTCCTTGTCCTCTCTTCGGCATACCACCAGAGCTTGAGAGTTACAAAGAATTTCAGTGGCAAAGCAAAAAAAGTGTCACCAATCTTAGCTGCCATTGTCATTTTTAGGAGACAGAAAAATTGAGGAAGTCGTCACTGGAGATATGAGCTAAAAAAGCTCTTCTACTTCAAGAGTGATTAGCTGCTTCCTTTAGATAGAAGGAAAGCCGGTCTTCTGAGTTGCTCACTTTTAAAAAATGTTTAAAGATGTGTGTGTGCTTATATCCCAAATAGCAAGCATAAGAGGCATTTATCATGACAGAGATGCTCATTGAATTAGCCTTTATTTTTATCTAAAGGGGAAAATGTTTTGTACAACTATACACCTCTACCTCGATATAACACTGTCCTCGGGAGCCAAAAAATCCTACCGTGTTATAGATGAAACTGCGTTATATTGAACTTGCTTTGATCCACCGGAGTGTGCAGCCCCACCCCCCTGGAGCACTGCTTTACCGCGTTATATCCGAATTTGTGTTATATTGGGTCATGTTATATCAAGGTAGCGGTGTACTTGCCTGATCCCTTCCAGTCCTGCTCTATACTTTAGTGGGACAATAGTAGCTGTGATATCACAGAATGATTATGCTAAAAAAAAATCACAGTACAGCAGGAGCTGTGTATATTAATTTTGGCTCTCCCAAATTCAAGAAAAGGGTTATTTTAGAATTCAGGCTGAATGCTAGAAGCACTCAGCATAAAAATAAATTTAGCTCTTCTAAAGAAGAAATTTACAGTTCCAACATTAAAGATGAACTATTTTACAAAATGACTTGGGCTCCTAAACATAGAAAATATATTTTTCTAGTTCAACCAACCAATAGGATATCTGGGTGCAAATGATAAATTATACATTTTAATTGTGTATTATCTTTTTTGCTTCCAACTTCAAATACATCACCACACTATGTAGGTGCTAAGGTGGCTTACATATCAGTTCCAATAGACGTGTCACCAACCATAGGAGTGAAATACCCAAACTCAACTATCAGCAGGCAACAAACCTTTCAATTCAGTTCACATATTTAAGTTTCCAATACAGCTGACATATGTTCCATATGGTTGACTTCTGATTCCAAAGTTTCCCTGAAGCTGATGAGCAATTGGGATACAGCTACCTTTTAAAATTTCACTTTCCAGTTACCTACATACTGTAAGTGTGATGGGTTAAGAGTATCTGAAATCTCCTGACTAGCCCCTTTTGCATATAATCAATGCAAAATTCTGCTTATCCATGAAAAATAATTGTGATAACTGAGAAAGTCAGTATTTTCCAACAACATGGTAAAAGGCGGATTTTAGGCTTGGGCTACTTTTTCCACATCAATTTTGAAAGACTGATCCGATTACTTTCAGGACTTTTCTAGGGAAAAAAAATCTGTCTCTATTTTATCACTCCTAGTCTATGAGATAACAAAACCAGATGCTGGAAAATAGCCTGTCCCCAGGCTCTTCAAGCCTACCCAGCTTTCCAGTGATTTCTACTGCAGTTCATTAGAAGACTTTCACAAAACAAATTGTTTGGTTCCAGAAAGGATATATTGTACTTGGAAGTTGTTTACATGTGGAGCTCAGGGGGAAAAAAAAAAGCCCACTGACTTGTCCCAGAAGCCATTATAATTCCACCAATCAATTTGAATTACCTCACAACAAATGTTTTAGTCGCATATGTTCACACACAAACTAAGAACAAAACCTTGCTATATACTAATGTTATTTCTTTTTTGGGTATTCATTCAAGAGTTCAGTGTTAATTGCAATAAATCTGCTAGAGGAAATCTGGAGTTTGTCTAACAAGTTAAACATTTCATCTGCTCCCCACATTTAAAAAAAATTAAAGGCAGTCTACAAAGAAAAAAGTGGGTTGCCCCTATTTTTGCTTCTTTATGATGTCTGAAAATTGAAAGATTTATATTCTAGTTTTTATGTTAGTAATTGAAATCTTGTCGCCTCTGAAAGGCACTACGACTACCAGAGAAGTAGAGAAATGAAACTATCAGAGTCAAGAATAAAAGTTAAGCAACTGAATGGGTAAGTAAGTTATGGTCAGAGAGCTTAAAACTCCTCTCCCTCCCCACCCTCAACAGCTTGCATAACTTCAACATGAGCTTCATGAAACATGGACCATCTCTACTTCTACTTGGAAAGCACTTATCACATAGTGGGCACTACTGGAAATAAGTAACATTTGGATTAGAACTGGGTGAGAAACTTGTTTGTGTCCTACCAACATTTTTGAGACTTCAAAATTTTTCCTATTCTACATTGGGACAGAGCAGAGATCTTCTGAAATTATTCTTTTTATGTGAAAAGCCAGAGACCTCCCACTGCCCCCAGAATAGCCAATAGCCTGGTGGTTAGGGCACTCCTAAGGGATGTGGGGGCTCAGATTCATGCTCTGCCTAATTCAGAACAAGGACTTGATTACTGGTGTCCTAACCACCACGAGGCTCTTGGCTATTCTGGGGGTGGTGGTCTCTCTTGAAATTTTATCTTGAGAAACTCTCTCGATAAAAGTTTTGTCAAAACTCATTTCCATGAAAAATTTCAATTTTGGCAAATCAACAGTTTCTGAAAAAATAGTTTCACTGAAAAATTCCCAACCAGCTCTAATTTGGATAAAGAACATCTGTGTTAAAAATTCAACTCTCTTGCTCCTTCAGTTAAATTGTTCGTGCTCACAGTAAGCATATTCTGAGTCTCCCAATACATCTTCTAGCAAAATCAGTGATGACCAAAATTTGACATTCCTGATACTTATGTAAAAAACAAGCAGAAGACACTTAAACTTTCATTCGGGTCTTCCCTAGTCTCATAAAGAAGCAAAGAAGGGCACAAGCCATTCCCTCCTCCCCTGTTCTGCACAGAGTATTTTGGTTTACAACTACATTATAAGCTGTAATCATGTACATATTAAGTAACTGGAACTTGCAACCTACACAAAGAACAAATATTTAACCCTAGGGTAAAAGTGACTTGGCAACAAATGTTTGTTCCTTGTCCATGCTAGATTTTACAAGTATGTTGGTTAACGTGTTAAAACAATTATAAATTGCAGAGTGGACAAGCCCTTAGATTTGCAAACACTTATTCTAAGTTTCCTTTAGTGATATTATATACCTAGTACATACACACATCCTTATACATACAATCTAGCTACACTATGTTTAGTGTTCCTTTCCACATAAAGCAAACAAAATTTTCACAACACAATGTAACTATCATTTTTGTTGATAAGATTATTTTCAAGCTAGAGGACACTACAGAGGGCAATACTGATTGTTTACAAAAAGGTATTGTGACTAGAGTAAGCCATCCTCCAGCTTTGATATCTCTAAACATTTAACTAAATTACCAAAGATGCACGAATAAATAGCACATATAGCATTTCTCACTTCTTGTACTTTTCAGGCTCTCTCTACAGTGCTCAAAGCCACCAAAACTAATTTTGCAGTAATACAAATTTTTTCACACTCACAACAAATGTTCATTAAATGCTTTAAAATAGCAGGGTCAGCATTATAAGTTTGCTTTAAAATAAGGAATGACCTTTTCAAATCAAGTTTAATTCAATCAAACCTGAAACACCACCATTCAATTTTTAAATCCAATATATTAAGTTAATAGGAGACCAAAGCATTTATAGGGTCATGGGGTTCTTTGACCTTCTCTTGAAGGTCACCTGAAGGAGACTAGTAGATTAGACTTGGAATTTAGAATTAAATTGTAGGCCACATTTACGTTCTGATTACCTTTAATTCCACAAAAACTAGGAAATTCTGAATTTGGCAGCCAATCTTTTCCTAAATAAATAGGGTACAAAAAGGTCAGACGTGCTATACAAGATAGTTTGGAGACACGTTTTGCTCATAGATTGGAGGTGGGCGTAAGTTAAGAACAGGATGAATGCATTAACTCTTGAAGCTTTAATATATCAGGAAATGATAATACTCGATACCTTTTAAAAATCACATTCGTTAATTTTTCATCACTAAACTAGCACACTTGCAAAAGTTTACAAAATAATGGAGCACTTCTGCTCTATACAAGTATAATTTTAACTTATTAGCAATATTTGAAATGCATAATCACTCAAATAATAATGAACCCACTTCATAAAATGGTGGATTTAACTCACTGGTTGCAAAGTAGCAGTTACGCAGATACTTGTGTAATACACAGTAATATCTTAAATTTTCTTTACTATGGGACTGATCTGATCCATGAAGTCCAAAGTGGTAATGTCTTATTGGGTTACATAATGTGTGGAATTCAACACAGAGCATGCTAAAGCGGGAGTACATTCATATTTGGGCACAGCTGCAGCCTACTTTTCTGTACCTAGTTTTAGTGAGGAGTAAGTTAATATCCATGGGGAAAGTGCACGTAGATTATAATGGAACTATTCTTTTAAATCAAATCATGCTAATTAAGTATACCAACCTTTCTATTTCACACACATCTGCAAACAAATCATGCATATATATGTTATGCTAAATTTATGATTTTTTTGCTTTCAAAACAATTCACAATTCATGTAACAGGACTAAGGCACAGTATCTACTTCTTTTCAAAACACACAAACATGTTACATTTTGGAAAAAAACTAGTATTCAAATATTCCTAGTTAGTGAAGAACTTTCATGTACTTCATGAGGTTTATGGAGATCAAAGTTGTGCCTTCACAAGTAGGGGAAGCAGTTATATAGAGAAGAACATAAACAAACCTGGACCTGCTGGAAAGCTTTTAGTCTCTTCTTGAATCTAGAAGGTAAAACAAAATCACATCCTCGAGCTAGCAATGCCAACTCCTTTCTTAGATCAGGATCTTGCCGCAAGGAAATCTCTTTTATCCTCATGCTTTCAGATTTCATATAATATCTGTGTGTGCCAGTCCAGGCACTTGAGTCCAAGTAAATAGCAGAGCCTTTCTATTATCACACAGTGCCACTTAGAGCAGCAGCTGCGCTTTAGTTCTGTGATATTCTAAGAGAGCCAGCTCAACTTAGCCTGCACCATACATTAAAGAGAACTTGGCTGGAATCACAAAAACAGATTGGAAAGTCACTTTGGGGGCTTGTCCTTTTGCTGCATGCATTCCAAAGACTAAATGGGATGGTATGTAAAGAAACAAACCTGTTTAGAGAACCATCTATATAAGCAGCTCCCAATTTAAAAAAAGGCAAACTCCGGAGGAATGTAAAGATGCCAATTTTGCAGTTTTTTCCCCCCTTCCCTTTCTTTCTGTCAGAAACCACTCACTCTCTAGCCTCAGTGAAGTATTTCATTGAAGGATAAGGCTTATTACACAGCAATTAAATTCTAAGTTGTTCAGCCCTTTAGCGGTGAACTCTGTCACTTTAGAGAACATGAGGCAACCGCAAGATAAACTTCAAACAAACTAGCTGGGATAAGCTGTTGTAAAGCTCATGTTCACAGTTCAATAATATGAAGCTTCTGTATTTGTCTGAACAATTATTCACATACTGTAGGATTACAGTCATGTAAAATGTTAAAGCAGAAAATATTGAGGAAAAAAAGTAGGCACACATTACCACAACTGCATGCTTTTAAAAGAAATTTTGCAGAGATGGCTCTTTATAGCAGGAAAGGGAAGATTTAGATATCACATATGAAGCTGCTTTATCAGGATGAACTTTTCTTGCCCAAAAGTACTTTAAGTATTGCAAAGAAAGCCACACCTTAAAGTAAACATGAACATCATGTTTCAGTAGCAATGCTGCAATTAGAGACAGCAGTTTTAGACTCCTAGTTTCAGTTTATTGTAGTTTAAAAAATATTTTTGGGACTGAGGCTTAGTTTCAGTTCACAAAATTTCCCTCCTCCTTTCTCCACCATCCCACCAGGTTTATACTTTTTCATATGGTTTTGAAGTGAAAAAAATACATACATTTTCCATCTCCCATGTTCTAATGTTTCAGAATTTTTTTTTTAATTGACTGAAATGGTATTGCTTTAAAATTTCAAATTGTCATAGGTTTACTCTAGCTGTCACTGGGAACACATTCATTTTTAGATACATTTACTTTAAATGTCACCATTATGACTATTTGAGAATGGCATCCTGTTTACTATCTCCATTTAGCTTGTTAAAACTTTCAGCCCTCCCAGCACTGTCAGTACCTCTAAAAAAGTGGACAGACTGTTTGACTCTGTACCTGTGTATAACAGAATGGGTACAGTTAAAACAAGCATAGAGAAAGAGACCTAGAGATTGGGTTTTTCTGTTTGCTTTGGGGGGGGGGGGGGAGAGTTGGCATGCAGGAAAGGAAATTACTCAGATGCCAGTGTAACAAGGTTTAGATTTAATTCACAAAACCCACAAAAATTGAAATGGGCTCTTTACAGGATCATAGATCACTGGAATGTGTAACATACAAGTCAAGACAACGTTTTCTGAGGTTCTAAAAGTAACAGTTACTTAAGAAAAGCATTACTACAAAGTTAAGTTGTAGTTATGAAAAATGAAAGCCAGGAAATTAAGGTACAGTTGAAAAAGCCTCTAAACAATTGTATCTTTTAGAGTCAGGAAATGCATAGTTAACACAAAACCTTAACTCTGATCCCATCTATTATGTACCAACAAATGTATCTAGTAACACCATATAAGAAAGACTACAAGAGACATTGCATTTAACATGGTAGTAAAGCTTACATGATGAGATCAAATGTCCTCAATCTAGATTGAGATACACGTGTTGGCTTTTATTTTATTTTATTTTTTAGTTTAGATGACAGAATATTATTCCTAAATGTTTAATAGAGTATGGATTCATCTAACTGGATAAGGAAGAGACTCTGAAGATTGAGTGAAGTCCTCAAATTTCTGTTTTGCAGCTAGAAAACAAATAAAGTTTCTATTAAAGCAACAATACTTGATTTTGGCTTATCAAAAAAGAATACTAAACAATGGTGAATTAAATTATCCTTGACAAATTACTTCACAAAAATCAAGTAATCACAAGGTCGTGAGAGCTAAAAGAACTGGCATGGATTGTCCAAGAGACAAAACAAGTAATATGAACAAATGCCAATTTGTTCTCCATTGAGAAACTGCAGAACTGGAATTAATTTGCAAACTGGACACCATTAAATTAGGCCTGAATAAAGACGGAGTGGATGGTTTACTACAAAAACTAAAAACTAATTTCCTCAAGCTAATTTCCCCCTACTGTTAATCATGCCTTCTTGTCAATTGTTTGAAATGGGCCACCCTGATTACCACTACAAAGTTTATTTTTCCTCCTGTTGATACTAGCCCACTTTAATTGAATTGTCTCGTTAGAACTGACCCCCCCAACTTGGTAAGGCAACTCCCATCTTTTCATGTACTGTGTATATACATCTTCCTGCTTTATTTTCCACCCATGCATCTGATGAAGTGGGTTTTAGCCCACGAAAGCTTATGCCCAAATAAATGTGTTAGTCTCTAAGGTGCCACAAGTACTCCTTGTTGTTTTTGCTGATACACGCTAACACTGCTACCACTCTGAAAAATGCCTATTTGTTAATAATGAAGCACACCAAGTTTCCTTACCAAAACCAGTGATTAATTTATTAAACATGATCAACGGCGAGGTGACAAAATCTGGGGATAACTAAATTTTATGAGAGACAAACTTTAGATTTAAGCAGCTAGCTGAATGAACAACATGGGAAGTTAATTGCATTTATCAAAACATGCTTACAGTGAAAGGAACAATCTGAACTATTCACACATTGCTGGGTTCCAATTAATGTTTGTCACTCAGGAAAGATCTTGGGTGTCACTGTGGACAGATCAACAAAAACTTCTGCTTAATCTAGATCAGCTCTCTAAAAGCAAGCAAGATGTTAATGTACATAAAGAATTGGACGGAAAATTTTAATTTTAACTCTATGGTTTCTTGGCCTCGGTGATGTTTGGTATTGAATTCCACAGGTATAAACAGGTATATCTGTATAAGTTATTTCCTTTTCATCACATTCAGATTTGATGTCTTTCAGTATCAAAGTTTCCCTTTTTGTATTATGAGAGAGAAAATAGGAGTATACACACTTTTCTATACTTGTTTGCAGGGAGAATTTCCTCCCTTTATTCAGCAACATTACAGGCCACACATGATATTAATGTGAAGTAGTGAAGGTCAAAACAAACTTGACACTGCAGGTTACATTCCCTATAAACTCATACTGAACTCCAGAAAATCATCAAAAGCACAGCAGTTAGTTTGAAGTCTCACTTAATGTTTGATTTAAATTAATGTAAAAGGAAACAAACATTAAGTTTTAATCATACTTTGTCAAGCATCAACAACCCCCTCCCTCCCGGCAGCTTGAACTATTTTAGTCTGGACTCTCCTTTGCTTCCCAGCAAGGACTTTAAGTACAGAAGGCTCTCCTGCAGCCAAATGAGAGGTTGTTTGCATTCCTGGAATATCTGTTTATATGTGGAACCCTTGTATCAGCACTAGACTTTGGATGCAGGGAGAATAGCTTTCCTCTCTTTATAAGAAAGTGTGCAGAAGACACAAATATACACACATACATAGAACAGACTCACCAAATCTGCAATAAAGCAGATTTCTCATTATTGAACCAATTGAAATGCACTTACTGAAGCACTGAATTACAGCAGTGCAATTCACAGAAGCTCTAAAACTGCATCTCAGAAAGGAGTCCCATCACTACCAGAGAAAATGCATTCCATCTTTATGGGTTAGTATTGTTTCCTATTGATAAGGCCTTGTGTAGTCTGGACAATTTCTGTAGCAAAACCCCTGGATTCTGTGGCAGCTTCAGATAATAGTTTTAAATAGATAGTTTTAGTGAATCAAATATTAGAGCAATCAGTATAATAGTCTATATTTATTTTAATATTAAGTTCAATTTTACACTGTCCCCACATTGTTTTTAATATTTGCACATTTTTTAATTGACTGATGTCTAACTTGTGAACAAATTAGAAGGCAGAACTGGAGGTTTTAAGAAGTTGCCCAAGAGAGAGTTGGTGTGCATGAGATTGCAGGTAAAAACATTAGGTGGATGTTTCTGCTAAAGAGATCAGTAGTGAAATAGTTAATGTTGACACTGAAATTATCGAATTGAGGTTTCAGTGTTCACTATTGAGAGGAATGAGAACTATAATTTCAGGCTCTTTTGCAGCACCAGGAAGACAACACTATGAACAGTGTAAACTGGTCCATCTTTCATGGTTCCCCCCACCCCCACACACAATATTAAGCATTTGGGGGGGCCGCGCAGAAAAAATAAATTAAAACAGCTTCTGGAACACAATTCCGTGTCAAATATCACCTTGTTGGAGTGGAACTAGGCTACCATAAACAACAAGGAAGTCCTTGTTATTTATGATCCTAAAATGTGCTCATCAGAAACATGAAAACTAGAAAGAGCCAGACAAACTACCGTGAAATGGAGATGTAGTCCAGTGTGACCATCCAGAGATGTTAATGCAAAACCCACCTCTTTACAAAAGCCTACCCATAAAAAAAGAATCTATGAACACCCACATTTGTAAGCTTGGGTGCTTACCTAAAAAAGGTGAGCATTTATAGCTCCCATTCCAAGGAGAGAAAGCTGAGGCTGATCACTTTCAAAACAAAGCCACTTATTTAGGCACCCAACTTATACAGTTTAAAGTTTTCTGCTACAGCCCTTAGTATTTTGTCTAAGTATACTTGGACTAGTTTGTAGGGGAAAAAAAAACAACACTGATTTGGTTTAAAGACCCTGCCAGAGCATAAGAATGCTATTTTGAGGTTTGCCATCAAAAGGCATAGTTATAGTCTAGGCTGGTGTTATGCATTATAGGAGTTTATGAAGTCCTGAAGACAGATTTAGAAATGTAACTGCTCCTAAGTATACATTTACCTTGAATCACCTTAACTTAAAGCTGATAGAGTAATCTGGTACCAGGAGAGGTATTTTTAAAGTACATGAATGACAACTCTTTATCAGTAGCTACTTCCAACATAGCACCAGCTGTTCAGTGCTTCATCAGTCTGACATGAATTGAATTTTTAACTAATCCTTTCAAAAATGCATTTGTATCTTGGAATTTCACTGGGTTTCCAAAAATAGAATGACTGCTGTATGAAAGTACAACCACCACTTTAATTCAAACACCACATACTAACAGTACATGTAATTTGGTCCCTCAAATCACAAGATAGTAATTTTGTTTTAATTATAGCAGCAGAACTGTTTCCTGCATGTGTTTCTACCACATTTGTCCCCTCCCTAACAGTCCTAAAGCTCAAAGACAACAGAACAAGAAGGGTTGGAACGTGGTCTTAAAAGTTGTGGAGTCCTCAAGACGCCAAAAAAAGTGGTTAATTGATAGATCACAAAGTAACTGTAAGGGCTTGTCTACACTGGCACTTTACAGCACTGCAACTTTCTCTCTCGGGGTGTGAAAAAACGCACCCCTGAGCCCTGCAAGTTTCAGCGCTGTAAAGTGCCAGTGTAGACAGTGCGCCAGGGCTGGTAGCTATTCCCAGTGCTGGTAGCTATTCCCCTTGTGGAGGTGGTTTTTTAGCACTGGGAGTGCTCTCTCCCAGCGCTATGGCACAACTACACAAGCCATGTTAAAGCACTGCCGCGGCAGCGCTTTAACATTGCTAGGGAAGACATACCTTAAGTGAGGGGTTTCTAGTGCAGTCCCACAGGGATCTGCTCTCTGGGCTACGCTATTCAATATCTATCAATGATGTGGTAGAAAATATAAAATCACTGCTGATAAAATGTGTAGACGACAAAAGCTCATGGTAAATAATGATAAGGGCAGGTCAGGGACAGACCATCTGGAACACCTGGTAAGGTATGTTCACTTGAACATTTGTTCTAACACAGACAAATGCACAGTCATGCATCTAGGAAACCCCACTTACGGGATGGGGATGTAGCCTGGAAAGCAGTGACAACCAATCTAACATGAGCTCCGAGTGCAACGCTTTAGCTAAGTGGGTGAGAACACAAGCTTTGGCTATATAGGCTGTGGAATATCAAGTAGGAGTAGGGAGATTAGTATTATATCTGAATATAATATTAGTGAGACCATTACTGGAATAGTTGTCCATATCTGGTGTCCACAATTCAAAAACGTTAAAAACTGGAAGAGGTAAGAAAAAAGCTTCAAGAAGGATCTGATGTTTGGAAAATACGTTGTTACAGATACTAAGGGTGTGCTATGCTTCTGACCTTTGTACAGCTTTTCAGAAAGGTATCCTTGTTAGTTATAGGCCTTGACTTCCTGCTCAAAGAGGAGCCCTATGGCTGTTACTCTAAGACTGCATCCCTGCCTGCTGCACCAGTTTCTCACTGTAGCTTCTTCAGCAGATCCAAATGAGCTTGGACCCCCCACTACTTCTCCACCCACCCGTTGGAGACTTACTCGTATGACAGTTATGCAACCAGCAGCTGTTTGCAGTGACAAAAGACAGCCTTTATAAAATAAATTGGCATTTATTAGTCCACTGGAATACAGTATTTATGGCTTTGGGTTAAAAAGATCAAGCAAAACTAAAAGTCTTCCATCTGGCCTGACAGCATCTCCTTGTTTAGTTAGCGGGGTCTCATTTTGCTGGCAGACTGCATGCTTGCAGCCAGCCTTCCTCATCTTGCCCACCCATATGAGACTGATTTACCATCAACTATGAGAATAGGGCTCTTACTAGCGTTTGCTAACACTTCAGAGTCCTTTGTTTCAAGTTTCAGTCATGCTATTTTCACATGTCCTGCCCCTGCCTGGGAAGGGTGGAGTTGTGGTCAGACATGTAATTTGCCTGTCCACATCCAAAAAGTCCCCTTGGTTGGCAGCTGTTACACTGAAAGACCAATGGTTGGACCATTAACTGGTATCTCCAAGGTAGCTCCATTCACATTTTGACAGATCTTGATAGTCCATTCATACCAATTCCAGCATGTCTATGTGACCTAGTCATTTGATCTCTTATTCCCTTTGTTCCTGGAAAGAAATTAATCCTTTCATACCCAGTAGGTAACAGTAGAAAAGCAGTTGGGTAACTGACTAACATATCTTTTTAATAAAAATACAGACATCTCATATTCTCCACATATGCCTTTAAGCCTTTACAGAAAAACTAAACAAGCTCAATCTCTTTAGTTTAGGCAAGAGAAGGCAATACAAACCACAAAACTAAAAAGTACCTATATTGGGACGAGACTTGAATCCTAAAGGAAAAAGCCATAACAAGATTTTAAGGTTGAAAACTGAAGTTAAGCAAATTCAGACTAGAAATAAAGTGGACATTTTTAATGGCAAGGGTAAATAACCACTGAAATAACTTACATATGTAGTGGATTCTTAATTATTTGAAGTCTTGATATGCAGGCTTCCTAAATGATATGCTATAGCTCAAGCAGAAATTTTGGCTTAATGCAGCAATTACTGGGTAAGATTCTTTGGCCTTGTTATGCAGGAAGTCAGACCAGATGATTATAATGATCCTTCTGGCCTAAAGAAAAGGAGGATTCTTTAAAAGAAGATTTTAAAAGTTTGTTACAAAGGCAAGAAGCACATAGTGATTAATGTTACACTGACAAATGAGACAAAAATCTAATACATCAAGCATCTTCAACATAGCTATTTAGACTAATTAACCCTGAAAGCAAGTTCACTATGGAAAACAAACCACAATACGGAAAGGAAAAGAAAAGTTTACTCACTAACCCCCTCAGTTTAATCTTCTTAACCCTCTCAGTCACATCTAGAGTAGCAAACAAGTCACGTTTAAGAATATAAAAGAATAGCAGCAAAAACAACTAGGAGTCCTTGTGGCACCTTAGAGACTAACAAATTTATTTGGGCATAACCTTTCGTGGGCTACAGCCCACTTCATCAGATGCATAGAGTGGAAATTACCGTAGGGAGGTATAAATAAATAAAATAAAACAAAACAGCATATGAAAAGATGGGAATTGCCTTACGAAGTGTGTGGGGGTCAGTGCTAACAAGTCAATTCAATTAAGGTAGAAATGGGCTATTCTGAACAATCATTTTTGTAGTGCTAATGAGGCCAATGTAATTAACGTGGCCCATTTCAAACAGTTTACAACCAGGGTTCTCAAACTGGGGGTCGAGACCCCTCAGGGGGTCGCTAGGTTATTACATGGGGGGGGTCACAAGACGTCAGCCTCTACCCTAAACCTCGCTTTGCCTCCAGCATTTGTATTGGTGTGAAATACATAAAAAATGTTCTTAATTTATAAGGAGGGGGCACACTAAGAAGCTTGCTATGTGAAAGGGGTCACCAGTACAAAAGTTTGAGAACCACTGGTTTGCAAAAAGGTGCGAGTATCAGCAGGGGAAAATTAGTTTTTATAGTGACCCATCCACCCTCAGTCTGTATTCAGGCCTAATTTGATGGTGTCCAGTTTGCAAATTAATTCCAGTTCGGCAGTTTCTCGTTAGAGTCTGTTTTTAAAGTTTTTTTTGTTGAAAAATTAGCTAACAGTAACTATCATGGTTTTAAACACTAGCACAGATATGGTTTAACACTTTTGAAAACATGCTTACTTATTGTCAACCCTAAGCTCTCCCAAAGGGGTTCATCAACAGTTTTTCTACAGCAAGATAGAAAAAAGAGGCACTGAGGCAGTTGGGGCCACACGGCTTTGACTCCACATGCTCAGGGCCAAAAGACAGCACTTGCATGGCCTCCACAGGTTTTGCTTCTCAGGTTTCTGAAGTTTAGTGGTAGTAAGGGAAGGGGCAGCGCCAACAAGCAGAAGTATCCACAATCCACTAGTAACTGCTTGTAAATGGCAATCACATTGTAATTAAATTTAACATCCTTGTAGGGGCGGGAAAATACCAGAGAAAGCCACCAAAGTAGCATCTAAACATCAAAAAGAGGAACTGCATAAAAATGAGGAAACTAGTTAAATGGAAATAAAAAGGAAAAGTAACAAGAGTGAGATGCCTGCAAGCTGCATGGAAACTGATTAAACACACCATAATAGAGGCTCAAAGTAAATGTATCCCCCAAATAAAAAAAAATTTAAAAAAAGACCAAAACAATGTCACTATGGCTAAACAGAGTAAAAGAGGCAATTAGAGATAAGAGACATTCTTTAAAAATTGGAAGTCAAATCCCACTGAAGAAAATAAAAGGAGCATAAACTTTGGCAAGTCAAGTGTAAAAGTACAATTAGGCAGGCCAGAACAGAACTGAAGAACTAGCAAAAGACAAAAAACTAAAAGCAAAATTAAGTAGACCAGAAGCAGAAAGCCCGCCAAACAATACTCGAGGGGATTCTGAGCCAAAAAATTAAAACTGTGTGCACACTATTTTAAAATTCTGCAGATTTTATTTGTCAAATAAATGTGGAGGCTCCAGCACAGTATTAGGGAGCACAGGACACTGGCAGCACAAAGGTGGGAGATCACTGTGCAGCTCCCCCCTACCGCCCCCCACACACTCGGGAACATGGACTCAGCAGTGAGACTGCACCCAACCCTGACATAGTGCAAGGACTGGGCCCGCCTCAGAACACCCCAGAGCCCTGCCCCTCCATTCCAGGTGTATCAAGTGTGGGAGGCAGGCTCAGCAAGGCAGGATCCAAATATGGAAGGGCTTAGTGTGGGGGGATCCAGGTGTGGGTTGAGGATCCAGGTGTGGGTTGAGAAGGTTCTGCGTGGGGCAATCTGGGTCCATGTGGCTCAATGGAGGATCCGGGTGCGGAGGGGACTGGATGCACAGGGACTTGTTGGGGGGGGTTCAGGGCGCAATGGTAATAGGACTCTGCAGGGGGGTCCAGGTGAAGGTGGTTGGGTCTCAGCAGGGGGGGTCTGGGTGTGAAGGGGATAGAGTTTAGCGGGTGGGTCTGGGTGTGTGGGGTTCGGGGGTTCAGATGCTGGGGAAGTGGGGCTCAGTGGGGTAGCTATTCACATGCAACTGGTTGGGGCTCGGTGAGGTGGAGATCTGGGTGTGGCTGACTTGTCAGGGTGGTTCAGATGCGGGGAAGTGGGGGGTCATGGGGAGGGTCTGAATGAACAGGGGCTGGTTGGATGGGGATCCCTCCCCCTGCAGCTAAGGAGCAATGGGTGCAAGAAGCATGTGGGTGGGTGGTTGGAGTTTGCGGAGTTTCCTACAGCCAGGGGAGAAATCCGGAGATGGGTCTGACCGGGTCCTGGATCCTGTGCTGGGGAAGAGGAAGTCCCATCCTCCCCAGCCCAGCCTAGCCTGGACTAGCAGCTGAGCTCGATGCAAGGTAGGAACCACCAGTCGGATCTTCCTCAGTCCTGCCTCCTGCCCCTCAGTAATTTACCTCTCTGCTGCCTGCCCATGGCACATGAAACGCTGCTGAGGAGGAGGGTTGCATGACCGCTCTTGTGGCTTCCCTTTGCTTCCCAGTTGGAAAGTCATTTTTCTGTGGAGAAGCAAAGAGATCTTCAGGGAACCTAAATTCTGCACATGCACAGTGGTGCAGAATTCCCCCAGGAGTAAAACAATCAGTGGGGCCAATGGACAATGAATGTAGTAAAGGAGCACTCAAGGAAGACAAGGCCACTGCGGGGATGGTACATGAATTCTTTGCATCAATCTTCACTGCAGAGGATGGGAGGAAGATTCCCACATCTGTGCCATTCTTTTTCGGTGACCTGAGGAACTGTCTCAGACTAAGGTGTCAATAAAGGTGGTTTTGCAACAAGTAGATAAATTTAACCATAAGTCAGACCAGACAGCATTCACCCAAGAGTTCTGAAGAAACTCAAAATAGGAAATTGCAAAACTACTAACTTTGGTGTGTAACCCATCACTTAAATCAGTCTCTGTACCAGATGACTGGAGAATATCTAATGTATAAAAAATTGGCATTACAGGCTCCAGAGGCAATCCTGGCAGTTACAGCCAGTAAGCCTAACTTCAGTACCAGGCACATTGGTTGAAAATTATCAGACACACAGATGGACATATGCTGGGGACAAATCAACACTGCTTTTGTAAAGGGAAAGCATGCCTCAATCTACTGGAATTCTTTGAGAAGGGTCAATAAACATGTGGACAAGGGTGATCCTGTGGATATAGTGTACTTGGACTTTCAGAAAGCCTTTGACAAGGTCCATCACCAATGGCTCTTCAGCAAAGTACGCAGTCATGGGATAAGCGAGAAAGTCCTTTCATGGATCAGTAACTGTTTAAAAGATAGGAAACAGTAGGAACAAATGGCCGGTTTTCACAGTGGAGAAGGTAAATAGCAGGGTCCTCCAAGGATCTATTCTGGAACCTGTGCTGTAATATTCATAAATGATCTGGAAAAAGGGGTAAACAGTGAAGTGGCAAAGTTTGCAGATGATACAAAATTAGTCAAGATAGTTAAGTCCAACGCAGATTGTGAAGAGTCACAAAGGGATCTCACAAAATTGGGTGACTGAGCAACAAAACAGATGAAATTCAATGTTGACAAATGCAAAGTAATGCACACTGGAAAACAATCCCAACTATACATAATAAATTACAATATCTAAATTAGCACTCAAGAAAGATCTGAGAGTCATTGTGGATAGTTCTCTGAAAACATCTGTTCAACACAGAGCAGCAGTCAAAAAAGCAAACCATGTTCTGAACCATACAAGAGAGAAAAAATAAGATAAAAACCATGGTACACCCTCACCTTGAATATGGTTGCCTCATCCCCAAAAAAAGATTGAAATTGGAAAACGTACAGAGAAGAGCAACAAAAACAAATTAGGGCTATGTAGCAGCTTCCATATGAGGAGAGACTAAGAAGACTGGGACTGTTCAGTTTGGAAAAGAGATGACTAGAGGGAGGATTTGATAAAGGTCTATAAAATCTTGAATGGCGTGGAGAAAGTGAATAAGGAAGTGTTATTTACCCTTTCAAATAATACAGGAACTAGGGGGTCACCCAATGAAATGACTAGGCAGCAGGTTTAAAACAAACAAAAGGAAGTACTTTGTCACACAATTCAGTCACCTGTGGAACTCACTACCAGAGGATATCATGAAGGCCAAAAGTATAACCGGGTTCAAAAAAGAATTAGGTAAGTTCGTGGAGGATAGGTCCATCCATGTCAGGGATCTCAAACTCAAATCACCACGAGGGCCACATGAAGTCTAGTACATTGGCCCGAAGGCCACATCACTGACACCTTTTCATATAAAAAGTACAACCCCCCCCACCCCTTCCATGAGGCCTCGCCCCTGCCCTGCCTCTTCCCATTCCCATTCCAACCCCTTCCCCAAAGTCCCCACCCCAACTCGCCCCCTCACTGTCCCTATTCCAACCCCTTCCCCAAATCCCTGCCCCTGTCCCGCCTCTTCTCCACCTCCTCCGAGAGCGCACGGCTCCCTGCTCCTCCCCCTTCCCTCCTGGAAAGTGCTAAGCACTGCCAAACAGCTGTTTGTCGGCGGGAAGCGCCTGGAGGTAGGTAGAGGAGCAGGGACGCCGTGTGCTGGGGGGGGAGGAAGAGGGGGCAGTGGGTGAGGGGAGCTTGGCAGCTGCAGGAAATAACCCCACGGACCGTGTGTTTGAGACCCCTGATCTATGTCTATTATCCAAGATGGTCAGGGTAATTGCTCAGTTTTGTTCATTCCCTCTGAAGCATCTGGCACCAGCCACTGTTGGAAGACAGGATACTGGGCTAGATGGACCATTGGTCTGATCCAGTAGGGCTGTTCTTATGTAAAAACATGCCCTTTTGATAGTTGGTTGGTTACAATGCACTAAATCAGAACTGAAAATTTTATCCTCATCTCTCAGCTGAAGGACTGCAAGCTACTCTTATTTAACAATGCAACAATACTTCCTGGTGAACTAACTTCTGAGAAGTAGTTCACAGTAATTTAACTATTACAGTATGCTCCCATTTACCTAAAACTTTATTACCCCAATTTCCACATTAACTGAATCACTTTTGTCTCACAGCATAAGATACTTACTGCAGAAGTAATGTGACAGGCTCCAGGATGCAGGAGTGACCACTCTACTGCTAACTGGCTCTTATGGCGCCATAGGAAGCCCTCTGCAAAAGTGAGTGAGCAGGGCTGTGACTGCAGTTCCGCTGAGGACTCCCTATGATGCCAAAAGGCTGGTGACACCTGATCCCTGAAGGCATGAGGTGGGCAAGGAGGAGGAGGCTGCAGTCGAGGTGGGGCAGAGACCACCAACCAGGACTGTGAGGAGGATGACAAACCTCCAGCTGTGGATACCTCACTGCTGAATAGTTCCTGCCCTCTCAATTATCCAAACTCCCAATTACCCAAATAAAATACGTGTCCCCCATGCTATTTGGATAATTGGAAGTATACTGTATAGATATAGGGGTGCATTACATAATTTTCATTTTCTAATTAAGCTAGAATCTTAAATTTGGTACCCTTCATTATGACCTGAAAAGTATAGGGGGGAAAAACTAATTTGACATTTTCCCCAGATCAACAAAGTTTTTACTTAGTTATATTAATTTCTTCCATGAGGCAGTCATTTGGAAGGAGGCCTCCAATTTAGAGAAATTAAGGTCACCTGATGTTACCAATTCTATTTTATGGATTTCAGCTAAGAAAACTGTTTGAAGTGAGAAGTGTGGCACAAACACAGATATTAGACATGTCCACCCAAAGGATTGCAGCTTTATAATAACTGAGCACATAGCGACTGCTATAATTAAAGGCTGTCTTTCTGCTTGCATTCTGAAGGACCATTTTTGTTGTTTAAAACTGAAGCTGACCTATCACTGATGTTGGAATGAATCGATTTCAGGAGTATCACTTTTTTGGAGATTTGAGAGGGACATTTTTACAGCTTAACAGCATCTAGCTTTTGACAGGACAATTGTGGTATCCATTAGTTCAAAATTTAGCTTTAGCAACGCTGGAGGAAGTTTATATAATTTAAAACAAGAAATGATTAGCTCATGTTAAGTAAGGAGCTACGTTTTTCTGATTGCAATTTAATGTGTTAAATGTTTTGGGTTAGATTGGGTGGTTAGGGAGCAACCAGTCTTCATTTTGCTCTCTTTGATCTAGTTCAGGGGTCGGCAACCTCCGGCACACGGCTCGTCAGGGTAAGCCCCCTGGCAGGCCGGGCCAGTTTGTTTACCTGCAGCGTCAGCAGGTTCAGCCGATCATGGCTCCCACTGGCTGCAGTTCGCCATCCTAGGCCAATGGGGGCTGCGGGAAGCAGTGCAGGATGAGGAATGTGCTGGCCGCGGCTTCCCGCCTCCCCCATTGGCCTGGAACAGTGAACTGCAGCCAGTGGGAGCTGTGATTCGCCGACGCGGCAGGAAAACAAACTGGCCCGGCCTGCCAGGGGGCTTACCCTGGCGAGCCACGTGCCAGACGTTGCCAACCCCTGATCTAGTTATTCATTTCAATTCATTGTTAGTATTTTCCAGTGACTGCAAACCACAACAGTAGGGTAAACAGGAAGTGTCCAATCTTCTAAGTTAGTTATGGGTTTAATTTTTGGACCAGACAGACCTGGTGTATACCTGTGAATCTTCATGAACTTAAATAAGTTGCATCCAACTTCCAAAATTCGTATTTGTCTTACGCCTAAAACATTCAGGTGAACTCTATTTTCTGGAGAAAGCTAATTATACTTCTGGAATTTTACTTATTTTCATCTGTGAAGATTCCAAAAAGCAGCATAAGAATGGGTGTGGAGGAAGAGTACATCAATATTTAGACACTAAGAAAATTACTAATAAAATTAGTATTTAGAAAATTTAGAGAATTTTTAAGTGTTATCAAAATTTAGTTGCTGGTTTGGAACATGGCTAACTGGAAGGTGTGGTTTGGGTGGTTGTTTTTTGTTTTTAAAACTTTAACATGAATAAAGAAACATGCCTAATCAGAATTAACTTTCTGGTTACCAAGATGAGGAGATATGAAAAATTCTCTGTTCCAGGGTCATATGTACAATGAGTGAACAACAAAGGAATACTGCATAAGTAACACAGTAAAAACAGAAAAGCTAAGCTAGTGAATGAATAACTTCAGTGTCTCATATCAAAAATTGATACTTGGTTCTTCAGTCATAGACAGACAATGCTTCCTTTCTAAGTTGTTCTCTACAGTATACATTAAGAGCGTCACAAGACACCAATGGTACATCAACTTGCCTCAAGTGCTAGCATTTCATTACTGCAATCAAGGTACTGATACGCTGTTCAGAGGAACATTACTTAGCTACATTTTTCCAGATCTAAAAAAGGAGATTTTATGGCAGCCCCTTCCTCCCATGGAGCCAGAAAAGATCTTTATAATTGAATGTATCAGCACTGAACTATCTCACAGTACTTGAGGTGGCATGACACTATTATCAGAAAACAGCAGCATCTTTTCAGGAAAGAATACCACAAAAGTATGTTTGATGCAATTATATCTATGGTCTCTGGAAGACTAAAGAGCCTGTTGTGCTCTTTTAACTCAAAGCCCTGAATTGGTAGCCATGTGTATGACCCTCCGGGAGGCTAGTGTTGTCATTTCTATCCTTATTTAGTATTTGCATTCAGGGGAATGAAAGTCCTGGGCTTTGCCCAGTCCTGTACAAGAGCACAGGGTGGTTTCTTGTGCAGTACAGTGATTACACAACTGGCACAGGACAAAGGACCATCCAGTCCTAAGTTGCAGTTTACTAAACACAAAACACGTTTAAATTTACAAATAAATCAATACCACCACTAAGGCTGTACTACATAGTAACACTGTTATAGAAAGCAATACAAAGGCAGACATGCTGCATCCCAGTCTATGCAGTTATGTTTTTAGTGTTCATGTATAATGATTTTGGGGTTCGGTCTCTACAGCTTGTCCCAACCAGATCTGTGACATCCTACAATAAGGATTTATAGTTCAAATTCTACGGAACTGTCATTACATTTAAATTTTAGCAAAATCTATGCAGTACAAGCAATGGCAAATTTCTTACCTGATAGAAGCTGCTAATAGAGAGTAAACTCTCCTTATTCATCACTAATAGGTTAATGCCACCTACCTATGTAATTCAGAGACTATCCAGTGTTGTTGCTGGAGTCTCCATGATTTATACCTTGCTCTTCAGATTAGGCCACTAAGAGTTCTCCCAAAGCTGAAGAAATGCTCCAGCTACCCATTATTAGCATTAAGAAGTGTCAAGAGCAGAATCGTGAACTGTATACCATCTTCGTGGATCTCACCAAGGCTTTTGACACTGTCAGTCACGAAGGTCTGTGGCGCATCATGTCGAAGTTTGGGTGCCCTGACAGATTCATCCTGATGGTACGTCAGTTCCACGACGGCATGACGGCTCGTGTTCTGGACGACGGAGAAGCTTCAGAGGCCTTTCCCGTCACAAACGGCGTCAAGCAGGGGTGTGTTTTGGCACCGACCCTGTTCAGCATAATGTTTTCAGCTATGCTGTCAGATGCCTTTCAGAACAGTTCCTTGGGAATCAGCCTGAGATATAGGACTGATGGGAAACTGTTCAACCTGCGAAGACTCCAGGCTAAGAGACTGTGCTAAGAGACCTTCTTTTTGCTGACGATTGTGCCCTGAATGCTGGATCAGAGCAGGAAATGCAAGCTAGCATGGATAAATTCGCAGCAGCATGCGATATCTTCGGCCTCCTCATCAACATAAAGAAAACCGAAGTGATGCACCAGCCAGCTCCGAAAGCCCAACACCAAGAGCCCACCATCATAGTGAAGGGACAAAAGCTGCAAGCAGTGGACCAATTTACATACCTTGGCAGCACCCTTTCTCACGCAGTGACAATTGACATCAAGGTCAACTGCAGAATCGCTAAGGCAAGTCCTGCATTTGGCAGACTGTTGACCAACGTGTGGGACCGCTGTGGAATAAGCCTTGCTACAAAGTTTAAAGTCTACCGAGCAGTAGTGCTAACTACCCTGATGTATGCCAGTGAGACTTGGACTGTATACAGGAGGCACGCTAGGCAACTGAACCACTTCCACATGACTTGCTTCTGCAGACTTCTGAGGATCCGGTGGCAGGATAAGGTGCCAGATACAGAAGTCCTCTCCAGAGCAGGCCTGCCGTCAGTTTACACTCTGCTTATGAAAGCCCAGACAAGCTGGGCAGGCCATGTTGTAAGGATGCCAGACCACCGCATCCCCAAACAGCTCTTTTATGATGAGCTGTCTCAAGGAAAGCGATCGCACAGGGGACAAAAAGAAGCGATACAAAGACACGCTGAAAGCCTCTCTTAAGTCCCTGGATATTGACATCACCTCCTGGGAAACTCTGGCACAAGACCGATCAACATGGCGTACGCTGATCCACCAAGGCTGCCAGACATCTGAAGCCAGAAGGATAACTATAGCACAAGAGAAGCTAGCACTCCGTAAAGCCAGAGCTGTAAATGTTGTTACAGTGGTGCCCACACATGTCTGCCCGACATGTGGCAGAACATTTTGTGCCCGTATTGGCCTTATCAGCCACCTGCGGACGCACTGTGGACAGCTCACAACCTGCTAGATGTCAAGGTCTTCTTGCTACCCCTCCCTGAACTCCCCATACACCCCAACTCTTCTTCGAAAACGATGGACGAACATACATACATTAGCATTAAGACAACAACTTGACATAATGTATTATGTGTGTGTCTCTTTAGAAAAAAATTCAGTTTGTATTTTGTTCATTTACCAAACTACTGGATGGGTGGAATGAGATGAGAAATGAAGCTAATACCAATCAATAAATAAAAATAAAAAAATATTTTCTCTTCTCCCCATTCTGATCCACACCTGCTGTCCTCCTCACTAATGGGAAGCTGTGACCAGAAAGCAGTGAAACACAGAAGCAGTACAACAATAAGCAGTATAGTAGAGTAATAAGTAGGAATGGAAGTTAGGGTGACCAGACATCCCGATAAAATTGATTGAGAAGTTTGTCCCACGTCCTGACCAGAGTACGGTCGGGACGCCATTTGTCCCGATATTTTGTTTCCTGGTCTTCGGCGGCAATTCAGTGGAGAGTCCTTCAGTCGTGGACGGTCTTTGGCGGTATTTCGGCGGCGGGTGCTTCTGTCTTTGGCGGCAAGGTTTATTACCTGCCGCCGAAATACTGCCGAAGATCGTCCACGACTGAAGGGCTCCCCGCCAAATTGCTGCTGAACTTCCGGATGGGTGAGTGTTTAAAAAAAAATGCCCCCCCCGCCCCCCCCGCAGCAGTCCCGCTATTTTCCCCTTAACATCTGGTCACCCTAATGGAAGTTCCCCCATATAAAGCAAGGAATTATGTGGGAACATTAGCTGCCTCCTACAAAACGATGCTGCTGCTGCAAAGGAATGGAACCTTACTTGCAAATCTTCCTCAGACAAGGTCATATATTTAAGACTGCTATAAGGCATTTGATTTGGTACTTCATAACATTTTGATAAAAGACAGAATGGTATGAAATTAATGTGGTCCACATTAAATGGATTAAAAGGTGGTTAAGTGATGATTTCACCTTTACAGTTACATTTTGAGATCTATCACTGAGTGGGGAGTTCCAAGTGGGGCCCCGCGCAGATCAGGTCATGGTCCTACACTATTTAATGACTTGAAAAATCAAATCATCACTGATAAAATTTGAAAGTGACAAAAATTGGGGGAGTGGTAAATAAAGGACAGATTACTGATCCAGAGCAATATGGATCGGTTGGTGATGTGGGGGCACAAGCAAACACTATGCACGTATACAGCTAGGAACAAAGAACGAAGGCCACAGCCATCCTTACAAGATAGGGGATTATATCCTATATCCTAGGAAGCAGTCACTCTGAAGATTTGGGGTTGTGGTGAACAATCAGCTGAATGCATGTCCACTGCGTCCAAAAGGGCTAATGTGAGATCTTGAGTAGTCTGACCACACCAATGAAAGAAATTTCCTGGCTGAGTTCTGTGTGGATACCAAAATGTATCAGAGGCTAATGGAGAATCTATGCAGAACTACGCTTCTGTTCTGATGCCCAGGTTGTTAATTATAGGTCTTCCTGCTTCAGATGAAGGAGTCCCTGCTTCAGGAAATCTGGTCTTTTCTGCTAGTGCAGTGAGAGCTCCTGGACTAGCTGGCAAGTCCAAAGTGCATTTTGCACCAGTTGGGACTAGGAGGACGACTTAAACTCTCCCTTCTTTTCTCTATCTTTTATGTAAATTGTCTGGAAAGGTAACCAATTCTTCTCTGCCAAGGATGTTATTTGCATTGCCACAGAAAAGCTTTGACCCCTGTTACTCCCCAGTTTTGGGAGAGAGATAAACACTCATACCTTAATTATAAGCTAACTTAACAGAAGGTAGGAGGAAACTTCCCTTGTGAACACCATAGTTGCCTGCTACATGATTTTTTAAACTGTTTCTGAAGCAACTGGTACTAACCACTGTCAGACAGAATATTGGACTTGATGGATCACTGGTCTAATCCCATTTGGCCATGGTTTTAGGGGGTTTTGGGGTGCAGGGAGGTTGGTTCAGACATCAGACATAGCTGCCCAAATGAACTAGAAGTATGTGTACTCAGATTCTGGAATTTGCTTCTCCTCTGCAATGCTTGCTTTCATAGTGAGTATGCAAGGATTAGAGTTAAAAAAAATCAGGTTAACTTCATCATGTTGTTTGTACTTGCCTTCCCACAGAGGGACATTCAATGTGATTTGAATAAGATATCTAATTTTGTGAGCTGTGTAGGGAACCCTGTGCTTCTTCCCCCAGGGAGTTGAGAACCCAGTTTGTTTTTGGTGGGGCGGGGGGAGGAAAAGGTTTATGAATCCTTTCAGGGTTTCCTCCCCTCCAGCCCAGGTCTGTTGCAGGACTTACCCCCTTGAGCTAGCCAAATAGCATCCTTCTCATCCTTAGATTATCTTCCTAAAATGTTCAGAATCTTTCTATTGGTCTTTTATGTTGAGTCATGGCTCCTTGGGGCAAGAGGCGAGACCCGACATACTGTTCCAACTGAGACCCATGCTCTGGCACTACAAGGGTTGTCTGGCTGTGAGCAGGTAGGGCATAATACATCCTCTGTAAAGTCTGTAAATGCTACGTCACATAGATTTAGCTCAGGGCTTGGCTACACTTACAAATTTGCAGCGCTGCAGCAGGGTGTGAAAACACATCCTCTCCAGCGCTGCAAATTGCGGCGCTGCAAAGCGCCAGTGTGGTCAAAGCCCCAGCGCTGGGAGCGCGGCTCCCAGCGCTGTCCATTATTCCCCACAGGGAGGTGGAGTACGGACAGCGCTGGGAGAGCTCTCTCCCAGCGCTGGTGCTTTGACTACACTTAGCGCTTCAAAGTGCTGCCGCGGCAGCGCTTTGAAGTGCTAAGTGTAGCCACAGCCTCAGTGTTTGCAGGCCAGCTCTGCCATGGCCAAATGGGGGCAGAAGCATGCCTAAGAGATGCTGCAGCATTGAATGATTGAAGCCACGCTGTTACTAAAAATCCAAACAAAGGTGGCAAGAAGAGAAGAAACATACATTGCTAATGTACGAAAATGAACAACCAGCTGCTGGAAGCAGAAAATCTGATGACCTGAGCTGAAGGGTGGGGACTTAGTTCTGGAGCATCCACTATCATTGGATCAACTCCAAATTCCATGGATGGGAGCATTAACCTGTTAGTAATGAATAAGAAAAGAAATTATGCAACAGAAGTTGTCTGCGATATTAAAGTACGTTTCTGAAACTGCTGTAGGTTAAAAACTAGAATAAAGTTTTTGGCAAAAAATACTGCATTTTAGTTTTCTTCCTGTTTTACATTTGCTAGAAACATAAAATACTTATTTGGCACTGCCAAATCTGTATTAGCATACATATAACTGGGGCAGACAGTAGAATAAAGTACCCCCCCTCGAAAACATTTGGGGGGTTTCAGCTTTCCCACAGTGTAATGGATATAACTGACCTCTTTCAAAGTTACAATAGGTGATCAAATTGTAGTCTGACACCAATTTCTTCTAGTAAATGCTATTTTAAGAACTTATTTTTTTAAACATACAAAAGCAAAAACAAAGGAATGCTACAAACATGCAATGATACAATCATCATCATCATCAACATCAGGACAAAGGAATGTCTATTCTAGATAGGTTTTTATACTGTACTCATCTGAGAGCATTCCAGTAGCGCATTAAGGAAGACAGCTGTCACCTGTCGGATCTCATCCTCTCACCAGAAGCAGCATATGTAGTGAAGCATCTTGTTTTGGTTAGTTTTTTTTTTTTTAACTTTAATAGAATTTTGCTATGTGTTTATATTAGAGAAAGCAAGGCCTTGTACTTGGAGGGTAAAGTGGTAAGGTTTGTGGGGTGCTTAGCCCTTGGGAGAATTCATTCCAGTTTCAGATCACCCTCAGAGAAAGTTTTGTCTCCCACACAAACGAGCTTTACCCTTATTGTTGCGTTCCATTGTGTCAGAGGAGTGAAGTTACCGACAATGGTCTTTTTACCAGAGCTTAAGATGAACTTTTAAGTATCTTGGGCCCAGGGCATGGGGTGTATTGAAGATAAAGACTGAGACCTTCAACTTGATTCAAAATTCAAAAGCCACTGTAGAGAGCAGAGTATGGGTGTAAGGTGCCTGTGCTGCTGAGGAGGCATTGGAGTTTCCTAAATACTGAAGGTTTCATATGCCCAGGTATACTACATTGCTGTAGTCCAGCTGAGAGGTGACAAAGACATGAATAACTGAGGCCAGGTCGTTGTCCAACAGGATGCAGCAGTCTCCTAGCCAACCAGAGATGGTAGTAAGTGTTACTCATGGCTGTTGCTATGTGAGAGCTCAGTGCTGGCAAAGAATCTAAGAGTAATCCTAGACAATGGACTGAATTGACTAATTGTGGATGTGAAACCTTCAATCAAAAGAGTCTGCACCGTGGCTGAAAACTCTGCCCACCAGCACCATCTCTGTTTTGCTTAGGTTTAGCTTCACCCAGCTGCTGTTCATACATGAGCTGAACTCATCCAAACACTAGACCATGTTGGTAGCATTGAATTGGGCATATGTAGTGAAGGATAAGATGAGCTGTGAGTCATCTGCATATTAGTAAAAGCAGCAAAGAGTCCTGTGGCACCTTATAGACATATTGAAGCATGAGCTTTCGTGGGTGAATACCCATTTTGTCGGATGCATGTGACGAAGTGGGTATTCACCCACGAAAGCTCATGCTCCAATACATCTGTTAGTCTATAAGGTGCCACAGGACCCTTTGCTGCTTTTACAGATCCAGACTAACACGGCTACCCCTCTGATACCTGCATATTACTGGCACTTGATTCCATGCTGTCTGACCAGTTCACCTAGTACAGGGGTGGCCAACCTGAGCCTGCAAAGGAGCCAGAATTTACCAATGTATATTGCCAAAGAGCCACAGTAATACATCAGCAGCCCCCCCATCCGCTCCCCAGCACCTCCTGCCAGCCAGCAGCCCCCACCAATCAGAACCTACTCCCCCTGCCCACTGCAATCAGCTGTTTCACGTGCACAGGAGGCTATGGAGGGGAAGGGGAGAGAAGAAGGGTATAGCAGGCTCAGGGGAAGGGGCAGGGGCCTTGGGTAGAGTAGGGGGTTGAGCAGTGAGCACCCCACAGCACATTGGAAAGTTAGCATCTATAGCTCCAGCCCCAGAATCAGTGCCTAGGTAAGGAGCCACATATTAACTTCTGAAGAGCCACATGCGGCTCAGGAAACAGGTTGGCCACCCCTGATCTAGTGGTTGCACGCAGATGTTGAAAAGGACTGGAGAGAGAACTGTCCTTGTAGAACTCTACAAATGAGTGGTCTAGCAGTGGAGATGCAGTTTCCCATCACTACTTGTTGGGCGAATCCCTCCAGGAAATACTCAAACCATTTTAGTGCATTACTCTGGACCCCACCATCTCTCTCTCTCTCTCTGGCAATACAGCAGTATAACATGGTCATGTGTTGAATGTGGAAGAGAGGTACAGGAGGATGAGAATGGATGTCTGTTCTATATCCACTGACTAATCATCCATTAGTGCCACTAAAGCAGTTTCAGTTCCACATCCTGGCCTAAATCCATACTATTCCAGGTATAGAATGTTAGCTTCAGTTAGATGAGATTGTCGTTGGCCTTTTATTAGTTTCTCTGTAAGCTTGCTCAGGAATAGGAGGTTTGACATTGGGAATAGTTGGCTAGGTCTAAGTATCCATGGTGGGGTTCTTCAGCATTGGTCAGACTATTGCGTGTTTGAAAGGGGAAGGGAAGATTCCTTCTCTGAAAGATGCATTGGCTATTTCAGTCATAAGTGGCACCCAGTTATTCATTACTTTCAAGAGCCAGGAAGGGCATGGGGTAGATTTGCAAGTCTTGGGTCAGGACTCTTTTAGAGTGCCCAGAATGTCTTCATGAGTGAATGTACTATACTCTGGGAATGCAGGGGAGGCTGTTGGTTGGTGGTTTCAGGCAGAGAATCCATGCTGTTTGAGAAGATTACCTGCATACACATGATTTCAGTAAATTTGGGCAATAGTTATTTGCAGTGCTTGGTAACTCAGTTCTGATACAGGTTATAGACATTCAAGATTGATAAAGCAGTTTACTACCCTGGGTAACTCCTTGGGGCAGGATTTGGGCAGCTTCAATGGTGGTGATTCTCCTGGGAGCATAATATAGCCTGGTGCTAGGGACATGCCTTTTGTTGCCTCAGAAAATCTGCCCAAGTCTGATCAAGTTATAAGTCTCCTGTATACTGAATGAGGCAGGGGGTCCTGTTGGAAAACGTGGTCATGGAAATTAAAGACAATCATATTGCACACACACAAGAGGGCAAAATTAAAGTTGAACGTGCAACCTTAATTCTGGCTTTTCTTAACCTTTGAGTGCTTGACTTTGCAACCTTAACATTCATTTAATGTAGCATTTGTATAGTTGTATTTAAGCTCAAGACTACATGTATGATACATGAAGGTGGGGGTGGGGGGGAGGGAGGAGTAGCTGCCTTTGATGGACACCCAGCCAGCCAGCTGTAAAATCCCTCTTGGTCTGCTTGCTTTACCTGTAAAGGGTTAACAAGCCCACAGATAAAAGAAAAGGAGTGGGCATCTGACCAAAAGAGCCCATGGGAAGCTAGAACTGTTTAAAATCGGGAAGGCAACGTTCTGTCTGTTGTTCTCTGGGCTGCAGGGACAGAGCAGCAAAGCTATAAGCAGGAATGCTGTGTAAGGTTTGAACCAGATATGAAAAATTATCTTCCATACCTAGAAGGAATTATTTGGATAGGGAACATTTAGATAAAGAATAAGCCTAATCGTGTTTATTTTGGCTTGTGGATCTCCTCTGTGCTAACCCCAGATACTTTCGTTTGCTTGTAACCTTTAAGCTGAACCCCCAAGAAAGCTATTTTGGGTGCTTAATTTTTGGAATTGCTCTTTTAAAATCTAGCAACAGCCTAAGTTCCAGATGTATTTATGTTCTTTTTGTTTTAATTAAATTTACCTTTTTCAAGAAGGATTTGGATTTTTGGTGTCCTAAGAGGTCTGTGCATATGCTGTTTAGCTGTTACCACCACCAGATAATCAATTTCCTTTGTTTTCTTTCTCAGCTCTTCCCCGGGGGCGGGGAGGGGGGCAGGGAATGAAAAGGCTTGAGGGTACCCCACAGGGAGGAATTCCCAAGTGCTCCTTGCTTGGTCCAAGGCGGTTTTTGCATTTGGGTGGTGGCAGTGTTTACCAAGTCAAGGTCAGAGAAAAGCTGTAACCTTGGGAGTTTAATACAAGCCTGGAGTGCAAGTATTAATTTTTAGAATCCTTGCAGGCCCCCACTTTCCGCACTCGGAGTGACAGAGTGGGGATTCAGCCTTGACAACATTTTAAATTTTTCCTCCAGAAAGCAGTATTAAGTGTAGTATAACTTCCAGCATCAACACTGAAAGACTATATAAGAAAAGTAAACTTTGTAAGATATCCCTTATTCAAAAGCTAGTAATGTATCTATGAGCAGTATCATGATACTAAATTATCTAGCAAGTCCTCAGGTTGGTTTTGGGTTCGGTGAGGTAAGTAAGTAAAAACAAGTAAAATAATATATTCAGAGTTTATGCAATGAGGGCATTTTCTCTGTGTGAATATTTAAGAGCAAAAATAAAGAGAAACCCAGGTTAAATTAGTTGGTGGACTTTAAAAGTAAAGTAACTTCACATAACTTAATTTCTTTTAAGTTCAATTCTGCACCTGCTTTCTCAGTTTTCAAAACCAGAATATCAACCTGGGCTACTAAGATACGTAGACACACAAAGCTGAGGATTATATAAATGCTTCAGTGGTCAGTTTTTTCAGATATGGGACTGAAACATGGCCTATACTGTTAAGATTGAAAAGAAATTGGATATCAATCACATGAAGCATCTCCAAATGATTGAAATCAAACGGTAAAAATTCAAGTGGAATGAATAGATCCATTTTCTAACTAAACAGATCCTTCTCTCCAAAGTGGTGTAATCGGCTGCTCTGAATACCTACCTACCAACTTCCCTGCAAAAGTCATCTTTGACAACGATCCAGTGAAAGCAAGATGAAAAAAACCAGACCTAAAACATGATGGCTGAATGACAGGCACCTGTTCCTCACAGGCATCCCACTCTAACGTGCCAGATTTGGTTCAGGACAGATCATCATGGAAGCACATAACACGATGGGTATCCTTATGCTGTCCATGCAACAGCACGTGAACTAACTCCTAAGTCTTCATCCTCTAACTTACTGGTTTTTAGCTGCTTGAATAATCAGTGGCTTTGAGGTAGCACAAACATAGCTTATCTTCAAATAAGACTGGCACTTTTGCTGGCTAAAGAATGGTGGACTCCATGTTCTCCACTAATGTAGAATTGTCTCAATTATCTTTCTTCCTGCCTCTCCCCCTGATTGTGTGGGGAATATGGCCCAGGAAAAACAAGATTTTCCTCCCTTCAGATAAGACCTGTTTTCTCACAACTCAAAACCCTTTTATGGAGACTAACCTCAAACAGAACTATAATTCAAGTCTCATGGTTATCTCCTGAAATCTATTTGTTCATAGGTATTCAGCACCACTGCATGCCCTATATCTTATTTGTGACTGATATGCGTTTCTGGAATTGAGTTCAACTCAGCCCAAATGTACCGAAGGTGGTGATGGAAGATGCCTCTAACAGGCCTCTGCCCAAAAGAAAATATATACTTCAGTAACCGCAAAGCACACGCATACATTTCCCTTCTGTAGTTAAAAGGGCAGAGACGTTGAAAGAAGTTGGCTATAGCGAAATTTTAAGCAGCTCTAGGAAATTCGATTCATTCTTCAACTATTCCTGATTAGATGTAGGGCCCTTCTCTTATACCATCTTTTGGAACATCGTCCCAAATGCTACAATATTGTATCTTAATTTTTTTCTATCCTTTTATGGTTCCTGTTTAGAAAACTAAATCTGGATTACTGGAGCTACATTACAAGCTGTTTCTACAGTTAGGAACTTTTTTCCATTTATGGACAATCAGGATTCCAAATTCCACTTAAATTTAAACTAGTGATAGGTAAATCTGTTTTAACTCATCTTGGAAGCATGATTAAGTACACATACACAAACAGATGCATTCTATTTAACATTGTAAGGGGTGGTTTGTGAATGCATCTGAAGGGAAAAAGGGTAGATTCTGCTATCTATAAGAAAGCTAGCAGCCATAGGAGAACCTGCAATTATACCAAGGGTGTTATTTTAAGGGCTGACGTACACAGCAAATGCACGCCATTCTAAAGCAACTTTTATTTCTTAAACTCTGTATTTTATAGAAGAGAAATGTTTAAGATGAAGGTTCAGTTCAGCTGATAATAAAATCAGACCAGAGTTCATACAAGTTTTCTGAAGTTTAGAACCCAATTTTTGGGGGGAACTGAGCCGATAAGGGTCATTTCTAAACAGAATTATAAAAGCCACACCACCATTTAAATAAACAAGGTTACATTTTCATTTATGACTTCCCCTACTCTCCATTATGAATATTCAACACTTCCAGTTTTCTTTAACAACTGCTATACTTACTTGGAGCAGTATATTGTTAGATGCATTGGGCTAGCTACTGTACACAGTTTGCAGAGTATTCAGACTGCCAAGCAAACTGAGTAATATTAACTTAACTTCGAAAGATTTTCTCTCCCCTCTTAAGTATTGGCTGAAGAATGGAGTAGATTAAACAACTAATCTACAAGACTCCAATACCCTTCAAGGGGTTTCTAGTGACAACCATGGAACCAAACCCCAAGTGCATTTTTAGCCAAAAATGGCATTTTAGTTTTCCTCCCATTATACATTTATTAGAAATATAAAAATTCTCTCTCCAAACCATTATCTTTTTTCTATTGTTGCCACCAAGAAGGCTTCAAACAAGAGCTGTTGTAATTCCTTACTGTCAAATAGTCTTCATTACTTTTAGTATATTTATAAAACTATCCTTATATTACAGGAAAATTAGGATAAATTCTGGTGCCTATTGGAGTGAAATGTGAGAGGTTGTGACTTCAGTAGTTTTACTTATGTTTGGTAATGGAAGACCAGGTCATTCATTTGCCATCTGCTCTGCTATTATAGGAACTTTAAGCCTACAGATAATTAAATGCCTAATAAGAAATTTTTAGGCCTCAAACAAGAGGCAACTATTGCCACTGCACTATTATAATAAAAAAAACTAGCCAAATTCTGTAGCACACTTCTCAGTGTGGAGTAGTTGGGGGGGACCTTTATTTAAATTCAAAACTGCAGGTTACTGGACTAGATGTGAAAATGAATACAGTACACCTCTACTCTGATAGAACACGGTCCTCGGGAGCCAAAAATCCCTACAGCATTATAGGTGAAACCTCATATTGGGGTAGCAGTGGCAGGGCTCCAGCGGTGATTTAAAGGCCCCAGGGCTCCCCACAGCAGCCAGAGCCCTGGGCCCTTTAAAGCGCTGCCCACGCCCCACTGCCGGAGACCTGGGGTTACCACACTATATGCGAACCCGTATTATATCGGGTCACGTTATATCGGGGTAGAGGTGTACTATAAAGCCAGTACAGCAATCCCATAGATCAGATGATGTATCCTTGTGTTGAGGGATGCCTTAACTTGTTGTCCTGTTACAAGCATCCTATAAGCCATTGCACAGATTATTCCTGGGGACAGGTTTGCCCCAGCTAGATTCTCCCACTTCTGACCTGCCTTCACAGTGCCTTCTCTGGCCCACGTACAGTCTGCCCCCATTACTAGCAGGGACCCCTACAGCACTAGTAGTGCAGTCCAGGGGGGGTATTACACCACTTCACACTTTCATCACTGTCCTATGGACCTTTTAATTTGGCCACGCATTTAAATGGGTTAAATTTTATGCTGCCATTTTCCATTTACAACATGCTGCAGACCTTGCAGAGACAACACAAGTACACCATATAAGCAGTTGAAGAGGGGGAAGCTGGAAATTTGAGCAACTGGATTAGGTTAGTGGTAGTTTCTGACCTGAAAGCAATTTGGGATGACACTAGTTGAATGTTTTTGCTATAATATTCAGTAGTGTTGATATTTAACTTTTAAACTTAACATTTTATCAGCCCACAGAGAGGAGGCAGTTCGTGTGTCTGTGGGCTTGTCCACACAGCACAGCAATGCACGCTCGAGGAGTGTGAACTCTAAAACTCATCAACATGTTGCACACTAACTGGCCCTTGCAGTCCCGTTTCAAACAACACTATGTTAACAGGCACTAAGAACTTTTAGCGCATGCCAGCAAGATCTACATGGGCTAGTTAATATGCAACATGTTGATGTGCTTGAGAATTCACACCCTTTTAGTGCACATTACCACACTGTTTAGACAAGCCCTCAGAAATAATTTCAAACTGTATGAAGACTCTGCATTAGTTTACACTCAGTTCTCATTTTTAGGATTTAGTCATAACAGTGAAGGCTAGCTGCCTTTTTTTTTAAAAAAGATGAAATTTAGAACAATTCTGAAGCAAATTCCGCAACACTGCACAATACTTGAAGCCTTCAATATAAGCCAGGAGCTTCAGAAAAGGAGAGCTTAGAAACATACCATCCACTGACCAAAACTATTACTTTCTGTTTAAGTGTAATTAAGTCTGAGGTTCCATATAAAATATGGCGCCTGGTAAGCTTATCACTACAGGGAGAGAGACAATGTCTTCATATCTGTTTACCTTGTACTCTGCTCTTTGGCACAACCAAATTAAATTAAGGATAAGCAACAATACATCTTTCCATCAGACCTAGTCTTTTAGAAAGCTAGCCTTTTCTTTAATTAAAAAGGTATAATATCACATGCTATTTTATGGATATGTCTGTATAATCAGCACTACTTCACCTATATGGCTACTGAGTCTGAGATTTGGCTTCTAGAGTCAGTAAGCTTTCGCCCCTGGGCTTCCAAACAAATGGTATTCATGTCCTCAGAGCGCCTGTCTGGACCTGGATAGCTTCATGCAGAAAGGTGGGCACAAAATCTGGATGACCAGGTCATAGGGTTCTTTGTTTCTTTTTAAATACAGTAAGCTGTAAATCCACCAATGATCATCTAAATTCCCCACCCCTCCATCCCCAATCCTTCGCTTTTCCTTTTCAGTCAGGAAAGTGCTGGAAAACAGATACCAGACTTAGCCTTACTGCACTGGGAAGGAATTAAAAAACACAAAAAAACCTGACTCCAATACTACTCTGATATGCAATTTCTATGAATTCACACATTTGTAATATAGTCATATTATCTGCATAACAAAAGAGCATTAGTCCACATAACTAAGTTCTTCAGTTTCATTCTATTTTATGATGCTTTCACAATAGAGAATTTCTGGAGGATTTTTTCCACTGAGAAATGTTAAGAATAGCTACTGGTATTGGGAAGAAAAGCAAGATTGACTCATTCTGATCTCTTGGATAAGAAATTCTACAGTTAGTCTTCCACTGAGAATTCAAATTTAAAGCCTCTGTGCCCATCATAAATGGAACAAGTAGAAAGAAAAGCACATACTTAAAACCAGACTCCCACAAAGTCTATTTACATAAGGCAATAAATCATTCAGCCTCTACGCTATACTGATAGAACTTCAAGTTTATACATCTACTAGGCAGAAGAGGATACAAATGATGACCCTCCAGAAGCAAAGGCAAAATACTAGTTAACCTTCCCAGAGGCTAAGGATAACAAGGGACTAAGGCCTAGATTTTTAAAGGGATTTAAATGTTGCTTCACTCAGCACTACAATGCTGAACTGATTTAGGAGTTTAAGCCTCATTTCCAAAGAGACTTAGGAGCCTAAGGCAAAGAAATATAGGTTTTGCAATGCTGAACAAAGCAACACCTAAATACATTTAAAAATTTGGGCCTAGGCTTTTCACCAGGACATTGTCCTTCTACTGGTAGATAGTACCTCTCTCTTTGTAGAGTCAGGTGTGTATGGTAAATTTTTCAAACTCTAGTGAAGTGCATTGCACTGTATTAGCACCAGGAAAAGTGACATGTGGCCCTTGGATAATCAGTGAACTAGAGCTTCCAACTAGAGATGTCAGTTTGTAAGGCTCTACTCCACATCTTTAGTCAAATGAAATCCCTAATACCAATTTCAGACACTAGTGTAGCTTGTAAATCCAAACAGTGCAGTAGAAGATTTTATCAGATGCACACCCACATAAGAGTGCAAAATAACTTAGGCCTGGTCTACACTGGGGGGTGGAGGGAAGAGAATCGATCTAAGATACACAACTTCAGCTATGAGAATAGTGTAGCTGAAGTCAACATATCTTAGATCGACTTAGAATCACTTACTTCGCGTCCTCGCAGCGTAAGATCGACGGCCGCCACTCCCCCCCATCAACTCCACTTCCACTTCTCGCCATAGTGGAGTTCCGGAGTTGCCGGCAGAGCGATCAGGGATCGATTTATTGTGTCTATACTAGACACAATAAATCGATCACTACCCACTGATCTGGCGGGTAGTGTAGAGGTACCCTTAGATGCTAAGTTTATTAAAACAGCTACTCTACAACTAAAATCAACAATTTTCTGCAATTTCTAATCCTCTAGGAGGAAATGATTTTCCTGCACATGTAGCATTCACTGTGGTATGTTTAGCATCTAGTAAGAGTTGCAACAGAGATATACAGCTCAGACTGTACGGTATTATATTTGTCAAGAGTTTAGTGTCCTTTTACATTACTTTGTTAAACTTCAAAGTACTGAATAACTAACAACTACCATTGTTGATTTTGAAGAACCAGAGATTCAAGAGGGAAAAAACAAAATGAACATTACTCAAAACAAAACAAGAAACTCACAAGCAATCAGCTATAAAACTATCAGTCTTTTGGTAGTTTAGACAAGTATTGCAAAGATTAGCGATTTATGCCACTAACTCACTTTTTGATTGAATGCAGTGGTGAAACAAACATCCTCATAACTCATCAACACCACACACCTCAGATTCACCTATTACAAAAGTATTCTAATTTAAGTCTCAGAAATTAAAGGAACTTACTGTTCTCGTCCCTGTAGATCTACGTATTCCTCTAATATTAGATAGGTTTCTTGGGCTAGTTGAAGTTCCCAGGGGGAGAGCTGTGGAAAGATGAGGAGGACTGGAAGGAGTCACCAGAGGAGATATCAGGTTATCTAGCATACTTTGTTTAGATTTGGAGGTCTTATTAGTAAAAATGAGAGGTTCACTGTCCCCAGCATCTCCACTACCAATTTCAGTCTTCTCTTCATTCTTGATCCTTCTCAAACAATCCTTTAACATCAACTGGGTTGTAGGCTGACTGAGCCAGCACAGGAAGAGTTCATCCACTTTCATTTTTAGTACAGGTTGCAAAACTTTCCCAGTCGGCATCTTCTACCAGTTTACCTTTGTTCCAACAAAGGAACTCAAGTCAACCAGACTAAAAAAGTTTCACTATTTATTCCACTGTCTTTCACTCTGTTGCACAAAATCCAAGATGCCTGTTAAAAGAAAGATTTTATTGCTTAATATTATGATTGCAACAAGATGTCAAGACTGAACTAATGCCACGTGGTACAGACTCCAATACAAGGCTTGATGACAAACATACATACAAATAAATGAAAATTGGGTCACATTCCATCAACTATGGATTAGTATCACAATCTATGAAAAGGCTTTTAAAACTAATCTGGGCTGTGAAGGTTGTTCCTCCAAGTCCCCATCCTGTACAATCTTAGCATAAGGGAGACAATTTACCTGGTCTACACTACAGACCTATATCGATATAACTACATTGCTCAGGGTGTGAAAAATCCACACCCCAATTTAGTTATACCAATCTAACCTCCCCCATGTAGACAGTGCTATGTGGACAGAAGAAACTCTCCTGTCAACAGTTACCGCTTCTGAGGGAGGTGGATTAACTACAACAATGAGAGAAGCTCTTCTCTCAGCCTAGGACTGTTTTCCCTAAAGCTTTTACCGCTGTACACTGTACATGAAGACAAGCCCTAATACTTTTCAGACATTTATTTCCAATTTTGCAAAAAAAACCCTTCCTTTCTGTGAATGTAGACGTGCAAAGTTTTAAGGGCTTTTTTTAAAAAAAAATAAAAATAGAAGTGGGTCTTAAATAAGGCTTCAAACCAGACTCATACTACAGAGGCATTACACGCAAGCAATGAAATTCCAAGCAAATGAAGTTAGTATTAATTAAATGTTAAGACTGAGATATCAAGTGTTTGAGTCAGGAAATACAGCGCTAACGTTGAAAACTCAACCTTAATTCTGCATCTTATGCCTTAAAATATGATCCCTTCATCTCACTTTAAATGATTTATCAGTATAATCCTAAATGAAATTTCTTATCAAGTTTATTCAGTTAGGGTACGGTGCTGTCTTCAGACTATTTGATTCTTATGTCTCAGTCAGAACTACAACACAAATCAAAGTTGAAAATACTAGTTAATGTTATTAACCTTTACAATGTATGGAACGTTCTGTTTTTTTAAAAGCCAATGCAAACCTATGATGGCTTTAAGTGTTGGGATGGCTGCAAGACATTTCAGCTTTGAATTACTCTCACTTCTGAGGCAAAGCTCCAGGTTGAGCATGCCTGAGTTCAGAATTTAAGGAAAGAAGCAAAGAACTAAAACAAAATACTAAAAAAAAACCCAATTGTGTTCTGTCCCAGTTCTGTAGTTGACCTTGATAGCTCAGTACCGCATCTGTAAAAAAAACCTGTCATAAAGGGGCTTAATGTTTGCAAAGCATTCTTATCCTTAGGTGGAAGGCTTTATAGATATGCACAATAGTTGTAATTATTATTATTAAAACCTCAGTAAGGAAGAAATATATCTGAAGCTTTTGTTAGCACCATAATTTAGATACGTTTAAAATTAGGAAGGTTGAGCCTTTATCCAGTCTTCCAGCTAGCATGCTTCACAATAATGGACAAACTCAAACTCAGGAACCTTTAAACATCCATAACATGACTTACTCAGACTTTCTTTAGATATGGCTTGTTTGCAGATCCCGCCACTAATTCAAACCAAGACAGAGGGAATCTGAATTAACTGCAAGTTAGATGTTCCACTATGTATTTGCCGGTTGGGATTTTATGTTATCTAAGCAAATTAGGAGCACATGTAAAGTCAATGTGATCTGTGCATCAAAAACCACTGAGGCTCTTTACATATTAAAAAAGCCACTCACAATACACTATACAGTCCATATTTTAGGGTGTCAACAAATAAGGGCAGAGTAAAGATTCAGCTTTTCCTAAATTGCATATGTTTGATTCAACAACATCCATGTTGATTTTGCAGTAATTTTCTGCAGGGAAAGCATGCCTGAGAGAGGCAGCCAAAATGCACTATGCAGTGATAATGGTTGCAGTTAAGCACTCAAGACAAGGCAGGCAGAACTACAGTTAAATGGTCAACTTTATCTCTTCCCCTCCCCACTTTCTGTTGGTTACTATAGCTTTTCAGATATTGTGTTTATGAAATCAGAGTTATCCATGGTGTTGAACTCATACACTGTTCACGGAATGGCAACAATATGACAGGGAAGAAACGCACTGAGTGGCCCATCCCAACCAGCTCATTGCAGGACTGATCACACCTATGGTCTATCACCTGATAGACTCTGTCCCCTGAGGAGAGAGAACCGGGGTGCCTCGTTGTGGGTCATGAGTCATGAAATTAATAAACAGCTATCATGAAGTACTTCACCTCAAACGTGTCGCCAGGGTATGTTATTAAAGCCAGAACTATAACTTGGTTAAAAAAGAATTTACATTCATGGAGGATAGATCCAACCACGGTTATTAGTAGGGTGACCAGACTGCCCCAATTTTTTGGGTCTTTGTCTTACCCCAGCCTGATTTTTCACATTTGGTCTCCATAACCATTAGCCAAGATGGTCAGAGATGCAACCCCACCCACCCTCCCTCCCTCCGGGCACGCTAAGCCTCTGACTGCCAGAAGCTGAGACCGGATGATGGATCACTTGATAACTGCCCAGCTCTGAAGGCAGGACGCTGGACCAGCTGGACCACTGAGCTAACCGCGACGGCCGGGCTTACGGCCTTGGCGGTGTCCGGCCCTGCTCAGCCTCTGCTCTGCCCCGCTCCCCCCGCAGCCACACCCCTGGACAGGCCCCCGCCGCGGGACGGACCCGCTCACAAACAGCCCCCCAAGGCCCGGGCCGCCCCGCGCTCCCCGGCAATATCCCGGCCCCGCGGGCGGGTTGGGCGGCGCAGCGCGCTGCGTCGGGGGGGAGAAAGGGGCGTTGACGGCGGTTTCACGTCTCACCTCCCGCCGCTGCCTTCAAACCCGCCGCGCCGCCTTCCGGCCCGCCCCGCGCGAGAGCGGACATTTTATACTGCCCAGCTCTCGCGAGAGTCTCCCCGCGAGAAGCTGCGCCCGGTTGCCGGGGTGACTGGGGGGCACGTGGCTGGAAGAAAACACAGCCACGCCGCGAGGCTGCTGCTGCGTCCTGACGTTACCGTGCAGGCGCCTCACCTTCCCAGCAGCCTGTGCGGTGTGACGACCCCCCCCCCCCGCTTCCCCGTGTTTTGCTGGCCCCTCCCTTCTACTGTTCCTTTCCCAGCAGCCTGTGCGGCGCGGGGGGGTGGGCGGCTCTGTGCCCCCTCCCGTCCTTTGCCAGCAGCCTGTGTGCTGTAGCGCCCCCTTTGCGGCTCCTATGTACACCTGCCACCTCCCCCATGCCCTGCGCTCCCAACATTGCCTCCTGGGGGTGTGGGTCAAGGATTGGGGCCTAGCACCCTCCAGTTACCCCCGTGCCATTGCCATGAGCATCACCAGGGTTCCTTCCCTCCCTCCCTCTTGGGAGCCTCCTGAACCCTGTGGCTGAGGGGGCATCCTGGGGTGGGGAAGCTCCCGCCTGGCCTCATAGTGCATCGCAACATAAGAGGCACAATGTAGGGGCCCAGCTTGGCACTGCAAGGAAGTAGGCGCAACGCAAGGTGCTGCTGCATGTCTCAGTGCCATTTGCCACCATGTTCCTATGACCCTCCTAGGCCCTCTCCCACCCCCACCCCAAAACCTCAAGGATGGCAACTCTCCTGGCAATAGTTGTCAATCTGTGGTTCATGGTCCACGGAGTACTTGCTGGTATTCTGAAGAGAGCTGACTAATCATGTGATGCTGGCTCTTCTTGTTTCCAGCTGTTACGTTCCATTAAAAGAGAGCTAAAAATACATTAAATATTTTCCAATTGCGTTTCTATGTAAGCAATTGCTGTAGTTGCCATAAGAATGCTATGGTGGGGTTGCAAATGGGAGGAAAGGTGGTTTATGTGATAGCAAATGGGAGGGGAGGTGAAGCCCGGCAATGGTGAATGTAAAGGTAGATGATAGACAATCTCTCTATTAGGAACTACTCACAGTTTGAGAGCCACTCCCTGCCATATAGTTCACTTCACTGTTTATCTTTCTCTTCAGCCTCAAAACCTGTGTGGTTTTATACTTTGTATAAATTTCACAAATAAACCTCTGGGACTTTCTGGATAGGCTTGTGGGGTTGAGGGGGTTAAGAGGGACATGTGCTCATACCCTTGCACGCACACAACTTTTCACTCACCTATTGGCATTCGCTCAGTACAGCTGGAGGCCCCCTGTATTTGTATCCAGATTCTCCCACCCTCTCTTCTGATATGATTTCACCTCCTTTCATATATATATATCATCCACTTATCACAGTGAAGTGAAAGAAAGGATTTAGCTAAATTTAATCTATTTGCTATTGGCTTCCTTTGGCATTTTCTGTGTAGTGGTGGAATGGCAGTCTTTGAAGTGTCAGAGTTCCAGGACTGGGGCAGCATTGGAGATATTCTTTCCCCACTTTATCATCTACATGAAGCAGCAACAAAGAAGTAGTTCAGAAGGAAGGAATAGAGAGTGTGTCTACACTGCCATAAAACACCGACGGCTGGCCCATCTCAGCTGACTCAGGTTGCAGGGCTGTAAAATTGCAGTGAAGACATTGGGCTTGGGCTGGAGCCTGGGCTCTAGGATCCCACAGGTGGGGAGCATCCCAGAGCCGAGGCTCCAGCACAAGCTCAGACATCTACATCACAATTTTATAGGCCTGCAGCCTGACTTCTGCAAGCCTGAGTTAGCTGACACAGGCCAGCTGCAGGTGTTTTATTGCAGTGTAGACATACCCTGACTTTTAAGATTAGGTGAATGTAGGAGAAGTTAAAAAGTGGGATTGCTCCTCCACCTGTTAAGAGTGAAGGAAAGAGGCAATAGATAAGAGGAAGCTAAGATTGGATGAGCAAAGGAGAAGATTCATATAAGCTCTGAGAGAGAATCTGGAAAAAAACCAAAGGTCAACAAATTCAGGAAAGCTATTCCTGTATTAAAAATACTAGCCTTCTACCCAAAACAATGGTGCTATTGTCATTGGTTTTGAGTTTTTTGAACCATTCCTGTAAAATACTTTCATATTTTTACACAATTTTTAAAATTGGATTCAGAGATGTTAAGAAAGCCTGTAAATTGATGAAGGATAGGTTATGGGGCCCCCACTTTCTCAAGTAGGATAGTATTCTGGTTCCTGCATATTGGACTGTAAAGTTAGGAGAGTAGGATTTTATGAAGACTAAAATGTATTGAACTGCATTATCCAAGATGGGAAGTGATTAAGGCATTGAGCATAAAATATGCAAAGCAGAATCTGAAGTAAGGAAAAATCTGTGAATGTTCTGGAGATAGTGAAGGACAGACTTCAATATGGAGGATGAGGGAAGACAAAAAAGTTTGTCACAGATTACACGATTTCTGGCCCTAGGAGTACAGGTCTGAATTAAGCAGAGTGATAGAAGAGTCAGAGACATGGAACAAAGAGGACTCTTAAAACATTTTGAATGTCTTTGAAGCATTCCTTAGTGATGGTGTAGCCATCTGTTGATTGACAGAGTGACAACAGGTGGCAATAGAGGGATCAGAGAGCAAGTGGAGTGAGTTGTAAAGTTGGATATCATCTGCATAGAAATGATGCCCTTTGTTGACACTGGCAATGAGATGTCCCACTGGGAGCAGACGGAGAAATCAGAGAAAAGAAATAAAACATCTGTGAATAATACACAGGGTCTAAGTCTTGTCTATGCATGTTAGTGTAAATTCAAAGTAACTCCATTGACTTTAATAGAATTTGTAAAGATTTACATTGCTTTCGGTGAGATGGGAATCAGACCCTCTATGTCTTCAGTGAAGCAGGTAGTACTTGGGGCAAGATCATCAGCTGGTACTGCAATTGGCAGTAATACTTTGGCAAGTTGGTCCAAAGAAAGAACTTGCAGAAGCTGAATCAGGTCTCCTTCAATAGGGTGTCTCTGTCCCTGGAACTTGCTTCTATAAATGTGAGCCCATACTTGTCCAATTTTAGAAAAAGCTGTAAAATGCACCCCTTTGCACCCCTTTGCCCTTCCAGCTAAGAGCTTCTGACCCCCCCTCCTTATAAATTAAAAACACTTTTTAATATATTTAACACTATTATAAATGCTGGAGGCGAAGCAGAGTTTGGGGTGGAGGCTGGCACCTCATGACCACCCATGTAATACCTCGCTACCCCCTGAGGGATCCCGACCCCCAGTTTAAGAACCCCTGCCCTACTTCAAATATAATATTTTAGAAGGGCAATTTTGTGAAATCTTTGACTCCAATATTAAATCTAACAATAAGAAGCTGCATTAAAACAAAATAAAGTGGCTAGCATTTCATTTTTGCTCTTTAAAACCATAGAGCATAGTTTACCAATATTGCTTGGTAACATCATTTTCAGATTATGTATATAGAACATATGATATATGTAAAGTAGCTCCAAATACCACTTTCATCCTAAAATGCCTTCAGCTTTTTCTGTCACTTTCCAGAACTCCATCTACACTATAAAGTCAGTGTCCTCAATCAACAGTTAGAACTGATGAGTGCTGACTTTTTTCATTTCTGATTTCTTTATGCATGTATGTCAGCATAGTAAATATCTGTGGACAGCAAGGGAAGATTATTGCCATAAACACAGTGGGTCCTAAATGACCTATACACTTCCAGTGTATTGTATAAGCCCTAAATCATGCAGTCTTGAGTACTCAGGCAAAACTCCCATTAACTTAAGTGGGAGTTTTGTCTCAGTAAATTCTAAGTATTTCATAGTTAGCCTATAGATTATAGTAGTACCACTTCCAAAACAGCTTTTCACGCTTACTTTTCCATCTTTCTTTCCTGAATGTAGAGCTGCCATTTTGCCATAGATTGCACGTATGGTGAGGTGAAATACCTACTTTTTAGATCCAGGCGCAACTCCCTGTGAAGAATCTTTATGAATCCTTATACTGGAACTTTAAAACTGCACACGTGTGGAGGAAAACTGTAAAACTGTATTAGGATGTAGTTTTAAAAGAAAAAAGCTACTTTTGTGTCAGGCTTCTAATATGGCTGTTGCTGACACAGACCACAATTTTCAAATTTATGTACCTAAAGTTAGGTGTAAAACCTATATTTCAGCACCTAAGAAATAAATAGTGGCCTGATTTTAAAAGTTGCTGATGACTTGCAGCTCCTACTTAGTTCAGTTGGAGGTAGGTGTTCTCAGCATCTCTAACAATCAGGTCACTTTTATTTAAGTGCTTACATTCAACAATTTTGGCCGTAGCTACTAATCTGTTTGTGTCTCAAAACTTGCTGTTGCTTTTATGACTTGGTCATCTGACACAATCAAAGGATTGTGGAAAGGGATCTGCAGAAAGGGACAGGGGTCATAGTGGATCATAATCTCGACATGAGTCAACAGTGTAACACTGTTGCAGAAAAAAAATCAAACATAATTCTGGGATGTATTAGCAGGAGTGCTGTAAGCAAGACATGAGAAGTAATTCATCTGCTGTACTCTGACCTGATTAGGCCTCAACTAGAATATTGTGCCCAGTTCTGGGTGCCACATTTTAGGAAAGATGTGGACAGATTGGAGGAAGTCCAGAGAAGAGCAACAAAAATGGTTAAAAGTCTAGAAAACATGACCTATGAGGGAAGATTGAAAAAAAAAACTGCGTTTGTTTAGTCTGGAGAAGAGAAGACTGAGAGGGGACATAACTGTTTTCAAGTACATAAGAGATTGTTACAAAGAGGAGGGAGAAAAATTGTTCCCCTTAACCTTTGAGGATAGGACAAGAAGCAATGGGCTTAAATTGCAGCAAGGGCGGTATAGGTTGGACATGACAAAAAATGTCCTAACTGTCAGGGTGGTTAAACACTGGAATAAATTGCCTAGGAAGGTTATGGAATCTCTGTCATTGGAGGTTTTTAAGAACAGGTTAGTGAAACACCTGCCAGGGATAGTCTAGATAATACTTAGTCCTGCCATGAGTGCAGGGGACTGGACTAGATGACCTCTCAAGGTCCCTACCAGTCCTATGATTCTATGATAATACAGTAAAATGTAGAGATTTCTGTCTGATCAATGGGAGAAAATCCAACTTTCTGCTATTCAAAAAAGAAGTGCTAATGCTGAAAGCCATGAAGTACTATAATTTTGTGTGTGGATCTAGAACACTGCTGGGGCTTCATGCATCCTCTTGTATGCTAGGCTGAGGGGAAAGGCTAAGAAAATGTTAATAGGCTGGGACTCTCTTACACTACGGACCCACACCACCCAACCATGACACTTCAGCCTTTCTTGCAGCTGCCTACCAAAAATAGAGCTAGAATGATGAGCTAGATATCATATGGCCTCCAAAAGTAGCATCATATGCAGACAAAAAATTTCAACAATGCTGACTTAGTGTACACATTCCGCAGCCAGTACACAAACTAGGAAAAGCATGAAATTCAGAGTTAAGGCTCAACATTTGTGTTTATGCCTTCACTTTGTTACTAGATATTGCAGAAAATAGAGTCTGTATAATCACTTCCAGATCAGCAATTCTTGCAGCACCAGGCAGGGTGTAGTGCAGGTTTTAATTATGAATTGCTTTGCTGCCTGTCAACTTGTGTCATGGATTTAGACATTATTTTAAAATATTTTTTGTCCATGAATATGTTTTTACTCCCTCTTTATCACATTGTGTGTTTATTGACTGAGACATCATCACAGGCTGTCCCTTTACATTAGTGGTTGTTGCTGTATGGAAGTATTTACATTTCAGAACGGGAAAAGAAAAAGTAATATAAAATGTAGTTACTGTAAGAGCAGGTGCACTATTCACCAAACAGGAAAAGCAGTTGAGCAGTTGTTTGCCATTACAGTTTTAGATTAATTAAATTTTTATATCACTCTGGAGCAAGAAAATTGAGCAATTGTACATTTTGCTTAGTTAATATCTAGAGGATTGTTTCCCTTAGGGCTTTGGCTTGGACCATGTTTACAGCAATCCAAGTATGAAAGGCTGGTTCCCCATTAAGTCACCCTGAACTTCTGATCCTGGGTTTACAGAGTTCTAATGCTATATATAAAGGTTTTCTCTAACAGTGTATCCAGGCCATATGAAGCATATGGAAAACTGCTCAAAACACAATCTCGGGAGTCGTGTTTAGCAAGATGTATGTGAGGACACTAATGGGATGTGGGAGTGGAAATCTATTCATTCCCCAGGTTGAGTGTCATTGAGCCAAATTCTCCTCTCACACTGATGTGACCATTATACATGAGAGGAGAAGCTAACGTACAGCAATCAGCAGCAACCAGCAGTGGCTAGGTCTGCCAACCACTTCATCTGCCCCGAAACACACGAGCCACTCCAGGACCAAAACCCCAGCAGCTCCATGTACATGGCCAGGACCCAGCAGAGGAAGCTGGAGATGGAGTTGTGTTGTTGTAACAGAACATGCATTTCTTTGCACTTGATAAGAATAATATATTTATTACGTGAGAAGTGTAATTATAATTTCTTTACTAATTTTCTTGAATTTCAGTGCTTGGGTTTTGCAAAGGACGTGACAGGCAAGTATATTTTTTTTAGTTAGCAGCTTTAACTGGTTCTGAAATAATTTCTTTTGTTTCTGGAGTCTACTGTAATGTATTATAAGTGTACCAAGTGACAACTGTGAAGTAAAACTCCATATTATCTTGGCTAATGGTGTTCTAATTAACCCATACATTTAACAATAATTAACTAAATTAGTTGTTGAATTAAGATGTTGTGCAAAACACATATCTAAGAATTCACATATGTCCCTGCATTTTACTTTGATTTGTTTGTAATCTATTGAATAATATTTTAGAACTGCAGTTAGGACTCACTTCTGCTCTTATCAGTAGCAGAATTTCCAGTCACTACAATGCTGCAGGAACAGGTCCTTATGCACAGTGCGGCCTAATTCACTACTGCATTATTCCAGTTTTAGTTTGCTGGATCTGGGCTTCTCACTATATTTTAATCCAGTAACTAAAAGGTTAATTATTTTTAAATCTGTGGGCAAATTAGAACATTAATGCACACCATATTTACTGCTTTTTTGATTTTTGTAAGGAGCTCCCTCATGTCTTCATCATTAGAAAATACCAGTTCAGTTCTAGTATCCATAAAAGCCTTCAGGAATAAGTACATTTGTTTCCATTCTTACTAGGGAAAAGTTAAAAATTTTGAAAAGATTCTGGGCATAGAGAACCATGTTCCTTTCCTTTCATTAACATCTTTTTAGTTGTAAAAATTACTTCTAGAAAGGAATAAAAGACCATACAACTCTTAAGTGTATGTCTTGCAGTGTTGCCAAGACTCACACATTTATCACGAGTCTCATAATATTTTGTGTTTTTCTTAAATACCCCAGCACCTGGAGTCCTGTGATTATGAAAATATAACAACAAGTAAGTTTCTAGCCCACCTGGTTGCAGAGAAAAGTTTAAATGTGAATCTCCAAAAACCAGAAGGCAAATAAAAAGAAACCCAAATTTATAACTTTTTAAAATCAAGATTTTTCAGTCAATCTCCTAATTTTTTTGGGGGGAGGGGCTGATTCATGATTTCTGAATGCTTGGGATTTGCAATTCTATGTCAGTAAAATCGATATTACAGATCTATCCAAGTATTTCTGTACAGATTTTGTCATGCATTCTTAATATTCTATTTTTTAAGAATTGTATGTTTTGTGATTTAAATGCATCAGGGTGGGCTGAAGCGTAGGGTTAAGAGTTGGTTACATATTTCAGATATTGGAGCCAGACAGCAATTCAGTCTAATAATATGCACGTCTATGATTTCCTGAAATTTGCTAGTACATGACCTCTTAGATGCATGTATGTGACCCCACAACAAACTCTGTTATGTGATGCCAAAAAATGGCATTAACTTCGGCAGCTCAATTAAATTGCTACCCATACTAGCTTATATCCAGAGTGAAACGACACAGCACATTAGCAACTAATTCATGGTGTGCCAGCTAATATGAGAGCCTGTACAACTTCTTTCCCTATGCTCATGAAACTCCCATTTACATTAATCGAAGTTAAGCATGCATAGAAAGAACCAAACATCCTTGAATTCCTTGTCACAGTATCTTGTACAGTTCAACAAAGTACTTTGTGATTCTCTTTGAAACAGGCATTTGGGACACATTAGCAGACTGGTACCTTGAGCTGAGCCATTCCCTTTAATAGATGCCTTTTTCCCCCCTCTTCTTTTTCCTTGTGATCTGTATTGTACAGAACTCAGGAATCAAGCACTGTGGCTTTAAGAAAAAAGCAAGTTGTACAGGCTGTTGTCAGAATAAATGTGTGCTGTGGGGAGTAGCTAAAGCTTAGTCCATTGTTGGTAACTGAATCTTCTGTTCCAGAGAGAAGTTTAGAGAAATATTCCCTGTAATTAGTATTAATCCTCTAATATTATTATGTGAAAGGACTCGAGACTCATGAGACCAGCAGTTGTGACTGCAGACTGCAAATGGCACCATGATTCTAATCTGTATAATAATAATGTCTAAATCATTAGAGGAATATTTGACTGTTATGGAAATGAAAACAGTGCAAGTAAAAAGAAAAAAAATTACAAAATGCTTAATGTGTGTATATAAGGCTGGAGAAAAGATGCAATAAATTCTTGTAGGTTGAGGATTAATATTTGATCATATAATTAAAGACTGTATCATAGAATCCTAGGACTGAAAGGGATGTTGAGAGGTCATCTAGTCCAGTCCCCTGCACTCATGGCAGGACTAAGTATTATCTAGACCATCCCTGGCAGGTGTTTGTCTAACCTGCTCTTTAAAATCTCCAATAATGGAGATTCCACAACCTCCTTAGGCAATTTATTCCAGTGCTGTGTGTATATATATCTCATAATGTGTATATAGTAGAGGACACATTTCATACTGTTTGTGTCATCTTAACTTTGGCATTTCCTGACTTTTAGATGCTCCCCATATAACCTTCATGTTCTCTTAGGGCTCATTCTGGGAGGGCACTGAGCAATGCTGCAAGGTGAGGAGCATGCTCAGCAGCTTGCAGGGTCAAGACTTTAAGTACTTTTTCTATGGAACTGTAAAATATTTCTAATTCACTATTGTACTATGCTGTAACTTCCACATATATATACATTATTTATATCTGTACATAGGATAGAATTTTCAAAAGCACTGATAAATACATTTCAACAATAAGATTTGTGTGGAATGTAGGGAACTGAGGGACTGAAATAAGTGAATCTCCTCAGAATGAGGGACATTTGAAAAGTGTGACCATGACCAGTCACTTTGACATTAATGGGATTACTCACATGCATGAAGCTAAATGCATGCACAGTGTCTGTAGGATCAGGACTTTAGTGTGTTGTTCCTCTGGCCTTAAAGTGCAGTTATAGGTCTTGATTCAGGAAATCACTAAAGTATGTGTTTAAGTCCATCCCTATTCAAGATAGCATTTAAGCACAAATCTCATCGAAGTCACACGCTTAAGCCCTATCCTGAATAAGGATGCTTTCCTTAATCAGGGCCATTGTCAAAAAACTAACTAACTAACTAACTAACTAACTAACTAACTAACTAACTAACTAACTAACTAACTAAAAAGACACTCTTACTCAGCTGATCAACTGTCTGTAGGTACTTGGTTATATCTGCTCACTTTAGTTTCTAAAATAAGACATTTTTACGTGCTATTCCTGCAGAGGTAACACAGCTCTGGGAGATGGATTCTGCTCTGGCTAGCTCATTCATCAACAGAATTGGTAACTAATGTCCAATTGTAGAACTTGCATTACTAGTAACAATGGCATGTGATTTTCAATTCCTAGGATGAATTTCCAGGGTTAGCAGTTTGGAGGGGGGAAGGGAGGAAACTCATCTTCATCTGAGTGAAGCTGATGTAGTTATATCAGTCTGGGTCCTGCTCTTATTCCAAAAGTAGAGTTAATATGCTGGTGAAATCACAAACTACAGCTGTTTATAGCATTTTCTGTTTTCTAACAATATTGTTTTAATTCTGAAGGGCTACTATAATTTTAAGGATGTCCAATATTATAAAGATTCTGTAGGACTATTATCCTGAAGGGCTATTTTAATTCTACACATTTGTGTTATACTTGTTAGTGCACAAGACTGGTGGGATTTTCAAATGGCAGCTAGGTATCCAACTCCCATTCAGGCTCAGTGGATGCCTAGCTCCCTTAACTGCTTTTGAAAATACCACCCTAAAGCTGTATACAGCCTGTAAAGGTAAAAATCATATGTAAGGATTATTCATAGAAGTAAAGATACAAATCAAGCATCCACAGCATAGTGTTAAAGCTCTCCATTTCCATGCAGGGGACCTTAATTTGATAACTTGCCCTCTGGGCTGTTAATGGTGTGGAGGGAGGATGCTAAACTCCAGGATGTGATTATTGCCTCCCATCAGTCAGCTAGGGAGTTGTACTGGTGGGCTCTGATAGAGCCCATCTCATCTGCCTCAGCTGGAAGGATAAAGACTTTGGTATAGGGCCTTGAACATAAGAGACTGCAAACACGGAGAAAGGTTAGTTTTCCCTGTTGCACATTGCATAGTAAAATCATTGTAACAAACTACCCAGTATTAAATTATTGAATACAGTGCCTTGATGTGTATATTTGTCTTAGTGCTTTTAACCAATTGTCACAGGTGCCTAGAAGACCTTAAAAACAAAACAGGGTTATCCTCAGATTTTCAACAGGGATACAGGGAACTTCCACATTATCTATATATAAAACAATCATATGGATGCAAAACCATTAGCTTTTGCTCCACTGGTAATATTTTGTCCAAGTACCATACCTCAATAAGCTGCAGCCAGCCTTAGGTTGCTTTAAGTCAGGGGTTCTCAAACTGGGGGTCGGGAACCCTCAGGGGGTTGCGAGGTTATTACATGGGGGGTCGTGAGCTATCATCCTCTACCCTAACCCCCGCTTTGCCTCCAGCATTTATAATGGTGTTAAATATATTAAAAAGTGTTTTTAATTTATAAGGGGGGGGGTCGCATTCAGAGGCTTGCTATGTGAAAGGGGTCACCAGTACAAAAGTTTGAGAACCACTGCTCTAAGTAATTATTTTGTAAATTTGTTAGTTTATAACACTCTTTGGCATGGTAATAAAATATCAAAATAATTTACAAATTTGGATTACTTGAAATGTTGTAAAAAAAACCCTTTCTATTGTTTACTTCTTAAAATGCCTTTTAAGGAAATGTTAAACACCATAGTTGACCAATATTTAACATTTCAGATGTATATTACTAATAGATCTGTTTTTCCCCCAGTTTTAGTACTTGTTCATTTGAGCAGTCTTAAGTACCTACCTCCTTTTGCTCTCAACAGCTGCTGCTTTTCACATGTTCTAACCTACATAAATTCTTAATTTTTGACTATACTTTTTGCAATGGAGATGTTATTGGTAAGGTAATAAGAAAAGGTCCCAGTTCTACCATGTAATGTGCATTTTTGTACCTTATAAGAATATTGAATAGACTTCATTATTTTTTTCAATACAAGTCTGAATTCTACCATTTGATTACCTGAACCAAAAGCATTTCAATATGCCATCCATCACCCTGACCAGTGTAAAATGCTGAATATTCAGATTAAATTGGAACTTTTTTTCTATGAATAAGGAATTTGATTCAATTCTATAATATACAGTGTCTCTAGGGAGAGGAAATTGAGCTGAAGGTCGCTGAAGGCAAGTGAGAAAATTGTATTATCCAAATACAAAATTCTTTTTCTTATCATCAAAACCTGAAATACAGCCACAGGGAATAAGGGGGTCAAGAGAGAATTCAATTAGAGATGAAAATGGAAAAGGTGCATTTTTCAACTTACCTTTCATTTTCCCAAACAAGTGGCAGCAGTGAGCCATATGAGTGCTATGAAGTATTTGTCAAGTGGTTTAAACTTTTAAAAATATAAATCAGAAAACATTCTCAATCAGTTATAAAGAGATGGTAAAAGTCCATGTGAAAATAGAGCTTCTGAGTCTACATAATCTTTACTACTTCAACATTAGGTTGTTAATCATCAACACGGGCAAGATAATTAGCAAAAGCCTGACAATTTGCTTGTATAAAGCTAAATAGTTAAGTAAGAACAAATTATAATTTTATAATCTATTGCTCTTCAAGGATAGTTTAAAATGCCAATATTAACAGAGGATCTTTCAAAGTCTGAGGGTATGTCTATGCTTAAAACACTACATGGCACAGCTGCAGTTGCGCTGCTGAAGCACTTCAGTGTAGATACTACATACGCTAACGGGAAGGGTTCTCCCAACTGGTTAGGTGATCCACGTCTCTGAGAGGCAGTTATCAATGCACAAATTCTTCTGTTGACATAGCACTGTTTATACCGGGGGTTAGGTCAGTATAATCATGTCTCTCAGGGGTGTGGAGACTTTGCTATACTGATCTAAGTTCCTAGTATAGACCAGGTCTTAGTGAGCTAACATGACAAATAATCGTGCAAGTACTTTTGCATTGTGCAAAAAGAAGTTAATGATTTCCTCTTTATTCATTTTAATCTAGGCACAACAAATCTGTGAAACAAGACAGAGCCTTTCTGCAGGAGTCACCACTGAAAATTTTAATTTACAAACAATGGCCCTGCTTCAGCAAGGTATTGCTTAACTTTAATCAAATGAGTAGTCTTATTGCTATCAGTGTACCTTAAATACCAACATATCTCAAATACCTTTCTATACATTTTCTTTTTTTTACTATTTTATCTCTAAACATTTCTTCTTTCTAAAAGGAAATTCTTGTGGCATTCTCAGATACCACCCATGCCTGGCTTTTTATGGTGAGCTCTCTCTGTGTGTATGTACGTGCACACACACACACATGCACTAATGCATGTGCACAGGCTGCTACGAGACTCATAGACGTTAAAGTCAGAAGGGACCATCGTGATCATCTAGTCTGATCTGCTGCACATTGCAGGCCATAGAAACTCACCGTCCCACTCCTGTAATAGACCCATAGCCTCTGGCTGAATTACTGAAGTTCTCAAATCATGATTTAAAGACTTCAAGTTAGAGAGAATCCACCATTTACTGTCAGGATCCCAACAAAGGCAGTCAAGACCTGGGGGGCAGAGCAGGGGCAAACCTGAGGCTGGGAGCAGCAGAGGAGTTCATAATTGATTTCCAGGCCAAGATCAATATCCAGGGTCAGAGTCCGAATCAGATTTCAGAGTCCGAGTCAGGAGGCGAAGACCAGATCAAGCTGAGGTCAAAGCCAGGAATTCAGGAACAGGAAAGTCGTGATAGCCATAGGAGATCCACACTGTTGACTAGACACTTCCTGGAATGCCCCATGGGTTTAAATAGGGTAGGGAGCCAACCAGGAGCCATGAGGCTGCTCTGTTAAACCTTTGAGGTGGAACTTCCCATGGTCTATTTCCATAGACAAAAACTGGGTGGCAGCCTGGAGCTGTCAGCAGCCTGGTAGCTCTGCAGACCTGGGTTCTAGAGCTGTAGGGCCTTACATTTACTCTAGTTTAAATGTGCCAATGCCCCATGCTGCAGGGGAAGGCAAAAAAACCCCCAGGTTCGCTGCCAGTCTGACTAAGGGGAAAATTCCTTCCTGACCCCAAATATGGCAATCAGTTGGACCCTGAGCATGTCGGCAAGATCCACCAGCTAGACACCTGGGAAAGAATTCTCTGTAGTAACTCAGAATCCTCCCTATCTTGTGTCCCATCTCTGTCCATTGGGGATATTTGCTACTAGTGGTCATGGATGGGCTACATGACATTGTAGGCAGTCCCATCATGCCATCCCCTCCATAAACTTATTAAGCTCAGTCTTGAAGCCAGTTAGGTTTTTTGGCCCACCCCCGCTCCTTTTGGAAGGCTATTCCAGAACTTCACTCCTCTGATAGTGTAGTAAGTGCAGGCCCTGATAAAGGCCCAGTATGAGGCCTGAGGCCTGAACTAAAGTAATGATCAAGACTCTGCTAACATAAAGCAAAGTTAAGCTGTGAGCCAGAGGCTGGCACGAAAAGGGCTGATGCTGCAGAAATACATATTCACCTAGCATACCAAAGGATAAACACAGCATTAGAACATATTATACTGAAACATTCCATGGATAACGAAAGGACAGGCCGACCCATCCCAATGACAGGGGCAAAAGGGTAAAATGATGGATAGAGTTGTTTTGTTCGAACCAACATGTACAAGGTAGAAGGCGGTACCTTAATACGTAGAAGGGTTGTAACTTGCTACGTAGAGAGGTTGTACCTCAATACGTCAGGTGTGATGTGTAACTTGTTTGTATCTGTGTATAAGAATGCACTCCTGGGGTGGAGTCTTTGTCTGGCTGAAGGGGGAATGGAAAGTCCCGCCACTGAGCCGGGTCCATTGCCAAGAGGCACTTTCTCGTAGTATGCCCTGAGTTAGGCTAAGAAACCTACAGGGAACTGCAATTGTGTCCGAGGTCGCAATAAACCTAGCCGACATGGCTTTGCATCTTACTGGACTCTGTGGTTATTGGGGGTTCTCGTCGGGTCTGCTGTATCAGCTATCTGCGCAGAGCTGGGGCAGCACACAGAGGGAACTCACACACACAGCCGAGTGATATCAACAAGGAGAAAGCAGAGCACCACACCGGTACAACTCTGACAACACTGGTGACCCCGACCGCTGATCTGGTGAGTAAGCGAACCTGCCATGGTAAGAATCGCAATCCAACATGGCAGCAAACCTCGAGCTAGGAAACCCCCCGATCCCTTTCCTTTTAATCCCCCCGGAGTTTGATAACTCCTGGACCCGCTGGATTGCCAGTAAAGGGGGTCCTTTACCAGCAATGGTAAAAACTGAGGCTCTGAAAAATAGTAATAAAAGTAAAAAAGCAAAAACTTTGCAACTCATGTCTATGGCAGTGAGGTGGCTTAAACAGCATGCGGGCATGCTGGCCAAACAAGTAACAGAAAAAACAGGAGAAGTAGAAGAGGCAACCCGGGCAGTCGAGCACTGGAAAGCCCAATCCTTTGCACAGCCTGGAAAACAAACCTTTAGCCTTCAATTCAGCATAATAATCTGGATCTGATTATTGCTTTTCAGTTTATTTGTAATACCGTATCATCATTAAAAGTGTCTCATGTGCAGTCTGAAATAATCCTCCCTTTCAACAAAAACATTCTTGTCCTACAAAAATGGAATGGACAATTGAATCATTTTTCTTTGAACAAAGAAGCTTCAGTGTGAACCCTGAATGTGAAATTTTGGCCCTTTCCCACTTTGAGAGTCCACAATCTCTGTATTTTAGGTGCGGGGTGCGGGTGGGAATTGCCAGTCACCACATTTGTGAGTGTGCTGGGAGAGGAGAGTTCAGATGCTAGATGTGGACTGTTTTTAATAAATCACAGAACAAGACTTTTGGTACTGAGTATCTTTGAGCCTCCTCCAAACCAATCTCAAAATGTTCATTGTTCATCTTATTTAGGGAATTTTTGAGGTGAAGGGAATTGCAATCAGATATCTATTCAAAAATTGGACCTATATTAGACCTGTTTGAAAAATGGAATTTCTGTCTTGTGGGAAGTCCAACATTTCAAAATTTAGTTTCATCCTGAATTACGATGAAAGATCAAAATCTCAGAATATTTGTCAAGTGAAAAAGTCTGAAATATTTTGTTTTGACCTTATCAATGTTTCCCTTTGATCTTATTGACAGTATATCAAAACACGGAAGTAGAAATGATTCTTTTGACCTTATAGAAACAAAATAGTAAAATAATTTCCCATTGAAAATTTGTGTGAAATGGATATGTTCCTGCAAAACATTTTGATTTAATCAAATCAGCATTTTCCAATGGAAAACGTCATTCAAAATTTTGTTCATCAGCTGTACTGAGAAGTAAAAACAAGACTTTAAAAATTTTTGCATTGATCATGAACACGATTCAGTGGGATGTTGCAGGGGAACAAGGGTCTATGTTAGTTTTCGGCCCTGATCCTGCAATCCCGATCCACATGGACAGATCCCTGTGCTTGTGCAGAGCCCAAGAGCCAAAATCAATGGGATTTATATGGACAAATCTACTGGGAATCTATCTGAATATTTAGGCAACTAAATACTTTTGAAAATTTGGCCCAAAGTTACTTCAATGGGATTTTGTTGAGTTGTAAGGGTCCATTTGTGGATCAGATTGCATGACTGGGGTCTTTTTAAAATGGAAGCTTCTGCTAAATGGAGCAGGAATCAGTATGTTACTCCTTATATATGTTTGAATAAGTGTTTTTAAAAATGACAATGAGATTTATATTCCAGATCTAATGAAATAATACACATTTTTGTTTTCCACCTATCATAGGAACAACATTTCATCCATGTTTACTGAATTTTTCAACGCAAAGGAAAATGCTATACATTACATAGATAGGATTATTCAGTCAGGTCTGGTCTACTGAACTTTCTTTTATTTGACAAAATGTAAAATTAATGTTTTTTGAAAGCAGGGGACTTCAATAACCTACGAAAATTAAAGAATAAAGAGAATTTTACTGAACAGAAATGGAACAGGTTGTTAGAAGAAAATTGGCCTCTGGTAAAGGGAAGGAAAGAAAAGTGATAACGGGAAGCAATATTGATAGAAATCTCAAACATTATCGAAACAAGTAGGTCAAAAGAGTTCCTCAAAATAATATACCTTTGAGTACATATTATCAAAAGCACCACTAATTCTTTAGGCAGCAAGACACCTGAGATCAAACAGATGCAAATGTACAGCTAAGCATTAAACAACTGCTTCTCTGATGGGAACAAACAAAATATATACAGTTCAGAAAAATAACACCAAGTGATTGCTAAACCTAAAAGAAATACTGCCAAAATAATATCAAAATAAATGTATTTTACCTTCTAAAGCAAACTAAGCCACAGTGTTTGGAAACAAAATTATATGGGGCAGAGCTTCTCCATAAATTTGACTACTAAATCCTAAGGCTTGAGGAAAGGAATAAAAATAAATAAAGAACCAAACTCTGTAGAGAAGGAACTTTAGTTTCTGCTCTGACTCAAAGACCTGAGTCTGTTGTATAAAGGAATGTATGGAATGTACTGCTGGATAAACAAATCACAGACTAGAATAGAGTAGGCAATAGTGCAGCACAGAAGTGGCAAAGCAGTGGAGGAGGTAGATATCAACTACAGAGGTTCTGTAAAGGTGATAAAGTATAACAGGATATTTTTTCACCTTTTGAGCTGTCTCAGTCAGTTTATAAACAGAGGGGACAGAAACTGTTGGCAACAAACAAGAAGTGGGAAATAGGTAAGGCGGATAGTAGCATAATAGGTTAATAGTGTAATATACAAAATGGTCTGCATGCTTTAAGAAAGATTTGTTCTCAAAGGGCCTATACCTACAAGTTGCTGTGCACCTCTTGTAAGATTCTGAGCACTCTCAGTTCTCATTGAAGTTAATGGGAATTGAGGACAGAAGGTAGGATCTTCATTTTCAAGTGCTGGCTTCAGGACTCACTTCATCCCCCATTGAAGGCAATAGAAATCTTCTTACTGGTTTTAATGGGATTCAGCCCTTAAGTATCTGTGTGCTTATAAATAGTTCAGCTATGTTTAGGTGTGCACCTGTACATGTCAGGAAATTTCCTGCTCCACATGTTCACTACACAATTTTTGAATAATGCAGTATGCAAATCATAGAATTATAGAAATGTAGGACTGGAAGGGACCACAACAGTTCATGTAGTATAGTCCCCTGCACTGAGGCAGGACTAAGTATTATCTAGACCATCTCTGACAGGTGTTTGTTTAACTAGCTCTTAAAAATCTCTAATGATGGCGATTTCACAACCTCCCTAGGTAATTTGTTCCAGTGCTTAACTACCCTTTTATTTAGGAAGTTTTTCCTAATGCCTAACCTAAATCTCCCTTGCTACAATCAAAAACCATTACTTCTTGTTCTAGCCTCAGTGGATGAGACCTATTTATCTCCCTCCTCTTTATTAAGACTGTTATCAAGTCCTCTCAGTCTTCTTCAGGCTAAACAAACCCAATTTTTTCAATCTTTCCTCATAGGTCATGTTTTCTAGACCTTTAACCAGTTTTGTTGTTCTCATCTGGACTTTCTCCAATTTGTCTACATTTTTCCTGAAGTGCAGTGCTCAGAACTGGACACAGTATTCTAGCTGAGGGCTTATCAGTGCTGAGTAAAGTGAAAGAATTACTTCTCATGTTTTGCTTACAACACTGCTGCTAATACATCCCAAAAATGATGTTCACTTTTTTGCAACAGTATTACATTTCTGACTCATATTTAGTTTGTGCTCCACTATGACCCCCAGATCCTTTTCTGCAGTACTCCTTCCTAGGCAGTCATTTCCCATTTTATATTTGTGGAATTGGTTATTCCTTCCTAAGTATAATACTTTGCATTTGTCCTTATTGAATTTCATTCTGTTTGTTTCAGACCATTTCTCCAGTTTTCAAGATCATTTTGAATTATAATCCTGTGTTCCAAAGTACTTGCAACCCCTCTCAGCTTGGTATTGTCCACAAACTTTATAAATGAACTCTCTATGCCCTCATCCAAATCATTTATGAAGATATTGAATAGAACAGAACCCAGGACAGATCCCTGCAGGATCCCACTCGATATGCTCTTCCAGCATGACTGTGAACCATTACTACTCTCTGAGTACGGTTTTCCAATCAGTTGTGCACCCACCTTGTAGTTGGCTTGACTAGGCTATCCCTTCCCTAGTTTGCTTATGAGCCGTCATGTGGGACAATATCAAAAGCCTTACTAAAGTCAAGATACCGGTATATCACATCGACTGCTTTCCCCCATCTACAAGGCTTGTTACCCTTTCAAAGACAGTATTAGGTTGGTTTGACATGATTTGTTCTTGACAAATCCATATTGACTATTACTGATCATCACCTTATTATCTTCCAGGTGTTTACAAATTGGTGCTTACAAATCTTTTTGGTACTGAAGTTAAGCTGACTGGTCTATAATTCCCTCGGTTGTCCTTATTCTCCTTTTTATAGGTAGGTACCATATTTGCCTTTTTCCAGTCTTCTGGGATCTCTCCCACCCTCTGCGAGTTCTCAAAGATAATTGCTAATGGCTCAGCGATCTCTTCAACCAGTTCCTTAAGTATTCTAGTATGTGTTCCATCAAGACCTGCTGACTCAAAGATGTCTAACTTGTCTAAGTAATTTCTTAACTTGTTCTTTCCTTATTTTAGCCTTATGTCCTACCCCATTTACACTGATGTTAATTATGTTAGTCATCTAAGGACGGCTAATCTTTTGGTGGAAAATTAAACAAAAAAAGGCATTTAATACTTTGGCCATTGATGCATTTTGGTTATAGTCTTTCCATTCTCGGTGAAGAATGGGCCTATTCTGTCCATGATTTTCCTCTTGCTTCTAATGTATTTGTAAAATGTTTTCTTGTTAGTCCTTATGTCCCTAGCCAGTTTAATCTCATTTTGTGCCTTGGCCTTTCTCATTTTGTCCTTATATGCTTGGTTCTTTTTTATATTAATCATTTGTAGTTTGACTTAGTTTCCACGTTTTATATGACTTTTTTGAGTTATAGGTTGTTGGAGATCTCCTGGTTAAGCCAGGGTGGTCTCATACCATACTTCCTCTCTTTCCTATGCATTGGAATAGTTTGCTCTAGTGCCTTTAATGTCTCTTTAAAAACTGCCAACTCTCCTGAACTCTTTTCCCCTTAGACTTCCTTCCCATGAGATCTTACCTACTAATTCTCTGAGTATGCTAAAATCTGCCTTCTTGAAGTCTATTGTCTTTATCCTACTGTTTTCCTTCATACCATTCCTTAGAATCACAAACTCTTATCATTTCATGATCACCTTCACTCACGCTGCCTTCCATCTTCAAATTCTTAACCAGATCCTTCATATTCATCAGAATCAAATCTAGAACAGCCTCTCCTCTAGTCGCTTTCTCCACCTTCTGTAATAAAAAAGTTGTCCTCTGTGCATTCCAAGAACTTGTTGGATGACCTATGTATTGCTGTATTATTTTCTCAACAGATGTTTGGATATTTGAAATCCCCCAGCACTACTAAGTCTTGTGCTTGGGATGATTTTGTTATTTGTTTTAAAAAAAGCCTCATCCACATAACAACGGCCATACTGGGTCAGACCAATGGTCCATCTAGCTCAGTATCCTGTCTTCTGACAGTGGCCAGTGCCAGGTGCTTCACAGGGAATGAACAGAACCACCTCTTTTTCCTGCTTAGATGGTCCATAGAATGACAGCAATAATTCCTCTCTTTTTTCCCTGCTGGTTCTTCCTAAACAAGCTGTACCCTTATATTTCAATATTCGAGTCATGTGAATTATACCACCAAGTCTCTGATGCTCTTTATGTCATGATTGTGATTAGTCACTAGTAATTCTAATTCTTCCTATTTATTCCCCATACTTTTTGAATTAGTATACAGACGTCTAAGATGTTCATTAGATTTCCCTGCTATATTCCCTCTTGTCTCTCCTTTGTTGATGCTATGATTGTCCATGTTCTCTCCAGATTCCAACCCTTCACTCAAGTGTACTGTGTAGTAGACTGCATGGTGAGAATGGGCGGAAATCAGTGCAGCCTAATCCAAAACCCACTGAAGATAATGGGAGTCATTCTATTAATTGCAATACGTTTTGGATCAGGCCTCAAGTGAGATGATGAGCACTCTGAGCTCTCATTCACTTCAATGGAGTTTAACGTTGAGCAACAGCTTGCAGGATCCAAGCGTACAACCATAGGTGGCAGATATCATGTTTTTGACTGTTTAAAATAAAAAAAAATGAACACAGAATTTGTAGTTAGTGAAATAAAACAATTTCCTACGAGTGTACTCTTTTACTCACTGGGCCGGCCAAGCAGTGAGCTGGGTTGTGTCTGCCTGGGCAGAGTTGGGTTGCCTCTGTGCCAGAGGCCTTGGCATAGGCAGGATGTCAGCGCCAACCCCAGGGCTCATGTGGTCCATGCGGGTCAGACCAAGTTACGCTGCTGGTGGACTACCCAGCCTGGCTGTCGCTGCCGAGTACCCAGTGGGGCCTGGAGCTGCATGGGAGACACCAAACAGCTCTGGTTCCTGTCTCTCCTTCCCCACGAAGCACGCCGGGGGCTTGAAGCTGCCCTCTGGAGCTGGGCGTCGCAGCCCTGTGCCGGCAGGAGCAAGCAGCGGGTGTGGGAGTGGGGAGGGGGCTGCCTGGTCCCTCCAGCCAGGGCACAATCACCTTTGCTCCCCTGGCACCAATCCCAGTCTGAAATGGCTGTAGCAGCCCTGCCCATGGTCCCACGTCTTGCTATGCAGCATGGGGAGAGCAGGGCTGCAGCCCAGCTCTCACACTAGCCTAGGGCCCCCGTGGCTGGAGGGGCAGCGGACCCCGGGAGCCTGGCTTGGGGCAGCCTCAGCAACACCCCAGAGTCCTGGGCGGTCACCCTGCGGCGTGGCCGGGGACAGAGCCAGCCGGGCGGGGGGCACCACCTGTAACTCTCATGCGGAGCGAGCTGGGGCAACTGCGGGGTTCAGCTGTCAGGGTCCGGGGCAGAGCAACTGGTGGCTGGTGATCACAGGGCAGTGTGCCCGGGTCTCCTGCTCCCCGGGACCCCTGCGAGCCGGCTGCAGGCTAGGCCTGCGCAATGGCACGAGTTCGGCTCAGCCCGGGCTGCCACTCCCCTCCCCTGGCAGGAGGCAGCACAGTGAGGAGGAGGCAGAGGCGGGGACAAGCCGAGGAGGAGCCCACAGCCAGTGCTGGAGGAGTGGCCCGCCCGGCCGCCATATTCCACCGCCACCTGCTGTGCTCTGCAACCTGGGCAGAGCCGCGCTACTGGCTCCTGCCTGATGGGGGCTGGCTTCTGCCTGTGGGAGAGCAGCAGGGACACGCTCTCCACTGAGCCGGCTCCCCCGTCCCACCGCACCCGGTCAGAGAACAAAGGACGGTCAGGATCCAGCCCAGGACACTGCCTCAGGTCGGAGTAGCACCTGCTTATTTTGCTGGTGCCTAGAGCCGCCCCTGTTCCCAGTGCTGGGGAGGCTGCAGCCATGTCGCCTGCCCTCCCAGCACTCTGGGGCTGAGGGAGCTGGGGGCACTATCCTGGGGCAGGAGCCGTTGTCCACAGTGGTGGGGTCTGGGCTCCAGTTGGAGGGGGGGGAGCAAAAGGGGCAGGGCTGTGGGTGGAAGGCGCAGGGCTGAGGACTAGCCTCCCGCAGCCAGCAGTTCACGTGCCACCCATGCCTACTATGACTGAATAGAGAGATCACACTTCGTAGACAGTTTTGTTCAGTAATATGCAAAAGAAATACAAGGGAACAGAATGGAAGAAAATCACTGGAACTGTGCAACAGTGTTGTCATTTGATGCAAAAAACCTGCAGAATGGCAAAAGATAACAAATTCCTTCTCTTTAGTTTTTGTAGCTCCAAAATTATTAGCTTTAGGACAAATAAACTATGTGGCATATATCTTAACATATATTTGACTTTGTTACTTCTTATTTATAATGGTGAGCCAGTTCTCTTTTCCACAGCTTCAAAGCCATGATTGCAGAGGTAAACAAAAAATGAGCAATCAATTTTAAACTGATTTAAACTTAAAACTAAACAGTCAGAAATTTCACTGAATAAAGAATAAGTTACATGAGGTTATTGGATGAGAGCAGAATGTGAAAAAGCCAACTTTTGTGCTTTTCAAACACTTCTAATTAAAAGAGTAAGGTTTATTTTTTTTGTTATCAACTTATTAAATAGCAGTGTGTGTATATATGTATGATATATGCAGATAATTTAGTTCTGAATATGTGATGGGTAAGAAAAGTTGCATCTATGTGCTAATTTTAAGCCACGGGAACTACCATTTTGAACAAAATGCACTTAATTGCTCTTATAAGTACCCTCCCAACCAGAGGCGTGCATAAAGGGGGGCAAGCAGGGGCACGAGCCCCTCAAATAATCAGCAGGGACACAGAACTCCTCTGGCCCCATCACCATGGTGGGGAAAGTGAGCTCCTCCGGTCCCGGGGCCATGGTGGGGGCACAGAACGTGCCCCTCCAAAAGCAGTCAAATTTAAGTTCCTGTGCACACTTTGCTCCCAACTTTATCTTTTCCTCTGTGTCCCATCCACAATTGCCTTTCATATGTAGATGGACCTGTGTAAATGTCGGGGGCTAAATTCTGTGGTCTGATGTGCACATTGATTTCAATGGGTGCTCTGCTTGCAATTATAAGGGCAAAATTTGGGCCCTTAGCTTTTATAGCCATCAGTATCTGTGTTGATGTGACTCTCACATTGGTTTGTGAAAACTGTAGCCTCTACGTTTTCCTGCACTGCCCAGTGCAGATGGGAACTAAATCATGGAAAAAAGCCACTGGAGTTCATGGTGGAGGAGTATCTGGGCTGCATGTCTTTCTCCCCTAGACTTTTTTCCTGCTCCTCAAAAAAAAAAAATTTCATATGGAAGAAGGAGGCCCGGCCAGCCAGGGGTATATAGGAATTAGGGATCAGCAAGTAATTGGGCAAATTCTGATGTCTTTACTCAAGCAAGAGGGCTAAGTGAAAGCTGAGGAAGGTCTTCTGGGCCCCTTATTTGCATGTAGCATAGGACCCACGTTAAATCATACAATGTGAAAAACAATGCAAAATGAAATTTTAAAAGATAAACACAGTTACATAACTACTGGAAGGTTTATGTTATAATCTTTCTGAGAATGAGCTCTCACAAAAAATATTAGAAAAAAAATGCACTAAAATAAAGGATAATTCATTTTTGTGCCCTGGTCTATCAACCCAGGAGAAATGGGTATCTCCTTCTTCTCTCTCTACTTGACAGGCAGATCAACAACTAATAAGAATCTCCTGTTGTGGTTCCCACTAACCATTCAGGTCATGCCCCTCTTTTCTCTTCCAGCCTGGATGACTTCCAGAGCTGCAACTCTACCTTGCATTAGTAACAACATTACATACAACGTGCATAACCACAAAGATGCAATTTTTACCTGAGTGAGGGCTGGGGGTGAATTCCTGTATTGGGGGAACTGGAGCATGAAAAGAAAATGTGAAACCTAGCTGACATGAGAACAAGACAAATAGGATCTGTGTAGCATCTCCCAGAGATAAAATAAAATAAAATAAAATATACAGAAGGTGTAAAAAGCAAAAGGACCAAGCTAACCAGACTGCATTCATACTACAAGGTCCCCCAGCACATAAAAACAGTTGCCCTGACAAATTCTTGACTATAGTGGAAAGGAGGGGGAGAGGAAGGCCTAGTAAGAAGCTCTGGGGAACTCTCTTCCTTGCTGCCTGGGGGCCAAACTGCCCATTGGCTTTATCTGTTGAAGAAAGAACATTGAGTTGATAGTGCTTAGAGGACATGTCCAGGGGCAGCTAAGCGCCAGCTTTGCACAGTTTCTCAGCTGAAACCGAAAGCTGAAATGGATCTAATTGAATGAGCTTTTCTATGAACAGGGCATGAAAGGTCTGCCAGCTTGTATGCGTCTGATCCAGTTTTATTCATTTAACTAACACAGGCCTTGAAGCTTCAGTCCCTTGCTTCTTACTCTTGGGGGAATGAATGAGGATTTTCTAAATTTGGTTGTTCTAAATAAGAAGGCCTTCAAAGCTGCATGCACGTCACAATGGTACCAATTCCCCTTTCTACCTTAGGTACAGTGCAGTACACCATTGGCTTTAGAAGGCTCACCAAAGTGGAACACTACTGGATCTGCTCAATGAGTAGTTCCATCTTGCAGTTTCTGTGCATGGATGGAAACACTAGTCCTCATCCTGAATCTCAAAGGGTATGGCATTTTGCAGCCTACAGGAATGAACCTCCCAGCCTGGATAGAAAAGGCTTGTTCATGCCAGAGCTCTAAATATAGCTGTGTAGACAGCACTTTGGAGTTGTAACTCAGGCTGAAACTTGGGCACTGAAGCTCACCTCCTCCCTAGATTCAGAGCCAAAACTCCAACCCGAGCTGCAACTTCAAAACACTGTCTTTGTAGCTATTTTCAGAGTGCTATTGTGGGTCCTGGTAACCCAAGTCTGTTAACCCAGGCTGGGTGCCAAAGCTCTGTGTAGACATACCCTAAGAGCCTCCCAAATTAGTTATCTTTTGAGAGGGAACAAGAGAACTCTGATCTGTCTGTTACCAGGCTCAGCCCCTTACACAGGCTCCTGCCGTTGTCAGTTGCAAGGGAAATTTGCTGAAATATAAGCCGCTTGTCTAAATAATTTATTATACAGATAACCTCCTTCTGCAGAGCTGATGGAACAAAGACCAGGGTTTCCTCAAGGGTCTTCCAGGCCATAGCCAGCTTGAGGGGAAAGATCATGTGCTGGAAGTGTTTCTGATCTGCCACTAAAGCAAAGGACTTTCCATGGAGTGGCAGCAATTTGGATGTGTAGATTTGCATTCTGCATGTTGATTGATGCCATGACGTCGCCAGGAAAGATTGCAGAAAATGTCACATTTGGAGTTTACATTTTGAACTTGCAAGAACTCTAGGTTTGTCTGGTGTCCACTAGTTTTTTGAAAACTAGAAACAACCTGAAATACAAAAAATGAGGGTGAGGTGAAGATCCCTGTTCCTTCTCTTACCCTTGTGTACCTGCCTAGTACATGGCCTGTATCCTCACATGCAATCGTGTGGGTCAGTGGTCCCCAACCTTTTCTGGGTGGCGGGCGCCGGACAACAAGCCACCAAGGACTGTGGCCAGTGGACAAGCATCCACCGAAATGCCACCGAGAAGCGGCAACGTCAAGAAGCATCGCCGCCGAAATGCCGCCGAAGTAGCGTCATCAAAAGGCATTGCCGCCGAAATGTCGCTGAAAATCAGCAGCATTTCAACGGCGGCGCCTCTTGGTGACACCGCTTTTCAGCCGCATTTCGGCGGATGCTTGTCCACCGGCCAGTACCCGGGCACACATAGATGCCCCGGCGGGTGCCATTGTGCCCGCAGGCACTGCATTGGGGACCACTGGTGTGGGTTATGGAACTGAAATGGCTGTGTGGGATGTTTAGAATAATAAATCACATCTTCAGAACTTCTTAAAATCTCTGGCTATTTGGTTGTAGACTAGACTGCTCTTTCTGTACAGAAGTTTGTAAGTGACATCAAATACAAAAAGAACAAAGATAAGTGAGTATAGTTAGAAACTTGTGAGCAGTTTTACCCCTCTGAGATGCAATAAAATATATGTATAGATCAATGTTATACATTCAATACAGAAAGGAATTCAATAGCTCTCCCCACAAAATGAAATAAAACAAATAACACTCCTATCCCCAGAACATAAAGAGGCATATGCTACTTTGTCTTGCAGGTACTTATGTATGTCTTATTGTTTTCTTTACTGACTTCAAAATATGCTATGCTGTTTGTTTTCTGAACCCTGATTTCAGAAAGATGATGGACTTTTGTATAGTTTAGGGTGACTTGGGTTCAGATATAATTTGCCATTTCAGTCCATTACTCTCTTTGTTTCTTCAGACATAAATGGGCTTAAGCTGGCTTGGAGTTCAGGCCTATGTGTAATTCTATGATTTACCATGTCCTTGAATTTTAGTGCTATTTTGGAGGTGGCTGCATAATCATGCATTTATGGTAAATCAGCAAGCTGATGTGTCAGACCCATATAAAGCCGTCTTGTATAAGCACTCATAAAAGCCTTTTCTACTGGAAAAATGGCATCTATGTCTCATACAGTGGTGTATGGTTTGTTCTGAATGTCTAAAATGAAAAACAGAATTATACAGAGAAAAGATCTTTGAACAGGATGCACTCAAATAGAGGTCTGTGCTATTTTTTGTCTCCTAAAATGCAACACTGATACAGGGTCTCCACTGAAACATTTTTTTTCTTTTCATTTTGTACTGTTTCATAACTCAACTATAAAAGGGAACTTTACAAAATTCCTGCAATATGACTCTCTCTCATAATATTAAGTATAGTCCACTACTGCAAAACACAATTTCAGTGCAAAATTAAACTAAGATGCATTTGTGAGAAACTTTGTCAATCTGTACAGCTTTTTGTTGCTGGTGCAAGCTTAAGGGTCTGCTGTATGACTCTTTACTGTTTTGCCCAAGTGTACTTACAAGTTAATCTAAAAGTAGTTTCTTGTCCTGTACCCTTGGAATCACTGTGAGTTTTGCCATTGACTTCAGTGGGAACAGGATGAAGCCCTTCATGAGGAAATAATAGAAAATATCTGTATTTTCTTGGTAAATGAAGATATTTTGGAAGGAATATTATATGGAAAAGCAAACCAATGCTTAATAGGAAATTTACAAATGACATTACCCTTACCTGTCAGGGAGTTAACAGATATTTGTGAAATATGAAGAGAGGAAACTGGTGGGATCAAAGAAATAGTCCATTCCAATGTTGTTAATTAGTTTCATGTAGTTAATTTTGGCTAACAGCAATAAAACTCTGTGAGAATAGGTCATACAATAGAGTCTATAGAGTAGAGAAGACCATGGGCTTGTTGACACAGAGAGTCTGTGCGTGGCAAGCTTTGTTGTTATTATTAGTAGCCTGTACTGATGGAATAATGTGTGTGAAACTTCACTAAGGCCTGGTCCACACTAGGACTTTAATTCGAATTTAGCAGCGTTAATTCGAATTAACCGTGCACCCGTCCACACCAGGAAGCCATTTAATTCGACCTAGAGGGCTCTTTAGTTCGAATTCGGTACTCCACCCCGACGAGGGGAGTAGCGCTAAATTCGACATGGCTATTTCGAATTAGGCTAGGTGTGGATGCAAATCGAACTTACTAGCTCCGGGAGCTATCCCACAGTGCACCACTGTGTTGACGCTCTGGACAGCAGTCCGAGCTTGGATGTTCTGATCAGCCATACAGGAAAAGCCCCGGGAAAATTTGAATTCATTTTCCTGTCTGGCCAGTTTGAATCTCATTTCCTGTGTGGACGTCGTGGCGAGCTCAGCAGCACTGGCAGCGATGCAGAGCTCTCCAGCAGAGGAGTCCATGCAATCTCAGAGTAGAAAGAGGGCCCCAGCATGGACTGACCGGGAAGTCTTGGATCTGATCGCTGTGTGGGGCGATGAGTCTGTGCTTTCGGAGCTGCGCTCCAAAAAACGGAATGCAAAGACCATGGCACTCAGAGGATACAGCCGGGATGCAACGCAGTGCCGCGTGAAAATCAAGGACCTGAGACAAGGCTACCAAAAAATCAAAGCGGCAAACGGACGCTCCGGAGCCCAGCCCCAGACATGCCGCTTCTACGAGGCACTGCATGCCATTCTCGGTGGGTCTGCCACCACTGCCCCACCAGTGACCGTGGACTCTGAGGATGGGATAGTGTCGAGGGGCAGTTTCTCGGCGATGTTCGCCGATGGGGAAGATGAGGAAGGGTTTGTGGAGGACGAGGCAGGCGACAGCGGTTACAATACTGCTTTCCCCGACAGCCAGGATCTCTTCATCACCCTCACAGAGATCCCCTACCAACCCTCCCCGGCCATTAACCCGGACTCCGAATCAGGTGAAGGATCAGTCGGTAAGTGCTATAAACATGTAAACATTTATTTCTTAACAAAACAGGAATAAAAACTATATAAAAAGAAGGTCAATGCATATAGGTATAGAACAAAAATCCTCTTGGGACAGTTCAACGAAGCTCTCTGAGAGGTACTCGAAAAGCCTCCTTAGGAGGTTCCTGGGGAGAGGTGCCTTGTTGGGTGCTCCGTGGAAGCACACTCTTCCGTGCCAGGCCATCAGGAGGTATAATGGGAGCATCGCCTCGACCAGCATGGCAGCATAGGGCCCTGGTCTGTGCAGGGATTCACGCAGCATTCGCTCTCTGTTTGTCCTGGAGACCCGCTTCAGGGTGATCTCGCTCGGCGACTGCTGCATCTAATTAGGGGAATTACTTTAATGTTACTATTGTGAATGCTTGACTTTTCCTTTGCATAACAATGACCGTCGTTTAACAGCCACGTGTTGGAGGCTGTAGAGGAAAAGCATACAGGGATCTTTCCCGGGGACAGCCGCGAGGGGCTGGAACAGGGTCAGACTTTATGCTTTCCAGATTGCCTGCAGCAGGAGGGCCCTGCTATCCATTAACTGTTAAGCAGCCTAAAGTTTCCGGCTTACCAGGCCTGGCTGCTACACGGATTCTGCTGTCCTGCCCCGCTTGTCCGATCTCCAGTGCAAGACCCCAGGCAATGAAAGCGAATGCCGAAAATTCGAACTTGTCCTGAGAGCACATGAGATTAGGTGCCCTGTATGGTCTTGTTCACAGAAACTGAGTAGACTGTGTTCAGTGTTCACAAACGTATCTTTGGAAGGAAATCACTTCCTTTTTCCCATCACACAGCTGCGGCTCTTTCCCGAACTGCCCCGGCATCCCCCTCACAGAGGCTGGCGCAGATTAGGCGGCGAAAGAAAAAGACTCGGGACGAGATGTTCTCTGAACTGATGGCCAGCTCCAGAGCCGAGGCGGCCCAGCAGAGCCAGTGGAGGGAGACCCTCTCTCAGCAGCAGCGCTCACACAGCGAACGGGAGGACAGGTGGCGGCAGGAAGACCAGCAGGCGACTCAAACGCTGCTTGGACTAATGAGGGAGCAAACGGACATGCTCCGGCACCTTGTGGATGTTCTGCAGGACCGCAGGCAGGAGCAGAGAGCCCCCCTGAACTATATCTGCAACCGCCCTCCCCCGCCACAAAGTCCTGTCCCCCCCTCACCCAAAATCACAAGAAGGAGGGGCGCTAGGGGCCGTGAAAACTGTCACTCCACCCCAGCAGAGCGCTCATGTACCAAACAGCTCTCATTCCCTAAAGTATGAGAATTGCTTGCCTTCCTGGCTCACCCGATCCCAAATCCCAGTTTCATCCCCCAACTGTGTAGTTGAGTATTAAAAATAGTTTGCTGTTCATTACTGTTTCCGTCATGTTTCTTTGCAGAAGACTTTGTGTGAAGGGTGGGGGAGGGGTTTGTTAATTGCGTAGGACAGCCACCATTAACAGGGTACAGACATGGGGGCAGGATCAACAGCAGGTCACACACAGAGTGCAGTCACTAGGCACCCGGGTCACTCTGCGAGGTGTCTGCTGCCCCAGGTCAGTCTGGGAGGTGTATGCTGCCCCAGGGTCCGAGCGGCTGGCATCCACAAATGGCAAGGCAGGCTGCCCTTACCATGCCCTTCCACCCTAGCCATGAACCTCTCCGATGCCCTGAGCCCCAGCCAGAGCCATCATCCACCCACACCTACTCACCCTTCCCACACACCCCTCACCCCTTCCTGCAAACCCCACCCCTTCCTGCACACCCTCCGGTAACCGTCCTCCCCCCAGAGACCGCTGTAGGAGCAGGAGCCTGTCAGTCCTCGAGTGTAGAAGCGGTCTGTACATCACTGCACACTGTACCCACCACAGTCTGCGTCCCTGTTGGAACCCTTGAACGAGAATTCGTTAGTAAAGAAAACTTTGTTAATTAAAAATGTTCCAATAACTTTATTTTTAAACGTCTGTTGGAAGGGGGGAAACCTGGTGAACGGGGTATGTAACCGCTGAAAAAAGTCAATAGTAACTGAAACAGGGGCAGGTTCAGCTTCTCTGTAAAGAGACTGGACAGTCATAGGTTGCCCTGCTCTCTGAGGAACCTAGCTTTCAAAGCCTCCCGGATGCACAGCGCTTCCCGCTGGGCTCTTCTAATCGCACGGGTGTCTGGCTGAGCGTAATCAGCAGCCAGGCGATTTGCCTCAATCTCCCATCCCGCCATAAAGGTCTCCCCCTTGCTCTCACAGAGATTGTGGAGCACACAGCAAGCTGCAATAACAATGGGGATATTGGTTTCGCTGAGATCCGAGCGAGTGAGTAAGATCCTCCATCTCCCCTTGAGACGTCTGAAAGCACACTCCACCACCATTCTGCACTTGCTCAGCCGGTAGTTGAAGAGCTCCTTGTCACTGTCCAGGGCGCCTGTATAGGGCTTCATGAGCCAGGGCATTAGCGGGTAGGCTGGGTCCCCGAGGATCACTGTAGGCATCTCCACATCCCCAACACTTACTTTGTGGTCCGGGAAGAAACTACTTTCCTGCAGGCGTCTAAACAGACCAGAGTTCCTGAACACACGCGCGTCATGAACCTTGCCCGGCCACCCGACGTAGATGTTGGTAAAATGTCCCTTATGGTCCACCAGTGCTTGCAGCACCATTGAAAAGTAGCCCTTTCGGTTAATATACTGGCTGGCCTGGTGGGCCGGTCCCAGGATAGGGATGTGAGTGCCATCTATAGCCCCACCGCAGTTTGGGAATCCCATCGCGGCGAAGCCATCTATGATGACCTGGACGTTTCCCAGGGTCACCACCTTTGAGAGCAGTAGGTCAACGATTGCGTGGGCTACTTGCATCACAGCAACCCCCACGGTAGATTTGCCCATGCCAAAGTGGTTCGCTACTGACTGGTAGCTGTCTGGCGTTGCAAGTTTCCAGAGGGCTATGGCCACTTGCTTCTGCACACTCAAGGCTGCTCGCATCCGGGTGTCCTGGCGCTTCAGGGCAGGGGCCAGCAAGTCACACAGTTCAAGGAAAGTGCCCTTACGCATCCAGAAGTTTCGCAGCCACTGTGATTCATCCCAGACCTGCAGCACTATGCGGTCCCACCAGTCCGTGCTTGTTTCCCGGGCCCAGAATCGCCATCCCATAGCATGAACGTGACCCATTGCCACCATAATCTCCACGGCGCGGCGTACCGTACTTTGTGAGAGGTCTGTGCCACTCTGACACTTCACGTCCTCACCGCGCTGCCGGAGCCTCCTCGCCCGATTTCTCAGCAGCTGACTGTGGAAGAGGTGTTCGATAAGGTGCGAGGAGTTGACAACGGCCATAAGTGCAGCGATGATCGCAGCGGGCTCCATGCTCGCAGTGCTGTGGCGTCCGCGCTGTCACTGACCAGAAAAGTGCGCGAACAGAGTTCCCGCCGGCGCTTTCAAGGAGAGAGGGCGGGAGTGACGGTTGAATGATGACAGTTACCCAAAACCACCCTGGACACATTTTTCCCCCAGAAGGCACTGGGGGCTCTACCCAGCATTCCAATGGGAAGCGGGGACTGCGGGAACTGTGGGATAGCTGCCCAGAATGCACCGCTTCCAATATCGATGCTTGCCCCGTTAGTGTGGACTCACAAAGTCGAATTAGTCTCCTTGGTGTGGATACACAAATTCGAATTCATCAGGTCGAATCCACAAATTCGACCTAAGTTAAATCGAACTACTCCTGTAGTGTAGACATACCCTAAGGGACCTCTTCGATTTTTCCTCATCTTGAATCCCTTTGCATGTGTTTTATCAGAGAAGGGGGCGATCCCTCCCCAGGAGTCTAACTGTACAGGGCTCAAAGGCAGACATAAAAGTATCTGAAGGTGACCCAGAGTTGCCTTTCAGTACTTACAAATATCACGCCTTTAAAGTCCAGTATCTTGAGTCCTTCCCCTGCTAGGAGCAACTATTGTGTATCCCATTGAGAAGCTGGGAATGCCCCCTTTCCAATCTTGCAAAACTTTCAATTCAGGTTCCACAACATTTCAAGATGATGAACATTGAAGTGCTGTTTAGAAACCTGTCAGTCACTAAGTACTAAATCTAGCCTGTTCTGGGCCTTGCGCAGGTGTAATTTGGGAAGAAAGTCCATATTTGGGGAGAAGGAGGAAACATCTGACCAGCTGATCTAAAAAGAAATGGGTGCTATTTAAAAAGATGCTCAGAGGCTTGGAATCTTAGAATAAATCCAAAGAGATGGATCAGAAGGGCAGAGGGCAGGAGAGGCAGTCAGAGGTACACAATAAATTAATACATCACATATTTTTATCTCTGCAACTTATTTCAAGAATATCACCTCCTCATATGTAATAATAATATTATTATTATTTACTGGCTCACTGATGATTAGAAGGACAGAGGAATAGTTCACTGAAACCTGTGTGAATAGGATCATAAATGCAAGTTCAAAAACTGTACAGGACAGGATATAAGAGAGGAAGAAGGAAAAGTCAGACACTATTTGTTATGTTCTTCTCTTTCTCAAACTAACCTTATATCAAGAGAATATATCACCAAGATTCCTTTTCTCCTTGAGTGAACTCCAAATGAGTAAGTCTGGTTAAATTGTTTCCGTAGCACATCAAAAGCTCTGCTGAAGGGAACAAACAGAAAAAGCATGGAATTGTTTTGCAGGGACACAGGAAAATAGGTCTTTTTATGTCATAGTTTCTAATTGACTTTGCAGTGTTCTCTGAAGCAGGGAGTGTGATACCTAGCATCAACGTCCAGAACATAAACATGTTATGATGATAGTACTGTAGGCTTTCATGCTGAGAATACTGAATTGGAAATTTTTCAGTGTTGGCTGTCATTGGCATCAGTTATAATGCCACTGAGAGCAAGATTCTGATGTCTCTATTCACTTTGAAGAGCTCTTTTACTCCATGAGTAGTGCTATTTTTTTCCAATGGGACTATTTGTGAAGAAAGGTGCTATTCAATGTGTGCAAATATATTAGAGACCCCAGTAAAGTCGAATGTGAACTGAGCAAACCTGAGGACCATCTGATCTGGTTATATTCAGAAGGTTTCTGCAACTGTGTGTTCTGCACAACTAGCTCTCTTCTGTAAAGAATGATATAAAGAAATGAATGTAAAATGACATGTTGTAACTGGAATAACTCTAATGGCTTTGCCATTTGGGAAATGTAAAATGATCAGGAGCCCACCAAATCCCACCTGGTATATGACATGGAAGGTGTGGGGGTGTGTGTGTGGGGGTAAGTTATATATAATTATCTAAAAAGAAGTATAAGATTCTGCCCTAATAACCTGGGGAGCACAGGAGGGCATAATGTAGTGTGCACGCCCTGCTCACTTCTCAAGCAAACTGTAGAATATACTCTACGTGGACTTGACCTAGCAAAGACCAAGTGCCATCAGAGCCAAATGTAACTCAGTATTAAAACAAAAATAGTAAAGGGAACAAGTTAAAGTAACTGTAACTTGCATCTTTGCCATTCTGCATAGGAGACTGAAGCAGATATTGGTCCAACTTGGGGATGTTGGGAGATTTTGGATGCCTGGAGGACACACTAGCCATTATTAATGTAATATAAGCCTCCTTTGGTATAATGATGTCACAATTGCTGTTATACTCACAGAGAAAACTATATGAACTGGGAGGTGGGTCATTCAGTGTTCAGGTATGTGTATCTGACTGTGGGTCACTGTCTACATTACAGATTTGTTTCTGAATGAGTCAGGTACCTTCCAGGAGATGTGAAGTGCTTTTGTAGCATTTAGTCAAACCTTGATTCTTCCATATATGCTATATCCATCCTCACACAGATCACATCTGTTGCATGTTTGCATGGATTTTAGGGGATGTTTGGGTGCCATTTACTCTTTCCTGTTTTTAAGGATTTTTGGAGGCTCTTTTTTATTCTTATACACCCTTTAAAAATCCTCTAAAGAGGATTATTTGGCCCTTGAATTTGTAGATAGTCTCTCTCTCTCTCTCTCTCTCTCTCACACACACACACACACATACTTTAAATCCATTAACATTTAAAAAGATTGAATGACATACCAGAAATGACCAGGAAAAACACAGTTCTCTAGTAGAGCTTTGCATACCTGGTAGTTCTGATATTCTATTCCAGTTAATGGATTTTCTGTTGGAAACTGAAGTCATGAGATACTCCAGGGAGAAGAATTCCCTTGCAACAGCTGCAGACCAAACCCCGTGCCCTACAATAGTAAATTATTGGGGTGACCTTGGGAGGTACTCTCATGTGCTATGTCAGTGCTTGTCCTTTCCTTTTTTAATTGTGCTATCATGAAATACAGGAGAAAATGTTCAATAGACTATGTACAACATTCCATGGAGGAAAAAATACAACAATTTTTGTTATATCTTCCTATAATCCTTTTTATTGCTGCATTTCTGCAGGCATGAATCTGTCTCATTCCCCCAAGCAGCAAAACGGTGACTGCAACGGCTTTTATGGGCCAAATCCTGACATCAATTACACCTGTGCAACCTCACTGAAGTCAATAATGGTCTAACTAGAGAATGGCAGAATTTGGCCCTATATTAGGAAGAAACAGATTCCATATCAGATTCCTCACCAAAAATGTAGTTAATCTGGTGCAAAGTCGTGATGATGCTAATGTGATTAGAGCTGTCTGAAAGGCTGACAATGAAACCTCAAACCAAGTAAATTCATTTGGTTTTGGGTTTCATGACAGATTCAAAACTTAGACCATATTCACCAAAATAGTAGAGTCCTTTCAAATGAACATAGCCCACTTTGTGGTTTTTCATCAAAAGCTGTGGTTTGCTGACTCAGCAGTATAAACTCTTTGATTTCATTTTGTTCTATTGACTGGGGCACAGTTAAACCCAAATTTCAAAAGAAGACTCCTGGAGCGTGACCCTGCCCAGATTTAAATCAAAGAGAATGATTGCGTGAACAGCTGGGAACCTGGGAAACAAAACCATCCAGTTTTGTACATCTCTGGATGTTATTGGGGAAACTGGAAAGACACGAAGGAGACTGGAGAGGCAATTTAAGGAGGAAAGGGGAGAAAAACTAATGACTAACGATATATTTAGGAATTCAATACTGTGAGGAGTGAAAGCTTGGAGAGGTCCTGTGAGGAGGAAGCTGCAGAGATATTGGAATGATGTGGGGGAACTGAAATAAGATGGATTACAGGATGAGGTGAATTAGACTGAATCAAGTTGAAATGAATCAGGGAATAAAGTTGAAATGAATCAGAGAATCCAATATTTCATCCTTAAAGCAATCTCTTAATAAAGGTCATAGGGCCCAAATGCTGGGTCTTATTTTATTGTCTGTACTACAGCAATAAAGTTACATATGCATTTAAAATTGGTCTGATATATAGATGTTCTATATAAAATAAAACCTGAGTCAGCATAACCTTGGAGTAACATTCCCTTATCGTTTTTCAAATTCAAATCCTATTTTCTCTTGTGAAAACTAGCTGCCAAAAATACAGTGTTCCTAGGGGAAATTATTAGAAAACTCAGATTGTGTGAAATGTATGGCATAGTTTTAAGGATAAAATGTAAAGCTGGCTATATTGTTGGTATTTGTAGATCAAGTGCAAATTGGACATCAGTGCCATGTGAAATTTTTAGTTTGTATCAGTCAGTTCCAACAGGATAGAGCAAAGCAAGATTGGCAGGTTGTGACTGCTCTAGGAATCTGATAGTCTGCACATAAATTAGAATTTGTGTCATTGACAAGTAGTTACTCAGAAATCCATTTGGCGTCACCTCATTTCCTTATGCATGGGTGTGCATAACAATGGCCCTGTTATATACAATTACATAATAACTATGGCTCTATAAAGATATAAATTATATGCATCAAGTCTAGGATTCAATCAGATTCAAAGCCTGAGTGTTATAAAAGGACAATCTAAAATAAATTATGCATTATTGGAAAAATAAATCAGTAGAATAGATACATGTCAGATTTATAAAAATACTTATACTTTACATGCTTTACCTGTGCTGTTCATGGAAAAAAATACTTGATAAGTGCTAGGAATACCTGAAGTCTTGCATAGGTGATCCATACTTTTCAGCTTTGAAAGCATTTCTTTTTAAAATGGTTATTCTTAAACAAAAACCAAACAAAAACCAAAGTAACAAATACCTCCCTCCCACACACACATGCACACATTTAACCCACACTATTTTTAGCAGCTTTCTTCCCCTCCAGTAAAATACGTCACTGTATTTACATTTAATTTTTTATGTTCACATCTTGTGAGACATTACATTCAGTTATCTAGGTCAAGTCAGATTAGTTATTTATATTCAATCTGTTTAAAAAACAGTTTGAGCATTTGGTATGTACATTTTTCCACAGGTAATAAGCAGAGTGGCTATGCAGATACCGGACGGAACTGTGGTTGTCATGACACTCTGTTTAACGGAATCTGTGCTAATACTAAACTATTCAGACCCCATGTTGGGGGAATTAAAAATGAAAATAATAATAAAATAATCCTACTTTCTTTGGGAAAACAAGTGCTGTATTTTTAGTGAGTTTAAAAATCTTCCAAAAAAGGTGTTATTTAGAGCTGTCAGCATTTTGTTATGTGACAGGCTATTTTCCTGCCTGACTGTGCTTTTGGTTATAATCCATCTTGATGCTCTAGTGGGGTATAGTGTTTCAAATGACATGTGCATACATGTGCTGAAATCACTTGTGCCTTGATGTCATGAGTATGTTTAACAGCTGGATTTTTGTGAATCTAATTTAAGCACAAGATAAAGATAACATTCCTTTCAGGGTAGTGAGCAGAATGGAACCAGGAACATTTTCTCATTTCCATTCTTAATGCCATATGTGTCTGTCTATCCATCTACAATGAATGCCCGTACAAACTTGCCATACATAAATAAATAAGGGTATTTCAATCTTATAAAGTATACCCTACATGGAGGTAATATTATTTAAGGCAATTGGTAAGTTTTTAAAGGTAACCACTCAAGGTAATTATGGATGCAAAGACATATTTGCACTGGGACAAAGTTCAGGATTTATCAAGCCTGTATACCACCTGTATTGCTATATGGGTCAGAAGCCTGGAACTGCTGATAGGCAGAATTGGTGTGGCTAGAAATATTCTATATGTGATGTCAGCATCACATCCTGAGTCTAAAGTACTTTGACTTTGTGCAGAATGTCACAATCTTGCAAAGATCTGGCCTCAATCACTCATTATATTCAAAAGTGGTGTTCCATGCTCTTCGACCATGTCACCAGGATGGACAAAAATACTTTATCACACCGTGTTCTCAAACTTTCCATTGACAGGCAAAGGGGTGCATGCCCTGACCCTACCTGGTGACACCCAGGGGGCCACCCCAGAGATTCATGGATTTGCAGGATTGAGCCAGATCTGGAAACTTCACCACACAATGCCTGGTGTGACATCATCAACTGTCGTCACTCTGGCTGTCTCAACAGTCCTTGGTAGACTTGGCACAGCATTTGAGAGGTGTGTGGATGACTCTAAGCCACTTTTGCTCTACCAAAATTCTTGGGCTGTCTATGGTCCTACCTGGAACCCAGGTCAGTTCACAGCAGTCTCTGGACAGTGAGCTTCATACTGAAAATGCATTCTTACTGCTCTCTTAGAAAATGAAATTAATGAAATTATAAGTAAATTTTACGTTTGCACAGATCTGTTATCTGTTTACTGCTGAGATAGCTCTGAAGGGAGCATTTATACAGTGGCTGGGACATTGTTCAAGGGCAGAGAGTAGTGTGCTTACATGACCAATAGGCAAGGGGCAGGGACCTAAGGAGAAATAAGACCTTGCTCTTTGCCTGTATGAAGATCAGCCAATATAGAAGACTTCATTCTATTGAGACCAATTACCTTGGTAAACAGAGAAAAAATATAATATGCTACCTGGTGTCTTATCACAGAATGAATAGAGGAAAGATGATCTAGTGGGTAGGAGATTGGACTGGGAGTTGGGAGACCCGGCTCATTCCTGGCGCAGTCATAGGCTTCAGATGTGACTTTGATATAGTTACTTATTCTATCCCATATCTCAGTTCCCTACCAGTAAGTTGGGGATAATATTTTTCCAAAACAAAACAAAAGCAATAGCATGACTCCTGCCTTGGGAGTCGACCAGATTTGATACTCAAAAGTAGGAAATACTTTTTATAAGAGATAAAACTCCTCATGCTTCAGGGCATCTGCCAATCTGTAATTGATGGGAGCTTTGAAGAAATGTTCCCTATGGAGTAGTTATTCTGTAACTACCGGTATGTACGGTGGGATTTTTGCATCTTCCTCAGAGGCTTCTGATACTAACCACTATTGGAGACAGCATACCCGATAACAACTGGTCTGCTTTTTATGGCAATTTCTAGTTTCCTATGAAGCCAGGGTCAAGTGTAACCATGGCCAGGAGTATATAATTAAACAAGCTCCAGACCTAGGACCACATTTGTTAAACAAAAGGATAGAACAAGCACATGTAAGCATAGGCATTGGATTGGCCATACCCCTGCATTGTGATCCTTCCTATCTTAATTCAGTTTGTTTCACTAGACTATAGTATTATTCATATTTTTTTTTCTGTTTTTGTTCTCTAGAGGGTGCTGGCCACTATTGGAGACAGGATACTGGACTAGATGGACCTTGGATCTGATCCAGTCTGACAATTCCTATGTTCTTGTGTAAAAGTGAAGGAATAAGGATAGTGTGATTAGACTTATCACCTCCTTTGAGTGTGCTCAGTTGTCTTAGTCATTGTGTTACGGGGTTTTTCTTAAGCTAGGCTAGATGGCATAGAAATCCCGAGAAACTACAGGTTTGAACCCCCTCCTGCATCTGTCATCGGGGCTTGACAGAAAACTGACACATAGGTAAGGTGCAAACACAAACAATTTATTAAAAGAAGGACCCCCAAACTATTAAACAAATAGACAAAACCACTCAGTCATTGAACTAACAAAGGCATTAAGCTAGGAACCCAAAAAGGTACACACAGTGGAATAAAAGGTATAACAAAAGATTAACTACATCACCATGTTCTCAGGTGAGGATCACATGGACACAGGAACAGAGCTGGAACAAGACACCATGACAGCTGGGACTGACGAGAACACAGGATACAACAGGATGGGTCTTTAGGTGGAACAGGTAGGTAGACATTCAGGTAGGCTCATCTTCTTCCACCAGGTGTTCCGATGCTTTGCGTCATCCTGTGTGGGTATATGCGGATGCTAGTCTGACTAGATGTTCTGTCAGGTGAGCAGGAGCAATGTGATAGCAGATGGAACAATGATGGGCACTGGCTGCCTCTCAGACAGCACCTCAAGGGCATGCTGCTCAGCCTTAAATATTTTCTTGTTGCCAGGTGGATTAGAGGGTCAGATGACCCTTAACTTTCCCACCTTTGCCAGAAAGGGCACCAAACTGGGCAACAAGAAGGACACCCAATATGGAGGAACAACAACGACTCCATAAATTCAAAATGGCTAACTGAGGGAAAAATCATAAAACAGAAAAATTCTTTACAATTGGTGTGACAGCTAACATATGAGGACAAGCTCATATGTGCTACTGCAGTAAGTTCTGTCTCTGGAATAATAATATGGCTTTTTTGTCAAATTACAGAATCAGGATATTTAACACTCTTTGGATGATGAATTAGGATCATGGCCTGGGAATCTTTGGCTTAGAGTCTCCATTGCTCAAATTATGGAGCTTGAATTTTGTTGTACTTTTTTGCCTGTTACTTTTCAGATAGTTCAGGAATATAAAAGAACTTGTTAACAACAGCAACGTGTGTACCATGCAAGATGCAACTGTGATACATCTCCATATTACCAGCTTTATGATCTTGCAGGACTTCCTTTTCCCAGATGCATTTGCAAATGTTTGTTTTACATTTATACAATCCAGTGAAAAGAATGATCCTGAAACAAAATGATGAAGTGAACCTATCTAAGCAGTCAATTGCAAAGGGGGAATGGTTTATACACAGAACAGTCTGTCCAGGATGCTATCAGTCCACACCATCTGTATTCATTACAGCTATTTAATTATTTTCTCAAAAACACATACAAATTATTTCAAGGAGGGAAGAATGTTTTAATCAGGTCATAAGTCAGGAAATATGAACTTTATTATTGATTAAACATATGAAAAGGATTTTTTCTCAATAAAGCAAACCACATTTCCTGTCCTCTTTTTCTTTTGTGTTTTCATTAAACAATTGAATGTCTGAATCTTATTGTATATTGCATTTTCTTTTTATTACTTTATATTACATTGTTGTGTTCATAGACAATGATATAATTGCCTTGCCTGAGACAAAATGTGCTTTCTATTCAAACAGGTAATCATTTCAGACAAACCTTGCTCTTTTTATTGGGAAAAAAAAGTTATTAAAAAGCCTGCAAAAGGTGTTTATTTTCTTTTTCATCTAAGACTTTGGTACTTAGTTAGCTTTTTTTCTTTTTGCATTCAGTGGGAAATAAAATTGTATCCTGTTCATTCTGCAAGGGCCTCATGTGGCACTGCTGAAGTCAATGGGAGTTTTGCCATTGACTTCAATGGGAATAGGGTCAGGCCCTAAATGTATAGCAAAGGGTCAAATCTTGCAAACCCTTCTTTACACAAGTAGTCCCAGCATGTGAATGGGGTTCCAGAATTGAACTCTGTGATCTGTATTGATACGTTTTTAATTAAATGATTCATCTTGGTGTAACCCTTCTGCCCCTCTGAGTTAGCAGCAACAAGGGCCGGGTTCAGTATCCAGGGGTTCCGTTTCAATAACACAATGCAAAACCGGCTCGAGCCCCCACCCAGTGACCTGGGACAATTACATACCACCCCCCAGGCGCCTCTAGGAGGCAATACTTCCCCACTCACAAGCAAGGAATCTGAGTGTAGCAAAATCCTTTTAATAAAGGAGGGAAACAATGCGACATCACGTTGAAGAAACACCACAAACAGGATTATAACACAAACCATAAGCAACAAAAACCCACCTCCAAGTACGTTTGGCAATGGCCTTTCCCCCTTAGGGTCTTAAGTCCAATCACCCCAAAGTCCAACAACCCGAAAGTCTCTGGTCAGTGCCACCCCTGAGTTCAAAAGTTTATCTGCAGAGTTTTACCCCCGCAGCATGGGTGGAAATGGGGGGGGGCACACACAGGGTGTTAAGGGGCACCTTATGTGGGCCAGGGCCAACTGCTCCGCCTCTCCGTGGAGTTCTGCTGCAGCCTTCCCCACGACCAGCTCCACTACACCAGCTGTGCCGCTCCTCCAGCCGACCCGTGAGCCGCTCCAGCCGTCCCTGCAAACCGCTCCACTCCGCTCACTGTTCCATGGGCTGCTCCAACATGCTGCAAACTGCTCCGCTCTGCCAGCTGCTTGGCGATAGATCTTCAGGCTTCCCCACTAGTTAACACAGCACTCAGTGATCTCAGCTCAGTAAATTTAGCTCTTTTAGTGATTTCAGCTCTTAGTGATTTCAGCTTGTAGTAGGGGAGCCCCGGTGCTCTGGTGCACTACTGGCCCAATGTGAATTCAGCTCAGCAGCCTCTAGATGGACTCCTAATGGAATCAAAATTAGCTCTGCTCTTCAACAGTGGAGACAGGAGGATGTGCAATTGGTGTTCCAGGCCCTCAAAAGGGGCCCATACCATAAGGTACACACACCAGTCTCCAACCTCTCTCCTTTCACTGGGTTTTGGCACCCATGTCCCTTGTCTAGCAAGTGCTACTTAATTGATGGTAAGACTCTCTGTCATAAAGCAGTCTCATAGTTCCTCATTCACATAATCAGAGTGACACCACTTTATTCCTCCTGCCCCAATAACAAAGAAATTGGGGATCCCAAAGCTGTCAAAATAACCATCCCAGGCTGCTGTGGGCTATGCTAGGTGGGGTGGGGGGTGCCAATGCAAATAACTGAAATGCCAATGCAAAAACCTGAAATTCCTTTCCACACTCCCCATAATTCACCACCAGATGTCAGGGTAGAGCTCATCCTGACTCTGCTTACATTGGTATAATGGGAAAGATATGTTGGCATTTTAAATACCTGCCTGTCACTGGTACTTGGTATTGATAACTATATAATGCTTTCTCAAGGACAATAAGAAAATGAATATATCATGGCAAAGAACTGCAAATGAGGGGGCATTTGAGAGCATCTTTTCTCTTACTGCATGTCCCTTTCTTGCATATGAAGTGCCATGATAATGGTCATTTAAAAAAACAGACTCCCATGTTTTATTAACCACCACTAGCAGAGTGGGCCAATTTGATCCTCACCAATGGAGACACTCATATACGTGATTCTCTCACATGGCTAACCTAAGCTTAACAAAGCCATGAGTCCATCTTGAGAAACTGACCATAATGCACAGAAACCCCCCTGGAAATAAAACCTCAAAATGAGAGCTCCTCTCACGTGGGAGAGTACATTGTGATTGCAGTGCCTACTTTCATGTTGGTTTACTGTCGTTGTTAGTCGGAGACCTTTGTTAAATTCTTCTTCCCTGGGACACCTATACTTGTTGGCTTGATGAGGTGTAACTGGTTTGTTCAGTCATTCATGCTATCAAATGACTTGAGGACAAATTCTAGAGCCAGTGAAGACATTAGCTAAATTCTCATTGACTCAGTGAGTCCTAGAACAGCCCAAATGAAGGGAGAAGCGGAAGTACAAAGCCCCCTCTCCCCCCAAAAAGTAAGAAGTTGAACAATAGGGAATTAAAGGAAGGAAAATGAGAGTGATTTTTAAAAAGCCAAAATCAAGCCAATGTGTGTCCCATAATCTTTATGATAATTAGAAGTTAGATCTACTTCTATAAAGTCTCTAATAAGAGATCAGAGAAAATAAAATCAACAGACCTGTTGCCTGATAAAATACACACAACCTGACTTATTGATCTATTCATTGCAATGCTACTACATTGTGTCACAAGCTGGTGTGAAGCCCCTAAATAGTCAAAAAATCTCTCTCTCTTTCCTGAAAGACGAGAGGGGAAAGTCTCCAACTTGGTTGTTACGTATTTTGGCTAAGGCCTTGATACCCCTCAATAAAGAACTTTTTTGAAATTTCCCACCAAAAAATATCGGTAATTTTCAATCAGCTCTAATTCACACCTTTATATATAAAACCTTCTTGTCCTAGAAAAGTTCCTTCAGAAAATAAAAGGCAATGTGAAGATGGAAAATTATCACCTAAAGTAATAACAGTTGGCCAGGAAAGAAGCTAGCTCAACAGAGGCATTTTCTTATTTCCAGTCATCTCACAGTCTTGTCCTGATTGCTAACTTAGCTTCTATTTTGTCAGTTCTGCTTCTGAACCAGCCAGAACCCGAACGTTCAGGGGCATGAGGAAAATAATAATGAAAAATCATTTAACCAACCAATCAGGAAAGGTTTTGTTCTGAAGGGTGGAGCCTGACAAGAAGTGGCATATCTGAAGGTCAGGGCTGATCCATATTCCAAATTAACAAATCCTCTAACTATATACTTCATGGAAGCTATAGTACAAAATATTGCATCAGTCTAAACACTTTGTGGCAATCTCTGGGTATAATTAAGAGTCCTTATGATGTTAAAAAAAACCCACAAGATAAATCACAGTAATACACAATAGCTAGGAATAATACATATAACCCTGTCAGGTTCTGGATCTGAGAAGCTGAAAGTCAGACTACCAGCATATGACTAGAGGGATATTGAAAAAGATTGTGACAGGATAGGTTCAATCCGCCATAAAATCCTCGGAAATAAAAAGTGGAAGAGATAAACACAGGATTAAATACCCGAACAGAAAGCTAACAACACTGACTTCAGGTACAGGATTTGGATCCCGATCATGCACCAGCCAATGGGAGTTTTGCCATTGTTTTCAGTGAGATCTGGATCCTCAGCCTTGAGGCTAAGCCTTAATGACTGCATTAGGGGTATCACTTCACAAAACAAAGCATTAATAAAAAATAACACACTGCTGAAAAGATGTACAGATATCCTTGAGAACCTAGACGTGCTCCCAGAATAATACATGTGATGGGTTCCTGCAGTGAAAGAAAGGTCAGGCCCCAGGGTATATATGAAGCAAAACTGGCTGAACTTCTGGGTGTTACTATTAAATATTATATTTTTATGGGCTAAAAATATTTTATTATTGTAAAAAAGACAGGATGGTAGAAAATGGCCCCGATTGTTTCAGTAAGGCCTTTAGAGATTGGGAGCTAGTATTAATAGCAGAAGGAATACGAAAGATATGCATACAGGTCGTGTATGCTTTTCCTCCTTCCCTATGCATCTGCTTAGCTTTAGGCATGTGCTTAAGTCTACCCCTATTCAGCAAAGCTTTGAAGCACATGGTGAAGACCCATAAAAATTAAGCATATGCTTAAGTGTTTTGCTGAATCATGGCTTGGAGGTGTGAAACAAAATTTAAATGATGTGAGAATAGAGGCCACTCTATTCTCAGTCAAACTTCAGAAAATTTGTAACAGAAACTGTACATTTCCAGGGACCAAAAATCAACAGCTTGTTTTCTGGAAAGAATATACAGGCTTCTAACAGCTGAATGCTATAGTTACTGTTGAGATAATTCAGATCTCTGGCATTGCTGTCATTCTTACTGTGTTGTTGAGAAAAAAAATAGGTGTGTGTGTGCATTATCTAAAATATAATATCCTGACAGACACTAGGGATGCATCTTTACATTTCAGAATACTTTCATTTGGAAGATGTGATCTTTGTTTGCGGCACACAATCAGGATCTGGAGAATGGTAAATACAACTATCCTTGAACTCTAAAATCAGCTAGTAAAACCTTATCCCGCAGGAGTCACTGCACTCTTTTCAAACAGAAGGTGGATTCCACAGATAACCTGAATTTTTCCTTTTTTTTGTTACACCCCTGCAGGCAGATCCGCAGCTGGTGTTAATTGTCAAAGCTTCACGGACTTCAAAGCAGCTGAGGATCTGCGCCCTAATGCTTTCAGTATTAAATTGTATTGTGACCTTTTCTCTTTCCAAGGGAAATTATAGGAAAAATATTGAAACGCTGATAGTGTTTTTAATGGATAGTTTTGTAGTTAAAGGCACTGGGCTGGTATTGCAGAGATGTGGGTTCAATGCCTTGCTGTCACAAGCTCCCTGTGTGACCTTGGACAAGTCACTTGATCTCTCTGTGTCTCAGCTCTGTGAAATGGGAATAGTATTTCCCTTCCTCACAGAGCCTTGCAAGGATAAATTCACTAATGTTTGTTAGGCGCATAGATATCACTGTGTTTGGAGTGTATGTGCATATGATTCACAGATGTTAAAGCCGAAAGGGATCATTAGAGTTCATAGGAGTATCGAGCTAGATGAGTAGATGGATAACGAATTTGATAATGAAAAGGCTGTTTAAAAACATGGCTTGGGTCAAGCTATGGTGATGTTTTAAGTCTGTTTTGGTTTTTCAGAGACTGATTTGTCCTCCTCTAGTATTATGTGATATATAAAAGCTGATGGATTGAGGTAGAGGCCATGGAAGGTAAGAGGGGCTGCTGTATCTTCTATCACGTATCTTTCTTCCTTTCCCTAGCTCCATGGAAGTCCTTCACATGCAGATGCTCATGGGGTCTGGATTTGCAAGGCAGGCGGTCTAAATGAGAGAGGAGTCTGATCTGAGATATTTGAATGCCTGTGGGGTAGGTCATGCAGTGGCCATAGGCAGTGAGGAAACACAGGGTGGCTATATGCATGGCACTGGCTGCAGCAGGTCCACTAAAAGCATGGGTCTCACTGGGGTTTGGGGCCAATCACCTGCAGGCCTATGGGCAAGCCCCACCCTTCTAACAGATGATATGACGGAGACTGTGCACTGCATATACAAACTGGGGAGCTTCCATTCCCTTAGAGTAGGGAGCAATATGGCTTCAAGTAATTTGCAGTGTGGAAGAATAATCCCCACTGGAGCTGGTTGATAAAGAGGAACATGTTTAGTAAACATTTTGAGGGAAAATTTGTCCCTGTTTTGGCCAAAAGATTTCAGAGTTTGAAATTTTCCGACCGGCTCTAATCCCCACCACTAGCTGAAAGTCTGGGTAGTTTAGACAGCATCTTTGTTGCTTAACTGTGCTATTACTTTTCTATTAGGTTACAGTGACAATCCATACAAATAATCCTGAGCACCCAGAGCGCTACATTCTAGTGAATGTGTTTGACAGAGGAGACTTGTTTGTCCTAAATAAAGGTAATGTCATGTCAGCTAATCCTGCATCTGGTAATAGGTGCCACCTAGTGGGCCTGGAGAGAAAAAGTGCTTGGAGACCTGGCTAAGAAGGATGCTGTGTGAATAAATATCTCTGGCAGTTTGGATTGGTTAATACTCCTACAAAGCCCAGTAGCGCAAATTAGGTCACAGACACAAGAGGTCCATCCATGCAATAGAGGAAATGTCCTGTGTGAGTCATTGTGTCGCTGACAATGAATTCTGCTGTTGTACTCACGATGCAGGTGCTGACCTGGCTGTAGAATACATCCCATATCATTACTGGGGGAAAGAAAAAGAAGACATAGTAGGCCTTCCCTGCTTAGAAAAGAAATCATGTGCCTCACCAGGAAGATAAGGACATTTCTTTAGCATATTCAAAAGTTCGGTAAAATTCCTTTTGAAAGAACTGGAACACTTCAGAAACATGTATGCTGTAGTGAACACACTTGAAGAACACCTGTAATATAGAAATACATTCCACACTAAGCAAACTCCAGTAGGCCATGCGAGGTTAAAAAATAGATGTAAAACCCTACTTCCCCTGGTAATAAGATGACAGTGACATTACAGGACAGCCCTGTCACAAATAAACTCTTTAGTGGAAGATAATCCATACTGGTGAATGACTGTTCTTATCACAAGATAATGTTCACATAGTCCTAGTAAAATCCAAGGAGGTATTATTGATCCAGTTCTGTGGGTGGGGAAGCTGAAGCACAGACAGGTTGAGTGACTTGCCCAAGGTCACAGAGGAAATTTTGTCAAAGCTGGGACTAGAACTCAAGCAGTTTCAATAGCTCACCATCAGCTCAAACCACTAAACCACCTTTGTGAATGTAAACAAGTAGCTTCCTCCCAGGCACCCCCTCATAGCCTCAGGGCAGCCCTGCAAGTGGCCCCTCACCTCAGTTTCTCTCTTGGGTCCCCGTTAACTCCATGGAAGTGTATCCTCTAGTCCACACACAAAGTCCCAAAGCCTAATCCATATCAGCCCAGTGCAAGTAGTCCTTGTTCTCACCATACCCCAGTGTCTTCCCTTGCAGCTAGGCTCCTTCTCCGTCCTCTTCTATCCCTCTGCCAGAACAGCCACCCTGGCCCTTCTTTCTGGGGTGCAATCCCGCTTTGCTCAGTGAGAACTCTCACAGCCTCTCTACTGGGAGTATCCTGGCTTGGAGGGTCTCTCTCACTGCCCCCGGCCCTTTCCTCTGGGTCTAGCAAGGAGACACCAGCAGGTAAGCTCCTCCTCCTTCCTGCAGGCCTCTCTGACCCTAGACACTGGCTCTCCAGCTGAGAGCCAGAAGGCATCTTCCTCTGCTTCTCCTCTTGCCTTCAGCCCTCTCCAGGCCTCTGGCTCTGGCTGGGGAATGCCAGCCAGCAAACCCCTCTTGCTACTCTTCTGCTTTCAGCCTTCTCCCAGGAATCACCTTCTGTCTCTGGCAACAGTCATCTCCTGCTCTCCCCCTTCTGACTCTGACAGAACCAGTCTGCTCTGACTCTCTGAGTCTTCTTCTTCTGCTTCTTTACAGGGAAGCAGACTCACCTCCTGAATCAATGGCTGCCACCTACTATATTCCTCATACATTCATGCCACTGTACTCTCTTAACCTGCTCTATATCCCTAAGAAACACAGCAGAGCTTTTTTAATGTTACCCCACTTTCCCGATACTCTCACAAAACCTCTCACAGTATATTCTGTCACTTTAAAGCATCTAAATTCTTCATAAAGAACTTGCCTTTCCTGGGAACACTCTCTGCATTCCCATGTCAGGTGATCAATGGCTTCTTTCATCTTACACGTGTTACATAACCCATCTTTGTGTCTCCTCAGTACATATAAATTATTATTCAAGCCACAGAGACCAGTTAGTCTGATTATAAGTACTTCATCGATCCTTTCATAACTTTGGCATAGTGCATTGTTCTCTATTTTGGGCCAGTACTCGGACCCAGAACCTTCCTGTAGGCTTCTCCATAAATCACACTGTGCTTACAGGCTGCTGCTTGGCTTTCTTGCAGCCTCTTTCTCTCTTTGGTTCTGAGTTCTGCCTTCCCTTGTTCTCACTTCCCAGTTAGTGAGCTGGTGCACACACCTCCTTACCCAAAACAACATCAGCAAAAACCCCTCTGACCATACAGTTCAAAATTCCTGGGTGGGTTCATATAACCCATTTGTCTTAGGTGTGGGTTTGTGATTAACTTAATCTTACAGGTAAATTAATTGAAGGGTATGTTCACACCCACCAATTTCAATGAGATTTTAATTCAACCTATAACATGATTTAACCCCACTCATAATACTATTGTTCATTATTTGTATTCTGATAGTGCCTATCCTCCTCCCCACCCAGTGCATGATACCTTATCTTTTGCATTTCCTTATTCCTGAATGCTAAACTCTGCAGTCTTTGCCCCTGAGGCCTGGTCTACACTGGGGGGGGCGTTAGAACTAAGGTACGCAAGTTCAGCTACGCGAATAGCATAGCTGAACTCGAAGTACCTTAGTTCGAAGTACTTACCCGTCCTCACGGCGCGGGATCGAAGTCCGTGGCTCCCCCGTCGACTCCGCCACCGCCGTTCTCGGTGGTGGAGTTCCGGAGTCGACGGGAGCGCGTTCGGAGTTTGATATATCGCGTCTAGATGAGACGCGATATATCGAACTCCGAGAAGTCGATCGCTACCCGCCGACCCGAGCGGGTAGTATGGACGTACCCTGATTCAGGAAAGCACTTAAACAGGTGCTGAAGCACTGTTCTTGAATAAGGATGCTTTCCTGTATTGTGGCCTCTACCTAAAGTATGAGATAAATACCTTGCACTTTAGGATAAAACTGCTTGAATACTGCAAATATTCAGTAGTCTTCAGAACTGCTGTTTGTTTTTACCATGATTGTGTCTCTCTGCATTTATTGTTTGTTATTTGTCAACCTCCCACGTTTATGTTAACATGCATGTTTGGGAAATGCTTCATATGTACAAATGAACAGGCTATTAATGCAAAACAGAATGTGTGTAATTCATTATTTGCTGTTTGTATTTTTTATCCCTCTATATATAGTTTTAGTCATCCACTCAAGGGGAGGGAACAATACAATTTGATGTAAGTGAGCAATCACACATCCTAAATAAGAAGTAACAAGTATTCAAAGGGAACCAGCCATGAGAAACCCACAGACTGAACATTATTTGTCCAAACTATTTGGAGACTACTTATGAATAACAAAGAAATTAGAAGAACTCAGGATCGGGTCATGAACCAGGAGAGATGCTCCGTTTATCAGAAAATTTATTTGTAAGGCATAATCTGATGAGCTATTCTGCAGGAAAGACTCTCTCTCCTATGACTGGGAACTGTGTAGTCGGGAACTGTGTACAGGGCCGGCTCCAGGCACCAGCGAAGGAAGCAGGTGCCTGGGGCAGCCAATAGAAAGGGTCGGCACTCCGTCTGTGATTGGGGTGGCATGTCCGGGTCTTCGGTGGCAATTCTGCGGTGGGTCCTTCACTCCCCTTCTTCTTCGGCGGCAGCTCAATCGGGTTTTTCTTTTTATTTTTCCCTTTTTTTTTCTTTGCCACTTGGGGTGGCAAAAAAGCTGGAACCAGCCCTGACTGGGTAGCTGGGAAAGGTGCATTTTCCTTAAAGTAGACCTGAACTGGAACCTCCCAACATTAGGAAAGTTCAGATCCAAACTCTGCAGTTTGGGCCCTGAACTACAAATGCAAATGTGAACATCCAGAACCTGGGAAAAATTCAGATCCTGATCTTCACAGCTCAGACCCATCTTTAGTTTGGAGTTTCCAACTTGCTGAGAAGCAGCCTTCATACAAAGTCAGCTAAAGTCTGGAAACTTATTAGAACAAAAACCCAGTGAGGAAGTCACTTTATCTCTCTGCAGGGGATCTGTCCACTAGAGAAAAAAGTTGAGTTTCGGTAGTGTACTACCCTTCAGATGTCATGATCTACTAATTAAATGCATTTGCCTTTAAGATCAATAGCTCCCTTGTACAGTTCAATTTCTGAAAAAATTGAAGTAGTATGACGAGACTCTGTGGTATAACTGTGGAGCAGGGCCATATCAATGTAACCACAAACTACAGTATGCTGATGGTACATCTGCACACAAGAATATCACATCATATATAGACTGTTTTCAGTATATCCTCCATTAACACCTTGATGCTGCATAAGAGAGAAAGGAAGGCCCAGTGCTTAGGCCATAATCCTGGGATTTGGGAGACCTGGATTTGATTTCCTGCTCTGCCATAGACTTCCTTTGTGACATTCAGCAAGTCATTTAGGCCCAGATCCTAAACAATAAAATGGGGATAGTACGAATTCCTCATCTCCCGTCATAGGCCTTGTCTACACTACAGGACTATTTCGAATCTACTTAATTCGAATTTGTGGATTCGACCTTATGAAGTCGAATTTGTGTATCCATACTAAATACACTAATTCGAACTTCTGAGTCCACATTAACGGGGCCGGCGTCGACTTTCGAAGCGGTGCACTGTGGGAAGCTATCCCACAGTTCCCGCAGTCCCCGCTGCCCATTGGAATGCTGGGTAGAGCCCCCAATGCCTGCTGGGGGAAAAAATGTGTCGAGGGTGGTTTTGGGTAACTGTCGTCATTGAACCGTCAATCACGCCCTCACTCCCTCCCTCCCTGAAAGCGCCTGCGGGCAATCTGTTCGTGCACTTTTCTGGTCAGTGACAGCGTGGACGCCACAGCACTGCAAGCATGGAGCCCGCTGCGATCCTCGCCGTTTTCTCCTCCTCGCACTTTATCGTCCACCTCTTCCACATTCAGCTGCTGAGAAATTGGGCTACTTTTCAATGGTTCTGCAAGCACTGGGGGACCATAGGGGACGTTTTACCAACATGAACGTCGTATGGCCGGGCAAGGTTCCTGATGCGTGTGTTCTCAGGAACTGTGGGCTGCTCAGACGCCTGCTGGAAGGTAGTTTCTTCCCGTACCACGAAATAACTGTTGTGGATGTGCATTTGCCTATAGTGATCCTCGGTGACCCAGCCTGCCCGCTAATGCACTTGCTCATGAAGCCCTATACAGGCGCCTGGGACAGCGACAAGGAACTCTTTAAATACCAGCGAGCAGCATGACCTGTGACTGTTCAGTTTCTTTACAGAGAAGCTGAACCTGCCCCTGTTTCTTTACCCAGTTACTGTTGACTCTCCTCTTCGGTTAAATACCCCGTTCTCCCCGTTTCCTCCACTTCCAAGACACGTGTAAAAATAAAATACATGTCACACTGTTACTGAGGAGAGGTTTCTTTATTCATGACTTTTCGTTAAAGGGTCGAAACTGGAACGCAGACTGCGGTGGGTAGGGTGTGCGCTGATGTAAAGACCGCCTCTAAACTCAAGGAATGACAGGCTCCTGCTCCTACAGCGGTCCGCATTGCCGGACTGCTTGTTTCAACGGAGCCTGCCATCCCTCCTTTTTGGGATTCTGTGTGCGGGGGGCTATGTGGCCTTGTGGCGGAGGAGGACGGATACAGATTCCTCTGCTGCGTGACTCAGCGGTCCACGACAAGGACCGCTGTATAAGATCTGTACCTGCCCTCCCCCGCTAAAAAGTCACATCCCCACCGCCCACACAGAACCTGGAAACCACCTCCCATACCGACCACGGTGCCTGCTGACTGCACTGTGTGTGTTACCCGCTGCTGATCCGGCCCCCGTGTCTGTACCCTGCGAAAGGTGCCTGTCCTATGCAATTAGCAACGCACTTCCCCACGCACCCCATTCAAACACAGTCTTCAGTGAAGAAACATGACGGAAACAGTACTTAACAGCAAAGTATTTTTATTACTTAAGTACACAGTTATGGGATGGGACTGGGATTGGGACTTGTTTGAGTCCGGAAGGGAAGGACTTATGCAAATGTAGGGTAGGAGAGCTTTTGGTTACTTGAGCACTCTGCTGGGGTGCAGTGACAGTATTCACGGCCCAGGGCGGGCATCCTCCTGGTTATTTGAGGTGAGGGGGGAATGTGACTTTGTGGCGGGGGAGGGCAGTTGCAGAGATACTGCCGGGGGCTCTGTCCTGCAGCGGTCCTGCAGAACATACACAAGTCGCCGGAGCGTGTCCGTTTGCTCCCTCAGTAGTACAAGCATTGCTTGAGTCGCCTGCTTGTGTTCCTCACGCCACCTCTCCTCCCATTCGCTGTGTGAGCGCTGGTACAGAGAGACTTTCTCCCTCCACTGCCTCTGCTGGTCCGCCTCGGCTAGGTAGCAGCCCACACATTCATCGAAAATCGTGTCCCTTGTCTTTTTCTTTCGCCGCCTAATCTTCGCCAGCCTCTGCGAGGTGGATGCTGTGGCAGGTCTGGAGACAGTGGAAGCTGTGAGATGGGAAACAGTTAGTTAATTCCTTGCAATGATACTTTTTTGCGAACAATTAACTGAGTCTAGGCTGTCTCTGTGAATTTTTTGTTGAGACCCCTGTGCCTGCTGTTGCACAAATCATTTGCGCGGTGGATTCTGGGTAAATGTCGCCAGTCATTCCTTCCTCCGGGAAAGCAATGGCAGACAATCATTTCGAGCACGTTTTCCATGAAATGCCCTGGCACACGCCATAGCGTGGCAACAATGGACCCTCATTTCCCATTTGTATATGTCACCGTATGTGTACTGGATGCCGCTGACAGAGGCGGACCAGCAGCGCTACACAGCAGCATGCTTATGCTTTTGCATGACAGCAGCGATGGTTACCAGGCATACTGCACCGTCTACCATACCATGAACTGGTAAGAAGACGGTAATAAGATGGTCATGGTTACCTGTCCTTTTGCACTGCGCCATTTGGTGCTGTCATAAGTGCCCCTGGTCGATCAGCCAGGGGCGCAAAAGCAAAATTTGGGAATGACTCCCCGAGTCAATCCCTCCTTTTTGGGTATCTAAAAATAGAATCAGTCCTGCCTAGATTATGGGCAAGTGTACTAGAGAACCACTGTATCATACAACCAGAGACCACAGCTGCTCTCTGTCCAATCCTGCATAAATTTTGAGCTGAACGCTATTCACAGGGTGTGCTCCTGAAACAACCCCAGCTGTTCATTCCGTTCTTCCCCCAGCCTTCCTGGGTTCCAATACCATTGTCCCCCCACTTGTGTGATGAAGTAATATAGAATGCATGAACAAGACACAGGTAGTCGTTTGTGAGAAATGAGTGAAAGGAAGCCTCCAGCTGCAATGATAGTCCAGAGATGACATTAAGGGGTGTGGAGGAGGGAGCCACTCATCCCTCTGCTAGTCCAGGGGCAATTGAATCTTTTCTTTACAATGAAGGGTGGGGGCTGATGGAGCTCAGCCCCCTGTTGCAATGATGAGGACGGTTACCAGCCATACTGCACCATCTACCATGAAAAATTAGCAACAGGCGGCCTTGACCGACCGGTCCCAAGCAAGTTGGTACGGTTGTCATGGTTACCAGCCCTTTTGCACTGCCCCATGTGCCAATAGGCTGATGGTACAAAAAGATGGAAATGCATCCTCATCATCAGCCATCCATAGCGTGGGGGAGCAAGGATGTTGGTGTTGAGTGCTGCACCATCGCGTCTATCTGCAGCATTCAGTACAGATACGGTGACATGTAAAAGAGTCAACAGAGGATTGTTTTCCCTTTAACTTCTGGGGGTCGGGGGCTGCGTAAATTGCCGAGCTATGCCCCGACCCACCGCGGACACTGTGTTTGACCCTAGAAGCATTTGGAGATCAGCCAAGAATGCAAATGCTTTTCGGAGACAGCAGGAACTGTGGGATACCTTGCGTCCTCGTTCCCCCCTCCCTCCATGAGCGTCCATTTGATTCTTTGGCTTTCCGTTACGCTCGTCACGCAGCTGCGTGCTGAGTCTGTGCTATGCCGTCTGTCCGTTTATTTATTAAAAATACTTTGGACCAGGCGTAACGTAACATTTCTTCCCCTACTTAGATGCAGGAGTCTCCGAGCGAGATCACCGTGAGGACGGGCACTGAAGGAGATAGAGAGCGCATGCTGCGTGAAATCTAGCACGAACCACGGACCTATGCAGCCGTGCTCTGGGAGGCAGTGCTCCCTGAATACCGCGTGAAAGCCTCGCGCGGAAAAGTGTGCTACCACGGAGCACCCAATAAGGCAGCTCTCCCCAGGAACCTCCTGCTGATGCTTATCGATTAACGGCAGGAGAGCTTCGTGGCATTCTCCCAGGAGGATTTCTGTTCTATCACCATATATACAGAGACCTCCTTTTCACACACTTCAGATTCCTGTTATATTAAGAATAAAAGTTAACATGGTTAAAGCACTTACCGACAGATCCTACCCCTGATTCAGGATCCGGGTTCCTGGCCGGGAGGGTTTGTAGGGGATCTCCGTGACGGTGATGAATAGATCCTGGCTGTCGGGGAAACCAGCGTTGTAAGCGCTATCGCCTGCCTCGTCCTCCACAAACCCTTCCTCATCTTCCCCGTCCGTGAACATCGTCGAGGAACTGTCCGTCGACACTGTCCCATCATCAGAGTCCATGGTCACTGGTGGGGCAGTGGTGGCAGGCTCCGTAGCGTCCGTTGGCCGCTTTGATTTTTTGGTAGGCTTGTCTGGGGTCCTTGATTTTCACGCGGCGCTGCGTTGCATGACGGCTGTATCCTCTGTCTGGATCATGGCTTTGGAGACCTTCTCGTAGGTCTTTGCATTCCGTTCGTTGGAGCGCAGGTCCGAAAGCACAGACTCCTCGCCCCACACACCGATCAGATCGAAGAGTTCCCGGTCAGTCTATGCCGGGTCCCTCTTTCTATTCAGAGATTACATGAACTCCTCTGCTGGAGAGCTCTGCATTGCTGCCGGTGCTGCGGAGCTCGCCCCGATGTGCAACCAGAACGTCAGATTCAAACCGCCCAGACAGGAAAATGAATTCAAATTTTCGCGGGTCATTTCCTGTGTGGCTGGGCAGAGAATCCAAGCTCGGGCTGCTGTCCAGAGCGTCAACAGAGTGGTGCAGTGTGGGATAGCTCCCGGAGCTACTAAGTTCGATTTGCATCCACACCTAGCCTAATTCGAACTAGCCATGTCGAATTTAGCGTTACTCCACCTGCCGGGGTGGAGTACCAAATTCGAACTAAAGAGCCCTCTAGTTCGAATTAAATGGCTTCCTGGTGTGGACGGTTGAGCGGTTAGTTCGAATTAACGCTGCTAAATTCGAATTAAAGTCCTAGTGTAGACCAGGCCATAGTAAATCCCAGATAGTACAGTGATGGGGGCCATATAAGTACCATAGATAGGTCTTTGTTTCATATTTGTAAATGATTTGGGCACACTACAGTATTCCTGTTGTAGAATACAAACTGATCCTATAAACAATTTGGGCATATAGGAATTTGTCTACCTATTGGGTTAGGGGCATTGCTGGAGAGGATGTGATCTTCTGTAAATTCTGCACTTTCCAGCATAACCAGTACCTTTATTTCCAAGAGATTCATGGAGCAAATAAATAGTGCCGTATACTGGTGGTGGTGGGTTTTTTTTTAAATGAAACTACTTCAACATTCAAATTGCATTCACAAATAGAAGGGATGTTCTCAGGCCCTAGACCAGTGTTCTTCATTGCAAGGCCCGCGAGCCAGTGGCAGCTCCCATCAACCTTCAGTGCGGCTCCCTGTCAATCGCAATCTCCGGCGATCTCCAGCAGTGCAACGGGCCTGCCGCTAAGGCTCCCTGCCTGCCCTGGCCCCACACCACTCCCGGAAGCAGCCAGCATGCCCCTGGGGGAGAGCAGAGGTCTCTGTGCACTGCTCTTGCCCTCAAGCACTGCCCCTGCAGCTCTCATTGGCCGGGAACGGGGAACTGTGGCCAATAGGAGTTGCAGGGGTGGTGCCTGCAGAGAGGGTCAGCGCGCAGAGCCACATGCCCCCCCACAGGCCTTAGGCATGCGTTGGCCTCTTCTGGGAGCGGCATGGGGCTGAGGCTGCCCAAAATAAGTGCTGCTCCCTTCAGTGGGAAGGTTCTGAATAGCTCTGCAGCATTAAGACCAGGAGTAGCATAAGTACAGCAGGCTCAACTATGCTGGACCAGCATTTCTCTTCCACCACCCAACCTGCAGCCTCCTGGGGCCAGCTCCCCATGCTTCCTCCTGCACCTCAAGCCCCTGCCCCAGCCTTGAGCTCCCTCCCAGAGCCAACCAAAAAAAAAAAAAGAGAAAGGTACAGGTTTTGGAAGATGAAAACCGAAAGTTTCAAGAAAAGTAGGCTGATGAGTATATCTTTGTGCTGAATGAAACATGTTTGAAGCCTGTTTGTTTAATTTTGTATATTTTCCGGGTTATTATTTTATAAAAGGAGTATCGTTTTATTGTACAAGTAGACTTTCTTTTAATTACATGAGTGGCTCTGTAACATTACATCATTAAGGAGTAGTAAGCAATGTGTTAATTTAGTAGTTGATGTGGCTCTCACATTGAAGGTTTTTTGCCAAAGTGGCCCTCACTTCAAAAATAGTGAAGAGCACTGCCCTAGAAAATTGCTGCATATTCCTTTTAAAGCCAGCTCCATCTGTGTAAGAGCTGGTGGGCGTGCTAATGTAGCTCAGCAGCTCGCATTTTAGCCACCATGTTGTCTACACCTGAGCCTTGACGACATGACTGGTAATATTAATTTACATTTATGCACCTGTAGCACCTAGTGACCCCTATGAGGGATCAGGGCTCCATTGTGTAAGGCAATGTACAAAAATAGAATATACGATAGTCTCTGCCCCAAAGCGCTTACAGTTTAAAAATGCAACATTGGAAAATTTACACTAATGCTAGTGTAGACACAGATTAAATAACCAGAAGAAGTGAAGCTACACATCATAATTTGATGACCAGCATTCCTTGGGGTGAGCTGGTCTTTATTCTTGCATTATCTAAAATAGTGCTCAAGACAAGTTTTACTCTTCTTGGTGAAGTCAAGACACTTCATTTTGAGACTCACTATATACATTATGGAATTACATAACATAATGAATTTCTTTTTAATCCAGTCTGCTGGGATCCTCTGATCAGTGTCATTTTATCTGTGTCTATTTTATCTGTGCTATTAGTGATTTCCATATAACAAAAGTGTTCCAGTATTGTACAGAATGATTTGTTTTTTTGTTAGAGAAATTGTATAATTGCAGATTGTTCTGTATTTACCAGAGCACATGCTCAAGCACACCAGTTTTATGCCACTGTGACTCCACTGACTTCATTGGAGTTACTCCTGATTTATATTAGTGTAATAAAGAGAAAAATCTGGTCTTGTGTATCCATTTTTTTACATTGCCACTTAGAATGGAACTCTACCATTTAGATAAATCTAGTTAATCACCATAATGTAGACAGAGAGAGAGGAAGGAGGAGACAGAGAGGATTTGTGGTTAAGACACTGGACAGGGACTCAGGAGATCTGGGTCGAATTCCTGGCTCTGCCACAGACTTCCAGTGTAAGTCTGAGCAAATCACTTAATTTCTTCGTGTGCCAGTTCCCCATCTGTAAAGCAGGGAGAATAATCCTTTGTCTGGCTTGTCTATTTGGATTCTAAGGTCTTTGGGACTGGGACTATCTGTTACTATGTGCTTTGTACAGCACCAAGCGTGATGGGGCCACAATCCTGTTTGGGTCCTTCAGTACTGCCATAGTAAAAAATAATAAATAATTGCAGTAGCAGACAAAATTCCCAGTGTTCCTTTCAAAATCTCCACCTCTGTGCAAAGAAATAAAGCTGGAATTCTGACGATATTGTTCCTCAGCTACATGTCTGGTTAAATAAGCAAAATCTTTCTTCACAAATCAGAGGGGTTTTCCCAAATAACAATAAAATCTCATTGTGCAGCAGGGGAGCCAGAGGGATCTAGGTCTAAATTCTCCCTCACTCACCTGACTCTTGGCAACCCCCTGAGAATATGAGCACTTCTTGTTCCTTGGGGGATCTTTTTCTATTAATAATGTGAAATCTGCAAACTTGTTTTCTTTAAATGTTTAAGGAGCTTCACAGGGGAGCTGTTAAAAATCTCTACAGCTTTTTTTTTTTAAAAAGCTAAAACTGACCGCCCTGGCAGGTAAGAGCGACTGATATTTGCCATCTGAACGGAAGGAGTACAACTGCTATGGGGCTTCAGTGGCATTAACAGCAGCGCTCTGACCTTGCAACCAAAAGTGTGTGGTGCTGTTGTCTAATGCATAGGTCACTTAACTTGGACTCAGGAGAGCTGAGGTCTAACCCTCGCTCTGCCACTCACATGCTGTGTGAGCTTGGGCATCTCGCTGGGCCTCTGGTTCCCCTTCATCTATATAGACTGTAAGCTCTGTCGAGCAGGGACGCTCTCTTACTATATGTATACCCAGCACCCAGCACAATGGGATTGTGCTCTTGGCTCAGGCCTATGGGCACTATTGCGATAATAAAAAATGTAATATTTGTAATTAAGAATTTTATATGAAGAGTAAGGACTAAGCAAGTGTCGTTTGCGCAATGCAGCAGAGAGAAGGCGCTGGCACAAACTGCAGTAGAGGAACTCAGGGAAGGTGTTAGAGCATCAGAAAAGGGGTCAGAGCCATAGTTCACCTTGTGAAAGAAGAGAAATCAGCAGAAGATGAGGTCCTGGACAGATTATTTTGGTATATTCAGCACCCCTGATGGGTACATCTGAATAACCTCTCTCTCTAATTTATCTTGCACTTTAAAACACTCAGCTCATCCGTTGACAGTAGATTATTGATGTAGTGATCTATTGATGGCTGCTAACAATGGGAGAACTACAGCTTTTCTTTGTGAATTCTGAGGGATTAAAGTACATCCTGGTTTTGTAAAAGGGAGCCAGAAATGGCTGCTTTACTGGGCTACTGAACTGAGACAAATTCCAATCAGCAAGAGCATTTGGAATGAAGTAGGGTGTGCATGTGAAGTGCAGCAACTGCTTTCCATTAGCTTCCACCTCCTAGTGGTGGAGAGAGATCTGTGGTCTGCTCAAGGGTCTGAAAAGTATTAGGTACCAGCCTTATGTTTTCTACCTTCACTAACTACAGTTTGAGAGCCTCTCTATCCTGGAAGACTGGCGCGTCCTAACAGACCATGGTCAGGCTTCAACTCTTTCTTTTGCTACAGCTAAAGACCCAAGCAAACTGTAGTTCTCCTGGAGTTTTTTGTTAGAATAGCTCCAGACCTTGTTACAAATGTAAACATATAGAACTGAATAAAAAAGACAGCCAAAGAATGCAATACTAGTTATTAGACTGGACAGCAGGAACAACAGACTACAGCTAAGGAAATATAATAATTATTCCTCTGATGTATTTGAAATTAGAATCTATTTAGCAATGTGTTTAGACATAATGCATTGACAGTCTGATGGATTGTGGCATGGCTATGAAGCTAACATGGCCTGCTGGCTAAAGTAAGGGGTTGGGAATCAGGAAATTTGAATTTTATTCTCTACTCTGCCATTGAATTGATGTGTGATCTTGGACAAGGGACAGTGGCCTAAATTTATAAAAGTGACTGCTAATTGTGAAGGCCTCTGTTTTAGGTGCTCATTTTGAGATGGCTGGGCCCTGATTTTCAGAGGTCCTGGGCATCATTATCTTCAATGAGAGCTTCACCACTGATAATCAGAGGCTAGCTGTCTCAAATTAGGCACCTAGAACTGATGATCACTTTTGGAGAATGTTGGCTGAAATCTCTGCTGCCCTGTCTGTAAAATGGGGGCAATATCCTCACACAATTTATAAAGAGCTTTGGGATTCTCACATGCAAAGTTTCTTTCAAAGGATAGTAAGTGGTCTTAAGAGGGAATACAGATTTAGAAACAGTAAGTTAAAATAATTGCTCCCTCATCTCTTTCTTACTCTCCCTTATTTATTTATATGCTCAACTACAGTTGAGGCATAACTGCAGGCAGATGAATCATATTTAATTCCTCCATGTATGATTTTTCTTTGCCATCTTTCTAACCAATAGAAAAACAATTTATGTAAAAAGAACTATGATAAAACTTCAGAATGTGCTAATTCCTAATTTGGTGGTTTCTTGCTTGTAATTCTCTCTGTGTCAGATCTAAATTAACAATCTTCCACAGCCAGCGATGTTAATTCACACCGAGATATTGTTTCTCTTATTTCTTCAATGATTAGCTAATATAGCTTAATTTTAGCAAAGAGTATGCATATTAAATGGCCTGCTGCAATCAAAATGCTTTTTAGTTTTGAAGTTTCTTTAATGCGTTTACAAATGCATTCTTTGTGATAATATGTATTTAGACTACTGAGAATTCCTTCCTGTATGTAGATCAATTTCATTTGTGCAAATTACAAAAATATAAGTATAAATAAATTAGGGAAAGCTGTCTCTACTCGTGAGTAGTGAAAGTCAGAAAATAAATTTATCACAGCCATAAAAAGAACAATTCACCGGAGGGGGACAGGGGGACAGGATGGCTCAGGGGATGGATAATTGGATATACAGGTTTATACATGTCTAGGACACTAGGAAAAATCTAACCTAAAGGCCTTTTTCTTGCTAACTTATGCATAGAAGTAATTTTTGCACAATAGCAGTCCAAGAAAAGAAAACAAAATATTAGGCTGCATGAGGAATAGAGTAGAAAAGAATATAACAAAACAATATAGCCATCTGCCTCTTCAAAAACTAACGGCAACTTTTTTGAGAGACCTCCAATTTGCATCTGGTTAGACAGAAATAATTTGTTTTCATTCCCAGTGCGTTTTATGCAGATGTTTTCTACGTGAACCACAGTTATAGCTACACAATGTTTAGGGCAGAATTTGGCTATAGGAACATAGGGAAAAATACAAAAGAAGTTCATGTCTTGATGTTTTAGTTCAATGTTCCCCAAAGCTGATTGATCAGTATTTTAGAAAAGTGCATTCAGAAGTAGATTCCTAGTACCTCCTCACTTATACTATATCTGACTTGATCTTGGGCTGTATGGATCTTCCAGTCAACCAACAGCTAATAAGATGCACATCCCCCTCCCCATCAAGCTGGGAAAAATATCATCAGCATGGCCCATTCTAAAGGTTATGCAATATGCTTCCTCCATCTTCACTGCTCCTGTAATCAAGGATTCTGGGTTTTCTGTGAATTTAGGCCTACAGCTTTTACATTTTCCTTATTCAGCAAGTAGGACAAACTTGGTAGGGTTATGCATCCTCCAAGTCAGGATCCTGCAGCTATTCTGTAGTTTTGGGGATATTTGAGAACATTTTATTTTCAAATTTTCAGGTCAGTGGGATTCATCAGGCACATATATGTTTTCTACTAGTGTAGTATACTCATTACATACTTTGTGTTCTTGATTATTTTGTTGTTTTAGATGGTCGACCAGCAGAAAACCTCATGTAGATGCCAGTATTAAGTGCTTTAGATAAGCCTCAAGTACTTTTGCATGCAAGTTTATTTAGCTACCACTAGATGACAGTATAATCTACTGCTATAGTACCAAAGTCAGCATTTCAATATATTAAAATACCATATTATTCCCTGCACTAGTAGTTGGTAAGCGTCATTTCATCCGAGGCCACTGTACTTCAGTGGGAAAAAATAACCCAAAGTTCTAGTCATGAATTACCTGTGAGAATGAAAATATTGCTAGCTAGTTCTGTAGTAGTGTCAGACAGAGGAGATTCCAGAAGGTAGAGACTCTAATGTAAACTGGGGTAGCTGATATCAGAATCTCTCTACAGGCCCTAATTGCCCACTGCCTTGCATCTCAGGTAGTCATTTACACCTGTGCAGAATGGTCATAAAATGCTGCCTTTCAGACTCTGTGGTGATTTTACACCCAGGTGTAAATAACTGCACAAGATGCAAAAAAGTGACCAGTTGGGACAATTTCTTTAAATTGGTTAGAAATAAAACTGTCAGCATCCTAGAGTAAGTGACCATTGGATTCATCCCTATATTTCTTACTCAATAGGCCAGCTAATTCAATTGTTGATTATGTTCTTGCTCCTTTCGGTATTTTCACTACTAGATTTGAAAATAGTTTTTTTTTTAAAAAAACGTTGAGTCTGAATTTGTAGATTTTTTGGCAAACAAAAGTAATGCTGTTTTTTATATTAACTGACCTGGCTCCTCTTCTCCCTAACGACATGCGTGGAAATGAATTCTAACATAAGAGCGGACTTATAGATGACTTCTTGCACTGTTTACAAAGTTTACTTTAATGTCTCTCTTTTAATTCCAGCTTTAGAAATGTATTATCTTGGTTAATGCACATCCCGCTGAGACTTACTGTAATGAATGGAATGTAGTGGAAGAGCCATACATTCCCCACTATATACAACAGAAGTGTGATATCGATAACCTCCTTAAGCAGACTGCTAATCACCTCCAGCTGGGATAGTCAACTCTAGGTTAGTTCGGCAAAGATAGATATATGTCTAATAGTCCTAGACCTCTCCAAAAAATGTGCTCATCATTTCAAAGGCAAATGGCTCTTACGTGACTAACACTCCTTAATAAATGAATCTCTGCTTGTAGCCACAATTTCTGGCTAAGGCTTTCACCGCTGGGAAATGATGTAGCCCAACTGGAATTTACAAAATGTAAGGCTATACTTTTGTCACAGGAATCCCCACCACCACATTTTTCATTTTATCTAAAAACAAAACAAACAAACAAGACTTCTGCCATTTTATAATTTCAGGTTTGAGTGAGTGGGTGGATGCATTGTGGTAAATAGTGGAACAAACCTGAGAGGTGCTCAGTTAAAGCCTGAGCTACATCGTCCTCTGAAAGGGGATGACTACACAAAGGACCACACCAGTCAACTTTCAATCAAGGCTTTCGTTTCCTAAAGTTGTCCATAAGGAGCCTAACCCCTAACCCTGCTTTCCCAGGCTAAAGTTTTAATTTTCTGAGTCACATTCAGTTTACAAAGGTCAACCCCTGTATAGCAAATCCTCTGTTGAAAACTCCCAGCACAGCACAAACACTAATGATTGAAAAATAACCATTCCTTTGAGTACAGAATGATGCTTGCAATTCATGATATTTTTACCATTGAAGTCCTATGCTTTTTTTCCCTTCTAAAATATTGCCCTGGAAAAAAATATATAGCCCTAATAATGTAGTTGTAGCTGTGTCTGTCCCAGGATAGTAAAGAGACGAGGTGAGTGAGGTAATATCTTTTATTGGACTAACTCTCTCACCAACAGAAGTTGGTCCAATAAAACATATTACCTCACCCACCTTCTCTCTCCAGCACTGACAATGCCACACTTATGAACCTATGCAGATAGAATTATATAAAATACTCAGTAAAGGCCCATCTGATTGAGTGAACAGACAAATAAGTGGATAGGACCAGATTCTGCTCTACTGTAAGTGCATAGTTTATACATAGGGTTGATTTTATTGAGCTGATCTTAGGTTTTTTTTAAAGAAGTCATTTGAAATAGAAGTGGTCAGAGGAGACATGCAATGGCATTTCAGAATTTGTCTAAGCAATTCTTCATCCCCTCTTGATTCGCAAGTTGCCTTCTTGCGAATTCAGCTTCAAGAGGGAAACTGTTAATGCAGATGGTGGCGGTGGCCTGTGTTCTGCTGTTTGTCTCGGTGTTGATTTTAAACCAGGTTCAGCAGCTGTGATTTGGAAAATGTCTTGTGGTGTATGTGCATGCACTCCAAAGGGAGAGGGAGTTCTGTGCATTCTTAAGCTTAAATTCTGGTTACAGTTCCTGAGAGCACTCTGCCAATATGTGAGGCTGAGAGGAAGTAAAATACAGTCTTTGCCTTGGAAAAAGGAAAAGAAAGCTCCATATTTCTTCTCCACCAGGTGACTCCTTTACTTCCTTTTTGTAGGTGGGTGTAATTGGCCTGCTGCTGACATGTCATCAGCCGTTCTGCTTTCAGTTTCCGACAAGCTTTTGCAATGAGGCAGAGGCCATTTCCATTTAGAGCATCGTGTGCAAAGCTTTGGTGCAAATGGCAGTTTCCAGCTTATCAGGAATAGTGAAGATCACAAAAGGGAAGAGTTTTTAAGCTTGAAGTCCACACACAGCAAGAGCAGGAAGGGAGTGGGCCCAGCTCCCTGAACCTCTGCTTGCAACTAATCTAGGGTGACCAGACAGCAAGTGTGACAAATCGGGACGGGGGGGGGGGGGAATAGGAGCCTATACAAGAAAAAGAACCAAAAATTGGGACTGTCCCTATAAAATCAGGACATCTGGTCACCCTAAACTAATCACAACTAACCACCTGTTTGTGGCTACAAATAGCTGCAATCAGGGCCGGTGCTTCCATTAGGTGACCCTAGGCAGTCGCCTAGGGTGCCAGGATTCGGGGGGCGGCATTTTGTGCGCTCCCCACGGGGCCCATGGGAGCTTCCGGTTCCGCTCCTGTTGCACCGCCGAAGAAGGACCTTTTGCCGACGTGCCGTGGAAAACAGCGGCAGGCAATTGAGCAGCTCAATGACTGCCGCTGTCGCCTGCGGCATTTCGGCAGAGGGTCCTTCTTCGGCGGTGCGATGGGAGTGGAACCGGAAGCTCACACGCGCCCCGTGGGGAGCGCACAAAATGCCACCCCCCCGAATTCTGCCTAGGGCACCAGAAACTCTGGCGCTGCTCCTGGCTGCAATAAAATATGATGGCTCATACAGATAGGGAAAAAAACTGCATGAAAAGTGAAATTTCAGATTGGCCTGCTGTATTCTGAGCTGTTGCTGGTCCAAAGCTTTTTAACGGTTAAAGAGCCAGTGTTCAGTGGGAAGCAACTAGGACCTAAGGTAGAAGAATGGGGAAGAGAGTCAGTAAGTGCTTTCCAATGAAGATGTCTCCTTGAATATTCCTGGCAAAAGCAACTCTTCTATTCTTATTTATTGTCATATGAACACTGGAGTGCTCGGTATTTAACGACTATAGGAGATACCTGCCTGAGGCACTGACTAGCTAACCCCTCAGAGAAATGAGAGGGGGAAAGGGAGATCCCCAGAAAGATGGAAGTGAGAGGATGGAAGTTAAGCCTTCTATCAATTGTACTCAGAATATTTGTTTCTGTGTGTTTGAGAGAGAGAAACGGAGCACGGCAATGTTCTTATTTTTATCTTAACCTGTTTGCCCAATCCTATGCATGTGCCCATCTGTTTTGTTTTTAAACCTACACTCTAAAGTCTACGGAAAAAACCTCTCATTCCAAGTACTGTTTGCAGTAATGTGAAAAGCTGGTTCAGGCCACAGTCACATGGTCTTGACAAGCCAGGTGTGCAAGTGGGTCAGAAATGATTGAATAGCCCATAGTGCTAGGTGTCATGTCCCATTTTCTCGGTGAATTTAGAATGAAACTTGCAGATCTCAGAGGTGCGCACACACTGCTCTCGCAGATATTGACAGGGACATAAACCCCATTTGAAGAAAGCATCATGGACAAGAAAAAATCTGCTTTAATGACAAACAGTATACTGTATGTTGGTGCCTGCAACTATGCTACAGGTCAGAATTAGAATTCCAGCAAAGGATGAAGTGCCTTGTAGAAGCTACATTCTGATTGAATTGAAAAGGTACAGATGTGGCCTTAAAAAAAGTAAATACCTTTAAAAAGCAAATTCACAAGTTCTCCAACACTAGGGTTGCCAACCCTACAGGACTGTCCTGGAGCCTCCAGGAATTAAAGATTCAAGTCCAACCAAAATTGGGAACTTTATCCAACACAGGGCATCTTATCCACTTGTAGGATTTCTTGAAAATGTAGGAGATGTCGGATCTGATTCTCCACATTCTTGCATGTTGTGCAGTCATTTATGCTTGTGCAAAGCACATGAAAAACAAACCTTTCTGAATTGGTATCATTTTTATACCCATTCTGCACTGAGTTAGATGCAAGGGTCTACATAAAGTACGAGACAGTAGAGAATCAGGTCCTTTATTTTTATTTTCCATTCAGTAGCGAAATGTCCCTGCTGGTGTTCCTGCTCCCCTAACTCAAACAAAATATGTGCCACAGATCACCACTATATAGGAGAAGCAACAAAGAATCCTGTGGCACCTTATAGACTAACAGACGTTTTGCAGCATGAGCTTTCGTGGGTGAATACCCACTTCTTCAGATGCAAGAAGTGGGTATTCACCCACGAAAGCTCATGCTGCAAAACGTCTGTTAGTCTATAAGGTGCCACAGGATTCTTTGTTGCTTTTACAGATCCAGACTAACACGGCTACCCCTCTGATACTATATAGGAGAAAAATCTATACAGCTGCTCGCAGAATGAAATCTTAACTACTTTTTATAGACCGGTGACTCTTGACCCAACCTTACCTTCTCCTTATGACATAGGCCAGGGGATTACGTTACACATTCGACATGTTGATCATACATATGCGCCTGTCTGCCTTCTCACTTTGAGTACAGATCCAGGGTATCACATTCATTTGTCCAGTAGTGGTCAGAGGACCCACTCTACTTATACATAGCAGAAGTCAGTCTCTAGCATGTACATTGTAAAACCCCAATACCATACACCAGCTCACAGTAGTAGGTTGACATCTCCCTATATTTTATATAGGATGGGAAGAAAGGTGCAGATTATAGCATCACAGAATGAAAGATCCATTATGTTGTAATTGACATATGTAATGGGAATGACTGGGGATAGTGGAGGCTGCTGCGGAAACTGAATTTCCCCAGATTCAGTTTTTTTTTAAAGAAAACTAACATTATAACAATGTTGTACTAAAAAAAGTTAATATAGAGGGGTTTTCCCCTTCTATATTACATTGTCCAATGTAGTTTAAATAACTCAAGCAATGGTGCTTCCACCACTTTCCCTTAGAGACTATTACTTAATTACGAATTACTAGCTGTGTGTGAACTCTGCAGGTTTGGTTCATGATGGTGTTCACGGACTGAACTCTGCAGTTCTGTTTGCAAGGGATTGGCGGCAAACCAAAGCCTTCACTGTGTTCTGAGGTTTGAATTTACTGCTTCAAGTGTCTCAGTACATCCACTGTTACCCAAGAGCAGGTCCCTCCCCTAATCCAGCATGCCTTGTGACTCCCCTGCTTGCCTTTTGTGGCTTCAGGAGGCCCCATGGCTTTTTCCTTCCGCTTTCCCTCCTTCCAGGTGACTCCGAGAGTATGATTCCTACTTACTAGCTACTCCACCATCAGAGCAATAGTGTGTGAGTGGTACATAATGTTTCCTCCTTTTATATGGCTCTGTTGCTGTCATCAAGATGTCAGTGTATTGGTAAGGCTCACCTTTATGTCAGAAGATTAGAGGTTCCATACCCGGATGTAGGCTCATGCCCAGTGTTGTCATTGCAATGGAAAACTAGAGGCAGGGTAACATGAGATTCTTCAGATGAGGTGTTAAACTGAGACCCTCTTTTGCCTGTTGCTCGTGGCTGTCCTGGTTGCCGTTAAAGGGTATCTTCTTTGTACTGCTCAAAATATTCTCAGTGAAATAGATTCTAATGTCCAAATGTGTGAGACTTATGATGCCAGAGTGATGTCTTTTTTAGAGGGATGAGGCCCATGTGGTGATTTTAGACCTTTGCTTAGCTCAGCTGGAAGGATAATAAGGTTTGCCCTGCAACACTGATGGGACTAGTATCCTTCCCCTGGCATTTGCAGTTCTTTAGAAGTTTCATGGCAGTATAGACCTTTGAATAAAGCCCAAACTGAGAAACAGATGAGTTCTGGCTAAAGTCCAATGTTTTCAGAATTGTTGATCAAAGATCAGTTTTATCACAGTTGGTCTTTCAGAAAAGGACTGACATCTCAAAAAATGAGCTAAAACAGATGGAATTTGAGCCCTGGCAGTTTTAGCTGACTTGGTTTTTTTCTTCCTTTTTTTATTTTTCACTCTAGATTGTGTGTTTAGTGATTTTTGTGACATACTAGGAAGTTGGGGGGTAATAGAGGTGTAAAAGTTACTAGAACGGGCAAACTCCTGGTATTTTTTAGAGAATGAGGTACATATAAAACCTGAGTGTGACCTTAAATGTAACATGTACCAGTAGTTGTTGAGAATGATTAAGCCATTTTTAATGCAGTGAAAGCCAGGGTCATGCTCTACTTCTCCTGGAGCTCTGTAAAGGAGAAGCAACTATAATTACTATAATAAATGTTATAAATTGTAGAAAAGTGCAACCAAAAATAGTAGTTTTGTTGCCCACATCAGTTTTCAAATCCAAATTATTAATATCCAAATACTTCTTCTTGGCTATGCATGTTTGGCTGCTGCTGACTTGAAATATTGTAGTAGCTGCTCCAACTACTAATGGAGCTGGGTGAAAAGTGGGAAAATGTACGTGTGAACAGACTGGGTGCATCTGACTCATGGCTCAATCAGTCCATGTTACACATTTATTTTTCCATTAACATTTGGGTAATTGTTATTTTCCCCCACAGGAATAGTTGGAGAGAATCTTTCACGAATGCAGATATGAGTATTTAGGGGAAAACAGCACATTCATGTCAAAAGGGCTCATCATCCTACATTAACTCGCCATGCGTGAGCAGGAGTTAGGAGGCAGGAAGAGAATACAAGTGATCTCTCAACATGAGCAGAAGGGGTGAGGGAGGAAAGAAGGCATAGTATGCGGGAAAAGTTGAAGAGCAGAAAAATTCCCTGGCCAGAGACACTTTTCCTAGGTTCCAGCTCTGGAACATGGAGCAAAGTGCCAGGCCAAAGTTGGACGATGCTGTGATCTCATGCACAAGGCCACAATGCTCACAGGGGAGTTGGGCCCAGGTCTGTGGGACAACAGTTGCTTCTGCAGGAAGAGCATGGGGGAGGTTCGCTCTCTAGCTTCCCCCTCCCCCTCCAGGTCTCTCCTCACCAGCCTGGGATTAGGGTTGTGGTGCAGGGGTGGAGGGTTCTGCTGTGGATGGTTGGAGCCCCCCCCAGAAATCGAGTGTAGTGCACCTATTGAATCAAGAGGCTGCATCCACCCCTGCAAGATGTCCACAAAAGGGCCAGATACTGAAATGTGGAGATTGGCACTTAGTGCTGCCGCTCTATGGAACCACATCCGTACAGGGACATATATATGGTCCTGTGGCCAAATAGTTGCCCACTGACATGACACTGAAGAGCTGCTGACTGGTAGTGGCCACCAGTTCTACACCATTGTTGCCAGGATGACATGGTGGGCTATCAGGAAGAGGCATTAGTCATAGAGGAAGGGGGAGGAGGGCATAGCAAAATCTACAAGGTGTGAGGGATCATGGGCCTTGAACCCAGGCCCATGGGTCCCTAGGCCACAACCACTGCCTGGCAGCTCACCTGAGTAACCAGGGAAGGGTCCCAGAGAAGAGTGAGCTTGCAGAGGGAACCATTCCCCAAACTCTCAATTGGGGGAAAACATCAAGCCCCCCAATTGGCTGAGGGGCTCTATAAAACCAGGAAGTACCAACAGGAAGTTGTCTGAGCAACTAGAGGAATCCCTGGATGGCTGCTATGAGGGCCCCCTTCTGCTTACCTGACTCCTGAGCCCTGCATTCCTGCCTGCTCCCGGTTCCTGCCCTCCTATTCTAGGCTCGTATCTACTCCAGATCCGTGCTCCTCCACCCTATCTCTGATGTTGTCTTTTGCTCTGCTCTTTGGCTTGGCACCTGACACTATCTCTGGCTTGATACCTGATTCTGTCTCCAGCTCTTACCTTTACCTTGGTACCTGATGTTGTCTTCAGTTTGACTCATGGTTCTGACCACTAGGTAGGACTACCAAGGCCCCAGTCATTGCACAAGATTGTTCTCTAAAATTTCTTAGGCCTGCTTCTCTCTCCCTCTCTCCTTAAAGTGATCACTCTCCCTGAGAGAGTGTCCTTATGATCGCTGAAGGTACTACTCCTGTTTATAAAGGGAAGTCATCCAATTAGGGAACAGAAACATATCAGTGATTTCAGCTGCTAGTGGGGGAGTATCACTGCTGGTGCACACTGGGCAGTCTCTTGCAATAGAGACACAGTCCCAAAGTAGGTCTAATACTTAGACCTAGGTATCAGTGATTTCAGTTCTGCAGTGACTCTCAACTGAATCTAAATGAGCTCTTTTATTATACCATGGAGAGAGGAAGGGTCAAATGGTGTCTAGGACCCTTAAACAGGGTGAGTTCCTCCATCGGGGTATGACAGGTACAGTTCTGCTGCCCTCAGTTCACACAACAAGGATAACAACACTTTATTATTCCTGCCCCAATAACAAGGAGACTGGGGATCCAACACCAGCCACAAGTGATCATTTGGGAAGCAATCCCATCATGCTGAGCACCTAGGCAGGGTGGGTGTGTCCATGCAAAAGAGATCAGCTCCTGAAATCTTTTTTCCACAGTTCACCACTAGATGTCAGGGGAGAGCTCATTCAGACTCTGCTTACAATGTGAAAGAGGTGCCCAATTACACAGCCTGGAGGATACTGATTTCTAACTAGCCAATACACTGAGGGCCACTGACTATGATGCTTTGTAGAAAAGCCACAGGCCCAAATATAGTCATAAAAACTATTATCTGAACAACAACAAATAATGTACAAATTCTGGAAAATTTTGCTATGTTTGTGGACAATTTGCAAAGGGAGAGAAAAGCAGAAGTGGGGCACAGTAGAGGAATACATTGTTTACAATAAATAATTTGACTAGCTCCTACTTGGAGTGACTTGAAGTCAGCAAGAGTCACATGCAGATATCCCAAGGCAGAATTTGGTCCTGAATAAGATGGCTTTGCACTGAAAGTCTTTGGATATGTGCTCTTTATTTGGTGCTGCTTATAAACTCTCAGTAAAAATTAAGGCTAGTCAGCGTGGTGATTTACTGCCAAACTCCTCTTTGCGTTGGCATTTTGAAGAACATATTTCTTGCCCTAAATTGAGGAAAATAGTTATCGGGGCTAAGCAAATCAGTGGCAAACTGAGGAATGATACCTAGCAAAAGGAATTGTATAAGGACAAACTGATGATATATACAAATGATTGCAAAATGAAAGCTACTCCGATAATATATTGTGTGCAATTCTGAAAAAGGAGTGAATGGATTTACTGTCAAAATCAAAGGAGAAAAGAGTCTGAAAATCCATCCATTGCTGTTTCTTCTAGTAGAAAAGAATATCCTCTTCCACTACAGGAGTGTTGAATCGTGCTCTCTAATAATGAGCAAAGTGAATTTGAAAAGTGGTTTAAAACACACAGAGCTGCATAGCCTTCCATTTTAGACCATTTCCTTACTTCTCTCTATTACAGAAGTCAATTTCTGACTCACTTTTTGGAAATTCATTATGTCAACACAAGTAGGTGCAGCTTATCATCATTTGGATGGTTATTATTGTTAAGCTTTTTAATTCATTGACTCACATCCTGCAATAATTCATGCAAAATGGGCTCTGAACTCCTTTGCAATATGCAGATTTTTGTGCAAATGAGTGTTACCTATGGTGTTCGGACTGAATCGTTTTTCTTTGATGTACATTTCTGACATTCCGAGATTGTAAAGAAGAAAATAACTTTAAAAATTTTAAGAAACCTTAATTGAAGTTAACATAAAAGAAGATACATGGTGTTAATTGGTCTGTTTCAGGCATAATTTGGGCCTTTGAGACCATGTCCCTTACCCCCTGCCAAAGTGTCAAGACTCACATCTTTAATTCAACAATCTTTGTATTAATTACCTCTGGATAAGGTAAGCTTTGATTCAGAGTCCTTTATTGTAAAATTACAGTACATCGCCTATTTTAAGATAAATAAATTAGGGCGGAACTTGAAAAAAATCTCCATCCAACTGTGAATGTGAAAGTGCATATGAGTATCAAATGCCAGATGAAAGAGCAGTTTTTATCAGACTTTCTTAATGGGAGAAAAGTGTTTTCTTTTCTACTTCTCTTTTTTTCATTGTTTTTGCACATTGAAATATGATGCTTTGGTACATCAGAAAGGCAACTTTCATCAAAGAGGGAAGCACCTGGGTTGCTAGGGTTGCCAACATTTTCTCACCTAAAAGGCCACCTTTCCTCCCCAAGAGAACTCAGTGTTATCGTCAGAGAGTAATTCCCCGGTACACAGAACATTTGTGATAGATTATAAGTTAGTTAGAGGAATGAACAGAATGTACTATTTTATTCTTGCTAATTCTCTTTAGAAGACTCCCTATTAAGACTATTACCTGCTTTTATTTAAAAAAGGGAGGAAGAGACAGAAAGAATGAAACAAAAATAAACTCTTTGCAAGATGGCCTCAGAGCCAAGATCTTTTGCATGGCTGCAGCTCAGGAGGAGTGTGTAAATGTGACTTTAAACCATCTTTGCATCCCCTGGATCCTGAGGCCATCCAGCTGTCATACGTTAGAGCAGAGTTAGGGCTGCTATAATTCATGCTGTCTGCCCATGGCCCCAGAGGCAGCTGGAGATTTCCGAGGTATAAGGATGTCCTGGCCATGCACTGGACACACCTCCTATATTGGAGTCTGAACATAGGTGTGTGATAGGGTCTTTTAAAGAGGCTTTAAACCACTGGAAGATTCCCCTATGCAAGGGGAAACCCAAGTGGTGGGATAAGCTAGCTTTGGGGCTATGCAAGAAGGTCTTAATGGACTAGAGGATGTGGCCCAAGACCTTTAGAAAGGCTGAAGAAATTAAGAAACAGAAAGAGATCAGAAATATTGGGACATCCTAATTTTTAAAGGTTTTGAGCCAAATTCTGGGAGGAGGCACACACAGCCTAGATTCCCCATTAAGCCCACAGAGACACTGTTTCTTGGCCTTCCACCATAGGAACTTCTGAGGTGAGGCCTGGGGATTGAGGAGATTGAGCCATATTTTAATGGATATGAACTCTGATTCAAGCACTGCGAGCCCCCAAACACACACACACTTGCCTGGGGTCATTTAGATCCAGAATATGGGTGCACTTTAATACTGCTTTTTCAGCCTGTATGCCCAGTTCTGCTCTCACTTGCACTAGTGTCACTCCTCTGAATTCAACAGTGGGACTTCTGATTTATATCAGTGAAAGTGAGCTCACAACTAGATACAACACATGTGCCTACTTAGAGGATGATCTACCCTGTTTGGGCCCTTTCTGCTTGGTGCCCATCCAAGCCAAAGCCAGATTGCTAGGGGGAAAAGTGGCAGTATTATACTTAAATTCCACGCACCAACTCAGAGTAACTGGTTGGTTTTGCAAATATGATCTCCATCTAAACAGTTAACAGTGTTGATAAATTAAATTGTCTTTAACATATCAGAGACAATACCTCAGTGTCTTCTGTCCTATTGTTTCAGCTCACCTGCTGACAGTTTAGGTAACATTCAGAGGATTTTCATCACACCCAAAAGGGCTACAGATGTGGGATCAGAATCTTGGATCTAGCCTTCTGGGCCCAGCATTGCTCGACAAAACATTTTTATCATCTTCACACTTCTGTGATTGGGTTCCTGGGACAATGTAGAGCTGCCACTTTACACCTACTGTCTGTAGTTCAAAGGGTTATTTTATCAGCAGAGGACTGCCAGGGCATAGAGACACTCTGTATCCCTTTCCACAGGGAACAGCCCCTCGCTGGAAGTGCTACATCAGTGCTAAGCCACTGGAGGATTCCTCCTTGCCAGGGAATCATTCTCAGTTCATTAAGCCAAGTTTAGGCTGCTTTGCCCAGCTGGAGTGGGGACCAGTATCTGGTGACTAGAACCTGTGTCTTTCACTTACCTGAGAAACTCAGTTTAAGTTGATAGTTACACGTATAAATGAGGAGAATCAGATCCCTAACTTTTTGGAAACTCAAATTTTGTAGAAGCGGCCTAGATGTGCTGGTAGAGCAAGCCAGTGAATACCCACTCAGTACTCCCCCTGGTCTGGACACCCACTGGTGACAGTGATACTTCGACGTTATTGTGGGAAGTTGACCCAGGAGCTGGTTGTGTATGATGGTAGCTCATTGTACAAGGCCATGCTACTTTTCTTCCTTCTAGGTTTTCTTGTTCTCCAGAGTCTGCCTTGTCAAGAACTCTTTTGTCTGGCACAGTGTTTTCAAATCCAAACTCTGCTAATTATCTGTGGTTCTGCTGCTGACTTGAAAGGCAATTGTCAGGCATTGAATCCACAATCTCTTCAGTGCAAAAATTAAGAGTAAGGAGAAGAGGCATTTCTGTGGCTGCTTCTTTCTCCAGCACTTGACACTGACTGTACATGTGAAGCTGACCGCTGACGATAAATGAGTTCAATAGAAAAGAGCAGACACATACTTGGATCTAAGTGTAATACAGTACAAATCAGTAGAAAGTACAACACAAAGGTTTTGCATGGCAGACTGTGCTAATCAGAAGAGGTGAGTATTTTAGCATATTTAAACGAGGACAGGGCATCCACTAATCAAACAACAGAATCCAGAGATACTGAAAGAGCATGAGAAAATGTGTTGTTTGAAACTTTTCAACACAGATGGGGGATATTTAAAATACCATTAAATGGAATGATCTAGGTTTATGGGGGATAATGAGGTAAGTAACAAATATGTCAAAACTAAAGCTTAAAAATTGTAATTATACTAGATATAGGCAGGTTGTCGGAAAAGTTTCCCATTACTGGAGCATAGCTGTCAGGAAGGTATAGTAGAATAATGGATTTTCATTTCATCTGCTTGATTTAGCATCAGTTACTGTATCAAGTAGCAGCAAGAAAGTTTTTAACAGTTCCCACCGGATGTAATAAAAATGGATCTTAAAACGAACATGATTCTCTAATATAGTACATAATGCTCATATACCAAAAATACATACACACACACAAACACGTATACACACATTATTCACTCATTTTAACACACATTTTGAAAGCCTTGTATCATTTCAATAGATTTTTTTAAAGTTGCCTTTATGATTTTTCACGAATATTAGTTTAAGTATCTCTCTCTCTTCTTTCTACTCTTCTTAGAATTCTGTCCTATAGGATGTCACTGTCACTGTCGTCTCTTATGCCAGTTACTTAATCAATCAGGAATGAGTATCAGTTCTACATTTAAAAAATCAAGAGCTATTTCTATAAAAGCTACCAGAAAAAAGTGTGGGCTTTTTTACTAAGAATTATATAAAATTTGGCTATTTCTTAGGCAAAGAGACTATTGTCATATAAATATTACACAATAGTTACTTACCAGTAACTGGTTTGCTTTGAGACTATTGCCTTTGCAGAGGCAGATCTCTAAGGGGAACAGCTTATTTTAAGCTGATATTCATTAGAAAGCTACTAAGCCACTAGAGAGATGTTGGTTGTAAAATAGGGTATCTGAATTATATTATTTCTTGCAGGTAGCATGAGACAATATCCAGTGATCTAGATTAAGAACCCTCTGATTTATTATTGTGATAAGCCATGTTGTGTCACATAATTGAGTTCACTCTCAAACTTTTTAATTAAAAATGAATTTTATACAGATGAGAGGCACTAAATTGACAGACCTGAAGACTGAAGTCCTTCATTAATCAGAATAACAACTTCTCCCGGATCTTGGTCTTCACCTGCTTTAGGTCTTCATCTGAGGCCTGATCTATTAAAGTCAAAGGGAGTCTTTTCATTGACTTCAGTGGGTGTTGGATCAGGGTCCCATGTCCTGATAGGTTAAACAGGTGACAAATATAGAGTCCTTTGAAGCCACAAGAAATATCTGGCTAGTGTGTTGCCTGAATTGTTGATCAAATATATCTCCTTCTCAAGTTCCAACCAGGTAGAAGACACTAGGTATTGGACAGAAGAAATGAGAGAGTACATGTTCCAACCAGCAAGATTCTTATGGCTAAATGCCAGATATGGAACACAGTGTAATTGGTTTGGATACTTTAGCTCAGAAAAGGAGCAGAGAAACAAAGATACCTTAAATAAAGGTTTTAAAAAGAAGTTGACAAAGAAAAACTGGAAAAATCTGTTGTTTTGTTGAAGAATATGGCCTAAAGAGAAGAGGGCTTCCAGTTATTCACTAAACACCTCTGTGGCAGAATAGCCACAATCAGATCTCAAAGGGCACTGGGAAAATCATGTATTTTCAGTTGTGTGAAAGAATAAGTCCCACTGACTTTCAATGCTAGGAGTTGTTCTGCTAAATCCTTTGGGCACTTTGGGAAGCCTTCCCTTTAATGCACATTTTGCTTCTCTAGGTTATCAGAAGCATGGAAATACCTCCCTGCTAAGGTGGAACTGCACCTGCTCAGAGGATCATCAAAAATGGTGAGAAAGGTGCATTTAGAAAGACAAATGTCCAAGCATGATCATATATATTTCACCGCAGCATATCACAACTATTGACATTTATATAATCAGTGTACATTTTGGGGTAGGAGAAGGTGCAGCAGGGATGAGGGAGCAGTGGACAAATGTGGAGGGAGCAAGTTGTTCTTTCCCTGCTGACCTTTGGGTCCTGGCAACCACAGGATTCTGCCAAATTTTATTGTCATAGATGGTGCAGTGCAATCCATCTGGTGCCCCTTTCTGACCCACCTAAGGCTTGAGCAGTACTAGTCTATAGATATCAAATAAAACCATCACCTTGGATATCCAGACAAATCCTGGCTCGGGCACAAACTTCCCGTGTACCTTCTGGCAAGTCACGTTAGCGCTCGCTCCCTTAGTTACCACAATTAGAACATTGATCTGTGCTTATTCTCCCTAGGTTAAGGGGGCATTTTGGTGGGGAACACAGGAGGAGTCATTAGGAAAACACCTGTTTTAAGAACTGTGAAATATCTTAAGTGCCAACAGGAAAGAGAAGACACTTGTAAATGGTATTTGAAAGGGAAAGGATCACAAATTTTAAATTTTATCTCCCTCCCTCACATCAGCAGGCAAAGTACTTGGTTGCAGCAGTCACTCACTACACTGAGATCATTCACCTCACCAATACTCCCATAGGGACAGAAGAGGCAAAGGGAGGACACTTTGACTTGCTAGAAGATGTGGACTGCTCACATGTTAATTATAATTCCTCCTGAAGATGGAGAGACTGAGGAATGAAAAGTAGTCCCACAGCAGGACGATATAAATTACAACCAAAAGTAAGAACATTTTAAAAATTACAACTACCCACGCACATCATTATGAACACACACACCATTTTATTCCACACATGCCACGTTAGCTTATATACTGTTCACAGCTTGAATCAAATTCTGCTCTAACTCTGGACTCCCCTCCCCATTCATTTCAGTGTATGTGTGTAAATGAGCACAGAACTGGGATATTGTCAGCATTAACAACTGCCTGTCCTGGCTAGGGCAAGGACGAGCAAGAAAATGACTATTAGTTTTCAACAATGAACATGGTCTCACCCAGGAAAGAAACTTTTGATAAGAGGATGAGCTTCCCTTGGACACTGTTCATGTTCTGCTTCCCACGGCAAGCAGGGATGGCTTTACGCCGATTCCACTGATTCCCTGGAATCGGGCCCTGCGCTGAATAGGGCCCCGTGCCCGTGCCTAAGGGGGCCCTGCTCTGGGGGTTTTCGGCGGCATTTCGCCGGGGTGGGGGGGTGTCCGCTCCAGGTGTCTTTGGTGGTATTTTGGGGGCGGGGGGTCCTTCGGTGCTGTGGAAGACCCGAAGTGGACCCCCTGCTGCCGAAATGCTGCCGAAGCCCCGGACTGCCCCCAAGTATTCCAATCAGGCCCCGCGGGTCATAAAGCTGGCCCTGATGGCAAGTACTATCCATCAAGGTGCTGAAAGGGGTAGGACAGCGACCATGTCAGAAAACCTGGGCAGGGTTATGTGTGGGGCTTCTAAAGAGCTTCAGTTGTTTCCTGGACCTGCTGGTTTCCTCCCCATCTGCACAAAAAGAAAAAAAAAGGCTTTGAATTCCAGGGTTTTCTGGCAATCTTCGTCTGCCCTTCCAGGCCACTGAAAGAGAATATACCTGGTTGCACAGCTATTATCTCTTAAATCTGGCAAAGGGGGTCACTTTTACTGAGTACCAGCTGCTGAGAGAATGCTCCAAGAATGAGAGAATGTCAGCAGAGATAACAGCCTTAAGAAAATATGCTCTGGTTTCAAAAAACCCTATCCAGGAGGTAAAACATATGTGAGGAGTACAAATACTATAAACTGGTCTCTCAAGGTGAGCTTAAATTGCAGCAGTTTCAGAGTGAAATGAGTTGAAGGATGAGAGATTAAGAGAGACAAAGAGAAAGATGAATTTTTCAATAGATTATGAATCCTAACCGTACATGGGGTTTGGGGTCTGTTTCTGGAGAAGCCCTTCCCCAAAGCATTTTACTGTCAAAAATAATGTGACACGATACTACCAAACGTTGTTGTGATTGAATAAAAAGAGATGGGGGAGTTAAATCTCGGAGAGCATTTCTTTAAAGCTTTACTCAAGGACTCACATATCTGTCTTGAATTAAATTAGACTTTAGTACCTCAGGGCCTGATTCAGGCCCACTGAAGTCAATGGAAAGACTCATTTAGGAGGTGGTTTGTTGGTAATGATACCCTTCAGGTAGTCATCAAGGTGAGCGACCATCCGTATCATTCACTAAGTGAAAGATGGAACATTTTAAATGTTGATGATCAAGACTGGGTCTTCCACATTGTTATCTACAACGTGACCTGAAAGGATGCATGCGATTCATTTGCATGACTCACTTGTCATTTCTTTTGCTTCAGCTCCAGCCCAGAGGGTTCAGTGATTTCCGTACAATATTTAAGACTCGATCTTGCCCTTCCATGAATGAGGCAATACTAGAATTCCACTCAGATATGTATCTTACAACTCTGCCTGCTGCTCAGAATGGTTCTGTCATTTCTCTTTGCAATATTTTGGAGGCATGTGTAATTCTGAAAGTATATTAAAGCAATATTTTTTTGATGATGACTGTTGGCAGCTTAACACTTCCATAACCAACTAGTAATGGGAAGTGTAGAAACCTCTTTGGATCCTGCTAGTTTTGGATTGATGTCACCTGAAGATTTGCAGTATCATTGTTTTGCTTAGCTTTTTAAAATAAAAATGTATTGCTTACTTAAAATTCTGTACTCCTTTGGAACTTGTATTGCAGATACACACAACTCGGTAACTTTCCCTATAATGCCATAGTTTTCCACTTTAGCTTGGTCTGCCTTTGATAAAGTCGGACCAGGACCTTTTTAGCAATATTCAAGCACATGATGTTGTCACATAGCTTTTAGTGATCCCTTGTTAAAAGTCCAAATTGCAAAAACACTTCCTGATTAACACATTGTGCAAAATCCACCTTAATGGGGATCTAAGCTGCCTCCAACACCTGTTCCACTGGAAACAAAAATTCTACATGTATTTATGCTTATTGTATATTACAGGTTGTCTGTGGTCTATTGGACTGACTTTGGAACTAGGAGACAGGAATTACCAAATTCTAATCCGGGCCCTGGTACTGACTTATTTTGTGGCTTAAGTAGTTTAACCTCTGCGAGTTCCGCCATCTGTAAAATGGGTATAGTGCTTCTTACCATTGTGGGGCTTGTAAGAATTAGTTAATAGTTATACATCTCTTTGAAGAATGCAAAGTGCTTAGATGCTCAGGGTCAGAGTGGAGATAACACCACACATTCTTTCTTGAGTTCTGGTCCCTATGTGTATTCTACTATGGGAGTACCCAGGCACTCCAAGTACCTGAGGCTAGAGCATTCTTGCAAGCAGTGTCTGTTGGTCTGTCCTGCACACCTGCACTCCTAGTGTTCTGCACTGAGAGCATAGGGGACTGAGCGCATTGACTGCCTATCCAGTTCCTCCTTACTGCTACATGACTTGAGAAGGAATCCTCCAGTGTTCAAAGCTGACCCTTCTCTTCCCCTGTAAATATTCAAGTGATCTTATTCTCAGTTTTTTATTGTTAGAGTTGTATAGTTCCCCAGTTAGTTACTGTTAGAATCCGCACCCAGGGGAACTCTCCTGGTCTCCTGGCACAGGACTTAGATTATGCCCAGAATACCAGGCTTTAAAAACTGTGTGTCATGCCCCCGCTCCTTTTCGGTCACCGATGACCACCAGGGCTGCCTCAGGGAAGTTCAGATCTCCACTAAGTGCAATATCTACCACGCTTTTCCCAACTGAATGAAGCAGGTGTGAGGACTTTGGCTTCGGAAGCACATTATGGAGCAGGCAATGAGACCCCATTCAGACTCAGGCTGGGGAGACCCCTTTTTTATATTGGACAGAGTCAGCAAGGAGGCCACCCCCTAGTACTAGTCTGACTCCGGAGTGGAGAAGTGTACAGGGAAGGAACCTTTGGCGTGGCCCTCTCGTGAGAGTAAGTGGCACTCTCACAAACATAAAAGCAGATCCCCTTCTAGACCCTCTAAGAGGAGACATACCTTCCTGACCCTGTCCAAGTCAAGTGAGCCTTCACAACCAGGCCACAAGGACTTAGGCCCCCCTATGGCACATGGGCATGTTCAAAAGACTCATGGGAGCAAGGCTTCTTTGGTAGCAGCCTCCACATTGACACCAATGGTGGTGCCACCTAAAATGAAATACTGGGGTATGAAGGACTGGGAATCGCTGTTACTGTCCCAACTGTGAGGTCAGAGATTCATTCACTGGTAATACCATCACAGCCCCATAAGGAACTGCCCTCTACACCTACTCTGGTTTGATGGAGTGACAAGAGGCAACCTGCAAAGTTGCAGTGATTTATACCTCTCTGGATATCTTCATCCTCACAGGGTCTCCCTTGTTATCGGGACTGATACTTATCAGGGAGATACAAATGCCCACTATGGTATTCATGCTGTACTTGCTCGGTATATATGCTGTTCAGAGCCAAGCTTGAAGGCCATGAAGGTGTAGTCTGTGAATGGTGTCATGTAAGTACATGATGCCATTTGGCCCAGAAGGGTAAGGCATATCTGAATTGATGTTCCAGGGCAGCGCATAACTAGATCTATCAGAGTGCCTGGAAGTGGCTTGCATGGAAGACAAAGGCAAGTAAGCCAGCTGGGTAACACCTGTGGTATATGGGAAACCCCTTAAGATATAGCTGGACACAGGTTTAGCTCTTTCTCTGATTTGACACAAGGCATTCCTGGAAACCTTCAACAATAGCAAGTTGGAAAGGACCAACATTATTTTGAAGACTTACACACGAGAAAAAATCATCCTGTTAGGAGCACACAGTAAATGTACAATACAGTGGTCTGAGTTGGATCGCTACATCATAAAAACAGGAGGACCAGCATTGTTTGGAAGAAGTTGGCTGAAGAGCATGTGCTTGGATTGGCAATTCATTGAGGCTCTTCAAGTCCAACAGAGTGCTGGCTCACAACAGCAGCTGGAAGAAATTTTATCTAGAGCTGCGCTGGTGTTTCAACAACACTGAGCACTGGAAAGGCATTAAAGCCAATGTCATTCTGACAGAAGGGACAAACTCTCAGTTCTTCAAGGCTTGGCAAATATCACTTGCTGTCAGAGATGCCATTGACAAGGAGCTGAAATGTCCGGAAGGTGTGGGAATACTAACCAGAGTTGACTGGAGTGAATGGGTGACTCCCATTATTTCTGTCATGAAGAAAAATGGTGCAGTAAGGGTTTGTGGTGACTTTAAGGTAAACATTAATCCTGTGCACCACACAGAGCAATAGCCCTTATCTCACATGGAGGATATTTTCTTATCATTGGCCAGAGGAAAGAAATTCAGCAAACAGGGCTTAGCTCAGGCTTACCTGCAAATGGAAATGGAGGAAGGGTTGAGGGTATTTCTCACCATCAACATGGAAAAAGAGTTGTTTCAGTACAACCGGCTGGTCTTTGGAGTGGCATCAACTCCTGTAGTCTGGCAGAGGGTAATGGACAAAATACTCCAAGGAATATCAAGCTGCAGGTTTTATTTAGATGACATCATTGTCACCAGATTCAATTATGATGATCATTTGAAGAATCTGGCACAAGTTTTCTAATGGTTGGAAGAATATGGTTTACGGGTGAACTGTGATACATGTGAGTTCTTCAAGGAAGCAGTCACTTATTGTCGACACACATCATAGACAATTTGAGGACTTCAATAACTCAGACATAGGTAAGGGGTTTGTTACAGGAGTGGGTGGGCGAGATTCTGTGGCCTGCATTGTGCAGGAGGTCAGACTAGATGATCATAATGGTCCCTTCTGACCTTAAAGTCTATGAGTCTATGAGGACTGCATAAGTCACCAGAGAAAGGTGAAGCTGTAATGAGGGCACCTCACTCTGAAAAAGTGTCACAGAGTCGTTCATTCATTGGGTTTGTTAACTATTAGGAGACATTCTTGCCTAGCCTGGCAACAATGTTGTATCCACTGAATCAGTTGCTTCAGAAAGGTAAATGCTGGAAATGGACGAAGCAACACAAAGGCCAAGCAGTTAGTTAGGTCTGAGTGAGTGTTAACTCACTACAACCTGAAACCATCAATATCCTGGGCATGTGACGTATCACCCTGTGGAACTGGAGCAGTGATCTCCCATGTGATGCCGGATGGTTAGGAATAACCTATCGCTTTTGCTTCCAGATCCCCAAGTCCATCAGAATGCATCTATGCCCAGACAGACAGTGAAGCCTCGAGTCTGATCTGGGGAGTTAAGAAATTTGGACATTACCAGTGTGGTAGGAAGTTTACACTCGTGACAGATCATAAACCCTTATTGTCCATTTTTAACTCCAAAAGGGGCATTCTGGAAATGGCTGCTGCTCATGTTCAGAGATGGGCTTTATACTTGGGGCCCACAACTGTGATGTCAAATTTAATGGAACAGCTGAACATTGTCATGCTGACAGGTTATCATGACTACCACTGTTGGATACAAGTTCCATGCAACAAGAAGACCAACTTGCAGCTGTTGAAACGTTCAGTGTGGCACAAATTGGCATACTTCCTATTACTCAAGCAATACTGAAAAAATAAATGAGCAGACATTACCTGATCAGAGGTATGTGAAGCTACCTTAAAAGGCTGGAAAACAGAACCAGTGGAGAGCTTGAAGCCATTCTTCTCCCAGAGGAATGAAATCACAGTTATTCAAGGTTGCCTGATGAAATTTGTGCTATCATTCCTATGTCCTGGAGGAGCTGCATACAGGGCACCTTGGTGTAGTAAAGATGAAGACATTGGCTAGATCAGGGATCGGCAACGTTTGGCACGCGGCCTACCAGGGTAAGCCCCCTGGTGGGCTGGGCTGGTTTGTTTACCTACCACGTCCGCAGGTTTGGCTGATCGCGGCTCCCACTGGCCGTGGTTCTTGCTGGGATATCAGAACGCTGTGCATGTGGCAACAAACCAGTCACTTGAAAATTTGTTCCTAGGACACAACCTCCGGTCTTACCTGGATTTGTTAAAAATCTGATCTGCAAAGGGAGGTAGTTAACAAGCAGACCGTTCAAGCAAAGGACCTTGGGAACTCTTCAGTTAGAGAGTTACAGATGGGACGTTTCTTGCTTGAGATTACAGAGGCAACCACAAGTAGATTCCTGCCACTATCCAAGCTCAGAAGGGACCTTAGTCTTATGCCATTGCAGTGACACCAGATGTGATATGGCATCATCACAATAAGCAGATTTGGGATTTAACCCGAAAACAAATTGTCGCGACACTGTCTGTACCTGATCTAGCTGATCCAAATTCTGAAGCGCAGGACACTATAGTTCCATTGATTCCTAGCACAGAGGAACAAGAATAATTGTCAGCCAAGCTTCTGTTCAAGTGTCTACTTCAGAACATGAGAGACACTACCCTGTGTGTCATGGAAACCACCTGAGCAACTAAATCTGTAGACAACATAGTTGATAGTTAAGGCTGACAAGTGATACAGAGAAAGAATAATCCTCTCACTCTGGAGTGCTCAAATAATCTATTCTGACCTCTTTAGTTATAACTGCAATTTATAATGTTAGGTTAGGCATGTTTTGGGGGTAATAACTTGGAGGGGAAGACTGTAATGTATGCCATGTAATTGTGCATGTTTCATGCCTAACCACTAGAGGGTATCTGTATGTATCCAGATCCCTTGTAGTGGAGCAGTAAAGTATGGCAGAGCAAGAAACAACTCAGCAGCTGAATAAACAAACAGGTTACTTAGCTCTCTGTCTGAGTATTAATTGCAGGCATAACAAATCTAACAATCTTCATACCCTCAAAATGACAGGAGTTTCCCTTAGCTTGCTATGGGTTTAATTGGCATCAATTAGAGCCTTACCTGCCAACAGACAGGTTACTGATCTTTACCCTCCTGGTAACAGCCAAGTTCTTGAAGCTGTATCATCTCAGAGGAACTCTAAGTGGAACTCTAGCTGATTCTACTCAGGTGACACAGCTTCCTCCCCCCCACAGGGTAAGGGGTCACTTTGCAAGGGCACAAGCAGCCTCAGTAGCATCACTCCAAGAGGCACCCCTGCTTAATATTTGCAGGGCAGCTACATGGAGCTCCATCCACACATTCAGGAGACATTACATCTTGATCCAGGACTCCACTGCTGACACATCCTTTTGGACAGCGGTTCTGCAAGCAGCCATACCACCTGTGTCCTTGCACCCTCTCCCTTTCTGAGTACTGCTTGTCAGTCACTCACAGGGGAATAACATGGGGACCAGATCTCAAAAAAGAAAAAGTTACTTACTTTGTTGTAACTGGAGTTCTTTAAGATGTGTGGTCCCTATCTGTATTCCACTACCCGCCCTCCTTCCCTTCTGCTTCGGATCATGACTAGAACCAGAGAAGGAACCGGAGAGGCTGTTGGCCTGTCCTATCCCTTTTGCTCTTGGTCCAGAGCATTTGGACCAAGGACACTACTTGCAAAAACTCCCAGTCTCAGGTGCATGGACTGCATGCATACCCATAATGGACTAAAGATAGGGACCACACATCTCAAAAAACTCCCGTTACAACAAGGTAAGTAACTTCCCTTTGCCAAAGTTGTGGGCTTTGTCCAGATTTTGAAGATTGGAGCTAAGCATTATTCAGGCTTAGAAGAAGCTGTATTTTGGAACATTCAGGCAGTTAAGGAGCTTGCCCAAACCACTCACACAGTTTATGGACCAAAGGGAATGAACATAATTGGTTGCTCATCATTTAGAGAAACTTTTTGTAACAAATGAGGTAGCAGCTATTTTAAGGGTGCTTGAGATCCAGAATCCTGCCACAAAAATGTTTGTAGAGTCTTCCCACATGCAAGAACAAGACCTTAGAAATGGCACAGACTTTACCCATGGATTTGCTGGTGCCCTTCTTGAACTAGGAAATGAGCTTTTGCAAAGAGACTTTCTTTTAAAAATCCTTCCAGATTTAGCATGCTGCTCCACAAAGAACCTTCGCGCCATTGGAAAAGTGGCACATTTTCTGTCCATTATGGTAACAAGCAAACAATATGGCAGTGGAATCTTCCTGGCAAAACTTATTGCTCATGGATGTGAATCTGTTTTTTCCTGCTTCTGGCCACTGCACTGTTGCTAATCTGTGCATGCAAAGTGTTTGACTCTGCTATATGTGCCTCTTCAGTATTGTATTGTATAGTATATTAAAAAAAAAAGAGAAGTAAAGATAATAGAATGTTGTAAAAAATGCCCAAACAGCTGTGTATTCCTGTCCTCATAAACTGAAAGAGCACTGCACTGATTCTTTAGAGTCTCAAAATATTTCTGCAAGAGAGAGGAAGGTATAATGGATGCACAAGTCAAGGCCATTGTTGATGCTAAATCAGACGTAGTGACAAAGTGGCAGGCAATTTTTTCTAATATGCCAAGAAATACCATCTTATGATAGCTAGATTGGATTTAAAGTAGCATTTGGATTGCTTGTGTTGGTGCTATAGCCTTTTCCAAATGGACTGCATCTATACTAGATTACGCTAGAAGAAACGGGTCACTGTTGCAAAGTTTAGGCCCTACGCCATTTAGGATTTTGTAGGTCAAAAGTTTCAAAACCAACACCTTAAATTCTGCCTGGAAACCCAGAGGCTGCCAGTGCTGATCACAGAGCCCTGCTATGCTCACAGCAAGCTACTCTGCTCAACAAGTGGGTCACTCCATTGAGCACCAACTTCAGTTTCCAGATGATTTACTTGAACTCTTTGTCACGGAACCAAATCCTGGTCTCTCTGAAGCAAGTGGGACCATTGACTTCAGTGGGACTGGTACTTGGCCCACTAGCTCTATAGTAGTTACCATCAAAGAGTTTGCCTGAAGAATACTGATCCGTGGATATGGGGTTTAATGGCAGAGATCTGAATAGAACTGAGATCCAAGTACCTAATTTATGTCACAAAATATGCAGTCCTGCCAAACGTAAAACTAGCATTGAATTTGGCGGGTGTGTGATAATCCCTTATTTCAAACATGGGGAAAGGTGTGCATTTTGGATCAAGAGAGGCCTTTATTCTTCAGTGATTCTAGTGAATTAAATTCTAAAAGTGTACTGGTTATAGAAGTACTTGCTTGATCAAGGCAAACTAATTTTGAATTGCCCTATTCTGACTTAATGGCTTCATTGTTGTTTGGGGGTGAAAGCTTTTGTGCTGCCAAAAGAATCAAGAGAAATGACTGCATGGCCAGAGTGGAGAGAACTACTACATTTGTTTCTTTCAGTGTGCAGTAGCTGATTAAAGAAACTGGAGAGGTTTTCCAGAAATAGCCTCAGTAAGGTCTGGGCCCCTGTAATTGAATAGATTGCTTAATTACTTTTGGACAACAGAGAAGGGAAAAAAGCCTGATTAAAATTCTGTTCAAAAGAAAAATGAACACCTGTTTCTGTGAACACTGCAGAGAGTGGAATTTCCGTAAGTGCTCGACTGAGGAAGAATCATCCCATTGGGTTAGACAGAGAAGTGCTGGGCAAGAGAATCGAGCAGTAAGGTAAGAGTGATACCCCTTAACTTACAGAAAAGTTTTCCTAGCTTTTCCGTCAGATGTTTTCCTAAAGGTGAAGGGATATGAATTTTCAAGTACCATTTGGGTACTAGCAAAAACAACCTTTTGCCAGCTGGTGTAGAACTGAAAGTCTAGTCTGTTGAGGTTTTTCAGCTGGCAGTTGTATTTTACAGCCAGTTACCAGCTGGAAAATGGTCCTCTTGTCCTGCTGATTGAGACTGGTGCATCCTGTTGGTTTAAATTCAGTTAATAAGATGCAAATACAGTAGGGATGAGGGAGTGAAGGCAATGGAGAGAACAAGGGAAAGCATAGGAGGAATGTGATATTGAAAAGCATCCAAAGCAGGCGTGTCAAATGCTTAGCCCCTGGGGTGCGTCCATCCTGTTTGATATATTTCTGTGGACCACATGGTATGTTCAGACTCTGCGGAATCTAAGCTTTCATTTTTTTAAAAGGAATATTTCTTTTACAACCATGAGGGCTGAAAGTTACCAATGTAAACTGACACAGTGTTCTCTTTCTGAGTCTGCTCGCAGCCTGAAACAATTACCTAGCTGATGTCAGCTCCTCTGTCCCCCATTTGTCTCACTGGGATATTAAACTCTAAAGTTCACCAGAATGTTTCAAAGGGGCATGTGGTAGCTCCTGAGGCTCCTGTCCTGCGGGGCTGGCCGGGCTCCCCTCCCTGCTCCAGGCACTACAACCTCTGGGGTCCCAGCGGCACTCAGGTTTGGCCCAGCCGTCATGATGATGGGAGCCAGGGTAGGCCAAATTTGAGTAAGTGGCACTGCAATGCCATGAGCCAGGTCACAACTCTGCTGATACAAATTTGGTGCAGTCAGAGGGGCGGGGGGCAAACCTGAGCAGAGCTGCAATGCTGGGGGTAGAGAGCCACGCCCAGCCAGTGCCAGTGGGAGCTGCAGGAGCTGTTACTGTGGGGTGAATGCTGGGCAGGACCCAACACCCCCCCAGGAGGGCAGGACCTGACTAAAACCGCCCCCAGACTATTTACTGGGTCGCGACAGGTCATAAACATTTACAAATGGGTCCTGAGCCCAAAAAGATTGAGAACCACTGCTTTAAAGCCCAGTGAGGGTACTCTTAATGCAAGCATTAGCTACTAAATTGCTTATCATCTTAGCAGATGAGATGAGTGAGGGGGTGGGTCTGAGGTGGAGAAATAATGCTGGGAGGAAAATGCAGGGGGAGGAACAGAGGCAAAGAAGAAAAAGAACAGCAGAGATAGGAGTATAGGAAAGAAAGCCAACAAAGGGCAGAAGTAGTGTTGCTCCTAAAATGGAGCATATTTTCTTGCCAAGCGATGCTTAGTGTGACAATAAGACAATAAACAAATAACTAAGATGTAACCACAGCTTACCTGGTCCAACATCAACTCATGCATGCCTTAGTATTCCCTTTATCTTGGGGGCTCAATTTTCCTGTCCTCCTCCAGGGGCAAAAAGCAGTTCACTTTCTCTGGGGCACAGCTTCCTTTCCCACTCCTTCCTTTTCTTTTGCATGAGTTACCATACCAGTTGGCATCACAGGGAAGTTCATATCATCATTCAGGTCCAGACCCTGGTCTGGGATTCTACATCATGGGCAGCTGTGTGCACTCAAACTCCCAGCCTTGCTTCCCTCTTCCCAGGGTGACTTCCTACATTGCCTGGTCCTGGGCCATCGCCCGACTTCTTTCACACAGTTCTCTGCCAAAGTGCTGCTCTTCCCTGGGCCCATGTGGGAAGCCGCTAGTCTCTCCCAGACCAGCCACAGAAATTGCCTTAGATAGTCCTATCCCCAAGTTCTAGAATGCCTGTCCTTAAAGAGGCCAAGTCTTGGAACAGGGCTGGATGGATCTGTACCAGCCCTTAATGGGTCTGAGTGCACTATTACAATTATAATAACCATTTACTGCATAAAGGCTATATGCTCCTCTTGTGCAAACCTTTCATTGACATCACTGGTAAATCCACTGTAGGTTGTTGGTAGTGTAGTATTCCAAAATTTATACCCCGGCTCACAGCTCTTGAAAATGAATTGAAAATGGAATTCAGAGTCCTCCAGAATGTGTCTGACACTAACTTAAAGTACGCACACTAAGAGTCAGGTTGTGTCTGGTCTAAGGCTGATGCAGAGAGGATGTGAGGAGGATGCTAGGAAATGCCCCTTCACTTGGTGCACCAGGCACAGGGGTCAGTCATGCACAGTCACTATCCCTGTGCTCAGGTGAGTGCACATCACCCAAAAGGCTGCAGGGAGGAAGCTGTGGTTATAGCTCCACCCATGGGGCAGCCTTGCGCACACCTTTGACAGTATTGCCAACTGTAAGTATTCAAACATGATGAGTCAGGACCTTGAAAACCACGAGATTGGCTTGAATATCATGAGAGTTTAAAAAAAAAGATATTTTGGGTTATTTTATTTGCCTTCTGTTTCCTAAACCTTTAGCATCCACTTGGGTCAGGTTGATAAGCTTTTGTCCATACCCAAGAGGGGTGAAAAGGGACCAGAGGTTGTTAGATACTGAGAAACAAAAAGAAACGTTTCTTTTTTACTTAGAATCTGACTAAAGAAGAAACAGTAGCAATGATCCCCTCTAGAGGAGACAAGCAAACCATAACATAGAATAATAATGCTCCAAACTTATGATGTTTGTCATATCAGATGATACAGCCAGCATTCTGCTAAATGTCACATGCCTTCTAAATGAGGGACATCCTCCTTCACCAGGGCCGCCCAGAGGGGGGGCCAAGAGGGGCAATTTGCCCCAGGCCCCGAGCCCCACAGGGGCCCCCACGAGAGTTTTTCGGGGCCCCTGGAGCGGGGTCCCTCACTCGCTCCGGGGGGCCCGGAAAACTCTTGCGGGGCCGGGCGCAGGAGCTTCTTCGCTCCCGGTCTTCGCCGGCGGGGGGTCCTTCCGCTCCGGGGCGGAAGGACCCCCCCGCCGGCGAATTACCGCCGAAGACGGAGTGCCCCGAAGACCCGCGGTGGGGGGCCCCCCGCCGCCAAATTACCGCCGAAGACCGGGCTGCACTTTGGCGGCGGGTCCCGCTTTGGCGGCGGGAGGTCCCCGCCGCGGGTCTTTGGGGCACTTTGGCGGCGGGTCCCGGAACGGAAGGGCCCCCCGCCGCCGAAGACCCCGGGCCCCCGGAATCCTCTGGGCAGCCCTGACCTTCACTAGGACATATCTCTAGCCATCCTATAGCCAAGGAAGTGTCAGTCATTTGAACTATAGATCTGACCCCTCACTATTAAAGGGCTTCCTGAAACAACAACAAAAAATCCCTAACACCAAACACAGTAAAAAGAGCACTAAATACATGGTGGTCTGATCTCTTCATACAGTATAAAACAGAAGCAATTACACTGAGATTAGTGGACCCCGCCACTGCTGTAAAACTGGTGAGACAAATTAAGCCCAGTCTCTCTGGCGGCTTCCATTCAAATGCAATGACACCCATTCAATGGCCATCATGAGCATCACATGAGGAGGAAGGTTGTTAAAGTGGCCAAAAGGTATGCCTTAAAATGTCTACTAGCTGGTCCACAAGTTCCTGAAGGATGGTGATTTTTCCATGAATCACAGCAGAAAAGGCCCAGATTCCATGCTCCAAGGTCCCCTCCCTTCCTCCCAGTGATTGATCATGTGACTTTGTACTCTCCACTAAATGGACAAATGTTCTTCCTGGCCTTCCCTGAAGGCAAAGGCCAGTCCTACTCAAACCATTTTCAACTGAAAGTTAATGTTTTGTCTGTGTGCCACTGGGGAGCATCGAGAGTAGATGTGAAACCACACCGCAGGATGAGGCCACTGAAGCCCCAGTGATAGTGAGGAGGCCAGCAGTGCTTGGAGCAAAAATTCGGAATCCAGTCACCTCGAGTCAGGATTGCCAGCTGGGAGTCAGCAGACAGGAAGTGAATGCAAGCTGCTTTGTACGTGAATTGCAGTTCTTTCTGTTCAGAGTCTAGCAGAAGTTTTTTAGTGGGTCTGAAGCCCTGTGCGTGGTTGTGTAAATCCTATTAGCATATGTCTCTGCAATGGGTTTCAGTGGCAGAGCTCCAGTAATTACTGTTCATTAGTATTCATTAGTACCAGGTCTTGCCTGATCTTGAGTTCATGTTGAATCAGCTCAGCTGTAACATTTTTGATATGGGGCTGGATGTAGAGGTCAGTGTGGAGGCATTAATTAGGCCGGGTAGTCAGAAGTTATTTTTGTGGCTCTTCAAATGGGGTTTGCTTTGGATACGCCATGGCTTTTGCTTCTGAAGTGGAAAGCATATATGCAAAGTTGAGTAGTGGTGAGCCTGACATCCCGTCATCTCGAGAATATAAAAACGTGCACCTAAAGAAAACCCTAAATTCACTGTCTGGAATGATCTGTTTGAAAATCCGCAGTGGTTTCAGGGGCTTGTCTTCACTGTTGCTGCCACTTAAGAATGTTGATATTCAGAGGCATCTTAAGGTGCAAAGCATGGCTGATGGATGACAATGTGACTTGAATTTCTTAACATTCATTTCTCCCCAGATGAGCTGTTGCTGATAAAAAATGTGACCCTTCTGATTGTTAGAAAAAGAAAGAAAATCAAAGAAATGGAACAACAAATCTACTAGTCTCTACAAAAAAAAAATCCTTTTGTACTACTTTACTAAAGAGACATGTTCAAGATATAGTTGGAGCCCAGACGTACTTTTGAGAAATTGCAGAAACTTCCTTGTAAAGGACTGAATAAAGACCATGTTTTTCTGGGTGCTACTTAAAAAAAAGAGAAGCCTTTCCCATGCAAATGATCAGCTCTACCTAAAAACACATTTCCTGGGGAAAACTTTAAACTGTGTCTTTGTTTAAATATACAGCAATATTTGCCTTTTATGTGCTTCATTATTTCCCTTGACTCTTTTGGAAATCATGGCCCTGAACATACAAACTCTCACCCGCTTGTAATAGGAATTGACTTAAATGGGACTTACTCAGGTGAATCAGAACTACTTGTGTAGGGGGTTTGTAAATTCAAGCCCTATCTGAGATATTTTCATTCTCAGAGCCCATCACCTTCCCTATTGCATTTGATTCTGTGGCATGGACATGATTTCTGACAAGGGCCAAAGGTTTTTAAATTTTAAATTTATTTTCATTCCAATGCAGAGTGAAAATTGAGACCTTTTAAAATATTTTTGTGACTCTGCCCCCCCCCCCCAAGAGAGACCTAGCCCATTGGCTATGGCACTCATGCGTGAGGTGTGTGAACAAGGATAAGTTCAGGCAGAGCAAAGACTTGAACCTGGGTCTCAGGTGAGTGCCCTAGGTGCCGAGCTAATGGCTGTTTTGGGGGTGGTGCTCTCTCTCTTTCTTTTGGGATTGTGGGAGTTTCTGAGAGAGAGGGTGGTTTTGGTTTGTACTGTGTGCACTAGCTGTTTTTGTTCTGTTACTTGCGGTTTCTTTGTTTTAGGGGTATTGTTGGCTCCCCCCTTTTTTCCTGGGGGCAGCGGGTTTTCTCCATGGGGTCCACTTCAGATGCATTTAGCAGTTTGACCCACACACATGGGGTTTGGTGTGTTCCTGCTGTCTCCTTCACTGTGGAGGATGTGTTGCTGAGTGTAGGTAAGGTTGTTGGCTTTGCTAATATAAAATCTGCTTCTTGAATGGAGCAGTTTGTGAATGGTTTGGTAGAGGAGGGACTCTGGGTCGAAAAGTCTTTTGTTCAAGTTTTCCCCTTGTTTACTCCTGCTACTAAAATAGTTTATTTCACTGTTCTGCCTCGCTTTCCTTCACAGTGAGATGCGAGTGTCTGAGCTCTTTGGCTATGGGAAGGTAGTTTCTGCTATTAGGATGATTTTGTTAGGCTGCGAGAACCCAAATGTGAGGCACGTTATGTCGTGTGCCAAGTTTATGTGGTTCTCTCTTTCTCTCTTGACCCAAGAAACCTTCCTGACAATGTTTTAATCAAAACCAATACATTTCTGTGAAACATTCCAGTTTCAATAGAAAAATGTCTTGTCAATTTCTTTTTTGTCCAGCTCAGTTTGGGACATTACAATCATCTGTATGGCAAGAGGCTACTAGGATGTCATACACACACAGGATGTTGAATTTACTACAGGATTACACATGAAGAGAATCTGGCTGGTGGAGAAGAAAGCTTTTCTTCAGAGTTTCCCCATTTTCAACAATTCCCCATGTTTAAAAGGAAACTAGAGAACAAGTTAACAAAGTAAATTTTACAGCCAGAAGAGACCGTTATGATCATCAAGTCTGAAGTCCTGCATAATTCAGGCATATGAAAGGCTGTATGTTTAAATACAGATACAATTTAAGGAATCCAGCTACACAGAAAATCTTTCCCTTCAGGGGATAAACAGAAGAGTCCAAACGATAACAGACCAGTCCTTCCACCCCAGCTTGGGTACAAACAGCTCCCCCCTTGACTGCAGGTGTCTTCCAGCTCTTATTCCTGCCCCTTGTCTGCAGGGATAAATATCAGACCTTGGGTACAATTTTCAAAAGTTCCCAAGTGCCATTGACTTATGGTGAGGCGTAGGTTATTAAATGCCTATGTCACTTTAGAACAAATGCAACTTGGGTTCCTAAGTCACTTAGGCACTTTTGAAAATGTTACCCCTTGTCCCTCCCCAGGATCAACAGTCTGTTCAGCCCTCTTGATGTGGGGGTTGTCACATCACCTCTGTATATGATGTGCTCTGTGGAATCTGTGTCCTCCCTCTATCACAAAGTCCACCACTGGAATCTTAAATTGTGCACAGGTTTCTGCCCCAAGCCCAGGATTGCCCTGCTCCATTATTTCCCAGGGCCACTTCCTACTTGGAGCATGCAGTCCCTCTCCCTGGCCTTTTCATAGAATATCAGGGTTGGAAGGGGCCTCAGGAGGTCATCTAGTCCAACCCCCTGCTCAAAGCAGGACCAATCCCCAGACAGATTTTTGCCCTGATCCCTAAATGCCTCCCTTCAGGATTGAACTCACAACCCTGGGTTTAGCAGGCCAATGTGTAAACCACTGAGCTATCCCTTCCCCCCGAGCTATCAAATAAACAATCTTCTCTCAAGCACCACTCAAGCACCATGTAGGCTCCTTCCTCATTTCCTCTCAGCTGGGGGCTCATTGTCCATCTCTCTCCTCAATGGCTCTCTCAGTCAGCTGCCATCCACCTGCATCTCTCTGTCCAACATTGGCCTTCTCCAGGCCAAGCCACTAGTCTGGGTAGCTGTTCTATGCCAATTCCCTAGGCCTCCATGGAGAAACTCCCAGACCCATCCTTCTCTCACTAGGTCTATTCTCTGGGTGACCAGGAGGGAGCTCTTCACTGCCTAGTCATCAAAAATGTTCAGATGAAAATATTCCGATCAACTTTAGTGGTTTGTAATGAGAACCATTCCTTGCTGATAGCGAGTCGAACCCCTATTGACAGACATCAGCTTCACAAGTACTGTTCTTGCTGCAGTGGAGTGGAGGAGCAGGGATGGCTGTGTAAACCTATTTTCACAGCAGGCCTAACCAGCAGGGATAGTGCAACATATGTCAAACCCACTCTCCCAGCAGTTTTGGGCCAACACAAACATTTACATATTTCCTACCCACTTATTCCCTGGTGCCCCACTTCAGAAGGCAGCTGCAGTGTACTACATAGCGCAGTCCTCTGCACTGGGGTGGGGTAATAATGCAGAATGCCTTTTGGCTAGGCTGAGACACATTTGCTTACATTGCACAACTCTAATTCCTGTGCCTAATGCAGCTATAGGAATGGATCTCATCACCAGGAGATATTCAGAATAGCAGATGTCCAAATAACAGTAGTAATCCTTTTATATTTAGGAACTGTAGTCTGTAGTGCCAAGACTTACTGTGACAGGTCAAACTCCTGCACAACCCTGGCTGACTAAGAAAAACACCCAAACAAACCCAACCAGCATATAACCCAATACAGTATTTAATCCCAGTGCGGTTGAGAATCCAGGTGTTTGAGCCACCCTTTACTCACGTGAGTATTCCTTCCTTGTGAGTAAGCCCCATTGACTTCAATTTGGCTGCTTGCATGAGTAGTAATTACTCATTTGCGCAACAGTAAGCCACGTTTCTTCACTAGTGTAATTTATTTCTCCCTGAAGTTTTTAAAATAACTGTGAATACCACTCACTCACACAAACATAGGTAATATTTAGACAGACTGCGCCTCCCTCCCAGTCCCTTCCACTGAGCAACCTACAATTTACATTGGGATCTTCCAGCATAGGGAGCATGATGTGCTTTTCCAGACTTAAAGAACAAACAGATCCTTTGAGGCTGGATGACCTTTATTTTAGATTAAGAGAACAAAGAGAGAGAGAAAGAAAGAGAAACAGAGCAAGAAAGAACAAAAGTAATCCAAGAGAGATCACAGAGTGTATGTGTCTCCAATGAGAGCATACAGGCAACACAAAATTGCTGCCTGTCTCTTCAGAAAGCAGAGTCCTTAGAAATGTTAAGCTGAACTACATAGAATACAAAGGCATAACAATTTCATAGTTAAAACCACCAGAGAAGAGAGCACATTGCGTATAACAAATGAGGAGGGATGGATATAAAATGTTAGATTCCAAATAACTTTAAAATGGGACGTGGTAGTATCTTACTGACCTTAATGGTGAACTTTTTTCAACCTGTTTCAGTGACCTTTATGGATTAATGCTATGAGTTCTCAGACTTGTTTGGAGATGAATGCGGGATACATATAGTGGTAACCTGCATTTGTGCTATAGCTGACAGCTACCCTTCATTAAACATAATGTACATACTGCCCTCAAAGTAAGTGTGCTGCAAGCTAGAACTTTTAAAGTCAAGAGAGTTTGAACTGCAATCTCTTGCTGAGTGGTATTTAATTGTGAGGCAGATTAGATATTATAAATGCAACATTAAAAAAATCTAACCTCACCTAATGAAGAAATAATAACTTTTCTCACAATAACAAGTGAAAGTTCTCTTTATTTGGGGGTAAGAAAAAAAACGTAAGTTCTGTAATGGTACATTCCACAAAGAGAGCTGCTTGTCTTTCTTGTCATGCTTGGCATCTTGTTTTAAGATCCCTCTTTGATGTTGTACTCCTGTTGCAAGAGAATTGTTTCTAGTTCAGGGAAAGAATGATGCGTCTTTAATAAACAAACCTGGGAACTAATACAAATCCATGTTGACAAATGCTTGTCAGGAAGAAAACCAAAGAAACAAAATCAATACACAGTCTTGCATTAAATCACATTGTTTACAGATAGATATCTTGCAGCCTCTTTTTTTTGTTTACTAAATAGCTGTCCCTGATTAATTTAGGATAAACCAGAATTTGGCTTTATAACAACACAGATTTAAAAAGAGAAGAAGTTTACAGCCAACCTTTTCAAATATTCTGTCTTTTTTTAAGGAAAAAAGCATTCCTCCCAGCCTTCCTTATTCTGACACCGTTTTACTTTAGAAGATCTCAAAGTACAAGTGAATACATGACACTCGCAGTGTCTCCAGTGTACACATTTTACGTTTGATTTATGACATTACTATATAGGTGCACTTGACAGCTTTCAGATTGAAGCAGAGACAAGAGAGCTTTAAAGTGAGATGGGTTATCTGGGTAAATCTATCAAGGGTTCGTCCTGGGAGAACAAGGAGAGAGGCTTTGTAGAGCCCTGCTGTGTAGCAAGCCTCCATGCTGAGCACATCCCAAGCTCCCTGACAGTTGCGCTCAGCCTTCACTGTAATAACGAATAAAAGGGAGCTCCCTGTAGATTACAGATCTTCCGTGTTTTGACATTGACCTTAATACATAATTTAACCACAAAGCCTGAGAAGTGTGGAACAAGATAAGAAAAGACCACAGAACTGGCAAATAAAGTGATGTTCAATCAGAAATCATATTTGTTCCTGATAGTGGAGATGTGGACATTAAAATGGGAGACAGAGAGAGATTGAGAGAGAAAGCGAGCGAGAGAACACAATCTGGGTTATTTGAAGAGTTATGGATCTCTTTTAAAGGACAAATGGTTGTCAAATAAAAGTTTGTCCTGGATACTCAATAAGAAATAAAAAAGTCAATTGTTATTAAATTTTCAGAGACAGGGTTTTTTCTTTTCCCAAATAGCTTAATGACACGTTTATGCCATGCTTGTTTTGCGTATGTGTTTTTGCTTTTAATCCAATGGACTGTGGAGAATACAGTACATATAATTATCATAATACTCTCCTTAGGCATATATTTACCAATTATATTTAAAATTTGCCTACTCTGGGCCTTAGCTTGGGTTTATACTTAAGAAGAAACACAGTGGTTTGTATGCTAAGAGATTGTGGATTTTTCTTATTTACAGAGAACGCTCAATGCACAAGTGACATGCACATAGGGATAGGCTTGGTTATATGTCAATAATATATTTCTACTTTAAATGAAGAGAGGTACATGGAAACAAGCATTTTTTTTAGTGTTAAGGGCCTTGTCCACCAATACAATACAAATTATGGTTTATTAGAAGGATATTGTCAGAGATAAAAATCATATACAACATTTTTAAATTTATTTTTTTCCACCTTACTAATAGCATTAAAAACTCAAAGAATGAAAACAAAAATACTTTTCGCTATTTTTAGTTTATGCTTAGCATTTCATCTGCATTGGACAAGGCGTATACACTAGCTGGTCTCATCAATCAGTTTCTTGTCACTCACTGCGTGGTTTTTATGCAGCAATGTCTGGATAACAAGGACTGCAGGTAGAAGTATAAATCCAACCAAAACTATTTTTTCACTGACATGCTGAAAAAAGAATTTTCAAAACATTTAAATTAAAATTAGATTTCATAAAATAATTTTCTTACAAAACCTAATTTGAGGCCTTCTATTAGACAGGTGTTTTTGAAAAGCTTTACCCCCCAATGAGACTTAGGCTCCTAACTCACTTTGGCACTTTAGAAAATAGTATGCAATGGCTTACAATCCAGCTGTGCAATTTGGCTAGTTTGAGAACAATACTTTTCCTGGGGGTTTGACTCCCCGGGGCAGACTGGAGGCCTTCCACTGATGATTACAGAATAAAAGCTGAAAGAGAATAGTCTGCCAGCCACACAGTAGTTGGAATTTTGTTTCTTTCTTTTAAAAATAAACTAGCGAGCAAGCAACTTGCTGGGAATTATAATACTCTCGAATACTTAGCATTGTGAAACATTATTGTAAGAATACTGTAGTACTTTTCTTTATCCAATACAAAAAAAATTGATAAAGTTAAGAATGCAGAAATGTATTTCTTCACAACAATGCACATGCTAAAAAGCAAGAAAATCCCAAATCATAACATTCTCCCTCAACACAATAGCAATGTCCAAACATTAGCTCACTACCATCATGAAACTCAAACACACTAATAACTTCTTCAACACACTCACTTTCATTTAAAAAATAAGTTAGAACCCTTATTTTATGAACTAACTGGGGGCTGGGGAGTTCATAAAAACAGCAAGTTATTAAATTGAACATCTCAAAATTATAGTAGGTCAGACGCATAAGCTGCAGTGCGGTGCATTGCATTGGTTTCTTTTTGTCCTTCAAATCACTGCAAAGCGATTTCCAATGCACTGAAGGCATTGGAATGTGAGGGAATGTCGACTTATCCTTCAACATCACTTTTGTGGTGTGATTTTTTTTCCCTATGGGGAAAAATTGTTTGTGTAATCATTCATAAGATTGATTCCCATAAAAATCGAGGTTCTACTATACTAGCACCCTCAGTGCACACCACAGAGAACATTTCAGTTCACAATTTTAACCCCATTCTATAGTTACATTATTTAATAATCTAATGGCAATTATAGGAAAGCTACATGGACAGATTCTCAGCTGGTGTAAATCTGTGCAGCTTCATTGACTTCAGTGGGGCTATGTGAAGTTAGACCGGCTGAGGATCTGGCCCACAACTACACATAGCTTACACCAAACTGATGAAGAATTCAATATCTATTACATCATCATAACTTCTTACCATATAAAAAAACCCTCAGAACACGTCTAGTCAATGTTTACATTATGACTTTCAAAGAGTAAGATCAATGATATTCAGTACTAAACAAATGGATACATGTGGACAAGGGAAGTTAGGTAAAAATAGTGAAGCCTATCAGAGTGATTAACAGAAGATTCCCAAATGGTTCGGTGAGACCCAGAAACAATTCAATGAAGGGACAAGTAGAGACAAGTGCAATTGTTCTTACTTTTGAGAAAAGAGCAAGGCCTATTGCTGGAAAAAGGATCTCCCAAAGAAACCAGGAAGGCTAAGTCAGAAAAGTATCTTTAGTGAAAGAACAAGACCATTAGACTGGGCAAAGTTGTTTTCCAAATTGATCGAGAACTGCCATCCTCTCTTTTAAATCTTCTGTCATGCAGCTTCATAGTTCTTAATGGTTGTTTTTGTTAAATTCATAAAGTGACCCAACAAATTTCCCTGAAAATATATTACTAAAGATTCAGCATTGCACACTGCGCCTGTTACATAACATCTTTATACCTTCAACGGTTCCAAATTTAGTTGCCCTCTTTGCCTGTGCACCAACCTGAAAGTTTGCCTGAGCAATGTATTGCAAACCATGCATTAGAAGTCCATGACTCAGGGCTGGTCTACACTAAAGCTGTAAGTCGACCTAAGTTATGCTACTTCAGTTGCTACGTAACTGAAGTCAACGTTACTTAGGTCAACTTACAGCGGTGTCTACACCGTGCTATGTTGACGGGAGGCACTCTCCTGTCAATTTAGCTTCCACCTCTCGGGGAGGTGGAGTATAGACATCGATGGGAGAGTACTCTGCCATCGATTTAGCTTGTCTTCACTAGACCTGCTAAATTGACATTACTGCATCGATCGCAGCAGTGCAGGTTTAGCTGGAAGTGTAGCCAAGCCCTCAGAATAAGTGGCAGACAGAAGAGAGTAATTGGCAAGAGTAATCTGGTATGCCATTTTCCTGCCCTCAGTAGGACTAACTTTCACAAACTGAAGCAGAGCTGGCAGGTCTGCAAATCTTCTGTGATTGCCTGAAGAATTGTAAGGGTTGGAAATGCAGTGATCACCCAAAGAATAGCTCCTAGAGCTGCCACTGAGATATACATGGGAGATGCAGCTTTCATATACAAAGACACAAGATTAGACAGGCTTCTAGATTTCATCACTGGGCCACCAATGGGATCTACTTCTGTGGCCAGGAAAATGCAAGTAGAGCCTAACTGAGGCTGTTTCTTGGGCACAGAAGCAGAAGTTTATTTTTTAAAATTAAGCAGAATCTGTGCCTACAATGCATAAATCCCCCACTAGCCTTAAAAATTATGGTGAAAGCTGAGGAGACCCTGGAGAAGACTCAAACACGAATTTGAACTCTATATGAAAGCCACAGGGACTAGTCAAATGGAATAGGAGCAAAAAAGCATCACTGTTTTTATGGGGCCAGGTGCAGAAGCATTGCATAAGTAGGGTGCACTTCACACTGAGAAGGAAGAAAGAAAAAAAAACTTTGAAGGATGAATTAAAAAGGTTTGAGGATCATGGTGTCCCCTAGGAAAAGTGCTACCCATGAAAGATGTATTTTTCAGGTAAAGATCCAGAAAAAGAGGAGGAAACAATAAAGGATTTTTGTCATTAAGACACCAGTCTTTGTGAATTTGAGGCACCTGAAGCCTCCTTATTAAAGATCATGTAGTTTCGTGGTGCATCAATAAAAGGCTACATAGGGAGATGACACTCGAAAAGGCAATACGGATATCGCAAGAAACAGAACAAACAAAAATGTAAATAGAAGCCCCTACATCAAAGCTCAGAGCACAAGACTGTAGACACCAGTTAAATGAGTTATAGAAATCTAAAAAGATTTTTACAAAATGCTAGAAAAGGATGTGGCAGCTGCTGTGACTATAGAAAATACAAAATTCAGGCAAACGTGGAGAAACTGTAATAAGCCCGAGCCCTTGCAAAAAAATGTTCAGACTAAGCCGGAAATCTCCTGGGGTAAAGCTAGAATGTAAAGATTCCTCATGTGCAGAGGAAGAGCTCTTCACAAACACAAGACAGAAAGATGCTGCAAATTCAAAAAAAGGCTGATAAAAATATGCACAAATGATTTCCATGTGACCTGAAAATTAGACTCAGGAGCACAAGCAAATGGAATTACAGAAACTGAAATAGAGCGGTTCAAAGAAAATATATTGCTTGAAAATTTTAAGGTGAGACTGAAATCCTAGCGGGGGACAATTCCCAGCACTGGACAAGTGTGAACTCTCACTGATGTTCAAAGGCAAAAATAGTAAAGAATTTGTGATAATACTCTAAGGATGGTCACTAATCTAGAGTTTACACCCATGCTTGATCTAGTGACTAGGTGTATGCCATGGGGTAGGCCAGATTAATAACTCTGGTATCAATCTCGAACTAGACATGGGTGTGCTAATCACATGATATGGAGATGTGCTCACAGGCAAGAGGTGTCACTTGGTGATACAGTTATGGAAGGATGCGGAACCTGTTATATGTGACACTAACAAAAGATCTGCAAAACACGACAGCAGACATCTTCATTATAGAAGAGCTGAGCCAACAGACTGGACTAACTCCTTAGTAACTGTAGAGAAAAAAAGGAGTGGTCTCAGACTTTGCATTGGCCACCGTGAGCTGGATAAGAGCATTAAAAAACCCAAACATTTCCATTTGCTCTCAAGGAATGAAATATTTGCCAAGATGGCAGGAGCCGAATTCTTCAGCTGATCAGATGCAAAGACTGGGTTTTAGCAGATTCCCCCAGATACAGAATACTTCAGGATTTGCATTTTCAAATCACCATTTGGCAGATACTGCTTTCTGAGATTGCCTTTTAGAATCTGTTCGGCAGCAAAAAATATTCACAGCACAATGACCCAAGCACTACAAGATCTCACAGGAATGAAAGTAATAGAATGGGGCAGCGCCACTATTGAACATCAGGAATGATTGTGGAGAATACTGAAAATGGCACGAAGAAACAGTTTTAAATTGAACAAGGCCAAATGTCAATCTCAAGCAACTAAAATCACCTACTAGCTTGTGAGAGAAATTGACCACAAAAGGAAAAATGCTGGGTGATTCTAAAATTCAGGTGATACATGCAGAGACCTAAAGGGATTTCAGAGACTGCAAGGCATGTTGAATGATGTCAGCAAGTTCATACCCAACCCTGCACAAAGACACAGAATGGGCAATGGAATGCCAGAGCCTGATAGAAAGTTCAAGGATTTGAAGGATGTACTGACATTAGCACCAGTGTTGCGATTCCTTGACCCATTGGAAGAAATCAAACTCTCCATTGCGACTTCAAAAGGAAGTCTGAGAGCAGTATTGGTGGGTTGGAAATGTTGCCTTTAACATATGCGTCGATAACTGTGACAGTGCCAGAGAACATATAAGTGCAACATCGAAAAAGAGATACCAAATAGGCCTTGCATGCGGCTGCACAAAATTTCTTGTTTTCTCTGGAGTCATAACTTCAAAGCTGAAACTAACCATAAATCACTTATTGAAAAACACAATAAAGGACTTGGAGACACATCATCACGGATACAGAAATTCCTTCTGAAATAACGAAAAGAATGCAATGACTCTGGAGTTCCAGCCAGGACATTACCTAGTAATTGCAGACATGCTGTCAGAAGCATATGCTCTACTTGATGACATACGACTAAGTGATTTGGAATGAGCAGAAACAGAACATGTGAACATTATAAAAGCATCAAGAACTGTATTCACCATGGCTGTGGGATGATCTGGATAAAGAACTAAGGATGAACCACTGCAAGCAGTCATCTAAGCTATAAGCAATGAAAGGGGACTTCATAGTTGATTATCAGCAGCTAAGTGGTCTGTGATGGGATGTTAGATGGGTTGGGATCTGAGTTACGACAGAGAATTCTTTCCTGGGTGCTGGCTGGTGAGTCTTGCCCACATGCTCAGGGTTTAACTGATCGCCATATTTGGGGTCGGGAAGGAATTTTCCTCCAGGGCAGATTGGCAGAGGCCTTAGAGGTTTTTCGCCTTCCTCTGCAGCATGGGGCACGGGTCACTTTCTGGAGGATTCTCTGCAGCTTGAGGTCTTCAAACCGCAATTTGGGGACTTCGATAACTCAGACATAGGCTAGGGGTTCGTTATAGAAGTGGATGGGTGGTATTCTGTGGCCTGCATTGTGCAGGAGGTCAGACTAGATGATCATAATGGTCCCTTCTGACCTTAAAGTCTATGAGTCTATGGGACAACCCCAACACTTCTCACATGCATATTCCTAATATAAAAAGGAGCTTTCATGATCTGAGGAGTACTCACAAAAAGTACAACAATAGAAATTATCACAGTGATGAAAAAGAAACTGGTGTAAAGAATAAACCAAGGGTACATAATAGTTTGGCCACTGCCTGGGGCTCCTCTTGTGTCAGGTCACAGCACCTGCCTCAGTTTCCCCTTTTGTTTGCCTATGAAAGCACATAATCTCAGTGTCTGATACAAAGCCAACCTAAGGGTATAATTTATTCACATACATCAATGCAGTGACTCCGCTGGCCTTGTAAAAGAAAACCATTTCTCACAATAAACATATAAAGGTACAGTGGGTTTTTCCTATTTTGCTCTTCAGGGACATCACCTCCAACTTGCCTACCTAAGATTCAATAGCAGTACTGTGTTCCCTGTTCCTTTTGCCTCCTACCTAAGGCCTCACTCTTCTGGCTTCCCACATCATTTCACATCATTTCACTCAGGTCTTTGTCCCAAGAGCTTCCCCTCTGAAGTGTTCCAGTCCTCCAGGCTCCCTGCTCAATGGGATCCATCATCACATAAGAACGCTCTTGCTTCTGGCCTCGACTTCCCCTGACCAAGCTTCCTCTTTTCCTAGCGGCCACTGCCCAAGCCTTCCACTCCTCAGAGGTCCCCAGTTTTGGTCAGTTCTCACCAACAATTTTCTCCAAACTCCTCACCAGCAGGTCGCAATTACTGTTGTCCTTCCAAATTCAGCTCTCTCCTAAGCAACTCCTGCCAGCTCTCTCCTGCTGCATTCTGTTTCTGACTCCTCACAGGCTCTGATTCTCTGGGCCTCAGGCAGTTCTCATCTGCCAAACTCCTCCCTCTACGGCCCAGGTGCCATCTTTTAAACCCAACTGGGGGTCAGCTGACCAGAGATCCACTGGTCTTTTTCCTCTTCAAGGGCCAGTGCCATCCTGTGACAGGTACCTTGGAATGACTAAGTTGAAAAAAGCATTGGGGAAATTATATTTTAGTCACAGATGAACAGAGCTGTTGATGAAATGGTGACCAGGTATAAAGTCTGCTGATGTACAGAGATGCACAATGGAAAGAGTCTATGATATAACAGGGACCCAGATGGAGTTCCATGACACAAAGTCAGAATTGATTTTTTTGGGCTGGAAAAACATGACCACCAGATCATAATGGACTAGTTTAGTACCTTTCAAGAAATAAAGACAATTGAAGATACCACAGGCTCAGTTGGGATCAGGCATGTTAAATCCATGTTTGTATAACATAGAATTTCTGGGATTCTAATGATGGACAATGCTCCACTGTTCAGTCATTCTGGATTCCTAGACTTTGCTCAGATGTACACATTTCAGCATGAGGCATCAAGTTTTAGGTCATGTCCAGTCAGAGATTTAGTGTGTGGCAAGCTGGGGTATAAATTTACAGTGCCCTACTTTGCTGTGACTAAATTGCCATGTGAACCCTGCTATTGTGCACTAAAAGTTCTGTAGTGAACTACGACTAAGTGCAGGGTCCATATGGTGACTCAGGCACGGCAGGCACGTGCTCTGTATATCCACACCCAGGTTTGCCGTGCACTTAGTCTCCATGTGGACAACCCCATAGACACCCATAAGCAGATTAGCAGAATGTGCAGTCTGCCTAGGGGAGAACTTGCTCCAACTGATGCATGAGAAGATCCATATATAGCACTATTCTGCTACAGTGCAAGGTGGAAAATCACCATCAGAACCTCTGTGTACATACTCAGTTACCAGATATCAGACTTAACCCATGGATGACCAATAACTCTGATCTTGGCAAAGAGACTAGACAAGTCAAAACAGACATAAAGCTATAACAGTCAAGATTTTTGCTACAATTGAAAAACAAAGCCTTTGTTAGAATTTGCAAGATGGCTGCTGCCAAACAAAATTAAAGAAATGTCACCTCATTCCAATTCATGGTTACAGAAAGTGAAAACAGTTCACAAAGGAATTCTGTTCATAACTGATCCAGCTGTTATTGTGCATGCACAGAAACTTTCAGTTAGCCTTGGGCTAGCCCTAAGATAGCAGAGGTGCAACTCCAGCTTTGCACCTCCATGTCAATCCTTGAGCCACTTTGCATGTGGTTTTTTTTGTTGGAACTATTCATAGCTGCAAACTCATAGGAGGGATTAAGGGTCAGATCTGCTGGTGCATTGTGGTCCCTTTAAGCTTGCTTTACTGGCATAAAGGGCTCACCAGGTCACCTGACTGCAGACCTGGGGAATGCCTCTTATGTTGCTGGCCCTGTGCCAACCCCTGCAGGTAGGGTGACCAGACAGCAAGTGTGAAAAATCAGGATGCGGGGGGTGGAGGGTAATAGGAGCCTATATAAGAAAAAGACCCCAAAATCGGGACTGTCCCTATAAAATCGGGACATCTGATCACCCTACTTGCAGGAGCCCCTGGTGCAGGAGGTGTGTTAGAGGTATGTTGGATGAGAGAATAGGCATTGCCTGGATGTTTCTACTCTTCAGCTATTCCCAGCTGCCAGAATTGCCCATAGCAGCCACTGGAAACAGGACACGAATTGGGGTAGTCCAGTGGCTGCTCTAACCTGCACTAAGGGCAGAATTGACCTCTGGATAGCGAAGGTGCAAAGCCCTGTCTATCCTTATGCAGAGCTCAGGCTAGGAGAAGAGATGAATTGGCCCTAAAGGCCCATTTCCTACCTTGCATCTCTGTGGATTAAACTTTTTATCCATGTCAGGAATGATTGACTTTCACCTCCACTACTATAACATCCCACCTCACTCCCCTCCAGTCCATCTTCAGTGCCACAGCTAAAGCCATCTCCTGTAGCCATTGCTTGTACTAGTGTCACTCCACTCTGAGTCCAGCCACTGGCTTCCTTTCACTTTCCACGTCAGGCTCGAGCTCTGGTCCTCCAAGGCAGTTTGTAATGTTTTGTCAGTTCTTTAAGGGCCTCATCCTGGGAGGACCTGAGCACCTACAATTTCCATTGAAAATGGATGGGAATTGTAGGTAGTCAGCACCTCTCAGTATCAGGCCTTAATTAGATTGTAAGCTCCCTGGAGCAGAGACCTCTCTCTGTGGGTCAGAGTTTTCCTCTCTTTTCTATAGTGCTAATCACACTGTTGGGACTTAACAAATAATAGCAAGTCTTTGACCTGATTCCAAGTTTTAGTTCAAAGATGGTTCAGAGTTATGGCTGGATCCCACAAAATTGCTGTATTTGTGTTGTTTTTTTTTTACCTTCTTAACTTACAGACAGCTGAACAAAATTATTTCACAACTTTAAAAAAAATCCACTCCCAGACTGAAAACCTGCATGCTCTGTTTCCTCTCAGATCAATATTTTTCCCATATGATTTATAAACCTTTGGAAAAATGGGTTTACAACTGTAATGCTATAAAAATGTAACAGAAGTAGCAGAAACTGCTATAATAGTGAATTGGGGTTGGGGAGAAGAGTGGGAGGAAGGACTTATGTTGTGGGAGAGAAGCATGGGGCCAAATCTTGAAGTCCTTTTTCGGGTCAGACTCCCACTGAAGGCTCCAGTGGCAGTGCTGTCTGAATATAGACCCTGGGATCAATACTGCCCCTTAGCTTTGTGTGCGGAGGGGGCTGTTCATCCCATGTCTATGCCATGTGTTCATTATTTACTGGAGACGGCCACAAACCAAATCCCCCACACATGAACACCCCACATCTTGAGGAATTTCAGAGCCCAGCTTGGATCCAGATACACATTTTTGCAGCTCATGTAGTTCTTTGCAGCTGGGGAGGAAGTTTCCTTGGGAAGTGTGTTTTCTATTGTGTATGTCTGTGAGTCAGAAGGGGCAGCTGGGGAGGTCACCAGGCTGAACTTCCCAGCTACTGCTTTAGGAATCAGGGTTCAGGACACACAGAGTAGTGCTGAATTCCTATGGCTACGCCAGGGGTGGCTGAGGCTAAGTGGAGTTTACTTTGGAGGAGGAAGGGGAAAGCAGTGCCAAAGAAACCCCCCCAGTAAAAGCAGGGACAATAGGCTTACGCTAGGCTTCCTAAGGCACCTCAATATATTTTTTTAAGTAATAAATTCCCTTTTATTTAAAAAAAATAGTTAAATCAATTTGATAACATGTTTTAGTGGAAAAAAACTGTTAAGAAGAAGAATCCTTTCGGGTCCCAATTACTGTTAATTTGTAATCCAGTGAGGTCAAGTGCCTGATGAAATATTAATGTAGGAGAAAGGTCATAGTCTGTTGCTATCCTCTTTACCCCGTTTTAATATTCCATCAGGGTGCAAGGAGCTCCTTTTGGAGAACACTTCACCAGAGAAAGGAAGCTGTGCTTTTTGGCCTAATAAGGGCAGCTATTAGATTTTCATTTCAAACAACCAGATCAGTCTCTTGCATTCTGATATATATTTTAGTCTGTGCTTCTCAAAAGTGATTGGTTATTTTAGGTGCTTTAGTGTTTGGCTGCCCAGCCTGAGACGCTTCAAAGGGGACCTGACTTTTAGAAAGTGAGGAGCACCCGCTCTCTGAAAATGAGGCCCCTGTAAGGTGTCTCCAGTTGGACACCCCGAAATGGAGGCACCTCGAATCACTAGTCACTTTGGAAAATCTTGGCCCTACATGACATAACACTATATTTGCTTTATTTTAGTGTATCTGATGTTTCATAGTTTAGTTTAGCTCAGTGGTATTTGATTATGAAATGAGCATCAAAACTAAAGCAAACCAGGCTAAATAACAATCTCAATTTGCCTATTATATATTGGGATAAATACTGCTCACCCTACTCACGTGAATAGTCTCATTGGCATCAGTGGGTCTCCATGTAAGGCAAGCAGGGCTTGACCTCTAGTCACTCAGTCCTCTTTATTTAATTACCTCCTTAGCCCTACCTCCAGAAGGTAATAGTAAGAGGTAGGGCTTTGTATTCTTGTGTCATGATGAAATCAACATTCTTCAGGGATTTTCAAGTGTGTATTAATTCAGTGTTGATAAATGCAAAGTAATGCACATTGGAAAACATAATCCCAACTATACATACAAAAAGATGGAGATTAAATTAACTGTTATCACTCAAGAAAGATCTTGGAGTCATTGTGGATAGTTCTCTGACAACATCCACTCAATGTGCAGCAGCAGTCAAAAAAGCAAACAGAATGTTAGGCACCATTAGGAAAGGGATAGATAATAAGACCGAAAATACCATAATGCCACGATATAGATTCATGTTACGCCCACACCGTGAATACTGCGTGCGGTTCTGATCACTCCATCTCAAAAAAGTTATATTAGAAATAGAAATGGAACAGAGAAAGGCAACAGGTTCAATATGAGGAGAGATTAAAAATTATGGGACTGTTCACCTTGAAAAAGAGATGACTAAGGGGGGATATTATACAGGTCTATAAAATCATAATTGGTGTGGAGAAAGTGAATAAGGAAGTATTCACATAACACAAGAACCATAATACAAAGATTCTGCAAATCCTAAATTATGTAGCTGCTAAACTGGATTTAATGCCCCACAAAGACTGGTTCTTGAGGGTACCAATGATGACCAAGCATGGAATTTTACAAAAATGGAAGAGTAGGCTTATGCTCAGAATAGAGCTGTGGTCTTAACAATTATATGAATTTAAAGAAATTTGGACTCCTATTTCTAGATACAATAGGATAAAAATGTTGAGACTGCTCATAGAATGCCAGACCTTTTTTCCACCTATCCCCACCTTTCTCTCTTCTCCTATTTATGTACGTCTTGTCCTATTTTATTAGTGTTACACCACTCTAACTTGTTATGTTTATGTAATACTGTCTGGTTTTGTATTATCTGGTCTTGCAGCTTTGATATGTAATTGCATAATTCTACTGGAGACCCTGTGAAGCATACACTACTTGGAAATATATAGATGCTGTAAGCCATTTACATTTGTGTGCTTTCCTTTTTTCTTTTCTTTTTTCTTTTCATTGTCTGTTTCTTTATGACAATCAAGAAAAAATTAATCACAAAAAATGTACTGACAAACTTCCAGGCCATGAAACACATTTATGGGAAATTTTGTGGCACAGAGAAACAGTGAGTCCATAGCTCAAAGTGATGGTTAGTTTGCCATAACCAATTACATTATTTAATAACAAAAATACAATCAGGTAGTGTTTAATAATTATGGAGCTTAGTATTTGTTACATAGGTTTTAGCTGAGTCAAATCTTGTTTGAGTGAGTCACATGGGTAATCCCAGTGAAGTTGGACCAGTCACATAAAATTAAGGTGATTTGACCATCATGTTGATCTTGATTTTTCTGTTGTCCCCATGTGAATGCTGCTTCCAACAGAATCATAGAAATGTAGAACTGGAAGGGACCTCAATAGCCCAGTTCCCTGCACTAAGGCAGGACTGAGTATTATCTAGACCATCTCTGATTGGTGTTTGTCTAATAAGTTCTTAAAAACCTCCAATGACAGAGTTACCACAACCTCCCTAGGAAATTTGTTCCAGTGCTTAACTACCCTGACACTTAGGAAGTTTTTCCCAACGTCTAACCTAAACTTCCCTTGGTGTAATTTAAGACCATTACTTCTTGTCTTGTCCTCAGTGGATAAGGGGAACAATTTATCACCCTCCTCTTTACAGCAGCTTTTAAGGAATTGAAGACTATTATCATGTCCTCCCTCATTTTTCTCTTCTCCAGACTACACAAATAGATTTTTTTCAATCTTTCTTTGTAGGTAATGTTCTCTAAACCTTTTATCATTTTTGTTCCTCTCCTCTGGACCTTTTCCAATTTGTTTACACCTTTCCTGAAGTGTGGTGCCCAGAACTGGACACAGAATTCCAGATGAGACCTTATCAGTGCTGAGTGGAGTGGAAGAATTATTTAGTGAGTCTTTCTGATAACACTCCTGCTTAATACATCCAGGGCTGGCTCTAACATTTTTGCCATCCCAAGTGAAAAAAAAAAAGAACGCCGCCCCGCCCCCCTGAGCGTCGTGTTGCCCAAGTCCCCGCCCCCCCGAGCATCGTGTCGCCCAAGTGCCCAACCCCCCTGAGCATCGCATCGCCCAAGTGCCTGGCTCCCCCGAGCGTCGTGCCGCCCAAGACCCCGCCCTCCCAAGCGTCGCGCTGCCCAAGACCCCGCTCCCCGAGCATTGGGTCGCGCCACCCAAGTCCCCGCCCCCCAGAGTGTCGCGTCGCTCCGCCCAAGTCCCCGCCCCCCCGAGCGCCATGCCACTGAAGCCCGCCTCCGCCGAGCGCCATGCCGCCCAAGTCCCCGTCCCCCCCAGTGCCACGCCATGCCGCCCAAGCCCTGCCCCCCCTCAGCACCACCCGGCCAAACCAAAAAAACCCAAAACAAACCCTGAGCGCCGCCCCGTCCTAAGGTGCCGCCCCAAGCACGTGCTTGGTAGGCTGGTGTCTGGAGCCGGCCCTGAATACATCCCAATATGATCACTATCTTTCCAATTGTATTACATTTTTGATTCACATTTAGTTTGTGATCAACTATAACCCCAGATCCTTTTCTTCAGTATTCCATCCTAGGCAGTCATTTTCCATTTTATATTTGTGCAATTGATTATTTCATTCTAAGTGTAGTATTTGGCATTTGTCCTTATTGAATTTCATCCTAGTTATTTCAGAATATTTCTCCAGTTTGTCAAGATCATTTTGAATTCTAAGCCTGTCCTCCCAAGAGCTTGTAACCCCTCCCAGTTTGGTATTGTCCATGTGACCCATCTTTACACAAAGGGCCTCAGACTCTGCCCGTTAATGTTAGCAATGGAGGATCAGAGTCCAAGGCTGCAAGAGTTAAAGATACTACAATATCACTCCAGAATTCTGCCACTTCCTAAAATGGTGCTTCTCTGGAAATTTAGAATGTATTTAAATATTTAAAAATTCACTTTTAATAAAATTCCATGGCACTAACTTTTCATTTAAAATTGTTCTAACATGATATTTTTTAAAACTATATTCAGAGCTTTTCCCACTGCAGTTCATTTTCCTTATTGTGATGCTTGTCAACCATTTGCATGTCTCACTTGGGGAGAAGGTTGTATTTCACCCAGAAGGTGTCCTACAGTGCACAGTAAATAAAGGGAAAATTACATTGGTATTTCATTCACCACTTTATGTTTTTCTTGAGACAGTTTAGTGCAACCAATCCATTGCAAAAGGTCTCTTATGACTAATACAAAGGTGTTTACACTTTTTTAAAGATCCAAATGATTGAAAAATCATGTGTTGTCATTATGTTTTGTTTTTTTTTAAATTGTTTTAGCTGTTAAGAAGAGTAGCCCAAATTCTGCTCTCAGTTATACTAGCATAAATCCAAAGTAACTCAATTGAATTTAGTTGAGTTTTTCTTGACTGATGCTAATGGTGTCTCTAAAAGTAGAATTTGGCTCAGTTACTGTGCAAAATGAGCTGGCTTTATTTATCCGGGCTTGTGCTATGTATCCATAGGGTGACCATATTTCCCAAAGTAAAAACGGGACACCACGCAGGGCTGGCCTGAGCCACCTGGCGCCACCACTTGCCTGAGCCCTGTAACCACCCAGGGCTGAATCTGATTCTGACCGCCCAAGCCCAGCGCTGCCTGGAGCTGGAGCTGATTGCCTGAGTCCCATGCTGCCTAGGACTGACAGCCTGAGCCCTGCCACCCGGTGCCTCGCATTACCACTCCCCCCCCAGAATGTTCCTCTGCACCCCCATGGGGGGGAGCACCCCACTTTTTTTGGTGAAACTGAGCATTTGCTCTTGCCAACTGATGATTAGTTGGCAAAAGCAAATGGGACAAATATCCATTTTTGCCAAAAATGTTGGGACGTCTGGGACGGGGCTTAAAAAGGGGACTGTCCTGGCCAAAACAGGATGTATGGTCACCCTATGTATCCAGCAACTGCTTAACCAATGAATTAAGGAAAGAAAAGCTCTTCACTGGTCAATCTTATGATTCTTGGGCTGCATATACAGAGACTATATTATGTCAGTCACCAGAGTGGGAATTCCCTATTAGCGTGTGGCATTCTGAGGAACATAGGGTCTGGAAAAAGATGAAGCGGATTTAAGTATGAACAGAGGGACCAGAGAACCCTTTCCTGGCCCAACTGCTGCTGAATGGGATTGGGAGATGGAGAAGGCAGGCCACCCAATCACACGAAAAAATTTCTTGTCCATGTGGGAGGGAAGCACATTTCCATTACTGGCCCTTTGAAGATTTAGGATGACTGAAGTAGGCCAGCCAGCTGCCCTCTGAATATCTTAGAGAAACAGATACCCAACTTGTCCGCACTGTCATGACACTGAGAAAGGACTTCTCAATCAGAAGACAGCATACATACAGTAAGAAAGGAGAAGCATCAGAAGAGGGGAGCTGCATGCAGGAAATGGCTGGCTAAACTCAGAAGCTTATGAAAATGGTGAGCTTTGCTGGTGTTTTCAGGTTCATGTGAATGTCCAAATTAACCTGAGGTGTGTGAACTCCGGTAATGAATCTGTTGATTTGGGATTTACCAGGACCAAGTGAACTCAAACAGGCAGGTTTCCCACAGCTCTAGGCCCTGATTGTTTCTCCCACATTACAATGTGGTGGGGACCTGTGTGTGGTTCTCTTCAGTGTGGAGAGGAGATAATCAACTTCCTCTGTACAGCCAGGTGCTCCCCCCTCCCCGCCGTCTGTGTGGTCAGAGATTTGCGGCTAGGAAGAGGTGTTAGGATGGAGAAATTAGTGCAACCTCAGGCTGCATTAACTTTCCCAATCTCTCACCCCTTCCTCACCTGGGAACTCCACTTTCACTGGGCTTCTGGGGGGAATTTTGCTGGCGCAGGAGTGTCTGGTGGGGAGATTCCCAGGGAGCTATCTGTAAGTGGGACAGGGTACTCTAGAGCTGGAACAGAGGCACAGGGCTGCCTTGGCCTCAGCACAGATTTCAGGAGATCTGTGGGCAGAACCGCTGCTTATTCCTCAGGGGGGATTGAGCCAAAGAAAATTCTGTGAGAGAATTTTGGAAGAGTTTCCCCTAGAGTTGCTTTCTGTGAGTAATTCCTTGGATAGTGGTGATCAGGCCACTAGTTAACTTCTATAGCAAGGGCTCAGTTTTAGTAGTTTCCTGTAGACAGCACCTCCGACAGCATAGGGTCCCCAGTGCCAACCTGGGGGGCATTGGCTCTGTCCCATAGTGAATCATGGGGAAGAGTGCCATCTACTGATCCACCAGCAGCATTCCCTGTACCAGCTGGGTTTTCTTTGAACGTCTCCAGCCCAAGTACTAAACAGGTCCAAGGTTGCTTAGCAGATGTAATGTGATCACAGCCTCAACCCTGAGGTCTTTAAACCACAATTTGAGGACTTCAATAACTCAGACATAGGTTAGGGGTTTGTTACAGGAGTGGGTGGGTGAGATTCTGTGGCCTGCGTTGTGCAGGAGGTCAGACTAGATGACCATAATGGTCCCTTCTGACCTTAAGTCTATGAATCAAGTGGCTGTGGTGTTCTTTGTGAATAAAGCCAAACTCCAGGAAATGGGTGAGGTTAGACCATACAAAGAGGGGGTGGGGGGGCTGTGTTTAAAGAGTGGGGCTGAGGGAGTTTTGAATTGTTTAGTGATGAGAGAAAATCTTTTTGGGGCATATTGCATCTGCTCATTGTCACGGAGTCACAGAGTTTAAGGCCAGAAAAGACTTAGATCATCTAGTCTGACTCCTGTATGTCATAGGCCATTAATTTTCACCTTGTTACCCCTGCATTCATCCCAATAGCTTGTGTTTGGCTAATGTATATCTTCCTGAAAGGCAACCAGTCTCGATTTGAAGACATCAAGAGATGCAGAATTCCCCACTACCTTTGGTATTTTGTTCCAGTGGTTAATGAACCTCACTGGTAAAAATTTGTGCATCATTTCTAATTTGGATTTGTCTGGCTTCAGATTCCAGCCATTGGTTCTTGTTATGCTTTCTCTGCTAGATTGAAGAACCCTTCCAAATCTAGTCATTTTTTCCTGTTAAGGTACTTAGACACTGTATTCAAGTCACCTCTCAATCTTCTGTTTGCTAAACTAAACAGATTGAGCTCTTTGTGGCTCTCTTACTATAACGCATTTTCTTCAACTCTAAAAACATTTTGTGGCTCTTTTCTGCACCTTTTCCAATTTCATTACAGCCTTATGAAAATGGGGACGCTGGAACTGAGTGCAGCGTTACCATATCAATCTCCTCAGTGCCATATACAGAGGTAAAATCACCTCCTTACTCCTACTCAGTACTTCCCTGTTTATACATCCAAGGATCCCATTAGCCCTTTTTGCCAAAGCCTCACACTGGGAGCTCATACTGAGCTGCAGTGAACACTGTAGTTTGCATATTTGAATTTATCTACCGACATTTCTATGTCATATTCTGTAATTGCATGGTAAGTATTGACCTTATAACTCCAGGGTACTTCTGTGCAGAATTTTATGCTCAAATAGTTAATTTTCATTACAGTCCCTGCATAAGGAGCTTGAAAACTGGACATACAATGACATCTTTCCAAAATCTATCAAATCTGGATATTAACACAGTGACAGACTTCTGCAGAGTGACACTAGCCAAATAATGTGATTCACCACGTTGCATTACATTTTTGGGCATGTCAACAGTCTGTGTTGTGATGAGCCAAAACACTAAGGAAAACATTTCAGTTCCAAAAATGACAATTTAAGCCTATTTTAATTTTGTTACTCCACTAAGCTTGGCAGCCATGAATCCAGCTCACTCACTCAATAAGACTGTTCTTTTCAGTATGTTCTAATGGGGGGAATTAATTGTATAGTAAAGGACTTTGTGGCTTTGGAAGCCAAAGTACAGAGTCCTTAGAAAACAGGATTCCTTCTAAAATAAAGAATTACAGAGGGAGTGCACTATATTGCTTAGCTGTAAATAACACCAAAATTGGATTCAGTACAGAGGGTCAGTAATCTATGTATTTCCAACTGCATTCTAGTTCAAATGAGAGTTTCTTGATCCCATTTTTATGTTTTTTGGGCTGTTTTTTTTAATAATGCAGTTTTTGAAAGAAATGTCATCTTAGTACATTACTGCACAATGTCTTTGTAACAAGAATCTGCAATATGCGGTATATTAAGGCCCTCATCCAACAGAGCTCTTAAGCATGTGCTGAAGTTGAAACATGTCAGTAGTTCCACTGAAGTCAACAAGTACTCAGATGGAGTGAGGTCATCGTCAAAGATTGAACTGGGCTGTTTCGTGGCAGATCACCCGGCCTCTTCATTTTTGGAGGCTGTCGTATGGTGGTATAAAATTTAATTCTTCATTTAAAAAAAAAAGCCTCTAGCGCATGAAAGCAAATTGATGCAATGTAATCTACCAGCTTCTGCAGACAACTTAAAACAACAGCTCTGAGAGCCTGAACTACCCCATTCACTGCAACCATTTGTTGACTCTGAAGCCTAATGATGGTAATATCAACGTGTTAATTATTTCACTGCTCAGCAAAATATGCAAGAAATGAGAGGGAAAATGATCAGCAGATGTCACTGCCTGCAAAACACTCCAGAAAGAAGATGGGTGATGATACAAAGAGCTGCATATTCTACTATGAACAGTTATCTCAAATGGGTGGAGACATTACTGGCTTGTGGGTGGAGACATTACTTTCTCCCCCCAGGGTGAACCCGGTGTGTAGTGATATTGTAACAGTTACTGTGCAAAACATTGGGACGTGGCCCTGCTGTGCACCTTTCAATGTAACAAGATAGCAGTTTTGTTTTAGGTTTGTGAAATATAACATTTTGTAATAATTTAAGGATAAGATAAATTTAGTTGTATATGGTATGTTTATGTTCACCTAAAATGGACTGAGATAAGTTCTTTATCTCTCCATTTGTTAAAAAATGTGTATAAGCAGCAAAAGTGAGCTACAGAGTATCTTCATCCAATTTGCAGATGAAATAAACACAGTATAAACCAAGAAAAAGGACTTGAAAGACAACTGTCCAGCAGTCAATCAAAAACATGAGCTAAGTATCCATTTTTTGCCTTCTAGTGGTATAAAGCATCTGGGGTATGAGGCTAAGAGCAGGTGCTCTATACCAAAAGATTCTAGATCCAAACAGACAATGTCTGCAAAGAGAATGGAGGAAACTCTTAAGAATCTGGCAATTAAAACAACATGTTCTGATCTGGCCTCAGAGAATTAAGAGTTGATCCTATCCTGAGATTCACACTTAAAATGTTGCGAGTGAAACAGGGGAATTTACAAAATTTGTACAAGAACTAGTGTTGTGCAAAATTAAATGGTTTGATCTCGAACACTGCAACTTTGCTGATTATTTTACCTTTCAAATCTTAATTATACAACATCGGGTTTTTTTTAAAAAAACACAGCATTCCTTGTGACCATTTGCTTTTATTAAAAAGGATTCATGTGTGCTACCCAAAAATCTTCAGCCTAGGAGAAACAGATTGGTGTCAGTGCATTGCAATGTAATACAGGTACACTTGGAATGAATAAAGGTGAAATAGACCTTTGTGGGCTCAATTCACAAGACTTAGGTGTAGCATTACCTAACTTTTAGGTGCCCTGCTGTCTAGTGGAATTCACAATCCTGAATTAGGCTCCCAGGCTCCCTGTACAATGCCTGGGGAGAGCCAGGCACCTAAAAAAGGGGATTCATAGAAGCAGCACACTGAACAGGGAGCCATCTAAATTAGCTACAAGGAAATACTGAGGAAAGGGTGTGGCCTAAACCCTGCCCTTTAAAAAAAATTAGGCACCTAACTCTGGGCTGGAGGGAGGCAGAGGAGTCATAGCTATTAACCCTCTCCTGGAGTTAGGTGCCTAAGCCGGGTCAGTGCTTTCGCAAGAAAAATCAAATAGCCCAGTGGTTAGAGCACTCACACAGGATGTGGAAGAGCTGGCTTGAAGTCCCTACTCTGTCTTTCTGGAGCAGGGACTTCAACCCAGCTCTTCCACCTCCCAGGTGAGGGCCCTAACCACTCAGTTATATGGTGTGTCTTTCTTAATCGCTCCTGTTGAAGTTGTTCCACTTTGTATGAAATACTTAACTAGTCAGCTGGGCCAGAGACAGAAAATGACTCTATAGCGTACTGGTTAGTGCAGTCTCCTGGTAGACCCAGGTCCCAGTCCCTGTACTGGCACCACCACCTCCTCAGTTGTGTGAGGCCCAATTGGGTAGGCGTGCTTTTAGGCAGCCTCTGAGCATGGATACTGTATCAGGCCCCACAGGTGAGACTAGGTGCTCCCTCCGCCTGGTTTATGAATCCCAGCAGGGCTTAGGCATGAGTTAGGCACTGAGATGCTTGGTGGGGTCAGGACTGCAATGGCTTGGTGCATGCATAGCAGCTGAAAATGAGGCACCTCAGGGACTTTACCAATGGAAACGTAGGCATCTGGAGACTTTAGACCCATACAAGGCTAAGCAGTAGCTGAGCAGGTGTTTTGTGAATGCCAGTGAGGCCTAAATGTTGGATTTAGGCACCTAAAGGGGAAGTTAGGTGCCTATGTGCACCATTTGTATAGCAACAATTAGATATGTCTTGTCATATGAAAACAATATTCACATTTTTATCTACTAATTTAAATATGAAGTGCAAAGCTAACATGAACATTGATTTAATCTTAGAATTATGTGTTGAATGCTTCCACTAACCAGGTTGTTGGGGGCTGTAGATGAGTGGACTCACCCCTGTGGTGCCTCCTGCTGGTGACTTGGGGAATTAGCTCATTCCAGCCCTGGAGCACCCTCTGCAGGCCGGTGATCCACCTGGCCCCCATGTCCCTCCCTGGACCTGGTGCCCTGTTAGCTAGGGTGCTGCCCCCAAGCAGTAACCCCTTTCCCTTTGGGTCTCCCCTCCCCAGGGAATCCCCACCCACTATGCCCACCTCACCCCAGTAATGGCTACTGCCAGTCATTGTCTACCCCCCGTGCCTTGAGGCAGACTGCAGGATCAGCCTACTCATCACAGGCAAGGTTGGGTTTGGACCTGCTGCCTTGGCCTACCCCTGGGCTGCCCTCTGCAACCCCCAGTACCTGTTGGCCCTATGCTAGGCCACAGCCTGGGGCTTTCCAGGCTGGAGCTCCCCAGCTCCTCTGCCTTTCCCCAGCCCTGCTCCACTCAGGTGCCCTGTCTCTAGATCCCTGCAGCCAGGCCTTTCTCCCCCTACAGGCAGAGGGAAACTGTTGTCTGCTCCTGGCTTCTCTGCCTTTATAGGGCCAGCTGAGTCTGTTTGGAGCGTGGCCCCAGCTACAGCCACTTCCTCCAATCAGTCCAGCCTTTTAGAGCTGCTTTCTCCAGCCACAGCCCCCTCCCAGGGCTGGTTTAAGCCCTTTAGGGTAGGAGCAGGGTAACCACCCTGCTACAGGGGCATTCAACACAGAATACATTATAACTAAATTCTTAAAATATCTTTTTCTAATTTGCTAAAGGTAGCCTCAAATGCCTCTTTCTGTGCCATCACAAATACCAGGGGTATTTGGCAAAGGACTTCTCATGTCATAGAATGATGCATTCTGGGATCCCTTCCATGAACCAGGAAGTGCCAGCAATTTCAAATGGAAACTGGGGGAGGAAGAATTTTTAAAAGATAGATGAAAATATTCTCTGCAGAATACTTGCCCATTACATGCAAATATTTCAGATTGTTAGAAACGTTTCCTATCTGCTGGAGTAGGAATTTATATGAATAACAATCTGCAGTTGCTAAATAAAAGTAAAGATTTGAAACACCAAATAATTTGTTTTCATTTGGTTCCAGTTTATTTTTCAAAGCAGTCTGGGAAGATATAGAATATTTCTCCTCATTGCAGATGGATTTTTGAATTGCCCTATTTATAACAACGTATGCTTATTTTGCTTGTGAATTGCTGTTCACGAGAGTAACAATAAACATACACTCTGCCTTCCTGCCTGTACAGAGCTGGAGGCGGGTTTTCACCTTGTCCTAGTTAGACCAGTCATTGATACAGTGTACCAGCAATCATATTCACTACAGTTGCATAGATTGCCTTTACCCTGTTCTTCAAAATGTATTTTAGAAACCATATACTTTATATACCATACACTGGCATTCTTTACATAATAAAGAAACAGCAGATTGTGTGTGTTTAATTACACATTCATGTATCAGGTTGCTACCCTAAACATGTCTGACAAATTAAATAAGTGTTAATTACCTAATTTAATGTAGCCTGGTATATCTGTTAATCAGTCAGAGATTTTGTATATCATGCTTGCCCTTTATTACTGTTGCATATTGAACTGAAGTGGGATTTGCTTGAATTTCAGAAGAGATGTTTCAACAGATCATGGGTAAAAGTTTGTAGGAGAATTATTATTTGTTCTGTTTCCCCACAAGACTGGCTTGTCAGCTCTATCAAGATTCTTTACACTATCTCTTACGATGCAGTATTTAGTACCTTTGTTTTGTGTTTTCACATTTCATTTCTTTGGAACTGTTCAGGAATTAAGAAATAAATGGCATAGATATAAAAATAAAACTGTATTTGTATTTCAGGTCTTTGTCCTATTTTAAACTTTGGGGGACACTCCATCCCTAGTTTTGTGTGCGGTGATTTCAGCTTTCAATCTTTGCTATTGAAGATAGCACAGTCAACTTGTGGAACTCCTTGCCTGAGGATGTTGTGAAGGCTAGGACTATAACAGCGTTTAAAAGGGAACTGGATAAATTCATGGTGGTTAAGTCAATAAATGGCTATTAGCCAGGATGGGTAAGGAACGGTGTCCCAAGCCTCCGTTCGTCAGAGGATGGAGATGGATGGCAGGAGAGAGATCACTTGATCATTGCCTGTTAGGTTCACTCCCTCTGGGGCACCTGGCATTGGCCACTGTCGGTAGACAGATACTGGGCTAGATGGACCTTTGGTCTGACCCGGTACGGCCATTCTTATGTTCTTATGTTCTTACGCTATACACACAAAAATGCAGACTCTCTCCCTCCACCCGTGCCCTGGATGGTTTAGAGTAGAATTCCATGTATGTTCTCCTAGTCTATAACTGGGGATGTTTCTGCGCTCACTCCATTGCCACCACCCTTCCGATTCTCCAAGTCACTTCCCTTCCTGCTTCCTAAGTCTTTTGAGCCCATCCCTGTTTTTCCACCTTCTTCTACCCCCATCTCCCTTACTACTTCCTCTGTCTCCTGTCCTCTATATTACTTGCCTGTCTCCTCAGTTCCAGGAGTCAGCTTGCTACCCATGTTCCTCTTCCTTTTCCACCTTTCAGTCTCCCAATTCCCTTATGTCCTTGTTACCTCATTTTTTCTCTGCTTTCCTCCACGCTGTCCCTACCCACAGCAGCCAACTTTACTAGGAGAGGCCTTGCTTTTACTTCTGCAGGATGTAGAGAAGTGGCAGCCAGCTTGGCTAAGAGCACCTCATGGCTTCAATTCTGTTGAAAACAATGGGAGATGGCAGCCATTTTTCATAGGGGCAAATGATTATTAGAAAGCCCAGGCTTTTCTTCTGTTCATTTCAAAATACCTCTGTATTGATGATAATTTTTTAAACTCCCTAGTGCCAATCATCCCAGCGCCTTTCTATACTGGACTAAAGTATAATTCTGAATGGTGCACTTAATTTGGACAAATTAAGGATGAATTCCTATATATATGTTAACAAGTCATGAATCTTTGTCAGGACCCTTTTTTCAAGTCTTTCCATTTGTATAACTCCTGTCACATTGGTAGGGTCCATTTGAACTCCTTTGTGATTAAATATGGGTCCTGCATAACTAGGCATGGCAAAATTCAATTTTTTAAAATGTTTTGACAAATAATATCAAGGTTTATTTTGATGCACTTTTTATTTTCATTGATTTAAATTTTCACAGTTGTAGGAAATTATGCGGTGTGTGTCAGACAATAGGATGTCAGACAATAATTATTTAATGACAGTAGATATTGAGATTAAAAAAGTTGAAGCTTTATAACCATTAAAACACAAATTGTAACATCACATGTAAAATATAAAAAGTAAATATCCTTAAATGGAACTCTATTGAGTTCTTAAGCAGCGTTTTTCTTATTTTGCCTATCTGTAAGTTTTTGATTATTATGGATGGAAATAATTTTTCAATGATTTGTATATGCATGTTGAAATTAACATTTACCAACATTTACTGATAAAAATCTAATCCTTCCAAGCCTGTGCATAATTAATCTTTTCCATCTGAATTTGGCACAGGTTACTGGTTAATTTAAGATTCTATCCCTTGTCTTTCTCTCTCATTGTGTTTTACACCATTTTCATCCTCAAAATAGCAGATCATCAACAATTACTCCCATCCTGTCCAGTTTGTCAAAGATCTGGGATAAGAGGCTTTGGTAAAGCTCAGGTGCTGAGGCAATCTCAAAGGGAAGTAGCTAGCTCAGTATTTTCCATGGTAGAAAACATCAAAAAAATCAAATGTTTCATTGTTCAACAAAGGAATCAGTTGTTTCACCTTCTGACAAAGGCAGCAGTGATGAGGACTGGCCTTGAGCATGCAAGCATTGCTTGTATCTGGCTTTGCTTTCAGGAATAGTTGTGAATAAGTTTGCTTTTTTAACAGCTACACCAAGGTCAGGTACCCAACAAGCTGGGTAGGTAAGGTTTACAAGTTACATACACTCCTTTAAACAATATTAATCTGATTTTTCTGAGGTTCCAAGCACTTGAAGATCACATTGTGTTCAATGGGAGCTTCGGATATTTACCACCTTTGAAAGTCAAGCTGCATGCATGTGAAGCATTTTTACCAGCTCTTACTCACATATACAATATTGCTGGCCACTAACACTTTATACAGGGAACATCAAATGTTTCTAGTGTTTTCAATATTGCTTCAGAAATGGTTTTATAATTTGTGGCTTCCAGAAAACATTCCAATAAAATAGCTTTGACAGTCACTTCACTTGGTTGTTCAGCATATTAACATCTTTTTTGAGAAAAGGTATGGCAAGTACATTGAGGACATAGCAATCTTGGGCACTGGCTCTTTCTTCCCAGACAACTGACACAGAAATTGTTCCAGCTAATTTCTTTTTTCCCCCCCGGCAACATGGTAATCAAAGACTTTAGGGAGATACTCAGTATGCAACCATTGAGATGTTGGCATGACCTCAGGAGATTTTAGGTTTGCTTCAAGGTAATAATACAGAGTTGGGTTATCTAGATCACTGAGTGCCATGTTATCAGATACAGATGCTCCCACCATATTAAAAGGAGCTACTTTTCTTGTTGAATTGTTTTTGTCCTAAACAATTCTTTTCAGTCACCTGTTTTTCTGCAGAGCAGGTTACAGCAAACTCAAGCTTTCTCTTTCTCTCAGTATGTATCAGAGCTTCTAGGTGGTGATCACATATAGCATTTTTTCTATGGTAACTGAAATATTGCACATGGTGCAAACTATAACACCACCAGAAATATAGAGTGTTGTTATTTTTTATTGCTGAAATAATACACTGAAATTTGGCAGAAATGTTTCCTAATGTAGAATCTGCATTTGTTTCACTCAATACTGCATGTACAATAACTCTGGCTTTAAAGTCAGTTATTTTCTAGGGCAAAGAAGACAGAGCCTGCTTGCCCTGTAGGGTCGCCACCTCTGAGATGCAGAAAATCCAGACACTGCCCACTCCCGCATCATTAAAAAGAGCACCAGTGCCAACTAAAGCTAATTATTACTAAAATATATTAGAGAACCATTTTACACACACACATCAATCAAAACAACCTACAATATGTGTATTTTAAGTTATTTTATTATTTTCCTACCTTATTCTAAAATGGCGCTACAGTCCAGATGGGGCGGGGTGGGGGGACTGTAGAGCACTCTAATGTGTCCAAAGTGCTTCCCCCCCAGCCAGCCCCCCCGGCACATTAAATCTTTCAACTGACAAGTAGTACAAAAACTGGCCAGGTGAAAACTGACCAGGTAGCAATTCTATTACCCTGAATGAACCATTCAGAAATGGTGGAAATGAAAAAGAAATCAAGAACTTCTCTCCCACTTCCCCACCTGAGAAAATACTACTATTGATTAATATGACTGTTTTGTCTAGCATCAGGGTCTTCTTTCCCCTAATTTCTTGGGTGTTATGTTTTTCAGCACATGCAGTGTGAAGTTAGGTCCAAAAACATAAATACTCTTGCTATAAGGTTTTAGTATAACACTACTTTATTTCTTAGAATTCAGATTGATAACACACAAGAACCCAAAGAGAGAAAGAGAGAGAGAGACAAAACAGGCTGCTCCCTAAAAGTGATAGACACAGCTTACCCCACCTTACCGTAGGCTGTCTGTCTGATACACTTGCATGCTTTCCTACAGAGCTGCCTAACCTGTAAGCAGGACCTGGAAAACCATAGCATTTAAAATGATAGCGCTATAATTTAAATACAGTTTTCCATATACTGGGTATTTATTCTTTCCCCCCATTTCTGTAGAATTCCTTTCAAGCAGGAGCCTGTCTTGCAGACTAGACTATTGAAACTACCCGGGGAGGAGGGAAAACACAGATGCTCAGTATAAAGGGAACTTAGTCCTTCCCAGCATTATTTCTTCAGGCGCACATCAGGTCTTCTTCCTTTTTTGCTCCAATATTTTCTTTTCTGCTTGTAGGGATTGTCTACACAGTGCGTTAGTCTACACCAGAGTTTCACATGCTAACTTGCCTGTGTGGACCTGCTGGTGTACACTAAAAGTTTCCTTGTGCATGCTAACATAGTGCTGTTTGAAACAGGATTACATAAAGGTGCATGAGGGAATTTTTAGTGCACACGAGCAGGGTCCACACAAGCCAGCTAGTGTGCAACATACTAATGCAGACTAAAATTTACACCCCTCTGGTACGGACTAAAGCACCACATAGACAAGTCCTGAGAGGCTGGGGCTGCAAGCTTGGTCTGCTAGAGTGTAAGAACAGGCCATTGTGCTTCAGCCAACCCTCCCACACCCATTTGCCTCCTGCTTTCCCCAATGTTACTATTTCTTAGGCATCTGAGCATGGGTGATGACTGGTAGAAAAACTGGTGGAAAATGTGAATTTCATGCTTCTCACTGAGCTTTCTTGTTCTTGGTGGCAGATATGCAGTTTCACAAAGCCTTTGACATCCCTGGCTTGTGTGAAAATAAATAATCCAGCCTTAAATATAGACCTTTCACAAAGAGAGGCTTATAATGAAAATAATGTTAGAACCCAACTTCTTGTGTCCCTCTTGGACACTATGCTGTGAAACCCATATACATCAGGAACTCTCCCCCTTCTTGGAAAACACAAGTTGTGAGACTGATCTTTGCTATATCAGAAATGATCTGGCAATGACTTCCTGGGACTGGCAACAGGGCAGTGCTTCCCTGTTGCTTGGTGGGGAATCCTGTGTATAAATGAATCGAATAAAAAAATGGAAAAGTTAGAACTATGATTTATGAAGAAAGGCAAGATGCTCGTGCTGTTGCGTACTTTACAAATGGCCAGTTATGTCTTTTTGTTTGAGACCATTTGGTTAATATAAGTGTAGGATGAGCTAACTTTTATAGGCTTCTTTGGGATTTAAGGCTTAGTTAAATATGCCCCTCCAAAAAAAAAACTTTTTCACTTTTTTGATACAATACTTTTGTTATCATGATATTAATAATTTCCAGGACACTGTGGAAGACTGTACTAAGCTGTTGCCGTGTCAATTACACAGAGCTATATTTTTGTGCTCATTATTATTCTTGGATGTCTCTAATTTACATCTAAATGTACTGACTAATTTTGATTCAATCATGTCAAAAGTGATAGGTAATGTGTGGGAGGAGATGACAGTCCTACCATCAGGAATTGCCAGAATGTGAATTCCTCGGGGCAATGATTTAATGCCCAAGTCAAGCAGTGCTGTCAGAATTGGAGCCCAAATTATGACACATTATGCTGTACTATGGACTTGCACATACAATACATATGAAAAAGTGACTGAGATTGGAGTTATTAAACTATGCTTTAACCACTGCTACATTTCTCTGTCTCTCTTTTTTTTCCCTCACCATATTTGTTCAGAGGTACTAATAATGGTATAGGAATCTCTTCTCTAACAACAAACATACCAAGCCATTCTGAACAGCAGTGTGTGATTAAAGCTGGTGATAAAATAATGGCACTTGATGTACATTTCTGCTTAGCCTTTTTTAAAGTTATTTACATATTTTTTTGTAGCAAGCTACATGTCAGCTAGATGTTCACTGAAAGGGCAGGTTCTATTCTTTCTATTTGTTACACCTCCCTCTCCACGAATAAGGTGTTTTTTTGTTTGTTTTCTTTAAGAAATCCACTGCTGCTGGATGAACCTGCTGAATAAACCTTCAGCAATTCCAGAGCAATCCATGGGATCTGCTTTCCATATTGGATAACTCACCCTAATTATTACATTCTAACTTTTTTTTATAAGCTTAAGGGGATTTATCTGTCAAAAGTGAGACTTTCTGATAGGAAATGTTTATTTTTGTACCTGGCTTTTCAATATGGGTGGGTGGGGAAGAGCTGGGAAATTATTTATTAGAATGACATGTGTGCAGTTTATTGTATATGATCTTATTGTTCTATCAGTGGGGAAATCAGTGTACCATAATGCCCAGCAATACTTACTATGCAGCTATCAAACGCATTTGTCCTAAATTTCTCTCTCTCCACCATCTGTTTGTCTGTCTACTGTATTCCTCAAACTGTGTCATGAGAATGATACTTATGGTACATAAAATTCAAGGCCAATTAAAAACAATTCTGTAAAAATATAAATGTATTTTTTATACATTTGATGAAGTGGATTGTTCAGTTATGTAAAATTGGCTTTTACAAATCTTCTGCTTATATATTTTTTTAAATTGTGGGGTGGTTTTTTTTTTGCCAGTTGATTTTATTGGCACTCTAGTGAATAGTATGTTTTTGATGGATGATTTCTTATTTTTGGAAAATTAGAGCAAAATTCATTATCTTTTTTGAATTATGCAGGACTGGAAAAATCACTTTTTTCTACAAAACAAACCAAAAAAACTAAACAAATTTTGAGAATCATGTGGTAACAAATATGGATAAAGTTTGAAATGTTAACCTGGGCACTGGCATAGTCATCAGTTAGGACTAGGATCTTTGCTTAGTTCAAAAAGATTGGTTTGAATTTCACAAAATTTAGAGAATTTGAAAATGTGACTAAGTGCAGTAACATTTTAAAATTACATTTACAAATATTCATTAAGGGCCAAATCCTGAAAACCAGGACTGATCCTAAGCAGACCTGACTCACTTCAGCTTTTTGGCTTGAAAACATAGCCTGTTTCACTGTCCCATGGATAGACTTTACATAAATACAAAGTGAGTGTAAAATGTTACTAAATCAGAAGGACAGTGTTCTCCATCCATTTTTCACAGGTCTAAATGACTGCACAAGGTGCAGAGCAGTTGATAATGGCCCATCAGTCTTTTGGGAGTTTTCTCAGACTCTCATGGTTGCTTCCACAATCTCAGGATTTTTGGCATGGCGGTGAATGTTAGTGTGAAAGCTGCAATAGCTGAACATCTAAATACACAGATGTTACAAGGGATGGCACAGCCAGCAATAAGGTTGAAAAAAAATCATGTTCTTCTTTCCCAAGGACCACAGTTGGGGACAGTGCCGTGGAATTAACAATGGCTATCGGGACCAGATTGGGTGTTGGGATTCTATGAGGGAACAAGCAGAGTCTCCAGGCACACAACATAAATTCCTTATTGCACTGACATGGAATAAAAATGACATTTGGCCAATTGGATTCCACACTTCAGTCTGCATTTCTATGAATGTGGAGAGTCACTATCCCTGATAATTAAACTTCAAAGCTAACATCCTGTTAAATGAATAGAACTATTATTTCAGTCTGTTTGGCCACAGACTCAGCTGGTTGACAGAGTGAAGGCATTAAAAGAAACTATAAACGTTATTGTATTTAAAATGAAAACAAAGATTTTGGAAAAGACAGCAAAATCAGCAGGAGGACCTTAATCCCCTCTGCAGATTTTCTCTGTGTGCAGATGTCTAGTTTCATTGCTCAGAAAAAGTGACCGATGGAGAGAGCCTCTGACTTTCCCTAGGCCTGGGTTCAGTGGGAAGCTGTGGTCTTTGCTGCCTTGATACTGCTAAACTGAAGAGTAGATTGGCACCCTACCCCAAAGGACTATCTTTCCATGTAATTAAAAGGGCAACTGGCTTCTTTGCCTGGCTCCCAGGTAGCTCTCTGGCTCTGCAAAGAAGTCATGTAGGGTTGCCACCTCTGAGGTACAAAAAATCAGGACAGCCAGGATGAATTAGAGCCCATGAAAATGAATAGCTGGCAGTGTGCACTAAGATCCCTTGCAGATTTCCTGGGACAGCTACCTTAAAAAAGGGATGATCCTGGGAAAAACCTGGATAGGTTGCAACCGCCAGTCAGATGTTCCTTATCATTCTGAGGTGTGTGTGAAAGGGCCTAGGTCTTCATCCTTGGGTATTGTAGGCTGCTGACTCTCACCTGAAGATGAAGGTAACAGGAGCTTGGTAAGAGAAAGGAATGCTTTGCATAGGATGGAGGTGCAGCATAATCAGCATAGGGCTTTGCATGAATTTTAAAGGGTTGTGTTTTTTTTATCAAATCCATGAGGCTTTTGCATGGTTTGGGGTTTGGTACAAGTTATTTGCACAACTTAGTCACTGATTCTACTGCAAAACACATGCTTTTAAAAAAAATATTTCTAAGAGTCTTAACCAGCTCTGAATATGTAGTAACATTCAAAATACAGATCTAGACCAAGTCTCCATTACTGAGCTGCTGGGTGACTAGCTGATCAGTGTCATCTCTCTTGTTCCTCAACACCCAACAGTATTCTCCACTGAGGTTCCTGGAGATTTTGATGAATTTTTTGTATCACAGGACATCACAGAGTGCAGTGAGTGAGTCAGCCAGTGAATCAAGAGGTTTGTCCAAAAAAATTAATGATAGAGAACATTACAAATATTTGCTTAACAACTGGGCAGCACATGGCCTTGTGGGAAAAAAAAAAGAATGAGGCCTATTTACTGTGTTTTTTCTGAGAGTATGGCTTGAATGGGGAATGTATGAGTTACTGTGCACTAGGGGGTGTTGTAGTGCTTAGAGAATAGTAGCAGAGTCTCAGCAGTGCAAAGCAACTGGAAAGCAGGAAAATCCTTGGGTCGTGCAAAGCTGACATAGAACTTCCCCAAAATAATTCCTAGAGCATGTCTTCTAGAAAAACATCCAATCTTGATTTAAAAATGGAGAATCTACCATGACCCTTGATAAATTGTTCCAACAATTAATTACTGTTAAAAATGTAGGTGTGTCTGAGAGAGGGCATGCCAGGGGGCTGAGAGCATGGCACTCAGATGCTCAGATGGTGTGGTGACTGGCTGCAGATCACATCATTTAAAGCAGTTTAGGAACTGTAATCAATCAACACTGACATCGAATTGCTGCAGAATTCACGGTTGCCTTGCTGAGTCGTTGCTACAGAATTTAGGCTTAGTGTGCCACAGAGGCTCTCCGTAATACAAAGGACAATGTTGCTTTCTCCCAGACATACAGGAAGAAAGACAAGATGCAAGGGAAATGGTTTAACTAAATTGCAACTTTATTAACTCATCTGGGAACTATCCAGCAATAACTTGTATAGTGCAGGTTATCCTCCCTTCCATAATCTACCTGTGGGGGAGGGCTGCCATCAGATCTAAATCCCTCCACACCTGGTCCATGATGGAACCCTGGCCACAGAGAAAAGGCATATATGCCTTCCTGTTGGGTGCATGGGAGCCAACGGGCTTCCAATGTGCCCCTCAGACTAGCCAATCAACAAGGATGATGCCTTCTCCTTCCCAAACTCATGAGGAAGCTAAAATTGCACAAGGAGGGGAAAGGGGAAACATGTGGGAGATCCTGAAAGAAGCCACAGCCTTCTTTAGCCAGAGCCCCCAATATTCAAAGCTGCAGAGGATACAATCTCATCTTCTTTTAACTTGATGGGAGACTTGCCATTGACTACAGTGGAAGCAGGATCAGTCCATCCAAAGAAATGGGTACCTTCTACTGAAAATACCCACCCTTAACTTTGCTGTTTCAAATAAAATGGAACCCGGATCCAAATCATGCTTGGTTTTCTTTCTTTCTACTTGTCTTGTGTATTTGTGCTATGCAAAACTAGAACGTGGCTGATGAGATGGTGCAGCACCAGAATATGTTCTCTGTGGTTTCTCTCCGATGATTATTGGCCCCAGTATGTTGTTTTTCTTTGTTTTCTAACTATCGTATTCTCCTCTATCCTGAACAATGTGTAGTAAACAAAACTGGAAATTTATTCAGTCAAAATCTCAGACCGGCTGCACTAGTACAAAATATAATGTGACTATTTTCACATCTCTACATGAAATGCTATTTATGTTGCCCGTGGCCTCTGAACCATGACTAGATATTTGTTCAATGACTCCACTGCACTTACCTCAATAAGATTTCTCTTTCCTCACAAAATCATTTCACACTAAATAATAACTGTGACCAAGGATCCAGAGATCTCAAAATCTTGACAAGTTTATAAACTGATCGATCACTAATTTAATCAAAACATCTACATAGGGACTACTTTGCTCATTAATTAATGAAATACACCCTTCTCTGGGGTAAACACAGAATAGAAAAAAGTGCGCAGAATACACCCTGCCACAATTCAGTCAGAACACCAAAGTTAACATTTCTACTCTTGCAAAAGTTGCCATGAGATTTCTAATGACCAAAAATGGTTAGGATACCTGCTTTGCCTCTTGTGAAAGGCACTGATTCCGTATTAATGTAAAAGGAAGAATAATAGCTACTGAATCGAAGCCCAAGCCTGAATGTCTACACAGCAACAGCCCCAGAGTCCAAATCCTGTGATCTGGGCAAGCTGTTGTTTTTATTCTCCCAATGTAGACATAACCTGAATAGCTGACTACTCCTTCACAGTCCCCCAACTTGATTATCTGTCTGTCATTCCCCTTCCCATTGTGCACTTTAATGCAGCCAGTTACTAGACCAGCTTATCTAGGCAGGCAACAGCCTAACAATCCCCTTCACTGAAGAGTGTCCATTTGGGGCAGGAAAGAGAAACTTCTGCAAAGTTGGCCACTTGTGTGCCTCTTCCTTTTGTGGAGCTCACAATAGATCAGTTAAGAGTACAGGAAGATTAGAAGGAACAAAAAGGATATGAGGAAGAGGAAGGGTGATTTCCCAGTAGAAGAAAGGGGGTTTTGAGGAGAAGCAGTGTGAAGGAGGAAGAGAAGGATCACTCATCATGAGAAATATGATCACTCATCATGGGGAAAGTGTTGGAGGAGGAGACAGTCACAAGTGGAAAGGGGTGTTTGTAAAAGGGACAGAGAAGGAAAGGGTAGCCATCAGAGTAAAGGTATGGAGCAGATGAGTTGTTTGGATGAGCAAAGGATCCGAGAAACATGGCTCACATTTAAGGTCTTTGTAGGAGGCAGAGTCAATCTGAATTTGTGTTTTATCCTCACATTCTCCTCCCATTCCAACTGATGTGGAAAATCTATTGTATTTGTTCATCAAAGCATTTCAAATTAAAGCTCATTATGAAAAAAAGAAAATGAGAAGAGCAGTTTTGTATTTCTTTTGAATATTACTGCAGTTGAAATAGCACTGCTCAACTGCATCCTGGCACTTCTATTTCTGAAGACTATAGAACTAAAGACTATTATTTGAAAGCTATGAATTTCCATACAGAAATCTTTCCTGTTTGGCATAATGATTATATCAATTTAGTATTCCGATTCCAACAAATGCTGTTTTCCAGATGTGACTCCACTAGTTACTCCAAGCTATTAAACTCCTAATGCCCTCAGACTTGACACGTATTTGACATGTAAACACCATTTCAAAAATAAAATAGAAATTCCTCAGAAAATTGATCTAAAATAACTGGAGTGCTAGACTTTAATGTTAGTTGAAGATAATGTAAATTACCAATCGCAAAGAACCAAATGGAAACTGTGTTAGCAACGCAATGCCTGTGGTATAAAAAACACGAAAACAAAATATTATGGCTTGGATCTGATTCTGGTAAAGTGTGCATGTGCTTAATCGTGTATAACTCTATGTGTGTGTTTTTGCATGGACCGCGGTCATGTTGCATCATTCCGAATTATTGGTAATTAAAGGGAGGCCTCTAAAATTGTATAGCTGGTTTTCAAGTGTGATTTATTGACTTGGGAGAGTCAGTGAAAGCCAAAGACGCTGTTGGTTTCTGTCATAAACACAAGTTGAGATTTGTGAGACTTCCTTCATATGGCTCACTCTGGTAGAAAGTGGAACTGATTTAGCACCATGGACCCATTGAATTTTCTGCTTGCTTTCTTCCCGTTCGGCTTACACCTTTTTAAGAAATGAGTAATGCTTTTGTTTCTTCTGCCTGACTTTACTGAATGATCTACATTCAGGAAAAATGGGCCTCTGTGGAAATAACAGTAGTTAATTTCTAACACCAAAGCTAAAACAAGCCTTGATGCCATGATGATAAAGAATAGTGTAGTTAGACTCACTGTGGTGTAGCATTTATTTTAATTTTTAAAATGTTCATTTGGTCTCTTAATTTGACCTCCTGTAAGGCATTTTATAAAGTGAACAATAAAAATGGAAAGGGTAATACATGAATGCTTCATCTATCTAATGAAATAGGATTTCCTTTGTGATTCCATATTAATTAGTGTATAACTACTACTGTTTTACCTGACTTGGTAATATAGATGCGATTAATTCTCCAGTGTAGAACCTTATATTAATTTTGAAATGATCTCTTCCTCCTTGTAACTCATTGTGTCTTCTAGTTGCCAGATACCCAGATTATAATCTTTCCTGATCCAGTTTCACACCCACCACAGTAGTTTTCCATCTACATCCCATACACTGCGAATGACTTCTCCCCTCAATGGACCAAATCCTGATGGCTTAACTTAGTCTTTTACCTAGGCAAAACTGGCACTGACTTCAGCACCATTTTCTGGGGAGCTCTGCACTAGCATTGGCTGTGGGGTGAGAGGATGGGCTAGAGAATTGCAGTAGTACACTTCCCACACACAAGATTTTTTGTGGAATGTCCAATAGTATATCATGAGTTTTTGCGTCTTTTTTCCCGACCTCTGAAAATGGTGTAGAGGATATGGGGAGGATTCTGGTCCAGCTATTCTTCCCTCACCCTGCCATCACAGGAGAGAAGTATTTTACACCTGAACTTTTCTTTGTCCTTCATGGCTTGGTGGCAGCAGCGCAGGCTTGAAAGCTGTGCTCAGTGAGCATGGTCCGATGCCCCCTGAAGTCAGTGGGAGTCTTTCCATCAGGCCCCAGGTACACACGTGAGAGCTTCCATCTTGGCTGACACTGGGGGTTAAACTGAGGATCTGAATAGCTAAAAGCATGAGCCTTTAGAGCTTGAGCTAAAGATCCACAGGCAGATGTTGTAACAGAGCCTTTGTGGCTCAAACACAGAGGGGCCCTATAATACACACTCATCAGTGGGTTACGCACATTCTCAGGATTTTAGAGCAAAACAAAAAAAGGAAAAGTATGGACAGAAATTGAACAGGGATGCTAAATGCACTTCATTTAAAAATAGTGAAATACATTTGAGAGTGTCCCTTTAATTGCAGAGTTACTATATATGTTTGCACATTATTTCATGGTAATGATTGCTGCAGCTACACTGTGGCCTGATTTGGATCTCACTTAAACAGGTTTTACACTAATGTAAGCCCAATGCCATCAATGGAATTACTTCTCATTTACACCATGTGAAATCAGAATCAGGCCCTGTAACACCATTGGAAACTGGCAATTACAAGGCTATTCACATTAACACCAACACATTTTCTCCTTGTATCAGGCATGTGACTTGTATCACCACTCTACATGACTTTGGTTGAGTAATAAATTCCCAGTTGTTTAGAGCAATGTTCTAACTCTTTGTTTACATCAGCAGAACTTTTCCATTAATGTGCAACCTTGTATTCAGCAGGGACCACGTAATAAGACATGTGTACTGATATTAGCCCATTAAAATATTACACATTTTATATTTTTATAAGAGCCACAGGAAATTCAATTCTTTCTTTCTTTGAGTTTCATTATTCTTGTATCAAGAACCATATGTGAGTTTCTAGTCTGTTGTTTGTTGTAACATGTGGCTGAAAAATAATATAAAATTGGGATTTAATTGGACTAAATGTTTGGCAGAGAGGGTGCATCTGGTTTAAAGAAAACCTAAGCATCTTCCTTATTGAAGATTGTGAGGCCTTGTGAATGGTTAAATGAGATGGCTTTCAAAGAGTTGTCAGACTAATTAGGTGAGAGGTGCTATCCAGCCCGGCCTTTAGGGCTGATTCTGATGTCACTTACATTGGTATAAAACCAGAAGTAGCTCCACTGAAGTCAATGGAGTTACAGCAGTGTAAAACCTGTAAGATCAGAATCAAGGCAATTATTTGGAAATCAGAAGGATTGTAGTTCCAAGTTCCACAGTCTTTGCCTTTTTGAAGTGTAATGGCCCAGTGCACCAGTGCCCACCAGCTTCATATGGTCTTCTGGGAAAATCTGCCACGCCCTGGGGGCTGGTATCGATTGGTACCCACGGAAGGTAACTGCTGCAATGGGAAAAAAGAAGATAGCGAAGAGGTCCAAGATCAAATCTTTTGTGAAGGTTTATAACTACAACCATCTAATGCCCACCAGGTATTCTGTGGATATTCCTCTGGACAAAACCGTTGTCAATAAAGATGTGTTCAGGGACCCTGCACTGAAACGCAAGGCAAGGCGTGAAGCCAAGGTGAAATTTGAGGAAAGATACAAGACTGGCAAGAATAAGTGGTTCTTCCAGAAGCTGCGATTCTAAACTTGTAACATGGCTGCATCAATAAATGTGTACTAAAAAACAAAAAAACAAAAAAACAAACAAAAAAAATCAGAATTGAAACTGGGAAGGAGTTTCACCTTCTGGGTTGTCTGAAAGACAGCAGGGCTCCATCAGGCACATGGAAGCTTACAGATAGTGGCCTCACAGTTGGAGCTGAAGTAAAGAGAGGACAACCCCAGTTCTTTCCCCTCCGCATACATGGATCCTGGACTCACTCTTAGGCCCTGATGAAGGGAACGCTGGTTCTGTGGAGATAGCTGACCTCCCGTTCTGTGTGAATGAGGGAGGGTGGGGGAGGAGAACAGGAACAATCAGGCTCTGTCTGTGAAAGGCCCCTGACATATGGCCCAGTGCTAGGAGGTTGTTAGATTAGCAGGAAAAGAGAAAGTGAGAGAAAGGGAATTGTTTATAAAGTTTAGGTTTTATAGTTTTAAGCTACGGTTTAAATAAAAAAGGACTCACCATTACCTAGAGACACAGCAGCCACCATCAATCAACAATAACGATTGCCAACTGGGGTCATCAGGGAGAGTAGGATTGTTGCAAATTTAAGTTTTCCCCCATCTTCTCTGTCCAGTGTGTTGGATTTTTGTTTTAAAGGCTATATAGAGATTATCCTACAGTTTAACTTTTAGACCTGTTTGGAGACAAGAACTGAAATGAGCACCCAAGTGTGACCAGACAGACTGAGCTAGTTTTGAAATGGTGACACCTCCCTTCCTGTCACAGGATAAAATTCCAGAGCCTTTGCACTAATTCCTAAGCTTTTCTGGTGTTTCAGGTACATTGTTTAAAGGTGAGTTTAAGTTAAAATAAATAGAAATATGTGACGCTTATACAGCAGTGTCTATCTGTGGATATCAAATCACTTTCCAAAAGTGGGTAAGTATCACTACCTCTTTTTCATAAATGGGCACAATGTGGCACAGGAAGGTTAAGTGATTTGGCAATGGTCACACAGTAAGTCAGGAGCAGAACTGGAAATAGAACCCAGGTGTCCTGACTGTCAGTCTTATGCTTTCCCCAGTGAACTGTGCTGCGGTGTTAGTAAAAGTACATATGTTTTTATGTGTCTGATTATTTTCTGGTCTAATCTATTCTGGTTAATTCAATATTTATTTTTATGCGGATGGCAGAGTCAGCGTAACCACCGTCTTCCCAAGAGCACCGCCTATAACCAGGGGTGGCTCTAGCAATTTCGCCGCCCCAAGCATGGCGGCACGCCGCGGGGGGCGCTCTGGAGGTCGCCGGTCCCGTGGCTCCGATGGACCTCCTGCAGACGTGCCTGCGGAGGGTCCGCTGATAAAGTTTAAATGGCTAAAATGCCAGTTGAAATCTATAAGGTTATGCTGCTTTATTTAGTTATTTATTAGCTTGATAAAAGTTTGAACCTTACAAGAAAATGATGAGAACTGAGTAGTGTACATGGAGGCAAAAGGCGGGACACAGGAACGAATCTTATTAAGATAAGAGCATCTAAAGGGAAGCTAGAAAGCAGGATCAGTTCCCATTAGATTTCTGGTAGGATGGGTTTCTTACAAAGGTGGATGACTGCTGCTGGACATACGAAGAGTGGCCTAGTCTTGGAATGAAAGCCTTGGTTGGGAGTGGTGCATTAATATTATCCTTCCAGTTTTTGAAGCTAAAAGTTGTAATGAACACTAATTGCAAGCATTCTTGCATGCTTTGGCTCCCATTTAGCCTCTATCTAAATTAGCTAAAATCTATGGGCTTGATTTATTGCATTTGCAACGGTCGCACTAAAGGAAGGTAATTCCTTCTGAAAATGCCACATGCAGGCAGGAACAGGAAACCAATTAGGATTCAATGGATGATAAATGGGCATTTTTACCAGCAGTTTACTTAATATCCCCATTAAATAAGCCTCTTTGCATTTATCATTTCATTCTCCCTCAGTCTATAAGGTCCTTTAATTGCTGCCTAAATGAGCCCTGTGTTTCAGTCCAAATTTAATCTTGGATCGGGAGAGAGATATCCTTTCCAATGCTTGCCTGCCCAGCTGCCAGGAACTGTCAGAAATGATCACATAACTTTTCACATTTCTCAAAGTCTCATTGGAGAAATGTAAGATTGTCAGAAAAAATAACAGACCTTTTTTTTTAAAATTGTAAACTGTAGTGCAAGCACCCTTTTCTTCAATTGCATTTCCTGTATTTTTTTTAAGTTGCACTAAAAATAGATCGAAGCTGTAATGTTGCCCTGTGCTTTGTTGTTTTGGAAACTTACTTTCAGTGGAAGTAGATGTGTGTCCGAACTAATGAAGTGTTACAGAGTTTGTGCAGCAAACAATTACTGGATAACTGTGGCTGAGTGGATAGGTTGCTGAACATGTGATTTGTAGGTAGAACATGGCATCTCAAGGCTACATGTTAATACAAAATGATAAAGAAGCCCAGAGCCATGTCCTTAACCAGCCCTTCTTTTTATCTTTCCAGTAAGGCTAAGTTTTTGGGTCTGGGGGTTGGCCTCCTGGGAACAATAAATGAGTTAAATCTTTGTGATTTTATTTTATTTTATTATTTCAAAGGCCTCCTCTCACCCCTGGAACTCAAGTGGACTTTTGCAACAAAAGTGGAATTCAAAAGGAGGTCAAGCCCCCTACTTCCCCCAAAACCAAATGTTGGAGGGGGACATTCCAAGGCATTTAGAGGAAGAGTACTTATGAACTCCAGTGGACTTTCACCTGGGTGGTCCAGACTACGGACCCCTTGCCAAAAGTACAGAGTTTAAGCACCATTATGCTAAACCTCACATATTTCTGAAAAATTGTCAGGGAGTAATGGGCCCAAAGGAGGACTAGTCCCCAAATATTCATTCTGAAATAATTTTCCTAGTGTCAAAAGATTCCATTCTCTGCCTTGGTATGAAGAGCAAATCCATTCAGTCTAATGCAAATGTTGTTAAGTAACTGTGCATCTAACCCAGTTTCTTCAGCTGTTAGTTTGGTTGATCTCATGTACGTTACAGTAACACTTATTGGAAATATCAAGGGGAATCCCTGTGTTAATTCTGTAGAGATATTTAAATAGCATCAAATTTAAATATAATGTTAAATAGTGGTAAATATGCTACTACCGATTTTCCAAAATAGAGAGAAGAGTGAACCTAGGAATTTCCATTCTGTCAGTCTAACTTCTATCTCTAGTAAAGTAGTGGAAATTCTAGTAGAAAAAACCACTAAATATGTGGAGGATATGGAATATGACTGTCATAAATATAAAGGGAAGGGTAACAACCTTTATATATGCAGTAACATAAAATCCCTCCTAGCCAGAGGTACAGAATCACTTACCTGTAAGGGGTTAATCAGTTCAATTAACCTAGTTGGCACCTGACCAGAAGGACCAATGGGGAAAGAAGATTCCTTCAAATCTGGGTGGAGGGAAGGTTTTGTTTGTGCTCTCTTTGTTTGTTCCCTCTTGGGACAGAGAGAGAGCGACCAAGCAGGTAAACCAGCTCCTAAAAAGATAACCTGAAATGATACATCTAAAATTACAGAAATTGTAAGTAAAGGCAAGGAAATGCGTTAGTTTATCTTTTGTTTTTGCTTGTGGATTTTCCCTATGCTAAGAGGTAGTTTTATTCCTGTTTTTTGTAATTATGAAGTTGAGTCCAGAGGGGAGTCCTCTGTGTTCTGAATCTTTTATTACTCTGTAAAGTTACCTTCCATCCTGATTTTGCAGGTGTGATTCTTTTACTGTTTTCTTTCTAAAGTTCTTCTTTTAAGAACCTGATTGATTTTTAGTGTTCTAAAAACCAAAGGGTTTGGTCTGTGCTCACTTTGTTAAGCTATTGGTTAGTATACTATTCTCAAGCCTCCTCAGGAAAGGGGGTGAAGGGGCTTGGAGGAATATTTTGGGGAAATAGGGACTCCAAGTGGTCTTTTTCCTGAATCTTTGTCTAAATCACTTGGTGGTGGCAGCAATACCGTCCAAGAACAAGGAAAGGATTTGTGCCTTGGGGAAAGTTTTAATCTAAGCTGGTACTTGTAAGCTTAGGGGGTCTTTCATGCAGGTCCCCACATCTGTACCCCAGAGTTCAGAGTGGGGAGGGAACCCTGACAATGACCATAAGCAAGTGTAGTAGAAAGAGAGAGCCTGAAGCATGGGCCTGGTGCAAGGCCTAAGGCCTGAACCAAAGTCAGCAAAAGTTATGCTATGAGCAACAGTCAGGCCCTGTCAAAAGCAGCTGCTTGCCTGCAAGTCAGTGTCCAGTACACGAATTCAGCACCAGTATTGCTAGCATTGCTAAAACACACTGAATATGTAAACACATTCCAGCAGGCCAGCACAAGAACACCCCAACCTAGCACAGGATAAAATGGTTTCACAAAAGTGATGAATAGTGCTATTTTGTCTGAAACATCATGAATAAAAGTACAAAGACAGGTGGTGAATAAGGATATTTTGTCTGAATCATCAGGAGGAAAGTACAAGGGGAGGCAACAAACATGTAATGAAACTTGTAAGGTGATACGTAAGCTGTTTATCCTAGATTGTTTGTATCAGTCTATAAATGTCAGGATACCCCGCCTTCACCCTTTGTAGGGGGCAGTGGAAAGTCCCGCCACTGACTGAGCTGCATCCATTGTCACAGGCATACCTGTGCTAGTGTAACTGTAAACATTGATCTGGGGAGCTAGGACCATGCTTCATCGGTAATAAACCTGACTGAGTTCCTTTGCTGCTATAACGGGTTTTGTGGTCTTATTTGGGAGTTCAATCAAGGTCTGCTGTACAGGCTATCTGGCCAGAGTCAGTGCAGCACGCAGAAACAACATACACTCTTTTCAAGTAATAAAAATGAGGCACATGCAGAGAGGTGTCAAAAGAGGAGGTATTCAAACAAACTGGTACCTTTAATAGCAACAAGTTGTCCAGACAGATGTTATTCATCCTTAAGTTCTGAGAACTAATATATAGAATTTTGGACTTTCAAAAAGCCACTGGCAAAATCCGATTAATAATACCGATTAGTTATGGGATGAGAATCAAAATTCTGCCACTATTAGCTGAGAGGAAAAAAACAAAGCAGGTCAATTTTCAACAAGGCAAAAGGTTAGCAATGGAGTACCCTTATAATCCAAGGTATTTAATATATTCGCTATTGATCTGGAGAAGAGCGTGAATAGTGAAGTAGCAAAATTTACAAATTATACAAAGTTTTTTAGGTTAGTTATGACTAGATAAGACTGTGGGGAACTCCAGAGGGACCTAAAAAATCTAGGTGATTGGGGAGCATGATGTCAGATGAAATTTATTGCTGACAAATACAATGTAATGAATATTGGAAGAAATAATCTGATCTACTCATACACATTATAACGGCAAAATTCAAGAAAAAGGCTTGGCTGTCATTTTGGACAAAATCAATAGAAACCTCAGCTCAATATTCAGAAATGGTCAAAAAAGCAAGCAAAATGTTAGGAGAACGGAATAGAAAATATTTTAATGATGTTATATATAGTAATGGTATAACTGTGCTTAGTGCAGGTCATGGCATCTCAGAACAAGATTTAGCAGCAGTAGAAGGGGTCAGAAATAGGCAATGAAATTATTAAAGGAACTCATTGCCATGTGATTTCATTGTGGTTAAGACATTTACAGGATTCAAAGAGGATTTATATGGCATTTCTTACATATATTCCATTTATATGGCGGGAACATCCATAGTAATATTACACAGGATAAAATTATAAGGGGTAAAAAACCCTTCTGCTTCCAGGCATAAGCCAATCAGTAATTGTCAGGGTTTAAGAAGAAACTTCCCATATAGTGAAATCCTTCCATGATGATCTATTAAAAGAATTCTAGCATTTTCTCCTGAAGCATCTGATACTACCCAGTGTCAGAGACAGGCTCTGACCCTCTTTTCTCTGCTCTTGATGCATGCCTTACCTGGGGTATGAGAACAACTGGTGGACAGCTCTGGCTATGCTGTCTTTAAGCCACTGAAGGATTCCTCTATGCTGGTGGAACTCTCAGGTGCTCCCTTCGGATAAATTTTCCAGACAGTGCAAAAGTGATCAGAACAGTGGCTGAGGACTGACCTTGCCATTTTCTGTAGTAAGAATGTGGAACCATAAGTTTTACTTTGGTTTTTCACCATGTAGAAAAATAAATATAAGGAGCTGGTTTTGGGTATACGTGTGTGTGTATGCTGGGTAGGATTGCTGAGTTTGCCAAATTTCAGTATTCCATTCTTTATGCCCATTTCCTGACTCCTCCCCTGTCAGTGAAGAGGGCTCTTAACAAGGTGGATTGGCTGTAGTTTTGCATCTCATGTGCAGTGCGGCACTGTGCTCCACAGAGCCAGCTACTATACAGAATGGTACTTTGAGGCTAGCCCGAGATAAGGTGGTGACAAGATGGGAAGCTCCAACATACTGGGGACCTCTGACCGTCCACTCGCATGCAGGGGATGGATGGGACAAAAGAACCACAGAGTATACTCCATCCCTTAGGCTAGAGGTGTAGAACAGCTCCATTTTTTTGGGGAGAAATCTTCCCTCCATAGCCCTGTGGAGTTTCCTAGTGCCTGACTGATTTATTTGGGCAGTGTGAAGGAATATCAGTTATTCCCATAGAAGAAAAAATATGAATAAAATGGGTTAGATTGCAAGTTCATTGGGGCAGGGCCTTTGTTTTCTTATTTGTTCTATAATATCCGTTATACATCTATATCTATCTATGTGTATAATAATGAAATGGCCTGTCAGAATACTAGAGTTTTTTTGGTGTTCTGCTGCTGGTGACCAGAGAACTATGAAAAATGAAGGAGAAAAAATAATGATAAAAATTGCACAAGTATTTTTTTATGTGCATCCCAAATTGCAATGCAATATTTTCTACAAAGGATCATAAAAATCTCCCACACTTCCATAAAATGTTGAAAGTATTTGAAAAAAATACTGATACCCATTGCACAGCAGAAACATAATTAAGAGAAAAATGCTAATAGCCTTTATACCCCGGGTGACTTTAGGGGGTTAAGATTGCATATGAGTTTATGTTTGGATTTCAGTCCTAAATTTAGGACTGAATCCAAACAATGAAACCTCATAAAAAGTGGTGAATAATATAAGAAATCTTTTTCCAGTAAAATATCTTTGTCTTTGGGAATGTAACTGTCATTAATTTGCAACAGCACATACTGGCACCTTTAAATTAGTATTTTCCAGAATAACAGCCTAGCTAAAGAAATATAATGAGAAAGCTATTTCTTGAATGCATTTATTGAAACCCAGGCCTGAAACCAAACCAAACTGCTCAGCAATGAATGTTTGGATTGAATTCATATTGCATAGACTTACAGTCTTTGGAAGTGCTGGGTATATTTTTCTAAACTATTCACCTAGCCAGTGGGCACCTGTTGTGTTTGAAATTGATAACTGGCTTTGAAATATTCATACTACTGTGATTTCATTCAACTAATTAGCACACAAATTCTTAGTGGTTTTCCCTCTACCCCTCCAGTACATCTGCAGTAAGGGTGAAAGTGACATAGGTGTGGATAGCATGTGCAAAGCCTCTGTGGTGATGGGAATAGTATGGGCTGAGCAGCCACAATGAGGTGCCCTGACACCTTGCGAAGGGCTCTTCAGACATATCCTAAATAGGCTGGTGCTGTGGGGGCTACTGAAGTGGGCTGGGGAAGGGCTACATTTAATGAGTTTCAGTGGTTGAAACCTCTCATGTAGAACTTGGAGCTGCTGCTCCTGCCCATATGATAGAACAGTGGCTATGGACCAGCTGCTTTGGAGCTCTGCGGTTTGGCATGGTGCATTCCATCCCCCATAATTGCTGGCAGGGCCGGCTCTAGACCCCAGCGCGGCAAGCACGCACGTGGGGCGGCCCTTTCCCGGGGGGCGGCAGGCTGGGCCGGCGGATCTGCCGCAGTCATGCCTGCGGGAGGTCCACCGGAGCCCCGGGACGACCGGACCTGCTGCAGGCATGACTGCGGAGGGGGCGCTCGTCCCGCGGCTTGGCTGGACCTCCCGCAGGCATGACTGTGGCAGCTCAAGCAGAGCCGCAGGATCAGCCAACCGTCCGCAGCTGCGGGAGGTCCAGCCGAGCCGTGCGACCAGCGGACCCTCCACAGTCATGCCTTCGGGAGGTCCACTGCTCCCGCGGCTCCGGGGCGCCTCCCAGGCATGACTGCTTGGGGCGGCCAAAAACGTAGAGCCGCCCCTGATTGCTGGGGCTTTCCTGAAACAAAGCCTGATTACTTGGGTTATGTGTGTGCATCTCTGGGAATTACTGAGAACAAATACCAGTGGTATAAAATCAATATCCGCCTCCCATAATGTAATGCTTTCTATCATCCTTTATTGGGATATTAAATGATATTACATGATAAAATGTTAAACTCTGTTGGTTCATCTGATTTTATAAAAATAATATGAAGAGCATTGATTTTAAAAAATTGCTCTCCCTTCCCTGGCTCATGCTTATGTTCAGATATGTTCCCCAGGGTGCTTCATACATAGTTTAAAATGGTACGTTTTTTTCCTTTAAGTCTCCATTCCCTAGTGTTTGATATGAATAGAAGATACATGGCACAGGACTCAAAAACCTGTCCAAAATAGTAAAAGCAGAGGGGTAGAGCTGTAATTTTGGGTAGCCACTGATAGTCTGCCTGCCAGATACTTCATCCCACTGCATCCTATCCCATTCACATGCATGAAAATCTTAACCCCAAGGATTAAAAAATCCTATTCCCTTATTTACAGATCAGACTGCAGAGATTGTTGCTCCCTTATTCTAACAATTGTACTTTCATTCATTGACATTCTTGATTAATACTATAGAGCAAGAAAGAATAAGCAACCCTGTGAGTAATAGGAAAGGGCTTTATATCACCATTTCTCTTAGGGTACGTCTACACTACAAGACTATTTCGATTCATCTTAATTCGAATGTCTGGAATCGACCTAATGAAGTCGAAGTTGTGTATCCACAATAAATACATTAATTCGACTGTGTGAGTCCACAGTAACGGGCGAAGCGTCGACTTTGGAAGCGGTGCACTGTGGGAAGCTATCCCACAGTTCCCGCACTCCCCGCCGCCCATTGGAATGCTGGGATTTCCCACCAATGCATGCTGGGGGGGGGGAATTGTGTGGAGGGTGGTTTTGGGTAACTGTCATCATTGAACCGTCAATCACACCCAGCATCCCTCCCTGAAAGCGCCAGTTGGCAATCTGTTCGTGCACTTTTCTTCTCAGTGACAGCGCGGGCGCCACAGCACTGCAAGCATGGATCCCGCTGCAGTTGTGGCCGCTGTCAGCTCCTCGCAACTTATCGTCCACCTCTTCCGCAGTCAGCTGCTGAGAAATTTGGCTAATTTTCAATGGTGCTGCGAGCAGTGGTGGACCATGGGGGACGTTTTACCAACATCAACGTCGGGTGGCCAGGCAAAGTTCATGACGCGCGTGTTTTCAGGAACTCTGGTCTGCTTAGACGCCTGCAGGAAGGTAGTTTCTTCCCGGACCACAAAATAACGCTTGGGATGTGCAGATGCCCATACTGATCTTAGGGGACCCAGCCTACCCGCTAATGCCCTGGCTCGTCACGCCCTATGCAGGCACCTTGCACAGCGACAAGGAAGTCTTCAAGTACCAGCGAGCAGCGAGCAGCGTGAACTGTGACTGTTCAGTTTCTTCACAGAGAAGCTGAACCTGCCCCTGTTTCTTTACCAAGTTACTGTTGACTAGCCTCTGCAGTTACATACCCCATCCACCCCGCTTCCCCAACTTCTAACACACATTTAAAAATTAAAGTACGTGCTCCACTGTAGCTTTACAACGGTGTCTTTACTGATGACTTTGCGTTAAAGGGTTGAAACTGGGACGCACACTGTGCTGGGTAGGGTGTGTGGTCATGTAAAGACCGCCTCTAAAGTCGAGGTTTGACATGCTCCCGCTCCCAGACCGGTCAGCAGTGCCGGACTGGTTGTTTCAACGGATCCTGCCATCCCTCCCTTTTTGGACTCTGTGTGCGGGGGCTATGTGGCCTTGTTGCGGGGGAGGACGGATACAGATTCCTCTGCTGCGTGGCTCTGCGGTCCATTACAGGGACCGTTGCATGACATCTGTAACCCCCCTCCCCCGCTACAAATGCACGTACCACCCCCAACGACAGAAAACCTGCAAACCACCTCCCATACCAGCTAACCGCCTACTGACTGCACTGTGTGTGTGACATGCTGCTGATCCAGCCCCCGTCTCTGTACCCTGCTAAAGGTGACTGTCCTATGCATTACACTACCCCCTCAACCACCCAATGACCCACCCAAGACATCTAACACAGCGTTGTGTAAAAAACCATGACGGAAAAAGTAAGTAACAGAAAACTACTTTTAATAATCAACAACACAGTAAGGGAAGGACTTTTCAAAATGTAGTGACTGATAGCTTTTGGGTAATTTAACACTGTCCTGTGGTGCAGTGACAGTTTTCACGGCCCCTGGTGACCCTCCTTCTTGTTATTTTTGATGAGGGGGGGATTGGAGTTTGAGGCGGGGGTGGGCGGTTGCAGATACAGTGCAGGGGGGCTCTGTCTTCCTACCTGCGGTCCTGCAGAACATCAACAAGGCGCCTGAGCGTGTCCGTTTGCTCCCTCATTAGTCCAAGCAGCGTTTGAGTCGTCTGCTGGTCCTCCTGACGCCACCTGTCCTCCCGTTCGCAGAGTGAGCGGTGCTGCTGAGTGAGGTTCTCCCTCCACTGGCTCTGCTGGTCCGCCTCGGCTCTGGAGCAGCTCATAAGTTCAGCAAACATCTCGTCCCTTGTCTTTTTCTTACGCCTTCTAGTTTGCGCCATCATCTGTGAGGGGCATGGTGGATCAGGTCGTGATACAGTTGCACCTGTGTGATGTCAAAAAGGTAGTGAATTTCTTACAATGATACATTTTTTAAACAAAGAAACATAGTCTACTCGGTGTCTGTGAACAAGAGTATGCACAGCACCTGTCTCATGCGCACTCACTAATGGAAAGTTCGAGTTCTCTGAATGCGCTTTCATTGCCTGGGGTATTGGGCTGCAGATCAGAGAACCTTTGCAGGAAAGAAGAATTCGTGTAGCAGCAAGGCATGGTAAGCCAAACACTTTTGGATTCATAGAAGTGAATGTACAGCTCTGTCCTCTTGATGCAGGCAATCCTGAAAGCATAAACTCGGCCCCTGTTGCACCCCCTCGTGGCTGTTCACTGGGAAAGATCCCTGTATGCTGCCACTCTGTAGACTGCAGCACGTGGCTGTTAAGTGAGGCTTCTTGTTATGCAAAGGAACAGTTAAGCGCTCCCATTACTAATAGTACCACAATTACTCTAATTTCATGCAGGAGTGTGCGAGAGAGATCACCCTGAGGAGAGTCTCACGGGCAGAGAGAGCGCGCATGCTGGAAGAAAGCCACCACAACCCAGGGGCCTACTCTGCCATGCTCGTGAGGGCAATGGTCCCGGAGTTCCAGCTTATAGCATGGCAAGGCAAAGTGTGCTACCTCGGGGCACACGATAAGCTAGCTCTGCCAAGGAACCTCCTGCATAGACTTTCAGATTACCTCCAGGAGAGTTTCCTGGAGATCTCTTCTGAAGATAAAAGTTCCATCCCCCTGTATGTAGACCTTCTGTTCTCCTAATGTCTCTCCCTGTTTAGTTACTAAAAAAATGTTAACTCGTTGGTCTTAGCTGCTTTTAATAAATAAATGTTAACTTGTTTAAAGCACTTACGGACTGATCCTTCTCCCGATTCAGGGTCTGTGGTAACGGCTGGGGAGGGTTGGTAGGGGATCTCAGTGAGGGTGAGGAAGAGATCCTGGCTGTCGGGGAAAGCGCCGTCGACTGCCTCGTCCTCCTCATCTTCCCCGTCCGCGAACATCTCCGAGGAACAGTCCGTCGACACTATCCCATCCTCAGAGTCCACGCACACTGGTGGGGCAGTGGTGGCAGACCCACCGAGAATGGCATGCAGTGCCTCGTAGAAGCGGCATGTCTGGGGCTGGGCTCCGGAGCGTCTGTTTGCCGCTCTGAGTTTCTGGTAGCCTTGTCTCAGCTCCTTGACTTTCACGCGGCACTGAGTTGTATCCCGGCTGTATCCTCTGTCTCTCATGGCTTTGGAGACCTTCTTGAAGGTCTTTGCATTCCGTTTGCTGGAGCGCAGCTCCGAAAGCACAGACACATCGCCCCACACAGCAATCAGATCTGAGACTTCCCGGTCTGTCCATGCTGGGGACCTCTTTCTAGTCTGAGATTGCCTGGACTCCTCTGCTGGAGAGCTCTGCATCGTTGCCGGTGCTGCTGAGCTCGCCCCGATGAGCAACCAGGAAATGGGATTCAAACTGTCCAGACAGGAAAAGGAATTCAAATTTTCCCGGGGCATTTCCTGTGTGGCTGGTCAGAGCATCCAAGCTCCGACTGGCGTCCAGAGCGTCAACAGAGTGTTGCACTGTGGGATAGCTCCCAGAGCTACTAAGATCGATTAGCATCCACACCTAGCCTAATTCGACATAGCCATGTCGAATTTAGCGCTACTCCCCTTGTCGAGGTGGAGTACCGAAGTCGAACTAAGGAGCCCTCTATGTCGAATTAAATGGCTTCCTGGTGTGGACGGGTGCACGCTTAATTCGATTTAACGCTGCTAAATTCGATTTAAAGAGCTAGTGTGGACCAGCCCTTAGTCACCCTTGTATTTTGTCTATTAAACAACTGCAACATATCCAAAGTAATTTAGAACAAGAGGGTTGTCATTGAGCTGCATACCATGACTACTTACAATTTTGTGGCAATATCAGGGATGGAATTCAGATCCTCTTATTCACTAGCACAGGCTACTATCACTTGAGCTAAAGGAGAAACCACCATAATTGTCAAATGTTATAAGGCCTCTGAGGCACATCTAGCATGACTCCATCTAATAGAGGGCAGTGCTACCCAAACACAAGAGCCTGTTCATTACAGTATGAATTTCTTCAAAGTCCAGGAAAGGTCCCAGTCTGTTTATATTGGAATATAGTATGAATGGAATAATGGCAATGAAAGTATTAAAAATGAATCCCCAGTCAAACTCATAACGGACAGCCTGTGTCCTCGAAAGTGCTAATCCACCAATAAGGGCCCGATCTTCCTTTAGAGCTTCTCTGTAGCCATCTAGGGAGTTTGATAGGAATAGGTTTCTAATTCAATTCCCATTGTCTCTCATGGTCTTTTGTCTTCACTGGAGCTGTAGGGATGTATGGTTGTTTATCATAGCATTGCTTGTCATTATAATGTATTATTAAAATAGTTACTACTACTAGATCAGAGAGCTGAAGCATGCGCTCGGTCATATCCACCTTAATAAAAATTCATGACTCTTTCCCTGCCACTGCCTTCCATACATGACTGATAGGGCTTTGAGTTAATATCAGGTCAAGCACAGCTTCTCTTAGTGTCCCAATGTGATGGACAGAGGGCCCTGAGTGGAGGCAGGAAGCAAGACCATCCAATGGCCCAGGGAAACCTCACTCCAAAATGAAGCTAGAGGAAATTATTGTTTTCCTATCTGCAGAGCAGTATTGCTATCAGAAACAGAAGCTGGAGAAAAAAATGTGGCAAAGAGGAGTATCCTCAACCGGTGTAAATTGACTTGTTTTCACAGATCTGGCCCATGGAGCCTTGGCCTACTCACACGCATGACTTCAGTGAAAGGAGTCTCAGCTGTGAGGTAGTTAAGGCATTCTGTGACAACTCCTCCATTGTTCACGTAGTTTATGAATGTAGGTATTCCTCTCAGGCGTTGGAGAGCTGTTTGAAATGTGCTGTTCTGTATGCTTTTTGCAACCTTTACAATGGATTATAGCTGTCTAGTATCCTTCTATTTATTGTCTGGCCTTTTCTTTAGTATAAAATTGCTTAATAGGCATAATACTTCAAAAATATGCAAGGCTGTGCCGGTCAATCTATTTCTTTAGCTTTCTAGATGAACTTGTTTTAAAATCAGAAAGCCTGGCTGGTTTGGGTGGTTAATTAGCAATTGCCCTACATCTCTCAGTCACTGGTTCACGTCCATTCCATGACAGGAGTACTCAGGAATATCTACAAATGTCCGTACTATGCTATGGCTGTTCTGGGATCGGAGTTGGTGGTGTCAGTCTAGTTTCCAGTGGATTTGTCTGCATTGCAGGCAGTGATAATTAACATCCTTGCTGGCAGTCTCAGCAGAGAGGTAAGGGCTTGAATCAGCATAGAGGTGCTCCCCTCTAGGTCAAGTTTAAGGACCACTGGCATGACAGCATGGAGCAACGTGCACAACCCCTGTTCTGTTGCTAATAGGATCACTGCCCCAGGGGTCTCAAATAGGCAAGTACCTTTAATATGCACTAAATCCACTTTTTTAAAAAAAGCCCCCTGTTAGAATGCTGTTTAATTATGATGGTATTTTCTCCCTTTGTCATTTTTATATTCTTTAGGGGAAATGATCCAGATGGTTAGAGAAATCATTTTTGTGGAGTTGCCCCCTGGTAGGTAGCAGGTAAGATATTTCCAGCTGCCCTAGAGGTCAGGAAATACAATGTCCTAAAGGTGATATTTAACCCCTGTATTTACACATATACTGGCACACGTATCTTTCTCTGAAATATCTTAGGAAACTGTTCTGATAATGAGGTCCTTGCCTATAGTCAGTGCAGAGAAATAATGGTATTTGAATCTTACCTAAAGACTTTTCCATGGGTTTCCTGCTTTCTCTCTCTCTCTCTCTCTGTCTCCCAGAGTCAGATCATCAGCAGTGAGGGATTAAAGTCTCATGCTGTAATGTTCTTCCTTCTCACTGAATGAATAACATGATTAAGGTACATGTGGAAGTGGAGTGACAGTACCAAGTTCCATAGGTACAAACCCCCTCAGGGGTTGTGCTGCAATATACAATGATTTATTCTGCAGCTATTTGCATGCAACAAATGCCTGCTAACATTTCTGAACATTTCTCTGGAATGCTATACAATTGCCTTGATGGACAAGGCAACAGAAGACTGTCCTGTGAGATTGGTTTTCCTCCACTATACAGATAGCTTAAGGCAGGCACAGAAGTAGACAGTGAGTAGCTCATTCCATAAGTACAATGTGCCCAATGCATGATAATGGTGTGTCCACTGATGGCCTACCTATGGCTCTAATCTATGGGCCACCACATGGTAAAATCAGTCAGCTGTGCACAGGGTATTACAAAGTGTAAAGCTAGCGCTCAGCCAGTAAAGGTTAAATTGTGCCCTACAGGTTGGGGACAGTACAGGGCCTCACCACCCAGGGGGAGACTGCCTCTCAGAGCTCCCTCTTGTGTGTGGGTGTAACTTGCAACACCTACAACAACATTCATCTATCTTAGGTACTTATATGGCCCCCATTATCATAGTATCTGAGCACATTATAAGCTTTAATGCATTTAGCCTCTCAACCCCCTGGGCAGGGAAGTGCTATAATCCCCATTTTATAGATTGGGAACTGAGACACAGAAAGGCTCAGGGCTTGTCTACACAGGACACTCAGAAAAAATGCTCCAAATTAACTAAAGGTGTGAATTTAAAGTGGACTAGTTAAACTGCATTGAATCCCTGGGTCAAGGCTCTCATTCAGAATTAAAGTGGCCTTAATTTAATTTACCTTAAATCACTTCCAATTGTGAATAAGAGGAAAAGTAGGGAACTGAAGCTCTGTTTCCAAGTCCCAGGCTTGCTCTCTAGCCACTAGACCAGCCTCCCCATCCCTACATGGTCAGCCAGTTCTGATAGTTGACAGCTACCACAGGTCTGGCCATGCCTCCATCTAGTCCCACACCTTTTCTGGTCAGTTGCAGCCCTTGTGTTCCCTCAGTAGCAGGATGACAGACTATACTACACAGTGGAGACACAAAGTAGGTGAGGTGTATCTTTTATTGGGCCATCTTTTGTTGGCGAGAGACAAATTTTCGAACTTACACAGAGCTCTTCTTCAGAGACCAATACAGCTACAACAATACTGCTTATACTACACTGTGACTTTTCTTTTAAAGGAAAGAGAGAACAAAGTTGGTACCAACTCCTGTGACTTGTTACATGCTCTTTCCCATTATTCTGTATTTGTTTTTGCTTTTGAGCTTGTGGACTTTTTATTTCTGAGCCTGATTTTTTTGAAGTGGTAGATTTCAGGAAAATGGAACAAACTAAAACTGAAAACTAACAATAAAAATCAGGGTTTCCCTACAAAAAGAAAGAAAGAGAGAAAGGGTTCACACAGCCTATTTTTTTATTTAAAGTGCTGATATGCTAATCCTAGCCTCCGCACAATAGCTCTGTTAGCTCTGCAGTCCTGTCAGTGGGTGTGGTTCCTCTCCTGCTATCTCCCCACAAAAACTGCACAGACTCCCCTGGTTGTGCCTCTACCGTGTCTTTTTATTTTGTGTTTACTCCACCAATTTCACAACAGTCCTTGTGCAACAGACTAATTTACAATATTCAACTAGCTTTTGGCCCTCTCACCGGGGCCGGCCTGAGGGTAACAGAGGACTCCCTGTTCTGAGCCTCTGTCTGGCTAGGCTCAGTTAGCCCTGCTCCTCCCTCTCCTTCCTTCCCCCTGCACTTCCTTCCTGTGTAGCCTCTGATCAGACCAGGCAGCTGGGCAGCCTGATTGAATGATTACCCCATCAGCTTCCAACTGGGGAACTAATTACTGTTAGAATGATCTGAGGGCAGGCTCACCTGTTTGCACCCTGTGACACCCTTCCTAAAATTAACATAGAGATAGGATATCAGCACACAGTGCAATACCCACAGACCCCAGTGATCAGGGTTAGGGTGACCAGATGTCCCGATTTTATAGGGATAGTCCTGATTTTTGGGTCTTTTTCTTATATAGGCTCCCATTACCCCCCACCCTGATTTTTCACACTTGCTGTCTGGTCACCCTAGATCAGGGTTGAACCTGAGACCTCTGAAGCTTGTGTATGAGCCTTTACTGCATGAGCTAAAAGCCACCTGCCTCCTAGCCAAGGCTGTAGCAGAATCATCAATTTCTAGATGGTGTAGGTGCCACTAGAGGGGGACAGAGCACCACACCCAGTAGGCATGGGTTAAACCAGGATCATGGGTAATAACATTGTGAGTTTTAATGTGATGGCACTATGAAAATGGATGCTACCTTAAAAGAAAACTTTGAGAACCCAATTCTGCAAGGTGCTCAGACTTTCCTGTGAGGTGCTGATGGCTCTCACATCCCATTAACTGCAGTACCTTCATTCCACTGCAAGAGGTTTTCTGCACAATGCAGGCTTGAGACATGAAAGGATAAATGCCAGATCATTCTATTTCTGGAGATGTGGGTTCAAATCTGTGTTTAGGTAAAAACCTCTGTATAATTTAGATTTCAAAATAACATATGCTTGAAGCCTGGCTCTAATATATGCTTAATTGCTTTGATATGTAAAACACTGCAGCTCACGAAAACTCATGCTAAAATAAATTTGTTAGTCTTTAAGGTGCCACAAGTACTCCTGTTCTTTTTACTGTGCAGTAAGTAATTTCAATATACAAATGAAGGGCCAAATTAAACTCTCACACGTATTCTCTGCCCTCACTGACTTCGTCTCAGCATAGAATGTGTGACTCTTACCTATTTTTCTTCTGCTATGTGTGAGAGGCCAAGTAACTGCCAACAGAATTGTTCTAGTTTATCGGCTAAATAATACAATATGTGTTTAAAATAATGTGTCAATAAGTGTTTAACCAATTGCCCAGCTAGGTACAGAAGAACTTTTTAAAAAAACTGCCTACATATGTAATTGCCAGTGAGACCATCAAGGAGGGTTTTGGTCTCTTGTGCAAATATATATATATATTTAAATCTGTCAAAAAGTTTGGCGGCAGAAGCTTGGTCTGATTTCTTTGATAAATATACAATACATTTTACAACTAAACATGAAGGATATTCTACAAAACTATTTTAAAAGTGACGCTTGAATGTACTAACAAGAGGTGGCAAGAATCAAGAAGGCCTGAACCATCTTTTTTAGTGATCAAAATGCTCTGACCATGGTTTAAAGCCCTTTGCTCAGTGTTATCCATTCACTTGTCCTGAAATGGGAACTGCAAGCACTTAAATAAGTGATCTGAAATATTTTTTAGTAGCTTCTCTAAGTGCACCGCCACGCTATACTGGAAAGCTGTTTTGTAACTTCTGCCAGCAACACTCCTCTGCGAACCACAATAGTCCTTGCTACACAACCTATAGTAACAATACACTGTGTGGGCATGGGGGAAAAGAAGCCACTTTGGAGGTCATGGAAGAGGGGATGGATAAGCATAAGTAAGTTGGTTCTTGAGTACAGAGTTCCACATATCACACTATTTATCCTATTTGATATTCGTTATTTATATTCATGCGCATCCCTACTGTATACAATTTTTTAAACTCTATAAGAAAGGTGAATTGATTTGCTTCTTCCTTTGATTTGATTGTTACACTGCTACTCTCGCTTTTCTGACACATTGCCTAGTAAAACAGTTTCTTATTTAAAACCCACTTCTCTCTTTGATTTTTTTGGTCCCTGTTACAGACTGACTGGAAAGAGCTGAACACAAACAACTTCAGTTTCCCAGGAAGGCAGCTGTCTGAGCTTTTCTTACCTTCATTTGGGAACTAATTAAATATTCAAAGCTTTAACTCAACATTTAATTTGCTAATTTTGTTCTGTCCTCTTAGAAACTAGACATGAAGGTTTTCATTAACATTTACAAAAATTAAAAGGCAATTTTGAAGTGAAAGAAGTTTTCAATTATTAAGCTTGTTTGGAATTTTAGACTCTTTAAACACAGACATATTTAATCCAACAGTAATAATAAATAAACAAGTTCAGCAACAGAACAAAACGCTGACAGCAAAATGAGACTAACAATTGAAAGGCTGATGAAAAATTCAACAGGGAAAGCACAAGAGGTAGCAAGTGCAACCAGGCTGTGCTTTAGGGGAGTGGCTGTTGGTGGGTATTTTCCTTCCTCCATCCTCTGCACTTCGAACAAGCAGCTCTCCCACTTTCTCCCCCAAGGCAGTTTTGCATTTCTTCCCCATGTGATGCCTCTCATGTGCTTCCCCACAGAGGAGACACCCACTCTTCTCCTTCTACTAAAGGGTCTTATATGCTCCCCCATTACAACAGTACTGTGCCCCTCTGTAATCTTTAATTTATTTATCTTCCCAACACCCCTGCGAGGAAGGAAGTGCCATTATTCTTATCTGAGAAATGATGAACTGAGAGACTAAATCATTTGCCTAAGGTCACAGGAAATCTGTCATTGGGCAATGAATTGAACCTGTCTCCCAAATCCCAAGCGGGTGCCCTAACCCCTGGACTATCCTTCCCCATCAGTCACTAGACCTCCCAAGTTAATTTTACCCAAACTTTATGTCCTAAGGCTGTCATCGCTGACATGGATTTCCTCTCAGGATACCAAGACACACAGCCTTCCCCTTGCACTCATCCCCCAAGAGTCCATATTTCCTTCATGCACACCTGAGCCCCATCTATTGTCAGGGGCGGCGCTAGGTATTTTGCCTCCCCAAGCACGGCAGGCAGGCTGCCTTGGGGCATGCCTGTGGGAGGTCCTCTGGTTCCACGGCTTCGGCGTACCCGCTGCCGAATTGCCGCCGAAACAGCAGGACAGGTGGACCTCCTGCAGACAAGCCACCGAAGGCAGCCTGCCTGCCCCCCTCACAGCGACCGGCAGGGCGCCCCCCGCGGCTTGCCGCCCCAGGCACACGCTTGCTGTGTTGGTGCCTGGAGCCGCCCCTGCCTACTGTATCTCCCTTGGCATATGCCCACCCCCCACAATACATGAACCTTTCCAGGGACACCCAGCTCGCCCTCCCTCCCTGGGTCTCTTTCACTCATGGACAGACCTCATTCCTGAGCCCTAGCCTGGGTTAAGCAATCACGGAATGAGTTGCTAACTACTCTCCCCTCCCTGTTTAAACTAAGTCAAGCAATGAACATTCTAACTATTTAATTGTTTTCTAGCAGTAGGATAAGCCAGAAGGTCTATATCAGTGTCTGCGTGGAATCTCATTGATCAAACGCTGCAGATGTCTACTGTTATCCCTTCTGGGGTACACCTTCATAGGAGTCATTGGTGTTACAGTTCTGGAGTTTCTTGTGGAGAGAAAGCATTTACATCATCTTCCTGTCTATTGGTTGTAGACTGCATCTGACCTCTCGGCACGTGGAAAAGTGATGCATTTCCAATAACAGAATGACCATTCTTTTGAGGAGTGAGTGAAGTGCCTTTGACATGTGTTACTGAATAAAGATGAGGGCTGAATGGTGTCATCAGGTTCCTTTCTTCCTGTGATGAAGTAGTATAGTGTTGCCAATATTAATATGAAAAAGTGGTGCTCAACATTTCCTTTTGGTGAACTACTTTAGCTTATGTTTACAAAATTCTGCACCTTCTGCCTGAGGTGCATTGTTTGGCATTTTGCTGTGCAATGCACATTCAAATAGTGCAGGAGATTGACTTGAAGTCAAGTGTGGGGTTGCTTTATAATTTCAAGAAGTGGAAGATTGGACAAATTACCAGGGGGAGTATAAAAATATTGGACAGGCATGCAGGAGTGAAATCAGGAAGGCCAAATCACACTTGGAATTGCAGCTAGCAAGAGATGTTAAGAGTAACAAGAAGGGTTTCTTCAGGTATGTTAGCAACAAGAAGAAAGTCAAGGAAAGTGTGGGCCCCTTACTGAATGCGGGAGGCAACTTAGTGACAGAGGATGTGAAAAAAGCTAATGTACTCAATGTTTTTTTTGCCTTTGTCTTCACAAACAAGGTCAGCTCCCAGCCTACTGCACTGGGCAGCACAGCATGGGGAGGAGGTGACCAGCCCTCTGTGGAGAAAGAAGTGGTTCAGGACTATTTAGAAAAGCTGGACAAGCACAAGTCCGTGGGGCCAGATGCACTGCATCCAAGGGTGCTAAAGGAGTTGGCGGATGTGATTGCAGAGCCATTGGCCATTATCTTTGAAAACTCATGACTATCGGGGGAGGTCCTGGATGACTGGAAAAAGGCTAATGTAGTGCCCATCTTTAAAAAAGGGAAGAAGGAGGATCCGGGGAACTACAAGCCAGTCAGCCTCACCTCAGTTCCTGGAAAAATCATGGAGCAGGTCCTCAAAGAATCAATTCTGAAGCACTTAGAGGAGAGGAAAGTGATCAGAAACAATCAGCATGGATTCACCAAGGGCAAGTCATGCCTGACTAACCTAATTGCCTTCTATAATGAGGTAACTGCCTCTGTGGATGAGGGGAAAGCAGTGGACATGTTATTCCTTGACTTTAGCAAAGCTTTTGATATGGTCTCCCACCGTATTCTTGCTGGCAAGTTAAAGAAGTATGGGCTGGATGAATGGACTGTAAGGTGGATAGAAAGCTGGCTGGATCATTGGGCTCAACGGGTAGTTATCAATGGCTCCAAGTCTAGTTGGCAGTCGGTATCAAGCAGAGTGCCCCAAGGGTCGGTCCTGGGGCCAGTTTTGTTCAATATCTTCATTAATGATTTGGAGGATGGTGTGGACTGCACCCTCATCAAGTTTGCAGATGACACTAAACGGGGAGGAGTGGTAGATACGCTAGAGGGTAGGGATAGGATACAGAGGGATCTAGAAAAATTAGAGGATTGGGCCAAAAGAAATCTGATTAGGTTCAACAAGGACAAGTGCAGAGTCCTGCACTTAGGATGGAAGAATCCCATGCACTGCTACAGACTAGGGACCGAATGGCTGGGCAGCAGTTCTGCAGAAAAGGACCTAGCGGTTACAGCGAATGAGAAGCTGATATGAGTCAACAGTGTGGCCTTGTTGCCAAGAAGGCTAATGGCATTTTGGGCTGTATAAGTAGGGGCATTGCCAGCAGATCAAGGGACATGACCATTCCCCTCTATTCAGCATTGGTGAGGCCTCATCTGGAGTACTGTGTCCAGTTTTGGGCCCGACACTACAAGAAGGATGTAGAAAAATTGGAGAGAGTCCAGCGGAGGGCAACAAAAATGATTAAGGGGCTGGAACACATGACTTATGAGGAGAGGCTGAGGGAACTGGGATTGTTTAGTCTGCAGAAGAGAAGAATGAGGGGGGATTTGATAGCTGCTTTCAACTACCTGAAAGGGGGTTCCAGAGAGGATGGATCTAGACTGTTCTCAGTGGTACCTGATGACAGAACAAGGAGTAATGGTCTCAAGTTGCAGCGAGGGAGGTTTAGGTTGGATATTAGGAAAAACTTTTTCACTAGGAGGGTGGTGAAGCACTGGAATGGGTTACCTAGGGAGGTGGTGGAAACTCCTTCTTTAGAGGTTTTTAAGGTCAGGCTTGACAAAGCCCTGGCTGGGATGATTTAGTTGGGGATTGGCCCTGCTTTGAGCAGGGGGTTGGACTAGATGACCGCCTGAGGTCCCTTCCACCCCTGATATTCTATGATTCTATGATTCAGAGAAAGTTAAATAGCTTTTTTTTCTGTGGTCTTCCTCCTACTGTAGAAGTAGCAATGGCTTTATGTGGTTTTGATGAATCTCTCAGCTTCTGCAGGTGCTGGAATCAATCAGGACTGATTTTCATGTGATAGAAAACCAGATGCTGGAAAAAGTCTGCAAATCTAAGGCCCAAATCATAGCATTACAAAAAGGCCATGGAATGGAAAAGGGATTGCAGTTCAGATGAAAAGGGTTAAAAGCAGCTAAATGCAGGGTAGTTGTTTCAGGGGCATCATAGGATGGGATTAAAAGGATGGTTTATGCAAAAGAAAAAAAATAGAAAGGGGACATGTTGCCCATGGAACGAAGGAATGGACCACAGGACCCTGACCCAAGGGGAAGACTGGAACTCCTCACCTAACCCAGAGGGTTAACCCATTGATGGACTCTTTATGTACCCCAAGAGGGGCAGACAAACAAGTGACCTGGCTGAAGGGCTGAATCACCGAAGGGACAGGCCACTGCAGGCTGTCAACATGGGGTGCCTAGAAAGGAGAGGGCCTGCCATTCCTCCACCTGACCGCTAGGCGGTGCCAGTGGTGAGTGAATTTCTTTACAATGTCTCAGCTATTCTCATCATTTACAGTTTTTATTTTAAAAAAAATCTCAAATTTAATCACTGCTTAAAAGCACAAAGGTCTCTTTTCTGCAGGAAAAATAATATTTTTCATTATCCTGTTTTTTTAAATAATTGTACCATGTACTTGACAGCTAAATAAATGGATTTTATTAAACAGATGATTATGGGCTCAGATTATTTAGTATTCCTTTTTTTATTATCTACTGTAGACTCTACTGGGAGCTGTGAGTTTCTTTTCTTCATTTCCAACATTGATTCTTGCATTAGACGGTTACATTGAATAATTAATATACTTCCAGTGATTGATGATTTGCATGGGCTGAATATTAGCTTATCAATCATGACCCACTTGTTCTAATGTAATCAAATTGAAAACATGTCAAAAGTTGTTTACCCAACGATGACAACAGGAGCTGCGATATTGAAGGTGCACGATGCACTATAGCAGGAAATATCCTGGTTGAACATTCATAAAGCAGAGATTATGAGTTCCTCAAATTGATGTAACAAAAGCCTGGAGCCCTTGGTGAGAGTTATCAGTTCCAATAAGAAAAGCCCTTTTTTCAGCTAGAAAATAGCACTGATTCCTTTGCCTTTTATCAGCTGCTTAGTGACTTTTTGAGCCTACAGTGAAAAGTAATTATGTTCTGAGCTGCACAGCATAAAGAAACTTTTTAAAAAAAAAGAAAAAGAAAAAGAAAGAAATGGAAGTGTTTTGAAAAAGGAAGGATACTGCCTGGCCACACTGTGACTGACAGGGATGCAGTTCCATGTCTCTGGCTCACCTGCTAAAGCTGGAGAAGTGGGTTTTGCTTTTGTGGGACTCATTAACACAGAGCAGGAACTTCAAAATTTGGAGTATAATGCACATTTCGCTGGCAATATATTATTGGCTTACAAATACTTTAATATACTATGCCAGTATACTATAGCAATGTCCTTGAACTCTTTCCTAAGGCTGTATATAGGGACTAGCTCATGTTTTAGTTCTGTGAATTCATTTTACTTCTTACTCTTTGCCTATGGCCTAGGCTTAAATTCTGCATGCAGAAAAGTAACACCTCTTGCCTCTGTACTATCTTACTGATGAGCTGACCGATGTCAAGATAAACCTTTTATTATGAACAGAACTGAATTATTATGAACTATGTACAGCAATGAGATAACAAACTTCTTACTTCTCTGTGTACCTATTACAGGTACTGGGATGAGTGGACCTAGCCCCGCTTAAATTTAAAAGCCCATCCCCTCAACCAAAGAAGAGGAGCCACTGAACCCAGCAGTCAAGTGAACAGAGGGGACAACAAATGAAAAAATAGGGGTGGGAGTGAAGGTCAAAGGGCTATAACAAGGGATCCAGAAGGGGACACCAACTAGAGGACCCCCAAAAGTACCCACCACTATTCAAAGGTGTTTAAGGAATCCATGGATACTCCCCTAGGAATTCACTCAGAGGCATGATCGGATGAGGGACCGGCAGTAGTCCAACAGTCACAGAGCACCCCACCCCAATCTGGCTTCCTCCTTGTGTGATGGATGGCCATCTCGCGACAGGACACACCCTATATAGATGTGTGCCAGGGTCTCCCTCTCACCTTAGAAAGGACAGCTGTTAGGGGATTCTGTGTACTGTGCAACTACTCCCTGTAACTGAAGCCTTTTACTGCTCTGTCCTGGACTGCTTTGTTGTTCCTGCCCCCACAGGAAGTGTCCCAGGAAACCCAAACACTGCATGAAGAGTGCCCAGGAAGTGTGAGATCTCTACACTTCCTGGAAGATTTACTCTAGAGCACATCTTCCCTTTTCTAGACCCCTTTCTCAATTATTGACTGAACTAAAACATTAAGTTAACTAGCAAGCTATAACCAATATAATAATTGACTTAACAACCCTTCTGTTTGGTTAAACAGAATCTTATCATGACTCTATCAGTTTCTTATTGTGTTTCAGTAATTTTCCTGGTCTGCTTCATATCAAATGATCTTTAGGTGAGTCCTTGTCAGCCAGTCTTATTGTCAATAACAGGCTCAGTTTCTGAATTGTTTTCAACTTGTACGTCTGCTCTCACTTCACTTGTCTTGGCCAAGTGGTCAGGTATCTTGAGCAGATGTTTATGATTCCTTCATAAGATTTTGCCTTCATCTGTTGTCACCAGCAAGGTGGTTCCTTTTTTATCACAATAGTTTTGATTGCCAAATGCCCATCTTGCTAAATTCTCATCAAGTCTTTATTTTTTGACTGTGGAAGAAGTCTTGATCCTCTTTGTCTGATTGTACTTTCCCAGTCTTTTCCGCAGTGTCACAGACTCCTTAGTCATCCCTTTGTTTTTGTTCCCTATCTGACAGTATTTATACCTTCTGTTGTAGAGGAGGTCAGCAAAGCTCTCTAGTTGAGTAGTGCGAAATATAGATCTTCTTTTGCATCCATTGCTTTTCTGGGCAAGTTCTTCACTATATGTACTTCATGTTCAGCTGATCCATTAGCTTGGGGATTTCTGAGACTAGATGTCTCATGATGAAAGTCAAAACATTTTAGCAAGGTTCAGGAATTCCCTATGCTTAAATTGTGGTCAGTTGTTACTGTTCTTGGAATTCCATGACGTACATGTACAGACTTAATATGCCTGACGAGTCTTGCTGCTCTGGTATCATCAAGTGTGACTACTATTGGGAAATTGGTAATGTAGTCCATTATATCTAGGGGTTCATGTCCAACTTTGTCCCATGGAATTGCAAGTACTTTGTGCGTTATCATTTTCTCTTTCTGCTGGCAATCTCTGTACCTCTGACACATTCTGCACCTGCCCACCATTTCTTCAGTGTCACTATTTGTCTGTAATACAGTATGTAATTTTATATAATTTCTCTGGCTCTTCTTTTTGATTTGATCTTTTCCAGGTGCCCTTCATGTGTTCATTCCAATATTTTCCTTCTCACCATGGTGGGAACCACAATCGTGGTCCCCTCCAAGAGCACTCCTGAGATCACTGACAGCTCATTTTTGTATTGGGAATATGCAGGTAGGCAGTTTTGATTCCCACCCCTTCTTATTCCTTATATTACTGCTTGCAGCATTTCATCTTTAGTCATTTGTCTCTAATTTTTCCCACACCCCTGGAGATACAGCATGTGAGGCTTTTGTCATGTTCACATGCATGTTTACTGTTTGTCGAGGCTATGTATTGTCAGATGGAGCATACATTCTTGAGCGTGTGTCTGCCATTACTAAGCCATCCAGGATGGAACCCCAGGGTCACAAATAGTACTGTGTTTTTAAAATAGTCCCTGCATCCTGGGTGGTGCTTCTTCTAGTCTCTTTTAATGTATTGCCATCAGAGGTTTATGATCAGATTCTGCTTTGAAACTATGACCATAGAGAAAAGTCATGAAATCTTGTACACCTATATGCCAAATCTAGTGTCTCTTCTTCAATTTGTGCTTACATCTTCCCTGCAGCTGTCATCACACTAGATGCATGTGAGACCAGCAACCAATCAGTGTCATGACACTGCAATAGTACTGCTCCCAGCCCTTCTTTCAAGGCACCTGTGGAGAGCCTGATGTCTTTTTGTGGGTCAAAATATTGCAGCACTGGAGCTAATGTCAGAATGTGCTTTATATCAGAGGGATAGCCGTGTTAGTCTGGATCTGTAAAAGCAGCAAAGAATCCTGTGGCACCTTATAGACTAACAGACGTTTTGCAGCATGAGCTTTCGTGGGTGAATACCCACTTCTTCGGATGCAAGTGGTGGAAATTTCCAGGGGCAGGTTTATATATGCAAGCAAGAAGCAAGCTAGAGATAACGAGGTTAGTTCAATCAGGGAGGATGAGGCCCTGTTCTAGCAGTTGAGTGAAAACCAAGAAAGGAGAAACTGGTTCTGTAGTTGGCAAGCCATTCACAGTCTTTGTTTAATCCTGAGCTGATGGTGTCAAATTTGCAGATGAACTGGAGCTCAGCAGTTTCTCTTTGAAGTCTGGTCCTGAAGTTTTTTTGCTGCAGGACGGCCACCTTAAGATCTGCTATTGTGTGGCCAGGGAGGTTGAAGTGTTCTCCTACAGGTTTTTGTATATTGCCATTCCTAATATCTGATTTGTGTCCATTTATCCTTTTCCTTAGAGACTGTCCAGTTTGGCCGATGTACATAGCAGAGGGGCATTGCTGGCATATGATGGCATATATTACATTGGTGGACGTGCAGGTGAATGAACCGGTGATGGTGTGGCTGATCTGGTTAGGTCCTGTGATGGTGTCGCTGGTGTAGATATGTGGGCAGAGTTGGCATCGAAGTTTGTTGCATGGATTGGTTCCTGAGCTAGAGTTACTATGGTGCAGGGTGCAGTTACTGGTGAGAATATGCTTCAGGTTGGCAGGTTGTCTGTGGGCGAGGACTGGCCTGCCACCCAAGGCCTGTGAAAGTGTGGGATCATTCTCCAGGATGGGTTGTAGATCCCTGATGATGCGCTGGAGGGGTTTTAGCTGGGGACTGTATGTGATGGCCAGTGGAGTCCTGTTGGTTTCTTTCTTGGGTTTGTCTTGCAGTAGGAGGCTTCTGGGTACACGTCTGGCTCTGTTGATCTGTCTCCTTATTTCCTCGTGCGGGTACTGTAGTTTTGAGAATGCTTGGTGGAGATTTTGTAGGTGTTGGTCTCTGTCTGTGGGGTTAGAGCAGATGCGGTTGTACCTCAGTGCTTGGCTGTAGACAATGGATCTTGTGGTGTGCCCGGGATGGAAGCTGGAGGGATGAAGGTAGGCATAGCGGTCGGTAGGTTTTCGGTATAGGGTGGTGTTAATGTGACCATCAATTATTTGCACCGTAGTGTCTAGGAAGTGGACCTCCCTTGTAGATTGGTCCAGGCTGAGGCTGATGGTGGGGTGGAAGCTGTTGAAATCGTGGTGGAATTTTTCCAGAGTCTCCTTCCCATGGGTCCAGATGATGAAGATGTCATCAATGTAGCGTAGGTAGAGAAGGGGCGTGAGTGGACGGGAGCTGAGGAAGCGTTGTTCCAGGTCAGCCATAAAAATATTGGCATATTGTGGGGCCATGCGGGTGCCCATAGTGGTGCCACTGATCTGGAGATATATATTGTCATCAAATTTGAAATAGTTGTGTCTGAGGATAAAGGCACAGAGCTCAGCAACCAGTTGTGCTGTGGCATCATCAGGGATACTGTTCCTGACAGCTTGTATTCCATCAGCGTGTGGGATGTTGGTGTAGAGAGCCTCTACATCCATGGTGGCCAGGATGGTGTTTTCTGGAAGGTCACCAATGCATTGTAGTTTCCTCAGGAAATCAGTGGTGTCACGGAGATAGCTGGGAGTGCTGGTGGCATAAGGTCTGAGTAGAGAGTCCACATATCCAGACAGTCCTTCAGTGAGAGTTCCAATGCCCGAGATGATGGGGCGTCCAGGATTTCCAGGTTTGTGGATTTTGGGCAGTAGATAAAATAGCCCTGGTCGGGGCTCTAATGGTATGTTGATTTGTTCCGGTGTTAGCGTAGGGAGTGTCCTGAGTAGATGGTTCAGTTTCTTAGTGTATTCCTCAGTGGGATCTGAGGGAAGTGGCCTGTAGAATTTGGTGTTGGAGAGTTGTCTGGCGGCCTCCTTTTGGTAGTCAGACCTGTTCATGATGACAACAGCACCTCCTTTATCAGCCTCTTTGATTATAATGTCAGGATGGTTTCTGAGGCTGTGGATGGCATTGCGTTCTGCACGACTAGGTTATGAGGCAAGCGATGTTGTTTTTCCACAATTTCTGCCTGTGCACGTCGGCGGAAACATTCAATGTATAGGTCCAGACTGTCATTTCGACCCTCAGGAGGAGTCCATGTGGAGTTCTTCTTTTTGTGCTGTTGGTGGGAGGGTAACTGTGTATCAGTGCGCTGTTCAGTGTTGTCCTGAAAGTATTCTTTGAGTCGGAGATGGCGAAAGTAGGCTTCCAGATCGCCGCAGAACTGTATCATGTTGGTGGGGGTGGCAGGGCAGAAAGAGAGTCCCCGAGATAGGACAGACATTTCTTCTGGGCTGAGTGTGTGGTTGGATAGATTGACGATATTGCTGGGTGGGTTAGGGGTACCACGGTTGTGGCCCCATGTGGCAGGTAGGAATTTCCACCACTTGCATCCGAAGAAGTGGGTATTCACCCACGAAAGCTCATGCTGCAAAACGTCTGTTAGTCTATAAGGTGCCACAGGATTCTTTGCTGCTTTTACAGAATGTGCTTTAAATCACAAAACTTTCTTTCATGCTCTGTTATCTATGCCCATTCAGTGACCTTGTGGAGGAGATGTGTGTGACTTGTATTGTTAAGTATGAATTTGCTGACATAATTCAACATGCCTAGCAGCCTTTGAATTCCCTTTTTATCTTCAGGTCTCAGCATGTTCAGAATTGTCTGAATCTTTGATTCATCAGGCAAGATTTTGTTTGGAGTTCATGTCTTTACCAGGTATGTTATGTCCATTGTTTGAAAGTGACATTTGGCCTTATTCGGTTTACGGTTATTAGCTCTCACAATTTCCAGTACACTCCTTGGTTGTTCCTGATGCTTAATGGTAGTGCTGCCCCAAATTAATATGTCATCAAAGTATATTTTCATGCCTGATAGACCCACTAGCATCTGGCTCACTGTATGGGGAAATACTTTGTAGCCAAACATATTCTGAAAGGCAGTATTAGGAAGCAAATGGTATGTTGAAAGTGCAGATCTTTGAGCTTTCAGTGTCCAAAGGGATTTGCCAAAATTCAGCTGATGCCTCTAATTTGCTGAAGAATTTGGCTTCTGCCATCTCAGACAATGGCTCACTTCTTGTGAGCAAGTGTGTGTGTTCTCTTCTGATGATTGTGTTCAGCTTCTTAGGGTCCATACACACTTTAGTCCCCTTCCTTTATTCTCTGCAACTGCTAGGAGTGAACTCAATTTCTTGGTTCTTCTATTCCCCAAATAATACCATCTGTTGTCATGTTTTGCAGCTCCTCTTCTAGCATCTTTCTTATGGCTTGTAGAACTTTCTTGTACCATGTATCACACGTTCTGTGTCTTCTCTTAACCATATCTTGTATGTTACTGGGAGGCACTCATTCCCTGTGAATACATCTTCATATGATACTATTAATACTCTTATATCTGGTTCTATGATGTCTTTCTGTCTATGGCATACATTCTCTTAACAAGACCAAGTACCTCACATGTGTGGAGGCCCAAGATTGGTTGGTTGCCTCAAGTATCACCACAACTCTTGTTTTATGGTTTTCACTTTGTATTTAAGTGTCCATTTACATGCTCCCAGCACTGGAATTGTTCCTCCATTGTAGTTTTTCACAGGTATTTCTGATTCTTCCACTTTTATGTGCTCCTTACATCTCTTGATTTCAGTTCGTTATTATATTTACGTGTGCCCCACTGTCTCTCTTGTATGTAATATAAATACCATTTTTGTACATTTTAATTAACCAGTCTTTTGAGTTTTCAGCCTCCTCTATTATTATGGTTAAGCTCCGCTCTTCCTTTTCACTTGAGGAATCCATTTTTGCATTTAATACATGCACATTCCTGCTTTCTTTGCACATTTTAGCACGATGGTTGGGCTTATTACAGTTTCTACATATTAGCCTAAATGCTGGGCAATTCCTATACTTACGCTGGTTGCCACATTGCTGGCATCGTTTCCTGCTTTCCATTTTTCTGTCGCTGGTCAATTTAATTTCTGTTAACTTTTCTCTCACTGATTTAGCTATGATACTCAGTCATATGCTCTGTGCCTTTCTCTAGGCTTTTGTGCTTGTTTGGTTGACTGCTTGGCATATGCACATTGCCCTTACTAGCGTCAGATCCAACTCCTTTAGTAACTGTTCATGGGCTTTTTTTACTGTCAACACTGCAGGACAATCTGGTCTTTGATGAAAGATCTCTTTAATATTCCATATTCACAGGAATGACTTTTTAGTTTTAAGTCTGGCAAACTCCTCTACTGTTTCTCCTTCATTCTGTGTTCTCATCCTGAACATATATCTTTTAAGAGTTACATTTTTTTTTCTAGGCACACAATGATCCTCAAACATTTGCATTATTTCTGCACAGCTTTCCTCTCTCTTCCCCACCACAGTCTGTATGGAAGGCTTTGTATACATCCAGGACTTCTATCTCTGCCACTGTTAAGAGCAAAGAAATCTTTTGCTCGTCCTCCAGTTTATTTGCCCCTGTGGCTTTCATATACAGCTCAAATGGCATATTCAGTGTTTCCCCTAATTCTCAGAGTGGGGATTTACTTACAGTGGCACAGGCTCTATAGCAGCCATTTCAGTGTTACCTCTCACTGGGTATTCCAGAATGCCGTGACTTCCACTGCCGATACCATGTAGTATCTTACTGATACACAGAGCCCAGTACTGTATATAGCAAGGAGGTGACAATCTTCCTACTGCTCTGTGTAGCTGCAGCCTGTGACTGCCCTGTCTTGGGCTCCTTTGTTTCTTCCCCAGCATGAAGTGTGTCTCAGGAAACCCCAAAGACTGCATTGAAGATTGTACACCGAGTGTGTTATCTCTATGCCTCCTGGAGGACTTACTCTGTATAGCACTCCATGGTCACAATTCCTAGCAAATAGCCAGACTGTGATATGCTTACATTTGGTAACACCCTTATTCCGCAAATAATCCCATTGGTTTTGATGAGATTTCACTTGTAGTAAATTAGTATTAATAGTTTATAAGGTTATCATAGCTGCTTGTGGTTAATGTTCTTGGCTTAAAATTGTAGGATTCATATTGAGAAGAATTTTCTTTGTATACATTTTTTATGAGATAAAGAACAGTCTAATCTGCTGTGAGCTCAGAAAAATTAAAGGTTCTCTCTAAACTGGCATTTTACTCAATTCCTCCAGAATGGGTAGTAAACTATAGTCTTTGCAAGTAATAAGACAGAACAGGAAGGGTAACGAGCTGGAATGTCATGTTTACATGAAAGGAAATGGATTTGTGAAATAATTTGCAATAATAAAAGTAACCACAGAATTCTGGAACCAGAGAAATTATAAATAGGAAAGACCAATAGTCTGTAGTCAGTTTCTCTGCCAATGCAAAATTGTTCCCTGTTATACATATTCTAGACTAGAATAGTCTGACTCTAGTACAGTCTGTATAGCTGGTAAAAAAGAAAAACCTGTGCACCGACATGTTGAATTTTAACTTAGCCACAAATATTCATGCTTCTGTGGCCTCCTGACTTGATTATTGGCATTCTCTGGACTCAGTTCAAAGTGCCTCATGCACTAGTGTTTCCTAAATTTACTTTGGGAAATAAAAGAACTAAATTTCATTGTCAAGAAAGTTTGCTTCACATTCACAAATTCACAATCTAAATTTTAGCTTTTTTAACTTCATCAAATCACTTCTAGTTATATCACTTTGTACCACACTAAATATTCAAAAATCATGAGTCGGGTCCCCACAAAATGATATGAATCAAACCAATTTTGAGTTTTTATAAAAAAAAAAATGTAGGTTTCACTCCATATTGTTTATGAAAATATGCTTCTGATATGAAGATGACATAATTGAGATGTACTTTATGCAAGATGGCTCGTATAAGATACCATTGGAAAAGTTATGAATCACTGAATATGATTATCCAATCTGTATGTTTGTATTATTTCTGTATCTGAAGTTAGGAATATTGACTATGTATCTGTATTTCAAATACATTACTTTGGTGTAACCCCCAACTAGCCATTCAGGTACAGCAATGGAAAAGCCAGACAGGGCTAATAGCCCATTAGCAAAGACAATGGACTGTGAAAAGGCTCAGTCTTCCTGTGGATGCTCCAAACAGCCTACGAGTAATGAATGCCCCAGCCCTGCAGAGACATGGGTCTGAGTCACCTGGTACTGGACCCACCCCTTGGAATGCCAGTGTTCTTACACTGGGAGACAAAGTGTTCCTGCCATACACAAGAGCTGTATAAGGCAGCAGGGCGACATCATCATGATTCTCCTCTGCCTCCCCACCCAAAGAGACACTGAAAAACACCTGGAAGCAACTGAACTGGAAGGGCATCTAGTTTGTGAGTAATAATATCCGAGGTCTCAAGCTGCAGACCAGTGCAGCTGCCTTTCAAGAATTTCTGTAATCTGACAATATCTAGGGCGAGAAATTACTATTTGTAACCAATTTCTTTAGTGAAACAAGCTTAGTTTGCATGTTTTGTTTTATTTACTTAGCAATCTGCTTTGTTCTGTTTGCTACTCCTTTAACCACTTAAATCTGCCTTTTATAGTTAATACACTTATTTCTTGTTTATACTATAACCCAGTTTGTGCAATTCATAACTGGGGGTGGGGGAGAGGCTGTGTTTACTTCCCTTCACAGTGAGGGAAGAGGTGGATTTCATAATATACCTTTGGGTCTTCACCCCAAGGGAGGTGGACACCTGAGTGCTGGGGCAAGTCCCTTAAGATGAGTCCCCAGAGCTGATCTCAGTGTCTGTGTCATTCTGCAGTTGGGTGTGGCCCTGCCTGTGTGTGTGCTGGAGGAAACTTGAGAGTCTGGCTCAGCAAGAAAGGTAAAAAGGGTGCCCAGGCTGGCAGAACAGGTGAGCTCAGTGGTATCCCAGCACATCACGTGGCATCTCGAAGGGGGGCAACCCGTCCCACAATAAATTCTGGGCTCTCTTTATTTGCCTTCTGGTTTTTGAACCATTAAGGTGCACACAGGCCATGTTTTCAAGCTTTTCTCCATCATGGCTAGAAACTTCATTTTTTTTTAAATGAAAGCAGAGAATTTCATGTATTCACATGACTCTAGGAGCTGGGGCTTAAAAAATTTGTTTAGATAAAAATCTAATTTTCTGTCAAACAGTTTCTCCATGTTCAAGGTTTTTGTCCTCACCTCTCAACGAATCCCACCATGGGAGTGGCCCAGATAACTGGAGGGACTGCCCCACCAGGCATAACCATGGTCCTCCATGATAGCTACATTCCACCAGAAAACTGGACTGGACTCTCAATCTCAAGAATGAAGCTCATGTGTGCCAGAGCCAGACCTTTCTAAATGACTGGTCCATGAGTGTGGAGCTTATACTGGAAAAGATCAAGATGACTAGGACAGCAACACTTTCAGGGCAAAATATCTTTATATGTTCACTTTATAATTTTGGGAAGTGTTTTGTCTCCATAGCAATGGGGATCATACAAGAACCTCAGAGAGAGAGAGAGAGAGAGAGAGTAGGCCCTCTTCACACTGATGTCATAATTTCTACACAGAAGAAGGTCAGATGTCTCCTTAGCACTGTCCCTCCCTGTCTCCAGATCCTGGAAATGGGCTATTTTTAGGGCCAAAACTACAAGAGGTAAATTGATATTTTGGGGGATGTAGCTCAGTAAGCTAAAGTAGACCTGACCTTCTATATTTCTCCAGTATATCACCACAGGTACTGACCAGTCACAGGCAGGCCAATTTCCTAATGTCTCTTTACAAAGTGCATGAGCCAATGTATTGTTTGAATTGTTCCAGCCCCTGTAGCACAGCACTTCCTGTGAGTGCCAAAAGGCTGATCATGCCATTATGTTTTTGAATCATGTGAGCCACTTTCTGGCTATTGCTCTTCTTTAATATTTTCCCTAACTTTTGTATATGCCATAATAGCTGGGGGAAAAAAAGGTGGTTAACCCCTTCCAGGGCTGAAAAGAAATAAAGAAATAAAATAGTCATTTATTTCCTGCTTTTCATGATTTTTTTAAGAGTTCTTGCTTGCAAAACCATGATGAATTTGTCATTTTCAAATTATAATGCTCCATAGAGCTGTCCCAAAATGCCTCATGTATGTTGGAAATATTAAAAAGCAAAGGTCTCCTTATAAGAATGTTGGTCCTGTCTACAACGTCAGCTCCCATGGAACTGAGAGAAGAGGAGACTCTTTATATACCTCATAAATTCCTGCTGCCTGAGCTGTTTTTCACTCTTTCTGGGCTTGATGTCATGTCTACAGGGTGTTCTGCTTGCCTTGATGCTAACTGTAACATCTCAATACAAACTGATCATACCTTTCTCTGCCCACACCTGCCAGCAGGAAAAGAATAACTATCCCTAGCTACCATACTTATTCCGATCAAATGCCCTGTTAAAGAAATGCTCCTGGAATGCCACCAGACTAGAGGTCTGGTGCACTGCGAGAGGAAGAAAGCCCAGAGCTGGGAGCCATCTGCCCACAATGCCCTGCAACTTATCATTTCTTCCTGAAACTCAGCCCTGGGAATGGACAGGAAGAGAATTCCAGCTGATTGTAAGTGTTGCATCAGGGTACTGGGACAAGGAGGTCTTTAAGGATTAATTAATAGGCACCCTCAGAAGACAATCTCATTATATCCAGAATGCTAGTTTTCCTCATTGGGGAGAACATCAAATACATTAGATAGCATTTGTAGAGGGGCAAACTCTACAACTGGCTTGGAGCAGGAAGGATCATAAGATTAAATCTGAACCTATCTGAGATTACCACATGAAATATTATTGGGTCTGATTCTAATCTTTCTTTAAACCAGTTTTGCTCTGGTGTAACTCCTGACCTCAGTGAATTTACTCCTAATTCACACCGATGTCACAGGCCCTCAGAGAATTAAACACAACTGATAATAAAGAGCTCATATCAACATCCTCTGCTTATGATTTTTTCCCCCTTTATTTGTAGTTGCTCATTCTTTGTTAGGGCAAATTACTGGTGAGGCACGTGTTTTGTTTCTCTCGTGATTTTTCCTTGCCAGTCAGCACGGCTTATACTCAATTAATATAGTTCCCCCCAGCCTCATCTGTACTAGTGTAGCATGACAGGCAGTCGTGAATATACCACTAACTGTGTATAAACAAAGACCTGATTGGGCTCCAAGAGGGGTCTATTAACTTTAAAGACAGAGTGCAGCTTCAGCTGAGACAAGATCCTGGCAGGAGATTTTCTTGTTTGGTGAAATGATAAGTAAATGCCACTACCCTCCCTCTAAATTAACTGCAGTTAGGATATGGGTAAACCACATCATTGCCCTCTGAATCTTATGGTTGCAAAACATTTATACAGAGCAATACCTTTATATGGTGCTTAACAAACACACGTGAAAACACAGTCCCTATTCCAATGAGTTTACACTGCACTTAGTAAAACATAGCAGTGCATATGATAAACTCCAGTTCAGTGTTTTGAGGAAGAAGTCTTTCTGTCCCATCTATATGATTAAGCAATGATGACTTCCCTTAAAAGAGCACTTTGAAGTTCACAGTCATCAGTTAATCTTTTCATCAGAAAATGGCAGCAAATCCATTTTTATCTATGTGATCACATGACCGCTTCTGCAGACAAGCCAGCTGCTGATAGGAGAACTTCAACGCTCCAAAGAATAGGGAGCAAAATAAAAATGACACTTTTCATCAGAAAAAATGACTCTCTGAGCACTTTATATTTCAGAGATATTATGATATACTAATTGGGGTGCAGTTCTGATGACTAATCCCATTAGACATGCTGTTTACCCATTAACTGGTTGTCTGAAAGAAGAGAAAGCAACACAGGAATAAAAATCAAAAAGGAAAAAGAATATTTTTTAGCACTGCTGTGACATGAGAATGTGAGAGATGTTAGTTATATTGAAACACTCTTTCAGCTGACAAGGTCACTTGTGGCAATAATCCGCTCATTAGAGGTGTAATCCATCACTCAAGTAATATCAATTTAGTGCCAGCGTTTTAATGCAGGTTGTACTAATCATTAGCGGCAGTTTGTCAACTGCCTAATTCACAAGGGATTGTGGGTATGCATGATTTAGCAGGTGACCCTTGACCTCTGCTGAGTAAGAAGCCTGCCTTAGAGGCAAAAATCAAGAGGGACAATACGCAGTGCTCACTCATGAACAATTATTATGCTTAACAGCATGACTGTCATTTTAGAGGGAAAGGGAAAAAACAGTATGTCCTGAATAATGAAGGATTAAAATTCACCTGAGACTTGGCTTTAGATATAGTACCAAAAGTCACCACCGTCACTTAGTACTGCATAAAGAAGACTACAATTTTTGTTTACCTAGCAAGGCCTTTAGCTAAGATCTGGGTAGAGAAAATTCTTCTCCCATGCAAAAGCTGCTGAGTGATCATGGCAAAAGACTTACGTATTCTCTCACCCTGAAAATGTTGGTTTTCTCCAAATCCACACCAAGTGCCAGGCACTGGGATTGACCTGTGACTGTCATAGGTGAAAAGTATTAGTTAGGAAAGTGTGCATTAGTGTCAGACAGGTAGAGGATTTCCCCTCAGGCTGTTAATTCATTTGGAGGGAAGAGGAGAATAATCTGAAGTGAATTTCTGTGCCCACCTGAAATCTACTCAGAGAGTTAAATGCATAGTTTGATTTACCAATCATTATAAATGTAGTATAGCATCATATTCTCTATTTCAACTGTTGGAAAAATCCATTTTTTTCACATCCCACTTGGGAAGTTATAGGTGCCTTGCCTTGCTATATTGCTGCTCTGCTTTATAATAGTATTAATCCTCCTGAAATCTGGCAGCTAGGACCAGACAACTGCCCTAAGCTTTACAGCAATTAAGGTAGTGTTTTTGCTCACAATAATGCAAAACTGGTTTTGACTTACTGAAATATAGCAAGTGATTAGTCCATAATGTGCTCTAATAGCTTTTGGTAATTTGAAGGGTGGGAGAGAGAAAAAAGGAGTCAAATGACTTAGTAATTTCATGGGAAAAGATAGTAACTGAGGTTGCACACTAAGTACATTTCTTGAAACCTTTTGTTATGTATACCACCGACCGGTTTAAATATTCCTCCTTTATGGACCTGTGCATTATATCTATGCTTGGGTCTAAAAATTATATTGTAAAGGAAAAAGGAGGCTGAGTCAAATAATCTGCATTTTAAAATGCCACCGTGATTGTCAACAAACTTGTGTTGTGCTAATTACAGGAAGCCAAATTAGAAAAGGAGCACTACCAGACCTATATACACAGAGCTAGGGCTGATGGGGAATCTGGCATAATCCCTTGAGTACAGATGCTCAGCTACCATGAGTATGGGGACTACATAAATAGATAGATAGATTAGATAGATAACCAAGCAGTGAAGCGGCATTCCTTTTCTACTCAGAGATGGCTTTAGAGGCAAATCCTGCTCCCCATCTGCTGGTTCAGAGGACCCTGAAGGCAGTGTGGGACCAACGTGGTTTCACTGTGAAGATTTGGAGGAAGTCTGTGCAGGGAGTGCAGACACTGCATACAGCAGAGCTGTTCTGCTTTGAGGATCTCTGCAGAGCTCTAGTGTGGAGAGGGATGGGGAGGGGTAAGAGGCTGTAGGGTGGCACGGTTGGTGCAGCTGTAACTAGTTACATCCACTGGGCATTCTCCTGCAGAGGGGGAGGAGAATAGTTCTGCTGGTATTCTACAGCCTGGAGAAAGGAATTCCTTACATTGTACTTCCTTGGAGCAGGGACCATCCTTTTTGACTGTTTGGAACTCCCCTGGAACATAGAGGGGTCTACTGTAACTAAATAACTAAATAATTGGTCCCTCCAGCCTTTGCAGAGCTCCCCAGGGTACAGCCTACTCACTAAAGCTGTAGCCTGGATCCAGGATTTTCCCCTAAACCACACTAACTTACATTAAAATGATCTTGATAAGTGGCCTATTTATAGAGAGATTTAGCGCCAGAATGAAAAAAAAGTTTATTTCTTCATCTTCTTAACTTCACTGTGATTACAGCAGAAGCAAAATGACCCTTAACTAGGCTCGGAAGGATTAGATTTTTATCAGTAAATGTTGATTAAAGGTGATTTCGCTTTACACACATAAGTTAAGAAAAAAATATTTACATCCATAATAAAAATGTACAGATAGGCAAGGTAAGAAAAATGCTGCTTGGGAACTCCTTAGAGTTTGATTTAAGGATATTTACTTTGTGTGTTTTGACATAGGATGTTGACACCTGGATTGCCTTAACGAAATGGGTAATTGTGTTAAAGTGGAGAAGTGATTCAAAAGAAGAGATCTAATCTAATTCAGACCAATCTAATCATGTTAAAGTGCCCATCTTTGTGTTATCTAAGCACCACAGTATATCCTATCCTGGACAGTGCTGGGTCCAGCCTAGAATCAGCCCCAGAATCTGGAAGCCAGAATTTAGCTAAGAATCTGACCCAATATGTATCATTTCTATATAAGTGCCAGTGTCCATTTTGAACTTCCTAGTTTGATTTAAGTCTTGACTATTTTGACCTTCCTGTTTGTTTGTTTTTCTCTTGATTTACTTTTAGAGATCTCATTTCAAATCACGTCTCCTTTCTCTGTCTCATCTTTGTCCCCCCCCCTTTTTTTTTTGTGACACAGATTTACGGACTAATTTTCAAAGAGGCCTCCTCACAGTCCCTAAATTTGGGCTAGCAATTTTGGGCTCACAAGTTTTTGTCAAAGTAAATTTGATTGCTAGATGTCGGCATACTGAATCTGAGCATGCAAATGCCTTTTGTGCCATCAAATCTAAGCTTTATGACCTGTTAAAACTTGTATGCCTGAAAACGTGTATATGCAAAATTGCAGACATTGATTCTCGCAGGCCCACAGGCAGCTATTGAAAATTTGCCCCTAATCTTTTGTTCCCTCTCACTACTTGTAGAATTTGGGCCAAATGCTGCTCAGTTACATTAATGTAAACGTTGACTAACTGAAATCAACCCAATGAAAGTCAATGAATGACTCTAGAGTCACAACGGATTTGGGCCCCTGAACATAGTTTCTCTTTTAAATCTTGGATAAGTCTCCCCCTCTCTCTCTCACACATACACGTCTTGCTAAATAAAAAGTGATGTTTTTTCTCACGCACAGTTTGGGTACCATTCATTAGTGCCTTTTCTATTTGGAAGAAAAATTGGAGCCTGTGGTAATGGTAATGAAAGCTCAAGTCACGGGGAACAGTACACATGGTATTTTGTTTTAACAGAGTGCTGCCTTGGTAGTCTCATGAGTGGCATTATATAATTTGAACATTTATGGGTATTTTGAACTAATAATTCATTAATTAGCACTAATTACGGATTTGATTATTGATTCCTCTGACTGTGGACTAATCTCTGTTTTTATTCATAACCTGAATATTAATTTTTAAAATGATTATAAATACATACCCCGAGCATCACTTCCTATAACCAGGGAAAGGACCTAGTTTACTAGTGAAGGAAGAATTTATACTTTATGGTGATGGGTGCTATAGAAAATTCTAAAATAGATCAGTGCTTCTTTTCCCTGGTGCTTTATGTTTGCATGTCTGTCTGGTTTCTTTCTTTTCCTGGTTAAGTGGAAGTCCCCTTGGAACCTAGTCAGCTCTATCAGGTTTCCCTTCACACACCCCTGTTCACCGCAATCTCTCTCTTTAGATGCTGCCACCTTTGCTGTACTCATTCTCTAACTGACAAGGTGAAATGTGCCCTCCACCATAGACAATGCTTCAACAGATATCAAGGATGCTGCATTTATATGGAATTACATTTCTTTTTTTGAGAAGGGCAGAAGGAATCAGCTCCACAGTATTCATATTCCTCAAAAGCCCAGGGAGCAGAAGTTCCAATGTTTCTTCTCATCCAAAGCATTCTATGTGACAGCCTAGTGTTCCACTGCCACCACATTCCTAGTCTAGTCCTTAGTCCCCCTCTGTCAGGGTTCCTTCCCCACTATGAACTCTAGGGTAGAGATGTGAGGACCTGCATGAAAGCCCCCAAGCTTATTTCTACCAGCTTAGGTTAAAACTTGGTATGCTGCCACCACCAAGTGATTTAACAAGAACCAGGGAAAGGACCACTTGGAGTTCCTCTTCCCCTAAAATATCCCCCCAAGCCCTTACACTGCCTTTCCTGGGGAGGCTTGAGAATAATATCCTAACCAATTGGTTACAAAGTGATTAAAGACCCAAACCCCTGGGTCTTTGGACAATGGAAAAATCAGCCAGGTTCTTCAAAGAAGGATTTTATTAAAAAGAAAATGTAAAAATCATCTCTGTAAAATCAGGATGGAAAATAACTGTATAGGGTAATCAGATTCAAAGAGCCCAGAGGAACCCCCTCTAGTCTTAGTTTCAAAGTTACAACAAAACAGGGATAAACCTCCCTCTAGCAAAGGTAAAATTCACAAGTTGAGAAAACAAAGAAAAACTAATATGCCTTGCCTGGCTGTTACTTACAAGTTTGAAATATGAGAGACTTTTTCAGAAAGATTTGGAGAATATGGATTGATGTCTGGTCCCTCTGAGTCCCAAGAGCGAACGGCACCAAAACAAAGAACACAAACAAAAGCCCCCCCCCCCAGATTTGAAAGTATCTTGTCCCCTTATTGGTCCTTTGGCTCAGATGTCAGCCAGGTTACCTGAGCTTCTTAACCCTTTACAGGTAAAAAGATTTTGGTGACTCTGGCCAGGAGGGATTTTATAATATTGTATACAGGAGGGTTGTTACCCATCCCTTTATAATTATGACACCCTCCCCCACCAAAAAAATCATATTCCTGAGTTTCTAGTCCATTCATATCCTGTTTGGGGTAGTAAGCAGACTATTGAATCCAGAAGTACTTCCCCTGAAGGCAGAATAGACTACACTTGTGAGGTGTTACTTATTTCATTGATAAGAGCAATGTGATCCAGAGGAGACTAGCGATTTGTGGTAAGGGAACTGGCAGGAACGGTCAAGTGCAATGTCTTCTCTGCTTAAGTATCAGACAGTTTCACTTGCAGAGATTCTGGATGTGGTAAGTGTGATGGGTTGGATCACAGAAACCCCCCTGGGAGCTGCCAACTGATGTGCCAAGACTACCTCTGCTCCTGTTTTCCTTGCCAGCTCAGGACTCCAGCACCCTGTCTTGCTGAGCCAGACACTCCTGTCTGCTCCAACACAGATCCAGGGTCTGAATTACTTGTCCCAAAACTGCAGGTTTACCTGAAAGCAGCTCACAGAACTGTGCTTGTCTTTAACACCCAAATGCCCAACTCCCAATGGGGTCTAAACCCAAATAAATCCGTTTTAACCTGTATAAAGCTTATGCAGGGTAAACTCATAAATTGTTCGCCCTCTATAACACTGATAGAGAGATATGCATGGCTGTTTGCTCCCCCAGGTATTAATACATACTCTGGGTCAATTAATAAGTAAAAAGTGATTTTATTAAATACAGAAAGTAGGATTTAAGTGGTTCCAAGTAGTAACAGACAGAACAAAGTAAGTCACCAAGCAAAATAAAATAAAATGCACAAATCTATGTCTAATCAAACTGAATACAGATAATCTCACCCTCAGAGATGCTTCAGTAAGTTTTTTCCTCAGACTGGACACCTTCCAGGCCTGAGCACAATTCCTTCCCCTAGTACAGCTCTTGTTCCAGCTCAGGTGGTATCTAGGGGATTCTTCATGATGGCTCATCTCCCCTCTTTGTTCTGTTCTACCTGTGATAGACCCAGGCCAGTTGGGTACAGCAGAATAGCAGAAGGCAGATATACTGGCCACTGGATTAATAGTTTTCTGTTCCCTGACTGACCAGAGCAGGGGCTGCTCCAGACTAATGAGAACACCTGACTCTAATTAACCTGTAAAGAGTCAGGTGAGGCCATTCAGTTAATGTGACCACCTGACTCTAATTAAGGCCCTGCTGATACTATAGAAAGGGCTCACTCCAGTCAGGCAGGGGAGTCAGGGAGCCAGAGGAGAGGAAGTGCGGCTGAAGGGCTGGTTACTGAAGACACCCTAAAACCATCGTTAAAGGAGCCCTAAGGTAAGGGTGAAGAAGGGAGAAGCAGGAGAGCTGTGGGGAAGTGGCCCAGGGAAATGTAGCAACTCTGGCAGTGAAAGGTTGGCTGCCAACAACTGCTACCATTAGGGTCCCTGGGCTGGAACCCGGAGTAGAGGGCGGGCCTGGGTTCCCCCCAACCCACCACTACAGGAACATCTCCTGGAAGGGGAAGTCAGGTCCCTGTCAGGACAGGAGGCTGAACAGAGACTGTGGGAGTTCTCTCACCAACCTCCTTGCAGGCCTATGATGAAAAGGGCTCAGTAGACTGTAACCCTGGCCCTAGAGAGAGAAGGGCTACATGGAGGGTCACAGTGAGCTACTGAGGCTAAGCATAAACCGCCTAGAAGCGCAGGACCCACAGGAGCAAGGTCAGAGCTCTGCCACAACCCCTTTATATATCTTTTGCATAAAGCAGGAATCCTTTGTCCCTCTCTGGGTTTCCACCCCCTCCTTCTCAATGGAAAGACACCAGGTTAAAGGTTAAAGACATGATCACATGTCATTGCAAGACATCATTGCCCACTTGCCAGCACACATGTATACAGGAAGACTTACAGGTAAAACACACCCATCTGCAGACAATTGTCCTGGTTAATGAGAGTAATCAAGATTCCAAACCACCATTAATGGCTCACACTCTGCATAATTACAATCAGAGTTATATTTCATATTTCTAGTTTCAGATACAAGAGTGGTACATTTATACAAATAGGATGATCACACTCAGTAGATTATAAGCTTTGTAGTGGTACCTTACAAGAGACCTTTTGCATGAAGCATATTCCAGTTACATTATATTCTAGGGTAACCAGACGTCCCGATAAAATTGGGACCGTTCCGATATTTAGATGTTTGTCCTGCGTCCCAACCGATCTTTGGTCGGGACACAATTTGTCCCGATATTTAGCTCCGCTGGCAGCACTTGGCTTGTTTTTTTTGTTTTTGCTCCGCCTGCGGACCCCCGCCCTCCCTCCCCCACCATGTGTCCCAATATTTTCTTCCTCTCATCTGGTCACCCTATTATATTCACTCATGATCAATTTTTTTATAAAATTATATAGACTGCAAGGTCACAGTAAGGATTGCACCTTCATTCTACAATTTATCAGCTGGACCCATGACCCTCATACCCCCATGCCCCTCATAGTACAGAAGTATTGTCTGTTTCTGGACGATATTATCAATGCTTTCTCCAAGGGAGGGCAGGGAGACAGCTTTCTTTGAGTGGCTAGTTGTTCGGCCGCTTTAAAGAACCTATCTCTTGACAGTGACAGTCTGTTCAACTATTGTCCTGTCTCTAACTTTCCTTTTTAGGATGAGCTCATTGGGAGGGTTGTGGCGAGACAACTCTGATATCAGCAGGAGTTCTCAGATTTCTTTGGCCCCTTTCTATCTGACTTAAGGCCTATGTCTAGCAGAGAGCTTGTGTCCAGGCTGATTCTTTTAGATCTGTCATCCCCGTTTGATATGACTGATCATGAGGAGTGGTTCACCACACTGTGGACCCTGGCTTGAAGTGAGAGTGTAACTGTTTATTTTTTATTTATTTAGGTTTTCTTTAACATATATATCAAGGCTTTGAATGTATGTACAACAAAGCACAAATATTAAAAATGGAAAATAAATCATTAACAAAATTAGCCTTAGCATTTCAATTAGTCTCATATCCTCTCCAGACTAGCAATACCCAGCTGGACTATTAATATCTTCCCACCACATGCTCCTTCCCCGTCTCAAAAACTAACGGGGAGAGATGCTTGTTCTGTTCTTTCATCTAATGGAGATCCCAGGTGGGTGGTTCTGAGCAATTGCTCAGCTTCTCTGAGGGCTCCCTTTCCTGTGGGGTTCTATTCTGTCACCCCTCTCCCTTGCTCAGTGTGTATGTGAATCTACTAAGGGAGATTGTGATAGAGTTTGGGCTGTGGTATGAGGATATGACATAGCTTTTCATAATCTTACTTTCCCAAAACTAGAAAATGCAGATTTTTTGTTTTCCCAGCACCTGGCAAAAATTGTGCTGAGATGAAACTGATGGCAAAGAGTTCACAATCTGGGAATACTTTTGGCAAGTGTAGAGAAGTATCTTTTTGCATCTGTGCTTAGCTATACTATTATGATGGCTATTTCTCTCCCATGTGATCCTTGCCACAGTTGTCCATGCTCTTCTCAAATGCATTACAGCAATATTTTGTATATGAGAGCTATACATGAAGATCACTTGAAAGCTTCAGTTAATGCAAAATGTGGTTAATTTGCTTAGTGATGTTAATCATAGGGAACATATAACATCTCCTCTCTAGAGGCTGCATGGGCTTCCTGTTTGTTTCTACATGCTACTCAAGGTGTTCGTTTTGATTTTTAAAGCCCTATGTGGTTTGGGGCTTATGAACCACTGTGCCAGTTGAGATCAGTGAAAGTACTTTCACCAGCAGTCCCTGGACCCTAACCAGCTCTGCCACAGTATGCACATTACTCCGTTTGCCTTCAATGGGAGATGTCTGCATGTAGCAGTGAGGGGAGAAGGTGCCCTGGATTTCATCATCTGGGGACCAGATGTGAAGTGTTCTTGGTGGAGGGCCTTTGGCTCTGTGATTTGATCACCTCGCTGGTCCATCTTTTCATTAAGCATAAGAAGAAAATGGAACTAGCTATCTTTGGGCGGGAGTCCATTTAGTTAATTAATATTAATGAGGTGTGTGCTATTTTCAACTAGTGCACATGTGCTTGCAGTTTGTTGGATAAGTGCAGTTTATAAACTGAAGAACAAATTAATAACTAATGAAGACACAAGGAAAGGCAAAGGGATTATACAATGGTTATTGATTTTGAGTGGATAGCTCCTATAAGGCTTCTTCCAAAGGTTTGGGGAAGGGAGTGGATTTCTTTTCAAAAGTTGGTCTAAAGGGCATGATCACATAATGAGACTTAAAAACAAACCAGAATATGTCATTGCCTCATTGTGGACAAAGTGTGTTTGCCTTCACAAAGAGTATATGTGTAACTGGCAGCATTAATATCTTTGTGCAATTGACTTCTGCTAGAGGACACCAATCCATCAGGAGGGGTTAATTCTGAGATTGCAAGGAAAGATCTGGGATAATTTTCTGTTTGGCCCAGTTCACCTGATGTTTTTATTTCTATATGTAGCAAGTACCACAGATATGCATTGCAGGAAATAGGTAACTTGTCAGTGGTTTTGAGGTTTTGAAGCAAAAAGAAGATTACACAGTTTTGCACTGAATTACTGAAGAGAATGTTTTATATTTTGAATGCTAATGAGCATAATTTTTTTTTCAGACGGGAGCCATAAAACTGTCATTATGTCAGTGGTATGTCTTTGTTCTTAGCTTTTGCTTGTGCTAATCAAAGACAACAGTGGTATATTTTGAGTTAATACTGTAACAAGAGGAATGGCATTAGTGGTCATCATCATGAGTGACTCCTGGACATGTGGTAATAATTTCCAAAGTGTTTCTGAACAGTGAGTGAGAGAGAAAGAGGGAGAATTTAGCTCTGACTTTAGAATGGAATGTACCATGCAGATGAAATGATAAATTCACAGCTCATTCTAGAGGGGCTTTGAAAAGAAAATGTGTGTTTTAAAGTAATTAACATATCATCTTTCATGACGCCTATCCCACTCCAACATCCTATTACCATCGCTCCAAAAAGGAAGATGAAGAGAACAGTTTTAGAGCTGGAAACAGCATAAGCAGGCTGAATTAGAGCAAGGGTTTTTATCTACTCAAGGAAATTAATCCACTTCAGAAATCAATTTCTCATACTTCAGCTATGTAACTTTGGATAACTGGGGAAAAGTTTGAGAGCCTTTAACTGATGTAGCATTTTCCTTCTTATTAATGGCTGTTCCTGGGTTTGGTAAATTTCTAGAAATTGAATTGGGAATGTTATATATTTAGACAGTTTTCCAACAAAAATGCCACCCAGACTTTTTATGATCAGTTAGGCAGTTTTCATTTATTTGGTGACGCAGTCTGTTTGCACTGGCTGCTGTTTTGTGCATGGTTCCTGCATAACAAACCAGGCATTTAAAAAAAATGTCTTAGGCTGAAAAAAATACCAAGTGTTAAATAATTTTAACCCAGTTATGCAATCAATCTAATTAAGTTAAGACATTTACTCTAAGTAACCCCACAGCAGCCCTGTATGTTCCCAAGAAGGGAACAATTGTTATATCTTCCCTGTCTGACTGTGTTTTCTCAGAGAATTGCTGAACAATATTAAACATTCGGAGGCTGCATTATTTCTGTTTTGACAAATGCTAATAAGTAGCTAACTGCAAGAGAGGGGAAAAAAATCCTAATTCAAACCAGTTGCTGGATGCTACAGCTCAGCAAATTCCCCAACCAGCAAGATGTAATCTGGAAAGAAAGAAGCAGAATGGTAGCCTTCTCTGGCCTTTAAAATCACTAATAAAGTCATTAGACAATGTTTAGCTAAAGAGGAATGACTAAACCTAGAGAAGGACTATGCTGAAGAGCTCTTCGAGGGAATATTTAGCAGTCTTTGGTGTCTAATTAAATGGTATTATTAGAAGCTTTGATAAAAGCCCTGGCTTGCATGACATCTTCTATTTCTATGTTTACAAGAATGGAGGAGAAACTTTTTTTTTAAAAAGAGGACTTTTTAATGATAATACCTGAAAAGTGTTTTTCAACAGACCCATACATCATTGTCAAGTGAAAAGATTAAACTTTATTGTTTCTTTTTGAACCAAGAACTCAAGGTGAGTGGAAATGTCTTGAAATGCAAAGTAGTTTGGCAGATAAAGTAAAATGGAGATGAAAACAGACAATAAAAAGACATTGGCTGTAATACAGGAATGAGCAGGGAAGTTTACTCTTTTTTAAGTGTTGCCTGGAGAACTTTCTTTTCACCATTAATGATAGTTTTTAAGTGTTGCAATTACAAGCCTTTATTGAAATGAAACGTTTCATTTCAAGACTGGAACAAAATTCATTTTTGTCTGTAATCTGAAACATTAGTTATGTGATGCCACTGCCAAAATAAACCATGCTGTTCATTTAAAATATCAGGAAACTCCATTTAAGATGATAGTTATACACCCATTGAGGATACTATGTATATTATTTTTCCTTGGTATTAATAAAGTCTATTAACAACATAACTGCAGTTGATTCATGTCACATTTGTTTGCAAGTAATGGGTGTAAGGTTAAAATGATTTAACTATTACAATTGTTGAAAATGATTTCTTCTCCCTAAAGCCTTTTTATTATAGGGTTTTTTAATTTTTTTTTATTTTTTGCCCTTCAGCAGCCAGTTGTTGGGCACAAAGCTGCTTTCTGCTCTAGATGCCCATGTTATCATGATAGATGGGTTTTTGTGTGGGATTTCCACAACAGGGGTTGACGAAAAAGTAACTTCGGTGGTGTACATGAAAGATTTATTTAAGCCTTCCCTTTGTGAGCCTGGCTGTACTGATTTTCAAAGAATTCATTTTTTCTGCCCAATTCTGCACCTCAAGAAGCAGGGCTACTTTGCTGGGATGGCAATCTATCCAGCCTTCGGTGCATGAGGTGCACACTGCTGACCCCAAAGCTCTTCGGTGGGCATGTTTCAGGAGCTGGTAGTTTACAATCCTCCGCAAATCTGACTTCCTTTTGTAGCCAGAAGATTGAGGTTTTTGTTCCTCTTTTTGTATTGTAGTTACAAAGCCCATGTGGGCAGCGTCAAGTGTGCAGTTTCTAAGTCCTCTCTGTACTGGGCCTTATGTCATCCTCTCTATCCACATACACTAGTGAGACATAAGAGACACATAAAAAAAACAAAACAGATCCACCAATTGGGGACAAATGAGTATGAATAACAGACTCTGTCAATACTCAGGATTTGCATTGCTACCTTCCGGTTTCTTCAGAATTCTAAAAGTTATCTGTAAAAGCAATTTCTTGTCATCTTGAGTAATTTGGAATCTGTTCAAGGTATTGTTTTCTCTGGTTCTGAGAAAAAATGTAGGTTAAAAACAGATGAGTTTGAATATATTCCAAACATATAATTGGTTATGCGTATGCTTCACACACGTACATGCATGTATTTTTATAGAGTTAGAATATCTTATTTTGGCCTACCAGTATGTTATACAGAGTACAGTAATATGGGCTGATAATAACTACAGTTAAGAGAGTTCTTGCTTTTATGCCCATTTATATTCTCTCAGCACTTAAAGAAAGGGGGGAACTATATTTACTGAGAAAATAATAGATAATTAGGGTGATAACATTTTATGATAAAAGAAACATTGTCAGCTTAAAAGAACTTTTTAAAAATAAATTCCCTCACCTATGTTACTAATACTAACAACTTTGACTATTAGAAGTGAAAGAATTTTAAAAATCAGATTTATATCTCCCTATTTCTGCTGTCTGAGTGCAGTTTAATTTCTCTCCAGTTGAAACAGTGAAAACATTACAGACTGGTCAACTTCATTTTGTTTATGGTCACTGCAAGTTAAATTCTCTTCCTGGTTCCCAGGCACTGACATAGTACTCCAACTGCTATTGATTTTAAGCAGAAGACGCTCAAATACTGTCACGATGGGTGGCAGTATAAACCCTTAGATAGACAAATAGGTAGATGTGTGGGTTGCAAACACGGCAAGGGAATATTTATTTAACTACATTGTTTTAATTGGTATTTTAAAAAATCATGGCAATGACTCTGTTAGTATTAGGATTGTCGGAGCTTATATTTATAAAGCCAAAAGTGCCAAATTCTACTTATCTTCTCTTTCACGTAGCCTTTTTAATATAACACATCATTATTACTAACTTTAAAGAAATAAGCTACACCAGCACCTTTATGTTGGTATAACTGAGGGGGTGTTGCACTGATTTATAAATATCAGTTACTGAACCTTACAAAAACCGTGTAGAAAAGTCCTTAGGTCCTGACCCTGCAAGCTAATGCACGCAGGGGGACCACTGTATCAGGGTGGGGTTCCACACAGACAAAGGAATCTATCTGCCCATGCAGATCAGCTTGCAGGACTAGGTCCCAAATGGACTTGTAAGATGAATAGGATCTGGTCAAAAATTTAGAGCATATTTAACTAGTCAGAGTCCTTTTGATAGTACCTGAAATTAAGGTAACAAAAATAAAAATTATCCAAACTGTTTACATGAATAACAACTCAGGGTGGGTGCAACAGCTCAGTGGCACCGACAATGGACAACACAACAGAGAAGGCACTCCTCTGATGGAGTGAGTGGTTAATCTACTTCTTATTGCAGCATGACAGAGCTAGATAGCAGTAGGAAGCTGCTAGTCCCAGATTTGTTAGCTTAAGAGAGCTTTGCCTCTTCAATGAGATGATTGTGTAAAACCCTTGTGCTCCTGTCTTGAAATAACAGAGAGCTGGAGCTGAAATCTGTGATAGTGTCATTGTTCCCTAAGGTACAGTAATAGGCTTCACTTTATAGTGCCATATCTCACTCAGTAAGCACTGTCTCTAGGAGTGATATAAACTCTTTGTTAATAAGGATAATAGACTGCGGGGCTAGTGATTCCATCCACTTAAACCTTCAAGACAATAAGGCTGGAGGCAGCTGAAAGCATTAACAGTAACAATTCAAACGCATTCACCAAAGTTTTTTGTTTTAATATTAGGGCAACGGGCTAGCATTTACTTTTAACAAAGCTTTTGACTGTTTAGCCATTTCTGTGATCAACTCTTTTCCAACTAGAATGCATCCATGGCAGGCGACAACTGAAAATTGATAAACTACAACCGTCTCCTGAAATCCGCAGCTCAGGCAATTTACTGACATCAGATATGACATGCTGCATTCTTAGCTGTTTGTAATTGGAAAAACTGGCACTGATGGCCCAGTAATATTAGTGCTCATATGGAAGTGTCTTGCACAAGGTAAAGGAATGCAGCCAATTTTTTTTTTTATTTTTCTCTTGCTTGCTAAACTCAACACCAGTCCCTCCATGCTGGATTTTTTTGCAGCTCCATACGGAATGACTTGCAACAACTGTCCATCCAGGTACTTATATGGCCCTCATCCCTATAGTTCACAGTCCCTGTGGCACTACTGCCAGCTTCTTTAAATAAAAACCACTCATTAGTTCATGGATCTGCTGAAGCATGCCAGCTACACCTGATCATGTTTTACAAATTCCCTCCTTCAGCCCCACAGACAAAACTGGGCTTTGAACATCAGAACCACTCATTATTATTATTATTGATGTAGCACCAACTACATACTCGGTGTTCTCAGTGGCGGCTCCAGGCACCAGTGCTCCAAGCATGTGCCTAGGGTGGTCCCTGCGAGGGCGGCAGTCAGGCAGCCTTCGGCAGTGGGCCTACGGGAGGTCCCGAAGACCAGCACAGTGTTTTGCCCTGTTCCAACTGCAGAGCTATATCTGCAACTGCATTCTCTTCAAATGATATCCTCAGCCAGTCATATGTATGTAACCCCAAATGAAGATTATTTAAGTACAGAAGGGGAGAATACATGATAGTGTGTAGTGTGGCATCAAGGTTTATGGGCACACACATGGAATGACAAGCATAACCCATTGATTAAAAAAAAAGCCACAGTAAATGTTGCAATGAAAAACACTTTGCACTTTGACCTACAGGACATTGACTATGGGTCCAATTCTGCAGGCTGCTTTGCACAGGTGGACCCAGGCCCTGACTTGAAAAGGGCTGGTCCAGCTAGAGCAGCTGGCAGGATCGGGGCCTAGCTTTTAGTCAGAAAACATTTGCAGTGGGTCAGAAAATGGACCATAGTAGCATCTATTTTATGTACTTATATGGTCCCCTTTACCATAGTCTGAGCATCTCACACGCGTCAATGCATTTATTGTCTGTGTAAGGAAGGTACTATTATTCCCATTTTACAGATCAGGAGCTGAGACCCAGAGAGGCTACATGATTTGGTGTAGGTCTCACAGGAAGACTGTTGCAAAGCAGGGTCTTAAACCCAGGTCTCTAAAGTTCTAGAGTATTGCTCTACAGGCTGTATCATCCCGCCTCTCAGTTAAGAACATCCTTCACCTCAAAGTTCAGTGATTACTTCTTAATTAAATAGTCCTAAACGTTGTGCTAAAAAATGACCTGAAATATCTGGCCTGCAGTCATGATTTAGGTTCTAGAATTGTTTTTTTAACTGAAAGCAGAATCTATTTACAACCATTATTACTCTTTAAATATGGTGACCAGCTGTCCTGTTTTTAAAGGGATAGTCCCGTATTTAAGCCCTCCTGCAGCTCTCCCAACTTTTTTTAAAAAATGGGCAAATTGTCCCATATTTTCTGCCTCCCGCCATCAGTACTGGCAGGTCCTGCTGCTGGTCAGATCCCTGCTTGCCAGCTGCCCTCCCACCAGCGGTGAGTCGGGGGGATCCAGTGGCTGATGATAGGGGTGGGTGTGCAAGGCTGGTGGTGGTGGGGCAAAGCTGCAGCACGCAGGGCCAGGCCACTCCTCCTGCTGGTCTGTCAGCGCAGCTCCCGCTGTGTGCAGGCTGTCGGCCAGCAGGGCCCCGCCCCTTGTTCTGTTTCCAGCCAGCGCTGGCTGTGAGCTGCAGCTGCCGGTGTGTGCGGGCAGGCACCAGGCAGTGGCCTTTACATGTGCTCCCTCTCATTGTCCTCCCCCTGATTTGCTCTTTCCCCACCCCCCCGCCCCACGGTTACTCCATATCTCCCTCAGCCGAGCGTGTCCCGCTCCCAATGCTAAGCTCTGGAGTGGGATGGGGGAAGTGATTTCCAGCCTGTTCCTGCCCTGATCCTACAGGCTCTACAGCAGCCCCCCGAGAGCGCCCCCCCACCCCACCCTGGGTCCTGCCCCCAGGGAGCGTGGGGCTGCTCTGTCCCCTAGGCACCCTCCCCTGCTGAGCCACCTCTCTGGCCTGGGCTGCTGAAGCCCCTGCTGTCAAATTCCCTGGGCCCTGGTGCACAATGTGTTCTTAGGACTTAACCTCTTCCTGCCCAAGCTGTAGCCAGGGGACAGGAGGTGGCTGGGTTATGTCAGTGGCTGTGATAGCTGCGTTTGCAGACAGGAAGGGACAAGCTGGTTCCAGCCACGGGGAGGCGGGGGTGGGGGTGGGGATGAGCTCTGCAAAGACACGGGCCAGTCATCCCTTCCTCCTCCACCCCGCTCCCATGGGGCTGGAAGCAGCTCCTGTTCCTTCCCTCCTGCACAGTGCTGAAAGGCTGCTGCTGGCCACATTCTGGTGTGAACCCTGGCAAAAATCTGAGGGGGCATGTGACCCTGCATGCCCCCCCATGTGTTGCCTTGGGAAGATGCAGCACCAGTTACCGGGAGACACAGGTCCATCCCAGGGGGCCAGCCAGGCATGGAGGGTGGAGATTGCTGTGTAGGGAGGGTCAGGTTGGTTGGTCACCTCCATGTGTGAGAGAGGGGTAGGTGTGTTGGGGAGGGAAGGGGGGTATGTGTCTCACCCCTCCTCCTGTGAAACCTAAAGCCTTACAGATAAGAAGGTAAATAAAAAGACTCCAACTACACAGTGTTTCTTTTTAACAGGGGCACCATCAACTTGATGTTAATTTGAACGTTTGTACTGCATAGTTGTGATTGATTGCCATTGAACTCTTTTGAATACAAGTAATCTTACCAGGTGTCCTGTATTCAGCATAGGGAAATATGGTCACCCTATCTTCAAATGAATGCAAAATGAAGCATACTGATGAATATTTTTAATATATTTAGTAAAAGATAGTACAATAGATGTTTCAATAATTGCAAACTGTTTTGGAGTGCTTTGTTAACTTTCAAACTTTGTGGTGCAAAAGGTTGTTGGCCAGTGGCTGATCAGTTAGTCGTCCCATTTGTATAGTGGTCATTAATTTTGGGTCAAGAGAAGGGTGTGTATTTGAGTGTTGACTATATCTAGATCAGGAGTAGGCAACCTATGGCATGCGTGCCGGAGGCAGCACACGAGCTGATTTTCAGTGGCACTCACACTGCCCAGGCCCTGGCCACCGGTCTGGGGGCTCTGCATTTTCATTTAATTTTAAATGAAGCTTCTTAAACATTTTAAAAACCTTATTTACTTTACATACAACAATAGTTTCGTTATATATTATAGACTTATAGAAAAAACCTTCTAAAAACATTTAAATGTATTACCGGCACGCGAAACCTTAAATTAGAGTGAATAAATGAAGACTCGGCACAGCACTTCTGAAAGGTTGCCGACCCCTGAGCTAGATGGACCTCGACAGAGCACAGGACTTCATTCCATCTGAAAACTAAAACAGCACATCTGATATAAATTGAATGTAGGATGCCAGAATTAAGATGTGAGCTTCATATAGGTATAGGCATTAGGATTGCCACCTGCCCCCTATTTTAAAGAATTTGTGGCCCAGACAGAGAGCTTGATCCTGCTGCCATTGAAATCAGTGAGAATGTGATTCTAATTACACAAGTCCCCTTTACACCTGGGAGGTTAAAGGATCCTTACAGTGGGTGCAAATTATATTTAAGGCCCCTGTGTGCTGCCAAAGTGGTGTAAACTGTTTTTTTTGGAAATAAGAACCAGACCATGAGAATTTTGGTCTTGATTTCAATGGGAACAGGACAGGATATTATTATGTAGGGATTAGACCTAGTTGAATAATGGCAACATTTATTATTCAACAAATAATATCTGATCAGTTCTAATAGAGATAATATGGTTCCATGAATACAAGATTTAGTGTCATTTCAAAGCACAAAGGGTTACAAATATCCACATGCACTTAAGCAAGAATATAGCCTGTAGTCTCTAGGACTTCAATAATCCTTTAATTGTTCCTAATATGAGGTGGCAACATTAGTGTGTCTGTATCTGTTTAAGAATCATAGGGTCTGATACTGCTGATACTTATGCACGTGAGAAATGTAACACATCTGAGTAGTCACACTGACTTTAATGTGACTATATACATGACTAAACACATAAGTAATGCTACAAGCATAAATGTTTGCATGATTAGACCCAGAGTGCAGAGAACTGGGAATGGTATTCTGTAAATAGCAGGAAAGAGTCTAGCCAAGGCTTACATAAAACAGCCTTCATTTTTTAATGTCATCAATCAAAAGCTTCCATATGTAACGCACTAAATCACATTGGGCATGTCTAAAATGCTGGAGTAAAACATTAATAGCTAAAAAAACCCCACCCAAGCTAGTAAAGCGTGTTAAAGCTGTGTGAATTACATACAAGCAACTGACAACTTTGCTTAGCTAGTCCATATATTAAAGACAAATCTCCGTTCGAGGAAGTTTCAATGCCATTTTAGTTATCCATTTAATCCACCTATTCATTTAGCAGGAATGGTAATTACGGGAAAATTACTGGCAAACTATGATGTGCAATTAAAATTCAGGCTATTTTGTGTGATGCAAAATCTCCCTTTTTTACCATCATCTTACAAATCCTCTGATAGAAACTTTGTGCTTTTTTGAAACAGAGCTTGCAATAATAAGCCATCTGGCTTACTTAAACATGAAAGATTAAAATGATATACAGTATGAAGGCTTCCTATTCAATTGCTAATGTCCAAGAACTCAACTCCAGTGGTGAAAGCTGTCATTCGGGGAGGGGGGAGGAGAAGAGGTAATTAAAAGATTTCCTCGTGGAGATGGGTCCTGGAGCAGGAGACTGGCACACGCGACAAGCAAAATTAATTTTCCAAAAGAAAGCAGTGTTGGCCAAATGTCTTGCAAACTAGCCTTCTGTATCCTTTAGTTCATTCACAACTGCTTGAGTGGGACTGAAAGGTGGGTAGATGATTAATAAGACAATAGCAACCAAACTTTGTTTTGTTACCATATCTAACCAGCAGTTCTCCACTACACTAGGCAGGGCTTGATTAAAGGTTTACAACAATGGAAAATGCTGTTTGATTAAAAAGCAACACACATTCTTAACACTAAATTGAAAAAGGGGGTTTCAATGTTCTTTCAGTGTATAATGAAACTTCTATATCACAAGATAAATAAAATACAGAGCTGCTCTTTTTGAGATGGGGACACTATATTCCATGGCCACTCGGAAAAATGAATTTAGTATAAATTTTTAAAAAATGGTAACAAGTTCATTGAGGAATATAATATTCAGGCTTGTGCTGCATGCAGAATATGTGCTTCAGCAAAATTGTCATCAACCAACCGCAAAGTGAATCCAGGAGACATTTCTACTGTGAAAGCAGCACATCCTGTTGATTTCAATTGCAGCCTTGTGCTGTGCTCCACATGCGACTGATGAATTTCCAAATGGAGAGAAATTGAAAATCCTGTTGATCAGATGGATCACGGATGAAGGGCCTGCTTCTGCTCCCTTTGACTTAAATGGAAGCAGAATTGGGGGTGGGGGTGTGGAATCTGTATTGTTAACAGGGACTGTTGTATCTTGTATATAGTATGTGTGCTTTTACTAGCAAAGTAGGGCCTAAATATCATTACAAGTAGATTATAAGTCCCCTGATACAGGGATCATATATTTTATTCCTTATGGAAAAGTCTTATAAAATTTTATAGAGAATGATAAAATTTCTATTGAATTTTTAAACTAACCTATAGTTTTAAAGCAGGGATATAATTATTTATTAAGTTCTATATGATAGTTTAAAAAATCTGTAGAAAGAACATAATTTTCTATTAAACTCCATAGGTTTTTAGTGTCATTTCAATAGAACTCTGTTTAATTATTTCAGAACTATATGGGTTTCATCCCTATTAAACGCTCAGACTTTTACATAAGGGACATATATAGCCCTGTGTTCAGGTGCAGCAGTCCATAAATAAAGAACAAGGAAATAATACTAAAATTAGAGCCCCGCCCATTAATGATATTGCTTCATGCAGTGTCTTCACATGTTTCCTTTTAAAACACACATTTTAATGAACGAAAGCTTATGCTGAAATAAAGTTGTTAGTCTCTAAGGTGCCACAAGGACTCCTGTTCTATTGCTGCTAATTCTGCTTTCAGGATCCGTTTTGACTTAGAGGAGGAAATACTGAATCATAATGTAACAAAAGTCACTGCAAAGGACTCACAAGTGCCATACAGAAAGCCAGATTTGTGTGTGCGTTTGATTTTGTTTTTAAAAATGACTCTAACAATAATAGCCAATGGGAGTCCATTAAATCCATTGTATCTTAACTTTCTCTTCAGTTCTTGGCTATTCTTCAGTTTCATTCCTCTGAGTCAGCAAAACTTTCAAACCAAGTTACTCGAACTCTTGAAAAAGAACCTTGACTAAAGGAATAACTTGATCTTTCCACCAAATCACCCCTTTTAAAAACTGTAAAGGCTACATTATGAGGGAAGGGGAAGATATTGTTCTGAAATAGTTACTGAAAAAGGTAGGACACATTTTATTCAATAAAAGCAGGGGGAAAAGTATGATTGTGGGATGTGAACCTACTATATTTGCTTCTCTTAAGGAGCTCTTCTTTGCCTTCAGCACAGTTTTTTATCATCAGAGTTTCTGACATTTCTGCCTTTTTATTCCATGTAATTCTGGCTTGTAAAGTGATGGAGATTGACAGTCCCCTTTCATGTCAGAGAAGACTCGATCTTCCTACACTTAGAAGCACAAACAGTTATAAGGAGACCGAATGAATCCACTCCTTTCTCCGACTGGACCTTTCCCCAAAGGGTTAGGGTGGGGAGGGGAGGAAGCTACTTAACATGGCAACACCCAGCTTCTTTATTTTTGTTGGTTGTCTCGTGATCTCAGAAATATAGTAGAAGGGGTGGAAAACATCATGGCACAGAGCATGTTAGGAGTACAATACAGATTTTTTTTTAAGTGTCCATGAATATTTACATTCATTTTTAAACAAATTCATGCCAACTGCGCTCCCCACTTTTGTATTCACTTTCTGGGAATATGAATGAATGAGTTTACCTGCAGGAATAATCACTAAAATAGCGAAAATCCCCAAATAATTACTGAAAAATGTGTCTAGGCAGCTGGTATGCTGTGACCCCAGCTGATGATACTTATAATAATATATTGTTGACAGCACATCAGACTTGTCCTCTGCTCTCTACACTGGCTTGGTCCTTATCTTCAAGGCACTCAAAGGCCTGGGCTCAGGCCTAAAAGATCACTGAAACTCTGGGATGTCTTTTGACCACTCTACTCCTCTGGCCCAAAGGAGCTGTCCACTGCAAGGGTAAAGCACCTCTGTCTGGGAAACAGATCTTTCCCAGGAGCTGGTTTGAGACTAAACTACCAACCATCACAAACTTCACCTTTTGTTCCAAGGGCCAGGCATACTTCTTCAGCTTTGCCTTCACTAATGTATGCACTGAGCGCAGTGTATATACAATACTCATGACAATTTTAGTCATAGCACTTAATCCACTATTGCAAGTGCTCAGATACTACAGTAGTGAGGGCAGCATAAGAACCTGTATAAAATACAATAGAATTCTGCAGTGTTACCTTGTGCGCCCCACATTTGTTTGCTGTATCCATCTACTATCTCTCATCTTATACTTAAATTGTAAGTTATTTTGCTGGTCTGTGACTGAGACCTCTAGGTAATACCAGTATAAGAATATTAAATAACGAAAGTAAATTTCAGATATGTAATCCCTAAGACTCAGAGGCATGATTCTAAGAGTTACATTTGTCCTGTCAGAACACAGAAGCATACCATGTAATGTGTGTGTCCAATCACATATTTGGTTTTTTGGACACCAAATATTAACAGTGAACGTCTTGCAAACAAGCTTCAGACTAAGAGTTATTCACAAGAATTATTGGATGAATAATTTCAAACAACAAATACATTCCAGAAAATTGCAATCTCTTTGCAGACAATTTGCAAATAGACAAGAAAGGCGAAATTCATTCAGTACACTGTTCTGTATAAATTATGTACTCAACTTTAATTAGGAGTCTGGAAGCTCTAATGCTTCAAGGTTCTGCATCCCACCTTAACCCTTAGACTGCTGGCACTTTCAAGAGCAGCTAAATAAATTGATGGATAGGAAGACAGATAAATGGACAGAGTAACAGATCTGTCTATATAACTTCATTGATCTATTTGTCTATTCATTCACCCATTCAGCCTCCAAAAGTATGAAGTGCTTTAATGTATAGGACAAAATTTAAGAGACACTAGCTTTTACGAAAACAGGAAGAGACTGGGAAAAATGACTCATTGAGGAAGAAAGGCAAAGTCTATTGCATCTTTGACTTACAAGAATTCGTAGTTGCAGCAGTCAGAAGGTATCTCATTAGAGACAGCTAGAGAGTGTTCAGGGACAATGGTGGAGGAAATAGTTGAATAGTTCGGTCCCAATCTGTCTTTTTGGCCCAGCACATCTAGAGGAATCCAGACAGTTAGGTTGAGGGGGCTCGGGGAATCAACTGCCACTGGCAATGGAACAGTTCAGCATACCAAACATGAATGAGCACAGAAACATCTTACTTTTTTCACTGATGACACTTGAAATTGTGGCTGGGTGATCTGACACTCCAGAAATGTTCCCATGACAGCTAGTTGATTGATCACTTACACATGCCATAATGAATCTGTAGGGGCAGCTAGATGGAAACAGAAGCTAGCAGGGAGAGGAGGGAAGCAGTCTTCGTGATGCAAAAAGTGGTGGAGCTGAGCACCTCCTCTACTTTTAGGAGACCTTACAGGAAAAACAGGTATATGAAGGTGAGACAATTCAGACAGTGGGACTGGGGCTACCTAATCTGGCTTCAGTAGGAAGGACAAATTTGACTAAATTTCATAGCATAACGTGAGTATATTTGAGAGGGAATGCCAACTAGTATCAAATCGCTGCATCAAAGAAAAGCTACTTGTCTTCACTTTAAAGATGTTCATAGTTTAGTTTTACCCTACCAAGAAAATCGAATGTGCTATCAAGCTATTGACCCCCGACTGTGCTCTACCAGCAATGCCAATTTTAATCACCCATTGGTCCAATTGTCCCTCAAACATCTTCTCACTAATTCTCATGCTGCCCCTTATGCATAGGAGCTCTCAGTAAAAATCCATACATTGTCCTCCCTCAGATTCCTCGTTAAAACTCTCCTTTGACATGAGGTCTGCAAAACACCTAGGCAGCTGGTGTGCTGCTGCTGCTGCTTTTTATTATACCTAACATAATGGTTTCACTTGTAACTTCTCTTCTCCTTTTCCTGTTTGTCTGTCGTCTCTCATCACATGCTCAGACTGTAAACTCTTTGGAGCAGTGACTGTCCCTTTAGTATATTCCTGTATGGAAGCTAGCACAAAGGAGCCCTGATTCTAGTAGCTACTGAAATACAAATTAAACTAAATACTAAAATAATAATAATAATAATAATAATATATAATAAATTAATATTAAATATTATTGTTCAAGATAAAGGCATAGTGTCAAATTCTGTCATCAGTTACATCTGTGCAATTCCACTGAAACCAACATCTGTTCTACATCTATGTTAAACCACTAGGAGACATCATGAGATGCTTTAGACACAAATGACAACAATGAGCTGAGGATGCCTATCATTCTTATCTGAAGGAAACAGGAATCAGGAAGAAATAAACCTCTAGATGAATAAAAGCTGGGTCAAAGGCAACCCAAGTAAGGTGAGGTGATGCCAAGTCAGATGGAGGTGATGGTGAGTATTAGGAAGCATTTAAAAGCAGATTCTACCAGTAGAATTTGTCTAGTGATTGTCATGGAGGTGCTGTCTGCGGGGCACACTTGACTGCACTTTGCCTGGATTCTCTAACGTCAGTAATGACCAGAAACATTGCCTTCCTTTCCTTGAAGCAGACCTGGCCACAGTCATCTATGCCTTTATTCTTTTGAGACTGGACTACTGCAATGCTTTCTATCTGTCTGGCAGTGGGAGACACACTATAATCTATAGCTGATTGAAAACATAGTAGCCTGCTACACTGGGTCACAAGTCAATCTTACCCTCAAAGTCCCCAGAGGGCTAGGGTCTGGCTATCTTGAGAACTACCTCTCCTTCTGTATCACCCCTGAAGCATTCTGCTTAACTTGTACCCCAGAGGAACTCAGTGGGAAGGGGGAAAGGGAGCCTGATCCCAGCCCCCAGCTCTGTCTCATTTGCATTGCTCTGGGGGCCTAACAGGACATCTAGGAATTCTCATGACATAGTCAGGAGGACTACTCATGAGTTAAAAGTTAAGCATGTTCTTAAGAGCTTTGCTGAATCAGGGCCTGAGCTATCAGGCTTTGTTTGTTTGTTGTAAAGCACATAAAGCATTACATTGACTGGCAAACATGTAAAAGATTAAACTGTTAAATTAAATAGTAGTAAGTCACCAGGACCAGATGGTTTTCTCCAAGAGTTCTGAAGGAATTCAAATATGAAATTGCAGAACTGCTAAATGTGGTATGTAACCTATCACATAAATCAGCTTCTGTGCCAGATATCTGGAGGATAGCTAATGTTCCACCAATTTTTAAAAAGATCCAGAGGCAATCTTGGCAATTATAGGCCAGTACGCCTAACTTTAGTACCAGGAAAATTGGTTGAAATTATAGTAAAGAACAGAATTATCTGACACATAGATGAACGTGATTTGTTGGGGAAGAGTCAATATGGCTTTTATAAAGGAAAACCATGCCTCACCAATCTATTAGAATTTGTTGAGAAGGGTCAATAAACATGTGGACAAGGGTGATCCAGTGGATATAGTGTACTTGGACTTTCAGAAAGTCTTTAACAAGTACCTTCCCCAAAGACTCTTAAGCGAAGTAAGCAGTCATGGGATAATAGGGAAGGTCCTCTCGTGGATCAGTACCCGGTTAAAATATAGGAAACAAAGGATAGGAATAAATGGTCAGTTTTCAGAATGGAGAGAGGTAAATAGCTGTGTACTCAAAGGATCTGTACTGGGACCAGTGCTATTCAACATATTCATAAAAGATCTGGGAAAAAGGGGTAAATAGTGAGGTGGCAAAGTTTGCAGATGCTTTAAAATTACTCAAGAGAGTTAAATCCAAAGATGTCTGTGAAGAGTTACAAAGGGATCTCACAAAACTGGGTGACTGGTCCAGAAAATGGCTGATGAAATTCAATGTTGATAAATGCAAAGTAGTACACATGCAAAAACTTAATCTCAACTATACGATAAAATGATGGGGTCTATATTAGCTGATCCCTCTCAAGAAAGATCTTGGAGTCATTGTGGATAGTTCTTTGAAAACATCTGTTCAATGTGCAGTGGCTAATAGAATGTTAGGAACCATTAGGAAAGGGATAGATAATAAGACAGTAAATATAATGCCATTGTATAAATCATATACACCAACACCTTTAATACTGGGTGCAGATCTGGTCACCCAATCTCAAAAAAGATATATTAGAAATGGAAAAGATACAGAGAAGGACAACAAAAATGATTAAGGGTATGGAACAGCTTCCATATGAGGAGAGATTAAAAAGACTGGGACTGATCAGCTCGGAAAATAGATGACCAAGGGGATATATGATAGAGGGCTATAAAATCATGAATGGTGTGGAGAAAGCGAATAAGGAAGTGTTATTTACCCTTTCACATAACACTAGGACTGGCGGTCACCCAATGAAATTAATAGGCAGCAGGTTTAAAACAAACAAATGGAAGTATTTATTTACGCAATGCCCAGTCAACATGTGGAACTGATTGCCAGGGATGTTGTGAAGGCCAAAACTATAACAAGGTTTAAAAAAAATTAGTTAAGTTCATGGAGGATAGGTTCATCAATTACTATTAGCTCAGGGGCAAACTGCAGTTCTTTGGCTGGCCGCTTCCTTCGGCAGCCAGTGGGGCAAAGGGGCGGGGGAAGCCCAGGCCCGCCTGCTACTCTGGGCCCTGACCCAGGGACCCTATAGCTGGCAGCTGCTCACAGCCTCTCCTTCCCCTCTGCCGCTACCTGCTTTCCATGGGCCACTTCCCCATAGCCCCAGCACCTCCTTGGCTCCTGTATCAAGGCCACAGTCTGGGAGCCAGCCAGGCTGGAGCTCCGCTCGCTCCCCTGACCCTGCCCAGCACTGCTCTGTCCCAGGTACTTCTCCCTACAGGCAGCCAGTCCTTCTCCCTCAAGCTCCAGGAAAAGACTGAGCTCCTCTCAGCCCAGCAGCCCTTCTTATAGGGCCCAGCCTGGCCCTGATTGGCTGCTTCTAAGCCTTCCTCTGGTTGGCTGGGTTCTGCACGGCCACTCCAAGGGCTGCTATTAACCCTTTGCCAGCCAGTGAGGGGCAGCTTCCCTGTCACAGTTTGCTTTCCAAGGACTCTTTACGTTTTAGCCACTGTAATGATGTGAAAACTGGAAGCTGCTGTTTGCCTTCTTGGTGAATACATGTGTGCATTATGTGATGCCATTTAGCACAAAAAGGTAGAACCTGCTGTCCTTGTGCTTTACAGTATCTCTTGCTTCTGCTTTGTATTAATTTTACTATTAATGCTGGCTGCTTTCCAATAGCTTCTGGCCACACTGAGTCTGCTGCAATCTTGTGTCAGCTAAATCAGTCACAATCTGCAGACAGAAACACATTATTGTGTACATCATTTTTAAATGAAGCAATGCACGTACCACACGCTGAAGTGATACAAAAGCAAATGTTTTGCATAGAGGTATGCTGATTAAATTGGAAATACAATAGAGCCCACTGAAAATAATAGCTGTAAAAAGAATAGTCATAATCAAATAATATGTCATCTTTGTATGAAACTAAGTAAATACACATGAAGAATGAAGTGCTTTAAAATGAATATCTGTTAAAGGAATAAACCAAGTAAAATGACTTTTTTAAAAAGGAGAACTTCTGGTGCACAAGAATTTAAAACACAGTACAAAATAAACAGATTAAAATAACAGATCTGTTAGGTACATACATATTCTTTATGAAAAGGAAGCAGACTATGTAAAGCAATTGAATCCTGTAATATCAATGTGAAAAATCCTGCACTGATTTAGGAATGGATTCTATTCCACTTAAAGTCAATGGAAGTTTTTCCTTTGATTCCCTTGGAAATCAGATCAGATCCTCGCACTGCCTATTCAATCCTATTACAGTCAATAGGGTTGTTTGGGGCGTAATGCAGCGAAGATACTGGCCTGAAATTAAAATCTCAAAGCAAAACTTAGCAGGTGCAACCATTTGCTCTCAAGATGAAAGTTTGCATGCAGTCTACATACTCCTTTATTATGAGCGCCCAAAACATGGAGATAAATTCTGCCCCTACTGGTAGTAGCTGCACTTGTAGGCTGACTCAAAGTTGTTAGAACAGCTATCCTGCCTTAACAGGTCAGATAGCTCAAGGGGGTCATCCGTATTTTGTGAGGGGCAAGTGTTACATGCACTCTTTGCTAACATGTGCTGCCTTAGGCAGCCCGCACATTTCATGACTGGATATCTGACTATCCTGCAGCCAGACGACAATACAGCCTTGAGGCCACCGTGCACCAACCAGTTCCCTGACACTCACTAGTGCTCTCTTGAGTAATGTGCATAAGTAGGAAAAGACTTACTACTCTCCTTTCTCTCACTCGCATAGCACAGGGCTGGAACTGCACCACAGTGGGTACTATTGGAAGGGACAATCTGGTGAATGAACTTTGGGTATTCAAAATATTCAGAACTAGCCTGTTATAACACTACTTGGTATGAAGTAAATTACCATGTGATTATAGATTAAGTGTTGCAAAATCAAAACCAATCTTATTGTACTGAGGTGGATAATAGGGGGAGAGCTGACAGCTGACTATACTGAGCATGGCTCCTGATTCAGTCAGCTCCTGACATATGGGGGTACTGGTACTGCAAACATGCATTTTAAATATCTTTTGTTTAAAGGGTGCAACTGTGCTTTGAGCAGACACTGTGTAAAAGGGAGGATAAACTCAAGTGACTCTGTATATAAAACCCTACGTCGACTATTTGATTACAGCAGGCTCAGGTACGGAGAGCAGTATCAGAGGCCCTGAACCACAGTGCTGCAGCTGCTATCTGAGGCACGGCAGCTGGAGCTCTCTCACTCTATAAAAGAGGTTGCTGTTGGCAGGTCATTCCCTGTGAAGGCCCCTTGACTTTGAACTTCTGCCCATCCCATCCTGCTGGGTTGACATGGCTTGAATGTGTTGACTTTTAGGCATGCTGCAAAGCCCATTGGTCAGAGCAGGCATCTGGGGAGGGCTGAGATGGGTGAGGTGTTAAGGGGGCAGTGCATGTGAGGTGTGGTGGGATTTTGATTTGATTTTTAATTGTTTCTTGCTGACTGATGACAAGGGCAACTAGAGCCTGGATTAGGCAGTATTTAAGTTAGTTTACTGAAATTCAAATGTTCGTTCTAATAGAACATTTCACAAGTAAAACTTCTCCCTTGATTCCAGGTATTTGGGTGATACTTGTTAGGAACATATTTGTCTGCCACCAAGGATCAAATGAAGGAGGACACTAATTATTCTTTCCTTTATATTTGCCTAGCATTCTGTTTTGAATTTTATGAAGAAAAAGAACGGCAAGGTAAATAATAAATTGTGAATTCCTGGCTAGGAGACTCTCTCTTCCATCCCTACAAAAATGGTGAGTTACAAACAGGAAAAAATGAATTTTCTTCAATAAGGTAGTTTTGCCCCTTTGTAAAATTATAGCTCTGCTTTATGGGTGACATTCTTTAGCTTTGTCAAATGTGACTGCATTATGTAAGAAGCCGAAGTGAAAAAATTTGAGGCATATGATTTACCATACTTAAATTATATTTTTATTCAATACAGTATTACAGTCTTATTTTCCTTTTTCATACATTTGGAGAAGACTGTTGGTACCACTCACTACCAAAAGGGTTGTACCTGTTCCTTTAAGAAATGCTCTTTTAATTCATCCCGGGTTGATAGTGAGTGTGACCAAAAGCTGTCACCTTCTCATGGCTGTTTGGTGGGCTATGTGAAATAAGTTTGGGAGTCTTGGTCTATTCTTAGCCCTGGTCTACACTGGGGGGCGGGTAGCGGGGGAAATCGATCTAAGATATGCAACTTCAGCTATGTGAATAACGTAGCTGAACTCAGTGTACTTAGATCGACTTACCGTGGTGTCTTCACCGCAGTGAGTTGACTGCTGCTGCTCCCCCATCGACTCCGCCTGTGCCTCTTGCAGCGGTGGAGTACAGGAGTCAAAGGGAGAGCGCTCAGGGGTCTGATTTATTACATCTAGACTAGATGCGATTAATCGATCCCTGCTGGATCAATCGCTGCCCACCGATCCGGCGGGTACTGAAGACATACCCTTAGTGAGCAGGCAACATAACATTGCTGGCATTCAATGGAACCAGCTGTATCGATTAAGGGTATGATCCAAATCCCATTGGCGCCAGTAAAAAGACTCCCATTGACTTCAATGGATCAGGCCAAACCAGAGCATGGGCCAGAACTCTTCTCTCATTCCCAGAGGTGGGCCCTTCAGCATAGTGTTGAGGGACATAAGTGGGGTGAATCGGGGAAGCTTGCACTACTGCTGCTCGTGCTGTGTCATGTGGGTGAACGTAGGAGCCCAGTCTTCATCAGTGTAGCGCTATCACTTCATTTTAACACTCCCCCCGCTCCATTATCAAAACCCTGTGCTTTTCTATTCAAATCTTCTTTGTCTCAAGCAACCCATCCAGTAGGTTATCATCATTCCTGGTCATTATTTTATGACTACTCTCCTTAGCTCTGATATTTCTGTCCAGAATTCACAAAATGTTCTTTAATTTATTCTCTCTAAAATGATAAACCAAGAGTGACCAGTCTCCTGGGGCTGCACCATTCTGTCAGGAGCCTTATGTAAAAGATACAGGATACATTTTCAGTGCTGTGTGTTATTATTAATGAGGGCCACGTGCATACGCTTTGTCCATCACAATGAAAATTTACCCTCACGTATCTTGTAAACCTCAGATGTAGATTTCACTCACAGCATTTTATTTTGGGCTATTCTTTGATTTTTTTATTTTTTTTATGGGGCCATGGGAATAAGCCACTGTTGAAGTGGATATACAACTAGACCTTGTGTGACATAAAATTTGATAGTTTTTCTTTTTTGGTCTTAAAAAATTTGCCTTTCAGAGCTATTCAATAAGAGAAATGTTAATGAGAAAATTTTTAACAAGGCAAGCCCTGGCGGTGACCCCCTCGGATCTAAGCACTGATACAAACTCAGGCTAAGTCAGAATGCACGAGAACATCTTGCAGAATATTGCTGGCCTTCTGTTCTATCAGCACTATAGTTCTAGAAACAAGACTGTTAATGAGGAAAGATCAATCCCAACAGGAAAACCTGTGATATCTGACATCAGTAGACATGCATCCTTGCTGCACAAATCAACGCCCCCCTCCACACACACACACTAAAAAAAAAAAAGTAAAATAACAGTATCATTTTCTTTCAAAGTTTAAAGATGCAGAATTACTTCATGTAGCATTTAACTATCATTTCAATCAGGCTTTTGAAGCTGTTTAAGTTCTTTTGTACCCGAGTTGTTTAATGTTACTCAGACAAGGTAAATCAAAGTCTAATAGAGTGGAAAAACAGCAAAGGCAGAAAATAGGTAAAAGATAAATCACACAGGAAGTTTTGCTTTTTTTGTTGTTATTATATTCATTGAGATCAAAGCCCTTGTTTCAGCTCTAATTAACAAAAGCTAATGCAGATTGGAGACCTTCTGGCACTGAGCAGAGCCTTGGAGGATACAGCAGAAATCTTCTGAAGATTTAAATAATTAATATGACACCTTGAGCTTCGGATGGGAAAAAAAAACCAGCCCCGTGTTCAAGTTTAAGAACAATGCTATTGCCAAGTTTGATACCATTTGTTCTGATGAAAATGAGCTGAGTAGACTGCATAGACTTCATTGTATGGTACATTGGCAGTTCAGTGGATTGTTTCACCTTTTGTCATGCTAACGGAGCCCTTTTGTGTAGTACTTTGTAACCCCCCAAGTCTGGCCCAGTCGCAGAAGGATAGAAAAAGGCAAATCTGCTTTAGGGAGTTGGAGGATGGTCATTTAATGGTTTTTAATCTTCTTAATCCACGTAAGAATGGAGATCTCTGAGTGAAAATCCCATCCCAGAAGTCCTTATGATTCAAATGCTTGGCTCAGGAGACTCTCTTTTGGAAAAAAAAATGCAGCAAAATATCCTCCACGACTGTGGCGTTATGGTTTAGTTCTCTCTGTTTTTCTAAGTTGCCTGTTGAAATATATGCAACCTGAAATGGAAACCTACTCCAGACTTTGCTAATGTCTAGGGAAGAGAATGCCCTGTACCAGTGTGTGTATTTTGGGTACTCCTGCAATTTAGTTTGATTTCATAAAAATGATAGGGGCCCTCTTTTCTAATTGTCTCAAGTATATGCAAATCTCCCATAGATTTGGCCATGCACTAATGCCTTCACCAAGCTGTTTTCCACTTGTATATTTTCTAGGTGAATGAAATCCTCTATTGAGTTTGGATACAGATTAGTTCTAAACTGTTGACATAATCATAGCTAAGCCTTTCTGCTCAGTTCATTACTACTTCATAAAAGCAAGATCTCTCCTGCCTCTCCCCCCCCAAATCAATAGATCTAATTTGATAACTCAGCATAAAACCACTAAGAGGCAATTTCCAATATTAATAGTAAAGAGGCTCTTAAAATTGGTCAGATTTTTCAGTCCATCAGTCTACGAAGCTGCCATTCACCACGGTAGCTGGATTTTTAAAATCATTTTTCAATTACAGGCAGAATTGTAGAGCTTGTCACTTGCTTATTTAGTGGACGAGCCCATACTTTAGATCTGGTAGGGAGGAAATATCAGAAAAGAAAGTTCTAAATAAGTCACTTCAAATCCATCGTTTATTATATTAGGAATATATTATAACATTATAAAAATAATACTCTTTATTTTAAAATAAGAAATGAAAAAATACCCCCCCACACAACAATTATTACATGGTAATCGTATCTATAAACTTAGAATGACAATGTAGCTTATGAAGCCTAAAAAAATTAAAGCTGATAAATGTAATAATTTCTATTCTAACCAGTTCACCCATGCCCTGGGCTCAGCATCTAGTCCTGAAAGAGACAACTCTCTCCTAGGCTTGTAAAGCATCAGAACAACCATCTCTCTCTAAATTCATCCAGACTAGATGTTAATAATAATGCACTTTTAACTGTTGATATAAGACAAGGTGCCTCCCCCGGCCGGCTCCCTTTTTTGTGTTTGTTTTCTGCCCCATTAGTTAGATTGCAGATGTTGCGGGAAATACACGAGAGATGGTGCCTGTTTCACGTTACAAAAACTTCTGCAGGCTCCTCACAAAGATTTTTGATTCTTCCAACCCCTCATAGTGCTACCTTGTAATTTGCAGACAAGAGGCCAGAGGGAGAAACTCATCCTGAGGAATGGCAGGCAGCATCATTCCCACCAGTCTTCTCAGTTCTTCCATAGCACATCCAGGAGACCATAAAACTAAGTCTCAAGGTAGTGGATTTGAGTCCCATGCTGGATGTAGTTCATTTTTTTAGATGCTCAAATAGCACAGTGATCGGTGAAGTGTAAGAATCCAGATGGAGCCCCATCAGACTAGATTGCTTAATCACCATACCCCACTGCTGCTATGACCGTCATTTGCCCCCACTTTTCACCACAGAACTCCCCCTTGTAATGCCATGGGTCTGTGGCAGAAGCTGGTACACATCCCAGCCTGAATATTGCCCAGAAATAGTATTCCGCTACTCAACCAAATGCATACACCTGGAGGGTAACATGATGTCCCTTATTGTACTGATTAATTTTCCTTTCCATGTTACCTCCACAAACCACTTTGTTTAGATGGCTGTGCGAGCAAATGACAGCTGTAGGTCAATGGAAACAAACGTAAAAGAATGAGTTTGAAAACATGGGGCGCATTGATGCTAAGTGGAACAATTCTCTAGCCCACCAAACAGCAGATGGGTTATTGTTGGGATTTTCATGAAACTATCATTGAAACAACCCACCTTGTGCAGAGCAGCCACTGAGGCCACAAACAAAATGGTAGGTTGTGTTAGGGGAAAAAAAGTAAAAAGCAGTGATTCTGTGACTGGATATATGGCACTTCTTAGACCCTGTCCAGAACACTGTGAACAATAGTGGGGTTTATGCTACGGGAAGGATATGATTCCCTTGGAGCAGTATAGTATAAGACGTATCAGGGCAGAAGAATTTAAGTTCTGAACAAAGGTTAAGAGAGCTGGTCTTATTCTCTTTGGCAATGAGGCTACTTTGAAGTTCTAAAGGGGAAGGACTAATAATGCTGGTAGAGAAATATTTTTTGTAATGGCAAGGGGAAGCTAGGGGACATAATACAGAAATTAGAAAACTCAGGCAGAACTATTTCATGCGGAGAGTAATAAACACATGGAATAAGTTACTAGGAAAGGCTAATGAAGCAAATAGGTCAAATGAGTTCCAGAGACATCTAGATTTATGTCTAGAGAAGGGGAGAATTGTAGGTCATGGAGGAAAATCAGGGAATTTTGAGATAAAAACCAAGGGGCCAGACATATTGGGTTAGGAAGAACTTTTATTGTTTATAAAATGTCATGTTCTCAATTCGAACAATGAATTTTCAGCACTAGCAATGCTGATTTGCTTATCCTGAACTGTCATCTTCAGAGATACCACCTCTGAGTCAGCATTTTCAGTACTGGTATTGCTGGTTCTGTCAGCTGCTGGCCAGACATTAGAGCAGGCTTGGAGAATTAGAGGCGTCACTTCTTCATTGACTGGGCTCACTAGGGGCCTGACTCTGAAATCTTTGCTAGCATCGAGTAGCACCTGCTCCTGGAAACAGTCTCAGTGCTCCTGGAAACAGTCTCAGTGGGACTAGCTACACAAGGAAGAGCTGATCAATGTAAAGTTTGCAGAACTGAGTCTTATGTCTTTGTCTTGTACTTTAACTTAACGGAGACTGGAGGTGGGACATTTATGGTCTGTAAGCAGCAGCTCTACCCGGTGAAAGGAAGCCTCTCTGGCAAAGTCAGTAAACAGTAGCTGTGCTAAACCTCTCTTGGCACAGCTACTTCGCATTTTAAATTCACTACAACAACTCAGAGGAAGCACTCGTAGGACGACACAAATTGGGGGAGAGGGGAGAGCTAAAACTAGCACAGATTTCACAAAAAAAGTGGTCCTGTCCAGTGCTTCATTTGTAGTGGAAGAGGTGCTGGGGCTCAAGCAATTTTTTTACTTTCATAACTGATGTGGCAAACCCAGAGGTGCTGGGGCTATGAACAGCCAAGCCTAGAGGTGCTGGGACACGGCCCTGGAAAGCCCTGGCACAATTAAGCACTGGTCCTGTCACAAAAAGATTCTAAACTCCCATATTCCAGCACTGCAGCTTTGTAGAGCACTATTTGCCTTTTGAATAGGAAAAACAGGCTAATTATCTATATCTATTGCAGTGAGTGTTTTTTCTCCTATACAGTAAAGTATGTAGGGCAGGAATTGCAGTCTGTGCAGAGACAAAACTCCCAGTGAGGTAAATAGGAGTTTTTCTACTTTAAAGCTGCAGGATCAGGCCCATACTGAGCAGTTGAGCTTTCTGTATTGTATGTGGGATATAATTTCACTGTTGCTCTTGGACAGTACAGTGCACAGCACTTTATAATAGCAATAGCTTGAAGGCTTCCCCTTAAAATTACTTGTTAAAGGTTTAAAACTCTGTCTAGGAATATGATAACATTTTCTTTAAATGAATACCTGGTTTTAAAAATAATTAACTGGGTAAAACAACTTTTAGTGCCCCAAAGCTAAGTATTCAGTAAAAAGCTGAGCAGCTGAAGAAGCTGGTATCCTGCAGAGTTAGGAAGGAAAGGATTTATGGCCCCTTCCCATCAGACTGAACATTGCTCAAACAACTAAATATATTACGGAGCTGGTTTCATCTTTCCCTGAAGTTTCAGGGTCAGGATTGTGGATGGTTTGATCTGGGATGGTTTTTTAATAGACCTGTTGGTTAAATCCAATTTTTATGCAATACCATTAGTGAATATAAACAGACTTTTACTGAATTTTGACTAAGACAATGGTTCCCAAACCTTCACTGCTACAGACTCTTTTTTGATGGGTTAGCAGTGCCTCGCCAGGCTAGGCCGCAATCTTGCAAACTCTGTTCACATCCCAACCCCAATTCAGGGTCTCCTATCGCTGTGCCCCAGCACAGCTGCTACCATCACATCATTTTTTCCCGTCAGTTTTCCCTATCCCTTTCTTTCTCTGTCTCTCTTTTATTTCCTTACCTTGCTTTTCTTTTCCTGGTATTTTCTGTGTCCTCTTTTAAATTCATTATTGCTACATTTCTTGGGGTTTGCAAGGCCTCCTGTCCCAGAAGTAGCTGAGTGGAGTGTGTTTCATGTGCTGGATGCTGGGTAATAATAACCCAAGAGGATTCCATTCTCATTAAGCTAAACTGGCTCTTTGTTAAATCAACTATTTGCAGACTATACTACTGCTCATTAACATCCCCATACCTCTGCACACAGACCAGTACCATAGTGCTCTCTCCAAAGACCCAGCATGTTCCCACCAGGTTCCATCCAGGTTGCTACTGGGTGCATCACGTGGTAGCTTTCACAACTGGGCTGAGAAGAGATACAAAACTTGGCAAAGCATACTGCTACCCTAAACCCTTAGCCCTGTACAAGTGAGCCACTCCTGTGATCACCTGCATTAAGAATTTCCAAAGAAGTGGGAAGGAAAGGTCAGCAGATTTAGAGGAGCTACATACCACCTTACCTGAAGCTATTGCTATACTTAGGATAGATCTAGGATCTCTCCCCACCTCCACTGCTTCTCTGCAATGTCCTATGTTCATGCCTGTATTTATTCCTGTGCCCTCTTCACGATACTAAGACATGACTTTCTATATCTGATAACTGCACTGAATTGTAATCTCTTATTTGGTTTATAAACTCTTTGACCAAGGGACCATCTTTTTACCATGCGTTTGTGCAGTGCCTAGCACAATGGGGCCTTGATCTTGACTGCGTTCTCTCGTTGCTACCAAAGTACAAATAAATACCAAAAATAAATGAAAAATACCAGTGGTATCTGCATATTTCAGTGTTGCCATCTCTATCGTGAGTTTTGTGATATTTGATGTTTGATAGTTGAGGAGATTATAGGAGAAGCTCAGATTTCATTAAAAAAAAAGAGTACGTTTCTAGTCCTTATGATTGCAGAGAAAAGCTTAAAAATATAACCTGAGAGCACCTTGGCTAAGAAACAAGAAGGCAAATAAAAGAAATCAAAATGTATATTTTTTAAAAATCTCCAAATTTGTAAAACAGTC